>NC_136382.1:57898750-67481250 GCF_965140285.1 Lepidochelys kempii
AAGTGTTCACAATGGGAACACAATGGGAAAGAGTTAGTTCAAAGAACATTTGATAAGCTTTGTTAGGGAAAAACTTAATCTCATTTGTACAATTAAAGCATAGAAAGTTGCTGGGTTTTTGTTTTGATCAGAAGAACAGATTTTAATTATCTCTTTGACAACACTTCTTCTGTACAAACAAATTTGGAGTCTGGGTTTGTTTGAATTCAGTACTTTTTCATACATAATATTTTAGCCATTTCTGTGTCAAAAATTACTAAACTACTCAATTTAAAGGATTAGTGCCCATTTCGTAATTAGAAAATAAATGTTCAGACTTCTCATCATGCCTAGAAATATATGCTCCTAATGGCCTGTCTAAACACACAAACTAGTTAAACTTAAATAATTTAGTTAAATCAGTGCAACATATGTGTGGACTCTCTCTTGTATTGGTTTAAAACTGGTTATATAAATTTTATCTAGTGCCGGTAAATCTATCAATGCAAATTAAACCAATATAAAATGGGTTTAAACTGATACAACAAATGTCCTCACACAAAGTTGAACAGGTTTAACTAAATAGGCATAAAATTACTCCTTTAGGTCTGGCCTACAGTGAAAAGTTGTATCAACTTGGCTATGTTGGTCAGGGATGTGAAAAAAACTCACTCCGACCAACTCATCTATGATGACAGAACCTCCCAATAGAGAGACAGCTATGTCAATGGAAGAGGGCTTCATTTGGGAAGATGGTGTTCATATGACCATAGAAAAATCCCTTGTGGAGGAGTAGACTGTGTCTATACTACTGGGTTTGATAGTGAATACAAAGATAAGTCTCCATCTGTGAAATGGCATAATGATATTTACCTTTCTCAGAGTGAACTGACATTTAGTTGATGATTGTCAAGGTTCCTCCCCCACTCTGAACTCTAGGGTACAGATGTGGGGACCTGCATGAAAAACCTCCTAAGCTTATCTTTACCAGCTTAGGTCAAAACTTCCCCAAGGTACAAAATATTACACCCGTTGTCCTTGGACTGGCCGCTACCACCACCAAACTAATACTGGTTACTGGGGAAGAGCTGTTTGGACGCGTCCTTCCCCCCAAATACTTCCCAAAACCTTGCACCCCACTTCCTGGACAAGGTTTGGTAAAAAGCCTCACCAATTTGCCTAGGTGACTACAGACCCAGACCCTTGGATCTTAAGAACAATGAACAATCCTCCCAACACTTGCACCCCCCCTTTCCTGGGAAATGTTGGATAAAAAGCCTCACCAATTTGCATAGGTGACCACAGACCCAAACCCTTGGATCTGAGAACAATGAAAAAGCATTCAGTTCTTTACAAGAAGACTTTTAATAAAAAATAGAAGTAAATAGAAATAAAGAAATCCCCCCTGTAAAATCAGGATGGTAGATATCTTACAGGGTAATTAGATTCAAAAACATAGAGAACCCCTCTAGGCAAAACCTTAAGTTACAAAAAAGATACACAGACAGAAATAGTTATTCTATTCAGCACAATTCTTTTCTCAGCCATTTAAAGAAATCATAATCTAACACATACCTAGCTAGATTACTTATTAAAAGTTCTAAGACTCCATTCCTGGTCTATCCCCGGCAGAAACAGCATATAGACAGACACACAGACCCTTTGTTTCTCTCCCTCCTCCCAGCTTTTGAAAGTCTCTTGTCTCCTCATTGGTCATTTTGGTCAGGTGCCAGCGAGGTTACCTTTAGCTTCTTAACCCTTTACAGGTGAGAGGAGCTTTCCCCTGGCCAGGAGGGATTTCAAAGGGGTTTACCCTTCCCTTTATATTTATGACAATGATTTTATAGTGTTATTAAGTATCGCTATTAGAGAAATAGAGGAGGGTTGTGGAGAGTCAGTGGAATATGTGAGGACGGAAAGGAAAAATAAAAATAAAAATAGCATCAGGTATCTGAGAAAAAATGGGAGGAGGCAAGAGAAGGAAGAACAATGAGAAGGATGCAATTTAACATGGAGGAGAGAGAGGACAACAAAGAATGGGTTGAATGTGATAGGAGGAATAAGTAGAAAAGAGGTATTTTTTCTCTTTGTAAAAAGCAGATAAGAAAATGAGAAAACAGAATGTTGTGGGAGTGAATAGAATGGGTTCGACCTGGAAGGAGAGAAAAGCGGGATAAAGAAATGAAATGGAATAAGGGATTAAAGATGAAAAGATGTTTGTTCAGCCAGGTCTACATTAGAAAAGATTTGTCATTATAGCTATATCAACAAACCCTCCCAGTGTGTACGCAGCTTGTATGGACCAAAAAATTGCTTATGCCAGTATAGTCTATACGGATTCCCCAAACAAAATAAGCTACGCAAGCAAAAGCTTGTCTATGCCGACACTAGGGCTTTGCTGGCATAAAAATGTCACCAAAAATCATACCCCACATTTGACATTACTATATTGGCAAAAGTTTCTAGTGTACACCAGGTCTTAATTTAATGTACATATGCACTTTCATTTTCAATTACATTTCTCTGGCAGTTAAATTTTGGTTGTGATGCTGCAAAAGGAGGCCCGTGCTGATCCCTTTGTAGGACTGGAATGCGTATCACTAAATTTAATGGGAGTGGTAGGGTGGCTATTCTGAGTACTTTTTACATTAACAATGCTGCCTGAGCGGGATTCTATACTTTGATATTTGGAGAGAAATGAAAATAACATGGAATTCATAAAAACTCTGGAATGTGGAGTTCTAGCAGCCCCACAGCTGCAGGTTTATTTAGAGAACTGTTTGAAAAATGTTATCAGTGATCCTAGGCTCCAGCACCATCAGCAAGTTCTGATTCTTCTGCAGCACAGGAGGCTGCTGGTGGCTTGAAGATCCTCCTCCTCTTAAATACATAATCAAGGTTTTATTAGCTTAAATGATTCGTTGGGGCAATCTTTCCCCTCTCTCCCTCTACAAAAAACTAGTTTCTGTGCTTAATAGAGTGATTGTGGTGAACAGGAATTTGTTAGGTTTGTGAGGAAGAGCCCCTGAAAACTTTTCACAAGGTAACTCATAATGCTTTGGCAGGCTAGATTCCAATTTTCAGACTTTTCTATGGGTCTTCAAAGAAAACCCCAGTCTACAGGGAAGTCCTGTCTGATTTGGCAACCTTTCCCCATTCTCCTGAACCATGACTAAGAGCAACCAATCAGCATATCCTGGGTGCCCAGCACTTTGTTTATACAGCTGGAGACAGGGGGCAGAAGCTCTATCTTCTACACATATTGAAAGACCAGGTATTCGCATGTTGGGCAGCTCTGATTTGCTGCCCTTCCCTTCGACACAGAGGAAAAGCAGTCAGTCAAAGGGATTTCCTCCTAAACAAGGACGTTCTCTGCGTATCCTTCAGAAAGGATCTGAAAACTCATAGTCTATGGACTAAACATTAGATTTGGCAAGTCTGGGTGCATAAGTAACAGTGGTGTGTGTGTGTGTGTCTGTCCGTCCGTCTGTCCATAATAAATGTGTAGTTGTGTTCAGAAGGAACTGGGTTAGGTGTGGAGTAAGTTATCTGGGGAATGTGTGTAGCGATAATGATAGTGGAGTTAAAGTGGGCGTGGCTGAATGTATGAAGTAGGTATGAATGTGACAAATATGCAACATGCATATGTGAAATAATGTAAACAGATGCAAATTAAAGTTGGTTTACACCTGTGGATGAACAAATTGTTTAATTACAAAATAGAGTACTACACTTAGGAAGGAAAATCAAATGCACAAATACAAAGTGAGGAATAAATAGCTAGGCAATAGTATTGCAGAAAGAGATCTGGAGGTAATAGTGGATCAAGTGAAAACTGCTAATATCACTGTGGGGTCTATTAACAGGAGTGTTCTATATAAGATATAGAAGATAATTGTCTTGCTCTACTCAGCACTAATGAGGCCTCAGCTGGGGTACTGTGTCCAGTTCTGGGCACTACATTTTAGGAAAGACGTGGACAAATTGGAAAGAGTTCAGAGGAGAGCTACAAAAATGATATAAGGTTTGGAAAACCTGACCTATGAGGAAAGGTTTTAAAAAACAAACAAACAAAAACACCCCCCCCCCCAACCTGGGCATGTTTAGTCTTGAGAAAAGAAGACTGAGGGGGGATCTGATAACAATCTTCAAATATGTTAAAAGCTGTTCTAGAAGGGACAGTGACCAGGAAGGTAGGGCAAGAAAAAATGGGTTTAATCTGAAGCAGCAAGGGAGATTTAGGTTAGATATTAGGAAAAACTTTCTAACTGTAAAGATAGTTACATAAATACATTTCCAAGGGAAGTTGTGGAGTTCCCATCACTGGAGGTTTTTAAGAACAGGTTAGACAAACACCTATCAGGGATGGTTTAGGGCAGGGATCGGCAACCTTTGGAAGCGACGTGGGCCCAGGGACGTGCTGGCCACCGCTTCCCGCAGCCCCCATTGTCCTGGAATGGTGAACCACAGCCAGTGGGAGCTGCGATCAGCCGAACCTGCAGATGCTGCAGGTAAACAAACTGTCCCGGCCCACCAGTGGATTTCTCTGACAGGCCACATGCCAAAGGTTGCCGATCCCTGGTCTAGGAATACTTGGTGCTGCTCAGCGCAGAAGGCGGGACTAGATGAGCTCTCGAGGTCCCTTCCAACCCTGTATTTATTTGATTCTATGATAGTATTGTTCCATTTTTGTAACTTAAGTAATATGTTTCAGTGAAGTTTTTTATTTGCATTTTTCCTCATGATGACAATACTAGTTACTGGAAAGTTATAGTATTAAAAACATAATTTTAATAATTCAGTGAGAAAGAAATTGGCTAAAGATATGGTGAAAACCATTAATAGTAATTGCTTAAACATATATTTTAAAAAAGATGTCAGCACTGATATGGTTTATACTCTGTATGTCTTACATTTTTTAAAATACATATGCTTGAGTGATTGGATATCAATAGTAATAAATCATGATTCAGTAAATCTGTTTTTTCTTAAAGTTTCACAAATCCATATCCTGCTGTTTTAGCCCCAAAGGCTGCAGGGTCTGCAATGTGACTTGTAGCTTAGGTCCTGCATATTCCCCTCTTCTGGAGTCAGGTTGAATGCAGGGGCTTTGGGATGTATAAGTAGGGGCATTGCCAGCAGATCGAGGGACATGATCGTTCCCCTCTATTCAACATTGGTGAGGCCTCATCTGGAGTACTGTGTCCAGTTTTGGGTGCCACACTACAAGAAGGATGTGGAAAAATTGGAAAGAGTCCAGCGGAGGGCAACAAAAATGATTAGGGGACTGGAACACATGACTTATGAGGAGAGGCTGAGGGAACTGCGTATGTTTAGTCTTCAGAAGAGAAGAATGAGGGGCGATTTGAAAGCTGCTTTCAACTACCTGAAAGGGGGTTCCAAAGAGGATGACTCTAGACTGTTCTCAGTGGTAGCAGATGACAGAACAAGGAGTAATGGTCTCAAGTTGCAGTGGGGGAGATTTAGGTTGGATATTAGGAAAAACTTTTTCACTAGGAGGGTGGTGAAACACTGGAATGCGTTACCTAGGGAGGTGGTGGAATCTCCTTCCCTAGAAGTTTTTAAGGTCAGGCTTGCAAAGCCCTGGCTGGGATGATTTAGTCGGGGATCGGTCCTGCTTTGAGCAGGGGGTTGGACTAGATGACCTTCTGGGGTCCCTTCCCACCCTGATATTCTATGATTCATATGCTCTCAAGGATTTAATATATAGCTCGTATTTATATAATTTAAATGGTGAATTAGGGCATGATAATGGAAAAATAGATTCCATAATAACAGTGCAGCTGTTGTACTTGGAGATGTAGCTTCAGACAGATGAATTATTATATGTTTATTAAAATGAAGAAACAGTGAGGGAGATGCATGTATTCTAGATAAACATAATACTTGATATTTGACAGTTCGCAAATATTTCATACAGCAAATATCTCTAACTGAAGTTTAAATGTAGCTCTCAGCTAGTTCCCACTGGGCAATATAGATGTAATGTGGGATAAGTGAACTGAGCTGTTTTTTGTGCTGTGCAAACATAACTGATTTTTTTCTTGAATATGTATATTCTATGACATCAAATAGTGTAACAGTAAAAATAACAGAGACTAACAAATTTATTTGAGCATAAGTTTTCGTGAGCTACAGCTCACTTTATCGGATGCATTATAAAAATAACATTATCGTTGTCTATTTTAATATATGAGCAATTCTTACAATTTTTCCATGACAGTGGTAAGGTGAGCATGTTACTGTGCAGTCATCAGCTGTCTCTTTAAACACTGTGGGGAACATTTTAGTAATAATGATAATGAAGTTTTGACCGTTGTCGTCTTGTATGAGAGTTCAGCAGAGTTAAGACATTTCCTAAAACTGCTGGTCTTCTAGATGCTGAGGTGTTAGGTTTTCCCTCCTCTCCCTTTAAATTGTAAAATGCCTGAGTCGGACTTTCTTTCAGACAAAAAATGCTCTCTCAGCCTAATCATTTTAGCATCAGAATACTGACAAGCAATAGAGCAAAAGAAGTCATGTTACTGAGATTTTTGTACTATAAACAGAACTAATCTGAAATACTTAGCAATCATTTTGACAATACCTGAAATATTAAATGGCCAGGAAAATAAAATTCTGTGATGTAAGCAAATTCAGGGGCAACACAAACTGTTTGATATGGGAGCCTGTAATGGTCCCTTGCTCTCCCAGGGGGAAGGAGGCCACTGAGTCCGCTCCTGTCTAACCAGGACCAGAGTCTACAGGACAGTCAAGAGCCCACAACAGGGTTGGGCAACCAATAGTCACAGTTAGGCTTCAGCCTGGGTTTGGGCAGCTCAAGCTGCCAGCCCTTAAACAGAGTCTATACCTGAGCTGGGGGCCTGGGCTTGAGAACCAGCAACAAAACAGTCTCAGGGCTGGCTTTAGCCTGGGCAGGCCTCAAGCAGCCAGCAAAGCAACAGTCTATAAGGAAGCTGGTAAGGGAGGCTCCTTCTTCAGAGCTGGAGCTTCCCTGCACAATGTAGGAAATTGGCCACCCCGGGCCCACCCTACTCCACCACATCCCAGCCCAGGGCCCTGGCAGGGGCAGGATTGGCTGCGTTGGCAGGGATTCAGATGCAACATGCTGACTGAGCCACACCTGGGTCTGCAGCCGGCTTCTCCGTGGCTGCCCCAGGCCACTTCCTGCCTCCCTCGGGTTTGGTACCTGTAGCCTCCAGGCCTCTTCGGGCTCCTTGGGGTATACAGCGGTAGGCACTCCGGGCCAGTCCTCGTCGGCATCTGGGGATCGGGCACAGCCAGGCGTAGGTTCCCCTCTGGGATGCTGCAGAACAGGTGGAGTATCCTTCTCCTCCGCAGGCTCCGCCCCCACTGTACTGCAGGGCCTGCCTTTTATACTTCTGGCCACGCCCCGGTACTTCCGGCCAGGGAGGCGGGGCGATCTAGGCTCTGCCCTCCAAGGGGAGGGTAATGGTCCCTCGCTCTCCCACTCGAAGGGAGGCCACTCTGCCTCACTGCAGAGCCATAATTATTTTTTCCATTTTTCTCAGCAATGAGATAATGAAAAATCCAACTGTGTTAACTTTAGAACACCAGAGATCCGCAGAGCTGAAGAATGGGCATGGGAGCTCCAGTGCTGAATAATGCTAGTATGATACTGAATGTCTTGTTTGTCTTTGTAGTGACAAAGGTAAAGGTTACAGATATCGTATGTGGAAAATCCCATTTGATTGCTAGAAATATGGAGGTTAGAAGATCTCACTGAGTCTCTGGCCCGGAAACCAACCAATATAAACTGATCACTTTTCTCTGAATTACTACAGCTGGTGTGCAGTTAGATACTTACAGATGAATATGCACTTAAATAGAATGTAATATTTTTGACAGTGTCCTCTTGTACATTTTCAGGTTTAGTCTCTTCTGGGGCCTACATTGGTTCTTGCCAACTTTGCAGTACTGTTCGTGAAGGGAGAGCACAGCTTCCTGACTGCCCTTGACATTTTATTTGGGATGTTATTAATTCCTAAATACTTTCCCTAAGGTTGGAGTTCCTTTTGTCTCAGAGGTTCCTGAAAGGATTATCCTCCAGCTAAGACATCTGAGCCCCATTTAAGTTGTTCAAAGAGAAGAGATGTTACTGGGAAATATTTTGAGGCGTGATAGAAACAGAAAAACACAAAATGATCTGCCATCAAAATGAACAAATCTAGTTTTACACTTTGGAAATGTTCCTAGCTAGGCTCTAAGATTATTCACAAAGAATTGATACTTCAGAATTGTACATAGTAGAAAAGTCCTTTGTGTCCCACACCTTCCAAGCTGACTTTCTTTCTGCATGCTTGTGGTTGTCACTTTATTGTCTGCTACTACAGTGATAGGTACTAATATAAAAACCTAGATAGTTCTCAAGTATGTCTGCCTGTGGATCTGGTGTTTGCCCAACCCATTGCCTCATTGTGATGACTCAGATTATTTCCTCCCACATATATACAATTCATATCCTTCTGTTACACAGCCAACTTGAATAGAGTAGTGTTCATTTCTCTGTATAACAAATTTAAAAAATTGTAAAGTTTGCAAAGTCAAGCACTCCAAAATGAGGAGGCTGCTGCTTCCTTCTTTTTCAGGCTGTCTGGATGCAAGCAGGGAAACACTGAGAGTGCAAGAGAGACTGTTTTGTTGCTCTCAGTTCAGGTGCCCAGGCCACAGTGGCCCTTGGCAGCTGGGAGTAGCAATTGCAGGTAAAGTTCCACTTAACCCCAGGCTGTTGCATGGTCCAGTATGAATAGCACAGAGCTAGGTGGGAGTGGAGCATGCTCAGTGGAGATGGAATGTTTCACTTCCAGTTTATAGTAAATCTCTATTGAGCCCATGCCAATGGCAATTTTCATTATAACTCAACCAGATTTGGATGGATTTTCACAAGGACAGGAAAAAGTACCATTTGACCCCTGTGTGAGCCTTCTGCCAAACTAAGTCACTGCTCCAAAGCTCAGAGACACTGGCCTTCTCAACTGTAAGAATTTTTTAACACTGGTATAATTCAGCCTGCTGGATACGTGGCATGGAAAACTTCAGCCTGAATGGTTAAAATTTGTGAAAGTTATAAGCCTAGCACAATGAGGTCCTGATCCATGCTATGGCTCTTAGGTGCCATGATGATGATGATAATGAACAAGCAACTGAAAACAGGGTCTCATAAAAAAAAGCATTAGACAACCTTAGTTCTTGGTAGCATTGCCTGCTCCACGTATAATGACTTATTTCTTTCCTTATATTGACTTCTGTTAAATTCTCAACTCACTTCCTGTTTTAATGTTTTTATTAAACTGATACACCTTTGAGGTTCCTCATTTCCAGTGGATGCTTTGATCTATGGTGTGCAACCAATATGTTGTTTTAGGTGTTTTGCATAAAATCTCATTAATTCCTTCCATGGTCTGCTTTTAGAGAAAGATACATTGTAAATAAAAGGATAGCTATTTTGCTGGCAGCCTAATTCAGTTTATGGAAATTCAGCTTTTATGAAGCATAATTATAGAATACTTTAAGAAAACTACAAAATGTGCAGTCCATATTGGATAGGCTGGACAATGAGTACTGAGTGTTATATTCAGAAGGAAGTCATAATGGCTCCTTCTATGTTATGTAACTAATAATGCATAAATATAGAAACATTGTTTATACTAGGTGTTGATCTTGTACTAACATCATAGATATGTTGTACTTATTACACATGTTACTTTTTCTAACACTTAAACATTCCTCTTCATACCATCCAAGTCACATTGTACTGTACTAAAAAGGTCTGAGTTATGACTGAATATGTTTGTGGTCCAGAACACCCCAAGAGCTGAAGAAAATAGTTAAGAAATACTACATTATTCAGCCACATTTTTATCATAGCTCAGATTTAGCCAAATGTAGTTTAAGCTAAGACTGGCATTGAATTTACAACTAACTGATGAAAACAAAGAGAGATACAGAAGTGAAATAATTCATTAAGCAGTATTTCAATCTAACAAGGGTATTCACTACTTCCCTATTTTGTTTTACATTGTGCTCTGTTTACAGTACTAAAAATCTAGGTAGATGAAAATGTTTGGGCCAGCACTGTCTTTCAGCATTGTGTCATGTAATGAAATTATGATTATTTATGCATAACCTAGATGGGCATGGTGCTTTTCAGGCAAAATAAAAATTGGCAGGTCCCTGCCCTGAGGAGCTTGCAAATAAAATTAGATCTAACACAGCAAGCAATGGCAACTGAAGAGGTGAATATGGGAAAACAGTGAAGGATGATGGAATGTCTGTTCTTATGTATATTAAGTTTCTTTATTTTTGTGTTTTTAAATTGCAGATGTATTACAATGTTTGGATAGCATGCAGGGTGAAAGCGGGTGTGGAGCCTAGTGTTGACTACAGTGAATTTTAAATGAGGGGTTTTAAAATAATGTAGTAAGCTAATATCAGTGCCTTTATATTTCCTATAGCATATTTAAATTTATTGCAACTCAAATTAGTCACTATCCAGTATTTTTCTACATAGTATAGGAGAATTTTTTTTATTCTTCCTGTCTCTTTCCCCTGCTTCCCAGTTATAGTTTGCGGAGGCCTCAGGTTGGAAGATCAGGAATGCTGTGCATTAGAAGTTGGGAACTGGTTGCAAAGCTACCATTTTTATATAGTGCTTAGCCTTAGCTGAGCTGTCAGACCCTGCTTCCAAGGAAACAAGATTAAGGCACACAAGACAATATAAAAGATGATCCAGACTAAATTATGGAACACTTAAAATATTGCAAAAACCAGCAGAAAAAAATAAAATTCTCCACTTTTTTTTTACCATGTGTAGCATGTGTAAATTACACTGATATATGAAAGACACACAACCTTTTGTGTCTAGCCATAGGAATAGTCATACCAAAGGAAGCATAGGAATTACCATGCAGGAACTAACCAGTGATTCCTCTAGCCCACTGTTCTGTCAGCAACACTGGCCTGTATCACCTGCTTCAGAGAAGGTACAAGAAACCCTGAAATAGGCATTTGTGGGATACCTGGCTTGAGACAGAGTTTACTCCTACCCCCAATAGTTAGAAGTTGGCTTGTGCCCTGAAGCATAAGGGCTTATATCAATTCCAATATACTTTTTTAATATTTAGTATTTTAACTTTGGATATCCTTGTTATCCACATGAATGTCTAGTGCTTTTTTGAATCTTGCTAAGCTCTTAGCCTGTAACATTTTGTGGCAATAAGTTCCACAGGCTATTTACTTGTTCTCCCCATTTATTTCCTTGCATCAGTTTTCAGTGTGATGCCCTTTTATTTCACTGAATGCCCTCTGGTCCTTACATTATCGGAGAGTGTAAATTATCTTCTATATAAAACGTATTGTTTTGCAGATTTTTATTATGTTGCCTCTTACTCATCTCTTCTCTAAAACTAACCAGTTCATTTTTTTTCATTCTCTATTTGGAAGATATTTATGCTTCTAATTGCTTACATTGTCTATCCCTGAACATTTATGTTTCTGTTCTATCCTTTTTGAGACTGGGTGATGAGAACTGAACACTCTATTGTAGGTATGGGTGAACCACTGACTAATAAAATGGCATTATCACATTTTAGGTATGAATTCCATTACATTATTTGTAACTCTAACATTTTCTTTGCCTTTTGGCTGCTGCTGCAGATTGATAGAGGTTTTCACTGACCTGGCCAAATTGACTCCCAGGTCTTTTTCCTGACTATTTTAATTTAGAGCCTCGTGTAATGTGTGTGATTAATTCAAATGAGTAATTCCAGTATTCATTACCTTGCACTTGTCAAAAGTGACCTTCATCTTCCATTGTGTTGCCCATTCACCTAGCTTTAGATCCTTCTGAAGTTCTCTCTAATCTTAATTAGCCTAATTAATTACATTTTATTGCCTTACTATTCACCCTCTTTTCTAGATATTAAACAGCATCAGTCTCAGAACAGAACCTTGGGACATCCTACTGTTCACCTTTTGCCAGGTTGAAAATTGACCTATTTATTCCTTCTCCCTGAAAGCCTTTTAGCCAGTTTCTAATTCATGACAATACTTTATCTCATTTAGTACTCACTTCCAGGACTGCTTAGATTCCTTCATAGTCTCTTGTGAGTGATTTTTGTCAAAAACAACTTGAAAATCCAAATAAATGTTGTCTGACCCTCATTTGTACACTAATTCCAGCACTTCCTTTTCTGACACCACAATTTCTGACAGTATCTCAGGTTTACAGCTTAAAAAGAGTAGGTCTGGGATGGTATCTCCCCAGCATCCTTTGTAGTAAAAATTGTGGCTTCTCTGCAATGTTCTTATTCTCCTTAATTTCTCCCTTAACTCCCTGTTAGTCCAGCAGATCTACCAACACTCTCACAGTTTTCCTGCTTTTGATGCATACATACTTTTTCTATTTGTTTTTAGATCTTTGGCTATTTATTCTTCTAATTTCTGTTTTACCTGCTATAGTTTCTGCTCCTTTGTATTGGTGTCATTTGACATAGGGTACCTATTTGGCTTGAATAACCCCAAAACCTTACCATTAGACATACTTTACTTCCTTGATTCCTTTTTCATTTTGTGACTCTGCTGTTGTGTGGTTCTAAACATAAGGATTTGAATTTTCCTGCTTTACTTTTGAGGGACTCTTTTTAACTAGCCTCCTCATTTTTAAAGTGCCTTCTTGAAAGTTTAGTATCTCAGTGCTAGTTATCGTTCTTCTGAGGATGTTGAACTGTATTGTAGTCCATGTTGTTTAGTGGCTCTACTGTAGTTACTGCTTGAACCAACTACTGAGCATCACATAGGGCTAAACTGAAAATAAAATAATCTCTTATGTATTTTTAGGACAGACTATTCCCAAAAGCAATCTGTTAAAGTGTCAGATTGAGACAAGTTTTAGAGACGCAATGTGAAATCTGATCATTTTATATGGATGTAGTTGAACTCCCCTATTATTATTATTTCATTAAATTTAGTTGATTCTGATTTCCCTCAACACTGTGTGTGTGTGTGGGGGGGGGGAACCCTTCCCTGTTAAGGAGGTGGGTATTTTAAGGCCACCAGACAGGTTAATGCAAAATCAGGCAATGAGAAATAAATAAAAACATTCTGTAGTGGAAGCAAATTTAATTCTCATTTCTAAAGACTTTAATAGAGTTTCTTATGAACAATGTAGGCAAAGACAGGAAAACATGCCCCAATAAGGGATCTGAGATCTCAGCATTAGAATGTAATGTAAAATTGAAATGTATTGACCCCCCTTCTAACCCTTCCTCCCTGCGTTAGGCTCTGGTACATCTGTTGTGCCCCTCCTCGTTGTGCCTCTGGCCCTTTCCTCAGTCGTCTTCACCTATCATCTCTGCATACTTACCACATCTGCTAATGGTTGGTAAAAGAGGCTATCTGTATTCCTGGATAGGCAGGTGTCTGTCTGTATGAGTGACTTCCATGTTTACTGCTAGGGGCTGACAAGTGAACTGGGATGGAGGGGGCATCGGACATACAGATGGATGGGTAACTTAAAAGGGGCTGTCAGCCACAGTCATCTGCTCCTTGGTAGCTGTGGTATCTTCCTACAGATGGGGCAGAGAATTATTGTTTTTCTGTCTGTTCCTCTGTGTCCTCTGCTCCCCAGATTCCTTCATACCATTTCCCATGATGCTGGGTCCAGTGTTGCTTCAAAGTGGTTTATTTGGTATCAGCTCAGTGGCACTTCATACATCTCAGATCTCTTTATAAGTGACTGCGCAAATCTGCTTCTGCTGGATACTGGAGACAAGGAATGAGTGTTCACTTACAAACCCTTAGATAATGGCTGCTGACTAGGGATTTCTTCTTAGAGGAGTGTCCTTATGGGTGCACCACTGTAAGTGTGTCTGCGTCCCTGCGCTGCTGATTGGAGAACTCCAGTAGCAGTGTCCATTGGGCCCGCACATGCGCTATCTCTCCTCCTGCTGTGCCACGAAGCTAGCCAGCACACACAGGCCAACCCTCCTTAGTTCCTTCTCAACCATCCCTGGCTAGAGATGGAACAATTTGCTGTCCATTAAAGACTATCATCTTAATCTACAGCCCTATACTTTAGTCTCCTAGTTATAGTTCCAGTTGTAGTTTTTCTCCTTTTTATTTTTATCCTTAAAAATAAAATAATTTTTTAAATTTTTTTCTTCTACCTTTTCTTCCCTGTTGGGGACCCTTTCCCCCAATGGGGTATGCCTGGTTCAGTGGGCTTCAAGAAATGCCCCACTTATAAAGAGGTGATCGTGATCGCAGATAAGCACTCTCAGTGCATTCGCTGCCTCGGGGAAGGCCACATACAATGGAAATGTGATCTTTGCCAACAACTCTGGCCAAAATCCTGCAAAGACAGAGAGCTCCGCCAGAAGATTATCTTCATGGAGACAGCTCTCCGACCCCAGTCACCTGGTAGACATGAGTCTTCTCCACACCCTTCTACATCTAAGGGCACCAGGTCGAAGAAGCAGGCTGTGGATCTCTCTCACAAATCTTCTGAAAAGAGAGCAGGAAGCCCCCTAGTGAGCCCCAAGATAGCTGCACGTGATCACCATCTCACTCGGTACCTCCAGCACTGCTTGCACCAAGGCCATCTCAGTCCAACATCCATGGCTTATGGAAACTGACAGCAACTGGTACCACTGACAGGCCCTCAGACCCAGTGGGCACAGGCACTGAATCATCAGCACCGAAGGACAGGAGTAAGCACGCCTCTAAAAAGGCACTCCTGGTATTTGAGCCCACATTGATACTGCCAGCGATGACTTTCCCGGCACCAGAGCGACCGGGGTGGACAAGATCCTCAGCACCGCCACCAATGCCAGGCTGATTGGTACTGCAGAACTCCACCGTTCGAGAAACCTCCACATGCTGGAGGCACCGGAGTCCCTTACTCTTGGTACCCGAGACCTCTGCACTGAGTCTCTACCAGGCATGGGAAGTATCCCCGCTGCCATGCCATGCCCTTCCACTCTCTAGTGAGAGTTCAGACACTGAGCCTGAGGAGATAGTCTCAGTTCTCCTCCCAAGCTCCATGGTACTCACTATCAACAGAGCCCAAGGATATATCTGCAGGATATATCCTGGTATGGCCACCCATAGGCTCCACCACTGGGCTCTAAGCCACCACGATCCCAATGGTCATACTGGGACCTTTGGGCGGTACGCTGCCAGCATGCTTGTCAAGCTCTGAGCCTTGCCCGAGAACCCTCCAGGCACACTCCCTCGGCTGCACCAGCCAGGGCTTTGGAACTGCCACAAGACTTAGAGGAACAGTAAGCCAGTACTGAGGAGGAAGTGACTGCGAGGACCATATCCTCCTCCTCTCCAGACGAAGCTGTCATTAATTCTCCACTATCTTTGGCAGATGACTTTTGTCTCTTCCATAAGATGGCAAAAATGGTGGCAGACACTCTCCAGATTCCATTGAAGGAAGTCCGAGATACCCTGCATCAACTCTTTGATATCCTCCATTCTTCAGCCTCCTCAAAGATTGCCTCCTCAAATAATGAGCCCATTTTAGACCCAGCAAAGACTGTGTGGCAGCCCACGGCAGCAGTGGTCCCAACCTGTGAGCGGACAAAATATACTATGTCCCTGCCAAGGAATTTGAATTCTTATTCTCCCACCCCCGACCCAGCTCCATCATGGTGGATGCTGTCAACTCCTGTGGCCGACAGCACGACTCAAGGGCTTCTCCCTATGATGGATTGGTTCTTGATCTGTTCGATAGAAAAGCTTACTCCTCAGACACTCTACAATTTCGTATTGCCAACTATCAAGCCCTCACAGCTAAATACTGAATGATTTTATTGAAAAGATGCCAGAAGCACATCATGACTCATTCAAGGCCATTATCCAGGAGGACCAATTAGTGGCAAAGACATTGTTGCAATCTGCCCTTGATGTGGCTGATATGGCAGCTAGGTCTGTTTCCATGGCTGTGGTGATGTGATGAGTGTCATGGCTCCATTTATCGGGCTCCCCAAAAGAGTCCATCTAAGGATCTTCCCTTAGAGGACATGAAGCTCTTCACCAAGAAGACTGATGCCTCCCTTCACACCCTGAAGGACTTCAGGCTACCCTTCGGGCACTGGGTATCTATACACTGGGACAAAAGAGAGGATTTAGTCCCAGTCCCAGCAGAGACCACAGGCGTCTCTGTACCAAACTCAGCACCACTATGAGACACAAAGAAGGAAAGGGAAATTCCCTAAACACAAACCACCTGCCACAATCTTTGTCCCAGCCCTCTATTTCTAAGCTCCAGTTTTGACAGGCAGGTCCAGGCACCGTTAGACCACTCTCCCTGACTGACACAGCTGCCCCTTATTTTCAGTTTTTTGGCCACCAATTGGCAATGTTATGTGGTGTCTGGGAACGCATAACATCGAACCGGTGGGTCCTAGAGATCATTAGAATCGGGTACTTTATCCATTTTACCTCCTTACCCTCTCTACAACATCCTTCTCCATCCTCCTTGAGAGACCCTTCTCATGAGAGTTTACTTCAACAGGAGATTGCCACCTCCAGCTAGGAGCCATAGAACCAGTATCCCAACATCTACGAGGCAAGGGGTTCTATTCTCGTTATTTCCTAATACCCAAAAGGAAGGGAACTTGGAGACCCTATGTTAGACCACAGAGCTCTCAACAAGTTTTTCAGGGCTCAAAAATTCAAGATGGCCACCTTAACAATCATTCTAATGCTGGAACAAAGGGAGACTGATTTTTTTTTTGTCCCTCGACCTCCAGGATGCCTATTTTCATATCTCAATCCTACCGGCTCACAGGCAATTCCTCAGGTTCACTCTGGGACACAACCACTATCAATACAGAGTGCTCCCTTCAGAATATCACTGGACCCAAGAGGATTCTCCAAGGTTCTCTCAGTGGTGGCCACTCATTTACATTCTGAAGAGTTAATGATCTACCCCTACCTGGATGATTGTCTTCTTAAAGCCCAATCTCTTTGAGAGGCTCACAAGTCACTGAAGCTATGATACACTTGTTTCCAAAGCTGGGCCTACAGATCAACACCCAGAAGTCAACCATCACTCCAGTGCAATGCCTAGAATTCATAGGGGCTGACTTCAACTCATCACAGGCCAAAGCCCTCTTACCCCAACACATGTTTCTAACCCTAGTCACGCTCATAGACATTGTTCAAAGCAGCCCACAAATACAAGCCAGACTCTGCCTCCAATTCTTGGGGTATATGGCAGTGATACCACAGGCCAGGTTTCACATGCGATGGCTTCAAATGTGGTTCAGCTTGGCTTTCAGACCAAACAAGGGCAGTCTGGAAAAACCCATGTCACTACCCACCAGGATCAAAAACCCCTTAAACTGGTGGAAGGACTCAGCCAATGTTTGCAAAGGGATCCCCTTCTCACAAACATCACTCTCTTTGATCATCACCACCGATGCATCACACATAGAGTGGGGTGCACACCTAAATGGCATCACGACACAAGACAAAGGGTCACCCGCGGAGCTATCCCTCCATATCAATCTCCTCGAGCTGAGAGCAGTCAGCAATATCTGCACCCATTTCCTCCTGCTGATCACAGGATCACACACAAAGATCCTGACAGACAACATAGCCTGTATGTACTACATGTACTACAGTATGGCAGGGGAGTTAGATTGCCCTCCCTATGCACAAAAGCAATGAGATTATGGAATTGGTGCATCTCCCA
The DNA here is from genome assembly GCF_965140285.1 of Lepidochelys kempii. Taxonomy (NCBI): domain Eukaryota; kingdom Metazoa; phylum Chordata; order Testudines; family Cheloniidae; genus Lepidochelys; species Lepidochelys kempii. Next base: position 57,916,479 of record NC_136382.1, read on the forward strand.
CAACATTACATTGTGCGTGGTGTACCTCCTGGATACTCAAAACTCGATAGCGGATGACTCGGTCACAAATTCCCACGTGACCATGAGTGGGAGATACACCCGACAGTACATCATGACCTATTCAGACAATGGTGGACACCGTTTACAGACTTGTTTGCCACTCACCTGAACAGGAGGTGTCCACACTACTGCTCTAGAGCAGGTAGGGGAGAACACTCCTTGGGCGATGTTCTCCTCCTCTCCTGGGACAGGGACCTTCTCTATGCCTTCCCTCCATTTCCCCTACTGTTGAAGGTCCTGCTGAAAATAAAAAGGGTCAGAGCTTGTGTCATTCTCACTGCACCTACTTTGCTGAGACAGACCTGGTACCCTTACCTGTCACAGCTTGCGACGTGCCTGCTGATCTCTCTCCTGGTCATTCCACACCATACCCTCCATCTCAACTTGGGGCTTCTCCACCTCAATGCATGGCTCCTGCTTGGTTCCAACACCTAGAAACCTCCAGTTCAAGGCCAGTACAAGAGGTTCTATTATACAGTAGAAAGTCCTCAACATGACGTACTTACCTGAAGAAATGGTCCAGCTTTCAGATTTGGTGAACATCTCAACAAATTTCCCCAGCATCTGCAGCTCTTCCACATATCTTAGACTATGCTTTAACCCTAAAATGGTCTGGACTATCTCTAAGGTCCTTTCATCAACCTGTAGAGGAGTACTCAGTGCTGTCACATCCAAATACAAAAAGGTTCTTCAAGGATATAGTAAATCTCTTCCCTGAACCTCTACTTCCTACCCCCACCTGAGACTTGAGCCTTGTACTGGAAGGACTGACTAGGACCCCTTCAAACCCCTGGCCCACTACCTGTTCACTAGCATGCCTATCAATGAAAACTGCCTTTCTGGTAGTGATTACAAGACGGCGCATGTGCAGGCCAAACAGACACTGCTACCGAAGTTCTTCAATCAGCAGCACAGGGATGCAAGCAAACCTACAGTGGAGCATCCATAGGGGCAAACATCTTGAAGAACCATCGCTAATGCACAAGGTGAGTAACTTCTTCCTGTTCAAAACTTATTATCAAGTTTGTGAGGGGTTTATGTTCAAAGTTTGTTTTGAAAGTGTCCCAAAAACGCCAAGTAAAGTTGTGCCAAAACCAGTAGGTTTTGGGATGAAAAACATGAAACCATAGTCTTACATTCTTACTAGTTGACATTTTGTTTCAGGCTTGTTCTGCTCATTTGTGGAGGTGGATTTTGTCTGGGTTTGGGTTTCATTTGAACTCTCTGTTAGAGAGAGATGGATGGTGGTTTGCAACCTGCTTGCTGAAAGCTATTGATTTATACTGATTATAAACACAAATTAAATTAAAAATACACTTTATACAGAGGAACAGAGTTAAACATTTTAAGATATCTGGTAAGATCCCTTTACATTTTTTCAATATTTACTAATGTTAATTCATGGCTAATGCTCAGTAATAGTTGTGCTACCTGAAGTGTGTGCTCAGTGTAAAAATTTACCAGCATGGTATACATCATTTACTGTTTTCAGAAACCTGCAGTATTTATGGTGAGGGGATGAGTTTGGGCTTGAATATTGGCCTTAACTTGAAAGGCCTTGTTTTTGTCAGTTTACATGTGTGCAAAATTGTTAGTTAAACTTCAGGTGTATTGATGTTTTTCACTGTTGTTTTTTCGCCCCATCTTTTTTAAATCTGAATTCTTCCCATGCTGTCAGATGTTGCTTATGCCACAGATAAGGCTCTGTCATCCCTGTCTGTCCTGAGCTGCTGTTTGCATGTCCTCTGTGTTGCTGAGTACCATTCGATTTCCATCTCAGAACAGTGTTCGATGGCCGGGTCCTTTTGCACGTTCTTCCAGCTGCCCAGTGGCACACCTGCTGTGGCAGACACTCTGGCTTCTTTCCTAAGATATGTCCCAGATATTTCCATCATCATTTACAAATACAAGAGAGGTGAAATGACCTGCCCACTGGCCAGTAGTAGAGTCGGAAATAGAAAAAACTAACTGCCAGAGAAAACATCTCATTCATAAAATCAGTTGTGTCTCTTTGATAGCCTCCCTCTTGGTATGAGGCCTCTGTTCTTAGGTTATAAGCTACTTGGGTATGTCTGTACTTTGAACTGGGGGTGTGATTTCAGCCTGAGGGGAGATACTCACTCTAGCTTTCATTGAGCTAGTACACTAAAAATAGTGTAGCTGCAGCAGTGGGAGGGGCTAGTTGCCTTCGGTACACGCCCCGGGTCTCGGAGCAGTTAGTTCTTCGTGCTGCTTTTGCTACTGTGACGACACTATTTTTAACACACTTGCTTGATGAGATTGACAGTGAGTATGTTTCCTTGAGCTGGGAAACACACCAAAAGTGTAGACATATTCTTTGAGGCAGGAACAACATCTTCCTATGTATTTATAAAGTGCTTAACACAGCAGGACCTTCAAGTCCTCATTGGGGCCTCTGGACTCTACCATGATATAAATATCCAAGAATAATGTTTTCCAAATAATTAAATTTGACACTTGTAATACCAAATGTAGCCACAAGAATAGTTTTGAAAATACTTACAAAAACAATAATTAATTGGCAGGTTGAGATCTTATACTAAGTAGCAAATCCTGAAAAAATGTGGGATTATGAATTAAATGCTACAAGACCATTAACTGTAGCCAACTTGCTATAATATGCATATATACTAATATATACAATATTGCATTCCATTTTCATTTCTAATTGTCTGAAAGATGGATGTTTTGCTTTTTAAATTCTTCATAAGCTATTTCAGTACAGTGATGTAATTCGTGGGCAGTGTTGTGCCTACTAATTAAAAGCATTTCCCAAAATACATTAATTAAAAATATAATTCTTTAAAGGGGAAGAAAAAACAGATTTTATGATTTTGAAAACATCTAATTTCCAATCCTCTTCTGATTTGTATCATGCTATGGTTGAATAAACAATTTAACTATGCTTGAATTTTCCTTATAATTAAATTGGTGAATGGCTTATCAAATGTCAAAGAAGTGATTTTAAGCACCATGCAATAGAATATAAAATCATTTCTTTTAACATAGATTTTAGTTTCTAGTATAGTATGATAAAGCTTTAATACTTGATAAACCAAAAGTTTGTCTTTAGTCTGAGTTAATGACAGTGTGACCATTAGGTTTTTGGGGTTTTTTTTCGTCTCAGTATTTGATCTTTGAGACCAAATATGTCTCCTCTTAATGTGTGAGTTTTGCTTTCACCTTAAAGTCACAAATTAATTGCAGTAATATATTTGTTCCTATATGGTGTTAGCTACCAGACTACTTAACATCCTTTGTATGATGGTCTCATTGTAATACATGTGCAATGTTGTATTGTTTAATGTATCCATGATACCAAGAAAATAGATATTAACGTAGAAGCATCTGTGATTACTGGACACAAAACAGTTCCCATTATAATATTATAAAGTAACTGAAATATTTATCCCATATTTTGGGTCTCACATTTTACTTCTCATTTTGAGGAAAGAGGGTTTTTATTTTGGTTTTTACAGGACTAAACTTTTAAGAAAGGAAAATTGATTTTGATTAAACAGCCAAAATGCTGTTTGGTAAAATGGGATTTTGCAAAAGCTTTTAATATTTAATTTCTGCAGGCTGAGTATCTGGAAGAACATTTAGTTCCTGTTTTGAAAGATGAATGCCTTACATTGCAAAGTGTACCAAAGGCTCATCTGCAGTCATAGAACGCTGCTTGCTTCTCTAGTATGTACGTGCAAGGAAGAGTAGAAGGGGTTGAGTGGGCAGTTGGCAGTCATTCATTGTCAGTGATTGCTAGTCATTCATAAAAACTGCAGACCTGAGAGGTGGAGCCAGAAGGAGCAGCCTTTCAGAATGTTGCAGAAGATGCTCATTTGCATAATCCTAAGTGATTCTAAAAGCTGCTCAAATACAGCATGATGAATGTAATGATAAGACATATGATAAATCTGTGTGTAATTAAACGAAATTGCATAGAATAAAATAAAATGTTAATTCTTTACTTATTGAGCCCATCACAATTTCATGTACGTAGCAATCTGTCTGACAGTTCTGTTAGTTTCTCTGTTTTCAGTTGAAAACAATAATATCAGGTTAAAGGCGTGCACTCTATATTGTGAGGTTGCTTGCAATATTTCCATTTATTTCCTTTAATAGATGTAAAACAATAACCGGTAATTAACACATTGTGCTGGAGATACCAAATCAAATTCTATAGCCTATAAAAGTCCATATATTAAGATTCTGAAGCCTATGGAAATAGAACTGGGGGCTTGATCCTGCATTCCTTGCCCACCCAAAACACCTGCTGACTCAAATAGATTTGGATCTGCAAGGAGTGCAGGATTGGACCCCATAATAGTTCAGATTTTTAAATGATAGTAAGAATTAAATTTCCAGGGAAATTACTGTCAAAAGAAACAAACAATAAAAAACTCCTTTCCTCCAATGTGGCTATTTTTTTATGGTTGCTATTTGCAGCAGTTTTATTCTTCTTAAATGCTTATTCACCACACAATCTTAACAACACTTTATAGCATCATTGTGTCCAAAATGAGTCAATGAAGCAAAATAGGGATGTTGTGCTACATTGGAAGACTTTTTTTTTTAATTTATAGGTTATAAATTTGATTTACTAAAAAACTGGATGTGAATGTTATTACATCCAATATTCAGTCTTTTGAAGTTGGCATGCCTTTCCCACAAACCTCCAGATGTAATCACTCATCTGACAGCATGCTGATCTAGTATTAGTAAGATACAATGTTTAAGGCAGGATGCAGTGTCCAGTACCGTAGCATTAAAATTAAAGGGTCTCATTTTAAAGTGGCCAGAGTTGATTTTCTGTAATAAATGACTTATTTTGTTATAGTGCAAAACAGCTACTGTATCATGTCACATAGGAAGGATCTCCATGGGCAGTAAAGGCGAAGGAGAGGGGAATCAAAATCTGTCATAAGAGAGGAAAAAAATGTGCTTTAACTTCCCCAGAATTTTGGGTGTTTGTACCTGGAGTTTTAGTTAAGACCCATTTTAAGTAAAGTCAGAAAGAACTTTAATACCAGCCTGTGTTAAACACAGAGACAATGAGCTAAATGGTTATATACTGTTTTAGAGTCCCAAATTTACTTTTGAGGTAGTGTTCACCCCTGTTATCAGACAGAAGATTTTTACAGCAAAGCATCTCAATGTATCTTTAACAAATAGCTAATTAAATTGTACATTCCAGCCTCTCTGAAGCTTTTACAGAAACTGTGATTAAAAAAATCCTTCTATATGGCTATGTTCTAGTGAAAATGTATATATATACATATATTTAAGCCTATTTTTCAGAAGGTAATTGTACATTGTTGGAGAAGAATTAATGTTATAGAGTCAGATAGCTTAAATAAACAATGCCCTACGTACATGTTCTTATCTACATGGAACTCTTCTATTACTATTAGATTGAGACTAGGCTGACCAGACAGCAAATGTGAAAAATCGGGATGGGGGTGGGGGGTCATAGGAGCCTATACAAGAAAAAAGACCCAAAAATTGGGACTGTTCCTATAAAATTGGGACATCTGGTCACCCTAATTGAGACAAACCCAGCTGCATGCAGACATCACCCAGACATCCCAGTTTAGTCACCCTGAGCAGCAATCAAGAACAGCTGTTAAACTGCTGTCCCTGGAGGTTTCCAAACATCTCCCCACTGCCACAGAACCTTCCCCTCCTGGCCACTTTATCACCTTCTGATCAGGAGCCATAAAAGCAACAGCGGATTCATCACACTGCCTTGTGATGACCTATTAACACGCAACCGATTCATTACAATATACTTGGCTGTTTTTGATTTTCCATCCTTGGTCTGTATGGCAACTTGCAATACTGGACTAACATTTTACAAAAGGAAGGCTTTTTTCCTAAATAATTTAAAAAATAGATAAAAGCCTGCCCATCAGTGAAATGCATCTCAAAGATGTAGTTGGATTGGCAGTTTCTATTTATAAACTTGCAGCTCCCCCGCCCACCCCCATAATGGGTTTGGCGTGGCTAGAATTTTCAGTAAAATTTCCACTTATAGCCGGCATGCTCTAACATCTTTGGGGTTTAGAGAAGACCAGACTGAAGGTAGAAAATATCCTTACCCTAACAAATAATAAGCATCAAAAAAGTGATTGAAAGCCAAGCTTGTTAGAGGTAGGAGGTGAGGCCTAGAGAGAGTCCCTGAGATTACTAAATCCAAAAAGGTTAAAGCAGGAATGCGAAGGAGCGTAGCTCCCCTGATCTGCTAGAAGAGAAGGACAACTCCCTCTGCTTCTCCTTTCCCTACCTTCATGGAATGATGTGCCCCAGAAAGCAGCCCTTCTGCCTTAGTTGTGAGGAGTCCACATACCCACTCTGGAGGGAAAAAAAGCAGAGGCCCTGTGGTTCTCTCATCTTTCACTGTCAGTCCTGAACATGTGGCTTCTCTTCCCGCTTTGCACCTGTGAGAAGGAATAAAGGGATTGTTCAGGACTCACCCCATCCTTTACACCTCCAGTTCTCTTGTAGCCTTGATGGTAAAATCCTGGGCTTGTTGAAGTCAATGACAAATTTCCCATTGACAGCAATAGGGCCAGGATTTCTCTCCTGGCTTGCGTAGTGATAGCCAAAAATTGTGGGCTATCCCTCCTCCACTCATCTAATTTAAACACTGCTAAATCCCCAAAGAAGGAAAGGTTTACAGCTCCTACATGGTGTTAGTGAAATGAGAATGGTTACCATCTTCTAACAGCACTCATAGGCCAAGGGCCAAGCTGCTGGAAATACTCATTGTGAGAAAACAGTTTTGTAGAGCTCAGCATTCCTGTGTGTATTACAGTTCTGACGGTAGCTGTTGTCGTTTGAAATGGTTTCAGTGACAAGTAATTGTTAGAGCAATATGTAAGAAATCAGATATTTCTTGTCTTTATATTTTAAGGAGGGTTTTTTTTTAAAAAAAAAAAAGTTCCAGTAGAGTATATGATTTATTTTTTAAATAGTGCTATCATGGCTGCTGCTTGCATCCTAGGATACGTCTACGCTGCAGCTAGAGGTGTGCTTCCCAGCTCGGGGAGACAGACACACTAGGTCTGTCAGAGCTTGTGTGCTAAAGATAGCAGTGTGGCCGGGGTTAGTACAGAGAGCGGCTCTGGCTAGCTGCCTGAGTACAGTTCTGTCCGGACCCCCTGGGTATGTGCTGCCACCTGTGCTGTTCCTGTCTACACTGCTGTTTTTAGCTCACTAGCTCAAGCAGAGCTAGCACATGTCTGTCTTCCTAAGCTGGGAAGCAGGGTCCCAGCTACAGCATAGATGTACCCTTAAGCCTTGTCTACTCTAAAGGGAATAGTCGATCTAACTACATAATTTGAGTTACGTGAATAGCGTAACTCAAATCGACTTAGCTTAGATCTACTTACCGTGGGGTCCACACTATGCAATGTCGACGGGAGACGCTCTCCCGCGACTCCCCTCATTCTTCTTGATCCAGTGGAGTACAGGAGCTGACAGCAGAGCGCTCTGCGGTTGATTTAGCGGGTCTTCGCTAGCCCTGCTAAATCGATCACCGATGCATCGATTGCCACGCGTTGATTCCCCTGTAAGAGTAGACTAGCCCTTAGTGATTGTAAGGGGGTTTGTTACACAGAACAGCACTTCTCCACATCTTTACTTAGTAGTTGCTCATATTTTGGCCACTGTCTTCCACTGATGCTCCTTTCTGCTTTTCTGGCATCTGAATTACAGGAAAACTTGCACTTTTTTTCCATGTCTGCAAATGGAGGAAGAGGAAAAAGAGGTGATAATATCGACTCTATGAGCCTTTCCCTCATCTCCCTTCAAACTACCAGAGACAGGGACCGAGTCACCTATTTCTTATCAAAGTTAATTTCTCTCTGTCATCTTTCTCAGGTAGCAGTGTCTGCAGTCTGGAAACAGGATAAAGGGCCAAATTTTCAGAAGTATTTAGAAAAAATGCACATAGGTGCCTATTGACATTTTTCAAAGCACCTGTGTGCCCAAGTTCCCTTGATATCACCCTCATTTAAAAATTCCAAGAGGTACCAATCTGCATCTTTGATGTCTAAATACCTTTGAAAATCTCTGTCAGGAGGGCTTTACATATTAAATTTAAACCTACCATTCACTTCAGGAGGTCTGATCTCATCACAGTTTTGTCTTGTGTAGGTGTAATAAAAAGAGTAGAGGACTTCAAAGGAAGGTGTCTGTAGATGCCTTAGGGAGAACCTTTCTCTTGGAAACTTGTTCTGTTAGAACTGTCATGAATTCTAGTTCATTATTGATTATGCCTTACCTCTGGAAACGTTCAGAGCAGCCACCTTACCCTCTTTTCTCTAGCTGCAGTGAGTCAGCTGTGGTGGCATCTTCCAGTGTGGATTTAGGGCAGAGGTGGGCAAACTATGGCCCGTGGGCCACATCCGGCCCACGGGTCCATCCTGCCAGGCCCCTGAGCTCCTGGTCGGGGAGGCTAGCCCCTGACCACTCCCCTGCTATCCCTCCTCCCCCGCAGTAACGCTGCCGCATGGGCAGCACAGCTTGTGCCCACCCACCTCCCAGGCTTTCCAATAAGCCTGTCCTGCTGCTCTGAGTGGCATGGTAAGGGGGTGGGGGGAGGGAGGGGTAGATAAGGGGCAGGATGTCCCGGGGGGCAGTCAGGGGACAGGGGGTGGTTGGATGGGGCGGAGGTTCGGGGTGGGGTGGTCAGGAGACAGGGAGCAGGGGGGGTTGGATAGGGGTTGGGGGGTCCTAGCAGGGGGTGTTGGATAAGGGGTGGGGTCCTGGGGGGGCAGTTAGGGATGGAGGTCCCAGGAGGGGGTGGGGAGGTTGGATGGGTCGGGAGGCCCGGGGGGCATGTCAGGGGTGAGGGTGTGGATAGGGGTTGGGGAAGTCAGGGGACAGGGAGCGAGGGGGTTGGAAGGGGGTAGGGTCGTGGGGGGGCGGTTTGCGAGGGGGGTCCCGGGAGGGGACAAGGTGTAGGGGGTTGTCACGGTTCCTCCCCCACTCTGAACTCTAGGGTACAGATGTGGGGACCTGCATGAAAAACCTCCTAAGCTTATCTTTACCAGCTTAGGTCAAAACTTCCCCAAGGTACAAAATATTACACCTTGGACAGGCCGCTACCACCACCAAACTAATACTGGTTACTGGGGAAGAGCTGTTTGGACGCGTCCTTCCCCCCAAAATACTTCCCAAAACCTTGCCCCCCACTTCCTGGACAAGGTTTGGTAAAAAGCCTCACCAATTTGCATAGGTGACCACAAACCCAAACCCTTGGATCTGAGAACAATGAAAAAGCATTCAGTGTTTTACAAGAAGACTTTTAATAAAAAATAGAAGTAAATAGAAATAAAGAAATCCCCCCTGTAAAATCAGGATGGTATATATCTTACAGGGTAATTAGATTCAAAAACATAGAGAACCCCTCTAGGCAAAACCTTAAGTTACGAAAAAGATACACAGACAGAAATAGTTATTCTATTCAGCACAATTCTTTTCTCAGCCATTTAAAGAAATCATAATCTAACACATACCTAGCTAGATTACTTACTAAAAGTTCTAAGACTCCATTCCTGTTCTGTCCCTGGCCAAGACGACTACAGACAGACACAGACCCTTTGTTTCTCTCCCTCCTCCCAGCTTTTGAAAGTATCTTGTCTCCTCATTGGTCATTTTGGTCAGGTGCCAGCGAGGTTACGTTTAGCTTCTTAACCCTTTACAGGTGAGAGGAGCTTTCCCCTGGCCAGGAGGGATTTCAAAGGGGTTTACCCTTCCCTTTATATTTATGACACGCCCCCCAAATCTCAGCTAGGGTGAAACACTGGCTGGGATTTCTTCCTGGAGCTCTAGGAAAACAGAGTTAATAAGACACATGCATCTCTAAATATACTACCAAGTACATAAAGACTAACAATATTTTCCACATCTCAAGGACGATTTTAACCAGTTGATTCTGGGAAACTTTCACGGGAGAGTGCATCAGCCACTTTGTTAGAAGCTCCTGAGATGTGTTGGATGTCGAAATCAAAATCTTGGAGAGCTAAACTCCACCGAAGAAGTTTTTTGTTAGTTTCTTTGACAGTGTGAAGCCACTTTAGTGCAGCATGGTCGGTTTGCAGGTGGAAACGCCGTCCCCAAACATATGGGCGTAGCTTTTCCAGAGCGTAGACAATGGCATAACATTCTTTTTCAGTGACTGACCAGTTGCTTTCCCTCTCAGACAGTTTTTTGCTGAGAAACACTACAGGGTGGAATTCTTGATCAGGTCCTTTCTGCATTAAAACTGCTCCCACACCACGCTCGGATGCATCTGTGGTTACTAGGAACGGTTTGTCAAAGTCTGGGGCCCTTAGTACAGGGTCAGACATGAGTGTCGCTTTAAGCTTGTTAAAGGCCTTCTGACACTTTCCGGTCCACTGAACAGCATTTGGCTGTTTCTTTTTGGTTAGGTCTGTCAGTGGGGCAGCGATTTGGCTGTAGTGCGGTACAAATCGTCTGTAATAACCGGCCAAGCCTAAGAAGGATTGAACCTGTTTCTTTGACTTTGGGACAGGCCACTTTTGGATAGCATCCACTTTGGCCTGTAGGGGGCTGATAGTTCCTTGACCCACCTGGTGTCCAAGGTAAGTCACTCTGTTTAGGCCTATTTGACACTTCTTTGCCTTAACAGTTAGTCCTGCCTCCCTTATGCGCTCAAGGACTTTTTGTAGATGTTCCAGGTGGTCTGCCCAGGAATCCGAAAATATGGCCACATCGTCAAGGTAGGCGACTGCATATTCTCCTAATCCCGCTAGGAGACCATCTACAAGTCTTTGGCAAGTGGCGGGTGCATTTCGCAGCCCGAAAGGGAGTACATTAAATTCATACAGCCCGAGATGTGTGATGAAGGCTGACCTTTCCTTGGCAGATTCATCTAGCGGTACCTGCCAGTACCCCTTGGTTAAGTCCAAGGTAGAGATGAACTGGGCCCTTCCCAGTTTCTCTAATAGTTCATCTGTGCGTGGCATGGGATAGTTGTCTGGGCGAGTTACAGCATTTAGCTTACGGTAGTCCACGCAAAAACGTATTTCCCCATCTGGTTTGGGAACTAGAACCACTGGAGATGCCCATGCACTTTCAGAGGGGCGGATTACACCCATCTGTAACATATCCTGGATCTCCCGTTCTATAGCAGTTTTAGCTTGAGGAGACACCCGGTAAGGGTGGACCCTAATTGGGTGAGCATTACCTGTGTCAATGGAGTGGTATGCCCGTTCAGTCAGTCCTGGGGTGGCTGAGAACGTTGGCGCGTAGCTAGTGCACAGCTCCTGGATCTGCTGTCGCTGCATACGCCCAAGGGTCATGGAGAGGTTCACCTCTTCCACACCACCAGCACATTTCCCTTCGTAATAGACACCTTCAGGCCACTCAGCGTCGTCTCCTCCCTGGGCTGTAAACTGACAAACCTTTAATTCTCTGGAATAAAAGGGCTTTAGAGAATTAATATGATACACCTTAGGCTTTCGGTTGGAGGTGGGGAATGCTATGAGATAATTAACAGCTCCCAGGCGCTCCTGGACCACGAATGGCCCTTCCCACGATGCTTCCATTTTATGGGCCTGGAGCGCCTTTAAGACCATGACCTGGTCTCCTACTTTGAAGGAACGCTCTCTGGCATGTTTATCATACCAGGCTTTTTGCTCTTTTTGAGCATCCTGTAAGTTTTCTCTAGCAAGGGCTAAAGAGGTTCGGAGGGTGTTTTGTAGGTTGGTTACAAAGTCCAGAATGTTAGTTCCTGGAGAAGGTGTAAATCCCTCCCATTGCTGCTTCACCAACTGCAATGGCCCCTTAACCTCACGGCCATATACAAGTTCAAATGGGGAAAACCCTAAACTGGGATGTGGTACAGCTCTGTAGGCAAAGAGCAACTGCTGCAATACTAGGTCCCAATCATTGGAGTGCTCATTTACGAATTTACGTATCATGGCCCCCAAAGTTCCATTAAACTTCTCCACCATGCCATTTGTTTGATGATGGTAAGGAGTGGCAACCAAGTGATTTACCCCATGAGCTTCCCAAAGGTTTTTCATAGTTCCTGCCAGGAAATTAGTCCCTGCATCTGTGAGGATGTTGGAGGGCCAACCTACCCTGGCAAAAATGTCTGCTAGTGCCTGGCACACACTTTTAGCCCTGGTGTTGCTTAGAGCTACTGCTTCCGGCCATCGGGTGGCAAAATCCATGAAAGTCAGTATGTACTGCTTTCCTCTGGGTGTCTTTTTCGGAAAAGGACCCAGAATATCCACAGCTACTCGCTGAAATGGAACTTCAATGATGGGGAGTGGCTGGAGAGGAGCTTTGACCTGGTCTTGGGGTTTTCCCACTCTTTGGCACACCTCACAAGACTGGACATAGGTAGAAACATCCTTGCCCATTCCCTCCCAGTGGAATGACCCCCCCAAACGGTCTTTGGTCCTGTTCACCCCAGCATGGCCACTAGGGTGATCATGGGCTAAGCTCAAGAGCTTGGCCCGGTATTTAGTTGGAACTACCAACTGTCTCTGAGGATGCCAGTCTTCCTGGTGTCCCCCAGAAAGAGTTTCCTTGTATAAAAGTCCTCTTTCTACAACAAACCTGGATCGATTAGAAGAGCTGAGAGGCGGTGGGTTGCTCCGTGCCGCCGTCCAAGCTCTCTGGAGGCTTTCATCTGCTTCCTGTTCGGTCTGGAACTGTTCCCTTGATGCTGGAGACATCAGTTCCTCATGGGATTGTGGACCTAGGCTTGGTCCCTCTGGAAGCGATATAGGGGATGGAGCTGTTTCTGTTGACTGTGAACCGCTCTCCGCTGGTGCACTATGTTGAGATTCAGGCTCCGGCTGAGCCTCTTGTGTAGGGTTATCGGCTGCTGCCAGTTCAGGTTCGGTGGGGCCCTCTGGTGTTGAGGTTGCAAGTACTGGATTCAGTGCTGACACGGGGTCTGGTGTTGGTTGTTCGGCTGGTTCCGGTTCTGGGACTGGTTCCGTCTGGGTCTCTGGGACTGGATCCACTACTGCTGTTGCAGACATTGGCCTGGGGTCCAGGTCCATCACCTCTGACTGGGTCCTGATAGAAGTTTCCGGAACAGAGCTAGGCCTCACGGCTTGTTTAGCCTGGTTGCGGGTGACCATTCCCACCCTCTTGGCCTGCTTCACATGATTGGCCAAGTCTTCCCCCAACAGCATGGGGATGGGATAATCATCATAGACTGCAAAAGTCCACATTCCTGACCAGCCCTTGTACTGGACAGGCAACTTGGCTGTAGGCAAATTGAAAGAGTTGGACTTGAAGGGTTGAATCGTCACTTGGATCTCTGGGTTGATTAAATTGGGGTCCACTAAGGAAGCATGGATAGCTGACACTTGTGCTCCGGTGTCCCTCCACGCGGTGACCTTCTTCCCACCCACACTCACAGTTTCCCTCCGCTCCAAGGGTATCTGGGAGGTATCTGGGCCTGTGGACCTCTGGTGTGATTCCGGTGCAATGAACTGTAATCTGTTGGGGTTCTTGGGGCAGTTGGCCTTTACATGCCCCAGCTCGTTACACTTAAAACATCGTCCAGCTGACGGGTCACTGGGGCGAGGAGGGTTGCTGGAGAACGGGGTGGTGGGACGATAAGGGGTCTGGAGGGTTCTTTGGGAGGTAGGTGGGGCTTTGGGCGGCCCCCGGTAATAGGTTGTGGTCTGGGGTGGTCCCTTCTGGTCTCCGCTCCAACTGCGACCAGTTTTCTTCTTCTCTGCCACCTCCACCCATCTGGCTCCAATCTCTCCTGCCTCAATTACAGTTTTGGGTTTCCCATCTAGGATGTATCTTTCTATTTCCTCAGGAACACCCTCTAAGAATTGTTCCATTTGCATTAGGAAGGGCAAATTTACTGGAGATTCAACACTTGCTCCTGATATCCAGGCATCCCAATGTTTTACAATGTGGTAGGCATGTCGGGTAAATGACATGTCTGGTTTCCACCTTAGGGCTCTGAACCTCCGACGAGACTGCTCGGGTGTTATCCCCATTCTGACTCTCGCCTTGGATTTAAACAGTTCATACTTGTTCATGTGTTCTTTAGGCATTTCAGCTGCCACCTCAGCTAAGGGTCCACTGAGCTGCGGCCTCAGCTCTACCATGTATTGGTCAGTAGAGATGTTGTACCCAAGGCAGGCCCTTTCGAAGTTTTCTAAGAAGGCCTCAGTATCATCACCTGCCTTGTAGGTGGGGAACTTTCTGGGATGGGAAGTGGTACCTGGAGAAGGATTGCTAGGGTTTGTTGGTATATTCTGCTGGGCCTTTATTCTCTCCATCTCCTCCACATGCTTCCTCTCTTTTTCCTTCTCCTCCTCCACATGCTTCCTCTCTTCTTCCTTCTCCTCCTTCTTCAGCCGCATGAGTTCTATCTGTCTTTCATGTTCCCTTTGTTTTTCCTCAGCCTGAAATTTGGCTAATTCCAGCTGTAGTCGAGCTGAGGATTTGGCCATTCTAACCTCTCTGTTTTTAACTAACTTTACACCCGAGGTTTAGAAATAAACAAACAAAACTTGGCTGTAAAATTTTGCTGTGCTGGAATAGAATACCTATTCTCTGATAGTGATTGTCAGCCTACAGAAAAAGACAATTCCCTTGTCTCTGCTCTGGGCCCAAATTAAAGCAAAAAACCTCCAACTACTTGGAAACCTGCTTACCCAGCCCAAAGAAGAAAAAAAATTTCTTTTCAAACCTGTGCTCCTTGTAAAACAAAAAAAAAATCAAAATCCTAAAAAAAACCCTGCCACTTTTGTCTCCAGGCAAATGGGTAGAGCACACACCCCCTATTTACTTTTAGGAAGAAAAAAAAAAAAAAAAAAAAAACCTCTGGGTTGGAAGACTGTGAATTTCCCTGCAGGAGTTAAGTACCCTGCCTCCAGGCAAAGAAAACCTGCAATTCACAAGATAATCCCCTTTTGTCTCTGCTTGGCCACAAAGCAGAGAGAAACCAAGCTGCTTTCAGTTTCAAAGCTGCCTTCTGGACTTCCTAAAAATTCCTTTTTAAAATCTGTATTTCTAGTTCAAAAAATCTCAACTGGATCTCAAAATGATTTCAGGTTAATCCCACCACTGTGCCACCATGTCACGGTTCCTCCCCCACTCTGAACTCTAGGGTACAGATGTGGGGACCTGCATGAAAAACCTCCTAAGCTTATCTTTACCAGCTTAGGTCAAAACTTCCCCAAGGTACAAAACATTACACCTTGGACAGGCCGCTACCACCACCAAACTAATACTGGTTACTGGGGAAGAGCTGTTTGGACGCGTCCTTCCCCCCAAAATACTTCCCAAAACCTTGCCCCCCACTTCCTGGACAAGGTTTGGTAAAAAGCCTCACCAATTTGCATAGGTGACCACAAACCCAAACCCTTGGATCTGAGAACAATGAAAAAGCATTCAGTGTTTTACAAGAAGACTTTTAATAAAAAATAGAAGTAAATAGAAATAAAGAAATCCCCCCTGTAAAATCAGGATGGTAGATATCTTACAGGGTAATTAGATTCAAAAACATAGAGAACCCCTCTAGGCAAAACCTTAAGTTACAAAAAAGATACACAGACAGAAATAGTTATTCTATTCAGCACAATTCTTTTCTCAGCCATTTAAAGAAATCATAATCTAACACATACCTAGCTAGATTACTTACTAAAAGTTCTAAGACTCCATTCCTGTTCTGTCCCTGGCCAAGACGACTACAGACAGACACAGACCCTTTGTTTCTCTCCCTCCTCCCAGCTTTTGAAAGTCTCTTGTCTCCTCATTGGTCATTTTGGTCAGGTGCCAGCGAGGTTACCTTTAGCTTCTTAACCCTTTACAGGTGAGAGGAGCTTTCCCCTGGCCAGGAGGGATTTCAAAGGGGTTTACCCTTCCCTTTATATTTATGACAGGGGTGTTGGATGGGTCAGGAGTTCTGAGGGGGGCAGTCAGGGGGCGGGAAGTGGGAGGTGGCAGATAGGGGGCAGGGGCCAGTCTGTTTGCGGAGGCACAGCCTTCCCTACCCGGCCCTCCATACCATTTCACAACCCCGATATGGCCCTCGGGCCAAAAAGTTTCCCCACCTCTGATTTAGGGAGAAGAGCACTGGATGTTGTTGGATAGTCCCTGCTTCCGTATTTTATTACATCTGCCAGTGGGGGCAAAATAAAGTTGTATTTAGAACCTTAACTTTGGTATTTCCTAACTTCTCTTTTCCCAGTGCGTTCGAAAATGAAGACAGAATACTTTTCTCTAAGTAACAGATTACTGGCCTGTTTGGCCCAGCTATCTCGGTTTAGAAAATGGTTATTTACTATTTGTATTTTGCTTGCCCCAATCAAGAACAAGGGCTTGTTGTGCTACGCACAGTGTGAATACATAGTTAAAAGACAGTCCCGGCCCTGAAGAACTTACAAATCTAACTCCTGGGCCCGATGGACATTTCTGCTGAAACAGTAAACTGGATAATGGTTTGTATGTACCCCTTTCCTCATACCTTCTTTCAATATGCTAAGACTGAAAAACCATTTTCCAGTTTCCAGAAAAAAAAAACCCTACCCTCCTTAGCCGGAAGGGGACTCATCATTTTGACAAGAGATAATGCAGGCCCATTTGAAATTTAAACAAAAAATGTCAGAAGCTTATATGCATGGCAAACTGAATGTTGCAATAGATAAGTTGATCATAACAGCTATTACATGGGGGGAATGGGAATAGAAAACCTCCCCTGTAATTATGAGAATTGCGAGCATCAACCAACGATAGTTCTGGTTGCAACTCAGACCAATAACAATAAGAACATGTACAGCTTTGTCTACACTGGGCATAGAGTTAGCCATTTAGCTATACTGATGTCTGCACTAGTGAAGCTGCATGTTACACTGGTGGCTAGAAACCCAATGTAGATGAAGTCTTACTGTTTTAGGAGTTGGGACCAAAATTCCTGCAATTGATACCCTTTCTAAAGGCTTGTCTACACTACAAAATTAGGTCAACTTAAGTTAGGTTGACCTACAGCCACCGCAGTAATTCAGTCAGATGTTGGTGTCCACACTGCCCTCCTGCTGATGGTGCGTGTCCACACGAGGAGCACTTGCACCAACTGAAGTGGGGCATTGTGGAGGCACTGACAGCTGTGGAGGCACTGACAGCTGGAGTGTGGGGCACTGACAGCTGTGCTTGGCTCAAAGCTGGAAACTGCCCCCTGGCCCTGCCTGCCTTGGTGCTGACAGCCCCAGCTGTGAGCCAGTCGCTGGGCTCAACTTGTGAACATGCTCATTGACATCAGTGTGGAAACTCCATAACCAAAACTGCATCATTGAATTTGGAAGCAATTCTTTACATGTTGCTTTAAGGCATCTTCCGTAAGAACCAGCTCAGAGATTATTCAGGAGTCTCCTGGAAAGGTTTAAAATCAGGTTTTTAGCCCTAGCTCATTTACAGTACTGTACCAGGGTTTGCTGTCTGAACACTCAAACTGGAGACAAATTTCAAAATATATCACAGTCAAAAGTTAGATCTTAACTCTATCTTACAGACAATGGCCAATGCCCCACTTCTTTTAAATTGTTAGGTGTGTCCATACATTTCCTAACCATTCAAGTAATTTCTTCCTGGCAATCATGCCCACCTGATTGGTGTGTGTAAATGACAACTCTGTACATGAAATAATCTTTTCTACAAATTTTCTTAATGGCGTAGTAGATCTTTGAACTGCACCAGAGTCTAGACTAAGAGTAAAATCTCTTCTTTGCCACCTGCACCATGAAATCACATTACCTTTGTTCTTCTCTAATCTATTGCATCCCACTGAAAAACCTTACATTTGTGGGATGTGAAGAGGTTTTATTCTACTTCTATGGAATGGAACTCTTTTTGGAAGTTTGATGCCCTTTTGTTCTTGTCTTCATCCAGGTCCCTCTCCCCTTTGACAGTAATCTAGTTTTCTTCTTTCAATAAGGGAGAATTTATTATATGCTGAAGCTATCAGTTGCTCCAACCAAAACTAGTTACGGCACCAGGGAGGAGCAGGTTGTTTTAATTAATTGGTAGCTAACCTTCGTTTTACATGTCTTCTCATCATGGACTTTCACAATTGGAGTCTGTTGCAAACAATCTATTCCACATATAACAAGAAATCTGAACAAGCAAGCAAGCAAACAAACAAAAATGGAAGTGATGCATTTAAAACAACTAGAGCCTTTACAGACCTTTACTTTGGAGGGAGAGAACTTCTGGTGGTTTGTATACTGGGTGGAGCTCATTTTCCTTGTCCCCTCTTATAGCACTGAACTAATTGTAGAGGAAAGGCACCCCCTCATTTAGGGTGGGCAGAGAGGGCATGAAAGAGAGAAGACCATTTCACCAAAAATAACTATGATGTATTTAATATATTGTAAACCTTTGAATATCAGTATCCAAAACTTCATTTTTGTTACTGCTTAAAATTGAGGAATTTGCTGATTGAGGATTGATGGAATGATATGATCAACATTTATTGGCAGAATGGGAAAACAAGTTAAGACACAGATTTTATTAAAAGAAACACCAAAGTTGAGATTTTGTCTTTTTAAAATCGAGTGATACTAAAAAAAAAAGGAGCTCTATGGTCCTTGAGTGTGATGTGTAAAAGCACACTAAACCATTTAATCTAAACAGCAACTGTGTTTCAGCTTTACATACAAATGTGTTCATGTGGAACTGCAATGGGGTGTGTACACCCTACGCTGGGCTGGAAGGTGTTAAAGGGCAGTACTGGGCCCAGGTAGCTCCAGCCCTACAGAGTATGCTCCAACTGGAGAAAGAATTGAAAATAAAGCAACCTAGCTAAGGCTTTTGACATGGACACTGGAGAAGTCTCCCAGAGGGAAAAGACCGTATGCTGAGCCTGGTAAGGGTTGATAGTTTGGGTTGCCTTTTCTTTTAACCTTATATTTTAGTGGAAGCTGGGGGAGAAAAGCAGGTGGTAGGAAGTGACCCAGGGAGGGTGACTCAGAGGGCATCTTTGGGGACCAGATATTGTTGACCCTCTTCGGTCAGAGCCCAATGGAGTAGGAAGTCCTGCACTTCCTACAAGAGGGACCCAAGCTGCCCACCCAGCTCTCCACACCTCTGAGTAAAAGGGTCTGAACTGAGAGACCTACCCACTGGGAGGTGGCACTAAGTGCACTAACCACTAGGAAACCTAATCCACCAAGGACTCTATTTCAGGAACCCATTTTGAATTCTAAATCTTGAAAGCTCTTTGCTCCTTGATGTATAAGTGCATTTTTCTGGTGTAGTAAATCTGTTAGAATGAAGGGATTAGGATCTGTAGATTAGGAATAGTACTCAGCACAGTTGGATCACCCTATACAGATACACAGGTAATTTAATTTAGTGTGATTTCCTCTTGATTTTTGTGATCTTAGCTGTGTAAGATTTGTTCTTCCTCCCACGGCTCATGCCGCTTCCAGCAGTTCCCATTGGCCTGGAGCAGCGAACCGCGGACGCGGCAGGTAAACAAACCGGCCCGGCCCACCAGGGGCTTTCCCTGCACAAGCGGTGGAACAAGTTTGAGAACCACTGTTCTAGATACTTACATGGCACCCATCACTGCAGTATCTGAATATCTTGCTCAGATTTAAAAATAGAAATAAAAATAACAATCTGTGTCTGTCTTCCTTCTCAGTCTGAAGGAGAAGTAGCTAGTTTGGTTCATTGTTTTTTGTGCGTGTAAGTGTGTTCACGCGCATGTGTGTGTGCTTTTAGTGGAAAATGTTGATGTTTTCCTCAAAACACCCAATGCCTGAAAGCCAAAATATTTCAGCCAAAGTTAATCAAAATATTTTGCTATCTTTCCTTAATGTCTCATGTGAGGTGTGAGTGGGTTGCTTCATATCTCCATTTTCCCCTATGGGCCAAGCACTACCATCAGACTATATCTCCAAAGATGTACCATTGACAGGAACTCCCATGATGCACCACACCCCTCACTATGATGGGAGATATAATTTGATGAGAGAGCCAGGCCTATAGAAGAGAAAGAGAGCATAAGGCTGCTGAACTGCAACTCTGACAAGGCACCAGGGCAGCATTTCCAAATCAAGCAGTTTTGGTTTTCAGCCAAAATACTTTGGGTTTGATTTTTTTTTTCCGAAAAGTTATAATTTTCCACTGGGGAAAAAAAACTCATTTTCCCCATCAGTTCTAGTGCTGCGTCTCTGTTTGTGAAGAATTTACTTGCACTCTGGGTTTATGGAGTGATTTGTGGTCCAGAAAAATTCTGCTAGATGTTACTTTACTGCTTTTATAGCAGAGGAGAGGTGTGCTCACCTTGCTTCCTTTATGATAATGACATAGGCTTGAAGAAATTCTTTGTGTCTGAGTTCATCTGCATGAGATAATTTTATGGTGGTGGAATTTTTTTCTTTTTCATGCTTTCTTTGTTATAGGTCCATCTGGGAAACCTGTTGATTTATTTGGGCAGCCAGGTGGAAGGCTGGTGTATGTCCTAGCAGTAGGCAAGGAATTGTGTAGTTAGAATGCGTAAATAATGGATTTTTTTTGGGTTGTCTGGCAGTTCCAAAAGGAAAAAAAGGTTCAGGTTGAAACAAGTTGAAAAATTGTGAAAAAATTTGGCAAATTGAAATAATCCGTTTCAGTATGAACAAAACATGTCATTTAACCAAAAATATGGTTCTGAGCTTTTTTAAAGGGCTAGATTTGGAAGATGGTGGTACCCTCTTTTATAGCCTTTAGCTCAGTGGTTAGGATGGTCCCACTGCCTCATGTGAAGAAGAAGTTTGAACTTGGATCTCCCACACTGCAGTTGAGGGTCCTAGGCACTGGGCTACGGGCCGTGCTGGTGTGGATCTCTTAATGTCCCCTGGTGAAGGTGTTACACTTAGGCCTGGTCTGCACTAGAAGGGGGGATCGATCTAAGTTGCGCAACTTCAGCTATGTGAATAACGTAGCTGAAGTAGACGTACTTAGACCTACTCACCGCAGTGTCTTCACTGCGGTGAGTCGACTGCTGCTGCTCCCCAGTAGACTTTGCCTACGCCTCTCATGGCGGTGGAGTACAGGAATCGACGGGAAAGCGCTTGGGGGTTGATTTATTGTGTCTAAACTAGACGTGATAAATCGAGCCCCACTGGATCGATCGCTGTCCACTGGTCCGATGGGTAGTATAGACATACCCTTAGTATAAAATACTTGACTAGTCACTGGAGCAGGGACTTGAACTTGGTTCTCCCACATCCTCATTTTCACTCTCTTTCCCTGGCCCAAATGCTGTCCATTGGATTACTATGAATTGCTACTATGAATGACAAACAGTTACTGGGGCAGGGAAAAAGAGTGATTAGGCTAGGGCGCTCCCCTAGGATGTAGGTGACCCAAGTTTAAATCTCTTCTCCACATCAGGAGGAGACAGAAACTGAACCTGAGTTTCCCAAATTCCAGGTGAGTGTCCTAACCTCTGGATGAAACTGTTGGATGAATTCATGTCAAGTTGATTGAAACGTTTTTTTTAAAGTGAATAAATTATTTGTTCAAAATTCTTTGTCCAGGTCTAGTTACAGTGCCTTATTTATTCTTCCTCTCTTTGGCCTCTTGAGGGTCGGTAGGTGGGTAGGGTGGTTTTTGTTGAGTTTTGCCTGTGACTCCACTATTCCACCTTCCCATTTCTTCATATATCCTTTTATTTTGTTGCCTTAATTACATCTTAATTTGCATCATGTGGTTTCGGTACCATATTTTATGGATGAACTTTGCTCTATAATGGTGCCAAGAAGGAGGGGAATAAAGAAAAAAATTCTTTAAAAATCAGTTTAATCTAATCTGGAACCATGAACACTAAAATGCCTTAATCATATTGTTATTGCATGGTGTCACATATTGTAGATTTAAGGTTGTTTGGGGTGCTCTAACTGTGCATTTCCATTCTTAACATATTTGGATTTTTTTTTTTAGATTTAACCATAACTTTAAATTTTTTGGGTTTATAATGCTTTTATAATTGCAACATCTGTGTAACGTATTTTATTCTAAACTATTGGCATATGTTGTAACCTTAACTCTGTTTTAACATGGATTTTACCTGGGAATTTATATAGCACCTAATTTTGCCCTAATGCGGCATCATGCATCTGTAATGCAGTTGTCTTCAGGTGGGATTGAACCTGGGACCTCTGTAGCTTAGTGCACAAGCCTCTACTGCATGAGCTAATAGCCACATACTTTTAGCTAAGGTTGTAGCAGACTCCTTAATCTCTAGGTGGTCTAGGTGCCATTAAAAGGGGACAGAGCACCACACCCAGCAGGCATGGGTTACACACACATTAGCTACCCATACAGCCAAGAAAAGTAGGAAGTCAGGGTTTCTTGTTGAGTATTAATGGAATTAAGAGAGCAAATTGACCATTCAGGGAACCAGTGTAATGAATCATGGCCTCATAAATTGCTGATATTGTGGTTGCTCATAGGTGTTAAACCGTGACCTTCCACACCAGAATCCATCGACACTTGAACTGAACTCCTTTGATTATGAGAAAATACCAAGCTATTGTACATACACCTCTACCCCGATATAACACGAATTTGGATATAATGCAGTAAAGCAGCACTCCGGGGAGGGGGTGGGGCTACGCACTCTGGTGGATCAAATCAAGTTCAATATAACGCGGTTTCACCTATAACGTGGTAAGATTTTTTGGCTCCCGAGGATAGCGTTATATTGGGGTAGAGGTGTATTTGGTGGGGCCAGCCACAAGTGGGAGTTATGAGCATATGCACTCTACTACTATTACAGTAGATCAACAAAACTCTGATACCCTCCTTTTGGAATGTGCACAGAAAGGAAAGAATGTGCATATAAAATAACTGGAAGGCATCAGAAAGTGGTAGTGGCACATAAAATTTGAAGTACCATCCCAATTTATAAATTAATTTTGAACAATTTGTGTATATGAGACTATTGATGACACTGCTGTGGATGTTCATTTGTATCGACCCAGTTTTTCAGATTAAATTGATAAATATTTCTGTAAGTGGAGAGTTATAATATTACTTTAAAATTGACCTGAAGGTTTACAGAATTAGAGAGGGCAATTCAAAAGAGACAAGCTGAGACCATTCAGTAAGTGGAAAATCTGAAATGCAGCCAAGTGTCCTTTATTTTTAAAAAAATCCTTAAACTATAGAGGACAAGCCCTTTTTATCATGTGAAAAAATGCTAGAGAAAGAGAGGCAGCATTTTTTAAACTATGTGACAAGTAAGCACGGAAATAGCTCAGCAATTAACTGAGTTCTGTGTGTCTCTGTGCAGTGTTTTAAAATTTTGCCCATCAGTGTTAGATGTGCATGTTCTATAACTTCCAATTACTTTTTTTAGATCAGTCCCCAAAATCATAGCACTTCAACCAAACAACTAATTAGTAATTACAGTTTATTTATAGATGTGCTAATTAGATTTAGTCAGAGATAAGTGATTTATCATCTGCCAGGAATATAAAGCATAGGGTGAGTGACAGATTTACTAAATAATTGATTTGTTATGCAGCTCGGCATACCTTCCTCCAAGCCTTCTGAGTGAATATCTGCTATTTGTCAATGTGTTCTTCATGCTCTTGGCCCATCACATTTTAAGTACCAAAGGGCCTATTTTTTTGTTGATGGTGAGCTAAACATATATTGTTGTACAGGGGATGTTAAACCTAGGTCCTAGGTGGTAGCATAGATTCCTTATTGTATGTAATTTGCTTAATTATTTGATTAATTTAAAGAAACATCAGACAGGGAATACATCTATGGTGGGTTGGCACATTAAATCACTTGATAGGGATAAAGAAGTAAAAGAATTCATGACTGGAGATATAAACAAAAACAGGGTTCATATGGAAGGTTCATATGGAAGCATATCAGCAAATGCTCAAAAATGAAAGTCATGCAGTACATTTGATTAGTGATTAAATAGAGCTCTGTGCTTTAAAAAGTGTTTCCTTCCAGTATGTTGTACCGCAAATCTATACAATGATACAAACTTAGAACAATTGCAAAAGCAAGGTAGCAGATTTGGGAGGGAAGTGTTATGAGGGAGGTGTTACTGCGTAAGGACTGTAAACACAAAATAACTGTGTTTTAATGTGTTTAAAATCTACGGTTTTTCCTTTGGAAAAAATATAGGAGAATCCAGGATAAAGGAAACCCAATGTCAATAACCTCCTCTGCATATTCGTGTACTGTAGTTGATTTTTTGTATGACTTGTTTTACAGAGGTATTAACTTGCATATCATAATATAATCAGTTATTAGAAACAGAAGATCTATCAAGCCAATATGTAAAGCAAAAAGTTCAAACTAATCTTAGCTTTACTCTTCTGAGCTGTCATTTCTGACCAAGCAGACATGGCCTAAAGTATAAACACTCTATCCTCTTCTTTCTCCAGTGCTGGGATTGTTTCCCCGGCCATCCAGGAACTGAAAAACCATGTGGGTGTCTCAAGGTCTGATTCTCCCCTTTGACTCAGAAATATGATGCGACCCAGCTCAGGAAGTAAAAACCTGTTTTCTGTGAAGGCCGCACCATCTGCCATTTTGTCTTACATCCCTCATGTTTCTCAACAGCAATTTCTCCAACTAATTATGAAGTTGTAGTGTTGTCTGTGATGATTCCAGGGGGTGGGGGTGAGGGGTAATAGGTGCCTATATAAGAAAAAGCCCCCAAAATCGGGACTGTCCCTATAAAATCAGGACATCTGGTCACCCTAACTCTGGGTATTGTAATGCCTTCCTCTGGTGATGTTATTCTTTTCTAACGCTATCTGCTTTCAAACATACATAAAATGGCAGAATGTTACACACTTTTATGCGTGTGATCATACATAAAATGTTTTCACTGATACTATGCTTGTTAATGGGAATTAAATCCTGGGACCTTGCATGCCAAAATCCATGGACATCTGGGAGCTGGTCCCTTTTAGCCTTATCCACACTGGATGCTGGCCACTGCAATTATTATAAATGGAAAATGGTGAAATTGCAACATTATGAAGAAAATTTTAAGTGTTTCCTTCTTTTGCTTGAATCTCCTACTGTGTGTCATTTTCATGTGATTGTCTTCTAGATTGTAAACTCTCTAGGATAAGGACTATGCTGATGATATCAGTCTTGTACACAAAGCACATTATCACTTGACAAAAATAATAGAACCTTTTTTACAATTGATAATGTTTTCATAAAATTATTTGGGCTGATATTTCTCATTCTTTCTCATTATCTTTTTGGTAAATTTGACCAAAAACTGTTTGTGAATTACACAAACATGTGAAAAATCCTTTTTTTATGTAAAGACAATTCTTTTGTTTTATTTTACATTCACAAAATAACTGATTATTTTTTTTTGCCTCAGACCTGGCATGTGGCAAGCTCTGCTCAAAGTAATGATGTCTTGCTATTTGAAGGAGAGTGGTATTGAAAGCCACAGGGAGGGTTTGGTGTTTGCTTTGTTGAAACAAGAATTCTTTTTTTTTTTTTTCTATTTTAAAAATGACAGGGAAATTGAATGCAAAACCTATTTTTAATGCAGCATGAAATGTGAGAATTGAAAAGCAAAAAAGGACAAGAGGTTCAAATTCCCACAGCCTTAACTTAGTCATATTGCATATATTAGTATCTGGATTGCCAGATAACACCAGTATCCTATACTTTTTTTGCCCCATCTGTGGTAAGCTAATTAGTTACTAGCTTTCCATGTTCATGTGGACCTTGCCACATTTATCAATACTTTTGTCACCATGTTGGACAACTGCAGGGTGCTCTTCCTTAGGCTTATCTTGAGGACAGCTCGAATGCTTTAGCTAGTGAAGAGGCCTATCGGTTTACTAGAGTGTAACAGAAAAAGTAAACCTTTTGCTTTGGTACCATTAAATACATTTAACATAAGAAATTAGTGTGTGTCCTGTGTGCATTAGACAACAGTTCTTTTACATCCTCGCATTTTGAGCAGTTCTGTGTGAAGTCATATGAGTAATTTCTTGTGCCTGGAAATCTTTCATTTTTGGATCAACTATAGGTTGTTTACACTTTCAGTAGGGTATCTTTTGAGATGCTCTAGATTTTTTTGAGACGCTTCTAGATTTGGTGGATAATGCATAATGCCTATTTTGCTTTATGAAATCTAATATCTTTCACTATTATGTTATATGAACCTCCTTTGTTGAATTCAAATAGTGTGTAGTCAGTACACTCAACCAGATTCTTTCTTGATCTAAAATGGCTTATTCCTAAGGCTTGTCTAAACAAAGAAGTTGCACTAGCAGAAGTTCTGTCGGCATAGTTCTACGCTTCCACTATTTCTGATCAGCTTAATCTGTATCACAGTGTAAATCCAATAGGATTTGGCCCTAATTGTTTCTTTTAACATAAAATTATCTTTTTAAAGGTGAGATTTTTGTTTTAATGATACAATCCAATAAATGCAAAACAATAAATGATATTTTCTTCTCTACTGTGGTAGTATTTTCTAGTAAAGAGAGCTTTAGATGCTTATGCTTTAAGGTACTGAGTTAAGTGTAGGTTTCACTATACATAAAAGTATTGCTAACTGTGTCCAGGTTATCTTGAATAAAGCATTTACTACCTTTAGGACCACATATATACATATCTGCTCCTGCGTTCACCACGACATGACAAGGACTACAGGAAAAACTTCAAAAATGAAAAATGTATTCCTACTTATGAATTTGGTTTATGCAAGTTCATTTACATGTGTTCAGAAGCTCTCCCAGATATTATAATTGATTATTCAGACAGATTTTCCAACTACCTCTATTCTCATCCCAACATACACTTTTATACTTTCTTAAAATCCTCTATAGCTTTAAAATAGAAGTAGGACAAAAGAAAAGGGTGAGTGACAGATTTACTTAATAATTGATTTTGTTTTGCAGCTCGGCATAAGTTCCTCCAATCAGTCTGAGTAAATATCTGCTAGTTGTGAAATGCATTCTTTGTCCTATTGGCCTATCTTATTTTAAGTATGTAATAGCCTTAAAATGTGGTGAAAACCTAAAGAGAATACAGGTAATTGTTCATTGTACACAGCTCTTCATGAAAAGGCACAAAAACATTATGACACATTAGTGTGTTTAAAACTGGTTAAAGACAACTGACCAAATTCAGTCTCTTGATATAAGCAGATACAATTCCAAAGAAGTCAATACTGTCTTCAAATACGTAGCTAGGGTTCTGTCGCTAACTTTTGTACTAGTGGAATAGACAGATAAATATAACATATGTAATTTGCAGTGCATAAAATTATTGCTGCCCTCTTTTATAATTTATAATTTTTTTTTTTTGCATATGGTTGAATTGCCTCTCTTTTGGCTGACTTCACCCCCTGTAGGAGTTGTCCTGTCCAGGAGTGCAGAAAACTATGTATATGCTGAATGATTCATGCATAATTTATCCCAAGAATTGTTCTTGTATTGTACAGCATATGCAAATCATGTACCTATGGGCCAAGAATTTTTATGTAATAAGATGTAATATATTATGATGGTTCAGTTTTGGGATAAGTGATCAGGTATTTAACCTAGAACGGTGGAAGGAATGTGTGGGCCCCTTACTGAATAAGGGAGGCAACCTAGCGACAGAGGATGTGGAAAAAGCTAATGTACTCAATGCTTTTTTTGCCTCTGTTTTCACTAACAAGGTCAGCTCCCAGACTGCTGCGCTGGGCATCACAAAATGGGGAAGAGATGGCCAGCCCTCTGTGGAGATAGAGGTGGTTAGGGACTATTTAGAAAAGCTGGACGTGAACAAGTCCATGGGGCCGGATGAGTTGCATCCGAGAGTGCTGAAGGAATTGGCGGCTGTGATTGCAGAGCCATTGGCCATTATCTTTGAAAACTCGTGGCAAACCGGGGAAGTCCCGGATGACTGGAAAAAGGCTAATGTAGTGCCAATCTTTAAAAAAGGGAAGAAGGAGGATCCTGGGAACTACAGGCCAGTCAGCCTCACCTCAGTCCCTGGAAAAATCATGGAGCAGGTCCTCAAAGAATCAATCCTGAAGCACTTGCATGAGAGGAAAGTGATCAGAAACAGCCAGCATGGATTCACCAAGGGAAGGTCATGCCTGACTAATCTAATCGCCTTTTTTGATGAGATTACTGGTTCTGTGGATGAAGGGAAAGCAGTGGATGTATTGTTTCTTGACTTTAGCAAAGCTTTTGACACGGTCTCTCATAGTATTCTTGTCAGCAAGTTAAGGAAGTATGGGCTGGATGAATGCACTATAAGGTGGGTAGAAAGCTGGCTAGATTGTCGGGCTCAACGGGTAGTGATCAATGGCTCCATGTCTAGTTGGCAGCCGGTATCAAGTGGAGTGCCCCAAGGGTCGGTCCTGGGGCCGGTTTTGTTCAATATCTTCATAAATGATCTGGAGGATGGTGTGGATTGCACTCTCAGCAAATTTGCGGATGATACTAAACTGGGAGGAGTGGTAGATACGCTGGAGGGGAGGGATAGGATACAGAAGGACCTAGACAAATTGGAGGATTGGGCCAAAAGGAATCTGATGAGGTTCAATAAGGATAAGTGCAGGGTCCTGCGCTTAGGACGGAAGAACCCAATGCACAGCTACAGACTAGGGACCGAATGGCTAGGCAGCAGTTCTGCGGAAAAGGACCTAGGGGTGACAGTGGACGAGAAGCTGGATATGAGTCAGCAGTGTGCCCTTGTTGCCAAGAAGGCCAATGGCATTTTGGGATGTATAAGTAGGGGCATAGTGAGCAGATCGAGGGACGTGATCGTTCCCCTCTATTTGACATTGGTGAGGCCTCATCTGGAGTACTGTGTCCAGTTTTGGGCCCCGCACTTCAAGAAGGATGTGGATAAATTGGGGAGCAGCGAAGGGCAACAAAAATGATTAGGGGTCTGGAACACATGAGTTATGAGGAGAGGCTGAGGGAGCTGGGATTGTTTAGCCTGCAGAAGAGAAGAATGAGGGGGGATTTGATAGCTGCTTTCAACTACCTGAAAGGGGGTTCCAAAGAGGATGGCTCTAGACTGTTCTCAATGGTAGCAGATGACAGAACGAGGAGTAATGGTCTCAAGTTGCAGTGGGGGAGGTTTAGATTGGATATTAGGAAAAACTTTTTCACTAAGAGGGTGGTGAAACACTGGAATGCGTTACCTAGGGAGGTGGTAGAATCTCCTTCCTTAGAGGTTTTTAAGGTCAGGCTTGACAAAGCCCTGGCTGGGATGATTTAACTGGGAATTGGTCCTGCTTTGAGCAGGGGGTTGGACTAGATGACCTTCTGGGGTCCCTTCCAACCTTGATATTCTATGATTCTATGATTCTAAGATAGACCTGGGAAAGTCTGACCAAATGCACACTTGCAATGGTAGATTTGGTTACCTTTTTGAAAGTTTCAAAGATATTCCTGAGTACATTTACAGAGGGCACAATAGTTAATGTGCTAACCATTCTCCAGTCTGTTTTACGCTTTTTACTGGCACCCTTTCCGTGCTAATCTCTTTAGAATCTGGAAAGGTGTGTAACAATTGCTTTAAAGTGTTCTGGAACTGGCTGTCCACCAAACACAAACTTCAGCCAAGGGGGAGCACTGGAAGGTTTCCCAAGCTAAGCAGTTCGGATAAGCCATAAGGATGCATAGAAAATGACAGAAAAGATTCACTGTCCTTTTGAAGTGATAAATCTATCCAGTGGACCAACTCCACAGACTGGAAACGGGGACAATTCCCTTAGAGGGGGTTGCATTCTGTAGAGCAGAAAAATAATGTTGTAATAGAGACCTTTTAATTCTAAACACAAACACTGTCCGCTACAAAGTAAAAAGTCCCATTGAATCCAATAGGTAATGCACCCTTCTAAACGAGAGAACAGTTTGACTGAATATATTGGCTACTCATGACTTTATAGATGTACTCTGTAAACTACTGATTTAGAAGTTAACATACCAAAGATCAAATTCTACCGTGATTGAATGGCTATAACCAAGGACAGAATCTTCTCTTCCTGCCCTACTTTTTCTTGGGAGTGGGTGGGGGAGGAGATAGGTAGAGGTTACTAAGGGAGGATCTCAGCCCACAAACACTTGAGATCTCCCTCTTTGTGCCATAGGCAAAAGGACCACCAGCAAAATCCCAGATCTCATTTATTTTCTTCTGCAGACCTGAAGGAAGGTCCGATAAAAGATATTACCTCCCCCACCTTGTCTCTCTGACACAGTTTTTAGGAATTTCAATCAAATTTTACCACCCCATGACTTTTGGGATCCTTAAGGATGCAAGTTAGTTTGTTTTTTAAATACAGTAATGCTAATTAAATAAATTAGCAAAGATTAGTCAGCAGTGAATGTGTGATCTAAAGTGTACTTCAAATACAAGGAAGGTGGTAATTGATGCAAAAATTATAAGCAAGTTCCTTCACAACAGGTTTTTTTTAAGACTCTCTGCTCTTTTCCTGTCATTACTTGCATGAGTGTGTTCCCTTCCCACTGGGTATCCCCTTTGGGTCTTTGAATGCTCTGGTGTCCCTGAGGATGGCCTGCTCCGTAAATTGGGAAAACTGGCCCTTTATACAGTATAAAACTCTGCCAATAATAGGTTTTAGAAGAGAAAATACTTATCTTAGCCTCTCTTCTTAGGAAATTTCTACAGATTTAGTATGGTTTAGTGTTCAGTGTTGGGGTCTGGGAATTCTTACTACTAGCCTTTATTTTGATTCACTGCATGACATGCTGTAATAGTCTAAATTCGCATGTGGCACAATTTATCCATATGAAAAATGAATGGAGTACTTACCTTCTTCAGAGTTCTGAGTCTTTATTAATACAGAAAAAGTACCTTGAGATCCTTAAACAAGAAGTGCTATGAAATTGCCAAAGTATTATTAGTGTTATAATGACTGATTGCACTGGAACAATTTTGCTTTGTTTTGGGGATTGCAGGCTCATCAGAGTGCTGTTTCAGGAACAAATGTAAATTGGCAACCCTTCATTCCATTTTTCCCCACCAACTCTTCCCTACCTTCTGCCACTCTTTCTCCTGCTATTTTTTTTTCTCCCCTGACTTCATCCCCGCTTTTCCTCCTCATTTTTAAATTGGGGTTTAAAAGAAGTTCGGTAGCCAGTCTACTCTACAAAGTTAGGTCTACATAAGTCACCTTGCGTTGACTCATTTGTGGATGTGTCTACACTCAAACTTGTCTCCCACCAATGTAAGCACCCCATTACGGTGACGCAGAAACACCACCTCACCAAATGGAGTTGACATAGTGTGGTCAATGCAGTGTGAGTGTGAACAGTGAGTGACCTTTGTTACCCTAACTGTCCTCCAGCAGCTGTCCCACAATCCCCAACACTGACCACTCTGGTCACAATTGTGAACTCCACTGCACTGGAGTCATGGAGACCGGAAGTCATGCCCTCTTCCCCCTTAAAACTCCTGCATATTTTTGAAATGCCTTTTCCTGATTGCCCAAGTTTGGTGAGCACAGCTAGCAGCTCTCCTTGTGCGCAACTGCCCAGCTGACCATGCCAGCTACATGCTCCTGCCTGGAGTAGCCTGGGAAGAGAAGATGCTGTGCAGGAACAGCGAGAGAAATATGGACACCTGTGAAAAGATTATATGGGGATGCAGACAAGGGTACAGGGATCAACAGCAGGGCCGTATGAAAGCAAAGAAACTGCGGCAGGCATACCATAAGGCCAGGGAGGCCGACAGTCTATTTGATGCCAAGCTGCAGATTGCTGCTTTTACAAGAAGCTGCATGCCATGCTTGGTGGAGAGAGCACCAGCAACCTGCAGACCACTATGGATTTTTCAGTGGAGCCTGAGACAGAGACCTCTGTTATGAACAGTGAAGAGGAGGAGGAGGGAAGACACACAGTGGGTGGGTCCAGCTATGGCCGGAGCCAGAATCATTTCAAGACTCTACCACAGTCTAGCCAGTCCCGCCAGCCAAACACAACTGAGCCTGATCCAAGGGAAAGGACCATGGGTAACTGTGTGTATTCATTCTCCCTTAAAAAGGTTAAATCTGAAGGTGGTGCCCAACCCAACCCCAAGTTAACAGGATACAGGTATCTGCTTTTCAGTCTTGTACAGCTACCTCTTCTTACGTGAGTAAAACAAACGGAGGTAGAGTTTTTATCTGCTTTTCATTCTCCTTATGGTTTGGTGGGAGAGGAGGGAGATGTGGAGCAGTTTATGTATATAGGGATGTCCCTGGTATCATTCAGAGAGATCTTGATGAAACTTTCATGGAGATACGCTGCAATCCTCTCCATTCCTTCCTCTGTGGTAGGACACTTGCCCAGGCCCCTCCACGATAACTTCAGCAGGCAACATTACAGTAAACAGGTTAGTAGCACAGGGGCCTGGGCAGCTTCATGATGCCAGAAGCGGCTGTGCTCTCTGTGCCTTTATTGCCTTCAGGAGTGAAATATCCGCTAACATGGCTACCTCCTGTGGCAAATAGTACCCGTGCTCAGCACCATTGTCCTGTGCTCCCACCTATGGAAATGGGCCAATTTTTGTTTTGTTTTACACAAATAAACAATTCCTTCTTTACCTCCAACCTCCTTTCTCACCCCTAGAGTGCCGTACTCACAATGACAGGGGTTGGAGAGTGGCACTGTGCAGAAGCACTCCAAAGATGAAATGTCAACAAGCATGCCTGATTTAAAACTCTTTTGGGAACGAGGGACAGGAGTTCTGAAACTTATCTTTTGCTTTCTGTAGTGCCTGTAAATACAAAAGATACATCTGTTTTAGCTGTAGCTGCTGCCATTGTGACCTTGAGGGGTACCCACTCCACACTCATGGAATGCTTGACCCTGATGAGGAGGAAATAAAAGAGGACTAGGGAGGACATGTTCAGTGAGTCCTGAAAGCCAGTGCTGCGTCAGACCCTGAACAGAAGGCCGAGAGACGGCCTGGAGAGGGAAAGAAGGCTTAGGAGAAAGGCCCAGGAGCCACAGCAGGAAAAAGAGAGGGAGATGCACTAGAACATAATGGGGCTTCTCAGGCAGAAAAGGCGTGCTGCAGACTTGTGTTGATCTATAGGTCCCACAGTCATGTGCTTGCCTCCCTTTGAAGTCAATGGAGAACTCCATTTCAGTATTACCTACGCCTCCCTACACCCGCTAACATTTCCCATGACATCATGAGTAGGGCCATACTAAATTCACAGCCATGAAAAATGCATCACAGACCATGAAATCTGGTCTTTTGTGTACTTTTATCCTATACCAGAGTTCCGCAAACTGTGAGTCCCAACCCAAAAGGGAATTTTGGGGGGCTCCAAAATTATTTTAGGGGGTCATGGCATTGCCACCCTTACTTCTGCACTCCTGCAGAGTTGGGTGCCTAACCAACAACTGCCACTCTCTGGCCACCCAGCTCTGAAGGGAACACCCCACCAGCAGCAGCACAGAAGCAACACCATACCATTCCACCCTTACTTCTGCACGGCTGCCTTCAGAGCTGGGTGGCCAGAGAGTGGCG
The DNA here is from genome assembly GCF_965140285.1 of Lepidochelys kempii. Taxonomy (NCBI): domain Eukaryota; kingdom Metazoa; phylum Chordata; order Testudines; family Cheloniidae; genus Lepidochelys; species Lepidochelys kempii. The sequence goes on from NC_136382.1 coordinate 57,950,070, forward strand.
GCTGCTGGCTGAGGACCCAGCTATGAAGGCAGCAGCAGAGAAGTAAAGGTGGCAATACCATCCCAGGCCATCCTTACTTCTGCACTGCTGCTGGCAGTTAATGTTAATGTTTAATGTTAACGCTCATCATGCGTCCTCAAAATATACAAGGTTGTAGAAGGAAAGATAGTAACACAAAGTTTTTGAGAGAGCACTGAATATGGTGTTCCAGAACACATGCATTTTTGACAAGTATAGAGGATGTGTGAAAGGTTGGCATGTGGCTGTTTGCATCACCAACATTCACTGTATGTTGCCAATCAAGCCTTAAACAAATGTTCTGGAGTTTAATATCTTGTTCTGGAAGAATCATAAGGATAAAAATCTTGAAGTATTTTCACATTAAGTCAGATATCTTCCCAGGTTTCTTCTGAGAAACTAAGGGTAAGTTATTTATCTCAGTTTGCTTTAAGGCTGAGATTGAGAGGGTACTGCGAAGTATTAAGTCACCTATAAGTAATTCCTACAAAGTGACTTTTGTTTCCGTATTTTCATAACAGGTTCCTCTAGAAGTGAGGGAATTGAAACAGACTAATTGTCCCCTATCCTTGAGTGAATCCTTGAGCATAGCCACTCAAAGAAGGAACTATGAGACAGTAGCTGTGCTCAAGGATTCCAGTTGATACAAAAACCAGCACGCTCTCAAAAAATGTCAACTACGCAATGATGGGACTGATAAGGATGGATTCTTTAATCAGTACACAAATGTCATCAGCATATAAATTGATTTTGTATTCTTTCTATTCATAGTCACATCTTCAGTGGCTGAGTGCTGACGTATGTATATTGCCAGTAGTTCGAGAGATTAAAAAGGAGGGGCAAGATGGGACAGCCCTACCTTGTCCCTCTTTCTATTTGAAATGTAGGAGAAATACTTCCACTAGATAATAATGAAGTCAGGGGAGAGTTGTAATAATTCAGTGACCCAATTCAGAAATATTGTTCCAAATCTGAATTTTTTTAGGACAGTCATTAGATAAGGCCATTAGAGATAAAGCTATGGAGGGAATATCTGAGTTTGCTGGATCAAGTGAGCAATTTTTCTTATATTAGCAGCAGCCCATCTTACTTTGATGAAACCAAGCTGATCTGCATGTATAATTGTTGAGATGGTGGTGTTCAGTTGTGTTAAAATTTTTGTAATAATTTTGCAATCTATTTTTCAATAAAGATATGGGTAGAAGTTGCTACAGTTGCAACCATCTTTGTTATTCTCTAATGTTACAGTAATTAAAGCAGTTCTCATATCACATGGTTCCTTTTTGGAATATTTCAGTGAAGACCTTTGAAGGAAAAGAATATATTTGATTCCAAAATGTTTTGTAGAAATCTCTGCAAAAGTCATCCATCCCAATGGCCTTGCTGAAATTCATATATTTTTTTATAGCTTGTCTGATCTCTTGTGTTGTGAAAGCTTTGTCCAAAAACCCTTTTTCTGAAGTTAGGGTATTAAAAGGTAGGCCTTCAACACAATGATCAAATTTAGAGTCAGAGTGGTTGTCTGATTTATATACAGCTTGATAGGATTACTTAAATTCATTATTTATATCTATTGGTTCAAGGATGGCACTCCCGTCTTCTTGTAATAAATTAAGAAATATTGTTGTTGGCTAGTTCCATTTTAAGTCTCCTAGCAAATAGTTTGCCTGTTTTATCTTCCCATTCATAATATCCTTGTTTGACCCTGTTGAGTGTAAATTTGAAAAATCTGGATAAGAAGTATTAATTATATTTATATTTGGCATTGATTGGAAGTACGTAGGTGGTTTTCATTTTTTGGGCCAGTCTTCGGCGTTCATTGCAACTCCTCTATTACCTTGGACTGAGAGTCTAATTTGAGACTTTCTTTCTTCTTTTGGGGATGGGGCATACTTTATACATTTACCCCTTACAGTAGTTTTCAGAGTTTAGCCTGAGATACCATCTTTTGGGAATGGAGTGCTTCTTTTCTTGTATGAAGTTAGAGGTGATTGAATGAACTGTGGAACAAAATTTTGCATCTTTTAGTAGCAGAGTGTTCAGCTTCCACTTAGATTGTAGTGAGGTATAAACAGCATTTATGGTAAGTGTAATTGGAGCATGATCTGAAATTAATCTGTTTTCAGTAGTTGCTTCTAGGCATTCTGGAATACCATTAATTCTAATTGAACAGGACCACAGAACTGATAGGTCCAGGGCAAGAGACATTGTACTAATAAATGTACAGTAAGCACTGCCTAATTTAATAGGTTTATTAAAAGACAGCATGATATTTGTAAATGTACATGATGCACTACACAGTTCCTAACAATCCCCAAAACTTCAGGCCCATTACTGTAGCTGACTGTTAAAGTGCTCTTTCAAGGGCTCCCTCAGCCACATAGCTCTGCCTTGAGCTCTTGTAGCAGCTCTTATGTCCAGCTGTTCAAAGTCAGCAGACAGCCGCTCCACCACCATCCTCCATCCCAGTGGTAAATTGTACATCTTTGCCTCACAGATATCATTCAGGACGCAACAGTCAGCTGTAAACATCACCAGTGTCCCTTTGGTCTGCCAAAAGCACATTTCACTGTCTTTCTGCACCTGCTGAGCTGCTAGTTGAATCCTTCCTTGTCAAGGTTGCCATTGTATGGCGTCTTGAGCCAGGGGAGCTAAGAGTGGGCTGGGTCTCCTGGGATCACTGTCAGCATTTCAACATAACCAATAGTAATCCACCAGTTAGGAAAGAATGTCATGGCTTGCAACTTTCTGAACAGTCCTGTATTCTTAAAGATGCAAGCATATGCCCCTTCCCTGACCAGCCCTCACTGATGTTGGTAAAAGGTCCCCTCTGATCCACCAAGACTTTCATATCATAGAAAAGTAGCCCTTTCTGTTTATGTACTCTGTGGCAAGGTGGGATAGGGCCAAAATAGGGATGTGCACGCCATCTATTGCCCCATTGCAATTCGGGGAATCCCAGAGCTACAAATCTATGCATGATGTCCTACATATTGTCTAGAGTCACAGTCCTGTGTAGCAGGATACAATTAATGGCCCTACACACTTGCATGGCAACAGCCCCACTGTGGATTTTCCAACTACAAAATGATTTCTCACTGACAGTTAGCAATCCTATATTGCAAGCTTCCACAGTGCAATCACCACTCTGCTTCGCAGCTGTCAATGCAGCTTTCACTCTGGTGCCCATGTGCTGGAGGGCTGGGGCGAGCTCAGCACACATATCCAGGAATGTGCCCTTTCACACCTGGAAGTTCTGCAATCACTGCTCAACATTCCAGACTTGCATTACCTTGCGATCCCATCAGTCTGTGCTCGTTTCTTGGGCCCATAAACAGTACTCTGTCATCCACAACTGGTCTGCGACCACTGTCATCAACCTTGAATTGGTTTTTGCTATGTCCTTTAGCAATCCGTCCTTGAAGAAACTGTTATGTCCCCATTGTTGCTGTACTTCCGCTGACTTCAGGAAATACTGGAGGATCATTAATCCTGAGTTTGCAACATTCGTGCCAATAATGCAGTGCTAAAGGAGCTCCATGTTTCTGTCAGAGAGGCAGACAGTGACAAGTGCTGTGTTGTTTGTAGGATTTTAAATAAAGATATACAAATTATGAGATAGGGCTGGCATTAAGGGAAGGAGAAAGTTACATGACTCTAATTTTGACCCCTATTTCCAGAGTTCCCTTCCCGACTCATTTCTATCCCCAACACATTGGAAAAATCCCCCAAAAGGCATGGTGCTGGAGGGTGGCAGCACCTACCCACGGTGCACCACACTTTGCATTGACACAAGCACTCCTGGTGAGTACGCGCTAAGTACCAACACAAGCAGCCAAGTATGCATGTGCACAGGTAATATATTAACTATGGCAGCTTTGTGTAGCTTGTCTTGACCAAAATTTCTAGAATGAACATTGCCTAAAGTAGGGGAACAGTTACAGGCATTTGAATGGATAACAGAGAGAAGCAGGCAGGTGAACTCAGCAGGGCATCCCTTATACTGTATAGTTCCCTCGATGATAAAGAAATGGTGCATGATGTCTCTGTAGACCGACTTGATCCATCCAGTAACATGACCCTGTTTCCATCCACCAGAGCACAACCACCTCTTTCTCACCCCTGAAAATAGTCAAATAATGAAAAAAAATTCACAAAAATGATTCCTCGGTGGCTAGGAAAAATTATGAAAAGTGCATTTGCTGAATGGTATTTCATTTCATTCATGATTCATGATACCAAGGTCAGAAGGGACCATTATGATCATCTAGTCCGACCTCCTGCACAACGCAGGCCACAGAATCTCACCCACCCACTCCGTATAGTATTTGACTATAGTGTTGGCTGAACAGCTGATAATATTTAGTCACAAATCTGTTGGTTCATGAAATTCGGAAAAAAAGTAAACCATTGTTCTGTTATTCATCCAGGTTTTCTCCTGATCACCATGTGAATAAAACTAAATGAAAGACTTTATAATCTAGTTTTTTAAACTGAAATTTGAGATTGGTATATTAAAATACTGTAAATATATACTAAAATTGATCAGAAACATTAGAGGCATCAGGCTGTGGATTAAAAAAAGGGACCTTTCTCAAAAGGGAGAATTCCAGAATGAATGAAATGTATGTTCCTCTGCAGACAAGATGTTAAACTTCTTTTGATGAACAGAGATCCCTTTTTCTTGTTTGCAAGATGAAGTAGTGTAAGTATTCAGTATATAAAATCAAGTATAATTTTGCTCTCTAAGCTTCATAATTATTTGTAAAACTTCAGTAACGTCAGTTTTTTCCTGAGACTGTGTGCAGTTCATGCAGCTCCAGACATTTATGTTTACATATCCTTATTTATTTTATAGACACACTTATGTTGTAGACTATTTATATTATATATACACTTTTTATATATTTAATTACATATGTAAATATAAATGCATGTATAAAATAAATATGTAAGTACACTAATGTAAATGTCTGGTGATATATAAATACTATAAAATGTTCAACAAGTCAAGTTAATGAGTGGGAGAGATATGGTTTGGAACTTAAAAATAATTTTTCAAAATATCTAATCAATTATAAATTAATATAAAACAATTAGATTAACTGACACAGAAGTGGGTGTAGGTTGGGTGGTCTGTATGACGATGAGGGGAACTGTTACTATAAGGCAATCAAATTAGTAAACTGATGGTATGCATAATGAAAGCACAGTTTGGTGATGCTAAATACAGCCCAGAGCTGCATAATGCAACCCTCAGTGAAACAATGCTCAGTCAGCTAGTACACATGGCATAATGAGGGCATCTCCTGATGGGCTATATTTTGTGGGATTCTCATGGGAATGAAGTGTAGGCAGCTGTGACGTGGCTTGTGCTGGGATTTCTCAGAACTGACTGTAATGAGGTGTTTTCCTGTTAGCCTGAAGCTGGCTGAGTTACTGACTGCTCTTTTACAATGTTCTATTTTATGATTTAAAAGTATCTTCTAGGAGATAATAGCACATGAAATTTTTAAAATAGATTTTGAAGGAAGTAAAAATCAACTATAAAAATTATCTGTAATATGAAAGGCCCTGACGTTCATTTTAAAATGCTCTTTAAGGACCCTCTTTCTGCAATTTCATGTGAAACATTATCCCCCTCAAGCATGTTGCAAAATGTGTGTTTAATGGAAAAAAGTTAGTGTATATATAACTAGTTAATGGACTATGTATACAGTGATTGTGCTTCCTGACTAAATGATCTATCCCATTGAAATCACAATGGAGCATATCAATCATAATTAGAAATGGACTCAGGAGGCTACACTGCTTTTGCCAGAAAGCTTAATTATCGCATAGCCAGTGGCAAAATCAAAGTCCCATGTTGGGCCCCAGCTGGGAAATAGGAGAACAGTATTTTTGCATTCTTTCTCCTCTTGGATCTGGAAATCAGTCCCCAGCTGTTTAGGTTCAGAGTGTAGTCCAGATGACAGGGAGTGATTTGATATCTTGAATCATAGGAAACCCCCAATTTTATAATCTGTCCATTTGAGATACCAGACGCATCTCAAATAATAATCTTCCTTGGATGTATTATTAACATGAAAATATGAATTTTCAGAATAAGCTTTTAGAAATACAAATTCCTTGCTTTTTCAGTCTTCATTCTGTCCGTGGAAATTGCCATTTTAACAATGTTTCCCAGCAGGAGCCACTTTTACAGTACAGCATGAAAGCATTGGCATTCTCATGAGAAAACACTGGAAATCAGAATGTTTCAAAGTTATTATAAGATGTTTTGTTAATTTTTTGTTAAACTAATCTAACAGTTTCTAAATTACCCAACATGAATACAAAATATACCTTACAAAATTTGAGACTTCCTCATTGTTCAGTACTTTCTAACATGGATTATTGAAGAGAAGATGGATGCTGTAAAATGTAAGCAATTGGGACCTGAACTAAAGTTTGTTGAAATCAGCCTTTACGGGACACTGTGCTACTACTGAATACTCTGAAGTGTATCTAAAGAGTAAACCTATGCTTGGTCTACACTTACAATTTATACCAGCATAGCTGTGTTGGTTAGGGGTGTGAAAGTTTTCCTGACCAACATGGTTATGCTGACAAAACCCAGAGCGTTGACACAACTGTGCCAACAGAGGAGTGCTTCTGTTGGTATAGCTAACATTGTCAGGCGGGGTGGTCCTACACTGGCAGAAAAACTCTGTCAGCATACACTGTGTCTATACCAGAGGGCTATGCCAACATAGACTCTGCAGGTAGACATAGCCCTAGACTCTACTTCCCTGTGTTTGAACGATGTTAAATCAGTCAGCCCAATGAAACTATACTGAGGCTTGAAGGTTTTTGCCCTTTCTTTGACAATTATCTCAGACAATTATCACAGTTAATTTATTTTTTCAATATTACTCTTCCGCAGCAGTTTTGTGGCACGGTCTCATTGTTTAAACTATTTTGGCCTTTTTACATGCAGGTTGAAGTCCAATCAATTTTTTAAAAAATGTATATTGGTCAGTCATACATGAAACACAGATATCTGTTCTGCATTCTGTAATACGAGCATAGTGCTCTGATCCTCTCAGACCAGATTTTCATAGAATAATAATTACAAACTATTACATTGTGGGGTTGCGGTCTGTATCTAATCATAATTCATGATGATTTAGGAATATAGGACAGAACTACTCAGTTTGAAAAGATACTGGAAAGGGGGAAGGTGTATGTGTGTATGTTATAGAGGTGGGTGGAGAAGTGTGAGAGCTGCACATGGCTTTCCCACCTTTCTCTCTCCCTCCCTGAAGATTGTTCAGCCTAGTCCCTGTCTGCTTACAGAGCATGCAGGTCATGTGAAAGGATGTCACCAGAAAACTCTGCCAGTGAGGGGTGTGTGGAAGGGCAGAGTTAGGAAACAGTAAGCCTTAATAAATTTTTCCTGTCCGAGAACTGTTTTTTAACTAGAGCTGAACAAAAATTGGACTTTCCATCCTATAGACATTTTGTTTTGACATTGATTTTTGTCCTAATTGGGACAAAGTTGAAATATGAACATTTTTCATGGCACAAAAAGTAGAAATTTTTTTTGATTCAGATATGGCAAATTTTATTTTGGCATTTCTGATCAACACAAAACACTTCAAGAGTCCCAAATTGAAATATTTTTTTGAACAAAATCAAAACATTTAATCTTGAGTCCATTTGATATTAAACTGCATCTGTCTGAGGTACCACTGTGAAAGTTGTAGTTTGTGTGCTTCAAGCCTCCATTCTTTCCTATAGGCTGGACGCCCTGGCCAGGCTGTTCCTCCAACACCACACGGATTGGTCAGAGAAGAGACTGTGGTGCATCATGGGAGGCATAGTCTGGCCAGGAAACCCAGCCTATAGGAGAGAATGGAGATTTAAATCATGCAAACTACAACTTTCACAGTGGTACCTTAGACAGGTGCAGTTTAATGTCAAATTGATTCAGAGTGAGGTGTTTGGTTCCATTCAAAAAACTGAAATATTTTTATTTAGGTTATGTCAGCCAGAAATGAAATATTTTGTTTATGATTTTTCTGAATGGAAAATCAAGAGTTGGCAACACTGAAATTTTCCATGCGAAACTGCATTTTCTTTCAAAAGATCATTTTGACAGACACTTCCTAACTGGAACCAGCAGCGTAGTGAGGCATGGCTTGGGCAAGTAGAGAGCTGGAGAGGCGTGTCTTCACTCTACTCACCTAAGCGACATTGCAATTTGTGCCCGTGCTCGGGTGACTGTGCGCATGTGTACACTGCAGCCTACTTTCAGCAGAATGTCACGTGGGTGCACTCTTGAAGGATTTATAAAAAATATTATTCAGTTGAATACACAACATTTCATGCAGTTTTCAGCTACCTCCAAGAATATGTTAGTGAGCACATCTGAAAATACTTTCTTTTAGGGAATTGCTCACCTCCTGCACCTGCACAACTGCAAAAAGGCTTGAACACAGTGGAACATATGGGATTTCCCTTATGAGAATTGGGGAAAGGATGCAGGGAGCCCACGTAGAGGGTCTGTCCTCCCTGTGGCTGCTAAGCTCCAGAGGGATTTTCTCCACCCCACCTGCCAAATTTTTCTTCTTAGAGCATGGCTAAGCAAGGGCAGTGCCAATGAGTCAGGAAAGCTGTTATCACACTTGCTGATGGCTCATTTTATGGGCTGTATAATGGAATGCTAAACTGTATTATGCTGTTCAGCCGCTAGGTGGCACTGTGTGTAAAATAGTTTATTTAAACAAACCTCAGCCATACCTGGCACAGTATTAAAGGGTCTTATGATGAACACACCTGACGAACAAGCTCTGCAGCCAGTCCATATCTGATACAAAAGTACATGACAGGCAGCAGAGCAGGAGCATGTCCTGCTTATTTAATGTACTTCCCTTTGTAGTAAAAACAGCACAGAAAAAGAAAGATCCAACCATTTCCCAGGGTACCAAAGATGACAACATGCCAGGCATTTGACTGCAGCAGAATGGGGGATTCCACCAAACATGGAATGCCATGGCAGTTTGACAAAATGCCAAATTCTCTGGACTAGTCCATGGTCTTGGTATACATGGGACCTCAGTCATAGCAGAGAGCATAGACTGAGCATTTTATCACATATACAAAAGTTGTCACAACATAAGTGACCAAGTAACTCACAGAGAGAGAGAAAATAATGGTCATGTAGGAAAAAGTAACAGATATAGTGAACCAGATTCTAGCCTCTGTCGGTAGCACAAAACACCCTCAGAACTGGTTTAACCAGTTGCATGTGAAGATTCCCTTGGCATAGAGGAAATCACTGGGTGATACAGATTCATCCCTATGCCCCCTGACACCTGCTTGTGGGGTGTGGCCAGAGGAAAGAGGCAGCTTTTGGCACACTGCTGTGCCCCAGCTTTCCTTGGCTGGGAAACAGCTCTTTAGAGGGGTCATTGCAGCAGGCACAATTTACAGCGGCAGCAAGGACACTCCAAGTTGTGCTGGTGGGTTTAACCAGCTCCTGGATGGCTCCAAGATTGCTGGTTTACAACGTTCTTAATTATCCTGTTGTAATCAGCTGTCCCTGAGCCTGGGCATGGCCATAGTATCTGAGTTTCTTCTCACTCACTCAGCTCAGTCCTTTCTAAATCCATTAAAGGGCACATGCTTCTAGTCCCTAGGGGCACTCCCCAGGTCCTGTCACAGGATGGAAGGAGCCCAGAGGGCTCCTCATCCTTATAAGGCTTGCAGTGTGAGTTTGCCCCTAACAAGAAGGAGGAGGTGGAGGAAGACAAAGGACTATCAACTTCCGCATATTGTGCTCCCCTTGCTAGCAGAGTTCACTGGCAGCATCTCTGCTCCTGGAAAAACTCCCTGCCCATGTGGCCAATCTCTGCCTTTTAAGCTCCATTTCTCCAGGTGGAGCATATTCTGCTGGTACAGCTAATTCGCACTGCCTGAATGTAGGAATGTTTATTATACTTTCTATCAGCACAATGGGTTCGTGTCCCATCATGTCTGTCTGGAATCATAGGTGGGCATTTTTTAAGGTGAATGTTATAACAAAGAACTATAGTCCCCCATTCAGGTAGAATACATATAAGGGGTGGAGGGCAGCTGGATGAGGAAACTGTGAGTTTTCTCTCATTACATTTCCTTGTATTGTTCCCTAAAGGGGATTAGGATGGGGAACAGTCACCCAACCCTTCTGCAGATCCACAGGGACAGGAATCTGCAGCACATCAGGTTTTTGGCCTTTTGAGGTACTGGTTGCCTACCTCATGGCACCCTGGTTTCCTTAGGAACCATCCACTTTACTTCACTGCTCACCTTCACAAACTCTCCTTCAAAACTGTGATGTAGGCATGAGGCAGTAGTTAATGCTACTTGTGAAAGCATTAGTTTAAGTGTGTGTTTCTGCTTGGCTATGTGGCAATATAAGAAGGGGGAGTATGTGACAGAGATCGTCAGCCCTCCTGGGCTCATGCTTGGTGACCAACAGAACTCTGCCTTGTGGATGAGGAAGAAGTGTTGTATCCCTGAGGGCAGCAGTTTTAGGAAGAAATCACTTGAGACACAGAGAGCTGTAAGCCTTAAAAGCAGCCATTTATTGCCACACACTGAACTGACCAAACCAGCCAAAACTGGCTGGGCTATCCCCTAATAATCTAACTCAGTTGCCACAACAAGATTCTATTACCACGACAACCAAATACACAACAAGAAGGGCGCAGAGTATACTTCAGAGCTGCTGCTCCCTGTTATGTTTCATCAGCAGTAAGAGAAAGGACATCATCTTATGCAGCCGCCCCAGGTGTTGCTCCTGGAAACATACACTGCTGGGCTCTGAGGCGTAATATAGGTGTCGATATGGGAGTGACTTCACATTATATTATTTGCAAAGTCACTCTCATCCTTACACTCCCAACTTTCTGTACTCTGTGACCCATTTCCACTGGCTTCTTCTCCCCACTGCTCATATCTGTGTAAGGGAGCAAATAAGCTGATATTATTAGATATCGTAGTACTGACATTGGCTGAACAGGATATAAAAGTGTTCCGTTACTTGGTAGGTTACCTTAACTCTGCTCCCACTCACTACTAATTATAAACTTGGTATGACCTATTTTTTTTTTAAAATCTGGGGTGCGTGATTGATTCTCTAACCATGGAATAGCACAAGCCAGGGGGCCTGGCTATACACAGTAAGAGCCCTACCCTTAGAGACAGACTCAGAAACACACAACTCATGAAGATGAAACTATTTTTTCAGTTAAGTACATTCATTCTTTGGGGAAGAATTTGAATAAATGGAATTGATAATGGTGGACATTGTCAGTAAAATGTTCAACGTTAAAAAACGGAGAAAATTATGCCTTCCAGATAATCTGTCTAAATAATTATCTTCTGATGTGGTGCCTGTATGCGATGTGCAATAACTGAATACTATAGTTAGTTTCTGTTTGTGGGGTTGTTGGGTTTTTTTGGTGTGGGGGAGATGCTGCAACCATATTGAACTTGTAACAGTTACATTTATTTAATGCTGATGGTCATCTTCATTGTATCCATAACATTTAATTATGTATGTACCACAGAACTCTTCCAGCATGATGTTTCTGGCATTAATTTCTAGGTTTTAATGTTACTTGTGTATTTGTTTTCTCTGGTGGTTTGCTGGTGGTTGGCTGCCGAAAGCTATGTTTCACAGACTGCACAGAGTGAGCAGTGTCTGTCATGCAGGGGAGCATCCAACATCAGTTGGCATCTGCCTGCTGGGAAGGAGAAGGGACTTTCCCCTCTTGCTGTTGTTGAGATGAGTGAGACCTCTGTCTTCTCTGTCTGCTTCTGTGTATTTCTGTTTCTCTGTCTTATTGTTTAATCTTTCTCTGTATTCCATTCACTTTCTTTTCTTGTTGTCTAATTCTGTCTGTTAATCCCTCTCACATATCTAGTTAAACTAAGGGTGGGCAAACTTTTTGGCCTGAGTGCCACATCTGGGTATGGAAATTGTACGGTGGGCCATGAATGCTCATGAAATTGGGGTTGGGGTGCAGAAGGGGGTGAGGGCTCTGACTGGGGGTGTGGGCTCTGGGGTTGGAGCAGAAATGAGGAGTTTAGAGTGCAGGAGGGGGCTCTGGGCTGGGGTAGGGGATTGGGGCATGGAAGGGGGTCAGGGATGCAGGCTCTGGGCTGCACTTACCTCAAGCAGCTCTTGGAAGCAGCAGCATGTCCCCTCTCCGGCTCCTATGCAGAGGTGCAGCCAGCTGGCTCTGCGCACTGCCCTGTCCACAGGCGCTGCCCCTGCAGCTCCCATTAGCTGCAGTTCCCAGCCAATGAGAGCTGTGGGGTGGGGGCAGCACCAGGGGACAGCGCGTGGAGCCCCCTAGCTACTCCTAAATGTAGGAACTGGAGTGGGGACATGTTGCTGCTTCCAGGAGCCTCGGCATGCGTGTACGGAGCGGCTCCATACCCGGCTCCCTGGCTGGAGCTCCAGAGTCAGATTAAACAGGCTGGAGGGCCGGATGTGGCCCCCCAGGCTGTAGTTTGCCCACCCCTGAGTTAAACTGAGAGAGAAGGGGTGTGGGAGCAAAAGTAAAAGGGAGAGTGAGGAAGACAAAAGGGAGAGTGGGAGTGGTAGAGAGGAGGTGATAAGTATGGAATGTAGAATAAAGGAAGTACGGGGACAGAGCGAGTGAAGGGATAGATTAAAATAGGCAGGAAATGAGAGAGGGTGACACTGCACTCAAAAACTTTACACTGGAGATCTGGCGGTCATTTATTCTGCTCACAACAAAATAATTTAAGCAAACATTGGTCCTGAACCTTTTCTCTCCTGGGATTAATTGGCCAAAAACATTAAAATACCTATTAGCTTGCTTTGTTGCTAAAAGGAAGATTGAAAAGAAACCTTTGCAGGACCTATGCGGAATAAAAATGTCAGGTCAGCTTAGCAAATGCGACCACTGGGCAGGGTTAGAGAAGATCCAGAAAAACCAGGAAAGTTAAATTATCCACTTATTCATTTGTATGATTTTAAATGGCACAACAAATCTGAAAGACTTTTTATGGCATAGTGACTTCATATTTACTTAAAGTAGCTCTCCAAGACCAAGGGGGAGGTCTGACCTGTAGAGAAATGCTTGATCACCCTCTCTGGAAGCAAGCCTGGCAGCGGAGGAGAATAGCCCGTGGATTGGTTCACCTGTTCTTCAACATATTCCAGTGGTCTAGTGCAGCAATGCACTTGGCCCTAGCATGCTGCCTTTGGATGGCCCCCAATCTGCCACACCATCAGGCCCCCTCTGTGGTGTGAAGAAGTCAGAGGAAGTTATTGTTACTCTAATTTATAGGCAGGGCATGCTGGGTAGAGGTGGCTGTGCCCAGACTCTGCTCCCCTATGGTTGGTCATATCCTTCCAGCTCCTCGGCCTATTAGGAGCTCCGCACCAGGATTGTGGTCGCATTGAGGATAGAGGTGTCTATATGGTGGGTGAGTAATTACACTTAGCCTCCCTTCTTCACTGCCCATTCCTTTCAACTTTGCTCCCGTTTACATTGTGCAGCAGATGGGAGACATGGGCCCTACTCTTCCAGCTGCTTGTTCATGCACTTATACATACCCTGTGGAGTTCATTTGTTTACTGCTATAGTTCAGGGATTCTTTGAACGTGCTCATCAGACACCACTACTTACTGGAGCTTTATTTCTTTCAAACAACCTAGTGGTGCTTAACAGTTACAAATTAAAATTGAAAGTGTGCTTTGGTGTTTTGCATTGCTGCAGTTGCACTGATGTCTGGGAAAATATTGTGGTGGAGAAACTCTGTGTTGAAGTAATTCTGGAAATCGTGTTCACGTTAGAAATCCCCAAACTATACTTTATTTAAAAATGTTTTAATGAGCTGTCTTATTCAGTGCATTAATCTGTCAAATAGAAATAGATGGGAGTGAACTTGGAATCCCAAGATGGAAGGTTGAGAGAGTGCATTGTGGAGGTGACATGTTAAGTCTCCATGGTAAAAGGCACTGGCTGATTCCCTCATGCTTCCGTATCATTCATTCATGAGGTAGCTGTGGGTGGGAAGTCATCACAGTCTCTAATGTGCATTGAAATGAAAGCCAATAAGAATGAAAGACCTAAAGTAGTTTTGAAATTGTGACATTTTCTGGCTATCACAGAACCCTTCTCTTTTTAAAAGTCCCTATCCAAATCCTGACTCACATCACCCCTTTCCATGGGAGATTGTTATAGGGGAGCAATCTTTCAGAGAGCCCCTTATATTGTCTCTTGGCAGGGGAAGGGATAAACTTGGCTGTTTCCCAACAATTCCCAGCTCAGTAGTAGCTTAGCCTTGAACAGCCTTACCCTCTGAAAAATGTCCCCAATGATAGATGTATTTTCCCCTTAGTTCTGCCTCCATCCAACCTGTTCTGCCTCCTAGTCAACCCAGTCTCTGCTCCCTCCCACTGTGCAGACCCTATAGAGGAACCTCTGCAGGGTCTGGATGGGATGGAGAGAAGCCAATGCCAGGGAGGCAGTCAAACCCATCTTCGCTATAGTAACAGGGATATTGGTTTTCTCAATGCATGGATCCTGGGAGGATGATACAGTCCTCTTTCTGATCTAGTGTTCATAAAAAAAAATCTCTGTAGTAAATTGTTCTGTATCAATCTTGCAGTGTGTTTAGAACAGAATGTCATAGTTAATATTTAGAAAACATGAATGTGGAACACTACACATTTTATACATTACTTGTGTAAATATATCTTTCAACATTTCTCAAAGAAATAATAAACAAAGCAATATCAACAATTACATGCTTAAATCATGTAAACATTTTAACTCCCACCCCAAATAAAACATTTTCAGTGAATATTTAAAGCAATGAGGAACAGAAAAAAACCCACTTGGTGCAAAACACTTGAAGATATACCTTGAACTGTAATGTTTCAGAACAGAAAATAGACCTGAACTTCAGGGAAGAAGACAAAGAAGGTGACCAGAGTAGGGTGGTTGAGAGAGAAAACAGTGGCATCTTTGGGAAATGAAGGTGATCTGCTTGACTTTACAGGATTGAATGAACAAGTATGGTTTAGAATTTTGAACACAGTTAATATGAGAAAGAAATGGTTCAGGAAGTTCAAATAAAAGAAAACTGCAAGATTTAAGATGAGAGAAACAAAAGCACGGATAAGGGTCAGATGGGGACAGAAGCAACCACGTGAAAGTGATGATATGTAGGGCCACCATCATAGGAAATAGGAGAAGCAAAGTTGCATTCATATTTTGAAATACCATACCTTACAGCTTGTCTGTACAAGAAAGCTGCACTGGTTTAACTGAAGAAATGTTTTTAAAACGGCTTTAGTTAAATTGGTGCAAAAGACTATGTGGATACTTATATTTTGGTTTTCCAGGCTTTGATTTAGCTTAAGGCAATTAAAAATCATTTTAAACTGAAACAAGCTACTCTTAAATTGTAATGTCTTCACAGTGGTTTAGCTAAATTAGTTTACTGATGCAACTTGCTCATGTAGACAAGACCTTAGATGCAAGCTCAGAAAAATAATAGAGACCACAAAGTTACCTAAAATGTGGTTGTTTTTCAATCACTTTTTTTTTACAGCAGAGAAATATAGTTCTTGACAAATTTAGCTGAAGAAATCTCAAACAAATCCAAGTATTCTGTCTAAACAGGAAGAAATAAACACATTATCAAAAGACTCTATAGGAGTCTGGTGGCTGAACAGAAAATGGTAGATGGAATGACATGTAATCAATTAACACAGGAGAAAAGAAAAACAGGGAAACCGCTAACTAGGAAGCCTGGAGAAGATGGCACAGGTTTGTCTTCAATTTTTAAATTTAGACATGGCATCTGTTTGGTATGATTGGTAAATTATGAGTGCATAATGAGATGCATGTATAATAGAATCTCTAAAATGCTTTTATAGCTTGTGACGTAATGAAATCAGGCTGTGAGAAAATACTCATATATTCTTCTTGAAGATCAATGTTGATGCTCTTTTGTTAAATAGTTAATAAGATCCTAGCAGTGTTTCCATCATGGGTCTCTTTCCCCTCCTGCTCCTTTACTAAGTACATCCCTAATCTACATTCGTCTCTGCTTTTCACCTCTCTTTCAGTATTCATAGAATCATAGAATATCAGGGTTGGAAGGGACCTCAGGAGGTCATCTGGTCCAACCCCCTGCTCAAAGCAGGACCAATCCCCATCTAAATCATCCCAGCCAGGGCTTTGTCAAGCCTGACCTTAAAAACTTCTAAGGAAGGAGATTCTACCACCTCCTTAGGTAATGCATTCCAGTGTTTCACCTCCCTCCTAGTGAAAAAGTTTTTCCTAATATCCAATCTAAACCTCCCCCACTGCAACTTGAGACCATTACTCCTTGTTCTCTCACCTGGTACCACTGAGAACAGTCTAGATCCATCCTCTTTGGAACCCCCTTTCAGGTAGTTGAAAGTATCTATCAAATCCCCCCTCATTCTTCTCTTCCACAGACTAAACAATCCCAGTTCCCTCAGCCTCTCCTCATAAGTCATGTGTTCCAGACCCCTAATAATTTTTATTGCCCTTCGCTGGACTCTCTCCAATTTATCCACATCCTTCTTGTAGTGTGGGGCCCAAAACTGGACACAGTACTCCAGATGAGGCCTCACCAATGCCGAATAGAGGGGGATGATCACGTCCCTCGATCTGCTTGCTATGCCCCTACTTATACATCCCAAAATGCCATTGGCCTTCTTGGCAACAAGGGCACACTGCTGACTCATATCCAGCTTCTCGTCCACTGACACCCCTAGGTCCTTTTCTGCAGAACTGCTGCCTAGCCATTCGGTCCCTAGTCTGTAGCGGTGCATTGGGTTCTTCCGTCCTAAGTGCAGGACCCTGCACTTATCCTTATTGAACCTCATCAGATTTCTTTTGGCCCCATCCTCCAATTTGTCTAGGTCCCTCTGTATTCTATCCCTGCCCACCAGTGTATCTACCACTCCTCCTAGTTTAGTATCATCCGCAAATTTGCTGAGAGTGCAATCCACACCATCCTCCAGATCATTTATGAAGATATTGAACAAAACCGGCCCCAGGACCGACCCCTGGGGCACTCCACTTGACACCGGCTGCCAACTAGACATGGAGCCATTGATCACTACCCGTTGAGCCCGACAATCTAGCCAACTTTCTACCTACCTTATAGTGCATTCGTCCAGCCCATACTTCTTTAACTTGCCGACAAGAATAGTGTGGGAGACCGTGTCAAAAGCTTTGCTAAAGTCAAGAAACAATACATCCACTGCTTTCCCTTCATCCACAGAACCAGTAATCTCATCATAGAAGGCGATTAAATTAGTCAGGCATGACCTTCCCTTGGTGAATCCATGCTGACTGTTTCTGATCACTTTCCTCTCATGTAAGTGCTTGAGGATTGATTCTTTGAGGACCTGCTCCATGATTTTTCTGGGGACTGAGGTGAGGCTGACTGGCCTGTAGTTCCCAGGATCCTCCTTCCTCCCTTTTTTAAAGATTGGCACTACATTAACCTTTTTCCAGTCATCTGGGACTTCCCCCGTTCGCCACAAATTTTCAAAGATAATGGCCAATGGCTCTGCAATCACAGCCGCCAATTTCTTTAGCACTCTCGGATGCAACTCGTCCGGCCCCATGGACTTGTGCACATCCAGCTTTTCTAAATAGTTCCTAACCACCTCTTTCTCCACAGAGGGCTGGCCATCTACTCCCCATGCTGTGATGCACAGCGCAGCAGTGTGGGAGCTGACCTTGTTCGTGAAGACAGAGGCAAAAAAAGCATTGAGCACATTAGCTTTTTCCACATCCTCTGTCACTAGGTTGCCTCCCTCATTCATTAAGGGGCCCACACTTTCCTTGGCTTTCTTCTTGTTGCCAACTTACCTGAAGAAATCCTTCTTGTTACTCTTGACATCTCTTGCTAGCTGCAGCTCCAGGTGCGATTTGGCCCTCCTGATTTCATTCCTACATGCCCGAGCAATATTTTTATACTCTTCCCTGGTCATATGTCCAACCTTCCACTTCTTGTAAGCTTCTTTTTTATGTTTAAGATCCACTAGGATTTCACCGTTAAGCCAAGCTGGTCGCCTGCCATATTTACTATTCTTTCGACACATCGGGATGGTTTGTCCCTGTAACCTCAACATTGGAAGATTGGGCCAAAAGAAATCTGATGAGGTTCAATAAGGATAAGTGCAGGGTCCTGCACTTAGGACGGAAGAACCCAATGCACAGCTACAGACTAGGGACCGAATGGCTAGGCAGCAGTTCTGCGGAAAAGGACCTAGGGGTGACAGTGGACGAGAAGCTGGATATGAGTCAGCAGTGTGCCCTTGTTGCCAAGAAGGCCAATGGCATTTTGGGATGTATAAGTAGGGGCATAGCGAGCAGATCGAGGGACGTGATCGTTCCCCTCTATTCGACATTGGTGAGGCCTCATCTGGAGTACTGTGTCCAGTTTTGGGCCCCACACTTCAAGAAGGATGTGGATAAATTGGAGAGAGTCCAGTGAAGGGCAACAAAAATGATTAGGGGACTGGAACACATGAGTTATGAGGAGAGGCTGAGGGAGCTGGGATTGTTTAGCCTGCAGAAGAGAAGAATGAGGGGGTATTTGATAGGTGCTTTCAACTACCTGAAAGGGGGTTCCAAAGAGGATGGCTCTAGACTGTTCTCAATGGTAGCAGATGACAGAACGAGGAGTAATGGTCTCAAGTTGCAGTGGGGGAGGTTTAGATTGGATATTAGGAAAAACTTTTTCACTAAGAGGGTGGTGAAACACTGGAATGCGTTACCAAGGGAGGTGGTAGAATCTCCTTCCTTAGAGGTTTTTAAGGTCAGGCTTGACAAAGCCCTGGCTGGGATGATTTAACTGGGAATTGGTCCTGCTACGAGCAGGGGGTTGGACTAGATGACCTTCTGGGGTCCCTTCCAACCCTGATATTCTATGATTCTATGATTCTAACTCCTACAAGACTAGACTTGTATTATCATACAAGCTCTATAACAGACTGAAGTAAAGAGCAAATTTTAGCATTTTTTTCATGTATTATTCATGTTGCTTAAATAATGCACAAGCAAGGGTGATAAAATGAATAAAAAATCCTGGTATGGATGCAGGTTTTCCTGTTGTCTCCAGACATGCTTTTTTGGTAAATATAGTGATGTGCTTTAAAACACAGCCCTTGATATTTTTATACATATGTGTGTGTAGGCTTTGAATTATGTGTATTTAAAATATGTTTTACATATATGATCAGACTTTTGGGGGTATTGTGTTTTGCTAAATACTCAACCTACCTGCCCACTATTAGACTGTTAATTAAGAACATAAGAATAGCCCTACTGGCTCAGATCAAAGGTCCGTCTAGTCCAGTATCCTGTCTTCCGACAGTGGCCAGAGGGAATGAACAGAACAGGTAATCATCAAGTGATCCATTCCCTGTGCTCATTCCCAGCTTCTGGCAAATAAATTAAAAACATGTTTTCTATTAAATTAAATATTAGTAAAATTAAATAAAAGTAACTGCAATGTTAATAGCTCTCACCCAGTATTGGTGTAAAATATGTTAATACCAAAGGATTACAGTGTATAATTACTGGAATTTCAATTATATTACTGTATCTTGATACACTGAGCAAGATATTTCAAAATTGCCTTTATTCCAAATGGATCTGCAGCTTAATTTTAAATCATAAAGTTGTTTTCCTGACCACTTATGAAAAATGCTTTTTAGTACTTGAACATTTTGAACCCAGTGCTGCCCCAATTGAAGTCAGTAGGAGTTTCACCATTAACTTTCATGGGAGCATGTTTCCCATGAAAGACCATCTCTTTCCTCAGGAAGGGATCCAGATCTGGTACTATGCTTTATGTGTTTAAAATGTAACTATTTGGCTAAGTTTTGGATACCATTCAATAATTTCATATGATGTCCAAAATCACTGGTATTGCTATGAGCCTAATATTATCGTTCAGCAAGAGCTGCAGAAACTGAGTTCCTGATCCACTGATGTCAATTAAAAGACTCCTTTTGACTTCAGTGGCTTTTAGTTAGGTCCAGCGAGAACAGTCTTGAAATTGCTTGAGGCCATTTATGTCTTTTTTTTGTAGTGGTCCATTGAAATGTGCAAGATTTCAGGCCCAGACTGACCCTCAGATGTAGGAAAATCTAATATACTAGACAAAAAATCTAATATACTGGACAGATGAGTTCTGCACACCATATTTCCCTGGACTGTTCTGTCCCCATTGAAATAACTAGTAGTCTAGCACCGCAATCTCAAGGCCACTTAGCACTCAAGGAAATAATAATCTATATGAGCTCTGCTGTTAGCGGTATCTCTACTTACTGCTTCCCTTTTTATGTATGGTGACATTACTATGGAGACCAGCCATCATCTCTCATTCTGTCCCATCTTGACACATAAATTTAGTCTGCATATGTATGTTTTCATGGATTCCCCTCCTCTTCTCTCGGAGGAATCTCTCTCTTTTTCTCTTCTCCCTTTAGGTAGCATCTCCCAGGCCCCTTTTTCATTTCTCATTTTCTTCCTCCTCCCTTCCCTTTTGAATCCCCTCAGATAATTTTTCCATTGGGTTGGGAGGGGGTAGACAGGGAGCAGGAGTCCAGTTCTGCAGCCTGAGCAGTAGCAGCAGAGAAGGTGAAGAGGGAGGCTGGAAAGAATTCTTCTCTGAGACCTCACTTGTGGGGTTTTGGGAGAATGGCAGCTGCTCCTTGGTGGAGGGTAAAGGATGAGGGAGTGAAAAGAGAACAGAAGATCTGTAAAGGGTGTGAAGACTACCCTGTTGAAAAGCGCTTCAGTCAGTATCAAGGAACTATTTTAAAAAGGAATTGTTTTTGCAGGACCTCACATATTGTTTACTTTGTTGCTTAAGAGTCCTCAAAGCAGTTTACATACCTATGAATCCTAATCTTTGAGCTCTGCTGACTTAATCATTTTTCCTAGTGCACAAACCAAGTAAACTAAACAAAGTAACATTAGCTTGTCACAATGGAAATGTGAGAATAAATTTCATGTTTTCCAAACAGAACAGGGCAAAGTCTATAGAGAAATTTATTTCAAAGCTTCTGCGTGTTAAAAAAAAAATTGGATAAAACAAATGAGTTGTAAATAATACTTGACACTGTTCCTTTAAATTTTTTTTTCTTGAGCAGTGCTCATATTTTCATCACCTATTCCCTTTTTGTTTTTGGCACCTGCAAAGGCTTAAGCTGGAAATTTTATCTTTTGCAACTCTATTCTTGTCACTCTAAATGTCTCTTGTTGTGTGAATCAGTATTGGCTCTGCTTACAAATAAAATGCAAATCATATCCTTGCAAAGCTAAACACTTATCTCAGTGAAATCAGAACAAATACTTGAAGGTTAAAACTGAGATTCTTTGGTTAGCTGAGGAAATCATAGAATGCAACTTGAATTTTCAACTACATAGAATGTATACAAAAATGTATACAAAAATTTCAGCTCTGAGAAATGTCCTTCTTCTGAGCTAGAAGTTCATAATTTAAAGTTTTAAAATTAAATGCAAAGCTTATTCTATGATTTTTTCCTTTTAATAGAAAAGCCAGTAATTGAACAATAAGATACAGAAATAAGGACAATGATTAAAGGATTGGAAAACATACCATACAGTTATAGACTCCAGGAATTTGATCTGTTTATCTTAAAAAGAAAAGGTTAAGGGGTGACTTGATTAAAGTTTATAATCAACCTACAAAATTTATAAACCTACAAAAATTGATACAGTAAAAGCTTTGTAATCTGGCATGTTGGGGGACTGGGGGGTGCCGGTAAGCAAAAAGTTCCAGTTAACTAAGAGGGAGGAAGTTTGGGTACAGGAAGGGGCTTGGAGCAGGGGGTTGGGGCATGGGAGGGTTGTGGGGTGCTGGATCTGGGTGGCTCTCACCTCGGGCAGCTCCCGCAAGTGGTGACCTGTCCCTGCTGCTCCTAGGCAGAGGCGCGGGTAGGTGACTCTGTGTGCTGCTTCCGCCTGCAGGCACTGCCCCCGCAGATCCCACTGGCTGCAGTTGCCAGCCAATGGGAGCTGTGGAGCCTGCACTCAGGGTGGAGATCCCAACCCCCTGCTCCAAGCCCCCTCCCACACCCAAACTCCCTCACAGAGCCCATACCCCGCACTCCCTCCTGCACGCCGAACCCCTTGTGGTTGTTCCTCCACCTAGGAGAGGCAGGGACAGGTCGCCGCTTCAAGGGGGTCACATGGAGCCAGCTAGTGAGCCTGCCAGCCCTGCGCCACCTGGACTGTAAACCAGACTTTCAATGAAGATCAGAAATGCCAGTTTATAGAGCTTTCCGGCTGGTAAAGTGCCGGATAATACAGCTTTGGCTGTATTAAAGGGGTCTTCAATTTGGCAAACTAAGGTATAACACGATCCAATGGCTGGATGTTGAAGCTAGACAAATTCAGACTTGAAATAAGATGTAAATTTTTAACAGTGAATGTAATTAACCATCTGAAACAATTCATCAAGGGTAGAGGTGGATTTTCCATCACAGGAAATATTTAAATCAAAATTAGATGTTTTTCTAAAATATGTGCTTTAGTTCAAAGAGGAATTAATTCAGGGAAGTCCTGCGGCTTGTATTATACAGTAGGTAAAACTAAATGATCACAATGGTTCCTTCTGGCCTTAAAATCTATGTATCCGTTCTAGATTAAAAAATAATAATTATATCATGCCATAGTTTGTGATGCAAGGCAAAAGGCCAAAGGCAAAATGGGAGCAGGATAAGGCCCCCAAGTCATTGGAAGTTTTGCCATTTATTTCATTGGTAGTAGGATTAGTCCCAAATTTCATAGAAAAATATAGGCTCCAGTGTCTTACTATTACTGTGACATGGAATTTACCAGCATAAATAAGAAAAAGTAGCAGATCTATGTACAGAATTAGCATTAATGACATCACTCATGACAAATAAGAATGTTCCATTTGTGTCAAAAATTCTAAAGCCTTTTCATGGTCTTAATTAAGGAAACTTTCTGACAGTGGGGACAATTTAATTGGCTGTTTCCTATTTGAAAGGGAAGTCAAAAGAGCTAGCTGAAATTCAGTATTACAAACAGGCAACTTTCATTCCTGCCAACATCTGAAATCTATAAACAGGAAGCACAGTTCTGAAATCCTTACTCCATTCTCTCTCAGGAGTTTTGCCTGAGTAAAGATTTTAGGATTTAGCCTTGTGACATTAGGGGAGAAAAGTAGGAACAGAGGTACAATCTTGCTTCTGCTGCAGTTAAATAGGATTTTTGCCATTTACTTCAATGAGAGCAAAATCAGACTTACAACTTTTAATTCAATTACTATACATTGTACTTAGAGTTTTATCAAAAGAGGAATGGAAAAGTGACATATTGTGAAAATATCAAGGACTCTTCCTAAAAATTAGAATGTATTTTCACATGACAAAACTACATTTCAGTATGATATACTGTAACAGAAGCTGTCTAATGACAACAAGACAGTTTCAAAAAGATAAGTTATCATGCAACAACCTTACCCTGACTGGCTAGGGGAATCGGTTGAGTCATTTTTTTTAATGAAAACTGGTAGAAGTATTTAATAGTAATAACCTCTTTTCAACTATAAATGCCAAATTATATAATGGCGTAAGTCCATCTATGTATATCACTTGTTTTTTGTTTTTGTTTTTAATTTCAAATGTATTTATTAAATACTTATTTAAGTGGAGAGAGAGACTGATTATATATTGTTACCCTTTTTCAACCCAAGTGGGTAGCCAAAGCTGGGGGTCCTGGAGTTGTTTCAGCTGGGAGTAGAAATTGACTAGGGCATTGACATCCGGTAGTTTCTTTGAGGCAGTCTTGTTTATTTGCATGAAATGTACAAAGTCATGCGAAGGCAGGAGGAACCAAAACCAAAAAGGAGCAAGTCGTCTTTGAATGCTGGTTCCTATGCATATTCACTGTGGGTGCACAGATGGTCCATGCTCCTGGAACCAGAAATTCTTTGATATCAGTGTCTGTTGGTATGCACCTGTGCCTCCTTGTGCTCCCAGCTGAGGTAGCTGCCAAGATCAACTGCCTTTCCAGTTCCTTTTCTACCTCTCACAGTCTGGGACGGAACCTCCTGTGTCTGATTCTGCTCTTCAGCATTCTGCTTCTTCACGTCTGTAAATTTTGTAAATAGTTGTTAAAGTATTGGATAGTGTTAGTTTTAGTGTCAGTTAGTTGGGAATTAGGGGTTTCCCGCATCCTCAGCTCCCCCAACATTTTGGGCCTTATTATGCCCAAGGTTCCAGGCTTCAAGCCGTGCCTCGCCTGCCCCTCGTCTTCCTGGTGAGCACCCTGCATGTGAGCTGCTGATATTGCCTCAGGAAAACATACGTCTGTTTGAGATATGGCATTTGCCATGCTTTCCCCCTGCATACCAGGCAATTTCATGAATTCTGGAGACACCTTATAGGTGTCTTCATGGGTATATTTACAGGGCCCAGGGGATTGAGCCTCCCAGCCTGGGTCAATAGACGTGGGCTAGTGGGGCTCATGCTAGCACTCTAAAAATAACTGTAGACAGTGCTTTGAAGTGGCAGTTCGGGCTGGAGCTCGGGTTCTGAAGCCTGGGGACCCTGGGCCTTCCTGCTCCCCATCTACAGATTCCACTGACTGGTTCTGATAGATTGGAGTCTGTGAGCAGGCATAAGGATTTCATGAAGCAGAATCATGAGAAAAGCAAGGGCAAACACCACCACAAGAAGAGGGACAGATCTCCCTACTCATTGTCTAAAAAGAGTGTGATGGGTTCCCCCCGGGGTGCCACTGAGCCCCCTGGCCCACCAGCCTGGGCTCCCTCTCACACTATACTGCTGTGACAAGCTGCAAAGCCCACAATCCTGCACTGTCACCAGCATACATACAGGTAGGGACACAACCATCTGCAGTTACATGCAGGCTCTCTAACCACCAGCTTCCCAGACTCGGACCTCAGAGCAGTACTATCCTGCCCTGGGGAAATCTGGCCAGTATATGGGTCCACCTCTCGTTCAATGTGAAGAGAACAATGCACGCTTGTGGTAACCAAGCAGCGATTTTCCCCAAGCACTCCAGTCAAAACTCACTGGTTTAGATTAAAACAAAAGTAAGTTTATTAATTACAAAAGATCGATTTTAAGTGGTTATAGGGGATAGCAAACAGATAAAAGCAGATTATCTAGGAAATAAAAAACACAAACTAAACTTAATATACTAGATAGATAGGATATAAATTGGCAGATTCTCACACTAAGAGATTATACAAGCAGGCTGCAGATTCGTAAGGGGCATGCTTCACTTGCCTTACAGCTTGGAATCCCCAGGTGTTTTGTACACAGGCTAGAAATCCCTTTAACCTGGGTCCAGCACTTCCCCCAGTTCAGTCTTTGTTCCTCAGGTGTTTCCAGGAGTTTTCTTGTGCAGGAGTGAAGAACCCCAGGTGATGTCACTCCTTGCCTTATATAACTTTTGCATGTGGCAGGAACTCTTTGTTCCCAAAGCTTGGTTCCCAGACCAGTTTGTGGAAAAATACTGACATCACAAGATGAAGTCGAGCATCATGTGGCCTGGTCACATGTCTTTGTAGGGTCATAGCAGCCGTCACTCACAGGCTGTTTGTAGCATTCTCAGGGAGGCTCATCACCAGATGGGAAATAAGCTTCTCCAGAGGCTTATTGATCTTTCTAATGGCCCACTGCCCGGAATAGGCCCTTCCCCACCCACTATCTAGACTGAAAGCATCTTGTCTAGTGGGCGTTACCCATGAATAAGTACATTTGAAGTACAGATACATAGTATTTATAACTTCAGATACAAAAATGATATATGCATAGAAACAGGATAATCCTATTCAGCCAATCATAACTTTTCCAGTGACACCTCACAGACTTATCTTGTACAAAATGCATCATAATTATGCCATAACCATATTATAATAATATTACTATGATGAAATATAGGGTGCAGTGTCACAAAAAGGTCTTCCTCAACCCTTCCTCTGGCACCACCAGGGGTCCACCTGCATACTCCTATGCTTATGGTCATCAACTTTATTAGGGCCCCTGGGAGTACTTTTGGGCACCTGAGTACAAGGACCCTCTGTATTACTCTGAGTAGCGGTCACCCCCAGGTGAAGAACCACAGTCTCCACAGGAGCACTTGATGAAGGAGGAGCAGTCAGTACTGCCAGTACCATTGGATCCACCAGTGTACTTTCTTTGTCTTTGGCAATGAGGCAGTGTCACTAGCCTTTCCATCACCACTGGATGATTTTAAGCTGCGCCAGGACCTTCTTAAGAGGATCGAGCTCTACAAATCCCACTAGAGGAGGTCCAAGTTCTGACCCACAAGCTCCTGGACATTTTCCAGGCTATGACTCCCTCTGAAGTGGCACTCCCCATTAACAAGGCCAAATAATCTGCTAAAACTATCTGGAGCACACCTGGTCAGAACCGTGGATGTATGCCTTCCTTCCCATCCCTTTGTTAACCTTGCCAAATTTGGGAAAAGCAAGCTAAATGTGATCCTGATAGCCCCATGGTATCTGAGGAAATTCTGGTTCATTACCATCCTGTAGCTAGCCTCCTGCTAATACATCCACTATGACCACTCCTGGGCCTGCTGTCCAAAAGGCTGGACAGACCACCCCAACCCATTGTTCCTACATCTGGCAGCACACTGTAGGAAAAATGTTTTGGATGGACAATGAGCATAAGGCATGCTCTTAGAATGTTCAATCCATCCTCAGCAATAACGGGAGCCCCTCAATGCAGACATGCTATTCTACCAAATGGGGGGGATTCTCTCTTTGGTGCCTGCAGCACCACTTCCCTCCTGAGGCATTGTGTATCCCCTGCATCCTGGAATATCTTCTCTCACTGAAGATGTCAGGCTTGTCTATCGGCTGCTTACAGGTACACTTGGCATCTACGAATGCTTTACACCCCCTTACACTCCCTTTTGAGTGGCGGGCTGCTCGGTCTTTATCCATCCCACTACTACAATGTTCCTGAGGGGTAACTGGACAAAACTTTTTTGTATGACTCTTGTCCTTTTTGCTGTAATGAGACCAGCATTTAAACTTCTTGGCCTCCTGCTCCCTCCTGCACCTTTCTTTGAAAGTTGCCTTTTTATTGCCTTTGGTGATTACCACTGCTAGAAGGGTTGGGAAGCTTGGGGCCCTTATGGCAGACCCACCTTATACTGTTTTTCACAAAGACAAAGTTTCTTCATGATTGGATCCAAAATTCATCTCTAAAATGCCTTCTGAATTTCACCTTGACCAGACTGTTCACCTTCTGGTGTTTTACGTTAAGGTTCACCACAGCATGAAGGAGACAAGGCTCCATTCTCTGGATGTGCACACTGCTCTGTCTTTCTGACTGCACAGAATGGCACCCTTGTGGCAGTTTCCAGACTGCTCCTCACTATTGTCGAAAGAATGAAGGGGGAGCTATCTTTTCTCAAAGGCACTTTTAGTGGATTTCCTCCCACATCATCCCTGTCAGGGCCCACTCAAAGAGATCCCTAGTAGTGTCAGTAGCCTTCTTGCAGGGAGTCCCTCTCTCAGACATATGCAGAGCAGCTACTTGGGACTCAGTACATACCTTCACCAGGCTTTACAGTCTGGTTCAAGCTTCTGTTGGGTCCGCCACTCTGTGGTACAGCATACTTCTTTGCACCCTCCTCCTCAATGAATACGGCTTGGGAGTCACCCACAGTGAATACCTGTGGGGACCAGCATGCAAAGAAGAAAGGAAGATTACTTACTTTATAAAAAGAACAGGAGTACTCGTGGCACCTTAGAGGCTAACCAATTTATTTGAGCATAAGCTTTTGTGGGCTAAAACCCACTTCATCGGATGCATGCAGTGGAAAATACAGTAGGAAGATATATATACACACACACAGAACATGAAACAATGAGTGTTATCATACACACTATATTGAGAGTGATCAGTTAAGGTGAGCTATTACCAGCAGGAGAGATAAAAAACCTTTTGTAGTGATAATCAAGATGGGCCATTTCCAGCAGTTGACAAGAACGTGTGAGGAACAGTAGGGGGAAAAATAAACATGGGGAAATAGTTTTACTTTGTGGAATGATACATCCACTCTCAGTCTTTATTCAAGCCTAATTTAATGGTGTCCAGCTTGCAAATTAATTAATTCAGCAGTCTCTCGCTGGAGTCTGTTTTTTAAGTTTTTTTGTTGTAATATTGTGACTTTTAGGTCTGTAATCGAGTGACCAGCGAGATTGAAGTGTTCTCCGACTGGTTTTTGAATGTTATAATTCTTGACGTCTGATTTGTGTCCATTTATTCTTTTACGTAGAGACTGTCCAGTTTGGCCAGTGTACATGGCAGAGGGGCATTGCTGGCACATGATGGCATATATCACACTGGGAGATGTGCAGGTGAACGAGCCTCTGATAGTGCGGCTGATGTGATTAGGCCCTATGATGGTGTCCCCTAAATAGATATGTGGACACAGTTGGCAACAGGCTTTGTTGCAAGGATAGGTTCCTGGGTTAGTGGTTCTGTTGTGTGGTGTGTGGTTGCTGGTGAGTATTTGCTTCAGGTTGGGGGGCTGTCTGTAAGCAAGGACTGGCCTGTCTCCCAAGATCTGTGAGAGTGAGGGATCGTCCTTCAGGATAGGTTGTAGATCCTTGATGTGCTGGAGAGGTTTTAGTTGGGGTCTGAAGGTGATGGCTAGTGGCGTTCTGTTATTTTCTTTGTTGGGCCTATCCTGTAGTAGGTGACTTCTGGGTACACTTCTGGCTCTGTCAATCTGTTTCTTAACTTCAGCAGGTGGGTATTGTAGTTGTAAGATGCTTGATAGAGATCTTGTAGGTGTTTGTCTCTGTCTGAGGGGTTGGAGCAAATGCGGTTGTATTGTAGAGCTTGTAGACAATGGATCATGTGGTGTGGTCTGGATGAAAGCTGGAGACATGTAGGTAAGTATAGCGGTCAGTTGGTTTCAGGTATAGCGTGGTGTTTATGTGACCATCGCTTATTAGCACCATCGTGTCCAGGAAGTGGATCTCTTGTGAGGACTGGTCCAGGCTGAGGTTGATGGTGGGATGCAAATTATTGAAATCATGGTGGAATTCCTTCAGGGCTTCTTTTCCATGGGTCCAGATGATGAAGATGTCATCAATGTAGCGCAAGAAGAGTAGGGGCATTAGGAGACGAGAGCTGAGGAAGCGTTGTTCTCAGTCAGCCATAAAAATGTAACTGGAGTTCTTCCAGATGTGTTGTCCCAAGGGGTAGTCACATCCCTCTCTTTTTCTCCTCTGCTTGCGTTCTCAGTAGATCAGGAACCAGAGAAGTGATTCTGTTCTGGTAATAATGCAAACCAGTTATTCATATCTATACATGTGGTGATATGACAGAATTATTTAATTCAAATTATGGGAGTGCCATTTAGGAAGATTTTTCACATAAGTAGTAAATGTGGGATATATCTGTTCATGAGCATAAGAATAAACAAAACAAAACAGCAACAAAAGCAACTCAAGAAGATGAAATCTGAAATTATGTGTACGTTATTCTAGGCGTCTCTTGGTAGCGTTTATACCAAAACAAAATCCAGTTGATACTACTTGTTTGTTCATTATGTTTTCCTCTCAGGAACTTGAGCAAACGAGATAGTTTTGTGGAATGTCTGTGGGAACACAAATATATTCACAGTCTCTGAATACTCAGTGAACAATGAACATGGACTCTCTGAACATGCAAGCAGAATAAAGTCCAGATTGGTAATATATATACTTGGTGCTTTAATAGGACCAGTTTCATAAAGCTGAAAACAACTGTAAGCCAAAACATCTAGGAGGAAAAATTTAATCAGAAAAATGTGAATGATAACTGGGAATAATTTAAGAACACCTTACTAGATGCCCGAAAATTCACAGCCCCACAACTAAGGAAAAAGGCCATGTTGGCTTTTAAAAAATAATAATAATAATAATAATAAAACGACAACAAAAAAGGGGAAGATTCCATTTCCCAGCCCAGAATAAGTCCGAGTTCTCTGAGGTGGCTCACTTATTATCAACTATGACCAATGGAATTTGAGGCAAAAGTCAGATTCCATATAAACTTTTTTTTATCTCTACATAGCCTAGTTAAAGCCCCTATTCTGTAAACTTCTCCACAGGTGCCCCTTTGCAGGATAGGAGTCTTAGACGGTGAGGTCTTTGGTTCAGGAACTGTGTATTCTGCCTTTTAAGAGCCAAGCACACCTACGATAGTACAATATCTAAATAAATTACATATAAATATACCAGTAGGGCCATATTCAGCATTGACGTTGATAGATATGGGATAATATGGTGCTGAGCACTCATATAAGAACCTAGGAAGAGGTATGCATTCATTGTCATAAGTAGTAAATTTGGCTTAGTAGTGAGCAAAGTACTGAACTTCAGTAGAGAAGAATAGGCCAGTCTCTTCCATTAAAAACAAAAACATATATATCAAACTCTAGCTGAAAGGAGGTTTAAAATGTACTACCTGAATGCCATGCTTTCCTTTAAATATCAGCCCCTGTCCTCCTTTTCTTCCAGTCCATTAAGATGCCATATGTTTTTCATTTGTGTTTATTTGGCATCCAAAAGACTGGAGAGAATTAAATACACAGAAGATGAGCTGAATCATTGTCTTGTGTTCGAGCCCTTTGACAGTATATTTAAAATAGATGTATGAGTCTTTTTTATTCCTTGTAAATATGGATATTACAAAGGAAGGTGAACAGGATGATAAATTAGAGGTGCTCACAGCAAGGCTGTTTAAAGTATTTTTAGGTATAAGACGTACTGTACACATTGGGACTTAGTTGAGGATAATTAATATGAAATGCCATCACTGTTTGTTGTGCTTGCAATCCCATTGTGTCTTTTCTAGTTCTGCCTCTTGCTGACTCTTATCACACCCCTTGCTGTGACATCTTTTCCTGTTTTGCACATGTCCTGTTTATTACCACCATATGGTAGTTACAATTTCAGTAGCATTGCTCTGCTTACAGACTACTGTGCTTTGTCGTATCTTTGTTGCTCACCCTGTCTTACCATCTGATACCTATCATCTGTTTAGCATGTTGCATGCCAGAAAGATTCAAAATTTTTGTATGTATGGGTGTGAGAGGGAGTGGACGCATTATACGGGAACCCGCTCTCAGGCGTATACAGGAAGTCTGGTAAGCCCATAATAATAGTTCTTCCAAAACAGTCTTCCATTATTTTGTCCCAGCTCCCATAGTCTCTTGCCAATGTGTATCAGATGACTGAAATGCATTACACCTGTGCTTTGTTGTGTGTTGTGCCACTATTGACAGATTATAATGGTTTTCAGAGTCAAGCATGTATTCTCACTGTCTGAATGTAATATATACTAGTTTTGCAGTCTGTAGCAGGCGTTGCCCTTCCCTCCTGCATTATCCAGTTACAGAGAGCAAAACTAATTTATTACGTTTAAAACATCCTTAAAATCAGGTTTTCTATTTTAAAAAAAACATTATAGTCTGTCAGCTTTGGCACAACACACAATAAAATCATATACCCCACCTTTTAGCTATTTGGTGTCTGTGTGGGCTATTTTCTCTGTCCAGGCCACAGACTGAGTTAATGTAGCCCTCCAGACACACAGTGCTGCCACAACATCGCCTCTTACCCCACAAAAAAACAATCCCCCCAATTGATATATACCCTCTTCTCCTCCCAGTTATTGCTGGCTGGGATCTCCCTACTTTGCTTCAACTGCTGTGCCCCTTCCCCTTTCTGGGAGATGAGAGGCTTCCCAAGCTGCCCCTGCTACAGCAACTTTGGGACCTCTGTTGCTTTTTCCTCCCCTCTCCCTTTCCTTTTGGCACAAAGAGAGGCATGTGAGGGGAGAGGAGGTGGCAATGGAGAGGAGCCATGCTTTTTTCACAATAGCGAAGGGAGCAGAAAGAGCTAAGCTGCCCAGGGCCTGTTCTGCTCCCTCCAACATAGTGTTGCCAGGCATCTGGTTTTTGACTGGAACGCCTGGTCAAAAAGGGACCCTGGCAGGACCAGTCCACTAAAAGTTTGGTCAGCATGCAGCAGGGCTAAGGCAGGCTCCCTGCCTGCCCTGGCTCCGCAGGGCTCCCGGAAGCGGCCTGCATGTCCCTGCGGCCCCTAGGTGCAGGGCCGGCCAGGGAAGCTCTATGTGCTACCCCCACCCCAATCTCCGGCTCCACAGCTCCCATTGGCCGGGAACAGCGGCCAGTGGGAGCTGTGGGGGTGGTGCATGAAGATGGAGGCAGCACACAGAGCCCCCTGGCTACCTCTGCACCTAGGGGGTGCAGGGGCATGCCAGTAGCTTCTGGAAGCCTCCTGAAGTAAGCGCCGCCCAGAGTACACACCCTGAACCCCCTCCCACACTCCAACCCCCAGCCTGGATCCCCCTCCTGCACGCCAAACCCCTTGGCCCCCTATCCCAGAGCCCCCTCCTGTACCCTAAACCCCTCATCTCTGGCCCCATCCCAGAGCCCACACTCCCCGTCAGAGCCCTCACCCCCTCCCACACCCCAACCCCCTGCCCCAGCCCAGTTAAAATGAGCGATTGAGCGAGGGCGGGGGAGAGCAAGCGATGGAGGCAGGGGAATGGAGTGAGCTGGGGAGGAGCTGGACAGGGTGGGGCAGGGCGGGGCAAGGCTATTCAGTTTTCTGCGATCAGAAAGTTGGCAACCCTACCCAACATCCCTCCTGTCTTATAAAAAAGGTATTAGTTCCCCTCAGCTTACACCTTCTCACTCCTTCCCTGTTGGTTCTTGAGCAGCAGCCATCTCTCTGCTTCCTGGAGAGGAGGGTAAGAAGCGAAGGAATACAGTCCCAGAGATGCAGGCTGGAATATCACCTAAAATTGCAGTGCAGTAAGAAAGCGGGTATAGAACAGCCTCAGTGTGGGAGGTATCACACAATGAGGTACATTTGAGAGGTTTGCTTATCCCTTCAGTAAGTATATATTCTGTGTGAGTTTATCAAGCAATTGATACCATATATGGCTAGTGTCATTAAGTTATTCCTCACTCAGTCTAATTTACCCCATCACTTTCCATTTGTTTTTGTGTGAACTTCATGCCCTGTGTGTGCTTAGACAGTGTGGCCCTCTGTCCCACTCTAGTGGTTGGGCCACATAGATATTTGAGTCTGCTTGTGACAGTGGGATTAGCTTCTGGAGGAGATAAGAATGATCACAAACATCACTGACTTCATAATGAAACATAAATCCTACTTCTTTTCCTCAGTAATTCCATCAAAATCACATATTTGAACAAATAAAAATTAATCTCCCCTCAGAATGGGGAAGAAGAGAGATATAGCATATTGCTGTGTTCTGCTTATTGAATTTCTGAGGCACTCAAATAGCGCACCGATGGGCATGGCTGAAGTACCTAAATTGGTGCTTATGAAGAGAAAATAAATCAGAGTATTCTTCAGTGACTCATATAATGTATTTTGAGGCATAAGTACTTCATTAAAATATCTGGCATAGGTACTTCATAAAACTTTTTGGTTCAGTGGAGGTGATCCTGTTCATGCTCACACAGATTATTTACACCACTACCACAAAGCTCACAGTACTTCTGCCAACGAAACGGCCGTGTTAGTGCACTATTGCACTAACCTCTCCTGATTATACAGGTCAGCTCACTGAGAAGACACGTTTTTGCATGTCACTTGTGTGAGAGATGAGAACTTTATGCTGAATGAGATTCAGCATTGCTTTTATGAGACTAGTGTGGAAAGGTGAATATGGCCTAGCCCTAGACAAATGATTGGGGGAAAAGTTGAACCTTTGTCTGAAATATTCTAGATTCTGTCTTCAGTTATGAAAGCAGAATTGAAAGCCCTCTCTATAATGTCTGGGTAAAGGAAAATATATTTAAAATGGATGCATTCGATAAAAGCCTGTCTAGGATCAAGTAGCACTATAACTATTTTTAAACTGAGCCCATTCTGCAAGTGTTCATGTTCATTCTTTCTCCGCTTGTTTGCAGCTGTTATTTGGCTGTGGCTCAGTACCAGCAACAAAACATTCACTGAGTGGTTTTATACTCATTCCCTGTATTATAAATCATTGCCTCCTCACCAGCTAATCAGTGCTCTTGATTCCCAAACATTTTGAAGCACACTTATTTTGCTAACAGTGTTGTCTCATGTTGCTCTAAGAAAATTGAGAATTAAGGGTGTTGATTGGCCAGTGAAGACAATAGTATATTTCTTTCTTTCTGAATCCTGATGAAACTTTAGGTAAATTTCCAACAGATGTATTTTCTTTTAGAAGGTATTTATATACGTAGCTTCTGGCCAAAAGATTTCATTTGGGCATCTGAATTTTGATTTAGTAGTTTAACTTTAGACACCGAGTTTGAAAATTTTAGTTTGCATCTTCAAATCCTCCTGTTTAATGCAGTAATGTAACATAAAATGAAATGTTTTAGTTTCCAAAATAGTGGTAATTTAGGACATCCTATAGATCCCCATCCTTCTCATGTTATGTATATATTTCCATCTAAGCGTTGTTTGGCCCCTCTGAGATAATTTGATTTGTCTCAGTTCAAGTTCCCTCTGTTTGCACAAATTAACATATTTAGAAGAGGCCAAGAATTGTAAGGGTCTTGGAGTCTGAACTACCCCTGTTACCTATAAAGGAAGTCCTTCCTGATGAGATTTGAGGTATGCTGGCAGTGCAGTGAGCATGGGAAACTTGCCCTACTACTTGATAAACGGAGGACTTTGTTTACAACAGTTGTCAATCTGACACCTTTCACCAGACTAAATCTTCAATCAGTTTTTTTAAAGCTGAAGTTTGGGGATATGAACAAATTGGATGCAAATCAGAATATGCAGATTCTCATTTAATATTTTGCATAAGATGTTTGCATAACAGCGAGTGTTCTTTTTGCTGTTGTTGTTTTGTTTCAAAAGGTGCAAAGCACTTTCACTGAAATTTCAACCAGACAACCTTAACTTCTCCATTTGGATAAAACAAAATACAAAGCAATATACATACCAAAGATTAACACATCCGTGCTGCTTATGGCACATAACCAAAGGTGCCTCACTGATAGAACAATCACTAATAGCATAGCATAGTTCACAATTCTAATATTACAAACAAAGAAGTTTGTTATAGCTGGTTAACATTCCTAAGGGGCAATAATGTAAAAAATGCCATAAGTAGGAAAAATAATGAGGAATCCCATAGAAATATATCAAACATAGGGCAGAGTTATGCTAGTTTGTGTGTGACCATGGTGGGTGATTGTGGCTGAGCAGGATGATTTGCTGGAGAACAGATGGCGTGCATTTGGAATGTCTGTTGGCTTCAATGTGTGAAGGATAATGTATGCCAATATATGGCTTTACTTTATATTTCTTGTATTTCTTATGATTTTGGGGTTTGCCATTAGCAATCTGGGCTGGTTTCATGAAGTGATTTGTGTGTGAATACTGCAGCTAAAAGCAGAAATTCATTTTCCCATGGGAATTTGGTGACTGCTTATTGGAACTATATTTGAAAAGATGAATTTATTTATGGCACCTGTATTATTATTTAGATGATAGGCCATAAATACATATTTAACGAAGTATTTTAATTAAAGAATGAAAACAGATGTCACCCATAGCAAATAAAATAGAAAAGAAATTACAATTTGTCTGACACTAACTTTGGTATTGAAATATACACAGAAATAGCTTAGAAAATAAATACCTAATAATTGGAGACTGATCTAGTATTCAGAGTGTACTAAGTAAATTATAGGTTTCAGAGTAACAGCCGTGTTAGTCTGTATTCGCAAAAAGAAAAGGAGTACTTGTGGCACCTTAGAGACTAACCCATTTATTTGAGCATAAGCTTTCATGAGCTACAGCTCACTTCATCGGATGCATACTGTGGAAAGTATAGAAGATCTTTTTATACACACAAAGCATGAAAAAATGGGTGTTTACCACTACAAAAGGTTTTCTCTCCCCCCACCTCACTCTCCTGCTGGTAATAGCTTATCTAAAGTGATCACTCTCCTTACAATGTGTATGATAATCAAGGTGGGCCATTTCCAGCACAAATCCAGGTTTCCCCCCCACACACACGCACACAAACCCACTCTCCTGTTGGTAATAGCTTATCTAAAGTGATCACTCTTGTCATAAATATAAAGGGAAGGGTAAACCCCTTTGAAATCCCTCCTGGCCAGGGGAAAGCTCCTCTCACCTGTAAAGGGTTAAGAAGCTAAAGGTAACCTCGCTGGCACCTGACCAAAATGACCAATGAGGAGACAAGATACTTTCAAAAGCTGGGAGGAGGGAGAGAAACAAAGCGTCTGTGTCTGTCTGTAGTCGTCTTAGCCAGGGACAGAACAGGAATGGAGTCTTAGAACTTTTAGTAAGTAATCTAGCTAGGTATGTGTTAGATTATGATTTCTTTAAATGGCTGAGAAAAGAATTGTGCTGAATAGAATAACTATTTCTGTCTGTGTATCTTTTTTGTAACTTAAGGTTTTGCCTAGAGGGGTTCTCTATGTTTTTGAATCTAATTACCCTGTAAGATATCTACCATCCTGATTTTACAGGGGGGATTTCTTTATTTCTATTTACTTCTATTTTTTATTAAAAGTCTTCTTGTAAAACACTGAATGCTTTTTCATTGTTCTCAGATCCAAGGGTTTGGGTCTGTGGTCACCTATGCAAATTGGTGAGGCTTTTTATCCAACATTTCCCAGGAAAGGGGGGGTGCAAGTGTTGGGAGGATTGTTCATTGTTCTTAAGATCCCAGGGTCTGGGTCTGTAGTCACCTAGGCAAATTGGTGAGGCTTTTTACCAAACCTTGTCCAGGAAGTGGGGGGCAAGGTTTTGGGAAGTATTTTGGGGGGAAGGACGCGTCCAAACAGCTCTTCCCCAGTAACCAGTATTAGTTTGGTGGTGGTAGCGGCCAGTCCAAGGATAACGGGTGTAATATTTTGTACCTTGGGGAAGTTTTGACCTAAGCTGGTAAAGATAAGCTTAGGAGGTTTTTCATGCAGGTCCCCACATCTGTACCCTAGAGTTCAGAGTGGGGGAGGAACCTTGACATGGTGGCATAGTGGTGGGATTAACCTGAAATCATTTTGAGATCCAGTTGAGATTTTTTGAACTAGAAATACAGATTTTAAAAAGAAATTTTTTTTTCCTTTGGAAAGAAAGTGCAGAAAGCAGTTGAAACTGAAAGCAGATTGTTTTTTCTCTGCTTTGTGGCCAAGCAGAGACAAAAGGGGATTATCTTTGTGAATTGCAGGTTTTCTTTGCCTGGAGGCAGGGTACTTAACTCCTGCAGGGAAATTCACAGTCTTCCAACCCAGAGTTTTTTTTCTTTTCTTCCTAAAAGTAAATGGGGGGGGGGTGTGTGCACTACCCATTTGCCTGGAGACAAAAGTGGCAGGGGTTTTTTTTTTTAGGATTTTGATTTTTTTTTGTTTTACAAGGAGCACAGGTTTGAAAAGGAATTTTTTTTTCTTTGGGCTGGGTAAGCAGGTTTCCAAGTAGTTGGAGGTTTTTTACTTTAATTTGGGCCCAGAGCAGAGACAAGGGAATTGTCTTTTTCTGTAGGCTGACAATCACTATCAGAGAATAGGTATTCTATTCCAGCACAGCAAAATTTTACAGCCAAGTTTTGTTTGTTTATTTCTAAACCTCGGGTGTAAAGTTAGTAAAAACAGAGAGGTTAGAATGGCAAAATCCGCGGCTCGACTACAGCTCGAATTAGCCAAATTTCAGGCTGAGGAAAGACAAAGGGAACATGAAAGACAGATAGAACTCATGCAGCTGAAGAAGGAACAAGAAAGGGAGGCAGAACAACACCAAGCGGCTGCTCACAGAAGAGCTATGGAAGCGAGGGACAAAGAACTGGAGGAGAAGGAAAAAGAGAGGAAGTATGTGGAGGAGATGGAGAAGATAAAGGCTCAGCAGAATATCCCAACAAACCCTAGTAATCCTTCTCCAAGTACCACTTCCCATCCCAGAAAGTTCCCCACCTACAAGGCAGGCGATGATACTGAGGCCTTCCTAGAAAACTTCGAAAGGGCCTGCCTTGGGTACAACATCTCTACTGACCAATACATGGTAGAGCTGAGGCCGCAGCTCAGTGGACCCTTAGCTGAGGTGGCAGCTGAAATGCCTAAAGAACACATGAACAAGTATGAACTGTTTAAATCCAAGGCGAGAGTCAGAATGGGGATAACACCCGAGCAGTCTCGTCGGAGTTTCAGAGCTCTAAGGTGGAAACCAGACATGTCATTTACCCGACATGCCTACCACATTGTGAAACATTGGGATGCCTGGATATCAGGAGCAAGTGTTGAATCGCCAGTAAATTTGCCCTTCCTAATGCAAATGGAACAATTCTTAGAGGGTGTTCCTGAGGAAATAGAAAGATACATCCTAGATGGTGTTAGCCGACGGCCAAGGATGTTTGGTGAGGTGCCAGCTATGCCCGTTTATACCATCCGTGACTTTAACCGCTAGGACGCACTGTCCCTTCGCGGTGGGCAGCCCGGGCTAGGCTGACGGATGCCCCAAGGTCCTAACCACCCGTGACTTTAACTGCTAGAGCTCAGAGCTCCTTCGCAGCGGGCAGTCAATACTGACTGACAGGTGCCCCAATGGCAGCACTAAGAGCCTCTCCACACCCGTGACTTTAACTGCTAGAGCTCAGAGCTCCTTCGCAGCGGGCAGCCAGGATTGACTGACAGGTGCCCCAAGAGTTTGCCCCGTGGAGGCAGCACAACTCAACGCTAGGCTCTTAGTACTCTCACCTAATGGCCAGGCTTTAGAGCCAAAACGGCTGAGGTTCTTTAATTGTGTTGGCTGCTTTACAGTAAACCAGAGAAAACAAGTCAGGCTTATGCATAAATGGTTACCAAAATTTATTAAGCTAGATTCTAATCATGTGGTTACAAAATTGCTAGTGCCTACTTATTTAAATGTAGAGATGTTACACACAAACAAGTTACAAAACTGAAGCCACAATCCCAAAGAAAAGAAAAACAAAGTATAGAGCTCTATTTCAAAATATGTGTACACTAAAGATAGGAGATCAGGTGTGGGTGCTTCTTACCCTCCTTGCATCTCTCGATTCCAGCGGTGCCAAGCCAGGATCGGTCACTCAATTCCGCGGAAAGACGAATAAGGGACAAGGCGTAGGGACCCTCTTAGCTGCAGAAGCCTTGGGAGGCTGTCACTTATCTGACCAGCAGATAGATAGTGAAAAGCACTCAAAAATCATGGTGCTGTAGGTCCCCTACTTATACCTCTGTACTCCTTTATTCTCTTTCTCCTTTCTTATGCCAAATTGAGGCTGGTCTGTCGGGGTGACGCCAGCTTTTGCAAGAGTAGTTTACACTTGCAAGGGAGAGAAACAATAAGTTTCGACTACTGGACATTTCTTTTATCAGGGTAAATATTTTCCCACCTAGGATGTTGGTGTGTGTGCATCACGCTATTTAGTAGGGGCTAAGAGCCATGTCTGTCACAGGGCCTCTGCCTGCTGTGAACTTAATCCTTGTATCTGTTCCCAGAGGCACATTGTAGCAGCACACCTGTGCTTTCACAGCTTCAAAGGCTGTGCTGGAATATATGTTAAGTGCCCTGTTCCTGCTTCCTCCTGTGTTTCCAGCAATGCTGGTCTGAGGGTGGGGGGGCTGGCTGTCTGGCTACAGATGGGAAACCCAAAACTGTAATTGAGGCAGGAGAGATTGGAGCCAGATGGGTGGAGGTGGCAGAGAAGAAGAAAACTGGTCGCAGTTGGAGCGGAGACCAGAAGGGACCACCCCAGACCACACCCTATTACCGGGGGCTGCCCAAAGCCCCACCTACTTCCCAAAGAACCCTCCAGACCCCTTATCGTCCCACCACCCCGTTCTCCAGCAACCCTCCTCGTCCCAGTGACCCGTCAGCTGGACGATGTTTTAAGTGTAACGAGCTGGGGCATGTAAAGGCCAACTGCCCCAAGAACCCCAACAGATTACAGTTCATTGCACCGGAATCACACCAGAGGTCCACAGGCCCAGATACCTCCCAGATACCCTTGGAGCGGAGGGAAACTGTGAGTGTGGGCGGGAAGAAGGTCACCGTGTGGAGGGACACCGGAGCACAAGTGTCAGCTATCCATGCTTCCTTAGTGGACTCCAATTTAATCAACCCAGAGATCCAAGTGACGATTCAACCCTTCAAGTCCAACTCTTTCAATTTGCCAACAGCCAAGTTGCCTGTCCAGTACAAGGGCTGGTCAGGAATGTGGACCTTTGCAGTCTATGATGATTATCCCATCCCCATGCTGTTGGGGGAAGACTTGGCCAATCATGTGAAGCAGGCCAAGAGGGTGGGAATGGTCACCCGCAGCCAGGCTAAACAAGCCGTGAGGCCTAGCTCTGTTCCGGAAACTTCTATCAGGACCCAGTCAGAGGTGATGGACCCGGACCCCAGGCCAATGTCTACAACAGCAGTAGTGGATCCAGTCCCAGAGACCCAGACGGAACCAGTCCCAGAACCGGAACCAGCCAAACAACCAACACCAGACCCCGTGCCAGCACTGAATCCAGTACTTGCAACCTCAACACCAGAGGGCCCCACCGAACCTGAACTGGCAGCAGCCGATAACCCTACACAAGAGGCTCAGCCGGAGCCTGAATCCCAACATAGTACACCAGCGGAGAGCGGTTCACAGTCAACAGAAACAGCTCCATCCCCTATATCGCTTCCAGAGGGACCAAGCCTATGTCCCCAATCCAATGAGGGACTGATGACTCCAGCATCAAGGGAACAGTTCCAGACCGAACAGGAAGCAGATGAAAGCCTTCAGAGAGCTTGGACGGCGGCACGGAGCAACCCACCGCCTCTCAGCTCTTCTAATCGATCCAGGTTTGTTGTA
Organism: Lepidochelys kempii; assembly: GCF_965140285.1. Classification (NCBI taxonomy): domain Eukaryota; kingdom Metazoa; phylum Chordata; order Testudines; family Cheloniidae; genus Lepidochelys; species Lepidochelys kempii. The sequence goes on from NC_136382.1 coordinate 57,991,099, forward strand.
GAAAGAGGACTTTTATACAAGGAAACTCTTTCTGGTGGACACCAGGAAGACTGGCATCCTCAGAGACAGTTGGTAGTTCCAACTAAATACCGGGCCAAGCTCTTGAGCTTAGCCCATGATCACCCTAGTGGCCATGCTGGGGTGAACAGGACCAAAGACCGTTTGGGGGGGTCATTCCACTGGGAGGGAATGGACAAGGATGTTTCTACCTATGTCCAGTCTTGTGAGGTGTGCCAAAGAGTGGGAAAACCCCAAGACCAGGTCAAAGCCCCTCTCCAGCCACTCCCCATCATTGAAGTTCCATTTCAGCGAGTAGCTGTGGATATTCTGGGTCCTTTTCCGAAAAAGACACCCAGAGGAAAGCAGTACATACTGACTTTCATGGATTTTGCCACCCGATGGCCAGAAGCAGTAGCTCTAAGCAACACCAGGGCTAAAAGTGTGTGCCAGGCACTAGCAGACATTTTTGCCAGGGTAGGTTGGCCCTCCGACATCCTCACAGATGCAGGGACTAATTTCCTGGCAGGAACTATGAAAAACCTTTGGGAAGCTCATGGGGTAAATCACTTGGTTGCCACTCCTTACCATCATCAAACAAATGGCATGGTGGAGAAGTTTAATGGAACTTTGGGGGCCATGATACGTAAATTCGAAAATGAGCACTCCAATGATTGGGACCTAGTGTTGCAGCAGTTGCTCTTTGCCTACAGAGCTGTACCACATCCCAGTTTAGGGTTTTCCCCATTTGAACTTGTATATGGCCGTGAGGTTAAGGGGCCATTGCAGTTGGTGAAGCAGCAATGGGAGGGATTTACACCTTCTCCAGGAACTAACATTCTGGACTTCGTAACCAACCTACAAAACACCCTCCGAACCTCTTTAGCCCTTGCTAGAGAAAACTTACAGGATGCTCAAAAAGAGCAAAAAGCCTGGTATGATAAACATGCCAGAGAGCGTTCCTTCAAAGTAGGAGACCAGGTCATGGTCTTAAAGGTGCTCCAGGCCCATAAAATGGAAGCATCGTGGGAAGGGCCATTCACGGTCCAGGAGCGCCTGGGAGCTGTTAATTATCTCATAGCATTCCCCACCTCCAACCGAAAGCCTAAGGTGTACCATATTGATTCTCTTAAGCCCTTTTATTCCAGAGAATTAAAGGTTTGTCAGTTTACAGCCCAGGGAGGAGACGATGCTGAGTGGCCCGAAGGTGTCTATTACGAAGGGAAATGTGCTGGTGGTGTGGAAGAGGTGAACCTCTCCATGACCCTTGGGCGTATGCAGCGACAGCAGATCCAGGAGCTGTGCACTAGCTACGCGCCAACGTTCTCAGCCACCCCAGGACTGACTGAACGGGCATACCACTCCATTGACACAGGTAATGCTCACCCAATTAGGGTCCAACCTTACCGGGTGTCTCCTCAAGCTAAAACTGCTATAGAACGGGAGATCCAGGATATGTTACAGATGGGTGTAATCCGCCCCTCTGAAAGTGCATGGGCATCTCCAGTGGTTCTAGTTCCCAAACCAGATGGGGAAATACGTTTTTGCGTGGACTACCGTAAGCTAAATGCTGTAACTCGCCCAGACAACTATCCAATGCCACGCACAGATGAACTATTAGAGAAACTGGGACGGGCCCAGTTCATCTCTACCTTGGACTTAACCAAGGGGTACTGGCAGGTACCGCTAGATGAATCTGCCAAGGAAAGGTCAGCCTTCATCACACATCTCGGGTTGTATGAATTTAATGTACTCCCTTTCGGGCTGCGAAATGCACCCGCCACTTTCCAAAGACTTGTAGATGGTCTCCTAGCGGGATTAGGAGAATATGCAGTCGCCTACCTTGACGATGTGGCCATATTTTCGGATTCCTGGGCAGACCACCTGGAACATCTACAAAAAGTCCTTGAGCGCATAAGGGAGGCAGGACTAACTGTTAAGGCTAAGAAGTGTCAAATAGGCCTAAACAGAGTGACTTACCTTGGACACCAGGTGGGTCAAGGAACTATCAGCCCCCTACAGGCCAAAGTGGATGCTATCCAAAAGTGGCCTGTCCCAAAGTCAAAGAAACAGGTTCAATCCTTCTTAGGCTTGGCCGGTTATTACAGACGATTTGTACCGCACTACAGCCAAATCGCTGCCCCACTGACAGACCTAACCAAAAAGAAACAGCCAAATGCTGTTCAGTGGACCGGAAAGTGTCAGAAGGCCTTTAACAAGCTTAAAGCGACACTCATGTCTGACCCTGTACTAAGGGCCCCAGACTTTGACAAACCGTTCCTAGTAACCACAGATGCATCCGAGCGTGGTGTGGGAGCAGTTTTAATGCAGAAAGGACCTGATCAAGAATTCCACCCTGTAGTGTTTCTCAGCAAAAAACTGTCTGAGAGGGAAAGCAACTGGTCAGTCACTGAAAAAGAATGTTATGCCATTGTCTACGCTCTGGAAAAGCTACGCCCATATGTTTGGGGACGGCGTTTCCACCTGCAAACCGACCATGCTGCACTAAAGTGGCTTCACACCGTCAAAGAAACTAACAAAAAACTTCTTCGGTGGAGTTTAGCTCTCCAAGATTTTGATTTCGACATCCAACACATCTCAGGAGCTTCTAACAAAGTGGCTGATGCACTCTCCCGTGAAAGTTTCCCAGAATCAACTGGTTAAAATCGTCCTTGAGATGTGGAAAATATTGTTAGTCTTTATGTACTTGGTAGTATATTTAGAGATGCATGTGTCTTATTAACTCTGTTTTCCTAGAGCTCCAGGAAGAAATCCCAGCCAGTGTTTCACCCTAGCTGAGATTTGGGGGGCGTGTCATAAATATAAAGGGAAGGGTAAACCCCTTTGAAATCCCTCCTGGCCAGGGGAAAGCTCCTCTCACCTGTAAAGGGTTAAGAAGCTAAAGGTAACCTCGCTGGCACCTGACCAAAATGACCAATGAGGAGACAAGATACTTTCAAAAGCTGGGAGGAGGGAGAGAAACAAAGGGTCTGTGTCTGTCTGTAGTCGTCTTGGCCAGGGACAGAACAGGAATGGAGTCTTAGAACTTTTAGTAAGTAATCTAGCTAGGTATGTGTTAGATTATGATTTCTTTAAATGGCTGAGAAAAGAATTGTGCTGAATAGAATAACTATTTCTGTCTGTGTATCTTTTTTGTAACTTAAGGTTTTGCCTAGAGGGGTTCTCTATGTTTTTGAATCTAATTACCCTGTAAGATATCTACCATCCTGATTTTACAGGGGGGATTTCTTTATTTCTATTTACTTCTATTTTTTATTAAAAGTCTTCTTGTAAAACACTGAATGCTTTTTCATTGTTCTCAGATCCAAGGGTTTGGGTCTGTGGTCACCTATGCAAATTGGTGAGGCTTTTTATCCAACATTTCCCAGGAAAGGGGGGGTGCAAGTGTTGGGAGGATTGTTCATTGTTCTTAAGATCCCAGGGTCTGGGTCTGTAGTCACCTAGGCAAATTGGTGAGGCTTTTTACCAAACCTTGTCCAGGAAGTGGGGTGCAAGGTTTTGGGAAGTATTTTGGGGGGAAGGACGCGTCCAAACAGCTCTTCCCCAGTAACCAGTATTAGTTTGGTGGTGGTAGCGGCCAGTCCAAGGATAACGGATGTAATATTTTGTACCTTGGGGAAGTTTTGACCTAAGCTGGTAAAGATAAGCTTAGGAGGTTTTTCATGCAGGTCCCCACATCTGTACCCTAGAGTTCAGAGTGGGGGAGGAACCTTGACATCCTGTCATAAATATAAAGAGAAGGGTAAACCCCTTTGAAATCCCTCCTGGCCAGGGGAAAGCTCTTCTCACCTGTAAAGGGTTAAGAAACTAAAGGTAACCTCGCTGGCACCTGACCAAAATGACCAATGAGGAGACAAGATACTTTCAAAAGCTGGGAGGAGGGAGAGAAACAAAGGGTCTGTGTGTCTGTCTATATGCTGGTTTCTGCAGGGGATAGACCAGGAATAGAGTCTTAGAACTTTTAGTAAGTAATCTAGCTAGGTATGTGTTAGATTATGATTTCTTTAAATGGCTGAGAAAAGAATTGTGCTGAATAGAATAACTATTTCTGTCTGTGTATCTTTTTTGTAACTTAAGGTTTTGCCTAGAGGGGTTATCTATGTTTTTGAATCTAATTACCCTGTAAGATATCTACCATCCTGATTTTACAGGGGAGATTTCTTTATTTCTATTTACTTCTATTTTTATTAAAAGTCTTCTTGTAAGAAACTGAATGCTTTTTCATTGTTCTCAGATCCAAGGGTTTGGGTCTGTGGTCACCTAGGCAAATTGGTGAGGCTTTTTACCAAACCTTGTCCAGGAAGTGGGGGGCAAGGTTTTGGGAAGTATTTTGGGGGGAAGGACGCGTCCAAACAGCTCTTCCCCAGTAACCAGTATTAGTTTGGTGGTGGTAGCGGCCAGTCCAAGGATAACGGGTGTAAAATTTTGTACCTTGGGGAAGTTTTCACCTAAGCTGGTAAAGATAAGCTTCGGAGGTTTTTCATGCAGGTCCCCACATCTGTACCCTAGAGTTCAGAGTGGGGGAGGAACCTTGACAATGGCCCACCTTGATTATCATACACATTGTAAGGAGAGTTCCCCCTTTCCTGGGAAATGTTGGATAAAAAGCCTCACCAATTTGCATAGGTGACCACAAACCCAAACCCTTGGATCTGAGAACAATGAAAAAGCATTCAGTGTTTTACAAGAAGACTTTTAATAAAAAATAGAAATAAATAGAAATAAAGAAATCCCCCCTGTAAAATCAGGATGGTAGATATCTTACAGGGTAATTAGATTCAAAAACATAGAGAACCCCTCTAGGCAAAACCTTAAGTTACAAAAAAGATACACAGACAGAAATAGTTATTCTATTCAGCACAATTCTTTTCTCAGCCATTTAAAGAAATCATAATCTAACACATACCTAGCTAGATTACTTACTAAAAGTTCTAAGGCTCCATTCCTGGTCTATCCCTGGCAGAAAACCAGCATACAGACAGACCCAGACCCTTTGTTTCTCTCCCTCCTCCCAGCTTTTGAAAGTATCTTGTCTCCTCATTGGTCATGTTGGTCAGGTGCCAGCGAGGTTACCTTTAGCTTCTTAACCCTTTACAGGTGAGAGGAGCTTTCCCCTGGCCAGGAGGGATTTCAAAGGGGTTTACCCTTCCCTTTATATTTATGACAGCCATTTCCAGCACAAATCCAGGGTTTAACAAGAACGTCGGGGGGGGGGGGGGTAGGAAAAAACAAGGGGAAATAGGTTACCTTGCTAAGTCATTATGCAAGGTAACCTATTTCCCCTTGTTTTTTTCCTCCCGCCGCCCCCCCAGAAGTTCTTGTTAAACCCTGGATTTGTGCTGGAAATGGCCCACCTTGATTATCATACACATTGTAAGGAGAGTGATCACTTTAGATAAGCTATTACCAGCAGGAGAGTGAGGTGGGGGGAGAGAAAACCTTTTGTAGTGGTAAACACCCATTTTTTCATGCTTTGTGTGTATAAAAAGATCTTCTATACTTTCCACAGTATGCATCCGATGAAGTGAGCTGTAGCTCACGAAAGCTTATGCTCAAATAAATTGGTTAGTCGCTAAGGTGCCACAAGTACTCCTTTTCTTTTTAAGTAAATTATAGAAAGCTAAAATATCTCATTGAACATAAAAGGTTGGTATGTCCTGAATACGGTACATTTTATCACTCTCCTCACAATATTAAAATAGTCCTTGGAGTTATTTAAGTCTGTGTTATTTATTTTCAAAAGAAAAATGTTCGATTATTTGTTTTCAGAGTCTTTAAACTTTTGATGATTGGTTTTCAGGTTGTTTAACTTCAGTGAGACTTAGGCCTGGTCTACACTGGGGGGAGGGTCGATCTAAGTTACACAACTTCAGCTACGTAAATAGCGTAGCTGAAGTCGATGTACTTAGATCTACTTACTGTGGTGTTTTCACTACAGTAGGTTGACTGCTGACACTCCCCCGTCAACTCCACCTACACTTCTCGCTCCAGTGGAGTACCGGAGTCGACAGGAGAGCGCTCGGCGGTCGATTTATCGCGTCTTCAGTAGCCTTTTGCTTTTCACATATTCTGCATACTTTTGCTTTCACAAAATTGGATGCCTATTGAAAAGAAAGACTTTCAAGGCCAAGGAATCCCAATCTGCACTTCTCCATGACAAAAAGCAGCACTCCTGTTCTTACAAGACCTAGATGATCTATTGGTCTTTTGTATTTCAGATTATAACATGTGTATTAATGATAATAGACATTAAACATCATATTGATACCAATGGGATTCCCTCCTGAGTGAGATATAGATGCTCAGATAGCATGGTTTTGGTGCAGTATAAAAACATTAATAAATAGAACTCAATATGTTGTCTATTGCCCTTTGATTAAAATCAGATGAAGGATCATCATGCGATGTGACCGTGGCCCAGAGCCTCAAAGGTATTTAGGCACTTAACTCCTGTTCATGTCAGTGGAAGTTAGGAGCCTAATTACCTTTGAGCATCTGGACCAGTCTTTATTTATGTAGCTGAAGTTGTGTAACTTAGATCGACAAGCAAATAGCCTGTGCTAGATTTGCAACCAAAGCCATCTTCTGAGGAATTTCTACAAGTTAAGGAAGCACAAATGCTTCAACCAGGCTGTAGACCTCCACCAGGGTTTGCAATCTGAAATCAATGGGACTTTTTCTTGTTAAGTCACTTAGGATGGGATCCACGAAGGGACTGTTTCACCGCTGAATGTCATAATGTCTAACTTTTAGGTGCATAGAAAATCACAGGAACAACATTGTCATCCACAAAGCCGATTTAGGTGCCCAGTCTCCATGTACAATGAATGGGGAGAGATAGGCACCTAAGAATGTGATCCACAAAAGCCAGCATGCTAGGCCGGGAGCTGCCTAAGCTAGTCAATGGGAGATGCTAATGAGAGGATTGTGTCCTAAACCCCTCCCCTGTCTCAGAGATAGCCACCTACATCTGCTTAGCGATCCATGTACGGGCCTTGCCGCATGGAGTCAGTTGGCATAGGTACCTAAGCTGCTTCTGGGGGGAATGAGATAGATGGCTGCCTAGCTCCACACAAAATGGCTGGAGGAGAAGCAGGAGGTGTAGGTCATTTTGCCCAAAATAGCCTAGTGACTCCCAGGCGTGGGAGCATGTTGGGGACTTGCTGTTGGGGGGCGTAAAGAAGCATGACGGGAGCAAGCCGTGCTTGAGTAATTCTTGGCTGTTACAAGCCAGTGTAATTTAGAGCAGCTCTGATGATTCTTTAACATGCTGGCAGTTGAACCGCTGCAACAAGGGCTGGTCGCAAAAAGGTCATGTAAAGCCATTTTACCCTCCCAACTCTGGTGCATTGAGCACAGCTCTGATACAGCTGTGGATGGTCGAGCACTTATTCTTCTTTCCCCTCTCCCTCTCCATCTCTTCACTAGGTTTCTTTCTCTTTCCATCTCTTTATTTTATTCCCTTTCCTTTCCTAATCTCTAAGCCTGCTTCCGTTCCTGTGGAGTTGATGGGAGATTTTTTCTTAACTTCTATGGGCACAGCATCAGGCCCTTAATAACTACACCATGTTGCAAAAATATTGAATCTAATTTTAAAGGCCTTATTTATGATAAATTCCATTGAACTCAGGAGTTTAGCTTTATCAGGACCTGCAGGATTGGGTCCAATGACAAAGGCTTCTCTTACTGAAGTATAAAGAAAAGGAGTACGTGTGGCACCTTAGAGACTAACCAATTTATTTGAGCATAAGCTTTCGTGATGAAAGCTTATGCTCAAATAAATTGGTTAGTCTCTAAGGTGCCACAAGTACTCCTTTTCTTTTTGCGAATACAGGCTATCACGGCTGTTACTCTGAAACCTGTCATTACAGAAGTATGTAATTGAAAACCGACATGAAGTGGAGTTTTCATAAGAGTTAGTTCATCTTTGATATATAAAAGCACCTTTTAGCTAAAAAAGAAAGTCTATAAAAGTTCCTGCAGGCTTGGTCAGAGGGAACCTTCCTGGTAGAGCAGCTGCCTGTGATCATGCTGGGAGGAATAGTGGGAAGCTAGCAAATATAGTTTCCTTTATTTTAGCGATCACACATCACTGACTCACAATCAACCAATTGTCCCTCTTGAGTCACAAGGTTTCTGAAGCAACTTTATCTTTTAGTAGGTAGTCTCTTTCACGACAGATAAAAATTGAGAGCACTGGTGGGCTATAGCTGCACACTAAAAAAATAAAATGTATGAAAATGGAATCTTCCAATTACTTACAGCATTGCCAGGTTTCATGCAGCTCCATGTGTGACATTTTATGCAAGTTATTTAATTAGATAATTTGTACATTTAAAAAGCCTTCATTTAGTAAAGTTTTAGCTTGAAAATTGCTTTCTCTAGGGGAAGAAGGGGTATCTCAGTGTTGTGACCTAGATAGTTCTTGGCCTCTCTTCTGATTCTACCAATTTCTACCAAAACACGATGTGAATTTGTGATAAGGGAGTTGTAACTTAGTCAGAGCTCAAACATATTTCATAGAGGAGCCATGGTTGTAGAGAGAAGCTTGAAAATGTGGCCTAACTGAATCCTAAGCACTCAAGAGAAACCAGGAGGCAAAACAAACAAAAACCAAACCAATTATTTTACCTAAAATTCATGTAATTTTATAAAAATCTTACAATTTTAGGTTTCTGACTCAGGATTTTTGAACACTTGCAGTTAGTGGTACAGATGACTTTTCATTAGCAGTGTCCTGAGGTTCCCAAACCCTCATTTACTTCTATTGTTAAACCTTAAAAATAATGCGCTGTCAATAAAGATGTTTATTAATCCAAGTTCTGACCTCTGACTGAGCTTAAACACGTTCAGGGTTTCTCACAGGCTGCTTTGTCTCCTGCAAGCTTACTTTACAATCAAATGTCACATCCTGATCTTAAAGAGACAGTTCCCATTAAACTAAATACAGGTGATTAAAATATAATACAAATATAAATAATAAATATAACAACATATAATATACATATAATATGAAACATCCTTTGAATGTCTAAATATTATAGAAGACAATTTCTTAATTCAAAAAGCATTGCATCCAAACACAGTGGAATACTATATTAGACCTAATCTTTACACTGAGGACTTAATCACTGAACTAAAAATTTGTGGTAACTTTATCTACAAGTGATTGTGACTTGATTAATTTGTAATGTACAAATAGATTAAAGTCCAGACCAGTGGTGTATATATTTGATGCAATAAAAGGGCCAATTTCACAAAGCTGTGAACAATTATGAGCCAAATCAGTTGGGAAGAAGAATTTAATCAGAAAAATGTGAATGACAACTGGGAATTGTTTAAGAACACTTTACTAGATGCCCCAAAAGCCACAATCCTGCAATCAAGGAAGAATTCTGTTTTGTTTAAAAAAACTGACCTGGTTTAGAGGGAAAGTGAAGGCAGATATAAAAATAAAATAAAATAAAGGGGAAGCTGTTAGTAATATATATAAATCCAAAGCTAGGAATGGTAGAAAACTGATAAGGGAAGCAAAGTGTTTGGGTCACATGTAGTCTCTATTCTTAGCATGTGTTAGCTAAGCCCAATCTAAACTTGACTCCTTTTCCTACTAAAGACAAACCCTGTATGGACCAACCCATAGAGTGGGACGTGATACACACAGCTCTTTGTGAGATAGCAGTGGAATGCTGGGTATCAGGATTGCTGGATTCTGCTCCCGGCTTTGAAAGCAGAGTATGATCAAGTGGTTGAAGAAAATACACCAGAGCACATAATTTGTCATGTTCATTTTGAAGTAAATCATAGAGTTTATCTTCTTGAGCTGATTGTTGCTAAGGATGATATAAAATTAAAAATGATGATAAAGATAGACACAATAAAATTAACTGATTTTATGAAAAAATTGTGTATGTGTACGGGGCAAGATACTGCATCTTATTCAAAGCACTATTTTTTTCACACCATATGTGCTACAGCTGCTGAGCTGTATTTTGCACTTTTTACAGCGATGCCACTTATGAGAAGACACCTTTTTTCTAATAAGATGTGCCCACAACAGAACATAATTTTATTATAGAAAATTAGATGTTTAAGGTTGTGAGAGTCAGTAATTTCAGTTGAACATGAGAGAAGACAATGTGAAAATGCAATCTTCAGTGCCATCTGCTGGACATCCAAAGTGACTAACTACATATTTCAAAGGTTTTAAATATATCTAGACATAAATTGATGCAAATTCATGGCATTCTTAGAAAACGTATGCAGAAAAAGTATGGAACGTGTCTTTAAGCTAAATGGACCTTTTTGTTACATTTTGTCTTTTTTTTTTCAATGAGAAACAATTGGTCTTCTTGAAAAGAAACAAAATAAAACAATACATTTGGTTTCAGAGTAACAGCCGTGTTAGTCTGTATTCGCAAAAAGAAAAGGAGTACTTGTGGCACCTTAGAGACTAACCAATTTATTTGAGCATGAGCTTTCGTGAGCAAAGCTCATGCTCAAATAAATTGGTTAGTCTCTAAGGTGCCACAAGTACTCCTTTTCTTTTTGCGAATACATTTGGTGGTTTTCATATCATATGTGCAATGTAGGAGAGAGAATGTCACTGGAGAAAATCTTAACCCTTTTCAATTTCATTACTTTTATGTACTTAATTTCTAAGGTCTAGTGCTACTTTAACACAATATCTTTTCCTTTATTTTCCCCACGAGAAGGGGCTGCTGGAATCCTTCTCCATCCCAGTTGATGGACTTTACCCTTAGTGAACCCATTTACCAGTTAGGAAAAAGCAGGACGGCGGTGAAATCCTGGCCTTATTAAAGTCTATAGGAGTTTTGTCCCTGGCTTGAATGAGACAGATCGAGAAGCCACACCTATGTTTGAGCAGAACGGGGCTAAAATCCAAATGTGAATTTTATAGAGTGTGCTTCTGTATTTCCTATAAAATAAAAAGTGCTCTTCTAACAACATGAATTTCTCATAAGATCTATCCTTGGAATGAGCCAATAAAGTAATCCAAAACAAGAACTGCAGTTGATTCGCCATGTGTGCCCACTATTCTGTACCCACTTAAGCAAGCACTGTGTTGATATGAAACAAAAACAAATATGAAACTTTTTTACTGCACAGGCAAAACATACTACTTTAAACTTAACTTAAAAAAAAAATCTAACCCTTTTTCCTCACCCAAATTTAGATTGATTTTTTTCAGTGAGTCTGCATTTTGTACCCTCAGTAATTTTTATATTTTTTTCTATCCATATGAAGCTACTGAAACTTTTTATGGTAGGAATTGTGTATCTTTTCATGCTAATCTGGCTTGGTAACTGATGAACAAATAAATACCCTTTGGGATGAAAGCAAGCATAGAAAGTTTCAAAGCAAAAGGAAAATGTGAGACCATTAGGAGTGAAAATGAAGGGATATAATGAATCCATGGTCACTGCCATATAACAAATTAAAAAACCCACCACCACCCCAAATCAAAAAATAATTCAATTTAGGATAAACTAATCAGTCAAGCCGGTAGAAATGTTTTGACCAAAATATTTTTCCCTTGGAAAATATAGTTTTGTCAAAATCTATGGAAAATGTCAATTTCAACAACCTGTTTTGGTTTTCCAACAACAGAATTTGAAATGAAAGTTTCTGTTTCATATCAATATTTCAAAGCTAAACCATTTTTTTTTTGATACACATACTTAATAGAAAAGGAGCAGGACAAAGGTTTTAAGACAAAAACAGATGTACTGTACTCTCTGTCGTCAGTTCTTTCCTGCTTTACTATATAACCCAAGTTTGGCAATACCAGGCCAGTGTGCAGTGGAGGGAAAATTAATTCATTTCCATGCTATAATTCCATCCTGAACAAAATGTACAGCAAAATATCCATCAGAAATTTTGCTCACAATTTACAAATTAAATTAAACAAATTAAATAACATTAAGCAAAATTCCTGATGGATACATTCTGTGTAATTGATTTACTTATGGTACTCTTAAAATTATTTGGATAATTAAATTGGTTATTTTACATATTCCTTAACATTTTTAATAGTTCCCATTAGAAAGCTATATGTGAGCAGATGGCATTAGTAGTCTAATAAAAGTAGTTATATATCAAAGGTGAAATCCAATAATGTAACCAGTAGTAGTATTGTTTTTCAGTATTTTGTCTAATTCTCTTGACCCATTTTTCTCTTATCTAATCCGACATTGCAAATGTTGCTTAAGCGGTTTAGCAAAACTAAGTCTTCGGTGCTACAGCCTGCTTTTTCATTAACACAAAACACTTAGGATAGTGTATAATGTTTATAGAGAGGGAGAAGAGAAAATTAGGATAACTTTGCCTTTTTTCTTCTGCTTCTTTGTTAGAATGGTGTCCTAACAAGGTTACTGTTATTAGTGTAATTGCTGATTGATTTATTCCTGAATCCCATCTTTCACTTACCATCGGATGGGAAAAACAAGGACATAGAACATCATTCTTTGCTTACTATTAGAATTGCTCAAGTACTGGAACAAAAAATGTTCCAGTATTCCCTGAGTACTAAGGCTTCCATTCAATTAATTCTTCTTCGGCCCTTTTAGTATTTGAAACCAGTGAAGCTTCAAACTAGACTGTGTGGTTTGGTCACATACATTGATGTTAATTACTTAACTATTACTAATTTATTTAATTATGAACAACCATTTCTAACACCAAATATATGTATTTTAACATTAATTCTGGCAGCCAATCTATTAGTTAATTGGATGATGAATTGCAAAGCTTGAATAGCATCTAAAAAAGAAAAATATGCAACTACTTCGAAGAAATTTTGCGGGGAGTTTGAGTTGATTGTTACTAGTTAAGATTGAGTCCTATTTATATCTCAGAAAAGGGTACTCAAATGTACAGCTTCCCCAAGAGTAAAAGGTATGTAACTAAAATCTGTTTAAGGGCGTGATTCTCAAAGCTAGTATAAAGTAGCCATCTCAAAGCAGGAGGAAATGATGAAGAGAATAATCAAGGCTTTCATGGACGGACACATGTACTTACATAATGTATTAATTTCAAGATGTCCTGTTTCTATTAATAAGATACTTAGTTTTTCATGTTTTTATAATATCTAAGGAGATATATATATTGAGCAAAGTATAAATATCTGAAAATTTTGCTTGTGGTTTCCACATAAGGATGGTGAGGTGTACATCTGTTATAAATGTCTCTCTGTATTATTGTACTCTCACTCATCTGGGATCTATGACTTCCATGCTAGGTGTAATAGTCAGAAAGCCAGAAGTCACACTGGGGAAAAAATACGTAGTGGTGGTGTCCTGGTTCCCACTACGAAACATTTTCCTACTTGTGGCAGCAAAATGCGCCACTATTCACAGTAGATGGTTTCGATGTTCGTTCTTGCACGGTTTGATCTGCTAACAATGTTGAAGTTTAAATTGTCATAATTTAAGCTTCAGTCACCTTCTCATTCAGGTCAATAAAAGTCCTTACTTTTCTCAAAGCTATTTATTATTTAAGGAGATTTGCAGACTCAAAAAGACACCACTGCGTTTATTTTCATCTGGTTCACATTTTGAAGGTTACCGTCACCACCATAAGGGTTGTGATTACATTTTTTTAAATGAAGACTTTAGATTCTAGAACAAAATTGGAATCAACCAAGGAAAAACTGCTTGTTCATGGAACCACTGCTAACTGGCCTAATCTGGCACCTGAAAACTGGAATATGTGGTACACTCTATAACATCCATATAATTTCATATGGATTTATGCAAAGCATGAGCTCTCGTGTCAGAATTCCAGGTACATTGTGAAGGAAGAGCCCTGCAATAAAACTGAAAGAGACCACTGTAGTAAGGGCCAAGAAATGGACCAGAGTTTAATCTTTAGTAAGTCCATATACCTCTGAAAGAAGAAAAGGAGTACTAGTGGCACCTTAGAGACGAACCAATTTATTTGAGCATAAGCTTTCCTGAGCTCACGAAAGCTTATGCTCAAATAAATTGGTTCGTCTCTAAGTGCCACTAGTACTCCTTTTCTTTTTGCGAATACAGACTAACACGGCTGCTACTCTGAAACCTGTCATATACCTCTGGTATCGATACTGCCAGTGTTTTTTTACTGTATTTGATGCTGGTCTGTCTATGTTAAAATATGTGCATTTCACTTGGGGAATTTTTTCTTGGTTTTAGAGATGATGGCGGAATGTTTGTTGGAATCTTTAAGTTATGGTCTTTAATTGTTCCATAGCATCTAACCTTTTAAACTGAGGCTTGCAACGCACATCCTGATTATAACCTATGGACACTAGTGCAATGTAAATAAATAAATAATAATTGATGCTCAAGCAAATATTGATAAGTATTTTTAGCTTTGATTTCATAATTGTTAGATACATTTATATCTGATTTGGGTTTTTTTGATAATCTGTAACTGTATATTTGAAACTGGTATTAGTCACATAAAATGATTCACCTGACATCTTTTAAATAATTATCTTTTGACCACTTACTCCTGTTAGTTTACTCTTAAGATTTTTTATGTGAATTTTAGAGCTGGTGGGGCAATCTTTCAAGTTCAACTTGTATTTGATATTGTCTATTTTAATTGTTGTAAAAGGACCTAGAATATTAGATGCTGTTGTAAATCAAAAGACAAATAGTTTCTTTTGTTATTGCTATAAACTGTTTTCTCTTCTGTGCAGGAGGTTGCATCAGCAATTTGAAAGTTATAAAGAGCAAGTAAGAAAAATAGGTGAAGAAGCCCGCCGCTACCAGGGAGAGCACAAGGATGATGCACCTACGTGTGGAATCTGTCTTAAAACAAAGTTTGCTGATGGTTGTGGTCATTTATGCTCTTACTGCCGGACCAAGTTTTGTGCACGATGTGGAGGTCGTGTTTCTCTACGATCAAACAATGTAAGTTTTCTATTGCATAGTTTTTATTGCAAATATTGATACACTCAAACCTACAAATTGTTCCTCACTTATCTTACTTTAGCATCTCTTCCATTCATCATTTCACCTTGACCCTTTCTAAGGTGGGGTTTCTGTGTTGGTAGGTAACAAGTCAAAACAATGTATTCCAAAAGTATGAAGAAATTTATGATCCCTAAAGACAGTTAATTAAAATAAAATAAAATAAAATGTTGTATGACTGTGCTGAGCTATAGTTTGAAGGAAGAATTCTTATTTTATCTGGAATGATAAACCACATTTTCATCTTAGATGTTTCGAATTTCCCCTATTGAGCAATTTTGATTAACTCTGTAGAATTTTAAACTTCTTTTTCATAAAGGTTTTAAGGTCATTTGTGTTTCTCTTTAAAAGAATGATCAACTCAGGGAAGGGGAAAGTAAGCCCTTCCGAATTGCACTGATGAACACCAAGTGTATTGGTTTCAGTTTAGTTTTAATTTAATTTAGTTTTAAATTGTACTGTACTTGTAATTTATCATGGACTAGAATCCCTCTCATGGAGTTAATTCCTGATCCTTCTGTCAGGCAGGTGGGGTTTGCGCCCTCTTTTCCACCTGTATAGAATGAGCTGGAAAGCTTGGCCCCAAATCTTTAGGTTTCCCAGGGGTCTATATGGAAGCCTTCTGCCCCAGCAATTCCCTTCTCTCTGGCATCATGGATCCATTGGTGGCAGCCAGCTATCCCACTCATTCATGAGAGGTGAGATATATATGTGGAAGACCACTGCCACATGCTGATTTTGGGGGCTATCCTGGCCCCATAATATGCTCTAAAATGTTTAAATAGTCTTTCATCTTATCAATGGATTTGTTAGCTATTGTGATACCTAGTGCAGCTTCTCAGATGCTGTATCAAGGCACTGGAATCTTTGACAGTGTCCTAAATATATTTGGAGCTCCCTTTTTCTATATGAACTCAATTCAAAAATGGACAAGAAACAAAATGTATAATACAGCTAATCCCTTCTACAACTAAACTATTGTTGCGCTCTTTTCCTCTTCTCTGAACTAGAATTTATTTTATTGAGGATCTTTTGAAATTCAGGTTTTAAAAAAATTAAAAAAGCAGAAACAGCCTATTTCAGATTTATACCAGGAATATGTTATACTCTTAGTGTACTCATTTAACTCCCAGTAACCCTACTTGGAGTTCAGTGTACTTTTTGAAAAAAGAATGCAGCTGCATACATGACCCGCTGAATATGTTCAGTGTTTTAAAACTATGTGTGTGCACCACACCCTATCACCTGCAGGTGGTATCATTAGAACAGGTTACACAGGAAAAACTAGTTTACTTTGGTATTCTAGGTAAGATTACAACAATATCTGCAATATTTACGACACAGAAGAACTTGAACATGTTTTAATTATTGCTTATCTAATATTTCTAGTCACACATCAACATTGGTCCAAAATTTGTTCCTGAGATAACATTGACTTCAGCTGTGTTGCACCAAGCATAAATTTGATTTACTGTATTTAAAATAAAGCCAAGGGGTATGACTTAAAACCAAAGACATTCAGAATTAAGGTTTAAATTGCTTCCTGAATTTTTCTTGTTGTGCCTAGTCATTGCAATAATTATTATTCTCTCTCCAGACCTTTAGAACAGTGGTGCTTTCTATTAGTTTTGCAAAATTCTGTTCTATTGTCACACTAGAAAAATAGTCATTTTGACAGGAGAGTAAAAAATTATTGGTTTTATTAATATCAACATTGTTGTCAGGGTAAATGTGAGTTAGAATATTTTTGTACCTGGTCTGGTAAATGTTCATGATGGTTTTGCAAGGCTGTTACCAATTAAGTCTAGTAAATTGCAGTACCTAGGCACAATAAAGAAAGTCAGCCCACAGCAGAGACATCGAGCATTCACTAGAAAATAACCTATTTTTGAGTGATAGGACCCATCTGTACTGGAAAAGCAACAGACTCATCAATCTGGTTACCTAGTTGTCTCCTTACCCAGTTATGGAACAGTTTTACAATTTGTTTTTTGCAGATGCCCTAGTGTTATTACTGGGACAGATGACTGGGCCAAAGCATTGGAAATGGCTAGAGCTTTAGCCCAGTTATAGAACATGGTTAAGGCCTGTTCACACTACAGATTTTAACCATGTTGTAACTGGGTCAAGGGACATCAGTCTTATAGCTTATCTGATAATTATTTTTGTAGTATTGCTCTAAAACCAATTAAATTCCAATTAATTTTTGACTCACTTAAAAACTTTAAAATGGTCAAATTGTCCTATTTAAAATAAATAAATAAAATAAAATAAAAAGATCCACAGATGTCATGGCTGGGTTAGGACCTTGTCAGGTATGCTGACTTGACACGTTTCTAGGAGAGGAAGTGTTAAGTTATGGACTCTTGAAAACAAGCAGCCTGTGATGAAAACCCAGATACATAACTACAGAGGCCCTATTAGGTGCCCTTAAAAGATTTAGAAAGTGTTTCTCATGGCAAAACTGACATGAGAAACATGATTGGTAATATTTCCATTCTTCTTTGACTTCTCCATTCTTTGCTACAATCTTTCATGCTTCTATGGGGCCATGTTAGAATATATATTTTCTGTGCATGTAGTAGTATAAATATTTTTATTTACAAATGTTATTTTTTTTAAGTCTTATGTTTTTAACTCTTTATAGAGACACTTACTAGAATTGCCTTTCTTTGAAATCTGCCTATTAATATTTGCCTACTTTTTTCTTTTTCTCTTCCTGTTTCTTTTTGTCTTTACTCTGCTTCCTTGGATGCTTTCCCAAAGGAGGACAAAGTGGTTAGAATCCATGCTTTCTTTTATCATTTATTATTATAATGTTGTTAGTAAAGTAAATGTGAAGTATATTAATGTTAATTATTGATCTTTTGCAAAAAAAATGATCTTTTGCAAAAAACAAAAAAACAAACCCCAAAACAAAACAACAACAAAAAACCCAAGACCATTCCTAGTTTGTGTGCAGTTGCCAAAATTAGGATAATCAACCAAATTCATTAAAATCTGTGGGCAGTGATCAATCTCTATAATTCTAAAGAGTTCAAGAAAAGAGCAGGAAATGATAAAATGTACTAAAGAGCTTATTTCAGTAGATATGAGTACAATTACAACCTGGCTTTTGATTTTTCTGATACAAGGTCCTTCCATCTGCCTTCAGGAAATCTAGTTTAATTTTTTTAATATATTTTTAATTTGATATATATCATTTGCTGTGTCTTTACTCTTGCTGCAGCAAAAATTCAGTTGACTTCTAATTCATGGGAAGTCAGTCTTTTGATTTTACATCTGAAGTATTTTCACCATGGTGATGCTGGCAAAAGATACTGTCTAAAAATGGGCAAAAGTATTGTGGATGGCGCTTCATGAATCCCATGTGAAAAAGGCAAATCGTACATTTTGGAAAGTTGAAAAGTTGTGGAGCGGCCGGATTCATTATTGAAATGTGCAATGAGGCCTATGCATTTTCTGAAATAGGACCACTGTGCAGCACTTCTGGGTCAAATAAGTATGTTCATGTGGAGCAAGCAGAACTCTGTGTTCAGTAAGTGGCTCCTCATCCAGCTACGCATTCTCCGCACTGGAGGAAATAGTGGATGGATGTGAGTGAAAAAGTAGGTGTGTTTTTCTTACCTTCTTAATTCCCAGCCAGGCAGATGTAGTATAGAGCCAGGATCCCAGCCCAGAGG
Organism: Lepidochelys kempii; assembly: GCF_965140285.1. Classification (NCBI taxonomy): domain Eukaryota; kingdom Metazoa; phylum Chordata; order Testudines; family Cheloniidae; genus Lepidochelys; species Lepidochelys kempii. The sequence goes on from NC_136382.1 coordinate 58,009,781, forward strand.
AGGTACTCCAGACTTTTACCTTAGCATATCAGGCAATGGGAATTAGCAAGCTTTGTTCAGTCATCTGAACAGAAAAAGGTGCTGGAGGCATGACAACCAAGCATAGCGTTACCCATCCCTGACTTTCAGGCAGCAATGCTATAACTGTGTCATGGAATGGCAATATTTCCATTGAAGGTCATAGCACAGGCCTAATTTAAGACTAAGACTGCACTCCTGCTGGAGAAGCATACCTTCCATGGTAACTGCACCCTTTATTATTAGGATTGCTGTTGGCATATTTACTTTTAGTATATATCTCTGGAGCATAATAGTATGGGAGTGAATTGAATGTGTTCTTCATATTGCTTAACATATATGCATGCGATAACTATTATTATATCTCGAGATTTTGATTTGCACAGGCATTTTTGGCAAGCTGCCATCAAATCCTGGGGAATTGGTCCCTCCCACCAGCCTCAGGTTCATCCCCACTCCATAGAGATACTCTCTTGTGTACTTTACATGGGCTTTCATAATGACTATGAATTATGACATTATAACTTCATTGCATAGTTGGACACTTCACCGTATAGCACATTTGGCACTCTGGACAAAGCAGTGAACTGAGCTGTGGGGCTTTCTGATCTTTCCAGTTCCAATAATCTAACTTATTTGGGGTGGGGAGGAAAGCTCCTCATGCAATATTGATCTGTTTCTAAATCAATACAGCATTGATTAATCCGACTTGATCTAGAGGTACCCACCTTCCACCCACCTCTGAGGCTGCTGCAAAATCTTTGTGTCTCTCTACCACTTAAAGAGGTACCCACCTTCCTCCAGCAAGCCAGACAACAGGCCTCCCACTTAATGTTCAGTGTGGTCAGTTGCATTACTTTTAATCCAGGATGATCAGGTTAAATCTTTTAAACAATGCAGTGTAGATCACTTGTTGATTATGGAAAAACATAGGCAGCAATCCTTTTATTTGACAAATATTTTTTTTAGTGACTAAGACTTGAAATTATAGAACGGAACTTCCTATAGACTAGGGCTATAAAGCGATAAGAAGAATCACGATTAATTGTACAATTAAAAAAATTAATCATGATTAACCACAAATGACATTTATTTAAATATTTTTGATGTTTTCTACATTTTCAAATATATTGATTTCAATTACAACAAAGAATACAAAGTGTACAGCGCTCACTTTATTTATTTTTGATTACAAGTATTTGCACTGTAAAAAACCAGAAATAGTATTTTTCAATTCACCTAATACAAGTACTGTAGTGCAAACTCTTTATCGTGAAAGTTGAACTTACAAATGTAGAATTATGTTCAAAAAACTGCATACAAAAATGAAACAATGTAAAACTTTAGCGCCTACAAGTCTACTCAGTCCTACTTCTTGTTAAGCCAGTTGCTCAGACAAACAAGTTTGTTTACATTTGCAGGAGATAATACTTCCTGGTTCTTGTTTACAATGTCACTTGATAGTGAGAACAGGCGTGCTCATGGCACTGTTGTAACCGGAATCGCAAGATATCTACATGCCAGATGCACTAAAGATTCATATGTCCCTTCATGGTTCAACCATCATTCCAGAGGACATGCATCCATGCTGATGATGGATTCTGCTTGATAACGATCCAAAGCAGAATGGATCAATGCATGTTCATTTTCATCATCTGAGTCAGATGCCACCAACAGAAGCTTGATTTTCTTTTTTGGTGGTTCAGATTCTGTAGTTTCCACATCCGAGTGTTGCTCTTTTAAGACTTCTGAATGCATGCTCCACACCTCATCCCTCTCAGATTTTGGACCGCATTTCAGTATCTTAAACCTTTGGTCGAGTGCTGTAGCTAGTTTTAGAAATCTCACATTGGTACCTTCCTTGTATTTTGTCAAATCTGCTGTGAAAGTGTTCTTAAAATGAAAATGTGCTGGGTCATCATCCGAGACTGCTATAACATTAAATATATGTCAGAATGTGGGTAAAACAGAACTGGAGACATACAGTTCTTCCCCAAGGAGTTCAGTCACAAACTTAATGAACACATTTCTTTAAATGAGCCTCATCAGCATGGAAACATGTCCTCTGGAATGGTGGCTGAAGCATCAAGGGGCATACGAATGTTTAGCATATCTGGCACGTAAATACCTTGCAACACCAGCTACAAAAGTGCCATGGGAATATCTGGTCCTCACTTTCAGATGACATTGTAAATAAGCAGCAGGCAGCAGTATCTCCTGTAAATGTAAACAAACTTGTTTGTCTTAGCAATTGGCTGAACAAGAAGTAGGACTGAGTGGACTTGTAGGCTCTAAGGTCTTACATTGTTTTGTTTTTGAGTGCAGTTATGTAACAAAAAAAATCTACATTTGTAAGTTACACTTTCATGATGAAGAGATTGCACTACAGTACTTGTATGAGATGAATAGAAAAATACTATTTCTTTTTATCATTTTTACAGTGCAAATATTTACAATAAAAACAACTATATAAATTGAGCACTGTACACTTTGTATTCTGTGTTGTAATAGAAATCAATATATTTGAAAATGTAGAAAAACATTAAAAAATATATAATAAATTTCAATTGGTATTCTATTGTTTAACAGTGCGATTCATCACAATTAATTTTTTGAGTTAATAGCATGAATTAACTGCAATTAATTGACAACCCTACTATTGACATACATTTTTTTCTCCATATTTACAACAATATGTTGTATCTGAAAATGTTAAACCCCCTTGTAATGAGATTTAGGAGTTCCCAGCCTGCTGTATTGCCATCAATATTTTATGATTTCCAGTGCACTTGATAGGATGAATAAGGAGCTGCTGGTATGTTGAGGTGGCTAATGAGGCATAAACTTTATCTTTATAATGATATATTAAACAAAGTAAGGTCTGATTTTGTAATATATACCTAGACATTCATTTTTAATAAATGTTCCTGCATACATTATTACACGACAGTTTTTCACATTTATAGCTGCAATCTGCTCTTTCTTCATATGTTTACAGATAGACTACATTTAATGCAGAAAAGGACCTAGGGGTTACAGTGGACGAGAAGCTGGATATGAGTGAACAGTGTGCCGTTGTTGCCAAGAAGGCCAATGGCATTTTGGGATGTGTAAATAGGGGCATTGCCAGCAGATTGAGGGACATGATCATTCCCCTCTATTTGACATTGGTGAGGCCTCATCTGGAGTACTGTGTCCAGTTTTGGGCCCCACACTACAAGAAGGATGTGGAAAAATTGGAAAGAGTCCAGCGGAGGGCAACAAAAATGATTAGGGGACTGGAACACATGACTTATGAGGAGAAGATGAGGGAACTGGGATTGTTTAGTCTGTGGAAGAGAAGAATGAGGGGGGATTTGATAGATACTTTCAACTACCTGAAGGGGGGTTCCAAAGAGGATGGATCTAGACTGTTCTCAGTGATACCAGGTGAGAGAACAAGGAGTAATGGTCTCAAGTTGCAGTGGTGGAGGTTTAGGTTGAATGTTAGGAAAAACTTTTTCACTAAGAGAGTGGTGAAGCACTGGAATGGGTTACCTAGGGAGGTGGTGGAATCTCCTTCCTTAGAAGTTTTTAAGGTCAGGCTTGATAAAGCCCTGGCTGGGATGATTTAGATGGGGATTGGTCCTGCTTTGAGCAGGGGTTTGGACTATATGACCTCCTGAGGTCCCTTCCAACTGTGATATTCTATAAGTCTGTGACCTGACACAGATGATTTCATCCTCTACACAGCTGTGCTGGCCACTGCTGGATGTAAGTAATCTGCGTCATATAAATGGCTGGAGGTTCCTGGAGCAAAGAGGAACTGAAAGCATATTGTGACTCTTTGATGTTATAAATCCTTTCCAAAATACCCTTTGTGATACTTTTTTCAAAATCAAACTATTATACCTCTCCTTTATAACCACATGATTATAAATGTCTTAGCTAGCTCTTGTTCCTTCTCTACTTAAGGAAACAGATGCATTTTAATGTTCAAAAGTAATCTTCAGTGAGAGAATAGATTTTCCTGGAATTGGGTTCTAACTTGCTCATCATTTACTCTTAATAAATCTGACCACTTGACACTGATAATTACTGAAATTTTCTTAAAATTCTTTTAACCCTCCCCTCATATACCCTCCTCCCAAATAAAACAAAACAAAAAGTGATAATCAAATTTAACTGTTCAGATAAGTTTTCACAATCAACCCACAGAGTTAAAATAAAATCTCAAAAATTCTTCCTAATAACAAATAAACTATGAACTTCCAATCTGCTCGTGGTTATTATGCATGCAGAAAAAGAGACTAAATTCATCAGATAAATGATTCATTAAAAGTAATTTGCTCAGTTGTAATGATAATCATGATATTTTCTCTAATTTTTTTACCCTCTCTCTATATCTAATCTTATTATACCATGCTCATCACGATGGTATCTGGATACCCATTGTGTGCTACTGAGGATAGTAAAACATGTCAGAATAGGGCTAAAAGTAGCAGAAAAATATAAAATTTGTTGCATGCTTTCCTGTACCTCTGAGAAGTGCAGAAGACCCTTTAAATGGTGAGGACTTCATGGCTCTTGAAATGATGTCTAATACAATTCTTAAACACACACAGCTCTCTCTGGATATGTTTATATCTATCTATCTAACATATATATATATCTCACTTCTTTTATGTGTTAGAGGTTATATAATACTCAGTGCTGCTGTAAGTAATTTTCTGCTGTTTTCAGTTTTATCAGAAAATTACTTATGAATGGGCCAGAACCACAAAGTTTGGCTGTGAATGTGAAATCAAAACTTCTCCAAAGTTTGGGTGGGATTCAGGTTTGGAATTTTAGTTCCAGATCATCTCTACTCCTTATATGGCAATATGATATTTACCAAGTATTTTCCCAAGACAAATCTATTTCCTTTTCTCCTTCAGTGTTCTGAAACACACCACAGAAGAGTGTGCCTATCTCCTGCCCCCTAGGAGAAATTTGCATGTGGGTAAATGGTCCAGTGTTCATCTTTCAGTTCACTTGATGAAAAGTCCATGTTTCAAGTTGGCTATTTAAATGGCTCCACAGTAAGCTTACCCAAGGGAATGGGAATGTTAATGCTGTTTTCTCGGACAGAACAAAACTAAAACGGTTGTTAGCAATTTCAGGGAATTATGGGAGAGTTGGCGTTCCAAGAGAGTGATTTTTGCGTCATGGTCAAGCCTTTTCATGAGCCAGATGTTTCCAGTGTGAGTTGAGATGGATAGCCTTGAACTAAGTGATGTATTGTAGTCCAGTAACAGGTAATAACTTCTCTTCACAAGCCAAAATTTTGCCCCATAGAAGCCAATGCTACACCCCCCTAGACTTTAATAAGACTATAATTTTACAACAAAATTAAATTTGAAAAAGGGATTGGAGCAAACAAAATGAGATCCTTGTTGGTGGAGTTAAAAGTGATTTGCTTCCCATTTTTCACATTGTCCAGAAGTTTCAATTCTGGTGCGAAGGGCAGGACTGGAGAGAGACTTTATCAGTTTGTGTGTGTAGGAAATTGTGGGCAGGGCAGGAAATGACTGAAGATCAGAATTTGAAGTAGGTTTCAGAGTAACAGCCATGTTAGTCTGTATTCAGAAAAAGAAAAGGAGTACTTGTGGCACCTTAGAGACTAACCAATTTATTTGAGCATAAGCTTTCATGAGCTACAGGATGAAGTGAGCTGTAGCTCACGAAAGCTTATGCTCAGATAAAATGGTTAGTCTCTAAGATGTCATAAGTACTCCTTTTCTAATCTGAAGTAGGTAATTATTGTAGAGCATAGTGTTTATCTGAGCATAATGACTGGAGAAATGTAATGTCAACTGTTTTTCCTGAAGTGCTAAAGGTTGGCTTTTCTGGACTATGATTGATTGAAATTATTTTCATTATATTACAATGTACATAATTTATAATCAGAAAAGAAAACATACTCATCACAAGATTTTTTGTAGTTGTGGGCCAGGTGTTTGAGAGACTTATCATTTTAATGCTTTTTAAAATTTATGTTTGCACAATGACTTGCTGATTTAAGGCTAACTTGAATGCATATGCTATGCAATTCAACCACTTGAAAATGTTTGTGCCACAAGACTAATGTAGCCAGAACAAAACTTCAGGATTGGAAAGAATTGTTTTCACTTCCCTTTCACAAAAGTCATAATTTTTGTAAAAAAAATTGTCATATAATTCATTAAAAGGCTAATTTGTATGTTGCTGACTAATACAGCTGCAACACCAAAACTGTTTCCTCAAAAGGAGGTAAAATGACATTACAAATTGCAAAGTGATAGATAAATTATCTCTCCGTAGCATTCAGCACAACTTATTTCCTAAAAGATTTAGTTTTCATATGCAGAGAAGAAGCACTGCTTTTCACTCAGCATTGACTAAAACTGCTGCTTTCAGCCGATAAAAGAAGCACTGTAAGAAGTTGAAGAAAAAAAATCTTCCTTAGTAAGATTGACTTTCTGAGGATGTAGTTCACTGTTGAGTTACTCATATACTCATAGACTTTAAGGTCAGAAAGGACCATCGTGATCATCTAATCTGACCTGCACATTGCAGGCCACAGAACCTCATCCACCCATTCCTTTAATAGACCCCGAACCTCTGGCTGAGTTACTGAAGTCCTCAAATCATGGTTTAAAGCAGGGATCGGCAACTTTTGGCCCGCGGCCCACCAGGGTAAGCCCCCTGGTGGGCTGGGCCGGTTTGTTTACCTGCCATGTCCGCAGGTTTGGCTGATCGCGGCTCCCACTGGCCATGGTACACTGTCCCAGGTCATTGGGTGCTGCGGGAAGCGGCAGCCAGCACATCCCTCAGGCTGCACCACTTCCCGCAGCCCCCATTGGCCTGGAGCAGCCAGCGGGAGCAGCGATCGGCCGAACTTGCAGATGCGGCAGGTAAACAAATTGGCCCAGCCTGCCAGAGGGCTTACCCTAGCGGGCTGCATGCCAAAGGTTGCCAATCCCTGGTTTAAAGACTTCAAGTTATAGAGAATTAACCATTTACACTAGTTTAAACCTGCAAGTGACCCGTGCCCCATGCTGCAGAGGAAGGCGAACCCCACCCAGGGTCTTTGCCAATATGAGCTGTGTTATCAGTTATCAAATATGGTTATCAGTTAGATCCTGAGCATGTGGGCAAGAGTCACCAGCCAGACACCTGGGAAAGAATGATCTGTAGTAATTCAGAGCCATCCCCATCTCCAACAGTTGGGGATTTTTTGCTACTGGCAGATGCTGATGGGCCACATGCCATTGTAGGCAGTCCTGTTATACCATCCCCTCCATAAATGTATCAAGCTCAGTCTTGAAGTCAGTTAGGTTTATTGTCCTCATTGCTCCCCTTGGAAGGCTGTTCCAGAACTTCATTCCTCTGATGGTTAGAAACCTTTGTCTAATTTCGAGCCTAAACTTGTTGATGGCCAGTTTATATCCATTTGTTCTTGTGTCCACATTGGCGCTAAACTTAAATAACTCCTCTCCCTCCCTGGTATTTATCCCTCTGATGTATTTATAGAGAGCAACTTCTATAGAACTTCTTTATAAATTTGTGTAGAGACAAGTTATTTATTTTTAAACTATATTACTTATGAATGGGCCAGAACCATTCATCATAAGTAATTTTTAAACTATATCTTCATCTTTTCAATTGTTTTTGTTTTATGCTTTTTTTTTGATTGATGTAATTATGTTTGATTATGTTTCAACACCTGTCTTAATGCTGTTCAGCCATAGTGAATTATCTACAGCCTTCCATACACAGAAAGCAGACACCTAATGGCCTTGGATATCAGTGGATCTATGTTCTTCAGTTAATCAGATCAGGGCTTCATTTAGTACTGACTCTGATTATGGAGGGTTCATTAGGTCATTTTTAACGTATGGCTTTAATTCAGCAAATAGGCTACAGCTACTCCTCTGTGCTTCCCTAGTGTGTCCTCTGGGTTTGTTATCTCTGCTAGCCAAATGCTTCAAGAAAAGATTGCCTACTTTTTCCATATGATTCTGCAATGGATGACCAAGGTAACATATTCTAGATCCATCCCTTTTTCTCAATTCTTTTTAAAAAGTTACTGAAGTTTCTACAGCTATCTTGGGTGTTCAGCAAATGTCTGTCAATTAATCAGCCATTATATATAAACCCTATGTAAATGATGCTGGAAAATTTCATACTCAGTGGAGCCTGTGTAAATAAAATGTAATATAATTAGTCCCCTAGGTCATTATTACAGACTATATGCTATAGCACTGTGTGATCCTGGATTATAGGTACAATTGCTCCAAATGATGGGCTCAAAGAAGGGGAAATGTTGCAGTGAAATAAAATGTAGTTTAGTTAAGAATTTTCCAGCAGAGATCCTAGTGTATTTCTTGAGTGGAATAATTCCGGTAATCTGCCCTGCCCCTGCAATAAAATCCTAGACTAAGAAAAATTAAATATTATACAGTTAAGCACTCAAAAGTCAAGAAATGCCAAAGTTAAGGTTGTACATACAAGCTTCACTATGCCCATTGTGCTATATACATTATTATAGTCATTAATTTATCCTATATGGAACCCCTTTTTATGAACATTACCAACTGTGCAGCTTTTAGCATTCAAGATGCACAGGAAATAAACCTGGTCTCTGGTGACCTATATCATTACTGCAGTCATAAATAACATTTCACTGCACAGTGAGGCTTTCTTTAGCTGCACACTTTGAGCTTAGCAAGAAAACTATTCAAATTGTACTACACCTGTAGAGTGTGATTTCCAATGGATTATAACTCTGTCAAATCAATGCCATAGTTTGACAGGGACACTTCTTCTCAACAAAGGATATTAGCAAACCTGATTTTTACATCCAACTCTTTTGGCACTAGGTCCATTGAAAATAAGAAATATGTTTAAAAATGGGGAACGTTTAACCTTTTCATTTTCCTTGTAATAAAAAATAGCTTAATGGTTTATGTTCAAACATAAAAAAAAATCACTTTTGGTGAGAAGCTGGGAAAATGTCAACCTAAGGTAAAAGCTTCAGAAAATTACAACCAACTGAAAATGGAGTTCAGTGGAAATGCCTGTGTAGCCTTAACTACAGTGGCAGCAGTTTTGTCTTCTATGATTTTTATCTGCTATTATAATATTATATTCTGTGGGAATGGAGCCTTCAACTTGCCATTCTTAGCGCTAATTAGTAGCTACATCTTCAGGAAGCTGACATGCTCTTTTGGTTTCTTCTCACTTTTCTTTTTTTTTTTTTTTTTTGCTTATATGGCAACTTTCATCAAAAAGGAGAGAGAGCTTTACTGTTATATGGCAACTTTCATCAAAAAGGACAGAGAGCTTTACTGCCTTTCTAGCTCTCCACTACATGCTTATCAGCTTGTGTAGACTGATATGATGTGTCATTCTGTAGTATTAAAGCCTTTCTAAAAAAGCTCTTTTTAGTTTTTTTTAGCAGCTACAGTACATATTTAGAAATTTCTGGAAGTTTTTAAATCAAGCTTTAACATTCCCTCCCTTTTAAAACACTATCCCTTAAGAACTTTGTATCCCCTGAGACAACTGTATCATGAAATGAGATTCTGTGATTTTCTTGATCTCTCTCTCTTCCAATTTATTCCACATCAGCAAATGTTTTCCTTTCATCCCCATGTCACTTTAGCAAGTAATACATATCATTGACAAAATCAGCACGCTTGCATTTATTAATCAATGACAAACTCAAAGCATAGTGTGATGAGGTAGTCTGCCCCTGTCAAGGATCCTCCTCCACTCTGAACGCTAGGGTACAGATGTGGGGACCTGCATGAAAAACCTCCTAAGCTTATCTTTACCAGCTTAGGTCAAAACTTCCCCAAGGTACAAAATATTCCACCCGTTGTCCTTGGATTGGCCACTACCACCACCAAACTAATACTGGTTACTGGGGAAGAGCTGTTTGGACGCGTCTTTCCCCCCAAAATACTTCCCAAAACCTTGCACCCCACTTCCTGGACAAGGTTTGGTAACAAGCCTCACCAATTTGCCTATGTGACTACAGACCCAGACCCTTGGATCTTAAGAACAATGAACAATCCTCCCAACACTTGCACCCCCCCTTTCCTGGGAAATGTTGGATAAAAAGCCTCACCAATTTGCATAGGTGACCACAGACCCAAACCCTTGGATCTGAGAACAATGAAAAAGCATTCAGTTTTCTTACAAGAAGACTTTTAATAGAAATAGAAGTAAATAGAAATAAAGAAATCCCCCCTGTAAAATCAGGATGGTAGATACCTTACAGGGTAATTAGATTCAAAACATAGAGAACCCCTCTAGGCAAAACCTTAAGTTACAAAAAAGATAGACAGAAATAGTTATTCTATTCAGCACAATTCTTTTCTCAGCCATTTAAAGAAATCATAATCTAACACATACCTAGCTAGATTACTTACTAAAAGTTCTAAGACTCCATTCCTGGTCTATACCCGGCAGAAACAGCATATAGACAGACCGAGACCCTTTGTTTCTCTCCCTCCTCCCAGCTTTTGAAAGTATCTTGTCTCCTCATTGGTCATTTTGGTCAGGTGCCAGTGAGGTTACCTTTAGCTTCTTAACCCTTTACAGGTGAGAGGATTTTTTTTTCTGGCCAGGAGGGATTTTAAAGGGGTTTACCCTTCCCTTTATATTTATGACAGCCCCTTAAGGCTAATACTGGTCAGTCCTCCTGTCATGTGACCTGGCCTTTAGGAATTTGGGGTGGTCTTACACACAAGGCCTAAGGAAATATGGAGAGAGAGGCAAAGAGTCCCAGGAAGAAGCAGGAGTTAAAAGAAATTCCGTTAGCCCTGGTCTACACTATGAATTTAGGTCGAATTTAGCAGCATTAGGTCGATTTAACCCTGCACCCGTCCACATGACCATGCCTGTTTTGTCAACTTAAAGGGCTCTTAAAATTGATGTCTGTACTCCTCCCCAGCAAGGGTAGTAGCACTAAAATCGACCTCACTGGGTTGAATTTGGGATAGTGTGGACGCAATTTGACGGTTTTGCTTCCGGGAGCTATCCCAGAGTGCTCCATTTTGACTGCTCTGGACAGCACTCTCAACTCAGATGCACTGGCAAGGTAGACCGGAAAAGCCCTGGGAACTTTTGAATTTCATTTCCTGTTTGGCCAGCATGGCAAGCTGATCAGCACAGGTGACCATGCAGAGCTCATCAGCACAGGTGACTAAGGAGACCCAGAATTGCAAAGAGCTTCAGCATGGACCAAATGGGAGACACTGGATCTGATCGCTGTATGGGGAGAAGAATCCATGCAGGCAGAACTCCATTCCAAAAGATGAAATGCCAATATATTTGCTAAAATCTCCAAGGGCATGATGGACAGAGGCTACAACAGGGACACACAACAGTGCCGTGTGAAAGTTAAGGAGCTGAGGCAAGCCTACCAAAAAACAAAGGATGCAAATGGTCGCTCTGGGTCAGAGCCCCACACATGCTGCTTCTATGATGAGATGCATGCAATTCTAGGGAGCGCCCCTACCACTACCCCACCACTGTCCGTGGACACCTGCAAGGGAGGAGTCTCACGCAACAGAGATGAGGATTTTGTGGATGAGGAAGATGAGGAGGAGGAGGAGGAGGATAGCGCACAGCAGGCAAGCGGAGAATCCCTTCTCCCCCGCAGCCAGGAAATGTTCATCACCCTGGAGCCAATACCCTCCCAAGGCGGGCTCCCGGACCATGAAGCCAGAGAAGGCACCTCTGGTGAGTGTACCTTTGTAAATATAATACAGGGTTTAAAAGCAAGCGTGTTTAATGATTAATTTGCCCTGAAGACTTGTGATGCATTCACGGCCAGTATAGCTACTGGAAAAGTCTGTTAACATGTCTGGGATGGAGCAGAAATCCTCTAGGGACATCTCCATGAAGCTCTCCTGGAGGTATTTTAAAAGCCTTTGCAGAAGGTTTCTGGGGAGGTCAGCCTTATTCCATCCTCCATGATAGGACACTTTTACCATGGCAAGCCAGTAGCAAGTAGTCTGGAATCATTGCAGAACAAAGCATTGCCACAAATGGGCCCAGGCTTTGGTGGCATTCAAGTAACATCCATTCTTTATCTCTTTGTATTGGCCTCAGGAGAGTGATGATATTCATGGTCACCTGGTTCAAATATGGGAAATTTGTTTAAGGGAACATTCAGAGGTGCCCATTCCTGCTGGGCTGTTTGCCTTTCGCTGAAAATAAATCATCCCCGCTGTTAGCCACGCGGTGGGGGGAGGTCCGTTCATGCTGAACTGTTTGCATTTGGTTGACAGGGGTGTTCCCTGATACTAGCCATGCGGTGGGGGGGGGGTCGGAAAGGTGTGAAGTGATCATCCCAGAGAATTGGGGGGGGTTGGGTTGTGCTGCACATTCACCCTAAAACCACAGCCCCTTCTTTTAAATGGCCAACCCAATGGGCTTTGCTTGGTATGGGAAAGGAGGGCGCTGCTGTTTGAAACTGTTTCCACATGTTATGAAGGTTGAAGAAGCCAAAACTCTTTGCCTTATCATGGCTGCCTGGAAGCTGAATTCTGTTGCCCAGCCAAGCGTGTGTGATGTCTCACACCAAACTGGCAGGCACTCAATATAAGAGGCAAAATGCGACCTTGTACCAAAAGGACATGTGCTGTGTAATGTGAATCGCTTGATTCAGTGTGAAATAATCTTTGTTCCCTTTGTTCTCTAAAATGTATCTTTTTAAATACTACTCTCCCTTTTTTTCCTCCTGCACCTGCAAATGTTTCCACACTCCCCCTATCATCTCCATCCCAGAGGCTAGTGCAGATTAGAAGGTGAAAAAAAACCCGCACTCACAATGAAATATTCTCAGAGCTCATGCAGTCCTCCCGCACTGAAAGAGCTCAGCAGAATGTGTGGAGGCAAACAATGGCAGAGACCAGGAAAGCGTTAAATGAACGTGATGAGAGGAGGGAGGAGCACGATGAAAGGAGGCAGCATGCAATGCTGAGTCTAATGGGGGAGCAAACCGATATGCTCAGGCATCTGGTGGAGCTGCAGGAAAGGCAGCAGGAGCACAGATCACTGCTGCAGCCCCTGTATAACCTCCCCAAGTTTCATATCCTCCTCACCCAGATACCCAAGAAAGCGGAGGTGGGGTGCGGGGGAGGCTACTGGCACCCAGCCACTCCACCCCAGAGGACTGCCCAAGCAACAGAAGGCTGGCATGCAATAAGTTTTGAACTGCTCCTCCCCTCATCCACCATCCCACCTGGTGCTTCCCTCCTCACCCACCCCTCCTGGGCTACCTTGCGAATTTTCCCCTATTTGTGTGATGAATTAATAAAGAATGCATGATTTTGAAACGATAATGATGTTATTGCGTCTGAAAGCGGTGATCGAAGGGGGAGGTCGGTTGGCTTACAGGGAAGTAGAGTCATCGAAGGGGGCAGGTTTTCATCAAGGAGAAACAAACAGAACCGTCACACCGTAGCCTGGCCAGTCATGAAACTGGTTTTCAAAGTTTCTCTGATGTGCAGGACACCCAGCTGTGCTCTTCTAATCACCCTGGTGTCTGGCTGTGTGTTATTGGCTGCCAGGCTATTTGCCTCAACCTCCTACCCCGCCATAAACGTCTCCCCCTTACTCACAGATATTGTGGAGCACACAGCAAGCAGTAATAACAATGGGAATATTTGTTTAGCTGAGGTCTAACCTAGTCAGTAAACTGCGCCAGTGAGCTTTTAAACATCCAAATGCACATTCTACCACCATTCTGCACTGGCTCAGCCTATAGTTGAACTGCTCCTTACTACTGTCCAGAGTGCCTGTGAATGGCTTCATGAGCCATGGCATTAAAGGGTAGGCTGGATCCCCAAGGATAACTATAGGCATTTCAACATCCCCAATGGTACTTTTCTGGTCTGGGAAGTAAGTTCCTTCCTGCAGCTGTTGAAACAGACTAGAGTTCCTGAAGATGCGAGCGTCATGCACCTTTCCCGGCCATCCCACGTTGATGTCGGTGAAACGTCTCTTGTGATCCACCAGTGCTTGCAGCATCATTGAAAAGTACCCCTTGTGGTTTACATACTGGCTGCCAAGGTGGTTCGGTCCCAGGATAGGGATATGCGTTCCGTCTATCGCCCCACCACAGTTAGGGAACCCCATTGCAGCAAAGCAATGACCTGCACATTTCCCAGGGTCACTACCCTTGATAGCAGCAGCTCAGTGATTGTGTTGGCTACTTGGATCACAGCAGCCCCCACAGTAGATTTACCCCCTTCAAACTGATTCCTTACTGACTGGTAGCTGTCTGGCGTTGCAAGCTTCCACAGGGCTATTGCCACTTGCTTGTGAACTGTGAGGGCTGCTCTCATCTTGGTATTCTTGTGCTTCAGGTCAGGGGAAAGCAAGTCACAAAGTTCCATGAAAGTGCCCTTATGCATGCGAAAGTTTTGCAGCCACTGGGAATCATCCCAGACCTGCAACACTATGTGGTCCCACCAGTCTGTGCTTGTTTCCCAGGCCCAGAATTGGCATTCCATGGCATGAACCTGCCCCACTACCACCATGATGTCCAAATTGCCAGGGCCTGAGATGTCTGTGTCCATGTCCTCATCACTATTGTGATCATGCTGTCATCGCCTCCTCGCCTGCTTTTGCAGGTTCTGCACATATTGCAGGATAATGTGAGAGCTGTTTGCAATGCTCACAACAGCAGCGATGAGCTGAGTGGGCTCCATGTTTGCCATGGTATGGCGTCTGCAGGAGAGCAGAGTTGCAGTGGAAGCAGTGGATGACAACAGATGCCACGAGAATAGATATTTATACAGAACGACGAGAGGACCTGAGAGGTGGATTCATGGCACCAGGAGAGCAGAGTTGTAGCGGAATTGGTGAAGGATGACGGTTAGCACCACACACATTTCTTGAGAAGAACCCGGGAGCACATGACAGACAACATGGAGAAATTTGCTATTGAGACAACAGCAGCAGAGCAGAGTTGCAGTGGAAGCACTCCCACTGCACCATCTGCTGACAGCTGTATGGTGTCTGCACGAAAAAAAAGGCGTGAAACGATTGTCTGCCCTTGCTTTCATGGAGGGAGGGGCAACTGATGACATGTACCCAAAACTACCTGCAACAATGTTTTTGCCCCATCAGGCATTGGGAGCTCAACCCAAAATTGCAATGGGCAGTGGAGACTGGAGGAACTGTACAACCCACAGTGCAATGCTCCGAAAGTCGACGCTAGCCACGGTACTGCAGACGAACTCTACCAACTTAATGCATTTAGTGTGGACATATGCAATAGACTGTATAAAATCGATTTCTAAAAATCGACTTCTATAAGATTGACCTAATTTCATAGTGTAGACATACCCTTAGTGTATCTTTAAGGGCCTGGAACCTGGAGCCTTGAAGAGAGGGTGTGGCAGGGCCCCCCCTCTCACCCAGCCAATAAGGAATGAGCTGGGGGAAGGGACCAGCATAAATGCTGCCTTCTCCTTCATAGATGAGCAGAATTGCCTATATATACTTCAGGGAGCAGGAAGGCTCTTGCAGAGGCCCTGAATTAACTGGGAGAAGTCAGCAGCAGTGGAAGGCCTGCCTGCTGAACTCTCATAGCCTGAGGGTGGAAGAACTGATAGGTAAAAGGGCAGAGCAGGGTGAGAAGCTATATAAAGTCCTGAAGCTTGCCTGAACCACAGCTCCACCTCCATGGAGAAGAGCTGTGGAAAATTCCTTCCTTAAGAAGGGAAACAGTAAGGATAGTTTGGAAGATATCCCGGTATATACCAGAGAAGGTGAAGGAGAGCTTTGTGTGATTTTTGCCTTTGGGGTTGAATAAAGTAGACCCCTGGAAAAAGTATCTCTTACAAGATTGATAAACATGGAAATACCAATACCAAGTGTAAGCAAAATAGTAATGCCATTAAGAATTTGCATCAGAGAGAATTCCAAACATTCATAATCAACTGAAAATAAGATTTATATAAAATTAGAATGCCACAGTTAGGTAGTTCACAATTTGCTAAATAATCAATTCATAAGAGTCTGTCTGTATTTCCTACATGTAATATTTCCTTTGCGGCTGTGTTATTCAGCCTTAATTTTCTTTTGGTTAATTATATCCCATTACTCCTACTTGTTGATTGTTAATTATTATTTATTATAATAACTAGGAGCAACTGCAGTAATATTAGAGCACCCTACATTGATCTTTCTTCTTGTGATTGCTCCTTCAAGTAAACTTGAAGATAGTTTTATCTACTGTAAGTGTGATATATGCAGTTAGAAAGCTAGCTGTCTATCATAGACTTCTGACAAAGTGAGATGGGGCAGAAGGTTTAAAAAACCAGAATATTTTGCCTGTCTGGGTATGTGCTGTAGGTGCAGAATGGCTAAGGGAACTTGCTAGTAGCTCCTACAATTCTGCTCTCAGTCTGCCTTCTTTCCAAGAACTTCTCTGGCAGCAAAAGCCAAAATTTAGCCCTGAAACTGGGCAACAAAAGGATATAGCAGGCTACAATTCCTGCTGAGTGTTCACGTCTTGATTATAAAGACCAAATATACTCATTACCTGGAAGAAGCTAGTGGCTGAAAGGAGTGAAGACCCATTTCTTCTTCTCATAGACCTTCCCCTCGATTAGTCCTGGAAATCACCTAGTCCTTAAATTGTAAACCTACTCATGATTAGCCAGACAGTCCAAAAGGTTATGATTTTTGTCTCTTTTTCAGTGGAAGTGTGGACCTGGCAGCTTGAAAAGAAATGTCGGTTATAGAACACATTTTAACTAGGTAATAAATCTTGTACTTACAGTGGGATTTAATTAATTTTAAAATGTTAAAACATCTAATCGGACTTGAGAACTTACTACTTTTACTATGGAAAATTAGCTTAATCATTACAAAAACAATATATAATCTATTCACAGTGTAATTAAATTCTCATTTATTTTAAACATCTGCCACAACTACAACATAACTAACCTATTACATAAACTTTAAAACTTTCAAAGAAAACATTACAATGTCTAACAGGAAGAACATCTTCTTCACATAAGACAACATATCAATACCTCAATGACTGTTTAGATCTGATCCTAAAAAGTGAATGACTACATAAGCATAAGTTTATTCACAAGTGCTAGTTGCCCATTTTGTCAAGCTACCATGTCCATTATAGCCTAAAGATAATTAGATGCTATAATATGTCTGTGATAAATGATCTTCTTGACTTGTGCATTTTACTTTAAGCCTTTAGTTCTAATGCAATTATCATGCAAAATTTAATAAAGAATACTTTTTATTTAATTGCATGAATCAGGCTTATTTCTCCTTGTGAATAAAAGTCAGTTTATTTTTCCCTTGCAAGCAATGTAGTTAGAATGCATTATTATTTTTTCTGTTTTAACTATATCCTACATTGTATGGGTTTTCATCCCAAAGGATCTAAAAATGGTATACAGATTGTGGATCCAAGTCCGAATTCCTTGTGCACCTAAAATTTCCATAATTACAGTAAATACTCTTGGGCATGGGATCCTTTTTTAAAATCAGTTGATAAAATGATACTGTAACATTAACTAGAATATGATTTAATAGAATAAATGTATGGAGCAATTTTGTGGGAAGGAATCACAGTAAGACTTTCGTTGCTAGCTAAAAAGTTTCAAAAGTAAAGAAAGATTTTTGACTTACTAAACATTAAATGAAACTGACAAACAGCAGAATAATTCCCAGAGAACAAAGTCATTATTAGAAATGGATGTAATCTGTTCTCTTTCTCGCTCTCTTTTTTGTTACAAAGAAGTTTAATCCTCATCCAGGATTAAAATTCAGTGTATTTTTAGCAGTGCTGTGTCCTAGATAAAATATACTTCTATCTATATTTTTATACGTCTTTTAGGATTCTGGAGTATTTTGTCCTCCCACCAAACAGTCACATACTGGAATGTATATGTGTAACTAAAACATAGATATAGATCTGTATGTGCATAGCTGCAATTATCTAGGCTCTTTCCACATTTTGTAATCGCAATAGTGGGGTGGAGTATATGTTTGTTTTATAATACACACATCTGAGGATAGAGTATCCTGTACAAAGTAAGCAGAGCTATAGAAGAAGTTTCTGTGCCTTTTTTGATCATTTCTCATGGTGTTGGTGCACGTTAGGAATAGCTTTTGAAGTTCCTGGTTTTCTTTATAAGGATAACTTTTATTAAAAATAGAACTATAATATGATTAACAAAGTCCAAAAGCTGTAATTTGGTTCTTTAAAGCATTGGTTGACTGGGCCAGATAGATAATGAAATCTCTATTTGATGAAACCAGAGGTGGGTCCAAGTCACATAGTTTGGTCCCAGATTCAAATTTTCCAAGCATTAGAAGGTGCCCAGCTATGACTTTTAGGAGCATACAGGAAAATCTCATCTACTATGTGAACTTATTTCTACTGAACACTTTACATAAAGCCTGACAATGAAATACAATTTATATTTGATTATTATGTTAATTATGTTTTCCATAAAAATACTATTTAGCAATAAGAAAAGGAGTACCTGTGGCACCTTAGAGACTAACAAATTTATTTGAGCATAAGCTTTTGTGAGCTACAGCTCACTACAGATGCACTCAGTGGAAAATATAGTGCGGAGATTTATATACATAGAGAACATGAAACAATCACTCTCATTACAGTGTGTATGGTAACATCCATTGTTTCATGTTCTTTATGTATAGAAATCTCCCCACTTTATTTTCCACTGCATGCATCCGATGAAGTGAGCTGTAGCTCACGAAAGCTTATGCTCAAATCAATTTGTTAGTCTCTAAGGTGCCACAAGTCCTCCTTTTCTTTTTGCGGATACAGACTAACACGGCTGCTACTCTGAAACCTGTTATTTAGCAATAGTGAGAACTTGGCACCAATCAGTAGTTATGGGAAATTTGCCATTTTCATTTCTAGAAAGTAGTGTAAAATATTTAAAAAATAGGTATTGGAATCTGAATATTCAGCTGAGCAGATGTGTTTGGTAGCTCTGAATATTTGTGCTAGTAAATGTAAAGATGTTTGTGGTATTGCTGCTGGACAAGATTGGGTATATTACTGGGACAAATTCAATGGTTGTAAGTGGTGATGTAAGCTATACATTAGGTGCCAGTTCTTCAGGAAATGGGTTAAGTGGCAAATAGTGTAGCTTGCACCAACTTGGCATTCAGTGGGTGAGCAAAATAAGTGCAATTTAATAGCTAAGTAAGTGTGTTTGAGACAGATTCACTTTTCAGCTACAGCGTCTTTATGCCAGCATAGCATAGTTTCTGCAAAGGAGCCATGGGACAGGCATAATTCATACCCAGTGAATAGTAATTGTGGGGTCTTGTTTGCCAGATCTGTGTCAGCTCCATAAACACTCCTGGAACAGTGGATCAGGGACTGCAGGAAAAAGAGCGGGAAGAGGTGTGGCCAGGGCATCTCCTGACTGCTGCAAGTGAATCAGCTTACCTACCTTATTCCAAGGTGTGAATGATGTCCTTTGTTCTTCTGTTGCTGCTGGGACCTCACTTCATCTTACATCCTCCTGCTGCCTGTTCTTTCTGTTTTTCTGCCACCCCCTTTTCAGCATGCATGTTACTTTAATCCTGCACATCCAGTGACAATCCTACTGATGCGAGTTACACAGCTTTTCCACCTATCCCATATACACTTGTTTTCTGCTCAATTTACACCTTTTTAGTAGAACTCAGTGTTTGAGTCTCTTGGTCACCTGAATTGACTTTAGTAGACTCTAGTAGACCAGCCACAGTGGAGGCTGGTGAAATCTGAGATTGGGGAGGTGAAGCGGACACCCAATTCTTCACTACAACCTTGCTAACAGCAGTAGGTAAAGATCACGCTATCTGAATTATATATGTGATCTGTACTCTCCCGCTCCCCCAGAGGCAGCTCCACAACTTGTGGGGGAGGCAGATTTTTGTCTTTTGCAGCAGGCAGACTGGTCTTCTAACTATGCTGGTCTTCTGCCAAGCTGGTATCCTTGGCCTTCCGTAGCCTGGAAGGCTTGGAAGGCTATGAATATTTTCTGCTAGATAGAGCCCAATCTGCTTTCTATTTTTATGATAAAGTAAAAAAAATAAAGAAAAGATAGCAAGGAAAAGCCATATGTCATGGAATGTTGAAATAATCTACAATTAAATTCCTAATATTTAACTTTAGTTTACCATTCAAAATTACTTTTCCATTCCATGAATAGAATACCTGGAACTGTAAAGACCAATATAATTTTAAACTCTTCTGGAAAATAAATACTACACTGATTTACCTCACCTGAAGATCTGGCCCAATGTATTTCATGCATGGTGGACCATAACTGCTGATTATCAGTAAGTATCAATGGTGCCCAAAACCAAGGAAAAGATATTCCAGCAGATGGGAATTTTCTCCCCAAGGATCCAATTGATTAAGACTGTGAAGTGGCAACAAGCTCCCTGTAATCCTCCTTGTCTCCTACTGCAGAGTTGGTAGCCATCTGTGGCAGTTAACCACAGCAAGGTCCATAAAGACATTATCCCTAAAATGGGTATTAGAGCCTATAAGATCTGAACTGGGTCTTCAATACCTTCTTTTAAGACAGAAGTTTCTATAGATTCGGTACACTTTTCTTCAAGACCTCTAACTACCAACTCTGTGTAAGGCACATGTGTTGAAATGCCTGGAAGGTGTGCTTGCATAATAAACAGTTGGTTTCATCAGCAGAATTGCAAGGAGGTAAGTGATTCAAGGAGTTACTAGACCAGGTGGTAATACAAACAAGTACCTTCCCTTGTTACCTAAGTCTGTCTTAGGGTTTTAAACGGTTACCCATCACCATAGTATTTGTCCTCTAAAAAGAGTGCGAGTACTTTAGGTATGCATTCCTTTAATGCCCTCAATCCCATGGCAAAAGATTCCTCCTCTTCAAAAGAGAAATACAGTATACAAGACAAAAATATGTACAATATATAGGATAAAAATCCCCAAAAGGCTGGAAATTCCAAGACTTTCCATGAACACCATTCTGCAGGAGACACGTTGGTTAACAAGAAACATGAAGTAAAATCTACACAGGACTCTCTAATTCAGGCCACTGGAAGATCAAGACCAGTGTACTAGCAGACAGCCTTCGAGATCAGAGAAAGGAAATCTCATTTCCTGGCAGAATGTGAATGCTCCACTTCAGACAAATGAGTCTTTTACAGCATCAAGGAAAATTATTCTCCATATGTAACAAATTTTTTCATAGTATCCTTTCATCTAGTCCTGGACTTTGAAGGAGCCACAAAAACAGAGAATGACATCCAAAGAGCATTTGCTTGACAAAGGAGTAATCAGAGCCAATTTCATTATGAAATTCTGAAAATTGTACTTCGTGATTCCCTTAGTCCCCAGAAACCCAGAGGGCTAAAGGCATCAACAAATTCATAAAAAACCTGCAGAAAATTCAGGATGTAAAGTCTATAATTTAGCCTGGGGCACACCTATCAGAGGGCATCCTTTCATTCACAGACTTTTCAGAAGTTTATACTCCTGGGGGAATTCTGTGGCACTGTGCACGTGCAGAATTCATGTGCCTGCCGATTTTTTTTCTTTGCAAAAATACATTCTGCTGGAGAGGCACTGCAGTTATGCCTTTTTTCCACCGGGGCTGCTATGGCACCAGAACAGAGGCAGCCGGCTCACCGCTCACTGTGAACAAATAACTTGTGGTTGAACTAGAGCATGTCTTTTAGAAAGACATCCAGTTTTGAGTTTAAGACTTCAAGTGATGGAGAATTTACCACATTTCTTTTCAAGCTACACATTTTGGCCTTGTGCCACACATGTAGTTAACAGAGTGATTTTGGTGCAAATAATAGTTCAGGAGATAAGGTATACACCTGTATGTGAAAGAAAATGAATCTTCTTCAACTAAGGTTGAGATTATCAGAGCCTAAGAGTTAGGCCATTAAAGGGAATCGATGAAGGGAGAGAAACTCAGACCAAAACTTGAGTTCAAGGAAAATTTCTACCTCCAAAATTTCCTGAATTTGGAATAGATTTACTTAATAGTGCAGAGACAAAGGGTAAACCCTAAGGATCCACAGATCTCAGCAGCTCACAAACTGATTCAGTGAGCAATTTGGGGATTAAGTTTCATCCTCTCTTCATGCAATGGTAAACCAAACTCACTTCATCCACATGTTGTTAACTTCTTTAAAGTGTCAGGGAACTTTAATCTTCCAAAAGTTTTCACTGAAGTCTTCCAGAGGAGTAAAAAAATGAGTTGAGTGTCTTCTGTATTTGTTAGTTCTCAACATAACTTTCCTATTGGCAATAATTTGGGCGAGACAGATGTCAGAATGAGAACACTTGAAATGCAGTTGTGCAACTTATGTTCAGCTAATATTATGTGGCGTACTGTAAAAGGATGAGGGCCTATCTTATAACACCCTCCTCCTTCCTGACTCAGCTTTGCTCTTGCTGAGTCAGCTCACTTCCTGCGTTAATTCTGTCTGAGCTCTCTCAAGAAATCTAGGGAAGCAGTTTCCAGTGGGTTTAGTTGTTTTATTTAAGCCTTCATAACAAAACTTTGACAGACTTTTCCCTCAAAAGTCTGTGCAGGCCGAGTAGTCCCTTCCCCAAGTCTGTCCCTCACTTTGGTAACTTCATTAACCAAAATTTCCTGGCTCTTACCTTAGAACCTCAGCAATACAGGACTCCACATGTTCTCCCTTCTGTCCATTTGGTTTCTGGAACAATTCCGCTCTGTAGTCGCTCCAGTAGCAGTCCATTGGGAGCACAGCCCCTGGGCCCTCAGCTTTCTGGAAGGTTTTGCAATATTCTCTTCCATTTCCTGCTGCTCTCTTTTATAAGGCTCAGCAAATTAAGTTCCAGCTCTTTCTCAGGTGCAGTGTGTGGGGCTAATAAGCCTGCTAGCCAGCTAGCTAACTGCAGATCTCTGATTCCAGAGGAATGGTATCCCATATATCTTCACAAGGACTACATGAGACTTTGTTCCCAATTTTGATTCAGTTTTCCACAGATCCCAAGATAGTTCTTTCCTTGTTCTCAACAGTCCTTAAACATAAAGAGTTAGAGACTAGGTTAACTTTGATGTGAAGAGCATTAATGATGTCCCTAAGATAACAAAACACTTCCCAAAAATCTAATTTTGATTCATAGCCTTCCACTGAAGTTGGTGGCAGGAGGCTGTTAGACCTTTAGAGAAAGTAGATGGGTCTAAAACTATATCCACGATTCTTATGCAAGAATGTTCTTTTGCCTTGTGAAATAAGGACATACACCAGAGTCAGCAGCACTTCATGGTTTGAAAGATCCTTTTACATTAGCTCCAAACATAGAATCATAGAACCGTAGGAGTGGAAGGGACTGCAAGAGATCATTAGTTCAGTCCCCTGACTCATGGCAGGACCAAGTATTATCTAGACAGTCCCTGACAGGTGTTTCATAGAATCATAGAATATCAGGGTTGGAAGGGACCCCAGAAGGTCATCTAGTCCAACCCCCTGCTCGAAGCAGGACCAATTCCCAGTTAAATCATCCCAGCCAGGGCTTTGTCAAGCCTGACCTTAAAAACCTCTAAGGAAGGAGATTCTACCACCTCCCTAGGTAACGCATTCCAGTGTTTCACCACCCTCTTAGTGAAAAAGTTTTTCCTAATATCCAATCTAAACCTCCCCCACTGCAACTTGAGACCATTACTCCTCGTTCTGTCATCTGCTACCATTGAGAACAGTCTAGAGCCATCCTCTTTGGAACCCCCTTTCAGGTAGTTGAAAGCAGCTATCAAATCCCCCCTCATTCTTCTCTTCCGCAGGCTAAACAATCCCAGCTCCCTCAGCCTCTCCTCATAACTCATGTGTTCCAGACCCCTAATCATTTTTGTTGCCCTTCGCTGGACTCTCTCCAATTTATCCACATCCTTCTTGTAGTGTGGGGCCCAAAACTGGACACAGTACTCCAGATGAGGCCTCACCAATGTCGAATAGAGGGGAACGATCACGTCCCTCGATCTGCTCGCTATGCCCCTACTTATACATCCCAAAATGCCATTGGCCTTCTTGGCAACAAGGGCACACTGCTGACTCATATCCAGCTTCTCGTCCACTGTCACCCCTAGGTCCTTTTCCGCAGAACTGCTGCCTAGCCATTCGGTCCCTAGTCTGTAGCTGTGCATTGGGTTCTTCCGTCCTAAGTGCAGGACCCTGCACTTATCCTTATTGAACCTCATCAGATTTCTTTTGGCCCAATCCTCCAATTTGTCTAGGTCCTTCTGTATCCTATCCCTCCCCTCCAGCGTATCTACCACTCCTCCCAGTTTAGTATCATCCACAAATTTGCTGAGAGTGCAATCCACACCATCCTCCAGATCATTTATGAAGATATTGAACAAAACCGGCCCCAGGACCGACCCTTGGGGCACTCCACTTGATACCGGCTGCCAACTAGACATGGAGCCATTGATCACTACCCGTTGAGCCCGACAATCTAGCCAGCTTTCTACCCACCTTATAGTGCATTCATCCAGCCCATACTTCCTTAACTTGCTGACAAGAATACTGTGGGAGACCGTGTCAAAAGCTTTGCTAAAGTCAAGAAACAATACATCCACTGCTTTCCCTTCATCCACAGAACCAGTAATCTCATCATAAAAGGCGATTAGATTAGTCAGGCATGACCTTCCCTTGGTGAATCCATGCTGGCTGTTCCTGATCACTTTCCTCTCATGCAAGTGCTTCAGGATTGATTCTTTGAGGACCTGCTCCATGATTTTTCCAGGGACTGAGGTGAGGCTGACTGGCCTGTAGTTCCCAGGATCCTCCTTCTTCCCTTTTTTAAAGATTGGCACTACATTAGCCTTTTTCCAGTCATCTGGGACTTCCCCCGTTCGCCACGAGTTTTCAAAGATAATGGCCAATGGCTCTGCAATCACAGCCGCCAATTCCTTCAGCACTCTCGGATTCAACTCCTCCGGCCCCATGGACTTGTTCACGTCCAGCTTTTCTAAATAGTCCCCAACCACCTCTATCTCCACAGAGGGCTGGCCATCTCTTCCCCATTTTGCGATGCCCAGCGCAGCAGTCTGGGAGCTGACCTTGTTAGTGAAAACAGAGGCAAAAAAAGCATTGAGTACATTAGCTTTTTCCACATCCTCTGTCACTAGGTTGCCTCCCTCATTCAGTAAGGAGCCCACACTTTCCTTGGCTTTCTTCTTGTTGCCAACATACCTGAAGAAACCCTTCTTGTTACTCTTGACATCTCTGGCTAGCTGCAGCTCCAGATGTTTGACGAACCTGTTCTTAAAAATCTCCAATGATGGAGATTCTACAACTTGCGCAGGCAATTTATTCCAGTTCTTAACCACCCTGACAGGAAGTTTTTCCTAATGTCCAATCTAAACTGCCCTTGCCATAATTTAAGTCCATTGCTTCTTGTCCTAGTCTCAGAGTTTAAGAAGAATAATTTTTCTCCCTCCTCCTTGTAACATCCTTGTATGTACTTGAAAACTGTTATCATGTCCCCCCTCAGTCTTCTCTTTTCCAGATTAAACAAAACCAGTTTTTTCAATCTTCTCTAATAGGTCATGTTTTCTAGGCTTTCTAATCCCTATGGGGGATTAGCCACCAGTCTTAGGGTTATCTGCCCTATTTCTCAGCAGTTTGTCCTGAATTTGGCATCCTCAGTTGTGACCCACTGAGGCATGATTACAGACCTCCCCAGAGCCCTTTCTCCAGTACTCCTTCCTAGGCAGTCATTTCCCATTTTGTATGTGTGCAACTGATTGTTCCTCCCTAAGTAGAGTATTTTGCATTTGTCCTTATTGAATTTCATCCTATTTACTTCAAACCATTTCTCCAATTTGTCCAGATCATTTTGAATTTTAATCCTATCGTCCTAAGCACTTGCAACCCCTCCCAGCTTGGTATCATACACAAACTTTGTAAGTGTACTCTCTATGCCATTATCTAAATCTTTGATGAAGATATTGAACAGAACTGATCCCTGCAAGTACTGGACCCAGAACTGAGTCCTGCAAGACCCTCATTCAATATGCACTTCCAACTTGACTGTGAACACTGATAACTACTCTGGGGGGAATTGTTTTCCAGCCAGTTATGCACTCACCTGGTAATAGCTCCATCTAGGTTATATTTCCCTAGTTTTGTTTTTGTTGTTTTGTTTTAAACTGGACCAGCATGTCTACACTGATGCATTATCTGAAAGGAGAGTTGCCCATGTTGTGGATACCTTATACAATCTTCTCTTTCCTTCTTTATTCTCTTTTGAATGCTCACTCTTATGTATTCCATTAGTCATAGGATCTGTGGTCAATATGATGGGTAAATTTTTTTGTTAGTTTTCTTTGACTGTAGACTCTTAGCTACTGGCTTTCTTCAGTTAATTTATTATTCTTTCTACTCACTTAAATCAATTATTGTAATGATCAATTTACTGAATGCTGGAGCATTTTCTTGAAATAAAGTTTATATAATTTTTAATCTTCATTTTGAGAGTTTTTTCTCTCAAAAAAGAAAGAGATTTTATTTCATCTTTTTTGGTGAGATGGCATTTTATGTCATCAATGCTTAACAACATTTTTGTAAATATATGCTTCCCGACACCAAGAAACTTTGTCACAGACTTTTCACTCTTTCCCCTTATGCTCTGGTGTAGTTTCTTACAGGCTGCTTTTCATTTAGAAACTGTCTCCTTATAACTCATCTTAGCGTTTCCGCACTGATCACACCTATATTATTTTCTTTAACTTCTCAATGCCTATACTAGCTATTCCCCCCCTTCAATATTGTGCTTTTTCACTCAGCTTAACATGTCTTTGACAACATACTGCCTTTTGTGTTATTTTTGGGCTATCCATAGGCCACTTAGTATTCAAAGGTTTTAGACTTTTATTTGTCACATGTTTCTTTTAAAATGAGATATTATAATGTTTCTGAGGCAAAAATCAATTCTTACTCCTTGCTTCTACTCTGTTCTTTTCTGTTTGTTTTAATATATGAAGCATGACAAATAAGTTAAATATAATTACATTGATTCAGCAGTTTATCTTATTGAATAGCTAAAAAATATCTATTCTGTCAACCACTATTTTCTTTTAATCTGTAAATTTATCTGGATAGCCAAAATTTGGTGCCCAATATGTTTTCTTTCCCATTTCAATTAAAATGTCACATGACAGTATTAAATAAGCACAGGGAATTTTCAGTTCATGTATTATAAAGAACATAGAAAAGAGGATAATAGTTAAGATTAATAATGTACAACAGCAGTTTTAATTTTCAGCCTGCTGTCTACTAAATTTTAGGGGGCACTAGATATAGTAAATACTGTAGGTGTTTCACCAAGAAATGATTATTGTACTTGCGCACAAATTGACATAGAAAAATTTCAACAACTATTTCAGGCTAAATTATTTTAATTCTGCTAAATACTAATGTTCCTGGTGGAAGATAAACTAGTAGATATGAATTTACAGAACTGAAATAGAAAAGTCATTTACAAAATGGTTCAGTCTGAAAGATTGCCATTTAAAAAAAAAACCCTGAAAACGTGGTACAATAATCTGATTTTTACACAAGGACCTTCTATATCGTCAGGCTCCTAACTCTCTCAAGTAAATCACATTCAGAAAGCAAAAAGAAAAGGAGTACTTGTGGAACCTTAGAGACTATGCCACAAGTACTCCTTTTCTTTTTGCGAATACAGACTGACATGGATGCTATTCTGAAACCATTCAGAAAGGAAACACGTCATAAAGAAGAGAACAAGAATTAAAGTATAAAATTAAATGATGAACAAAACGTTCATCCCTTGTGTTAAGTGTAAACAAAAGTTTTTTATAGCCTTTGTGTCTTAAATTTTCAGGACATTTCTTATTTATCTTACATAGTGAGGACAAATCAAAAGGAATAAAGGATTTGCAGATAAAGAATCCAAATCACAATAATTTAACTTCCAAACTGTCACTAAACCTCTGTTTCAAATTATAACATATTTTTTTCACTTTTAATCCACCACTATTTCCAAATGTGTCTGATTTCTGCTATTCTCAAAAAATAGCACTTTAGTTTGCTCTGCCTTTCTATAGTTTGACTGATTTATTTTACTTTATAATATAGAAAAGCATATTGTTGAGAGGTATCCAGGATACTTTTAGCCAACTTCCAGATATCTATCTCTAAAAGAACAATTACTTTTTATTTCATTATTTACAGCAATATTTGGGCCTGATGCACTGCCCATTGAAATCAGTAAGATTCATTGGGCATTGGATAAGGCTTAATGTGTATCCACTCAATGCTCTGAGCACACTTACAATATATTCGCAAAAAGAAAAGGAGTACTTGTGGCACCTTAGTAACTAACCAATTTATTTGGAAACCAAAAACTAGCGAGTTCAGATCCTACAGCACAGGTATTATATGCTCTAAGCATTCACGTTGTGCATCAAGTTTATCTTCCAGGAGATCCCAACTGGCAGTCCTAAGTTCAGTGAATTATTATTTTATTTATTTATTAATAGGGTTTCCTATGGTGCTCATCTCTGTAGTATTTGCATCTATCACAATCCCAACTGTGGGGCACTTACTGAATGGGGGAGGCAACATGATGACAGATGATGTGGAAAAAGCTGAAGTACTCAATCCTTTTTTTGCCTTGCTCTTCACAGACAAAGTCAGCTCCCAGGCTGCTGCAATGGGCAACACAGTATGGGGGGGAGGTGAGCAGCCCTCAGTGGTGAAAGAGCAGGTTAAGGACTATTTAGAAAAAGCTGGATGTGCACAAATCCATGGGTCCAGATCTAATGCATCCAAGGGTGCTGAGGGAGTTGGCTGATGTGATTGCAGAGCTGTCAAGGTTCCTCCCCCACTCTGAACTCTAGGGTACAGATGTGGGGACCTGCATGAAAAACCTCCTAAGCTTATCTTTACCAGCTTAGGTCAAAACTTCCCCAAGGTACAAAATATTCCACCCGTTGTCCTTGGATTGGCCGCTACCACCACCAAACTAATACTGGTTACTGGGGAAGAGCTGTTTGGACGCGTCCTTCCCCCCAAAATACTTCCCAAAACCTTGCACCCCACTTCCTGGACAAGGTTTGGTAAAAAGCCTCACCAATTTGCCTAGGTGACTACAGACCCAGCCTTGGATCTTAAGAACAATGAACTATCCTCCCAACACTTGCACCCCCCTTTCCTGGGAAATGTTGGATAAAAAGCCTCACCAATTTGCATAGGTGACCACAGACCCAAACCCTTGGATCTGAGAACAATGAAAAAGCATTCAGTTTTCTTACAAGAAGACTTTTAATAAAAAATAGAAGTAAATAGAAATAAAGAAATCCCCCCTGTAAAATCAGGATGGTAGATATCTTACAGGGTAATTAGATTCAAAAACATAGAGAACCCCTCTAGGCAAAACCTTAAGTTACAAAAAAGATACACAGACAGAAATAGTTATTCTATTCAGCACAATTCTTTTCTCAGCCATTTAAAGAAATCATAATCTAACACATACCTAGCTAGATTACTTACTAAAAGTTCTAAGTCTCCATTCCTGGTCTATCCCCGGCAGAAACCAGCATATAGACAGACACACAGACCCTTTGTTTCTCTCCCTCCTCCCAGCTTTTGAAAGTATCTTGTCTCCTCATTGGTCATTTTGGTCAGGTGCCAGTGAGGTTACCTTTAGCTTCTTAACCCTTTACAGATGAGAGGAGCTTTCCCCTGGCCAGGAGGGATTTCAAAGGGGTTTACCCTTCCCTTTATATTTATGACAAGAGCCATTGGCCATTATCTTTGAAAAATCGTGGCAATTCAGGGAGGTCCCGGATGATTGGAAAAAGGCAAATATAGTGCCCATATTTTAAAAAGGGAAGAAAGATAACCTGGGGAACTACAGACCGGTCAGCCTCATTTTAGTCCCTTTCAAAATCATGGAGTAGGTCCTCAAGGAATCCATTTTGAAGCACTTGGAGGAGAGGAAGGTGATCAGGAACAGTCAACATAGATTCACCAAGGGCAAGTCATGCCTGAC
The DNA here is from genome assembly GCF_965140285.1 of Lepidochelys kempii. Taxonomy (NCBI): domain Eukaryota; kingdom Metazoa; phylum Chordata; order Testudines; family Cheloniidae; genus Lepidochelys; species Lepidochelys kempii. Next base: position 58,039,887 of record NC_136382.1, read on the forward strand.
CAACCTGATTGCCTTCTATGATGAGATAACTGGCTCTGTGGATGTGATATATCTTGACTTTCACAGAGCTTTTGATACGGTCTCCTACAGTATTCTTGACAGCAAGTTAAAGAAGTATGGATTGAATAAATGGACTACAAGGTGGCTAGAAAGCTGGCTAGATTGTTGGGCTCTACAGGTAGTGATCAACAGCTCGATGTCTAGTTGGCAGCCGGTATCAAGCGGAGAGCCCCAGGGGTTGTTCCTGGGGCCAATTTTGTTCAACATCTTTATTAATGATCTGGATGATGGGATTAATTGTACCCTTAGAAGGTTCTCAGATGACACTAAGATGGGGAGAGAGGTAGATACGCTGGAGGGTAGGGATAGGGTGCAGAGGGACCTAGACAAATTGGAGGATTGGGCACTTAGGAAGGAAGAATCCCATGCACCGCTACAAGCTGGGGACCGACTGGCTAAGCAGCAGTTCTGCAGGAAAGAACCTGGGGATTACAGTGGATGAGAAGCTGGATATGAGTCGGAAGTGTGTGCCCTTGTAGTCATGAAGGCCAATGGCATATTGGACTGCATCAGTAGGAGCATTGCCAGCAGATCAAGGGAAGTGATTATTCCCCTCTATTCAGCACTGGTGAGGCCACCCCTGGAGTATTGCATCCAGTTTTGGTCCCCCCACTCAAGAAGGGATGTGGACAAATTGGAGAGAGTCCAGTGGAGGGCAACAAAAATGATTAGGGGCCGGGACATATGGCTTATGAGGAGAGGCTGAGGGAACTGGGTTTATTTAGTCTGAAGAACAGTGGGAGAGGGGGGATTTGATAGCAGCCTTCAACAACCTGAATGGGGTTCCAAAGAGGATGGAGCTAGGGTGTTGTCAGTGGTGGCAGATAACAGAACAAGAAGCAATGGTCTCAAGTTGCAGTCGGGGCGGTCTAGGTTGGATATTAGGAAAAACTTTTTCACTAGGAGCGTGATGAAGCACTGGAATGGGTTCCCAAGGAGGTTTTGGAATCTCCATCCTTAGAGATTTTTGACAAAGCCCTGGCTGGGATGGTTTAGTTGGTGTTGGTCCTGCTTTGAGCAGGGGGTGGACTAGATGACCTCCTGAAGTCTGCTCCAACCTTAATATTCTATGATTCTATGATCACAGGTTAATTACTTTTATCTTTACAACATTCCTCTGAGCAACCGTGGATCTGGGATTTTGCAATGGAGTGGGTAGGTGGGAGTGATCAATATGCAAATACCTAGCATTACATAAATAAACATTATGCACACTAGTTGCATTTTTATAGTTAATTTCATGGTAGCTAAGGTTTTTCACAAGCAATAGTCTTTAAAACCTTTTGTGAAGTGGTCAGTTGTATTTTTTGTAAATTAGTATCTTAGTTTCACTTTTGATTGTTTGGTAACCTTTGATTTTTATCAATGTCCTTTTCTCAAATGAAAAAGACAGCTGGAAACCACATTTCCCTTGCAATCACTTCACCTATCTTGCCTCGTTCCCAGCTTGGTTCTTTTTGATTCCTGTAATTCTCCCGAGTTTCCTCCGATCCTATTTCCTCAAGGTCTTCTGTGCCTCTGGCCTCCTTTTTATTTTTCACTGGTCCTTGTCTCCTTTTGCCCTCCTATGTTTGTTTTTCCTCTTCCCTCTATCTGCATCGACCTGCCTCAACCCTCTTAGTCCTCCTCCTTACCTTTATCCACATCTCCTCTCATCCTGTGTCTTTTTCAGTTATGATAAAGAGGTTATGATGACCCTTACAGGCAACAGTGGATATAGGAAGGCTCTTCAAAGGGAGAGGACAGGACAGAATTTGGCCGCCAGAAAGCCAGTGATATTTAAACTGAGATAAAACCCTGATTTCTAAATAATTAGCTAGGGCTTACTGATACAATCATGGTAGAACAGTGGTCACTTTATTACTACAGGACTCTAATGATTCATTAGTATATTTCAGTACTGAACTGAAATTGGCTATAGACTAGTGAAAAAGATCTATGAATGATTATTTATACATTCCAGAGAAGAGCAACTTTTAAAGAATCAAATCTTAAATAAACCCCAAAATCAAACATAGAGCTGGAGGGTAATGGGGTGATCTGATTAGATCACTAGGGGGGTTTTGGATTTAAATAACTGAAGTCATTTTGCATTACTAAGGTGATTCTTGCAAGCCTGTTATGTAATTAAAGTTATATGAAAATGAGATTGTCCAAAAATGGAACCATAAAAACATAAATTACTCAAAATGGGATGTGAGCAGCCTAGCAAGGGGAAAAGTATGGTACACAAAAGAGATTAACTGACTGAATAGATAAAATTATTTTTAAAAGAATATAAGTATCAAGTTTTATATGTGTTAACCACTTACATAAGAAAAATGTAAACTAGGAAGAAAAATCAGACTTTATATTGGAAGGCGATGGAAGTATATTACTTTTTTCCATTCAAGAGATCCAAGTGGGTATTTTCAGCATTCCTTCTGAATGATTCTGAAAATTGAAAGTGTAGAGATAGAAGGGAATGGAATGTCAAAAACACTGTAAATAAATCTTTGTTTACTACTTACTGGTAGCTCAAATTAAGATGTTTTAAAATGTCCCTGAACTATTAGGCAGTACAGGGCTTCACTGAGTTACACATTATAGAGATGGCAGGGTGACAGGCTATTGCTGAGTTAACAGGTCTTTGAAAAGGGCAGAGACAACATGTTCTCTGTAGTCATCTCTTTTCTTCATCTGTTTCTCTCTGTCATAATGTTGAAATATACCTTTTCTTCATAACTCTTGATAATCTGCATTAGTGTGTGGCTCCTGCCATTATAGTTTGCTAATTTATGTCAGCATGCGTAGGTTGACCTGAATGATTTGAATCTCACCTACCGCTATTCCCTGCCGCAGGTAATAGACTATCGGGAAACTAGACACTGGTAATGAATTAGGCCATTTTATGTGGCCAATGTTTTTAAAAATGACCAGTGATTTTTGGGTGCCTTAATTTTTGGGTACCTACCCTGAGTCACCATGAAAGGTCTTAACCAACCCACCCACTGAAAATCAGGTACCTCAGGGTGGGTACACAAAACCTGAGGCACACAAAATCACTAGGAACTTTTGAAAATCATGCCCTATTTCTGTTGAGTAAACCATTATTTCTGGGTCATGTACTATTTAGTCATAAACAAAATCTTCATCATCATATTTGAAAATTTCTCAAGGATTTTAGCAATATGCAGTCCTGCCACCAAGCCAGTTAACACCCAGATATATCTGATGCCCACAGGACAGGATATCCTAACCTCTATCCTACAGCATCACTACACAGTATGTCTTTTATTTATTTAGGAAATAAACAACTTCATTAGATATCTCTGAATGTACAGGTAAGTGCAAAAGATCAGAATGGGGCACTAAGTTTATAGCAAAGTTCTGATCTCACTTCTTAAACCTACTTTTGTAACAGTAGCTACATTAGATCATGGAATGTCATTATTATTTGGTTTTCTCAGGCTCCATTATTCCATACTGCGTTTTGTTTTCCTACCTTATTGAAACTCCTCTCTTTCCCCTACTTGAGCTGCCAGTGTAGTGACTTAAGGTGAGATCAAAGCAACACACTTCCTCTTAAATTGATACAATTTCTAATCTATGGATTGGCTTTCAACCCGTGCTTTATTTTGATTAATCATTTTTTTATATTCTTATGCTGGCACAAAACTCCTTACTGCTTTTTCTTGCCCTACTCCCCCATCATAAATTTTAAATATTCCATATTAAGTCTCACAGTTGTCAACCCTTTTCCCAACCTTTCCCACAATCTCTGACTCTCCTAAATACCCAACTCCCTTCCTTACCAAAAAATACATTGCTTCTCTCCACTTTTCTTTTTTAATCTCTGAGATATCCACTCAGATTTGTTGTAGAGCACTGATACTTTCTCTCCCCCTTCCTCAAATCTTCCATCCCAGATTTACTGAGGTTGCCTTTGTGCTCGAGCTTGCTAGCACAGATAGCACAGACTTAATCAACTTAGCCTCAGACCTCTGCATCTGGAGCGAGAGGTGGGAGACTTAAGAGAAAGACCATGGACATCCCAGAAGGTAGGCTCAACAAAGATAAAGTTGGAAAAATCAAACTTGTCATCCTATTGCAGTAAGTGCAGCACTGTAAATTAATGTTTAGCCAACTCCTACGGTATACTGTGATTTCTTAGATTAGCCAGACTTCAAAAAATGGCATTTGGACTGCTATTCTATACCAAGTAAAATGCTGCACAAAAGACTCAACCTCATTTTGTTTTCGAAATAGCAGTTGTGGACATTTATAAAACTAGCCATAGTGATGATTGAACACCATCTGCAATATGAATAAAAATACTTTCTGAAGGAAATGTTTTATTTGATCTTTATCAACTTCCGTCTATGACATATTCTACAATTTCAACATTCTAGACTGCCACATAACATTTGTCTGACTTTGTCTTTTCCCCAATTGCTGATATTCTACAAAGCATAGTGGAACGATATTTATAGAATGCTAAGGAGGAAATTCAGGCACACATTAAGGCTCTGAAGCTGCATCAGGATCCTCTAATGCAGACCTCTGTGTCAGTGTAGAGTCTCATTGACTTCAGTGAGATTTTGCATAGGCATAGCCACACTAGAGGATTTCAGTGCAGGATCATGCATTAATGAGGAGCTTTAAATATACCCTCTTGATTGTGTGCCGTAAGTACTCTGGCCCCAACTGTCAATCTTAGATGCTCAGACATGAGCATCACAATATGTATTTAGCCACCTAAATAAAAGTTACCTGATATTCAGAGGTGCTGAGCACCCACAGTTTGGCTTCTTTTATTTAGGTGTCTCAATATGAATTGTGGCACCTAACTATGGGTGTCAGAGTTTGAAAAAAAATGGCCACTGTATCATACCTATGTTCCGTGCACTTATGAATAAGGCTGCGAGTTTGTCACAGAAGGCATGGATTCCATGACTTTCCGGGAACTGCATGACTTCTGTAGTGGCTGGTGTGGCTGGCCCGGGGTGATGCGTGAGCAGCACAGGCAGCCCCTGGGCCAGCTGCACCGGCTGCTGGGGCAATCTCAGGCCACCATGTCCCCTTCCCCCAGCAGCTGCAGGAGTTTGGAGGGTGGGGGAACTCAGGGTTGGGGCGTGGGAAGGGGTGAGGGCTCTGGGCGGCACTTACCTCGGCGGGGGCTTCCCAGAAGTGGCGATATTCCTTGGCGGAGGCATGGCCAGGGGGCTCTGCGCGCTCCTTCCTCCTGTAGGCACCGCAGCTGCAGGTCCCATTGGCCGTGGTTCCTGGCCAATAGGAGCTGCAGAGCTGGTGCTTGGGGCTGAGGCAGCGTGCAGAGCCCCCCTGGCCATGCCTAAGAACCGAGGGACATGTCGCCACTTCCAGGGAGGCGCAGAGCCAGGTAGGGAGCCTCACAGCCCCGCCTCCACTGCACCAGCAGAGGTCCTGGGCCAGCCCCCTTTCCCCCAACTACCCGTGGCACCCCCCGGGCTGGCTCCCCGACCACCCACAGCACCCATGGGCTGTCTCCCCGCCCAAATGTAGTCAGGAGCATATAATACAAGTCATGGACAGGTCATGGGCTGTGAATTTTTGTTTACTGCCTGGGGCCTGTCCACGACTTTTACTAAAAATACCTGTGACCAAAGTTCCCTCTAAGCTGTGCGGCCGCACAGCCACGCTGCAGCCTATTAAACGCTGCACGGGTGCTCAGGGCTGCAGCGGGGAGAGATGCCTCTCTCCTAGCCCTGGACCTGCCATGACGCCCCTCCCCCAGCCTCTACCCAGCCTGGCCCAGACAGTACTGGGTTTATAATGGCAGCAGACCCACATTCAGCAGGGGCCCGGCCGGCCCAGCCTGGTGCTCCACTACACTTGCACTGCAGCCCAATGGCCGCAGCACTGGCTCCTCTCCTCTCCGGCCTCTGCCCCGCACTCCTCTAGGCCACCGGACCAGGGCTTCTCTCCACCCCCCTCTCCACCCGCCCACTCGCTCCTCTTAGCCAGCCAGCTGAGGGCTCCTCTCTCTGCCCCTGCCCTCTGTGACTGGCATGCAGCAGCTGTCGGCTGCCTGCCAGTGATGGGTGAAGGGGTGCGGAAAGGAGCCAACAGCCGCTGCCGTTCCTCTGGGCTGCCGGTGATGGACAGTTGGCCACTTTGAGCTCACCTGGGGATCCCGAAGCCGCAGACTGTTACCGGCAGCCTGGACTGTGGACAGATCTTCCATGGCCGGGGGAGAGGTGCTGCGACAGGGAGAGAGAGATGGGGGGAATCCTCTCTCCCCGCCATAGCCCTGGAGCAGCCTGCACCCCAAGCCCCTCATCTCCAGCCCCACCCCAGAGCCCACACCCCCAGCCTGAGCCCTCACCCCCTCCCGCACCCCAACCCTCTACCCCAGCACTGAGCCCCTAATCCTCGGCCCCACCCCAAAGCCCGCACTCCCAGCTGGAGTCCTCACCCCCCAACTCCAACCCTCAGCCCCAGCCCTGAGCCCCCTCCTACACGCCAAACCCCTCGGCCCCATCCCCGCCACATACATTTTCTTATGTGCACCAATGTGGAGGTGATATAACACATAACAAAATGTATTCCGCACATGTGTGTGAAAAGCTAGAGGGAACATTGCCCATGACTAAAACATAGCCTTACTTATGAACAGTAGTGTAAAACTATTTGCACGAAACATAATAAAATATTACTTATATGCTTTAATGGCTGGAAGTAAACTGACAAATAGGTAAGTACAGACTATAGCAGTTCTTGAATAATAAATGTGTCTATTACATACTGGGTTCAATCCTACATTTCCTGCAGGGCCCAAACTCTTATTGGACAGTGGTCACTGTTACACAATTAATTTTTATCCATGGGTACCATATAGTAATATCTGAGATACTACCAAATTTACCAATACTTAGAATGGGAAATAGGAGTAGTATAGATAATTTCCACTGTGCTCACTTCAGAGGTGACCATTATGTACTTTTGCATGCTGTATACTGTCTTAACTCTGGTAATAGAAATAATAATAATAATAAATAATCATGTAGTATGGCTTTATTGTTTGACAGGATAGTGTGCTCTTGCTAAAAATTAAAAAGTCAAAAGGACCAAGCAATAAAATCAGCCATAATTTAATTTCTTTAATTTTTGTGTTAATAGGTTTGTCTGATTCTTTGGTCAGTATTGTATCTATATGAAATACTGAAAAGTACTTGTAATAAACCTTTAATATTTATTACCTGCAGTAAACCTAAATCTGTGCTTTGCAGATAAATACAGTTCACTGAAAGGGAATGGATCTGATTCTGCACTGCCTTTCACCTTTCACAGTCACTTACACTTGTTGAAAGTGTGTGCAAAGTGCTGCTAAATCAGAAAGTTAGATTTTATACTCATTTTACATAGGTTTAAATGTCTGCATGAAGTACAAGACAGTACAGAGGAAGGCCTTTGGCTGTAAAATATTATGAATATGATATTGTTGTGACAGTATAGGTTATAGTCAGTGATCCAAAGTGTCGTGATGTTTAGGTATCTCAATTTTCCACACTTAATTGCACTTTGCTTGAATTTTCCAGGGTTATAAGAGCTAAAAATTAGGAGTGACGATACATTCCCATTTGATCTATGTGTGTTCAGTCCCCAATTGAGATTCTATGTCTTCCCAAAACTCACCTGCTCAGCTTTCTCTCCTACATTACTTTTCCTTTTGCTCTCTCCTCACTGCAGGAATGCCAGTTTGCAGTTTCACTGCATTTTCATTCCAGCTTTATTCTCTTACTTCCTCTGTATTTCCATTCATTATTTTCTGATTCTTTCTTCAAGAGTTCATGTGCCCATTCTGTAAAGGATTCTCTTTCTTCATTCAAGAAATTGTTTTGAGATAGTTTGTATTAAAAACACTATAGGAAAATAAATTGTGTTGTATTTGTATGAACTCACTTTGGAAAGAGAGGGAATATATCTACTAGGCGAGTGGGTTGTTTTTGTGGAGGATTGAGGGTGGGTTTTTTGGCTATAATTTGAAATGACAGCAAATTGCAAGTGACAGACAGCTGTGAGTGAGCTCTAGGTCTTCTGAAGTGATAGAATTTTTATAGCATCCCGAAACATCACATGTTTTATGTCATTTATTTACCTTATTTTGTTAGACTTTTGTAATTTTTATGATTCTGTATGTTGATGTTCATTGTATATTGGTAACTACCAATACAGTGACATGATTGGTATGGGCAGATCTTGATGATGGTTCCCGTGAATTTAGATTTATATGCAGTCAAATCCTTACTCAGGCAAAACTCCCTTTGACTTTGAGTAAGGGCAGAGTAAAATCTGAGTAAGGATTTCAGAATCTAGCAAGCAATGATTTGCAGTTTGTTCAAATGGTTTGTGAAATTTAGGAGTATATCTGATAACTACATTAGTATTTTCTGTTCATCACCTTATGAGAAAGATATGGACAAACTGAAAGGAGTTCAGATAAGAGCTGCAAAAATGAAAATGAGTCTGATAGATCATAGAATCAGAATATCAGGGTTGGAAGGGACTTCAGGAGGTCATCTAGTCCAACCCCCTGCTCAAAGCAGAACCTAATCCCCAACTATATCATCCCAGCCAGGGCTTTGTCAAGCCTGACCTTAAAAACCTCCAAGGAAGGAGATTCTACCACCTTCCTAGGTAACCCATTCCAGTGCTTCATCACCCTCCTAGTGAAAAAGCTTTTCCTAATATCGAACCTAAACCTCCCACACTGCAACTTGAGACCATTGCTTCTTGTTCTGTCATTTGCCACCACTGACAACACCCTAGCTCCATCCTCTTTGGAACCCCCATTCAGGTTGTTGAAGGCTACTATTAAATTCCGCCCCCCCCCCCCAGCTCTTCTGCAGACTAAATAAACCCAGTTCCCACAGCCTCTCCTCAAAAGTCATGTGTCCCAGCCCCCTAATAATTTTTGTTGCCCTCCGCTGGACTCGCTCCAATTTGTCCACATCCCTTCTGCAGTGAGGGGACCAAAACTCTGTGCAATACTCCAGGTATGGCCTCACCAATGCTGAATAGAGGTGGAATAATCACTTCCCTCGATCTGCTGGCAATGCTCCTACTAAAATACAGCCCAATATGCTGTTCGCCTTCTTCACAACAAGGGCACACACTGCTGTCTCATATCCAGCTTCTCATCCACTGTAATCCTCAGGTCCTTTTCTGCAGAATTGCTGCTTAGCCAGTTGGTCCCCAGCCTGTAGTGGTGCATGGGATTCTTCCTTCCTAAGTACAGGAGTCTGCACTTGTCATTGTTGAACCTCATCAGATTTCTTTTGGCCCAAATCCTCCAATTTGCCCAGGTCACTCTGCACCCTATCCCTACCCTCCAATGTATCTACCTCTCTCCCCAGCTTAGTGTCATCTGAGAACTTGCTGAGGGTGCAATTAATCCCATCATCCAGATCATTAATAAAGATCAAGGTTGGACAAAACTAGCCCCAGGACCGACCCCTGGGGCACTCCGCTTATACCGGCTGCCAACTAGACATCAAGCTGTTGATCACTACCTGTAGAGCCCAACAATCTAGCCAGCTTTCTAGCCACCTTATAGTCCATTTATTCAATCCATACTTCTTTAACTTGCTGGCAAGAATACTGTAGGAGACCGTATCAAAAGCTTTGTGAAAGTCAAGATATATCACATTCACTGCTTTCCCCATATCCACAGAGCTAATTATCTCATCAGAAAGGCAATTAGGTTAGTCAGGCATGACTTGCCCTTGATGAATCTATGCTGACTGTTCCTGATCACTGTCCTCTCCTTGAAGTACTTCAGAATTGATTCCTTGTGGACCTGCTCCATGATTTTTCCAGGGACTGAGGTGAGGCTGACTGGCCTGTATTTCCCCGGATCCTCCTCCTTCCCATTTTTAAAGATGGGCACTACATTAGCCTTTTTCTCGTCATTCCGGACCTTGCCTGATCACCATGAGTTTCCATAATGGCCAATGGCTCCGCAATCACATCTGCCAAGTTCTTTAGCACCCTCGGATGCAGTGCATCCGGCCCCATGGACTTGTGCTCATCCAGCTTTTCTAAATAGTCCCGAACCATTTCTTTCTCCATGGAGGGTTGGTCACCTCCTCCCCATGCTGTGCTGCCCAGTGCAGTAGTCTGGGAGTTGACCTTGTCTGTGAAGACAGAGGCAAAAAAAGTATTGAGTACCTTAGCTTTTTCCACATCCTCTGTCTCTAGGTTGCCTCCCCCATTCAGTAAGGGGCCCACACTTTCTCTGACCTTCTTCTTGTTGCTAACATACCTGTAGAAACCCTTCTTTTTACTCTTAACATCTCTTGCTAGCTGCAACTCCAATTGTGATTTGGCCTTCCTGATTTCACTCCTGCATGCCTTAGCAATATTCTTATACTCCTCCCTGGTCATTTGTCAGGTTTGGAGCATTGATTTATGAGAAAAGATTAAAGAGTTAAATATTTATACTGTCACTTGCCTACGTAGTAGTTAATGTTGGGATGTAAATATACAAATATCTGAAAATACCAAGGATGGAAAGGTATTATTTAGTGTGGTACAAGGCAAGGAAGCTAGGAGGGAGAGAGGATATAGCTAGAAAAGCTGAGATTGAATTAAGATGGGGAGCAGTTAGGGTGAATATCAGGAACAATCTCCTGTCACTGAGATGTATTAGACTGTGATATAGGTTCAAGAAAAGTGATGGAAGCTCTGGGATGGCCAATCATGTTTCTGGGTTTTCCCTCTTTCCAGGGATCCCTCTTATGCTTGTCCAGTTTGATTCCTTCCTCACTCACAGCAATGTGAAGGAAGGCAACCTGCATGGCCTGTTTGGACATAAAAAAACCAAAGTCAGTGTATAGAATCCCCACTCGGGGAAGGGAAAATAAAGTCCCAACTATAAGGTTTTTCAAATCCTTATTTTCAGGTTTTACTTTAATTCCAGAAACACAAATTCAAACCAAGAACAGTTCAACTCAGATTACTAGATAATAACCACCTTTAATAACCTGCTTTAGTCAGCTGGGAGGAGAGAGGACATACTCTTCTCTGTGATAGCCTCCTTTGTCCCAGTTTCCCATTTCTTTTTATATCCCTACTTAGTTCAGCACTATTGCCAACCTGCACTGGATATGTGACAATTTATGCTGCCAGTTTATAGTGACAAATATGTTTTTGGCCACCATGCCTCTACATCAGTTAATTTTGTGTCCCAGCAACACATTGACTCTGCACACCCAGCCATACAATTCTTCACATCTTTTGTCTCCCAGTACCACATCTGCCTCCTTGTCCACCAGCGACAGATCTTCTCCTACAGCTGTGGAGATTTTTCACACCTACCCTGCCCTCTCAAGGCCTCTCAGGTCCAGAGGTTCTAGACAGACAGACACATACGAAACCTGGACGGAGCGCTGCACCCAGGGGGGTTCTCTTCCCAGGGGAAAGGAGGGAGGAACCAACTCATTTTTCACAAGGGGGTCAGGTCCAAAAGGAGCAGAGAGAGACATCCTGAGCTTCTGGGCTCTTTCTGCTTCCTCGTTCCTGCTTCCCTGGTGTGAGAATAGTATCAACTGCTCCCCCTCCCCTCTTCAAAAACTTCTGTCAGTCCCTGAAGTGGGGTGCAGAGGGAAGAGCTCTGTCTGCCTCTGGCAGCAGCAAGGAACTGGGGAAGGAAGCCAATCAAAGAGGTTTTTTTTTCCTCTGGGCTGTCCAATATTGCATAAAGGGTGGAGCTTCTTGCATCGTGGTAAGACTGGCTTCAGCAGGGGTCAGAATTGTGTTACTTGCCATAAATTGTCAAAAGTTGGCAATACTGAGTGATAGACAGGAGCCCAGTTACTCCTTACACTTTGTCACAGTCCATTTGGCAGTCTTTAGCCATAACTATATTTAGGTTTGGCAGAATTGTTTTTTTAATTTTTTATAATTTAGATGGATAATATAGATATGTTAAAAGATTTTTATTGTTTTAAATATTCATATTTGCACAAAATTATGAGTTTTAATCCCACCCTCCCCCAGTTATTATCAATTTGAATGTTAACAGGTGAAAGAAATTATGGAAGGGTTCAGAGAATTGGGGTGTGGGTCACACAATAATTATTTAATGACAGTAAATGTTGAGATTCAAAAAGTTAAAGCTTTATAACTGCTAAAATACAAATTGTCAACATTGCATGGCAAAATATACAAATTAATTACCCATAAATCAAACTCTAATAGGTTCTCAAGCAGTATTTTTCCTCCTTTGCCTATCTGTACATTTCAATTATTATTGAGGGAAAGACTTTTTTGTCAATTTCTGTGTGTATGGGGAAATTGACATTTAGCAACATTTACTGATTAAAAATAGAATCCTTCCAAGCCTAACTATATTGCTTAGGCCTTCCTCAGGCTTTGTGGAAACATCTGCTGCTTCTTCTTAGTAGCTCATAGAACATTGTGGATTTGACCATTCACTGTGCAAGTAAATTTTTTTGTTTTGTTTTTGTGGTTGTTTGTGTGTGTGTGTATGTGTGTGTGTGCAGAAACTGTGGATTCAGTCTTATTTGATTTGTCAGGCATAAGATTTATCTCTTCATGACGTGTTCCAGGTTCCCAAAACAAAAAAGGCCTAAGCCCTCTTCATTGGGAAACAGACATTCCTTTGCAGTCAGGATGTTCCCTACTTAAGCCTTAAGCTTAAGACTACTTTCAGTTCCTCAGAACAGGGGTAACCATTTATATTGTTTGTATATGCAAAAAGAAACCTATTGTAGATTGTGCCAAATGTTCTGTCCCCCTTTCACCTAACTGGGACATCTTTATTCTGAGTTTCTGTGCCAGTTCTAAACCAGGCTCTCTTGGGATCTGAATAGAGCCCTCAGGACTACTCAGATCAGAAAACTTCAGAGGAAGATTTCCTGCTTCATTCTTTTCCAGGGTCCAGAGGCTGAGACCCAGTATCCAGGAAGCTCAAAAAGCTGCAGATAATCTCTGTCCAGTGGTCCACTCTACTAGGGCCATGGCCATATCTTGGATGGATTAGAGAGGCATCATTATATAGGTTTTTCCGTGTTTTCTCCTGGCATTCCCTGCACTAGGCATTACTAGCTAAAATAAGTAGGGGTCTTCAAAATGCAACACTTCACCTCAGAATACTTAGAGCAGGGCTTTTATGAGAAGTTCTACCTTTGAAGGGAAAGAGTTGGAATTTCCAATTTGCCTCTCTCTCCCTCAGGTTCCCTGTTCTAATGCGACTCTGACTTTCTTGTTCTCCATTCCTAGGATGTTTTCTGTTAGGATACTGCTATGCAGAACCCAGCATTTCTTCCATCATAAGATAAGCCACAGTAAGGCAAATTATATTTCAGTTACAAGCTGATTTGCTTTCTGTGGCTCAGTCAAGATGGCAAACTCCGTTCTTGCCAGGCTTTCTAAACCAAGACTTTGACAAGAGTTGCCTTTCTGGTTAGAGAGGTAGATATAAGTCACCAGATGCTTTCACATCAGAAGGAAGTCAAATAGAGAAGCAAATGAGAGAACATTAGAGACTGGACAAATCCTAGATGTTGATTGGCTGTTATCTTTTCTGTCAGAACAAGTGAGTCACCGAAAGCAAATTATCCTGGAAGTGGGAATATAATTTCCCTTTGTGCAGTGTGTCATGTGCTTAATGACAGCCTAGTACAGGAGTTATGCGATCTTTATTTTTCTTACATTGTAATATGTTTTGGATTTGACTAGAATAATCCAACATGGAAGAAGCTTTCTGATGATTTGTTTTGACCATGTGCTTGAGTTTCTTGTAGTTTGGCTTTTGCACTCTTTAGAGCATCACAGACCCCTGATCTCATTTGGCCGTCATCTGCAGTGGCCTTCGTGGGCTGTTGTGCTACCCAGAATAACTTCACATAGGAATGTCCCAGTCTACCCCCACAACTCCTACTGTGAAGGGGTGTGCAGAGATAGTCAGCTCTTCACCTGCCAGACTGGCTATCTATACCAGGGGTATTCCTGGAACAGGTCTGATAGCTACTTTGTGCCCACTTTAGGCTGGCTCAGACAGTGCAAAGTGTCCACCACACAACCATGAATTTCCCCTCCAAAGTGTTGATTCTGTTAGGTTGACAATCATAGAGGGTGGTGATGGGTATTTGCTTACTCACCTTGAAGAATCTCTCATGTGCAGTTCATCAAGGTTCTGTTCCATCATATATACTAATCAACATAGATGCGAGGCTGGTGATGACAGTGAGATATTGTGAGCTACAAATAATCATTATGAGGTGTATTTTTTCTACTATGTCTCTTTTTCATCAATGTTGAACGGTGTGGTGTCTTTATTTTCCCAGTGCTAGGCTGAAATAAAGGCTTGGAAGTGGTTTTATCTGGATAAATTGAGATGATGCTGGTTGATTCAGGAAATACCTAGGTTGTGTGGCATGGATGGCAATTGTCCACTTGATTGGTTTTTTCCCAACTGTGTCGATTGTTTTTCTGGATTCCTTCTTGTTCCTGATGGCCTGGGTAAATAAAGTGCCTTTTTCATCTAATAATTGAATGATTGTGACTGCGTGGGTTTTTTTGGATAGGTTCTTTACAATTACCTGTATTTTTGACATCTTTCAATCAGAATAAACCAATGTGCTCTACATAAAGCTATCTTTGAAGAGCAGTTAGAAGTTACAGCTTATGCCCAATGTGTCAGGCTAATATCCTAGAAGTAGTAGCTGCATGGTTTGCACTGGTTCCCTATTCACTGTCAGATGTGATTCATGGTGTTTAAAGATCTAAAGCAGATGGGTTTGGTCCTAGCTACCTAAGGAGCTGCCTGTCTCCATGTGCACTGCTTCATCAGTTCAGATCAACTTACTGACTCTCACTAACAGTCCTTAGATGTGGCTATCACCATATTTTCATCCGGGAACCCTGACTTTAGAATTTGCTTCTCTAACTTATCTGACAAAATTAGTTAGACTTTCAGGACATAGTATAAAGCTCCTCTGTTCTCTCAGGGTTTTACCTCTGGGAATGGTGAGACAGTTTTGCTGTTTGATTCTGTGGTGAGTGTCTTTATATCTAGGTGACATCAGCCAGATAATTTTGTATTTTTAACATCATTTTGCAAGTGTGCAATGAGGCAAACAAGATAGGCATATTTTAAAGAAAAATATATTTTAATGCCTTTTAAGAAGTGTTGTTATTTAGTCATGGATAACTGTTGAATGCTACTGGCTGTGGTTTAGGAAGCAGAGGTACTTTTGGAGGTCTGCATGTGATTTTCACCTACTTTTGGCTAAGAAGAGCTATTACTTTATGTAATGCCTTTAGATGCTGAGAGTCAAACTTTGACCTCCTGTACATGAGTGGAAAGCTGAAATAACTCCAATGAAGTTAATGGCGTTATATCAGCTTTATACTGATATAGCTGTGGGCAGATTTGGCCTCATTAGTGTATTCTAATTTGTATAATAATCTTTTATATCATGCTTTTCATCTATAGCTCTCAGAGCACTTTACAAAATATGTTTTACGGATGGGGAAACTGAGGGGAAGTGACTTGCCCAAGCTCTCACTGAAAACCAGTGGCAGAGCTAGATACTGAACCCAGGTCTTCAGAGTCCTAGGCCAGTAGGTCACATTGCTTTTTGCTGACTGGGCATATTCTATTATTATTTGACTACTGTCTAGAAATGGTTGATGTAGAAAGGACATGTACAACCCTGGAGCCTTAAAATTCCACTTGTTCCTCTTCTAAAACAATAAGCGTTTTTTTGTTACAGGAACTCAGTGTTATTAAACAGAGTTCTCCCGGTACTGTTGGTGGAATGTAAGACTCTGGAACTGTACATACAAACATTTATGGAAATAATTTCTTCATCAGAAGCTTGTGTCTGTAGGAGAGAGAGCTTTCTCAAAGACTGGTCCAAGATTTGTGGCAGGAACTAAGAACCACCTTCACATTCTGTTCCAAGTGCAAGGTTCACTTCTTCTAACTTGCCTTCACCAGTACAAATACACAGCAGTATATACCTGTAATTTATTTAAAAACAAAAAAAACTGCTCAATTTATCCTTGGGAAGGGGCAGAGAGAGAGAGAATGAAGCACAACTGACAGATGCTGATTGCACCACTCAGTGCCCTTCTGGAAGGGGCTCGATTACCTATGATGAAGGTGGTATACGAGCCTCAATAGAATACAGCAGAGAAAGCACTCTCTACCAAACTTTACTGGTTCACCTTCTTGAACAATTGATGTTGGAACTACCACATGCAAATTTCTGCAATTTTTGTGCACATTTATTTTATGCTTTAACAGATTAAACCTAAGTATTTATGGGCTAACAGTAAAATAAGTTTTGAATCTGGCTGGCAGAGATCTGCCTGGTAGATATCAGAAGAGAAAGGAGTTTGGCTGGAAGGCTGGGGGAGAGGAGGCAGGGGTTAAAAGACATGAGGTTTAGAACTGTTTGGGAATTCTTTGATTAAAATTTTGTCAGAAAATGATGATTTGTCAAAACTTTTTGTGAGAAAGTACCAGTTTCTATGAGAGAGCCAGCCTAGGTTCATACAGATGACATGAACATGGGTCTCTCATATTCCTGACCACTAGGCTATTGGCTATTTTGCCCTGGATGTGTGTCTCTTTTGGCTTTTTCTGCAAAAATCTTTGATAAGTCTCAGTTTCGTTCTGATGTAGAATGTGAAAAATTTTGAAGTCACAAAAAGTTTTATGAGACTGGAAAACCATTTCCTGACCAACTCTAATGGGTTAGATCAAGGGTTGTAGGTCTGACTGGAGTGCAGAGGTGTTCTGGTGGTTCATATGTGTGTGTTTAAATGGGCAGGTAGGTCTAAGAGGAGAAGGGTAGAGAGTTAGGTGGGGGCTGTGCACCTGACAGCTACATCTCCAGTTTATCCTTCTTCCAAGGCTTCAGGTTCCCCTCCAATTCCCTCTGAGTCAGTGAGCTCTGCTAATACCATTAAGGCCTATAGCTTCTCTGGAAAGCCTGTCCCATTAGTCCCTGGATTTACAATTCCTTCCTCTTGATTAAGGGATTCCACAACTTTCCTTCATGGGGCTGTCCCATTCAGACAGGTTTCCCCAGTCACCACTCTCTGTTCTGGTCTAGTGCCCATCCCTGGGAGTAGCCTCTCTCCTGACTTGATGCTCCCTTATAATTCTCCTCTCCAGGCTATCTGCCCTCTCTCCTCCTGAGAGTCACCAGCTAGGTTTTATCATGTTAAGATGGTACCTACCTTATTAACACATGACCCCAAAATTAACACCCTTTGATGAATGGGGCAGTCATTACCTCTGAACTACTGTTTCATACTGTCTACATCCCTGCATTGACTATAGGCTCTTCACATCTTTAAAGTACAGTTTGCAACCATAAGGGCTAGAAACCCAGGGCATGTTTACACAGCGATTAAACACCCGGGCTGGCCCATGTCAGCTGACTAGGGCTGCAGGGCTGAGGTGGGTTGGTGCGTGGGTTCTGAAACCCGCAAAGGGTTAGGTTCCTAGAGGCAGAGCCTGAGCTTCAGCTCAAGCCCGAACATCTACACTGCAGTTTTACAGCCCTGCAGTCCAAGCCCCATGAGCCCAAGTCAGCTGACACAGGCCAGCTGCAGACGTTTAATTGCTGTGTAGACATATCCACAGTGTCTGATTTTATCTTTCTTCCTAAAGTGAATAGTAGGTGGGTATAAAATGGTTTGCTGATGTGTGGTGAAGAATTTCGATTTGGTAGCATTTTACACCCACTTTATATAGATTTAAATGATGACACAAAGCAATGGAAAATTAGACCCAAGTCCTCGGGTCTGATGAAAATGAACTCAGCACAGGACTCAAGGGAAGGAAGAGCAATAATATCACTTTATGTCTATCAGATCTGTCACTGCTCTGGGGCTGGCAGCATACTGATTTAGCCTGTTATGTTAGCTAGGAATCAGCCTGAGCACAGCAGCTCACTCCTCCTCTAAATTGAGCTGCAAGAGGCCAGTCACAGAGTCACACCACTCAAATCCTTAGCTGCTCAGTTAGGCCAGCTTCATGGCCCATTTGCACCTCTGGAGCAGTGGAAAGGGGCTGAAGGAAAGGATGGGATCTGGCCCACAACCTCTATGTTTTAAAGTCTTTATCAATGAAGGCTTGAGTTCTGGAACACATATCTGCAAGACAGGTTGGATTCTTTGGGTTGTTCCACGGCTGTGGATTTGGAGAATACACAGAGCCCTGAGCATAGTTACAGCTGCATATTTTGAGATTTTATTATAGTGGAGCAGTTGGAAAACCATAGCTAAGGTTGTATTTCCATATTTCAGTTCGATATAGCAACAGAATTAATATAGTACGTATAACTGTCACACAGTTTGTTAACGTACTATATACTTTGTAACACTACTTGTTGCCCCAGTAAAATGAAATAATTTTTGATTTAACTTGATTCCAGCAAATGAAGTTTCATAAAGCAGAAAACTGGCCCCAGTCCTGCAATCAGATCCATGTGAGTGGACTCTTGTGTTGGTTGCCCAGCTCCATTGAAGTCAGTCGGGCTTCATGCAGAGGAAAGGGTCTGCTTGGAGGATTAGGGCCTAGACAACTGTCTTCTTGAAGTGGATGGAAGAAGTGGCTCAAAAGAGTGTCAACATTATTTTTCAGTTATGTTGAGACTGACTTAAATAGATGTGCCTCTGTTTATTAGGATCAATCCTCCAAAACAAAATAGAAGGAAGAAAATCACAGTCCAGGGAATGGAGCCCCATAATTAATAACTCATGACCTCCCAGTGTAGATACTCCAAGTTTTCTAACAAAGTTTTAAAGACTTTTCTCCTGCATCCAAGTGATGCTAGACACTTGCACATCTGGTCTAGACAAAACTTGCATTGACTTCAGTGAGAATTTTGCTTGACTGAGGCTTCCAGCATCTGTCTCTAAATTTGGGGTAGAAGTTACATTTCCTTCTAACGTCATTTTAACTTCCTCCTGCCCATGGAATAGGAAGTAATAATGGAAATTAAAGTAGAATTTAAGAAAGCTTTTTCTCCCTGCTAATATTATCTTGTGGAAAAGTATAATCATAATGCAGAATTCATAGTTTTGTCAGTGAAAATGCTTATTTATGTTGTATATTGTGGTACATATATTTCTTAATATGGATATTTTCAAGTTGGAATTTCATGTTATTTAGTACAGGAATACTGTTCCTACCCATAATGGATCACTTTCAGCACTGCCTGTAAGAGTAAGTGTGAGGCATATCTTTATGTTTGTGAATGAATGCCCATACACATTCCACATGAGGGCAAGCATGGAGTCCTACTGCCCAAAAAGCATGTTTCCACTAAGCCCATAAAGTTTTCTACATGAATCTGTGGGGGAATCATTAACCCACCTCCGCTGAATCCTGTGTGTCACATTATTTTTGTGACATAGCAGTAAAGCACAGGACACTTGTGGTATGCTGTGAAAATGCAGTTTTTCCAATTAAATGCATATTAACTTTTTGAAAAAGAGTGTCCCTTATAGTCCTGGCTATTTGGCTCTAATAGCTCCATGTGCAGACATATATGTGCCTGTTGCCTTACACAGGTATATAGAAAAAATTGTCTATGCATTTCTAGAATGACCTACTGTAATGCTGCATCAGAACTCACTAAACAGAGAAGAAAGAACTGAAAATATTTTATTAATGATAGGTCAGAATAAAATGATCTATCTTACTTCATTTTCCTGATGCATCACATGGAGGTCCAGAAGCCACATTAGAGCACTGTAATCCTTCATCAGAGTGTGTGTTTGGTTGCCTAACATCTGTGGATTGTTAAGATAAATTATTACACAGACCTGCTTTAGTTTAGATTGGTTTGGAACACATCCCAGAATATTCAATCAGGATATAATTCCCGCATGCTGCTAGACTGCTTGCTCCACACACTTCTCAAAAAATGGTTTTCAATAAACAGCTTTCTTATTGAAACTGTTATGTCATCTCATTTTTTTTTATTTCCTTCTTAAAGAAAAGCTTTTGTCATTTTTCCCTTTGGACTGAATATAGCTCAAGGCAAACATAGCATTTAATAGCTAAGTCCTGAAGAGAATCCTAAACAGAGATGTAGTGTAGCTTCTTTGTGAGTATATTGCAGATTTCCTACCTATATAATCTGTGGTGCTTGGTGTGTATGTTATGTCCAAGCTGTAGTGTTGAAAGATTGGTGCGGGGATATGTTATATTGTAACATGTATTGTAACTTCTCACTTTTGTATCCTGTATTTATCTCTGTCTGCTTCTGCTTTAACTACTCCCAATTGTTTAGGTTGAATAATTTTGTCCATAACAAATATTTGCAATAACAAAACAAAAGGAGACTGGGTAAGTTTGTTAGTAAATTCGCAGAAAAAAGTTTATTGCATATTTTTGATCTTATAGGTACACTTAGGTTGTATATATATGAAATTGTGAATGATATTGTTGACAGAGTTACCAGCTTCACATTTTATAATGTTGATATATGTATGTTTGAGAATTTGATTACAATTTCCATCTTATTCTAGTTATCTACAAAATAATTTGTTTTGCATTTTGATTAAAAGAACTCATATCGTTAACAAAACAACATTAAGAACTTGAAAGAATTTTGCAAAAATATTGCATTTTATTTTGAAATTTGCCAGATTTTGTCTGAAGATAAAGTTAACATGTTAACTAATACTGGATTTAAAGAAACTCCAGTTCTTATCAGCTTTTGCACAACAGCTTTTTAAACCTTTCTGTGAGCTATTGATTTAATAGCTTTTGGCTAATGACCGTATACCAGAGAGCGAGAGAGCGAGACATATATATATTTATTACCAGGTGGCTACTGCCTGGTCAGTTAGCAATCACATTCGAGTTTATATACACATTTTAAAATGTTTCTTCCCAGTTAATCTACCTACATTTTAAACTTATGTTGCATGACCACACGCGTATTCAGTTCCTTCAGTCTATTTCAAAATCAAAATATCCCAGGAGAAGAAAATAAGACAGTATAATATCAAGGGCAGGTTTTAAAAATGTCTAGCATTTGTTTTAAAGGAGAATCTGCCATTCCTATTATCTGTTGAAGATTGTTTCTGTTTTTTAACATAGTGTATGTTTGCACCACTGCTGGAGTAATTGTGACTTTTGATTAGATTCTTTTTTGAAGTAATTAAAAATATTTTAATATCTTCCTTGAAAGGGAAAAAAATAGCCTATTTCTAATGTTGTATACAGGCACATTATAGGATAAAAGGAGAGTTTGATATTTTTTTCCTGACAGTTTAGTCAACTGGTGTAGAACTTGCATGCTATTTGTAAGTTCTGATGTATTCTTTATGATCTAAAGTGATAACCCATTTTAGGATCCTTTTAACAAATCTGAATTATGCTTACTGTATAAAATGCCTGAAGATTCTTTTTCTTTGTGCTATATGAAATGCCTTTGTTGCTGGTATGCAAAGAACTTTTCCTCTGTTCTTGGTATTTTCACAGCCAAAACTCTCTTCCATTCTGCAGTTTTTCCTGAAAAATTATTATTGTTTCTTCAAATCCTTTTTATGTTAAATATGGTGTGGTGTACCTGTATTTTTACACACAGACAACATGAGAAAAATATTTTTCACTTTCTCTTCTGTCATTTCTTTCTTGTTTCACAACTTCATTTATGCTTCTATTCTAGTTGTTATTAAACTTGCATAACTTTTCTTTTTTGCTTCTATAATTGATTTCCATAATTTCTTTTCCCCATTTTTCTTTCTATTTCTGATGAAACTGTCTATCTTCCCTATTCTTCCCTTTCCCACGTCAGTCTTCTTTCTTCAAAGGATCCTCTTCTTTTCCTAATTATTGTTTTGTTTTTTAAATTTGCATTCACTTTACTTTCCCCATTCAGTTCTCATTTTTCTCTTACCATCTTTTCTTAGAGTACCTGCTGGCCCTCATTCCCTATAAAACACTTATGCCTAGAGAATGGCCTTATTGTGTGTGCTGTGGTTTCCCAGTGCTGTTGGAGGAAAAAAATAACCCATATATCTACACAGTTTAATGGTGACCACCAGGGACTGGAAGCTTGGCCTTTTTTTAGATGTAACTGAGAGATCTAGCACATGGTCATTTCTCAATGATGCCGATGTTTGATCTTTTATCTTTATCCAATAAAGAAGATTTTCTGGTTTTTTAAAATACTGTACACAATTTTTCTTTTCATTATTGTATTTAGTTACATATCAGTATATTTCTTTAGGCCTGGAGTTTACAACATTGGTAAGTAGTTGTATTTGGTGTAGTTGAAAGTATTCACAGTACGTAATTAATTCACTTTGAAAAACTGTCTGAGATTTGATGATGTTATGTGGAAAGACAATATTAAGGAGAAATATTGTAACAATACCTATTTCTTTAATACTTCATAGTAGTGATTGGAAGGGAGACGTTAACTGGCTTGAGTTTTACAGTCCCGAGTTCATCTCAGGTCACATCACCAGTGAACATTAGTTTGATAATCCCATTGTAATGTTTGTCCGCACTAAAAAATTAACTAAACACCACCCACGTGCATAACCCCTCCACACCATTTTGCCAGACTTTACTCAAAAGAGGCCCAGCACTGAGATAACAGGTTAAGATTGAGATATAGTGACAGAATATTGTGGATGGACCTGCCTGCAGTATGCTTGGCCCTAGCTAGTAGAGTGATTCACACTTCTGTGAGCATACTGTGAGCACTGTCATGAGCACAAACTTCATCCAATTAAAAAATACTATGTTTGAACACTTATAAAACAAGGAAATATATTAGAGTTTAGAGGATACTTACACAGATCTTTTTATCTTCAACTAGGTTATGTGGGTATGTAATTTATGTCGAAAGCAACAAGAAATCCTAACAAAGTCTGGAGCATGGTTTTTTGGAAGTGGTCCACAGCCGCCAAGCAGTCAGGATGGAGCACTGAGTGATACAGCTACTGGTGGAAGTTCTGATGCACCTAGAGAAAAGAAAGCAAGGCTTCAGGAGCGTTCCAGATCTCAAACTCCCTTAAGTACAGCAGCTGCCTCGTCACAGGAAATGTCTTCTTCCAGTGTGCAGTCTGACAGGAGGAAAGGAGCAGAACTATTACAGCAAGCTATGGGCCTGGAACAAAAGCAAGCTTCATCAAGGTCTAGAAGTGAACCCCCGAGAGAGAGGTAATACTTCCTAGTTCATCTTTACATATCCATAGCATTTGAACTGCTAGTTAAGCAATGTTACACAACAGTGTATTTATAGGAGATTACATCCAGTGGTGAGCTGGAGCCGGTTCGCGCTGGTTCGCGTGAACCGATTATTAAATCTTGAAGCGGTTTTAGAACCGGTTGTTAACCCGCTTCCCTGCAGGGGGTGCTGAGGCTTTGATGGGCTTCGGCCGGGAAGTGATGTAATTCCTCCTCCGGCCGCCGGGGGCGCTGCGCTGCGAGAGCCATGTGGGGTGCCGCCTGGTCCTAGGCACGAGCCCTGGTGCTGCTGCTGCTCCCCCAACCCCTGGCCCTGGGGCTCCCGCTGCTGCCTGGTGGGTCCCCGGCTGCTCTGCTGGGCCTGGGCTGCGTCCTGCTGCTCTTCCCGTGAGTACCTGCCACCTTGCCTGCAGCCAGCCCCTGCTCGCAGCCAGCCCCTGCTGCACGCACCCCCTGCCCTGTCTCCAGCCAGCCCTGCACCCCCTGCCTGCAGCCAGCCCCTGCTGCACCCCCTGCCCTGTATCCAGCCAACCCCTGCCGCGCACACACCCTGCCCTGCCCTGCCTGCAGCCAGCCCCTGTCTCCAGCCCCTGCCGCACCCCCTGCCCTGCCCACACCAGCCCCTGCTGCACCCCCTGTCCTGTCTGCAGCCAGCCCCTGTCTCCAGCCAACTCTGCACCCCCTGCCCGCAGCCAGCCTCTGCCGCACCCCCTGCCCTGCCCGCAGCCAGCCCATCTCCAGCCAGCCCTGCATTCCCCTGCCCTGCTTGAAGCCAGCCCCTACCTCCAGTCAGCCCCTGCTCTGTCTCCAGCCAGTTCCACACCCCCTTGCCTCCAGCCAACCCCGCACCCTCCTGTCTCCAGCCAGTTCCGCATCCCCTGCCCTGCCCGCAGCCAGCCCCGCACACTCCTGTCTCCAGCCAGCTCCATACCCCCTACCCTGCCCGCAGCCAGCCCTGCACCCCCTGCCCCCAGCTAGCCCTGCCCCACGCCCCTTTATGCAGCTGGCCCCACGTCCACTGGTGCCCTGCAGGGCAGTAACCCTGCACACCTGCTTCAATGAGGGGGGCAGGGAGCAGCTGGGACCCACACATGTGCACACCCTAGGGTGACCAGACAGCAAGTGTGAAAAATCAGGACAGGGGGTGGGGGATAATAGGAGCCTATATAAGAAAAAGACCCCAAAATCGGGACTGTCCTTATAAAATCGGGACATCTGGTCACCCTAGCACACCCCCAGGGAGTGGCAGGGACCCACAAATGTGAAACAGAGCTCATTTCTAGTGCGGGCCCATCTTTTTAAAAAAGAACTTCAGGCAGGGTTAACATACATCTGTATTTTCCCGGACAGGTCAGGCTTTTTGGTTCTTAAATTGCCGTCCAGGAGGAATTTTTAAATTTTAAAAATTTCTCCCGGGAAAATATGGACATATGGTAACCCTGTTGGTACAAAAAATACATACTGGGGCACATCCCTTAAATCAGAACTTTTTATAGGGAACCAGTTGTTAAGATTTTGGCAGCTTATCACTGATTACATCTGTCCCTCATTTGCTTTACGCACTCAAGATCAATGGTCAGCTATGTTTACTGACCAGGAAAGTGCAATAGTTCACTAAGAAAAGTACTGTCTGGAATATGCAGTGAACTCCGTGCGAGTGAAGTTTAAAAAAATAGTAGGACAGTTGCACCTTTTACTTACTAGGAATAAATACCATGTTTGCAAAATCAGACTGATGATTACAAAGGTTCACTTTGTGCCCACAGAGGGTCCGAAAGCCATTTGGTAATTAAAAGGACCCTTTCGAAGTTGTTATACCAAAAACTGACCTGACTCAGAACTGTTTTTTATAATTAGTAAATCAGTCAGTGGTGACGTATTTAAAAAGAAAAAGACTAGGGATTCTGTCTGATGTGCTCACACTTGCTATATCTTTTACAGTCTTATCCATCATCAGAAGTTACCTTGTAATAATTTAAATAACAAGACAATATTAAAAATAGGTTGCTTACACCTATAAGATAAACAAATGTACTTAGAAGTAATTACAGTTTATTTGCATGTGAGAATAAGGCCACCCATAAGCAACGTATAGTATTTAACTTAGTAAATTAATGGTGATGGTATTCTTTGGCTATATGTGTATTGTCATGAATCTGCTGAACAGAAACAGGTCAGCTGAGAGCAGTGTGATGAATCTGCTGCTGCTCTTTTGGAAGCTGACTGGAAGGTGATAGGGCAACCAAGGGGGAAGCCTTTGTTCCATGGCAGTGGGGCGCTGGTTGGAAACCTGCAAGGACTGCAGTGGAAGCAGCTTTCCCTGGTGGCTGCTCAGGGGAGGGTTGCTAAATTGCCAACGGTCCCGTATTACAAGAGCATCCCTTATTTAAATAGAAGATGGCCTGCCCCATACTAAATCAGTACAGGATGCCTTTTATCCCGTATTTCAATAGCAGGGGGCCAGTACTCATGGATGCATCTTTCCACTCCCCTCCCGCCCCTGGCCCTTCAGTGCTATGCAGGGAAAGCAGACGGGGCCATGCTCTAGGCCAGGGTCGGGAGGGGAGTGGAAAGATGCAACTGTGAGTGCTGGCCCCCTGTTGCACAGGGCCCCTTATGGACTCCAACCCTTGATCGTGGTCCCATTTGCTTTCCCTGCACAGGCTCTGTCAGGGCAAGTGGATGGGGCTGCGTGTCCTGGAGCTGTGCTGAAGCACCACGGTCAGGAAGGGACTCTGTCTGGCAAGGTGGTCAGTACTCTTGGGATATAGCCTCCTTAGTTGCAAAGTCCCTTCCAACATCCCCAACAGGGCACACAGCACAGCAGCAGGCAAAAACCAGCAACTGTAGCCTCCAACTTGGCTCCTGTGCAGAACCTGAACTGGAGCTGCAGTGGCTGCTGGCCCAACACTGAGGCCCTGCGTTCTCTGCAGCATCTAGAGCTGAAGAAAGAGAAACCCTAGGAAACATGAAGGTGGGAGAAAGGGACTTGCCTGCACAGCTTCAGTTCAAGATTGGGGATAACTAAGGTCTGTCCTGTATTTTTTAAATATGATTTTGGCAACCCTACCTCAGGGTGACCGAGATGGGGCTTCTGGAAGTTGCCTGCGTATAGCTAGGTCTACCTTGGTTTAAAAGTAAGAGCACTCATAAGCACTCACTGATAAGAACATGTATATAGCCTAAACAAACAGACAACATCCTACCTTACCTTGTAACATCAATTTCTCTCCAACAATGAACAACAATCTGCTTCATGGCACTGAAATCAACTTTCTCTCAGCTGAGAGGCATTAATACAGTCGCACAGTACTATATTTTCCCTTTCTATTTTGCTTGCTCCGGAGACATCTCTTTTTCTGGCTGGAAGTAAGGTTGTTACATTAATTACACAGTTACAATAGTCTCACGTTTGCTCGTTGATTATATTTTTCCCTTTCAGTGTTTTCAATACCCTTCTAAAATGTCTTATTTCCCAGGAGCATTACACTGAAATGCTAGAATATACTGATGGTTGTTGGTCTTCTAGACTTTGTAGAAGTACTTACAGCAGTTTTCAAGAGACAGAACTTATAAAAGAATTCTTGCAGTTTGCTTATGTATCATACACATAGGGTGACCAGATGTCCTGCTTTTATAGGGACAGTCCCGATATTCGGGGCTTTTTCTTATAGTGGCACTTATTACCCCAGCTACCTGGTCCCGATTTTTCACACCTATCTGGTCACCCTACACACACACACATGCAGTTGTGATCTCTATGTGAAAAACTGCAGATTCATGGGATAAATTGTATTGGTCATGAACCTTTGATTCTATCCCCTACACTTTTATCCTGTACCTTGTTTTCACTGGAGCTACTTTTGACATTCCAAAAGTGAGTAGCTTCAAACAGCTGCCAAACAAATAAACAAAATAAATTCTGCCAGAGTAAAGTTTGTTATTTTCCTCTCCCTCGGAACATCTGGATGACTGGACTGGTGATACTGGGTAAGCATGGCTTTGTAAGTTGAGGATATAAAGAATAATACCAATACAGTTTTGAAAAACTAAAATTTCTGAAATAATTTTGTGGTGAAATATGGTATGTACAGAATGCAAGGTAACACCAACAAGTCACTGGGACCAGATGCCATTCACCCAAGAGTTCTGGAAGAGCTCAAATGTGAAATTGCAGAACTATCAACTATGGTTTTTAACCTGTCCTTTAAATTAGCCTCTGTACCCAATGACTGGAAGATAGCTAATGTAACGCCAATATTTAAAAAGGGCTCTAGAGGTGATCCCGGCAATTAAAGACCGGTAAGTCTAACATCAGTACCGGGCAAATTAGTTGAAACAATAGTAAAAAATAAAAATGTCAGACACATAGAAGAACATAAATTGCTGGTCAAAATTAAACATGGTTTCTGTAAAGGAAAATCATGTCTTACTAATCTATTAGAGTTCTTTAAAGGGGTCAACAAACATGTGGACAAGGGGGATCCAGTGGACATAGTGTACTTAAATTTCCAGAAAGAAAAGGAGCACTTGTGGCACCTTAGAGACTAACCAATTTATTTGAGCATAAGCTTTCGTGAGCTACAGCTCACTTCATCGGATGCTTATGCTCAAATAGATTGGTTAGTCTCTAAGGTGCCACAAGTACTCCTTTTCTTTTTGCGAATACAGACTAACACGGCTGCTACTCTGAATCCTTAGATTTCCAGAAAGCCTTTGACAAGGTCCCTCACCAAAGTCTCTTACATAAATTAAGTTGTCATGGGGTAAGAGGGAAGATCCTTTCATGGATTGAGAACTGGTTAAAAGACAGGGAACAAAGGATAGGAATAAATGGTAAATTTTCAGAATGGAGAGGGGTAACTAGTGGTGTTCCTCAAGGGTCAGTCCTAGAGCCAATCTTATTCAACTTATTCATAAATGATCTGGAGAAAAGGGTAAACAGTGAGGTGGCAAAGTTTGCAGATGATACTAAACTGCTCAAGATCGTTAAGACCAAAGCAGACTGTGAAGAATTTCAAAAAGATCTCACAAAACTAAAAAGAAAAGGAGTACTTGTAGCACCTTAGAGACTAACCAATTTATTTGAGCATAAGCTTTCGTGAGCTACAGCTCACTTCATCAGATGCATCATGAAAGCTTATGCTCAAATAAATTGGTTAGTCTCTAAGGTGCCACAAGTACTCCTTTTCTTTTTGCGAATACAGACTAACACGGCTGTTACTCTGAAACCTGTCACAAAACTAAGTGACTGGACAACAGAATGGCAAATGAAATTTAATGTGGATAAATGAAAGTTATGAACATTGGAAAAAATAACCCCAACTGTACATACAATATGATGGGGGCTAATTTAGCTATAACTAATCAGGAAAGAGATCTTGGAGTCATTGTGGATAGTTCTCTGAAGACGTCCACACAGTTTGCAGCAGCAGTCAAAAAAGCAAACAGGATGTTAGGAATCATTTAAAAAGGGATAAAGAATAAGACGGAGAATATCTTATTGCCCTTATATGGATACTGCTTACAGTCTTGGAAACTGCTTACAGATGTGGTCTCCTCATCTCAAAAAAGATATACTGGTGTTAGAAAAGGTTCAGAGAAGGGCAACTAAAATGATTAGGGGTTGGAACGGGTCTCATATGAGGAGAGATTAAAGAGGCTAGGACTTTTCAGCTTGGAAAAGAGGAGCCTAAGGGGGGGAATATGATAGAGATATATAAAATCATGAGTGGTGTGGAGAAAGTGAATAAGGAAAAGTTATTTACTTGTTCCTGTAATATAAGAACTAGGGGCCACCAAATCAAATTAATGGGCAGCAGGTTTAAAACAAATAAAAGGAAGTTCTTCACACAGCGCACAGTCAACCTGTGGAACTCCTTGCCTGAGGAGGTTGTAAAGGCTAGGACTACAACAGGGTTTAAAAGAGAACTAGATAATTTCATGGATAGGTTAAGTCCAGGAAGGGTAAGGAATGGTGTCCCTAGCCTCTGTTTGTCAGAGGGTGGAGACGGATGGCAGGAGGGAGATCAGTTGATCATTACCTGTTGGGTTTACTCCCTCTGGGGCACCTGGCATTGACCACTGTCGGTAGACAGGATACTGGGCTGGATGGACCTTTGGTCTGACCCAGTATGGCCATTCTTATGTTCTTATGGCATATTGTGGGAGAAATGTTTTATTGGCACACAATTGGAATGTCTGACATGATCAACTCATAGTTTCACAGGAAGTAAATAATGACTGTCCCAAATGTATGTTACCAAAATCTGTATGTAATACCACATCATCATATCTTATGAATAGCAGAGAGCCTATGGATGGAGATAAACACGGACTTTGGAATGTTTGACCAAATGGCTACAGCTAGTGAACAGTGGGAGTTATTTTGTCTGAGATTTAAAAGTAACCTGATGACATTTATGAGTTGAGCCCCACTGAATTGTGCCACTGCTTATCAAAAGCATTAAATGATAGCATTAAATGATAGCAAACCCTTTTACAAGGATGGGTTGCCATAGTCCATATGCAGATTAGGGGTTTGTGGGGCCCTGGGCCAGAATAAGTGGGGCCCCTCCCCCTCCTTCCACCTGCAGTCCCCGTGCCCCCCGCCCGCCTGGCACTCCTGCCGGGGAGCGGGATTGGGGCGCAGGGGCTTGCATCATTCCCCGGCAGGAGCGCTGGGCGCAGCGGGGCAAGCCTCCGTGCCCCGACCCCGTGCCTCAGCAAGAGTGCTGGGTGGGCAGACCGTATCAGGGTGCAGGGGCCCCCAGTTGGCCAGGGCTCCTGGGCATGGGCCTTCTTGGCTCAGTGGCTAATCCGCCACTGAATAGGTCAGTGTGCAGTGTCAGTTCTGCCTGGCTACAGCTCCTTCTCTAGATGTCGGTATTATTATATCATCCCTCTATGCATTATGCTATACAAATATATGTATTAAAAACTATTCCTGTTAAAATAGCTATTTGTTGCTACTTGGCAGCTCTGATTTTATCTATCATCTTTGGAATGCTAGGCTCGATCTAGCATACTCTACAAGTATATTGAATTTGATGTTCTCAGTGAAGGCCCCAGAGCAGTAGCCCGCTAAAGACATGGCTACTTTTAATGCTTCATACTAAAGTTTTGAGCGCTTTGAACTAAAATGGCTGGTTTCACCAAAGACACGGAAAATCTGAGAATCCAAAGCATAGCTAATATAATTGTAACAGCAGGTACCTCTGACTATTTCCTGTTCAATAGTATGTCACACCTCTTAGCACCAGAACCACAATCCTCTTGAGCCCTTTTTGTGACTTTTTTACATCTAAGTTATTGGACTGCGCATGTTTGCTGCTCTTCTCCGAGGGCGGATGTATGTGTGTCGTTTGGGATAGATCGTCAACACCTGTTCATTTAATATCAACAATTACCTTTGAATTATAGTTATGGTTAGACAATGTACTTTACACTAAATGAAATGCTCAGATAAAAAAATCTTATTCCAGTGTGGATAAAGCTATGGGGAGTTGCACTATAATAGAGTAGTAGGAAATCATGTGTTATAAAGTTTAAAGGTTTCTTGTGGGGTGTCTCAGGCATAACAAAGAACAAGATGTTAATGAAACCCTTGTTTACTGTTACAGCATTAACAGTTAATTCCTACAGTTTTATTCCTACTGTAACACGGACCATTTAAAATCTTTTAAACTTTTTATTAAAGATACAAAAAAGGAAGGATTTGAGCATTTTAAATCTAAAATATTCAGTAAAGCTTTCATTTTAACAATATGTTTTATATCCTTTCCCTTTAACTGCAGAAAGATTTTATTAGGAAAACCCCTTGTTTGACAGTTTTTGAGTTGTTATTAGAGGTAGTAAAAACTGTCCTTTTTGGGAAACAGAAAAAGGATTAGTTGAGATAGTCTGGAGCTCTTGTTGAAGTGCTGTTCTATTTCATTTAAGACAAAAAAACACACACACACACAAAAGTGGAAAGAAAATGAATAGCAGAGAAATTTTAGCTTTTGTGTTTGGTGTTGACTCTCACTTGCAATCTCATTGCTGGAGAAACACGGATCTAGCACATGGACTTACCAGGCACTCTGAGACCTGGCAAACTTGTACCAGTATCGGGTTGTTCAATGCATTGCTTTTAACTATCACTCATATCACAGGCTCTCAGCAGTATTATGAAAGATGGAGTTGTCTTGGCCAGTTAAGTCTGACTCTTATTAGAGAAAAGGAAACAGGAGAGAATTAAGAAAGGGAAGAAATAGGGTGGGGAAAGAAAATGACACATGAGGAAGGGGATGAATGGCATAAACCCAAGTCTCACATCCCAGGTGTCATTCAGGATTAGCTAAAAGTGTTGGAGATGGTGATGTCATCTGAGTCCCCTTCTCTGGCTCAGTCTTTTCAGGATATCTCTCAGGATCAAAACAACAAAAGTCAAAGGGTGTCAAGGTGGGTCCCAGGTGAGGGTGGCAGCCATGCTAGTAAACTTGCTCCTTCCAGTCCCTGTACCACCCTGCTCCCATTCAGTGACCCTCAGATAAACAATGTCCAAGAAGGGGTTGAAGCCTCAGCCTATAAACATTAACTGATCAAAACACATTTTGGTGATTTCAACTATAAACTCCCCCCAGAATCTTTTAGCTCATTGTCATATTAAACCCTTGACTTTACCAGGAGCCTTGAAAACCCCTCTTCACAGTTTTTAACCTAAACAATTCAGTTTTTAGCAGTTTATTATCTTCAACTTTTGCTGACTTTCATAAGCAAAATTTGTGTAATTGGCTGAGTTGGACTTCTGTTCTCTTGGACAACGTAGAGTTTAGGCCTCTGCACAACATCCCCTCTCCTAAGGGCCAAATGCACTTAATATTGGGTTGGTTCATAAATGACATTTAGAAGACAAAACCCTTATTTAATTTTAAGCATATAGAACAAAAAAAAAAAAGATGTACTGAGCTATTATTTTAAGGTTTGCAAATTCTGTGTCCCAGATTAAGATTCACAAATCTTATTTAGTTAGGTGTTGCAAAAATTACAGTTAGTCCTTCCAGATGTTAAAGCTAAGACCTTACAAATCACTTCATTTATAGATAAACCAAATGCCAAACTGTGGTTATTTGTATGTTCCTAAGATGCTTAGAAACCAGCTCTTATCACTTCTTTGTCTGTAAGCCCAGAATGAGTAAAGATGAGGGGGGAAAACTCCTTACTTTTTTTTCCTGCTTACACATTTTAAGTTACATATTTATACCAACTATGGCAATTCTATGCACAAGTATTTATCCTTGCTTACTTAGAGAATTTTTTAGAATTTATAGCATTTTTAGCCAGCTTTATTACTTTTTGATAAAAAGAAGCAGGAAGCTAGTGTTCCTTGGATCCACTTTTTCTTTTATGAGCCATTTGTAACATACAAAGGTGGTAAAATTTCACAGGCATTTTTAGTCCATTGCAAATTTTGTCTACCTGTTTCACCACCGTTTGTGAAAACAATGTGGTAATTTACCTCATCACGGGAATCTAACCTGCAACACTAGTACTGTGCTTTCTCCCAAAACAAAAACCCCAAAAATCAACACAAAAATGCAAATAACACATTGCCAAAAATAAACAAAATCAAAAAAATTAGTGCTGCAACAGCCCTTAGTTCAGATGGTTTGACACACAATTCACTGTTCAGGCGAAAGCAACCTTTAAACTGGCATTTTGTTAACGAGGGAGTAAACCATAATGTTTTAGTTTGTTTTAGAAACTTAACCTTGAACGGTTCAAAACACTTCATTTTTACTTTTGCTTTTTTTAAAAGCCTTTACATTAAACAATCAGTTATTACTAATCACAGAAATGACAAACCACAAGGTAAAGAAACAAAATTAGAACAATATATTTGTTGAAAGGTTAAACAAACTAATAAGTTTAAAATAGAGTTATTAAAGCTTCCCTTTTTTAAAACAAGAAAGTTAATTTTGTTTTGCAAGCTTAACATATTCAAGGATTTTAAAATAAATGTTGTATTAAGTAGAAAATAGCAGCAGCATACAATAGAAGTATCCAGATTTTGATATTATTAATCCTCTTGATGCCAATTACACAGTGTAGACCAGGAAAAATGTAAAACTTAAATTTTTTGGTTTGGAGGGGCAGATGACAAGTCCACTATTTGTGATGGGGTGGGGGAGGGAGAAGCGGATATGTGAAGCTCACCCAGGGACACCATATATGTGTTAATTTTGATGGAATAAAAGGGCCCAGAAAGTAAAAGTTGTTAATATGATATTGTTACTCACTGTATAACATTAAACAGTTAAGCGTGGTTTGGGATTTTGAATACAGAGATGTTGGCCTCCTTAGTCCCAGGGCAAACACACTAGAAAATTTATGCCAGTGTTTGGAAATGTATTGATGAGGATACTCAAATGAAAAAGGAGTGAAAAAGAATTGAAAACAAAGCATAAAGCATTTTGAAACTGAAATTCAGTGGTTAGGTAAAACAAACTTAATCAAAACTTAGCAGCATCCCTTTTTCAAAGAGGATATTGGTTAGAGTCTCTTATTTCATCAAGTAATTCTTCTTAGTAGGGAAAAAAGGTTAATTCTGTTGTTTAAGTATGAGTTGACCTCTATGGATGGTGATTACGTTTCCTGCTTTTGACAAAATGAACAGATACAAAAGAGAAGTGAGAAGAGAGAGGAGAGTAAAGGTGGGGGTATATAGGCTTTTTGTTTAAGTTCTTAGGATACAAGGCAGTCAGTCACAGATGGATGCTCTAGGCTGTCAGTTCACCAGCCATAACAGCTGTTGCTCTGGATACTGGCTTGCTTTCCTAGACCAGGACATTGTCTCACTCATCTGGTCAGGTCCCTCTTCTTTGCTGATTTTTGTCAGATTGGGAAGATCTGGATGGGTAGTCTCATATCATTTTGCTGCTGCCATGCTGCTGCCATGTTGGTCTCAGGATTGAGAGAGAAAGTGATAAGACAGGAGGAATATAGTAGGAACAACAGAGTGGGATTTTGTGTATATCCAATTTGCTGTTGGTCCAGTGCTGATGGTCAGGTATCCTCA
Organism: Lepidochelys kempii; assembly: GCF_965140285.1. NCBI lineage: Eukaryota > Metazoa > Chordata > Testudines > Cheloniidae > Lepidochelys > Lepidochelys kempii. The sequence goes on from NC_136382.1 coordinate 58,074,233, forward strand.
TCAGTGCACTGGTCTAAATGTCCTGATGAACAAGGCTCACCAAAGAATTACAGTTTTTGGAGTAAGGCAGAAGCTGTCAACCTTTCTCTCGGGCAGGGGTTCCCAAACTTGGTTCATGGCTTGTTCAGGGTAAGCCCGTGGCAGGCCTCGAGATGCTTTGTTTACCTGAGAGCTGTGGGAAGTGGTGCGGGCTGGGCCACTGCTTCCTGCAGCTCCCATTGGCTGGGAACGGCGAACCGCGGTCACTGGGAGCTGCATGTGGATGCTCCGGTAAACAAAGCGTCTCGCGGCCTGCCAGGGGCTTACCCTGAACAAGCCGTGAACCAAGTTTGGTAACCCCTGATCTAGGGAATGCCCCAGGAGTCTGTTCTGCCCTTTTTGGCCCCAGTGTCTCTTTTTAGGGGCCCCAAAAAAGGGATGTTAGAGGGAGTAGGCCATCCCTTCGTTATTGTGTCCACTAGTTTAGGTCTAACTTCTGACATACCACTTTTGGTCCATTAATTTCCAGTTTCATTCTTCGCGTCTCTGTTCGTCACAACCTTATCACAGTCCTTATTACATTTATTGCCCTTTTTCTTTGAACTAATCCAGACTTTCAGTCTCTCTTTTGTACCTGTTTCTATCAACATTAATCGTTACAGGTCATTGTAACGTTTTATGAACTTCACCCACTTTCTACCAGCTGAGCTCACAATTGGAGTAGGCCATCCAGATCCAAATTATCACAGCAGATCTATTCTTAAATGCTTTTAAACATTGATCGAATTAATAAATGTTCCTTGGAGCTGACAGTAATTCTGTGGTTTACATCAAATATCTCTGCTTCCAAGAAGGCTTGTGCTATCTAATCATACTTTTTATGTTTTTTGGAAGACCCAACAGCTTGAGATGTTATCTTAGTACACATGCATAGAGAGACAGTAGCAACAATGGGGTGGAGCTAGGGTGTGAAAGTGAGCCTTGAGGTCTCTGAAGAGGACCATAGAGTCATAGCAGGTTAGGCCGCTAGTCCTTGCAAGGGTATCCCCTCAGTCATTTAGGGGAGAAGCCCCAGTATCACCTCCTAGGTGTGCCTGTCCTCTGCTCCCACCCCTCCCCATCAAGATTTGAGATGGGGGGCAGTGGGAAGAGTACTTTGTCTTTTCTGATGTCTGCTGAACCAACATTCTAAGCCCTGTTTATCTGCTAAGGGGAGAGATAATTGTCATATGGTAAGCAGTGAGGGAAGATGAGAGAATTATGTTGGAGTTAGTGTCAGGAAAAGGAGTGAAGTAGGATGTTAAAGATAATATATAATTGGACTGTAAAGCAGTTGGTGAACACTGTCGATTTAGAGGAAGGAAAAAGGGGAGAAGTTAGTAAAGATAGGAATCATATGGTTATATATAATTTACACTTTCTAATAAGAGAAAAATACATAGAAAGCAAGGGGGCAGATGGGAATATAATAGGACTAAATTGTTAAAGGTTATGACATTTTAAAATGTTGCCTTTCTTTTAGTATTTGTGTCTGAGTTATCCTGTTAAAGCTTGGAAGAAGTCAGTGGGACTATTTGTCAGTAAGTAGATGGAAGTAAGGATTGTGGAATGAAACACGTGGGTACCCGTCTTGAAGACTTTATAGTCTCTTTTATTATATGCCTATAAAGCATCATGAATATTTTGAGTGCCATACGTATAATATATCATAAATCATCCTGATCATCATTCCCTTCAAGCATGCCATGTCTTGTGATATAGCAGGGACAGAGGGCAGCAGGAGAGCGATAGATGGGAGGTATATAAGCCCCAGGATGATCAGAGCCTTATTCCCTGTGGACTGAGGAGTGATTACTACAGATTAATTAGAGCACTTGGAGCCAATTAAGGCTAGAGACCTAATAAAAACCCCAGGAGAGCTGACTGTAGTTTGGAGGAGTACTGTTGTTGTCCAGAGGATCAGAGTACCAGGGGAAGGGAAACCCTGCTCAAACAAAGCAGAGGGACTCCCCAGGTGCAGAGGACCGAGAAAAACCCTGTCCAAGGGGAGAGAGTGCAGGAAGCCCAAGAATAGGGGAAAGAGGTGGCGTCCTGACCCATCGCATGAAAGGAAAGCATGGGACCCCCATAATAGCGTCGGCCATTTGCCACAGTCTTGTACTAGTTCTTTCCTCTTCTTGAGGTGGTGGTCTGTAGCGGGGTGACGACTCACTGGCATGGCGCCTCCTGCTGGTTGTCCCAGAAATTAGCTTTTTCCAGCCTGGAGCACCCTCTGCAGGCCAGTGTCTTGCCTGTCATTGGTCCTGTGTCCCTCCTGGACCCCGCAGCCCTTTACCCGGGGTTTCTGCCTCAGACTCTCCGATATGTTTTGCCACACTCTGGGTTTTCCCTCCTAGGGGAACCCCCAACCCTCTAACCCCATTTTGCCTCAGTGGCTACTGCCAGTCATCATCTAGCCCCCACTCACTGGGGCAGACTGCAGTCTGTAATGGCCACTCATCATTGGCAAGGGGGTTACGACCTGCTGCCTATGCCTATCCTCGGGCTGCCCCTCTGCAGCCCCAGTATCTCTGTAGGTCTTCACCAAGGCCTGCAGCCTGGGGTTTTGCCAGGCTGGAGCTCCCAGGCTCCCTCGCCCTATTCCCCAGCACTGCTCCATCTCAGGTTCCTTGCTTCCAGGCAGCTAGCTCTTCCCACTCCAGGGCTAGAGTGAGACTCCTCCAGCTTCTGGCCTCCTCTTTTAAGGGCCAGCTGGGCCCTGATTGGAGCGTGGCCCCAGCTGTGGCTGCTTCTCCAATCAGCCTAGCTGTTCCCCAGCCGCAGTCCTCTCCAGGGCTACTTTAACCCCTTCAGGGCTGGAGCGGGGTGACCACTCTGCTACATGGTCCCAGGACAGATTTATTGGGTATTCACATAAACTTTTCAGACACAGACTCTCCGATATGTTTTCCAAAGTATGCATCCTGGATTTATATAGGATACAGTAAAAAAATGGTAAATCTATTATGATTGGGAGATCCGAGAAGAAATACATTTGAATCAGAAATCCAACTCCAGTTTGCCAAGTGAAGAAGGACTAGGATTGAAAGATCCTCAAAATAAAAAAACATAATTTTCAGGCAGTTTCATTTTGTTGTACATTCGGGCTGTATATAAAGTAATGCATTAAAATGTGTTGTACTTTCCCATTACCAAAAATGGAAATTCCACTAATCCAAAAGGCCTATTTTGATGTTCTTAATCTGTAGATTTATGTGAAATGGTTACTTATTTTCTTTAGGGTTAAGTAAAATAAAGCAAGATAGATCAAATATTGTCTTTGGATAGACTCCTTCTGTTGACCTTCTTCACATATGCATATTGATTCTCTTTATGTCACTGCATATATGAAAGATCTCCCATTTCATCGTGTTTACATATATAATACTGTTGTGATTGAAATGGGATGTGGATAGGTGGTCATGCCAGACCATCCCGCATAGCTGCTGACTTAAAAAAATGGTAAGAAAAATATGCCATCACACTATTATCCTGCTGCAATTCCAGCAATGATGCATTTGGTTTTTAATTTTTTTGTAAATGGTTGCTTTGTTTGTTCAGCCATGTTATATTAACATTCTTTATGAGTTTATGCATCAGTTATAGGTTATAGAATGTATAACTTTATAGTTTTCACTCTGGGAATAATTTCCTCTTGGAAAGGGAAGGAAACAATGTTGAAAAGACAAGTTGTTAGTAGGTGAAATATCTTTCTATGTTCTTTTCCACAGCTTACTTAGCTTTTTCTAACCTACAGTTTAGACAGATTCAGTACCCTTTGGCTCCACTGTTTGCTTTTTTTATGATTAGAGTTGTCACACTGTTTTACTTCTTTCCATGGTAGGAAGAAGACAGCATTGATTTCAGAACAAAATGGAAAACTAGGTCTAAAAAGTGAGCGTAAACGTGTGCCAAAGTCTTCACTTCAACAAGGACAAGCAGACGACAGGGAACGTAAAGAAAGGCATGAAAGCAGAAGGCTGGAGAAAGGAAGGTCACAGGACTACCCAGACTTGCCAGAAAAACCCGAGGAAGGCAAGGTAGCTGATGAGGAAAAACAAAGGAAAGAAGATGAGTATCACACTCGGTATAGGAGTGACCCAAATCTGGCAAGGTATCCTGTGAAGCCACATCCTGAGGAACAACAGATGCGTATGCATGCAAAAGTTTCTAAAGCACGGCATGAAAGAAGACACAGTGATGTGGCTTTGGCACATACAGAAGTGGAGGAAGCAGAGGTACCTGAGAATAAATTAGGAAAACGCTCACAGTTACAGGGAGCTCAGGACAGAAAATCTCTTATGGAAACTCAGAGATCATACTCTATTGAAAGACCAGGTGATGTAAGAATTTCTGTTTCTAAACAATTAGCTAATCATAGTCCACCAACTCCCAGACATAGTCCAGTTCCTACAGAACACCTAGAATCCAAGAACCATGATTCCTTTAAAAAACAAAGTCGCCTTGATCCTAGTTCTGCTATTCTCATGCGAAAAGCAAAGCGGGAGAAAATGGAGACCATGCTGAGGAATGATTCCCTTAGTTCTGACCAGTCAGAATCAGTGCGGCCTTCCCCTCCAAAGCCTCATAGATCAAAAAGAGGTGGAAAGAAAAGGCAGATGTCGGTCAGTAGCTCAGAAGAAGAAGGGGCATCAACACCAGAATATACTAGCTGTGAAGATGTGGAAATAGAAAGTGAAAGTGTCAGTGAAAAAGGTAAGAGCTTTACATATATTATATACATGTTGTGTGTGAAAAACATTTTGTACATATTCTGCTGTCACCTTCATCTTTCTCTTGTTTCCCCCTTACTTTTTTCTCTCATAGCATTTTCACCTGGGAGAGGTTGAATATACCCATTGAATTGGGTGTATAATTTTTTTCTTTTGCATTCTGAGTTGAGATAGTCCTAAGTTAACATCAGCTAGTGTTTTTCTCCTTCCTTCCCTCTCCTCTTTCATGTAACAATTACAAGTTGAGGGCTTTTGGTTTATACTCTTCTCTGCGGTTTCTGCTCCCCTTTACTTACCACTTCATCTTATTTTTCAAAATGTGAAACGGTTTTCAGTGAATGAAACAAATGGCATGAAAAATTAGTTTCACAAACATTCAGAACTCATCATAATAAAATGTCAGATCTTCACAAAACATCTTGGTTAATCTCAGAGTAAGAATAAACAAAATTCTATTAACTTTAATAAAATATCAAGAATCTGCCATAATACACTGTCAAAAGTGATAAAATATTTATGGGTGGAGATATTATTTAGGGGAGAAATAAGGGGTCTGCCAAATTTTGTCTCTTTAGTGAATATGCTCCAGAACTAAACAAAAAATGTTTTCATCCTGTCATTTCAATTTTCCTTTATCTACTTATGGTAACACTGAGCACTACTAAGCAATACATTTTGTGTTTTTTAATAAAGTGTTTCTGCTTGGGTAAAAAATTTACACAAGTAGAAATGCATGAATGATGAACTAGTAGTAGTAGGAATAATCAAAAAAGGCTGTGACAAAGTGCTGACTCCATCTCTTTGTTACCACAACTTGTCTTTAAATGGCATTAATGGGACTCTGTGAGGATCTCTAGAGGTAGTATTTGGCTTTTTAGACTGCTTAATTATTTATTTTTGTCATTTTGAAGTTGCCTGTGGGTGTTTTACAGTCACAATGTCAATGGGTTGTCTGCATTGACTTTATGTCTTGACTTTGTTTCCTGAACACATGCTTGATTCCAGTGTGTTAATCTGTACCTCTGTTTGTGTGTGTTTACCTGACATGCTTTTCCTTCTGATATCCCTCACATGCTCATTTTATGGAGATAAAACAGGACACCCTTCCATCCTTCACCTTTCATAATGCCGTTTGTTTTTCTGCATTAAATACTTGCCATTTGCCTTTTTAATCAGTTATAGATCATATTTTCCCCAATGTCCGAGTCTCAGGCAGGAGTTAAAGAAAATATGCAGGCTAATCATGGTATATATGTTTAGAAGCTATATCTTTGGGATTATGTGGTTTTAGTTACCTTTTCCCCCCACATTAAGTAAAGAAAGAAGGATTATGTAAAGTATTATATACATGAAAAACTTTAAACTTGTAATTATGCATAAGATTTTATAACTTCTGGAAAAATAAGACAAGCATTGTAATGTTGTTGCAGCTGTGTTGGTCCCAGGATATTAGAGAGACAAGGTGGGTGAGGTGATATATTTTATTGAACCAACTTCTGTTGGTGAGAGACAAACTTTTGAGCTGCACAGAGCTCTTCCTCAGATCTGGGAAAGGTACTCAGAGTATCACGGCTAAAAAAAGGTCAAACAGATAGTTTAGCAATAGTAGTTAGCATATATTCTTGAACGGTACCTTAAAATATGTGCTAAATTTATGCTAAGCCATCTGATTGACCTTTTATTTGGCTGTGACGCTCAGAATACATTTCCGAGACCTGAGGAAGAGCTCTGCATAGCTCGAAAGGTTGTCTCTTTCACCGACAGAAGTTGGTCCAATAAAAGATATTACCTCACCCACTTGGTCTCACAACCATTATAACATATTCAGTAAGGCAAAATCATGTAGGTCTTCAGTAGGGGAAGTCCGGGAATAAGGTGGTGTGATGATTGAATTGCCTCAAAACTGGAGAATCTTTAATGTTAACTGAATGTAATTTATGGCTTTTCAGCATGGTGATAAGTGCCATAATTAAAATACAAAATGGTTTCACCTATAGGAATCTACAGTCAATCAAGTGATTCATATCACATGCAAGTATTGACTCAAGTCACTTAAACAGATTGTTAGCAATGGAAATAAAAAATACAAGCAAATTAATCTGTCAATATAATTAATTTGTTCAAAAATTATACTTTTTTTTTTTTTAAGTGGGGGCAGGATTAGAGAGGAAGGGAGTAGGGAAAGGGAAAAAAATGAAAGAGGTGTGAATAGTCACAACTTATCACCTGGCTTTTTATTATCAGCAAGATAGGTTTTCTAGGCATAGTGGCAGATGTTAGTCTTCAAAAGGGATTTGAAGGAGGATGAGAAAGTAGCTGTTTGGATTTTATCAGGGAGATTTTTTCCATGCATAAACGGCAAGGTCAGAGAAAGCATGAAGGTGTTTAAGGTAGAAGCTGACAAGTAGGTGGTAAGGGCTGGGAATTCTACCAGAGTGAGGCAGGTGTCACAATAGCTTACTAGATCAGCTTGGTAGAGTGGGGGCCTTAAAAGAGCTTATATTTGATGCAGAGGTGAAGAGGGAGCCAGTGGAGGGACCCAAAAAGGAGATGATGTGATCAGAATGATGAACCAAGAAGCTGATTATAACAGCCGCATTCTGAACGTACTTGAGGAGAGCAAGTAGCAGTTAAGTTCTGTAAAGAGGAGGTTGCCATAGTTAAAGCATGAAATGATGATGGCTTGGAGAAGAGCTTTTGTTGTGTAGACAGAGAAGAAAATCCAGCTTATAGAGATGTGTAAGAAAAAGCAGCAAGATTTAGCAATGGTCTGCATATATGATTCCGGTGATAGGACTGAGTCAAAGATGGACACAGAGTTCGTGGCCTATGTGACTGGAAGGATGGTGGTGTTGTCCACAGGGACAGGGAAAGGAAGGGTAGAGGAGGGCTGTGGGGGCAGATCAAGAGCTCAGTTTTGGCTATGTTGTGTTTAGGATGATGACTGGACATCTATAAAAGATGTCAGAAAGAGAGATACTATATTGGATGAAGGAGGAGAAAGCTTTTCAGTAAAGAGAGAGGTAAATTTGTGAATCATCAGCAAAGGAATGATTGTTAAAGCTGTTCTTGTGGAGAAGAGCCTCTAAAAGCAGGGTGCAGAAGGAGAAAATGAAGAGGCCAAAGACAATTCCAGCAATAGCTGAAGAATACTTTTGCTTGTTCATTGAATTTTATGAAGTGTGTGTTACACTTGATGCATCCACCAAAAACTGATTTGTATTATTGGACATTATATGTGCCTATTCACCATATTTAATCTGATGTTTGTCCATGTTCAAGGATTCTACTTCTAAAAATATGAAAAATGTGTCATATCACTTTATAAATAAAAGTGAAGAGGCAAAAAAAGTTACGTCCCTTTTACTTATTTAAAAAATAATTGATCATGAATAAAAATAAAAAAATAAAAAATAAATAAAAATGGGTTCAAGCTGCAAACTTTGCATCAGGACCAAACTTCCCCCAAGCTCCAGATTCAAAGTTTTGGTTCCATCAATTATAAATTATAAAGAGAAGTGCCAGACAGATGTAGAAAGAAGTAGATATGGATTCAAGTACTCTCAAAAGTAAGGGGTCTTTAAGTCATTGGTTTTAGCTTGTCTTTAACATTGACTCTTCCAGAGAGGGAATCTTCAGTTATTGGTGCATCATGAGATTTTTAAATATGTGTATGCACACACGCGCATGCATGCGTGCGCACACACACACACACTCTTGAGTATTAATTTCTGTTCGATAGAATATGTTTGTTAAATCAATTCCCTCAAAGCTGGATTTCTGAAGTGATGCTTAAATAAAGCAATTAAACCCTTTCACTTAAAAGTCAGTGATAAATTTATATTATTAGTTTTGCTGTTATCTTAACAAATTTTCAAACAAATTCTCTGGACGGACCTTATGGTGAGTCCTCAGGCAGGGCCCTTAGAAGTTTGTGGCACTTCAAGGCCAGTTTATTTGCAAAGGTTAAAAATGTCTGAAGCGTTACTAACAGGCCCTCTAGCTTTCCAAACCCCGTATTGCTATGACAATGTATCCATTGTTACATTTGGGATTAACACCAAACTGTGTAGCATTGGGAACATTGGGAACCCTTTTCTTTCAAAGAGTCATAATCATAATTATTGGAAATCTATCAATAGCAAAATGATAAAACTGTTATAGGAAAACTCATGGACCATATTTACGTGAGTGTAAATCTGGAATAACACTCCAGAATTAATTTGTATTAGTGTAACTGAGATCAGAATCTGGGGCTGACGAACCCCAGGACAGAATTTTACCAACCTTTCCTCTAGCATTTGCTCAAAAGCTGGGAGAGAAATTGCATATTTGGCCTCCTAAGGAGATTAGTTGTAAAGCTTGGGTTTGTAAATCAAAAATGCTCTGGACTCCATCACCTCATATAAATATGAGTTCAATAAGTAATCTGGATCCAAAATAATACAAGCAGGGATATAAAAGTATAACAAATCATGCAAATAAAACCTAGAGCTTGAATGGCCTTACAAATAAAAACCAAGCTATTAAAGTTAATGCAAACAAGAAATGAATGCCAACATAAATAAATCATCTCCTGAGCGAGAGTACATGTAAGCACGTTGAACGTGTAATCATGATAGTCTTTTGTACTCTCCTTTAAATGTTTGTGAAAAAAATTAAAACAGAATGACAATAAGACGAGTACTGTATTTGCAAAATATCTGGGAGAGATGTGAAATAGAGGAAGGAAGCTAGTGATCTGATGTTAATATTTTGACAAACATTTTCCCCTGTTAAAAACCAAGTGTTTAGTGTGTTTGCTTACAGAAGAGCTGTGAGGAACCGAGGAATCATTTTACCATTTAAAAGAGAAAAGGCTTCCTTGCAATCGTAAGAAGCAGGCAGTATCACTTGACAAACACATTAAGCCAGCCTTTGCTAGAAATATTTATACTTTGTTCTTGAAAACTAACCCATAAGTATATTGATTCTGAACAATGGTCAAGTTGTGTAATTTGAAGACGGGACGGAGATAAGCACTTTGCAGAGAGAGTGGCGATATCGTCCTTGGGGACATATTTTGAAAATACCTGCCATTTGGGGGGATTTTGATTCATTCCAAAGCACCCCCAAACTTTAGAAGTATTTTTAATAATTTAGGAGTAAGTCGTTTTTGGAAAGAATTTTTAATAATGTCCAGAGAAGTCATCCCAACTTATTGTCAGTTTGTTGGCAGAATTTTTAAAAGGAAATCACTGGAGACAGCCTAGAATAAGAAAAGAAAGCAATGAGTACTTGGGAATGTTCTGAGACTCAAAAACACAAGGCTTTTTTCCTTGTTACAGTGTTCAACAAACTGAAAGAAAGAGAGTGGTTGAGAAGGCTGTTAATTTGTTTCAGGCAAATGTAGTGCGTGTTAATTGGACTGATAGCAAAAAAGATCTGATAGATTTATTTTCCCCCCTTAAACCTTTTGAATCCAGTATGAGAAGAGTGTGTGTGTAAGTGTACATAGATTCCCATAATAGGCCAAACATAAATTAAACGCTGTCCTGAGGTTGGAGGTTCCACGACCACCACTCCCAAGAGAAGGAGGCGGATGGTGGTGGTCGGGGACTCTCTTTTCAGGGGGACTGAGTCATCTATCTGCCACCCTGACCGGGAAAACAGAGAAGCCTGCTGCTTGCCAGGGGCTAAGATTTGCGATGTGACGGAGAGACTGCTGAGACTCATCAAGCCCTCGGATAGCTACCCCTTCCTGCTTCTCCAAGTGGGCACAAAAGATACTGCCAAGAATGACCTTGAGCAGATCACTGCGGACTACGTGGCTCTGGGAAGAAGGATAAAGGAGTTTGAGGCGCAAGTGGTGTCCTCGTCCATCCTCCCCATGGAAGGAAAAGGCCGGGGTGGAGACCGTCGAATCGTGGAAGTCAACGAATGGCTACGCAGGTGGTGTCAGAGAGAAGGCTATGGATTCTTTGACCATGGCATGGTGTTCCATGAAGGAGGAGTGCTGGGCAGAGACGGGCTCCACCTAACGAAGAGAGGGAAGAGCATCTTTGCGAGCAGGCTGGCTAACCTAGTGAGGAGGGCTTTAAACTAGGTTCACTGGGGGAAGGAGACCAAAGCCCTGAGGTAAGTGGGAAAGTGGGATGCCGGGAGGAAGCACAGGCAAGAACGTCTGTGGGGGGAGGGCTCCTGCCTCATACTGAGAATGAGGGGTGATCAGCAGGTTATCTCAAGTGCTTATATACAAATGCACAAAGTCTTGGAAACAAACAGGGAGAACTGGAGGTCGTGGTGAAGTCAAGGAATTATGATGTGATTGGAATAACAGAGACTTGGTGGGATAACTCACATGACTGGAGTACTGTCATGGATGGTTATAAACTGTTCAGGAAGGACAGGCAGGGCAGAAAAGGTGGGGGAGTAGCAATGTATGCAAGGGAGCAGTATGACTGCTCAGAGCTCCGGTATGAAACTGCAGAAAAACCTGAGTGTCTCTGGATTAAGTTTAGAAGTGTGAGCAACAAGAGTGATGTAGTGGTGGGAGTCTGCTATAGACCACCGGACCAGGGGGATGAGGTGGATGAGGCTTTCTTCTGGCAACTCGCAGAAGGCACTAGATCGCACGTCCTGGTTCTCATGGGTGACTTTAATCATCCTGATATCTGCTGGGAGAGCAATACAGCGGTGCACAGACAATCCAGGAAGTTTTTGGAAAGCGTAAGGGACAATTTCCTGGTGCAAGTGCTGGCAGAGCCAACTAGGGGGGGAGCTTTTCTTGACCTGCTGCTCACAAACCGGGAAGAATTAGTGGGGGAAGCCAAAGTCGATGGGAGTCTGGGAGGCAGTGACCTTGAGTTGGTCGAGTTCAGGATCCTGACACAGGGAAGAAAGGTATGCAGTAGAATATGGACCCTGGACTTCAGGAAAGCAGACTTCGACTCCCTCAGGGAACTGATGGATAGGATCCCCTGGGGGAATAACATGAGGGGGAAAGGAGTCCAGGAGAGCTCGCTGTATTTCAAAGAATCCCTATTGAGGTTACAGGGACAAACCGTCCCGATGTGTCGAAAGAATAGTAAATATGGTAGGTGACCAGCTTGGCTTAACAGTGAAATTCTTGTGGATCTTAAACATAAAAAAGAAGCTTACAAGAAGTGGAAGATTGGACAAATGACCAGGGAAGAGTATAAAAATATTGCTCGGGCATGTAGGAATGAAATCAGGAGGGCCAAATCACACCTGGAGCTGCAGCTAGCAAGAGATGTTAAGAGTAACAAGAAGGTTTCTTCAGGTATGTTGGCAACAAGAAGAAAGCCAAGGAAAGTGTGGGCCCCTTACTGAATGAGGGAGGCAACCTAGTGACAGAGGATGTGGAAAAAGCTAATGTACTCAATGCTTTTTTTGCCTCTGTCTTCACGAACAAGGTCAGCTCCCAGACTGCTGCGCTGGGCAACACAGCATGGCGAGTAGGTGGCCAGCCCTCTGTGGAGAAAGAAGTGGTTAGGAACTATTTAGAAAAGCTGGACGTGCACAAGTCCATGGAGCCGGATGCGTTGCATCTGAGAGTGCTAAAGGAGTTGGTGGCTGTGATTGCAGAGCCATTGGCCATTATCTTTGAAAACTCATGGCAATCGAGGGAAGTCCCGGACGACTGGAAAAAGGCTAATGTAGTGCCAATCTTTAAAAAAGGGAAGAAGGAGGATCCTGGGAACTACAGGCCAGTCAGCCTCACCTCAGTCCCCGGAAAAATCATGGAGCAGGTCCTCAAGGAATCAATCCTGAAGCACTTACACGAGAGGAAAGTGATCAGGAACAGTCAGCATGGATTCACCAAGGGAAGGTCATGCCTGACTAATCTAATCACCTTCTATGATGAGATTACTGGTTCTGTGGATGAAGGGAAAGCAGTGGATGTATTGTTTCTTGACTTTAGCAAAGCTTTTGACACGGTCTCCCACACTATTCTTGTCAGCAAGTTAAAGAAGTATGGGCTGGATGAATGCACTATGGGGTGGGTAGAAAGTTGGCTAGATTGTCGGGCTCAACGGGTAGTGATCAATGGCTCCATGTCTAGTTGGCAGCCGGTATCAAGTGGAGTGCCCCAAGGGTCGGTCCTGGGGCCGGTTTTGTTCAATATCTTCATAAATGATCTGGAGGATGGTGTGGATTGCACTCTCAGCAAATTTGCAGATGATACCAAACTAGGAGGAGTGGTAGATACGGTGGCAGGTAGGGATAGGATACAGAGGGACCTAGACAAATTGGAGGATTGGGCCAAAAGAAATCTGTTGAGGTTTAACAAGGATAAGTGCAGGGTCCTGCACTTAGGACGGAAGAATCCAATGCACCGCTACAGACTAGGGACCGAATGGCTAGGCAGCAGTTCTGCAGAAAAGGACCTAGGGGTGACAGTGGACGAGAAGCTGGATATGAGTCAACAGTGTGCCCTTGTTGCCAAGAAGGCCAATGGCATTTTGGGATGTATAAGTAGGGGCATAGCCAGCAGATCGAGGGACTTGATCGTTCCCCTCTATTCGACATTGGTGAGGCCTCATCTGGAGTACTGTGTCCAGTTTTGGGCCCCACACTACAAGGAGGGTGTGGAAAAATTGGAGAGAGTCCAGTGAAGGGCAACAAAAATGATTAGGGGTCTGGAACACATGACTTATGAGGAGAGGCTGAGGGAACTGGGGATTGTTTAGTCTTCAGAAGAGAAGAATGAGGGGGGATTTGATAGCTGCTTTCAACTACCTGAGAGATGGTTCCAAAGAGGATGGTTCTAGACTATTCTCAGTGGTAGAAGATGACAGGACAAGGAGTAATGGTCTCAAGTTGCAGTGGGGGAGGTTTAGGTTGGATATTAGGAAAAACTTTTTCACTAGGAGGGTGGTGAAACACTGGAATGCGTTACCTAGGGAGGTGGTAGAATTTCCTTCCTTAGAAGTTTTTAAGGTCAGGCTTGACAAAGCCCTAGCTGAGATGATTTAATTGGGGATTGGTCCTGCTTTGAGCAGAGGGTTGGACTAGATGACCTCCTGAGGTCCCTTCCAACCCTGATATTCTATGATTCTATGATTCTAAACCCCTACTGGAGATTATTTCTCCAAGTACTGTGACACTATATGCAATAGATAAATAACCAATGGGCCAAAAGAGAACCATGTGGTACACTGCACAGTGTAAATTGTCCAAATGAAAAACATCAGTGTATGAAAGGTGAAGAGATGAAGCCATTCTGGACTTGTCTAAATTGGAATAGAAGATTTTTTTGAAAAATGTGTTAGCTACCACATTTGATAACAGTGGGGTCTGACTCTTTAAAGGCCTGGGGCCTAGGTCCAACCAGCCCAGTTTGATTATCAGACTCAGCTAGGAAGGGGTCAGGTGATTCCTATAAAGGCTGAGAGATCTCAGAAGGGAGAAGGTACAGGAAGCAAAGTGGCATTTATGGTTGTCTCTGGAGCAGGCAGAGAGATACAAGGCAGAGAGATACAAGGGTGGACAATTAGTGGACAATGGGTTTTTCTCTTCTGAGCATAGCTTCAAAAGGGTGGATTCAAAGTGGTTATTTGCATTCCCCTTACCAGGGGTACTTCCTAGGAAATCCACTTCACACGTACTATTCCAAAAAACTCTTTAAAGTTCCTATTACTTTCTTGAGATTGCATTAGTCATTTTTCTGGAAAAGTTACAATTGCATTTTTAATACAATGGACCCAGAGGTATTAAACCTAATTAAATAAGGTTTAACTTAATTCAGTGAAGTTCATTCAGGATACTGTATTTAATTGTCAGTCTGTCACATTTCCCTCCCACATAATTGAGCGTAACTAAGCTGCTGACTGGCACCTGAAGGGAGCCCATTGGCTATTGCCTGGACAGGTTTATTCCCTGGATGGCAGTTTTGCCATTACCTTTAACAATTTCACATTTCACCTTTTCAGAAAAGAAACATTCTGCTAGCAAGCCAATTTACATCCTTTAAAAATCTATATGCAGTAATTTAACAACCATCCTGTGTAATTTTAACTTGAGAAATTATGAGACTGAGCTTTCACACACCCCTTCTTATCCTTGAACCCGCAAACCACTTGGTGTAAACTTAAGACATGATTCTCCTATTCAACTTTCCATGTGGTTTCTAGGAAGTGTGGTGTCCCTTGCTTCCCCAAGAAGTCAGCTGCCTCAGTGATAGATTGAGATTCCTCATTCCCCTAGGAATATTACAAGCAGCCATTCCCTGGACCAAAGGGAGAAATATGTCAGGGCTGCCTCCCTGTGCTATTGCTCTCAACCATTCACTGCTTTTAACAGCAGAAGAATTGGTCAAGGAAAAGTCTTCAGACCTCACCAATAGTCCAATTCCTGTCTCTGCTCTACCTCCCTTGAGGCTGGGACCTGGGAATTCCGGTGGCCTCACCACTGCTTGTCTGGGGGGAGGAGCAGTAATGTTGATCCGCCTCCCCATTGGGGTGGCCTTTTTTCCCCACCCACTGAGTTAAGGTGAGCAGAATTCCTTCTCTGATCCAATTCAGAGTCCATTACACTTTCACAGACCATCAGGCAATCAGACTGTGGAAGGATATTCCCCCTTTCCTGCCTATAGTTACCTTGCATCCCGGACACACCACATGATCCACTGTCTACAGCCAAGTGGTGAGGTGCAACCGCATTTGCTCCAACCCCTCAGACAGAAACCAGCACCTACAAGATCTTCACCAAGCATTTTCAAAACTATGATACCCGCACGAGGAAATAAGGAAACAGATTAACAGAGCCAAATGTGTACCCAGACGCCTCCTGCTGTGAGACAAGCCCAGGAAAGAAACCAACAGAACGCCACTGGCCATCACATACAGTCCTCAGGCAAAACCCCTCCAACGCATCGTCAGTGATCTACAACCCATCCTGGACAATGATTCCATACTTTCACAGGCCTTGGGAGGCAGGCCGGTCCTCGCCCACAGACAACCCGCCAACCTGAAGCATATTCTCATCAGCAACGACACACCGCACCATAGTAACTCTAACTCAGGAACCAATCCATGCAACAAACCTCGATGCCAACTCTACCCACATATCTACACCAGTGAAACCATCACAGGACCTAACCAGATCAGCCACACCATCACCGGTTTATTCACCTGCATGTCCACCAATGTAATATACGCCATCATGTGCCAGCAGTGCCCCTCTGCTATGTACATCGGCCAAATGGGACAGTCCCTACGTAAAAGGATAAATGGACACAAATCCGATATTAGGAATGGCAATATACAAAAACCTATAGGAGAACACTTCAACCTCCCTGGACACACAATAGCAGATTTAAAGGTAGCCACCCTAAAGCAAAAAAACTTCAGGACCAGACTTCAAAGAGAAACTGCTGAGCTTCAGTTCATTTGCAAATTTGACACCATGAGCTCAGGATTAAACAAAGACTGTGAATGGCTAGCCAACTACAAAAGCAGTTTCTCCTTTCTTGGTGTTCACACCTCAACTGCTAGAAGAGGGCCTCATCCTCCCTGATTGAACTAACCTCATTATCCCTAGCTTGATTCTTGCTTTCATATTTATACCTGCCTCTGGAAATTTCCACTACATGCATCTGAAGATGTGGGTATTCACCCACGAAAGCTTATGCTCCAATATGTCTGTTAGCCTATAAGGTGCCACAGGACTCTTTGCCACTTTTACAGATCCAGACTAACATGGCTACCCCTCTGATACTTGAGAGTTTATAGAGTTTTTCTGTACCCATTAACTTGCAGGCCTCATTGACCTTGGTAGCCCTCCAAACAGTTTCCATTTCCTTACATAAGACCTAATTTGAATTGATACCTCAGCATAATATCCTCTTTTAGTCTGAATTCCTCAGAAACGTTCTCTCATGCTCCAGGGGGTCAGTTTAAACTTTTGCAACAAAGCTTGTTTACATCAATCACAATCTTTATATTCCTCCTTCCTACAAGGGTAAAAATGACAAAGGCTTTTGTCCCAGCCACTAGAGGAGTGAGGTACCATACCATGTCCTCTTCCCCACCTTGTTCAATTCACACCTTATTTCCAAAGCATGTAGGAACAAGTCATCCGTCTCCCTAAAACAAGGAAGTAATTTGGAGTCCACATCAGCCACTGGGACAGGCACTTGGGACTGGCTCCACCTACCAGACTATGGCTCTGCTGGTGCAGTCCCTCCATCTCAAGCTGATACCCGCAATAGCCACTTACCCCTGCTTTTGGGTTACCTTATACCTAACATATAAAGCTGTGACACCAATTACCTCCCCACTGCATGCAGCTGTAATAAACTTCTTGCACTCATCTATAAGCTTGGGCTGGAGGTAATTGAGAACCTCACTGAGGCTAGTACAGTGGTGTTGAAGTATTTTGGTGAGTAAATTCTAATGCAGTAATTAAAAATATAACACAGCATGGTCATTCTGTACTGCTGCAATTGTAACTTTAAACTATCATGTGTGACCTTCCATTTCCAGTGCAAACTTTTGCAAAAGCAATCTGTTCTCATAAAAGAGAAAAATATGTAAACTTTCATCCATAAAAAGAGACACAGGGGAACAGGTTGTCTTGCACTCTTTTAGTTGAGAGTTCTTTCCTGCATTCCAGAGGAAGTTGGCAAGATCTGAAGATGTTTTTGTATTATCAAGATCTCCCCTCTGTAGCTTTTCTATTGTTTTTTTATGGATATTTCTATATCACTATAGTGTGTGAGCACTTAATAAAATGATTGTATCACCAAAATTCCCCTATGAGGTAGGGAACTATTCTGATGTCCATTATACATTTGGGAAACTGAGGTATAGAGATATTAAGGGCCACATTCTTAAAAAAAGATCAGCACCCAACAGCTCCCATTTTTCCACCTGTGTAACTGGCTAGATTTTCAAAAGATCTCACCGCTTGTTTAGGGTCCTACACAGAATGGTTAGATTTTCAAAATTGTTCAGCATCCAGTAGCTTCTCTTAAACTTAAATTAGAATTAAAAGGTACCACTGGGAGCTCTTGGGTATTGAGCACTTTTAAACATCTGACCATTTCCATTATTTGCCTAAATGGGAGCTGAGTTTTTCTGAAAATCTGGACCTAACCGTGGGTGTTCAGCACTTTTGAGCCAGGATTAACATCCAGATAACTCAGTTCCAGTGCAATGCCGTAACCACAAGTCAATCCCTCCTCTTGGTACATGCTGTACTAAAGTTCACATACATTTTGTATATACAATGTAAAAGAGCCATGAACTGCCACTAATGACTTATGATTATCCTTTTGATCTGCAAGTTTAGAGGAAGAGATGAGCTGTGAAAGGTAAGTACAGAAATACACAGTATTTACTGATGCGGCACAACTGCTGTAGGTCTGTACAACGTATATAAACGCACTCACTGGAGAAAACAGGTTTAGGTTTTGGCACTGATATTCAAATCTGTGCTTTCTCTTCAGTGTCAGGTAGCTTTCTGTTCCTCCTGAGGAGAAAAAATAAAAACCTATAGAAGAGAAGAATAAATTAGTTATTGGCCTACTTCAGTATGTTTGTTTTCTGAGTTACCTGATGGCCATTTGCTAGGCAGTTTCCTGGTCGATTCAAAGATCTTTCCCTGCTGTGCAGAAGAGGGAATCAGCTACCTGTGTGGCACTGTCCCAAGACTCTGTGGGGGATGCCATGTGGGGAAGTTATTGCATGTATAGGGAACAGGAGTACTATATGCATCTGTCTGCCATCTCAACCCTCAAAACTAATAAGAGTTCATTCCAAAATAACAGAGAATCAGATGATGGCTTTTGTATATTATTATATTAATTTCTGAAGGTGTTGTTTCTGTGAATTACAGGAATTTAATGTATTGACAATAATCATCCTAACTACTGTATGCTAAGTCTAATAATAGAATCTGGTCCACAATGAACTAAAGAATAAAAGTAATTTATTATATATTTGTTGAATATAATGTATTATTTTGCTGTTTCGTAATTCTTGATGGAGAGACAGACTAGTTCATTTCCCAAGCTACATAAATAAGGTCAGTCAGTGTTTAGGTTGGATAACTCCAGGAAAAAGTCAGAGTATATCAGGAAATGGGATTGATGAGTAAGTAGATGGCAGGTTTTAACTCTGTCAGTACTTATCTAATGTCAAAGTACAGTGTTAGCAGGCAACATACTGTTCAAAGTATCATAATTTCAGATGAGATGTAAAACCAAGTTCTTGACCATTTTCAAGAGTTGTGGGGGCGTGTTTGTTTCTGTGGGGCATGAAATGATTCCTGTATATATGCCATGGTAGTTAGTAGAGTGCTTTGGGATATGTTTTTCTCACATACTTTGTTGCAAATGGAGGTTGGTGCACTTTAATACCTCAGCGGCCACTGGTGAATAATGTGACATCTCAGTTAATAGTGTGGGGGAGGGGTGTGTGTGTGTGTGTGTGTGTAGGCAGGGAAAGAGGGGATATCCTACTATTGAATTAATTTCACTGGTTACGTGTGTGGGCATGGATTTTGTTTGATTTTGGTTTTCAGTTTTACAGCCCACATAAGAATGGGTCGCCAATTGTTTTACGTTTCTAGCTTCCTATGTACAGCACTATTCTGCTCTGTTATTTGTGATTTTTACACACAGGACAGGTAGTGTCCAAATCTATGCCTCTACAAGCCCTAGGCTGACAAAGAAGGCCCATTGTATTGATTTTATTAATTATTTTAGACTCAATTTTAATTATTGTTTTAATTTTTTTATGTTTATATTAATGTTTTGTATTTAGAAAATGTTTTCTTGGCATGGCTCAAGTTACAAGTTTGCATAATTTAATAGATGCATATACCAGGCAAAGATCATAAGCTAAGAAAAAGCTGCAGATTCAATACTGATTGTGGAAATTCAGTATGTATATTTTGGATTTGCCTGGTCATTGGGATATTTTAGAAAAATATTCCGGTGTATTAAATATAACATGCATGCTATACAGCATATTTGTATAACATGTTTATTCATTTTAGGGGACATCTTTGGGATACAAATAAATTTGATTTTAGAAAAAAATACTGTTAATAGCAGTGATAATGGCAAAAAAAAAAATCTTCCAAAGTGGAGGGACCCAACAAGTTCTTCTGCTGTAAAGAATTGGGAAAATGTTCCTTATTATTTGTTTTTTTCAACAAATTGTTCTATTTCCTGTAAAGAAGCTAGACAGAAAGGATCATAATCTAAAATGTTTGTGCACAAAAATTTTTGGACAGTTTGTATGTACTCAGCTTGTGAATTGTGCAAAGTCCAATGTGCACACACAAACCTTGATTTACTGATGATTTAATATGAATAACTTCAATTAACTTTGAACAATTATTAAAAAGACTAAATAGAAATATGAAAATATACGCATAGATAACCTATATAAATACATATAGTTATTATTACTGGTATTCTTATCCTCCCTTCCCACCTAT
This sequence comes from Lepidochelys kempii, assembly GCF_965140285.1. Lineage (NCBI taxonomy): Eukaryota > Metazoa > Chordata > Testudines > Cheloniidae > Lepidochelys > Lepidochelys kempii. Next base: position 58,094,437 of record NC_136382.1, read on the forward strand.
TGATTCTTATTCTAATTTGTTCCAAAATTTGACTGTAATATTTTTTGAGATAGGGGCCATGTTGTCCTGTATGATTGTGTAGCATGTCCCCCAATAGAGCATGGATTCTGGTTGGAGTCGTCGAGTGCTACAGAAATAGAAATAATTAATTATGATAAAAAAGAACATTTCTCATAAAGTGCAGTCCATCTGCCCATCCCACCTGACTTCCAGAGAGGCAACTGAGGTAAGAGATGGACTTTACACTCTTCCCCAAAGATCTGTTAAACAGCTGCAGAGCCATTTCTAGAGCTGAGAGCACTCCATAGAGAACACCCTGGCACCAGCCCCTTGAAGCAGGCATGTGGGAGACACTGAGAAAAAGGGGAGGAGGAGGCAGTAGTCCCATACTCACCCTTGTTGATAGGCTGCAGCATTGATGGCTCTCAGGGATTTTATAGCCCACCAGGAATTTATGACATCCCTGGCAGGCAGGTCCTCAGAGAAGGGAAAGCACAGGGGAGATCAAACACTTTGTAAGTGTGCATCAGGGAGCACCTATGTTTGGTACTGTACACTTCTGTGAATGATAATCTATGTATAAACACACACCTCTGCGATAACATTTCCTGTGCAGACTAAAGAATCATTATGCAACCTTGTGGTCTATTCCTTGGTAGGCTAACATAGAGGAATAATCCTTGGGAATATGACAGAAGGCATATGTTTTTTAACAAAAGAGCCATGTCCTCTTATCGCTGGAAGACAATATACAGGCAGTGCACCTGCTCCTGCTGGTGTTGCTGGTTCATTCAGTTTCTCTCTCAAAGTGGCAGCAAAATAGAAACAATTCTGAACCAGAGGTAGAGAAGGGAGATTGATGCAAAGGCTGCGAAGGGGGAAAGGAAACCCTGCTGCAGCCCACACCAGGCCTAGTGTGTGTGTGTGTGTGTGTGAAGAACTCCAGAAGATGCAGGGGTGAAGTTGGGCTGAACTGGACAAGTGGAGGCTGATAGGAGACTGAACTGAGTGGGCTAGGGGCTGATGGATGTGGGTTGGCTGAACTGATGGGGGCTTGGGTGTGGACAGGGTTAATTGCTGGGCAGGGGACAGGCAGATATGGGGATTAGGTCCTCAGCAGGGGCCAAAATCACCTTATCCAAAACGTTTAGGAGAATGGGCAATATTAAATGTCACACACACACTGGGATGGGCAGGGGGAGTTCCAAAATTTAAAAACAGACTAAAAAAACCATAATATAATCTTTAAAAAAAACCCTAATGATTTTTGCACCTATTTCCTGATTTTTGGGCATCTGACTTATGATTTTTGGTCTATTGAGGGGGTTCAACTCATGATTTTTGATCTCTTGAGGTTGACAATACCATATTGCTACACATGGGATCGGAACATGATGTGCTGATTATGGCAGGAGACTGGGTGTCAGAATTCCTCTGTTCTATTCCTAGCTCTGGAGGGGCAGTACTGTCTAGTGGTCAGGGTGTGGTTACAAAAAATAGATTTAGCCCATTCTTTTTGAGTGAATGAATTGGGTCTGTCATATCAGAGACTTGAGGTGAAATTCTGGCCCTGTTGAAGACAATGGGGTGTTGCATAGCAGATGATCAGAGTACTCTGGTCAGAATCTTTCCAGTGATAGAGAATAATGAGATACTGCAATAATGACCACAGTCGGACTTTTCAACTTTCCTCTTGTTTATAGTGACAATGGTAGTGTCTTTGAAGTCTTCTGGTATGTATTCAGTACTCCATATATTGAGAAACAGTTCATGTAGTTGTCTCAGCATGCTCTCATCTCCATACTTGAATATTTCTGCAGAAATGCCATTCAATCTGGGAGCCCCGCAGTTCTTTCTGGCACTGATTGCAGTGCTGACTTCATCAAGGGACAAGCCTGTGTCCATGTTGTCATTACAAGTTGGCTGATCCACTACTCTTATTAGTGCCTTGTCTGTGATATTGGACTATGTGTTGTCACTGCTGAAGGATTTCTCCTTTGTCAGTGATCAGTGTTAGGCCTTCCGCATTTTTCAAATGCACGTAGGACCATTGACATCTTTCAAAGTAGCAGAAGTTTTTGGTCTCAGACAGTTGGCATAGCCCTGGATTTCATCTTCCTGGGCATTCCACCGTTGATCCTGCATGTCTCTAAGCTTAGAGTGGATGCCCTGACACAGATTCATATATTTTTCAACTGTACTACAGGGATATGGGATACAAGAATTTGACGATTCATCTCATGTTTTTTAGTGAATGGCTGTTGAATTTCTGAATCAGTCTCATCAAACCAATCTTGATGACATTGTTTTGCTGTAACATAGGTGGCAAGAGCAGTTTGATATACAGTGTCGCAACAAGTCACCCACTCGCTGTTTACAATAGCATTAGTAGTAACGCTGGCAAGGTCAGACAAAACTGTGCTTATGTAGCTTCATTTTGTAACTGCTTTACGTTGCGCTATCTCATTGATTTAGATGATAACTTACATTGCACTGGTTGAATTACTAATAACAGTTTGGAACAGATCATGCAATGGCCTGTCCAGCAGTCTGCCCCACACAGTAATTTATATGTCTTGTAAATTTTGCCACTGGATGATGATGGAGTTGTAATTGTTTGGATCTGCGGTCCATGACATCATCTTTTTGTCTGGCAGGCAGAAAAAGGTATTTATGATTGCTAAGTGCTGCTTGATACACTCATTAAGTAGCAGAGTTCCATTGCTAGTCTCTTTCCCAATCCCATTCTGTCCGATTGCGTGCCACCAGATTGCCCCATTCCGACTCTTGCATTGAACACACTTACAAACTATAACAATTTCCAGATCCTGGATATTAAATATTTTATTGTCGTTTCTTTCCAGCTGTGCAGCATCTTCAAATGATAAGTTTTATTCAGAATATTTTCTTTTTACATTGCCTAACTCTATGTAAACATGACCTTTTATATGCTTATACACTTAAACACCAGTCCACTTTACTTTCATGCCTGTGGCTTGCTTTTCTGCCCCATATATGCAAATTATTTTCTGGGAGGATGATGTCAACCCTGAGAATTGTCTAATTTTGACAATTTTTTGAGTCCAAGGATGTACTTTCCAAATAAGAAGCTGGCCTTTCAAGGCAAAGCACATTGCGTCCCTTGAAGTGTGGAAATGTGGAAGTAAGTTAAGTGTTGATCTCAGTATAATGTGTGCTGCATGCTTCACTTAGGAACAGTGCCAGGCTGGGAGTAAATTATTTAGAGGACCCAATTCAGCAAAGCACTTGAGTACATGCTTAAGTCTTACTACTGAATAGAGATGGTTTGCGAATTGTGATCCTAATTTAATGTTTTGAAGGTTTTAGTTCAGAGAGCTGTCTTCTTGGGGAGGAATAAATCCTGGAGTGGGGTGGGGTGGGGTGGGGGAATAAGCATAAACTTAAACTTGACTACTTCTCCATTACAGCTTGCATGAGTAACTAAAAATTAATAACTTTCAGCTACGTAATGTGGGGGAAAAACATGCAACATATACTTATCATACTGATTTTAACTAGTTTATATATTTAATCATTTTCGTTTTAGACTGATTTTCAGGGTTTAATCTGTAGAAATCTGGCACAAAATACCATAAAGTTTTCCCCCCTCAATATCAGCAAAAGGAAACATAAATTAGTTAAAATTCGCAGGACTGTTCTTGAAAAAATCTCATGTAAAATGAGTTGGCGAAGGCATTATTCATAATACTTAAGTATCTGTTGTCTCAGTGTTGTTCACTGAGAAGATACAGAAATCCAAATCCTGCAAGCTACTCTGCATAGGGTTTCTCTACATCTGCACAGGAGACCTCCCACATGGAGCAACTTGTAGGACCAAACCTGAGCTCTGAAAGATAGCTCTTAACCATATTTAACCAGATACAGTTATTTCAATAGCTAGCCTTTTATTAACTTGGTTCTTTTATTGATAACACATCTATAAATTGAGGATCTTTCATCTCTCCAAATGTGCTGTTTTCATTAACATTAAGCATTTTTTTCCTTTTATTTTTAATTTTGTAGTAATTCTTTCAGCAGATGCCACTTCCCTTTGTGTTCTTTTTTTTTAAAGAACGAGGTGATGAGAATGTTTTTCTTCATATCACAATGAAAAAAAGAGAAAACTGTACGGAAATTTGCTATCTTAATCCATCAGTCTATATATTCTTGACCATAAAAAAGCTAAATTAGCCACTAGATGGCCTATGGAATGTAATTTTCAACTAGCACATTAAATAATCATGCAATAATATTCAAGTAAGTATCTGTTTCTGTTACAAAGATAATATCTCTGCAAACGTAGACATGTCTTCCTACTTCAGTTGTTAAACATAAGGCCTATCTTGGAACATACCTCCATGTGCACTCTACCACAGTGTTACATTCCTCCTATTGGCTCACTTCCATATATGGAAATTACATTCACAGGCCTGGGTTTGCTTAACTGTACAATAGTACTTGTTTGTTCCATGGGAGTCCAGCTAAAGAGAAAATCATTAAACCGTCAGTATAACAGAAACATATAGTCAGTGGCAAGAAAAAGTTAGTTTTGTTTAAGGACTATGGACCAGATTTTCAAAGGTATTTAGATGCTTAAAGATGCAGGTAAGTGCCTAATGGGATTTTTAAAAGTGCCTAGGTATCTAACTTCCTATTGATTTCAAAAGGAGCTAGTTACCTAGGCACTTTTGAAAAGCCCACTAGGCACCTATCTGCATCTTTAGTGTCTAAACACCTTTGAAAATCTAGCCCGATTTACTTGAAATATTTATTTCAATCCAATTTTTGAGTTTATGGTGTGTTACTTAATTCATAATATACAAACATTTAATGAAAAACATACTTAATTTACTATCTTCTGCTTCTACAACTAGTATACAATAAAGAAAATGAATGTTTTGTGTTATCATTAGGGCTGTCAAGTGATTAAAAGAATTAATCACGATTAATCATGAGATTAAAAAAATGAATCGCAATTAATCACTCTGTTAAACAATAGAATAACATTTATTTTAAATAGTTTTGGATGTTTACTACATTTTCAGATATATTAATTTCAATTACAACACAGAATACAAAGTGTACGGTGCTCACTTGATATTTATTTTTGATTACAAATATTTGCACTGTAAAAAACCAAAAAATTATATTTTTCAGTTCAACTTATAGAAGGACTGTAGTGCAATCTCTTTATCATGAAAGTTGAACTTATGAATGTAGACTTATGTATAAAAAAACCTGCATTCAAAAATAAAACTTTAAAAAGTAAAACTTTAGAGCCTACAAGTCCACTCAGTCCTACTTCTTGGTCAGCCAATCACTGAGACAAACAAGGTGGGTTACAATTTGCTGGAGATAATGCTGCCTGCTTCTTGTTTACAATGTCTCCTGAAAGTGAGAAGAGGTGTTTGCATGGCACTGTTGTGCTGGCGTTGCAAGATATTTACATGCCAGATGCGCTAAAGATTCATATATCCCTTCATGTTTCAACCACCATTCCAGAGGACATGCTTCCATTCTGATGATAGGTTCTGCTTGATAAAGATCCAAAGCAGTGCAGACTGATGCATGTTCATTTTCATCATCTGAGTCAGATGCCACCAGCAGAAGGTTGATTTTCTTTTTTGGTGGTTTGGGTTCTGTAGTTTCCACATCAGGGTGTTGCTCTTTTTAGACCTCTAAAAGCATGCTCCACACCTCGTCGCTCCCAGATTTTGGATGGCCCTTCAGATTCTTAAACCTTGGCTTGAGTGCTGTAGCTACTTTTAGAAATCTCACATCGGTACCTTCTTTGTGTTTTGTCAAATCTGCTGTGAAAGTGTTCTTAAAATGAACATGTGCTGGGTCATCATCCAAGACTGCTATAACATGAAATATATGGCAGAATGTGAGTAAAACAGAACCAGAGACATACAATTCTTCCCCCAAGGAGTACAGTCACAAATTTAATAGACACATTACTTTTTTAACAAGCATCAACAGCATGGAAGCATGTCCTCTGGAATGGTGGCCAAAGCATGAAGGGCCATACGAATGTTTATCATATCTGGCATGTAAATACCTTGCAATGCCGGCTACAAAAGTGCCATGTGAACGCCTGTTCTCACTTCCAGGTGACACTGTAAATAAGAAGCAGGCAGCAGTATCACCCGTCAATGTAAACAACCTTGCTTGTCTTAGCTTATTGACAGAATAAGAAGTACAACTGAGTGGACTTGTAAGCTCTACAGTTTTACACTGTTTTGTTTTTGAGTGCAGTTATGTAACCAAACAATATCTACATTTGTAAGTTACACTTTCATGGCACTTCAGTACTTATATGAAGTGAATTGAAAAATACTATTTATTTTGTTTATCATTTTTACAGTGTATATATTTTTAATAAAAAGTAATAATAGAAAGTGAGCACTGTGCACTTTGTATTCTGTGTTGTAATTGAAATCAATATTGAAAATGTAGAAAAACATCCAAAAATATTTAATACATTTCAGTTGGTATTCTATTGTTAAAAGTGCGACTAATCACGATTAATTTTTTTAATTGTGATTAATTTTGTTGAGTTAATCGTGAGAGTTAACTGCAATTAATTGACAGGCCTAGTTATCATGCCTTTTTACCTGAAAAAAATGCTAAAGTTTTAACGTGTGCAGTTTTTATGACATTCATAAAATTGGATTTTGGTAAATGTGTATGCATACATGAATACTTTACATTGTACCTAGGTATTTCAAATTTCATGATTTGTAGGACTGAGGCTTCCTCCCAGAGTATACTGTGATCTATAATTAACAGATCAAATCAAGTGAATATAAAATTCTGCAAATTTTGACTTTTGGTTTTGGCTTTATGAAATATTTGGAAGTCAATCAAATGTTGAGCATTCAAAAATATTCAATGGATATCCGAGTCATACCCCCATCCCCAGCATGAGGGGAAAAGATATCAGAGGCATGCCATGTGTGAGGTTGGGTAAGTCAGGGGAAGGGAAAAGGCATGTGAAAGTGGAGCTTTGTTAACCCAAATCTCCACTGGAGGGACCTTTTGCTAGTGGGGAAAGTTAGAGCTGATCTTGTGTAGCTCTGAACTTGCATGGAGCTCAGTGGATGAGGATCAGGGAGCCACATCTCAGTTTGCAACGCCTCTTCTAGACACGTGAACCTCTGGGCAGCATGGAGAATCTGCTACAAAGTATCCAGTATTGGTATCCAAGCTTTGAAGGAGATCACTCAAGTCATTAGTAAGCTCATCAAATCTTGAAGACCAGTAGTGAATTTTTACAAACACTAAAGGACTCAGATATGGTAAAATCAAACTGAAGACCTATTATTTATGAAATATTCACATCCTTTGTGTGGCTGACCAGCTCTTGCCGTAAATGGACTTGACAGAGTAAGCTAAGAATGGAAATGCAATCATAGTTTTGAATTTCATTGCTGTTGCGGGTTTAGTCAAACGCTTAGTATTATATTGTGTATGTTTATATTTAGTTGAATTATTATCAGGTCATGACAGCTATTCTTCAAAATCTATTCTTCAAAATCCAAGAAGTATAATTGATCATACATCCTGATCTGTGAAAATCTGCACTTTTAGTGTGATTTCTTGGTGCAAAAGTTTAAACAACACATATTGGCAACAGTCAAAATCTCACAAAAGGCTGTATCCGCCTCTTCTGGGAAGAGGCGGATAGAAGTAGGCTATCGGGACTAGAGGTAGTATCTGAGATTTCTACCTCCTCTTAGATGTGCACTCTCAACTATTATTAGTGTAGCTAACCATGTTCAAGGGTTTTTCAGGGTTCCCACCTCCACTAGGGCAGATGTGACACAGGTGGAATCTTTGCTTTGTTTAAACATACTAAGATTTCCAGTATAAGGGCAGAGCAGGCAACTTGCCCACCTTAAGAATTTCATAGATTCCACTGTGCTGCAGCAACAACTGGTCCTTTCCACAGAGACAAATCTCTTTCATAAATCAATCATACAAAGCGTTGGGTAGCTTTTGTCATATAACTAAAACAACAATACATGGTTTTAAATCCCACAGCACCAGAAATCTTCTTGGTTTATTCTTAATCACAGTAGCAGTTCCTATAAAAGCAGACATTGATGGAGGCATTCATTTCTGCCACTAAAGGTAATGGACAGTTACAGAGAGGAAAATGCCTTTTTTATTTTTGGAAGGCTTGCCTTAGTGTGGTGTTTTTCTTAATGAGGTAAGGCAGAGTTTATAGTTTGATTTGCTCTTCAATTTTTTCTTGATAAACTCTAATCTTTCTATAGCTTTCTTTCCTAAAATCTTCTTTAGAAGGATAAATAAAAATATTAACCTATGGCACATTGTTAGAATTTTAGTTGTCTGCGTGTGTGCATAATCGTAGTTTGACCTAGAAAATTATCATAAGGATTAGGACATGTATTTTGTGAAAACATTTACTAACAAACAAGCAAAAAACTAGTATTAAACCCTACATAAAAATGCATCATTCATTCACTCCGAGGTAAATGAAGTTTAAAAAAATTAAGAAATGCTATTTAATAGAAGTTAGCCTGTTGAAACCAGGTCAACACATATTGCTACTGGGATCTGTAAATTGAATCTGAAATGTTTAGGATGGCATTTGTGGCAACATCCAATGGCAACAAAATATATTAATGAACAATAATGTAATAATGCAACCCAGATTATGTTGTCAGTATTATCAGCTCTTAAAAATGAGCATGCATGATCCTTTTAGTATCTAAAAATCCCTCTTTAAAAATTTCTTCAGAGCCACATCGAATTTAAATGTTCAAATAATTTTCTGCCTGATCAAAATATTTGCAATCTATTTTTATATTTATTTTTACGATCCCATTGAATTCAGTGGGATTACATGGATTTCAAATCAAATCAGAATTTAGTCCAATGCAGTTTATAAGAACATAAGAATGGCCATAATGGGTCAGACCAAAGGTCCATCTAGCCCAGTATCTTGTCTTCCTACAGTGACCAATGCCAGGCGCCCCAGAGGGAATGAACAATGATCAAATGATTCATCCCCTGTCACCCATTCCCAGCTTCTGGCAAACAGAGGCTAGGGACACCATACCTGCCCATCCTGGCTAATAGCATTGACGGACCTATCGTCCATGAAGATCAATTAAAAGAACCCCATATGTATTATTTAAAAAACACCTGGGGGCTTTTAAAACTAATCTCATGAGTTTTTGAGACTTTATTCTTGATTTTTTTCCCGAATGCTTGGAGTTTGCAATACTGCAAAGAAATGATATGGCAATATGCCAAAGAGGCACACTGATAAACAGGAAGGGCATTATTTTCTTCCTTTAAACCTTTAGCAATAGCATACACATTTTATAATCTCCTGTAGGTATTTGAAAATGCTACAATATAGCACTAAATCACAGCACTAAAACAATATTTACAACACATTAATCAACAGTCCAAATTGTATATGTTTAACTAGGAATAGTGTTTTCAGTATCTATAGGGAATAAAAGATGCTGTTTAGAAGCATCTCTGAAAGTTCATGAGCATTCACAAAAAGACAACCAATGTAAAAAATACATTGTACACCATGTTAGCCAGGACTCCCTGTTTATATAAATAAATGTTTAGAAAAATGCTGTAAAGTTTCTTATTTTTAATATATGGTATATACAAAACATTCTGAATCCTCAAGTAATAAATATATGTATCAGAAGTTGGTATTCAACCTAATCTTGAAAATGTGTTCACCTTGTTCTGAACAAATATTAAAAATGTACACAAAGATTTGGGGTTTAAATAAATGTAAAAAAATTGCAAGTCTTAATATAGTTTGTCTAAATGATGTTCTGGTGATCATGGCTGTCTTTTGAAAAAATAACAACATGCACAGATTTTATAAATTTTAACAGAAGAAAGATATAATTTTGGTAATTTCAAACTTGTGGACTGATTGAAAGGCATTTTTGGAATTTTTTAAACTGATGCTTGCATACAAAAAGAGCAGAAAAAGGACAGTTCCTGCCCCACAGAGCTTATGATCTATGTAGAGACATGACACGACAATGGAAGGTTATGTAGGAAGAAGATGTAAGCGTCACGCTGCCTGGTACGGGACACAGCTAAATGCACCAATCTCAGGTCAGACCAATCTCAGGTCAATTCTCACTGCCAGAATACAGGACATATTCCCAGACTGGTGGTATACTCTATCAAAAGTTCACCAGACCGGTAACAACTGTGTGCTTCCAGAATACTATACTAGTTATTATGAAACCACAGACAGCCCCCTTCAGGCCATCTAGCCTCATACACCACTGAGACAAACCAGACTTCTGTGATAAATTATTATTAAAACCAGAAATCACATATATTAGGTTCATTCAGTTCCAAAAAACCAGACACTCACCCCAGGTCAATATGTACTTCAGGATCTCACCAAATACCATGCTGCAGCCAAACTAACTAAAAATTAGTTGATAAAAGAAAAGAAGAGAGGTTTCAGAGTAGCAGCTGTGTTAGTCTGTATTCGCAGAAAGAAAAGGAGTACTTGTGGCACCTTAGAGACTAACCAATTTATTTGAGCATAAGCTTTCGTGAGCTACAGCTCACTTCATCAGATGCATTCAGTGGAAAATACAGTGGGGAGATTTATATACGTAGAGAACATGAAACAATGGGTGTTTCCATTCACACTGTAACAAGAGTGATCACTTAAGGTGAGCTATTACCAGCAGGAGAGTGGCGGGTGTGGGGGGGGACTTTTGTAGTGATAATCAAGGTGGGCCATTTCCAGCAGTTGACAAGAATGTCTGAGGAACAGTGGGGGGTGGGAAATAAACATGGGGAAATAGTTTTACTTTGTGTAATGACCCATCCACTCCCAGCCTTTATTCAAGCCTAAGTTAATTGTATCAAGTTTGCAAATTAATTCCAATTCAGCAGTCTCTTGTTGGAGTCTGTTTTTGAAGTTTTTTTGTTGAAGAATTGCAACTTTTAGGTCTGTAATCGAGTGACCAAAGAGATTGAAGTGTTCTCCAACTGGTTTTTGAATGTTATAATTCTTGACGTCTGATTTGTGTCCATTTATTCTTTTATGTAGAGACTGTCCGGTTTGACCAATGTACATGGCAGAAGGGCATTGCTGGCCCATGATGGCATATATCACATTGGGAGATGTGCAGGTGAACGAGCCTCTGATCGTGTGGCTGATGTGATTAGGCCCTATGATGGTGTCCCCTGAATAGATATGTGGACACAGTTGGCTACAGGCTTTGTTGCAAGGATAGGTTCCTGGGTTAGTGGTTCTGTTGTGTGGTGTGTGGTTGCTGGTGAGTATTTGCTTCAGGTTGGGGGGCTGTCTGTAAGCAAGGACTGGCCTGTCTCCCAAGATCTGTGAGAGTGATGGGTCGTCCTTCAGGATAGGTTGTAGATCCTTGATGATGCGTTGGAGAGGTTTTAGTTGGGGTCTGAAGGTGATGGCTAGTGGCGTTCTGTTATTTTCTTTGTTGGGCCTATCCTGTAGTAGGTGACTTCTGGGTACTCTTCTGGCTCTGTCAGTCTGTTTCTTCACTTCAGCAGGTGGGTATTGTAGTTGTAAGAATGTTTGATAGAGATCTTGTAGGTGTTTGTCTCTGTCTGAGGGGTTGGAGCAAATGCGGTTGTATTGTAGAGCTTGGCTGTAGACAATGGATCATGTGGTGTGGTCTGGATGAAAGCTGGAGGCATGTAGGTAGGAATAGCAGTCAGTAGGTTTACAGTATAGGGTGGTGTTTATGTGACCATCGCTGATTAGCACCGTAGTGTCCAGGAAGTGGATCTCTTGTGTGGACTGGTCTAGGCTGAGGTTGATGGTGGGATGGAAATTGTTGAAATCATGGTGGAATTCCCCAAGGGCTTCTTTTCCATGTGTCCACAGAATGAAGATGTCATCAATGTAGAGCAAGTAGAGTAGGAGCATTGGGGACGAGAGCTGAGGAAGCGTTGTTCTAAGTCAGCCATAAAAATGTTGACATACTATGGGGCCATGCAAGTACCCATAGCAGTGCCGCTGATTTGAAGGTATACATTGTCCCCAAATGTGGAATAGTTATGGGTGAGGAGTTATTAAATGGTTAACATGAATCATATACATTACAGTTGATTTCAGAATCTATAGATCAGGATAATAACAGTGATATTAAATCTTCCAGTTCGTAATAAGTCCAAACAATTGGTACATCCAAACAATTGGAGTCCTCAGTCCATTGTTTCAAGCTCCCTTTGTTAGAAATTACAGTCCAGAGGTGTGGAGCAGGAAAGTGGCAAGGAGATGATGTCACAGTCTCCAATTTATGCCCCCAGTCCATATGCATGGAAAGTTATTTTCTCAATCACATGTCTATTGCCCTGCTGAGTCACTGGGCCTCCATTGTCCACATGCTCTATGAGGAATCCGTGGGAGGGGCCCACTGGAAGAATTGATTCTTTTTAATGGCCCATCAATACATGGCTGGCTAGTCTTGATGTAAATCTGTCTTGTGGGTGTTACGCAGAAACACAACATGTTTAGTAACTAGCATACAGCAAAATTTCATAACTTCATTCACAATGGTGATACACACATTTAAACAGGATAATAATACTTTGCAGATTATAACTTTTTCACTGATACCTTACAAGACATACTTTGTATAAGATTTATCTCAATTGTGCATTGGTGGTGATAACATTAGTGTAAACATGGTCATCTTTCTTTTTCTACAGCGTCACAGTAAGGATAATGGAGATAAGGTATTCTTATCCTAGTGCAGTGGTCCACAAACTTTTCAGGGTCATGCCCCCCTTATCCCTGTCCACACACCCCTGCCGAACCAGGGTCAGGAATGGGGTTGCAACTTTGGGGAGGGGGTACGGACAGAGGTAAGGGGCCTGAGGCTAGGGCCACAGCTGGGAATGGGGGCGGGGCTGAGGCCAGCAGCTGAGGCCCTGGGCTCAGGGCCAGAAGCACAGCCCCGGGCATGGGACCAGCAGCTGGGGCCAGCAACCAGAAGTGGAGCTGGGGGGTGTACCCTCCCCACCTCCTGAGGGGGTTGGCACGGCCCCAGCTGTGCTCCCCTGAATGGTTCTCTGCATCCCCCTGCAGGGGCATGCCCCAATTTGGGGAAGTCTGTCCTAGTGGTACTCCAGCTGTGATTTTTTTTAGCGAGTGGCACGGAAGATAGAGGATATAGGGGGGTGATGGGGTTTTTTGCAGGGGAGGGAGTGGAAGGGAGGAGACGGGAGGAAGAGAAAGGATGGTGGTAAGAGAAGTACATATAGGATAGTAAAGGAGGAAACTGTTAAACAATTAAATGGGAGACAGAATCCTAAAACTATAGGGCTGGAAAGGATCTTAAGAGGTCATTTAGTCCATGCCCCCAGGCATTGAGTCAGGACCATCCTTGACAGGTGTTTGTCCAACATGTTCTTAAAAACTTCCAAAGACGGTAATTCTAAAATCTTCTTTGGTAACCTGTTCCAGTACTTAATTATCCTGATAGCTGGGGGAGCAGGGGATAGGATGGGGAGTGACGGATAGCTGCTGAGATTCGAATGAGGGGAAAAGCAGGCTCCAGGCTGGGAAGGGAGGTCCTGGTAGTTACTACTGCTATTTCTATGGCATTTCCTTGGTGGCTTGTACCCAGTTCCCTGTGGTTCTCACCATACCCCATTCCTTGGGGGTGGGTGCCCCCCCTCACTCCCACCCATTACCAGGTGTTGATGCCGTGGCTGGTGCATGAGCTCCTGTCTCTCCTGCAGGGTGTCTCTGCGGGGACCTGCAGTGGCTTAAAGATGGGACTGAGCTGGGCCAGTCCTACCTGTTCCCTGGTGACGAGACCAATATCACGGTGGTTTCTCCAGCCCCTTCTCCAGATCCCACTCATTTCCAGCTGCACCTGTGTGTAAAACATGGCTGAGTCTCACTCTCGCCTATGTAAGATATCAGGGGACTAAACACGGATTCCCCCCTGCAGTGTTTCCATTGCAGAAGTGTTAGCCTCCCTGGTTCTGCTGCCAGTGCTTATAGTTAAGTGTTCGTTCTAATAGCCAACCTAAATCTTTCTTGCTGCAAATTAAGCCTATTACTTCTTGTCCTACCTTCCAGGGACTTGGAAAACACCATCCTCTTTAGAACAACCCTTAACACTCATGAAGTCTTTTATCAGGTCCTCCCTCAGTCTTCTTTTCTCAAGACTAAACATGCTCTATTTTTCCTTTCCCCATTGGTCAGGTTTTCTTAATCTGTTATCATTTTTGTAGCTCTCCTCTGGACTCTCTCTAGTTTGTCTGCATCTTCCTTAAAGTGTGGTGCCTAGAACTGGACACAGTATTCCAGTTGAGGCCTCACCAGTACTGAGTAGAGTGGGACAATCACATCCTATGTCTTGCAGACAAGATTTCTTTATACACTCTAGAATATTTGTCTTTTTCACGATTGTGTTACAATGTTAACTCATGTTAACTCATACTCAGTTTGTGATGCACTGTAGCCTCCAGCAGTTGTCAGCCGTATTACTGCCTAGCCAGTTATTTCCCATTTGTGCATTTGATTTTTCCTTTCCAAATGTGGTTCTTTGCTCTAGTCTTTATTGACAAGTTATCTTATGTTGCTTGAGAAGTATTTCTGCCATCAGGAATGGAGAGCTGTGAAAGTGATTCACAGTGACAACATGAGGAATACCTGTTCTTCCTCAACTGCATTGACAGTTCTGTAGCTTGGGCTTCTGTAGCCCATCCATTCTTCACATGGTTTGGTGCAGTGTTCGTAGCTGGGAGATGAGACCATGAGTGCTCACCTTGAAGGAAGTGAAATAACCCCATCTCCCTAATTCCCTCTTTATTTCTCTCCATATAACTCACCTCATGCACAGTTACTCCCCATTTCCTCCTGCCAGGTAAAGTTCTCTCATCAGTCAGTTATAATGAAAAGTTGAGGAAAATTGCAATGCTGAGGTCAGAGAGCTTTTGAGCTCCTGAAAGCCTGCTGCTGCTCCATAGCTGCTGTTCCCCATCTCTGTCTGCACCTTGCTGTCAAGAGCAGGGCCTATTCCAAGAGAAAGTTCTAGTGCTGCATTGCTCCACACAGATGGGGAGGGGGACAGCCCTTGGGGCTATATATCTCAGAACAGCTTAATCCTCTGCCTCCACGGGACCTTGCAGGCCCATATTCACTACTACTTCTCTCTTCCTTCTAGGTGTAGAATCTGCCACTGGGAGTAGATGCTGGTACTACTATGCCCCGTGCAAAAACTAATATAGAAGCTTTGAGAAAATAAGTAGAGCTCTGATAAAAACTTTATTATCAGAAAGCTGAATAATATTTTGCAATTCTTTTGTTTTAATGAACAAAAGAAATGAATAAAAATACATGTAAAATAACCAGCTTGTGGGCTGATGAACATTTTACCAAGAGGAGATTCTCCCTTTTGAGGTCTCTTTGTCAGTGTAGTTGAGAGAACAGGTGATCCAGAGTTGCTTGAGGTAGAGAAAGAGAAGCAGGAAAACTTAATGTAGCAAGTGGTCTGTTCTCAGCTCTTTTCTTACTGACTGGGATGGAGTGCAGCAGCTGTTCTGTATCGGCTAAGTGATTATGTACCGGCACTTGATCCAAGTCTTCCTTTATATGGCTATGCTTTTTCAGTAATGCTCTGAGTACTCATCCAAATGAGACTTCCCTTTTTACATTACTATTGCCCTCTTTGAGAATTTGTTCCCTCCTGCTCCTGATTTATCAGATCTGCAAACTTTTGAATTCTGAAACAAGCAAGAGTGATGGGAAGCTAGTATTTTATATATATTTTTATAAGTTTACATTGATTTGGAGTGGCAGGACACAGGGAAGAAA
This sequence comes from Lepidochelys kempii, assembly GCF_965140285.1. NCBI lineage: Eukaryota > Metazoa > Chordata > Testudines > Cheloniidae > Lepidochelys > Lepidochelys kempii. The sequence goes on from NC_136382.1 coordinate 58,110,314, forward strand.
GACATAAACTTTATTTAAAAACTGGAGCTTTTTATTCACCTGAATAGCAATACCTTCCTTTTGATCTGCAGTTTCTGTATTGCATATGCCTTTCCCTGCCAAAAGGTTGGAAGAAGTGTCAGCTGCTGATTCAAAGGAACAAACAGCCGAGGGCTGGAATAATACATCTGTTTCATTTCCTCCTTCTCACTTTATCTACCATATAGACAGACATCTGCTATTAGCTCTATTCTGAATCTGATTCTCTAAATTAGTTAGTGCTAAGTGTCCAGAGGATGCAATGTTTCAGGTTTTGAAATCTGTTTCTGTTCCACAAAAGCTTCCAGCTGTTTTTGTGAGAACAGAATTGTGTAGAGGGTTCTGCCAAGAGAGAGAGAAAGACAGGGATGAGGGCAGTGGGCTGGAATGCTGAAGACCCATGGTTCAAGTCGCTGCTGTGGCTGATTCAGAGTGAGCTGGGATGAAGAACTCTCAATCAGACCACATAGGAACTTGAGCATAGGTCTCCCTCATCCCAGGTAAGTACCTCAACTACCTGGTTATAGAGCATCAGAGCAAGTCTTTTTTTTTTTCTGTATCATGGACCCCAAAACCTGCCTGACCAAATCTTTGTCAAAACTGATAATCTCCATGAAACAGCCCATTTTGTTGAGCATCCGATGTAGTGAGCTGTAGCTCACGAAAGCTTATGCTCAAATAAATTTGTTAGTCTCTAAGGTTCCACAAGTCCTCCTTTTCTTTTTGCAGCTTACTCAGCTTGACTTTGTAAAATATCTACTCCTGGTTCTTCCATAGCTGGAATTCATATGAGGTCCTGAACGAGATCTGTTGGATCCAGCAAATGTTCAAAAACATGCAATATTAGCTGCATTAATGAATGTATTTTACAGACTGTAGGTTTGATAACATAAGGAATGAGGTAGCAACTGTATCCTGGGTTAATAAACTCCATGACTACTGGGTTCATTCCCCACAATATAGTTATTGCCATTTTAGCAGCAAACACGCTCAATGGCTCTTAGTAATATTGACATATCTAATAATTATTTGAGATGTAAGTGGAGTGAAAATGTTTCTTATTTAACTGAAAGAGAAGTTGATCAGTTTGGAAAAGCATGAGTGAAAAGTGAGGTGAAATCAAAAACTTAACTTTCGTGTGTGTGGATCAGTGGTGAATTGAGTGGGTTCAGAGCACAGGGATCTGGATATTGTTTATGTACTGAAAACTGTTATGTAGTTTAGATAGGTTACCATATGGCATTCCTTTGTGCTGATTGGCTGAAACTGATAAATGATAGTGCTTGTCGCATAATGTAATGCTTCTCAACACGTGTGTAGAACAGGGTCTAACACTTGCTTTTTGACAGGAGAGAATGTGGAGGAGATAGGTTCATTACAATTGATGCAGAATGTGAGGGAAAGAATGTCTGACTACCATGTGTGTTCCCATAGTTCTAAGGAATCTTTCTGGAGATTAATATTAGATGAAAGTGTTTGGTTCTGTCCTAACAATCATTATCATGTTGTTGCTGCACTGTAAATGTAAGTAATAACTTGTTTCAGAGAAGTACTGCATTTTCACCCAACCCCACAATTTAAACTGAATCCAGGAATTTGACTTCTTAAAAATCAACAACGTTAATGTAACGGCAGACTAGGAGATCTCTGTGACTTTATCCAGTCATTTTTTTCTTTTGCAGAAACCTGTCAGAAAGTTTATAAATACAGATGAAGTACTATTCATAAATGAAGTTTTAGAATAATATATTACCAGGAAGGATTATAGTAAAACTAATATATGATGGTACGAATGTGAGCCACAGCTACAGCCTGTGTATATTGTACAATAGGTAGCTGTATAATACTCCTGGGGGGATTCTGCGCCACAGCGCATGCAGAGAATTTATGTCCCTCACAGATTGCTTTGATTCCCCACAGAAAAATTACTTTCTGACAGGGAAGCAAAGGGAAGCTACTAGAGCAGTCATGCAACTCCCCCCCCCCCCCAGCAGTATGTTTCAGGGGTATAGGGTAGCCAGCAGAGAGGTCAATCATTGTGGGGCAGGAGGTGGGTCTGGGGAAGACCCGGCTGGTGGCTAGTAGCCTGCGCCGGGCTCAGCTGCTAGTCCCGGCTGGGCTGGGGAGGACAGGACTTCTTCTTCCCTTGCACGGCATCCATGGCCCAGTCAGACACACCCTCAGATTTCTCCCCTGGCTGAAGGAACCTCTGCAAACTTCCCCTACCTCCCCCTGCTTCCTGTACCCATTGCTCCTCAGCTGTAGGGGGAGGGATCCCTGTAGAGGGAGCTGCTCCCCATCCACCCAACCCCTGTGCATCCAGACCCTCACACACAGACCCTCCTGCCGAGCCTCACCCCCCACACTCAGAACCCCCTCTGATGAACCCCACTCCTCCTGCACCTGGACCACCCCAACAAGCCACCCACACCTAGATCCCCACCCCACCAAACACCAACCAGCTGCATCTGGACCCCCACTGTGCCCCCCACACCCATGCTCCCCTGCCGAGCTCTATCTCTCCCACACCCAGCACCCCCTGCTGAGCCCCAACCACTTTCACCTGGACCCCCGAAGAGTCCCATTACTGTTGTACCCAGAACCCCCCAAGAAGCCTCTGTGCATCCAGATCCCCCTGCATCCGGATCCCCCACTGAGCCACCTGCACCCAGATTGCCCCACACAGAACCTCTCAACCCGCACCTGGCTCCCCCGACACTAAGCCCCTCCACACTTGGATACTGCCTTGCTGAATCTGCCTGCCCACACCTGGTGCACCTGGCACAGAGGGGCAGGCCCCGGGGTGTTTCTGGGCAGGCCCAGTCCTTGTGCTGTGTCAGGGTTGGGTACAGCCTCACTGCTGAGTCCATGTCCCAGGGGGAGCTGTACAGTGATCTACCACCACTGTGCAGCCAATGGCCTGTGCTCCCCAATGCCATTCTGGAGCCTCCACATTTATTTGACAAATAAAATTTGCAGAATTTTGCAGAATTTTAAAATATTGTGCGTAGAATTTTTATTTTTTTGGTGCAGAATGCCCTTGGGAATAATAAGAGCACATGCACATACATGCAACTATCACCCGTCCCAGAGGAAAATAACTAAAATACTTGGCAAGGCTAAAATACATAATTTATGTATGCCATGCTGCTCAAAGCCAAAGGTTGAGGGCAGAATATATAACTGAAGGTTATAATTTTACCCCATTTTTTGCAGTTACCTCTTAGACCAAGTTTTTGTATTAATGTCATTAACTTTGTGAGGATTCCCTCCCCCCATTTGGTTTCCCACATTTATTGGTCTGGGGAAAGACACTGAGGCTCTCTGAATTCCGAGCATAATCTCTTATTTTGAAAACAAGGGCAGGCTCTTTGCATCTCTTTCTCTTCCCATCCCCCAGCGCCAGCAGTAGCATCTTTTTGGACTAGGGAAAGTCTTCAGGGGAATGTTCAGACTTCAGGAAAGAGGATCAGGTAGTATCTTTGGGGGAGAGATGGACTCTGTGAACTATCATATCCTCTGGAGGAGGTCTTTCTTTTGATCCTTCTGCAAGAAATGTCTTCAGATGAAAAGCTGGACTCTGCTTCCTGGTCAGTGGATGTCTGGTTTATTTCCTGTCTCCGCCAGGATACTTCAAAGCTGGTATCTCTCTCTTCCAGGGGCCATCTGGACCAGCTCATCTCCCTATCAGTGGCCTGTCAGGGAGAAGTACAGGGTCAGAATATCCGAATCTTCTTGCTGCTAATATTATCCCATTGGCCACACTTTATGTCAGTAATGACATGAGGTGTCAACTATTGCTTCTGGAGTATTTATGAGATGAGAAAGCATGTTTAAGGCAATATTCCATGTGTATTTTTGGTCATTTTTGGTCAATAATTATAGGGGTTTTATAGTAATTTAATTTCTAAATTAAATATATATATACTCTGTGTTACCAATAACTTTGTATTATTAAAGATGAAAGAATTGTAACAATCTAATTCACTTAATTTTTTTATACTTACTGTGTTTCTCTAACTTTGGAGATGAAAATAAGTAGTTAATTCCACTCTAGTTTCTAGACAGTTTAACGCTATTATAGTTCTGCAACATCTAATTTACTGCAGACACATGTTTATTATTATACTAAAGAACAAAACTGTTTCCATGAAGGAAACATTTTTGTTGGTTTCAGGTTTGGGAAAAGCTTAAATTACATTTTTGGCCAAAATTGACCTGAAATTGTTCCTTTAATCAATAAATGTGCTTTTAAAAAAAATCCCAGAGATATACATATTCCCATTTCTCTTACTTACGTTAAAAATCATGAAATACACCCATATTTTGTAATGCTGATACATGACTATATGTAGTATTATATATTTATTTTAGTAGAAATAACTCTAAGGTTTATTAGAACGGGTTGAGAAGTTTTGCAAAATTTCTGATTGGTTTATTTTACATCCCGCTGTACTTAAATAGTCCATTAAAACTCAGTCAGCGTAATAGTGCTAAACAGAAATAATAGCTGCAGCAATGGAATTGATTATTTTGATGCCTGAGTTTGACCCTGTTTCTCTGTGTCAGCTTTAAGGGGACACAACATTTATTTCAAACTGTCTGCAGAGAGGAAGCAGCATTTTTGCATCTTGTTTCATGAGACAGTTAACTGTGGGTTCTTAAAATCATTAATGGCTCCTATAAGTCTCTTTAAGATTGTACTGAGCATGTATAGACTAATGCAGTAATCGATGCCAGCACTACACTGCAGAGATTTGTTTTGATGACAACAGCTCTTATGGGTTTGTTTGGTATCACTATCGTAGAATATTTGACATGCAGAATAATCTGGTTTACAATCAGAATGCAAGGACCATAGGGACTTTCCTTTGCACTAAAGTGGATTTTTGATCATATTACGAGTTTGCTACCATTGCAAGCTGGACTTTGGCAATCTGCTAGATGCCAGTTGTGCTTATTTAACCACTCTGTTGCTGATGCTGCTATGTTTGCTGTTTTTCTCCAGTTTCTACTCCACACGTTGCAGTCAGGGACAGGTAAACAATTGGTACTGTAGCACTAATATTATAGAAGTATGTAAAATATTTCATATATGCAGTTTGAGTGGGGAAAGGTCATGTCCTCAGCATGTAAAATATTAATTATAATTAATTTTCATCTTAAACAGAAAATAAGGAACCATTTTGCTTTTAAGTCTGTTTTTCAGTTACATTCTTCTTTTAAAAGCACGTATAGTAAATATAATTTGGTACATTAGTGACATTATGTGGCATGATTTTTCAGACAAGAATGTGAATTTAGAAAATCCATACCAAAATTTAAATGCATTTCTGAAAAATAATAATAATCTCATTGACTCATAAATATATTGCATGTTGGAGAAGTCATGGTTAAAGAATTCAGAAGACTGACCTTCAGGAAACTAATAGTTATTCAGGTATATTATTTTTAGCTAATCTGTTCGGCAGAAGACAATTGATGTGTCCCCTGAATCATGCTGTGTTTAATAGATTTCATAGCCTTCATTTATTCAAAATGGAATGAGCTTCTATTTTTTTATGTTGTGTATAATTTTAGAAAATATTTTATAGCATATATGTAGAACAAAGGCACATTAATTTAATTCATGATTATGATGATTTAATAAGAAGTTATTACTTATATAGCACCATATATATGCATTGTACGTTATTAAACAGGGAAGGGCAGAGTCCATCTCCTAAAGAACTTACTGTCAAAATTAGGACAAGATTAGGAGGTGATAACTACACAGGTAAGGCTCAGAGAGGGAAATGTAAAAGTAAAGACAAAATGATCCTACAGTTACTTAGGGTACGTGTATGCTGCAAAACAACCTCCAGTGTAGGGAGTCTCAAAGAGTGGTTTAATTGACTTGGGTTTGTTGGACTTGCACTGCAGGTCTAAAAATAGCAGTGCAGATACTTTGGCTTGGGCGTTCGCCCGGGCTCTGAGATCCTCCCCCCCAATGGGTTTCAGAGCCCAGAGTCCAACCTGAGTGGGAACATCTACAGGGCCATTTTTAGCTCTGTAGTGTGAGCCCCTAGCCAGTTGACCTGGGGTCTGAGAGAAGTGATGTAAAGGAGAAGATGGAGGACTAGTAGATGGGATCAGGAAGGGGATTTCAGGTATAATGGTTGCACACAAAAAAGCATGGAGGAGGAAATGGAAGATCACAGAGTTTGTCTTTTCTAAGATTTTAATCATGTTAGTTAACATGTTAAAACAATTAAAAATCCTGCTGTGAAATCCCGGTCTTACTGAAATCAATGGAAATTTTGCCATTAACATCAATGGAGCCAGAATTTCACCCCAGTATAGAAAAGCCCAAAAGGGACACTCAGATAACCACCTTCAAGTGTGGGACAGGAGATAAACAGTTATGTCAAAGGAGCCAAGTTGTGGAGGGCCTTGAAGGGGAGAGAGAGAGGGTGTTGAATTTAATTTAGGATGCAGTTGGGAGCCAGTAAAAAATTTTGCTAAGTTGTTGGTCGGGAGCGGAGGGAAATACAGTTGCAGTGGTGGACAAAGTAAATATTTTTTTCAGGAGATGAGTTAGAGGTGAAAATAAGGCAAATTTCAGGAAGGCCAAAGAGGTAGAGATTGCAGTAGTCCAGGTGTGAGCTCATCAAAGCCTGTACAAGTAGTAGTGATAGAGAGGAATGTTCATATTTTGGAGATAAAATTGGCATGATTTAGTGACAGTGTCTATGTGTCAGTATACAGAGAGAGACAAGTTAAGAATGACCCAAATATTTAGTATCTGTAGGACAGGGAGTATAGTGAAATTGTCAACAGTAAAGGAGGAAAGAGGTGACATAACATGTATTTGGGCTGGTGGGCGGACATCAAAAAAGATGTGTCAGAGACAATCGGAGTTCTCAGTCTGAATGGGGGGAAAGGTGTGGAGAGGAAGACATAAGGATAATTAAAGCCATGTGAATGGATGAAATGCCTAGGGTAGAGTTTAGAGGGTAAAATTGAATGGAAGAGGTTGAACAGCAATCAAAAGAGATGCTGAAGAAACAGTTTGAAGAAACAGCCATAATAAAGGTTAATGTGAAGGTTAGAAATGGAGAACAGCCCTTGGATGAGAACCTAACCTCTTCTCTGCCCCTTTTACTCCAGATAAACTGCTGAGAGCAGCATAAAGAGTCCTAAAAGCCCTATATCCAGCTAAGATCCCTTCATTGCGGGCGGTACATAGTACAGCCATAAGGCTCCCTCCCAAGGGCCTATATCAAGGCTTGGCATAAGAAGAGTGTGGGGATGGGGCTGGGAGGGGGAGAGGGGCTGCACCAAGTTACACTGAGGGCCTCTCCTGACCCTGGAGCTGCCCAGGATTGGGAGGGTTCAAAAGTGGTTTAAAGCCACTTTAGCTCCTACCCCACCTTCTGAGTTGCAAGTTCTATGCTATGCCTCATAGAGGTGTAACCCACACACTTCCCCGGGTGTGGTGCTCTGTCCCATCTAGTGGTACCGAGACCACTTAGGTTAGAGAGAGACCATGTACAGAGAGATTAATGAGTCTAGGACGGAAGAATCCCATACACTGCTATAGGCTGGGGACTGACTGGCTAAGCAGCAGTTCTGCAGAAAAGGACCTGGGGATTACAGTGGATGAGAAGCTGGATATCAGTCAACAGGTATATTGCCAAGAAGGCTAACGGCATATTGGGCTGCATTAGTAGAAGCATTGCCAGCGGATCGAGGGAAGTGTTTATTCCCCTCTATTCGGCACTGGTGAGGCCACATCTGGAGTATTGCGTTCAGTTTGGGGCCCCCCACTACAGAAAGGATGTGGACAAATTGGAGAGTCCAGCAGAGGGCAACAAAAATTATTAGAAGCTGGGGCACATGACTTAAAAAGAGAGGCTGAGGAAACTGGGCTTGTTTAGTCTGCAGAAGAGAAGAGTGAGGGGGGATTTGATAGCAGCCTTCAACTACCTGAAGGGGGGTTCCAAAGAGGATGGAGCTTGGCTGTTCTCAGTGGTGGCAGATGACAGAACAAAGAGCAATGGTCTGAAGTTGCAGTGCGGGAGGTCTAGGTTGGATATTAGGAAACACTATTTCACTAGGAGGGTGGTGAAGCACTGTAATGGGTTACCTAGGGAGGTGGTGGAATCTCCATTCTTAGAGGTTTTTAAGGCCCGGCTTGACAAAGACCTGGCTGGGATGATTTAGTTGGTGTTGGTCCTGCCTTGAGCAGGGGGTTGGATTAGATAACCTTCTGAGGTCTCTTCCAACCCTAATCTTCTATGATTCTGTGCTCTATAGCCTTAGCTAAGAGCTTTTAGTGGCTTTTAGTTCATGCAGTAAAGACTTATGCATTTATTTCCAGAGGTCTCAGGTTCGATCCTACCAACCGAAGACCGGCGTCTATCGGTGTTACAGAGGCATAGGGCAGAATCTCATCCCTTCAATAAATGGTCATTGGATGAAATCTTGAACAAGGGCAGGTGAAGTGAAGTAAAAGGAATGGAAGCTGGATTGTAGGAGATCAAAAAGATAGTAAGAGAAGGGAACAGGAATACCCAGCGTGCTTGAGAGTTTAGCAATGAAGAGAGAGAAGGAGATGGGGATTGCATTTAGAGAGGGAGATGGATTAAGAGATAGTGATTGATGTTAGCAGAGACAAGAGTGTATTTTGCCAGAGGAGAGAAAGTGATTGAGGTCATGGGGGTGGGGTCAGCATTAGGAAAGGAACAGAGAAGATCAGGAGGTAGGATGGGATAGGATCAAGAAAGCAGATTGAAGGGGATGGTGGTTAAGAGAAGCTTGCACACTTCAGAGTCAGATACCAGGATAAAGCAGAGAAGAGTGAGAGGCATGGCCAAAAGGGGTTTGAAGAGAACCTAGAAGGGAGTTCACGCTGGGTAGTATCCATTATAACTTTGAAAAAATCAACAAGATCCTAGGAAGTGATGGAAATGGAGGAAGCAGCTGGGAGAGGGCTTAAGAAAACAGAGGGGAAGAGGTGATGAGGGTTGTGGGCAAGAGACACAATATAAAGTTTTTTTGTCAAGGAAGAAGGCCAAGCTAAATGAAAATGCCTCGACCCAGATCCTGGTGTGGATTTGCAGAGACTCTGGCCTGTATTTCCTACTCACAGAAAGACAGGCTGGGGGACCATAGAGTGTGAGATGTGCCTGCTGGTGGAATCTCTCAGGAAGCAGGTGGGAGAGCTACAGGAGGAGGTGGCTAGGCTGAAGAGCATTCGTGCACACGAGGATTTCCTTGACAATATTCATATGGAGACTTCCAAGGCTGAGGACACTATCCAGCTAGAGAGGACTGCTGTCATGCCATCGGGGGAGGAGGATAAGCCTCCGGTACAGGGAGGACACTGGCTGCTGGTTACTTCTGGCATCCACCATGGTGATGGAAAACCGACATGCTTCCCTGGCAATGAACGATGAGGAATCACCCCCAAAGGTGGAGGAGGAGAAGTCATGTACCCCCAAGGCTGGGAGTATCACAGCCACCACTCCCAGGAGGAAACGTAGGTTAGTGGTGGTTGGAGACTCTCTTCTAAGGGGGACGGAGGCACCCATCTGTCTCCCTGACATGGCATCCTGGGAGATACGCTGCCTGCCAGGGGCCTGTATCTGAGATGTTACGGATGGATTGTTGAGGATCATCCGGCCCTCTGACTACTAACCCATGCTACTCATCCGTGTGGGCACTAATGATATGCGAGGTATGACCCTCAGCAGATCATAAGTGACGATAGGGCTCTGGGAGTAAGGGTGAGGGAGTTGGGAGCACAGGTGGTGTTCTTTTCAGTCTTTCCCATCAAGGGTAGGGGCCTCAGGAGAGACAGATGCATCCTGGAGGTGAATGCGTGACTGCAAGGATGGTGTCGCAGGAGGGCTTCAGCTTCCTTGACCACGGGGTGCTGTTCCAGGAAGAACGACTGCTAAACAGAGATGGGGTCCACCTATGGAGGAAGGGGAAGAGCATATTTGGCTACAGACTGGCTAAACTAGTGAGGAGGGCTTTAAACTAGGTTCGACAGGGCAGGTGACCAAAGCCCACAGGTAAGTCAAAAACAAGGAGACCTGGGAGAAGGATCGGAATCTGGGTGAAGCATGGGCTGTTATAGCAGAAATAAGGGAAAGACAAGACAAAACCGGGGGGGTAAAAATCAAATCAGTATCTTAGATGTCTGCATACTTATGCAAGAAGTATGGGAAATAAGCAGGAAGAATTTGAAATGCTAGTAAATAAACACAACTATGACATAGTTGGCACCACGGAGACTTGGTGGGTTAATACACGACTGGAATATTGGTATAGAAGGATACAGCTTGCTCAGGAAGGACAGGCAGGAAAAAAAAGGGAGGAGGTGTTGGGTTATATATAAAAAATGTACGCACTTGGACCGAGGTTGAAATAGAAATAAGAGACAGACTTGTTGAAAGTCTCTGGGAAGGATAAAAGGGGGTAAAAAACAAGGTCGATGTCATGGTAGGGGTCTACTACAGATCACCAAGCCAAGAAGAAGAGATGGATGAGGTTTTTTTAAAACAACTAACAAAATCATCCAAAGCACAGGACTTGGTGGTGATGGGGGACTTCAACCAGTGGTGAGCTGGAGCTGGTTCGCACTGTTTTGCTGGAACCGGTTGTTAAATTTAGAAGCCCTTTTAGAACCAGTTGTCCCCCCCAAGGGACAACCAGTTCTAAAAGGGCTTCTAAATTTAACAACCGGCCAAAAGTGGCGCCTTAGGCACCGACTCCATGGGTGCTCCGGGGCTGGAGCAGCCCCGGGGAAAATTTGGTGGGTGAAGAGCCCCCACAGGCAGCTCCCTGCCCTGCACCTGGCCCCATCTCACATGCGCTCCGCCTCCACCTTCGCCCCTGAGTTACGCTCCGCCCAGCTCTGCTTCTCCTCCCCCGGCTTCCCGCGAATCAGCTGTTTGCGCGGGAAGCCTGGGAGGGCTGAGAAGCAAGCGGCGGCTTTGTGCTCAGGCCCAAGAAGGCAGAGGAGAGCTGGGGCGGGGAGGTGCGAGGAGGGCCACCCGTGCCACAGCAGGTAACCCAGAGGAGCGGGAGTGTGCAGGGGAACCACTCCCCGCCCCAGCTCACCTCTGCCTCCCTGGGCCTGAATGTGAAGCCACTGCTTGCTTCTCAGCCCTCTCAGGGTTCCCACGCAAACAGCTGATTCACGGGAAGCCGGGGGGGTGGTGGTGTGTGGCAGAGAAGCAGAGTGCAGTGGCGCGTTCAGAGGCGGAGGTGAGGGGAGCTGGGGCTGGGCACGGGGCAGGGTGGGGAGCTGCCGGGGTGGGGGGTCTGCACCCACCAAATTTTCCCAGTGGGTGCTCCAGCTCCGGAGCACCCACGGAGTTGGTGCCTAAGGTGCCACTTTTGATGTAATCAGTGGGGGGAGCGGCCGCTCTCCCGCTCCCCACTAGCTATGCTACCCCGCCCCTAGGAGCCAGAAGGACCTGCCGGATGCTTCCTGGGAGCTGCCCCAGGTAAGCAACACCGGGCCTCCCCACCTCGCCCCCTGGCAGGTCCCTCTGGCTCTTAAGGGGCGGGATGGGCACGCACTACGGTGGCCCATGAGACCCTCCTGCCTGGTTCTGGGGCCAGTCAGGGGACAGGGGAGGGGGGTGGATGGGGCAGCGGTCCGGAGGGGGGGAATCAAGGAACGTGGGGGGTTGGATGGGGCAGGAGTCCCGGGGGGCGGGGTTGGGCCACAACCCCCTCGTGGGATGAGGAGGGAACCGGTTGTTAAGATTTTGGCAGCTCATCACTGACTTCAATTACCCAGACATCTGTTGGGAAAATAACACAGCAGGGCACAGATTATCCAGCAAGTTCTTGGAGTGTATTGGAGATTTTTTGTTATTTCAGAAGGTGAAGAAAGGTACTGCGGGGAGGCTGTTCTAGATTTGATTTTGACAAATAGGGAGGAACTGGTTGAGAATTTGAAAGTGGAAGGCAACTTGGGTGAAAGTGATCATGAAATGGTAGAGTTCATGATTCTAAGGAGTGGTAGGTGGGAGAACAGCACAATAAAAACAATGGATTTCAAGAAGGCAGACTTTAGCAAACTCAGGGAGTTGGTAGGTAAAATCCCCTGGGAAGTAAGTCTAAGGGGAAAAACAACTGGAGACAGTTGGCAGTTTTTCAAAGACACATTTTTAAGGGCACAAGAGCAAACTATCCCACTGCGTAGGAAAGATAGGAAATATGGCAAGAGCCCACCCTGCCTTAACCAGGAGATCTTCAATGATCTAAAACTCAAAAAAGAGTCCTACAAAAAGTGGAAACTAGGTCAAATTACAAAGGATGAATATAAACAAATAACACAAGTATGTAGGGACAAAATTAGAAAAGCCAAGGCACAAAACGAGATCAAACTAGCTAGGGACATAAAAGGAAACAAGAAAACATCCTACAAATACATTAGAAGCAAGAGGAAGACCCAGGACAGAGTAGGCCCGTTACTCAATGATGGGGGAAAGACAATAACAGAAAATGTGGAAATGGCAGAGGTACTTCTTTGTTTCAGTTTCTACCAAGAAGGTTGGTGGCGATTGGCCGTCTAACATAGTGAATGCCAGTGAAAATAAGGTAGATTCAGAGTCTAAAACACGGAAAGAACAAGTCAAAAATTACTTAGACAAGTCAGATGTCTTCAAATCCTAGAATACTCAAGGAGCTGACTAAGGCGATGTCGGAGCTATGAGCAATTATCTTTGAAAAGTCATGGAAGACGAGAGACATTCCAGAAGACTGGAAAAGGGCAAATATAGTGCCCATCTATAAAAAGGGAAATAAGGACAATCCGGGTAATTATAGACCAGTCAGCTTAACTTCTGTACCCGGAAAGATAATGAAGAAAATAATTAAGCAATCAATTTGCAAACACCTGGAAGATAATAAGGTGATAAATAACCATCAGCATGGATTTGTCAAGAACAAATCATGTCACACCAACCCGATTCCTTTATTTGATAGGGTAACAAGCCCTGTTAGGGGGAAGGTGGTAGGTGTGGTATACCTTGACCTTTAGTAAGGCTTTTGATACTGTCTCGCATGACCTTCTCATAAACAAACTAGGGAAATACAACCTAGATGGAGCTACTTTAAGGTGGGTGCATAACTGGTTGGAAAATCATTCCCGGAGAGTAGTTATCAGTGGTTCATAGTCATGCTGGAAGGGCATAATGAATGGTGTCCCGCAGAGATTGGTTCTGGGTCAGTTTCTGATTTATATAATGGCATAGAGAGTACACTTATAAAGTTTGTGGACGATACCAAACTGGGAGGTGTTGCAAGTGCTTTGGAGGATAGGATTAAAATTCAAAATGCTCTGGACAAACTGGAGAAATGGTCTGAAGTAAATAGGATGAAATTCAATAAGGACAAGAAACAATGGGCTTAAATTGCAGCAGGGGCAGTTTAGGTTGGACATTAGGAAAAACTTCCTAACTGTCAGAGTGGTTAAGCACTGGAATAAATTGCCTAGGGAGGTTGTGGAATCTCCATCATTGGGGATTTTTAAGAGCAGGTTGGACAAACACCTGTCAGGGATGGTCTAGATAATACTTAGTCCTGCCTTGAGTGCAGGGGACTGAACTAGATGACCTGTCAAGGTCCCTTCCAGTTCTATGATTCTATGAAAAGAGGGCATTCATAGTGGAGAAAATTCACAGTCTCTGGATTTTTTAACAGAGAGGTTTTGAGGTGTGGTCTATGGGTAGCTGGCTAGTCAGATGGTGCAGATAAAATCATTTTAACTGTATTCCTAATACTAATTTTCTCTATAAGCAACTGCTTATTTGCCAGAGGGGTCATCGCAAATGGGAGGTGGTAGTCTCTGTAACTGTGACAGGAGGGGAGGTACTCCTGCTGATCATGAAGGAGGGGAAGTGTCCATGAGATAATCTTTGTACTAAAGTGTATTCTGATCTACGGAAAAGTATAAGAACCCCTTTTCTAATACAAGGAGTTCCGGAGTCTAATGAAATCCAGTCGAAAACAACTTGTGCTAAAAGCTTATTGATACATGAAGGTCCATATGAAATTCTTGTCAGAAGTCTTTATATATATTGTGCATGTGTCTCCATGGTTCTTACAGAGCCCTCTCACCCAAAGGAAGGGATTTACAATGGTTGCTGCAAAAAAGTTGACATTTTCTAACAGTGCCATACAGTAGGGGTGTATCTGAGGGCTTGTCTACTCAGGGACACTCTGAAAATTTAATCCAAATTAGCTAAAGATTAATTAAAAGTGGATTAGTTAGACTGCATTAAACCCCTATGTGGACACTCTCATTCAGAATTAAAATGACCTTAATTCAGTTTAGTTTAATTGTCCATGCGAGGGATTAACGAATCCACTTTAAATTGAAACCTTTAAAATAAGCCAAATTAAAGTCATTTTGATTCTGAATGAGGGGGTTTAATGTAAGGGGTTCATGTTCTGAAAATGGGTTTCCACTTTAAATCCACATTACATTCACACCTTTAGCTAATTTGATTAACTTTCCTGAGTGCTCCTGGGTAGATAAATGCTTAGATACAGCAATTGTTACCAATGCTAAAAATAGTAGAGTTAACTTCTAATGGCAACCACTATACTTCAAGCAATGTCTGTCTAAGTTTTCTTTCCCAAAAGACCTGGGCACAGGTTGCCAACAATACCTTGCATTGTGGCATCCCACATACCTGGGTACATTGACAAGAGTTCCTTAAATAGATGGCTGTACTGTAGCCACAGAATACAACATTGTTCAAAGAAGGAAGTTGCAAACCTCTGAAAGGCTGCCATCATAATGGGTGTACACATGCAGTGGTAGTGAGGTGATATACTTATTCTCTATTGGTTGTAATAAGGGTTCAAGCTGGAAAATCATTTAATTTTTAATCCCCTTTGCCCTGCAGCTTTCCTCTTCAGTAGGTGGCTTTCCAAAGAGCTTACACTTGCTTGCAAGAGTGGGGGGATGGTAAGAGTGGTAAGCAGCCACTGCCACTTTATAGAGAGCAGAAGGGGCTGCAAAAAGTACTTACACGTTCATATGATGTGAGGTACTGATACTGGAAGTGTTCATCCTAAGGATGGTCCTTAGCTCTTCCTTAAGGAATTGGGGACTGAATTTGGTCATGCTTAAGTATTTTTGGTTCATATGAATGGGCCACAACAATTTTGTTACTAACCTGCTTTGATATTATTATTTATTAGCTGTATTGTGCCAAGCGCTTTATACTGTACAGATACATATAAAGAGCATTTCCCAAGAACTTACTGTGTAAATAGAGCATTACAAATAATGAGGTGAAACAAAAGCAAAGTGCTAAAATTGTTATAGTTGGTCCATGACTTGTTATTTCTATGTTATGTATAAAAAAACCCAACAAAACACGGTTTGTTCCTATTACAGTGTGAACTAAGGAATCTTACACCTTCTTCATGCTCCTTTTGTTTAGCATAGTGTTAATTTTAATCTTATCTTCCTTTCATTCACTTTTACTCTAGTCCAACTCTTCTTTTTCCTGGTGTCAGTCCTGTCATTTCTTAATACCTTTCTCACCCCCAACCCACACCCACTGCAGTTACTTCATTCTATTATAAGTGAGAAAGAAAGAGCCAGTCAGATGAGATCCATAACTGGTACCAGGTATTCCAGTATAGTTTACAGGGTTTAAAGTCCAGGTTCACGAGTGAGGTCTCAGCCTCTCCTGCCCTCAGCAACAAAGCAGCTTCTGTTGCTGCTCCTCACTGATGGTAGATGGAGTCTGCTGTGACCAGGGGAAAGGAAGGGGCTTCATAAGCTCATACACTTCCTCCTCCTGTCACTGCCTGGTGGTAGTGAGAGCATTTCTGCTAGTTCAAGAGTCGGGGGAGATCCAAGTCTCATGATTTTCCTGCTTCCAATTGCAGCAGGATGACAACAGCTACTGCTTTCTGATAGCTCAATTGAGCAAGACAGGTATACAGACTGATTCTTATGGCCTACCCACCTATAGGTAGGGCCCTACCAAATTCACAGTACATATTGGTCAATTTCATGGTCATAGGATTAAAAAAATCATAATTTCACAGTGTTGTAATTGTAAGTGTCTTGACCCAAAAAGGAGTTGTGGTGGGGTCACAAGATTATTGTAGGGGGGGGGGGGTTGCAGTACTGCTACCCTTACTTCTCAGCTGCTGCTGACAGCAGCGCTGCCTTCAGAGCTGAGCATCTGGAGAGTGGCAGCTGCTGGCTGGGATCCCAGCTCTGAAGGCAGAGATGCTGCCAGCAGCAGCGTAGAAGTAAGCATGGCATGGTATGGTATGGTATTGCCACCCTTACTTCTGTGCTCTTGCCTGCAGAGCTGGGCCATCAGTCAGCAGCTGCCGCTCTCCGGCCACCCAGCTCTGAAGGCAGTGCAGAAGTAAGGGTGGCAATACTGTGACCCCCCACCCCAAATTAACCTTGTGACCACTCTGCAGCTCCCTTTTGGGTCAGGACCCCCAATTTGAGAAACACTGGTCTCCCCCATGAAATCCGTATAGTATAGGGTAAAAGCATATGAAAGGCCAGATTACACGGTGGGGACACCAGATTTCCTGGTCTGTGACGCGTTTTTCATGGCCGTGAATTTGGTAGGGCTCTACCTATAGGAGCAACATCTCTTGTTGCTCACCATGCAGATCTTGTGTTGCAGTTAGGAGGTTGTCATTAATGGTCCTCGGAGCTGGGAAGAAGTCTTGCCCAATCGTCTGGCTCATGTCACTCCTGTTAGAAAAGAGACATTAATAAACTTGATGCACACTGACATTGGGATCAACTGTTATCTATTGATTCACAGGCATGTGATGTTTTCTCCCTAAGGGAGATTGACTGTTCAAACAGAGCATACTGTTTTGTTTAGTGGGAGTTGAATCTCTGAAAAGCTGCTTACTGGAGCTCAAGTGAGCCTTATGAAAGATCCAGACTCAGGGGTGTGTGTTTCTGTGAGATTAGGCATAAATAGTATCAAAATGGTTTTAACTTTTCTCCTCTTTAAAACTTTGAAATAGTTCTAAAATCTGTTTATGAAATCCCTTTGTGTATACTTATCTCTGTTGAAATTTTTGTCTGCATTAGAGATGTACCTAAACCATTAAGTTTTGGTCTGGAGTTTGAGACAAATTTGCTTTAAATTTGGGATGTTTGTAATTGGAATACAAATGTACTCTTTGAATTTTAAATATTGCTAAACTACTTGTCAATATAAAATATAATGTACAGTAATATGAAGAATTACTAAAATGTAAAAGGTGCACATGAATGTTTTCCTGCACAAAAATATTTATTAAAAGACAAAGTTGAAAATGTCTTAACATTTACTGCAGTTGACACCCACTCCGCCATTTTAAGCCTTCCAAGTATACTCTTATTTTTAAAAAAATATCCAAATATCTTGTAAATGCCACTTCTGTTTTACCCCAAAGTTGCAAAACATTGTTTATTATTGTAAAATGTGTCTTGACAAATTTCAATTAGCGCTGCTTGGTGTTATGAGATTTGGAAGGTGGGGAGTGAACATTGAGTGTGTCTATAAACTCGAAAGCTTATCTCTCTCTCACCCACAGAAGTTGGTCCAATAAAAGATTTTACCTCACACACCTTGTCTCTCTAAAGCTAGTCCTGTTACTCATGAAGACTCTGTTTGTGAGGGAAGATGGCAAACCAGCTGATGTTTAAGTTTTTTTGTGTTGATAGTGAGTTTGTGCTAATTTTCTGTCTAGCGGTCTGAAGGATGTGGATACAGTTTTCCTTCATTTTGCACAAAAGAGCTGTAGAACATTTTCAGAATTGCTCTTGCATTCAGCTTTGCAATTCAGATAAACCCATCATTTCTGCTATTTACCTCAGATCTGCCCTGCTGATTTAATGGTAGGGCTTCACCCCAAATGGTAAAATTTGCTGATAGGATGGTCATAACATATTATTAGGGAGACATATTTGAAGGAGTCACTACTTTGTTGCTGAAGATATCCGTTATCCTTATTTTGAAGGGATCTTTTCCGTAACAACCAGTCTTAGATACTTGTAAATCAAGTGGGATATATCGTAGTGCTGGGAGTTGGGAGGAATAGGATTGGGTGTTATAATTAAATAGATGAGGATAGTGAGTTTTGTTTATTTCCACATTCTGATTGAAGACTGGGGCATATACTATTAATCAAATATTCTATCAATTTATTCCAGTTAAACTGATAAAATTACAAATCAACTCTGTCTCCCATAGTCCAGTAATATTAATTACACAGTAGAAAAGATAATAACAGAGAATATATTTTATTATTGACAGGACACAGCATTTTGAATTTTTTCTTCAGGAAGTAGATTTTGATGAGTATGCATTTATCTGTTTCATTCCATCATTAATCATAGGTAAAATATGAGTTGTAATGTAATGTATTTTTTTCATCATATACCTAGGAGTAAGTCATGATCGTTGATCATTAATTCCTTTGACATTTTCTGTAATGTAGAAAAATCTCCTGCACAACTTTTTAATATGCTTATTTTCATAGTACATCATTTGTTTGAATTGCTCCATGGTTTTACATTTGGATGGGTGTTTTAAAAATCTGTTTTAAAGTAGTAGTTAAAGCTTTCCTATAAGTTACTCATTTGGTAATTAGAAACATGCTCTTTTGTATACTTCCTGAAATTGTTCTTGTTGCTTTACAATTTTTGCTAGTGCAGACCGCAATAAGAGAGTAGAGGCGTGCGCGCACACACACACAACAATAAGAAGAAAAATGTCATTGTGTATATGTAACCAAAAGTTTTTTTTTGGTTCATGGGACCCAGGGATCTGGAAGTGAGCTGTAGCTCACGAAAGCTCATGCTCAAATAAATTGGTTAGTCTCTAAGGTGCCACAAGTACTCCTTTTCTTTAAGCTAAATATGAGTCAACATTGTAACACTATTGTAAAAATAAGCAAACATAATTCTGGGATTAGCAGGAGTGTTGTAAGCAAGACATAAGAACATAAGAACATAAGAATTACATGGGTTTTAAATCAGATCAGAACTTAGTCCAGTGCAGTTTATAAGAACATAAGAACGGCCATAATGGGTCAGACCAAAGGTCCATCTATGCCAGTATCCTGTCTTGCAACAGTGGCCAATGCCAGGTGCCCCAGAGAGAATGAACAGAACAGGTAATGATCAAATGATTCTTCCCCTGTCACCCATTCCCATCTTCTGGCAACCAGAGGCTAGGGACACCATACCTGCCCATCCTGGCTAATAGCCATTGATGGACCTTTCCTCCATGAACGTATCTAGTTCTTTTTTTAACCCTGTTATAGTCTTGGCCTTCACAACATTCTCTGGCAGGGAGTTCTATGGGTTGACTGTGCATTGTGTGAAAGAATACTTCCTTTTGTTTGTTTTAAACCTGCTGCCTATTAATTTAATTTGGTGACCCCTAGTTCTTGTGTCATGAGAAGTAATAAACAACACTTCCTTATCTACATTCCCTACACCAGTCATGATCTTATAGACCTCTATAATATCTCCCCTTAGCCGTCTCTTTTCCAAGATCAACAGTCCCAGTCTTATTAATCTCTCCTCATACAGAAGCCGTTCCATACCCCTAATCATTTTTGTTGCCCTTTTCTGAACCTTTTCCAATTCCAGTATATCTTTTTTGAGATGGGACGACCACATCTGCACACAGTATTCAAGATGTGGGCGTACCATGGATTTATATAGAAGCAACATGATATTTTCTGTCCTATTTTCTATCTCCTTCTTAATTATTCCCAGCATTCTGTTCGCTGTTTTGACTGCTGCTGCAAATTGAGTGGATGTTTTCAGATAATTATCCACAATGACTCCAAGATCTCTTTCTTGAATGGTAACAGCTAATTTAGATCCCGTCATTTTATATGTATAGTTGGGATTATGCATTACATTACAATGTGCTTTACTTTGCATTTATCAACATTAAATTTCATCTGCCATTTTGTTGCCCAGTCACCCAGTTTTGAGATATCCTTTTGTACCTCTTCGCAGTCTGTCTGGGTCTTAACTATCTTGAATAGTTTTGTATCATCTGCAAATGTTGCCACCTCACTGTTATCCTTTTTTCCAGATCATTTATGAATATGTTGACTAGGACTGGTCCCAGAACAGACCCCTAGGGGACACCACTATTTATCTCTCTCCATTCTTAAAACTGACCATTTATACCTAGGCTTGTTTCCTATCTTTTAACCAGTTACCAATCCATAAGATCACCTTCCCTCTTATTCCGTGGCAGCTTACTTTGCGTAAGAGCCTTTGTGGAGGGACCTTGTCAAAGGCTTTCTGAAAATCTAAGTATACTAACTATATCCACTGGATCCCCCTGGTCAACATGCTTATATAACCCCTCAAAGAATTCTAGTAGATTGGTGAGGCATGATTTCCTTTTACTAAAACCATGTTGACTCTTCCTCAACAAATTGTGTTCATCTATATGTCTGACAATATTGTTCTTTATTATAGTTTCAATCAGTTTGCCTGGTACTGAAGTCAGGCTTACAGGCATGTAATTGCCGGGATCACCTCTGGAGCCCTTTTTAAAAATTGGCGTCACATTAGCTATCCTCCAGTTGTCTGGTACAGAAGCTGATTTAAATGATAGGTTACAAACCACAGTTCTGCAATTTCACATTTGAGTTCCTTCAGAACTCTTGGGTGAATACCATCTGGTCCTGGTGACTTATTGCTGTTTAATTTATCAATTTGTTCCAAAACTTCCTCTAATGATACCTCAATCTGGGACAGTTCCTCATATCTGTTGCCTAAAAAGAATGACTCAGGTTTGGGAGTCTCCCTCACCTCCTCAGCTGTGAAGACCGACGCAAAGAATTCATTTAGTTTCTCCGCAATGGCCTTATTGTCCTTGACTGCGCCTTGAGCGTCTCGATCGTCCAGTGGCCCCACTGGTTGCTTAGCAGGCTTCCTGCTTCTGATGGACTTAAAAAAAAAAGTTGCTATTACTTTTTGAGTCTTTGGCTACCTGTTCCTCAGATTCTTTTTTGGCCTTCCTAACTGTATTTTTACACTTCATTTGCCAGGGTTTATGCTCTGTTCTATTTTCCTCACTAGGATTTAACTTCCACTTTTTAAAAGATGCCATTTTGCTCTCAGAGTTTTTTTTATTTTATTGTTTAGCCACGGTGGCACTTTTTTGGTTCTCTTGCTATATTTTTTTAATTTGGGGTATACATTTAAGTTGAGCCTCCATTATGGTGTCTTTAAAAAGTTTCCACGCAGCTTGCAGAGATTTCACTTTTGGCACTGTGCCCCTTAATTTCTGTTTAACTAACCTCCTCATTTTTGTGTAGTTCCCCTTTCTGCAATTAAATGCTACAGTGTGGGGCTGCTGTGGTGTTTTTCCTGCCACAGGGATATTAAATTTAATTATATTATGGTCACTATTACAGGTGGTCCAGCTATATTCACCTCTTGGACCAGATCCTGTGATCCATTTAGGATTAAATCAAGAATTAAATCTCCTTTGGTGGGTTCCAGGACCAGCTGCTCCAAGAAGTAGTCATTTAAGGTGTCAAAAAACTTTAGCTCTGCATCCTGTCCTGAGGTGACATGTACCCAGTCAATATGGGGATAATTGTAAAATTTGTCCATTTTTACAGTTTGATTCATTTATGATTTTTACTTCATTTGATTCTATGCTTTCTTTCACATATAGTGCCACTCCCCTACCAGCATGACCTGTTCTATCCTTCCGATATATTTTGTACCCTGGTAATTCTTCCGCTGTACTCTGTACTTATTAGGCCTCAGCTGTAGTATTGTGTCCAGTTCTGAGTACCACATTTTAGGAAAGATGTGGACAAATTGGAGAAAGTCCAGAGAGGAACAACAAAAATTATTAAAAATCTAGAAAACATGACTTATGAGGGGAGATTGGGTTTGCTTAGGTTGGAGAAGAGAAGACTGAGGGGGAACACGATAACAGTTTTCAAGTATATAGCATGATTATAGTTTTCAAGTATATAAAAGGTTGTTAAAAGGAGAAAAATTGTTTTCTTTAACCTCTGAGGATAGGACAAGAAGCAATTGGCTTAAATTACAGCAAGGATGGTTTAGGTTGGACATTAGGAAAAACAACCTAACTGTCAGGGTAGTTAAGCACTGAAATAAATTGCCTAGGGAGGTTGCGGAATCTCCATCATTGGAGATTTTTAAGATCAGGTTGGACGAACACCTGTCAGGGATGGTCTAGATATTTGGTCCTGCCCTGAGTGCAGGGAACTGGACTAGAAGACCTTTTGAGATCCCTTCCAGGCCTACATTTCACTGATTATATAATACAAGAATGATATAAAAAGGGGATTCAGGATAGAGGAATAAAGTTGAACATGTTTGCATACAAAAGTTCTACTGCTTTAATTATACCGTTGTGTGTGTGTGTGTGTGTATTTTATATATCTATATTTTCATACAGCTATATATACTTATATAAAAGAGCTTATACTAGTGTAACTTATTCCCTTTCTCATACAGGAAGAACAAACTTTGCTGGTATAAGCACTTTTATACTGCTATAGTCACATCCACAGTGTGGTTTTTAGTGATATAACTATTTCAGTAAAAAAAAAATCACATCCCTAAAAGAGTTATATTGGCACAAAATTTGTGATTAGGCCAGGCCTTTGTCAGCCCTACAAGGGAAGGTTAAAAGAACTAGATATGTATAGCTTTGGTAAAAAGATTAAGAAATGATCTGGAAAAAACACAAATATTTGAAGAATGGCAATTATAGCAAAAGGATGGATTTGTTTGGAGTATTCTAAGACACTATAATTAGGAGTTAAAATAAGAAATTAAGTGTAAGATAATTTAGCCTGGATGTTAAGAAAAATCACTTAATAAATTCTGCAGCTCAGTGTCTCCCACAATTCTGAAAGGTATGAGCTATTCCCCTCCTGTCTGCAGTTTCCGGAGGCAGTTCAAAGCTATATCACAGCCCATGATAGCCATGCTCCTTGCTCCGGCCTGCTCCATATCTTCTGCTCTATAGCAGCTGTCAAGCAGTAGTTCACTTTGCTTGTGACCTTTTTTTTTTTTTTTTTGCCAGCTTATGATTTCATCATTTTTTTTTTCGAGCAGTAGCGAGCAGCCATTTCTTTTTTCTTTCTCTCCTGGATCATCTGTGGAGCAGTGAGGGTGCTCTTAGCCACCTGGGGCCAGCACTGCAGCCCCTCCCAGCTGAACTCCTCTGGCCCTGCTCAGGCATGGCAGAGCTGTTGTGCAAACACTGAGGTAAATCCAAGCGGTGTTCTTTTTTTGAGGCAGCCTTTACAGATTATTTGGAGGATGAATCGTGCCCTGTCTGCTCTCAGCCAGCCAACCCGTGCATTGCTAGGACATGGGGCTCTGAGTCTGATGGGCATGTTGGGCCCCCCTCATCCCAAGAAGCCATGACTCCAATACAGAAAATCCTGATCTGGAGAAGCAGAGCAGAGAGAGATATTAAAGACAAGGACTTCAGCCAGAGGGGTAAGTCCTAGGGCAGAAGAGGACTGGAAAGAAAAAAAAACCTTTGTGGGGCTTCAGATCCCATCCTACCCCCAAGTCCTAAAATGGGTCCTAGGTTACCTGGGAAGAGAAGCAGGGCTCTTACTTGACTCCCCTTCTTCTCAACTCAAATCAGGGTATTCCAGCAATGAAACTCCATCCATGGGAAGGGTGAGTGGGACCCTAAGGGGGAGGACATGGAGGGAGACATATTCAGAGAATTCAAGGCAGTGCATAAAGCAAGCCACACAAAAAATGCCCTTGCTACTGGCAGAAAGACTAAAAAACAAAACAAAAAACAACCCCCCAAAAAACCCCTAAAAGAAAAATAAAAAGTATAAAAAACCTAAGACGTATTCGTTCTCTGGTTCCAACACCTCCACTCCCCTGAGGAAGGGGAACTCTCAGATTCAGGCTCTGAGCAGGAGATGGAAAAATGCAACACAGGATTTTTTCCCTGAAATGTTTGAAACCATCTGCAGAAAGGGTGCACCAACAATCTAGATCTAACCTGATCAGGCACTAGAGGACACGCATAAAGGGAAATACCTGCCTTCTAAATCCTCACCTGAGACAGCAATCCGACTGCACTCATCCTTCCAGGATGTGAGCAGAGAGAAACAGGAAACCCCTGATGTAGGTAAATGTATAAGTAGCCATGCACTTAGATGTTACAAGTTGCAAGAGCCAAAAAATGCCATTACAGATACACCAAAAGTCAATGCTGCAGTGGCATCTCTAGCAGAGGATATGGTAATCCAGTCTGAAGGGGATTTCTTTCCCAAAAGATCCTACTGGTAGAAAGGTGGAAGCTACCCTTAGAAGTGACTTTGAGCTTTTGCTGGCTACTCTTAGAGCATCTCTGTCAGCTACATGCTTTGCAAGAGCCATCCTGACTTGCAGTCTGCATTTAAGAAAATTTCCTTACCAACAGTCTTTGTGACAGATACCTCATAACATGCTAAGAGATTTTTAAGCTGGGGCCATGGAATGTATGTCAGCAGCCAGACACCATACCTGGCTTTGTGCCTGAAAGGTTGAGCTCACTCCAAACAAATTCAGTGCTAATTTAAATTCACAGGTTCTCTCCTCTTTGGGGGAAAACTAGACAAAATAGTCACAGAAAGCGCTGCCAAACTGAGATAGTCCCTCTCTTTCCAACTCAGTGCTCTAAGGAGGAACAACAAACCTAGCAACAGACAAAAAAGCTCCTTTCATCCATCCTAACAAGGATAACAGAGGAAAGGCACAGGTATATCAGGTAAAAATCCTGGAACTGGGGATCAGTTGGAAAATCCCAAGGGGGATCTATTGCCTCTGACAGCCCACCATCACAATAAATGAATGTGACTCCACCCAGACCTGAATCTAGGAGACAGAATTTCCCACTTCTCAGGCGAATGCTCTCAAATGACCACAGACAAATGGGTGAAAGAGAAGTGAGTTGCGGATACTCCCTTGAACTAAATTCCCCACCTCATCCAATCCCCCATCCCAAGCGACTCCATAAAATGTGAGCTGATATTAAATGAAATCTCATATCTCCTGGAAATAGGAGCAATATAAAGGGTTTCCTCAGAAGAAAGATTCTTAGGACTGTGCTCCATTTTTTTCATTGTCCAGAAGCATATGGAGCGTCAGAGCCATCTTGGATTTCAAGCAGCTCAACAAATGCGTGAAGAAGATGAGATTCTGTATGGATACCCTAGCTTCAACAGTAACATCTATGTCTTTTTTGTTCTGTGGATCTAGCAGATGCACATCTCTTATGACCATCACACCACACACTGCTGAGATTTGCGTACAGCACAGCCCACTACCAGTATCATATGCTCCCATTTTGTCAGCCCCTAGGGTTTTTACTAAGATCCTGGTGGTAATAATAGCCAGACTCAGGTCTCAGAGCACTCACCTGGATCCCTTCCTAGATGACATCTTGATCATTACTCTGACCAAAGCAGCAGCAAGTAGTGCCACAATGCGGACACTGGATCTGTTTCAAGCACGCAGATTTGTGATAAACACCAAGAACAGCTCCTTGACTACCTCCACAAAGGTAGTTCACATGAGAACAGAAATAGACTATGATGTATGATGTATGATGTATATCAAAAAACAAAGTGGAGCAAAGAGTGTAATTCTACACACAGAAGCAATGGAGATAATGGAATGGGCAGTGAGATCTCTCCCTTCCATTGGAGCAATACATATAAAAGGAGAACTTTACCAAAAGGCAGAGTGGTGCCTGAATCAGGAAGTCTTCTCTCTGATTTTGCAGAAGTTTGGCCTTCTGGCAGTCGACTTGTTTGCCAGTCACAAGAACACAATTGGCCGATGTACTTCACCAGGGAAGCAGACTCCCAAATTCCTGGGGATGGGTGCTCTTTCCTCAGATAGTTACAAGAACTCTTATATGCATTCCTGCCCTTTCCACTTTTGGGAAAGGTGATCCAGAAGATAAGGCAAGAAGCAGCAATGGAGATAGTGCTAGCTCCACCATGGCCAAGGAGACTATCGTTTTCCGATCTGATAGAACTGAAATTGGAGCCACCAGTAAACTACCAGTAAACCAGACATATTTTACCAAAGGCCATTGCTCCATCCAGACCCAGTCTGTCTGCAGCTGACAGCCTGGCCATTGAGAGCGAAGAATTAGCCATGCCAGGATTATCTTCCGAAGTGACTGGAACTCTCTTCTTCTCCAGGTGAGCTTTAACCGTAAAGGCTTATTCCTCCACCTGGACTAGGTTTAGCTCAGGGTGTCAAGAGCACAACAATAATCCCAAGGATCCTGGTATCCCAATTATCTTGAACTTTCTTCAGGAAGGTATAGATAAGGGACTTTATAGCATGCCATGTGTCTGCTGTAACCTCCTATTCACAGAGAACCCTCAGACATCCAGATTTCTTTGAGCAGTCAGACTGGCTAAACCTGTAGTTAGACCAATCTTTCCCAAGTAAGGCCTACCACTGGTGTTAAAAGCCCCACACTTAGCCAGGATGGGCAGGGATACAAAACCATGCTGTGAAGTGTCCCTAGCCTCTGTTTGCTAGAAGCAGGAAATGGGTGACAGGGGATGGATCACTCGATGATTACCTGTTCTGTTCATTCCCTCTGAAGCACTTGGCATTGGCCACTGTCGGAAAACAGGATACTGGGCTAGATGGACCATGGGTCTGACCCAGTATGGCCGTTCTTGTGTTCTTATGTTCCCACTCCCTTTTGAAACAACTGTATCAATATTTTCATTCTACCGATCCATCAAAACCTGTTTTCTGATTCCCATCATGTCTGCTAGATAAGTTTC
Organism: Lepidochelys kempii; assembly: GCF_965140285.1. Taxonomy (NCBI): domain Eukaryota; kingdom Metazoa; phylum Chordata; order Testudines; family Cheloniidae; genus Lepidochelys; species Lepidochelys kempii. Next base: position 58,137,194 of record NC_136382.1, read on the forward strand.
TGAACTGGCAACTGTACCCATGCAGGAACCTCATTGTGTGTTCCATAATGACAAGATGATGCTAAGAATTCCAGAATTTTTCTTGCCTAGGGTTAATTCATCTTTCCATGCCTCCCTTCATTCTGTCCAAACCCACCACATTTAGCAGTAAAGCTGTGGCACACTTTAGATTTTGAAGAGTGCTAATGATCTGTAGCAAGCACACCAAATCAACAAGATCGGGGTCCTTGTTAGTCTCCTTTCATCTGAAGTACCCACGGCTCAGGATATCCAGGCTATGCTAGCTAGATGGATCAAGCTGTGTATCTTAGAAACATATGAGGCATCAGTTACTCCTGTCCAGATGGCATCAAAGCACACTCTGCAATATTTATGTTGACTTTGTGGGCAGAAGGAGCTTGTGCTTCCACTGCAGAGAAATGCAGGGCAGCAAGGTGGTCATTAGTTAACACCTTTATCAGGCACTGTAACATGGACTTTCTGTCCTCTGCAGAGTCCTCCTTTAGAAGGAAGCTTCAGGCAGTGGACCAGTAGTGGCTTTACAATTTTGGGCAATTAACTTAGGGAGGTCTTCCCTATTTCATTCTGTCTTTAATTCTCCCAACCTACTGCTGTTCACTGCTCGCTACTTCCCATATGTATCAGATTTGTGGGAGACACAGAGCTGCAGAATGGTAAATTCCTTACCCAATAATTTCCTTTCCGCTTGCAGTGTCTCCCACAATTCTACCCACTCTGGTTCTCTTCCTAACCAAGAAACAGTGTTTAATTTTGACAGTTGTGCTTGTAGGCTGTAGCCAACACTACATAGTTTGTTGTTTGGCATTTAAGTTATTGTTACTAATCATATTCTATGAGTTTTTACACAGCTATGGAATGAAATCATCTGTCAGCAAGCCAGAGAAAAAGGCACGGTTAGTACAGCCTTTGAACTGCCTCTGGAAATTAGAGACAGGAGAGTAATAGCCCATATATATCAAAATTGTGGGAGACGCTGCTAAGAGAAAGGAAATTATCAAGTAAGAAATTTATCATTCTCTTATAGGATGTGGTGGAAGTCCTGTTGCTAGTATTATTTATAATTTGGCATAATTATATAATTATAATCATAATACTACTTGTATTCTATTCTGTTCTATTCTTATAGATGGGACAGGTGCCAGGTTGTAGTTTAGGTTGCTGAATACTTTATAAGATGTTTTCAGTTGCTTATAACTTTCCCAAATATAAGCTGTTCACTGAAATTTTCCATTCCAGATGTCTGACTCGGGCTGAATATTTTTTTTGGGGGGGGGAGGATTTTTAATTAAAATAGTTCAGGTATTTTCAGGAATGAGGTTTGGTAGAAATGTATTGCTTTGCCCATATTAAAAAAATATTCCAATGGTTTTGTTGGGAAGCTTTAGCACCTCCATGCTTTAGGGGCCAGTGGCTTAACATTTGGCAGGAGGTGATTCTGATGTCAGGCCTTTTATCTACTCTGTGAAAACTTGCTAGAATATGGCCAAGTTATAAGCCTCTAAAAAAAATGGAGTTTGCCCATGCTCAGTTGAGACTTGTTTGAACTCGGTAGCTAAATTCTCCGAAGATTCCATCTATTCTGGGCATGCTCTGACCCAAGCTGCAGGGACTAGGCAGGACTTTATCTGCAATTGCTCCTCTTCCCAACTGCCAGAAGCTGCTGTGGCAGTGGGCACAAGAACTTTGACCATGGGAAATGGATCCCCCTGCTGGTGCCCAAGCAGTTGTCTCCATGCTCGTGTCCACGCACAGTAGAGGAGGAGGAGGCAGCCTGACTGAAATGCAGAAGGTGAGAAACAGGAGAAGGGTGGGGACAAAGGCTGGACAAAGGGGAGCAGGAAGCGATAGGTATTTGATTTTGAGGGGAATTAAGAGCAGGCCAAGAGGGAGGAGCAAGGCCAGGAGCAAAGGCGGGAAGAAAACTCGGGTGGGGAGATAGAAACGTCACAGGAGAGGGTCAAGAGCACAAGGAGGGTGAACAGGAGAGAGGGAAGGAGCAGATGAGGCCAGGTCATGGTGAGGGCAGGAGGAAGGAGAGATGGGGGAAAGGAAGGAAGACATGAGCAGAAGCTTGGGGATGGGAGGGACGGGGCAGGAAAGATAAGAGCAGAGGGACAGAGATAGGAGTGTGGGCACAGGCAGGAACCAAGTGGGATAGCAGTGGAAGGTGGGGTACAACCTCCGTTCAGCTCCCCTGTGCATATTACATGATCACATCAATTTTTTTCCATAGGACCCCTGCCTCCTTTAGTCCACATAATACCTGTAAGAGAATGAAATCCATAGACATAGTAAAATAGGAAAAATGCAGTATATAGACATTTGAGGACTCTGAGGTGTGGAATTTACTGGAAATCCAACTATATATAAAACACATTGTACTGACATGGGGAAGTGAGGAAGGAATTGGAATTTGTGGTCCAGCAGCTTCAGTTTTTCAATAGTCTGATACTATGGCTAACACTTGTTAGAAATGTACTACATTATACAAAGTTTTTAACATTTGTTATGTACAGTAAAAGAAGGACACCGAGGCACAAATTTGAGATTATATTAGCAAGTTATGAAATAATTTCATGGTAGGGATTTGTAATGCCTTGGTATTGGGCTGGTTTATTGCTCCGGTTAAAGCAATGTGAATGAACACATTGTTTTGAGAAATCCCAAGTCCTAGTGATGGGGTTATGCAGTATATAAAACATGACACAAGCCACATTGAGATGTGAAGATAAAAATATAAAGTTTTTGTTGTTGATGTTGTTGTTGGTAAGAAAAGTTACTGTTGTTAACACATTATATTTAGTTTTTGGTTTTGTTTCAGTCACTGATATCCCATTTTGTTTGGATGTTTGTTTCTATGTATCAGTAACAGTAATGATCTAAAAGTGTTCTTCGCTTATATAGTTATACTTTCTAAAAGTTAATAAAAGCACCCAGGCATTTTGTCTAAAGTGTGTCTAAAAAGTAAATTGGGATTTTCTGAATTAAAATACATATTAGAAGTGAAATCCTGACCCCACTGAAGTCAATGTGAGTTTTGCCATTGACTTGAGTGAGGCCAGGATTTCACCACAGGGTTTTTAATAATCACCAAAGCGTGCCTAGGCATATCACGGGACAAGTATGTGCAGATTTTCTCCACAGTATACCCTCTGCCAGTACACACTGTGGGGCATGAATTGTCATCATTTAAAAACACAAGGAAAATAATATGCATATATGTTTGAAGGCAGGTAATGTTAAACTTTCTTTAATGAGCTGTTTTTTTCCAAACCTAGCAAAGAGTCACCACCAAACTAAGGGGAGACCATGTGCCACATATGAAAGTAGAGGTCCAATTTCAGCTCTTGGTGAAAGACGAATTGTTTGGTGGGACAACTCCAGTTACTTCAAGGGCTGAATTTAGCTTACATAGTTCAGTTTTCTTTTAGCTATTTATTTGCATGTTAAATGATAAAATTGGCTAGTTTTAATTTGTTCCTTTACATCACCAGTTTTATTTAAACTTAAAAAATTGTCTACTTTGGCGCCAAGATCAGGTATATAAATACTACTAGCGTCTCAAAAATGGTTTAGAATAAGTTGCCCTTTTCAGCGTCAACTATTGCTTTTGATAATACTCTATATTGTCACAAAGGGTAATAATAATGCAAAGGTATGAAAGGTAATAGAGTACAGGGGGCATATAAATATTGTGTTTTAAAAAAGAGAAATGATCTGTTGAAAAAACAAACAAAAACAACATACCCAGGCTCTGTTCTAATTGCATCAGGCTCTCTCTTCCCATTTGTTCCATTCCAATCTGTCTCATTTTCCCAAGTCCTTCCCAACACCTTTTGCAGCCATCCTTCTCATCGTAAAGTCACATTCCATATTTGGCTGGTCAAAATACACTGCCAAGTCATTTGTTCTCCAGCCCTCCCATTACACAGCCCCCTGTGAGCTTATACATCCTTCGTCACTTCATCCCCAGTGCATGCAGCATGCTCTCCCCTCTCCCTCAAAGTCCCTCAAAACACTGGTTCTGTGATTCCAATCTGCACTTGCTCCCAAGTCCTCCCGAACATATCCACTGAGTTTCCCCTACAACACCCAATTGATTCATGATTGCTCCAGTGTGCATCATCAGTAGTCTCTTCTCTCTACACACAATGCATGTCACCTCTGTCTGTCCTGAACAAAAATAAAAATCACAACTTTGAATTAAATGTGTTGCATTATTTCCTCTGCCTGTACTGCTACTTTGTTTGGTACCCTGTGTTGCATTCCTTTATGGCTGGCTCCCTTTGTGTGTTTCCCTAACTGTGTCATAGAATCATAGAATATCAGGGTTGGAAGGGACCACAGGAGGTCATCTAGTCCAACCCCCCTGCTCAAAGCAGGACCAATCCCCAATTAAATCATCCCAGCCAGAGTTTTGTCAAGCCTGACCTTAAAAACTTTTAAGGAAGGAGATTCTACCACCTCCCTAGGTAACAGATTCCAGTGTTTCACCACCCTCCTAGTGAAAAAGGTTTTCCTAATATCCAACTTAAACCTCTCCCACTGCAACTTGAGACCATTACTCCTTGTCCTGTCCTCTTCTACCACTGAGAATAGTCTAGAACCATCCTCTCTGGAACCACCTCTCAGATAGTTGAAAGCAGCTATCAAATCCCCCCTCATTCTTCTCTTCTGCAGACTAAACAATCCCAGTTCCCTCAGCCTCTCCTCATAAGTCATGTGTTCCAGAACCCTAATCATTATTGTTGCCCTTCGCAGGACTCTCTCCAATTTTTCCACATCCTTCTTGTAGTGTGGGGCCCAAAACTGGACACAGTACTCCAGATGAGGCCTCACCAATGTCGAATAGAGGGGGACGATCACGTCCCTCGATTTGCTCGCTGTGCCCCTACTTATACATCCCAAAATGCCATTGGCCTTCTTGGCAACAAGGGCACACTGCTGACTCATATCCAGCTTCTCGTCCACTGTCACCCCTAGGTCCTTTTCCGCAGAACTGCTGCCTAGCCATTCGGTTCCCTAGTCTGTAGCTGTGCATTGGGTTCTTCCGTCCTAAGTGCAGGATCCTGCACTTATCCTTATTGAACCTCATCAGATTCCTTTTGGCCCAATCCTCCAATTTGTCTAGGTCCCTCTGTATGCTATCCCTGCCCTCCAGCGTATCTACCACTCCTCCCAGTTTAGTATCATCCGCAAATTTGCTGAGAGTGCAATCCACACCATCCTCCAGATCATTTATGAAGATATTGAACAAAACCGGCCCCAGGACCGACCCCTGGGGCACTCCACTTGACACCGGCTGCCAACTAGACATGGAGCCATTGATCACTACCCGTTGAGCCCGACAATCTAGCCAACTTTCTACCCACCTTACAGTGCATTCATCCAGCCCATACTTCTTTAACTTGCTTTAACATCCAGACCATACTTCTTTAACTTTAAGTTTAACAAGAATACTGTGGGAGACCGTGTCAAAAGCTTTGCTAAAGTCAAGAAACAAGACATCTGCTGCTTTCCCTTCATCCACAGAACCAGTAATCTCATCAAAAAAGGCGATTAGATTAGTCAGGCATGACCTTCCCTTGGTGAATCCATGCTGACTGTTCCTGATCACTTTCCTCTCATGCAAGTGCTTCAGGATTGATTCTTTGAGGACCTGCTCCATGATTTTTCCGGGGACTGAGGTGAGGCTGACTGGCCTGTAGTTCCCAGGATCCTCCTTCTTCCCTTTTTTAAAGATTGGCACTACATTAGCCTTTTTCCAGTCATCCGGGACTTCCCCCGTTCGCCACAAGTTTTCAAAGATAATGGCCAATGGCTCTGCAATCACAGCCGCCAATTCCTTTAGCACTCTTGGATGCAACTCGTCCGGCCCCATGGACTTGTGCACGTCCAGCTTTTCTAAATAGTCCCTAACCACCTCTTTCTCCACAGAGGGCTGGCTATCTATTCCCCATGTTGTGATGCCCAGCACAGCAGTCTGGGAGCTGACCTTGTTCGTGAAGACAGAGGCAAAAAAAGCATTGAGTACTTTTTCCACATCCTCTGTCACTAGGTTGCCTTTCCACATCCTCTGTCACTAGGTTGCCTCCCTCATTCAGTAAGGGGCCCACACTTTCTTTGGCTTTCTTCTTGTTGCCAACATACCTGAAGAAACCCTTCTTGTTACCCTTGACATCTCTCGCTAGCTGCAGCTCCAGGTGCGATTTGGCCCTCCTGATTTCATTCCTACATGCCCGAGCAATATTTTTATACTCTTCCCTGGTCATTTGTCCAACCTTCCACTTCTTGTAAGCTTCTTTTTTATGTTTAAGATCCGCTAGGATTTCACCGTTAAGCCAAGCTGGTCGCCTACCATATTTACTATTCTTTCGACACATCGGGATGGTTTGTCCCTGTAACCTCAACAGGGATTCCTTGAAATACAGCCAGCTCTCTTGGACTCCTTTCCCCTTCACGTTAGTCCCCAAGGGGATCCTACCCATCTGTTTCCTGAGGGAGTCGAAGTCTGCTTTCCTGAAGTCCAGGGTCCGTATCCTGCTGCTTACCTTTCTTCCCTGTGTCAGGATCCTGAACTCAACCAACTCATGGTCTCTGCCTCCCAGATTCCCATCCACTTTTGCTTCCCCCACTAATTCTTCCCGGTTTGTGAGCAGCAGGTCAAGAAAAGCTCTCCCCCTAGTTGGCTCCTCCAGCACTTGCACCAGGAAATTGTCCCCTACGCTTTCCAAAAACTTCCGGGATTGTCTATGCACTGCTGTATTGCTCTCCCAGCAGATATCAGGAAAATTAAAGTCACCCATGAGAACCAGGGCGTGCGATCTAGTAGCTTCTGCGAGCTGCCGGAAGAAAGCCTCATCCACCTCATCCCCTTGGTCCGGTGGTCTATAGCAGACTCCCACCACTACGTCACTCTTGTTGCTCACACTTCTAAACTTAATCCAGAGACACTCAGGTTTTTCTGCAGTTTCGTACCAGAGCTCTGAGCAGTCATACTGCTCCCTTACATACAGTGCTACTCCCCCACCTTTTCTGCCCTGCCTGTCCTTCCTGAACAGTTTATAACCATCCATGACAGTACTCCAGTCATGTGAGTTATCCCACCAAGTCTCTGTTATTCCAATCACGTCATAATTCCTTGACATCACCAGGACCTCCAGTTCTTCCTGCTTGTTTCCAAGGCTTTGTGCATTTGTATATAAGCACTTGAGATAACCTGCTGATCGCCCCTCATTCTCAGTATGAGGCAGGAGCCCTCCCCTCACAGACGTTCCTGCCTGTGCTTCCTCCCAGTATCCCACTTTCCCACTTACCTCAGGGCTTTGGTCTCCTTCCCCCGGTGAACCTAGTTTAAAGCCCTCCTCACTAGGTTAGCCAGCCTGCTCGCAAAGATGCTCTTCCCTCTCTTCGTAAGGTGGAGCCCGTCTCTGCCCAGCACTCCTCCTTCATGGAAGACCATCCCATGGTCAAAGAATCCAAAGCCTTCTCTCTGACACCACCTGCATAGCCATTCTTTGACTTCCACGATTCAACGGTCCCTACCCAGGCCTTTTCCTTCCATGGGGAGGATGGACGAGAACACCACTTGCGCCTCAAACTCCTAGTGTCTCTAGAGTACTCATCATCATTGTGCACAGGCACCTCTTCATAGTTTCTTCTTGTGGTTTGCTGTTGGCCCCTCCTCTGGGTCAGCTGCAACCAAATGTCTCTTTTTAGTGGCAGCTTCCTCCAGAATCATAATTAGCTTTTTAAAGGGCTGGCACTGTGTGTTCATCGCAGTAAGGATGAGAGGTATGAAAGGGGGCGTTTATCACTGGAAGGTGGGTTTCAGCAGCACAGAAAGTCAAGCTGGGTCATGCAGCAGATATTCAGTGAACTACTGAGAAACTGAAGGTCTTTGTACTGTGACACATTTTTATTTTTGAAGTGTTGGTATATATTGTTGTCCCTAAATTAAAACATTTAAGATCATTCAAATCATGGTATAATTTATGCATTTGCTTCATAGAATTATTGTACATTAAAATTCATGCATACAGGTGATGCATTCACAGACATTTCTCTCTGTATGAGATTACAGATTTCTTTCCATTCGTATTCTTCCAGGTGACTTGGATTATTACTGGCTGGATCCTGCCACATGGCACAGTAGAGAGACATCCCCTATTAGTTCGGTAAGAAATAGGCAATGTAGGTTTATAGGTATGAAATAAATTGTTAAGAGGTTTGTTAATTATTTCATTTGCGTCACAGTGGTGCCTTCTAATCTTAGAATCTATGAAATTATGAATTTCAGTCTTTTAAGATGCTCACTGATATTAGAACTTTGTTCTGAACATGTGAAAAAATGTTTGTAGATCGTGAGAATCAAAATCAGGAAGAGATTTTCTATCTGAATCTATATTAGAAAAATAACTTGAGTATTTAATCTGAAATAGAGATTTTTTTTCAAATGAGGCATTGTATTTCAATCCATTAGGGCCTAGGCTATCAGTCAGACACCAGTGATGTCAGTAGAATTTTTGCCCTTGACTCTAATGGGAAAAGGCTCATCAGACTTTTACTATATAATGAACATATATGAAACAGCTGAATAACATAAATATTATTCTACAGGACTGTTATTTTTTAAAAGGAATTTTCAAGATAATGGAATACAAAGTAATGCATTTATTTTTACAAGCTGAAATACATCTTAAATGCATTAAGCTTCAAATCTGTTTTATGACTGCACTTGCACATTTTGAGTGTTGAGATAATTTTACAATGAAGAAGGGTAATTGTAAATAGTTAGTGAAGCAGGAGTCAAGAACTATAGTTAAGGCCCTACCAAATTCACTGTCCATTTTGGTCAATTTCTTGGTCATAGGATTTTAAAAATAGTAAATTTCTTGTTTCAGCTATTTAAATTTGAAATTCCACAGTGTTGTAATTGTAGGGATCCTGACAACTCCAAAAAGGAGTTGTCGGGGGGAGGAGGGGAGGGTTGCAAGCTCATTGGAGGGGGGCTGTTGGTACTGCTACCCTTACTTCTGTGCTGCTGCTGGCAGTGGCTCTGCCTTCAGAGCTGGGCAGCTGGAGATCAGCGGCTGCAGGCTGGGAGCCCAGCTCTGAAGGCAGAGCCACCGCCAGCAGAAGCCTAGATGTAAGGATGGCCTGGTATTCTATTGCCACCCTTACTTCTGCGGTGCTGCCTGCAGAGCTTGGCCCTCAGTCAGCAGCCGCCACTATCCAGCTGCCCAGCTCTGAAGGCAGCAGTGCAGAAGTAAGGGAGGCAGGGTATGGTGTTGCCACCCTTACTTCTGTGCTGCTGCTGGTGGGACGCTGCCTTCAGAGCTGGGTGTCCGGCCAACAGCCACCACTCTCCAGCTGCCCAGCTCTGAAGGGAGTGCAGAAATAAGGGTTACCATACCATAAATACCATAAACCCCTCCTAAAATAACCTTGTGACCTCCCTGCAATTCCCTTTTAGGTCAGGACCCCCAGTCTGAGAAACACTGGTCTCCCCCATGAAATCTGTATAGTATAGGGTAAAAGCATGCCAAAGATCAGATTTCATGGCAGGAGACCAGATTTCACAGTCCGTGATGCATTTTTCATGGCCGAAAATTTGGTAGGCCCTAACTATAGTATTATAACAGAGAGAATTTTGTCATAGACATTATGCAGCCAAAGATTAGTTGGATTTATCTCTACTGTGACATACTAATTTAGCTGATTCTATTTGTGTGTGTAAAACAGGAAGAGATTTCCACTTTTTTGCTTCCACTTTTTTGCTTCCACTGATATTTTCTAATAGCATCCCGTAACGTGGCAACCATCTAAAGAGGGGGATCGCTTAATTGGACGTGTTATTCTTAACAAGAGAACTACCATGCCAAAAGAGTCAGGTGCATTACTGGGGCTAAAAGTAAGTATTACAAAGATTATGCTGTAAATGAATGAAACTTCCATTAGCCTAATAGATAACCGTTTCGTACACTATAGCATAACATAGATATCCAAAAAATCTCCAATTATACTGCCATTTGAGACCAATTTTACATAGTTATGTTAAAAAAGAGTGGAACATAGCTTTTCCCCCTGTGCATTGGACAGCATCCTGAATTGATGCAAATATATCAAATATTGCCCTCCACTCCATTATGTGTACTAGAACCCCATTGACAGTGCAGCCTTTGACATGTAACATACAGTAGCTGCATCTGATTGTGTCTATTTAATCTGTCATGAATAATGACTGCAGTATGTATATATTACCCAGATATAAGAACACCTTCTCTGTCTCTCTGTAAAACATACAAAAATAAAATACAGGAGAAACACACACACTAGATAGATAGATAGATAGATTAGATTTAAAAAAACATGGCATGAAATTCTATAATTTAGATCCTGACTCTGCCAGATACTGAGTGCCTCCTCAAGCATGCTAAGGACCATCAAGTACCCTGAGGTTGCAGGTGTTCAACAAAGCTCAAGATTTAGCCTCAAGTGTTTTTTGTTTTGTTTTTTAAACCAAAATTGTGCAAGATGAAGTGGAAATGCACCCTAACTCAGGCAGACTTTGTTAAGCCTTGAAAAATTAAAGTGAAATATTATCAGCGGAAACCTTCTTTAATCCCTTTTTTATATTAGCCTATTTACCCATGGCAAAAGGACAGAACTGTTTTGATTGGAAGGCCATGAGCTAGAACATAGTCTATTCATCTGCCTGTTCTCCAAGCATACACAGTACATCCTAATGCATTCATGGATTTACTGATTTTACTACATGCATTTCAATCGTGTAATCTTCATCTCATGTTCCACATTCATGAGTGTCATCTAGACACTAATATTCACAAAATCAGTGTTTAAAATCTGCACTGCTGGGAAGAAACACAAATTGCACACAGTATATAACAGTGCATCTGAATAGTTTTGGATAAGTCACCTTAAATAAATAACTGCCCTTCAAAACCTAGCAGTGCTGCTCTTTAATATAATTCTCTTAATATTTTTGCATCTGTAGCAAAACTGGTGAGTTCTGACTTTTTCCCAGTTTCACCCTGGGCCCAAAAATTAAGACGTTATTTTAGGGTAACAAAATCTACAGCTGACTTTTCCTGACTGGAAACGAGTTGGGTTTTTTTTTAAACTGGAGGAAAAATGCTAAAGATTTAGGCCTCAAAACAGGAAACCTCTTTTAGGGAACCTCTACTGTTGCTTTCTTGATTCTTACCTTGATTTGTTATGTGCCGTACTACAGATCATTGACTCACCGGTAGGCTTAGCAGGGTGTCCTGTTGCATCCTTAAAGCTAGTGGAGAATACCTGAGATTCAATTGTATAAATCAGTGTACTAAAATTAAGATCAGCCACCACTGTGGCAATGTGAATAAATAAAACGTTATCAATGGCTGCTACACTGGTGGGTAATGAACATTGTAGTGCATTTCATTATAAAACTCTACGCAGAATATTTCTGAGAAGACCCACTGGCTGTACAGATTCATTAGGACAACCCAGCCATTCAGAAATGACCTGTAAAACCAGCATGATCAAAATATTGGTTTTGTATTGCTTTAAAAAAACTTTAGGCCTGTACTTTGTGTAGATTTTTTTTTTACTGTGAGTAGGTAGTGTAACTTGTGTCATTGCATTTTTTTTTTATTTTGACAGAATTTTTAAAATTCCAAATAGAGACTCTCAGCCCTAGGTAATATGTCTGAATTGATAATGACCACTGTGGACAAAAGCAAAATCTGTTTTATTGCTACACATATTCACATACTGTAAAAATGTCAACATGTCTTTGGTTTTTGCATTGATGTTATTTATTAACTGGCCATGTCATTAATAAGACAATCAGCAATTTCTGTATGCTGAGAGGAAAGAGGTTTTAGAACTCTTCCTTGCCTGAGTCCCTTTGAAGAGACTCATGTCGCTTTCTCCATCAATGTACTGTGCATCCTTATTTGGAGGACACTGTCATCTCTGTTGGACAGAGGATGGGAGAAGTCTGGTGCCTCTGCCTTGCTTTCTCTTTCATTAAATCTTTACTGCCTTCTGATGAAGGTGTCAGTGTCTGTTGTTAGCTGCTAATGATATAGTTCCATTTGTTGTATTTAGATGTACTGTTCTCATGTATTCCCTAATACTGTACACAATACATTTTTAGTTGAGAGTTTCAACTTTTACATTATTGGTTTTTTAGCACTTCTATACTGACTGCTCTGTAAGGCATTTCCATGCTTACAGTCTGCTGTTTCTGCACATCCCAAACAGTTAACCATAGATTTGAACAAAACACGTTTTGTTGATTATTGTCTCAAAAAACCCACAACTGATCATTTCTGATATTTGAAATGCTATGCTATACATTCTGAATGAGTCTAATTAAACTAATGTTTTCAGAGGCAAGTAAGAGGGAATTTCAAGCTCTCTTCACTCTCAATGTGACACAATTATGCCTTTTTTTATACGACACTCTCCTTAGCATGAAGTCCATATACAAATACCGTTGATAATAACAACACAGTTAATTGTGAATGACTGAGGCCCTAGTTTTAAAAATAACGTTAATGTGATTAAATAAACCATGCAAGATAAACTATTTAGATTATATTCCTTAATACGTTGCCAAGTTTGTGGTTTAAAAATACATAAATTTATGATTATCCAGGTTGTTGGAGGAAAAATGACAGATTTAGGACGACTTGGTGCCTTCATTACCAAAGTAAAGAAGGGTAGTCTAGCTGATGTGGTGGGACATCTAAGAGCAGGTAATAAAATCAACTATTCTTAGACAAATTCATGTTATTGTTGTGACTTTCTAAAATGAAATTGTTAATGTTATGTATTATGTGGATAATTTTCATATATAAATATTGTAAATGAAAAATGTTTTTCATGTTAATGTGGGCAGTTTTAATAACATGACTACTGTATCACTACATAATTACATTTTGCTTGGATATATGTGTAAATTCTATATGGTACTTATTAGCTGCTGAAGGATCAACATTGAGTTTCACCAGTAATATTAATAAAATAAAGAGTGAATGGTTTTAGGAAAAAACAGAAAAGATTTTCTCAAATAAAATCATTTTATCATGAAAATTATTTGTAAGTAATACTCTGAACAAAAACAGTAAAAAGTGCAATGCCTTGAAAATGAACTGCACCTAGATTTAATTCTGAGATTGGCAGCTGGCAGAAGGGAAAGAGGGAAACTGGGATTAGAAATTAAGGGGGAAAGTGGTGACTGGGCTGGCTGGCAATGAAACTGGGACTGGGAGCAAAGGCAGAGACTGAGATTGGGAGCTGGACTGACTGGGTAAAGAGACTGAGATGATGGTATGAGAGAGAGAGGAGACAGATCTGACAAGGAACCAGAATGCTGGGGTAGAATTGAGAGTGTCTAGGCAAAGAGACTGGGACAAGCAGCTGGAGGGGAATAGGCAGACACTGAAATTGGATGAGGAGAGAGCCTGGGAGATAGTGGGGACAGATGGGAGGGGATTAGAGGCCGAGTCAGGGGAGAGACAGTTTGGATGAGGAGCCAGGACGGGTGAACGGAGGACTGGCTGGGTAAGGAAACTGGTGAGAAGTAGCTGCATGCAGTTGGGAACTGTCAAGCAGACTGCGACAGTTGGGAGAGTCAGGAAGTGTGAGACTAGGACTTGCTAGGTAAAGGGACTGGGATGAAAAGCATGAGACAGGGACTAGCTACGTGAGGAAAATGAGATTGGGAGAGGAACAGGTTGGAGGGGACAGGGCAGAAGGAGTCAAACTTGGTGGTAACTGGCAGGAAAGTCTGTGCCCTCCAAAACCTGGAATGGAACCAAAAATTCTTGAATCTCACTACTCCTTTTCTGTCAGCAAATATCTGTGAAAACCAATGACAACCACATCTCTCATTAGTCCTGGTCCACATTGAGGATGACAACCTATTACTGTTATCAGTTACTCCATTAGCTTAATGGACAGAGGTCTGTGCAGTGGATCTAAAGTAGTGGTTCTCAGCCCATGGGCCGTATTTGGCCCAATTAGCACAGAGCTGAAAGGTCGTGCCCAAGATCCCGGGTTCCCAGCACAGGGGTGTCCGAGCTGCCCTGCTGCCCAGCACCGAGGGGTCCGGCTGGGCATGCCCTGTGTGGCGGGAGTTCAGGGTGGAGGCTGCCAGCGGGCCCCACGGGGTAAGGGATTGCTGGCAGCCCCACAGGGTCAGGGCTCCGGGGGTCCTGGCCAGCCCTGCAGGGTTGGGGTCTGGAGCAGCCAGCCCGCTCCATGCCCAGCTGCTGCACCGCCCGGCGCGGAGGGGTCAGGGCTGCCAGCGAGCCCAATGGGTTTGGGGATCCAGGGTTCCCAGCCAGCCCTGTGAGCTCTGGGGATCCGTCACAGCTGTCCAGCCCTACAAGCTCCGGCGCTGCCGGCCTGCCCCGCCTGGTGGGGGTCAGGGATGCCGCCAGGCCCCTGCAAGCTCCAGGTCTGAGGCAGCCGGCCCAGCCCATGCAGAGGGGGTGTCGGGGCTGCTGGGCAGCCATGTGACGGAGGTCCGGGGAAGCCACCTGGCCCCACTGGGTCCAGGGTCTGGGCAGCTAGATGTCGGGGACCAGTGTCCAGGGTAGCCTTCTGGCACTGGTGTCCAGGGTGGGCAGCCGTCCGTCCCGCATAGCGAGGGTCGAGGTTGGGGCTGCTGCTGCCCTGCCACCCAGCCCCTGTGTTCCAGGTAACACACTGTGGGCTGCATATGTGGCCCACTATGTGTAATCAGTTGAGAACCACTGATCTAAAGGGTCCAACCATGCTACTGAACATACAAATGTCAATACAATGCCACAAGATAATTTTTTTCCAGTTTGCTTTTTTTAAAAAAAAATCTAGGAACTTATGCACACAAAATCTATATTAAAACATTATTAAGGTTGCAAAGTCAAACATTCAAAAATTAGGAAATGCCAGAATTAAGGTTGGCTGTACTAAATAGGCTGCTAGTTAGTTTTAGATAAATAACCCAGTTTATTTCCCGCCACTTGATAGAGGAAAACTAACTTCAGCAACGCTGAATGATAATACTCCTTCATTAATGTACTATAACATTTCACATCCTAAAGGATCCCAAAGTGCTTTACAAACATATACAAACTCTGCACAGTGATCTTTATGTCTACTCCTGAATTGCAGATTCCTCAGAGTTGAAAGAATAGTAATTGTTGAACATAGAATTGTGGAAGGCAGAATGTAATTATCTGAAATCAAGTTTGACTAGGATGGACTTTTAATCTTATGAAGAATTCCTTTAGATTTTTAACAAACTCAGTTTTTCAGGCCTTACTTTAGATCTTATCCAAAGGCCTCTGGCAACACAGTTAAAGCCCGACACCATACCTGAGTCATTGGTACAGGACTGAATCTGAGAAATACTAAGTCATTATCACGAAATAAAATAGTAATAAAACAAAATGCAGTCTGCCTTGTAGTGCTTTTGATTACTGCCTATGGTTGGCCCTGTTAGTAATTGCGAACTTATTTAATGGTTTCCTGAGAATTAATTTTATATATTGACCTTATTTTAGAAAACATTTTTAAGGTTTCCCTCTTGATGTAACACTGACAAATATAGAGATACATTGTAAGTATATGTTTGAATTCTAGCTCTGAACACCTTAAAAGAGTGATTAACTCTCATCCAACAATTTCACATCAGCTTGTTTCTTTTATCTTTCCAGGAGACACTGACTCATCCATCACCTTTTAATCTTTTGTTTCATTTAGTACAAGCTATGAAGACTACCCTTTGGGTACCAAAGTCATATTAAATACATATTATATAACTGTCATTGAAAAATCTCATGATTTGTAAGTTTTTAACTCTTAGGCAATCAGATATGTTACTTTTGGAGATCAACCTATCTTTATTATACACAGCTCTCGTTAATAAAGTGACTCTCAAAAGGTAGCACACTTCTTTCATTTCATGGCACAATACTGGTTGCCATATTATTTAGGAAATATTGAAAACACTGTACTGTTTGTAGGTAATAGCAGTGTTTTGGAAACGAGTATTGAGAGTGTCTTAAAAACTCTTTCTAATATCTTCACAATAGTATTTTTGATTTTAGGGAATGTAGCTTAGAGTTACATTGACTTTATATATGTTTTGCTGTTTTTGTGAAAAAAAAATATGGACAATAAGATTAAAAATATCTTTCTTTTTAAATTCAAGGGGATGAAGTTCTAGAATGGAATGGTAAACCCCTGCCTGGAGCTACAAATGAAGAAGTTTACAACATTATTTTAGAATCAAAATCAGAACCTCAAGTTGAAATTATTGTTTCAAGGCCTATTGGGTAAGGCTAAAAAAACATGCTTCTTAAGTTTAGTAAATTACATGTATTAGCAGGATTTTTAAAAACTGATACATATCTATATATATTTGTAGTGCTGTAAAATACTCTGATATGTTAACATACTAGTCAGTTTGAAAGTTATTACCTTATAATATTGGAGGACAATTTACCTTTTGAAACGTTTACTTATAATCTCAGGTTTCAGAGTAGCAGCCGTGTTAGTCTGTATTCGCAAAAAGGAGTACTTGTGGCACCTTAGAGACCAACAAATTTATTTGAGCATAAGCTTTTGTGAGTTACAGCTCACTTCATCGGATGCATTCTGCATTTTCTACTGTAGCTGTAGCTCACGAAAGCTTATGCTCAAATAAATTTGTTAGTTTCTAAGGTGCCACAAGTACTCCTTTTCTTTTTACTTATAATCTGTATACTCCATTTTCTTCACTGCCTGTTACAAACTTAGATTTGTTCTATAGCTGCAGTAATATCACTATTAAGGCGAAATTTTTGAGACAAAGTAGTAAAGAGCATATTTGTCAAATGGCAAAGGGGAAATATTGCCAGTAATGAACATAAACTGAATAGACCACCTTAAGGACCTTGCCAGAGATCAATCTGGGTGGCTCTTGATCTGCAAGGGGTCTTGTCCCTTTGGGATTTTCCATGATGTTGACAAGAGAAACTTGGATCCTGATTCTGCAGGAGGTACTCAGGTGAGACTCCCATTACAATGGGTTGGAACTGTGCCTGAGTAAGACCTGCTTTGTTAGGCTCTCAGACTTGATTCATTCACAGTAACATCAATTATCTGAACACTGCTGACTTGGAAGCAGGCATCAGTAAACATTAAACATCATATGACTTGAAATAAATCAGTTCATGAGGAATTCAAGGAGTGCCATTTATAGTTAAACATTCTAATGTCTAAGTTATTTCCAAGATTTTTTTTACCGTAATTATAAATGATACTGTCATTAAAAGGTGTTTGTGTAATATCTGTGTTCATTAGTTTATAAAATCATTCTCATAATAACAGTTTACATTAAATTATTCTGAATTTAATATAAATCCAAGTTGGAAGTTGCAAAATAATGATAATTTGGGGGACAAATTCTGTTTGTCTAGATTGTACAAATAGTCCCATAAGGAATCAGTGAAACTATTTGCTTAAGTAAAACTAGTAGGGTTTGGTCCTAGAGCTGTGACCAAACTGGGTACGTCTACGCTGCAGCTAGGAGGTGTAATTCGCAGCTCGGGTAGACATACACACGCTAGCTCTGCTCAAACAAGCACCGAAACATAACAGAATGGCTGTGGCAGCCTGAGCTGTGTCTCTAGCTAGCCACCCAAATACAATCTTGACGACTCCCCGCATACACACTCAGGCGGGATTTTGGTTTGTCTCAATTTTTTTTACTCAGGAATAACAAGAGGTGGGCAAACAGTCAGAGTTTAGTTTCAGATAAAATTTAGTAAAATTTGAAAATGTTTCTTTAGTTTCCTATCTGAAATTCACTTGCCCAAATGTCAGTGATATGTGTTCTGTATGGCACTCAACACTAATGCTTTAGCAGTAATCTTCTAGTTAGAAGCCCAGCTGTTTTTTTCTCCAAAATTGTGCATTCTTTTCCCAATCTGACATTTCCGGATTTCATCCATGTCATAATTTATCTGAAATGTGTCTCAGATCCAGTAATGATCTTTAGAGTCAGAAGCTTGAAACACTTTATTCTTACTAGAAGGTTCTGCTCCCTGTGCTTGACAATAAACCTCTGGTTTAGTTAACATAGAATGATTGTTTAGTATTTACCAGCTGTTAATGTACCTGTGATAATGTGAGATGGCTACATTTGGTAGATGTTGAACGTGTTTTTTTTTTAATGGAGACCACTGTACTTACACAGAATTGGTGTACTACATTGGTACTTCAAGAAAAAGTAGGTTAGAGAAGATAAAAATTTTTGGACAGCCATCTTGAGAGTGGCCTTTTAAATGGAAGGTGAAAACTTGACTGTGAATTTGTTACTCAGAGACGGAAATCAGCATTAGGATGGTAACTGCAGCACATATAAAAACCTAATGCTGTATTTCTTATTCAGGCAAACTCATCCATGTACTTTAATAAGGAGATTTGCCCAGGTGAAGACTGTAGAATCAGACTCTAACTCTTAAGAATACCAAAACCAAACAAATGTTTTTGAAATTTTTAGTCTTAGGTCCAAGCTTTCCCATACTTAACTATGTAGCAGAACCAGTATGTATTTCATTGGGCCTAGATTGGACCTCGGTGTGGTTTTGGGTGGAGGAGAATGCAAAATAATTAAACAACTTGAGCAATTAAGGCAGAAATACAGAAAGAAGATGCTGAGTAAGTAATAGAATATTGTTAAATTGGCACTTGCAGATAGTGCAGCTTTAGCGATAGTAACACTGACATATTTTAAGTACTGCATTATGTATGGTTAATAATTTGTAAGATAACTGACCAGTAGAGAAGATGAGTAAATGAGGTAATTATAATAACTTTCAAAAGCTTTAAAGTACAACTGAAAATGTTCAGTAAAGTTTTCTTGAAGAAGAATTGTACATAAAATACAATTGCTGAGTAATTAGATTCAAAGTACATGCAATACTGAATGTATCATACTAAGCCCACTGTAAATTTTTTTTTACTAATGTCAGGAATGTACCTCTTTAGATCTTATAGTGTTAAACTTGACAGTTTTTATTGCACTTGTGAATAGTAGAACCCAAATGTGATTATTTGCTTCAACATATGGTTTGATCAATGGATAGTTTCTTGCAGTAATATTATAGACCAAATCCTGCTCACTTTAATCATGTGAGTATTCATATGAGAGGTTTCAGTATTACTATATTATTAAATCAGAGTAGGATTTGACACACTACCTAGAAATGTCCTTCTGCTGTAATCATTCATTCCTGACATTTCACTACTTACAGCTATTTCCTACTGGCACTAATAACTGGAAAGAACAAATAAATGTCACAAATGGACTAGAGCATATAACTTGAAATGAAAGGCTTCATTAAAGACTTGATCGTGCACCCATTGCAGTCAAAAGAGAAATTTCCATTGACTTCACTCAGAGCGAGATTGACCTGTCTGTCATTTTTTAAATGGTCAATCACACACAATTTACAACAGAAGAAATTTTGATAAAGACTAACAAAGAACAATGCACCATAAAAATAATTATTTTCTTTAATTCTGAAATGCTACATTTGAAATAAACTGTAGTATAGGAAGAACATTATTATTGTTGTTTGCTTTTAGATGACAGATTGCTAGTCTCCTGTAGCTTCTTTTTTGCTTTGCCAGCTGAATTATGTGGTGACTCCAAACTCATAAAAGTGAATCTTAGTATTCAGCTATTAATAGAGATCTTCCTTTGTTTAATACACAATTTAATCTAATTTCTTATATAGTAAAATCTTCAGGACAGGGATCCTGTCTTTCTATATGTTTGTAAAGCAACCAGCACCAAAAAATTCCCAATCCTGACTGGTGCCTCTGGACAAGTAATAATAATAATGATACACTGTATTAAATATGGGTTGACATTGAAATTGTAATTTTATCCTTAATAGCACACCATATATTATTATTTCTTGAAGACCAGTAGTGGTAATCCATTATTATCCATTTTCATGTGCAGTGACTTCACGTCCTTTGTACCTATATACATAAGTAATGTCTTCCATGGCTAAGAGTCGCACAATCAGATTCACAGACTATACTATATACATGCTAGTCATTAATAAATGTCATGTGATGTGTCAGTACAGAATTTTGTAGGGATTCCAAGTAAAGATGATTTCTGAACTGGTTCCTCAAATCCCTGCAGTAAGAGCACCATAACCTGGTGTCTGTCGCTGGCCACATTGTCCAGTGACAAAGACAATCATACTTCTCTGCAGAAATGGCCTTTAAATTATAAAGAAACACAGGATGCCACATTTGTTTTACTAGCCAGAGAACTGTTGCCCATTCAGTCTCAGGTAAACCTTGCGGAGATTGTACTCTTTAAATGCATCGCCTAGATTCCTGGGGTGATGTCTTGACCCCCCACTCTTGCGCTCTTCCACCAAGAACAAGGGACAGAGCAGTGTAAAGGGGCTCTAAAATGCTAGTTCCAGCTGTGGGAGAAGGATTCCCCCGGCACAAGAACTGCAGAAGACAGCCATTAGCTTCTTTTCTGTGACTCGCTTACAAGCTCTGATGTAAGGAACATGCCAAGGAACATGAGCAGGGTGCCAGAATGAGGCTGGGGGCAGGAACAGCATGTCGGGGCAGGGACACAGCAGCCCTGAAGACTCTCTAAATTATGCAAGGGATGTCTCAGCCCTCAGAGCAGACCAGGTTTATTTCGGGGGTGGGCCCAAAGGTGGCTTAAAATTAAAGCGTTTTCTGCCTGGAATGTATAGTTTTAAACAAAGAAGGCATGATTATTTTTCCCACTCCCCAGTTTCCATAGCCTGGCTCCAAAGACCAGTTCTGTGTTATCTTCTTTAACCCCCTTTAAGCCCTCCTCTCTGCTCTTTAACCCTTGGCTTGTGTCTTCCCCTCTCCTTCACTGTCTTATTCAATTTTCTTCTTGTAAACCATAAGGGCCTGATTCTCATTCTCATTTTATACTTAGATAGTGTAACCGCTCTGACATTTAACTACTCTGACAGTGCAAAGTGGCTTTAATGTAAATAAGAATCAGCCTGTAAGAATCAGTGAAGTCTATCTATCTATCTATCTAAAATTCTTTTAAGTGCTTGTGTCTCCTGCCAAGTCCTCCTGCCTCTACTGCTCCAGGTAATTCCAGCCTTCACCACCCATTTTTGTGATATCTGACACAAACATATTTGTGCCTTCTTCCACATTGCACTTTTCCCTCCTTTAAATCTTCCCTTCAGACTCACCTTTGCTCGGAAGCCTATCAGAGATCAGCCAATTTGTGACGGTTATCACTTGACGGTAAAGGAAAAAAAGGGAAATGTGTATATTCGATAATATAACTCGCTCCCTACCCTCTCCTATATAACTTGTCATTTTACATACAGGGCAAGGACCATGTTTTCATACAGGACCATGTTTTCAGCCTAGTACAATGGGGTCTTTATTTAAATGTCTAGGTGTTATTGTAATATAAACAAAGCTACATTTCAATTGGGAGTATTTTTAAATGTTTGGAATGGGAAAAAAACATTAACTAAGTTAATATATTACCTGTATAAAAATCAGTTTGGATCTGTTGAGTAAATGCTGCAGGTTTGGTGGTTAAATATGCTAAGTTCCATGTTAAATAAAAAGATTGAAATACTGCTTTAAATGGAAGACATCAACTCAGCCTTGACTATAGAATGTCTAATAACATCTCAATGATGCATTTGTGTCTGTAGTTTAGCAAACCAGAAATACTCTAAAGAATGGAAAATGCTGTTTCCATGACTTTATTTCCATGAGTTTTGAGGTGACCACATCATTCTTGAACCGCAAAGGCATGCCACAGGAAAACATTTCCATACACTATAACATAAGATGTAAGCTGAACTGAGATACCCACTAATAGCTCTGGAGTTTGGTTTTGTTTTTTGTCTGTCATATAGACCAAGATTTAAAAAAAATAAGAGCCTAAAGTTAGGCTCCTGAATCAATTATTAGGTACTGGAGCTAGAATTTTCAAAGGAACCTAAGGGAGTTAGATGGCCAACACCTACTGAAATTCAGTGGGACTTGTTTATCAATTCCCTTAAGCTCCTAAGAAAATTCCAGAGGAATTTACCTGATTTTCAAAAGTGCTGCATATGTGGCAACTCTCATTAGCTTCAGCACTTCACCTGAAGACTCTAAATAAGGGGATAGTGCCTTAACGTTAGACTTCACTTTTTGCAAATTTTAGCTGTAAATTGTATTGCAGTTTGTGGTTTGGATTGTATTATGAGTGTTTAATCTCTTTTTTAAGTGACTCATTGAAGAAATTTATTTCCTTTCTTACTCCTGGAATGTATTTTTGGAGATTGTTGGAAATAATACTACAGGGCCAAATATTAATAACAGCCAGATTCTGACAGCCACTGTAAAGCTGATGTCAGTGGGGTTACTCTGGATTTACACTCATGTAACTGGATCAGAATTTGATCCACTCTTTTTCTGTGTGGGTGTGTGTATGTGTCTGTATGTCTATGTATATTCAGTTGCAATATGTTGCATGTTTATAGTCTTTGAAGTAATACGTTGTTATCCTTTTCTTTGTTTATTTAACATTGCCCATGTTATCTGCTTTTTCTCTTTATTGTCATAAGACATTTTCATCGGTTTCATTCATCGAACTCCTTGAGACATGTGTATAAAAATTACTAGTGAGTTTTACAATCTATGTTGTTTTGATTTGACCAGAAAAGAAGTGAGCTTCAGTAGCCGTAAGACTTCTCATTTCCAAAACACTTTTGCTGTTTTGGTTGTAAAAATGTTTTGTAACCTCCAACTACAATATTAACATTATAGTGACCATGGTTTGTTTTTATTCATCATTTGAAAAAAGTCTTCTTTGGGATTAAAGCTTTCATGCACATTAGTAAACAGTGGCAAGCCGTCCTGAAATAATTCTCCTTCCTTACCACATATTGACAAACATATTAAAACAAAAACTAACAGATGTCCGAAAAAGGTGTGCCAGAAACTTTGTAGTTAGCTGTGTCTGTTTAGTACTGTGGATCAGCAGTTCAGTTATTTCTTATTATTTTTTGTATATGTCTTTTTAGTGACATTCCAAGGATTCCTGAGAGTTCCCATCCTCCATTAGAGTCCAGTAAGTATACA
Source organism: Lepidochelys kempii (assembly GCF_965140285.1). Classification (NCBI taxonomy): domain Eukaryota; kingdom Metazoa; phylum Chordata; order Testudines; family Cheloniidae; genus Lepidochelys; species Lepidochelys kempii. Next base: position 58,160,390 of record NC_136382.1, read on the forward strand.
TTTTGTTTTTATCTGCACACATATTGCAAAAATATTTTTACATTAAAAACCCTGTGTTTCCTTTATCATTGTGTAAAACTAGAATCAATATTATATAGTTCAAATCTGGGCTGTATTTTAATGCTTTCTTCCACAGTAACAATGAAAGTCCATGTGGTGTTAATACCATGTGGATACAGCATTTTTTGTGGTCCCAGACAGTCTAATCTTTCTAGATCAGCACTGTAAGAAAGGTAACTATTATTACCCTCATTTTACCTATGAGAAAGATGAGGCAGAGGAATTAAGTAAGGAAGTTGCCAGAGGCTGCAGAGGGAGTCATAATTTCCCATCTCTGATTGCCCTTCCCCTGTTCAGATTCCTAGACCACATCTCTCCCTATCTGATCCAGAATGTGCCCCTCTGTGAGTCTCTTAGGCCTTGTCTACACTGCCACTTTACAGCACTGAAACTTTCTCACTCAGGGGTGTGAAAAAGCACCCGCCTGAGCAAAGCAACTGTGAGCACTGTAGAATGGCAGTGTAGATAGTGCACCAGTGCTGGGAGCCATGCTCCCAGCACTGATAGCCACTCCCCTCATGGGGGTGGGTTTTTTTACAGCAGGAGAGTAGAAGCCTTTAATAAGGCACACCTGAAAGAAAGCAGCTTCCACTGGAATTGAGGGGCACCTGATAGTTTATTTCACATAAGAGATTCCAAAATGTAGGTAGAAGTGAGATCTTGTCTACACAATAGCTTGCACTTGCTTAGTTAAACTGGTGCAGACCCGTTTGGATACTCTTATTTCTGTTTAGCTTAAACCTGTTCCTAATTTACTTGACCTAAACAAAAATTTGACTGATTTAAACTGAAATAGGAGTGTCCGCGCAGCTTTTTGCACCAGCTTAACTAAATAAGTTTAAAATCATACTTTAAAATAAACTGATGAAACTGTGTATAAACCAGCCTTGAATAGTTAGAAAACCAAAGTAATTCACAGATCTAATAAAATTGGCTTGAAATCAGTTCTAGGTCTTCCATTGTTTCTTGTTTCTTTCATTCATTTAGGTTCAAGTTCTTTTGAATCTCAGAAGATGGAAAGGCCTTCTATTTCTGTTATTTCTCCAACTAGTCCTGGAGCTCTAAAAGATGCACCACAAGTCCTACCAGGCCAGCTTTCTGTAAGTGTATATTATACCCAGAGGGAATACCATTTATCTGTTACAGTATATTTTGTTTGTTTCTGTGAGTATTGAGAAATATCTGGCTATGTTACATAACATGGGTAATCTATTATTAAGCAAATAATCAGTTTTCTGCTGCTCTTTCTGTTTCATCTCTGTGTAGGACATGTGAAGAGTTATATTCTTGGAAGGTCTATTCTGTTCAACGACGCCTTTTTGATTATATGACCATTACTTCATATAATTTTATGTGATTATAATGGAAGTTGTGCATATAAAAGATGTAATGAATACTCTCATAGATTATTTGTACATGCTTCCAGTCTCTTTAAAGGTATTGGAGTCACGTAGATAGTAATTTTTCCAGATGCTAAGCAGAGAACAGACTCAAATATGCCCTTATGGTACAATTATTTTACGAACTAGCTTGATCACATTTAATAGTTTTCATAAAAGTATCTGCTAAACAAGTCAGGTTAAATGCATTCCACCTCTACATCAAGTATCACCACAGTACATGCTTCCCACCTAGCATTTAAGATAGTACTACTGAAGTAAACTCACTCCTATGTAACCCAGTGTACTGCATGACTACGTACAGAACATAGTCTACGGGCTAGACAGTATAGCTAGCCCACAGCTTCCGTCTGTAGCAGGCTGTAATCAAAAACATATGCTACTGCTTTCTAAGGACCTGATCATGTATCAATTGAAATCAGTGGCATATATGTTTGAGTGCAGGATGAGGCCCCAAAGAAGCAATATTGTGAGCCTCTCTGTATATTTATCCATCTTGCTGTAAGAATTCTCTCTCCACAAAACAGAGCTGAGATAGCAAAGATAACAGTGGCCAGTGTCCCCACTGCCCCCTCAGTACTGTAAGGCTAGGTTTTGCTTCAGTGAGTTAGAAACCTAAGAATGTTAGTTATACTTGAAGAATGTAATGAAGATCTGTGGAACTTTTATTTAATAGTCAGGTTTTTTTGAAGAGTGATATTGCCAGAGATTTCATGATCCAATATTTATGTGCAAAGCCTTTGCGTATTCGAAAAAAGGCTTGGAGAAATAACTGTCATGGATTCTTCCAAATTGGCTGAGAGCCATTTTTTTAGTTCATGTGGTGTGATTTCTGCCATAAGAAACCCAAAACGTCCAAACTAAAATCTCACACAAAACAAAAGAAAAAAATCTTGTAGAAAACTGTATGAAACATTGTTAGCCCTTCCGAAAAACATTTTATGTTTTGGCTAATGATACGCAGCAAAAATAATTGTATATACTTTCATTTTCATGAATAATTTCTGGTAACTTGGATCTTGTAGGTGAAACTGTGGTATGACAAAGTGGGGCATCAGTTAATAGTAAATGTTCTACAAGCAACAGATCTGCCACCTAGAGGAGATGGGCGTCCCAGGAATCCTTATGTAAAAATGTATTTTCTTCCAGATAGAAGGTAATATTCCAAGTGAAAAATGTATCAAGTGAACATTTTAAATATTTTAGTTATAGTTTAAATGCATGTTTCTCTCATATTTTCCTTTAATAGTTTATTGTAGTTTAGATGAACCTTAAAAGGTATAAAACTAGCATGCATTTATAATCAGATAATATCAAATTGTAAGTAATTTGCTCCATAGAAATATGGCTGAACCTGGAATACTGCACAGCAGATACTGATCCATTTTAGACATAAAAGATCATTAGGCTTTTTATCAGTAAAATGTAAGTAAACATTGATTTCACCATACACATACAAACAGATAAAAAAATATTCCAAACAATAATAATAGAAATTTACAGATAGGCAAAGTAAGAAAAATGTTGCTTGAGGTCTTATTAGCGTTTGATCTAAGGATATTTACTTCATGTATTTTGACATGTGATGTTGACAAATTGTGTTTTAATTATTATACAACTTTAACTTTTTTGAATCTCATCACCTAATATCATTAAATAATTATTGTATGCCCCCCATTGTCTAATCCCTCCCATAATTTCCCACAATTGTAAAAATTTAAATAACTAAAAATTGAAAAAATGCTTAAAATTTATAATTTTGTACAACTGTGAAAATTTAAATAGATACAGAAAAATGCTTTAAAATAAACATTGATGATATCCATCATAATTATAAAAAAATACAAATTGAATATTGCCAAGCCTAGTAATCATGATGTTTAAATCAGAAAGGATGAAAACAAATATAGCCTTGAAAAAAGAAAAGGAGTACTTGTGACACCTTAGAGACTAACAAATTTATCAGAGCATAAGCTTTCGTGAGCTACAGCTCACTTCATCGGATGCATCTGTATTCTTTTTGCGGATACAGACTAACATGGCTGCTACTCTGAAACCTAAAAGAAAAGGAGTACTTGTGGCACCTTAGAGACTAACCAATTTATTTGAGCATAAGCTTTTGTGAGCTACAGCTCACTTCACTGGATGCATTCAGTGGAAAATACAGTGAGGTGATTTATATACACACAGAACATGAAAAAATGGGTGTTATCATACACACTGTAAAGAGAGTGATCACTTAAGATGAGCTATTCCCAGCAGTGAGCTGTAGCTCACGAAAGCTTATGCTCAGATAAATTGGTTAGTCTCTAAGGTGCTACAAGTCCTCCTTTTCTTTTTGCAAATACAGACTAACACGGCTGCTACTCTGAAATCTGTACTCTGAAACCTGTAATTATAGTCTTGGTTACTAGATGGCAGTATGTGACCTGTTTTTGCATTATAATTTACAAGAATGTTTATGTTTCAGTGATAAAAGTAAAAGGAGGACCAAAACAGTAAAGAAAAGCCTAGAACCAAAATGGAACCAAACTTTTCTCTATTCACATGTACATCGTAGAGATTTTAGAGAACGAATGTTAGAAATAACCGTATGGGACCAGCCAAGAGTACAAGAAGAAGAGAGTGAATTTCTTGGAGAGGTGATATATACAATGGCATTACAAAATAATTATATTTTAAGCATATAAGAAAGTCTAACACTTCTGTATTAAAAAAATAATGCTGTGCAGTTTTAAACTAAGATTAAGTTCAATAAATTTTCTCCTAGATCCTTATAGAGCTGGAGACAGCACTTTTAGATGATGAACCACATTGGTATAAACTGCAGACACATGATGAATCCTCACTACCTCTGCCTCAGCCATCACCTTTCATGCCGAGGAGACATGTCCATGGTGGAGAAAGCACTAGCAAAAAATTACAAAGTAGGTCCAAATGCTATCGCTGTCCGTTTTCAGTTTTAATTTGGGAATGATTTGTGACAGTCAGTTATGCTGTAATAATGTTTAGATGAAGTTTTGGTCGTCATATTCAAAAATAAAGATATTCTTTCCAAAACATAACTGAAAATACAATTGGAAATGGAAAAACTATTACATTTCCTGATCAACCCCACTGTGGTATGCAACTTCCAGGTTGGCAACATTTGTTGAAATTACCTATAGTTTGAAATGTTAGTTTTTGCATAGCTGTCTTTGTTAAACACTGAACTGAGCATAATACATGATTTTAACAAGGAAAATGGGATGTTTTTATGATTACTAAATGTTGGGTCTTAAAAAAAAAAAGCTTCAGACTCTAAAGCCTGGGAGCAGCTTTTAGTGTATTGATCATTTCAACCTCCGACACACTTATTGTCCCGATACAAAACTTACTTTTGCTACATAGAATGCGTTTGTATGTGTGTGATTGGGAAGATGAAAATCAGAAAATAGTACAATAGTCAAAACCTGTCCTTCTCTGATCAGGTATTAATTTTTTGAGAATTTAAATGTGAAAACAATGGTTTTTAAAAAGTGGCATTTCTCAGAGCCATAGCATAGCATATAGTATGGGTTGAAATAGCTGCTATATGGAAATAGCTGCAACCTGTAGCCTCTACTGTACCATTTTGTCTGAAATTAGATTACATTTTAAAAATATGAAAGAAATAAAGAACAAATTCTAAAGGTATTTTCTCAGGTATTTTTCTGATCTTTTACCTGCCTGTTAAGAAGAGTAAGAGTAAGAAAACTAATAAGTTCCAGCCAGTGCATAACTTCATAATTAACTGATGCACTTTTAGTAGCTGTAACAACTAGATACTGTTGAAACTCGTGCATTAAAAAAATAAGCATATAGATATCAGACTATGCCCTCATTCTAAATTCAGTTTAATTCTCATTTCATATAGTTTAAATATAAAATCACCCTATGTTTGAATCACAGGAATAACTAGAGTTTTTATTTAAACATATTTTTACATTTTCCAATACAACCAGATATACAGGTATTTATTTGCCTTACTGTTGTGCAGGATCTCAGCGAATCAGTGATAGTGACATCTCAGATTATGATGTTGATGATGGTATTGGAGTAGTTCCTCCAGGTGCGTGGGTGAAGAGCATGGTCCTGCTTCTTTTTGCTGTTCCTTCCCTCCTCCCCCTCTAATTTTCCAGACTCCTGCAGGATGCTGGTTTTGGAGATTGTGTTATGGAGAAAACAGTATGACTAATTACTCTGTGGTGTCTTTCCTTCTAAATTAAATTAAAATGTACTGTTATGTACTAATTAATATTTCTGTTTAGATGTGACTGTTTGGATTTTGCATTTAGATGGTTCAAAGCTGTTTGTTTGTTACTTCACAGTGCTCTAAGCATACGTGAAACTACAATTTTTATTCTAATAATTCAGTTAAAATACTAATTACAATTTCAATTTCCATTGCATTTTTTTTATTTTGCTTCTTGCTTGAAACCCAGATATAATGCAGTCCTCCAAGGAATATATTTTAAATGCATGGTTGAAAATTCAAATGCATGTGGCATGGCTATATCTTTTATACTTTTCATAAGCATTCATGAATTATCATTACCATAAATGTGCATAAATGTATAAATATAGAGAGAGAATATCTTGATTCCACTTTAGGTTAGCACCCTTTGTATATTCAATATAATAAAACATCGGGGCATATTTTAGATACCATACCTTAAGTATATTTCATTGGCAGTTGCCACAAATCACAAGATTAAAACTCCTATTCATGGCAGACTTAGTAAAGAGTTGCTGTTTACCCACCCAAGCTAAATCAGGTTTTCTATGTAAAAGTTACTTGTGAAAGTACTGAACATATTAAAAATATGGTAGTATTTGAAAAGTTCTCCTTATTAATCTATGATTAAAGTAACCTACAAACAGCAGTTATTCATGGCATTTTTGCCATTCGTGTGAAATATCACTGCATTGCTGAATGAGCTAAACTCTGCTCTCATTTACATCAGTTTAAAGCAATAGGGTTGTGCCCGCGTAACGAAGAAGAGAATTTGTCCCAATAGCCTTAGCACTAGTATTACATTTAATGGAGTGATTTTCTTCATTCTTTCATCAAATTAAATAGAAAAATATTTTAAATAAAATGATTTCCATTATTTTTTCACTTTTTTTTCCTTTCGCAAATGGGGGTGCAGATATTGGCATGCGTGATCCTTTACTCATCTCGAAAGCTGCACTATTCCTTTTTTAAACTATATGGGGCTTTTCACTTACCAGTTCATTCTGGGCAACAATTCCCCATCTGCAATGACCTATCTTCCATCCCACAAAGCAGTCTTTCAAAATGTATATGACAACAGCACTCACTGGAATACATTTTCGAATGCTCAAATAGCACTTAGATGCCTAAGTCCCACTGAAAGTCGTTAGGAGTTCGGTGCCTAAGTGTGCCATTGTACCTTTGAAGAATTCATGGGCCATATGTAACTAGGGCCTTTACTGTCTCAGAGACCACCTCTCTGCTTTTGAAGTCTCTGCCATCCATGACAGTTGAGTTGATACTAACGGTTGCTAAATTAATGTGAGTAGGCTGGCTGGAAGAAACTTATTCCCAAACTAGTTCTACCAGCTCATGCAAACCCATTTTACGAGCTCATCTGACAGAGCCCAAGTTAACTGGCCTTCAGAACTTAATATGTATAACCTGTTTCATTCCTTTGACATTTGTCAGATATGGGTGAGAGAGACTGTTTGTAGAGTTGGTTTCCTTCTAGTTTCTGTCTGGAAGAAATCTCTGTGTATATATATATGCAAAGTTATATGTTTTACTACATTTGTGCATGCAGCCTGAACTCTTAGGAAAGGGCAAATGTTATAAATGAAAAAAAAAAAGGTCTGATAAAGGAAGGTGCAATGCTAAACTTATATTAAGATAAACAAATTAGAGTTAAACAGCAGGTGAGACTCAACTCTTCTGCTGCAGTTGGAAAACATTGTCAGTGTTATGCATCAAACTCAGATTGCCTGAGAAGCTACGTCCCCAAATTACTTTTGAAAATAACTTTCACACATCCAGTATCAGATGGCTATTGGGTTGGAGACATCTGTGAAGCGATAACAAGATAATTAAACAAAACCTAAAGGATGTGTGTGTGTGTAAGGTATGGTCCTGATGTGGGTCTTTTTGCTACTGTTTTTTTCTTTTTTCTCTTTCCATCTTTCCATCAGGAATGTGTTACCTAGGGAGGTGGTGGAATCTCCTTCCTTAGAAGTTTTTAAGGTCAGGCTTGACAAAGCCCTGGCTGGGATGATTTAGTTGGGGATTGGTCCTGCTTTGAGCAGGGGGTTGGACTAGATGACCTCCTGAGGTCCCTTCCAACCCTGATATTCTATGATTTCATATTTGATTCTCTGATTTGGTGCAATTCTAATGGCATCCACACCTAACATTTGAAACTTGCTATCAGACAATCTACAAGTGAGGAAAATCAATTAAGATCCCATATTTTGTTGCTTTATCCTAACTTGCTCTTTTTTAAAAAGGAGATTTACAAATGATATATTCCAGACTTTGAAACAATATATCATGTATGTGGAATCAAACATATATTTAGTAGAGATACAATATCAGATGGCCATAAGGTTCATTAAAAGTTTCTAGATAGATGACTGACATGAAATGACTGCCATTAACATAATGGATCACTCCCTCCTTGAAGCAATTCTTGCTTTCGTGGTTCCCTTCCTATCTGTTGGGAGTTCCTCCTTCTTTTCTGTCTGAAGTCTTTCACGATTCTGCCCTTTCATTGGGCAAGCTCATCGAGTCACATATCAGCTCCTGCCTCTATGTTGATAACTTACACTGAATCCAGAGGGAAAACTCTCATTTTCTTTAATGGGGCCAGGATTTCACACTATCTCTAAACCCCAAACTACTTCACTTCATTCAGATTCACAACATCTCTTCCTGGAATCCCGCTGCCAAATCTTTTAAGACCAGATACTGCCAGCATTACTCACACTTACTTCCTTCTTAGTGCTATTGACTACAATAGGACTAGTCTGGGATTAAGGTGCTCCTCAGCATGAGTAAGGATGGCATAATCTATCCTATAATATGTAAGAAAATTGAATTTATTTTTTTTCCTTCCAAGGCCTCTCTTTGTCCCTTTGCTACCTCAGTGGTTACATTACCAACTATGTTGTTGTTATGGCAATTATGAAGATCTATGCTAAAGTTATTCTCACCATTGTTAATTGTTTCTTGGTGTTGAAGTAACAATGCCAAAGTACAATAGAATAGGGTAAAGTGTTGTTTTAAGGGAGCTGCCACCTTTGTACGTTACATGTTTTTGTGGTATTAAACATCTCAGAATCATGTGAATACAGAACCTGTGTTGACTTTTAAAAATTATAACACAGTTGTTCAAAATGAGTTTCTCTTTCCACTCTGTTGCTAAAGCAGGAGTTCAGATTGTTCCTTGCAATAGCTAATGATTTCCCCAAAATCTAAGCATTCATTCATGTATGCCATGTGTTCAATTGTTGCATGAGATTGCAAACTCTGTGAATCTTTGGTTTGTATATTGCATAGCAGTGTATCCACAGTCCTTTGAGGGGATTTTGGTACGGCCATAATGTAAATATTAAAGAAGAACAAAAATTATATGCTGAATACTACTCTTGATAGTTAAATGAACAAGAAGCTGCTGCTCAAGTATTTTTGTTTGGAAATGTTGATTAAAGCAATTTTAAAATTGGACAAACATCCTGATAGTGATTTTTAATTCTAAACAATTTTTAAAATTTTTTTTACTTAGCAGACCATTTGCCGTTCACTCGTAGTATTCACAGGAAAATTACTTATGCAATATCTCTGGTATCCAATTACTATGTTTAACGTAATGTCAATACTTTTATGTTCATTGCAGTAAGGGTGGCTCTGGTCCGGTTCACTTAGAACTCAGCTGAAACTGGCTCAGGAGCCATCTCTTATCTCAGGGATGCTCTTTTGTTCCATACTGGCTGCTTCTTCCATTCATGGTGGGCAGGTAGTTTAGATGAAAATAACCTAAATTGCTTTGAATTCATAAAACAAACACTGAATGAGGTTGGGGTTCACAGTGTAGAACAATTACCATGTCACTTGAAGAAGTGACCTCCAGTGAGCAGCAATACCTAACGCATTAGATTTTAGGTAATATCCCCCAATTCAGGTGACTTGTTCAAGCCTCGCTTCCCCAGTATGCACCCAAACTCCTCTTAGTTTCTCTGCCTCTATACATATACACACATTACATTTAAAGGTAATGCTAGTAATTAATCCTGGCTGCATGACATTTCAGGATTTACAATAGCTAAATGACTACTTGAAAATCTTGTAATCATTTAGATGTGCTTTCCTGGAAAGACCAACCATTACCTGCATGTTCGTAGACCCAGATCCTTACTGTCTAACATCATTTTGTTGCACTTTTACCAGTAGGTTATAGATCTAATACTAGAGAAAGTAGATCTACAACGTTAACTGTGCCAGAACAGCAAAGAACAACACATCATCGTTCACGATCTGTATCTCCTCACCGTGGTGATGATCAGGGCAGGACCCGTTCACGTTTACCAAATGTGCCATTACAGAGGTAGGGTTCACAAGTTAGCAACATTAGTTATTGAAACACTTTGTGATTCAAAATTTGTGTAATCAAGCAGAGATTCTATGTCACTTTCATCTGATTGAACTCTTCATTATTTTTCACAGTGTATTACTTTTTCTTCATGTGTTAGTTTAATATTGAAGCACAGAAATTGTTTGAAGCCTACCACATCCTTAATCCTCTATTTAAATCACCCATCAAGTTTCTTGCTTTGTTAATTGCAATACTGTAACCCTAATCTTTCCTTACCTGACATCCTCCCTACTGTTTATCATTTTGTTCATTGTGTTGTATCTAAAATTTAGATTGGAAGCTCTTTCAGGGAGAGACTGTGCCTTTTGTGAGTCCACCATGGGTGCTATAAATAATAAATAACAATATACCATTAATAACCATGAATGAAATGATTTTGCAAGTAAGAGTAATCTGAAGTTACCAGTTCCTATAAATTACATTCTAAGATTCTTTTTATGGGATTTGTTTAGTTAGAGAGAAAACAATAAAATACCAAATGATATATATATATATTTCAGAGTAACAGCCGTGTTAGTCTGTATTCGCAAAAAGAAAAGGAGTACTTGTGGCACCTTAGAGACTAACCAATTTATTTGAGCATGAGCTTTCGTGAGTGTAGCTCACGAAAGCTCATGCTCAAATAAATTGGTTAGTCTCTAAGGTGCCACAAGTACTCCTTTTCTTTTTATATATATATATATATATATATATATATATATATGTATTTCAGAGAACAATGATAACATTTAGACTGGCTATAAAGTTAAGTATATAGTTCCTGTGTGTATAACTTCTGGTAGGCATCAAGTAATGAATAAGTGAATCTCTTTTGTTTTTTTCCTGCTTTACATTCATAAAAATGTGTTGTGTGCTTTACATTTTCAGATGTAGACATTGCCAGGGTTGGTAGACTCAAAACTTGACAAACCTCCTTCATTCCTCTGTATGGAGAAAGGGAGAGGAGAAGGAGCTTCTCTGAACCTCTCTTGAAACCCATAGCCTCATCCACTCATTCTCAGTTTTCCCTCCTCTGTCCTCTGGAGGTGTCTTCACTAGAAATCTTGGTACCTTCAGTAGAGCAACAGCTAGCAATACTGCAGTTATACTTAGTACTAGCCACTAGTGTAAACTGGGCTCATGCATTTTGACATTGTGGTAAAAAATGATAGAGCCCTGCTCACATGATTGTATAAACATAATAGTAGTATTGATGCTGGCAGCTACTGTAACAAAGATACTATGTGTTCTAGTGTAGACAAAGCTTGTGTTGCAGATAACGTTGCTTGGACCATAGATGAGTACAAGAGACTTTTTTCAGTGCCAATCACATGCTGGTCCCAGAATGACTTAATCCAGAGTGGCACCAGGCTTTCCTGGTCTTACAGTGGAAGACTGAGTTGCATTTAAGAAATCTGTTCAGGCTATGAGGCCAACCCCTCTTTTTGCTCCTCACACTTAGCTGAAAGGCCAGACAACCCTTCACTTCCCTTTTAGAAAACAAATTTTTGAGCTCTTCTTGGAAAAACAGTCAGGAACTTTCAGTCTGTCAGCCAAACACTGAAACTCAGTAAAAACATATGGCTTGATTCACCACCACTGGCACAGAGGTTTGCAGCTTGGTCCCTCCTGTAAGAGGCTACTTACTCAGTGGTAAGGCTACTTACTCAGTGGGTAGTTACTACCCCTAATTTGCGGGCGCAGAGGGGGGTCAGCCCTTCAAGTGATCAGTGGTATTCCCACTGCTGCTCTCCATCAGGAATTTCACCACAGGAAAAGAACTTTTAGGTCAGACTCCGTAGCAGGTCAGAAACTTCTGGAAGATGTACACAGTCACACCCCCTTCCTATGCAGTGCCACACGCTTTAGGGATAGTGCAGACTACCTGTGGTCCCACCCTAACCCTTGCTGAAGGTCAGCCACAGACACTTCTTTCTGCTGCAAGGACTTTCCACTGACCAGGGTCCACAGGCCAGGACTCTGCGTTTGGAAACCTAGGTATGAAACTATAAAACCATAAACTTCAACATGAATTCTTGCTAGCTGTTCTCTCAAACTATTCTCCAAATACAGGAACATGTTCCCCATTAACGTTGCTGAGTTCTGTGTTCACAAATAATTTAATTCTAAAAAGGGTAAAAATTACTGTTACCCATGCAAAATGAGGGGTTTTTTTCCCCCAAAGAGCTAATATTTTTGAAAAGTCATACATTAAGGAGAAACTTTCCAGCAGGCAACTTGTAACCATGTAACCTGTTAAACTGTGTTAACTATGGGGAGAAGAAAACCATCATACATATATGTATTATATAAACACTTCTAGGAGTTTAGATGAAATTCATCAAATGAGAAGATCACGTTCTCCAACTAGACACCATGATGCCTCCCGAAGTCCAGTTGATCGCAGGTCCAGAGACATGGATAGTCAGTATTTGTCAGATCATGAAAGGTATGTTTTCAGCTTAAACTTATGAACATGTATAGAAGTGTCTTTGTCTTTTTGGCTAGTGTTTGAATGTACTTGTTTGAATGCACATTTGGGTTAATGGGAAAGGGGAAAGGAATGGCCATAACTGACAAGAACAATCATGATTACGGCACTAGGAGAGAAAAGGTGCTTTTATCAGTATTAGGCAACAGATAAGGAATAGGTTCTATATTCATACTGAAAATTATTTGTGTAGCATAGAATATGAAAAGAGGAAGGAAGAATAAACCAGGAATTTTGCCTTGTTTATGCAAAGAAATCATAGGAACAAATTTTGGTGCAGTACTTGAAAACGTAATGGTGACTCTGGTTGTTCATATTTGTAGGTCACTTAATTATTTTGTGGGAAAATGTTATACAGCTAAATCATAGTGCCTATATTCTGCTACCCTTACTTTGTCAATAGTCCTATCAGTGTGAATAAGGGTGACAAAATCAGTCCTGGTGTTACTACTTTAAAATGATTCCTCAAGCCTACTATAAACAATGCCATCCGTAGTAGGGTGGAGAAACGGGAGAAGGGAATAAAACTGAAAATGTTTCTGGAACTTTTGTCCCGTTTTGAAGCAACATAGTAATTTAATAGCCAATGGCCTCTGCAGCGATCCCTAATTCAGTTTTGTATATGATCTTGCCTTTTCAAATTTTAAATGAGATAACTTACATCTAGGCGTTAATAAGTGTTGTTGATAGTTTTAATTTCTTGAGACTTGTTTTACCATGGCATACAATAAAATTAGGCAAGAAATATGTACAGAATTGTATAAGTTGGATTGTACCACTGATTTTCTTCTTAGAGGTGAATTGAAATGCTTTTTAATCATAAAAAAATCAGTTTTACAGTTAAGACACTAACACTGCAGTGTTTTCCACCTTATATGTACGTTTCATTTTATTCTTTATAGTAAAAGTAGTTATATACTCAATAAACATATTTTTCAAAAATATGTTTATTGACCATTTTCCTTAGTATTCTTTGTAAGTAGAGGTTGAAAGGGGGCAGGGGACATTGAAGGGTGACTCCTATTCCTAGGTGCAAATTTAGACAATAAGTGTATGCAAAATATCCCACAGTCAAAAACAAAATTCCTGACTGTGTTCTTGGATCATATTTACATCTCCTCCCTTCCTGCTTGGATGGAAGGGCTTTAGGATTCTGCTCTGATTCTCTCTGAAGCGGAAGCCATCAGAGCAGAGACAAGGGTGAGGGTGCTGCTAGGGTGGGACTCTGACTGGTATAAGAGAGTTTTCCATTCTCTTCTTCTTGCTTTGAGAAGCCAGCTTTTGATGGATAAATGGAATAAGTAGGTGTTGCTATCCTGAGGGGCCCCTGTACCTCTGCCAGGAGTTTCTTCTCCCAGAGACATCAGCTGCATCAGTCTCGTTTCACTCCCACCTGTAAAAAACTTCTGTTGTCCAGCTATCCTGAAAGGAGGACGGGAGACACTTGATATGGTTTTAATCAGGCCACAACTTCATTATTAGATGTCTGAGACCACCTGGCAGATAAACCTATACAGTGTAGGTAACTCCATGTTCATTCAATAGCTGTCCAGGGGCTTCCACCAGCCCCCCTTCGTTTTCCATCCAGGTGCTCCAGCCAACCCTTGCTGGGACCTTATCATTCCCCCGCGCCAATGGAGGATAAGGTATGCTATAAGGAAGATGGAGTTGGCTCTCCCTCCCAGCCCCCATTCCTTTCTTTTAACCAACACCTCCTTTTTAAGTCCTTTACAAAGCCATTTATCTGGTCACTGTATCCCTTCCCTGTGGAGTACCTCCCTGGGCATCAACTCCACATGTACATAACACGTTGCGACATCATAGCCTAACTCCCTTTCCTACTCACTGTAACAAAGTCCTCCCTGAACCCACTGTGGGGAAGGTGAAAAAACTCTCCACTCCACCTAGGCCAGTCTGGTGGTGAGGGAAAAATTCCTTCCCAGCCCCCCTGGAAAGGAGTGGCTAGTGCGATGCCTACAGCAGGTCCTAACCACACCTGGTATTTTGCCACTTCAAGGAGAGGGAAGGTGGATGCTGCTTCGCTTGGTCTGGGGGAAAGGGGCTGCTGTTGCCAGGCTTGCCCCTTTTCAACTCCCCAGCCCTTCTGGTACCTGAGGATGAGTCAGCATCACCATGCTGACCCATTCCTCTTTTTGCAGCAGTTTCTGAGCCCCTCTCCCACCCCTACCCCAACCCATAAAGCACTATTCCTCTTTCCCTGGCAAGCTGGACAACACCTGCCCCCACCCCCGCTTAAGGTGCACTGCAGTCATTTCGGAAAGCACTATACAACTCTTGTTTATTTATCTCTAGTGGCGGGTCCACAAACTTATCAATGAGTAATACAGGAATCTTAAGGGGGAGCCTGTTGCAGTTACTACCAAGGAAGAAGATTAAGAATTTAAAGACCCTTTACTTGATATGCTCTTGCAATAAGTTCACTCATTTACAGAAGTTCTCATCAAAATCCATACCTGCTGCTATCTGTCTAATATAGCATCCACTGGAAAGGTATGGATAGATCCATAGAACTTCCTGCTATCCCCATGCCTGAAATAATCTACAATTATTAACTGCATCTGATTATACCCATACAAGTTGTTACTAGTTATTTATTTGTATTGTGGTAGCACCCAAATCAATATGTGATATTCTGAATAATTCCTGGTAATAACCTTCAGAATCTTTGTTCAGGAATTTCAACTATTATTTTTAAATTATTATGCAGGAGCAATAACAGAGAATCCTTAGATTTAGGAAAGTGAATCATGGCCTCATATAAAATTCCAGCTAGAGGACTGTTCAGCAACAAGTTGTGATATATTTCCAACAGAACTGAGATTGCCTTTGCTGCTATTTTTTTTTAATAAAAAAATTACTGGGGAAAGCTATCTAGTCTGGTATCATAATTCTGACTGCTGTGAATTCAGGTATCATTATCTGATTCTCAGTGAAATAGGTCTCTCAGTGTTCTATTCCATCCATTTGTTTATAAATAAAATGTGGAAATCTCCATGGTCATATACACAATCTAGTATCTCCTTCAAAAATGCTTTTCTAGAGGAATACATTTTTTCTGTAAATGTGTCAAAAGCATAATTAATTATGAGAATATCAATACCTTACCAGTATGATTTTTTTTCAATTTGAGGAAATAATTAGAATTGTATTCCTTATTTATTTGCTATTTTATATCCCATGCATGGGTGTTTTATATCACTATTTTCAATGGGCCAAATCTTGAGGTCCTTGATAGGCAAACTTTGATTGAATGAAGATAGAGTAAATAATGAGCAAGAACCTTAAGATTTGACCTATGAACCAAATTCACTTCCCTTTCTGCCTCTGGATTTCATTAGTGCTTCTCCTATAACAGGGTTCAGAGGGGTAGCCGTTTTAACCTGTATCAGCAAAAACAACAAGGAGTCCTTGTAGCACCTTAGAGAGTAATATATTTATTTGGGCATAAGCTTTCATAACCCACTTCATCAGATGCATGGAGTGAAAAATACAGTAGGCAGGTATAAATATACAGCACATGAAAAGATAGGAGTTGCCTTATAAGGCAATATAATATTTATAAAAAATAGTTACTTTTTGTAGTGACCCAGCCACTCCCACTCTTTATTCAGGACTAATTTGATGGTGTCATGTTTGCAAATTAATTCCAGTTCTGCAGTTTCTTGTCGAAGTCTGTTTTTGAAGTTTTTTTGTTGTTGAAGAATAGCCACTTTTAAGTCTGTTATGCAGTGTCCAGGGAGATTGAAGTGCTCTCTTACTGGTTTTTGAATGTTACAATTCTTGATGTCTGATTTGTGTCCATTTATTCTTTTGCGTAGAGACTGTCGAGTTTGGCCAATGTACATAGCGGAGGGGCATTGCTGGTACATGATGACATATATCACATTGGTAGATGTGCAGGTGAATGAGGTCCTGATGGTGTGGCTGATGTAGTTACGTCCTATGATGGTGTCCCTTGAATAGATATGTGGACAGAATTGGCATTGGGGTTTGTTGTAGGGATTGGTTCTAGGGTTACTGTTTCTGCTGTGTGGTGTGTAGTTGCTGGCGAGTATTTGCTTCAGGTTGACGGCTGTCTGTAAGTGAGGACTGGCCTGTCTCCCAAGGTCTGTTAGAGTGAGGGATCATCCTCTAGGATAGGTTGTAGATCCTTGATGCGCTGGAGAGGTTTTAGTTGGGGGATGCTGGTGATGGCTAGTGGCATTCTGTTACTTTCTTTGTTGGGCCTGTCCTGTAGTAGGTGACTTCTGGGTACCCTCCTGGCTCTATCAATCTGTTTCTTCACTTCCCTAAGTAGGTACTGTAGTTTTAAGAACGCTTGATAGAGACCCTGTAGGTGTTTGTGGAGCAAATGTGGTTGTATCTTAGGACTTGGCTGTAGACAATGAATCATGTGATGTGGTCTAGATGAAAGCTGGAGGCATGTAGGTAAGTATAGCAATCAGTAGGTTTCTGGGATAGGGTGGTGTTTATGTGACATCACTTATTTGCTCTGTTGTGTCCAGGAAGTAGATCTCTTGAGTGGACTGGTCCAGACTGAGGTTGATGGTAGGGTGGAAATTGTTGAAATCCTGGTGGAATTCCTGAAGGGCCTCCTTCCCATGGGTCCAGATGATGAAGATGTCATCAATGTAGTGCAAGTAGAGTAGGGGCACTAGGGAACAAGAACTGAGGAAGCGTTGTTTTAAGTCTAACTTGACACCATCAAATTAGGCCTGAATAAAGACTGGGAGTGGCTGGGTCACTACAAAAAGTAATTTTCCTCTACAATTTTCCCTCTGTTGATATTCACACCTTCTTGTCAACTGTTGGGAATGGGCCACATCCACCCTGATCGAATTGGCCTCGTTAGCACTGACCCCCCACTTGGTAAGGCAACTCTCCTCTTTTCACGTGCTGTATATTTATCCCTGCCTACTGTATTTTTCAGTCCATGCATCTGATGAAGTGGGTTATAGCCCACAAAAGCTTATGCCCAAATAAATTTGTTAGTCTCTAAGGTGCCACAAGGACACCTCATTGTTTCTCCTATAACAGTTTATGTTGTCTCTGGGTCTGTCTACATTGCAGTTAAAAACCTGCAGGGCCCATGCCACCCCTAACTCTGGCTTGTGGGGCTCATGCTAAGGGGCTTTTTAACTACAGTGTAGACCTTCAGGTTTGGGCTGGAGCCCAGGCTCTAGGACCCTGCGAGGTGGAAGGGTTCCAGAGTTTGGGCTGCATCCTGAGCCCGAATGTCACACTGCAATTAAACAGCCCTCTTTGACCGAGCCCTGTGAACCCGAGTCAGCTGGCACAGGCATCTAGTCGCAGTGTAGACATACCCTCTGATAACTAAGCCGTGCATGGACCTGAATCATACAGTGCTTTGGCTTTTGTAATGTCCTCAAATCTTTCAAGGGAAACACAGAACCCTTTGTGTGTACAAGAAATAAAAGAGGAATTTTATTTTCAATTACTTTGTTTTAAATTATATTGTATTTATTTGTAATTTGGAAGTCTACACATAAATTCTGCTAATGATATGAGATATTAAATAGTTTTATTGTTCTTTCCTTTTAAGAAAAACAATTCAGTTCACCTTTAACATATTTTGTTGCATCAAAATCAGGCCTGTAGTTCCAGATGCAAACTTGCAATCCACATGTGAGATTTAAGTCATGATTTTGATTGCCCTGGTTTATTATATTACATAAATATTGCTTATACCAGTTTCCATAGTGAAATTTATAGTTTTATGAAGTATAAAAGTAATTGAGCATTTTTCCACTTTGCATAATTTTTATATCTTTTCTCTCTCTGTTACCATAGTACTTCATATGATTCTTTGATTCTTTTTAAATGATGCATCTTCATGAACTTTAGCCTCACTTTGGTGTCAATAACAATAAGGAGATTCTGGGACTTTCTCTCTGTGATTTGCACTGAAGTGCAGATACCCAC
The DNA here is from genome assembly GCF_965140285.1 of Lepidochelys kempii. NCBI lineage: Eukaryota > Metazoa > Chordata > Testudines > Cheloniidae > Lepidochelys > Lepidochelys kempii. The sequence continues at coordinate 58,178,947 of NC_136382.1, forward strand.
AGAAATCACCAAAGGGACATGCTGTTATCACAATCATGTTTATTAAAGATGGAAATGATTAATTTACAGTAGCTATATTGTTGGCTGTAGCACTTGGCTCTTGTAATATACTGCTGGTTGAAATAATGGAGTAAGTGGACTGTAAAATAGAAATGATTAGAAAGGAGATTCTGATAGCTGATTAACACATTTTCTGTTTCTGTAAGGGAATATATAACAAAATATCGTAATTAAAAAGCTTTAGATCAGAATCTACCTTTGAATAAACTTAATATTTTGGTGGACAAATATTTTTCATTTCACCAAAATGATGAGTTGATGCTCCTTACACTGTATTCGCTAGAGCATAAAACTAAGTTTATAACTCCCCACCACCCTTCTGTGCTCACACACTCTTGTCTGAGTTCAAAAATGGAGGTTCTACAGTTCCATTTTTATTATCATGCTGCCAAGTTTTAATAAATACGTACTTTAAGAACTAGAAGATTACATAGCAGTGTAATTTGATAAAGAATCCTGTCAATATTTAATATTAAAAACTCTGAAGTAACTTCAAAATTTAAAAAAAGAAAAAGACAAAATTAGATGTCCACTTAAAAGTATTATCTGAATATATAGTTGCCATAGGTATTTTATTGCTTACATTTTAGAGCAGCATTGTAATCTGTTTTGGTTTGAACACTATCAAGACAGCTATCTCAGTGCCAGCTTTCTGGTTTCTTTTTTTATGTTTTCATTTGCATATCATTTGCATAACTCATGTCATCTAATACTTCATATTTATATCTGTTTCACTCACCACCCATCCTGTCTGTGCAGTGAGCTTCTTATGCTGCCCAGAGCAAAACGAGGAAGAAGTGCAGAGTGCCTACATACCACCAGGTAAATACAGGAATTCGATAACCGTGATTTCTTATAGTTAGTTTCTGTGTACTTCACTAGCCCAATCATTTCCTTTAGCTTTATTAATATTACAGTAAGTAATGGACACCATTTTCTTAACATGTAACTGAATTGCCATTTAGTTATTTTTTTAAAAAAAAGAACTGATCAAGATTTTTACATATGTTTGTTTACTTTGATAGTTATGATTAGAGCAGTTGAAAGCCTAGTGGTAAAATAAGTGTCAACAGTCACATTTGAAATTAAATAATACAAATATTTCTGCAGCATATACTTTTGTGATAGGATTACCTGTCTAGTCAGAAAAGGTGTGATTTTCAAATGCATGGCAGTTTTACTGTGGTTTTATAAAGTTTCTTTTGCGTTTTTTGAATTTTTTATGGTTCTTTGATTTGTTTCCTTTGTTGTTATGTAAAATTAATAAACACTTTTTGTGTTTTGACAACAAACTTGAAGAAAATTCCTCAGAAGAGCACATGACTAGATAAACAAAGGTTGCATGTCACTGTGCTTCACCTGACAGCTCTCACTTGGGCACGTCTACACTGCAAAAAAAATACCCGTGGCAGCACGCCCGAGTGCCCAGGTCTACAGACTCGGGCTCACATGGCTCGCTCTTCGGCACTACAGCTAGCACCATAGATGTTTCGGCTTAGGCTCCGAAACCTGGCAAGTGGGTGGGTCTCAGGGCCTGAGCTCCAGCCCGAGTGGGAATGTCGATACTGCTATTTTTGTAATGTAGCATGAGCCCTGCAAGCTCAAGTCTGTAGATCCAAGGCTGTAGATCCGGGCTCTGAAACTTGCTCATGTGGTTTGTGTGGTTGGTTGGTTGGTTGGTTGGTTTTTGCAGAGTAGATGTATCCATTGTTTCCCACCTTCCATTTAGAATTTTAGTTTTGGTTTTGTCTGTGCTGGGCCCTGCCAGGGCATTTCCCCCCTTTGAATTGATAAGTGCGCTATATCCCGTGAGGACTCCAAATCCCAGAGACTGCAATATTCTACATTGACTCCAGTCTCCAGTAGGTCCTACAGCGCTCAAGAACTCAAAAAGAAAGGACCCAGCACAGATGCAGCTGAGCCCCAAATTTAAGTTATTCTGTAGGGAGATGGACCTTCAGTGAAGTAATGGGACTGCTTATGTGTTTAAGTTAAACATATAAGTAAATGTTTGTAGGATCAGGGCTTGTAAGGTTTGAACTAATTTTTAATGCTTTTGCAACACGGGGTAATATTTCATACCTCAAAGAAGACCCATCTTTAGTTTTGATATCTCCCTGGATTCCCATTTGGAAGATTTTGTTTAATTACAATTTTTTAAATCAGGAAACACTACTCTTTAGAGCCTAACTAGAGCATACTGGTGATGAGAGTACACAGGCTACCTGTTAGCAGTTAGAAATCCCTGAAACTTCACCTCACATTTTAAACTGGAAGCCATTTACTCTGAATCTTTGTAATAAGGAATGACTTCATGTTATTTAGCAGACAGTGAAAACAAATAAGTTCAAAAATCTAAACAAATAAGTCCATAAATCGAAAGGTTAGATACTTTGGCAATATGTCATTGTACCTGCTGAGAGTTGGTTATGTTTTATGTACTCGTTGTCTACTCATACTCCGGTGTAACACAATGGTGCATCACATTGATTGATGCAGCCATTGTGTTACACCAGATTTACACCAATTCATTATTGTAATCTCAATGGAATTACATTGACGTAAAATGTGAGTAACACCCTGGTGAATCAGGTGCTTGATTTCCAATTTCTCTTGGATAAGAAATATCTGCTGCCATATTAAAAAACTGGGTCTTTCTATGTATTCAGCTTGAATCCTATAGTACATTATGCACTGTATAGACAGAAAGATCTAAGGACCAGATTTAATGGAGGACACTGATTTACAACAACTGAGAACCTGGGGAGAATCTCTAGCAGAGATGGGCCAAAACTGAACTTTTTACTTTATCTGACACCCAAACCCACGGTGAGCTTTGGTGGTTGGTATAAGAAGGAACCAGGATTAAACCACCCCATGGGAGCCCTAGACCTAAAGTTTCCCATTTCATTTCAACCCTTGTTCCCACATATTGCTAAAGGTTGGGTTCAGATACAGCTTGGACCCATCTTCACCCTGACACCCTTTCCTAAATTTTGGAGCTTTGGATAATATGGAATCCTGATATGAACCATTCTTGGGTTTGCAAAAGCAAAACTTACCTGATCAATTTTTGTGAAAGAAAAACAAAACTCAATCTCACCAGCCTACCTCTTGTCATATAACACAGAAGTTAAATACAAATCTGGAAAAAGCATTGGCTTAAGTGTAAAAATTGAAGAAAAAGTGTAGTCACAGTTTATTCCCATGCTTTTGGTACATCCAATTAGACAGTGATCACTTTAATTCAGATCTAAAATTTGACTAAACAAATTGGTTATTAGTAAGCAAAGAAAAATCTTTTTCTGATCTAATTTTAAGAACACAAGCATTTTCAATTTTATTTTATTTTTGTTAGGATAAATTGGCAGCACTTTCTTGCAATCTTTGTATATCTATTTCTATTTCTCCTCTTCTGGTGACATTTATAAATCAGCTCTTTTGCAGGTGTTACAGTTATGAGAACTAAGGAAAACATGTATGTAGTTTTCTACTCACAAACTGATCATTAGTAAAAGTTTAGGTCGGTACTCTCTAAATTTTACTTAACCTTAAAAATTAGGATTGGAAAAGACCCTGTAAAACCATGCAGTCCAATGCACCACTGGTCTGCATGATTGTTCCCTAAACAATCACAAATTTGTCCAAGATAATTTTAATTTTCCAGGTCTCATCAATGATAGTGGAAAGACGAACTTATGGTTAGGTTCTGTTACACTGTATAATACTTAGAAAGTATTATATAGTTTTTAAGAACTTCAGCATCAGTGCAATGGTTCCATTAAAGTTCATTGCAAATTTAAAGTATTATCATTAGAAAAGAACTACAGGCATCCGATGAAGTGAGCTGTAGCTCCCGAAAGCTTATGCTCAAATAAATTGGTTAGTCTCTAAGGTGCCACAAGTACTCCTTTTCTTTTAGGCTAACTTTCTGTGACTGAGGAAGTTCGTGCTTCAGTGTTTCTGGGTTTCAACATTTAATAAACCATTTCAGTCCCTGCTTCTCTGTTGTTCCTGGCCCCCTTCCCCTTTATGTCAGCTTCATGGGACCACGCAGCTCCTGTTCCTTCACTTCCCTCTTCTGGCCTTTCTTTTTTCAGCTCCCACTTCTGCATCTCCTTGTCTCTTTCTGAGTCTGTATTTTTTCCTTTCCCCTTTCAGGTCATCAATTACTTTAAAATGGCTGAGTTGCAAATATTAAAAATTCTCACTTAATTCTTATATGAAACACAATATGGTGAATTTTATCTGGCCCTTAGTGGAGTTTTAATTATAGCACAAAGCCTCAACACAATTTAGCATGATCAACAGTCTTCTGACAAATTGCCCATAAGTGGGATACAGGTCAGAATGGAGGTGTATTCATGTAAGTTCACGCAGCACTTGCCTATGTTATGCCTTGCTCTAGTTACTGTTATTTCCTCAATTTCAAGTTCAGTACCAAATACACCTTTAAAAAAAATTGGTTACTGTACTAACAGTATAGTACTCTTAATAATGTATTTGATATGTATATTTATATAATAGTTCTATATTCTGCAGTAATATAATGGAGCTATGAAATATGACAGTATCCATTGAACAGCTTGTTTATTGCTTCATATTGCTGCATGTACTTGGGACGTTGGGTTAACTCGACAGTAGATGCTCCACAATGTGCCAGGTGGTCACTCTGAAGTACTGTTATCAATACAATGATGACACATTGTTATGCATAGAAGCTAGCCCACCACACAGCAATAGAAGTATAATAATGACTACCATAGATTGGTTGCTAAAATGAGTTACAAGGCTTATGGGTCCTGATCCAACTCCCATTAAATTCAGAGTCCAAAAAAGACTAATAGCTTGGATGCCGTTGTCTCATATGCCCACTCAACAAGTTATTTGGCATCTATGTTGTTGGCATTGTTTCTGCAGACTCATTTACATTGGTGTAACTGTAAAGGTTAGGCATGCTATGGGCATAGTGCTATAGTAATAAATTCTTATCTTCTAGACATCTTATTGTATTGCGTTGTATTTATTATTATTGATAATGTTAGTTTAGAGTGTAGTGTGTATGTGACATTAATTAGAGATGGTCCAAGCTTTAAAATCAGGATTCAGAATCCCTCACATATGGAGGTGTTCAGATACAGGGATACAGATGCACCCAGCTCTAAATCCCATGTGGAGTCAAGGAATGCTATTAAGAGGAACAACCTGGAGATGGCAAGAACCTCCAGGGTGCGTATCCTTCTGCCAGTCCCACCAAAGCCCTCCCTTGGTGGAATGTGTGGACACTCCATAAAAGTTTGTTTTAATTCCAGTTAACTGCACTATGTGGAACAGATTCCAATTTGGGTAGTCACATTCTTCCTTTACATTTCTCCTGGAGTTTCACTTGGCCAGGGTAGTCCACACTCCTAGTTCTAAAATGTTATGTACTGTGGCCTTGGTTTATTATGTTAAACAGTTGTCATCCAAAGGTATGTCTATGCTTCAAACTGGAGGTGTAATTCGTAGCTTGAGGAGACGTATGTATGCTAGCTCAATCAGAACAGAAGTGTAGCCTCAGTGATGTGAGCAGTGGGAGGATCTACCTGCACTTGGGTTGGCTAGCCCCTCCTGGCACTGTGGCTACACTTCTGTTTTTAGCATGCTAGCTCTATGTAGATATACACTAACACCACAGAGGTACTGTACCTTGGTGATGGATAAACCAATTCCAATATTTTTAAAATTAGCTTACCATTATTAATGCTGTTTAACTTAATGTAATCTATGTACATATTCACAAAAGGACATTTAGGTGCCACTGGCATTCATAAACCCCCTTCAGTTGCCACCTAATCTTGTAGGTGCCTAAACTCATTGGCACCTACATTTTTGTTGTGAAAGGTGCCTAGGAACCTATGTTTCTGCTTCTGAGAATGTGCACTGTTGCATCATTCTAGACATCCAGATGCCTTAAGCCCCAACGGGAAGATAGATGTTCTCCTGCCTGTCTCACCTGTGAAGCTCGATCTGGTAGGCAAACTCTGAGCTTGCTAACTAGATCAGGGCCCTTTCAAATTCCTGGGGGGGAGGGGCTGGTATCTATTTCATAACTTTTAGCCCAGTAGTTAGAATGATCACCTGGGAAGTGGGAGACCTGGGTTTAATTCCCCCTTCTGCTTGATTTGAAGAAAGAATTTGAACATGAGGTGATGTTGACTTAGCCACTGAGCTATGGGATATTCTTATATGTGGCTCCCTCTTTCCTCTTGAAGCTGTTTCACTTTTGATTAAGTACTTAAATAGTCATTGTGCCAGAGAAAGAGAGTGTATGTGAGAACAACTCTATGACTGGAGTTTAGGGCTTTCACTTTGGAGGTGGAAGACTTAGGATCCAGCCCCGCTGCTTCAATAGCTCTCTAATTATTTATCCAAGTGGGACAGCGTCAAAAGGGGAGATTGAAGGAGCCACACATCAGAATATCCCTAAGCCCAGTGGTTTGGGCAACCTTCTGAGTGATGGGAGGACCCTTGTTTAAATCCTTTCTCCTGATCAAACATGGGGGTATTGAACCTGGGTCTCCTACATCCCAGCAGAGTGTTCTAACCACTGGGCTAAAAGGTAAGCACTGGCATCACCACCACTGGTGGCATTTCTTGCAAGAAACAGCTTAGGTACCCGACGAGAGGCAGGGCTCAGGACACACCCTCTCATCGCATTCTAATTGATTAGTTTAGATGACCCTTGCCTAGTTTGCTGCCTTCTGTGAATCCTATGCTTAGCAGCCTATCTCTCCCCATATAGGGAACCTAAGTGCCTAACTCAGGTGTTGTGAAAACAAGTGACTTTCTCGTCTAAAAGTTAAGCCCCATAGTACTCAGCATTGCAATGCCTAAAGTCCCATTGTGAACCTGGCCCCTAGTATACCACCTCTAAAGGACTTTAACACATGACATTTTTGAAATACTAATACAACTGTGGTTTAGTTTGTGATATTGTATATAGCAGTGTGTTTTAGTAGGCAATTAATTTATCGTATAGATAACTAGAAGGGATCATTAAATCACACAATGTAGATTAAAATAAAGTAGTATTGACATATAAAAATAGCTAGCATAAAAATAGCAACTTCATGTTTTACAGCAGCTAATACATTTTAATCAAAAATTGAAAAGATTCCAAGGTATTTTAGTTCCAGAGGAAAATTCAGACCTACGATGTTACTCTAAATTTACTTATGTGAGTAGCTTCACTGAGTTTGCATGCATAGGAGATCTGGTCCTGAAATTACATGTTGGTTGAACGAAGAAAAGGACACATTGAGAAATCTATGCATATACCAGTTCAAACTTGCTATAGTATTATGCACATTACATAGTCTTCATTCTAGTTAACATTGTTCTACCGTTACCTATACTTTCGTTTCTGGCATGCTTTGTTTTTGTTTTTGTTTTCTTCTGTTCTTCCACATTCAAGAAATTCTGTTAGGCACTATAAAACATTACCACCCAAGATGCCTTTACTAGAGAATGGTACTCACTGGAATATTTACAGGTAAGTAAGTATTCACTTAAATTATTTAAACAAACATACACATTATAATAATATAGTGGTACTTTCTAGAAAACTTTAACAGATAAAAACATGTACTTATAAACATTCAACTATCTAAAATTAACTCTTACATAAGTGACAAACACTTGCAACCTCTGTATTGTCTAGAATTCTTCTATCATTAAACTCTACTGAAATGTCAGTACTGGAGTTAAATAGTATTACAGTTTTCTTTTCTTTATGTCTCATTTTTCTTTCTTTATGTGTATGGTTTTGATTACATGTGAAATTAAATTTTATTTTTATTTTAAATAATTTTAATTTATAAAGCTCAACTCTGCCTGCATGTGCTAAAACCAAATCAGTGATTAGACAGGATATTTCACTCCTTCGTGATTGTCTTAATGCACAAATACCAAGATTTACAGACGAACTCTTGGTTAGGTAAGAACTGAGTAGAAGTGCCCCTTCCTGTTTAGTATGTAATATGGTTTTCTAAAGTAAATTAGCTTCACTCTAAACTATTTTTACTTGAGATATACTGTATCCTGTCCTTCTGTGTTGGTATAGCAGTTGTTACTAGTAATAAATATTTAGATGTATTGTTTTAGTATTTCCTGTTCCACTTTCTCATAAGTATGTATTGCGTAGTCTCATTTTATGGTCTTAGATACTTAAGATTTTTTATGCAAACAAGTTCAAACATAATCTTTCATTTGGTTTATTTTTAAACAAATATTTGCATTGTCATCTAGTCAGCTCTTTTACATCTTTATTAATTAAATCATTGTGATACCACATTTTTATGTAAAGAGAACATTATTTTATTATTTAATATCTAACATTGTGTTCCTTTCTTTGTTTTCTTTTTCTTTCTCTTCTACCATTGGATGCAATGCACTGGCACTAGTGAACTACAGCCCTCCCTTGACAGGGCTAGGAGTGCTAGTACCAACTGCTTGAGACCAGATACTAGTTTGCATTCACCAGAACGAGAAAGGTATAAAGTAAAGACTTATGAATTTCTTGTCATCTGTGCTGGTGAACTTTGTCAGTTTTGTTTGTTTCTCCATATGAGTCTTCTACATGTCTGTACATTCATATCTGCTTTGGTATTTGTAGACATTTTTGCCCCTATACTCATATATGCCATGCAAATTGTGTGTTGCAGTTTATAATTGCTTCTGGCTTCTTCTTTCCCTATTTTTAGTTCAAGCTGATGTCATTGTTTACAAAAGTCCTCAGTATGCTGATAATAACACTGCAGTGTTAAGTGAGGTGAAGGAGCACCACTTGATTGTTAATCTTCATTATCATCTGCTAAGATGTATTACTTTTATTTCTTGCCCATTCTGCAAATTGCAAATGAGATGGTGTCATAAAATTTACAAATTATATGAATTAGGATGCAAATCGTGAAATCAAACTCTTATTTTTCAAACCAAAATTGTAATTTGTATAACAGCGTGTACATTAATTTCCACAAACCAACCAACCAACTACATTATTTTCTTAATCTAATCTGCCATATCTATTGTTGTTTGTTTAAAGTATAAATCAAAACAATGTAATGATCTTTGCACTATATAACACTGTACTTAGTTTACATAAGCTTCAAGAATACATTTTCAGCAATTTAAATGAAATATAGTTGCATTTGTTATGTTGAATAGAAACATTTAATGACTGCTTTCTGAACTTTCACCTTTAAAGCTAGTGTAGTTCAAAGCCACAGGGAAACCAAATACTATGGACAGATTTTGTAATTAGATGTGAGTATGTCTTAACAGAGAATTTTTGAATGTTTGCAGTATTCTTGTCTAAGAATTCTTGTTTTCTATAGCGTGAAATCCTGACCCCACTGACGTCAACAGTAAAACTCACATTGGCTTCAGTGGGAGTAGGATTTAGCCCATGGTGTAAATACTCAATTGATATGTAGGGTAATAATGTGAATTTGCTCATCAATCAGTCCAGAAAAATTGGTTATTGAAATTAGTAAACCACTGAGCATTTTTGTTGTTGTAAAGTGATGAGCAGAGTAACAAGCAATCTATAACTAAGGCCTAGGATATTAATGTAAACTTTTTGTATGGTTTTAGCAACAACAAAAATATTCCAAAAAATAGTTACATTTTCAAAGCAGGGCATGTGGTTTGCTGTATTAATTTCAAGGAAAATCATGCCACTAAAACACTGTACATCATTTTGAAAATTCTGGGAACAATAGCTGGTCACCGTTAAAACATCTAGTTATAGGGAAAAAGTCTTCTCTGAAATCTAAACCCAACTGTGAAGCTATGTAGAAGCCTCATGTTTCCATGATGGGCAGAGTCCCCTGGGAGGCAAATATGAGGGGGAAAGGAGTCCAGGAGAGCTGGCTGTATTTTAAAGAAGTCTTATTGAGGGCACAGGAACAAACCATCCCGATGTGCAGAAAGAATAGCAAATATAGCAGGTGACCAGCTTGGCTTCACAGAGAAATCTTGGGTGAGCTTAAACACAAAAAGGAAGCTTACAAGAAGTGGAAACTTGGATAGATGACTAGGGAGGAGTATAAAAATATTGCTCGAGGATGCAGGGGTGCAATCAGGAAGGCCAAAGCACAATTGAAGTTGCAGCTAGCAAGGGATGTGAAGGATAACAAGAAGGGTTTATATAGGTACGTTAGCAACAAGAAGAGGGTCAGGGAAAGTGTGGGACCCTTACTGAATGGGGGAGACAACCTAATGACAGATGATGTGGAAAAAGCTGAAGTACTCAATGCTTTTTTTTTACCTCTGTCTTCACAGACAAGGTCAGCTCCCAGACTGCTGCACTGGGCAGCACAGTATGGGGAGGAGTTGAGCAGCCTTCAGGGGTGAAAGAACAGGTTAAGGACTATTTAGAAAAGCTGGACATGCACAAGTCCATGGGTCCAGATCTAAAGGATCTGAGGATGCTGGTTGTTGTGATGGCAGAGCTATTGGCCATTATCTTTGAAAACTCCTGATGATCAGGGGAGGTCCTGGATGATTGGAAAAAGGCAAATATAGTGCCCATCTTTTAAAAAGGAAGAAGGAGAATCTGGGGAACTACAGGCCAATCAGCCTCACCTCAGTCCCTGGAAAAATCATGGGGCAGGTCCTCAAGCAGGTCCGTTTTGAAGCAATTGGAGGAGAGGAAGGTGATCAGGAACAGTCAACATGGATTCATCAAGGGCAAGTCATGCCTGACCAACCTGATTACCTTCTATGATGAGATAACTGGCTCTGTGGATATGGGGAAAGCAGCGGACGTGATATATCTTGACTTTAGCAAAGCTTTTGATATGATCTCCCACAGTATTCTTTCCAGCAAGTTAAAAAAGTATGGATCGGATGAATGGACTATAAGGTGGATAGAAAGCTGGCTAGATCTTCGGGCTCAGTGGTTAGTGATCAATGGCTCTATGTCTAGTTGGTGGCCGGTATCAAGCGGAGTGCCCCAGGGGTCGGCCTGAGGCCAGTTTTGTTCAACATCTTCATTAATGATCTGGATGATATGGATAGATTGCACCCTCAGCAAGTTCATGGATGACACTAAGCTGTGGGGAGAGGTAGATATGCTGGAGGATAGGGTCCAGAGTGATAGATAAATTGGAGGAGTAGGCCAAAAGAAATCTGATATGGTTCGACAAAGACAAGTGCAGAGTCCTACACTTAGGACAGAAGAATCCCATGCACTGCTACAGGCTGGGGACTGGCTGGCTAAGTGGCAGTTCCACAGAAAACGACCTGGGGATTACAGTGGATGAGAAGCTGGATATAAGTCAACAGTGTGCCCTTTGATGCTAAGAAGGCTAACAGCATATTGGGCTTCATTAGAAGGAGCATTGCCAGCGGATTGAGGGAAGTGATTATTCCCCTCTATTCGGTACTGTTGAGGCCACATCTAGAGTATTGCGTTCAGTTTGGGGCCCCCCACTACAGAAAAGATGTAGGAAATTGGAGAGAGTCCAGTGGAGGGCAATGAAAATGATTAGGGGGCTGGGGCACATGGCTTATGAGGAGAGGCTGAGGGAACTTGGCTTATTTATTCTGCAGAAGAGAAGAGTGAGGGGGGATTTGATAGCAGCCTTCAACAACCTGAAGAGTGGTTCCAAAGAGGATGAAGATAGGCTGTTCTCAGTGGTGGCAGATGACAGAACAAGAAGCAATGGTCTCAAGTTGCAGTACTGGAGGTCTAGGTTGGATATTAGGAAAAACTATTTCACTCAGAGGGTGGTGAAGCACTGGAATGCGTTACCTAGAGAGGTGGTGGAATCTCTATCCTTAGAAGTTTTCGAGGCCCGGCTTGACAAAGCCCTGGCTGGGATGATTTATTTGGGGCTGGTCCTGCTTTGAGCAGGGAGTTGGAATAGATGACCGCTTGAGGTCTCTTTCAACCCTAATCTTCTGTGATTTTTGCCCATCAGGTCTTCAGCCTCGTATGGAGTAGAAATTACAACACTGGTTGATGATCTCCTCTTAGTGAACAGTGTCCATGTTGATCCTTTGAGGTCTCTCAGCAATCTGTAATACCATTGAACATAAGGTTTAGTTAAATAGCCTGTGGTCCCTAGCTAGGGTATATGATATCACTCTGGAGTCGTTCTGTTTCTAGCTTTATTAGAAGTCCCATAGGATGGTTGTGGGTATTTGTTTCTGTCCCATGGGATCTCTTGTGTGGGATAGCACAGAGTTCAAATAGTATATGATGCTTTTGTGGTAAATAATAAGATGACTTGGGTTGTGACTCCATTGACATACTGATGAGATGCAGCTCTTTTAATCAGACCCAGATGGTATTTGTTTTTCCAATGCCTGTCCAATTTTGAGAGCAAGATGCAAAAGATGAATTTAGAATAACGCAATGCTTTCGGTTCTGGGGGGAAAAGATTTTCCAGGGATTTCAGACCTCATTATTTAATGTAGCTGTCTTCTCTTCATCCAAGAGGGTTAGCAATCTGTTAGCTATATTATACTTCATTCAGAGCCATATGTTGAATTCTTTTCTTATTTGCTTTGGTGGACTTTTTCTAGAATTTATTTGTAAGATTTTATTCAGCAGATACCAGTTACTCCACATATTGAACCATGGTTGGTTTGTGACCATCATGTCACTGTTTCTGAAGTACATTCTCCTTTTATGGAGAAGTGTAAATAAAGAATTCCTACGGTGGTATTCCAAATTTCCTTCACAGGAATTATAAATTGTGTTCGGGCTCCCTTTTGTCTCAGAAAATATAAAGTAAATGAAGTGTGAAATATGAAGTTTAAAGTGCCTGCACTTGCATTTTGAACAAGGTGATATGGGCTGTGTTTAGTGTACTGACAATAAAGCACTTTGTTTGCACATTAATGTTTTATTGGAAATAGTATTGATCTTTAAACTCTGTGCAGTATTGTACTTGTCACCTGAAATGCTACATCAGACATTTTTAGTTCCTTAACAATAGAATATAGACTACAACATTCAGTGGCTTAGCCTTACTGTACAATCATTAGGAGAGTTTTTATTCCTGTTTTTGAAAACTTTTTTCAACATAAATTTGCAAGGTTTCATATAGCTGGAGTTAAGCTCTTCATATATTGTACCGTGGTTGCTCTATGAGCATCAGGATGCTGCATCTGTGTAATTTAATCTTAACATAACTCCATTTGAACACTGTCAGGTGGAATGCTGGCACTGGCTTTCTGCCCAGTGTTCCTATTAAAGGCATCACTGCATGCCTTCCTCTGTTACTTTATATGGCAATGGGTCCGTACAAATGGCAATCAGGACTTCACAAGACATGCCCAGAAAGCTTCCCTGTTCCTAAGGCTGCTTAAATAAATTGCTGTGCTGTGTTAGTGGTGGCAGAAAATGTTGAAATATACATTGCAGTTCACTGAGTGCCACAGGCAACTTCATTTATACAATTTGAGTGGTATACGGGCAAACTTTCTCATAGTTGACAGACAAGAACTACACAATTTTAAATTATTTGGGAAGGGTCCTACTGGGAAACAATAAGGAAGACTGTTTAAAACACAGTGCCAGTGAATTGTAGGAGTAGGGAAGTGAAAGGAATGAGTTTGGGTACCAGTGGATGAAACTAAACCATTGAGCCTAACTGCAGATGTGAATAGAGCAGATTACCTAGCCATGGCCGAAGGCTAAGTTAGCTCCCTCTTTAAAAACTCTGGGCTGGTGAATGTACTTTGACTACATAATATATCATAGATAAATATCTATAAATAAATAATTATAGTAATAATAATGCTGAGGGTTTCTTCAGCATTTTCTCCTCCACTGTAGGTAACTGAAGGCAGAACATGCCTAGCTAGGGTGACCAGACAGCAAGTGTGAAATATCGGGACAAAAGGAACCTATATGAGAAAAAGACCCAAAAATCAGGACTGTCCCTATAAAATCAGGACATCTGGTCACCCTATTCCTAGCTGAAAAATATGGATTCTGTGCCTTAGGCCTCGTCTATACTAGAAACTTCTGCCGGTATAGTGCTGTCACTTAGAGGTGTGATGATTTTTTTAAACATTTCTGTACCGATAAAAGTCCTACCATAGCTGCATTTATACCATAATTACATAAAGGAGCTTTTGCTCAGGAAACCGATACAAACGTTTCTGGCAAAAGCACTTTTTGGCCCGTATAAGCTGTGTCTACACTAAGAGGGTTTGCTAATATAGCTATACTGGCAAACTTTTTGTAGTTTAGACCTAGGTAAAATTTTTGCCACATATTAATAGCCTGGCTGTAGAGCCAAAATGCTTTCCACAGCTCTCTGTGACACAGTGTGCTATAGAATATGCCTGAAGACTTCAGCACTTATTTGTTAATACATGTGCACACATACTCACTGCATTTCACTTATTTTGACTGTCTATTAGTATTCATTTTGATTAAAATACCTGAGTGATTGAAATTTCTATGAGACCTGCAAGACATACAGGAATTTATATAGCAGACAGTAACACCCTGAAACATAGATAAAAATAATCCAATGTCACCAACTCTTAGGGCTTGTGTGCACGGTGGTGTAATGATATCTATAGGGGAGTGATATCCAAAGTGCCCTAACATATCAGGAATGGTCTAGTTATTACTTAGTCCTGCCTTGAGTGCAGGGGACTGGATTAGATGACCTACTGAGGTCTCTTTCAGTTCTACACTTCTGTGATTCTAAAGTATGCATTAATTGGTCCATATAGACCCTGCTGGTGTGCACTAAAGATTCCCTAGTGCACTTTAACATTGTGCTCGGGAACCTTTAGTGCATACCAGCAAAGTCTACATGGACCAATTAATGTAAAGCACATTAGGGTGCTTTAGAAATCCCACTCCCATAGGCCACATTATCTCACTGTGTAGACAAGCCCTTTGTTTTTGGCTGCTTTTGTCATTGTTGATCTGCCTACTGGCCCTGGTTTTTTTCACTCTGTCACTCTGAATTCTGGTTTTGGTTTGGTTTTTAGTAGGCCATCTTATTTCTATCTATAGATTTCTCTGTTGCCAGACACAGTGGTATCTGTGGCCTCAGTTTAGGAAATCACATAAGCACATATTTAGAGCACAAGTGTACTTTCTTGAATCAGAGACTCATCACCCAAAACACAGTAGTGTCTTCTCGGTGTAGTACAATCACAATCTTCATATAGGTCAATTAGTAATATTTTATTGATTATTAATAGGTAATGTTATGGCCAATGATAGTTATGCAGTAACACCTGATGGCAGTTTTTATTTACGCTATAGGAGCCCAATCCTGCAAAGACTTAATACCAGTCATAGTTCCATTAGTTATGTTTGTAGGTTTTGGCCTTAAGTGATTCTTTAATGCAGGTCTGAGCAAATAAAATTGAGGAACAAATCAAAGTGATTGAATTAAGTAGAACACTCCGTATGTATATCTTACAACTGGGCTTTTCTATGGTCATATAGAAAAAGTAATAATATTGGCTGCTCTGTAATCATGACTTGATAGGGATTTTTGAGATGGTAAACTCTGGTGCCTTTATCTGGTCTTCATGACCTTATGAAATCCTAGGATATAGATATTTGATGAAATTCCCATGAATAGTTATTAAAAAAATTGGAGCTATCATTTGTTCTTGACCTCATCGGCCCTATTCTGCTCCAGGATCACAATATTTTCATATTTTTATAAATCCATTAATAAAACAAAACACCCTCTAACATTAGGAAAGTAAGTGTGTTTACACTGCATGTTTTTTAGAGTTCATGTTTGACTGTGACTATTTGTATTTGAACTAATTACATAACAATATAACAGCTGTTTATATTAGGTATACACTATGTTGGGTTTTTTCCTCTTTTTCAACCAGTGTAGAAGAGAGTACATTGTTGCATGTTTGTCTGCATTGTAATGTTGCACATGCTTTGTACAGTATATAACAGGGGTGGCCAAACATACTGGCCCTCCAAGCTGCATATGACAATCTTGAGAAGTTCGAGTGCCGGGGTGCACCTGCCAGGGGTCGGGCCTCGGGCTTCAGCCCCGTGAGAGGCACCTGATGGGGCACAGGGCTAAAGCCCCAAGACTCCCCTCCCCGCTAGGCAGAAGCCCCTACTGTACCATCCCACTGCAAGGCAGAGATCCCAAACTCCCCCCCAACCAGTCTGGTAGGTGGAGAATGTCGGGGGGTCTGGGGAGTTCTGTCAGCCACTCTCTAACTGTAAAAGAGCCGCATGTGGTTTGCAAACCACAGTTTGGCCATCCCTGGTATATAAGGTTAAGCGCCACTGAAATTTACGGAAAGAGAGTATGCTGTCAACGTTCATAATGCATGATGACCAAAATTAATAACATTTTGTAAAAATGCACTTTAATATTTGTAGAGGATATCAGCATATTAAGGGCTTTGACTGAGTGCACTGATGCATTAACATTTTCTTTAACCCTTGCTTTGGAGAGAAAAAGTAACTAACTGCTAACAACCTATTCCCTTTGGAATCTTTTAAAAGAGCTACCTAAATGTGAAGTGATGCTAAATCTCCCTGAAACTTTTGTTATTTGCATGTTCCGTAAGTGAAACACTGTTTCTTAATAAATGGACTGGAAGGTTGCCTCAGAAAGTGAATAGTTCATGTAAAGTATTACTCTGCTAATGTAAATATATAGAGATATATACAATGATTTCTTGCCTGTATTTTCAAAACTAAGCAGCATTAGGTTTATACTATATTATCTTTCCATTGTGATTGAGCCTTTTTATTGTTCTAAATCAAATGAGCTTTTGAAAGAAAAAACTATTACAAATATGAATGTTCCCCCACCCCTCCCACCCACGCTGTTTAAAGATTTTTTTCTTTAATTTATAAAATCAATAAAAAGAGACTGGCATGAACTAATAAAACTTGATTACACATTTTTTTGAATATAAAAGAAATTTTATAAGTTTACACTAGTCCAGGCACACAAATATATACTAATTAATTTCTCTTTGCTAACATGCAAATTTATAATATTTACTCTAAATATAACATTATTACCTTGACTATTAAATAAGGATATCCTTTATTTAACCTAGACTCAACAATAATAGTTAATATATTAAACTTCTTAAAATGATAATTATACTTAGCAAGATTTGTGAGAGCTTCTTGCTCCCAAGTGTCAGCCTTACCTTTTTGGACAAGTTAACTTCACAGAATCATAGAATATAAGCCTTGGAAGGGACCTCAGGAGGTCATCTAGTCCAACCCCCTGCTCAAAATTTGATGAATCTCATCTCTTCTACTTGTCTCAGCTATATAAAGGAATTCAACTCAGAAGTCAATAGTGGCTGATCCTGCCTTTTAAAAATTTGTTGTCTGTCTCTGTAACAGTGCTCAGCAACAAAAGAACCTGAGATGGATGGTGTCACAGGCTCTCCTCCTAGAAAATAAATAGTCTTTGATGAGCATGTAATGTAAAGAGTAAAGACACATGCTTGTCACCAAGGAAGCATTACCCCTTTTAGAAGATGTAATATCCTCCATTGCTACAAAACCCAGAAAACTTTCAGAGCTTCTGTGTGTTGGCAGCCTCAAAGAAAATTTTGGACTGCACAGAGCCCTTCCATTGCACATTGAATAGGGGTCTCTACAAGCTGATGAGTAGAGCAGATAGTGACATAGGATGAGCTCTAGGAAAACAGATCACTTTGTGCCCCACATTCTGCTGTTAACAGTGTAACATGATGCTTTAATCCTCTTAAAGGTCTCTTTGTAATTTAAAACCATGTATTTTTACTGGAAAAATTTTGTTTAGTGCAGTTAATGGGGGAATAAACCCTTGGGAAAATGAAAGAGGAAAATAACAGCCAATCAACACCTGAAAAGTTCTTCTAGTTTATAATTCCAACTTCTTCTATTGAATAACAGGTTTTTAGATTTTCTAGCATTTGAGGATGTTTGAAATACTGTATATGCCATGAAAATTATTTAAATCACTCTAAATTGTGCATGCTTGTACACTCATTATAATTGTTTGTATAGTGTACTGCTATATAGAAAATATACCACAACAAACAGCTATAAGAATAGTGTATCCAAATTTCTAAAAAAATTAGTAAGAATTATTATATTAAAAACAATCAATTTCATTACTTTTTGGGGTACTTTTCCAGTCCCAATTCCCATACCTATTTTAATTTTTTCACTCACTAAATATTTTTTTCCTGTTTTATTGAATGGGCAAACAGGGGTAGATGGTCCCCCTCCCTAGAGAGGAGACGACCTACTAGTCCCAGGATTCATATCCAGCATGCATCTCCGGAGGATGACAGGTACTAGCCAACTCCTCCTAACTGAAAAGTGGCTTACTGCATCTTGCACTCTGAGAGAAGTATAATAAAGTTTTAAAAAGATATTTAATAAACTTTAACTATGACAAAATCAAAGTAAAGTGTCAGCTCAAAGTTCATCTCTGCATTTTGTTGAATTATTATAAAGCACCTAGGAATGTGCCCCTGGTCAAGTCTTCTGATTGTGTGAACATTCCAAGGGATAGTTTCTGAAAACAAGATGTCTAATCTGATGTAGAAACTTCCATATTAATGGACTGTTCATTCTTCCCCCCCGGCCCCCGTTTCTGTAAATGTAGGTTTTTTTCCCCTGTGGTGCTTTATAATATATTTATCTGTCAGAGAGCCTATTTCTTTCTTTTTTTTTAATTTAACCTCAATTATGTTTCTTTCTCCGCAAAATGCTTATGAGAAAAAAAATCAGATACACAGAGAGAAATATTAATTGGTATATATAATAATTGGTATGGTTATGAAATTCTTTCGTAAATTAAGGTTATCTTCAGGGGCAGGTTTTCCCTACAAGGTAGGTTTTGACCAATAATGCAAGTGCTTTGGATCCACTTTGTATGCTGATTTGCCAGTTGTGATGAATGTAAGCACCTTCCATTGTTTTGTTTCATGCTCTGGTTTTCTTATTCAACTCAGTTTTGATGCCTGGTATTTTTAATAGTAACGTTCTTCTCGTATGTTGTCATTTCTTCTACTAGATTCACTTTTTAAACCAAATAAGATATTAATTCAGCACTTTGAATGTAACGCAAGAGCAAGATTTTATTTCTACCCTTTAAACCCTGATGTGTTATAGTAAATCTGCTCATTCTTAATTTTTTAAAAAAGTTTGTGCAGTTCTTATGAGGTTTAACTCTCAAAAGTACAGTATACAAGTAACATTACAGTTTCTGTAGTGCTGGTCTTCTCTTTCTGCTTAAGAGCTCCTACATTTATGCCATAGTCTGTTTTGCCTTGCCTTGGAAGTATTGCCACCAACTTTAGTGGGAACACTATAGCTATACCTGGATTCCATTTCTATGTGCAATAGTATGTTTTCAAATTATCACATGATGTTTTTTAATTCCAAAACTGGCTACATCTTGCAGTCACTGCATACCTAAACATTTAATTGACTGTAGTACTGAGTCCAATGTGATCTCTGTTTTTGTATTTTGATACTTCCAAAAGGACATTATCAGTAAAGATAGTACAATTAGTACATATAGTCCATATTTATGTAACCTAGTGGATGGTTTAGGTTAAGAATTAAGTAGAAGTTAGGCTAACTTAGGCCCAAAACCTAAGTGTAGAGGAGTATGGGAAATTGGAGTTGCTAGTGTGAGAAAGTTGGAGATAAGTTGGAGACAGCAAGACAGGAAATTTGAATTTAGCAAGGACGTGATCTAGGGTTATATTGCTGCAATGTTTTGGTTATAACTGGTTTGAGCAACGTTTTTAATAAGTGTTTTGAGAATTTTGTAATGTTGTATTAAAATGCTACCTATATTGATAGAATGGGAAGTAAATTTAAATAATGTGTAAGGTAAAGAGCCAATAAGGAAATGATGGAAATATAATTATGGTAAGGGGTAGTTTAATGTTAATTAATATTATAATAGGTGGAAAAAGGCATAGCCTTGCAACATTGCAGGGGAGTGCCAATTAACTGTTAGGTTTCAGGATTATAAGGCTGTACTTCACGCTGTTCTCAGTGGACTGATTACTCACTGATATACACTATTTCATCTTTGAATATATGTATAATTGTAGTATTGTGTAAGTAGTAATTGCATACCTGTTTGCTTACGTAATCATTTTCCTTTTGAATAAAGTCTCCTTGTATTATTTAAAGTGTTGCCCAATGGTCCTCTACTAAACAAATTTTCTGTAATTACAGAATTTTCTATAGCCAACTTGAAAACTAAGTTGGGGTTTATTACACCCTTATCTTTAGCAACTTAATATTAATTGGGAGCATTTCAAGATAAAGGTTACAAAAGGTTACACTTTCTAAACGATGGGCATTTTTGAGTAACTCTTTCCTCTCACTATAATAGCTCTTAGAAGTCCATAAAAAGTCTCTTATTGACTTTGATGGATCAGGCCCATCATATGTAGGGCCCCTGGGAGAAATCCTGACCCCATTGACATCAATGGTAGTTTTGCCACTGACTTCAGTGGATCCAGTATTTCACCCTAATACTACAATCCTTACTTAATCATCTTTATTCTTGGTGTCATTGGGACTTTTGCCTGAGAACTTCAAGATTGTAACCATCGAGTGTACTCCTGACATCTGTTTTTCTATCTTTGTTTTAATAAGTTTATTACATTAAAGTGTCTGCATAAGAGGGAAAACTATTATGGTAAAGGCTTTTAAATCATAAAAATATTGTAAAATTTTCAGTTTGATATAAGTGTCTTTCTACAGATGTAAGAAACATTAAGAAGAAACATTTTTCTTTCTTTTCATTTATGTCTCGTTGGTGTGATTTCCTGGCTGAGGTGCAGAAAAAGGCGTGCATTAATGCCGTACTCTTTTTGCTACTCAGATGCTGCTTATTTGCACTTTCTTCTGTCTCCGCGACAGACAGAAGTTACAGCAACTTAGGCTCCTTTACACAACAGTAGAGTATGGATGTCCAACAAGTAGATGAGGAGTCCAATTTACACAGCCTACTCATCACCTCTGAATTTGGCCCTAAGAATTTAAAGTGGTTTAACTTCCTTATCTGGGATAAAAATATATATTATTCAGTAATTAGGGGTAGATGAACCTTTGGGTACTTGACTAGTTTGTTGTAACTGAAACCCATTTCCTGATCCGTTCCCAAGAGTTAAGTTATTCAATTTTTAAATACACAACACTCCCTTGCCCATTAAGCAGTCTTTCGATGCAAAGGAATGGGATTGAATATGGTGATACTCTGCTTATGTAGTTGACTCACAATCCCAGAGCAATTGTGTATTTCTGCTAGAATGATCAATAGTGAAATAGTTAAAGCTAACATTTTAAATCAGTTAGTATTATCTTTTTTCTTTTTCTTTTCTATTCAGTTCATTTTGTGTATAATGTAAAAGAGAAAACCAAAGCCAAATTACATTTATACAATTAGAATTCTCTTACATTTTGTACTAATCATTGCCCTTAAAAATCTATTTCACAAGCAATTCTGTATATTAGCTAGTACCATTCAATACTAGACTTTGCCTTTCTTTGGTATGCTTTTGTGAACGCTTGTCAAAATAACAACTGATGTTTGAGGGGAGGCTCTGAGTGACACACTGGGTTACTTGACTAGCTTTTCATAGCCAAGTTTAAATCCTGACTTCACAGATAAATTGAATTTGACAGCTGTCATGTCAGACTCCATTTGTGTACATCCCAGAATTATCATACAAGTTGGACCAATTTGCATTCTGTGCTCAAGATATACTATACATATAGGTTTCAGAGTAACAGCCGTGTTAGTCTGTATTCGCAAAAAGAAAAGGAGTACTTGTGGCACCTTAGAGACTAACCAATTTATTTGAGCATAAGCTTTCGTGAGCTACGGTGAGTGAGCTGTAGCTCACTGTAGCTCACGAAGTGAGCTGTAGCTCACAAAAGCTTATGCTCAAATAAATTGGTTAGTCTCTAAGGTGCCACAAGTACTCCTTTTCACTGTACATATATTGACTCAAAAATATTAAAAAATCATGGCTTTGTTTTCTTTTTTTTCTTCTTTATGATATGTTATAAAGACCTCAAAGTTTTTTATCCCTTGTTTGTTTTTCACATTAGAAATTCAGATCCTGTCTAGGCTTCAACATTTTATGATTATAATTGAACTAGGGAAAAGGTGATATCACAGGTGATGAGAGGAGCCAAGTGAGTGAAAGTTGAGCAATTGACAATAGAAGGGACTTTTATTCAGACTATTTGTTTTATTAACAGTATATATTTAACTTCAATCGCTATTTAACATTTTGGGTAAATGAAGCTTCTGTTAAAATTCAACATTCTTGTCCCTTTCCGTTAAAGTGTGAAAGCTCTCAGTAAGCCTCCCTGAGACCTTCCAGAGTCTTTCAGCAAA
The DNA here is from genome assembly GCF_965140285.1 of Lepidochelys kempii. Classification (NCBI taxonomy): domain Eukaryota; kingdom Metazoa; phylum Chordata; order Testudines; family Cheloniidae; genus Lepidochelys; species Lepidochelys kempii. The sequence continues at coordinate 58,201,422 of NC_136382.1, forward strand.
ACCAGGGAAAACCAAACTTGACATTCTTGATATAGTTAAGGTAGAAATGCAGAAAACAGTTTTAAAAGCTTTCACACTCCTTTATAATTTATAAAGAAGCAAAGCAAAAAAAAAAAAACAAATAAATAAATAAACCCACAAAAAACAAAGGCCAGAAACCCAATTTTTTAAAATAGCCTTTGAAAATTTCCTTAAAATTAATACATTGTCTTTTGAAGGAAAATAATGATATATTTTCTCAAATAGGTTATCATTTAACCTGACACTGAGCTACACTTTAAGATGACCTCAGATCTGGGACACAGAGAATCCTCACTTCCAAAATTTGAATAACCTGCCTGTATACTCGAAAGGGCACCTCAATTATCTACAGATTTGGAATTAGTTGCATCTGTATAAAACAAGCTAAGGTGCTTTCAAAAGTCTGATAAGGAATCCAGACAAACAGACGTCAGAAACAGAGAGACAAGATGGGTGAGGTAATATCTTGTATTGGACCAATTTCTGTGAGTGAGAAAACAAGCTTTTCAATCATACTGAGTTCTTCTTCAGGTCTGGTCTGAAGAAGAGCTCCCCGTGTCTCAAAAGCTTGTCTCTCTCACCAAAAGAAAGTGGTTCAGTAAAAGATATTACCTCACCCACCTTGTCTGTCTAATATCCTGTAACCAACATGGCTACGACTACACTGCATATGTCAGAAACATGTTAACTATATCTGTACTTGTTATAGTACTGTATAGTATCTGTACTTGAGAGAAGAGAAGGCCTGATTCTAATACACCCTGAGAGGAAGGCACTTCCTGCTCTCTCTTTTACTAACTCTGTTGATTTCATAGATTCACAGATCCATAGATATTAAGGTCAGAAGGGACCATTATGATCATCTAGTCTGACCTCCTGCACAACGCAGGCCACAGAATCTCACCCACCCACTCCTGCAAAAAAACCTCTCACCTATGTCTGAGCTATTGAAGTCCTCAAATTGTGGCTTAAAGACTTCAAGGAGCAGAGAATCCTCCAGTAGGTGACCCGTGCCCCATGCTACAGAGGAAGGCGAAAAACCTCCAGGGCCTCTTCCAATCTGCCCTGGAGGAAAATTCCTTCCTGACCCCGAATATGGCAATCAGCTAAACCCTGAGCATATGGGCAAGATTCACCAGCCAGACACCCAGGAAAGAATTCTCTGTAGTAACTCAGATCCCACCCCATCTAACATCCCATCACAGGCCATTGGGCCTATTTACCATGAATATTTAAAGATCAATTAATTGCCAAAATCATATTATTAGTTCCCCTTGGCTTTTGTTCATGGACTATCCTGAAAGCGGAGAGACTTTGAAGGGACCTGGCTGGAGGGCCAAGTCACAGAAAGAGGCAGACCACCACAGCAGTGGAGAGAGAGCTGCCATGCCACACCCCACCTCAAGGAGGCGCGAGTGGTGAAACAAACCCTTCGCACACCGGCCGATGCTGTGTTATGTTCACATATTGTAATCAGTGAGGCTACTAGTATGAGCAAACTTACTCATGTATGAGTTTGTAGAATCAGATCCAAACTGAGTAGGGGACATTTTTTTCCCATTTCTTAAAGGGGTCTGCAAATAATGAAGAATAAAAAATAAACATTTTAAACTATGAAAATTATTCGACTGTGTCTTCTAAAGTTAGAGATATGGCCTTATAGCAAATCTTGCACTTTTCATTATATAGGGATAAGTAGTAATAGCCACATAAGTTTTCAGTCAGTTTGGCAATCACATTCAGCAGTCAAAGATGAACATCTTAATTTAACATTATAGCTGAAAGGCTGAGGTTATACGATAAAGCATTACTAGATATCTTATTTATTCTGTATAACTGAGTTTGGTACCTGGAAAAAAACCCAGACCTACGTATCGAGTCTGGAAAAAAGTTCTCTTTTGTACAGTGGCCTGCATGTGAAAACTGACAGAACAGTTATATTTAAGTCAAATTGTAAGTTCTGGATAAATTGTAAATATGTTAAAAGAGTTTAAGCATAAAATGAAAATAGTATGGAAATTACAAGAGACATATTTTGACCATCATTAGAATACATTTTTTTAAAATATTCTTGCTGGGTCAGTTTGCTGCCTTTGTGTGATTATTGAGCAGTTATTTATCACACCAGCAAAACATCTGGTAATTTTAGTATGGATATTTAGGAAAGTTTTCTTAAATGCAAACAGAATTTATTTGATTTTAATCAAGATAATTTGTCAGTAATTAAAACTAAAATGTTATTTTTTCAAATACTACTTGAATTTTCATTTGGATTGAGGAAGAAGCATTTATCTATTATTCTAATGGACAAATTTTTAGATTTATTCTCAATAAGGAAAATGGCAATTGGTGAGCTACAATGCTGTAGTTCAATATAGATTTTACATTTTTCAGTCACTGATGTTTTACTTTTGTACTTACCATGGTGTTACAGATTTGTAAAATATCCCCTTTAAACATATGAATAAAGGGAACATCAGAAATGCAGTTTGGTCAGTACTTAGTACATGAATGCTATTGGTTTATATATTTTGACTGCATGTCTCCATCTTCACTGCATGTGACCATCTCTCTGTTTCTGTCCATTCTGTCCAATTCACTTCCATGTTTCCAAAATTTGTGAAGAACAAGGACGCTGGAGTCTTGCATTCCAAAACAAGACAGTATAAACCACCTAAGTGCTAAACCTGGAACAACACAGAGGTATCCTTATTAAATCAAATTTTAGTTCCAAGTAAATTCTAATTTATGAACCGTGAACAATTTCCTTCCCTGACAACATGCTCTGTTATAAATATTTTATTTAATATGCTTTTTCATTCTCTTTATAGCTAAATATACATGATAGCTGTTGGTATTTTCATACTAACATATTTAACCTCTTTATATATAGCGCACTAAGTGACTAAATTTGAACATGGAGTAAGTGCCCACCATACACCCCTATGTGCACTCTCTGGACATTGGGCACAGGCATTAAAGCATAGATTGGGTGCCCAGCTCCCACTTATTCATCTCATGAGCTGGGCATAGCAGTTGAGTCTGCATAGATAAGGAGAGGGGTATTATAATTTGCTGTTGGAAAAGGGCAGCAACAAATCACTACCCTCCAGAACAAGGGGGAAGCACAAAGTGAATTGTGACTCAAGGTGTGCTCCCCCAGGAGCAGACCAGAGAACTAATTATGACAGTTTCAGTTCTTCCCTTGCTCTCTCTTGGGAAGCAGTAAGTTTCTTCACTCCTCTTCATGGAGTAGCTCATTCCTGCCTGTGTGCCCAGCACATAAACAGGTGTAACCAGAGCTCTTCCTATTCCCAGTCCTTCTCTTCCCACCTGTTTGTAGTGAGGAGAATAAGGCACTGATTCTGGGGGCACTCCCACTCCCCCGGCAGTAATAGTCACAATCTGAGCAGGGCCAGTTGGGAGTAAGAGGAAGGTGATCTTACTCTGCTGCATAGTCCTCTAAGGGCTGAGATAATCTAGCCAATGAGTAGCCCCATTGAACTAATTGAACTCAATGGGGCTACTCATACTTAACGAAAAACGCATACTTCCATGCTTTGGGGCCTTCAAAGACAGTTGCAGCATCTGTAAAGAATCTTAAATACTAACACAGATCTCCTGATTTATGCTCCTTAAATTTGGCTGCATATAGGGGAGTAAAAGAATTATGTAAGGAAAATACATGCAATGGAAGTTTAAAGTACAGAGCATGGTGGGGAACAGGATTACACCTGTTAATTAACTAATTTTTGTAGAGTATTTTTTGTAAAAACCTTCATGCTTTTAGTCACTAGAATACAACTGCTAACAAGATTTTCATGCATGCAAAATTATTTTGTTTAAGATGTGTTTCCCCTTTCTGTTCCTACCTGTGAAACATACTATATAATGGTTTAATACTAATCAAACATTACAATAGCTTGAGGAGAACATGAAAATCATCTGTGATCAATTATTTTAGCTATAATTTGCTGTAATGTCTGTGTACACAATTTCCAGTTCAGACACCGAGTTTCTTCTCATTTTCACCAAGGTCTAAAATACAAATCTTGAAATGGCTCTTTCATCTGTCTTTTATTTCTGCATTTTACCTGCCTAGCTTAGTGCATGAAGTTGATTTTATCAACATCAATTCCTTGTGCATCTCTTCCAGTCCTATTTCCTGTGAAACATAGAATTTGGGGTTTGTCAGCATCCCTTGTGCAACAGTGAGCAAACAATCACTCTCTCCTTTTTTACCACATTTGAATGGCGGTCTACACTGGTTATTTCTCAGGGTATGTTTACACAGGATTTTGGAGCAAATTATCCAGCTCCAGACTCGGTTGCAGGTTGCGCTCCAGGCTCAACAGACTTGGGTTAGTGTGGCTGGCACTAATGGTCTAAAAATAGCTGTATAGACAGTGCTTTGAAGTTGTGGCCCTCTTGGCCAGGGCTGAGAGGCTTACTCCCCACTCACTGCAAGATGCTGTGTAGACATACCTGTGACAACTAACCTTTATGTATTTAAGGGAACACTGATGGCCACAACCTGTAGAGAGAGCTGGATATCAGTTGTTTCCTGGCCTCATTCTGTAATAGAGTAAAAAATGCATACAACACCACAAAAGCAACGTATAAACCTATAAAATGTCTCTCACACAAATGTTTGAGAGCACCTTGCAGTATGGCAACAGAAATTAACAGGATCTGACTTGTAAATATGGACACAAACAAAGAATTATAAATAATAGTGAAAAGCATGTTCCACAAATGCAGAGCCCATGTAGAGAGTCCTGATAATATATTCGCAATCTCTGCAGCATGATGGTGAAAACATGCACTGAAAATACTCTTCAGTTAATGGGCTTGCCTCCTCCTCCTCCTCCTCCTCCTCTGTATTACAGTGTCACTTAGAACCCTAGTCATGGACCAGCACCCCATTGTGCTAGACGCTGTACAAACACAGAACAAAAAGATGGTCCCTGCCCACAAACAGCTTACAATCTATGTATAAGACAAGAGACAACGATTAGATACAGACAGATGGGGGTGTACAATCATGTATACCACTTACTGTATATCTTCATGGTACCCAATTCAATCAAATTGTACAGTCACATTTCTGCCTTTGACTCTAATGAAAGGGGACCACAAATCAGCTGTTGATATCTTTATGTCCTCGATTTGGCTATCAACTGCAAGTCCATAATTTTTATCATGGGCTCAGCTGTATTTCCCCCTTCCTGGGGCAGTCCTTTTCATGGTGCCACAGTCTGCAATGAGATAACCTGCACATAGAAGGCCCGAATCTCTACGTAAACAGTTTTATGCTGTTGTAATTCACTGACTTCAGGCAAGTTATTCCTGATTGACGCTGGTCTCTGTGAGAGTAGCACCAGACCTTCTCTACCTTCAAGACTGAACTTTCCATATAAGTTGCTTATCAATGACAAGAAAGCTGAATTTGGTGATTTTCCCAGACACGCACTGCAATGTCTTGAATGAGAACAAGAAGTCACTCTTAACTTCATGACCCACATTCTGTCCGCAATAACATTGCTATAACAGTGCAGAAATTGCCCTGGTATCTCCATATTCTTCCCCACAGAAGTATTTTTATTTTGTACAGATTATAACAACCAGGTCAGATACAAAGAATAGTACTAGTATGCAGGAGAATTTTCCTGCAAAGCTGTTGTCATTTACATAATTTTGCAGGCTTGTAATGACTATTCATTGACCTGGGCATCACAGGAAGAAAGGTGAAACACTGGGAATATGTTTTAATGATGGCAACTTTAGTAACACATCTGGGAAACTATCCTGCAGTAATTCATCCAGTGAAAGTTCACCAGTGTCCACCACCAAACTTTTAACCTGCTCCCAGTACTGTTGCTGGGACCCTAAGGCGCTCTCCTCATCACAAAGGTTGAAGGTGTGGAGAAAATCTCCCTACCAGATAGCGGGACACCCAGCCTTCTTCCTCATCTTCTTTAAGGGACACTCTTCACTAATACTAATTCCAAGTCCGGTTTATTAGGATCCCCCTATTGAACAAGTACCTGCAGTGGACATTTGTCAGATAGTGACAACATGAGCACCCTACAACCTACCCTGTCCACCAGCTCCCTGAGCTGCTGAGAGGAAGCCAAGTCCTACAAACCACCCAGGCCAATCTAGCAGTGATGGGAAAATTCTTTCCCAGCACCCAAAAGGTGACTAGTGTAATGCCCATAGCAAGGTCACTGAAAATCAGACCACCTCTACTGCTTAAGGAATAGCTGATCTAGCTTTCAGCTAGGTTAAGATAGACAAATTAAAATACGGCCCAGCAAATGCATGTTACATAATCAGGTGAAGAGCTGACTGTTGGAAAGTGGGAAACAAACAAAATTTCAGTCTCAGCTCTCTTCTGGCTCTTTGTGAAAGATAGATATGGAAAAGGTCTAAGGAAGCTAACTAAATTTACATGACCCAATTACATATTTTTCAAAAATGGGTTCAGACATATGTTCTGATACCAACCAGTTAACATATGTTAGAAAGAGAGTATTATTGAATTGTTATAGAAGTTTTCCAAACATTTTAGCAATCTTGGTACAGTAAAATATAAGACAAGGTTTTACTGTTATGCAGTGTAATTTATACTTGATCTTCATTACAGTATTTTGTTTTCTTTGTTACTTGAAAAAGTGATTTAAAAACATTTTTCAGATTGACATTTGAGTGTTCTATTACTCCCCAGTACCTTCTGCAACTGCTCCTTCTTACAGCACTATTTTCTTGTCAAGGGAGGACCTAGGAGCTACTGGAGGGCTCGTTTCTAACCCTGTGAGCAATCTTGTTAAAAAGTGATGCAACTAGTTACCTACCCCAAGAGTCTGAACTAATTATCTTTCTCTTCTCTAGCATTGAGTGAGGTCTCCTGTTTGGCAGCCCACTGCCATCACACCAGCAAACCTGAGCTAATTTAATGCAATAATAGAAAAGGATCTTGTGATTTAAACTACCAATTCAACAGCCCATTCATAAAGATAGCTATCACTTTTCTGTCTGTCAACCACTTTGCATTATCGTTATAATACATAATTAAAGCGTTATTCTTCATATTTCCTGTATCTTTTCTTCTTTTTTCATTTTTTTGACATCTCATTTCACAGGCAGTCCAGAAAAGTGGAAAGATATAACAGCCAAAAACAGACTAGGAAAGACTCCGCATCTGAAACAGAAAGGTAGGATTGATGCTACAATATGCAGCAACCTTCTCTCTGAGTCAAATTAATTCCAGTGCACCTGCTGCTACTTTAAATGCCACCTGTAAAACACTAAATTTATAAAATTACTAACACAAATTCATGCTGCCTTAGTTTAAAGTACTGATGAGTTCACATCTGTGTTACAAAACTGTCATTGCCTGGTATGTTGGCCTCATATGTTTTATGTCATAGTATAGAAGTTTTCTGGCTTTCTTTCTTTATGGATAAACCCATAGGCCAAGATCAAAAGTCGCTTTTGTGTAAATTTAATGATTCAAATCCTTCACCCGTTAAGTCCTGTAAGTTTTGGCACTGGATCTCTAGGATCAGGATTTGGATCAAAAAGTATAATATGTTGAAGCAGTGAAAGATTGCTTTGTTATTGTACTTCACCACTGATATTTCTTCCTGGTTTCTTACATTTTAAAAATAATTTTGACAATGAGACAAATCTATGTACAAAAAGTGAAGGTAACAATAAATAATTGCAAAAGAGATGATCTTAGTATTACATAAAAGTTGCACAATTGAAGTTGCAAAAATTAAAGAATTGCTGCACTCAAATAGCAATGTTATTATGGACATGCTGTACATCCTTTATTTTCTAAGGTATCCATTTCACCTTGTAATTAGAAATATATTAAAAGACGTATATAGAAAATACTACAATTTGCAATTATGCAATGTTTTAATATTGCTGCTGGAACTTTAACTTTTGCTTTTATTGAGTTTTACTGTGAATTTATTGTGATTTTAACTTTCGCCTTTGATGCTATAATAATATAGGAGTTTTGCACCCAGGTTCTTCATTTTAGAAAAAAATGGAAAGGAAAAGAAATTTATGTGCTTAATAATGATAGTATTCTACTGGTTCCAGTTAGGTTTAAGTGCACATCTTGATGAGATAGTGAAAGAGGGGTAAGATATCGCTGTTGCTGGAGACAGATTTCTGTAAGGCTGGGTCAGCTAGACAGCAGTACCCCTATTTACACTATGAGAGGTGAATAGCTGCATTGAAAAAAAGATAGAAATTTAATTTTGTTTTCAAACAAAAAGCTTATAATTTGTATAATGTAGTAAAAATTGCAGACAGATTGCAGATTCCACTGAATCTTTAATTCCCCCCCACCCTCCCCGATACCTATGATTTTCTATGCTTAGTCTAAAGGTAGGAGGTTTTTTGCTTTTTTTATTGTTTAATTTTATTTTGTATTTTGTTTTAATTTTCCTGTCCCAGTAGCAGCTCCTGTGCCAGCATTGTAAATGATATCGTGGCCCTAATTAAGTCAATGGGAGTTTTCACATTAATTTCAGTGAGGCCAGGATTTAACACTATGTTTTGAAAAAGGTTCAGTGCATTATTATGCTGTGCTAAAAAACTTAATGGATGCCACTGTGCCTACTCAGAACTTGCTTATATGCTTATAAGTTGAGTTTTGGTTTTCCCCTGAAGATAGACAAATCATACGACCCTTAGTGAATAGGATGGCCTTGCTAAATTTCAAATTTCAGTCATTTTTGCTGTAGCCTTGTGCTTTATATGTTTGTGCTTTAAAAGAGGGTATTTATATATTTTACAGTGGGAAAAATGTGTGTCATGTATTGTAAGAAAGAAAAAGAATTTTGCCCATGCTTTTTTTTTAAAAAAAAAAAACAACCTTCAAGAGTAAGTACAGAAATTAGTAGTGATCGCTATCATTTCCCATGGCTCTCGATTGGACTGAAGCCAGATTGCCCTCAGGGAAGATGGCCATCTCTTATGATGTATGGTTAAGAAACTGACAGAAAACTGGGAGGAAAGACACTGTGGGAGAAATGATGGAGACTTAGGTTATGGGGGGAATAAAGGGTGCCAGAGAGGAAGGAGAGAAAAGGAAAGGGAAGGATACTATGCAGAGTGAGCAAATGACCATAGGAGCCATGTCGGGGAGAAGACAATCTAAGGGAGCATGGAGAGGGAGATGTGAGTGGTCAAGGAGGTGTAATGGGAGTAAAGAGAGATAGGATGTAGCTAAGGGAATGGGGTGGAGATAGTATGACTTTTGCTATCACCACAGGGAATTGGACAGGGCAAATGAACTCCCTCTCTGCACTAGCCATTGGGAAGGCCTGTATTTCTGTGTGTGTATTTAAGGGTGATTTTCAACTGAAATGATCATACACAGATTGAGCGTGGGCCTCTTCCTTCTAAAGGATCAAAAATCATAACACAAAACAACCTCCTCTCCTGCCCCCCCACCCTGCAACTGATTTTAAAACATCTAATGATTTGTATGCTAATCTCATGATTGGGGGCGGTGGGTCTGACTCATGATTTTTGATCACTTGGGATTTGCAACTGTTTCAGCTGGAGAGAAACTATTTTGCAGAGAATGTGAATCTGGTGTATTTTGCTGGATGTCTGAAAGCTACAAATGTAAGCTTATAAAATGCACTCTGCTTTTGCATTCTAAGAATGAACACACTTGTAATTATATTACATTAAGATATAGGGTATTCTATGTCTACAACAAGCTATTTTTCTCCCAATAAGGAATTAACCTACATCTGAGATCCAAACTTTACTGACCCCTTTAAAGTTTTGATAGCACTTGCACAAAACACAGGAAACATAAAATGCTTACACATTTAGTTAGTCTTCTTTTATGTTTTTGTGAGAAATTTGAGACTGGATACATCTGTGACATATATAATAGCTTTGCACTGATTTATATATACAGGATTTAATGGATTTATAGCTTGGTACTGCAGTGTCATGTGTGTGGCCTCTCTTGTGTTAGAATCCCTTCCAATTATCCAGTAGTCAGTCTCCTTATAGTGACAACAATCACCACTTAAAATGTCTGAGTGCTATTTTTTAGTAATGTGGCATTTGTTATTAGGGAAGGTCAGGAAGATTATAAAAACCACTGTGGAGCTCTTAAAATATTTCTTTACCTTTTAAAAAGCATCCATGTCACTAAGTATTCCTTTACTTCCTAGTTGAAGATATACAGTTCCTCTTTCTCATAATGCCCCAGGAGAGGGAACCTGGGCTGCAGAAACAGCAGCAGCCCAGGGAATGGTGAAATGTGCCTCTCCCTTTTGCTTCTTAATGGTGCATCTTGTCATTATAGGGAATCTGTCACCTGCACTATGGTGTATTTATCTGCTTTTAGCGAAATAATCAACTAATTTAGACATTCAGTACAAAGACGTCTACACAGGACTGAGTGCTCTGATTTATTGCTTCATCATATGCTTAATACCACAACAGTACCATCAGGTAGCTTGGTGAATATGCTAGATAATTCATGCTCGTCCAATAGCAAATACTGCACTAGACCAGTCCTCCTCGAGGCATCCTCTTTTCTCCACCACAAGAGAACCAGGCTGGGGAATTCCAGAGGATTATCTTCAAATCAGCTCAGCCTGCCTGCCCCCACCACAGTTCAGGCAGCCAGTACCAACACAGTCTCCTAATTTCCATCATGATTGACACCAAGATCTGTAGCTGGGATAGAAATAGTTTCCTCAGGGCCAACCGTTTTCTGTCAGAAGGTCAATTACAATTGCTCAGACCTTGCTGATCTAAAAGTTGCTTAAAAAAGACAAAGTAAAGATTGAGTGAAAGCAAGAGGCACTTATTGTCCAAATTGCACTCTATCAAGTATTCCCATTAATCAGCAATTGTAACAGGATGTCCAGAATCCTACCTCTTACAGCATTCGGTATAACCACCCTTTGACATTTTATACATGGCTTAATTCCTGTGTGTATTAGGGTATCTCAACAGATCAGCACCTGATGAAACATCAGTCAGCTGTGTTACAGTAGTTGACAGGGATTAAAGGTTTTCTTGCTAATGCTATTCAGTGCTTCATTTGTGCCAAGGCTTGCCGGGGCTGAGCCCCAGCACCTCTGGGCTTGCTGCGTCAGTTATGAAAGTAAAAAAAATTGCTTGAGCCCCAGCACCTCATTGCTTGAGCCCCAGCACCTTGTTCATTACAAATTAAGCACTGATGCCATTAGATAACTTCTAGGTTAGTCTCCAAGGTCAGATGCAGTAATATAGTTTAAGAGCCAGGCAGCATGCTGGGAATGACAAAAAGTTCCATTATCCTCAGCACCATCATGAGTGCACCTCACGATCCTGACTGGGATTGAATCCACTTCTGTTTCAAATGTCTGAAACCTCTCTCTAACCATAAATGAAATAGGAGATTGGTAATATAGTTGTTGGTACAAAAGACAAAATAAGCTTTAAGAGAGATGCTAAATGCCACAAAAACAACAAACTAAATGCTTTGCCCATGAGGTCTTTGGAGTTTACGGGCTAAGGTATCCTTTGCAAAAAGTAGTATATGTACACGTAATAAAATACTGTTTTCCTAACTTTTGAGTGCTTGGCTTTGTAACCTTAACAATATTCTTTTAATGTGGTTTTTAAGTGTGTGATTTCTTATATTTTAAAAAAAAGCACACTGAAAAAAAGATAAATTCCATCATGTAGCACCACATTGACACCCACAGGGGTCAGCAGCAGGACTGGAACCTTTAGATCCTCTGCTCAAACCTTCATCTCTTGTGCTAATGGAGTAATTGATAGCAATAGTGGGTTGTCTGCCCCTGCAAGAGAGGGGGGATGGGACACATTACCAGTAGGTTTTATAAATATTTGCTGATATCAGAGCAATAGTGAAACCCAGGAATTTTGTGTTCCATTCCAGGCTCTAGAGGGAAAGTGCTATGGTGGGTGCAGACTCTTCCCCAAGTGTGACCTCTCCTGCCCCATCCCTTCCAACTTGTCCAAGTCCTTCTTTTCTGCACCCCTGTTGCAAAGGCACTAGAGCATCTCAAAGGTTTCCAGTACTTTTAACATTGTCAGACCAATTTATTTTTCCCTAGCCTTATTCTCAGAAATGGCTAACATATTTTGTCTGAAATTTTCAAAAAAAATATTGAGGCAGTAACCTGGCATGGAAGATTTCAACTGAAGTGATAGAATTTGGCCAAGTTATAAGCAACTGAAAACAAAGTCATATAATGGAAAGTATCTGGAAGCCTTAATAATAATAATAATAATTAATAATTTATTATTTATATTATTGAAGCACCTAGGAGCCCCAGTAGGATCCCATTGCACTGTACAAACATGTGCTTTCAAATTAAGTATAAGATGAGAGAAAACAGAGGGATACCGACAAATTCGGGATTACGAGGAAATAATGACCTATTATAGTCCAAGACAGACAGACACAGAGCGGGGGAAGGGGTATAACATACAAGCAGAGTGATCAATGTGATGGCAGCAAATGGGATACTAGTTCCACAATTATTTTTTTTGCGGGGAGAGGGTTATTTAGGAGGGGAGCAGCTAAATGTAAAGAAAGGGGAAGGAATTGGTAAGGAGGGCAGAAAAGGGAACAGGAGGAGGGACAGATGCAGAATGAAGCTGAAGGGAAGGGATGGTGAGAAGTGAGGAGAGAGGGAGGGTTGGAGCAAACAGCCAATCAGAACAGGGCAGAGAAAATCATAGTGTATTCTACAGTGGTGACTGGAATGTCCAGAGGTCCAAAGGTCCCTGCTCCCTCCGGTGGAGTTTCTGTCTCCTGATTGAGGTGTTATTAGAGGAGGTTTGGGAACAAATTGATAAATTAAACAGTAATAAGTCATCAGGACCAGATGCTATTCATTCAAGACTTCTGAAGGAACTGAAATGTGAAATTGCAGAACGACTAACCGTGGTATGTAACTAGCCATTTAAATCAGCTTCTGTGCCAGGTGACTGGAGGATAGCTAATGTGACTCCAATTTTTTAAAAAGGCTCCAGAGGTGAGCCCAGCAATTACAGGCAGTGAGCCTAACTTCGGTACTAGGCAAATTGGTTGAAACTATAGTAAAGAACACAATTTGTTGGGGGAAGATTCAGCATGATTTTTGTAAAGGGAAATCATGCCTCACCAATCTACTAGAATTCTTTGAAGGGGTCAACAAGCATGTGGACATGGGTGATCCAGTGGATATAGTGTACTTAGGTTTTCAGAAAGCCTTTGACAAGATCCCTCACTAAAGGTTCTTAAGCAAAGTAAGCTGTTATGGGATAAGATGGAAGGTCCTCTCCTGGATCAGTAACTGGTTAAAAGATAGGAAACAAAGGGCAGAAATAAATGGTCAGATTTCAGAATGGAGAGAAGTAAATAGTGGTGTCCGCAGGGGTCTGTAGTCCTATTTAATTCATAAATGATCTGGAAAAAAGGGTAAACAGTGAAGTGGCAAAATTTGCAGATGATACAAAACTACTCAAGATAGTTAAGAGTAAAGCAGACTGTGAAGAGTTACAAAGGGATTTAATAAAACTGGGTGACCGGGCAACAAAATGGCAGATGAAATTCAATGTTGATAAATGCAAAGTAATGCACACTGGAAAACATAATCCCAACTATACATATAAAATGATGGGGTCTAAATTAGCTGTTACCACTCAACAAAGAAATCTTGGAGTCATTGTGGATAGTTCTCTGAAAACATCCAGTCAATGTGCAGCAGCAGTCAAAACAGTGAACAGAATGTTGGGAATCATTAAGAAAGAGATAGATAATAAGACAGAACATATCATATTGCCTCTATATAAATCCATGGTACGCCCACATCTTGAATACTGCGTGCATTCCCCATCTCAAAAAAAGATATATTGGAATTGGAAAAGGTTCAGAAAAGGGCAACAAAAATTATTAGGGGTGTGGAATGGCTTCTGTATGAAGAAAAATTAATAAGACTGTGACTTTTCAGCTTGGAAAAGAGACGACTAAGGGGGAATATGATTGAGGTCTATAAAACCATGATTGGTGTGGAGAAAGTAAATAAGGAAGTGTCATTTACTCCTCATAACACAAGAACTAGGGGTCATCAAATGAAATTAATAGGCAGCAGGTTTAAAACAAACAAAAGGAAGTATTTTTTTTACACAATGCACAGTCAGTCTGTGGAACTCTTTGTCAGAGGATGTTGTTAAGGGTTCAGAAAAGAACTAGATAAATTAATGAACAATAGGTGCATCAGTGGCTATTAGCCAGGATGGGCAGGGATGGTGTCCCTAGTCTCTGTTTGCCAGAAGCTGGGAATGGGTGACAGGGAATGGATCACTTGTCAGAAGATAGGATAATGGGCTAGATGGACCCTTGGTCTGATCTTATGTTCTTATATCTGGCTCCTCTCTGCAGCCCACATGGTGGGAGGGAGGAAAGGTACTGCATGGGTTCACAGTGTGAGGGTCTCCCCAGCTCAGTTTTGGGTCCAGCAGGGTACTGGCGGGGGGGAAGTGTGGCCATGGCAGGGCCTCATTTTACTCCCTGCCTTACGGTGCAGCAATCTGCTTTCACTGCTTCTGCTTCTACCAGATAGAGTCTCTGGCTAGAAATGCACAAATCAGTCATCCAAATAACCTTAGCTCTGGCCTGTTGTTCCATCATGCAATAAGCATCTGATTATGATTAATGTGTTATTGTAGCTGTGCAGATCCCAGGATATTAGAGAAACAAGGTGGATGAGGTAATATATTTCGTTAGACCAGCTTCTGCTGGTGAGAGACAAGCTTTCAAGCTTACACAGAGCTCTTTTTCAGGTATGGGCAAGGTACTCAGAGTGTCACAGCTAAATACAAGTTGGAACAGATTGTTTAGCATAAGTAGTTAATTCGTATTGTAAGAGACCATTCAAGGTGAAGTGGCCAGTTAATACCAAGCTCATCATCAGAACCAAGCTCCCCACAGAACAGAACCCACCAACTCAAAGTGGCACCAGACCCTGCCAGAACAACAGATGCAAAACCTGTAGACATGTCTCCACAGCAATGACAGTCAATACTTACTGACAACACACCTTTCAAGATCTACACATGCCTATCACAACACGTGGTATACCTCATCTAGTGCACTAAATGCCCCAGTAACAGCTATGTCGGTGAAATGAGACAATCACTATACTCTTGAATGAACTCACTGAAAAATGATAAAACGCCATAGCACCCATTCACAAAGCTATCACTCCATATCTGACCTCTCAGTACTTAGCCTAAAAGAAAACCTGCAAAACCTTCATGAGCCTAGGAACTTAAATTCATAACTATAAATCATGAACTCAATAAACACACTGGATTTATGGCTTATTTCAACAACCTGAAACCCACTTACTCCCCTTTTTTGTCCTATAATGGCAGTAGTGATAATTGGCCACTTCACCTTGGTCTCTTTCACTAACAGCAGGTGGTCCAGTAAAAGATACTATCTTACCCATCATGTCTCTTTGATTATGACTCAAGCATTTTAGTGTGTTTGGACCCATATTAGATTGAACTGATTTTTAAAGACACATTATGGGTTTTTTTCCCCCCTCAAGTTAACAATAAAAGACATAATTAAAGACGGCTGCCAGCTTCCATTTTACTTAATGGGATGGAGGCCACTGGCTACCCTCTGTTAACAAAATGGGCATTGCCCCCTATTGTTCCCAATGGAAATAAAGCCAAGCTACCCTCCATAAAGGTGGTAGCCCTCTATGATTTACAGAGGTGAAGATGAACAAGTGAATGGAGGCCGTGGCCATCTTTACAGTGGGTACTCAGCTACTTAAAGGACTGATTTTTAATTAAGTTTACCTCATACATTCTCAGAAAATTCATTCTATACCCCAGATCAGGTGCGGTAATTTTGGGGAGGATATACTTTATTTTTCATACATAATGAAGAAGCAGAATACTTTCTTTAAGTGCAACTCAAGTTAACTGTGGTTGGAGTTGTAACTGGGCTGCCATGAAATATATTGTTTCTCTAGAGGTGGCCCTAAAACCAAACTATAAGTAAAATAGTATAGTACATTTTGGAACTACATAAATAATAGCAAAAAATTCTAGTCCTAAAAAGATTATTAGGATATAGGGTTCCACCAGAAATAAAAGGGAAACAGGTAAGTGGGTATTGGGAGTGGGCGGGTGCATGGGCAGTCCTTTGCTTATGTTGGGATTTTTAACTTATGAATGGGGGCCTGCAGCTGTAGTCTAGAAATCTAAAAAAATAAACAAACCAAAAAAATATTGTAAACAGAAGTAGTGAGAAGACTCAATTCAAAAGTGTCCTAAACAACAATGCATTTTATGGACTGTCACACAGTTGTGAAAAGCAGAAAAGAATTAAAAAGTCACAACTTGTTAATTTAATTTAAAAGTTTATTTTATTCACTTACTTACTCATATTAGTTCAGGTGATTATATTTAACTTTACATTGTTGTACTGAGGCCACTAATAAACTGTACTGCATTTTTACTTTAATACAGTTTTCGTTATTAATCCTGCAGAATTGTATCTCTAATTTAGACCCCAGTTCAGCAAGATACTTCAGCACATATCTAATTTTAAGCACATGAGTTGTCCCCAAGAGGCTAGCTAGTGAGATTATACATGTGCTTAGGTACCTTACTGAACTGGGGCCTTCATGAGAATTCAGGTAAAATTTTAACACCAATAAAAATGTGCATTTTGAAAACATGTGTACTGTGGTTAAAAGTAGGCTTTGATTTTTTTTCTGTAATGCTGGTATTTCAGAGTATTTTCCAGATGTGCATTAGTCCTCATTTGCTATGGTTAAAGTAACTGAAGATGAAGCTAATATTTTTCGCCAACCAGCTGTTAAATTCAATGCAATTTATGAACTACAGGTTTACATGACATAGGTATCTGAAGTGGGGGTTTTTCTGTTTATCATTTTGAAAACAGAGTTGTAGGTTGAATTAATAATTTTTTCAGAGTCTGAAAATGTGAGCATGTGTCTTATTAAACAGGCTTTCGGTTGCTTTCACTGGTGGAGGGAGGCATGGGGAAGCTTATGTGGAGCTAATGACTGAAAAATTTCTTTTTGGCCCTAATGTTTTAGGGTTCTGCTACCATGTCTTTCTAGAAGGGGACTTCCAACCCCAAGAACAACTGAGCAGCCAGTCATTAGGGGAAAACATCACACTCGCTCAAGGTCGAGTGAGCATTCTAGTATCAGACCATTATGCTCTGTACATCATCTAGTTCCAGGAGGGTCGGCGCCACCTTCTCCACTTCTGACAAGGTTCCTATTAAATGTACAGCACAGCATTCATGTCCTACCTCCCAGATGTCACTGTGGTGTTGTACTTTCCCGAGTATATACGGTGCATTCACTCTTTCTAGCACGGTACTATAATCCTTTCTCCATGGTACTTACACTTCTCCCATATCCTCTACTCCGTCTATCTTCACTGTCTAGATGGTGCTTTTGACTGTTGAATTATATAATTATGGAACATGAGAGTTAAAATTTGACTGTTTTGTCCTTCCATTGTTTTGTTTATGTACTCATATGAAAACATGCAAAATATTTCATTTTGAAAATGTGCTGTAAATAGCACACAAACAATTTCCACACAATTAACTCTTGCTTTACAGCAGCAAGTTAAGAGAGAGTCATTTTGCCTATGAAATGCTAAAGGTCACCATCTGTAATTTGTTTAATTTGTATTAATTTTTTTCAGATAATAGCAAAATTTGAGAAATTATGTGTAACTTTAATGTATTAGATAAATGTAACATATTTAGAAAATATAATACTGTACCTGGCAATGAAGTTTAACAATTAGGCCTTGTCAGTAATCAAGCTTTTTCTCATCTATGTATTTTAGCTATAGTATTCCAGGTTACCAACAATGGCCTTAGGAATTTTATATGTAAATTTACTTGAATTTCACAGATATCTGGTGTGTTAATCTGCTAAACTCAATGTGTCTAAAAGAAGCCAACCTATTTAGAAATTATGCGAGTTAAATTCATCTTTCCACACAGTCAAAACAAATGAATTTAGAATATCTACTTGGGTAAGAGTATTAAAGTTCTGTGGAACTGCTCTAAGAATTTACACCTATTACCAAATACACACACTACAAAAATTAACAGAAGCGGTGCCAATAAACAACTACACTTCAAAAGAAATGCTCAGAAAAGCCACTTTACCTCTAACATTAGATACTTGCAACTTAATTGTCTGTTGCCCTGCACCATGTTAAGTTTGACACTAATGAAAACTGAGTATAAAATGTTACCAATCAGAATGGTAGTATTTTACACCCCTTTGCATTGGTGGAAATGACTATACAAGGTGAGAGACAATGGTGAACCAGGCCCTTAGACTCCTGTCTGCCATTTGCAGTTCCTGTCTAGAAACATTGAATAATTTGGAGCTTGAAAATATTTTTCCTGAGTTGAAGACAGTTAGAGAAACTAAAGATGAAGCACTGTTAACTCTCCAGGCATTGAGGACTGTATGAATAGGACAGTATAGCATACATAAAATTTCTGCATCTTCCATATACGCATTTTAATATAGGCATTATCTTTACCACTCAAAATGTATTGATTCAGATTTTATTTGGATTATTTTATTTTATCTTCATTCCATCTGCAGAATACACCAACAAGGAAGTCCAACTCAGTCACCTCCTGCAGACACATCATTCAGCAGTCGTAGGGGAAGACAGCTTCCGCAAGTTCCAGTAAGAAGCAGCAGTGTAGAGCAAGGTATCAAATAATGAGTTTATCATAATTCAGAATCTTGGATTTCCTTCCTTACCTTATTTTACTTTGTCTTTGGTAACAAAATGTTCAGTGCTTTATTTATTTCTACCCACAAAGGAAGATATTTGAATAAAAGAATAATGGTAGATTGGAAAGTATTGTAGAATTTGATTGGTTGATTGTTCTATAGTCTCCTGGCTTGGCTTGGTTTGGTTTTTGCTGTGTACCTTAAAATTTCTATTGCAAACATTCCATTATCTTAGTACATACCGACCCATGACCACAGATTTAGTGTTCAGGTCACAGAGCTCAGTGATGTTACTTCTAATACCACCTTGCTCATGTTCTGTTAAGTTGGACTTGTTGGGTGAGATTAACTGTTGTGCTTTGCTGACAGAAACTGATGAAAGTCAGATAATGTCAATCTCTTTTTTGTTCCCTGAGTCAGACAAAGGCCTACTGAACAGAGTGAAACCACCTAACATTAAAAATGTGAAAGCATGGGTCATGAACTGGTGCATGTTTAAGGGAACAGGTGGTCAAGCAAAGAGAACTTTTCCTTGTTGAACAGTGCAAAGTTGAGCTAGGTTGGTGTGAGAGGTACTGTATCCAAACAGATCAAACAAGTGTTAACATGAGTGTTTCCTTTCCCATCAACATACTGCGGCTTGAGTGTTGGTTACTATATTAAAACAAAATGAATTTTAAATATGATTTAATTTCATCCTGGGAAATATGTGTAATTCAGTTTTCTCTATTATTCAAGCAACTCTGTCAGTGCATTGACTACATCTGACAATTCAAAACTCAAATTACCGATACTGCAGATCTTTCCGCTAAGCAGAAACTAATGCATGTAAGAACTTCTAATGTTTGTACTTCCTGCGTTTCCTGAAATATTGTCAGACACCTCCCAGAGCAGACAGTGTTGTTCGCTTTGACTTCTTTACCAAGCTAGGCGTACCCTATACTTCTTTGCATGATAATGAATTGGTTGACTGGTTACATGAGCTTTATGGATGTGAGCCATCCTAAAAGTATCGTTATAGTACACGCTCACTGACACATGAAAATGTTTTCCTCTTCACTATATTTATTTATTGTGAATATTCAATATACTTTACTGAGTTTGACTGGTGGACTAACTCTGAATTTTATATTCAGTTCTTCTAATTATATCTCTGTAACAATGAAGGACTCTCTTCATTGTAAACTGGTGGTGAACTACATGTGCAGCTTAAATTTTTATGTTGCCCAGTGTATCTCTAAGTTCGGAGCTATGTAAGAAGGAAAGTATGATATGATTTCATATATTCTGTACATCATAATTCTTATGTGATTCCTGCATTTGAGACAGTACATGGAAAGGATATACCTGATCTATCACTTTTATTTTGACTAAGTATTTTTCTCTAGTGGATATTCACTTATTATCATTATCACTAAATAATGTGTAAGAAATAACATTCTAATTTAAATTATGTTGACAGAAATTTTAAATGAATGCAGAACCTTGTATGAACTGTGAGACTGAAAGGAGGGAGATTGCAGTTACATAGCTAACAAGAAAAAGTTAAACAATCAAAACTGAAGCTAAAATTAGCATGTGTTCAGAGGATTATTGATATTACAAGCACATATGAAGTAGAGTATTGATATTTCAAGCTGTGAATACTTATTTACACTGGTGATTTATCCTCTTGCGTCATAAGTATGCAAGGGTTAGCACATCCGTTACTCTTGCTATTACTCTAGGATTGTATGTTATATCCTTCATGTCAGTGAACTGACAATGTGGCTGGAGGCTGAAGAGAAGAATTCTTCCTTTACATACTGATTTTCTTTTCGTTGTGTGATTGGGTTGCCATTTTATTAAAGACATCTTTTCCCATTTTTTTCCTCTGTTTAACTTATGATTGTGGTTGAGAGCGACTAGGTACCTCTTTGCAAACACACATGAAAAATGTTACTGTTTAAATGTTGTTGGGTTAAATACAGACATGATTACATATAAATTTCTCTGACACTCAACTCGATGAAATGTAGGCCATAAAACAAAATACTTGCTTTAATTCATTGGATCAAATTCTGCCACCTGGTACAGCTGTCCAACCCAACCCACATCAAGCCAATTTCAGTATAAAATGGAGTAACTAAGAGTACAATTTGGACCTAATTTAGGGTTTAATCCAAAACCTATTGAAGTCAGTGGAAGATTTCCTATTAATTTTAATTAGCATTGGATAGGTCCATAATGACTTCAATTCACAGTCAACAGGGCTACATGAATGTGGATGGTGGCAAGATCCAATGCAATCTGTTAATGTTGGGGGAGCTGCATTTCTGGGTTCAATATTCTTTGCATTTCCTTCAGTTGTAAATAAAGCTGTGTAGTGTTGGGAAACACTGGCATCCTGCACTGAAAGAGAATACTGTATGCTATGATATGAGTTTATGGCAGGTCATGTTAATTCTCCTGAACTAAGAGGGGTGAATACAAATGGTTTTACAGTTAAATCCATTTTGCAGACTATAATAACCATTGTAGAAAGGTTATAGCAATATATATCTACTGTAAGTGATATAATTCATTATGATTTTGCATAGTCAGAAGACATACCAGCCTTCAGTAAACCAATTTTAGTATTGTGTAAAGCTCTTGATGTCAGAGAGGGGAATGGATATTGGAATGAGAGGTTGGTGGCAGTTTTCTTTTTTGTCTTGACAAATAATGTTATTGTGGAACTGTTTCTTCTGTAGTAAATTATGACATCCATGCTAATACCTCTTTTACAGGATTTACGCAGTATCTCAGAAATTCAGTTTTGGTCATCATTAAGTTAGGACTGAAAAAAAAAGTACCGGGTAGTTCTGATTTATTGTCCTTATCAGACAATGACTGATAAGTTAACACTCCCGGAAGCAGTTTCAATTTGAAGCTGATGGAAAGCCAACTTTTGAGCAAGTTTGTCAGTTTAGAAATGCCCATAACAGTAGAAATACTACATAGAAAATCCTATCGAAGAAACCTCAGAGTAAAGGATGGTGACAATCCCATTGCATCATAGAGGCAGGGTGATACCTGTGGTCAGGTACAGAGGAGTTCACAGAACACAATTTTACAGGTAAGGGGAAAATTCCAGTGTAAGATATCTTTTTATTCTGAAAACTCCAAAATGGCATAATTTAAAAAAAAAAAAAAAAACTTTGGGGGGCCTTTAGTTCTAAATGGGGATCAGTGGCTTCATGTATTTTTTTTAAATTATCTACCAAGTTGTTTATTTAGAAGAGCTATAAGACATGCAATAGTATTTTTCAACCCATTGCAGTATGTAAAAATTTTAGCGCTTGGACTCAAGGCTATGGACTTCTCTCAAGCAACAGAAATTTGAGTGAAAGTCATGATAATATTTGAGTCAAGTGTGTATATCTGTGCATTGAAATGCAAATATGGACCTTGATATGCAACTATGCCAGCTGTATCATGGCAAAGATTTCCAGACTCCCGTAATCACATGGATCTTATTGCAGGATCAAGGCCTGAGAGGTCTGCAAGTGAAAACTAGTCTATACAGGTATCTTTACATAATTCACATTTCTAAATATCTGTAAGTATTTGCAAACAAGCTACCATGCAGTGGTCATTACCCAGACTTGTAGTATTTTGAAATATATCGTTTTTCTTTCCTTGTTTTAATTGGCAATATTAAAAAAGGATATAAAAATAACATGAAGATTTTTCAACTCAGTGGTTAAATTAATGAAATTCTAAGCCCTGGCAAAGAAGAGTGTGTGCGTTCAACTTGTCACGTTGTGCTGAGCGATTGTAAAAGGCTTGAATCACTCTGTTACTACAGAACACAATGTTTAAGTGGCAAATAAAGAGTGGAGTTGCTGCATTAACTATGAATTTCTCTACTGTTGTATCATAACTTTTTATACATTTGCATAGATTTTGTGAGTCTGTCTGTCGTCTTTACTCAGTCCTTTCTCTATTGATAACAAGAACTGAATTAATGGGAGTTTGACCTGAGTAAGGATTTCAGGTTGAGCCCATACATTGTTATTTTGTAACTATTCACCCTTATTGTTCAAGGAAATTTATACAAGCTGGTGTTCTACAGCAGTTTTTTCCTAAGGCCGTCGTTAGCTGAAGTAGGTTGTATTCTGACAAATGAATAACTGAGAGGCATGTGGTTAAGAAAAGGTGTGTTAGAGCTTATTGAAATTTCAGAACCAATGAGACACATGGATGATTGTGCACTAATAAATTTGTTAGTCTCTGAGGTGCCACAAGTACTCCTTTTCTTTTTACGGATACAGACTAACACGGCTGCTACTCTGAAACCTGTCACGGATGATTAAAAGGATTATTGAAAAGTAGTTTCCATAATAAATACAGACAAACCAGATCACTGTCCCTGTCCTCACTCTCATTTGACTCTTGACAAAATGATTTATTTTTCATTTGGTTAACAACGTGGTTTCACATTGCATAGTTCTTATAATGATGCAGTGTGATATTAGATTTAATGTTTTTTTGTTTCTTTGTTGTTTTAACATTCCTGACCTATTGAGTTGTACCAGTTTACACTTCCATAAATAACTTTGTGCCTGACCCTTAGAAAAATCTCCCACCGGAGAAAGTCAGAACAGTGCCTGAATAAATATTGCAGGAAATGACCCTGTACTAACAGACATCTAAACCATTTGGCTTGAAATTTAGATTCAGGTAGGACAGCAGCTTTTTATCCAGAAAGTGGTTACAAAAATTGTCTCGATATCTTTCTTTAAAATCAAGATAGTTCTTTTTTATACTGCTTGAGAGAAGACTATTTTCCGTGTCTGAAGTAAAACAGAGGAATGTACTTAAAGACATACGAATGAATTTTCTGACAGATGATGGTATGCAATAATCAGAAATTAATTGTATTGTATATATTTTCAAGTTAACTCTTAAATAATGACTCCATCTAACCAAGGGGCCTCTTATTTGAAAAGACTTTAATATTGGTGTTAATGTGGTATGGGTACAATTTATATAAACTGGATTGAAAAAAAATTGATAAAATAGACCTATAAAGATCTTCATTGCATGAAGGAAGGACATATACTGACAAGTTATTTTCATTGTTACCTGTGGACAAACAATGATAGAATTTCATATGAAAGAATTGCAATATTGTTAAATAATAAAATTGAGTTGCAACTATAGTTCTCAGTTAGAGAATACAGAATATTGGTTTCTGCAATGCTATTGCAGCCAATGGGCATTTTTCTTGAGTTAGGGCTGCAGGATTGGACCCTCTCAGTTAAATTCTGCTCTGAAGTACACTGGTATAAATTCAGAGTAACTAAGAGCAGAGTCTGAGCTTTCTAACAAGAGGCTAATAAAAGAGGATACTATTTCAGTTTTCAATTCCCACCTTTTAGCATTGTTTTTGTTTTGTCTTCATGTCCCTATTTTCATTTAAAATTGTTAGATGGCATTGCATATTCAGAGCCAGATTGTGGAACCTTCACTCACGCTGAGAGACACTCACTCACATGAGTAGACCCTTTGACTAAAGTCAGTGTTGCCAGCTCCCACAATTTTATCTCAAGTTTCATGGTATTGGGTGTTTTCCTTAAAGCCCTGTTTTCTAGTGTCCAGTGATTTATTGAGAATTGCAGCTTTTAATTAAAAAATAAGTTTCTCACCCATCATTGTGGAGAAAACATGAAGTGAGTTTACCCTTGAGACTCAGAAATCAGAAGACAAACAGAATCCAAAATTTATTATTTAAAAACGTGTCTCCATTTTGGGGAGCCTGACTCATGTTTTTAGAGCACTTGGGGTTGGCACTACTATACTCAGCAGAAGAAGCAAAGACTTCACAATCTGACCATCAGTAACTTCATTGTTACTCATAGTTTTAAATAAATATTCTGCATTTATAATTTGTCATGGTTTATCATCCTGATTTTCCACATTACTTTTATGTATGCTCTGATACAGCCTATTGTATGTGCCATTGTCAAATGCAATACATTTCTTTGTCTAACTTTAAATTTGCTGATTTCTTTCTTTTGTTTCCATCATTCCATGCATTTAATTCATTGAAGAACAAGAGAATTATAACTCTTCCTCAAAAGGTAAATATTCACGTACATTTTACAAACACTTGACAACTGTGAATTTTATCTTTCTCCCCATTATTTTCCATGTTAATACGTTTCATTCAGTCATCAATGAAAATCAACTAAAAAAGTTCCATCTCAAATATCTAGCTGTTATCTGGTTTATCCCTCTTTACAACTGGAAAATTATTTGATGTGTGATCTCAAATTTCTGATTAAAATGGTGCATAGTGTATTTAACCTGAGTCCCTTGATACTATGTGCAGTAAAGTACGTGCTACTTTGGGTAGAAAGTCAGTCCAGAGGCCCAGGTTGTACCTCACCCCAAGGTCCGCAAGTTGGCTCTGTGCATGGTTTCCATTAATCACGTAATGGCATGTGAAGGCACAGAGGAACAGCCATGGCACCATCCTGTCCTCTCCTTCAAAGCCCCTGGACAATGCTTCATAAGTCTGAGGTCAGACAGGGGGAGTGGTTGGAGAGTGGAATGGACAGAGGGATGACAAACATTATCCCTCCTTCAGATGCAGGGAGATTCTGAAGAAGGATAGTACAGTTTGGGGCTGTGTTGTATATTCTTGGCATGAGGATCACCACTGCCAGAGAAGTCCTTAGTAGCACAGCTCCTATGGAGCTATGCTGCCAGGAAGCTACCTGGGAAACACAGAGGCACCCCACATGGTTTTGGCCTCCCATGGACCCGCCATGATCAATGTTGATTTCCGTGGTTTATTCCAGGAAGGGGAAGGGGAATCATACTTTGCACCTCTCCGAGTCAGGACTACGTGGGGGTAATTCTGGCTTTTTCTGAAAGAAGGAATGATTCAAGACAAAGTCTGCTTGAGGAGACAAAGAAGAATTCAAATGAACAATATTTAACTCTGACAGTAAAACATTGCACTAAAGAAACATTAATCGTAGTGATAAACCCAAATTAGAACATTAGATTCAAGTCCTCCCAGACTCTGGAAAATTCTGATCTGAATCTAAACTTCATAGGCTGTCGCCCAACCATCAGAGATCTGATCAGACTGGATATTGGATTTGAACCAGAACAGCAAATACTATCTGCTTTGAGGAAGTTTGGGTCTTAATCTGAATCCCATCTCCAAAGTTCTAGGCCATTTTGTACTAACAGTTCAGGACACAATGCTGTACAGCAAGTTTTTAGTCTTTTCATGGTATATATTCAACTTTTATTTTTTACCACCTGAGAAAGTGCCATAAAAAGAACAACCAATTCACTTTGTTCTGTGTTCACTTACTTGGTTTTCACAGAACATACTGTATATGGCCCAATCATTCAGTACTTATCTAGACAAAATTCCTATTGTCTTCAATGACAGTTTTACCTGGTAAGAACTCCGGCATCCATTCTCATAGAGGCATATTTTCACCATGA
Organism: Lepidochelys kempii; assembly: GCF_965140285.1. Classification (NCBI taxonomy): domain Eukaryota; kingdom Metazoa; phylum Chordata; order Testudines; family Cheloniidae; genus Lepidochelys; species Lepidochelys kempii. The sequence continues at coordinate 58,227,773 of NC_136382.1, forward strand.
TCTGAAAATAATTCAGTGTTAAAGGAACACTGTCTACTTTCTAAGGTCCCCATGCGCAGACAGAAGTTACATCAAGGTTTGTATGTTGTTAGCAGGCCAGCATTTCAGTATTGCCAATCCTGTGGCAAGATTGGCTTAAAAATCATGAGTTTTTTTTAAGGCTCATATTTTGGACTGTTTTCTGATTTGTAAAGACAGAGGAGGTATCACCCCATTTCTGTGTATGTATATCAGGAAATTCAACCTAAAATGAACAGTTGGAGGACCTCCTTCCTTTTTTTCTGGCTGATAGATGAGACACTTCACAATCTTCCCCTGATCGCTGGTACTGCCTTCGGCTCCCGCTCAAAGCCCCATACCTTTAGTGGGTGTTGCCTCCTGCCTCACACTCTCTCCTTCTGCTTGTGACTGCACCTGTCCAGCTCCCACTGTAGGTTCAGTTTCACAACTCTGCTCCTTCCCATTCTCTGGATATTGGAGCAGCTCCTGCCCAGTCAAACCCACCCCTCACACACGCGACTGCTCTTGACCAGCTCCCCTCCATACAGGAGCTCAGCAGCAGTGGGGAAATAATAGACTCCTGCGGCTGGAGAGGGTGGGTGGATATGCTACAGGAATCACTTCTTTCCCTCTTCTGACTTCCCATAGCTCTTCTCCTCATCAGCACAACACTAAGTGAATGAGGGGGCAGGTGGGAGCTGCCTCTGCTCCTTTTTTTGTAAAGGAGGGAGAAGAGATTCCACAGTAGATTGAGCAGTAGCCTTTGCTGGTGGCAGCCAGGCCTGCAGCCTAGTGCCTGTGATACAGGCTCCCAGTTGTATTCTCCGGTTGCTGTGGCCAGAAATGCAACATTATTTATAGGTCAGTCAGAAATCCAGAGCTATGAGGAGCTTCTTACAAGATCAAGAGGAGACACTATTACTGTTATAACACCATAGGACTTGTAAAAAAAATTACAGTCATTGGTGAGAGTGATGTTTTCCACATGCTAGAGCCGTCTTGCATTACCACAAAAAAGTTCCATAATCACAATGACTTTTTGAAGAGCACTGTTTCTCTTTCTGTCATATAAATGCAACAGTATGCACTTGTGTGGAAGAAATGAGACATCTAGTGGCCAAGGAGAATGGGAATTTTTTCAACCAGTTGCAAAGAAATTCTCTCATTTTCTTATATTAACAATGTCCTGGCCAACATAGGGAGTGAGTATGGTACTGAACCTGATGTATCTAAAAAACAAAAACAAAAACCACCACCTTATTACTAGAAAGTACATTACAAATTTAGATCCACATACCTTCTGGGACCAAAATAGGCTATATTGTTCTATAGTCCCTAAAGACACAAACAATATAATATTCTTCTTCAAACAATTAAAAGTTTTACCATGTTGGTAAATAATAAAAATGACTTTCAATTAGTCTTAGACTCCTAAGTGCCTATGTTACTTTTGAAAATCAGATTTAACCTCTGAAGTAACTTAGGTGCTCTTTGAAAATTTTACCCTAAGGTTTAAAGGGCAAAAAATCAAAGGGGAATATTTGATATCTACTAGGTAAGTTCTACAGCTCCCAGAATCGTGTGGCCAGTCTCTGCTAGTCCTAGCTTAGGTTGAAGCAACCTCGGGCAGTTCTACCCTATGGTCAAAAAGAACTGTACACTCACCTAAGGATTAATAAAACATGCAGCGCAGCCACAACTCCTTCCCTACCTCCTATACCACAGCCTGCAGATGGGCTAACACAGGAGCCGTTATACCAGCTCTATGCTGCTGCGATGCCAGAAACCCCATCCGTGGAGTTACGAGGTCCTTTTGACCACAGCAGCAAAGCTGGAGTGGAATTGGGCCCAAAGTTCTTAGAGCCATTCTGCCATTTTGATTCCACTATCTGTGACTTGGATTGCTATTCACGTCACACTAAGGGAGAGTTAACCTGAAGTGAATGCAGAATAGTTAAAAATAATCTTCAAATGGTTTCAGATTAGTCCATGCAGCACTCTGAAGTCTTTGAGTACTGGTGTGGGTAGTAAATTTGCTTTGTGTTCATTATGTACACTCACCAGTGTTAGAGTTCCTGCATTGCTTAAATGGCTCACAACATTTATTTATAGGAGCATAAAACTGAGTGCTAATACATAAGATATTGAAAGCTTACATGTAGACTGGGGCAGAGATTGCCTTCTTGTGTGCAGGTGGATGATCCCTAGCATTTTGGGTGGTACCAGATTACAAATAATCTTAATATTTAAGTTTGGAGTCGGAATAACTTTTCATTCATTTTTCCAATGAGTGTTTGAATATACTTGCTTTAGCTCCCTCCCTTCCAGATGGTTAATTAATTATTATTCTTAGTCCTATTTGAGTAGCTGCTATTAGGACAGAAAGGGTAGCTGTATACAAAAATCTGTAATTTCATTGGGGATCCTCCCTATAATAGTTAAATTTGAATGCAAGATAACTATATGAATCATCTGAGTCCAAAATTATCAGTTTTATTACCATACATTCTAAAAATGTATGGAAGGCAATATAGTTTGTACAAGAAACTGAAGACTCTATAGACCTAAATTCGTCCAAAATAAACTCCTTTTTCAAATGTAAAATGAAAACCATCCAGAGAAAATGAGGGTGAACAATGACGGTTGTAAAATAGTAACTAAATACTTCATTCACTAAATTCCACAACACTTTTCAATTGAAATATTTGTAAATTATTCACCCAGCTCTCATGAACATAAAACTGAATCTGATTTTGTTTTTCATGAATATCTTCATTACCTTCTCAATATGTTACTTGGCTGATTGAAGAAGTCAAAGGAGAAAAAAAATATCATGCAGAATTAAAATAGTAAATTGAGGAATATTTATTTTGGGTCTGATAAACAGTGAAATTGGTATTTATTCTCCCAATACCATATTTGGGGCACTCTCATTAATGATATCCCACATTCTTAAAGTGCTAGAACAACTTTTCAATGTGCTAAATTACTCTTCAGAAATTGCCTTCTCATTGTCTATGTTCTTTCTTTTATATATACTTTCCTTCAACAATTTGAATAGGAAATTGTCTAAAATTATTCATGGATTCATAGATTTTTACTCGAGAAGCTATTATGGTTATCTGGTGTGAGCTCCTGCATAACAAAGGCCAAGTCATTTCACCCAGTGATTCTTTGCATCAACCCCATATCTTGTGGCTGAGCTAAAGCATATTTTAGAAAGATATCTTCTTTTGATTTGATTTAAAGACATCATGTGATGGAGAATTTGCCACATCTTTTGGTAAGTTGTTCCAATGGTTAATTACCTAACTGTTAAAAATGTGCACCTAATCCCTGGCCTTAATTTATCTACCTTCAATTTCCAGATCTTGTGATACCTTTATCTATTAACAAGTCCTGTGTTATCAGAAATCTTCTCCTCATATGTAGGTAATTATAGACCATGGCCAAGTCACATCTTGTCATTCTCTTTGATCATTCCGCAAGATTGAACTTCCCAAGTCTGTCACTGTGAGGCAGCTTTTCCAGATCTTGAATAATTCTTTTAGCTTTTTCTGAACCCTTTCCAATTTTTCAACAACATTGAATCTGGAATACATACACTCCCTGGAATAACTGTTCCTTTTGAAGTTAGATAAATTGAGTAGTGTGTGGTTTTCAATGTATTTTGAATGTCCTAAAACTGAAGCTCTGTTTTGCAATGTATATTGAAGATTCCTAACACCTCCCTGGTGTCCTTGGCCAAAATTTCCCTTGCCCGCTAGTGTTGTTCTGTTTCCTGGATGGCTGTTAGTCTCTACCCAAGAGATGATGAAATTTCAGTATTATTGTATGTGTATAGTTTGTGGAATGTTCTTTAGCTTGGAATCTGGTGAAGGACTTGAAGCTGGCCACTCACCACATCCTGAAATAGCAGTATCCTGTGTGGTGATGTTGTCTTTATAATAATTCACTGCTAAAATAATTGTAATTCCTCTTTCACATAAATGTGTGTGTTTTTTTTAATGTTGCTCATTGCCAGGATTCCAAATCTGCAAAGTCTGCATAGTGTAGTCTGTCTATGTTGGTTATTGGTGTATGTGAAAGAGGTGCAGGAATAAAAGCGTAAGGTGGGGAATCATAAGCTAGTGATAGAAAAGAACCACATCATCTTCTCCATACCCTGCTAATGCGATATTGCTACCTACCATATATTCCTTAGTATTTAGATAAGGCTAGGTCTCAATGCCTCACACATTGGGAAGATCACAATTTTTCATGGGAGATTGGTCGGCAATCCAGTGGGCCTTACAGTTAAATGATTCCTGATACATTACACAAATTTTCTTCAGCTACATTTCAGCCTATTACTCTCACTTCTTGATATTTACACCCATTATATAACTATAAAATACAAGTCAGTATTTCCAGGCTCCTAATCAGTTTATATCTCTTCTTTGAATTCCTTTTAATTTGTCAACACATTTCTTGCATTAAGGTTCTCTGAAACGTAAGCAGTACTAGGTATGGTCTCTTTAGCATTTGATACTGAGGAACTCTGCTGTCTCCTTGGTCAGTGATATGTGACCTGATATTTACAGCTCAAAACCCCCTTTGTTTTCTTGGTATTCACATAGCATTGCAAGATCAAATTTAGATTGTTTTGCTTTATCACATTTAGGCATATTTTTAAAAATATCTTTGCTTATATTTTTGCAAGAAGAATCTCGGTTTATTATTTCCTGCCCGTATTTCTACCCCTTTGTACTATTTTCATGTCAGCATTGGTGTTTGCAATCCCTCAATTTAATAAAATCTGCAAATATAAATTTATATGTAGTTTATCCCCTCAAATTGTTAGAGATGTTAAATAAATCCAGACACAAACCCATCTCCGTGGCACTGCCGATTATCATTACTGGCCTTCGTTTGCAGACCTCATATGGTTTTCAACCTATACTATTCAGATTAGTTCAATTTGAAGTAATTTTAAAATAAGATGTCATGCACTATTATGTCCACATCTTTACTAAACTTCAGGTATATTGCATCTATTGCATTCTGCCCATTTACTAATTTTGTAACTTGGTTAAAAACAAAATCTATTGAATTTATCTGCTATGGTATATTTTATATATGACCATACAGTTTATTGCTCATGGTTCTATTGTTCTATAGAGGCACTGGGGCATTTGGAGGGCACTCCGCCAAAAATTCATAGCTGGCATAGTCCTTTAAGGGCTGTCTTAAGTTATAGCAATTCTTGGCCTGCTCTAATTTTTTCCAGGGCTGGGACTAGAGCAGTTGCAGCTTGAGAATAAGAGAGCTGTAACCAACTCCCTAATATGTCTTCATCTCTTCCGCTCCTGCACTGAGCAGATATTTGTGCCAGAAAGATTCCGGCCCACTGGGAATTTGGATTTAATTTTTGTTTTACACAAGCAATTTAAACATACAGATACTATAAATACCACAAACTAATACTTGAGACTTGTTTTTCTTGTGATGAAAATCAAACAAGAAGTATATTTAATTTTAATTATAGCTTGTTTTGTAACAATAACAAGAAATATTTCCATCTTTCAAATTACTATTTATAAACCATTACAAATTATTATGATGACTTACTCTTCCACTGCATACATACCACTTTTTCTTATTCTGTATACTCAAATTAGAAGTCCAGGTATGTAGTTTTACTTCCAACATCTGACAGGATTCAATTCTGAATTTTCTCGGACACATTTAGACTACTCTGCTGTATTTGGGTCTCCGTTAGTGCAGAAGTCCACCCACCTGGTCTTGACTGCATGATGAGAGCCTTATTTGTTAACTTATCTTAATAAAATAATGTCCAGTCATTTCTAGGTAAAAATGTACATAAGCCAGGGAATGAACTGAACAATATAACTGTATGTCTTCCCTTCCACTCAGTGAGCAGCACAACACTGTGTAAAATATGGCCTAAAAATGTTAGGTAACAAAAGTTACCAAAAATAATGAAAAGAGAAAATTCTTCAGGAAATCCTTGGGATACATTGGCAGCACAGTGACCTTAACTCTTAGGGTTCAAACTGCCCTTGGATGGTTCATTTGACTTTAGGAGGAGCCAAATACTTAAACATGCAAATGCAGAATTTCTTTATGTTAATGGGCAACACATATATAATGTCCTGTGCAACACATTAAACATATATCCTAAGGCTAATGTTTCCGAAAGAACTTAAGGGAGTTAGGTTCCAAACTTCCACTGAATTTCAGAGGGAGTTAAGAACTTAACTTGCTTAGGTACTTTTGAAAATCCCAACCCAAATCTTTCTACAGGAATATATAAGCAGTAATCTATTAATACAGTGACATTTTACTGGTATTGGTTAGTTTAAGGCTTATATTGAATTCTACTTCCTGACTTAGTGGGATAAGACTGGCAGGGCAATCGCTACACCCCAGGGTCCAAGTTGGTGAACAGATGTGCCTCCTTTTCCTCTCTCCCTGCTCAGAATACATGTAGAGATCATATGTTGGCAGGGGCTGGTGCTGGAGAGCGTTGAGCACAGTCACACATTAGCTAATTCAGGTGTATATGGTAGGTAACGGAGGGAGCACAAATTGGCCCCAGCAAACCCCTCTCCTTGTGTATTTAAGCATTCTTGGGCTCAGAACACCCATTCTTGCTACTTAAAGCTGTCTTGCCCTGTGCTTTAGTTGGTGTTGTTATTAGAGCAGGGTTACCAGGGTTTCTCTGGATCTGATCCAATTGCCTTTTGAGGTTAGAAAGCATTTTTTAATCTCTTCTGGACAAGACCGGTAGAGGTATCTGGTGGGTTTTTCATCCTCCTAACAGCATCCTGGAGGTATGATACGTGGGGGTAAGAAGGGTAAAAAAATAAGAGGATGAAGCAATGTATGTCAATAAATATTGTCACAAATTGTAGCCAGTGCCCAGCATGTAGAGTTTCAAAAGGCCAGCTCTTGGGGGTGAACACAACCATGGGACCCAGGAGAGATACGAGAAGGTATTAAATCTTTGCAGACTGGGTTCTCTCGTGTCTGTACGGTCATTTCCACCTTCAGTAGGTGGTTAGTGGGACCAGACAGTGGGCTGAATCGTGAACTGAGCAGGGGTATTTAGCAAAGGGAGCTTGGCTTCATTCCTTAGTGGTATGGTGAGAGGCCATTCAACCCCACACTGGACACAGTTGATGTCTGGCCATTTGGGGAGTCATTCTGTCCTTATATGTTAAAATTGATAAAGTTGAGGCCTGACATTTTAAATCCTTTCACACGACTGGCATAATGCTTCTTCATGTCCTGAGTAATGGGAATCATTGTTCTTCAGCTCTCACATAGTTTACCCAGGAAGAGCCTGAAAACCCCTTATAATAAAAGATCTGGGCCTAGACCTGCAATCCCATTGTGAGTAGTCCACTTGACTTCACAAGTAAGAGCTTTAGAATTTTCCCATAGCCATCTGGCTAACAGAATACCTCTGAGCTATATATCTGTGGATTTTGACCTCTACAGCTGCTGAAATGCGCTATGTGGACTCTCATCAAATAAATGTAAAGGCCAAAAATAATTGTAATGCTTTTTTTTTGTGGGGGAGGGGAAAATAATAAATAAATACATACATAAAGATAGGTTTCTCCAAAGTACATTAAAATCCTGATAAATGAGTATAATATTAAGAAGAGATATAAACAATTAATGTAATTGACATTTTTAGACGTATGAACAGTTGTCTGTGAAATACTACAACCAGAACTGTCAAACTGTGCTTCCTTTTGGGGAAAGTGAATGAGAACTAACCATACAGTCCCAATGAAAGTTTCCTAGTGCAGTTCCCCTCTCCTAATATGTTATAATATTGACTTCTTGCCTGAGTCAGTGGGTGCTGATGAGACTTGGGATATGTCTACATCGCAAACAAAAGGTGTGTTCTTAACTTGGTGTAGCTAACCCACGTTAGCAAACTCAGGTGAAAATAACAGTGAAGACATAGCAACTCCTATTTAACTTGGGTTAGCAGCTTGAGTTTAACCTGCTCCCCTACCCCAGGTTCTCAGTTAAAAGCCAAGGTGCTTTGTCTTTATTGCTATTTTAACCCTAGTTAGCTAACCCGAATGAAGAACACACCCATTTTTTGCAGTGTAGAACTACCCTTAGTGTGGGATTTCTATCAGGTGTGGCTTCCACCACTGAACACAGGTTTCACAAGGGTGAAACTTGGCCCCATTAAAGTTAATGGGAGTTTTGTCATTGACTTCAGTGTAGCCAGAATTTCACCCATAAAGTTGGAGTAGCACTTCTTACTTTGTGTAACTATTACTGATGATGAGGTTAGAGGTCTGTGAGTCTAATGCTTTAAAATGTAAATTAGTGTATACTCTTAGTGCTCAAGGTTGCTAAAAAAAAAAAATTCCCCAAACCCCAACCCTCTGTACTTACACAAATTCTGAAAGGACATATACCATATTTCTCTTAGAAGCAGCTGTACATTAAATGTTCATGTGAACTCTGGGTTACCTAACAACACTTTTCCAATTACATAACCAAGTAACATTTTTGAATCTTCACATCTGATTGAACCTCCTTTCAGAACATTCAGTTAGATGCATAACAGATATGTGTTTGTTTATGCATGGCAGACAAGCTACAAAGTACCATAGTTGTATTTTATAGATAGAATATGCATTTTACACATATCCTGTTTAGGAATATAAGAATAATGAATCAGTGGGCTTAAAACCATTATCTTAAATTATGCACAAAACCAAATTTATCATACAATTTTAATTCTATTCACAATCCTCACTGGTAGTTCTCATGTAAACTTAAATAACTATCAATTCCAGGCATAAATACTGGGATTAAGATGTCAGTCCTTGGTGGCACATGCAAAATAGGTAGGGTAGTGACCTAATTTAATCCTCTCATTTCTCCCCACAATTTATTGCAGATGCAGAATAAAAGGCCATCTTTAAAAATTTAATGTAGAGAACTCAATTTTGCCCTCAGATACCTCCATGCAACTTCCATTGAAGTCAATTGGAGTTGTATTTGCATATCTGATCGTAAAACTGGACCCCTACTATTAAGGTACACATTTCCCAGCATAATTAGTAATCTAGAATACTCTGTGGGCCCAGTGTGGCATTCTGCATGTCTAGGATTTGCCAGACTGGGCCCTCCATAATGTGTGGATATTAAAGGTTACTACAACAACCTTTACTTTTGCATTTCTTGCCTTTAGAATTTAAAATTATAACTATATCAGATCATTAATGTAATTTGTTTTATTTAATTTTCCCATTTTTAAAAAATAAAAGTAGAGGGAAAGGGATGTTCAAAATTGTGCCCCGGTGCATTTGCTTGTACCCAGCCAGCATATAGAGACATTCCATGGTTTACACGCTCAAGCGCAATAGATAGGTAGGTGCACAATCATTGTTTGGGCAGTTGCTCACAGTTTTGAACAGCTGACCTAATCTTCATACTGATTTCTGTATATTTCTATACTTGCAAAGAAAAAAAATGTAGGCATATATAGAACTCCACAATAAAACAACAACACAAAGTCCGACAGCCTCAATATCTAGAGAGACAAAGTGGGTGAAGTAATATCTTTTACTAGACCAGCTTCTGTTGGTGAGAGAGACAGGCTTACACAGAGCTCTTCTGTTAGTTCACAGTGCAGACTTGTAAATACCATAGTGTATTAATTTTAAACTTAGTTGACATTCTGAATTTTATGCTTGTAAAACTGATTTTTTTCAGTGACTTATAATTCAATGCTTTTTATTTTGATTTGTTTTGTTTTCCCTCACTGTCCTGGGTATTAACACTCAGGGATTAATCACCTGAATTTTTTTTATTTTTAAAATTCATCAGTATTTGAGAGATGCATGTGTAAAAAAATAAATTAACATCTTGACATCAGAAAGTAAATTTATAAAGCCATGTGTAACTCAAAAGTAGGAGAAAGGACTGTGCTCAGATTTTTCCAAATTAAAAAATCATCTTTGCTGTGAGACAAATCAAGAATATTTCAGATGAAAAGGAGAATTTTTGCAGAAAATGTAAAAACAGACAGTTATAATGGAAGTCCTAGTGTAACTTTAAGTATAGTGACCACTATAAGATTATTGGGGCCTAGTTTCATAGATTCGTAGATATTTAGGTCAGAAGGGACCATTATGATCATCTAGTCTGACCTCCTGCACAACGCAGGCCACAGAATTTCAACCACCACTCCTACAAAAAAAAAAAAAACCTCACACTACCACTTGTACTCATATTATGTAGTACTATATTCTGAGAGTAATCTCACTGTTTCCAGTAGGACTGCTTGTGGAGTAAGGTGCTACTTAATGTGAGTAAGGATGGCAGAATATCTAGCCCTTTAAGAGAAATATATGTAGCAGTTAATTTCTTTTGCTTCTTTTGACTGGAGGAACCTTTCTATAGAAACAGCCACCAAATACTGAGCAAAAATAATGGAATAAATGTGTACATTCACCCAAACACACACAGAATCTTTCACATCTTCCCTACTTTATTTTTTCAAAGGTACATTTGCAAACATATTCAGTACTATCTGCTAACTACTTTCAAGGAAAGAAAAGAATGTTCTCTACAATACTACAGTTCTTAGGGTTTTTTTTAAAAAAGAACAGTAAATATTACAGTGGGAAAAAGTAAAAATGCAAGAAAACATTCTTCATTATTATTATTATACTATTATTTCTTTGCAAAAAAAGAAAACATGGGAAAGCAAATACTATATTTCTAAGGTCCATGAGGCACAGCAAGCAAAAATTATGCAAATTATTTTTGTATGTTTTATAGTCGATAGAGAAAATTGTTCCTCCTTATAAATGTTTTAGTCATAGTAAACAATTACTGTGTTGGAAGATAGTGGTAGGAAACAGCTTCTTATTTAAATATTTTTAGTATTATCTGTACAGTGTATTAACACTTAGAACACAATGATAACATTTTTCACAGTCAACAAATGTGTGGTTAGAAACACATGTATGTATATTCTCTGCATCCAGAGGGCTTAACAAGTTTATAGTTCAGCCTATCAATTTAAATTCCTTTGTTCTTTTGACATCTATTACACTAGCTTGATAGTATATGGGAAATTTGGATATCTATCCATTTTCAGGTGAAGACTCGAGGCAGCTGAAGTACTTGATTTATTAATATTAGTCTTCCTCTGTTCAGTGTTTACACCCTGCTTGTTATTGTACTGTTTGTATATTTCTTTGTTTTGTTGAGATGGAAATAAGATCAAAATTGCTGCTAAACCATTTATTTCTTGAGAAGTTTTTCACCACTTTTAATAGGCTTCCATTATGTGTTTTTACAGCAAGCTTAGTAGTGGAGGAGGAAACGCGACTGATGAAAATGAAAGTGCATCGTTATAATCAGACAACAGGGTCTGGTTCTAGCCAAGAATATGAGCGTGAGCAATATACTAAGGTAAAGTTAGCAGTATTAAAACAATATTTTGTTTGGAAAGGTGAAGGAGTAACATGGCTATTTAAAATATTATCCAATACTTAAGGATATAATGTTTACATATTTTGAAGAAAGCTTTTTTGAATCACAGCTTTATTATATCACTTTATATTAGACTCATAGTCAGAAAAGTGTATTAGACTTTAGTTTTTGAAGTAATCTAAAATGGGTTTGCACAATACAAAATGCTTTTGCAGATGCTTGTAGAGTAACATATTTGCTTCCTAATATTGCTACAGACATAATCCTTCCTGCTTGGAAATACATGAAGGGATTTTGTTTTCACAGTATAACTCAATCATCAGTTGAGTTTTGATCTTCTTTTCTCATTGAAATTTAAAATTTTCTTTTGAGACACAAATTTACATGATAAATGTGTAATTGTTGCATTAAAAAGTTTAGTCCAAAGGTACCATATGGCAAATTTTGTTTATAATACATATATGTGCTTCCACAGCCATTTGACCTTTCTGCTGAATAGGTCTCAATTAGAACGCAGAAAATGACTTGTAGAGTTCTGTTATGCCTTTTACAAGCCAAGCCATAGAGGACAGAGCTGTCCATATGTGCATAATTGCTGAAGGCATTTGGCCTCCTGGAGCAGGAGCACTGAGGCAGGAAGGATGCTTCTGGAGGTCCTGGGGGAGAGGTACTTAGAGGTAGATCATATGATTCCTTTTTAGAGAGACAGTATTGTTTCTATTTAGTGTAAATAAAAGACCATCAAAGGTAGGGTTACCATATTTGAACATTCAAAAAAGAGGACACTCCACGGGCGGGGGGGCGGTATTTGCTTGCGCCCCCCGGCCCTGCCCCAACTCTACCCCTTCCCCAAAGTCCCCGCCCCAGCCCTGCCTCCTCCCCTGAGCGCGCCGCGTTCCCCCTCTCCTCCTCCCTCCCAGCCATGCTGGGAGCTTGGGGGAAAAAGCAGGCACTCTCTCGAGTGATCAACATTCACTCTCTTTCTTGAATGATCAACTCTTCTTTGCGAAAAATAATAAAAATCCCGGATGTTTTTAGATATTTAAAAATTCCTCCTGGATGATGATTTAAGAACCAAAAAGCCAGACATGTCCAGGAAAATACAGATGCATGGTAACCCTAAAGGCAGAACCAACCACTCTGGTGCTGTACTAGAAGCATTCTAACAACAAAAGTATTGCATTGAGACTATTGCATAACAATAATTTGCTTAGTATGAGCAGCCATAGGGTGACAGTATGAAGATAAAAGCACACTGTAGGAAGTTGTAAGTGCACAGTATTACCACCATCACAACTATAAATTAGTCAAAAATCATGAATTGGCCCCCTAGACTCATGAGAATATATTTTGGGTTCCTTTTATTTGCTTTCTGGCTTTTGAACCTTTACTGTTCACATTTTAAAGCTTTTCTTCACATGGACTAGAAACGTTTGGGTTTTTTTAAACAATGCAAGCTGGGATTTTCACTCTCACTCCAGGCACTAGGGCTTCAAGAAAAATGCCACACCTTGCAATCCTTGCAGTAAAATCAAGTTGGCCACACTAGAATGCTTCAAGCATGTACTCCACAAGCACAGGTATCCGACTGCTAGACACATTCCCCCCACTTTCCCCAATCCTGAGAACACAGCAACTTCCAGTTAAAATTAATGGGAGCTGCTGGGTCCTTAATGATTCAAAAATCAGGCCGCACACTTAGGCTCCTAAATTGCTATTTAGGTTTGAAAACGTTGGTCTTCATGTAATTAAACTGGAGAGCATTTCAAATATGGGAATATTTTATAACTGGGATATAAATTGTCATCAAAAATAGAAGAGATAGATACAAAAATTCCCAGGAAGAGGAAGATAATGTATTAGGCCACTGGTTGTCAAAATAACACAGATGCTGGTGCTATAACACTTTTTGCTCAATATTTCCAGTCAAATCACCTGAAAAACAGCCCTACTTTTTGGGTAAAAGTAAAATAGCTCATTTTATGCTGGGTTTATATTATAGATCACATGAGATAGATTCAATCAACCAGATACATGGGGGAAATACTATGTGACATGTCCCATGTGACCAAACCAATCAGTCACAAACTCAAAATACCGCATAAGCAGTAGCTTGTTAAAAATTGTGGGTATCCAGATAAAAGGAAGAGAATTCCCTTGGGCTTTTTTGGGCACTTCATTGTCAAATCATTGTTGATTCACAGCTGCAGGTCAAACTTCAGTCATAGTTGGTTTGTTCTAACTACATATACAGTTGAAGTCAGACGTTTCTCACTGCTCTAAACGTACCCAATTTTCATAATTTTTCAACACAGATATTTTTCAATACAGATAGACATGTATTTCTGGAGGACAGTGAAACACTTATTAGATTATGTCTGTCTCAAAGACGATTATGTGCTTTGGTTGGCGTTTGCTGTCAGCCCTTCAAATTCCTAGATTTCCCCCCAGTATTTGTCATGGGGCTGATACACCCCGTGACTCTTTGGGGGTGGGAGAGAGAGGTGCGTTACAGCCCCGCAGTTGAGTCGGTAGGACTGCCCCCGGACTCGGGGTTGCATGGCCCTGTGACCTTAGTCAGTAGCCTGGTCCCTGCACTCAGGGCAGGGCGGCCTAGTGGCCAGAGTCAATAGTGTAGGTGAGCTGGACCACCACCCCAGCGTGGGCGGTGGCCAGGATAGGGGGACCTGGGCCCGCCTTCTCCACCAGATCCCAACCCAGGGCCCTGTCGGTGGTGGGGTTGCCCACCACCAGCTTGGGAGGGATCCTACCAAAACACACAGAGCTATCTCCAGTTCTACCACCACTTCCCTGCAAAGTTTCCCTGGGTCACTTCCTACCCAATTCTCTGCAGTTTGCCACCTCTTGGTCTCCATGGTCTCTCCCCTCTCTGCTGTGTCTCAAGCCTATGTTTTGGGGTCTGTCTCCATCTGGCTGGCCTCCACGTCCTGGAGTGCAAGCATTCCTCCCCCAGGTGTCAGCAGCCCAGCTCCTTCCTCACTGGCAGTCAGCCCAGATTGAGCTGCTCTGCTGCCTTTTATATCGTCTCCAGCTGGAGCATGCCCAACAGAGCTGAGGGGACATCGCCTCCTTGGCCAAGAGAGAAGGGTTAACCCCTGCGCACCACTGTGGGGCTGGTACATCCCATCACAGTACTAATATGGGGAACTGAGGCCAAAATTAAACCCTTAGCATTTAGGTGCTAAACTAAAATAATTGTATTACATCACTGTTCGTTAAGAAGGAATGTTTAAATATAAATGATCATATCTTAAAGGAAGCATTACCTTTTCTGGGCACCTTATGTCATTACAAAGAAGCTGAGCATTTCAAGATAAAACAGTGGAAAGTAAAATGAGTAATTTGTGCTGAGCTTGAAATCCAAAATATCCTTAACATGCACCTGTTTAATGTTCCAGTTGATTAAAATTAAATATAACATCTGAGCTGATGATCTTGTGTCACCTGATCCTGATACATGGGTGGATAAAGTTTTACACTGTGACCCATTATTTGTTTTTGTTTTCTAATCTCAGTTATTTTTAACTTGTCACTACTATATAGTGGTTTTTGCTCCAGTAACTTTGTCATTTTATGCGTTAAGGTCGTTACTGCACGGATACTATAATGCAATCTGTTATAAATGTTTAAGGTATAAGGTTTAACCAAGTTCATTGTTCAACCACACCAGAAAAAAGACAGGAGGTAATGGATGTCATTTAATGAGGCTGCAACTTTATTCACTTATAACATGTGGGAGTGCCCATCAGTTCCCTGCTTTTCCAGATGTAGGAACCCCAAATCCCTTCCTCAGCTTCCTTAAAGGAGTCTAGAAACAGGAGGGAGGTCATCTCCCTGCTGATGAGATGTAGAAGCTGCAAACTCCACTTATTCAGCTCCCTTAAGAGATGCTTTCCTTCAAACTCTTTTCGGGCATGTTATATCCAGTAACCATATCCCTTCTATACTGAGTACCGGCCAGGACATCTGCCACAAGGAGGCACCAGCAAAATGCTTAGCTGCCTCCCACACCTCTGCCTGGTTCCCAGATATTCACTGATTCCTTCCTGTTTTTGTTTTTAACCAAAGTGAACCATATTTGCATCCGGTGTCTGCTCCCAAAGAGTGTACAGCACACATCAGCTGGTCCAATAGCACGCCTCTGCTTCCATTCCAGCTCAGGATTGCCTTACTCTCTAGGCCCAGATGTGAACTGCTCACCAACCTGGAAGCCCTTCCTGTGTGCCCAGTATAAAATATTGTGCCTGCAGATCCACACCGCTGCTCACCTGGCCTGTTTGCATGATTCTGAAAGTGGAAGTACAAGAAAATTAACTCTGATTTGTGTACACTTGAATGTCATTGCCTGAATTGCTGTGGCCCCTAGCCCTAGGTGGGCCACAACTATTGCACCCCCAATCAGAAAAAGTGGGAACCAAATTCTTGCACCAGTAACCCCAGCTTTGAAAGCCCCTTTTTGAAAACTGTAACAAAGCTGTGAGGAGCCTTCTATCACCATGCATAAAGAGGGGCCGTATGGGTCTCATTGCTGTATAAATCCTTAATGTTCTTACTGGGCAATTCCTTGCCTCACCCCACAGATGTAGCTATATGGACTCACTTTGCCCACTTGATCAGTTTTGGAAATCCTCATGGTTTAGAAAACTGATTGCACTTCCCATTGTAAATCCTTCCACTTCAAAGTCCTTCCCAAAGTATCTCTTGCTAACCCAGGCATTAGTTCACTAACTTTAAAAGTTCCAAAAATTGCTACCAAGAATGCAGCTTTGAACAAGGCAGCCTCCTGGCTGCTTCTGCGTATTTGATTGAGAACTTGGACCAAATCTCTAAGGGCATGTCTACACTTAAAATGCTGCATCAGTGCAGCGGCACTGATGAAGCTGCACTGCTGTAGCGCTTTAATGAAAATGCTCTAAACCGATAGGAGAGAGCTCACCAGTAGGCTTAGTTAATCCACCTCACCGAGAGGTGGTAGCTATGTTGGCGAGTTAAGTTCTCCCACCAGCATAGCGCTGTCTGTACACAGGGTTAGATCAGTATAACTACATTGCTCAGAGGTGTATATTTTTCACAACCCTGAGCGACGCAGTTATACTGTTATAGGTTTGTAGTGTGGACCGGACCTAAGTGTTTGAATAGTGATGGGAGAACATGGATCTTTTCTAGGACCCATGTCCTGAGATTACTCTACTAAAAATCTCTGGACTAAGAAACTACCACAAGGATCCAGGTAACCCCTCATTATACTGGCAACATAAGGCTCAATGGTAGATGACACCATGTATTCCAGTATACTAGAGTAGGCCATATTATTGACAGGCCTTCCCTCCTCTGAAATTTCACAAAATCATTAATATTCCTGTCACAGGCCCTAAACATTATGGTTCTACTGATCTCTGTACATTCCTGAGAGCTGTCAAGGTTCTAGAGTACTACCGGCATCTGTTCTGGTTCCTGATTGCTCCCTGATGCTACTCTCTGATATTTGTCCGTCTGAACTCATAAGAACATAAGAATGGCCATACTGGGTCAGACCAAAGGTCCATCCAGCCCAGTATCCTGTCTTCCGACAGTGGCCAATGCCAGGTGCCCCAGAGGGAGTGAATTTAACAGGTAATGATCTAGTGATCTCTCTCCTGCCATCCATCTCCACCCTCTGACAAACAGAGCCTAGGCCTTACCCATCCTGGCTAATAGCCATTAATGGACTTAACCTCCATGAATTTATCCAGTACACCCTGTTATAGTCCTAGCCTTCACAACCTTCTCAGGAAAGGAGTTCCACAGGTTGGCTGTGCACTGAGTGAAGAAGAACTTCCTTGTATTCGTTTTAAACCTGTTACCCATTAATTTCATTTGGTGACCCCTAGTTCTTATATTACGGGAACAAGTAAATAACTTTTCCTTATTCACTTTCTCCACGCCACTCATGATTTTATATACTTCTATCATATTCCCCCTTAGTCTCCTCTTTTCCAAGCTGAAAAGTCCTAGCCTCTTTAATCTCTCCTCATATTGGACCCGTTCCAAACCCCTAATCATTTTAGTTGCCCTTTTCTGAACCTTTTCTAATGCCAGTATATCTTTTTTGAGATGGGGGGACCACATCTGTACGCAGTATTCAAGATGTGGGCGTACCATGGATTTATATAAGGGCAATAAGATATTCTCCATTTTATTCTCTATCCCTTTTTTAATGATTCCTAACATCCTGTTTGCTTTTCTGACTGCCGCTGCACACGGCGTGGACGTCTTCAGAGAACTATCCACGATGACTCCACGATCTTTCTCCTGATTAGTTGTAGCTAAATTAGCCCCCATCGTATTGTATATATATCTGGGGTTATTTTTTCCAATGTGCATTACTTTACATTTATCCACATTAAAATTCATTTGCCATTTTGTTGGCCAATCACTTAGTTTTGTGAGATCTTTTTGAAGTTCTTCGCAGTCTGCTTTGGTCTTAACGGTCTTGAGCAGTTTAGTATCATCTGCAAACTTTGCCACCTCCCTGTTTACCCCTTTCTCCAGATCATTTATGAATAAATTGAATAGGATTTGTCCTAGGACTGACCCTTGGGGAATACCACTAGTTACCCCTCTCCATTCTGAAAATTTACCATTTATTCCTACCCTTTGTTCCCTATCTTTTAACCAGTTCTCAATCCATGAAAGGATCTTCCCTCTTATCCCATGACAACTTAATTTACATAAGAGCCTTTGGTGAGCCTTGTCAAAGGCTTTCTGGAAATCTAAGTACACTATATCCACTGGATCCCCCTTGTCCACATGTTTGTTAACCCCCTCAAAGAATTCTAATAGATTGGTAAGACATGATCTCCCTTTACAGAAATCATGTTGACTTTTGCACAACAATTTATGTTCTTCTATGTGTCTGACAATATTATTCTTTACTGTTGTTTCAACCAATTTGCCTGATACTGATGTTAGACTTACTGGTCTGTAATTGCCAGGATCACCTCTGGAGCCCTTCTTAAATATTGGAATTACATTAGCTACCTTCCAGTCATTGGGTACAGTAGATGATTTAAAGGACAGGTTACAAACCATAGTTAATAGTTCTGCAATTTCACATTTGAGTTCTTTCAGAACTCTTGGGTGAATGCCATCTGATCCCGGTGACTTGTTACTGTTATTTTTCTCAATTAATTCCAAAACCTCCTCTAGTGATACTTCAATCTGTGACAATTCCTCAGATTTGTCACCTACAAAAGACTGCTCAAGTTTGGGAATCTCCCTAACATCCTCAGCTGTGAAGACTGAAGAAAAGAATTCATTTAGTTTCTCTGCAATGACTTTATTGTCTTTAAGTACTCCTTTTGTATCTCGATCGTCCAGGGGCCCCACTGGTTGTTTAGCAGGCTTCCTGCTTCTGATGTACTTAAAAAACATTTTGTTATTACCTTTGGAGAGAACACATTAGCTATGTCTTTATCAATCCTGGGCATATGCATGGCAGAAAAACATATGTTAAGATTTAGCCACTAGAATCATAATGCCCTTACCAACTTCATGGCCCTGGGAGATCTGGAGGACTGGTGATTGTTAACATGTACCACGGCAAAGTTGTCATTACAAAACTGCACTTTTTTGTTTCCAAAATATGTTCCTCAAATAGTTA
The DNA here is from genome assembly GCF_965140285.1 of Lepidochelys kempii. Lineage (NCBI taxonomy): Eukaryota > Metazoa > Chordata > Testudines > Cheloniidae > Lepidochelys > Lepidochelys kempii. The sequence goes on from NC_136382.1 coordinate 58,246,926, forward strand.
CTGCTACCAAAATGGGAAAGAATTCCAAGAGTAGTATATCTTTCACTATCCCAATCTTTGTATCCAATCTGAGGGCCATTTCTGGGCATACCACCTGTCTTGATAAAATAGTCCAAACCTGTTCCTCCCGATGCATCTGAATGAACCTTTAAATCTGCCTCTGCCATCCTTTCCTCCCTCCAAAAAGACACTCTGATGATTCAGAAACTGCTCCAAAACCCTCAAATCCTCCTTCATCTCTTTATTAACCCTTATGGTTAAAATGGTTGGGCTTTGCTGTTCCCATGACTAAATGCCCTGGAGCCACCACTTGGCAGCCAAATCCTGCTAAAGAGGACCTATCTGGGGCTGCATGATGTATAAATACCCCCCCACACACAATCTTCTGGTCAGCAGGAAGGATAGTGCAGTGATCTGACCTGACCTGCCCCCAATTGCTTCCTGCCCTTCTTGTCCATCCCTGTAAACTTTCCCCCTTCTCTTTACCCCGGTCAGAAGCTTTTAAAGGGGCAGTGCTGTTTTTCTTTCGGCTAGCCCTTTGCATGCTGGTTGTGGAGGGCACATTCTCAGCATTTTAACTTTGTAGGCATTCTTCAGTTATGAAATTCATTACCCTGAACCACTGTAATCTGATATGTATATTGGTAAAGGAAGCAGGTTGACTCTTAGTCCTATAATCTTTCCTTGTCTACAGCAGTTTTTATGAGACAAACAAGAAACCATAGACTAGACAATTTAATACCAGTTGTGATAAATATCTGATAAACCATATTAAGGGATATGATAGCTCTTAATTTAAGACTAGCTAGTGTGGTCTTTAGCAAGAGATGGCCATATTCAACAGTCTTACTAAAGTTCTTTAAAAAAATTATTAACATGGTAGAAAGCGAAAAACAATGAAAGCTATAGAAGATGGACTTATTTTTATGGGTAAAGACAAGTTGTTGAGGTGATCTAATATACATTTTAAAATTCAGAATGTGAGTGATGAAGTAGATGTAAAGAAATTGTTCATATTAGTAGCAAGCATATAGTTTGCCATCCCAAAGCAAAACCAATTTCCCCCATCCTGCTGCCAGTATAGGCAATGAAGCATATGAGTTTTGCTTCAGAGAAAGATGAGCCCCTCTCCCCAGTGAGCTTGTGGCCAATTATGAGGTGCTGTACATAGGGAAAATATTCCTTTCCGGGTCCTACAGTAATCAGTTAACACCCCGAAGCATGAGTTTTGATTATTCCCCTCTTACCATGTATAACTGTAATTGTTCTGTTGTGCACAGAATTATCTAAATGCTGTTAAAATCCTTTGTGTTCTGCTGCATCATTACCTCCAGTAGTGAATTCCATATGCGAAGAAGTATTTCCCTATTTATTTAAAATATGCTTTGTATTACACATACATTTTTTTTCTTTCAAGCAGCCAGACTGCGACAAGGCTGTACAGCTTCCAAATTAGATAAGTTCATGGAGATAGGTCCATCAGCCAAGATGGTCAGGGACATAACCCCATTCTGTGGGTGTACCTAAACCTCTGAGTGGCAGAAGCTGGGACTGGACAACTGGGAATGGATCACTTGTTAATTGCATTGTTCTGTTCAGTCCATCTGACACCAGCCCCTGTCAGAATATAGGATACTGGCCTAGATGGACAATTGGTCTGACCTACTATGGCCCTTATTATGTTCTGAGCTAAAACTGGTACATTTTTTCCAAGCATGCAGTTCTCTTCATTCTGGTGTTGGGATTCTCATTCACTCTCACTATATGGTTATTTTGCATATTCGCAGTATTCAGCCATTAACCAGGCAGCGTGTTAGTATTTGAATAATCACAGTCCAGCTATTTTTCAGTAAACATACTGTGAATAAGCAAATCTCTGCATTAGGACGACTATAATCCTTCTCTTTGTGATTGTCTTTTGTACTCTGAATTTCAAGCTGTTTTGGAAGCCATGTAGATGCTGCTTCAGCTCCTTACTGGCTTCAGTTGTAATGGAAAAACTCCATAATTTATATGAAAGGATTAAATGAAAAAACAAAGAAAATGTTGCTGTGAATCTAATGAAAGGAAAAAAAATTTTAAAGTTTTAAGAATTCTTTGACTCATTTCTCCCTTTACTATCAATGAAGTGAGCTGTAGGTCACGAAAGCTTATGCTCAAATAAATTTGTTAGTCTCTAAGGTGCCACAAGTACTCCTTTTCTTTTTGCGAATACAGACTAACACGGCTGCTACTCTGAAACCTATCTAAATATCAGTAAGGCTCTTGTCCCCAGAACTACTGTAATATGTTTGTGTTAATGCTATGTTTTTGTTATGTGTGGGAGACTCACAGGCCCTGCTGTAACATGATTCTGGATTTACACCGGTGTGAGAGAAGAATTTGATTCAGGATCTTAATATGCATTGTTTACATACTGAACATATGCACAAACTCCAAAGCTGTTCTTGTTCCAGTCAATGCACAACACATTTTTAAAAGAGGTGTTTATTCCAGATTCCTACTGATGAGAGCTTTATAGTAAACACTTAAAAGGACACCACTCTAGATTGAAGTACATTGCTAGGTCAGTTAGTACTTTGAGTATTTTGAAAGCATTTTGTTTAACGTAAACTTATTTTTCATTGAAGCCCTCGGTTAAGACTTAATCTTTAGGAAAGCTACAGTGCTTGTCATATCCTGCTCAAAAAAGGAGATATGACATTTAAGAGGGGCTTTATTTTAGGATCAGGCTACATAGATTTTGATCTACAATTTAAGTCTTCCAGGAGAGGAGGATTGGCTGTTAGTCTGGGATTTGGCAGACCTGTGTGACCCTGGGCAAGTCACTTAGTCTTTCTGTGTCTCAGCCCCAGATCTCTAAAATGGGGATAAAATGCTTTCCTACCTCAAAGGGTTTTTGTGAGGAAAAAGATTGTGAGGCATTCAGATACTATTGTAATGAGGACTATATATGTTCCTATGATAGAGAGAAGCCTTACGGAAGGGCTGTGAACTGAGCAACTGTGTTCAGAGCTTTGCATGAGACAGAGAGAGGCTCCATAAAGGCTGGTGTATACAGTGAGCTTTTATTGTGTGCTGCAGGAAAGCCACAGGATCTTGACTGTGAAACTAAATCCTAAGCCCCTTTATATCCCATAGTAGTAGGGAGAGTGGGGAGAAAGAAGTAGAAATGAGCTTTGATCCCACTGAAAGATTAATGAAAAATGATCTGTGAAATTTGCCCTATAACCAAGAAAATATTAAAATCCCGAGTCATTACAGAACTGGAATAACATCCAGCAAGAACATTCTTTTAGTTTGTGTCTCCATTATTTCTACTGAAGTTAGTGTGTCTGCAGTTCATCAACCACCTTTTTCTACTTTCACTGACACAGTACAGGAGCAAGCTATTCCATAGGTGGCAAGTGAACAGAATAACTGCAGTACAAGTTTACACTTCAGATAGTTATATTGAAAGAAGGCTATATTTCTGTAACTCAGAACAGGAGTTATAACTAATGCTGTTACACAGCAGAGGGAATGGACTTCCCATCCTTGTTACTATTAATGACTAAAAATAGACCTACTGTGTAGATGTTGTTTTCAGAACAAGTACCATATTCTGCTTTTGGGATGAGCAACAAATTTTTGGAATAAAAACACCCTGAAGTACCATGTATGGTTGGGAGAAAAATAATGGTTGCAAAAAATTCTCATGCTTTAGTTTATTGAAGATTTACAGATATATTTCTTTGATTCTTTTTTTGCTTTTGTGGCCATTTAAAAATGTGAGAAGAAAAAAATTGATTATATGAATTTTCTTAAACAAGATTTGGAGTCCACTCAGACAGCTGAAAGTGTATTGGGATTCTAGATGAATAAAAGACTCCTTCAGACTTCTGCTGGAGAAAGCTCCTGAGCATTACTAGGCATTATAAAATGTGTCTAAATTACTGTGTATTTACCTCCAGTGCTAATCCCTATTCTTTCTTTCTAAATAGCAGATTTATCCTAGCCCCTTGAGCCCTAGTGGGGGTCTCTACCAAATTTTAAATAATAGTAATAAGTGGATCTCTTTCAGTCCATGGCACTTTTCCCCCTATCTTGAAGTGGTTTCCATGATATCAGGGTTTACAGTTTGGTTCAATGGCTCTCAGCACCCCCACTATACAAAATGTTCTAGCACCACTGCTTGGCAACAATTGCCTAGCCTGGAGCCACACCTGAAAGCTCCATTTAAGGGAGCTTCCATAGTGCAGAGAGTATCTCACGTAGAAACTAATCATTCACGGGCACAGTGTTTTCTAAAATGGCTTATGATTTCCTCTGGAGATGCTTGAGTGTTGGGGGGATATTTTTGGCAGTGTGTGTTGTAATAAATCCATAGCAAAATGGACATCATTTAAACTACGTCCATGCAGCATAAGGAATAGAACTGTCTGCTTTAAAATGCAGGCCTCTCTCACTTGGGAATAGTAGAGACTCTTTATTAATGTCAGTAGCAGTACTTACACCATTTTTGTAGGAGGCAACAAGTACCACACTTGAGCTGGTCCAACATTCCATCCAGCCCTGGCACTGTATACCTACATAATCATGCAACACTGAGCTAGCTTAAGACTACTGTTAACAAAGCAAAGAAAGGAATATAGTCAGTGTATATTGAGAGAGAAGCATAGATAGCAAAAGAGGAAAGATGGACAAATTCCAAGGTTGAGAAAAAATATGTGACCACAGCTTTCCAGTGACGTGCACAAAGTACAATAAAGGTGTTGCAGTCCAGGAAACCAACACACTTGAGCCACTCCTGAGATCCTGCTGCTCTTTCAGGAGGAAAAATATATGGAAACATGGAGTAAAAGAGACTTATGTTCAAAACACATTGAGAGGCTTCCGATGAGCCGTGTTGCGTATCAGTGGCCACTGAGCAGCTAAACTAAGAACATGCACTGAGAACTAAGGAAAACATATCTGGCATTAGGCAGAAGCAAGACTCTCATCCAAGTGAAAAGCAGAAAGACAGGGGAAGGTTATTTTGCTAGTGATAACTCATCTAATGTCTGAGCCTGGGTTTCCTATTCCATCAGTCTAGAGAAGACACCAGTCTCCCTACTGAACAGAAAATCAAAGTTTCAGCTTGCATAAGGGATCCACTGTCACGTAGCTAGTTACAAAAGTTTTCAAAGGACATGAAAAAGAACTTACTAACTTTAAACTTTGTTTGCTCTCAAAGTCCAATCCTAGCTAGAAAAATCATGATTGAGAGAACAGATTTGCCACTCCTACATGAGTAGGATTGCTTTGAGAAAAGGAGGAAACTGTAAAAGGCACTTGTGAGCCATTTATCCTATTGCCGATACTAAGAGTATAAATCCTTGGATCGGAGTGAGAATTTACATTTATATTTTAAACAAAATGTTTTTATAGCATTGCCTGTGGAGAAATCACTCCTTGTTTTGGGTTAAACAAACATGCAGGGTGAAATTGTGGCCCCATTTAAGTCAATGGGAATTTTGCCATTTATTTAAATAGGTCAAGGTTTCACTTTCAGTTGAAGTCAGGAAGATTAGGGCACTCCATACTTTTTAGATGGCACCTGTTATAGTCTATGGGAGTTTTGTCATGAACATCAATAAGAGCAGACTGAGGACCTAAATTTGTAACAGAAATTGGATTGGGGGGGGAGGCAGTTGTCCAATTTTTGAGACTCTGTGAGTGTTACATTTAACTACAGTAAGAAGAGACAACTTATTGCAATGAGTTTCTGCAAATGTGAGCTTGATGGGAGGAAAATGTAATGACATCTAATTTCGTGGGATTCTTTGTACTCCAAGCTATTACTCATCTCTTCCCATGTTTCAGCTCAGGGCCTTGCTGGTTTCACTACAGAATAGAGCTGAAAACTCACCTTTGCCAATCCAGTGCTTTTTTGTCCTTTTTCATTTGCAGGAACTCTCTCTCTCTCTCTCAGCTGTTTTTACACAAACCACCAACACCCTTCTCACAAACTCCAATTACAGACTGAAATGCCCAAGCAATTAATATAGCTGCCCCTGGATACACACAGTCGTCAGTATGAACCCTTCAGTGTTTGATTCATAAATTGGTTTGCAAACAGGATTGGTTCACAGTAGTGAAAACTCAGAAAGCTCTGATATTGCAAGCACAGGATAAAAACCTTTAGATGTAATACATTTTAGTTCTAGGTCCGGCGTTGTTGAACATTTATTAATAACCTGGATGTAGGAATAGAGAGCATACAGATGACATTTCTGGATGACACAAAGCTGGGTGAGGGGGTTGCCAATACTTTGGAGGATAGAGCTAAAATTCAGAGAGATCTCGATAAATTGGAGAACTGGGCTATTGACAACAAAATGAAGTTCAACCAACACAAATGTAAGGTGCTTCACTTAGGGAAGAAAAACCAAATGTACAAATACAGAATGGGGGGAAATGGCTTGGCTTAGCAGCACTGCTGAAAAGGATCTGGAAATTTTGATAGATCACAGCTTCAACATGAGTCAGCAATGTGATGCTCTCAGAAAAAAAGCAAATGCAATTTTTGGTTGCATTAACAGCAGCGTAGCATGCAAGTCATGGGAGGTTACAGTACCGCTCTACTCAGCGCTGGTTAGGCCTCAGCTGAAGTATTGTGTCTGATTTTGGTCACCAATGTATAGAAAGGATGTGGAAAAACTGGAACGGATCCAGAGGTGAGTGACAGATATGATCAAAGGGATGGAATGCAAACCATATTAGCAAAGGCTGAAGGAACGGGGTATGTTTAGTTTGGAAAAGAGGAGATTAAGTGGGGACATGATAGTGGTCTTCAGATACTTGAAAGGCTGCCATAAAAAATATGGTGAAAAGTTGTTCTCTTTTGCCAAAAAGGGCAAGACAAGAGGCGATGGGTTCAAACTACAGCATAGCAGTTTTAGATTAACTCTCAGGAAAAACTTCCTAACTATAAGAACAGTAGGACAATGAAACAGATTGCCTAGGGAGGTTGTGGAAGCTTCTTCACTGAAAGTTTTCAAAAGGAGGCTGGATAGCCATCTGTCTTGGGTGGTTTAGACACAAAAAATCCTGCATCTTGGGCTTAGACTAGATGACCCTTGTGGTCCCATCTAACCCTATGATTCTATTATTCTAATTTTATACTCTAACTAATGTTGCTGATAGGCAAATACTTGTATGACTGAAAGAAATCAGAGAAGTATTTATTTTCACTTCTCACCTCATAAACATAACAAAAAGTATAAAAGTAAAATATGGCATGCTAAGGTGGGAAATATACTCTCTCCTGTTTCTGAAAAAAAAATCCACAATTTTTGAAATCATCCCTCAATGCTAAATTTCTGTAGTTCTAACTCCCACCCTTACCTGAATACAACTTTGCTGTTATGAGTTGGCTCTCTAAAGTTATTTCACAGATACGATATTTGGAAAGTTGTAGATAGTCAAGTAGTTTGTATAAGAGTGTGTGCGCGTATGTGCACATACTTGAGAATGTGTACATGTTTGTTTATATATATATACACACATGCATAGTGTAGATCACAGATCATTGAAGAACAAGAGCCTAATAACAGACTTCAGATTTTCAAATGGAAGAAATGAGCATAAGGCAAAGGCAATTCAATCACTAAAATCCTCAAGCAGTTACCAATATAACACCAGTAAGCGCTTAATATGAGGCACATGGGTTTAAAATATATAGGGTCTAATATTGAAAAGTACTAAGGACCTGCAACTTCCACTGATACCTTTTGGAGTTGCTGGTCCTTAGCAACACTCAGGATATGTGCAGTACAACTGAATATTGGTGAAAATGACTCATCCTGATTGCCATTGGATTCATTGGACAATCTGATTATAGTGCACTATTGTTATAAAATATCAGAGAAATATGATTCAAATATATTTAAGAAACTTATCTTGTATGACAGAGGTTACAAGCAACAAATTATTATCTATTCTTCCTTCCCTTTCTTACCAGCAGATTTGTATGTGATTGGCAGAGAATGAGGGGGAGGAGTTCCCTTCAGCCTTGCATTCTGGATTTTTGTTTACTCTTGCGATTCTGAGTCCTCTTTTTCCTACACCCACAAATGTACAGGAGAAGATGCATTTAGTGCATGTGCTAATGACAGCCCACGCAGATAGTGTCTGTCACCCACCATGATGCTTTTCACATCTAAAAGCAGAAACTATGAAGTCATTCCACAAACTGAGCTGACCAAAACACACACATACCCCTCAACACCATGAATTTCTATCTAAAAATCAACGTCCTCAAGGGCCCTGAGCTCAACAGATTGGATTTTCAAACTTGACTGAAACCCTGTGGATCTGTCATGTTGTAGTTTTTAAAACGGAAGTCCTACTTTGGTAAAACCACAGAATGAAAAGCAGTTAAGGGATTTATTGGGTGGAAATTTCTTCATTGCTTTCCCATAAAGTCAGATGAGGTCTGAGAATCAGAAGAGGGTGATTTTTTTAACATAAAGTAGATGGAGCAACATGAAAATTATGATTCAGAGCCTAAAAGAGGCTTCATCTTTCATTAGCATTCTTTGACCAAATGACTTCAATATAATTTTAAACACTATTTTTCTTGCCTGTGTTTTCTCAAAATGATAATAAATAAGTAGATCACAAAATGACCTTGGTATGTAAGTGTTACATTATTTTAGCTACTGTGCTCAACTAATGAACTTTTTCATTTATTCAAGTAACTTTTATCAAAGTAAGGTTAAGCATTCAGATTTCAAGTTATTTACCACTTACTAATTATTAGTGAGGATGGCTTTGTCAATCTATGATCTTCTTTTGTTGCATCCCAATATATCCATCTTAGGCATATATGTAAACTTCAAAAGAGCCCTAGACAGTTGCACAGACACCACAGAAATGTCTAGAGGTAAATAAAACATTGTATTTGTACAAGTCATAATTTGGTGCACTAAATAACAAAGAAAATAATATTCTAGTGTTCCATGGATCACAGTTTAGTTCTGTCATCTCAGCCATACATTACGGAGCCCATCTGCTTGAAGTAACCTATCGTATTTTCAGTTTTTTCAAGACATTATTATAAATATATGCTATATATTTATAATATATATATATATATATATATATAACTTTTCTGAAGTTATTGGGACTGCTGGATATTTCAGGAGTTTAAAAGAATTGTCCTCCTCATTTGTTGTCTGAGTATATTTCACATTTTGAAAAGAAACCTCATACTTTCTTTTTTTAATCTTTAGTATAACATACAAACAGATCAGTACAGAAGTTGTGATAACGTCTCTGCCAAATCATCAGATAGTGATGTCAGTGATGTGTCAGCCATTTCCCGTACCAGCAGTGCCTCACGCCTCAGCAGCACAAGCTTTATGTCAGAGCAATCTGAGCGCCCTAGGGGCAGAATCAGGTGAGTTTATGATGCTATTTTAAATGTATCAAATCTTGTTTGGTGTAAAAATAAAAAGAATAAAAATAAAATAAGAAATATAAATATTTATGATATATATAATAGAATATATTTAAAATGTCATATATTATATATAAACACACACACACATAAACATACACGTTATCATCCTAAGTCTTTTGTGAAATGAACATATTTTTCCACCTTGGCATCCAGCCATTTAAACAGGTAAACAAAAAATTCAGACAGGGCAACAGCAAATTTTTATATTTGTGCAAGGAGAAACCCAAACTTGGAGCAAGCTGGAAATTAGTACTTTAAAGCTCTGATCCAGCAAAGCACTTAAGTGGCACTACTTACATGCTTAAAATTGCATATGTGCTTAAATGCTATGGTGGACTGGAGCCTAATTTCTTAGTTTGTGTTGCCACAGAGGTCTTGATGCCCATACCGCCCTCTGTGCAGTATCATTGCCAAAGAGCCTATTTCTATTAAGATGGAAGACAGCTGAGAGGGCTCTCCACCTAACAGGATCAGGGTTATTAGAGAGGAAAGTCAACTAGCTATAGTTTAAAGCAGTGGTTTCCAAACTTGTTCCGCCGCTTGTGCAGGGAAAGCCCATGGCGGGCCGGGCCGGTTTGTTTACCTGCCGCGTCCACAGGTTCGGCCGATCGCAGCTCCCAGTGGCCGCGGTTCGCTGCTCCAGGCCAGTGGGAGCTGCTGGGAGCGGCGTGGGCCGAGGGACATACGGGCCACTGCTTCCAGCAGCTCCCATTGGCCTGGAGCAGCAAACCGCGGCCACTGGGAGTCGCGATCGGCTGAACTTGCGGACGCGGCCGGTAAACAAACCGGCCCGGCCCGCCACGGGCTTTCCCTGCATAAGTGGTGGAACAAGTTTGGGAACCACTGGTTTAAAGAGAAATTACATGGCCATCAAACAACTGCAAAAGTGAAAGGCTGTTTCTTGAGTTTGTGTAAAGGACAAAAGTTGTCCTTCAGAATGCATATAAATGGTAATATGTCAGTTTGCTGCCCACAGTACTGTTGCTGCCCTTTGCATTTTCCATAAAAGGATTTAATTTTGCACAAAAAAAAAACCAAAACGCAAAATAAAAATCATTAAGTGTTGCCAGCTTTACCTCTTTATTCTACCAATAAATCAATTTGTATGGTTAACTCAACCTTTTTCTCTAAGTGTGTCTTTGTTGTGAGTGAACATGTGTGTGTGGGCACGTACAAATGCACACTGCCCCCTGCAGACAGGGAGGATTTTATTTTTAAACTAAACCATTTTGATGTAAACACTGGTATATAACCATAAATTGTCTGAGGAATAAATTATTATGTTAATATTATTGTTTTCGTTTTTTATATGTTAATGTTTTCCTTTCCTATTTCAAATGAAGGAGCACAGAACTGGCTGGTATGCCTCTGAAGCTATAGGGCATGTGAATAAGAATATTATTCCTATATCTCAAAAATTATAGCCAACATATCATGTGTTATTGATTAGTTAACATCTATTTTCAGTTGAAAAAATTAATAATGTCTAAAATATATTGCAAACCCTGCATTTCCAACTTCCATAGAGCTCCTCACTATGGGCTTTGATCCAGCTGTACTGAAGCCACTGGGAGCATTATGGTGTGCGTTCACCTTTAGAGCGCCCCTTCATGTCAGGAAGTGGCATTGCAGGGATTCTTCCTGTCTAGCAACCCTCCTGTGTCTTGGTTCTACAATGGTCTGCTCCTTCTCTGGCATAGCACACTGGCCAGGTCAGCTCTCGGTCCCCTTGTGGGGCTAACCGAAAAAAAAAAAAGCTCAACTCAAAATAGCCACCTGGTGTTAAAGTCCATAATATAAACACTAGTCCTTCATAGAGATCCAGGAAATATTGACCTCTGCCCAGGTCAGGTTACTTTGGTTAGGGCAGGGAGATCGAGCCTTTCTTGTCCAGGCTTCACTCAGAACTGGTCTCTAATAGAAGCAGCCAGCCCTGACTCTTCTTATATTATAGTACAATGAACAAAACATAAAATCATTATAAGGTAGCTATAATTACAGTGTTATTCAGTAAAAAATATGGAATTTTTTTAAAAGTGTTTGAAAAAATATTCTTAATCTGACTTGCTGTTCTTCCAAACTGAGAATCAGATGCTCAGTATCTTCCACGCCTGAAACTCTCATTAAAATTAGTGGGAGGTCTTAGAGGAAAATTCAGGCTCCACTGACTTGAGCAGGGCAGGATTTCATGCCAGAATTGCAGGATCAGACATTATGATTAGACTGAATTTGTGATATTATCAATAATTACCACCCTTTTACCCTCTTCAACTCTTTGAGCTCAATCCTATAAGAATTTGTGCAGGTGACTAACTTTCCTGAAGTTAACAAATCTATTTATTTTAGTGAGACTGCTCCCATGATTAAAGTTATTCACATGCACAAGTCTTTGCAGAATCAGGTCCTTATTCATGTGAATGTTCCTTGTGCATATAAGCTCAATGAAGTCAATGAGACCAGTCACACGGGTAAATGTTGCAGGATCAGACCCTTACTACTTAATTATCAACATTTTTAGAACAAACTCTAACTTTTTCAGACTTTTTCCTCTTTCTCACATACTGATAATAAGTCAGATCCTATGGTATGAAATCTTTACAATTAAATAACCCATAATTCCTTTTCAGATGTAACTTACAGTTGGTAACTGTATTCATTCAAAAAGTATTTCTTACTGAAATTTAAAGTCATTTTAATGTAATGTTGAAAAGTGTTTCAGCAGGTGAATCTAGAGTTAGCATCTGTTGTTCATTATTTTCAATTTGAGCTGTCTACATTTAATTTTGCATGCCTGCATGTTATGACTATGGAAAGATCAAAGTCCTTAGAGATCTGCAAAAATGATGGCAAAAAAGAAAGAAGGATATCATGGGAATTAGATGACCAAATGGGGCACAGTGAAAAGAAATTGGATATGGAAGACAAGAAAAAGAGAAGGCATTCTGTTGCTGATTTGAGGTAAAGGTTAGCTTCCTGTCCTCATGTGTGTCTCCTAGCTACCAGCTCCTTCTAGTTTTAATAGTTCTGTAGCCTGTGTGCTATACAAGCAGCATTTTCTGTGCAAAGCTTGCTTATCAAATGGAAGAGCAGAGGAAACTCATCCAAACCATGTTCCCACTCCCACCTTCATCAGTTAACATCATTTGCATCAGCTTCTTCCCAGCAGCCATCTAAAGTGTGTTTTTGTAATATTGTGTATGAGTGTAAAAAGTTATAACATGTCTAAATGATGTGGATGACATCAATGACTTTTAAGCATGAAGGAAGGAGGGGAATCAAATTTACAAATAAAGGGGATGCCAGCTGATTGTAGAGAAAATGTAGCAAATTAGATTGAAGTAATACCTTTAGTTAATATTAATAACTAATATCTGTATGAAATTAATATTGATAACCCCTTTTTGACTGAGCCAGGGAGCAGTAGCTTACTAATTTTAATACTGAGTTCTTTTCACATTATACTTTTTACCTTAGACAATTCTCTCAAATCAAGACACTTCGTTATTTTAAATCAATTTTATTCAGCCACTGCAGACAATTTATGGAATCAGCCGTTTAAATCTGTGAATCGAGTCTGAATGCACAAGATATTCTAGTCATATAAGAAATACTAAATACAGTCTTGGAAGCAATTTATCTAGATTATGATTAAGGCTAAGCAACAGTACAACAATAATTCTTTACAATAGACAACAATCAGATATCAGATTTTTTCCAGTACCTCTAATTATCTAATTCTCAAGGAAAAGAGGTTACCCTTCATCTAAAGGTACTGCATGATATTTGAGCATTCAAAGGTAAGATCAAATGATTATGCATACACATACACTCTGAGTATGAACGCCTCAGATTCAGAGAGCTCTTAAATTCAGTAGCTTGTTCAAAGGAAATAGAAATTAGTCCCTAGTTTAAAAGGATTGATTTTAAAATATCAAAATGCTTTAAAATACTCATTTTAGGGTTTCTCTTAAGCCAATCTCCTTGTCCTTGTAAAGAAAAATCTTTTAGATGAAATTGTTCTTAGATCTGAATTCCAGCTTCCTAAGGTCTCACAAGAATTAGAAACAATCCTGAAAGTTAACTTTTAAGATACTTATTTTAATCAAACTAAAGTTTTCAACAGTCTTGAAGTGAATTCTCACCACTCTTCCTTGTATAACCCTTTGATAAAGCAAGAGACTGTCCAAGGTATGGCAATTCTGACTCTGTATGGATTCCGGAGCTTTTATTGGGTTCGGTGTCCTCTCTAAAGCTTCCCACGGGATCTTAGCTTGTAAGTCCTTTTTCTGTGAGACAGGTTGGAGGGGAGCAGCCTACTGAATGCTTGTCAGCTGAAACCGCTGTTTTATACACAGATTTTGTACCACTTTAACTATAAGGGCCTGTCTACCTGGCAAGTTACCATGTGCCAAGCCCGGATGTGTTTCTACAGCTCACCAGCTTGCCGTGCAGCATGATCCTGTGTTGACACTGTTACAGCACAGGTAAAGTCCCAGAGTGCAGCTTGGTGTACAAAGCTTTCAAGTATTATGCCAAGCTGCACTTGGGAATTTTCACTATACTGTAGCAATATTAGCATGGGACGGCATGAGCTGGTGCATTATAGATTCACACCGTGGCTTTCTGCACAGTAATTTCCTGGGTAGCTAAACTCTAACAGATTAGACAATTAAATTTATATTTACCAAAAGAAGCTATACCAGTGGAAGCACCTTTATAATGGTGTAGCTGTGTCCACACTAGGGAGTATGTAACGAGGCATTTGCTTGCTCTCGCAACAAATCAGCCAGAGACCCCTTCTGAGTGCAATCACCAGTGCTTTTTATTTTCAGTGTCAGCTCCCACCACCTTCTATTTATAGTCTGCTCCAAACCAGCAACCTGGGGGAGAGCTAGCTTTTCCAGCCGGCAGGGATGCACAGCCCTTGGCTCTTCCCTTTCCTTTCTCTTCCCCCCTTCACTTCCTTCCTGCCAGCCCTATATAGCCCCCTGGTTAATAAGGTTATTTTCTTCTATCAATTAGGCGTGGCATACTCAGCCAGCCCCAATTAATGATTCTTAATTGGAGCTTGACTAACAGGGGACTGGATCAGGAACCCCTGGCCAGCACCCTGTTACAGGGTTATACTGCTTTAACTACATCTGTTTTCTAAATTGATCTTGCTTTTTATCTGGATAGAACTAAACCTTTCCATTCCTCATCTTGTCTAGTTGTTTCATATGTGGACTGAACGAAGGGGCAAGCAGTCTCTTCACAGAGCTCCAGGTGTATAACTTCCTGTATCATGACAGCATACGAAGAAGCCCAGGCTACACCTTCTCAAGCAGTATGAGCTCATTGCACAAAAGCTCAGATGACGTCAACGGCGTTTCTAAATGACATTCCTATATCAGAGATTTGGAGGGTGCCCATTCGGACCCCTGTGCATACTTTTGCAAACCATTACGCCATTGTGGCTGCATCCAGATCAGATGGAAATTTGGGAAGGCAATCCTTCAGTCCTTCTTTAAATGGACTCTGAGCCCCACCTCCTGCGAGTACTTGCATGGAAGCCATCTGCATAGAATACAAGGCTGCAGCTACTTGAGGAAGAAAAAACGATTACCTACTTGTAACTGTTGTTCTTCAATATATGACGCAGACATGGGTTCCACAACCCGCCCTCTGTCCCCTCTGCATCAGAGTCTGTTCTTCTGACATTCGGGACAAAGGAACTGAAGTGGTCAGAGTGGAGCAGCCCTTATATGGCCGGGGCAGGGGCTAGGCAAAGTTCTCTGGCGCATGGGGCCTCTGCATCACATCTCAAAGAACAACAGTTACAGGTAGTTAAACTTTTTTTCTGCCTCCTCCAGTTAGCATGGGCCAGGTCCTCTGCACCAAAATCAACTTTTGAACCAAACAATCACAGCTTTCTTAAAGCCTTAGTTACTGGCGTTCCTATTGGATGCACAGGAGCCAATAGGCTTATGCTGCAACTTTCTGTCCCACACAGCACTGCCCCCCAAGATGGGGAAAGGGGGGTTACAATTCTTAAAGGGGCCAGGTGTTTTCTTTCCCCTGCTAGCCAAGACAAAGCCCCCCCACCTCTGAGGCTGCAGACGGTTTGGGGGTGATACTCTGGTTTCAGGTCATGGAGAAATGACCTTAGTGCTGACTGGCTGGCATGACACTTTTGGACAGGAAAGAGGAGTGAAAATTCACTCTGAAAAAATAAAACACAGGGAGTGCAAGGATAGAAGGGTCTATTCCTGTGTATCATGGGTGTGAACGTTCATTGTCGTCAACAGTAGAAGAGATGAAAATATTGTTAATAGCAAAACAGGGCCTTCTATACTTGTGTGAATAAGAGTTTCAGTATCTTTTAATACATAGTTGATATCCAGGCCCCTAATATGTAATGGATGTTGCTACCTAGGCAGTGACTAGATTTTTGCATTTAGGCATGCATTGTTTCAGTTCCCAGTTTTGTTTCATACTGTTTATTGCACAGTTCTCATATATGAAATGTTCTGTGAGCCTGATTGTGCACCGTAGCAGTCACTCCAATTTGAACATGAGATGTTTGAACATGAATCAAATTCAATGGGAATGGGATCAGGCTTCCAGAGACAATCTTATCTGATAAGATGTAACCACAACTGGACTTGTTGATTTGGAAATAGTTTTTCCCTTTTGCTTTTCGGCCCATCCACCCTTTCGGTGATAGTGCTGTACTGCAATTAGTACAACAGGAATACTGCATCGCAAAGCCTCAGCATCTAAATGTAGCCTCAAGCTATGCCAGCCCAGGAAATCATAATGAACCAAAGGCATTTAAATATTTTTAAATTGATGAGGCTTTGTACTGAGTAGTTTCACATTAATTACAAAGGTAATTACAAATCTGTATATTGACTTTGTATTATAATATCCTTATATACTGTGGCTGTAGTTAATATTTTTCTCAATGATTAATATAGAATAATTAAATCTAAAACCTTTTAAATTTGTATTACAAAGACTTGTAGACAGCAATAGTAGAAGTGATAGCAAAAGGAAGCTATTATGAGAGTTTGTGAAAGCTGTTAAGTTATTTATAAAGCAAACAAAAGCAAATAATCACCGGTGGGAAAGGGAAATAAATCCAGTTGTGTTCAAATTGGAGTTACATTTTCAACGCTTGGTCTAAGGTATTTGCCATTCACACCCACACTGACATATAAGTGGGGGTAATAGTATTAAAATCCTGAGCAGTGTTACTGGCTAATGGGGACTCATCAATATCACAGTTGGGCTCAATCCTGCATCCTCTGTGCATCTGGATTTCACGTGGAGTTTTAGGTGCCCAGAAAAAGTAGGTTTGGGCTCATTATATTAGCAACAATATTCATCATTTAGTTACTGTACTTCAGCACAGCAGGAACCATAAACTGAAAATGCAAAAGCTGGGCCAGTTCCTACACTTATGTGTACAAATACTCACTTTTTTACAGACTATCTTTTCTGGTGATGCTACATGCCCTCATCTCAGATTACTGTCAGTTGAACTGGGGACTCTCAATACCTTGTAGTACAAGCTCAGCATCTTGAAGGTTCATGATTTTTGTATCAATTAGGCCTTGATTCAGCAAAAGACATGCTTAACATTGCATTAAGTACATGAGTAGTCCCAGTGAAGTAATTAAGTATGTTCTCTGGTGCTTTGCTGGATCAGGACTTCAATAACTCCATTTGCAGTTTTGTGAACTACATGCCAGAATTTCTCAAAATGTATACTTTATAGAAGCTATGCAAATGGCATATTAGACCATATTCTTTTGTTGAAATACCTCTGAAAAATATTATGTTTTAGTAGAAAATTCAGGGTGATAAATGTACCGTAAATGTAAAAAATCACACTACATTTAAAGATTAGATTGGTACTCGTACTAGAGACTTCTGCATTAATCTGAGTTATTAATACTATTATATAAATTGATAATTATTTATTTTAACACATTTCAGTTATGGTATAACATATGATTATATATACACATTACTGGGGATATACAATAAGTAAAATTAAGTTACAAGAGACACAAAGCTGGTGGCACAGATGAACCTAAAAAATTTTTAATAGATAGTGACAGTGCAAGCATACAGTAGCTAACTTTCTCCTTTAAAGCCAATAGGAAGTACCTACCTAGTTTATTTGGATGTTTTATTTTGGAGACACCACAACTTAAACTAAGCAAAATAATCACAATTGTTAATTGTGGATATTTTATTATTAAAGCAAGGAAAAGAAAACATCAAACCAGACAACACAAAATTGTTAGTTACTTCCGTTACAATCTCTTCTCCATGACCCTCTGTGGAGAGCTTTTAACAGAGATTACTCCTTTGAGAGTGGGCCTGCTCTTGGTAAATTGAAACCAAGGTTTTATTTCCCAAAATTACTGTGAGTCCAGTTTTGGTATATCATTTGATAACAAAAAATGTTTATAGATGGTTAGATGGCTTAAGGGCAGGTGGCTTCTGTTTGGTACATCATTGATAACCTAAATAGTTTATAATTGGGCAAAGTAAACAATCGGGAAGCAGCGCAGGCCAAGTGATGTGCTGGCCACCGCTTCCCACAGCTCCCATTGGTCTGGAACAGCGAACCACAGCCAGTGGGTGCTGCAATCAGTCGAACCTGCGGACGCTGCAGGTAAACAAACCGTGCTGGCCCACCAGCGGATTTCCCTGATGGGCCGCATGCAAAGATTGCCGATCCCTGGTCAGAAAATACACTCATTTGCTTTGTTTGACCCAGGGTTACAACCTGTGTGTTATAGCAATTGAACTTTTATTATATATTTTGTACAAAGCACAGATTTTAGTGATCTTTACATCTTTTAAACATAGCACAAAATAAATAGTATAAAAGATAAAACAAACTAAAGTTAGAAAAACCGCCTTTTAAAATATGTGTAAACACTCCTGAGGGTCATAAACAGTTTTATGACCAAGGAGGTGTCATCTTCCTGACATTGGCTAGCTTTTGGATGACAGAAAGGAGAAGCTTTTTGTAATTTCTTTGTTTAGCTTGAACATTTTATAACATAACCAACTAAAATATAGACAGGTATCGTTACATTTTCAAGCATCCTGGCTATAACATACTTATATATTTTAATATTTAGTAAAGGACCAAACAAATTTTAATGGCCTAACATTATGAAATTAGTTATAATAATTTTATTAATATTATTTTTGCATCAATATTGAGGTCTCTCTACCACACCTTGCTCAGTATGCTCACTTCCAAGTGGCAAAAATAAGCTTCTTTTCTATTCTGTTCATAGGACCACAGGAGATATTAGTATTAATGTGTTGTTCATTCCTCTTTTGAGGACTCTGGGTGTTTGAAGGATGGCCCAGTTGCAAATGTAATATATGTATCACCTGTAACATGGATATCATGCTGCTGTCATATCAATAATCATATTTTGGAACTTGCATACATGTTATGCATGCCATTTAGCGTTCAGATCTATGTTCTCTAATTTGAGCATGGACCACTGGCCTCATGATAGATCTGTCTCTAAATGGTAACACATGTCAATTATACACAAGGGACCAGATCGTCTACTGTAAATTGGCATATTTCCATTGACTTCTGTGGAGCTATGCAAATTAATACCACCTAAAGATTTGGCCCTTGATCCATATTCATTTCATTGTATTGCTAATTTACATGATTGAATGAACCCGTACACGGCATTTCATTATGTGCATCAACAGAACTACATTTCAGAGTTCTCAGGCAGGCAGTACAACAGATTGGATAGTATATGTGCAGCAGTAATAAAATTAATACTTCCTGGTGGGTGAATATTCACATCTGTTTCAGGTGAGATTTCATCTTGGACACATTTAAGTCACGTCTCTTATTATAGGTTGTTATATTTCTTAGGATTCTGGGCTGTGCTCCCATTAGCTATTTATCTTCATATTCTTGCTGTCTTTCTATAAGCTTCTGTAGGTTTGTGCTATGCATAATAGAACATTCATATTTTACTTATTTGCTAGGACTGTAGGCAATCGGCTAAATATTGGGTCTTCTAGAGTCATAAATTAAGGTGATTTTACTAACTGTTTTAACACCTATAGCTACCCTCAATGAAAGCATACTCATTTATTCTCACCAAGCAAATTGGCATGGATTTGAGAATGTTATAGTCAAGTTATACGTTTCTATTTTGGAGACTCTTTTCCTTCTGATTGATTATTTATATCCATGATGTTGTGCAAATTCTCTATTTCTATTTCTAAGGTTGTGCTTCTCCCAATTTACTTTGACTGAAGACCTGAATATTTCTTCCCCATTCCCCATACCAGGTAGTAGGCCCTGTAATTTTCTCTAACCTGGTATTTTATAAATTACCAGACTATCCCACTCAATTCTGAGTCTTCCACTAGGTCTGTATTCTTCTCTTCACCAATCTACCATTCTACCACCTTTTGGTTTTTTTGCGTGTTTTTGAAATTGTTTTCTGCTTCTCAGCTTTCTACTGTTTCTGACACCACGACTGTGTACTGGAGGCTACTTCCTATGTTACTGCTCAATCTACTTGCTACAATTTAAGTTTACTTCCTCAGGTAACAGACAACTATTACTTAGCCATCATCCCGGTTTCCCATATGCACACAGGACTCAGTAAATCTGAATGATCCCACAGACAGTTCAGATCCATAGGAAAATTCTCAGTCCACAGTGTTGGCCTTAGTACAAAGACAATGTGATTATGTAAACATGGCAAAAAGTTGCATTACATTTTAAGAATTAGAATGTGATGATGATTGCATTGATTTGTTCATTTTAAACAGTTCAGTTTGGCTGCTTCAGTGGTCCAGTAATTAAACAGAAGTACAACAGTTTAACACAACATGGAGGATGGGACACCAATAAGAAAAGAATTGGAGTGAATACTGTGATCTGCTGCTGTATTAGAAGTGGTGGGTGGGTCAGAATGAGGCGCATGACTCTGAGTTGTATAGGAGTATATTACAGACAGTTTGTCTCCAATGCAGTTCTTATTTAGCTGGTTCCTTGTGGCCTAGGTTTTGTATTATAAACAGATAATAGAGCATTTAGGTTCATCCAGTGTGAGGTTCACTTTTGATTTAAGATAATAATCAATACTTTTGATGCCGGCAGTTCAATTGTTTATAGCTATCATTGACATAATGAGATTAATTAGCTGATATTTCTACAAAGGATGTACTGCTTCTACAGCTGACTATGTCCACAGCTGCAACCAGTAGTGTTGACAGACTGTAGACGTTCCATGGCTATTGTTATCATTAAAAATAAAGTAATAAAAAACCCTCATTGGACTCATAGGCCTGTGCCTTTGCCATGTTTTCAGAAGATTGCTTTCCAGCTTGGAATTTTCCATTACAAATTACTTTTGTAAAAATAGTATATTTAAGTTAACTTATTACTCTGTACGTTTTTTCATTTATTCTATACACAAGATCTCTCAGTGTTAATTGTTTGGGGGAATTACATCTGGAGTAGCACTAAGTCCATATTCTAAAGAAACCCAATATTCCTTGAGATAATTTGCAGAATTTAGCCCACACTTTCAAATTCATATTACTATAATAAAATAAGAGGAAGTTAAAGGTTATAGAATGTTTTAGATTCAAACAAGATCTAACAAAGCATTGCCATAAAGTTATATATTATACATTTATTTATTTTGGCATGGGTTTTCAAAACTGAGTGACCCTCATTTGCACTACATCAGATGTTCACATGCATTTGCATGGATACACATTTGCATAGATTTGGGTGCATTGTAATCCATGATTTGTGTGTTATGCACACAAAGGATGTACATAACAAAATTTGAGTATTCTTGTGAAAAACAAACAAAAGCCATCTTGAATACTTTACCCAGTGGTAAGAACTGAATATAAAAGCTAAGGAACTTCACATCTAAGTTTAAAGTGTAGTTCGGTACATTTTTACCCATCCCATTCTACTGTGGAATGTTGTTAGCTGAAAAATAATTTCAGGGTAGACAAGGTTACATAGCAATCTAAACTTTTTAGAACCACCTTGTACTAAAGATAGGGATCTGTTTTTGTTAGGTACAGTTTTAGAAACGTTATTACATTATTTACAGTTATTGTCTACAATTATTTATAACTTAAAGCTCTAGAAAAGCCTAGCACAGGATTTTATTTTTTCAGCTCATGTTACAACCTTGCACAAATTCAGCTGTTTTGGCTGAAAATTTTAACTATTTAAAATGGGTTTGGGCTCTAAAGATAAAGGAAAGTACACCAGGGTCAAAAAACAAAACAAAATACATCTCACGTCACCTTTTTCTTTAAAAGCTGCAGTTATAACACAAACATCTATTATTAACAAACTGGTTCTTTTGCACTTTTATCCAGCTTCTTTCACGGAGGAAAGAAGTTAACGTACAAACATCTTCCAACAACGAGGAGCTTTTTTAAAAGGAGTTTAAATATTTCCCTCCTTTAAAATTTAACTAGCAAAAGTTCAAAATGATTGAAAAGTTAATCAGGTTTGACTATAATACAGCTGAATTCATATCCAGTAATGGTGCTCATTCCTACTGTCTTGCAGTGGTTTAAAACAGAGAACTAAGAATAAAAGAAAATAGTCTGAGCAGTGTTTAGCTGAAAGCCAAGCTGCCGAGATGAGACCTGAATTTATTTGACTATAGCAGTTCATTCCATTGACAAGGTGCAAAATGAAATAATGCCCTACCTACAACCAAAGCATTTCAAATTAAATGGAGGAATTGTTAATAGTACATGACTAAGGAGCTGGGGGAAAAAAAGATTAATGAATTAAATAAAAAATGTCCAATTTAAAAACCGATACACAGAATTGTAGAATCAATATAAAACACTACTATTAACTTACTGGAAACTTTAGGGGTTAAGTCTAAGGCAGGCCTATCATGAGCATGGAATGTCTCAGATGCTGGAGATAAACCACAGTCTCTAAATAAATATTATTAAAGGCCCAGCGAAAGAGGGATGCAGTAATTGAGCTTCAATCTAAGGTGTGATCTAAATTGTCTATATCAGACTGAGAAATAAAGGAGCATGTGGCGACCAAGTCTGTGAGATGGTGGAAGATTTAATTCTGGCAAAGGAAGAGCCCTCTCCAGTGGCCTTCCAAACCATATAGGCAGCAGAAGGCTGCAGCAGATGCTGGCTACCTTCTACATAAAGCCAGATGGGATCAAACCCTGTCTGTTATGGAACTTTCCAACCAAAAATGGTCTGCTTTGATAATAGGTCATCTCTTTGGCACCCTGATTACCTGGAAAGTGGCTGTGCATGCTCTTATCTCTCAGTTTTGAAGTGGATGTGGGAGGTATATTTGAGACAACGGTATCTTTTCTTCTACTCCCTATCTCTCAGGTACAAAGCTGTTAGCTAAGCAGAAGGGATATCTTTATGTTGTGTCGCCCCTTTAAAACTCTTCCCTATCTGAATGACATTCTATTAGTTAGGGGGAAGGCCACTGTCATGTTGGGACTGGCTGCTATTGCTCTCAAGAGTCAGGAGCCTGGCTCTTGACAGCAATAGCAAGAGCCTGTCACTACACAGGAGTAGACAAATGGGTTAGGGGGAATCTGAGTCTATCCCTTGGAAGGTGAAAGGTTTTGGTCAGCTTGTTTCATGAAATTCAATAAAGACAAGTGCAAAGTATGACACTTAGGAAGTAAAAATCAAATGCACAACTGCAAAATGGGGAATAACTGTCTAGGTGGTAGTAATACTGAAAAGGATCTGGGGGCTATAGTGGACCACAAATTGAATATGAGTTGTCAGTGTGATGCAGCTGCAAAAAGACTAATATGATTATAGGGTGTATTAACAGAAGTGTCATATGTAAGACACAGGAGGTAATTGTCCCACTCTACTCGGCACTGGGGTGGCCCCAGCTGGAGGACTGTGTCAAATTCTGGGTGCCACAATTTAGGAAAGATGTGGACAAATTGGAAAGAGTCCAGAGGAGAGCAACAAAAATGATAAAAGGTTTAGAAAACCTGATCTATGAGGAAAGGTTAAAAAAACTGGGCATGTTTAGTCTTGAGAAAAGAAGACACCAGGGGAGACTTGATAACAGTCTTCCAATATGTTAAGGGGTGTTAGAATCAGTTGCTCTACACCTCCTTTGAAGGTAGGACAAGAAGTAAGGGGCTTAATCTGCAGCAAGGGAGATTTATCTTAGATATTAGAAAAAACTGTCTAACTATTAGGGTAGTTAAACTCTGGAATAGGCTTCCAAGGAAGGTCATGGATTTCCAATCATTGGAAGCTTTTATAAACAAGTTGGACAAACACCTATCAGGGATGGTCTAGGTTTACTTGGTCCTGCCACAGTGAAGGAAGCTGGACTTGATGCCTTCTCGAGGTCCCTTCCAGTCCTTCATTTCTATGATTCTATGCCTAAATCAAAATTGAGCATCTGCTACTGAGTGAGGAATATACATTTGAAATAAGGAGAGGTCTCCACAGTTGTATGTAACCAAGGGAAAACATGGTATTTCTTGCTATTTATACCAGTTCGCCCATCCAGGCACTTATTTGGCCCTCATTGCCATAGTTTCTTCTATATAGACTTATTTGGCCCTCATTGCCATAGTTTCTTTTCTATAGTTCCTTCAAAATAGGTGCTGAAACAATTTTTATAGTGGGGATGCTGAGAGCCATTGAATCAGACAACAAACCTTGTATATAATGGAAACCATTTGGAGCCAGCCCCCCTAGTTCCAGCACCTATGTATAGGTGCACAAAAGGACTTAGGCATAGCAGTACTTGGTTTTGTGGCACCTAGAAACTCACAGGAACCACACTGCAATTCGCAAAGCCTGCGTTAGGTGCCGAGGTTCCTATACAATTAATGGGAGGAGATAGGTACCTTATGATACCACCCACAAAAGCCAGCATTCTAGACAGGGAGCCTACTACGCTAGCCCCTGGGAGATGCTAATGAGAGGTGTGTGCTAAGCCCTGCCCCTCTCCTGGAGATAGGTGCCTAAGACTCGGTTAAAGGGAGACACCTGTCTCTGCTTGCAATCCTCTCCTGGAGTTGGGGTGGGGAGAAGAGGAGGACCTCCCTCATATCTTTTAGCCCCGTATTTAGGGTACTCACCCGGGATGTGGGAAACATCCTGCTCAAGCCCTCATGATGGAGAGAAGAGATTTGAGCAGAGATCTGCCACCTCTCCAGTGAGTTCCCTAATCACTGGACTATGGGCTGTTCTGATGTGAGGGTTCCCTCAGGCTACAGAGTGTATGCCCAGTGGCAGAAACATAGGTGCCTAGGGACCTTTGACAGCAAAAACGTAGGTGTCTAGGAAACTTATGCAGTGGAAATTTAAACGCCCAGTGAGTTTAGGCACCTACAGGACTGTGCATCACAGTGGTGCCAAAAATCGGATTTAGGCTCCTAATTTCTTTTGTGTGTCTGGTCTCAGCATTTCTGTAGGCAGCATTCATAAGAGCTACCTTCCATTGGGCAGGTGTTGTTGTTTTTTCCCTGTAATAAGAAATAGTATTTTAGTACAGATTGATATTTTTAAAAAGTTAGTTATTCAGTTACTCACAGTTTGGCCCCAGGTCTCCTAAAAAGTTGACTTAAGGTTATAGTTGGAGGTGGAATTCATAACTGAAGGTATCAGACAGAATAGAAAAGAGAAATGTATGTCTTCCAATATGTTAAGGGGTGTTAGAAAAAGGACAAAGTTATTAAGAAGTGGAAAGTCAGAAAAATATGTGTAATATGATACTCAAGATGGGTGGTCTAGCAATGCAATATGCTGACTGAGACTGATAATGTCCAGGAATAGAGTAGAGTGTCATGCAAAGGGATCTGAAAAGAAATCAAAATGAATTTAAATCACCAAGGATCCTCAGGCTGTAATACTCCGCAGATGAAAAAGAGTAAGGAAACATAGCTACCTACAGCTTCAGCCCTTTATTAACTACTGCTTTTCCTACTCTTAATCCCATTGCAATTCTCATTTTAGGTCAAATTCTTAATAACATTTTACCAGGATTGCTTTGTATCTCACCTTTTTCAGACGTTAGCCTAAAAAAAGGAAACTAAAAACATTCTATTGGTGTCTGAGACTGATGTGAATACTCATGCAAAAAAATGAGATAAATTATTCAACAACAGTATTGTTCATTTAATACACTCATCAAAAAATAGTATTTGACTAGTTTTATTGCCTATACATGAGTTCATGTAGTGGTATAAACAAATCACTGAAACATGACAAAACCTCAAATTAATACCATATCCCTATTTCAGAATTATATAACTTGGAGGAAGTGGATGGCTCCTGTGATTATTAATGAAATACTGTACACAAAAAATTATGTTCAAAGAGCATTATGGTTGCAAAGTCAAGCACTCAAAAGTTAGGGAATGCCAGAATTAAGGCTGTCTGTGCAATCTTAATTCAGGCCCCCTGGTGCATATGCATTATTACAGTCATTAATGATGTGATCATATAATGTTTTTCCACAAATCCATGCCTTATTCAGTACAAGATGGACTTGCTCTGAGGATGAATCAGGGTCTCGTGTTGCAGAAGCTGAAAGGTGTGTAGTGAATGAGGAAATATTGCAGGAAGAGAAAGGGTGGTCTCATGATTAAGGTAGTTGAATGCTGCTCTGAGGAACTGAATTTTATCTCTGCCTTGGCCACAGAATTCTTGTGTGATACTATGCAAGTCTCTTAAACCACATTTTTGCAGTTCGTCATTAATTGTGTATTCCACATTTTCTGGGTGCCTGATTTGAGACCCTGGGGTCTGATTTGCAGAAATGTTGGGCACTCGCTGCTGCAACTGAAGCCAATTGGAGCTGTGCTGTGAACATATACATTACTATGTAATGCGAAGTACTCTGTGCCTTAGGTCCCCATCTGTAAAATTGGATAATAATACCTAATTATCTCTTTGGGGTGTTATGAAAATAATTGTTTGTGAAGTATTCCGCTGTTAAAGTAATGAACACCATCGAAAAGACCATCAGGAAGTTAATAATTCTGTCTTCAGTGTGGGGTTTGTGTAGTGTACACTGGGGCCACATCGTGAACAATGGAAGCAAAACAAATTATTGAGTAGCTGCTCATTAAGTGAGCAGTATCCATCTTGCGCACTGAATGAGGCCGGGGTCCTATGGAAAAAATAGAACATGATCATGTAATTACAGACTGTATCAGAATGCATATGCACGGAGATGGGTGTGTGTGCGGGGTGAATTAAAGTTATGGATATAGAATTACGTTTCCCTCATTGGAGCCCAGTATCAGTTTCTGCCCCCCAGCTCCCAGTTCCAACCTCACTTCCCCCCTCCACCCAGTCTCCAGGTATGTCTATGCTAGAGCTGGACAGTGTAATTCTCAGCTCCAGGAGACCTGTGTTAGCTGTGGTTGAGCTAGTGTACTAAATATAGAGTGCAGCCATGGCCGTGCAAAGCGCTAGCTGCCCCAATGACATACGTAATGTGTTGGATGGGTACATACGGGTCAGCTAGCTCCTCTTCCGCTCATGCTGCTGAGGTACACTTGTGTTTTTAGCCCACTACCTCAGTCAGAGCTAGCGTCAGTATGTCTCCTTGAGCCGAGAATTACACTTTCTCAAACTGAAGTTTACACCTCCAGCTCAAAGTGACAACATACCCTCAGCCTCCTTGCCCAACCATACCAGTTTTTGTCTCCCCGCCTATTTCCAGTCAGCCCCCAACTGTTTGTCACAGTTTCTCTCCCTCCTCCAGTCCCAGTCTCACCAGGCTCCTTGCCGCAATCTATTCCTTTCCCTCTCCTTCCCCTCTGCCTTTGAATCAGACTGTGTCCTCCTGCACTCTGCCTGGGCACCAATAGGAGGGTCACTGAGAGCACAGCAGCTACAGGCTCCCTGCTCTCAGTTCCAGTGCCTGACACCATGCCCCCCGCCTCTGGCCCAGCGTAGTTGGGATCAGCAATTACAGGGAAAATCTAGTTTTGTCCCTGTAGCCCTGAACTGGAGCAAGCCTAAGTCGCCTCTGTGTGGATAGCACATGCACAGCCTGGACAGCACTTGGAGCTGTGAGGCCATGGAGTATGCTCTGTGAAGACAGAATCTTTGCAGATTTTAATGATTAAACTTCTCTGTCTTCACTGAGCATGTGTAAACTTCAAGCTTTCAGAGATTCATAACTTGGACAAAACTGGGCAGGTTTTCACAGGAACAGCAGAAGGTGCATCCCCGGCACAAAGGCCACCCCATCTGCCAACTCCCTACTCCAAAGTTAGGGGGCACTAGGTTGAATTTTTTGACAGTGCAATATGATGTATTTTCCCTAATTTCCTTCTCAGAAACAACTGAATAATTGCAGCCAGAACTTTCCAAAAAAAAAATCAGCCTGAGGCAGACACCAAGCATGGAAAATTTCAGCCGAAATGCTCAAAGTTCAAAGTTATAAGCAACTGAAAACAGGGTCCTTAATAATGGGAGTCATTGACAGCCTCACCTATAATAAGACCTTTCTTCTCGAGTCCACCAGTTGGGATCTCCCATCGATCAGTAGTAACTAAAAGTTCCTACCAGATAAAGGCTAACCAGACTATGTAAAATGAGATTGTGATCTCAGGTTGATTCCTGTTGTCCACAAGTTACTGTAGTTCAAAAATCAACATCAGAGTTGTGCTCACTGCAACTGAATGCAGTGGGTCTTTGTCTGGCAAGCCAAAAGAAGAAGGAATCATTGTTTCTTTAAGGTTCCCCTCTGCACTGGGTTGTGAGGCAGGGAAGAGAACATACCCAAATAGAGCTAAGGGAGGAACAGGAAGTGGCTGGTCCAGGTGGGAACAGCGCCCCTCCAGGTGCCCAGGATGGTCTAGGTGGTATTTTTACCCCAGGCAGGTCCCTCTCTTTCAGCAATCATGGGCTAGCAACATCCACCTTCCCACCCACGGGACCAGAGAAGGACTGGGTTTTATGATCCACTGTGGGCATTGTTTCTAGTTTCCTTTTAATTTGGGTTGGGCAGGAATTTTTCCCTCACTGCCTGAATGACTGAGATAGGGTGGGTTTTTTGCATTCTCCACTACAGGTCATGAACCCAGTGAGTTAGGCAAGGAGATCAGGTCAAGATGCTGCAACTTAGTAGGTAACCTGTGTGGTAGGTGTCCAGTGCAGGATGTAGATCCAGTGAGGATGTAGTTCCCTGATAAAGAGGAGTTGAAAGGGGATTTAGGAGGAGACATCCCCGAAGGATGCATGCCCTCACTTCTTTTTCTGTCTCTCCCCTTATCCCTCATACAAGGGGAAGGAGGTGAGGTCCCAACTGATGACCACCCTCCCTAACAGGCAGAAATGATTAAGAAAAGAATGGCGACCTGCACTGTACAATGTATTGCCGTGAGGTCCTAGATCTATTAGTTGTGGTCTAGTTAAAGATCCATTGCATACATTAAGATCCATTGCATCTTGTCTTTTTTCTGGCATGGACGGGACAATGTTTCATGAACTGGCATCTTTGTTGTCGGTTTTATTGAAGAGACTAAGAAATGAGTGGGCTTGGAGACTGACTAATTTACCCCTACCTCGTCAGATAGGTTTGCACATTGGTGGGGTGATGTGACTGTCATAGCTATTCTTGTCATAGGGAAAAATAGAAGATGTAAGTCTCCAAGATTATTAATGTGGCTGGCACCTTTAATAAAAAACAAATTTACCTCAGCCATTCTATCTCCGCCAAATACAAAAAAATACAGGAAGAAATACAGCCTGGCAGTATGGTCATTTCCATATAAGCCAGGGTAATTAATGCTTGAATTATTCCTTGGTGAAGCCAGGGTAATTAATGCTCAAATTATTCATTATCTAAAGATAATGATTTTTACAAATCCTTCAGTGTAAAGTGTTTTATGTGACTGTCAGAGAGAGAGATGAAGTCTTTAATCCTTTTAGAACATCTTCACATGAAAAATCTAGTATCAGGCACTGCATGTGTATTTTAAAATATCTAATTACCTTCCTTCTTCTTAAGAAACTGCTACATTATAACATTTTTAAAATTGTAATTTATATTACTATTAGCTAGTGTCCATGATATGTGACATCAGAAGTATTCCCTCTTCTCTTCTTCACCTCTACTCCTTTCTATTCTTCTCCTTTTCTTCATCTCATCTCCCTTTTCTTCCCTCCTCCCTCTCCCCTTCCTTTTCCCTGCTCCTTTTCTATTTTGTGTCTGTTATCAGTATTATTATTGCTGTTGTTTATTGTTTAAAGACCAAAAATAATGTGCTTGCTACTGACAATGCATCTGTATTCCATAAAGAGGAGTGAGCTCACACACACTATGTGCAGTTCATCTACTGGGGACAGACAGAAACAAACATAGTGTTTTATTATGGAGTCACAAATCGGTTTTATTAGGGAGACTTATTCAAACAGCAAAGGAAAAACTGTGATTTTAGTGCACTATTGGTACTGTTGAGCACGTTTCCTCAGTTGTGTTGAGAAGTAGTAGTGTTTAAGAGTTACTGCACTTCTCACTGAAGGATGCTGGCCAGACTATTCATTTATTAGGATCGGATGAAGTGAGCTTTATTTGTCCACAGAGTGATTGTCCACAGAGTGATTTTTAAAAGTGAGTTTGTTCATCATTTGTTCAATATATTGTTGATATGAACACATTTCTGGATTTTTACAAACATTTCATTAAGCTATTGCTTTATATGTTTCATATTTGTATTTAGTTAATTGGGCTGTGTGATTTGTCACCTAACTCACGTTGTATTGTAAGTATTGTTTCTGCTTCCTAATTGG
The DNA here is from genome assembly GCF_965140285.1 of Lepidochelys kempii. Lineage (NCBI taxonomy): Eukaryota > Metazoa > Chordata > Testudines > Cheloniidae > Lepidochelys > Lepidochelys kempii. The sequence goes on from NC_136382.1 coordinate 58,277,248, forward strand.
ATGGCTCCCAAACTCTCAGATAGTTTTCTAGATAGCCATTAAACATTTCCAGCATCAAACTCCCACAAATATATATTCACATGACTTTTTGACTCCATTTATGTGAACAAAATTTTATTTCTGGCAACAAAAACTAACTTGTACAAGTATTCTTGGAAAGCATATTAAAAGAGATAGCAAATATGCAATTCTTATGTAATGCCCCTAAATACTTTTTGAATTATTTTCCCCATTTTACTGAAGACTGACAGTTTCAGAAATTTAAAAACAAAAAAAGGTTGGAGTTAGTACAGACTGTACAAAAATTACTGAGTATTTCTTTGGCCCAGCTAACATCCATCTGATGTGAAAAGAACTCAGTTTATTTTAGTCTCAGCTGGCAAAAAAATCAGTAAAGAAGGGTATGTTATCCCCTGTATTTTCTGAGAAACAAGAATATTTGAATTAATCTATTAAATGCTATATTTTGTAGAGGCATAAATGTTACAGCAAATATAATTTATCATAGGTAAATATATTTCTAAGGTTGACAAAGCAATATAGACAGACACTTTATAGTTTGAAGATATTGAAATCTGAGAAACTTCTAATAAAAAGAGTTTATTTTTTTGAAATGTGATATTCATTATCATCTTTCCCTTTGGTCCAAAACTATTGCATGCTTAGATAGTTATTAGTATTAATGAGCTATTTCATTGTAAAAGGTTGCCACGGGGGCTAAGAATTACTACATGATTCTGCATTCAGCAGAAAAGGCAAGACGCTTACTAGCTAGTGCTGGTGGAGGCTGGTGATTCTAAGGATTCAAGTCATTACAGCTATGTAAAGACAAGCCTTATCTTAATTTCTTCCATGCTGCAAGGAATACTAGAGATTATTTACTTACTGATGGCTCCTTGTATTGGAAAAACAAATGGAGTAAAGACTGGTGATTATGCACATATATATCTAAAACATCTCTTTATGAACCATCAATATGCCTGAGAGGATGAAAGAATCATGATTTTAGTTATGATCATGACTAATGACTAGCTTAAATTTTTAACAGAATTTATTTACATAGCTGATATTACATTGATTAATTTATTGGTGAAGCATGTTCTAATTAGCTATTCAATATTTACTTTTCTTTTTCATGTGATAAAAACGTATGTATGACTGGTATGCATTTGATACAACTACAGAAAAATAGCTAACTGTGTTTCTAATGTGTGTTTCTAAATGAAAACTATTTCCTTATCTATGCAATATGTATTAAAACACTTTAAATATATGTAATTGATCTCTGCCTCTGGGTTATATAGATTGTTTACATTGTGCCTGTTCAGTGTTCTCTTTGCAGGATTTACTTAATGGTTATTTTTTATGCCAGTTGGTTAAGAACATACTACTCTTTGAATAGATATTTGAGTCCTCATGGTTCATTCTTCATTCAGGTGAATGAATGAAATACCAGTGAAGTACAAATAAATACAACAGATTGCAAAAGTACTGTTTTCATATTTGCTTCTGGCTATTGAAATACAAAGTTAATTTACTGGAGTTTGGTAGGGTTGTCATTTTACTTACAATCCATTTTAGTTACATAAATTATTATTTTGGCAGATTATAATTAAAGCTGTTTTTCATTCATAAAGTAAACTTTCTGCTCCTTTTTGGCACACAATATGATTAGAATTTAATAATCTGTCAGGAGTGCATAGAGCTGGAGGACAACTCATATGGTTTGAATTTAGGGCCCTATCCTGTTTTCATTGAAGTCAATGGGAGTTTCGTTATTCCATTTCAGTAGAAGAAGAATCAGACCCTTAGTTTTCAATGTTAAAATGTTTTTAAAAAAATAAACAATAAAACAAAATTAGTTATTTTTTGGTCTAGTTAAAAATGGTTTGTTTCTACATGTGGTGGGTAAAATATAATAAATATTTAAATCAGTTATCTGTCATTAAACCTATATTTTAATTTACATTTCTATGTAAGCCTTATTAATTATTCATATAAATAACAATCTAAAAAAGGCACATAAAAGTACAAATCAAAGAACTAGACTCAACCAAAAATGGTTACAAATTAAGATACAGATACTACTTATTTCATTCATTCACCTTCATTCTTTCGTCATGTAAAGTGCAAAAACTATTACTAAAAAATCAGTGTTTCAGGATGTCTGAGGTCCAGTGTTTTTAAAGTAAGTAATATGCAAATCCAAAGAAATCCTAGTATATGTGATGGCTTGAATACAGGATTTTATGTAATTAGGAAAACTATCATTTTTTACATCTACTATGGGTGGCTTTTTAATAAAAGGTATGAAATTAAGTTATTACATAGTAAAATACCAAGATTTTCAAAACACGGAAGTTCTGTCCATAATACAGAAATACGGTTAAATTATCTGAAACTGGAATTAGTGTACACATTCATGATTTTTAGTTTGTTAATACTGTTTGTGAATCAATATTTAATCATTGTTAATTATACTGAATGGCTGTAGCCACTGTAGTAATGATAACAGTGTTGCTATGGTGATAATTAGAAACAACTTCAGCTTGGTGCTGTAAAGATGTTCATCTGGAATAGTAGTTACAGAGAAAAAGATGCTCAGAGAATCTTCAAGAGAAGGTTAGGTGACTTATATCACTGAAAATCAACTGAGTATATTGGTCCAGACTCTGATCTCCATTACCCTTGTGTTAATCTGGAAAACTCTATTCAGTTAGATTTCCACTTTGATAATTGAATCCGAATTGACATCTTAACTTCAGAATCTACCAATTTATGTTCCAGTACTGCAAAAGAATTCTGTACATGCTTAAATGTTAGTGTGAAAATAGTTCAGCTGAGTCTTTGGAGGGTCACAGTATAGTCGTATCTAATATAAGCATTAAGGTGACATACAAAGGAAAAAAATTGCACTTGTGCTTTTTTTTTTTTTGCTTATGATGTATAAAGAAGGCTGGAAATGTATTTCCAAAAACAAAATTGGTGGGGGGAGGAGGGTTTATGTGTGTCTCGTCCCAGCTACAGACTCGTTTGTGTCACTCTGACCTTTTCCTAGCTAGCTGTATACCACCTTTCTGCTGCCAATGGCAGCAAGCAATGTAGCAAGAGAGTACTACACTCCAGTGATCCGCAAGGGACCATTGCAAGCTGGAAGAATTTAGAACAGCTCTGCAGTCATAGTAAGTAATGTCGGGGTTGATTTAGCCCAGGTATTGAGAGAGCACAAAAAAGGCTTCAAACCACCTTTTCCCCTCCCTTTTCAGCTGTGCTGAGTTGAGGTCTGGTGCAGCTGAGGATCTGGCCCGAAAAACTTCGGGTCCTGTATCTTTATGTCGTTGTCTCCACTAGTCTCTGTCTAGTCTACTCTGACAGCTGTTCTGCATTGGGGCCCAGCAGCTGTGGGACAGCATCAGTGGAATTATACTAGTGAGAATTTTTAGGAAAAATAGGTTAATGCAGACAAGGCCTATGATGATGGAGTTTTAATGAAAGGTTGACACCACAAAAGTCGTGAGAGTGAGAGATGAGCAATTGATAGGGGATGATATTTTTAAGTGAACTGTTTAAAAATTTGTTGGTTTTTTTTGTTTATTTTTGTTAACATTTATTTAGCTTCAATAACTAACAAATATTTTGGACAAATGCCATCTCTGTTAAAGATTCAGTAACCTAATCCCTGTAGTTAAGGTGTGAGAATTTATAAATATGCATCTCCTGAGACCTCCACAGATTCCTCCAGCCGGCCCAGGAAGACAAGACTTGAAATTTCTAAGATAAAACAAGCAGAACCCCAACACCAAACTTACCCAATTTTTCTCTTTAAGAAGAACCTTTGATGTTCTTTATATATCACAAAGAAGCAAAAAGAGGAACTACCCCAGTTTTTAATAAGGCTTTTACAGGTCACTAGGAAATGTAGTTATAAGTTTTGAATTGTTTAGGAAATATATATATGAGAAATGTACAGGATTTCTCTTTAAATTTGCTAAATTATAAAGTCACATTTCTTTATGAATTAGAGGAAATTATATGATAATAGATTTTATAGGGAAAGATAATAATGAGTCATAAAAATCAAAGCAAAAAATCGTGGGAGTGTAGTAACAAAAATATGTAGGCTTGCTCTAAAAAACCTGAAAAATCTTAAGATTCATGTTTGTTTACCCCATGGCTCTGTCCCTATAGCCCCATCCCTGCACTGTGGCTACATGAAATGGCAGTGGTAAAGGTTCACCCGCCCAGAAAAGTAAAGCAAGGAACATTGAGCCACTTCTTGCCCCCACATATGGCAACTGGGCACTCTTCTCCCCAATAAAGGGCAGTAGATGGACTCCTAGAAGCCTTGGTATATCTGTGTGGGTGGGTAAATGAGCCAGGCCTGCTGCACTGCCATAAACTAGTTTCTGCTGGGGTAGTGTTGGCAGGACCCTGGTATAGTGAGCCATGGAGTTAACACCCTATTTGAATGTGTGGGGCAGATCACACTACTCAGAACTATTGTGTCAGAGTCAGGCTGTCTGCAGACTCAGACAGATAGTATTGCACTGGTTACACTGGGTTCACATTCTCTGTCCTTTCTTTTATAACCATGAGGGCTAGAAATTTACTTTTTAAAAACAAAATAAAAAGAAGAGATCCTGAGGTAATCATGGTAGCCTAGGAGCTGGCTCTCTGCCACAGGCCAATAGGGCCTATCTCATATCTAGCCTCATCTGGCACTTGGGAGCATTGTTAAAGCTCCTGGTGACTTTTTGGTGACCAAGAACCTCAACCAAGAACAAGAACCCTAGAACAGTGGTTCTCAAAGCCGGTCCACCACTTGTGCAGGGAAAGCCCCTGATGGGCCGGACCGATTTCTTTATCTGCCGTGTCCACAGGTTCGGCCGATCATGGCTCCCACTGGCCACGGTTCGCTGCTCCAGACCAATGGGGGCTGAGGGAAGCGGCGCGGGCCGAGGGACATGCTGGCCGCCCTTCCTGCAGCCCCCATTGGCCTGGAGTGGCAAACCACGGCCAGTGGGAGCCACGATAGGCCGAACCTGCGGACACAGCAGGTAAACAAACCTGTCCAGCCCGCCAGGGGCTTTCCCTGAACAAGTGGCGGACCGGCTTTGAGAACCACTGCCCTAGAACATGCGTACAACATTTAATGTTCACACATAAAAGTCCTTTGCCAGTTGATAATCATACAAAGCATAGGCGCCGACTCCGTGTGTGCTCCGGAGCTGGAGCACCCACGGAAAAAAATAGTGGGTGCTCACTACCTACCAGCAGCCCCCCAATCAGCTCCTCTCCCTCCCTCCCCCCAGTGCCTCCCATCCACCAGCAGCCCCACTGATCAGCTCCTGCCTCTCCCCCCTGCACCTCTCGCCTGCTGCGTATCCGCTGTTTAGCAGAATGCAGGAGGTGCTGTGGGGGAGGAGAGAGGGCAGAGCACGCTCGGGGGAGGGCATGGAACGGGGCAGGGAGGGGTGGAGCAGAGGCCAGGTGGAGCGGAAGAGGCCAGGCAGGGGCCGGAAGGGGTGGAGTGGGGGCAGGGCCTGAGGTGGAGCGAGGGGTCAAGCACCTCCCAGCAACTCATAAAGACGATGCCTATGATCCAAAGAACAAGTTGGAATAGACTAGTCTTTCAGAAGGTTTAAAATATGGCTTACACTGAAACAATGTACAGGCAGTGTGATGTGGGCGTACTGAAATGGATCAACTAATCCTCTCACCACTTTCCCCCAGTGCACCTTTCAAAATCTCCTCCAGGAAGTGGGCTAAGGTACCCAGAAAATATTGTGAGAGAAATAGTTTAAAAGAGAGCTAGGGGAGACAAAGGGCAAACCTGCTACGGTTCCTCCACAGTATTGACAGTCTAACACTGTCAATATTTTTTAAATATGAAGTTTAAATATGAAGTTTCAAAACTTCCAAATATAACCTTTCAAATGCTATGCAGCATTTTCCTAAAGTGTGCTAATTGTCCTAGCAACCTTCAGTTACAGAGCTAGAAAATATACACTTACCTTCATGTTCTATAATTGAAGTCTTAGAGATAATCCTAATTTGTATTCCCTGTTCACAAAAGAAGTTTCTAAGTGGATTTTGTAACTTTCATTAGAGTATTTCGAATTGGTTGGTATATGTAGAGTAAATACAAAGAATGCATTAGCTGCTGTATTCCTATGGGTTGGGTAGTCCTGATTCACATTCAGTTGGCATTGAAGTATTTGTGGGAAGGAAAAGGGGAACAAAATGTGTGTGTTATATGAAATAAAATATGACTGTTAGGTAAGATATTTTGAAAAGTTAGATTTTACTGCAGTGAAATAGATGTCATTATAAAGAGGTTGATCTCGCAATAAAATAGTAAAAGCAAGTGAGGTAGAGTATTTAGTTTATGAAGCAATCAGCATACTTGTAAAACAGTTTACTTGGGTATTGAGAGCAAGAGGGAGAATTTCTCATCTCATGCCACACCCACAAAGGTAATATTTTGGTTATGTGAGCCTACCATCATGACTGGGGTAAAAAGGAAAAGAATGAATCTGTGTACAAGTATGATGGCCTTCATCTATGATAGCACCAGGGTTTGAACTGGGGACATTTAGGGTGTAGCTACACTGCAGCTGGGAGCATGCCTCCCAGCCCAAATACACAGACTCTCATGAACTCAAGCCAAACTAGAGGCCTAAAAATTGCTATTTTGGGTGGCAGCTCAGGCTCTCACACCCACCCAATCCCCTGGGTCTGAGCTAGGGTGGCTAGTCCGAGTCTCTGCCAGTGCCATGAAATTCACACTGCAATTTTAGCATGCCAGCTTGAGCTGAGTGAGTACAAGGTTGCCCCCAGTTGCCGTGTAGACATAACCTCAGTACTGAATGCATGACTCTCAACAGTTTCAGATAAAAACCAGGCTCTGTAGGTTTGGAACTGTAACAGATTTGCATCATCTGTGAATTTGGTACAGAAGAGGACACCCACTGACCACTGGTTACACATTAGGTGAATTAATATTAGTTTGGCATATTGTGCTGACTTAATAAAGAGTGCCCTCCCCATATTGCAGGAAATTTAATTGTTTATAAAGTCTGATCTTGTGGTAAAAAGAAAAGTGATTTTATTTTTTTAAAAGTGCTGGTAACACAAATTCATTGACAAAACTAAGTTCCATTATTAGCAAATTAAACTAAAGGATTAGATTGATACAAAGGAACGTTTTCAAAGAAAATATTTGTTTGTTCTCAGAGAAATATGCAATCTACCAAACAGCTTGAGAATTGTGTTGAGAGTTGGATCCATGGTTGAGCCACATCTGTATTCCCATGAGCTGATAGGATACAAAGAGATAATGTTTTATGCATTCTTTTTGACTATGAGACACAATGCTCTTAGAATCCTCCTTCCAGCTATTTCAAAAGTGCCGTGATGGCGGACCACTATGCATGTGTTAAATGCCCCATCCTTACATCCAGTGGTAATGCATCATACTATAGTGCATAGATCTAACAGTAAACTCAAAAAGTGCATACCCTGATCAGATTGGCCTAATGAGGTTGAGATTGGTTTTGGCCATGGAGAAGTCCACAGCATGGAGATGCCTGAGGTAATTTTTAAATTTTATTTATTTAGATGTATACAATCCATTGAAAAGCCAGGAGTCTTTTGTCTCGTCTCCTATCCAGGAGTCTTGTGTCTTTGCTAGTGTACACATGCAGTCATTTGAAGGCAGGCATTATAGAATCCAGATAACTAATTATTAGATTTTCAATGACAAATATTATTTATATTTAAAAAATCAGGTAATTAATTATCTTAATTTTCCTATTTGCACCAGCTGCAATTTGACTATACATAAAACTGGGTGCACAAATTCAGAGTCTATTTTAGAAAATGTGGCTTTTAAAATTAATTTATTTGAGAGGTCCTTCCTGAATACCAGATCCACCAAACTCTGACTCATTCAAGAAGTTTGAACTCCTGCATTGAAACTGGAAGAACTTCTCCTATATGTAAATACTACTCAAATGAGTAAGAGTTTGCAGATTCAAGCACTTATTTGCAAATTTAACTTAATGGTACATATTCATTGAAGTAGTTACTTAAAAATAACGTAATTCTTGTCAGTAATACTCAATCCATTGAATTTTATAGTTTGCTACATGCTTTCATGAAGACAATATAAATGTAGTAACATCTTGTACATAGATCCTTTTCTCTGATGCTTTTTGTACAACATCTTTTTGTGCAATGATGTTTTTGGAAAAAGGGAACAGTTTAATTGAAAGGGACAATGTTTTCTTGATGACTGCTGCAGGTTCTTAAGGATTCAGATTTGTTAAGGTTTTTACATGCAGCATACGAAGAAATATAAAACAATGTTGTATTGGAAATATCGGAATGTATGTGTTCTTCCCATATAAAACAAAAGTGGTTTGCTACATAGGGGGAGAAGTGGACCTATATTAAGGTCTTTTTGCCTCAGGTAGTCCACTAAAAAGTCTCCTTGAGTACTGCAATGCAGCATAGCACATTGTCTAAGACAAGAGTATAGATGTTTTAGTTTCCACATAAAGCTTCTTTGAAGCTTACAATAACAAGCTGCTGTGTGATAAAAGGTGATCAAACAAATATTTATAGGGAAGACAGAGAATCACTTTTATACAAAATAATAGTTTTCTTAGAAATATTGCAAGATGTTATTTTTCCTGTTTCTTGTATCTCACAGTGACAGAGGTTATTATGTGTGCTGTTTATATTGTGATAGATTAACAAACCTGGATATGTGGCAATAAAAACACTCTAGATTTGTATTTATTTTATACTTCTCTATGATCACTCTTTGGAGAAGAATGGATTAAGGCTTAACGATGCCCAGATCCATGAAAACACCAAGGCAGTCACAAAACTCAGGTCCTCCCCACCTAGGAGGAAGACTCTTCTTCACAGCCCAGCCCCCTTCACTCCTCTCCTGACAAACTTTCTTGTCTATCTTATATCTTACTGCTTGTACTTTTTGCCAAGTGAAGCAGAGAAGCCCACCTCTCCATCTGAAGGAGGCTGCCTAATCAGCCTCTTCTTTAGGGTGCTGGTATGTCATCACTTCTGAGGAGGCCTTGGCAAGTCCAGTTCATCAATAAATTCCACTTTCCATTTCAAAATGGAGATTATAAAATACTCAATTAACCATCCTTCAGACTTATCCCACTGTGTTTTGTTTGTACATTGCAGTAAAGTTAATCAGTAGTGATACAACTAAGATCAAGAACCCAGACTGTTAGTCTAATTTAACAACTCCAAAACATAAAGTGGGTCAAGCTGCAGTTTAAATTTCCAGGTCTATATGGGGATGATTGCCAATTTAGCACTACCATTAGAGATAAGGTAACACCTAGTATTAGGAATCTGAGATGTTAGACTTTATTAAGTAATTTATAAAAAGAAAAGGAGTAGAATCATCATAGAATCATAGAATATCAGGGTTGGAAGGGACCTCAGGAGGTCATCTAGTCCAACTCCCTGCTCAAAGCAGGACCAATCCCCGGCTAAATCATCCCAGCCAGGACTTTGTCAAGCCTGACCTTAAAAACTTCTAGAGAAGGAGATTCCACCACCTCCCTAGGTAATGCATTCCAGTGTTTCACCACCCTCCGAGTGAAAAAGTTTTTCCTAATATCCAACCTAAATCTCCCCCACTGCAACTTGAGACCATTACTCCTTGTTCTGTCATCTGCTACAACTGAGAACAGTCTAGAGCCATCCTCTTTGGAGCCCCCTTTCAGGTAGTTGAAAGCAGCTATCAAATCCCCCCTCATTCTTCTCTTCTGAAGACTAAACATCCCCAGTTCCCTCAGCCTCTCCTCATAAGTCATGTGTTCCAGTCCCCTAATCATTTTTGTTGCCCTTCGCTGGACTCTCTCCAATTTATCCACATCCTTCTTGTAGTCTGGGGCCCAAAACTGGACACAGTACTCCAGATGAGGCCTCACCAATGTTGAATAGAGGGGAACGATCACGTTCCTCGATCTGCTGGCAATGCCCCTACTTATACAGCCCAAAATGCCATTGGCCTTCTTGGCAACAAGGACACACTGTTGACTCATATCCAACTTCTCGTCCACTGTAACCCCTAGTTCCTTTTCTGCAGAATTGCTGCCGAGCCATTCGGTCCCTAGTCTGTAGCGGTGCATGGGATTCTTCCGTCCTAAGTGCAGGACTCTGCACTTGTCCTTGTTGAACCTCATCAGATTTCTTTTGGTCCAATCCTCCAATTTGTCTAGGTCCCTCTGTATCCTATCCCTACCCTCCCGCGTATCTACCACTCCTCCCAGTTTAGTGTCATCTGCAAATTTGCTGAGAGTGCAATCCACACCATCCTCCAGATCATTTATGAAGATATTGAACAAAACCGGCCCCAGGACCGACCCCTGGGGCACTCCACTTGATACCGGCTGCCAACTAGACATGGAGCCATTGATCACTACCCGTTGAGCCCGACAATCTAGCCAGCTTTCTATCCACCGTATAGTCCATTCATCCAACCCATACTTCTTTAACTTGCTGACAAGAATACTGTGGGAGACCGTGTCAAAAGCTTTGCTAAAGTCAAGGAACAACACATCCACTGCTTTCCCTTCATCCACAGAGCCAGTTATCTCGTCATAGAAGGCAATTAGATTAGTCAGGCATGACTTGCCTTGGTGAATCCATGCTGACTGTTCCTGATCACTTTCCTCTCCTCTAAGTGCTTCAGAATTGATTCCTTGAGGACCTGCTCCATGATCTTTCCAGGGACCGAGGTGAGGCTAACTGGCCTGTAGTTCCCAGGATCCTCCTTCTTCCCTTTTTTAAAGATGGGCACTACATTAGCCTTTTTCCAGTCATCTGGAACCTCCCCCGATCGCCATGAGTTTTCAAAGATAATAGCCAATGGCTCTGCAATCACAGCCGCCAACTCCTTTAGCACTCTCAGATGCAACGCATCTGGCCCCATGGACTTGTGCTCGTCCAGCTTTTCTAAATAGTCCCAAACCACTTCTTTCTCCACAGAGGGCTGGTCACCTTCTCCCCATGCTGTGCTGCCCAGTGCAGTAGTCTGGGAGCTGACCTTGTTCGTGAAGACAGAGGCAAAAAAAGCATTGAGTACATTAGCTTTTTCCACATCCTCTGTCACTGGGTTGCCTCCCTCATTCAGTAAGGGGCCCACACTTTCCTTGACTTTCTTCTTGTTGCTAACATACCTGAAGAAACCCTTCTTGTTACTCTTAACATCTCTTGCTAGCTGCAACTCTAGGTGTGATTTGGCCTTCCTGATTTCACTCCTGCAAGCCCGAGCAATATTTTTATACTCATCCCTAGTCATTTGTCCAATCTTCCACTTCTTGTAAGCTTCTTTTTTGTATTTAAGAGCAACAAGGATTTCACTGTTAAGCCAAGCTGGTCGCTTGCCATATTTACTATTCTTTCTACACATTGGGATGGTTTGTCCCTGTAACCTCAATAAGGATTCTTTAAAATACAGCCAGTTCTCCTGGACTCCTTTCCCCCTCATGTTATTCTCCCAGGGGATCTTGCCCATCAGTTCCCTGAGGGACTCAAAGTCTGCTTTTCTGAAGTCCAGGGTCTGTATTCTGCTGCTCTCCTTTCTTCCTTGTGTTAACCAATTGGTTAGTCTCTAAGGTGCCACAAGTACTCCTTTTCTTTTTGAGAATACAGACTAACACGGCTGCTACTCTGAAATCTGTCGTTAAGTAATTTAGTTTGTCCCTTTGCTAAAGTGGGATTGTTCCCTAGAGTGTAGTTCCCAATGCTCTGTCCAGTCTTTGTCTGCAGCATCAAACAGGAGGTTTATAAATAGAGAGCACTCAAATTCAAACAGGTATTTGCTGTTTTATCAAGTGGAAATGAAACAAACAAACAAACCTGGCTATGTGATTTGCTTTTTGAGTTAATTTAGTGAAAGACCCATTGGTTGGTGGACAAATAAAACTGACTCATCCAGCATCAAATGCCCCAACAACTATATGGGTGAAACCAGACAATCATTATGCTCTCCAATGAACTCATAGAAAAATGATAAAAGACAAAAACACCATATCATCTGTGGGCAAACACTTTTCACAAATTGATCATCCCATATCTCACCTCTCAGTACTCATCTTTAAAGGAAACCTGCACAACCTCTTCAAAAGACAAGCTTGGGAACTTAATTCATAACTCTGCTAGATATTAAAAATCCTGGATGCAGCAGAGACACTGGGTTTATGGATCATTACAACAGTTTGTAACACACCCCACTGCTTGCTGACCCCTAATTGCCCACTTTGTTTTAAATGGTCTCCCCTAACATATCTTAACCCCTTATGGTTAACAATCTGTGTCCACTTGTATTTAGCTCAGACACACTGGTTTCCTTCCTCAGACCCTAAGAAGAGCTCTGTGAAGCTTAAAAGCTTGTATGTTCCACCAACAGAAGTTGGTCCAGTAAAAGATATTACCTCTCCTGCCTTATCTGACTCATTTGTGACATTCTTAAGACTACATTTTTTTCCTCCATAGAAGGATTGTTGCATTTACTTGAGAAAACGAATAGGAAGACATAGAAGATACTCAGATAAATTACATCCTTGCTTACAAGGGAACCAGTCACATTTGGCAAGCTACTCAATTGACCTTTGAGGTCCTTGGAATACATTGCCTTATAAAAATGAATAGAGTTATTTTAATGGGGGTCTGGTTATTTATTCTTCTCTTTTAGTAAAGAGTAGCAGGTAGCAGAGTCTTCTGTATCTAGTGACAGCCCAGTCCATTGCGAGCAATGCTTATAATTTATGTATATTAACCTACCTGTGTTTTGTTTCATATATTTGTTTATGTTGGAAGTCAAATTACTGGAGTATCACTGTATATATTCAATGGATATATAGACAAGACTCCATGTAATTGATACATCTCTGTGTTTCTACCTTTTTGAAGAACCGTCATGTTTATTTTTTTGTAGAAGAAGTGAAGGATAGATTACAATCTAGAGAGCATATCGTTTGAGAGATGTCAAATCAATTATATATTTGGATACCAAATAAACAGAGTTATAACAAGATTTTACTTTAAAATGACTGTTGAATTAATTTGCTAATCAAATGCATTTCATTTTGGAGACACTATTACACATAGACTTAATTTAAATGTTTTTACTTTGTAAATATAGCACGTTTACCCCTAAAATGCAAGGCAGACGGATGGGGACTTCAGGGAGAACCATCACAAAAAGCACAAGTGTGAGTGGAGAGATGTACAAACTGGAACATAATGATGGGAGTCAATCAGACACTGCTGTTGGGACAGTTGGAACAGGTGGAAAGAAAAGACGATCCAGCCTCAGTGCCAAAGTGGTTGCCATAGTATCTCGAAGGAGCAGAAGCACATCCCAACTTAGCCAAACAGGTGAGTGAAATATACTCAAATTGAAAACAGGTCCCTTTAAATATTGAAGCTTATACTTTACCCAGGGGATATGGACTAATCATATGTGTATGTCAGAATGTAGTACACTGAGAAAAAGCTCTTTCCATCTCCGAAGGAGTTTTTGAGTCATTTAATTTTGTCTGATTTCTAAACTTGGCAAAGAATCCATACAGTAATGTTTTAAAAATATCTATTATAAATCTTTTCTGTCCTGACGAATGAATGTGTTTATCTCTCAGAAGCCTTGTTTACATGAGGCAAGGAAATGCAAAGAGACATATGTGGGTATCAAGAGTTTATGGGTTAGACATGAATGACATACTGCATGTACAAAATCTTTTTTGACAGAACAATTCAGTACAAATGCAGGACTTGTAACCTGCAGCATATAAAGGTCAGTTATATAACGCGCATAATTTTAAGGTGTAGGTGTAGTACCAACATGTTTAATATTATTTTTAAGAGATTACATCTTATTTCTCAATTAAGAGAAAACCTAGTGTTTTCTATTTAAAAACAACACCAGCAAAATGGGGTCAGTGAATTCAAATAAATTAGAGTGCAGCATGGTGCTTCATTATGCGCTTTAGGGGTTCCAATTCTTTATTGCTACTTCAGAAATCTTAAAAGCCTTGTATCTGTGTGGCCCGAAGGGGAAACAGCTCATACAGAAAGAAGCAAAAGGAAGAAATGTTTTAAGGTCGCCAGTCCTGCTCCTGCTCCTGCTGAACTCGCTGAGTTTTGCTATTGACTTCAGTAGGAATAGGATCAAGCCCCTTAATGTCCTTTGTTGCTAACAGAAAGGAAAGCTTCAGAATAGCACAGCACCCAGGCATACTGTAGTGTTTCTATCACACAGTTAGGATAATCCCAAAGTGAAGGTAAGTATCAGTTTTGTTTATTTGTATTATCAAGTCTCTGCTTTTCCTTGTTTTTCTTTTTCTCTTTTGTGAGCAGTAGAAGCAAGTTTGTTTTTATTGAGATTTCAATTAAAAATGTAAATATTCATCTACTTCTAGTCTTATGTTTTGAAACTGAACATGCATGCTAAATTATGCATTTGAGTCAAGTGATAACTTTAATGGGATCATTTGAAGTCCAGAATTAGAAGTTATGTTAATACTATGTTGTGCTGCTCAGAAATGCAAAAGGGTCATTACCACTCAGTCTCATTAATCTAAGTAGCAAACAGATTGTTACTTAAAATAAACCGTATTAGTTCAGATCTACCAAATCAGATACTGTAATTTAAAATTTAAAAGTGGTCTGGCAGTATTCAAAGTGTCTGTGCTGATATATTCCCCCTTTATTAAGAGCTACATATTTTAATTTTATTTATAATTATTTTTTTTATTTAAAGCTTATATAATGTGGTTTGAAACTGCATTCCTTCTGAACTTCAACCCCCAATGAAACAGGAACAGAGGAATTAACATACTGGATTAGACCTGTGATCCACCTAATAGTCTGGTACTCTGTTTTAGACAGTGGCCAGAACAAGCTGCTCCAGAGAAGGGTGCAGGAAACTCCCCAGAAGGCAGAGGTGGAGTAATTTGCCTGCCATGAATGTCTTGCTCTGATTCCTAATACTTATAGAGATTGGCTTGAACTCTGAACTCTGAAGTTTTATATCACTTCCCATAGGGTTTATTTTTGTTTGTTTAGGATTTTTTAATGCATTAATTACTTGTAACTCTGGATATTTTTGTTATCCGTAAAGTATACAATAACTCTTTGAATCTTGTTCAAATCAAGTTCAAATTTCAAATCAATTGGAGTTTTAGGTGTGCCAGGAATATAGCATCAGGCTTTTAATTTGTAAAGTTTTTAAAAGATAATATTAAATTCAGCCTGAGGAGACTCATGTTATACTATAATTCTTTAGAGCACTCAATGTCTTCCACTGCAGTGAAGACGATTGCAGTGACTTTTGCTTGCAAAAATATGATTGTGTGGTACTTTCAGCCCTAAAACAGTGTTTAATGTGATTCTTAGTTTCCCTAATTGTAAACTCAGACAGTTCTACTGCAAGGTAAAATCTAAGAAAATTCTGTTTATTACCTGTGATTCCTCCAAATATTCCCAACACTACAGAAACTCAGTATTAGAATAAAAAGTACCTCATTCCAAAAGGACAGGAATCAAATATTGACCTAGTAGACAGAATTGCTGACATTCCTTTGAAAAAATTCAATAGTGGAGTTCCAGGTTTCCTGAATCTGAAAGGACAATGAAGAATAATGTCTAAATGTATACAGTGCAATAATGTGAAAATCCCAAAGACCCTTGTTTGGACACAATTTTTAGGCCTGTACAGAAATATAACTTTATGTGCTTTCAGTAAAATATATGTCAGAAACCAGTGAGTTGAATTAATTGTATTTTATTGGATTAATTTAGGCACCTAGGTGTAAGGCCTGATGCTCTCTTTCCAAGGAAAACCCATAGTAGGGGACTAAGTATTCAAACTCTGACTCCTAACTCACAGAATTGTTGTCACATTTTCTCTCCAGGAAGAGGGATTTGAGGCCACACACGGAGGATGGGGGAAGCAGGGATTTCAGTAAACAGAGCCTGAGGAGCTTGAGTGAACTGGGTGGCACCACTGCAGATCTCAGTGAATTTGCAAGGAGAGTGAGCCGTTCTGTATTGGTCCCTAAATTATTTCTTACCTGGATAGTCCATCAACCCTAGCTTCAAGTATAAGATACGCTGTTCTAATGCCTAAGTGCATGTATATATTAAAACTATATAGCTCTTTATCGAGCTTATCACTACCTATAGGACTATATACCTATCCTTTACTTATGTATTTTGAGTGACATTGTTTAAATAAAGGTAGGGTCATACAGTATATAAAAAAATTACTATGTGTCTAGAGAAAATAGGGTAATTCAAGCCAAACAAAGAAATCCATGAAGCATCCTTAATTTATTTTTGGACCTGCTACACCAGGGATCAGCAACCTTTGGCACGTGGCGCATCAGGGAAATCTGCTGGCGGGCCGGGACGGTTTGTTTATCTGCAGTGTCCACAGGTTCGGCCAACTGCAGTTCCCACTGGCTGCGGTTCGCTGTCCCCGGCCAATGGGGGCTGCAGGAAGCCGTGCAGGCTGAGGGATGTGCTGGCTGCCACTTCCTGCAGCCCCCATTGGCCTGGAATGGCGAACCGTGGCCAGTGGGGGCTCCAATCGGCCGAACCTGCGGACGCTGCAGGTAAACCATCCCAGCCCGCCAGTGGATTTCCCTGATGGGCCGCAAGCCAAAGGTTACCAATCCCTGTGTTATACTTTTATAACTCATTATTCACTTCTCTATTTAAAATTAAAATGTATAGGTTGCTGATTTAGTAATGTAAACTAGACTCTTTAAAATAAATATATAAATATTTATCTGTTACTAATATTTGAAAATCAGCTTCAATAGATAGACTTTTTCACAAAACGTTCTAAATTTATATCACCATTAATATTGTGCAGCCTTCTAAAAAAAAGTCAGAAATTCATTTATGCTGTAGATCTGTAATCACCCAATTGAAAAATGCACATTTATTAAAAATAATTATAAATATATGTAAAGATTTATCAGTAGATTTGAATAGCTTCTCCTGTGCCACTCAGGTCAGTTTAATAGAATGGTTATGCTATTTACCAGAGAATATGCAATCTTAAGAAACTACTCATGACTTGCATATAAATTTGTTTCTAATCCCACGCCTTCAGGCACCACTCCTGCAGCTCCCAGTGACCACAGTTCCCAGCCAATGGGAGCTGCGGAGCTGGCGCTTAGGGCGGGGGCAGCCAGCGGAGACCCCTGGCTGCCCCTGTTCCTAGGAGCTGGACATGTCAGAGGCTTCCGGGAGCTGCACGGAGCCAGGGCAGGTAGGGAGCTTGCCTTAGCCCCTCTGCACCACCGACCAGACTTTTAGCAGCCTATTGAAATCTCCAGAATTGCTTACAATAGTCCCTGGGAGATTGATGCCGATTCCGGTAGACTCCCAGCCAATCTGGGAGGGTTGCCAACCCTAGCTCTACCTTTTAAAGCCCTCACGATCATTACACAGCCATGTTGCCACTATCTCTGCCCCAGTCTCCCTAAACTTGAGGTATTGTCAAGCTGTGTTTCCATGGTGCTGTGCATCTGTCGGACTAGATCACCTGTGTTTGGTATCAAAGAAGAGTTATTCTGTGCTAAAATGGCAGGGTGTTTGCCTTCCTCACAGCATCATGGAGGCCCAATTTTAGGTTAAAAGGAGTGTGAATAGGAATTTTTAATGTTAAGAAATAATGTTGAAGGGGTTGGTTCATCATTACTTGTATACAGTGTCCCCTGAGGACAATGGCTGAAAGGGCTGTTGCCCAGAGAGAAATATAACTGAAAGACATTGGATATAGCTGGTGGACCTTTTAGTAGGGAGAAGGGGAGGCCTTAAGTCTTTGCAGACTGAGATACCCTCATTCCCCATCACAGAGGGAGGGAAGAAAGGATCTTGAGTTAGGCTAAATACTAGGAGTTAGGCTGAAGAGGACCAACCCTCAGGTACTGTTTATATAGTGTGAGATAATTTACCCTGGACTAGACTTAATAAAACCCATGAATGCATGGGTTGGGGGAGAGCCAATAGCACTTCCCAGCTATAGTTAAAGTTGTATCCTGCTCTTTAAAATCAGTCCCTTTATCTATATTTCATTAGCCTCATTTTCAATATTTGAAATGTGTCAAAGTGATGATCTTGATGCAAACACTTTATACTGCAGTAATTTCTAGCATCCTGTTTAAAATTTATAGATTATATGGACATGTGTGTGCCTAATACCTAATCCAACCCCCTTTAAGGTAAGTATAACTCCTATTGACTTCATTGAGAGTTGGAGCAGGCCTATAAAGAATACACCATGATGTCATGGTGATGGAATAAAGATTCTACTGGTTTGAACTGGCAATGGCTATGTTACTCATAAGTGCCAAATCCAATAAAACCTTTTAATGAGTCCAACCATGGCACTTATTTCACCAAAAGAACTATTTCAGAAATCTTTTAGAGGTTTATTTAAACATATAGAGTGATCTTCACCCCCTGTAAAGGGCCAATATTAGGCCTATACGCTCTTTGTTCCTATTTTCGCCCATGAATATGTCGTGAAAATTGTGTAATGCAGAAAATGCCATTCTTTGTGCTACTCCATAATCCATGAGAGGCAAAGCAATGTTTATTGTGGAAGAATTTAAAGAATCGGGACGATGTGTTACAGCTGCATGCTTGCTGGTCAAGAACAAGAAATGGAAGAAACTAAATTGAATGGTTTATATAACGTAGCACATATTCTCCTCCACTCCTGCCAAACAGGTTCATGAGGAGAACAATGAGATTCAATTTTTATTTTAAAAAGACCAGTTTCTGGATTCCTCTATATTAGAATGCCTAAGTGGAGACACCTAGGAGTCTGATTTGTCTGAGGTACTGAGCAGCTGCACCTCCAAATATAAGAATCATGGCAGTACATCGCAGGGAATCATGATGAGTTATTTTGTCATAAAAACCAAAGTTATCCATTGTCCTTATTCCTGCTTGCAAAGTTGCACTCTAGAAATAAATCAGATCTTATTTAAAAAGGAATCTTCTGTCCTCCTGATGTGGAGGATGTACTGCGGGTTGGAGCTGTAATCCTGAATTTTCTGAAGACCAAAAGCTGTGAAAATCTTTGTATACATGTTTTCTGGACAAAAATGAAGACACTGCTACAGAAAGACTCTGTAGACCTGAATATATACAGGATAGCCTTAAGATACTGGCATGAAACAGACATAGGTGAGGCATACATGTGTGCTCAGTCAAACCTAAGACTGTTCTGCAATTGAGAATAATTTTCCTCAAAAGTCACTATCAGATGTGAGCAAAAAGACTTGAGTAAACTTGAGGGAATGTCTACATTAGAGCTGCAGGTTTGCAGCTTGTGTAGGTGTATTATAGCTGTACTCTAGCTAGCTAAAAATGGCAGTGTGCATGTCACAGCACGGGCTTCAGCACTGGTTACACAAGCTAGTACATACTCAATGAGGAGTCAGGCAGTCTTACCCTTGCTGCTGTTTTTAGCAAGCTATATAGGGTACAACTAGCATGGGTATGTCTACACAAGCTGCAAATCACACTCGCAGTTGCAGTGTAGATGTACCCTTAGAGTACATCTACAGTACTGTTAGACATAAGGGGCTGTTTAATTGTGTAGACATTCGGGTTCAGGTGGAGCCTGGGCTCTAGGACTCTGCAACATGTGAGGGTCCCAGAGCTCGGGCTGCAGCCTGAGTCCAATTATGTACACTGCAATTAAACAGCCCCGCAAGCCTAAGCCCTGCAACCGCAAGCTAGCTGGCACCAGCCAGCCGTGGGTGTCTAATTACATTGTGAACATATCATTAGAGCATCATATGATCTAGTTCTACCCCATAAGCTTTTAGTCTTCCCCAACACACAGCATGAGTAGAACCTTCCGCACCACATAGCATGAGTAGTCACCTGAAGTGTTTCCCTTAATTAAGGGATAAAGAGAATTCCCATACATACTCTGGAATTCAACTTTGTTTTCCAACATGTCAATTTCAGAGGCCAATCCAACAGTCCACCCCTAATAATATTGCACTATCCAGTTCAGCAAGCTACGTCAGTGGTTGTTTTCTATATATGGTCACAGAAGCTGATGTGAAATTCCTGCTTATCTGGCTGATCGGCAAGCAAGACTGCTTTCTGAAAATAATGCTGAGACCCATGGATACAGATGTCATTCTCTGGTTACTTTGTTGAATGACTGAAGTTGGGTAAAATTTAGAAAAGGCAAACCTATTCAGTAAATACGTGTGCATGGTCTATAATCATCCATTGGTGCACAAGACAATAGCATACCCAGTCACTCACTGACTGCAAGCGGGCATTAATCTTCAATGGTAAAAATAAGAGTGGTTGGAACACTTGAAAGGTAAATAAGCAGAGGACAGCAGTCCTCCAAACCTAGAGCCACATACTTTCACAACAGACACTGAAAAATATGATGCCAGTACTTCATTTTCACAGTCCTTATGTGTGACCATGCCAGCCTGAGTGTAAATTACACCTACAAAGAACATTCCAGGCAGAAAAGAAGGTCTATGGATAATGTTTCACCTATCTTGGCAGCTGTGTTGTGGCATACCAAGAGACTGCCGGATAGGATATTACTATGGACAAATTTTAGGCATTTAATATTTTGGAAATAATTAAATATTATTTAATTAAGAATTTTATCTAATAAAGCTCTAAAATTCTTCGGACGTTCCATCAGTGCCAGAGTTCCATTCAACTGTCAGACACACAAATAGCCTTGTGCCAATACCACTGTCTATCACACCAACAAATATTGTCCCACTGTTGCTTTGTACTCCCTTGTCAGTCTGTCTGTATCCATGTGTTCTCTCATCTTGTAATTAGGTTGTAAGCTCTTTGTGGCAGGGAATGTCTTTTGTTCTGTGATTGTACAGTGCCTAGCACAATAGGGTCCTGGTCCATAAATAAGAGTTTAAAACTGAAAGTGAAAAAGATTTCCCTAACCAATTTAAATTACAGAAGAGATCTAGGCAGGCCGATGTAATTATCCAAACTGGAATTTTGCAAGAAAAAATGGACTAATATCCCGTCCTTTGCTAAGAGTGCTGTTGCATCTTCAGTGATCACAAGTGACTCGAGAAACTCTGACAGCAAAGTGACCCCATAACCTTTCCACTACTCCACCCACACCAAACTCCCTACCTCTCTACTAGGATGTCAATTCAGTAATGACTCAAAAGGAAGAGTGCTACCTCCTTAATCAGAAACACCGATTACCACAGCATCATGGCTTTTCCTTGACCAATTCCCAACCAAGTACTGAACAAGCTCACCCTGCTTAGCAGAGGAACACATAAAACCCACAACTTTCCTCTATTTTAGGGTCCATTAGTTATTTTGTTATTTTGTTATCATTAGGGTTTTTTTAAATTGTTTTCTTTTAATTAAAAATGTCAAATTGTCAAGCAGTATCAGAAATATTTGGTGGCCCAGGCAGTGAGATAGTTAATTTTCTTTTGTTCTACTGTTTGACAAGATACGGCATCAAGTCTGTGTTTTTATGAGATTTCTAATATTTTTGTTCTCTTTCACTGTCATCTTTTATTTGGCCAGATTTGTTATTGTTAGATCTTGACTGTTTTGATAGTAAAGTAGATTTGGGAAGGCTTCCAAGAAACAAAGTTACTTGGAAGTTGCAAACTATAAAACAACCCTCCTGGACCAGCATGTCTATAAAGTTCATTTGTGGTTAATTTTCCCGTATGGCACAGAAGAGCAATTCCAAAGTACTTGTTTGCGTTGTCTGCTCATCACTGCAGGAAAGCCTGTTTAATACTAGCGTATATACTCCTCTACCCTAGTGTAACTCCATTTTGTTAGTCTGAGGATGCAAATTTCTGCCATAAAACGTCCCTATATACCTTTATTATCCTGTGTACTTGTAGAATAATTCATGGTAACCTGAGGAGTAGTATCTCTTTCTTCAACATTTCCGCTCTCAGCCAGCATTTAGCTCACTTTAATATATCAGGAGCCTGCTTCCTCTAGTTATTGTTAATTTTCACAGACTTAGCCCTTTCAGTCTATTTCAGATAACTGAAGCAAATCTCTGAAGATGTTTACACTATTCCGCAAAAGAAAGTATAGAGAATGCGGAAAGGACATGACATCAGTGTGGGTTTTCCTTTTCAACTAAACTGAAAAAAAAAATGTTTCTAGAATACCAGCAGTGGATGCTGATGATGCCTTTGGAGAGCTGTCCATAATGGGTCTCTAAACCTGACGACTAAATAGTAAAGAATATTTTGTTGAGAGGAACAAAACCTTCGTTCAGATGTTGCTTTAACTCACATAAATGCATCTGCAGGAGGAAAAAAAACCCACCACCATCAGATGAAGAACGATATTGAAAGAAAAAGAAAAGAAGGGAAGGTAACACAAATTCAACACAACACCAGCTTATTTCTGTGAGATGAACACTTTGTTCTAGTGATGATTCTTAATTCTTTGAAACGAGTGAGTGAATGTAAGCATGTTCTTTTTTATTTGCTGTTGCCATCTAGCTGAGGAATTCACTACCCTTAATAGAAACATAATTCAGTCTGAGTTACTCATCTTCCAAAAGATTTCCTAATAAGGGTTAGTATTTTCAAACAAAGTCCAGCCTGCTCTGTTGAATTAGTGTTACATATGATTCTTTTCCTTTTTCCTGAACTATAAATTTTGAGTTTGATGTTGCTTTGCACTTGGTTGAATCACAGTAAAGTACTGATTTGCTGTGGTATTTATTAACACTTTTTCCCCCCTGCAGTTTTTTTTACACAGATTCCTGTAGAAAGTGAATCCCAGTCATTGTATTTTTCGTTATTACCAAATTATAATTGATTTATGTTTTAAAATTCATGCAAGTTTAATGTCAGGAAAATTAAACTACTGTGAAACAGTATAGTCATCATTTTGTCTGTGAGTTTGAGTGCATGTAAAACAGCACTATAATTAAAAATATTTCAAATGTATTTGTTTAAGGAAGGAAGGACTTTGTTCCTGTTCTGTTTCTATTTTGTTATCAAACAGTCAAAATTAAATCACTGGAAAATAGTTCTCATTCATTTATGAAATATAGTAAAAAGTGATCTTATTAGTAATGTTTGCTGTATTTTCATTCAGTTTTATTTAACCAGGACTATAATTTGCTTTATCATCTGACCAGTGAGCTCCTTTCATACTTTGGTCCCATATTCTACACCATGTAAATATAAAAAGATGTATTGAGATAATATCAAAGTTATTTATTTGAGCATAAGCTTTCGTGAGCTACAGCTCACTTCATCGGCTCAAATAAATTGATTAGTCTCTAAGGCGCCACAAGTCCTCCTTTTCTTTTTGCGAAGACAGACTAACACGGCTGCTACTCTTACTCCAGTAAGTTACCAATATAAGTTGCACCTGCATAAGACCCATTCTGTGCCAGTGCAGTGTTTGTTTTGCATTTAAACCCAGGGCCGGATTTAAACCTTACGCACTCCTAGGCACAGCCTCCTCTCTTGTTATAATTTTAAAAGATATATATTTGTTGTGTTCTGCTGCCTGGTTATCTTGTTTGATGGATGTTTTGATACTATCTAATTCTCATCGATAGATACTTTTCCCCTTTCTATGAGTTTATAAAATATGCAGTTTATTTTATTCATAGAAAAATTACCAGATCATACTGTTTAATATATGTGTAAGTATTGATATGTCAGAAACCAAACTTCAGGAATGAAGATTTTTCTGAGGCACAGAGACAATAGAAGCTGTGAATGTGACAATGGTACATGAGAAATCCACATATACCAGAAATCCAAGAATTTAGGACTCTCCTGCTAATTTTGCTGGATTCAAATTTTTGGTTTTCCCCAAAAAAGAAGGAAAAAGACAGGTCAGTCACTGGCAGAAGGCATTGTGATACACAGCTTCAGGTTGTCAGTACGGATGAGGTAAAACCTGCTTCTCTAGCCTCCAGCCTGGTGTGCAGTGCTGTGCTGCTGTCTCCTCTACGGTTCCCTTCTTGGTGGCTCACAGCCTCAGAACATGGTCTGACAAGGAGCACCGAGAGGAAGCAAGGGCTAGAGCTCGGTGAGGCAACTGTCACTATGGCTTAGTTTGCTTGTTTTTGTGAATTGTGCAGGATAAGGGGGAAATGGCTAAGGATATGAGATGAGCACAGCTGTTTACAGAGATGAGGATAGACTGTTTTGGTTTTAAGTAGTGTCTTAACATTAATATGTTGAATGGTTTTGAACATTTTTATATGGGTTTTTTGTCTTTGGAGAATATTAAATGCATTTGGGGCCCTGTGGTTTTGGTGTGTGTATACTAGTATTAGAATAGGACATAATTTGCCACAAGTTGGCACAAAATTCCAGATAAATGCAAAATAGACTATCATTTTTACTGACCTGTTTATAATATCTGAAAATCTTTTTCATTGTACCTGTTCAGTTTTTCCAGGGGAGGACCCCTGGTGCCACTGTTTTGATTTGTTTTGCTTTCACCTCCCCACTGACTGACCAGAGGTCTCTTTATAGCTCTTTAGCTGAATGTAGATTTGATGCCACAAACTGTTCTCTCTCTCTCTCTCTCTCTGAGTCTGCAGGCAAACTGAAACAATGAGTTATATTAAGATGTGATCTAGGATTTGTATATGAAAGTAGATAAACTTCAATCATTACTCTTCCTAAGAATGCTCCTCAGATGTCTTATCTCCTCCCTGCCAGCCCTGTCTCTCTCTTGGGGCCAGGGTTGTGGGGAGAGATTTCATTGGCAACCCATTCATCTCTCGTTAGTCTACCTGAAAAGTCACTGTGACATTAACAATGATGTTGAAGCCCTAGTACTGAAAATAAACGGACAAGGTAAATATGCAATAGGATTGACCTATTCTGGTTACATACTAATACCACTTTTTTACAAGATCTGTTTTTATAGATAAAAGAAGGAATACATTAGAGAAACCATCCTGAGGGGCTTATCTTTTTTATAAATAAATCCCAGTCGCCATCTGCCTCTGACAGACCTCCCCAACAGTTCCAGGTTTCAAGGGACTGTTCCACTTTGACCCACAAAACTCACTGTCCCAGTTGAAGTAGTGCTTGTCCCATGAGGCTGGCTGGGCTTGGCTCCTTGCTTAGGGTGTTGCAACAGCCCTGGTGCCAGGGGGTCACAACTCTGCTCAGGTTTGGCTCAGCCTCCCTGACAGCCTGATGGCTGGACCAAACTTGAGTGAGTGGCATTGCAACTCTGTGTGCCAGGTTGCAACACTCAAATTTGGCCCAGCTGCCCCCATAACCTGTTGTGGGGGCTGAGCCAAACGTGAGCAGAGCTGCAACCCTGTGTGCTGGGGCCAGGTTTCATTAGCTGGAATGAAGAGCCAAGCCCAGCCTGCCCTGCAGTACAGGAGCCACAGAAGCCACTGCTGTGCAGTGAGCTTGCTGTGCAATGCCCTCGCCCGTGGACCTCCCCCCTGGGGGCAGGACCAGTCCCACTTAGCCACTTTACATGTTGGGAGGTATGCTATAAGCATATGTTAGAACCAGATTCTTCTAACCTCACTAGATATAGCTACTTATGTATCCCTCATCACCGTAGTGTTTGAATGCCTCACAATCATTTAATGGATTTTCTCTTCACAATGCCCCTGTGAGGAAGGAAAGTATTATCCCCATTTTACAGCTAGTAACTCAGGCTAGATTAAGTGACTCAGTTGAAACAACTAAGAGAACAATCCTTGCTTTTTCTCCCTCCCTCAAATTGGTGCCCAGGCGACAGGCACAGCCTGGTTGTATTTTAGATATGTTTCTGGTGTTCACTGTACTAAGTGCTTTTTACTGTGTGAACTTTCACAATGCTGGGCTAAGCAAAATTGATGCTTCCTTGAAACTGCAGCTTGTCACATAATAAACAAGCTGTGAAGCTGCAGCAGGGTTTGTTTCCCTTTTTCCTGAACAGTAGCAGAGTTCAGATTACACATTTGAGCCTTAGAGTGTTTCTGGCGGGTAGTGACCAGACTCTCAGCACGTCTTCATTACTCCTTTTCATTGTAGTGGAGCTGCCTCTATTTAAACAGGTACTTTTTTGTTTGTTGTGACCTTTCTAAATTTCTGATAATACTTTTAGAAGTAAAGTATTATGTCATATTATTAAATTAATTGGTGATTTAATTTCATTTCACTCTCTAATGAACAGATATCCACATCACAACTGACACTACTTGCTTGGTAGAAATCTTACCAGTCAGGCTAAGGATTGAATGAGCATGCAAATTGAACTAATATTTAGCCTTATTAATCCTGGTGAAATTTTAACCCATCTTTAAAGAGCTTTGTATATATTGTTTCATTAATCAAGCTTGGATCATTATAATAAGATGTTCCTATGGTTTTTGGTTTCTGATGCTAATTTTAGGCAATTTAAGAATACCTTATTTACTGACAGCTTCCTTTGTCGGATCATTAGAGACACAAGGTGGGTGAGGTAATGTCTTTTATTGGACCAACATCTGTTGGTGAGAGAGACTAGCTTACCTAGAGCTCTTCTTCAGATCATGTTAACCAGAATAATGGACTATTCTCTACAGAGCAAAATTAGCCAACAGTGTTGTCACATTCTAGAAGATGGAAATGTCTCAATCTCAGTCTAATTTTCTAGTGATTATCTGAGAGAGTTAGAAAACATATGGTGGTATTATCCATTTAATGCTGGCAACGTGCTTGGTGTTGTATGCTATACAAAATAAAGATGGCCTGCTTAGTGGCACTGTAGGAACCTTAACCTTAACTTCCTTGACTTTTTTTATTTGAAACAGTGCATCCATGATATTACATTAACGTCCATTTTGGTGTGTAATTTGCAATATTCTTTTTTTTAAAAAGAGAGGAAAAACCACTCAGACAAAATGCACTTCAGTTGGCCCAAGGGGTGAAGAAGGAAAACTGGTCACAACAAGACTGGTCACAACAAGAAGTGGAAATAATGCCATTTTAGAGTAACAATTTGAAACCTGCTGATCTTCCTTATGGCTCACCTCACTTGTCTCTTTCTTTCAGCATGTCTACACTGCAAACTTTTGCAGACGCAAGTTATATTGGCATAAACCCGCCGCAGTTAGTATATTGCTTGCAGGCCTGCTTACTTGACTCCTTGCATCAGTTCTATGCTTACTCACCAGGAGTTCTTGTTTTGATGCGCAGTGTGGTGCACCATTGGTAGGTATCCTGGTGTGCAACTTGCCCATGTCCAGCACACTGGCATTTGGGAAGTTTTGGCAATGCATGGTGGGGCAGAAACAAGTCATGCAAGGGTGACTGGGACTGCAGGGTCAGGTTTGCATCATGCAACATTCTCTACCCATAATGCAATGTTTATCCCATACTTTTTGCTGCTATTTTGAAAATTCCACAAATCTGTGCAGGACTTGTCAATGTCTTCCATTTCTGACAGAAACGTGGAGCCTGCATAGCTCTGCACTATTGTCATGAGCATTGCAAGCACAGAACACATGATCCTCCAGTATTTGCAGAGCCACAGAAATGGACACGGGGAACGTGGTAGTTTCCTAGAGGTCAGATTGATGTGGACACAGCGAGAACCAATTCAAGAATGCTGCTGGCATTCACAGAGCAGATGCAAATAGTGGAGTGCTGCTTTTGGGCCCAAGAAATTAACACTGACTGGTGGAATCACATCATAATGCAGGGTTGGGATGACACGCAGCAGCCGCTGAACTTTCAGATGTGCAAGGCCACATTCCTGTTTGCCAAGGTCACCCCCACCTTCCAGTGCAGGGGAGTCAGAATGAGAGCTTCTCTGACAGTGGAAAAGTGAAAAGAAAAGGAGTACTTGTGGCACCTTAGAGACTAACCAATTTATTTGAGCATGAGCTTTTGTGAGCTACAGCTCACTTCATCGGATGCATGCCGTGGAAACTGAAAAGTGAGTAGCAATCGCGCTGTGGAACTTGCAGTGCTAGATTGCTGCAGTGGGAAATAATTTTGGAACTGGGGGCCATTGTCATGCAAGTCTGCAGGGACATTAATTGTCTCCTGCTACGCAGCACTGTGACTCTCAGCAGTGTGCAGGACATAATGGATGGATTTGTAGCAGTGGAGTTCCTGAACTGTGGTGGAGCAATAGACAACACACATCCCTATTTTAGTACCATGCCACCTTGCCACAGAGTACATCAACACATTTTTCTATGGTTATGCAAATGTTGGTGGATCACCAGGGACGCTTCACCAACATCTGTGTTGGCTGGTTAGGGAAAATAAGAACATAGGAACGGCCATACTGGGTCAGACCAAAGGTCCATCTAGCCCAGTATCCTGTCTTCCAACAGTGGCCAATGCCAGGTGCATGACTCTCACATCTTTAAGAACACAGGTCTGTTCAGAAAGCTACAATCAGGGACTTTCTATCCTGACCAGCAGATTACCATTGGGAATGTTGAAATGCCAATAGTGATCCTGGGGGGCCCAGCCTACTCCTTGCTGCCCTGGCTCATGGAGGCAGACACTTGCCACCACAACAGCACCAAGGAACTTCCAGCTTGGCAGGTGCAGAATGCCAGCTGAATGTGCTTTTGGTAGATTGTAGGAGTGCTCGTGCTGTTTACTCAGAAGATTGAAGCTCAGTGAGAAACAATATCCCACTGGTTATAGCTGCCTGTTGTGTCCTGAATAATATCTGAGAAGCAAAGGGGGAAAACTTGCCGCTGGAGTGGAGGGCAGAGGTGGAGTGGCTGTCTGCTGACTTTGAGCAAGAGCTATCCAAAGAGCTCAACAAGAGCTATATGGCTCAGGGAGGCTTTGAAAACACACTTTAACTGCGAGCCACAGTAATGCATTGTGGTATACTGTGCTTTACCTGGCCCTACAGTGTGGATACTGGTTAGGAATTGTATGGTATGTGGTGGACATCTATAAATATATACAGTGTAGTTGTCTCTGATCCTGTGGGTTGTGTCACAGTGTACAAAAAAAGAATGCCTCACTACCACCAGGCATTCTGTATCATAAATGATTAGGGGACTGTAACATGTGACTTATGAGGAGAGGTTGAGGGAACTGGGATTGTTTAGTCTGAAGAAGAGAAGAATGAGGGGGGATTTGATAGCTGCTTTCAACTACTGAAAGGGGGTTCCAAAGAGGATAGATCTAGACTGTTCTCAGTGGTAGCAGATGACAGAACAAGGAGTAATGGTCTCAAGTTGCAGTGGGGGAGGTTTAGGTTGGATTTTAAAAAAACTTTTTCACTAGGAGGGTGGTGAAGCACTGGAATGCGTTACCTAGGGAGATGGTGGAATCTCCTTCCTTTGTGGTTTTTAAAGTCAGGCTTGACAAAGCCCTGGCTGGGATGATTTAGTTGGGGATTGGTCCTGCTTTAAGCAGGGGGTTGGACTAGATGACATCCTGAGGTCTCTTCCAACCCTGATATTCTATGATTGATTCTATGATATGCTGGAAACTAATAAATATTAATTGTTTTCCAAACAGAAGAATTTTATTGAGTAACTAAAACACTTTTTAAAAAATTCTATGCAAATTAAAAGCAAATACATTAAAATCTCAAAAAATTTATGGAACAAAGCTTAAAGAAGGGGAAAGAACATTCCTGTCCATTTTAGCGACACATACATCAACTGTGGTTCTCACAGGTCAGTGATCATGAAGCTGTGGATGGCATTAAATTGTGAAATGGTAGGGGTAAGGATGTGGCTTCTGGTGCCACATGGCATGTTGAGAGAGGGTGTCGGAAGGGGTTGCACTGGAGTTCTCCATGGACATCAAAGGAAGGTGGGCCCAGAATTGTTAAACTTGCAGGTCCACAAGAGCCTGCAGCATCTGTGTTTGCTGCCAGAGAAGCACCATTATATCCTGGTGCATCTCCCTCTCTGATTCCTGGGCCTTTCTCCTGTCTGTTCTTTCCTTCTCCAGACACTTGCTGCATTCCTGCAGCATTGGTTTGCAGGATCTCTCTGAACATGTCATTCCTAGGCCCCTTCTTTCTTCTCCTTATCTAGCTCAAGTGTTCTGCAGATGCAGAGAGGCAACCCCTCAAGGCTGTAAGGCATCTGCAGATAAAATACTCAGGGATACCATTGTCGTTATGGTCACAACAGAAGGTGAAAGTTAAGATTCAGAGCTCCCTTCACTTGCTCCCCTAAAGTTTTAAACAAGACATGCTTATTGGCACTTCTGCTTCAGGGTGTTTGTGCACGGCACCACTCACAGTTCCAGCTTTGGTGAGTATGGTCCACCAGTGGTGAGGAAAATGAGGAGGGACTTGCTTGGTTGCATGAAACTGAGCATAGGGCAATGGCACTGAATTACTGGCACCATTTTCCACCAGCAGTGGTGATTTTAGCTGATATCTCACACCTGGGGGTAACAAAGGCACAGAGCACACAGCTGCTGCTGGCATCCTGAAGCCACCTGGGGCTGTATGCTGCTAGCCTGTTTACTGCAATGGTGCCTGCAGAAGTTATCACTGACCGGCATGGGAGAGTGTCCTGCGGGGGAGGAAGAAATAGGGCTGCCATCCCTAGAAACTTTTGGGAGGGGAGTGCAGAGAACCTCCATGAAAGTGTCATCAAGATCTCTCAGGAAGATTTAAGGGACATCTTTGAGTACATAAACAAATAGCTCTGCATGGCCCCGTGCCTGCCTAACTCTACAGGGTAACGAAAAGCATGTAACTCTACCTTTATTTGCTGTACCACTACTTCTACAAGTGTGAGTAAATTGATGAAAACTCAATAACTGTGTCCTGCTGGGAGGGCAGGGGGCATTACTGTAATGGGAAATAAATGTACCCACCTGAGATTCCTTTCCCTGAATCTGGCTCACCTGTGCTCGACTGCTGGGACTGACTGGACTGCAGTAGACTCTCAAACAGGTCCTAGCGTGTGGCATAGCTGGAGCCCCTAGTTGCATGTCCCCCATCCTCTGCCTCTTCCTCCTCCTTCTCCATTTCCTCCTCAGACTTCCTGTTCATGCCATGGGCCTGTGACTTGGATTCCTTGGAGGTACCAATGGAGGTGTGGACTTCACCAAGTATGACATGTAGCTCTTTGTAAAATCTGCAGGTCTGCAGCTCAGCACCGGATTGATATTTGATATGCCTGCAGCAGTTTCTTTGCTTTCATGCACCACTGCTGCTGATCCCTTCTCCTGCATTCCCCATAGCTGTGTTTGCATAGCCTCTTCTTCTTACAGGTCCAGGAAATCCAGTATCTCCTGTCTAACCCAGGCCAGAGCATGGCTGGAATGTGTAGCTGGCATGGTCAGCTGGGCAGTTGCACACAACAAGAGAGAGCTGCTAGGTAGGCGGAGATCTGCTAGGTGTGCTCGCCAAGCTGGACAATCAGGATAAGGCATTTCAAAAATTTGCGGGGCTTTAAAGGGCGGGGGAGGCCCTCCAATCTCCTGGGCAGTGGAGTTCACAGTTGTGGCCAGAGCGGCAGTGTCAGGCATTGTGGGACAGCTGCTGCAGGACTGTTAGTGTTGACATAAGTAACACTGTGTCTACATTTACCCTACATCAACCTCAATACACTGACCGTAGCTCAGTGCCGTTCAGGGAGGTGGTGTTACTATGTTGGCATAAAGGAGACCTTGCATCAGTGGGAGACAAACTTTAAGTGTGGACACATGCAAAACTAAGTCTATGCAAGGCAGCTATGTAAACCTAACTTTGTAGGATAGTCCAGGCCTTTGTATCTGTACTTGTGTGGCACCCATCACCATAGTTTCTGTCCTCACAACACCCTAGTGGGGTGAGGAAATAATATGATTAGGTTTCACAAGTGTAGAGGTGAGACACAGATTTACGAGAATGGCTTTGAAGTCCATGACAGAGCAGGGATTTAAACACTGATCTCCTGAGTCCTAGTCTGTTGCCTTAATCACAGGACCATCTTTCCTTTCTGCTTGTTTTCATCCAGTTTTATCATGGCCAGACAACAGACTTCTTATCATCCTGTTATTACACAGAATAATTATATGCAGAGTAAGAGAGCTTCTGGTTGTCAAAGAATGTTTAGTTTTTGATTGGTTGGTGTCTGTAATTATAAAATATAAAGATATAAAAATAGATGTCAAGAAAGGGGTAGCTTGAAGATTTTGTCTTGAAGGTTTGGGGGCTGAATGCCATTGATTTAAGTGTCTTCAAGGTTTTGGCACTTGATATTGCTGTTAGATTGAAGAAATGGGTGATCTCATTAGACTGTTTTTGTGCTAGCCATTATTTTCCTTCTTGACCTCACACTCACAGCAATTTGGATAACCATTTTGCATCCTTAACTGCCAGCAACTATGTACAGTATATACAAATAGGTACTTTTGAATTTTGCTTGGTAGTTAAATTTATTTGATATTTTCTAAAATAACATTTTTACTTCTGTAATACCTGCCATTTGAGGCTCTCATAGCTCTTTTATAATAATAATAATAATAATAATATAATAAATAATTGTACTTTGTTTTTATATAAGATTTTTTATCCATAGGTCTCAAAGCACTTTACAAAGGAAGGGTAAGTATTATTATCCACATTTTACTGATGGAGAAATTGAAGTGCATAAAATGACTTGCAAAGGTCACACAGTCTACAACAGAGTCAAGAATAGACACCAGACCTCCTGACTCCCAATGCCATGTATTAACCATCGGAACATCCTTCCTCTTGTAATGTAATTGCCTCATGAAAGTGCTTTGGGATTAATTTATTTTAAAGGACCCCAAAGCATGTCATAAATAATATATGCAGAACCACTGAAATGCTGCCAGCTCTGAAAGGGATGGCAACCACCAGCTGGTGCCCGACATATTGTTCATCAATGCAGGAGAGAGTATCCTTAGCTAAGGAGAGCACTCTCTAAGCAAAAAGTGCCATGGGTTCTCAAATGTCCATCCAGTAGAACTGTGATTTGTATGTTCTCACGTGAAATATCCACATAATAAACCTGCACAGAACTCAAGTTGAGTTCAAGGACAGAGTCAACCCCTACTGGAATTTGGACTTGTGGCCAAAGGGAATGTAGGTGTTTAATACCTACAACTTACATCACTAAAACACATCTCTGGTCTGGTGATGTCTAGTGTAGTCTGTGCCTTTGATCTTGGGTTGGGTTTTTTAATACCATTATTTTGTTTTCTGATATTTGTTTAGTGAAAATTGTGTGTGGGCTTATATTTAGCAGCTATTCAGAGATTTAAACTGAAGTGTTTTGTTTATTAAGAAGGACTTAAATTTATAATGTGCTGAAGTAGATTATGCTCTGCATCGTAAAGAGTTAGTTTAATTATGAGCAATTCATGAGCAAATAGTGCTCCTTGCACTTCATTACATGTAGTATTTTGTGATATTGACACAGTTTGTTAATTACAATCTGAATCAAGGTTCCACATAGAAAGAGCCTTAAAATCTTTCAATCTGGACATTTGTTGTACTGGTTAAGAAAAATGCTCAGATACATGCATTATGCAAAACCTAAAGGTGGTGTTTCAATGCCACCAAAAGTATTTGTTTGAACACTCAATTTTCATTCAGAATTAATTGGAATTGGGCATCCAGTACCCTGGCAGCAGTGAAAGTCTCACCTTAAGTGTATACTCACATTCTATCGGTCATTTTTGCAGTTGATGTTTTGTGCTTTAGAACAAAAAGTGGTTGCAATTGTTGTATTTTTTGAGCTCATCTGCTTATACAACGACGGTCTCACTTTTAACAAGGTCTTTTTGTTCAGATTGCCAATATTTCCATCAAAATATTAGGCTGCAGTTGCCCTGAGCGGCTCCTGAAAGCTACCTGAGCAGAACATGCAAAATTACCCTTTCTGCTGTAATGAACAGGAAAGCAGCATGGGGGTCACTTGCTGTCTGTCTTTGCTTAGGCAAGCACTCTGGAAAGGCATATGAACATTTCAGGCTCATTGCTGATGACTGTATAGTTTATTGTTGTGAGGCAGGAATTAATAGAATGCAATATATGACAAAGCACTCAGTGGATTAACAACTCGTCTGGTTTGTTAAATAGTTTAAACATTCAGCACACATGAGTCTGTTTAATTCAAAAGACATTTTATCTTTTGGGTATCTGTGATGCGACTGCACCCCTCACTGCCTTGATAGGGTCAAGGAGGGCCTGAGAGGCCAATTAAGTTACCTGGGGTCACCTGTGAGAAGAAGGGCCAGGGTTAATTAACAGTGAAGCCCAGCTGGGGAAGGACTCGGAGAGCACTATAAAGCCAGGAAGCTCAAAGCACAAAGGGGACTGCCTCCTTTCTCTTACAAACGTCCCCCGCCCTGTCCCTCATACACACCTCCGCTTTCAGCCTCTTGACTTTATAGTGCTGTCCCAGTCCTTCCCCAAGTGGGCTTCATTGTTCATTAATCCCGGCCCTCCATTTCCCAGGTGACCCCAGATAACTTAGATGGCCTCTCAGGCCCTCATTAACCCTTTCAGGGCAGGTGTGGGGTGCAGACCCCATCACAGTATACCACATAGAAATAGGAAGTCATATGAAATATTGTATGCGTGCTGTCACCGATGTATACTGCTAAATATAATCTCCATCTCCTTCTGTTAAAATACGTCTGCATTACAGTGAAAACGTCAGTATTTTTATTTAAATACAGTCTGTTAAAGAATGGCATGGCCATGGGGCCAAATCCTATTTGTCTTCTCAATGAGTGGTCCCACTGAAGTCATTGTGAGCAGGATTTGGCTCTGGGTGACATGAAACGGAGAATGATTATATAAGAAATTCAATAAAAATCTCCTCCCTTTACAGACGGGGAGGATCTAGGTGGAAGAATGCAGTCACAGTCGGGCTGTAGGATTTGCTCTATGGTACACATGCACACACACACATTCAGTTCTGCTGCAGGCACTGAGCTATGATGCCTCAAGTTCCTCTCAAAAAGATAGGAAAAATAGTGAAAAGTTTTTGATACTTTTAAAATGTTAACTCTCTTTATTACGTCTTTCTCCCATTCCCAAGCTAGGCAAACACAGAGTTGGGTCCTCAGAGAGAGAGAGAGAGAGAGATTCCTAGTTCTTCTAACAGTAACACTTCCAGTACTGGGATCAGAATTGGCA
Organism: Lepidochelys kempii; assembly: GCF_965140285.1. Classification (NCBI taxonomy): domain Eukaryota; kingdom Metazoa; phylum Chordata; order Testudines; family Cheloniidae; genus Lepidochelys; species Lepidochelys kempii. The sequence continues at coordinate 58,312,417 of NC_136382.1, forward strand.
CTTTTTATTTAAAACCTTTTATTTAAAAAAGAGACTGTGAATTCCTTGTAAGAACTGCTTCCCTTATTTTAGTCTTATGGCCTGAGCAACATCTTTTCCTTTAAGAGGTTTTTAAAAATTGTATATTTGTATTAAAGTGTATAATGAAGAGATCATTTGGATGTGTGGGAGATTGAAAATTCCACGAGATCAGCTTTGTTTATATAACATAAAAATACGTTAAACTGAGGAAAACATTTTTTGGGGCTTCAAGCTCCTTGGAGTGGTATTGAGTCTTATCCTACACTGAAGTCCATGGCAAAACTCCTATTGACATAAATGAGAGAATATCTACAATAAAAGAAGTATAGAAGGAATATAAACGTTCATGTTTCAGGCCAATCCACCATCTGGCTGGAGCTAGGAAGAAAGTTTGCCTCAAGGCAGGTTAATTTATATGACTAGCTTCCTCATTTTTAAAAAATCACCTTTCTAAGGTTTAATGTCATCATGTTACTTACTGGGGCAATGCCTCCCCCAGGAATGTTGAACTTAATTACATGTGATAATTATTATTTAATGGCTCAGGTGAAGTTACTTCTTGAACCAACTCCTGTGTGGTATTTAAGATTAAGTCTAATTGTTTTCTTATTCTAGCAATAGCCGCTCCATTTAAGGTGTTGAGAGATTGTTTCCCTAAACCTTGTTGTGCTTTGATACTTCACGAGTTTACATGCAAGTAGTTGATGTCACCGACTATTACTGTTTTATTAGCCATTGTTGCATGCCTGATCCTTGACCCTAAATATTGAGTATTTGTTATGCTTTACCTGATCAGGGGCTGGGAGTGTAAGCAATATATTTTTATATGTATGACTTGCAATTTGTATCTATACACATTTTACTGGTGCACTCTACTTAAATCTTCCATCTCATTAGATTCTATGGAATCTTTTAGATACAGTGCTACTCCCCTACTTCTAAGTCCTAATTTGCTCTTCTTGTAGAGTTCATAGCAAGGAATTAGAATATCCCATTGATATTTTTGGCCATTCCACTATGTTTCAGGAACAACTATAATGTTAAGAGTCTATTCCAATGCCAGGCATTTTAGCTCATATATTTTTGCTTTTAAGCATCTCATATTATTATATAGACATTTACATTTGGCCAGTCATCTATTTTCACTTATATCAGTCTGATATCCTGCTACTTGTGTGGAATTTACCTTTGTGATATAAATTACTTCCACTTGTTCGGATGGATATGGATACTTTTATATTACTGATATCCCTTCTGTATAAATCTGACAGTTTGAACATACCCAAAAAGAAGCACTCTAATTAATGATAATAGTAATCCTGAGTAATGAGTAAAGCTTTTTCTCCCATTTCCATGAAAAATTAAATGCTATTTGGAATAATAGGTATAATATACAGATAATAAGAGATTAGCACATCTGTTACATAGAACCTGACCTTCAAACTGTTAGCTCTGGTAAAAGATTCGAGCATCATGGTGTAATCCTTATATAAAAGGGCAAGTCTGTTCTACCATTGTATTTTCTGATCTCTGTCATGTACACTTAATGAATTCCCTTGAAAGATGTAATGCTACTCAATTTGGGTGACTCCATGCCAAGAGAACATAGCTGATTGAGCTAAGAATTACTACAAAAGGCAATCCTGCCCAACAAGGATTAGGACTGGAACCCTGGAGACAAGGTTTGTTTATTAATTATATGTTCATTTTGTACCCTTTTCCATTAGACCAGGCCACTGTGCCCATCTCCCTCTATGCCACATGCAAGCAAATCCAGAATTCACAACATTTGCTTTGCACTGTGATTGATTCCAGTAGCTCTATTTGGCTCACATGGTGTTCATTTGTAAATCTCCTTTCATGCTGGGTTGTTTGATACGTTGCTTCCCCTTTTCCTTTTCTTCAATTCTGATATTGATATGAAATTGACAGTTCTCTGTATATTTACAAAACTATGTTGTTTTAGTGAAAGGTTTGCTAGTGCCTTCTACCTTAAAACTGCAAAAAAGCTTAAGATCAGTCCTGAATCTCAAGTTCTGCTTTTGCATAACACAAAAACATGAGAATTTGCTGTTAAACAGTTTTAAGCTATTGGAGTAACTCAGTTAGTTTTCTACTGTAATCTCAGTAATAGAGCATATGTACAAGTAGGTGGGTATTGTATTGAATCAGTAAGAGAATGGTCATTCTATTTTTTTAATAATATACCTGCATTACGTTTCAAAAGTACAGCAGCCCTACTTTAGTAGTTCATATGGAGTCTTTGAAGTGTATTTACTTTAGAGGGCTAGACTTTCTTCAAGAAGAATAATCAATACAAAATAAGCGCCATTTCATTTTATTACAGGAAAATCTTATACCAGCTAGGAATGCCCGTATTTGGACTGGCTTTAAAGAGTTGCTGCCTTGACTGGTCTGTTTTAATTTATTTCTTTGTTGGCTGTAATCCAGAAACTGTCAATATTTGTTTACAGTATATGGCTAATTTCCTCTCTTTTATTTTCATTAGTGTACCTTTCATAGTGTTTAATGGATGTATTATACACAGAAATGTTATCAGACAAGCGAAAGTCATAATAAAGAAATCTTGTTTTGCAATGAAAAAATAGCATAATTTACCCAGAGAAAGTACAGAACCTGTTTCTTCTGTGTATATTATTACCCTCTTTTCTCTGATGTTATCTTGGATAAAGGAGATGCTTCTTCACTACGCAAGGTTTGCAACACAAACAGGAGGGCTGAGCTGAATGAAATATGATAAGCCAGGTGGAGCTACAAAAATAACTTGCATTTATTTGACTAGCAAAAGGAAAGGATACTACATGAGCTCCTGCAACCTCAGGTCTTCACCTTCCATGCTGGAAGACAATGATGTTAATCAAAGCAATGTTGTTGCTGCAGCTATTTCTGATTGGTGGTTTGCATATCCAGCACAGTTGGAGTGCAAGAGATTGTGTCTGAAGGGTTTTCTTGAATGCATATTTGAGAATGGGAATAAAACAGCAATATTGCACATCCTCAAGTTATTCTCAAGCATCCATTTGGGAACTTTGGCAGAATTTGTTGTCTTTGAACATGGTCTTTGGGAGTAGTTGTTCACTTTGAATAATATAAGTAAAAATGGAACAATTATATTATTTATACTACTACAGTATTTATAAAAACATGAGCTCTTTACCCACGTCTCTAGGCATATTTATATATTTAAAATCATAATTAATACAAAAAAGTATAAAATACTACCCACAGCCAACAACAGCGATCTTAACAATGAAATACCCAACACTATCTCCATGAAGTTTCTCCATGACTCATTTCCTATCCTAACCAATACCCAGACTCAAGCCTTCTTAAGCAGATGGGCCTTGCACCATCTGCCTGAAGTTCAACAGACTTGGTTGAGGGCTGACCAACAAAAGGAGTTCCAGAGTGTAAGTCCTTCCACTGGCATTTTGCAAAGTTTACATTTTGTGGCTGTAAGTTGTCTTGGCTGATTTCTAATGTCAGGAGGTTAATAGATAAAAGGCAGTTTCTAATGTAGCCAGAACATGGAACATTACACTTCCACACTTCAATTTGTATTCCAAAGCAAACCAGTACAGCATTCAGAGCACAAGTCTAACATGCTAACTTGGCTATTGCCGCTAAGCAAGAATGCTGTCATGTTTTATAGTAGCTGAAGTTTCAGTATAATCTTCAGTGATAGTTCCAAAGCAGAGTGTTCATGGTTCCTAAACTACAGATAATAGAGCCAGTATCCAATCCCCTGAGTTTTGTGAAATTGGAAAGAGAAGTTCAGAGGAAGTGGTCTCAGGATACAACCTGGTAGTTTGGCCAAGAAACCCAGACTTCTAACTCTATTTAGGGCCTGAAATTAGAGTTCTAAGAACAGAATGGGTTGCAACTTCCTTTCCTCTCAGTGTTGAAGGATCCAGCCGAGCCTGTGTGCTTCTAACCAGCCTTTCTCTTACTAATTCAGAAGAGCAGGGCAAACTGGGAGTTGAAATCCCAGTGCGGCCATGAGTGTAGTCAGGATTCTGGCAAAGATTCCAGAGAATGGAGGTAGGTATATAAGGAACTTCCTTCCCTCAGAATAGGGAGAGAGAACTGGAGGGCGCCAACCTGGGCTAATGGTCTCTCAGGGAACATAGGGTATGAAATCCAATTCCTCTGTGGGTTTGTTGTTTTCTTCAAAACCTTTGTTAATTTCCCCTTTGGTTGACCAGCCTAAAGAGAGTCCATGTTAGGAGGAAATTTGTTATACACTCAACATGGGGATGTGCCCTTTTGTCTTGAGCTGCTACAGACAGGCTTAAAGAAATACCCCAGGCATGAACAGACCTTGTTTTTTATTGGTTTCCATAAACACGCTAGGGGTGTGCATATTTTGTTTGGCTGGAAGCGTGAACATTTCTTTCCTGGAAGAAGTATTGTACTCTCCTTCTAAAGACTGCTTTTTTCTGGGGGTTTCTTTAATTGGGTTTTGTCTTAAAAATGTGTTTTAAGTCAACAGAAAATTTCAAGGCACATCACTACAACAGTACTCTTTCACTCTTAAATGAGGCAGTGATACACCCAAATCTGTTGATTTTTAGCAGCTGGAACTGCAAAAGATTACCCCTGAAGTATTTTATTAACAATGACTCCGAGTATTACAGTGCATCTGAAACTATTATGTCCTATGCAAAGGGTGTCCATCAGCAGAAAAAAAAATACTTTTTAGAAATCTCTACACAGGCCTGACTTGAGATGCACCATGCCTCCATTGTACATGAGATCTGAGTCTGTTGGTTGCACTTGTAACTTCAACTCCACTGCAGCCTTTAAGATCAGAAATCCTGCTAATATTTATTAATTGAAATGTACAGAATATTTTTCTCATAAACAATTTTAAGGTGTTCTTTCTCCTTGTAGAAGATATCTATGCAGACAGGCACGAGCATTTGAGCATAACTGAAACAACTTCCTGTAAGCAAAAATGACAATATCCTGTCCTTTTTCATAAAATCATAGAACCATAGGGTTAGAAGGGACCGCAAAGTCATCTAGTCTAACCCCCTGCCAATATGCAGAATTTGTTGTGTCTAAACCATCCAAAACAGATGGCTATCCAGCCTCCTTTTGAAAATCTCCAGGGAAGGAGCTTCCACAACCTCTCTAGGCAGTCTGTTTAAAGCTTTTGCTGTTCTTTTACTTCTTTTCCTTGTAATACCTTCTAAAACTTTGAAATAACCTTTTCTTCAGCCCATTTGGTCTTTTTCCACTAGACAAATATTAACCAATTTCTTTTTTTTTTAATGGAAGAAACCAATCTAATATTGTTCATTTATTTCTTTACTCTAAACCAGGGGTTCTCAAACTTGGTTTGTGGCTTGTTCAGGGTAAGCCCCTGGTGGGCCACGAGACACTCCGTTTACCTGAGTGTCCGCAGGTACGGCCGCTCATAGCTCCCAGTGGCCGCAGTTTGCCATTCCCAGTCAATGGGAGCTGCAGGAAGCAGCGTGGGCTGAGCCACCACTTTCCACAGCTCCCATTGGCCAGGAACAGCGAACCGCGGCCACAGGGAGCTGCGAGCGGCCGTACCTGCTGGCACTCAGGTAAACAAAGCATCTTGCGGCCTGCCAGGGGCTTACCCTGGACAAGCCGCAAACTAAGTTTGGGAACCCCTGTTCTAAATCAACATCATCAATGAAGACGGCAAAATTCTGGGAGTAGCTTGTTACAGTAGTTTAGTTTGTGTTCCCCCTACTTTCCCTGAAAAAGTGAAGCACAACATCTTAAATTATAGACCCACTTAAATAATGTCTGTTTGTTTTTTACTTTCTCAAAAACTGAGTGGTAGGCTTAATTACTTATTAAAATTCTATATATTTAAATCCAGAAGCATTTTAATAATCCAGATAGTTCGTATTTTGGCCCCAAAATATTTTTCTGTGACTCTTGATGCTAAAAGAAACAGTCTTGCAAGTACATTCTAAAATGTCAAATCTCTCAAAAGGAAGATTAAAGGTAAAATTTTCAAAAGTGATGTTAGAGACTTAGGCTACACCGACACTAGGAGCTAGGGTGGAATTCCCCTGCTTGTGTGCACCTACTTGTGTTAGCCCTCTCTGAGCTATCATGAATATAAATAGCATTATAGCTGTGCTAGCTACAGGTAGCAGTAGCACCAGAGGCATGGCTGAGCCACATACCTACTGGTTTCAGGCACGTTTGTACTTGGCAGGCTCAGCCGTGCTGCTGCTACCATGGCTACACTCCTATTTACATTCACACTAGCTCAATGAGAACTAGTGCAACTATGTGTACATGAGCAGGGGAATCAAACCGCTAGTATGTTGTGTCGCTCAGTCCCTAGGCGCTTAGGAGTCAGTGGGATTTAGACTTTCAAGTCACTTAGGCACTTCTGAAAATTTTACCCTAAATTACTTTTGACCGTGTTTTCCCAGGTCAGAAGCATCACTCAGGGGTGTGAAAAATCCACACCCCTGAGCAATGTAGTTATACCCACCTAACCGCCCAGTGCAGACAGTGCTACTGCCTCTCACAGAGGTGGATTAACTATGCCAACAGGAGAAGCTGTACTGTCGGTGTAGGAGCACCTTCACTTAAGCCTACAGTGGCGCAGCTGCACTGGTGCATTTTGAGCATAGACCTGACCTAAGTTTGTCTGACTTACCTTGTCTCGTGGAGAACAACTTTAAAAAAAATCTAATCACCTGCTAAGAAGATGTTGTGCTCTTCACAATTTACACATCACTAGAACTTACACTGCCAACTGAAATTTTCAACCTTTCAGCAATATTTTATGAAATATTAGCTGACAGGTAGTTCAGTTCTTTTTCACTCCAAGGCCCCCTAATGTAATCAGTTGTAAAAAGAACTTGTGACTGAAGCAATTTGATCATTCCTTACTGTGCCAAGTGGGTTTTTTTTTAAAGCTACAGAGGAAGCTCAGAGATTATTCTACCCAGAAACAGCACAAGATATTTAAACAAGGTTGAAGCTTCCTTGGCTTCTTACTGCTCACTAAGGAATATATTACAGCTGATGTTTAATTTTGCTTAAACCTAAGAGGTAAGTCTGTATTTGATGCATTTTGGTGTGACTAGCATACATGTTAATTTGATTAGCAGTGTTTTAATATATACCTATAACTGTTCATAGCTACCATAGGTAAAAAACAGAAAACTAATTTACTCTGTTGATCTGAAGACCAAAAGATAATTTCTAAAGTGGGTTCGTTAACATTGTAGTTTTTTTAAAAATGTAATACTGCTCTGGAGCTATTGGATATCATACAGCCAGAAGGGCTCAAAATCAGATGGATCAACTTATTGAATAAAATTTGTTCTGAGTAAGAAAAACATAAGTAAGAATACTATTGTTGAGGCTATAATATTTTTTATTTGATCAATAATATGTTCATAAATTAATATTGTGGTATTATTTGGAGATCTTGCAGCTGTACAAAAAGGCATCTAAAATGTTTCGTTTTTCTCAGAACACTTCTTTCAGAACCATTTTAAGAGTATTGACTTTCAACATTTACATATATTTTATACAGAGTACATTTTGGACTTTTATTATTTATCTGTCATATACTTCTCAGCAAACATTGTAAGAAACATTAATATTATTAGGTATCTTATTAGTGCTCATGACAGTGTTTGAATTTTCTAATTATGAATGACACTTTGTAATTGCGAAATTTGTCTGGTTGGATAATAATTATAGTTTCAATCTTGAATCTGCCAATGGGGGTCAGGGAAGTTAAAGAATTTTGGTAAGAACTAACCTTGAGCTTATTTTCATAACTCCCCTCCTACTCGTTAAAAAGACAATCTCAAAAATATACCGAAAGAGAAAAGGAGCTCATGTAATGGTCCATAAATAAAATATTTAAAACTAAGACTGCAGGACATAACAAAACTAGTAGATGGATGTTAGAAACCACTTAGCATTCTTCAACAAACAGGATAAATGATGTACTTCACTTCATTTCTGTATATAAATTATTGTATGCTTTCTTCTCCATTCTAATCCGAGCTTGCCTTGCTACATTGATTGGCAGCTGCAGTCCAACACCTTTCCAATGGGCAAATGTCATGTCTGGACCCTATGCCAGTTTTGCTCTGAGAATCGTCTAGCAAAAGATTGTAGAGCAGTATCTAGCCAGTCTTCAGTCTAAACATGTCATCTGCAGAGTGAACAGTTTCCATCAGTTTCTCATCCCTCTCCATTTCATTACCTCCTTCCCATAAAACCTGTGAGGCACCAAGGTGTGAGAGAAAATAGGCGTTTGTAAAATGGTTTTAAAATTGTATACAGTAGATAATTTGTAGACAGTGTGGTCTCATTACATTTTTAACTCCTCCAAGAAAGTAAATATTTAGTACTATTTGAATATCACTGAAATAGGCATTAGGAGTTGGAAAAAATGTGCATTTGTATATGGTAGCAGTTTGCATCTTATTAATCTTAGTTTTACAGAGCACTTAAAATGGCCAAGCAATCGATACCCGGTTATTTTCATATCACTGTAAACTGCCTTTTTATTCCAGCAGTAAAAACTCACTACCATGCATCCTCACCACAGGGATGTCTCTCTTTGGCTGACAAAATGTTGCTAGTTTCATTTAATACAGGGCAAGTGTTTTTTTTTTCCCTAAAAGCTACAGAGGAAGCTCAGAGATTATTCTACCCAGAAACAGCACAAGATATTTAAACAAGGTTGAAGCTTCCTTGGCTTCTTACTGCTCACTAAGGAAAAATTATTGCTTAAATTAATTTTGCTTAAACCTAAGAGGTTTAAAAATAATTAAACCACAGAGTTTGCTATCTTAAAAGTCATCATTAATTCCTCATCCAGACAGATATTGATAGTTGTCTTTTATAGATGTGTCTGTCTTCCAATACTCCCCTTTTCAAGTGTTTTTCTTGGCATTGAAAAATCAGGTCTTTCAAAATAATGTACAAGAGATTGCATGATTGTTTAAAGAAAAGGAATACTTGTGGCACCTTAGAGACTAACCAATTTATTTGAGCATAAGCTTTCGTGAGCTACAGCTCACTTCATCGCTGTAGCTCACAAAAGCTTATGCTCAAATAAATTGGTTAGTCTCTAAGGTGCCACAAGTACTCCTTTTCTTTTTGCGAATACAGACTAACACGGCTGTTACTCTGAAACCTGTCATGATTGTTTAGAAATTTTGCAACAAAATACAACTAACATGATCTGTTTATAGGGAGGCAAGATTTTCCAAAGTGTGAGTCTAAAATTAGGCTTCCCAAGTCCATATTTAGTGCTGACCAGTCAGCAGCTCTCATTCACTTTTTTTTAAACGTAACTCTTGTATAGGGCTTTTCATCCATAGAGCTTGAAGTGCTACTTCGATCAACTAGAAGTCAGTGGGAGCTGCTGGGTAATAATTAATAGTTAATTAAATAGTTAATGTGATTTTTGACAATGCAAACAAAAGGTCAGATTCTGATACCCTTAGGTTAGTGCCGCCTTACTCTGCAGGTGACCCTATTGCCCCAAATTAAAATAGTTAATATAATTGGAAAGCAGCATTTTGCTTTCAACTCTTCTCCTGTTGTTTTCAGTGGATTTTATCCCTTTGTTTCTATCCCCCCCTTTGTTTCTATCCCAGTAATAAATACCAGTAGATGACTATATGGTGAGTAAATTGCAATTTTATGTTGGAAATGAAATTGGCTTGCCACCTGAATGTCTGAATCTGAATATGCAGTATAACAGAAAGAGGGGTGTTGTTTTTCAGATTCCTGGAAATAATAAATCATCCAATGCTAATTATATTGAAATCTCAAGTAAATGGATTTGACCCACTTTCTAGATGGTTTCTTGCTACCATCTTATTGGCAGTGAATTTGTTATGCTACATTCAGTGTAGTTTATACATGTTGTGTGTCAAAATGAACCCACTGCAACTATTGCTTTGTTCATAGTTGCTGGTGACACCTGGGTTTTGGGAGAGGGATATTTTAAGGATAGCAGTGGAGGGGTTTATGCTAAATATTATGCTTAGACACTTTTCTTCATAAAGCGAAATAGCAACTTTACTAGGGGGATTTAAACTTGGGGAATCTCATGTTTTCATTGAATGTGCTGCGTGGTTGCTGTTGGGTTGATGAAGACCCATGATATGCTGCTTAAAAGTATCGCCTGGCTTAATCTAGCTAGTGTCTTGCAGTCAGTGTGTGAACCACTGATGTGGTTGCAGGCACAGCAGATCCTGTCAGAGCTGGCTTAGAGCTGTGGTCCTTTTAGGTTTTCTTCTCTGCATCCATGAGTATCTTTGGCATGAAGAATCATTGTCCTTGAGCCATGCAGTGCTCCTCTGCATTATTGCCCTTCATTCATAAACTTAGCAATGTTGCATCTTTTAAGTTTTATTAAAGTGTTCATTTGACTTCTTTATGTTAGACTTCATTAACTTAGTTGTCCACAGAGAGGTCTTAGGGAATCTCTAGTTGAACATCCTGATGGTGTGGACAGCTTAGTTGACTGTGCACCTTTATGTCTTAGCTTCAGTTCCAGTAGCAAACAGCCCTTTTGATCCTGGCTCTTAAATTTCAAGATGGTTTGCAGGCAGGGAAGGTGGGGAAGCATCAATTCTCTTGATGTTTTGTGCAAGCTTAAAATAAAGTAGGGAAGACGAAGTTACTACATGGTGAACTTTCATTTTGGTCTGAAGCTTCCTGTCTGTAAGAAAACCAAAGACATTGTTTCCCCTTCAGTCAACAGAGACATCACTGGGAAGGACATTGTCTTGATAGGTAAAATGGGATACAAGAGCCATCTGAGTTCCTTGGTAGGACTAGTTGGTGGATTGTAAGGGAGTTATATTACAATAACTGGTGCATTGCTAATAGTTTACACAAGCTAACTGTGTTATGCAGCTGTAGATGGCTGCTTTGTGATCTCTTGGAGATCCTTCTGCATGTGTTATTAAACCTGCAAAAAGTATTTATTATACTTGATCTTCACTCATCGTTGTTATGCTAGGTGTGTAGATGCAATTTGTGCTCACTAATCTGAGTTTTTGCAGATGGAAAGCCTTTGATGAAAGTTTATATATAAGCTTGGAAGCCATTTTGAAGCACCTTTGAAAATTTGGCCTTACATGTCTGTCATTTATGAGTGAACCAATTTGTTTATCTTCTTCACAATGGATGTAATTTAATTCACACAACACAGGAAAATACCTATAACATGAAACTGAAATTAATTATCCATGTCAAATAATAATAAAAATCAGAAGCTGGCACCATAGCTTCTGAAATAAATTTCCAGGCAAAAGAAGAAAACCTTCTCAGTTATGTCACTGCATAGGTATCATTCTAAGCTATTTTAATAAGCCTGTACCATTCACGTAGATACATTCTCAAAAGTGTATGTGCATAGGTGCCAGACCTCGAACACTCTTCTCAGCGGTGAAAATAAAAGCTTTAAGCAAACCAACAAAAAGAAAACAACAGCACACCTGTTAATTGGCCAGATCCTGCTATTCATCAAGCAACTGATGCTTGATCACAAGTATGCTTCATACCAGAGACCAACTTAAATTTCCAAAGGAGTTTCAAAAATACCAAAAGGCTATGCAATCCCACTTTAAAGTATCTTGTTAGAATTAGGCTTTGCTGGGAATTTTTAAAGAATGTGCCAGTAAAATAAAGCTTGATATCTCCTTTTTGGCAGTATGAGTGGAATAAATAAAGGATAATGCATATAACTGGCTAGTGTAAGACTTGGAAAATATGTGAGGTATGTGCTTGAGCTTATTTATCTTGAGTGAAGACTGTTCACTGTATCTCATAAAAGCCATTATGTATCTTACCACACTATTTTAGGTTACTTGTATGGTATATTTCTGATTATATTGCAGAATATTTCGAATTTTGCAGGATCTTTAGAATTTAATTGTAAAACACAATGGTGTGTGGTGACTGAGGGAAAAGGAAGGAAGCCAGAACAGTTATGCAAAGAATAGTAACCTAGAAAATGTTCTGAAAAAGTGACTCTTTAGCCAGTTCAATGTTCACAACTCAGCAAGAAATCAAGCCTGTCAGAGTCATATATGGCTGGGGCTAGGCATATTCTACAGCACAATGGGATCACAGTCCATGGCGCACACCCTTAAATTCTGTGGCAAAAATCACTACATTCAGTGGCAAGAACACCTGTATTCCATGGCGGTGATAATTTATTCTATTCTATTAAATACTCTTTGTTCCCATCCAAGCCTATCCCTGAACAAACAGAGCAATGGCTCATAGCTAAAATACTCATTACTGTAATATAATCAGTGGATATTTTCAACCATGATTATTGTCAAGGATGTTCTTTTTTCACTGTACATTACAGGCACCTTGGCTCCACTCCCTAAACCTCAGTCCTGGCAGTCCAGATTATAATCTCTTTCTGCCGTTTATGCCATGGGTGGGAGGAGCTTGTACCAAACTTCAGTGTCTCATCTTTCCAGTTTCCAGGGCCTTAGTTATTGCACTGTTCTCAGGGCAGCCCAGTTCACCAGCCTGCTTTTCTAACTGCAAATTGGTCAGCTGCAAATTGGTCTCTGGCTTCCCAGCCTGGCCAGCCCTGTAGAAAAGTGGTGGGACTATGTTGTGTAATGTAACTTCCCCATGTGGATACAGCTGGAGAGCAGGGCAACTGTAGATCAATCCCAGCAGTGCAGGGAGAGAGAAAACAAAGTATCAAGCTCTTGGCTACAGCATATGGTGGAATTCTGTAGAGTCCACGGGGCAGTTTGTATCTCCTAGAGCTATGATTTCAGACTCTCTGCAGACTCATTCCAACAGTTAATGTGGAAAACATGAACACAGTGTCATTTTTACAACTATAATGCCTAGAAACATCATTTATTTTAAAATAAAAATTGAGATTCTGGAGCATAATTCTGCAGCAAGGGGTAAATTCCATGGCAGTAGACTAAGAGAACACACACAGTCCTGCATATTGCTTCCACAGCCACCTATGCACAACCCAGGAATGGAGTGTGTAGCTCTGCCTCACACAGACACTGATGGGTAATAGGGAACATTTTCTCAGTTAATGCGTAGCCACGCATATTAAATGGCCTGCATAGGCCCACGGCAGGAACTTGCAGCTGTTGGCTTCAAAATGGAGCAAAGAACTCCCACCGTAGTTGTGATCATTGGGGATGGCTGATTTCTTCTCGGCTGATGGATAGCCCGAGGTATCGAATGGCTCAAGTGGCCAATCCAAATTCTAGCAAAAAACTCCCCATTCTAGTAATGATCAATGGGAAAGACACAGCCCTTTAATTGACTCCTTCTTTCTCTAAACCAATGTACCAATTCTTTCTGTTTTGTTTTGGGACCCCTTTTGGCCATATTTTATCTCCCAGTGATACCTCCAGAGGGGTTACTGTAATCACTCCTGTGGTCCCTGCATGGAGAGGGAGAGATGATCCCAGGATCTGCAGAGATATGCCCATGGCATGATTTCTCCATACTTCCTACCAGTGCTACAGATCCTGACTATGTAGCTGGAGTCCTCCAGCCATGCTCTGTAGCAAATTTAACCATCCTCAGGAGTTGTCAGGCCTGTGTGGACGACCATGTTCCTTACAGTTACATAAAACAGGGCCAGGATTTGGCCCTCCATACTCATTTGCCATTGCCTCAAACATAAACTGTTCCAGAAACAAGAAGCAGAGAAAATGAATTGTTTTGACTCCAGTTCAACTTCCAAAATAGGTGCATTTGGAAGTGCTCCCCCCCCATATACTGCCCTAAATTACAAACAGACTGAGAAATGGATGTGATGAGGTGTGTTCCCCCATTTTGGCTTTGAACCACGGTGCTGACCAAAAGTAAGAGCATTCATATATGAGGGAGAAGTACAGAGAAATTATTCTTCATACGGTTTTATGAACGTTTGCCAAACATAGTACTTCATGAAAGAGAATAATGTTACCAGTGAAATTTGAGGTCTAGTAGAAGGCGCATGAACTAACAGAACATTGCAAATCTGCAGTCAACAAAAAATTATTAGAGCAGCAAGAGATTTGTTAGAGGCATTTCTGATGAAAGATTTGTGAAGTCAAAAGTAATTATTTATGGAATCGTTCTGACCCAGCCTCGTTTCCAGCACTTGTCATAACTATAGCAGAATACATTTAACATCAGTGACTGTACTGTCACCTTCAAAACCTGATGCTGTGGTAGACTCAAACCATCATATTTTGCGGCTCCACTTGTTTAAATCTAAAGAGCCATTCTTTGTTGCGAAATTCAAACTTCATTTTAAGTAACCTGTGATGGAAGCTCCTTTGAGTGGGGCAATTCATAAAGGAAATATACAAGTACATAATATCTTTGTGTAATATGATGATCTCAGGGTTGCAGCCAGAAGGCTAGAGTGTTTCCATTATCTTTCAAGTGGATTCCATCTCAGAGAGACCACCAACTAAGTACTAGAAAAGAGAGGTTATTTACATTTGATAGAATAATCTGTTTCTGATGTCTTGTTTATGAATGGAAATGGGCAAATTGTGATCAGACAAAAATGTGCAAGAAAAGACCTGATGCTAGAATGCAATGCTAATGCTTCCTTTTATTTTTCTACTTTCAGAGGCTGGCAACAAGAAGCTAAAAAGCACGATACAGAGAAGCACAGAAACAGGGATGGCAGCAGAAATGAGGAATCGTATGGTTCGGCAGCCAAGTCGGGAGTCCACTGATGGCAGCATAAACAGTTACAGCTCTGAGGGGAAGTAAGTGGAATTACAAATATGTAGCAGTGCAGAAATACACTGAATTTTCTTATCGTTACAAGAAAGTTGGTTGAATACTAGTGAAAAACAAACCTCCTGATTTGTGAAAGTTCCAGATTTGGTTCCCTATGATTAATGGAATTGCTATTTGTACAAAATCTTGCACTTGTGTAATTCTTCGCATATCCCAGAACTTTCAGGCATTATTCATGAAAATTCACATTTGAAGAGTGCTTTCTAAAGACTATTCTTCTATTTAAAGTTTTTCCAGTCATTCAATTAGGCAGCAAAAATTATAACAAGTCCCTTAGGCCCAGCTTGACAAAGCCTTAGCTGGGATGATTTAGTTGGTGTTGGTCCTGCTTTGACTAGGGGATTGGACTAGATGACTTCCTGAGGTCTCTTCCAACCCTAATATTCTATGATTCTAGGTGACCAATCACACAACACAAATAACAGTGTGAATAATCAAAGGGAACAGTCTGAAAAAAACCCAGAGTCTGAAAATTCTGTGATTCAGATTATTCAGTAAATATTTATAAATAACCAAATATGGTTACAGAAATCAGGATTGGTTTACTAATCAAAAAAGAAGCTAAATTCATAACAAATATTATTTGAAACAAGACATTTTGCCACCTTTACTTTACACTGGCAGTGGGTCTCTGCTTGAATCAATCCTGAATTAAACTTCAGATGTTGTATATTAAACTCCCTGTTATATGAAACTGTGTTCAGTAACTCTGAATATAAAGAAAGTTTAGTTTGGAGCTGGTCCAAGTACAGCTCTTATTGAAAACTATAAAGTCTTACTGCAGATAAAATCAAACATAGGAGCTTGAGTATTCAGACAGTTCTCTTCTTTCACAGTTGTCATTGCTAATAAGTATGTAGGAAGAGAGAACAGAGGCAGACCTAGCACAGAGCATACATTCATATTCCAATCTCCTCAGAGATCTTAGTGGGACTACTTTTATTGTTAACTGCTGAAAGAGCACTGTCCTAGAGACAACCCGATCCTCCGACAATGAGGTCTAGTACTGAGGGGTGAGCAGAGACAGACCTAGCATAGCATACTTTCATACTGCATACAAAAAAAGCTACATTAAAAGAATATGAAGTTTGCAAAATCAAGCACTGAACAATTAGAAAATGCTCAAATTAAGGCTGTCCATGCAACTTTAATTTGGACCCCGGTGCATATGCATTATGATAGTCTTTAATTACATGATGACACACTTATTTTCCACACAGGACCCGTTTCATTCAGTACTTCATAAGTACCTACAGGGTCCAAATTGGCAAATAGTGGTACTCTTCCCATCTCTGCCCATTTGAGACACTAGAGTGAGATGCCACTCTCAGTAAATTTCACAGATGTTCAAAATATGATCTTGCCTATTTGTGGACTTTGCTGGGCTCCTAAATGGAATTTCACCCACTGCTGAGTTCTTCAGGCTTATCTTCCCCTCAGTCAGGCTCAGATGCCCAGTTGTGAGCCTTCTTGATGGGAGGCTCACAACTTCATTCAGAGCAGGCTAGCCATTGTAGAGTTCATCAAAGCAGGAAAGAAAGTAGAGGAAGAATCGTATGATGAAAACCGACAAAATGCTGACATTTAAAATATTATTAGCATTTGAATTAACACCTATTCTTCTTCGAGTTATGGTCCCTACCTGTTTTCCACTTGAGGTGCATGTGCACTCCAGGAACTTGAGACCAGAAGATTTTTGCTAGCAATGTCCATTGGTCCATGCATACTCCCCTCTCTTCCTTGTGCTCCGAACCATAAGGACCGACCACCTCTACAGTTACTTTCTACTTCCTGTGGTCTGAGATGGAACCTCTTCAGCATCCACAGCATAAGCCAGTGTTCTTAAAAACTTTTTAGTTCGTTGTAAATAGTTTTTAAACTTGTTTTTAGATATCATGTAGGTTAGTAGGTTTGAGGGCTTGGGGTCCCCACACCAACACCTCCTGGTACTATGCCCACGATCCCAGCATTAAATAGCCTTGTGGCCTTGCCTGGGCATTCCCTGTCCTCAATAATCATTACACATGCCACTGTTGCTTCAGGGATGCTTATATCCACTCTAAATACACCACCTGCCAGACCTTTCCTAGCCAAACCCATCAAGCCTATGAGCACAGGTTTAGAATATTCTTGATGGACTGCACTGTGAGGCCACAGTCCAGTCCTAGCCCATCAGATCTCCCCCATACATTGGGCAGAGGCACTGAGAAGTGCCCCTGCTGGGTTGCCAATTTTGGCTGGATGTATTCCTGGAGGTTTCATCACATGACATAATCTTTAATTAAAGATTAATCTTTAATTCCTGGAAACTCCAGGACAATCCTGAAGGGTTGGCAAACCTAGCCCCTGAGAACATAGAGTTCTTCAGTTCCAGGGATGAGCAGAGCAGAGCTAACGAATCTTCCAAACAGAGACATGAGGGTGCTAAGAACAAGCATTCTCACAAGCAATGTGAGAAACTCCCATCCAAGTCCTGATCCAAAAAAGAACACCTCCTCTCTGACATCCTCTTAGTTGGGTGAGATTCTTCACCCTGGTACAGAAGAGTCAGGAACTCACAAGGAGTGTGGTCCCAGTTTTCCAACACCAAAAGCCAAGAGCACCCTAAAACTGGACCCAGCCAAAGAAACGGGACCACTCTTGGTGCCAGAGAGGGAAAGAAGGCAGCAAATGCCTCCTGCATCATAAGTAGTGATGCAGAGTGAGAAGGAGCCATTGGTACCAAAGATCACCCGTAAGCTAGTACCTCAGGCACCATCAAGAAAAAGAAGCTAAGCCTGCTCTCTTATATCAGGTGCTAGATTCACTTCCCTGAGGGAGTTGAGATCTACGCAGGTCACCAATACTTTCAGATCTCATCCTAACCAAGGAGGTCCCCCACACCATCAGTTTGCCACTCACCAGTACTGTTGACCAGCTGTGGCATAGTAAGGTCTGTAGTACCAATGGCACCACCTATCAAAGTAGAAGCTGCCTCCTTCTCCTCCAACAAGTCTGGTATCACTGGGAGAGCTTCACCACACCCATCGAAAGGCAGGATCAGCCCCAACAGAGGTTCCAAGAGTTCTCAGGCACCTTCCCTTTCTCATAGGAGGGACTACAAAACTTGGGACTAGTGGGGATGGCCCCATTTCTCCTATGATCCCTCTTGCTGGCTTACTGGGATCCATATTTGTGACATCCCAAATCTATAAGGTTTCACTGGAAGTCAAAACAAGCTTCCCTATGCGGGAAGAAACTCTGCCTCCTCAAGAATGACCTGAGGAAGAGGAGCAACCGGATCAGGCAGAACCACTTGCCCCCACTGGGTTATCTTCACTGTCCCCAGTTGACGCAGTCATGCCAGCGTCACCATCACCACCTGATGGCTACAGGCAGTTTAAGAACTCCGGAGGAGGATTGCAGATACACTTCAGCTCCCCCGGAGGAAATGCAGGCCACCCATCATAAACTGCTACAGGACATCCTCCAGAGTGCTGGTCCAATGAGGCCATCTGGGAACCAGGCAAAATGGTCTGGTATGCTCCAGCCACCTGTGCTCCCACTCTGTGGGGAATGTAGAAGGAATACTTTGTGCCATCTAAGGAAGCAGAATACTTATTCTCACACTCTGCTCCTAATTCTCTAGTGGAGCAAGCTATCACCACAAGGAGTGAGCATTACCATCCCAGAGCTACACCCTATGATAAGGAAGCCAAACTTTTAGGCCTCCTTGGGCGAAAGAACTTCACTTTGATGAGCTTACAGTAGCACATAGAGAACTACCAAGTCTTAGGGTCAAAATATTATTTTTATTAATTGTAAAATGTTCTCGGAATACACCAACAAACTCCATCTGGAAGACAGACTCTGGTTCCAGGCAATTATTGATGAAGATAAAGTATTGCTTGCTGGATTGGCCCTTCACACCTCCGTGGATGCACTAGATAAAAGCCTCCCTCTGTATGGCAACGTCCATAGTCATGAGATGGGTTTTGTGGCTTCAAACCTCTGGATTTTCAAAAGAAGTTTAATCCACCATGGTCAGTGGAGGATGATCCGCCTTTTAAGGGAAATAACCTATTCAGTGAGAAGACAGATGAGTCATTACATTCCCTCAAAGACTCAAAAGCGACCCCTTTGCTTGGTAGGTATCTATAAGCCAGGTCTATGAAGGAAATATCTCAAGTCTTCACCCTACTGACAATGACCAGCCCCTCAACTATTCTACCATCAAAGGGATTACAAGCTGCCCAGGAAATGCCGGAAAATGCACCACAATAAGCATAATATCCCCCCTTAACTCTCCTTTCAGCCATAGCCTCCCACCAAGAAATCCTACTGATGGGACTTTCAAGAACTGCAAACCAGTCCCCCTGCCACATTTTCCTGTTCGGGACTCCCGCACCACCAGCTAGCAAGCATTCATCACCATAGTATTTGGACACCTAACCCTGCTGTCCAACTGCTAGATCACCACACTAAACCAGTGATGCAAATTTGAAGACCATTATGTATAATAAACTTTCAGCATGGATGCTGGTGACTTAGCAGTGTCACTTCTCTTAATACCACAGGGTGAGATACAATTTATTCTTATGCACCAGGTGGGGTGGAGCCAGGGCTGGGCAGTGGAGGCTGGGACCCTTGCAATGGCCACCTTGTTCATTTTTCCCAGGCTTTGGTATGTTGTAATGTCAGATAGATGGGTTCTGGAGATAGTCACCACCAGAGAGAGTCCCTGTTCTTCTTTGGGAACCCTTCTCATGGGAGGATGCTCAGACAAGAAGTGATCTTACCGCTCCATTTGGGCGCTATAGAACCAGTGCCTCCTCAACACAAGGAAAGAGTTGGGTTTTTTCAAGCTATTTCCTCATCTCTCAGAGGAAAGGAGCCTGGAGGCCCAACTAGTATCTCAGACAGCTGAATGTCTTAATCTGCCGCCTGAGGTTCAGAATGATTGCCCAGGCCTCCATAATCCCTTCACTGAACAAGGCAATTGGTTTACAGCTGTTGATTTAAAAGGATGCTGAAGGCAATGGTTGTATGGTTTCTGAAGTGAATCCTGAAACCCATCCCAATATGGGATCTCAACTTAGTCCTATTGCCATTAACAAAGGCACACTTAGAACTCTTAGCCTCGTGTTCCTTCACTCATCTATCTATGAAGGTAAACCTTCTGATTGCTATCACCTCAGCCAGAAGAGTAGGTGTATTTGCGGGCTTGTATCCCAGCTCCATTTTATACAGGCTTTCATAAGGACAACGTTTTTCTGAGGTTATACCCCAAATTCATTACTGAAGTAATCTCGGAATTTTATAACCAGGACATTCACTTATCTATATTCGATCCGAAGCCACATGCCACCAGAGAGGACAAGAAACTGCATTCTCTGCATATCTGTCGAGCCTTGGCATTCTACCTGCATGGGACAGAGCCCTTCAGAAAATCTCCTCAACTGTTTGTCTCCTTTGCAGAACATGTCAGAGGGGAACAGAGGATTTTGGGCTGTATCCTGCTTTGTTATGGGTAAACGGCAACAAGGACTGTGGAGCACCATTTAAAGTGTGGGTTTGGTGGGGGAGGGCCATAGATGTGCTCCATACAGTACACTGCACCCTCCCACCAGTCTGGCCCTCCTCTTCCCTTCTCAGGTGTCCAAGAAGACAAGGAGGGGAAGGGGGGAAAGGTCATAGTCCAAAGTGAGATAGGATGCTGATGCCAGGGCTAAAGGAGTGAGAAGGCCCTGTGGGGATGTTCCTGGTGAGCCACAGGGACCTGGAGCAATTGAAGAAGGGAGACTGGGACTGGGGCAGCCAGGAGTTGGGGGCATTTGGGCTGATCTGTATGGTAGATGGAGTGGAAGGTTGGGGGCAGCAGAAGGGCCCTGCAGGGAGTAAGGGGTTGTGGAGAGCAGAGGGAGTTTGCAGGGAGGGATGTGGTTTGGGGATGGTTTGAAGAATTGTGACAGGGTGATATTTTTGTGGAGATAGGGGTTGGTGTGGTGGGGAGAAGGGATAAGTGGGGGCTGTGGCAGGAAGAAGTTTTGTGGGGTATGTGGACTGTGGGTTTATTTGGAGTGGGAGGGGTTTGGGGGCATTTAGTTGGGGTTATAATAGAAGGGGGCTGGATGGGTTTAAGCAGGGCAGGGGCTGGGTGGAAAGTTATTTGGCAGTTGGGGGTGTAGCGGGGGCTGTAGGAGGAGGGTTATTTGGGGTTCTATGTCAGGGATTTGGGTGGAGATCTGTGGGATGGGGTTATTTGGGAGTCTGTGGCAGTGGGGTGGGTGGAGGGTTATGGTGGAGGAGCGGGAACGTAGGGAGCTGTGTGGCAGGGCCAGTGGCTGCAGCTGGCTGTAGTTGTATCTGGCTCTGTCCTCCACAGCCCCTTCCTCTCTCCTCCCTTCCGTTCTTGCTGGAGGCAGCACCAGGGAGGGATGGACTTGCTGCCACCACACCGGGGAAGGTCTCTGGACACTGAACGCACTCAGGATGGACTCTGCAAGCACAAGCCTCGGAAAGATCCAGTGGCCAGGGGCGGGGAGGGAAAAATTCCAAAGTGCTGGAGCATCTCTCTGTCCTGGACCACTCAGGAAGCACTATCCCTCCTGAAACAGTGGATATCTGTATCCAGTTAGTTTTAAGAGTTTTGCAGCAATTATAATAATTATTCATTCCTTTAACAAAACTCAGGAAAACCTCAGCAAAACCCTGTCTTGTCCTTGATGATTCTACACATACCAAGAATAAAAGCTTTATGCACCATTTTTAATATATTTCCAGCACAAAGCATGAGGGAAGTAGAGACCCCCTTAGCATAAGACATAGCCTTTAATAACACATGAATTTTGACTAAATAGTTTTGGCACACACACCTTTATGAGACATTATGCCCTGGTACAAGCTTCCACTGCAGACATCCTTTGGCAGAGCAATCCTCTAAGTACCCCAGGATTCCTTGCACCCTCCTCCTCCTCAATGAATACTGCTTGTGATTCACCTCAAGTGCAATATACATAGGGACCATCACTTGAAGAAGAAAGAAAGGTTACTTACCTGTACAATAACTGGAGGTCTTTGAGATGTGTGGTCACTATGTGTACTCCACTACCCGCCTTCCTTTTCCTCTGCCGTGGAGCCTTATCCTAGGACTATTCACAACAAAAAGGTAACTGGAATGGCAGTCGGTCCGCTCTGCTCCTTATGCCCTCAGCTCAGAGCACGAGGAGGGGTGCAAACCAATGGATAGTGCTAGCAACAAATCTTCCACTCTTAAGTGTACCCCAAGTGGAATACAGGCAGGGTTCACACATTCGCAGAGCTCCTGTTACTGTACAGTTTAGTAACCTTACTTTAAGATGACGAGGGCTGTTCTCACCCCTCCTGACTATTGTTACAGAAAGTCTGCAAACTCAAGCTGACATTGCTGAATCGGTTAACCTTGACAATGGGAACAGAATTTTGCTTCACAACCGTAACAGTTAGAGAGGACTTTTTTTTTTTTAATGAAAGTTGAGATCCTGGAGAATAAGACAATAGCTTCCAAAAGGTGCCACACTGCTAGATACCAGCCCAGTTTGTGTCATAAATACTTAGATTGACAGCTGATATAGATCATATGAACATAAGAACAGCCATATTGAGTCAGACCAATGGTCCATCTAGTCCAGTATCCTGCCTTCTGACAGTGGCCAGTGCCAGATACTTCAGAGGGAATGAACAGAACAGGGCAATTTATCGAGTGATCCATCCCCTGTTGTCCTGTCCCAGCTTCTGTCAGTTAGAGGTGTTTTTAAGTTATGGTAGTGGAAAGTAGTGTCTCAGGAATGTACCAAAGATAGTTCGTCAGTGCAATAGCTGGTTTTGGTTTATTTGCTAGACTTTATATTATCATTATATGTGGAGCTAGGCACTGGATCAGATCAGGATCTGGTCAAAATAACAACGATCTGGTCAACCAGTGGCAATAGGATTAAAACTAGCTCTCAACAGCACTATGATTATGGACCAGTTTGCTAGTGTGGTAAGCAACTGCAACATATCTAGTTGCTTTCCAGATATAGTCTAACTGTTTTGAAGGTGGTTGGATATAGACATAGATCAGTGTGGGGCAGATGCCTGGCATGGAAAATTTCAGCCCAAATGGTTGAAGTTCCACAAAATTATAAGCAGGGGTACAATTTAATCACACCAATTTTTAATAAATTTTATGGCAGAGGTACAGGAAAAGAACAATATGTCACAGAAAGAGGGGCAAGGGATTCATAGGGAATGGAGAGTGAGTCCACCCTGCATTCATCCTGCAGTAGCAGCTCCTGTCCCACAGGACTGGGCTCCAGGTGTTGTGACCTAGCCCATGCGGTTGCAATGCCAGTCAGGTTTGGCATGTCCACCCTTCTGTAAATGGAGACAGAGGGGGGCAGAGGGCCAAATTTGGTTGTCATTGCAATCAAGTGCACAAGGTCACAATGCCACACAGGTTTGCTGCATCCACTCCTTTGTCTCTATCTATGTAGGTGCAGATGCACGAAACATGAGTGGTGTTGCGATCCTGAGGGGTAGGTCACAATGGTACTTGGTTTGGGTGCATTTCACAGACTTTATTCAAATTCATGGTTTCCGTGACCACCATGATGTCCAGGACAAAATTGTAGCCTCAGTTAAAAGAAACTGAAAGCAGGGTCTTATAATTAGATATGTTGGGCAACCATACTTTCCGGCCAGGGCCTAGCCCCACAGATAGTGATAATATAAAGTCTAGCAAACAAAACCAAAAACTGCAATTGTGTTAAATGACCTAGCTTTGGTACATTTCTGTGGCACTGCTTCCCACAAACATAACTTAAAAAAGAAAACGTCCCAAAATATTTGTACATTGGACAGACAGGTGCAAGACCAATTGACTGCAAGTAACAAAGATTAGCAATTCCAGACAGTGATTGGAAACATATTTCCCTTGGAAATATTTGTGATTTTTTTCATTAAAACTGATGCAGTATGATAAAACTAATTTACATTTTTTAATGACTGGAATTTAAAATGAATCATAGCGGGATAGGATCAGCCTCTGGATTTCTTTTTTTAATCGCAATAGCTTGTCTCAGCAAACTCTTCTACTGTCACATGGCATTGGTAATGGACTAATACATATTTATTTGTATTAGCGGTCTACTTTCTTGAATTTCTCTTTGGCATAAATATGCCGTGATGCTTCCGAGGGGTACCTAGTATTGTGAGTCTCCTCACTACCACTGCCCTTAGTGTGAGGAAGTCTTGTCTGTGCCTTGTAGGGGTCAGCTCCCCAACTCCACCAGCCACAGGCAACACAACAACTTCCCTCTAGGTCTAGATAGGCACCCCTGTTTCTTTATAGGTTAGCGATAGGTACACTCCAACCCTCGAGCCCTCCAGGCATCTCCCTGGAGAGTCCAGCTCCTGTTCCACTGGACACTTGCAGTATTCACAGATTCTCTGCTTCCAAAGAAACAGTTCACCCCAGTTTACCAGGATCGGCTCTGCATAGCACACAGCACTTAGATATGTTTATAGTGAAATCAAGTATAAGTTTATTTAATAAAGCATAGAGAGTCAAGTAACAGTAAATAGAAGTATTGGGGGGGAAAAGGTTACATATAAAACAAAATCATGACATGCACCCTAGAGCCTAACCCTAGTAAAGTCTAATGTTTGGCTCACCCAAAATCACGGAAATGCGTTTCAGCTGGACTTGGCTGTGACCCTCCTTTCCTGAGACAAGTACACTGTCAGCTTGACTCCCTCATGAAGAATACATTGTGTTCCTTTGTCCCCCAAGATATATAAGTCCTATCCTTTGTCTTCATTCATAGACAGGACACCCCTGCTGTTTTATTTCTTCCTGTACATTTTCTTTCTTGTAGATTTCACAATCTCTCACTGACACTTTGCTCATTATGCAAATAGGCCTCAATTGTGAGGCAGACAATACACGTATGATCAGACAAAGAGATAAGCGTCTGTTATCTCCTGCTTGAAAGGAATCAGTCTGAGGCACGTCACCTCCTGATGATCTGAATTAACTCCAGGACCTTAAGAACATAATTATCAGTATATAAATACATAACTCCTTAAATATTATCCACACATACATTTTGCAATGATTATGACAACCAGTGGACTACTGGCTCTCAGTAGAGACCTTATATGCCACCCATTGTGAACTATTATGAATATATCTGATCCATGTGATCCCTGTAAGCCATATGCACCCCCTGTGTCCTCTGCCAGTTGGCACCAAGAGGTCCCTGGATGACAACTGTATATTTAAAATGTATCTTTTTAAAGAATGATTATTGAGCCAATAGCTGGCTTAGACCAATGGAAACAACCACAGAAACTTTCACCCTGAGACATTTGGTAGGCAAACTTGAGAGTCACAAACAGAGGCAGCTAGCAGGAGAGTTTTGGAGGGCGTAGTTATAGACTTTGCTGTAACAAGACTTGGTGAGTGGTGCATTTGGTTCATCTATATACTGTTTATGTGACTATTTATTTGTTCTGTGTATGGGCTGTGTAGATGGGCCTTTGGCCCCTGATATGCAGCTAAGACAAGTCTGTTTGTTGGTACCTTGGTAAGGGCCAGATGGGTCTGACTCTTTGTAGCCTATAAGTGGTTAATCACTCTCTTGTAGAGCTGAACTGAGCTAAGCTAAGCAGGGAAACGTGATATAAAAGTAATTTGCTAGGCAAACTCGAGAGCTGAGAACCAAGGAAGCTAACAGGAGCGTTTCTGAAGGTATTTGGAAAGGGAGTGTAAGAGGCTTGCAGGTTCAGCCTCATGTGCGATTCCATGATGCCCAGTGATGGAACAGTGGAGGTGACCTGCAACAGCTATGCCATGTTTTCTTTCCTGCCTGAAGACAGAAGGGATTTCCTGTGCATGAAGTGCAAGCTGGGGGCTGTACTGAAGGAAAAGATTCTTGGATTGGAAGGGCAAGTAGAAACATTACAGCGAATAAGAAAAGCTGTACAACCAGGTTCGGGAAATGTCAGTACCCCAGGTTCAAGGAAGACTGGAGCTGGCCAGCAAGGAGTTGGAGAGAGAGGACATCGGAGAAGAGGCCTGGCAGTTCAAAATCACCGTAGGCAAGAGGTCTTGGCAACATTCTACAAGGCTGGAGATAGACAAGGATGGGCATGTTGTGGTCACCAGAGAGAAGAGGACCAGGAGGATTGCAGCTTGGCCCAAACTGAAAGAAAACCAAGTTTGCCCACAAAGAGATCAGAGAAATTCTGAATTTCTTGGCTAAGCCCAACTCTGTAAGATGAATCTGAACTAGAACAAATCCTCTCAAAATACAAGAAGATTCGGATCTGGACCCAATTTTTTCAAATCTGGCCCATCTCTAATATCTATAGAGGAAAAACAGTAAATGAAAAATATTACTGGAAAATTAAGTATCAAATGATTACATGTAAATATAAAAAGTGTTTCAGAGTAACAGCCGTGTTAGTCTGTATTCGCAAAAAGAAAAGGAGTACTTGTGGCACCTTAGAGACTAACCAATTTATTTGAGCATAAGCTTTCGTGAGCTACAGCTCACTTCATCGGATGCATACTGTGGAAACTGCAGAAGACATTATATACACAGAGATCATGAAACAATACCTCCTCCCACCCCACTCTCCTGCTGGTAATAGCTTATCTAAAGTGATCACTCTCCTTACAATGTGTATGATAATCAAGTTGGGCCATTTCCAGCACAAATCCAGGTTTTCTCACCCTCCGCCCCCCCCCACACAAACTCACTCTCCGCCTGGTAATAGCCCATCCAAAGTGACCACTCTCTTTACAATGTGTATGATAATCAAGGTGGGCCATTTCCAGCACAAACCAGGTTTTCTCATCATCCCCCCTTCCAAAAACCACACACACAAATTACCAGCAGGAGAGTGAGTTTGGGGGGGGGGGGGGCGGAGGGTGAGAAAACCTGGATTTTTGCTGGAAATGGCCCAACTTGATTAGCGTTCTTTAGTTTGCTTTTTTTGTTTGTTAATTGTAATACTTTAATTTTTAAATAACTGGAATCCGGTAGAAAATTGTTAACATCAACAGGTGACAGGATGTTAGATGCAGAATATTTCATGATCATTTGACACTTCACTCCATTTAAAAATGTCTCCATTGTACTAATCCCCTTGAAATGCAGCACTTAATACATAAATGAACTACAACTGGGTGAAATTTTTCATCCAAAACTTCTTTCAGCAAAAATGCCGATTCCACAACACTGAAACCTTTTACAAATTCATGTTGATGTTGCTGAATTGTTTGTTTAAAAAAAATCCAAAAAATTGAAACATTTAGTTTCATCATTTACTAAACAAAATGTTTCAATTTCAGCATGAAACAACTTTTCATTTAAAAAATTTCCTTTTCATTTTAATTTTAATAGTTTCAAAAAGGTCAAAATGAAACATGAAATGAAACAAATGAACTTTTTTAAAAAAAAACTTTTTAATTCACTGAAATTTTTCATTTTGGGCTGACCTGAAACAATTTTTTTACTTTTTGAAATTGCCAACAAATCAAAATCCATTATTCACCCAGTTCAAATGTGAACTACATTCGGTGCCCTGGGGATTATGACCTTTGCCACACTTCAGTTCTAGCTGAGTAGGGGTGGGGTAGAGAAATAGCCACTTTTCCATGGAATTGGGGTGAAAAGGCTATTGGTCTTAACACAGCTACATCCCAGTGAAGAGATGGTCTTGCTACAACTATCCCCCACTGTACATGGCTGTCCACAAGCCCACAGACATTGCTGCCTATACCCTTTTAATTGCACCTGTGGAGCAAGGTCCTGCTGTCACAGTCAGGGTCATCGGGAATGTTGGTCAGGCTCTTTATTGCTGTAGTAAAACGCAAAGATGGCAAGTTGTTTGGGTGAACAAAGCTACTTCCCTGTGAGATGGTTTCAGTGTACCTATTTTGGGGTTCTGGTTTTGCACTACAGTTTGCAGTTACATTCCCTGAGGCTGTGTATTGTGCATGAGAAGCATTTCCATGTTAATTATTATGAGCAACTATAAATTAATGTTGGATTTACACGTACTCATGTTTTGTATTTCTGTAGCCTAATATTCCCTGGAGTGCGGCTGGGTGCTGACAGTCAATTTAGTGATTTCCTTGATGGACTTGGACCTGCACAATTAGTAGGTCGACAGACACTAGCAACCCCTGCTATGGGTAAGAATAATTTGTTCTCATGTATAAGACAAATGCTATCCCATTGACCAAAGTGGAGTTCAGGTGGCCAGAATTTAGCACATGGGCTACCAAAGAGTTCTGCCAAATGGCCTTCCTCATCTTTAACACAAAGGTGCTGTGTCAGAGGCAATGCTAGCCCATTGGCGGGCCTAAGCAGGAATATTTTGGAGGCCTGCCAACAGTGTGAGTGGGGGGCAAAGGGGGCAATTGCCCAGGGGCCTGGGTGATTTAAAAGGGCTCCTAGGTGCGCACGGGGTGGTGCCGGCAGCAGCAAAGGCAGCTGGGCGGGCATGTGGAAGCCCTGGCTGTGCCAGAAGACCACGCCCAGCAGCACAGCTGGCAGCTCACCCAAATCTCAGGCGGACCATTCTAGGGTCCCACTAACTCTTTTGCCCTGGGCAGAGCCATCCCTAGGGTACAGCGAATCAGGGTGACCACTCCGGGCCCCGCGCTTTGGGGGGCCCTGCGGGCTGGCACGATTGGCCAGCACAGTCAGTCCCAGAAGTGACCAGTTGGTCCTGGAAGTAACGGATTCGTCACTTCTGCCCCAGGCCCTGCACCCCCTGGGAACAGCCTTGGCTCTGGGGCCCGGAATTGCTGTCAGCGGGCCTAGACCTCCCACATAACACATAATAAACAGCAAATAGGGGCCCCCTTGAGCTGCTTGGGGCCCTAAGCAATTGTTTAGTCTGCTTATGCCTAGCACCAGCTCCGCTGTCCATAAACACAACTGATGCTCTGTTTCATCCAAAATCAGACAAAGATAGATTATTTCATGCTGGGACCTGTAATGTCCACAGAGCTCACTTCCGTATCAAAGATGGTGGCTGCAATCTGTTCCTTTCTATGCAGAATAATTATGGTCCTTGGCTCCTGGCAAATTGCTAGTTAGCTTTTGCACATGGTTGCCACTGATTATGGAGCCAATAATGGAATCTGACCCAGATTTAGCTAATTGAAAGATATTAGATATTAGATATTCAAGATATTGAAAGATATTCAAAAATTTGAAACTCTACTGCATATTTGCAACAAGGCTGACAACCAGTTTACAAATGATGTCATTAGATTGTTGCTGTTGGAACAGATTAAAATTTAAAATCTAATTTCCAGCAGCCTCTCAAAGGCTAACTATGGTTTTCTCAGTAATCCGAAGCATCTGAGAATCCCCTGGAGTACCAAGCGCTACAGGCTCGCCCCTGACACATCCACTCCACACTCCCTGCATGGACACTTATGGGGAGCCTGCACAGGGCCATTTATGATGGCTTTATGCTCTGCCTGCAGGGAAGAAATTCTTCCCCAGGCCCTTGCAGGCTGTTTACGGTACACGTACACCACCACAGCAGTGTGTAAAGACAGGAGCAGGGGCAAAATCCCTTCAGTCTGCATTTGAGTGATTCGGTGACATATTTTGTGGGGCTGTGCATTGAGGATGAAGAAGAAATAACCCTTGACATCTCTACTAGCCTAATCACGCTATGCATGTGAAAAATCACAGATAGCAAGTGCTTTGGCTGAGCAGTCTTAAGCACTGCAGGAACTCAGGTTCAGGAGGCTACTCAACTACTACTGAGGAGAAGTAGGGAACCAGGAGGAAAAATGGGAGGGGATCGTCTCTTTTTTGCAGCTCATGAGCTGTACAAAAGAAGGAGAAGTCTTGAGCTGCTGTATAAATCCAAAATTAATTATTTTTTGCAATAGGAGTTACCAGGCTATAAGCTTATTGAGCATGAAGCCTGTACAATGTTATAAGGCCTGTTAAAATATATCAGATTTCCTTCTTACAGGAAATAAGAAGCATCTGGGTTCTTCTGTTGTCCATTTTAAAATCAGGGTGATTCCAGTAGTGAATCCAGGTGCTAGTTTACATTCGCCTCACTTTTTGCTTAAAAGTTGTTTTCCTCCCTAGACCTCTTCCAACAGGGCTCCTGAGTGATAACAATTTATTTCCATCTATTGGGGCCTTTATTTCTATAGGCTGAGGGAAGGCATTGGGCTACAAAATTCACTCAATCTTTCTGCCTAACACTTTCTCTTCAAGGGCTTATATCTAGTGGATAGTTGTCTCTGCTAGTTTGAAAATGTCTGTGTTGTGGCACCCCCTGCCGACTGCCAGTAGCATAAACTGGATTTGAATATACAGGCTTACAGCATTGAAAGGTAGCCCAAGAGCATGGTTTATGGAATTTTCCTCTAAACTATTTGTAGCCCAGTATAGAGCTGTGTTTGTTGAAGCAAATTTTTGATAGATAACAAACCATCCCTGCTTGGCTTGTCATATCACGAATACTAGAGTAGTCCGAAGCACTGTGCTATAATATTCTGATAGTGGAAGAAGTGTGCTAAGGTCTCCTTTTCAGTTACATTTGAACAACAATGCTGTTACCATTAAGAATACAGCAAATTTTGTAGCTCAGGTTTATTCACTATTCTTTGCTTAGAAACATGGACCTACATGTCAGACATCATAAGGTCAGGGTCCTGCACAGGTGGGAATTCCATTTGCTTCCACAGTTACCACAACTGGGCATGTCCAATGAGGTATTTGAGCACCCAGACAGCCAGTTAGGTGACTATCTACCCATTGGCATGATCAGTCTTGACGACTTTTTTTTATGCAGCCCTGAACTTCTCATGGTTTGAAAATCAGACCCATAATTACTAAGGCCCAAACACACAAAGGGACTTAGGTATTGCAACACTCAGTGTCACAAAGTCTAACTTGTAGGTGCCTAGCTGCCCAATAGAATCCATAAACCTTGGATTAGGTGCCTTGTCTCCCTCTGCACTGAGTGGTTACAAATAGGTGACTCAGAATGGGATCATCAAAACCCATCACGCTAGGCAGGGAGTCACCTAAGCTAGCCAATGGCAGATGCAAAGAAGAGGGGTGTGTCCTAATCTCCACCCCTCTCAGGGAGTTAGGCACCTAACTCTATTTGGGATCCACACCTGGAAACCCTCTCCTGGAGTCAGGTGCCTCAGCCACTTCTTGCAAGAACAGCAGTGGTACATTGCCTAACTGCAGCAAGAGCCACCCTTCTAGTGGTGGTGAGGGCACTCACCTAGGATGTGGCAGACCCTGGATCAATTAACCCTTTGCCTGAGGAGAAGGGATTTGAACGTAGGTTTCCCACTCTCAGAGGAGCGCCCTAACAATTGCTCAAGAGTGTCATCCTCACTTTGTATCTGGCTCAATGCATATTTACATATTTATATACTGTATAATGGCCTCAACCAGAGAGACTGAGAGAGACCAGCATCAGTGTGTCTCACTCTCCAGTGGATAGGGCACGCAACTCCTCCTCCCTCTAGACCATTTTATGTGTAGTTAGGCATGCTCTGAGAATGCCTAGCATATTAAGCCCCACAGCACCTCGTCTGAGCCCCATTTGAGGATCCCACTTTTAACTTAGGTATCAGGCACTTGGCACCTAGACTGATGTGCACATGTCTGATGGCAGAAATTTAGGCACTAAGGGACTTGTGAAAATGCAGACACTGAAGGATTTTAGGCAACTCGAGGACTAGGCAGCAGCTTAGCAGGGGGTTAGATGATTTCAGTGGCACCTAAATATTTGGACTTAGGCACGTAACGTGGAAGTTAGGCACCTAAGTTCTTTTGTGGATCTGCACTTAAGTGTCTTTTTTTCATTTACAGTCTTTCTTTCCAAGTCAGAGCAGAACTTGGACCCCAAAACGGCAAATGTTCTTTTCTGCAGCTATAGCCAGAGTTGTCATTTGCCTGAACATTCAGAACTGAGGAAGCAGCTTGGAAATCTTGTTCTCTTAATATTCTGGCAGTTTGTTCAAGGTGCTGTTCAGGAAGGGAACTGTCACCCTCTTGCCCTCATTAAAAAACTTTCGTAAAAAAAAAATTGTGAACCTCAGAGAAGTTAGTTGTTGGCTAGACAGACTGCAGTCTACTTTTCTGGCTTTCTTCTTTCTAAAGGACAGACCTGCAAGGTTTGCAGCCACACACTTACCTAGTAAAAACAACGAGGAGTCCTTGTAGCACCTTAGAGACTAACAAATTTATCTGGGCATAAGCTTTCATAGGCTAAAACCCACTTCCTCAGATGTATGGAGTGAAAAATACAGTAAGCAGAATATATATCATAGCACATGAAAAGACAGCAGTTGCCTTACCAAGTGGGGGGTCAGTGCTAACGAGGCCAATTCAATTAAGGTGGGAGTGGGCTATTCTCAACAGTTGACAAGAAGAGGTGAACACTTACCTTGTGCTCCTTCCATCTCTTTGTGTATCCACCTGGTGTCTCTCCTCTTATACTTGGATCAAAGACTCTTTGAGGAAGAGACCATCAATGGGATACAAATCCCTGACTGGAGACTCCAGATGCTACCACAGTACAATAATAATAATGATAATCAAAATAATTGCCTGAGTGAAGACAATTGACTGTGGTGAGGTCTGCACTGAGCTGACCCAGATAATGGAATAAGCTTTTTCTTCTCCTTTCCTTTCAGGTGATATTCAGATTGGAATGGTGGATAAAAAAGGCCAGTTAGAAGTAGAAGTCATTAGAGCCCGAGGCCTCACGCAAAAACCTGGGTCCAAATCTACCCCAGGTGAGGAAAACTGCAAATGATGGAGGACAGGAGAATACAAAATATGCAGTAAAGCGTGGACCAGAGATCTCGAAAGAGACCTTCTCAGCTCTTTGTAGCAGTCACTACATTTACATGTATTCATTTTCTTTTTCAATAGAGATGTGTTTAAGGGTATGTCTACACTACCCGCTGGATCGGCAAGCAGCGATCGATCCAGCAGGGATCGATTTATCGCGTCTAATCTAGATGCGATAAATCGACTCCCGAGCGCTCTCCTGTCGACTCCTGTACTCCACCGCCACGAGGGGCGCAGGTGGAGTCGACAGGGGAGCGGCAGCAGTCGACTCACTGCGGTGAAGACACCATGGTAAGTCGATCTAAGTATGCCGACTTCAGCTACATTATTCACATAGCTGAAGTTGCGTAACTTAGATTGATCCCCCACTAGTGCAGACCAGGGCTTAGGGCACCTACTGTGCCCACATTCAATTCCTCCCTCTGCGCACCATTTAATTTCAAGGAGTGCTCCCCTCACAAGAGCAAAATCAACATTTCTGAGGCTGAAAAATCCTTGCTAGAAGGAATGTCTGCAAGGGGTGTTCAGATTAGATTTTTATTGGTAAATGTTGATAAATGTCGATTTCACGGTAGACACACAAACCAACAAAAAATCCATCAGTAATAATCACAATTTACAGATAGGCAAAGTAAGAAAAATGTTGCTTGTAACTTATTAGACTTTGCTTTCAGGATATTTATTTTGTATATTATTACATGTGATACTGACAATTTGTATTGTAATGGTTTAAAGCTTTAACTTTTTGAATCTCAATGTCTATTGTAATTAGGTAATTATCGTCTGATTCCTGCCCCCATAATTTTCTGCAACTGTGAAACTTTACATTGATAACAATTGGGAAAAAATGCTTAAAACACATCATTTTTCACAACTGTGAACATTTACATTGATATAAATTGGGAAAAGGGCTTAAAAATAAACCGATATTATCCATCAAAATTATTAAAATAATCAAAATCTAGTTACATTTCACCATGGACCTGGTGATGCATATGGAGTCCCTTACATTATTATTTATGCATTTGTTTATTTTCATCTACAAAAGAGAAAGAGTAGTTGAAAGGGAATAGCAAGCAAGCAAAGTGGTGGAAACTGAGTACTGTGATCTTCAGTGATATGGCAGTGTTTGAATAAGTCAGCAAGCGGTACTAGTGCCTGTGAGCTCAAACATGTGAGCTTACCGAGAATAAATGAAATTATTGTTATAATAAAAATCTCCTTATTTTAAGGCATTTTTGCTGGAAAACATTTTTGTTTTCCAGGACAAACACTGTTTATCATAATAATTAGAATATAGGTTTCAGATTAACATTTTGCTGAGATGTTACTTTAAAACTATTTGAGACACGAAGTAAACGAGGAACAACTGCCTTTTTATATGAATGTTTTCAGGAATGACTGTGTTCCATTTTTAAACACCCAGTTCATTGAAATGGCATTGGGAATGGCATATTTTGAAATGGCTTTGAACTCCTAACACATGGAACAATCAAACTGTCTATCAGTGACAACATATTCTTATTAATAATATCCAGTTCATGGAACACATCAGTTAAAAAAATCATACTTTACCAGATAAATGTAAGACATGCGTTACTAATAATAACTTATGCAGTGTTGTTGTAGCCATGTTGGTCCCAGGATATTAAAGAGAAAAGGTGTGTGAAGTAATATCTTTTATTGGACCAAGCTTGTCTCTCTCACCAACATAAATTGGCCGAATACAAAATATTACCTCTCTCACTTTGTCTCTCTGATAATACTTTTAATTAAAAACTAGTAAATATTTAATTGACTTTTCATCATCTAATTTGTTTGCTTACTGTTGAAAATTCAACTCAGTTTGGCCAATGAAAGTGGTTACGTTCACTTTTCTTTCTAGTTAGTTTCCATTCATTGTTCTTGTCCTCCACCCCAATGGTGCAATACTGTGAAATGCTTAAGTCCAAACATAAAATTGGTGGTGTTGGATTTTTGCAGCTCCCTATGTCAAAGTGTACCTGTTGGAAAATGGAGCCTGTGTAGCCAAGAAAAAGACAAGAATTGCACGGAAAACACTTGATCCTTTGTACCAACAGACACTGGTTTTTGATGAAAGTCCACAGGGTAAAGTCCTTCAGGTCAGTAATTACTTAATCTTGGTTTAGGCCCTGATTTGGTAAAGCACTTGACTGTTCACTTAACTGTAAGATTGTGAGTAGTCCCAACCCACATAAACACTTAATTTCAGAAATATCAGTTAATATATCTGAGTGGTTTGTAACGTCATGAGACTCCCAAAATGTACCTATGTAGCTTTATTATTTATTAGAAGTTTTTCTCTATTGCTTTCTATGGCCCTAACCCTATCCTACCATCAGGCCCCTTCTCTTCTCCTTTGAAAAAATACTCACCGTACTCATGCAGGTAGGGAGTTGCTGCATGAATGAACATATAAGTGTATATTCTTTGGACAGTGTTAAATCTGTATTTTATGTCCTTACAGGTGATAGTTTGGGGAGACTATGGCCGAATGGATCACAAATGCTTCATGGGTGTTGCACAGATCCTTCTGGAGGAACTTGATCTGTCCAGTGTAGTAATAGGATGGTATAAATTATTTCCACCCTCATCACTAGTGGATCCAACCTTGACTCCCCTGACCCGCAGGGCTTCCCAGTCATCTCTGGAAAGTTCAACTGGGCCTCCCTGCATTAGATCATAGTGAACTATGCTATCTAATAAAAATGTTACCACCCAGGATAACAATCAGAATCAGATTCTTATATGATCAAAAGCATTGTTGGAGAGAGACAATCACTTCTGTTTTTGCCTGTAGTAGTTATCCAAAAATATGTCTGAATTATTTGTTAAAAGATGGCTTAAATTAACAGAACAAAATAGTATATCAAATACAGTAAGTCAGTCTACTAGCGACAGTCACTGATGCTTATTACAATTTTTAAAAAGAGCGCGACCTTTAGATTAGAATAAAATGAAAAAAAACAAAACAAAACTGGAAGCTCTCACTCTGTTAAGTGTTGTATTTTTTCACATTTTGACAGAGCCCACAAGCAGTGTTAACTTCCTGGTGTTTCAGCAGTTTTTCTGTACTTGTTACTTCCACTAGTTTTTTGCTGTGTGATTCTGCCAGTTTTGTAAAAGTCCTCACAATGCTAACAGAGACCCTTCCTTTCGTTTTCTAAACTAAACAAAAAAGGGCTGAAGTATATCTCTGTAAGTATCCCTTCAAGTGTTCAGCAGCCAGAATTACCATACATGATGCCACTAAGGTTCTCATTGTTTCTTAGTTCTGGTTCTTCCAGGTCTATCAGGTGACAACCCAGAACAAATGACCAATCAAGATTATTTCATTAACAACAACAACTAAGTCACAGTGCTAGTTTTTCTTTGTAAAAAGCAAATATGTTTGCATTATATATAATGTTTTCTATGTTTTATGATGTTTTGCATGGAAGAGTTTTGAAGAAATCTATCTGCAGCTAATGCTGGGGACTGATAAAAGCAGCTTTAGTCTTCATTTTGACACTGAAAATATTACTGGCAATGCAGTTTTCTTCCTAGACTCAGAGAGGAAATATTTACGTTCATGTGTATAAATGTATATTTGACTTCCCAAAATGTTGACCAGGAATGGGGTTGAGCATATGACACTTTCAGCTGTACCCAGGCTTCTCTGATATGTGTCACTTTAGACACACGTCTGCCCTGGATAGAGCATGGTATGAGTTGTTCAGTATTTCACTGGAAATTCCAGTTGAAATATTCTGCACTTACTAATGTTTTTATCAAATTTTAGTTTACATTTCTTTGAGATTGATGCAAGCACAAAGCTTGATTTTTTAACGCAAGATACCTTACTTTTTTGGTAAAAAAAAAAATCAAATTTCAATCTGCATTTTATTCATTTGAGTTATTCTTGGCCTTGAAATTCCATGTGATTTACTGTAAATGTGCTAAAAACTGCAGACTCTGCTGGTTCAATGATATGTTTTCCCTCCTTTTACAGGCCATTCAATTTTGTGATCACACAAATAGGGCAGCATGACTTGGAACTGTTCAAAGCTGCATGCACGTTTTGTAAAAAGAAGCAAAAAGGTTATTTAATAATGTATGTTAGTTC
Source organism: Lepidochelys kempii (assembly GCF_965140285.1). Taxonomy (NCBI): domain Eukaryota; kingdom Metazoa; phylum Chordata; order Testudines; family Cheloniidae; genus Lepidochelys; species Lepidochelys kempii. The sequence goes on from NC_136382.1 coordinate 58,349,263, forward strand.
CACATAGGCCAGCTTGTATGTTGCATGTACTTGTACAGTTTGCTCGTAATTACTATACTGAAGTAACCAAGAAATCTAAGCCATCCATTTTTCTTATAGACATTTTGCAGGTTTTAGCCAGGCAAGGTCTGTTAGTCTGGTGCTAAATGTCTATAGATGGACTTTATTTTTTACCCTATGGAAAACGTGATGTAGTATGGACCAAATTCCTTCTAATAAATATTTTGGTGTAGATTCCTCCTGTGGGGCTGTAACACATGTAGAAACTCTGTGCACACTAGGTTTGAAATCATAGACATACTGCCTGCACCAGGTGAACTATTTATTATTATTTAACATGCCAGAACTATTCTGCCCTAGGGTTCCCTAGGGCACAGATTGATTACTGCTCGACCTGCTGAGCAGGAAGAACTGAAGCACTGGTGCACTACTATGAGATTCTGCTCTGTCTTAGTGACCAAAAATCAACTAATTATAATTCGGTAGTATCTTTCTATTTTGACCACTTGTCTTAACACTCCCCTGTGCTTTTAAATGAACTCCCAACTCATGTTATGTAAACATGTTTAATAAAATTTCCTTTTCATGTCCAGAATAGTCGTTGTGTTCGGTATGTTCTAAGGTTCAGATGCGACTCCTCTCGCTACCGAATTGAATGAGATGTGTCATAGAAGTGAGCAAACAAGTAGTCCTTTTAACGGATGTAGAAGCACGTGCTTACGGTAGCGTCAAGTCTAGACCTGGGGTAAGTGGGTGCAAGTCATGTGATTTCAATGATGTTGCATTCCCTTCCACAAAGGAGGGGGCCAAATTGTGCTCTCATTTATATTCATGCAATCATATTGAAGACATTGGACCAAACTGAGACTTGGTGTAAGCAGATGCAACTCATTTGATTTCAGTGAGGTTACATCTGCTTATACTAGGTTGGATCTTGGTCCAGTGGAGTTGCACAGATGTTGGTCCCAGGTCTGTATTTGGTGTAAAAAATGTTATTTAGGTACAAAGGGCAAATTCGGCTCTCTTGCAGTCATTTAAATCCAGAATAGTACCATTGTTGTTGACACCAATAAATGTATTATGGATAACTATTTATGCCAGTGTAGCTGAGAGCAGAATTTGGAACTAAATGTTGTTATTAGAGAAGCAAAGATGGTGTACTGCGTTTGATTTTAGTTCTCCTTATACTCCAGATATCGTTTAGCATAATTTAGAAATAGCCTAAAGACTATTGCATCACTTTGAACACATACATTTATTGCCTTGTTTAAATGAATACATAACTAAGCTTCAGCAAAATGAATTATTAAAATGATAACTATTCACAAAAAAGAATTTTATGTTTCTACTTCTGTGGGGGGAGAATGAGCTGTGAAATACAGAGGACATTATGATACCGTAAAACCTTCTCAAGTTAGGTGAATGAATGTTTCATGACTTCCATGGCTTTGGATATTGCATCCAAAAACTCGGATCTTTTTCTTACCCATCCTCAGGAATAAATTAAACAAAATTGTTTAGTATTCCTGATCCCCTCTATAACACAGAAAAGGTACCAGCAATATTTTAACATTTAAGCCTTATTTTCAAGCACAGTGTATCTAATAAACAAGTAACACATGTAGGAAGCATTCGGGAGAGAAGTGACTTTTTAACCCCACTAGATGGTAGAATGTGTGAAGCCAGATGAGACAGGAGTTGCTCCCGCTCTTCTGCTGCTGTAGCCTTTTGAATTGCTCACTGTTGAGTGGTGGGACTTCAGCATCACAGGTAAGTCACTCCTTGCTTGTCTCCTCACCCTACTACTTTTCCCCAGAGAAGAGGACACGGTATCACTTTACAGATTATGAAAAGAAAAGGAGTACTAGTGGCACCTTAGAGACTAACCAATTTATTTGAGCATAAGCTGTAGCTCACGAAAGCTTATGCTCAAATAAATTGGTTAGTCTCTAAGATGCCACAAGTCCTCCCTTTCTTTTTGCGAACACAGACTAACACGGCTGCTACTCTGAAACCTTTACAGATAATGTACATCCTAAAAGTAAAGCTACTAAAAATCATAATCACTAAGTTTAAGCATACAACCTGACATTCACTTTCCTCACGATAAGAGTTTACTCAACTTTATATTGAAATCCCTTTATAATTTACTACCTTATTACAGAAGAAAAGCTGCTGGCCTATGTGGCATAGTGCTGGGACCTTAAGAACGGCTGAAGGCAGATCAGTAAAATGGGCTGCACATTTAACAGCCTCTTCTCCTTGTAAGGCACAAGAAACTTATATTTGCATTGCCCACTCTGACTAATCAGTCACAGCACCTGAATGAAAGCCTGAAAACTGAGTGCTGTATATCCAAACTAAACTAGAAGAATTTTAAATGGATAAAATCCTCAACACCTGTTCACAAATGTTATGTATATACCAAGGGTTTATTTATATCCTGAAACGTTACATTTGATTGAGACTTCCATTCCATCACAGCCATTTCTGTTTTTCATTAGCTCCTTTAAGAAGTAGTAGCTAACCCACCTCTGGCAAGAAGACTGTAGGCCACCTTTGCCTCTCTTAGAACTATTGATTCAATGTGTTTAAGTCCCATAATGCATCTGAGCTGTCCTCCAGTGTTATACCAGTATAATACTTAGGATATAGTGGAAAGCAGAATTGTTAAAGATGCATTTCCTCAACTCATCCTATGGTTTATCCAGACCATCTCTGGAGGTATCTGGCAGGAAACTAAACCTCCAATAGCTCTTATTAAGAAGAAGATAATACCAACATTCTTGACAATTATCCCCTCACAATTTTTTTTAAAAAGTACTGATCTGTACAGTCACCCGGTCGGTGCATTTGCTTAAACAGTCACTACATGACAGACCATGAGTACTTTGGAGTATGCACAGTCTGAAATATGTTATCTGTTCTATATGGAAAACACACAGCAGAGTAAATATTTTCTAGGCTTTATTGTTGATCAGAACAATACATCTCAATGGGACTCTGCCTACATGCAGCACTGAAAAAAAAATGCATAACATGCAGCATTGTGAAAACTGAAAGTCATAAGGGGAAAAGAGTCAAAAGTGCCATCCTCTGTAAATGACAACATGGTAATTCACTTCTGCCAAATTGCTGGATTACCTACTGTACAGCATTATCTGAAAACAGTTTCAGGTATTTAAGGAACACGATATCCTTAAATGAGGTCACAAGAATTCAAAATATAAGGGTCCATCTCAAGGGTATCCCTTAGAAGTATTTTTGCCAGTTTGTTTCTTGGCCTTGTTTGATGGGCAGATACCTCCAGGATCACACCATTGGAACAGTCCTATCTGGAAAAGGATCTATAGGATTACCAGCCACCCAGTAACTTTTTGGCTGATATCTGAATTGTGGTTCACCTGAAATGAGTTATCTCAAAAGTCTGACAAAGTTCTATAGCCATACACCAAGAAAGCTGCTCTATGCATGGTCTACAACAAGCTGTTTCTTAATTCTTCCCTATACAACCCACAGGTAATTGTTTTATGTGCCTCTCTTGGAAGTGTGTCTAAGTTCTCACATGCCTGATAAAGTGCAGCAACAAAGTCCACAGTGACTCCTGTGATAAAAACATCATACCTGGGACAGAGAGAAAAGATAGTCCAGTGGGTAGGGTACTAGCCTAGAACTGAGAACACTGGAGTTCCTTTTCCTGCTCTAGAACAGACTTCCTATATGACCGTGGGCAAGTCACTTAGGGCCAGACCTTTAAAAGTCTTTAGGCGCCCAACTCCCATCTTTTCAATCTGGACCTATCTCTTTGTGCCTCCATTCTCCATCTGTAAAATGGGGATAATAGCACTTCCTACCTCACTGGGATGTTCTGAAGATCAATACAGTAACGACTGGGCGATCCTCGGATACTATGGTAATGATCGTGTAAGTAGGTCGATAGTAACAGAGCTTATTCCTGGGGTTCACAGTATTTCTCCAGTGCCTAAGAAATATCTTGCAGTGTTTAATGTGGAGGAATGCCACTGAAGTCCCACTCCAGAAAAATAAACTTGACCTCCCATGATTTGTTGGCTCTTTCTCATCAATACCTGGTGCCACCAAAGTAGTATTTAATACTGAAGGTATAGCATTGCCACGTATTGTGCCCTCCAGGAAGGTCAAAGCAACCACAGACGTTAACAGTACCACCAGTTCCAGCTGCATGTACCAAAATTTTTGCACCACTTTACCACCGATCAGTACCGTCTGTTCTGACTTACCAGCCTGTTCCCTTACGTTGGTGGCAAGGGGGTCTTTTGAAATGCAACGGTATGTTACAGAAAAATGCGTTGACTAGCACCCAACCACAGAAGAGCATGGAATCAATCCATATATCACACATTTCATATAGTTACACTCGGGTCCTAGCTAAGCCCTCAGTGTTTAAAGGACTCCTGTCAGCTAATTTAGTCCAAACGGTCAGTGTTCACAAAATAAAGTTTTATGGGATTTGGAACCAGAGGGCAAATAAAAGGAACCCAAATGCTGTAATTGTTTAATCATGATTTTTAAACCAATCGTACGACCGGGGCTGGGAGGGCTGCCTCATAATGTTTGAATGCTTGAGCTTGGCAATACTGTAGCTGCCAATGTGCCAGAAGGTCTCTGGCCAGTGGGAGTGGATCAGGAGTTAGAGTGAGTCCCAAATGCCCCTTTAGCACCAGGAGGGGAGGCAGTGTACATTGGGCCCCAGTTTAACAAAGCATTTAAGTACACGCTTAAGGCCATCTTCATGGAGCAATCCATTTACTTATTGTGCTTAGCTAAGTCTGTGGGACTTAAGTTGGTGCTTAAACTGAAACACCTGCTTAGGTACTTCCCTGACTTAAGGCTGCACTGTTGACTTGGACCCCAGACAGGAGGTCCCAGTACCTGGAGAAGCACGCATGAATCCTAGAGTGGCTCTGTGGTGTGACTGGAAGAAGGTAGACTTCCGGAAAGATGCAAGGTCTGCTGAAACTCAGTGTGGGTAGGAAGGAAGTCAGGGAGGTTACTGGGACAATGATGTACTTGCTGAGTTTAGGGGAAAACAGGAGAAAAGGGATAGATCATAAATTTATTTAGCTCCCATCCTTTGATTTAGAAACCTGAAAACAAGAATAGTGGCTATTATTTGGCCAACTCCTGCAGCCCTTGCTCAGGCCAAACTCCCACTGAAAGAAATCAGTGTTTTCCTGAGAGTAAATAAAACAAAAAGCTCCCAGATTTGGCCCAATATTATCAACTTAATATTAGAAATCCAATATACAGAACAAGAAAGCAACCAGTGCCTAACTTTTAGGTGCCTAGATGATCACAGGAACAACATTGCAATCCACAAAGCCAAGTTACATGTATAGGCTCCCTATGCACTGAATGGTGAGAGACAGGTGCCTAAGAATGCAATCCACAAAAGCTGATGGGAGATTCCAATGTGCTAAGACCCTTCCCTTTCTTAGCGCTAGGTGCCTAGCTCTTCTCTAGTGATCCTTAACTCCTTATAGCTGGAGTGGCTGCACTCCAGACCAAATGTTGTGATGCCTCCATTATAACTTTGAGCCCAGTGGTTAGACCACTAACATGGGCGAGCCAGGTTCAAGTACCTGCTGACAGTGAGAAAGGCTTTGAACCGGGGTCTCCTCTTCCTTGGGATGGTGCTCTGCCCACTGAGCCACAGGCTAGTCTTATGTAGTGCACCCTCAGTCTCTCCTGGTGAAGCTGTGCCACTGTGGATACATAAAGAGGGACAGGCCTAGAGAGAGAGAGAAAATGAGTGTGTAGTACAGTGGTTAGGGCACCCACGTAGGGGGCAGAAGACCCTGGGTCAAGTTCCCCTGCTCCCTTCACTCTCTCTTTATCCATCCAGCAGGAGAGATGCAGGGAACCTTATGTCAGGATCAGGGGCGGCTCTACCAATTTTGCCACCCCAAGCAGTCACCGCCAAATTGCTACCACCACAAGAGCGGCAGAGGGACACAGACTGCCACCCCATTCTGAATGCCGCCCCAAGCACCTGCTTGGAAAGCTGGTGCCTGGAGCCAGCCCAGGTCAGGATACCCCCTAGCTCAATGGTCATCACAGTCCCCTGAGAAGTAGGAGATCGCTGTTCAAACTTTTCCTCACCGCTCTGCTAAGGAAGGGTGGATTTAAACCTGGGTCTCCCATATTCCGGGTGATACTCTAACCACTGGGCTACAAGGCGGGTAGCAGCACCACTCCTGCCTCCTCCTCTGGCTGGATTTTGAATGGGGCCAGATTCAGTAGGTTTGCTCAGAGAGCATGTTAGGCAGCCAAACAACCTGCTTTGTGAATCACTCTGGGGCTTAGGCAGGAGATGCCTAGAGGGAGGCAGCAGGGCACATGCCCAGAGGCATAACCATAGGTGCCTAGGGAATTCAGGTGCCTACAGGTTCAGCAATAGCTTTTGAATTGTAGTGGGGGATTTAGGAACCTAAAAACAGGACTTAGGTGCCTAAATCTGGGTTTAGGCACCTAAGTAGCTCTGTGAATTCCAGTCCTAGTGTTTTTCAACTGAATGTAAGGGACTGTTGTCCCCTTACTAAAACTCAGTGGGGCTGTTTTGGTTGGCTAGCTCCCAGTACCAAAAGTAAGGGGAAGGGTCAATGGGAAATCAGGACCCTGAGACTGACAGTCCCCAGGACCAATGGGGGGAATCCAATGCCCAGGTCAGCCTGATTGACAGGGCAGGCAAGCTAATCAGGGAGTCAGAAGGCCAGGGGGTCCCATCCTCTGTGTGAGTTGGAATTGCCGGGGTCAGACAAAGTGGGGCTGAGCTAAGGAGAGAGCAGGGGCCCAAGCTGGGCTGGGGAGCAGAGCTGGGCCAGAGCCAGAGGGGCCAGAAAAGCAGCCCAGGAAGCAGGTCAGTGCTGGGAGCAGAGTCACAAAAGCAGCCTGCAGAGCAGACCTGTCCTGGGAGCAGAGCTGCAGCAACCAGAGTCAGAGGGGCCAGAGCAGCAGCAGCCGTGCTGAGGCAGAGTTGAGCTGGAGCTGGAGCAGTGAGCAGAGCAAGCAGGACTCTGGGCAGCAGGCCCAGTGCAGGGCTCTGCAGGCCAGACTTGGAGGGCAATTGTAACCTTGATGGGGCGGGGGCAATGCTGCGAAGAAGGGTCCTGCCCCCTAGAGCCTGAGGGCGTGTAGCCACCTCCAGAGCAAGTGTCTGACCCGCAGCATCCCTACAGCACAGCCAGGGCCTGAGATGTGTGAGGAACAGACTGAACTTCCCTGACATTCCAGAGATGCTGGTTGTGATGTTCCCGTGCCAGAGCGGGGTGATTTGTTTTCCTTTAACCTTTCCCATTTTTTCCTTCTTTTTTTAACTTGATTGCTGTTTCATAGAATATCAGAGTTGGAAGGGACCTCAGGAGGTCATCTAGTCCAACCCCCTGCTCAAAGCAGGACCAATCGCCAATTTTTGCCCCACATCCCTAAATGGCTCCCATAAGGATTGAACTCACAATCCTGGGTTTAGCGGGCCAATGCTCAAACCACCGAGCTATCCCCTGTTACACTGACCTTGCCAGTTGTTCTTATCCATCATAAAAAAGAGAAAGGGCAGAGGCCCATTTTAGTTTTCTTTGCAGGTCATCTTGAATAAGAGTTTAACTACAGTCATGTCAGAATTCTTTGCTGTGGTATCTGTATAATCATCCATCCTCTCAGTACATTAAGGTTTCTTCTTTAGATTGGTTATACCCATTCAAATTTTCCATAAGGCATGTCCCACGGTGTAAATCTCAGCAGAGAAGGAGAGGGAGGCAAACATTCCCATGGTAGGGAGTAACTTTTCAGGGCTTAGCCTTCACCTTGCTTTGTTTTCTAGACCTTTATCCACTGCTTTGCAGTACTAAACTTAGCCTTGTTCTTCCATCAGCCAGTTGCCTGAAAAGTGTTTTCTGGATTGTATCTTTTGCCAGTGAAAACCAGTTCGGTGTGAGAACATTTAGGTTCCTTCAGAGTTTGACAGTAAATGGAAAAAGATTAAGACCTTCTGAATACTTTTTCTCTCTGGAACTGACCTTCACTTTGTATGTGACCATTTAAAGGGCAGTAAGAAAGGATAGATTTTTTTTTTCTGTTCCAGAAAATTTGAGATACATAGTATATTACACACAGATATGGGCGTAGAGTATATAAAGAACCTCACACATGGCCAAATCCAAACATTTTCCCACTGTTTTCCTGCAGTCTCTATTCTGGCAACTTCCCATTAGCTTCAGAAAAAGTTTGACTTAGTAAAAACCTGAAGATTTTGCTCCTTATAAATATACTAAAATTAAAACTGATAGTATTGTGAGAATCAGTTAAAAGCCAACATTTGCGAAGCATTACCACATGCTGGCATGGGAGGAACAATTGTTATTTCCTGTTCAAAGTACTGGGAGAAACTGCTGTGTATAAATTGAGCTCTGTCACACTCAAGTTCTAATTCCATATGCATGAAAGTGAAATATGCTGGTTTTGAGTTAGGCAGCAATCTGCACAACATAGCTGAGGTTGTTTCAGCTGAAGATCAAAAAAGTGCCCATAAATATTCACAACAATAAAAAATGGGATTGGTTTTGCCTGTATTTGTGCCTCTTTTGTGGTCAGTTTCCATGGCTATGCTCTAACACAGGAGCTCACTGGTAGGAATGTTCATAGAAACAATGATTTTAAGTGTGTATTCACAGAAAGGAAATTCTGAACTAAAAATGTGAAGGTTCAAGCCAGAAACCTGATTATTTGCTTGCAAATTCTTTGGAGCAGGGACTGTGTCTTGGGCAGTATCAAGAACAATGGGGCCCTGATTCTGATTGGTGCTACAGCCGTATAAATATTAACAAGGTATCCGACCGTGGAACAGAAACAATACTAAGTGATCTAACCAATACAGCTCCAACGAACTACAGATAAATAATCTGAACACCATTAATTATATGTAGAAATTATTTAGTAAATAATTTTAAATAATGAACACATTTGAAAAGGTGGTAAACTCCTCTCAGACTATTTACAAACAGAAAAATGCTAAATTAATCGAATAAATTATTAGTTTTGAATTTTTCATTCAGTCCTAGGGGTTAGATGCTAGACTTGAGTGTGTAACAGGAAATGTATTTTAGTATAGAATTTGGAGAGTGTGGTTAACTCCGTAGGCCACAAGATGTCACTGACGTTTCAGACGAGCATAGCTGAAACTCCATTATGAAATGTGAAGACTTTGCTTCATTAAAATCAATGACAAAACTCCCACGGACTTCAGAGGGGTCAGGATAATCACCAAGACTGATTCTGAATTTAATCTGTGCCCTTGGATTGGAGTATTGCAGTGATCGGGATTAGACATGGGTGCCCATGTAAAGGTTCGGTTAAATTCAGAAAAGCAACAAAAATTTCTCTCTGAAGCTCATCCTAACATTCTTGAGTTGGAAAATTGACTAGAGTGTTTTCTCATTAGATTTCCTGGGCTGCTTGGTTTTGTCTGGGTCACAAAAGCTGCTGTCATTGCATTATTAATATTCTCTCCTCCTGTCCTGGATGTCAATTTAAAGGGAAGGGCAGTCTGGGGTGAAGAAAAAAAAATGCTACTGAAACTTGTTTCAATGTCAATAGATGAAGCTAGGAGCATTGCATCTTATAGTGTTTTCCCATGTGTCGCATGTGTATTTATGAGCGTAGTGAAACTGATGATTGACTATCTTAGTCTCATGTTACCATGGTACAACGCGTACTGCTTTCACTATAACAGCACTATCCAGTATTTTGACAGAAGATCTCCAAGAAAAACCCAGGATGCCAGAAGAAACTGTATTCATGATTCAGTACGAGACACACTTTTCTCTGAGGCAGTATAAATTATGGGCTAGACCCACCCCCCATTGGTATAAATCAGTATAGTTCCATGGACTTCATTGAAACTAAGCCAGTGTACCCTCGCTAATAAGGTTCTGGCCTTTAATTTCCAAGTGCCATGTTAGGCAGAAGTCCTGTGGTATCAAAAGTGCTTTCAGCTCAAGATAAAACTGAAGGAATTAAAGGTTCCAAAATATTGTTGGTGAGGCATATTCACCCGCATATCAGGGATAATTTATGCTGCCTTCTTACATATAGCCTGCAACGTCAATAGGAGAGAACATTCTTCATTTCCTACCCCAAAGTGCTGTGTTTTATTGCTGTGTACTACTAAAACAGCTGTCATGCCTTGACAGCCCTTCAGTGAAAGTGCCATTTGGGCAGCAGAGATCGAGAGAGAGACTTGTTATTGACAAAAAGAAAAGGAGTACTTGTGGCACCTTAGAGACTAACCAATTTATTAGAGCATGAGCTTTCATGAGCTACAGCTCACTTCATCAGATGCATATCGTGGAAACTGCAGCAGACTTTATATATACACAGAGAATATGAAACAATACCTCCTCCCACCCCACTGTCCACAGTTTCCACGATATGCATCTGATGAAGTGAGCTGTAGCTCACGAAAGCTTATGCTCTAATAAATTGGTTAGTCTCTAAGGTGCCACAAGTACTCCTTTTCTTTTTGCGAATACAGACTAACACGGCTGTTACTCTGAAACTTGTTATTGACAGTGAGTGGTGAATGCAATACTTGCTTTATATAGCTATAAAGTGCACTAGGATCCTTCAGGATGAAAAGTGCTCTGCAGCTGAACAATGTTATATTATCGACCGACACAATGGGTCAGATCCTGCTGTGTGGAGGTGTGGTGCTAGTCCCTGGCATAAAGCTGTCTTAAACCCTGCCCATTCAACCTTTAGCGGCTCCTCACATCCTGCAAAAGAAGATCTTGGGTCCTTTTATGATGCCCTCTTCCCAGCTGTCGGTATTGGAGGTCATGGCTAGGGAAAGGAGGGCATAGCTGGCATGTCCTTCCCTCCTGGTGATTCTTGGCTGCCAAAATAGCCTCTTGGGACCACTGGAGATGAACATGGAATCATAGAATCATAGAATATCAGGGTTGGAAGGGACCCCTGAAGGTCATCTAGTCCAACCCCCTGCTCGAAGCAGGACCAATTCCCAGTTAAATCATCCCAGCCAGGGCTTTGTCAAGCCTGACCTTAAAAACCTCTAAGGAAGGAGATTCTACCACCGCCCTAGGTAACGCATTCCAGTGTTTCACCACCCTCCTAGTGAAAAAGTTTTTCCTAATATCCAACCTAAACCTCCCCCACTGCAACTTGAGACCATTACTCCTCGTTCTGTCATCTGCTACCATTGAGAACAGTCTAGAGCCATCCTCTTTGGAACCCCCTTTCAGGTAGTTGAAAGCAGCTATCAAATCCCCCCTCATTCTTCTCTTCCGCAGGCTAAACAATCCCAGCTCCCTCAGCCTCTCCTCATAAGTCATGTGTTCTAGACCCCTAATCATTTTTGTTGTAATCATAGATTACAGCTGATCTGACAATGCTCTAATTTGCACTGGAACAAGGCCAGGAGCAGGCAGTACTTACAGCTATATTTCAGCCATATGTAGGTATACACCCCTTCAACAAAATACTACAATTATCAATAATGAGGGAAGGGTCTGCACCTTTAAAGCCTCTAATTATGCAGCCCCCATCTCTCCCCTATAAACAGAGGTGGGCGAGGCCTGAAAGGTTTGAGTTCATGTGGGCTAGATGAAAGAGATTGTGCTCAGAGAGACTGACATCAGACCAATCCGTTCTGATTGACGTTCCTGAACCTTCATGAAACCTCCCCCTTCCAATAGGGCACTTTGCACAGCCCCTTTCCCCCTGCCCAATTTCCCCATCTCCTTATTTAGCTTATTTAGCCTAGACCTAGTACAAGGTCTATGGACAAAGCACTTTTTTGCTGGTATAAACTGTCAGCACAAGAAGGATTTGCCAGTGTAGCCATATTGACCAATCCTTTCCAGTGTAGACCAGGCCTAATGCTTCCCCCAGCCCATGCACAATCCACTCAAGGGGTCTTATGGGATGGCAGGAATCTGCTGCCTCCTTCTCACCTGCACAGAATAGGAAAACAAGAGAGGGGAAATACTCTGCTACTGCTAGCTCTGCTTCTGACCTGGCTACTGATACGGTCCCATAATTCCTAGCCAGCTAACAAGGGAAACCACAACCACCAGGCTTTCCTCTCTGCTCCTCCCCACACTCTCCCATATACACATTCTCCCCAGGGTCCCTTAGCAATCATGAGCTAAGGATTACAGGTTCTCTCTTCCTTGGTTTATAGTTGGTAGCTCTACTTGCACACCCTGCCCTGAAAATCACTGGATCAGAGGAGCTTCTCAAATCAGCGCAAGAGCTGCTCCTGCAGGCTCCAAAATCACATGACCCACAATCAGTCAGTGAGCATAAGAAATACTGCTGTAGAAATCTTGTGAAGGGCTGGTCTATGTGAGTAAATACTGCTGCTTCCCCAAGAAACCCACCTATAGACAGGGCAACAGCCCTTCCCAGGTAACCCTGTAAACTGTTGGTGATTGGCTGTCGTCTGCCCTCTGAAGAAACTGGGGGGAGAGGAAATCAAAATATCAGCTCCCACCATACCCAGAAGCCATCTGGGTTATGTTCCAGACCCAGACCCAGACCCAGACCCTGAAGAGAGATGAGGTTAGGGCACCTGAAAGGAAGGCAAAAGTAAAAAGGTGCTACGTTCAAACCCATTAGAAGTCACAGGTCACACTAGAAATCAACCCTGCCCTGATTTCAGGTGAGCTCACTTCTCTAGGTGACGTATAATACTAGTGGGGATGAATGTAATTTCCCACTGGCATTTGTCATTTATTTTTAATTCTTAATAGCTTTTGTATCTTTGCATGCTTTGAAAAGATGGAAAATAATACCGTAGTTCAAGTGAGTTTGAAGTCATTCTGTTGTGTAGAGTGTTTTCCTGCCAATGTGCTGGTTACCTAGGAAACTGCTGTAGGGCGGACTTTGGATAGATATGTTGTCAGTAACTAATGTGAATTGAAAGTAGATTTTCAAGTGGTGGAAAGGGAATAAAATGTATTGAACAAGTAAATGCTTGAAATATGAGGATTGTGGGCCAGATTTTCTGATTCGTCAGGGTTTAAATCTATCTAATTTGCATGTGCAAATGTTAGCGTTATTTATGCAATCTGGTAGCTGAAATGACCAAAAAATGCATTTCTGTGAACGGGTAAATGAACTGCAAGTGAAATTGTGTGCACAAAGTGGGCATGCATCTGCCCTAGATGTGCAAGAGGAAAAGAACTGCACTGATGTTTTAAACAACATGTCCGTTGTATTCACATATAGTGTGGAGACATTAAAAAACATGGCTGCCGGTTGTGTAGACTTGAGCTGCAACATTGGGTGTCCAGAAAAAAATACATTATTTTAAAAAATGTTATGAAGCATTTGATGATCTCAGGACCTGTCCATGAAAGTTTGTGGAGTCATTTATGTAAGGAAACATTATTGTTCATTGAATTTTTTCAGGGAATTGTCCAAGTTTTCTAGTAGGCACTTGTAATATGTTAAAAGACGTGAGACAGCAAATGGATGATTCTGAGGGAGTTTGACCAGGGGTTTTAGCTTCATAGCTATACTTTCAGTCAACAATCCATTCAAATATCTATCTATCTAAGGCAGCGGTTCTCAAACTTATTCGATTGGGCCCTAGTTCTTTGTATCTGTAGTCAGTTATGCCCCACCCATTCCACAAACATATATACTGCCGCAAGCTCTGAAGGCACCAGAGCAGCAGTTGCTGGCTAGGTGCCTGGCTTTGAAGGCAACACTGTGCCAGCAGTCACATAAAGTAAGGGTGGCAATTTGAGAAGTGATATTTGTCATCATTTTTCACAGCAGACTTAGCACCCCATTGCTACCTTTACTTCTGTGCTGCTGCTGCTGCCCTGGGTCTGACAGCCAGAGCCTCACTGCCTCCAGGTGAGGGATTGCAGGGAAAAGGAGAGCCTGAGCCAGGCTGCCTCCCCAGGAGGGACTGACGGGGGGGAAAGGAGAGCCGCAAACCTAGGCTGCCTCCTGGTGAGGGATAGTTCGAGATCCACTGATCTAAGGTGCTTATATGGCCCCTGTCGCCATTGTAGCTAAGTGCCTCACAAACTTATTAATATATTTATCTTCACAACTCCCCTGTGAGGTAGGGAAGCACCATTAGCCCCCCATCGCAGGGGGGAGCTGCTCTATAGCACCCACTGCTAAGCCTTACATGCCTCTGAAGGCACTTCCAGGCTTAATCTAAAATTGTTGGTCTTTTGCTTGGCATAGGGTGGTTCATGCTGTAAGCTCAGGGTGATACTCTTAAGTCTGTATAGTTAATTTAAAAAAAAGACCTCAGCATTTGGCTGTCTTCACCTTTAAATAAACAAAACCTCAAAGGCAAGGGCTTAGTTGCAGCACTTGAGGGCAAGTCCCTGACCTGGTCTGGGGTTCTGAGATAGCACTGCAGACCTCTTCGGCCTCAGTCTAACCCATCCTCCCCTGAGAAGAAGCAGGCAAACCTTCTTAACTGGCCTGCTAGCTCCAGATTGGTTAGCATCTTCTCCTGGCCCTTCCAGGCTTTTGGAGGACAAAATCTTGTTGGTAGCCCAGCCTGAGCAAGGAGGTGTCAGGGCACCAATGCCTCCAGCAGGGGCAGAAAAGGCCTGACAGATCACATCATACCCCTTTTTACGGAGAGAAAATGGAGGTACAGATTCTATAGTTTGAGTGGTGAGTGGCTGGAAAGGAGCTAATGAATGAGTGTTTCACTTGTCTAGCGTTGCCTGACATGGATGTAAGTGGCACAGAAACATTTTTTGTGGGTTTCATTTCTGTGCCTGTAGTCACAGATCTCCCAACACTCCGATGTCTTGGAAGATATGCGATGCCTGCAGTTAGTTTTGCATCCTGTCTGAAAGTGCACTGAACCACAACTTCCTGGAATTTCAGTTGCATAATACACTTAAATGAGCAAATGCAAACTTTTATTAGCTCAATCTTGTTATGGCAGGTGTTACCAGGCGAAGTTGTCACACTGTCTTATTTCTTTTTCCCAAGTATGTGAGCAAGTTTTGACTTTTGGAAAGACATGCCTTCTTGTCTGGCTTGGGTTATGTAAGTGTAATGGGTCAGGAGGTAATATTATGCATAACTAATTATTCTGCACCTCAGCTTACTTCTCTGTGGAAGTTCAAGCCAGAGCTCAGTCTTTTCAGGGCTTTAATTAAATTTAAAAAAAAAATTCCACAGAGTTAAACCGCTTAGCATGACATACATTTTCTTTAGAAATAACATATCTGCATATAAACGTCTGCAGCCAGCGTTTGGAACACTCATGAAAACTTTTCTTGAACAACTTTTATGTGGTAACGCTCTTGGTGTTGTCCCGCCTAGGCTTGCCCACTTTGATGCCGTTACATAAGTATGCCTAGGCGCACACGCGCACACACAGCCATGCTCCTTGTGATGCTTCTCGGGGCACCCAGGGCTGTGACCCACTTTGGTGCCCCCTGTCTCCAGCACAAGGGCGTCTTGCCTCTGCCAGCTGGGTGTCAGCTCCCTAACACTACCAGCCTGTCAACCGCTCTAGCGCTCCCTTCTGGGCTATACCACTCTTGCTTTTGCCATGCTGGTTGACAATAGATACAGCCCAGCCCCCAAGTCCTTTACAAAACATCCCCCCGGTGGTATCCAACTCCTGATCACTGGATACCCCCCGAAATCCCAGCCCCTCCATTCTCAAAGGAACAGTGTACCCCACTCTACCTGCTTCGCCTTCGCCCCGTGTCACACGCACAACACTGGAGTTCAATTCCAGTTAAACAAAAGGACATTTATTTAAGACAGAAAAGAGAGTCAAATAGAAACAAATGTGCGATGGAAAAAAATGGTTCCACTACAGAACAAAATCATAAAATGTAAACTACGGCCTACACTTAACAGTTACCTTTCCTACAGTGCTTAATTTTTAATGAAAGAGGGGCCGGGGCTCAAGCAATTGTTTTACATTCATAACTGATGAAGCAAGTCCAGAGATGCAGGGGTTATGAACTGCCAAGCCTACAGGTGCTTAAACACCTGTTTAAACACTACTTTCCTAGCTACTAAATTAGATGCTCTCACCACAGTTCAGTCTTTTGCAGTGCTGGCTAGCCCCAAGGAGCTAGGCCCAGTCTTTCATGAAGGACCCCCGCTCACCAATGTATCTCCTCAATGAGTGGACCTAGAGTGTCTTTCTCCTCCCTGTGATAGATTGAATCAGTCTTTTGTCTTTAGTCATAGACAGAGCGATCGTCTCACTGTCATACTGTTCCTTTTCATTTCCAGCTAGTTCTGATGTTTATAGTTTTTCCATTAACTTTTCTGGCTTGTTGCAATGGTGGACAATTGAGCAATATGCTGCATAATCGACAATCCAGGAAGGGGTGACAGCCCCCATTCATTTGAATGGGCCATCACCAAGACCTCTGAGTCCCCAATGACTCACTTTCACTCCAAGACCATAAGGGCACAGTTTTCAATATAGTTACATTGTTCCTTATATATTATCCATATATACATCTCACAGTGATTATGAGTTTTGAATTAGTTATGAGCTTTCAGTAGAGATCTCACATGCTACCCTTTGTGGATAAATACCTTGAAAGTAGTGTATTAGGTGTAGCAAGTTTGTCATGTCTCAGGCAGGACTTGCTTTTAAATTGTGAACCCCTTGCCAGTTGGCACCCATGGGCCACCATGTCACACTCCCTTCTGATCTTTTCATGGAGAGGAATTCTCAGTCTCTGCAGGATGGCATCAGAAGTGCATGTGTGTCACCTGGATTCCTCAGAGTGAGAGAAGAATGACAGCCCCACAGTTCCCCTCCAAACTTCACAAAATTTCCTCAGCAAAGCAGTCTGAAGATCCTCAAAGCCAGCAGCAATTCCAGTCCCATCATCAATCCTTGGCCATCTCCTCAGCTGTCAGGAGACAGGGTGTCTGTAGTCTGGATCCAGTGGCACAAGCAGCTGAGACGCAGCTCTCACAGCAGATACATCTTAGCCCTGCATTGTTCAGCTGCTAAATCCATGGGTTTGTTTCTAACACTCCCTATTTATAACCATCTCCCTACGGAGCTCCAATTGGCTCAGCTCTCAGATGGTGCATGTGTGGAACCTGTTCCGCTGCCCTGTTTGCCCTTAATGGAAACTCTCTGCATAGTTCGGAGACAGCTGCTGAGCAGGTCCAAAAACTACCACTCGCCCCACTTCTCTAGATGCCTCTTGGCCATGCTAACTAAGTGTCCTATGCTGCTCTCCGCCAGTGTGTAGAAACGCATGGGATTCAATAAAAATCCAAGTCTCTTCCCCACTGCTTCTCTCCCAAAATCTTAATAATGTATGTAATAATAATTATTGTTATTGTTTATTATTATAATAAATTTCAGCAGTGCAAGCATGTGAGTTACACAAACTTTTTCGCATAGAGGCAGCTTGGGGAGAGAAGGAGCTGTGTGAGCAGCGGGAATGTTTGCACTTTGCCTTGGCCTCTGATTAGAGTCAAATCTTGAGCTAAATTTGTTCTCTGGGAATAGGGCATTGATGTTAGGCTTTAATTCCTAGTTGAAGGGATTGCCCTGCTTGCTGTTGGACTATCTCATTTCAGGACTGGCATATGTGTGTCAATATACTTACAGTATATGCAGACTGTGCATCACTGATTTCTCCTCCACTGGGAGGCCATCCTGAAAGACCCCAGACATCTGCTACCACTCAGCATAGGTGTGACATTGGTGTCTAAAGAATCAGAAAAATATTTTGAATATCTCTCCCATTGTTTGTTTCTAAACAGCTACTTATGGCCATGATACATTCAATACGTGTTTTCACTTTTTAACAGCATTTAAATCAGAGAAGGGCCTGAGCCAAAATTCTGGAAGATGGCTGAACTTTGAAATAGTTCCAAACTTCACAGCTGGCCCCTCTCTCCATAAACTGAGCTGAACGAGCTCCCTGGATCTGAAACCACCACCATCACCACCTTGAAAACTTTCAGATCTGGATCCAGACTTTTCACTTGGGGACCATCTGTAATCTGTACAGGATGTGCAATGATTGGGAGTCTATATGTTTAGTAAGGAACTACTTCAATATTTTCAATGTACATGCTTCACACATGTTGCAAGAAACAACTCATCCTGCTTTTGTAATCCCCAGCGCAGTAAGCACTAATATATTATACAACTGTAGATGATGGTAAATATATAAACAAATAGTCGCAATTTTCAGTGTGTGTTTAAAGCTTCATTTATCAGTAGTACAAATTCTGAGAAAGGAGCTTGGGGACCATTGCTGCTGTGATTAGATACTTGTACTGAGACTTGTGCTGTAGCCCGAGCCTTGCAAAATATATGGTTACTAAACATTCCTCCTACTGTGTACCATCATGTTTACCTGGATTATGTGAGTCATGCACTTTGGAGAAGGAGATTAACGTAATTTGGACTATAGGGACCTCTCTAATTTGTCAGTGGATGAGAAAACCAGAATGTAGAGTGAGTCTTTTCTCATGGAATTCAAGCCTACTTCTAATTTGATTGCATACATACGAACACATTCATATTGACCCAGAAACAAGGGATTGTAATAAAACGTCAATCAACCACACAGTTATGTTCAAGTTGCTTCCAGAAACAAAAATATCCATTCTGTAAGTCACTCTGCCCCGAGTCCTTAAATTCAACAAATGGTCTAATTAATCATTTGTGTGAATGGAGAAAGATTTGAGTTAATATAAAAGTAGCCAGCTTGAGATGTCAAACATAAATTTACACATAGACACAGATTGGGTTTCAGCAACAAACGTGTCCCATAGTTCTCTTACATGTCCATTATCTTTGGAATTCACACAAGGAATATGGTTTGTGTGAGGTGTGTGTGTATATTTACATAATTTATGTAAATAAGGCTGGCCTTAAATATACATACATACACACACACACACACACACACACACAAATAATCTCACAGGGAGATGCACACATGCAGACACATTGTATATGGATGTAAATCCCAGAGCTTAGGTCTGGTGTACACTAAAAAGTCAGGTAAACCAAACTACATCACTCAGGGTTCTGAAAAATCCACAACCCTGAGCGATGTAGTTAAGCCAACCTGGTGTAGATACAGCTAGGTCAATGGAAGAATCATCCATTAACTCTAGCTACCTCCTCTCAGGAAGGTACATTGCCTATGCCAATGGGAGAACCCCTCTCGTCTGCATAGGCAGTATCTACACTGAAGAGATACAGCTGCGCAGCTGTGCCATTGTAGCATTTCAAATGTAGACAAGCTCTTAGAGGGGTGGAATGCTCTGCTCCCTCTATAGGGACAAGGGGAAAAGCCAGCTCTGGCCATCCTCATTTACATAAATTATTATGTTGCATGCCCATAGTTCCACATCCTGTGTTTTGTTGTTTTAATTGGAATTTGTCTCTGTTCTGATTGTATAAATGATAACAGATTGTGACTGAAACTGTACATGTGAAAGGACATAGAAATGGTGTAAGATATGGTCTGGAGTATACAGGCAGTAGACTATGGCTGGGGAGGAGGGGAAGGGCGGGACTTTGGGCAGAAGGGGAGGGGCCGGGGGCTAGGCTCCCCCAACAGGCATTTCATGTGCCGGCCATAATGCTGATGTTGCAGAACTGGA
Source organism: Lepidochelys kempii (assembly GCF_965140285.1). NCBI lineage: Eukaryota > Metazoa > Chordata > Testudines > Cheloniidae > Lepidochelys > Lepidochelys kempii. The sequence continues at coordinate 58,368,934 of NC_136382.1, forward strand.
CCAAGGAGCTGTGCATCACAGTGGGACTTGGCAGTGCAGACTTTACTGGAGTGGAGCAGCCAGGCAGAGAAGAACTTGACTACCACTGAATCTATCTGACCCCATAAGTGAGATCTTTAAATGGGTGAACTAAGAGTTCCAGAGTGTAACAAGCCAGATAATTAATCATTGGAACTTCGGTGCTGATCATCCTGCTGACATACGGATTGCGTTTTGTTACTTTTATTGCACGTAAATATAGATATATGGTTGTCATGTTTTTATTCTTCCCTTCCCCCCCCCCAAAAAAAGAAAAGAAATTATTTGTGTTCCATATACCCAAGGATTGCTGAGTTCTGCGAGTGGGAAGGAACCTGCAAAAGTGACTTGGAAGGTTTTATTCTAAGCTCCCTGGAAGTAGAAATGGGGCTCTGAGTGGGGGCTTGAGCCATTGTTTCTTTTATTTTAGAAAAGGACCCCTAGACAGATTGAACCCCAGCTTTGTGCTGCCATTGGCACCTTGCAGAAGGGTTAATGTGTGTATATATAGTCAATGTTAGACACTGTTAATGTTAATATTAGACACCAATGTGCGGCTTGGGGCTAGAGCATCAAGTCTTTCCTTCATAGGTCGTTTATGGCTCTCATCCCACAGAATATACATCCCCCTGCATCTAGTCAAAGCAGTGAGTAGTCACTGCTGAATCAACTGTCCATTAGTGCAATTTGCAGTCATTGTGGTTTATTCGTTTGTTTTTGTAAGGATTCAGACGTGTTCTAGAAATCCCCAATTAGACTGAAAAGTTCAACTGACCACAAAGGTTGGGTGTAGTGCATGTTGTTAGGATATAGATATTCAGGCCTGCCTGTAAAGGCCTTTACTCTAAGAACTTAGGTGCATTTTTATTACTTAGCTAGTTACAGGGGTATAAAAACAAAGAATCAAAATTACAGTCTGCCTGTGTATGGGCCTTCTCTCACTAGGATAGTCTGCGGCCTTGTTCTTAAGCTAACACCTTTGGCTAAGCAGCAGGGGCAGCCATAAACTGGGAAGCATATGGTCAGATCCTCACATTCCAAACCAGTCACACTGAAATAAGGTGGTATTGGGCTGTTAGGAAGACGATCCTGTCCTAATAGTGCTCATCACCACAGATAAAGAAACAGATCTTAAGGTAGTTAAAGAAAACTTAGCTTGATAGCATCCTGTCTGGCAAGAAATCACTTATTAATGGTTGGGGTTGTGAAACCCTCATTTCTGTGTCTTTTATCTTTATGGACCCCACTTTTCTATTGTTAATCTGACTGGTTCTCTAATTGTTTCTGTCTGCTGTATAATTAATTTTGCTAGGTATAAGTTAACTAGGGTAGTGCGATATAATTGGTTAGAGAATTATGTTATAATATGTTAGGATTGGTTAGCTACATTTCAGTAAAATGATTGGTTAAGATATAGCTGATAATATTACTATATAAACTGGGGTCAAACAGGAAGTGGGAGGAAGGGAAATTGGAATCATGTTTGCTAAGAGGGGGGAATGAGAATAGGGAACGGGGAACAGGGACATAGGCAAGGTTCTGCAGCGTCAGAGCTGGGAAGGGGACACGGGGTAAATGCTCTGCGGTGTCAGAGCTGGAAAGGGGGACACGGGGGAACACTGGGGAACAGACTCTATTGGCATATAGAGATAAGCCCGACTGGTGTGAAGGGCTTTGGAATATGCTTGCTTGGAAACTAATCCCAATAAACATTGCATTGTCTGCGCTTCTGCTTTCTGTCTACATGACAAGAACTAGGGGAGAGGATGAAGGGAAAGCCCTCCAACACGTGCAGTTAATATAACTTTAGACTGAGCTTCTGTATATAAACACGAGAGGAGATGAACACATCCTGCATTCAAAGCAGATTAAATATGGTTCCCCATGTAACACTTATCGAACACTCGAGTCATTTTTTATTCTGTTCTTCGTTTGAACAGGCTGTGATGTTCTGCTTACTTTATTGCTGTCCCTCTAATAAACCATCAATCTCCCATTCCGAAGGACACAGAGCCCAGTTTTGCCAAGGAGAAGAGACTTGCTTTACTTTGTGATGAGGACTATAAAGTTGCTGTTCATTAATGTTTTTATGGTTTTATTAATCAGCAGCGCTTTTTATTTTTTATTTTTTATTTTTTCCTGAATATTCGGTATCTTGCAAACACCTCTGAGTGCTCATAATTGTAAGACTTACATTGTGTATGGCAAGTGGCACTTAAAGCAATTGGATATCCATAGATATTTTAATATGTTTTATTAGCTTCTTTCACAAGCACAACATGCCTAAAGCCATAGTAAAGGACACATGCTCAAACTACACATTGACTAGCAGCAGTCCTCGGTACTGCCAGAACAGAGTAATTACTCCCACAGCTAGCTCTCCTAGTTTACATTAGCTTTCTGAGTTCTTGCTGCTTAATAATGGCTTCCAGCTGAAGAATGGTCCTCAGGTTACTAGTGTTCTCTATCTCCAGTAAAAACTGCCTTTCAGATTCTTAGTGGTGAATTTAATTTAAATTAGTTTGCATCATATGAAGGCATCTATAGCCAATTATGGACTAACATTCCTCTCTTCCTTAAATTTAATTCCTTTAAAGGTTGAAAGCTCCAGGAATTCACATTTGACTAAATTACAATGCACTGTATGAACAAAAGACACAATGATCTGTAGGAATTAGCTTAAAATTGTTGCCTAAAATGTATTTCAGCTTCTCCATCATGACTTTCATAACCCATAAGAAGTCAATTTATTATAATTATAGGGGAGAATTTAAATAAATATTCATCTTCACCTCTGTATTTCCCAGTGTCTCCTGTCTTCTCAGTATCCACCCTTTACACTGGACTCCTCTCCTGGTCGAGACTTCCTTTTGCTTTGTCCCCTTCCGCAGACTTTTACAAGAAGGCAAAGCGATATGGGCCATGGAAAGCTACCATCTGTTATTGTAATAATGATATGTAAATAGTCTCCATGCCCAGCCTCTCCTGTAAGTATAATTTTACATGTGATCTTTACCAGGACAAAGCTACATGTTATTAAGGCATCAGACACATATTGCATATTAGTTTGGTTAGAGATGTCCATCTCCATCATGGGAGATTTGCAGCCATAGTAGCCCATTCCCTAGGATCCTCTGCTAAGCTCTTTGTGGATGAACAGTCCTTTTGATCCACCCTGGCTGCCACATCATCTGGCCAAGATCTTTGTTTTCTGCCTAATGTTCTCCTACCATCAGCCCTCACTTCCAGTCTCCATAAACGTGCATCAACCTCTGAACCTTAAAATGTGCCCTGCAAATTGAATCTTTCTATTCATGAGATCTCTATGTAGCATTTGCTAAATTCCAATCATCTCCAATATTTTTATTGGTTAGAAGGTCTATCTACGATGTTTTCAGAACTCTTCTATAACTCCATAATTTGAAGAATTATAGTTTCTTTATTATTGATTGTTTGAATGTACATGTTTGACAGCTGTAATGTAACATATACCAAATGTAAAGTTAACACAGAATAAATGCATAACTAACAGAACATAATTACTCAAGCTGAATATCACCCAGCACATCAGGCTAACAACAGGAGAGGCTTCTGTAGTGAGTTAGTTGGGGTGTTTATTGCTCAGCCATTATCTGTTATCCCACTCCATTCTAAATTGTACAAAAACTCTATCCCATGTGAGGGAGCAACTCATGAATTTTATGTCTACATTTTTATTACTAAAGCACTGGGTGCTAGGATTGAGTCTAATTAGGACAGGGCATCTGAAACATTGTCTGCATTCATCCTTGCTTGCTTTTCTTCAGAAACATTCAGCTTTCTACATAGAATTAAAGGGTCAGATTTGACCGTGATCTGCAAAATCATCAAGAGACTGGAGAATGACTGCACTGTCAGTTAAGATTTACCTGGGGAATAATACGGCAGTACAGCTCTCTCTCTAAATATATGAACTCCAAAATTCAGTGACTGACTACACTGCTCCATGTCTGCTTGTATTAGAAATTCTCTATCACCCTTTTCACTAGGTTTATTCTACAGAACAAACATCTATTGCCAGCATTGTGAATTCACTCCAGAGTCAAATCAACATTTGTGTAAAGAAATTGCACCTGAATTGCTTATCACACCTTAACAGCTCCTCAGCCTGAGTCTATACATTCTTATTTTGAAATTAGTTTCATTCTCAAACACCCCATTGCTGTCCAACTGTTTCTTTCCTTTCAGCAGCGTATCCCACTGACCTATATTTCTAGGTTCCAATGGGCCACATCTTAAAACTATTTCTTCATAATGTGCACCTCAGACCTGTCAGTGCATTGTGCTGCTTTTCCTGTACCCATTCTAGCTCAGCAAAGTCCCTTTTATATCTAGGTTTGTCAAATTACGTACACTGGTTCATCCTAATGTAGCCTTACTAGTGCCAAAATATCTGTCAATTTACGGGAAAATGTTGATAGCTTAATGCTAGCTTGTTTGCTTTCTTTTAACACTACTGTCAAATATTGTAGAGACAGATTTAGTGATTTGTCTGACCATCCCCAAATCCTTTTCCTGATTATTTTCTCCTTTTGCTGCCTTGGCAGTTATTTCTATGATTGTTACTTATGGGCCCATAAATAATATTGTACTGTCATCTGTCCAAGAATGACCTTAAAAAACCTGTCTAGGCAGCGATGCAGTTGAACAGATCTATCTTTCTATTTATAATCTATTTTACAAAGCCTGAGAAACTAGAAAGACTTTACACAAATCCTTCCTGTCTCCTAGGTGAAGATATTACATACCGTACCGTTAACGAGGTGTTGTGGTGGGGGAGGAAGAGAGGGGAAGGTTTCAAAGAGGAAATAAAGCATAGAGCTAGTATGAACCACCTTGCACTAGATTTGTGTCTTCAGGCACAGCCCTGAGTAACAGGGTGGTGTCTGCCACAGCTCAGAAAGGGATTGTGCTTCACATGGAAGTTTTTGCTATGAGGCTATTGCAAAGCCTGACAGCTCTGACCAAACCTCACTAGACTGTGCAAGCCTCGGAGCTCCTAGGAGTGGAATGCTATCGCAGAATACATGGGGAAATATTTGTTGAACAACTGACATCATCAGAGGAGCAGCTTTGTCTTGGTAAATTTTGGAAGAATCCCAGGAATGTTGCCATAGGGCAACCTCTGCAGCCAACTTGAGCAATAAAAACCAACCACATGAAAAATAGAGGGCAAAGCTTCTTTTTAAAAGGCTTTACCCCCACACTACTTGATTCATGATATATAGGGAATCCTTTGAATTGCAGCGTTTACCTGACCAAATGCTCCTTAGGGTTTCTGACATGGAAATGTGTCATGAACATTAGGCCTCAAATAAGGGACAGTCCTTAAAATGCAGGCAGGATGGCCCCTGTTGTAATAACTGAGATAATATAACACCCCTTAAAGGTCCCCCTGTATTAGGCAGTACTGTGGAGCTCAGAATAGACCTGTGCAGGAGTGTAGTGGTCCCTCCCACTCAAGTAAGGAGTGAGGCCACTGAAGTTGCTGAATTTTGTACAGCAAAAACAGTCCCATTGCTGTGCCCTGTGTGAGCAATGCCCTCTGTTCCCCATGTGCAATGCCCTCAGTTCTCCATTGTTTTACAGTATGAGTCTGAAACCACATTGTGACAGAGGCCTTGATCTGCTTGAAGAAAGTTGGCACCTACTTTAATGAGCGACTTAGGGTAACATAAAATGCTATGAAAAATTCGACCTGGGCTCAGCCAAGCCTTAGGCTTGAACACCCTGTAGAAGGCGGGAGAGATGTTCCAATTCTGATTTAAGGCCTCTTCTCTATGAAGTGAAACCCCAGATCTGAGCATTTCTAAACCTGGGAGCCTTGAAAATATGTCTCTGTGTTTTGCAGCTCAGACCCATTGCTATTCCAAGTCTGTTCATTCTATTCATATTGAAGTAATCTTTCCCAAATGTGGTCAGCTCCATTGGCTGAAGCTTCCAGACCTTCGGCAGTTTCTCTGGATTCATACATCAGGAATTACCATCCCAGCTCACAAGACATACCAAGGCACCCAGCATCCCTTGAGAATTTGTCATTCCTCGTTACAAAGAGGACACAGATGTCCTGCATACAAGCAGTCACCAGACTTGCTCCCAGTTACAAGCAATAGAAATCATGGCAAAAATCATCACAAACATGTTTTATAATAATCTGAGTTAGGCCTGGGTCCATCGTAAGAATGACCTTACTGGGTCAGACCAATGGTCTTTCTAGCTCAGTCGCTTGTCTTCTGACAATGGCCAGTGCCAGATGCTTCTGGCAGTCAGAGGTTTAGGGATACCGAGAGCATGGGGTGCATCCCTGACCATCTTGCTAATAGCCATTGATGGACCCATCCTCCATGAATTTTTCTAATTCTTTTCTGAACCCAGTTATACTTTTGGCCTTCACGACATCCTCTAACAACAAGTTCCACAGGCCTTAATCTGATTGTTAAAATTTCTGGGGCTGGAATTATATTTGACTCTTAGTTTGCATGCAGCCCAGCACAGTAGATCCTGGTTGAGGTCTCTAGATGTTACCATAATACAAATACTGACAGCTGCTGAGGCAACAAGATCAATAATTGATTAAAATTTTGAAAAATTTAGTTTCCCTTTTTCATTGATTTTGGTTTTGATGTTTTTTTCCAACCAGTTCATCAAACAGTAAAATAATTACACTTTTACTATAAATCATACCAATATGTCTAATGTGCCAGGCCTCTAAACATTTTGTAATACATCTTAGGAAGTACAAAGATTTGTTATTTTCTCAGTTATTGCTTCTTTTTTACATTGAATCCTTATAGTTCTTTCATATGCCAACAAAAAAATATCCCAGCCTCCCCATAAATGATATCCTAAAATATATGGGGAAGTGGTAGGACCGTCTTGTTTCCATAACCTGATTGACATATACAGCCCTGGGGGCCTGATCAGCTAATGTTCTCAAAAACCTTCCTGTACAGTACTAAGGGCTAATCTCTTAAGTCTCCCAGTTATGTTTATACAATGGTTTACCTATTCTACTGTTAACCCAGCCACCAATGGTTATCCACCCATGCCCACCTATATGTATATATCCTCACCCACTGCTTCCAGTCACTCCCCCACCTACCCACTGTGTTCTCTGTTCACCTGCCTGCCCACATCCTAGAACTGTAAATACACCTCGGCTGCTAACTCACCTCCCAAAAGACATTCCAAATGTCAGATACTCTGGACAGTCATTTAAAACATAAAGGATGGTATTCGTGATGCCCATGGCAGTTGTGAGAACCACTCTTCCTTACATACCATTTATGGTACTTAACAGGAAGACAGAGAACCAAGAGCAACAGCAAATGGTTAGAAAGAAGGACAAAATAAGGTGATTCTTCAAACAAATGAATCCCTTTTTGTGTTAAGGACATCTTGTACACTGCAGTTTTCAACTTTCTTCCTGGCAGCACTCGCATGTATTATGTTTCTTCTGTAAGAGACATGCAAAAATTGTTTGTTGTAAAATCTACTATTATGTTCTGTTTAAATTTACTTTTACAAACCTATAAATTACAGGCCATTCCTTTCTGGAGGGTTGAAAAAAACATTGATTTTTGTTTCTAAACTTGCGTATTGGAGCAACTTGAACTAAAAAGGAAACAATTTAACATTTAACTGAATAAAACATACATCTGTGGAAATTCTATAATTTTTCACTGACATATCTATATATTTCTCTAAATTTCTGCCACATCTGTTACTGTGGGTAGATTTGTGCTTTTCTATATGAATCATTGGCGAGATTAATGTTAGCAATAACTCTCAGAGGAAATTGAGGAAACAGTAACACTGGCTAATAAAAAGGAAAAAATATGGAAAAGTAGAAACAAAGAGTACATTTTATGCAATTGCAGTGTAGTCTGCTATCTAGTGAAACTGTGCTTTAAAACTGCAATGAACACATTGCAGTATTATAAATCATGTCAGATAAATAGCACTTTCATAAAGATACCTCTTATAGTAGAAGAAAGGTGAATAATATTCAAAGTTATCCTGAACCCTGAACTTTTCTCTATTTACATCTCTTTGAATGTCTGCCTATCACCATCATGGCCATTGCCACCTTTTCATCGTTATCGTGATATTGCCTCGGTTGAATTCCTTACTCATGCCTTCATCTCTTTCTATTTTAACTATTACAGTTCCCTTTTTGCTATTCAGCCTAGTTCCTTACCAGGGAAATATTAGGGAATCCAGAATACTGATTCCATTCTATTTTCTATTTTCTTATTACTAAAAAAAAGTAGTAATACCTCCAGCCCACCTCATCTTCAGTAAGGCTGTATTCATCTCGGATTCCAATTCAAAATTATCCTCCTGGTGTTCAGGATTCACCATGGACTCAGTCAATAACTATGTGACATGATAACAACAGCCATACTGGTCAGAGCAAAGGTACACTTAGCCCGGTATCCTGTCTTCTGACAGTGGCCAATGCCAGGTCTTCCGAAGGAATGAACAGAACAGTAATGAATGAACAGATAACTGGTGACTTTCTATGGTGTCAGTTTTAAACCTAAGATTGTGTCTACGCTAGCATTTTTTTAAAACTTTCCTGGTATGGCATCATTACCAGTGCAGCTACACAATGCTACCAGAAGCAGAAGTGCTGTGACATACCACCTCCCACCATTGTTTAACCACTATGTCAGACCCCCTATTGGTTTACAGTGGATTCACTTTTTCAAGACTATTTTAGCAAACTTGAGAGCTAGAAAACATTAATGAAGGCTCAGATTTTGGAGCACAATTCTGTGGCAAGCAGTGCAGTTTACAGCAGACTTGCAGAATACATGAGGCCCTGGATCGAGAGTATTAATATATTGCAGCAACTAACCTTTCTGGACTTTATCTGAACAGTAAGTCACAATACTATTGCAATTTCTGAGCAGAAAACAAGGCCAAGATTTTTAAAAACAAGAGCCTAAAGTTTGACTCCTACATCCATATTTAGGCATTTCATAGAATCATAGAATATCAGGGTTGGAAGGGACCTCAGGAGGTCATCTAGTCCAACCCCCCTGCTCCAAGAAGGACCAATCCCCAATTAAATCATCCCAGCCAGAGTTTTGTCAAGCCTGACCTTAAAAACTTTTAAGGAAGGAGATTCTACCACCTCCCTAGGTAACAGATTCCAGTGTTTCACCACCCTCCTAGTGAAAAAGTTTTTCCTAATATCCAACCTAAACCTCCCCCACCGCAACTTGAGACCATTACTCCTTGTCCTGTCATCTTCTACAAGTGATCTGACTTACAAAAGCACTGAGCAGCCAGCAGCTCCCATTGACATCAAAATAAATGGAAGACACGCATCACTTTTAAAAATCAGACGTTCATTTAGGTGCCTAAATATGGATTTGAGATTACCCTGCTATTTTTGAAAATAGATTTCACTGAGAAGTGAAGGTTCTCAGCACCTCACAGGATTGGGCTCTTAGTTCTTAGTATGGTCCTGAACACTGCCGTTGCTGGTATCAGTAACAGCTCTAATCAATCCATTAATATGACCTCCTTATTCTTTTTGTTGTGGCCAGTTAGTTATATTGAAGCTAGGAAAGTATTGCTTGAGATCATGTCTGAAGAAAAGTTTTGGGGAAGGTAATTCAATCTAAAGCTCCCTAACCTGGCTTCCTCCTTCCTGACTAGATGAGGAAATAACTGACTGTGGGCTTTTCTGGAGCTCTTCCATCTATTTGGTAGAGTGCCAGGGTAGGCTGTATCCATAAAGGAGACAGTAAATCAGGTTTGAAACAATGTGAAGTTATTTCAGTTCTATCTGTTTTGACAAAATGACTTGGCAAATGTGCATATTCACAGATTTCAGCCTCTGAAGAGGAAAGATCTTCTGATTCCAGCACACCCAGGCTTCAGATATAGACATTTCATTGACATCGTTCTGAAGATCACCAATCACATTTCTAACACAATAGATGGAGGTTATAATACAAAAGTAATTTTTGTTTAAGCTAACATTTCTGAACTTAGTCAACCATACTCTTCCTAAAAGTCAGGGCTGTTGTGCTAAGCAGTGACTCCAAAAACTGACTTGCTGGGTGCTAACAGAATTGTCTAGAGCAGAGTTCCTCAACCTTTTTGATACCAGGGACAAGCTTGCTGCCTTTCTATACTGTGTTAGGAAAATCTCAGGGACCAGCATTGGCCCATGGATTGGTCATTGAGAAACTCTGGTCTAGAGAAGGTTTCTATACGCCACATTCTAGCATTACAGGGCATAACAACAGGGGCACATCAGTGATTATTTCTTTTTTTGTCTGTTTTTCTGTTTTACTCTTATCCATCTTTTGTTCATAACCTTCCATTTCAGAGTGGTTTCTGCCCTTTATATATGCACACTGAATGCAGCCCTAGATTAACAACAACCTGCAGTCTGACTTGAACGAGCTGGAAGGATGATTCTTCTGTGCTGACTTGTGTTTAAATAAAGTGAAAACCAAAACCACGGGCCTCTGGTTCCTTTCCAAATCACACTAAGGAACAGACTGCTTCATTAAAGATTAAAATAGCTGTCGGTAACAAGAGATAGACCTGAACCAAAGCCCCAGATCCAATCACTCTTAACTTTGTCACTTGAGCCCGTCTCTAACAGTAATCTCTGGGGAAAGTTTAAATACCTTGGAATATAGCACAACGCCTCTTATAGTGGGGACCCAGGTTGGGGGAAACTGTGTAAGTCAAGAAAGAGTCTGGACACATTATCAAGCAAGCAGGTCGTCTAGCAGTAGCTCTCTAACAATCATCTGTCTTGGAATGGTGTGATTATTATTTTGCATTGCCATACTGCCTACAAGCAGTTGTTCTAAACATTATACAAACATATGACCAGAAGACCTCTCCAGCCCAAAAGAGCTTACACAATAAGTTGAAAACAAGAGACAACAGATACATATGACAAACAGATGCGGAGGAGCACAAGTTAATAATGAGATGATTATAATAAGCATGATAAACATGGTCAGAGAGCACACCAGCTGCCAACTCATCAGATGGGATGGGAAAAGATGAAGTATTGTATGATGAAATCTGCTGGTTTGTACTTTCCTTTTAACTTCATCATGCATCATTTCCACCTCAACAATTAACTTAAATGGACAACTTAATTGAATGGGGACAGCAACACCGGTGCTACCAAGTATACCCTATGTGGAAAATTACTATAGTTCAGATTAAAAACAGTTTTATTTATAAGCCTATGTTTTCTGTTGCTCAGGGCTATCAGAAATATTCTGTCTTGGAGCTAAAGTTTCCCATGTTCAGATTCTGCCAAAACTGAATTTTGGGGGGTTAAAACTTTAAGGAAAACCCTTCAGCCATTTCTAGGTTGCAGGAATTAAACTATATACTTTTCTTCCTTCACAACAATAATGGAAGAACCACTGATCTTTGAAGCTTGAAGTTTGACTTGTAACTAGTCCTTATGGAGGAGTCTGTCCAAGAATAGGGTCTTATCTATATAAAGACTGGGTTCACAGCAAACAGGAGTGTTAATCTGTTCAGTCCTGCCCTAGTCTCCCCCCACTGATTATCCAAGTGGACCTTGCTGTAACTCACTAGAAGTTCTGTGATGTGCTTTGATCCACCGTGCTTTGAAACTACTTGAACTGAGTATTCATATAGACAAGTCCCAAGTTTGAAAATACTTGTGTGAAATTAACAATGTTAGAAGAGTTAGAAAATCATTTCCCACAGGAGAAGTTCACTATGGGTTTGTCTACACAGCAAGTTAGTATGCAGCAAGCATCGGTGTGACTCTACGGTGCACAAGCTTGCCACACGCTACCGGGCCGTGTGGACTCTGCTACCATGCGAAGTTACATAGTTGACATGCTCATCAAAGTGTTCTATGGAATTTATAGTGCGTGGTAGCAGGGTTCACAGGGCAAGGTAGTGCCCGGTTGAGTCATACTCTGGCTTGCTGCACCCTAACATGCCATATAGAGGAGCCCTAAGACTGCAATTTTAGATATGATTTTTTTCAGAGCTGCACATTTTCAGTACATGAGATGCTGCTTCATACCTCTTAGCTAGGAAATGAACACTTGGTAAGCAACTGACGTTATGCTTATAAGAAGTACATGGGATCTTTTACAGGGAAAAAGGAAATATGCCGCATTTATTGAAAATACAACAGTTAGCCTATGCATTCAATTACACAACACAAACAAGTCCTGCAGATGGTCTTTATAGTCCATCGTAGCTTGAGTCAATCTAATGGCCGGTTAGACTGAGCACGAGTGAGGAGCTGGGCTCTGTCTGGGCTCCAAGGCTTTGCAGGACTGAACCCAGAGTTCTATGGCAAAACAGCCCAGCTTTATACTTGTAAATTTCCACTTTAGTCTATGGATTTTGCAATGTTATTCGGTAATCATTAGTCCTTAAATGGTGTTAATCTTGGGGTTTTCCGCTGTTATAATTTGATGGTTATTGTCGGGCTTCCCATCGTTATCGCCTATTTATTGTTTTGCCTTTGGGGGTGCCTGCCTCACTTCTGCGGTCATCAATGCTGCTAACATGTTTAGCATCGGATACAATGGATGTTTTCTGATTGTCTCCTGGTGTTTCCAAGTCTCTCACTTTTTCTTGACCATCTGGACATTTGTGATGGCTTTCACACTCATCCTTAACCATGCACCCAATCCTTTACTCACACCAAACAATTTTACAGAGACTTTCAGACAGGATAACATTTTGGAAAGGATTATATGGTTACTAAAGGGATTACAAAAGAACCTTACACAACTTAGTTTGCAATGCATACAAGAAGCAAGACCTTATAGCAATGACTGTAATGAAATCTTATTCTAAAACAAAAGGTGACCATAATCGGCCACAAGGACTATTCTGGTCTATTCCTGCCTTGAAATCAAAAAGGGTGGCTGGCAGGATGAAATCAAATCATACATTAATACATTTAATACATACTACATTATTATAACCGTCAATCATTATAACCTCTAATACAAATATAAAATCCTACTCCTATACTGAGCAAAATCCACTTGGCTCAGTGAACTATTTTAGTCCCGTTCCTTTACACCAATGCCTCCATCTCATTATTCAGAGGGGAGGGAAGCAAAACCCAGCCCAGCTGGAGATTGTTGTATCAAAGGAGAGCGCAGAGCCTCAAGTTACATGCTCCCCATTAACTTCCCTGAGAGCCTGTGGGTCTTTCTAGAACAATTCTGTCTGGTCAAGGCCCCACAGATTCAGAGGGCAAATTCTTGAGGAATAGTTTAAAAACCTTAAGGCTGTATTAGCAACATAGGACCTGCTTGTGTCCCACTGACCCATATGGATGAGTGCCCTCTGTGTTTGGACTTTCCCCTCCAAATGCAGCTCAGATGCCTCTGCAGCATCATTCCCTCCTTCCCCTAGCCCAGGGGTGGGAAAACTTTTTGGCCCGAGGGCCACATTGGGCTTGCAAAATGATATGGAGGGCCAGGTAGGGAATTCTGCCCCCCTCAGAATCCCTGACCCATCCAACCTCCCTCCCCCCACCCTGCTTCTTGTCCCCTGGCCGCCCCTCCTGGGACCCCCACCCCTAACTGCTCCCCAGGACCCCACCCCCATATCCAACCCCTGACAGGCCCCCTGGGACTCCCACGCCCTATCCAACCCTCCCGTTCCCCGTCCCCTGACTGCCCCCGCCAAAACCTCCACCCCATCCAACTGCCCCTGTCTCCTGACTGCCCCCCCAGAACCCCCAACCCATCCAACTGCTCACTGTTCCCTGACTGCCACCGTGGGACCCCCAACTCCCTGCTCCCTTACCATGCCGGAGCCAGTCACGCAGCCGGGCTGCCCGGCAAGAGCAGCAGGCCAGAGCGCTGGCAGCATGGCACACTCAGGCTGCAGGGGAGAGGGGACAGCGGTGGAGAGGCTGGGGGTGAGCCCCCCTGGCCAGAGCTCAGGGGCCGGGCAGGACGGTCCCACAGGCCGTAGTTTGCCCACCTCTGCCCTAGACCCTCTCAAGGGCTACATAGGCCCTGGTGAAGATCTGTAAACCCTACAGCACCTCATTGACAAGCCTCTGAAAGGTTGCCCCTGGATTAATTAATCCAAAAGCGATAACCTTAAACTCATGTAGGCCAGATTCCGCTATGAAAGCTGACTTTTCCTGGGCATTGGCATCTAAGGGAATTTGCCAGTATCCTCGAATCAAATTTAGATTACTTATGAATTTTGCACACCCCCAACAGATCCAATAGGTCCTCTCTCCAGGATGTGGGGCAGAGATCAGGTTGGGTGATGGTGTTGCCTGTTTAAAATCCACACAAAATCTTATGGTTGTAATCTTTTTACATACCATTACAATAGGAGATGCCCAGGCACTTTTCAACTTAGTAATCACCCACATGTCTAGCATGCTCTCTACCTCACCCTGATTCTGTCTTTCCATTACTCCTTTAGCAGGGTATGCTTTGCTAGGAGCAGGGCGTGGTCCTGTAGTTTTCATGGAATGCACTATTTTGTTCCTTAAACCTGGCAGGTTGGAATACACCTGCCTGGCGTATTTCCATAGGGTTGGCATCTCCTGGTTTTGGGTTAGGTTCAAACCCTCCCAAATCTCCTTACTCTACCTTACAAAATCAATTAAAGGGGCAGTAAATGTTCCCTCATCAGCACAGCAAATCATATTCACCATTATCATCACTCTTTCAGTCTATTGACATGTACTGTTTACACTACTCCCCTGCCATGAGGTTTCATTACATCATAAGTAACCTCATTCATTCTGTCCCCCAACAATCTGGAATCTTGTTCTTCCTCACTGGAATCAACACCAGGACCAAGTCACCTATATCAAAAGATCATTCCCCAGCATCCCTGTCACACTAAGTTTTCTGAGAAACCTGAGTCCTTTCAAGCTTCTGATTACTAAGTCCATCATAGACTTTAAATTCTCTTTAAAATGAGTGACATACTCCCCTAAAGGCTGTCTTGACTCTTCTGTACTACCCTTCCGAGAGCCTCTGATTAAATCTAAGTGTCCCTTCATCTATCTCCCATAAAGAAGATCAATGGGGGCAAAACCCACAGACTCTTGTATGTGAATAACAAGTAAGGAAGCAAGACATCCCAGGCATTCTCTTGCTGGGTAACATACATCCTCAGCATAGACTTCAATGTCCTATTGAATCTTTCTACCGGATCATTAATTTCTGCATGATATGGGGTGGTCTTTTTATGCCTCTCCCCACAATTCCATGATTTTTTGAAAACTACAGACATGAAATTAACACTACCATCTGACAGCATTTCCCTGGGAAAACCTGCTCTGCTAAAAATGGTTATTAGGGCAGTAGCCACACTTTCAGCTTCTATATTAGACAGAGCTATGGCTTCTGTGTACCTGATGGCAGAATCCATCACAACCAGTATATATTTCTCTCCTTTTCTGGAAGGTCTGGGTCCTACAATATCTACAGATACTCTGGCAAACACCTCCTTAATGGAGATGGGGAATGGTTGCAAAAGTATCTTGCAGGGTCCTTTTAATCTATACACTTCTGATATAAGACTCTTACAGTATTATTTTACTGTCTCAAACATGTGAGGCCAACAGAAATTCTGTCTGAGCCTATCACGGGTTCTCTCCACTCTTAAGTGTCCAGCAAAGGGACAATCATGAGCTAGCTGCAGCAACTCTGTGCTGTACTTATCTGGCACAAGCACCTGCTTGCAAACCTCTCCAGGGCAATTCTTTTTCCTATGGGATCCTCCCTGTACAACAAACCTTCTTCTAGAAAAATCAACCCTTTCCTTTCACAGCCAGATTACCATTCTGAGCTGCATTCCTCTCCTTGTCCAGGCAAGGATCAGCCTGTTGAGCTCAATAAACTCCTTTTGAGTTTCCCTTAAGAGCAGATGTTGTCAAAGCAATGGCTAATCCCTCCAGGGATAAACTGTTACTCTCATCTGACAAAGGACTAAGGGAATCTCCCACCCACCCCCCATCCCCACAGCCTTCCCTGCTTTCCACAGACAATCGAGGCGAGGTAGAACCATACTGTCTGTGGCTGTCATCTAATCTCTAACTACCAATAATAATTGCTCCTGGGCCATCAGGTCAAACACCTTTCCATAAACCCCTCCAGCCCAAACCCACTGTGACGTTATCCAATTAAAGTATGACCATATAGAGCATTGTTGCAACCACTGTTATATATTTGCAGAAAATATTGTACAAAGGTTGTTGAGTAAGATGTCTATGAAAAGGATTATGATTTGCTGGTTATGATTATACTATCTGTATGCATGTATCATTTTTGTATTTAAAGTTGTAAGTTTTGGTTTTATACCTGGATTTCAATGTTTGCTCCTGGAGTAACGCCCACGAAGTAATCAGCCAGATATGCCATGTAAGACATCTGCAAAAATGTTATAATTTGCTAGATATGATCATCTTGTTTCTATGTTTGTATCACCTTTGTATTATGAGTTATAGTTATGTATGGATGTCTGTATTTCAAACTTGTGCTATGTTTCTGGGTGACAGCCCCAGAGAGATTGGCATCAGCACTGCCTAGCCTGCTTGATGGCCCATTAAGGACCATCAGCTATACAGCTGACCCATGAGAGAAGGCAGATACACCTTATGACTCAGCAAGGCATGCAGGGATATCCTATGGAGAGAACTCTAAGGCTTCCAAACCATATGCTGGGCAGTTTGTGTTTGAAACAAAGGAAAGCACAGGCTGCATGACAAGAGACTATAAAAGGCAGCTGCATCTTCTCCATTTTGTCTTCAATCCTGCTTCTTACCTCTGGAAGAACTTTGCTACAAACTGAAGCTCTAAACAATGGACTGAATGACCCATCCAAGCTGTGGATGTACTCCAGAGACTTGACTAAAGCCAGCAGTTTATTCCATCACTGCAACAAGCCTGAGCCAAGAACTTTGCCATTACTGTATGTAATTGATTCCTTTAACCAATTTTAACTCTCACCTTTCTTTCTTTCTTATAAATAAACCTTTAGATTTTAGTTAATAAGAATTGACTGCAGCTTGTATTTGGGTAAGATGTGAAACATTCATTAACCTGGAAGGTGATGTGTCCGATCCTTTGGAGTTGGTAGAACCTTTTCTTTTATATGATAAAATAAGATTTATAGAAATTTTCATCATATTTGACTTGGGTACCTGGATGGAGGCCTGAGGCTGGATCACTTTAAGGAAACTGTGTTGTTTGGCCTTCTGAGTAACCAGTAAGGTAATAAAGAAGCTGTTTTATGCTGCCTTGGTGAATCTAAGTATTGGAATATCCACCAGCTTTGGGGGAGTTGGCTGTCCCATTCTTTGCAGTTCACCCTAATTGAGTGACCACAGCTGGCTTCCCACTAGGACCCCAGTAACATCCCGATTATGCATTTTCCTCATAAAATTTCACATTTTATGTAAATATTAAGCATGAGTGATTGTCAAACATTTTGAGGTTTCTGCACTTCAACTGACACTTCAATCTTAAATATTTTCAAAACATTTTCTTGAGCAGTGGTCCCAGGGGTAGCCCGGGGCTCACCCAAGCAGCGGTCCCGAGGCAGTCCTGGAGAGTGCCCAAGTAACGGTTGCTGGAGCTGCCCTAGGGCCAACTGCACCGGCCACTGCTCAGGCAACTGGCTCCAGGGAGCACCCAAGCAGCAGTCCCGGGGGCCTTGGAGCAGGAGTGGCTGGAGCAGTCAGCCCCTGCGGCCAGTGCAGGGGCTAGCCATCGGCCCCTGGGCCTACCAGAGCAGCAGTGTCCCGGGGCCCACGAGAGCAGCAGCACCCAGGGCTCCAGAAGCTGCTAAGTTTTAGTCAGGGGTATTTCTATAGTAAAAGTCATGGACAGGTCACAGGCCATGAATTTTTGTTTATTGTCCGTGACCTGTCCAAGACATTTACTAAAAATACCCATGACTAAATCTTAGCCTTACTTATGAGCAAAGCTCTCAGCTCCTGAACTGGGACTTTCTTTTTATAGGCTATTCGCCTCTGCAAACATAAATGTTCAAGGTCTTTTCTCACAAGACCATCATATGACTGTGGTTCACTCTGAATATCAAGTTTAAATTTAACAGTGCGGAGGTTATGATCTATAAACTAAATTGTCCTGTGGTATGTGAATTCTGTCATGACTACACCAGTGTCAAGCTGCCTGCAGTGACTCAAGATTGTGAGCATAAACTTCAAGGCAGATTGTTAGGAACTAGGGCACAAACTCCAAATTGGTTGTGAGTTCTATACTTAGATTTCACAAACCAAATCAAGTGTAAACTCCTCAGGACTATAACAGCCTAACCATGGAGTCAGAGACCATCCGCTTGGGACCTCCAACCTATGTCGTCACCTAGGCAAGCTTACCTTTGTGATAGATGGTCCCTTACACCAAGAATCACAGCAATATTCAGGTTACTTGCAGTCCCAAAGGACTAGTAACTTACCCCAGGTCAATTGGTCCTTACATCTCACACCAAAGACAATGCTTGTAGCCCATGTTTTCATATACTATGTAAGGATTTACTAACTAGGAAAACCAAATAAGAGTTATTTACAGGTTAAAGCAGGTAAACATACACAGAAATGAGTTACAATCTAAAATTTAAAAAAGTAATAGAAGCTTCTATAATAAGCAAGCTCTATTTCCTTGGTATGCCCACATCTTGAATCCTGTGTGCACATCTCAAAAAAGATATATTGGAATTGGAAAAGGCCAACAAAAATGATAAGGGGTATGGAACGGCTGCCGTATGAGGAGAGATTAATAAGACTGGACTTTTCAGCTTGGAAAAAAGATGACTAAGGGGGAATATGATAGAGGTCTATAAAATCATGACTGGTGTGGAGAAAGTAAATAAGGGAGTGTTATTTACTCCTCATCACTCAAGACCTAAGGGTCACCAAATGAAATTAATAGGCAGCAGGATTAAAACAAACAAAAGGAAGTATTTTTTCACACAATGCACAGTCAACCTGTGGAACTCCTTGCCAGAGAATGTTGTGAAGGCCAAGACTATAACAGAGTTCAAAAAAGAACTAGATAAATTCATGGAGGCTAGGTCCATCAATGGCTATTAGCCAGGATGGGCAGGGATTGTGTCTCTAGCCTCGGTTTGCCAGAAGCTGGGACTGGGCAATAAGGAATGGATCACTTGATGATTACCTGTTCTGTTCATTCCCTCTGGGGCACTTGACATTGGCCACTGTCAAAAGACAGGATACTGGGCTAGATGGATCATTGGTCTGACCCAATATGGCTGTTCTTATGTTCTTATATGTCCTATAGGGCTAGCCCAGGCTAAGCAGCTGGGGACTTCTTGCTTATGCCTAGAAAACCTTGCACTCCTCCCCTGAGTCCAAGCAGCCCTGAGAGGAGTTCGTTCTTGTTAGGGGTTTTTATCCCCCTTCACCCTTGTGCTCTGAGCTGCAAACTCAGCTGACGAGGAATTCACTTGCATGACTCATCTTCGCAGGGCAGGGGAAAATAACATCTGTTGCCCTCTTTAATGTTCCATAATAGTCTGTCTACTGTTGATGGAGCTTCCCTACTGGGCAGGATGTAATACCTTCTGTTGCAGACCAGCACCTCACACTAGTTAATGTCTGTCTCCTGTCTGGTTATTTAAACAGCCACAGAGGCTCACAATACAACTGCTCAACTAAATCCTTACAATATGGGCTACAGATTTTTTAAGTGAGAGTAATGCATGCAGCAACTCACAAATATTCAATAAAGTCTAAACACATTCTTATAATCATAATACCTATTTTTACAATGCTAACACAAAGGTGAGCCAAACTGATCCAACTATGTATTTGTCGGTGGTCAGTTGAGTCCTGGGGACTTTGGCATGAGCTGGTACCTGGTCTGCCATCATCACAGGTACCCTATGCATTTGGACTTTTCCCTCCCACATGTAAATGGAGCTAAATCACCTCTTTGGCATTGTTCCCTCCTTTGCCCAGACACTGTGAAGGGCTTTTTGTGGTTCCAGTGATTAACATAGGAGAGGAAAAAAGGAGTGGGAATGCCAGGCCAAGAGTGGACCGGCAAAAGTAATGCACTTCTACTTCTCCTTTCCTCCTGACCATGCCAGGATTGTAATACAGCCAGAGGCCTAGGCCTCCCCTCCATTTTCTTTTCAGCATCCTGTCGTATGGTGGAGAGGCCCCTCTGCTGCTAGTAGATTCCATGCTCCCATCCTTGCCTTAGGATGGAGACCACTCCTAACTCCAAAAATCACTCCAACACCATTATCAATAACAAACACTCGGAGAAGTGCACCTAAAAGTTAGGTCAACCTAGCTACATCGCTAGCTTTTACATTCCATGAGAGACATTGTCAACCTAAGCCCTGGTATAGACACCGCTAGGTCAACGGAACAATTCTTCCATCGCTAGCTACCACCTCTTGAGAGGGTGGCTTTACTACTGTGACGTTACATCTCTTTCCAGCACTTGCTGTGAGAGGAGAGGCATCAAGCTGAAAACGGAGCTGTCAGACAAGTGAAAAGAAAAACATCAACATTTTCACTCTTAATTGATGCTTGGTTTGAATCAAAATTTTCTGGCCAGTTTTTACGAGAACATAACTTGCTCTCTAGTAGTTTTTTTTAATCAGTAAAAGTTTGGCACCAGATTTCAACATTTTCCCTAACTATTAATTTAAACCTTGACACAAAACAAGGTGTGCGCTAGCTCCACATGTCAATAAGTGAGGATGAAGGAAAGTATGCTATTAAACTTCTTCGTGTTATGTGAAATGGGGAGTGTTGTGATAACTGGACCTACAGATATACTCTGTGCTCAACTGTAAGAGGTGAGCGTGAGTTCATAGGATGTCACAATAACCTATAATAAATGTTGGTGGGAAAAAGTATGAAAGGGAGACAGACTGAATTAGTCCAAACAAAAAGTTGTCCTGATATAACTCAAGCACGGTGTTAAGATCATGCTTGGCAAATAAAAGTGTGGAACCAAAAGCCAGTGAACCAAAATTGGTGTGTCAGAAATTAGGCCTAATTTGTGAACAAAAATAATGAAGAGATGGGTTAGTCTGCCCATCACTCCCTTTGGGTCCTTAAAGAAAGAGACTTTGGGTAGAAAAATTAACAACTGGAGCAACCTTCACCATCATGGCTGCCACTCCCACCATCCCCTAAGACCTGGGCCTTCACCATCCCAATCATGAGAAATGTCCTGACCAGACTGGAGGGAGGGACCCTGATGACATCACCACCCCTACCAGCTGCAGCAGGATCCCAATCACCACTGGGGCTGAAACTGGATCGAACGTTAGCAACAATAGTTCCAGCCCAGCTCAACTAACTTTTCTCTTTTCCCCATAAGGGCAGGTATTACCAACTTCAGTACCATCTAAGAGACTGTCACACAAGGGTTTTTTTCTTCTTAAAAACTCTCATCAGTGATAGGGAAACAAAGGATGGTGTTAAAATGAAAGCCATATTTAATATTTTGCATTTCAAATTCTTCAACTGCTTGTCTTTATCTTTTGTGAAAGGTTAAAGGGATTTTTAATGGTGTGTTTTCCATGGTACTAAGCAGGCTGAGGCCACTGTATACCTAACCCCAAACTTTGTTCAGCGCTGTCTAATATTGGACAGTGACTGGGTTATGGCCTTTGGCCCATATAGTCCATCTAAATTAATACAACAGGAGATATTTGTAGAATCAACATCCAAGTGAGTGAATGAGTCTTCACCCGTTTTTGTGAGTAAATAATCAAACTGTGCCTTCTAGCTGTGGTTCATAGTCATGGGAATATGAAATTGCCAAGCCATATTGATCAATAGTTCATCTAGTCCAGTATGCGGTCTCTGACAGTGGCCAGTACCAGATGCTTCAGAGGAAGGTCCAAGAAAAGCCCTCATAGTCACTTATGGAAAACCGTACAGAGGAGAAAGTTCTTCTTACTTGTGTAGAGGAGAAAGTTCTTTCCAATTCCAATCAGTAAGTGGTTGGCTTACGCCCTGAACCATGAGAGTTTATATCCCTTATTAAAAATGCCCTATGTAATCATGGATGTTCTCATTATTTACACAAGTGTCTAACACTTTATTAAACTCTAAGTTCTCAGGCTCCATGAATGAGTTACACAACTAAATTATGTGTTTTGTTTTTTAAAAAGCTTATTAAACTTTTGACAATCATGATATGGATAAAAAAGTGATTGTACCTAAACTCCTTCTCGCTTTTGCTTCTACTGCAAATGAGATTGTTTCATATTCTTTCACAATGCAAAAAGATTTTTTAGCTCTCTGAAATTCAAATGGTAGGTCCTTTGGCATTGCTGAAGTCCAGCAAGCTACCTGGTGAAACCAGTTAGAATTCTGAGTGAAAGAACACACTTTTACAGCATTCAGAAAGATAGCCTCTAGGAAACAGTGGATTTCTTTGAGGGAAACTGTGTTTATCAGTAATGGTAGCAAATTGGACAAATCGCTAGACTTATTTCTGTTCTCAAAAACCTGCTATGCAAATGGAGAAAACATTAAATCGGGAAAACAAAAAACACATTATCACTCCAAAATAAGCCCATAGGGATGAAATGTTTGTGTATATATATGTTGCAGATGTACTAAACTGAAACACCTCACTTATATTGCGACAAGTACCTTTAGCACATGGGAAATATGTTTTCAATATCTATGTATAAAGGCCCACCGTGATGCTATTCCTTTTAAACACATATTTTAGGTGTCAGAGTAGCAGCCGTGATAACCTGTATCCACAAAAAGAAAAGGGGGACTTATGGCACCTTAGAGACCAACAAATTTATTTGAGCATAAGCTTTCATGAGCTATAGCTCACTTCATCAGCTCACGAAAGCTTATGCTCAAATAAATTTGTTAGTCTCTAAGGTGCCACAAGTACTCCTTTTATATTTTAGGTGGTTTCTTTAAAATAAACAAAAAGCTATCTTTAAAAAATCTTGGACTTTTCTCTGTTCTGTACTTTTAGTTTTGTTTAAAATATAGCTTCAGTAACTAGAGATGACAAAACCGTTAGTGTCTTAATGCAAATTACATTAATCCCGGTCTTCTGTAATGCATGGGTTCTGTTTTGCTCTGCTTAGCTATACTGACCTGGTCACCACAGCACCATAAATACAGAGGCTGCTTTGAGACCAGCCATCTCCTGTGCCATCCTCCTTCTGGACATTAGGTGTCACAGCAGCAGCATGCAAGGAGTCTAAAAGCAGCAAATAAAATACTAACTAGTCAAAACACTGAAGATTAATAGCCACTTGCACTGAGGGACCATAGAGTAACATCTTCAGCCTCAGACCCATAGGCAAGAATTTCACCCCACTGGTGCTTGAGGGCTCTCAGGTCTGGGAAGGCCTTCAGGAGCTGCTTTTGTCTATAATTTCATTTTTGAAATAATATTGTTCTGGAGAAGAGTAAGGCTCCTGGACTCTTCCTCTGGTGTTTTCACTGAGTATACACATCCCCACCAACATCACAGTTGCCAGTCCTGCAGACCAAAAGACAGAGCCCAGACATTACAGCTCCTGTGCATTAATTTATTTTCCTCTGTGCTGTTTTGCACAGGAGGGAAACGTATGGCAAGTGTATTTAAGATATTTGTATTTCTTTTGGAGTTTTCTCCCTTACCATTTAGCTTCTGCTTCTGTTTGATCCTGCATTTGTAGCATTGACTCAATGATGTTCTACTCTGTTATGGTAGAAATTATTGTGAGCTTACAATTTCAAGCAAAATGATCCAAACTGAAATCTGCTTTAAGGCACTGAATTTGACTCTATGATTCAGTGCAGAATAGAAGCAGGAGAAGATGGAATGCAGTAGAAAATAAAAGGTGCTCAGCTGAGTAAATGTATTTCTGATAAGTAATAAAATGACAAGGAATCTGAAAACTATGTAAGGCTAATTGGATTTATGCTAAATTGTGATATATTTAAATATATTTAAATGATTGTTCCTAGGCTGAAAGCTACTCTTTAAGCAAAGCCAATTCACCTTTATATCATGTATCAAGATATTCTCCATGTGCTGGCTCCATTTCCTGTAATCATGAGCCATGATTTTATGAAAGCAATTAGAAAAAGGTCTTCTGGCTTGAGGTAGGAGAATTTGGAACCCATCATGAGAACCTCTTACAACACCTTTTTAGTTTCATTATTCAGAACCTTTATTATTTGTTAGGCAAGAACAACATGTTCATCACTCTACAAGGCTGAAAATAAACCCTATTGGAAAGTTTCTCTTTCTGTGTGTGTATAAGATTACTCTAAAACATCATCAGAACAGGTAGTTCTGGAGATTGAAAATGAACTATGGAATCCTTGGCCCTCAAAGATATTAGTTCAAATTTTACCAAGATCTGTCCTCTCTATATCTGACCAAATTTTCTTCTTTACCCTCTTTTGCCAATTTATTTTGTTTCATCACTTCAGAACATCACAAAAGACTTTTGGGAAACTTCAGAGTCTGTGGGTGCAAAATGTCTGCAACTAATCTGAGACTCCAACATGTCTTCAAAATTACCTTAATGAAAAATTATGACAACATTGAGCAATTTGAAACTTCTAATATTTTCCTCGGTTTCCATTTTTCATCAGAAAATACATTTATTTGAAATCATTCTATCACTCTGCTTATCACTTCAAAATTAATTATTAAGATTAACCCCTTCTATTTAATTTCAAGAGTAGAACATCCATCAGAAAGTACTACATTGTATCAAAAACATCTGCAGTAACATCTTACATTAGCTATTGCTATTACTTGCGCTCATGATTTACAATGATTCTGTCATTAACTTTAAACAATTTCCAATACATGCCAGCTGTGTCATGCAGAAAAGTTTCATGAGAAGTTACCACATAAGAAAAACACTGGATAAAATTTGACTTCTTTAATAAATTCTGATTTGGCAATTCAGTGTTTGATTTCCTTTGCTTCTTGGATTGTTTGTGGACAGGCTAAGCTTTCCACAACCAGGAAAGCAACAATGGACAAAAAAAATAGTTCACCAAAAGAGGGATGTAAAGAATGAAAAGGTCCCATCATCGAAATGGGGCAAGAAAGATATTGCAGGAACATAGTTCATGAGTTAGGCAGAGGCTCATTTCTGCATTCTATTTCCAGATTTCCTAGGGGGATTTAAGACAAACCACATAATCTGGTTTCAGTCTCAGTTTCTGCAAAGTGGAGATAACAAACCTTACCTACTTTACAGGGCTGTTGTGACGCTAAATCTACTGTTACTTGTAAAGTGCTTGAAGATCCATGACTGGAAGGCAATATAGGAGTGCAAAGTAAATATTAGTAAGTAAAACAAAATATAGTCATTCTGCATTTTGCCTTTTTCTATTGTATAAGGACGTTTAATCCCTATTTTGCTTCAGTCTTCACTAAAAGGTTAATGGTGACCAGATACTAAACTCAATTAATTGTAAGCAACAAGGGATAAGGACCACAAGACAAAATAGGGAAAGAACAAGTTAAATAATAACATAACGTAGACGTAGTCAGGTCAGCAGGGCCTGATTAAATTCATCCTGATTAAAAACTAGTTGAAGTAATCTTGGAACCATTAGTAATTATCTTCAAGAATTTATGGATGACAGGGAGGCCCCAGAGGCCTGGAGAAAGGTAAACATAGTACCTATCTTTAAAAAGGGAGAAAAAGAGGACCCAGGGGATTATAGATGAGTCAGCCTAACTTTGGTATGTGGAGCGATACAGGAACAGATGTTCGATTTGTAAGCACCTGGAGAATAATAGGGTGATGAGGAATAGCCAGCATGGATTTGTCAAGAACAAATCATGCCAACCCAGGTTAACTTCCTTCTTTGACAGGGTTACTGGCTTAGTGGATGGGACAGTAGATGTGATGTATCTTGATTTTAGTAAGGCTTTTGACACAGTCCCACATGACATTCTTGAAAGCAAAATTATGGAAATGTGGCCTAGATGAAATTACCAAAAGGTGGGTGAACAACTGGTTGAAAGATTGCATTCAAATTGTAGTTATCAGTGGTTTGCTGTCAAATTGGGGGGCACATATTTAGTAGGATCCCACTGGGGTCTGTCCTGAGTCTAGTACTAGTCAATATTTTCATTAATGACTTGGATACTGGAATGGAGAATATGCTATAAAATTTGTGGAAGACACCCAAACTGGAAGGGGTTGCAAGTAATTTAGAGGACAGGATTAGAATTCAAAAGGACCTCAACAAATTTGGAGAAGTGGCCTGAAATCAACATGGTGAAATTCAAAAAAGTGCAAAGTAATTCTTTTAGGAAGGAAAAATCAGATGCACAAATACAAAATGGGGCATAACTGGTTAAGTGCTAGTACTACTCAAAAGGATCTGGGCGTTATGGTGGATCACACATCGAATGAGTCAACAACGTGATGCAGTTGCAAAAAAGGACAATGTTCTGGGGTTTATTAACAGGAGTGTTGCACATAAGACATGAGAGGTAATTGTTCCATTCTACGCAGCGCTGGTGATGCCTCAGCTGGAGTACTGTGTCCAGTTCTGGGTGCCACACTTTAGGAAATACGTGAAGAAATTGGAGAAAGTCCAGAGCACAGTAATAAAAATGATAAAATGTTTAGAAAACTTGACCTATAAGGAAGGGTTTAAAAAACTAGACATGTTTAGTCTTGAGAAAAGAAGACTGAGGGGGAAACCTGATAAGAGTCTTCAAATATGTTAAGGGATGCTATAAGGAGGAGGAGGAGGATTAATTGTTCTCCATGCTAACTGAAAGTAGGACAAGAAATAATGAACTTAATCTTAGATTAGGTTAGATATTAGAAAAACTCTCTAACTATAAGGGTAGCTACATTCTGGAATAGGCTTCAAAGGGAGGTTGTGGAACCCCCATCAATGAAGGTTCTTAGAACATATTGGACAATCACATGTCAGGGATGGTCTAGGTTTACTTGGTCCTGCCACAGTGCAGGTGGCTGAACTTGCTGATCTCTTGCAGTCCCTTCCAGCCCTAGATGTCTGAGTTTGTGATTCTATAAAAATCATTACTACACTTTATTCAAATTTTAGCTCTATTGTATATATTTTTCTTTTATAGAAGACAAATTAGAAACATTTGATTGATGTTAAAAACTGAATGTTTAGCCCCATGTGCCTTTTATATAAATATAGAGAATAGCTATAACAGACACAATTGATGACTATTGTAAAATATGTCTCTTCCCTGTTTGAAATATTCCACATGTGCAACCTTTCCCGTTTTGTTAAAAAAAAAAAAAAAAAGTCAATAGCGTGAGACCGTCTATTAAACCAAATATCAGTTTAGTTATAAGAACTAGGGCTGTCGATAAATCACAGTTAACTGGTGCAATTAACTCAAAAATTAATCGTGATTAATCACAGTTTTAATCACATTATTAAACAATAAAATACCAATTGAAATTTAAATATTTTGGATGTTTTTCTACAATTTCAAATATATTGATTTCAATTATAACACTAGAATACAAATTGTACAATGTTTACTTTATATTATTTTATTACAAATACAAATACTGTAAAAAGGATAAAGAAATAGTATTTTTTCAATTCACTTCATACAAGTACTGTAGTGCAATCTCTTTATCATGAAAGTGCAATTTACAAATGTAGATTTTTTTTGTTACATAACTGCACTCAAAAACAAAACAATGTAAAACTTCAGAGCCTACAAGTCCACTCAGTCCTACTTATTGTTCAGCCAGTCGCTCAGACAAACAAGTTTGTTTACATTTGAAGGAGATAATGCTGCCCACTTCTTGCTTACAATGTAATCTGAAAGTGAGAACAGGCATTCTCCTGGCACTTTTGTAGCTGGCATTACAAGGTATTTATGTGCCAGATATTCTAAACGTTCGTATGTCCCTTCATGCTTCAGCCACCATTCCAGAGGACATGCTTCCATGCTAATGACACTTGTTTAGAAAAATAATACATTAAGTTTGTGAGTGACCTCCTTGGGGAAGAATTATATATCTCCAGCTCTGTTTTACCTACATTCTGCCATATATGTCATGCCATAGCAGTCTCGGATGATGACTCAGCACATGTTGTTCATTTTAAGAACACTTTCACTGCAGATCTGACAAAACACAAAGAAGGGACCAATCTGAGATTTCTAAAGACAGCTACAGCACTCAATCCAAGGTTTAAGCATCTGAAGTGCCTTCCAAAATCTGAGCAGGACAAGGTATGGAGCATGCTTTCAGAAGTCTTAAAAGAGCAACACTCGGATGCAGAAACTACAGAACCCAAATCATCAAAAAAGAAAACCAAGCTTCTGCTGGTGGCATCTGACTCAGATGATGAAAATGAACATGTATCAGTCTGCACTACTTTGGATTGTTATTGAGCAGAACCCGTCATCAGCATGGCGACATGTTCTCTGGTATGGTGGTTGAAGCATGAAGGAACTTATGAATCTTTAGTGAATCTGGCACATAAATATCTTGCAACGCTGGCTACAACAGTGCCATGTGAATGCCTGTTCTCACTTTCAGATGACATTGTAAACAAGAAGTGGGCAGTATTATCTCCTGCAAATCTGAACAAACTTGTTTGTCTGAGCAATTGGCTGAACAATAAGTAGGACTGCGTGGACTTGTAGGCTCTAAAGTTTTACATTGTTTTATTTTTGAGTGCAGTTATTTTTTGTACATAATTCTACATTTGTAAGTTCAACTTTCATGATAAAGATTGCATTACAATACTTGTATGAGGTGAATTGAAAAATGCTATTTCTTTTGTTTTTTATAGCACAAATATTTTAATAAAAAATAAATATAAACTTAATGTGCACTTTGTATTCTGTGTTGTAATTGAAACCAATATATTTGAAAATATAGAAAACCCTCAAAATATTTAAATAAATGGCATTCTATTCTTGTTTTACAGCGTGCTTAATTGCAATTAATTTTTGTAATTGCTTGACAGCCCTAATAAAAATAGATTCAAACATTTATTAGGAAATATTTTAAATGATAGAACACAAGTTGTTGAATACACATTATGAATGCTCCAGCCATATCCACTCCTGTTTATCAAAAAAGATGTTATAAACATGAATTGCAAATGAAGAGAGAAAAGTGGTATGAGCTGACAATTCCCCCCCGAGGGAAATTAGTCTGGACATATTATCCTCATATTGGCGGTGTCCAGTAACACGTTCAATATCAATGTCCCTCGACCAATTGATGGTATCAGAAACCATCAACCACCACATCAGCTTGGCATAACATCTGGGCACCTTACAGTCTCAGAACACAGTCTCGGTCCTGAGGTCCCAAGCACCCAGTGCTCCAATGATCAGCATATGAACAATAGTGGAGTATCCCCATTCTCTCACAGTATCAGCTGGGGTGGAGGTGGGGGTGTATTTCTCCAGTTTTCATTCCCATTCCTCAAAAAAGGCAATGATCTGGTTCTCAAAGTTTCTTCTAGTCCAAAGGTCCATTCTTTAAAAGTGGATCTCATAATCCACTCACTTTTTTCATATTCTGGCAAATCATTAAGTATTAGCGATGATATTAGATTTCTATTTTATCATATACTAGTGTTTAATTCATGGTCCATACAATATATAACTATTCCTGACTTAAGTCATCAACTGTTAAAAGCTTTTCCTGCACTTAAGGCAGGGTTCTCCAACTTTTTCATATAGTGAGCCACAGCTTAATAGCAGTAGATCTCGTGGAACATTTCCCCTTTCATACTGACTACCTTCTCTCCCATTTGCAATCACAGAACATCCCTATAGCAACTGCAGCAATTGCTTATGTGGAAAAGTAATTTTAATGTATTTTCAGCTTCTTTTTAATGAGATTTAGCAGGTGGAAACAAGGAAGAGAGTTACCACCATGTGCCCAGCCAGCTCTCTGTAGACCAGTGGTTCTCAAACTTTTGTACTGGTGACCCCTTTCACATAGCAAGTCTCTCTGAGTGTGACCCCTTTATAAATTAAAAACACAATTTTATATATTTAACACCATTATAAATGCTGGATGCAAAGCGGGGTTTGGGGTGGAGGCTGACAGCTCGCGACCCCCCATGTAATAACCTCTTGACCCCCAGAGTGGTCTCAACCCCCAGTTTGAGAACCCCTGTTGTAGACCTTTGTGGGTCCCCAGTGGTCTATGGACCACAGCTGAGAACCATTCATTTTGTTTTGTTAACAAGCGAGATGAATTCTATGCAGTAGTTCCACTGAGATATTTGAAACTTCCTCATTTTCTGCCTTGCATTTAAGTGAGATAGAATATACTCCATGGGCTCTTACATTCTATTAAGCAATTTATTTTTAGCTGCTTCCTCTACTTAAAGGTATAGCTGACTCCCTTCTTGACACTTGGGATTTTGTCATTACATGGTACAAAAGGAAATGAACTTTTACAAAATCTGGGTTAAGGATAATAGAGAGCCTGCTGGCCTAAGCTAATAGAGAACTCCCTGTAGATCAATGACAGAGCTCTTGCTTTGATAACTGAAGATCCTGGATTCCAGTGCCAGTAGCAACCTCTCCTCCTAATTAATTTTAGATGTACTGCAATCTGTTAAGGGGATGTATAATGGCAGCTGAATATTGATAACAAATACCCAACAGTTATAGAAGATGAATTACTTATTTGGTTGTCTTAGTATTGGGAAAAAATGGGGACATACAATCTGTTTTTAATCTTTTAATAGGTTTTATTTTAACACAAAAATGGCTTTTAGAAGTACTATTCTTTAAGGAATATTCCTGAGTGATATATTCTTATCTTTTCCTTTCAACTAAATACATACAGTACTCTAGTGTAAATTATTTTAAAAGATTTATTATTTAATAATCCTTAGAACTTAGAATAAAAAAATCAAGAAACCAATATTGTACATAGTACTCAGGAGATTTATACAAGGTATGCAGACTCCCCTGAAATAACTCTTACTAGAAAATTGTGTAGTATGTTGTATACCTCCCTGAGGGAAAATAAAAACAAGTACAGAGCAGGTTCTATACAAGCAGTGTCAGAGTTTGACTCAGAGCCTGTCTGACTACTCAGGACATTTTATAAAAAGATTCAGCACCTAGATACAAGGGTGTTGGATGTATTAGATCTGCCTATACAGCTAAGGAGGCAGACAGACTGATGTGGAGGTGCTTTGTATAGACATGGCTTATAAATCACTTCCTTCGTGTTAAAAACATAAGTTAAGCTGAAAGAATGTTATATGGCTAAAATTTTACTGGTCAGCAACTCTCAAGCATTGTGATCCAATTATAGACAAGGCTTAATCCTATGCATAGTTAGTTTTATTATACAGGTATGTCTGAGACCACCCCCAGGGAACTGCACAGTTGGCAATCCCATTGGAGCTCCATGTTATTTATTTGTTTTATTTGGGTTAGGTTTTTTTTTAAATGTGCTTATCCACCTTTTTTGGGTGCATGTACATTTAAAAAAAAATGACAATCTTTAAGATAGTGTAGTGGAGAATAACTGCTGACCAGCCATGGTTTTTGCAAGCAATGCACACTAGAAAAGTAATAAAAGGACCAACACAGACATATATCACTACTATGGAAGCTTCCTTCTTATCAAGGGCAAGTTTATCTATAAATAATATCCAGCAAAGTGTTGCTGTTGAACGGAAACTACATAAGGAAGGAAAATGCAAAGTTAAAATAGAAATAAACCCTTTGAAAGTGCTAATTCCATTTTTTCAAAAAACAAAACAGCCTTTACACCTGGGGCCATCAAGAGGATGCCACATGTGGCTGTGGTCAAAGACCGACAATGTCACACATCACTGATGATTGCCCTCTGACCAAAGGCCTGTTCAAAATTGGTTCAGAAGGGCCCATGAGTGGCATGGCACATCAAAGCCGGGTACATACACGGTCGGATCAGTCATAAGAGACTGCTGTCTGACATCAGCTGCAGACCATTCTTCACACCACATCAACTTTACAGAGAAATCTGGGCAGAGCAAGTGGGCCCACAATGGGTGCCTCAACTACAAGCATATTCTTGCATGGTCAAAGAGGTCCATGTATAGTGGTAGGCCTGGGTTCGCCCTGATCTTCTCAACCATTTTGGCTGTAGCATTCTCATGACAGATGTGTGGAGGAGTGATGTTAGTTAACATGGGGAGCCACAGTACTCAGAGCCATCCCTAGGGTATGTCGAATCATGGCAGCTGCCCCAGGCCCCGTGCTTTGGGGGCCCCGTGGTGGCCGCCCGAATCACTGTACCCTAGGGACAGCTCTGTGCTCGTGTCATGTGGGGGGCGCTAGGCCAGCCCAGGGGGGGTGGGGTTACAGTGCAGGGGGACAGGCTGGCCCAGGGGTTCGCCAGGGAGGCCTGGCGCCAACATCAGGGGTTGGGCCCGCATTCTCCTACATGAGCCCACCCTGCCCCGCCCCGCCGGCTCCCGGCGTCACTTGGGGAAGGAGCTGGAAGCTGTTAAGAGGCGAGAAAGAGGCTGGGCAGGGGCGGGAAGAGGACTTGGGGGAAAGGGTGGAGTGGGAGGCGGGGGCAGGGCCTGGGGTGGAGCGGGGGTTGTCCTGGGCCCCCCTAGGGATGGCCCTGACAGTACTGGTGTGGGTCAAATTGTTCCCATTAATGATGCACATGGTTGAGTGTAGTTGTGTGTCAGTCAACTTGATGTGAGCCAAATGGAGCCAGACTGGAGCACAGTATTCTGCTGCAGAGTAACAGGGGGCTAAACTGGATGATTGGAGAGTTTGAGCATTTGCTCCCATTAAGTGCTGGCCAATTTGCTTAAAGGTCTTTACACGAACTCACCTGAGCAACAGTTTTCCCCAAGTGATTAAGTTATATATTTAAGAGATGAATGTAGGGTTACTCCAAGGTAGACTGGGTGGGATTCGTGCGTTAAGTAATGTCCAGAGACATTCAGTTCTTGGCCTGCTCTGGCATTGTAAAGATGGACTACACTTGAACTGTCTTGGTCACACTTGCTTATAAATGCCACTGATGGAAGTATTTGCCCATCTTAATCAAGTCAGCATTTATGGCATTTAAGTGCCCTGATAGGAAATGAGTGGCAAGTGATTCTCTGGAGCCACGTGGAAGCAGGTTGCAGAAGGACAACAGATGGGGCACTAAGCAGGGGGGTTTGGGCAGGCTCATTTGAAAACCATCGAGGTTATAACACCCATTTACACTGCCTTGGTAAGACTGTAATTTGAATAATGAACATACAGTGGGTACCATTAAAAAATCGATATTTACTGTGCCACAGCATTTTACTGTGTGGTGATTTTTCCGTATAATTTTGATAAGAAGCAGTGTAAGCACTGTAACTGCTGTGGGGGAGGGTAAATATGATTTTGTTTTTCAATGGCACCCGCTGTAGTGCTGGTGAGAATGTCACTGGGAGTTGCATGAAGTACCACGGGGCTATGGTGCACCCACAGTCTACATCAATGAGATTATCACACCAATATGGTATTGAGCCATCTAGCTAAGGTACTGATAAGGTACCTTGGTATCTGAATGTGGCTGTAATTGTATGTAATAGGAATATAACACCAACAGCAGAGCCATGCTCTTTAGCGAGTGGCAGGCAATGGAAGAAGTTGAGACTGAGTTGAAGACTGTGCAGCTCATGGTAACATCACAACAAATCTCTTTATCATCTTTGATTTTTGAGAGCAGTGTATGGGTCTAGTTGCTGGCTCAGGCCTTACTATCAATCCAAGTCTGAGCGAGACTTTATTCTCCATGGTCCATTGAAGTATTGCAGTGCTTGTAAATGGCAGTCTGGGTGCAGTACTGTACCAGAAAGGAAAGCACTTTCAAAAGATATCTTGACACATCACTTAACAAGAATGGCTTTATTTACATAATGATATTTTTGGCAACCTGACTTAAAGGTGGAACAGGGGATTTGTTTCTGTTCTTTTGATTTCCTTGTACTTCAGCTACAGACATCTATGTACTTTTTTCCTGTTTCTTTATTGAGATTTCTGAGAAATAAAGAAAAATAATTACCATGCAGCTCAGCCCAGAAACACCAAATGTCCAGGATGTATTTACTTCCCCATTTTTGTTCTGTTTTTTTTCTGCTATGGATGCAGAGCTAGCTCTTGGAAGAGTTGTCACAACTAAACATGTTCCAGAAGGATCTATGAAGGGCATAGAACTGCAGTGCACCAGGGGTATAGACATTTCTACTCAGGCTTCTCACTCTGCAAGCAGGGCTTAGGACAGCAGGTATCCTGTATTTTGCTGGTACATGTCCATGTGGAGATAAGAGGAAGGACTTGCCACTAAGTGTGTTCTAGTTACAGTCCTCATGACACTCATTCTCTGACACTGGAGTCTTGCACAAAAAAAGAAAACTAACCGTCTGCTACTGCTGCAGTCTGGAAGCTAATACATATTTGTGCAAGTATCATATTAACAGTTTTTCAGAGACAGGTTGCTCCCTCTAATAAGCCCGAGGCAAGCAATCAGCTACTGCACCCTTTTCTTGTACTCTTTCTTTACTGCCTTCCTCTTGCATTCTCAATCTCCAAGTACCCCTCATGATACTACATTAAATAATAAAAGATCCAAAGATTTTGTAGGTTGTGTTTGTCAAACAAATCACCAACTACCAAAGATCTGTTGTACTATTTAGGAGCCACATTGCAGTCTTGAATGGAATGCAGCATGATTTCCCCACCCCATGCTGGTCAGTGCATGAGGAGGGCTGAACTTTCCCCTTTGGGGACTCTTAATGCCCCTGTGGAAGCTGAGAGACAGCAGCTCTTGCTGTGTCCAAAGCAGAGAGTCTGTCATTATCCGTGGGCTGTATGAAGTGAGATTAGGTTCCACACATTCCCTGGGTGTGGCAGACGGCAGACTCTGGCACAGCATTAGTACAGAAAGTAGTCTCCCTTTTTTCAACCATCTTTGTTTATTGACAAGTCAATTCAAATGACCTCACATAGAAAGGACAGTCTTATGGTCAAAGCACAGAACAGGATGTCAACAACGTTGGGTTCTGTTCCTGCTTCTGCCACAAACTTTGCCTTCTGTTTCAGTTTCTCCATATGTAAGAAGGACCTCAGCTGTACATCCTCAGTGTAGAGATATTCAGGTCAGGGTGGAGACAGCTGTGGGGAGGCTTTTTCACTGGGGGAGGGGAAAGGATGTGTGAATGTAATTCAGTGAGGAACCCACATGTTTCTCTGAATACCCAGCAGGCCTGAAGTTTAGAAGGAGTGTTTCTGTCCTTGTTTTCTCCTGGGAACTTGGCTGAGGTAAGTGATGCTTTGCTTGAAACTATAGGCTGGGAAGTATTTTTTCCCCTGATTGGCACTTGAAAAGGTGGGATGCTGTTAGCTCTACATAGCTTGTGTTAGATGGCAATGAAATCTATCCACCCTGGCTAGTGGAATACTTGCTGAGTGTGATGACTGCTGTCTGTCCTTCCTCAGTGGACTCCCATATCATAGTGGCTCGTAGTCTATAAGGATGCAAAATTACTTCTTAAATTAAAGTAAGATTCTTTACTTCAAAACCAATCCTCCTCATAGGGTTATAAACCCCTTCTTTAAGTTTTCTGTTGGCTAATACTTATCATTCAACTCAAATATTATAAAGTAATATCTGATTCTAAATTGTGAGGCTCCCATACTCTCCAGTACTCAGTCTGTTTGATTCCAAGATTGCTCAACATTTTTAGTAGACCTTGTTGAAAAATTTCAAACTGTAAAATATTTCAATGCGGGAGGAGGGGGGAGAAAGGGGCAAAGTTTTTTGTGAAAAATGTTCCTGTTCTTTGATCAGTTGATTTCAGTGGGAGGTGGGTGCCCAGGCACCTTTGAAAAGACCACTAGATGTTTATTTGCATATGTGCTGGAATTAGGGGTGCTGGTTTGAAGTGGCTTCCATCGTATACAGGGTTTACAGTTTGGTTCAATGGCTCTCAGTACCCCTATATACAAATTGTTCCAGTACCCCTACCTATCTGCATATTTAGATGCCTAAATGCCTTTTAAAAATATGGTCCTCTATACCTTATTATTGAAGCCTAGCAAGGGGTTCAGTTAAAAGGATGCACAGGATGAGGGGGTTAGCTGGCTGTTGCATCTCTGCTCTTATGGCTTCTGTTTCTGACACTTCGCTCTTCCTGTTGATTGAGGCTATGCGTCTATGCTTCCATTGTTCCTCAGGCTGTTGTACTTTGTCTATCCCTCCTCAACTGAAACTTAAAATAATAACATTCCACACTGTTCCTTCCTCCCTCTTTTTATTGTACCTTTATTCTACTCCACTTCCAAACTGATGGTGGTGCTTTTTTCCTCCCGCTATAAAGGAAACAAAGCACTCCCAATTTTCTTTACGCTTTCCTTCACTGAACGTTATTTTGAAAGCTCCCTAATTTCCCAGATACCCATTACACCATTCACATAATTTCCCCTAAATGACACTTTGTCTGAAACGTGACTGAAAAGTAAGATTGCTTTACTTCGTGATCTGCTGTCTGTGTCAATTCAGTCACATCTGCTTATTTTACTGACAACTATAAGCTATTCCTGATACCACTGCAGAATCAATACAGCTAAGAACATGTGAAGTGGAGTCTATTCCTCCATGGGCATCTTAATTTTTTTTTTTTTTAAATCTGCATAGGACCTCATTCTCCTATGTCTGAGATTAGTGTAATTCTTTTGAATCCAATTGAGTTACTCCTGAATTCCACTAAGAAACTCAGGCCTTCGGTTCAATCGGTCACGCCTATATAAAATGCAGTCATAATATGGCCTGAAAAACTTTTACTGGTG
Source organism: Lepidochelys kempii (assembly GCF_965140285.1). NCBI lineage: Eukaryota > Metazoa > Chordata > Testudines > Cheloniidae > Lepidochelys > Lepidochelys kempii. Next base: position 58,405,824 of record NC_136382.1, read on the forward strand.
ATGATGAGATGATTGATGATGAAGACGAGAACTTGGCCTGACTTTCAAATCCTAGGCTGAATTTACAGGATTACAGTCAGGAAAAAAAGGTCTGCAAGCTAATTGAGCACACTTGATCTGGAAATAATTAAGACCAAGATGGAATTCTTCAATATCATTTTTGTAGCTGCTTCACAGAATAGAAACTAGGATGACCAGACAGCAAATGTGAAAAATCGGGACAGGGAGTGGGGGGGTAATAGAGCCTATATAAGAAAAAGACCCAAAATCGGGACTGTCTCTATAAAATCGGAACATCCGGTCACCATAGTAGAAACACACATCAAGGACCTGATCCAAAGCTCACTGAAGTCAAATTTCCATAGACTTCACTGAACTTTGGACCAGGCCCTAAGCCTTCACCGCCTGGCGAAGAAAATAAACCCTGCTGCCGTCCGATCCATTCTCCAGCTGCTGCAGAACAATGGTTGCCATGATGTCCACAATGGAATCATTACTATAGTTTCTCAGCCTAACAGCTTGGCACTTTCTTCTGAAGGGGGAGTACATTTTAACAGTTTTAAGTGCAAGGTGTATAACTGATCCCCTTTTATAGACCCGGGGGTCAAATTCCCCCATCTTCAGTGGAGCTACAATGGGATGAATTTGGCCCCTTACTTAATATGGATGTCTTTTTACAAGTACATCATCTGCCCGGATACAGTTATGTCAGCTTTTGCAAAGTGCATGTGCCACATTATCTTATAGCGAGTAGAATAAATGGCTCAATTATAATTCATCATTTGAATTGTGCTTTTCACTTTTCAAATCTTTTTTTACAAATAAGAATAGAATAACAAATGCTCTTAACTTGGGTTTCTTTAAATCATTCACTTTGGATTCAAAGCATGACGCTAACAGGCTTAATATGTTTGTTCCTGCTGATAACTTTTTTTTTATGTGGACTCATCTTCAAAACTCACGTTGCATCTTCCATTTTCAACATAAACAGCAATGATTAGAGACTGTGGGGTTTGATTATGTGGCAGTATATTTGGGACACCAATTACTCTGGTTTTGCCTATAATAGAGGGTTTCCTGGGGAGAACAGTTCTAATGTATGATTAAATTTAGGAAAGTTAAGCAGAAAACTCAATGATGTCTCTTTTAAAAACAATATTGGGGAGCTGTGGGAAAGATTTGTTAGCCATTCTGCTGTTTTGTATATGGCTACGTTTTTGATCAAATTAAGTATTCTCCAAAAAGAAGTATGCCCTTTGCACAGGATAGGTGATATGGTTAAAGTTCAGATAATAATTCCAGGAATTGGGATTGGCTGAATCACTGCAGCAAAGAGTTCAATGATATAAGGGAAATATTGTGTAAGAAGCTGAAGGAGAGAGTATAAAACCTTGGCGTAGGATTGAGGCATTTGTAGCTCTGGGCAGGGGGAAAGGGAGGCAGAGAAGGAAAGATTGAATTTCTGTTAGGAAGTCTTAATGAAATTGAACTATTAATAGTGAGGCAATGGATTAGTTGCCATTAGTTAAGGAAGCACCTTAGGATTTAATTAACGCCATGATTTAAAGACTTGAAGACACTAGAATCTAAAGTGTAAAAATCTTGTTTGCAGGAGACAAGAGCTAAGAAAATGTGTTAATTCATATAGCGCAGGGGTGGCCAACCTGAGCCTGAGAAGGAGCCAGAATTTATCAATGTACATTGCCAAAGAGCCACAGTAATTGATCTTTAAATATTCATGGTAAATAGGTCTAATGGCCTGTGATGGGATGTTGGATGGGGTGGGATCTGAGTTACTACAGAAAATTCTTTCCTGGGTATCTGGCTGGTGAATCTTGCCCATGTGCTCAGGGTTTAGCTGATTGCCATATTTGGGGTCGGGAAGAAATTTTCCTCCAGGGCAGATAGGAAGAGGCCCTGGAGGTTTTTCGCCTTCCTCTGTAGCATGGGGCACGGGTCACCTGCTGGAGGATTCTCTGCTCCTTGAAGTCTTTAAACCACGGTTTGAGGACTTCAATAGCTCAGATACAGGTGAGATGTTTTTCTCAGGAGTGGGTGGGTGAGATTCTGTGGCCTGTGTTGTGCAGGAGGTTGGACTAGATGATCATAATGATCCCTTCTGACCTTAGTATCTATGAATCTAGAAGCCCCACATTAGCAACCCGTTCCCAGCACCTCCCACCCACCAGCAGCCCTGCCAATCAGCGCCTCCCGCACCTCCCAATCAGCTGTTTTGTGGTGTGCAGGAGGCTCGGGGGGGGGGGGCAGGGGGAGGAGCGAGGGAATGGCAGGCTCAAGAGATGGGGCGGGAAGGGGTGGAGTGGGGGCAGAGCCTGTGGCAGAGCCAGAGGTTGAGCAGTGAACACCATCCCCCCCCGCCCCCCCCGGCACCTTGGAAAGTTGGCGCCTGTAGCTCCCCTCCTGGAGTCGGTGCCTGTACAAGGAGCTGCATATTCTGTGCTATATCCACAGATTGGCCACCCTTGATATAGCATGTATTTGGTGCTGGACAATTAGAAAATATTTATTCAGCTGGGGGTGAGGTGGGAGGAAGAGATAGGGTTGCCACCTGTTTATGTTTTCCAGGATCATTCCTTTTCTGAGCTATCCAAAGAAATCTGTAAGTCTTCCCAGGACATTAATTTGTCCTGATTTATGTCACCTCCCATTCCTTAGCCTGCATTTCCCTCCAGATTTTGCCTCTGTAGAAGGAACTGCCCTGGCTTAGAGCACAGACTCAGCAGGGGACCAAGGGATAAGAGGGAGCTTAACCAGCCTTGGAGCAGGATGGGGGAATGGTGCCTGCAGGACAGGGCTGAGGAGACCAAGGTATTCTCCTCAGGTCTGAGCTAATGGCTCAGCTGTGGAATGTGGGGGCCATACCCAGATGGCTTAATGCTCTCATCTCAGGCTCCTCAGTGCGTCGCCATTTTACTTGGGGGGCGAGGGGGGGGTCTGTCTGTCTGCCTGAGGTGGCAGGAAGCCCTCCCTTATAACCTTTACTCCAGTAGTTAGGGTACTCACCTGGGATGCAGAAGACCCCCCAGTTCAAGTCCCCCATTCTCATCAGGAGAAGGGATTTGAACAGGGATCTACTACCACCTCTCAGGTGGATGCCCTAACCACACTTTATATATAATGAATAAATATAAACTGGCTGATGACTAGTGACTGACAGATCTCTAAGGGCTCAGGTCAGTTTGAAATGTAAGTTGCCACTGTTGCAGTGGTGCTAGAATTAATCATCAGTTACCCAGATTCACAGTAACTGAAGTAAATAGGAGGCCTGATTAAATGCACACTAGCCAAAAGCTTCCTTTCTCCTCCTCAACGGAGTTGAGAAAATCATTAGCTTGGCAAGAAGAGAGATGGCAGATAATTAGGGGTCTACTTAAATCATGGAGAAATTACACACATTTTTGTGGGTTGGTCATGGGCATAAATAGCAAATTTCACAGATGTGTTCATACAGCAGCATTGCTCAAACTGGGGATCCTCACCCAAAAGGGGGTCACAAGTCTTTTTGTGGGGGGGAGGGTTGCAAGAGTGGCAGCTCCTGGACAGGTGCCCATCTCTGAAGGCAGCGTTGCCACCAGCAGCAGCAGAGAAGTAAGGGTGGCGATGCCATACCATGCCACCCTTCCTTCTGCGCTGACAGTGCCGCCTTCGGGGCTGGGAGCCCGGCCAGCAACCATTGTTCTCCAGCCATCCAGCTCTGAAAGCAGCGTGGAAGCATGGGTGGCAATAATGCCACCGCTCTACCACAGCCAGATGTCATGGGGCAGGCTAGATGTCATGGTTCATGAATTTGGTAGGGCCCTACGAATAATGGAATTGACCGTGCTTCAGGGCTCAGACAATGCAACACTCCACAGATTGCTGCATGTAACGAACTCATGAATCCTGCTGGCTGGTTCTAAATTAAGTCTGGTAGGGGGAAAAAAGGGTTGCTTTCTAAATTTCATGTCCTCGAATTACCTGGATTACAAATGCGATGCAAGTGTTATAGAAGGGTTCAAATGGACTAATTTGCAACAACATTTCTGATATCAATTTTCCTCTTAAGGAAGGAATCACGTGGACTAACACAGAAACAAACTTGTAGACATGCCACAATATGTTCAGCAAGGTTTATTTCATTTACATTTGATGAATGCTTCTGAACCCTGTCCAGCAACTGCATACTGTATGTAGACTGTCAACTGAAATAAATATTTTTGTGTTTTTAGGTACATATATGGGCACTTCATGCTCTGCTTGATACAATGCATCATTAATCCGGTTATGACCACCCTTTTCTTTCAAGAATTAGATATGCCTTTTTGTTACTATTCCCCTTGCCTTCCCTCCCCTCCCATCTCCTCTCCCAGCTGCCTAACCTTCTTACCCTGGTGGCTGCATGTGAAAATGTAACCCCTCCCACTGTCACTGGTCCGCAGATGTAAGCTGAAGAATAAAAGCAATCCAACCTCAGCCCGGGATCCCTATAAGAGGAAAACACATTTTGAGGAACACTTTGGGACTAGTCTGATCTGGCTTTTTCTCATGCCATCATGCATGTTTGATGGGAGAGATTTGAGAAGGTATCTATTTGGGATCTCCCTATATTTACTCCTTAGGTTCCCAAGAATGCTTTTCTCACCCCAGTGAGTCAAGGCTGCTACTTGTTCAGGTGATGGGAGCCACTAGAAATAGTTTCAAGGTGCTCTCTGTCTGCTAGAGGCTTGAATATGCTTCCCTTCAGAAGGAGCAAGGGTTCCCACATGGTCACAATTCTTTTCTAAAAGTTTAGTCAAGTCTTTTGCTTTGGATCCCAAGGCATTTTGTTGCTCTCTTGTATACATGTGTTAAATACACAGGATTGGCTGACTGCACCTGATCAATCTTCTTCTATAGGGAGACCCACCAGCAAAGATGAGAGCCTGCTGCTCGTAACAGCTCAGAGTTACTCTATCTCATAGGTAGGGATTATGCTTTGAAGGACCCTGGTTTGATTTTTGCCTGATGTATGGTGTCTGTCTGAATATAGTTCCATATAGGCAAGATGGTCCTATATTTGTTTCTACCAAATCAGAGATATAAAACTGACCTTTTGGATGTAAGCAAGTATCTAACTTAACCAAAGCAAGTAAAAACTTCTGGAAAAGAGACTAAAATATCCTATTTCTAACATAGTTTCCAGCATGGGTCAAGCATCAAATAATCAAATTTCATTGCTAAGCATCCCTGCACTTTGTAGAATATATTAAAATATTAATGACCTGGACACTACACTAGTTATTTGAGGGAGGGGGAACTTGGACTAACATTTTGCCCAGTAATCATGCAGATATCCAATGCACAATAATGAGAACACTCAGATGCTGTTGTATTTTGCCTGTATGTCCATGCTGTTTCAGGGATACTAACATAGTGTACCGTGACTTCACTTCTCCCCTTTCAGCCAAACTATTTCTGTCACAAACTGATGAAAACCTCTGTGTATTAACAAGGTGAGAAGCAACTTGATAATGAAAAAATACTTGCAGGGAAAAGCAAGAGGAGAAAATAGCATTTAAGTGAACCTTTCCAAGAATGGCCAATAGTACAGTTCATACAGAAGGCTATAACACTGTCAGAGTGAAAGGACTGGATTCTTTCCTGTGCTGAGCTTCACCTGGAGTGGGGGCTGGATGTCAGGAATCCACTTCAAACTGGCTGATTTTCAGGCCCAGGCCCAACCCCCAGTCCCTGTGCAATTTAAAGTTGGTACCATGCCAGACAGCTTGAAGGTCCACCCTTAACTCAGGATCCTTAATGAATTTATGCTTTCTCACCTTTGACATGCCCCCCTTCCCAGGAGTGGGAGTGACTGGTGCAGGCCTTGGCTGAAGAGCAAATGCACCAGCAAGGACTTCCCCTAAGTCAGGTACATTTTGTGTTGGACATTTATGGCTACATTACAGTCCCTTTATGGCCCCATTGTGCCACCACCCAGCTAACAATCTGGCCCAAAATACCTAATGCTTGGATCATGGGGTAAAATTTAGAATGAAGAGCACTACAGAAGAGTTAAAGTTATTTATAGTACCATAAGTGTGCGTGGCTATGCACGCACACACACACACACACATGCAAGGAAAAACCACCAATTCTGCCCAGAACAGAGTTCCTGTCCTAAAGAACTTACTATGGTCTATAGATACAAGTGGGTACAATACAGTACAGAGCACAGAGTGTCTAGTGGTAACTGCTGCTGAAATGTTGCTCCCAACAAATGGGCTTCAAGAGTATTCCAAAGGAAATATCTCCAATGACCAGTGATGGGACACTAGAGGGGAGGGCGCTGAGTTACTACAGAGAATTATTTCCCAGGTGGCTGGCTGGTGGGTCTTGCCCACATGCTCAGGGTCCAACTCCTTGCCATATTTGGGGTTGGGAAGGAATTTTCCTGAGTCAGATTGGCAGAGATTTTTGCCTTCCTCTGTGGCATGGGTCACTTGCAGGTTGAAACGAATGTAAATGGTGGATTCTCTGTAACTCAAAGTCTCTAAATCATAATTTAAGGATTTCAGTAACTCAGCCAGAGGCTAGGGGTCTATTACAGGAGTGGGTGAGTGAGATTCTGTGGCCTGCAATGTGCAGAAGGTCAGACTAGATGATCATGATGTTCCCTTCTGGCCTTAAAGTCTATGGAGAAGGATGCAGCTGTTTGTTATATAGGCTACACTAAGTATAAGGGATGGCATGGAAGAAAGCATGTAGTTAACAGTGAACAAAAGAAACAAAGGGCCAAATCCTGAGAGATAATAGTATGTGAAGTCCAAAGTTACACTGTTGTTAAAAACTGGTGCTAGGTCAGAATCTGGCCTAATTATTAGCATTTGTCTTCATAGCATTTAGTTTGTTTGCAAATTCAAACATCCCTTTGAAGAAAGTGGGGTTATCACCATTTGACACAGGAGGAAATTAAATCTCTGAGGGTATGTCTACACTACGGAATAAGGTCGAATTTATAGAAGTCGGTTTTTTAGAAATCGGTTTTATATATTCGTGTGTGTGTGTCCCCACAGAAAATGCTCTAAGTGCATTAAGTGCATTAACTCGGCGGAGCGCTTCCACAGTACAGAGGCTAGAGTCGACTTCCGGAGCGTTGCACTGTGGGTAGCTATCCCACAGTTCCCGCAGTCTCCGCTGCCCATTGGAATTCTGGGTTGAGATCCCAATGCCTGATGGGGCTAAAACATTGTCGCGGGTGGTTCTGGGTACATATCGTCAGGCCCCCGTTCCCTCCCTCCCTCCCTCCCTCCGTGAAAGCAAGGGCAGACAATCGTTTCGCGCCTTTTTTCCTGAGTTACCTGTGCAGACGCCATACCACTGCAAGCATGGAGCCCGCTCAGGTAACCATCACCCTATGTCTCCTGGGTGTTGGCAGACGCGGTACGGCATTGCTACACAGTAGCAGCAACCCCTTGCCTTGTGGCAGCAGACGGTACAGTACGACTGGTAGCCGTCATCGTCATGTCCGAGGTACTCCTGGTCGCCTCTGTGAGGTCGATCAGGAGCGCCTGGGCAGACATGGGCGCAGGGACTAAATTTGGAGTTACTTGAGCAGGTCATTCTCTTTAGTCCTGCAGTCAGTCCTATTGAACCGTCTTATGGTGAGCGGGTAGGCGATACGGACTGCTAGCAGTCGTACTGTACCATCTTCTGCCGAGCAGCCATGAGATGTGGATGGCATGCAGTCCTTCTGCACCGTCTGCTGCCAGCCAAAGATGTAAAAGATAGATGGAGTGGATCAAAACAAGAAATAGACCAGATTTGTTTTGTACTCATTTGCTTCCCCCCCTCCCCCGTCTAGGGGACTCATTCTTCTAGATCACACTGCAGTCACTCACAGAGAAGGTGCAGCGAGGTAAATCTAGCCATGTATCAATCAGAGGCCAGGCTAACCTTCTTGTTCCAATAAGGACAAAAACTTAGGTGCACCATTTCTTATTGGAACCCTCCGTGAAGTCCTGCCTGAAATACTCCTTGATGTAAAGCCACCCCCTTTGTTGATTTTAGCTCCCTGAAGCCAACCCTGTAAGTGCCCCTCCCGACGTCAGAGCAATGGCAAACAATCGGGCATCTGAGAGTGCTGTCCAGAGCAGTCACAATGGAGCACTCTGATGGGGCTAAAACATTGTCGCGGGTGGTTCTGGGTACGTATCGTCAGGCCCCCGTTCCCTCCCTCCTTCCCTCCGTGAAAGCAAGGGCAGACAATCATTTCGCGCCTTTTTTCATGAGTTACCTGTGCAGACGCCATACCACGGCAAGCATGGAGCCCGCTCAGGTAACCGTCACCCTATGTCTCCTGGGTGCTGGCAGACGCGGTACGGCTTTGCTGCACAGTAGCAGCAACCCATTGCCTTCTGGCAGCAGACGGTGCAATACGATTGGTAGTCGTCCTCGTCGTGTCCGAGGTGCTCCTGGCCACGTCGGCTGGGAGCGCCTGGGCAGACATGGGCGCAGGGACTAAATTTGGAGTGACCTGACCAGGTCATTCTCTTTAGTCCTGCAGTCAGTCCTATTGAACCGTCTTATGGTGAGCGGGCAGGCGATACGGACTGCTAGCAGTCGTACTGTACCATCTTCTGCCAGGCAGGCAAGAGATGAGGATTGCTAGCAGTCGTATTGTACCATCTTATGCCAGGCAGGCAAGAGATGAAGATGGCTAGCAGTCGTACTGTACCATCTTCTGCCGAGCAGCCATGAGATGTGGATGGCATGCAGTCCTTCTGCACCGTCTGCTGCCAGCCAAAGATGTAAAAGATAGATGGAGTGGGTCAGAACAAGAAATAGACCAGATTTGTTTTGTACTCATTTGCCTCCTCCCCTGTCTAGATCACACTGCAGTCACTCACAGAGAAGGTGCAGCGAGGTAAATCTAGCCATGTATCAATCAGAGGCCAGGCTAACCTCCTTGTTCCAATAAGAACGATAACTTAGGTGCACCATTTCTTATTGGAACCCTCCGTGCAGTGCTGCCTGAAATACTCCTTGATGTACAGGCACACCCTTTGTTGATTTTAGCTCCCTGAAGCCAATCCTGTAAGCCGTGTCGTCAGTCGCCCCTCCCTCCGTCAGAGCAACGGCAGACAATCGTTCCGCGCCTTTTTTCTGTGCAGACACCATACCAAGGCAAGCATGGAGGCCGCTCAGCTCACTTTGGCAATTAGGAGCACATTAACCACCACACGCATTATCCAGCAGTATATGCAGCACCAGAACATGGCAACGTGATACCGGGCGAGGAGGCGACGTCAGCGCGGTCCCGTGAGTGATCAGGACATGGACACAGATTTCTCTGAAAGCATGGGCCCTGACAATGCATGCATCATGGTGCTAATGGGGCAGGTTCATGCTGTGGAACGCCGATTCTGGGCTCGGGAAACAAGCACAGACTGGTGGGACCGCATAGTGTTGCAGGTTTGGGACGATTCCCAGTGGCTGCGAAACTTTCGCATGCGTAGGGGCACTTTCATGGAACTTTGTGACTTGCTTTCCCCTTCCCTGAAGCGCATGAATACCAAGATGAGAGCAGCCCTCACAGTTGAGAAGCGAGTGGCGATAGCCCTGTGGAAGCTTGCAACGCCAGACAGCTACCGGTCAGTTGGGAATCAATTTGGAGTGGGCAAATCTACTGTGGGGGCTGCTGTGATGCAAGTAGCTCACGCAATCAAAGATCTGCTGATATCAAGGGTAGTGACCCTGGGAAATGTGCAGGTCATAGTGGATGGCTTTGCTGCAATGGGATTCCCTAACTGTGGTGGGGCTATAGACGGAACCCATATCCCTATCTTGGCACCAAAGCACCAAGCCGCCGAGTACATAAACCGCAAGGGGTACTTTTCGATAGTGCTGCAAGCTCTGGTGGATCACAAGGGACGTTTCACCAACATCAACGTGGGATGGCCGGGAAAGGTGCATGATGCTCGCATCTTCAGGAACTCTGGTCTGTTTCAAAAGCTGCAGGAAGGGACTTTATTCCCAGACCAGAAAATAACTGTTGGGGATGTTGAAATGCCTATATGTATCCTTGGGGACCCAGCCTACCCCTTAATGCCATGGCTCATGAAGCCGTACACAGGCAGCCTGGACAGTAGTCAGGAGCTGTTCAACTACAGGCTGAGCAAGTGCAGAATGGTGGTAGAATGTGCATTTGGACGTTTAAAGGCGCGCTGGCGCAGTTTACTGACTCGCTTAGACCTCAGCGAAACCAATATTCCCACTGTTATTACTGCTTGCTGTGTGCTCCACAATATCTGTGAGAGTAAGGGGGAGACGTTTATGGCGGGGTGGGAGGTTGAGGCAAATCGCCTAGCTGCTGGTTACGCGCAGCCAGACACCAGGGCGGTTAGAAGAGCTCAGGAGGGCGCGGTACGCATCAGAGAAGCTTTGAAAACCAGTTTCATGACTGGCCAGGCTACGGCGTGAAAGTTCTGTTTGTTTCTCCTTGATGAAACCCCCCGCCCCTTGGTTCACTCTACTTCCCTGTAAGCTAACCACCCTCCCCTCCTCCCTTTAATCATTGCTTGCAGAGGCAATAAAGTCATTGCTGCTTCACAGTCATGCATTCGTTATTCATTCATCACACAAATAGGGAGATGACTAGCAAGGTAGCCCAGGAGGGGTGGTGGAGGAGGGAAGGAAAATGCCACACAGCACTTTAAGCACAGCACTTTAAAAGTTTACAACTTTAAAATTTATTGAATGACAGCCTTCTTTTTTTGGGCAATCCTCTGTGGTGGAGTGGCTGGTTGGCCGGAGCCCCCCCCACCGCGTTCTTGGGCGTCTGGGTGTGGAGGCTATGGAACTTGGGGAGGGGGGCGGTTGGTTACAGAGGGGCAGCAGTGGCAGTCTGTGCTCCAGCTGCCTTTGCTGCAGCTCAACCATACACTGGAGCATACTGGTTTGGTCCTGCAGCAGTCTCAGCATTGAATCCTGCCTCCTCTCATCACGCTGCCGCCACATTTGAGCTTCAGCCCTGTCTTCAGCCCGCCACTTACTCTCTTCAGCCCGCCACTTACTCTCTTCAGCCCGCCACCTCTCCTCCCGGTCATTTTGTGCTTTCCTGCACTCTGACATTATTTGCCTCCACGCATTCGTCTGTGCTCTGTCAGTGTGGGAGGACAGCATGAGCTCGGAGAACATTTCATCGCGAGTGCATTTTTTTTTCTTTCTAAGCTTCACTAGCCTCTGGGAAGGAGAAGATCCTGTGATCATTGAAACACATGCAGCTGGTGGAGAAAAAAAAAGGGACAGCGGTATTTAAAAAGACACATTTTATAAAACAGTCGCTACACTCTTTCAGGGTAAACCTTGCTGTTAACATTACATACATAGCACATGTGCTTTCGTTACAAGGTCGCATTTTGCCTCCTCCCACCGCGTGACTACCCCCTCAACCTTCCCCCCTCCCTATGGCTAACAGCGGGGAACATTTCTGTTTAGCCACAGGCAAACAGCCCAGCAGGAATGGGCTCCTCTGAGTGTCCCCTGAAGAAAAGCACTCTATTTCAACCAGGTGACCATGAATTATATCTCACTCTCCTGAGGATAACACAGAGAGATAAAGAACGGATTTTGGTTGAATGCCAGCAAACATACACTGCAATGCTTTGTTCTACAGTGATTCCCGAGTACATGTTACTGGCCTGGAGTGGTAAAGTGTCCTACCATGAAGGACGAAATAAGGCTGCCCTCCCCAGAAACCTTTTGCAAAGGCTTTAGGACTACATCTAGGAGAACCGCAAATGCCAGGGCAAAGTAATCCTTTCACATGCTTGCTTTTAAACCATGTATAGCATTTTAAAAGGTACACTCACCAGAGGTCCCTTCTCCGCCTGCTGGGTCTAGGAGGCAGCCTTGGGTGGGTTCGGGGGGTACTGGCTCCAGGTCTAGGGTGAGAAACAGTTCCTGGCTGTCGGGAAAACCGGTTTCTCCGCTTGCTTGCTGTGAGCTATCTACAACCTCCTCCTCATCATCATCTTCTTCGTCCCCAAAACCTACTTCCGTATTGCCTCCATCTCCATTGAAGGAGTCAAACAACACGGCTGGGGTAGTGGTGGCTGAACCCCCTAAAATGGCATGCAGCTCATCATAGAAGCGGCATGTTTGGGGCTCTGACCCAGAGCGGCTGTTCGCCTCTCTGGTTTTCTGGTAGGCTTGCCTCAGCTCCTTCAGTTTCACGCAGCACTGCTTCGGGTCCCTGTTATGGCCTCTGTCCTTCATGCCCTGGGAGATTTTCACAAAGGTTTTGGCATTTCGAAAACTGGAACGGAGTTCTGATAGCACGGATTCCTCTCCCCATATAGCGATCAGATCCCGTACCTCCCGTTCGGTCCATGCTGGAGCTCTTTTGCGATTCTGGGACTCCATCATGGTCACCTTGTTTTGTACCAATAAAATAAAAACCAGCAGGATCTTATTAAAGGGAAAAAGGTAAAATACCACATTTATTGTGAATACAGAAAGAATCATAGTAAGCAGTTAGTTATAGTTATAACATTCCATTCAATATCATATTTATTCACACATTCATTCATACAAACATAAACACACACACAGGTTCTGCAAGGTTGTTATCATAGTTACCAGCCTTAGAGTTGCTCATGCCAAGCCACTGGCCAGGTGGCCTGGACATGAGGAGGGAGCAGGGCCTTGTCAGATGCTCATCTGATGCTCCTGGAAGTTGGTTTGCAGAATCAGACCCCAAAGTTCTCACTTTTTAGAGTCTATTTTTATAGGAATTTCTTCCTATGCCAGTCTATGGGAATTGCTTCATCATGCTGTTGCTGAATCAATCAGCAGATAGCACATTCCTGACGGCTCCAAGATGTTATCTTGTTCTTTGGTTCTCCCATTCTTGAGGCTGTTGGGTGGATTCCAGTCTGCCCTCCGGGGGGTCCTCTGGTTATTTCCACTTGACGCCTTCTTCAGCCAATGGACACTGGATTCTTAGGCTGGCACCTCCCTGATCATTCAGTTATTATCCACACCAAGCATCCATCCACATACATCCTCTATCTCTATTTTAATCACAATTGTTAATACAACAAAAGGGCGGGGAGTCTCTGGGTGCTGTTTCTGTTGTTAGAGTATTGCTTTGAGTCTCTCTCTCTGTGAATTGCTTTGAGAACAGACTCTGTCTTAGAATGTACTAACACAATTAGCAGCTTGCAAGTTTCACACATAGAGGGAGAGAAACAGTACCAAAAACCAAGAGACCTCTTAATTAGTAATACCCTGGAATTTAAACTCTGGGGAATCAAACTCATTTGTGATTTTAATACAGAACTTCTTTAATATGATCCAACAACCTGTGCTGATGAGCTCTGCATGGTCACCTGCAGCTTGCCACGCTGGCCAAACAGGAAATGAGATTCAAAAGTTCGCGGTTCTTTTCCTGTCTACCTGGCCAGTGCATCTGAGTTGAGAGTGCTGTCCAGAGCGGTCAGAATGGAGCACTCTGGGATAGCTCCCGGAGGCCAATACCATCGAATTGTGTCCACAGTACCCCAAATTTGAGCCGGCAACGTCGATTTAAGCGCTAATCCACTTGTCAGGGGTGGAGTAAGGAAATCGATTTTAAGAGCCCTTTAAGTCGAAATAAAGGCTTCATTGTGTAGACGGGTGCAGGTTTAAATCGATTTAACGCTGCTAAATTTGACCTAAAGTCCTAGTGTAGACCAGGGCTGATAGTGTTACCAAGGACACAAGAGGAGCCGTGTCAGAGTTGAGATGAGACTCCCAGCCCTAGAAATGGACTATTAAGCTTATCTTCACATCTATTAAATGGATACCCTGGGCAGTTCACAGTACTCAGCTGCAGTCTTGCATAGGGTTGCCAACTGTCTAATCACAGAAACCCAAACACCCCGGCCTGCCCCTTTTCCGAGACCCCACCCCACTCACTCACTCCCCCCTCCCTCCATCGCTCGCTCACTCTCCCCCCCCCCTCACTCACTTTCACTGGGCTGGGGCAGGTGGTTGGGATGCAGGAAGGGGTGCAAGGCTCTGGGCTGGGGCCAAGAGGTTTGGAGTGGGGGGGGGGCTCTGGGATGAGCCAGGGCAGAGGGTTGGGGTGCAGGAGGGGGTTTGGGGTACAGGCTATGGGAGGGAGTTTGGGTGCTGGAGGGGGCTCAGGGCTGGGGCAGGGGGTTGGGGTGCGGGAGGAGGTAAGGACTCCGGCCAGGTGGCGCTTACCTTGGGCAGCTCCTGGGCGATGGTGCAGTGGGGCTATGGCAGGTTCTGGCTCTGTACCACTCCGGGAAGTGTCTGGCATGTCCCTGCAGCCCCTGGGCGGGGGGCACACAGGAGTCTCTGCACCCTAACCCTGCCCCGAGTGCTGACTCTGCAGCTCCTGTTGGCCAGGAACTGCGGCCTGGGAGCTATGAGGGTGGTGCCTGCAGGCAGGGGCAGTGTGCACAGAGCCCTCTGCCCTCTCAGGGGTCACAGAGACGTGCCGGCTGCCTCCAGGAGCAGCATGGGGCCATGGCAAGCGGGGAACCTGCCTTAGCCCCACTGTGCCACCAGACTTTTAGTGCTCAGAATCTCCGGTTTGGTTTCAGTAGCCTCTGGGAGATAGAGCCTGATTCCAGGAGACTCCTGGCAAAACCAGGAGGGTTGGCATCCCTAGTCATGCAATCAGCTGGTCTCTTACAGCTCTGCCTTTGTTCAACAGAAGAAAATGCAATCAAATAAGCAGCCTCTATAGGTAATATTTTCACCAAGCAGACAAACTCTATAATGCAGTGTATATCATCCACAAGTGGCACATCGTGAAAGATTCAGTATCAAGGTTTTAAAATATATTTCTCCTGACAACTTTCCTCTACCAGGCAAGGCAGCTTACAAGCTGCTTTCAGAGTTAATAGTAATGCTTCTCCATGGGTGCAGCAATGGTGTGCCAGCTCAGCAACTGGCTTCTTTCCCATCCTCCAGGACACATCTAACCTTTGCTTGCCTGCTGATGTCCAGTTCAGTTCTCGCGGTTCACAGCTTGCGTTCTTAATGCCTTTGAATCTCAACTAACATTAAAGAAATTTCACTCTTTCTGTTGGTGAGAGTGAAAAGCTCCTTTTCTGCTGAAAATCTTTTGAAGAGGGGTTAACATTTGCAAAAGGGGGGGGGGATTCTTTTGCTAGAAAATCTCAGCATGAAATATGGCTCTGTAGTCTTCACTTGCTCTCAGAGATAGAACTCTGCTATCAACAGCAGTTTATGCTTGTACCCTCTCAAAACTTTCTTTTCCATTTTTAGCTAGTACATTTTGTGGCACTGTTGTGGCCAGTTTTCTCTCTCTTTTGTGCCACTGTTGATCAGTAGAGTTGTATACAATGCTATTCCTTTAATCTAAAAATTGGACACTGCAATTTTTAAGGGATCAGGTCTTGTTTGCCACATAGGAACTAATAGGTATCATTATATGCCAGCAACCCGAGGCACTGTAAAGGAATTTTTCTTCTTATAGTATGGGAGATGAAAGGACAGCAAATCATGCAGCAGGAAATGAACTAGTAGTGGATTTTAAAAATCTTTTCTTCCATTGGAAGTTTTGTGTGTGATGCATTATGTAGTAGCAAAAGGCATACACAGATTTTATGCAAGGGGGCACACAAGAAATGTATGTTTAACAACTATAGGCTGTGTGGAAGCTAGAGGGTTTCCAGTCAGGCTGTTGTCAGATAAATGGAGTGGCTTAGGAAGACAATGGTGATTGAACCTGTGCTACAGACCTTTACTGATAAGTATGAGTCCTACACTTGGTAGCTTTCAGGCCATGTGTGTTGGGCATGTGCTTTGATCTCTTTCTTCAGGGACTCCTTTGGGAAATTTTTGCCCTGAGACTAAAATTTCTGACTTGAGTGACATTTTAAAGTGCTCCAAAATCTACATGCTGTCTCTCATTTTACTTTAGAAGTACTGTCAAGTAAATTAGCATTAATTAAATAGAGGGAAGATGAAAGGTATTTAAGCTAATGTTTCCATGCACAATGGGTCTGAAACAAAGGAAAGCAAATGCCTTTGTCATATGATCAAGGGGTTCCTGATACAAAACCCCTCTGCCATGAGCTGTTCATATATTTTCAGATTCTTATAATTTTCTTGGTGCAGCTCCAGTTGTGTGCCAGATTCCAGCAAACCCTTCCACTATGGGAAATCTGAGCCCTTCTCCCTGCTCCCCATGTGTATGCTAGGATCTGGGGGTGAGCTCCTCTCCCTCCCATCCCCCATGTGTTAGGTGGGATACTAAATGCCTGGGGGGTGGGGAGAGAAAATGCACTCCGCTGATGGGAGCAGTTCACATGTCTCAAAGCAATTATTGAAAGCTGTGCACATTTCCATGCGGTGCTTTGACTGACTGTACCCCGTATTCACCCGTTGCACGCTATTGTAGTACTCTTTGTGCAAAGTATGCCTTGTGAGGTATCATTTGAAAACTCATAATTTGCTGGTCACTATTGTCCTGGTAAAACATGTGTAGTAACGTTGTATGTAATGTTATAAGAGTCCACTGTACGGTGTTACTAAAACATGTTCCAAGTCCAGAGAGTGGCCAAACCAGTTCCTCAGAGACATAAGGGTAAGCTGATGCCTCAGCCAGGTATAAACAAGATCAGTGGGCCAATACCTGGATAAATGGCCATTCTTTGGCAGGAAAGGGCACATGAAAAATCTATATTTAAGTGAAGAAACAGCATGGGGTTTCCATCCACATAGACTTTTTGTCTCCTGCATCTCAACAGGAGATACTTCTTAAAGGAGGGCGAGTACTATAAAAAGAAAGGGGAGATGCCCGAAGAGACCCCCTCCTCCTCTTTCTCCCTGTCCATTGATTCACAGCCCCAGAACGAAAAAAGGAAGCAGCCATTGAACTGAAGCTTGGCCAGTAAAACTGTTGAGAACATATGGTGAGAAAAACTGCTTTGAATTTAATATAGTTTGTTAGGCATTAGTTGAGTTATTTTTATTTTTCTTGTAACCATCTCTGACTTTTATACCTCGTTACTTAAAATTGTTACTCACTTAAAATCAATCTCTTTGTAGTTAATAAACTTGTTTTATTTTATCTAAACCAGTGTGTTTGATTTGAAGTGTTTGGGAAACTCCATTTGGAATAACAGGATTTGTGCATATCATATCTATAAATAAACTAATGGACCTTATATGAGCCAGTATTGTCCAGGAAAGGGCTGGGCAGTAAAAGAAATACATTTATGGAAAAAATCTGGGAGTGTGCTGGGGTCACCCTGCAGTATAATTCAGGCTGGTAAAAGCCTGGGTATGACTGGCAGGTTGCAAGTGCACACAGACATAGCTGTGAGTGACTTACATGCTAGAGGCTGATTGTGAGCAGTCCAGGAGTGGAGGCAACAACAGCAAAGCAGTGTGAAGGGCACCCCAGGTTATAGGGCAGGGATGACACAGCTACTCACTAGTCTACATTGTACACAGGTATGTCACAGTGTTCTGCTTCAGCTGAAAGCATCACACTGAGATGAATTGGCCACTTCGCGCCTCTCTGAGCCTCCTTTGCTGCAGTCCTGTAAGAAAATGGTTCTACACATCCACTAGGATGAGATTTGAAGTAGGGTGAGCTCTCTGCATCTCCAGTCTCCTGCCCCTTCCTGCATTGAGCTGGTACATGCAGTCTTCACAGCCCCACCTCCTTCCCACTTCCTCATGGCCTCTTCAAGCTTATTCAGGGTATGGAGTAGCAGGGAAGGAAGGTAAAGCTGAGGGGAAGGGTGCTCCAAGCAGCATACACTTCATGCTTTGACTGCTGATAATTTGTTAGTCACAGAAATATAGGCCCGGAAGGGACTTGAGAAGTCTTCAAGTCCAGCCCCCTGCACTGAGGCTGGACCAAGTAAACCTAGACCATCCATGAAGGTGTTTGTCCAACCTGTCCTGAAAAATGTCCAGTGACAGGGATTCTACAACCTCCCTTGAAAGCCTATTGCAGAGCTTAACTACCGTTACAGTTAGAAAAAAAAATTCCTAATATCGAACTTAAATCTTTGTTGCTGCAGATTAAGTCCCTTACTTCTTGCTGTACTAGCTAGGATTTGTACTTTGGGCTCCTGTACACATAGACTCTCCGGCATGGGCTGCAGAGCTGGAAACTATAGTCCAGCCCTTCACTTTTATATAGCAATTTGTGTACTACAAAGCTATACTAACTGATTTCCCACGAGTCTTAGGATTCATATTAAAACATCTGATTATTTAGCAATCTTAAAACAAAGACTAGCAATTGAAAATGAAATTTGAGAAGTATGTCTTTAAAACACTCCAGAATGCCCACTTCCAAATTTTGAGTTTAGTTCTTTCTACTTCTGCAACATCATGTGGGAATGGCATTTCCTATTGGCTATCCTACAATTTACCCACACAGCTCAATATTTAACTATAATTGTAATTAAACCAGCAAAATAACCTATAAACTCCTAAAATTGAATTTTTCCTATCCATAGGGAGTTCCTAAAGCAAGAGGAGCAACAACAACTAAGTATTCATAAACCCTCAGATCTCACAATGGTATTAAGGAGGCACAACTAGGCTTGTTTCATTAGACGTGAAAGCACAACTCAGAATATAGGACACAAACACGTCACTGAGATAAAACTGAATTTAGTTGCTGAGGTGCTTTTTATGTTTCAAAAGCATTTCCGTATGCTACAGGAGATTTAATCAGGAGACAGGGCACGGATCATACAGCTATATATATTAAAATAAGTGGTTAGATTTAAAAACCCTGGCCACTGCATTCTGTACAAGTTACAATCTCTAAAGAGCAATGTAAGAAAGACCTTAAAGTAGACTGTTTCCATCCTTAAATCTCAAAGTGGCTAAAGCATGGATCACTGCTGAAATGTAAGAAGATAACTCTGTCTATATAGATTTCTTAGCTGAGATAAAGATTTGATATTCTTAGAAAGGCAATGACAGTCAGCTCTAAACATTCTAAAGTATATTTAAGATAAAACATTATTAATGATGTGGGTATATTCTAGGCAAAGCTAGCAGCAACACCTATTAAGTCACCTAACAATTCCCAGTATAAAAGACACAGTTTTAAGCTGCTTATAACTTCGCAAAACTTTTAACCATTTGGACTGTGATTTTTTCCATCCTGGATGTCTGTCTCAGGCTGAATTTTTTTGGAAAATTTAACCCAAAATAATGTAACCATTTCTGAGAGGGCAGTTGGAGAGAGCATGGTTTTGCCCATATTAAGAAATGCTGTCAATCTTCTCTTTGAGAAGTTGAAGCGCCAACCTGCATTAAAGCAGCAACTTGAAATTTGGCAGCAGGGTGTTCTAGTGTCAAAAATATGCCTTCTGCTATGGCCAGATTATAAGCCTTTGAAAAATCAGTTTCTATATGGTTGTAGTGTTTTGGAAGCCATGTTTGACCCAGGATATTAGAGAGACAAAGCAGATGAGATGATATCTTTTATTGAACCAACCTATGTTGGTGAGAGAGACAAGCTCTCACAGAGCTGCTCTTCAGGTCTGGGAAAAGTACTCAGTGTCACAGGTAAATACAAGGTTTAGGATGTGTAGTTAAGCTATATTGTAAGAGACCATTGAAGATGAAGTGGCCAGTTAACACCTCTGCTGTCCTCAGAAAAAAAAAAAAGCGGGGAGGAGTGGGGGGAAGGTGATGATCTGAAAGTGGCTGGCTTGAAATGTCCCTGATTTTGACATCTAGGTCAAAGATTAGGTTCAGAGGATGACTGGCTGTGTGAATTGAATGAGAGATGGCCTATGATGATCCTAGGTATGCAAATAAGGAGATAGTTGTGTTTTCTATTTTATGGGTTTAAAACCTCTCATTAACCCTTGTGATGGAGTGGCTAAAACCCACATGGGAGAACTAAGGGCGCAGGAACAACTCTGGGGCCAGGAAGCCTCAGCCCAACAGGCCTGCTGGGCCTGCTCTAGTTGGAGGAGAGACTTAAAAGGCAGTATCTTGGACACAGCAGGGTGGCTGGCAGAGAGACGCAGATCTGGGCACTCTGCTCCAGAGGGACTATGACAGAATGGCATTCCCAGGGGCTGGAACCTAGAGTTGCCAACCCTCCTGGATTGGCTGGGAGTCTCCTGGAATTGGAATTGATCTCTCAGTGGCTACTGAAACCAATCTGGGAGATTTTAATAGGCCGCTAAAAGTCCAGTCAGCAGCACAGCAGGGCTACCTGCCCTGTCTCCACACAGCTCCTGGGAGTGACTGGCATGTCTGGCTCCTAGGCACAGGGGCTGCCAGGGTCTCTGAAAGCTGCCCCCTTCCTGAGGGGGTTTCTGCATGCTGCCCCCATCCCAAGCACCGCCCCTGCACCTCCCATTGACAAGGAACTACGGCCAGTCGGAGCTGCGGAGGCACTGCCTGCAGGCAGGGTTGGTGTGCAGAGCCGCCTGGCCGCCCTGAGCTTAGGATCCAGACATGCCAGTTGCTTCCGAGAACTGCCTGAGGTAAACATTGTCCAGCAGAGCCTGCACTCCTCCCCCCGCCTCCTGCACCAGCCCTGAGCCCCTTCCTGCAGCCAAACTCCCTCCCAGAGCCCACACCCTGAACCCTCTCCTGCACCCCACGGCCTGCCCCAGGCTCAGCCCGGAGCTCCAATCCACACTCCAAATCCCTCGGCCCCATTCCAGAGCCTGAACCCCCTCCCACACACCAACCCCCTACCCCAGTCCAGTGAAAGGTAGGGGAGAGTGAGCAACAGAGGGAGAGGGAATGGAGTGAATTGGGGTGGGGCAAGGGTTTGTGTGATTAGATAGTTGGCAACCCTAATGTAACCTAGTGAAGTAAGAGATCCCAGGATCCCCTGGCCCCATATCATGAGGCAGGGCTACTGCCACAGACTGTAACTGCTCGGCAGGAGCTCTCACTCAGCTCACAATGGGTGGAGAAAGCAAGTGTAACCCTTCTGCCCATCAGAGTTGGCAGCAACAAGGGCTGGGTTCAATATCTAGGGGATTCATTCCAATAACACAATGGAAACTGGCTGGAGCCCCCACCCAGTGACCTGGGACAAATATATACCACCCCTGCTGGGCGCCTCCAAGAGGCAATACTTCCCCTCTCGCAAGCACATAGTCTGAGTGTAGCAAAAAGCCTTTTAATAACAGAGAGGAACAATGTGGCATTATGTTGGGGAAACACCACCAACAGGATTCGTAACACAACCCATGAGCAAAAGAAACCACCCCAAGCAAATTGGGGCGTGTCCTTTCCCTTTGGTTCTTGAGTCCAGCAACCCCAAAGTCCAATGACCCAAAAGTCTCTGTCCCTGGTCAGGGCAGCCCCAGAGTTCAAAAGTTTATCTGCAGAGCTTTACCTCCCAACCTGGGTGGAGATGGGGTGGGATGGGGTGGAAGAGAGAGGTAAGGGGCACCTTACATGATCTGAAGCTGACCGCCCCACAGCTCCATAGGCCTTCGCTCCGCCAGCCAACCCACAAACTGCTTCGCTCAGCTCTGCTGCTCTGCTCCACCAGCCGGTCCACAAACTGCTCCGCTCCATGTCCCATGAGCAGCTCCCACCGTCCTATGAACTGCTCCACCAGCCTGTCCACAAGGCACTCCAGCCGTCCCACAAACTGCTCCACAATATAGCTTCAGGCTCCCCCACCACTGAACACAATGCTCAGTGATTTCAGCTCTTAGTCAGTTCAGCTCTTTGGTGAATTCAGCTTGTAGTAGGGGGGGCCTCAGTGCTGGTGCACCATTAGCCCAAAATGAGCTCAGCAGCCTGTAACTAGACTCCTAATAGAATCAAAATTAGCTCTGATACTCCACAGTGGAGAGAGGAGGAAGTGCAATTAGCATATAAGGCCCTCACCCAGGGGCCCATGCCACCAAGTATTAACACTTGTCCCCAGCCTCTCTCAATTCACAGAGTTTTGGAACCCATGACCCTTGCCTAGCGAGTGCTACTTAGTTGATGGTGAGTCCCTCCATCATAACAAAAGGCCAAGTACAGTTCCAAGCACAGTTCCCATAATCAGGGTAATAACAATTTATTCTTCCTGCCCCAATAACAGAGACACTGGGGATCCCACAGCAGCCAAAGTGACCATTTGGAGCAGCTATGGCCTCATTCTAGATGGGGTGGGTGTGTCCATGCAAATGAGATCGGCCCCTGAAGTTCTTTTCCACAACTTGCCACACCTCACCACCAGATGTCAGGGTGGAGCTCATCCTGACACTGCTTACACAAGCATAACAGCCCAGTCCTGCTGAAGGAAATAAGGCCATCAGAGAAGCAAGGAAGAAAATAAAAATGGGGCAATCTGGATCTAGAGAAGCTGCTGAAGTGGGTAGTGGAGAGCCAACAGCAACAGAGTCATTACTGCAACAGCTGACCACCCAACTCAAGCAGCTCAAAAGCAACAGCAGCAGCAATTCATCCAAGAGCTGACCACTCAACACCACCACCACCTTGTCCAGTGGATCACTCCTTTAAGGCGGCCCCAGACCTTGCCATAACACATGCAAAACCTGCAGATGTACCTCTGCTGCTCTGATAATTAATACTCCCCACAACATACCTTTCAGGACCCAGGAGTCCTACACATACCTATCACAACATGTGGTGTACCTCAATAAATGCCCCAATAACCACTGCAATAAATGCCCCAATAATAACTGTGAGTGAAACCAGACAATCACTGCACTCTCAGATGAACTCACACTGAACAAGACTAAGAGACAAAAACACCGTATCATGCAGGGGCGAACACTTTTCACAAAGTGATCACTCTATGTCTGACCTCTCAGTCCTCAATGGAAACCTGCACAACACCTTCAGAAGATGAGCCTGAGAGTATAAATTCATAACTTTGCTAGCCAATTAGTGTTGCCACACCACCACATGTATTGGATAAGGTGATTTTGGTCCCTGCTGAAGGAGCTCTCACCCCCACATCTGCCCTGTCTTGCCCAGTAATTAATCCTGTCCCCCATCAGTTCTATCACCACCCCATCATGTCATCCCTCTACCCCATCAACTCCCCCAATACTTTCAGTTCGCCCTTCCAGTACTCACTGCATCTTCCCAGAACAATACAGCCCTCCCCATCCCATCAGTCCCCAGCCTCCTCACTTTGCCCCCAGGCCATAGTTCAGCCCTCCCAGCTTCACCCCTGCTCCTCTTAGGGTTCTTCACCCTCCCCAGGCCTCTCCCACTTCCACCTCCCAGGCTGGCAGGAGAATTCCAGATTTCTAGGGCTGACAGCAGGGACCCCAGGGACTGGCTGTGGCTCACACTGTCAGCCCCGGGCTGACTGACTGTCGGACCCCTGGCCACACTGCCTGGTTGGACTGACACTGGGAGCTCTGGCTGCCACAGCACTTTCTAAGTAAAAATTAATTCCGACTTTAATTCATTCTGGGGATACAACTCTCAAATGTCAGGATTTTTTTCAGCTGTGGATGAAAAAAAAAAAAACCCCTGACATTTGAGAGCTCTATCCTGAAATCATGAGTCGGGCTTAATTTTACTTAGAAATTGCATCTCTCATGACTAATTCAGGAGAGTTGGCATGTCTGCAACAAGCTGCAACTCACTAACCCCCCCTGCTTTGTCCTATGATGGCAGAGGTGTTACTTGGCCACTTCACGTTGAATGGTCTCTTACAACACGTGCTAACTGCTTATGCTAAACAATCTGTTACACCTTGTATTTAGCTGTGACTGAGTACCTTTCCCAGCCCTGAAGAGGAGGCCTTTGAAAGCTTGTCTCTTTCACCAAAAGTAGTTGGTCCGATAAAAGATATTACCTCACCCACCTGCTTGCTCTAGTTTCTACATGATCAGTAGAGACTTGCTGAAGTTTTAGCACTAAATTACTCAAAGATTCTACCCTTGTTGGGCATGCACCAGTCCAGGGCTGAACAGGACTTTCCCTGCAATTGCAACTCTGTGCTGCTGCCTGGATGCCCAGGGCTGGGTCCAGGCACTGGAACTGAGGGCAAGGAGCTTGTCTCTTCTGTGCTCCCAGTGACCTCCTCCACCCCCGCTGACACCCGGGCAATGTGAAGGAGGAAGATGCCTGATTCAAATGCAGAGGCGGTAAGGGATGGACTTGGTTGAGGGGGTGGGGAAAGTGGATTGGGACAAGGAGCCCGGGAGAGGGGGAGGAGTGGGAGTTTTGGTGGGGGTAGACTGGGACTGGTTGGGCCAGGGGGCTGAGAGCTGGTGGGAGGAGTCAAGGTAGATTTGATGAGGAGTCTGGGTAGAGATGGAGAATTGGGACACAGAGCCAGAAGTAGGGCTGAGACAGGACTGGAACAGGGACAGGGGAGGGAATGAAGCAGAAGAGGTCAAGTTGCGGGGAGGATGCAGAAGGTTCTCTGCCCACCAGAGCTCACTCTTCTCCAGACCCTGCAATGGAGCCCAAGATTCCTGAGCCTCACCAGTCCACTGCTACCAGCAAATACCTATGAAACCCCTGGGTCTCTGTGTGTGTGTGTGTGTGTGTGTGTGTGTGTGTGTGTGTGTGTGTGTGTGTGTGTGTGTGTGTGTGTGTGTGTGTGTGTGTTAGCCCCTCCAGAGTTGATCCACATAAAGAATGACAACTGACTATTTCTGTTACTCCATGATAATCGTGCTATCACTTACTCCATCAACTCAAATGGCTGAGGTCAGTGGAGCGTGTCCCATCTTTTCTCCCTTCCCTGTGAGGACGTGGGTGTTGGGAAAGGCTTAGGTAGTGGTACTGTGGGACTTTTGTGGAAACTGAGTGGGGAGGTTAATTAACTGTTGTCATATGTATATCATCACAATCAATATTTCTATGTATTTTCACCCTTCATTGTTGTGGCACACCATCCAAATGCTGTGTTGGGTACAGAATTATTAATTTCCCAATGCTTTTCTGTGATCTTCTCCCTATAGCATCTGAGCGCTTCACAATCAGTAATGAATTTCTCTTCACAATACTCCTGTGCGGTAGGCTGGCATTACTATGTTTGCATGTTATAGATGGGATTACTGAGACTGAAAGATTAAGGTGAAAATTGGCCAAAGTGTCCACTGATTTTTATTTTTTTGGGGTGCCCAACCTGTGTTGTGTAGGGCCTGGTTTGTCCAAATACTTAGCATTTTTATTAGACTTTATGTATTCAGGCACAGATCTCACTGATTTCAGCTGCAGCTGTGAATGATCTGCTCCACAAATCTGGTCCCAGGTGTCTCAAGGCAGGCACCCAGAAAATGAAGAAGATACAGTTAATGATCATCTGTGAAAACTCTGGCCTAAGTGACTTGCTCAGTATTTCACAGCACTCTATGGCAGAGGAAGGGATAGGGATCCAGTTCTCCAGAGTGGCATTTAGCTGGATGGAATTTCCTTGATGAGTCCTGTGGGAAAAAATAGTAAGTGATCCTGTAATTCAAGACTGTATCAGGCATGTACACAAGGGGGATGAATTAAGGTTGCGTAGACCATCTTAATTCTGGCATTTCCTAACTTTCAAGTACTTGAATTTTCCACCTTAATGTTTTTAAACACAGATTTTTTTATTGTAATTTAAAATGCAGTGGGGTGTGTCTGTATAAACTCTTTACAAATAAAAGAAATGACCAAGTAATCTAGCTTCACAAATTTGGACATCTCTGGATGAGGGTTTGCAGTGATAAAGATACTTAGGTGCCCTGGCACAAGTCTTCTGCTATCACTTAAAATCTCATAAATTATATCCTGAACTTCAAACTAGCTTTATCTATCTCCAAAACCAAGTGGTTCTTGACTGCCCCTTTCATCCAAGGCTTAAAGTGAACTAAGTTCCATGAGGTCATAGATGTAAACAAAAGGGGGCTGAAGGGGCCTGAGGAGAGTCATTCAAAAGACAGAAGCTATTTTAGCCTTAGCAATTTGTTACACTGATAAAATTTCAGCTCTGGGAAGCAATAAACGTAGCACAAAACAATGCAAAGGCCATTTTGTAAGCCTTTCCCATATCACTTCTGAAGGTTTGTCACCCACATCCATGCATTTTTCTTTTGGCTGATGTGAACTTGGTTCCCACCCTGCAAACGATAATGCACATTCTTAACTTTCTGTACTTGAATAGTTCCACTGAAGTCCGTGTGTCCATTATTTGCAGTATTGGCTGAGTTGCTACAATATATATGTCAGCCTATAGGTGTTAGCAAACTTTTACTGTTTCATAGTGTTTGTTTGATTGATTGGCAACATAATCAAACTGCATTGCTTCTTGGATTCTGAACAAATGTTTCTGATATCTATTTTCAAATACTTGGGCAGCTCTACTTCTTTTAAGTGAGTATACTTCCTATTATCTTTTGAAATTTTACTCTAAGTTTGGGGTGAGGGAGTTTTGTAAAGAGAATTATGGTCCTATACGATTATTTCATGTTAAATTGGTGAATTAGCATTTAAAAAGTGGTGACAATTTGACACGGTTACATAAAAATGTGTTGGGGCAGTATGATTTTGCTTGAAATAGCTTGTATGTTTTCACTGACTACGAACCTCAGTCATATCTGCTGCCTTCTGATGTAAGTACTTGCTCTTCAAAATCACTAATACAGAGTATGTAAGTACTGAGAGGCTGAATCACTTTCTCGGTTAAAACTCCCTATTTTCATGGTTTATTCATTTGCTGTAGAAAAAAAACGAAACAAAACCCCATGGAAAACAAGGTCCAGGCAGCAGAGAAACAGTTTTTAACTTTTATAAATAGTCTAGATATTTCCTTTTGCTGTTTTCAAGTTTTTTTATAGGTCTTCACTGTGGTCATTCTAAGAATCACAGTACCATCTTCATAAGCAATACTTCATGGTATGACACCAATTATTTGACAACACTGATTGGTAATTAGGACAGAGCAATAACCAGAATATTGTGTTCCAGAGCTGGCATTTTGGGGAATGGCCACATGTTCATACCAGCTTGTGACATTCATTGGCAGGAATGGTGTTTTGAAAGTGAACACTCAGTTTCCTCATTTTGGCCCATCTCTAGTTTTCATTACTAGTTATATATCCTAGACAGAAGGAGAACGGGGATGGCAAGTGCTTGTTGACACACTTTTCCTTAAGCTAAATTAATATTGAACAGTAGGAAATTGATTAAATGAACCAGCCAATGAGTCAGCAAAGTATTAAGTGAAGGAAGTGCAAGCCTAACAATTGATGAGATGTGTTTTAATATCTAAACTCTGCACAGTGTTTGCTTTCTTGGATTGGAAATTTTAAATGTCTCTCTAAAAATTACTTCATATCATTGCCCCACTAAATAAAGAATGGCCTCTTTGACCGTGTAAACTGTTTGTGCATCAAAATATATCCATAAGAGTACATCCCAGATAGAGCTTGGTTATGGAAAGAAAAGAGTTCATACACACAGCTTTACATTACAATAGGTTTTCATTTCATTCACATATTGACACTAATCTCACACAATTCACCTTCTTGGTCAAATACTATTACACATTATAGCATGAGTGCCCTGGACAGTTGTTCTTTAAAAGTGCCCTTTTAACAGTTGCTTGTATGCAGGTCTGCTAATATTAGGATTGCCAGGTGTCCGGTTTTCGACCGGAATGCCTGGTCGAAAAGGAAGCCTGGCAGCTCCAGTCAGCATGCTGACCGCGCCGTTAGAAGTCCAGGCAGCAGCGCAGAGGGGCTAAGGCAGGCTTGCTTCCTGCCATGGCTCCGTGCGGCTCTCAGAAGAAGCGGCATATCCTTCCTCCTGCTCCTATGCATAGGAGCAGCCAAAGGGCTCCACACACTGCCCCTGCCCAGGTGTTGGTTTTGCAGCTCCCGTTGGCCAGGAACTGCAGCCAATGGCAGCTGCAGGGGCGGCGCCTGCAGACGAGGCAGTGCACAGAGCTGCCTGGCTGCATCGCCAAGTATAAGCTAGAAGGGGGACATGCCACTGCTTCTGGGAGCTGCTTGAGTTAGGCGCCATGGGGACCCTGCACCACTGACCCCCTCCCATGCCCCAACCACCTGCCCCAGCCCTGAGCCCCCTCTAGGGTTGCCAACTTTCTACTTCACACAAAAGCGAACACCCTTGCCCTGCCCCCTGCCCCACCCCTCCTCTGAGGCCCTGCGCCAGCCACACCCTTTCTCCTAGGCTCTGGGATGGGGGGTGGAGCTGAGGGGTTCAGAGTATTGGAGGGGGCTCCAGGCTGAAGCGGGGGTTGCAGTGTGGGAGGGGGTACGGGCTCTGGGCTGGGGGTGTGGGTTCCAGGGTGGGTCCAGAAATGAGAGGTTCAGGGCACAGGAGGGGGCTCCGGGCAGGGGGTTGGGGTATGGGGGGGTGAGGGCTCTTGCTGGGGGTCCTGGCTCTAGTGTGGGACTGGAGATGAGGGATTTTGGATACAGGAGGGGGCTCCAGACTGGATATGAGAGGTTCAGAGGGCAGGAGTGGGATCAGAGCGGGGGCAGGGGGTTAAGGCATGGGGGGAGTGAGGGCTCCAGCTGGGGGTGATGGCCCCGGGTGTGGGGCTTGGGATAGGGAGTTTGGGGTGCAGGAAGGTGCTCTGAGCTGGGATCAAGGGGTTCAGAGGGCAGGACAGGGCTCAGGTCTGGGGCAGGTGGTTGGGGTGCAGGAGGGGGTCAGGATTGCAGGCTCCAGGCAGCTCCCGGAAGCAGCAGCATGTCCCTCTTCTGGGTCCTACGTGGAGGCATGGCCAGGCAGCTCTGCACACTGTCCCAGCCACAGGCAATGCCCCAACTGCAGGCACCGCCCCCACAGCTCCCATTGGCCACAGTTCCCAGCCAGTGGAAGCTGTGGAACTGGGTGGGGGAAGTGTGGGGGCAGCCAGAGGGCTCCGTACACATAGGAGCCGGAGTGGGGACATGCCGCTGCTTCTGGGAGCCGCACGGAGCCACACCAGGCAGGGAGTCCGCCTTAGCCCTGCCACACCACCAACCAGACTTCTAACAGGCTGGGTCAGTAGTGCTGAGTGGAGCCACCAGGGTCCCTTTTTGACTGGGCATTCTGGTCAAAAACCGGACACATGGCAACCCTTGCCACAGCCAACTTTCACACTTGGAAATTTTACTTTTGTGTCACCCCTCACTTTGTCCCCTTATTCCAAAGATCCTGTCCACAGTAGCGTGGTGCTTGCTGATAAATATGGTAAGTGTTCTTCGAGGGCCACTGCAGGGTGGATGTGGTCCATTCCCAATAATTGATGAGGAGGTGTCAATACCAAGAGAGGGAAAATTGCTTTTGTAGTGAGCCAGCCACTCCCAGTCCCTATTCAAGTGTTAAGTTTGAAAATGAATTGTAGTGCTGCAGTTTCTCTTTGAAGTCTGTTTTGGAAGGTTTTTTTTGTTGTTGAACCAATCCCTGTAACAAACCCCATTGCCTACTCTGTCCCCATATTTACTCTAGCAACACCATCATAGGACCCAATCACATCAGCTACACATTCAGGGGCTCATTCACCTGCACATCCACCAATGTGATATATGCCATCATGTGCCAGCAATGCCCCTCTGCCATGTACATTGGCCAAACCGGACAGTCTTTACATAAGAGAATAAATGGACGTAATCAGACATCAGGAATGGTAACATACAAAAGCCAGTAGGAGAACACTTCAATCTCCCTGGACATTAAATAACAGATTTAAAAGTAGCCATCCTTCAACAACAACAAAAAGCAATTTTCCCTCTCTTGGTATTAACGCCTCCTCATCAGTTATTGGGAGTGGACCACATCCACTCTGACTGAATTGGTTTGTCATCACTGGTTCTCCACTTGTAAGGTAACTCCCTTCTCTTCATGTGCCATTATAGATATATATGCCTGTATCTGTCATTTTCACTCCATGCATCTGAAGAAGTGGGTTTTTTACCCACGAAAGCTTATGCCCAAATAAATCTGTTAGTCTTTAAGGTGCCACCGGACTCCTTGTTGTTTTTGTGGACACAGACTAACATGGCTCCCCCTCTGATAATTTAATTGGAGAGTAAGGGGACAAATGCTTTCCGATTATAAATAAAGGTGGGGTTTGCTTTAACAGTTCTACAGTAGAAAAGTTTTAGAGTAGAAAGCTGAAATGTGCCATGGAAATCTATTCCCCATTGAAGAGAGGTGTCATTGAGTGTTCCAGGGAAAATTGGTTTTATTTTACCCACTGACACTTGTATAACACTTAGGAACACTCCATTTTGAATAGGTTCTCAGTAAGGTCCTGGCTCTGCAATGAGCTCAGTGAAGGTAAATGAATACCTGTACCGATGCAGAGCTCATTATGATTTTGGACTGAAGAAAACCTATTCAAAATGTAATGCTCCCGCTGAAATGAAGGTGAGATCTGGCTGAGTAAGCACTTTGGCCCAGATCCACAAAGATACTCAGGCACTTAATCCCAGACTAAGGCCTTGTCTACACTACAAAGTTAAGTCGACTTAAGTTATGTTGACGTACAGCCACTGCTGTAATTAAACCATTGTTGCATGTACAAACTATGCTCCTTGTCTCAGCAGAGCACATCCACGGTAGCAGCTCTTGCATCAACATGGAGAGCAGTGCACCACGGGTAGCTAGCCCACTGTGCACTCACCACCATCTACCACAGGGTGTTCTGGGGTCAGGTTCAGCATCCCATGATGCAGTTTTCTCCGTCTCATCATTCAACACACATCCTAGTATGTTTTGCTCCACTTTTAACAGCCCCTGTAACCTGCATGCCTGCCATATCTGTCAGAAAGCCTGGATCCTGCACTGCTCTCCAATACTGTGTTGAGCATTCTGAACACAACGCACCCGATCCTGCAGTATTTCATGAGCTGCAACTCTGATGACGATACCTTGATGTCTGCCTTGCTGTGTGGCATGGAATGAAACAATCCCTGATCGCTGTTGGCATTCATGAAGCAGCTTTACATGGTGGGCGGTCACTTTTGGGCTCAAGAAACAAGCACCGAGTGGTAGGATCACATCATTATGCAGGTATGGGCTGATGACCAGTGGCTGCAGAACTTTTGGATGCACAAGGCCACCTTCCTGGAATGGTGTGCAGAGCTTTCCCCTGCCATTCATTGCAGACTCTCTAAAATGAGAGCTGCTTGTAACTTTCTGTACAGGCCTGTGTTCCTAAAGATGCATGCATCATGAACCTTCCCTGATCAGCACCACCATCCCCACTGCTTCTTCCTCTTGGTGTGTGGTGTGAAGCGAGGCAGGAGCCTAACTCATTTCTATCAGAAACACACTAGATGCCTAAACTTCCTGACTCTAGGTGGTTGGTTCCCATTCATGGATCGCTAAGCAGAGACTTAGTGTGCAGCCCCGACTTAGGTGCCAAACTCCAAGAAAGGGGAGGTTTAGGACACATCTCTCTCATCGGTCTAGCCCATTGACTAGTTTAGGCAGCTCCCCACCTACTGTGGTGCCTTTGTGGATCACATTCTAAGGGCCTATCTCTCCCCATTTGCTGTATAGGAGCGTTGGCACCTAAGTTGGCTTTGTGGATTGCAGTCTTGTTCCTGTGATTCCTCTAGTAGCCTTAAAGTTAGGTGTTACGATGCTGAGTGTCACAGCCCCTTCAGGGGTCCACCCCTCACAGTTGGCCCTAGGTGCAGTAGGGATGTGGGGTTGTTTTTTCTTTCCAAGAGACAATGCTAACATTCTAATAGCAAAAGGTCAGTAGGAATTACAAATCATCTTCCCTTTTACATTTGTGAATTTTTGGCTATAAAATATCCCAATGCTATAACCGTGTTGCCTAATCAGCAGGCACAAACACAGGAAGTATCCAGGAAGAAGCTCAGCCTTGGTGTGAATTAGCGTCTCCATAAGACATCTCACTGAAGAAAAATACTGTTGTTGCTCAAGTTATTGTCTAGCCAGCTAGAAGAAAAACACAAGGAAATGGGCTCATTGTTTAAAATATCAATATTGTCCATATTTGTATTAATAGTAAGATGATGACTGGGGTGATAGGGTTCCTGTAACAGCAGCATTCGTATTAGTTTCACAGGTGCAGTTCCCCATGACACTTTTAACATTAGAGCAGTGGTTTTCTTCATTTGCACTTGCTTTCTATAACTTGAGCACACAGCATGGCTATCCAGTCTCTCCGCATGAACCCTACTAGAGCAGCAAGCTTAGAACAGCACTGTAGCACCAACCCAATTTAGTTCTTCTTCGCGGAGCAAGATAGGTATTTTAACTCCTAAACTTACTAATGGATCGTTTTATGAGAACTGTTTAGTCTTATTTTCCCCTAAAAGTTTTATTTTAAAAAAACACTTGTCTGAGGATGGCCACCTCCTTTTCTCTATAAAGTCATCCTTTCAGAGTAGTACAACTTCATTCGCAGCCTTCCCTACACAGCTTCACCACTGCTACTTACTGTCTTCTCTAGTTCCCCTTTTACCCTGCCACTTGTCTCAGCACACACTTTGCCCTTTCCTGCACTTTCCATATGTTATCTCCTTCAGCTCTTGTCCCCACCATTCCATCGCTCGCTATCTGCCAGGCTTCTTCCAAAAATATGGTGATAGCAATAGTATTTTCCACTTCTAAGCAATTTTAAGCTCATGATATTGAAGCACTTGGCACAGAAGGGATCACATGCACCCAAAAAGCCAGTGGGAAAGATGGGAGCAGAACTCATCTGCTGTCCCCGAGTCAGATAGATGCCTTAGCCACTGCACATGTCCTGATAGCATCTGGAGCTCTGCTGTACTTGTACTGCAATTATTACTGCTTTAAACATACCTTATAAGTTCCTAAGTATCTCTTCATTCTATTAATACTTCTAAGTAAATACTGCAGCACTTGCTTGGTTTTGCACACCTTTTTTTTAAAAAATCAAGCTTTATTTAATTTTAGAGCAACTAGATTTTGTCACAGTCTCTTTTTGGCAGGACTTTATCTCTTTCAGTGTTCCCCAGATGCCATATGTAATGGAAACGTTGTGGGTTTATGGCTTTGCAATATCTGTGCTGAACTTCAATAACAATGTTTATGATGCCTTGTGCTGTTATGGCAACTGCAATCAGGTTCTAAACTTACTCTCAGGAAATAAGGACTCGTATATATATCCAGTTGCCATGGAAACACATTTTCTGTGTTTAGGAAACTCAATCTATAGTGTCACACATCCCTTTTGAAACATCTGGACGACCGAGTATGGGCTACATGGTGGCTAGAACACCACAGTTAAATAGCGGGGGAACGCAGGGGTGCATCAACTGAGCAACAGAGTTCAAATGGAATCACTAAGCCTGACTCAGCTGGGGTAAGTTTTCCCCCACGCTCCAGTGGACCTTCTGCTCAAGGGACCAAGGGTATGATTTTCCATGCCTCTGTTCCAAGGGCTTCATATAGTCAAAGAGCAGCACTACTGGGCCAGGGATGCTCCTGTATCCCACCCTGCCAGATGATCTGGACAAGGAGTAGCAGAAACAGTGGAGAAAAGAGACCCTGGTCATCAGAAGAAGAGAAGCAGAAGTAAATGCAGATGGTTACCCCTCAGCTGCCAGAATGTGTAACAGGTATAGAGTCAAGCAGCTGTGTTAGTAATACAAAACCTGATGAACCCATCCCCCTGGTGCTCCGCTCTTTTGTCCTTGTTCCACATTGTAATTTGAGCATAATTCAAAGTGTGTCTCCTAATATTCAAAGCCCTCCATAGGATTGGCTAAAACTACCAGAAAGATTGCCTCTCCCTCTGTGACAATGACCTCCCATAACAAGTATGTTCCACTGGAACTATGAAGCTGTTGACAATAGGAAGCAACTCAGGAGTTTGGAAGAATGAACTATTACAGAAGCTGAATCTAATTTGTTTTTTTCAAAAAAAAATTAGTTTTAGTTTGTGAAAATTTCCCACAATATTTTTATCAAAAATAAATTGAACCGAAAAAATAAAAATATCAACTCGGTCCAACATATCATGCTAGGTGAGGTGGAGGAGGGGTAGGGGAAGCCATGGTGTAGGTTCAACTTATGTGAAAGTTCAGTCTCCCACAGGATCTTCCTCCCACCCCACACCCCCTTCAGGCACTGGAGAGCTAGAAGAGATTTTCTCCACTCACTCATCGATGTCCAGATGCAAAATCAGTTCCTGGATGGGAGGAGGAGCAGAGGAAGCTAAGAAATAGGAGGGTTTTCACAACCTTCACAGGTAGTCAGTCTATGCCCACATGCCAAACTGTGTGTACATTAAGAACATAAGAATGGCCCTACTTGTCAGACCAAAGGTCCATCTAGCTCAGTATCCTGTCTTTCGACAGTGGTCAATGCCACGTGCCCCAGAGGGAATGAACAGAACAGGTAATCATCAAGTGATCCATCCCCTGTCATCCACTCCCAGTTTCTGGCAAACAGAGGCTAGGAACACCATCCCTGCCCATCTTGGCTAATAGCCATTGATGGACCTATCCTCCATGGATTTCTCTAGTTCTTTTTTTAACACTGTTATAGTCTTGGCCTTCACAACATACTCTGGCAAGGAGTTCCACAGATTGACTGTGCATCATGTGAAAAATACTTCCTTTTATTTGTTTTAAACCTGCTGCCTATTAATTTCATTTGGTGACCCCTAGTTCTTGTGTTATGAGAAGTAGTAAACAACACTTCCTTATCTACTTTCTCTACACCAGTCATGATTTTATAGACCTCTATAATATCCCCCCTTAGCCATCTCTTTTCCAAGCTGAAAAATCCCAGTCTTATAAATCTCTCCTCATATGGAAGCCATTCTATACACCTAATCATTTTTGTTGTCCTTTTCTGAACCTTTTCCAATTCCAATATATCTTTTTTTGAGATGGGGCAACCACATCTGCACACAGTATTCAAGATGTGGGCATACCATGGATTGATATAGAGGCAACATGATATTTTTTGTGTTATTATCTATCCCTTTCTTAATTATTCCCACCATTCTGTTCATTTTTTTGACTGCCACTGCACATTGAGTGGATGTTTTCAGAGAACTATCCACAATGACTCCAAAATCTCTTTCTTGAGTGGCAACAGCTAATTTAGACCCCATCATTTTATATGTATAGTTGGGATTATACTTTCCAATGTGCATTACTTTGCATTGATCAGCATGAAATTTCATCTGCCATTTTGTTGCCCAATCACTTAGTTTGGTGAGATCTTTTTGAAGTTCTTCACAGTCTGCTTTGGTCTTAACTATCTTGAGCAGTTTGGTATCATCTGCAAACTTTGCCACCTCGCTGTTTACACCTTTCTCCAGATCATTTATGAATAGGTTGAATAGGATCGGTCCTAGGACTGACCCTTGGGGAACACCACTAGTTACCCTTCTCCATTCTGAAAATTTACCATTTATTCCTACTCTTTGTTCCTTGTCTTTTAACCAGTTCTCAGTCCATGAAAGGATCTTCCCTCTTATCCCATGACAACTTAATTTACGTAAGAGCCTTTGGTGAGGGACCTTGTCAAAGGCTTTCTGAAAATCTAAGTACACTATATTCACTGGATCCCCTTGGGCCACATGCTTGTTGACACCCTCAAAGAATTCTAGTAGATTGGTGAGGCATGATTTCCCTTTATTAAAACCATGTTGACTCTTCCTCAACAAATTATGTTCATCTATATGTCTGACAATATTGTTCTTTATTATAGTTTCAACCAATTTGCCCGGTACTGAAGTCAGACTTACAGGCCTGTAATTGCCAGGATCACCTCTGGAGCCCTTTTTAAAAATTGGCATCACATTAGCTATCCTCCAGTCATCTGGTACAGAAGCTGATTTAAATTATAGGTTACAGACTAGAGTTAGTAGTTCTGCAATTTCACATTTGAGTTCCTTCAGAACTCTTGGGTGAATACCATCTGGTCCTGGTGACTTATTTGCTGTTTAATTTATCAATTTCTCTGCAATGGCCTTATCGTCCTTGAATGCTCCTTTAGCACCTCAATCATCCAGTGGCCCCACTGGTTGTTTAGCAGGCTTCCTGCTTCTAATGTACTTTTTAAAAAAAATTGCTATTACTTTTTGAGTCTTTGGCTAACTGTTTCTCAAATTCTTTTTTAGCCTTCCTAACTGTATTTTTACACTTCATTTGCCAGTGTTTATGCTCCTTTCTATTTTCCTCACTAGGATTTAACTTCCACTTTTTAAAGGGTGCCTTTTTGCCTCTCACTGCTTCTTTCACTTTGCTGTTTAGACACGGTGGCTCTTTTTTGGTTCTCTTACTATGTTTTTTAATTTGGGGTATACATTTAAGTTGAGCGTCTATTATGGTGTCTTTAAAAAGACTCCACGCAGCTTGCAGAGATTTCACTTTTGGCACTGTACCCTTTAATTTCTGTTTAACTAACCTCCTCATTTTTGTGTAGTTCCCCTTTCTGAGATTAAATGCTACAGTGCTGGGCTGCTGTGGTGCTTTTCCTGCCACAGGGATATTAAATTTAATTATATTATGGTCGCTATTACCAAGCAGTTCAGCTATATTCACCTCTTGGACCAGATCCTGTGCTACACTTAGGACAAAATCAAGAATTGCCTCTCCTCTGGTGGGTTCCAGGACCAGCTGCCCCAAGAAGTAGTCTTTTAAAGTGTCAAGAAACTTTATCTCTGCATCCCATCCTGAGATGACGTGTACCCAATCAATGTGGAGATAATTGAAATCCCCCATTATTATTATTGCTTTATTTATTTATTACATTCTTGCTTTATTTGCATTGCATATTGATACACACTAAAAACTCTTTAAAATTGCTCCCTATTTCTGCACAAGTGTGCCTTTCTGCATCTTCCTGCATATGTACTGCATACCTCTCTCAAAATCTAGCTAGTAGATTTAACCAACTGTTTCAAGGTTGAACAATAAACATTTAATAGTCAGGAAATGTGAAAGTTAAAGTTGGACATGTAACCTTAACTCTGACCCCCGTGTGTGTAAGAATTATAGTAGTATTTAGCTTACAGGATGATATACTAATTCACAGATAACATTTGGCACTGATCCTGCAAACACTATTGCACGTGAAAAGCACCAATGATCTTAGTGGAGCTACTCATGAGTGTAGGTGTTTGCAACTTTAGGGTCTTGTAATACTTACTCCATATTTCTCAATTTATTATAATCTTATTGTCATTGTCTTAAGCTTGTTGTATGATAACACTTCTTCTCTCATGGTATTTACCAGAATAATTTTGTCAGTACCCAAGACATACTCTTGGGAGTTGTAGAAGGGTGGTCACTGCTCCTGCCTGCAAGAGCTTAAAACAGCCCTGGGAGAGGGCTGGGGCAGGGGAAAAGCTGGGCTGATTGAGCAGCCTCAGTTGGGGTCACGCCCCAAACAGACCCAGCTGGCCCTATAACAGCCAGTGAAGCCAGGCACTAAGAGGACTCTCCCTCTAGCTTGCTGAGGGAGAAGGGCCTGGCTGCCTGGAAGCTGAGCGAGTACCTGAGGTGGAGCGGAGCTGGGGATCTCTGGCCCGGAAACCCCCCAGGCTTCAGGCCTAGAGTAAGGGAAGAAGGAAGATCCTGGGAACTACAGGCCAGTCAGCCTCACCTCAGTCCCTGGAAAAATCATGGAGCAGGTCCTCAAAGAATCAATCCTGAAGCACTTGCATGAGAGGAAAGTGATCAGGAACAGCCAGCATGGATTCACCAAGGGAAGGTCATGCCTGACTAATCTAATCGCCTTTTATGATGAGATTACTGGTTCTGTGGATGAAGGGAAAGCAGTGGATGTATTGTTTCTTGACTTTAGCAAAGCTTTTGACACGGTCTCCCATAGTATTCTTGTCAGCAAGTTAAGGAAGTATGGGCTGGATGAATGCACTATAAGGTGGGTAGAAAGCTGGCTAAATTGTCGGGCTCAACGGGTAGTGATCAATGGCTCCATGTCTAGTTGGCAGCCGGTATCAAGTGGAGTGCCCCAAGGGTCGGTCCTGGGGCCGGTTTTATTCAATATCTTCATAAATGATCTGGAGGATGGTGTGGATTGCACTCTCAGCAAATTTGCGGATGATACTAAACTGGGAGGAGTGGTAGATACGCTGGAGGGGAGGGATAGGATACAGAAGGACCTAGACCAATTGGAAGATTGGGCCAAAAGGAATCTGATGAGGTTCAATAAGGATAAGTGCAGGGTCCTGCACTTAGGACGGAAGAACCCAATGCACAGCTACAGACTAGGGACCGAATGGCTAGGCAGCAGTTCTGCGGAAAAGGACCTAGGGGTGACAGTGGACGAGAAGCTGGATATGAGTCAGCAGTGTGCCCTTGTTGCCAAGAAGGCCAATGGCATTTTGGGATGTATAAGTAGGGGCATAGCGAGCAGATCGAGGGACGTGATCGTTCCCCTCTATTCGACATTGGTGAGGCCTCATCTGGAGTACTGTGTCCAGTTTTGGGCCCCACACTTCAAGAAGGATGTGGATAAATTGGAGAGAGTCCAGCGAAGGGCAACAAAAATGATTAGGGGACTGGAACACATGAGTTATGAGGAGAGGCTGAGGGAGCTGGGATTGTTTAGCCTGCAGAAGAGAAGAATGAGGGGGGATTTGATAGCTGCTTTCAACTACCTGAAAGGGGGTTCCAAAGAGGATGGCTCTAGACTGTTCTCAATGGTAGCAGATGACAGAACGAGGAGTAATGGTCTCAAGTTGCAGTGGGGGAGGTTTAGATTGGATATTAGGAAAAACTTTTTCACTAAGAGGGTGGTGAAACACTGGAATGCGTTACCTAGGGAGGTGGTAGAATCTCCTTCCTTAGAGGTTTTTAAGGTCAGGCTTGACAAAGCCCTGGCTGGGATGATTTAACTGGGAATTGGTCCTGCTTTGAGCAGGGGGTTGGACTAGATGACCTTCTGGGGTCCCTTCCAACCCTGATATTCTATGATTCTATGATTCTAAGGCCAAAGAGGTACTGAAGTGGCAGGGGGCAGCCAAAGGCAACAGGTCCAAACTCCCCTTGCCTATGATGAGTGGCGCTTACACTGCAATTGGCCCCAGGGAACAGGGGCTAGGTGATGACTGGCAGTGGCCATAGACTGAGGTGAGGTGGGGTAGAGGGCTGGGGGTTCCCTGGGGAGGGGAGACCCAGATCTGTGTGGGGTACTGCAAGGGGGAAGAACCCCGAGGAAAGGGGCACCTGGGCCCAGGAGGGACTTGGAGCCCAGCAGCAAGTGGGACACCAGCCTGCAGAGGGCACTCTGGAGGCTGGAATGCTAATTCCCTGGGTGACCAGCAGGAGGTGCCGCAGGGGTGAGTCCTGCCCTGCTACAGGGGTGGTCCAAGACTGTGGAACAAACACCTTGTAGGAACTCAAGTAATCACAGATTTCACCAAGTTCTGTCCCAAGTGCAAGGTGACTGTCTCTGATCTTTCCTTTTGAATAAAAACATACAGCATAAATATAAAATATATACTAGTAGTTGAAAGCCTAAGCTGTGACATGGGTGTAATTCATAAAGGCATGTGTGGTTTTTAAAAAGTGGAAGGGGAAAAAGCAAAAATTGCTGAGAACTTTCAAAACAGATGGCAACTGACTATGAATGATTGAACCTGGTTATATTCTGAACAAAAAGAGCTCTAAACCATGTTTGTAGCAGTTTCCATCACTTCACACTACCAATACAGATAGTATAACCTTCCAAGTGATGTTTGGGGTTACTGTGTGTGCTGGTTGTCTTGTGTTGATTTGTACCTATGTAGGGGTTGTGGTGTAACACTTATGATTTGTGCAGTAGAGAATGAGGGTTGTGTTTGCCGCCCTGAGGCGCAAAGTTTGTTTGGGTTATTGTGTCTGCTGATTTGTGTTATATGGGTGGTTTTGAAGAACTGTGGTGTCTGGACCAAGTAATCCACTGTCTGTGCAGTATCCAATGAAACTATTAGCTGTGGAGTAAGGGTGGTGATTGGTTGCATTACCTCTGATATCACAGTGATCTAGGACTCTTGGCATGGCATAGATACAGTATTATTCTTTACTTTTACTGTACATACCCAGATACAGTTCATGCCTGAAAATTTTAAAATTGGACAATAACAGACTGTAAAACCTAGTGATGATTGAACCTGGTGATATTATGAACAAAAAAGAGCTCTCAAGCATACTTATGGCTGTTTCCATCACTTCATACTGACTACAGTCATAATAGGCTTCAGAATGACACACAGTGTGGCATTCCTGGAATCAGAGTAGCAACCATGTTAGTCTGTATTCGCAAAAAGAAAAGGAGTACTTGTGGCACCATAGAGAGTCTCTAAGGTGCCACTAGTACTCCTTTTCTTATTCCTGGAATCTTATCTTTTTACTTTCTATATAATTATACATACACAATTTTTCCCGGGGAGAGGAAGGAAGAGAAACAGTCACATGTGACAGCTATTAGTCCTGTCACTTAAAGCACTAGTTGAAAGCACTCAGATATTGTCTTCCATTGACTTTGGATCAGGATCTTCTTAAAACTCTAAAATGCGTGCAGTACTGTATGACACACATTAAGAACAGTTTTCAGAGTAACAGCCGTGTTAGTCTGTATTCGCAAAAAGAAAAGGAGGACTTGTGGCACCTTAGAGACTAACCAATTTATTTGAGCATAAGCTTTCGTGAGCTACAGCTCACTTCATCGGATGCATACTGTGGAAACGGCAGAAGACATTATATCGTGTGTGTGTGTGTATATGTGTGTGTATATATATATAATGTCTTCTGCAGTTTCCACAGTATGCATCCGATGACGTGAGCTGTAACTCACGAAGGCTTATGCTCAAATAAATTGGTTAGTCTCTAAGGTGCCACAAGTCCTCCTTTTCTTATTAAGAACAGTGCCTGCCCCGAAAAACTATTGATTTTTAAACATCAGATATTGAGGTGAGAAACAGCAGAGACCCAGAGAAGGCAGATGATTTAGATTTCCTTTTGTTTGGTGATCATCTTCCATGGAAAATTGAGGTCATATGATATGGATTAGCACTCATGAGCTACCTGAAAGATGTGAATCTTTGAGAGGTGTGACTGACTAGAAGCTGTGAGTGTGTGGCACTCGAATCTCTACTGCACTGTATAAATTGAAGTACTTGTCTCTTTTAAATATGAGCCTGTACATCTTAGACTGATTGACTTATATGTACTTTTAAATCTGATTAAAAGATCGTGGTTCTTGAGGTTTTTGGTGCCATTGTTCTCTCTTTGTTGCTTGCCAACAGAGGAAAGTACTTTAAGGCCTTCTGGGTTTTGATCAGTTTTAAAGGTCACTATTGCACTGGATAATCTTTCAATGACTCATCAGAAACACTGTCACTGTTTCATTGGTCTCCTCATGTCTTCTAAAGTATTGCTGAAACTGAGCCACATGTCTCAAGTCCCTAAGCTAATATAACTGTGTTTTGGCCATGTACTCTGCTGTATAGTTGATTGGATTCTGGACATCTCAGTCCAACAACATTTTCTGACCCAAACCCTCTGGCCTTTTCATGCAGTGTAGCCTGGAAGAGTTATTTAACAGGAATAGAAGGGCATATGAGGTAAACTTGTATGGGCTAGTTAAAAATTTTAAAACAAAAATGTCTGTACATCTGCAGAGCAATAGCTTTATGACAGTAAATGTGGTTGCACAAGTGGGGAGTGGAGGGGAGAGGTGGGGAGTGGTCCTGGTTCTACATTATAGCAATTAATGACAAACATGGATACCCAATGTTCTAATAGGCAATTAAAATCAATATCTTAGTACCTGGGGGGAAGGTGGGGAGGGGGGAAGACATGGGTTAATGGGAATAGTGAGTTCAGTTACTCAGGACATCTGAAAATCGGGTTACTAGTATGACAGGAGTACTTCTAAGAACTGTGGTCAACAAGAATCAAACTGAGAGTGTGTCCGTCTAAGAACAAAGATGATAAACTTGGCCACTGTTTTTGCTCCCATCGCCTTACAATGACTATTAAAAGAGAATGCAGATTCCTTTGGTCCTGCAATTATATCCACATTAGGACGTGCTGTCCCCAAGGAATGGAGTGGGAGGAAGCAGGAAAAAAGACTTTCATTTTCTGAGATGTCTTGAGGCAAAGAACCCTTAAAATCTAGTCCCTGCCACCTCTACAGCTCTTGTAGGTCCCCATGCAGGAGTACCAGGGCAGATGCGCTACATAAAAGGGTTGCAGGGAGGGAGAAGCACATCCCCCATATGTTGTGTGTCGGGAAGGGAATAGTAGTACCCAGGGAGCAGGTGGGGGTGGAACAAGTTTCAGCCGAGAGAGGAGTCGGGGACACACAACTGTGCATTCTCTGTCCTGCCATTGTGTGTTTGGAGAGGGTGGGAGAAGAGGTTGGAGGGGACCGTCTTCAGCTATTGGCCTGGAGCAAGCTCTGTGGAGTGGCTCCACAGCTGTTTCATGGCCTGATCAGGGGATTTGCTTCTCACCTATCCCAATACATCTGCCCAGCACCTGGCCCAGCTACTTGGGTGGGCTGCTTGTCAAAGTATTGTAGCCTAAGGGAAAATATAATAATGATATATAATAATACATATTGTTGTTTGGCTCCCAAAAGGAGGTAGGAAATATCCTTTCATGAGAACAAAACTGTCATAAGTCCTTCATCTGGTTAGGGACTGCTAAAATTGCAATATACTGGATAGTTTAGTTTCTAAGTTTTAAATCAGCTGATTTTGCAAAGAGGAATAAAATTAAGCTGCTATTGAAATGCATAGGTGACAGTATCTGCAAAGCAGGGTATAATTCTTTTGGTCAACTACAGAAGAAAAACCTAGATACTTAAAGGCTGTAAAAAGTTTTGAAAGCTGATACTTTGGTGACGTAAAGTTTGGTGCTTACCACTGTTCCCTCTAAGCTCTGTGTGTGTGTGCGCACACGCAGATCCTAAACCCCACGCACATGGCAAAACACAGCACAGACAAAAATTTGCACAGAAGCACAACAATTTGCGCAGAAGAAATGTTTTGCACACACGGGCCTGTCAAAAATTAGAGGGAACATTGGTGCTTACAGACTGCAATTGTTCCGTAAGATGTTTTCATCTCCTTCCAATAATGTCTCCCTGTTTGGTTTTTTCTATGTCATAATCAGTTGTAGATAATAAGCGGCAGAAAAGTTGGATACGAGAAGACTTTTTACTCAAGAATACATATCTGGGGGTAAATGTTTCCCCCATTTACATTTCTTTTACATTCATGTGGTTTTAGAGCATAAAAATGTAGAAGCATTCCTTGTGGAGTATGTGACATCCAAAGAGTGAACGAATGATGGAAATAGCTGAATCAGTGTCCTGCTCTGAGATTGGGTTCTCCCCTCCCCCCGCCAATGATGTAATTGTGTGCAGTTTTTGGTTGGGTGGTTTTGTTTTTGTTTTTGAGGGGAGGCTGTTTTTGTTTGGTCACTCCTGCTGGCTGAATTGTGAGAGTGTAGTTGTAGAGTGATTTGTGACTTTCCATATCTTTCAACCTTAGGGTGACCAGATGTCCTGATTTTTATAGGGACAGTCCTGATTTTGAGGGCTTTTTCTTATATAGGCTCCTATTTAACCCCCCAGTCCAGATAGCAAGTGTAAAAAATCGGGTCACCCTATTCAATCTTGTTCGTGCCATTTAATTCAGCTTCTTAATGCAGTTAGCTTTTTCCCTGCAGATTTTTCAAACTTAGGTGCCTAAAGTTAGGCTTCTGAAGCCATGTTTAGGCACCTAGAGAAGTGGTCTGATTAGTCAGAGGTGTTGAGCAAGCCCAGCTTCTGCTGAAGTCAAAGGGAGCTGCACGTGTTCAGCACCTTCAAAAATTAGGCTAAAACGTATATTTGGGAGCCTTGCTTTAGGCTCCCAGGTTTGAAAATGTTGGCTTTCACTAGTATTTCTTATACACAACACTACCAATTCCTTTCTTGAAGGCTTCACTGCAAGTAAAATCCAAATATGCTGCAGCATGGTTAATGTATATTTAATATCATTAAGTAACAGAAGGGCAAAACCAAAGCAGTATAATGGTTCCAAAAGGAGCTACTTCATTTATTTCTAAAACAGGACTGCACAGGGGACTTCAGAAATTAAAAAAACAAATGGAAAGAGACAATGCAAGAAAACATCTACAGCTGAATTTTTGAGGAAAATATCAGAAAATCAAAGCAAGAGAACAAAGGTTGAAAAAGATCTTATTAGATAATTTTCTTGACCTTCAGAACAGTAGAAGTTAAACCTAATGTGCAAAGTAAAAGCTCATGCTCAAATAAATTGGTTAGTCTCTAAGGTGCCACAAGTACTCCTTTTCTTTTTGCGAATACAGACTAACACGGCTGTTACTCTGAAAGATGTTGCATAGGCTCTCCAACCAACCAAATACAAGATAGAGTAGGTGTGAAGAACATTAGAAATGATTA
Organism: Lepidochelys kempii; assembly: GCF_965140285.1. NCBI lineage: Eukaryota > Metazoa > Chordata > Testudines > Cheloniidae > Lepidochelys > Lepidochelys kempii. The sequence goes on from NC_136382.1 coordinate 58,450,176, forward strand.
CTTTAAAGGCCAACTCAGGTAGTGGTAGTTTATACCAGATAATTGTGGTTAATGGGATAATTTATCTAGTGGGACATGAGGAACCTTTTGTATTGAAGATAAAAATTCCAAAAAGTCTCCGCTAGTGAGCATTATTGAAGTTTTCCTAAGCCAATGCATTTTATTCCTAATTAATGAAGGAAAAATGTTGATGTATTCACATTTAGAGCAGTAAGTAGTTCAATTTTTATTTTGTCAGAAATCCTCAAGTTAATTGGACCCAATGAACTGGAATATTCCTGGTCTTATAAAGACTTCTTTCTTTGTCACATGATCATCCCCAGTACTGAGAGAACAGCAATGGCTGTTGCTCAGCCACAAACATCCATACTAACAACTTAAAAAAAATCATTCTAGCTACAGGTCAGTCTTACTGTACTGATCATGTCAAAACTATGGAGGGGGTTTTAAATCTAATGAGCACTGTGGACCACAACAGTAAAATCTGCCAAAAACAGAGTGAACAGTCATGGAAAAAGTTAAGAAATAAAGGATTGATTCTTATATGAATCAAATGCTGAGGTTCCTTTTGTGGCATGTGGCAAGTTGCCAAAGAGAACCATTCTGTGTACTTGAATATTGCATACAGATGTGGTCTCATCTCAAAAAAGATATACTGGCATTAGAAAAGGTTCGGCAAAGGGCAACTAAAATGATTAGGGGTTTGGAATGGGTCCCATATGAGGAGAGATTAAAGAGCTAGGACTTTTCAGCTTGGAAAAGAGGAGACTAAGGGGGATAGGATAGAGATGTATATAAAATCATGAGTGGTGTGGAGAAAGGGAAGAAGGAAAAAGTATTTTTTCCCATAACATAAGAACTAGGGGCCACCAAATGAAATTAATGGGCAGCAGTTTTAAAACAAATGAAAGGAAATTCTTCTTCACACAGTTCCACAGGTTGACTGTACACTCCTTGCCTGAGGAGGTTGTGAAGGCTAGGACTATAACGGAGTTTAACCTCTATGAATTTACCTAGTTCTCTTTTAAGTCCATTAATGGCTATTAGCCAGGATGGGTAAGGAATGATGCCCCTAGCCTCTGTTTGTCAGGATGGCAGGAGAGAGATCACTTGATCATTACCTGTTAGGTTCACTCCCTCTGGGGCATCTGGCATTGGTCACTGTCAGTAGACAGGATACTGGACTGGATGGACCTTTGGTCTGATCCAGTATGGCCATTCTTATGTGTATCCTTCCAGGGCTATAAATACATAAGAAATATTGTATATAAATGCAAAATAGCTAAAAGAAAAACAATAAAGGAAATGTGCAAATCTCAAAATCCAGATTCAATAGCCATAAATTTTCACATTTAGTTTTGCACAATTAAGGGCTGGTCTACATGGTGATTTATAGAGCAGTCCAACATGTGCCGGTGCAAACTAAAAAGTACCTAATGAGTGTTTACATAGTCCCATGATAGGCAAGAAGGTGGAGGACCCTGCCTGCCTGATAGATGGAGCACAGGTGATCTCCCAAAAGAAGGGTGATCTAGTGAGGGACTTTGCATTTAGGATGTTTTAATTATTTTGTATATTCTATACTCTCCTGTGCTTTACATGATTAAATATAAAGAGCATAAAGTTGATAGACTGAACACATGTGTATGTTGACTGCTTCACAACTACTGTGTGCCCCGGAGTTAAACTGTAAACCAGAAGCTTCACACCTTTTGAGTGGAGTTCTGGGAGAGGGGTCTATTTTAAGTACTGAGGGGTCTGAAGGGTCAGTGCTCCACCTGGCAGGGCTAGGTGGTTGTCTAGTGGGTTTCAAAACTTGGAGGGGGTTGCCAGATAAAAGATATGAACCCCGAGAGTGTGCCTATGGACCCTGAGATTTGAGCAGTAGCTGGGCTTCATTCAGGCTCTAGGAGCTTGAAACACCCCTAGGAATCCCGAGCACAGAGGCTTGGATTTCTCTCATAGTGGATGGCCAGGAAGGGATGTTCACTCGGATCTATGATGGTACGTTGTTGGGATTTCCTCTGAGACCTTATCCAGAACACCTCCTCCAGTTCTGAGAGAACACTTCATCCAATTCTCTGCAATCCAAGAAATCACTTCAACTCCAGACTCCTCACTGGGGTTTCTTTATTGACATAGAGTCACATTACACTTGAGTTGATCAGGATGTACTGCACAGCTGACATACTTAATCATGAATCTGCTTATATATTGTGACGGGGCAAGGCCAGATGGCTATAGAAAAGTAGTGGGAGACAGATATATTCGCTCCAGGCTAAACAAATCCCTGGTACCAGGATAAGTCAAATGGTAGCTGCTCCAGGTCAATTAAGACACCTGGGGCCAATTAAGAACTTTGCAGAAGGCAGGGAGAATGCTAGGTTGACTGGGACACCTGAAGCCAATCAGGGACTAGCTGAAACTAGTTAAAAGCCTCCCACTTGGTCAGGTGGGTGTGGATGTCAGGAGCTGTGGGAGGAAGTTGTGCTGTTGGAGAGACTGAGCAGTACACACCATATCAGGCACAAGGAAGGAGACCCTGAGGTAAGGGTGAAGTGGAGCCTGAGGAAGTGGGGGCTGCTGTGGGGAAGTAGCCCAGGGAATTGTACATGTCATGTTTCTAAAAGGTCAGCTATGGTAGCTGATACTATCTGGAGCCTGGAGTAGAGGGCGGGCTGGGCTCCCCACTTTGCCTCCCCCACCCCCCAATTAATCACTGAGACTGGGAGACAACAGAGACTGTGCAAGGGAGGATAGCTTCCCCTCACCTCCCTCGCTGGCTTATGATGAAAATGGTTCAGTAGACTGTGACCCTTCTCTCTAGAGAGAGAGAATGGTTATGTGGAGGGTCACAGTGAGACTCTGAGGCTAGCAAAATCTGCCAGGAAACGCAGGACCCACCGAGACAAGGACAGAGCTTTGTCACTCATATCACACACTTTGATTGGTCTAGTAATTTTTGTAACCACTCCTTGTACAGATTGTGAACTGTTCACAAGCTGGAAAGTATGCTAGTAAGCAAAGCAGCAGCTGCAAGCTTACCACACATTACTCTACTCTTCTTACTATTTCTTTACCTACTAACTACATGTTATTGACAGGGCCACTTGTGAGCTTATGCTTTGTCCATTGTTATTCTGTTTTCTTTCATTGTTCATGCCAGGCCTATATACGTACACTTAAAATGCACCTCTTATCATGACTTGAGTGCATCTTGCCTTTTTGATATGCTTAGAAGGGAAAGGATGCAATTTTCTGTATTCCAGAATGTAATAAAGACCAACATTAATCAGTTCCCAAGTTTCAAATGTAGGTACCCAACATTAGACACCCAAATCCATATTTAGAAACTTAAGTCAACACAAGTGTCTAATATGAGTATTTGGCTAAATGAATAAATATAGACACTTGTCTATATGAGTGTGTGCCTAAAGGTAGACATCTGTTTGAAAATTAAGCCTTATAAAAAGGCAATATACTGCATCTAATTCTTATCTCCTCTTCAGGGAACATTATCCCACTGAAATGAATGTTTATTTATCCTATTATATACTGGGCATAATAATTTCCCTACAGTCCAAATCTGAAAGCTCCTGTTGACTTTGGGGAAAAAACAAACCATACATATCTCAAAATCATTAAGTGTTGTTGTAGTAATTCCCTTTTATATAGTAGCTGCTTTTCAGAGAAAAGATTTATAGAAAAATCGTTCCTTTAAGTCCCTAATCTTCTTCAGACAGTAATGCATTGCTTTTTCACACAGCTAAGCATGATATCCTCATGAATTCCACAGAATACTTTCTCATACTAGCAGCAAAGCAGAATGAAAAGTATAAAATATGAGAATTCAAAATACAATATCAATGACTAGACTAAACATAAAGGCCCAGCCACCTCCATGGTTTATTTCCATGGAAGTCAGTTGATTGTGGAGTTGCACCAGGAGGAATTTGACCTACACAGTTTCCAAAAACCACTTTTTATAGAATATTACATAATGAAAGCAAACTTACAGTACATTCCATTTACAGCTCAGAAGAAATTAAACCAAGATGGTGGGAAACATTAAATGCATTGGTTGGTAGCACATTAAATATTGTAATAGTCTACCCTCTATGTGTATTTGTTTAAGAGACTGGATTAAAGCACTCGAGAGCCCTAAGAATACCCACCTACCTCCCAGGGAGCATCTGAGATGTTGCCCTGCCCTTGCATGGGGAGTTTGTGGTAGGGACTGTTATGGGGCCACTACCACAACCACTGCTCTTTGGGGAGGCCTATCCCTTCCACAAACCGCCACTTCTTGCCTTCAGGAGGGCTCAGGACAACTCGGACCCTACTCAACTGGGCAGAGGATTCAGAAGTGGTGAGGTGGGAGACAGTCCTGGTGATACCACTTTTCAGAGAGACACTGGGTTGGCACCAGTGAGGTTCCCGCCCCCATCCCTCCACCATGCATGCACAGAATCCTCAATTGGGGCAGTGTTGACGGGAATGCCCTGCCCCAGAGATGTGGTTTCAGAGTTAACTCATTGCGATAGATACGCTGTTCAGCCCTCCAGGATACTGTTTCAGATTGTCTGCAGATCCAGGCAGACGACACTTCATTTTGCTGGTTATGCTTTAGTTACATTTTCAAGCTTTTCTTTGCAATTGTGAGGGCTAAATTTTTTTATTTATTTTTAATGAAACCTGAGGTTGACTTCAGGAGTAGGTGCCCCAGGTACATGCCTATCGTACCTGTGCCTTCATCCAGCCCTGATAGTCTGCAGTATGTCACTTTACTAAAATATATCCTTAAGCTAGGTTTCAGAGTATGCATCCGATAAAGTGAGCTGTAGCTCACGAAAGCTTATGCTCAACTAAATTTGTTCGTCTCTAAGGTGCCACAAGTAATCCTTTTTCTCTTATCCTTAAGCTAGTTTTACCTATGCTGCTATTTCAGATATGTATACGTTTAGCCTAAACACTTATTAGAAATATCATCTGACAGTTTTCATACTAGTTCCACTCAAGTATATAATAGTTTAGTTTATCACAGTCTATTTATTCTTTACTGGTTTCCTTAAAATATAGTTAAAAATATAATTCCTTAAAATATATAATAAAGGGACATTAAAAATACACCCTATTGGTCACCAAAACTACCTCTTATTATTCGTCTCATAATCACAAAGAGAGCTTGAAGTAGCACAACATGTGAATTCAGTTTCCCAACAGGCTTTATCTCTGGAAACGCTTCAATATGTCTTCTTGACATCTATTTGGTAACAGCACTAGTGAGGCAGAAAAGAATTGATTTTTGTGAGAATATTAGAGGCTACAAGCACTCCAAGCTTCCATTTTTTTTTTTTTTTGGAGTAGGTCTTTTCTTAGCCTGCAAGTGGGTATGGTGTGTTAACATGATTTTGAGGGAAGTACTGGGAAGAATTTTATTTTAACCAATCTTTTCCCTATGGACTAATTCACCAAGGCATCTAATTCAACCATATATCCTGTGTCAGTATCTTTGTTTTCTTTCCTATACATAGCACCCACTTCAAAAATATATTCTTTCTCAGCTGACTAAAATCTGCACGTCCTACTTGAATTTAAATTTAAAAAGCGTGTATTTGAACTTTTAAAATGCTAATCATTATATTTGTCATTCTGGGCTTACAGCACTGGAAGACCATTACTGGAAGATTTAATGTAAGCTATTGTGATTTGATTTTGCACATCATCCAAACTCAAAACAAAGTGCTCATTAGGAGAAATGGTCTTATTCAACACAGTTCATATTGTTTCAAATGATTTCATTTATGCAAATATATACATATGAGCGTTCAAAGCCATATATGGTTTGAGACATTTAATGTTCTGATTGATTCTATCAGTAATATTGTCTACTAACAAGATAAAAGTCTATGAAATATAGCGTATGTGGTTTGATGCTAATTTTGTGTCCAGGGGCCTAATTAGAGCATTCAGAAAATGTTTCTTAGATTCAATCTCTGTACTTCTTGGTCCTGTTTGTGTCTTATGGTTCATGTCACAAACTGAAATTAGGGCAGTCTTGCCTAGTGGTCAGTGCAAAAGCAGAAAAGTCTAATGCTCAGAGCTGGAGTCAGAAGCCAGGAATAGCACTAAAGGTCAGAGGTGGATACAGAGCCACAGGTCTGGAACTAGTAGTCAAGAACTTAGCAGGGCTGAAGGAGACTGGGCAAGACAGGAGCAAGGCACGCACAGGAGAGATCGCAGCTGCAGGCATGTTACTGAGCAGCCAGAGATCAGATGTAGCTGTTGGGCTTAAGAGCAGACTTGCTAACTTCTCCAGCCAATTGGGTGGAGAGCTCGATCAGATGGCCCTGCTGTGGCTCAGCTGTGCTCATAGGCTACATGGACACTTGGCAGGTGCAGCTACAAGTCGAGTCCTTGTTCCTGACAGCTGGCAGGGCAAATGTAAAAAGCTGGCAAATTGAGGGATTTAAGGGAATTGACTTGGTAGAAGAGAGGTTTGGATAATTACTAGATTTCATTCTTTTTTTTAAAAAAGAACAATTGCCTTTTCCTAATCACTCCTTCGGCCCAGCAGAACAAGCACCCAGAAGTGCTTGATGTTGTGAAGATGGTCAGACAATGCAGGTCTATATGTGAATTTAAAAAAAAAAGAAGGAAAAATGGCGCTGGAACAAAGAAAGTTACCCAGAGTCGTTCCGCACTCTCCCTCTCTCCCTTTTACCAAGTGATGCAGGGAGTACAGCTGGCAGCCGATGGGTCACACTAGAAAATATTCTGCAAGTCTTTTTGCTGCAGTGGTTCTCCACTTTCTCCACCCTAGTACCTCCCTTCATACACCACATGAAAGCCAATAAACTTTGGGGTAGAAGAGCACCTGTTGATTTGGAGTGCCCATTTCTTCACGTAGAACAGCAAAGAGGCAATCATTGTCTTTCAGCTTAAGGTCTTGCCTTTATTAAAATTCACAACATTAACATCTCTGCTCCCTAAGAAATGTGTACACCTCCTCTCTACTATGCCAGGCTCATTCATGTCCCAGTCTCCTGGGACATATTAAGTCTGAGCAATTAAAGTCCCAGTCTGAAGGACCTGGTAAGGTCTGTTGGATGAAGGCAAGCACCCCATGCCCATCCCCCTTAGAGAATGGCAGGAGGTTTGCCAGAGTGAAAAGCTGCCTGCAAATCAAAATCCCTTCTCATGCAATCATGGATGCAAATGTTCCAGTCTCTACTCTCATCCCTATTTTGAACTGGAGGAAGGGAAAAAGGGAAGGCTGCAGGCAAAATTGCCTGAGAAGCCGATGTTGTGATTCCAGCAGGGAGACAGCTTCTGTACTTGTGAACCGCTTAAGGCTTGTCAAAATAGAGCTCCAGTCCAACACATTGCAGCTAGTCTGTGCTAGTGGGACACCTACTGCCCAACCTTAATGCACCCCAGGGAGGTTGGTGGGGCGGGGATGAGAGGCTGTGAAGAGCTGTAGATGCAGGTGTCCCAGAGTCCCCGGGCGATGTTCTAGAACCTACAAAGCCAGTCAGGACTCTGAAGTCTCCTCTCCGTGAGCAGACTGTCTGCAGGGCAAACACCTTCCACCTTCCTGGGTCTGACCTTGGAGCATTCAGCATCCTCTGCCCCTCCATGCGCTTCCCACAGTGAGTCCACCCAGGTGGGGCCCTGGGGAAGCCAGGGGGTCCTGCACCCCAACTTCGCAGTCAGACGTGACTCTCAGCCAGCCCATAAAACAGAGGTTTATTAGATGACAGGAACACTGTCTAAAACGGAGCTTGTAGGTACAGAGAACAGGACTCCTCAGCTGGGTCCATTTTGGGAGGCAGTGAGCCAGGCAACCATGTCTGCACTTCACTCCATGTCCCCAGCCAGCCCCAATCTGACTGCCCCTCCTCCTCTGGTCTTTGTCCCTCTCCCGGGCTAGGAGGGCACCGGATTCCTTTGTTCTCCAACCCTTTAGCTATCACCTTGCAGGGGGGAAGGGCCCAGGCCATCAGTTGCCAGGAGACAGTGTCAGCTATTTATATACACTGGCCCTTTTCTCTGCAACAATTACACCCCCTTATCCCACCACCTAGAGACTTAAAAAATGCATAGGAGAAACTGAGGCACCCATACAGTATTAAGAACAGTCCCACTTCCTCATAGGACAAGTGGAGTTGTCAGGGAGCCAGGAAAACAGCAATGGAGAATGGAAGTAGCTGGTGGATGTTCGCCAATTTCATCTTTTCTTTTGTGCAGCTAACTTTGGTTGAGACAAATTAAGGGAGTTATTCTTTTTGTGTCCATGTGTTTATAATTTTAAAACTGCTTGGGTGGGGGAGAACCCAACACAAACAAACCTATTTCATTTTCTTTAGCTAAAGGAAAATGAAACAACTTGAGACCATTAGGGTCAAAAATCCCAAAAGATTACATTAAAATTTCTCTGAAAAAGTTGGTAAATATTTTAACAAATTGTGAGAAATTAAACTGTCCTCTGAAGAGCTATTGTGTTAGATTTGGAGTCTAAATTCAGATATTAAAGCATGAAAGCATAAAGGAGTCACGGCCAATGCCTCTATAAGTCCAATAACGTGCTGCATAAGTTGTTTTAGTAACTGGTAAACAGTCTGTAACTAATAAAGATAAAGCCTTCAATATCTTTACATGTAGTAATACTTTCATCTAATATGCAAGAGCATCTTCTTTGATGTATGTTTCCAAGCCTATGATAACAGAGCATGCTCTTAAATACTTACGAAAGATTCTCTGAATGACCCAGGTGAGTTAGAGACTGGCTGCAAATCTCATAGACAGGCCTTTCAGAGTGGGGAAAGGGTGTGACCAGAACATGATACAGTCTGCTAATTCCCAGCTGGTAAATAATCATCTGGAGATAGTTGGCAGCTGGTGCATTTGAAAACCACCCTCACAATGGCCTTTACATTCAAACAATTGGTGCTAACTTTGGGCCAGATTTTAAATTGTCCATTTATTACTGGGGGGAGAAAGGGCTAATTTCTAATTTTCTGTTTGCTGTCCTAGCTCCTTGAGGTTAATGGGCATTACAGAGATGCCATTTCAAAAACACAGGTTCTAAAGCTGGCGGTAGAACTGGTGGAGCCATATAAAGAACATAGAATTTGTGCCAGTGTCCCTGCCCATTGTGTGTGTGTGGTTTTTAAGCAACCTTTTGTTTCATAGCCTCCTCCAGTGGCCAACTGAAAGCCGTGAAATGCTCTTTCTTGGCTTCTCCCCATCTTGTGCTGAGGATGGTTTTCTCTCACTACACTACAAACAGACTGAAAGGTTCAAACCACCAGTAAACAGCACTGCTTCATGGATTGTGGAACAGACCATCTGTGCATCAAATACATTCAATTGTAGTGAATGCAAACATCACCCAGTGCTGATTCGTGATTTGAAAAACACTCTGATCATACCTTTTTTTTTTTTTTTTTGAAGTTACTATATCTGAAATGGAGGTGGTCAAATGCACTGTGGGATATATCAGCCTGTGGTGATCTAGAATAGTTATAAGCATAAATTCTTGAAAAAGCTATTTTCCCCTTAGCTCACAAATAAGACAACTTACCCACTTTTATTTTTCACCTCGCCTTTAACTAGACACCAAGCTAAAGGTGGGCCATTGAGCTGACACCAAAGGAAAGCACCAATTTCTTTTTTGCTTTTGTCAGGCTGCTGCTTCTGTTCTCTGTACTCACTTTGGCCCTGAAATCAGCAGAGATTAATGCTATGCACATGCTGTACCATACCAGTAGCAAGAGAGTGGTAGTAAATGCCAGGACTGATGATATCCTGAAAGCAGCTGGGGAGTAGGTCTTCAGACAGCAAAAGTGTTATTCTGGGTATTAAAGTGACCACCGCAATAAAGAGCCTTCAAGCTTGCCTATAAAATTACAAAAAGGAGTACTTGTGGCACCTTAGAGACTAACCAATTTATTTGAGCATAAGCTTTTGTGAGCTACAGCTCATGCTCAAATAAATTGGTTAGTCTCTAAGGTGCCACAAGTACTCCTTTTCTTTTTGTGAATACAGACTAACAAGGCTGCTACTCTGAAACCTATAAAATTATAGTTTTCCTAGAGCTTAGCTTACTAATTGACAGAAAATGTCTTAAAGAAGGCAACAATTTAGAAAAACAATCTAAATTTATTTTTTTTTCTAAAGTTTAAAAAAAAAAGGAAAGAGAGCCTAGTCTCTTGGAATTCACAAACTACAATGCCTTTGGGGTAGATCTTATAGATTCCAAAGCCAGAAGAGACCATTGTCATAATCTGTCTAACCTCCTGTGTAACACAGGCCACAGAATTTCTGCAAAATAATTCCTAGAGCATAGCTTTTTAGAAAAATCCAATCTTGATTTTAAAATTCAGTGATGGAGAATCCACCGTGGTAAGTGGCTCCAACTTACTCTGGCAGTGAAAAGTATGGACCTTCTTTCCAGTCTGAATTTTTCTAGCTTCAGCTTCCAGCCATTGGATCATATTTTATATCTCTGTTAGATTGAAGAGATCATTATTAAAAAATATGGGGTCACTTATAGTGTAATCATGTTGAGCTAAATGGATTTAGTTCCTTGATTCTATCACTTAGTATAAGGCATGATTAATCCTTTAATCATTCTTGTGGCTCTTCTCTGTACCCTCTCTAATTCATCAATATCCTTCTTCAATTATGGATACCAGAACTGGACACAGTATTCCAGTGCCAAATACAGAGGTAAAATAAGCTCTCTACTTCTACTCAAGATTTCCCTTTTCTAAGCGTTCCTACACAGGCAAAGATCCGATCCTTCTTTTTTCCTGGTCCAATTTGAAAATCCCTGTCCTCCACCCCCCAGTAATTGCATATTTGCTTTGCACCCACAAGAATTAGTTGTGGATGCTAATCTGAAAACTTGCAGTGTTAACTGCCTGATTGCAGACATGAACAGTAGAGAGATTTGTATTGGCCTATCCATTATGGGTGCACATTTAGTGCCTGCAAACTGTACCTTTTAAAAAAAATTGTCCAAAAATATTTCAATAGGAGTTAAGTATCAGAGGGGTAGCTGTGTTAGTCTGTACCCATGAAAACAATGAGGAGTCCGGTGGCACCTTAAAGACTAACAAATTTATTTGGGCATAAGCTTTTTGGGGTAAAAAAACCCACTTCTTCAGATACATTTTTTACCCATGAAAGCTTATGCCAAAATCTGTTGGCCTTTAAGGTGCTACCCGTCTCCTCATTGTTTCAATAGGAGTTAAGCACCTAAGTGCTTTTGAAAAGCCCACTGAGTACTTAGATGTATACCTAAATACCTCTAAAAATATAAGACATGGGCACTTATGAGTCTTCCATTTTAAAAAAAAACATAGGCACTTTTGAAAACTTTACCCTAGACCTAAAGACAGACTTTGTAATGTACCATATATAAATAGTAAAGATAAGAAATTGGCTTTTGGACTAATTTGTGGCTTTCTTTTGACATCTAGTTCAAAATCACGAACGTACAATTCAGAATATTTTTCAACTATCAATTTTGTACCTAGCATGTTTAAATTTCAGTGGGGGCTACATTCTGCCCTTGAATACACAGACATACAACTTTCCTTGTCTCTAATGGGAATAATGTGTATATGCCACATGTATCACTTCAAAATCTTACCGCCAGTTGTAATTGCCAATACTATCCTATTTTGTGATTACCGTGTCAAGAACTAGAACAAACCTCACATTCTGCAACAGAAAGAAATTCTTAAAGTTCTGTCTGTTTAGGATATTACTGACTCAGAGTAAAAGCCCAAATTTCAAACCTGGGTACCTAACATTCGGCACCTTCTCTCCTCCCTTCCAATTTTTTTAAATTCTTTCTTTACAGGGGAAAGCAGGATCTCCCGAATTCAACCCTTATTTTGGCTTCTGAGTTGGCAGGATGCAATGATACAGATTCCAGATGAGGAAGCTAGATATAATGAGTTTTCAAGGTAAACAGAAATCATGGTAATGTCAGTTTGGGACTAAATTAAAACTCCTTTGCAGCCCTTCAGGATATGCGATTTCAGTGTTGGTGACACGGAAGGGAGACGAGTCAGGGGCTAATAATTAGGAGTTAACACACTACTTAGAGGCCAGTTCAAACTAACTCAGTTACTGTGTTACACTAGTGCAGGTAGACGCTTTTTTGTTAATATCTCTAAGTATAGTTTCTTTTTGTCAGCACAGACTGGAGAATTAAGGACAGGAAAAACACAGGAGTAGTGATGGGATTGCATGTTCCAAAATGAAAAAGTTCGGCAAGTAAAATAATATTGTAAAGGCAAGCAGAAAGTGTCCAGTTACAAGAACAGTTGAGAGGCAGACAAATAACAGGATATGGCTGGTAGAATAAATAGAAGGAGACAAGTCTTAAGGAGTTTCCATGACTCATTGCTGGGCTACGGTAACCAAAGCGGCACAGAGAAATTATTCAAAGGGATGTAAGGAAAATGGATACAGAAGAAATAAAAAGGAGGATAAAAGCTTTGTAGGGCTGAAGAGACAGGGAAATGGATGAGCTGGAATGATGTCATGGAGAGATACCTTTCTTGGCCAGACATGTGGAAAATTGAGGAACATAGATTATAGTTCTGTTTATGATCCTTTGCCAGCAACTTCTTGTTTACAGCACTGAGGGTTAAGGAAAGATGACAGCTGTACCTTAATGTGACAGGAAACCTTATTTCGTAGTAAGTCTGGTTGGCCTGGCAAGGGGTCAGGTCTGGTAGAAATGGAGGCATGCAAAGGTTTTAAAAATCCAGTAGACAAGTGAAGAGAGCAGATTAGTTTCAAAAAATGAGATGGAATAAAATCTCTCCTTTTCCAGCCCTGTGACACGAGAGAGTTCTGTGAGATCAGTGCTAGACACCCTTAAAAATATAAATTAAAATCAGCAACTAGGAAATCAGAGTATTTTAGGAAAGTATTTGTTTTTATTCTCACCAGGAGCAAAAGTCAGAATAAACCTGAGCCTACAGTAGCCATTTAAGTGAAATAAAACAATTTTCTGACTAAATAGATACCTTCATATTGCCATGGGGATATCTTGCACATTGAAGAGTGAAAGGAATGAACAGATAAGCATAGTAGATCCTGGCAGAACTCAAGATACAGTGTGTATCTTTAGAAATGATCTGTAAAGGATATACACAGGAGGAACAGTCCCAGCATTTCAGGATTCATCAGTAATGTGAGATGAGATTATTCTGGAAGTCAGATGAGGACAGAAAGAAACATTACCCTCGTTAATTTTAGAAACCCTGGGATTACTGTCTTTTGCAGTAAAGGAGCATTATTTAATGGGTATTCGAAAACTTTTATTAACTCATCCTCAATTATATTTATATTTTACTCCCTGGCCCAAATTCGGCCTTGGAGAGTAACCAGGTAGAACTTCCACTGAAGTCAGTAGGAGTTGTGTGCTTACTCCAGGGCTGAATTTAGCTCTATGATTCCAGCTCTTAACTGGCTGAATCCCTTGCAAACTCAGGGCCAGATTGAGCCCTTGGTTTACCTGGCCAACAAAGTGAGGCCTCCCCAACCATCTTTTGTAGCTCTCTGGGTTCAGTGTAGAATTCACCAAATCTGCTCAGGATAGTCCCCACTCAGCCAGTCTCCCTCTCCCACGAACAAATAGGAGGAAAGAGGATGAGGAGCAGGGAAAAATAGGTTGGTGCAAGAAAGTGAGGAAACTGGGGTTTCACAACTTACTGACAGTAACTTGCCAGTCCCAGGCTTGCCCTCCACACCAGTCCTCAGCGGATCTCACTCACCCCTCTCTGGGGCCCCATCTATTCCCATGTTGCAGCGTGATGGTTTCCTCTAGCCAAGTAGCATGTAAGGTCTGGGATGGGGGTAGGGTGGAGATCACTTGCCTTAAAATTAAATTTTTATAATAAAAAGTAAACTTAAAGACCTGGAACTAGCCACATGCATATGCTGGCCACCATCATGATCACTTTGCTTTTATATTGTATCCCCTTCCTCAATTCATCTGCTTTCTCTTTTTAGTTTGTAAGTTTGCCCACTGCCTGCACCAAAAGATTTCTCTCCCAGATGGTTTACGGGGCTTTCATGCCTCCTATACACTGACACAGGCAATGTGCAAAACAGTCTCCAGTTTATATGTAGGGCCCTTCGCAAGCTGTAGCATAGGGGCTGAGGTTGGGTGAGACTGTTGCAAACGTCGGTACGCCTATCCTGAGCCCATGCAGTTTGGCTTCTGAAAATATACACTGACAATGTGCTGGGTGTAAAGTTTTTTTTTTTCTGTTTTGCTGAGTTCAAAATCTGCTATTATAGCTCAGACTTTCTCAACAGTGACAGTCTTTGACAGAGACCAAGCATGAATAACTTCAGCCCAAAATTCCAGAATCCTATGGAAAGTTGTGCTTTGTATTTGAAACACGGTTGCTCTTTAGTGAAAATATTTACAACCTTAATTGTTCGAGCATTACCATGTACCTGATATAGTAATGTACCTTGTATATGACATTTCAATAAACTTTAAATTCAGGTGCAGCAAAATGGAAATAAAGTAGAATTCTCAGGCCAGCCAAAGAATAAGCTGCTTAAAGAATATGTTCCTCATCCATCAAATAATAAAAAAATACAATTAAACCCTTGTCTATCATAGACATTGCTGTAAATAGATCTGCTTTATTAATATAAATATATAGCTCTTATAGTGCTTCAGTTGATCTCAAAGCACTTTATGTAGGAGGCAAGTATCCCTATTGCTGTTTGACAGATGAGGAAACTGAGAAAAAGGGCATGAAGTGACTTGTCCAAGCTCACCCTGAATCTCAGTGGCAGAGCTGGGAATAGAGCCCAGTCTCCTGTGTACTAGTCCATTGATCTAGCCACTAGGCCACATGGCAAATCCACTAAGCACCATGCCTTTAGCACCACATTATTAATGTTTTAGTTTTCATACAATCTGTATGCTGTTGGCTCTTGGGACCCCAAATATTGAATTGGCAGCTGCTAGAAGAATGCTTTTTAATGGGTCATGCATTTAATATTTACATTAATAATTTGTATGCAGTCCTCACATTTGAAGAATGCAATACTTATAATCCACTTTGCATTTGTTCACAAGGTTTTGAGTTGAGGGTTTGCCCGCTGGAGTGATACAAAGGTATGTGAGAATACATTATTATTATTACTAATATTCATAATAGCATTTTCCATCCTAAAATCTAGGAACACTTTGCCAGTATTACAGATGGAGAAAGTGAGACACATGCAGGGCAGTTGACTTGCCCAGCTCACACAGCAAACCAGTGGCAGAGCTGGGAATAGAACTCAGCTTTCTTGAGTCCTGGTATTGTGTTCCAAACACTAGATGACACTGCCTTCCATTGCTTTTCTGGAGATGATGCAGATTAATGGACGACTAGCTACAAATCTAATATGAAGCCATGACATATAGAAATTTGCAGTGAGCTTTTCCAAATCCTTTGTAGCTTGAGGGTGAAGCTGTGAATCTGGCCCTGTGTTTTTTGTATGTTTAAATCTGTTAAAACCACTGTGCCATGCAGAATCCACTCTATTCTTGGGCATAAATAACCTAATTTAATTTGTATTTGACTTGTTAAGGGAACAAAAGTTCAACCCCTCCCATTTTTTGGGTTTTATTTGTAATGTTTCTTTGGACCAAATAGTTAATGTTCCAAGACCTTCAAAATTATGGATATTTGGAAGCCAGGACAAAATCAAATATAGTGCCATACTAAATGCATGATAAACCTTTTATGTAGATAATTATTAATCTGTTTGTTTTGTTGAATGTTCTAGACTTTAAAAAAAATCCTATCACATGAAATTTTTAATGATTTTCATTAATTTTTGTTTATTATGAAAATGTTTTGTATTACATAAGTACACAGACTGCTATGAGTATAAAGTTTTTTTTAATTTAAAGCACTCTATTTTCGGTCATTTCTAGCTGTTGTGAGTCTTATTTATGACTTTAATATAAATGTGTTCCTCTGTATATTTATCACTGTAATCTTGTTGAAACTTTTTCGTTTTAAACCACAAGAAATCCCTGTCTGTGGAGGAATTATTTTGTATTGGAATTTTCTCTTGTTAAATAAAATATTAAGCTGCAATTATATGTTAACATTCTCTCCACCTTTACAATCCTTACTGATATCAGTGGAATTCCTGTATTGTTAAACTTTCACTGATTCTATGAATGTCTTGGCTTTGTGAAATTGCTCAGATCAGTTATAGCCTCTAATTTAGGGCCAGCCTTAGGGACAAACAGGATGGCTGTCCTGGGCACCAACATTTGAGGGTGCCAAATCCTTGGTTCCCCCAGATGCAAATCCCCATTTCTGGTTTATGGCGCAACTGTTTTGCTTGACAACTTTTTTTAAGCCTTTTTGGGGAAAGTGGAGCTGAAAACCTTTTCTGCCCTGAGCAGAAAAACACCTTAGGTTGGCCCTGCTCCAATCCTGCAAAGACTTATGCACATACTTAATTTTACACACATTTTGTAATTCCATTGAAGTCAAAGAGTGAAATCCTGGCTCTGTTGAAGTTGATGGCAAAGAGAGTGACTTCAATAGGGCCACGATTTCACTCAAAGCACATACAGCTTAACCCAAGTGAAAGAATCAGGGGCATAGATATTGAAGCCATTTAAAAAATCTATTTTAGTATTAGGAATGTTTATCTGGGTCATCACATTTGTTAAGCTACAATTTGTGTCACTTCAGATTTAATTTTCCATTTGTTCTTCATTATTTTTGGAAACAAGTCATTTCTTTGGGGTCCTTTTTGTGATAAATTGTAGAAAGACTACAAATACTACATTAATGCAGTAAAGAGTGGTAAAAGAGAACTTCCTATACTATCTAGATTGCTCTGTTGTCTCTCTGTTTTGGAATCTGGCCTTTTGGTGATCTTCCTGTGTCACTCCCTCTTCCTCCTACTGGGTAAGTAGTAGGTTGGAGGTAGGAATTATGCCAGAAGAAGTATCCTTATTGCCTTACCTTGGCCACTAATGATGCAATAATTTGAGAAGACTTTTTTATATTATCCCTTCCACAGGGCTCAGTCGTGGTTCAGGACCATCTCTGGACATACATAATGACAGGTTTCAGAGTAACAGCTGTGTTAGTCTGTATTCGCAAAAAGAAAAGGAGTACTTGTGGCACCTTAGACTAACCAAATCAAATAAATTGGTTAGTCTCTAAGGTGCCACAAGTACTCCTTTTCTTTTTGGACATACATAGTTATAATTTGAAATAAAGCTATTCTAAACTCTGAAACTGTTTATCAAGCCCATCATTTGACCTAATATGCCTAAAGTAAAACCGGTCACCTTTTGAAATTAAGATTTAATTCTGTTTGTTTGGCAGGAATTACTTCCCCTCACCCCCCACCATCGAGTGTTCACATGTCCTTTTAAAGCAGACAGTCATCAGAGTTTTCAATGCAGACTGACTTGGCGTTTGCATGGCAGATTTCTGCTTCCCTTAATCTGTTGATGCAGCATAACCATGACAGGCATGTACAACGTGGTCATCCAGACCTTGTGTAGTCATGTTAATAGGTATGATTCTGGCCTAGTAACTCTGGAAATATTACTCTGGACTATGAGAAGAGGTGGGGAAATCAGGAGTAATTCCAGAGAACTGGGAATGCTTCTAATCCCACCATATTCCTGATTCTCTGGATTTACTCCTGATCTCCCCTCTCTCCTAACAGTATGTGTGCTCCCAGCCAGTGGAGCCAGCAACACGGAGAAGGCACCTTTGGAAGCTCTTCTCTTGCTAGCACTGTCACAGCTGTGTCAGGAAACTGACTGGGCATCCGCCAGTCACGGCGGGCATTTCCGTGACAGATTTCCTGCAGGAGGAGGAGGCAGCAAAGGAGGAGGAGTACCCTGGCATGGCAGAGTCGCCCTGGCAAACGCTGCTCAGTACAATTGGCAAAGCTACCAATGCCCGTTACGTGGACCACTGCTTCTGGGGCAGTGTCGCAAGCACAGAGTGGTGGGACCACATCCTCATACAGACCTGGGATGACCAGCAATGGGTCCCAAACTTTCACATGAAGAGAACCACATTTCTGGAGCTCTGTGAGCAGCTTTGCCCCCCCTCCTGCTGGCCAGCATAAAGAGACACAACTGAGGTTACTCTTACTGGCCCCAAAGTGGGTTGCTATAACCGTCTGGACTACTACAGGTTCGTTGCCAACCAGTTTCTGGTTAGAAAGTCAACTGTGGGTAAAATGGTGGCAGAAGTATCTGAGGCAATCAGGTGTGCGGTTTAGCCCAAGGTGGTGTGCATTAAAGATATTCTAGAGGTAATTGCTGACTATGAAAGAATGGGGTTTCCTAACTGCGCTGGGGCCATTGATGGGACTCATGTGCCCATAGTTTGCCCTCCTCAAGGAGCACATAAAATGCAAAGGGTACCACTCTCCTGTTAGAGGAGGCCCTCATAGACCAGAGAGGCAGATTTAGGAATCTCAGTGTGGGCTGTACTGAAAAAGTTCATGATGCCAGAGGGTTCACCACTTGGGAGTCTGCATTCATGGACAGGTTGAGACACTATTCCCATCAAATGACATTGACATAAATAGTGTTACTGTCCCCACTCTTATTCTGGGAGACCCCACGTACTCCCTTTTGCCTTGGCTCATGAAACTGTACCCTGATTTTCAGAGGCCCTGGCAAAAGAAGGTTTAATTACACCCTTTCAAAAGGTGTAGAATGGTTCGATGTGCTTTTGGCAGATTAAAATCACCTTAGAGATGTCTACAGATCTGTTTGGATGCCAGTGTCATCAATGCTGTCTGCATTACTGTGGCTTGCTGAGCTCTTCACAACCTTTGTGAAGCCAGGGGTGAGCCATTTTCCCCCTTAATGCCCCTAGGCCAGCAAGGGGACTCTGGATCGGTACCCTCAGGCAGAAAGTGCAGCTACCACTGAGGGAGCTGGTTGCATCTTGGCAGCAGAAGTCAGGGATGCTTTGTGTTCTCACATTATGGACTTGTATGGCCCAATGGAAGAGGGGGAATAGTACCAGTATGAATGTGCTTGTGGGAGGGGAGAAGTGGCTCACTAATTTTTTTAGGGGGTGAGGCAGTGCTTGCGAGGAGTGTGGGTTTGATTGCCATGCCAATAATTACAGCTGGAAATTATTGAAATGTGAATTGCTGTACCTAGTTAATTAGAGGAATACCATTTGCCTACTAAGGCGTAATTGCTCCTGAGCATGTGTTTAGCTTTATTATCTCAAATCATGATTATTGTTACTGCATCACATCAAATAAACTTTCTTGAAAACATAACATGCTTTATTTGTAAACTGCTATTAAAATAGCACAACAGTCACATTCTTGGGCAGGCCACCTGTATGACAAAACCACACACCCACAAAAACGGGCAGGAAATAGCTAATACCCAACAAAATAGTTAATACCCCCACCGCTATATGTCCCCTGGCCGCACATTCTTCTCTCCTCACTTGGGAAGGGGAAGGTTGTTTCCACAGGTGTGGGGTGGAAGAATGAAGGCTGTATAGGGGGTTCAGTTGTCCTGCCCAATTAGTCATGAGTCCTGAATGCTTGGGTTTCCCCTATATGGTATTGTCCATGCTACTGCTGGACTGAAGGTATATTGCAGGGTGATCCTGTCATAGTGTTGGACAGGAAGCAGGAGACGGTTCTCTTGCAGCCATTATGAACAGGAGTTGCTGAAACAGTTCTCTGAGCTCTGTCCTCTTCCCTTAGCTGCCGTTCCTGTACCAGGAACTGCTTTGCAAGTGCCTGTTCCCTCATTGAAACCTGTCCTCCACCTGGGCAGCGAGCCTCAGTGTTTTCTCCCTGCCTGTCAGTAGGCAGTCGTTCCAGTCTTTTGTTCCTCCTTCTGGTACTGGATCTGCTGGTCTACCCTCTCAAGAACATCAACCATAACTTCATCACAGAAACACTTCATTTAGAACAGTCCATGAGGGTATGTTGGGTCAGGGATCGAGTACCTGAAGAACAGCAGGCAGTAAAGGTTGAGGGTTATTGTCTAAACTAGCTCAGTGGAGGAGCAAAGAATTAATTATTGCGGAATCTCAGACAAAAAATGGAACATTTCTAAAGTGAACCAACACGTATTGTGAAGGGGATGTTTTAGCCCTCACACTGTCTCCGTACACAAACTTGTTAATCACAGTTACAGAAGTGCTGAGGTTAAAACATAACCTTTTTTCTGTTTCATAAATGTTTCATAAACACTTCATAACTTATTGCCATATAGAGCACGGTGTATAGATAGCACCCTCAGTGCAAAAGGCTTTTCCTGTCATTTCAGCCCTGTCCCATTTTGGAAGACCTAACTGTTCTTGGTGGCTGGAGGGAAGCCTGCAGTGTATGCAGCTGATATAGTCAAACATATAGTGACCCAACAGCACATTTGTGAGTAGAGTGGACTAGTCAGCTATACGGGCAGGGTTGGAGGCCCTGGAAAATATGCCCTTCCCTGCAGTGTAACTGGCTATCTGGACTTCCTGTTTCAAGAAAAGTTTGCAGCTATTAGCAATCAGGATTGGGTCAGAATCCATGGGGGAATTAACATGATGATGCTGTGTTAGTTCACACATGGCTTTCCCTATTATTGCTGCACGCAAACTCCCTGAAATCTGCTGCTTTCCTCCACCCAACACAGTTCTTGGGGGGGGGAGGGGGACTGACACCCTGCTCATACTTTGGGGAAATGATTTTTGTGACCTGCAGACTGAATGGATTACCTCTAACTGAAATGGACTAGATTTGAAAATAGAAGACCGTTTACCAAACACACACACACACACACACACTGTTCACTGTTTACAGGCAGCTGCATAGACCTAGAAGGAGTGATTACAGAGTGGCAAATTTCTTATTCCTAAAAGGAAAACATGAATGCCCCTAGCAAATATCTGTGACTTTACAGTTAAAATAACCTTTGACATCTGTGTAGGAATGTTTGAAATTCCAGATCACCATGTTGAACTTCACATGGTGGGGGAGAAAGGGAGGGGTGATGCCAAGGCGCTGTGATACAATCAGCCATTAGTGTCTATACACTGGTAGCCAGGGCTTAGCATTTTTGCATTCCTGCTTACAGCAGAAATTCTTCCTATTACTGTAATAATAAACTGTAAATTGTAGTCATACACCAATCTGCTTCCGAGGTGGCTTCTGTCTCCACCATGTTTGCTGAGTCTTGGCAGTGGGCTGCTTCTCGGGGGGTGGGGGCTGATCAAACAGCTCTTCCGAGTAGGGGCTGAGAATTTGCCGCTGTTTCTGATTCACAGTCCGCTCAGGGATCAGTTTCATAAACCGAGTCACTTCATGCTCCTCCCTGGGAGCCTGCTTCTGGCTCCCATCAGTCCCCAGGCTGGATTCAGAGGCCAGCAGGGCACCATCCCAGCTGAGCATGTTGTCATGAAGCACAGATGGCTCCGTGTTGCATGCAGTGCCGAGAACCCGGTCAAAATCGTCATAAAATGGGTATGTTGGCGAGTTGCCTGAGCTGTGATTCTTGTTCCTAGTCTTCTGGTACTTTCTCTTCAGCCTCTTAATACACTTCCTGCACTGTCTGGGAAGTCTGCAGAGCTGCCAGCTTTTCTGCTAGCTACTGGTACATGTGGGTGGTTGTTCCTGGTGCTTTTGCTCAAGTCCATAGTTTTATTGGTCTCACAGCAGAGATTCAAGAAAATCTGGCTATGCTCCCATGACCAGGAAGCAGCTTCCTTTGCCAAAGTCTTGTTCGGTTCTGTCTCCATTGCAAACCCAGGAGGCTCTTTGACAGTGTGTTTGCAGATCAGTGATCAGAAGAGAATGGGTTAACGCTGACCTGAGCTGCTCTGTTTGCCAAGGAGGGGGATGGCTTCCATTTTCAAGAGTAGATTGGAGATTGTTGGAACAGAAAGGACTAAGGAAGTTGTCCCATGGAATTGTGGGATGCTTTGGGAAGACTACTGGGACATGAATCAAGCAGGGCTGTATCTATACTCCAAAGCAATAGGGTTTGAACCCTGGATCCCAGCTTGACTCATGCTCAGACCCTGCAGAGTCCTGGGACCCTTAGTCCGAGCCCTGGTTAGCACAATTGCAGAGTAGACACAAGGGAAGGTTAGGCTTGATCCCAAGTTTAAGCATGGGCTTATGATGCAGTATGGACATCCCCTAGTAGACTGTGAAGCACTGCTGCTTCTGTCATAATGGTGAAGCCTCTGTCAGTCTTCAAACAGTGATGTTTCCCGCTAATTGTAATCTAGTCCAGAGACAGAGACATGTAACTCTAGGGGGGGACCCATGACTGACCCACGCATAGCCTCTGGGCTGAGGAGCAGCAGCAGATCCAGGAGCACCAGGGCAGTAGTGAGTGCCTCAGTGAGCATCTCCTGGCAGCTGGGCTCCACAGGCAAGGGATGCTTCAAGAGAGAGGCAAAAGCACATCCAGGATGAGCTCGGAGCTATGCCACCCACCCTGCCTGGGGAGCACCTTGCCATACAGAGATGACATGGCTCAAAAATCAGGGCAGGGAGGGCTTTTGGGCAACCAGCGTCCCAACTTCCACAGAGCGGAGAACCAGGGGCCTAAGTAGGTTGGGTGGCTCCCACCAGCTTCTTATCCACCAACTCCAGACAGGAGGAGATAGTTTTCAAACTGTGGGGTGTGTCTTTGTAGGGGAGTGCAGCCACAGATTGAAAACCTGTGCTAAATGGAAGGCAGAAATATGGGGGGTCATGCCCCTTCTTCCCCCCCCCCCCATGCATCATCTCATTAGTGTGGCTCTTTCAAGCATTTCTTTGGTGTGCATTAATCATGATCAAACTTGCAGAAGACTCCAAATTGGAGAAGAAAACAAACAAATTGGCAGGCAAGGCCAAACCGCAAAGTGACCTGGAGAAACCAGGGAATGTGGACCACATGAAACAATGGAGAGATTCAGCTACAATAAATAGAAAGCTCTATACCAAGGGAAGGAAATGAACAAAGATACAGAACAGAAGTATGTAACCAAACAGCCATACTCCCTTTACAAAAGTTCACTTTCACCTTGTGATCTAACTGTCCTGCTCTTACTTTCTCAGTAACCAAGTTACTGAAGTGAAGTGTGCAATGAGAACTGGAAGATGCCTCACTAAATATATCTATGGGGCTGGTCTAAACTTTCTGAAGTTTCGATGAAATTTCAATGACCACTTTCACTGAAACAACTTTGACAAAATAAAGAAAGGAGGGGACTACAGAGAAACTTGCATGAAACACTTTTATTTTAAGCAATAAAGGGACAGACATCTCTTCCTGAAACTTTAGTTATTAATTCCCTCTTCTACTGTACGGTGTTTTGGGTAAGAGCTGTGCTGGTTACTATGAAACCCATGCTATCTAACCTGGAAGTGGGTGTTAGAATAGAAAAGTTTTTCTTGACAAGAAGCCCAAAACTATTAACAGATTCTCTGTGGCTGAGATATGCAGCTTTAGTATTTAACTCTGACTGCAGCAATCAAGATACCATCTAAGTAAAAACACATTTTCCCTCCCAGAGAATTTAGGAGATGAACAACTGCTCTCATTACCATAATAAATACACTTGGAGCTATGAACAGACCAAATACTTTCTGTGAATAAAGTTCCATTTTCCAGGAAAACCATGGAAATTTCCTTAAAAAATCACCCACGTAGAATTATATCTGTACAAGTTACCTGAATGACAAACTTTATAACTGAATTAGCAGCATATGAAGATTTATTTCAAGAGAAATTATTCAGTAGAACAAGCCCTATAGGCTTAGCCTTTTCTTGTTCACATTCTGACATTTATTTTCTGAAAAGGTGTGAGTGACTTGCTGCTTTCAGTCACTGCAAGCCACAGCCACTGGGAGCTATGGGGGGGTCATGCCTATGGAGTAAACAAAATGTCTCACGGTCTGCCAGCGGATTACCCTGATGGGCCACGTGCCGAAGGTTGCCGACTCCTGGGACAGTCTATAAAATAATGAATGGTGGGGAGAAAGTGAATAAGGAAGTGTTATTTACCCCTTCACACAACACAAGAACCAAAAGTCAGCCAACAAAATGATTAGGTAGTAGGTTTTAAAATAAACAAAAGAGAGTACTACATCACACAACAGCCAGTTAGCCTGTGGACCTCCTTGTCAGGGGATGTTGTGAGGGCCAAACTATAACTGAATTTAAAAAAGAATTAGATAAATTTATGGAAGATAGGTCTATCAATGGCTATGAGCCAACGTGATCAGGGATGTTGTCAGAAGTGGGTCACAATGCAATGAAGTTTGAGAACCCCTGGTCTAACCTGTTCTTAAAACCTCCATGACAACAATTCCACAACTTCCCTAAGTAATTTGTTCCAGTGCTTAACATCCCTTACAGTTAGGAAGTTTTCCTAATGTCTAGCCTATCTACACTTACCTCCGGAGCGATCAATCCAGCAGGGGTCGATTTATCGCATCTAGTGAAGATGCGATAAATTGACCGCCAAGCGCTCTCCTGTTGACTCCGCTACTCCACCGGAGCGAGAGGCACAGGTGGAGTCAATGGGGGAGCATCAGCAGTCGACTTACCGCAGTGAAGACACCATAGTAAGTAGATCTAAGTGGGTCGACTGCAGCTACATTATTAACCCTTCCTGCAATTTAAGCGCATTGCTTCTTGTCTTGTCATCAGTGGTTCTGGAGAACAAATTCACCCTCCTCTTTATAACAACCTTTTACATACTTGTTATTGTGCCCCTCCCCTCTCAATGTTCTCTTCTCCAGGTTAAACAAACACACTTTTTTCAGTCTTTCCTCATAGGTCAAGTTTTCTAAACCTTTAATCATTTTTGTTGCTCGTCTCTGGACTTTCTCCAATTTGTCCACATCTTTCCCAATGTGTGGTGACCACAACTCGACACAGTATACCAGGAAAGGCCACATCATTTCTGAGTAGAGTGGAAGAATTATTTCTCGTATCTTACTTACAACTCTCCTGCTAATACATCCCAGAATGAAATTTGTGTTTTTGCAACAGTGTTACAGTGTTCACTCATATTTAGCTGTGATCCATTATAACCCCCTGATCTTCAGTACTCCTTCCTAGGCAATCATTTCTCATTTTCTATTTGTGCAATTGATTATGCTTTCCTAAGTGTAGTATATTGCATTTGTCCTTATTGAATTTCTTCCTATTTATTTCAGACCATTTCTCCAGTTTGTCAAGATCATTTTGAATTCTAACCCTGTCCTCCAAAGCGCTTGCAACCCCTCCCAACTAGCTATCATCCACAAGCTTTGTAAGTATATTCTCTATACTGTTGTCCAAATCACTGATGAAGATACTGACTAGAACCGGCCCCAGGACAGATCCCTGCAGGACCCTACTTGATATGCCATTCCAGCTTAGTGGTAAACCATTAACTACTTTCTGCATATGGTTCTCCAACAAGTTGTACACCTACTGTATAGTAGATTCATCTAGGCCAACAGTTCTTAACCAGGGATCTGAGATCTGGGGGGCCTGTGAGCAGGTTTCAGGGGGTCTGCCAAACAGGGCTATCATAAGACTCACTGGGGCCTGGGGCAGAAAGCCCAAGCCCCGCCACCCCAAGCCCCACTGCCTCAAACCCTGTCTCCCAGGGCTGAAGCTGAAGCCTGAGCAACTTAGTTTCATAGGGCCCCTTGTGGTGTGGGTCCCTGGGCAATTGCCCTGTTTGCTACCCCCTAATGCTGGCCCTGGCTTTTATATGCAGAAAAACAGTTGTTGTGGCACAGGTGGGCCATGGAGTTTTGATAGCATGTTGGTGGGGCCTCAGAAAGGAAAAGGTAGAGAGCCCCTGGTCTAGGCTATATTGCCCTAGTTTGCATATGAGAAGGTCATGTAAGAAACTATCAAAAGACTCACTAAAGTCAAGATATACCACATCTTCTGCTTCCTGCCCTATCAACAAGGCTTGATACCTTGTCAAGGAAGGCTATTAGTCTGTTTTGACATGATTTGTTCTGGACAAAATCATATTCTCTGTTACTTATCTTAATATCTTCTAGTTGCTTACAAATTGATTGTTTGCTCCATTATCTTTCCAGGTACTGAAGTTAAGCTGAGAGGTCTATAATTCCCTGGGTTGTTCTTATTCCCCTTTTTATAGTTAGGTACTATATTTGCCCTTTTCCAGCCCTCTGGTATCTTTCCTGTCCTGCATGAGTTCTCAAAGATGATCGCTAATGGCTCAGAGATCTCTTCAGCCAGTTCCTTAATTGTTCTAGGATGTATTTTGTTGGGCCCTGCCGACTTGAAGACTTCTAACTTATCTAAGTAATTCTTAATTTGTTCTTTCCCTATTTTATTCTCAGATCCTACCCCATTTATATTGATATTGGTTATATTAGTTGTCCAATTACTGCTAAACTTTTTCGTGAAAACTAAAACAAAAAAAAAGACATTTAACACTTCAGCCACTGCTGCATTTTTTGCTATTGTCTATCCCCTCTCCTTGAATAAGGGGCCTACTCTGTCCCTGGTCTTTCTTGTGCTTCTAGTGTGTTCGTAAAATGTTTTCTTGTTACCCTTTATATCCGTAGCTAGTTTAAACTAATTTTTTGCCTTGGCCTTTCTAGTTTTGTTCCTACGTGCTTGTGTGTGGTTTTCTTTTAATATTCATCCTTTGTAATTTGACCTAGTTTCCACTTCTTGTATGACTCTGTTTCAGGTCATTGAAGACCTCCTGGTTAAGCCAAGGTGATATCTTACCATACTTCCTGTCTTTCCTATGCAGTGGGATAGTTTGCTCTTGCACCATCAATAATGTCTCTTTAAAAAACTGCCAACTCTCCTGGACTCATTTTTCCCTTAGACTTGCTTCCCACCTACCAATTCTCTGAATTTTCTAAAGTCTGCCTTATTGAAGTCCATTGTCTTTATTCTTCTGTTTTCCTTCCTATCATTCCTTAGAATCGTGAACTCTATTTCATAATCACTTTTCACCCAAGCTGCCTTCCATCTTCAAATTCTCAATCAGTTCTTCCCTATTTGTCAGAATCAAATTAGGTAAGTTCTTGGAGAATAGGTCCATCAATGTCTATTAGCCAGGATAGTCAGGGATGCACCCTATGCTCTGAGTGTCCCTAGTCTCTGATTGCCAAAAACTGGGAGTGGAGGACAGGGGATTGGTCACTTGAGGATTGTCCTGTTCTGTTCATTCCCTTTGAAGCACCTGGCACTTGCCACTGTTGGTAGACAGGCTACTGGGCTGGATGGACCATAGGTCTGACCCATTAAGGCAGTTCTTATGTTCTTAGAACATCCTCTCCTCTGGTTGTTTTATCCACCTTCTGCAATAAAAAGTTGTCTACACTGCATTCCAAGAACTTGTTGGACAATCTGTGCCCTGCTCTATTATTATCTAAACCAATGTCTGAGTAGTTGAAGTCCCCTATCACCACCAAGTCCTGTGCTTTGGATGATTTTGTTAGTTGCTTAAAAAAAGCCTCATCCACCTCTTCTTCCGCTTAGGTAGTCTATAGTTGACCCCTACCATGACATCATCCTTGATTTTTACCTTTTATCCTTACCCAGAGACTTTGAACAAATCTGCCTCTCTCTTCTATCTTGACCTCAGGAAAAGTGTGCACATCTTTGGTATACAAGGCAACACCTCCCTTTTTTCCCTGCCTGTCCTTCCTGAACAAGATGTACCCTTCTATATCAATAGTCCAGTCACGTGAATTATCCCACCAAGTCTCTGAGATGCCAATTATGTCACAACTGTGATTATTCACTAGTATTTCTAGTTCTTCCTGTTTATTTCCCATACTGCTTACATTAGTATACAGATATTTAAGATGTTCATTAGATTTTCCTTTCTTCCCACTCCTGCAGGTTATTATTAAACATTAAGATTGTTTTTCATTCTGCTGAGACTGCTTCTCAGTACAGTCTTATGGATGTGGGAGGAGGGACTTTGGTCAACTGATCTACATCAGTCGGGCTAGCCCCCAGTGTAGAAAGCACTAGGTCAAAGGAAGAACTTCAGCATCAACCTACCTATCACCTCTCAGGGAGGTGGATTAACTAGAAATGGAAAAACCCTTCTTTTCGCTGTTGTGAGTGTCTACACTGAAGCACTACAGCTGTGTTGCTGTAGCAGCTTAAGGGTAGACTCAGGGTCTTTAGCATTTAGCTCTCCAAGAACAGGCCATCAACAGGGGATACAGTGCTTGGGAAAGAGAGTGGAAGTACCTATCAGGTTCACTAAAGCCCTGATATTGCAGACATGTCCTTGCATAATTTTACACAAATGAATAGTCCTACTGACTCCATGGGAGTACCCATGTGTAAAATCACTAATGCCTAAATGTTTGCAGCATTAGGGCCTTTTTGCTTGTTTAGAGTAGAAGAGCCGAAACTGTGGAAGTGGAGGAAAGTACACTGTGTTAAGCAAGTGAAGGAAAGACACTATGTGAGGCAAGCTAACCACTAAGGCTAAGAAACAAACCTGAGCCTTAACCAATCTCAGTCTGCTATTGCAATCCTGGAGCTTTCTTGAGCAGAGACTACCAAATCATGTATCAAATTGTCTCCAGATTTTGTCACTCGATGAAAGTTAGCACAAATACGTGTATGTGACTAGGGGAATCAGGCCACCAGTTTGTAGCATAGATATAGCCTTGAAGATGAACCAAAAAACACTTAAAGGTAAAGGGTATTCTACAAAGTCATAGTGCTACCTTGCTCTCAACACCTGCATGTTACTCATGATCCAGAAAAAAAATTATGTACGCCTGTGCCCTACAGAACCTGCATAGTTTGAAATCTTTTTATACATCTAAATATTTAATTACCATTGAAAAACTGCCTAAGTTAGAGAATCTTTTAAAAGACTTAAATGTTTATGGTACTGTGAAAGGGTATAACAACCCCACACTGACCCAGCAAGGGTTAACAAACTGCTGTGGCCAACTCAGCCCTGCCCTGCTACACCTGCACTCACTGTCAGGTAATGAAGGGGCAATTAAACAGGGAAGAGAACAGCTCAGTAGTGGGCTGACCAGGGAGGAGTACAGATCTCCTATTGCCTGGGAAAGGACCAGCCTTGAAATTCCGCAGAGACTGCTGACTACCAGAGTCCTCCAGAAGAAGATAGGTAGGCCTGGCACCAGAACTACTGAGCTTGTTTTGGGGACTATCTTTGCTTTACCACAAAAAGGAATATTGGGCAGTCTGTGTTCTCTGAGACAGGCTTATAGGACCTAAAGACTATTGGTCTGTCTCTGCTGCCTGGGACAGGCCTAAGGAGACTGGCAGGAAATTCTGAGGTTGGCACGTGTCATCATCCCATTTGCAGGGCATTTCAGTAAGGAGGAACCGAAAATCTTGAGCCAGTTTTTTTGGACTAGAATATACAAAGAGGTAGCAGACTTTTGTGCCTCTTGTCCTGAGTGCCAATGTGTTATCCCAAATGGAGTTGCAAAGACTCCTTTAGTTCCCTTCCTGTTGGTGGATAACCTCTTCAAGAAGATAGGAGTGGACTCTGCAGGGCTTCTTGAGAAATATGCAGTTGGATACCTCTATATAATGGTAATTGTAGATTGTGATTCCCTTACAATGGTGTTCTCTACCTGGACCAGACTTGCTTAACACAGCACCACATTCAGACAGAGCCAGAGCAACCCTCACCCACTTCTCCAGAAAATGCATGAAGTGGCAAAGCAAGAACTCCATACCATGCTAGAGCTGGGCGTTATTCAATAATTCTACCATGAGTGGTGCAGCCCCATTGTGTTAGTTCCTAAATCAGATGGGACCACCAGGTTGTGTATCAAATTTCAAAAAGTAAATGCCATTTCCAAATTCAAAGCATATTTAATGCCCTGGGTGGATGAACTAATTGACTGGCTGCGGGAAGCCATATAGATTATTATGCCAGACCTGACAAAGGGGTAGTGGCAGATTCCACACACATAAGTATCCTGTGAGAAGATGGCTTTTGCCATGCTATTTAGATTATATCATCTTCATATGATGCCTTTTGGCCTACCTGAGGTACCCATAACCTTCCAATGACTGATGGACCAATTCCTACAGACCCATGGTGCATATGCCACTGCTTAAGTAGATGATGCCATTATTGATAGCCAAGACTGGGAGATCCACTTTAGTCATGTATTGGATGTCCTCCAGTTGCTGGGAGAGGCAAGACTGATGTCAAAATACAAAATCAGAAAGGAGGAAACTACCTATTTTTGAAAAAGAAAAGGAGTACTTGTGGCACCTTAGAGACTAACAAATTTATTTGAGCATTAAGCTTTCATGAGCTACAGCTCACTTCATCGGATGACTTAAGCTTATGCTCAAATAAATTTGTTAGTCTCTAAGGTGCCACAAGTACTCCTTTTCTTTTTCCAAAACTCCCTTTCTTTTTGCGAATACCGACTAACACGGCTGCTACTCTGATACCTATTTTGGGTACACATTAGGAGAGGGCAAAATTTGGCTGCTCACAGACAAAGTGCAGGCCTTGAAAGCCTGCCATGCTCCAACAATGAAAAAATGCTTGCATAATTTCGTGGGGCTCACAGAGTATTATCACCACTTTGTACTGAGATTTTCCATGGTAGCAGCCCCCCTCACAGACCTGACCAAAGACAACACCCCAAGAAAGACCAGCTGATTCAATGTTTGGGAAAGAGCTTTCAGGTCATTAAAGCAGTGCCTGTGTGAGGAAATGATCCTGTATAGGCCAGAGTTCTCAAAAGTATTTATTTTGAAAAATCAATGCTGTGGAGGGCAAATTGGGAGCTGTGTTGTCCCAGGAGCTTCAGGGGGAGGAGCATCCCAGTGCTATATATTAGGCCTTTTTTCATATGGCTTAAAACCAGCAATGTTGGCAGTACCTACAATCCATAAAGGACGGTTGTGACAAAAGTGACTGAGCTGCCCACACTTGAAGAAATTGCCTGCAGGTAAGACCGCTGTCCGTCTCCTCTCCACTGGGGGTATAATGGCTTGGGGATCATTAGCTTTAGTGCTTGTCAGCTCCCTAAGCCTCTGTGTCCTTGTGATGATTGTGATGAGGTTGGCTTTCCTGCTTTTTGCTTCCTGCTCCCTGTTCTTGTTTGTTTCCTGATTCCTGAACTCAATGTTCCATTTTCTCTGTGTGTGTGTACATAGCATTGTGTGTCTGTGGTGTGACAGGGTCAGGGTCAGGCCAGATGGCTATAGGAGAGTGACAGAAGGTAGATATATTAGCCCCAGATTAAGCAGATTCCTTTTCCCTGATTAAGATAATGAGCTGTTTCAGAACAATCAGGAAGTTGCTGGAACCAATTAAGGCAGGCTAATTAGGACACCTGGAGCCAACTGAGAAGCTACCAGAATCAATTAGGACAGGCGGGCTAATCAGGGCACCTAGTTTTAAAAAGGACTTCACTTCAGTTAGTGAGGTGCGTGTGAGGAACTGGAAGTAAGAGGCGTGCAAGAAGTTGAGAGTGAGTAGGCGTACTCCTGGAGGACTGAGAAGTACAAGTGTTATCAAACATCAGGAGGAAGGTCTGTGATGAGGACAAATAAGGTGTTGGGAGAAGGCCATGGGAAAGTAGCCCAGGGAGTTGTAGCTGTCACACAGCTCTTACAGGAAACACTATAGACAGCTGCAATCCACAGGGCCCTGGGCTGGAACCCGGAGTAGAGGGCAGGCTCCGATTCCCCCTAACTCCCTATCTGATATAAGAGGAATTGATCTGGACTGTGGGTCCCACAGAGGGGAAGGTCTCTGGCCTGTCCCCCGACCCATTAGGTGGGCCAGCAGAGACTGCGGGGATTGTTCTCCTCCTTTTCCCCATGCTGGCCAGTGATGAGGTTAGCCGAGTGAACGGCACGTTTGTGCCACTAACAAAAGGAGCCAAACTGAGGACTGCTGTAAACTTCTGAGGCAAGAAAATCCACCAGAAAGCGCAGAACCCACCAAGGCAGAGGAGGAACTTTGTCACAATGGGGCCTGCTTCTACATACCTGTCATCTGGATTGTTATGTTTTGTTCAGACTGTTGCTGACTTAACTGGTTCATGGTTATTACATGTATTTGATTGACCACCTACCTGCATGTTTTGCTTTGATTTCCTTGTGTTTGGGGATTGCTGTTCTGGGATGCATCAGAACATGCCATTATGGTAATGAATGCTTCTATTCTGCAACCCATGCTGCCTGAACATCTGTCATAAATATAAAGGGAAGGGTAAACCCCTTTGAAATCCCTCCTGGCCAGGGGAAAGCTCCTCTCACCTGTAAAGGGTTAAGAAGCTAAAGGTAGCCTCGCTGGCACCTGACCAAAATGACCAATGAGGAGACAAGATACTTTCAAAAGCTGGGAGGAGGGAGAGAAACAAAGGGTCTGTGTCTGTCTGTAGTCGTCTTGGCCGGGGATAGACCAGGAATGGAGTCTTAGAACTTTTAGTAAGTAATCTAGCTAGGTATGTGTTAGATTATGATTTCTTTAAATGGCTGAGAAAAGAATTGTGCTGAATAGAATAACTATTTCTGTCTGTGTATCCTTTTTGTAACTTAAGGTTTTGCCTAGAGGGGTTCTCTATGTTTTTGAATCTAATTACCCTGTAAGATATCTACCATCCTGATTTTACAGGGGGGATTTCCTTATTTTTACTTACTTCTATTTTTTATTAAAAGTCTTCTTGTAAAAACTGAATGCTTTTTCATTGTTCTCAGATCCAAGGGTTTGGGTCTGTGGTCACCTATGCAAATTGGTGAAGCTTTTTATCCAACATTTCCCAGGAAAGGGGGGGTGCAAGTGTTGGGAGGATTGTTCATTGTTCTTAAGATCCAAGGGTCTGGGTCTGTAGTCACCTAGGCAAATTGGTGAGGCTTTTTACCAAACCTTGTCCAGGAAGTGGGGTGCAAGGTTTTGGGAAGTATTTTGGGGGGAAGGACGCGTCCAAACAGCTCTTCCCCAGTAACCAGTATTAGTTTGGTGTGGTAGCGGCCAGTCCAAGGACAACGGGTGGAATATTTTGTACCTTGGGGAAGTTTTGACCTAAGCTGGTAAAGATAAGCTTAGGAGGTTTTTCATGCAGGTCCCCACATCTGTACCCTAGAGTTCAGAGTGGGGGAGGAACCTTGACAACATCCTTTGGCTATTTGACTGGAATTGATATTTAAGATGGACTCCTAGAGCCCAAGTCCTCCTTTGATGTGGCTGTGCAGCATCGCAGTGAGTATTTTGGGACTGAACATTCTGTTCTGCTAAACAGGAAAATGTTTTTTGAAGCTGCCAGCAGCTCAAGGAAACTATACGGGAGTATGCATGTCATTTGCAGTGGTTGGCCCAGGACT
This sequence comes from Lepidochelys kempii, assembly GCF_965140285.1. Classification (NCBI taxonomy): domain Eukaryota; kingdom Metazoa; phylum Chordata; order Testudines; family Cheloniidae; genus Lepidochelys; species Lepidochelys kempii. Next base: position 58,483,555 of record NC_136382.1, read on the forward strand.
GTAAATTTGGGAATGTTCTGATGATCATGCTCAAGGATATTTTTGTTGTTGGCATAGCCAATGACCAGCTGGGTGAATGGTTATTGACTGAAGATGCTAGAACTCTAACTTTTGATGCTGCAGTTGCTAAGAGTCAGTCTGAACCCTCTCAAATGACTAAAAGGGGTTCTATGTCTCAGACTGCTGCTACCTTTGTGCCTACCCTTAAATCCTCAGCTGCTCCTCCTGCTTCCATCACTCAGTCACACAATGCTACCTACTCCCGTTCCACAACCTCAGGAGCAGAAGTTGCCAGCTCCTCACTGTTTCCACTGTGGTAGGTAGTCCAGGTCACTTGGTCAATTTGCCTGCCTGCCTGGCTAGAACTGCTATGTTTCGGGCTTGTGGGAAGGAAGGACACTTTTAGTTAGCCTGCCACGGTACGCTGGTTCACAATGATGGGAGGCCAGAATTGTGTACCGTAAATGTGGAGCCACATGAGACATCTACCAGGGACCTTTAGTTTCCTTTAGTACGCTCTTCTCATGTGACAAAGCGCTGAAGCTGGTATCCCATATTGTAGAAATTGATGGTGCACTGCTGAAGTGCATGGTGAATATGGGTGCTGAAGTTAACAATCTCCCCCTTCTGGGTTAGTTGTTAATCTGGACATTTGGACAACTATAGTGGTTATAAAAGTTTGGGATTTGTATGCTTTGCAGACAGTGGGTGAAGCTGTATGCTCTGTGCTTTACAAAGGCACGGCCTTGACAGCTAAGTTTTATATTGTGACAGGTACTGCTGTGAATGCTATTCCATTATTGTCCTATGATCAGTGCTTATTCTGCATGAACTCAAGAGACACCATGGTGTCTCCAACAGTGATCGTGTTCTGTCCCTGAGATATTGCACTCTCTGCAGTGGCATTCAAATGCCAAGCTCTTTACATTGCCTGCATGTCCTGTTCCTCCTGCACTTATGGATAAGCTCCAAGCAGAATTGCCACACATGAAAGATAAAGGTATCACCTGAGAGGTGGAGGGGCCTATGGACAGGGCCCACACACAGTGATTATATACAAGAAGAATGCACCCAGATTCTAGGGCACTTAATAAACGTGTGAAACATGATCAGTTTCAATTGCCAGCTTCAAAGAGGTGATGATTCCAAGTAAGTAGATCCCAGATTTTCTCTATTTTTGGATTACCAATCTGTTTATTGGCAAATAACTGCAAATTTTCAGTCACAGGTATTAACTTTCAGCACACACAACTCCCTTTTGGTTTAGTTTCTGCTCCTTGAGTATTTCAGAGAGTTCTCTCAGCTCCTGGATAATATCCAAGGCATATGTTTCTATTTGGATGACATTCTCATCTTTACTAAGACCCTTCCTGAGCATAATGCTATTCTGGACCAGATGCTAACCCAACTCTAACAAGCTGGCACAAAGTTGAATGAGGTCAAGTATGGTTTTGCCAAAGATGCTGTAGAGTTTCTAGGGCATTCTCTGTTGGTCAGTTATGTGAAACTGACACCTGAACAGCTACAAGCTGTTGTTTCGCTACCATTACCCACTGATCATAGCAGTTTACATCCATTCCTTGGCCTCGTTCAATACTTAGGTGGCCATGACCTGCCCATTTTACTATCCTTGCCAAGCCGCTGTGGGATTTAACGAAGGGCCAGTTGGCTTGAACTAAAGAGGCAAAGCAGGGTTTTGAAATCCTGCATCAAGCCTTGTGTCAGGTCCAATCCTGTGCTTATTTTGATCCAAGGAAGCCAACAGTGATTCAGACCAATGAATGCAATTGAGGCCTGGGCACAGTTCCGCTCTAGGAAGGATGGCCAGTTGTATTTGCATCCTGTACGCTCACCCTGTTGGAAGCAAAGTATTCCCAGATTGAGCTAGAATTCTTGGCAGTGGTTTTTGCTATTGTACATTCCAAAGTCTACATAGTGGGAAGCCATTTTACATTAGAAACTGATCATTTGCTTATTTTTGGCCTCTATCATAAAGCCATTGACCTGCACAGTGTGAGGCTGTAGCATTTGCTTATTCAGTTGTAGCAGTGTGACTTCAATGTGGTACATATCAAAGGAACATGTAATTTATTTGCCAATGATCCTTTGAGAACTTGTTCTGGGTTGGCGCCCTTGTATGCAGAAATGGCAGAGTACATCAAATGCTTTTTACTGAAAGATATCCCAATTGAATTAAAGTGGACTACTGACTCCACCATAGGCAATGCATAGGGAGGGAATGCGGGGTCAAGTGCCCCCCCCGATTTCTGCTTAGTCTGCCGGGGTAAGGGAGAGTGGCTCTGTTCTTCTCCTGCCCCCCGGCACACTCAGCCTCTGTCCCTGGTAGTCAGGCCCAGGCAGGAAGCAGAAGGGGCAAGACCAGCCACTTCTCAAACTGGCCACTCCGGGTTGCTGTTCTGTACAGTGCAGCAGCTGCCTTCAAGAGCCTGGCTGTCTCCCGCCCAAGCCTGACTGTGGGGAACAAGGGCCAAGCGAGCCGAAGTGAGTCTCCTCCCCAGCATGTTTCCAGCTCATGCAGCCCCTGTCCCCAGCAACTGGGGGCAAGCCACTGCCTCCATCTCCCCATCCGGACTCTCTCTCAGGCAGCTGCTGCACTGCACAGAGCAGCAACCTGGAGCGGTGAGCTTCAGCTGGCATAAGAAGTGACTCCATCCCGCTCCCTGCCCAGGGGCGCCTGCCAGGGGCAGGGACTGAACGTACCTAGGGAGAAGCGCAGTGGGAGAAGGACAGAGCTCTCTCACCCCCCACCCTACAGGTAACTCTGGTGGGGAGAGTGTGGCAGCCCTGGACTGGGCACAGGGAGCTGGGGGGGCAACACTGGGCAGAGGAGACACATGGGGTGGTCACATGTCCTCCCCTTTAGACTGAGCCCCCCCCCCCCCAGTATCGGGAGAGCATGAATCATAGACACCACTCTTCACGATGCTGAATTATCCAACATGATACTTGCTGTGCAAGTGGATTAGACGACCCCAGTCTTTAAGAGAACTTTGTCTACATTCTAGAAAATTCGTTCCAAGCTCACAGTGAAGACACGTGCTACTCAATACATCTTAGGCAGAGGAGCCAGGGTGATTGTTCCCACAGTGCTGCGACAAACAGTCCAGGATGTGGCTCATAAAGGGCGTTTGGGAGTTACGAAGATGAAGAAACTCCTGTGTAGTTGTGATTGGCATGCATGGCTGCCTTTCGTGTCTAAGTGTCATGAAAGGGCAGGCTCAGCCTGCGTAGTGCATAGAACTACTACTCCTCCAGTCCCTTTGAAACTGGTAGTCATAGACAAACAATGGCAGAGAGTTGCAGTGGCAATTACTAAACCCTCAACTGCACTGCATGGCTACACACTAGTTTCAGACTATTACTCACGTTACCCCTTTGCATTCATAATTTCACATGGAACCTCAGTGGAGTTCATTTCTTGCCTAACCCTTTTATTTGTGATGTTTGGCCTACCAGAGAGCCTTGTTTCAGATAATGGGACAACTTTTGTATCAAGAGAGTTTGAAGACTTTCTGACAATATTGGTACAGTTCATTATAAATCTGCTCTGTATTATCCCCAAGGCAACAGGATGGTGGAGAGACTGCATGGGATTCTGAAGCAGACTGCAGCTCAAATAAGAATGCCCATACTGGATCAGACTCATGGTCCATCTAGCCCAGTATCCTGTCTTCCAACAGTGGACAATGCCAGGTGCTTCAGAGGGAATGAACAGAACAGGTAGTCATCAAGTGATCCATTCCCTGTCACCCATTCCCAGCTTCTGGCAAAAACACTTCAGAGCATGGTTTTGCATATACTGGAGGAATATCAAGATAAACCCTTCCTGTTACATTGAGTCATAGTTTATATATAATATTCAGAGTACATCTCATGAAAGTACTGGGGAATCCCTCTTCAGCCAACCTAACTAGCTATGCTGACAGAAGAGGTTCACCCCAATCCTTTGCCATCCTTGCAGCCAACCGATGCAACTAGCAAATATGTGATTTTTCGAGCAGTGTATCCATGCATTCTGTGCTGGACAAGCGGTGTACGTTAGGCAAGGGTCTGGAATAATTTTCGATACTCGTGGCATGAGCTAGTGGGCTGCAGGGTACAGAGTGTGGCAAGTATGTTTACTACAGAGAGAACATGTTGTTAACCGCTGACATATACTGCTTAAAGAAAGGGGAACAGATAGGGAAGAGGACACTCCTTCTGTATATGATGACATCATCTGGCCAATTGGTGAAGTTGCACCACAGCAACAGCATCCACCCCAAACTGACCACCCGGGGATCACCTGGTGTCTCCAGCCAGGTACCACTGAGCTTTTGGGGAAAATAGGGGAAATTATTATGACTTTTGGGGGGGGGAACCTTTCCTGCTTATTGCTTCGTGTTCCTGTGTGGGTATGTACATAGCATTGGTTGTGTGCAGTTATTCAGGGCCTGCTACTACATACCTGCCATTTGGGCTGTTATGTGTGTTGGGGTTATTTTGTTTGTTTTTTTTGGGGGGGGGGGGTTCAGATTGTGTTGCTGACTTAACTTGTTCAAGATTACATGTTTTGATTGACCACCTACCTGTGTGTCTTGCTTTGATTTTCTTGTATTTGGGGACTGCTATTCTGGGGTGTATCAGAGTTTAACAATCTTGGGGCCTTCTTGCTCAGGCTTATTGTGTCTGCCACGGAAGTGACTTGGGCCTCACTACAGCTGACAATCTCCTGTGCCCCATTCCCTCCGCTGCGCTCAGCCTTCCAAGGATGGGGGTCCTGAGGTTAGGCCATCACTGAACATGGAAGTCTGGGTGGGAGGCACCCTTTCGGCTGCCAGGCAATTTTCCATGAGGCCTTCTGTCTCTGCCTGGTCAGCATCTCTGTACCTACTCCCAGCCACTGACTGGGAGAACATGAATATATTGCTCAAGAACAATATTCTCCACCACCTGCACCCCAGTTCACTTTTCCAGGGTTAGCCAGTAAAGCAATAACCGTTGAGGCACTGGGCCCCGCAGTGGGTGTCTTTCTCTCTGTAAGCACTGCCTATACGTCTCCAGGGAGATATAAAAATAGTCTAAAATAGCTGTCTTGACTTTCTGTTAACCTAGAGCATCCATGGGATCTAGCACCTACAGGCTGCCTGGGCCAATCGTGTCAGATACTGGTCTGCGAGTGTAGCCCAGTGATCCAGCAGCTATGCCACCAGAGTGGCCGCATGCTCAAATGTCGCCAAGAAGGCTTTAGAGTCATCTTCTAGGCCCATCTTCATCAGCTTCACTGGATCTCTGGTATCGGAACCCTACCCTGAAGACTCTGGCCCTAAGTTAGTAGTAGCTCCTGGAAGACTGTAAGAGAGCTGCCATTCTCCTGGACCAGGTGTTGTTGCTGCCCTTAGTGTTGGGTGGTCAGCCCTTGAATGAATTGCGGCTACTGTTGTTGATGCAGAGACGCTTGCTGCTGGTGTTGTGTGATAGGCCTCACTGAGAGTACTTGACCTGCTGACCTGGTTACGAAGGAAAATGCTAAACCCAGAACTGGTCAAAATTTCGGGAAGAATTTCGTTGTTTCATTGCATGGAATAATTTTGCTGGCTATCAGGAGAAGGACATTCTTCCATACCTCCTGTAGGCTGGTATGCTGTAGGCAGCAGGTAAATCTAAGAAAGCTGCCCCAGTCTTCAGCTTTTGCTGCATTGTGTACTGTTTAGGCTAATAGTTGGTTGGTGCAGCTGCAGCCTGGTCAGAAACCCATTTGTTCATTCTGTAACATTGTTTGTACAAGGAACACAATACTTCCCAATAATATTCTCTCCATAAGTTTGCATGATGTGCAGAAGAGTGATATGGGGCATAACAATGAGGAATTACTTGTTGGCTTCCCAGGCCTGGCAGTGGCAATGACCATAGCCTCACACCAGATCCTTGAGATGAACCCTGTGGAATGGATATTAGAGATAAGTGCCACCAGCCATTTCTGTCCCTTGACTCCAAGGTATTTAAGAAATTCTAGAAAGACCCAATAAGGTCCTTCAGCTTTCATGAGTGAGAAGGCCTTGTTTGCCTTCTCAACAGGGAAGGGCAACTATAGGGAGGACGAGGCAGATACTGAGCTGACTATTTGTTGGAGTGCTCTGCACACTTTGCGCTTTTAAGTTCACAAGGAGTTTTTGCTGGTGCTTTTAAGTTCATAAGGCGCATTCTTGCAATCACATCAGCTGAGACGTCAGGATTTTGATGTTTTCACTGGGTTTGCAGCCCCAAACTAATGCAATAATACCCACGCTTTGTGGCTGAAGAGAGCGAAGTCCAGAATTTCAACCATGTGGATCCATCTTTGACATTGCTCTAAATTCAGTGATGCTAGTAGGGATGTTGCCGTGTTTGAGTCACCAGATGTTTGGTGCTCCTTTAATAGACTTTCTGTTTCTGGATTTCCAGCATGGGGTGTATCCATTTTGATTGCTGCAGGAACTGTTTTTTCTTGTGGATATTCAGATGAGCCAGGCAAAACAACTGAAATTTTTGGGCCTCAGTGGAATTATGTCAATGGTGGCCTCAACTGCCACAGTGAATTCTAGCCAGTTTGCCTTTCAGAAGTCACCAGTCAATGCTGACTGTGAAGAGTTACCAAGAATTGTTCTGGAGGCATTCTGAGGGATTCCTAATTGGTCTTTTCTGAAGAAGCAGAGAACAGATCTCTGTTCCAGCACAATGAAAAGTGTCTCTGTCTTTTGCATCAGAAAGAAGGTATGTGTCTTCATCAGATGACTATTCCACAAGTGCCTCACCCAAAGTATCTATTATACTATTATAATCTAACATTGAGTGGTGGCTATAGAAATAAATGACATATCTAGTCAGGAGAGAAGTTGTGGGTAATGGGAGAGAAGGCCAATCTGTTTTCAGTGGTTTTGCTCCTAGTGTCTACCATGTTACAATCCTTAATGCGTTCCTTGATGTAGTTGGCAAAGCCATGATACTTGAGACTGTTGCAGGGAAACCCTTCCCAGGGTGCCTAATTGAGCCTGTGTTGTAGTTTTTGCCTTGGACAATGAAGAAAGTGTTCAGTTTTCATTTCAATATATGGCTAGGTTTGGGATTTTTTTTTTTAATTTCTGATTTAAACTTTGGTTTATTTAATTATTTATTTTATGACATGGGATGACCCAGGCTTCGGTTTCAAGACCAGACTACCTCCTTACTTCAGACTTGAGTCTCAAATCAAATTATCTGAAAAAATGCTTGAGGGGACTACAAAATCTCTTTCCTTGCAAATAACCGCTGAAATATTATGAAAAATTGTGCTTACTGTCTCAAGTAATTGTACTAAAATCAATGGCTCCTTCTCACTGAACATACAGAAATTACCAGAGGGTTTGGGTTTTGTTCTTTTTATTTTCCCCCCCTTTTTGTTTTGATTGCATTCATTTCTTAGCACAGAAAGAAACCTGCATAATAAGCCTAACTACTAGGGCATTTTTGAATCAGTTATTATTTTGCTGAGTTCCTTGTATCCTTTGGGAGGCTAAATAGTGTCCAGTTCCAATTTATATCACAGCTGCATCATGTCAAATTAAACAGTACATTTCTTTGTTCTCCAGTAAGTTGAGTCTACAGGTTGGTTTGTTTGTCTTCTAATTTTTTTCACATTTAGGCATGTGGATGCCATAACTAATCTTCATTCCCTAATTTTAAAATTAAATTTGAAAAGCAATTTTCATAGTGGACCTAATTAGCAGATCACCTAGTGCAACCTGACACTACATTTGGCAACTGGCTGTGTTTCTAAATCACTACAGGTAATAGCTGTCTCTCTGTGTAACGTTGTTTTTAACTTTAAATGGAGAAAGAGAATCCAGGTGAGGTAATTGCCTACACTCAGGCACTCTGGATGGATTCACAATGAGGATTTTGGCACCTAACATCCACTACAGAGGCCTAAACTCAACATTTAGTCTGGCATTCCAAAATCCCTACTCAACTGCTGCCTAATCCTGTACTCCCTGAAAGTCTCTAGGCACGTAAGGGTTCATCTACACAACAAAAAAAGACCTGAGGCAGTGTGTCTCAAAGCTGGGTCAACTGACTTGGTCTCACAGGGTTGGTGCTCAGGGACTAAAAGGAGCAATGTAGGCATTCAGGCTTGCACTGGAGCCCAAGTCCAAGACAGTCCCTCGTTGCCAGGTTTCAGAGCCCAGGTTCCAGGCCAAGCCCAAAGGTCTACACTGTTATTTTTAACACTGCAGTGGGAGCCCGAGTCAGATGACCCAGGCTCTGAGGCTCACTGCTGAGGTAGAGGTGTTGTTTTTGTTTTGCTGTGTAGACATACAGTACGTTTCTGCTGTTAAAGTCCCCTAGGCACCTATATTTGGGCAGCTGGGTGCACATCCAGCTGCCTCCTCAGTGGGATTCACAAACTAGGTGTTCCCCCATATCATCTTTTGGGCCCAATACTGTAGCATGCATTCCAAATGTCTCCTCCACATCAGGTAGAAGAAATTCAACTCCAGCCTCCCACAGCTCAGGTGAGTGTCTTAACTACTGGGCTAAATGTTATAAGGGGAGGGTGGCACTACTGTTTTTGTTTTGTTTTTTTGGTTTTTTTTAAAGGGCTGACCTACTTTAGGTGCTGAACTCTAGGAGAGGGTTCATGGCTCTAAAAGAGGGTTTATGAATCCAACTGGAGATAAATGAATTAATCTATACCGAAAGCATCCACACAGGAATTTAATGCAGTTGAACAAATCCACTTCAAATTTACCCCTTCAATTAATTCAGATTTTCTTGAGTGTTCCTGTTTAGAGAAGCTGTCCGAATTCAGAAGCAAATGCATTTCAGAGTCCTTCCATCACTAAGGTCCCTATTCTGCAAATACTTACACATGTGTATAAATCTAGACATTTGAGTAGTTCCATTAAAGTCAGTGGAAATACTTATATATGTCACTGTTTGCAGGATCAGTAATTGAGCTGTACTCTGGTAAGGAAGAAATAATGTAATTGATCTATACTCCTCTGAGGAAGATAGTTTGCTTTCTAAACAATGGGAAAAGCAGATATATTTCTAGAGGTTACCTACCAGGTTAGCCACTATTGAAGAGTGATACGGGTATCTAGCGTTTGTCTTTGAAAAATCAGTAAATGATGTTTATTGTGACAAAGTTCCTCCTCTACCTTGGTGGGTCCTGCGCTTATAGGCAGGTTTTGCTCACCTCAGAGATTCACGGCAGCCCTCAGTTTGGCCACTTTCATGGCTCAAATCTGCCGTTCACTCAGATAACCTCATCACTGGCCAGCATGGGGGAAAAAAGAGTAAGAACAATCCCTGCAGTTTCTGCTCATCCACCATGTGGGTCGGGGACCAGCTCAGAGACCTTCCCCTCTGGTGGAAGCTCCTGTGTTGGGTCAGGAGTTGGGAGGTTTGGGGGGAACCCGGGCCCACCCTCTACTCCAGGTTCCAGCCCAGGGCCCTGTGGACTGCAGCTGTCTAGAGTGCCTTCTGGAACAGCTGCACGACAGCTACAATTCCCTAGGCTACTTCCCCTGGCCTCCTCCCAACACCTTCTTTGTCCTCACCACAGGACCTTCCTCCTGATGTCTGTTAATCCTTGTACTCCTCAGTCCTCCAGCAGCACGTCCTCTCACTCCCAGCTCCTTACACACACACCTCACTAACTGGAATGACAGCCTTTTTAAACCAGGTGTCCAGATTAGCCTTAATTAATTCTAGAGCTTTCCAGTTAGCTACAGGTGTCTTAATTAGCCTGCCTGCCTTAATGAGTTCTAGAAAGTTCCTGAGTGTTCTGGAATAGTCCATGTTATCTTACCCAGGGAAAAGAGACCTGCTTAACCTGGAACTAATGCATCTACCTTTGACCACTCTCTTGTAGCCATCTGGCCTGACTCTGTCTCACTATAAAATGATTATCAGGGAACTAGATTTTGGAACCTATACAATATTATTCCCCACTGTTCCACTTAGCTGAGTGTTACTGTACCATGAGACAACAGAAAATGCTCTTTTTTGTTTTAACTAAAACCATTTTTTAATAATTTTGATTAGAAAAACTTCAGTAGAACAGATTTCTGGTGGAAAATGCAGTGACATCAAAACTGTGTCCAATTCACTGACGTTTCATTTCAGAGACGGGAAAAGGAAAAGTTGTGACTTTTTCTGTTTCAACATTTTTGTGTTCCCTGGATTTGAGTTTTAACCAGCTCATAATAATCCAAGTCATCAGAGAAATGGCATCTTCTGTGTTGATGAAAAGGGGAACTAGACTTGCATGTCTTCCATATACTAAGAGCTTCTAAGTCTAAGTCTTCTTCCTAGCTTTTCCCACCCAGCCTCACACTCACACTGAATGGGGGGGGGGGGTGATAACATAAAATCCTGAGGAAGACATATGACCAAGACCTTAGGAGCTAATGAACAATTGTTTAACAAGACCTACTCTGATCTTTCTAAAAGAAAAGAACTACTTGAGCAATCCTGACTATCCCAACCAGGCTCATGGTTAATGGCATCAAAAGTTGCAGGCAGACCCTAGCATAAGCAGTTGAGCCAATATTTTCCAAAGTGGCTAGTAATTTTGAGTGCATCTCTTTTCTGGTACCCACCTTAAGATACCTTTTAAAAGTGCTTGATTTTCAGAGAGCAGGTACTCAGAACTTTCTGAAAATCAGCTGTCTGAAAATGTCTTGAATTAGGCACCCCAAATCACTAGTTACTTTTTAAAATCTTGACCATGATCTTTGTCCATCAGTAAAAGTACATTTTCAGTCAACAAAACTGAACGCAGACTTGCATATTTAGGCCTAAAACCAGACTGATATGGATAAAAGGAGTGTGAGGGTTCCCAACTTGCCCCAGAAAGGAACACTTGAGGCAGATGGCAACTGGTGAAATTATCAGTGTCAAGATAGTTTCTTCAGTATGGATATAGATGGCCACTTATTTGAGAGAAGCTGGCATCCTGCCTTCCTGTGGAAGATGCTTCATGATCTTTATCAACAATGAATACAATACTGTACCTCCACACCAACTTGATTTTACTAGCTTGTATGAATATGGGTCCACAAAGCTCCTCAAAATGTTTATAATGTATTGTAGTTTATTAAGTTATTCCTTACAGTAATTTTATATTTTACCAGCTAGACTCTGGAGGGCTAAATTTTCAGTTTGTGCAAATGCACTTTTTGAGTAGCAATATCAGTGCATGCAGTTGATTTTTGACATCTGAGTATTAAGATGTTAGTGCTCAGCCAATGTATGCATTTGTTTGTGTGCACCTAGTATGTACGGCATGGATAGGTCTGGGAATTTTTATTGTAAATAAGACAGTGTGAGTTTTGTCTGAGTAAAGACCAAATAGCCCTTTGTTTTCTCAATATGCTTCAGGAGTCCCATTGCTGGTACCCAGAACTACATAGTGATGGCTTGAAATGTGAGTCTTTCTGCTTTTGTTCCAAAATAACAGACTCAGGCTGAACATCAGCTTGGAGACACTTCTTATTCTGACCAGTGGAAAACACAGAATGATTTAAAACGTATTAATAAAAAAAATATAAACAAATTGAGATAACTCCCATGTTTTCCTTAGTTTCTGTTTATTATGAAGCACGTGGCCAATTTCTTTCCTTTCTCTATTTCTCCCAATAAGCTGGCTAAGTAAACATTTTTCTGACATTATTTATAATAATACGTGTACATAGGCAAGAACCAGGATCTCACATCAATAACTCATGTAACCTTTATGCACCAAAACAAAAAACATTTACAGAGCATATGAAATGGTGTGTCGCTCTCTTTTGTGTGTGTGCACTTAACATGCTTTGGTGCACTTAACATGCTTTTACTGGTTTGAAAGTTTGTCTGGTTTGAGAGAGAATGGGGAGCAAATTGAAATAATAAGCCAATAAATACTTTCATACTGGTAGTTTGCCTGTTGTAATAGCATTGTCCTGAACCAGCTGTTGAGCAATTTTCCACACATAGTTCTGCCAGTGAAATTGAATCCTGATTTGCAGTAATCATTCTTCTCCAATTTCAAGTTTTACTGGAGCAGAGAAAGTGAGAGAGGCTCATTCCGTGCCACTGCTTCTTCCTCCTCCTCCTCCTCATCAGCACTTCCCAGAGGGACATGGTTTCCTTGCAGATTGAGTGTCACATGGCTTTCCTTGGTATACCTGCTTCAGAATTCATTGGTTTGCCATTCTAATATGTTCATTCCAAGAAAGCCTCAGAAACCAGATCTAGAGGCAGTTGCTGGATTTGGCTTCAAATATTCTTATTTCTGATCTTGTCCTGCCATTTGATATAGAGTAGCTGACAAGGATGACAAGAATTGAAAACATCAGTGGGTGCTCTGCAGCCTTCCTCAGCACCAGTGTTTCACTTCCATACAATAGAATTGATACAACCATATACATCCATGGCTTCATAGCAGGCTTGATGTCACAACATCCCCACAGAGGCCGCTGAAAGGCCTGAAACATGGCGGCAACAGCAGCTGCAGTTATATGAATGTCCACATCTTTCATCTATGATGTTTCCCAAATATCTGACATTGGCCACCTGCTTGATGTCCGGTCTGGTGCTAGCCATAACCTGGAGCTGGAGGCTGCCCGATGGTAATGGTCAGGGACTTCGTGGTCAACAGTCATGGATGTCTGAGTTCGCTGAAGAGGTACTGAACTTGACACTGACCATTGGTTTTTGCTGACAAAGGTGGGCTGACATTAGTCCAATTCAACCAAAAGCTCGTATTACAACCACACTATCAGACAGCTTTTTGTTCTGAACTGCTTAAGGCCATCAAAGCATTAGAGACTGAGGGCTCATGCCCCTGTCATCTGACAAGGAATGATGTCGTTTCAGGTCATCAGTGCTGATCACTGCTAGCTCGGTGCTGAGGCCTCCGCTCTTTAAGCATCATCCATGATCAGTGAGGAGACTCGCATTGGGGTGGGAACTAGTTATAAGGTAAGTCTCCAAACACAAGTTTGTTGATAGCAAAAGCAAAGACAACAGGTTTGTCATCTAGTCATTGTGTAAGAAAGATAAGGAATCCTGGTGGTTGACTCAGGCAACCAATTTAGAACAGGCTGCTGCCAGGCATGATCTCCACACACTCCATTCAACTTTGTTGTGTTTGCAGCAGAAGGTGTTTGTGGCTTGTCTAACACAGCCATCCCAATTCTTTATCAGCCAATCTGGAGGATCGGTTGCAAACTATGCCTAAGTGTGGCCAGTTCTAGGTTTGTTTGTTTATGTTGATATATGGGCAGTAGGATACAATCAACAAAATAATTTTCTTGTGGTTATACAAACAAGGGATTTGAATCAAGATCTGCAGAGGTGAAAAGATGGGGTATTTTAACCCACTTCACTATTTGGGTTTGTGTCCAGACCTCTCTAAATTGAAATTTCTCTTAAGCATAACTACTAGTACAGTAGAAGAATAGAGAATGGCAGGATACTGGAAAAGCAAAAATAAGAATGAGATTTAATATAAAGGCACTATGTATTTTAAAAATAAACTGTAGCTATGATGACTTGTAATTAAAATAATAGCTCACTTCCTACCATATTTTGCTTAAATCAGTACTTTTTGTTTCCAGTACTGTCCCAATGAACATTGGCCAAATGTTTCAAACTAGGGTATCCAAATCCATTTTTTCATTTGGCTGGATTATCAGAGGAGTTGAGTACCTACCACCTCCCCCTAAAGTGAATGAAAATCAATCTTATGTGTTTAAATTTGAACGTATTTGACTTAATTTTAGTCATCCATGCTGGAAAATATTAGCCTTGTGTATCTGTGATACAGTGGGCTAGCATGTTCAATGGCCACCCAAAATGTTGATAGTTGGAGCCCACTGACTGACATTGGTACCTCACCTTCTTAGCAGCTAGATACCATGGTGCACAATGTCTTGTCTCTCTACATATATCTAGTGCTTTTCTGTATTATGGCCCAGATCCTGAAATCCAGTGCACAGGCTGAATATTGGGCTGTGTGCTGGTAGCTCTGCAGGGGACATGAGGAAAATAATCCTTCCCCCAGGCTATGGAGTGGCTAGAGAAGCACCCTGCTGCTTACAACTACAGCCCCAGAGCACTAATGTGTTTCCTGGCTGGTGGGGAGAGATTAGAGGTGTGGAATAGAAGGATCCACATTAGCAGTGAAACCTCCAATACTGACTTTCCCTATGCACGGAGCCCTCATATTAACTACCCGTTTGTTATATTAAATTAGACAATAAGCAGATCATTTCTTTAGCTGATGGGACCATCAAGATTCATTTACAGGACAGATTAATATTTATCAAGTGGACCTTTATCTGGAATGCTGCACATCAGACTCTAGCATCGCCAACTGAAAGGAGCAAACAGCATAGTTTTGTTTTAATGTGTGTCCAGTCCACATATTTATCGATCTTTTTTCTATTTATCTTTAAAATGGAATAACGTTTCATTTGGTAACTTTTTTTAAAAAAGTATCAATGCAATAAATGTTGTTAATGCAGTTAATGACTGAGATTTTAAATGCTGGGAAAATTTAATTATTGGCATGGTAACTGAGTCACTTTGATGTGTGTAGTAGCATACGGTTAACAGCGTTCTATGTCAATACAAAATGTTACAAATTTTCAGTGGAAAAGAGTTGTATTAGCTATGAGAACCGGAACTCTGAATCCACTTCCTTTTGTGGTTTTAAATTCTTATTGTCAATGGAGCATTAATAGAGATTTTTGCATTGAATCTCAGTATATTATGCAGTGAAGCCTATGGAAAATGTCACACTATTAGGCAACATTTTATATTATAAGCCTGACCTCCAGTGCAATGAGTAGAATTCTGCTCCACCTTGAGTAGAACACCACCTCCAGTAAGCAATCAGTTTTTGTTGGTCCCTTGAGTAATTGCTTGAGTGGATTTAGTTATTTATCGGCTTAGGTATGGTGCTAAACATGATGGCACTTGTCTTGCACTGAAAAATTTATCCTCTCACCAACCCTGGAAAGTGGGGAAGTATCATCCCCATTTTACAGATGAGGAACTGAGCACAGAGATATCATGTGACTTGGCCAGAGTCCAACAGGAAGTCTATGGCAGAGTTACAAAGAGAACCCTGATCTTCTGCCAAGCCAGTGCCTTAGCAACAAGATCATCACTATAGTACACACTCTGTAGCTGCAGTGCACTGCCAAAGGAAGTCAATAGCAGTTACATTTGCAAATCACCATTCCTCCATGACTTCACCATCACCTGAGCACCTCTTGCCACTCCCCGGTCAAAGGAGTACAGTTCTCCTTTACCAAATCTTGATCTCTCCCAAGGTGACTTATTCCTCTGCAAGTTGAGTCATTAAGGCAAGTTTGGGCAAAGTCCTTCATTCTTTGCATATTCAGGGCCTCCCTGACATCTAAGGAAGTTTGAGGCATGCAAATTTGAGCCCCTGTAAGCAAAGTATTGATATTTTTCCAGGTAACTCTCAAAGCTTGATGGGCTTTATTAAAATATGCTATAGATATTGAATAAGACAGACCAAAAGATTACATTATGCAGTTAACTAAATTTCTTTTAAAAGTTTCTCTAGAATTATTGATATAATTTTTACATCTATGCCATGCCAAATAGAGCAGTTAATAACAGTAGACAGAACTAAGAGTGTGCAGAAAAAATTGAAACAATACCCAAAACAATAACTTATCCCTTCCAATAATTAGCTTAGATACATGTTTTTTCCAATACAGAGCGTTTACTGACCTAATATAAAACTGTTTAATAGCAATGCAAACCTCTCTTCATTACTTTTATTACAACTTTGTAAAACCTGCATCATTAAATGGTGTTAAACATACTATAGAGAAGAGCTACTCTTCGGCAGAACTAAGTAGTAACTTGTCATAAACTAATGTTTTCATATCATAGTAGAATACTGCTTATACTCCAGCTTAATCATTTTCTGCTCTGTGTGCCTTTACAAGGCATGGTGGTGCCTGTGAATGGGCACCATACCAGCTCCCATCCCCAGAGGCATTCTGTCTGTGGAGCACTGAGGGAAATATGTTTGCAGCAGACTATACAGGTACTGACCTCTGCTCTCAGACTTACTACACATGGGTGAAATGATGCAGAAAGGGTTTGAGGACACTTCCAATTAGAAGCACTAATATACACCCAGTCTTTCTACTCCGGAAGTGTTGCTGTCCTCTGAGCAAGTGCACAAAGTTGGGGAGAGGAGCAGAAAAAGCTGGTTGGTTGTCCATATCTTTTTGCTCCACCCAGAGCCATCTAAGACCTGTTCCTCTTTATTTCCTGTACTTCAATTTCACTTGTTTAGAATTCCTGCTCCCTTCTTTTGCAAAACTGAGTAAAATATTAAACTATCACTGAATTACTGATTGAAGTAACAGACATCTCTTGATTACATATAATGTGTGATAAGAGGGAATCAAATGACATATTCTAATTGCATTGTACCATGCATAAAAAATGTGATCTGGACACTTGATCACTTTCTGCCAGGAAATGTGGAAAGTCGGCGTCTCTATCGTCCCATATTAACTCGATTGTGGAAGACGGTAGGAGTCTGAAAGGCTGGTCAGGCGGTACTCATGCTCGCTGAAGGATATTTTTTAAAAAGTGCCTGTATAAGAAAAGTGTGCATCTAAACACTGCCACTTGCACATGTAGGTTCATGCAGATTTTAGAATCTATCAACTGTGTGCACTGGTATCCATGCCTAAAATGTATTTGCACATACAAAATTACGTGTGCCAGGCGGAGGCCCTTTGGAAAGGTGACAAAGGTAGTTAGCATGAAGTTCTGTATTGAACCTAAACAGATAAACCCTTTACTAAAAAACAAAACAATCCATAGAAATGGATCCATGGTCTTTGAATCCTATGTTTATGAGGAGGAACTTCAGTGAGTGTTGTAACAAACTGAAAGTTGTTATTATATGGAAGTACCATTACTTATATAGGTGGGGCAGGAGTTATAAGTATACTTACCTCTCCGACTGACAGTTAAAATTGAATATGCTAATGAGGATTTTTGAAACCTGATTTCAAAGCTCTATAACAAGGAGCTGAACTAATGGTTCCAGGAGACAAGAAAAGTTGTTCCACCGGGGAAACATGAGGAAATATGTGCAAGTATCTGTTCCACAATGGCTCAGCAGTTGTTTCTCATAGACGTGCCCCAAAAGTGAGTGTGTCCATGCTGTGTACTGTGTTCCTTCTGGCTCCTTAGGGATGTATATTGTCCATGGTTACAGAGACTGTGTGACGATCACAAATGGATGGATGATTTCCTGTGCACTGTTGGGCTTGCCTACACTACACAGTTTTGTCGACACAAGTTACTCCGACAATCAAAAACCGGTATAATTACTTTGCTTGCGCATGTTCACACAATGCTCCATCTGTCGGCAGAGCGTGTCCACTCTTGGTGCTCTAGCATCAACAGTGAGAGCAGTGCACTATGGGTAGCGATCCCACTGTACTACTCAACACCTTCTGCAGCTAGGAGTTGTGGGAAGGCAGAATGGATCACAGTGCATCATGGGTGCAGGCTTAACATCCTACAATGAAGTTTTTTCCATCCCATCATTCCATGAGTTTCTGACTGTGTTTCACAGCATTTTCCAATGGCCCCTGTTTACTGAAGGGATGGATCCTGAACTACTCTCTATTGGTATGGTCACTATTATGAACACATCGCAGATGGTCATGCAGTATATCATGAACTCCCAATCTGAACAGGAATCAGAGTTGCCTAACATGCTGTGTACCATGGAAAGAAACAACACCAGATTACTTTTTGTATTCACAGAGCAGCTGTACACAGTGGTCTGTCTCTGTTGGGCTTGGGGAAACAAGCATTGAGTGGTGGGATTGCATTGTTATGCAGGCCTGGGATGATGAGCAGGTGCTGCAGAACTTTCAGATGTGGAAAGCCACCTTTCTGGAACTGTGTGCGGACTCACTCGAGCCCTGCAATGCAAGAACACCCAAATGAGAGCTGCCCTCTTGGTGGAGAAGTACATGGCAACTGCAGATTGCTACTGGTCACTCATAAATAAGTTTAGAGTTGAGAAGTCCACCATTGGGGCTGCGTTAATGCAATTGTGCAGGACCATTAATCGTATCCTGCTATGAAGGACTGAGTCTTGGCAATGTCCGTGAAATAGTGGCTGGCTTTGCAACAATGGGATTTCCTAACTGCGGCGGGGTGATAGATGGCACACATTGTCCAATTTTGGCCCTGAACCATATTGTAATGGAGTATATCAATAGAGAGGGGTTCTTCTGCATGGTATTGCATGTGCTTGTGGATCACCAGGGTCATTTCACTTACATCAATGCTGGGTGGTCAGGGAAGGCACATGATTCATGCATCTTGAGGAACACTGGCCTGTACAGAAAGCTGCAAGCAGAGACTTCCTTTACACACCAGAAGATTCCAGTGGGGGATGTTGAAAGGCCCACAGTGATCCTGGGAGACCCAGCATAACCCTTACTCCCATGGCTCATGAAGCCTTACACGGGAAACCTGGACAGCAGCAAGGAGTGCTTCAATAGGCTAAGCAGGTACAGAATGACCATAGAATGTGCCTTTTGGAAGATTAAAAGCACCTGGGCACTGCCTTTGTGGCAGGTTAGACCTAAATGTGGAAAATATACCCATGGTCATAGCAGCCTGCTGTGCGCTCCATAACATTTGTGAGGCTAAGGATGAAAAGTTTCCTCTGGGGTATATCGCCTGGCAGCTGATTTTGAGCAGCCAGATACCAGAGCTATAAAAGGGGCACAGTGTGAGGCTATTCAAATCAGGGAGGTTTTGAGGCAACAGTTTGACAATGAGCACCAGTAATGTGTCTTTCTATACAGCACTCTGCCATGCTTTGTTAACTTGATTGAAAATTGTGATGATTCCTGACTGGGATTTGTTAGTCAGCAAGTGATCTAATTGCCACTATGTATTTCTACCAGTAGCAACCACCATGTGCAGGAAATAAATAAAGATTGTGTATCATTAGAGGGTTTTTTTAATTAAATACTGATTAACAACACACACACACACACACACAGCTTGGTAGGAAGAGAGATAAGAGTGCAGGGCATGTAGGCTCTCACAGCTGTGTGTAGGTCCAGCTATCACTTTGGAAGCTGCCCAAATTTGGTGGAGTGAATGGGATACTGAGACATTCCAGGAAGTTGCAAGGAATGCATAGGAGGAGTTTGGGAGGGCATGGAAAGCAGTTCTGTACTAGCTGTGGGGAAGGAGGAGGTGAGCACACGTATTTTGCCTGGAGCATGATTAAAGGACTTCAGCATCTCTGTTTGCTCCTCCATCACTTTTATCATCCGCTCCTGGCCCTTTAGAATACGCTCCTCAATCCCTTTTCTGTCCTGCCTGTCTATTTTAAATTTTTCCTTCAGGGTTTCTGTCCACTCCCTACGCTCTCTCTTTTCTGGCCTCTGAGGATTGGAGCATCTCTTGGAACATGTCCTCCTTGCTCCACCTTGGTCACTTCCTTATCTGGCAGAGGTGCTCTGCCAGTGTGTAGGGGGTTCCCCTGAAGGCCACATCTGCATAGGCACAAAAAACAATAAACAGAAGCATTATTGTTAGTCCATGCACAACATTGAATCATTATAGTAAAATACACCTCTTTTTACATGCAAATCACTTTCTCACTTTCCCTTGGCAAGCACACATTTCAGTGAATACCCTAAAGATGGTGAGTTAGGCCTGGGAAAGGAGGGCTAGGCGCTCAAGATGGGGCAAAGGATCTAGATGGTTTTTAAGAGGATCACTGCAAGCAACCAGGGACAATATTGTAAATTCTGCTATCATTTTCCAAAGGCGGGGGTCACTGAAGCAGAGATCTCACTCCTGGGGGTAAGCAAGGATGCAAGAATGCATCTCCTACAAACGTGAAGTTTCAGACCCAGACCCTATGCTATTCGCCTGTGTGCCATTTTGGTCCCTGTGCAAGTGATTGCTGATTGGCATGGGAAAGTTTCCTACAATGGGGGAACAAACAAAGCAGGTCTGCCAAGGAACTATTGACAGAGGATTGGCATGTACCTTCAGGAAAGCTTCCTAGAGAGCTTTGTGGAGAATTCTCATGAAATCTCGGTGTGCATTAACACACTGTTCTGCCACACTGCTTAGCTGCCCGGGGAATATGGAGTGCACAGAAACACAGCTAGTCTTGTACATTTTGTATCCCTTCACCCACTTCTAGAATATACAAATCAAAAGATGGCTCTACCTCATATAACCAAGTAGCATCAACTCAAAAAGATCACTTACCAGAGCTCTCCTGTCCTGCATCATGCAGACCTGATACAGACTTCTGGGACTGAATAAACCCTTCTGGAGTGGAAAAGAGTTCCTGCCTTGCTGTTCTACCAGATGACCTTGACGTGTGCTACACATTGCCCTCCAACTCATCCTCCTCATCCACGACATCGTCCACAGGGTTGAGTCCACAATCCGCCATTTACAGCCCCGCCAAAGTATCCACAGGGTTCTTGGCAGTGGAGGTGGGGTCACTGCTGAAGATGGCATACAACTCCTTATAGAAGCGGCAGATCTTCGACACCGCACTAGAGCGACGGTTTGCCTCCCTGGCCTTCTGGTATGCCTTCCTCGGCTCCTTTATCTGCACACGGCACTGATGCGTGTCCCGTTCATAGCCCTTATGCAACAAACCACAAGAAATCCTGTGGCTGGAGCAGAGTTAGGACTGCACAGCCTCCTCTCCTGACAGTGCCAACAGATCCACCAATTCACATGTGCTCCACGTGAGAGAGCATTTGCTTTATGGAGCTGCCATGGTCAAGCCAAGCAAACAGGAAGTGGAATTTCAAAAATTCCTGGGCCTTTAAAGGGTGAGGGGCAGATGCCTGTGTACCTGGGTGCAGGACAATGGAATTCAAACTGCTGACCACAGCGGTCAGGATGGGCATTGTGGGACACCTCCTGAAGGCCATATTCAGTGACCTAACCAAGCGCAGTGTCTACACTAACATTTTGTTGATATAACTTTGCCACAAAAAGCTTGACACCTCTCATAAAGGTGATTTTATTTTGTCAGCAAAGCAGGAGAGTTTTGTCGACAGAAGGCTCATTACAGTGTGTATACATCTACTGTTTTGTCAACAAAACCTGACTTGTGTAGACAAGGCTTTAGTATGAGACGGTTAAGCGAATGTGCTAATATATTTCAAGTGAATATAATTCATTTGGGCCTTAATTTTTAGTTACATTTAGGCCCCTTTACACCATTCTGGCAGCATAAAGGAACCTAAATGTACCTGAGAATTCAGTAATTTAAGAAGGGGTTGTCTACACACAAACTTGGATGGGTTTAGTTTTTTGTTTTGTTTTTGTTTTAGGGTTGGAAGAGACCTCAGGAGGTCATCTAGTCCAATGCCCTATTCAAAGCAGGACCAACTCCAACTAAATCATCCCAGCCAGGGTTTTGTCAAGACAGGCCTTAAAAATTTCTAAGGATGGAGATTCCACCTTAGGGTGAGGTAAGCCATTCCAGTGCTTCACCACTCTCCTAGTGAAATAGTTTTTCCTAATATCCAACCAAGACCTCCCCCACTGCAACTGAGACCATTGCTCCTTGTTCTGTCATCTGCCACCACTGAGAACAGTCTAGCTCCATCCTCTTTGGGAACCCCCCTTCAGGTAGTTGAACTAATCCACTGTGTAAACACTCTCATTTTGGCTTGAGTGGTTTATTTTGATTAAGTTTAATCCCGTTCCTAATCAACTTAAACTAAACCCTAAAAGCTTGGTTTAAACCAAAGTAAGTGTCTAACCAACTATATGCATCAGTTTAACTAAGGGTATATCTACACTGGAGCCAGAGGTGTGACTGCAACACATGTAGATGTGCCCAAACTAGCTTAAATCTAGCTAGCATGAGTACCTTGCTGTGAAGCCTCATCAGATCAAGCTTCAGCATGAGCTAACTTCCTGAGCAAGTACCTCAGATCCTGGTTGGGCTTGTACATAGATCCCTGCAAATCTGCGAATGTCCACATTATATCTGAGGATATTTGCATCTGTGGATGCGGATATCCATGGACCGAGGATCGTGGATTGGATGTGGATACAAATTTTGTGTCTTGCAGGGTTCTACTTGGATAGCCTATGCTGCCTTGGCTTCACAGCAACTGATACTCACGCTAGCAAGATTAAATCTAACCCAGCTATGTTTACACATGCTGCAATCATACTTTCAGTTGCAGTGCAGGTATGTCTTAAATCAGTTTAAAATAACATCTAAAGTTAATCTGGTGCAAATCTGCATGTAGACAAGACTTGAGCAATGAGGCCCAGTTCCTCAGAGCTATTTAGGCTCTTAACTTCCATTGATTTACACAAAGACGATCGATAAAAAAGGCTAGCCAAAGTGACATATGTTCAGAGCAAAGATCCAAGGAGACTTGAATCAATTTAACTGTAGTTGACATTAGGAGACTAAGGAATCAAAAGGTAGCTTTATCCATGAAAACTTTTTTAAGGCAGCATAAGCACATGACCTACTGCAAAAATGTGACTGATGACCAATGCACCCTATAAAAGATATGGGGTCTTGCGATCGCATAGCCTAACACCTGTCAGACTTTTACTGCTCTGCTGTATTTATTTAAACTTCTCTTGTAGGAGTTTGTATGCTAATAAATAAAACATTACAATAATCAATTTGAGAGGACACAGCAATGAACCAGAAATTCTATGAATTATTTTCAAATAGGAAGTCAGTATACAATATAGAAAAGAAAAGTGAAGTGTTACTGAACCTTGTGAGAAATAAACAGAATAGTGCAGTCATGGTAACTGCTGCTACAGTACATATTTTTTTTATGTAGTTGGGAGCTACATGCAGAACCAGCAAACCTTCATCACTTTCCCACCAACACGCCTTCCTTTTGTTTCCTGATACAGATCATTATCAGTACTCCTCTCCACGCTCAGGAGACCTGCTTCTGAAGCTCTTGTCAATAGAGAAAAACATGTCATCTCATGGTGAAAAATGTATTAGTCTCTAGCTGCTTAAAGCCCAACACTGCAAGACCTTTTGTATTTTCTTCAAAAAAAAAAAATTGAAGTCCCACGTGAGAGCAATGAGCCAATATATGACAGTACCTCTACAAAAGAGTTCTAAATGTCAGCTACTCTGCTTCCTGGGACAAACTGCAAAAATTGAAGGAAACATGTAAAGATACAAAGGACAACAAATAAATAGAAAGGATACGAGCTGATAAAAACAGTCACTAGCAAATAGAGACAGACTTAATTTAAAAAAATGGCAACTGAGGTGGTCTATTTTTCACCTATTCCCTGTCTCATTCATTAGAGGCATACATGCCGTACAGAAACCTTAGCTGAAAGAAAATGAGTCATAGTCATCCTGATGTAATTCCACTGAAGTTAATAGGGACACAGCTGGGAATTGAATTTGGCTCACTGTGTCAAGTCCTAACTACCTTAGTTTATTTAAGTTGGTACTCAACTAATCTCCATTCTGCAATTCTATCCATAAACATTAACCCTCTTCGTATAAAACCATGTTAAGAAACTATTTAAAAACCCAGTTGAATAAAACTTAAATATTTTAAAACAGCCTTAAAATATAATACAAAAAATGGCATCCAAAGGACATGTAATACCCAAAACAGGAAAATATGGAAACAAAGCTATTGCACATACCATTTACCAATATAAGGCCAGTGGTGTGTAAACTTAATGTATAAATATATCATAGTAGAAATGAAATTTATTTCCTTCCAAAAAACACAACTGATAACACTTTCAACATTCAATTATATAGGAATCATCCTGTCAGTAATTACAGAAGTAATTGCTTTAACATAATTTCAGTAATTTCATAACTTTATACTCTTTTATAAGTGTGTATTTTTATACCCTTCATCTCTAGAGATATTCTGTGCTCAAAAAACATTTTGAAAACATTGTAGGAGTTGGTACACAAGTATTTAATCACAGTGCTAAATTATATTGTCCAAATATAACAAGACCATGTTAATGTAATGTGTAAATACCATAAGTGAAACACAGTCCAAAAGCAGTAGTGATGGCAATTAAAGGAATGGACTTTCCAGGGAACATATGGATATGGGAATACTATTTATATTTTTTTCCTGATTGAGTGCATCCCTAAACAAGAGCACATTTATTAAAAGAACCAAATTCTATGTGTGAATATAATAAAAATGATAAACAGCACAAATTCTTAATATGATAATCCGCCCTGGATTTATTCTTTGATCAGTCAGTTGGAAAGTTTCATTTGAAAGGCTTGTGTTGCCACTGATGGTTGAATCTTATTTATTTTATTATCCTTGTCTGATCCTCAGTTTCCTCAGGTGTGGGAAGGGAGCTCAAGGGCACTGCACAAAAAGTCAGACAGTCCCTGTTGAGGAAGTGATTTCCTGGAGGTTACATTTTTCTGTAAACAAGTTGCCAAAAATGCAGCCAGAGTGGCCACTGCTGCAGTACAATGGGGTGCACTATTGCACACCAAAGATAAATAAAGAAAATGTTTCCTTGGCTGGTTGCTGAATGTTCTTAGTGCCACCTGCTGAATAAATTTGGCTATTGTAGTTCTTAGTTTTTAAAGGACGTTTGCAAAAATGGCAAGTCTTAGCATAGCATGAGTCTAAAGAACTGCATGAAAGAAATAATTCAGTAATATAAGATCTGATTCTGTTCCCATTGAAGTCACTGACATAACTCCTACTGACTTCAGTGAGACCAGTGTTGGGCCTAAAATTCCTGGAACTTTGACATGATACCTATATGTTTCAGCTATACTATGTAAACTGCATGAGGCAGGATCCATACACAATTGATCCCACTTATTGTATTGTATAAAGAATAACTTAAAGGCTGCGGTATTTTTAATGTACAATGTCTCAGATATACAGTATCCTAGGATTTTAAACTTATGATAGTCTCACAGTTTGAAGTTCTAAATTAAGAGAAAGTTGTTATCCCCAGTATTGTCCCCTTTACCCTTCCACAGTACGACTGTTTGTTCTATCACTTCTGCCCTTCCTCAACAATAGCTAATTTTAAAGTTGCATTTCCAAAGTCTTGACAGACAGACTAGTTAGTTCCCGAAGAGTTGTGTAACATAACATGCAGTATGCTGTAAATTTTTTTCCATTGCAAATCACATAGTTTTCAAAAAATTATGCAAGAGGAGGTAATAGAACATTATGGAAAATATTTCTTGTAACTAAAGTAGTGCATTAAACCAAAACACCTTTGAACGGTCTCTTGAGCCAGAAACAGTATATGAAATCAATGCAATATTTGGCAAGCTAAGAAAATAAAATCTTTGCTCTGTAAGCTGAATCAATGCTGCTCAGAATCCTGTACTCCTGGGAGAATTCTGTGCCACTGCACAAACACAGAATTAATGTCCCCTCCAGATTTTTTTTCACCACAGAATAATTGATTCTGATGGGGAGGCAAAGGGAAGCTGCAATTACACCTTTCACCAACCAGGGGCTGATGTGGCACCAGAAGAGAGGGCAGTAGGCTCACAGGCCACAGCAGCCAGCTATGGAGAGGAAGAGGGCAGACACTGCCTTTCTCACAGCACCCTGCCCATGATGCCAGGTGAGGAGGCCCGGAATGTGGGGGGATGGACAGAGTGGAACACACGGGGCTACTGGGGGCCACACAGACTATTAAGGGGGTGAACAGACTGGAGCAGGGGCACAGGAGCTAGTAGGGTGACAACATTGAGCCAGGGGCTGAATGGGAGTGGGCAAACAGGGACAAATGGGGACACAGGGAGTGAGAGTGTAGGGACACATGGGGACAGGGACAGCTATGCCTGGCTAAATGAGGGTATAGGGACACATGGGAACCGGGAGAAGTAGGGGTTCAGGACCACATAGGGAGATGTGCAGATATGCCTGGCTGAATGAGGAGTAGAGGTTCAGGGACACACTGGGACAGGAGCAGATGTGCCTAATTGAATGGGGTCAGCCAGAGTCTTCATGGGGGAGGCTCCCCAACTCCCTAACAATCCCTCTCCCCCCAAAATAAAACTGTTCATACTTCTCCAACCCACACCCAACAACCCTTCAGGTTTACTCCCAGGCTCCTTCCCAGCAAATTACTTCCCACTCCCTCAGCTCCTCCATTACCCCTGACTCCCCCAAGCCTTTGCAGTGCTTCTGAGGGGAGCAGGAAATATGTTTCTGTTGTGTAGATTAAATGAATTATTACTCAACATTCTGTATTAATATGCCTCGTAAGGAATCTATTAGTCAAAAAACATTTCCTGAATCTTTTTTGTTATCTGTATTGTTACAGATATAATTCCTGGCAGGAATTTTTAAATAAATTACCAAAATAATTGAAACCTGCATGATTATATTGTGTTATGGTGACAAATAAAATATGCAGAATTTTAAAATATTGTGCACAGAATTTTTTATTTTTTTCGGCATGGAATTCCCCAGGAATAGTCCTGAATATGACTTGTGATACAGCATGGCCAGAGGGCAGCAGAAGAGTGTTAGAAAAGAGCCTTATTCCCAGTAGAGGGAAGAAACTTTGCTATAGATTGATTAAAGCACCTGAAGCCAGTTAAATCACCTGAAGCCAATTTGAGCCCTGATAAAACCCCCCTGTTGCAATCAGACAAGGGAAGGAGTTGAAGCAGAGAGCAGTTTGGAGGAGTTGAAGCAGAGTGGATTGGTGTTGGAGCAGAGAGCAGTTTGGAGGGAAGCAGAGGAGAAGTGCTGCGGTGAGCTAAGAAGACCAAGACCCTAGGTAAAGGGACATCTGGTTTGTGCAGAGGGAAGGCAGGAAGCCCCACAAGCTGAAGGGCAGGAGAGGGAAGTAGTCCAGGGGAAGAAACCACTAGTTCAAGTGGTTTACCGCTATCCCTAGGACCCCTGTGCTGGGACCCGTAGTAGAGGGTGGGCCTGGGTCCCTCCCTGTCCACTCCCCTCCTCTAGGACACTAGTGGGGCAGTTAATACCTAAGTTCAGGGGCAAGAAATGGTGCCCTGAACCCTCCCCAAGAAGAGAAAGCGCAAGATCCATCAAAGTAGTGCCAGCAATTTGCCACAGACTGTTCTTCTGACGTTGCCATCATCAGCACTGCAAGTGCTCACCTCTTCAGAAAGCAATCTGACTAGCTCCTCACCACTTAAAGTAAGAAGAAAAAGCCCTATACTTTTCCTGCCTTGTTGTTCCACTGACTTGGATCATACAAATCTAAAAGATCAATAAACTAATGTCCTTCTGTATACTCAGACTCTTCTCCCAGTGGAGGGATCTTAGCTTGCCACTCAATTATGCAAGCATCCTTCATGTTGTCTAAAGGAGTGCTCTTAAGTATGCAGATATTCAAATACCTCACAGTGCTGGCCTCCTTTTGTCAGGGGTGAAAATAACTTAAAGGACTTACCAGTACGAAGGGCTAGGGTCCTGAGCAGGGGGCGGGGCCTCAACCAGAAGAGGCAGGGACTTTAAATCCCCGGGCCTTTAAAACCGTGACCCTGGGGCTCTGGTGCAGATTTAAAGGGCCCGAGGCTCCCACTGCTGCCAGGAGCTCCAGGCCCTATAAATCGCCGCTGAAGATTTAAGAAAAAAGAAAAGGAGTACTTGTGGCACCTTAGAGACTAACCAATTTATTTGAGCATGAGCTTTTGTGAGCTACAGCTCACTTCCTCACGAAAGCTCATGCTCAAATAAATTGGTTAGTCTCTAAGGTGCCACAAGTACTCCTTTTCTTTTTGCGAATACAGACTAACACGGCTGTTACTCTGAAACCTGAAGATTTAAGATTGATCCTGGCGGCTGCCGTGACCCCGGGGCTCCAGCAGCGATTTAAAGGGCCCAAGGCTCTGGCTGTTGCTGCCTGGAGCCCAGGGCCCTTTTAAATTGGTGGCCTGGGAAAGCTGCCCACTGTGAGCTCTTGCTGGTAAGGCATACTGGACTGGCTTACTTTCCCCTCTGCCTTTTGTTACCCTTCACAACATTTTATGGCTATAGCACTGTCTGCCGCTGCTCTTCTCAAACCTTTGTGAAAAGATGCCTATGGCTGAAATCAGCCCCCGTACAACCACATTGCCTTTTCCGAGGTTGTACCTACTTAAACCAGAGATGAATTTGCTTCCTACAATATCTGATATTTATCCATTACTAGTATTTTTAATGTGAGGTTGAATGTGGAGAGCAAAGAGTTTGACACTGACAGCTAATAAGGGCAGTTCGTGTGTGTGTGTGCGCATGTGCATGTCGGTGCATAGTCTGACAGTCCCAAAATTTAATAATCTTAAAAACTGCGTGAAAGCTAGGCTTCATAGAACTCAGTGACACAACTTCCATTGACTTCACTAGGGCCAGAATTTCACTCATGATTCTTTAAAATTGAGTTTGTGTAGCTATCCCATTCACAATGCAATAATCTAAAAATAGTTAATGAGATTTTCTTCCCACCATTACATAATTCTGTACTTGTGACCAAAATGCATGTTCAGGCAAAATAATGCATTTGAGATTGTTGATCAGATACTTGTATTGTTTTTCTTTTTGTATCTTTCTCATCCTTAATTGATGTATGTCTCTGTTGCTGTTGGGTTTGTTTGTTTGTTTTTTCTTCATGTCACTGGAGGCGCTAGCAGTTAAAGCAGCATAGTAATGACTCGGCATTCCTGCTCTACTACTGACTATAATAGTAGCCACTGGATACTGCCCCCTGCCAAAGATAGGGGTATAACCGTGTGTAATCCTGACTCAAATAGAGTCCGGAAATCTTAACAGCATACCTGTGACACCTTTATTACAGTGACCAAATCCCTTAAGGCCAAATCCTGGACCTCAGCATTCAGCATAAATAAATGTACTATCTGTAGGCTTCTGTTTTTCTGCATCTATTTTTGGCTATTTTTGAGTTTTATGTAGATGTCCAAAAATCAGGGGGGGGCCTGAGGCTTTCTCTTTGTATATGTTGTCAGTCCATTGCTGCTGATATTGTTGCAATTATCATCTTTAGCTGCACATATGACTCTGAAATCCAAATCCTGATGCACAGTTGGCCACCCTGAGGGCATGGGAGGTCCATATCTATTGTGTTTGTTGCAGCTCTGTGGCATCTTTCACGTGCAGCCTGGAGATGATTTTGTCAATCCCACTCAAACATGTTCATGCTGACTTTGTCGGAGACCACCAGTGAGTCCTGGTCTGAGCCATTTGCTCAAGTTCTTTGAGATTGATGCCAGCCCACTGAAGTCTGCTCTTCAGGTTATCTTTGAAGTGCTTATACAGATGACCCTTCTTTCTTTTGGCTTGCCTCAGCTCCCCATAGAGGATCTGTTTTGGGAGGCAGTGGTCTTCCATTCTGACATGTCTGGTCCACCTAAGTTGTGCTCTCAATAGCATTTCCTTGATGCTGGTTGTGTTTGCTCTCTCAAGGACCTTAATATTGGTCACTTTATCTTGCCAATGAATGCTCATTGTTGAGTGGAGGGAGTGCATGTGAAATTGCTCTAGCTGTTTAATGTGCCATCTATAAAGAGTCTGTGTCTCAGATCCATGCAGGAAAGATGTTAGACTTTATATACACTGTAATGAATAATCTCTTTGTAACATTCCCTAGTGCACTTTTAAAGCAGTACTGTTTCAAACAGCACTATATTAAAGCTCACTAGGGAATCTTTAGTGCTCACTAGCAAGGTCTACACTGACGGTTAATGTGCAATACATTAGTGCAGTGTAGAAAAGTACACCCCTGTAGTCCATATTATTGTTCTGTGTATGCCCTTTTCTTTCCTGGGAGTGTTTTATCAGTGTTCATCAGTTAAAACCTAAAAACAGAAGCCCTAAATATGTGCAAGGGATCACTGCAGGTATAAGGGGAAGCAAGAGCCGAATACTTTTCCACAGCCGCAAAGCAGCAGTGATTGTGCTCCCTGTCTCCTACATGGCCACCCCCAGCCTGTACATTACCATTGCGATGGTTGCACAGTCCCTAAATACTGCCTCAGTTTCCACAGGAGAATTTCCAAATCTGTAACTAGGCATTTTAGTGCCTGGGATGAGCAAGTATATTTGTGCCACCTACCAGAGGCAATGCATTGGTGGAGTGGGGAGGCATGCAGGGTCACATTCCCGCCCTCTCCCCGAATTTTTGGTTGCGCCCCACCAACACAGACAGGCTGGGTGGCCACTGAAGTGAGTTAGGGGGTGGAGTTGGCCCTCCCTCCCTGACCCCTGCCACATGGAGCTAGCCCGACTGACCCCAGCTGCCCCGCAAGCCAACTGTCAAGGAAAAAGACAGGCCCTGTCCCAAAGAGTTTACAATCTAAACAAGACAAACAGTGGTGGCTCTTCAAACAGCAAGTTTTACCTATGATAATTAGGCATGGTTATTCAGTATCTCCAGTAGTAATTCATACTTTTCTATATTTACTACAGAAATACTTTGGTTACTGAAAATCCTGAAACTGGCTGCCAATGCTTGCTCTCATTATCTAAGGCAATGGACAAGATTTTAAGAATCTTCCTCTAAGAGAAGATGTTAAGAACTGGGAATTCCAGAGTAGTCAATAACTTGTCATGTTTGTGTCTGGTTAATGCTCACAAAAGGTGAAATTCAGCACAGCGCAGAGGCCCAGCAAAATGCCTAGGTACTGTTTAAGTCATCATTTTACATTACACAATTGGAGGGGAGGGGGTGAGGTGTGAATTGAGATCTTCAGCCAGTCTGAAAACTATATTTTTAATTTTCTTCCAGTTCTGAAGAACCTATTGCCTTTCCCGACTGAGGGCTGAAACAACATTTCAACTTTCTCCACAGTGGCAGTCTGTGAATAGCTGATTTAGGTCTTTGGCTTTTCTTGCAATTGCACCCTCTGCTCTGCTGGACCTTGCCAATCTTATCAACTGAGTGGGTACTGAATTATAGAAAATCCTCCTGCCTTAGGTACTTGAAGAACTTGATTCTGGTATGTGTTGCTACACTTCTAGAAGTAGAAAATGCTATAGATCAACAGAGCAGAGAGACAGATGCGGAGCTCATGTGCCCACAAACCAAAACACAACTGGATGGTCTAGTTTTAGGCAGTCTTTTCAGCAGCTGAAAACAATACTAATGTGAAAGGTTACACTGATAAGGAGGAACACGAGAGAAAATTCTCAGCTCACTTGCACCAGTGGAGTTACCCTGGATTCATAGCAGTGTAAAATGAGTCTAGGGCTAGGTCTTCAATAAGTAATTAATCCACTGTTTGTCTTACATTTTAAATGGAATATGTATGCTTTGGCCCTAGAGGATGATGAGGAGTAACATACAGATTCCCTTTGGAAAAAAGAGGGATTCTTATCTATATGAATTTAAATAGGGAGAGACACAATAAATGGAAAGAATAGCTTCTTCAATCAGACATCATAACTGAGTTGTATGTATACGTAACCAGACAATGTGTTTTGTGAAATGTTCCAAAACGTTCATCTGCAAGATTTCAGCCATTTCTCATTTCTGCGCCATGGAAGCATTTTGAGCAAAATAATTTTGCTATCAGGGTTCAACTCAAGGAATGTGGAATTATGCTGATAACTACTTCCAGCTGAATTATGGAGCAGCTGGAGATAAGTTTGTTGTTTTTATCATTCTCTATAATTATCTTCTAAGACATCATTTTTTGTGAAATGTATAGGAGTTCCAGTATATAATCTGCACAATATGGAAAACCATATGGGAACTGGGCACTTTTAAATGCCTCACTTCTCCTCTTACCATTCCAGTGACAAGATAATTGGCTATGTAACCCATTAGCTATATATGCCACATCCCCCTCTAGTGGCTAGTCTACACAGAGAATAAGAACCTACTCCTGCTTCCAGCAGTTCTTTTAGCTTAAATGATGGAGATGTGTTTTGTGGCGCTCAAGTCCAGGTTTACAACACTATTGAGGACCCATTCTGGAAGTTGTTAATGATAACTCTTTATTTTCATTAAAAACATACCATCATGTAGGGCTATATTCTCTTAGGGTGAGTAGTTCATTACACTGTGAGTAGTCCTATTAAAACCAATGACTCTGCAAATAGTCTCTTGGGACTGGAAGCAACCTGAACCTTTTGTGATCTTTGGCACATATAGCAACCAACTATCACTAATTCCATCTTGCCTGAGTGCCAAGATAGATGGGAATGCCCAAGGGGACTGTCTGTGACTCCATGGTAAGACTGTTATAGTGCTTTAGGAGTTAACATTTGTTACTGAGTTGGTGAAATCTAATTATAGAACATATCACCAGTTTGGGGTGCCCTGCTTTTTGACAGTCTGCCCTGAAGTCAGCACTCGTAGTCATGAACTACTCCAGACAGCATGATGGGGGAACTGTTGCAAAAAGTCTACCAGGTTCAAACCATCTGATATGGAAGGAAGGGGTTTGCAGCTCCACAAAGTAGGGGTGGAGAAAAGAAGCAGCATTGGCCTGCAAAGCCCACAAAACTGAAATATGTACAGGGAAGACAGAATACAACTGCATGACTCCTATGCCACTCCCAGAGATTGCTTTTACAATGGTGCTAGCCTTAAGGGCACCTCTGCCAGTGGAATTGATCCAGCTATGTCCCCATGAGATGACTGGGGGAGGGGAGAATGGTGCATGTGTGTGTATGTATTGTCTTTCTGCTCCCCGGTTTTGTTTCCTGCTTCCTGAACCCAGTGTTCCTGTTCCTATTTTTTTGAGGGGGGGGGGGGAAGCTGTGTCATTGCTTGGTGGCCAAGGCTGCACTCAGACACTGAGCATTGTGTGAAGACATGCTTGGCCTGCACAATGCATAGAACTACTGCTCTTCTGACCCCTTTGAAAGTAGTAGCTGTAGACAGACCATGGCAGAGAATTGCAGTGGATACTACTGTCCCTTGATTGCACTGCACAGCTACACGCTGTTGAGTGTCTTAGACGATTACTCACGTTATCTCATTGCATTCATAATTTCACAAGGCACCTCAGTGGAGCTCATTTCTTGTCTGCTCACCTTATTTGCTATGTTTAGCCTACCAGAGAGCCTTGATTTAGGTAATGTACCTCTTGTATCGAGAGTTTGATGACTTTCCGACCTGTTTTGGTACAGTACACTATAAATCTGCTGTGTCCCATCTCCAAAGAAATGGGATAATAGAGAGACTGCATGGGACTCAAAAAAATTGTGTAGCTCACATATTAAAGGAACATCAACATACATCCTTCCTTATTGCATTAAATCATGGTTTATATGATATCTGGAATACACCTTATGAAAGTGCTGGAGAAACCCTATTCCATCAGCTCTTCAGATGGCCTATGAGGACCGCGTTGTCTATGCTGACGAAAAAGGCTCATCCTCCCCCTTCACCATCCTTGGAGCTCACAGATGTGAGTGAATTATGTGAGTTTCAACGAATATATCCGTGCAAGACTCCATGCATTTTATGCAGAATAAAGTGTGTACGTTAGGCATGAGTCTGGAAGTGGTTTCGACACTCATGGCACAATCTTGCGGGCTGCAGGGTTTGGAGTGTGGCGAGTATGTGTTCTGCAGGTAGAAGTGGACGCTCGTACTGTGGAGCATGTCCGTGGCCAACAGGGAAAGATGTGCCACGGCAACAGCATCCACCCCCTGAGCTGCATCGGGGGTCTAATTTACAGCCCTGGGATCCCATGGTGCCTCTGGCCAGCTACCACTGAACTTTTTGGGGAGAGGGGAAGAAAATTGTGATTGTATGTGTTGCCTTCCTCCTGCTCCCTGAACCCAGTGTACCTGTTTCTCAGCCGGGGGGTGGGGGGATATGTGGTTGTCCCATTGGATCTGTGCAGCTACTCAGGGCCTGCTGCTATGTATCTGCTATTCAGACTGTTATAATGTTTTGGTCAGACTGTAGCTGACTAACTGGTCCATGGTTATTACATGTTTAAATTGACAATCTTCCTGCATGTCTTGCTTCACTGGGAGGGAGACTGCTGTGCATCAGGGCATAACACTCTATTAGCTTCTTTCCCCATGAGTATGCATTGCCCCCTTTAGAAGATGCAGAGAGCAGTTACTTCTACAAATACACATTTTGCCACTCCTCCTGTGTCTCTGGGCTCCCCCTGCATGTACACACCTCTCGCTCTCTGACCTACAATACACTTACCTTCCCTTTTGTGTCTTATCTTCCTTTCCCCTCACACACAACTTTCTCATGTAACTCTGTGCTCCTCCTCCACCTTTCTTTGGGTCTCTCTCTCACACCTTCCCATCTGTCTCTGGGCCATGCCATATATGCCGCCTTTCTCCATTTTTCTCCTACCATGCACTCTTTCTGTGCCCCCACAGCTTCCTTTTCTCACTGCACACTCACATACCTCACTGTCTTCCTCTGGGCCACTCGCTATGCACCCCTCATCCTTATATCTTCCTTGTCTCTCTACTCTTCTCTTTATTTACCCATACATTTCCCCCCCCCTTTTTTTTCTTATTATCCACAGACATATGCACATATACTCTAAATCCACGTGAGTATACCCATCACTTCCCCTCACATACACCCTCCATCCCATACAGAGGTATAGACTTCTTTCTCTGAGATTAGACACACACACCTACACATCTCTGAGACTCCTCTCACAACTCAGATCCTCACTTTATCTGAGTCCACTCTCTTCTCTGCTAATTGCCTAGTAGTCTGTTCTCTTCAGGGTTTTATAGTGCCCACCAGTAGTGCAAGTAGGGTGGTACTCTCCAGTACACAGTCCTGGCAAGAGATTTTTTTAGGGGGTCTGTTACCGGAAAGACTTGGGGCAGGGGGGCAGTGCTCAGCTCCTTAAAGGAGCAGAAGGCGGCTAGGGAGGGCATTCATTCTTTATATGGCTTTAACAGTGTGATACATATGCTAACAAACTTAAAGGCTTTGTTTAAGTTTGTTAGCTTATGTATTGTGCTGTTAAATTGGTCAGGAGCCCTCAAGGGGTGGGGCAGGGGAAGGTGTTTAAACAGTGTGTTTTACTCTGTTTCTCCCCATTGGCAGGGGCGGCAGGTTTGTAGAAATTTTGGTGGTGCCCAGAATGCTCAGAGCCTGCTCCTGCTCCCCCCCCCCCAAGGCTCTGTGAGGGAGTTTGGGTGCGGGAAGGAGATCTGGGGTGCAGGCCCTGGGTTGGGGCAGGGAATTGGGGGTGGAGGACAGTTGAGAGGTTGGGCTCTGGCATGGAGTCTGGGGTGCAGGCTCTGGGATGGAGTTTGGGTGCAGGCTCCGGGCTGGGGCACAGGGTGGCGGTGCAGGCTCTGGGAGGGAGTTTGGGGATGGGAGGGGATGCAGGCTCTGGAATGGAGTTTGGTTACAGGCTCTGGGGTAAGGGGTGGGGGTGTAGGAGGGAGTTTGGGTGCAGGAGGGGGTGGGTGGGAAGGGGCTGGGGGTGCAGGTTCTGGGAGGGAGTTTTGGGGCTGGAGAGGGGGTGTGAGCTCTGGAAGGGGTTGGTGGGTGCTGGGGTGGGAGGGGACTGCCATCACATGTGGCTTCCTTCCTCCCCTGCTGCCCCTCGCCATAGCCTCACTGGCGGTGGGGGGTGGGGGATGGGGCTACCCCTTGCCCAGTGTTTGCAAGAGTGGTGGCTGGGGGCACAGATCACAGGGTCAAACACTCACCAAAGCCCCAGCAGCGGCTCAGGTAATTCAAGGAGGTCCACTCCAGATGTCTCCCCCTGAAAGCCACCTCGCTGTCTGGTGCCGGGGGAGGGGAGGGCTGCCAAGCACGTGTGTGCCGCCTCCCCCTCCCAAGGTGCAGTAGCAGCAGCAGCTGCCTCAGCCCGCTGCCGGGGTTGCTCTTGTGCTCTAGCTGCTGGCCAGGGAGAGCCGTGCTGCTTTCACTCAGGCAGGGGCGCTCCCGGGGGGAGGAACGCTCCGGGGGGGCAACACTCCAGGGGCTGCTCCAGGCAGGGCTGGGGGCGAGACCCAGCTCCAAACACTGGTGGAGAAGGGCCACCAGGCCTGAATATTGCTGGAGCCTGGGCACCACAAGGGAATATAACTCGCCGCCCCTGGGTCTGAATTATCCATGACATTTATACTGCATCACATGGAGTCCAAATCATTAAAGGAATGCCTCTGCTTGCACTGATCAGAGGATGTTTGGATTCTGATGTCAGCCCAGTTCTGCAGCCTCGCAGGTATCAGGTGTTGTCCCCAGTGTACATAGAATTCTTCTTTGTTGCCAAACTAGTCTGACATGCATTTTGATAACTGGAACTGGAGCAACAAAACAAAGAAAACAAATGCCTCATTTTCCAGCTTTGTGGGTGAGAGATGTATAAGAGAAGATTATGAAGCTGGACACTGATGACCTTAAACCAGTGGCCTCAGAAATCTGCCAAGAACTTTGCTGAAAATATGTTCCTCATCTTAGCAACAGAGCTAAGACTTATCACACATCTGCCCACCTTTTTTCGAATGAACCTCCTTCTCATCTGACAGCTCAGGATTCAGCATTGTCAGTTTCATCCAGAACAATTTACAAACTTGGAACCTAATCCTGTAAACCCTTAATCATTTGATCAATCCCATTGAAGACAATGGGACTATTTGCATGTCTATGGACCCCTTTTGTGGTAAGAGTTTCAGGAATCTGTTCTGCTCCTATAAAGGAAATTGAATCTCCCATTGAAATGCAATGTTTGGGTACAATACCATAATGCAGTTTAGAATACAGTTCTATTTAAAATTTGTTTTTTAATAAGTCATATATATGCTGAAATTGCTCCTCACCCAACTCCCATATTCCATATAAACAAATTGAAATACTACATATGTGGGGGAAAGTGAGTAGTTAAGAACGTTGATGTTTGTATATACAAATACCCATTTCATCACTGTACTGGAAAATATAGCTGAACTTAATTTTCTATGGAATTTGAAGAAAGTTTAACATTCCCAATTGTCTTCTGTGTTAATCAGTGTGAACCTGAAAAAATTACATGTCTTCTAAGAGAAAAGAATCAGTCCACACTCACTGGAAAAAAAAAATTCCTTCCAACTGGTGTTCAGAAGAGTACTACAAGACACATACATAACCTCATGAGCAGAAGGCGAAGAGGCTACCCTCCCACATTATGACCAGCAAAATAATAATAATAATAATTAATAATAAAAAAATCTCAAAGAGGCAGAGGTTCACAGATTTGCAAACCTAAAACCCTGTGTTATGCTTTAAACCACCTCAACACATACCAGGTTTATGAACATTAAAAAGTTAACTGCAAAGGAACACTGAAGCCCATTAACCTGAATGTGTGCCAGCCAGTATGCCCTCACTGACTAAAGGTGCAGTTACACCTGAACAGCCAAAAATTAACCTTGCCTTTTTAAGCTAAACAGAGTTATGTCACTAGCTCTAGCTCTGTTGTTACATAACAGATAACAAAACTCCAGTACAGCATGCTGCTGGCACATAGGGTCTCGGGTATGTGGTGTGATTTTTCAGAATCTCTTTTGGGAATATTCTTGTTGGTGAAATAACTAGTACTTATGATTATGCTATTGTTATGCATGTATATTCATCTTGGTTTCTGCAGTTATGAATATTAGCTATGTTTACTACATGTTTGCTCCTGTGGAAATGTCCACAAGGTATTTAGCCAGCACGTAAAGGAACAAGTGAGTTTGAATGACCCATGAAGGAACACTTAGCTCACAGTGCAACCTGGAAAACACCTGTCTACACTTATTGGACTTTTTGTGAATGTTCTAACTGGAATATGGGTGGGGTTGATGTAACTTGCCCATGTGACTCCAAACACCATCTTTCACAGTAAGAACAGATTTCCCTTTACTTGGCAGAAGCTAAGAGGCCCTGGCCTGGAAAAATATCCATTTTGCCTCTCTCCTGCTCTGGCCTCTTTCCTGCTCCAGCCTCTGGACTATGAACATACTAATGGGAGCATTCTAACCAAGACTGAGGACTTTAAGGTAACTCTGGAGCCTTCAGATTTCCTTGATCCTTTGCAGATGGACTTTGCTGGATATGGTACAGAGACTGTTCTAGCCTCACTGATTGCTGATTTCTCCCTTGCAATGGACAAAGATCAGATGTCTGCTGACTTTGTCACATGAGTCAGCAGCCTTTGATACCTCTGGTATAAGCAACATAGCCCTTGCTTGAGTGGTTTTGTTCTTTCCTCTCCAAATGTCAAAGCCTGTTCCCATCGAACTTGAGATCAAAGGGAGTTTTGCTATTAATGGAAACAGGATTTGGCCCCCAAGAGATCAGAGAATGTGATTTTGATCAATTGCTTATCTGGCCAGAGACAGTTCTCCTGCATGTTCTGCCAGGTTGATTTTGATTGTAAAATCAAATCAAAGGAAAATAATAAAACAATTTGGGCTGTAGTTCTATCAAGATGTATGTAGCACACGCAGTTCTATACCTCTTTTCCATCAAACCCAGATGGTGCAGCATCTTTGCTTTCCTTGTGCCTGGTGGAGAGCAATACTTAGAGAAAGGCAAGCTGGCAGAAGCTTAGTTTGGACATAAAGGAGGCACTGATAGCGTGTTAAGGGAAAGTGGGATGATTGTCCTTCCTACCCTTCTTTCATTTAAGTTTTCAGTTTGGGGTGCTGCTGGATCCTCAAGGACACCTGGAACTACCGGTGGCACCAGGGGCCCAAAGCATTATTTTACAACTGCATCTGTGGGGAAGTCACATGCCCGCCCTCCCTCCCTCCCTCCCATGAGTCCAGTACTGGCAAGAAATAATTTCTACTTGCACCACTGTCTAGCACCCATCACTGTGCTGTCAAAACACTTTCTAGAAATACTTTAAGTGATGTGACTACAGCTGTCCAGCATGACTCTGGTTCTTTTTCTCCCTGCCTGTCCACAGGTGGAAAAATGTGTTTACCCTTGTGGTGGATAATTATATTGTGCAAACACATCCAATGGGCCAATAAGAAAATAAAATAAACAACCATCAAATAAGTGGCTAATTTAAAAGATCTTAATAATCACCATTAGTATGTGCTATTGGCACCACAACATTGCCACTGGATACAGTTTTCAGAGCAGCAGCCGTGTTAGTCTGTATCCTCAAAAAGAAAGAATTATAACATTAAAAAACCAGTCGGAGAACACTTCAATCTCTTTGGTCGCTCGATTACAGACCTAAAAGTGGCAATTCTTCAACAAAAAAATTTAAAAACAGACTCCAACGAGAGACTGCTGAATTGGAATTAATTTGCAAACTGGACGCCATTACATTAGGCTTGAATAAAGACTGGGAGTGGATAGGTCAATACACAAAGTAAAATTATTTCCCCAGGTTTATTCCCCTGCCCCCCGCCCCCACCCGCGCATTGTTCCTCAGACGTTCTTGTCAACTGCCGGAAATGGCCCACCTTGATTATCACTACAAAAGGTTCCCCCCCCGACCCGCCCCGCTCTCCTGCTGGTAATAGCTCACCTTACCTGATCACTCTTGTTACAGTGTGTATGATAACACCTATTGTTTCATGTTCTCTGTGTATATAAATTTCCCCACTGTATTTTCCACTGAATGCATGCGATGAAGTGAGCTGTAGCTCACGAAAGCTTATGCTCAAATAAATTTGTTAGTCTCTAAGGTGCCACAAGTCCTCCTTTTCTTTTTACTGTATACAGTGTTTTAGAAAACTTCAGCTGACAGTTTAATCATTTTGCTTTTACTCAGATGAGGAACAATATGGATAAGATTGATTGTGTTAAGTGCCGGGTGTTTACTTAACATAGCTCAGGCTCGATAGTCTCTGCTTTTGTCTTAGTGGACAGGATATCATAAGTGATGGAGCTGAGTGGCCTCCTCCTCACTCAGATATATTCTTCTCTCAGATGTATTGGCTAGTCAAACTTATCTGTTTGTATCATAGGGCAGGTCACTAGGTGTTCATTTCACAGACCTATCTATCTTGTTTCTCAGGTATTTGCTTCTCTGGTTGGCACCTTATGTCGTCCTGTCAGGTAACTCTGGCCTCTGCCACTTCAGGAAGCAGCACCCATTTCCCTCTCTCCAACCTCCTAGGATATTTAAAAACCCTTTTTGGCTAATAAGTTGTGTCTCAGACTATGGTGTATATGGAAACATAATAAAAGTAACAGCTGCCTTCCTCTTTATAGCTATTGCTATATTTTTAATAAAAGAGCTATCAAGTCTCTTAGGTATAAAACTGTAGGAAAGCCCTTTAAGCCTCCTTTCTGAATAAAATCTTTTCTCTATTAATAACTTATGCCCAGTTCTTATTATTTGTATTTGTCTGTTACAGATTTCTGTCTCGTTGTTGCTGTTGTCACAGCATCACTGTTACTTCTGTACTCCTCTTGCCCCTTGCTTTGTCTTCTCTCCTGACTGTTCATATCCTCCTGATAGGATGAGTTTTAAACAAAAGAGCTTGAGTATGAGATTTTCAAAAATAGGCAACTAAAGTTAGGTTCCTATAGAAACATTTATGCACTATCACAGAGGAGGGTTCCCTCCTCCTGCACTCCTTGTTGCAAACCATGCTCACATGCTCCTGTAGCAATTTCAAAACCGTGGTGCTTTATTTACAACATGCTATACATGTGCTTATTCTCCATAGTATACAGCTTTTCCCTTCACTCCAGACACTGCAGGAGGGGTAATAAGAGCTCTCATTTCCATGAAATCCTGGGCTTCTCAGCCCTTCTCTCTAGCCTTCCACTCTCTCATCCCTTCCTAGCCCTCTTGCCTTTAGTTAACCAGATGAATCACCTTAATTGGTTAATCACCTGGTGCTTAATTAATTACCTTGTCAATTTGGACGATGTGGGGACCCTTAAAAAGTGCACAGAGAGGTGAGTCAGCCTTAAGCTACCCATGCTCTGTTACAGGTGAGGCACCCAAAGAAGTCATATCCTTTTCAAAAGTACTAAGCACACAACAGCTGTTGTTGAGGTCAATTCCTCATCCAATGAGATGTAAGCCTTCCAAGGGTCCTATTATCTCCCACACTTTCACCACCTACCCTTCCCAGAGGGTATGAGTTATTGAAGTCAATGGGAGTTTTTCAGTGGGAAATAGTGGGCCCTAGATGTATAGGTCTCATTGGTTTCAAAGGGAATTTGAAATGAAAAGGACTTACAGAAAGTAGTCTTTGTTATCTTTTATAAAAATATAAACTATCAGAATTTTAGTATTTTGATCCAATATTCTGTGATGAATGGGCTGCAATATATTACTTAGGGAATACAGGGAGACATAGCTTGTTGAAATTCCCAAAGGATAATTAATATTGGAAAGCTCTTTGAAAGGGAAATGTGCTACAGAAAAGCTAAGTATTTGGATTTTATTATTTGTTAAAGGACCAACTGCAAAGCACTTGTTTCACAATTTCTATATTAGCATATGGCTGTAGAATATATTAATTGCTTGATTAACAGACTCATTCAGCCACTTTCAATGTAGTACAATAATAATGAAATATTAGAATAGGGCTCAAATGCAACATGAATAGCTGATATTCATAATTTTGAGAATAGTGAATTAATCTTTACCTCTGAAACTTTTTATAATACTTTGGAAATACAGTTTTACAAGGGTGTAACTCGACTGAAATGAGGAGGATTACACTGTCTTATTAATTTAAATATTAACGTCATGAGCGTAGAAGTGTTTGCCAGCAACTCTTAGCAAAAGTATTTTTGAATGCAGTAAAATGGTGAGTTGGGCCCAGATTCTCAAAGGTGTGTAAATCTTGGATTTAAGTATTTAAGTCCCAGTTTTAGGCTCTGCTGTGATCCTCAAGACTCCTATTTGGCTGCCACCTAACCTTTGCAAACCTAAACT
Organism: Lepidochelys kempii; assembly: GCF_965140285.1. NCBI lineage: Eukaryota > Metazoa > Chordata > Testudines > Cheloniidae > Lepidochelys > Lepidochelys kempii. The sequence continues at coordinate 58,525,457 of NC_136382.1, forward strand.
CCCCCTTGGCACCTAAATTTCCTCTGTAAAATTTCCTTAGCTATGTTTCTGCTTCTGGGCAGGATCACTGCTTTCTCACTGGAGGCATTCTTCTTCCTAAACCCCAGTGTGATCCCTGAACTGGGGGAATATAGACACTCCTCCACCTATCACACCTGCAGGAGCCAAATACAACAGGTTGCCATGGGATATTCTGATATGGGTTTTCCTCAGTCTATCCTGCTGAAGCTGTTCCACTGTGTATAATACTTACTTAAATAGTCACTTGGCCTGAACAAGAGTGACTATAGTCTGGTGATTAGGACACCCACATAGGAGGGGGAAGACCAGTGGTCCGGTTCAGTCCCCCTACTCCAGTCACTATTTAATTAATTACCATGATGGAAGACCTGCAACAGGAGAGAGTGAGAGTATCCCCAGATCAGACTATCCCAAACTCAGTGGTCAGAGCACTCTCCTGAGATGTGTTGGAGAAGAAGTGGGACCACTTAACACTGAGGATAGAGTGGAGGTTAAGGATAATCTAGGCATGGCCCAATATCTAAACAAATACTTTGCCTCAGTCTTTAACGAGGCTAATGAGGAGCTTAGGGATAATGGTAGGATGACAAATGGGAATGAGGATATGGAGGTAGATATTACCACAACCATGGTAGAAGCCAAACTCGAACAGCTTAATGGCACTAAATCAGGAGGCCTGGATAATCTTCATCCAAGAATATTAAAGGAACTGGCACATGAAATTGCAAGCCCATTGATTAAAAATTCTTGCTAATCTGTAAACTCAGGGGTTGTACCGTATGACTGGAGAATTGCTAACATAGTTCCTATTTTTAGGAAAAGTAAAAGAAAGTGATCTGGGTAACTACAGTCCTGTCAGTTTGACATCTGTAGTATGCAAGGTCTTGGAAAAAATTTTGAAGGAGAAAGTAGTTAAGGACATTGAGGTCAATGGTAATTGGGACAAAATACAACATGGCTTTACAAAAGGTAGATCGTGTCAAACCAACCTGATCGCCTTCTTTGAGAAAGTAACAGATTTTTTTAGACAAAGGGAACGCAGTAGATCTAATTTACCTCGATTTCAGTAAGACATTTGATACAGTTCCACATGGAGAATAATTAGCTAAATTGAAAAAGATGGGGGTCAATATGAAAATTGAAACGTGGATAAGGAACTGGTTAAAGGGGAGACTACAGCGGGTCACACTGAAAGGTGAACTGGCAGACTGGAAGGAGGTTACTAGTGGAGTTCCTCAGGGATCGGTTTTGGGACCAATCTTATTTAATCTTTTTATTACTGACCTTGGCACAAAAAGCTGGAATGTGCTAATAAAGTTTGCGGATGACACAAAGCTGGGAGGTATTGCCAATACAGAGAAGGACTGGGATATCATACAGGAAGATCTGGATGACCTTGTAAACTGGAGTAATAGTAATAGGATGAAATTTAATAGTGAAAAGTGCAAGGTCATGCATTTAGGGATTAATAACAAGAATTTCTGTTATAAACTGGGGACGCATTACTTGGAAGTAACAGAGGAGGAGAAGGACCTCGGAGTAATAGTCAATCACAGGATCATCAAAAAAGCTAATGCGGTCTTGGGATGCATCAAGCGAGGTATTTCCAGTAGAGATAAGGAGGTGTTAGTACCGTTATACAAGGCACTGGTGAGACCTCATCTGGAATATTGTGTGCAGTTCTGGTATCCCACGTTTAAGAAGGATGAATTCAAACTGGAACAGGGACAGAGAAGGGCTACTAGGATGATCCGAGGAATGGAAAACCTGTCTTATGAAAGGAGACTCAATGAGCTTGGCTTGTTTAGCCTAACTAAAAGAAGGCTGAGAGGAGATATGATTGCTATCTATAAATATATCAGAGGGATAAATACCATGGAGGGAGAGGAATTATTTAAGCTCAGTACCAATGTGGACACAAGAACAAATGGATATAAACTGGCCATCAGGAAGTTTAGACTTGAAATTAGACGAAGGTTTCTAACCATCAGAGGAGTGAAGTTCTGGAACAGCCTTCCAAAGGAAGCAGTGGGGGCAAAAGACATATCTGGCTTCAAGACAAAGCTTGATAAGTTTATGGAGGAGATGATATGATGGGATAGCCTAATTTTGGCAATTAATTGATCTTCGATTATTAGCAGTAGATATGCCCAATGGCCTGTGATGGGATGTTAGATGGAGTGGGATCTGAGTTACTACAGAGAATTCTTTCCTGGGTGTCTGGCTGGTGAGTCCTGCCCACATGCTCAGGGTTTAGCTGATCGCCATATTTGGGGTCGGGAAGGAATTTTCCCCAGGGCAGATTGGCAGAGGCCCTGAGGGTTTTTCGCCTTCCTCTGCAGCGTGGGGCACAGGACACTTGCTGGAGGATTCTCTGCATCTTGAAGTCTTTAAACCACGATTTGAGGACTTCAATAGCTCAGACATAGGTGGGAGGTTTATCACAGGACTGGGTGGGTGAGATTCTGTGGCCTGCGTTGTGCAGGAGGTCAGACTAGACTATCATAATGGTCCCTTCTGACCTTAAAGTCTATGTTTCTATGAAATCCTTTCTTCCCCTCAGGCAGAGGGGGGGATTGAACGTGTGTCTCCCACATCCTGGATGAATGCTCTGATCATGGGGATAAAAGTTGCTAGTTGTGCACCTCCTGCTCTAGCTGTTATGTGTGGAGTGAGGTAAGTGCCTTATTCTCACAGGAAGCTACTTAGGCACCTAAGCCATCTGACTCCAGGAAAGGAGTTCCCAGCTCTGGGTCACAAGCAGAGATAGGCAGCTCCCTGCAGCCTCGACTTAGGCTCCCAACTCCATGATAGGGGAGGGGCTTAGCACACACCCCTCTCACCAGCATCTCCCATAGGGTAGCTTAAGTGACTCCCCACCTAGCATTCTGTTCTCTTTATTATTTATTACTCCCCCAATTGTTGTCATTTACAAACTTTAACAGTGATGATTTTATGTTTTCTTCCAGGTCCTTGATAAAAATGTTAAATTAACCCAAGAAAAAGTTGTGTGCTCCTAAATAAAATACCTAACAGAAGTGTAAGTATATTATGTCAACACTATTACCTTTATCAACCAAACCTCTACTTCCATAAAAAAAAAAAAAAGTCAAGTTAGTTTGATGGGATCTATTTTCCATAAACTCATGTTGATTTACATTACATTATCCTCCTTTGATTCTTTATTAACTGAGTCTCATATCTGCTGCTCTATTATCTGAGATCAATGTCAGGCTGACAGGCCTATAATCACCTGGGTCATCTCATTTACCTTTTTTTGAAAATGAACAAAATATTGGCTTTCTTCCAGTCTTCAGGAACCTCTTATTGAAAATCAACATTAATGGTCTAGCAAACTCTTCAGACAGCTCTTTTAAATCTCTTGAATGCTAGTTATCTGGACCTGCTGCTTCAATAATGTCTGATTTTAGTAGTTTCTGTTTAACATCCTCCAGAGATACTAGCAGAATGGAAAGAGCATCATCATCACCATATGATGAGACTGTATCGTCTGTTTTTCCCCCAAATACAGAAATATTTATTGAACATTTCTGCTTTGTGGATCCCAGTGTTGTTTCAGTGATTTTTCTAGTCACTTAAAAGTTAGGTATTATGATGCTCAGCATCTTCATAATAATTGTAACAAAGTGGTCCCCTTTAAGTGTGAGCAGGTACTACGGCCAGTAAAACTTTGACCAGGTGATTTGGAACACATGCGGGGATAAAGTGGTCTCAGGCTGACTGTTAGTGTCTGGGTGTTTACAGGGGACTTTTTCTTTAATGGACCAGAACCAGGCGCCTTGTAGTGTCAAGTGGGACAAGGCTCCTCTCTCTCCCAATCAACTAGGTTGAGTCCTGGAAAAGAGGATGTCTGATTACCAGTCTCTTCCCTCATAATATGAGTGAGACCTCTGTCACACTTTGGGGTGCAATCCATATTAGTGAGTGTCACCTCTTACCCTGAGTTCCTCACAATAGTTTGCAACTGTAGCTCTCTGCCTGGGAGGCTCTCAGTCAGCAACAAGAATACAGGTCACATCCTGAGTGTCTGTGTGCTATGTAGCAAGCCCTGGTTCAGCAGCTCTGACCCAAGCACCCTGTCTGCAGCCCCACAGCCCCACTCTGACTTCCACCATCCTTGGTTACAACCAGCAAGGTGATCCCAACACACTTCCATCCCAGAGTTTTCCCAAACTATGTGCTCTGAAGTGTCCAGCCCTGTCCTGGACCACTCAGAGAAATAATACAGATCATTTGCTCCTCTAAAGACACAATGTACACAGTACCACTTTACCGTGAGTTTAGTAATGCTTTAATTCAAACACAACACAGTTTAAATTAAAAGTAAACAGTTTCTTAACAAAAGAAAACAAGGTTTTAAATGTGACTGAAATGATTACAAACAAAAAATAGTGGAAAAACACTTTCTAGTGATTAAAATCTTAACCTAGCAAGATACAGAATTTGTCCAAGATGGCTTTTCTCACCCACAGTCCTTCCAGAAAAATGACTGAATGCCCCCCCTCCCTGGGCCCTGGATCTCCTCCAGAAGGCCACAGTGCTGGTTCTTTTGTTGTTTTAGGTGAAAGAGATAACTTGGGGTTTTCTGCCCCTTTCTTTCATAGTTCAGTGAACCTTTTTCAAATGGATTCTTCTGGAGTTTACCCCACAGCGTAAAGTTTATTCAAACTGAGGAAGGAGACATGGAATCTGGTGGTGAAGGAAGCTCCATGCTGTTGGTGTTGTCCCCTGCTGGGGTTTGCTATAATGCAAATTGTTCTCCCCCTGCTGTCCTGATGGTCCCATTTACTGCTTCTATATAAATTGAGGTAAGCCCACATTCCTTTGTTAAGGACACACTTATTTAACACTTTTACCTAGACAGTGCCATCTGGTCCTGAACATGTTCTAGTAACATCATTGTAACACTCTCCACCTCGAAGTAGCACCCTGGAACTCCATATTCACCATGGTGATATGATTATGATATGTTTTGTACAAAGTATATCTTGTGAGGTATCATTTTAAAAGTCTTGCCCTGTTGAACATTAATATCCTGTTGGATTTTATGTACTATCGTTGTACGTGATGTTAATAAGTATTGCTATTTGTGTTACTGAAATATGTTGTGAGGTTGGGAACAGCCACAACCAACCTTTCAGTTACAACAAAGGAGTAGCCATCAATAGCCAGATGTTCATTAATGGCTCATGAACAACCATCAAGAAAAGAAACCACTATCCCAGAGACTCCCAAGAGAAGACACATATGCAATGAAGACTGCTTGACCAACAGGGGCTACCTGATCCTCCCTTTGCAGCAAGGATCTTTCCAGCAAGCTGGAAGAAAGTATAAAAGAGGGGAAGTGACATCATCACTTGGCTCCCCCCATCTCAACACCTGGAAAAACATCTGGAAGACAAAGACTTTGAACTGGGGAAGGGTGGTCCCAGGTTGGTAGGTAGTCCCAGCCTGTGTATTGAGGAACTGTAACCTGCCTATGCCATCTGTCAGGGTGAAATATTGTTTGATTCAACTCTTGCTTAGACTAAAAGTTTAGGATTTAAATGTGTGTTTACTTTTCATTTTCTTAAGGTAACTATCTCTGACCTTTATGCCAACCACTTATACTCACTTAAAATCTATCTTTCTGTAGTTAATAAATCTGTTTTATATTTTACCTAAAACAGTGTGTTTTGGTTGAATAGCTTGGGAAATCTCAGCTCAGGTTAATAAGGGCTGTTGCATGTCCACTACTTTTTTGTTTGAGTAGCGAACTAGGTATTGAACTTAGACTGACCAGGCTTCTGACCATTTCAAGCTGGTACAGTTCTGGGGTGCAAGGCTGGGGAGCTGAGGGCAATTGGCTGGAGCGTCTCTATTGATGGTTCATGAGTGACTGGGAAATCATTCATGTAAGTCAGTTGGGTGTGTCCCTGCCTGTGGATGTCTGTAAGTGCAGTGGCTGTTCAAGGCTTGTAACTTGGCATTAGCATCACAGCGTGAAGGCTACCCCAGGCTGGTGGGTTTTGGAGGGCTCAGTGGTCCCACAGTCCAAGTTGCACCCCGGAGACCCCATCACAATCATACAGGGGGAATGCATAACTTGACATATAATGTTGCTACATACATGTCACCATGATATTGTTGACCTGCGAGTTATTAGTTTTTAAAATGATACCTCACAAGGCATATTTTGTACAAGATTATCACAGTAGTCCGAATACTTGGATGCTTTGGGCCACAACTTCGTCCTCAGGGAAGGAGGCCTGCCTGCTGACGTGTCTCATTCCACAGAGAAATAAAGAGTGAGAAGGAGTGGCCAGCTGAGAAAAAATCAGATAAGTGGACACCATGATTAATGGTCAAACAATAGAGGCAGTAGAAGAATTCAGTTATCTGGAATCAGACATATCCAACCACAAAGGCTGTTCCAAAGACATTGGAAGAAGAGTAGGAATGGCTTGCTCAGCTATGGTCTCCTTTATGAGAACAATAGCACCTGAAAATGTATGAAGATTCAATTGGTGAAAAGCTTTATTTTGGATTAAGTGACTTATGGGTGTGAAACATGAGAAATTAACGCTCATTATGCCCTTCCAGCATGACTGTGAACCACTGATAACTACTCTCTGGGAACAGTTTCCAACCAGTTTTGCACCCACTTACAGTAGCTCCCTCTAGGTTGCATTTCCCTAGTTTGTTTATGAGAAAGTCATGCGAAACAGTATCAAAAGCTTTACTAAAGTCAAGACACACCACATCTACCACTTCTCTGCCCCCCCCCATCCCATCCACGAGGCTTGTAACCCTGTCAAAGAGAGCAATCAGGTTGGTTTGACATGCTTTGTTCTTGACAAATCCATGCTGTTACTTATCACCTTATTATCTTCTAGATGTTTGCAAATTGATTGCTTAATTATTTGCTCCATTATCTTTCCGGGGACAGAAAATAAGCTGACTGGGCTGTAATTACCCAGGTTGTCCTTATTTCCCTTTCTATAGATTGGCACTATATTTGCCCTTTTCCAGTTTTCTGGAATCTCTCCTGTCTTCCATGACTTTTCAAAGATAATCGCTCATATCTCCTCAGTCCGCTCCTTGAGTATTCTAGGATGCATTTCATCAGGCCCAGGTGACTTGAAGACATCTAACTTTGTCTAAGTAATTTTTAACTTGTTCTTTCCCTATTTTAGCCTCTGATCCTACCTCATTTTCACTGTCATTCATTATGTTAGATGTCTAATCGCCACCAACCTTCTTGGTGAAAACCGAAACAAAGAAGTCATTAAGCACCTCTGCCATTTCCACATTTTTGGTTATTATTTTTCCCCCTCACTCGTTGAGTAACAGGCCTACCCTGTCCTTGATCTTCCTTTTTCTTCTAACATATTTGTAGAATGTTTTCTTGTTATTCTTTATGACTCCAGCTAGTTTGATCTCGTTTTGTGCCTTGGCCTTTCTAATTTTGTCCCTACATTCTTGTGTTATTTGTTTATATTCATCCTTTGTAATTTAACCTAGTTTCTACCTTTTGTAGGACTCTCTTTTTTTTAAGATCATTGAAGATCTCCTGGTTCCGCCAGCGTGGTCTCTTGCCATACTTCCTATCTTTCCTATGCAGTGGGATCGTTTGCTCTTGTGCCCTTAATAATGTCTCTCTGAAAAAGACTTTCCCCTTAGACTTGCTTCCCATGGGATCCTGCCTACGAACTCCCTGAGTTTGCTAAAGTCTGCTTTCTTGAAACCCATTGCCTTCATTTTGCTGTTCTCCCTCCTACCATTCCTTAGAATCATGAACTCTACCATTTCATGATCACTTTCACCCAAGCTACTTTCCACTTTCAAATTCTCAACCAGTTCCTCCCTATTTGTCAAAATCAAATCTAGAGCAACCTCTCCCCTAATAGCTTTCTCCACCTCTGAAATAAAAAAATTGTCTCCAATACATTCCAAGAGCTTGTTGGATAATCTGTGCCCTGCTGTGTTATTTTCCCAACAGATGTCTATGTAGTTGAAGTTCCCCATCACCACCACGTCCTGTGCTTTGGATGATTTTGTTAGTTGTTTAAAAAAAGCCTCATTCACCTCTTCTTCCTGGTTAGGTGGTCTGTAGTAGACCCCTACCATGACATTACCCTTGTTTTTTTACCCCTTTTATCCTTACCCAGAGACTTTCAACAAGTCTGTCTCCTATTTCCATCTCAACCTCAGTTCAAGTGTCTATATTTTTAATATATAAGGCAACACCACTTCCATTTTTCCCCGCCTGTCCTTTCTGAGCAAGCTGTACCCTTCTATACCAATATTCCAGTCATGAGTATTATCCCACCAAGTCTCTGTGATGCCAACTATGACACAGTTGTGTTTATTTACTAGCATTTCGAGTTCTTCCTGCTTATTCCCAATACTTCTCACATTAGTATACAGACATCTAAGACACTGATTTGATCCCCACCCCGGTTAGGTCTTCTCTCTCCCTTATCCCTGCTCCTCATAAATGCTCCCCCAGTCCATGCTCCCTGCCAAATTCTGACCCTTCTCCCAGGTCTCCATGTTTTTGACTTACCTGTGGGCTTTTGTCACCTGCCCCCTTCAAACCTAGTTTAAAGCCTGCCTCACTAGGTTAGCCAGTCTGTGTCCAAATATGCTCTTCCACTGCCTCCATGGGTGGCCCCCATCTCTGCTTAGCAGTCCCTCTTCCTGGAGTCATCCACATGTCATGCCCTGAATGCCCATATTGTCCATCACATAGATAAGGAAGAATCAGATTAAGTAATAATTGTCTTTTTGTCCTATGTGCTTTTTCTCAAAGCATTATTAGATCAAATAAGAATACTGGCAAAGCAGGATTGTTCACATAAAATGCAAATAAAATATTCAACTCATCCGTACCATACTGCATTTGTGTGCTTGACTTACTATGCTGGTGTGACTTCACTTGAAAAACTGGCATATCTTTTTGGTGTTTCCCAACTATTTCTTATATAATACATAATTTTCAGTACCACTAGGGGGCACAGAATTATTACAATATTTCCTACTGGCTCACAAAAAGTTCATCAGGTACAGGACATTGGGTCTGCTAACTTTAACAGTTTTACTTTATTTCCCCAATTCTTAAGCCCGGATCCTGCAAATACTTATGCACATGCTTAATACTACTGCTGTAACTAGTCTCAATGAAATCAATCCAAATAACCACAGAAGTAAAATTAAGCACCTCCAAAACAGAATTTATCTCCAAGGACAAACAGTGATGCAATGGGATCTATGTGGTGGACATTGGGTGCAAGCCACAAAGGTACTGAAGCACCATTGTTAGGGACCACTGCTATCAGCAATATACCCATTTGGCTGCTGTCTAACCCTATAGGCATCTAAATTTACTCAGTGCCTAAGCACACAATCCTCTCAGTGGCAACTCACATGGGCTATCTTAAACTGCTTCCCTACCTAGCATGTTGGCTTTGTGAATCTCAGTCTAAGGCACCTATCTTTCCCCATTCCTTATATAGGAGCCTAGCTGTCTAATTTAGGCTTTGTGGATTGCAGTGTTGTTCCTGTAATTTTCTAGGACGTTCAGAGTCACAACACCTAATTCCCTTTGTGGATCCCACCCCCTGTTCCTGCAGAGATGTGACTGTACACTGAGGCTTTCTAGAATTTAGGGACCAACCCTGCCAACACTTTACTAATGTGAGTCAAAGAGACTTATGTATGAAGTTATGCGTAAGCGTTTACAGGATCAGGTCTTTAGTAACTTAACACTTATTTTACATACCCATTGCTAAAAGGCACAAAGGGGATGAAAGAGGAAAATGAAATATTGACTTAAACACTTGCATCAATGCAAAGGGGGAGTGCAAATAATTAGTAAATGCAGAACTTACTGCGCTCAATTTACAATTCAAATAGAGAGGAGTGAAATGAACTTGCAATTAATAAGTTACAGAAACTTTTTAACATTTGTTTTCATTTCTGTGTGTGTGTGTGTTGTATTTCAGTGTATACTGTTCCCGCTCCCCTCTCAAGATCTGTGTTTCCACTATGTCTCACTTGTGTTTTTTAAAGTTCCTGTTTGCTTACAAGAGGAAATCTAGTGAAGAAATGAAGCAGATCAAGTTCTCTGATTAAAGAGCTTTGGAGACATTTTGTAACACTAAATAAAATATTTGTTAGTTGCCTGTTCTTAACTTTAACCTTAAATTTCTCATAATTTATTTTAGCATCCATTTTGCTGTAATCTTCTAAACAGTTAAAAAAACAACAACCCCAAACGCTCAAACTTTAAACTGGCCTCCTAGATCTTACATTTTGATTTTCTTTGAAATATTTGATCAACTGAAAACAACTGTATTCTTGAAATATCAGTATCTGAGTTTCCTGGTTGTAATAGACAGCAGAAGTTTTTCATTATCTCAGTATGAATTAGTTTTTCATATTAATTACTAAACTACACTTATTGCAAAACACCACAACACCTAGTGGACAAGTAATCAAGCCCCACCTGCTTTATAATTAATGTGATGGTGCAGAGCATAAATGCTCTGTCTAGCTTCCTGTTATTTTATCCTGCACATGTGAAATGATTTGTTTAATATGCTGCATCTTCTTTAGAAAAGTAAGGTAACATCCAAGGAAGCTGGTCATAACTAATACCTTTTAACAGAAGGTTTGCTTAAGTAAAGACTGCAGGAGCAATCCCTCAATGATCTTTTAATTGCTTTGACATTAGTTAATTGTTCTCACATGCACATAGGCTTTAACAGTATGGGGAACAAGTCAGTAAGGGCCTAATTTTAGAGTTCCCAAACTAGTTTGAAAATTAGCCCTAAACAATTAGACTCCAGAGAGACTGCTTTCAGGAGACGCTTGATTAAACATTTCTTAATTTAGGAGTGAGACTTACACGGGAATGCATGAACTTATTTTTGTTAGCATTTTTCTTAATACAGAGTTAACAGAACAGTCCCACAAGCAGAAAATCAACACAACTATCGCAATTAATAGTCAGTGACATGAACAAAGTGCCAATCAAAGCACTAAAAGAAGGTTATGGAGGTTAAGGATTTGAACAGGTTTGAGACTTAACTAAACGCTAAAGGGGTGGAAGCACTGTAAGCCAGAGGCGGCTCCAGTTAGACTGGAAGTAGGCAGAAAGCCCTGTGCCCATTCTTAAGGCACGTGTCACGGTGCCCTTTTGGGAACTATTTATTTTCAAAACAGCCTGCGTGTGTGGAGGGCGGGCGGTGGACAGTTGACTTTAGGAAATGGATACGCTGATGAGTTTTAGCTGCAGTATGCAAAGCAGCAGCAGGCTCGGGTTAAGAGGAAATGAGTAATGTCTTCTGGTTTACTACAGCAATACATGTGCTGCTGTAGAGAGAGAGAGGCCAAGCAGTGCCCTGGGGCTCTTGCAAATCCACGCTGATCTAGCGTGTAGCCAGGATGACCAGCCCTGACCCCTCTCGGCGTGCGGATTCCCCACTTCTCTCGCCCTGGGCGAGTTGTGGCGGCCGGGGTCAGGTGGCCGCCCGCCCGCCCGGAGCGACTCTCCTCGCCGGCCGGCCGGTGTGTTCAAGAGGGTGGGTGGCGGTGGAGTGCTGGGGGGGAGTCACGTGGGGCTCCTGCCGAGCGCACGTTGCTTCAGCCCTTCCCCAGAGCGCGCGTGTGTATGTCTGGGCGAGAGACGCTCCCGCAAGAGACAGCTCCGGAGGGAGCCGCGGGCGCTGCCGCTGAGAGCACAGCTAATAAATAATAATTAGATACATCCCGCTTGCGCAGCCGCCTGCCTCGGTGTGAGTGGCGCGCCTCAGAGGAGAGGGACGCGGGGTAGCTGCGGGTGTGGTTTTCTGCACACTCACCTTGATGCGCTGGGAGAGGCCAGGAGCCAAACGCCCACCCTCAGCAAGGGGCAGCTTTGTTTTCTTCCGTTCCGCTCGGACGCCAAGCGCCGCCCAGCAATATCTTCGCCTGCTGACTGACCATCCTTTCCTTCGCGGGTGCGAATCCCTGGCACTTGCTGGGAGTTTGCCAGCACGAGAGAGAAGGACTTTCTTTCCCTTTGGGCTTGGATTGAATCTCTTCCCTATTTGTTAATGCCCAGCGCCCCAATCAACGAGGACCCGCCAGGGCCGTTTATTAGGATCTGCAACGTGGGGGATTATTTGAGACTTCAAACCTGATGCACATTTCTGTTTGTGTAGCTGTTTACTGTATACATCGTGCCACGCTATACGGTTGGGCGGAGGAGGGAAATCTGAAAAGCTGTTGGGTACCTACGAAGGGAGGCTGCTCCAGCTGACAGCTCTGTCCTCCATAGTCTCACAGGAGCTGCCGCTAGTGAGACTTCAACCGTTTTATTACTTTCGCGGATTTAAATGGACATTTCCCGACAATGTGTATAATCTCCAGGAGCTGCGCGTAATCAGCCGTTTGCTGTTTTCATCGCCACTGTCATTGCCCGGGCATGGTGGTGGTTACCATTGAAAAGTGGTCACACTTTGGAGCATTTTTTTCAAGGGATGTACAATTACTTGCTGACTTTCTCATGCATTTGAAATTAGAGCAACAGCTTGTTAGGTCGACTGAGGTGCCCGTCAGAGCAAAATGTACTGGCCAAGCCAAGGACAGGCGCCTTCTACGTTAATTCCCCCCTAAAGCTGCCCTGGCTTTATATTTTTTCCTCCCTTCCCTACATCCTAATAAACTAAGAGAGCTTCCGATACATTTCCCCTTCACGGCTTGATCCCCTGTTGGCCGGCTCGCTCGCTGAGAGACCATGTTATTTCAAAGTTGTTGTGGTTTTTTTTAAAGAAGGCTGAAGGGGCCGAGGAAGCCACTCCTGCCTTTCACGGGAAGGTGCGGGCACCACCAGGCTTGGGGAGCTGCTCAGGAGTCCCACCCTTTGTCTGGGGGACCCGAGGGGCGAGTCGGGGTGTTTGGGGACCGCTGGGCTCCTTTCCTGCCAGAAGCTCAGGAGAAAGGACCCTGCTCGATCAAAGTGGCCCACACGGCTCCCCCTTGCCCGCTCCGCTTTGTTTCCCTCCTCCGGGGGAATCGTTTGGACACTGTGCCCCTCTCTCACTTCTGCCTTCTCCCCTGCTCCGCAGGCCGCTTCCCTCCCGCCCCTGGGGAAGCTGAGCGCACGGCGGCTGCCCGGGCCCTGTTCCGGTGCTGCTCTTGCCCCGCTCTCAGCGCCCGTGGTGATGCCATGCCCCACAAGCACAGCGGAGGAGACGAGGGCAGCTCCGCCGGGCTCTGGCTGAAGAGCAGCCGCGCGGGCAGCGGCATGAAGGATGTGGAGTCCGGCCGCAGCAGGGTGCTCCTGAACTCGGCCCCCAGAGGGGACGGCTTGCTCCTGCTGGGCACCGGCGGCGCCATCGGCCGCGGCGGCTCGCGGGAGAACCGGCGAGGAAAGCCAGGGGGAGCCCGGATGAGTCTGCTGGGGAAGCCGCTGTCGTACAACAGCAGCCAGAGCTGCCGGAGGAACGTCAAGTACCGGAGGCTGCAAAACTATCTGTACAACGTGCTGGAGAGACCCCGCAGCTGGGCGTTCATCTACCACGCGTTCGTGTGAGTACTGCCCCCCCCCCGCCGGCCCGCACCTGTCCCCGCCAGCCCGGCGCCTGCTCGCCCGGGCAGGGGCTGTGGGGCGAGGCGCGCAGCAGCGAGGAGGCATGAGCGGTGGCACGGCCCCGCCCCGGCTCCTTGAGCATCTTCCAGGAGCGCGGAGGGAAGCGCACGGCTGTGGCTCGCCTGCAGCGCTTCTCCAGGGGTGGGAGGCAAAGCGGGGGAAAGTCCAGGTTGGGGAGCGGGGCTTGTCGGCCGGTGACAGCCCCCAGTGGAGGGCGGGAGAGAGGGAGTGGCGCTCCCCAAAAACCCGCCAAAAAGTGACTCAGAAACGTCAGCGTTTGGGGTGGTCTGTGCACGCTGCAACCGCCCCCCCCCACCCCAGCTCGCCACTCCGTTTAAACGCGGTGACAGCAACCGGCAAAGGGAGCCACTGCCATGGGAGACGGGGAGCTCTGCTGTGCCGGGGGAAGCGCGTAGCCCTCGGGGAAAGGCCCGCGCGTTGGCGGTCAGTTCTGCAAGGGACTGTGCTGGGGCAGGGCTGCCCGGGCCAGCCGCATGGCTCTTTGTCACTCCGACGGTTGGCCCCGGCAGCCAGCAGGCAAAGGCTGATCTGGGCTCGCTCGTGGCGCTATGGGAAGGTGGGAAAAGAGAGGCAGCCTAGACCTGACCATGAAGCGGAAAATGCCCAACGAGGAATTGATTGGAAGCAAATGTGGACTTTCCCCTTCGGGCCTTTAAATCCTTCCCCTGCTGAAAGGGTTTTAATACTGTTTTCCCACCGCGTCCGTTCACTCGCTCGTGCAGCCAGGCTCTTACTACAGTTTCGTCCCGTTGGTTATTTTTAGACACTTTTATAAGTGCTTCTTCCCAGAACTAAACAAAAAGCAGAGCTAAGGGAGGGAAAGAGGGCAGAGTGTTGGTGCACAGCTTTTCGACCGTTTTCGATCTGTTCTGAAGTGTAAGTTTGCAGGTGTCTGTTCATGTTAGAGGTAGGAAGCACCGAGCATCTGCTTGCAGATGTGGTTGTATCTGTTGCTTGGGAATTGGAATTCTTGGCTGCAATAACTTGAAAAGGACAGTGGGGCGATTGTAAAAGGCCAGGATGCAGAGATGGTTCATGAGCTACGCATGAACTAGGTTCTAGTCAGTTCTCTTTAATATTACCCCTGCACTTAAATATCCAAGTTTTTGCTTCTTACAAACCAGGACTGATGTAGTTTAAGATGTTTACTCCATTTAATTATTATTGCCCATTTTCTCATTTGCATCCTGCAGTGCGTTGTTTCCATCATTATGAATTCATTAGGTATTATAAATAATCGCTTTGATCATTATGAACTCATTTAGTATTCATGCAAATTGCACATGTATTTCCAGTTGAGTTCCATAGCAGCAGTAGTTAATGGACATAGTGTTACTGTTATATTTTTATTGAAATATTCAATGTTTAGGATTAATTCCAAACTAATTCCTTTTAGTAATGATCATGATAAATTACTCTGAGACTTCCAAGAAGTTCCTTACTATTTCTCATATAGTTCGGCATTATTTAGGAAGCACTTAGTAAATTGTTATCTTGTTATGTAGTCTTAATTTATGTTGTCTCTTGAATGTTAATGTCATTTCAACTTGTACTAGTAAGTTACTCTTCTCTTTTGGATGTGTGTGCAGTGTACATGGGTTTAGTAGAGGATGTGACTAAAATGTTTCTTGTGATTCTAGATGTTATCCTCCAAAGAGAATTCAGGTGTATCTTGAATTGGCTCCTTAAGACAGGGTGTTGCTTATGTGATGTAGGCTTTAAAACCCTACCTTAAGCAACCCCTTTAAAGTATCCCCAGGGTTTCCAAAACAAATTAGTTCAATATTAGTTCTCTTTTATTATTATGTATTCTGTCTGCATCCAAATACATTTCCCTACACCAAAGATCATTCAGTCTAAAGACAGAGTTTGTGAAGAAGTCGTTGCAATACACCATAGTCCTAACCCCAGAAAGCTGCAGTAAACCAGATGAACTATGACTGATGTTAAGACTAGTCAAAGAAATGTTTTTCTTAAAATATTGTACTTTACATTTGAAAAAGTACAGAAAATTTATCTTTGATATTATAAATTGTGTGTGAGCGTGGGTCACTATCTTTAATCATAGAAAACTAACATACTGCACAGGATAGAGCACATGCAAGGTTACTATTCTTTGAATGATAGTTCCAGGAATTTCATTGAAAAGATGATTACGTATAGTAAGCAAATGTCAGTTGTAACACTTTCAGTAATAAAGCAACTATTTGTTAAAAGCTGTCTTTGGTAACCTATGATCAAGTAATGCTTTGTATCACACCAGCATGGGAATCCCCAAATCCTTCTTTAATAACAGTTTTTATAGCCATATAGAGTATCTTGCCAAGAACCACTGCACTGTGATTAATGAGGTACTTCAGGGATAGATTTACTTAGTAGACCAAAATTGCTGTCGACAAAAAACAACAGAAACAGGTCTGAAGTGACATTTCATTTAGTGAAAGATTGCTGTCAACTAAGTAGAACTACTTATTCCCCTCTAAATGGTTCATTATGAAAATCGACTGTGGTAGACTGAACTTTTGTTATTTTTGTTCATTTATTGTGTACACTTTGCTATTTGTGTTTTTAATAGGAATCTCTTACCCTAGGACATATTGTGGCATAGACCGTACTTTACCAATACTCTGAAAATCACTTGTTAGGACACTTCTTATTGCAGTCATCATGTAAATACCAAGAAATCTTACTTTGAGACTCTTCTGTTTAATTTGGTAGCATAATGATAATTATTAAATAAAATCCAAGATTAAAGTAAAGTTCACAGTATTAAACCTATAAAAAAATGAATTTCCAAACTTCCAAATTTCCAAACTGAGTGAAGTCATGACACAGCAACACTGTAAACAAGGAATATTGCCAGATACCTTTAGATAATTGCCTGCATAGAATGAGTGCCAATTTTAGTTTTTAATTACAAATGGCAATTCTGGCAACTGGAAATGCCAACAAAGTGTATAAAAAGATTTTTTATCTGATCAAAGCTGTGTGAAGCATTTTGGAAACACTATTGTACTAAAGTAGTGTATAGTACACCTAGTAGTACCACTTGTTCAAGGATTTATCAGTGTTTCTATTTTCACTCCCATTTTAATGAGCTTTTTAACTTGGCCATTTGAAGCTCCATTGGGTGAAAATTTGGCAAAGAGCTCATTACTTTGGATGCATTTTTTCTTTATAAATTATTTTTATCTATTGAGATTAAAAGAATATATACAATTTACAATTTTCAGTGTTTCAGATGCATCTTTTGCAACCATCTGATTGAACATAACTTCATCTTGGCAAATTTTCTACACAGATATTGTAATGTTAAAAATGACAAATCTTTTGAAAAAAATGTGTAACAATCAAGTTATTTACTTGTTGAGATGCCATTTCTGAGCTTTGTTAATGCATATCTACATTACCACAGAGTCTATTATTGCTCTTATAGTTAGGGGCTCTTATAGTTAGGGGCTATAAATTGTTAAACCTTATTTTCATGAGAATATAACACTGGATGTAAATATCACTCTGATCTGCAAGATGACATAATCACAAATTTTATTTCCTCCCCCAAATTTTTTGGTTTTCTTAATTTTTAGAATTCGAAGTTTGGTTGGTTGGGGTGGGGAGTTGCAGTGTTTATAAGTGGCATTATCTAATCAGCAACCAGTCCTGGAGTGGAACTTTAATGGAGTTTTTCCATGCAGAAGGACTTTAGATCTGGGTTTAATCTGTAATATTGTCCAATTTATTCAAAATGGAAAAACTTTTGCCATTGTAAATAAAAGAGTAAGGGGAGCTAGCCATTGAGGAACAGGTATAGTAAGTTAAATTTTAGAAATCAATGAGTTTGGTTATTTGTGTTTCATTCCTAGAGTTTTGTAATTTTACACAGAAAGGGTACCATCCTGTGACCTCTGGATTTAGTGTTTGTTATTGGGCAGAGACAGTCACTTAAATAGGATTATAGTGGGTAGTAAGGGTTTGCCAGATCAGACCCACAAATTACATGTTCCTTTACTTACATATTACCTGTGTGCATTTTATTGGTACTTCATGACATAGAAGTTCTAGGTAAAATCTGTATTGTAAGTCTGGGCCATTCGAAAGGCAATTTTCCCTAATCTTCAACTCTTAATGGTTTAGGAATAGTTCAGATATGAACACGGATAAAATCAGAATGTCCAATACCAATTGTGAGTAACGAGGCTGGCCTCGTAAACTCATGCTGGTAAAATCTTCATATCACGCCACCTAGTCATTTGTGTTCGTGCTAATATTTAACATGCAAATACATTAACAATACTAACTTTTCTAAAAGTGTTTTCTCAGAGAGCCCCTAAAATGCTGATTCTTTTTTTTGGTATCCGTTTGTGTAGAAATACAGTGAACTGTTGTTTGCGTGGTACACTACTGTAAGTGCTTCCAACATTAAAGCTGAATATTGCTCAAACCTGTCTTCATAACATATTATCTGCTTGTTTTTGTTAAGGCGACTATTGAGTACTGATTTAATGATTATCAGCGACAATAAATATAATCCAACACATGAAGTTACTGTGGGGGAGATTTTTCAAAAGCTCCTAACTGCCATTGAAAGTAAATGAGTGCCTAAATGTAATTTGTGCCTTTTGAGAACATTTCCTATATCTATTTTTATATATGAGTTACATATCTGAATGTCTTTACCAGAAATATTTGGAAATCTCTCCATAATCTCTCTATGAATTTCAGAAGTGTAAGAGTGTGTGTGTGTGTGTGTGTGTGTGTTTGTGTTTAGTTGTCTTTCTGATGAGCAGCTGGAGTGGGGGGGGAAGCTTTGCCCTTTGATATAATTATGGGTATGATAAAATTATTTGTGTATATTTTTTAATTTGTTAACATTGTTTAATCTGTTCATAAGAAATGGAATATTTGCATCTCAACTTGCTTGTGATATGGCAGTAGGGTTGCCAGGTGTCCATTTTTTTTTTCCGGAACACCTGGTCGAAAAGGGACCCTGGCGGCTCCGGTCAGCACAGCTGACCGGGCCATTGAAAGTCTGGTTGGCGCAGGGCTGGCAGGCTCCCTACCTGGCTCCGCGCGGCTCCCAGTAGCAGTGACATGTCCCTCCTGCTCCTAGGCATAGGGGCGGCCATAGGGAATCCACACGCTGCCCCCTCCCCAGGTGCCAGCTCTGCAGCTCCCAGTGGCCAGGAACCATGGCCAATGGGAGCTACGGGGGCAGCACACAGAGCCCCCGTGGCTGTCCCTGTGCCTAGAAGTCAGAGGAACATGCTAGCCGCTTCCCAGGAGTTGCCTGAGGTAAGCGCCAACTGGAGTCTGCACCCTGAACCCCCTCCCATGCCCTAAGCCTGTATCCCAGCCTTGAGCCCCTTCCTGCACCCAGACTCCCTCCTGGAGCCCACAATCCACTCCCTCACAGAGCCTGCACCGCACCCCCTACCCCAGCCTTGGGCCCCCTCTTGCACCCAAACTCCCTCTTGGAACCCACACCCCAACCCCCCAGCCCCGAATCCCCTCCTACACCGTGAACCCCCCATTTCTGGCGAGTGATAATTTTACCAGGAATTCTGTTCTTCAAGCTTTGTTCTCCAAACATGTTTGTTGTTTGAATATTTTTCTCAGATGTCTATTGAGTAGTGATTTCTGTAGCTAATGACATTGATCAAATGTCAAATATCATGCCATTGATATTTAGGCAGAACTCCCCATTCTGATTATACACTGATGGCATGATATGGCCTAATATGTTTTGGAATTAGACATTATGCACTTCTCCAACTCTTTGGCTGTATCATTTCTCTGATGAACTAGTCACAAAATCTGGTAAATAGCATTTTATTTCTTTTTCTCCCCTTCTCATTTCTGTTTTACTTGTTGGAGTTCTCGTTTCCTTTTTTCTGATTTTGAAGGCTCTAGGGAGGCACAGTGTTTGGATTAACTGTGGTGTTGCCTTATGTTAAAGTGATACAAATATTGTTGTATCAGCAATCAGAGGTGTACTTCAGGGCATACAATGAACATATGTGGCAATCCTCTGGAGCTTGTTTCAGTCCACTTCCAGGATCAGGGTTTGCATTTGTAAAGCAATGCAAATTTATGCAAAACTCAATTCTATTGGGTCCTGAGGAGGAAAACAATGGAATCTCTATGACCTGTCATATAACTTTCAGCTAAATACAAGACAGATTTTTTTTTCCTTCTATATAACAATAAAAACGTAGAGGCATTTCAGCATAAATCTGCCGTGGATATATTGTGCTGGGAACAAACTATACATAAGCATGAATGCACATACCTGGGCAAATTTATTTTCAGTACTAGGATGTATTCATCCAACTTAAACAGTGGCACACCAACAGCAATACCACAGCAATTAAAAATTGCCTTTGTATCATTTATTACCTATGATGGTGGAAGAGAAGGAGCAGACAACAATGCTTCATTCCCCCTCTCCCCTATGGTGTTCCATGGGCAACACTTTTGCTGGAGAGCTACTGAAGATTCTGGAATTTTCAAGATGTTATGTGATGAATGTTCTTATTACTTACACATCCAGAGAATAAATACAAGTGACTTTCACTTGCCTTCATTCAGTCTCTTTGGGCCTGATCCAGCTTAGTTTGGGCCCGATCCCACATGTTATATATTCAGCTCTATGAGCTATGTAAGCTCCATAAGGCTGCAGATGCTGGCTCCACAGCAGATGATCTATCCAGGGGAAACACTGGGTTGCCACAAAAAGCAGAACTTCTCCCCACCCTGTAGGGAAAAAAAAGAACAAAAAACATTCCTCAGGAAAGAGTTACTGAGAGTCCTGGACCTGAAAGACTGCAGATGAGCTGCATCCTGTTTGTTCCCTCACATGGGTGTGTACCCTGAAGGAATTATGAACCCTGCATGACCGCAGGAGAAAAGACAGTGTTCTGGGCCATTGTTTGGAATAGATTTTTAAAGTGAAGGTAATGCCTGGAAGTACAGTCTGTCTCCCATCTCCATTTACTGAGAAGTGGGTCAGGCCTTATCTTATGATTACTATTTTGCCAGGAGGAGTCCTTCTCCTCCCCCCACCCCCGATACCCTCTGTGAAAGTATACATTGGCATTGTGTTGCAAGGAGTCCCACCTCCATTTTCCTCTGGTCAATCCTAGGTCCATTTTTCTTAATGTGTGAATTTTGAGCATGATGTGCCCTCTTTTTGTCTCCCTGTTTATGAAAGAATCTGGGCTTCTTAAAATTTATCTCTGACATCCAATCCGCCAGAGAAAAACCCACACCCACATGAGGTCTCTTATATCAAGAAAGCTCAATATTTCCTAAGATTCCAAATGCTGTATTTGGTAAAGGCTGGGTGGAATGAAATATATGATCCATGAGAAAGGACAGCCATAAATGCCTAGTGTAGCATGGGATGCTGATTACAGCTTGGAAGAAGGAGCAGCTGTGGCTGCAGAGGCCAGAGAGGTTTTGGCTCAGTTATGGGACAGCATTTGTGTGACACATTTTGACTGATCAGTTTTGTAATTCTTTGAGCTTAAAAACAATTTTTTAATAGGATAAATATACTGGAAATGTAAATCCTCTATTTGAATAGGATTATTTGAACAGGATTATCACTATGTCCTGGTGTACCTTCAACCTAACAGTGGAAAAATAGGACTAGTTTATTAATATGCATCAGCATTAAATTACTGTTGTTGTTTTGGATCTGAATTAAGTATTATTTTTTCCAATAGTAATGCAATGAGAATTATGTCTAACATAATTAAATTGGTGGCATTTTATGTTCAATATTCAATCATTACTGCACTCAGTATTTGCTTTAATAATACTAATCGTAATTAATATATTTTCTAGTATATATGAAGTCAGTGAATTTTTCCACAAGAATGTCACTATAATGAAGATACTTAGTTTATTATTAAAGTAAGTAACATACCTTGTTTTTTATAAACAAACACATTGAAAACAAGCCGAGTAATTTCCTTTTAAATAATATAAGCCACCAAAGTGTCACAATAAATCTTCAAATATTAGCTCTCTGGGGCTTAATGGGTAGTATCTTGCTGTATTTTAGTGACCCCTGACTAAGACGGGAGATATACTAGATGCCTAAAGTTTAATCATGTCCTGATTTTACTCAGGTTCATGTTTCCATTACTGTAGGTTTGGGGCCTGATTCTGCTCCACTGAAATTAAGGGAGTTTTGCTATTAATGGGAACAGAACTGGGCCCTTCATATGTGGGTAAAAGAGCTGAGCTTTAAAAACCCCCAATATTATCTAATGGCAAACCTATACCATATAAATACAGCAGACCCAGTTTCAGTATCCCATTTTTCTAAACAAGACAAACGTCTCTCTTTACAATATCAAATCTTTACTTTTCAGAGGGGAAATCTTTCACTTGTGCAGGTGATTGAAATAAGCAACAAACTGATTCTCCATATTATTTTCTTGAGTATTAATGCTAGTATGTCTGTCTAGATAACCTATCCGATAAGAAATATAGATTGCCTATGGGATTACCACCACGGTTCAGTTAAGAAAGCAAATTCAGCACCTAAGCCAGAGTTCCTTCGTCAATTGCAAAATGATCATAAAGCAGTTGCCTAGCTGAGGTCAGAACAAGCTTCTTAACTTCCTTAACTGGCAGTCCAGAGGTTCTCTCACAGATTAGATGTATGGTCAAGCAATTTTGTCAGCTTTCTCATAAGAGGTTGACTATTTGCTGGTGCTAACTGCCTGAGTACAGTATGGCCAACATTTTTAAACTTGGTGCCTAAGTTAGAACCTAAATTCATATTTGGATACTCCTAGTAGGCCCTTATTCAGTAAAACACTTAAGCATATCTGTAAGTGCATTCTTGAATAAGGACTTCAACATGTTACCTAAATGCTTTTCTAAACGATTACATGATTTTCAGAGGTGCTGAGCACCTATAGATTCTTTTTAAGTTAGTTTTGTTGTGATTTTACACACACTTTACAATGTTCTATAACGAATAATTACAAGACAGCCTTTTTTCAAAGCTCGTATGGAGTAAAAATTAACAAATGAATCACGCTCTTCATCCCATTAGAAAGAAGAAAGGCAGTTCTGTACCTGCCCACCTTTACAATTCAGGCAGGATTCTCCTGTTTTCTATGGTATCCATCATCTGCCTGATCAAGCACATCATCTTGTGATACCCAGTCTGAAATAAGAAAAGGAGGACTTGTGGCACCTTAGAGACTAACAAATTTATTTGAGCATAAGCTTTCGTGAGCTACAGCTCACTTCCGAGCTGTAGCTCACGAAAGCTTATGCTCAAATAAATTTGTTAGTCTCTAAGGTGCCACAAGTCCTCCTTTTTCTTTTTGCGGATACAGACTAACACGGCTGCTACTCTGAAACCAGTTTGAAACGTAAAGACATGAAAATTTCGATTTCAAGGCTTTCATTGTCTTTTAATGACTTTAGTGTAACCATACTTGATGTCATATTGTATCAACACATCAGTGCTGATTCTCACAGATGATGAAAGCAAGAGGGAAACATTCTTTCCTGGTTCAAGAGAATGAAAAAGATGGCAATTATACAGTTCAAATACTCAAACTAGAGTACTAATGGGTTAGATAAGATAGTTTGGTAAGTTCCCTGCCTAAGTCAGATAGTCAGAACTACTAGTCCAAATCTAAATTCTTCTAGTACCTTAATTTTAACTTCTGTAGGTTTTTTTAAAGTCACAGATCACTATGGTATCCGAGCACCACTAAGGAGAAGTAAATGCACAAATATCTCTCTTCCAGCCCTACCAGAAAAAAAAAAGCTTAAAGTTTTTGTTTGCAATAAGATGGATATTTATTCATTCATTTAATTTTATTTCAAGTTAGAATAAATAATAAAATACCACCCATTCACATGATCTAAGTGGCTTGCTGGTCATTTGAAATTACAAAACCAAAATGCAATATAATATGCCATACAGTCAACTTACCGGTTCTATTGAGCAGCAGCCTGTAACCAAATACTAACATCCCTATGTTTCTGCCTGCACTTCAGCCTCCTTAGATTTTCCTCAAAGTCTAGATTAAACAAATAAGCTTTACAGCCTGCCCTTAGAACATGTGCTCTCTGCAGGATGCCCTGCTTACCAAGTGGGTGGCCGCCTTTCTGCACCAGTTCCAGCTTCCAAATTGATTCAAGATGTAGCCCCATGTGGAATGTATTGTAATAATCAAACCTTGAAGAGACAAAGGTATGGATGATGGAAGCAAGATCTGAACCCGAAAGAGCAAGTTGTCTGGATGGGCCTAGATGGTAAAATGACCTTTTAACTGCTGCTGTCACCTGACCTTCTAAGACTGGATTCCCACAGATCAAGGGAGGTGGGGGAAGTTGTCAGCAAGCTGTTCTGTGGAGAACAGACTGACAAGGACGCAGACACAGGTCCTGGAGGAGTGTCTGAAGCAGCTGGGGCCTTCCCTAAATTCCAGGGGATGGTAATCCTCAAGGAAGCCTAGCAATCCATATAGCCTGTTTATTATTTTAAGGTATTTTTCTTGCTTTGGTGCTAAATAAACAATACATGGTTTAATAAGGTTGTTTGGTCACTGCGTACAACTGGTCATTGCTCCTGGAGGAAAGTGATCTGCAGGTGCCGAACTAAATTGGACCTGCTGAGATACTTGTGATTAGTACCAGAGCCTGGATTGAGAGTGAGAGAATCACTTGATTCCACCCCAAGAGAGTGAACAGCTCAAGGCCTGGAGCAGGAGGAGTTACACTCAAAGAAATTAGGAGGGCTAAGAGGTGCTGTTTGCCTGGTGACTCTGACATTTATGCAAGTGAGAGACTTAAAGGAACTGTACAGCCAACCACAGTTGGCTAGATCCTGTGCAATATTTGCCCACACAGAGCTGCTAAGGCATATCAGTTCTGAGTTACTACTTTGTTGAGATTCAAGCTTTTGCCCTCTGTGAGGCACACTGCCAATTTTTCAAAGCCGTATAGCAGATCTGTGGTGGTAAGAAATAGATTAAGAAGATATTATATTTTTTTACTTGTGACCTAGGATAGATTTGGAACTCAGGTCTCCATAAATCAAAGATTGTATTTTACACACTTTCCCAACTAGCCTATAGATGAGAAGGGATTCTTTTATTTAAAAAAATCCCCAAAACACAACAACAAACAAACTTTTGTAGGCAAGGCATGCTCAATCTATTGGTCCAGTTCTGCATCGTAACACCACTACATTGTGCTTATTAATATAGACTTAGAATATCTGTTTCACACATCCATTTGTTTGTTTTATTTACAGTTTATGTAATTGTGTGTTTTCATTGCCAATTTAGTGCACTATGGAACGATCTGAGGGAGATGGGAATGTGTGGACATTCAGCTGAAGGAACTGTGGCAAATCAAGAGAAAAGAAAAGTTATTTTGAGGTCTTACCCTGTCTAATCTCAAGGTTCCCCTCACCAAGGTCAATGCAAACAAGAGTCTCAACTGCCTTGTTTCAGGGCAAAACAATGTAAGGTCTTGAGTTTCTCCTTTTTTTCAGGAAAGATAAATCATATAGCCTATGCCCCCTATTCCTGTGTTTGTTACAATCAGATTCCTCTAACTTCTTCATCCTTCATGAAAGAGAAGTAGAAACATTTCAACCCCCTCTTAACAGGCTTTAAATGAAGTCTGTGGTCCCTCCTCAAGTTTTAACAAAGTCATCTGTGGACATCTGATTTCCCTTAACATGGCTGCTTGGCTGTTCTACCCCCAGCAACAAACTTCCTCTTTCTTTTATGTGTGCCATGCAAATCTAATGCCGGCCCTGTGTGGTGAACCCCCTGAAACCTGCTCGTGGCCCCCCAGACCTCTGGTTGAGAACCACTGCCATGCTCGATAGCTAAGAGGCTAATGAGCCTCATCTGCTTCTGTGCCCTGCCAGTTAACCCTTGTCTCCTCTCATAGAACCCTGGACTGGAACCTCAGGGCTTCCTGGTGAGACCACCCTCGTGACTTTCCAGGGCCCCAAGTGAACAGTACACCCCATCACAGGGTAGAGGTGACGAGTAGACCTCTCGTTACAGTATTTCATATCCTGGAAGGTTGTAATAATGTCAGGATAATGGAGTTTGCATTATTTTGGCCTTATAAATGGCTGTCGGTGGCATGTAAGTGTATTTAGGTTTACGTGAGTAGTGAGCTATTTGGGCATTTGCAGAAAAAGAATATGTGGCTCTGTTTAATACTGGCATTAAAATGTGCTGTCTACTGAATCACCAGCACCTTTCTTCAGCACTTAGAAAAAGGAGAAATATTCTACAAAAGGAATAACAGAACATAATGGTAAAACACCAGTGATTTTACATGATATTCTCAGGTGGCTCAGCTTCTGAGCAGGAGGCATAGCTTGACCATAGCTATGGAAAAGAATATGGAAACCAGCAAATTAATGCACATGCATTTTTATTATGGTTTCTGCAGCATATTTCAATTGAAAGAGTATGATTTAATGTTTGTTTGATTCAGATATTAATAGTAAATATATTTTTGGATCGAAAGATATTTACTGTGTATTAGTAGCATGCCAAATCTTAAGGACATTTACTGGCTTTTGGTATTGGACTAAATCCTGAAGTCCTGACTCAGAATAAAACTTCCACTGATATAATAAGTGAGGTAAAGCATTTTTTTAATTCTTGGATCTACTGAGGGTTCTGAGTGTATGCAAAAGTAGTTTAAAACAAATTCTGATTGGATTTTTGCCAGCAGTGTGTCATCCATTGCTGCCTATTTCAGTTTCACTTGTGCTACATAAACTTCAGGTCCACTGCATTTCTTAAAAAGGCAATCAAAAGGTGCCAGAATACACCTTAGATTGTATCTTTAGATTTTTACTTCAGGAGGCAGCAATAAATAAAATGGGTTACAAATGGGGAAATTATTATTTCTTTATATTTTTTAAATACTGTGCACTAAATATCTTACAAGTTATTTACTACATAACATTTTATCCATAAATGGAACAATGGAACAGATAGTTCTTTCTAAGGCATGGAAACCTGGATATGTTCCTAATCTAAAACCAATTGTAAATAAATCAGTTTTTCAAGTAACTCTTTGATATTTCAGTTTAGTTTGAAAGCTGTTCATGTATTATGTTCCAGCACTAATGCGATTCAGTGTCTAATAGCATAGTTTTTCATGATAAATACTGAAAATGAATTCTGATTATGAAATATAAATGTAAAATAATGAAATGTTTGTATCTAATGCAATGAATGTCAGACAGTCAGACTGTTAGTGGTTGAAGCTTAGCTACTCGTTAAAATTAATACTCTGTTTAAAAGAAACCCCTCAGACAGTCAACAAATAAGCAAATTAGCAAGAATATAGTAAATATTTTATGAAAACACATATTTTGAAGAAAAATACTATGTACATAGGTCTACTGCTCTTCAACAAGGCTATATCAATTTATTTGATTTTTCTTGTAATCACAATTGCTGATATCATTGTCAGTACCTTTACTCCTCACCCTTAATCTCTCTAATCTCTGTCATTTGTGGCTGGTTCCGCACTTGTTACAGTTTATCTAAAATGTAGATAGTCCCTACTCCAGAGAGTTTACTATCTTATCTCTCTTTTTCTTGAGTGCTTTATGTCACTAATTAATAATGACTAAGCTGTTGCAATGAAAATATTTCAACATCATCATGTTTTCTATAAATTCCTAAATTCAGCCTATATCATCTCTATTTTTATAGACATGAAAGGAAGTAACCAAGAAGTAAAAAGAAAAGGAGGACTTGTGGCACCTTAGAGACTAACCAATTTATTTGAGCATAAGCTTTCGTGAGCTACAGCTCACTTCATCGGTGCCACAAGTCCTCCTCTTCTTTTTGCGAATACAGACTAACACGGCTGTTACTCTGAAACCTGTAACCAAGAAGTGTAATTGAGCTCCTTCAAACCCCACCATCAAAGGTGTAGAGGAGGCATTTGGGGGTAAAATGTCATGGACAACATATTTTTGCTTTGGAGATCTGCTATCTTACTCATCCCATATCTCATACAAAATAATTCTGCCCCTGCAGGAATAATCTATTTAGGGATCTATCACCAAGTTTGAATATGAGCTCTTTTTACATGTTGCTTTTGCAGCACTCACATATGTTTGTCTGAGCCCAAAAATCATATAGGACCTGAATTTGGCCTGAGGCCTTTATTTTTGTATTGGTGACATATAAACATAAGAACAGCCATAGTGGGTCATGCAAATGGAACATTTAGCCCAGTACCCTGTCTTTGACGGTGGCCAGTGCCAGACACTTCTGGCAGTTGGAGGTTTAGGAACACCCAGAGTATGGGGAGCATCCCTGACCATCTTGTCGAATAGCCACTGATGGACCTATCCTGCAACAACTTATCTAATTCTTTTTGAACCCTCCCAGTTATACTTTTGGTCTTCACAGCAGCCCATGGCAACGGGTTCCACGGGTTGACTGCATTGTGTGAAGAAATACTTCCTTTTGTTTGCTTAAACCTGCTGCCTATTAATTTCACTGGATGACCCCTGGTTCTTGTGTTATGTGAAAGGGTAAATAGCACTTCCCTATTCATTTTCTCCACACCATTTATGGTTTTATAGACCTCTATTGTATTGTCACCCTTAGTTGTTTCTTTCCTAAATGGAACAGTCTGTCTTTTTAATCTCACCTCAGACTGAAGCTGTTCCATACCGCTAATAATTTTTGTTGCCCTTCTTTGCCCTACTTTTTCCAATTCTAATATACCTTTTTTGAGATGGGGCAACCTGAACTGCACACAGTATTCAAGGTGTGGGCATGCCATAGTTTTATATAGAGGCATTATGATATGTTCTGTCTTATTATCTATCCCTTTGCTAATGATTCCTAACATTCTCTTAGCTTTTTTCACTGCTGCTGCACGCTGAGCTGATATTTTCCAGAGACTGTCCACAAAGACTCCAAGATCTCTTTCTTGAGTCCTAACATGTAATTTAGAACCCATCATTTTGCATATACAATTGGGGTTATTTTTTCCAATGTGCATTACTTTGTGCACTTATCAACATTGAATTTCATCTGCCATTTTGTTGCCCAGTCACCCAGTTTAATCCCTTTGTAACTCTTTGGACTTAACTATTTTGTGTAATTCTGTATCGTCTGCAATTGTTGCCCCCTCTCTATTTACCCCCTTTTCCAGATCATTTATGAATATGTTGAACAGCACAGGTCCTAGTACACATCTTGAGGGGACTCAGCTATTTACCTCTCTCCATGGTGAAAACTGACCATTTGTTCCTACCCTTTGTTTCCTATCTTTCAACCAGCTACTGATGCATGAGTACCTTCTCTCTTATCCCATCATTAAGTCAAAGTGTTCACTTCCTAATCCTGCAGTGTGCTGAGAACTTGCCATATGATGAGTTCCTCCACCCACCCTGAAGCTGGCATAGCTGAAATTTAGTAAAAATGGTTGATGAATACATCAGGTTATGAATTGGGAATTTTTCCTCAGTGACCCATAATGAATGAGTGTACCAAACGTAAAGATACGAGCTCAGTTTTTAAAGTTGTGTTGCTTTAACTGGTACGTTGCTGTTAGTTGAACAGTGATACATTCTTCTGTGAGTTTTTGAAGGGACCCCTCTCCACATAGTTATCTGTTGATGCGTAGAATGGCATTTCCAGTCAAGCTACTAGAGCTACTAAGCTACTCAGATGGGGGTGGGAGGGGTTGTTTGAGGGAGGAAGAGAGAGGATTTTTAGAAATACTGAGCCATGGTTAGCCTGATTTTAAATGGACACAAATCCATTGACTTTGGGAGCACAGGAAGAGAAACAGTTAAAAAAAGTCTGAATCTTTAAACTTGAGATTATATACAGCAATATACACTTAGAAGTTTGTAAACTTTGGCTAGGCAATATGGAAGTTACAGTATGAATGCTTGAAAATGTTAATGTGTGCATTGTATATCACAAACTTTTCAGTAGTGAATTTACTAGTGATATGCATGCCTGAATAGTTTGTTTAAATGCATGTAGTAGAATTGCTATTCAACTGAGCTGCTCTAAAAAGCATGAAGTTTTAATATAGTCAACATTCGCCTGTTGCATACAGCTGTTAGACTATTTAAAATGTGAGTGCAATTAGTACCATAAGTCATACACTTTAAGGCCAGAAGTGACTACCAAGATCATCTAGTCTGGCCTCCTGTATGACACAGGCCATAGAACTTCACTGAATTAATTCTTGCTTCAAGTCTTGTAGCTGTGGCTGACCTAAAGCATAACTTTTAGAAAAACATCCACTCTTGCTTTATAAATTTCTTGTGATGGTGAATTGTTCCAATGGTTGATTACCCTTACTGTTAAAAAATTGTGACCTATTTCTAGTCTGAATTTGTCTATCCTCAACTTCTACCCGTTGGATGTTACTATACCTTTGTGTGTTAGACTGAAGAACCCTCTGTTATCAAATTCTGTAATAAGAGCAAGTGCACAGTGGGGCCACTAGAAACTCACAGTGAGATTAGAATTCAAATCTTCCATATTCAAATCCAGGCCCCTATTACATGAACTAAAATAACCTACTTTTTGTTGTTAGCAATATGACACTCAGTTGAGCAGCTCTGATTCCATTCAGTAGCTGGTAGCAGTACACATGAGATAATTACTTACACTCTCTCAGACTAAACAAATCTTTTCTTTAATACTATGATGTCTGCACTAGTTCAAGTCTTGCTTCTGCTGAAACCAATATCACAACTCTGTGGTTACACAGAATAGTTATCTCTGTGCTTTTGGAACTTTGTGGCTGTAGTGAGGATAGAACTCGGATCTTCCAGCTGCAACAGTACTGGTTCCTGACATTTGACCTCAGGGAGAATCTTTTTCAACTGTTGGTAGCACAGGTATTAAGAAACACAGGCACATTGTTCTTGGTACACATTCTCACTAGCCACTTAAGTATAACATGTATATTTGAAATCAATAAAAATCTTAGCATTTGCCAAGGGTTACCACTTGGTTACTGCTATCTTTTGATCTAAGCATAGAGGAATATTGTAGTAAATTCAGATTCCATTTGGTAACTTTTGGTAAATGCTCTCTCTTTTTTTTTTTTTTTTAAATGGCAACCCCCAATAGATGCATAACATGTAAGGGCATAAATACCTATGTAGTTAGGAATCTATTGCATGAATATCATTTGCTTTTACAGCTATGCAGTAAACTACAGGGTTATGTGATAAACTGTTTTTCTTGTGCAACACTGAATACCTGCACTCTGCCCAATGATTCATCGTAGCCACAGTTATTTTTAACATTCCAAACTTCTCAGCCACCATTTAAGCCAAACTAACCCAAATCCAACCCACCAACCAGAAAACAAACAACCAAAAAATCAAAACCAAAGTACAAAAACAAACAATAAAAATGAAAAAAAAAAGAAAAGAACTTGGCTCTTGGGCAACAAAATATTTTCTTTGTCCCTGTAAAGGTAGTTTTCCTCCCTGAAAATCATTCCTATTCAAGGCATAGGATAGGCAATATTGAGTCCTGAACCTTGAAATGTTTAAGGTTTTCCATTTTGTTCAAAAATTAGAACTAGAAACACTTATCCTGAATTCCCAGCTCTTCAAAGGGAAAAAATATCTAATGTTAGAGAGTATTTGTATTTAGCTTTGGCAGTTTGGGAGGCATCCAGTCTGACATGTTTTAAATTCGTGAGATCATTTTTAGAAGTTATATATTACTATCACGGCAAGACCTGAAGATGGTACTTAAAACAACTTGGTTTTACAGGTAGGTGGATGTGATATAGTGCCAATAAATAAAATGTAGTTTTTAAAAATATTCAGGGCCATAGTCTGCACTTATTTAAATCTTTTACAATCTACATAAATAATTTTAAGTCATACTTAAGAGTCAGCATGGAATTTGTCTCTCTTTATGTAGCATAAGCAAAATAAACTCTTTAGACCTCATCATAATATATCAGCTGTAGTTCGGAATGACCTGCATAATTAGTTTATGGCTTTCCCACTAATAAGCAAGCAACCTTCCCAAATTCATGTTAATAATACCTTTAGATTACCATGTATTATTTCCACACCCCCCACACCCTTGCCCTTTTTTGTAGCTATGTTTTTAAAAACCTTAACTGTTGTTATAATTATATTATTATTCTCAACAGGTATTTTGTCAAAATGAAATATTTATAGGGTTAAAAATGTGATTGATTATAACAGACTATATAGTAGGTCTCTCACTTTAGCCACCAATGATAATGATATTTGTTAAGATTGTGAAACAAAGCCTTTATCCTCACTTTATGCTTGATCCATTATTATGAAGTGTGGCACGTTTTCTGACTGAATAAAATGAGTCCCAAGTAGTGATTTGTGAAGATATTCATAACATTAATGAATAGAATTACTATTGTAAACTTATGCTTCCTGGTCAGGACTTCTTCCTTGCATGAAGGTGTGCTGATAAATATTCCAACTGGTGTCTTTTTGCTTAATTTAACTGTAGCTGTTGTCTATTTTGTGATCTGATTGTCTGGTTGAGTACACAAAAACTCTGAGTCATGTACATCTATTTCTGGATACCCTCAACATAATTAAATGCAGCCCTGCAGCATCACATTCTAAACAACTTTCCAGCCAAACAAAATGCAAGAAATACAATTGATATATTTCTAGTCCTAAAATAACTTCAGAGAAGATACAGTCATGTCTAATTTTCCATTGTATAGTGTATTTTTCATTACGATGAACCTATGCTAAAGTTAACTAGAGATTAATGCATTTTCCTGCAGCTCCCTATTTCTAAATGATCAGAGAAGATTTTTTCTCTTTAACCTTTTTATCATGCATTTAGTTCCTATGGAATGTACTTGATGGATGTTTCTGGAAATCTGTATCCTATGTAACTACATATCAGATACAATATATGTATCTGCATACATTGTAAAATTCCATAAATTGGTTTGCCATTGTTCTCTAGCCCTCTCCTGAGGCCTCTAGAGGTGAAATAAACAGAACTATATATTGTGTGCTAATTAGTGACATTTGTGTTAGGTTTCTGATGTCCATTGGGAACAGGACCAAAGGCATCAATTCATGTCCCATGGTGAGCCACAGTGCAGTCAAAAATGGTAACAATTTTCTGTCTTTAATAACTGGATTTGAACTCATCAGCTAGATATGGAAATAGATTTATTTGACTATAGAAGTTAGAATAAAATATTCTGCACAGAGTGGAATTATATGATCTTACATTTTCCCTTCTTGACAAAGATTATATTGGATTCATTGGTAACTGCATTAAACTCTCTTACGTACACAATCACTTTTGCATACATAATGGACCAAATTAATCTTGGATAATAATCAAGGGATTGATTGACTATAGAAGTGTGTTATAATATTTTGTTCCCTCAAAATGCAATAAATAGAGTAGAAATTTATTTATTTTCACATAACATGACATGCTTGTATACAGTAAACATCCTTCACATTTGTCTATTGGAAGACCAGGCAGCTGAAGAACTTAAAGTTGTTAAAAATATATTTAATTATGCAAACAACAAAATTTTTATAGGTTATCATAAACCAAGAAGTCTCTTTTTAATACTTTCCAGAATTGTTTTGTGAGATCTCCTATTATTTTCCCTTTCCCCTACTTTCAGAACTGATGCATTGCAGCAACTCCAACTTTGGATTAAAGAGGCTGGGCATGTTTCCCACCAGTGTCTGTCAAGGCAGTTCAGAACGTTAGGGAGTGGGAAGTATGGAGCTCAGTCTTAAATTCTTATCCTTTGCTTGGCCTCCTATTGTTCCATTAAACCTGACCTTTTAGTAAGAATTTGTTACTAATTTGTATAGTCTCTTCTGCTGTTTATGGAGGTGTAAATATTATGTTTGATTAGATAACTGTTAGGTTTGGAATTTCTCTCAGCACTTTCTGATGCATTATTCTCTCTCCCCTCTATTTTGAAAAACAATTTACTTTTATATTGGGATGGTGTGTGAATCTGGGCTCTTTAATTGGTGGAGATTCCTTTTTCCTCACTAAAACTTGTCTGCATGTGAAATTGTCAATATAAAGCCCTGTCTATCTTAACATTGCATGATTCTGCAACATAAACGGTAAGTTTCCTATTATATGAAAATGAACTACAGTACCTAGTTAAATAAAATTTTTTTAAAAGTAAAAAGCACTTCGTAATATCTGCTAAATACCAAGGAATACATCTTTAAGTTACCTAGAAAGGAAAATGAAGAAACACTGCAGACACAAGAGAATGCAAACCTACAGCTGACAGCTGGAATTCTGGGAAATATCTGTGGTATTTCCCTTCTTTTTAAAGGGGAGGACATTTTTCTATTACATTGTATTATAAAACATCCCAAAACTTTTCCAAATATGGGGTTTTCTTTACAGTATTGATATAAGAAATGAATCAAATGAACATTTCTTACTGTATTTAT
Organism: Lepidochelys kempii; assembly: GCF_965140285.1. Classification (NCBI taxonomy): domain Eukaryota; kingdom Metazoa; phylum Chordata; order Testudines; family Cheloniidae; genus Lepidochelys; species Lepidochelys kempii. Next base: position 58,559,641 of record NC_136382.1, read on the forward strand.
TTTGAAACTTTAATATTTTTTTTAACCTTCCTTTCATTTCTCTCATTTACTCCCTGCTTTTCATAGTGAACACATGCACACTACTCATTATGTGAATGTAGGCAGTGCAGTATGGACCTGTTGAAGCAATTATTAGTGTATATACAAGGTTATCCCCCTAATAAGTATTTGCCAAAAGTGGGTTTCAGTATTAAAGATAAATAGTGTAAAAGAGGCTATTCTCAACTAGAGCTAGCCAGGAAATGATTTTCCTGCCCAGCAAAAAATTTTGTGATTTTGTTGAAACTTTCTCACATCCTGAATCAGTGCAAAAGGTCAAAATCTTTAAAATTTTTGCCAACAGGGGAATGGGTGGGAGGTGGGTGGGAAATGGCTCAGGTCAATCAAAATGTTTTGTTTCAATTTTTAACATTAAAAAAAATTCCCTAATTTCTAAATAAAAGTAACTTCAAAATGGACTTTTCAAAATGGCAATGCAAAAAGTTTCAACAACTTCGAAACATTTTTCCACATACTTTTGAGTTGAGAAATTTTGTTGAAAATGACTCCCCAAAAAATCAATTTTAATGAACTGACATTTTTCTAATGAAAAAACATTTAGTCAAAAAACCCCTGACCAGTTGTACTCTCAACCTATTTTCTATCCTTTCCCCCCTTCACACTCTCTCACACACAACCAACATTAGAAAACACTGATTAATCTTGCTAGAGAACCTATGTTCAAGAGATTTCCAGCCCAGTTTCCTTGCTGCATTCTTGTTCTAGTTTGCCATTTCAGAATAGAATTCACAAAAGGAGGCTGATTCTCAGGATGTGGGTGGTCATATTACTTCCATTTCTGCAGCAACAACACAGCTACTTAGCCTGAAAAGGGGACCAGGCAGCACAAAACTGCATTAAGAATATTTTAAGTAATTCAAGAGAGGAGAAAGAGAGACTGCAACTATTGGTAAGCACTGCTTAAGAGCAGCACAAGTTATGAAAGAGGCACTTGTGACAGGCACATTCAGCCCATACACACCTATTCTTTCCCAGAAGGGAAATTTTAATTTCGGTTGATTTTTCTCTCAGGGCCAAATCCAGAGAAGTGTTGAAGTCAATAGGAGTTTCAGATGTTCAACAAGTGTTTGGCATCTGTTGGGGTCTGGCTGAGTGTGTTTTTTGTTAGTATTTTAAATTTATATTTCACCGTTTACTGTTTTTCTCTCTTAGGGAGACAAGGTTCAAATCAGTGTGCTCAATATACTGTACTTAATAATCATCCTTCATGTTGGCTGGCTGCAGTGTGCAACACAGCTTGCACTGCACACAAACGAGAAAAGGCTAGCTTTTGTTTTTGTTATGAAGGGCTCTATTCTGTTACAAAGGGCTCCATTCTGATCTCTCATCCTCACAAACATATCACTAAATAGTGGGATAACATGCAACTGCAAACTTCTAAGCTAGCAGCAGACTTCCATACTGGCAGCCCCTGGTTATTGCTTTCCTATTAAAGGTGGCTTAGAATAGATCCTAGAAAAAGGGATGGTTTGACTAAAAATGAGATATTTAGCCCTGCATGTATTAGTTACAGTATTTGCAGATTCCTTGAAACTTAACATATCTGAGTAGCATTTCCGGAGTTCAACATGTTCTCTTACTTAATATGGAAATAAACAGTGCACATAACTCTTTATATTAATTAGAATCTTTCTACCTTTTTAAACATCTTTAATGGAAACTTAAAGATCCAAATACAAAATCCAACATTTGGGGAAATTCTGTGGATATTTGATATTCTCGGCACAGATTTGGATGTATGAATGTCATTCATACAGATAGGCAAGTATTTTTAACCTGTGGTTGATACACTGTAAGATGAAACAGACTTTGAGTTATACTTTGATTACTTTCAAAACAAAAAGTTTCTATTGTGAGTTAGAAATATTTCTTTAGTTTAAATAAACATTTTAGAACTCCATATTTGAAAGAACATACATGAATGAGGCATGTCCCTCTGTGAAGAGAAGTTAATGTTACACTCTCGTATTGCTTACTTTTTTGTCTCTCTTTCTTTGGTCTAAGGCATGAAGTAACAGTCAAAAATCAAGCTTGTGATATGCTTTCCCCTTTATGAGAGTTGGAATGATTGCTGCAACCGTAACTGCAAAATGTTGTAATACAAGACAAAATTAAACACAGTGAATATCTGTGGATCAAGTTAAAGCTGCATTTAGGACCCAGTTAACTCCAGTTTATTTGTTTTGTTCATGAACATAGGCATGTGGTAAGCATGGTTACGGAAACCTTGCCCAAAGCTGTACAGACAGAACTAACACAAGATCATTGTTTACTGTAAGTTGTGCTACCTGTTTGGCATGCATTTTTCTGAGACATTTAGGGTAACCATATGTCAAGGTTCCTTCCCCACTCTGAACTCTAGGGTACAGATGTGGGGCCTGCATGAAAACCCCCTAAGCTTATTTTTCCCAGCTTAGGTTAAACTTCCCCAAGGTACAAACTGTTTTACCTTTTGCCCTTGGACTTTATTGCTGCCACCACCAAGTGTCTAACAAATATATAACGGGGAAAGAGCCTGCTTGGAAACGTCTTCCCCCCCAAAAATCCTCCCCAAATTTATTTATTTAGCTTCCAGCCTGCCTGGTTGAAGGGCTTCCAGGCTGTCCAACTTTCTGGGCTCCCTGCCCCTCCCTCTGTCTGCATGGATTGCCCAGGCTCCTGGACAGCAAGGTGACCTGCTACGTGGTCAGAAGGGAAGATAGGGTAGTCTGCCATCCTGTGAGCTGGGCATCCCAACAGGCAAGAAGCAGGGGCTTCAGTGAAGATATTTTGTTTGATGTTTCCAAAACACGGTATTTTGGTATTTCAGTCCCATGTGGGGAAAAATACATTTTCAACTTTTGTCTTGTTCTGGTACAGAACAATATTTGAAAATGAGACATTTTTCATAGAATGGAAATTCTGTTTACTGGGCAGCTCTAATCTTGAACAAATGTTTTGTAGTTATGTAAAAACCCAAATGTTTTGATTAAAAAGAAGTCTTTGATGTTTCAAGTACCTCTGCAGAAGTTCCAGGAAGATCATATTTAAAAACTGGGTCTGACCCAGTAAAACTGGTTCATTTGGTCTTGGCAGAGCATCTAGGCTTGATTGTCTGTTATCTCTGAGCTCTGCTCAGACATGAGGGGACCACAAGGACTGCTTGGAGGTCTCTGGTCCTCTGCCCCCCAGCGCTAGTGTAAGTTAAAACTTCAGTGGAAGAGATCAGGGACCTTAAGCCATGGGAAAATCAGGCATGGGGGGAGCTTAACTTTGTTACACCTCCTCCCCTCCCAGCTACGGGAATGCCCCTGACAGATCCCCCTTCCTCTCCTTATGTAGGGTGACAGAAAGGTGGCTGAGGAGCTATTTGCCAAATTTCCATTAGTGGAGCATCCCCCAACACACAGGTAATTCTCAGATGGCTATCTCTAGCTGTTTTAAGGATGCTTTGGACCTCTATTTTGTATACAATATATATATCAATATAAATCAAAGATCAGAAACTAGTGCTATGTCTCAGCGCTGACATTTCTGGATTCCTCTTCGGTGGGTCTCACAGAGGTTGGGATTTTTAAAAAAGCACCCAACTCCCATTGAAATTCACCTGTTACTATGCAGTGTCTTTGAAAATCCCATGCAAGACAAATAGTGTTGTTCTGTTTGTAAAGGACCACTTACTGATGCAGTATGCAGGTTAATAGTTGTATCCAGTGAGCAGGTAAATGAGATCTTTATCATGCCAGCCATTGTAACTTAAATATAAGACCTGCTATTCTCTTCCCATCATCCCATTTCTTAATAAACCAAACACATGCACACAAAGTAGCAGAGCAAGGTGAACATGATCATAGAATCATAGAATATCAGGGTTGGAAGGGACCTCAGGAGGTCATCTAGTCCAACCCCCTGCTCAAAGCAGGACTAATCCCCAATTAAATCATCCCAGCCAGGGCTTTGTCAAGCCTGACCTTAAAAACTTCTAAGGAAGGAGATTCTACCACCTCCCTAGGTAACACATTCCAGTGTTTCACCACCCTCCTAGTGAAAAAGTTTTTCCTAATATCCAACCTAAACCTCCCCCACTGCAACTTGAGACCATTACTCCTTGTCCTGTCATCTTCTACCACTGAGAATAGTCTAGAACCATCCTCTTTGGAACCACCTCTCAGGTAGTTGAAAGCAGCTATCAAATCCCCCCTCATTCTTCTCTTCTGCAGACTAAACAATCCCAGTTCCCTCAGCCTCTCCTCATAAGTCATGTGTTCCAGACCCCTAATCATTTTTGTTGCCCTCCGCTGGACTCTCTCCAATTTTTCACATCCTTCTTGTAGTCTGGGGCCCAAAACTGGACACAGTACTCCAGATGAGGCCTCACCAATGTCGAACAGAGGGGAACGATCACGTCCCTCGATCTGCTGGCTATGCCCCTACTTATAGAGCCCAAAATGCCATTGGCCTTCTTGGCAACAAGGACACACTTTTGACTCATATCCAGCTTCTCGTCCACTGTCACCCCTAGGTCCTTTTCCATAGAACTGCTGCCTAGCCATTCGGTCCCTAGTCTGTAGCGGTGCATTGGATTCTTCCGTCCTAAGTGCAGGACCCTGCACTTATCCTTGTTGAACCTCCTCAGATTTCTTTTGGCCTAATCCTCCAATTTGTCTAGGTCCCTCTGTATCCTATCCCTACCTGCCACTGTATCTACCACTCCTCCTAGTTTAGTATCATCCGCAAATTTGCTGAGAGTGCAATCCACACCATCCTCCAGATCATTTATGAAGATATTGAACAAAACCGGCCCCAGGACCGACCCTTGGGGCACTCCACTTGACACCGGCTGCCATCTAGACATGGAGCCTTTGATCACTACCCTTTGAGCCCGACAATCTAGCCAACTTTCTACCCACCTTATAGTGCATTCATCCAGCCCATACTTCTTTAACTTGCTGACAAGAATACTGTGGGAGACCCTGTCAAAAGCTTTGCTAAAGTCAAGATACAATACATCCACTGCTTTCCCTTCATCCACAGAACCAGTAATCTCATCATAGAAGGCGATTAGATTAGTCAGGCATGACCTTCCCTTGGTGAATCCATGCTGACTGTTCCTGATCACTTTCCTCTCATGTAAGTGCTTCAGGATTGATTCCTTGAGGACCCGCTCCATGATTTTTCCAGGGACTGAGGTGAGGCTGACTGGCCTGTAGTTCCCAGGATCCTCCTTCTTCCCTTTTTTAAAGATGGGCACTACATTAGCCTTTTTCCAGTCGTCTGGGACTTTCCCCGATCGCCATGAGTTTTCAAAGATAACGGCCAATGGCTCTGCAATCTCAGCCACCAACTCCTTTAGCACTCCCGATGCAACGCATCCGGCCCCATGGACTTGTGCACGTCCAGCTTTTCTAAATAGTCCCTAACCACTTCTTTCTCCACAGAAGGCTGGCCACCTACTCCCCATGCTGTGTTGCCCAGCGCAGCAGTCTGGGAGCTGACCTCGTTCGTGAAGGCAGAGGCAAAAAAAGCATTGAGTACATTAGCTTTTTCCACATCCTCTGTCACTAGGTTGCCTCCCTCATTCATTAAGGGGCCCACACTTTCCTTGGCTTTCTTCTTGTTGCCAACATACCTGAAGAAACCCTTCTTGTTACTCTTAACATCTCTTGCAAGCTGCAGCGTCAGGTGCGATTTGGCCCTCCTGATTTCATTTCTACATGCCCGAGCAACATTTTTATACTCTTCCCTGGTCATTTGTCGAATCTTCAACTTCTTGTAAGCTTCTTTCTTATGTTTTTATGATATTTGTTTTTATTTTTGGATCTTACAGTTAAACCAGGATCAGCTCCACCATACTTGAAATCTGATTCTTTATGTTTGGAGTCAGTTATAAAAAAGAAAAAGGTAAGATGGTGGGTGGGAAGAGGTATACAACCCGCAGTTTGGGCCTGAAGGGGCTAAAAGGCAATACTGGGTCCAGGTAGCTCCTTGCCCCAGACCTACTGAGCATGCTGTGGCTAGATGAGCTGGTTAAAAGAAGCCAAGGCAAAGGGTTGTGGACAGGCTGCGGGAGAGAGGAATCCTTCTCCAGGAAGCCAGGCAGAAGGTTGAGCCGAACAGGGAACACACAGCAGGTAAGGCCTACAGGTAGAGGCTTCTCCAACCATACCCCATTTGCAAACTTGCAGGTCTGGAAGGCTCTGCTCCTTTGGACTCTCTTGTTATATGGTAATTGATTGTTTGGACTGTAGAGGCCATGCCTGAAACTGAAGGGATCTATAGGCAGGAAGTAGCTCAGGGAAGCAAGTCAGACTCTCTACAGAGAGGACCCTGCTGATGTTGCTTTCCACAGGGCCCTGGGCTGGCACCCAGTGGAGAGGGAGAGTCGGGGTCCCTCTACCACACCTTTCTAAGGGCCTAGACCCAGATGTAGGTGGAAAGTTGAAGGTCCCTGGCTTAGGGTCAGGAACAGGTACCCCTACTTCCATAACAGAGGCAAGGGGCTGGAAGTTGGGTGCACTAACCACTGGGCTGGATGGCCCTCCGAGTGGTCCCTATCACAGTGGAGTGAAGATTTAGTGTCTCCTGCCCCTCCCCTTTAAAAAGCACTAGATAGGAGTTAGAAATGTGATAACAGCATTAAAAAGGCAAATAAGATTCAAACTGTGTAGTGGAGGCATCATGTCACTGAGCTTTGAGGTGATAGTCAGAGTCTGTACGGCGCTACTGAGAATTCACTTAGTTTTGCCTGAGTAAGGAGTGCTGAATAAGGACATAAAAGGGTGGCAAAGGTGGCATTATTTCTCTTGTACCATACTTATGCATGATCCCTTATAAAGAAAAGGAGATCCTGACCCCAAAGAGTTTACAGTCTGGTGCAAATTAGAGTATTTTAGAATCAGCTTGTCATTTAGGTTTCATCCAACTGAAATTTTGGATGAAATAGAAGATTTACTGTATAGGATATAGCATTGTTCTCTCTCCTTTCCCACCCTCCCAAGTCCCCCCCTCTTTTTTGTTCTACCCCAGCAGTCAAAGGAGAGGTGGGGATAGAGAGATGAGAAATCACTCCCTCTTCCCATCCTGGAGAAGTGCTGATGTTATGTGATGATGATGCCGTGTGCATAGTTGTCAACATTTAGAAGTGTTATCTGGGGAAAATTCTCTCAATAAACTGTGTGCCTGCTAGGAGCAGGAAGTGAGTGAGCATAGGGAAGCAGCCAAGAATGCAGAGCATAGTGCACCCTGTAGCTGCCATTGGGTGAGCTCAGACCTGTAGGATGATGGATGAACTACAGGAATGGGAGGCCCTGTGCCTCCCAAAAGCAGCTTAGTGAAGTCCCTGCTCTGAAAAAGCTTGGTAGAAGCCCCACAATTTAAAACATTTAAAATTACTCTCCAGTGCTTTGCTGAATCTATGCAGTAAGGAACTACCGTACACTGGATGTGCTACATAAATGAACAGGTATTTTCTAACTCTACCGTGGCTCTTTTCCACCCCCTCCCCCCCCCCCCACTATTAAATAAAAGAGCAAAAAACAGTAGAACAAAGACTGGGTAAAAATTTTCTCCGGAACAGTAAGACCCAGCCTAATGAAAACAGAAGCTTCTTAATTTTGTGTGCATTCATTACTGAAATTTTTTTTAATTTTTTTTTAATTTTGTATAGAATAAATGTTTGAGTGATTAATGTTTGCAAACTGACTATGCTTTATACTGAGTGAAATTGTTTTGCTGGTGGACGTTTGTCATATTTAATCTGCATGTTTTATGGTAAATTGCTTCGAGTGCTTTTGTATATAGCCCTGTATAAAGAAAATGTATCATTCTCTGCACAACGGTAGGTAGTAATGTCTTTTCATGAGACTTTCAGCAGGGCTTTACAAATTATTTGAAATAAATCTCCTTTATTATGAGACATTGGAGGTAGAGATGGGCCAAACCAGAGATTTGGTTTTGAATCCCTGGGTTACAGGAAAATTATGTACTTAAAAAAAAAATTTAATGTTCCATTTTCTCCTGCTAATTTGCAATTTTAATCATTTACAAAAAGGGGAAGGGAATTTCTGTCTTGCTTATAGGGCTACCAGGTGAAAAAATCCACCATCAATACTTCAGAAATGCATAGGACAGCATGCGCAAAATCAGCATTTAGTATTACAAAAATACATATAAATACTAGTGATGGGAGGGCGCCTTTAAAAATTCAGAGCATCCAGATTTATAAATGTTCAATGGAGCACCCACAGTGGCTGAGTGTTTCTGAATGCATTGTACTTAACATGTTCGATATGCAGTCTTCCTGGCTTCCATGACTACAGTAATTGAGTGTATGTGCACAGTCATTCTGCCTGTATGTAACTTAGGCCTCAGCCTAGCAGAGTATATAAGCACATGGATATTTCCATTGACTTCCGCAGGACTGTTAAGATGCTTAAAGTTAGCACATACTTAAGTGCTTTGCTGGATCACGCCCCAATCACATACATAACTGAAAGTGTGTGGGTGCAGGTGCTGGGTGGCTGAGAGAATTGGTGATGTGACTAAGAAGCTTTTCATCTCTGGGCTGCTTGTTGGAATCCAGCCCATGCAGTGACTGAAAGTTGTTACTATATGATGGTGGCGTGTTTGCCTCTTAGAGTTGGATGATTTCTGCCTTTGGACAGATGTCTACATCACAAAAAAAAAAAAAATCCCCCATAGTTGTCACTCCTGGGCACTATTGCTGATATCTAAGCAGAGAGGCTAAGAACTCAGTTTACATGGAGACTAAAATAGCTTTTCATCTTACAAATGGTCATTCTAGGGCCAGGATAGAGCTGAGGTTATTGGGAGGGTGCTGTATGGAAGCTTGTATTGGCAAGACACATGCTATATTTGTTGTTTGCACAATCAGAGGTCCGCAGTTCTAGCAGTTTGATCCAATTTACAATAAAAAGCCAAAACAAGCTCACATCCTCATTATGCCTGAGAGAAAACCCAACTTGTGTCTTTAGTTTGCATACATTTTCCTCCTCCTTGTTTTCTACTGGTTACTATGGCCTTTTAACAAGCCCTTTTGGGGTATTAAAGTGAATAAAGTAATGAGAAAGCATTAATTTTAATTAAGATAATCATTTAAACATTGATGATTGCTTGAAGGATGTAAACAAATTCTGAAAAGCTAAAGTGAGTGCTAAATCTGCATCAACTGAAAGTGGGCAAAGCAGTTTAAATCTTCACCCCTTTTTCATGTCTAAGAAAATTTGTAGTGTTATAGACACTCTAGCATAACAGCAGAATGTCAACTGATTTCTATTAAAAATATTATTGTAGGGGTTTTTTTACAAAACCTTTTATTCCAATTTACGTTTTTGCTGGCACTCAATAGGATATGGTTCATAACCCAGACATCATCAGTTACTCTGAAATTAGAAATGGGAACAAAGCCATTTTTCCACAAGTTAGAGAGACCAGTCACTGTGTAAGTGCCAGCAAAAATGCAAATAATGTTTGTTTCCAAAGATGCTAAATAGAAGTGATAAGGGGGGTGAGGTAGTGATATTTGAAAATTTAGTTATTTTGAAAATATTATGAAAATAGAGTATTTTAAGAAGCCTCCTTTACAAATATATTATAAATAAAAACTTGTAGAAATTAAACTTGCATTTAATGTTAGAAGTATTCACTATCTCCTTTAAATGTAATATAAAATATTTTCTGAAATAGTAAAAACATTTCAGGTATGAACCAAATATTAACATTTTAAATACAGTTTTTAATTTTTGTGCAATTCTAAAATAAGTTAAGAACAGATAGTAAGGGTTGTAGTTATGAAAAAGTAGTTGATTATTCCGGATTATGACAGGATTTCCTCACCACAGTGGCACCTCCTCCTGGCCATCATGGGGATCAGTTCAGCCAAGGGCTTCGCCCTCCTCAGCAGTCTCTCTACCCGTCGTCTTCTCTGTCTCCTAGGGTTGCCAATTTTCTAATTGCACAAAACCAAACACCCTAGCCCTGCCCCTTCCCTGAGGTCCTGCCCCTGCTCTCTCCATTCCCCCTCCGTCAGTGGCTCGCTGTCTCCCACCCTCACTCACTTTCACTGGGCTGGGGCAGGGGCTTGGGGTGCGGGAGAGGGTGAGGGCTTTGGGGTGGGGCCGAGGATGAGGGGTTTGGAGTGCAGGAGGGGGCTCCAGGCTGGGGCTGAAGGATTCGGAGTGTGTGAGGGGGCTGCAGGTTGAGACAGGGAGTTGGGGTGTGGCACGGGGTGAGGGCTCTGGAGTGGGGCCAGGGATGAGGGGTTCAGGATGTGGGAGGAGGCTCTGGGCTAAGGCAGGGCGTTGAGGTGCAGGGGTGGTGAGGGCTCTGGGATGAGGCCGGGGAGGGGAGAGGGACAGGAGGCTCTGTGTGCACTGCTCTTGCCTGCAGGCACCGCTCCCTCCTGGCCAATGGGAGTGCAGAGTCAGTGCTCGGAGTGGGGGCAGCACGCGGAACCCCATGGCCCCCCCTGCCTAGGAGACGGATCTGCTGGCCACTTCCGTGGTGCAGCGCGGTGCCTCAGGACAGGTAGGGACGAGCCTGCCTTAGCGCTGCAGCACCACCGACCAGACCTTTAACGGTCCAGTTGGCGGTGCTGATCAGAGCTGCCAGGATCCTTTTTCAACCTGGTGTTCCGGTCGAAAAACCGGACACCTGGTCACCCTACTGTCTGCAGCCCCTCTCTCCTTGGAGTGGCAGCTTCCGGTTTGTGGGTTGGCCCTCCAGACAGGCTGTTGTGTTCCTCCGCTTCTGGGGAAATCACAGTCCTTTCGGATCAGTTGTCCAGCTGATGCTGCCAACACCCTACCCGCCCTCTACGCTGGGTTCCAGCCGAGGGCCCCTATAACATGCAGCCAAGGCCTGTACTTGCTGTTGTTTCCTTGGCTTTTTCGTATCTGACTGGTTCCCCTCTCTCTTTGGGTTTGCCAGCCAACCCACTCTCCCTCCCCTCAGGGAGTGACTGTGGACTCCTTCCCTGCAGCCCCTCCTCACACTTGCAGCTCCTGGGCTTTTTATAGGCCTCTCTTGTTCCTGCCCAGCTGTGTCTGCCTCTAATTAGTGGCCTCCTTGTAGCATAACTCTCTCTCCTCTACTGGCTGCTTAATTGGTCAGTTAGGCTCGCCTGGCCTAATTTATCTTCTCCGGCCAGTGTGGAGCATACACCCCATCACAATGATGCACAATGTAAGTCCATACTTTCTACTTTTTATTCAGAAAGAAAATTTTGGAGACAAGTGAGCTATATAAGAAGATGGAAAGGTGCATTCCTGTGTTGAATGTGCTAGGTAGGCCCTCATCTTGCAAACACTTACACATGTGCTTAATTTTACTACCATATATTAGTTAACCATGTGCATTAGTGTTTGCAGGATCAGAGTCTTAGTGAAGAGTGTGCATTCAAAAGAAAATCCATTTTCATTTTGTTGTGGAGAAGACTAAAGAAAAATGTAATGAGGGATTTTAATTTTAAACAAAGCAAGTCTATTTTGGTTCTGATGCAAGTTTTAAATGAGACAAAATAGGAAAAGAATCCATTTCAGAATTGCAGTTTTTAAAAAAAACTGATGAGAAATCATATATTAAATGCATAATTTATGAAAGATTATACGTATTTGTATTATAAAACATTATTGATCCCACAAATCTATTTTATTCTAATATACAAAACCTTACTGTGTTTTTTATCCGTTTTGAAACATAGGAGTGCTCAGGGCACAAAAGTCAGTGGCCAACCATGTAAATGTTCCTCATATGAGTAGTTCCATTGAAGTCTTTAATGTAATTCTTGCATTTTAGATTATTTTTAGTCCATAGGACTACTTTCTTCAGTAAGGCTTGTGGTCTCTATCAAAAGCCCATTCAAGTCAATGGGAAGGCTCCCATGAATAGAAGATGAAAGATTGGGTCTTATATTCTTTATTTTGGATGTGGATGATGCCGTTTCTTGAAGGAGCTATGTTGGAACCACCATTATGTGATGACATTCTTTCCGGTACTCTGGATACATATTAAAATAGCATATTGCCTTTTAGAATATGAATATTCTATTAAAACAAGCATTGGGTAGCTTAATTCTCAGTCCAGTAGAACCTCAGAGTTACAAACACCAAAGTTACAAACTGACCAGTCAACCACACACCTCATTTGGAATCGGAGGTAAAGCAGCAGAAGAGACCAGTCCTGGCCCTAGCTCTGGGAAGAGGGGGCACAGACAGAGGTAAAGGGGGTGCAAAGTAAAAAGTTTGGGGACCACTGGCTTTCAGCTCCTTCATTGTAAATGTTCCAGCACCACTAACTGCCATTGGATGCAGGGGAGACATCCATTCATGCTCCTCCTCCTGCACCTTTCTTTAGCATTCAAAAGTGTTGACTATGAGATATTGATGTCGCATCCGAGAGGTGGTAAGTGTCCATGGGAATATGCTAAAATGGTTTGAGCCCTTTCTTGAAGGGATATACTCCGATGGTGTTAATGAGGAAACTGCACATCTACCACTAGACCCTTCATTTGTAGAGTACCCCAAGGATCAATTCTCTATCCAGTCCTACTCAACATCTACATGCAGCCATTAGGAGAAAAGATGAGACGACTTGGATTGAAGTGCCAAGGATTATGTAGATGACACATCGTTCTACTTATCCTTCACTACATATGACAACACCACTGTCAGCAAGATGAATCAGTTCTTGGACAAAATCAGTGCATGGATGGACAACAGCTGGATTGAATCCGAAGAAGATGGAGTTACTGCTGGTTGGCAGAGGAAAGCACTTTGGAGAGTTTGGAGCTGCAATGCAGTCTCCTTTGGTTGATGGCACACACCAACAAAAATTCAGTTCAGTCAATAGAGTTTTCTTGGATTCTTCATGGATGCTAAACTTTCATATAGCAGCATCCACGAATAACACTTTCTACTATCCATCCATGCTCGGCTAGGGAGACTCCTGGTGGACGATGACCTGGCCTCAATAAATTATAATGCATGCCTTTGTCACATCCTGTCTGGACTTCAGCAATGCAATATACCTGTGCATAAAGCCATCAGTCCTTAGGGAACTCCAACAAGTACAGAACACAGCAGCATGTCTCCTCAGCAATGTGCGCCACTACAAGGGCATAAGACCTGTCCTCTACACTTTTTGCTGGCTTTCCATAGAATATAGACTCAGTTTTTTTTATCTTCAAGGCACTCAGTGGCATGGGCCCAGGATATGTAAAAGATTACCAGGATCTTTTATATATCCTGCTTTAGAATAAAGACTGTTTTCAACAACTTCACTCCTCTGGCATAATGGAGCTTTCTACCACAAAGGTAAAGCTTATTTCTGTAAGAGACAAGAGCTTTCTTGGGGCCCAGTAAGAGAATGTGGAACAAGGTCCTACAGGAATTAAAAACCACCAGAAGCCTCATCATCTACTCCATTGCAAGGCACATGTCTTCAATCTTGCCTGCTCTAAAATAAACATAACACCTTATACAGATAATCTATAATTAATAACAAACACAACACAACCCCCCCCACCAAACGAAACATTCCCTACCTGCGTACACTATTTTCTCCCTCAGCAGAATTCGAGAGACCGAATGAACCACACATAATGGATGTTAATCACATCACTTAATGGGCTACTGGAAGGCACCCAGATACTATGCTGATGAGGGCAATATAAGAACCTGAACAGAGTAGTATATAAAAAAGTGCATATTACTAAAATTACTGTTTGTCATAGCATTGTTATAATATTGAAAACCAGTTGCTTTTCACTCTAATAGTTTATTTTGATTTTACTTTTGATGTGCAGTACCCCATGAAACTCTTGATTACACAATTTTTGGCTCTCTCCAGTCCCTACTGAGAGAGTGGCCAATTGGAAGATTTGCTGGCTCTGCTTTGTTCCAGAAAAGCCCAGAAAGAGATCATGCAGAACTTATTAGCACTCCATTACTCATCAGGGGATTCTGCTGTTTTGTGGGTGTTCAGCTGCCTTTGTTCAGTGTTGCTAGCTTGAGAGGGGATAGCAACTCAGAAAGGAATCTGTCAGCGAGAGGTAGGAAAACAGCAAGATGGCATCCAGCTGTGCGGGAACCACTGGGCTTCCCAACTAAAGGATATGCCCAAGCCTAAATTAAAAGCGAATACAAAAGAAAGATAGACGAACCCCTCCTGAGGCCGGGAGCAGAGAAGAAAGGTTAGTTTCTGCTACTTTAGTCATAGAAGAAAATTTACATTGTGTAGTCAGGATGAATCCAAGATTACGTAATTTTCCCATTGCTGCTGCTCCTCTTCTTTGCCCTGTCTCACCCACACAAGAAAGTTTGTCCCCCACTTCGGAAAACCTTCTGTAGATCTGGTAGTAGCTCCTCTGTGGGTATCCAGATCTGTGGTTTAGGAGGAGACAAAGGTGAAAGGCTGGCTGCTCTTCAAACTCCTAGACCAAACAATAAAAACTAGTTCAGAACTAGTCTTCAGTAACTGATATTATTGGGTTGATGGGTTTCCTTTTGGTGCTCTGGAATACTTTTCTTCCTCCATTGGGAATGATTCTGTAGGGATGCAATTGGAGGCTTCCCTGGGATCACGACTCCTTCAAGGGACCACAGAGAACCAAATGGGGCTGAGAGAGTATTATGTAAGCAATGGACTTTTGAGCAAATGGTTCTGAGCTCAAGTAGATCTCAGAGATCCATGTGAATGATACGGGAGCTGTGGATTTAGTGGATTGAATTCTGGCCTCCAACAGAAGAATGATGTTTCGTTATGTTGAAACTGATGGAATTTCTAGTCCCTTGCATAAGAATAATTGCCATAAGGTTTGGGGGGGGAATTTTTTATACATGAGAATTAAATCTCATTGATAGAATGTTTTTGCTCTCAAATGTACTAAAGTAAATCAAAAAGAAAAGGAGTACTTGTGGCACCTTAGAGACTAACCAATTTATTTGAGCATAAGCTTTCGTGAGCTACAGCTCACTTCATCGGATGCGCCACATGGCTGTTACTCTGAAACCTAAAGTAAATCAGTTAAGAGAATGCTGCAGGTGCCACTTATGCACTAGATCATGTATATATGCATTCTTGGAATTCTTTATGAATATCTGCAAAGCATAAATCGGCAGGAGGAACACTCTTTGCAGAGGAAGCTTAGTTTCTGGCATGTTCATCAGTGGGGATTATGAATTCAAATTAGCAAATTTGCTTGTGAGGTTTGGGTGTGTTGTGAAGTGCATTATGAGTGCAGCGTATCGGATGGGTAGCTGTGTTAGTTTGTAACCACAAAAACAATGAGGAATCTGGTGGCGTCTTAAAGACTAACAGATTTATTTGGGCATAAGCTTTCGTGGGTAAAAAACCCACTTCTACAGATGCATGGAAGAATGCATCTGAAGAAGTGGGTTTTTTACCCACGAAAGCTTATGCCCAAATAAATCTGTTAGTCTTTAAGGCGCCACCAGGCTCCTTGTTGTTTTTATGAGTGCAGAGAGACTGTTGCATAATATTGGTCCATAACCCATTTGTTTCCAATGCATAGAATCATAGAATATCAGGGTTGGAAGGGACCTCAGGAGGTCATCTAGTCCAACCCCTGCTCAAAAGCAGGACCCATCCCCAATTAAATCATCCCAGCCAGGGCTTTGTCAAGCCTGACCTTAAAAACTTCTAAGGAAGGAGATTCCACCACCTCCCTAGGCAATGCATTCCAGTGTTTCACCACCCTCCTAGTGAAAAAGTTTTTCCTAATATCCAACCTAAACCTCCCCCACTGCAACTTGAGACCATTACTCCTTGTCCTGTCCTCTTCCACCACTGAGAATAGTCTAGAACCATCCTCTCTGGAACTACCTCTCAGGTAGTTGAAAGCAGCTATCAAATCCCCCCTCATTCTTCTCTTCTGCAGACTAAACAATCCCAGTTCCCTCAGCCTCTCCTCATAACTCATGTGTTCCAGACCCCTAATCATTTTTGTTGCCCTTCGCTGGACTCTCTCCAATTTATCCACATCCTTCTTGTAGTCTGGGGCCCAAAACTGGACACAGTACTCTAGATGAGGCCTCACCAATGTCGAATAGAGGGGGACGATCACGTCCCTCGATCTGCTGGCTATGCCCCTACTTATACATCCCAAAATGCCATTGGCCTTCTTGGCAACAAGGGCACACTGCTGACTCATATCCAGCTTCTCGTCCACTGTCACCCCTAGGTCCTTTTCCGCAGAACTGCTGCCTAGCCATTCGGTCCCTAGTCTGTAGCTGTGCATTGGGTTCTTCCGTCCTAAGTGCAGGACCCTGCACTTATCCTTATTGAACCTCATCAGATTTCTTTTGGCCCAATCCTCCAATTTGTCTAGGTCCCTCTGTATCCTATCCCTGCCCTCCAGCGTATCTACCACTCCTCCCAGTTTAGTATCATCCACAAATTTGCTGAGTGCAATCCACACCATCCTCCAGATCATTTATGAAGATATTGAACAAAACCGGCCCCAGGACCGACCCCTGGGGCACTCCACTTGACACCGGCTGCCAACTAGACATGGAGCCGTTGATCACTACCCGTTGAGCCCGACAATCTAGCCAACTTTCTACCCACCTTATAGTGCATTCATCCAGCCTGTACTTCTTTAACTTGCTGACAAGAATACTGTGGGAGACTGTGTCAAAAGCTTTGCTAAAGTCAAGATACAATACATCCACTGCTTTCCCTTCATCCACAGAACCAGTAATCTCATCATAGAAGGCGATTAGATTAGTCAGGCATGACCTTCCCTTGGTGAATCCATGCTGACTGTTCTTGATCACTTTCCTCTTGTGTAAGTGCTTCAGGATTGATTCCTTGAGGACCCGCTCCATGATTTTTCCAGGGACTGAGGTGAGGCTGACTGGCCTGTAGTTCCCAGGATCCTCCTTCTTCCCTTTTTTAAAGATGGGCACTACATTAGCCTTTTTCCAGTCGTCTGGGACTTCCCCCGATAGCCATGAGTTTTCAAAGATAATGGCCAATGGCTCTGCAATCACAGCCGCCAGTTCCTTTAGCACTCTTGGATGCAACTCGTCCGGCCCCATGGACTTGTGTACGTCCAGTTTTTCTAAATAGTCCCTAACCACCTCTTTCTCCACAGAGGGCTGGCCATCTATTCCCCATGTTGTGATGCCCAGCACAGCAGTCTGGGAGCTGACCTTGTTCATGAAGACAGAGGCAAAAAAAGCATTGAGTACATTAGCTTTTTCCACATCCTCTGTCACTAGGTTGCCTCCCTCATTCATTAAGGGGCCCACACTTTCCTTGGCTTTCTTCTTGTTGCCAACATACCTGAAGAAACCCTTCTTATTACTCTTAACATCTCTCGCTAGCTGCAGCTCCAGGTGCGATTTGGCCCTCCTAATTTCATTCCTACATGCCCGAGCAATATTTTTATACTCTTCCCTGGTCATATGTCCAACCTTCCACTTCTTGCAAGCTTCTTTTTTATGCTTAAGATCCGCTAGGATTTCAGCGTTAAGCCAAGCTGGTCGCCTGCCATATTTACTATTCTTTCGACACATCGGGATGGTTTGTCCCTGTAACCTCAACAGGGATTCCTTGAAATACAGCCAACTCTCCTGGACTCCTTCTATAGCTAGATATCAAATGCAAAGCACCCATTTAAAGATGGCTGGATAGCCTGTCATAATTCATATGTTTATATGGAGCAGTATTAGGTAGTCTTAGAAGAAAAATAAAATAATGTGATACCATGCACGGCATTTTGTGATGTCCAAAATCTACTCGTGTTGAATTTATAGCAAATTTTCAGATTTCTCTCTTTTGGCTGTCTTCTGGCACACTGGACGAAAGAAATTATTTCAGAATAGTCAAGAGAATCCCAGAAAGTTGAAATGGATTTAAAGTCTTCACTTAAGTAATGACTAAAATCAGTTAAAGAAGTTTTGAACTGAGATCACAAATCTGACTCAAACCTCAAAATATGTCAAAATGTGAAAAATACCAGTAAGAAAGAGAAAGCTAGTTTGAATAAAAATATTAAGTATAATATAAATATAGCAGCTAGAATTGGTACTAAAGTAGAGAATCTTCTTTCTTCTTTTAAGGTAGTAGATGTGTAAGTCATGGGCAGACAACGTCTTGCATTTGGGAGAAATATTTGTTTGGTAATGGTTGGCAAATAGCTTTTTTTAAAAACAACAACAACAACAACTTGAGTAACTCTAAATGGTGATCAGCATTCCATAATACAGCTGTTTAGCATTCTGCATTTGAACTTCTTTACTTGCTGGTATGGGCCTCTTTCTGTAACCTCACCCAAATATGCACATTTCATGATAAAAGCTATTTCTTGATAGCAATAAAGTCAGTCTCTGATGTCTTTGCTAGTCCTAGTAGCAGGACCAGCATTATACTACTTATGCCCCAAATGAGACTACATTATGGGGTAGATAGGTATATTTGCACTTGGAACTGTTGTATCCACTCTGGTGTTCATTGCAGCTGCTTACTTCTTTCTAAAGCAAATTTTGTATGCTTAGTTATCTGCTGTCCTACAACAACCTCTTGTATCCTTGTCCTGTCAAATTACTTCGAATGTAATTGTTTTTCAAGAACGATTCCTCTTGGCAGTAATGATTTTTTTTCTTCCTCTTCTCAGTGTATGTATATGTCTGTGTCCTTTTCAGCTATTTATTTCCTCTCCTTTTGGTCACTCTCTCACCCCCTCCTCCCCCCCCGCATTGTCTATTGACTAACTGATGCCCTTTTTCTCCCATCTGTAACCTAATGTCTTTTCTCACTACATTTTTTATTGTCTTCTCCTTCCCCCCTCTCTTCAGGCTCCCTATACCACTAGTAGACAATGACCAGGGCTGTGTAATCCCAGCTTTAAGCCACCAGTGCCATGGGCACCATCCTCATAAATTTCTAACTGTCCCAAAGAAACTCACGCCATTATAGGCACACACTGAATTCCAGGCACCTACTGCAGATGCATCTGAGAACTGAGCAGAGGTAGGAAAATAATGGAGGAGATCCCAATATGTTTGTTGTATTTGAGTTTATCTCATTATCTTTTGTTGGAGTCAGAGTTTGCAGAAGCTACCGAGATTGTTCTAGTTTTTTTTAAACTGTATTGTTTGATCATCATAAATATAATGTCGAACTCCAAATTAGGTAGTGAGGATTTAAGAGTCGCACAGTGCCTTTTGCTAACTAATGGGGTATTAAAATATTTTTGAAATACTGTAAATCAAGTTAGGATTTACAGTAACACTTCAGACAAAACAACCTCAGCAGCTAGTTTTAGATGATTAATAAACCTGTAATGTTTTTGTCGTTTAGAATGAAAAGGAGAGCATAAAATGTATATTAACAGATATTAGATAATATTAGTGGGACTTGCTTTGTTTTTCAAAACTCTTGTTTTATTTTTTCAGACAGGGTTCTGTGCAGCTGTGCAAACATGCTACCAGAAGTAGAGTACTGCCAGATTCACAAAAGTAGTGCTGACATCCTTCTTTATACAGTAAAAACGACTGCTTCTAATTACTGTTAAACACTGTTAAACTTACTGAGTTACTGAGAAGTGCTAACCCAAGGATACTATATAAATAAGACAGTGCAGAAAAGCAAAATAAAGTGTCGTGATCTTGCTAATGTTACTCTTTGTGGTTACAATAAACATCCAGAAATATGGCACTTACAGAGAAATACTATACATTGTACAGTGTCCTCATTTTTTCCTTAACAGAAAATAATGTGGTTCCACTAAATAATATAAAGGCTGTACCTATTTAAAACAAAAAGACCCACAAACACACACAATGCAACACTGCACACACAATTCACATTCTGTGGACAGGATCAGAGACAGATCAAACTGTATGTAAGCGGGGGAATAGTCCCGCTCTTGTGGGGAACTTTCCTGGCTTCTGCACTACCCCGGTGAAGTGGGCTAGCGAAAGGATCTGAGGACTCCCCTTCCACTCTCCTGTCTGGCAGAGTCCTCATAACCCCAACAAGGCTGGGCCCAGGATTCCTGAGGGGCTCAACCCCCAACCCTGCTGTGGTCGCCTAGGACAGGGGCTAGGGTGTCCCCACTCTGGGGTACTCTCTCTGCACTGGGCACTTCTCTGACCCACTGATCATTACATACAATTTAAAGCAAATGCAAGTTATTTAATCAACAATTAATTTTAAAAAGAATAAGGGAAAATGGGAAAGGTTAAAGGAAACACATCAACCCGCTCTGTGGCAGGGAACATCACAAACTGTATCTCTGGAATGTCCGGGCAGTTCACAGTCTGTTCCTTGTAGGTCCCAGGCCTCCTTCTCAGGCCCTGACTGTGCTGCAGGGATGCTGTGTGTTGGACACTTGCTCTGGTGGTGGCCACACGCTCTCAGGCTCTAAGCGGTAGGACCCTTCTTCCCAGTGTCGCCCCTGCCGTGTTGGAGTTACAATCCAAGCCTGGCCCGCAGAGCCTCTTGGCTAAGGTGTCTCCCTGTGCTGGGCCCGCTGCCCAGAGTCCCCCTCGGTCTTCCCAGCTGCTCACCACAGCCACCTCAGGACTGCTCCAGCCCCAGCTGCACCACTCTGTCTCTGCGCTGCTGCTGCTGCTCTGCCTCCAGCTCCCTGGGCTGCTTCTTTGGCCGCTCTGCCTCTGGTTGCTGCAGCTCTGCTCCCAGGACAAGTCTGCTCTCTCTGGGCTGTGCCTCTAGCTTTGAGGCTGCAGCTCTGCTCCCAGGACAGGGTCTGCTCTCTCTGGATCTGGCACAGTTCTGCTCCTCAGCTTAGCTTGGGCCCCTGCTTTCTCCTTAGCTCGGCCCCACTCTGTCTGACCCAGGCAAATCCAGCTCACACGGAGGACAGGACCTCCGTGGCCTGCTGACTCTCTGATTAGCATGCTCGCCCTGTCATTCAGGCTGACCTGGAGCATTGGCCTCTCCCCATTGTTCCTGGGGACTATCAGTCTCAGGGTCCTGGTTTCCCATAGACCCTTTCCCTTTTAGTACTGGGAGCTAGTCAACCAAAATACCCCCACTGAATGTTAGTAAGGAGGCAACAGTCCCCTTATGTGTACATGACAAATACTATATCACTTAATGCACGACCGGAAGGTTCTTGGGATTGTATAGTGATAAAGGCAGCAAAAGACCCCATGTAGAACAGAGTAAACTGATACTCCTAAAACTACCACCTGTCCCAAAAAACCCACCAACCCCCACCCAAAAAGAAAAACTTGCCTATAGTGAGTAGAAACTTGCAAGGCTGCTGTAATATATATTTGTACTGGTGTGCATGATAATTTTATATGCAACATGGGTGAGTTACAGTTGCTGTAGGAAACGAGAAGTGTGAAACTACTGGGCCCAAGTGTGAGTAGAGTAAGGCCTAGTATTTTCACACTTATCGTTTTCTATAGCAACTTATTTATAAGGAATAGTTGTATTGAAATCGGTGGTGCAGTACAGTTACACAGTGCAATACAGGTGTAAGCAAGATTAAAATTAGAACTGCTAACTGCCATCTCAGTGAGAAAGCTGCATCATTTTAGAATAAATTGTGCCTTTCTGACCCAGCTCTCAATAGCATGAGGCATGGGGGTGCCCTGTCCTAGCTGGAGCTCCCAGTGGCATTGTGCTTGGAGCAGAGTCTCCGGGGGAATGTCATTACTGCAGTACTACTTAAAAGGTTGTGGCATGTGATCTTCCTTGCACACGGACAGTTCTATTGGCTGATGAAAACTGTTTGTGAGAGGATCGTTCCTTGGCCTGCCCCACTATATTTTGAAGAGGCCACTTTGGAACCTGGAGCAATTCTCTAACCTTGAAAAATGGGATTGTGTTTGACCAGTGTTCAAAATTTAAAAGAGGAAAATCTAGATGTTTGTCACAATCACACATTCTGGTGTAGGTTTTTTTTTCCAGTTTGAGATGTTATCTTTTGTAGGTTACCTGAGCAGTATCTCATCATAACTTATTTTACACCCTACTGAAACAGTAATTTCATAAATATAACTGTGTGGCAGGGAGAAAGAAGAGTGATTTATTAAAATTACCCAAAAGTGTCCATGTGCTTACCGACAGCACCCTGACAGCACCCTGACAGCAGGATTGTCTGGCTATGTGGACTCCCTCCTCAGGCCCTACACTCCCAGCACTCCCAGCTATCTTCGAGACACCACTGACTTCCTGAGGAAACTACAATCCATCAGTGATCTTCCTGAAAACATCATCATGGCCACTATGCATGTAGAAGCCCTCTACACCAACATTCCACACAAAGATGGACTACAAGCCGTCAGGAACAGTATCCGCGATAATGTCACTGCTAACCTGGTGGCTGAACTTTGTGACTTTGTCCTCACCCATAACTATTTCACATTTGGGGACAATGTATACCTTCAAATCAGCGGCGCTGCTATGGGTACCCGCATGGCCCCACAGTATGCCAACATTTTTATGGCTGACTTAGAACAATGCTTCCTCAGCTCTCGTCCCCTAACGCCCCTACTCTATTTGCGCTATATTGATGACATCTTCATCATCTGGACCCATGGAAAAGAAGCCCTTGAGGAATTCCACCATGATTTCAACAATTTCCATCCCACCATCAACCTCAGCCTGGTCCAGTCCACACAAGAGATCCACTTCCTGGACACTACGGTGCTAATAAGTGATGGTCACATAAACACCACCCTATACCGGAAACCTACTGACTGCTATTCCTACCTACATGCCTCCAGCTTTACCCTGACCACACCACACGATCCATCATCTACAGCCAAGCTCTACGATACAATCCCTCAGACAGAGACAAACACCTACAAGATCTCTATCAAGCATTCTTACAACTACAATACCCACCTGCTCAAGTGAAGAAACACATTGACAGAGCCAGAAGAGTACCCAGAAGTCACCTACTACAGTACAGGCACAACAAAGAAAATAATAGAACACCACTAGCCATCACCTTCAGCCCCCAACTAAAACCTCTCCAACGCATCATCAAGGATCTACAACCTATCCTGAAGGATGACCCATCACTCTCACAAATCTTGGGAGACAGGCCAGTCCTTGCCTACAGACAGCCCCCCAACCTGAAGCAAATACTCACCGGCAACCACACAGCACACAACAGAACCACTAATCTAGGAACCTATCCTTGCAACAAAGCCCGTTGCCAACTGTGCCCACATATCTATTCGGGACACCATCATAAGGCCTAATCACATCAGCCACACTATCAGAGGCTCGTTCACCTGCACATCTACCAACGTGATATATGCCATCATGTGCCAGCAATGCCCCTCTGCCATGTATATTGGTCACACTGGACAGTCTCTATGTAAAAGAATAAATGGACACAAATCAGATGTCAAGAATTATAACATTCATAAACCAATTGGAGAACACTTCAATCTCTCTGGTCACTCGATTACAGACCTAAAAGTTGCAATATTATAACAAAAAGACTTCAAAAAGAGACTCCAACGAGACACTGCTGAATTGGAATTAATTTGCAAACTGGATACAATTAACTTAGGCTTGAATAGAGACAGGGAATGGATGGATCATTACACAGAGTAAAACTATTTCCCCATGTTTATTCCCCCCCTCCCCCGCAACACCCCACTGTTCCTCAGACGTTCTTGTTAACTGCTGGAAATGGCCCACCTTGATTATCACTACAAAAGGTTTTCTCCTCCCCTCCCTCCCTCCCCCCGCTCTCCTGCTGGTAATAGCTCATCTTAAGAGATCACTCTCCTTTTAGTGTGTATGATAACACCCATTTTTTCATGTTCTGTGTGTATATAAATCTCCTCATAGTATTTTCCACTGAATGCATCTGATAAAGTGAACTGTAGCTCACGAAAGCTTATGCTCAAATAAATTGGTTAGTCTCTAATGTGCCACAAGTACTCCTTTTCTTTGTGTGCTTACCTGCAGTCCTTAGGATGAGGCTCGATGCAAAACATGTCACATGAATAGGGTTGTGCCCGCTTCCCTTCCTACAAATACTTCCCACTGTCTCTTGGACCTCTTTCCATTGCCAGATATGCATCTTGCTGTTTTTCAGCAAGGAGATAGAATGTAGTTGGAACTTTCTACCGTGCACAGAATTTTTCCTCCTCACAAATGGAAGTCACAACACTGTAAAAGCATACAGGATCTGATCCTAGAGTTAAGTGATGACTTGAGACATGTTGTTTGATTTCTGTATTTTATAGCTGATTTAGGATTGTCTGCATCTTTACCATAATGAGTTGTGTTTGAAGGATTTCATCGTTAGAGATCAGATAGAGCCATTTCACCACAGGGTATTATGTTCATCTTTGAGAATTACAAAGATGCTCCTTCCTTCCTGCATAATTAAACTTTATTAACCCATGCTGTCTTATGCATATTTGGAGCCAGACATTTTAAAATATAGATGACTCTGAAGGGTCAGTAGTGAAAGTTTTTTAAAGAGTACAAGTTCTGTTCAGACGATGCACACTTTCATCCTGCGTACATGAATGAACAAGATTAAAGGAATACTGTCAAGTTATTACTAATAATGTGATTTACTTGCTCTTTTAAACCATTGAAGAATGAAACCACCATTCTTACTCCTTACTTTTCTTTACTGCTTCCGTTTACCCATTTACTGCTTCCGTTTGTTAATTTGCTGTTTGGTGCTGTGTTTCCTGGTTGGTGTGTTTTTAATATGGTGACATCTGTGGCTCAATCAGTATGAATAATTTTTTGTTCTGGGAATCCAGAGTGCATCATTCTGTACATTTTTTTTTAAATTTACTGGTTTTTGTATTCCCATAGAGCTGGCTTCTTGAAACTTTCCCTTTATTAACAACTACAGGATTTTACCATGTAAGAATAAGAATATTCCCTTGTTCTTTATAGGTTTTTGGCTTAATTTGCTTGTGAGTTGCTTTGTTGGCTAGTTTGTGGCTTGTAGCTTGTTGCTTCTTTTTTTTGATTGGCTCCTGGCAAGCAGGGAAAGGGGAGGCGAGCAGGGGCAAGGTGGGGAGAGAGTTGGGTGCACAGCAGGCCCACCACAGTCCCAGACTGCACACTGGGGTGGGATCTAGTCACACAGAGTGTTGTAGTTCTTAGGGATTGGCTTGTTTTAGCCTTGTTTTGAACTGGGATTAGCTTGATTTTTGGCTTATTGTGAAAGTCATGGTGCTTATTTGCTGCATGAAAGTTGGCCACTGTGATTGTTAGCAGAAACAGCAAGTTGTAAGTGACTATTGAAACTATTTGTAGAAAGCAAATTTTGAATTCATAATCATTAATTGCTACCTTTACTTCCGGGGAAGAACCCAGCATATGATGGGGGATTTTAGGTTTCTTGGCTTTTTCCATACAGCCCCTACTTTGTGGTTGGCTACCAGAACCTGTGAAATTGTTTTCTGACTGCATAAACCCAAGTGCTTTGCTTTGTACGATGCTCTGATCCTGGAACTAATGTGTTGATGTCACCTTATGAGTTCCTCTGGCATCTGGCAAAGCAAGGGATTTGGGGACTTATTTGTATGGGTTGCATCTCAAATATAAATACATAGTGGATGGGCTAGTAAGGTTAGTCAGATCTGTGAGCTAAACTTTCAGTTGCCATAGCTAACAACTATATCTACCAAACATATACGTGTCTGTCTCAATTTTCACTAAAGTCGGTTGTGGTTCTGTTTCTACTAAGATCCAAATTATATACTCTTGATACAGTTTCTGTTGTTCTGTGGCACTCAGTAGATCAATTCTTACAGTTTCTGAATGATATGTATTCATGAATGAGTAGTATTCAAGGCAGGAAATTCTGTGCAAAAATTTTCAGCTATAGTATCAATAAACAAGGGTTCTCAGATAAGATGGTTTACATTTTATAATATTTTACATCTTTGTGTATATAACAAAATATTAATTTGAAATGACAAATTTCATATAAACATTGGAGAATAATAATTCAGATAATTTCCAATTGTAAACCTTTATTAGCAGGTGTGAGAGCATACTACAGAACAATAATTTGACATGAATTTTATAAATTGAACAAAAACTTAATTTAGTACCATTTGTATTATTTTGCACATGAATCAGAAGTCCGATTTCAATTAACAAAGCAGACCAGGTGAAGGTATTGAGAGCTGCAAGGAAGAAATAGTAGACATGAATTGTTGAGAAAGATTACTTGTTATTAACATGAATCAATAAGTGAGCTCCCATGGAATTTAGACCTTAATGAATTTTGGGAGATAAAATCACATATAGTTGAATTTAAGGTACTAGTAAGTAATTTTGTTTGTTCTTTTAACATAAACATAATAGTAAATTAGATGAAAGGAAGACATTTGTGTTTGTATTGGTTCTAATCTTTTTTTTAACTGTAGAACATTTGTGTTTAATTTTCTTGTGGAACTGAGACAAATATGTGTTTAATGTGCTAGTAGTTGCAAGCCTGTTGTATCTTCTAGAATCACAGTTGGAAGAAGAATTAATTGTTTCATTTCAACCTTGATCAAACTTTTCAATACAAAGCAAAAGTTAGTACTAAGAACTGGCATAAAATATTACTAAAACACAGTATAGTAAATCTCTGTAAAACTGAAGTGAAGATATTTTTGTTGGTGTGGAGGTTAAAAACAGCACTAAAACTGTTTAAAATAATTTCATTTAATTTATTATTAATATTTGAGTTACATGGTGTTTGTTTTCGTTGTGCAGTTTCTAATAAATATTTTTGTTTAGAAGATTTTGTATGATAGATAATTGCCCAGACTGCTTAACCCCTACTCACACAAATAGACTTTACTACAGGAGGTGTCCCATTGAAGTCAATGAATAAATAAGTCATGTGAATAAGGACTATCTATTCATGCAAGTATGGCTTTGCAGAATTTTTCCCTAATCCTTTGCAACTTTTAACTCAGAGAAGCATTGCAGAAGTTTCCTTTGGGATGGTAAATTTACTCACATACAATACTGTGATTTCCTTATGTTGCAACGTCGTCATTATCTTCAAATTGGTAAAGATACAGACATTCTAGGCTTTTGGGTTGCCATGGGTTTCTCAAATTGTACAGGAGTTTGTTTAGGAATTTTATAAATATTTGGTAATTAAATACAGGGATACAACGATTGGATTTTTAAATGGTCAGTCATGTTAAGAATGAGCTGAATTATATGCTTATGCTAAAGATAAATACAAACATACTGGAAATCCTAGCTCTGTGAGGTTATACGGGCATAGAATTTTAAAATCTCCTTTATGATTGCAGGGTAAATGAAACTAAAGTAGGTCTTTAAAATGTAATTACTGTAAATGAGAAGAGCGTTACTTGGAAAGCTCTATTGAGAGACATCTGACAATAAATTGAAAGCTTAGGGAAAGCATCATGCTCTCTAGCTGATGAATTGGGGAAAATAAATCTGTGGGAAAACCTGTGAGAGCTGAGTCTTGCTTTAATACTGATGACTAAAGGCTAGGCTTATTCATCAGGTGACAAATCAGTGAAAGAGGTTATGCTGCCAATAGGCCATTTTTTGTTTCCCTGTAGGGTTACCCTCTCACTCTTCCGTATTAGCAAACATAGAAATGTACAGGGGAAAGATAGACAAATGTGGTTACCCTTAAATTAAGGGTAGATGTGCATATTTATGTATGAGATTGTATGAACGGTGTCATTCAGAAATTCTCATACTTTCTTTTAACCGTTCATTTGTGTACATTTTAAATACTTTAGTTTCATAACTCTAATGTTCTTTGCTATGCATATGGTCCAGTTTACCTGTCAATGTGCAGCATTAAGTTTAACAGGTTTGTTTAATTTCCTTTTCCTTATAGTGGGGATGTAAAATATTAAACAGTTAACCAGTAAGCATTAGTCTTACCGGTTACCTCACCTTAATCATTAACCCCTGGCTGGCCGGCCGGAGCGGCCCCAGCCTTCCCGGGCCCGCCAGCTGGAGCGGCCCCAGCCACACCATAGAGGCATAGGGCTTATGTCAGTGGATTTAGAGCGACACAGTGTCTGGATAGACACTGAATTTTGTACACTGGGTGCTGTGCAGTCTCTGCTCCAAGCTGGGCTGCCCAGGGTCCTGGTTTGGGCTGCCACCTGAGGTCCCCACTGAGAGCCCTGCTGCCTGCACCCCCCCCCCCCCCCCGGATCACTGCTCCGACCAGACTTCCGGTGTGGATCTCTGTGCCTGAGACGAGAATCCCGAGGCAGCTCTCACCCCCCCACCCCCAGCTCCCAGCTGGGCGTGGGAAGGCAAGAAGCTTCAGGGAGCATCTGGGTTCCTGGGGAAGAACTGCATGGAGTTACCCACACTGCTCCTCTTCAGTTGGTGGAAGCGCTCCTGATGAGGGGACACACCACCGATAGAAAGGTAGCGTGGACATCCGCCCCTGCATTAATTACCGTGGGGGCTGAAGTCGACCTAACATAGGTCGACTTATTTTGTAGTGTAGACATAGCCTAATAGCAGGAGTGGCTGAAACCTAATACACTCCATTGTGATGAAATGTTACCACACATAAGGGGCCCTGAATGAGTGTGTAAAGAAGGTAGCGTGCAAAGAGCTTGCAGCCACTCTCTCCTGCAGGCTGGACATATTGTAGTTTGACTAGTACTAATCCTTTCTCAAAAGTGCGGCTGCACTGCATTGGCCAATAGGAATTGGCGAAGCACGGAATTCCAAGTCAAAGGACATTACCCCAGAGATATGCAGTGCTGTAGAAAAATTACAGATACGGTTCTATTGCATCAAGGAAGCTGGATTATGCTCCTTTTTTGTGTCTTTCATTTCCATACTTGAGGACTTGTCAGCAGTTTTATTTTTAAAGCCCTGTCTCGAAGTTTATCCCTTGGTTATGAAATATTGCTCACACCTAAATATTTTGACTAAAATCCATTTTTGCTTTAAATAGCTTTTAAAGGTGTTTGGTTCTTTTTAACCCTTTGGAGGTGGACAATACTGTGGTAAGTTATTAAATGGAATGCTAGGAGTTGTACGTGTCTTTGTTGGCACATATGCAAATAAGTCTGATATACAAAGTTATGGTGTTAGCTTGGTGCCCCTTTTTGGTCTCTCTGAATGTGCCCCCTCAGATGAGAAGCCCTGACCCGTCTCGGTATGTAATCTTGTGATTATTCATCTCTTAGATCAGGACCTGGATACACTACCTTATGTGTCACAACTGCCTATCACTCTACGGTCTGACAAGATTTCAGGCACCTACATTTCTTCCCTTCAGGAATCTGTGACAAATGAGATTGACCAACCCCCTTCTTAACATGAAGTATTTTTATTTAGCATTTGGAATAAAGAACTTTAAAACAAACAGCCAACATGCATATTTAGTCTCATGTAATCTTACACTTAACCACTAACTAAATTAAACAGGCTTTCCTCCTAAGATAGAGAAACGGGATTGAACCAACTTAAGTTCTCTTAGCAAAACCAGATGCTCCTTTGTCTGTGGGGACTCTGTCTGGTACTCTCTGACCCATCCTGTTCAAACTGGCTTCAGTGCTCCACGCAAGAATAAGATAGAGCCGATAAGGCCACTTGGTCTGTAAGCAGTTGGGAGACTATTAGCAAGGGCTTCCTCCCTCTTTCCCCATGTGGCTAGGTTCTGTCACCCAAACAGACTGATTGGGTGTAATGTAAATTTCAGAATGGAACAGAAACAACACAAAAGTGACAGGTCCAGATACCATATTAATAATTATTAAAGGGCACTCTAACATTGGTTACAAAAGTGTGCAGGGAATCACTCGGGGTATGCTAAATGTAGCACAAAGTTTAAACTGTGAACCTGAATTTCTTTGTTTTTGTGGCTTTAAATCAAAACTTTAACATAACTTGAGTGTGCATTTTTGTTATATAATATCCTTTTAACTTTTAGTGAAGCATGAATACTTCCCAAAAGGACAGTAATAGTCATTAAGGTTTATTGTGTAATTATATAAAATACAGTTAGACGTGTTTAAAAATCACGCCAAAAGAAATTATGCAACCTGAATAATGGTCTTTTAACAAAGTCAAGCACTCAAAAATTAGGAACTGTCAGAATTAATGTTGCCTGTGTAACCTTTATTTCCCACGTCCTGTGGATGCATTATGTTAGTCTTTAATTACATGACCATATGTTATTTTTTCCACATGCTCAGTGTGGATGGAGTCACTGGGGAATTGAGCTGTGGCTCGGTAGCAAGTCTACTTAGTCAAAGCATATCCCTGTCACACAGGCCACCCTATGCCAAATTTCAGGTCCCTACTCCAAAGCAAAGTTGGCAAAGTTATAAGTAAGGCTGTGAGTCTTTCACGGAAGTCACAGATCCTGTGACTTTCTAGGACCTCCATGAAATCTGCAACAACTGGTGTGGCTGACTCCAGGGCCAGCTGGGGTGCTCCAGAGTCAGCCGCACTGGCAGCTCCTCGGGCAGCCCCAGGCAGCTGGTCCCAGACACTGCTCCCGAGCAGTGGTCTGAGAGCAGCAGCGATGGGGCCCTGGACTGTCCCCCTTCCAGAGCAGCGGCGGCAGTGGGGCCCTGGGACCTCCCCTTCTCCTCTCCTCTAGTTAGGGGTATTTGTAGTAAAATCATGGATAGGTCATGGGCTGTGACTTTTTGGTTATTGCCCATGACCTGGTCCTGCTTTGAGCAGGGGATTGGACTAGATGATCTCCTGAGGTCTCTTCCAACCCTAATATTCTATGATTCATGACTTTTACTAAAAATACCCATGACTAAATTGTAGCCTTAGTTATAAGCAACTGAAAACAGGGTCTTATAATGGGAAGTGACACACAACCTTAATAACAGATTAACAACGCAAGCCTGCCACTGCACAATGACCTTTTAAAACCACTCTCTGCGCATTTGCTGTCACATTGCCCATTATGGTCTCATCCGCCACACCAAGATGTTGAGAATGGATATCTGTTATAATCCCCAACCAGTCCCTCGTTGCTGATCCACAATTTTCCTGCTTGGTTTTGACCTGCCCCATCGCCAACGGTCCCTGTTGAACAGGTTCCAGACCGGGCAAGGTCTCTGTGCAGCCAACCAGTATCTCTGGGGCCTTCATGACAGACCTTTGTGCAGCTGCGGCGCAACACGGACGATGATGCATCATGCCACTGAAGATGCCATCGCTTGGCTAGACGACTATGCACACAATAAATAAAACAACAACAGATGGTGTTACACGTCCCACTTAAAATACAGAGCTACACTTAAAAATAAATTTGCAGAGTAACAGGTAGAGAAGAAATAGGGTATATGTCGTTCTACAGATACAATAACTGAACACTGAAAGATATTGTTTTGCAGCCATCTAATAATGGAAAACATGTGGATTGCACAGCCAGAGAAAACAGAAAATATTCAATATTGCATAATGGGGACAATACAGCAACAAAACTCCTGAATGCTAAGAGTCTGCCATAAACACAGAAAGAATGACTGACACAAGAGGTAATGAAATAGAAGGTGAAGGGCAGGTAGCCTTTTCAATTTAAGTGAGAGGAAAGGGGCCTTTCTCCTTTTGGTATCACCTAAGGGATCATCTAGTTGGCCACTGACCTGCCCCTTGTCCTGGTGCACGTACTCATGTACTAGTGCCTACATTGTACTACACAAAGGAACTCCATAGGTGAATTTGGTTTCTAGTCCACGATGGGAAAGATAGCTTTCCATCATGGGTGGCGGGTATAATAGGCAAGGGGAAGCTGTTCCTGCCTAGCACAGCCGCCCCTACTGCCTGGCACCTGAGCCGTGGTGCCCCTCCCCCCTGCCTCTTCCCCCTCCCTGCTCTGACCCTTCTCGGAGGCTCCCACAGTCAGCCGCTGCTGCTGCCTGGAGAGTCTTCCTCCTTTCGTCCACCCCACCCCCTTCAGAGGTCCCCACAGCTGCTGGCTGC
This sequence comes from Lepidochelys kempii, assembly GCF_965140285.1. Lineage (NCBI taxonomy): Eukaryota > Metazoa > Chordata > Testudines > Cheloniidae > Lepidochelys > Lepidochelys kempii. The sequence continues at coordinate 58,591,615 of NC_136382.1, forward strand.
ATCCCTCATCCTCACCACCCCCATCCCTAAGGGGCGCGAGGTATGTGAGGATGCCAGCCACAGGCGCGGAATGCGGAGACAAGGGGAGGGGATCTCTGAGTTAACTTTACACATGTGAAAAAGCCTTCCAGAGACCTAGTAGCAGAGATCACTGAAACTGTTAAAGGGCCATTAAGGTGGTAATGAAGCCATTTAATAGGCATTTGCCAATGCCCAGGAAGCTTTTGGCCACATTCAGCTGGGTTTTATATTGTAGGAGAATGTGTTACTGGGGTTAAAAACTGTTTCCAAATGAACCATCAGTTATGCTCTGTACCCAGCAGAAGTATTTTTGACTAACCTCGCTCAAGGAGGAGCTGACATAGCCAGTGAGTTTATATCTTGATCTAGTTGTTTTATTCAAACCCAGTTTAAGTAAACGAGTCTGGCACGAAATTGTGTGTGAAAGGTTATTAAACTACTGCCTTAATGCAGCAGGCTGTCAATGACACTTTTTCAAAAGGAGAGATTAGGCTTCAGCTTGGTGCAGGTAACCTGGCTTTTCGTCTCTCTCTATACAGTAGACTCCGAACTCCCTGCCACACAGAAGAGAATCCATCTGGCAATTGATCTATAGCTATTGCCTGTTCAGTTCCCTTGGGGAATGTTATTAGTGTTTTAAGGTGAAAAGGGGGAAGGGTTTCGTGGGGGGGGGAGGGGTGGCGGCAGCAGCAGGGTGAGGAGCTGAGCTGTAAACCAGCTGTATGGCAGGTGGGGGCAGTCTCGTGGCGGGTGGGGAAGGGGTCTGGCGGGGGGGGTGAGGAGGTGAGCAGCAGGTGGGCAGGGGAGGAGGTGAGTGGAGGGGGGAATCTTGTGTGGGGGTGAAGAGGTGAGCGGCGAGTCAGCGGCAGGCGGGAGCGGAGTCTGGGACAGTGTGTGTGTGGGGGGGTGGGGGGCTGTGGGCAGAAGAGGTGGGACAAGGAGCTAGCCTTCCCCTGGGGAAGTTTCACCCTCCACCCATGCTTTCCATCCAAACTAGAAATAATTGGGAGATAATGAACCATCTTTCCATTTTAGTTGCTTAGCTTTTCTTTCTCTAAAAATACTATCTTGTTGCACACTTGCATATATGCCAGCACTTATGACATAGTGAACAACAGTTGCAAATTTGCTGAACTGCTGTTTTCCCCATTCTCCCATAACTGTAAGCCTGGGCCCAGGCTTTAAGACTCCCTTTTACCCAAACTATGGCTTGATCTTACAATATCCTTGGCCTACTGTCCTCCATTGCACTGTTGTGGGAACTGAACTCCTCTTACTAAGAGAGAGAGCGTGGGACTGTTGAGTTGCTGAGCTGGGGGCAAGTAATTCTAACTTGGGTCATGACTTGACTTGTCCATTAGCACTCAGACAGGTAGCTGAGAGGTAAGAGCCAGGGCTTGTATACATTTAAAATACTGCAGCGATGCAGCTGCAGGGCTTCAGTGAAGATGTTACCTGCACCGATAGGAGGGGTTCTCGTGTCGGTGTAGGTAATCCACCTCCTTAAGTGGTGGCTCTGTCTGTATTGGGGGTTAGGTCAGTTTTAGAGATTCTGGAGCAATTTGTATAGTGGGCGTGCTGAGATCAATTAAACCAAATTGTAAACCCTGTATATGATGGAAACCACTTCAAGCCAAGGTGTGTGGTAGCACTTCTAGTTCCAGCACCTATGGTCGGTTTAAATGTGTTACTCAGGGGTGTGGATTTTTCACACCCCTGAGTGACGTAGTTATACTGACCTAATTTCCTAGTGTAGACCAGATCTTTTTCAGCTGGAATCCATTGCTCCAACCCCTTGCTGATTGAAACACACTGATCCAAGTTTCACTACCTCCCTTCTGCTCATGTCAGCTTTTCTGTTTTTTTCCCCTGGACCGAGATTACTTTTTGGTTTTGTATAAACATAAGAATGGCCATACTGGGTCAGACCAATAGTCCATCTAGCCCAGTATTCTGTCTTCCGACAGTGGCCAATGCTTCTGACAAGTGCTTCAGAGGGAATGAACATAACAGGCATTCATTGAGTGATCCATCCTATCCCGTCCATTCCCAGCTTCTGGCAAACAGAGGCTAGGGACATTCAGAACATAGTGTTGCATCTCTTACCATCCTGGATAATAGCAATTGATGGACCTATCTTCCATGAACTTAGCTAGTTCTTTTTTGAATCCTGTTATAATTTTGACCTTCACAATATTCCCTGGCAACGAATTCCACAGGTTGACTGTGTGTTGTGTGAAAAAGTACTTCCTTCTGTTTGCTTTTAAATCTGCTGCCTATTAATTTCATTGGGTGACCTCTAGTTCTTGTGTTATGTGAAGGAGTAAATAACACTTCCTTATTTACTTTCTCCACACCAGTCAAGATTTTATAGATGTCTATCATATTCCCTCTTAGTTGTCTCTTTTCCAACTTGAAAAGTCCTAATCTTTGGGGTTTGGGGTGGAGTTTGACAGCTCGTGACCCCCCCATGTAATAACCTTGTGACCCCCTGAGGGGTCCTGACCTCCACTTTGAGAACCCCTGGTTAACCTGTTCCCTGTCGAATTAAACTACTCTTAAACCAGAATAAGAGAGTGCACACCCCTGTGTGGACAACTAATATAGCATCCACACAGAAATTTAATGGAATCAGTTTAAATTCACATTTTAGATTAAACTAGTACAGTTTTCTATGTTGTAAACCCTTACCCTCTGCAAAAGGCTTCTCTTTTCTGTTCCTTTTCTCTGCTGCAAAGAAAGTCCCTGGTCAGAGACTAGGTATTAAAAATAAATCTTTGTTTAGGTGCTCTATTAAAGCCTTATCATTGGGTTGATAGACTGTAGTATCTCAGAATAATTAGTTTATCATGCAAATTGACACACAAATTTTAAGTTACTAAAAGCTCCAACACTGTAAATTTTCCTTTAAAAAAAGCCATTTTGATGTCGCCCCCACCCCATAAAAAACTTCAAACTAGGCAACTTCTCATGTTGACAGTAATATAATTTATTCCTTAGAATACTAGCATAGTTTTATAATGTGAGCCTAATATATGTATATAGGGATTTATATTGCCTCAAACCAGCTGCCAAATTTGTACTGACATTCATTTGTACAAATAAATAATAGAATTTTGTATGCAGTTGGAACTGTGTGCAGACCTGGTAGCAAATTCAGTTTGCGGATGTAAACTGTGTTTTCACACAGAGATGATTTTGCACACACAAAAGGTGATCTCTAAAAATGTGGCACTATGTGTTTACTGTATGTTGTCAATCTCTAAAGGGCTTGAAAGGTTTAAATTTAAAAAAAAATCTAGATTTGAGTTTAACTCTTTTAGGGGGGTGTTCAGTTTTGAACAGCCAGCCAATAAATAAACCCTGAAAATAAGCTTTTTAAAAAAATAAAAACTGATGACCTATATAGTGGCACAAAATAGAGCCTCCAAAATAAATAAATAGAACAGACGATAGCTTCAGTGCTAGTGTAAAAATGTATCTTATCTGGGGAGATGCATATTTGGAAGGCAGTATGCTTTGACTTGGCCAATTCAACTTATCAAGACAAAACAGCATTATACCGAATGTTATTTGTGGCTCATATCACCAAGTACCCTGGATTTTGAACTCTTAATTGGTGCAGTTATTTTCAGATTCTGATCAAATGGAATAATTTAGAAGAACATTAGTAATCAAATTAAGGACCTGTCACCACTGAATATATCAATAGTACAAAATCTTAATATATCATAACCAGCAATTTTATGTAGTACATAGGTGAAAGTAAGTATACAATATTTTATTTTAAAATGCATCCATGTAACCATGATAACAGTCTTTGTTTCATGTACATTTACTATTTCAAATCAGGTACATTCTTACCTGCAGAAGATGGGGAAATATTATATAAAAACATGGAAAACCAAATATGTTTTCATGTTAACCTGCAGTAGGAGATTAGATGGGGTAGAAATGCACCATCTAAGGCAGAGCTTCCAGACGTTTCTTATTGTCTGTCCCCTTTCAGATCGACCAGCTGTGTGCATACCCCATCCTTCTTATCACTGATACTTTGTGTGTTCTTATTAACACTACCTGTATTTAACCATCTGTCCATACTTCACTGTTAAATACAGATATAGTGTGATATATACAATAGAAAAAAAAACCTGACTAAGTTCGGAGCTCAGTTAGACTGGACAGTTGCTGGGCAATTGAACTCGCGCTGCACAGTGATTGGAGGTGAGGGGTCTGTGAGTCAGCATCTCTGTGTATCTGTGTTCTCGTTGGAACATCTTGAAGTAAATTAACAAACGTATTTTATATAACAAATTCCCACAGAGTTATAAAGCTTCAATTGAGTAGCCTATTATGAAAATGCATTAAATAAAATTATTAATAATAAAATCCACTGTTACACAATATCTCCTGCAAACCCCCAGAGATGTCTTGTGTACCGCCAGGGGTTGCATACCTCAGGTTGGGAATCCCTGATCTAAGGGGTATTACTAGGGACATTGGCTATAAATTGTGAATCAGAAAGGGTTAAAATCTTTGAGAACAAAATCTCAGTCAATGTCCAAGTTTCAAAAGCTATCTTTTTTCCTATATCATATCTATTTAATCAGATATTTCAACAACAATACAGTGCATCAAAATCTGCCTTCAGTTATATGAATCTAGTCAACAGCAAACTTTGGTCCTGGATGTCTTTTTATTTTTATATATGCTATAAGTTGTTATATATTTTAGTTTTACAAAGGTGATGTAGTTTTTTTTAAACAGAAGTAAAATGTTGAGACAGAACCCAAAAAATGTTATGTTCTTCTACAGAGAATGTTTCCTGTCTAGTTTACACTGAATGCTTTGGTATTAAAAAATAGCTTGAATTTTTCAAATTTAACTTAAAATGTTAAGCTGATATTATGCTTCAAAATAATAGTGACAACGGTGAACCTAATAACAGAATATATATATTATTTTGGTAATGATAATAGCTAGAGGTACTGCACGTAGTCTCTAGAGAAAGATTTTAAAATGTGTTGACCATAAACAATAAATGTATTAACATTAAATAATAAATTAAACCTATTCACATGAATCAAAATGATTCAGTGGCCAGCACAGACAAGACTTCACAATATATTCTATACCACAGAAATGTAAAGAGATGGAAATTTCCAGGAGACAGACATGTTTTGTATGTCAAAAGAGAGTCCTAACATACAATAGAAGTGCCGGTAACACTGATCCTACAAAATGATTCTTTCACAGTCTTGCTGAGTGAGAAGGCTTTTGCCATTTTGGCATACTCTTTGCATAATAAATCTCCTGCACTAGTTGGCAAATTATCAAAAAACAATGTCCTATGAGTTCAAAAAACTCACCAGATTATTCCTTTACTATGTTGTGTAGTTTTTCCATTACACACAAATTAAGTATTAAAACCAAAACAACTTGAGTGGGGAGTACACTGTCCACATCTTAACTACATGTTGCCTTCAGAGCAAGCAGTAACAAGGATATTGTGTTGTTGGATTTTGTTTTTTCCTTGGTCAAATGAAAACTAAAGAACAAACAATATCACTTTCCACTGCAGTAACAAAGACAGCATGAATCTGATGTAAAAACAAATAAGAGATAACTTGGTAACTTAGAAATAGGTCAGATTGCTGAAAGTGATCCCATTTCCCCCAAATCCATTATTATTAATTATTTATATTACAGTTGTGTTCTGAGGCCCCAGTCAGGGCTCTGTTGTACTGTGTGCTATGCAAATATAAAAACAGAGGACAAATACAGTATTATATTATTTTGCTTTCTTTTATTTCCCACAGATATCTTAAATTGTAGATTGGTCTTTGACTTCATTTAGAGTGTAAGCTCCTCTGGAGAAAAGGAGGTGTATTTGTATGTATTTGTACAACACATTAAAGTGACTGAAATGGTTCAAATCTTGGGAAAAGTCTCTATCACTACTTACAAAGTAAATCAAGATTTTGGGTCAAAAGTCTTGAGTGTCCCAAAGACATTGAATTGTTGCAATCCATAGTTATCTAAAGTATTGAGCAGAGGTTCTTTGTTAGACTTCATGATTTCACATTTGGGGACAATGTATACCTTCAGATCAGCGGCACTGCTATGGGTACCCGCATGGCCCCACAGTATGCCAACATTTTTATGGCTGATTTAGAACAACGCTTCCTCAGCTCTCGTCCCCTAAAGCCCCTACTCTACTTGCGCTATATTGATGACATCTTCATCATCTGGACCCATGGAAAAGAAGCCCTTGAGGAATTCCACCATGATTTCAACAATTTCCATCCCACCACCAACCTCAGCCTGGTCCAGTCCACACAAGAGATCCACTTCCTGGACACTACAGTGCTAATAAACAATGGTCACATAAACACCACCCTATACCGGAAACCTACTGACCGCTATTCCTACCTGCATGCCTCCAGCTTTCACTCTGACCACACCACACGATCCATCGTCTACAGCCAAGCTCTGCGATACAACCGCATTTGCTCCAACCCCTCAGACAGAGACAAATACCTACAAGATCTCTGTCAAGCTTTCTTACAACTACAATACCCACTTGCAGAAGTAAAGAAACAGATTGATAGAGCCAGAAGAGTTCCCAGAAGTTACCTACTACAGGACAGGCCAAACAAAGAAAATAACAGAACGCCACTAGCCGTCACCTTCAGCCCCCAACTAAAACCCCTCCAACGCATTATTAAGGATCTACAACCTATCCTAAAGGATGACCCAACACTCTCACAAATCTTGGGAGACAGGCCAGTCCTTGCCTACAGACAGTCCCGCAACCTGAAGCAAATACTCACCAACAACCACATACCACACAACAGAACCACTAACCCAGGAACTTATCCTTGCAACAAAGCCCGTTGCCAATTGTGCCCACATATCTATTCAGGGGACACCATCACAGGGCCTAATAACATCAGCCACACTATCAGAGGCTTGTTCACCTGCACATCCACCAATGTGATATATGCCATCATGTGCCAGCAATGCCCCTCTGCCATGTACATTGGTCAAACTGGACAGTCTCTACGTAAAAGAATAAATGGACACAAATCAGATGTCAAGAATTATAACATTCATAAACCAGTCGGAGAACACTTCAATCTCTCTGGTCACGCAATCACAGACATGAAGGTCGCTATCTTAAAACAAAAAAACTTCAAATCCAGACTCCAGCGAGAAACTGCTGAATTGGAATTCATTTGCAAATTGGATACTATTAATTTAGGCTTAAATAGAGACTGGGAGTGGCTAAGTCATTATGCAAGGTAGCCTATTTCCTCTTGTTTTTTCCTACCCCCCCCCCCAGATGTTCTGGTTTAACTTGGATTTAAACTTGGAGAGTGGTCAGTTTGGATGAGCTATTACCAGCAGGAGAGTGAGTTTGTGTGTGTATGGGGGTGGGGGGGATGTGAGAGAACCTGGATTTGTGCTGGAAATGGCCCACCTTAATTATGCACATTATAGGGAGAATGGTCACTTTGGATGAGCTATTACCAGCAGGATAGTGAGTTTGTGTGTCTGGTTTTTGGGAGGGGGGTGAGGGGGTGAGAGAACCTGGATTTGTGCAGGAAATGGCCCAACTTTATTATCATGCACATTGTGTAAAGAGTTGTCACTTTGGATGGGCTATCACCAGCAGGAGAGTGAATCTGTGTCGGGGGGGGGGGGTGGAGGGTGAGAAAACCTGGATTTGTGCTGGAAATGGCCCACCTGGTGATCACTTTAGATAAGCTATTACCAGCTGGACAGTGGGGTGGGAGGAGGTATTTTTTCATATTCTCTGTGTATATATAAAGTCTGCTACAGTTTCCACGGCATGCATCCGATGAAGTGAGCTGTAGCTCACGAAAGCTCATGCTCAAATAAATTGGTTAGTCTCTAAGGTGCCACAAGTACTCCTTTTCTTTTCGCGAATACAGACTAACACGGCTGTTACTCTGAAATTTGTTAGACTTGTTACCATTCACAATTCAGTAGCATCCTGATCCTTTATGTGGGAACATGAAATTTGCTACATTATATTAAATTATTGGTTCAATCTAATGTCCAGTTATCTTGCCTCTAGCTTTATTCAAAGTTTCTAAGGTAGAGCACTCCCCACCTCCAAAAATTTATTTTGTTGTGCAACGTTCCAGTGAGGGTGAAGGGCTTTTATTTATTGATTGGTTGGTCCTTTTTTCATATTGTGTTTCTAAAATATTCCAGTCAGTTTTGTCAAATTAAGATAGATTTAGAACTGTAAAACATGTAGTAACTGTCTTGCAGAATTGAGTAAGCTGTCCTGTTCACCTTCATTTTTGCAGGCCTGATTGATGCTATATGTCTCTGTGAGTTACATTTTGGGGGTAGAGGATAATTATTGCCATTGCTGTCAGTGATATAACAGAGCTTTTGATACACAGTATTCTGCTTACAATCAACTGAGTAAGATGTTTTTTTTGGCGATGTTTACGGAAAAAAGACATTTTTTGTGAAATTGTGGACAGTCTATGTAGCAAAAAGATGAATAGTTTCTTGGAATTGTAACTTTGATCCTAGAGAAAAATAGGCGGAGGGAATACCTCTGCAGTCTTACAACAGCCTGTGAAGCTGGTGCCAGGGTTGGAAAAACCAGGCTGCCCTATGCAGTGTCTCACAGAACTTATTTCTTGGTGATGAATGAATGAAGGGGGAAGAATGCCTGGTAATGCCATGCCATTAGTCTTCCTCTGAGGCTTTAAATTGTGCATCTTTATGTATTGTTCTTGATGGAAGGGAAATTTTAGATCAAAATTATGACTTAATACATGCCTGACCCAAATTTCTGAGGTATAGAAGATTTCACACATGAAAACTTCCAGCACTAAGGGGAAATGGCTCAAACACTGGTTCGATAGCCAACTAGTTCCCTGCAAGCAAGCAGCGGAAGGTTTAAAAAAAAGACAAAGACAGCTAGGAACACCACAAAAGCCTTGCTGAGCAAATCCCTATTAATGGGCTGTCAAGTTTAGAGTTCAATACAATTTAATTTAAAAAAAAAAAATCAGCCAGAGAAAAAACAGAGGTGGTTACCTGGGCAGGTGGGGATAATATCAGAAACAAAGGTGTACCTGAACTGACACTAAACTGGGAGGAGAGGTAGATACGCTGGAGGGTAGGGATAGGATACAGAGGGACCGAGACAAATTAGAGGATTGGGCCAAAAGAAATCTGAGGAGGTTCAGCAAGGACAAGTGCAGAGTCCTGCACTTAAGACAGAAGAATCCCATGCACCGCTACAGACTAGGGACTGAATGGCTAGGCAGCAGTTCTGCGGAAAAGGAGCTAGGGGTTACAGTGGACGAGAAGCTGGATATGAGTCAACAGTGTGCCCTTGTTGCCAGGAAGGCCAATGGCATTTGGGATGTATAAGTAGGGGCATAGCCAGCAGATCGAGGGACGTGATCGTTCCCCTCTATTCGACATTGGTGAGGCCTCATCTGGAGTAGTGTGTCCAGTTTTGGGCCCCACACTACAAGAAGGATGTGGAAAAATTGGAAAATGTCCAGCGGAGGGCAACAAAAATGATTAGGGGACTGGAACACATGACTTATGAGGCAAGGCTGAGGGAACTGGGATTGTTTAGTCTGCGGAAGAGAAGAATGAGGGGGATTTGATAGCTGCTTTCAACTACCTGAAAGGGGGTTCCAAAGAGGATGGATCTGGACTGTTCTCAGTGGTAGCAGATGACAGAACGAGGAGTAATGCTCTCAGTTGCAGTGGGGGAGGTTTAGGTTGGATATTAGGAAAAACTTTTTCACTAGGAGGGTGGTGAAGCACTGGAATGCTACCTAGGGAGGTGGCAGAATCTCCTTCCTTAGAAGTTTTTAAGGTCAGGCTTGACAAAGCCCTGGCTGGTATGATTTTGTTGGGGATTGGTCCTGCTTTGATCAGGGGTTGGACTAGATGACTTCCTGAGGTCCCTTCCAACCCTGATATTCTATTGATTCTATGAAGCAGAAGATAAAAGAAGCATGTTATCTGTCTACAACCAGTGTCCTGATGGCATGCTGACAATACTTTATCACAAGCAGGAAATAAAACTGGGCAAAGAGATTACCCCCGTTTTGAATTTTTTGAAGTGTTGACCTTTTCTCAAAAATGGACTTTTTCGAGCCCTTTCAACAAATTTCAAATGACAAAACAAATTCGCCTGAGTGCAGCGTCTCATTGCTAATAGATGTTTCTGGGAGTACATACTCCGGATCCCTTTATGTAGGATCCCCATTGAACAGAGTCTGGTTGAAGGTCATTATGCTGATTTCCATAGTCCTTTATGGTGTTGGCTTAACTTCCTGTGAGATTGCCTCTCTTCCTTTGGTGGTGACCTCTTATATTCCACTGGAATATAATTCTGTAAAAACAGGGAAGACTCTTATCCCCAGTAAGTAGATATTATGCAGGAGACAAACCAAGACTGTGGAACTCAATGCCAGATGAAATAGGAATAACCACAATGGTCAGAATGAAATGAAAACCTCATCTCTTCCACTTAGTTTAACCACAATGACCCTCTCAAACAAGTCAGCATTCAAGTCTCTCTCTCTCTCTCTCTCTCTCTCTGTGTGTGTGATATATATATATATATATATATATATATATATATATATATATATATATAAAGCAAAAAATAAACCTAACAATTTTAAGCTTATTCCTGCCAGCAGGATGGAAAGAGAGATTTTTGTGATTATTCCTTATGGAAAGCACTCAGATATTGTGATGATGGGCAAACTTATAAATACCAGGATAGATGGAATGTGTAGCATTTGCAAAGTGCTTTACAGCATCAAAATGTGGACAAATGTTACCTGACATTAATTTTAGCACTTTGCACTGTAGCAAACTTGGCAACTAGGAATAAGCCTTTTGGTTAAGGCCGTGGGCAGTGAACATGGTGTCAAAACACTTTCTGAGTGGCTTTCCCCTAAGGTAGCTGATTGAACAATGCCAGAAACAAAATCTGTTATGCCTTAGTATAAGTCCAGCTTTTGGCAGCTTTTTTTTTTTTATTTTAAACTTCAGACTTCTTCTAAAAATGGTAAATCCGAACAAGAGGATAGGAATAATTTCCATGTCTCCATGTTTTCATTCCATTCACAATACAAATGACAAAGGTAATGGATGTTGCCCTCTCTGTTACACAGTTCAAATGTACGCATGGAAATGGGGTTGACTTCCTTATGATGAGGAACGGAAGACAACGAGGGTTCAGGTACAATTTATTTGCCTATTTGTTCCTTCCTTTAGCAGGCTGGCATTTCAATAGTAATTCACATGGATACTATAAACAGTTTTAAAGCAATGGCAATACCAGCATCTAAAAAATGTTTTTAAAAGTGGAAGCAGCAGGTCATTGCACAGAAATCAAATGCATGTGTCTGATGCCTGTAGAAAATGGATCTTACTAGGACAGATGAGGAAGAGCAGCATACTCTTTTAATAATAAAATTCTTAGGGACAAATTTTGGCCCTACATGTTGGTCTCCCACTGACTTAAATGGGAGCTCCATGCATGGATCTGTAGCCAGAATTTGGATCTTCTGTATATTCCCTAAAAATATTTATATAAAACGTGTTCTATTTCATATTGTGACAAAGTTCCTCCTCTGCCTTGGTGGATCCTGCGCTTATTGGTGGATTTTCTCGCCTCAGAGGTTCACGGCAGCCCTCAGTTTGGCCACATTCCTGGGTCAAATCGGCTGTTCACTCAGTTAGCCTCATCACTGGTCAGCATGGGGAAAGGAAGAACAACAATTCCCGCAGTCTCTGCTGATCCACGTAGTGGATCGGGGAACAGGCCAGAGACCTTCCCCTCTGGTGGAACCCACAGTCCAGTTCAACTCCTCCGGTATCAAGTAGGAGGATGGGGGGAAACCCGGGCCTGCCCTCTACTCTGGGTTCCAGCCCAGGGCCCTGTGGATTGTAGCTGTCTACAGTGGTTCCTGTAATAGCTGCGTGACAGCTACAACTCCCTGGGCTACTTCCCCATGGCCTCCTCCCAACACCTTCTTTATTCTCCCCACAGGACCTTCCTCCTGATGTCTGATAATGCTTCTACTTCTCAGTTTTCCAGTAGCACACCTGCTCACTCTCAGCTTCTTGCTCCCAGCTCCTCACACGCACTCCACAAACTGAAGTGATCTCCTTTTTAAAACCCAGGTGCCCTGATTAGCCTGCCTGTCTTAATTGGCTACAGGTGTTCTAATCAGCCTGTCTGCCTTAATTGTTTCCAGAAAGTTCCTGATTGTTCTGGAACCTTCCCTGTTAGGAAACGGAACGTCTTTTGCTTGCTCCTCAGCTATCTGCTTTCTATTCTTTCCTAAAGCCCCCTGGCCCGGATTTTTCTTACTTTTTGCACCTGCCTTAGTCCCCCCCCGACCGGGCCAGACGCTTTTTTGATTTTTCTTTTCATTTTTTGTGTTTTTTTTCCGTCTACGTCCTTCGCCGGCCATCCCCCCCCACACCTGCTTTCGGGCGCAGCTATTTGCCTCAGCTGAGCCCCCGGAGGAGGGGGGGGAAGATTGCCGATTTTGCTGTCCGGAGGGGGGAGTGGAAACCCCCAGACCCAGCCGTTTTGCCAGCAGCTCGGACCTTACAACATTCTTAACATACCGGAGGACTTGGAACACAGCCAACACAGCCGGAGACGGAAATTTCATCAGACAGAAGAAATAATATAAATCATTGCGACGAAGGCCGTAAGATTGAGTAACTTTCTGAATTATACTCTCGTGGGGGGGAGTTTGACTGTGATTACTTGCGTTTGTGGCGGCACAGGGGGTGTGGCGTGGAGACCCCCACCCCCGATCCATCGGTGCCCCTACCCCCCCATCGTTATTACAACTGTCACGGCCCCCCCGCAGTCTGTCCCTGCTGGCAATCTGCCATCTCCCTTCAGATCCAGCTGTTTGCTTTGAACTTTGCCTTCCGGACCGGACCTAACAACCGACCAACCGAGACTCTTTGGACAAACGTGTGTGGGTCTGCACCCCCCCCCCCCGGATTGCTTATCCCACAACTTGCCCCTTTTACTGGACCCCGATTTTGTTCCCCCCCCTCCTCCCAGCCCCCCTCCCTCGGCATTTTTTCCCTTCCCGTCCGCAGCCAGCGGAAGGAGGGGCTATTCCGCCTTCTCCCCTCCCCCCTCCTCCTTCCGGTGTCTCCCTGTCTCTCCCTGCTCACAATGGCGGGGAACGAGAGGGGCGAGACTGCTTTAATAAAATTAGTTGTCCCTTCCCCACCACCACCCCTGCCCAACCCCCAAGGTCCCCCCCCTACTTCTATTGTTAAGGTACTTGCCACCCCCCCTGCTGGGGCACCGGTAGCAGGAGGCACCAGGGTGATTGCTGCTGCTGCTGCACCCACCACCCCCCCAGATTCTAGGAAACCCCCCCCGGTTCGCCAGAAGGGCCAGGGCGGGTGGAAAGGAAAGGGCCCCGCTAAAACCACTGAGCCCTCCATGGCAGGGGCTGCCCCCACCGCTGCGGCCTCATCATCAACTGTGGCGCCCCTCCCAGCGTTTCCCTCCACCAGCTCTGCGATTGTCCCTCTCCTGGCCCCCAGGACGTATGCCCGGGCGGCAGCGGGCTGCCCGCTGCCTGCCGCCTCGTCATCTCGCCCCCCCCCCGCCTCTGCCACCATCACCAGCGGCCGAGGCCCTTTCCCCGCCTTGACCAGGAAGCACGGCGTCCGTTGCCTCCTGGTGCCCGCCTCGCCCCGCGTGGAGACATACGTGCAGGCGTTGGCGAAGGTGGTAGGACCCACGGCTATTGTGGCGGCCTCCAAGATGTATGGGAAGGTCGTTTTCTTCTTAGCCTCGGAGGATGCCGCCCAGGAGGCGGTGGAGAGGGGCCTGACGGTAGGGGGGGTGTTTGTCCCCCTAGAACCGTTAGAAGACCTGGGCGTTCGCCTCGTCCTTACCTCCGTTCCTCCCTTCTTACCCAATGCTGCCCTGTTACCCGCTCTTTCCACCCTGGGGAAACTTGTTTCTGTCATCAGCCCTCTCCCGTTGGGCTGCAAGGACCCCACCCTCCGTCACATTTTTTCGTTCCGCCGGCAAGTGCAGCTTCTACCACCGGCAGGGGCGCGTGACGGAGAGGCGCTTGAGGGGTCCTTTCTAGTCCCCTACGAGGGAGCCCGCTATCGGGTCTTTTATTCTACCGGAGAGGCCCGGTGCTACCTCTGCCGCTCAGCGGGGCACGTCCGCAGAGACTGCCCTTTGGCTCGGGGGGGAGGGGCACCCGAAACCCCCGAGACCTGGCAGGACATCGGCCCCGTCGCTGCCGACGCCCCTGGCTGCCCAGTACCTGAAACCAACCCTCCTCCTACTCGACCCATCGCTGCTCCCGTCCGGGCCCAAGAGATACCTTCCCTACAATGCCCGGGCGAGCAAGGGGTTTCCACCCTTGCTAGTACCACCCCAATAGAGCCCATGGAGGAGGGTGTGGCAAGGATATTATCGGGTATAAGAGAGGGCCCTCCCCAAGGAGAAGCCCCCGCCCCTCATGTTGCCCCACCGCTACCTCCCCGAACCCCTAAACCATCGCCTCCGCCCCCCGACACGACCCCTGCTAACCAACCCCCAGATGATGCTATAGAGGGCTGGACCCTAGTCCAGGGGAAGCGAGGCAAGCGGAAGGCTCGAGCTCCACTGCATCCACCTGACGCGGAAGCCCCCCGGAAGACCAGGAAAGGAGGCACTGCTATCGAGCCTCCCGCCACGGCCGCGAGCGAGATCCATCCGCCGGTGTCGGGAGGGGAAGACGGACTGGCATTGGAGGGCAGAATCCCCCCTCCACGGGAAACCCTCCCCTCCGAGACTTCTGAGGACACCCCTTCTGCCTGGACGCTACCCGAACCCCCCGCGGACCCCGAGGCGGCCGTTGAGGCGGGCCCTAGAGGAGAGGCCCCCGGGGTGGCAGGAGTTGGCCTCTCCTCCGTGTATGCGGAGATTGAGGCCCTAGATTTGACCCCGGTCACCCAGGGAGGGGATGATTTGCTGCCGGCTGGCCTCGAGCTGGGCAGCCTTACCCCAGCCTCCCTTTCCCCATGCTCCCTCCCCCTTTTTGCCTTCCCGGGTGAGCACCCTGCAGAAGGCGGTCCACCACCTGATGCCGTGACCGCTAAAACCACCATGGAGCCAGCACCTAGCATTATTGGGAGCCCCTCCCCTTCCCCCTTAACCCTTGACTCTGCTCAGGAGGCACTTTCCTTTAGCTGCTCGCCTCCTGCACCCCAGAGCCTTACCCCTGCCCCTGCCCCCACCCCTGCCCCTGCCCAAGGTCCCTCCTCTTGCAATGTTAATGCCGCCCCTGGGGTTATTTCCTTTCCGCCTTTTGCAGACTCCCCCCAGGGAGCAGTCTTTGCACTTTCTAGTCGCGACCCGTTAGGAGTGGCAGTTTTTCCCCTGCCATCCCCCTCCACCCCAAGGCGTGAAATGAATTTAATAACCCCAGCCTGTCAGACGCCCCGTCGGTGGTCCGCACCCTGTCTACCTGCCTTAGCGGACCACGAGGCTGTATTAAGAGGCCCATCAGGGAATACCTCGGGAATTGTAACCCCACCCCCCCATGAGCTGCGGCATGCGCTACGGAAGTTCCTAGAGCACTCCCGTGGCGCCCGCGATAGGGCACAGCTGGCTCTTCGGCTATGGGGGGACTTTGATCAACTCCTCCAGGCCACAAAGGCCCTTATAAAGGAGGGCAGGGGGCAAGGAAAGCGCGGTGCTGTGGCCTACGAGCGAGCCCGCAGCTTCCGAAGCGATCTACTCACCCACGGGATGGGTCATGGGTTGCTGTGCAACCTGCCGGGGGCCCTGAACCCCCCCGCCAATACGAGACCCCCACCCCCCCAGCCCTCCGTATGACGCCTCTTATTATTGCGACCCTGAATACCAGGGGCTGTAGGATGGCTCTCCGCAGGTCCCAGGTGCTCTCTTACCTTCGGGAGGGGAGGTACTCTGTAGTTTTCCTGCAGGAGACCCATACAGACCCGGCCGCCGAGGACAGGTGGCGGCTGGAGTGAGGGGACGGGGTATACTTTAGCCACTTTGCGACCTGGCAGGCTGGAGTGGCAACCCTATTCTCCCCCAACCTACGGCCTGAGGTGCTAGGGGTCAATGAGGCCGTGCCGGGCCACGTGCTGCACCTTCGAGTCCGTATGGAGGGGCTCGTGGTTAATTTTGTTAATATCTATGCCCCGCAAATGAGCTCCAGGCGGCCACAATTTTATCAGCAGGTGTCCGACTTTCTCGGCACCCTGGATTCGCATGAGTGCCTGGTCCTGGGAGGGGACTTTAACACCACCCTCGAGGAACGGGACCGCTCAGGGGCCAAACCGAGTCCGGCCGCTGCGAATATTCTCCAAGGGATAGTCGACCATCACTCCCTAGTGGACGTCTGGCGCGACCATCACCCAGATGACACCTCCACGTTCACCTTTGTCCGGGTGGAGGCCCATCGGTCACACCACTCTCGGTTGGACCGTATTTACTTATCCCGTTTCCATCTTTCACAGGCCCACTCCTCCGCCATTCAGCCGGCCCCATTCTCCGATCATCATTTAGTCGCTGTAACGGTTTCCCTCCGTGCAGAGAGACCGGGGCCGGCCTATTGGCACTTTAATAACAGCCTGTTGGAGGACGAGAGCTTTGTGATGTCCTTCCGGGAGTTTTGGCTGGCCTGGCGAGAGCAGTGGCGTGCCTTTCCCTCGGTGCGGCGATGGTGGGATCTCGGGAAGGTGCGCGCCAAGCTCTTCTGCCGTGACTACACTCGGGGCACCAGCCGACGGCGAAATGCGGCGATAGAGCAGCTGGAACGGGAGGTCTTAGAGATGGAGAGGCGCCTGGCCGCCGATCCCGAGGACCCGTCCCTCTGCGGAGCGTGCCGGGAGAAGCGGGAGGAGCTCCGGGCCCTTGAGGACCACCGGGCCCGAGGTGCCTTCGTTCGATCCCGCATCCGCCTCCTTCGGGAGATGGACCGCGGCTCCCGCTTCTTCTATGCCCTGGAGAAAACGAGGGGGGCCAAGAAACACGTCACCTGCCTTCTTGCGGAAGACGGCACCCCCCTCACGGGTCCGGAGGAGATGTGTGGGAGGGCCCGTGACTTCTACACAAGCCTTTTCTCCCCGGACCCGACCGATCCTGACGCTTGCGAGGTGCTCTGGGAGGAACTCCCCACGGTCAGCGTGGGCGACCGAGACCGACTAGAGCTGCCTCTCACTCTGGCCGAGTTCTCGGAAGCCCTCCGTCGCATGCCCACCAATAAATCTCCGGGCATGGACGGGCTGACCGTGGAGTTTTACCGCGCATTCTGGGACATTCTCGGCCCAGACCTAGTCACCGTCTGGGCTGAGTCCTTGCAGAGCGGGGTCCTCCCTCTGTCATGCAGGCGAGCGGTGCTCGCTTTGCTGCCGAAGAAGGGGGACCTCCGCGATCTACGAAACTGGCGTCCCGTCTCACTCCTTAGCACGGATTACAAAATCGTAGCGAAAGCAATCTCGCTGCGGCTAGGGTCCGTGATGGCGGACGTGGTCCACCCAGACCAGACCTATACTGTCCCGGGTTGCAGCATTTTCGACAACCTCTTTCTCGTCCGAGACCTTTTGGAACTCGGGCGGAGAGATGGTCTATCGTTCGCCCTCCTGTCTCTTGATCAGGAGAAGGCGTTCGATAGAGTAGACCATGGGTACCTCCTGAGCACTCTGCAGGCGTTTGGATTTGGACCTCAGTTTGTGAGTTTTCTCCGGGTGCTGTATGCCTCCGCGGAGTGTTTGGTTAGGCTCAACTGGACCCTGACTGAACCGGTCAGCTTCGGGCGAGGAGTGCGGCAAGGGTGCCCCCTCTCGGGCCAGTTGTATGCTCTGGCGATCGAGCCTTTCCTCTGTCTCCTCCGCAGGAGGATGACAGGGTTGGTGCTGCGGGAGCCGGAGCTGCGGCTGGTCCTGTCGGCGTACGCCGATGACGTACTCCTCGTGGTCCAGGACCCGGGCGACTTGGCGCGAGTGGAGGCATGCCAAGCCATCTATTCGGCAGCCTCCTCCGCCCGAGTCAACTGGGTCAAGAGCTCTGGCTTGGCGGTGGGGGACTGGCGGCAGGTGAGCTCCCTCCCACCCGCACTTCAGACCATCCGGTGGAGTGCGGGTCCACTGCTCTATCTCAGCGTTTACCTTTCCGCCATGCATCCTTCCCCGCCGGAGAACTGGCAAAATTTAGAGGGCGGGGTGATAGAGCGGATCCGGAGATGGACGAGGCTTCTCCGATGTCTCTCCCTCCGAGGGAGAGCACTGGTGCTTAACCAACTAGTCCTGTCCACGCTCTGGTACCGGCTCAACACCTTGGCCCCGGCCCCGGGTTTCCTGACCCACCTCCGGAGATTGATTCTAGAGTTCTTCTGGTCAGGAATGCACTGGGCCCCTGTTGGAGTTCTTCATCTACCCCTGAAGGAAGGAGGGCAGGGCCTGAAGTGTCTGTACACTCAGGTCCGCGTTTTCCACCTCCAGGCCCTGCAGAGGCTCTTTTATAGTGCAAGTAGTACGGCATGGAGCATACTGGCGCACGCCTTCCTGCGCCGTTTCCAAGGGCTTCGATATGACCGGCAGCTCTTTTATCTTTCTTCGAGGGGTTTTCCGCGAGACCTCTCCGGGCTGCCGGCCTTCTACCAGGACCTCCTCCGAACCTGGAAATTGTTTCTAACAACCAGGTCTGTGGCGGCCACCGTGGGGGCAGATCTCCTCACGGAGCCCCTGCTACACAACCCCCAGCTCTGTGTGCAGGTGGCGGAGTCCCGCTCGGTGCGCCAGAGGTTGGTCCTGGCAGAAGTTACGAGGGTCGGAGACCTCCTGGACTACGACCGGAGAGACTGGCTGGATCCCCTGATGCTCGCTCGGCGCATGGGGCTCTCCAGCCTCCGTACCCCCCGGCGCGTACTTCAGGAGGTGAAGGCCGCCTTGACCCCCGCTGCTCGGGCTTATGTTAGCCGAGCCTTGTGCGAGGGCGCACCCCGCCCATCCCTTACCCCAGGCCCGCCAGACCTTTCCATCGGGCCCCCACCCCGTAGATCCCAACACACCCCTCACCCTTTCACTGCAAGCCGGCTGCACGAATTGCAGCCGGTTAGCTTTCAAATTGCTTTACGGAAATACTTATATACACTTACGCTTCACACCCTTCACGCCCACACCCTGGTGTCCCGCCCCGATACAAAGTGGCGGGATCTCCTGCCACCTTTGGAGGGTGAGCAACCTCGGTGGGCCAGCCTGTATTCCACCCTGGTCCCAAGGCCCGTCGGGGACATCAGTTGGCGGCTCCTTCACGGAGCTGTGAGCACGGGCATGTTTTTGACACGGTTTACCCCCATTCCGGACACTTGTCCTTTTTGTAACGTGAGGGAAACCCTGGCGCACGTGTATTTAGAGTGTGCCAGATTGCAGCCCCTTTTCCGGCTCCTCACAAATATTCTATTACGCTTCTGGCTTCATTTTTCCCCCCACCTCTTTATCTATACACTTCCCATCCATGGCCCCACAAAGTCGCGGGATCTTCTGGTCAACCTCCTCCTAGCTTTGGCTAAAACAGCCATTTATAAAACCAGAGAGAGGAGGTTGGCCCATGAAACGTCCTGCGATTGTGGGGCCGTTTTCCGATCCTCAGTACACTCACGTATCCGAGCGGAGTTCCTCTGGGCGGCGTCCACCGACTCCCTGGAAGCCTTCGAGGAGCGGTGGGCGCTGTCTGGGGTTCTCTGCTCGGTGACCCCGTCCGGTTCCCTCCGTCTGACCCTTTGATTGAGGGGAAGAGCGAGAGACGCCAGCCCCAGCCATTGTCGCTGTGGATGCCATCATTCCTGTCATCTAGGAGGGGTCCTATAATACATGGGTGTCTACCCCCCCCCTCCCTAAACCGCCCACCCCGCAGCCGTGCCCATCTTACCGGGCACTCTCAGGAGAGGGAGGATCGGTGACACTGGGCGCGGCACTGGGTAACTCGAGGGGGTGGAAGACCACGAGTGTCGAGGAAGCCCCCCCGCTCTAGGCCACCAGGTAACTCAGGAGGGTGGAAGACCACGAGTGTCGAGGAAGCCCCCCCCGCTCTGGGCCCAGGCTAGCCTGAACACTTCTCCCTCCTGAAAGCTGCTGTGTTATACCTTCTGATTGCGTTGTTTTGTTGCATAGTTGTTTTGTTTCCTTTGGTAATTCTGTAAGCGTTACCAATAAATTTTCTTTCTGTTTCAAAAAAAAACAAAAAAAAAAAACCTTCCCTGTTACCTTACCCAGGGAAAAGGGACCTATTTAACCTAGGGCTAATATATCTGCCTTCTATTACTCTCCTGTAGCCATCTGGCCCGACCCTGTCACAATATCCTATTCACAGAATGGAGTGAGTTAGTTACCTGTGACTCCATTTTCATCAACTCTGATAATGACTTCAAGATAATGACCTTTAGAACTGTCTTTTAGGAAGTGTTGATGGGGTTGGTGAGGACAGGGGATCTTGTCTTAGGTATAGTGTCTCATTAAAATTGAATCAAATTTATGATACAAGGTTAAAAGTATCAGTTTTGGGCCTTGCCTTGCACCTGTAATGAGACTTACAAAGAGGTTTGTAAAGTAACAGTGGCATCTTCATTATGATGAAATGGATAATTATTCGTACAAGATAAATAATCAGTGGTCAAATGTATATAGATGCTTAAAAATAGCTTTATGCTGTTAATCAATAAGCATCTAAGAAAATAACATGTTTGTAGTAAATCCTTTTCAGTTTACAACAAAAATGGAAATGTTATTACGAAATACGTTGTTACTTTTGTTTTCTTCCTTGTCTTTTTCACTCTTCCTGGCACAAACAAGAAAAAATGTGTGTATGGATTTTTTTTATTTAGTTTTTAAAGTGCATGTTTAGTGAGTGGCAATAGGAAAAACAACACTACACTGCAATTACTTACTGCAAATCACAATTTGCTAGAAATACAGCTTACTAATTGGGGTACTAAAAACCTTGAGGGGGAAAAATCATGAAAATAAAAATGTCACATATCCTCTGACTTGCTTATGAAAACAGTAATGTACAACATGGTGTGTAGATATGATCTGATTCTGCTTCCATTGAAATCAATGCCAAAAATGACCTTACACCTAATGAAAGCAGGATCAAGCCCTGAATTGGTGTCATACACCTTGAATGTGGGGTAAGGTGTAAGGTCAAAAGGTGTATTCCTCCAGCATCTAGAGTTATTTAATGTTTCTTGCTGAGAAGCATTGACCTATGCATGCATAGTCTGTAATTACAGCCCTTCTCAACCAATAAAACTTTCCCTCAGGACAAGCTAGTTAATAACTATATGACACACACAGGTGTGTGTGTGTTTGTGTGTGTGTATATATATTTATGTAGATTAATATAACAGTAATAAAAATCCTCTGTCCCTTGCCCAATAGCTTTTTTGACAAATCCTTAAAAATGCAATCAATACAAAATTACAAATCCACCAGAATAAGTTTACCAACGCAGCCAAAATCAACTAGTTAAAACATAAATCTTAAAATGTTCCAGTTTGTCCCCCCAAAAATAATTCACAACCCTGTACTCACCCTTCCCCCAAAGTGAGAGCTATGTACATTAAGTGTAGTCTCTAGCTAACCTGTATATAGTGTACCAATGAGAGTCAGAAGTCATTTTTGTGGGGTCCTATTGAATTAAAAGAAAAGAATGTACCCATAATTTACTTGTATTCTCTTAGAACAACAAAATAATTTAACTTACATTTGAAGAAAATAGGTTCAAAATGTAGGAACAGGTTTATTAATAGGATTTTATTAACTCAGATATTGTGTAATGGAGCAGCAAGTGTAGTCCAAGCAGAGTCAGAAGGACGGCACTGTGACCTTATAAAATTAGGATGGAAAGTGCTAAAAAAGTTCTCGAAGCAGCCATGCATATGGCAGACGGTAAAACCCAACTGATAGCCACATGGTGTATACAGCCCTGATGGTAACTCATGTTCTGTTTTGCACTTTTCGCTCTCCTTTTTGTGCAATCTGCACTTTCTGTGCATACATCGCAGCTGTGATCTGCAGGGCATGCAGCTCTGAACCTCAGGGCAGTGTCTTATTACTTTTTGACCTGCAGTCTGACACAGAAAAGCTGGGAAGATAGGACTAACATTTATTTTGATGTTTATTCTGCTTCAAGTCACAAGGACAGTTTGTCGATGTAAAATATTTAGAATGTACCCCAAAAATACTTCAGATATAATTTGGACACTATAATAAGAACAACATTGAGCCATATTCATTATGTTACACATGCAATTTTTAAAGACAAATGTATCTTAGTTCCCAGATTTTGGAATAGAATGTATGATTTTGCTATATAACAGTTGATACTTTTCTCTCCTGCCTCCCCAGGGTCTCTGATTATATGGTTTTTAAAATATAGCACTGTGCAGTTTAAGTTTAGATTAAAATTAAGACTTAGTTATTGAGAACATATTCAGATACAACATTTTAAAAAGTACCTCTGAACTGTTAACTATCCATACTGTGACAGACCCAGGCCAGTGGGGTACAGGAGTCTGGTAGAAGGCAAATATACTGGCCACTGGATGAATAGTTTTCTGTTCCCGGAGTGACCAGAGCAGGGGCTGCACTAGAGCAATCAGGAACCTGCTAGAACCAATTAAGACAGGCAAGCTAATTAAGATACCTGGAGCCAATTAAGATACCTGGAGCCAATTATGGCAGGCAGACTAATCTGGACACCTGGTTTAAAAAGGACCTCTCATCAGTTAGTGGAGGGCATGCAGGGAGTGAGAAGGTGTGCTGCTGGAGGATTGAGGAGTACAAGCCTGATCTGGCCTCGGGAGGAAGATCCTGTGGTGAGGATAAAGAAGGTGCTGGGAGGAGGCCATGGGGAAGTAGCTCAGGGAGTTGTAGCAGTAGCTGTCACGCAGCTGATACAGGAGACGTAGACAGCTGCTATCCCCAAGGCCCTGGGCTGGAACCCAGTGTAGAGGGCGAGCCTGGGTTCCTCCCCATCCCCCTGACTCCTGATCGGACACAGGAGGAGTTGACCTGGTCTGTGAGCAGCACCGGAAGGGAAGGTCTAATTTGGAAAGGGATCTGGCCTGTCTCCGAATGACTATGTGGCACAACAGAGACTGCGGAGATTGTTCTCCGTTTCCCCCATGCTGGCCAGTGATGAGGTTAGCTGAGTGAACAGCAGGTTTGAGCCTCTAGCAGAAGTGGCCAAACTGAGGGCTGCTGTGAACCTCTGAGGTGAGCAAATCCCCCCAAAAAGTGCAGGACGTACCAAAGCAGAGGAGGAACTTTGTCACAATACATTGTCATTGCCTACTTTTATGTCCCTCTTTTCACAGAGAATAGTAATTCCCCAGATAATTCATTTAATATGGCAAATGAATAGAACATGTTGGTTAATTTATTATATCCGCTTTTGCAAGCACATTGTTGCAATAACACAGTTTTATTTTTAATAACATTCAGGTTGCACAGTTAAAATCACATAGGGCTAAATCTTCCCCGGCGTTTGCTCAGCCACACAGGGAAGGAAGGAAGGAAAGTAACGCGTCCCTTATACCTCTTACTGAGCCAAGCAAAGGCTACTCACATTCTGACTTCAGCTGTGGGCATGGCAGGGGAGAGCAGAGACATTTGGCCCAATAGTCTGTCTGCAAATTAGTGTGTAGGTAGGGGGAATGGGAAGAGCTTTGGAGCATTTGGTCCAATGTACAGTGGGGAGGAGAGTAAGCTGAATTGCTAGAAGGTGTGAAATAAGGCCAGGTCTACACTACAACCTATATCGGTATACCTATGTCACTCAGGGGTGTGAAAAATCCACCCCTCTGAACAACGTAAGTATACTGACATAACCAGGGCTGGCTCCAGGCACCAGCTTTCCAAGCAGGTGCTTGGGGCGGCAGTCTGTGTCCTGTGGCAGCAATTCGGCGGCAGCTCCGCCACGGTGGCTTTTGGGCGGCAGCTCCGCTGCTCTTCAGGGCATGGCGGTAATTCGGCAGCGACTGCTTGAGGTGGCAAAATTGGTAGAGCCGCACCTGGACCTAACCCACCATGTAGACAGCGCTATGTTGATGGGAAAGCTTCTCCCATCGACACAGGTACCACCTCTTGTGGAAGTGGATTAACTATGCCGATGGGAGAAGCTCTCCTGCTTCAGCGGCACTGCTGTCACACTGTATGTGAAGACAACAAGCCTTAAGGCTTGGTCTGTGCTCGAGACTTAGGTTGATGCAAGGCAGCTTACGTCGACCTAACTATGTAAGCGTCTACGCTAAAATTTCACTCCTGCTGATGTAACTGCTCCGCTACGCTGACTTAATAACTCCACCTTCACGAGAGTCATAGAGTCACTGTTGATGTAGTTAGGTCAACGCAGTGTCAGTGTAGACGTGTTTCTTACATTGACACTTACTGGCTTTCAGAAGCCTTCCCACAATACCCGACACTGACAGTACAGTTGGTACAAGCGTTCCTGGTGAGGACGTGCACTGCTGACAAAAGAAGCAAAGTGTAGATACGCACTGTGATGTAGTTGCTGTGGCAGCTGTATGCCGACGTAAGTTAGGTCGATGTAATTTTGCAGTGTAGACATGCCCTAAGTAACCCCCTCCTGGCACAAGGGATAGCAGGGCAGAATAGTGCCTCACTCTCTGTTTCTTCACAGAGCTCGTCCTGTGGCTGCGCAGCCACGTGCTGCTCCTTACTATGGGTTGAACCTAGTGGCTCAATCTAGCCCTGAATCAGGAAAAGCAAAAGTGAAGGTTCAAACGGCAATGCTGCTGTGTCACACACCCTGTATATTTTACAATATACCTTTAACAATATAAACAGTAGTAAACTTCAAAGTTAGCCAGAAAATGCAGGATATTGCATTTGTATTTCTTCATTAGCCCTAGGATAGAAGAACTCTAATATATGGCCAGATTCTTTCGCTGTTAATTATGTGCCTTACTCTGTGAACAATCATGTTTTATTTCAGTAGGTGTATTGTGGGGCTAGACACTGCTCATTGTGAATGAGGGTGACAGAATTGGGCCCATAATACATTTTGTGTAAAGATTTCAAGGATCTTTCTCCCCAGATCTTTCCATGTTGGCTTGGTGCCTGTAAAAATTCATGTTCATAAACCAAAAAGTAGCCTTTTCGTGTAACTTTTGCTTAGGAACAGATTTTTTTTTCAGTCATGTGACGTAAAAAGAATTTAAAAATACATATCTTGCTTTGTCCATTAAATTGTACAAATGAAAGTAGGTTGTGTATTGAACATTTTGAAAACATTTTGAAAATTAAGACCTGCATTTTGCTACTGCTTTGCAGTTGACCCTTCAGGCCTATTTCGAGTTACCAGATGAAAATAAGGTTTCCCTTCAAGTGGTGGTTGCCAAGGGCAACTGGCACTGACGCTAAAAGATGAATACTCTACCTACTTAGTATAATGCCTACTTTGTGAGCTAAATAAAGAGCTAAATTGCAGAGCAGGGAGTTGGATAAATGTAAAATATCAAGGGAGCAAAACTCAAGATTATTAAGGACCCAGAATTCAGAAAGGATTATTGTCAGTACATGGATAGTAACTGGCTGGCATACAGATTCTAGGTGCAAATCTGTTGCTAGGCACTTTGCTGTCTTGGCCCTGCTGTTCAAGACCTGCTCCAGTGAGTAATGCCAGCACGGTTTCTCTGTCTGGGTACTAAACAAGGCTATGGAAGTTTGGCGAGAGAAAGGAAACCTTTCCTGCAGTAGTTCTTTTAGCTTCTGTAGTAGAAATGAGTGTTGAGGTTACAATCAATTTAGCTTCTGTGAGCTTGCAGTTGATAGGGTCAGCTGTCACTGAGAGGTGTCATTGTGGTCACTCAGAATTTTTAGGTTAAGTTTATTAGTAGTTTGTATAAATGACAGAAAAAAATTCTGCACCTAAAATTTATACCACGAAAAGCTCTACATTTCAATGGGTAAAAAAAATCAGAAAGCAAGCTTAATCCCCTTTCAAAACAGAATAGCTAATTTTTGTGTGTGGGAAAGCTCTTATTTGTGGTTCAGTGATAAAATGATTAATATGTGCAGAACTGTCATATGTCTGGGCAACAGGAAAGGAATCATGAGACAAGCATAATTTAATATCAAAAGAGAGAAAAGCTGCTGGTATATTACAAATTAGCTTGGCATGTTAAAAATTATTTTTAGTTAACCAAAAATAAACATCAATGGATACACTACACGTGCCATACCTACAGTTAGATACATATGTGATCCAAGGACTGTTTCTTACATGATGTTGCTATAGGAAATATATCTGGAACTGTGGCACATTTCTCCGTTAGTGATTCACCACATTGAGCAATCAGCTTGGTTTAATATAAGAGTGATCCAAAGCCCACTGAAGTCAGTAGGCATTTTTCAGTGGCTTCGTTAAGCTTTGCATCGATTCCATTATGAAGACACAGAAATACTGTTTATAAGGGTAGTGCTTCCTATAGTGATACATTCTGCATAGCAATTTTGAATTATATTGGAGGGTTGTTCAGCCACAAGAATTATTAAAGGGTTGGAAAGCATGCCTTGTAGTGAGGAGCTCAATCTGTTTCGCTTATCAAAGAGAAGGTTAAAGGGTGATTTGACTGCAATCACTAAGTACCTACATGGGGAATAAAAAATTAATAATTGGTTCTTCAGTCTAGCGGGGAAAGGTATAAACATGATTCAATGACTGGAAGTTGAAGCCAGACAAAATCAGACAGAAAACGAGGAGTAAAATTTTTACAGTCAGGGTAATTAACCACTGGAACAGCTTACCAAGAGTTGTGGTGGATTCTCCATAACTGACCATTTCTAAATCAAGATTGGATGTTTTTCTAAAAAATAATCTCTAGTTCAAATGGGAATTACATTAAGAGAAAATATGGAGGCGGTCAGACTAGGTGATCACAGTGGACCCTTCTGGCCTTATCTATAAAACTGATATAATATTAAAGTGTTCAGTCAATTCATTGGTGCTTTCTAATACAGAAACAGATATAACATACAATCACTAAATAAGACTGCCAGCCTGTCAGCCATTCCTATTAGCAAGGTGACAACTCAAAGAAAAAGCCATCTGTTGTATGTCAGCCATGGAGTAAAATAATAAATTACAGTCTGGTAACAGTGAAAGGCATGTCAGTTATGCTTCTAAACTCCGAATCTTAAGGCAATATGGAAGGCCATCCCTAGATGCCATATAATTAAAGATGACCTGCAGGTTGTTTGCACAAAATTCCTTCTGCTGTAACACTATGGACTGAATGAACCCAACAGGTTAAGAGGGGTGATAAAAAGCTTTAACTGCTAACACTTCCAAACCTCAGCTGCATGCTCCTGTGGACTTCCATGGTTGTTGTGAAATCACCAGCATAGCGTAAGTAATCTTTAAGAGATATCATGCATTATGGGATGAGCGCTTCTCAAAAGCAACGAAGGCTGATGTGAATATACTGAAATTTCGTTCTGTGAATTTCACTAGCTATCCATTCATTTCAAAACATAATTCAAAATTCTGGTCTGAATCGATAACTCTTAACAGGTTGGGACCTGATTACCTCGAAATCCCACCTCTCCTATGCTCCACATAGTACAATGCAGCTGGAGACAACCAGGTTCAGGTTATCTGGGGCAAAGCATTCTCAGAGGCAGGACCACAGCTCTGAACTCCTTGCCAGAAGAGATCAGACTGAGCCTGAGACAAGTACAACATGCAGTGCTTCAATGAGACTTTCCCCAGGATTGACAGCTGTCAATACATTTTTTTTAAAATCCATTGACATTTTAAATTATCCTTGAACACACAAACTTATCCACCCAGGTGATAAAATCATTTGCAATGATAAAACAAAATTTTAAATGGCTAGAATGTGTCTAATCCTTGATAGTGGTTTGTAAATAGTCAATGTTCTGGGCTTGCTGAGCAGAATGATCTAAAATTATTGGAACCATTCAGAATTTTTCAATAGTTTGTGTAATACAAATGGAACTACTGTATTTGTACTGTATTTGGAGTCTTAAGTACTTCAGAAATGGATTTTTTATATATGCTAAAAATCTGATTTATTTTTATGTTAATTAAAAACTACTTTACAGGTGCACACTTCTAACATAAAAGTGCCTTTTCCAAGTCAGGATTTCAAAATTCAGTCTTCACCTTCTTAAATTCCAGATGCCAAATTATTAATTGTTTTCAGAAGTCTCTACTTTTCCACTTTCAGCAAATTTTGATCTTACCTTGGAAAATAGTGATCTAATAAAACAAATTTCCCTGACAACACATAGATTTATCAAATGTATGGTCATCTCATTAAATAATCTACCAAAATATCATGCATTTAAAAATGAGAAAAACAGAATAGTTGCACAGTGTCTTTTTGCAATGAGACATTTTTAACTTAGTGTTATTCTACTACACATTAAGCAAACTCTTGAACTATACAAGATTTAACAGGATTCCCCTGTTTGGTGGGACTGTCCTTGTTCTAATGGGATTGTCAAGGGTTTGTAATGGATTGCAATTTCACATAATCATAAAAGTTTTTAATATATTTATAATGCAATATATATCTGGTGAAAATTATAACTATAAGGCCTGTTGTCTTACTGATTTTGATAATACATTTTGACTGTAGGGCTGCCAACTGTCTAATCACACAAATGCAAACACTTTGCCCCGCCCCTGCCCTGTCTGTTCCCCGAGACTCCGCCTCATCTCTAAGGCCACGCCCCACTCACTCCATCCCCCCTCCCTCTGTTGCTCGCTCTCCCCCACCCTCGCTCACTTTCACCGGGCTGGGGCAGGGGTCGCGGTGCAGGAGGGGGCGTGGGCTCTGGCCTGGGGCCGAGGGGTTTGGAGTGTGGGAGAGGGCTCCGGGATGAGCCTGGGGTAGGAGGGGGTGTAGGGTGCAAGCTCTGGGAGGGAGTTTGGGTGCTGGAAGGGGGCTCAGGGCTGGGGCACAGGATTGGGGTGCAGGAGGGGTGAGCAGTGCGGGCTCTGGGAGGGAGCTTGGGTGCAGGAGGGGGTGAGGGGTGTAGGCTCCGGCCGGGAGGCACTTACCTCAGGCAGCTCCTGGTCGGTGGTGCAGCGGGACTAAGGCAGGCCCCCTGCCTGCCCTGGCCCTGCGCTACTCCCAGAAGCGGCAGGCACGACCCTTAATATATTTGAAGACTATCAGGTCCCCCTGGAGTCATCTTTTCTAAATAAAAGGTTTTTTTAACCTTTCCTTGTAGGTTAGGTTTTCTAAACCTTCATCATTTTTGTTGTTCTCCTTTGGACTCTTTCCAACTTGTTCACATCTTTTGTAAAATGTGGTTCTCAGAACTGGACACTGTACTCCAGTTGAAGTCTCAACAGTGTCAAGTAGAGCAGCATAATTACCTCCCATTTCTCACATATGATACACCTGTTAATACATCCCAGAATGACCTTAGGCTTTTTTCATAACCACATCACACTGTTGACTCATATTCAAGTCATGATCCACTCTAACCTCCTTTTCAGCAGCATTACTGCCTAGCCAGTTATTCCCCGTTTTGTAGTTGTGCATTTGATTTTTCCTTCCTAAGTGTTGTACTTTGCACTTGTCTTTATTGAATTTCATCTTCTTCATTTTAGACCAGCTTTCCAATTTGTCAAGGTTATTTTGAATTTTAATCCTGTCCACCAATGTCCTTGCAACACTGCAGAGCTTGTCGTCATCCACAGATTTTATAAGAATACTCTCTACGCTATTATCCAAGTCACGAATGAAAATATTCAGTGTACTGAACCCAGAACTGAACACTGCAGTATCCCACTAGATATGCCCTATCAGTTTGACAGAGAACCATTGAACTCTTTGAGTATGATCTTTCAACGAGTTGTGCACCCACCTTTCTAGTAATTTTATCTAGACCACAATTCCCAAGTTTGTTTAGGAGAATGTCGTGTGAGACTGTGTCAAAAGCTTTACTAAAATCAAGGTCTATCATCTCTACTGCTTCCCTCCCATCCCCTATCTGCTAGACCAGTAAACTGTCTGAAAAAGAAATTAGATTGGTTTGGCATGATTTGTTCTTTACAAATCCATCCTGTCTATTCTTTATAACCCTATTATCTTCTAGGAGGTTGAAAATTGATTGTTTACTAGTTTGTTCTAGGCTCTTTCCAGATATTGATGTTATGCTAACGGGTCTATAATTCCCAAGGTCCTCTTTGTATTCCTTTTGAAAGACAGATACTATGTTTGCCCCTCTCCAGTCCCTAGGACCTCACCCATCCTCCATGAGTTCACAAAGATAATTGCTAGCAGTTCTGAGATTGCTTCAGCTAGTTCCTGAAGACCCTGGGATGAATTTCATGAGGCCCTGACTACTTGAATACATCTAACTTATCTAAATCTTCTTTCTTCTGTTCTTTCCCTACTTTGGCTTGCATTCCTTCCCCACTGTTGTTGTTGTTAATTGTATTGAGTGTTTTGTCACCATTAACCATTTTTAGTGAAGACTGAAGCAGGTTTGAGCATTGGCCTGCTAAACCCAGGGTTGTGAGTTCAATCCTTGAGGGGGCCATTTAGGGATCTGGGGCAAAAATTGGGGATTGGTCCTGCTTTGAGCAAGGAGTTGAACTAGATGACCTCCTGAGGTTCTTTCCAACCCTGATAGTCTATGATTCTATGAAAACATGCATTAAAAACCTCAGCCCTCTTTATACCATGAGTTATTAGCTCTCCTTTCCTGTTAAGTAGAGGACCTACAGTTTCCTTCATCTTTCTCTTGTTCTTGATGTACTTAACGAACCTCTTCTTATTGCCTTGTATGTCTCTGCTAGGTGTAACGCATTTTGTGCCTTCGCCTTTCTGATTTCATCCCTACGTGCTTCCTTAGCAATTTGTCCACATTTCCACTCTTTGCACTCTTTCCCTTTTGATTTTCAGGTCATTAAAGAACTCTTGATAGAGCCATATTGGCCTCTTACTATCCTTCTTATATTTCCTTTGCATCAGCATAGTATGTAGTTGTGCCTTTAATATTGTCCCCTGGAGAAACTGCCAGCTCTCCTGAACTCCTGTATCTCTTAGATTTTCTTTTTGTGGGACCTTACCTACCAGCTCTGTGAGTTTGTCATCCCTTTTGAAATCCATTGTCTTTATTCTGTTGCTCTCACTCCTTCCTTTCCTTAGAATCATAAAATTTATCATTTCATGATCACTTTCACCCAAATGTCTTCTACTTTCAGATTCTCAACCCATTCTTCCCTGTTGGTCTGAAACAAGTCTAAAATGGCTGTCCCCCGTTACTTCCTCCACTTCCTGGAACAAAAGCTTTCCCCCTGTGCATTCCAAGAACTTAATGGAAACCTTGTCTTTTGCTGTATTATTTTTCCAACAGATGTCTGGGTAGTCCAAGTACCCCATTACTACTAGGTGTTGTGTTTGGGATATTTTTGTTTGTTCTAGAAATGCCTCATCCTCCACCTCTTCCTGATTTAGTGTTTTATAGTAGACTCCTACCATGATGTGACCTTTTCCCTCCCCCCTTTTATCTTTACCCAGAGACTTTCAACTGTCTACTTCTCACCTTCTTTTCAGACCAAGTGCATATATACTTAATGTATAATACAACAACCTCCACTCTTTTTTCTGACTGTCCTTCCTGAACAAGCTATACCCCTTTATACAAGTGTTCCAGTCATAAGATTTATCCCACCAAGTCTCTGTGATGCCAGTTAAGTCATAATTTAGCTTATATACTAATACTGTCAGTTCTTCCTGTTTATTCTCCTATACCCCTATAAACAAATGCAAAACATTAAGTTGTTGAGCAGATACTGCCACTGATTTCCCTCTTGTTGCTCCTATGACCCTACTGTAATTTTCCATGTTCCCCCCTCCAACACAGGTTGCCTTTTTTATGCTTGCCTCTGGGCTTTTGTCACTTGCCTCTATGAATCTAGTTTATAGCCCTCCTCGCTAGGTTGGTGAGTTGATGAGCGAAGATGCTGTTTACTGTCTTGGTCAGATGGACCACATCACTTCAAGCAGACCTCCTTCCTGGAACAGCATGCCATGGTCGAGAAAGCCGATTGACACCATATATGCAACTATGCATTCATCTCCAGGTTGCACATGCCCCTACCTGGGCTCTTACTCTCAGCTGGGAGGATGGATGAGAACACAACCTTGCTCCCAGAGCTCTGTAGTCACTGCTGATCTGATCAGGTAGTATCACTAGTGCCCACGATGAGCAGCATGAGATAGTGGTCAGAGGGTTGGACCCTCTCTGTATTTGTTGGACATGGGTTCCAGGCAGGCAGCATGCCTCCTGGGACATCGTGTCAAGTTGGCAGATGGATGCCTCCGCCCCCCACAGATGACAGTCACTGACCACCACTACCACCTTACAACTTCTCCTCTTGGGTGTGGTTACTGTGAGCCTCCCAGATGTGGGGGCAGGTGATTCTTCCTCTTGAGGAACTGAGCGCTGCTCCTCATCACCTGTTGCCAGTACAGCATACCATTCTTGATGGTGATGGAGGGGTGACCTGGGGGAAGGAGCTCTGTCTACTGCCCAAGACGGCCAGCAGCCAGTCTCTTCCCCTTAGAGCAGCCAGTTCTCTTTCCTCCTCTGGTGCTGCTGTAGCCATCTGTAATTGGCTTGCATCCTCTGTGCCAGATGTTTCCACATGTGTCCTGTTGATTATGTCCCTTATGCTCCTGGGTGCTATGCAGATGAGCCGCCGCCTCCTGCAGCTCTCTTATCTGCTTCCCAAGGGTCTTGACCAACAGACACCTCTTAGACTGAGTAGTTCCCCCTGCCTGGCTTTTGTCAGCGGGGACATGCAGGCCACATTTCCAGCAAGTCAAGTACAAGACCTGGGTGGAAGTCTCCAGGGTCAGGATGCCTTTCTGGTGGGGGACACAGGTGCAGACAGAGAAAGAGCTAGCAGTGGTGTTGGCTACACACTGCTTTTTCCCCACTGTGGGCTCTTCCTTGTAGAGTACCTGCAAATTTAAGGAAAAGCGCGGGGGGGAAAGCACTCACTCCTACCTCATTGCGTTCCTCTGCTGGCAAACTCAGCTGCTTTAACTCCCTTAATCTCCCAGCTGCCTTCATATCACCAATCATGTGGTCCTTTAATGTATTCGTTTTATTGTAACATCATGGCAATGACATTTTAGTTTAGCTGGAATACCTATTTCATCCTTAACATCTTTCTTTAGTCACCCATCACTTTCTGAAAAACTATTCTGTGCATGCTGAGAGAGTGGAACTCGGCTATATAATGTGCTTGCTTTGTCTGGTTTTTGGCAGAAGTATAATCTGTGTAGAAAAAACCTGTGCCATCTGTTCATTGAGATTTGCCTGATTGCAATATGAAGGTTACGTTGTGTTTTTTACTTTCACATCAAGTTGTTAATTATCAAGTTACAAAGCTGTTGCTTTATGGTATTGCTAAAGAGAAGATAATCTGCATGTGTGTCTAATGTTACAGGATGCTGAAATGTCAGCCACACTCCCTGTAATAACTTGATTGCTATTGTAACACTTTTTTCATTTCCTAAAGTCTGAATTAACTGGCAAAAAACCTATTTGCATTAGCCTAAGAATATTTAGGTCCTGATCCTGCATATACTAATGAACGTGCTTAATTTTAAGCACGCAAGTATTTTCATTATGGATAAATATTTTTGGGGTCAGACCCCAAAATCATGAGTCTGGACCCCAAAATCATGAGATTATGTTGTGTTTTGTGATCTGCCTTTTAATTTTTGAGCTACCCCTGCCTATCCCCTTTGTGTGTGGCAGTCAGTGTTGCTCACTCTCCCAAATGTATTGGATAAGATGATTTTTGGCATCTGCTGTAGGAACTCTCACCGCCACAGCTGCTTGTCTCCTGCCCAGCAATTAATTCTTCTTCCAACCCCCATATCAATCCTGCCCCCTCTCCCAGTACATTATCAGTTCTACCCCCAGCCTCACCTCTGCTCTTCTTTGGGTTCCTCACCTCCTTTGCCAGGCCTAGTGTTGCAGAAGAGAAGAGGAACTTCCTGTAGCAGCTCTGATTGGTTGCTCAACTCCAGGAGGCGGGCCAGGTAGGCATCAGTCAGTGAGGTTTTCCCCCAGGCAGGGTTCAAATTTGTTAGAGGGCTGGCATTTCTCAGTCACTGCCAGAGGGGCTCCAGCCCAGGCCAAAATCCCATCACTTGTGAACAAATCATGAGAGTTGGTATCGCTGATGAGCTATAAAGTCATCCAGCACCAGGATGGATAAAAATCAATGCTTTTTTAAAAAGAAATTTAAAAAATCAGATTTTTTTTATTTTAATGGGAATTTTTTGTTAAAAGGTTTTCTCCTCAAAAAACATATCTAAAGATAGTTTTAATTAAGATACGTTATAGCTCAAAGATATTGCATCATGAAATAGGAATTATAAATTTAATTCTATTGTATATAGTCATGGAATGTTTAAGAAAAGTTTTGTAAATGAGTTCCAATAGTTCATGGATTAGGAACCCAATCTTATGGGGTTCCACAAGCTTTTGTATAGGTTATTTAGGTTAATCTTTCTATCTACCCAATGGGACTCAGTGCTCAGTCTAGAAGATACCATCAGAGATGCTTAGTTTTGCAGTTCTCAAACTGTGGATTTGTGTCTCCAGAGGTAACATGCTCATTAACAGCAAAAATGTTTTAAAGTAAATAAATAAATAATAGAGAGAGGTGAGAAATAACAGACCTCAACTCTCTTGTCCCTCTGCAAATTTGTGCACACAGACTCAATCCTTTACCTCTCTCTAAAAGTGCAAAGCTTCAAAAAGTTCAATGAATAGAAGATTTGGGGGTTGGAATAGATCTGGACAAGGAGAAGAAGTCTGGAGATAAATGTGAGAAGCGAGGGACATACACTTTTTTGTTAAAATATTATGTTTGCTGTTGAAGAAAAAAATCCAGAATACTCTAACATTGTTGTTTTAGTTAAATAAAACAATTTAAATGTCTGCCTGATGATGTTCTCCTCCTAATACAGCATGGCAAGAAAATCCTCCAAATATTAATGATTAACCTGTTGATTTGGATAGTTCACCTCCCAATGACTTCATAAATATCTGCTTCAGTTACCTTTGGTAAATTAAATAACCAAATAATCATTCATTTTCTGATATAGCTGTAAAACTTATCTGAAAATTTTTCAAAATAAATTACTGTTTAAAAATGTATAGTGTGTACCTTCTAAAAATGAAGCCTACATCTGTGTCTGAGTTGTGAAGAATATGTATTAAGGTTATAACAAGCAACAAGAATGCACTTTTATGTAGAAAACCATGATTAAATCGAGTCTTCCTGACTCATGATTTAAATCAATTTGATTTAAATTAAATCCACCTTGTCCAGCACACTGGAGGTGAGTGAGAGACAGGAAATAGTAGCAACTTTACTTCTAATCCCTATTTAATATTAGCACAAAAACAGGAGCAGTAGTGGTGATGTGCTGGAAAAGGCTCTTGGAACCCGTTGTTAAATGTTACCACCAAGCTGAAGGAAGAGTAGAACTTAGTTCCCTGGCCTCTGACGGAATTTACCCCATCTGGATACTGTATAATCATTGCAGTAAAAAATGATTTACCCTTTGACTTTCTGACGAGCAATATTTTTGCTTTTGGAATGCACTACTAGATTGTACCTTGGGATGGATATTTTCAAAGTAATGTCCCAGCAGGAGAAAATACCCCAGACTTCCCTTTAATCTTTTTATATGTTCACCGCATGTTTCAAATGACAATACAAATGGAACCATGTTCTGTATTGTCAAAATACTCCAGGAATAAAATGTAGATAATTCTAGAAAATAGAATTTTCTTCTATCCACTTCCCCAAGAGGCAGTGGTGAGGTCAATTGAAGAATTCTTCTGTCAATTTAGCATTAACTACCTCAGCGGTTAGTTCAGTTTAACTGCATGTCTCAGGAGTGTGGATTTTTCACATCCCTGAGAGACAAAGCTTTGTTGATGTAACTTTTCAGTGTAGACCAGCCTGGAGACTCAGCAATCCTTAACTCGTTTCTGTATGTAGAAAATAAATTGCATGTTTAATGTTTTACCAGACTATACCTTCCATGATGATAAAAATGCTCTGGAAAAAGGAATTAAATGTGTTCACTACCTATTTGATTTCTAAGAAAAATAGATAATTTGGACTTGTGTTCCAACAATCAAAACAAATCCTGGCTGAAAATGGATCTGTGTATATCACATGTGTCTAGTAGAGCTAGCCATGATGTAATCAGAAGGTAAAATAATAGATTGTGCAAACTGTACATTTATTAGGCTATGAAGGAGAGCATTAGAGGATCCAGAAAGGACTCTGGAAAAAACTGCTTGACTTGAGCTAATCTATACCACTCTCCTAAGCACATGCATCAGAAATTGAGATCACTGTACAGAAAGGTTGTCAATAATGCATATAAAAACATACAGCACAACTGAGAGCAAGCAACACAAAATGCAGGTGTGGGGAAATCACATACCTACATGCAGAGGCAAGACAGCATATCCTGTGTCTGAGAGAGGATGCCAAAACTGCCAAAAAAACAAACAAACAAACAAACCCAGAAAACCCTAATAATTTTTCAGCCTCGTGTAGATCTAAACTACAAAGCAATGCAAAGGAGAGTGTAAAGCATTGCCCACACATGAACAAGGTATGCAGACAGCAAGATCAAACAAGTACTGATGAAGAAGTGTGTGTGTTCACTCTCAGCATTCATTTACAGAGGTGTCTTCAGTGCAGGCCTGGTCTGAGTAGCTGAGCTGGGAAAAGGCTTGGGCCAGGCTATGTAAACATAAACTGCAGTAGTCTCTGTGGAGATGATATCTGTACTATGCCGAGGTTGTGTATCCACGGTGAACCCCCTGCTTCAAGTTCTGCCCCAACGTTGAGCAGCTGAACTGTACTATTTCCATTTTGGGGGGGACGGGACTAGACCTTGATACAATATTTTGAAGCCATCAAACCCTGTTCTATCCTTAGTTCTGCCTCAACATCCAAAATTGAAACCCTAGCCGAAACCTAATCCAGATCTCTTCCTTCCTGGATCCAAACACTGTCACTTTGGTTCATTTGTACTAATAGCCTTATAACCATCATAGCAAATTTTGGTGCCAGTAATAATGTGATAATTGAATCAGATTTTCTGAATTTTCTTCATCTGCTTCAAGAACAGTGTAAAGATGTTTCTGCGTAATTCTCAAGGCAAACCTTGCTGTGTTCTTCTGATAAAACTTTATGGCATCATTTGTGTCTTGTAATTTTGTTGGTTTCAGCCCTTTGCTCCAGAACAATTTGTTTCCTTATTTTTTAAAAAATTAACTGTAAAGGACACAATATTTCATATTTAATATGGCAGTCTCTAGTCCTGCAATAACCTATTATGTTTTAAGTAACTATACAATCCGCTGCTGAACAAATTTCTCCTTGCCACCGCCTGTGTCATACAATGCAGATGTTAGCGTGCATCTGCATTAACCTGTCTTGTTGGCTTCCTTTGCATTACAAACTATTATGTGGGAAAAAATTGTTTCTACTAAATACTCTTTTATGACTTGCTTGCAGAGGATGGTGTACCTTATGGCTGGAAACAAGGGTGTGTGGCTCAAGCTCTTTACTGTTTCAAAGTAAATTGGATTTATATTGCAAAATGCTCCTTTTCTTTCTGCTAGCTGTGTGTCTAATGCCATTAAGATGGTTGCATAATAATTATGCTTTAGTAATTCATTTTATGCTACAATAGTATGCTATTCTGTATTTTGTAACTGGTTGAGGTTTCTGGTAGCATCAACTCTATTTTAGAAGATATTTGAAAAGGAGCATCATCCTATAGCCAGTAGCCATACTACTTTGTTCTGTGACACAGTCAATTCCTACAAATTAATTAGATTTGACCCTGTTCAGTACTTTGATTGGAGACTTCGATGAGAAACCAAGGAACAAGTTAGGTGCTGCAGGAAATAGTACTGATGAACCTGTAGGTGGCTCAGTTAATTAGTGAAGCTTTTATAAAAACTAAGTGTTAATATTACATGTGTGTGAATGTAAGATCTGATCATTATCAGTTGTCTTTCTTTTCCAAAAAAACCCCCAAACAATTAGGCAAATTATACCCTGTTAACCTGGTATAACATGTGAGTAGCTCCATTAGTAGCAATGTCATTACTCTTGATTTACACGTGTATATCTGGGAGGTGAATTTGGCTCACTAACTTTATTACATAGTCCTGCCTTGAGTGCAGGGTACTGGACTAGATGACCTATTGAGGGCTCTTCCAGTCCTACACTTCTCTGATTGTATAGTAGGCAGAAGAAAAAAAGTTAGATTTCATGCAATGCGGAAGTTCTTCAGCACATACTGTGCATATTCCTGTTCGGAGGTGGGAGAAGCATTCTTTTTCTTCTTTTAGCCCTACCCTGTAGTTTTCTACAAGTACAGTATTGTTCTTTTTCTGGCCTGAAGAGACCCAAGACTTGCATCAGGACTACTTGTTGGATTGGGTAAAAAGAATGTTTAATGTAGCAACCATTGCCCTCCCTGGAAAAAACTACCCTGTCACCTAAACAAAGCACCTGAGCTCTGCTAACCAAGTGGAACAGAACACTATTAATTGCTTCCATTATTGGTCTCAGGATTACAGCTACAATGATATTGCCAAATCCCAGGGCGTATACTGCTTTACTTATGCCAGAATTCAGACCACCTTGAACTGTGATCTGCTGAGATCTCACAAGTCATGGTAGGAGGTCTTCATAGGAAAATCATGTAGGGCAAAACTCAAAAGGGTACCTGCTGCTGGTTATTCAGTCGGTGGCTCTCTTTCCTACGAGGCAGCACTCAGACAAGTTCCTGACCACGTGTGGCACTTTTCACGAGTGTAGCTCCAGTTTTGCGGTTCAGATCC
The DNA here is from genome assembly GCF_965140285.1 of Lepidochelys kempii. Lineage (NCBI taxonomy): Eukaryota > Metazoa > Chordata > Testudines > Cheloniidae > Lepidochelys > Lepidochelys kempii. The sequence continues at coordinate 58,630,684 of NC_136382.1, forward strand.
CAATCTGGATAATTATATTCTGTGAACTCAGTAGCTTGAGCTCAGAACTAAGAACCAGGAACTCTTGAATCCCAGTCCAGTCTGGGGCACAGATTTCTGCTGTGCTCTTGGGCAAGTTGGTCTGCCTCGGCTTTCTCATGTACATTTCAGGAACTCCCCTTGATGGGCTACCGAGTGAAGTTCCTGCCCTACCCCCATTCATAAAATTCGGCCCTCCATTCTCCCTTCCTCCCCATCTGCCTCCTACTTGGCCTTCTTAGGAATCCTTTGTGTCTCCTGGTGCACCCTGCTTCTTCCTCCAATTGCCTCCCAGCTGTTGCTACCAATCCAATAGCCTTTTCACTCCTGAATGTTCTGTACCCACCTGAAAATAATTAATAATCAGGAGTTGAAGGGGCAAAAGTTTAATAGCTTCCCCCACCCCCAGATATGAACAAGTGAACAAATACATTTTACCACCTAATCCCACGCTCTAATTAAAGAAGCTTTCTAAAAGTCTGTATGTGGTTCCAAAGGCTGAGAAACTCATGAGACAAAACAATAGGGTGCAGATACCTCCCATGGATAAATCATTCCCTTACTTCACTGATGTTATGTGAACTCTGCTTCCTTTGGCTTCTCTCTGTCCCTGGCTGTTGGGGGAGATTGAGTTCCTGCTTTACTGGTCGTCTTCAGGCCCTGATTAAAAAGACTGCAGCTGTTTCCTGGACCTCGGGCGTCCACCAGTTCTTCTCACCCAGGGGATGTGTTAAGTCAGTAGTGTGTAGCAGATGTTTCTGGGTATGTCTATACCCATAGCTGGCCCTTGTCAGCTGGCTTGGGCTGGCAGGACTTGGGCTCCGATGATGTTTAATTGTGGTATAGAGAGAAAGTTACCAGGTTTTGGGGCGAAAACGGCAAGACATCTGAGTGGCTCATGTAATCCGCTGATAATACTTGCACTGTGAAGTTCTTTGCTGTATTTTTATAGGCATAGCCCTACTTACTGGCTTATGCACACTGGTTACTCATTCTCAAAATTACACTGCTATTGCAAGTCCTTTTAGGGTTCCCTGGATATTAACTATTTAAATTATCTGGCAAATACTAGCGGCTACTCTTTGGTATTCTAACACCAAAAAAGTGGATTTCACACATCACTAATAATGCATCAGGAACTTTTTTGGACAAATCAGATCCTTCCTTATGTCTTCCTGACCAACATATAAACGTATAGAAAAACCATGCAATACATGGTACTATTAAATTCCTCTGTGAAATGCAGTTCTGATTACTTTTCACAGGATGGGCAATGGCAGCAGTGGCCAAACTGTGGCTCTTTTACCATTAAATGGTGGTTGAAGGAGCACCCCCCCCATTCTCCACCTACTAGACTGGGAAGGGGGAGCTTGGGACCTCTGCCTTGTACCAGGGTGGTGGTGTACGGGCTTCTGCCCAGCAGGGAGGAGGATCTTGGGGCTTCAGCTCCACAGGATGTGCCTGAAATCCTGAGCCCTGGCAGGTGTGCTCTGGCTCTCGAACTTTTGAGGTTAGTTGTATGCAGCTTGGAGGGTCAGTAAGTTTGGCCACCCCTGCTCTATGTAATACTACACTGCATTAGGATTCTTTAACTTGTCAAGTATATCAGAACCTATTTTCCTGGATGTGATCATTTTGTTTTAACATGTGCATCAGGTAAACTTGTATTACATACTGACAGCAAAGTAAAGTTAATGGACTTGACTCCCTAGGTGAGCGTTTTTACAACATGAATCATAGAATAACAGAGTTGGAAGGGACCTCTGGAGGCCATCTAGTCCAACTCCCTGCCCAGAGCAGGACCAATCCCAACTAAATCATCCCAGCCAGGGCTTCGTCAAGCCTGACCTTAAAAACTTCTAAGGAAGGGGATTCCACCACCTCCCTAGGTAATGCATTCCAGTGTTTCACCACCCTCCTAGTGAAAAAGTTTTTCCTAATATCCAACCTAAACCTCCCCCACTGCAACTTGAGACCATTACTCCTTGTCCTGTCATCTGCTATCACTGAGAATAGTCTAGATGATATCTGTGCTAAATTGTGTATTTTAACTATAGACAAATCACAGGTGCTCAAGTAATAATTTAGTAGGTATAGACTATTCTCTAAATTTCTACTGCCCACATTACTACTTTAATGAAAACACACAACATTAAAGAAGATTTCTGACTCCTTTTTTTAATTTTCTGTTTTTTATCAAAAAGTAATTTCAGAATTTAAACACCTAATTTTAGAAATTAAATGTATTTTGTCCTTTAGAGTTTGCAGTGAAAATCAATGTAATACTTTTTTATAACGCTACTAACATTGCAAGTATTGGGGATTTCCTGAAATCAATCATTTACAATAGAAATAATAACAAATAAAATTTCAGCTGTTTCAGTAGTCTGGTGAAACCACAATTCATTGTCACATGGGAATCCAGTACTAAACTTAGACATGAGCTCCCAAAGTAAAGAGCTGGGAATACTAAGGAGGCTGCATGCTCAGCTCAGATAGTCTAGTAGTGGCAAGGAATGCAATTGACAGATTTTAGGAGAGACCTACAGCAAATCCACTTCTCTCAGAAGGATGTTTTCTGTAATATTGATATTTGAGAAAAGTGCCTATGAGTAAACAGGAGATCCATTAGGAGGTCAGAGTAATAAAATAGCGTAGTTAGTTAAATTTTTCCAAAAGTAACATGTAGAATCTGAGAGTTGCCTTTACTTACTGTATGTTATTAATATTCCCATAGCTGAAGGTAATAAATTAACTGAATCATTCAGTAATACCACCAAAACATAGGAGTGTAATTACACAGAAAATATCCTTTCAGAATGAGGTTTAATTCTGTTTCCTATTTTTCTCTGCGGGCTGGCTTTTAATGGTGTTCATTCACGTATATGGGTATTTCCTGCAACGTGACCTGCACTGGCAATGGTTTTCAGATAGTCCTTCACTGTGGTAGATAGCCATGCACACTTTAATTTTCCCGCCAGATAACAACAAAGCATAGTATACATTGCCAAGTCAGGGAAGAAAGCTGTATTGGGACCATGTGGGATATTATATCTAGCATGCAGGAATGGGAAGAAAGTTATTTTGTTCTTGTATACGTGATCCTCTGTCATGGTTAAACATTTTCATAACATCCTGCAGTCTTACAGTAAGTGAGATTAAGGGATTATTTCAGATAGAACTCAGTGGGGAACTGATAAAAGTAGTTTTGATAAATGCTTTAAAGTTTTACAAAGTACTTCAAATTGAATGTAAGACCATTTTATTTGCCTCTATCTTAGAGAAAAACAGTTGAAGTAAGGATAAATGTTTAAAGCACAAAGAAAAGCTAGTAAACCGATGTCTATGATCTGAATCCTGCTGAGATTTAAGCATGTGTTTTACTTTACACAGAGGGAGCAGTCCTATTGGTTAAAGTGGGATTGTTGCCTGTGTGTAAAATTATGTACATACATAGAGCTTTGCAAGATCAAGGCCTAAAATAAGTCATAAAGGAAGACAGTCAAATTCTGGAGCGGTTAACTATGTAGTGACTAGGCATACATGAAAATCTAGATAATACAAATAGAGATGCAGAGGGCAATACTACCAGATAGACAGGATCTTTTCAGAGATTCATGGGAGATGCCAAGCTGTATGAGGGTTTTTTTTATCCTATAGAAGTTGTATTTAAAATTTGTTTAGGTTATTAAAGAGACTATCAGCCTTAGAATATTCATTCTTAACAAATAGGTAATCCTGGGATTTATATTCACTGTGGAGATTTTGATTCAGTTTAGTAGGGACAGAGGGAGCTGTTGCTATCTTTCTGCAGCCTTTGCTGGTTGTCTTATATTATAATTGAAATTCTGAATTTTTTTAGCTATGCATATTTTCATTTCTAGCTAAGTGATTTATTTACAATCTTTAAACTGGAATTGCTGGTAATGGTGGTCTGTATTTTTTTGAGACATCCATTAAGTGAGAGTTGTCCCAGTTTACTTGATATCCTGACAGCATACCAAATCTATCAAGTAGCCATAGAAGCAGATTTACTGAGTTGGTAGGATTTTTTGGTATAATGAGAGTGCCATCAGCATACATACTCCATTTATATATTTTTCTGCCATGCTTCTATTTTTTAAAATCTCTAGATGGTTGTTTTTCTTTGAAACACTTGACTGCAATGGAGGTTGATTTTTGAAAGCAAAGATAGGGTGTACTGGGTAATCTACATTTATTATTGGAGTGAATTGAAAATAATTAGTTGTGAAAGAAATTGAGTTATTTTGACAGACCATATAGTGTTTTAATTTGCAATGCAAGGGTTTGACATTTCATACCAAACCCTGAAGAAGTCTTTAAAATACACTTATCATATTAATAGAGATTTCACACCATACGTGTCATGCATTGTTAGATATTTTACAATGAAATGTAAAATACACACCTGCTGAAGTGAAGAAATAGATTGACAGAGCCTGAAGAATACCCAGAAGTTACCTACTCCAAAACAGGCCCAACAAAGAAAGTAACAGAATGCCCCTAGCTGTCACCTGCAGCCCCCAACTAAAACCTCTCCAGCACATCATCAAGGATCTACAACCTATCCTGAAAGACAATCACTCACTCTCACAGTGAGTGGGAGACAGGCCAGTCCTCGCTTACAGACAGCCCTCCAACCTGAAGCAAATACTCACCAGCAACCACACAACAAAAACACGAACCCAGGAACCTATCCTGGCAACAAAGCCCGTTGCCAACTCTGTCCACATATCTATTCAAGGGACACCATCATAGGACCTAATCACATCAGCCACATCAGAGGCTCGTTCACCTGCACATCTACCAATATGATATATGCCATCATGTGCCAGCAATGTCCCTCTGCCATGTACATTGGCCAAACCGGACAGTCTCTACGCAAAAGAATAAATGGATGCAAATCAGATGTCAAAAATTATAACATTCAAAAACCAGTTAGAGAACACTTCAACCTCCCTGGTCACTCAATTTCAGACCTAAAAGTGGCAATTCTTCAACAAAAAAACTTCAAAAACAGACTCCAACGCGAAACTGCTGAATTGGAATTAATTTGCAAACTGGACACCATTAAATTAGGCTTGAATAAAGACTGGGAGTGGGTGAGTCATTACACAAAGTAAAAACTATTTCCCATGCTAATTTTTCCCCTAATGTTACTCACAACTTCTCATCAACTGTTTTGAAATGGGCCATCGTGATTATCACTACAAACGTTTTTTTCTCCTGCTGATAATAGCCCACCTTAATTGATTAGTTTAGTTACAGTTGGCATGGCAACACCCATTTTTGCATGTTCTCTGTGTATATACATCTTCCTACTGTATTTTCCACTGCATGTATCTGGTGAAGTGGGTTTTAGCCCACAAAAGCTTATGCCCAAATAAATTTGTTAGTCTCTAAGGTGCCACAAGTACGCCTTTTTTTTTTTTTGCTGATATAGACTAATATGGCTGCCACTCTGAAATGAAATGTTAGTTATACTTGTGATAATTTATTAAATATAATTTGAGCTAAATTTTACTAGGATAACTCACATCAACATCATGAATTGACAAGGAAAGATTACAGATAAAAGCCCTGAACCTGAAGATATTGCATTGATCACTAGAAGTCTGGAAATTTCATATGACCTCAGTGAACAATTTGGTACATAGGTTACAAGAGGATTAGTAAATAAAGGAAACCAAGCTGGTACAATGACTTGTGTAGTGCAGTAGAACCTCAGAATTACAAACACCAGAGTTACATACTGACCAGTCAACCACACGTCTCATTTGGAACTGGAAGTGCATAATCAGGCAGCAACAGAGATGGGGGAAAAAAGCAAATACAGTACAGTACTGTGTTAAATGTAAACTACTAAAAAAAAAAAAAAAAAAAAAAAAGGAAAGCAGCATTTTTCTTCTGCATAGTAAAGTTCCAAAGCTGTATTAAGTCAATGTTCAGTTGTGAACTTTTGAAAGAACCATAATGTTTTGTTCAGAGTTACCAACATTTCAGAGTTAAGAACAACCACCATTCCTGAGGTATTCATAACTCTGAGGTTCTACTGTATATTAAAAGAGAATTTTAAACTTGGGAATCAGTCTCCAGGCTGGATTCAAGAGCCAGCAGGGCACTGTCCCAGCTAAGCATGTCATGAAGCACAGGGTGGCTCCATGGTGAGCGCAATGCCCAGAAACCAGTAATAGCTATCATAAAATAGGCATGTTGTTGGCGAGTTGCCTGAAGTGAGGTTCTTATCCCTGCTTTTCCTGTAATCACTCTTTAGCCCAGAGATGGGAAACCCTTTTTTCTATCACAGGCCATTGACCCACAGAAAAAATTAATTGTGGGGGTCACAGAAGAAAAAGCAACTCAAATTAGATTTTTTTTTTGAGAGAGAGAGAGAGAGAAATATAAAACATTCAACTCACCCACCTGCTGGGTGAGGGGGGTGGGGGGGCTGAGGGTCAGGGCTTCCTGCCTGCGGTGGGACAAGCCAGCACTTGTGGCTCTGGCCCCACGGGGGAGGGGGAACCTAGGCTCAGAGCTTCAGCCCCATAGGAGGGCGCCTAGGCTCGGGGCTTCCTGCCTGTGGCGGGGCAAGCCAGTGCTCATGGCTCCAGCCCGCGGAGGAAGGTGCCAAGAATTGCCACCAGCCAGATGAAATTAAGCAATGGGACGGATCCAGCCTGTGGGTCGCAGGTTCCCTACCCCTGCTTTAGCCTCTTAATACGCTTCCTGAACTGATCACCTATCTGGAAAATAGGTTCCACTAATTTGGGGAGTTTTTGTGGGCTGCAAGGAGTCTGTTTTTTGTTTTGCCCCATAGCCAAAAGCAATGCAGACTTCATCAGCATCTAGGACTTTTACCACAGCCATTGACAGTGCCACAGTGTTTGTTTCTGTGGTTTTGATGGCTATTTTGTGGTGTCCTTAAACAGTTACCTAGTTCTGGGTTCTCACTGGTACAATATTGTGTTCACTGTACAGTTTTACTGGCAGAGAATTTGTAGGAAGCACATTCTTACCAAAGCTCGCTGAAATCAAAAATGGCAAAATTTTGCAATTAAAAAATGAAAATTCTATAGTTGGTGGAATTTTTTTAAATTGTTTAAAATTTCAAATTTTTTCAAATTTGGAAAAGATTTTGTAACATTTCACGACCTTCTGTAATTATTTTATTCTATCAGTTCTAATGCCTACAGACACCAGCACCACATCTTTCTCTGATTCAGGTTTTCTGGAAGGCAAGTGTCCTGAGCCACTTTTAACTAGTTTACAGTTTTTAGTTGAGAACAGAAACACTTCTTCATCCAAAAGTGCACTAATGAGATTAATTGTGGTAGCTAACAAACATGTCATTGAGAGAGGAGGTTGAGGGACAGGAGCTACAGTATTCAAGGCTTGCTAAAAGTGTGCTTTTCTTTCCCCTGATCTCAGTGGTTGGTCTCCACAGACAGAATGACTATTGCTTGCCCTGGTCCAGCTGCCTCTACTGAGATTTAATCTACTACAACATTTAAAAATGTCCTTTTTGTTGTGCAGGAACAAAGTATAAATTCCACTAAAACAAGATGTCCTACATGGATTTGTCCAGTACAATTGTAAGCCAAGATCACATACTGTAACAGGTTTCTCTCAGAACCTTTTGACTAGTTTGACAGATATTTGAAGAAATCTTTATTTTTCAGTTCATTTAAATACAGACCAGTAAAATATATTCTTTGGCCATTCTTCAAAATTATAATGTGTTAATAAATGGTTAAAATATTCTGGTCAGTTATTATAAGCACATTTGATATGCAACTAATCACAGTATTTGTACTAAAGTATCTTAATAACTGTGGGTCTACAGCGTCTCCATTGAACAGATCTAAAACTAATTTGTCTAAACACCTTGATTCATAATATAACATAGTAAAGTTCATAGAGTCAGACACTAGTAACCTTCATCAAAGGTATTCTCAAACTTGCATAACAGGCCACAGGAATCAATCCTCTGTCAAAACACATGTTCAACAATCTATCTACAACCTCTTGGGGACATTGTGGGACAAGGCTATGCTTGCTGCTATGTGTATGCAATATGCTGATGCTACACAGTTCGATGCATCTTTCTCATGCTGCGGATATAGTGTTGTCTCCCAGATATTTCAGTGCACAGAGAACAGCTGCTTCAAATTTGACCTTAGGAAATAACTGAAGTGATGTTAATTGGAAGAAGAAAAAGCTTTGAGGAAATGGTGAAATCCACCATCACTTTCCATTAAGGTCCTCTTATGTCTCATGGTTAAAATGTATAGTCTTGAAGTCACACTGGATTCATTTCTGTCCCTGGACACTCAAAGCGCAGCAATTACAAGCAGTGCTTTCTTCTGTCTCCAGTTATCAAGAGAACTCAAATAAAAACTATTGCACAGTTGACCAATAAAATCCTTATGGCCAAAACTTTCAAATTTAGATACCTAAAGCTAAGCACCTACATCCATACTTAAGCATCTAAAAGAGTGGACAGACTGCTGATGCTGAGCACACACAGCTCCTGCTGGAGTTAACAGAAATTGTGACTTTTCCGAAAATCAGGTCACTTATATAGAACACTCAATTAAAATTTTTAGTTGGTGGATTTCACAACTAAATTCCAACTAATTCCTCTTTCCTTTCCGGAAGGACACTTCTATGGAGACTGCTGACCCTAGATCTTGAAACAGTTTATGCCGCATTCTCTTCCTTATTTATTTGGAAATCCAAACTCCCGCAGTTTGGATGTCTTTCCTGCTCTCAGGATTCCTCATCTCATCTTGAAATGTTTTAATGGCAGAAATTAGGCCAGTTTTTCATTCTTCTTTAGGAGTAAAAGGGGTCCGACATATCCTCCATAGTCTTGTTCTTATAATGCTGAGTCTCTTGTTTCTGGCTAATGGAAGATTCATAGATTTCAAGGCCAGAAGGGACCATTATGATTATCTAGTTTGACCACCTATAGAGGAGAAATTTGTGATATTTTTGAAGGAGTTAAACCTTTTTTCACATCACACTGTAATCTGCAGATAAAATGGAAACTGTAAATGGTTTAGCTTTGAAGTTTGGGTTAAGTAAAATTAGTCACTCGCCACTTCTTTCATGTCTGATACCCTTAATCAAATCCATTACCATTTAGAACAATAGGTGATTATTGTGAATGGTCATAAAAATGATTTAAGTACAAAGGAGATGAAGCTAGCTATTTTTTTTCTATACTGAACTGCTGTGAGAATACAGTCAGAATGCCATTTTTTGGTCATTTTCTGGCCTCTTAAAGAAACAACACTTTCACCCGTTGGGCAATCATTTTTAATGTGAATTTTTGAATAAACAAGCTTAAGATTCTTATATCAAAGTAAAAAGAAAAGGAGTACTTGTGGCACCTTAGAGACTAACCAATTTATTTGAGCATAAGCTTTCGTAAGCTACAGCTCACTTCATCGGATGTGCATCCGATGAAGTGAGCTGTAGCTCACGAAAGCTTATGCTCAAATAAATTGGTTAGTCTCTAAGGTGCCACAAGTACTCCTTTTCTTTTTGTGAATACAGACTAACACGGCTGTTTACTCTGAAACCTGTCATTATATCAAAGTAATCAGCATATCTCTGTTATACTCAGAATATACTATTTCCATAGATTAATAGAATTTAAGACCAGAAGGGATGGTTAGAGATCTTGTCTGACCTCCCATAGACTATTAAATTTTACCCATTTACATCTTTGTGAATCCCGGTGTTTGGCTTAAGCTTATCTTCCAGAAAGATAAAGATCTGAAGATGTCAAGAGATGGAGAATTCATCACTTTCCTTAGTTGTTTGTTCCCATGGTTAATCACCCTCGCTCTTAAAAAATTGTGTCTTATTTCTAATTTAAATGTGTCTGGCTTCAGATTCCAGCATTGATTCTTGTTATGCTATTCTCCACTGGATTAGAGAGCCCAATAGCACCTATTTTCTCCTGGTGAAGGTAATTGTACACCATAATCTTTTTGATAAACTATAAAGGGATCAAGCTCTTTAAATCTATCTTTGCAAGGAATTTTCTCCAGCCCTCAAGTAGTTTTTGTGCCTTTTTTCTGTACTCTCTCATATTTTGCAACATCTTTTAAAGAATATGTACATCAGAACTGGACACAGTATTCCAGCATCAATCTCACCAATGCCGTATACTGAGATAAATTCACCTCCCTACTCCTACTCATAATTATCTGTTTATACATACAAGGATCACATTAGCCCTTTTTGCTCATGTTCAGTTTGTTTTCCACTATGATCCCTAAATTTTTTTCAGTGTCACTGCTTCCCAGGATACCCTGCTGGTATGGCCTGTGTTCCTTGTTCCTAGCTGTATGACTTTGCATTTGGCTGTATTGAGACACATTTTGTTTGATTGGCCCCAGTTACCAAGCAATCCAGATCAGTCTATATGATTCTTTAGCACCCTACCAATCTTTGTGTCATTTTAAAGGATTTTTAATCTCTTATAATATCACAGACTTGTTTTTTTAATTTATGGCTTTAATGTCAAGTGTAACTTCTGGTGTGATGTTACAAAACTGAACTGTATTATTCCAAGGTTACCTTTTCCCACTTGTGACAAAGTAGCAATCTTTAATCACAAAGAAGCCCAGAACTGATTCAGTATCAATGCATTTAACACCTCCTTTTGTAACTCAAAGATTGCATCCACATCATGCAAGGAGTGTTCATGGAATATATTCAAGAACCACCATTTCTGCATGTAGCCTTGGCCTATGCTAGCATTTGGTGTGCCTTTTGTAACGCACACAGCTCCTGGGTGTGGTGTTCTTTCCCATCTACTGGCACTGAGACCACTTAGAGAGAGAGAGGGAGAGATGAATAAGTCTGCTCTACAGCCTTAGCTAAGGGCCATATGGCTTTTAGCTCATGTGGTAGAGGTTCATATACTAAGCTCCAGAGGCTCCAGATTCGATTCTGCCTGCCAACAACTGTCGGTGTTACAACTTTATGAATTATTCTTACACCACTATAAAGAAGTATGTGAGCAGGACAATAAGGGGAAAATTACAGGTACCTTTCTCATGCTAATTGGTTGCTTCAGCAGACATTTTTTTAAGTGATCATTGTTGCCATTTTTTTTATATTGGATTTCTAGCTCTATTAGGGGAGGAAACCATAATTGTATGAGAATATGAGAAAAGAAATTTAGATCATAAGAAATGTTTAGAACCATCCAGGACATAGTAAAAACTTCAGATTACTTTGTAAATAAACTACAATTAAAAGAAATTATTTGAGAATGCTCAGGTTCCTTTCCTTTTGTAACCCTGAATCTGCTTGAATTAAATTATATATTAACTTCATGATACATTACATAAGACAGGATACAGTGGGCATCAATTTGAGCTAAAGTTTCTTGCAGTTCAAGAGTTCATCTAGATTATTGAACAACCTTGATGCACACTTTTACATGGCACTGGGAAATACAGCTGAATCAATTAAGGTTTCATGTAATTTTTTCTCATTTAGTGACCAATTTTTTAATATCCTGAGTTTTACATATAGTAGTTCTGCAAGAGATTAAACTTGACAGCTCGTTAAAGCCATGACTTAATGTTCATATATGGGTAACTTCGTTAAATTGGTAGGTAAACAGTAGAAGCTTTACTGATGAGCCACTTACAGTATAGACATCTTTTTATAACTTTCTTCTGGCCACACTTTGTTTGTTGAGTTATTAGCTGAATGCTTATACATTTATTAATGCAAAATGAACATTAAATGAAATGAAATGAAAAGTTGATGTGAAAGTAAGCTAGAATGTAATGTTTTATTATGTTTGTTTTTAGTATTAAAAAAATGGAAATAACAGTCTGTGGAATTTTGGAAATTTGCAAGTAGTGCACGTGGACAGTCTTTTTAGTTTTCCAGCAACACAGTAACCATGTAGTGAAAAGAAAACGTTAATTAGAGGATGTTTCCATTTATGATATGAAATAAGTGAAGGGTTTTTCCCCCCTCCCTTTACTTGAAGTGGAATTTTGTTGGCAAGAGCAATATAGTAACAATTGGTATAGTAATCACTTCGACACATGTAGTTTTTACCAAGTATCCTACTAGGACCCTTTGAAGGGAAAAGAGGACTGACTAGAGAGCCTTTGCAGGCATTAAATTGATTATGTCTTACTAATGTGAATACTTAAATTTTCAGAAAGTTCCAGTCCAATAAACCTTACACAATAGCAGATTCTCTCCCTCCCCCTTCTTTTGTGGGTTCTTTTCAGTATAAATAAAACAGGCATTGAGCACAGGTCCAATAGTTTAAGAATACTTGTTTTGGACAGGAAGCCATTCTGAGAATGCAGTTTATTTCACCAGAAAGGCTTCTTTCCAAAGTCCTTTTATTTCCAGTCACATAAAAAGGTACAAAAGACAAAAATGCCCTTTCACCTGGGGGTAGGGTGACCAGGTGTCCGGTTGTCAACTGGAGCACCCAGTTGAAGAGGAATCCTGGCAGCTCTGCTGACCAGGCCATTGACTGTCCGGTTGTGGGCACCATGCAGCGGGGCTGGCAGATTCCCTTCTAGCCGCCTTGCCACTCCCAGGAAGCAGCCAGCATGTCCCCCTTCCGGCTCCTATGTGTAGGGACAGCTGGGGGAGGGGGGTCCCACCCATCCTCTCCACCTCCCAGAGCTGTCACCCACATGTCCTTACCCCCCAGAGCCCATGTCAGGGTTCCTTCCCGACTCTGGACTCTAGGGTACAGATGTGAAAGACCCCCTAAGCTTATTCTTACTAGCTTAGGTTAAAAACTTCCCCAAGGTACAAACTTTGCCTTGTCTTTGAATAGTATGCTGCCACCACCAAGCATTTTAAACAAAGAACAGGGAAAGAGACCGCTTGGAGACGTCTTACCCCAAAATATCCCCCCCTACACACCCCCTTTCCTGGGGAGGCTTGAGAATAATATCCTAACCAATTTGTTACAAGAGCCTGGATCTTGGAACAATGGAAAAATCAGTCAGGTTCTTAAAAGAAGGATTTTATTAAATAAAAGAAAAGAAAGGTAAAAATCATCTCTGTAAAATCAGGATGGAAAATACTTTCCAGGGTATTTAAATTCAAAACACAGAAAATCCCCCTCTGGGCAAAACCTCAAAGTTACAGAAAACAGGAATAAACCTCCCTCTTAACACACGAAAAAATCACATAAAACAAAAGATAAACTAATTTGCCTTACCTATATTTACCTATAGTGGTTGCAATATTAAAGACTTGGATTAGGATAGGTTGGAGAAGACGGATTTCTGTCTGGCCTCTCTCAGTCCCAAAAAACAACACATAAAGAGCACAAAACAAAAGCCTTTCACCCTCCCCCAAGATTTGAAAGTATCTTGTCCCCTTATTGGTCCTTTGGGCCAGGTGCCAGCCAGGTTAGCTGAGCTTCTTAACCCTTTACAGGTAGCAGGATGTTGCCTCTGGCCAGGAGGGATTTTATAGCACTGTATACAGAAAGGTGGTTACCCTTCCCTTTATATTTATGACAGCCCAGCACCCCATTCACCTCCACACACTGCTGCACTCCCATTATGGCCCTATATACCCTTGTGCCCCCCACATCTTCATACACCTGTAGCCTTCTGCCTCCTTCTGAATCCCCAACCCCACATACCCCCCACCCTTCCTCTCGCCTTCACTGACCCTTCTCACCCCCACCCTGCTCTCAGGCTTGGCCTCTTTCCCTCCTCATCTTCTCTTCACACACACACACACACACACACCCCTTTTCCCCTCCAGCCCACCCTCTTCCCTTTGTGGCTGGGTGTTTCTATGTAGGAAAGTGTGGGTATGCATGCATTGTATGTGTGTAAGAGACTGTGTGCCTTTGTGTAGGGAGGTGCATGTATTGTCACATATGTGTATACCTGTGAGAATAAAATTTGCAGCCTAACTCTTTGACTTTAATGCCTTTTGCTGGCTTGCGCACAAAAAAATTGATGACATAAAATATGTGTGTATTCTTTTCATAACAAATTTTTGAAAGAGAAAGGAACTCAAAAAGAAATGTATTATTTCTTAAAACATGTATGTTGACTAGTAATTGCAGAAAAGCCAATGTATCATACATTTCTTCTCACCTTTGTCTAGCTACAGTATAAACTCTTTTTTGCAGACTCTCTCTTTTTATGTGTATATCCAGTACCTATCACCCTGGAGCCTGATCTTAGTTGGAGTCTCTAGGCACTAAACAACAATTGTAATAATAAATAATGTGGAAATGTGTTAGTGTATGCTAGATGTGTACACAGGAATACACGTGTATCTGCATGTAGATATGGGAGTCAGATTCTACAGATTTATTTATATAGGTATATGGACAGGTGTGCATTTCTGTGGTTGTGCTCTACGGATTTGTATTTGGGCTTCAGGAGTGGGCCTTTAATGGACCCATTGCAGCTGTGATAATGTGTGGTCCTAATTCCACACATAAAATTACAATAATTTTAATGAACAAAAAACATGGAACTGGTTATGAAAAATGGGAAGAAGGGAGGGAAAGAATCATGAAAATCTTTTTGAAAATTCATTTTTTTTTAAATTCCCCTTTTTGACTATTCTGCTGCCAGCTCAAAACTGACTCCCACACCTGTAACAAATAAAACCTGAAGTTAGCATCATACATCTGTCAAAACAATAAATATGCCTGTTTGGGCCTTGCAGTGAAAATGAACATGTGAGCAAGGGAGGGGAAATGGAGTGAGCGGGGGTGGGGCCTCAGGAAGGGGTGGGGCAGTGAGCAAGGCAAGAGTGTTCAGTTTTCTTGAATTAGAAAGTTGGCAAACCTACCTGGGGGCAAACATTTTACACAGAGTGATCATGCCATATCTGACCTCTCAGTCCTTGTCCTCAAAGGAAACCTACACCATACCTTCAAAAGATGGGTTTAGGAGCTTAAATTCATAACTCTGCTAGACCCCAAAAATCAGGGACTCAATAGGGATATTGGTTTTCTATCTCATTACAATGACCTATAAAACCACTAAGGCTATGTCTTAGTGGTTAGAGGAAAGTGATCAGGAACAGCCAGCATGGATTCACCAAGGGAAGGTCATGCCTGACTAATCTAATCGCCTTTTATGATGAGATTACTGGTTCTGTGGATGAAGGGAAAGCAGTGGACGTGTTGTTCCTTGACTTTAGCAAAGCTTTTGACACGGTCTCCCACAGTATTCTTGTCAGCAAGTTAAGGAAGTATGGGCTGGATGAATGCACTATAAGGTGGGTAGAAAGCTGGCTAGATTGTCGGGCTCAACGGGTAGTGATCAATGGCTCCATGTCTAGTTGGCAGCCGGTATCAAGTGGAGTGCCCCAACGGTCGGTCCCGGGGCCGGTTTTGTTCAATATCTTCATAAATGATCTGGAGGATGGTGTGGATTGCACTCTCAGCAAATTTGCGGATGATACTAAACTGGGAGGAGTGGTAGATACGCTGGAGGGGAGGGATAGGATACAGAAGGACCTAGACCAATTGGAGGATTGGGCCAAAAGAAATCTGAGGAGGTTCAATAAGGATAAGTGCAGGGTCCTGCACTTAGGACGGAAGAACCCAATGCACAGCTACAGACTAGGGACCGAATGGCTAGGCAGCAGTTCTGCGGAAAAGGACCTAGGGGTGACAGTGGACGAGAAGCTGGATATGAGTCAGCAGTGTGCCCTTGTTGCCAAGAAGGCCAATGGCATTTTGGGATGTAGAAGTAGGGGCATAGCAAGCAGATCGAGGGACGTGATCGTTCCCCTCTATTCGACATTGGTGAGGCCTCATCTGGAGTACTGTGTCCAGTTTTGGGCCCCACACTACAAGAAGGATGTGGAGAAATTGGAGAGAGTCCAGCGAAGGGCAACAAAAATGATTAGGGGTCTGGAACACATGACTTATGAGGAGAGGCTGAGGGAACTGGGATTGTTTAGTCTGCAGAAGAGAAGAATGAGGGGGGATTTGATAGCTGCTTTCAAGTACCTGAAAGGGGGTTCCAAAGAGGATGGCTCTAGACTGTTCTCAATGGTAGCAGATGACAGAACGAGGAGTAATGGTCTCAAGTTGCAGTGGGGGAGGTTTAGATTGGATATTAGGAAAAACTTTTTCACTAAGAGGGTGGTGAAACACTGGAATGCATTACCTAGGGAGGTGGTGGAATCTCCTTCCTTAGAGGTTTTTAAGGTCAGGCTTGACAAAGCCCTGGCTGGGATGATTTAACTGGGAATTGGTCCTGCTTCGAGCAGGGGGTTGGACTAGATGACCTTCTGGGGTCCCTTCCAACCCTGATATTCTATGATTCTATAATTCTATGATTCTACACTACAATTTAAGTCAGCAGAAATTATGTCACTCAGGGGTGTGAATAAACCACCACTCGAGCAACCTAAGTTACACCGACATAAGCGCTCGTGTGCACAGCACTATGTTGGTTGGAGAGCAGTGGTGTAGACATGCCCTAACTCTCCTTTGTCTTATGACTGCCTACTTCATTTTGCATGGCTTCTTGCAACATGTGTCAACTCCTTATGCCTAACAATCTGGTCCATCTTTTTTGTTGAGCTATGACACTCTGATTACCTTTCCCAGACCTGAAAAAGAGCTCTGGTCTCTTTCACTAACAGGAGTTGGTCCAATAAAAGATATTACCTCACCCACCTTGTCTCTCTAAAAGTTTTCAGCACAGTTCTGCTCTATCCAGTCAGTAATTTGCCACCTTGTAGTCCTCACCGTCCCATCAAAAAGATAACTACCCTGGAAACTGTAGCACTGCATTTGATAAACTTTGCTATTGAATGTGTAGTTTCTAATAATTGAAAAATATTGAACCTATTGTTGGAGTTCATTCTTAGACAGCACCTCCATCAAAGTCAGTGAATCAATTCTGACTTTGTTTAGAAGTATCTTAAATCTTTGAAAATAGAAAATATGTATGAATGAATTTTTATGAGATTTTCCACGGAAAGTTCATTTTGGGGACCAAACCAAGCATGGAAAATCTGAGCCCAAATGTTGCCTATATGAGAAAGTTATGTGCATTTGAAAACAGTGGGTTATAATGAAAGTTCCAACCAGTCACTACCAGGTGGTCACTATGGATAAGTCCACACTGTAATAAAAGACCTGAAACGTGGCCATGGCTGACCCTGGTCAGCTGACTCAGGCTGCAGGGCTCCAGCTGCAGGGCTAAAAATTGCAGTGTAGACGTTTGGGCTCATACTCAAGCAGAAGCCCAGGTTTTGAAACCCTGCGATGGGGGTGGGTTTCACAACCCGGGCTCCAGGCCAAGTGTGAATGTCTATGCCAGGGGTGGACAAACTTTTTGGGCTGAGGGCCACATCTGGATGGGGAAATTGTATGCAGGGCCAGGGCAGGGGGTTGGGGTGTGGGAGGGAGTGCGGGGTGTGGGAGGGGATGGGGGGGTGCAGGAACGTGCTCAGGGCACGTGATTGGGGAAGAGGAGGGGTATGGGGCATATGAGGGGGCTCAAAAGGGGTTGGGGTGCAGGAGGGGTGTGGAGTGCAGGAGAGGGCTCAGGGCAGGGGTGCAGGAGGGGTGCAGACTGCGGGAGAGAGCTCAGGGCAGGGGTTTGGGGTGCAGGATGCGACAGGGCTCAGGACAGGGAGTTGGGGTGCAGGGTGCGGCAGGGAGCTCAGGGCAGGGGGTTGGGGTACAAGAGGGGTGTGACAGTGGTTTGGGGTGCATGGTGCAGCAGGGGGCTCAGAGCAGGGAGTTGGGGGGTGGGGTGCAGGAGCAGTTCGGGCTCTAGGGGGCAGTGGTGTGCATCGGGGCCAGGGCAGTCTCCCTGCATGCCTCCCCTGGCGCCACGCCGGGAAGTGGCCGGAACCATGTCCCTTCGCAGCCCTGGGGCGGGGGTGGGGGTGGGCACGGGCACAGGGCTTTGTGCACTGCCCTTGCCACACCTCCAGGTACCTACCCTGAAGCTCCCATTGGCCGCGGTTTCCTATTTCCAGCCAATGGGATCTGTGGGGGGCCGTGCCTGGAGGCAAGGGCAGCGCACAAAGCCCTCTGCCCCCTTCGCCGGGGCCCCACAGGCTGTAGTTTGCCCACCCCGATCTATGCTGTAATTTTTAACCTCGTAGCGCCAGCCTAAGTCAACTGACTCGGGCTCTGAGAATCTATGAAACTATGTATGTATACAGAGATGATTGCGGTATTTATGATCTGGATGATATATTTAAGGAATTTGGATACAAATACCAAAGAAATTGCTACTATTATAATGCAAAATACATTAGACTAATAATTACCTTCTATATACAAACTAGTATATGTTATTTTTTTAAGCCACAAGGCAGATGTCTTTCTGGTTGAGTAATGGAAAAATGAGGCTGACAAGTTCATTGCTGTTTGTACTGCCATTTCAATTTCAGATTGCAGCTGATGTATGTCAACAGTCCTTTGCAAGACTAGCTAATTTCTGTCACTGGGCAAATAACTGATAATGTTAAGACAGTTCAAAATAACATTTTGATTCCTCCCACGCCAATCATGTGCAGGAAGACCAAGGTCTCAGACTGCAAACGAAATGGAATGTTGCCATCACAGATATTGGTAAATAAAATTATTCTAAAACCAACACTTCAGGAATAAGATTTAAAAAATAAGAAAAGGAAAACAAAAGAAAGAAAAAGTGTGGGTAAGAAGAAAAGAATAGTAAAGAGAATGGGCTAAATATATTCAGTGAGCCAGATAAAACTTTAAGAGTGAAATACTGGAATGTACTCTTGATTTTACAATTTGTACAAAAAAAGTTAAAGCTTATTGTATAAAACACTATCCTACCAGTCAATGTTGTTTCTTTTCATTCTGGTCATGAAGAACTATTATTATTTTTTTAACCAGATGATAGCTGAAAAATGGATTTCAGGGCCCGGTCAAAGAATAACAGGTTTACCTCGTACATTGTATAGGACAATATTTCAGATCAGAGAGTGAGAATTGGTTAGTACCTGGGGTTTTTTTATACCAGAATAATAGTAATTTTCAGTTTTGTTCATTGTAACTTTTATGCATCCATCTTACACCAGTCCTCATAAGCAGAACATCTTTTAGTGATCTTGCTTCATGCACAGGCAACAAAAATCTGGATAGTGATTCACCCTTATCTTATTCCACTCTATTACTCACCCTTTCTGTTAGTCTTTTTGTTTTCTCTCTTTCAGAAGCACATTTCATATGCACTGTATGGTGGCCCCAAACCTCTAGTGGACCTTGCTATTTCTGTCTTTCCCAAACATCTTACTATCTCAAAAAGGAAGAGTAGAGGCATACAGGAGAAAAACAGAAAAGGCCTGATTCTCCTCTCACTTGACCTGTTGTGAACAGCGGCTTTCATTAACATATTATATAATATAATTAATTCATTATAATAAACAGTGCCACTTTAGGGATGTACAGCTGAAGGGAAGAATTACAAAATTGCCTTAAAATACTACTTACAGATCATTCTAATCACTCAGAAATACCATAAAAAAGCAATGAATTTACAGTAGCTCACCAGACCATTTCCTCATGACCGAGTACCACAGAAGACACAAAGAGCTTCCAAATTCATGGAATTCTAGAGGACAGTGATGACAATGTGTGGAGTAGAATGTAGGTTAAAGTGACAACAATTGTTATCACAGCCCAGGGTTGAGTGGACCATTAAATATATAAACTAACAGTTCTAAATAAGCATATCTCCTTGTTTTTCCCTATATTTCTTTTCCATAACTTACCTTTTTTGTGTTGCACTCAGCGTTTGGTTTTTTGTTCCAGTGAAGCACTAAAAGGTGTTGTAAAGTCCCTCTGGTTAAAAAAAAGTGCTGATATGGTTTGTAAACTACTTTCTAATTTGAAGTGTAATGCATATATATATTCTACATATACCATTTACTGTTTGATCCATATGTTCATATTCTGTTTGTGAATATGCATGAATAACAGGAAAAATACATTATACTTTGGGGCAGAGTGCTTTTTCTTTTGTTTGTGCTCGTCACTTGCATGGCTAGTCAAAAATGACTAAGTTATCTTTGTTTTGAGACGTGTATGTTGAAGGAGAGCAAAAATACGCTCTCCTAAAAATCAGTTCAGCAATTTAGGCTTAATTTGGAATATTGGTCTTCCAAGATGGAAGAAAATAGAAATTGGGGAAAAAGGAATCTTTCACCTAATGTGAAATAGAGGAGATAGCAGAAACAGATGGGTAGAGTGAGTTATTTGCTTACCTGGGCTTAAGGGAAGTAAATGTTGTAGAGAGATTCCTAAGATATTATGCATTTGTCACAGATAATGTCATACTATATAAATGGAAACCCTCTTTCTATATTCAAATACAAATTATGAAGTTTTTACTAATTTTTGACAGTAGTAATGATTATGATTAAATACAAAAAGAAAAGGAGTACATGTGGCACCTTAGAGACTAACCAATTTATTTGAGCATAAGCTTTCATGAGCTACAGCTCACTTCATCGGATGCATTCTATCACGAAAGCTCATGCTCAAATAAATTGGTTAGTCTCTAAGGTGCCACAAGTACTCCTTTTCTTTTTGCGAATACAGACTAACATGGCTGCTACTCTGAAACCTATGATTAAATGCATGCCTTAAGATCACTTCAGTATTTACCTGTACTGTAAGCAGAAAATACAGAACTTATTGCAAACATAAGTAACCCCAAACCTTTTGGATTGGTCTCAAAGCTTGGATGCTAAAATCAATCAGTCATGTCCCTGATCTCATTCTGCTACTTCTCTTCAGATTCTTTGGATCAAAGATGACCGTGGGAAAGCTAGGTGGGGTGACTAGGTAGATTTTGTTGTTATTAAAAAACCTGTCTTCCATTAGTTCTCACAAACCCTCTTCCTGGTCCAATGAGTGAGAAATGACAGAGAAGCTCCAGCTGCAGTTCTTCTGCGCTGTGGTGAAAAAGACTAGGAAAGTTGACTTACAAATGGAGGGTTCTTTTTGCTTAGGGATCCCTGGGCAGCATGGACCTTGTGTAGCAAGTTCTATGGTACCTACTCCGGGCCCCATTGCAGTGGCATGTCCAGAGGTGTGGCTGGAGCATTGTGCACTCGTGGTCTTGGAGCAGTGGAACAGCCTCTAGGGGCCACTGCAGGGAGCAAAGCCCCAAGGCTGTTCAAATGTATGCCTGTAGGGGCCCCTAGGATCAGGGAAGTACGAAGGTGGCAAAAGAGTGCCATCAGTGCCCTCTCCTCAGGTTCAGTCCTGAGTACAACTGAGCTAGACCCTGGGATGCAGCTGTGCCTGTTAAATCACTTTATTTTCCCTGGAAGACTCCCAATGTCTCTGCTGTCTCCTGGGATCCCACCTGGGAGTTTTCTTCTCCCAGGGGAACAAGGAGACTTAAAACAGGCAGTGGGGGTGAGGGTACCCACAAATACTACTGGGGTGAGATTCCGTGGTATGCCTTTAAGAGATGGTAGGCCTGTCTAAGTCATAGCAGCCTCCCCAAGTTGTCCTACGGGCAGCAGCACTGCCAGGAATCTCCTACCTGCTGCAGCCCTGCTCCAACAGACCTCACTTGGCCCTTGCCCCCCTTCCTCCCATACACTGGGGCTTGTGAGGGGGGTCCTTGAGTGACAGTCTTAGTAGCTGCCCCTCCTACCATAGTGTCTGTGGTTGTGGGGCTTTTGGTACCTCTTTCATAGAATCATAGAATATCAGGGTTGGAAGGGACCCCTGAAGGTCATCTAGTCCAACCCCCTGCTCGAAGCAGGACCAATTCCCAGTTAAATCATCCCAGCCAGGGCTTTGTCAAGCCTGACCTTAAAAACCTCTAAGGAAGGAGATTCTACCACCTCCCTAGGTAATGGCTTTATGCCACTCCAGCCCTTTTACCCTGTATAAAGGGGCTGGAGCAGTGGTGAGAACCTTGCTCCTACTTTCTGTTGTCTCCACTAGGCTTCAGCCATAAACTGGAGAAACTTAGCTGAGACCATAGGGACTAGACATGTGAGCAGAACATCTCACCACCCTTCCTGTCAGTCTCAGAGCAGAATTTATGGGGTAATTTGGTGGCAGAATGCCCTACAGCCCCAGTGTGTGGCAGGGAGATTTGGGAGGCAGCACTGGCAGGGCTGGCAGCAGTGGCAGAGAAGGGCCAGGAGACAGACTTTGTGATCCCAGCTCTTTGGGGGGGGCCCTGAAACAGCCCCTAAAGACAGCTTCCCTCTGAAGGAATCAAGAGGCTCAGGGTGTCCAGGCACCTGATATACTTAAAAAAAATCTGGGCATTTATGGAGGATAGCTTCAGGTAGCTGAGTTTTTCACTACCCATCTAGTGTCTTCACTAATGCAGTGTAAAGGAGGAGAATAACTATACACTTCATGTTTCTATAAGTACATCCAAATAATGGTGTTTGCTTCTTTTATTGATTCTAAATTGTGGTAATGGGCTTCCGGGGTGAATTAATCATTTTGATTTGCCTTTTCTTGGTTTGTATCTTTTATAGCAAGCTGTCTCTTACTTGAGAATCAGATGCTGCTTCACACTCTTCTAATGATACAATAATTTCTCTAACACAGCTTTTTGGTCTTAGGGCCACATATGGGTATGGAAATTGTATGGCGGGCCATGAATGCTCGCGAAATTGGGGATTGGAGTGTGGGAGGGGGTGAGGGCTCTGGCTGGGGGTGCGGGCTTTGGGGTGGGGCCAGAAATGAGGAGTTCAGGGTGCTGGAAGGGGCTCTGGGCTGGGGCAGAGGGTTGGGATGCAGGAGGGGGTGAGGGTTCCAGCTGGAGGTGTGGGCTCTGGGGTGGGGCCAGGGATGCAGGGTTTGGGGTGCAGGTGGGGGCTGCGGACTGGGGGTGGAGCAGAGGGATTCAGAGTATGAGAGGGGGCTCTGGGCTGAAGCAGGGGGTTGGGGTGTGGGAGGGGATATGGGCTGGGGGTGCGGGTTCTGGGTGGGGCCAGAAATGAGGGGTTTAGAGTGCGGGAGGGGGCTCTGGGCCGGGGCAGGGGATTGGGAAGTGGGGGAGTGGGCTCCAGGCTGAGGCTGAGGGGTTTGGAGTGTGTGTGGGGGGGTGAGGGCTCTGGCTGTTGGTGCGGGCTCTGGGGTGGGGCTGGGAATGAGGGGTTTGGGGTGAAGGAGGGTACTGCGGACTGGGACTGAGGGGTTCAGAGTGCAGGAGGGGGAATAAGGCTGGGGCGGGGTTTGGGCATGGGAGGAGGTCGGGGTGAAGGCCCTGGGTGGCGCTTACCTCAAGCAGCTCCCGGAAGCAGCGGAATGTCCCCCCTCTGGCTCCTATGTGGAGGCATGGCACCAGCCAGGTGGCTCTGCATGCTGACCTGTCTGCAGGTGCCATCCCTGCAGCTCCCATTGGCCGCGGTTCCAATGGGAGCTGCAGAGCTGGCACTTGGGGTGGGGGCAGAGTGCGGAGCCCACTGGCTGCGCTTATGCATAGGAGCTGGAGGAGGGACATGCTGCTGCTTCCGGGAGCTGCGCAGAGCCACGGCACGTGTGGAGTGGGGCAAGCTCCTGACCCTGCTCCCTGGCTAGAGCTCAAGGGATGGATTAAAAGGTGTGATGGGCCGGATGCGGGCCATAGTTTGCCCACCCCTGGCTTAAAGGCAGCTCAGTGTTACTCCTTTATAGTTTTTAACTGTCATTAAAAGAATTGTCTTCTGGTTGTAGCAGTGAAAATGACCCATTTGGGTGTGCAATTATTTTACAGTAAATATTTTATAGAATGTTACAGTTTTTTCACAGGACTGGGTAAATATACTGTCTAGTAGTTCTGCAGTTTCCTTTCCTTTCTTAAAAAGAAACACACACAAAATTAATAAACAAGGAAAAGTGAATCTGAATTTCTTATTTTCCATCTCAATTTTTGCAGGAAATCTGTTTTATGAACTAGATTTGGAAGTCTGGAACCAATCAATCTTGAGGAGAAAAACAATAATTACATTCTCTCTCAATTTATGGTGTGTATCTGCACTTTTCTTCATCTGAAGTTTTGAAAATTCAATTGCATTGAACCTAATTTTACGTGACAAGTAGCAGGATCATGCAGACAAAGAATGGAAGAAGTTTTAATTTGTGTAATCAAATAAATACTCCTTAACTTACCTGAAGCAAGCTACCCAGAAATACACTACAGCTTTGTCTTTTTAAACACAAATAACTAACTTGCTGTAATTAAAAAGCCACTGCTACTGTGCTGTAAACACATTTTCTCACACATTTTATAGTAGATTTAGAGCTATGGATCTTTCTTCTGCTACTAGTGCAACAAACTCCTGACGTTAACTATTAGTGTTAGTGTGTTTTTTTGAGAATTGGAATGAAGGCTGTCTTAACCTTGCTGCTGAGGTGGTGATTCAGATATTGTGAGTCAGAATAATTTCATATAATAGCATTTGCTCAGAATATGTAGGACTTGTAATAACACAAATTTTTATGTTTGGGATGGAAGTAGCTTATATTCTTAGACAAAAAGAGCTCTGAAGTAAAAGTTCCCATGCACACATGTTGCCTCCATCCTCATTAACTGCTGTGGATCAATTTGTCAAATTACTGAATAAGTCAAGGGACCCATAAGTTAATGGATGTGTTATTTGTTGATCTTTTTCCTCTACAGTTATTTATTAAATGCACAGTTGCAGATCTATATTAAGGAAGGATTTCACATCTTCATGAGTTTTACTCAATCTAAATATTACCATTAGGAATAACTATATTTCCTCTTACATTGCCATGGCTTAAATTCAAGGACATATTTAATATGTTATGGAAATCACAGTGTTTATCATTGACTTTATTTTGCTGCATGTTTAAACAGGAAAATCTCTGAGAGAGGTAACTATTTTCCCTTAGAAAGTCCAAATAGCATGCTGGGTTTTTTTCCCTAATTAAGAGTTGAAGGAGAGGCTGGTGGTCCTGTGGGTAGTGCTTTCCTTTACCATATGAGAGAGATGGATTTGATTTCTATTTTTTCCTGCACCCCATGGTCAGTCTCTTGTTCCCCAGGCTAGACGCAGTACACTCAAACCCTACATGGTGAATGGTTTGTGTTGCTCTGCATCAGTCTCTGTGGTTGATGGAGAGGTATTGATGGACTCAGCAGTGTGCTGTTATTTTACATGTTTGCTTCAAGATAGTCTGGTACTGCAGTTATGAATAGCATAAAAGTCCTTAGAAGCTTGCACTTTTTAAAGAATGGGATAGTTTGGAGGAGCTTTTTGTTTGTTTTTTGTTTTGTAAAGTTTGAGAAGGGGCTGGATTGATCAGGTGTAGCAGAACTGCATGGCTCAGTGGCTAGAGTAGCTTTTGGTCTGACTGTCAGTGGGTGTTCTGTTGTTGGATATCTCTATGTATCATAACTTGGGAGATTTAAAGTGTTTATTTTCTGGCAATCTCATTTTGTGAACAGAATCCATAAGAATATGTCTACTCCACTTTCATGATATTTTTGACACTTTAGAAAAGAATTGGGTGGGGACCTTTAATAAGGATCTATTTTATGATTCTGCAGCTGTTGGAATTCAAACATTTGCATCTTGGCTCTGCCCCTGCGCTCTTGACATTTTCCAGAAATTTGTAACTTTTGGAAGGTATTTAAGAGGGAGAAATTGCATTTTATTAAATGTAACCTTTCAAGAGCAGGTAATAATATTTCCACAGATTTTTCTTTCAAAATTGTTGTAGAAATGCATTTGTGTTGTGCTATTTTTATTTTTTTATTGTCAGAAAAAAAGTGGGTAAGGGCACAGTATTGTGTAGTTTGGTAGTTTAACACGAGATTTAGCTATGCTGTAGGATTAGAGTGGATGAATAATAAATGACATGTAAATGTTAAACAGATCTTAAAAATACAGTATGCCAATCTACCATTCATAATTATAAAAGGCTACAAGAGATGACGTCATATACTTATTCTGAGATCCACTATTTATTGAATAAGATTCAAATCCTATCTTTCTTCCAGGATGCAGAAGGCTGATTGGTGGGGGAACCCTGTGGTTTTACCACGCAAGAGAGGAAGGCTGCATATGGGAGGGACACACTGAGGGGTAAACCCCTACATGCCTTGAACTCAGTTCTGTGGAAGCAATTTGTGTGGCAGCGCACAGGAAATAATGGGGGAGTAGCCAAGGAAGGAGGAGAGCCTTAGACTCTACCATTGCATGGATACTGTAGTCCTTCCTTACTGTTGTCTCTTGCCACTTCTTTCAGGTATTAGATTCATGTCCTAGGGTGCCATGTGCAACCTCACTCCTTTCACATCCCTAGCAAGAGCTATGATTAGGAGTATCCATGCAGTGCTCATCATGATAGTGTTAGTTTGGGTGCGGGGGTTGAGGTGACTTTTGAAAAAGAAAAACAAATAGCACCTTCTTTTTAGAGAGGAAAGAGGAGTCTGATCAACAACAGTTTGTATTTAATTCTGAAATTCTACTGTCCATGAAAGAACTCTGAGGTGCACTATGGTTTCAAAGGGATGTGGCCAATATTACACCGAGAATAACATTCCTCTTGTATCAGAGATGCAGACTGCACCGTGCAGTGATAAATTATAAATAGAGCTACTAATGCAGAGATAGTAATACCTACAGTCTGCACTTTCTAGCAAGGTATTCTTTACATCAAAATAAATTGCAAATAAAGGGGGTTGTATGCAATGAGATAAATGGAACTGTGAGCTTATGCCCTGTAGGGTGACTTTGTTAGAAATGCTGTAGCCTTGTCAGAGCAAATGTGGTGAGGTTGAATTTTATTTTAAGATGGCATCCTTAGCTTTTACAGAATGTCATCAAAGAAATATGATACTTAAAGTAAGACAAATAGTTTTAATTGAATGGAAATGTGTGCATCAAAAGATATGCAGAGTTCCAGCAATTATTCATTATTCTGAGAGAAAATTGCAGTACAATAGTATAATATATTGTAATTCAGTATCCCGTATCTTTTTTCTGTTAATGTCAATTTTGATATTTCATGTGCAGGGTTAATCTTTCACTCAGTGAAAAATATGCCAGTCCCATTAAGCTTAGGAGTCAAAAAGTGAATATTCTGTATAATTAGCTATTTAATGTAGTTTCCAGAAAACCTGGGAATTTTTGTTCTTAATATTAAATGGTGCCAGACTACCCAGGTGATCCTAATGATATTATTTTCTGCACTATAAAGGAAGAATTACAGCACTTGATAGGCCAGAGAACTGTTAATGAGAGAGAGATAATTTCTTCTTCGTGTCACTGATTCAAGTACTACCCAGGCCTATAGTAATGGAAAGTAATCATCATATTTCGGGTATATGGTGGTCTGTATTAAGTGATTTGTTGGCCTCAGTTTTGTTCCTTGAGGACAGATATCCACATGACAGAAAACACCATTATAATAATTGTTGTTAGCTGTCTCAACAGAGAGGCTAAAGACTAGGCATGAAGACTGAATTCCCCGTTCATACCTAGAGTTGGTCCAGCTAGGTTAGGATTGACACAAGGAATGGGGCAATGTGCAGAAGTTTGAACTTCCACTGACTTATGGATAAATCTGTTTCTCACAGTTTTTTTTACACTGTCACTCATTTCAGTACAGACACTCCTGATTTACACTGGTGCAAGTGACATGGGAATCAAGCTTATTGCCTTCAGGACTGCTAATTGAGAAAAATATTGCGCTGTCTTATTGCTAAGGCATTTTCAGAAACCTTAGTCATCATTTCAATTATACGTTCCACACAGTTACTCTATATGTTTGGTCAGGTCTACTCTATACGTTTACATCCGTATGTCTGCATCGCCTAGGGGTATGAAAAATCCACATCCCGGAGTGACGTAATTATACAGACCTTAAGCCTCTCATTGGCGTAGCAGTGTCTTCGCTAAAGCGCGACAGCAGCGCAGCTGCATCACCGCCGCTTTTTAGGTGTAGCTCTCTCCTGTGTGCCTCTCATGGGGAATGACTGTCATTGGTGCCCAAAACGACAGAAGACACAGCAATGTAACAACAGTATAACAGCTATTTAGTGCTGTCAACAGGCTTCAGTTAAGGGAAAATGGTTACAAGAAAACTGACTTTATTTTCTGATAGACTCCATTTTGTCATTACGTTTTAAGAGATCCAGCTGAATCGTCAGAAATTGCAGAAAAAAAAATCACTATCTTTGAAACTGAATATCTCTGTTTTGTTCATTAGCATCTATCTCTAGTTCCATTTGAATGTTGAAAGAAAAAGTGTACAAATATAATGGATTTGTTGTATTATTATGGGCAAATGTTCAGGTTAGTCTACAGAGACTATGTAACAATTCAAGGTTATCCAGAAAGACAGAACAGTTACTATTTCTTGAATGGAAATGAAATGACATAAATACATTTTGAAAATAAAGTTTTAATTTTAATTGGCTTTTCAGTCAGCTGCTGATGACCAATAAATTGTGTTGTGATACCTTTACTGTATTATACACTACTTATTATAGGGGCTCAATGTTAGGATTGTTCAAACTGGAAGAAAAAGCATAACCAACTAATGAATGCAGGATTGGGCCTTAAACGTGCTAATCTGTTTTTTTCTCCCAAACTATCCCTATTTATAGCTTTCCAGTGTTGGCAAGTATGTAAATTGCTACATCATTATTCAAAAGCACACAAGCTTAGTTATTTTTAATTTGTTTTCAAAGCCTAGAAAAGTACTTGGCACAACACGTCTTTGAAGTGTCTGCTCTGGAGTCTTTCATTAAGGGATATTTATGTAATTCTGACATAGTAAAATCAGCTTTCTGATTTTATTCCTCTTTGTTGTAGTTTAAATACTTTCTCCAAAGAGAGTGCTTCAACAGCTCCTTCCGTTTCCAGGCAGAAATATTGTTCTTTAACATCTCTTCTGCTGGATCTCGTTTCTTATACACAGTAAGACTGTGTGTACACTACACGGTTAAGTTGCCACAAGTTATGCAGAGGATCATAAACTGCTGTAATTAAATCGCTTGTGCATGTTCACACAACACTCCTTGTGTCGGCAGAGCGTGTCCACAGTTTGTGCTCTTGGATCAACAGAGAGAGCAGTGCACTATGGGTAGCTATCCTACTGTGCAACTTGCCACCTTCTGTGGCTAGAAGTTGTGGGAATGGGGAATGGATCGCAGTGCATCATGGCTGCAGGCTCAGTGTCCCATGATGCAGTATTTTCTGTCCATTCATTCCATGGGGTTCCGACTATGTTTTGCAACATTTTTCAAGAGCCCTGTAAACTGTGCATCCGCCATCTCTGCCTGAAAGCATGGATCTTGAATTGATAGTCTTGTGATAAGTGTTATGAATACAATGTGACTGATCATGCAGTATTTCATGAGCTGCTGTGTGCCATGGAAAGAAACAATTCCAGATTACTTTTAGCATTCACAGAGCAGCTGCACACAGTGGACCATTGATTTTCGGATTGGGAAACAAGCACTGAGTTATGGGATCGCATCATTATACAAGTCTGTGATGATGGCTGCAGAACTTTCGGATTCGGAAAGCCATCTTCCTGGAACTGTGTGCGACGCTCTCCCTTGCCTTGCAGTGCAAGGACACCAAATTGAGAGCTACCCTCTCAGTGGAGAAGTGCATGGTGATCACTGTATGGAAGCTGGCAAGTCCAGACTTCTACTGGTCAGTCACAAATCAGTTTGGAGTTGGGAAGTTCACTGTGGGGGTTGCGTTCACGCAAGTGTGCAGGGGCATTAATCGCATCCTACTATGAAGGAGGTTACTCTTGGAAATGTATGTGAAATATTGGATGGCCTTGCGGCAATGGGATTCCCTAACTTCAGCGGGGCGATATATGGCATGCATATCCGTATTTTGGCCTTGGACTATGTTGCGATGGAGTACATCACTAGAAAGGGGTGCTTCTCTTTGGTCTTGCAGACGCTTGTGGATCACTGGGGTCATTTCACTGATGTCAACGCTGGGTGGTCAGGGCAGGTGTGTGACACGCGCAGCTTGAGGAACACTGGCCTGTACAGAAAGCTGCAAGCAGGGACTTATTTTCCAGACCAGAAGATTCTTGAAAGGCTCCCATAGCTGTGTGTAAGTCCAGCTATCATTGGGTAACCTGTCCAAAGGGGTGGAGTGAACAGGGTACTGCAACGGGCCTGGAAAATGCAAGGAATGTGTGGGTGGAGTTTGGGGAGGGCATGGCAAGCAGTTCTGTACGGGCTGGAAGGTGGGGTCGAGCATGCATGTGTTCTGCCTGCAGCACAATTAGGGACTTCAGCATCTCTGTTTGCTCCTCCATCACTTTTAGCATCTGCTCCTGGCCCTGCTTCCTCTCCTGGCTATCTATTTTTAATTTTTCATTAATTGTCTCTCTCTGTGCCCTATGTTCTTGTTCGTGTCCTCCTTGCTCTTCCTGAGTCACTTCCTTATCTGGCAGAGGTGCTCTGCTGATGTGTAGGGGGTTCCCCACAACTGCAGAAGCACAACAAATAATAAACAAAGCCATGATTGTTAGTGCACTCACAGCATTTAATCCTAAGAGTAAGATGCACTTCTTTCTCACTGTGAAGCACAGAGTTCAGTGAACGCACTGAACGTGGTGAATTCAGTCAGGGGTGAGGATGGAGCTTTCAGGATGGGGCAAAAGATCTAGGTGGTTTTTTTAAGGAGATCACTGCAAGCAATAAGCGACAACATTGTAAAGTCTTCCACCATTTTTCACAGGCAGGGGTCACTGAAGCCAATATCTTACTCTTGAGGGTATGCAAGGATGCATCTCCTGAACGTGTGCGGCTTTAGACCAGGTCCTTATGTTGCTCACCTGTGTGCCGCTTTGGTCCCTGCATAAGCGATTGCCGATTGGTGTGGGAAAGTTTCCTACAGCAGGAAAGGAACAAAGCAGCTCTGCCAAGGAAGCTTTGGCAGAGGATTGGCAAGAACCTCTAGGAAAGTTTCCTAGAGATCTCCGTGAAATCTCGGTGTCCTTTAACACTCTTTTCCACAAGACCCCTGCTGCATAGGGGAATGTGAAGCAGATGCAAACACAGCTAGTCTTGTACATTTCTATCCTTTAACCCACTTCTAGCGTATAATGAAGCAAAGGACAGCTCTACCTCATGTATCAGAGCAGCATCAACTCAAAAAGATCATTTACTAGAGCTCCCCTCTCCTGCATCATGAGTGCCAGAGCTGGAATGCTGGGACTGGCTTGAACCCTCTGGGGTTGAGAAGAGGTCCTGGCTCACCATGGTACCGGACGACCCTGTCACCTGTGTCATCTCATCCTCCAACTCCAT
Organism: Lepidochelys kempii; assembly: GCF_965140285.1. Classification (NCBI taxonomy): domain Eukaryota; kingdom Metazoa; phylum Chordata; order Testudines; family Cheloniidae; genus Lepidochelys; species Lepidochelys kempii. Next base: position 58,662,012 of record NC_136382.1, read on the forward strand.
TTCCTCATCCACACTTCATCATCAGGGTTGAGTCTGCTGTTCACTGTCTACAGCCCCCAGATGTATCCATGGGGCTCTTGGTGGTGAAAGTGAGGTCGCCACTGCAGATGGCTTCCAGCTCCTTAGAGAAGTGTCAGGTCTTCGACGCAGCACCAGAGTGACCGTTTAATTTCCTTGCCTTCTGGTATGCCTGCCTTAACTCCTTGAGCTTCGCACAGTACTGATGCATGTCCAGTTTGTAGCCCTTATCAAATATGCCATGAGATAAGGTATTGAAGTTCCTACATCTGGAGTGGAGCTGGGACTGCACAGCCTCCTCTCCCCACAGTGCCAGCAGATCCAACAACTCTGGTGTACTCCACACAGAGATCGTTTAAGTGCATGAAGCTGCCATGGTCAGCTGGAAAGATGTGATGTAAACAGTTAACCCTGAGTAAACAGGAAGTGGAATTTCAAAAATTCCCGGCCCTTTCGAGTGGGAGGGGCAGATGTCTTTGTACCTGGTTGCCGGGCTGCAGAGTTGAAAATGCTGACCAGAACGGTCAGGATGGGCATTGTGGGACACCACTTACGGGAGCATAACCAAGCGCAGTGTCTACACTGATACTGTATCAATCTAACTTTGCTGCAAAAGCTCTGCGCCTCTCATTGAGGTGGTTTTATTTTGTCAGTGTAGCAGGAGAGTTAAATCCATGGGAGGAGCATTGTAGTGTGTACACCTCCACTGTTTTGTCAGTGAAAGCTGACTTTTGTTGACAAAACTGTGTAGTGTAGACAAGGCCTAATATTGACATATATGAAGCCAGTAAATCACAGGGACAATCTTATAATAGTGCCACCAGTCTCCAGAAAGAAGGCAGTGGAATGCAAGCAAATAGAATTAGTGTTTCCTCAATGTTCAGTTAAATCAGTTGCTCAAAATTCAGTACCATCCAAAAACTACAGTTGAATGCTCAACTTCACCTCTATTGCTTTGTTCACACGCCTTTAAATATTGTCTCTCTTTATATATAATTTGTCAAATAATACATGGTATTAAACAAACTGGAGTTTCCTATACAACCTTAGATTATACTGCAGAAAAAAGCTGCTGAGCACCATGCAGGATTGAGTCCATAAAACACAAATAATTCTAGCAATACACTTTTTTAAACAGTTTCTCTCATACATTAGTTATATGGATGTGCTTACTATCAAAAGCAGTAAGCTTTTACTGTTGGGGGGCCTGGTCCTCCTGCCTTGTTACTAAACCCAGCACTCCCACTGAGGGAACTGCACGGAGCAAAAAATATATACAATTGGTCTGAATGTAGCATGCAGAAAAAATGGAGGAGCATGGGTTTATCAAAAATATGACACTAAAAGGCTGGAGTTATCAATAGTTGTTCCCAGACTGAGAGTGTAACCATATCCTCTTAAAATGGTTTTAAGAAACTGATTTACAAGCCAGAATCTAATGCTGGTAAGCATCTAAATTTGAGGGCCAATTCCATACGTAATATGAAAAGACTCAGCAGCCAACAATAGGAACTAGTTTCCCAATAAAATGAACTGAAGAATCAAAAGTAGTTCTTCCTGATCCATGAGTTTTTACTTCTCTTTAGTAGATGACACTCCTAATAACCAGGTTTCAGAGTAACAGCCGTGTTAGTCTGTATTCGCAAAAAGAAAAGGAGTACTTGTGGCACCTTAGAGACTAACCAATTTATTTGAGCATGAGCTTTCGTGAGCTACAGCTCACTTCATCAGATGCATACCGTGGAAACTGCAGCAGACTTTATATATACACAGAGAATATGAAACAATACCTCCTCCCACCCCACTGTCCTGCTGGTAATAGCTTATCTAAAGTGATCATCAGGTTGGGCCATTTCCAGCACAAATCCAGGTTTTCTCACCCTCTGATGGATTGTAGTTTCCTCAGGAAGTCAGTGGTGTCTCGAAGATAGCTGGGAGTGCTGGTAGTGTAGGGCCTGAGGAGGGAGTCCAACACATACCACACAACAGAACCACTAACCCAGGAACTTATCCTTGCAACAAAGCCCGTTGCCAATTGTGCCCACATATCTATTCAGGGGACACCATCACAGGGCCTAATAACATCAGCCACACTATCAGAGGCTCGTTCACCTGCACATCCACCAATGTGATATATGCCATCATGTGCCAGCAATGCCCCTCTGCCATGTACATTGGTCAAACTGGACAGTCTCTACGTAAAAGAATAAATGGACACAAATCAGATGTCAAGAATTATAACATTCATAAACCAGTTGGAGAACACTTCAATCTCTCTGGTCACGCAATCACAGACATGAAGGTCGCTATCTTAAAACAAAAAAACTTCAAATCCAGACTCCAGCGAGAAACTGATGAATTGGAATTCATTTGCAAATTGGATACTATTAATTTAGGCTTAAATAGAGACTGGGAGTGGCTAAGTCATTATGCAAGGTAGCCTATTTCCTCTTGTTTTTTCCTACCCCCCCCCCCCAGATGTTCTGGTTTAACTTGGATTTAAACTTGGAGAGTGGTCAGTTTGGATGAGCTATTACCAGCAGGAGAGTGAGTTTGTGTGTGTATGGGGGTGGGGGGGATGTGAGAAAACCTGGATTTGTGCAGGAAATAGCCCAACTTGATTATCATGCACATTGTGTAAAGAGTTGTCACTTTGGATGGGCTATCACCAGCAGGAGAGTGAATTTGTGGGGGGGGGGGGGGTGGAGGGTGAGAAAACCTGGATTTGTGCTGGAAATGGCCCAACCTGATGATCACTTTAGATAAGCTATTACCAGCAGGACAGTGGGGTGGGAGGAGGTATTGTTTCATATTCTCTGTGTATATATAAAGTCTGCTGCAGTTTCCACGGTATGCATTCGATGAAGTGAGCTGTAGCTCACGAAAGCTCATGCTCAAATAAATTGGTTAGTCTCTAAGGTGCCACAAGTACTCCTTTTCTTTTTCCTAATAACCAGTAATTCATGGTTTAATTCTTGCAGACAAAATTACATTGCCAGTTAAAACATAGTAAAACAGATTACATGAAAAATATACTTTTTTCTACACCAGCCCAAAGTTTTCACCTTCACCTTTCACCTTCAGAAGTTTACTGGTTCCTATGAGCCTCAGTGATACCACAACATCTGTGATTATACCACTGGAAATCACCTTCACCTTTCAAGACAGTAAAGGAGGACAATGATTAAGTGGCATGGACTCTCCTGAGAGAATATTTTATAAAAGGAGAAAAGGACTCCACAACATTTGAGCCTTATGTTTTTATTACTTTTTTTTTGGGTAGGAAAACAGGGACCACCATTTTTTTTTTTAGGGAACCATCTTCATATCTTATGTATTGATCTTAGAGTACTGATATAAACATTACTTCAGAGAGAGATCTCCCAAATTTCTATCTGTATGGTGGTCGAGAAATGTCTTGATTTGCTGAGATTAAACATAGGTGCCTGTTTAGAATTTTGCAGAATATAGTCAGTAAATGTATTTAATCACAATGGCCTTTATTTTTAGAGTTGTTTGATTGACAGATAACTCTGCAATAGTAATGCATACAAGAACTATATTGATGCTCCAAGTAAAACAATGCTGAAGACAGCTATGGACTGAAGCATGATGTTCAATAAAACATAGTTGCCTGATGACAATTTTCTGGTGCTGACTGGTATTTCTTCAGATTGTCGTTCTATGATCCCAGTGCCATTTTTCCTGTAATTTCTTGTGGCTATTTTCTCTTTTCTCTTTGCTTTGGTTCTTTTTCTTCTAGTTTTCTTACAACAAAAAGGAAGGAACAGATATGGAACATTTACAGTATTTTCCTCTTCCTTCATTTGCGTCCCATTGTGAAGTAGTCCATTTCTGTATATGGAGGATCACTTTAATTTCCCTGCCTCTCATCAGCACCCAGCACAATGACTCCTGAATCCTGATAGTAGCCTCTAGACACTATTGTACTTTAAGTGTTTAAGAGTTAATAATAAGCAAACTGCTCACTACTAGTAACTTAAACACTGCTGATTATTTAAATCTGTGCAGGATTTACCAATCTGGTTTTTTTTTGAATATCCTCCAGAAATATTTTTTCTTTAGATTGACCCTGTAGAATCACTGGTAGATTTCAGTAGTCAGTTATGTCGGGGTACATTTTTCCAATTTTCTCAAATATTTGGCTATAGAGTGCTTTGACTTGAAATGTAACCTCACTATTGTGACATTTCTGAGCGGAACAAAGCGACTTTCAGGGTGAATTGATCCAGGGATTGTTTTTACTGCATTTAAAAAAATAAAAACCTAATGGCAAAAAGCACAAATCTTACAGTAGCAGGAAATGTTTGAAAAGTATCACTCTCTTGGAAGCCAATATCATCATTTTTCTTTTAAATTTTCTTTTGTACCCCAGAGCTCTCAATGCTGTCTGAAACATAATCTGAGGGTATTTATTGGTAGGTGTGGCTTTTAAAAATCTGAATCCTGTTTGATAATTAACTTTTTTCTCTCCTTAAGAAGGAGACAACTTTGAATAATACTTTATTAGAGTTCCAAATGGAAATGGCAAGAAACCTGATGAGCCAGATCCTGGACCACACCAGAGCATATTGACACAGCTTGAGGAAGCAGGGGCAGTTCAGAAGTGGCTTAAGTCATCTCTATACCCTCCAGTCCTGAGCTGGCCCAACACTGGTCTCACCTCCCAGCACAACTCTGGACAGCTTCAGGGTGGGCTGCTCAGAGTCCACAGGAGCTTCGGCAAAACCTGATGATCACTCCCTCCAGCCAAAACTCCTTTCCCCAGCCATTCCCCATACTCCCAGGGTCAAGAGAGGGATGGCAAAGGAGCTATGTCATGTCAGCTCCATGTTACCTAGCCGTTACCCTTACACAAGTGGAATACTTGGGGAGCTGTGCACCATTGGAGCTGTGCAAGGCAGATAAAGCATGGAGAAGAAATGTTTGGCTGTCAGCTCTGGTCACTGTATAACCTTATCTTACCACAAGAGCTCAGATATATAGGAACTTGCAGTGCTCAGTACATCTGATCCGGGTAATTATAGGCCTGTTAGTTTGACATCTGTAGTATGCAAGGTCTTGGAAAAAATTTTGAAGGAGAAGGTAGTTAAGGACATTGAAGTCAATGGTAAATCGGACAAAATACAACATGGTTTTACAAAAGGTAGATCATGCCAAACCAACCTGATCTCCTTCTTCGAGAAAGTAACAGATTTTTTAGACAAAGGAAACGCAGTGGATCTAATTTACCTAGATTTCAGTAAGGCATTTGATACCATGCCACATGGGGAATTATTAGTTAAATTGGATAAGATGGGATCAATAGGAAAATTGAAAGGTGGATAAGGAATTGGTTAAAGGGGAGACTACAACAGGTCCTACTGAAAGGTGAACTGTCAGGCTGGAGGGAGGTTACCAGTAGAGTTCCTCAAGGATCGGTTTTGGGACCAATCTTATTTAATCTTTTTACTACTGACCTCGGCACAAAAAGTGGGAGTGTACTAATAAAGTTTGCGGATGATACAAAGCTGGGAGGTATTGCCAATTTAGAGAAGAACAGGGATATCCTACAGGAGGCTCTGGATGACCTTGTAAACTGGAGTAATAGTAATAGGATGAAATTTAATAGTGAGAAATGTAAGGTCATTCATTTAGGGATTAATAACAAGAATTTTAGTTATAAGCTAGGGACGCATCAATTAGAAGTAACGGAGGAGGAAAAGGACCTTGGTTATTGGTTGGTCATAGGATGACTATGAGCTGCCAATGTGATATGGCCGTGAAAAAAGCTAATGCAGTCTTGGGATGCATCAGGAGAGGTATTTCCAGTAGGAATAAGGAGGTTTTAGTACCGTTATACAAGGCACTGGTGAGACCTCACTTGGAATACTATGTGCAGTTCTGGTCTCCCATGTTTAAGAAGGATTAATTCAAACTGGAACAGGGACAGAGAAGGGCTACTAGGATGATCCGAGGAATGGAAAACTTGTCTTATGAAAGGAGACTCAAGGAGCTTGGCTTGTTTAGCCTAACTAAAAGAAGGTTGAGGGGAGATACGATTGCTCTCTCTAAATATATCAGAGGGATAAATACTAGAGAGGGAGAGGAATTATTTAAGCTCAGTACCAATGTGGACACAAGAACAAATGGGTATAAACTGGCCACCAGGAAATTTAGACTAGAAATTAGACGAAGGTTTCTAACCATCAGAGGAGTGAAGTTTTGAAATAGCCTTCCAAGGGAAGCAGTGGGGGCAAAAGATCTATCTGGCTTTAAGATTAAACTCGATAAGTTTATGGAGGAGATGGTATGATGGGATAATATGGTTTTGGTAATTAAATATTCATGGTAAATAGGCCCAAAGGGTGGCCTACCTATGTCCCATCCTGTGGCAGAATTTGGAGAAAACTGTGTGGGAGTTTCAGCTCCCATTTGTCTTTTTTTAGGGTAGGAGGGCACAATATAACCCGGATTCCTTCAAAGATTTACAACTAAATATAACATTGGTGGTTTATGGAGGTGGCAGTGAATGTTTGTATGATGACACTTTCATTTGGGGTATTACTGCTGTAGCTATTGAAATGTTGTAAGCTTTCAGTTTGTTGTTGAATGAATCTATAAAGTATCATCAGACTCTCTTGGGTACTATCTCATTAACGTATGTGTTTAGACAGTATTTTTTAAAGGTTGCCTTCTGTTAGGCTTCCTGATGATTAATAAATATTAAAAGTGCAAAAAAAAATCTAGGGGAAAAAGTAGTCATCAATATGACTTTAAGTGGCAGGATGTTAAAAAATATAATTTAGAAAATTCTTTTCTACTCACTCGGAAGCACCGCTGTTTTAACAGGCCAATTCAGTTGCTTGGCCTGTGAGCTTAGAAAGAATGTTTGATCTTCCACTGACATATTTTAACCACTGGGTTGGTGGTAGCAACTGAAAATGTATTACCATCTCATGGGTATCCAGTGCCCTACATGGAATGAACTGATGCTGTCCATTGTTAAGAGTAGACAAGTGTCTCCACCAAAAATGTCATTCTTTGCAGTATGAGCAGAGAGGACAAGTGACCTCTCTGGCTACATAATGGACCTCCAGGTTTGGTTTGAGACATATTCATAGTGTGTTACTGGAAAGCTTTCAAGAATGCTGCCTCTGATGTACATATTCAGTACATAAATAGGAGACTTCATTCTTCAGAACTGTCAATTCAACACAGGCCCACCATCAAATGTTACAGTTTAGCAGCATTTTGTAAAGTGTTGCTTTGTTTGCACATACGTTTGCCACAAAACAGTAATATTTATGTTAATAGTCAAAAATAATCTTCAGGGTACTCTCATACACACTTTGGTTTTCTTCCGAGATATACAATGGGGGGAAATGGTTTTTCATGTGTGCAGTTTCAAAATTGGCATATTTAAGAAATACATTTACATTACTAATGCACACTTGGCACTTTCCTTCTCCTTCCTTGGTACCTTTTTTGCCATTTTCTCTCCTATTTGGCCAAGCTAAAAGGTTTTGCTTTGACCCTTTCCAATTAGCTGATAATCTCTTGGGAGTGTAGGGAGAGCAGGAAAGAGAAATGTTCCTTTTTGTCCTTTTGGTTTTGATGTAGGATGACCGCTTCATTGTCACAGATATTCCTGTTTTTTAAACCGATTGAGGAATCAGAAAACAGTTGTGGTAATGGTGCCCTTTGCTTTATTTTTAAATGTGACATAGCCCTTCAGAAAATTTAAGCCCCAGAAGAATAAGTCAAATTAACATACAGATCCCTAGCTCTCTGTGGCCCATTGATTTTTTTTTTCTAGATGGGTAATCAAAATATTATCCATCTTCTTCTGTCTATATTCCCAGTATGGAGAGAGACAAGTATAACTCTTTTCTAGAAGGTTTAATGTGCTTAGAAACTCCAAAGCAAACACATTTAAACTAGAATCCATAATTGAGATTTCTCCCACACTGGAATGTAGGAGCTGACATACAGTTCCTAATAACATTTTCTTTCTATCGATGTAGCTATGTTTTTATAACTCATTACCTCAAAGTAACAGCATGAAACATCAATTTAAACATCAGTTAGACTTCTGCTTAATTCAAGACTAATTCTAATTTCATCCATCTACAATCACTCTTTTGCTTAACTTAATGTAGAAATGCATAATGGCATCCCGGTAACTCATCAAATGTCTTATTTGCCATTGGAAATCTATAGAAAAGTACTGAAAAACAGAAATGATTATTCTAAACCTTTAGGTTACCACTTCTGTTCACAGCTTCTAGAATGGTTGTATATGCTAGCTACATGAGGATTTTATCTGTAAAGCTGTGCACATGAATTTTTACAGTTCAAGTATTTTCTCCTAATCTAGATGAAGATCCAAGAGAACAATGAGACCTTCATTTTCAATAATTCCATGGCTTGAAGAAGTTTAGGCAGCTACTTAGGGAGGGAAATCAACAGTTTTATTACCGGTAGTCTTTTGAAGATGGCCAAACAATGGGCTATTGTTTCATTTGCTTCAGTTTTTTCTCAAGACACGCAACTTTTCGCTGCATCTGGTCTAGCTAATTTTCATTATTATCTGAGCTTCTTGTTCCTTCAGGTAGCTCAGGTTAACCTGTATGCTAGGTAAAATGTCATCTATTTTTAAAGTTGCCTGTTCTGGCTATAAATCAAGTTAGATAAAAATTATTTTACTCAATTTTCCCTTGGCTACCAGATCATCACAGATGTGCAAGCTGGGATAAGATATCGGCCTCACTCATTGCCCTCCATCATTGCTGTTTATATGTTTCACTTCTTTGCTTTCATTGCATTTGGATTATTTTACGTAATTTTAAAAGGACAATCTTTAAAGAATTGCTGGACATATTATTCTAAAATTTAGCATCTGTAAGAGATATTGTCAATAAAGGCAGTAACAAGAGAACTAAGATAGACCTTCGTTCTAGTACAACATGTACCCAGACTTCCCACCCTATCCAACACAATGCTTACAGAGTAACTACATTCTTCAAAATGCAAAAGATACAAAGTGTTCCAGGACACCTCAACCTGCTAATTATCTTCCAATAACCTATCCAATATTTAAGAGAAAGTCCTTCAGACATCTACAGGGGTTGAAGATAGCAGGCTGCAAAGTTGTAATGGAAAAAGTCAACCTGCATCTCAACAATAACTATAACTGCTTGATTCCATATCACTTGTCTGCTTGATTCCATATCACAGATAAAGCAACATAACTAGAGCCCAGATCACAGGAACAATATTCAAGTGCAGAGACTCTAAAACAGAAGCAATGAAAATACAATCAAATGCAGAGAGCATCAAGACCTGGAACTGTCATATTCTTTCAACCCCCATTTTTCCATTTGTATCTCCTTGTTTAGTTAACAATGTTTCAGAAGATTTTACTATAGTAACTAATGTACTATTTAATATCAGAGAAATATCCATTGCTGCCACTTCATCTTATCATTTCTGTTCTCAGACAGCTGTTTATTACCAGTTCTGGGCTGATAAAACTTAAGCAACAAATACTATCTACAGAATTATCAAACTTTTATTTAAAATGATCATCAAGAAAGACTCGTTATTAATCTATCTTTTCATTCATATTGAATCCATTGTGTTTTTGATGCATGTAACATCACTTACCAGTCTTTAGAATGTGCATTTAACACACTGTACAGTTTCACCACACTCTTTGGGTTCTTAACAGTATTTTTGTATGCAAAGTAGAACCTCAGAGTTATGAACCCCTTAGGAATGGAGGTTGTTCATAACTCTGAAATGTTCAGAATTCTGAACAAAACATTGTGATTGTTCTTTCAAAAGTTTACAGCTGAACATTGACTTAATACAGCTTTGAAACTTTATTATGCAGAAGAAAAATGCTGCTTTTAACCATCTTAATTTAAATGAAACAAGCACAGAGAGTTTCCTTGTCATTTTTTTTAACATTCCCTTTACTTTTTAGTGGTTTACATTTAACTGTACTGTATTTGCTGTTCTTGGGGTTTTTTGTTTTTGTTTTGTTTTGTTTTTTTGTCTGCTGCTGCTGCCTGATTATGTACTTCTGGTTTGAAATGACTGGTCAGCTCATAACTCTGAGGTTCTACTGTATTCACAAGCCCTACAATATCAGGATCTCATAGACTTTAAGGCCAGAAGGGACCACTGTGATCATCTAGTCTGACCTCCTGCACATTGCAGGCCACAAAAACCACACCCATTCAGTCTTGTAAAAGACCGATAACCTCTGAATCAATTACTGAAGTCCTCAAATCATTATTTAAAGACTTCAAGTTACAGAAAATGCACCATTTACTCTTGTTCAAACCAGCCAGTGACCCATGCCCCATGCTGCAGAGGAAGGTGAAAAACCCCAAGGGTCTTTACAGTTGCTTGTCTAAAATTGCATATACTTTTTAAAACACTTTAAAACTTAGAATATTTCTTCCCCCATTAAGGTAAACTGAGTGAGAAGTTATCCTTTATTGATTACTGTCTTTCCTACTCTATTTAAGAGACTGAAGGGAAAGAGAGTAACCTGGCATAGCATAAGGGATAAGTGGCTATTCATTGAAATAGACTATCAGAATTGAAAGAGAAGTTAGGAGAAATCTTGAGGTTAGGAAGTTATCAAATTACCACAGTCATTTGTAGAGAGAAATAATTGGACACTTTGAAAGTCTGCAAGTATTGAGAGCCTCAATATGTAATATTTTAAAAACAAAACAAACTTTTTAGTAAAAACCTAAACTGGGGTTTAGCAAATATGTCCTACTCTAGTGTAATAGGAATTTCCTGGTATTTTGAGCAATCTTTGCAGGGATTTCCCTTTCTCCTCCACAATTTTTTGGATTTCTGCAGCAGAGGAGGGTTTCTAATTTTATTTTCTGTTCTTAGTTGTACACTTTAAGAGTATGAATTTCTGTAGATTCTATAAGAAAATAAAGTGTTGGTTTTAGGGATGTCAAAAGATTTTAAAAAATTAATGATGATTAAATTACAAGATTAAAAAAATCACAATCACAGTTTTAATCACACTGTTAATAATAGAATACCAATTGAAATTATAAATTTTTAGATGGTTTTCTCCATTTTCAAATATATTGATTTCAACTACAACACAGAATACAAAGTGTACAGTGCTCATTTTATATTATTTTTATTACAAATGTTTGCACTGTAAAAAAGATAGAAATATTTTTCAATTCACTTCATACAAATACTGTAATGCAACCTCTTGTGAAAATGCAACCTACAAATGTAGAATTATTTTTACATACTTTTTTACATTATTTTGTTTTTGAGTGCAGATATGTAACAAAAAACCCTCTACTTTTTGTAAATTGCACTTTCACGATAGATTGCACTACGCTATTTGTATGAATTGAATTGAAAAATATTTCTTTTATCTTTTTTACAGTGCAAATATTTGTAATAAAAATAATATAAAATGAGCACTGTACACTTTGTATTCTGTGTTGTAGTTGAAATCAATATATTTGAAAATGGAGAAAACCATCTAAAAATTTATAATTTCAATTGGTATTCTATTATTAACAGTGTGATTAAAACTGTAATTAATTGTGATTATTGATCTAAATTGAGTTAATTTGTTTTGAGTTAATCACTTGAGTTAACTGCAATTGACAGCCCTAGTTGGTTTATTTGTACTTTTGGTATTGGATCAAGAGCAGGCATTCTCAGGGTGCCTATAGAGCTATGGACAGCCCTCCTGGAGACCTGTCTAAAGCCTTGTTTCACTGGTTTAACTTACATCAGTTTAAAAAATAATTTAGTTAAACGGGTGCAACCCCCTGTGTGGATATTCTTATTTCAGCGTTAGAGAGATTTTTTTTCTGGTTTAAATCTAGTCTTTCCCCCATTGACTTAAGCTTACCTCCCAAAGCCACTCATCAACTGAAATAAGAATGCCACACAGGAGTTTATATTGGTTTAACTATATCTGTTTAAATGAACGTGTTAGGTTAAATCTAGTATAATGGTATGTAAACAAGGCCTAAATTAAGGTAGCCTCTTGTGACTGACCTATGACTACCAGTGCTGCGCAGAGTCATCCTACAGCTGCATGCTGAAGCCCCAATCTTAACACACTCCTCCCAGCCCTACCCCATAGGTTGGGCTTGAAAGGTGATCCTCTGGCGGTAGCCTTATGGGTGCCTTCCACAATGCATGCACTAGGGGAACTAGGGCTTATGGGGCTCTTTATACCACTCTGGCCCTTTTACTCAGCAAAAATAAAAACCAGAGAGAGGCTGAGGATTTTACCCCCAACTGAATATGAAAAACACATCCACTACATTTTAATGACTTTGTAATAGTGTACTATTTGTGATACAGCAATAGTCAATCCCAGGGTTGTTGGTTTTTTTTACTTGAAAAATAAAAACCTTTTTATTTACAAAAATACAGTGGTTAGATGACCCCAGGGCAGAACCAGGAGCAGAGGCTATTCCAAGAAGGGAACAGAGCCCAAATGTTTCTGATAACCAGGAGCCAGGGGTGATTTCAGGTCTCAAACAGCTGCCCCATTATTCAGTCCAGCGGTGGCCGCAGTGCGGGGCGGTGCACACGTAATACAGCCTCGTGGCATCCTCAGCCCTTGCGCTGCGATACTGGAAGAATACTGCTTCTTTGTGCCCACACTTCTGACATGGGTGATCCTCTGTCTGGGGCAAAGTTGGGTCCTGGGAAATGTCCACAATGATTTGTGTCAGTTCATCCACTTCATGGGTGATCTTATTGATGTAGATGCAGCTGTTGTCGGCATCCTGTTGGTAATCGCAGTTTTGACAAGCATAGAGCAGGATTCTGTTTTCCTTGTCTTCCTTGGGGTACAGCAGGCTGTTGCACTCCTAGGCTAGTGCAGTGATCTAGGAACTTTTACTTCTGCTGATGCAGTGAAGGAAGCATCTTGTGTTACTTTATCGTGATCTGCTCTGGCTCACAGCAGAACTGACAAGCTCCAGAGGTAGCCACAGTCAGCCCCACCTTTGGCAGAATTTAGTTCTTGGTATTAGTTTTAATAGGCTAAACAATCTTGTTAAGTCTAAGTAATATGCCCGTAATCATTATTTTATAAAATGATGTCACACAAAGGTACTATTGGTGTCAAAATTTGTTATGCTCTAAGTCACTGGCTCTCAACTTTTTTGGGCTCAGGACCCATTTGTAAATGTTTGTGGCCTGTTACAACCCAGTAAATAGTCTGGGGGTACAGGCCCTGGGGCAGAGCATAACTAGGCATTTTAGTGCCTGGGGCGAGCAAGCATATTAGCGTCCCCTTCCAGGGGCAGCATGCAAGGTCATGTCTCGCCCTCCAGATGTTTTCTCTTCCCACCCCCACCACCCAGATGGGCTGGGTGGCCTGCTGAGGTGAGTCAGGAGATGAAGATGGAGCTCCCTCCCAGACCCAGCCCTGCCATGTGGGGCTGGCTTGACCAAGCCCTGCCACGTGGGGCTAGCCCAACTGAGCTCCAGTGAGTCCTGCTGCCCTGCTGTGCGGAGCTGGCCCAAGGCACCTGACATCGTCGGCCCGAGCTGCCCTGCGGCTTTGTGCCCTGGGCAGCTGCCCTGCTCATCCCGCCCTGGTTATGGCCCTACACTGGGGTGGTTACAGTTGGATCCTGCCCCTGGGGGGGTTGGGTCCTTCCCAGCACTCACCCCACTTGCCCTATTGCAGCTCGTGCTGTGGGGATGGCTGGGCTTGGCTCTCACTCTGGGCATTGCAACCTCCGGGAATGCAGCACTGTTCAGATTTGGCCCCATCCTCTTGACTGGACCAAATTTGTGTGAGTGGAGTTGTGACCTGGCTCATGGGGTTGCGGTGCCACTCACTCATATTTTGCTTACTTGAACTCCCATCGTCATGATGGTTGGGCCAAACATGAGTGGCTCTGGGACCCCAGAGGTTGCAGTGCCTGGATGGGAGGCGAGCCCAGCCTGCCCCATGGGACAGGAGCCACAGGATCTGCCGCGCAACCATTTGAAACATTTTGGGTCCTGACCCAGGGGTTAGGAAACCCTGCTCTAAGTCATATATTTTGCTTCTTTGAGGGAAAAATGTCTGGTAAACATGCATTAAATGAAAGTTTCTTCTGGAAGAATAAGTGGATGTGCATTTCCAGATTTCAGAGTTTCCCAAGTCAATTGATAGCACACTTTTACTGTTAAAATATGTTATCTTACTTAACCATCTTCTTGATATGCATTGTTTTGATACAAAAGACAAAAGTTTAAAGCTGTAAGTACTTTTCTGAGTCTTTAACATAACTGAATGACGATATGAACAGAAAAAAAATAAACCTCTAAATGGATAATAGTCATACTGTTTTGCTGCCCTGTCAAATTAAAGATGAGTTATATAGCTAAATGACTGGAGTGTAGATTTACAGTTCAGTAAGTCAGCCTTTGCTTAATTATACCAAGACTGGAAAGTCCATTAATAAAATCTGCTTCTAATGTAAATAATGTATTGATTTTGACTAATGTTTTACATAGTTTGTTTTTGTAGCATTAATTCATAATTTAATGCATTTAGCCAGTGTACTTTAACATTTAAATGATTTAATAGGATACTCCCAGCTTTTAAATACATTTTTTATTAACCCCCATTCTACTTATCTCTGAAGTTATTCTAACTATTAAGGCTATTAAGTTATTCTGTACATTATATCTAATTATATATAGGGCCCTACCAAATTCATGGTTCATTTTGGTCAATTTCACTATCATAGGATTTTAAAAATTGTAAATTTCATGATTTCAGTTATTTAAATCTGAAATTTCAAGGTGGTGTAATTGTTGGGGTCCTGACCCAAAAAGGAGTTGTTGAGGGGTCGCAATGTTATTGTAGGGGGGTTTGTGGTACTGCTTCCCTAACTTCTGCACTGCTGCTGGGGGTAGCACTGCCTTCAGAGCTGAGCAGCTGGAGAGCTGCAGCTGCTGGCAGGGAGCCCAGCTCTGAAGGCAGAGCCACCGCCAGCAGCAGCACAGAAGTAAGGATGGTCTGCTATGGTATTGCCACCCTTACTTCTGCGCTGCTGCCTGCACAACTCGCCTCTTAGTCAGCAGCCGCCACTCTCCAGCTCTGAAGGCAGCAGCGCAGAAGTATGGGTGGCATTGTATGGTATTGCCACCCTTAACTTCTGCACTGCTGCTGGCAGGGTGTTGCCTTCAGAGCTGGGCACCCAGCCAACAGCCTCTACTCTCCGGCTGCCGAGCTCTGAAGGCAGTGCAAAAGTAAGGGTGGCAATACCGTGACCCCCCTAAAATAACTTGCGACCCCTCCTGCAACTCCCTTTTGTATCAGGACTCCCAGTTGGAGAAACGCTGGTGGTCTCTGTGAAATCTGTATAGTATAGGGTAAAAGCACACAAAAGACCAGATGTCACTGGGGAAGATCAGATTTCTTGGTCCATGATGCATTTTTCATGCCGTGAATTTGGTAGGGCCCTGATTACATATCAATAGAACCATTAAGATACTTAGGGCATTACAAGAAATACAAGTAAAACATGCTTTTTCAAACTCATTTAACTATTAATTAAAGTCTTTGAATTATCTGGACTCATTTGAAAGGGGATGCAAAGTACTAGGATAGAAGATAATAAAAAAGAATAGTGCATTTGAGAGGTTTGCAAAGAGTTAAGGTCCAATTTTGATTTATATAGATAATAGAATGTCATAAGCAACTGCAGATTGAATGCTCTTTTACAGCATATTTAACAATTCAGAAGCCAGGTGCATTTTCATAAGATTCTTTCCATGTTCTTTTGAAAGTGAATGCCTACCCTCTATGGCAAGTGTATTAAAAAAATTATTATGCTCTTAGTTTCTGACAGCAGAAAAAAAACATGCCTTTTAATTCACAGGGGAGATAATTCGGGATGAAAAATCTCAGTAAAAGGAAAACATTGTTTTCATCTTGGTTAAGATTTTTCTTTTAAAAATTGAAAACCACTAGAAAAAAATGTTCATATTGTGTTGTATTATCTGAGTTTTCTTGCACACTTCTTATTCTTTGCATAAAATACAATATCTGTACAAATGACATAGAAATATAGTTGACCCTCTGCCTACTTTCATCTGTCAAACATATCTGCTCTGTCCTAGCAGCAGCCCTTTCTCACCGGGCATTAACTATGATTCTGTTGACTTTAGTGAAATCTCATTTAAACACTGTGGTATAAGAGAATGGTCCAGCAGTAGCCAAAGGATTCTTCTTCGAGTAGTGTCCCCATGGGTGCTCCACTGCAGGTGTGTTTGCGCCCTTGCACTGCCGATCAGAGAACTTTGGTAGCAGTGTCTGTTCTGCCCACACAAGTGCTGTCCCCTCCTCGTGGACTTCCATGAGGCTAACCAGCATGCGCAGGCAAACCCTCCTCAGTTCCTTCTCAGCCACCCTTGGCTAGAGATGGAGCTATTAGCAGTCTGTTCATCGGATCGTTCTCTCTCTCTTAGCACGTCAGTAGTTAGTTAATCCTTTTCTCTTAGGGCTAGTCTACACTGGCAATGCTAAAGCGCTGCTGCGGCAGGGCTTTAATGTGTCTTGTGTGGTTGTGGGGCAGCGCTGAGAGAGCTCTCCCTGTGCTCTAGAAGAACCACCCCAATGAGGGGGATAGCTCGCAGTATTGGGAGCATGGTTTCCAGCACTAGGGCACTGTTTACACTGGCACTTTACAACGCTGCAACTTGCTGCACCCAGGGGGGTGTTTTTTCACACCCCTGAGTGAGAAAGTTGCAGCTCTGTTAATTGCCAGTGTAGACAAGCCCTTAGTTGTAGAGCTTTCTTTATATTCTTCCACACACACACACACACACACACACACACACACAACCCCCCCCCCAACTTTTTATTTTTCCCTTTGCCTGGGATTGTCCCAGCATGGTGTATGTTTGGTTCACCGGACTTTAAAAAGTGCCTCTCATGCAAGGAAGCCGTCCCTGTAGCAGATAAGTATTCCCGCTGTATCCACTGCCTCCGGGAAAGCCGCATTCCCCATAAGTGTGGTCTTTGCCAACAATTCAAGCCCAGATCTTGGAAGGACAGGGAACTGAGACAAAAATCCTCTTCATGAAGGCAGCTCTTCAGCCTTCCCTGGACCTGCACCAGGAGTCATCCAGACAGCACAAATCTTTCCACAACCCTCAACATCTAAGGACCTGAGTTTAAAAAAAAAAAAAACAGCAGCAGACCCCTCACATAAGGCTTCAAAAAACAGAGCTGTGATTCCCCAGAGTGAGCCCCGAGCTAGCCAAAAAAGATCACCAGCACATTCGGTATCATCAGTACTGTCAGTACCGAGACAGTCCAAACACAGTACTCGGAGCTCATGAGGGTCTGAAGCAGCACGTACCATTAAGGCACCTAAAGACCTGATGGTCAAAGGCACAGAAGCAACGTTAATGACTAATAAAGGCAAGGACAGAGATTATACCACCTTTAAAAAGATGCTGCTGGTACAAGCAGTTCCAACTGCACTGTCAACAGTGAGCCATCCAACCTTGGAGTGCTTGGGATGGCCAAGATCCCTGATCCCTTCCATACTGCTGGCCCATAAACAACCACCATCAGTACTGGTTAGGTCGGCACTGTAGGAATCCAGACACTCTAGATATCTCATGGTATCTGACATACCAAAGTCTCTGTTTCTCGGTATTGGGGATCCAATACTGAGTTTATTTCGGACATGTGAATCTTCACCAGCACTGTCAAGGTTCCTTCCCCACTCTGAACTCTAGGGTACAGATGTGGGGACCTGCATGAAAACCTCCTAAGCTTACTTTTACCAGCTTAGGTTAAAACTTCCCCAAGGTACAAATTAATTTTACCCTTTGCCCTTGGAATTTCCACTGCCACCACCAAACTTTAACTGGGTTTACTGGGAAACGTAGTTTGGACACGTCTTTCCCCCCAAAATCCTCCCAACTCTTGCACCCCACTTCCTGGGGAAGGTTTGGTAAAAATCCTCACCAATTTGCATAGGTGACCACAGACCCAAACCCTTTGAACAATGAAAAAGCATTCAGTTTTCTTACAAGAAGACTTTTAATAGAAGTAAAGGAATCACCTCTGTAAAATCAGGATGGTAGATACTTTACAAGGTAATTAGATTCAAAACACAGAGAATCCCTCTAAGTAAAACCTTAAGTTACAAAAAAGACACACAGACAGGAATAGTCATTCTATTCAGCACAGTTCTTTTCTCAGCCATTTAGAGAAATCATAATCTAACACATACCTAGCTAGATTACTTACTAAAAGTTCTAAGACTCCATTCCTGTTCTATCCCCGGCAAAAGCAGACAGACACAGACCCTTTGTTTCTCTCCCTCCTCCCAGCTTTTGAAAGTATCTTGTCTCCTCATTGATAATTTTGGTCAGGTGCCAGCGAGGTTACCTTTAGCTTCTTAACCCTTTACAGGTGAGAGGATTTTTTCTCTGGCCAGGAGGGATTTTAAAGGGGTTTACCCTTCCCTTTATATTTATGATAAGCACCATGTCATGCACCTCTATTCTCCAGTGGTGAATCAGGTAGCGAGCAGGAGGAGGTCATTTCTCACCACTTCTTTCATGCTCCTTATAATCGCCCAGGTTGATAGCGGACCCCTCAGTCATACCTTCCGCCTGCTCCTCAACCACTGTGGTATGGCCAACTATGGCTGCCACCATTAGGACTTCTTCCACTGCCCCAGTGACCCTACTGGGATCCCTGGGCAGCGTACAGACTCCATGCCTCCCAAGCATCCAGCGTGACCCACCATGAGTCCTTGAGGCACTCTCCCTCACCCACGGCATTCAGAGCCTCTGAACCTCCAGAGGAGATCATGGAGAAACAGGAGGGCAGATTCTAGGAGGAAGTTACACCACAGACCAATATCTCTTCCTCCTCCCTAGAGGAGACAGTGATGCCATCTTCGCCATCCCTAGCCGATGACTTCAGGCTATTTCAAGATCTAGCTAAAAAAGTGGCAAACATGCTGCGGGTACCCCTTGAGGAGCTAAAAGACACACATCGTAAACTCTTGGACATCTTGCACTCGTCTTCCTCCAGAATAGCCCTCCCCAACGAGGCTCTTCTGGACCCAGCCAAGCTTATATGGAAACCCGGCATCAGTCACACCTACCTGCAATTGAGACGATAAGAAATATTACATCCCAGTTAGGGATACAGCGATGGCCAACAACAAGTGAGGTCCACCTCCTATGATAAGGATTGGAAGTGCCTCAATTTATTCAGGAGAATCTATTCCTCCGCCACTCTGCAGTTCAGAGATGCAAACTATTAAGCTCTGACAGCAAAATATGACTACATCAATTACACCAAGTTAACACTTTTATTGATCAGCTCCCAGAGTTGCACTGTGAACAGTTTTGAGCTATTGTTAGTGAGGGACAGCTGGTGGCCAAGACAGCACTCCAGTCATCGCTTAATCCAGCCAACACAGCAGCCCAGTCCATCTCTACAGTGGTGCTTATCTGGCGAATGTTCTGGTTGCACCTCTGGCTTCCCTAAGGAAGTGCAGACTACAGTAGAGAACCTTCCCTTCTAAGGCACCAAGTTGTTCACCATGAAGACTGACTAGTCTCTCCATATGCTTAAAGACTCCGGGGCCACTCTCTCGTCATTAGGGATTTATACACCTAGACAAAAAGAGAAAATTTAGTCCACAACCTCAACATAAATCCCACACTCTGCATTTTTCAAATCAGTGCTATTATGAGCCTCTCAGGAAAAAATCCAGATTTTCCAAACGGAAGCCATCAGGCCCCCAGTCTGCCTTGTCACAACCATCAAAACATGAGTTTTGACATCTTGGTCAGGGTGCTGACAAACCACTGCCCTCAACACCAACTGCAGCTGACCAACCCGTCACGCCCATTTGGGTACCACCTTGCTTTGTGCCCCAACAACCGGGAATGAATAACATCTGACTCATGGGTTCTGGAAATCATCCACAATGGCTACTCTATCCACTTCAACTCCCTCCGCCCCCAACACCATTCCCCTTCCCTCTTCCGGAACTCTGCTCACGACAGTTTATTATGACAGGAAGTAGATCACCACCTCCGTCCAGGTACCATAGAAACTGTACATCAATATCTGTGAGGTTTCTACTCTTGTCACAGGCACCGGCTTTCAATCTTCCCTGGATGTGCTCAGCCCCCGGCCCTGCCCTCACTCCACCTCTTCCCTCAAGCCCCCACCCCTGCACTGCCCCTGCACTCCCCCAGGTACACTATTCGAAGAAGAAGAAGAAGAGGAAGTTAATCACCTTGTGCAGTAACGATGGTTCTTCGAGATGGGTGTCCCTATGGGTGCTCCACAACCCACCCTCCTCCTCTCTACTTCAGAGTTCTTGTCAGGGACTCTGTGGTAGAAAAGGAACGGAGGGAGGGGGTGGGCTCACCCACACGTGCTGGTTAGCCTCATGGCAGAGCATTAGCCCGGGACGGTGCATGAGCAGGCCAAACAGACGCTGCTACCAAAGTTCTCTGATTGGCAGTGCAGGGATTCAAACGGACCTAAGTTGAGGACCTAGAGGGGGACACATCTCGAAGAACCGGTGTTACTGCACAAGATGAGTAACTTTCTCTTCACTGCACATTTAACTAAAATGTAGTAGGGGAAGCTCTGGCTTGTGTTGTCCTTCAGTACAGCGGCATTTACATTGAATGAATACTTATATCCAAACCAAAAATAATTCCCCACTTGTCTTCTGTGATGCTGTGTTTTGCTCATCAGAAGCAATGATTTATGCGAGAACTAGAGCTGTGGTTGGTAGTGTCAATTTAGCCTGAAGAAGAGACAGACAGCTGAGCCACATTAAAGTCCATACATTCTGTCTTACCGTTGGTTGTAAACTGTACATTGCCTTTTTTTCTAAAGTAATGTATTATTAAAGGAGCTCTTCTATCCAGGGTTAGCAATAAACTTTTACCACATTCAAATAAGTCCTTCATCTGACCAAAAAAAACTTTCCTGGGACATGCCAGGAGAAGATTATAAAAGAACATTTAACTGGTGATATGTAAATACATAATAATCAGCTGGAAAACTCTGGGAAATGTGGTATGACACTGAGTGTGTACACTTGTAGGCAATGCAGATAATATTATGGGATGGAGAAAACTGCATAATGGGATGTTGAAACCATGTTCCGAGTCACCCCTGCCCAACTCTTTTGCCCCCATGAGGTTTTGCAAACCCTTTCCAAAACACCCTCTGCCAGATGGTGGTGAGTTGCACAAGGGGATAGCTACCCTCAGTGCACTGCTTTCTGCATCAGTGCAAGCACTGCTAGTGAGGATGGACACCGCCAATAAGAAGAGTGTAGTGTCGATATGGAAAAGTAATTCATTACTGCAGCGGCTGTACGTCGACATAACTTAGGTTGACTTAATTTTGTAGTGTAAAGATGATGGAAGAATTCTTCCATTGATCTAGCGCTGTCTACACCAGGGGTTAGGTCACTATAGCTACATCTCCCAGGGGTGTGTATTTTTCATAACCCTGAGAGATGTAGCTAGAATGATGTAAATTCTGAGTGTAGATCAGGCCAATATCTTTTATTAGACCAACTTCTGTGGTTGAGAGAGACAAGCTTACACAGAGCTCTTCTGGTCTGGGAAATATACTCAGAGCTAAATACAAGGCGGAACAGATTGTTTAGCATAAGTAGTTAACACACATTTCAAGAGACCATTCAAGATGAAGTGGCCTATTTAACCATTCTCCAGTCATAGTGGGAAAAGGATAACAAAAATCTGGGGGGAGGGGCTTAGTGGGTTATAGATTGTTATAATAAGCCATAAATCCAGTGTCTCTATTCAGTCCATGAATTTTAGTATCTAGCAAAGTTCTGGCTTAAATTCATAAACTCAGAGGCCCTGAGCAAGCCAGGGGACAAACAGAAGGAACTTAAAAGCTCTCCAGACAGAGAGGCATGGGACAAGGAAAAGAAACATTTATTTGTTGGACTTGTGGGACTTCGAGTTTTATTTTGAGTTTATTTTCTGTGAATAAACCTCCTAAGAAAAGGAGTATTATGACCACAGAAAATGTGTGTGGAGTCTGTGTAAAGGGCCCTAAAGAGTGGGAAACAGAGGCAGGGTGCTGCAGTGTGACCTCTAGCCAAGAGGGATCACTAAGGAGGCAGCAGACCCAGTTACATGGCCCTTTAATTTGTTAATCACCTTTCTTATCCCCATTTCGCTGCATATAACAAAAATGTTAACTTTCTGATGGCAAAACAAGACAGAACATCGTGTTGTTTGATTGTCATGAAATGTTGCCTGCATCAGAATCTTGAAAGCAATTAATTGCTATTCTTTAAACTTGTATTGTCCCTATGTGGGGAAGGGAATGGACATTCTTGGGAAAATACGTACTCTTGGTGGTACAAGTATTATCTCTGTGCTCTCATGACTGTTAATAAAAGATAACAATGGGCCTGATTCTCCTCTACCTTCATCTTGCTTATGATTATGCAAGTCAGTAGAAAGTGGATTACAACGTTGCATCAGATGAAGTGGGCTTTAGCCCACAAAAGCTTATGCTCAAATAAATTTGGTAGTCTCTAAGGTGCCACAAGTACTCCTCATTCTTAATGTTATCATTCTGATTGTTAATAATTTCACGCCCACTTTACAGATGTAAATAACTATGCATACAATATGCAAGGTAGTGGAAAATATTCATTTGCATATTCACTTAGGCAAAATGAGTGTAGAGTAGGTGTAAATTTCTACCACCCTTATAAGTGAGTGAAGAATTCTGATTTAGTATTTTTAAATCTTTTTTGTGTAACCATTTACATCAATATGTGCAGTTTGCTCATTGTAGAAACTCGTGCCTCTTATCCTTATGTGACTTAGCTATCCTTTTTCTAGCTCAGCTGTTCTACATGAATGGTATGTTTTAGTTCAGATAGCATTTCGTCCTAAAAGGCATGAATATATGAATACAAATATAACTAATTCAGAAAAAGAAAAGATGATTCCAGGACCAGATTTATAAGAAACATCTTAGAAGCAACTTTAAAATTCTCTTGGACAATACACTGGAGGAGGTGCGAGACAGGTGGGGGTGAGATTTCTTTTTGGGGGAAAGCATGGTAAGTTTTAATCCATATTGGGTAGGCTGAATGTTGGGATGTGGTTAGGGAAGAGGGGAGGAGAAATGCTGCTGCTTTGGTTTGTTTTGTAACTCTGTGACCCAAGGACTCTTGATGTCAATTGGCAGAGGATACAGGAATACCTAAGTGTTACAGCAATCCCCTAGGTCATAGAATCATAGAATATCAGGGTTGGAAGGGACCTCAGGACGTCATCTAGTCCAACCCCCTGCTCAAAGCAGGACCAATCCCCAATTAAATCATCCCAGCCAGGGCTTTGTCAAGCCTGACTTTAAAAACTTCTAAGGAAGGAGATTCTACCACCTCCCTAGGTAATGCATTCCAGGGTTTCACCACCCTCCTAGTGAAGAAGTTTTTCCTAATATCCAACCTAAACCTCCCCCACTGCAACTTGAGACCATTACTCCTTGTCCTGTCATCTTCTACCACTGAGAATAGTCTAGAACCATCCTCTCTGGAACCACCTCTCAGGTAGCTGAAAGCAGCTATCAAATCCCCTCTCATTCTTCTCTTTTGCAGACTAAACAATCCCAGTTCCCTCAGCCTCTCCTCATAAGTCATGTGTTCCAGACCCCTAATCATTTTTGTTGCTCTCCTTCACTGGACTCTCTCTTCAATTTATCTACATCCTTCTTGTAGTGCAGGGCCCAAAACTGGACACAGTACTCCAGATGAGGCCTCACCAATGTCGAATAGAGGGGAACGATCACGTCCCTCGATCTGCTTGCTATGCCCCTACTTATACATCCCAAAATGCCATTGGCCTTCTTGGCAACAAGGGCACACTGCTGACTCATATCCAGCTTCTCGTCCACTGTCACCCCTAGGTCCTTTTCCGCAGAACTGCTGCCTAGCCATTCGGTCCCTAGTCTGTAGCTGTGCATTGGGTTCTTCTGTCCTAAGTGCAGGACCCTGCACTTATCCTTATTGAACCTCCTCAGATTTCTTTTGGCCCAATCCTCCAATTTGTCTAGGTCCCTCTGTATCCTATCCCTGCCCTCCAGTGTATCAACCACTCCTCCCAGTTTAGTATCATCCGCAAATTTGCTGAGAGTGCAATCCACACCATCCTCCAGATCATTTATGAAGATATTGAACAAAACCGGCCCCAGGATCGACCCCTGGGGCACTCCACTTGACACCGGCTGCCAACTAGACATGGAACCATTGATCATTACCGGTTGAGCCCGACAATCTAGCCAACTTTCTACCCACCTTAAAGTGCATTCATCCAGCCCGTACTTCTTTAACTTGCTGACAAGTATACTGTGGGAGACCGTGTCAAAAGCTTTGCTAAAGTCAAGAAACAATGCATCCACTGCTTTCCCTTCATCCACAGAAGCAGTAATCTCATCATAAAAGGCGATTAGATTAGTCAGGCATGACCTTCCCTTGGTGAATCCATGCTGACTGTTCCTGATCACTTTCCTCTCATGTAAGTGCTTCAGGATTGATTCCTTGAGGACCTGCTCCATGATTTTTCCGGGGACTGAGGTGAAGCAGACTGGCCTGTAGTTCCCAGGATCCTCCTTCTTCCCTTTTTAAAAGATGGACACTACATTAGCCTTTTTCCAGTCATCTGGGACTTCCCCCGTTCGCCACAAGTTTTCAAAGATAATGGCCAATGGCTCTGCAATCACAGCCGCCAATTCCTTTAGCACTCTTGGATGCAACTCATCCGGCCCCATGGATTTGTGCACGTCCAGCTTTTCTAAATAGTCCCTAACCACTTCTTTCTCCACAGAGGACTGGCCATCTACTCCCCATTTTGTGATGCCCAGCGCAGCAGTCTGGGAGCTGACCTTGTTCGTGAAGACAGAGGCAAAAAAAGCATTGAGCACATTAGCTTTTTCCACATCCTCTCTCACTAGGTTGCCTCCCTCATTCAGTAAGGGGCCCACACTTTCCTTGGCTTTCTTCTTGTTGCCAACATACCTGAAGAAACCCTTCTTGTTACTCTAGACATCTCTTGCTAGCTGCAGCTCTAGGTGCGAATTGGCCCTCCTGATTTCATTCCTACATGCCCGAGCAATATTTTTATACTCTTCCCTGGTCATATGTCCAACCTTCCACTTCTTGTGAGCTTCTTTTTTATGTTTAAGATCTGCTAGGATTTCACTGTTAAGCCAAGCTGGTCACCTGCCATATTTACTATTCTTTCAACTCATCAGGATGGTTTGTCCCTGTAACCTCAACAGGGATTCCTTGAAATACAGGTCTGGTATCTACATACTCGTCCACAAAAGTATGTCATGCAAGGTCTCTCTAGTGAACGCCTGTGTTACGCCAGTAGTTGTAATCACTGCAAGATGTAGGTGCAGAAAATATGTGAAGAGTTATGTATAATAAAAAAATATTGTGGAAGAAAATGAACTCTTCTCTCAATATGTTCTTTAGGTCTGAGAGTTAAGGCAGGTCACCAAAAGGTGATACACATACTCCTGTTGGGGGAGGAGAGACACTTATCTATCTCTGTGGCTGGTCATGTGCAAATTGAATATTGTATAGTTCACAGTGGATGCCCATTTACAGTCTGAGCAAAGTGCTAATAAATAGATTGTGGGGACTGCAGGAAAAAACAAAAACAGTAGGGGTTATCCTGTTTACGAGTAAGACAATGAACTTTTGGAACTATATTTGGGGCACAGATTAATCACCAGTTTTTCTTCAGTCTGTGAAGACAAACTTGCCAGCAGGCTTGATCTTATGAAGGGGAGGATTTCAGCCCATTTGGTTGAAAATCCTCGGGAAAGGACTTGGGGTAAGCTATCTTGTAGGAGATAGGGGAATACTTTGTGAGTTAAGTTTAGGCTCTGGAAAGCATGTTATGATTTTGTTTTATGTGCAACAGTTTGTTTCCAATATTCTTACTATCGCCTGATTCTCTGTTCTTTGATAATAAATACATTCTTGTTTTCATTTTATATATTATATATAAAAGTGCAGTGTGTTAAATATAGCAGTGACCCTGACTTGAATCTTATAAACTGGTGTGAACTTTTAAAAACATCAAAACCGTTTACAAGTTTGGTTGATAAAGATAATTTCATCAAAGGGTAAAATCAAGTTTATTTGGCAGGGCTTAGTTTCCATGAAACCATGTTGACTGTCATTAGTTATTGTTGTATCCATTCATAATTCATTAATTGAGTTCTAAATCAGCTGCCCCATCATTTTTCCTGGGATCCATATCAGGCTAAGAGGCCTATAATTACCTGTGTGATCCTGTTTATTCTTTTGAAATATTTCCACAATACCAGCTTTCTTCCAGTCTTCTGGAACTTCCCCAATTTTCCAATATTTATTTAAAAATTACATCAACAGCCCAGAGAACTCTTCTGGGGTCCCAAGATTGCTTGCAAGTTTCAGTTTGCTGAATTCAAACGTCTGAGACGAACTCCTTGAAAACCATTCCCACTCATCCTCCACACTACTTCAACAGTGAACCCTCTCTACTTCCACAGTGAATTCCTAAGTAACTCCTTCCTCCTCAAACATTGGGGAAGGAGAAAGCTATTTGTGAGGAGTCTCTTCCTTGCTTGTGATAACTTCAAGTCCATTTTCACTGAAATTTCTCGAGCATGGGTTGAAATCCACAAGAACAATGAACTTTGAATCCAAACCTCAGTTTTGTCAAATAGTAAAGCTCTTTCAACTGGATTTTATTAACTAAAACTAGGGTTTTGAAAAATCAGTGTTTGTGAATCAGCATGAATATTCAGCACAGCCATAGTTCTAAATCATTAAGGTACTGTTGAAATAGCATTATGCATTTTGCTCAGCGCAGCACTGACCCTGAGATGAACTGGGATCACAGCTCCTGGCCTGGCGATCTTATAGTGTTAAATTCAATGATTAGCTAAACTTACTGGAGACAAGGAATGAAAATAACTTTGTTCTTTGTTTTTTATAATTTCATGGTGATGGTGTCAAGATGTGTGTGTGTGTGGACCTTTGTATGGTAGTAGGTGTTCAGGAGGGATTTAAATGAAGAAAGGGTGGATGCTGGCAAATTGAGATAGGGAGGTGGATATAGGGTAACATGCAGAGTAAAATTTGGGTCTGTGACGAGGTGCAGAAGCCCAACCTGATTGGTGGTAACCAGGGAGTTACTCTATATGTGGACCTCTCATGGGTGTTCAGAAGTAAGTACTGCAGCACTGCTGAGGCCTGGAGGCCCTGTCATTTTCGCTGGGGATTAGGGCATTATGGGAAATGCTGTTAGAAAACCTCTTTGATATTGTAGGTGGAAGTGTTTTTTGGGGGGAGGAAAAGTGCTTTGTCCATTGGTCACAGAGCTGGGTTGGATCTTGGTCTGCACTTTGGGCTTTTTCTGTCTGTTACATAAATAGATGTTTTTCATATTGTAACCCCATTGCATAGAAATAAAATTCACAGCCAGCTGATCTGCTCTACCAGTTTATTTGACTTTTACTTAAGCATGTAAAATCTTGGGACTTGAAAGGAAAAAAGTACTAGAGTGCCATGATTTGCCATGCCATAATACAGACCATATTAAAAACGGAGGTTTCTCAAAGTAGTTCATTTACTTACAAAGCAAAGGTCCATTTGAAACATTTTTATATTTACAAGATAAATTCTAGCCCTGCTTCTGTCTGCTCTGCTGGGGGCAGGGATCGGGAATTGCTTCACAGCCAGCTGAAGCTCCCTGAGTCATTTCATCTATGTGGCATTAAGGGCAGCATTGGGGATGGAAGCTGAAAATAGAAAAATTCAAACTGGAATATGACAGGTTTCAGAGAAGCAGCCGTGTTAGTCTGTATTCACAAAAAGAAAAGGAGTACCTGTGGCACCTTAGCGATTAACAAATTTATTTGAGCATAAGCTTTTGTGAGCTACAGCTCACGTCATCGGATGCATGTAGTGGAAAATACAGTGGGGAGGTTTTATATACACAAAGAACATGAAACAATGGGTGTTACCATACAGACTGTAACAATAGTGATCAGGTAAGGTGAGCTATTACCAGCAGGAGAGCCGGGGGGGGGGGTGGTTTAAACCTTTTGTAGTGATAATCAAGGCGGACCATTTCCGGCAGTTGACAAGAACATGTGAGGAACAGTGTGGCCGGAGGGGTGGGGGGTGTGGAAATAAACATGGGGAAATAGTTTTACTTTGTGTAATGACCCATCTCCTCCCAGTCTTTATTCAAGCCTAAATTAATTGTATCCAGTTTGCAAATTAATTCCAATTCAGCAGTCTCTCGTTGGAGTCTGTTTTGGAAGTTTTTTTGTTGAAGAATAGCCACTTTTCGGTCTGTAATCGAGTGACCAAAGAGATTGAAATATTCTCCGACTGGTTTTTGAATGTTACAATTCTTGACGTCTGATTTGTGTCCTTTTATTCTTTTATGTAGAGACTGTCCAGTTTGGCCAAGGTACATAGCAGAGGGACATTGCTGGCAAATGATGGCATATATCACATTGGTAGATGTGCAGGTGAATGAGCCTCTGATAGTGTGGGCTGATGTGATTAGGCCCCATGATGGTGTCCCCTGAATAGATATGTGGACACAGTTGGCAACAGGCTTTGTTGCAAGGATAGGTTCCTGGGTGCTTGTTTTTGTTGTGTGGTGTGTGGTTGCTGGTGAGTATTTGCTTCGGGGTGGGGAGCTGTCTGTAAGCAAGGACTGGCCTGTCTCCCAAGATCTGAGAGAGTGATGGGTCGTCCTTCAGGATAGGTTGTAGATCCTTGATGATGCTTTGGAGAGGTTTTAGTTGGGGCCTGAAGGTGATGGCTAGTGGTGTTCTGTTATTTTCTTTGTTGGGCCTGTCCTGTAGGAGGAAACTTCTGGGTACTCTTCTGGGTCTGTCATTTTGTTTCTTCACTTGAGCAGGTGGGTATTGTAGTTGTAAGAATGCTTGATAGAGATCTTGTAGGTGTTTGTCTCTGTCTGAGGGGTAGTATCGTAGAGCTTTGCTGCAGACAATGTATCATGTGGTGTGGTCTGGATGAAAGCTGGAGGCATGTAGGTAAGCATAGCGGTCAGTAGGTTTCTGGTATAGGGTGGTGTGTATGTGACCATCACTTACTAGCACTGTAGTGTCCAGGAAATGGATCTCTTGTGTGGACTGGTCCAGGCTGAGGTTGATGGTAGGATGGAAATTGTTGATATCATGGTGGAATTCCTCAAGGGCTTCTTTTCCATGGGTCCAGATGATGAAGATGCCATCAATGTAGTGCAAGTAGGGTAGGGACATTAGGGGATGAGTCTGTATGGTAACACCTATTGTTTCATGTTCTCTGTGTATATAAAATCTCCCCACTGTATTTTCCACTACATGCATCCGATGAAGTGAGCTGTAGCTCACGAAAGCTTATGCTCAAATAAATTTGTTAGTCTCTAAGGTGCCACAAGTTCTCCTTTTCTTTTTGTGGATACAGAATAACACGGCTGCTACTCTGAAACCTGTGGGTTATTTGAGAAATTAAAACGAAGTTGCCATAGCACAGTTCTTACTCTGATAAAACAATTTTGATATTTTTATATTATCATTGAGATGGTGCACTTTCATGGACCTTGTGAAATGTGTTAGATGTGAGAGGATAGCATATGCAAGGAAAGGTGTGAGGATCTTGGGTACAAGAGTTTAATTTGCCTACTTGAAGAATAATTTACTCTTCCAAGCAGTGGGATTATTTCTGGACAAGTTGTTAGGAGGAACTTGAAGAATGACAATAACATATCATTCTATCTTATTCCCCTTCTTTATAAACATTAGGGGTGAAAAACTCACATTGATTTTAATGAGGGCAGGGTTTCCCCCTAGATATCTTAGGTACTGATATGATCCCCACTAGTATAGTATCTAAGATCCCCACAATCTTTCTTTCCTCACAACAAACCCCCTATGAGATACCCATTTTACAGACTTGACCAAGGTTGAACAGGGAATCTATTTCAGAGCAGGGAATTAAACGGAGGTCTCCAAGGTTCCAAGCTATCACTCAGACCTCTGACCCATCCCTCTGATCTGTGAATTAATACATAGGGCTCTGTAATGGGTTGTATAAACTTTACACTTTGTGGGACAGGAAGGGGCTAATATCCTGGCCTGTAGACAGGAGCTGCAGTTAGAAGCACCTCTTAATTTCTGCCATAAATGTCAGTATTCTGCAGGAGAACAGAATAGTTTGGAGGACAACAGGATGTGAAAGGAAGAAGCAAAGGGTGATGAACTGATGAAGAGATGACCTTTCTCTCTTATGCCTGAGAGCAATAGCCTGCCGAAGGGGAGAGAAGCCCTGCAATCCATGCAATCGGAGGGCACCCCAAGGCAGCGAGGGTACCACCTGACTTGGTGACTCAGTTACTTGTTCTTGTGATGACAAAGTGAAATGCAAACCGTGCCCAGCGTGACAACTCAGGGACACAAACACTGCCCTGCATGGGGAGCAGTAACATTGGCAGGGGTCCCAGGATAGAGCTTTGCACCATGGGACAAATGCCACCACTGGAGAGAAGGAACATCAAGGTTGCCCTTTCAAGAGAAAAATATTCATTTCAGACTCAGAGGGAACAGAATTGCCAGGTCTGAGGTCTGCAGCGGACAGTGCGACAAGGGGATTCCCTGGGGAAGGTCCATGGCAAACAACCATAGGATACTTTGATAGCTGTCCTATTGTCAAGGAGCCAGGGCCACTTTGCTTTCCTTTAATCTTACAGACCTCAGAGGTTGCAGAGTAAAACAATGTATATTGATTAATGTAAAAACAGAAGATAATGAACTATAATGGTATGGTAAAACAAAAATTTGCTTCATGTTGGTGCTTAAGAGTATGACGGAGTCAGGCTTAATCATAGCAAGCCAATATAAGTGGAAAGATGTGACTCAGAACCTGTCAGGCAAAGAATCATAGAAAAATAATAAAAGGCTATATGAGGAGAATATAAACCTCTGGTACTTAAGAGAAGACCTGACTGAGAACAATAATGAAAAGAGGCATTTTTAAAAGTGGAAAGAGAGCATGAAAACATCATAGGTCCCTGACCTGAGCAGATCCCCAAAGATCTACTTCTTTGGGAGAGATAGGCGTGGCAGAACCTCCCCTGTTCATTCTGTGAACAGGTAACTCTCCACATCTTCAAAAAATTATTCCAAGGAAATTCCATCTAGCAAAACCCTTATGTGACTAATTCTTGTGTAGGAGATAATTCAGAAGGTTTAAGGCCAGAAGGGACCGTTTGATCATCTAATCTGATTTCCTGTATATCAACAGCCCATTAAATTTAACCCAGTTAGCTCTGTATTGAGCCTAATAACTTGTGTTTGATTAAAGCATAACTATGTTTGTTTAAAGCATATCTTCCAGTGTTGGCTTAAAGACCTAAAGAGATGGAGAATCCACCATTTCCCTTGATAGTGTTCCAATGCTAAACTCACTCTGGGTTAAAAGGTTTTGCTTTATTTCTAATTTAAATTTGGCTGGCTTCAGCTTCCAGCCATTGGTTCCTTTTATGTCTGTCTTCACTATATTAAAGAGCCTTTTTGTGTCCAATATATTATCTCAATGAAAGTTCACTGTAATTCAGTCACCTCTCAATCTTCTTTTTGATAGACTTCTTGAAATCTCTCACTGTAAGGCATTTTCTCAAGCGCTCAAGAAATTTCTGTGGCTCTTTTCTGCACTGTTTCATATTTTTCAATATCCTTTTAAAAATGTGGAGACTAGACTTGTACATAGTATTCCAGTATTGGTTTCACCAATTCCATATACAGAGGTAAAACCATCACCTTATTCCTATTCACTATCCCCATTTATTCTAGAGCTGGCTGAAACATGGAATTTCCATTCCATGGGAAATTCTGGAATCATAATTATTTTAATCCAAAATTGGAATGAGAAGTAAAACTTTTCTACAGAATGAAATTCTGAATTTTTTTTTAAATATATTGAAATGATATTCCTTATTAGTCAAAATGAAAATGTTTTGTCAACTATAATATATATTCAAAACATTACAAATCTCTTCTGAAATGACATAGTTGAAATGTTTAAACTTGTATATTATAAATTAAAATATATTTTTATTTTTATATTTTATAAATTGCTAATTGGTATTCTAATTGGTAAGTGATATTCTAATTGGTACTTGGTAGTCTAGTTGATAATTGTTTTGTAATTGGTGCCCTAACTTGTCTGGTAATTGGTGGTTGGTTTGCTCAAATGGTATTCTAACTGATCATTTGTAATTGTTATTCTAATTGATAGCAGGTATTTGGTTTAGTGATTTCTTTGTAATGGTAATTTCTTATAGTAGACGGTATAATGTAAAAAAATATAAAAATAATAAAAATATAAAATAAAAATAAAATAACAAAATCAAGGGAGTTGGCTAGTTGGGAAGCCCAAGGAACCATGTTGTCCCTGAAAGTTTAGTCAGAATCCATGCGTTCTCGCAGAAAGATTCAATTCCATCAATCACCATTTTCTTGGGGAGAACTGTTCCTTTGGAAAACTTTTGACCATCCTTTATGCATTGCACTTTTTGCCACAATATCACACTGGGAACTCATGTTGAGTTGCTTGTCCATTATGACCCCTAAATCCTGTTCAGAGTCACTAAAAGAAAAGGAGTACTTGTGGCACCTTAGAGACTAACCAATTTATTTGAGCATAAGCTTTGGTGAGCTACAGCTCACTTCATCTGATGCATCTGATTCATCTCCTTTTTCTTTTTGCAAATACAGACTAACACGGCTGCTACTCTGAAACCTGTCATTATTCAGAGTCACTGTCTGCCAAGATACAGTCCACCATTCCATAGGTGCAAGCAAACAATATATGTTTTAATACAGCTAAACGTAAATGTATATACCTGGAACAAAGAATGTAGGCCACACTTACAAAAATGGTAGATTCCATCCTGAGGGAACCATTGATTCTGAATATTTGGGGTTCATGGTAGATAATCATCTGAACATGAACTTTCAGTGACATGCTGTGGCCAACAGGGCAAATGGGTTACTTGGATGCATAAACAAGGGAATCTCATATAGGAGTAGAGGTTATTTTACCTCTATATTTGCCATTGGTTCAACTGCTGCCAGAATACTGTGTCTCAGTTCTGGTGTCCACAATTCAGGAAGGATATTGATAATTGGAGAGCAGGTTCAGAGAAGACTACAAGAATTATTAGAAAAAAATGCCTTATAGTCATAGATTCAAGGACCTCAGTCTGTTTGGGTTAACAAAGAAAATGTTACGGATGACTTGATCACAGTCTATAAGTATCTGCATGAGGAGCAAATATTTGATAATCAGTTCTTCAATCTAGCAGAAAAAAGTGTAACAGGATCCAGAAACTGAAGCTTGACAAATTCAGACTGGAAATAGGTGTACATTTTTAAGGGTGAAGGTAATTAACCATTGGCACAGTTTACCAGGTGTTGTGGTGGATTCCCAGTCACTGACCATTTTTAAATCAAGATGAGATTTTTTTTTAAAGGTATGCTCTATTTCAAAATACATTATTTTGGGGAAGTTCTGTGTTATATAGAAGTCAGACTAGGTGATCACAATGGTGCCTTCTGACCTTGCTATGTTATTCCATAGGAAAGGAGGAAGAGAGGCAGTTAACATTAGACACACTCCTAATTCCTAGGCAGCCAGTGAAGTGAAAACAATTCATTTTGGTTCTTCCAAAATGGGACTTTTCTAGAAAAATCTTCCCACCAAAAAAATTTGTGATTTTTGGCAGGTCATCCCAGTTTGGGATGAATTTTTTTCCCCAGAAATGTGAGCTTTTTCATGGAAGGGGATATACATTTTCCGGCCAGCTCTATCCTGAAAGAGCATTGTTACTGGTTATTTGCAGTGGGTATATCATATCAATCTATTAAACAGATTGCTGAAATCCAGCCAAGGAAACTGGATCCATGAGTTTCCTCTGTGGTGGAAGGAGAGGTGTTAGGAGGAGTTATTTATAAGTCCCACTCCAGGGAAGTAGAAAATATAGTGCTTTGAAGAACCTCCAAGTTGCTAGTAATTAGAACTAACTAAAGAGATAGGTACAACTGCTACTCACTGCTTGGATTGGTAGAGAAATTTTTGATTTAATATTTAAAAACAACTAGTTGAAGATGAACTCAAATCAGTATTAAAAAAATTCCAAATAAATTTCCTGTATATTAATTAAAATCACGGAAGCTCTAGAAACTTTTAAATTCTCCAAAAATAGCCCTAAGCCCAAAGATAGCATAGCCAGAATTCCTGTTCAAAGCCTTTGGCAGGAGGCACTTGCATAAGTTATTGTTTAAACTTGCCCTGCTATACAACTCTGTCATCTTGTATGAGGAGGCTGGTTTTACTTTTTGAATTAAAAGATGGCATTCCTACGCCACGACCAAATTTCTCTGAAAGAAGAAAAAAAAGAAAAGAAAAAGAACACTTTACTTAATAGAAACTGAAACTAAAAAAATCTCCTGAGCAGTATGTCTATCTGACTTTTATCTCCATTACCTCTCTCTGTAGTGTCTAAGGTACACCTACACTTCCAGCAGCATGTAATGGACAGACACTGCACGTCCTGCTAGCAAAGGTATTAGTAGCAGTGTAGATGGTGAGGAAGGGCTTAGGTGAGTAGAGTTGAGTGCCCTACATGCCTGAACACCCAGAATATATATCCTACATCCTCTCTACATGCCCAAGCAGTGCCTTCCATGTCTCCACTGCTATTTGACGCAGTGTAGTGCTCCGCTGCCTCCCTGCTTGCCAGAGTCTTTCACTGTGGCATGTGGCTATAGGTATAGCGCCTGTTCTCTATACCAGTGGTTTTCAAACTTTTTTTCTGGCGACCCAGTTGAAGAAAATTGTCGATGACCGCGACTCAACAGAGCTGGAGATGAGGGGTTTGCAGTGTGGGAGGGGCTCAGGACTGGGGCAGAGGGTTGGGATGCAGGGGTGAGGGGTTTGAGGTGTAGAAGGGGGCTTCAGTTTGGGGGGGGCTCAAGGCTAGGGCAGGGGGTTGGGGTGCAGGAGGGGGTCAGGGTTCTGGGCTTGGGGGTGCAGGCTCTGGAGTGGGGTCAGGGATTTGGGGTGCAGGAAGGGGCTCTGTGCTTGGGGGGGCTCAGGGCTGGGATGGGGATTGGGGGTGTGAGGTTGGGGTGTGGGCTTACCTCGGATGGCTCCCGGTCAGCAGGGGGGCGGGGGGTGAGCCTAAGGCAGGCTTCCTATTTCTGATGCAAAGAGAAATTATAAAAGTGAGGGGGGAGACTAAGTTTGTGTAGAACATTGGTAACTGTAGGACTAAAATGGGTGATAGCCCTCAAATTGAAGGCCATTTGACAGGCATGGGTGCTCCTATACAGTTGAGGCCAGAGCTTTAAAGCTGCCCTCCTAAAGTGGTGACTATGGTTGCTCAACCTCCTGAATCCCCTCATGAGCAGAGCCACTTCTGTGGGTGTTATGTTGTGCAGCCACAGCTTGTGCCCTGGGGAATTTATCTGTCCCTGTATCGATATATTTTGTATGCCTTATGTTTTAATATTCCTTTTTATTAAGGGGATATGACACTCATGGATGGTACAGTAGTTGGTTTCCATAACAGTTTGATTAGTACATAATAAGAATTGCATAAAATGAATATCTTGCAATTATGTGGAAGCAAAATACCATCTGTGTTCTTCCTCTCTTTATCTTCAGTTTGTTTTTGGACACCTCTTGCTAAATGATTCAGTAAGGCATGTGTATAGTTGCCCAGACTGCATATTGTACAATGGACAAAGAGGGTGAGGTAATATATTTTATTGGACCAACTTCTGTTGGTGAGAGAAGCTTTTAGGCTTACTCTCTCTAATATCCTGGAACTGATGTGGCTACAACATTCCAATATTGCATGATGGTCAGATATGCTAAACAGAATTAGTAAGTCAAGGTGGGAGAGGTAATATCTTTTGTTGGACCAACTTGTGTTGTTGGTGAGAAACAAGGTTTCGAGCTTACATAAAGCTCTTCTTTAGGTCGTCTTCGACCAGCCTGTTTTGAACACACTAATTTTTTCAAAGTAAACGCTTTGCACCCCCAGGACACTCAGTTAAGAGCATTAAGGGAGCGCCAAGAGGCAGGGGCTGGGACAGGCGGTAGCTCGCCTCGCGGCGGACGGCCAGCTCAATCCCAAGATCCAACTACGAGCTTTTTAACTGCAACAACTTTAATATACGCTATTGTAGTTGGAATTACCTCAGCTGCTGGCACCAGACTTGCCCTCCAATGGATCCTTGTTAAAGGATTTAAAGTGTGCTCATTCCACTTACAGGGCCTCGAAAGAGTCTTGTATTGTCATTTTTCGTCACTACCTCCCCAGGTCGGGAGTGGGTAATTTGCGCACCTGCTGCCTTGCTTGGATATGGTATCCGTTTCTCAGGCTCCTTCTCCGGAATCAAACCCTGATTCCCCATTACCCGTGAGCACCATGGTAGGCACAGGAAGTACCATCGAAAGTTGATAGGGCAGACATTTGAATACATCTTAGAGGCCACGAGGGCGTGTGATCGGCCCAAGGTTATCTAGAGTCACCAAAGCAGCCAGGCGAGCCTGGGTTGGTTTTGGTCTGATAAATGTATGCATCCCTGGAGGTCAGCACTCATCGGCATGTATTAGCTCTAGAATTACCACAGTTATCCAAGTAAGGGTTGAAGCAACCAAAGGAACCATAACTGATTTAATGAGCCATTTGCAGTTTCACTGTATAGGCCATGTGTACTTAGACATGCATGGCTTAATCTTTGAGAAAAATGTATGCTACTGGCAGGATCAACCAGCCTGGAAATGATTAAGTAAGGGGACATGCAGGATAACTCTCTGCAAAGACAGACATAACCCATTGACACTAATGCAATTTACATTCTTATGAGGGGAGGTAAATGTACATGGGGGTATAATCCTTTTATATATTATATAGAGCCACTGAACAAAAACCCAGACCCTCCTCCATTTTGTCAAATATTGTACTATCTTTGGGGTACAAAGTGGTTTGATGAATTTAAAAAATCTTCATTGCTACTTTTGTATTATTGCCTGTTTTGTGGCTACTTTACTTGGGTTAACAGAATAATAATTATGCTGTTTTAACAATATGTCACTGATTGATTGAATTACACTTCCTTCATATAATGGAAAAATGATCTGTAATAATAATCAGCTTTTTGTTTCCCAAAATGAAGAGTGTGGAATTATCTTCCTGCACTCCGCAACTCTGGTGGCAGAGTAAAGTGGTACTGCACTATAGATGGACATTGATCATTACTGTTGTATACAAGAAGCTAAAATTTATGCCAGCAATCTCTTTTTGAAAAGGTGCAGTTTTTCTATTTTTAGAAAAAATGTTACAATTTTTTCCACAATCACTCTAAAATATATGTACAGTCTATTTGACTTTATGCAGATTTCCTTCAAAAGGCCTTCATAATTGCTTTCAAATGTTAGTAGCAATGGGTGCAGACAGCACCAGCAATGCAAAAAATTTAATACAGGACCTAATACATTGATACATATCCGAGATTGACACTTTTAATCTAAAGTAAGTATTATGGGGTAATACTTAGTTGTGACACATAAATGGAAATCCTTGAGATCCTTCTGTCACAGACCAAGTCTAGCACCCCCTCTTGGCCACTCACCAGATTGCTGAATCCCCAGACACTGAATCCTCGTGTGCTTGAAAATACCTTAGATCTCAGTAGGTTGCAGCATTATTTCCTCCTTTGGTCTTTCTGGATCATTTCCTGGGCATTGATCCTCATTCTGTTACCCCTTCACAGAAATAGAGCCCCACAGGCCCCCAGGACCAGCATTGACCCCCAAGAAACTCCAGTACATTATACACACCTTCTCACAGAACTCCATCCAAAGGTTTGAGCCTTCTTGTTTACCACTCCAAGGGACCACATGTCATGTGTAACATAAACACAAAAATACTTTGCACAAAATTCTTACACCCTTATTGATCTTTACTTAATCACAAATACACAGATCCATACACACATTTCCCTATATTAGTTTCCTCACCCTACAGAGCATTCTTTGTGCAAGGGTTAGGGTGGTCTAGGGTCATCCAGGGATCAACCATTGCAGTGCATGGCTTGAGTTCTGAAACACATAACTTCTTTCCTCAGCTTGCCTTCTGTGACCTCTGTGTTCTATCCCTTCCCCTCTCCTGCCCTAACTTCCTATAGGGCTCTCTAAGAATCCTCTCCCTGTGAGTCCTCTTGAAAACCCTGCTTTGTCATGTTCATTGTGTTGCTTGTGGAACTGGAATCCCTTAGGATGCAGTTACTATTTTGTTCTCTCAGGTAAGGCCTATTCAGGTGATGATAATTCTTGATGATTTGATATTGTCTATGGTCTGGCAGAGAAGTATTTCCAGGCTTCTAAGCCATTATCGGTACACATAAATGGGGCAGCATTCATAAGTGGTACAGACAGATCCTCCAAATCATCACATCTCCCATACTCTACGTTGTGTATTACATCAGATCTGCACCACCCATAGGAGATGGCATGCTACATTATACCGTTGATTATACCTGCACCTGGTAGTGAACAGTGCCTTAAGCTTCAGAAGAAAATAAACAGTAGGGCTAGCAGCTTTTCCAACTCTGCATAGTTTGGACAATTTTATACAATGGTATTTTGTTCATATATAAAAGTGCACCTTTTATTTGGATTATAATTTCTTATTGTCTTCACTACCGGGGTAAATTGACCTAAATTACTGCTTAGGTCGACTTACCCAGGTGTCTTCACTGCGCTGCGTTGATAGGAGACGCTCTCTTGTTGATTTACCTTACTCTTCTCGGGGAGCTAGAGTGCCGGAGTTGACCAGAGAGTGCTCTGCCGTCAATTTAGTGGGTCTTCACTATACCTGCGAAATTGACACCATCTACATCAATTGCAGCAGCATCAATCTCCCCGGTCGTGAAGACAAGCCCACAGGGTTGGAGTAAATGAAAGCTAATTCAGTACCATAATTAAGACCTGTCCTCTTACCACAAGTGTATATGCTTAGCTTTAAGCACAGTAATTGTCTCATTGAAGTCATTGGGACTATTGATGTGAATATTAATTGTTTTTATCGTTAGGTTTATCTATACATGGAATAAAAATAGGGTGCAGAATGTACGTTCCTGGAGCTCCTTTCAGCTACAGACCTGAGTACACAATATTACATAATATAGCCGTTACATCCATCAGTTACACAATAGCATCAGTTACAAACTATTTAGAATTAGCTGAAATTTTGCAGTTTTAATTGCCTTTTGTAATAAGAGTGCACTGAAAGCAGGCTGCAGATACAAGCATAATTGCTAATGTATGCATACCTCATTTTTATTATGTACTTATAATGGATTTTTTCAGTATAAATGAACAGCTTGTTTTTCTCTCAGAAACCACCTCATGCATTCTGGACCTAGGAAAACAACAGACCATACCATATTAAATCTTGTATAATCTTGTATAAACATTGTACTGTTTTGTTTGCCACAGAAAACAAGCTTAATATTTACCCACACTGAGGATATGTGGGCCTTGCTGGGATGAGGTATTATGAACATTATCACTACAGACAATTGAAAGAAACAGTGTAGGAGTCACAATTACAGGTTCAAGAACCTATTTTTCTTCTTTCTCCCACACACACTCATCTGTTGTCATATTCTCTTTCGATGGTTTGCAAATTTCCAGTGTTTTTCAGAATGTCCTTCGGTTAACTAGATTCATAACAACAACACAACATCTTTTATCATCATCCACTCAAACCTTCTTCACAAAATGGTACTGAAGTATT
Source organism: Lepidochelys kempii (assembly GCF_965140285.1). Lineage (NCBI taxonomy): Eukaryota > Metazoa > Chordata > Testudines > Cheloniidae > Lepidochelys > Lepidochelys kempii. Next base: position 58,702,023 of record NC_136382.1, read on the forward strand.
ATTTACAGCTCAGATACATAGATGGGATTTAAGAACTGAAATGCTGATAGCATCATGAATCAATACATGAAAGAAGAGCTTAAATCAGAGGATAAAGCAGCTGTAGGTTTTTAATTACTGTGTGTGGAGGGGGGGCGGGGGTGTTGGTAGTCCATTGCTGCTATTGTTGCAATTATCATCTTCAGCTGTGCATATGACTCTGAAGTCCGAACCCTGATGCACAGAGTTGAGGGCATGGGAAGTCCGTATCTGTGATGCAGCTCCGTGGTGCTTTCACGTGCATCCTGGAGACGATTTCTCCGATCCCACTAGAACCTGTTTTATGCTGATCTTGTCAGAGACCGTCAGTGAGTCCTGTTCTGAGCCATTTATTCAAGTTCTTTGAGACGGATGCAAGTCCACTGAAGACTACTCTTCAGGTTATCTTTGAAGCGCTTATACGGATAACCCTTCTTTCTTTTTGCAGTGTAGACATACTCTAAAAGGAGAGAGAGGCACATTGTTCTCAGTTCAAGTACCTGGGCCTGGCACAGCCAGCAGCAGTGCAGCCCTCCAATTGCAGGGAAAATCCTGCTCTGCACCACTTGGAAGCATGCTTAGTGTGATGCTGTTTTGGGGAATTTACCTGCTAAAATCTAAGAAGTCTCTACTCAGCATGTGTGAAGTGTTATTTGTCAAAGGCTTTTAACTTGCCCAGATTTGTGTAGATTGTCACACAGACAGCAAAAGACACATCTCTGACACAAAGGCCACCCCCTACCAAATCTTAAGTCCCTGCTCCAAAGCAGAGAGGTACTAGAGCTGTTCAAAGAAAAAGTCACCACCAGTTTTTAATGTTGTCAAAACAGTGTATTTTTCCCTAGCCTTGTTCTTGGAAATGGCTGAACTGTTTTGAACATTTTTCAAAACAATTCAGCATGGAGCAGACACCAGGCATGGAAAATTTCAACAAAAACAATTAAAGCATGGGAAAGCATAAGCAACTGAAAACAGGGTCTTATAATGGAAAATGTCAGGCAACCTTAACAATAGGCAGTGTTGCCAGCTCTGCCTATAATCAAGAATAGTGGCAACATGCCTGAATTCTGCTGCTTCTGTTATCTAACTTCTGAATAGAGTACTGAGTTAAAACAAAAAATATGGGCTAAATTATCTGATTGTGTAATTCTAATGAGGTAAATTGTCTTGCGGTAGCAGAGAATTTGTCCTTGTTACTTCCAATCTGCAAATCTAATGTACTAAATGGAATTTGCTTGCAAGGCAAAGTGGGCCTGAAAGTTGTCAACAGATTAATGATCATTCAGTGAGCACTTTTTCAAAAAGGGAAGCCAGTGAAATCATTTGCAGAACACCTGTAAAATAATAGGGGCCTGAATATAGTGTGAGAAATCTTTATATGTTATAATCATGTGCAAGGAAATAAATAATAAACTGTAGGTGTTCAAATTAGAATTAAACCAAGCAAGGACTTTGTGTTTCAATCAATCTAATGTCTACAACTAGACATTAGATAAATGCAACCAATAAATGTAACAAAATAAGTGCCAAATTCTGTAACCTTACTTGAGCTGAGTAGTGTTTACTCAGATGAGTAGTTTCATTGCTAATTTATATGAGCAAGGCTTGCAGAACCTAGCCTAAAATATTAAAAAGGCCCCAGAATCAACAAAATTATTGTAATCTTTTCCAGGAGCCATAGCCATTCAGTGACCATGCCTGAAACCAAATTGAAATGTGCCATATCAACTATGATTACAATTATGGAGCAACAGGAGAGTCTTTTAAATTATACTGTTCTCTCTCTCTCGTCTCTCTTTTTTATTGGAATGGGAAATTAGAAACAGGATAATTCAACAACTCATCTCGGGGTAAAACAATCAAGAGGAACAGCTGCTAATTTGATTGAAATGGGAATGCAGCCAGAGGCCTGGAGCAGTTATTCTGGCAATCTCTATACTCTTCTCCACAAACTGCAGAAGAAGCCATGAATGGAGTGGTGACAAACCTCAAACCATTTGCAACATGAGATACAGTAACCATTTAAAAATGGTGCATGAAGCACAAAACTTAAATCAATATTATTTTACTTTTTATTTGAAAGCAACAGTGAGGTTGGATGATGCATATAGTTTGAGCATAAGCTTTCGTGAGTTACAGAAGTGAGCTGTAGCTCATGAAAGCTTATGCTCAAATAAATTGGTTAGTCTCTAAGTTGCCACAAGTACTCCTTTTCTTTTTGCAAATGCAGACTAATGCAGCTGTTACTCTGAAACCTGGCATATAGTTTAGTAAGTAATTGTTACAGGGTTTAGAATAAAGCAGGTTACAGTTATGTTGGCAAGTGTTATAAATTAGAAAGTGAAAGTAATGGTGTTCTGTTCATTAGACCTTTAAAAATCTGAAAATAACTTCACAAGTCTATTGACAAAAATTGGGTTTTCAGTTAAACAAAAGTTTTTGCAAAAATATCTGTTTTCTGTGGAATTTTTTTATATTTTTCCATTGAAAAACCAAACGCTCAAAGGACCAAAGCATTTCAGCCAAAACCTGAAACATTTTGATTTGGATATGCTGCCACAGTGTTCCGTGGGAGTTGATTGGCCCCATGTTCCCATTGGACCAAAACTCCCTGGCCAGACTACATCTCCCATGATGCACTCTGGTCAGGGACTTCCATGATACATGATGTCTCCTCTTCAAGAGGGGAGACCATGATGCACCCAGAGATGTAGTCTGACCAGTGAACCCAGCCTACAGAGGAGAATGGGAGCATGAGGCACCTGGGCTATAACACCCATGAGGCACTAGGGCAGCATTTCTGAATCTAAATACTTAGGTTTTCAGCTAAAATTTTTCAGTATTAAAATTTTCACTGAAAAATCAAAATTTTCCATGGGGCGAGGGAGAAGGCCATTTTTCCAACCAGCTCTAGTCATGACACATTGGGTTATATTACACCTTGGCCTATGCGCTTATGTAGCGGTATAAAGCGGAAGAAGAAATAACCTAACAGCTCTGGGCAGATTACCCAGGCTTAATTCCAAGTCTGCAGGGTTGATTGGGTGCTGCTCACTTGCTACTTCTCCACCAAAGCAGGTCATCAGGAAATGAGTGGATTTTTTGGAAAAAGAAAAGGAGTACTTGTGGCACCTTAGAGATTAACACATTTATTTGAGCATAAGCTTTCATGAGCTACAGCTCACTTCATCGCTCATGAAAGCTTATGCTCAAATAAATGTGTTAGTCTCTAAGGTGCCACAAGTACTCCTTTTCTTTTTGCAGATACAGACTAACACGGCTGCTACTCTGAAACCTGGAATTTTGGGATTTACCTCCCAAAGCACTGGCCGGTGAGCCTGAGTTTGTGCTGGATAGGCCAGCAGCAAATTACAACTCCTGTAGACAAGGAAGAGCAGGGAGATAGCTGTGGCCCCTGGACCACATTTCCTTCCCTAGGATGCTCCCGGGGCAGCACAGGAATGCATTGCCTCTTATTCTGGGCTGTGTTTTGTGACACTATTTAGACCATTAACTTAAAATATTTAATGAGATTTCACATAACTTGATCCAAAAGTGAACATGCATTCAGGTATTGGTAGAGATTGTGGTATTCCAAATATTGGAATATTTTCTCTAATGGACAAGGTCAAATTTTAACTATATATGTTATGGTTTACCTTTTACTTCAAAAACCCCAAGTAGAATTTGAGTTGCAACACAGGTTGTCTTTGAAAACCAATAGCTTCCCCAGGCCAAATGCATTAGTACTTCATAAAGGGAAATACGTGAGAAATTGGGATGTCAGAAGTACCAAGTTAGAAAGAAGCTGGTTAGAGAAATAAAGCTTAATTAGTGTTAAAAACCTTTCAATCAAAGAAAAGTTATGTATTATAGGTTTAAAAAATTATATCTTGCAAAGCTGTACATTTATTACAAAATTGTGAGTTATCTATCATTACTTTTTGATGTGAATGAGACTAAATATATTTTATTCTAGAGTATGGCATCATGATCTCTATGGCAAAAGAGCCAGTGTGGATATTAATGTCCTGAATAATTAAAAGATTATGACAGGTTTCAGAGTATCAGCCGTGTTAGTCTCTATTCACAAAAAGAAAAGGAGGACTTGTGGCACGATAGAGACTAACAAATTTATTTGAGCATAAGCTTTCGTAAGCTACAGCTCACTTCATCGGATGCATTCAGTGGAAAATACAGTGGGGAGATTTATATACATAGAGAACATGAAACAAAGGGTGTTACCATACACACTGTAATGAGAGTAATCAGGTAAGGTGAGCTATTACTAGCAGGAGAGCGGGGGTGGGGAGGAAACCTTTTCTAGTGATAATAAAGGTGGGCCATTTCCAGCAGTTGACAAGAACGTGTGAGGAATAGTGTGGCGGGGGGGGGGGAGAGGAATAAACATGGGGAAATAATTTTACTTTGTGTAATGACCCATCCACTCCCAGTCTTTATTCAAGCCTAAGTTAATTGTATCCAGTTTGCAAATAATTCCAATTCAGCAGTCTCTCGTTGGAGTCTGTTTTGGAAGTTTTTTTGTTGAAGAATAGCCACTTTTAGATCTGTAATCGAGTGACCAAAGAGATTGAAGTGTTCTCCGACTGGTTTTTGAATGTTACAATTCTTGATGTCTGATTTGTGTCCATTTATTCTTTTACATAGAGACTGTCCAGTTTGGTCAAAGTACGTGGCAGAAGGGCATTGCTGGCACATGATAGTGTGGCTGATGTGATTAGGCCCTGTGATGGTGTCCCCTGCATAGATATGTGGACACAGTTGGCAACGGGCTTTGTTGCAAGGATAGTTCCTGGGTTCGTGTTTTTGTTGTGTGGTGTGTGGTTGCTGGTGAGTATTTGCTTCAGGCTAGGGGGCTGTCTGTAAGCAAGGACTGGCCTGTCTCCCAAGATCTGTGAGAGTGATGGGTCGTCCTTCAGGATAGGTTGTAGATCCTTGATGATGCTTTGGAGAGGTTTTAGTTGGGGCCTGAAGGTGATGGCTAGTGGCATTCTGTTATTTTCTTTGTTGGACCTGCACACCAAGAGCATAAGTGCAGGCTTTGCCCCAGAACAAAAAAGGAGCAAGATTTTCACCTCAAGGAGCTTCTTAGACTGCAACCTGCATCGGCGTGGCAAGACCCAGCACCAAACTCATCGGTGAGCAGCGCCCCAGCAGCAGAGGTAGAAATGGCATTGCGGAAGGACTCTGGGAGAGACTGCAGCACCACCACTCCCCAACGCCAAAACTGTCAGGATCGACCCAGCACCAGTCCCATTCCCCGATGCAGAAGCGGCACCAGAAGCAGGGAAGGAGTGGATCTCTGACTCAGAGACCCACCCCTTTGGAGCCGGCTAATGGGGCGCATCCCAGAGAGGAGCACCCAGGGCCAAAGACTTTGGAATTGGCACTGTCGACTTTGGCCCCGCAAGAGGGACTGTCAGGTCCGTTGCCATTGGAATCCCCGAGCCAGGTCATTGAGGAGGTGGAATTGCCATCCACCCTGGACACTATTGAGGCTGTGAGGGACCTCATCACCATGACGGCATCGTGGTCGCTGGTCCTTCGAGCCAAGCCTCCCGTACCGCACTGGTGTCTCACTGTCTTGAGGCAAACTGGCAATGCTTTGTCCCTGAGCACCGCTCGGAGTCCCGGCACTGCTCGAAGTCTCAGCGCTACTCGCAATCATGGCACCAGTTGGACTCGCAGCACTGGTCAGACTCATGGCACCGTTCCAGGTGGTACCAGCGCTCCTGATCGCAACACCAATCCTCACCCTGATCCCATTGTGCAGCAGCTCCCGCGGCCAGTACCAGTCATCCCGGCACTGGTCAGCATCCCCGCACAGATCCCGGTCTCAGTACTGTTCCAGATCGCCGCACCACTCCAGATCCTTGCACCGCTCCCCACTCCAGCTCTGCTCAGCACCGCCCTGGCCATTGCGGTCTTGGGCCCTGTTTTTGGACTGGGAGACGGGGTCTAGATACTCAGACCAGGGCGGGCACTGGTCAGGCCGTGAAAGGCCTGAGGTGGGTGCAGGGCCATGGCCTGCACAGTGGCAGGGACCAGCGCAGTGGCCATTTTGGACCCCATGGGCGTACCACCAAGCCCAGGGCGCCCAATCCAAAGGTCTCCGTTCAGCTGCCTCTGTACCATGGGTGCCGGAGGCATCAGCCAGTCGCCACACCCCTAGGGGTGCCGAGGAGGTACCCGGTTGCACTACCTCCCCTGGAACCAACGCCAGTTCCTGAGCCTGATCCAGGTGTGGTTGGCCCTGACAGAAAGGTGGGACAGGAAGTCTCTGGAGGACCCTGTTCTCTCATTAGTCTCCTCATCATCCTCCCTGGATGAGGCGGTTGCAGGCTCCTCTGTCTCTGGACTACCTCCCATGGACAGCCATGCCCACCAGGACCTCCTTTGTGGGGCGGCGCGAAATATGGTCCTGCAGGCCGAAGAGGCAGTGGAGTCGGAGGGCATGATGGTCAACATCCTGGCCCTGGAAGGCACATCGAGGGTGGCTCTACCCCTCATCAAGACTATACAGGCCAATGCTAAGACCATTTGGCAAACCGCAGCCTTCATCCCTCACACCGTGAAGCATGTGGAGAGGAAGTATTTTGTCCCATCTAAGGGATACGAATACCTCTTCACTCACCTGCAGCCTTGCTCATTAGTGGTGGTTGCAGTAAATGGAAAGGAGAGGCAGGGACAACAAGCCCCAGCGCCTAAGTCCAAGGACGCCAAAGCACCTAGATTTATTTGGGCGCAAAGTGTATTCCATTGAGTGGTTGCAACTCAGGATTGCCAATCAGCAGGCAATTCTGAATAGAGACAGCTTCAACTCCTGGAACTCGATGCTCAAGTTTAAGGAGCTGGTGCCAACAGAGTCCAGGGAGGAGTTTGGAGCAATAGTGGAGGAGGGCAAGGTGGTAGCACAGACCTCTTTACAAGTCTCACTGGATGCTGCGGACTCAGTGGCGCGCACCTTGTCCTCTGGTATTGCCAGGAGGCATAGCTCATGCCTGCAGGCCTCAGGACTCCCTCCCGAGGTTCAACAAACCATGCATAGCTCACTCCATTCACCTGGAAGCATCCTATCTACCAGGAGTTCAGAACGCACTGGCGGACCACCTCAGCAGGTCCTTCCACAATCATGAGTGGTCCATTCAGCTGGATGTCATACACTTCATCTTCCAAAGATGTGGGTTTCCCCCTGATCGACCTGTTTGTCATTCGATGCAACAGGAAGTGCCCAGTGTTCTGCGCATTCCTGCTACCCTAGGGAGGCCACCTGTTGTACGCCTTTCCCCTGTTCCCTCTCATGCACAAGGTCCTACTCAAGGTCCACAGAGACGGGGCAGAGATAATTCTGGCGGCACCAGCGTGGCCTCAACAACATTGGTACACCACACTCTTGGAACTGTCAGTGGACACCCTGATCATGTTTCCTCTCCTCCCCAACCTGATCACTCAAGACTGCGGTCGTCTTCATCACCTGACCTGCAGTCCCTCCACCTCACGGCTTGGAAGCTTCATGGCTGAACCCCATGGAGCTTCTGTACTCAGAACAGGTAAGGGGGGTCCTACTCGGCAGCAGGAAGCCATCCACTAGAGCCACATATCTGGCAAAGTGGAAAAGATTTACTTGTTGGTGTGACCAGTGTCATACATCCCCTCTTCAGACACCTATATCTCTCATCTTAGAGTACCTTCTGTGCCTGAAACAGCAAAACCCGGCAATGTTCTCCATAAATGTACTTTGCTGCTATCTCAGTTTTCCACCCGGGAGCATCTGGACGCTCCATCTTCGCCAACCCTATGGTTGGTTGGTTCCTCAAGGGTCTGGAATGGCTACATCCCCAGCTCAGACAACCTGTCTCTGCGTGGGACCTTAACCTGGTCCTCTCCAGGCTAATGGGGCCCCCATTTAAACCGCTGGCGACTTGCTCCCTTCTCTATCCGTTGTGGAAGGTAGACTTTCTGGTCACCATTACATCAGCAAGGAGGGTGTCTGAGTTAAAGACCCTCACCTCAGACCCACCTTATACGGTTTTCTACAGGGATAAGGTGCAACTCAGACCTCACCCGGCCTTTCTTCCTAAGGTTGTGTCACACTTACACACTAGTCAGGATATTTTCCTCCCTGTTTTTTATCCTAAGGCTGATGCCGTGAGCAGAGGCTGCACTCTCTGGAAGTTTGGCAGGCGCTAGCCTTCTGCATTGAGCACACTAAGCCATTCAGGCAGTCGAACCAGCTGTTTGTGGTGGTGGCAGACCTGATGAAAGGACTCCCGGTCTCATCTCAAAGAATATTTTCCAGGATCATGTCATGCATCCACATGTGCTACGAGCTGGCCAGAACACCTGCCCTGGCTCTTACGGCACACTCCACGAGGGCTCAGGCCTCATCGACGGCATTCCTGGCCTAGGTCCCGATACAAGAAATCTGCAGGGCAGCAACTTGGACCTTGGTACATACATTCATCTCTCATTATGCCATCATCCAGCATGCCAGAGATGATGCAGCTTTCAGCAGAGTGGTGCTCCAATCAGCGATGCCATACTTCGACCCCACCGCCAAGGTAGGGCTTGGGAGTCATCTAATTGGAATCGACATGAGCAATCACTCAAAGATGAAAAAACGGTTACTCACCTTCTCGTAACTGTTGTTCTTCGAGATGTGTTGCTCATATCCATTCCAAACCCACCTGCCTTCCCCTCTGTTGGAGTAACAAGAAGGCAGGAAGGAACTGAGGAGGTGCTGGGTTGGCAGGGTCATATATTGAGCACCATGAAGGCGCCACTCCAGGGGGCTCCACAGCCAACCTGAGGGTGTTGCTAGGGGAAAAACTTTCCCACAGTTGTGCACGTGGTGCGCACACACCTAATTGGAATGGATATGAGCAACACATCTAGAAGAACAACAGTTATAAGACTGTGAGTAACCATTTTTCCCCGTTTGTTTTAGTTAAATACTCTTATGGAATACCCTTTACTGAAATAATGCCTTTTAATTAGTGGTTTTTCAAAGTAGCTTAGTTTGTAGCAGATATTTTTAAGACTAAGCACTTGTTTTAAATTCATACAGCAAAGTTTTGAAGTGAAATAGAGACTGTTATTTTAAGTATTCAGACCAGGAAAAATAATTATTCCATGGCATTTCTTTATCAAACAGCATGCATAGGCAATAACAAATTTTTGTACTTTGTGCCTTTCCTTTCTCAGGCATAAATGCTGACAATTTTTAGCATTAACATAAAATGATGTCTCTTATACAGCATTTACTTTTTAAAATGATTGCATCTGGGTGTGCAGCTAATAAATTGGTATTCTACCTTCTCCCTACAGTTTTGATAAGGTAAGAATATATCTCTGTATTTTCTTCAGAGGTTTACAACTCACCCGTAAATATAGGCTCCAGGCTGAAGTCAGTACACAAGATCTCTGCCAAATCAAGGGTTTTGGAAGTTTTAAAAAATGCTGTCTGTTTTTCAGTTGGAAGGGCCCAATTCTGCAGAAAATAGCCACAATATAGAAGCCCTAGAAGGCTCTCAGATCCAGACTCCTGACAAGATTATCCTTTTCAAGGGAATACTAAAGAAGCCCACAAAATATTAAACCAGCTCTGTAGTCACAAGTTGAACTGTCACTTGGGAGTTTAAAAATGCATCCATATGAGTTCTCAATGTTCTGTGCTGCTCTACTCTCTATCCGCAGGACTGTCAAAGTCTTTGGCTGTGAGGCAAGAGAGAATTAATTCTGTGGGAGGCTGGAGTAATTCACCTGGGCAGTCAGGATAACAGACTCAGAGTCCTTTCATCAGCTGTTTTTCCTTAAAAAGAAAAGAAGTACTTGTGGCACCTTAGAGACTAACCAATTTATTTGAGCATAAGCTTTCATGAGCTACAGCTCACTTCAGCGGATCCGTCTCTAAGGTGCCACAAGTACTCCTTTTCTTTTTGCGGATACAGACTAACACGGCTGCTACTCTGAAACCTGTTTTTCCTTAATTACCTAGGGACTGCTGCAAAGAAAGGGACTGCTAGCCTTTCTGCTTCAGAAAGCCCCTATACTCCATGTTTATAATAATAGTTAGCAATTATATAGTGTTTTACATGTTTAATGCACTGTATAGTCATTAACTAATCCTCACAATAACCCTGTGATGTAAGTTGTATAATCCCCATTTTTCATATGGAAAAACTGTGAAAGAAAGGACAAAGGGCTTTTTTCAAGGCCACACAGCAAGTAGTAGAAGAGCCAGGATTAGAAAGGAGGACCTCCTGATTCCCAATCCCATACTCATTCTTCCTGATGACACTGCCTTCTGGGAAACTTTGTAGGAGGTCTCCACAGATGGCAACTGGGTTAGACATAATCAGACAGAGGAGAGATGCTGGGATAACACAGAAGGGGATATTGTAAAATGCCTAATTTGTTTTTGGTGGGTGTTAAAGATAAGCATTTTCCCGTTCATATTCAGATACAGACTCACAAATTAATAGCCTAAGGAATACACAGAGCTTTCCTGAGCAGTAGTCATGGAGATTATGTTTATTGGGTTGTTCTTAGAAATGCAAAAGAAATAAAAGTATACTTGTTTTGGATGCATTTTTTTATCCTTTGAGGCTATTAGAAGCAGAACTTTTCTCTTACAGCTAGGAAATGCAATAGAAATCACACCAAGGAAATCAAGAGATAAGCAAGTTACCAAGACTATGATAATAAGAACTGAATACTTTAATTATTAATTATAATGTGTTTTATGAAAAATCATTTATTAATTACTATTATCTAAGCAGACAACCCTGAAGAAAACAACAGTATTTATTTTGAATAAATCCCAGTAGGAAATTGTTTAGGTTGAAATGATTGATTTGCTATTCACAAACAATAATGAAAAGAGTGAAATATTTGAGTTTGCTGGTCTTTGACTAAAACAAATCCTATGACCATATTACCATACTGTGAAAAACACATATGGTGGATTATACAGCCTTCTGAAAAAATCAAGCAGACAATATTTAAAATTCCTTGGGCTTCACAGCTCAATAGATTTCCTAACTCATACAGTATTTCTTAAGGAGCTTGAAATATACAGAACATGCTGTATATCAATAAAACACTTATCATAAGCAAATGATGAGTGAGCTTGATGAAAATAGGCAGAACACAGAAAAATTAAAATTTACATTAAAAGTAAAATGCTTTTTAATAGGTAATTAATTCCATTTTTAATTATATATAACTGTCGTTCCTCTACTCTTTCTGCTAAGTTATCTGTAAAACTCTAATTTGTGTCACTTGTTTTTTGTAACAGTGGTGAGCCCAAACTTACATTCCTTGTGCACTCACAGCTCCCAATGAAATTGATGGGAGATTTTCATGCATGTGGCATGCTAGGCCCTTGGAGCAATTTACACTTTAGAATGCGGTTTTGGCTTTCATTTTGTAGCAGTTATTGTTGCTATTAAAAGGAGTTCAGAATCCTATCTCAAACAATCCTTAATAATAGCAATAAAAAAGTTCAATGCATTTTATTATATTGCAGAGTTCATTAAACATAAAATATTCTGTTTGACTTAGTGAAAAAAATTTAGTATTTGCAATTTTATTTTAATACCATCTCAAGATTAACTAACAGCGCTTCATGTCATTAAACCAATACTGCCACAGAAGTAATCATGATCAGAGTGCTTCTGATAGGGATACTATTAGAACAAATGGTTCTCATCTTTAAAGGAAGACAAGTGCCGCCTTTCTAGAAATCATTTTTAAGATGTCTACATTAATATCTAATATAAAAAAACATAAATTGTTTTTGGGAGGTTAAATTGTACATTGCGGTTAAATTGATAGGCATTGGAATAGCAATTACACTTTACCTCCTGTGGCCATTGTCTTATATTAGAAGGTTGCTATTCAATGAATAAAGCTCTAAATTCTGTATACCTTTCCTGCCTGATGATGAAAATCCTTTTAACTCCATGTTGAGAGAGAGATTAAATGGACTCCGTAATTGTTTGTATAACCCATACACCTCCTGGGTGTAGTGTTCTGTCTCATCTAGTGGCACCGAGACCACTGGAAGAGAGAGAGAAAGAGAGAGCATTAGCAAACAGCCAGTTGGCTTTTACCTCATACGGTAGAGGCTCATGCACTAAGCTCCAGAAGTCTGGGGTTCGATCCCGCACGACGATGACCGGGGTCTGTCAGCATTACATTTGCATAGACTGTACTTTCATATTCTATTTATGGTGATTTTCTGCAATTTTCTGCACTTGCACAAATCTGGATGCACAATGATTGTTGAAACATTTTCAGATCTTACTGAGCTACGCTTAGCAGATGAAATATCAAAGAGTTAAGAAATTTTCTATTAATTTAAAACATGATAGGTAGGGCCCTACCAAATTCACGGTCCATTTTGGTTAATTTCATGGTCATAGGATTTTAAAAATAGTAAATTTCATGATTTCAGCTACTTAAATCTGAAATTTCACATTGTTGTTATTGTAGGGGTCCTGACCCAAAAAGGAGTTGTGGGAGTCACCAGGTTATTGTAGGCGGGGGTTGTGGTACTGCTACCCTTACTTCTGTACTACCTTCAGAGCTGGGCAGCTGGAGAGCGGTGGCTGCTGGCAGGGAGCCCAGCTCTGAAGGCAAAGCCACCGCCAGCAGCAGTGCAGAAGTAAGGATGGCCTGGTATGGTGCTGCCACCCTTACTTCTGTGCTGTTGCCTGTACAGCTCGGCCCTCAGTCAGCAGCCGCCATTCTTCGGCTGCCCAGCTCTGAAGGCATTAGTGCAGAAGTAAGGGTGGCAATACCATGATCTCCTCTAAAATAATCTTGTGACCCCCTCCAATTCCCTTGTGGGTCAGGACCCCCAGTTTGAGAAATGCTGGTCTCCCCTGTGAAATATGTATAACATAGAGTAAAAGCCACACATAAGACCAGATTTCACGATCCGTGACACGTTCTTCATGGTCCTGAATTTGGTAGGGCCCTAATGATAGGCCATATTCACGATAGACCATGTTAATTAAAAACCTGATAGGCCATGATGCAAGACATTCAGATTTGAGAACCCAAAGATCCTGGCACACTTACACTAAGTCAAAATTTGGTCCTATCATCTGTTTATAAAGTGTTCTATGCTAGCACACTGTGCAGGTGGATTTAGTGTATTTTATTTGGAAGGAGGTGCAAGTGCGGTACTATACAATGCTTTTTATTCCCGGTTATTGAACAAACTAAATTTTAGGGACTGACCGAGTGCTAACTGTAGCATAAACCTAAATGCAGTTCTGATATAAAACAGTGCATAATTTCTACAAGAGACATCCAGCCCAAATCAAAGGAATCTACAGTATATGAGAACACCTTTGTGCACTATATACCCTTTAAAAATTTTTACTTCTAAGTCCTCAGCTTCTCTTATCTTCTTCCAGAAACCTCTAACTAGAAACAGTTCTGTGTCTTTTGACCAGGAATGAATACATTTTATTTGGATGTAATTTTATTTCTCTAATACATTTTTAAGTTAACTTTTATTTTTATAAACTAAGGGAGTATAGAGGCGCCTGGGACCAGAATCTCCCAAAACAAAGTGTTCCCTTCAAGCACACATTGATGTGAGAGTCTTGCATAAAGAAATCATTCACAGATGCACTGCTACGCTAAAGTTCACTGAAACGACACTGTGCTACTGTAGCCATTCTATCCCACAGGCAAAACATTGTTTTCTTGGCAAAACGCTAACAATTTCCCACTGATTCTGCTCTGTTGAAGATCAGTTCATAAGTGCTGTGTTTTTGAATAAGCAGAAAAGCTGGCATTTTGAGATGTTCCGCACCAGGCGGGATAATGTGCTTCCCTCAAACAATATTGAGTCTGGCACAGGTTACTTTCACTTAGACTTTTTCAAAATATTTTTGTTGATAATAAAACATGCTGTGATATGAATTCTGTGTGTGAAAAGTTTGCACTGTACTGGGTTAAAATATAAGCTGGCCTCCATGTCTGTCTGTGTGACCAGTTACCATATGAGAAAGAGCACACATGAGAGAATACAGCATGAGAGAACTCTCCCATAGATGGGCATTCATCCAGCCTGGTTGACTGGATCAGAGAGAGATGCTGAGGATTGCGTGCTCCTTCCGCCCCCCCCCCCCATGCTTTCTCTCTGTTGGGTGTGTGGGCACAAGTTTTTGTGTGCCTGAACGCTCAGATTTGCATGACCAGAACATGTAGTTAAACATCTAACTACGTGGTTTACATTCACATGTGCTCGTATTTAAAAATCTTTGTGTGCAATTAACTTACTCTTGCAACTTGAGTGTGCAAAATTGTGGGCACAATTTAGAAACTGCTTTTGGGAATTTGGTATTATAGGCTGGTTTGAAAAAAGGAGGTTAAGTGATTTGAATGAATAAGTTTATTGTGGTTGTAATAATGAATAGTGGAGAATTTTTATTTTAGCTTTAAAGCTGAAAGGCAATTCAGCGTACTCTGTAATTTCTTTTAGAAAGCAACAAGGAGCTGAAGTGTTTTCAAGTTTGAAAAACTTGAATGACGTAAAAGTGCCATAGAGATATCAGTAGTATCTCAGCTTGGAGAGCGATAGCAAGGACATTCGTACAGGAAAATCCATCAGTGTTGTTTAGATTTTTTTGCTTTTCTGCAACGTCAGCTGCTAGGCCTTAATATCGAACTGTAACTCTCACAATTCTTTAGTTTTGTGCATTTAAATTTCTATCCTCTACATTACTTAAAAAAAAATCAGCAGGTTGTAATATGTACAAAAAGACCACTGTTCCTATCATTTCTAATTAATGGACGCAACATATAAAACTATAAGAGTATAGGCCCCAATCCAGCACTTCACTACATGGCTAACTTTAAGCATGTGAGTAGTCCCATTGTAGTTGACCGAGAATTCCATTTATTTTAATAGGAGCCCTATGTGCATGTGCAAGAGTAGAATTTCACTCCCAAATGCTTTAAACTGTTTTTGTTTTTGTTTTTTTGGTTACCTCTGAATATTTAATACATTTTGACAAAAGTCACAAATTTTAGCAAATGCAGGAAATAATCTGCTAGGAGCATACACATTGTAGTACAATATACTTATAAGACTATATAAAATGATGTCTTCCTCAATCACAGTAAAGAAAATCAGCACTTAGAGACTACAGTGATTGGAGTTATTAGTAAAACCTAAGAGAGAAAATAGTCAAAGATTTCTTAGACTGCAGTTTACGTATTCTATGAAAATGTTAGATTAGCCAGTCTGAGAGAAACTCACTTCCCATTTCTGATTTCACACATCAACTGCTTTATCCTGGGTTTCTTTATATGTGTTTTATGCTGACTTTAAAGAAAACACTCTGGACCAAATTCTAATATGGTATAAATTAATGTAGCTACGCTGAAATCTAGGGAGCTAGTTTGACATGCTCTGCCCCTCAAAGTGCAGTGTTATGCTTTTTAGGGGTGATTTTATTACATTAAAATATTAAAACAAATTGTAAAGCAGTTTTGTCAAATATTTTGTCAAAATTTTATGGTTCTCTTCATAAAGTTTAAATATTAGTGAACATCAAGGCTGGCCTTACCATGAGGTGAACTGGGGAAGCTGCCAGACTATTGGGGGTAGGGGGGTGTGCCACTAGGACCCAGAGTGTAGAAAACTGTGTCTGCTGCTGGTGCATGTGTATTCTCTCTGCTCTAGATGCACAGAGATGGTGGAGTGCTGTGCTGCAGGAAGGTGGGCACAAGAGACAAAACAGGCAGGCAGGAGAAAAGGTGAGAGGTAATAACAGAAAGCAGCAGGAGCTGCAGGGAGAGAGAGGAGGAGGAGCCTCTTATGTACCTCTCTGGCACCCCCAGGAGCCTGGACTGATTAACACCAGCTTCTCAGGGAGCTTCCTGTTTCCAGCTGCTTCCCTGAACCCGCTTGAGGAGAACAGGCAGTCAACTGCAGTAGTAGGAGCCAGTTAAGCCCTTAAGATGCTGATATCTTCCCTCACTCAGGCCCTGCTACCAGCCTGCTTATTTGTCCCCTTCAACTGTGTGTTGAGAGCCACTGTAGCTGGCACAGAACAGCAATCATGAGTGAAAGAAGAAAACACCCCTCTGGGGCAGCATTCAGAAAAAGCAAGCAAGCAAAGGAAGCTTTTCTATTTAAGCAGAAAGGAGCTTTCCTGAGATACATAGACACAAATGTTCACGGTGAGCCTTCTGGCCCCAGTGAGGAAGTGAGTGGTGAGGAGGTGCCTGATCTTCCAGTTAGTCAGAGTGCAGGTGACCTGGCAGCAACTGCAGCATCCATATCTCCATCTCAAATGGATGTAACCATGCACATTCCTGAAGAAAAGTGTAGATCAGAGAAGAGTGTGGTGGAGGCGCAAGAAACAGCTGCTGCTGAGTTTAGTTCCTTAAGTCCAGATGATCCAGGACTGTGGACCCACTTGAGCAATAGCCTGAGGGACTTCCTTGGACTGCATGGGCCACAACAAGTGAAAAACTTCATGTTCCCCAAAGACAATGAAAATAGAAGTTTCCATCCAACACATTACTGGCATGAAATCCCCAACGGAGAGGCCATGGCTTATGTACTCAAAACCCCAGAATGCTGCATCCTGTTTTTGTTGCAGACTCTTCCAGTCTAATGTTCCAGCCACATTGGGTTCTACAGGAACAAAGAACTGGAAAAAATCTGGCTAGAAATCTGGCATACCACGAGAAGGCAGCAAATCGCTAGAGAGCATTCCATAGGTGGAAAGAGCTTGAGATCAGACAAAGGTTAAAGGCCATCATAGATGATCAGCATCAAGAGAAGATTGGATCAGAGTCTCTTTTACTGGCAAAATGTTCTGAAAAGGCTCATTGCCATTGTGAGAATGCTTGCTACCCAAAACCTACCACTGCGTGGCACTTCAGATCAACTGTATGTGCCAAACAACGGAAACTTCCTTAAAATTGTGGAGCTGATGGCTGAGTTTGATGCTGTACTCCAGGAGCATCTAAGAAGAGTTTGAGGAGGGGGTTGGACTAGATGACCTCCTGAGGTCCCTTCCAACCCTGATGTTCTATGATTTTATGCACAACTGACATCAGCCATACGGAAGAAATGACTTTAATGGTGTGTTTTGTAACAACAGAACCTAGTGAAAATGTCCCTGCAATGGTGACTGTCAGAGAGTATTTTCCAGAGTTTATTGACATTGATGATACTACAGGAGCTGGTATGACAAATGTGCTTCTTAAAAAGCTAGAAGATACAGGAATTGCGATAGCTGACATGAGAGGTCAGGGCTACGATAATGGTGCCAACATAAGAGGAAAGAACAGAGGAGTGCAGACACGGATCTGAGAGTTAAACTCTCAAGCTCTTTTTGTCCCATGCAGTTCTTATTCATTGAATTTGGTGGTCAGTGATGCAGAATCAGCTTCTAGTAAGGCTGCTGAATTTTTTAATGTAATTCTAAGTGTCTATGCATTTTTCTCTGCATCAACTTTTCAATGGCAAATTTTGAAGCAACATCTGGGAACATCCTCTCTGACACTGAACCCAGAGTGCCACATGATGGGAAAGTCGAGTGGAGGTGATAAAGCCTATCAAACACCAAATTGGGAAGATAGATGATGTCATAGTTGCCATTATGGAGGATAATGCTAAGACAGGAACTGTTTGTGGGAGAACAGTGGCAGAGGGAAATGGAATCACCAGAAACATACATAACTTCAAATTTCGGTGTGGTTTAGTGTTGTGGCATGAGATACTTTTTGAAATAAATGTTGTAAGCAAGAGATTCCAAGGTGTTGACCTTGATATATCTGGAGCAATGGAACAGCTGGACAAAGCAAAGGCATATTTACAGTCTTACCGGTCAGATGAGGGATTTCAAAACTTTCTGAAGAAGTTGGCAGAGGAACTTCACACTAAAGCTGTTTTCCCACCCATTCAAGAATACAAGAGTCACCGAAGAAGAAGACATTTTGATTACGAGGCACGAGATAATCCCATAAGAGACCCCAAACAACAATTCAAAGTGTAATTCTTTAACCAGGTGCTAGATTGTGCTATACAGTCAGTTGAAGAACGTTTCATGCAGCTCAAGGAACACAGCTGTATATTTGGGATGTTGTATGATATTCCAAAACTCCTCACTATACCTGAAGAAGACCTACACCAGCAATGCAGGGCACTAGAGACCGTTTTGACATATAATGAAATGTGTGATATTGATGCGAGTGATTTAGGCGTTGAACTGAAAGACCTTTCAAGATGCATTTCAGCAGGATCAACTCCAAAGGCTGTTCTGGAATATATGTGCACAAATAAGATGACCACCCTCTTTCCAAATGTTTTTGTTGCTCTGCGCATACTTCTAACACTTCCTGTAAGAGTTGCCAGTGGAGAACGCAGCTTCTCTGAGCTGAAGTTAATAAAAACACATGTATGCTCCATAATGACACAGGAGAGGCTGGTTGGCCTTGCAACCATCTCAATAGAGCATGAGCTGGCCCAGACTGTGGACCTCCAGGAAGCAGTTCAAATCTTTGCAACCAAGAAGACACGGAATGCTCCACTTTGATTATTCAAACAGATAAAAATGCCAGTGTTTAGTATGCAGGCAAAAAAGTTACATTTGCTGTTCAGGCATTTGAAAGTTAAGTGTTACTTAAAATTATTGAACAAGGCATTTTAAGTTGTTAATTCTCCTTTATTGGGGTAGGTAGCAGAGCAGTACCATGGGAGGAGTAGAACGGGAAGAAGGCAGAATTGAGACCTTTCAAAGTTTTGGCCCAAGCAAGGGGGCATGGGGGCATCATTTGAGCTCCCCGCCTCAGGTGCTAAAACGTTGTGGGCCAGCCCTGGTGAACATCTTTAAGGACAATATTTCCTCTCAGATTTGAATTGCAGGTGTCATATTGGCATATGCATTTTGTATATTCTGCAGTTGTTTTGTATGTGAAACTTTCAGTGATGTGAAAAGAAGTTATTACGCTTGCAAAAAGTACAAAATATGGAACAGAAAATTACTATGCATATAAGGAATCGAGCGTGGACATACGAAAACAAAATTTAGTGGCTTTAAATATGTTAAAGCTTGTGTTTTGCAGGAATGGTCTATGCTTCTATCAGATACCTTCTACTATGACACTAAGCAATTTATTTAAAGTTCCATCTTAGAAAGAAAAACAGGGTTGGAAAAAGAAAAAAGGGACTCCAGCTATGATTTTGCCATCTTTCACAAATGTAACTATGGGACAAAATACTTTGGAAAGTACTTGCTTTATGGTCATAAGGGTCATTGTAAGTACTTTTGTAGATAGAATTGTGACACTGCATTGCGGTAGAACACAAAGTAATCTTATTTTTAATATTTTGGGTTCCTAGAAAAAAAGCAGTTAATTTCAAATGGGGCCAGGATTTCATCCAAGGTCTCTGCCTCAGGAATCTTGAAGTCTAAAAAGAAAATCAACAGACAGAGAGCTAGAATGCAACAGAAGTGATGAGAGTATTTTAAAACAAAAAATACGGTCCAATCAAGAGAGTACTGAATATCACTATCTGCTCGGCTGCTTGTTTGTATTCCATTGCATTGTTGCTCAGAGTTGTTTATATTATGAGCTCCTTAAGGCAGGGACTGCCTACCCTCACTTATCTGTTACACACCTAGCACTCTTTATGGACTGTATCCGTAATAACTCCACTTGCTACTCAAGGGGATAGTAGGAAATGAATAAATAACTGGTCAAAAAGAGGATGTTTCAGGGGAAAAGTCCCACTAAGCCTGTCATGTGGTAGGGTTGCAGGTGTCTGGTTTTCGACTGGAACACCCAGTCAAAAAGGGATCTTAGTGACTCTGGTCAGCACTGCTGATCGGGCTGTTAAAAGTCCAGTGGGCAGCATAGCGGGGCTAAGGCAGGCTCCCTGTCTGCCATGGCTCTGCACGGCTTCCAGAAGTAGCAGCATGCCGAGACGCCCCTCTGGCACCTATGTGTAGGGGCAGCCAGGGGCTCTACATGCTGTCCCTGCCCCAAGCATTGGCTCTGCAGCTCCCACTGGCCGGAAACTGGGCCAATGGGAGCTGTGTGGGAGGCGTCTGTGGATGGGACAATGCACAGAGCCACCTGGCCACGCCTCTGCATAGGAGCCGGAGGGGGAACATGCCGCTGCTTCCAGGAGCTGCCTGAGGAAAGGTCCACCAGGAGCCTGCACCCCTCACCCCCTCCCACACCGCAACCCCATCCCTGATCCCACCCTCTGAACCCCTCGGTCCCAGCCCGGAGCACCCCCTGCACCCCAAACCCCTCATCCCCAGCCCCACCCCAGAGTCTGCACCCCCAGCCGGAGCCCTCATCCCCCCATACAGCCTAACCCCCGCCCCAGCCCAGAGCCCCCTCCCACACTCCAAATCCCTCATCCCCAGCCTGGAGCCCTCATCCCCCCTACACCCCAACACCCTGCACAAGCCCGGAGCCCCCTCCCACACCTTGAAACCCTCATTTCTGGCCCCACCCCGGAGCCCGCACCCCCAGTCCATACTCCCTCCCTCACCCCAATCCCCTGCCCCAGCCCAGTGAAAATGAGCAAGTGAGCTTTGGGAGAGCGAGCGACGCAGGGTGGGAGTGGAGTGAGCGTGGAGTGGGGCCTTGGAGAAGGGGCAGGGGTAGGACCTCGGCTATGGGGCAGGGAAAGGGTGTTCAGTTTTGCGTGAGTAAACAGTTGGCAACCCTATCCTGTGGTAATGTGAGCAATTGGACCACACTGCCAGAGGCTTCTGAGGGTACATGCTAAATCAGCACTACTCTTCCCTCTGTGGTCATCTGATGGTCAATATCTGCCACTTTTGGGCCTGCAGGTTGACTACAGGGTCCGCACACCAGAAGGGAAAGTGTGTGCCAATAACTCCTACACTCTAGCTTTCCACTGCAGAGGCCTCTTTGATCTCTCAGTATTGTATTATTCCAAGTTAATATACCCTACAAGATATGTTACTGAAATACATAATTCATGTATGCTCAATATATTTTGCATGTTTTACATATTATGAGGTTCCAATTCTATATGTTTAATGCATTTTCAATAGACAATGCATTTCAAATAGACAATATTTTTCTGTATTTTTATATTAAATACATTTCTCCAGAATAAGGTCCTTTGTAGAGCTGATCAGGCAATTTTCTGATGAAACAGTCTTTCATTGGAAAATGCCAATTTGTCAGAAACGAAATTTCTACTTTTTCTTCCAAAATGGAACAATTGTTTGTTTGTGTTTGTTTTTGTTTTTTGAGAATTTCAGAATTGTCCCTGGAACAGAAATTCTAACTTTTGACCCGCTCTAGTCCTATGGTGTTTTAGGATTGCCTCTGACCCTGGGTGAGGTTTCTTTATTCAATAGTCTGAGCAGTATGCATGGTACCTATTTTGTAGAGATGGTCAAAATTTTTCCAATAACGTGTTTGCATTGGAAATTTTATCAAAATGGAAACTTTCTGCAGCAATGTTGCAATTTCAACAACATTTCGTTTCAGAAAAAAAATTGAACCCAGTGTTGAGGTTTACATTATTTGCATGGAACATTTTGATTTTTTTGTTTAGAAATAAAAACTTCTTGTTTTGAAATGTGTTTATATTATAACTTATCATCATATAAAAAGTCCGATTCAGAACAAAACAATTTGATTTGATCTAAACAGAACACTCGAACCATTTTTTTTTAAAGTTCACATCATGGAAAATTTCAGTTTTTGTGTGTGTGTTTTCTTTCAATTCAGAATGAAAACATGAAATGGAAATTTTAGTTTTCGCTAGCTCTGCTTTGATGTCTGTGAGTTTAGGTGCCTGCGAGATCTGATTACTGGGTAAGTGAGTTATTTTCCTCTGTAAAAATGGGATGTGCAGAAGTAGTAGCCCATTACCCAAACTGTTCCAGCCTACCCACCTGTGTTACTTTGTACATGCTGCACAACAGAATCTCAGTTTAGATTTACACCTGTGAAGCTATGCAATAAGCATGAATTAAATTTTCATCAGGTTTTGCATTTCCAAAAGAGAATTTGTCCTTAAGCTTCTTATCTTGATTTGAGGATTTGTGAATTTATTTGATTTTAGAGGCTGCTGTTATTATTTAATCTGTCCAGATTGTTTTATGTTCTTTAGCACTTGTTACAGTAGTAGAGTAATCAGAGTATAGTTGCTGGGTTCCACTTGCTCTGGAATAGGCACCTCATTAGATTGTCCCTAACTAAGCAGGTAATTAATGGGTTAAATTCAACCCATTCTAGTCAAAGGGTCTGCATTAGTGTAAATGCGAGAATATGTTCGCCAGTGACTTTATTTCGTGGCAGATTTGAAAAGAAAGGTGTTGTATGTAAGTGTGGGGAGTGGTGGAATATGAGAAAAAGACTACAAGATAGAGCGAAGAGTGATGTAAGAAATATTTTCACAAGTTAGAGATGACCTTTAAGAAAGCTGAGACTCCACACATGGTATATTTCAAAATATCTATTCATTAAATATTTATTTAAATGTATAAAACTCATCTGTTAGGTGTTCATCTTGTGTCCTGGATACTCATATGTTAAAATACACCATACAAAATACAATATCACGGACTGCTTATCCCACTTGGATACTTACATAAATATTAGAACTGGTCAAAACTTCATTCCATGTGAAATTTCCCACAGAATGAAAGTTCTGAAAAAATGTTGTTTTAGAAATATTAAAATGACTATATTGAAATATTGTGTTTCCATAGGGCTAAAGCACTTCATTACAATAAGGTTTTTTTTTTTACTTACTTACATAAGCATAAAAGTCAAAATGAAAAAGTTGAAAAGAAGCACTTCAACTTTTCACTGATTCAGCATTTTCTGATGGAAAGCTATTCTGTAGGATTTTTTTTTACCAACTTCAATAAATATCCATCTGCTAATATGAGAAAAATAAACCCAACCTCCAGTAGGGCTCAGACCACTCTCTTTCCAAAGGCCTGGGAAAAGATGAGCTTTGCAGCACACCTGAAAGGTTAACAAATCCAGGCTCTGGTATCCCAAGTAGAAGCGTAATTGTAAAAGTTGAGATCCCCTCATGAATAATGTCATCCCACCAGCATGCTACCGTTCCTAATGAGGGAGCATGAGAGCTTCCACCAATCTCAGTTGTAGCAGTCTGGCCAGGGAAGAGAAGCAATTCCTCAGGTAATGAGACACAAAACTGTTTAGGATTTTATAGGTTAAAACCAACACCTGAAACTTAGAAATGTATTGGAAGCCAGTGCTTATCCTGGAGCACTAGTATGTTTTGCTTCCAATATCACCTCCACCCACCAATAAGTGGTCATCATATTATGTGCTAGCTTTTGTTATCGAGTTGTCTCAGTTTGTATTGATCTTCACAATATGAGGCAAGACCCATTCTTTTGGTCAAACACTTGCTTTGTTTATAAGTGGTTGGTTGAATTGATATGTGATGTCTTAATTTAAAGAAATGCTACATTTAATCTATGTAATGTGCCCAGAAATGAGAGGCACATCAAAATAAATTAATTCTAAAATGAATCTATACACACCTATGTTATTTCTATTTATGTATAATGTATGTTATCCACATGGCTTGTGATTCTCTTGTTGTGATGATTTAAATGAGTTGCATATTAAAAATTTCCTTGGAATGCATAACAAAATACTTAATCTCAAGAGTGAAATGCTTTAAATTAATCCAAAATGAATTAGAGGTACTGCTAAATGAATGAAGATGTAAGGTCTGACATAAATATGATCGGTAAATACTATAATGATATGGAAGTAATGTACATAATATGTAAATATTGCAAGCATATTCATATAGTATAGTTTATGTAGTTTGATAAATTCAATCTTAAATTATATAGCAGCTGTTCTATTCTATTGACAAAGAAATATTTGTAGTGCTTTAAGATGCAGCAAAAGCTAGACTGCAGACACATGGTAGATCAGCCATTTAAACTACTTTATGAAACTGTTAGCACAGCTTACCCTATGAAGCACATTTTCAAAAAGAAATTAAAAAATAGATTTCCTATACTGTGAAATATAAAATCATTTTAAAACTTTGTAAAATATAATAAAACAGCCCAGACTTCCAGACGAGAATCATGTTCCAGCAGGGCATCATGGTAATGTAAATAATATCATACGATGGTGTCTGTTGGGGAATAAGAACAGGGCAGGAACATTTGAGGCTTGATTTCTTGAGACTTAGAGTAGGAAAAAAATTAAACAGATTAATAAATAAAATACCTGTTAGTTTTTCCATAGCAGTCAGAAGTTAGGGTGACTCTTTGGTTAAGGGAACAGTACACGTATGCAGCATAGGGAGAAACATTATGAACGCTTTCTGATACACAAACCCTTTCTCTTCTTGCCATTAGTGTGTGTGAGAGAATTCTCGGGCTGGAATGATAACCTGGCCAGTTCTGATAGGTGTGGCTTTTGGCATTATTCTGTTCCTGTTTACAGAAACGTTTGTCTCAGTCTAGTATTTTTCCTTAATTGTGTTAGTTGGTCTCCTTAGCTTTTCATTCTAGTAATACATTAATATGGGCATGTGCCCATATATTGGTACATATATTGTTAATCATGCCTGGGCAGCATCCAGCTAAATTATTATCCACCAGAAAACTCATGCTGTAGGTATAGAAAAAGCACAGCCTTCTACTCTTCCATAAGTGGGTTTTCCTTAATTATGAAAGTGGTCACTTTTCAGCATTATGGAAATGTTTGTTCTGAATCTGATGGATGGACCTGAAGAATGAGCAGTTAACACACAGAAGGCCTGA
Source organism: Lepidochelys kempii (assembly GCF_965140285.1). NCBI lineage: Eukaryota > Metazoa > Chordata > Testudines > Cheloniidae > Lepidochelys > Lepidochelys kempii. Next base: position 58,726,880 of record NC_136382.1, read on the forward strand.
TTCTCAATTGCACTAGGGTCACTTTACTCCACCCTGGTGGTATAAAACAGCTTTAAAGTAGAAGTAAATTATATTTACACCTATTTCAAGGCCCCATTATGCTGCCATAGTTGTGTGAAGTGACCTTAGTGTAAACGAGAATCAGGCCCATGGTTTTCAGGTTCTCTTTTGACGCACCGCTGGACTTTAGAAGATGGAGCAATAATTTTATCATCATTATTTATCAATGGTTATTATCAGACTAGGAGGGTGTAGCTAGGGGCGTGTCACAGGGGGTCAGTCCTGGCTCTGGTACTATTCAATATTTTCATTAATTACTTGGGTAGAGAAGTGGAGAGCATGCCTATAAAATTTGCAGATGACACCAATCTGGGAGGGATTGCAAGCACTTTGAAGGACAGGATTAGAATTCAAAAGGACCTTGACAAATTGGAAAATTGGTCTGAAATCAGCAAGATGAAATGAAATAAAGACGAATGCAAAGTATTACAGTTAGGAAGGAAACATCAAATGCCCAACTATAAAATGGTGAATAACTATAATGGTGGTAGTACTGCAGAAAAAGACTTGGGGGTTCTAGTGGATCACAAATTGAATATGAGTCAACAATGTGATGCAGCTGGGAAAAAGGCTAATATAATTCTGCGTATATTAACAGCAGTGTCCTATGTGAGATCTTTTCCATTCCAACCAACCACTTATAAACAGCAATGGTGAGGCCTCAGCTGGAGTATTGTGTCCAGTTCTGGACACCACACTAGGAAAGATGTGGACAAATTGAAGAGAGTCTAAAGGTTTAGAAAAACCTGAGCTATGAGGTAGGTTAGAAAAGCTGGGCAAGTTTAGTTTTGAGAAAGGAAGACTGAGGGAGACCTGATTACTGTCTTCAAATATGTTAGGGGTGTCATAAAGAGAACAATGATCAGTTATTCTCCATATCCACTGAAATCTGCAGCAAAGAAGATTTAGATTCGATATTAGAAAAAAATTTCAACTACAAGTATAGTTAAGCTCTGTAATATGCTTCCAAGGGAGGTTGTGGAATCCACATCAAGGGAGGTTTTTAAAAACAGGTTGGACAAATACCTGTCATAGATGGTGTCATAAATATAAAGGGAAGGGTAAACCCCTTTGAAATCCCTCCTGGCCAGGGGAAAGCTCCTCTCACCTGTAAAGGGTTAAGAAGCTAAAGGTAACCTCGCTGGCACCTGACCAAAATGACCAATGAGGAGACAAGATACTTTCAAAAGCTGGGAGGAGGGAGAGAAACAAAGGGTCTGTGTCTGTCTGTAGTCGTCTTGGCCAGGGACAGAACAGGAATGGAGTCTTAGAACTTTTAGTAAGTAATCTAGCTAGGTATGTGTTAGATTATGATTTCTTTAAATGGCTGAGAAAAGAATTGTGCTGAATAGAATAACTATTTCTGTCTGTGTATCTTTTTTGTAACTTAAGGTTTTGCCTAGAGGGGTTCTCTATGTTTTTGAATCTAATTACCCTGTAAGATATCTACCATCCTGATTTTACAGGGGGAATTTCTTTATTTCTGTTTACTTCTATTTTTTATTAAAAGTCTTCTTGTAAAACACTGAATGCTTTTTCATTGTTCTCAGATCCAAGGGTTTGGGTCTGTGGTCACCTATGCAAATTGGTGAGGCTTTTTATCCAACATTTCCCAGGAAAGGGGGGGTGCAAGTGTTGGGAGGATTGTTCATTGTTCTTAAGATCCAAGGGTCTGGGTCTGTAGTCACCTAGGCAAATTGGTGAGGCTTTTTACCAAACCTTGTCCAGGAAGTGGGGTGCAAGGTTTTGGGAAGTATTTTGGGGGGAAGGACGCGTCCAAACAGCTCTTCCCCAGTAACCAGTATTAGTTTGGTGGTGGTAGCGGCCAGTCCAAGGATAACGGGGGTAATATTTTGTACCTTGGGGAAGTTTTGACCTAAGCTGGTAAAGATAAGCTTAGGAGGTTTTTCATGCAGGTCCCCACATCTGTACCCTAGAGTTCAGAGTGGGGGAGGAACCGTGTCACGGTACAGGTGTACAACCGTGTCACAGTACAGGTGTACAACTCTAGGGTACAGATGTGGGGACCTGCATGAAAAACCTCCTAAGCTTATCTTTTGAAAGTATCTTGTCTCCTCATTGGTCATTTTGGTCAGGTGCCAGCGAGGTTACCTTTAGCTTCTTAACCCTTTACAGGTGAGAGGAGCTTTCCCCTGGCCAGGAGGGATTTCAAAGGGGTTTACCCTTCCCTTTATATTTATGACAGATGGTCTAACTTTACTTGGTCCTGCCACTGCACAGGGGGCTGGACCCTACTTTTTTAGGTCCCTTCCAGCCCTACATTTCTACCATTCTCCATAGTAGTTAAAATGATTCGTCGGAATTAAGATCTGAATTTTTATTCCAAAAAATGAATCTGATTTTAGGAAAGAAACATTTTGAATGAGTGCATTAATCACTCCCAGGCAACATTCACATGCTCATCCAGTCCCTCCCATATAGCCTCGCTAAATTTCACATTACTATGTCTGTCAAGGTTCCTCCCCCACTCTGAACTCTAGGGTACAGATGTGGGGACCTGCATGAAAAACCTCCTAAGCTTATCTTTACCAGCTTAGGTCAAAACTTCCCCAAGGTACAAAATATTACCCCCGTTATCCTTGGACTGGCCGCTACCACCACCAAACTAATACTGGTTACTGGGGAAGAGCTGTTTGGACGCGTCCTTCCCCCCAAAATACTTCCCAAAACCTTGCACCCCACTTCCTGGGAAATGTTGGATAAAAAGCCTCACCAATTTGCATAGGTGACCACAGACCCAAACCCTTGGATCTGAGAACAATGAAAAAGCATTCAGTGTTTTACAAGAAGACTTTTATTAAAAAATAGAAGTAAATAGAAATAAAGAAATCCCCCCTGTAAAATCAGGATGGTAGATATCTTACAGGGTAATTAGATTCAAAAACATAGAGAACCCCTCTAGGCAAAACCTTAAGTTACAAAAAAAATACACAGACAGACATAGTTATTCTATTCAGCACAATTCTTTTCTCAGCCATTTAAAGAAATCATAATCTAACACATACCTAGCTAGATTACTTACTAAAAGTTCTAAGACTCCATTCCTGTTCTGTCCCTGGCCAAGACGACTACAGACAGACACAGACCCTTTGTTTCTCTCCCTCCTCCCAGCTTTTGAAAGTATCTTGTCTCCTCATTGGTCATTTTGGTCAGGTGCCAGCGAGGTTACCTTTAGCTTCTTAACCCTTTACAGGTGAGAGGAGCTTTCCCCTGGCCAGGAGGGATTTCAAAGGGGTTTACCCTTCCCTTTATATTTATGACAATGTCATTGTTAAAACTTCCAATAACTATTAATTATTCAATAAGGGCAAAATCCTGACACCTTTCTTTTGTAGGAATAAGAGACGCATGACTCTTATACTCCTGAATATGGAGACTTCACACCAGCCTAACTGATTCTGAGGTCATCAGCTCATATGGAAGCAGCATGCAGTAGATCAGGGGTTCTCAAACTTCATGGCACCGCAGCCCCCTCTGACAAAAAAAATTACTTCACAACCCCAGGAGGGGGAACCGAAACCTGTGTCCACCCCAACCCCACCACTCTGGGCAGGGGAGCCAAAGCTGAAGCTCAAGGGCTTCAGCCCCAGGCAGGGGACCTGCAACCTGATCCCTGCCACCCAGGGCTGAAGCCCTTGGACTTTGGCTTTGGCCCTGGCCCTGGCCCTGGGCAGTGGGGCTTTGGCTTCAGCTCCCGACCCCATCAAGTCTAAGCCAGTTCTGGCAACCCCATTCAAAGGGGATCGTGACCCACTTTGGGATCCTGACCCACAGTTCGAGAACTGCTGGAGTAAATCCATAGCTGAGATCCATAGAGCTGCTGAAGGGATTGGAAGCTCATGCAAATGAGGTCTAAACTCCCTTCAGATATTTCATAACTATTTATGCTGAGCAGGCTACACAGATACAACTGCAATGCAGGTAGTACTATGCCCTTCCAGAGCAGATTGGGAGGAGAGAGAAGAACTGGGATTGGTGGGAGAGGAAAGAAATGTTTTGTGGTTATTGCATTGGACTGGGACTCCGGAAATCTGGATGCAATTCTTAGATCTGCCACAGCTTTCCTGTTTGACCATAGTCAAGTCACTTATCTGTCTTTGCCTCAGTTCTCAATCTGTACACTTCCCTACCTCTCACAGATGTTGTGTAGTACTCTTTTTTTCTTTTTAAGATAAGAGTTTTTTTGAATTTTAAAGGCAAAGATTCCACCTGCTGCTAAGTCTAACATTCTTGGTGAGTTAATGTGTTTTATAGAGGCTCTGCAAATATAGTAAGGATAAGGGGCATGGAGAACCTAACTAATTAACTCCTATCTTTGTTTGGTTGTCACTGAGTGCATGACAGGAGTTGTAGCAACAGTTGTGGTCTAACTGAACAGTCACCTGCTGAGATGATAGGCAAGATATCTCCTTTATATTTGCTGGATCAAAATATTTTTCTTTCTACATTAAGACCAGAATTACATGTATGTACATCTGCCTTAAGTGTCAGAAGAAGTTAATCAAGGCACAGAACAATAGTAAATGGAGATAACACAGTAATGAGCTGCAATTTTATTCTAGAGGTACAAATATTATATGCACAAGCAGGTACTGTAATAGGATTAAAGTGCCAGAAGGGCTAATACTAATACTGGATCTATTCAGCGGGCTGTAATGAGATTGTTCTCAGCCAGATAAGCTTTTGCAAAGACCCTGGATTACAAAGAGTGGATGTGTAGTATCAGTAGATTCTTTCAATTCACTGCTTCTCTGTGTCTTAGAGATACATACTAATCCTGATTTGTCGTTGAATAACTCGTAAAAAGCTGCTTGTCACATACCTTCAGTGAAGCCTTTGTAGAAGAGATTGAATTTCTACATGTCTGCCCTCTTAAAGCCTTAATGTATTTCTAGGTATTTGAATAATGTGGTACCAGGTGGCATTCTTTACTGAACACCCTGATGGAAGAATATGTAGGTGATTTTTCACCGTAAATCTAATTTTCTTCAGAAGCTGTTACTTGATCTTCTTCCTACGTGGATCTCCATAACTGGAGGTTTGCAACCGTGGTAGACCATTCCGTATGATCCTCTGCTAATTTCTTTGTGGATGAACCATCCTTTTGATATACCCAGGATATCACGTCATCCATCCAAGATTTTCCTTTTTCTGCCTTGTGTTCTTCTGCCATCAACTTTCCCTTCTAGTGCCCGTAAATGTGCATCGCCCGCTGAACCCCTTAAAATGTGCCCTGCAAATCGAATCTTTCTTCATAGGGACCTTTATAATGCATCCTCTGCATGTATGTATGTCTATAACTCACATAGCTCTATTTTGTCTGGGGCACAGGGTTGTAATGGGAATTTTTGATTGTTTTTATGAATAGGATATGGCACCTAGACTTGCAGATAGATCCTTTTTGGGAAATCCGTATAAATAATAAATTAATATTCAGGACCAAATTTTGCCCTGACTTACATCCCATGCAACTTTTTTGAAGCCACTGAAGTTCTGCATCAGTTGGGATTCAGGGCAGAGTTTGATCTTGGATTTCACTAGGACAACAGGATAAATGAGAAGAAGCTATGCATTACAAAGCTATGATGATTTTCTGGTGACATTTATATACTACGTGTGGATTGTGAATTCTCTAGCAATCCCAGATAGAATTTGTTTGCAAAGGATACTTGTTTTAGTGTATGGATTTTAATCTTCCCTTCACTTCCTTCTCCTGTCACTACACCCTCTATCTTCCATCTTCTCGCACCTTCTCCACCTCTCGTACCTCACTGTTGTCTTCCTCCACCTCTTTGTGATTATTTTCCCTCCTCTATCTCCCCCTGACTTTCCTGTTCTCCTCTGCACACTTATGCTCTCCCATTTCCTCTCCTTAGATTCAACTCCCCTAGTTCTGACCTTGTTCTGCAGCTGCCACTTTTTAACTTAAAAATCTCAGGAAGTCTTTTTAATACTCACTTTTTTTTTTTAATTTTCCTCCACACCAAAAAAAAAAAACTTTAATGTAAAGTTAGGGTTGTTTCAGTGATTAAATATTAAACTTTAATTAAACTATGTGTCAAGAAGATAATTACAAAAAATCCTAAGCATTAAAATGTCTGGAAGACCATTAAGAATTCACTCATATTTGTAAGGTAGAGCCCTGCATTGAGGTGATGTGACTCCACATAGATACCAGGAACATTCAGCCTCAGGGAGGCAGATACAGAATGCCACGTAAAGCTCCCAGGAGCACAGAGGCAGTGTGATTCAGGAGTGTGGGATACTTTACATCTCCACAAGCTGATGTTCTAAGGTGTCCCCACTGCCCCCTTTCCAGGGGAATAGGCAAGACTCAAGCTTTCTTCTGATCTCAGAGCATACAGCCTTCCAGTGCTGTACATTCCAAAGCAAGAATAGATTCAGCTATTACTGCTGTAAGTTACTTTGCATAAAAATCATTTCAGCTTCTATCACAGAAAGCTATACATTTCCCTAAATTACAATGAAAGATTCCCACAGGTTTCTAAGCTATTAACATTTAATAGAGACTATTATACCATCCAAAATCACATTAACCTCTGTTTTTACAAATAAAATGCTATTTTTACAACTAAAATGCACAGATTTATCACAACTAAAACTCCTGACTTTTAGTGATTTTACTCTTCAACGGCATCTTTTTTGCTGTCCTGAATGATTTTCCCTTAACTGTGCTTACAAGTCTATTCTTAAATTGAAATAAGCAATTTTTTGTCAGCAGGGACTGCTTTACAAGATGATCTGTTACACATTGTTTTTGTTGTTCTAGGAAACCTAAATGTGTCCTTGTTTTTAACCCTTAGCAAATTATATTTTATTAGATGCCTCCTAATTATCCCATTTGAACTGCAAACACTTAGAGGTAAGAAAGAAGACATGCAAGAAATATCAAGTAGATATATTATAAATGTATAAACAGCTGACTTCATCACTTTTTAACGAGTGCAAGCTTCTGATCATGTAATCATACTAGCTACAGTAATTGTGAATTAATCAGTAGGATACCTTGAGTCCCAAAAGGCTGACGATTGAACTTGCCCTCTTTACTGAGTTTCAGTTGTCTAAGAGTTAATTCTTTTATTGTCCATTTGCAGGAAATGGTAATTTGCCTTATCATGTATAAAAGAAAAATGCTGATTCTGTCGGCCTAGAGTTTCTAGAAAATGCATGATTGATGTTCTTCTCACTCCATCTGCTGATGGAGGTAATGGGTGATTCAATTTCCTTGGGAGACATAGTGACCCACTATCTAGCGTAATTATTATTAAGCAGGAAGCTTTCTGCTTATCTCAGCCTTCTGGTATGGTCATTTCAAGACACAAGATAAATAGCTAGGGAGATTTTTGAAAGTGGGAGGGTTTTTTCCTACACCCCAGTTTGTTTGCTTACTACAGGTTTTGGGGGATCTCTTTCCTTTTTCACAGTCTGAGACCATTTTTATTACTGTTTAATGTAATTAATGCCAGATGATAGGACACTTGCCTAATTGAACAAAACAGTTCTGTGCTTTTAATTTTTTGTTGTTGTTTTTGGCCAGCCAGCTACAACAGACAGTTGTTGTTTTATCTACTGCAAACATCAGCTCAGATAACTGACAAGACCTACAGCATCTTAATAGACACTATCATTGCAATCCTGCATTTTCATCATTTTTCTTTACTCCAGAAAACAGGAAAATATAACTGCAGCATAGAAAGGTTTGTAGATATACACCCAATGGGAAAGTGTGTAAGAGACAGAATAATGAATAAAGAATAGGTGTGGGTAAACCCAGACTTTTTCATGTTTGGAAATTAGCTACAAAATCAGTGAATCCTGAACCCATACTTGGTTGCAATATGTTGCAATATAAACGTTGTGTAAACATGACATGTTGAATTGCCTTCCCAGTGAAACTTATGCTCCAGTGACGGACAGCAGGAGCCAAAAAAGGGGACGCAGCCAGACTTCTCCCCACAGGCTCCTGGAGCATGGGCCAGTCTTGACTAACTACTTCCCCTTGTAGCTAGCCCTCTTCTGTCAAAAGAGCTCTGAGGATTGGCTCATAGAGCCCAGACTCTCGGCTGGCAGCACTTCAGCATGATGTTCCAAGTCACAGTCTTCTGGAATCTGATCCATAGCACTTCGGATTTAGTTTTGCTGATACAAACTCATCCATTTGGGTTAGTCTGTATATTTGGCATGACAATATAATCGATCCCTAAAGACCCAGCGTGAAACAAACATTCAGGAGAGGTCATATTGTGATATCTAAATACTGATGGAAGTACTGTATTTGGTTTTCTATGAAAAATCAAGTTTTGATGTATTTACTATAGGTAGTATAAAAAAAAAGCCATTCCCCATAAATCAATAACTTTATTATACAGAAAATAAATTGTAAACTATTATTTGCATCAGTGAACAATTTTGTACATTCATTTTTAATGAGCATATGTGCCTTAAAATCTTCTTGACTCTCCACTTCCACCTAATCTGCCCCCCCCACATTTTTTACTTCAAATGGCTAGTTTACTTTTGTTATAAATGGCATAGCATAATAAATGTGATTCTTATAAAATCATCTAAAACCTTTAAGTAACTTGGCCATGGTGCTAATAACATAGAGAGCATGGACAAAAATATATGTACCTGTATGTCATTATTGAACCAACGGCTGTAATCATGGGGATAAAAAATACATCCCATTCTTATTTCATGGGATATGATCATTATATCATTCGCTAATTCTACTCCCTCTCCAAAAAATGGAGTTTGACTGGAGGAGAAGGCCTGCCGCTTCCTCCAAGTATCAGCAAGGGAACACAGCTCTACCCCCTTCCTTCCACTCACATAAATGTGAAATTAGTGTCAAAGGAAATTAAGGTACATTGGGTAAAATTGTGGCCCAAGTGAAGTAAATGGCAACCCCTCCTTTGACTTCAATAGGGCCATTATTTCACCCAATATGTCTGAAAATGGCAGTGCTTGAATGAAAGAAGTGAAGTATCTTCTCAAAAAGTGGAAAGTTTCAAGTCCTGCATATCAGTCCATCAAACACAAGGGGTTAGCTGCATGCCAGATGTTTCCTTAGTTCAAGATACTTCATACACTTGCTGGAATGACCCATACAAAGCAGTCTCCATTAGTAGAAAGCTCTCTGCCTAGTTGTGATTTTACACATCTTGCATCCTACCAGAGATCTAAATATAAAATCCCTCACTCGGGGACACCACATGGATTTGTGGCACATACTAGAGGACTCTGTAGATCCATAAATAAATAAATGAATGAATGACATGCTTGCATGTATAGAGATTGTATTCCTTGTGATAGCTGTAATAATGCTAATTTTCATTTTATAAGCAAACTCATTCCAATTATGTAGCTCAAGCTATTGATGTAAATTAGAAATGTTCTTCTTTTCATTTTACTGTTTCAGACCCTCACCTGCGAGAACACAGCTGAATGGCAATTGCTCATACAGCAATATGTGAGGGGACTGCAGCATTTTGTAACATGTGGCATGCCACCGTTAGTGAATTGCAAAGCATGTCACACGTTGATTTTTGTGCTCAGGCATGCATGCTGCAGACAAAATGCTTGACAGTAAGAGACATGTCCCATGCCATGAACCTGTGCCACATTAACAAATAGCATAAGGACACTGGTGGCAGAAAATCATGCCGTTACATGTTACATGTAAATGTGCCATTTGTAACATCTTCAGGTCATGTAAACATGTAAATGGTTAGAAAGCCATCTGATAAGGACTGGCCAAAGCCAGGTAGAAAAATGTGTGGACATGTCTCTTAATTGAACATTCACCATAGTTTACAGAAACATGGAGATGCACTTTTCTGCTCAGACAAACAGTAACATGTGGGGTACCCTCTGCTGCCATTATGACACCAAGTGATACTGGGTTTGGGTTGTTTTGTTTGTTTTGTTTTCTCTCGCGCTTTCTCCCTCAACAAAATCCCGATGTTCAGCCCTTTTCATTATGAACAGCTGGAAAATTTCACATACACTAATGACTCCAATGAACACAACATACCTCTTCCAGAGAACAGCTGGTAAGTGGTATTTTTATAGGTATATGTCACATTTGCTGTTTGCCTCTGTTGTGATGGTTAATGATCTTTGAATGTCTGGAGAAATAGCATTCCAGTAAAAACCTTAGAGCACTACTTCATTATGCACTATATGCAATAAATGTTTACTAGAAGTATATCTGAAGCTTACATATCATTATAACTTATTCTACAGTAGTTAAATGATTTGCTCTATATAACTCCCTTGTATATGTTTACTCTCAGAAGAATTTGGCATGTTACATTATTGTTTTCTTGTTCTGTAACACCGGCTGCTCGATGTAATGTTATTGTAAACAGAACTTGATTGATTGAACATTGTTACTAGTTGTTAATACCATCTACTTATATATTCTTGACATTGGACAAGGAGTACTTAAATGTTAGAACATCTATTTTATACATTTTCAATTAAAGCTGAGGTTGTATGTCATCCCATAATGGGAAAAACACTAAAAATGCTATAGGCCATGGGAGAGAGAATCACTCTTCATACATTCAAGTTTCTTTCCCTCTCTTGCCTTCCATCTTTTTATTACACTGAATGTAACATATTCCACTCCCTCGACGATGTTAAATTGAAACTGAATGTGTAACATGCTGGGTATTTGTTCTGCATTCTTCATTCTGACAAGACGTGAGAGGAAGAAAGAAAAGAAAAGGGAGAAATCCAACACCGTTTGATCAATTCTTGTATTTTGCCTCAAGTTGCATGTTTGTAAATAGTAACTTAAAAATGAAGCTTAGTGTCTTATGAGGGAAATTCTTCAACCTTTATGGGCAGCTAGTTCATCTATTATCTTTGTGCTATATGTTATTTTTTTTAAAGGTTAATGCTTGTAGCAACTAGCTGGACATAAGCTTTTTCTTTCCTGATGGGCAGACTTGTTCCTATCTGTAGGCTCTACAAAACGGAAATTTATTATACAATTATAGAAAGCAATGGACAAGTTCGCTTTCACTAATCCAGAATCACTGGTGATTCCCAGTAACTAGCCAAATTTAAAATATGTCTGAACACTGAGAGATCACTGACACAGAAATTTTCATCTGAGGACTGGAAATGAATCTAAATCTGTGATGATATGATAATGACCCCTTTTTTATACTTAATGGGTGAGATTTTCAAATGTGCCTAAGTGATTTAGCAGCACAAATTTGACTGGAAATCAATGAGACTTGTGTTCCTATGTTGTTTAGGTGCTTTTGAAAACCTCTTTTTGTGTCGCATACTGTTTCAACCATATGTTTAATTTGTCCATGACTATTCAAAGACATTTCTACACAACTTTTACTATTTTTAAACAAAAATGGCACCTAATGATTCTTCTTTAGTTTTAAAAATAATTACACTGTATAGCACTTAAGATATATAGCATGTATCATCTTCAGGTCACTTTGCACACATAAACTAATTAATCTTCACATCACCACTGAGAGGCAGGTAGCTAAGGACTGTTTATCCTCATTTTATGGAGGGGAAGTTGAAGCAGAGAAGTTAGGTGATCTTCCCAAGATCACAGAACTAATTAGTGTTAGAGCTATGCGTAGGAGTCCCCAGATCTTAGCCCTATGCTCTAATAGTGCATGACCCTCTTGAACTCTCTCTTTAATCTGTTGCTCCTGTGAAACTGGAGTTAGGTAATGATTTTCAAACCAGTTATGGGTAGGAGTATTTCTAGATACACGTCTCTATCAGTTTTTCGGATTGAGACTCACGACATGTCAACATAATCTGATTTCATTATTCAGAAACTTTAATTTTTCCCTATTTTAGAAACTCTGTTTCCTGTTTAGATTTTTCTTAGTTTTTGTTGGGTTTTTTTAATTATTATTATCATGTATGCAAACGTCTGTTAATGCTAAAGCCATAATCACAGATGCTCTGCATCCATTTTGCACCACTCTAGCAATGCGTGGTTCTCCTACAGTCAGTTTACTGAGCTGCTTGAATAGAAGAGTTCTCAGTAGCACAGAGCAACTACAGTGACTCCTATACTATTCTGTCCCAGGCCCCTGGTACAGGAGGTATGGCTGGTAGAAGGGGGTGTGACGTGGATGTCCTCGACCTCTTGGGGCCTACTGGCAGTCAGTGCAATTTACAACAGCTTGCAGGCTGGTCTGATCTCAGCAAGGACCCAAATCAGTGCTGAGCTGGCTGAAGACTGTAGGGCGGAAATGGCACCTTTGTGTACCTGTCCTGTGCTGCACTACATGCTCATCAGCCACAGCTCAGGGTCTGGCCCTAAGAGTTTGACAGGACTGTTTTAGGTCCTAGGATTACTAATTTGTAACTGAGTACAGAACCTGCTGATGAACTGAGTCGGTATATGGCGGTGGTCTCCAACCTTTTTACACCCAAGATCACTTTTTGAATTTAAGGGCAACCCAGGATCTACCCCATTCCTTCCCCGAGCCCTCGCCCCTTCCCCGATGCCCCATCCCACTCACTCCATCCCCCTCTCTCTGTCACTTGCTCTCCCTCACCCTCACTCACTTTCACTGAGTTGGGGGTAGGGAGTTAGGGTTTGGGAGGGGGTGCAGGCTCTGGGCTGGGGCCAAGGGGTTCACAGTGTGGGAGGGGGCTCTGGGCTGAGCCTGGAGCAGGGGTTGGGGTGCAGGAGGTGGTGAGGGGTGCAAGCTCTGGGAGGGAGTTTGGGTGCAGGAGGGGGCTCTAGGCTGGGGCAGAGCGTTGGGGTGCAGGAGGGGATGGAGATCAGGGCTGGGGTGCAGAAGGGGGTTCGGGGTGCTGGCTCTGGGAGGGGGCTCAGAGCTGGGGGTTGGGGTGTGGCCTCCCACTGGGCAGCACTTACCTCTGGCGGCTCCCGGTTGGCGGCGCAGAGTGGCTGCTGCTAAGACAGGCTCCCTGCCTACCCCGGCCTCATGCCGCTTCCAGAAGGGGCCAATGCACCTCTGCGGCCCCAGGGAGGCTGCGGGGGCAGCACGTGGCTCCACGCACTGCCCCTCTCTGCAAGCACTGCTCCCTCAGCTCCCATTGACCACAACTCCCCATTCCCGGCCAATGGGAGCTGCAGGGGCGGTGCTTGCAGGCAGGAGCAGGCCGTGGAGGGAGATCCCTGCCCCTCCATCCTGCTGATTGCTTCCAGGACAGGTAAGGAGCCTGTCTTAGAGGCAGCCCTGCTGTGCTGCCGGAGATCGCAATTGACTGGGAGATCCTCACGATCAACTGGTTGGTGACCACTGATCTATGGTATTACTATTGGCACTTGTTTCACTATATTTGCTATAGAGTAAATCACTATTGAATTAAGAAAAAAAACACCTCACATCTCCTTTTTTGAATGATTCCCAGTTTAACAGCAGTAACATTTGAACTAGAGGTCACATCCTAAAGTATAACCATGAATATATCACACTGCAGAATCTGCTCTGAAGCAGATAATATCTGTATCATGTTACCTACTTCACTTGAAACTCATCTTATAAACTTTAGGTTTTATCCTGCAAAATGCTGAACACACTGGCCCAGTTCAGTAAAGCGCTTATCCACGTGCTTAACTTTAACTATGTGTGTAGTCACATTATGTATGAAAATTTGATGGCACAATTAAACTTACATTTATGTGTGCTGCTGGTTTGGGGCCAAAGTACTCAATATGTTGCAGGTCAGAGCCCTAGAGTCGTAAAGTTGCTGCAATTCCCTTGTTACTTAAGGGGACAATTTCATGCACACAGTGTTGTATTCAGAGATGATCTGTTAGTTAAGAGCCCCAGAGACCTGTGTCAAACCATTGCATTTAGTACAATAATCCAAATACTGCAAGTGACCCCTATCAAGGTTCCTCCCCCACTCTGAACTCTAGGGTACAGATGTGGGGACCTGCATGAAAAACCTCCTAAGCTTATCTTTACCAGCTTAGGTCAAAACTTCCCCAAGGTACAAAATATTACACCCTTTGTCCTTGGATTGGCCGCTACCACCACCAAACAAATACTGGTTACTGGGCAAGAGCTGTTTGGAAACGTCTTTCCCCCCAAAATACTTCCCAAAACCTTGCACCCCACTTCCTGGACAAGGTTTGGTAAAAAGCCTCACCAATTTGCCTAGGTGACTACAGACCCAGACCCTTGGATCTTAAGAACAATGAACAATCCTCCCAACACTTGCACCCCCCCTTTCCTGGGAAATGTTGGATAAAAAGCCTCACCAATTTGCATAGGTGACCACAGACCCAAACCCTTGGATCTGAGAACAATGAAAAAGCATTCAGTTTTCTTACAAGAAGACTTTTAATAGAAATAGAAGTAAATAGAAGTAAAGAAATCACCTCTGTAAAATCAGGATGCCTTACAGGGTAATTAGATTCAAAACATAGAGAACCCCTCTAGGCAAAACTTAAGTTACAAAAAAGATACACAGACAGAAATATTTATTCTATTCAGCACAATTCTTTTCTCAGCCATTTAAAGAAATCATAATCTAACACATACCTAGCTAGATTACTTACTAAAAGTTCTAAGACTCCATTCCTTGTCTATCCCCGGCCGAAACAGCATAAAGACAGACACACACAGACCCTTTATTTCTCTCCCTCCTCCCAGCTTTTGAAAGTATCTTGTCTCCTCATTGGTCATTTTGGTCAAGTGCCAGCGAGGTTACCTTTAGCTTCTTAACCCCTTATAGGTGAGAGGAGTTTTACTCTGGCCAGGAGGGATTTTAAAGGGGTTTACCCTTCCCTTTATATTTATGACAACCCCACTTTAGCAACATCTTGTATTTCTTTGTGAAAGGAAGAAGAAATGGGATTGTTTATAGAATTTTTTTAAGGCAATTGTATACCTCCTCCTTCAAGGGAAGGGAAGGACAAAGATCTCATTACTTGATATATGCAATTATTTGAGCACCTTGAGCATGAGAGGTGAAGTGTGCATTTCTTATTGGAAGTCATAATATTGTTACAGAGGGGAAAAAACTGGAAAAATGATTTGTTTCTCCCTCTCTTCCTCTGTTAATAATAATTTTATTATTTAGCATTTTTTCTTTAGTGTCCTTTTCTGCTGGAGAAGCTTAGGAAATGTGAAGTATTTGTTAAAAGGCTAATGAACAAGTACTGTCTAATTATTGACATAGAAAACAGAACTGTCATTGGGAAACTGGTTTTAGCTTATATAGATTCATATGCAGTAGCTGCACACTCCCAGATAGGGGATAAAATGAGGCATATGATGCATGCCCTATATTTCTCAGGAGCAAGGGCCATCCATTTGAGATCAAGTATCTTATAGCTTAATTCTGAGAACAAAGTACAATCTCTGCCTGTAATACAGCAGGTAGTTATAGAAATTAAAAACAGAAAAGACCTTTTAAATAGAGCTGGTAGAGAATTTTTGAATGAAACAGGTTTTCATTGGAAAATACCAATTCATCAAAACCAAACTGTTGTGGAGAAACGTTTAGATTTCAGCAAACCCCCATTAGAAACCAGCCAGCTTTCCTTGCTGGCTGTTGGGGACTACCCTGAGAGTTGTAGACCCTGGGGATTCCAGAGCTTCCAGGCTTCCTGCTGTGGAGATGGGAGCCTGGAAATCCTGGGGCTGTTGTGGCTTCCAGGCTCTTTGCTGTGGAGGCAGGAATCTTGAAGGGTGCTCCTGGCTCCTCATCAGTCAATTAGGGCTGATGGGAAATTGGAAGCCTCGGAGCTTGGGCTCCCAGGCTCAATTTCATTGCAGTTTTCTTAATGAAACGTTTTGATTATTCCAAAACAAATGTTTAGATTTTCTCTTCTATGGGCATTTTTATACTCTTCCTTCTTAAAAGGGATGATTTATTTTTCCCCCAGAATTTCCTGTGAATCAGAAATTTCTACATTCAACCAGCTCTACTTCTGAGTCTCCACACTCACCTACCTGCTTGCTTGGGGTGCATTCCCCACTGCTTTCTCAGGTCTTGTTTTAAATCTTACAGGCAATGGACCCCTCCCCCCCGCCCACCACTTCTCTTGGGATGCTATTCCACCGTTCGGTAGATTTCACTGTTCTCCTGATAGTCATCTTAAATGTATTTATTTACCCGTTCTTGCTTTCATCTTATTACTATTACCCTTTGCACCTCCCTAAACAATTGTTCTCCCTTTTTAATGTTCACGCATCAAATACTTGCTGCTGTTAATATATCATCTCTTAGTTGTTTAGCCAGACTAAACAGATTTAGCTCATTTTATCCTTCCTTGTAAGCATTCTCCCCAGACACTTGATCATATTTGTTGTTTTTCCTCTGAATGCCCTGCAATTTGTGCACTGCTTTATTGTATTATTGTGCTTAGAGATGAACACAGTATTCCAGCATCCAACAATTTATCTCACCAGCTTTGTATACAGAGGCATCATCACCTCACTGGTCTTTGCACTGGTCTGCAATTTAGCCTCAGACTGATGAGATTTTGTTTTATTTTATGCCATATAACACTTCACTTTGCTGTCCACTGTTACCCCAAATCTCTATTTTTGACATTGCTACTTTCAAAGTACTGGTTCTGTCTTCTTGTAAAATATGTGTTGTAATTTTCCATCTTAACTTGCCTTTCTCAATGTCAATCACCATTTTGTTGCTTTCTGCTGATGTCTCCAATGTCTCTTGCTCGCTTTATGTTATTTCTCTGTCCTTGCTGCTCTTCACAACACCCCCAATTTAGTATAATCTGTGAAATTCATAATGTGCTCTTTATTTCTTCTTCCCAATCATTTATGATAGAGATGCCACAAGTTCACAACTTTTGTATGTCTGTTATCTGCTGGCGTATTGCTAGTCAGATATTACACACTAGTAACAAACCCAATATTAATGGAGGTACAACTTGATCAGGCTACTAATGTTTTGATCTTGTTTTGATGACATGAATATTAATTATTCTGATGGATGACAGCTGCATACAGTTGTATGCTCACAGTCTTTTAGTCTTTTCTTTCTATGGCAGGTTCTTCATTTGGTCTTGTGCCAGGGATTTTGAATATTTCAGTTCCTCCGCGACCAAAAAGCTGCAAAGTTATTAGTTTGCTGAGCTATCCATCCTTGGCCTAGGAAAATAAAGAACGAATATGTATTCACCAGCTTTACTTATCATAGAGAAACCAGTGTTAATCATAGAATACTAACTCCAATGGTCCACTTATACCAAACTCTGACTCAGTCATGCAGCGGTACATTTCAGTACAGAAAACAAATGTATAATGGAGAAAAAGAGAGGAGAGTGGAAGCCAATGGGAGAGAAGGGAAAGGAGAGGAAGTTAAATGTTGTTACAACATTGAAAATGGGATTTCTTTGAATATTTCCTATAAGCTAGGCACCAGAGTTTCTTCTTTTCCTTCTGAATTCATGTGGTGCAGTAGAAATCATTAAAAAAACATTCACCAGCTATTACCACCTGACATAGAAAGCTCTTATTTTAAATGCAAGTATAAACCTGGTAATTTCAATGACACCCTGTGTAGTAACCATTGGCACATGCTGAGTTGTTAATGGTAAGTATCCTATCTCCACCAGTCAGCTGATCAGACATTTTCATGTTCTTCTGTCCCTCCCTGCAACACTCTCTTGCTCTAATGCATTGAATATTTCCTTAGCAATCTTAGCTCTGGAAATCTTATATGTTTTAGGACAGAGCTATATACAGAACCCCAAGGGCTTTCAGAATATTGGTGACTCTTGTAGAAATCAAATTTTCAAGATAGAAAAAAAAATCCTGTTCTTTCTTTTCTTCCTCCTTTCCCACAGCATGTTGTCTCTTGTTGTTGTTGTTTTTTTTTTTAATTGTGATAGTAAATGAACACAATGGTCATGACCTTTTTCTTTCAGCTCATTGCAAACACAGTCCCCAGCAGCATAGTCCAAGCTAATTTTTGTGACTAAATCCTGCTGAACCCTCAACACTGCTAAAATCATCACTCTCACTGTTTTTTTCTTGAAGCTCTCCCAGCTAAGTAACGCTTCTGAGATACAGAGATTGCAGCTCACTGTAGCAGCACTCCAGAATTTTAGCAGCTGGATTCTTTATTGATGAGCAAATTAAGCATTCCCTCTCATAAAGGTGTGAATCTGTTACCTGGAGAGAGAAAATTTTGTTGCCTTACCTGGAAAAGTCAGGGAAGAGGAATGGTTAGCTGAAGTGCACATTTTCTATTGGTTTCCAGCTGCCTGACTGATCAGAATAACTGAAAGGAAAAGAAAATAGCTACTGGGATTTAGTTAAGTTCTGGTAGCCATGAATCTGGTAGCCAAGTGTTGCCACTATGCATATGGGGTCAACTCCCACTCCCTTCCTCCACTATGTTGTGCCCAAGAAACAGCAGAACTGTGCTGCAGTTTGAGTTAGGATTTGGGGAGCCTGTGCACTGTAGAAAGAAAAGGAGGACTTGTGGCACCTTAGAGACTAACCAATTTATTTGAGCATGAGCTTTCGTGAGCTACAGCTCACTTCATCAGATGAAGTGAGCTGTAGCTCACGAAAGCTCATGCTCAAATAAATTGGTTAGTCTCTAAGGTGCCACAAGTACTCCTTTTCTTTTTGCGAATACAGACTAACACGGCTGTTCCTCTGAAACCTGTGCACTGTAGGTCTCCCTGTGTGGTTCTCAGGTAAGCAGGGGTTGGCTGGGGGAAGAGCTGGGCAGGACCAGTGTACCTGTTACCCCACCAGCAGCCTTTGACTCCTGTAAATGGAGCAGAGGGGAGAAGCAGCAGGGGATAGTTATAGCCTTAGGACTGCAACTGTGTCTGTGGAATGTAGCCTTCCTTCCCTCCCACCTAAACCCCTTGGGCCAAGCTTGGTTACTGAGGCAGGAAGGTCCAGGGAGAAGATGTTAATTTGGTGAATCTAGGTAATATTTTAGACAAAGTATATTTAAATTACTGTAACATAAACCTGAGATAGTTTATTGGCTCCTTCATGTACTGCTGGTAACTATCGCTGCATGAGTATCTATATAGCACATGGACAAATAAAATCCCCAGGCATCAGTGGGTATCAAATACAGTTTCATTTAGCATATTGATCTTTGCCTGCCTGTTAGATGAAATTGAAAATTTCTAAATGGAATGGAAGCTTAATGGGAGTTGAGACATAAATATATAATCTGTCAGTATTCCTCATGAGAGCAAGAGTTTAATTTAACTTGGAAGGGATCTATATTTAAATAGATTTCACTGTGTTAGGATTCAAATTCCTTTTAATAGGCAATTACAATTAATGGGGAGAATGGAGATGGAAAAAATCAGTTAACTTAAAGGGAAACCTTTAAGCAAAATATGACCCAAAGTTCAGGTTTTTTATACAAAGCTTTACAAACCTAAGAATGCTTCCATGTTTTAAAAAAATAATTCCAGTGAAAACTATATTCAAATATATCCCTACAGTGTTTTTGCAAATTTAACATGGTAGCATTGTACTTGTGCATGAACACTGATTACAAACTGATTAAAAATTACTATTTTCATTGACCAAAAGAGAGAAATTAAAAGAGAACTCAAACAGCATAAATAGTGAAAAGTAACTAAGACTCATAAAATTCTTTTAGTTTTAATAATCAAAGGTGTCGGTAACACAGGTAAGTAAATGTTTTGTTTTTTAAATATATTTTACCTAATGGTATTCATTTAGCACAGGATTTATTAAAAAAATATTTTTTCACTCTAGATTTACTTTGTAAAGCTCTTTTTTTTGAAATCCCTCAACACAGTTTGCAGGTGAAAGTTGAAGCATTATTTTCTATACTGATTCTTTAGAAAGTAACTGGTTAGCCTAGTTCTACACCATTATATTTCTTCAATAGAATAATCTGAAACCATATTTTATACAAACATTTGCACATTTTATGCTTTGGTACAGCGTCTGTAAAATAGTTTTAGCTCTTGACTCGTAAAGTCTAAGACAAAAATAAAGAAGCTCATATCCGTAGGGCCATTAATACTTAACTGAATTTCTTTGTCTCATTTGCACAGCTGTGAAAAAGGGTGGGGGTGTGATTTGGTTGGTATTTTATCAAAGTGGTAGCGTTGTATTGTACGCTGTGACCAAAAGGGCTAATATGATCCTTGGCTGTATAAAATGGGGACTATCAAGTAGGAGTAGAGAGGTTACATTACCTCTATCAAGCATTCTTACAACTACAATACCCACCTGCTGAAGTGAAGAAACAGATTGACAGAGCCAGAAGAATACCCAGAAGTCACCTACTACAGGACAGGCCTAACAAAGAAAATAACAGAACGCCACTAGCCGTCACCTTCAGCCCCCAACCAAAACCTCTCCAATGCATTATCAAGGATCTACAACCTATCCTGAAGGATGACCCATCCCTCTCACAAATCTTGGGAGACAGGCCAGTCCTTGCCTACAGACAGCCCCCCAACTGGAAGCAAATACTCACCAGCAACTACATACCACACAACAGAACCACTAACCCAGGAACCTATCCTTGCAACAAAGCCCGTTGCCAACTGTGTCCACATATCTATTCAGGGGACACCATCATAGGGCCTAATCACATCAGCCACACTATCAGAGACTCATTCACCTGCACGTCTACCAATGTGATATATGCCATCATGTGCCAGCAATGCCCCTCTGCCATGTACATTGGTCAAACTGGACAGTCTCTGCGTAAAAAAAATAAATGGACACAAATCAGATGTCAAGAATTATAACATTCATAAACCAGTCGGAGAACACTTCAATCTCTCTGGTCACGCAATTACAGACATGAAACTTGCGATATTACAATAGAAAAACTTCAAAACCAGACTCCAGCGAGAAACTGTTGAATTGGAATTCATTTGCAAATTGGATACAATTAACTTAGGCTTGAGTAGAGACTGGGAGTGGCTAAGCCATTATGCAAGGTAACCTATTTCCCCTTGTTTTTTCCTACCCCCATCCCCGTTCCTCAAACGTCCTTGTTAAACCCTGGATTTATGCTGGAAATGGCCCACCTTGATTATCATACACATTGTAAGGAGAAAAGGAGTACTTGTGGCACCTTAGAGACTAACCAGTTTATTTGAGCATAAGCTTTTGTGAGCTACATCCGATGAAGTGAGCTGTAGCTCACGAAAGTTTATGCTCAGATAAATTGGTTAGTCTCTAAGGTGCCACAAGTACTCCTTTTCTTTTTGAGAATACAGACTAACATGGCTGTTACTCTGAAACCTGTCATTGTAAGGAGAGTGATCACTTTCGATAAGCTATTACCAGTAGGAGAGTGGGGTGGGGGGAGAGAGAACCTGGATTTGTGCTGGAAATGGCCCACCTTGATTATCATACACATTGTAAGGAGAGTGATCACTTTAGATAAGCTATTACCAGCAGGAGAGTGGGGTGGGGGGAGAGAAAACCTTTTGAAATGATAAACACACATTTTTTTCATGGTCTTTGTGTATAAAAATCTCCTCACTGCATTTTTCACTTTTATGCATTCGATGAAGTGAGCTATAGCTCACGAAAGCTTATGCTCAATTAAATTGGTTAGTCTCTAAGGTGCCACAAGTACTCCTTTTCTTTTTGCGAATACAGACTAAGATGGCTGCTACTCTGAAACCTACATTACCTCTGTATTTGGCAGTGGTGTGATGGCTGCTGGAATACTTTGTCCATTTCTGGTGCACACAGTTCAAGAAGGATATTTGTAAATTGGAGAGAGTTCAGAGAAGAGCCATGAGATTGATTAAAGAATTAGAAAACATGCCGTATTGTGGCAGACTCAAGGATCTCAGTCTATGTAGTTGTCAAAGAGAAGGTGTGATGGTCATGGAACTGCTATGTAATAATCTGTGACTGCTGAGATGTAATTATGTGACCTCATCAGTGAGTTAAAGTTACTGTGTAACTGTGGTGGGTTATTAGAATTTCATGTATGATTGTGTATAGATCTAACTTATATATTATATTGGGGGTAGTGCAATGTTTTATTATATGCCTATAATCCTTTAATTCAGTGGGGTCTGTGCATAAAGGCAAAACAATGGCTTCCCAGGTAATGGCATGCAGGCACACACTTGAAAGAAAATGGCACACACTTTAGCTTCAGGGATCCTGTATTCTGTCTCCAACAGCTGCAAGCCTGGAGATCAAAAGAATACTAAACTGTCAGAGGAAGAAGGTGGAAAGGTGTCAATTGTCAGAAGCTGAAGAGAGAGAGAGAGAGTCTGATGGAGAAGAGAGATGCTGCAGAGGAGTCTGGAGGAGCTTGGCCTTCCCCGTTCCAGGGAATGTTAAGCTTTAGGGAAAAGCAGGCATGTGTATAGACTGATTTATTGTTTTCAAGATATGTGTTCTCTGAAATGCTGTTCTAATAAATAATACTCTGCTTTAAAAGGCTCTCTAGTTACTGGTTACCATTGTTGTTGCTCAGACAGGGAACAGATCTGCAGGATCTAAGTCCAAGTCAGACCTGCTATGGTAATCACAGTTCATCACAGGGGACTGAAGCCAGGTTCCGGTCTAACGGGGAGATTGTGTGATTCCAGCCCAAGAGAGGTGACCAGCCAAAGGCCTGGGATGAAACTCAAAGAGATAAGGAGGGGACAGAGATGCAGTGAGCCCGGTAACCATGACAGAGAGTGAAGCTAGAAGGGCTGGAAATTGAAGCTAGACAAATTCAGCCTACAAATAAGGTGCAAATTCTAAAAAGTCAGTGTAATTGACCACTGGAACAATTTACCAACAGATTTGGTGGAATTTCCATCACTGGAAATCTTTAAATCAAGATTGGATGTTTTTCAAAAGATATGCTCTGGTTCAAACAGGAGTTAATTCTGTGGAATCCTATGGCCTGCATTATACAGGAAGTCAGGCTGCATTATCACAATGGTCCCTGCTGGCCTTATAATCTATGAAAATTTTGCAGAAACATATTAGATCAGAAGTTCCTGAAGTGGGATGATGTGTGGATTGTTGGTGGTCCAGGTAGCACTTGCTGGTCTATGGAAAGCTCACTGGCCACATTCTGCTGGTTCTCCTCCTTGCTTGTATCTAAGAGGAAGAGGAAAAATAGATAGTAAACAATGTAAAAACTTACTATAATTGACCCAAGAAAGTTGTGTGATTATGAATAGAGTGATTCGTACTAACACATATGAAGGATTCATTCTGTGAAACAATTTGTGAATTTCTGTAGATGTGTATATGTGTGTATTTGTCAGGGCTTAAAGTGTAGTTTGCCCTTTCAAGATAGGGGGTTAATTTATTATACAGTACAATAAGTATCTCTTCTCAGGAGAGTCTTTTAATTCCTGCTGCTCTTCATTTACATCAGAAACAACAAGTAATTAGTAATACACTTTTCACTATTGATGTTCTGGGCAATGAGGCAACTCAGAGAGCAGTGACCTTTAGGAGAAGAAGAAAATAGGAATGTTGAAAAGAGCTAACCAACTGCACTGAGAGCTGTAGATTATAGAATGTAGAGGTAAATATATCAAGTCAAATCATCAGCTGTGCTCCCCTCGCCATGCAGGACTGTTCCCAAGAATATATTTATTGTTGTTCAATCTATTTTTAAATGTCCAGGTGTTGGAACTTCCCCTTCCTCCCTTAAGAAAGGACTTGCAGAGGTAGCAAGGGTAACCAGGAAAAAGGCAACGCCTACTGACAGTTAACACACTGGCATCTGAGTGAGAAATAATATAATTACAGTATCTCAGGTAAATGTCTTTATAAAGGTGACCCTATACTTCTGTATGTTTCATATGCATGAACAGAGCATCCTTTGGAGAGCCTAAGTTTAACTAATGTAGGAGTTGCAAATTAGTTATTACAATTCACTAAATGAAAAATATCTGTCTGTGAGCACTTGAATGAATTGTATTCTGTATGTAGTCAGCTTCTTTTGAAATGTACTTTAGAAAGCTAAATAATCTGTAAACTTTAAGTCTGCAATGCTGTTTATGCATTTATTGCACCACAATTTAGCATTTGACTTCAATGGGACTGTGATGGGGCATACAAACCCCACCCCAGGAAGGAAGAGGCTAAGCACCTGCTCTGAGCCAGGCAGCCCTGTCCTGCCATACCTGCAAAGCACGCCTGGCTTGGAGGAGGAGTCTAAAAGGAGAGCAGGCCAGCTCAGTTGAGGCAGATAGTAGAAGAGTGCAGATCTGTCCTCTTGGGAAGCAGTACTACAGGAGCTTTGTCTGCCTGAGACCTATCAATAGTGACCCTACCAAGCCTGCAAAGGAGGGACTGGGGATTGTCCCCGAAGATTGCTTTTGTGTTCAATTCTTTAACATAGCCTGTGGGAAAAGTAGGCTCTTGTAGGAAATGATCCAGGGAGGCAGGTGCATAGCACTCCAAGGTGCTCCCTTGGGCCCTGGATAGGGGCCTGGTGGAGAGCGTGGGCCCAGGCTTCCCTACCAACCTTTAAAGAGGAGACAATGATAGAAGCCTATCCGTCAGCAGGGAACCTAGTTGGGGCAGACTCTGAAAGTCTAGACCCTGAGTTGAGGACTAAGCCCCAAAGCCCTGGCAGACATCAAAAGACTTCCACATTATTGGACTTCTTCTGCATACCCCAAAAGGAGTGGACTGGAACACATGACCTGGCTGGAAGACCGAGTAACAGAAGGGCCACATCACCACAGGATCAGGGCAGCTATCTACAGGGGCACCCAGAAAAGCTTGGGCTCCCGGGCTCAATTTCATTGCAAAATGTTATGAATGAAACATTATGATTATTTCAGAACAAATTTTTGGATTTTCTCTTCCATAGGCAATTTAGAAATGTATACTCTTCCTTCTTAAAAGGAATGATTTTTTCCCCCCAGAATTTCCTGTGGAACATTACTTCCAATGTTTGACCATCTCTACTTCTGAGACTCCTCACTCACACACCTGTTTGCCCAAGCCCATTTTCCACTGTTTTCTCAAATCTTGTTTTAATTCTTACAATCAATACCCTCCTGCCACCACCACCACTTCTCTCGGGATGCTGTTCCACAGTTTGGTAGATTTTCCTGTTTTCCTGTTAGTCATCCTAATTTTATTTATTTACCTGTTCTTGATTTCACCTTATTACTGTTACCCTTTGCACCTCCCTAACCAATTGTTCTCCCTTTTTAATGGGCACATGTCAAATACTTGTCGTTGTTAATATATCCTCTCTTAGTTGTTTACCCAGACTACACAGATTTAGCTCATTTTATCCTTCCTTGTATGAAACTGTGGGCTGAGCAGTGTGTGTTTTGTGGTGGTGATATTTAGTCAGTTAAGTACAGAGAATTGATGTGCTTGCTCGGGTGGGTCCTCTTTGGGCTTTGAGTAGAACGTGATTGATATGCTGAGCTTCCCACACACTAAGATGAGAATAAATGTCTTCACAGTCAAAGAAATAACAATTGTTACTTAAGAATGAGTGTGAGGAATTATTAAAGTTTAACGAACAGTTCTTCTCCTGAATAACCCTTGCTCATACAAATTGCACCTATAAAGTGAAACTCTGGCTTGGCGGTATTTTACAATATGGCCTTGTGGCACTATCAGTACAACTTTAAGTATATTACGAATAAATGTTTTGTTCTTTCTGCTCCTTTATTTATTTCTGGCAAACTGTTATTGCTGGGTGACTTCATCTTCTCACCATGTTTTCCACCAAGGTACCATTATTCATTCTGCTCTTCCTCTGGAATAGAGACACCAATCTGATTTTGAATGACTCTCTGGACTGCAGTGCCAATGTGATATGCCAGTTCAGCAGTTCAAGGGCACACAAATATGTAAAATGGAAAAAAAATGTTTTCTTTTAAGAATTAAACACGTGAGGTCAACCACTAAGCATTATAGGCTGAAAGCACAATCAAAGAAACAGCTTTCTGTAAATGCTACATGGTGATTTGTTTGAAAATCAAGTTGAATTTGCAGTCAGTATTCCTGTGTTCTATTTTAAAATATTAAGATGTTTCACATGTTTTGGCATAAAAAGTAAGCTGTGCTTTTCATTGGATTAATCTTAATTTTTCCAAAAAGTTGGTAGTGGGATGTAGACAGTTTTAAGTATGTTGTTCTATGTATCTGTCCTCTGTTTAGGACAGGGCTATTGTTTCAAAGGCTGTCTGTGGGCAGCAACTTGGGAATCAGTGGCTGGTTCACTTAAACTAGCTTTTAGGAAAAAAGCTTTCATAATTCCTTTGTAATTATCTCTACTTGCTGATTATGAATCATAACATTAAGTTGCTGGCTTTTCTGACTAGTGGGGGGTGTACTGTGCAACAGAACATGACCTTTCTGTTTAGCAATTAGTGGCTTCTTAGGAAGCAGCTGACTCAATATAGGCAGCTTTCCGGAACAATAAATTAAAAGTAGAAAAAAGTTTCTTACATTAAATTTTTAAATGTTTCATTTTTAAAGGACATTGCCAAGTCACTTCTTTTAGTTTTTTTAAAATATGTTTGTTCTCGGCATTTTACTACTTTATTTGAGGCTTGAAAATAAAACCAAAAATATTCTACAGGCTTTGTCCTTATCCCTTTTTTTTTAATTTACTAAATAACAAGAGCAGGTCATTTAATAGGTAATGTCATTCTTCTGCAACAATACCAAAGTTAAAGACAACTTCAGGACTGCTTACAATCAAGTTAACTTCAATCAAGTTGTCTTTGAATGTCAGTAACTCTCTGCTGAGAAATGTGTACATTCATTTTACAAAATAATGTTCATAAATATAAAAGTGCTACTAGGATGTCAGTGAATTGTTTAACTGCAGTTTGTGAATGAATGTAAATTGACACGAAGCAGACGATTTTCTGATGCAGTTGTGGCCAGCTTTGTTACAGAAATGAGCAAAAATAACCTATATGACAGTGGCTTAATGAAACTGATACGTTGGTCACATGTATACGTATTACATACAGCATTAGGGAAATGTTTAGTTGGGGTCATTTTTTCCTCTAAGACTAGATATTTATTAGCTCTCTTATTATAATTAGCCTTTTTAAAGCCATAGAGAAAACCAGATAATTATCATATTCTAAATTTAGGCACCAGTCACTGTTAATGGATTATTAAGTAGTGAAAATTAGTGCATTTGTATCAGCCTTTTCACTTCAAAGGTTACAAGTGAATGTGTTATGAAAAATCCTGCAGAGAAAAATATCTGAAAAGCTGAATCATTTTGAATTAAGCCTGTGTTTAAAAACTCGTCAATGGAAAATGTGACTAAATCCATTTTAAAGTGTGTGGGACAGCACTGATGTGAACGGAGTTGGACCTGTGTGTGGGCGTATGTGGTATTTCCTTCTAGTCTATCTGTAATCTTTAAAGGAGCAGCTGATTGTCCATGTTAGCACAAGCCTAAATTATTCTTGTTTTAAAAGGAAAAGAATAAACTGAAATACCTTTGTATATTTTAAAATATTAATAAAATTCCTATGGTAGAGGATTTTACCAATTAGAAGACTGGTGAGGGAGAGAGCTGCTGTCTGTGACATTGTCCCAACCAGACCTTCAAAGACAAATCAGTACTATGAGATTTGCATCTCATAAACTGTTATGATTCATAACCTCTGAGAAGGAGGTGGTTCCTGGTATCTCATTACAGCCCTGTAATAGAATGTCTCCATGGCCTGGCCAGCCTGGCCTCCCTAGGACCTCTGCTCAGATGGCCCTGGCATTTGATGGTTGTCGAAAGAGTCACATGGATCCCAGGACATCCATTGGCTTTGAGAACTGAACTGTCTTCACATCCCCAAAACTCCTGATGAAATGGTTAAAAGGAAATTTCATGGGTAGGGCACTATAGAGTTTCTTGTCCCCTTTGCGGTTTTCGCCTCTCTATGTAGCAGCCTGCCCCTAAATTAAGGTCCCACTTATATTTTAGCAGGAAGAGTTATGAGAGTTAACATAATAAGATCATTTCATAGTATGGATTAATAGTATATGTGTCTTAAATGCTGCATGTGGTTTTTGTTGGGTTGGGGTTTTTGTTGATCCGTGTGAGATTATATTTCTGTGTTTATGTGAAGAAGTACGGAGAGGGAGGAGCTGTTACATTTAAGCACATAACAATTAACAGAAACAGTACAAGAGTGAAACAATGAAAAAATAATTTATGGTTCATCTATAAAACAGAACCTGAGCTGCTACCTACTCTGAGGACATTCTAGATCTCATGGCACTTTATGGCTTTGTCTCAGTGTTCTTGGACAAGTTTTCCAAAACTACCCACTGTTGCACAGAGTTCTACGTGCCAGCTGACTTCTCCAGAGGGGATTGCATTTTTCAGAGTTGAAGAGCTTTGGGAGGAAAGGAAAGCCTGTCTGTCTGTGTCCATGACACTGTTATGCTGAAAGGTACTGGTGACTGCATGAATCACAACCTTTTTAAGATGGGTGTGAATGCACCCTTCAATTAACATAACTGTCAGGGTGAGTTAATCAGAAGCTCCTCCACCCCACTAATCTAAAGTCTAAAGGGGTTTGTGAACCTAACCAGGAGTTTGGACTGAGTAGGCAGGGTTTTTTTTCCTGTGTGTGTGTGTTATACACACACATAAACACATATTATACTCTACATTTTAAAAATCCTTTATGTTTAATCTTGGCAGAATTTGATTATTTTTTATAGTTTTGATGGATAATGGTGGTTATTTTTAAGCATTTATTTCTATTGTTGTATATTTGAATTTTCGGACTTGAGGAAAATTATGGGGGGGTGTAAGAATAATTATTTAATTACAGTAGATGTTGAGATTCGCAAAGTTAAAGCTTTGTAATCATTAAAATACAGATTGGCAGTGTCGCATGTCCAAGTACACAAGGTAAATAGCCTTTAATCAACCTCTAATAAATTCTCACACATCATTCTTCTTACTTTGCCTATATGTAAATGTAGGTTATTTTCGATGGAAATAGTTTTTTGTTGGTTTGTGTGTGTGCAGTGAAATCGATGTTTATCATCGATTACTGATAAAAATCGAATCCTTCCAAGACGATTTATATTCCAGCCAACAATTGCAAACACAAATTATTTTATGGGATTAAAAAAAAAAATTACTAAGCACCAGATGTGCCAACCCCATGCTGTACTTTATGTGTGAAGCAAATTACGAGTTAGGAGATAAGATGGAATTTTGAACATAACCATATTTGGCATAACATAACCATACTTGGCAGCTCAAAGCTCATTGCTGAAAAACCCTCCTAAATAACACTGCACAATGACAAAACCAACCATTTCTCATTGCATTTTCTCTTTGGATAAAATACTATTGCCTGGCAATACTCAGTATTTAGGCTTCCCTTTGTCTACAGCCCTCCTATAGTGCAGTGCAGAATGAACAAGCATATACCACAGACTCCTCTTCAGTCCAGAATGTGGGAAGCTGATGCACAGCAGTGATGGCAGAATGTGCAGGAGGAACTGTAGTGGTGAGTGGATGGGCTGTATAACATGATGCATAGTGCTTTCTCATTCCTATAATTCACATGCCCAACAGTTATGATAGTAGCTCCTCCTGTTTACTAGAATTCTAGTCTTGTCTTTTTCTATAGAGGTTCTTATACCGTGCTCATCACCATAGTATCTGAGCATTTACAGTTCAGCTTTTTTTCAGTACTGCTATGCAATATGGAGGGTTAATGGCTGCTGTGTAGTAACCAGTTGTAACAAAGCCAAGAACACTGATAAATAGAGATAAATATGTTTACTGTGCGTCACAGAGTTCATCGTTCCTTCTGCTCCTTTCTCCGTCATTCCCCTTTAGAACTCTCTGGGCTTTAGAACTCTCTGGGCTTTTGTATTTCTGTCCACTTGCTACCCAATTAATACTCAGTTCAGTTGCATGTGTCTGACTTTAAAGCCACTGCAGCTAACTGCATTGGCAACCACTGCTTCATATATAATTTGTCCCCCTGCCACTTTAGTGTAATGTGTTGCTCACTCAAATAATGTACAAGATAACTCTTGCAGCCATTATGTGCACCTAACTTCTATTGAAGTCAGTAGTAGATTTATTTGTGTGTTTAAAAATTGTGATGTTATCTTTTAAGAACCGCTTCATTATAAACATATACATCCATAGCCTTTTCCCTCCCACCGTTGATTTGCAGAATTTTCCTGCTTCTGGTAGGTTTTATCGTAAGTTATATTTACCACATACTCAGTGTAGGAGTCCTATATCAAAGGAGTGACATATCAAAGAAGATACCTTAATATAATCATAGAGGCTTGAAGATCCAGATAGCTATACCCTTAGGCCTCATGTTTCCATATACCAAGGTCAGATGGTCCTTAGCATTTTAAATAAAAGATTCATAGATTTATAAATTCCAAAGCCAGAATGGACCATTGTGATCATCTAGTGTGACCTCCTGTATTACACATAGACCTCCCCATAAATAATTCCCTTTGAATAGAGCATATCTGTCTTTTAAAAATCAATCTTGATTTAAAAATTGCCAGTGATGGAGAACCCACCACAACCCGTGGTAAATTATTTCAATAGTTAATTACCCTTACTGTTAAAAATGTATGTCTTATTACCAGCCTGACTTTGTCTAGCTTCAGAATGATAGGGCTCTCCTATATGAAGTGGGAGTTTGGAGGCATACCACGCACTCAGCACATCAACTCTCAGTTCCTTTTGAAAATGCATTGTAAATTTGAATAGTAAAACAACATTGTTTTATTGAAATTAACCTGGAAGCCTACAAAACTGACTAAGCTCTGGTATCCTTTTGATACATTTATTTTTCTACCCATCCTATAGAAATCTATAGCAAGGATATAGTTCATTGTTACATGTTGTGGGCTATTTTACATCACTGATTACTGAAGCAAAATCCCCATTATTTTCAATGGAAGATATTACTTTTATAACCCCAAACAATGGTCAAAACACAAACAAAGAAAGCCAAGACTCTTCCATGTGACTGTAAAACAGTAGAGAGACAGAAAAAGAGACGTATTTTTCCTCTTACTGTAAGATAACTCTCCAATTGAGCAGAATGCAGTATTGTGAAAGGATAAGGGATAAAATTTTCAAAAGTAACTAATTGACATTTTCAAACAGGATTTAGGCACTTTGGAGCCTAAGGACCAGATTTTCAAAAGTATTGCATTTCTTAAAGATTCAGATAGGTGCCTAGAGGGATTTTCTAAAATGCCTCAGCAGGTTAGGTATCTAACAATGGGAACTAGGTGCCTAACCTGCTTAGGTGCTTTTATAAATCCCACTAAGCACCTGTCTGAATCTGTAGATGTCAAAACACCTTTGAAAATCTGGCCTCTAGGCACTTTTCAAAGTTTTAGCTCATATCTTTTCCTGAAATTTGTGGTTGCTAGTTTATAAAACACCTTTCAGTCCACAGGATCCCAAAGCACTGTACTAGCTACTATACTGTATGCACATGGATCAATTCACCCACCATCAAAATGCAGTCACCCAAAATGGCAACTGTTTAATATGCTATACCAGGAAGAGTGTCGGACGTAAAAAGAAGAATCTCATCTCCAATTTAAACTACAGTTGAAACATAGGTATGCAGAAACCTATTTTTAAATTTGTCCAGATCATTACGGTAAACACTTCTGTAGTACTCTTACTAACATGGGGTACTTCATGATTGCAAATGGTGAGGACATTTTTAAAAAAAAATCCTCATCTGAAAGGTAAAACCATGAATAACCTTCAACTCTGGATTGAAAGGGTGTGTAATTTACATTTTCCTCAACCTCAAGGGGATGAATCAAGCACATCAACTTCATTGAAATTACTCTGGATTCACTGAACGGGAGAGCAGATTTGGACCAATATAAAAATATTGGTCACCAATCCTGAAGACTGAGCAGATTTTTGACAAGCGTCATACATATTTTTTCCCCAAAGAAAAAATTCCCTCCTCGTGGGAAATAAAAGTGAACGCAATACTTAAAATAATATGGAAATATTAATTTAAAATGTTGATATTTAGGTAACAGCGGTGAAAAAAATTGACAAACTCAACCTATCAGTCCATCTGTAATAATCAATATACAGTAATTAGTATGTAATCTTAAATGCTTTACCTTACCAGTGGATTCAGACTATATATCTTAGTCAGTAACTCTGAGGCTAGACATGAAATGTACAGATGAGTGACAACATATTTATATAATAAAAACCAGCCTGAGAGCACTGAAAATCAACACTGAACTCAAAGAAATGTTATCTGCTCAGCATAATATATTGAAATGAGATTGAAATATAATGATGTGAAAATTTTACATTTAAAAAAGAAGAAAATACTTTTATGAATTGATCACTAATGTTTGAGGAGTAAATGCATCCTATAAAAACTTCTTCCACAGGAATGGAAAAGTTCTCGGTCTCAGCTATGTTAATAAAATTGGGTCAAACCTTTTCCACTATCTGTTCCAGGAGGTTTTGTCCTTGCAATTAGTGGGACTCCTTGTTTCTAGAAGCAGCAGTTTGGCACCCACACTGAAAATAGATTTCGTCACAATATAGCTCTACCATGGGAATCATTGGCTGGTGACTTGTTTAAAATTGGTGGGGGAAGGAAGGGCAGAAATAAGTCAGGTGTCGGTTTATGAATCAAAACTCCTTCAAAAAAGTGGTTTAGTTTATCTTACAATGTTTATGTAATGAAAATCCATATAATCATTACCCCTTCCAAAAAAAAGTAGGCATTTTGGAGTGTAAGGGTGAGATTTTCAAAGGTTGTAACACAGCCTAAAGGTGCAGATAGGCACCTGGTGGGACTCCACATAGGTCTAGCTATGCAGCATCACTTGCAGGACCAGAGTCTTAGTGCTGAGTTCTGTTCTAGAATTCTAGTCTGAACCACCTTGCCTTGGTCCTGGAGACCATTTTCTTCACTTCCCATTATCTTCTGCTAATCTATCTCCTCCATTTTTCCATGTTGCTTCCTGCCTGCCCCCCACCCCGATTGCCACTCATGACAACACACAAAAAAACAAATGAGTTAGAACAGACAAATAAAACAAAAACTGACAAACTATTTGCTCATTTCACCATTTATGTCAATGTGAAGCTGCAGTATTGCATTCCTGTATTTCTGTGCTGTGAGAAGGCATAAATCAGCAGCATTACCAAATCTGTATATGTGGGCAGAGATGGTGTCACCCAGCACATACTGCTGGATTATCCTGGATGCAGAGGAAACCCAGAATAGTTAAATGCAAAGACACAAAAACCAAACCACTCCCCTGAGTTTGTCACACCCTGATGGCCCCCTCCTTCAAGGGGTCCCCTGGGGAAGGCAGATCAGCATTGTTTATTGCTAACACTGTTGCAAGCATTGCAGGATATTTTGGGAAGGGTCAAAGGTGTGAGTGAGTGTGGAATAGAGGATTCCTTTGCAGGGTGTGAGAGGCCGGGGTGGGGGGAAGACAGAAGAGAGCAGAGGACGGGTTAACTCCATGCTCCTGCTAGGCCCAAAGATAAGATGCTGACTCCAGCCAGCTCAAGGACACAGCGCACATCTGACACTCTGCTGCCTGCCAAGAAAGAGCAGGGCCTGGAATCCACCGGCAAGCCATGAGAAAGGAAGATCAACTGAACAGACCTGCAGAGCCAGCCCATAACAAGAGAGGCAAGTGAAGGCCAACACAGAGGAAAACAAAGAGGACAACAGAGTCTAGCCGGTGTGTTTTGGGAAAGTTGAGGAGACCACAGAAAACTGGTTTAGACTGGCACGAAGAGCACCAGGAACAGAGGTCGTGGAATGGAATACCCCCATAGGAGCCCAGGACTTAAAACCCTCCTGAGAGCTGGAGCAATTCGGAGATCACAGCGGACGCCAGATGACCTGGGCCCAGGCCAGAACTCCTGTCCACCCTTCCCCGTCGTCTTCTTACGTTACACCCAGGCTTGGCCAGCCTCAGGTAGAGCGTGTGTGAGTATGAAAGTGGGTAAGGGCTTGGCACACTAGCGCTTTCTTCCTTCCTCTGAGTGACATGGGGAAAACCCATCACTCTTCGCTGTTATTTTATTATTTTATCAATAAAGCTTTAAAACTTAGACACTTGGTGTGTTTCCTCATCTCCCCGCCCCCTCTCCAAATGATCCTGTGGCCTCAGCCTGATCACCTGATGCCTCAGGCAGATTGGTAACAGAAATATGTCTCAAGGTAAGGGTACCAAGATATCTTTTTATGTGCTGTACAATGTACCCTGCAGTTGATTGTTCTATATTTCTCTTTGGGGTTTCCTGTGAGATTTCAATGCAGGGTTTCAAAAATCAGGTTATCCTCCTGTATTAATCCTTTAAAAGCTTTTTCCTTTTGAGCTCCTTTCATCCTCGCTGGTGAATTCCTCCACAACACAGCTATAGAAATAGACAGTAGGTATAATGTCTGTAGAAAATATAGTGGGCTAGATGGGGCTGCTCAGATTTACAACAGTTGAAGATCTAGCTCAATATATTTATCACCATATTAAAATTAATAATCAGAGTAATATTAACCCCAGCTTAAATAATAGCAGTACCATACATACCTGCACTGCAAAATCATGCACACTAGCCACTCCAGCATTTCTGGAAGAGAGAAACCATTTTTGGTAGGTGCAGTGGAGTAGCTCAGAAGACTGAGAGCAGATCATCTGAGAATTCAGATAAATCACCATAGGTTCTCCCATCGCTGTAGTTAATCAACCTCCCCGATAGGCAGCAGCTAGGTCGACTGAAGAATTTCAGTGCAGACAAGCCCTTGGAATGTGAACTAGACAGAGGTCCTGTTCTGGGAGATCAGTTGTCTTAAAAGCTATTTATCTGAAGGAGAATTTATCATGATTTCTATTACTCAGGCCATATCTACACTACAAAGTTAAGTCGACTTCATGTAAGTCAACATCGAGCCTCTGATTCAAGCAAGTCGATCTTGCGTGCACACTACACTCGTGTTGGTGGAGTGCATCCTCACTAGCAGGGCTTGCATCGACGCATGGAGCACTGCACTGTGGGTAGCTATCCCACAGTGCACGTAGCTGAGTAGAATTTTGGGTTGGGCTTGCAGTGCCTTATGGGACCAAAACACCGATGTGGGAGTGTGATACACCATGGCCAGACGGCCTCAGGAGAGTGATATACGAGAGATATGTAAGTCCCAGGATGAGGAGAAGCCTTATTCCCTGTAGAGGGAAGAAAGGTTTCTATAGATTAATTAAAAGCACCTGAAGCCAATTGGAGCACCTGAAGCTAGTCACCTAATAACCCCCCCCTGCTTCAATCAGCCAGGGGAAGGAGTTGGAGCAGAGTGGTTTTGAGTTGGAGCAGAGAGCAGTTTGAAGGAGTTGAAGTTGAGGAGAGTTTGGAGAAGTGCCGTGGTTGGCTAGAAGACCAAGACCCTAGGTAAAGGGACACCCGGCTTGTGCAGAGAGAGAAGGCAGGAAGCCCCACAAGCTGAAAAGCAGGTGAGGGAAGTAGCCCAGGGGAAGGAAGCACTAGTTCAAGTGGTTTACCACTATCCCTAGGGCCCCTGGGCTGGGACCCGGAGTAGAGGGTGGCCCGGGTCCCTCCCTCTCCACTACGCTTCTCTGGATTACTAGTGGGACAGTAGATACCCTAGTTCAGGGGCAGGAAACTGCACCACAACCCCCCCCCCCCAGAAGAGGAAGTGTAAGACCCATCATAATCATTCTTGAAATTTGCCACAGCATGGTTATGGTAACGTGTCGTTAGCCTCCCATGACGCATTTACCTCACTCTCTCCTTCCTCCTTCCCTCCCTCCCTGAAATCAATGACAAACAAACCAAGCCTTTTTTGCACCTTTTTTCGTAAGCCTGGGTTATCCGCACAGATGCCATAGCATGAAAAATATGGACCCTGCTCAGTGGTACACTGTTGTTGTGAGCATTGCAAACACCTCCTGCCTTATCCTGAGTATTTCCACAGCCAATACAGCAGCTACCTCATGGAACAATATGATGCCATGCAAACAGCCCTGCTGGAAGATATACAACAGAAGAATTCGCCATTGCTGACAACAGTCACGCATCACCTTGACACTGAGCCATTGGCCATTATCTTTGAAAACTCGTGGCGAACCGGGGAAGTCCCGGATGACTGGAAAAAGGCTAATGTAGTGCCAATCTTTAAAAAAGGGAAGAAGGAGGATCCTGGGAACTACAGGCCAGTCAGCCTCACCTCAGTCCCTGGAAAAATCATGGAGCAGGTCCTCAAAGAATCAATCCTGAAGCACTTGCATGAGAGGAAAGTGATCAGGAACAGCCAGCATGGATTCACCAAGGGAAGGTCATGCCTGACTAATCTAATCGCCTTTTATGATGAGATTACTGGTTCTGTGGATGAAGGGAAAGCAGTGGATGTATTGTTTCTTGACTTTAGCAAAGCTTTTGACACGGTCTCCCACAGTATTCTTGTCAGCAAGTTAAGGAAGTATGGGCTGGATGAATGCACTATAAGGTGGGTAGAAAGCTGGCTAGATTGTCGGGCTCAACGGGTAGTGATCAATGGCTCCATGTCTGGTTGGCAGCCGGTATCAAGTGGAGTACCCCAAGGGTCGGTCCTGGGGCCGGTTTTGTTCAATATCTTCATAATTGATCTGGAGGATGGTGTGGATTGCACTCTCAGCAAATTTGCGGATGATACT
The DNA here is from genome assembly GCF_965140285.1 of Lepidochelys kempii. Lineage (NCBI taxonomy): Eukaryota > Metazoa > Chordata > Testudines > Cheloniidae > Lepidochelys > Lepidochelys kempii. The sequence goes on from NC_136382.1 coordinate 58,763,632, forward strand.
AAACTGGGAGGAGTGGTAGATACGTTGGAGGGGAGGGATAGGATACAGAAGGACCTAGACAAATTGGAGGATTGGGCCAAAAGAAATCTGATGAGGTTCAATAAGGATAAGTGCAGGGTCCTGCACTTAGGACGGAAGAACCCAATGCACAGCTACAGACTAGGGACCGAATGGCTAGGCAGCAGTTCTGCGGAAAAGGACCTAGGGGTGACAGTGGACGAGAAGCTGGATATGAGTCAGCAGTGTGCCCTTGTTGCCAAGAAGACCAATGGCATTTTGGGATGTATAAGTAGGGGCATAGCCAGCAGATCGAGGGACGTGATCGTTCCCCTCTATTCGACATTGGTGAGGCCTCATCTGGAGTACTGTGTCCAGTTTTGGGCCCCACACTACAAGAAGGATGTGGATAAATTGGAGAGAGTCCAGCGAAGGGCAACAAAAATGATTAGGGGTCTGGAACACATGAGTTATGAGGAGAGGTTGAGGGAGCTGGGATTGTTTAGCCTGCAGAAGAGAAGAATGAGGGGGGATTTGATAGCTGCTTTCAACTACCTGAAAGGGGGTTCCAAAGAGGATGGCTCTAGACTGTTCTCAATGGTAGCAGATGACAGAACGAGGAGTAATGGTCTCAAGTTGCAGTGGGGGAGGTTTAGATTGGATATTAGGAAAAACTTTTTCACTAAGAGGGTGGTGAAACACTGGAATGCGTTACCTAGGGAGGTGGTAGAATCTCCTTCCTTAGAGGTTTTTAAGGTCAGGCTTGACAAAGCTCTGGCTGGGATGATTTAACTGGGAATTGGTCCTGCTTCGAGCAGCGGGTTGGACTAGATGACCTTCTGGGGTCCCTTCCATCCCTGATATTCTATGATTCTATGATTCTATGACACGGTTGAGCGCTGTTTCTGGACCCAGGAAACAAGCACGGACTGTTGGGACTCCATCATTACGCAGCTATGGGATAACGAGCAGTGGCTGCAGAACTTTTGAAAGCATAAGGCCACTTTCCAGGAACTGTGTGAAGAGCTTTCCCCAGCCCTGAAGTGCAGCAATACTAAAATGAGAGCTGCTCTGACAGTGGAGAAGCAAGTGTGATAGTTCTGTGGAAGCTTGCAATGCCAGCTTGCTACCGGTCAGTGGGGAATCAATTTGGAGCGGGTAAATCTACCATCAGATCTGTTGTGATCCAAGTTTGCAAGGCCATCAACAGACTTCTGCTAAGAAGGGTCGTGACTCTGGGCAATGTGCAGGACATAGTGGGTGGTTTTTGGGCGATGGGGTTCGTAAGTGGGAGGGGCAATGGACGGAACACATATCCCTATCTTGGCACCAGAACACCTTGCCAAAGAGTATATAAATCAAAAGGGCCACTTCTCAAAGGTGTTGCAAGTGCTGGTGGATCACAGGGGCCGTTTCACTGACATCAATGCGGGATGGTCGGGAAAGGTGCATGACGCGCATCTTTAGGAACTCCAGTCTGTTCAGAAAGCTGCAAACAGCCGCTTTCTTTCCAGACTGCAAAATAACCATTGGTGATGTTGAAATGCCACTTGTGATCCTGGGAGACCCAGCCTACCCCTTGGTCCCATGGCTCATGGAGCTGTACACAGGGAGCCTGAACAGCAGTAAAGACTGGTTCAACTATAGGCTGAGACGTGCAGAATGGTGGCGGAATGTGCCTTTGGATGTTTAAAATGTTGCTGGCATTGTTTGCTACTAGGTTACACCTCAGTGAAAGCAATATCCCCATTGTTACTGCCGACTGCTGTGTGCTCCATAATATCTGTGAAACAAAGGGAGAAAAGTTTCCGCCAGGGTGGCGGGGCTGAGGCAGATTACCTAGCAGCCAGACACCGGGGCAATTGAAGGGCTCTGCATCTCTGTGAGGCTTTGAAAATCAGTTTCAGCAATGCGCCAGAGTAATGTGACACTTATTTGTGGTGTTCCTTACCAAACTGTCCCTTCCATTGCATTTTCTCCCCTGTAAACTCCACCCCCACCAACCACCGTGTGTTGAATGAATAAACACAATCCATTAAGTTTTATTATGCACATAAACACAGAGACAGCAAAGAAAAGTAAGATAACCTGGGGCAAAAAGGCTGATAACACAGTGGGGAGAGAAACAAGGACAGCTTGCTTACAGATGCACTGCAATAACAATCAAAGGTGTGGGAATGGGCGCCTTCTGGTCCTTGTACCCTCCCCTGGTGTTGAGTGCGAGGGATACCAAACCACCCGCACCCTTCCCCGCTACTGCCTCATAGGACTTTTGGGGGAGGAGGATTGAGAACTGGGCGATGATGGCAGCAGGTTCAGCATCGGCTGCAGAGGGACTCCAGTATCCAGCTGCCTTTCTTGAACCTCAACCGATGCCTCAACATGTCAGATTGCTCCTTCATAATCTGCAGCATTTCTTCCTGCATGCCACGCTCTTGTTCCCTGCATGCTTTCCTGTCCACCCTGTCCATGTCCCAGTTCTCAGACAGTGTAATCTTCCATGCTCTGAGCTCCATCTTGTCATGCTCAGAGGCGCGCCATTAACTCATTTAACATGTCCTCCCAAGTCTTTTTCCGCCTTCTAATCTGGGAAAGTCTCTGTCCCAGTGTTCAGGATGCAAAGTTTCAGCTGCAAGGAATGCAAAGCCCAAGGGAAGCATTGGCAGTGCATACATTCTGGTGCAAGGTTAATTTTTTTTATAAAAAAGACACCCCTCAATACACTTCACTGCAAGTCACAACATAATCACAATGGCTGGCTATTGTAAGAGTCAGTTTGCTGCTCCAGCCACGGTGAGTAAGGCCACGAGGCATGGGCAAGAGGTCTTGTGCTGCTGCTTTTGTGAAGACATCCTTGGGATCACAGGTTGAAACTTGAGAACAGCCCCCTTTCCCCTAGCAAGCTGGATGGTGCTTGAGGACAGTGTAAAGTCCTCCAAATAGGTTGTTTTTTTACAAAAGTGGCACCAGGTTGGGGGGGAAGGGAGATAAACAGCAAGCCGCCTCCCTTCCCTTTTTTTTTTTTAATGCTGCTTGCAGTACATGGTGATACCTTCTAACCACAACCATGGCACATTTGGGAAAGCGTGGTTGTGTAACCAAGATTTCACCAAATAGGGGGTGGATTACTTGTTGAATTGTTTGTGGTTTAAGGGCTAGCATTGAAAACTTCCTCCGTTTCCCCTAGGTGGCCCTGTGACATATCACCCCCCTGAGGGTAACAGAGGCAGCAAGGGAGCAGATGCTGCAAGCGTCTGGCTACAGCCCTGGTCCTTATTCTGCAATGCCGTGTGCTGCAGTGATGCCAGCAGAGTTAATACTGGAGTAGCAGGGGAAATTATCCTACTGCAGTGGACGAAATAAGGCAGCCTTCCCAGAAACCTTCTGCAAAGGATGGCAGAGTCCCTCCATGAAAGCTTCCTAGAGATCTCCATGGAGGATTTGAGGGCCATCCCCATGCACATAAACAGTCTTTCTCAGTGAGCACCCTTTGTGTAGCTGGAGTGGCCATTGATACCCATTACACCTACTTTTTTGTTCAGATTAACCATAAAAAATAGTAGCATGTAATCGGTACAGTTTGGTTGGAAATGTGTACTCACCAGAGATGCCTTCTCCAGCATCACACTCCTCCACCAGCTGGTCCTGTGAAGGGATGGGCTCCAGGGTTAAAAACAGTTCTTGGCTGTCAGGGAGAATGGATCCTCCACTTGCCTGCCTCACGTTTTCCTCTTCATCAACAGTGCCCTCTTGGTTGTTGCCTGAGGTTGCCTGGGGCTCCTGGAAGGTATCCATGAAGCATTTTGTGGTACTGGTGTGGTCACCGCCGAGAATCACATGCAGCTCCTCATAAAAGCGGCATGTCTGTGGGGCAGAACTAGAACGACTGTTCACCTCCCTTGTCTTCTTTATTTTCCTTTATTTCCAAAGCTCCTTTATTTTCACGCAGCACTGTCCCTGTGTAGTTCTTATTCCCCAGGCCCCATGCAATCTTGGCATTAAAGTCAGCGTTTTTTCTGCTGGATTGGCGCTCTGCTAGCACAGACTCTTCTGCCCACACAGCAATAAGATCTACCACCTCCTATGTACTCCATGCTGGAGTGCATTTGTGGCCTTGAATCTCCGTGATCAGCTGTGCTGGCAAGCTCTCCATGCTGATCAAACAGAAAATGAAAATTCAAAAGTTCCCGGGGCTTTAACAGGGGAGTGGCTGTTTCCTGTGTACTTGGCTGATTTGCAATGGAGTTGAAAGTGCTCTCCAGAGCAGTCACAGCAGAGCACTGGGGGACACCTCCTGGAGACCAGTTCATTCAACTTACACAATGCAGTGTCTCCACTACCCCATGTCAACCCGTGGATGTCGAATCAAGTGCTATGCCTCTCACAGAGATGGAGTACAGAAGTCAACTTTACAGGCCACTTAGGTTGGTGGAAGGGATTCAGTAGTGTAGACACGTACATTTATTAGATCAACTTAACGCAGCTGATGTTGACCTAAGTTTGTTGTGTAGATCAGGCCTCAGATAATACTGTCTTTTCTTACAAACCAAAAAATCACTACATCATCAAGATAGGTGAAAACTTTTGAGGTTGGATTCAAAGGAGGGAAAAGATGCAATTGTTTCTCTAGAAACGAGAAATAATCTAAAAATTTTAACCAGGGTCAAAGGTTCATAGCTCTATCTCAAATTTGCATTATTCAAAACAGATTTGAGTTTTCAGTACTCACTGCTTCAAGCAATTTAGGAGAGCGTACACTTCTACTTAATCTGCACAGTCATGTTCTCAATCATCATAGAGAATTGGCTAACAAGAATCTTACGCTATAATCCAAACCCTAATTTAAAGTTTTTCCCGTATGGGCAGATTAATCCTATGCCTTCCTAGTTGTTGATATTATTGTCAAATATTATTTATGTCAAAATCATGAGATGGTAAAGTTAGAGGAATCCCCAGTAGTAATGATTCATCATCTCAGTGTCATTACTTGAATGTATGGTCTGTGAGATGTCCTTACGTTGTAGCAGCTTTTCCTTCTCCAGCTGTATTCTTTAATTATACTTAGTCCATACATCCCTAGAATGGAGAACCCTGCACAGAAGGGTTTTTTATGCGACCTGAAATGTTGAATTTTACTTAATATTATAGACCATTTATAAAGGATTATTAAATGATTAATAAATAGTTTAATAATTGTTAAAAGTTGTATACATAATTATAGAGTCCAGTAGGAGCTGATGTGCTTATGGCTCATACACTACGCTCCTCATATCTGTAACATTCTAATAACCTCTATCAATCATTTATAAACTATATATGTTTCCCTAGTATAAGGTTTGTCTTTGCAAATTCATTTAATGCCATCACAGGTTATGAGCCAGTAAAATTTTGCTTCTGTGAGTAGTACTAAATCAACAGGACAACTTATATCAGTTAAGTTTTCAAAGGAACATGCATTTAGACGCCGAGATTACTTTCTTCTGGTAATTCACTTAAGTTTCTTTGTTGCTAAAAATAGGGACAGAAGTACCAAAAGGGCAGCAAATTTAGGCATCCATCCTGTAATGAAATCTGTTCAGGCTGACAGTAAGTATGAATCTCTTACTGGGGCCTTAATTATCAGTGGCACAAAATAGCCCAATATATTTAATCATGCATTTGGAACTGCGTGAATAACTCATTTTTTGGTTCACTGGGGATTCTGGAAAAAAATAATTTTGGGTCAACCTGAAAATAAAATTTTGGTGAATTGAAAAGTTGAAGGGAAAAAAATTGTTTCAGGTCAAATGAAACATTTCATTCAGTCCTGAAACAGAATGTTTTGCTTAGAGCATATTTTAAACTTTGTAGAAATAAAATTAATCAAAATTTTGAAACAAAACATTACTTAAAACTAAAATGTTTCGTTTTCAAAATGTCAGAACAAAATGTTTCTATTTTCCAAAAAAAATTTCCCAACACAAAAACAATTTGGCAAAACCAACCCATGAAACATTTTGGTATTACCAAATCTGCATTTTCCGCCAAAAAAATTTGGTGGAACTTTTTTGCCAGATCTGCACACATCATGGCTTATGGTGGCACTGGTTATGTTTAGATGATTTTGTGACCTAGTGAATGTCACAGCAGCAGGCTTCAATGTGTCAGTCTTGGTTACAAGCTCCATTCTCAAATAGGTTTCGCACAATGAAAGCTGGTAGAACTCAGACAGTGAATCTTGCTCCTGGTCTCCACCTGCTTGGAACTATGAAAATTTTTAAATGATTTTAAAATGTGATTGATGTCAGAAGGTGATATGTTAAAGGACTTACTTGCCAGAGTTTATAGTTTATTTTCCTATTATTTTGTTTTTTAAATGATGGATTTTAAAATGACAGTAATATGATTCCAGATATGGCTCTATAATTACAAAAAAAATCATGTCCTCACCTCAAATTATGCAGTAGGGGCCCTTTGTCTACCTTAATGGAGAAGTTGAGTTGCTCCTTTAATTGCAAGCCTGGCTTTTCCAGCAGGCTGGAAGGAAAGGGGTGGTTACCCCTTAAAGAACCTCCCCCGCTTCCCCGACAGGAAGCAGTCAGCCTGACCAGGCTGATTGGGAGGGACAGGAGACTGGAAGAAGGGGGTGGTATAAATACAACCAGGGCAGTTCCAGGAAAGCCCTCTTTAATCTGGACCAGGCTAGCAACTCCCACCCATGGAAGTAGTTAAAATTCCAGGTTTCATCAAGATCCACTGCCGACATAGCACTCCTTTGTAGGGAAGCTGGGAAGGAATTTTTCCCTCACAGTCAGATTGGCTGAGGTGAGGTTGGTCTTGTTTGCCTTCCTTCAGATTGGGCACGCAAAATCGGTGGAATCTTTTGACCTTAATCTCTGTGCCTCAGGTTCCCATTTATAAAGTGGGAATAATACCCACTCATCTCATAGGGGTGCTTTGAAGATAGATTAATTCTATCTATTAATTCAGGGCAGAAAAGGTGGGGGAGTTGCACTGTATGTAAGAGAGCAGTATGACTGCTCAGAGCTCCGGTATGAAACTGCAGAAAAACTTGAGAGTCTCTGGATTAAGTTTAGAAGAAGTGTGAGCAACAAGGGTGATGTCGTGGTGGGAGTCTGCAGAACCACCTGATCAACATCCACTACAGCAAACAGGGAAAGATTAAGAATGAGCTCTCAAAAATGGATACTCTCATAAAAAAACAACCTTCCACACAAACTTCCTCGTGGCTGGACTTCGCTAAAACTAGACAAGCCATTTACAACACACACTTTGCTTCTCTACAAAAGAAAAAGGACACTAAACTTTCTAAACAACTACATGCCACAAGGGGCCACAGCAATGGTTCCCTCAACCCACCCAGCAATATTGTTAACCTATCCAACTATACTCTCAGCCCAGCAGAAGCAGCTGTCCTATCTCGGGGCCTCTCCTTCTGCCCCTCCACCCCCACAAACATGATACAGTTCTGTGGTGATCTAGAATCCTATTTTCGACGTCTCTGACTCAAGGAATATTTCCAACATACCTCTGAACAACATACTAATCCACAGAGTTCTCCCTACCAACACTACAAAAAGAAGGATTCTAGGTGGACTCCTCCTGAAGGTCGAAACAGCAGACTGGACTTCTACACAGAGTGCTTCCGCTGATGTGCACGGGCTGAAATTGTGGAAAAGCAGCATCACTTGCCCCACAACCTCAGCCGTGCAGAACACAATGCCATCCACTGCCTCAGAAACAACTCTGACATCATAATCAAAAAGGCTGACAAAGGAGGTGCTGTTGTCATCATGAATAGGTCGGAATATGAACAAGAGGCTGCTCGGCAGCTCTCCAACACCACTTTCTACAAGCCATTACCCTTTGATCCCACTGAGAGTTACCAAAAGAAACTACAGCATTTGCTCAAGAAACTCCCTGAAAAAGCACAAGATCAAATCCGCACAGACACACCCCGGGAACCCCGACCTGGGATATTCTATCTACTACCCAAGATCCATAAACCTGGAAATCCTGGGCACCCCATCATTTCAAGCATTGGCACCCTGACAGCAGGATTGTCTGGCTATGTAGGCTCCCTCCTCAGGCCCTACACTACCAGCACGCCCAGCTACCTTAGAGACACCACTGACTTCCTGAGGAAACTACAATCCATCGGTGATCTTCCTGATAACACCATCCTGGCCACAATGGATGTAGAAGCCCTCTACACCAACATTCCACACAAAGATGGACTACAAGCCATCAAGAACACTATCCCCGATAATGTCACGGCTAACCTGGTGGCTGAACTTTGTGACTTTGTCCTTTCCCATAACTATTTTACATTTGGGGACAATGTATACCTTCAAATCAGTGGCACTGTTATGGGTACCCGCATGGCCCCACAGTATGCCAACATTTTTATGGCTGACTTAGAACAACGCTTCCTCAGCTCTTGTCCCCTAACGCCCCTACTCTACTTGCGCTATATTGATGACATCTTCATCATCTGGACCCATGGAAAAGAAGCCCTTGAGGAATTCCACCATGATTTCAACAATTTCCATCCCACCATCAACCTCAGCCTGGTCCAGTCCACACAAGAGATCCAATTCCTGGACACTACGGTGCTAATAAACGATGGTCACATAAACACCACCCTATACCAGAAACCTACTGACCGCTATTCCTACCTACATGCCTCCAGCTTTCACCCTGACCACACCACACGATCCATGGTCTACAGCCAAGCTCTGCGATACAACCGCATTTGCTCCAACCCCTCAGACAGAGACAAACACCTACAAGATCTCTATCAAGCATTCTTACAACTACAGTACCCACCTGTGGAAGTGAAGAAACAGATTGATAGAGCCAGAAGAGTTGCCAGAAGTCACCTACTACAGGACAGGCCTAACAAAGAAAATAACAGAACGCCACTAGCCGTCACCTTCAGCCCCCAACTAAAACCCCTCCAACGCATTATTAAGGATCTACAACCTATCCTGAAGGATGACCCAACACTCTCACAAATCTTGGGAGACAGGCCAGTCCTTGCCTACAGACAGCCCTCCACCCTGAAGCAAATACTCACCCGCAACCACACAACAGAACCACTAACCCAGGAACCTATCCTTGCAACAAAGCCCGTTGCCAACTGTGCCCACATATCTATTCAGGGGACACCATCACAGGGCCTAATAACATCAGCCACGCTATCAGAGGCTCGTTCACCTGCACATCCACCGATGTGATATATGCCATCATGTGCCAGCAATGCCTCTCTGCCATGTACATTGGTCAAACTGGATAGTCTCTACTTAAAAGAATAAATGGATACAAATCAGATATCAAGAATTATAAGATTCATAAACCAGTCGGAGAACACTTCAATCTCTCTGGTCACGTGATTAAAGACATGAAAGTTGCAATATTACAACAAAAGAACTTCAAATCCAGACTCCAGCGAGAAACTGTTGAATTGGAATTCATTTGCAAATTGGATACAATTAACTTAGGCTTGAATAGAGACTGGGAGTGGCTAAGTCATTATGCAAGGTAACCTATTTCCCCTTGTTTTTCCTACTCCCCCCCAGACGCTCTTGTTAAACCCTGGATTTGTGCTGGAAATGGCCCACCTTGATGCACATTGTAAGGAGAGTGGTCACTTTAGATAAGCTATTAACAGCAGGAGAGTGGAGTGGGGGGAGGTATTTTTTCATGCTTTGTGTGTATAAAAAGATCTTCTGCACTTTCCACAGTATGCATCCGATGAAGTGAGCTGTAGCTCACGAAAGCTTATGCTCAAATAAATTCGTTAGTCTGTAAGGTGCCACAAGTACTCTTTTTCTTTTTGCTATAGACCACCGGACCAGGGGGATGAGGTGGACGAGGCTTTCTTCCGGCAACTAATAGATCGCAAGGATTTCACTGTAAGGATTTCACTGTAAGGATTTTTAGTAGATCGCAGGCCCTGGTTCTCATGGGAGACCTTAATCATCCTGTTGTCTGCTGGGAGAGCAATACAGGGGTACACAGACAATCCAGGAAGTTTTTGAAAAGTGTAGGGGACAATTTCCTGGTGCAAGTGCTGGAGGAACCAACTAGGGGCAGAGCTCTTCTTGACCTGCTGCTCACAAACCGGAAAGAATTAGTAGGGGAAGCAAAAGTGGATGGGAACCTGGGAGGCAGTGACCATGAGATGGTCAAGTTCAGGGTCCTAACACAAGGAAGAAAGGAGAGCAGCAGAATACGGACCCTGGACTTCAGAAAAGCAGACTTGGACAACCTCAGAGAACTGATGGGCAGGATCCTCTGGGAGAATAACATGAGAGGGAAAGGAGTCCAGGAGAGCTGGCGGTATTTTAAAGAATCCTTATTGAGGTTACAGGGACAAAACATCCCGATGTGTAGAAAGAACAGTAAATATGGCAGGTGACCAGCTTGGCTTTAACAGTGAAATCCTTGCTGATCTTAAACACAAAAAAAAAGCTTACAAGAAATGGAGGATTGGACAAATGACCAGGGATGAGTATAAAAATATTGCTCAGGTATGCAGGAGTGAAATCGGGAAGGCCAAATCACACCTGGAGTTGCAGCTAGCAAGAGATGTTAAGAGTAACAAGAAGGGTTTCTTCAGGTATGTTAGCAACAAGAAGAAAGTCAAGAAAAGTGTGGGCACCTTACTGAATGAGGGAGGCAACCTAGTGACAGAGGATGTGGAAAAAGCTAATGTACTCAATGCTTTTTTTGCCTCTGTCTTCACGACCAAGGTCAGCTCCAGACTGCTGCACTGGGCAGCACAGCATGGGGAGGAGGTGACCAGCCCTCTGTGGAGAAAGAAGTGATTCGGGACTATTTAGAAAAGCTTCACAAGCACAAGTCCATGGGTCCAGATGCGCTGCATCTGAGAGTGCGAAAGGAGTTGGCGGATGTGATTGCAGAGCCGTTGGCCATTATCTTTGAAAACTCATGGTGATCGGGGGAGGTCCCGGACGACTGGAAAAAGGCTAATGTAGTGCCAATCTTTAAAAAAGGGAAGAAGGAGGATCCTGGGAACTACAGGCCAGTCAGCCTCACCTCAGTGCCTGGAAAAATCATGGAACAGGTCCTCAAGGAATCAATTCTGAAGCACTTAGAGGAGAGGAAAGTGATAGCATAGATTCACCAAGGGAAGGTCATGCCTGATTAATCTAATTGCCTTCTATGATGAGATTAACTGGCTCTGTGGATGAGGGGAAAGCAGTGGACGTGTTGTTCCTTGACTTTAGCAAAGCTTTTGACACAGTCTCCCACAGTATTCTTGCCTAGCAAGTTAAAGAAGTATGGGCTGGATGAATGGACTATAAGGTGGAGAGAAAGCTGGCTAGATTGTCTGGCTCAATGGGTAGTGATCAATGGCTCCATGTCTAGTTGGCAGTGGAGTGGAGTGCCCCAAGGGTTCGTCCTGGGGCTGGTTTTGTAAAATATCTTCATTAATGATCTGGAGGATGGTGTGGATTGCACCCTCAGCAAGTTTGCAGATGACACTAAACTGGGAGGAGAGGTAGATACGCTGGAGGGTAGGGATAGGATACAGAGGGACCTAGACAAATTAGAGGATTGGGCCAAAAGAAATCTGATGAGGTTCAACAAGGACAAGTGCAGAGTCCTGCACTTAGGACGGAAGAATCCCATGCACCGCTACAGACTAGGGACCGAATGGCTCAGCAGCAGTTCTGCAGAAAAGGACCTAGGGGTTACAGTGGATGAGAAGCTGGATATGAGTCAACAGTGTGCCCTTGTTGCCAAGAAGACCAATGGCATTTTGGGATGTGTACGTAGGGGCATTGCCAGCAGATCGAGGGACGTGATCGTTCCCCTCTATTCGACCTTGGTGAGGCCTCATCTGGAGTACTGTGTCCAGTTTTGGGCCCCACACTACAAGAAGGATCTGGAAAAATTGGAAAACGTCCAGCAGAGGGCAACAAAAATGATTAGGGGACTGGAACACACGAATTATGAGGAGAGGCTGAGGGAACTGGGATTGTTTAGTCTGCGGAAGAGAAGAATGAGGGGGGATTTGATAGCTGCTTTCAACTACCTGAAAGGGGGTTCCAAAGAGGACGGATCTAGACTGTTCTCAGTGGTAGCAGATGACAGAACTAGGAGTAATGGTCTCAAGTTGCAGTGGGGGAGGTTTAAGTTGGATATTCGGAAAAAACTTTTTCGCTAGGAGGGTGGTGAAGCATTGGAATGTGTTACCTAGGGAGGTGGTAGAATCTCCTTCCTTAGATGTTTTTAAGGTCAGGCTTGACAAAGCCCTGGCTGGGATGATTTAGTTGGGGATTGGTCCTGCTTTGAGCGGGGGTTGGACTAGATGACCTCCTGAGGTCCCTTCCAACCCTGATATTCTATGATTCTAATGTTTATGAAGCACTCAGATACTCTAGTGATGACAGCCATAGAAAAGCCCATGATGAAACTAATAATTCTGTCTTCAGAGCAGCGTTTGAGTACTGTGCAGTAAAGATGGCTTGGGGCCACACACTGAACCATGGGAAGAAACCAAAATATTGAACAGCTGATCATTAAGTGAGCATCATCTTTCCTGAGCCCTGATTAAAGCAGGGGTCCTGTGGAAAAAATAGTATGTGATCATGTACCATAATGCACACACAAAAGAGGATTGAAGTATGATTGCACAGGCAACCTTCATTCCAGCATTTCCTAACTTTTGAGTGCTTGACTTTGCAAAATGATTTGTGTGTGTATAATTTCACATATAATTCTAAAAGTATTGTACAAGCAGTCAAAATAAAAATGTAACTGTAAACTGCTGTAGAAGGTAGTGTAGGTTGGTGTTCTACATATTGTAGAATTATTTTTGTATGATTTTAAATGTTATGTACATTGTCATTGTTTTCTAATTTTAACTAAACGAGACCTTTCCTCAAAAGATGACAATGTGCTGTAACAATCACATGGCCAGCAGTTGTAATTAAGGAAAGTCAACTCTGTGGCATAGCTTGTTGTTTGTTTAGTGTGTTAATTAGAATAGAATTTCACAGTGAGTGGGAGTAGTTGGCTCTCCTTAGAGTCTAACAGCTTTGTATATCACCAGTCCTAATAAGCTGAGCAAATATGTTCCTTGTTCATTTGTAGTTAGTAAGTTAAATGAGTATAATTCAGCAACCTGTACACTTTATAGTAGCAGAACATGTATTTTTTCTTCTATGGATTTGAAAGGAACAAACAGTCTTATGCCTAGACATGTTGAGGAAGGCTGTTTTTGTAACAACCTTAAAAAATATATTCTCTCTTTGTCCAGGAGAGTATGAGAACTGCTGTCAGATACACAGGGGCTGATTGTACATACATTATGAGCACCAGGGAAATGGATGTTAGGACATAATAGATGCAGTTAAGTTGTCATAAAGGAAGAAAAATTGGGAGCTATTAGTGTACACTACTGGGATAGTTAGTTGAAAGGCCAAATACAGCTTTACTGTAGGTAACGTAATAAAAACAGAGCTTCTGTTAAATAGGTATCACTAAACCATAAATTGGGCTATAGCAATGTGATTGTTAAAAGTATTTAGCTTTGTTATGTCGTTTAGCATAGTTACAGTTACACTGATGATTTATTTATTTGGTTTAGAACATCATTTCTTTTAAATAGCTTTGGGTGTAGCGAATCGCTCCTCTCTAGATTACCGAAATAGAAATATCAATATCTTTTTAATTTATAATTCATCAGAGGCTGCCAGTGCCTATACTTTTTTTTCGGAATGCAGACATTCCAAGTCATGTTTTTATACATTGTTTCATAGCAGCTTTGCTATTTTAATGACCAGCTGCTACCACGCCTTGCAAAACTAGGAGAACGTGAAGGAAAAAGAGAACTCAAATGAACATATTTAAAATAACTTCAATATATTACCTTTGAATTCCTGCAAAAAAGGCACAATTTCTCAGTGAGGTAGTAATGCAATTAGATTACTGTAATTTTACTCTTTCTAAAATCTGGAAAGAAATTGTTTCGGCTCTGACCTAGAAGTCGAGCATAAATCTAAAAAGAGGAGCAAGCAGCCAGTGGAAGTGAAAGCGATGCTGTGATTCTTCGGAGTTCTGTGAAGATTTTAGTGCGACCAAATCTTAAACAAGAACCGAATGAACAAGATATTTTGTGTTCTAGGAAACAAATTTCTTCAACTTGGGTTCTACACAAGTAAGCAGCTCTAATCTGTTGGGAAAGGGATGGCTGTTTTGTTCCTCATCCTTGGCAAAATTGATGCACTTTTAATTCATGCAATGGTGCCCAGGTGTTGGGGAGATGAGTATTTTTTGGAATACATAATAAATTATAGCAAAAAATAACTTATTTGGACCTGTGCATATGAATTCTATAAGACAAGAAATACCTTAAATCAGTGGTTCTCAAAGCCGGTCCGCCGGCTTGTTCAGGGAAAGCCCCTGGCGGGCCAGACCGGTTTGTTTACCTGCCATGTCTGCAGGTTTGGCCAATCACGGCTCCCACTGGCCGTGGTTCGCCGCTCCAAGCCAATGGGGCCTGTGGGAATGGCAGCTGGCACGTCCCTTGGCCTGCACTGCTTCCCGCAGCCCCCATTGGCCTGGAGCTGCGAACCGCAGCCAGTGGGAGCCGTGATCAGCCAAACCTGCGGATGCAGCAGGTAAACAAACCGGTCCGACCCATCAGGGGCTTTCCCTGAACAAGCGGCGGACTGGCTTTGAGAACCACTGCCTTAAAAAACAACAGTAAGTTCCCAGAACTGACCCAGCATTCTCCACCAAGTACAGCGTAGCCAGATGGACTGTTTGCTACAGACTGGCCTCCCACCAAAATACTTCAATGTTAAGTCAGATGCTGTGGCAACATCCAGCAGGTGGACAGTATTTTGAGCAACAGAAGGTCAAATACATTACACGGATTGAATCATACCCACAGTTTTGGAAACACATGAAAGAATATCATCTGAATAGACTGTATGCTGCAGCAAATAAATAGCCCTAGCAAAGGGCCTGATCCAAAGTCCATTGAAGTCAATAGGAAGACTCCCATTGACTTGAGCAAGCAGTGGATCAGCCCCTAAATACACAAATATGAAGACTCAAAAGCAAAAGCCATCAGTTCCTAGGCAGTAATGTACCTAGGACATATCCTCAGGAAGCAGATTTCAGAGTAGCAACCGTGTTAGTTTGTATTCGCAAAAAGAAAAGGTGTACTAGTGGCACCTTAGAGACTAACCAATTTATTTGAGCATAAGTTTTCGTGAGCCGCAGCTCACTTAATCAGATGCATTCAGTGGAAAATACAGTGAGGAGATTTATATACACACAGAACATGAAAAAATGGGTGTTATCATACACATTGTAAGGAGAGTGATCACTTAAGATGAGCTATTACCAGCAGGAGAGCGGGGGGGAGGGGAGGGGAAAGAAAACCTTTTATACAGATAATCAAGGTGGGCCATTGCCAGCAGTTAACAGGAACGTCTGAGGAGCGGTGGGGGGCGGGGGAATAAACATGGGGAAATAGTTTTATTTTGTGTAATGACACATCCACTCCCAGTCTCTATTCAAGCCTAAGTTAATTGTATCCAGTTTGCAAATTAATTCCAATTCAGCAGTCTCTCGTTGGAGTCTGTTTTTGAAGTCTTTTTGTTGTAATATTGTGACCTTTAGGTCTGTAATCGAGTGACCAGAGAGATTGAAGTGTTCTCCGACTGGTTTATGAATGTTATAATTCTTGACATCTGATTTGTGTCCATTTATTATTTTACGTAGAGACTGTCCAGTCTGACCAATATACATGGCAGAGGGGAATTGTTGGCACATGATGGCATATATCACATTGGTAGATGTGCAGGTGAACGAGCCTCTGATAGTGTGGCTGATGTGATTAGGCCCTATGATGGTGTCCCCTGAATAGATATGTGGGCACAGTTGGCAATGGGCTTTGTTGCAAGGATAGGTTCCTGGGTTAGTGGTTCTGTTGTGTGGTGGCTGTGAGTATTTGCTTCCGCTTGGGGGGCTGTCTATAGACAAGGACTGGCCTGTCTCCCAAGATTTGTGAAAGTGATGGGTTGTCCTTCAGGATGTAGATCCTTGATGATGCATTGGAGAGGTTTTAGTTGGGGGCTGAAGGAGATGGCTTGTGGTGTTCTGTTATTATCTTTGTTGGGCCTGTCCTGTAGTAGGTGACTTCTGGGTACTCTTCTGGCTCTGTCAATTTTTTTCTTCACTTCAGCAGGTGGGTATTGACCCCAGTGACTTGCTCTGCCTTAATGAAGATGAAGCCCAGGTCTAAATAATCTTGTAGGAAACAACAATGTTCATTCCAGACCCAGTACCTTAAGACTTTGTTTCTCCTCCTCTTAGCAAACAAGACTAAATCATCAAGATATAGCTTGAGTTTATAATTTTTGTGAACCACATCTTCAGCAAAGTTGACAGCTTCGTCATTTTATTTCAAAGCAAAGCTTAAGCATCAGTTTTCTTGCAGTATTCTTTTTGTTCTACCACTGCTTTAGAAAGTGTACAACAACAATACAGAGTTGAATGACAGAAGGAAGGTTTCAAGGCAGATCTCCTTATCTCTGAATCGGTTTGCCCAACTGGACTTGTAGCATCATTATGGTTAATTAGCTCAAAACCAAACTGAGCTATATTTTCCCTCAGTGTTGTAAGTGTAACTTCCATTAACATGTAACTCAAAGAAGGTTCCAGAGATGCTATTTTAGTTTGATAGTTGTTAAGTGGAATGTGTAAGGGTAGCCAGGAATCTTGGTATTTTAATCAGATTCCAAGTTCACTTTAACTTTATATCATTTTCCAGCTGCAGTAAAAACATCAAATTATAATCTAAGAAATACTGCTGAATTGGGTACTTTATTTTGCTACTTGATGTAGAAAATGGTTTTTGTTTTTATGTTTTCTCAGCTGTGAAACTATAAAGTTATAATGGCCTTTTAACAGACCCATCTAACTAATTGACTAATAGGTTTCAGATGTCAGTTTGAAAGCCCCAGACACAAAAATATGATCATATTGCCCTATTTTTAGTCTCAGTTAATGCCATCTGCCTGTGAAATAAAGAACTGGCTTTAAAATTTTACTCCTAACATTTAAGGCTTTATACCGTTTGACTCCTGATTTCATTATGGATCATATCCAGAGTGACCTGCTTGCCTTTTATGCTTTCTTTATTCCCAAAGTTAGAGTGACTCATTGGCCAGGTCTCCTGTATTATATTCCCTTTTCTCTAATACATTGACTTCTGATGTCTAGGAGGTGAATTTGCTCTTGGCTTTTAAATAACAGTCTAAAACAAACTGGATGTGTTTTCAGTGGTGTCTCATTAAGTAATTTGTAATATTGTATTCATTGACAGCTTGATTTGTGAGATTCTATTGAACATGTTATTTCATATTATTGTAGAGCATTGTGTAGCCTCAGGCATTGCAGAGAAAATTCATTAAGATTATCACTAGAATTTTCATTATGGTAGTAAATTAGATTAGGATTAATGATGAATGAAGAGGGAACACCATTAGGGAGTCCACCTATTTTATAGGTCATTTATGCAAAACAAGATTCTCCCCCTCCCCACTACATGCGCAGGGTTTTCTGGAAGAGCAGAGCAGAAGAGTAAATTCGCCACTTTAATTCAGAAGTTGAGGTAAGAAAAAGAGCTGGAAAACCAGCCCTGTAGGGTGGCCACAATATCAAATTGTTCCTGATATCCCTTCGTAGGAATCTGTTATCCCTGTGATTCACATGCATAACTCCTACTATAGTACAATTTGAGTACGGTGTTTGTGCAAAGCCATTTTCTGATTAGTTACGGTCACAGCTGTGCCCCAACTTGGAGCAAATAGCCAGTTGGGACAGCATCACTGAAAAATTATGCAAACAAACAGGAATCTTTACTCTTGTGTTTAAATTCAGCAGGAATATTTAGCACACCTCTTCCTGCGGCTCCCCCCCCCCCCCAGCCCACCTCCTATCCTTAGTTGTCTGGAGCCATTTGTTACACCACAAAAACACACAGTTAAGAACTAGCAGCTTCTCATTACTGAATTAATAGCATGTATTGTATTCAAAGGTGACCTTTTCTCTTAAAAGTTCTAATTTATCTCTTTACCACAAATCTCACTAAAGGTAGAAATACTATTTTTCAATCAAAGTCTCATTTTCTTGTCTTTTATAATTGTAAGGGTAAAAACAATGCCACCAATAGGAGGATACTAGCAAGATAACACTCTTCTAAATGTATACGTATTAATTTAATTTATATATTACATAGAGAGAGAGATCACACAAATAAACTTTACTGAAATCTTTATTGCTGGCACTTTCAATTATGGCTGTTACCAGTAGAGCATTGAAGTTAATTTTCAAACTGCGGGAACTGGCTGACCTCCTTCTTTAAGAAAATACTAAGAGTTACAAATGTAAAACACATACATTCTAAGTATACCACTGAGGTGGGTCAGATAACTTGTCTGTACTGAAATATAAGCAGATAAGCCAAAACATTGTAATGGACATCTCTGTTCTCTGACACAGCTCAGCTGGTAATTTTAGTAATATATGACAGGTTTCAGAGTATTTTTTCTGTTTCTGTATCTTTTTGTGGATACAGACTAACACGACTACTACTCTGAAACCTGTCATTATGCAAGGCACTGAATGTAGCCATATGGAATGGAAATCCATCAACTTCATGAAAAAACTCGTACAGATACAGACAGACATCATCATCCTTTCCAAATGCAAACAGATGGACATTCTACCAAAAGGACTGAAGGTAAAAAATCCATTACAATCTACATACCACACAGACTATGCTGAGAGATTGTGCCACACGCTCTCAAAGAAACTGCGAAACCACCGGATCAACATCCTCTACAACAAACGGGGAAAGATTAAGAATGAGCTCTCAAAACTGGATACTCTCATAAAAAAACCAACCTTCCACACAAACTTCCTCATGGATAGATTTTACAAAAACTAGACAATCCATTTACAATGCAAACTTTGCTTCTTTACAAAGGAAAAAGGACACTAAATTATCTAAGCTGCTACATGCCACAAGGAGCCACAACAGTAGTTCCCTTAACTCACCCAACAATATTGTTAATCTTTACAGCTATACTCTTAGCCTGGCAGAAGAGTCTGTCCTATCTTGAGGCCTCTCCTTTTGTCCCTCCAGGCCCATGAACATGATACAGTTCTGTGGTGACCTAGAATCGTACTTCTGATGTCTCTGACTCAAAGAATATTTCCAACATACCTCTGAACAACATACTAACCCACAGAATCCTTCCTACCAACACTACAAAAAGAAGGATTCTGCTTGGACTCCTCCTGAAGGTCGAAACAACAGACTGGACTTCTACATAGTTTTCTTCCGTCGACGTGCACGGGCTGAAATTGTGGAAAAGCAGCATCACTTGCCCCATAACCTCAGCTGTGCTGAACACAACGCCATCAACAGCCTCAGGAACAACTCTGACATCATAATCAAAAAGGCTGACAAAGGAGGTGCTGTCGTCATTATGAATAAGTTGCAATATGAACAAGAGGCTGCTCAGCCGTTGTACAGGCTGTTATCCTCTGATCCCACTGAGGATTACTAAAAGAAACTACACCATCTGCTCAAGAAGTACTCCTGGTTTTTTTAGTAGTATATGTGTAGCTATGTGTACAGAAATAATGGATGCTTCATTTTAGGGGTGATGAACTTGAAATTCCTTATTGGGTCTGATTTTCAGCATTTACATGTTCAGTGCTTTTCTGAAAATCAGAGCCCTTCAACATATCACAAGTTGAGGACCCCAAAACTGAGTCACCTAGTATTTTTAAAAATCTTGGTCTCTTGACTATATACAATCTACTTTACTCATGTAAATTGGTGTTTCTTACTATGTATATGGATGTTTTTTTTTCTCAGAGGGTCTCAAAAATATAAATTAAAATGGCAAATTTAACCTAAGCAAGAGCAGACTAATAATCCCAAATTTACAGTTCAAATAGTGAAATATCTGATTCTGCTCTCCACCAATCCCTATCCTATTGAGCAGCGTCTGACCTCACATGCTTGGCTCACATCATAACGTATCTCAAAAAAACCCCACATTTTCTTTAGATCAGATTGGAACAGTCCTTTTCTGCTTAATTTTTCATATTAAGTATCATAAAACCACTTGTCTTCCGTGTTAGATGCCAAAGCTTTGTCTATGTCCAAAGAGAAGTGCGCAGGATTTCCACTCAATTTGTTGTTCTAGAGTGGCAAATGAGACATTTTAAGAATGGCCTTATAATATCTCTGTGCAAAGCATTGAAGTTTACTGGCTTGGAGAGCTTTTCTGGTGAGCTCATCAGTGTAAGAGCTCAATTTGTTTAGTTCAAAGCCAACACAGCTCTTTTTAGTTTAATGTGAATGACCAGAGAAACAGACTGAGCAAATCAAGTGAGTCATGCTGGCAGAGGCTGAAATGATTGCAGGTATCCTAGGCTCATAGAGCTGGAGTGCCAGACTCTTCTACGATTCAACGTTTTCTCTCTCCCCCTCAGCCATCCCCTGCACACAATTTTGAACTTAGCTATGTAAGCAGAATGGAAGATATTGCTAAAAAACAAGGCAATATAAAGGGAATAAGAAAGGCCTTTCTTCCTAGATAACATGGTAACTTGGTTTACCAATAAAATCCTTTGGGGTCTGTGTTTTTCCCAAATTTCCAATTCAATATTTTAATAACTGTGATTTAGCTAAGTAATTTTTTAGCTTATAAATCCCACCTATAGAAAAGGATTGCTAAGATTAACAGAATTAACATCATTATAAAGGTAACATTAATTATAAGGAAATCTGCTATGTGTAGGAAAGATATTCTTAACCTTGTCCTAAATTGCATCATGCCTCTGACACATCTAAATATATAAAGGGCCAGATTGTCAGCTGGTGTAAATGGTAGCAATTGATACTAGCTGTAGATATGGTCCTAGTTTATCTTGTATTCTGCTTGCAGTGCTTTCATTGGTTTGAACAATTAAAGAAACATGTTTCCTTTGCAAAACTACAGCTCCATGACGAATTAAGAAAGCCATCCCAGTACACTAGAAATTATTTTTGCTTGACAAACTCTCAGAAGACTTCTAATAAAACATTTAAATACAGTAAACTATGGGCTTGATACAGCTCCCACTGAATGTCACTGGCAAGATTTCCATTCCCTTCAGTGGGAGTGGAATCAGGCCCATATTATAAATGCAAGTGCCACAATGACAGGAAATCAAACCTTTGGTAGGATGAGCTGAGGCACAAGTCTATATCAATCTACACAGAAATTATACTTTGCACAGCAGTAAAGAGACTAAATTAACCTTACTGTTTCTGAACAAACATGTCTCCTAGTGTACTGGCTGTTGTGAAGGAAATAAGAGTGGTTAGAATTGTGCTTTGAGACATTAGTCATGTGAATTGGTAATTTGTTAGCACTAAAGAATTTTTTTTTCAAATCCTTAGAGTCAGTAATTTAAAGTCTATTTTTATATTTAAAAGTCAATAAATGTCCATTACATTTTAGAGCAGTCTTATGATAAAGAGCTGTAATAATCATGATGAGCAGGTGGCACTGCTCTCGTTACCGAACATAAGAACGTAAGAATGGCCATACTGAGTCAGACCAAAGGTTCATCCAACCCAGTGTCCTGTCTGCCGACAGTGGCCAATGCCACGTGCCCCAGAGGGAGTGAACCTAACAGGTAATGATCAAGTGATCTCTCTCCTGCCATCCATCTCCACCCTCTGACAAACAGAGGCTAGGGACACTGTTCCTTACCCATCCTGGCTAATAGCCATTAATGGGCTTAACCTCCATGAATTTATCCAGTTCTCTTTTAAACCCTGTTATAGTCCTAGCCTTCACAACCTCCCCAGGCAAGGAGTTCCACAGGTTGACTGTGCGCTGAGTGAAGAAGAACTTCCTTGTATTTGTTTTAAACCTGCTGCCCATTAATTTCATTTGGTGGCCCCTAGTTCTTACATTACGGGAACAAGTAAATAACTTTTCCTTATTCACTTTCTCCACACCACTCATGATTTTATATACCTCTATCATAGCGCCCCTTAGTCTCTTCTTTTCCAAGCTGAAAAGTCCTAGCCTCTTTAATCTCTCCTCATATGGGACCCATTCCAAACCCATAATCATTTTACTTGGCCTTTTCTAATGCCAGTATATCTTTTTTGAGATGAGGGGACCACATCTGTACGCAGTACTCAAGATGTGGGCTGACCATGGATTTATATAAGGGCAATAAGATATTCTCCATCTTATTCTCTATCTCTGTTTTAATGACTCCTAACATCCTGTTTTGACTTTTTTTGACTGCCGCTGCACACTGCGTGGACGTCTTCAGAGAACTATCCACGATGACTCCATGATCTTTCTCCTGATTAGTTGTAGCTAAATTAGCCCCCATCGTATTGTATGTATAGTTGGGGTTATTTTTTCCAGTGTGCATTACTTTACATTTATCCACATTAAATTTCATTTGCCATTTTGTTGCCCAATCACTTAGTTTTGTGAGATCTTTTTGAAGTTCTTCACAGTCTGCTTTGGTCTTAACTATCTTGAGCAGTTTAGTATCATCTGCAAACTTTGCCACCTCACTGTTTACCCCTTTCTCCAGATCACTTATGAATAAGTTGAATAGGATTGGTCCTAGGACTGACCCTTGGGGAACACCACTAGTTACCCCTCTCCATTCTGAAAATTTACCATTTATTCTACCTTTTGTTCCCTATCTTTTAACCAGTTCTCAATCCATGAAAGGATCTTCCCTCTTATCCCATGACAACTTAATTTACGTAAGAGCCTTTGATGAGGGACCTTGTCAAAGGCTTTCTGGAAATCTAAGTATACCATGTCCACTGGTTTCCCCTTGTCCACATGTTTGTTGACCCCTTCAAAGAATTCTAATAGATTGGTAAGACATGATCTCCCTTTACAGAAACCATGTTGACTTTTGCGCAACAATTTATGGTGTTCTATGTGTCTGACAATTTTATTCTTTACTATTGTTTCAACTAATTTGCCTGGTACTGACGTTTGACTTACCGGTCTGTAATTGCCAGGATCACCTCTAGAGCCCTTCTTAAATATTGGAATTACATTAGCTACCTTCCAGTCATTGGGTACAGTAGCTGATTTAAAGGACAGGTTACAAACCATAGTTAATAGTTCTGCAATTTCACATTTGAGTTCTTTCAGAACTCTTGGGTGAATGCCATCTGGTCCCGGTGACTTGTTACTGTTAAGTTTCTCAATTAATTCCAAAGATTACTCACAAAGAAAGGATGGGGCTCTTATAGTTTTGTAATTAAATTTAATCCATTTTTTACAGTGCATGTTTGGTGCATTTTCAGGAAGCTCAGTAATATTCACACTCTGTAACATGGTTCTCTTTTTACAAAAGTACAATTGGTACAAGTGGTTTTTGGATAGGATTACCACGATCACCTTTCACCTCTCTAGAGCCCAGTTCCACAAGGTACTGACACATATGCCTAACTTTAAACACATGCTTATGTACCTTGCTTTAAATAAGCCAAACAAGAAACTGATCTTGCCCTTCTCAGTTAGAACTCTGCGTACACACAATTATATTTTGTTAATGTGGTGAGAGCAAGTTTGATTTAAACTAGTCTGCACCCACTGAGTAAGCTTTAGAGGAGTTTAATATTTTAAATAATTTTCTGGTGAAGCCTATGTGGCCCACAAAGGCAAAAGAGTAACATTTTTGAAAATTCCCTCGTCCTTATTATCTTTTGCTTCCACCTCAGAAATTCAAGTCCCAGAGGTTTATTGAACACTCGGTTCAGCCATGTACTAAAGCACATGCCTGATTTTAAGCACATGATTACTCTAATTGCAAAGCACATGAAATCAGTGCTTAAACTCTGGCATGTACTTAAGTAACTGGCTTTTTCATGGTTCTATAACAGTTATTCTCCTCCAGTCAAGGAGCAGGAACAGTAAAAGGTGCCTCACTTGACTTACCACATCTCACCTAGATGGCACTGTCAAATGTGAAGTATTTAATACTCATATCAAGCTGTTCAAACTCAGTCCACAGAATTAAAAAATAAAAAATATTTACAGTGATTTATTTAGTCAGTTCTAAAATTTTCAGTTTTTTTAAAAAAGAGCAAGTTGTTCCATAGTTAAGTTTGACATTGTTGGCAGGATTAGTTCTTTGTTTTTAATTCGATATTGAATACTTTTTGTTGCCTTTTGGACTCTATTGTAAAGCTGCAGAAAAATAGAAAAGTACCCAGCTATAAAGTTCTTAATGGCCAAGAAATTCAGAAATCTCTCCTTTAAAGCTATGAGGTTTGGCTGAATTCAAAACAATAAAAAGAACAGTTCTTTCTGTTCTCCCAAGCATGTGTCACTGCAGACAACATATATATTATTGTTATTAGCTTGAGTACTTAAATCATGAGCATAAAATAGCAAACCAGAGTGGAATGTAAAAATTCCCCTGAGTACTATTGCAGAGAATAAAGTATCTCGCAGATTACCATCTACAATAAGCCCTTTAAACTACAATTCCAAAGTATGTAGCATACATATTAGCCACATATCTTAAGATAATGCATCTTAATATGTTTACATTTTAAATACACCACATTTTTGCATCAAACTTGCTGTAAATTTAACATTGGTGTTACCATTAAGATTCCAGATTTTGGAATAGAATACATCTGAGGGAGTCTGTTTTAAAAGATTAAGAACTGGAAAAACTGTTGCATTTCCTGCTAAGGATAATTGGTAGCAGTGATTCTCATTGCAGTTAACTTTAAAACATGCGGGTGACAGGCTGTGTTTGTGCTGTATGGGAAGTAAGGTGGAAGAAAGTGTTCCCAGACAATTGTGACAATTAGCTAGAACATTACATTACCATAGGTTCTATTATAAACACCATATTTCTCTTGTTTCAGAATTACACTCCCTTCTTTCAGCAACAGTAACACAAAAGAGTTTTGTGCAAAGGCTTCAGTACCAATCTATTGATTATATCAGTTTTATAAATACCTGTTATATTAACCTATTTTAGCAAATCTATCTGGATGGACAGAAGAAAGCCATCAAGGGGCTTCCTAGTGTGTGTGTTATCTCCTTCAGATCAGCTCCTTGTGGAGCACCTACTGTACATCTTTCTATTATAAAACAACCCCCTTAGGCTAGCTTTAGTCAGATAATAGACTGGTTGATTGATGTTGATTATCGTAAAAATGGAGGGCAGGAAGGGTCCTGAAGCGGTCATCTAGTCCAGCCACCTGAGCTGAGCCAGATTATAGTCCTGGATGACTTCAACATCCATGCTGGCAATAGCTTTCCTAGGATTGCTTCAGATCCCATGGTTATCACCATTAACCTATCCCAGGTGCTTTCAGACTTCAAAAACACATGTGGACACTCTGGGTCTTGTCATTGGGCAGAATTTGGTGACAGAGAGTAAAGATTAGACTCTCCTCATGGTGGTGTTACTCGCAAAAAATCCAGGGCACCCCGCCTATACCCTACCGACGGCTCAAGGTGTGACCCAATCAATTTAGGCACACCCACCCTTTCCTTCTGAGGGCTCAGGGTGTAAGGCACCTATCCTTACCTACAGGGCTCAGAAGAAACCTGGTCAGTTTAAGTACCTGCCCTTTCCCTCGGGGCTCAGGGCTTTACGGGTCTGCGGGACCTATTTCCAGTGAGAGAGCCCTTACACAGCTGTGCTCTAAACATCTATCTATTAGCAACACACATAGAATACGTATACCAAGCAAATCTCTTATGCTCACCACTCCGAATATACAGACAAATTTCACCTGATGGCCAGTCAGAATCTTCTCATCTGGGGGTTCCGGTGATGCCTCTGCATGTCACAGTCATGCAGAGAGGTCAGAGTTCTTGCAGCTTGATGTTAACTTCCAATCTGGAGGTGGTTCCCAAAGAGCATTGTTTTTTTTGTTACGTTATATAGGTAAAACTAGCTCCCTCCTTTAACTTCACTAACCCTATGACATTATTCAGTACCTCTAGCTAACAAATTTTGACCAATCACGCACTGGCACCTATGTTTTCTCCTCCCTGCTCAACTCTTTTTACATTTTATCTCTGATGCCCAAATTGTAACTTATTTATGACCTTGTTTGTTTGTGCAGATGGTCAGCATGAATTCACTGGTCAGAGCTTATCTTACCTATTTTACTAATTTTGGGGGTCTTTTTGTTTCCTCCCTAAACTTCCCAGTGCCTGGGTGTCTCTACTTTACAACCCGGTGTTATAACTCTTGTTAGTGGCATACCTGACATGGGGGCACCTTAGCAGCAGTGGAGCATTTTTTTCTTAATTTTAGTGGTGAAATCTGTGAGTGTCCCCCGAGGCTGGTTTAGTATGGGTGTGAGTTAAATATCAGGCCTACCCGCCCCTCCTTGATGACGCTTTCACCAAAGCAGTCATTGCCACCATAGGATACCCATGCTATATTATTTGGGTATGTTTCCCAGGTATAGTTAGCAGCGGTATGAGCTGAGCTCTCATGTTGTCCATTTGTATCTTCCAAGCAGTTCTTTTTACCCACACCACCAATACCACCATACCGGAAAGCAAATCCAATTGGATTCCAATTATCACCACAATGGGGTGAATCATTATATTAAAACTCCAGATGCTGTAGGTGAACACCCCAGCAAAGTTTCCCACCAGGAGTGATATCTAATTTTAGCTATGGTTTTTAAAACTTTAGTCACCTGTTGGTTGTTGTGCTGAACTTATATGCGAATTTGTTCTTCAGTGCATTTTATGCATTACAAATGATCTTGCCGCATGGGGTGAATTAACAAATGTCGGACTAAACTCGTATTTATACCTACATTAACAGGTCGTATGTCATAAATCACATGAACATTATACTGTAAGTGTTCTACACTCCAAAGGGATACATAATATTCAAAATCGCAACCCTTAACATTACTAACATTACAAAAACATTTGTAAATTAAATATGTCATAAGGTATACCTCATTTTTATTTACAATGACCTGTGGACAATGAGATCTAACACATACATAAGCTTTACCTGCATAGATTACCATTGATTGTTGTCCTATAAACACATTAAACATGTACCTTTGAGTACCCTTAGTTTTAATGTAAAAACATTCATCCCTTGTTTGCAAATTTTGGTCCTCACATACATATCCTAAATCTTCATGAGCTATACATTGGGATACATCTATGGTTTTCCACTGTTTATGTTCTGTGACAAAGCTCTGTCCTTGTCTCCATGGGTCCCACGCTTCCTGGTGGATTTTGCTAGCCTCAGAGGCTCACTGTGACCCTCCATGTAGCTCTTCTCTAGAGGCAAGGGTCACAGCCTACCGAGCCATTTTCATCATAAGCCAGCAGGGGAGGTGAGGAGAAGCAACCCTCCCTTGCACAGTCTCTGTTGTCTCCCAGTCTCAGTGATTAATTGGGGAGGGGAGGGGAGGGGAGAAGCCTGGGCCCACCCTCTACTCCCGGCTCCAGCCCAGGGACCCTAATAGTAGCAGCTATGGTAGCTGACCTTTTGGAAATAGGACGTGCACAATTCCCTGGGCCACTTCCCCACAGCAGCCCTCCCCTTCCTCAATATCTACTTCACTGTTACCTCAGAGCCTCCTTCCTTGTGCCTGAAGTGGTTTGTACTGCTCAATTCCTCCAACAGTGCAGCTTCCTCCTACAGCTCCTGACATGCACGCCCAACTGACTAACTGGTAGGCTTTTAACTAGTTTCACCCAGCCCCTGTTGGCTTCCCAATCAACCTAGCTATCTTCCCTGTCTTCTGGAAAGATCTTAATTGGCCCCAGATGTCTTAATTGACCTTGAGCAGCTGCCATTTACTTATCTTGGTACCAGGGATTTGTTTAGCCTGGGGCTAATATATCTATCTCTCACTACTTTTCTATAGCCATCTGGCCTTGCCCCATCACAGTTCTTGATATATGTCCATGTATGGTGGACTACCGAATGCATTACTAAATTGTTGGTTACCTGGATCCCTATAAGTAGTAATGGGTATATGTTAAGGGCGTGGCTAGGGTAGACAGTTATAACATATGCTTGAATAGTCATTGATCCTTATAAAGGTAAAATTTACTAGTTTCCACCAGGATACCAATTGTCTTTCTCCCTCAGTGAAATTTTCCCACAATTTTTTTATTTCTAATGGTAGTCTTCCTTGCATTCCTTCACAAATTACTTGAATAACCAATTGCTGACTTATTTCCTGGGCCTGTGTGCGGGCTAATGCTAAGGACATTTTCTTGTATTGATTCCATAGTCCCTGCTAAAAGTAACAAATCCTTTTCACCTTGCTGTTGCCATACTGGCAGTATTTTAGAAAATAATTGTTGCCCCATTCTAATTTTGACAATGATGCACTGATGGGCTTTCCCAATTCTTGTTTTTCAGCTGTAACATAACTTAGTTATGTTATTACAAAAAGTAATTTTCCCTCTGCTGATACTTACACCTTCTTGTCAACTGTAGAGAATAGGCCACCTCTACCTTAATTGAATTGGCCTCATTAGCACTGACCCCGCCCCCACTCACTTGGTAAGGCAACTCCCATCTTTTCATGTGCTATAATATTTATACCTTCTTACTGTATTTTTCAGTCCATGCATCTGATAAAGTGGGTTTTAGCCCACAAAAGCTTATGCCCAAATAAATGTGTTAGTCTCTAAGGTGCCACAAGGACTCCTCGTTGTTTTTGCTGATACAGACTAACACGGCTACTACTCTATAACTTAGTTTGTTTGCTGTGACCTCTATGTTAGTAGCATTCAGTACCAGTTTTACCCAGAGCAGTTTTCAATACACCCCTTGGGAGTGTTTTTTTTTTTTTAGGCTACCCACCCCTCCTGTCAATCAAATCCAATAACCTTCAGTAGTTCACATTGAGATAGTGTTAGGACAGCTATATTTTCACTAGACCTTTACAACTGTGTCTCTTTTCCTCCTCTTGTTCTGCTTTTATTAACTTTATCTGTGCCTATTTGTTAACCACAATATTGGACAGCTCCACACAACAAATGCAGGACCACACCAGGGGCTCCTTCTGTAGCTGACATGAATCAGTTTATCTTCCAGTAGGCACTGTCCTCTGAAGCCACTTAGCTAGGGGATTGTTTCTCTAATCTTGTCTAATTTCTGCTGTACTCGACCCTGCAATCTCAAGTGGTCTGCTGACATTTTCCTTCATCTGCAATCAGAATTGTGACCCTGAATTGTGAATCAGGTGCACTGTAATAGGAATGGTCCTTTGAAGTGGATTCAGTCCAATTTATTTCTTGTTTGCCTTGGTCTGTGTAAATTTTTTAGGGGAGGTCGGACTTTAATAAAATTAGAATTAACCAAACTGTCCATCTCAGATACCCCAAATCTGAAGGGTCTTTGTGGCTCAATCATTTCAGCAAAAATAATAATGTGAGAACTAACATCATTTGTATGTGTGCTTAACCAACAGCAAATGAAAACAATGAATATTTTTGGGAAAAAAGTCAAAACTTCATGGAAATCTTGTTCATTTCTGATAGCTGACAATGAAATTACAATATTTTTATTTGAGAGGCAAGGTGAGTGAGGTAATATATTTTACTGGACCAACTTCTGTTGGTGAAAGGAGAAGCTTTCGAGTTTCACAGAGCTCTTCATCAGGT
The DNA here is from genome assembly GCF_965140285.1 of Lepidochelys kempii. Classification (NCBI taxonomy): domain Eukaryota; kingdom Metazoa; phylum Chordata; order Testudines; family Cheloniidae; genus Lepidochelys; species Lepidochelys kempii. The sequence goes on from NC_136382.1 coordinate 58,793,382, forward strand.
CTGGAGAGGGTAACCAGAGTGTTCAAGCGAAATATGGATTGCTAAGTATAAGTGCTGTAGGGTTGTCAGTTTACATCTCAAATTGTTAGTTTACTGACATTTTCTCTTCAGTATAATGCTATGCCTCTTTAATATATGTCACCAATTAGCAGCATGAACTAGCACTCAGCTGCTAATTTCAGCCCTCTCATCAGATTATTGTATGATTTATTCAAATCCTGGCACATAATGTTGAGCAAGAAAGACACATTAGAGTCTCTTTTAATGTTCTGTGTACATCACAGTCTGTCACTTTTGTCTATCATCACACACTTGTTTCCACAACTCTAAAATTATTGTAACTGCAAGTGGTTGGAATAGACCGATTCAGTGAGTGTAAACTGTGCATCTGGGGAATAGCAGTGAAAATAGAATGAGCACTGTCAGCAGCTTAGTTTTCTACGTGGCCTTTAAGGTTTTACTACGTATCAAATGGAATTCAGCTCTTGTTGTAAACTCCCTAGGTGGACAGAGCACATCTAAAAATAACAGCTAATTTGCAGAACAGAAGAACATGTTGTTTATGTGAACCTTTAAAAAGTATTTACAGGTTTCAGCAAAATTGGGAAACAGTTTTCTGTATTTTAAATGATACATTTTGTTTCAAGAAAGGCCTCGGGGAAACTGCATCACTCTCTTCATTTTATTTTTACACAGAGTTGACTTAAACAGATTTTTAAACTTTGCAATGTAAATATTCTTTAAAAAAACTGTACATATGCAACATACACGAAGCAGCCCCTGGAGTTTACACAGGCTTTGGGTGAATGGGGTTAGAAATCATGAAACAGATTTCCACCGTCATCCTTTGGATTTTGTCAGTAGAAATTCAGCTGTATGGGGCCTTCGGCTTGCGCTAAAAATGAAACCAAGGAAATTTAGTGTGTCTAAGTAATGCAGGATCAGCCCCCAAGTGGCAAAATTAGCGGAAACAGGGGGAGTGTTATTAGTTATATGAGCTTAGCATGTTAGTCGTTAAAGGTGAACACTTTCTGAGATGTCAAGAGAACTGAGGTTGCAGGACTGAATAATGTGGGGGAAAGGAGCTTTGGCGAAATTGTGGATGATGCTCGGTAGTAATTTAAGATTTCATCACAGAACTCCAGGGATGCAAATATTTGATTTCTGAATATGAATCATGTTAGGCTGCAGAAACCATGAAAGCAACAGAATGGGATAATTATCTGTCACTTTAATTCTTTTGGCTAAATTGTTCCCCCCCTACATGGAGTCACAGGAGGAAAGAGCTAAACCACATAGAGGCCAGACACAATCGTTTCCACCACTGGGAATAACAAGGCAAGAAATATTAGCTTATTAGCGGAAGCTTGCTTTGTAATGTAACATTTCCAGACTGTTTCTGCATTCCAAGTCAGCATAGGTGTCACATGAGTGTCCTTTGGTATTCCCACACCTGTCATCTAGAAGTATTGCATTGCCACTTGGACTGTGCACCTTTCTCTCTCTCTCTCTCTCTCTCTCTTTTACTATAATCAAAGGGCTGACTTCAGACAGTTCTTCCTTCAGTGGAACTGTCAGCTCCAACTGAAATGATATGAAAATGAACAGTGGCATCGTGAAATTGTTAACTGAAATATCTAAATTTAACTAAAATGCATAAATCACAATGAACATCAAATTGTGGGTATGCATATCATGCTCTTGAGCCTCATACATAACTCCCATTAATTATAGTAGAATTATTATACACTTTTCATCAAGACATCATTCCCATAATGGTTTTATTTATTTATTGCAAGAAATGATATACAGTAAAACAACATACATAATCCCTGTTGGATTATTTGCTTTCAGATTCTATTAATATTTAACATTATTCATGTAGGTTTCATTCCATTATTGTTTATTTTCTTTAGGAAACAAGCCTTCACAAAATGCACCTGAAACATGTACATATTTTTAAGTAGAATGAGAGTACATTTTAATGATTTAATTTGATACTGGTGCATGGTGATTCTCCCGTGTGAGTTGAATTTTGTATTCCTTTTGAGAACTAAACAGGTTGACATTACTTGGAGTCTATGAATCAGAGGGTGGATCCTGAGTTAACTACAGATTTAAGTTTCTGCTTTATGCATATGATCTATGTGGGCAGAGGAGGTTGTATCTTGGCACAGCTGTATATTTACTTAGTAACTGAAGCACTCCTCGTTGGCGGAACAATGGGAGGTGAGAGCTAACACTCCCTTAATAACAGTGGGGAAAAATCTAAGGGATGAGAATGGATGCTACAGTCTCAAGATCACATGGTTTGACATTTGGATTTCTAATATATATATATATAATACACACACACACAAAGGTGAGTTACTTGGAAATGAACTAACTGATGTCTGCACAGAACTGCAGTAAACTCTTCTTTCTCTGACTTCTCCATAGGAAGGCAGGGGATCAGGATTTAAATGATAAAACTGACCCAAAAATGTCTCATAGGGAAGTTTCTTCTCAATGTATCTAACACTAATGCAAATACATTCTAGTTTTACATTACTGAGTTCTTGCACGGCCCCTATAGGCAAAGTGTCCATAGCATGCACACTGGGAGAGCTCTAAGGCCCTGTTACAGTCCTTAAGGTTATTTTTATCTTTCTCTGTAACAAAGCTTCCCAGTAGTATAAATCATTCTATTACTGTTTTTAGTGATATCGTTTCTGTGTGTTTCTTCTTTCATATACTGTATAATTTTGGATTATATAAACAGGGTCAATAAACACAATAACTATCATTCTGTTTGACTGCATCACATTTACAAGTCTATAGTGTCCATTCAGAAGATCCCTCAGAGACATATGACTCACAAGAAACTAATCTATTAGCTGACCAGGTAGGACATAGGAGCTCCCAGAGCCTCGGGAAGCCAGATTGTCATTTCAATTCAAAGTCAGAAGACTGTCCCAGAGAGGTGTCCTCCAAACTTCAGGCCATTTCAAATAAGTACTGTGATGGATCCATTGCAGCTAGAACAGCCAGAGCAGAAGGTTGCGATGTTAGCTATTAGATTTTGCTCAATTAGGCAGATCCAAAGCTTCTCCAAGCAAATTTGGTTCATAAATATGTTAATTGTTTTTGCACAATCAAAAAATTATAAAAAAATATAATATTAAAAAGGAGCCCAATTGTTTTTTCCCCCCTGGAATCTTGGCAGCACTATTTTAAGCAGCACTGCATTTTCTTAAAGAAAAAGACCCTGAGCGAGCACTGACAGCATGCTAGGGCAGCGTAATTAACAGAAAGAATGGCTTCTGACTCATACCTCCTTTTCACAAAAATATTATGGCAAAAACTAGAACTTGCTGCATTACAATTATTACACGGAAGGAAAGTTCAATATAAAAGAATATATTCAATTATAATTATTGTAAGACCGAAATCTTGTGGATAAAATTCTGTTTAAACTATTCATCCTCAGTGTCCTTTGAATCCCAGTAATCCATATCTCCAGCTCCATAGTGCGTATGCATGTATATGCTAAATATATGAACCATACAAGATTCTGGGGCACATTTTCCTAAGTGGCTGAGTACTTAAGCCTGATCGGGGAGGAAGAGCAGAAAAGGAAGAAGGAGGGTTGGCATGGTTCATAGTGCTCATTGGGATGGCAGCAAAGCCATCAAAAGAACTGTTGCAGGGTTAGCATCACCAGCAACCCCATTCCTTGATTTTTGTACATTTTAGAAATTTCCTTCTGAACCTCAGACCTAGTTCATGCCTACTTCAGGGAACATGTGACTGTTGAGAATGCTAACCCTGTACAGAATTTCATTGAGTACGTCAGAACTGGTGAATTCCCCAAACATGAGGAGACTTTTGTGGTCTCTTCTTTTCTTAGTCGTCTCTTTCGTTGTGCCGAGTAAGATTTCACTGGGCTTTATCATCATTATTTCAGCATTCCATGAATCTGGAAATCTACATGTAACACTGGAAGAAAAGGATTAAACAGTAACTGGCCATGGGATAAGGGCTCACATATTGGATGCTAGTCACATGAATTCAAGTGCTGAGAAGAGAGAGAGAGAGAGGCTCCAGAAAGGGGACTTCTTCATTCACATCAAGAATGAAAAGTCTTCCATAGAACCAGTGACATTTTTCTCCCAGCACCTGGGGATTATGTTAAATTAAACTAGTGTCACCTGACTTGCCTGGAGCTTCTTAGAGAAACAGTTGGAAACTGAGAAGGTCTGAGGGTTTAGAGAGAACCACGTTCTTGTTGTTTCTCATCATTCTGCAGAGGCCAGGACCTGCTAAATGAGATTTCAGAGAGATTGGGCTGTACATGGTAGTAAAGTGTCATTGCCGCCTCCTTCAGTAAGCAAGCTTTCTGTCACATTACCAAAACCTTTTGGCTCTTTGCTAGTAATACATTTGTTGTGTGATTGGCTTATTGCATATATTTATTTTGTTTTCCAGTAAGCACAGTATAAATAAATCCCATCCTGTCTGTTGTTATGAGAGTGCTCTTTCAGGGATTTCACTCAGCACTTCATCACGTGAATGCTCAGTAGCAAGCATGTCTATTACAAATTGATCCATTTGCTCATTATTTGGGAGAAACAGGAGAGTGTTTGACTCACAGGCCTCATTTCTAGCTGTTTTATAAGGGTGAGCATGGAACAGATGTAGGATTGGGGCATCTGGGAAAGAAGTTTGTGAGAGTTGCCTTAAGATTGTCTCAATAGATGTGCTACAAATCCAAGAGACACACACATCTCAGAGGTGACAGGGTAGTGAACCAGACATGACTATATTGTTGCTAGAGTGAACACAGAATTGCTTTCATGACTTAGCTTATTGATGTATAGGTGCTGAAAGACCAGATTCCACACATCTCATCTCATCTTTTTACTTTTGTGTCCATAAAACGGCAAATAACTACAGCCATAATTAGGTACTTAGATATTCAAATGGTTGGATTGCAGGCACAAAACCAAAACCAAACAAGCCAAATAATCAGAAATATGAATTTCTGAAAATGATAGGTTGTTAAAAGATACGTCTGAAGACTGTCAATAGAATTCTTTTTCTGGAACTTATAAATCGTCTTTAACGGTCAGGGGTCACAAACATTTCAATACCGCAATCCCCTGCTCTTATCCAGTCCTACTAGAGACCTTCTTTCACCTGAACAGAGATTTTGAAATTTTGAGGCAAATAGCAGCCATCAGTTTTACACCCACCCCTTAATTCTGGTCTGTTTTCTTTTACTACTAAGGACAAACACATATGCATTTAATTCAACTTTTCAGCTGCATCTGCGCTGGGCAATGAACGATGACTATGAAGATGAGAGGACTAAAAATCCACCAGGAAGGTTGCCAACCACGTGCAATTTGGTGGCATTCTTCTGAGTCAGCACTGAGCCGATGCACCAACATTGAAAGTCTATATGCAGCTAGCTGTGAAATATTTGGCCAAGAAGTATAAACAAGGTTGCCCTTTGAATAGGTATCAGTATGGATCCCACTGAATGTATGCATGTACCTCATGCATGTGAGATCAGGTTCTTTTGAATAGTAGTGTCAATCAGGCCTGCACATGAGCCCTGTGTCTCCTTGGATTCCCATACAGCATAGCTGCTGTAAACCTCCCTCAGTTCCTTCTTACCACCTGTGACCGAGAGACATAGTCCAGTGAGTGTCGGACCAGTTCTTAAGCTTTAGGTAGACCATCTGCAAATCTTCTAAATCCTTTCAGAACTCTTCTGATTATCTTGATTTATGATCCCTATGATTATACCTGCCTGTCTGGCCTGAGCATCGATGGTTAAATTCCCTGATATAGGGCTCTGTAACATGGCAGACTCAAAGACTGCAGACTTCAAGCTCTGTGCATCCTGTGATTGTCTAATCCCCTCAAAAGATGAATACAACAGGCACCTCTTCTGCCCCGGAGAGCCACGTAAACCGAACACGTTTGGGGTCCGTATCCTATTCCACTAGGACTTGTCAGTTGTGAGATGCCAGACTGTAGCGCCATCTTCTGGAACAATCTAGGATCTTGCTAGTGAACAGGTCAGAATCATCCAGTGTCCCGTTTATCAGACAAACTAGACAGTGAATACTGGGGTGGAGAAGATGCTGCTGAGAAAAGACCCAGCTCTGCTGAAACTGGCACCGACTCCTCTGGCAGGCCCAGCGTTGCTAAGAGAGCAAAGTGGATGTTTGCCGCCCTCCAATGGAACTTCAGGGGGCTCCAAATTATTTTTAAAAAGGTCCAAATTCATAGAAAGTTATCCAGTGCGAAGCAGTGGGAGAGCAGCAGATTGGCAAGTCTCCTCTTCTTTTATATAAATTATAAATCTCAGAAAAATACTGACATGGTAGCCAAATTTTGCTTCTTTAAGCTTTTAAAATCCAAGATTTTCAAGTTGTCTAACTATCCTGTGAAGTCTTGGAATTTTTTTTTTTAATAGTGATATCCAGGTCTCCCAAAATACCCACTTGCCCCACCCCCAAAACAGGGACCCTAGACTGAGCTGTGGTGTTGAAGTCTGGCACTGAAAGAGGCTGCTCCGAACACAGAGGCAGAGACTCCAGGAGGAGTTCAGCATCCTCTGATAAGGTCAGACAACATAAATCCTGTAGAGATAGATCCGCCAAGCTGCCCACACCATCAGGGCCTGGGGAGAACGAACAGGCTGCAGCATAAAGGACACCACCAGCTCCAACCCCAGTATTGCACCCCTTGGCATTGATACGTATCACAGAGGATGAGTCCAGGAGAGAACCAGAATAGTCATTGGTGCCAGAGTACCTACAAGTACCCGTACAGATGCCAGTACTGGGAGTGCCATACACTTCAGTGCCTCCCTTAGAGGAGATCTACTCATCCTCACATCACTGGGGGGTACTTTTTCCTGTCTTCAAGTACAGAACCCTCCCTTCTGAGGTCTGTGGTGGCATCCAGAGAGATCTGCTGGCTTCCCCTAGAGGGCTCTGCACCACACAGCTCAACCGAACTGGCACCAGTCTGGCCAATAGTCTATCCCCCTCCAATATTCCACTAGTGCAGCACAAAGGTGGGGAATGGAAAAAGAGAAAGAAGCAGCTCTTCCTTCCCACACACACACATGCTGAAAGGAAAGGGGAGGAGGGAGAAGCTGGAGCATAAGAAACACCACCATCCTACCTGCTCCTACTTGAGCTCTCATCAGCCCATCTCTGCTGAGGGTGTCTCCACTGCTCCTGGTCCCATCGAACCTGCACGTTGGCTAATGAGGTAAGCATTTTCATTAGAGCCGAGGTGTTAACCCTAGATTGCCATCAAATTCTAACTCAGATAAAGTAGTTCAATAAACTTATCCTTTTAGGATTTCAATTAAATCATTATTACTCTTCACCTCCTGAATTACAAGTTCTGTGTGGTGTTACTATGTGCTGGTACACACATGGGTGGTTTTCAGTGGCTGGTGAAGGTATCCATGTCGATAGTTCAAATGTCAGTTTAAGTTTGTACAGTTTTATGGGATCTTTCAGGATAGAAGCTTCTCTATAAATGCAGTTGTTGTTATTAGGCTCAATCTCGAGGTTTTTATTTAATCATTAGGTAAGCAAAACTCATTGCCCTCAATGAGAAAAGACTGGCATTTGGCCAATTATTATTTATCGTCTATACAGCCATGTCTCTCCTCCCAAGATCCACGAGTCACATCTTCCCTTTGGAACCTGCCTTGAGTGCGGGATTTCCAAAAGTGCTCAGGTCTAACTCTGCTCTCATTGGCATCCCTTGCTAAGTGTCAGATTGGGATTGTCCCTACAAGAGGATGCTGGGGACAAAGTGCCTTAGGTGTCCTCCCAGGGATCACCCGTGATCATAATGCACAAGTGCTTCCAGCCCACATGGACTCTGAGCCAGGTTCTCAGCTAGTGTAAATCAAAGCAATTCCATTGACTACCCCACCTAAGAACCTGGTTCTGTAAGTCTAGTGCTGGCTGTAGGAAGGGAGGAAGCAGCTGAGCATGCATGATCCAGTACAGCATCTCACTTTCTTATTCTCTTTGCTTGACATCCTGTCTGCAGTGGTTCATTAATATATTTTGTAGGGCTGTCGATTAATTGCAGTTAACTTACGCGATTAACTCAAAAAAAATTAATTGTGATTAAAAAAAGTAATTGTGATTAATAACAGTTTTAATTGCACCAATAATAGATTACGAGTTGAAATTTGTTGCATATTTTGGATATTTTTCTACATTTTCATATAATTTTGTATTCTGTGTTGTAACTGAAATCAGTGTATATTATTTTATATTACAAATATTTGCACTGTAAAAATGATAGACAAAAGAAATTATATTTTTCAGTTCATCTCATACAAGTGCAATCTCTTTGCTGTGAAAGTGCAACTTACAAATGTAGATTTTTTTGTTATATTTTGTTTTTTTGTTGCACTCAAAAACAAAACAGTGTAAAACTTCAGAGCCTTCAAGTCCACTCAGTCCTACTTCTTATTCAGCCAAGCTCTAAGACAAAGAACTTTGTTTACATTTACAGGAGATAATGCTGCCCTCTTCTTATTTACAAAGTCACCAGAAAGTGAGAACAGGCATTTGTATGGCACTTTTGGAGCTGGTACTGCAAGATATTTACTTGTCAGAAATGCTAAACATTCATATACTCCTTCATGCTTTGGCCACCATTCCAGAGGACATGCTTCCATACTGATGACGCTTGTTAAAAAAATGTGTTAATTAATTTGTGACTGAACTGCTTGCAGGAGAATTGTAAGTCCCTTGCTCTGTTTTACCCTCATTCTGCCATATATTTCATGTTATAGCAGTCTCGGATGATGACCCAGCACATGTTGTTCATTTTAAGAACACTTTCACTGCAAATTGACAAACACAAAGAAGGTACCAGTGTGAGATTTCTAAAGATAACTACAGCACTCGACCCAAGATTTAAGAATCTGAAGTGTCTTCCAAAATCTAAGAGGGACGAGGTGTGAAACATGCTTTCAGAAGTCTTAAAATAGCAACACTCAGATGTGGAAACTACAGAACCTGAAACACCAAAAAAGAAAATCAACCTTCTGCTGGTGGCATCTGACTCAGATAATGAAAATGAACATGCATCAGTCCGCACTTCTTTGGATTGTTATCGAGCAGAACCCATCATCAGTAACAATGTGTGTCTCCTGGAATGGTAGTTGAACCATGAAGAGACATATGAATCTTTAGCACATCTGGCACATAAATATCTTGCGACGCCAGCTACAACAGTGCCATGAGAACATTCTCACTTTCAGGTGACATTGTAAACAAGAAGCGGGCAGCATTATCTCCTGCAAATGTAAACAAACTTTTATCTGAGCAATTGGCTGAACAAGGAGTAGGACTGAGTGGACTTGCAGGCTCTAAAATTTTATATTGTTTTATTTTTGAATGTAATTTTTTGTACATTTGTAAATTCAACTTTCATGATAAAGAGATTGCATGACAGTACTTGTATTAGGTGAATTGAAAAATACTATTTCTTTTGTTTTCTTACAGTGCAAATACCTGTAATCAAAAATAAATATAAAGTGAGCACTATACACTTTATACTCTGTATTTTAATTGAAATCAATATATTTAAAAATGTAGAAAACATCCCAAAATATTTAAATAAAGGGTATTTTATTATTGCTTAACAGTGCGATTAATCGCAATTACTTTTTTTAATCGCTTTACAGCCCTAATATTTTGTAAACTGATTTGTCCTCTGTGGGTGGGTGGGAGGTAGATAGTCATCTCTGTGACTTACATGGTTTGACATTAATAAGTTTATTTTATCCTCCATAGATGGACAATGCGGAATCTATATACAAATCCTTACTGTTACAAGCCCAGGCCATTCTTATCACATTTTAATTGTATGTTGGCTAGAAAGAGTATCCATCGGAGGTTAGAGATAGGAGAGTCTAATGATTTTTTTTTTTGGTGAATAGTTTATTTGCTGAAAATGCAGGGTTTTTTTAATCCAAAACTATTTGCAAATTCATGTCAAATTCAGTGAATAGTTTCCACTGTTTGACTGAACCAAAATATCAAAACATTTTGGAAATGTTGAAACAATATTTTGTTTTGACTGACTTGACATTTTTCAGACATTTTTTTAATAAAATTAAATTGTTTAATTTTAAACAATTACCAAAAGCAAAGGAGGACTGGATTCACAAATGAGGGGGAGAGAGAGAAGTGGCCTTCCCCTAGGATCTTTTAGCTCCAGTGCTTAGGGAGCTCATCTGATTTATGGGAGACTCAAGTTCAGTTCCTACCTCTGCCTGATGTGGCAAAGGGATTTGAGTTTGGGTCTCCCACGTTGCAGGAGAGTGTCTAGCTATTGGGCCAGGAAATGATTTGGAGACATTTTTCTTAGTCTCTGTTTTTGAAACTCTTCAACTTTGTATAAAGGTTGAACCACAGGTGCTGACTTCCCAAAGTGCTGGAGGGTGCTCGACCCCTGGATCTGCCCCAGGCCCTGCTCCCACTTCACCCCTTCCCCCAAGGCCCTACTCCCACCTTCCTCTTTCCACCCCTGCCCTGCCCTGCCCCTACCCTGCCTCTTCCTGACCCCGCTCCACCCCCACCCCACCTCTTCCCTCCCCATTCTTCCCCCTCCCACCGAGTGTGCCGCACACTCGTTCCTCTCTCCTTCCCCCAAGAGCTTCCTGCATGACACGAAACAGCTGATTGTGGCAGCTGGGAGGCATGGGGAGGGAGTGGCAGGCGCTGATCGATGGGACCTGCTGGTGAGCAGGAGGCACTGGGGGGAGGGGGAAGTTCTCATAGGGGGCTGCCGGTGAGTGCTCAGCACTCCAGCCCCAAAGTCCCCACAGAGTCAGCGCCTATGGATTGAACAGTTTCAAAAGGAGAGATTGAGAAAGCCGCATACCAGAATATCCCATAGCCCAGTGGCTAGGGCCCTTTCTTGCAATGTGGGAGATCTAAATTCGAACCCCTCCTCCTTTTCTAGTAGAGTGAGAACTGAACCTCAGTTTCCTATAAGCCCAGAAAGTGCCCTAACCACTGGGCTACAGCTTGTAAAGGAGCTTCTTCTCCAGTTCATTCTTTTTGACTTGTTGATTCATTGGAAATTTTTTTGGGGGGGGGCGGAGGGGATCATTTTTGGTTTCAACCTGAACCAAACTTTTTTTCTAATGTTTTCAGAATTGCCAGTGAACAGAAAAATATCTTCTTTGCTCCGCTCTGGCTGGGAGGTCTGTGCTGAGCTTTCCAAATGTACCTTTGAAATATTTGCATCAGGAACCAGTTCTCTAAGGGATATTTCATAGGACAGGGAGTTAGGAAACTTGGGTTCTAGTCTTGCCTCATCCAATAGGGTCACTGTATGGCCTGGGTTAAGTCACTTACTTTTTCTCTTTCTCTGTTTTCTCACTTGTAAAAAAAGAGGAATGATAATTACTGAAAAATCCATCCATGAAACAAATCAACCTTCAAAAAATCATAAATTAGTGGGGAGGGAGGATAAAATCAACAACAAAAAATCCCTACCCCAAGCAGAGCTCTTATCCCACAAAGGACAGAGTGCCAGAGACTTAATTAAATCCACTACGGCTTTTACATAGAAGGTGCTCGGATACTATGGTGATAGGGAACTGTATAGAGGCCTTAAAGGCATGTCTACACAGTAATAAAAGACCTGCGGCATGGCTATGGCTATCCCAGGTCAGCTGACTTGGGCTTGTGGAGCTCAGGCTGTGGGGATATAAAATTGCAGTATACTCTTTTGGGCTCAGGCTGGAGCCCAGGCTCTGAGACCGTACCCACTAGCTGGGTCTCAGATCCCAGTCTCCAGCCTGACCCTGAACACCTGCATTGCTATTTTTAGCTTCACAGCCCATGCCCCATGAGCCCCAATCAGCTGCCCTAGGTTCTGAAATTTGGTGCCATGGGTTTTTCATTGCAGTGTAGACATATCCTGAGATAGATTACTATACCCTCCTTTGTAAAGCTCTATGGTGTCTATGCATTAAAAGTACTAAAACAGCTAATGTCTTGTGCTGAATCCCCACAACTCCTATTGCAGACAATGGATCTGAGAGAGCAAACCCCTCTGAAAATCAGCTCAAAAGAAGTAGTACTCTTATGGACTATACATATGGATTGCTTAATATTAGTAAGGAAGATCTTTATGATCTAGTGACAAGTGAATTGCTCCCTTCCTATTCATCCTCCATTTTCTCTACTTCTCTTATGTTTCTCATTGCCTTAATTTACTATAGCATGGTGAATTTATATTAGGAAACATTCATCATGCTTAGTCTAAGTAATATCGAGTTAATGTATTTTTTGATCTTCCTGAGGAGAAGCTCAGCTTTCTCTCAGTTCATACAGTTATAAATTTTTTATCTGTTCTGTCTGTAATGAAGACATGAATCAGTAGTTGTTTCTTATTACAAAATAAATACATTTCAATGACAGGGAACAATATTCCATGGAAATGTCTTAAAATAGAAGGACTTATTGCAAAGGATTATTATCCAGATTTTAAAATGCATTTAGTTTACAAAACAAAGTAACATTTACTGACTAAATTGTTTCTCAGTTTTCCAAGCTAGCAATAGAGACCAAAAAGAGCAACACCACTGCTCTGATTTTAATAACATAATACGAGCTTTGAGGATTTCATAGGAAGCCACGTTTTGTTGTTCGTTCAAATTACAACTTTCAGCTAAACTGTTATCCCCATTTTGTTATGGGGTGGGCAAAAACAGTGCCAAATACGCTGAGACACTTATTCATTTATCTTTCTGTGGCAAAACTAATGAAGTTCCTGGCTTCCCTCCTGAGCAACCTTCTTTACTTTTGTGTTTTATAGGATAATCAAAGTAGCAAAATTGTTGCCAATGCAGCAAATACCATGTTTATAGTAAAAAGAAAAAGAGGACTTGTGGCACCTTAGAGACTAACCAATTTATTTGAGCATAAGCTTTCATGAGCTATAGCTCACTTCATCGGATGCATGTCTATTTTAAATTATTTTGTTTGTAAAATCATGCAGAGAAGTTGCAGTGGGGGAGGTTTAGGTTGGATATTAGGAAAAACTTTTTCACTATGAGGGTGGTGAAACATTGGAATGCGTTACCTAGGGAGGTGGTAGAATCTCCTTCCTTAGAGGTTTTTAAGGTCAGGCTTGACAAAGCCCTGGCTGGGATGATTTAACTGGGAATTGGTCCTGCTTCGAACAGGGGGTTGGACTAGATGACCTTCTGGGGTCCCTTCCAACCCTGATATTCTATGATTCTATGAATGTTCCTATGCTACATACAGAAGTTGCCCTATTGGTTCATTATCCTGTCTCTCACAGTGGCCAGTACCTGATGCTTCAGAGGAAGATGCAGAAAACCTTGTAGTGGACAGCTCAGAAATAACTTGCCCACAGGGATTTTTTTTAAAATCTCACTGATGAGTGGTAAGCTTCTGCCCTGAAACAAGAGGGTTGGTATCCTTTCTAAAAAAAGGTTTATCCTGCCCAATTTAACTGTGGATGTTATCAGTACCCTCATAAATGCTGAAGCCTTTTTGTTTTGACTCCTGTGAAGCTCTTAGCCTCAGTTATATCATGTGGCAATGAATTCCACAGATTAATTATGAATTATAGCCTTACTAGTACCACAGACACAAAATGCCGTATCAGGGGCATCTGAGTTCACAAGTATCTTTATCTTCATCTTTACCAAACAAAACAGCCCAGCTAATTCTGTTATTCATTTAAATCTTATATCTTGAATATGTAGTCTCTTGGCTTATTGTGAATGGGTGGAGACAGCAACAGTGCTGATCTATGCACCGCATTTTCTGAGAGGCTGCACTGTGTTTATTGTGCTGAAAATCGAATCCAATTACTTGTTCCTTTTCATAATGAAGCCACTTCATCACAATTCTGTTGGCTTCACTAAATTATATTACAAATGTGAATTATTTTTCATTCAAACTGTGGCTCAGTTAAAAGTTTTCTCTGATAAAAGATTTATAGTTTGCTGTTTGTCATGAGATGAAAAATGTTACCAATAGAGAGTAGAATTACTTTCTGGTAGAAAATGTTTTAAAAAATGAAATAGTAAAAATATGCCATGGGTCCCTCTTGCACTAAAAGTTCTTTGTTTATTCTAGGCATTTTATAACGCTGCCAGGTTATCTGGAGGTGCAAAATGTACGAATGCTTTCATTAAATGGCTCCTAAACTATAGGCTGCAGGTGACCAGGGGTCCACAAAGCACTTGCGTGTGGTTCTTGGAGAGTTGTCTGGTCAGATGGTGTGAAGTCTCCTCCTTGTTTCTAGCTGTTAAATCATATTAAAAGACACTTGAAATACATTAAATACTTTCCTAATATTACCTTCTGATGAAAACAACTGCTAGAGGCATGGTATTTGACTGCTAGCGAGAGGGGACATAGTATACAGGATCATGAATGAGAGGGGAGGTGCCCACAAAGTAATCTCTTTATTAAAATGTGGCTCACGTTATAACAAGTGTGAGAACTCTTGTTCCAGTCAAACATTAGAGGTGATTGGGAATTTTCCAACTAAACAGGATTTAATCAGAAAATGCTGATTTGTCAAACCTGAAATGTTTTGCAGAAACATGTTGGGTTTGACGAACTTTCAGTAAACGACAGGCAGGAGTCTGATGGAAGCCTACCTGGTTCCAGCTCACTTGGTGGACTGCTGGAGACTCCAGGTACCAACATCCATGGTTCTGGGGCACTCCTGCTATGCAGACTGCTCCAAGTCTCTAGGACTTCTAGGCTCCTTGGTCTGGGGCTGGAAACCCTGAGAGTCCCATTCTGGTCAGTTTCATAGCTGCTATTCAGTGGTGAGCAGCAGTGAAACTGACAAGAATCATGTCAGTTCCAAAAAGCAGCTGCCAGGCATCCCAGGAAATGTATTTCATTGGGAAATGCCATGTTTCAGTGTTTCAAAACTGTGTTTTTTCAGAATCTCCAATTCATGGGAAATTTCAAAGAATTTGGTTTCCTTCCAAATCAGACCAAAACCAAATCCTGAAATTTCGAAATTTTCCACATACAGGAAATTCTGAGTTAAGCCAGTTCTCTGTAATATGGAAGTATTTATATTTGGCTACTGTTACAAAAAAATATAAATCAAGATAAATAATTACCATAATGTTTGCTAAGGTTCATAAGTACATTAACCATACAAATGGATCCCTGATATATCTTTGGCTTTCTAGCCTTTGAAATGAAATGCATTCTGATAATTTTTTAAATGGGTTTTATCTTGGAACAAGCATTTTTGATCCTTTTTTTGAATTTTTATACAAGATTTTCATTACATAATCATTCACTTTAAATGCTGACAATATAAGGATAAAAACTTGCCAAAAAGCAATAGATGTTAATGGACCAAATTCTGTCTAGCTGTTTTGTGGAGTGTAATTTAATTCAGAATATTTTTATAATTTTAGGGCCCAGTCCTGCATCCTTACTTTACTCATATAAAAATCTAAATTTATTTATTAGGAATTTTGTCTGAAAAAGGAAACCAAGACTAAGTCCTTTCTTTGCATTTTCCATATAGCCACAATTGTAGACTTGCAAACATCAAGCAAAAGTAGGTAAATATACATAGCACCTTTTGTTAATTTCAGAATCTTTATAATATATGACTTGTACACATCATGATAAAGGTTAAAATACTAAATTCTTGACAATATTTTTTCCATCTTTTCTGTCTCCTCTTTATGAACTCAATACACAGATTTTATATTCACCAGAATATTAACAATTTATTTTGAAAAATAAGCAGACCTGTCTGTTGGGATTAACAATCCCAACTCATTTAACAACCTGTCAACAAAAGTTGGAGATTTATCTGAGGTCCAGCATAATGTTCAATTCCTTGTTAACCATACTGTTACAAAATGTTCTTGATATAAACTTAACTGATGACCTTGGATGTAATGATTTTGTTATCCAAAAAATTATATACATAATGAGGTCATATTCTGCCCTGAGATATATGCATGCAACTCCTATTGAAATCAGTGGGAGTTCTGAACACAGAACTGTGGAGCAGAGATTTCTCCTTGATCTCTAAACTATTTTTAATTAATTGGGGGGAAAAGTAGTAAACCAGCATTCCAAATCCTGAGGTTCTTACTCAGGATTTATTTTGTGTTTATGCAGATCAAACTTGCCTGCAAGTCCACAGTAATTTACCTGAGAGAGGACAGAGTAAAACACTTGCTACTAGGTATTCATAGTGCTGGGATTACACTCAGTAATAGTTTACTAGATGGGTACATTTTAAAGTGATATAGGTGCCAACCCTCCATTTTAAAAGTGATTTAGACACTTAGGAGTCTAAGTCCCATAAAAATCATCTATGTGCCTACGTAATTTTTTAAAATAGGGCTTAGACCCCTACGTCAGTTAGGTGCTTTTGCAACTTTTACCCTACATCTGGTAATATGTACATGTGAGTATTTTAGCTATTATTTGTATTACAGTAATGCCATTGTGCTAGATGCTACAGTCAAAAAATAATGTTCAGAATCATTGAAGGTGATAGATAATAAGAGAGAAAATACCATATTGCCTCTATATAAATCCATGGCATGCCCACATCTTAAATACTGCGTGCAGAAGTGATTGCCCTGTCTCAGAAAAGTTACATTGGAATTGAAAAAGATACAGAAAAGGGCAACCAAAATGATTGGGGGTATAGAACAGCTTCCATATGAGGCGAGATCAATAAGATTGGAACTTTTCAGCTTGGAAAAGACAACTAAGTGGGGGATATGATAGAGGTCTATAAAATCATCATGGTGTGTAGAAAGTAAATAAGGAAGTGTTATTTACTCCTCAAAATACAAGAACCAGGGGTCACCAAATGAAATTAATAGGCAGCAGGTTTAAAACAAACAAAATTAAGTATTTCTTCACACAATGTACAGTCAACCTGTGGCACTCTTTGCCAGAGGATGTTGTGAAGGCCAAGACTCTAAGAGGATTAATAAAAGAACTAGATAAATTCATGGAGGACAGGTCCATCAATGGCTATTAGCCAGGATTGGCAGGGATGGTGTCCCTAGCCTCTGTTTGTCAGATGCTGGGAATGGGTAACAGGGGATGGATCACTTGGTTATTACCTGTTCTGTTCATTCCCTCTGGGGCACCTGGCATTGGCCACTGTCGGAAGACAGGATACTGGGCTAGATGGACCTTTGGTCTGACCCAGTATGGCCGTTCTTATGTACATCCAAATAACATATTTAATGATTCAGGGGGAGGTGATCATTTAGTATATTAAATATTTTAGAATGCTTGTTGTTGTTTTCCTTTGTTTCTTGTCTGAATAATGTTGGGATGGGTCAGGAGGGACTCACCTGAGAAGCCGGGGCTGGGAGCTGCAGTTGCCTGATGCAGGTAGGAGGCAGCCCCGTCTGAGTAGGGGCTGATGTGGGTGATGACTTGGCACCTCCTTGCCTGCAGTAATTGGACTTTGGGTATCTGGTCAGTAGATCTGATCAGACACTGCTAGGTCCCATTTTCGACCAGACTAGCCAGTCAAAAACTAGGCACCTGGCAACCCTAGCAGAGAATCTTCTGCTGACTTTTTAAAAACATTTTTGGTTTTGCACTCATAGGCCTCGAGTCTGCAATGCATGTCATGTGAGCACAGGGGCCTACCTTTAACCAACTCATTGCAGGATCAGCGCCATCATTTACAGGAACATATACATGCAAGCACTGTTTTGTGCCCACAATGAATTGCAGCTGCAAAATTGCAGTTGCTATTATTTGTGCCTGAGAGTGCTGAGCTGAAAAGGCAGCTAATAATATTTTCAAATAATCTCTAAGAGAATTGCATGTGTTGATTTACCATTTTTACCATAAAAACTCTGGGAATAATGATAGACTGTAGATTATCTTATCTCTTAATGCAGGAGGATACTCAGGTCACATACTCTGTATGCCACAGTCACTAAAAAGGATGAAATCTTGGCCTCAGTGAAGTCAATGGGAGTTTTGCCATTGACTTCGATGGGGCCAGGACTTCACTCAAATTTCTTAAAAATCCATTAAATTCATGCCAGTGACCACTCCTGCAGTAATCTTAGATTGTCTGTAAAAGGGGCTATCAGGTTAACTTTAGCAACACTTGCCTTTTTTTGAGTGAGCTCCCGCTGAGCAAGAAATCAGAGTGCTTTTTACTATTTTGTACTTTAATTCATTTCACATTACAGATATGAAGCATGATTGTTGTTATTTGTATTAAAGTAGTGCCCAGAAGGTCTAACTGAGATCAGATTCAGAACCTCATTGCACAAACACACAAAAAGTAACCGTCCCTGCCCCAAGGAGCTTACACTCTAGAAAAACAAAAGTGATGGGACTGTGTTGCTTTTTCTGCACTTGAACGTGAAGTATCTCAATCAAATGGAAGCTGGAAAGCTGGTTTAATGGTTAAAACACAGCAGAGGAAGTCAAAAGATCTGGGATCTATTTCTGGCTCTACTTCTTTCTTGCTGTGGGAATTCAGCAACTAGATTAACCTCTTTTTGCCTCAGTTTCCCCATTTGCAAAATGAGAGTCATACTTGTGAGGCTTAACTTATTAATGTTGATCAAATTGTGTTAAGATCATTAGATTCCTCACTAAATGTGTTCAAAATGTGTGCACAAATTCATGAACCTGGTTTAAAAAAACAGCAAAAACCAATAGTAATAAAAACAACCCACAAGAGGAAAAGTACAAATCTTCCATCAAGAACCACATAAACAGACATTAATGAATTTTATTTTGTTAATGTTTCACTAAAAGCAAAGGCACTTTTAAAACCAACAATAACCAATAAGGACTATAGTATACTTTTCTGTTGTGTACCTTTTTCTATACAACCAGTGAAGAGAATGAGATAAGTTAACACTAAAAGAAAGGGAGGCAAAAAGTTTTCAGAAGCATTTTTAAAGTAGTTGATGAGGCAGGAATCAAGGGCATGCTACTGCAGCAGTAACTATGGCAGTAATTCTGTCATATGCATGTTTACATATACACTAAATCTTCATTCCCGTAATTATAATACGTGGGTTTTTCCCTTGTACTGTTTGGTTGGAGGTTTCCACTCATACCTGGGGTTACTTTCAAATTGTACTTTAAAAGATTTCTCTCTGAGGCTGTTTTTTTTTATATATATATACAATATAAAGAAGACAAAATCCATTTTGTTCAGCCATAACAGCCATTTACTCAGAAGGCAAAGCAGAAATAAATTTCAAACAACAGTGAACTTAAAACCAAATCTAGAATAATTATTTTCTATTTTAAAAATAATACAGGTTCTCTTGTCTGTGCTCTGGCTCTTG
This sequence comes from Lepidochelys kempii, assembly GCF_965140285.1. Classification (NCBI taxonomy): domain Eukaryota; kingdom Metazoa; phylum Chordata; order Testudines; family Cheloniidae; genus Lepidochelys; species Lepidochelys kempii. Next base: position 58,812,775 of record NC_136382.1, read on the forward strand.
GAGATTCACAGTACTAGAGCTGTTGCCAGGAGACCATTCAAATGTCCATTGAAGTCAATAGAAAGATTCCCACTGACTGTAATGGACATTGGATTAGGCCTGAAATCAACCATATATCCTAATCTAAGAGAACATCTGTCCTTAAATAAAAAATAACACTGTAGTACTTCACTCAGTATTCTACATAAATGTCTTGTATGAACAAAACCACACATTACTTTTTGTGGTTTTACAGAATGATCACATATTAAACATTGGCAAACAACTAATTCCTTCCATCCCTCACAGGATCCCTAGTAGGCCATGTCAGAGAAGGGATAAGTAGCCTCGAGTGACATGTACTAGAGCAGGGGTAGGCAATCTATGGCACGCGTGCCAAAAGCGGCATGAGAGCTGATTTTCAGTGGTACTCACACTGCCTGGGTCCTGGCCACCGGTCCGGGGGGCTCTGCATTTTAATTTCATTTTAAATGAAGCTTCTTAAACATTTTTAAAACCGTGTTTACTTTACATACAACACTAGTGTAGTTATACATTATAGACTTACAGAAAGAGACCTTCTAAAAACATTAAAATGTATTACTGGCACGTGAAACCTTAAATTAGAGTGCATAAAATGAAGACTCGGCACAGCACTTCTGAAAGGCTGCTGACCCCTGGACTAGAGCTTAACTCGCAGCCTGACTCAGTTTTCTGATTTTAGAAATAAAGCTTACCAGAGTAGTGCTGGGATTTCAGTAGTTAGTGTATTTTTAAACAATGGAGGTATAGAAGGAAACAAATGTCGTAAGTGTCTTGCCCAGTGTCTTGCCTGTGTGCTAAGTTCACTGTTTGTCAAAAATCCATTATCTGATGATTAATTAATAACAAAAGGGAGTGCTTCTGTGCCCTTTTATGACTCCTGGGCTGCTGACTGTGAAATATAACACATAATACAGTGGGTTTGTGGGTAGTCTTTTTTAGGACTGAATTATTTTGGTACATTTTTGCTGGTAAACACAAAGCTTAAGTGCAACCACTGAAATAAATGAGTGGGAATTCCCCCCCCCCCACACACACACACTTTTTACTATACTTTTAATATTCTTTTCTGCACAACTTCAGCCTCATGCGTTTTCTCGTCCTAGCTCACTCCCATAGCAGTTTCTCATGTAGTTGCATTTCCAACATAAAATATCTGAATCTTCTTCCCTTCTACCCTGTGCAATCCTATTATGGTCATCAGTAGCAAGCCAAAAAAGAGAAAGAATCTTATGATTATCTCAGGTTTCAGAGTAACAGTCGTGTTAGTCTGTATTCGCAAAAAGAAAAGGCATACTTGTGGCACCTTAGAGACTAACCAATTTATTTGAGCATGAACTTTCGTGAGCTACATCTCACTTCATCGGATGCATACTGTGGAAACTGCAGAAGACATTATATGCACAGAGACCATAAAACAATACCTCCTACCACCCCACTCTCCCGCTGGTAATAGCGGCACTGCTATGGGTACCCGCATGGCCCCACAGTATGCCAACATTTTTATGGCTGACTTAGAACAACGCTTCCTCAGCTCTCGTCCCCTAACGCCCCTGCTCTACTTGCGCTATATTGATGACATCTTCATCATCTGGACCCATGGAAAAGAAGCCCTTGAGGAATTCCACCATGATTTCAACAATTTCCATCCCACCATCAACCTCAGCCTGGTCCAGTCCACACAAGAGATCCACTTCCTGGACACTACAGTGCTAATAAACAATGGTCACATAAACACCACTCTATACCAGAAACCTACTGACTGCTATTCCTACCTACATGCCTCCAGCTTTCACCCTGACCACACCACACGATCCATCGTCTACAGCCAAGCTCTGTGATACAACCGCATTTGCTCCAACCCCTCAGACAGAGACAAACACCTACAAGATCTCTATCAAGCATTCTTACAACTACAGTACCCACCTGCGGAAGTGAAGAAACAGATTGATAGAGCCAGAAGAGTTCCCAGAAGTCACCTACTGCAGGACAGGCCAAACAAAGAAAATAACAGAACGCCACTAGCCGTCACCTTCAGCCCCCAACTAAAACCCCTCCAACGCATCATCAAGGATCTACAACCTATCCTGAAGGATGACCCAACACTCTCACAAATCTTGGGAGACAGGCCAGTCCTTGCCTACAGACAGCCCCCCAACCTGAAGCAAATACTCACCAGCAACCACATACCACACAACAGAACCAGTAACCCAGGAACCTATCCTTGCAACAAAGCCCGTTGCCAACTGTGCCCACATATCTATTCAGGGGACACCATCAAAGGGCCTAATAACATAAGCCACACTATCAGAGGCTTGTTCACCTGCACATCCACCAATGTGATATATGCCATCATGTGCCAGCAATGCTCCTCTGCCATGTACATTGGTCAAACTGGACAGTCTCTACGTAAAAGAATAAATGGACACAAATCAGATGTCAAGAATTATAACATCCATAAACCAGTTGGATTTATCACAGACACGAAGGTCGCTATCTTACAACAAAAAAACTTCAAATCCAGACTTCAGTGAGAACTGCTGAATTGGAATTCATTTGCAAATTGGATACTATTAATTTAGGCTTATATAGAGACTGGAAGTGGCTAAGTCATTATGCAAGGTAGCCTATTTCCCCTTGTCCCGTTCCCCCCCCCCCCCCGACGTTCTGGTTAAACTTGGATTTATGCTGGAAATGGCCCACCTTGATTATTATGCACATTGTAGGGAGAGTGGTCGCTTTGGATAAGCTATTACCAGCAGGAGAGTGAGTTTTTTGTGTGTGCTTTTTTGGAAAAAAAAAAAAAAGGGGGTGGGGTGGGGTGGGGGGGTGAGAAAACCTGTATTTGTGCTGGAAATGGCCCACCTTGATTTTCATACACATTGTGAGGAGAGTGGTCACTTTGGATAAGCTATTACCAGCAGGAGAGTGAGTTTGTGTGTGTGGTTTTTGGAGGGGGGTGGGGGGGTGAGAAAACCTGGATTTGTGCTGGAAATGGCCCAACTTGATGATCACTTTAGATAAGCTATTACCAGCAGGAGAGTGGGGTGGGAGGAGGTATTGTTTTATGGTCTCTGTGCATATAATGTCTTCTGCAGTTTCCACAGTATGCATCCGATGAAGTGAGCTGTAGCTCACGAAAGCTCATGCTCAAATAAATTGGTTAGTCTCTAAGGTGCAACGAGTACTCCTTTTCTTTTTATGATTATTTCAGTCTTTCTAATTGCTGATTTAGGAACAAAAATGGTTTAATGTGCATTTCTAGTCTTAAAAATGACTGTAAAATAGGTTTTGGGAATTCTATATGTATTATCAATCAATCATATCACACTTGTTCAATTTACGTGCAAAAGATGTTTATTTCTAACTGCCAGCCGTACACATATGACCTAGAATCTGAAAGTCAAGCTGGATCTTTTCTATTACCAGAACCCATCAACTTCTCCAACATCTTTGAACCCTTGACTTATAAGGTCAATGGGAGTTCATGGGAGTAAGAGAGGACAGAATTTGGCCTGGCAATTTGGAACTCTGATAAAAAGAAATGTAACTTCTCTTGATGATGTGTATCCTGATAGAATTCAGCTCTCTGTCCCATGCCTGTATTGGCTATGCAGCAGTGAGAAGAGTAAAACAGGACTTGAGTTAGTGAGGATGTCACTCTGACTGTACAGAGGGAGCAGGTCTGTTGAGAAAAAAGGATGCAACAAAGGTTTGACAGAAGCTATTGACACAAATGTACAGTATTTTTCCATCGTCTCCTTTCTAACTATAACCCCTGTTTAAAAACATAGCAGTTTATCTAATAGTGTATGTTGATCCTGTGCACTGAAAGCCCGAGTGTCAAACAAGCAAAACAGCAGTTGTTCCAAGAGAGGCAGAGAGCTCAGGAGCCCGTTGGGAGCCCAGGAGATTAGAAGCTGGACCCGTTAGAAATGGACTTTTCCTGGGTGAACCAAACTGCCTGGTTCAGGCCCTCTCTATGTATAGTATATAACCGCTTTTACTATTATGTTTTATAGAGAAGGAGAGAAAGATCAATGCAGTTCCTTCAACGCTGAGGTAGAGCTAAGAGATATTGCGCTGCAGGTTATAAATCTAAAGTTAAGAATTATTCTCAGGACACTAAGCATTTTAGAGACTAAGAGCATCATGATGGTGATTATTGATTGGAATTACTGTGGAACTTATTGAAGAATCTGAGCAGTTCACTATATTAAAAAATACATCCAAATGCCTCCACAAGGTAAAACTTCCATGACTTCTTTTAAGCCAGTTCCTGCCACTGCTAAGTAATCACAATATCACTTGGGATACCCAACTCCCCAATCATATTGCAAGGTCTGAATAACATAGGTTCAAGAAAAACAGAAGGAAAATAATCATTAATATTGACAGCGGCATTTCTTTATTATACTTTGTACTGCGAAGAGAGTAGTAATAGTAATAGCTGATTGAAACAGACAGATCTGCATATAATCCAATGATTTAAAAAATAAGTTTTTCAACAGATGTTTTTTTAAAAACTTATTTTTTTACTGGAAGTAAGTTTGCTGTTGAGGGTTTTAATAGCAGTAGAACCTATGCTAAGCATACCTCTCAGCTGTCACCCATTGTGTAAAATATCCCGTATTTCAGACTGTATTAAGAACATATTCGCTGTTCTCGGTAGTCCTCTATGGCTAGTGATGTTTGCCTGTTGCAGCTGCTGTATGCTAATCCCAGCTGACTGCATTTGCTATACAACTTATTTCTTGTGCTCCTGCTGCAAATATTAGGTTAACTGGCTGGTGCTGCTTTTCCAGCACTTGCCTTGCGTGTTTGCTCAGTGCTCTTCTTACTTCCATCATCTTCACATAATGAGAGCAGCCACTGTCCCCAGTGGAGAGAGGAAGGAAAGATAGGGGTAGGGGAAGAATATTAATGAGAAAGATGAAGGAAGAAAAAAGGGAAAGGTGAGACACGGTGGGGGAGGGAAGGAGACAACACTAGAGATGGTGTGGGAGAAATGGCATCCTATAGACTGTCTCTCATTTCAGGGCTCACTGCCTCATATTGCCACTATCTTTGAGAGTCTATGTCTCACATTGCAGTGGGGGTTTGAAAGTTCCCGCCTTGTCCAGTCCATCAATGTAGCCAGGAGTTTAAAATACACATCATCAGCTTGTTGGATGGTCAGTAAATAAACTTGTGGTTTTGGTTTTCTCAGGTTGCCAGACAATAAGATTGTTCATAGCCTGCACTTGTTCTTTCATTCACAGGTGGCCCTCACCTACATTAAGGTGTTGAGGAAAAATAATTATTTTCACTGCCACATACGGTGTTTCCAGACATCTTTGTTCAGTCTGTGTTGCTGTTGAGAGTTAGCCAGGTTAATCGATCCCTTTCTTAATGATTCCCAACATTCTGTTCACGGCAATCAAAAAAGCAAACAGAATGTTGGGAATCATTAAGAAAGGGATAGATAATAAGACAGAAAATATCATATTGCCTCTATATAAATCCATGGTACGCCCACATCTTGAAAACTGCGTGCTGATGTGATCGCCCCATCTCAAAAAAGATATATTGGAATTGGAAAAGGTTCAGGGGAGAAGTGTAGGGGAGAAGTTTACAAATATTCAACATCCTAAAATTTTTCTGTTATATTATTATTTATTAAGCTATTTATTTCTTAATCAAAGATCATAGCCTTGCTGTGCTAGTCTCTGAACAAACAAGTAATATGACCATTATGCTACTACATAATGAGTTATTTCAGTCTAATTGGACAAAACGCAACAGGTGGATGAAAGAAATAGTGATGGGAGTAGGTATGTAGGAGAGGGCAGGGAGAAGGAGACAGTAACTGTACAAGTAGGATGTTTTTCATAATAAGCAGGAACACTGACTCATTTTGTGGTCATACTAATAAGAATATGCCTGCGCACCATTAAAGGAGGATCTTTATAGAAGCCCAATTAAGTGTGGGTCTCTGTGGACTTTTCTCATATTTTGCACGACAAATATTTTGCACGAGGAAACTCCCTTCCCTTCTTAGTGTCTTTTTCTTTTTTTATTAACCATCTGACCCCTATTACCATAATATCTGAGCACTTCATAAACATCAAGGACTTTAACATCACATTACCCTGGTGTGCTAAGAAGATGTTGTTATCCCCATTTTCTAGGTGTGGAACTGAGGCAGAGAGAGAGAAGGCTTATCAGTGAGTGTAAATTGTCATAGCCAGGAAATGAAACCAGCACTCAAGGGTCCCAGTCCAGGACCTTAACCACAAGATCACAATTCTTATGCTCAAATAAATTTGTTAGTCTCTAAGGTGCCACGAGTACCCCTGGTCTTTTTGCGGATACAGACTAACACGACTGCTATTCTAATTCCTCTTTGGACCATCTTTCCTCCACTAATAACTTTGTTAAAAATAAGACAGCTGCATTTCCTTAAATTCCCTTGAAATTTAAGTCCTGTTCTACAATAGGAACTGTGTCCTGAATTGTTGTGATTAGATAGTCTCTTCCTCAGTATGTGCTATGATACCTTCATTTTCAAACTGGTAGCAAAAACTGCAGAACAGATGTGTCCTTTTCTTTTTCTTTTTCTTTTTTTTTTCTTCTTTTTTTGTAATGAAGTAGGGTCTGATCTGGGACATTTTTTCTTTAATAAACATAGTAAATCTCTCAATATTTAGTGTGCATGTATATTTAAATAATTGAATAATGAAAGCAGGGACTTTGAGCACCAGCAGGCAGTTTATCAGTGAGTTATAAAGTAAATCCACAAATGTATTTTTCTCACATAATGCTTCTAAATATACCTGATTACAGAAACACACAAATTTATTCAAGCATAGTACATTCTCTGCTCATAGACTGTCGGCTATGCTGAAAGCTTTGGGTGTCCCACAGAAACAAACTTATTTCATTTCAAACCTAAGACACATTAACACATAGACTGTAAAGGTAAAATCCCCGTAGGTCATTTCTTGCTTTTATTGTTGTACTTTCAAATTATTTTTTAGATCTCTGCCCTGTATCTCTCTTAGTAGCACATCTCTCAGCCAAGTGTCATTGCAAGATATGTCACTCATGTTAGAGGAATCTACCCATGACACACGTTACTGTAAACTGATTGCTGATGCATGAAATTAAGGTTAAAAAAATTTCCTTTATGTTAAAGAAATGAACCCTCACATTACTCCAAGATTTCTCGTTTGCTGTTTTCTTTTTGGCTTCTTTTTGAATCTTTGTCAGACACATTATAAAGGCCAGTGACGCATTGTAAGCCTGTCTAGTGTCAGGTCATCTTGGCTCTCCATGTGTCCATGTGCTTCACCCAACTGAGAGCTCTATTGGAGGGGTAAATTGTAAAACCCCAAAGATCAAGCCATTGCAGTTTTATTCCCTCAGTTTATTTCTCTGAGGTACCCACAAAGATTAACCCCTAACCACAATAGCAGATGCAATTCCAGTTACCATAAATAAAAGCAATTCCAGTTACCATAAATAAAAGCAAAAGCTATAGATGGAAAAGAAAAAGGAAAGCCTAAAAATAAAAGTTTTGTGCCTGTAAACAAATTGGGCCTAAGTCTGATCTCACTTATCCTAATGTAAATCAGGTGAATTTAATGGAGTTGCAATGGTGTATAACAAGCGTGAATGAGATCAGAACTTGGGTTCATTTAGTCTAATCAAGGGAAGATTAGTGGGATGTAAAAAAGGTTGCATTTGTGGTTAAAAAGGAGTAAGAAGTCCTGGATTCTCTCCCAGGCTTTACTATCAAGTTTTATTTTGGCCTTGGGCAACTCACTTAACCTAGCTGTGGTTCAGTCTCTTCATATGTTAAAAAGGGATAACACTTGCCTATTTCACAGAAAGCTAAATTCATTTGTCATGAGGTCCTTACATGGACGTTCAAAGCGTAGTTATACATCAGTATGAGAAGTATAGTTAGCTAGGCTCTAAGCTTATTTACATAGCATGGTTAACGAAGGTGACACCTTACCTATTCACATTCTTTGATTCAGCCAGGTGCTGTTAGGCTGGCTGTTATCCTTCCCATCTCTTTCTCTCTGGAAGGCCCTGTCATGTTCCAGAAAGAGTGTGACCTGCCTTAGATTCTGCTTCTTCCTCTGCAATCCTTGCTATATCCCTCTTTCTTCTGTAGCTTATATCCGGAATTCAGAGGTAGAGAGAGATGTAGTTCTGCAGGAGCAATGGTCATTAGAGACCCACTGACTGTCTGTGCCACATTTGGACTCAGCTACATTGCAAGCTCTGGTAGATGATGAGGGGCTAGGAACTTCTATTGGCAGTTTAGAAGCTGATGTCAGGCTGTCATATTTAGTCATATAGGCCTATCAAGTTTATTATAATCCCAGGTCAGCAAAGTGCACCCTCATGTTTTTCTACTTCAGATCAGCACTCTTCACTTGGCAAAACCCTTTTCAGAAATGTATCATTGCCAGGATTCATGAGTTACCTCCATGTTTAGTATAAACTACTATCACCCTTTCTTGCTTTAACTTGTGTGGATGCAGGTAGTGGTTGTCTTGGGCAGCTAATTCAAATAATTGGCTACATCACGTTCCTTCACAAACAGGTTTTTTTCCATTTGTTTCTTTTACTTTCCTCAGTGCATGCTGTAATATCTGATGTCCACAATTACCAGAAAGTTCCTTAAATCACTGAAACTTTATAGTGAGGTGCATATTTACCGATCTAATTAATCTGGCTGGATTCTGTGACTATCCACTCAGCACTGACCAGTCTCCAAAAGCACTGCCTCAGCATTCAATGGGCTCAGTCTATAATCTGGGATTGGTTCACTTGGGACAATCTCTTCTTGGTTATTCCAAAGTCCTGATGGGGAATTTCAAGGAAGGTTGCTGAACATTACACAACACGTGCCTCTTTAAAAATTATTTATTTTTCTCCTCTGAGTAAGTGTGTGTGTGTGTGTGGTTCTTTTATTTAATAAGCAAGGGGATTTGGTTGTAAGTAGCGAGCATTAACCTAACACAATCACCCCTCAACTGCTGCAGTGATTGGGGCTTCTGGAGTAAGCAAATAGTCAGAATGATAATGTATGTGGTGAGGATCTTTTCCAAGATGGAATATAACCTGATTTTGAAATAATAATAGCTGAAGAGTTGAATGAATACATTGAACTAGAAACTTCAAATGATTACTTTTGCCAACGTGGTGGCTGATACCACACTATATCCTTCTACAACACAGAGTTACAGGGCCCATGTACAACGTCTTTTTCTTGTGCTGAAAGGATTGGAGGCATCACAGAGCCTTAGCTGGCATTGAGGATTTCATCGATAGTCCTCTGTAGGTCTGGAGTCACGTCAGGGAAAGTGTGTGTGGACTGTGGCAAGAATTTGTGAGGTTTCATGTAAAAGGCTTCCTTGGAGGAGGAATGCTTGTTACTGTCAATGTAATTGTCTTTCTAATAAAACATTTCTTTTTTATTACTTTAATATGTACTAACTTAACTTGCAGCTTCCAAAAAACACAGCTTTGTTGCTCCAGTGTTGCCATGATATAGATTCCTAGAGTAGAGCTCTAAAATCAAAGGTGTTTATTTTGCTCCATAAAAGGTGATTAACACTTTTATGGAGCAAAATAAACACCTTTGATTTATAGGCAGCTGAAGTAAGACACTTCATGGTTTTGTGTTAAGTAGATAGTAATTACTATCAACAGTAATGAAATCAGACTGCAAAGTACTGAAGTCAGGACTTAAGAGTCTGGCAAAGACCTGAACTTTATTAATGGAGGCACTGAATATACTGTTTATTATTATAAATTATTTGAAGTAAGAATCAGTTCATCTAACTTTATATTCACACCTTTTTTTTTTCCTACAAGGCCTTTAAGACAATACTACTAAGAATTAGTTTGACACATGAAACACTAAACTTCTGTCCTAATGGGCCACAAATGTGAAACTCTCACAAGGTGTCTTGTCACTGCAAATATTTACGGACAAACTACTTGATATCTTTTCCATTTCCTGTCCTCAACGTTTGTGAAGTGCTGCTTCATGCTATTATCCAGCTGCCTGCATCCCACTGCAAAGTTAGCTGCACACCAGTGGTGGGTGAAGTGATTCCTGTATAATTTGTGAAGTGGTGTAGGATCCTTCTGGATGAGAGGTGTGCTATATCAGTGTAAGATAGCATTGGGTATATTTATTACAGTCAAATCTGCTAATAAATAGAGATGGGTTCCAGGTGCAACATTTGGAACGAGAGCTGGATTTTGAACACATCAGAGCTCAATCATACTTGGGTCTTTCAGTTTGATTCAGGCCTATTTTATTTATAAAAATCACCAATAAAGAAATAATGCATTTATAGGGATTAATTCAGTACTGCATATCCCAAACCATGGCATATAGTTCCTCATTAGACTGTTAGAAGAGTGGGGTTGATATATTGTTTGTATTCATCAGTTTGCTTCTCCCTGTCAAACTCCCTATCTTGAGCATGACTACTGAAATTGTTTATCTATCTATACAAAACTTTGTGGGGAGGGACTGGTGCTCAGGAGGTTCTAGAAGAGGTGACAATAAAAGACCTTTTTTTCTGGAACAACAACCCTGGATTCCAGTGAGCAAAAGAGAACCTGCAGGCCATCTGGCACAGAAGATCCTGGTCCCTGTTGTTATTCAAACTCACTACACTACTTAGGCTTGATTTTGCTCCCAATGAAATCAATGTCAAAACATCATTGAATTCAGTGGTCACAGGACCTGGGCCTGTCATAGCAGTGGTAGAGCTAAGTGTCAAAGTTCACATCTGGATGTAAACTTTTTCAAAGTTGGGTACTATTGGATCTAGAGTTCAGATTTGGGCCCATCTTGTAAATAAAAATATGTTATAAAACGTTGACTATAGATTGTATTCTTGCATTTGTTTTTTACTGTACTGTCTAGGGTTGCCAGATGTCCAGTTTTCGACTGGAATGCCCCGTCGAAAAGGGTCCCTGGTGGCTCTGGTCAGCACCGCTGACTGGGCCATTAAAAGTCCAGTTGGCGGCACAGTGGGGCTAAGGCAGGCTCCCTGCCTGCCCTGGCTCCATGCAGCTCCCGGAAGCAGCAGCATGTCCCCCCTCTGGCTTCTAGGTGTAGGGGCAGCCAGGGGGCTCCGTGCACTGCCCCCACCCCAAGCGCTAGCTCCGCAGCTTCCCTTGGCAAGGAGCCACGGCCAATGGGAGCTGTGGGGGGCAGTGCCTGTGGTCAGGACAGCGCGCAGAGCTCTCTGGCCTCGCCTCCACTTAGGAGCAGGAGTGGGGACATGCTGCTGCTTCCGGGAGCTGCTTGAGGTAAGTGCCACCTGGAGCCTGCACCCCTGACACCATCACCCCCATGCCCCAACCCCCTGCCCCAGCCCTGATCCTCCTCCTGCACCCCAAACCTCTTATCCCCAGCCCCACTCCAGAGCCCACACCCCCAGCTGGAGCCCTCATTCCCCCTCCATGCCCCAACCCCCTGCCCCAGCCCTGATCCCCCCTGAACCCCTCGGTCCAAGCCCAGAGCACCCTCCTACACCGCAAACCCCTCACTCCCTCCACAATGTACCCTCTAATTTTTGACAGTCCGTGTGCACAAAAAATGTCTTCTGTGCAAATTGTGCTTCTGTGCAAATTTTTGTGCGTGCAGTGTTTCACCATGTGAGCGGGGTTTAAGATCTGTGTGCACGCGCACAGCTTAAAGGGAACAGTGACCCCAACCCTCTGAGCCAGCCTGGTGAAAATGAGCGAGTGAGTGAGTGAGTGTGGAGAGAGCAAGCGATGGGGGAGTGCATGGGGGCAGGGCCTTGGAGAAGGGGTGGTGCCAGGGTGGGGCCTTGGAGGAAGGGCGGGGCAGGGCAAGTGTGTTCACTATTGTGCGAGTCAAAAGCTGGCAACTCTAGTACAGTCTACTGTACCTTTATATTGTATAGAATTAATGTAAAGAGAAAAATAATCAGTTTCATTAATATTAATAGTCATGGAGTTAGATAAATGCATTGATCTGGTTATTTGAAATAATACCATAAAGGGTCAGTAATAGTTTTCATATCATAGTCTCCTCCAATTAAGGGATTTTAAAAGTATTATTAGTAAGAAAGGTAAGTCCTATGAATTCAGATATCACTTTTGTGCCTGTCAATCCATATTCTGTGCATAAGCAGATATGATTATTTAATTGGGCTGTGTCTAGTATAAAGACTGCTTTTTATTGTAATCAATATTGAATATGCAACAGAAAAAATTGGCTAGGTGAAATAGATGTATCTATTGAAAAATAAAAACTCAGATTTATATCTATATGGAAACCGCATTCCAGCGTTATTTTCACGCTGCACAGGGAAATAGTAGAACTGCTTACATGGTCATCCTGCTTCCAGAAATCAGATGTGATTTATTACTGAGCAGGACAGCACATGCAATGGCTTTAATAGGCTTAGTAATAATCTTATTGCATTTTCTTTTTAATCATGTTAGTAGTCATTTGAGCATTTAATTACATTTCCAGAGATTTTAATATGAGTACCAATGTTAGCTTATTACATTTAAATGAACCTGAAAAACTCAGATCATCTCTTGCAGTTAAAATAGAATCTCACAGTTCTGACATCAGCTTTGACAATTATATCTCTACCGATTAAAGCTGTTTTCAGTATCACTGAGCATGTAAGTGTAGAACCTAATGAAAATGTATAATACAACCCCTTAAAAGAATTTTCAGTAGTTCCTCACTGTAAAAATCTGAAAGGAGAACAGCATAAACCAAAAAAGTAGGGATATAATACAGTTTTCATTCAGTAATATTTATCCATCTGATAGATACTAGGGAACACATTTGATATAACTCCATTGTAGTCAGAAGTCAGTGGAGTTATTCCGGATGAATCTTGCTGAGAGTGTCTAAAATTAAGGTTCCTTGATGGTTTATTTAATTATCAGAATAAGACATTTTAATCACAGAGACAAGGTGGGTGAGGGACTCTTTTTTGGACCAACTTCTGTTGGTGAGAGAGACAAGCTTTCCAGCTTACACAGCGCTCTTCTTCAGGTCCTGAATAAGCTTACACTGATAAATAAAACATATTACCTCACCCTCTTGTCTCTCTAATATCCTGGGTCCAACACAGCTACAACAACACTGCACACAACAATGGAAGATTTTAATCATCACACTTGTCAGGAATTCCTGTGTATTATTGGCTCTGTGTTTTTAAAAAGGTGCCTTTTCCTCTAGTTTAAGTTAATAAATGCACTATGGTTGAGCTCTAACTGAGAAATTCAAAGCCTTTTTTATCAAAGTATCAAACAAACAAATATGAATCCCACTACAGATAGAAATTACAGAATTTTGTATTTGGACACTTCCGACTTTTCCAAAACAAAAATTCTCTCTAAGCTCTTGACTATGACCTTTGCTTAGTCTTAGTCTTGAATACCTGAAAATTAGGGACTGATGAACAGGTCTAAGTAAAATATGAACTGATCTGATACTCAGTCTGAGTCTTAACCAAACCAATTTGAGGTTCAGAAAGGTATTTTATTTCATTTTATTGGTAATCCTTGCACTTCCTGGTTCTGGCTGCAGTCTGAAGCAGAAGTTCTATAATATATCAAAAATGTTTGTTCTCTCTGATTCTAGAAGTTGAGTTTGTTTGGATAAAATCCAGATAGACATTCATATTTATCCAAATGGAACCTCATGAATCCTTTAGAGGTTCATGTAAACCTGCCATGGGACTTTGATTGTATTCTACTTGTGTATTCTACTTATTTTTTATAATCATCTTCACTATTTAAAAAAAGCAATTAGAAAACCTAGGGCTGTTTGCTCAGCTGATGTAAATTTCATTGATTTTAATGGAGATATATTAATTTACATCAGCTGAGAATCTGACCGAGAATGTCTGAGGGGAAAATATAGACCTCGAGCCCTTTGAGTATGAAAAATGAATGTGTCATGGAAATGATAATCAATGACCATAAAGTCTAATGGGAGCCCTGGCAATCAGTGATGAAAGCAGTGTTGGTGAAAGACCATATGAAAGCTGGCTACTAGCTGTAAATAAAACATGCCATAATAGATAGGCGAGAGTGAATAGATATGTAAAAAGGCAAATGGATTTGTAAAGCAAAGTTTTAAATTAATGAAAGACAATAATAAAATGTAGTCAAGATGAAATTTTCTGATTATTTTAACACACACCTGAGGCAATTCTCTCTTTCCTCAATACACCAGTCAGTTTGGATGCTTTCTGTGGTGTATGTGCTTTTACTGTTGCATGTCAGATAAAATATTCAAGCATAATTTCAAGGGCTTCATGTGTGTAATTGATACTGTACTGTAGTAAAATAACTATTATGTGTGTATCCCACTGTCTTCTGAGTAAAATCAGTATGGATCAACTGTGTGTCATAGGCCATATATGGCTAACTGCTGAAAGAGATTCTCATTTCCTGTAGGGTAAGTGGCAGAGGCTTATAGCACAGGAGGGTCTGAGTTTGATCTCTGCTGCCTCTGTGAAGTTCTGAATAGCCATTGTGTGCAGCACAGTAATATCCATGAAGTTAGAATTAGCCATGGGTTTATTACAGTATGCTAATAACAACTGTTTGTAGGATTAGGACCTAATAGCAGCCTTGCAAATAGTAAACTTCTAAAGGCAAGGGGCCCTGGCTACATGGCAGATTTGAGCTATCTAGAGGTCAGGCCAACCTTTCCTGGTTCCTATTTTCTTCTACCCTTATTCCAAAAAGAAAACTCTTCTCCATGGCTGAGAACAGTAGAACCTCCCAGGTGTAAGAGAGTTTATGCAAATGGATGTGGGGCTTTTTAATTATTCTCAATTGTTTTGTGTGCAGTAGTGGCCAAAGGTCCCAGTCAGAGTTCAGGCTCCATTGTAGTAAGCACTGAGAGTATGTCTACACTTGGAGCTGGGGAGAGTGTGTGATTCCCAGCTTGAGGAGACATACTTGTGGTAGCTCTCATTGAATAGCTCTAAAAATAGTAGGGTAGCTATGGCAGCCTGGGCAGCAGGTCAGGCTAGGCACCCAAATACATACCCACAGGGTCTGGATGGGTTTGTGCCAATGAGACATGTTTAGTGACAATGTCCCAGTCCATTAAAAATAATGCTCTTGAAATATATATTTGCCACTTCTGCTCTCCTTATCGCCCAATTTAAATGTTTAAAAGGCCAGTGCCACTTCAGATGCATGTACGCACTACACAGGAGTTTTGTTTACAAAAAGAGTTTAGCTTTGTGAGTGGTATGTAGGTAGCTTCAAGGCTAGTTTGCATCAGGAAACACACATTAAAACAGCCTGTACTTTCCCGCAGAAATCACAGATGGCTTCATTTTTAAATAGACCGAGGACGCAAATTCCTTCGAAATAAACAGAAGAGCCAAATGTAATGGTGTGTAGGAAACCAGACAGTCTATCGTCAGGCGACACCCTCAGGGACAACACAAAATACCACCACACAACTGCCTGTAAATTATGGATTCAGTATTATAAAGTCAGTTCCCCCTACTGGATTAATCTGTTTCTATCCATGGAGTCACATTTTTATTTTTGTTGAATACTTAGTGTATATTTTTGAAATCTTGTTTCTGATTTGCTTGGTTTTTGCGTTGTGGACTATTTCTACTTAAGGGCTGTAAATTATTAAGCAAAGACGTATTGTAGACACATTCTTAATCATTGGTTGTCACAGAGAGCTGGAATCTGCAAAGTGCATGTATAAGAGATCCTTGATAAAAGGGCAGTGAAGAGTACAAAAATTCTGTTAACAACATAGAAGACACTGCATTATTTCACCAGTGGTGTATGTGTACGTGGTGTTCAAAACTCTTGCCGTTCTGCATTTTTTCTCAGTACCATCCCACCCCTTCACCCCATCTCAGCCCAGCAGCATGGAGTCCATGGCAAGTTTTAAAATAAGGTGAAATGCTGCTATGTATAGGTGTACATACAGCTGCGTATAGATGTGGCACGGGACTCAGCTTCAGGTAACCAAAAAGGGTAAAAAACAAAGAAAAAGAAACACACATTTCAGCTTGCCACTTCAGGTGCATGCACCTCTGTAAAGATCTTTTTCTTGTAAAGAAAAAAACAGGAAACAGAGTTTGTCTTGCTTCAGCTAGGGGGGATGGGACAATAGTTATTATAAAATAATCTTGTAAGCGATGTAATACTTTTGGGTAAAATGGTTCCAGTTCCTCTGTGCTTCCTAACCAGTTTCCTCTCTGGGTTCTTTATATCTCTGCTCTAATGACCTCTTAGTTAACTCCTCCCTGCCTACCTCATTGCGGGTGATGGATCCCCAAGTTCTTCATAATTCCTCAGGTAGCCCATCAGAAATACCAAAAGGTTCCCCTCCTCAGCAAAACAAAAACAAAAACAAAAAAATTGTAGGCCAAGCTATTTTGAAAGTATAATGAGCCAAGAAAACTTTCAGAAAACTTTGAAAAAGTCATTGAAATGGACCTTTTTAAAATTCCGTTATATTAGGGTGCCATTTCTGATTATTTTTCCCACACTTCCCAGGAAAATTCTACAGTAGGATGACATGCAGCATATGAAACATCAAGGGTAGAAGTTACTTTTTGGACAGGTTAGAGCATGGTTTGCAAGTCTGGTGTTTAATAGGAATATAGTTTTAACCTCAGTTATACGGTGGTGGTACATTTTAATAAGAAATGTTTACAAGATAAACTGTTTCCTTTAAGAAGATGTTTTGTGAACAGCCACTGCTGGTGATGGATAAAAATTAAAACCTAGTGAAGCAAAAAGTTTAGTCAGAAGAAATAACAGAACATTTTCACATCAGATCAGCCAGGAAGAAGAATTTTATCAGAAAGATATGAATGATAATTGGTAATCATGTAAGAACCTGAGTAGATGCCCAAAAATTCACAAACAGTAGAGGAAGAACACTTTGCTGGTTAAAAAACTAACCTGGTTTAGGGGGGAATGAAGGTAGCTATAAACATTAAAAAAAGAATGTTTAACAAATGGAAGAAAGGGGCAGTTGATAGTAATTAATATAAATCAGAAATTAGGAATTGTAGACATTTGAAAAGGAAAGCAAAAGGTCACAAGGAGACTTCTCTGGCCATAAGAGCTAAGGACAAGAAGGAGGAGTTTTTAAAATATATTAGGAATAAAAGAATCCTGAGAATGGTATTGATCCATTATAGATGGAAGTGGTAGAATTATCAATAATAATGCAGAAAAGGCAGAAGTGTTCAATAAATATTTCTGTTCTGTATTTGGAGAAAAACAGCTGATATAGTAATGATAGCACTCTTTCCATTGCAATAGCATATCTGGAGGATATTAAACAAGAGCTGCTAAAGTTAGACATTTGAAAATCAGCAGGCCCAGATAACTTACATGCAAGAGTTTTAAAAGAACTGGCTGAGGAGAAATTCTGGACCATTAATGTTGATTTTCAATAAGTCTTAGAGGACTGGGGAAATTCAGAAAACTAGAAGAAAGCTAAATGTGTACCAATTTTTTAAAAAGCTAAACAGGATGACATGGGTAATTATAAGCTTGTCAGCCTGATATCAATCTGTAGCAAGATAATGGAGTGGCTGATATGAGACTTGATAAATAAAGAATGAAAGGAAGGTAATGTAACTAATACAAGTCAACATGGGTTTCTGGAAAATAGATCCTGTCAAACTAACTTGATATTTATATTAACTTACAATTTGGTTGATAAAGATAATAGTGTTGACATAATATACTTAGACTTCTGTAAGGCTTTTGACTTGTACCACATGATACTTTGATTAAAAAACTAGAACAATATAAAATTCACACATTAAATAGATAAAAATGTAGAACACATTACATAGATAAAAATTGGCTAAATGATAGGTCTCAAGATGTAATTGTAAGTGGGGAATTATCTCCAGTGAGATTCCACAGAGATCAGTTATTGTCCCTGTGCTTTTTAACACCTTTGCCGATGACCTGGAAGAAAACATAAAGTCAGCACTGATAAAGTTTGCAGATAACACAACAATTGGAAGAGTGGTAAATAATGAAGGAAACAGGTCACTGAATCAAAGTGATCTGGATTGCTTGGTAAATTGGGTGCAAGCAAACATATAGCTAAATGTATACATCTAGTAACAAAGGCCATACTTACAAACTGGGGGATTGTATCCTGAAAATCAGTGATTGTGAAAAAGATTTGGGGGTTGTGGTTCATAATCAGCTGACCACTAGCTCCCAGTGTCATGCTGTGGCCAAAAAAAGGCCAAAAAAATTAATGAGATCCTGGGATGCATAAACAGTAGGAATAGAGTGATTATTTTACTTCTGTATTTGGCACTGGTGCGACCATGGCTGGAATACTGTGTCCAGTTCTAGTGCCCACAATCCAAGAAGGCTATTGATAAATTGGAGAGGCTTCCATTGTCTGGAAGTTGAAGCTAGACAAATTCAGACTGGAAATAAGATGTAAATTTTTGACAGTGAGGGTAATTTTACCTTTGGAACAGTTTACCAACAGTGGTAGATTTTTCCATTGGTGACCATTTTAAAATCCAGATTGAATGTTTTTCAAAAAGCTATGCTCTAGGCATTATTTTAGGGAAATTCTATGGGCTGTGTTTTACAGGAGGTCAGATTAGATGATCACAGTGGACCCTTCTGGCCTTGGAATGTATAGAATCTCTGACTCTACGAGGCCAGTTGATACTCTATTGTGAACGTGTTTGTTGCTGTAAATGAGCACAGGGGAAGAGACAAGGAAATATTATTAGAACAGAAGTAGGGAATGATAAGGGAAGGAAGAATATTCTGTATGTGTGAAAACAGTGATTAAGAGACTATTGGAATAGAGAGATGCCTGTGACTTTCAGCACAGCAAGTAATGAGTGAGAATGAGAGAGATGATGAGGTAATATGAGAGACCATGAGGGAGATGACACTGCAGGAGACAAAACAGACAATAAGACAAATCAAACCAAATAAATATCTACAATCACTGCTGGGGCTGAGGAACTGGAGCTGCCAAAAGATAACTTATCCTATTCAAACTTCTGAGCTGGCAACTGTAATCCTGTACTGGAGAATCAGAGCTCAATGCGCATGAATGCATCAGAACACCATTCCACCTCCATCATCCATCCCTATCAGCTTTTGCCTCAGGCTCAAGCCAAATTCCTCCCCCATCTTCCTTCCTTCTAGCCCCCAAGTTCCTTTCTCATCTCAACCTATAGCTTGCATGTTTGTCTCGGTTCTCTTCTGTTTGTAGTTTTCAGCATCCTACATAATTCAATGAAACACCTTTTAGATAAACAAAAAGCATCAAAAAGAAAATACCATTACTGTAACATATCAGTTAATGTAACAGTTTCATCAGATATTTGAAAGAGAAACCAAAATACTGTAGCAAAGGGCTATGTGTTTGGTTTAAATTCAAAGTTGTGTAAGTGGCATATTTTCAGGGAGGCTACAGTAATATAACAGCAAGTGCCTCCTTTGTAAAACAGCTTCGGGGTGTTTTTCAGAAATGTTGAATAATTTTTTGTGTAACAAATTAAAACTAGAGTTCTAGTGAGTGAGACAGGAAAATAACGTAGTGCACACTGTAAAAGTTCTGGTAATTATCAGAAACTACCTTAAAAGCATGTCAAATGGAATGAAGTGGTAAGTGAAAAATGACCCAGTCAATAGTAAATGCTTGTGTGTCATGAACTGTGGGTATTTTGCTTCCAGTCTTCCCATAGGCTAAGGAGTCTTCAGTGTTCAGTAGGATTTTCCATCTGTCTGCCTTCCACCAACCATCAGTCTCTGCACTGTGTGTGTGGAGCTCAGTCAATAGCACTTCAAGGCAGGAGTGTTGGCAACAGAGCAAAAATGGCCTGGATGGCACTGTGACAACTGTGGCAATTTCCTGTGATGTCTTTGGGAGATCTTACTGTATTGAGTTTAGGTAACATTCTGAACTAGAGATGGTATGTAATTCCATGGGGGAAGGTGACCACAGCTCCTCTAGGAATTACGAACAGTGAGGGATGATTAGGCAAATTCACTCAGGTTGTAACACCTCCAGAGAGTTACCACCACTTGGAGAGAGGCTCACATATACTGATTCAAACTGGATTCTCCAGAGACCAACAGATGAAGAAAGGACTTTTGAATAAATAGCCTGAGTCTAAACTGATTCAGGGTCGTCTTTGTGATCCAACAAACAGGTGAAACCTTCTGTTTAAGGGGGGGCCTCAATCCTTCCTGGGAAGGGTTGGAAGGACTTTGGCTTCCTGAGGACACACAAGACGGATGGGTGACTTCTGTTAAGCTTTTAGCATGCATATAGGAACTTTTATTGTTTTTATGTTTCTCTGGAATGCTTTCACCTTGAGAATAACTGTACTTGCTGATAAAGGGCTATGTGATGACTTATAACTGCTGGCAATTATGCTGTTCATAAAACTTCAAAGAGAAAGCAAAGCACAGATGCTGGCCTGTTTAGGCAGTCTAGCTTCCTGGGAAAAACATTGAATAGGTAGGGAATTGCACAGCCCGGGAAAACCCTGGTTAGGAGATAGAGATACAGAAAGGTGGCGGCTGTGGAGCTGGGAGTGTTGAGGGGTGCCTTCAAAGGACCATGGAGGGGGAATACAGGTGAAGTTGTCCTGAACTGCGACAGGCACAATCTTTTTCTTTATTTTTTAAGAAAGACGTAGGCGAACATTGAGGCCGTGCTGTGGCGGTGAGCAGGGATTGGGATGAAGAGGTGGAGAGCCAAAATATTTGTGCTTCCTGAGGTTTGTGTGGCCAGAAGCGCTCTTCATTTCAAAGTAGATGTGGCTGAAGGGACGGGGGTGAACTTTGCTTCCTTCTACTTGGACCCTGGGGATCGGAGCAAGTGGGCGCAAGCAATGCACCGTTTGAAAATGGTTCAATACTTGCTGCTTCTGTGCATCCTTCTCCTACAGTCCCAGAAGCATTTTGCCTACCACCTTAGCATTCTACAACTGCCTGTAGCAACTGCTGTGCAACCCCTTCCACTCCCTGCTGCTATGGGTTGAAATGCCAAATTCTGGCCCTTATATTTTAAACGGCTATTTTAATCCTCTTTGTTATATTTAGACCTTCTCCACACTAGAAAGTGTTTGCCAGTATAGCTATGCAGGTAGATCAGTACCAGCAAATGCTCCAAATGGAGAGAGAACTTATACCTTTCAAACAAAATAAGCTATGCCAGCAAGAAGACTTTTTTGCTCTGACTGTGTCTACATTGAGGCTTTTGCTGGCATAGCAATGTCAGTTAAGGATGATTTTTCACACTCCTACCCAATATACTTCTGAGAGTAAAGGCCTTAGTCCAATTCCTCTAATATCATCAAGAATATCAGTTCATTTGTTCATGGACATTGCTAGCAAAAAGTGGTGTGTGTTAACGTGCATGAGTATCCGCAGGTGTCCACATCTGACAGAGGAAACCAAATTTGGTGAAGATTTCCATTTCAAGTTTCTAAGCTGTTTAATTATCTTCCAGTTGTGAACAATACTTTGAGGTGGTGGTTTGGATATTCTTGATGATCACTTGTAGCTAGAGATAGGATAATGTGCTAAAAAAAAGGTTGGTCTACAGGAGCACACTCAGAGAAGTTAAAATGAATTAACTCAAGGAGTGACATGAAAGTGCATTAGTTAAAGCTCATTAAACCCCTGCATGGATGTTTTCATTCAAAAGAAAAGTGGCCTTAGTTCGCTGTGGCTTAGATTATTAGAGCATGCACACAGAGATATCATGTGTTTCAAGTAATGTGCTCTCACTTCATATCTTTAGTTAATTTGTCTTAATTTCCCTAACTTCCTCTCGTCCCCCGCAGACATGCCAGAAGGGACAGAGAAATGCAGCTTTGCAGAGACCTCTACAGTTTCTTTCTCTCAGCCCTGGTCTACACTACAGAGTTAGGTCAATGCAGGCAACTTACATTGATCTAACTCTGTGACTATGCCGAATTAATAACTCCACCTCTGCGAGAGGCGTAGCACTTGGTTGACGTAGTTAGATCAACGCAGTGTCAATGTAGACACTGCATTGCTTATATCGACCGTTGCTGGCTTTCAGAAGCCATCCCACAATGCCCACACTGACCATTAAATTGCGGTGAGGATGTGCACGGCCGACACAAGGAGCATAGTGTGGACATTCAAAAGCAATTTAATTTCTGCAGTGGCTGTTGGTTGACAAAATTTAGGTCCACATAATTTTGTAATGTAGACATACCCTCAGTGCTGACAGGATGAAGAGGGAGTTAATGGAAATCAGGTTTTATTTTTGGTGAAGTCAAACAATAGGCAACTTTTCTAAGGGCTTGTCTATAAAGGAGACAGACAGAAAAGTTAAGCCATATTTACTAAAAGTGTGAAATTAAAGTATATGAGTGAGGCTGCTAAGTCTGTGTCTACGCTACAGAGACTGTACCAACAAAGCTGTATCAGCTGTATCACCATAGCTAAGGTGGCATAACCCCTAGTATAGATACAGGTTTTTCCGTCAGTGTAGGAACACCACTTCCCGAACAAAGTTAGCGACATCAGTGCAAGCGTTATTCTGTCAACATAGCTGCATCTGCACTGAGGATTAGGTACTTCTTTTATAAATACAAACAATGAAAATAGAATAAATAGTAATTAGAGATGCTGGGGGAGTGGGAAAGGGAAGGGGAATTAGATTAATATTTTAGTATGAATCCTGGTTTATTCTTCTAGGACGTTTCATGTTTGAGGACTACTGAGGAACACTGTGGCTGTACCACTTATTTCACCTTGATGTTTTTCATGTTGCTATGCTGGCAGTTGTTGCTGAAAGGTTGCAATGTATTAATGCCATTTTTGGACAGAAATTTAAGGCAGTGCTCTGATCTAAGACTGTTCTATGATCCTCATACATGGGTGCTTAATTTTTCAAGTTGCTGTTCATTTTCCTCAAAGAGTAAATCACAAAGCCAGTTTATTGCTAAAATGCTGAAAGAGCTATTTTACCACTAGCTCTAATAATCATTACATGCTTTCTCGCTCTTTGCTGATAACACCCTGGGTTTCCAATTAAGCCAAAGAAAGATAATATTTGATTGTGTTGTGTGATCTTTATCAGATCTTTGTGTAAAGGGGAGGCTTATTTTAAAGAAGTCAAAAATAAATTTCATATAATTATACAAACAAGTGTCTCTGCTTTCAGTTGTTTGAGAAAATAATTGGTCTTTGAGACAGAGAAATGCCTGAAGACTCCTGCTAAATAGGTTGCAGCTGAGCATGCATCTTTGTTCAGATTGTTGTTTTACATGAAATGATAGGCACAGTGTGATGATAGCCACTGAGTTTGATGTATAATGTATAAGGATGTCACTGATAGCATGGTTTCATGGGATATGAGAGCACTTGTTGAAGGAATCAGAGTCGTGCTTTATTATTCTTGCTTTAACAGGAAGGAAAATGTCAAAGTAGCAGAAACTCTGGCTGCTAAGATATTAACAATACATTGTACAATCTGCTGTACATTTTACAATAAAGTTAAACTTCTTGAAATGTCAATCATGCAGCTACAGTGCAGTGTGTTTTAAGTGTTAGGTGGAGTATTTTATGAGTCTCAAGAGCAAGTTTCAAGTTTTTGAAGTCCATACTCTTATTTAATGATCCATTAGTCCCCTTCCTTCTTCTTCATAGCCTCCCTCGCCTTTCACCTCAAAAGTAGTGTAAAATAAAAAACCGCAGGGAAGCAGTGCTGTAGTCCACAATAAAATAGTGTAATTGTCATTGTACAATGCTGTTGAAATGTCTGCTCAGAGAAGGATAGTCCAGCTAAAGAACCCATGGTAGCAGTTCCAACATGATGGCATTCTACCTATGTTTGACTGTGTGTCTTAATAAACTATTAATCCCAGATAATGCATGAATAATAATTTATCTGGAAGGAAGAATGTTCTTGTGATTAGGACACTAGGGCTAGAAGTCAGGAAAACTGATTGGTTCTATAGCTATCTGTGCCACAATCTTCTGTGTCACGTTGAGCAAATACTTTAACCATTCCATGCCTCGGTTTCCTCATCTGTAAAATGGATCTATGGCTACCTACTTATTTCACAGAGTGGCTGACTTAAATCAATTACTGTCTGTAAAGCACGCCGTTTCCAACCACCTTGGCAGATGATGGTGGTTGTTGTACATGTTCCTTTTATGCAGAGTGCTTAGCAACTAATCCTGTCATTCCAAAACTAAACTGGTTATGACAGAAAATGTTAAAGTATGGCTACTTTATGCATATTTTGTTTCCATAGCTGGATTTCTTCATTTCTCTTTATTTATTATTATGTATTTCTAAAATCTTTGTGAGGTTGTTAGTATGAACTTTTCCTTTTTTCCTTGTCAAGTGTTACATATGCATACCCTGCTATGGGAGAATTGATTACAGTGACCCTCAGAGCCATGGTGTATATGAAGGTTACTATAGTGTTATTTTTAACAGGTATCCTTAATAGTTTTCTGTCTAATCTATTTAAAGCATCACATCATGATAGTTCTTGGCCTCGGAGTTTAATTTTTATAGCACTGCTAAAGCTGATGGCATGCTGGCACTGATTCTGCCTTTTCAGGCCCTTATTCCACCACAGCAGCATTATACAATTTTCAGGATATCATTTTGGACACTGAGATGAGCTTTTTCTTGTATTAGAAAAGAAAATTGACCAGTCAAAGTCCAAGGCCAAACTCTACTCTTGCTTACACTCAGTATTTATGAACTCAATGGAGTTACACTAGTGTCACTGAAAGCAAAGTTTAACTTGTTCCCATATCGTAATCAGAGAATGCTATCCCATTGATAAAAAGTTTTATAAGTAGCTGAACCATACTACTTATAATTACACATTTCCAAATTTCAAATCTTGCATCCCTCACGATGAATTTCAAGCAATCCTGAAGAATACTTTCACACAGCTGGATTTACTTAATCTTTTCAAATTGTCCTCACTGAAATTAAAAAGGCTCACTTGTGGAGGCCTACGTAACTGGAGCTTTTGAAATTCAGAGAACTTCTGTGGGAATTTGAAGTGCTTGTGAATAGAGTACAACATCAGGTTAATGTGGAATAAATAATCCAGATTTCAGCAGTCAAAGGGGATGGGGAAAGGGTTTTATTGCTATCATCACTAAATTCAACTAAATAATAGGATGAACAATTTGGATTTATTGCTGTAACTAGATATGGTATAGTGTAGGCATAGATCAATTCAGCATGATCTTACATATCTACTGCTTTTTTACTTTTAAAACCAAACTAATGGTACATTTTGAATTACATGTATGGATGCTGTATTCAT
Source organism: Lepidochelys kempii (assembly GCF_965140285.1). Classification (NCBI taxonomy): domain Eukaryota; kingdom Metazoa; phylum Chordata; order Testudines; family Cheloniidae; genus Lepidochelys; species Lepidochelys kempii. The sequence goes on from NC_136382.1 coordinate 58,838,172, forward strand.
GAAAACATGTATCTTCTATTCTTTCTGTGCTGTGTAGAAAATGTAACTTTAACCAGGGGATCGTAGGGACTGTACTAGATGTGAGTTAGTTATTACACGGGAAAATATGATCAAGGACTCAAATATAAGCCTGCATTTTTTAATGTTTCATGTTAAAAAATAAAACAAGTGGGATAATGTAAGCTGAGGATCCAGAGACTATAAACAGCACAGATAATGAGTTCTGATAATATATAACAGTAAATCAGTGTAACTAGTAAGAAAGGGGTAAGAGAAAAGATTATAGATAGATGGGGCTTAATGGGTATTGTAACTACTGGAGGGAAACCAATAGGGGCATTTGAGGCATGGCAACATGCGAGTGAAATCAAATGATCCAGAGTGAGGCTGGGGAAAGGAAATAGAACTAATACAACAGCACTGAAGAAACAAGGGGGAAAAAAAGGAGAAAACTGGAGGAGGAGGAGGAAAGAAGGTTCACAAATTCTTTTCTTGGCCAGAACTGTGGAAAATGGAAGCACAAAGAATAGTTTTTGCTTAAGTGCAGTTTGTGATCTTCTGCCAGGATTGGTTACTTTCAGTGACAGTGGCTGAGAGAAAGTGACAGTTAAGGCTTATGTGAGGAAATCTACAAGGCAGCACACTTTTCAAGCTGCAACCTGGCACTAGCCCAGGACTGGTATCACAGGAAACATGAGTGTAAAACGGCACTGATGACTACATTAACCACTGTCACTTTTCCTCCTTACCCTTGCCCCAACAAAAGGAAGCCAGATCATAAAAAGTGTGAGCAAAAACAATCCCAGCAAAACAAAACTCGGGTTGAGTTAGAAATAAAAACCAGACACAAATAACAATATATTGTGTGTATATATAATAAAACATAAACTTTTCTCAAATGCCAAGCTACCCAGCATTTTCTGCATAGCTCTCCCTCTGCTTCATCCCTAACACATCAAAAGAAAGCACCAAATTAAATGGAACTTCTTAAGAGGAAGCATCTGACAGATTTAGTTAAAAGCCTCTTCATAGAAGAATCCTAGTTAACCCCTTCCTTGTTGTCTCATTTCCCGGCAGTAATACTCTGAGGAATGTCCACTCAGATTAATGGAATGTGAGAATATGGGCTCATGGCATTTGTTGTATATACACTAAATGGTTATAACAACGAGGAGTCCTTGTGGCACCTTAGAGACGAACAAAATTTATTTGGGCATAAGCTTTTGTGGGCTAAAACCCACTTCATAAGATGCATGCAGTGAAAAATACAGTAAGTAGTATAAATATTACAGCACCTGAAAAGATGGGAGTTGCCTTACCAAGTGGGGGGTCAGTGCTAACAAGGCCAAGTCAATTAAGGTGGAAGTGGCCTATTCTCAAGAAGGGGTGAATATCAAGAGAGGGGAAAGTACTTTTGTAGTGTTAAGAAGGCCAATGCAATCAAGGTGGATGTTGCCCATTTCCAACAGTTGACAAGAAGGTGTGAGTATCGGCAGAGGGAAAATTACTTTTTATAGAGACCCATCCACTCCCAGTCTTTATTCAGGCCTAATTTGATGGTGTCCAGTTTGCAAATTAATTCCAGTTCTGCAGTTTCTCGTTGAAGTCTGTTTTTGGTATTTTTTGGTTGAAGAATTGCCACTTTTAAGTGTGGTTATGTAATCCATCTGTGAAGTGATCAGGATTGGTTTTCCATTCTGATCAGTATAATAATTGTCCTCTAAGTAACAGATATTCAGGTGTTTCTCTGAGTGATATAAAGGAAAAGCATTTGTATGCTATTGTAAGTGGGGGAATAGTCCCGCTGTTGTGGGGAACTTTCCTGGCTTCTGCACTACCGCAGTGAAGTGGGCTAGTGAAAGGATCTAAGTCCGACCTCCCACTTCCTTTACCCAGTGGCCTCCCTGCCCTTGAGGACTCCCCTTCCACTCTCCTGTCTGGCAGAGTCCTCGTATCCCCAACAAGGCTGGGCCCAGGATTCCTGGGGGGCTCGACCCCCAACCCTGCTGTGGTCACCTAGGACAGGGGCTAGGGTGTCCCTACTCCGGGGTACTCTCTCTGCACTGGGCACTTCTCTGACCCACTGACCATTACATACAAGTTAAAGCAAATGCAAGTTATTTAATTAACAATTAATTTTAAAAAAGAATAAGGAAAAATGGGAACGGTTAAAAAAACACATCACCCCGCTCTGTGGCAGGGAACATCACAAACAGTGTCTCTGGAATGTCAGGGCAGTTCACAGTCTGTTCCTTGTAAGTCCCAGGCCTCCTTCTCAGGCCCTGGCAGTGCTGCAGGGATGCTGTGGGTTGGACACTTGGTCTGGTGGTGGCCACACGCTCTCAGGCTCTAGATGGTAGGACCCTTCTTCCCAGTGTCGCCCTCGGCCTGTCGGGGTTACGATCCAAGCCTGGCCTGCAGAGCCCCTTGGCTGAGGCGTCTCCCTGTGCTGGGCCTGCTGCCCAGGGTCCCCCTTGGTCTCCCCAGCTGCTCATCGCACCCAGCTCCAGACTGCTCCAGCCCCAGCTCCAGCTCCACCACTCTGTCTCAGCATTGCTGCTGCTGCTGCTCTGCCTCCAGCTCCCTGGGCTGCTTCTTTGGCCGCTCTGGTTGCTGCAGCTCTGCTCCCAGGACGGGTCTGCTCTGCAGGCTGCTTCTGTGACTCTGCTCCCAGCACTGACCTGCTTCCTGGGCTGCTTTTCTGGCCCCTCTGGCTCTGGTTGCTGCAGCTCTGCTCCCAGGGCAAGTCTGCTCTCTCTGGGCTGTGCCTCTGGCTTTGGGGCTGCAGCTCTGCTCCCAGGACAGGGTCTGCTCTCTGGGCTGCTTTTCTGGGCCCTCTGGATCAGGCCCAGCTCTGCTCCCCAGCTTAGCTTGGGCCCCTGCTTTCTCCTTAGCTCGGCCCCACTCTGTCTGACCCAGGCAATTCCAGCTCACAGGGAGGACGGGACCTCCCCGGCCTCCTGACTCTCTGATTAGCCTGCCCGCCCTGTCATTCAGGCTGACCTAGAGCATTGGCCTCTCCCCATTGTTCCTGGGGACTGTCAGTCTCAGGGTCCTGGTTTCCCATAGACCCTTCCCCTTTTAGTACTGGGAGCTAGCCAACCAAAACACACCCACTGAATGTTAGTAAGGGGGCAACAGTCCCCTTACACTATTTTAGTTTTAGTGTTATCAAACTGCTGCTTGATTTTCATTCCCCCTTCCCCCTGGTCTTATATAAACAAACATGGCTCCATTTGCCTTACCCAGGTGTCTGTGCCCAAACTGGACCCAATGTTTGGCTTGCGTCTCTGAACCAACTCTTTTATTCCTTTTCTGCCAACTGTCTGGAACTGTGTCTGTTGCCTTTAGGAGAGGATCTAGATGCACAGGATAATTTAGTGGACAGGACCACAAGGCTGGTTTCACAAATGAGAATGGAGCCAGGGGTATCAGGAAGGCTTCTGCTTACTGCCATTTTTAGTGAGCTAGCATGGGTACATCTACACAAGCTACAGATCACACCCGTGGCTGCAGCGTAGACATAGCCTTATTCTGTGTGTAGCCTTGGGCAAGTCACTTAATTTCTCCATATCTCAGTTTCCTCATCTCTAAAACAGGATAAGCGATGCCTCACAGCGGGATTGGGTGAAGTAACAGCTACAACATCCTTATAGAATTTAAAGATATGAAGCCTTTGATCAATGCTAAATATTATTTCAGACATTTCTTATAGAAGGTATTCCCAGAAGAACAATGAATATGTCATGTTTTGAACATGACTTCTACATGCTATCTACGTACCTCTTTTATAGACATACTGAAATCAGGGTTTCTTCATAGCTGCCAACATGTGGGCAAACCCTCACCTGTCATCCATTTTTGCTATGTGGTTAAATCAAATGAAAGTGAAGGGAAAACTCTAGACTAGAACTAAGGGAATAATTGATTTATTTATTTTTTGTTGGTTTGGAGGCCAAAATGAAACAAACAAACAAAAATCAGGTCGAACAAAACATTGTCTTCTACCTAAAATGATTCCGTGTTTTGTTTCAGTGTGTGATGGTTTGCTTTTTTAAAAAAAAACAATAAACAAAACTGGCTAAATTTGTAAATGAAACATTGTTTTGAAACAAATTCAAGAGAGTAAAAACAAACCATTTCAGCTTTTTATTCTCATTTTTTATTTGGCTGAAACTATTTGAGGAATCTGAATGCAATTCTCAAATAGTTTTGGTTGCCCCAAAACGAAATATTTCAGTGAAATTACTGTTCAGCCAAAAAAATTTCACCCAGCTCTGTTCCGTATTTCATTTATGACAACAATGTTTGATCTCAAGTTTGTTTTTCCATAAAGATTATGCACTAGTTCAACATTACTTCTCTGGCAGTTTTGCTGATGGCTTCTGTGTTTTGAAAGTATTGCTTGAGCATTTTCCCCCTTGATTTTGGCAGTTTACGGTCCTACTGTCATTCTTCACTACAGTGAGCAAATATGTAAGTGTTCTAATTGCCTAATTGAAACCAGCCAAAGATAGGATAAGTTATAGAGAATAAAATGTAACAGTAAGCTGAAGTTTAGAGCCTCATGAATTATTGTAGGTAATTTCTGTTATTAGAAGTTTAATACACTTGCCAACATTCTAATTAGAGATTGGCTGGAGGAGTTTAGAAAGTCTGGTAATTCTAAAATTGGGGGCTCAAAACTGAGATGGGTTCTTACTCAGTGGCTGGTGTCATGACCCTGCAGTTCTTGAACCTGAGTCTGCAGAGTTCCCAGTTGATGGTCACCACCCTGCTCCTACCCAGTGACTTGCTATTAACCAACTAAGTAGGAGAGACTGTGAAACCTGAAGTTACATCACAGAGGGCTTCCTTAGGCTTGATTGGAGGAACACCATGAGCTATGATTGGTCAGGGCTTCCTAAAGAGAGGCACAGGAAGTTGTCCACACAACGGGGCTCTACCTGGCTGCTATGTTGGGCCCTTCCTTCTTGCCCAACTCCTGGTTCCCGCTTTCCTGACACTTGCTCCTGGTGTCAGACTCCAACTCAGACCCTTGGCTCAACTCTGACCCTTGGTTCCAGCCAGCCACCTACATCCCAGCCCTGACAGTTTGGTATAATAAAACAATTCAAGGGACTATGTCCTGGAGAAGTATTGGCTTGGTAAAAGTTTCTCCTTATTTCAGAAGCTAATTTTGCTAATCTTTAGGCTTGTCCACACTATGGAAGTTCACTAGGGGGACAGGGGCGGGGGGAAACTCCTACAGGTTGTAACACCAGTTCAGTAGACCCGAGGATATCCTTACAGTAGATCAGACTCTTTTAGATAGACTCAGTGACTCAATTTAGACTCATTTTCAGCAGGTTTAACTGGTACAAAAAGTAAAATTGGATCAGTTTGCCAGACCCTGGTCTACAATAGTGGATACCTCAGTTTCAGAGGTACCAGACTTTTCTGGAAGTACTTCAGGTAGGGATCCATCCTCCTCAGCTAGGTCTTGATCATAGCACTATGGTCCCAACCCAGCAAAGCACCTATCCACAGGCATACCTTTAGGCATGGCAATAGTCTCATGAAGATGAATGAGTCTTCAACACATCACAAGATTGAATTCCTAAGCACTAACTAACATGCTAGGACCAGTGGCTTGGGTTTGGTGGGGTATTTTTTGAGTGGGGGAGAGGTTGTTTTGTTTTTGCTTTTCTCATGGTAAGTGTCTCCAGTGTAGAGAAGGCTATAGAGAGTGGGAACTAATTTCTGAAATAAGGAAAAACCTCACTGAACCGAAATTCCACCAGGGTATGTTCACACAAGTTGTTTGACTATGCCCAGCCCACTGTGACTTGAATCTTCAGTGACATCCCAACACTCTCGGAAACAGTTTCAGTTTGTCTCTGGTTTAACAGAGTGGTAATAATGCAGCAGCGGTATCTGTAGAAAAAGAAAGCAGATACTCATGTATCCTTGAAGTGCTTGCTATCCACCATTGGCGGTTGGTGGAGGGAAGATTGCTGAGTAAAAACAGAAAAAAACAACTTTAAAAACACAAAAATGCTGTTCCTGTGGAAAGGGAGTTGCTCTGCTTGCTTACCTGTGTGCCTTTAAATGAAATTGGACATTGTGTCCTCTGTACACAACAAATAGCACAGAACAGCAGTGATTGCAGTACTGTCTCTATGAATGGGCAGTGGCTTTTCATTTCATACATCATTATTCATGTCCCATAGACAACATAGGCACTGACTCTGTGGGTGCTCGGGGGCTGGAGCACCCACAGGGAAAAATTAGTGGGTGCTCTGCACCCACTTGCAGCCAAGCTCCCCTCACCCCCTGCCCCACCTCTTCCTCCCCCCGACCACACTATGTCCCCACTCCTCTACCTACCTCCCAGTGCTTCCAACCCGCCACCGCCAAACAGCTGCTTGGCAGCGTGCTGGGAGGGATGGGGAGGAGCGGGAACTTGACACGCTCAGGAGAGGAGGTGGGGAAGAGGCGGGGCCAGGGCGGGGATTTGGGGAAGGAGTTTTAATAGGGGCAGGGAGGGGACTTTGGGGAGGGGTTGGAATGGGGGGTAGGGGTGGGAAGAGCCAGGGGGCCGCATGGAAGGGGTGGAGTGGGGGCAGGGTTGGAGGTAGACGGGGGGGTCAAGCACCCAGGGGAAAGTGGGGAAGTTGGTGCCTATGTGTCACCGTGGATCCACAGAATCAGGAGCACATGTAAAGAAGCACATGTATCCTCAGTGCAATGTAAAGAAAAAACATTAATCAAAGCTTGAGCCTGTGTATACTTATCAGAGTGTCATCACACCCTTAAATCTGTGTCAAACCAGTATCTCTCCATTATTTATGTAGGACGCTACCTAACGGTTTTGCTATAAGTGGACAGTAACAATGCACATCTTGGAGTGGGCTGCAGAAAGTGAGAGTGATTAGGAGTATGGAAGTGAAGTCATAATAGAGACTCTGGCACCAGAAAGGAGGCAGACTATTAATGGAGTGAGTGCATATGAACTCCTTTCTTCATCTCAATAACAGTTGTGACCAAATGTGGGCTAGTACTGGCTCACAGGCAAATACAGAATAGAACATCTGTACACCAGATACTTGCGTGTCTGTGTTCTGTTGCTGATCCAAATGAAGTAAATTCCACATACTAATTACTTTAGACTGTTGGGGAAGAGTCCATGAGAGCGAAATCAACTCTATATTCCCCAGCATAACTGTAAAACATTTGCTCGCAGATAGTAGGTACAAATGGAAACATTAAACACCTGCTATGCTTCCCATGGCATTGAAAGCACTCACTATTTGTTTCCTTTGTGATAATTATAATCTTAATCGATTAGGAGAGCACCTTAGTTCCGCTAACTCTACCCTTAAGTTACTAGAAACCTTCTGTTAAAAATCTGCATCCCATATTATCCTCACACTGTTCAATATGTTCAATATAAACTGTTTGTTTCAATTTTCTTCAACTATTGTCTATGGGACATTTTTCACTTGCATGATATGGCTATATAAAATAACGATCCTGAACACATACTTGGTCCATCCTCTGCCCTTTTTCCAGCCATTTCTCTGTGTAGTGAACACTAACATATTGGTTCTTTCCAGCTCCATCAGGCATGATTATCAAACTTAGTGCAGGAATCTTGATGGTTTCAAGACAGGTAGTGACTGCCAGTCACTATTTTTAATTTCATTTTTTGACATGGGAGCTTTTAAGGGTAACCCAACCTTGACTTCTTTCTATAGCACACGAGGCCAAAATATGTAAAGTGCAGCTTGTTCCCTGATGGAAAAAAATTTCAAAAACATTCCATTTAGAAACAATTCTGGCTCTACATCATGCATTTTCCATTTTTATCCTCTTGGGTTGTTATTTTTTCCCCTTCTCATCTTTTCATGGAGATAGATTTTCTTTACGAGTTCATTTCTCCTAGTGCTAATTCCTCACTTGAAGTAATCAGTCCTTTCAGTAATAAATTTTTCACTGCAAGCAGCAACAGTATTACAGCAAATTGTGTCTAGTTTAAGAAGAGATAAGAATAAACAGCTAAAGCAAAGACAAGATTCTGTACCCTTACCAATAAAACAAGATTCTATATCCTTACCAATAAAAAATTCAGGAAGGAGAAACAAGACAGATTGATATGTAAGAGCATTATGGCTAGATCAGCACTGCTGTGATCGACGCAGCGGTGTTGAGTTAGTGCGTCTGGTGAAGACCCGCTAAGTTGATGGCAGAGTGCTCTCCTGTTGATTTCTGTACCCCAGCTCCCGAGAAGAATAAGGTAAGTTGGCGGGAGAGCATCTCCCATCAACACAGCATGGTGTAGACACTGCTGTTAAGTCAATGTAAGTTACGTCGACTTCAGTTACATAACTTAAGTAACTGAAGTAGCGTACCTTAGGTTGACTTACAGCTGTGGTGTAGACCAGTGATTCTCAAAGCTGGTCCGCTGTTTGTTCAGGGAAAGCCCCTGGCGGGCCGGACCAGTTTGTTTACCTGCCGTGCCCGCAGGTTCGGCCAGTCGTGTCTCCCACTGGCCGCAGTTCGCCGCTTCAAGCCAATGGGGGCTGTGGGAAGGGCCAGTGGGAACCGCAGCCAGTGGGAGCCACGATTGGCTGAACCTGCAGATGCGGCAGATAACAAACCGGTCCAGCCAGCCAGGGGCTTTCCCTGAACAAGCTGCGGACCGGCTTTGAGAACCACTGCTGTAGACCGACCATAAGTGTAGTCATCATCTGCATCAGATACTATTTATCCATCTGCATTCCTCAGTAGTGTAGTTCTGGTGGGGTTTTATTTTTAAGTGACTCTCAAATTCCTTCTTAGTACCCAGAAAAGCAGATAACATCCTGTCTTCCTTTTAGTACAGTGGGTACACAATCCCACTGTTTTGGAACATACGGCTGTCTTGAAAAGATTAACTAATTTTATTACACCAAGAAAACTATCAGTGTGTGAATATCTGAACCGCAGTAACAAATGTCTAAACTGTTTATAAAAAGAATTAGTCCAGCAGTGTTCAAGCTGGCTCACTTTAAATCCTGAGGAAAAATCTTTTAATGAGAAGTTATGGTGGTGTTGGGGATCTGTGACGTGCGGGAGGTCAGAACAGATGATCTGGTGGTACCTTCTTGCCTTAAACTCTATGGGCTAGTCTACAGTGAAAAGTTACATTGGCACAGCTACATCTCTCAGGGTTGTGAAAAATCCAACCTGGAGATGTAGTTAAGCCGACCTAACTACCAGTGTAGACAGCACTAGGTCAAAGGAAGAATTCTTCTGTCAACCTAGCTACTGCCTCTCAGGAGGTGAAATAACTACAGTGTAGTGTCTCTGCTGAACTGTACCACTGTAGCGTTTTTAAGTATAGACATAGTCTATGATTATGAACTATGGCCACAATACAAGTTTGGAAAGCATGATTAATGATCCTTTCAATTGACTCATTTAAATTACATTAATAAAAATAATCTTGCTTAAGGATCAGCTGATACCAACAACGTAGCTACTAACCACAATAAATTCATTGGATCACATTCTGAATGCATCTCTCAACTCTGTTGTCAGTACTGTCCATTTATAGGTGCAGCATAATTGGGCATGGGTAGAGGGGTCACAAAGAGGTTGTTGTCATCCCCAAAAAGCTGCCTGGACATGCTGTACCCCAGGGGCGCTCTCATCAACTGTAGCGGTTAATTTTTTTTGAGAAATATTAACATACTGCTTCAGAGTTTAAATTTTTTTAAAAAACCACTAGCATAAGAAATAAAAGCTCTAGGAAGAGCGGAGCACTGGGACTCATGCCAGTGAGTGAATTTTATGGCTGCTTTAGTATGTTGTGAACCTCTGCTAGCTACATTGGGAAAATGCTAAACATCTTACAAACTAAGCATTCTTGCTGTAGTAATATGTGTCAGAAATCTCTGGCCAGAATCCCACTGAGATTCTCACGCACTACTGCTATGACAAATGAGTTTAAGGAAAGTTTCTACAAAAAGTCTGTCTTATTCACATCGTGCTTTTGCAAGCTAATTTTGGTTATATGTGCATTTTGGATTACATGGCCTGGTCTCAACCCCCACCCAATTGCCTCTCATATGTATTTCGCTATAAAATATAGGGTTATGAGTGCTGGATTTACCTATGCCCTAGAATATTATGGGTTCAAAAGTTTGGCTGAAATTCAAGCATTATCGAATTTGCATCCTACTTAGGAAAGGCTGTGCAAAAAGGAGAGAAGGAGGAGAAGGAATTTCTAATAAAAAATACAGTCACAAAACTTGAAACTCTTGCATGAAACTCATTGCATCAGATTTATGTATGCAAAATCAGATGCACATATGCATAATTACATATGTACATACATTAATAGTTCCAATGCCCATAGTTGACTTGCCAACATGCCCATCAGATTTGTATAGAGGCTATCCTCTTTTTCCAGGTTAACTTTTGAAGGGTGATAGCACAGGACCCCCTTAAGGTAAAAGGGGCTTTTTTGAGTAAAAATAGTCAAATTACTGTTCTTTACAAGTTCTTTACTAGGCTGACTCTTATTTATAGAAGATCAATGGGAACTATTTTTGTACATGTATCTTGAAGTACATCAGTTTACTTTGTTGACCCTGCTTCATGCTAAAATGTAGACATATGATCTAAGGTACTATGGTAATGAGGGCTATTTAAATATCTGATGAGCACCTCACAGTCTTTTGTGTTATATTTATCCTCACAGTATCCATATGCAGTAATTATGCCCATTTTAAGGAAGGGAACAGATACAGAGAAACTAGGTGACTTGCCCAAGATGTCATGGCTGGGTCGTGGGCAGCAAGACCTAGTGGTCAGAGCCAGAATCCACAGTCAGGAGTTGACTCAGGATACCGGGAGATCAGAAGCAGGAGACAAACTTGGGATCAGAACCACAAGTTTGTAACCAGAGTCAGGCTGGTCAGAGTACCAGGGATCAGAGGCAGGAGACAAAATGGAGATCAGAACCACAAATCAGAGGTCAGGAACCGAGCTGAGCCAAGTCATGTTGGGATGCCTGGAAGTCAAGCTGAGGGGGTGGGAGAAGAGTGGATCCCAGCTGTTCGGACAGCTTTCTGTTCCTGTTGCTGGCTTACGTAAGGCCAGCGGGCCAATCAGCTGCTCTGGGACTCTGCCAATAGGATGTCAAACTGGGGCTGGGCTTCATGAGTCCTGGGTCAGCCTGTGTCTGCAAGCCGCCAAATGGAGAGTTGTAGCATGGCTGCTACTGTGGATTGGGTTCGAGGCCCACGGGTCAATCGGTCAGTAAAATAAAAGAACTAGTTAAGATAAGAGGGGGAACACCTAGGAAACCATTTACTAAGAACAAGAACAATTAATAAGAACAATGGACAAGAGAAGGTGGGAGTGTAAAGATGAAGTAAAGAGTAAAGTCAAAAGTGGACAGCACATGGATAGAGCACGCGGTACAGGGATTGGTTCCTGCAAAGTAACCAAGCCAATCCCAAAACACATAATGCAATGTATAGCGAATGCCATGGGATATGTAAATGTATATAAAGGAAGGGGGATTCTGTGTAGCTTTGGATGTGTGGTATGGCCTGTATCCACCACCTACACTTGAGCCTGATAAACTCAAGTATAGTTTGATTGTATGCCAATAAAAAAACCTCAGTGATGAGTTTGATGTCAAGCTGAGTGAGGGCTCAAAAAACTAGTTCCAAGTTCCCAGACCTTTTATTTCAGTCACTTAAAACCCTGTTTTCTTCCAGAGGTGATCTGATTTTTTTTTTAGAAGTATTTGGATAATAAACTTAAATTTCTATGCCTGCTGTAATATGAAGGGCCAGCTGATTGGCTCGAGTAAATTGGCATGGCCCCCATGGACATCAGAATATGCCATTTTACATCAGTTGAGGATCTTGCCTCAAATCCTTCATGAGCATCCTGAAAAGAAAAATAAGATCCAATGAGTGTCTCTGATTGGGTGTGTAACGATGCTGGTTCTGGCGGGACCCAACTGAGAGTGCCAAGTCAGGACACATTGCTTAAAGCAGGGCAGTCATAGCCCAAGGCTGGGGTTTTTCCACCTCTAAGGCAACCCAAACCAGCCAAACAGAGCAGACTTTGGTCTCACCCCACTGGCTAACCACAAGTCACACAAGCAATTTCCTTAGACACTCCAGTTTCCCAATATCTCCACCAGTGCCACTCTTTATGGGGATAAATGGTTATGAAAACCAATACCCCAGTAAAAGAAAAAAGGTTCTCTCGATCCCAAAGGATCAAGCCCCAGACCCAGGTCAATATACAAATCAGATCTTACCACAAATCACACTGTTGCCAATCCTTTAGAATCTAAAGGTTTATTCATAAAAGGAAAGAAATATAGATGAAAGCTAGAATTGGTTAAATGGAATCAATTACATACAGTAAGGGCAATGTTCTTGGTTCAGGCTTGCAGCAGTGATAGAATAAACTGCAGGTTCAAATCAAGTCTCTGGAGAACATCCACAGCTGGGATGGGTCATTCAGTCCTTTGTTCAAAGCTTCAGTGTAGCAAAGTCCCTCCAGAGGTAAGAAGCAGGATTGAAGACCAGATGGAGGAGCTGCAGCAGCTTTTTATATTCTCTTGCCATGTGGTCTTTCTTTCTTTGTTCCAAAGACAAGCTGTCCAGCACGTGGCCTGGAAAAACCTCAAAGTTCTGTCCATAGGCATATCCCTGCATGCCTTGCTGAGTCATAAGGCAAGTCTGCCTTCTCTCAATGGGTCAATTGAATAGCTGATGGTCCTTAATGGGCCATCAAGCAGGCTAGGCAGAGCTGACACCAACTTGTCTGGAATGTTTCCCAGAAGCATAGCACAAGTTTGAAATACAGACAGTATAGAGCCAATAATCATAACTTTAACTATAAAAATGATACACACATATAGACAGCATAATCATAACCACCAAACCATAACCTTGTCTTACACACCTCTTTTGACCCCCTTTATACAAGATTTGGTGCCACTACAGGACTTTGGTTGCAACAGTGTTCTATACAGTCCCAGTTCAAGTCAATAACGTCACAGGGTGAAATTCACTTCAACATAAAATCCAAATAACCCTTACTCACACTGAGTAGCCGCATGGCTCCTCTCCATCTTGGGCTACTCCTGCTGCAGCAGCACCAGACCTCCCCTCCTCTGGAAAAGGATACCTCCATCCAGTTTGTGCCCTGTCATCCACAAAAAAGCCATGGATTATCCACTCACTGATTAATTCAAGCCAGTTTTTTTTTTAATTCAGGGCAGGTACATTTAAACAGGATTGCAAAAGGGAGTGCTGCAGAGTAATTTGACTTTATAACATTCACATGAACGAAGTGGTGATAACTCTAACTTGTCTACTAGGAGAAATTCAAGCTTTTCAGTCTTGATTGCCATGGGAGAAATGGCATGTCATAGTGAAGGGAAAATTGTTCAATAAAAATCAAGCACCATAGGTAGAACCTTCTCTGCATTGAAGAAACCTGAGCTCCAATTTTTGAGCTTTGCATTTTAATAATGCTTGGCTTTCTACATTTATGCAAAAATAAACAGAGCATTAAAGGACATGTTCACTGTTCTCTAAACAGTAAAGGCTGAGGTTTTAAGCTGCTTTTTGATGTCAGTGATAATATGCAGAATCACTAGTGAAGACATCTGGCCAACATATGGGAAACAGGTGCCAAATGGTATTTGAAATAAAGTTAGATGGTCCAATTTAAGTGTAACCTAATTGGCCATGTGTGTTTTTACATGGTAATACACATACTGCTTATGTTAATTGCTTTTAAGGTAATGAGTGTGCCATTTAAATGACGTACAGAGATTCAGGTTTTGTGCTTCTGTTCAGTTCAATTTGAAGTTGGGCAGATGTTCCCAGCAACTGCATAAATGATTGAATACAGTTAAGTGAGTGAGTAAATCAGCTATTTGCTTGTTTAAAATCATATCTGCTTGTTTCAAGCTGTAATATACTGTGCCTTAATAAAATCAAACTTTATGCATCTGATGATGGTAATTGGATCAAAGGTACATTTTTAATAGCTGTTTAGTGATCATTATTGGCTGGGTCATGGAGTCAAAGACCTGATATTTTATTACTGACCTCTTTCATTTGAGTATACTGGGTAATAATTGACTCTAGTTTATTCCCTGTCTAGTGAAATTGGTCTCTGCTTTCACATAGTCAAAGGTGGAATTGGCCCTTGTGCAAAAACATCTAGAGTATATCTGTCCTGTTACTTTAAGTGTTCCCAGTGATGAAAAAGCATGTACAGTTTTAGTTATCACTTTTCCTATTGATTAAGAAAGTTCTGTGGTGTTAATACAAGGTTAAGAAAGTGGAATGAATCAATCTGAACAGTAGAGACACTGCAATTATCCCATTTTAGTGTTCTTCGGAACTAAAGGAGCTTATCTAGCTATATACTTATATGATCATCATAGTGTCCGAGTGCTACTCATGAGTTTATCCTCATATTACCCCCATTTTACAGATTAAGAGTTCAGTCATGGAAAGTGATTTATCCCAGGTGACACAGGAAGCTTGTGACAGTCAGAAGGTGAACTCAGATCACCAGAGTTGCAATCCAGTTATTTTAACCACAAAGCCATCGTTTCTTTTCTCTGAGATTATAAAAAGAAGTACATACGTTTGTGATGGCATGAGGGACATCAACTAGAAACTAAGAGAGGTGACAATTGTTCAGGTAAACAGCACTACTAGCAGCAGGAAGGTAAAAATGTAAATTTAGTACTGACTATGGTGGTTAAAGTTGCTCAATAGTTTCTATTCTACACCTTGTTTTCATGTTGTCACATTGTGGGGTGCAGCCAGAGCAGTGAGGGGTTGTGTCACCGCATGCCTTCAACCTGGGGTGCTCCATAATGCTTTGCTGTCGTAGCTCCCTACCTGGGCCGCTCACAAACAGCATGCAGGTCACACCCTGAGTGTCTGTATATAACTACAGCCCTAGTCTAGCAATTCTGACTCCAGCAGCTGTGGTTACTACCTGAAGGAAGATCACTATACACTCCCAGTCCTAAATTTTCCCCAAAAACGTGTGTTCTGCACTGTGCAGCCCTCTCCTGGACAGTTCAGGTATTAGAGGTCCGTTGCCTCTGTAAGGAGTCAATATTCAACAGTTCAGTTTAAACACAACACTGGATTAGTTTTGATTAAATAAAATAAAACAAGTTTATTTAACTACAAACAGATTTTAAGTCAGTAGAAGTATAAAGTATTAAAGTCAGAAATTGTAACGAGATATAAAAGATAAAACACTGTCTAGTAGCTAAAATTAAACCAGCTAGACTTGGTTCAAGGTAAAAGCCTTTGCACAGGTACCTGGCAACATATCTGACCAGATTCTCAGATCAGGAACTCCCCCAAAGTTAAAAGGCTGGTTCCTTTGTCATCTTAGGTGGAAAAATAGAGAGAGAGAGAGAGAGCCTGGGGTGTTTTGCCCCTCACTTTTATAGTCCAGTCACCCTTTGAAATGCATTTTCCTGAGGGTTGCCCCTACATAAAGTTCCTTGCTTTGAGAATGGAAGCATGGAGTCTTGTGGTAAAAGAGGTTCTATGTTGCTTGCTAAAATGCAGATTGATCTGTTCCTGCCCCACCTTGTTGCCAAAGAATGGCCACTTGACCAATGATTGCCAATCAACTTGGTTAGAGGCATCAGCTTGTCCTTTGTCTTTGAGAAACTGGTTACCCCCTCTCAGGCTTGTTTTTTTGTTTGTTTTTGTTTTGTTTGTTTTTTAGAAAAAGATTTTTGAAAAATATTTTGGGAATGTTTGCACAGAGTCCCTTCAACTAGTTTTAAGTTATGGAAGATTGAATATACTCTTTCAACTGTAAAAAAATATTCCCATGGTAGGGCCTGATTCTGATCTCCCATCAGTGTAAGATTGACTTTGATGAGTTACTCCCGATTTTACGCTGGCCGAAGTGATATCAGAATCAGGTCTACACATTTTTAACAAGGCTACAGAAAAAAATGGCCAAAGCCCAGAAAGCAGAACTGAGTCTTCTTCTTCGAGTGATAGTCCCTATATGGATTCCAAACGTGGGAGTGCATTCGCTGGAGCCAGAACGGTTTTGTAGCAGTAGTGGCCATTGACCTGAACATGTGTCATGTGTCATGCATCATCCACATGCTGACATTCGAGGTTATAAGAGGCCACGCAGGTCGACACCATTCCACTTCCCTCTTACCGTCGCATGGCCAGAGTCGGAATCCCTGTTCCTCAGTGCTCTTAGTCTTGCTAAGAAGCCACAGATGGAGCATAAGTCAAAGTACTCCTGCGATCCAATGGTACAGCCTTCAGCTACGGTCACCAGTCCATCATCATCTTCACTGCCGGCACAGTTGACACCACTGGACCCCTCCACCTCAATGCTTTCCTCTCCAGTGGATGAACTTCTCCTGCTCCTCCCCGAGTGATGCGCTTCTTCCACCCATCTCGCACTGGCTGCACCGGCCCTACCAGACCCATCCACCAGGTCCAAGTGCTTTACAGAGCCAGACCCCTCCTTCTCACTTGTCCAGTCTCACAGTCCAGACCCCAGGCATCAGCCACCCTATCCACTGGCATATGACCCTTCTGCCAAGTCATGGTTCCACTATCCCCAAGGCGTGCCAATTCCTGATGACATGTACGTTTGGCCCCATTGGCCTCCATGGGACCCCTACCGGGACCGTGGAGTACTGCAGTGGCATCTTTCCAGCCCTCCTCTGCCCGCACTGCACCCCCCTTCTGTTTATGATGAATCAGAGAAGGCTATAGTGCAGCCAGTGCTGCCAGTCCCCACCGAGGCCTTATCATCACCAGACGAGGCACTAATTCTGCCTTCCCTCTTCCCTCCTCCTCTTCGACTCCAGCCTCACAGTGGAGGAAGTACAAGACACACAAAACCAGCTCCTAGATATTTTGCAACTGCCAGGGCCTTCCTGGACTGCCCTCCCTATCCATACAGCCATCCTGCAATCAGCACAGTTGGTCTGGTATACACCAGACTCCTGTGCCCCTACTCCTAAGTGTGCAGAGCAGTGATGCTTTGTCCTGTCTAATGGTATGGACTTCCTTTTCATCCATCCCACAACTCGCTCATGGTTCACACAGCGACTGAACACGCTCGCCAACAACACCTTAAATCCACAGCTCTGGACAGAGCAGTCAAGAAGCTGGACCTTTTGGGGAGAAAAGTTTATTTGTCTGTGGAACTCCAGTTCCATATCACCAATTACCAA
The DNA here is from genome assembly GCF_965140285.1 of Lepidochelys kempii. Taxonomy (NCBI): domain Eukaryota; kingdom Metazoa; phylum Chordata; order Testudines; family Cheloniidae; genus Lepidochelys; species Lepidochelys kempii. The sequence continues at coordinate 58,855,441 of NC_136382.1, forward strand.
GCCCTCTTGGTGAACTACGATTTTCATATATACTCCAAGCTCACAGAGTTTCAGGCCTTTCTACTGTCAAACAAACAACAGGACTTCCAGGTGCTGCTGGATGAGGGGAAACTGGTCACCAAGGTGAACCTCCAGCCAGCAGTGGACGCTGCCGACATCGCATCCTCTGGTGACTGGTGTCATAGAATCATAGAATCATAGAATATCAGGGTTGGAAGGGACCCCAGAAGGTCATCTAGTCCAACCCCCTGCTCAAAGCAGGACCAATTCCCAGTTAAATCATCCCAGCCAGGGCTTTGTCAAGCCTGACCTTAAAAACCTCTAAGGAAGGAGATTCTACCACCTCCCTAGGTAATGCATTCCAGTGTTTCACCACCCTCTTAGTGAAAAAGTTTTTCCTAATATCCAATCTAAACCTCCCCCACTGCAACTTGAGACCATTACTCCTCGTTCTGTCATCTGCTACCATTGAGAACAGTCTAGAGCCATCCTCTTTGGAACCCCCTTTCAGGTAGTTGAAAGCAGCTATCAAATCCCCCCTCATTCTTCTCTTCTGCAGGCTAAACAATCCCAGCTCCCTCAGCCTCTCCTCATAACTCATGTGTTTCAGTCCCCTAATCATTTTTGTTGCCCTTCGCTGGACTCTCTCCAATTTATCCACATCCTTCTTGAAGTGTGGGGCCCAAAACTGGACACAGTACTCCAGATGAGGCCTCACCAATGTCGAATAGAGGGGAATGATCACGTCCCTCGATCTGCTCGCTATGCCCCTACTTATACATCCCAAAATGCCATTGGCCTTCTTGGCATACTCCACAGAGACTCTTGGCTCCAATTGTCTGGGTTCCCTAAGGAGGTCCAGATCACTTTCTTTTACAACCAAAAGCTCTTTAATGACCAGACAAATGAATCTCTCCATTCTCTCAAGGATTCTCACACCACTCTGTAGTCGCTCGGCATTTATACCCCAACCTGGAAGCAGCAGAGGTTTCACCACACCACACCCCCTACCAACCCTACTTCCAAAGACAACAGGAGCTGTCCTGGTTTTGTCAGCGCACTCAGTGATGCTGTTACTCCGCCACTACCACTTTCACCCCATTGACCCCCCTGCCATGTCAATCGAAACAGCCATTTTGACTCCCCCATTGAGACCTGTGAACCTCCTCCTACCCTTTGCACAGTGTCCCATGTCATCTCTGGGGGCTGTCTTGCCCTGTTCACCCACAATTGGGGAAAGATCACCACAGACCATTGGACACTGGACATCATTCACCAGGGGTACTCTACAGAATTCCTCTTTTTCCCCCTTGTCACCTACCCCATGGTGGGCATAGAGATCCCTTTCATTGAGATCTCTTCTGAGAAGAAGCAGACACCCTTTTCCAGAAGCGTGCCATAGAGTGTGTCCTCCTCTGTTACCAGGGCTGCGGTTTTTATTCCCTGTATTTCCTTATTCTGAAAAAAGGATGCAGTCTCCCCCCCCCACCCGCCCATTCTGGACCTCCAATTACCCAACAGGTTCACACTAAAATTCAAGTTCCAGATGGTCATGCTCTCCTCATTATCATGTCCCTCCCCCACAGAGCCCGGTTCACAGCTCTTGATATGAAAGATGGATATTTCCACATCAACATTCACCCGGCTTATTGGAAATTTCTCCGTTTTACAGTTGGTCATTCCCATTATCAGTTCCATGTCCTCCTCCGGTATCGCCACCACTCCCCACGTATTCAAAAATGTCTTCTCCATCATCACAGCCCACATGCAATGCCTTGGCCACTCCATGTTTCCCTACCTGGATGACTGGCTCCTCGTCGTGATGTCACGCAACTACCTCCTTTCAGCTATCCAGACCCTTCATGATCTCCTCACCAATCTGGGAATTTGTGTCAGAGGACAAGTCCCTACCCAGCAGTTATACTGATAGCCCCCTTTTGACTTCACCAATATCAATTCACAGACCTCCTCCGTTTCTCTGTTGGCCCCCCGACTTGCCTCTGCACCCACCTGGATTTCCTGACATAGCACCTATGTGTCCCTGTGCCTGACTTTTGTTTTTGCTCGTGGGTGCTTTTGAAGAGGTGTGTGTTTGGAGGAGTGGGCTCACACCAAACTGTGCACTAAACACTGCTTGCTAATCACCGGATTTGCAATCCATATAGGGACATCTTCGAGATGTGTGGTCCCTATTTGGATTCCATTACCCACACTCCATCCCCTGTGGTACAGACTCCATTGCTTGCTGGTAAGAGAGATACTGAAGCAGCATCGACCCACATGGTCTTTTCTAACCTTGGAAGTGAGCATGAAGATGACGCATGATGCCCATGAGGGTCAACGGACACTACTACTGTAAAACTGTTATGGCTCCGGCACATGGCATGCATGCGCACCCACATTTGGAATCTAAATAGGGTCCATACATCTTAAAGAACCTCCAGGTACAATAGGTAATCTCCTCCTTTGTTAGGCAAATGCCTGCTTTTTTGGGTTGGAAGAGCATCACTCTACGTGTATTCCATCGGTATCTGCTGAAAATTTAGCAAAGCTCAGTATAGTCCCACCCCTATTGTGTCATAACTTCACATTGACTTTCTCTAGCTTGCAACTATCAGGAAGCTGCTAGGATATAATTTGAATGAGGAATATTATGTCACTGAAACACACCCAACAAATTCCTCCATGAATATGACCCTCATCAAGAACAGGAGGAAGTCACAGGTGCAAAAACAAATTCTGGCTTTGATTATTTTGATTTTCTCCAAGTATCCTACAAATTCTGATGTTACATTTAGAAATACGTTCAGAACATTTCTCATTTTACAGAAGTACCTCATAGAATCATACAATATCAGGGTTGGAAGGGACCTCAGGAGGTCATCTAGTCCAACCCCTTGCTCAAAGCAGGACCAATCCCCAACTAAAGCATCCCAGCCAGGGCTTTGTCAAGCCTGACCTTAAAAATATCTAAGGAAGGAGATTCCACCACCTACCTATCATGCTACAGCCCTATCCTGTAGAAAGTTATATATTAGCCAATCAGAAGCAACATTATAGGTGGCAATCTACCCTTCCAGTACCCTGAACACCTCAGTTAGATGTGCCCTTTATTCCTTAATTGGGATGACTTAAATATTAAATTATCAAGCACAGACACTTTTTCCCCTTTTTTTCTTTAAAATAAACCTAGGCAGATATACAATGTATATTTAGTTTTCTGTCCTTTTTCTGCATAAATATGAAGCTTACATACTTAATTATTGGTTATATTATAAAATGTGTATCATAAAATATATATGAAGGCGAATACTTTAATCTGTTATTTAGCATTTGTCATTAAACAATATTGAGCAATCCATTTGTCTGCTTTAAGCACTTACTTGTTACTAGCTAGTCATTTATCTAAAATTCAAATGTGTATTAAAGGGAGCTGCTGTACAATTAAGATTGACTGAGATGAAAATTGTTCATTTTTTCAGAGAGAAGTTTGTTAAGATTAACAATTTTTATATATATAATATAAAGTTGTGTTTAAATATATTTGTTTATTTATTTATTTTAATTCACATCCAGTGTCCTGCTAATGCTACACAGAGCAGCCTTTAACATTACAACACAGAAATAACATATTTGCTGAGTGCTTATCTGTCATGGAGCATAATTTCAATCACATTATAGATACAAGATAAAGAGAGAAAAATTTATCCTAGTCCGTATAAGTTTTTATACCATGTTTACTGTAGTATCTAAGCACCTTCCAGTAGTACATTAAGCAATGTTACATGTTTATTCTCTCATCCTCTCCCCAGAGAGAGAATCGTGTTCAGTGGTGTGTCTTGTTTTGGCATGGATTTTTGTATGTTGAAAAATATACCAGCTGCTATGTGTTTATATTAGAGCAGGCAAGGTCAAAGAAATGTGCCTTGCACTGGAAGTAGGAAGTGGTGAAGTTTGTGATGGTCCTTGGATCCTGGGGGAGTTCATTCTGTCTCCCACACAAATGAGCTTTGCTCTTTATTGTTGAGAGTTCCGTTGTGCCAGAGGACCCCATGTCTTATTGAAAGTGAATTGGGACCTAGGACAAGGTTTTTAAATGTAGTGTAGTTGTAGCTTTGTTGGCCCCAGGATATTAGAGAGACAAGCTTGTATCTCTCACCAACAGAAGTTGGTCCAATAAAAAATTACCTCACTCACCTTCTCTCTCAGATTTTTAAAGGCATTTAGGCACCTAGAGATGCCAATAGTTACAGTTTCAGCCAATTTATTGAAATCAATGGGATTTATCACCTAGGTGCTTTTTAAAATCCCGCTAGGCACTTGAATATATTTTGACACCTAAAGATGCAGTTAAAAATCTGGCCCTTAGGCACCTAAGTAATTTTTTTGAAAAATGTATACATAAGTATTATTTTTTTCAAGAAGAGCAATGGAATAGGTATATTTAGACCTTGTCCAGCAGGATGCTGCATCAATGTGCTCTCCAGGTAGTGAGCAGAGAAAGAGGAAGATTTAATGGCCTGTGAACATCAATATGTCTTCATTTCAAGGCAGAGCTAATAAAGGCAAGGATGCTTTGAGAATTTTTTAGCTACAAAATTTCTTTTTTAGAAACAAAAAAAAACTCTTAACAAAATTCGTGAAGCAGTCATAATAAGACTATGTATTTACTGCTCAAATATAAGAGTCAAGTATTCTAACCTGTAGTTGTGAGAAAGGAAGTGTATTACAGAGAAGATGGGAGCAAGGAAAGGGAAGATGAGGTGGAGAAAGAGAGAGAAACAGTGGTTTTGAGCATTGTAGTTCCCACGTAGTACCAAGCTATCTCACTATCCTGTGGCACCTTAGAGACTAACCAATTTATTTGAGCATAAGCTTTCGTGAGCTACAGCTCACTTCATCGGATGCATACTGTGGAAAGTGTAGAAGATCTTTTTATATACACACAAAGCATGAAAAATACCTCCTCCCACCCCACTCTCCTGCTGGTAATAGCTTATCTAAAGTGATCACTCTCCTTACAATGTGTATGTTAATCAAGTTGGGCCAGCTTATGCTCAAATAAATTGGTTAGTCTCTAAGGTGCCACAAGTACTCCTTTTCTTTTTGCGAATACAGACTAACACGGCTGTTACTCTGAAACCTGTCACTATCTTGGTTACAAAATGTCATCAACACCTCCCACTATCTATGGTGCTCAAATAGGTGGTAAGTTAAATCAGCAGCTCTTTCAAAAATTTACATTTTAAGGAGAATTGCAAGGCCTTTAATAGGACTATGTAGTCTAAGGAGCTTGGGCCAGATTCCTCACCAGTGTGAAATTACATTAGGGATAATTTGAACACCTAGAGAGCAGTTCTACTATGATAACGTAAAATTGGCACCTTCTTACTCAACAAGTAAATCCATTTGTGTATTCAGAGACCCATCTGCTCACTGTACTGACAAATAAGTTTTTACTGCCAGCATAGCTAAGAGCAAGCAAACTGGTGATTCTGTTCTATTTTGTGCATTATCAAGAGACCGGTTTGCTGCATTCCTGCCAGTTGGATAATAGGGCTGCAAAGGCCATAACTTGGTGTTAGCGGTGCTGACCTACAAGATGAAAGGAACCCAGCTTAACTCTGAGGCCAGATTCCAGTTACAGCCATGGCAGTTAGAAATAACAGAGCACCTTGGATTTGGAAACAGAAATGTAAGTGTGGAGCCCCACCCAGCTACTTTTATAACATCTTTTTCAAAGTAGAAGAGATGATTATAGTGTGGCACTGGGATAGTTAACATGGGATCACAAAAAACTGGAAAAGGTCCATTTATCTAATCTAAGCAGTAACAGGATGATGCATGGACACAATTACATAGGTAACGAAATAAAGCTCCAGTTGATTTCCTGGGGGGGGGTGGTGGAGGCATTTCATCTAATACCTTGGGACTTGGAAAATGTACTTTTGTAGAATCTATGAAAAATTTGACAGTGACTTGGACCTATTCAGCATAAAAAGTAACCGTATATAGTAATACAATAAAAAACTTCTGTTGTCTGTGCGAGACTAGTGGGGATAATGTTATAGTTATTGAACATGCCATAATTTTGAGTTACTTTTATATAATAAAATCTTAACCATATCATTTCATTCATTGTTTTGCAGGGTTTTATATTAACTAGTTACTAAGGTGCTGATTTTCTTGTCATTGAAGTCAATGCAAGTTTGCCATAATTGGGAGCAGGATAGGGTCTTGAACTAAATATGGCAAGTTGGAACAAATTCTGCTCTGATTTATACGTTCTGCAGGGCCAGCAACTGACTATTGTTCCTAAAAAGTCAGTTAAATGTTTAAAGAAATAGAGTGAAATTTTACAAATATATCAAAAGTTCAAGATCTAATCCATATTCATTAAAATAAATGATAGGTCTGGTTCAATCCCCTAATGTTTTGAAATTCAACAAACATCTGAAATATAATATGGATTATAGTTTATTTAATCATTTTTAAATTTACTTTAATTTGTGACAATAAAAAGCAAAATAGCTGCTAGTTGGGTGAAATAATTATCCCAGTAGTAGATGAAGCCTGCTTACTATATACATATATGAGTATCAAGTTTTATAGGCATATCTAATAATTTGAGCCTTTACCCAGCAAAGCCTTATTCATTCAAATAGTTCATTAACCTAATGGAACTATTTTATATGAGTGAAGGTTACAGGATCAGGCCCAGACACAGGACATGTTTTGAACAGAGTTCCATTAAAGAATGAAATGATATTTTCTATATTTAGTGGGATTTAAATCCAAGAAGTCTATCCCATTCTTTCCAAATGTTTTCATACATTAATATTATGAGGCAGGCATATGAAAGTATTTGCTAAACTTCTGGGCAGCTTTATATTGATTCACAAATAGGTTCAAATTCAGCCCTAATGCAAGCAGGTGATACTTATACCAAGGTCCAATTTGTCCTATAATCTTCAGGTGGTGTGGTTTATTGTATCCTGCTCTAATTAATATTAATTAGTTAACCTTGGTTTGCTTACTACTAATATTCTCAAGTACAACCATATGAGGATTGATAGAGACCCTTCCCTTCAGCTGCTTTAGGATAAAATTAGTATTGGATAAACTTCTTATATATGATACTCTAAATGGCTGGCAAAGGAGTTATTTTAAAACCAGCATCAAAGAAATGGTTGTATTAATTGGTGTGACCTGGGTCCTAGTGAGGAGCCAGCTGTGGTCACTCAGTTAGGGTGAACTGAAAAGAATGGGACAGACAATCCCCATAAAGCTGGTGAGTATTCCAATACTTAGATTCACCAAGCCAGTATAAAACAGCTTCTTTATTACCTTACTGGTTACTCAGAGGTGCAAACAACACAGTTCCCTTAAAGTGATCCAGCCTCAGGCCTCCATTCAGGGACCCATGTCAAATATGATGATTTCTGAAAATCTTATTTCATCATATAAAATAAAAGATTCTACCAATCCCAAAGGATCGGATACATTACCTCTTAGTTTAATGAATGTTTCAGATCTTACCCAAATACATGCTACAGCCAATTCTTATTAACTAAACTAAAATTTATTAAAAAATAAAAGAGAGAGTATGGTTAAAAGATCAATATACATACAGACATGAGTTCAATTCATTGAGGTTCAGATTCACAGCAGAGATGGTGAGCTTTGTAGTTGCAAAGAGTTCCTTTAGAATTCAGTTCATAGGTCATAGTCCAATGTCCAAATATATTCAGGCCGTACCAGCATAACTCGGGCCTCAGTCTTGCAACTCAAACATCCCCGATGAAGGCTAAGCAGATCTGAGACGACAGAATCAGGACACAAGGATTTTTTATACAATTTCATGTCTTCTGACAAGTTGGAATTCCTCAGGGAACAAAAAGTAATTAGGATGACTTTGAAGGAGGTCCATCACTGGTACTTTGCTATACGAATAAACATAAGGCAATTTGCTTGTTCCTCCACCATTCACAGTACATTTCAAAGAGAGATGAATACTGAGCTATCTGGTGTTTACAATTCATTTACGTGTTAGGATGTTCTTTTGACCTCTGAATTATCAGAATACAGCATAGACCAGGACTGCTGATTACATTGTTGACCCTACTCATACATATGTAAATACACAAAATGCAAACATTACCTCCCCACATGTCTTCTGTGGATTATTTATTTTGCAGGCTGTTTAACCCTTTCTAGCCATGCATCACAATTGGGCTGTTTCATAATTATTGTCCCATCTGTCTTGACTCTTAAATATCCTGCATACCTTTCATGGGCTCTGGTCCTGCAAAGAACTACATCTCATATGTTCAACATTATGCACAGGGAGTAGTGCTGTTCACTTCAGTAGAACTATTCTGTGTGTAAAGTTAAGCATGTGCACAAATCTTCAAGGTTTCAGGACTATTGAGTATAAATTTAATTCTTTATTAGCTCAGTCCCATAGGTATTTTATGATTTCTCCCCCAGGCAAAAATACTAAACAGATCATGCAAAAAGAAGAATCTCCTAATCAAAGTGACTGTGGAGATGACAGATTATTTTCTAATGGGGCATTTGCTTGATGAAAAAATGATAACTTTCAGACTTAGACGTGGTCTTCCACAAGTAGGCAGGATTTGTTCTGGGGGTACATTTATTTTTATGTTTATTTTTGTTTAGCTACTTTGAAATCATCTTAATTATTGGCTTATTCAATAAAGGCTTTTTACTACTTTAATTTCTATGATAAACATTCTCTTCATTGTTTCATAACTGTATATAATAAACCTCAAATTACTGCTAAATAACTTAAAATAGGCCTTTGGTGCAGGTTTTGGTTTGTTCTAATAGGGAAAAAGTATTACACTATATATAGAATTGAGAAAATTATGGGGGGGGCATATAATCAGTAAAAGTGTTCTGAATTGGAAAGTGCTCTGGTTTGTATTTTATGAGATGTCATGGTCTAATTAAGTGTAGAGCTGCTAAAGGACAAACTGCCTAGCAGTGTTCCGAAGTCTCGCAACTGTCGGGGCTCAGAGCACATAAACAACTCTGAGCCATTAACAGAGGAGTTCCATAATAGTAGCTGCATAAGAATTCTCTTCTTCTTAGGAGCCTTCTCTGCTTTTTGCAAAGACTGCTTCAATCTCTGTCTTGATTAAAAAGGATACCATCTGGAAAGAATTTCCATTTAATGTAGATTACACATGGATAAGGTGGAGGTATTTAAATGTTGTCCCTTTAAATTTACCTGTCTCAGAAAAAGAAATAAATTACTTCACGTCTCACTTTGAGAAAGATCATTTGAAGCCTAATTAGCATTCACAGGCATCTCAGCCAAGGAACACAGAGATCCTCTGGGATGAGGAAAGAGGAATGTTAATGTATGCTGGGATTAAAAAGAAAAAGATAAGTAAACGAACTTTAGTTTGAACCAGACCAAATCAAAAGGTTGTTAGAAAATATGGAGAAGAAACTATTGTTCTTGCAAGGGACAAGGGATGGATGACACACAATTTCCTTCACGATAAAGGGCCCCTTACAATATTGGATGAAACTTGAATGGACAGTAGACCAAAATGTTCTCATATGCACCTTTGCAAAGAGGTGAAAAAGAGGGTTTTTCTGTTCCTGTCAAAACATCTGAACTTTCAAGGATTAGAATACATTTATGGGCTTGTATTCACTGACAAAATGTTTTTTATTGAAGGATGACTAGTGTGCATTAGCAGTCCCCACTGTAAAAACAAACTGGAGACAAGATACTGAAGGAACTGGTTGAGGTCAACCATTGGTGGGGTTATATGCCTAGCTACTTCAGAGTAAACACAAATGCTTATCTCCATGTAGGATATATAGGATTTTACATGGAGATAATGATTGTGCATTTGTTACCTTGCTGTAAAGAAAACCACACACACATACTCCGTTTGAAGTAGTGAAGACAAAGTCTGTGAGAGTATAACAAGAGTAATTGGCTCGGGGTTGACGCTCTGAGTCCCTGGAAATCTGATTGATAGACAGACTGACCAGCCCAAATGCTAATGTGAACATTTTTCATATTCTGTTTTCTCTGTGATGTAATTATAAGCTTACTCAGTGAAGAATAGATAAGTTAGGCTTTCCCACCATTTACAAAAAGAAAAGGAGTACTTGTGGCACCTTAGAGACTAACCAATTTATTTGAGCATGAGCTTTCGTGAGCTACAGCTCACTTCATCGGATGCATACCGTGGAAACTGCAGCAGATATTATATACACACAGAGATCATGAAACAGTACCTCCTCCCACCCCACTGAAGACAGACACACAGAGATCATGAAACAGTACCTCCTCCCACCCCACTGTCTTCAGTGGGGTGGGAGGAGGTACTGTTTCATGATCTCTGTGTGTATATAATATCTGCTGCAGTTTCCACGGTATGCATCCGATGAAGTGAGCTGTAGCTCACGAAAGCTCATGCTCAAATAAATTGGTTAGTCTCTAAGGTGCCACAAGTACTCCTTTTCTTTTTGCGAATACAGACTAACACGGCTGTTACTCTGAAACCACGATTTACATTAATTCTGATATGATTTTTTCTCAGGGTTGTTCTAATAAGCCTTGTTTTCTTTATGTATGCAGCATAGTAGCTGTGTTGGTCCAAGGATATTAAAGAGACAAGGTGGGTGAGGTAATATTTTTTATTGGATCAACTTCTGTTGGTGAGAGAGACAAGCTGTTGAGCCACCCAGAGGTTGAAAGCTTATCTTTCTCACCAACAGAAGTTGGTCCAACAAAAGATGTTACCTCACCCATCTTGTCTCTCATTTTCTTTATGACAATTGGGTCTCAAACTCTTTTGGGGAATCCAGAGCCACCCTAAAGAGTAAGAGAGCATTAGTCCCCAAGAGCAAAGTTAGAGTAATTGGACCAATTCAAGTTCAAGAGAGATTGTTTGCTCTCTCTGCTGCTGTTCACACTCTCAAGGGAGTTATCAGGCAGGTGTTACTGGGATGTCAGTCATTTTTTCCAGTGTTTGTACAGCGCCTAGCACAATACAGTCTTGGTCTATGACTGTGGCCCCTAGGTGCTACAATAATACAAACTATTAATACTACTGTGTTGTATTGTTGGAAAGAGACTGAAATACCAAAATGTTTGTACACTAACAATGCACCTTCTCTTCACTAGAAATGCTGAATCATCTGCCCCCATATATTCAGGGAATCTGACCTACTTGATATCTCATTTGGTTTCCAACTTATTACAGCAGAATATGAGCCTTCTTAGTAAGCATGCTAGATCCAGGCATTAACAACTAATTTGTTTGTTTGTGGACATTCAAATAAGGTGTTGTTATTACTTCAGTTCAACCCAAAAAAGAAATTTTCCGAAACTTTTGGTGAATCAAAAGTATCGGTGGACCTGAAATGAAATGTTTTTTTCAATTGAGTATTTTTAACATTTAACAAATTTATAAAATTGAAGGAATTTCATTTCAAATAAGAATTTCAAAACACTTCATTTTGAAAATGTCAAAGTGAAACATTGATTTTTTTGGAATTGTGAGAGGGAGCGTTCGACGTGAACAATTTAGCCAAATCTACATTAATTTGCTAAGTGATGCCAAATCTGCATTTTTACCTCCCCCCCCAAAAAATGTTTGGACGAAATACTTCACTCAGTCAGTTCTACCTGTAAGACATGGCAAAGTTCAGGATTAGAACAAAACAAGTATAGAGTAAAATCTACAGTTTTTCTACTGGCCCATTCAAGTAAAGTCTGATCTGCTTTGTAACCTGTATTGATAGAGGTTCCTAAATTGTGTTCTTTACCAAAATCCAGTAATGTCTCATTCAAATTAAATTTCTAAAAAAGATTAATCTCTATTAAAGTTTAAAACAGATCTGATAAGCTCTTTGGAGGACAGGATTACAATTCAAAATGTTCTGGACAAACTGGAGAAATGGTTTGAAATAAATAGAATGAAATTCAATAAGTACAAATGCAAAGTACTCAACTTAGAAAGGAAAAATCAATTGCACAAGTACAAAATGAGAAATAACTGCCTCGGAAGGAGTACTGTGGAAAATTTGGGGATTATAGTGGATCACAAACTAAACATGACTCAACAATGTAATACTGTTGCAAAAAAAAATGAATATCATTCTGGTATGTGTTAACAGGAGTGTTGTAAGCAAGACATAAGAAGTAATTCTTCTATTCTATTCAGCACTCAAAAGGCCTACACTGGAGTACTGTGTCTAGTTCTGGGCACCACTCTTCGGGAACAATGTGGACAAATTGGAGAAAGTCCAGAGGAGAGTAACAAAAATAATTAAAGGTCTAAAAAACATTACCTACATGGAAAGATTGAAAAAACTGTGTTTGCTTACTCTGGAGAAGAGAAGACTGAGAGGGCACATGATAACAGTCTTCAAGTACGTAAAATCTTGTTATAAAGAGGAGGGTGATAAATTGTTCTCCTTAACCACTGAGGACAGGAGAAGAAGTAATGGGCTGAAATTGCAGCAAGGAAGATTTAGTTTAGACATTAGGAAAATCTTCCTAGAGTTAAGTACTGGAACAAATTACCTAGGGAGGTTGTGGAAACTCTCCTCATTAGAGGTTTTTAAGAACAGGTTAGACAAACACCTGTCGGGGGAGTTCTAGATAATACTTAGTCCCCTTCAATGCAGGGGACAGGATTATGTGATGTAAATAGAGGTCCCTTCCAGTCCTACATTTCTATGATTCAATGTTTCTAAGATTTCAGAGACTTATTTAAACAACCTCTTAAATGAAATAATCAAGAGTTAATTGAAAGAAAAATAGGTTTTAAATATTAACTGAAATAGTACAATTTAATAAAGAGAAAGCACATGCTGTTCTAAAGTTAGCCTGCCTGTTAATGAAAACCATTAACTGGAATGGAGAATGTCAACATAAGAAATGGGTTAGCTAAAATAAATGAAGTGTCAGACTGACTTTTTTTTATTAGTTGTCAACAATCTTCCAACAACATTATTATAGAATTTAGCAACAATTTTCCAGTTCTTTGAAGTAAACAAACAAATAGAAGTCTTATTAATACTTTGTAGTAACACCTGTAATTATGTAAAGTAAGTCTTCAAGAAATGAATAATCGAATCATAGAATCTTAGGACTGGAAGGGACCTTGAGAGGTCACCTAGTCCAGTCCCTTGCACTCATGGTGGGACTAAGTATTATCTAGAGCAGGGGTCGGCAAACTTTTTGGCCTGAGGGCTACATCTTGGTATGGAAATTGTATGGTGGGCCATAAATGCTCACAAAATTGGGGTTGGGGTGCAGGAGGGGGTGAGGGCTCTGGGGTGGGACCAGAAATGAGTTCAGGGTGCGGGAGTAGGCTCCGGGATGGGACGGGGGTTGGGGTGTGAGAGGAGGTCAGGGATGCAGGCTCCGGGCAGTGCTTACCTGAAGCAGCTCCTGGAAGCAGCATCATGTCCCTCCTTCAGTTCCTATGCGGAGGTGCAGCCAGGAGGCTCTGCACTCTGCCCTGTCCGCTCCTGCAGCTCCCATTAGCCACAGTTCCTGGCCAGTCGGAGCTGCGGGGTGGTGCTTGGGGTGGGGGCAGCACAGGGATCCCCCTGGCTGCCCCTAAACATAGGAGCCGGAGGGGGGACATGCTGCTGCTTCCAGGAGCCTTGGCACATGCATGCAGAGCAGCCTCCGGCCCTGCTCCCCGGCTGGAGTGCGGGAGCAGGGCAAGCCCCAGATCCCACTCCCCAGCAGGAGCTCGAGGGCCGGTTTAAACTGGCTGGAGGGCTGGATGTGGTCCCCAGCCCATAGTTTGCCCACCCCTGATCTAGACCATCCCTGACAGGTGTTTGTCTATCTAACCTGTTTTTAAAAATCTCTAGTGATGGAGATTCCACAACCTCCCTTGGTAATTTATTCCAATGCTTAACCACCCTGACAGGAAGTTTTTCCTAATGTTCAACCTAAACTGCATTTGCTGTAATTTAAGCCCATTGCTTCTTATCCTATCCTCAGAGGTTAAGAGGAACATTTTCCCTCCTTCTTGTAACAACCTTTTATGTGCTTGAAAACTGTTATCATGACCCCTCTCAGCATAGGCAACTCATCTGAGGGGCAGAAGCGCCCCCACTCCCCGAGCAGAGCCAGAGGAGAAGGGGCGGGGCCACATCACCTGGGACGCTGCCCGGTGCAGCACAGTGGCTGACTGGAAGAGCGCCTGGCTGGGGCAGCAGCAGGCTGCCCCCGGACCAGGCTCAGCTTCTGGGGACAGCAGCCGAGTGAGCCAGAGCCCCCTACCGCTCCCGCGGCAGGCTCGTAGTCAGCTCCTGTCCCCACACAGACACACCCCCAGAACCCCAACCAGGGGTATTCTATCTGCTACCCAAGATCCATAAACCTGGATATCCTGGATGCCCCATCATTTCAGGCATTGGCACCCTGACAGCAGGAATATCTGGCTATGTAGACTCCCTCCTCTGGCCCTATGCTACCCGCGCTCCTAGCTATCTTCGAGACACCACTGACTTCCTGCGGAAACTACAGTCCATCAGTGATCTTCCTGAAAACACCATCCTAGCCACTATGGATGTAGAAGCCCTCTACACCAACATTCCACACAAAGATGGACTACAAGCCGTCAGGAACACTATCCCCGATAATGTCACGGCAAACCTGGTGGCTGAACTTTGTGACTTTGTCCTCATCCATAACTATTTCACATTTGGGGACAATGTAGACCTTCAAATCAGCGGCGCTGCTATGGGTACCCGCATGGCCCCACAGTAGCCAACATTTTTATGGCTGACTTAGAACAATGCTTCCTCAGCTCTCGTCCCTAATGCCCCTACTCTACTTGCGCTACAGTGATGACATCTTCCTCATCTGGACCCATGGAAAAGAAGCCCTTGAGAAATTCCACCATGATTTCAACAATTTCCATCCCACCATCAACCTCAGCCTGGACCAGTCCACACAAGAGATCCACTTCCTGGATACTATGGTGCTAATAAGCAATGGTCACATAAACACCATCCTATACTGAAAACCTACTGACCACTATACTTACCTCCAGCTTTCACCCAGACCATACCACACGATCCATTGTCTACAGCCAAGCTCTACAATGCAACCGCATTTGCTCCAACCCCTCAGACAGAGACAAACACCTACAAGATTTCTATCAAGCGTTCTTACAACTACAATACCCACCTGCTGAAGTGAAGAAACAGATTGACAGAGCCAGAAGAGTACCCAGAAGTCACCTTCTACAGGACAGGCCCAACAAAGAAAATAACAGAATGCCACTAGCCATCACCTTCAGCCTCCAACTAAAACCTCTCCAGCGCATCATCAAGGATCTACAACCTATCCTGAAGGAAGACATCATTCTCACAGATCTTGGTAGATAGGCCAGACCTTGCTTACAGACAGCCCCACAACCTGAAGCAAATACTCACCAGCAACCACACACCACACAACAAAAACACTAACCCAGGAACCTATCCTTGCAACAAAGCCCGTTGCCAGCTGTGTCCACATATCTATTCAGGGGACACCATCATAGGGCCTAATCACATCAGCCACACTATCAGAGGCTCGTTCACCTGCACATCTACCAATATGATATATGCCATCATGTGCCAGCAATGCCCCTCTGCCATGTACATTGCCAAACTGGACAGTCTCTATGTAAAAGAATAAATGGACACAAATCAGATGTCAAGAATTATAACATTCAAAAACAAGTCGGAGAACACTTCAGTCTCTTTGGTCACTCGATTACAGACCTAAAAGTCTCAATATTACAACAAAAAGACTTCAAAAACAGACTCCAACGAGAGGCTACTGAATTGGAATTAATTTGCAAATGGACACCATCAAATTAGGCTTGAATAAAGACTGGGAATGGATGTGTCATTATACAAAGTAAAACTATTTCCCCATGTTTATTTTTCCCCCTTACTGTTCCTCACACGTTCTTGTCAACTGCTGGAAATTGCCCACCTTGATTATCACTTCAAAAGGTTTTTTTTCTCTCCTGCTGGTAATAGCTCACCTTAACTGATCACTCTCGGTACAGTGTGTATGGTAACACCCACTGTTTCATGTTCTCTGTGTATATAAAATCTCCCCACTGTATTTTCCTCTGCATGCATCCGATGAAGTGAGCTGTAGCTCACGAAAGCTTATGCTCAAATAAATTTGAGGTGCCACAAGTACTAAGGTGCCACAAGTACTCCTGTTCTTGTCCCCAGAAGTCAACCCTTGGCAGGGAGCTGGCTGCCGCCGCTGCTCCCCCCCAGCCAGACTCTCTCGGAGCCAGCTGCTGCTGTGCAGAGAGCATGCCCGGAGGCAGGGAGCTCTGACTCGCTCAGCCATTGTCCCAGAAGCCAAGCCTGGGTGGGAGGCAGCCTGCCAGCCTTGTAGCCAGGCGCTCTCCCAGGTAGCTGCTGCACTGCACTAGGCAGCGTCCAGGAGCAGCTCTGTCCCATTCCCTATCTGGGTCTGGCTGCCAGGAAGAGCAGCCAAGCGTGCTGGGGGTGGGCGGAGGGAGATGGGCAGCGGGAGGACAGAATCTCCCCACCCCCCCCAACCCTCCCCCCCACACACTCACAGAAGTAATGTCGCATGCGTAGAGTGAGGAAGAAACACATGGGGAGGTCATGTGTCATCCCATTTAGCTGGTGCCCCCAGAATGGGGGGATACCAGTCACCCATGACTCTCAGTCTTCTCTCCTTCAGACTAAACAAACCCAATTTTTTCAATCTTCCCTCATAGGTCATGTTTTCTAGACCTTTAATCATTTTTGTTGCTCTTTTCTGGACTTTCTCCAATTTGTCTACATCTTTCTTGAAATGTGGCATCCAGAACTGGACATGATACTCCAGTTGAGGCCTAATCGATGCGGAGTAGAATGGAAAAATTACTTTTAATGTCCTGCTTACAACACTCCTGCTAATACATCCCAGAATGATGTTTGCTTTTGTTGCAACAGTGTGACATCTATCACATTACCATTCCTTTGAATACTCTTATTTATTACTTCACAGCTCTCAAAATATTTTCTGAATAGTTGCAGAAAACTCTATTTTAATAAATCTGGGTTGAGGATTACTCACCAATCCTTTTAGTGTCTTATTGTGATCTTTCAGGATTTATAGCAGGGATCAGCAACCTTTGGCACCTTTGGCAGGGAAATCCGCTGGCAGGCTGGGGCAGTTTGTTTACCTGCAGCGTCCACAGGTTCGGCTGATTGCAGCCCCCACTGGCCGCGATTCGCCGCTCCATGCCAACGGGGGCTGCAGAAAGCAGCGGCCAGCACATCCCTCGGCCCATGCCACTTCCCGCAGCCCCCATTGGCCTGAAATGGCAAACCACAGCCAGTGCGAGCTGCGATCGGCTGAACCTGCAGACGCTGCAGGTAAATAAACCGTCCCAGCCTGCCAGCAGATTTCCCTGATGGACCGCATGCCAAAGGTTTCCGATCCCTGATTTATAGGCACCAGTGAACAAAACACATTGTAACGGGCTTAGTAGGACTCCCAATAGAGATTCCTCTTCCACTTCAATAAGATCATTTCATAAATTATATATTCATTTAAAAGTCTAAAATAGACTAACTCCGGGCCCAGAGTTGATTTGCTACGTTATTTAGTTTTCATCTCTCTTTCTTTCCATTAACTACTTTCTGTATCATTCATTCATATATTCATTGACAAATTGATCTGCTTTGGAAATGTTCTTAATATTTTAGATATATCATGTGCAGTAATTTCTTTGTCAAAAACTTGGTTAATGCAAAATTAAAGTTGAGAATTTGAGTATTCATGCAGAAGTCAGGAGCTTGTCTCTTGGGAATGACGCTGGATGATTCCATAGGTGAGCCAGAAAGAGAAGATGTAAGGGGGATGTGGGTCTGACATTGGAGCCATTCACTGTTTCATATCCTTTCTGTTAATCATATAGAGCACGTGTGGTGACAGCAAGGGTTAGATTAGTTTCCTGTGTAGGCATTGAATTGTATGGTGGAGTTAGCTCTCCTAATTCCACAGTGATTGGAAGATGTCCTTTCTAGATTAGGTATCAAACTACCTTGGCATGCTGACATCCAAACTCTCAGTTTAAGGTTTGTTTAATTCAGTGTAAAAGCTTTACAGGCCTCCTTAAAGCTTGGGATTAAGGGCCATTACTGCCTTGGAATTCAGAGGGCTGATATAAGCCTTAAATATTCAGTGTTGGAATATTAAAAGATGGTCAGGGTACTATGCCACTGTCACTTCTCCTCATCTCCCTCCCCTGCTCTTTTCTTTCACCATTTCAGGGGGCATTGCCTTTAGATTGTAACTTGTAAAAATATATATGTATATTGTAATTTTGGCCAGGATTTATTTAAATTGGTGTCTTTTCTCATTTGTCCCTCAGCAACTAGCAAGTTATAAGAGGAGAAGGGAAAGTAGGAAACAGTAGCACCAGAACAGCAATGTGGAAGAGACCCTCTTCTGCACTCTTTTTCAGAAATTTGGGGAAGATAGTCCTCCACGCACTGACATTTGGGGGGAGAAAGGGAAGTTAATTCTAGAGACAGATTAATTCCTTGTTTTGTTGTAATGGACAGGGAATCTGATGGAGCCAAAAATTAAGAGTAGTTGACCGTGCAGTGGAGACCTCAGGAGATGTCAATGTACTGGGCAACTTCACAACTTATATTTGTAAAGATGAGTTTTTTTCTTTTAATTTTGTTCACACAGTAGATACATTTTTATCCCAGTACATAACTACATTTTGCTTACACCATTAAAAATTGAAATATACTAAATAAACCTATAGTCAGCAATAACTGTTACCTAACTCGACCAGCATGCGAATATTCTACATCTTACTTATCAAATGTAAGGATAAATGCTACACTGTTATTTTCATGATAAAATAGTGAAGGTACCTTGGAACAAACATATACTTTATGTTTTTGTTTGCTCAAGTTGCTGAGACACTATCACCATTATTAAAGAGATAAGAGCTGTAAGCTGAGTATTGTTGGCTTGTGCATTAGCAGTTAAGCATACCACTTTGATTCCTTGTTAAAATTGGGCATAGTCCCTTAGATAAAAATCTCCATTCTGCTGAACATAGTAAAAAATTCTAGATATTATCCTCTAAAATTAAAAATGAGTACCATACTGGAATTGCAATAAATGTCCAATTTTATATAATAGAAAGTGCATGATTATATACTATAAAATAAATAGCAAAGATTCAATGTTGAATTCTGCATTATGCATCATTGACATAAGTGGCCCAATTTTGCTCTCACTGAAGTCGGGAATTTTGCAATTTACTTGGTGAGACCTAGACTGGACCCTACTGAATGTGTACGTAGGACTTGAATTGACATACTACTTTGGAAAGCAAATATAATCTCAGTCATACAATGCACATTTTCTATTCAAATGACAATTCTCAGTTCAGTACAGTTGGCTAAAGCAGTAGCTGCAGATGGAGTGAGAGGGTTAAGTGAAAGGTCAATATTTTTTCCAAAGGGATTATGTGCCTTGAATGCAGAGCAATAAACTACTTAGGCCTCTGTATTATGTTTCATGTACTGTATTTACACAAAATGCAATGTGGTAAATGTGATTCGATATTAATTGTACCACACTACCATCTTATTTGTTACTTTTTTGGAACGTGAGACTAGTATTCAGCATTAGTCCATTGAGGTAAGATACAATGAGTCTGGGAGAAAGGACGGAAAGGACTTTTTTGCCTCTGAGAGGACAGTCTAGGGGCCTAGTTCTTTCTCCTTCCTGTGTATGGAATCTAGCGACACCAAAAACATGAGTGTAAAACCATCTAAATGTTTTGTGTGAACCTTTACCAGGGTGGCTGATAGGGAGAAACTTGGAATTTAATTTCGAAAGTTTCATACAGGGCTATTTGAGATCCATCTGTGATAAGGGCTGCATAAGTGAGAAGTGCTTTAATTATCAATAGCAATTAGGTTGTGTGTGTTTAAAGGAAGTAGTTTCATTGACAGTGTGTTTACTTTTTACACCTATTATCTGGCAGTTTAGATCTTACATGTACTTGTTTAACAAGCTGATGCTGACTGGAAAAGAGCAGCAGTTCTACAGTAACCAGTTAAGATAGGCAAAAACATTTCACAGCTGCTCCATTGGAAAAAGTGGCTAAGAAAGGGTTTTTTTCCCCTTTATTGTGGATAAGAATCCACTTGGGATGGCATATGAACATTCGTGTCATCATGTTCTCAAGCTTTTTTCAATTACAGTTATTAAAACCTTTTTGCACGCTCCATGAATGAACTATTTGTTTTCAAATGTAAATACTCTTTTGAGGTAATCACCTTGATGAGAACAGCTTTGATTGTTGAGAGAACAGCTTTGACCAGAGTATTTTGTTGGCTCGAATCTACCATGACAACTATGTACCGCAAAATGTGCCTTATTAAAAAGTACTGGCTCTCCAAAAAGGCTTAGTACAGAGAGAAGGTTTGGATGGTTGGCTCCACTAGTGCAGTAAAATCATGTCTGACATCTGTTTTATACAACTACATGAAGCTTGAAAGTGAAGGGCAAGTCTGAGAATTAAAGCTGATAGAAACCTGCTGCCAATGTAGTGTGTGTGCTGGTGTAGTTTATTAATCTCGTCAGCTGTTATTATCTTTTATCTGGATCCTGTTAACTTAGGATTTGTATTTAACTCATGGAAAAGATCTGCTTTTGTTTTCTTTGTTTGGATATGAAAAGTCTTTTGGCGTGCATCTTCAAAGGCATTTAAGTCAGTAGCATCATGGAAATTTGGCTATGATTTGAACACTTGAGTAGCTATAAAAATTAGGTTAGCTTATTTTAACAAGCAATTGTTTCATAATATATTTTTTCTTTTCTTTTTTTTTTTACCTTTTAGCCAACTTCTTTAATTATTATAAAATAATTTCTCTCATTCTGAAGTCTGTCAAAAGTCAATAATCATCAGTATTTGGTCTATTGTGTTTTTTGGGTAATTTCAACAGTATATCTCAATTAGATACATAAACACCAACCAGGAACATAATCCAAATATCAGAGACCTATCCACGTGCCAGAGAAAAACACCCACTCTAACTGTCTGCACTGCACTTTGCTTAAACTCCGTTTCTTAGCGAAAAATACAATAATAAAATATGCTGATGCAATACACCATGAATCAATGAAACAAGTTTGTTCATCACATCCCTAGTTATTTAATCACACACACTTGATTCTTATTGTATTGTTGGATGATCTCCTCTCAGTCATGGACAATAGACAAATGTCAGTGCAGGTATGAAAGAGCAAAGGGAGTGAAGGAGCTGCCTGCAGGAGACTTGAAGCCTCGAGCAGGCTTGCTAAATGAGCCAACAAGAGACACTTCAACCAGCTGGTTCCTTATAAAGAGAGCTGAAGCAAGTCAGGGATCTGACTCTGGGAAGTCTGCTAGGGGGTCAACTACAGTATATTATTCTGATTATGTAAGTATAAGACGGAAGCCAATGGAAAGACCTAAGAATGTGAATGACATCTTAAGACATTCATAACCTATTTAGAATTCAGGCACCTCGGTCTGAATTAGCTAGAGCTAATGGAAGGTATCTGAGCTGGCACCTTTTCACTCACCCAGGATCCCAGGTACAGATTTTTGGGACTTTGCGTTTTACTTTTAAGTGTATTTTGTCTGAATAAATCCAGATGCCCATAAGGGTGTTGTGACTGGCTGAGCAAAGTGTTTGGAGTCTGCGTAAAAGGACCTGGAAGAGGGAGAAAAAAGAGCAGAGCAGAGGAGAGGGCCCACTGGCCACCGGGGAAGGGGGCACACAAGGGACAGCCAACTTATTTACAAAGAAGCACATCTGCCGGCTGCTTTTGACACTGTTGATTATGACCAACCTGAGGGGAGTAGAGAGAGGCCTTAAGTATAGACCAGGCCTAAGTATGTTCCTTTCTGCGAGGCCAGATAGTGTCATGATAAGCTTCTGCCCCCAGAGTTCTCACCTGTGGAGTTTCATTAGGTTTGATCTTGTCTGTGGTCTCCAGTGCCAGCATCACAATAAACACTCTCCTGCTCTCTCATCAAATGCAGATCGCACCATCTCGCAGCTCCTCTGGTGCCTGAAATAAGAACCTAGATAAAGAACAAATGGTTTTAAACCAGACAGGACAAAAAAGATGTTGCCTGGAGGAGTCCAGACTGAAGGCATAACCATGATTTCTCTCAAAGGTACCTACCACAGCTGTGAAGATGGTGTGCAGTTTTGGAGTCTTACAGGACACCTTGCTGCTCCTGAATGCCCTCAGAACAGTAGCCAGAAATGTTATCTTTTTTAGCTGGGCAAGAGGCTGCACTCCCTCCCATCAGTAAGGACTTAGTCATAGTGATTAACAGGATCATAGTCTCCAAGCTTGACTAATGTAATGCCTTTGCCTGGGGAAGAAAACGGAGGCCACAAGAAAATTCCAACTATTCATGCACCTGCTTACTTTCTGAGTAGCACAGATCAGCAAGAGGACATCATTCCACTGTTCTAGGCCTTACAGTGCCCCTATTCTACAGTACTTCAACATCTACAAAGCCTTCCCAGGATGTTAAAGAACCATCAAGCTTTCCTTTCTGTTATAGCTCTCATCCAGAGACTCATTCTCTTGCTGTCTTCATTTCTGCAACCTCCTCCTCTCTGGCCTCCCTGACACTCACATTGTCCCCTGCTATACAAAATAAAAGACAAATATAGGTGCTGAGACCATCCACCCTCATCTTAGAAACCCTCCTCTTGCTCACCCTTCACCAGAAATCAAGATAAAACCTTTTGTTCTCTCCTTCAAAACACTACATAACTCAGTCTCTCTATTCCATAGTCACCTCATCACCCCTCTCTCTCCACCCTGCCAGTATTGCCAGCCTTGATGCTCCATTTGTCCTCCATTAATTTTATTTTAAAGTCATTATTCATAATGCTAGGCACTAACTTTTGCTGAGTTACTGAATAATCTTCGTTTAATTCATCTCTTTCAGTCCCTCTGTCATTCTGTGCCTATGTCCAATTGTCTCATGTCTGAAATTAGTTTTACAAGCTCTTCAGCACTGGGATCATGTCCTCTTGTATTCTGGAAGCATATTCTGGAGCTCTGTAAAATAATTTTTTTTTATTACCTGTAGTGTGTGATACTTGGCGATATCACCATATTCTAGGCAGATAACATGTGACTTTGATATGAGTTATCATATGTCAGGTTAACTGAGTGAGACCAACTTGACTTGAGTTTTCCAGACTTGAGAACTGCTGTTAGACTAAAAGGCAGATCCTGTAGTAGTCTAATGTTTTGGGGGTTTTTTTAATTGTACATTATGCACCTGTTACTATTATGTATTGTTTTATCAAACTAGCAACCTAGGGCCCAAGTTAGGATCAGGGCCACATGATGTGTTCGCATCAGTTTCCTTCAGTTTAAGTTTTTAGGCTGTCTTTGTAAGGATATGTGCCAGGGCCCTTTTTTTTTTTAAGTGAAAACTGAGGTGGTTCTTTACATGGCCTAACTGATGTCTCAGTTAACAAAGGGACTTGCACTATCCCCCTGCAAGCCATCTCCAGCTTATCAGTACTTTTAAAATTTTGAGTGTTGCCATGCAAATTTCCTCTCCAAGATAATAGTCACAATGTTCAGGCAAATCAGGCCAATTTCCCACCTGCACTGTTTTACTCTCTTAATAGCTTGGGTAGGAGCCAGTAAGATAAATGCATTTCTGTGGCCCATTTTCTAATTAGCACTATTAAATGCTTTAGGATTCTGGATACAATTAGAGTTTTCTGATTGGCTGTTAATCTTGAATATCTTGTCTAAGATGTCCGGTCTGTACAGACTTCCATAGTGCCTATGACGTGTGAAGCATTTTACAATTGTATGTAAAGAAATAGTCCCCATGCCAATGAGTGTAAAATCCAATGCCTAGCTTCTCTTCAATAATTTGACATAAAAATTCCATTTCTTAACACTGAAAAGATACACTGAGCAATACATTTTACTGCCCTTCTTTAAGGTTATGGTCACTTGACTTCAGACCAGTGTCAATGGTATATCACTGATACCAGTGTCAATGGTGTATCAATGGTTCAAAATGTTAGTTAAATAATGAATATATATTTGAATATTCTTACAACCCAGCATGTTGTGTTCAAGGGTAAAATTTTCAAAAGTGCCCATGTGACTTCATAGTAAATGGGACTCAGGCTCCGATAAAGTTATTGAGAGCCAAATATTTAAAGGTATTTACGTGCATAAAGATGTAAATAGGTGCCAAGCAGGATTTTCAAAATCCCATTAGGTGCTTATCTGCATCTTTAGGCACCTAAATATCTTTAAAAATTTGACCTTTTTGGCTTTGAAAATGTTTCCTTTAGTTCTTTAACATGTTATGCAATCATCTTAATAGGACGTTTGGTTTCTGTTATAAAGTCTGGTTCGGCAAGTTCTCTCTGCACAGAACTTCCCCTGACTTTAGAGGTTTCCTTACATAGATGGGGCCTGTGTACACAAGTACTTGGTATTTCAAACTGCAGAGAATTCTCAGAAGAGAATAGAAACGTTACTGAGGAAGTTGCTTCCCTTCTAAACAAAAGTTGATTAGTCCTGAGCTATCTTTAACTCATTACCTGTGTTGTTCATCCCAACTAACACAACAGACATGCTAACAGGAAGAAGGAAACATTTGGAGGAGCAGGCTGAGACTGTTCCCCATCTGTGGAAGGCATTTGCTCTCTGATCATCATGGTGTGTAGTATATAGTCTTTGGTTCCTTTTGGTCTCATCACTTCTTCTGGACTCACAAGGAACAACAGTGGTGTGAAATGCCTCCTTCCATATTTGGCTAGCCAAATGTTTGCATTTGTTCCTCTTGGATAAAGATCTGGCCCCTGATCTCTCCTTTTTTTCACTTCCAGGTTGGGTCAAGATTGTTGATGATTCAGTTTTTCATTATTAAAAAATCAGATAACTCCAGCTCTATGCAGAAGCCAATACAATTACAGCTCACATTATCTGGGAATGATTGAAGAAGCTACATGGCAGCTCCAGTCTAGAGATCTTTTGCATAAGATTTTATGATGTGGTGCCTAGTTTCCATGGCAATCTGCACATAGAAAAGAGACACGAAAGGCAGAAGTGATTAAATAATATCACTACAGAGAAAAGGAAAAATTATATCTTTGTTTTTACAAGTAAAGGGCTTTACTCTGCTGTTCTCAAAGTAAGAACTGAAGCCAGTAAAGGTGCACTTATGGATTTTTTTTCCCTAAATTGATCTTGCAGCCCAGTGGCTTCACAAAAGAAACAGAAAAAGTGTGGAAGGTGAGGTGGAAATCCACAAAGGTATATATTTTTTAAGATTGCTGATGATTCCATTTTTCATTATTAAAAAAGCAAATAACGCCAACTCTATGCAGAAAACAATACAATTACAGGAATAAGAAAAGGAGGACTTGTGGCACCTTAGAGACTAACAAATTTATTAGAGCATAAGCTTTCGTGAGCTACAGCTCACTTCATCGTATTCATCCTCTCTAAGTCTCTAAGGTGCCACAAGTCCTCCTTTTCTTTTTGCAGATACAGACTAACATGTCTGCTGCTCTGAAACCTGTAATTACAGGAATAACATCCCAACAATGGGGCAGTGGAGTTTGGCCTGAAGAATGGTCGTTGTTACTAAACTCTGTCTCTCAGTAGCAAGTTTTCATCATCCAATACTGAAAGAAAAATGAAAACAATATTTTGTGCCCCTTTTTGAATTTGCTGACAGTTTTGAAAATATGCTAGTGTACACTAGCCTACAGCTGCAGGCCAGAGGATGTGAGATGCCACGAAGTATAGAATTTTGTAACGTTTCATGGTTTAAAATTCCTCTTGTGCTTAGCCTATGGATATGTATAAGACTTCCTGAACCCGTATTCCAAAGAAATGTAAAAGTTTTTCAGAACTGAAGGAACACTGGCAACTTTTTAAAGCCCAAATCTCACGTGCCTTATGTGAAATTTTCTGTGTGGGATTGAAGGTGAAGATTCCCCTGCTGTTCATTTGTAACCAGTTAGTGGGGAATAATGTTATCCTGAAAATAATATAAAGTCAAATTTTGACAGCCTAATTCAGTTTTCACGCAGTTCTGACTCAGGCAATATCTCATATGAAATCAATGCGAGATTGCTTGAGTAAGGACTGAGGGAAAATTGAATGCCATAAGAAATAGCCTATAGAAAGGCCAAGGATGGAATGAGCCCAGAGGAGGAATTAGCTGCTCACTGACTAGATGTGATATAACCAGGAAAAGGTTGAAACACACAGGATTCCCAAACCGAAGTGTTCAAAAAATCATGGGTCACACCTATAAAATGATGGGATTGTCTTAAAATCATGAGATTTAACAAATTAAAATTTTGAGGTTCTTTTTATTTGCCTTTTGGGTTTTGAGCTTTTAGGACTCATAATATTAAGCTTTTCTTAGCAGCCAGGAAAGCTAGAAACTGCCTTTCTTTTTTTAATGAAATCTGAGATTCTCACATGTCTCCAGGAGTTCCAGTTTTAATTGAAACTCCAAACATTACAGTACAACAATGGCAACAGTAAGGAGAAGCTTACACTACTACTGTCTTCACTTGATCTGACCTCTGGCTGTAAATCCAGCACCTTTCACAAACACCAAATTTGCTTCACGGAAAAAATAAATGTTAAGGGTGAAGTGCTGGTCCCATAGAAGTAAATGGCAAAACTTCCATTGACTTAAATGGGACACAGTTTCACCCTAAATATATATCACCTTGCCTTTCTGTGCACCCTAGCAAGCAGAGCATATAAGCAAAGCTGCACATCCAGGTTCTGTGTACCATAATACTGCATAGGGATGGATTTGCTTATATGCAGACCACAAAAGGTATTCCTTTCCATGTGACACCAGTAGGATTGAAAAGGGGATGAGCACTGAGGAATCCATGCTGTGATGGATCTGACCATCACAGGCATCTGTCTGAGATTATTGGATCAACTTTATAAAGGTTATCTGTAACTTTTGAGAGTCAGGCTTTGGAAGCATGAAAACTTCAGTCTAGTATATTCAGATGTGCCAGATGCTATGGGCCTGCAGACTATTCATAAACTTTTTTACCAATAAGTGTTGTGTGTTCCTAGCTCACTGGGTGGGTCTCCTGTTGCATGTGGGATGAGGGGATTACTAATGCTAAATCCCAATGCTCATTATGTGGATACGGAGTCTTTAAAGCTTCACCCTGGGGGAAAGGGGCATTGGCTGGTTTTACCTGTCTCAGGAGTCCTGAGAACCAGTGGCCCAAAAGGCTATACAAAGGGTCAGCCAAACGCACTGAGAGGCTCTCATTCTGTCCAGTCAACAGACATGAACCTTTAACCTAGAGGACAACGTCTGCTGAAGGGTCTGGAATCCCCCAGGGTCTTCACAGGAAGAATGTGGGACTTCTGGTAAGCTTAATTATGCTTCTAGTGCTTTGGCTGTTTTATTTATATGTAATGCTTTCATCTTAAAATGAATGTGTTATGCTTTGTGAAGGCTATTTGGTCACTGGTAAACCACCCTCTTTATCCCCCGAGAAATAAAGTGAAACTGTGGGTCCTGAGCTGGGTCAGACCTGCTGGGATAATCACAGTGAAGTGCAGGGGAGCTGCAGCCTAAACCACTGGTATGGAGGGAGGGGGATTTGGTTCCTTTCCAAAGTGAGATGACTGCTAGAGGCCTAAAACCTAAGGGGACATCCCCTGAGCATTCACAAAGGGGGTTAGAAGTGCAGCTACCCTGAAACTACGACACGTGTCTGTGCTTGATAGGAAAATAATCTTTAAAGGAAGAGGTTGCGTGGGCCTAAAAGGTTAAGTTTTCCTGTAACTCTTCTAGCATGAGTAAGTGGAAAGGGTATTTCTGGTTGATTAACTAATACATAACACTTACAGTATCTTCATAGGAAAATATTCAAGGACCTACTTTAGTATGGACCATGCTGTGTCATTTCTGGAAACATGGCTGTTGCTTCAGTCAAAAATGAAATGCATCCAGCAGCTGATGAGTTACAAAATCCAAACTGATCGCTTGTTTATCCAGATGTTACAAAATCTCTGATTTTCAGTTTTCCTTTTGTGGTGATTATTGCCTCAGCTACGTAAGCATGGTTTCCAAACTGTGGTAATTATAAATGAGGGATAGAGTTTTTGGTGATACTAATGCAAAATATGCAAACAGCTTCGACTAAACGTAGCTGAATTTAAGTGTTATGAAAACATGAGCTTTATCTTTATGGACTCTAGTGCTGCACGGTTACAGTTTTCTCAAGTACAATTTACATTTATGATATTGTTTAAATGTATTTCATCCACACTATGACTTCCATGCGTAAATGAATACATTTTTTTAAAGCAAGCTCTTTAAGGTATTTTGCACAAACTCAGGGTCCAAAGGCTACTTGCACATATGCATGTTGAGTTCCTGTTGACGTCAGTGAGAGCTGGACATGTAGAAATTGGAACTAAAGACTTGATCTTGCAAAGGGGTAAGGTGCTGAGTATCTTTTATGAGGGAAATGTTCAGCAGGCTACAGAATTCAACATGATGAAAGTATCATTATTTTGTACATCATGACCCAATTTCATTGTACAATACCAGATTGGGTAGCTCTATTTCTATTAGATATTTTGCACTGTATGTAGCCCTCCTAGGAATTGGACACTTCCCCTCATTTTTCCTAAGCACCAACAAAAAATGATCTTCACTTCCTTTGATTGTGGCAAATGACATAGTCTGGAAGCTGTATACTTAGAAAGTATAATCCAAGGTTTGTCATTTTCCTCCCTCCTTTAGTTGACTATATTCTTTCAGATTGGGTTAAATTTTGACGTTTTTATTGTATTATACCCTGCAGCTATTTTGCTATTGCTTGACAACAACAGAATGTGCTTACGTTTAACCTAAAGACACATCAAAGCCATGAAGCCATAGCCACAAAACATAATGCGTTCCCATTATACAGAGAGCATGGGGAATATATACAATATGGAGAATCATAATAATGACTTAATAATAATGGCTTTGTCTAATGTGGACTATGTGTGTGGGATTTGTATAGGCCTTTTGCCTGGGCTGCTTATAACATTGATATAATCTGCTTTTGTTAAGATACCTATAAGCCTTCAGGCACTTTTATTTATTTGTTTCTTTGTTTATGTATGTATGTATTTATTTATTATGTACAGGTTTCAGAGTAGCAGCTGTGTTAGTCTGTATTCGCAAAAAGAAAAGGAGTACTTGTGGCACCTTAGAGACTAACCAATTTATTTGAGCATAAGCTTTCGTGAGCTACAGCTCACTTCATCGGATGCATAAAGTGGAAAGTACAGTGAGGAGATTTTATATACACACAGACCATGAAAAAATACACATTGTAAGGAGAGTGATCACTTAAGATGAGCTATTGCCAGCAGGAGAGTGGGGTGGGGGGAGAGAAAACCTTTTGAAGTGATAATCAAGGTGGGCCATCTCCAGCACATTTCCAGGAGTTAACAAGAACGTCTGATTTCAGAGTAGCAGCCCTGTTAGTCTATATTCGCAAAAAGAAAAGGAGTATTTGTGGCACCTTAGAGACTAACCAATTTATTTGAGCATAAGCTTTCGTGAATGAGCTGTAGCTCACGAAAGCTTATGCTCAAATAAATTGGTTAGTCTCTAAGGTGCCACAAGTACTCCTTTTTTTTTTTTTTTAGAACGTCTGAGGAACAGTGACGGGGGGGAGGAATAAACAAGGGGAAATAGTTTTACTTAGTATAATGACTCAACCACTCCCAGTCTCTATTCTAACCTAAGTTAATTGTATTCAATTTGAAAATTAATTCCAATTCAACAGTCTCTCGTTGGAGTCTGTTTTCGAAGTTTTTTTGTTGAAGGATAGTCGCTCTGAGATCAGAAATCGAGTGACCAGAGAGATTGAAGTGTTCTCCGACTGGTTTATGAATGTTATAATTCTTGACATCTGATTTGTGTCCATTTATTCTTTTATGTAGACTGTCCAGTTTGACCAATGTACATGGCAGAGGGGCATTGCTGGCCCATGATGGCATATATCACATTGGTAGATGTGCAGGTGAACGAGCCTCTGATAGTGTGGCTGATGTGATTAGGCCCTATGATGGTGTCCCCCTGAATAGATATGTGGACACAGTTGGCAACGGGCTTTGTTGCAAGAATAGGTTCCTGGGTTAGTGGTTCTGTTGTGTGGTGTGTGGTTGCTGGTGAGTATTTGCTTCAGGTTGGGGGGCTGTCTGTAGGCAAGGACTGGCCTGTCTCCCAAGATTTGTGAGAGTGATGGGTCGTCCTTCAGGATAGGTTATAGATCCTTGATAATGCGTTGGAGAGGTTTTAGTTGGGGGCTGAAGGTGACGGCTAGTGGCGTTCTGTTATTTTCTTTGTTGGGCCTGTCCTGTAGTAGATGACTTCTGGGTACTCTTCTGGCTCTGTTTCTTCACTTCAGCAGGTGGGTATTGTAGTTGTAAGAATGCTTGATAGAGATCTTGTAGGTGTTTGTCTCTGTCTGAGGGGTTGGAGCAAATGCGGTTGTATCGCAGAGCTTGGCTGTAGACGATGGATCTTGTGGTGTGGTCAGGGTGAAAGCTGGAGGCATGTAGGTAGGAATAGCGGTCAGTAGGTTTCCAGTATAGGGTGGTGTTTATGTGACCATCGTTTATTAGCACTGTAGTGTCCAGGAAGTGGATCTCTTGTGTGGACTGGACCAGGCTGAGGTTGATGGTGGGATGGTAATTGTTGAAATCATGGTGGAATTCCTCAAGAGCTTCTTTTCCATGGGTCCAGATGATGAAGATGTCATCAATATAGCGCAAGTAGAGTAGGGGCGTTAGGGGACGAGAGCTGAGGAAGCGTTGTTCTAAGTCAGCCATAAAAATGTTGGTATACTGTGGGGCCATGCGGGTACCCATAGCAGTGCTGCTGATTTGAAGGTCTACATTGTCCCCAAATGTGAAATAGTTATGGGTGAGGACAAAGTCACAAAGTTCAGCCACCAGGTTTGCCGTGACATTATCGGGGATAGTGTTCCTGACGGCTTGTAGTCCATCTTTGTGTGGAATGTTGGTGTAGAGGGCTTCTACATCCATAGTGGCCAGGATGGTGTTTTCAGGAAGATCACCGATGGATTGTAGTTTCCTCAGGAAGTCAGTGGTGTCTCGAAGATAGCTGGGAGTGCTGGTAGCGTAGGGCCTGAGGAGGGAGTCTACATAGCCAGATATTCCTGCTGTCAGGGTGCCAATGCCTGAGACGATGGGGCATCCAGGATATCCAGGTTTATGGATTTTGGGTAGTAGATAGAATACCCCAGGTCAGGGTTCCAGGGGTGTGTCTGTGCGGATTTGTTCTTGTGCTTTTTCAGGGAGTTTCTTGAGCAAATGCTGTAGTTTCTTTTGGTAACTCTCAGTGGGATCAGAGGGTAATGGCTTGTAGAAAGTGGTGCTGGAGAGCTGCCGAGCAGCCTCTTCTTCATATTCCGACCTATTCATGATGACAACAGCACCTCCTTTGTCAGCCTTTTTGATTATGATGTGAGAGTTGTTTCTGAGGCTGTGGATGGCATTGTGTTCTGCACGGCTGAGGTTATGGGGCAAGTGATTCTGCTTTTCCACAATTTTAGCCCGTGCATGTCGGCCACGCCACTAGCGGTCACCTTCAGCCCCCAACTAAAACCTCTCCAATGCATTATCAAGGATCTACAACCTATCCTGAAGGACAACCCATCACTCTCACAAATCTTGGGAGACAGGCCAGTCCTTGCCTACAGACAGCCCCCCAACCTGAAGCAAATACTCACCAGCAACCACACACCACACAACAGAATCACTAACCCAGGAACCTATCCTTGCAACAAAGCCCGTTGCCAAGTGTGCCCACATATCTATTCAGGGGACACCATCATAGGGCCTAATCACATCAGCCACACTATCAGAGGCTCGTTCACCTGCACATCTACCAATGTGATATATGCCATCATGTGCCAACAATGCCCCTCTGCCATGTACATTGGTCAAACTGGACAGTCTCTACGTAAAAGAATAAATGGACACAAATCAGATGTCAAGAATTATAACATTCATAAACCAGTCGGAGAACACTTCAATCTCTCTGGTCACTCGATTTCTGATCTCAAAGTGACTATCCTTCAACAAAAAAATTTCAAAAACAGACTCCAACGAGAGACTGCTGAATTGGAATTAATTTGCAAATTGGATACAATTAACTTAGGCTTGAATAGAGACTGGGAGTGGTTGAGTCATTATACTAAGTAAAACTATTTCCCCTTGTTTATTCCTTCCTTACCTCCCTCCCCCGCCCACTGTTCCTCAGACGTTCTTGTTAACTCCTGGAAATGTCCTGGAAATGGCCCACCTTGATTATCACTTCAAAAGGTTTTCTCTCCCCCCACCCCACTCTCCTGCTGGTAATAGCTCATCTTAAGTGATCACTCTCCTTACAATGTGTATTTTTTCATGGTCTGTGTGTATATAAAATCTCCTCACTGTACTTTCCACTTTATGCATCCGATGAAGTGAGCTGTAGCTCACGAAAGCTTATGCTCAAATAAATTGGTTAGTCCCTAAGGTGCCACAAGTACTCCTTTTCTTTTTATTATGTACATGACCCAATTTGATGGAGAGTGTGGCTCATTGCCTTGACATTACCAAGCATTGAAACTTTTTTCTTTGTGTTTTTTGCATAATCCAATGACTAAGAGGAATACAAAAACGTTATTGACAGGTGCCCTACTTTTGAGATGTTTATTTCCAAAACACAAGGAAAATTTTTGTCTTATTTGTTTAGAAGC
Organism: Lepidochelys kempii; assembly: GCF_965140285.1. Lineage (NCBI taxonomy): Eukaryota > Metazoa > Chordata > Testudines > Cheloniidae > Lepidochelys > Lepidochelys kempii. The sequence goes on from NC_136382.1 coordinate 58,888,366, forward strand.
AAAATATATCACTATATTTTTGAAATTATCATTTATGCATGTAGGTCATAGTGTGCATTAGGGATGCACTTTGTGTTCTTATCCAGTGCTATTTTCACAAATTTTTTCCATTGTAGTATTAGAAAAATGGAGGCCCTCTGGTGGCCAAAATAATGTGCCAAATTTGTGTCTGTCATGATTCAAAACCCTTGGGGTAGACGAGAGTTCATTCTAGGTTTACTCTGCAAAAACCTGGTGGAGGTTCCTGGCCCTGGAGAGCCCACCATGGGACCAGACTGCTGTGGGGCAAAGTGGCCACTAGCTACCTCATACCCAGGTCAATGTAGTGGTCAGCACATAAAAAAGGCAGTTTTGAGTGGAAAGGGACATAGTCATTGTGGTTGGGTGATTTAATGTTTTGAGGTTAAGGCACTGGACTAAAACTCGGGAGATCTGTGGTGGAGATGGCCATTGAACTCAGATGCCCCATGTTGTGAGTGGTCACGTGCATGGAAATACTGTCCCTCAGGGGGAGATGGTCCAGTGGTTAGGGCACTAGCCAAGAACTTCAGACACCTGGGTCCAATTCCCTGATCTGCCACAGATTTCCAGAGTAACCTTGGGCAAGTCACTTAAGGGTCAAATTTTTAAAGGTATTTAGTTACCTAAAGATTCATATAGGTGCCTAATGGGATTTTCAAAAAACACCTAGGTGCCTAACTGTACTTTACTCCTTCACACAACCTGTGGGTGGCTGTTGCAGCCAGGTCACTAGAAGGGAGCAGTCCCACTGTTCAGGATGATGTAAAGTGGTAAAGGCTCCATGTGCCCTGCCCCCTTGTCAGCCCATGCAATGAGCATCCATAATCAAGCCCTACAGCATAAAGAGACGTTAATAAATATCAGATTGTGATGGTATCAGTTTATGGTATATTTTTCTATAAATATTGAAGTATCATTATTTGTTTACAGTAGCACCAGGAAAGTGAGTTGACATGCATAAAGAGTCTACTAAAGGATCCCAAAACATGACACCAGCTGTGGCCCACCTCCTACAATACTTCATCGTACAAACAATCCTCACAAATGCATGTGGTTCCATTGCCTTCAATAGGACTACTCTCATGAGGAAGGGCTGCACAATCAGGAGCCATATACATATAGCACCCTGAAAAGCCTCAAATTGAGCGGTAGGGGACAGCAACTAGCCAGTAAATAGTGTTATGCACAGCAATGGGTGAAGCAGAAACTTTAGCAAATTCACTGGAACAACCTCCAACTCTTATTAAATGTCCCACAAGTTCTTTAATTTCCATGCAGTGTAGACAGAACCAAAGTTTTTGTGGTCTCATCTGAGAGGACATGTCTGTATGTACAACCCTGCAGTGGTGCATCTGCACCAATACAGCTGCGCTTTCTGCAGCGCGTCTGGTGAAGACGCTCTACGCTGACAGCATAAAAAAACCCACCTCCGCAAGCGGCAGAAGCTATGGCAGCAGAAGCTCTCCCACCGACATAGCACTGTGCCCATGAGCATTTATGTCGGTGTAACTTTTGTCAATCCAGGGGTGGAACATCACACCCCTGATCTACATAAGTTTTGCCAACATAGGCTGTAGTGTAGACATAGCCAAAGAAACTTGGGCATAGATCCAACTGAAGGACTTAGGTGCCTACTCCCTAACTTTATTATAATCTATTAATATAATTAAAATACAGAAAAAATAAGGAATACATGTTTGTTGTCATGTTTTAAGACAACCAAACCACTGAACTGGTGGCTGTTGCTGGCTAAGCACATGGAACCAGAGCTTGTTGAAGTGTTAAACCAGCTTTTGAGAGCAGTAACCTTTTCTGCAAGTACACAATGAATATTATCCTCATTTTGGTTTATTCAGCTAGCTCATTTCAAGGACCCTTTTTCATTCAAAGAAGCCAATAGGGAGATGAAAAATCAGGAAAGCTGGTTTTCCTCTTCCAATCTATTAATAAAAACTAGGCGTGAGAAGGAAAGATTTACTAGCTCTAAAATCTTGAAGGCTATGATGACCAGAAACAATCAGTTCAATTAACTAACTAAAAATACTTCCTTTGTTTAGTAAATTTGTTTGTTTTAAATGCTGTGACCAGTGTCCTAGTGGGGAGCCAGCTGTGGTCACTCAGGTTTTTAGGGTGAACTGCAAAGAATGGGACAGCCAGACCCAAAAAAGCTGGTGGATATTGCAATACATATATTTACCAAGCCAGCATAAAACAGCTTCTTTATTACCTGACTGGTTACTCAGAAGTCCAAACAACAAAGTTCCCTTAAAGTGATCCAACCTCACTCCTCCATCCAGGTACCCATGTCAAATATGATGATTTCTAAAAATTTTATTTCATCATGTACAAGAAAATGTTCTACCCATGCCAAAGGATCAGACACATTACTGCCAGGTTAATGAATGTTTCAGATCTTACCCAAATACACGTTACAGTCAATTCTTGTTAACTAAACTAAAATTTATTAAAAAACAAAAGAGAGAGTATGGTTAAAAGATCAATATATATACAGACATGAGTTCAATTCATTGAGGTTCAGATTCACAGCAGAGATGGTGAGCTTTGTAGTTGCAAAGAGTTCCTTTAAAATTCAGTTCATAGGTCATAGTCCAATGTCCAAATATCATATTCAGGGCGTACCAGCATAATGGGGATCTCAGTCTTGCGACTCAAACTTCCCCTGATGAAGCCTTAGCAGATCTGAGATGACAGAATCAGGACGCAAGGATCTTTTATACAATTTCATGTCCTCTTTGGCAAGTTGGGAATTCCTTGGGGAACAAAAAGTAATTAGGATGACTTTTGAAGGAGGTCCAACAGCAGTAATTAGCTATATGAATTAACATAAGGTCATTTGCTTGGTCCTCCCCATTCACAGATTATTTGCTATACATTTAAAAGAGAGATGAATACCGAGATATCCCATGTTTACAATTCAATTAAATGCTAGGATCTTCTTTTGACCTCCAAATGATCAGAATATGGCATAGACAGGGACTGTTGATTACATTGTTGACCCTACTCATACATATGTAAATAAACACAAACATTATCTCCCCACATGTCTTCTGTGTGTTATTTATTTTGCAGGATGTTTAACCCTTTCTAACCATGCTACACAAATGCACAACATGTTTTGCATTTATTTTTGTATATTTCCATCATATTTATGAAATAAAACTACCTTAAAGAAATTAAAATGCAGTTTTTGTGCATTTTAATTGAATTTGAATTTTCCTCCAAATAGAGCTTGACATAAATCACAAGTAAAAGTTAGTCATCTGGTAAACAAGAAATGACTTATTTCCCATTTTCTAATATAAAAATGTAAAAATTAAAAATGTGAATAAAAGGCAAGCTATATAATTGCTTAAATAAACTGTATAGATATAATGTGCCCTCCTGATTGGAAAAATCACACCAAATTTAGTATAATAGCTATATTTAGTTGCAAAACAATATCATAGAATCGTAGAATATCAGGGTTGGAAGTGAACTCAGGGAGTCATCTAGTCCAACCCCCTGCTCAAAGCAGGACCAATCCCCAATTATGGACCAATCCCCAATTATCCCAATATGTTTTAATGGTTACCAATAGGGAATCAATATTTCTTTAGGAAAATAACTGAAGTATAAATGTGAAACAATTAAAATCAATTATTTAAATCAAGGTTTCCTGCTTGTTCATTTTTAAATCATGATTAAAATAATTGATTTTAATCAGTCCACCCTGTGGGTTGATAAATGCCTCAAAGCTAGATGCTACAAATCCCTTTCAGAGTAGCAACCGTGTTAGTTTGTATCCGTAAAAAGAAAAAGAGTACTTGTGGCACCTTAGAGACTAACAAATTTATTAGAGCATAAGCTTTCGTGAGCTACAGCTCACTTCATCGGCTGCATCTCTAAGGTGCCACAAGTACTCCTTTTCTTTTTACAAAACCCTTTGTAGATTTTTGGGCTTTGGTAATTGAAAAGTTTCAGAGTAGCAGCTGTGTTAGTCTGTATTCGCAAAAAAAACGGAGTACTTGTGGCACCTTAGAGACTAACAAATTTACTTGAGCATAAAATTTCATGAGCTACAACTCACTCTCGTCCCCTAATGCCCCTACTCCACTTGTGCTACATTGATGACAGCTTCATCATCTGGACCCATGGAAAAGAAGCCCTTGAGGAATTCCACCATGATTTCAATCATTTCCATCCCACCATGAACCTCAGCTTGGACCAGTCCACACAAGAGATCCACTTCCTGGACACTACGGTGCTAATAAGCGATGGTCACATAAACACCACCCTATACCAGAAACCTACTGACCGCTATTCCTAACCTACATGCCTCCAGCTTGATCAAGACCACACCACACGATCCATCGTCTACAGCCAGGCTCTATGATGCAACCACATTTGCTCCAATCCCTCAGACAGAGACAAACACCAACAAGATCTCGATCAGGCATTCTTACAAATACAGTACCCACCTGCTGAAGTGAAGAAACAGATTGACAGAGCCAGAAGAGTACGCAGAAGTCATCTACTACAGGACAGGCCCAACAAACAAAATAACAGAACGCCACTAGCCATCCCCTTCAGCCCCCAACTAAAACCTCTCCAACGCATCATCAAGGATCTACAACCTATCCTGAAGGACGACCCATCACTCTCACAGATTTTGGGAGACAGGCCAGTCCTTGCTTACAGACAGCCCCCCAACCTGAAGCAAATACTCACCAGCAACCACACACCACGCAACAGAACCACTAACCCAGAAACCTATCCTTGCAACAAAGCCCGTTGCCAACTGTGTCCACATATCTATTCAGGGGACACCATCATAGGGCCTAATCACATCAGCCACACTATCAGAGGCTCGTTCACCTGCACATCTACCAATGTGATATATGCCATCATGTGCAAGCAATGCCCCTCTGCCATGTACATTGGTCAAACTGGACAGTCTCTACGTAAAAGAATAAATGGACACAAATCAGATGTCAAGAATTATAACATTCATAAACCAGTTGGAGAACACTTCAATCTCTTTGGTCACTCCATTACAAACCTACGAGTGGCAATTCTTCAACAAAAACTTCAAAAACAGACTCCAACGAGAGACTGCTGAATTGGAATTAATTTGCAAAGTGGATACAATTAACTTAGGCTTGAATAGAGACTGGGAGTGGATGGGTCATTACACAAAGTAAAACTGTTTCCCCTTTTTATTTCGCCCCTCCAGCCCCAACAGTTCCTCACACATTCTTGTCAACTGCTGGAAATGGCCCACCTTGATTATCACTACAAAAGGTCCCTCTCCTTCCCCCCCCCCCTCCGCACCACTGGTAACAGCTCACCTTAAGTCATTACTCTCATTACAGTGTGTATGGTAACACCCATTGTTTCATGTTCTCTATGTATATAAATCTCCCCACTGTATTTTCCACTGAATGCATCCGATGAAGTGAGCTATAGCTCACGAAAGCTTATGCTCAAATAAATGTATTAGTGTCTAAGGTGCACCTATTGTGACTCTTTCATATTCCATTCATTCTTAAGTACCAGTAGTCCTAGGCTCCTGGCAGGCAGTGCAAACAGCTGCAAGGTGAAATATTGGAAGATCAAAGCATGTGCATAGAGTGTCCCAAAGGACACAAATTGCATCTTGAAGGTGTTTAAGAAGCTCAAGGAAACAGCTGGAAAGGGTAGTCTCTCGTAATATCTAAAGTGACCACAATGAGTTTGATACTCTATTACAAACTGGTCCAGAACCTATTTGCTACTCTAATCAGCATTTAATAAAATAACCCATTACCAGAACAGAACTATTATTGCTGCTAAAGGAATGTGCAAGTATACCATTGGCATGAGGAAACCAGACATGCTAGCAGAAGCTGACTTTGTTATACCAATAAAATAAAAACCAGCAGGATCTTATTAAAGGGGAAAAGGCAAAATACCACATTTACTGTGAATACAGAAAGAATCATAGTAAGCAGTTAGTTATAGCTATAACATTCCATTCAATCTCATATGTATTTACACATTCATTCATACAAACACAGGTTCTGCAAGGTTGTTATCACAGTTACCAGCCTTAGAGTTGCTCATGCCAAGCCACTGGAGCAGGGCCTTGTCAGATGCTCATCTGATGCTCCTGGAAGTTGGTTTGCAGAATCAGACCCCAAAGTTCTCACTTTCTAGAGTTCATTTTTATAGGAATTTCTTCCTATGCCAGTCTATGGGAATTGCTTCATCGTGCTGTTGCTGAATCAATCAGCAGATGGCACATTCCTGACGGCTCCGTGCTGCCAGATGTTATCTTGTTCTTTGGTTCTCCCATTCTTGAGGCTGTTGCCGGCACCCAGTGCCAAAGGCAAACAACAGCAGGAGTTCGTTGCCCGGTGTGCGTCACCCAATAAACACAACGGGGTGGAGAAGCAGAGAGATTTATTTGGAGCTCCAAATAGGGCGCAGGGAGACTGAGCTGTCTCAAATCCTGCCCCAGTGCAGCAGATTCCAGTATACATTTTATACCTTTTCCTACTTCACTACACAACCTTATGCAACTTATGCAACCAATTACCTGTTGCCCCGTACAATACCATAGCCAATCAGCTAAAGCAGCCAGTTGTGTTTTTCCTCAGTAGCATTACCCGAGCCTTGCCTTATTTGGTCCAATTTGTTCCTAGTTTTTGCTAAGCATTTCTGTCTTATCTATCTGTTTCCCAGGCCGAAGCTGGCCTTGGCTGGCGAGCCGTGTGCAAACCAGTCTCTTTGTGTGCTAGCTTCCTCAGTGTTATGCAGGATCACAGAGGATTCAAGAAGCAAAGGGACCTTGGTTTATCCGGGCCTAGAGCAGGAGGGCTTCCTCGACACTCGTGGTCTTCCACCCTCCCGAGTTACCTAGTGTAGTGCCCAGTGTCCCCAACAAGGCTGTTGGGTGGATTCAAGTCTGCCCTCCCGGGGTCTCTGGTTATTTCCACTTGACGTCTTTTTCAGCCGATGGACACTGCATTCTTAGGCTGGCACCTCCCTGATCATTCAGTTATTATCCACACCAAGCATCCATCCACATACATCCTCTATCTCTATTTTAATCACAATTGTTAACAAAGCGAGATGAATACAACAAAGGGCGGGGAGTCTCTGGGTGCTGTTTCTGTTGTTACAGAGTATTGCTTTGAGTCTCTCTCTGTGTGAGTGGTTGTTGTTACAAAGAATTGCTTTGAGAACAGACTTTGTCTTAGAATGTACTAACACAATTAGCAGTTTGCAAGTTTCACACATAGAGGGAGAGAAACAGTACCAAAAACCAAGAGACCTCTTAATTAGTAATACCCTGGAATTTAAACTCTGGGGAATCAAACTCATTTGTGATTTTAATACAGAACTTCTTTAATATGATCCAACATAATCCCCCTTTTGACACTAAGATTTATAATCGTCAGTGTCACTTTCTGTGTAGCCTATTCAAGAGAAGGTACTGTGAGGCAATTTGAGTTTGTGATTCCAGTTCATCCCACATACATGATCCTAGTGAGGTATCTTTACTACAAAGTTCTGGGGCAACAGGCAAGGTGAGACACACCCACTTTTGAGGGAATCCATTCAGTACAACCTCTAGTGTCCAATAGCTTCCCTCCCTCCCCAGTCCACTGGCTCGAGGTCCAGGGTAGCCAGAAGGATCCCATGGTGTAATATGGGGAGTGAGCTAACCTTCAATACCTTTGCCTCCAGGGACTGTTGGTGTGCAATTTTGACAACAATTTCTCCCATTAACAAGTCTGGTTTTACAATACTGGAAACTTATTGCATCCATTCATATTGATAAGTGTCAAACAATGATCTCTTTCTTTGTTTTAACAAATGCATCAAACCCTTAATATTTCCCAATGTGACCCAAAGTAGCTAAGGCAAGTATCTGCATTTCAGTGCATCCCATAGCTGTGGCTGTGTAGTTTCCTATTTCTAATTTTTTTTTCTTATGCATGCCAAGCCATGCATACCAAGCCATGTGGTAAAAGCCATTGCCAAAGATTCCATCGGGCTTTTAGGTTACCCAGATCAATTTGGACCAAGTCTACATTGGCATGTACTTGTTTTTGTATCAGGCTGTCCTGTAGCTGGGACAGAGAGCTTAATTTATTTTTAAGTACCTGCAGGTCTTCAGTATTTTTTTTTAAACACACAACAGTGCTAGCAACAAGACAAAACACAAGACAACACATAGAACACAAAACACAATTTCTATTGTGACAGTAGATTCATGGTATTGGGTTGCTCTTCAGCTGGCATCAGCTTTTTCTGATTTTCTGAAAGACAAAAGAACATTGTGATCCCATGCCTTTTATTTAGAAATTTGTTTGCTGACCAGGTGTGTCCTTTATCTGCAGCTCCTTTGTGCTGCTAGTTCTTTCCTTCCTTTATCATTTAGGTAATTTGCATTTTCACAGACGCTTCCTGCTTTTGGATTTAAAGCCATCAGCAGCTCAGAGATTCTATCTTAAAAGGGACACAATCAACTTTCACCAGAGTTTTGATCACTTTTTTAACTTCTGCTTCCAAAACACACAGCAATCTAAAAAAGAAAAATCCACCTATTGTGGCTCCCTTTGGAACCCTTATAGCATTTTAATTAAGTAGCATGGTATGTTTGCATTTCTTTTGCCCCTTCTACAATATACCCTGCACATGTTCTGGGGCAAATGTCATTATGCAAGGCACTGCATTTAGCCGTATGGAGTGGAAATCTATCAACTGCATGAAGAAACTTGTACAGATACAGACAGACATCATATTAGTCTCTAAGGTGCCACAAGTACTCCTTTTCTTTTTGCGAATACAGACTAACACGGCTGTTCCTCTGAAACTCCTTCCATAGTTTAACTTCTATAACATTATCCATATCCATTTTTACATATGGTGTAACTGTTTTTTTTTTTTTGCTTACAGAGTTTTCATGTACCTTTATCAAAGTGACAGTCTGATTACTCAGAGCCATTTTAAGACTCTGTTTTTCTACGATTGCTTCTTTTTGTTTTGTGCACCTCACCCCTGCTGTTGCTTCAGAGGGGGACTGTCTTTTTTTAATTTCTTATTATTTATTTTTTACTACAGCTCTCATCTGCTATTTTGTTACAAAAACAAACAAACAAAAAACAACCAACAAACAAAAAGAATCCAGATTTTTTTTCCTATTCTCCTGATTTTGACTGCCCTACTGCAGCCACAACTTAAAAACATTTTCAATTTTGTAAAGCATTGAGTTACCTTTTAAGGGTTAAATGCCAAATCCCAAAGCCAAACAACACTAATTACCTGTGTCTAGCAAAAAGGTCTGTCAGTTTTGCAACTTTGAATTAAAAAGTCAAATGGATTTTTAGTGGCATTATTTCAAACAAAAACAAAACCAAGTGGTCCTTAGAACTTTATGTATTTACACACACACAGATAGATACATACACATTTTCTTTTCCTTAACATCCCTTCCACACTGCTCTGTTCTTTCCATCTTACATTCCCTTTATACGTTTGAGGCAGTTAAGTTCCAATTGAACCCCCTTTTGTTCTTTTAGCAAATTTGACTAAATTGTCCAGTCAAATGATTTTAATCAGATAGTTTATTTTTGCCTGGCTAATTTACAGACATTCCTTTGGAAAAGGGCCCATTTTTCCTTCAGAATGGCTGCAAAGAAACCAAGAATGCTCTTTCTCTAACATTTTTCCTTTTAACATTTTCACAAAGTTTAGCTGCTTAATTCCCTCCAGCCTCTGCAGAGTTAACTTTTTTTTTTTACTCTCTTTTCTCTTTGTAGTTATGCCTGGGGTTGCCGTACATAGGACCTTCTCCCCCTTTACCTGCATCCCTCCAGCCTCTGCAGAGTTAACTTTTTCACTCTTTTTGTATTCCTGGAGTGCCTCTTTCACTATTTTCAGCTGGCTTTGGGTATTTGTAGCCAGCACCTTCCAATTGTCTGCTCCCTTTTCCGTTTGTGCCTTTTCCTCTTTACATGAAGACAAGCGGAGGTAAGAATCCTTACATGCCTCCCACAACAACCAAATTGCTGCTGTCTTTTGGCAGCACTAGCAGGTTTATATGAGGATATACTGAGCCAATCTATCCTCTAGGTCCGAAATAGTGCAGACATCAGCTAGGGCTTGTTTAGTCCAAGGACTGTGCCCAAATTTTTGAAGGATTTGTTTAAAAGGTGTAATTTCTTTAACAAAAGGTGAGGTTGGAGTGCCTTCTGACTCCATTCCTCCCTCTGGTACAGGCTTACCCAGTTTTCTTTTAAACATCTTAACATGGATATTTCAATCTCTTGGTCACTCCTGGTATTATTACTTAGCAAGTGTCACGGTTCCTCCCCCACTCTGAACTCTAGGGTACAGATGTGGGGACCTGCATGAAAAACCTCCTAAGCTTATCTTTACCAGCTTAGGTCAAAACTTCCCCAAGGTACAAAATATTACACCTTGGACTGGCCGCTACCACCACCAAACTAATACTGGTTACTGGGGAAGAGCTGTTTGGACGCGTCCTTCCCCCCAAAATACTTCCCAAAACCTTGCACCCCACTTCCTGGACAAGGTTTGGTAAAAAGCCTCACCAATTTGCCTAGGTGACTACAGACCCAGACCCTTGGATCTTAAGAACAATGAACAATCCTCCCAACACTTGCACCCCCCCTTTTCTGGGAAATGTTGGATAAAAAGCCTCACCAGTTTGCATAGGTGACCACAGACCCAAACCCTTGGATCTGAGAACAATGAAAAAGCATTCAGTGTTTTACAAGAAGACTTTTAATAAAAAATAGAAGTAAATAGAAATAAAGAAATCCCCCCTGTAAAATCAGGATGGTAGATATCTTACAGGGTAATTAGATTCAAAAACATAGAGAACCCCTCTAGGCAAAACCTTAAGTTACAAAAAAGATACACAGACAGAAATAGTTATTCTAGTCAGCACAATTCTTTTCTCAGCCATTTAAAGAAATCATAATCTAACACATACCTAGCTAGATTACTTACTAAAAGTTCTAAGACTCCATTCCTGTTCTGTCCCTGGCCAAGACGACTACAGACAGACACAGACCCTTTGTTTCTCTCCCTCCTCCCAGCTTTTGAAAGTATCTTGTCTCCTCATTGGTCATTTTGGTCAGGTGCCAGCGAGGTTACCTTTAGCTTCTTAACCCTTTACAGGTGAGAGGAGCTTTCCCCTGGCCAGGAGGGATTTCAAAGGGGTTTACCCTTCCCTTTATATTTATGACAGCAAGTGACACACTCTAGATTCTGAAATCATAGCTTAATCTATGCGTTTTTCCCCTGCTACCTTCCCAGAGGCCGCAGGTCCCCTGCTACCTTCCTGGAGGCCAGCAGGTCTGGTTAACCTGTTTCTCTCTGCTACCTTCTCGGAGGCCAGCAGGTCCGGTTAACCTGTTCTTCCCTGCTACCTTCTCGGAGGCCAGCAGGTCCAGTTAACCTGTTTATCCCTGCTACCTTCTCGGAGGCCAGCAGGTCTGGTTAACCTGTTTCTCCCTGCTACCTTCTCGGAGGCCAGCAGGATCAAGTTAACCTGTTTCTTTTTCTTTTTTTTTTTTAGTAACCTTAGCTTGATTTATACACTTTTCCCTGCTACCTTCCCGGAGGCCAGCAGGTCTGGTTAACCTGTTCTTCCCTGCTACCTTCCCGGAGGCCAGCGGGTCTGGTTAACCTAATAGAAATGCCTAGCTCAACAGAGCTGGCGGTGTGTACACCAATATTTACAATAACTCAGGTTTTTTACCAATATTCCCCCTTTAGCAATTCTCCACCAAAATGTTATACCAATAAAATAAAAACCAGCAGGATCTTATTAAAGGGGAAAAGGCAAAATACCACATTTATTATGAATACAGAAAGAATCATAGTAAGCAGTTATCAGAGTAACAGCCGTGTTAGTCTGTATTCGCAAAAAGAAAAGGAGTACTTGTGGCACCTTAGAGACTAACCAATTTATTTGAGCATAAGCTTTCGTGAGATGCATCCGATGAAGTGAGCTATAGCTCACGAAAACCTATGCTCAGATAAACTGGTTAGTCTCTAAGGTGCCACAAGTCCTCCTGTCCTTTTTGAGGAACAGTGTGTGTGGGGGGGTAGGGGGGGTGGGAAATAAACATGGAGTTTATCCCTGATATGCAGTCCCTGCTGTGTAAAGAAAAGATGCTACAGTCCTACATTGCAATCTGCAACAAGTACACAGATATTTGAGGTTGTGCTTATTAATGTTTCACAGTTGCATGCTGGCAGGACTTTAGATTATATTGGCTAATGTAGAAGAAAATAAGGAAGAACATTAATGTATTCCCCCCCACCCCCAAATTGCCTAGATTTTAAAATGAAAGTCCCTGGAAAACTGAGCATTTCTGTAGATGGGCTTTATGAACACTGCTGATTCTACAGGCTGCTTGAGAGCAGTTTTGAACAGGGAGTGGCGGGGGGATGACTCACTGTGGAAAATGAGTGCTGTAAAATATTTAAGCCCCTTCATTTTCAGTTTAAACTGATTTTTACCAAAAAAAATCCTGGGTATTACAAAAAGTATTATTCAATTTTTTCTGATTTTCACCCTACTTTTGCATCATTCAAATATATAAAAAAAATCATTGTTTTATTAGGAAAACACAATACATGGCATGATATATATCTATTATGATAATACGTTAGTCTGTGTGTATATGCAAAGCTGCCTGTTGAAGTATGGCGATGTATAAATCTAGAAGATACACACAATAAACAGGCACGCACGCAAACTCTGAAGTGTCTGCGCATCTGAACATACTGATGAACCTCATGCCTACCACGTACATATTTCAAGCTGTTAGCAAATAACAGTTTAAAGATCTGACACACTAAAATGGGAAGAAAACAAAAACCTGTATCAGAATACATTCCAGAACACAAAGAAGTAATCGAAAGTTTAAAAAAAAGAGAAACAGGAGAAAAGGATGAAGTTGAGTGTATGCGCTGCAAATGGTGTGGCCCAATTATTAAATGTAAATATTTATAGGCTAATAGTTCTAGAGTTACAACAGTCAACTGTTTATTCAAATGAAAAGTTTTATTTGGGACTTAGAGATATATTGTTTTCTTAAACTCAGAGGTGGCATTGTGTTTTGAGTTCTCTGTTAGTTCTGCAGCAAATCACATTGATTAATGGAATTCAAAGCATTAATCTACTGAATACTTCCCCCCTGTCTTTCCATCCACCAAAATAAGCCCAGATTATTAGCCGAGAAAAATTAATAATAGTTTTTTGCACTGATTTTCACCTGTTTTTGTTTTTGTAATTATAAACACTGATAAATTCCTGGGGAAAATTAAATACAATAAAAACTGAAAATGAAGGGCCCTAAAATATCTCAACATTGTGGGGTTGGTACAAAATCATTAAAGATTGTATCATTTTCCATAATCATTTTGAAGCTTGAGGACACTTAAATTGTCTGTATTTTGCCCACACATTCAGATGATGGCGGTGGTGAATACTTCTTTACAAAGTTGTTAAGCTCACCTGGATAGTTTTATATAATGGAAAAAGCAATATAACACCTATTCCAGAGAATAGGACCTTTTGTCTCACTTCTTAGCTGTCTTCCTTCTATTCTGTTTTTACCATAAGTAATATTAAATTGAAAGAAGAGAAGGTATAATACTGATTTGCTTGTCATGCACTGATTCTGTTTGGTATAATTAACTTCTATGCATTGATAAAAATGCTCAAAAAGGGGTAAAATCCTGCTCCTAATGAATGCTGAAAGTCCCCTTAACTTTTGCAATGATAAATATCTAGCTCTTATAACACCTGTTATCACTCATTCTCCAAATGTTTTAGAATGGAGGTAAGTATCATTATTCCCTTTTTACAGATGGGGAAACTGAGGCACAGAGCAGCAAAGTGATTTGCCCAAGGTCACTCACCAGGCCCCTGATAGAACCAGGTCCAGGTTCCAGTCCCGTCCCTATCCACTAGGCCAGGATTTTACCAGAGATGCTACCTAACAGTCTAAGCACCATTGGTTTGCATTAGGAAACACAAATCACCTGAAAATAGTAGCTAACACCAACAGCTCCCCCCCCCCCAGCAAAAAAAATTGACCTACAGCACAAATCTTAGCCCCCTTCCCAAGACCCTGGGAAATAGAAACTCATTACAGTGTACTGAAATATAGAATAGTCTTTTTATAACTCTCTGCTCTGGAGAATGAGGCTGAAGGTGAAGTCTGTTCCTGAATGAACAATGACAATTGGCTAATGAACATAAAGGGTAAAGAAAGTAACGTTTTCTGAAAAGCCCATACAGGTTACACTCTTGTGGCTGCTCCCTGCAGCAGTGACAAAATAGAAAGTGTCCTGCTACACCGGAAGAAAGAGAAGGATGTGGTTTAAATTATGCCACAACTTTAGTCACTTAATATATCTAGGATTGCCTGTCTATACATTTTAGAGTGCAGTCATCATCATTTCTACCTAATACTCAACCTGTCTCAGCCATGCTGTTGCTGGGCCCCCAACACCCTCTCCTAGTATGAGGGTTAAGAGGGCAATAAAAGGAAGGAGGTCAGCTCCCCACATAGGAGCCCTGACACTCCCTTCCTCAGTTTCTTTATGGAATACTTTCCTTTAAATCCTTTTCCAGTCCATTTATCTGACAACTGTATCCCTTCCAAATGAGTACCTGCTCTGGAAATCTGCCATGAGTTTTACATACTAAGTTGTGAGGTTAGAACCTAACCCCTGCCGTACCCCACTGGGTCCGAAACCCATCCCACCTCAGGCAATCAGACAGTGAGGGGAAAATTCCTTCCCAGACCCCAAGGGGACAAAGGACAACTAGCATAATGCCTATGGCAGGTCATAAGGAAATTCGGTCCTTTTTCAGATTGGGTGGGTGGGTGGGTGCTGCCAGCCCAAACCAGGTAAAAGAGGGCTTCTCTGGGGCTGCACGTGATATAAATTCCTTCCAACTCTTCTGGTCAGCAGAATGGGCAGTGCCCTTCTCCACTGTCCTGTTCCAGCCACTTCCTGCTCCTACCCACTCCATCCGGGGACATTTTCCTCCTCCTTCTCCCTCTGCTATCAGTTGCACAGGGAGCCCTTAAAGGGTTAACAATGCCTTTTCTGTCAGCCAGCTAGGCAAGGACCCACCATACTGTTGTGGTGAGCACATCCGTCTTATCACTTAGTGTGTTTAAAAAACTAAAGATATCTTAATGACACTATCAACAGAATGGGCATGTTTACTGTAGGGCAAGGTTAGATGCTGTGGTGACTGAGTGCGTTATAAAGTCCCCCATACAGCAGAGTACTTAAGCATGTACATGACTTTAAGCCAGGGCTGGCCTTACTATGAGGCAAACTGAGGCGGCCGCCTTAGATGCCAGACTGTGGGGGGGCACCACTAGGACCCAGAATGTAGAAAACTGTGTCTGCTGCTGGTGCATGTGTATTTTCTCTGCTCTAGATGCACAGAGATGGTGGAGTGCTGTGCTGCAGGAAGGTGGGCACAAGAGACAAAACAGGCAGGCAGGAGAAAAGGTGAGAGGGAATAACAGAAAGCAGCAGGAGCTGCAGGGAGAGAGAGGAGGAGGAGCCTCTTATGTACCTCTCTGGCACCCCCAGGAGCCTGGACTGATTAACACCAGCTTCTCAGGGAGCTTCCTGTTTCCGGCTGCTTCCCTGAACCCGCTTGAGGAGAACAGGCAGTCAACTGCAGTAGTAGGAGCCAGTTAAGCCCTTAAGATGCTGATATCTTCCCTCACTCAGGCCCTGCTACCAGCCTGCTTATTTGTCCCCTTCAACTGAGTGTTGAGAGCCACTGTAGCTGGCACAGAACAGCAATCATGAGTGAAAGAAGAAAACACCCCTCTGGGGCAGCATTCAGAAAAAGCAAGCAAGCAAAGGAAGCTTTTCTATTTAAGCAGGAAGGAGCTTTCCTGAGATACATAGACACAAATGTTCACGGTGAGCCTTCTGGCCCCAGTGAGGAAGTGAGTGGTGAGGAGGTGCCTGATCTTCCAGTTAATCAGAGTGCAGGTGACCTGGCAGCTACTGCAGCATCCATATCTCCATCTCAAATGGATGTAACCATGCACATTCCTGAAGAAAAGTGTAGATCAGAGAAGAGTGTGGTGGAGGCGCAAGAAACAGCTGCTGCTGAGTTTAGTTCCTTAAGTCCAGATGATCCAGGACTTTGGACCCACTTGAGCAATAGCCTGAGGGACTTCCTTGTACTGCATGGGCCACAGCAAGTGAAAAATTTCATGTTCCCCAAAGACAATGAAAATAGAAGTTTCCATCCAACACATTACTGGCTTGAAATCCGCAATGGTGACAAAGTAGAGAGGCCATGGCTTGTGTACTCAAAACCCAGAATGCTGCATCCTGTTTTTGTTGCAAACTCTTCCATTCTAACGTTCCAGCCACATTGGGTTCTACAGGAACAAAGGATTGGAAAAATCTGGCTAGAGATCTGGCATGCCATGAGAAGGCAGCAAATCACCAGAGAGCATTCCATAGGTGGAAAGAGCTTGAGATGAAAGTAAGGTTAAAGGCCACCATAGATGATCAGCATCAAGAGAAGATTGCATCAGAGTCTCTTTACTGGCAAAATGTTCTGAAAAGGCTCATTGTCATTGTGAGAATGCTTGCTATGCAAAACCTAGCACTGCATGGCACTTCAGATCAGCTGTATTTGCCAAACAATGGAAACTTCCTTAAAATTCTGGAACTGATGGCTGAGTTTGATGCTGTACTCCAGGAGCATCTAAGAAGCATCACCACCCAAGAAATGTACACAAACCACTACCTTGGAAAAACAATTCAAAATGAGATCATATAGTTACTGGCAACAAAAGTCAAACAGAAGATTGTGGCAGCTCTGAAGTCAGCAAGATATTATTCTGTTATTCTGGACTGCACACCTGACATCAGCCATACGGAAGAAATGACTTTAATGGTGTGTTTTGTAACAACAACAGAACCTAGTGAAAATGTCCCTGCAATGGTGACTGTCAGAGAGCATTTTCCAGAATTTATTGACATTGATGATACTACAGGAGCTGGTATGACAAATGTGCTTCTTAAAAAACTGGAAGATACGGGAATTGCGATAGCTGACGTGAGAAGTCAGGGCTACGATAATGGTGCCAACATGAGAGGAAAGAACAGAGGAGTGCAGACATGGATCCAAGAGTTAAACCCTCGAACTTTTTTTGTCCCATGCAGTTCTCATTCATTGAACTTGGTGGTCAGTGATGCAGCATCAGTTTCCAGTGAGGCTGCTGAATTTTTTAATGTAATTCTAAGCATCTATGCATTTTTCTCTGCATCAACTCATCGATGGCAAATTTTGAAGCAACATCTGGGAATATCCTCTCTGACACTGAACCCACTGAGTGCCACATGATGGGAAAGTCGAGTGGAGGTGAGAAAGCCTATCAAACACCAAAGTGGGAAGATAGATGATGCCACAGTTGCCATTATGGAGGATAATGCTATGACAGGAACTGTTCATGGGAGAACAGTGGCAGAGGGAAATGGAATCACCAGAAATATACTTAACTTCACATTTCTGTGTGGCTTAGTGTTGTGGCATGACATACTGTTTGAAATAAATGCTGTAAGCAAGAGACTCCAAGGTGTTGCCCTTGATATATCTAGAGCAATGGAACAACTGGACAAAGCAAAGTCATACCTACAGTCTTACCAGTCAGATGAGGGATTTCAAAACATTCTGAAGAGTGCACAGAAGTTGGTAGAGGAACTTCACTCTGAAGCTATTTTCCCACCCATTCAAGAATACAAGAGTCACCAAAGAAGAAGACATTTTGATTATGAGGCACGGGATAATCCCATAAGAGACCCCAAACAACAATTCAAAATTGAATTCTTTAACCAGGTGCTAGATTGTGCAATACAGTCAGTTGAAGAACGTTTCATGCAGCTCAAGGAACACAGCTGTATATTTGGGATGTTGTATGATATTCCAAAACTCCTCACTATACCTGAAGAAGACCTACATCAGCAATGCAGGGCACTAGAGATAGTGTTGACACATGATGACATGCGCGATATTGATGCAAGTGATTTAGGTGATGAACCAAAAGCCCTTTCAAGATACATTTCAGCAGGATCAACTCCAAAGGCTGTTCTGGAGGATATGTGCACAAATAAGATGACCACCCTCTTTCCAAATGCTTTTGTTGCTCTGCACATACTTCTAACACTTCCTGTAACAGTTGCCAGTGGAGAATGCAGCTTCTCCAAGCTGAAGTTAATAAAAACACATCTATGCTCCACAATGACACAGGAGAGGCTGGTTGGCCTTGCAACCATCTCAATAGAGCATGAGCTGGCCCAGATTGTGGACAGTCAGCAGGAAGCCGTTCAAATCTTTGCAACCAAGAAGGCCTGGAAAGCACCACTTTGATTATTCAAACAGATAAAAATGCCAGTGTTCAGTATGCAGACAAGAAAAGTTACATTTGCTGTTCAGGCATTTGAAAATTAAGTGTTACTTAAAATTATTGAACAAGGCATTTTAAGTTGTTAGTTCTCCTTTACTGGGGTAGGTAGCAGAGCAGTACCATGAGAGGAGTAGAACAGGAAGAAGGCAGAATTGAGACCTTTCAAAGTTTTGGCCCAAGCGAGGGGGCATGGGGGCGTCATTTGAGCTCCCCGCCTCAGGTGCCAAAATGTTGTGGGCCGGCCCTGCTTTAAGCCCATGCTTATGTGTTCTGCTGGATCAAGGCCTATATTGGTAGGGGCAGATCCTCAGCGGGTGTAAATTTTCCCCATAGATACATACCCATTCAGAGAACACAGTCTATAATGCTATTGCACTTGATTCAGCTGTTTCCTTCTGCTGTCTGAAATTCTTCTGCCATAACAGCTTCTTAAGTGAGTGCTACTGTATAACATCAATAGATGGGGATATACATTTCAATCGGCAGAAAATCAATTTAGATTCCTAAAAGACAAGACTACTGCTGTGGAATAGAACCAAACACCTTGAGTGACTGTGTGACATTGGATTTTTAATACTAATAATTTAGTATATTGGAAAATTATTCTGTATTCCATTTATATCCATTTTTGCTATCAGAGAATTAGTGGAGAACTCATGCAAATTAAGAACAAGAGTTTCCTTGCACTGGCAACATTAATGGACAAATTCAATACTCCCAACACAGGCCAAACTTCTATTTACTCAGTAGTTATTTTGCAGCAATGATTGGAACCTGACTGTTAAAATTAGAAAAATAAAGCTAGAGAAAGAAGACAGCATCCTGGTACAATAGAGAAATTTACATTAACCATTTATCCTTCTATAAAGACTATGCCTTTATTCTGGCCAGTTTCAATCCTTGAATTTTGTGGCTGCTTAGATTGCTCCTGCTGCTGCCAAGAGGAATGGTGGGGCTGTAAAGTGTACTGGCCTTTTAAAAAACGCTATTGTCTTTACATTTTTTAAATAATTAATCAATGTACATTGTTTTGTTCGGGACAGAATTTCACCTATATCCTCATTCTCCAGAGCAGAGTGTTTTAAAAATAGGATTCTGTATTTTAATATACTAAAAAGACGATGGATTGTCCCTTTCCTAGTAAAGTTGTAGTGTAAAAGCAGCATAAAGTTCACAGATTAACTGGTGTTTGTCACTTTAAATGTGATTGTTGTATCAGTTTTATACTACCACTGCTACAGCAATCATTTACCAGGATAAAGCAAAGTGAGGTACAATACACAACTTAAAACCAGTTACACTCTGGTTACAAGTCCTAAAATGTTTGGTTAAATTTGTTACTTAGTATTCAGATATGTTACTAAAGTTACACTGTTCGGCTAAAACAATGAAG
Source organism: Lepidochelys kempii (assembly GCF_965140285.1). Classification (NCBI taxonomy): domain Eukaryota; kingdom Metazoa; phylum Chordata; order Testudines; family Cheloniidae; genus Lepidochelys; species Lepidochelys kempii. The sequence goes on from NC_136382.1 coordinate 58,908,280, forward strand.
TGGAATCCCTGTACTAGGCTGTATTTCCCACTGAATCTTATGTTGTCTTAATTATTATTAATTATTGTAACTCCTAGAAGTCCTAGCCATGGACCAGGACCCAGTTGTGCTAGGCAAACACAGAACAACAGAACAAAAAAGTGGTGCCTACCCATGGAACTTACAATCTAAGTATAAGACAAGAGATGACAGGGAGATATAGGTGAGTGAGTACAAGGACACAATGAGACAATATTGGTCAATACTGAGAGGCTGTGATCTCAGCATACGGGTGGCCTAACAGTTCTCAAATTTTTTGTAGGCATCATGGCAGGAGAGAGATTTAAGGAGGAATTTGAAAGAGGATAATGAGGTAGGTTTTCTCCCAACCATATGGGGCAGTATGGGAGAAAGCACAAAAGTAGTTCTGTTTTGCCCCAAGCAGAAACTCAGCATATGAGGATTCCTCTAGGAACCAGGTTTTTAAAATCAGTTTTCAATACAGTTGGCTTCCTAGTCTTAACTAAAATTAAGTGAAAAACAAAATTGAAATGTACTAGTTTTGATAGGGTTTTGTTGTACCATTTCAGCTCAGACTTGAAATATCCTAGCTTGGTAGTGCTTCAAACCTGGATGGGGATTTGTGTGTAATAAAGACCTCTGACCCCTCCTTAACTGATACCAAGAGTCTGCTGCATCCCTATAGACAGCAGAGGGAAAAGGGGTCCTCAATCCTAGGGCTAGTAGTAGGTCTATCGGAGAAGCCAAATACTGGAAATGTTGCAAAAGAGGTGTCTGCTTTGACTCCATCCACAGCCACGAGCATCCTGGCCACCTGAAACACCAACTCAGGGCACCAAACATCTCACAGCCAAGGAGTAGATGTATCTGTGTCTCCTACCGAGTAGCCACATGTCATGGTCCTCCACGGCCTACTCAGGGTCCTCCAGTGTCCATTCATGCTGAGTGGGAGACACTCCAAAAGTCTCATGTAGGTCAACATCTTTCCTGACTCTGCGCAGCTACCACTGTCTCAGTACCTCCGCTTGGCCCTCTGCCATTGCTGGATCATGGGATGGGGATAATAGAGACATATGGTGAAGTCCTGGCTCCACGAAGTCAGTGGCAAAACTCCCAATAACTTCACTGGAGTCAGGATTTGACTTATAATTACATAGAAGAGAATCCTTTGTCTCTTCTGATGAATATAATGTATTATCAATGTGAGTGTGATTGTTCCTCGGTCCCTTCTTGTTTCTTCTCCTTAAGCTTACAATTGTCAATGATAGTTACTGTGACACTATGACCCTGGTATTCGCACCCTACACACTACTGTAATAATCTTTGTACAAAATATGCCTTTGAAAAATAACAACACACTGATCATTAATATTCTTGCATGATGTATGTATGCGACAGGTATTTAGCACATATTCCTAGCTCTTACGTGTGTGTGAACCAGGGTGGTTCAACAGCAAAGCATTGTGAGGCTCCCAAGGTTAGAGGGTAGGCACAGCCCCTCACAGGGCTGGATTGCACCCCCAACTGACCAGAACGTGACTGTGGTGTCGTTATGCAGGATTTACACACAGTTTGCTATTTTAATGGAAGTTTACCCTTTAAGCACTGGTGAAATAGTTTTAAGTGATTCTCAAGTGCAAAGGCTGAGAACAGTCAAAGAAAGGTTGTAGTTTGATTATTTTCTGTTTGTTTATTTTGGGCAAGGGAAACAGAAGAAAAGAAAGTGTACAAATGAGTAAGAAGCAGAAAAGGTAGGAGGAGCAAAGAAGCAGTTGCTGAGCTCATGAAGCAGCATTTAGAAGAGCTGTGAGCACAGTGTTGTCTGTCAGCAGCTGATCATAAGCAATTGGAGCTAGTGGCCATGTTGTCCACATATGCCATGAGGCAGGATGGAGCACCTGCTCCAAACCTAGGGGCCAGAAGGGATCCCTCTTTCTCCTTTGGGGCACATGCAGGAGATCAAGCAGATGGTTCCTCAGAGATCCAGCAGAGGCAGTGGCAATGGTGAGAAATCCAGAGCTGTGGAGGCTGGAGTGGAAATGGCTACGGGTGGAGGGAAGACAGGTAGAGCTGGAAGCCAGAGTGGGGCTGTAGAGTGGCTGCGGGGTTCAGAGTGGCTGAATCAGGGCTGTCTAACACACAGACATTCAGGGTGTGACCTGCATGCTGGAAGGCTGGTTGGGAGCAGCCCAGGTTGGGACCTACAGCAGCAAAGCATTGTGAGACACCCAGGGTTACAGGGCAGGCAGTGACACAACCCCTCACTATTTTGAATTGCACCCCAGAATGTCACAGGGAACATGATCATATTTCCATATTGAATTGTAAAGTCTGACATTCTAAGCTAGAAGTGAATTTAGCTGACAATCTACCTTTTATGTTTTGCAGTATACAAAAACAATTAGAATGAACTAGTAAAAAATGTACATGTTTTTTAATCTTTTTCTCCTCACAGTAGGCTGAGGGACAACATTAGTAGAGTTAGCTGAAAATGGAAAAATCGTTCCACAAAAAATGTCTCAATGAGGGCTATTAAAATTACTCACTGAGAGGCTGGGGTAAAAGGTACAGTGGTGCAGCACCAGGCAAGAAAAAATCCCTATGGATTTTAAAAGTGAGTTAGCTGTCTAGGCAGCCATACCCAAAGGTGTCTAATCATTTTAGTGAATGAACTGAGGCCAACATTTCCAAACTTGGATAGTTAAATTTAGGTACCTAAATCCATATTTTGTCACTTACGTAGCCTTAAAGACAGAACAGAGGTTTCCTTTTGAACTGAGCTCCCACAGATCACCTTGGAGACCAAGGCTAAATATAGATTTTGGTACCTAACTTTAGGAGCTTCCATTTGAAAATGTTGGCTGCATATTCACCTCTCTTTAGGTGTGGTACAGTGAAACATCTGGCAGTTTCCATAGATTTTAGGAGGCAGTGGGTGCAAAGTTACATGGAGTTCCATCAAACCTGGTTCCTAATGAAAATGGACATTGATTCTAGTATGTAAAAATTACAACACCCCTGTTCTTACTAGGCTTTTTGAAAGCAGCTACAGTCTGGAGGAAAAACACACACTTCCAAACAAGTGCATCCTAATGGAATGATTGTAAACAACAGTTTCAAATGAAACCATTTGACTCAATCCAAAGAAATCTTTAAACACTCTCTCATTGTTTTGTTAAACACTTGGACATGTGCAACATATGCCATTAAAGGCTAATTCCAACGGGGTTTCTTTTAGCTATTGTACATGTTTGACAGAGAATGGTGTTTGCGCTTACTGTTCCCCGGAGAAATTTATATTGATGCTTTATTTTCTCTCTGTAGTGAACCAGATTATGAAATCTGCTGCCAATAACACAAACACTTTACTTGGTGTCTCAGGAGCTCTCCTGCTTTAGCCACTTTACTGCTTTCTCTCTGTAGGCCAAATACAATAAGATAATCCTGGAACACAGTCAGTTGGCAGACACTGACTGTTCATTTTCTCACTAAAAATATAACAAAGAAGATCGATTTAGGTCTACAAACATTTGTGTCACTGCTAATTTAAACCCTTTCATATCATGTGAATTGTTGTTCTGTTCTGATGCAGTGAATGTACAATATATAAATTAACAAGGAAATATTGTCTGAATAAAATTGTATATCAGAGCCTAACAAAACAAAAACAACTTTTCAAATCAGTTTATGGTGATGAGTTCAATCGGCAGCAAAACCTTGTTTTTTGGCAGAAGTTTAATATTCTCAAAAGTTCTGTGTTTCTACAAAAGTTTACAGTTAATTAACCAGAAAACCAAGCTTCTAAAATAGGGTTTTGTCACAATTTTATTTTTTTCGTAACACACACAAAAACCATTTTGAGTGCCCTAGTATATTATTTTCACATTTTAAGAGAGTTAAGAGCCCCATCCTATAGACCTTCCATGCACAAGCTCAGTGGGCTTTCCATACTGAGAGGCTGTGCAGAATCAGGTCCTTAATGTTTTACACTCTTATAGTCCTAGAAAAGGTTAAAGAGCAAGTCATTTTAAATGAAAGTTTACAGGACAAATTTATGAGCCTTTTTCTATGGGAGAGTGCTTATGCTCTACACAACTCTTGTCAAACAATTTTAACAAATTGTCATAACCTTTGTCATATCTCATTTTCTTGCATAAACAAGTCACATTGAAACTATAAATGATGGAAAATTTAATCCACATGGCTTGCATTATCAAAACTGTTAAACTGTATTATTTTCCACCATGTCAGCAGTTGCATTATCTCTTTTAAAGAAAAATTGAAAAGATTACTTTTTAAGGGAGATACCATAGGACCTGGGTAAATATCTCCCCACTCCCAGGTCTGTGCTAGTTGATGTTTTCACTTTCAGTTATTTCTGAATATCCTGGAGCTTGTTATTCCATATCATTATTTGAGACATTCTTTCAACTGACCTCAGGGAATTTACTAGTCAGTGATATTACAAAGTGCAGTGGGACTCACTGGTACTGTTAAGATTCTCCCGTCATCTCTACGTTGACTGTGTACATTTGCTCCAGGATCTAATTTGGCTCCCAGCCTGAGAGCATTATTTTTCCTATACACAAGCCAGTTGGGGGAGTTTAATGGTGTGCATGTGAGGGGCTGTATGCTTGTGTCTGTGCTTGCGTACACACTCCTGTGACTATATAAAATGAGATATTTCAGGCCAGAAAAGAAATGGAATTCCTTATGAAAAGTGTAGCTCACGAAAGCTCATGCTCAAATAAATTGGTTAGTCTCTAAGGTGCCACAAGTACTCCTTTTCTTTTTGCAAAGACAGACTAACACGGCTGTTACTCTGAAACCTTCCTTAAATCATATAGAAGTTAAAGCTGTTGAACTTTCTGCTGATACTGGCTTATCAAACTAGGGGTCAAATATTTGTATTTTAGCCATGTCTTCCCCACTGTTCTATTTGCATGTCTGTCCATCTCTTACTCTTCATCTAGCATGTTCTCTGGGATATTTGTTCTGACAAATGATCTGCTGCTCTAGCCCTGAAAATGCTCTTCTTTCTTATTCTCAGCATCACAATATACTAAAGCCATAAACTAAAATTCCCCCTGCTGCCACCTTCTTGTGGGCATCAGTCCCAAACCCAATGGTCAAATGAAAAAAAAAAACATATTAATGACTTCCTTCCAGTGTTTTTTATTCGCTGTGTGAAAGGGATCCTGATATGCTCATTCATTGTGGAGGGAGATCATCCTATATGTTTAATTTCAGAATTGTAGACACCGAGATCTCCACGTATGATTTAAAGCTGATTTTCTTGCATCTGCTGGTTGTCCAACATCCTCATATTTTTCAAGCTGCTTGATACCGTGATCACTTATTAAACTTCTTTTCATGAGTTTTTCAGAAAGAGTGTGTTGTTCTAGTCCATGACACGTCAGAGGCTGCAAATTAGTTTGTTTTCTCTGCTTACTTTTTTTTTCATCTAGTCCAGACGGATCTTTAATAAATTAACTTTTAAGGATATTCTTTCCATTGTGGTGTGCAGTGAGGATACGATGCTTTCTATGGGTTATTTGCTCAAGGAGAATGAATGGCTGGTTGTGTACCACAGGAGAGAGAGATTTAGGCTTCATGAATTCCATTATGATTGATTGTATCACCTTTGCTTTACTGTCTCCCAGTAGCCCTACATTTTTTCCCAGTATTTCAAAAAGTGATTGTTAGGTTACAACAAAGCAGATTGAGAAGGAATTATAAAATATTCTTGATCTTAGAGGCTGCCCATCCATTTGATATCTTGGACACGAGTTACTTTTGATTTGAAAACAACACAGTGCATTAAAACGAAAAGCATTTATCTGAGCATTTTCCTTATACCCCAGTAAGACAGTTCCATGTCTACTTTAAACCCATAATATCAAGTTCAGCAGCAACAATTACATAAAATTAGCCATTTAGAATATCCATTTGGTAATGCCATCTCCCAACCAGTCCCCAAAATAATAGTCTCACAATCTTGAGTGCATCATTCAACAAAGCCCTTGCTAAGTAACTGTGCAGCCTTTATCTTCCCTTACTGTTGTCTTGCTTATCCCTCACTACATCATGTTACCTCTGTGTATGAGGTGATAATTGGAGCTGGGTTAGATGTGGCAAACTTACAGGGCCATATATTCAAACACTGTTGTCTGATCTGCTATTATACCATTTGCATGTGTAACAAAACCCACATATGCATGCACTAAATTAGTTATTGTGTAACTAAAGAGGTATGGATATGTGTAGTTATCCATCAGATGCCAGAAAGTGTGGGTTTTGTGCATCCAACAAATACCAAACCATATTTTAAAAGTGCCATTTGGAGGTCAATTCCTGCAAGATGCTGAGCCCCTCCTCGGAAGCGCTCAGCACCCTTTGTTGACTTTGGTAGAAGCAGGTATTGGAGGCCCTCAGCTCAGCACTTTGCAGGATCAGGTCCTAGGTATCCACATTTAAAAATCCGAATCATATACAGAATGTATCTAATAATTAATAGGCTCCTGGCTATTTGGGTACTGAATACATATTACAAAGATAGGGGGAATTAAAATATATATATTTACAGGTGATAATTTAAGGTCTCATTTAAACCCTCAAAGAAAGGACATTCAGAATTCGGGCCAGAACTCCATTCTTCAATCCACTGGTTCAAACTTTGCTCTAAATTACTTTTGTGTATTCTCTGAACAATGGAATTAACTCTGAATTTATACTAATGCAACTGAGACCAGAATTTAACACTTTGTTAAGCTAAGAATTGCTGGAGTTTTCAAACTTTTGTTCATCTTGCATACCACATACAATATGCGGCACCACCTAAGAAAATAGAGTGATTTAAAGATAGTTACAACCATGATTCTGAGTATCCCCACTTTTATAGGGTTTATATTAGACCCTGAATAATAATTTAACATAACTTTGGTGATCTAATTATCTAATTATGTCACTTTAACAGATATATTTTTATTATTTACAAAAGAGGTAATAAAGCTGTTTACAGATGTTTTATTTTCTGATTATTTTAATTTTAGTACTAAATTATATAGAGAATTAGCTTTTAAGGGTCTGAGTACCTATTTCATTTATATGGTGATGATACCTGGCTAATGTTTTAAGCATATTTTTAAGTTGAGCATGGTTGGATTTACAAACCACCAGTAAAATGTCAAGATAAAGTAGAGAGCTCTATTGAAAATTAGATAAATGCCGAATTACTGGTTCCTAATTAGCCAACACAAAAAGTTTGAGAGGTGGCTTGAACAAATATGAACACGTTTGAGATTCTGTTATCGTTCATAAGTTGGCCCTTTTTCCATTTAGTATGTACTTTCAGAAGAAAGGAAATAAAATGAAAGGGTCTACATCAAAACTTATTCTGCTGAAACAAAATGGAAGTTGCTGCTTTTGATAAAATACACTATAGCTGTGGCTGAATAATTTTATGGTAACTTGCTGCCTAAGGCATATGTTTTACTGTCTGAAAAGTAAATGCATGAGAGACTAGACCATCTGTTTCCTTCAGCTTGAATCAATATATGGTTCAGATTGAACCACTAGAGGCTGAATATAATTACAGTGCATTTTGGTCTGTCTGTCCTGCACCTGCAATAGCATTCTCTAGACAAACCTCGCTATTCCAGCTCCATGTATTTCAGAACACAATTCAAATACTGGCATTTGAAAGTTCCTTTTTCATCATATAAGGTGTACAAGATGATTGTGCAAGTCCTCATGCAGATCCATTATTCTGTACTTAATCCATCAATGTAAAAATGGGGTATATCAATGCATAGTAAATGAAAACAAGTTCTTATACATTCTGATTATTGCAGTGTTCTGAATACTTCTACCTTACCTGGCCTTAAAGCTGCTCTTTTGCTGTTTCCTCTTGTTGGGAACACTGCAAAGACTTCATCGGATGTTCTGTCTAAGTTTCACCTAGGTAATGTATCATGGTCAGTGGAACTGGAGCCAGAGGATCCAGGTTCCCTGGAGGGACTGTTTAGTGGACACCAGTGGCACAGGGAATGTAGGGACATTAGCCTGGTAGCAAGTCAGCCACACAGACAGAGCAGTGCACAGCTGAGTCAGGAGCAAAGATTGGGTTGCCAGATGTCCAGTTTTCGACCAGAATGCTTGGTCAAAAAGGTAATCTGGTGGCTCCGGTCAGCACTGCTGAACAGGCTGATAAAAGTCCAGTCTGCAGTACAGTAGGGGTAAGGCAGGCTCCCTGCCTGCCCTGGCTCCGCACGGCTCCTGGAAGCAGCCAGCATGTCTGGCTCCTAGACGCAGGGGCCACTGGGGCTCCATGTGCTGCCGCTACCCCAAGTGCTGGCTCCGCAGCTCCCATTAGCCAGGAACTGTGTCCAATGGGAGCTGCGGAGAGCGCCTGTGGATGCAGACAGCACAGAGAGCCTCCTGGCCACGCCTCCGCTTAGGAGCCAGACATGCCGGCCGCTTCTGGGAGCTGCCTGAGATAAGTGTCCACCGGAGCCTGCACTCTGAGTCCTCTCCTGCACCCCAAGCCCTTGCCCAAGCTCTGAGCCCCCTCCTGCACACAAACTCCCTCTCGGAGCCCGCAGATGGAGATCACATCCTGTTACCATAAGTCCTCAGTCCATTTTATTTTGCCTTCCCTGACATGTCTTAGGTTTAGTGTAAGCAACTTATATTACTACATCTCTCAGGGTTGTAGAAAATCCATTCCCCTGAGAGACACAGTTATACTGACCTAACTAACACCTGGTGTAGATCACGCTATGTCAATGGGAGGGCTTCTCTTGTCAACATAGCTACCGCCTCTTGGGGAGGTACCTACAACAAGAGAAGCCGCTGCAGCTTTTAAGTGTAGACATTAGCAAAGAGAGCCAGTGCTTCCGCAGCTCAAAGAATAGTCTTGTCAGCTGCAGGCTGTAATTACAGTGGGTTCACATTGATATGCTTACTCAGGGAAAACTTCCATTGATATCAATGGGACATTTATCTAAATAAAGACAGCAAGAGGGGCATGTGGTGGATTTTTGCCTCTTGAACGTCACTCTCTGAAGGTTGAAATATATATCTGTTATTGGTTTGGGGGTTTTGTGTGGTGGCTGGAAAACTGCCTGCTGGCTGAGGGTGTGAAATGGACTAGTTTGCCCTTCTGCATGTCATAAAATTCTATTGCTTCTCAAATATTTGCTTTTTCTATACTTCGGAAAAGAGTTTATGTGCAGGTTCCTCCTGGAATTGATCTTCTGAGTGGAATTTGTTTTCATTGAGTGTATTAAATGCTATAAAAAGGTGTTTCCTCAGATTTGATTAACAAATATGAAAACAATTCCAGCATGTATCATGCGTGAACACCAGGTTTTCTTAATATCAGTAAACACAGGACACAGTGTAGCAGAAGAGCAGTGAAGTGGTTAATTAAAAACAATTTTCAATATGAAAAGATGCAGTGTGACGTTATGGTTTATATTCTTCATCTCTATTACTTTAGAATGCCAGTATGTCTTGTATAGTCCAAAAAAGGCGCATACCTATGCCTATTCTCTCTAGAGTCCAAACAAACATGTACTTTCTTCCTTGGGTTTGGTTTATTTGTAACTCAAACAACAATTTAAAAAAATATATAAACCTCAGCTATCTGCTAAGCTTGGTTGTTCACTCATTTTCCCAGTAGAACATCCTCTGTCCCAGGCCCTGTTTCTCTCTGCCCCGAGATAGGCTTTAAGCCCCCTGATGGCCTGGGAAAACTGCCTGAATCTTCCTGCCTGTCTAACTCAGTATTAATTGCACTGCATCTTCACGCAGGATTAAAGCACCTGACAGTGGGATGAGTCAGCAAAGAAACCCTGCATCCATATGCAGGGTCCTTTTTCAGCGTGCTGTAGTACAAATGTGATTGACAAATGTTCACAGAAGAGTGGGGTATCGATACTATTGAGGATGATCACTTAGCAAAACAGTATAAGCACTAGTATGCGTAATGCCCAAATGTCTGTAATTTTAAATTATGGCTGTAGTGGCTGTAGCCAGTTTATGGTTGTATGAAGTGAGCTGTTGTCTTGATGCATTTTTAGGGCTTGTCTATGTGATGGGGTAGTGAGCTGCACAGGAGTATGATTCCTAAAGTGCACTAGCATATTGTGCATTGATGGGTGTGCATCAAGCACTGTTTCAAACAGCACTATGATAAAGTGCATTAGGGAACTTTTAGGGTGCTCCAGCAGGGTTAACGTGGACCAATTAGTGCAGAGCACATTAGTGCGCTTTAGAAATCACATCCCTACAGAGCACATTGCTGCACCATGTAAACAAGCCCTTAGAGAACAGGTGTTCACATAACAAAAATACCAGCCTAATTAGCACTCTTAGTAGCAAAGTAAGGATCACAGAGAATAAATTTCCTCATCATTCCTGGCAGAGGTCCCTGGGGCCAATGCTAACCCTTTCATGTACCGTATGTTTTAAGAAACACGCCTGGGAATATGCAAGAATTTCCTTAACTGTATATGATCATTACATCTTCCTTGCGCTACAGCTTGAGTAACTGATTTGTCCGTGCCTTGCACTATCTATGCGTTCTCATTGATATCACAAATTAAAACACGTAAGCTGGGTGTCACAGGGTGGACTGGGCCCTTTAAGAGGGAACTGGTCCAGCCCATCTGTGCCTCACCAACAGCCTCTACAGGGGGCCTGATAGAGAGCTGCTGGTCTCTATAAAGAGCCAGAAGGGAACTGGAAATAGAGGGAGGAAACTTTGGCAGAGTCTGAGAGAGCTGCAATGAGCAAAAGGCTCCTTCAGGAGACCCAGGATCAGGGGGAAAACTTTGGGCCTGGAAGCCAGAAAAAGCTGTAGATACAAAAACCCATAGTAAGAAGCTTGCAAGAAGTGGGGCAGGGCTCTTTATGGGACCCTGAAACAACAGGGGAGCAGCAGAGGGGAGGTTTTGCCTGCTAATGTCTCTGAGCCAGACTCTAAGTAGGAGAGGCTGCTTGAATTATTTTGGGACTTTGAGGACAGCGTGAATTATTTTGAACTTTATTTTAATAAACCAGACCCCAAGAAGGGCTGTTTTGTGAGTTATTGAGGAGGCTGAGGGGAAACTGAGGCAGGGTGCAGCAGAGCCGTCCCTGGCCATGAAGAGGTGCTTGGGAGGCAGCTAGGCCCTGGTATATTGGTCAATCTGCAGAACACTGTACTGATGTTTTTACCAGTGCTGAACTAGTTCTGGGTATAAATAGAGGGCTTTTGTTTCTAGTCCTGTCAATCTGGTAACTCATCTAGATTCCCTTGTTTTAAGTGATAGGCTTAAAATCATACAATACACAAAGTGGAAACTGGTCATTTAAGAAAGTAATGTCCTAAAGGTCTTTACAGTATTGCATTTGGCTCATGTTCTAGAATTGCATCTGTACTTGAGGTCTGTTGCTTTCAACGAAAACATTTAATACAACAAAAAGTCACAATCATCCATTTGCAGCAAAAGATCAGAAAATTACATGTTCAGTATATGTGAATATAGAATAACACGGGGACTACAGTGCTAAGCACAGTGGAAAAATGTTCCTAATTCACAGCTACAGTTTAGCCTGTTGCTTGCCAAATGTCTAGTAACTGTCATCAGAGTAAAAGGGGAAAGTTGCTCCAGCAGCACCTGCATCAGTAGCCAAGGCCAGGCCACTAGAGAAGGAGCAAAGGCTGCTCTGGTGATGAACAAACATTAAGAAGAGGAGATGTACATAGAAATGGAGAGGTAGACCACAAGACGAAAATAAAGGTGGAAAGTTGACAACAGGAAGGGGGAGCTGAGGGCAGCAGTAACAGACTGTAACAAAGTGAAGGAGAAGTGCAGTTCCAACAAGGGGAAGGGAAGGGAAGTAAAAACAATACAGAAATGTAGAAAGCAACAGCCAGGGCGTATTCGTAGATGTACAGTTAGGCAAATTTTGACGCGGAGGCTGTGAACTTGATTCTCCACTCACTCACATGAGGTTTATGCAGTGAGTGTAACTCAACTGATGAGCAGATACAGCAGAGATGATAGCCAATGCCATATAAACATCTATACAGACAGATGTCTGGAAGATTTCAATGACGTTATTCCCGATTACACTGCTTGGAGGGAGAATCTGACCCCATAAATTCTATTGTGGGGCTACACAAACTACTTGAACTTTATTCTTCTGGTTTGTTACGTACCCAGAACATCCAATAGAACTCCATCCGTCATATGCAATGTAGTTGTAGCTGTGTTTGTCCCAGGATATTAGAGAGACAAGGTGGGTGAGGTAATATCTTTTATTGGACCAACTTCTGTTGTCTCTCTCAGTCAGAGAAGTTGGTCCAATGAAAGATATTACCTCACCCACCTTGTCTCTCCATGAATCATAGTTATGTTATTTATTCTGCTTATACAGAGCCAAAGCCTGAAGTTCTTACTCTGTTAATAATCAGACCTTATTCAGGAAAAACTCCATGGAAATTCTTATGGAATAGGGTCTGAGTATTAACATAGTAAGGACTTCAGAATTTGACTCTTATTCAATATCTACTTAAAATGCAATACAAAATTTCATTATAGAAATACTAATACAACATTTTGCTTAAAAATGCCAATTGCAAAGAAAAATATAGCAAATTATTTTTGTGAGTCAACCAGTTTACAGAAAGTCATCTTGTTATACTTTGGATACATTTTGTAGAGAGTTGTCTGCATCATTAAGATCATACTAGCTCAGAAGTAATATATAATTAGCTTCTTATACATTAATTTTATATGACATATAACTCAAACATATACTCTACATTTATCTGTGTCATCTGCAATAAAAAAAATCTCAGAATACACTGCTGTTCAAAATCTCATAATGTGCAGTAAGCAGGGGCTGCCTATTTGTCCTCTAGAAATCCATGTCTTAGAAATGGCAATCCAAATTTCCCCTGCAATTTTGCCATCATTTTGTTATACTATTAAATGTAATAGTTTCCTTCCTTGAATCTTGGTCTGTGAATACTCAGCTCTAACTTGAATAGTCAGCTTGTGGCCGAGATAGATCTTTCCTTTCTTTGACTGGAAAAATACTTAGTGAGGATTTTGCATCAGGTTTTATTTTCTCTTTTCAAAATGTGATAATTTTCAAATGACATCTTACAGTCATAGCATCAGGGGATGTGCCCAATTGCCATACATGGCAGTGAGACACAGAGTCTGTGACTTTGCTGTCTTTGACCTACCTTAGGTGGCACTGGAGAAGTCTTGTGGCAAATATCAAGGGATCTTTCAGATTATGGAAAAGCCTAATTGATGGTCGTTCTTCAAAACCCCTAAGACTAGTAGAGCTGTGTGAATAAATGATTTTTTTTTTTTGAGACAGTGGCTGAACTGGAAAAAAATGTTTTGGTCAAACAAACAAAACGTTTGGTTTCTTTTGGGAGTGTTTTTTTCACCTTACAAAAAATAAAAATAAAATGGAAGAAAAATTTGAAACAAAAACTCATTTGGAATCAAAGTGGAAATATTCAGGTTCAAAAATGGTGAAACAAAATGTTTGACTTTTTCAGAATTACTTTTTTCGACCAGAACAATTTGGCAAATTCAACCCACATTTTAAAAATATTTTGAGCAACCCAAATCTGTGGGGGGGTTTCCCATTAAAAAACATTTTGTTCAAAAAAATATCACCCAGCATTAGACACTAGTTTAGAATGGATATATTTCCCAGATTGGAGCACCAAGAGGTAGCTCATGCATCTCATGGAGAAAGATTCTTGTGTTATTTCCTTTAATTCTATTACCCTTTATTTATATTTCTGTTTAGAAACTTGTAAATGTATAAATACTGTATATAATTCTACCAAAATTCCTTTGTTACTTAACACAATATAGTGCCATTTTATTAAATGCTCCTATTTGTGAAATGCAGAATTGATGGACATATTTATTCACTGTTCTTAATTCTTTAATATTCTTTTCTTTTTCAGTTTTCTTCTTGTATTTGGTTGCTTGATTTTGTCAGTGTTTTCTACCATTCCTGAGCATGCAAAACTTTCCTCTCGTTGCCTCTTCATTCTGGTAAGTCTAATTTATGAATACAAGACAATTTCACAGCCACATTAAGTATGTTAAACTCTATCTCACTTTAGACAGAGATAGGTAATTTATGCTTTAAATTTTTTTTTCATCAACAAGGTGAAAGAATCAAAATAGGCCCATCATAAACAAAAACCTGACAGAATCACTGTTTCCCTTGGGACTTATTCTACATAAGGAAGTGTTAACAAACACTTGATTGTATCTTTTTTCTCCTCTTGAGACGTGCCATACTTCACTAATAGTTCTTCTGCAGCTTGGCTGATAAAGCATGAAAGACCTTTGATACTGCTCTTGTCACTGAAAGTCAGTATGTGACAAGAGATAGTGAGCTACTACAATCTTTCTTTATACTTAAACAGGAAATAATTTTGGTACTTTAGATACCAGTGTGTTAACCAATGTGTTAACTGTTGGTAAATACTGATTTTTTATGGTAGGATAGGGTAGGGTAGAGTAGCTTCATGACTTTCTCGTTAAGTGCTTTTCTACTATATTTTCCTCTTGTTTCCTTTAGCTTGTGATTTAAGTATAGTGAATTTAATCTAGAAAACTGCTTAACGTTATTATGATTGGTAAACTGGTGCAAGCAAATAATGTTTTAATATGTCCAAATGTAAAGTTATACATCTACAGACAAAGATTGTAGGCCACATTTACAAGGTGAAAAGAAAAGGAGTACTTGTGGCACCTTAGAGACTAACCAATTTATTTGAGCATAAGCTTTCATGAGCTACAGCTCACTTTATCGGATGTAGCTCACGAAAGCTTATGCTCAAATAAATTGGTTAGTCTCTAAGGTGCCACAAGTACTCCTTTTCTTTTTGCGAATACAGATTAACACGGCTGTTACTCTGAAACCTGTCATTTACAAGGTGGGAGATTCTCTCCTGGAAAGCAATGATTTTGAAAAAGATTTGGGGATGATGGTGGATAATCAGCTGAACTTGGGCTCCCAGTGCAATGCTATGGCCAAAAGGTCTAATATGTGTATTGGATGCATAAACAGGTGACCCTGTTGTAAAAGTAGAGAGGTTATTTTATCTCTGTATTTGGCACTAGTTTGACCGCTGCTGGAATGTTGGGTTCAGTTCTGGTGTCCACAGTTCAAGAAGAATATTGATAAAACTGGAGAGGGTTCAGAGAAGAGCCACAAGAATGATGAAAGGATTAGAAAACAGACACACAGAGCAAAATCTATTTCACTTAACAAAGAGAGGGTTAAGGGGATGACTTGATCACAGTCTGTGAGAACCTACAGGGGAGCATATAATTCATAAAGTGCTCTTCAAACTAGCAGTTAAACATATAACAAGATTTAGTGGTTGGAAGCAGATGCTAGACAAATTCAGACTGGAAATAAGGCGCACATTTTTCACAGTGAGGGTAATTAACTATTGGAACAACTTATCAAGGGTTGTGGTAGATTCTTCATTACTGGCAATTTTTAAATCAAGACAGACCATATCTTTTAGAAAAATATCCTGTCTTAAACAAGCATCATTTTGAGAAAGTTCTATGGCCTGTGTTATACAGGAGGCAAACTAGATTGTCACAATGTTCCCTTCTGGCCTCTAAACCCTTCTTGCTGGGTCAATGATAGCCAGTGGGGGTACACTGGTGTTAATTTAAAAAGTCACCAGACATCACAGTTATTGATGGTTATTTTGTATTCCAAGGACACGGACATATTGCGGCATGTTGGGTAGGCTCCGCTGCATGGCAACTGTTGACAAATGTCGACTTTTTGATGCAGTCACTGTATGTGCCATTACTGATTCTCATCATAACAATTCTTAAGTAGTTAAGGAGTGGGCTGGCTAATTGATGCATGGTAATTTCCAGTGCAGTTACTTTAGTGATTTCAGATACCCTCAAAAATCAGTTAATAATGATAGCATTCAGATCCTGTTCCCTTATTTACTGATTTGAGCAACACCATTGTAATGAGTTTGTTTTGACATCCTATAATTGATGTTGTTAATGTAATTATTCAACTACTCTTAAAACAGTCTCTGTTTGCAATGAGTTCACCCTGAAATGTTACTGTAGAACACCTTTCTGGGGTCCTACATTTACTCTCAGAGATCTGTTCAGGTGCAGTGAGATCTGCTCATAAGATTTAAGCAATAAGGCCAGATCCTCAATGATGTAAATCATTATAGCTTCACTGATTTGGACTACTGTGTAACTGTCCAATCCTGCAACCCCTCCTATCGTTTTGGATTTTAGAGTCTAACCAAGTCTCTCTGTCTCTCGTATGATCCTGAACAATTCAGAATGTAGAAATTAGGACATCTGTATATTAGAGTGATGAGCTTAATAGAAGTGGATGGCTAATCTGTGAGGCATTAATACTAGTTGTAGTCGTCTGATCCAACATTTCTATAGACTATCCCTATGTGTTTGTAGAACCTGTTAGCAAGAATAGGTCCTGAGATGAGAAATTTTTACAGTTCCTGCTGTGGCTCTCTAATGGAGAAAGTATAAGGTCCAGGAGCAAACTGAAACTTAAACTAGTTCATTCCTGTTTGCTGGACCACATGTTCTTTCCTTCATTTGCTGACTCATTAGTTAAAGGTAGCAAGTCTAGCAATGCAGATTTGCAACGACATAATAATACTACAATTCAACACTAATGTTTCAGCAATCATTTTGACTACGTAAACACACTGATTGTGGTGTTGAGTGCCACCAATTCTCACAGCCCCTTTACTTGTAATGATTCACAAAGTTCTTGCAAATGTTCCGCTTACACAACTTACCACAGACAGTTATATTAAATATCAAAGAACTGTTTCTTTCGTACTGAAGAGATACACCATCCCATATTTCTTTTCTAATGAAGTAAAGTACAACACTCTGTGGAGCTGCCTGCTGGAACTGCATGAACAAACTGCTTCATGGACTTATTCCAGATGGTATTGAAGAGCCACCCTAATTTGCTACCATAAAACAAAAACAATAATGTTCCTCACACTCATATCTGTGGTTTTTGCCATATTCTGCCTTGCACTGGTACCTGTTTTTTTGTTTTGTTTTGTTTGTTTTACTTATTTTAGCTGCTACTAGCAAGGTGAAAGAGAAGAGGTAAATGTAGGTAATCTTTTCTACACTGGCAAGTTTTGTCGCCAAAAACTGCCTTTTGGCGACAAAACAGCAAGAGCATACACACTACAATGGGGCTTTTGTCACGAAAAATGCCCAGTTTTGGTGACAAAACACTTCCACCCCTATGAAAGACTTTTGTCTTTTTTTCCCTCCCTTTCTTGTCAACAAAGAGCCAGTGTAGACACTGCTGATTGTTTTGTCGACAGAACTGGCTTCCGCCAGTATCCCACAATGCCTTCCCTGATTGCTCTGCTCAGTGTTTTGATCTCTGATGCCCTGCAGGTATATGCCCCTCCTCTTTCAAAGCTCCGGGAAGTATATGTGTGCTGCTCCGTTTGGGGAACAAAAAAAGAGCAAATCATTGGAATGCTCCTGTCCTGCCCTGCAGGCTGAGGAATGGCATAGCAGCAGGCAGACTGGGACACACTGCTATGCCATTCCTCAGCATGGACATCTCGCAGAGCTACTCATGATGCTGCTCTTGGCCTCTGAGGGAGCTGTGGGAGAACTGGGAGAGAATCCCAAGATGTGCAGCGATCAGCTCTTCCTTCCCACAACACTGCACTGTGGGATATATACCCATGGTGCATTGCTCACCCTGTCGATGAGGGTGTCCCCAATGTGGGCATGATCTATCGACCGAGGGAGCAAGCATGAACACCCTTTGGCGATTTTTGTTTTGTCGACTTTGGGATGTTGACATAAGTTTTGTCAACAAAACTTGGTGAAGTAGAGAAGCCCCTAGTCTCCACCTCCTCACTACAAAGGCCAGAGATGCTGAGGGACTTGTCTTCTTTCCCACTCCTCCTACATGGCTGGGATGGTATGACTATCTGCTAGGCAGAGGTAGGAGCAAGTTGACATCTGTCACAGACAAGAAATAGCAAGAAAAACATTGCTATATACATTTACACTCTCTCTCTCTCTCTCTTTCTCTTTTAACTTGGGACTCCTGAAAACAGCAGCTGGGTTGGATGGGTTGAAGATTTAAAACATCTCCATTGACATCAAGCTTCAAAAATTTTTCAAGAGAATTGAAAATCTAAAGTACACAAGTCTCCCCAAACAGCTCTTATTTACTTCACTTTCTGGAAATAATAAGCCTAAACAAAGGAAAAGAAAGCATCAGACATCTCCTTATACCTCCTTATCACAATCATCCTTTAATCTCTCTGCACACAGTTTATGGCACTTGGATCTGACTACTGATGTATTCTACACAGACAGTAGAATAAATTCTCCTCCAACATTAAAAAAGCCACAGGCAATTTAAGAATCCAACCAACACAGCAGGAAAATAATCCTTGGCGTATTACTCGTCTTCTACATGCACAACAACTACTGGCACTGTATCAAATAGTAAAAGTTTGTTGCCGGCACCCAGTGCCGAGAGGCTGAACAACAGCTTGAGTTGGTTCGTTACCCGGTGTGCTACACCCAATAATCACAACGGGGTGGAGAAGCAGAAAAGTTTATTCGAAGCTTCAAATAGGTACAGGGAGATTTGAATCTCAAATCCTGTACACAGAGCAGGAAGTTACACAGGCTTTTATACATCCTTTTTCCCAGCATACTTATCCAATAGCAAGCTGCCCCAAGTATCCATATAGCCAGCCAATCCAGTTCCCAGCTAGTTCCCTGCTTCTCTGTATCATTTGTTAAACTATACATAAAGCTGCTTTATTCAGCATTGTTCTTCCATATCTGCCCTGTTTGGCCTTGTTTAGTTTCAGGCAGTCTGACTCTGCAGCATATTGTTGCAGATTCTCAGCATAACTGCTGTGTGTGCCTCCAGGCAGGGGGGCCGAAGACACTTGGGCCTAGTACGCAGAGCTGCTGCGAGTGCCTGCAGGCGGGAGGGGAGGCCAAGGACACCTGGGCCTAGTGCAAGGGGGCTTCATCGACACTCGTGGTCTTCCATCCCCTCGAGTTACCTAGTGGCCATGCCCCAGTGTCCCCAACAAGTTGAAGAAGCAAAACTGAGCATGGGAAGGCAAAAGTCAAACCTTTTGGGGAAGCTAGCCAAGAAAATAAATCTGGCACAGAGAACTGTTTTCTCTCATGACCAAACTCTATATATTTTAAGAAATCTTACAACACACAGCAAGATTTGTCACTGGTATTTGTAGAGCTAGTGGTTGATTTTCTCTGTGAATGACTTTTCAGCTGAAAATGAAGTTTCTACTCTACAGCTGGACTACATCTCCCATGATACAATGCAGTCTCCCCTCTAATTGAGCAGTGTGGTGCATCATGGAAGTCACAAAGCTGTGGGGGCATCCTGGGAGATATAGTACAGCCAGGGAGACCAATCCCTAGGGGACAATGGGGGCATCAGGCATCTGAACTACAACTACCTATGAGACAATGTGCATTATCAGGAAATGCAATTTAATGTTGAACTTACTTGAAACCAAATGTTTTGGGTTAGTTCAACAAACCAAAATGAAATATTTCTATTCCAGAATATCAAAATGTTTTGATTGAAAATGTCAAAATGAAATGTTTAATAACTTCTACATCGAAATTTTAGAAAGTTTCATTCTGCCAAAAATTTTAATATTTCAACTCTTATCCCAATTCTGGACAAAAACAAATGTTGAAATATCAAAATTTCTCATGCAATGGATATTCCAATTTGCACTCAGCTCTACTTATTCACTTTCATTAGCACCTTCCTACAAGAGTAGCCCCATTCATATCAACGAAAGGGACTGAGCAATCAGAGCAACAAAAATAATTTTAGACGTTTTAGTGAAAAATAATGTTGCAAAAATTGTAAATCTGTGTCTATGCACAAAAATATATATAGGACCACTGCACTCAGTGCACCTCTGGATGAAATAGCATTTATAACAAGCTGTAGTATAGAATTCATTACTTGCACTTATCTTCTTTCTGTGACCTGTGGTATATAGCTAATACACCAACCATTATTAAACCATAATGTGATATTTAATCTGAATATTAAACTCTTAGCTCCCATTACGTTTCCTTTGCATGATAAAATAAGTCATTGTGTATTAGTGTTTTCATTCTATATGTACATATTGTTTGATTCTTTTGTTGTTGTTGTTATATAAGGCAAAATCATCTCTAGCCCTAATGTGGCTATGCCAGGGCCTCATCCTGCCTCCCTGCATGGGCGCAGTACTGCTACATAGATCACAGCTGTTAGTCCCCTGTAGAATGTAGCTTCTGCACTTTCACAGCCCCCCTCTTCCCCTGCCCCCCCTGAGAGCCAGTGTGCAAAAGGAAGCAGTTGTGTATTGTGACGTAGGCAGTCAAACTTAGTGGTCAGGGCAGTGGTGGTCAGAGCAGGAGTTGGAAACCAGGAACCAGAGCTAGGGTTCAAAGCCAGAGACAGAGTCTGGTCTAAGCCAGAGTCAGTAGCCACGGGTGTGGGTACAGATGCAGGGATCTGGAGCAAGGCAGATGGGCAGGAACTAGGAACAAGACAGAGGTTTGGAACAAGGCAGGAAGGCAGGGCTCAGGATTTGGGTGGAAAGTCAGGGTCCAATGTAGTAACCAGCCCAGGATATTAACTAGTTACTCATACAACTTCCTGTGGCTCCTTCTGGCTTAAATGGTGAGTTTGAACCAATCACGGGGGCCAGATATCTCCTCCAATAGTGGGTGGTGCCTCTGGTGAGCTAGGGTGAAATAGCTAAAACTCTCTGCTGCTGCCAGCGAGCTGGTAACTTCTCTTTGAAGACTGCCTGGGGACCAGGGGACATGGCTTGAGACCCACAGTCCTTCACAGCAGAGAGCCAGGGCTCAACCCCTATTACACTCCTGTAACTGGAATGCGCTAGGCACAAATGGAGAAGTTACCTACCCTTCAGAACTACAGTAAGTGATTTACTCCACCAAAGTAAGAGCTGAGGAGGAGAAGAATTGTGAGCTGGAGTCATAATCCCTCCTCAGTGTTCCTTCTACAATAATAACTTGTGTACTGGAAGTTTTAAATGAAGGTCAAATGTTACACATAAGGCTAGAAAAAATTCCCCATTCTTACATGTTCACAAAGACAAGCATCATTCCACAGGGCAAAGATAAAGATGGGCAGGAGAGCCAGGAGTCTTGTGTTTGGGCTCTTGCACTATCCTGGAATTACTTTACTTAGCTTGCCCTCAGCAGAGAGCCTGATAATGCTCATTAGTGAGATAGAAAAGTCTTCTGACTTTAGCAAGGCTGAAATTATGTCCAGAAATAGTGCATCTATTAAAGAGGAATGTAGGTAATTTTTCCAAGTTTGTTTTTACTAACACTTTTTATTAGGATATTTCGAAGATTTTTATATATAGCACATCACAAGCCTTCTCCTGTATTCCTTCCACATTTAAAATTCCTATCAATTTAGTTCAGAGTTACAGTACAAGAAATAAGAAAAGGAGTACTTGTGGCACCTTAGAGACTAACCAATTTATTTGAGCATGAGCTTTCGTGAGCTACAGCTCACTTCATCGGATGCATGCCGTGAGCTGTAGCTCACGAAAGCTCATGCTCAAATAAATTGGTTAGTCTCTAAGGTGCCACAAGTACTCCTTTTCTTTTTGCGAATATAGACTAACACGGCTGTTACTCTGAAACCAGTACAAGAAATGCTAGCTTAGGCCTGTCTTTTGCATTGTTTGTCATACCTTACCTTACAGTGATATCCATCTGTTTTTTCCAGGTGGATCTGTATAAGAAATTAATTTGAATCTGTTTCTAGTAGTGTCTGTATTTTGCATTTACCACAAATTAGATGTATTTATACATCATACAATGTTAGAATTAGAGTCCCAAATTAAGACACCATTCCTGCAAAGACTTACGTATGTGTATAACTTTGCAAATGTGAGTAGTCCCATTGATTTTAGTGGGGATACACATGTGCTTATGTGTTTGTAAGTTTGAGGCCTAAGAAAATGATTTTGTGTCCTAGACACAAATTCTCCCGGCAGAAATAGCTCCACGAGAGATGAAAGGGAAGCTGGCATATACAGGTTGTGTTTGAGGCCACCTTCTTCTTAGACCAAGGGCACTTATGTCAGTCCTAAATGAAAGCCAAGTAAATGCTTCTGATATTGTGGCTTATACTATTAGAGGCTAGTAGAGGTTGTTTGTCCATCATGGGAAAGTACAAAGAGGATGAGCATTGATTACGTAATAGTAGAAGCACTGACTACAAACTATTTAAGATGGAAGAGTGGGCAAAAGGGGAGAAGGATGGTATTACATATGAAAGATACCATTACCTGTTTTAGATTTATTGCCAGCTCAGAAGCAACGGATCTTGAATGGTTATAGATCAATGTGCTAATTGATAAAACACAAGATGGGGTCTGTTACAGGCCACCAAATCTGCCTAGAGATCAGGACGAGTGGCTCTGTTAGTATCTATAATTATCATGGAAGTCTTCATCCTGCGGAACATACATTTGAGATCACATGTTGCCACTAGTAAAATGTCTTTGGACTTTCTAACAGAAAAGGTATTGTACAGAACATAGGGTAATTAAATATTAAACCTGTTTCTCACACATAAAGATGAAATTGATCCCTGGACTAAAAATTAGTCGTCTGTATATAAACAAGGATGACTTAAACTGGTTGAAATTCACAATTTCGTGCACAACACAGATTCCAATATTTGCTTTTGTCACAAATTAGAGTGAAAAGTTGAAGATTCAAAGTTACCTGCAAAACAACATTTCTGAAAAAATGTTTTAGAAATATCAAAATATCAAAATGATTTGTTCTGATAAGGTTGGAGCACTTCATTTAACTTTATAATATGCTAGCCAAAATAAAATACTTCAACATTATTGAAATGAAGCATTGTCATAAATATAAAGGGAAGGGTAAACCCCTTTGAAATCCCTCCTGGCCAAGGGAAAGCTCCTCTCACCTGTAAAGGGTTAAGAAGCTAAAGGTAACCTCGCTGGCACCTGACCAAAATGACCAATGAGGAGACAAGATACTTTCAAAAGCTGGGAGGAGGGAGAGAAACAAAGGGTCTGTGTCTGTCTGTAGTCGTCTTGGCCAGGGACAGAACAGGAATGGAGTCTTAGAACTTTTAGTAAGTAATCTAGCTAGGTATGTGTTAGATTATGATTTCTTTAAATGGCTGAGAAAAGAATTGTGCTGACTAGAATAACTATTTCTGTCTGTGTATCTTTTTTGTAACTTAAGGTTTTGCCTAGAGGGGTTCTCTATGTTTTTGAATCTAATTACCCTGTAAGATATCTACCATCCTGATTTTACAGGGGGGATTTCTTCATTTCTATTTACTTCTATTTTTATTAAAAGTCTTCTTGTAAGAAACTGAATGCTTTTTCATTGTTCTCAGATCCAAGGGTTTGGGTCTGTGGTCACCTATGCAAATTGGTGAGGCTTTTTATCCAACATTTCCCAGGAAAGGGGGGGTGCAAGTGTTGGGAGGATTGTTCATTGTTCTTAAGATCCAAGGGTCTGGGTCTGTAGTCACCTAGGCAAATTGGTGAGGCTTTTTACCAAACCTTGTCCAGGAAGTGGGGTGCAAGGTTTTGGGAAGTATTTTGGGGGGAAGGACGCGTCCAAACAGCTCTTCCCCAGTAACCAGTATTAGTTTGGTGGTGGTAGCGGCCAGTCCAAGTACAACGGGGGGAATATTTTGTACCTTGGGGAAGTTTTGACCTAAGCTGGTAAAGATAAGCTTAGGAGGTTTTTCATGCAGGTCCCCACATCTGTACCCTAGAGTTCAGAGTGGGGGAGGAACCTTGACAAGCATTTTGATAACTTTTTGTCAAAAATATTGAGGAAATCATCACACTCTTATGAAATGTTTAGATTTCAGCGAATTAGCATTTCCAACACAAAAAAAATGTTCCATCAGAAAATTTTCGACCAGCTTTAATCCTGACTTCATTACAGCCATCGTATGCAAATAGAATACAGGCCCCATTATTAATATACAGACTTAAAAGGGCCGATTTCCCCAAACTAAAAATAATTAGACGCAATGTAGAGTAGGAGAAAAATAAACAGAGAAGTGTAAATGAAAATTTGGAGTTTCCTCAGGACACTCTAATAGATGCACCAAAAGCCACAGTTCCTTAGTCATGACAAAAAGGCTGCTTTGAGAAAAAAAACTATCAACTTGGATAACAAGGGATGCAAAATCAGCAATTAATAAATAATAAGAATAATTAAATAAATCGAAATATAGAAAAAAGGGGAGGTTGATGGTGCAACATCATTGCTGTCAGTTGGCAAAGGGGTCTGACTGTTCTTTACAAGTAACTGCTGTCTCAGTCCTGACAAACTCACCACACTTAATACGCTGCATTCATGATATTTTCCATAAAGGGTAGCTTGTGAGGTCTCTACTGAAAGCTTGTAACTTATCAATACTCATAATTAAGGCAAAGATTTAGTCACGGGTATTTTTAGTAAAATTATGGACACTAAGCAAAAATTCATGGCCCATGACCTGTCCATGACTTATACCATAAATACCCCTGACTAGATCTTAGGGGAGAGCAGTACTGCTAGGGGGAGCCAGCGGGGCAGCTGTTGACAGGGGATGGCCATGCCCTGGGAGGCCTGCAGCTTAGGGTGGGGGCCGTGTCCCAAGGCTGGTGGCACCAGCTGCTGGGGACAACCGAACAGCAGCTGCTCAGGCTGTCCCCAGGGTCAGCCGCATTGGCCACTGCTCGGGCGGTCCCCGGGACCACCTGAGCAGCTTGGGTGGCCCTGGCATCATCACACTGGCCACTGTACAAGTCACAGAGGTCGTGGAAAGTCACGGAATCTGTGACTTCCGCGACCTCTTTGACAGACACGGAGTCCTACTCAGAATCATCGCAAGATGTGTACAGGTAATATTTAAGGAATTATGTAACTATGTTGAAAACTATGCCTTATGGTCTTGGAGTAGAAATTGGTCACCAGGGAATCATATGTCTCAGTGATGGGCCATTCAAGTGGGAGGGATCTGTTGCCCCTCCCTAATTCAGTTTATCACAGGGTGGAGAAAGACACTCTGCATCCATTTCACTGAGGAGACATCTTGCTGGGTAGGAGTGTTTCATAAAAGATTGGATCCAGCCTCCTGTGAAGCCAGCCAGCTCTACAACAGGCTGAACTTTGGTGTGGAAGTGGGGGACCTACTTTATTGGTAACTATCAATAAGTGTAGGCCCTAGTTACGTTTTATGATTTTATTTTGTATTGTAACCATTTGTTTCCATCACTCTTGCTTGTTTCTAGTGGAATCTCTGTTTTTTCTTAAATAAACGTAACACCACCAAGTGCAAGATAAGCCAAGTGACATCATTTGTACTGTTGGAATCAATCATTTGACAATAAATAGATGATAGAAACAGAACACAGTATGGACTTGGACTTGGAGGTGTTATTCACACACAAAGTAAAAAGTAATCAGACTTGTTGGAGTCCTGAATACCGTTCTTGGTCACACTCTTAATCACTTTCTTCCCAGATCAGGAAGGAGTAGGAGTGCTATGTGGGCAAGATGCATGTCCGTGAGAATGAAGGGATTGTCACGTGTTACGCAACAGAAAATGTTCTAGCCATTCAAGGAGTGGTTTTGAGGGGAGACTTATCCTTCTTTGTCCAGGCGGATGGTGGCCATAATATGAGGATTTAAGCTGGTAATGGAAAGGGACAGAATCAGGTGGTAGAGGTGGAAATATAAGGGTTCTAACTTGGATATAAATATTCCCTTGGAGGACAAGAGGGTGTTACCTTTTAAAACTAACAATTGAAAAAAAATCCCTTTTAAGTAAAGCTGGCCAAAACTCAGGATTTCTACTTTGTAAAAAATTTTGGGTTTGTTCCAAATCAGAATGAACCCAAATTTCAAAATACAGACATTTCTCACAAACACTCTGAAATTTGGGTTCATTCCAATTTGGAACAAATCCAAATTTTCTCATGAACCAGGGATTCTGAAAAAAACCTTCATTTCAGAACACCAACACACACCAGCATTGTGTTTCTGAAAGAAAATTTGCTCCCCAGAACTGGCAGCTGCTGGGTGAAATTGACATTCTTGTGAGACTGACAAGAATGTCAATTTCACTCGGCAGCTCTGAAGCAGCCCCAAGATGAGGACTGTCCCAGGGTCAAGGACCCAGAGCTTCCATATCCATATACCCAGAGCTTCCAGACCCCTGGCCAGTGAGAAAAAAGACTACAGAAAATAAAATAGCAAAAACATGCCAAATAAGGCACAACATAAGTTATTTGAAAGTTTAGTATGACCACAGAAAAAGTCCAGCATCCGGACAACATGCAGAAATGAAAATAAGCCCAGCCACATAGCAAAGATATACAGACAAACCATGAAAACACACAGGTTGTTACAGACAGAATGCAGCAAAATCAATAAAAATAAGCTGTAAATCCAAAAGAATGGCTAATAAAAATATACATAAATGAACTATATGTGTCTTACAAAATAGACAAGGCCATAAATGTCTGAAATACAGCAATCCACAGAGATTATAAAGATCAGTGGATCTGACTAAAATCATGTCGTGAGAAATAAATTCCAGTCTTGAGAGAAAATGTGAACTGGTACTCAGGTGCAGAGGTAAAAAAGCCAACCAAGAAGTTATGATATAGCACATTGAGGGACACAAATCACACACAAAATACCTGACCTTATTAAAAGGGTATATGCCATAGAGTGTCAGAATAATGGTATCAGACCTGAACTAAACATGAATGAGCTGATCTATATAAAAATACGATCATAGGACATGGATGTATATACATTTGGGGGGTAGGGGATGCAAAGTCTGTTTTACATGACACTCATAGTTAGGGCCCTACCAAATTCGTGGCCATGAAAAATACGTCGCAGACCGTGAAATCTGGTCTTTTCTTTACTTTTACCCTAGACTATATAGATTTCACAGGAGAGACCAAGGTTTCTCAAATTGGGGGTCCTGACCCAAAAGGGAGTTGCAAGCAGGGGGGTCACAAAGTTATTTTAGGGGGGTCACTGTATTGTCATCTTTAGTTCTGCGCTGACTTCAGAGCTGGGCAGCTGGAGAGCGGTGGCTGCTGGCCAGACACCCAGCTTGAAGGAAGCATCCCACCACCAGCAGCACAGAAGTTAGGGTGGCAACACCATACCCTGCCTCCCTTACTTCTGCACTGCTGCTGCTGCTGGCGGTGGCTTTGCATTCAGAGGTGTGCTCCCTGCCAGCAGCCGCCGCTCTCCAGCTGCCCAGCTCTGAAGGCAGCCCCACCGCCAGCAGCAGCACAGAAGTAAGGGTAGCAGTACCACAATGGGCTTGCAACCCCTCCCCACCCCCAACAACTCCTTTTTGGGTCAGGACCCCTACAATTAAACACCTTGAAATTTCAGATTTAAAAGTGAAATCATGAAATTTACAATTTTTAAAATCTTATGACCATGAAATTGACCAAAATGAACCATGAATTTGGTAGGGCCCTACTCATAGTATTCCGTAAGCATTGAAAAAGAGACGATGGCTGCAAAACATGACAGCAGATGGCATCATTCATAGAGTAGAAGACCCAATAGACTGGGTTCATTCCTTAGTTATTGTAGAGGAAAAAAGGGGCAGTCAGATTTTTCACTGACCCCAAGGAGTTGAACAAAAATATCCAAGGAACATTTCTTCTTGCCAACAAGTAACAAAAGTGTTTGAGATTACAGGAGCTAAATTCTTCAACAAACAAGATGTATTAGCAGTTTTTGGCAGTTTGCATAGAGAGAGCTCCAATACTTGCTCTGTAAATTTACTGTTTGACAAATACTGCTTTCTTGAGAGTGCCTTTCTGAATATGTTTGGCACCGGAAGTATTTCACTGGACAGTGTCCCAACTCCCAGATGCTAGAAAGTCTCACAGAGGTCAAGATGTACATTAATAATATGATAGTCTAGGGCAGTGGTTCTCAACTATTTTGGGCTCAGGACCCATATGTAAATGTTTATGGCCTGTCATAACCCAATAAATAGTCTGGGATGGTTTTGTTGTCTGGTCCTGCCCAGCACTCACCTCATAGTGGCGGCTCTTGCAGCTCCTGAGCTATGGGCTTGGCTGAGCTTGGCTTTCAGCTCCAGGCACTGCAACTTCCAGGATTGCAGAGCTACTCAGGTTTGGCCCCGACCCCCGGCTGGACCAAATTTGTGTGAGTGGAATTGTGTCCTGGCTCATGAGATTGCAGTGCCACTCATTCAAATTTGGCCTACTTGGACTCCCATCATCATGACAGTTGGGCCAAATCTGAGTGGTACTGGGGCCCCAGAAATTACAGGGCCTGAACCAGGGAGGCGAGCCCAGTCAGCTCCGTGGGACAGGAGCCACAGGAGCTGCCATGGAACCCTTTGAAACATTTTGGTGACCCAATTTTGGGTCCTGACCCACAGGTTGGGAAACCCTGGTCTAGGGCAGCACTGCTAATATACATGAGGAATGATTGCAGAGAGCACTGGAAGAATAAAAACTTAAAACTGAACAAGGCAAATGTCATTTTCAAAACAAATGAAATCACTGAGCTAGGAGAGAAATTAACCACAAAGTAAATATGTCTGATATTTCTAAGATCCAGTCAATTCCAAACATGCTGAGACCCAAAGATTAAGAAAAAGAGATTGCAAGCATGGTGGGTTGTGTCCGTTGATTCAGGCCTATCTGTGCAGCTCAAACAATCAGCTTAAGTAAACTTTTTCACAAAGATACAGAATGGACTGTGGATGCCAGAGCATGAAAGAAATTTAAAGGATTTGAAGCATGTACTGGCCAAGCCATCAGTGCCATGTTTCTTTTGGACACAGTAAAAGAGATCAGACTCTCCACAAATGCGTCAAAAGGAGAGTTGGGAGCTGTATTGCTACAGACACATAGGGCTGATTGTCTGCCTGTACTATGAAAAAAGAAAAGGAGTACTTGTGGCACCTTAGAGACGAACCAATTTATTTGAGCATGAGCTTTTGTGAGCTACAGCTCACTTCATCGGATGCATACCGTGGAAACTGCAGCAGACTTTATATATACACAGAGAATATGAAACAATACCTCCTCCCACCCCACTGTCCTGCTGGTAATAGCTTATCTAAAGTGATCATCAGGTTGGGCCATTTCCAGCACAAATCCAGGTTTTCTCACCCTCCACCCCCCCCACACAAATTCACTCTCCTGCTGGTGATAGCCCATCCAAAGTGACAACTCTTTACACAATGTGCATGATAATCAAGTTGGGCCATTTCCTGCACAAATCCAGGTTTTCTCACATCCCCCCCACCCCCATACACACACAAACTCACTCTCCTGCTGGTAATAGCTCATCCAAACTGACCACTCTCCAAGTTTAAATCCAAGTTAAACCAGAACATCTGGGGGGGGGGGGGGGGTAGGAAAAAACAAGAGGAAATAGGCTACCTTGCATAATGACTTAGCCACTCCCAGTCTCTATTTAAGCCTAAATTAATAGTATCCAATTTTCAAATGAATTCCAATTCAGCAGTTTCTCGCTGGAGTCTGGATTTGAAGTTTTTTTGTTTTAAGATAGCGACCTTCATGTCTGTGATTGCGTGACCAGAGAGATTGAAGTGTTCTCCGACTGGTTTATGAATGTTATAATTCTTGACACCAGCAGGAGAGTACTCCTTTTCTTTTTGCGAATACAGACTAACATGGCTGTTACTCTGATGCCTGTACTATATGACTTCAGTGCTCTGACTGCAGCAAAAAAAATGTGTAAACAAATAATAAAAGAAAGCTCAGACTTGCATATATGGCTGTACAAAGCACCATGATTTTCTCTGTGGGCATAATTTCAAAGCTGAAACACATAAACTACTGATTTTTTACTACATAAGGAAAGGACATGGAGGAGTCCCTCCCAGGATACTGAGATTACTTTGGAACGAAGGAAATTATGATATCACAATGATCCCTTCTGGCCTTGGAATCTACTGATATGATCTTGGTCTGATGGACATCATCTTATCATTACATTGCACTGATAAGAGCATCCGTTGCATTTCTCACATATTCCAGATCACTTCTTCATGCAGTATAAGTAAATGTAAAGATAATAAAAGCTATTATGTGCTGTGTCACTGGGAATATGGGATGAATTGGAAAGTGAAACAGTAAAGGATGACACACCATATGCAGTAATACAACTGATAAATAATGGATGGAGAAATCAGCACTTCCCACCTGCATGTTGCCAGTATTAAAGGGAGATTTTGGTGATTTCAGGCGTAATCATGAGCAGTACAAAAATAGTAGTCCCATACCAACCAAAATCGGGGAGGGGGAAGTAAATAGATTTTAAACTTGCATAAATTTAGATATGTTTTTCGCATTTGCATAAAGTTACTTAAATTGTATCCTGTAGTGTCTGATGGTGGTCCAGCTCCTCCCAAAACACACAAATGCCAAGTAATTCTGCATCCTTCAGCCCTACATCTTTTGCAGCCCCCCACCCCCAATCAGTCATTCTGCATACATCCAACCCTACATTTGCCCCTGCCTTCCAGCACATCGCGGCTCTGTCTGCAGCTCTAGAAGTTCTTTTTCTTCCTTGACCTCAGACCTGGGGATGGGAGCAGCTCCAGAGATTCTTTACTGTCCTTTTCCCTCTTCTCCCCCACCCACGCCCCCGCAGGCTGGTAGGAAGCACAAGAGCTCCAAGATCAAAAGGCTGAGCACTCCAGCCCTTTGTGCAGAAAGGTGAAGGAGAGAGGTAGACGCCTGCTTCACATGTGGAGAGAAGGAGATGCCTCTCAGTGTAGGAGTACGTTTTGGTTGCAATTCTCTACAAAGTGGAATAATGGTGAAAAACAGTCACTCAGAAGTGGAGTTCCCTGTAAACTGATGGGTTTTCCTCACAGACTCATAGGAAGGTTGGGAAATCCACAATCAGTGGGGAAAACTCGTAGCATTGACAGGTCTGTAGTCCCCACAGAGATAAGGAAAATGTTGTAAAGAATATAGTAAGGGCACCTAGGAATGACTAAGTCAAAAGTGGAGCTGGAGAAATTGTATTCTGGCCGGAGAGGAACAGTGATATTGATAGAATGGAGAGCAGCTGTGGACATAGTTGAAATACCGAAATGCACATTGGAAACAATATATGATAATGCATGGGACAAAATCAGAATTGATGTGTTTTGCTGGAAAAACATGATGATGACGCACTGTTTTAGCAACTTGCTATAAGTAGTGACACAGAAAGGTGCAGCTTTAGCTATGATCTGGCATGTTAAATTCATGGTTGCTCATCATAGAAATCCAAGAATTGTAATAACAGACAGTGGACTACAGGTCATGAACAAGGAATTCCTGGACTCAGCTGAAGCTTACAAATTTCATCAAAAGAAGTCCAGTCCTAGATACCATCAATAAAACAGACTAGCAGACTATGCAGTCTATGTAGCAAAGAAGTTGCTAAAAATGATATAGGCATTTACAGGACATTCATCACTGAAGTATCTGGCTCCTATGCAATTGTACCAGCAGGACCCACCACAGACAAGGGTGGATACCGGAACCATGGTGGCTGTGAAGTGGGTTGTCTGGTGCTCTGTGCCCTGATTTGAGGAGGGAGGAAGGGATTCTGATCTTCCTTCATTACTGCTGGGGAACCTTATCTCAGGCCTGCTGCAAGAAATCATGATTTGGTTCACAGGCTAAATACTTGATACAAATACAATGTAGTAAAAACAGTTATTAAATTGTCAAAGAAACAAAAAAAAATACAGTATGTGTGTTAGGTGTCAGTATAGTTCTACTTGAGTCAAGATCACTGGCACTTAGGGGTCTACTTCTTGTGTGATACATGATTTATGACACATTACCAGCTGATCTTACGCCATTTCAGTTAATTAGCACAAAAATATTAGAGAGATTGAGATATAAAAAATCCAGTAGAGAACATATTCAGAGACATATAGATAACAGCTGAAACTGAGCCTCTACCTGGGATTTAAATGTTATGCTAATAAAATTATAGCAATATGTTAGAAATAGTTGTTTGGTAAGTAATTTGTCTTTAAATAATCCATCTATTAACACAAAACCAAGATGCAAAATCTCAGTCATGATTTGAAAAAATAAACTTGTAAAAGAAGTGTGTCTATTATATAACTGATGGATGCACATTTTTGGCATTTATTTACATGTTTATCAGGTATTCAACTGGGAGCTGATTAAAAGTCTCCAAATTTTTTTCCCATTAATATGGTCTATTCCAGACTGTTTTTTCAGATTTATGACTCTCCATCTCCCACTATTAAGAAAACCAGTTGAATGGAATTCATTCTAGCTCTGAAACTCTGTGTGTGTATGTAATTTGTCTGCTTCTAAAATGCTACTTCCTAAAGTTGATGCAGGGATCATACTTACTATCCAAGTTATAACTTCAGTTTGAATAGTACAGTGCACACATTATATTACCCGTGTCCATTGATGTTAATCTGGAAATTGGACATTGTAGCAAAAGTGTTAAAATTATACAGCTCATAAATATTTGAAATAAACTTCTTTATTAAAAAAAGGAAAGCTGAAATCAATAAAAAAGTGGTAAAATAAATTATATCTGATATGGAGAAGAATGTCCTGTAAAGGGAAGTACATTTAAAATAATTACAGGAGACCACATCAGCACAATAACATTAGCTAGCACTTAAATGGAAAATTAACCAATTTTTCTCATCTGAAAGGAAGTTCAGGACACACGTCTCAAAAGCAGAGGGTCTTTTAACATTCAAGCACTTGAAATGGGGCTGCAATTGGCTTTGTTTTATTTAACAGGGCAGAATCCGATGCTTAGCATGAGCACAGAAAGAAAAGGAGGACTTGTGGCACCTTAGAGACTAACCAATTTATTTGAGCATAAGCTTTCGTGAGCTACAGCTCACTTCATCAGAGTGAGCTGTAGCTCACGAAAGCTCATGCTCAAATAAATTTTGTTAGTCTCTAAGGTGCCACAAGTACTCCTTTTCTTTCTGCGGATACAGACTAACATGGCTGCTACTCTGAAACCTGACACTAGCACAGAGATGGTCTTGAGTAATGCTTGTGGATAGAAAGGGATGTTCCTAAGGTGTCAGATGCCGGGTAGTTTTTTCCAGAAATAACTAAAAATGTATAGTTTATAGAAAGAAGAAATGGGGACACTCCTTTAAGTATATTATTTTCCAAAGTCAGTAGTGAGATCTGTCTGTGTATCATAGCTAACTAAAACATTTTATAGATGGTCAAGGGAATTTTGTTTAAGGGTTGGTGAATCTTGTTTGTTTTATCAAGGATAACATAAGCAGTTTATAAATGGACAGCAGAAAGTGATATTTGTGATAATTACCGGGTGAACAGCACATCTGACCACCCACCCTTTGGTTTCTCTGAGTGCATTCCCTCTCAGTAGTCCTAGATTATTACATAGCAGTTCCATAACCATGAGAAACTTAACTAAGACAATGGGTGCACTTAAAACACTACAGAGGGTACAGCTGCAGCTGCACCCCTGTGGTGCTTCAGTGTAGACACTTACTATAGCAATGGAAGGGGTTCTTCTGTTGCTGTAGGTAAGCCACCTCCCCAAGAGGGGGTAGCTAGATCAACTGAAGAATTCTTCCATCAACCTAGTGCTATCTGCACTAGGGGTTAGGTCAGTTTAACTACATCTCATGGGTGTGGATTTTTCACAACCTGAGAGATGTAACTATACCAGTATAACTTTTCAGTGTAGGCCAGCCCAAAGTTCTATGAAGTGACAATAGTATTAAACTTAGGTACGTAAAGAAGCCATTCAAATGAAATAGTTTTTTATACACCCACTATAAGGGACCAGGACATAGGTGGTCTGGCCTAGTGTTCACAGCTGAGCTGGTGTCCACACGTCAAGGACAGCCACAAGACATTAGTCCATGAGCAAAGGTCAAAGGAATCACTAGACCTACGTTCAATAAGCAAGAGTCAGGGTCAGAGTCTGGCTGGGGGCGGAGACTTGAGACCAGAGGTAGTACCAGGCTGGAATCTGGAGGCAAGAGTCAGGGTCAGGCTGGGGTTGTAGACTGGAGATCAGAAGACAAGATGTGGTCAGGAGTCACAGCAGGCCAGAAGTCCAGGGTACTTGACCAATCAGAAGGCTGCAGTGTACTGTCATTCTGGACCCTTTGGGCGGTACTTCCTGCAGTGCCCAGTCTCTGCAGTGTTCCCTGGATGTGGCTATGCCTGCCCTTCCAGTGGCAATGTGAGAATATCAGCCATTATAGGCTCTACAGATCTGGGTTCTAATCCCATGGAGCCTTACTCACAAACTCACTTTAAGGCAGTGGTCCCCAAACTTTTAATGTCATATCTCCCTTACCCCTGTATGCGCCCTCCTGCGCCTCACCCCCAGGTGCTGTGGTTGGGAACCAGGGATGGGAGTGGAGCTGTGGTTCCCGGGGGTGGGGAATGTGGGTGGGGTAAGAGGGCCAAGGCTGGGGGCAGGGCTGGGAGTGGGGTCAGGGCTAGGAGTAGAGTTGTGGCCGGGGGCCAAGGCTTAGGGCAGGACTGGGGCTGGGCTGCAGTTGAGGCCAGCAGCCAAGGCTGTGGCCAGGTATGGAGCCAGGCCAGAAGCCATGGGAAGATGCTAGGGCTGTAGCTGGGGGCATGGCCAGGGCTGGGAGTGGAGCCACGGCTAGGAGGTGGGGCTGCTGCTGGGGGCAGGCCAGAGCAGAGCTGGGGGCAGAGCTGGGCTGGGTGGCACTCCCTCCCCCTGCCCCCGTGGGGCCTGGCACAGGCCCCACCATACCCTCCCCCCCCCCAAATGTTCCTGTGCACCCCTCTGGGGGGCATGCCCCACAGATTGGGGACCACTGCTTTAAGGAATGGTTTTGAGACAGGCATATTAATGAATACTAAGAATCTTAAATTCAAAGTAATTCCCATTAGTTCACTGTTTAGTTTGTTTCCTCTCCAGGAGAATGCAATCTGTACAATCTAGTGCTAATATGAGAAGTTTTAAGTGCCTAACAGTGTTTCAATATCCAATGAAAATTATTGCAAGAACTGATTAAATGTAATTCCTTTGCAATGCTTTTGCAAACATCATGTCACCAATGGTGCTGAAGTTTTGGTAGTGTCATGTGGCAGAAGCAATGTTGGCCTGGAAGAATGTTTCTTCTCAGTACCAGGTTTACAATGGTGCCAATGATGCTCTGGTGCTGGCCCCATACTCAGAAGGGGCCCGGGCACCTGGACTGTGGCCCTGCCCCCAACCCCCGATACCCCACCCCACTCGGTCTCTTCCCCAAGGCCCCCGTTTGCTGCTCACTCCTCTCCACTCCCTCCCCCCTGTGCAAACAGTGGGTGGGGCTTAAGGGGGGAAAGGCGTCGTGGGGGTGAGGCCTTGGAGCAGAGCATGGGCAGGGCCTCGTGGGGAAGAGGCCAAGCAGCGGCGGGGCCTCAGGCGGAGTGCGGCTGGAGCAGGGGGCAGGGCCACAGTCCAGGTGCTGGGATTTACAAAAGATTAATCCGGCCCTGCTTCTTCTTGGTGCTGTTTTGTGGTTTCTTTTTTCTTTGCCTTTTGTTGCTGTTTACTTACTTGGATGAGATGAGATTAACAGGTTCAGAAGAGATCAGAGTGCTGAGTTGGTATGTCAATTTAAAGAGAGAGACTTTTTTTCATCCATAGTCTCCGAAGGTGGAAGATGGACCTCTTTCATCAGAGGCTTAGCAGGATCCAAATATCAGCTGTTGTCACCCTTTCATTGGTTGTACCTTCATGGAAAGATCTAGGTAGCATCTTTAGCTCCTGAATATGCTCCTAATAATTCATATGCCTCAGGATTGTAAATCTTCAACTTCATGATCTTCAGTGCCACTCACTCAAATTTGGCCCATGCCATGTGAGCACAGGACGGGTGATAGGAGCAGCTGGCATTGGGAATGCTGAGCCAGGAGTGGGGTCCTGGTCAGCAGCCAGGAAGGACTCGGGGACGGTGGGTGAGAGCCTGGCATTGAGGATCCCATCATAAAAACAACTAAGCTAAGTGGGGAGTGTTGGGGGGCTGCAAGGTGAGGAGTTGTGGGGACTGTGCAGGGGGAGGATGTTGGTGGGAGTGGGGCATGTTGGGGACTGTGGCCTATGGGGCTGAGATGTTTGGAGCTTCTGTGAATGAGAAGTACATCAGGGCTCCTGGGATGTGTGTGTGTGAGGGGGGCCATCAGGGTAAGAGGGCGGCTGGTGGAGGGTTGTTGGGGTATATGTGGGGTGGGATGAGCATTCAGAGAGGTGTGCAGGATGAGGAATGTATGGGGTGGAGGCACTTTGCTGAACAGCCCCTATTCATGCCATACAGGGCTGGCAGCAGCTGGAGCAGAACTGGAGCGAGGTCGAGTGCTGCTCAGGTTTGGCTCAGTAGCCCCTTCATCATGACGGAGGGATGGCTGGGCCAAAAATGAGTGAAAGTGGAGAGCTCCCAATTTCCACAGTGCATAGGCCCCAAAATTCTTTAATCACCATTAAATGGTTACATTGATGCTTTGTGGATGTGATGTCATGAATTTGGCCTCATCCTGCAAACAGCTCCAGGTGGGCAGACCCTTACACCCTCCCAGAGCCCCACTGAAGTGACTGGGGCTTAACACCTTACTGAGTTGGTGAGCAACAGCTATGCTGTGTTCTTGCCACCTAATATATTTGTTCAAAAATGTACATATTGTAAATAAATCAGTAATATCCTGTGTCTGCATCCACTCGTTTCCTTCCCACTAAGGAATGAAGAGACTTCTTAGGTGAAATTCTGAAATTGTCAGAATTTTTTTTCATTGACATCCACAGGGCCAGGATTTCACCCCTGGAGTTCAATTTTTTTGCTACATTTATTATTATTATTGTTTATTATTTATTTTGTTATTTATTATAGCACTTAGGAGACCCAGTCATGGACCAGGACCCATTATGCTAGGTGCTGAACAAACAAAAAAACAAAGTGATGGCCCCTGCCCCTTAGAGCTTACAATCTAAGTATAAGACAAAACACAACAGATGGATACAGACAGATGGGGATGCACAATACTCGTGAGCACACTAGGCAGTGGTCTCAGCAAAGCAGCACCCTAACCGTTGTCCAGTTTTTTGCTGGCATTACAGGAGATGTTATTATTTCTAGTTGCACTGCCAGCTGCTCACCCCGATCGGGAATCCTTTGTGCTAACTGCTGAAAAAACAGAGGTAGACACAGTCCTTTCTCACAAGAGTAATTAGATAGTGTAACATCATAAAAATTTAATCCTTTATTTACCGTACCTGTTCTATAGAAATAGGGTATATATTAATCACTGAGCAATTGTTAACAAAAGGAGGAAATGATATAATAGAAAACCATATAGTAACACAATATAGTTTCTGTTATTAGAATTGATAGCACAAGAGTTGTACATTTAGATCAAAATGTATTAGGCTGGGAGGATTGGGGAACTGTTTCTATGATATTCCATTAATTGATGCATTAAAATTAGTATTTATAGTTAAAATTTCCAATGTTTCAGCATGAAGCACAGCCGTACTTTTGCCTTGAACCTGAATTTCTATGAAATCTCTAATTTTCTAAGTACCTAACAATCACTGAAATCATTTTAATAGAAAATGTCGGGCATTGTCACAGGAATTTGGCGTGTGTTGAATACAAAGTAGTAGAAACAGTGCTTTTTACCTGAATTCCTCTTATTGATTTGTGAAAATGGAATGACAAACAGATGCAAGACCTAAAGACTTTAGGATATTATGAACAGATAAATGGATAATGAATATGTAAAAGAACAACTCACAAGGAAACAAGTAAGGCTTTATACTGTAAAGAATTGAATTAAAGAAGGGTGTCACTCGTGCGGTCTACACCTGGGTGTGCACCTGAGAGCTAGGAACAGTGAGCAAGCACTGCCCAAACCCATGTGGCATAGCAACCAATAGGATTCATTGGTTGGATCTAATCATAACAGACTGGTGTCAATGCAGTTATGGGGGTGGAGCCATATTGTAACAGTTGGAACCTTTACACTTTTCTTTGTCAAAGTGTTGCACGTGGCTGATCCAAAAGGGTCAAGGAGGATGTGGGGCATATTTGCCACTTATCCCTAAAGCAGTCAGCTGTAAAGGAGAAGTGCAGAGTGCACCCCCTTAAAGGGGAGATGCAGTAGCTGTTATCCTCTGGAACTCTGGAAGCCTTTGGATTGTTTGAGGCACAATGCCTCCCAGATTTTCAGAGATGGGGCAGCGCAGCATTCAGGGGGCAATGCATTAATGACACAATTTTATGTCATTCTGAAAACAAGAACTATTAATTGTAGGACTCAATCCTGTACTCATCGCTCAGGAATCAGTAGAGCAGGGGTTTACAAACTTCATTGCACTGCACCACCCATTCTGACAACAAAAATTACTACAGGACCCCAGGAGGGGGGACTGAAGCCTGAGTCCACCAAGTCCTGCCACCCTGGGTGCGAGGGAGCAAAGCCAAATTCCCACTGCCCCAAGCCCAGGGGCCAAAGCCCAAGGTCATCAGCCCCAGGCAGGGGGCCTGTAACCTGAGCCCTGCTGCCTAGGGCTGAAGCCCTCGGGCTGTATTTGGGCTTTGGCCCTAGGCCCTAGCAAGTCTAAGCCAGCCCTGGCAACCCCACTAAAATGGGGCCATGATTCGCTTTGGGATCTTGATCCACAGTTTGAGA
Organism: Lepidochelys kempii; assembly: GCF_965140285.1. Lineage (NCBI taxonomy): Eukaryota > Metazoa > Chordata > Testudines > Cheloniidae > Lepidochelys > Lepidochelys kempii. The sequence goes on from NC_136382.1 coordinate 58,947,191, forward strand.
ACCACTGCTAGAGTTTTACCTGACAAGGGGTGCAGGGCATGGTCCTGGAACCAAGATAAACTGTTATGTTCTTCTTTTAATTGAGTGAGCAAACATTTCAACTTCCCATAAACTGTGAATCATAAAGCACTATTATTATTTTATTTGCATTACGCTAGCACCTAGCCATTATTATTTGGATGATGCCATTTATGTGTCATAGAAGTTTTACAGGTTACCAAACTAAAATTGCAGAAGCTGATGCAAAGTCATCAGGAATCGAAGATGTGAGAAAAATTAGTTCTTTCTTTTTCTGGTAGCTTGAAAATAATAAATACATTTGTTTTCAAGACTTTCTGGACCAGAGCTGGTGTAAATTGGCATAGCTCCATCTGACCCACTGGAGTTAAGCTGATTTACACCAACTGAGAATCTGGCTCTATGTGTTTCCATTAATATAGAGATGCTGGTTTTATCTGATGTTTATATTAACGTTTATTTCACCGAACTGTTTTGATAGATTCTGGTTCACTTTCTAAGTTCCTGAAAACCATTGGTACAGAGACCCCAATCTACAATGAGCTCTGTACAAACAGGGCCTATACCCATTAGAAGCTCCGTTGCAAATAATATCTTAGTTTAGTGCTCTACATAAGATTATGAAACTTTATTTTAAGTACAGAAAATATAAGTAAAATAAGAGAAGAGCTATTGTTTTGTATGCAGATCTCTTGTATGCAATAGCTAGTGTAACTAATTAACCATGACTCTCTTATGACTGGGAAAAATAACCCAGAATTTACAATATCAGCATTTTTTCTTTACTTAAATACCATCTGATTCTGTAAAATAATGGTCTGGAACCAAGGGAACCTGATGGCCACAGCAGGTATGCAGCAAATTAACCCAAGGTTATTTAGAGTTTTAATGAATAATTATATTAATTAATGCAGAAATTAAAATAGTTTTTAGCCATTTGAATGTTATATTAAGGGAAATTTCTTATCACAGAAAAGCGTCTGAGAAGCATGCTAATTTAATAACAAAGTACAGTTTGAATCCTAATTAGAGAGAGGAAAACAAACTAACTAAAAGCACTAACAATATCTGTTACCCTGTTTGAGTTGTTACCCTGTTTGAGTTCATTAATTATCAGCCCAGTTTACTGAAGCCCTATAAAACCTTTTGTTAATTTCATATTTGATCTGCTTTCCTGGGCCAGATACATTATATATGCGCAAGGGCTGCAAGACTGAAACACACATTCTTATCTCCTACTGATGTTAATGGGAATTTTGAATGTAAAAAAATGTCAGTTCAGATGGAGCTGATACTATTGTGTCCTGTTGAGCAGAATTAATAGCATTCCAGGAAGTAGTGAAGACTTTTTTCCCACTCAAATGATCTGTTTTATCAATTACTGGGGAAAACTTGGGCTTGGTTACTCACCCCCTCTACAAAAGGCTACCATTCGTAGTGTATATGTAGTCACGGGTGAAGTCTACCCTGATGAGTTCCTTAAAGAGGCCAGATTAAAGAACAGTGTGGTCTTATTCTGATTTACGTGTCTGTGTGTGTTGCTTAGAATGACATATTTACAATACCTTTTAAAATGATATGAAGTCACTATAAGGAATCCAATAACTGTCCAAATTATTATGTATATTTCCAGTTATGTTTGGTCCTTGTGTCTCCATCACTGAGGGACAAAACAAAAAACCAACAATATTCAAAGTATTTAAAAGTCTGGATTTTGTTCTCATTTTTGTAGTAAGTAGGAATTTTCTGTAGGCTCATAGCTTCACCTGCTTTCATATATAAAATAAAAATCCTGAATTTGATTTGTTTTACACAGGAGTAACTCCATTGACCTCAGGGAAGTTAATCTAGGCTCACACTGGTGTAAGGAAAATCAGAACCAGGTGAATGGTGTCTAAGTAGATGAGCAGCCACACATAAAAAACATTTAGTAAAGTATCCATATGAGTCTGATCCTGCTCTCTCTTGCCAAAAGTACAATTAACGTCAATGGTTTGGGAGGAGTAAGGGCAGTGTAACTGGGTCCCAGAAGTCCTGCCTAGACATCAGTAGGACAGAAAATGGAAATGGAAATCTGAACTTCTATCTCCAACTCCCTCAGTTGCTCCCTTGGTATTGAAGTACCTGTAGCGTTTAAAGTCTTCCAGTGGTTTGAGGCATCTAGCAGTAGTAGCTCGTGCCAACTGTAATAACTGGCACAAGCACTGGGTTTCATTCTTGACTCTGATTTTCCTGTCCTGTGGTCTAATACAAAATTTCAAATTTATTCAAGTGTAGCTTATGACCTGTGAGCTTCTTATACCCTTTAAATGATGATTTTTAAAAAAATCTCATATAGAAATTGTTATAAATATAAAGGGAAGGGTAACCACCTTTCTGTGTACAGTGCTATAAGATCCCTCCTGGCCAGAGGCACCATCCTGTTACCTGTAAAGGCTTAAGAAGCTCAGCTAACCTGGCGGGTACCTGACCCAAAGGACCAATAAGGGGACAAGATACTTTCAAATCTTGGAGCGGGGGAGGAGGCTTTTGTTTGTGTTCTTTGTTTACATGTTGTTCTCTCTTGGGACTGAGAGAGGCCAGACAGAAATCCGTCTTCTCCCACCCATCCTAATCCAAGTCTCCAATATTGCAACCCGTATAGGTAAGCCAGGCAAGGTGGATTAGTGTATCTTTTGTTTTATGTGAATTTTCCCTGTGTTAAGAGGGAGGTTTATTCCTGTTTTCTGTAACTTTAAGGTTTTACCCAGAGGGGGATCTTCTGTGTTTTGAATCCCTGTAAAGTATTTTCCATCCTGATTTTACAGAGATGATTTTTACCTTTCTTTTTTTTAAATAAAATCCTTCTTTTAAGAATCTGACTGATTTTTCCATTATTCCAAGATCCAGGGGTTTGGGTCTTTGACGATTTTGTAACAAATTGGTTAGGATATTATTCTCAAGCCTCCTCAGGAAAGGGGGTGTGTAGGGCTTGGAGGGATATTTTGGGGGAAGACATCTCCAAGTGGTCTCTTTTCCTGTTCTTTGTTTAAAACGCTTGGTGGTGGCAGCATACTGTTCAAGGACAAGACAAAGTTTGTACCTTGGGGAAGTTTTTAATCTAAGGTGGTAAGAATAAGCTTAGGGGGTCTTTCATGAGGGTCCCCACATCTGTATCCTAGAGTTCAGAGTGGGGAAGGAACCCTGACAGAAATATAGGTTGAAAAATATGACTCTTCAAGTCATTTAGCTAAAGCAATGGCCACTGGAGACCTGATCCTGCAAGGTAATAGGATCATTTGCCAAGTGGTCGCATTTAAAATTTATTTTATTTGTGAAAAATTCTACTGGCTTGAGAGAGATTCTCTATACTTAAACGGGCAATACTGCTAGAAATGGTGATATGTCTCAGAATAAAACTGAGGTGTTTCAATCTACGTATCCAATCTAAAAAAATTCATACTTTTGCGAAGAATGTCTGAAAGCAAATTCTTTATCTCTTTTACTCTCTTGACTTAAATATGCCCAAATGGACTTTTTTTCTTCAAAATGTGTGTGTGAAAGAGAGAAAGTGTGCTTTCTGACAGAAAAGACCTTGTACCACAGGACACCTTGAATCACATACAAGATTTCAAGTCACAATGAATTCCCTTACCACCCTCCCACCCACTTACTATAGCTACGAAAACACTGAGAACAGGAATTCCTAATGGTAATATTGTAAATGAACTCTAAACAAAACGGGCAGTAATAGACACCAGTGTGAAGTTACATAAAGTTTAATACACTTTATCTCATTCATTATATCAGCAATATATGCTGTGAGTTTCAGCCAAATGGTTAATGCTGTAAAATAATACTTCTGTATAGTATTCATGAATGAATTTCATTCTTGCCTATTCTAGCTCAGAAGCATTAGTGGGGCCTGGACCATGAAGGAGAGCATCTTTCTATGTGTATGAATCAGATTCAGTACATGAGATGAAGAGATTATGACAGTTTCAGCGTGCTTCCCATGCATATACATACCCCGTTTGCCATACAAACTAGTTTTGTAGTAATTCGTTCAAAATGTGACTAGATTTTAACAAGCAAGAGATTTTTAAGGGAATCAAGACAGTGACTGGAGATCTACCTTCCACCACTCCCAAAGAAAAAGTAAACTTCACCAAGGAAATCAAGTGTAAAATGACTAGATCCCTTCCATGAACACACAAAAAGTTGGAAACCTCATCTGACCATATATAAGCCAGATTTAGCCATTTACAATATAAAAGTGGTAACTAAATAACTAAAATACTATTTCTCTAGTTTTTCCAACCAGATTGTATTTCCTCTTTTCATTCTTGGCCAACAGGGAATTGACCCATAGGGAATCTGCCACATGCTAAACCACTATTGAGAATTACTAGAAAAAGGAAGTATTTTGCAATATAGTTAATGAATTGATTAAGCAAGAAAATTAATAAGGAACATAAATACACTAGAGTACTGTGCAGTAATTCTGTCCATAGACTTACCTTAGTGCTTGCTGAAATAGCGTAATTAATCCCACTAACCTATCGTGTTAATTGTTCTTTGGATTTTCTTTAAAACAAAGCAATGCTAGGCCTTTTCTGTTACTGTGTTATGGATAAGGACATCTCATCTTAGGTTTATATGTGATTTATGAATTTAAATACAAGGATTTACAAAGGTGAAAAAGGAAGCTTCCAGAGGGGCTTATAAGTACAGTTTAATAAATGTGATAAATTTAAATCAAGCTGACACATCATTTTAGGAAGGGTTTGCATGTTTGGAAAAAGCTGTACGTAAGGATAGGCAAACACAGTACAGAATATATGAATATAAGGCCATTAATTATAAGTTAAGTCGGCATTATTACACACCACAAAACTATGTATGCCATTAGTTCATGTAAATGAGTCCCTGAGCTAACCACAGGTGCTGTCTGCAACTGACTTGCTTTCAGGAGTTTTAGGCTTTTACTGTGTAAAAAAAAAAGAAAAGAAAAACCAAAAACATATGAATGATTCCTGGAAAAAAATCAAAGGTGGGTCAACCCTTTTCCTGCAAATATTCCTCTGTTTAATTTATTTGTAATGCTTACTTACTGGTACCATGCTAGTCCTTATCCTGTAAAGATAACAAATTAATTGGTTGACATAGAACAGCTTTATTCTGGACAGAGAAATGTTGTCACCTGTCAAATAAAATATAATTTTCGTCCTTCATTTCTTGATAAACTGCTTAATAAGTTCCATCAAGTACTTTTCTCTTCCATTTGCAAGTTACCCAAACTCTCATTTAATCATTTTAAAACCAGTATACCATATCAATGACATTTTGGGAGTAAATCTAAATGAAGATTATAATACCATGCCTGTATTCAATGCACTATTTCACATCATGTCTTTGAATTCCAATCACTTTAAGAAATAGTGAGCTAAATTCTATTTAGTTAAACTGCTGTAACTCCATTGACTTCACTGATTTTACTGAAAGCAGAATTTGGCCTGCCGTATGTGCCGCAAATATAGATTGAAACTTTTGAAATGTGTAGACCAGGGATCGGCAACCTTTGGCACCCGGCCCGTCAGGGATATCTGCTGGTGGGCTGGGACGGTTTGTTTACCTGCAGCGTCTGCAGGTTCGGCCGATTGCAGCTCTCACTGGCCGCGGTTTGCCATTCCAGGCCCATTGGGGCTGCGGGAAGCATTGTGGGCCGAGGGATGTGTTGGCCGCCGCTTCCAGCAGCCCCCACTAGCCTGGAACGGTGAACCGCGGCCAGTGGGAACTGTGATTGGCCGAACCTGCGGACGCTACAGGTAAACAAACCATCCCGGCCCACCAGCGGATATCCCTTATGAGTCGCATGCCAAAGGTTGCCAATCCCTGGTGTAGACAATTGAAAGACAATTTCAACTTGAAAGTAAAGAAAACAAGGCCAGATTTTCAAAGGTTTTACACACACAGTTTTATGTGAAAAACTTACACACAATTTGCGCGTACATTTACTGGGACACAAACTGTATATGCCATTGGCCAGTTATGGTCACTTCTCTTACCTGACTTTAATGAGAGCAGGAACCAGCCCTAAATCAGACGGACAATACTGCTAACACATGCTGCACCAGATGAGCACATGGGGGTTTTATCTCAGACTGGTACAGAATAAAACAGTGTTTCCTGAATTCCTATGTGTGGCCTAAATTATTTCACATGCATATCATTACCATGAAGTAAAATGAGAATGTACCTGCCAGAATACTAAGCTTTCAAAATAAGAGCCCAGTTTTGAATATGTATATTATTGAGTAACTTGTAAAATCACCTGGGGCCTGATTGTGGAACTTTGAAAGTCACTGAGAGTTTTGCCATTGACATTTATGGTGCAGGACTGGACACTTAATTCTTTCACATTAAATAGCTGACTTTAGAAGATATTTAGTGATGCACAGATAAGGACCGTGCCCTTAATAGGGACACTTTTGGGTGTTTGTATTTACTGTATGGACATGCAAGTCCTAGTATTTTGATGCCCTACAGAACCAGTTTGGTTTGATTCAGGAAAAGGAATACAGTTGCATTAGATGAATTGACTCGTCAGGCATAATTGTCAAGTATTTCTTGCTATTTTGTTTCTGGAGCCTGCAACAGACATGTCTATTATTTTCCCTTTCCAGGAGTTTGTCATGATTGTTGTGTTTGGTTTGGAATATATCATTCGTATCTGGTCAGCTGGCTGCTGTTGTCGCTACCGAGGATGGCAAGGAAGATTGCGATTTGCGAGGAAACCATTCTGTGTAATAGGTGAGTTTCCCAATTAATTTCAATGTAAATTCCAAAAGTTACAACCTAGACATCACAGGTTGGCTGATTTCTTGCACACATAATAACAGATTCAGTTTATTTACTTGATTTTACTGTAATTCTTTAAAAAAATGTCTGATTTGGAACCAACATGTTGGTGCAATAGTGAACCTGTGTAACAGCAGGATCTCAGCTTCATTACCCTCATCCTCTGACCTCCTTGTTCTCTCCAGTTGCTATTTGCACTCACTTGTTGCAACTCATTTCAAATTAGATTATAAACTCCTAGGGGCAGGAGACATATTGGCCTGTGTTTGTACAACACCTGGCACCAGGGGTCCCCAACCTAATTGCAGTAGCACCCAAAGGCCCCAATGCAAATAACAAATAATCTCACCAAAAAAGTCCTTCAGTTGCAGTGGGGCTGTAATGAGGGAAATATGAGTAGGTGGAATTCCCAAAAGAATCACTTTTGTTGAAGCTGTGATGTTTAGAATGCAAGAGCAGCCAATATTAGCCACGTTGCAGGTTCCTTACAAGTACACTGACCAAAGTAAGTATGGGTGTGTCAGGTAAAGGTTGATTGGGAGTGTATAGAGAAGGTCACAGTGGGTTTCGACCATTTTGCATTACTCAGAGGTGTATCATCTATAAAAGCATCATTATTAAGCACTTTACAATAAGTCCTATAATTATCAATTGTAGGGGCTTTTTCCCAATAAATACAGTAGAACTTTGAGTCCCATATCCGAACCATGGTTAGCCAGATCTAATGTGAAATTAGGGAACAACATGTCCCCTGAGGCTTACTGCACAGTTGGCTAAAGAGGAAAGCAGGGAGAGGAAGTTACCTGTTTCCCCAAGGCAACTGGCTGAAGAGGAGACAGAAGGGACTCGTGTGTAGAAACTCCACTCTCTCCTGTCTTTTCCAGGCAGCCTTCATTGGGGAAGCCAGCCCCTCAAACATTCCCTCTCCCTGAATTCAGCCATATGACTCCCCTGATTAATCAAACCCATGGGTATTTGCAGGTTTTTGGTACACTCAACTCTTTCTAATAATCAAGGTTCTACTGTACATAATTCAAGATAACAGAACCAGACAGTTCAGCACAGGTGGTTTATTAACGATAAAATAAGTCAAACATTTAAATAGCAGAAACATGTTTAACATCCCAGATTACTTGCTGCTGTCCTAGAACTCTTTGTTTGGAGATAGCCACAATTTGTTCAATCCAGCTTCAGTTTATCTTCAGTTTTCTTTCCTCCTACTGTGTGCAAGCCTTTTGCTGCTAATTAACTTCATTTTGGAGGTGTTAATTCCTTGCATAAAGTAAGTTAGTTAAGGGACACAGTCATGCTCAAAGTTACACATCCAAACCTGTGTTACTTACGAACCTGTCGATAATTAAAGAAGGCCAGATTATGGCCCATTCTGGGCACTAGCCGAAGGGAGTAAGAAGGGCATAAAGCACCCCATGTACCATAACGCAGCTTCCAGGACCTGGTGGGTAGCATGCTCCACAGTGCCGCTGTGTCCCCTCCTGCGTGCCAATGAGCAGGAAGGAGTGAGGAGTGAATACAGCTTTGACTCTGACCCCTGGCGGTGTATCTACACCAGTATATCAGGGAGCACATTCTGGCAGTCAGTCTCCCTTCTGGGCCATTCTAGGAGCAACACTGCAACATAGACTCCATTGCATGGGGCTAGGTCACAATCTAGACCAGAATTTTAAGCAATCGTTATATACTTTTCACTGTTTTCCCTGATTGTTTCTTGCTCTTCACTTGTTTCTAACTATTAAACTGGCCCCATTTGTTCCTATCTCTGCTTTTTCTCTTGGTCTATAGTATTCTCATGCTTCATGCCTCATGCTGCAGCATTTAAAAAATGAACTAATGGAAAAAAACGTAAGGAATGCCTTTCTATTTGTTAGCATTTGTAAAATGTTTTTCCTGGGTGGGGACTCTAAATGTTGGGCCTAAACTATCTGACAGTATTGCTTTAAATACTTAGCAATTTTCCTTTATGGGTTATTTTATTTTTACTTTTTGAACCACTTGAAAACTAGCATTCTTTTCTATTGTTTTTAATAGGTCTACTAATAATGGTGAGTCATATGGCTTTATTAGCTGAACTCCCCATTAAAGTCAAAGTAGAGTTCCTCTAAAATCCCATGACTAGATTTGGCTTTTTGTTTTTTAATCCTTATTTACAGTTCATTCATTCTACTTCCCATTTCAATGTAATAGTGATATCTTTACAGCCATGGTCTGTTTGCCCTTAATTTAACTTGCCTGTATATCCTCAGCAGATCTAACTACTTTTGCAGTCAAACACAATTACTTAGGTCATTGGCCTAAGAGGTAGAAATAATAAATGTTCAGATTACCAAAAAGGTCAAGTTCAGAGAGCCTTTCTTTTGTTTAGATTTCATTAATGACCTGTCAGTGTGTAGTACTCACAACCAAAGGCCAATACTTACAATAATGAGCCTATGATGTCAGTAAGTCTGACAAGTTAGTTTACAAACAACTCTGGGTGCTCCTTGGTAAGAAAAGATACATCAGTACATGTTGGCCTGCTTTGCACCCTATTCGCTGTCTCAGAGGATATGGGAAATATAATTGTGCTATTCATCCTGGCTATGTATTTTGTGTTAGATTGAGAACTGCCTGATATCCCTTATTTTACCTAATTACTACTTGGCCAGTGTATCTCATCCACAGAGCACACAAGCGCTGACCCGTGTACTAGGCATATCAATTTGAAGCTGGAATTTCAGGACTGCAAAGGATGTTGCCATATTGTGCTGTAGAGGCTCACAGCGGTGAAGGGATCAAGGCCTTCACTTCCTAGCTTTTCTTTATTGGGCCCCAATGACTGTTGATTTAATATATGATCTGTCCTAATTTTGACATATCTGTCCTTTATTTAGAAAAATGATCATTTGGATTCCAGTACTATTTATATGGGTCTTTAATTTATCCTCTTCACTAAGGCAGTCAGACTGGTCAGATTGTGTCACTGAAGCGCAGGGTTGTGTAGGAGGAAGTGCACAGCCATACAGGACTTGGAAGAGTTTCCAAAAAGCAGCATGCCTCAGGAGGGAGCAATGCTCTCTGAAATTCTCCAGTATGCAAAGCCATACTGGATCAGACCAAAGATCCATCTAGCCCAGTATCCTGTCTTCCAGTGGTGACCAATGGCAGGTGCTTCAGAGAGAATGAACAGAACAGATAATCATCAAGTGATCCACCCCCTGTTGCCTATTCCCAGCTTCTGGCAAACAGAGGCTAAGGACACCATCCCTGCCCATCCTGGCTAATAGCTATTGGTGGACCTATCCTCCATTAATTTATCTAGTTCTTCTTTGAACCCTGTTATAGTCTTGGCCTTCACAACACCTTCTGGCAAAGAATTCCACAGTTGTGTTGTGTGTGAAGAAATACTTCCTTTTGTTCATTTTAAACCTGCTGCCTATTAATTTCATTTGGTTGTGAGGAGTAAATAACACTTCCTTATTTACTTTCTCCACACTAGTCATGATTTTATAGATTTCTATCATACCTCCCTTAGTCGTCTCTTTTCCAAGCTGAAAAGTCCCAGTCTTATTAATCTCGCCTCATATGGAAGCTGTTCCATACCCCTGATCATTTTTTTTGGCCCTTTTCTGTACCTTTTTCAATTCCAATATATCTCTTTTTGAGATGGGGGACCAGATCTGCATGCAGTATTCAAGATGTGGGCATATCTAGGACACACTTACCCTAGGATGTTGCAGCCACAAAACAGAAAAATCTGAGCCACTGCAAAATTACAATTTTTCATTAAAAGTCAGAAGGAACAAATCTGTGTTTGTGCGGTATTTAGCACAATAGAGTTTTGTCCATGACTGGGGTTCGTAGGTGCTATTTCAATATTTAAAACAAGAAATGAGAATAATAACAAGAAACTATCAGTTCTGTTAGGCAATTCATTGACATCCCAAAACAAAAAGTGCACTTGAATGGCAAAAATACACTTCTTCCTTTAAAAAGGCATTGGCTTTGTAGCTAGCATAGGGAAGGATGGTGTAGTTATTAGAGCTGGGTGAAATGTTTTTTGGAAAAATGGTTTACTTGTTGAAAAATGCAGTTTCAGTCAATCCAAAACTATTTGCAAATTTGATCCTATAAATTTCATCTGGGAAAAACTTTTCCAGGGCCAGATTCAGAGTGTGAGCATCCCCATCTCTCCCTATAACCTTTAGCACAGAGATTAAGGCACCTGGGATGTGGAAGACCCAGGGTTTGAATCCCCATTCTGGAACAGGAACTTGAACACAGATCTACTCCTCCCATATGAGCATCCCCACCACTAGCCTATAGGGTATTCAGGCGGGGTGGAGGGGGGGTTGCTCTCAGTCTCTCTTGTTGAAACCATTGCACTTTGAGTAAATAATAGAGCAGAGACTTGAACTCAGCCTCCACCCTTCCAGGCAGTGCCCTAACCACCAGGGTGCAGGCTATTCTGCATTCAGTCTCTCCTGTTGCAGCTGTTCTAATCTGAATAAACAGCCAAACATTCATTGTGTCAAAGAGAGAGCGTGAGAACAACTCTCCAGCTTGGTGATTAAGGCACTCACCTGGGAGGTAGAAAACATGGATTCAAATCTTTTCTCTGCCTGATTCAGAGTAGTCATTTGAATCTACATCTACCTCATCTTGAAAAATCAATTATTTGCCCATCTCTGATAGTTATCCATTGTGACAGGGGGAGGAGGACTTGGGGGTTCTGTTTTAGGTGGAGCTGGGATATCCAGGAAGAAATGTGCCAGAGGCGGCTTCAGAGACAAACTGGAGGGATGGATTTATGACTCGCGAGTATAAAGATGATAGCTGAAGCCATGACAGCTGATGAGGTCACCCAGGTCTGGAGAGAACAAAGGAAGGGACATGTCCCTTTTGATTCAGGCTGAAAAGGAGGAGAGAGAAGAAAGTAGAACTGCCCAGGAAGAGGACACTAAAGGAGCACTATGAGAGGTAGGAGATCGAGTTGAGTAATTGTTCCTGAAAGTCCAGTGAGGACAATCAATGAGGATGGCAAAGTGTATTGTTTCAAAACAGCAGACAGAAAGAGGAGAATGAAGAAGTCACACTTGGATTTGTTCAGGAAGAGATGACTGGTGACTTTCATTAATGCAATTTGAGTGGAGTGAAGTAGGGGAAAGCCAGATTGAAAAGACTCCAGGAGTCAGCAATGTAGAAGCCACAATCGTGGGACTAGGCAACATGCTCAAGGAACTTGGAAGTCAATGGGAGGAGAAAGATTAGACAGTAGCTGATAAGGCAGGAGGGACTGAGAAAAGATTTTTTAGCATAGGGCGGAGGCATATCTGAAGAGAGAGGCAAAGGAATCAGAGGAGAGACAGAAAGTGATTACAGATGCATGAGAGAAGAAAAAGAATGGCATGGGGGAGGTCAAGAGGTGACAGCAGATGAAAAAGAAAAGTGAATAGATAATTATCGTAATTATTTCAACATTTTCCTTTCCGGCCCTAGTACCCCCAGTTCATACATAACAATCTCAATCAGCACCTTATCATAGCAAATACAGATACACTGTGAAATTGTCTCTAAATTCAGAAAAAATATTTGTTAAGGGATTGTGCAAGTGGCATGTCTACAGAAAAGTTTAATAGTTTAAAAGTGAAATAAAAACTGTGATCGATATGATATTTCCTGCACATCTACAATTGATCCAGCCATTTCCCTTCTTCTGGGAGACAGGATTAGCTAGGAATGTCAGATCTTGAATACCACCTCACATATTAGAGGGTTAGAATGGAAAACCCTCATACATCCACATTATTATTTTTAAAGAACTTTCATGGACATCTTACAGAAACACATGGCTATAAAGCCGCTCTGATACTGGGGTGTTTTAATTATTGGTCTAGCCATCACTGCTCTTAGAATCTGTCTCCTGTGTTTGTGGTCATTTGCTTCTGTGTTTGAGGTGTGAAAATTATGTGTTCCATCACAGTGTAACCATAGTCACATATATCACTTGATTACATGGAGTGAGGAACAAGAAATTAATCACCCAAACTTATGGCCAAAGTCAGAGATCTGCCTTCTACAATTTCCCAAACTTCTTGAGTTTCCACCAGTTTTCCTTCATTTCTTGGCCTTCCAGTGTGCCTAGTCCCATGAAATACTACCCTCTCCTAACTAGAGAAGCTACCATCTTATCAATGGATACTTTTGTAAGGACATTATTTATCCTTTAAATCTGCAATGCTCCTTCTAACCAGAGGTACCAGTAAAGTATTAATGGTCTGATGGATGCACCAGTAGCAAACATACAAGCTATCTAGATCAGCTCCCACTTTGGTTTGGTGTTTGTCCTGATTTCCCAAGTCTGCTGAAGTATGTCTGCAGTTGCTGGCACGGTAGTGTGACACAACTCACTGTGTTTGTAACCAGAATGAACTGGTTACTGAAAAGGGCCTTTCTGTAGCATGAGAAGACAGCAAAGAGCTGACTACCCCAGCCAAACATCTTTCTCCTTCTTTTTTTTACTCTTCAATAAATCCATATTGACCAGATAACTCAGGCAAAGGTGTTCAGAGGTGGTCCCTCATCTCCTTCCTTTCCCAGACCCTGAGAAGTCTGTCCTGTGAGCATTACCATCTTTTGCTTTTCTGGAGTCTTATTACAGGCTGAAGTAGCTGGAAAACTGCTCCATGTTAGATCTTGTAAAAAATTAATCAAAGCCATGAATAAAAGGCACCACTAACAAACTTATCATTAGGTTCTAGTTAAGACTTTTGCTTTTGTGCTTTATTATGATGTCACCACCATCTCTCAGTAAATTGTTGCATACAGCAGGGAGAAAATTTAATTCTTGAACTTGTGTTATACCAATAAAATAAAAAATAGCAGGATCTTATTAAAGGGAATAAGGCAAAATGCCACATTTATTGTGAATGCAGAAAGAATCATAGTAAGCAGTTAGTTATAGCTATAACATTCCGTTCAATTTCATATTTATTCACACATTCATTCATACGCACACACACACAGGTTCTACAAAGTTGTTATCATAGTTACCAGCCTTAGAGTTGCTCATACCAAGCCACTGGCCAGGTAACCTGGACACGAGGAGGGAGCAGGGCCTTGTCAGATGCACATCTGATGCTCCTGGAAGTTGGTTTGCAGAATCAGACCGCAAAGTTCTCAGTTTCTAGAGTCCATTTTTATAGGAATTTCTTCCTATGCCAGTCTATGGGAATTGCTTTATCATGCTATTGCTGAATCAATCAGCAAATGGCACGTTCCTGACAGCTCCGTGCTGCCAGATGTTATCTTGTTCTTCGGTTCTCCCACCCTTGAGGCTGTTGGGTGGATTCCAGTCTGCCCTCCGGGGGGTCCTCTGGTTGTTTCCACTTGACGCCTTCTTCGGCTGATCGACACTGGATTCCCTGATCATTCATTTATTATAAGCATCCATCCACATACATCCTCTATCTCTATTTTAATCACAATTGTTAACAAAGCGAGATGAATACAACGAAAGAGCGGGGAGTCTCTGTGTGAGTTGTTGTTGTTACAAAGTATTGCTTTGAGAACAGACTCTGTCGTAGGATGTACTAACACAATTAGCAGCTTGCAAGTTTCACACAGAGGGGGAGAGAAACAGTAAAAATAAAAGACCAAAAACCAAGAGACCTTTTAGTTAGTAATACCCTGGAATTTAAACTATGGGGAATCAAACTCATTTGTGATTTTAATACAGAACTTCTTTAATATGATCCAGCATAACACTTGCATACACAAAAGCAATACTTAATGTACATGTAAGTGTACTGTTCATATTAACTGACTGTCTACAAATTCAGTGTATACTCTCATATAATTTTTGTACAGAACTCTCATTATAGTGCTCCTTCTAAAGCTGAATGATAGTTTAGGCTTTTAGTTGGTTACCAATAAAGTTTTTAAGTTTGTAGGCTATCTTACTACCCTCCCAGTTCGCAAGGTGTCTTCTTTCTACTGATGGCGAGAGTCAGGGAATTGTGCATCGGGCAAGTTAATTATATTCTGGCATCCTTTGCATCAACTGTGTGTTACTAGCCACTGAGCTTCCTCCCCAGCCGTCACCAGTGTCTCTAACAGCCCCTGAACCTGGAGTTGCAGTGTGTGATCTCTCTAGCTCTGCCTTGAAGGACAGTTGTTCCTCAGTAGTTCTTATGAAACTATGGTTGTGGTAGTAGAGTTTTCCATTGAATCTGAATGCCCCAACCTTGTGCAAAGTCCAGATTCGAATGTGGGTTTTCAGCCCCTTGTTTGGGAATGTTTTGACCTAATGTTTTGTTTTGAGCCCACTGTGACAGAATATACTCCTGTATTCACACCCTACACACTATTGTAATAATCTTTATACAAAGGATGCCTTGTAAGGTATCATTTCAAAACTCATAATTTGCTGGACAGTATTGTCCTGATAAAATATGTATGGTAACATTGTATGTGAAGTTATAAGAGTGCCCTGTATGGTGTATGTTCCAAACCCCACAGCCCTGCCCCAACAGAAGGCAAACAGGGCTGTCCTAATCAAAGGGGGGTGTGCTCTGCTTAATTTGCATTTAAGCATTAAACAGAGGCATCAAGCAGGAAGGGAAGATAAAGAGAGTTCATGCTTTCTGATGGTGTATTTCTCCAGTCGGGTAATGCTTTTCATGCATCTCTGTTAGTCCATTAGTAGTTTCCTTATAGCTGCTCCTACTTTATCACGAGACTAGCTATAGTACAATGAAAGTTATACAAGTTCAAATTCTGCTGATGTTTCAACTGTGCAGATTCCCAACAGGGAAACTTAAGTCCATTCTCCATAATCCATCTCTTGGATGTCATTCTTGGCAAACCTTGCTTTGGAACATTCAGTGATAGCAGTGGCTATTGTGTGTTACAGGATCTATTTCTCATTAATCAAAGTAGTAATTACCATCACAGAATATTTTTGTCAGCCCACTATAAACAAATCTACATCTAGGTTGTTGCAAGGTTGGTTGGGGGTTTAATTTATTTATGAAATGATATGTTATGTGCCCATCACCATAGTATTTAGGCACATTACATAGATTAAATGCAACTAGACAGTAAATCTACTGCCCTCAATAAACAGCATAAATAACCCCTTTCCTGTACTCCCTGAACTATAAAGAACCTAATTATGGTCCATAGTTAAGTATATGCTTAACCTAAGTGATGTGCCTTGCATTACATTCTAAAGGTTGGCAAAGTGGAGGTCTGGAAGGATCAATCTTCACAGTTGGGGCCCAGCTGCTAAAAATGCCCTGTTATAAACTTCAGTCAAACACATTCAGAGCCAAACCCTGTTCGCCTTACTCCAGAGAATAGTCTAATTATAGCCAACCAGATTACTCACTTGAGCAAAATTAACAGGATTTGTCCATTAGTGACTGTTAGAGAAAGTGCCTCAGAAGATCTCAGTTGGCACAGTGAGGGGCAGAGGAAGAGTTATGTTTTTTTAAGGTAAATAGGTCCCAAACCCTGTAGGGCTTTTTTCACAAATGATTAGTGGCATCTCTTCATGTCTGGCAGTCCTGACAGAACAATTCTTTGGAGTGTGTGAAGCAGCTACCTAGTCAGCAGGTAGCGGGCCTACTGGCAGACTAAGGGCCTGCTTACTGTGTGTTAATAAGGATGACAAAGTCTGGTCCTCTATTTTATGAAGCTACTTACCCACCATTCAAAGGAAATCTGCTTGATTGATACACTCCAGTTCCTGGTTACATCTTTTTGGCATAAGCTGAGATATCAGTAGTCACTTCTTTTTGGTGATCTGATTCTGCTCTGTGTATGTTCTTATAGCAGCCTCATCACCACAGTATCTCAGCACCTTCCAGTAGTGCATTAAGTGATGTGATTAACATCTGTCACATGTGGTTCATTTTCCCTCTCTCATTCTCTCTCTGGGGAAAATTTTTCGTGTCATGTTTTGTTTTGGTAGAGTTACTGAGTGTTTATATTAGAGCAGGCAAGGTTGAAGAAGTACACTTTGCACTTTAAGTGGGAGGTGGTGAGGTTTGTAGTGGTAGTTAGCACCTGTGGAAGTTTGTTCCACTCTAGGACTGGCCTCCAAGAAAGCATTGTTTCCTGCACAGATGAGGTTTACCCTTGTGGTAGAAAGTTCTATTGCGCCTGAGGAGTGGAGGTGTTGGGATTAGGACCAGGGTCAGAGTATTAGGTGATCTTTTACATATGCTGGGACCAGACCTTTGAGCACCTGAAAGATATTCAATGGGAAGCCAATGGACAGAGCAGAGGACAGGTATGCAATAGAAAGTCCATGATGAATGTCAGAGATCCTTTTCTGCATTGTCTATCCAAGTGATATTTTTAATTACTTTCTTTGAAGGCCTTTGGGAGCTAATAACAGAAACTATTGAAGATCATTTCCAAAGCATCATGTACTGTGTCCACACGTGTGGTCTCATACCAGATTATATCAGTCAGGCTTGGTACGTGCAAAAACAAAGCTAGACATTCTTTACACATTTGAGCATAGATTTTCCTTTGCTAGAAAAAGTGTCCTAAAGTCAAATGCCACAGGCTGGCCGTTTAGCAGTCTGGAGACTCTTAATCCATATTCACCCTGTAATTGAGTTACAGATTCCATTCCCATCATATTTTAGGGCTGGATGTTTGGTCACTAACCTTTGAAACTCTTTGAAAACATTTTGATGCTAGAATTCCCAGTAGCATCCCTGAGCCTTCAACACATCAAGAGGTTCATTGACCTTGCAGAAGAGGTGATAGGAATTGGACAGATAGTCGACAGCCCTGAGGAATACTGTACACTTTGTGCACTTTTTAGACAGGGCATGTCCAAAATTGCTAAAATGTTTTTAGGGACTGGCTCTAAACCTTCTGCTATTAGTGGTCTCCAGTATATGAAATTGCTAACAGAATCGGCCTCTGTTCCTCTCCCTCCCTCCTACCTTCCTTTATTCAATCTGAGATTTACATACTCTGCTCTGTTGGGCTGTGTTATCGGATTACAATCATGATCTCTGTTGAAATTCATAAGATATTTCCATACCCCAACCTAAATAGTCATTGACAATAGCATCCGCCCCTTACAGAACATTTAGGATTTAATGTTTATGTTTTAGTCACTCATCTAGAGCATGATTATGCCAAATATGTCAACAGAATGGAGTCTACGAAGTAGTAAAATAGCTCCTACCTCAAAATAATTGTCAGTCCCATTTTAGCTTTTTTATTTTTTAAAAGAATTGCTTCAAATATTGGTTGCTGAGCAAGTTTCCACTCTATATGATATCCAGCGAGATGCTTCAGGCAGAGAGTTGAATCATTTAAAACCTTCCATATTGATCCACCACTGGTTCCTTTGCTAGATGTATATTATTGTATACTTTTGCAACTGACTGTTATATTGCCCTAACTGTGCAATGCCCAACCTTTCACTAGATTCTGGTGGACAAAGGTGCACCGCCTGGTGGCAATTTATGTTAAAGTCCAATTTGTGGCATTTCCCATTATGAGCATGCCAGAGTGCATTTATCTTCAAGGTGCAAATATGTGCCATTGTTGAATGTTAGTTTAGAGTTTCTGTACCCGAGTTTGTGCAATCTGTCTAGAATTACATTAGAGTAATTGTTAAAGCTTATTACATGGAAGACAGGAGAATTGTCAGTCTGATATCTGGATATATGAACTAGGTGTGGTGTGGCTTGCAGGTTTAGTTGTGCAAACAGCTCTTCCTCTTCGATTGTCACAGCCCCAACCCAGTGGGTGATGATATAGACAAACTTATTTGAAGAAATGTGATTGGTATATATTGTAGGATCTCTCTATAACTACCTCGCAACTGTCTTGATTTTTATTTTTAGTGTCAGTAATCACATTAATCTCCTTTGCACTGATGGTGGGCATTTGCCTCATTTATTTTCCCAATAAATACATTTTTGCTGTTCTCTGCCTACAGACAGTTTTGGTTTTTTTCGGTTTAACCTAGGATGTTTGAAGCTATCTTGTGTGTACTGTATATCTTCCACTCTGTCTGATGCTTTAAGTTTTTGTAGCTATGATTATTATTATTATTTATTTTGCTTGTTTACTGCCATGGCTTCATTATAATTTGTGCCTAAGACTAGACTGTTTCTAATAAGTTCATCTGTAGACAAGGGTAGGTGGTATAGGGTAGAGGGTATATTAGGATGAGGGTAGGTGATGCAGTTGTGTTAGTATTGGTCTGTAATTGCTGTTTCATTTTGATCACATGTTGTAATTTAGAAAAGATGCATTCTCATTTCTTTTAGATAGCATGTGTTTTTCAGAAGTGATTAAGATTTCTGTTATATCTTGGCAGCCTTAATTGTTAATGGCATGTTAAAATGCAGGCCTGGCCCATTGCTATGTTCAATGTGGCCAATCTGATTGCCAAATCTTGTTTTTAATCCAGTAAGATCCAGATCCAGTAAGTAGCAGAATACGGACCCTAGACTTCAGGAAAGCAGACTTCAACTCCCTCAGGAAACTGATGGGTAGGATCCCCTGGGGGAATAACATGAGGGGGAAAGGAGTCCAGGAGAGCTGGCTGTATTTCAAAGAATACCTATTGAGGTTACAGGACAAACTGTCCCGATGTGTCGAAAGAATAGTAAATATGGCAGGCGACCAGCTTGGTTTAACGGTGAAATCCTTGCGGATCTTAAACATAAAAAAGAAGCTTACAAGAAGTGGAAGATTGGACAGATGACCAGGGAAGAGTATAAAAATATTGCTCGGGCATGTAGGAATGAAATCAGGAGGGCCAAATCACAACTGGAGCTGCAGCTAGCAAGAGATGTTAAGAGTAACAAGAAGGGTTTCTTCAGCTATGTTGGCAACAAGAAGAAAGCCAAGGAAAGTGTGGGCCCCTTACTGAATGAGGGAGGCAACCTAGTGACAGAGGATGTGGAAAAAGCTAATGTACTCAATGCTTTCTTTGCCTCTGTCTTCACGAACAAGGTCAGCTCCCAGACTGCTGCGCTGGGCAACACAGCATGGGGAGTAGGTGGCCAGCCCTCTGTGGAGAAAGAGGTGGTTAGGGACTATTTAGAAAAGCTGCACATGCACAAGTCCATGGAGCCGGATGCGTTGCATCCGAGAGTGCTAAAGGAATTGGCGGCTGTGATTGCAGAGCCATTGGCCATTATCTTTGAAAACTCGTGGCAAATGGGGGAAGTCCCGGATGACTGGAAAAAGGCTAATGTAGTGCCAATCTTTAAAAAAGGGAAGAAGGAGGATCCTGGGAACTACAGGCCAGTCAGCCTCACCTCAGTCCCCGGAAAAATCATGGAGCAGGTCCTCAAGGAATCTATCCTGAAGCACTTACATGAGAGGAAAGTGATCAGGAACAGTCAGCATGGATTCACCAAGGGAAGGTCATGCTTGACTAATCTAATCACCTTCTATGTTGAGATTACTGGTTCTGTGGATGAAGGGAAAGCAGGGGATGTGTTGTTTCTTGACTTTAGCAAAGCTTTTGACACGGTCTCCCACAGTATTCTTGTCAGCAAGTTAAAGAAGTATGGGCTGGATGAATGCACTATAAGGTGGGTAGAAAGTTGGCTAGATTGTCGGGCTCAACGGGTAGTGATCAATGGCTCCATGTCTAGTTGGCACCCAGTATCAAGTGGAGTGCCCCAAGGGTCGGTCCTGGGGCCGGTTTTGTTCAATATCTTCATAAATGATCTGGAGGATGGTGTGGATTGCACTCTCAGCAAATTTGCAGATGACACTAAACTAGGAGGAGTGGTAGATACGGTGGCAGGTAGGGATAGGATACAGAGGGACCTAGACAAATTGGAGGATTAGGCCAAAAGAAATCTGATGAGGTTCAACAAGGATAAGTGCAGGGTCCTGCACTTAGGACAGAAGAATCCAATGCACTGCTACAGACTAGGGACCGAATGGCTAGGCAGCAGTTCTGCGGAAAAGGACCTAGGGGTGACAGTGGACGAGAAGCTGGATATGAGTCAACAGTCTGCCCTTGTTGCCAAGAAGGCCAACGGCATTTTGGGATGTATAAGTAGGGGCATAGCCAGCAGATCGAGGGACATGATCGTTCCCCTCTATTCGACATTGGTGAGACCTCATCTGGAGTACTGTGTCCAGTTTTGGGCCCCACACTACAAGAAGGATGTGGATAAATTGGAGACAGTCCAGCAAAGGGCAACAAAATTGATTAGGGGTCTGGAACACATGACTTATGAGGAGGGGCTGAGGGAACTGGGATTGTTTAGTCTGCAGAAGAGAAGAATGAGGGGGGATTTGATAGCTGCTTTCAACTACCTGAGAGGTGGTTACAAAGAGGATAGTTCTAGACTATTGTCAGTGGTAGAAGATGACAGAACAAGGAGTAATGTTCTCAAGTTGCAGTGGGGGAGGTTTAGGTTGGATATTAGGAAAAACTTTTTCACTAGGAGGGTGGTGAAACACTGGAACGCGTTACATAGGGAGGTGGTAGAATCTCCTTCCTTAGAAGTTTTTAAGGTCAGGCTTGACAAAGCTTTGGCTGGGATGATTTAGTTGGGGATTGGTCCTGCTTTGAGTGGGGGGTTGGACTATGATGACCTCCTGAGGTCCCATCCAACCCTGATATTCTATGATTTACAAGTACTTCATAATTGATCACAATGTCAGAAGAAGCTCCATTTTCCACAGATGTGTCCATTCATCTGCATTGCTGCAGAGAATAGAATGTTGCTCATAACCATTGCTGAAGTCACTAAAACCCTGACCTTCAGAGTAGTGCAATGGGAGTGTCAGGATCGGGCCCCAAATGGCTATCCACAAACCTATTTCTGACACCATATTAAGTGGAGTAAGGAGGAAACATTCTTCAGCGCTATAACAAATGTATTTATATCACACACTTAACAATATTAGATAATATTGTATGCCAGTAAATGATGCTTTGGGTATTAACTGTCTATCTACAAATACTACATAAAAGGGATCGAATTTGGCCAGCTTGCAGCAGTTCTGCCAGTTGGTACTTTTCCCTAGTGACTATAGCTTGTGCTTCAGAATCTAACTCCAATTTTTAACCTTTATGATTGTGGCAATAACCTTAAAAATGTAAAGCAAATGTAACAATGCAGGGATAACTATCTGATTTTGCAGGCAGGCTGAAGTAACTGGTCTAAGAAAGGTGTCAGTGACCGTATTTGTTGCAAAAGTATGTTAACTCTGAAGCCTAATTGTAACCATTTAAATGTCTACATTTTTGTTTAAAGCATGAAAGAGACATGAGGAATGACTGTTTGCTATAGCCTTATTGGTCCCAGGATATTAGAGAGACAAGATGGGTGAGATAATATCTTTAACTAGACCAGCTTCTGGTGGTGAGAGAGACAAGCTTTCGAACTTACACTGAGCTCTTTTTCAGGTCTGGGAAACATGCATCACAGCGAAATACAAGATGGAACAGACTGTTTAGCATAAGTAGTTAACATATATTGTAAGAGACCATTCAAGGTGAAGTGGGCAATTAACACCTCTGAAGTAATAGGACTAAAGAAGGTTAGTGGGTTATAGATTGTTGTAATGAACTATAAATGCAGTCCTTTACTGAGTCCATGATCTTTATTGTCTAACAAAGTTACAAATTTAAGCTCCCAGGCTTCTTTTTTAAAGGTGTTATGCAGGTTTCCTTTGAGGACAAGAACTGAGAGGTCAGGTATGGACATGGGGAGTAGATGGCCAGCCCTCTGTGGAGAAAGAGGTGGTTAGGGACTATTTAGAAAAGCTGGACGTGCACAAGTCCATGGGGCCGGACAAGTTGCATCCGAGAGTGCTAAAGGAATTGGCAGCTGTGATTGCAGAGCCATTGGCCATTATCTTTGAAAACTCGTGGCGAACGGGGGAAGTCTCAGATGACTGGAAAAAGGCTAATGTAGTGCCAGTCTTTAAAAAAGGGAAGAAGGAGGATCCTGGGAACTACAGGCCAGTCAGCCTCACCTCAGTCCCCGGAAAAATCATGGAGCAGGTCCTCAAGGAATCAATTCTGAAGCACTTACATGAGAGGAAAGTGATCAGGAACAGTCAGCATGGATTCACCAAGGGAAGGTCATGCCTGACTAATCTAATCGCCTTCTATGATGAGATTACTGGTTCTGTGGATGAAGGGAAAGCAGGGGATGTGTTGTTTCTTGACTTTAGCAAAGCTTTTGACACGGTCTCCCACAGTATTCTTGTCAGCAAGTTAAAGAAGTATGGGCTGGATGAATGCACTATAAGGTGGGTAGAAAGTTGGCTAGATTGTCTGGCTCAACGGGTAGTGATCAATGGCTCCATGTCTAGTTGGCAGCCGGTGTCAAGTGGAGTGCCCCAAGGGTCGGTCCTGGGGCCGGTTTTGTTCTATATCTTCATAAATGATCTGGAGGATGGTGTGGATTGCACTCTCAGCAAATTTGCGGATGATACTAAAGTTGGAGGAGTGGTAGATACGCTGGAGGGTAGGGATAGGATACAGAGGGACCTAGACAAATTGGAGGATTGGGCCAAAAGAAATCTGATGAGGTTCAACAAGGATAAGTGCAGGGTCCTGCACTTAGGATGGAAGAATCCAATGCACAGCTACAGACTAGGGACCGAATGGCTAGGCAGCAGTTCTGCGGAAAAGGACCTAGGGGTGACAGTGGACGAGAAGCTGGATATGAGTCAGCAGTGTGCCCTTGTTGCCAAGAAGGCCAACGGCATTTTGGGATGTATAAGTAGGGGCATAGCGAGCAGATCGAGGGACATGATCGTTCCCCTCTATTCGACATTGGTGAGGCCTCATCTGGAGTACTGTGTCCAGTTTTGGGCCCCACACTACAAGAAGGATGTGGATAAATTGGAGAGAGTCCAGCGAAGGGCAACAAAATTGATTAGGGGTCTGGAACACATGACTTATGAGGAGAGGCTGAGGGAACTGGGATTGTTTAGTCTGCAGAAGAGAAGAATGAGGGGGGATTTGATAGCTGCTTTCAACTACCTGAGAGGTGGTTCCAGAGAGGATGGTTCTAGACTATTCTCAGTGGTAGAAGATGACAGGACAAGGAATAATGGTCTCAAGTTGCAGTGGAGGAGGTTTAGGTTGGATATTAGGAAAATCTTTTTCGCTAGGAGGGTGGTGAAACACTGGAATGCGTTACCTAGGGAGGTGGTAGAATCTCCTTCCTTAGAAGTTTTTAAGGTCAGGCTTGACAAAGCTTTGGCTGGGATGATTTAATTGGGGATTGGTCCTGCTTTGAGCAGGGGGTTGGACTAGATGACCTCCTGAGGTCCCTTCCAACCCTGATATTCTATGATTCTATGATTGTTTTGTGGAAAGTATTTGCCCAAGGTGATATGGTGGTTTTGTCTCTTATCATTTTCCTGTGTGAGTTCATTCGAGAGCATAGGGATTGTCTTGTTTCACCCACCTAGTTGTAATTTGGGAAGTTAGTGCATTGGATGAGGTATACCACATGTTGAGACAGGCATGTGTAGGACCCATACATCTTGAAAGGTGTGTTGTGTGGGATATTGATCATGATAGTAGTGGAGATATCTCTGAAGGTTTTCCATCTTTTGTTATGGCAGGGTCCAATGCTGCTTTGACTTGGTATGTCCTGGTCTGTGGGGAGGTTGCTTCTGATCATGAGCTTGGCAACATTGTTGTTTGAAGGCCAGAAGAGGAGGTTTAGGAAATATTTCTATCAGGATGTGGTCTCCATTATGTATGCATTGCAATTGTTTAATAATGCACCTTATGGATTCCAGTGTGGGATGGTGGGTGACAACTAGAGGTGTGTGGTTGGAAGGTTCTTTTTTCATGTTGAAGCAGTTTTTCTCAGGATATTTGGCTGGCCAATTCCATTTTGTGATCTACTTGTCTGATGGATTGTCCTTGTTTGGTGAAGGTGGTTTTAAGTGTGCTAAGGTGTGTACCCCAAACTTTCTCCTCGGAGCATATACAGCTGAGTGCCCTGTAGATAACAGATTTCTCGGTATGTTTGGGGTGGTTGTTGAATCTGTGAAGATAAGTGTGGTGATCGATGGGCTTCTTTTAAATAGTTTTCTGTAGAGTTCCGTTGTTGAAGCTGAGCATGGTGTCCAGGAAGTTGATACTGGTGTGGGAGTGTTCTAGAGCAGTGGTTCTCAAAGCCGGTCCGCCACTTTTTCAGGGAAAGCCCCTGGTGGGCCGGGCCGGTTTGTTTATCTGCCATGTCCACAGGTTCGGCCGATCGCGTGCGGCTCCCACTGGCTGCAGTTCACCGCTCCAGGCCAATGGGGGCGATGGGAAGAGTGGCCAGCACGTCCCACGGCCCACACCGCTTTCGGCAGCCCCATTGGCCTGGAGCAGTGAATCGCGGCCAGTGGGAGCCACGATCGGCCGAACCTGCGGACACAGCAGGTAAACAAACCAGCCCAACCCACCAGGGGCTTTCCCCGAACAAGCAGTGGACTGGCTTTGAGAACCATTATTCTAGAGAGAGGTTGTTGGATGGGTGGTGGTTGTGGAAGTTGTGGTGAAAATCTGTAAGGGAATTTAGATCATCTTTCAAGAGGATGAAAATGTCATCGATATGTCTCAGATATGTCATTGGTTTTGTGGTGAATTTGTCCAGAAATTCTTCTTTGAGGTGGCCCATGAAGAGGATGGTTCCCCAATATGCCAGCCTCAGTATCTATGGCTGTTCCAATGGTTTGGACAAAGTGTTTGTTGCTGAATATGAGGATGTTATGAGTGAGGATGAAATGGATGAGTTTGGTGATGTATTTGAGGTGGATATCTAAGTGTTGTCCAATATCTTGTAGATATCTGAAGCAGGCAGCAATGTAAGGGATGTTGGTGTATAGGGAAGTGACATCTGTGGTGCCAAGAATTGTATTCTGAGGGAGTTTGTTAATATTGCAGAGTTTCTGGAGGAAGTCGGTTGTGTCTTATTTCAAAGATCTGCATAACCTGTGTGACTGATATTTGATTGTGGGGTCAACTGTGTAAGGCTTGGCAGAGTATCACCACTTATTTTTTTCCCTGACCTCGACTTACATTTCAAAAAATCCTCCTAACATTCAGACATTACACTGCACAGTTCTTGATCATTCAGAGCAGGGCTTCCTAACCTGTGTGGTATGACAGGCAGGTGGATGCAAGAGAGACCCCACTGGGTTACACTCCACTAGTAGAGAAACAAAATGCAGCAAAATCCTGAGGTTGCTAAAACCAAATGGGACCCAGGGTTAGGAAAGGAAGTAAATGATCTTTTATCTCCATCCCCCTACTGCCACTGCTGCTCTCTGCTTTTTCCCTGCCCCACCCATTTAAAGAGTGGCTTCTCTCCCCCACGCTTCCCTCCAGCACAGTGCTCAGTTGTAAGGTAAGTGGTACTTCATGAGGCCCTGGAGCTATCTTCACAGCTTCTTGAAGTGGTGCTGTCTCACAGCTGACAGTTGTGTGACCAAGGAGAGGAAAACAATCCCCATTCCTCACTCCATACCAGTCCCCCAGTCCAGCTACAGCATCTTCACCAACAACACTATTCAAGAACCACCATCTCCTTTAATGGTGTATCTGCCATGGTACTAACTATCTCCTAGCAACCCCACTACCCAGCCAGCACCCCTAGCATTCACTGGCTTCTGTGACCAACCCAACAGTAGTCTGACCAGTATCCACAGCCCCAACACCCCACACCTAGCACCCCCACAAAAAAATAACCCACAGCTTCTTGCTAATACCCTAAACCCACAATCTTTTGTAGTTGTGGTGAGTGGATTAAGACAAAAGAAATAGGTGGTTTGGGAGTCCTGGGTGAAGAAAGGTTGGAACCTCCAATTGGGTCTCTCTCTGTATAGTATATATCTACAGTATATAATGACACCTGTGCCCCTAGACCTCCTCTCCCCTCTCCCCAAACACCTGCTCCCTCAAACACCATCCCCTTCACCCCTCTTCCCCAGCGCTGCTGTCCCCCAGAGACCTGCTCCCTGAATCTCTTCCCTGCTCTCCAGTCCAATTTATTGCACTACCAACCAACTTCCATACTGAAGGCTGGTCATATTTTCCTACTCCATTTTTCTATGTCTTAATAAGTTTGTAATCCAGTAGTTCTTGACATTTAATATATTTAGAATCTATTCCAGCAATATGAAGTTCACTCACTCCATTTAAAAAGATTGAACAGATGACCCATATAATTACAGGCATTTCACCCTGATTTTGATCCTAGGAAAAATAATGGAATGGCTCATACGGGACTCAATTAATAAAGAATTAAAGGAGGGCAATATATAAACGCCAGTCAGCATGGGGTTTTGGAAAATAAATCCTGTCAAACTAACTTGATACCATTTTTGGTGAGATTACAAGTTTGGTTGAAAAATTTAATAGTGTTGATGTAATATACTTAGACTTCTTTACGGCATTTGACTTAGTACTGCACAATATTTTGATTGAAAAAACAGAATGATACAAAATTAACATGGCACCCATTAAATGGATTAAAAACTGGCTTACTGATCGGTAGGTCTCTCTATCACTGTAAATGGGAAATCATCACTGAACAGGTGACTTTCTAGTGGGGTCTTTTGTGATAAATGGACCTAAAAATTTACCTTAAGCTCAACTGTGAAAAGTATGTGAAAATTCATAAGATGTCACAATAACCTTTGCTTTTTTGCCTACCTAAGAATTAACCATAAAAAACAGATCAGGGAAAGGAAACAAGAAATGTTAAAATAAAAGCCTTGTTTAATACTATACATTTCAAATGCTTTAACTGTTTTTTCCTTCTTTTCTATCTCTTTATTAAAACGTTTAAAAAATTTTAATGGTGTATCTGCCATGGTACAAAGCAGTCTGAGGTCTCTATATACCAAACTCCGGATCTTGTTTAACACTAAGGGTATGTCTATACTACCCGCCAGATCGGCGGGCGATCGATCCAGCGGGGGTTGATTTATCGCATCTAGTCTAGACGCGATAAATCGACTCCGGAGCACTCTGCCGTCAACTCCTGTACTCCACTGACACGAGAGGTGCAGGGGGAGTCGACGGGGGAGCAGCAGCAGTTGACTCACCGCAGCGAAGACACCGCGGTGAGTAGATCTAAGTATGTCGACTTCAGCTACTGTATTCACGTAGCTGAAGTTGCGTAATTTAGATCAATTCCCCCCCCCTTCCCCACACAGTGTAGACCACGCTTTAGGTTGGACAATGACTGGATTATGTTAACAACTTTGGCCCATATATTCCATCTAAATTAATACAACAATTCTTGGCCCTATAACATTTTTATCAATGACCTGGAAGAAAACATAAAATCAAGTTTGCAGATGACAACGATTGGGGAAGTGGTTAATATGAAGAGGCCACGTCACTGATGCAGAGTGATCACTCGGTAAACGGGGCTCAAGAAAGCAACATGCCTTTTAATATGGGCAAATGGAAAGTAGTACTCTAGACAAAAAGAATCTGGGCCATACAAGTCGGGGACTCTATCCTGGGAAACAGATTTGGGATTCATGGTGGATAATCACCTGAACATGAGCTCCCAGTGCAATATTGTGAGCAAAAGGGCTAATGTGATCCTTGGATGTGTAAACAGGGGAATATCAAATAGGACTAAGGAGGTTATATTACCTCTAATTGGCTCTAGTGTGAGTGCTACTGGAATACTTTGTCCAGTTCTGGTGTCCACAGTTCAAGAAGGATGTTAATAAATTGACAAGGTTTCAGAGAAGAGCCACAAGAGTGATTGACCGACTGAAAAACATGCCTTATTGGGAAAGAGTCAAGGACCTCAGTGTACTTAACATAACAAAGAGAAGGTTGGGGTAACTTAAGTACCTAAAGGAGGAATAAAAATTTGATAATGGGATCTTCAGTCTAGCAGACAAAGGTATAACAAGATCCAATTGGTGGAAGTTGAAGCTAACCAAGTTAGTCTGGAAATAAGTGTAGATTTTTAACAGGGAGGGTATTTAGCCACTGGAACAAAGGGTTGTGGTGGATTCTCCACCATTGGCAATTTTTACATCAAGATCGGATGTTTTTTTAAAATATATGCTCTAACTCAAACAGGAATTAATTCAGACTAGATGATCACAGTGGTCCCTTTTTGCCTTAAAATCTATAAATCTCATTCTTAAAATGAACTCACATCTTACATCTTAAGTATCTGAGTGTCATGTTTCTGATCATCAGGTACATTTCACTAAAGCTTAGTTTTGTTAAAGATTATTCCTATTAAAGTGAGGAGATGTCCCATTTCATCTGAGAGAGCCAATCCTATCATTAGATATACATTCTGAGAGTTTCATTAGTTTGATGTTATGTGGTAAATTTTTAAAGCAATTCATGAAGATTTAACAGTGTGACTCTTATTAATTTCAATGGGAGTCGTGCAGCTAAATCACTGCACACAGCTATGAAAATTTACCCCTGCATGCCTCAATTTTTTAGTGTAAAAGCTGTGCTGTGACTCATTCTCCTAGTTAACAGTGTCCTTTGAAAAGGTAGATAATGTTGTATGTGCGGGGTGATGCTTTAAAAGTAGATTATAAAGATAATTAGCTGTTAATCCTCTGAAGTATTAATGTATAAATCGTTGATAAAGGCAGGCTTCCGTCTCCACTAGTTGACAATAATTCTAAAAATTTAATATTTAAAACTGGGTGAAATATGCATAACAAAATCTTTTTTCAATGAAAATTGAAACTGAAATTTGAAATTGAAAATGAAAATTGCCTGATTTCAAGTTATAGAATATCCACCAAATGCATGTAATTTTATTAAATTTTAAATTGCCTGATCACATTTTGTACTTTTCTTTCATGCAAAAATCATGTGACAAATTTTCACGTCACTTTTTTAGATTTCAAACTGGGTTAGTTGCTTGTAACTGATAATAAAAGTCACGTGATATTAGTTCTGGTTCCCTGATTGGGTGGGGCTGCATGGGTAGTTCACAGAAACCAGACTGGCTCACTTTTCTCAGAAGAGAGGTTGCTTTTGTGTGTTCTGTCTGAAACCGTCATGAAAAGCTCACTTAGGGCACAGCATATTTGCACTGAGCTTTCCCGTGTACAGGACCGGCTCTAGGCACCAGCAAAGCAAGCATGTGCTTGGGGTGGCACAATTCCAGGGGCGGCATTCCAGCCATCTTCTTTTTTTTTTTTGGCTTGGACAGTTGCGCTCTCGGAGTTTGGGGCAGCAAATTTTTTCCTTGGGGTGGCAAAAAACCTAGAGCCGGCCCTGCCCGTGTAGTTCAGTTATGCACATCACAGCATTAATATTTCTTGTAAAGTTTTACTTTATTCCTCTTGAAATCATAACATACTGGGGTCATAAGAATCAAGAATGGTTTGGTAAACAGATTCTGGTGGGAAGCAGGATGAATCTGCTGCAACACTAACATCCACCAACAGTAAAATACCATTATCCTAAAACTCATTGACCTTGCTCAGCCTGCCCAAATTTGAATGCAAAGTCACATGAGTCTTCAGCTGGCTGCCCTGCTGGCAGCCTGCCGCATCACCATGGATGATGGAGGAGCTGGGAACAGGAATTGCTTGTAGCATGGCCAGTAGTAAGGCCAGAGAAGTTGACTGCTCCTCCCTCCTGGACACCCAGCCACCTGCTTGGTAGCTAATGGACATCTGGCCACTAGGTGCCACTAATATTGAGCAGTGAGAAGTCCTTGGTGTCCAGTGCCTTCTCTTGGTCATCAAGTGCTTAGTCATATCCAATGTTAGCCAGTGCCTAGTCATATTCCACAAAAGTAGCCCTAAAGCAGAGGGAAATGGCTCCCATTTGGACCACTCCCTGCTTTCACTCAGGAGAAAGTTTTGATAACTGTTTGCCCCACTGCAGCTGCCAGCGCCTCAGTCTAGCTAGATCTTGGAGGCACACAACCTAGCACACACCTCCATACCACTTCTGAGTATGGAACCAGAGTGCATACATTACACCTCTGCCTGACCTCATGAGTCTCCGTGTATATCCTGTGTGTGTGAGAAAGAGAAACACTGTCTCTTCATCCTTGTCTTCTTTCCACTAGCCAGTTTCAAACACTTCTCAGTAGTACTCTATCCACTTTTTCCCTGAGATTTAGGTAAACAGCTCTGACACCACCCACTAGAAGGCAGCAGATACAGTTAAGTGGCCTGCCAATACTGCACATTTACATAGCCCATTAGTTTTTCTCCTTGTCTAATAGATTAATAATTCCCTTTAAAATGTAGATGAAAGTTTTTTGAGAATTATCTGCTAGTCTACCTGATGCTACAAGGCAATCATGGCTTGTTTCTTTGCTTCATTGCTTTGCTGCAGAAGGCTTTTTATACACTTTACCAGATAGCAATGATACATAGGCTTCTTCAGTTTCTGTGTTAGAGACTCTTAGTCTATTCCAAAGATTTACTGCTGAAAGCCATAGATTCTGTCAGCTGTCTCAGAAGCCAGATTAAAGTACTACTTAAAGCACAGTGGTCTGTTATGGTAGGTGCATATGAATTTGATCAATTTAAATGTTTAGAGACCAATTAATGGAAAAGACTAGTAATGCATGAATCCTTGAAGAGCTTCTACTTGAATCTAAGCTTACTTTGGAGAAAGCTTGCAAGAGTAAGGGCTGTCTTGAGTCGGCTATTAATGATGCAAAGATACTTGCAATCAAGAATAAGGCCCTGCAATTATAATTGCTCCGTATCCTGATGTCATAAGCATAGAATTGTAAGACTGGAAGGGACCTTGAGAGGTCATCAAATCCAGTCCCCCGCACCCACGGCAGGACTAAATTAGACCATCACTGACAAGTGTTTGTATAACCTGCTCTTAAAAGTCTTCAATGATGGAGATTCCACAACCTCCCTAGGCAATTTATTCCAGGGTTTAACTACCCTGACAGGAATTTTTTCCTAGTGTCCAACCTAAACCACCCTTGCTGCAATTTAAACCCATTGCTTCTTGTCCTATGCTCACAGGTTAATGAGAACAATTTTTCTCCCTCCTCCTTGTAACAACCTTTTATGTACACCTGTACCCCGATATAACGCTGTTCTCGGGAGCCAAAAAATCTTACCGCAGTATAGGTGAAACTGCATTATATCGAACTTCCTTTGATCCCTGGAGTGCTGCTTTACCGTGTTATATCCAAATTCGTGTTATATTGAGTCACGTTATATCGGGGTAGAGGTGTACTTAAAAACTGTTATGTCCCCCTCTCAGTCTTCTCTTCTCCAGACTAAACAAACCCATTTTTTTTCAATCTCCCTCATAGGTCATGTTTTCTAAACCTTTAATCATTTTGTTGCTCTTCTCTGGACTTTCTCCAATTTGTCCACATGTTTCCTGCTAGTATGTCCCAGAATGATGTTTGCTTTTTTTTTAAACAGTGTTACACTGTTGACTTGTATTTAGCTTGTGATCTACTATAACTAAGGCTATATTTTAATCATGGGTATTTTTAGTAAAAGTCATGGACAGATCATGGGCAGTAAACAAAAATTCTTCTTCAAGATGTGTTGCTCATGTCCATTCCATTCTAGGTGTGCGCACATCCACATGCACAGTTGTTGGAGATTTCTACCTTAGCGGTATCAGTAGGGTTGGCTGCGATGCCCCCTTGAGTGTTGCGTTCATGCGTTGGTATATTAGGTGCCACCAATCCTATGGCCTCTTAGTTCCTTCTTACCGCCCATGACGGTTGGTTGGAGCACCTTGTTTTGCAGATCACAAGAGCATTAGCAGTTCTTTATAGCTTTTTTTCCCTCTTATCTGTATATAGTTTGTAGGTAGGTAGTTTGCCTTTAGAAGAGTTAGGTTAGTGTACTTACAGTCCCGGCTGGGACTTTGTCTCCGAGGAGTGCACGCCCCGTTCACCAGGCTTTCAGTCGTGCTCAACATGCAGCAGGCTGATGCCTATCAGTGATCCCCATGACAGCTGCCTTAAGTCTTTGGGGGAATCCCATAGGAAAGATAAGTGTCGGATCTGTAAAAACTTTTGACCTTGAACCCGGAAGGAGCGGGATATCTGCTTGAGGGCCCTCCTTATGGAGGCTGCACTTCGCCCTGTGTCAGAGCCTTCCACTGTGGACCCCACCGCCAGCACCAGGCTGTGCCCAGCACCATTCCTCCTCACCAGTTCCAAAGAAACAGCAAAAGAAGAGGCACCCTTTGGAACCAAAAGACAATGGGGCTTTGGGCAAAGGACCTACGTCAGGCCATGCACCCACTTTGGGGCTTTACAGGCATACTGCTGAAGTCAGAGCCCCCAGCCCGGCCAGGGATCCTCCCCCAACTCCAGGAAGTGGCAGAGGTCCCCGGCCTCTTCCAGGGCCATCAGTGTCCGAAGCAGCCCCTGCGCTAGAGAAGGAACTGATGATTCCAGGTTGCACATGCGCTGCTTGAAGCACCAACGGCACATGAGGCAGATACTGTGCGTGCCCGACCGGTACGGGCACTGCTGCAAAACTCTCCGAACAAAGGTGCAGGGACTCACCATCACCTAGAGTGGAGCACCCACAGGGACACACATCTGGAAGAACCTCAGTTACTGTACAAGGTGAGTAACCTTCTCTTCTTGAGCTCTGCAGCAGCAGTAGCTTGCTGGCTCCTCAATGCATAAGACTGTGGATTCTCTCTCCCTTGCATGCCTTGCTTTTTTTGTGCTCTAGCCTAAACTTTGCCCTGCACTTGGCATTGTTCCAGTCTTCTCTGAGTCATGCTCCTGCCATCCCTGACTGCAGATAATCTGATTCTGAGCTTTGGCTCTGATTCCTGGCTCTGATTCTGCCTTCATTCTGGCATTCAGACTCTGACTTTGGTTTTGATCTTCAGCTCTGGCTCCTGCTTTGACCTCTAGGCCTGACACTTGCTGATGGACTTGTTCAGCGCATACAAATAATTCAGCCTAGCCAGGGCCAAAGAGCTAAATTCCAATAATATAAATCAATGTTTAATGCTCCCACTACAGGCCTTACTTTTGGCTAGAATAACATGTACATGCAAATAAAAATTCAACATTCATGTTTCAATTGTGATTCTCATTTCACTGAGGAAATATTCTGGAGTGTGCTATGTGAAAAGTAAAAATGTCATTATTAGAAAATTGGGCAATATGGCATAGCAGTTTATGGCTATATGCAAATGAATACTAAGCATGCAATATTAGTTCATGCACGTATTAATGAGCTGTAGAATCTGGTCCCCATATAGGGATTAAATTAGCTTCACACTATAAACTTGATTTTAAAAAAACTAAAAGAAATCACCTGACTTTCCCAAAAAGAAATCAGTTTCCTGAAGTTTTATATGCCATGACTCAACCAGTGGTAGAATTTTTTTCCTGGAAACAATCAATTATGGTGTCTAAAAACATTTCTGTCACTGACTTTTTGAAATTTTTCCTAATCTGTTTTGGCTCATAATTTCTCCTGAATGACTTGGGCTGCATAGTTCAAGCTTGTTTTACTTGGTTGTCCCTACTGAGAAGTGGCTTATAGGTTGGGGAAAGGGTTGTTTTGATTTTTATCTGTATTTCCCTCCAAAACAACTGTGTAATATAGTGTAATCAGTTTGTGATGGGGTGTGCCTAACCAGACTCTAAAATGTAGGACAGGTATTAACTAAGGGCTCATTAGAGGGAGGAGATATGGAGGAGACACAAGAAAGCTCTATTTCGTCTCAACCTGAAAATGACTCCAAATCCAGGCAGTTAGGAAGAACTGGGAAATTGTAAATATATGCCATCATGTGCCAGCAATGCCCCTCTGCCATGTACATCGGCCAAACTGGACAGTCTCCACGTAAAAGAATAAATGGACACAAATCAGACGTCAAAAATTATAACATTCAAAAGCCAATCAGAGAACACTTCAATCTCTTTGATCACTCGATTACAGACCTAAAAGTCGCAATATTACAACAAAAAAACTTCAAAAACAGACTCCAAAGAGAGACTGCTGAATTGGAATTAATTTGCAAACTGGATACCATTAAATTAGTCTTGAATAAAGACTTGGAGTGGATGTGACATTACACAAAGTAAAACATTTATTTTTTTCCCCCTACTGTTCCTCACACGTTCTTGTCAACTGCTGGAAATGGCCCATTTTGATTATCACTACAAAAGGTTTTTGTTTTCCTCTCCTGCTGGTAATAGCTCACCTTAAATAATCACTCTCGTTACAGTGTGTATGGTAATACCCATTGTTTCATGTTCTCTGTGTATATAAAATCGTCCTACTGTATTTTCCACTGCATGCATCCAATGAAGTGGGCTGTAGCCCACGAAAGCTTATGCTCTAATAAATTTGTTAGTCTCTAAGGTGCCACAAGTCCTCCTGTTCTTTTTGCGGATACAGACTAACACAGCTGCTACTCTGAAACTAGGACCTGTTTGTTTCTCTTCCTCTTTCGGACAAGGCTGAAGAAATCCCACGTCCTGTCTCCTCATACTTTGGACCAGGGTGTGGAAATGTACTGAACAGAAGCATGTGTGTGTGTGTACATCCCCAAGTGGCAGTATTTGTTTGTATCTCACCTCCCTGTCCTCCATTTGCTGTTATCAATACTATGGCCTGAGTCACACTCGTTCAGAAATGAGTATGAGGTAGAAATCTGGGGGAGAATGTAGAGGGAGAAAAAATTGGGAGGGGATAGGAGGAGACAGGGCCTTCAGGATAGGATGCTGAGGCTATATGGAACATGTAGTAGGAAGCCATGCCTTTCAGTCTCAGAATGGGAAGTTATGGGGGAGGCAAGAAAGTGGCATGCGGGGGCGGGGGGGAGAGCATTGAGAAGGATGTGCAGAAAACTGGGAGAAATATAGGATGCTGCAGCAGAGTAGGGGGGAAATAGAGGAATACAAGGGATATGGGTGGGGTTACCATATGCCGAGTTTCCCTGGACAGAGCCTCTTTTGTGAACCTGCTTTCTCCGTCCAGACGGGCTTTTCAAATAACAGCAAATGTCCCAGTTTTTGCAGAGCAGACGAGCTGCAGCTCAGAAAGATCCCTGATTGGTCCACTTCCCGATTGGTTCCTCCCCTGCATCTGCAATTGATTGGTCCATTCCCTTGCAAGCCACAGCTGACAGATCCTGCCCACCCAGACACCAGCTCTCAGCCCTGGGGAGGAGGTCCCACAGGGAGGCGCTGAACATGGGCGGCAGATATCAGAGGCCAGGGCAGGCTAAGCCTCACCTGACACAGGATGTGGCCCCGCCTATGTTGTGCCCTGATGCCTTGCCCTCCCTCCCCTTCTACCTGAAGCTGGCGGGGGCTCAAGAGTGGAGCTGGGGCCAGTGCTGGGGAAGAGGTCAGGGCGGCGCTGGGGCCAGCAAAGTGTGGGGGCGGTCAGGCTGGCAGCTAGGCTTGGTGCTGGAGGGGGCTGGCGTCTCAGCCTGGCACTGGGGGGGCGCAGCTGGTGGCACAGCATGGCACTAGGGCTGGCCTGGCACTGGGGGAGGGGCTGGCAGTGGTGCTTGGAGGGCTGTCTGGGGTGGGCGGGGCGGGGCTCCTCAGGCCACAGGTGGGGGAGCACTCAGAGCTCTGGTGGGAGGGGCCTCAGGTGGTAGAGTGCGGGGCTAGCCTCCCCAAAAGGGGGTTCACTCATCACCCATGGCACTGACTGATGGCTGTCGCTGCATCCTTGGCTTGTGCCGGCAGCCCTGCCACCGTGACAGAGAACGAGCGACATTGTCCCCACCTCCAATGAGCACCCCTGCTGCAGATACTCCTCCTAGCATTGCCAACTTTCTAATAGCACAAAACTGAACACACTTGCCCCCCCGCCGCTCTGCCCCTTCCCTAAGGCCCCGTTCCCCACTCACTTCATCCCCCCTTCCTCCATCGCTCGCTCTCCCCCACCCTCACTCACTTTCACTGGGCTGGGGGGGCCAGAAATGAGGGGTTCAGGGCGTGGGAGGGGGCTCTGGGCTGGGGCAGGAGGTTGGGGTGCAGGAGGGGGTGCATGCTCCAGGGTGGGGCCAGAAATATGGAGTTCAGGGTGTGAGAGGGGGCTCTGGGTGGGGGCGGGAAGGAGTGAGAGCTCCAACTGGGGGTGCAGGCTCTGGGGTGAGGCCAGGGATGAGGGATTTGGGGTTCAAGAGGGGGCTCCAGGCTGGAGCTGAGGGGTTCAGCGTGTAGGAGTTGAGTTGGGGCATGGGGTTGGGGTGCAGGGTCTGGAAGGGTGTTAGGGTGCAGGAGAGGGTTCCAACCTGGGGCAGTGGTTCGGAGCATGGGAGAGGGTTTGGGGTGCGGGCTCCTGCTGGGCGGCGCTTACCTCAGGTCACTCCCAATCGGCAGAGCAGCGGGGCTAAGGCTGTCTTCCTGCCTGCCCTGGCTCCGCGCTACCCGCGGAAGTGGCCACAATGACCATCCCCTAGGTGGAGGCGTGTCCAGGCAGCTCTGCGTGATGCGCACTGCCCGCACCCACAGGCACCGCTCCCACAACTCCTATTGACTGCAATTCCTGGCCAATGGGAGCTGCGGAGTTGGCACTCATGGCTGGTGCAGCGCGCAGAGCTTCCTTGATCGCACCTGTGCCTAGGGGCTGCAGCGACATGCTGGTCGCTTCTGGGAGCTGTGAGAAGCCATGGCAGGCAGGGAGCCTGCCTTAGCCCAACTGCGCCACCGACCGGACTTTTAACGGCTCGGTCAGAGGTGCTGACCGGAGCCGCCAGGGTCCCTTTTTGATCAGGCATTCCGTTCAAAAAGCAGCACCTGGAAACCCTAACTCCCCCTTCAGCTCCCTTTCCCCCCTAGGTTCCCCTTCCCCAGGTCCTCTTTTTGGGAACCTGAAATATGGCAACCCTAGGTATGGGGAGGCATGGAGGAAGGTCATAACAGACTGGCAGGCACAGTGGATGCCAGGTAAAGTTTGCTGGCTGGGTTCTCTGGTCCATCATATTCATTTTGTGCTGCTTGTGGGGTTGCAAAGTAAACATAAACCATCTGAAGATTCCCACATGAAAATTCTCACTGTGCAAGGGGAATTTCCACTGATATGAAGCTGGCAGAGGTGGCATAGTTGCCCCTCTCTGCTCTGTGTAAGGGGGAGCGAAGTGCTCAGCTGACACTCCATATTACTTTTTCTTTACAAAAATTCTATACTTCTTTTTTTTAAAATGGAATAGTTAAGGGATCCAAACAATTCCCTACCATATAATATTTCATCACTCACTATAACTTCACCCAATTTACACCACCCACTCTGTCTTATGTTTGTCCCTGGTTTGTAAATATGCCCTCATGAGGATGGCACAAAGTAGAGGGAGGAGAAGGGAAAGGAAAATTCTTTGCGTGCTCCCTATCTGCCCTGTGACAATCTAGCCCTGGGGTAGACAGGGTGCTGTTGAGCAAGGTGCCATTTTTACACAGTCACTTTTTAGAGTATAACTTCACTTGTACTCTTGAGTTGCAACAATGCAAATCAAACTATTTTATAACAGATGTTGTCCCCCTTACAGTATGTTTACATCTCTGAACTCACTCTTGGGACCCTATCACAGGTTCCATCCAACTCAATGGAGGGAATTTGGAGGTCACAGCACTGTAGTGTAACTAATCCCCAAAACACTTGCAATTTTATAACCCTTGGACTGGTATCTTATCAGATTCCTATTGTTTCATGCATTTTTTATTGGTCATGGCATGAAGATACTTTCGACCAAACTATTTTTATGTTCCATTTTATTGACTTTCTCCTATTTTCTCGTTGCCAAAAATAAGTTTCTGTACTCATTGATGAGCTAGTTCTCCAAATAGACCAGACTTGGCTACTTACAAATAATTGCCAGTCTAAAACAAACAAGTCTGTGTTTTCAGTGAATCACTCTGACTTTTTAAAATAACTTCGAGATCATAGTATCATCTATTTAGATGATTCCAAATACATTGATGATGAGGAAAGGAAAAGAAGAAGAGAACTCCAGATAGAACGTGTATTATTTGGTATTTTCACAGGAGTTTCTAAAGGAAACTCTTCTGTTAAAAATCTGAACACCCTAAAACACATGCTTAGCGACTCAAACTTCATTCTGATATACTGGTAGCGTGACCACCTCAGCGGTAAAACCAGACATATCCTATAGTCATTAGGCCAGTTCCTATGATGGTGTAAATTAGTTATTTTACCGCAGCTTAGGATCTAGCTCATTAAATATATTTTATGTTGTGCTCATGTACAGTGCTCTGTTAAATCTGTATTTAAAAAAACATTGTGCATTTGTCTGATAAAAACCCTAAATGCATGTAAACCCTAAATGCATGTATATGCAAATTAAGTGAAACCCTCAGTCCCCTGCCAACTTGTCATCGGGGCCATTGGTCCCCAAAAGGTTGTGCATCTATCATAAACAAATTGGAGGGAGTTCCGAGAAGAGCAGCGAAGATGAAGAGGGATTAACATGTGAGGAAAGATTAGAAAAACTAAAGACCAGATTCTGCCCCAAATTAAAACCCCATGCAACCTTGTGGACTTTGGAGATGTGAGAGGAGTTTTAAGTAAAGGTAGATTGTAGCCAAACTATAACATTTATTTAGGTCCAATGCATAACTATCCTTCTAGAGCTGAATGATGAATTGTATAAAATGTTGAAGTGAGAGGAATTGCACTGGGCACATGCAGACATGCCAGTACAGCAAATAGGCCCCTGGGTATCCATGTCTACTTGGCTCTCCTGATTGCTCATGGAGTCCAATAGCTTCTCCACAGAATCATGATCCAAAACTATGTAGTGCTTTTCTTGGCGTGTATCTTTCAGTTTTACAGAGATTGAATTGTTGGTTCTGTTTGTTTGTTTGTTTGTTTTTCTGGAGGAGAGATGACCAGAGTAAAAGAAAAACCTTCCTTTTGCCTTGTTTGTAGGCCCACATTTGATAAAAACAAATAGTGCTGAGCTTTTCCTGATTCCAGAGTTCCTGTTTTCCATTTACCAGCACTTTGTGTTCATGTCTCTCATCCATTAACTGCACAGATATGGAGTGAAAAAATTTAAAAGTGTCCAAGTGACTTAGGAGCCTATGTCCCATTTTCAGAAGTCACTTTAGGCACTTAGGCCCAGATTTTTAAAGGTATTTAGGCACCTAATTTCCATAGAAATAAATGGGTGTTAGGTACCTAAATACCTTTAAAATCTAGGCTTTAGGAGCCCATGTTTCATTGAAAGCCTTAAGTGTTCCTAAACCCTAGTCATAAATCCTAAGCCTTAGGACTTAGGCTTTTTAAATCACTTAGGTAAAATTTTCAGTAGTGCCTATGTTCTTTCACCCTCTAGGCACTGGCTTTTTAAGGGTTATCCATTTGGGCCTCTTTGGTTTTACAGGTGGACTTTAAGCTCAGGGAATCCTTTTTATAAAAACTGTAGCACATACTAACTTTCATTTTGTGTGTACATTTTGTAGTATCTTTTTGACACACAGTCTAATTTTAATAGTATTTAAAGAAACTATAATGCAATAGTAAAATACAGGAACAATATGTATTTTATCTGTGTATCAGACTGATATCCTGTAATATCCTGAATACTGAATTAAGTTAAACCTTATTGAAATGGAGTTAATACCATTGGGGTACCTTGTATTAGAAATGCAAATGTTTACGTACTGTTGTGACATTGTATGGAAGCTCTTTAGCAGAAAGGCAAGATTAATGCAATCTCTAGATGTTATGGGGAAGTTCAAAGGTCTTTGGCACAATACATGTGAATTACCAAGAAGTACCTTGAGGTGAGGGGAGTGCAAATTCTCCCCTATGAAGCCAACCTTGTGAAGATGTGCCCTGGGCAGAGAGACTCATTGTATACTAATTACCTGCTTCTGGAAACTCCAGATCAAAGACTCCTGATCTGTATAAAAGGGTGGGCTACATTTGTCATGCATGTGCTTGTTCTGAACTGAAGCTGTGATGAACTTGTAACCACAAGTTTCC
This sequence comes from Lepidochelys kempii, assembly GCF_965140285.1. Lineage (NCBI taxonomy): Eukaryota > Metazoa > Chordata > Testudines > Cheloniidae > Lepidochelys > Lepidochelys kempii. The sequence goes on from NC_136382.1 coordinate 58,987,988, forward strand.
ACGGTATGCATCCGATGAAGTGAGCTGTAGCTCACGAAAGCTCATGCTCAAATAAATTGGTTAGTCTCTAAGGTGCCACAAGTACTCCTTTTCTTTTTGTAACCACAAAGAAACCCCCCAGGGTGGGTAATGAAGTGAAAGACTGCTCTGCCAGAGCCCATGATGGAGTTCAGGTGAACGCTGGTAAGCTTATTAGCATGTGTGTAGGTTCTTTTATAGTTTTTAATATGTTTTCTGTGTAATGCTGTTTACCTTAAGAATGAAGTAGGCTTGCATAGAAAGAGCTGTGTGGTAATTATATTGGTAGCAATCACTCTGTTATCAAACTCTGAAGAAAAAGCAAGGAGGTCTGTTTAGGCAGATTTTCTTTGCTGGGATTAACATAGTGAAGGCAGGGAACTCTTCAGCCTGGAAATACCCCAGTGATAAGAAAGGCAACAGCTGCGGAGCTGGAAGCCTAAGGGTGGGTCTCCTTGCTGGACCACTGAAGGGGAAATACAGGTACAGTTGCTCTCAACTGTGACAGTCTGAATCCACTATGAACATCAAGCCAGGGCTGGAGTTAAAGCACCCAACCTCTCACAGACTAATGTATCCCAAATGGGTATATTAAGAGGAAAATAATCATAGTTCTTCATTTGTGATATGTTGAATAAACTATTTTGTGTAGAGCTGTCAAATCATTAAAAAAGATAATCGCAATTCATCACGAGGTTAAAAAAAGCGCTATTAATTGCAATTTTAATGGCACTATTAAACGATAATAGAATACCATTTATTTAAATATTGATGTTTTCTACATTTTCAAATATATTGATTTCAATTACAACACAGAATACAAAGTGTACAGTGAAGACAAAAGGAGGACTTGTGGCACCTTAGAGACTAACAAATTTATTTGAGCATAAACTTTCGTGAGCTACAGCTCATCCGATGAAGTAAGCTGTAGCTCACGAAAGCTTATGCTCAAATAAATTTGTTAGTCTCTAAGGTGCCACAAGTACTCCTTTTCTTTTTGGGGATACAGACTAACACGGCTGCTACTCTGAAAAGTGTACAGTGCTCACTTTATATTATTATTTTTATTACAAATACTTGCACGTAAAAAAAGATAAAAGAAATAGTATTTTTCAGTTCACCTCATAGAAGTACTAGAGTGCAATCTCTTTATTGTGAAAATGCAACTTACAAATGTAGAATTATTTTTTTTACATAACTGCACTCAAAAACCAAACAATGTCAGATGCCTGGCTCTCTCAGGCAGAAGCAGCTCCATCCCGCTCTCCACCCAGTTGCCAGGGAGAGCAGCCAAATGTGCAGCAGGGAGGCACAGGGAAAGAAGGACAGAGAGCTCCCCTTCCCTCCCCTCCCCCATCCCATCCCCACTGCAGATAGCATGGGGCAGGGAGAGTGCTGTGGCCCCAGGCTGGGCTCAGGGCAGAGGGGGTCACTGGGCAGGGGAGACACGTGGGGTGGTCATGTATCCTCCCCCTTTAGCTTGTGCCTCCCACTGGGGAGACACCAGTTGTCTGTGGGCGGGAGTAAGGCAGGAGCCAGGTGCAGAGCAGGAATCAGGAACAGGTTTGGACACAGGAAGCAGGGTCTAGTGCAGCCACAACAGAAAATCTCCTTGTTGCTCAGACAACTTCCTGTGCTGCCTCCTGGCTTAAATAGAGTGATTGGACCAATCGGTGAGCTGATCAATCCTCCAATCAGGGCTCCCGTGGGTGGTACCTTGGCTGAGGCCTGTAGTCCTACTAGCTTCTAAGCCCATCTGGTTTCTTCAGACATTGGGTGGAGGCCAAGATGTGGCACCTGTTTTGGAACGCCCCGGTCTGTGTTCAAGACTGGGAATATCACAGTCTGCTTCACTGATAAACTGGAATTAAAATCAGGATTAGGAATTAATATTAGGATTAGTCCTGCTCAAGAACGTGGGAGAAGGGCATAAAGTTCTTAATGCCTGGAATAGCAAAGGGTCAATCCCTTTTCCCCATATCCTCAACCCCCATATGAAGGGAGTGCAGTGGTGGGGTCCTAGCTATAGTTGTCAGACCAGGTTAAAGGGGGGCAAAGGGAATGTGGGCAACCCTCTCCCAGCTGGTGTGGGTTTACAGAAGAGAGGTTGGCCTGCACTGGATAAGTTGTTACTGGCTTGTTTCCTTGATGTGGTCAATTAATAAAGTTGCAGCCTAGTTAAACCACATTCTTTTGCTGTCTTGTCTTGCTTGTTCTCCTACTCTGGGATAAAATGTTCCGTGGGCCTGTCATGGGGAAAGTATGCGTCACCCTCACTCACAGCAAATTAACTGACAGTCTGTCCTCCATGTTTACCTATACATCTTTAAAAATATTATAAACAGGAATAATTTTAATGTAATGTGCCCAAAAATGAATTAATAAGATGAAATGTGTTCTCTGTTCTATCCAGATAAAAAATAGGAGGTGAACACAGCAAAACTCATATCAGTCCACCATGTCATTTGATTTGGAAGAATCAGATATTCTAACACATCAGTGGTGAACATGGGCAATAAGAATAGCTATCCGTTAAATTTCTGATATACCTGAAATGTGAGTAGTATCAAACAAGCATAGATAACACAGACATGACTGACACCAGTGCTACAGTTTAAGCATGCTCAAGTCAGGTGAGAGACCATCATTATCCATAGTTCCTGAGCACATTTTCACACGCCTCCTGTAATTTGTATTTTAAAAAAAAACGCATTAGTAGCATATCAGCTATTTTATTCTACACTCTGGAGACATTATTGCATTCATCCATTTTCCTGTTCTAGACAGGTTCTTAAACTGCACCCATCAACATGATACCTTTGAAGCTTTTAGAATCTCACAGCCTCCAAAGCATTCATAATAGAGACATTACAATGAAAAAGTCTTTCTAAGTAAACCAATCCATTAAGGTGATTTGCAATACCTCATTTTTTATTATTATGGAGCTTTTAGTATTAAATAATCCACTATTATATTGTCACCATTTGGAGCACTTATAGTTTAGGTGTGCCAACAGCATTTTATTATAAACCCCCGGTTCACTGGAGTTTATAAATAAACTGTAAAAATTTGCTTTGGCCTGAACTGTGAAAAAGGCAGCCTGCAATCAGCTTACATCTGTTTGACTGTTAAATTCAGGTTGGCATATCTCACATGAGTAATTTGCTGTGTTTGGAGGTGGTTGGCATTGCTGGACCTCAATCACTCATCCCTACTTCCATGTTTCTGTTTTAGAGGTTTGTGACAGTATTCCAGGTATGCTGAGTCACACATGTTTCCTGGGCTTATCTGTTGTATTTTTCAGCCTCCAGTGTGTTAGTCCTGGTTGTCAACTGACAGCATGCTGCTGTTTCCGCTGCCTAAGGCTATGTCTACCATACCACTTATGTCAGCAAAACACACCCACGAGCATCATAAATTTTGCCAGCATAAGTAGCAGTGTGCCCAGCGCTATGTTGGCGGGAGAGCTTCTCCTGCTGATATAGCTACCGCCACTCATTGAGGTGGTTTTATTATGTCGACGGAAGAGGTCTCTCCTGTCTGCATAGCATGGCTACACAAGTGACCTTAGACCGTCACAGCTTCACTGGTACAGCTGTGCCACTGTAAGCCCGCTAGTGTAGACATAGCCTAAGATCTATCTTCACTTCAGCTCACTTTTCCATGAGATCTGTACTGGAGTCTCTACCTCCAAAATGGAAGAACCCATTGTTTGAAATTAAATTTGAAATGATGTATTCAAAAGTAAACATTGTACAAGGGTTTTTAGGAGATTTATAATCTCTCTTGGAGCTCACAAGGGAACACAATACGTGCAGGGAAAGTAAAATGGGAACATTTTCTAAAAAGCTGGCTAATCCCATCATCATATTTGAGGGGCATCTTGAAGTTTTGGATAAACAAATACATATGCAGGATATTGGCTGGAATGAAACCTTGTGAAAAAAACTCCTGGAAGCAGATAAAGGATACCATCTATGTAAAACGTTAACTGTAGTTACTATAGAGAATGGAAGTACCTAATAGTAAACCAGGGAGCAATATAATTACAACCCTTTCTGGTATTTCAGAGCAAGATGTAAGGATAAATCTTAGCTCCATTGAAGTAAATGGGAATTTTGCCATTGATTTCAAAGGAGCTGGGATTTCACCCATAATCCCTAAAGCAACTAGCGAAAAGACACAAGGCAACACAACCCTCTATCTGTTTTTTTCCTTCTGATCTAAGTTTCACCACTGAGAATAGGAGGAAAAACTTGGCAGAACTTTGTTAAATCTTTTAAGAAGAAAAAATCCAGGTGGAACAGAAAAAACAATTCAAGAAAATATTACTTCTCTTATTTAAATGGGAATAGTGGAGTGACGTGAGTACAAAACTGGAGTTAAGAGAGTGGAGAATGAGGCCTTTAGGTTTTAAGGGTTCTACTAAGATCTTGACTACATGATAAAATTGTACTAGGTTAACGTAAGGTGTGATTTTTTTTAAGGTGAGATAATTAAACCAGTGCAAAAAGCTGTATGGACACTCTTATTTCACTTTAATTTGACTTATTTCTGAAACCTGTTCCTGATTAACTTAATCAAGTGTATGTCTATGCTACAGAGACTATACAACCTAGCTATGTCGGCAAAGGGCCCTAGTGTAGACACAGCCTATACCAACAGGAGTTTTTCCTTTCGGTGTAGGAACGCCAATACCACCTCCCTGAATGATGTTAACTATGTTGCATTCTTCCGTCGACATAACTGCATCTATACTGGGGGTTTTCTCAACATAATTATGTGCATCAACGGTGCATGTTTTTTCACACCCCTGACTGATGTAGCAATGCCGCTGTAACTTTTCAGTATAGACCAAGCCCTTGGCTAAACTAAGCCTCGTTAAACTGAAATAGGAGTGGCTACACAGCCTTTTTCACCAGTATAACTCTGTAGGTTGAAAATCACACTTTACGTTAAATCTGTGTGTAGACATGGCCTCAGTCTTTAGACAAAGTAATAATGGAGACTTCTCATGGCAGAAATGCCCATAGTGAAATTTGTACATGAATGTGATCTAATAAAAGACAAATTGTGTATGAATTTACTTACTGTTTTCAATTTGGTTGCTCATTTTGAATTTAATTTCACTGAAATCTGACTGTCCTGCCCAGAATCACAATGAGATTATTATTCGTAATTTTACCTATTTCTATGCCATTTCATAGAATCATAGAATATTAGGGTTGGAAGAGACCTCAGGAGGTCATCTAGTCCAACGCCCTGCTCAAAGCAGCACCCATCCCAACTAAATCATCCCAGCCAGGGCTTTGTCAATCTGGGCCTTAAAAACCTGTAAGGATGGAGATTCCACCACCTCCCTAGGTAACCCATTCCAGTGCTTCACCACCCTCCTCGTGAAATAGTTTTTCCTAATATCCAACCTAGACCTCCCGCACTGCAACTTGAGACCATTGCTTCTTGTTCTGTCATCTGTCACCACTGAGAACAGCCTAGCTCCATCCTCTTTGGAACCCCTCTTCAGATAGTTGAAGGCTGCTATCAAATCCCCCGTCACTCTTCTCTTCTTCAAAGTAAATAAGCCCAGTTCCCTCAGCCTCTCCTTGTAAGTCATGTGCCCCAGCCCCCTAATCATTTTCATTGCCTTCCACTGGGCTCTCCAGTTTATCCACATCCTTTCTCTAGTGGGAGCCAAACTGGATGCAATACTCCAGATGTGGCCTCACCAGTGCCAAACAGAGGGGAATAATCACTTCCCTTGATCTGCGGGCAGTGCTCCTACTAATGCAGCCCAATATGCCATTAGTCTTCTTGGCAATAAGGGCGTGCTGTTGACTCATATCCAGCTTCCCATCCACTGTAATCCCCAGATCCTTTCCTGCAGAACTGCTGCTTAGTCAGTCAGTCCCAGCCTGTAGCAGTGCATGGGATTCTTCTGTCCTAAGTGCAGGACTCTGCACTTGCCCTTGTTGAACCTCCTCAGATTTCTTTTAGCCCAATCCTCCAATTTGTCTAGGTCACTCTGGAGCCTTTCCCTACTCTCCAGCATATCTACCTCTCTCCCAATCTTAGTGTCATTCGCAAACTTGCTGAGGGTGCAATCCATCCCATTATATAGATCATTAATGAAAATGTTCAACAAAACTGGCCCCAGAACCAACCCCTGGGACACTCCACTTGTCAGCAGCTGCCAACTAGACATCGAGCCATTGATCACTACCAGTTGAGCCTAATGATTAGCCAGCTTTCTATCCACCTTATAGTCCATTCATCCAATCCATACTTTTTTAACTTACTGGCAAGAATACTGTGGGAACCCATATCAAAAGCTTTGCTAAAGTCAAGATATATCACATCCACCGCTTTCCCCATATCCAAAGAGCCAGTTATCTCATTATAGAAGGCAATCAGGTTAATCATGACTTGCCCTTGGTGAATCCATGTTGTCTGTTCCTGATCACCTTCCTCTCCTCCAAGTGCTTCAAATTGACTTCCTTAAGGACCTGCTCCATGATTTTTTCAGGGACTGAGGTGAGGCTGACCAGTCTGTAGTTCCCTGGATTCTCCTTCTTCCCTTGTTTAAAGATGGGCACTACATTTGGCTTTTTCCTGTGGTCCAGGACCTCCCCTGATCACCACGAGTTTTCAAAGATTATGGCCAATGGCTCTGCAATCACATCAGCCAACTCCCTCAGCACCCTCTGATGCATTAGATCCGGACCCATGGGCTTGTGCATGTCCAGCTTTTCTAAATAGTCCTTAACCTGTTCTTTCACCACTGAGGGCTGCTCACCTCCTCCCCATACTGTGCTGCCCAGTGCAACAGTCTGGGAGCTGACCTTGTCTGTGAAAATGGAGGCAAAAAAAAGCTTTGAGTACTTCAGCTTTTTCCACATCATCTGTCACTAGGTTGCCTTCCCCATTCAGGAAGGGTCCCACACTTTTCCTGACCTTCTTATTACTAGCATACATATAGAAACCCTTCTTGTTACCTTTCACATCCCTTGCTAGCTGCAACTCCAGTTGTGTTTTGGCCTTCCTGATTACACCCCTGCATGCTCGAGCAATATTTTTATATTCCTCCCTAGTCATCTGTCCAAGTTTCCACTTCTTGTAAGCTTCCTTTTTGTGTTTAAGCTCACTGAAGATTTCTCTGTTAAGCCAAGCTGGTCGCCTATCATATTTGCTGTTCTTTCTGCACATTAGGATGGTTTGTTCCTGCATCCTCAACAAGGCTTCTTTAAAATACAGCCAGCTCTCCTGACTATATTGTACAGTCTAGCACCCAGTTAAAGAATTGAACTTTGAATTGTTGTTTGGGGTCTCTTATGGGATTATCCCATGCCTCGTAATCAAAATGTCTTCTTCTTTGGTGACTCTTGTATTCTTGAATGGGTGGGAAAATAGCTTCAGTGTGAAGTTCCTCTGCCAACTTCTGTGCACTCTTCAGAATGTTTTGAAATCCGTCATCTGACCGATAAGACTGTAAGTATGACTTTGCTTTGTTCAGCTGTTCCATTGCTCCAGATATATCAAGGTCAACACATTGAAGTTTCTTGTTTACAACATTTATTTCAAACAGTATGTCATGCCACAACACTAAGCCACACAGAAATTTGAAGTTATGTATGTTTCTGGTGATTCCATTTCCCTCTGCCACTGTTCTCCCACAAACAGTTCCTGTCTCCATAATGGCAACTATGGCATCATCTATCTTCCCAATTTGGTGTTTGATAGGCTTTATCGCCTCCATTCGACTTTCCCATCATGTGGCACTCAGTGGGTTCAGTGTCAGAGAGGATGTTCCCAGATGTTACTTCAAAATTTGCCATCAATGAGTTGATGCAGAGAAAAATACATAGATGCTTAGAATTACATTAAAAAATTCAGCAGCCTCACTAGAAGCTGATGCTGCATCACTGACCACAAAGTTCAATGAATGAGAACTGCATGGGACAAAAAAAGCTTGAGGATTTAACTCTCGGATCTGTGTCTGCACGCCTCTGTTCTTTCCTCTCATGTTGGCACCATTATTATAGCCCTGACCTCTCATGTCAGCTATCGCAATTCCTGTATCTTCCAGCTTTTTAAGAAGCACATTTGTCATACCAGCTCCTGTACTATCATCAATGTCAATAAATTCTAGAAAATGCTTTCTGACAGTCACCATTGCAGGGACATTTTCACTAGGTTCTGTTGTTGTTACAAAACGCACCATTAAAGTCATTTGTTCCATATGGCTGATGTCAGTTGTGCATAAAATCATAGAATATCAGGATTGGAAGGGACCTCAGGAGGTCATCTAGTCCAACCCCCTTCTCAAAGCAGGACCAATCCCAGAATAACAGAGTTATATCTTGCTGACTTCAGATCTGCCACAATCTTCTGTTTGACTTTTGTTGCCAGTAACTGTATGATCTCATTTTGAATTGTTTTTCCAAGGTAGTGGTGTGTGTACATTTCTTGGGTGGTGACTCTTCTTAGATGCTCCTGCAGTACAGCATCAAACTCAGCCTGGCACATGATGGCATATATCACATTGGTAGATGTACAGGTGAACGAGCCTCTGATAGTGTGGCTGATGTGATTAGGCCCTATGATGGTGTCCCCTGATTGACAGCGCCAGAAGAGTACCCAGAAGTCACCTACTACAGGACAGGCCCAACAAAGAAAATAACAGAACGCCACTAGCCATCACTTTCAGGCCCCAACTAAAACCTCTCTAACGCATCATCAAGGATCTACAACCTATCCTGGAGGACGACCCATCACTCTCACAGATCTTGGGAGACAGGCCAGTCGTTGCTTACAGACATCCCCCCAACCTGAAGCAAATACTCACCAGCAACCACACAACAGAACCACTAACCCAGGAACCTATCCTTGCAACAAAGCCCATTGCCAACTGTGTCCACATATCTATTCAGGGGACACCATCATAGGGCCTAATCACATCAGCCACACTATCAGAGGCTTGTTCACCTGCCATCTACCAATGTGATATTTGCCATCATGTGCCAGCAATGCCCTTCTGCCATGTACATTGGTCAAACTGGACAGTCTCTACGTAAAAGAATAAATGGACACAAATCAGACGTCAAGAATTATAATATTCAAAAACCAGTTGGAGAACACTTCAATCTCTTTGTTCACTCGATTACAGACCTAAAAGTGGAAATATTACAACAAAAAATCTTCCAAAACAGACTCCAATGAGAGACTGCTGAATTGGAATTAATTTGCAAACTGGATACAATTAACTTAGGCTTGAATAGAGACTGGGAGTGGATGGGTCATTACACAAAGTAAAACTATTTCCCCATGTTTATTCCCCCCTCCACCCCCAAATAGCCCACCTTGATTATCACTACAAAAGTCCCCCCCCCGCTCTCCTGCTGGTAATAGCTCACCTTAAGTGAGCACTCTGGTTACAGTGTGTATGGTAACACCCATTGTTTCATGTTCTCTATGTATATAAATCTCCCCACTGTATTTTCCACTGAATGCATCCGATGAAGTGAGCTGTAGCTCACGAAAGCTTATGCTCAAATAAATTTGATAGACTCTAAGGTGCCACAAGTACTCCTTTTCTTTTTGAGAATACAGACTAACACGGCTGCTACTCTGAAACCTGTCATAATTAATCTGTGGAATTCATTGCCACAAGATGGCACTGATGGAAAGAATTTAGTAGGGTTTTTAAAAATCGGTATTCCATACGTGAGAACATCTGCAATTAGATAATCTACAAAAAAAAATAAAAAAACCTCTTTTAAGGCACATAAACTCTTATGTTTTTCAGAAGGGATATAAACCCTCATAGCACAAGCCAGCCACTAAGTGAATGGGGGATGAGAAAGAAACTTCCCCAATGGGCACGTTATTCCATAATTATCCACTATGGGTTTCTTACTCCTTCCTCTGAAGCATCTGGTACTGGTCACAGGCAAAGATAGGATATGGGGTAAACAGACTCCTTGTTTGAACTGGCATGGAATTCATACATTCCTATACATAAATTTAATCTGAGAATCCCTATGGAGTTGAGGAATGATGCCTTTGATAGGAGCCATTCCTTTCATCTGCAGACCCCACCAGGGAGGGCCTTCTGTTGGGTCAGAAAGTAGAGAAGAGAATGCTCTGAATCTGACACACACTTTTGTGTCTCTTCTTCCCAGAATCATTAGCTTTCCCTGAGTAAAGAATGCAAAATCTGGCCTGAGGTATATTTTGACTGTATTAAATTAATGCAGGCTACCTCTTCTGGCCAATCATAACACCTCTAAATTCCCATGTCTGTGTAACATAGGGTCTGCCTTATGCTTTAAAGGTACAATACAGAGTTCAAATCCTATTGGGAGCAGTGTTTTTAATATTTTTAAACTCCCCTCTTTCCTGTCAGTGCCGTATAGCTCACTGCATTTTCACCATTTAATTATCTGTTCCACACCAAAATACTCTGGACCAAATTATGGCAGCTTCAGATCAGGTGCATTAGGGAATGGGGTGCAAGGAAGGGGGAGTTGGCTGGATGAGGGGAAGGATGGTCTCTAGTGATTAGGACACTAAGCTAGGACAGGGGAGACATGGCTTCAATCCCCTACTCTATTAGGAACTTCGGCCTTTGGCAAGTCACTTAGTCTCTCTATGTCTCAGTTCCCCATTTGCAACATGGGGCTAATAGTATTTCCCTATTTCACAGAGGTATTGTGAGACTAATTATATACATTAAAGACTATAAGGCACTAGATTCCATCCTGAGGGGAATTATATGGGTAGTTCAGATAGACAGAGCACTGATCGTCTATTGCTGACACCTGCATAGAAAGCAGCCCTTATACTGCTGCCTTGTGCTCCCTTCCCACAAGGGAGCTACTGCTAGTGCTAGCAGCATTGCTCAATGTCCTGTGGGTCATGTCTAGATGAGGTGATGGGGTGACCATGGCTAAGCTCACCCCTCCACACAAGAGCTGCTAGGCTGTGCTTGGGGGAGTACAAGCTACACTGTTTACAAACAAGTAGCAAGGGCCGCTGGTGCGTATAACTGCCCCAATGTTGCAGAAGGTACTGTTTCTTCCTCTGGTGGAGAGACCTCAATATCAATACCAACAGAGAAATGATAGTTATAAAATTATCACTTTTTTAAAATATTAGGTCATTGCAAACCTGTTTGTACCTTTACTGGGTATTATTAAGATATAGCTACAAGTATGTTATAGCCAGGGTGCTTGAGAATATAACAAAACCTGTATATGTTTTAGTTAATTATGTTACAAAATGTTCAGGCTGATTAAAGAAATTGCAGGAGGTTTCTACTTTCTATCTCCCGAGGACGAGCAAATGTAAGGAAGATAACCCCTTCTTAGCCATAAAACCATGTTGATTACCCCAAAGAGTGTTATACAAACTCCAGAAAGCTGCATTTTAAACTTTACCTTACTTTAATTTTTACTCTTTTTTCTTTTGTGCTGTGTTGAAAGATGTGTTGGTTTTTGAAATTTTTATTTTGTACAAAATATGTAATAGAAGTTTAATTGCTATAACAAACAGATTGTAACTTTAAGGAGCGTGGGTCAATAGACAAACAAACCAAAAGAGTGTCTTATCTAGGCCAGGTTTCAGAGTAGCAGCTGTGTTAGTCTGTATTCGCAAAAAGAAAAGGAGTACTTGTGGGCACCTTAGAGACTAACCAATTTATTTGAGCATAAGCTTTCGTGAGCTACAGCTCACTTCATCGGATGCATTCAGTGGACAGTCCACTGAATGCATCCGATAAATTTGTTAGTCTCTAAGGTGCCACAAGTACTCCTTTTCTTTTTATCTAGGCCAGCGCACCTCCCTTTATATAAGATACCAGTGTGGGACAAATGTAATCCTTATCTCAAGAAAACAAGCCATGTAAAACATTCATGTTTTTGGAAAAAACCTGACTGTGTGCAAAAAAAAAAAATATGTGAGGATGTTCCTTATGCGGGGTACCTCAAAAAGGAATGTAGGAATGTGTTATCAGAGCAATAAATCCAGGTGTTAAGGTGGGCTATACCACCTCCCCACACACACATTTCCTCCCCTTTCCCCACCCCCCCAAATAACCTCTGCTTGTGTCTTTGAAACTCCAGGAAAACGTTAGCTGGAAATGTTTTAAACGTTTTGTTTCTTAAACGTTGAAATGGCAAATACCTTTGTGAAATGCTTACTTGCAAATATGTCAGCTTAATGCAAAGCTCCTAATATAATTTCCTAATGTCACTGCTATGTAAAAGATAAAATCCTTTATGTACCAACACTGAATCTACTGAGCTTGCTAAACTTATTACTAATGTAAGAAGCCATTTAGGGATATGATATTTATATTTATTGGGGAATTCATTATTTACTGGCAGTACTCAAGCAATTCCCTCATCCAAATCAGGAAGACAAGAATCATCTTTCCAAAAATTGCCATGTAGAATCAACACCTTCTTTAATAACTATTTAAGCTGAAAGAAAAGGAGTGCTTGTGGCACCTTAGAGACTAACCAATTTATTTGAGCATAAGCTTTCGTGAGCTACAGCTCAATCCGATGAAGTGAGCTGTAGCTCACGAAAGCTTATGCTCAAATAAATTGGTTAGTCTCTAACACAAGTACTCCTTTTCTTTTTGCGAATACAGACTAACACGGCTGCTACTCTGAAACCTGTATTTAGGCTGAAGACTCTCCTTAAGAATGACTTAATTTTAAAAAGATGGTTTTGAGAACTAAAAAACTTTCTATAAAGAACAAGAATGTTTAGTGTTTTTGAAAACAGAATTTCATTTCCTGTTGAAGTCTAGTAAAACTAAAGAAATACCTCAGAAATATATTGAATAAAAAGAAGGAGTTAAAACTCTAACTTTAGAGATGTTCTGAGAATCTTCTGTCACAAAGACACAGGAAATGCAATCATCAAGAAAGAATTAAAACTCCAACACATATGTGCATTAACAAACTGCATATTCTAAAGATGAAGAGGCACCTAAAGACAACCCACAATGATACTGAGCCAGTGAAAGAAGGACAGCAATCAACTTGAATTTAAAGAAGCCTGAAAGAGGTGTGTTTTCTTGTAACTTCATGGAACTAGGAAGGAGAAGAGTATAAAAAACTCTCAAGTAAGCTCCCCTCACACACATACTCCCTGCTACTCTGCTCAACGAACACACAGCACTCATCAGTTTATCCTGCCCATCTCTACAGGCAAACTACCACAGAGAGCTAAGAAAACCAGAGAAGGCTCAGGAAGAAACCAACCCAAGGAAAACCTCTGTAAGACTTCAACATGAATTAGTGAGAGGAAGTTACCTAAGGCCATGTCTGTACATACCACGCTGCAGCGATACCAATAGAGCTGAGCCGCTGCAGTGTGTCTGGTGAAGACGCTCTGTGCCGACGGAAGAGAGCTCTCCCTTCAGCCTAATAAAACCACCTCCGCGAGCGGCAGAAGCAGTGTCACGTATGTCGGTGTCACTTGTGTCACTCCGGGGAGGGGTGGTTCTGAAGTGCCTCCGCGGCTGCTACCACTGCAACTGCACTCGCTCAATGAGAGCAAGTGTGAATATGTGTACGCAAACAGGGGAATCACATCCCTAGCTCATAGTATAGACATAGCCTAGAACAGTGGAAGTCATAGCCCTGATTTGGTGACAAGAGAAGCAATTAGTAAGAGCTAGTCTCCCGTTTCTTGTTTTTCTGGGGTAAATATTTTTAGTAATTTTTTAAATAAAATTACTTGGAATACAACAATTTAAAATTACCCCTTTCTATTCCATACTACTCATAGCTACTGCAGGCCATAATGCATCTAGCTGTCTCTGCTTGAACAGTGTTTCTTCTCCTCATCCTCTCCTAAGCATGGCACTGGCTCCAAGAGTTATAAACAAGCACGCTACACTTAACAAAAAATTTTAAATGTTTGTTGTGAAGAAACAAACTCTCATGCAAAGTATTAACACTCGGAGTGCTGGAACTTTCCAGACTGCCAGCTAAATGAATGCTTAGGAGGTCATTTATGCAACCAAGTTTATTTCTGTTTTTCCCCCGGGAAAATGTATATAAGGGAAGCTTGTATCCAGAAGCTCATTACTGCACAATTGCATCACATAGTATTCGCACACATAGGAAAATAAAATGTATATTTATAAGTCTACGTACCTCCATTTGACTCATGAAACTGAGAGGGTTTTGTTTTCTGTTACTGGCTTTTTTAATGCCTTTTCATAGGAATGTTGCTATGGGGGAAAGCAGTAGTGCAGTTTTAAAGCATGAGATGATTTATACAGTTCTACACATTGGGCTTGAAAATACCTTCCACAAGACGACTAGTTCCTTCAGTACTGCCTGCCTTATCAGTATATGTTTTTAACATTTCTAATGTAGCTCATGATTTTCATCCTGAAGGGTCTCTATGTACTTTTTAGACTCTAGTCTCGATCCCACAGTCCTATCTCAGACAAAATTCCCAGGGAATTGAAGACGAGTAAGGACTCCTCTTTATGCACAACTCCCTTCACTCAGCGTATGTACGTCTATGTTCATGATTGCTTTATGTACATTAATATATTCTGTAATGTATTTCTTTCAGACACCATTGTTCTCATCGCTTCAATAGCGGTTGTTTCTGCAAAAACTCAGGGTAACATTTTTGCAACATCAGCACTGAGAAGTCTTCGTTTCCTACAGATCCTTCGAATGGTGCGCATGGACCGAAGAGGAGGGACTTGGAAATTATTAGGTTCAGTAGTTTATGCACATAGCAAGGTAACTGTCATGGCCGTTCATTTCGTTTAATTCTTCAGTCGGATTCAACAAAACTCTATGAATCAACATCACCTCATATATCTATAAGATTCCAGTCAATACCTAAAACTTCCTAAAGTAATGTTGGCTATGTAATGCATTATCAAAAATACATCTTTTCATGTTCATTCAGGTTTTTGAAAATATGCTAAAAATATTGGCCCTGATTCACCACCAGTTGGATGCTGGTGTAATTCCATTGAAATCAGTGGAGTTACACACGTGTCAAACTGAACTGGGAAATCAGGCCCATTTTTCAGGCTGGCCAGAGAACAAGAATTCTTTTTCATGAAAAAATATGAGATTCCACACTGGAATGAAAATGAAGCCTTTCAAAACCTTTGGCGAAAAAACATGAGAGAGAGGAGAGAGAAAGAGATCCACCCCGCGAGAGAATAGCCCCGTAGTGGATATTTGACTCCAGAATACAAGGCACTACCACATAAGGTAAAAGAGAATCTCCAAATAGCTGCAGTAGCATTAAAGCATATAATCATCTCTGGGTGCCAATCACTAGATAGTGAGTAGCATATTTGAAAAAATGTCAGAATATGTGACCAGCTAGCAGAGGGAAGGGGTAGGTACACACATTAGCCATTTCATTGCATACTCCCTTCATTTAGGCAAAGCTCCTGAGCTCTATACTTGTTTACAACGTTGAGGTCCATGTAGTGTAGTTAATGACCATGAAGTCAGTTTGTTGATGCAATCACAGGCATGAGCTCTTCAGAAAGAGACAGTGTAAATGAAAGAAAAATATCCCTCTGGCACAACAAATATTAAATGATTTATACTAAGTGAAACAGCTCCAACAGGAAAGACTGAGAAAGAATGACACCGTAGCCCACTGGTTGGGGCCCTCACCTGGGATGTGGGACACCCAGCTTCAAGTCTCTCCTCCAAATCACACTGAGCAGGAGCTTCAGCCTCGGGCTCCCACATCCCAGATAAGTGCCCTAATCACAAGTCTATTGGCTGTTCTGTGTGAGCGCTTTCCCCATCCTGGGCCCGAGAAACCTTTCTGATGAATCACCATTCATTTTGATGAATCCAACATTCTGTTGAAAAATTCCCAATCACTTCTACTTCTACCCATTGTTTGGAGACAATTTATGTGAACTGAGAAGCATTTGATTTTTAACTGCTAAAATGCCAAAAGAATATGGACTGTTTAATTATTTTTTCTTCAAATGCCACTCCACTCTATGTTTAATCTTTTTAATATAGGTTGATATTTATTTTCTTTTATCTAGGAATTAATCACAGCCTGGTACATAGGATTTTTAGTACTCATCTTTTCCTCTTTCCTTGTCTATCTGGTGGAAAAAGATGCAAATACTCAGTTTTCTACATATGCAGATGCTCTCTGGTGGGGCACAGTAAGTATAGAATGATCATTTGAACTATTTAACTAATACTGTAGAATATTTTGTATTACATGAATGCACATATTAAAAGATATAAACTTATAGTGGTCCTGAGTATCCTAGTGCTTGTGTCTTGAATGGGCATGTGCATCTGTGAAAAAATGAGTGTGAATGCTACCCTTATATCCTAATTTGGTAGCATTTTTACACCTGCTTTACACAGATGTAAAGCCCTGATTCAGCAAGACATTTAAGCACATGCTTAACTTCAAAGTTCAGTGCAGCTGCATTTTTGAAGTCCATGGGACTTGAGAACATGCTTGTGTGCTTCGCTGAAAGGGATAGGATTATTCACGTGCTTAAAAGTAATCATGTGCTTAAGTGTTTTGCCAAACTGGGGATTAAGTCTATGCATGGTATAAGCAAATGTAGAATCAGTCCTAGATGTTTGACGTTTATTCAGATTTCTACTTTTTGATCTTGAAATCTGATTAAAAATCTCACCAGAACAAACTTTCTCACAAGATTCTGAGTTTTTCTGTTTTCAGTGGGAATAGAAATACTATGCAAATAGTGAGATAGATCCTTGGTCCATGCTCAACTACACTGTTCTGCTCAGACAACTGGAAGGCTGCCCTAATAGGAAAGCTGCTTATTCATCTCCTGTAGGTGTATCCCCCTCCAGGGGATAAAGCAGCACTCCTATTCCCATAGTAGAACACCTTGTGCTCCAGCAATCCCAGCCAGTCAGTGGTGCCGTTAGTGTCAACATAACTTAGAGCTTATTTTCCACTGAATGCATAACTTATTTTTCACTGAATGCATCCGATGAAGTGAGCTGTAGCTCACGAAAGCTTATGCTCAAATAAATTGGTTAGTCTCTAAGGTGCCACAAGTCCTCCTTTTCTTTTTATAACTTAGAGTATCGCTTAGGCTGACTAAGGGAAGTCTGGGGGGCTGAACCACCCTCTGGCATGCTCCATGATCAGAGGACTAAAAAGGTAACTTCCCCACCTCAGGTGTTGCGCTGACAGGAGCTCAACCGGACCCAAGTCTTTCTTGTACTTCGACTCGCAGATTAGTCAAAACCTGAACTTGCTTAGAGAAACAACAAAAAACAAAATAAACTCCCAGACACTTCTGAACCCAAAAAGAATGTGCATTTGGGGGTTTGTTTACTTTTTGGGTGAAAGGTAGGTTTCCCAAACCTTTTTATTTGAACCAGTTCACTCATTCTTAGGCCATAGGTTACCCTTCCTCCGTAAGGGTTGTATTTTTGAACGATCAGTGAGTAGAATTGTGAGCTGGGAACATGCAGAACCCAAAGTATCTATTGGCTGCACAGTGACAGTTATAAAAAATACAGAAGTATTTTGCCTGATGAGACTTGTTTTAAAATGTCAAGAAAAAATGTCTCATAAAATATTTAATATTTGATCCTTTAATCCTAATGCAGGTAAGAGTCCAATTGACTTAAAGTTAAACCATCATATCAAACTCTGCTCTCAGTTACACCAGTGTAAATTGCTCTGGGTTTACTGCAATGTAACTGAGAGCAGACTGGCCTGAAGTCAGTAAGAGTTTTGACTGCTTCACAATAGCAGGATCAAGTTCGTAGTTGAACAGTGGGGCTTTGACAGAGTCAGGCCTTGACCCTGTAGTCAAATCCATAGATCCAAGCAGATCTAATTGCATGAACAAGAGCTTAATTTTATAATTTTCTTCTCCACTTCTTGATATTTTAGAAGGAAAAGCCCTGCTAGGGAGCAATCATTTTATAAAATGGTGGCTTAAAATACTTTGCATACAGTGAAAATGAAAATGTATGACTCATAGGTCAGATAATTTGTGCAAATTGAGAAAACAGGAATTTTTTCTTGCTATCAACAGAAAAACAAATTATAATCAAAAACCTAAAAACAATTTTTTTACTCTCTAATTAACCTGAATACATTTAAATTCTTAATATATTCAGGTGCATAAAATTACTGAAAATCAGCATATCTCCCTAATTCATTATTTTTGTTGTTTCCGTCTTAATAATGATAATTTCTATAAAAAGAAAAGGAGTATTTGTGGCACCTTAGAGACTAACCAATTTATTTGAGCATAAGCTTTCGTGAGCTACAGCTCACTTTATCGGATGTAGCTCACGAAAGCTTATGCTCAAATAAATTGGTTAGTCTCTAAGGTGCCACAAGTACTCCTTTTCTTTTTGCGAATACAGACTAACACGGCTGTTACTCTGAAACCGATAATTTCTGTATTATCTGTAAAACAGTATGTGGGAAATGTAGTCTTGCTTGTTTTGATTGCCAGAATAACCCACATGCAGATTTTGAAAAGGTCAGATCACATGGCATTCTAGGGGGCGTCAACCCTTAGTCTCACTGATTTGTTTATTTGCAACAATTATTCTAATTTACATTCCACTGTATACATCAAGTCCCAGAATGGTTTTGTTATGTTCCCGTTTAAAAAAAAGGGGGGACTAGCCATGAATCATCCTCTGAAGTTCCAGGCTTCTAGAAACACTCGTAATGCCTTCTCGTCATACCCAGTATGCTGTAATTAATTGACACTAGCACATTCATTCAATCAAATTATCTAAGGGCCATATCCTGCCATCATTCCATGTGTGATACTCTTATTGAAGTCAATGGGAGTTTTTCACTGAAATCAAAGGCAGGATATGATCTGTTAGTTTAAATACATCTAGATTTCCAATCTGCAACTCTAACATAACATAAATGCCATCAATGTGTATTTTCTTATGGCTGGAGCTCCCACAGTTCTGGTTTATGTATGCCAACCAAATTAATATAGAAGCAAGGTGGGTGAGGTAATATCTTTTATTGGACCAACTTCTGTTGGTGAGAGAGACAAGCTTTTGAACTACGTAGAGCTCTTCTTCAGGACTTCAGGACCTTACCCACCTAGTTTCTCTAATATCCTGGGACCAGCGTGGCTACAACAACACTGCATACAAACAAGATCAATGGGTGCCATGCAGGGCTCCAATAGCAAGAATACTTGGAGAGGATGGCAAATTAATTAAATAAAATAATTATTTTAATAGACCATATATAATGTGGGAACAGGAAGAGGGAGCATTCCTTGACTTAAATATTTGTTATTCAAGTCCCTAGCACTTCAGTGCTATGCAAAAGTGTGTGCTTTTTGCAATTATCATATATAGTCATTTGTTTTACCTGAAAACATAATGTATTATGGTGAAAAAAGATACTTGTATAGCTGCCATCTTTTCA
The DNA here is from genome assembly GCF_965140285.1 of Lepidochelys kempii. NCBI lineage: Eukaryota > Metazoa > Chordata > Testudines > Cheloniidae > Lepidochelys > Lepidochelys kempii. The sequence continues at coordinate 59,007,458 of NC_136382.1, forward strand.
GAGTTTCTCTCAGTTATATTGACTTTTCCTTTTCTAATAGTACATTGTAATTACAATAGAATAATGAAATATCTACAACAACTATGTGAATACCAAATGAATTAACCGTGGATGATATTATTACAATGGATATGAAATACTGATGATAAGTTTCTCATTCAACACTATCAGAACTTGAACAAATTTAATTCTTTCAATTAACTTCATAGTATGTGGAGATTCAAAAGGGAATTATTTATTAAGGAATGTATAAATGCATCTAATTAAAGAACAAACTATTGGAATGTTAATTAAACAGAAAGGAACTCCTATCCTTGGGACTCTTGCTTTAATATGGTCCTGTTTTTTCTTCAGATAAATTCTGTGCTGAGTGATTGCTCTTCTCTCCAGAGGGCTTTCAGGTGTGAAGATTCATAGGGCTCAAAGTTTGTCTAACTTTTTGGGAAGATTGTTACCCTACAATGTCATTAACATGCAGACAACACTAAATCCGACATCTCCTTTTCCACAGCCCTACTGGAGACATCTCCTCATTCTCCAGTTTCTGGCAGAGACAGGAAAATTGATGAAAGCCAGTTGATTTAGGCTCAGTGTTGAAAAAAGAGGTTGATGCTGATTGACAGGGGGAAGCACTTTGAGGAATTAACAAAGTCAATAATCATTCTGTCAGTGGAAGACATCTGCAGAGCTTTTGTCAAAATGGGTTAGAAGCCTCGTAGCTGCTCCTGGCCTCCCATATGGCAACAGTCATTTGTCAGGCCAAGAAGCCATTCCTTTTGGAGGTAGACCCCATCACAGGCATGCTAACATTACTATGGGTCACTCTCCCAGAGGCTAGCCTTGACAGCCACTTGAATATTTCAGGTTTCAGAGTAGCAGCCTGTTTGTCTGTATCTGCAAAAAGAACAGGAGTACTTGTGGCACCTTAGAGACTAACAAATTTATTAGAGCAAATTTATTTCAGCTAGTGTAGTGAATGACTGCCTCCTTTTTAGCTAGCCTGCCTTTCTCTAAGACATCACACCTGGGCTTTGTCCTCAACAATGGAAGCAGTCAAGGTACTGCTTACTATCTACGAGCCCTAAATAACTTACATCCCATTTACTTAGGAAACTGTTTCACCACCTTTGCCCAGTGATGACCACTGCATTGAGCTGCACTGCTTTGGCCACCTTTCCCAAGAGTGACCTTTGAGAGAATAGCAGGCATTTTCCTTGGAAATTCACTTCTGCCAGACAACTGTCTAAGCCTGAACTTGGCCATATTAGAACATTAAGTAAAATAGTTCTTTTTGTCCAAGCTTTCCACTAATCGCAAGCTCTGGAATCCTTGGCATTTAGCCTACTGTTGTCCATCTTACCCTTTAAAATTAACTTTGTTCTGTTGTGGATGTGAGCTGTTCAGTGTTCCATTTGGAGTTAATAAACCCACTTGGTCCATAGGTGGGTGAAAGTCACTCTACCTGCCTACAGCTGCAGTATTCATTCCTCTATGCAGGGAAAGTCCAGGGAGGCAAAATCCCCTTACCACAACCCAGTCCCAGGATGCAGTAGCAGCCTCTCTCACACTCCTTTGCCATGGGTTTTATTCCAGTCCGTGGGCAGGAATAGCACCACAACCCTTTCGTGCTGGTTTCCTGGGGTACTGGAACACTGTAAATAGGTACCTGTGACCCCTCCTCTGGCCATAGCTCCAAAGTAATTTTTTGTGACAAGGTATGGAGAGCTGGCATGGAGGCCATTTCCCTGGCATGGTGGAAACCCATCCCCCATACAGCCCCTGATACAGAGGTGCTGTCGCAAGACATTCTGCACTGGAATGAATACTTCCCAGAGTGAGCAACAGGTCTTTTCTGGAAATGATTTCTGTGATCTATTAACTCTGATGGGTATTAAACAATCTTTTCCTGATAGTGTGCCCCACAGTGCAAATCTGTTCCTCATGCTCCATACTGAAGATACTACAAACTTTTGGCTTGTTCTGCTTTTGAGACATCTTAATAAACTGCATTAGATAGTGGGGCAACATTTGGGATACATACTGTAGTGAGAGGTGGCATGAGTTCAATGAGAGGTAGTAGCAGCTGATTTACATAGGCAGAGCCTTCCAGCACATCCTGAGCACTGTCATGATCTGTATTTGTGCTACATGGCAGCGACCCTGGTCTCTACAATACAACTTTTTCTGCATATATACACTGTCTCGGATTACCCTTTCATGTGAAGGGGAGTTCTGAAGAGTGTTTTACAAATGCCATCTTTCTTCACTTATACTATCTTCATACATGTCTGAGCTGATATTACCTGATGATTTGAGCTACTTCTTTCATTAGTGTAACAAGGATAGCTCACTCCAAAACTGAGTGCTACAACTAGGTGCAGTCGGCTCTGGGCTGAGTCTCATGGAACCATAATACACGTTTTTACTTGAATTTTGACTTTCCCTATGTAATCTTTGCATTCAGAAAAGCTATAGCCAATGATCAGTGTTGACGTGACAAATTCCTTTGAAGTCATTGGGACACTAAGGCCAGGTCTACGCTAAAAACTTAGCTTGACTGAGCGCTGCAGCCATGCTCCTGCCATGTTTCTAGTGAAGAAACACCTCCGATGCTTTTTTACACAGCCTTGTTGCAGTTAGTTTTTAGTGCATCTTTTCACCCTGTGTGCTTGGAGTTTTTATACTGCAACAGATGACTGAGCTCTAATTGTCCAAATGTGTTCATAGAAAATATAACTTCTTTCTGCACTTCCTTTGACCTTGTCCTTATCTATGAACTTATACTTCCTTTTTCATCACTGGAGTATTAAATCTTTGCATTGTAGTCTTTGGCACACATGTAGTCTTTTCTGCAAATTCCTGCAGTGTACTCCTGATTGTTACACTACATGAATGGTACAATTACATATGCACAAAAAAATGGCAATGCCATTTGCATGATTTCCACCTGCTCAGATCCACTTCTAACATCTTCATTGTCAGAGACAACGCATAAATCTTGATGGGGGCAGGGGACGCTGCCCCAGGCATTGCCTCTGGGCTGAGGAGCAGTAGCAGAACGAGAAGTGCCAGGGCTGTGGCAAGCGAGCACCTCAGGGAGCATGTCATGGCAGCCAGGCTCCACAGGCAGGGTCCGCTCCAGAATGCATCACCAGCTGGCGCCAGGCTCCTTTGCGGGAGAGGCCCAAGTCTTATACCAATAAAATAAAAACCAGCAGGATCTTATTAAAGGGAAAAAGGCAAAATACCACATTTACTGTGAATACAGAAAGAATCATAGTAAGCAGTTAGTTATAGTTATAACATTCCATTCAATCTCATATTTATTTACACATTCATTCATACAAACACACACACACAGGTTCTGCAAGGTTGTTATCACAGTTACCAGCCTTAGAGTTGCTCATGCCAAGCCACTGGCCAGGTGACCTGGACATGAGGAGGGAGCAGGGCCTTGTCAGATGCTCATCTGATGCTCCTGGAAGTTGGTTTGCAGAGTCAGACCCCAAAGTTCTCACTTTCTAGAGTCCATTTTTATAGGAATTTCTTCCTGTGCCAGTCTATGGGAATTGCTTCATCATGCTGTTGCTGAATCAATCAGCAGATGGCACATTCGTGATGGCTCTGTGCTGCCAGATGTTATCTTGTTTTTCGGTTCTCCCATTCTTGAGGCTGTTGGGTGGATTCCAGTCCTGGGGGTCCTCTGGTTATTTCCACTTGACACTTTCTTTAGCTGATGGACACTGCATTCTTAGGCTGGCACCTCCCTGATCATTCAGTTATTATCCACACCAAGCATCCATCCACATACATCCTCTATCTCTATTTTAATCACAATTGTTAACAAAGTGAGATGAATACAACAAAAGGGCGGGGAGTTTCTGGGTGCTGTTTCTGTTGTTGCAGAGTATTGCTTTGAGTCTCTCTCTGTGTGAGTGGTTGTTGTTACAAAGAATTGCTTTGAGAACAGACTCTGTCTTAGGATGTACTAACACAATTAGCAGCTTGCAAGTTTCACACAGAGAGAGAGAGAGAAACAGTACCAAAAACCAAGAGACCTCTTAATTAGTAATACCCTGGAATTTAAACTATGGGGAATCAAACTCATTTGTGATTTTAATACAGAACTTCTTTAATGTGATCCAACATAATCCCCCTTTTGACACTAAGATTTGTAATCGACAGTGTCACTTTCTATTCAAGAGAAGGTACTGTGAGGCAATTTGAGTTTGTGATTCCAATTCATCCCACATACATGATCCTAGTGAGGTATCTTTACTACAAGGTTCTGGGGCAACAGGCAAGGTGAGGCACACCCACTTTTGAGGAGTCCATTCAGTACAACCTCTAGTGTCCAATAGCTTCCCTCCCTCCCCAGCCCACTGGCTCGAAGTCCAGGGTAGCCAGAAGGATCCCATGTGTAATATGGGGAGTGAGCTAACCTTCAATACTTTTGCCTCCAGGGACTGTTGGTGTGCAATTGTGTCAACAATTTCTCCCATTAACAAGTCTGTTTTTACAATACTGGAAACTTATTGCATCCATTCATATTGATAAGTGTCAAACAATGATCTCTTCCTTTGTTTTAACAAATGCATCAAACCCTAAATATTTCCCAATATGACCCAGAACATTTCGTGTTCCAAAGTAGCTAGGGCAAGTATCTGCATTTCAGTGCATCCCATAGCTATGGCTGTGTAGTTTCCTATTTCTAAATTTTTTCTTATCTATAAGCCATGTGGTAGTATTAAGCCATTGCCAAAGATTCCATCAGGCTTTTAGGTTACCCAGACCAATTTGGACCAAGTCTACATTGGCATGTACTTGTTTTTGTATTAGGCTGTCCTGTAGCTGGGATGGAGAGCTTAATTTATTTTTAATTACCTGCAGGTCTGCAGTATTTTTGTTTAAACACACAACAGTGCTAGCAACAAGACAAGACAAAACATAGAACTCAAACCACAATTTCTATTGTGACAGTAGATTCATGGTATTGGGTTGCTCTTCAGCTGGCATCAGCTTTTCCTGATTTTCTGAAAGACAAAAGAACATGTTTCTACCCCTTTTTGGGGTGGCAGGTTATTGCTTAAAATATTTCTTTTACAATATCCTTGCTTATTGCAGGTAAAACAGAGGAATTACCCCCATATTTTCCTGTGTTTGTTCTATAGGCAGGCCAGGTTTCAATGGCGTCTATCTTTTAAGGGTTATGGGGAAATTATGCCACTGTTTAGTCATTAAATCCCTGAGGTGGGGTACCTCAGTTTTCCTTCTTATACAGCAGACCAAGTTTATAACGTTTTTCCTGCTGTGTTAAGCTTTAAGTTTATCTACAGGTAATAGCTGAGAAGCATCATTACCCATATGACCTTAAAGGATTTTTCCAAAAATCATACACCCTATACGTTGTTACAGGGGTACTTATTATCATTAAATGTATAAAGTTATCTTGTGATCCCATGCCTTTTATTTAGACAATTTGTTTGCTGACCAGGTGTGTCCTTTATTTGCAGCTCCTTTGTGCTGCTAGTTCTTTCCTTCCTTTATAATTTAGGTAATTTGCATTTTCACAGACGCTTCCTGCTTTTGGATTTAAAGCCATCAGCAGCTCAGAGACTCTATCTTAAAAGGGACACAATCAACTTTCACCAGAGTTTTGATAACTTTTTTAATTCTGCTTCCAAAACACACAGCAATCTGAAAAAGAAAACCCAACCTATTGTGGCTCCCTTTGGAGCCCTAATAGCATTTTAATTAAGTAGCATGGTATGTTTGCATTTCTTTTGCCCCTTCTACAATATACCCTGCACATGTTCTGGGGCAAATTCACATTCCTCCCATAGTTTAACTACTATAACATTATCCATATCCATTTTTACATAAGGTGTAACTGTTTCTTTTTTTTTGCTTACAGAGTTATCATGTTCCTTTATCAAAGTGACAGTCTGATTACTCAGAGCCATTTTAAGACTCAATGTTTCTAACATTGCTTCTTTTTGTTTTGTGCACCTCACCCCTGCTGTTGCTTCAGAGGGGCACTGTCTTTTTTAATTTCTTATTTATGTATTTTTACTACAGCTCTCATCTGGTATTTTGTTACAAAAACAAACAAACAAAAAGAATCCAGATTTTTTTTCCTATTCTCCTGATTTTGACTGCCCTGCTGCAACCACAACTTAAAAACATTTTCAATTTTGTAAAGCATTGAGTTACCTTTTAAGGGTTAAATGCCAAATCCCAAAGCCAAACAACACTAATTACCTGTGTCTAGCAAAAAGGTCTCAGTTTTGCAACTTTGAATTAAAGAGTCAAACGGATTTTTAAGGGCATTATTTCAAACAAAAACAAAACCAGTTGGTCCTTAGAACTTTATGTATTTACACACACAGATAGATACATACACATTTTCTTTTCCTTAACATCCCTTCCACACTGCTCTGTTTTTTACATCTTACATTCCCTTTATACATTTGAGGCAGTTAAGTTCCAATAGAATCCCCTTTTGTTCTTTTAGCAAATTTGACTAAATTGTCCAGTCAAATTATTTTAATCAGATAAAAGAAAAGGAGTACTTGTGGCACCTTAGAGACTAACCAATTTATTTGAGCATAAGCTTTCGTGAGCTACAGCTCACTTCATCGGATCACGAAAGCTCATGCTCAAATAAATTGGTTAGTCTCTAAGGTGCCACAAGTACTCCTTTTCTTTTTGCGAATACAGACTAACACGGCTGTTACTCTGAAACCTTTAATCAGATAGTTTATTTTTGCCTGGCTAATTTACAGACATTCCTTTGGAAAAGGGCCCATTTTTCCTTCAGAATGGCTGCAAAGAAACCAAGACTGCTCTTTCTCTAACATTTTTCCTTTTTAACATTTTCACAAAGTTTAGCTGCTTAATTCCCTCCAGCCTCTGCAAAGTTATCTTTTTCACTCTCTTTTCTCTTTGTAATTATGCCTGGGGGTGCCGTACATAGGACCTTCTCCCCCTTCACCCACTGTAATGGCTGCTACCTGTTTACTGGCAAAGCCCAATTTTTGTCTCAGACTCTTAATTAGTGATTCACAACGACTATGATTTGCAGGTGCTCTGCCCTGCTTCAAGGTTAATTTCTTTACCAGACCTTGGAGCACATGATACTCTCTTTCAATTTTCTCAGAGGCTTTAGCTTGGTCTGCCAGGAATCTTTCTCTCTTTTTGCATTCCTGGAGTGCCTCTTTCACTATTTTCAGCTGACTTTGGGTATTTGTAGCCAGCACCTTCCAATTGTCTGCTCCCTTTTCCGTTTGTGCCTTTTCCTCTTTACATGAAGACAAGCGGAGGTAAGAATCCTTACGTGCCTCCCACAACAATCAAATTGCTGCTGCATCTCTTTTGGCAGCACTAGAAGGTTTGTATATGAGGATATACTAAGCCAATCTATCCTCTAGCTCCGAAATAGTGCAGACATCAGCTAGGGCTTGTTTAGTCCAAGGACTGTGCCCAAATTTTTGAAGGATTTGTTTAAAAGGTGTAATTTTTTTTTAACAAAAGGTGAGGTTGGAGTTCCTTCTGAATCTATTCCTCCCTCTGGTACAGGGTTACCCTGTTTTCTTTTAAACATCTTCACATGGATATTTCAATCTCTTTGTCACTCCTGGTATTACTTAGCAAGTGAAGTGAGCTGTAGCTCATGAAAGCTCATGCTCAAATAAATTGGTTAGTCTCTAAGGTGCCACAAGTACTCCTTTTCTTTTTGCAAAGACAGACTAACACGGCTGTTACTCTGAAACCAGCCTAGATTCTGAAATCATAGCTTATCAAATTTCCTCGTCACACCTGGCACAGGTCAGCGAGTGACACAGCCTAGATTCTCTGAACCTGCTACTCCTTATTCCAGCGAGTAGCTTAGCCTGGCCCTTAGGCCTTCTTGCTGCCCCTGATACCTCAGTGAACAATAGGACTTAGGTTTAGTAATCGTAGCTTAATCTATACGCTTTCCCCTGCTACCCTCCCGGAGGCCTGCAGGTCTGGTCAACCTGATTTCCCCTGCTACCTTCCCGGAGGCCAGCAGGTCTGGTTAACCTGATTGATTTTAGTAATCTTAGTTTAATTTACACACTTTCCCCTGCTACCTTCATGGACCCAATAGAAATGCCTAGCTCAACAGAGCTGGCGGTGTGCACACCAATATTTACAATAACTGAGGTTTTTTACCAGTATTCCCCCTTTTGCAATTCTCCACCAAAATGTTATACCAATAAAATAAAAACCAGCAGGATCTTATTAAAGGGGAAAAGGCAAAATACCACATTTATTGTGAATACAGAAAGAATCATAGTAAGCAGTTAGTTATAGCTATAACATTCCATTCAATTTCATATTTATTCACACATTCATTCATACACACACACACACACAGGTTCTGCAAGGTTGTTATCATAGTTACCAGCCTTAGAGTTGCTCATGCCAAGCCACTGGCCAGGTGGCCTGGACATGAGGAGGGAGCAGGGCCTTGTCAGATGCACATCTGATGCTCCTGGAAGTTGGTTTGCAGAATCAGACCCCAAAGTTCTCACTTTCTAGAGTCTATTTTTATAGGAATTTCTTCCTGTGCCAGTCTATGAGAATTGCTTCATCATGCTGTTGCTGAATCAATCAGCAGATGGCACATTCGTGATGGCTCCGTGCTGCCAGATGTTATCTTGTTTTTCGGTTCTCCCATTCTTGAGGCTGTTGGGTGGATTCCAGTCCTGGGGGTCCTCTGGTTATTTCCACTTGACACTTTCTTTAGCTGATGGACACTGCATTCTTAGGCTGGCACCTCCCTGATCATTCAGTTATTATCCACACCAAGCATCCATCCACATACATCTTCTATCTCTATTTTAATCACAATTGTTAACAAAGTGAGATGAATACAACAAAAGGGCGGGGAGTTTCTGGGTGCTGTTTCTGTTGTTGCAGAGTATTGCTTTGAGTCTCTCTCTGTGTGAGTAGTTGTTGTTACAAAGAATTGCTTTGAGAACAGACTCTGTCTTAGGATGTACTAACACAATTAGCAGCTTGCAAGTTTCACACAGAGAGAGAGAGAGAAACAGTACCAAAAACCAAGAGACCTCTTAATTAGTAATACCCTGGAATTTAAACTATGGGGAATCAAACTCATTTGTGATTTTAATACAGAACTTCTTTAATATGATCCAATACAAGCAGGCCAGGTGGCTCCCACCAGCTTCCGATCCACTGGCTCTTGGAAGGAGGTGATGGTTTGCAAACTGGAGGGAACGGGGGGTGATCTCTAGTTTGAAAACCTCTGTGCTTCATGGAAGGCAGAAATATGGGGGGGCACATGACCCCTCATGCCCCCCCACATCACCTCTGTTCATTGTTACAAAGTTATTCATATCCGTTTATTTAAATAATGTTTTTCCTTTAGAGATGTGTTCTAAAATAGAAGATTGTGTTATACATTTAGATTTTCATGTGTCTTAGTGAATGATTATTTACTGGAAAAATTCTTGCATACTGTGTATCTGATCTGTAGCTTTTCTCTCAGGTACTTCTATTGCACATGGTATTTATTCATTGCTTTTTAGATCACATTGACAACAATTGGCTATGGAGACAAAACTCCTCTTACTTGGCTTGGAAGGCTGCTTTCTGCTGGGTTTGCTCTACTTGGAATTTCTTTCTTTGCACTACCTGCTGTGAGTATCTTTACAAAAATAAAAAAAAAGGCAACAGGAACCTCAATAACTCCTAAGGCTGATGTGAGAAGCTGCATGAAGCTTTCAGCATAAAGAGTCATTGTTTGAATATGTAAAGCTCCTTCACTAATGTTAAAACTTTTCTCAAGTGCCTTTTCATAGAGTAAGGAAATCTGATCATGCAGTTGGATCATCTACATAAAGCCCCTTTTTCTGTGGTGTTAGCCTGGAACACTGGGTTATTATGACTCCAATGTTTCTAAAACTGCACAGTTACTCACTTATGAGCTAGTAAGTCAGATATGGCCATCTATTACCTAACCACAGAGTTTAAGTTGTACATTATTCAGTTAAAAAAAAGTATAGGCCCGTATGGTCAGTTTTGAAGCAGAATTCTACATTGGTTTAATTTATTCACTTTCAAAACTGATGGGATGATATGGCCCAAACGAAAGTGTCATTGCAAAGACTTATCATTGTATTTGTATGGGGGTTTGGCCTGAACAAAAATGGAAAATATCTTTTTTCCAGGATTTACTCCTGTTGCATTTTGAAAGACAGAAATTCCTCTCTCTGCCTGTGAATCGTGCCTCATACCCTCGCAATATGTTTCTCTCAGGGCTTTGAAATGATGGAGCAGATATGTTCTTCCGGATTTATTGCAGTTGGAAAAATTAGGACATTGCTAGTGGATGGTCTACAATGACCATGTAAGATCTATCAATTGACTGCAGTAGAATGCATGAAATCAGGCAGAAGTTGTACACCATATTGCACACACAGGCTCCAAGCTGCTTTTTATCCATTGTGTCCAAGGATTCGAACTGGCTCGTTTTCCTCTTGTCTTGTTCTATTTCCCTTAACCCAAAATAAGAAAAAGAAAATAATAAACCATACGCTTGTACTTTGCTCACTCATATTTGACTCTGTCATAGAGGAGATCCAGCATTTAACATACAGCTTCCAGCTTAGACGCTGCCCCTCATTTTTCATAAAAACTTGAGTTTCAAGCCTCCTTTTTAAAGGCTCCCCAATCCCCCCCTTTTTCCCCCTTTTCTCCTTGCATGGCGACTCTCAGTTATTTAGGTGGGAAAATTTGAGCTGGGATGTCTTAATGTTTTCCCATTAACCCTACTGGCCCATCATTTGTCTTTTCCTGGGTTGTACCGTGCTTGGAGCTAGTCTCATCCAGTGGGGAGGCAGCCTCCCCCTGCCTGGCTGACTACTACCTTGTGATAGACTCATAGACTTTAAGGTCAGAAGGGACCATCATGATCATCTAGTCCAGCGGTTCTTAAACTGTGGGTTGGGACCACAAAGTGCTTTGTGATCCTGTTTTAATGGGGTCATCGGGGCTGGCATTAGATTTGCTAGGGCCCAGGGCTGAAGCCTGAGCCCCACCATCTGGGGCTGAAGCCGAAGTCTAAGGGGAAGAGCCCTGGGCAGCAGGGCTTAGGTTACAGGCCCCCACACCTGGGGCTGAAGTCCTTGAGCTTCTGCTTTGTCCGCCGCCACTGGCCCAGGTGGTAGGGCTTGGGCTTTGGCCCTCTGCCGAAGGTGGCGGGGCTTAGGCAGGCTCAGGCTTTGGTCCCTCCTCCTGGGGTCATGTAATAATTTTTGTTGTCAGAAGGGGGCCACGGTGCAATGAAGTTTGAGAACCCCTGATCTAGTCTGACCTCCTGCACGTTGCAGGCCACAGAACCTCACCCACCCACTTCTGTAATAGACCCCTAACCTCCGGCTCAGTTACTGAAGTCCTCAAATCATGATTTAAAGACTTCAGATTACAGAGAATTTTAGATAGAGCTGGATGTTGCAGCACAAATTATCAGCACAGTTTTATAGCTGCAGAAATACATAAATTCATAACCACAGTCTGTTTGCATATCTCACAATGACAATCAAGTTCAGAATATTACAAGTTTTCATAGAAGGCCTTACTTGACATTCTTTTATACACAATAACATTGCACAACCAGTTGATTCAATTACTTACTCTTGGGGTTCAGCCCCCTCTGTTCTCCCCTAAGGGTGTCTGGCCCCTGATCGTAATAGAAGTTCATTCTATTAAATGAAAAAATACAACTATTTTTATCCTATAAATGACTACTTGATAAGAAAGACACGACAGCTTATGAGATTTACAGACATTAAAGGGACTTTAATGGAAATGAGAGTAATCTAATGAGTATTGGAAGTGGTAGAAATATCATAACATTTAACGTGTGTATACAAATGGTGCATTTAATAAGCTTGAATCCAAAGGGCACATTACTTCCTCTTGTATTAAACCTGTCACTGTACATATGAAACATAAATATTTAAAAATTTATTTATTCACTAACATATAGATCATTTAAAAATTATTTTCATTGGAATTAGAATATTTTTATATTTAACCATATAGACTGACCAACATTAAAAAGTCAGCATTTACCAACAACATTGCAGCATCTGTGATTCCACAGTTATTTTCTTTGTTTAAATACGGTAACTCCTCACTTAACGTTGTAGTTATGTTCCTGAAAAATGCGATTATAAGCAAAATGATGTTAAGCGAATCCAATTTCCCCATAAGAATTAATGTAAATAAGGGTGGGGGGGGTTAGTTTCCAGGGACATTTTTTTTTGGTCAGACAAAAGACTATATTATATATAGAGAGAGAGAGTCTTTTGAGAGAGATGCGCATTTCCCCTTTAAGTACGCTGACCCCACTCTTAGGTATACTGCCTTGTTAAGTTAATCAGCAAGCTGAGACCGCAGCTGCTGCCAGGAAGCTCCCTCCATCCTGAGCCCTGTCATGTGTCCCCCCTGCTCTATGGAAGATGTGGTAAGCAGGGTGCAGGAGCTGGGGGAGAGGGGGACACCCTGACCTTAGCCTCCCTCTCTCCCCAACCCCTGCACAGCAAGCAGGAGGCTTGGGGAGCAGCTCCAAGGCAGAGGGCAGGAGCAGCACATGGCAGTGGCAGGAGGGACAGCTGAACTGCTGGCAATTGATAGCCTGCTGGGCGGCTGCCACACAGGGAACTTAGGGGAGCGGGGAGCTGATGCGGGGCTGCTGGTCCACCCTGTTTCCAAGCCCCCACCAGCTAGCTGCAACGGGCTGCTCTTCCTGCAAGCAGTGGACAAAGCAGGCAGCTGCCAAACAATGTTATAAGGGAGCATTGCACAACTTTAAACGAGCATGTTTCCTAATTGATCAGTGACGTAACAATGAAACAACGTTAACCGGGACAACTTTAAGTGAGGAGTTACTGTACAGTACAGAGCAATACTTCATTATCTCAGATATTACAGTGGAATACCTGTTGGCAAATGTTGACATCAATGGTACCCACTGTATTTGAATCAATGTGTTATATAATTATCCCTAGCAGAAAACATACTCCTAGAGATGACTAGGGAATAGAATATTTATATCTGAAGATGAGTATATGAAAAATGAATACAGCCTTAAAGTAAATATCAGAAAATGTATTCCACATGTCATATCCATGTAGCCATTCATTTTCTTCATGAGCAACATTTGTGTTTAGTCAGACTATGGAGAAATATATTAAGATGTGTGTATCTTTCATGAATTTTATTTTATTTTTCTTGCATAAGAGTCAAGTGGTATCTTTCCTCCTTATAATGCAAAATTGTTCAGCGGAATAACACCTCTTGCAGAAGCTTAGGAAGCAAGCATCTTTGCACTTTTGGCCTGTTCAGCAGAAGAATGAATAGTCTTACCCTGTAAAAAGCCAAAAGTGGTAAAGATTTAATTATAAACTTTCTTTCAAACCCGGTATTCCCAACCCCAAATGTTCAAAAATCATGAGTCAGGCTCTCCAAAAATCACAAGACTGGCTTTATAATCATGAGATTATGTAAAAATAATAGATTTTGTGTTCTTTTTATTTACCTTCTGCTTTTTGAGTCTTTAGGGTGCACTGGGCTCATATTTTGAAGCTTTTTCCACAGCCACGAGAACTAGAAACTTACTTTTTCATTAAGAATGAAGGCTGAAATCATCACATATCCACTTGATTCCAGGAGCTGGGGCTTTAAGGAAAACAATAATTATCATGAGACTCATGACAAAATCATGAGAGTTGGCAACACTGCAAACCCCATAGAATGAATACTACAGATTAATTAATTAAACTGAAAAACTTGCTGTATGCAAGCTATTTTTGAATTTTCTAAATTCAAAAGTTACAACACAGGGTTGTGACTATAAGTGAAGTATGTACATGATTGTTTGGCTGCCTACACAGATACCTTATTTGGAATATCAGTAGCACACCATAGCCTATAGCATCGAATGGTTTAGATGAGTAGCCATTCATAACACTGCAAATGTTATTTCTTATGTAGGGATTCTCATGTCTTACAGTGAATGGACATTGTCTATTGTGAAACTTTTGTACTGTAATAAATGTGGTTGTTTGAAATAATCAGACAAAACAATTCCAATTGTGAATAGTGGTGCTTTATTTTTTCTCATCCTCAAAATAACTTCAGAGCTGATGTATTTAAACTATTTTTCACAATTACCTTCCTAATGATAAAAACTTTTGTGTTATATTTTACTCTAGGGCATTCTTGGCTCAGGCTTTGCATTAAAAGTACAAGAACAGCACCGTCAGAAACATTTTGAGAAAAGAAGGAATCCAGCTGCCAGTTTAATTCAGGTAAATATAAAACCAGTGAGAGGATTAAAATAGATTTCTATGTGCTTGTTAAGTAAACCTGTATTACCTCCTGTATTATGCAAAGTTCTGCAGAAATATTGTTTAATTGCCACAAGTTGAACATTTTGTTAAAATGAACTGTGTTCAATAAACACCTTGCATTTGTATAATGTTATATTCAGCTTTACAATGCATGGTTCATGCATTGTTGAATTTCAGATTACTATCCATGCCAAAATGGCCAAGCAAAGATGCAAATTATGTGCAGTCCTGCTTGACATTTGATTATATAAATTACTTGGGAAAACAGATTTGATCACTAAAGGACAGGATTAAGAGATAGCACAGCACTCTGGCCCAGATTCAATTACTTTTCACTACTAGAGAGTTCACAGTGCTGAGATGAGTAATACATTCCTTTAAAATGTAGAGTTTCCTGTCCAGAGAATTGCTGTCAATATCACCCAATCTAGGAGCTGGAAATATGGAATTGAATAGTTCAGTGTCTTGAAATGATGAGCATCTTTTCACCTGTTGTCTTGAGGTGAAGGTGCAGATCAATGTTTTAAAAGAGATAAAAGTAAATATTTTTTTTTAGTATATTTGATCATTTAAACTGTAATTTTGTACAATTATTTTAACTTTCTGATCATAGTGGATTGAAATGCTTGCTGATGACTTTCATACCAGAGGTCTCTAGCTCTAAACATACAAAAAAAAGAAAGAATGAAATCGGTTTCCTACTGAACTTTATTGTATTTGATGTACTGGACTGAAATACAGATATCATCTTCATTTACTTGTTTTGGAAACCAACTCTTTTAAATGTGTACCATATATAGTCTTTTTTCATACTGGTGTGGCAAATGAAAACAAAGAACCTGAGCAGTTCATATAACATTGTTTCACTAAGCTCAAGACGATGACAAAGATATCTTTGGAATGTTCAGGCAGTTAATAAATTATTAATTGACAGCATAAATAAGTACTTTGTCATTCCTTTTGCACCTGCTGTAGGATGAGTGAGACTCTCCAAGATATATACATTCTGATTGCATTCTTTGATGAGATTACAAGTTTGGTTGATCAAGGTAACTGCATAGAAGTAATATACTTAAACTTTTGTAAGGCATCTGACTTAGTACTGATGTGTCAGGGCCAGGTCATGGACGGACAGCCTAGTGGCTAGAATCAGTGTCAGACATCAGGAATCGCAGTCGGGAGGGATCTAAGGTTAGGAGCTAGGGGTCAGCATCAGGATGGGAGGCTAAGTCAGGAACCAGGAGTCAGAAGGAGGGGACAAAGCCAAGTCAGAAACCAGATATCAGAGGTAGGATGTAAAGCCAAGATCAGGAACCAGGGATCAGAAGCAGAAGACACGCCTACCCAGAAACCTGGTATCAGAGCCAGGAGGAAAAGCCAAGGTCAGGAATCAGGGAGCAGAAGCAGGATGAGGAAGCAGGGTCTATAGCAGCAGTTGGCTCTACATAATTGCAGAGACAAACTTACTGAATCACCCCCAGCAGATGTTACTTAGTATGTCTGGACCAATTGGGAATGTCCTTCCAATCATACCCTCTGTGGGGGGGGATGTCCTGTGATGTGTGTGTGTCCATGAGGCTCATGACCTGCTGAGTGTTTTCACTACCAGAGCTGTTACATGGTGGCAAGGAAATGGTTGCTGCCCAGGGAATTTGCAAGCCTAGGTTCTAGACCTGCTGCTCTTAAAATCACGTCCCTGCCCAAGAGCAAATCTGTAGTATCACCTGCCCAGGCTTTTTGGGGATTGCCTTTGTGGAAAGCCTCTATAAGTTGGGAGCTTGTACATGGTGGGCTGGTTCCCAGGACTGCTCCTTGGGGCCATATGTCTCCCAGTTCACAAAGTACCCAGCTTGATCCTGGAATCCAGTATGGTCGGGACTAGGTGTTCTTCATGGTGCTGGACATGAATGGGTGGCAGAGGTGGTTGCGTTCGGCCCAGAAATGGGCCATTCTGTGAATGACTTCAAAAGAGAGATTGGAAAACAGGGTGTATTTTGAGTCACCTAGGCAGGCAGAGTTTAACGGTGGCAGAGTTAATTAGTTGGCGGATCTGAAATGGTCCAAGATATCAGTGATCTAGTTTATGGGGTGGTCTGGTGTGGAGATGTTTGGTTGTGAGCCAAACCTTCTGGCCTACCTTGAATTCCGGGCCATGCTGTCTCCAGTGATCCGCATTTTGCTTGTAAGCATCTGCCATGGGGTCCACTCACCGCCTTCTCCTACCGCTCTGGGGATTAGCTCCTTTCAGGTGCTGTGCCCTCCTCTGGCGGTCTGTCCACCTGTCTCTGCAATGCCAGGTGCTCCTTCATGACTTAGCCCTCCAGCCAAGTCACTATGCATGTTTCTCCCTTCCAGTGTATCACAGTCTTTAGAAGCAAACTGTCCCAGGCAGTCCACTCTCCATTGCCAGGTCTGTGCCTCTTCCGCAGTGGCTGGTAGGGGAACCTGGGCCTCCTAGTCATAACTTCAGATACACTAAGAGTTTGGTTAGGGAACGTTATGTCAATCAGGACCTCCAGGGGCTGCATGTCATATGGTGTGTGTGGGCTCATGAGTTGACTTTTGTTTTTCCCGGTGGGAGGTCCACCCCAGCTTTTCCCTCCACACTCGGCCTCTTCCCCCAAGGCCCCACCCCACTCTGCCTCTTCCCTTGCCCGCTCCACCCACTCCCCGAGTGCCTACTGTCCACTCCTCTCTGCCCCCACCCCAAGGCTCCTCCCCCGCGCACCACTCACTCCTCTCTGCCCCGAGACCCCGCCTGCCCACCGCTGACTTCTGTCCACCCCCAAGACCCTCCTACCTGCCACTTGCTCCTCTCTGCCCCTTCCCCTGAGCGCTTCCCACCCACTCCTCTGCCCCCTCCCCTGAGGCCCCCCCACCCACCGCTCACTCCTTTCTGCCCCCTCCTGCCTGAAGGGTGAGTGATGGGGGAGGGGACAGAGAAGAGTGAGTGGTGCAGACCTTGGGGCAAGAGGCAGAGTGGGGGCTGGAAGAGGCACAGCACAGGTGGGGCACAGTCCATGGGTGCTGAGCACCCCCTATTTTTTTTATCCGTGGGTGGTTGAGCCTCAGAGCACACACAAAGTCGGTGCCTATGTGTGTGGGTGCCTCTGACTCATGACCTGCCAAGTATTTCTGCTGCTAGCTGGTGGCATAGGGACAGTTGCTGTCCTGGGAGCCTGCAGGCTCAGGTTCTGGACCTGCTGCTCCTAACACAATGATATTCTAATTAAAGGATTAGCACTGTACAGTATCAATAAGGCACCCGTTAAATGGATTAAGAACTGGCTAACTGACGGATCTCAAAAAGTAGTTGTCAGTGGAGAATGCGGATATTTCTAGAGCCGTTCCACAGGGATCAGCACTAGGCCTGACACTATTCAACATTTTCATCAATGATCTGGACGTAAATATAAAATTACAGCAGATAAGATTAGTGGATGACACAAAGGTTGGCAGAGTGGTAAATATTGATGAGGAAGAGGAAGTCATATAGCATAGTTTGGTAAAATAGGCCCATTCAAACTAAATGTGTTTTAATGCAGCCAAATGCAAATATTCATCTATGAAGAATAAATGCAGGCCATACCTGTAGAATGGGGACTGTATCCCGGAAAGCAGTGACTCTGAAAAGGACTTAGTGAACAAGTAACCCAGTGTGATGCTATAGTAAAAAGGGATAATGTGGTCCTTGGATATTACCTCTGTATACAGTAATGGTGAGAATGGTACTGGAATAATGCATCCAGTTCTGGTGTCCACATTTTAACAAGGATACTGATAAATTGCAGAGCATGAGGAAAAGAGTCATAAAAATTATTCAAGCACTGGAGATAATGCTTTACAGTACGAGACTCAGTCTCGTTTAGTTTATCAAAAAGAAGACTGACAAGTGACTTGATTGCAGCATATAAGTCAGGGGTGCCAGAATAGGGCAGGTTTCCGGGGGTCATGGTCCTCCCACTTCTTATGGCCGTGACTTCCGCATCCTCCTTGAGAGAATCGCAGACTTAATAATAAGGTATTCAAAAGCTCTGTTTATTTTTTCACACATTCAGTAGCAATAAAAAATGCACATCTGCAACTGAATAACTGCAAAACCTGTTGTTAGTTTCAAGAGCCCTGATTTTTCAAGTGTGATGGCATTGGAATTAGCATTCAGATCCTCCACTGTCATGCCCCGATGTAGCAATTTACACATATGCAAAGCAGGTGTGAAATGCTACCAAGGGAGAATGGTAGCATGTTACACCTATTTTGCATTCTCTTCACACAGATGTAAATCACTAGCTGGGATGTAGAATAGTGGAGAATCAGGCTTAATATTTCTATTCTTTCACTCCAGTTGGTACTAAATATGTCCAGGCAAAGGGCATTGAAAGGACTATATAGACATAGATTCTAAGCTGGTGTAAATTGGTGTCTCTCCATTGATGTCAGTGAAGACCTGGTCCATATTAGTATGGCATGACAGTACATATTGGAAATGATGGAACAATGTCCAGGAAACCTTTTAACCTAACTGGCTAGATCCTCAGCTTGTGTTAGTTGGTGAAGCCAATATAGCTACAATTTAACTACAACACCTTATACCAGATGAAGATCTGGCTCACCATTTTTGTCCAATTATAAATCTAAAAGTTGAAAATACTTTTGATACTGTATATTTGCTTTCCACCAACCAAATTATTTGTTTCGTAGCTTTATATCGTCAAAAATGCCTGAGCCAAGGAGAATATTCTACCTTTCCTCTAATTTTTTTGTGGTTGGTTTTCATTATCATTTGCAAACTATATTATGACTAGAGCTGGGTGAATATTTTTCAGTGAAAAATCAAACCAAACTATTTGCACATTTGGATTGAATTGGGCAAATAGTTTCAGCGGAATGAAAAATGAAAAAAATTGGAAAAAGTCTCAATGGTTCATTTTGATATTTTCAAAACAAAACATTTTGACTTTTAATTTTGAAACAAGGTTTCATTTCTGTATTTAACTAGGTTTGTTTAAAAACATTTTAAAGGTTAAAAAACACCCAAAACAAAACATTCCCTTCGCCCCCCACCCCAAAAAAAAAAATCAGGTTGAATGATTCTGGGGGGGGTTGTTTTGGTGAGAAAAACTGAAAAAACTACATGAATTTTTGAACCTGAAACAATTTTTTCCTCATTTTTCAATTTGGTCCCAAACCAAAAAAAAAAAAAAGTATTTGGTGAGCTCTAATTCTTACACCCTTCTTACTTCAGTCTGCAACTTTGTGAAAGTTTCTCCTGTGGGATTTTTACAAATAAATCACTGCACTGCTTACTATGCACTTCTGTTTACTGGCTGTATTGTGATATTTACCCAGAGATTATTAGCCATATTTCACCATGTCCTGATTAGCAATTTTTGCTAGATTTTGTTGGTATTAATGTTTATTTAGACAGCCTAACAGGTAATGTTCTTGGTTTGAACAAAGTCCAGACTTTCCATAATCAATATGGTGGCATTTTCATTTCATATATTGTTGGTTCCTTTGTGCTTTTCTATTGTTTCCTCATACCAGGCTGCTTGGCGGTTTTATTCCACTGATTCCAGCCGAACAAACCTGACAGCCACCTGGCGATATTATGAAAGTATTCTTCCACCCCTCAGGCATGTATCAGTGCTATGAATGATAAAAAAAAGCCATGACTTGTATTGGTTTACTAATCTGCTTTTCAATTTTTGTTTCATCCCCTGCTCCCTCTTGCCTTGTTTTTCTTTTTATCATATATCCTGCACGTAGTGTGTATGGCGTAGTTATGCGGCTGATGAGAAATCGGTTTCCATTGCTACCTGGAAGCCTCATTT
Organism: Lepidochelys kempii; assembly: GCF_965140285.1. Taxonomy (NCBI): domain Eukaryota; kingdom Metazoa; phylum Chordata; order Testudines; family Cheloniidae; genus Lepidochelys; species Lepidochelys kempii. The sequence goes on from NC_136382.1 coordinate 59,027,700, forward strand.
GAAGGCCTTGCATACCTGCAGCCCTACAAAGTAGGTACAAATATGGCAGCTGGTGCTGTTCTTGATGTCTGTTCAAGCTTATAGAAAATTAGTATTTCTGTTTGGTTTGTCTCTCTCTCTCTCTCTCTCACTAATTCCTTTCATTAAGGTCTCAACTAACAAATCTGGCCAGTATTATAGAGACTCCAGACACAGTGAGGATAAATAGAATCCATTTCCATTTATCTATGAAATATTATTACACTAAAGTATTCAAAGCATTTTCTCACAAACCCTCAGCTGTGAAGGTTAATATTTTACTCGTATCCATGCACCGTACCAGCTATGTTTTAACTGTAAGCAATACACACATTGATAATCAGAGCCTCCATTTCCAAGTCACACTAATTCATCCTATTTACTGTAGTAAAGACGTGTTACTATTTATAGGGCTCATACCTATTGGTTTCCACACAACATGCTTTCTTCATAACTCAGCGAATGGTGCTTACTGATTGACTGAAGAACTAATAGCTACCCTTGATCTTGGAATTTGGGATTATGTACCAGCTCCTCAACTGGTGTAAATCAGGTTAGCTCCACTTAAGTCAATGGAGCTGTGCCACACCAGCTGTGGATCAGGCCCATAGAATTTTTGAGACCAGAATCAGATGTATTTGGAAGCTCATGTAATCATTTATCCACTACAAGCATTTCCTGTTTCTCTAATTACATTGCTTTATACATAAACTACATTTCTCTGAGTAGAAATTTAAATTTCTCTTTGTTATCCTTATTAATCTTTTTAAATCAGCATGTTTACTTTTCCAGTGGCAAATCCTCTGTAGGGGAGCATAGGCAATATAATTAATGCAGTGACTGCTCTTTATTCTCATGGGCAGTATTATTCTACATTGCACTAGGAGGCTTTAGAAACATCTGTGCTTCCAAAGTGGCAAAGAACTTTATGACATTCCACCTCTTGGGAATGTAGCCTTTAGTTATAACTTCAGATACACTAAGAGTTTAGTTAGGGGATATTATGTCTTCGGATATACACACATGTAATCAATAGAATAAAACCATGTATTGTACCTCTAATGTAAGAATTTGGCCAATAGAGAGTACACTGATGTCATAACCTGGATGAAAATTCTCAGTGCTTTGGCAGAAATTCACCCTTTAAGAGGAATGGTCCAAGATTGTTCCGTAGCTCTGAAAAAATTTAACACAAGGCAGTATGTCACTGCCCCAAATGTGGGGCATATACTTTGGAATGGAGAGTACTAAGTACAGCTTTGAAAGGTACACAGTGATAGCCTTGCATGAAAGGTGTAATAGAAGTCCTAAGTATTATTATTGTTGTTGTTGTTATGGCCAGTGCAAGAGACCAGCTGTTCATCTCAAACGTGTGATGAACACCCACGCAACCGTAAAGAGGAGATTATGTGCCAGATAAATTTAGCCAAAAAGGGTTGGCTGACTACAGAAAGCTGATCTGTGAATTTCAAAGAGTTTAGAAGAACTGAGCCATAAGTGATCTATTACCACAAGTATTCATCCTGAATACTTCAAACTAAAAGTAGCTTTCAGATTAAAAGTTATCAAAGAGTTCACAAATATTGATTTTAATAATTTTGTTTGAGACAAATAGATATCCAGGTATAGGGCAACTTTTGCATACATGAATTAATATGAAGCTATATAAATAAGCTATATCCTATCTGAAATAGTCTAGAATACAATTATAGCCCAAGAAAAATAAAGCCTAATAATCATTATTTTAAAGAAATCCATTGCTGTGCTATCACAGTCCTAATTAAATCAAACATGTTTCATTACTGCAGATAACTTTATCAAATAAAAAGTCTACAGCTTTCTGTTATATATGTGTCACCAATGCATTTTGCCTAAGTAAGTGCTTTGCCAACTCAGTCTGCAGTGGTATGTATTCAGCAAGTTATGCATGTATTAAGGTGACTGAGAAGTTTATTTTTCAGAAATATTGTAGTTCTGAATGTTGCTTGAATGTTTTGTGCTTGCACTATAACCTGTGTATTTCACATTAATTTAATTAACACATCCATTTACAATTTAGCATTTATCTAACACCATCTATGACTGAGTATTAATAATTACTATCTGCATAACAAAGTTGTTTTTTCTCCCCATACCCTGACACCTGAAGGAAAGAACAAGGGGAAACATCTAACAGGTTTGTCGTTTCTCTATTTGTTATATATTTTTAAATCTCCAAATTTTATAACGGGGTTTTGAATGTCTTTTGTATAGTAGGTTCAAAATAGATTGGCTAACACGGAGTTGTAATAGTTGGAAAATCATTTCTGTAAACTTTTATTACTATTGTCTGAAATCTCATTTTTATTTGTCCTACATTAGCAGCTTAATTTAGCAGAAATTTGCCTTTTTGTCTCCGGGTCCCACGGGAAAATCTAGGGGACTACTAATCTTCATAGCCACAGAGCACACCCTTATTCTGAGGGAAGATCCCAGCTCTAGTTACTGCAGAATAATGACTTAAGCATTCTCTCCAGTTCAGAGTCTGTGCGCCAGATTCTGCCATAAGATAGATGGGCACAACTCCCATTGATTTTGGTGGAGGTTGTAGCTGCGTCTTTGAATCTGGCCTTCTAATTTCAGAGAATCCATCGTCTTTCTAACACCAAGGAGGGATCTTCCCTGGCTTAGTTGTATGTCAGTCAGAAGACACAACCTGTAAATACTGCTCTTCCCCTTACTGACAGCTCAGATCCAGAGAGCAGAGTCAGAAAAGGGCCAGGTGGCTGGAAGAGTAACTACACCAGTGGTTCTCAACCTGTGGCCCAATCAGCACAGAGTTGTGGCCCATGTGACATCCTCAGGGCCATAGAGGTAGTATTGACTGTGGCCCACATAACACATTGCAGGCCACATATGTGGCTCACAATGGTAAATAGGTTGAGAACCACTGAACTACACCATCCCAAAAACTAGTGTTCAGGAGTCAATTCTCCAGTACAAAAGTGATCAAGGAAGGAATGGTGGAGCTTATCTCACCACCTGCATGACACCCAAAAACATTTTTTAAAAGAAATAAAATATAGTCCAGAGCCAAACCAGCCCACAAGTGCAGCTGCATATGGGACATATTACAGTCCTGTAACACTTACAGGCTGTGGAGCCACATTTGCGGAGTTTGGACATCCCAACAGTCTAAAACATGAAAGTTAGGTGAACTTGTTTACATCTCCCTAGCGGGCCTGCAACTTGCCACTTGTCCTTCTCGCTTTTGAAGCTACGGTATTCTTATTCTTCTCTTGATGTGCATGTAACTCCTATTAACGTTACACACATACCTCTTGAGGTTCCTAGATCCATTCTAAGATATCCATTACATCCACTTTATTTAGTCTGTCTTTCACATATAACCAGTTTGATATTGTTGTCAAACTTGTGTCTTTTCATATATAAATATATTCCCTCATTGAGCCCGCTACCAATTTACTCATTTTACACTGAACAGTATAACACGTGATCAAAACTTTCAAATACTATTCATACTTCCTTTTTCTTTTAACAACAGTGCTCAAAAACTGATTTCAGATTTTATAAAAAGCTGTTTGTAGATGTGATTGGTCATTGCTTTGAGCAGGGGGTTGGACTAGATGACCTCCTGAGGTCCCTTCCAACCCTGATATTCTATGATTCTATGATTACTTATCCCCTTACATTATTTTCTCAAAAAGAATGATTTAGACAAAAGAGAAGGGAATAATTCCCACCTTGACAGGTGAGCCTTTATACACACAGTTCCCTTTACCATAAATAGAAATTACTCATATAAATCCCTGAACATCAAGATGATAGTATATCCTATGATTAAGATAATGGTTCATATTTTAAAGTAGTCTAGGGGATTTAACCATATATCTTCAATGACTTTTCATTGAATTAATACTAATGAAAGGTGTGTGGCCATATCCCCTTTGAAAATCTCAACCAATCTTTTCTGTTGTTGCTGTATATTGAGTAGGAATCAAAATGCACTTTTTTGCATGGCATTAAAACACTTTACAACAGCTTATACACAATAGCATGTTAAAATTGAATTTTCCCAAGGAAAAAGAAATACAATTGAAAAGTTTTAAAGATTATCAATCATTTTTAATTTTTAACTGATATCTTTGACTTCAGTGTAAACCTGCTGACCATTCATTGCCTTTTTAAGTGAAGTTAAGTATTGTGTTGTTGTCAGTGGCTGTTAATAGTTCCTACAGTGTTGTATGGCTGTATGTTTACATCAGTTAAAAAATATGTAATGAATGTAGTCTTTTGCATTAAATATGTAAATGCAATGTTCTGCAATGCACTTTCTAGAATTAACTATCTTCTAGTCTTTAACTTCTTTTTACTGTGATGCTTAGTGACTTGCATGTGATGCTATGTGAACTAAATAAAAGGTGTCTTTATATTAAAATGTGTTTGTATTCGCAGTGCATTGAATTGCTTTGTGAACATGGTTTTTCTTCTTAATTCTGTTTTAATAAAACAAAAAAGAAATGTTTTTCCATTTATCTGGAAATTATTTTAATTTCTTGCCTATAAAAATGAATTTTGGACATATTATAACATTTTTTATTCATTAACTCCTATTTGGACCTAGAACCTTTCAGAGTGTGGCTAAGTTGTCACTCTGTGTTTGGAGGATAGAACTGAGCCTTTGAGCTATACATGAACATTAATTTTGCTAACAAAATGCACAACAGTTTATATTTAGTATTTCTAAATATTATATAGAGGTGCTGTTTTGTTTTTTCTCTTTTATAAAATTAGACTGTATTTTTCTAGTATTTTCTTTGGTGTAAAATAGATTATTCTGTAAATCATTGTTCGAATTCTGCAAGCCATTTTAAATCTGAATTCCTATACACTGCATTCATATATATATTTAACAATTTATTCATCATGAGTGAAATTCACCCCCGTTCAGAGGACCAGCACAAGGTCGGTGCAGAACATTTCACTTAAGCCCTATCTATATTCAGACCTTCCAGGAGCCTCAAGTTGTGCATAGGCCTTGGGATGATTCTCTCTGCAGGAAAGTAAATTTCACCCAAATAATGTAGTTTTTTTATTATCCTTTTAAATAGAAGTACTAAATTGTGGGCCTGATCATCCATCCATTACTCTAGCAACACTCTCTATTACAGGCCATGGGAGTTTTGCCTGCATAGGAGTTCGAGAAAAGACCTATTATTCTACTCATTTTGATTGGTTCTTTCAAATGTATTATATTTTGGAATCTCCATATACAATATTGTATTTGTTTCTCATAGCAGATTTAAAATTAAATGATTACCTTGTTTATTATCTTTGCCTCCACCATTGTGAAAAAAGAATTGTCAGTAATCTGGAACCGGTCTTGGCTTATATGGAAAACCTAACTCCTTTCCTAGTAGTGGAATGCTTAGTAATACAATCCTCTATTTCCCCTCACTCCTAGTAAGCTTTGTAGTAATAAACAGAAGCTCTTCAGGATGTACAGCTCTCGGAAACATAGGTATCCAGCATCCTATCTATTCACATGATATTTGAGAATGCCACTAACATCAGGTGCATGATCAGTTTACTTCCCCTTCTTAGTGCTTTACAATTTCTTACTTCTCCTAGGGTCCTTTCTTGATTTTTTTAAGTGCTTGTAATTTTCCCTGTTGCTTGTTGCCTGCAGTGCTGTATTAATATAATGGCAATAAAGTGTTGTATATTATAGTATACTGTGTCAGCACCTCAAAATTCATGCAACTGGCAACTGCAGAGTGCAGCACGCATTGGCTTTTCTAAGCGTGGGTACCCTCTTCCGCCTGAGACTTGAACTTTTGGAATGTTTGATCCTATAAAGAGCTAAAACAGTTCTTGGCTATTTGGATAACTACATTTTCCTAAATCCAAGAGGATTATTGCAACAGCGGAGGCTGTGTTCCCATGTCAAATAAATGTTAATTAGTGGGAAATACTAAGGTATCTCATGCTAGGTTATTTCAATAACTTAAGTTTACGGTTGCTACTGAGAAGTATTCCCTTGGAGACAGTGCCTGAATCAGTGCATTATCTACAGTGTAGAGGACTGCACGCTAAAACAATGGTTTGCTTCAACTGGACTCTGTTGACCTTTCTATCTCTTGCCAAACATGGTAATTTCTAGCTTATGAATCTTAGGGGAGAATCCTCTACTCTATGCCAAAAACTTGCTACATCAATTTTTTTAAAGTTATTTTTAGTGATTTCAAAAAGTCATTATAATCCCAGACTGAAATTATAAAGTGAGCAAAAATATAGTTTCTATTTGTCCAGAGACTAATTTGAAATAAATGCACTATTTTTAACACCATTCACAAAAAGCTTCAAATGTATTCTTTTAAAATTCCATTACTACATTGAAATCTAAACTAAAATTACTTCCTTGTAATTCTTGCCTACGCTCATAGAAGGTGCGAGGTATAACATCACCATTCTTGGGTTCACACTTCTAGCATGAGGCTGGTGGAGAAGTTTTACATCTTAAACTTCTAGGACTGGATTATCAAATACATGTGTGTGACTCAGTGTGATTTCAATAGGTGTCATGTGCACCCAGTTGGAGTAATCGGGCTCCTAAAGTAATTTGGTCCACTAGAGAATATTGCTCACTACCCCTCCAGTGAAGCCACAGTGACCCCTAGTGTGTCCCCCCCAGCAGTTCCTTCATAAGTGAAGGATAGAAAATAAAGAATTTGGGAAAAACTAAAAGGAGTACAAAGCCCTGTGCAAGAGAACAGTTCATGTGTATGTTGACTAGCGGGGTGGAGGACTAAGTGGGTGAGATGTTATAACTAATGCCTTCAGAGTACAAAAATTAAAGAGAAGTCATTTTCTTTTTTTCCAAAGGTTCCAGTTGTAACTGATCCCTACTCTTAGGGCAGGTCTACATTACCGCTTAAGGGCTTGTCTTCACTACAGGGGTAAGTTGACCTAAGTTGTGCTATTCCAGCTACATGAATAACGTAGCTGGAGTCAACATAGCTTAGGTCGACTTACCCCAATGCCTTCACGGCGCTGCGTCGACGGGAGACACTCTCCGGTCGACTTACCTTAATCTTCTTGGGGAGCTGGAGTACCGGGGTTGACCAAAGAGTGCTCTGCTGTCGATTTAGTAGGTCTTCACTAGACTCGCTAAATCAACACCCGCTGCATCGATAGCAGCAGTGTTGATCTCTCCATAGTGAAGACTAGCCCTGAGTCAATCTAATTTATGTCACTCAGAGGTATGAAAAAGTCCCTCCTCCTGAGCAATGCAAGTTTTGCGCTGTCCATACCAGCACTATGTCGGCGGGAGACACTCTCCCGCCAACATAGCTTATGCTTCTCGCCGAGGTGCCGTCAGCATAGCACATCTTCAACAGACACGATACCGTGGTGAAGCTGCATCAGTGCAGCTGCACCGATGTAGCGCTGTAGTGTAGGCTTGCCCTACAAGACTTTAAAGCTCCAGCACTATAGCTATAGAAATATACAGAATTCTGCAACAGGCAGCAAAAGAACACAGTAAGTCCAAGAAGATTATCATTGTCAAAGTCAAGAAATAGAAAGGCATAAAAGATTAAACAGATAAAATATAAGCAACAAAGAACAGAGTCATCCCCCAAAAAAGAACAAAATTGCTATACGGTAGGGATAGTGGGGCTCATTCAGGTTCTGTACACTTGGGCCCTGATTCAAAAGACACCTCTTCAGGAAAGCACTTAACCGTTTTGCTTCCCTGAATCAGTGCCTTAAAGCTTTTGCCTTCTGGGTCAGCATTCAGGTTGGAGTTACAAGAACCCTTGCGTGGCGGCTAAGAGGCCCTCAAGCATTAATCCCAGAACACTGACAAGTCCACAGCAATGTGTGAGCACACGCCACAGTCTACCCCATCCAATTTCATGATGTCATGTTTGTCTCTACTGGACATCAACAGGATGGCTTTCATTCAAAGCACTACATCCATGACATCTTTTTAAAAGATGAGAGAAAAGAGATTTATATTAGTACAAATGAGTTGATTTAGCAGCAGTAATACGTACTTTTCATCTAATTTTATTTTTGGTTGCATTTACCGCGGTAATAAAATATAGTCCTTATCAATCCTTGTTATGGCTACCTTATCAATTTTCCAATTGGTTAAATTAATGTAAGACAAAGTGACATCTCCAGAAAGTTTTTACTTTATAGGATTTCTCTAGAAAATAATCATTTGATTTTTGTGCTTGAATAATAATTAATTTTTTTTACCGGTACAGCAAATACAGTATATGGAGAGCACATGTATAGATATAGTACCCATAATAACAAATACATTTGCATTATGTAATTCATGCACGCTAGTGTGAATACATTGTAGTGTGACTATTAAATGACTGCCTCCTAGAGTACATTCTCATGACAGATTATAAACAAAAGTTACTGAGAGTTGAACTGAGCCTTGAACTGTAACTGTTACTGTAAAACAAACCTTAGAGCTTGCTTTTCTTTCAGATTATAGGTTCTGAGGGTCTTTTGTATTCAGTACACTACAGGATTTAGTGTTCCAGGTGTGATTAATATTTTGCAATGGAAAGAGATGACATTTCCAGTATCATCCCATGTTTGTTTCAAAAATTGCTTACTTTGGGCAAGGGGAGAAAGGGATTAGATTGAGAAATTACAGAAACAAGTATTCTTTAAAGGGATATAAGATGCCATATTTGTCTAATGAAGATCTTTATAGCATTCTTGAAACTGACCTCATTATAAGCCGCTCAGCATGTGCTCTGCTTGCCGCCTACTGCCTCTCAGTCAGTCTCAGCTGTATGAGACATAGTATGATGCATGGACAAAGAGTGTATGATTATCTGAAAATGTCATAACCTCAGAAGATCATGTGATTCCATTTCATATAGTTACATATGAGAACTCTGTCTTTTCAGAATATAGTTTGTTAAGCAGGTAGACATGGAACAGTACAATTTAATATTTCTTTTTAGTTGCAAAATACATTTCTGTTCAAAACGCTTCTTTTTAGTGTCTTACATTAAAATACAGGGACCATGAGGGAAGCAGAACAGGCTGCATCTCAGTGTCATGAACAACAAGCAGATAGTCTTTGTCATGACCCCCAAAAAGGTTTATTGCCACTGGAACACCCTGCCCCTTTTGCTAGAGTCAATAAATTCACAAGAGGCTCTCCTAAGTGTGGCCTGTCATGGATTCACAGGGTCTAGTCTATGCTTCAGCCTTTAACTGGTCTCCTGAGGAATATCCCATTAGTGTGCTGGACTCCAAGGATCCCTATTGTTCCACAGGGACAGGCCAGTGGCCTCCACAACTCCAAAACTAGGCCTTCAAGCCCCATCAATCCCTGTATCTCGATGGCTGCCTGCAGCAATCCAGCTGAGCCAGGCTCCTGCAAGATACTTTCCCCCTGCTTCAGGGCACAGTGCTCTTCAGTAAATATCTGCAACAGCACTAGGCAGATTTTTCAAAATAAAGTAACAATTTATTAGTGACCTTGAATACAGAGGCTGAAAGTCTGGTTTTCCCTGAGAGAGGCAGAATTAGGACAGGTTTCACACTGCGGGGAGACAAGATTTTGCCACGCCCTATTTCCCTAAGGTTTCTTCCCATCTCCTCTGCCCCGTTCCCTTTGTCTCTCAGTCCCCAGTGAGCTTCCCTGTGTCTGTGAACCCTGCTTTTCTTCACATAAACACCTAACACCTTTGTGTCTTTGTTCTCCAGACACAGCCATGCTGTGTTCACACGTTCAGCTACTTCTGCAGGTAGGAGTTAATCTTTGGTTGTTGAGATTCCCTTACCTCAGGAGGATCTTCCATTCATCTGGGTTGATTCCAGCCTAGTTCCTAATGGCACATTCCTACTACCCCAGACAGCTACAAACAGCCCAAACACGTCATTCCTCCTGCTCAATTCCAGGAAAAGCAATTTAACCCCTCTATATCCAATGGGTAACAATAGAAAGTCAGATGGGGACACATACATTGTTCATAAAAATATTACAGAAAATTCCCACATTTGTTATGTAGCCACAATACAATTGTGTCTGTCAACTCCTTCCCTTGCACGAATAGGATCATTGTGCAGGAAAATTTTCCCCTTGTATAGATTATTGAACTTAATCATGTAGATACAACACATCTTCATGCCTCCAAACTGCATACACAGGTTCAAAGTGGATTACTCCATTCCGTCTCCTATTTGTGTCCCATATTTTGTGTCTGTAAAATAGTGACAATGAATAGTGCAAATTATAAATAAATATGGAAAAGTGTTACATGAAAACAGCCAGAGTGAGCAAATCAAGTACATTACATAGCATATACAAACATGAACAAAGCTGGAAAGTACATTCTGTAAATTAGGGGCGCCCAAAATCTTACCCATGAGTAAGTAGAAGGGAAAAGTCACAGGTGTATGAAGAAAAGCATTCTTCCTGTAGCTCTCCCAATGTACAGGCCATCTTAGATCAAGCAGTCACAATCACTAGCATGGCCAGGCTATTTCAGCTGACTGGTCCTGAAGTACCATCTGCTAGTGGCTGTTCCAGCTGGTCAGTTCCCAGCTCAAAGACAGGAAATTACTTTATTAAACATACAGTATAATATCACATTTTTGTGAATCAGCCATCACATCAATAACATTTCTGGGGGCGGGGAAAGGGGAGGTTGTTCATTTGGGTTTTTGTCTTGTCCAAATGAATGCTGTAAAAAAGAATTTTAAATTTATGTGATCATTAATAATATGTATGAAATGTTGGAAAATGTCATGTCTTGAAAATGCATGAACTTAACAATAACATTAATCTTGCCTGTTTAAAAAACAAAAACTACATGGCATGCAGAAATAATAGAACAATTTGTCTTGTTTATCTGTAGAGATGATCAGAAATGCACTGAGCTGGGCTGTCTTACATGGAAATATATTTGTAATCATCTAAAATTTAAGTCCTAACCTTAAAAGTATGTCTGTAAGGTTAAACCATTATTACTGGATTACATTTTGTTAGATTTACTATACACTATCACTGCAATCACTATACACTCTCAATGATAATGTCTTTATAGAATTATACTTATTTCAAATGAGCATTATCCCAATGAATGAATATATTCCATGAAAGTGAAACACTGGTTAAAAATCTACATTGTGCTTTCTTTAGTTTAGTTGCTGGAAATAAATATATCTACATGTCTATCACATAACAAAGGAAATTGGAATGAATTAAATATGAAATAATATATATTTCTCTCTTTCACAGCCAGAAGTTAAGTTTTAAAGAGCGGGTACGGATGGCTAGCCCAAGAGGCCAGAGTATTAAAAACAGGCAAGCATCAGTTGGAGATCGACGGTCACCAGGTACTGATGTTACTGCAGAGAGCAGCCCAACCAAAGTGCAAAAGAGCTGGAGCTTCAATGACCGAACCCGTTTCAGACCTTCACTGCGTCTGAAGAGTTCTCAGCCGAAACCAGTGGCAGATGGTAAGATATTTTTCATGCGTATTTTCCATTATACCTTGTCCCTATCTCCCCTTTGCCACAAAGCGGCCAGACTTCCACGACCACCCATTCTCCACGGTTCTAGGAAACCACTGCAGATACTCGAGTTTGGAGAAGGGGGGTACTGGAAAGCTGGCTTCCCAACTAGGTTAGAGTTCAAGCTGTAGTGCTTTTTCTGTGGTGTGCTGCTTGGTGGTGGTGCTAGTGGTGAGTTTGTGTCACTGGGCAGAGGAGGGAGATGTACTAGTAGATGCTTTAACTTTTCGTTTCCTTATTTTTATGGTTTTATCTTAGGCAAATTATGCGTAGACCAACCTTAAAAGATAATAGATAAACAAGATCATGGTTTTGTGTAAGGACATCGTGAAGTGTCAGAATTTCCGACAGAATGGAGATTCCAAGTTTTGTCCACATTGGCTCCTGTTTTACGGAAGGTATAGGAGAGCCATAGGACCTGAGGTTATGCCTCTCCCCTTCTCCTTCAACCAGCTAAGCACTTTCACAAAAATCCTGTTTTTTCACAAATGTAACCCTCACTTCATCAAAGATCTTCCTCCATGATGTCGCATCAACAGGGACCCAGTGGCCCCTCTAGTCAGGGATAACCAAGGATGTGGAGACCAGATGCAATGCTAGAGGACTAAGATAGCCAGGGAGCCTAGTGGCAGCCAAGAATAGGGAGAGCCAGGCAACTTGTAACCTATGAAAGTTCAACTTGAAATATAGTCAATTTCAAAAAGTGAGTTAAAAGTAGTTTTTGGTATTACAGTTGCCTGAGTGTTCCCTGGCAATTTTAGGTTTATACAATCACATTTTCCTATTATATAAAGATTTGACTTCCCCCGAAGGCCCACATATAAACAATAGGATATGGGAATACAAGGGAAGCAGCAAAATTGACTGTACACAAAGTGCTGTCAACTGCAAAAAGGAAACCAATTGACAAAAATAGAGACGTCGCTAATCTCTTTTCATGACAGTAATCATGTATGCAACTTCTAATAATTGTGGATAATAAAAAAAAATCAGACAAGAGTGTGATTTAGCTATCTGCATCCCTTTAAGAGCACATATTAGCACATACATAGAACTGAAATACACTGTAGACCACAACTAAGAGCCTCCTACTCAATGTACCTATTCAGGAAATGCCTCACTAAATAATCAGGGTTAGCAACATTCCCTGAAGGGCTGAAAACAAAACAAGCAGACCATCTGCGGATCAGCAATCCAGAGTCTAGGATCCTCCTCTGAGAATCCTCAGATGTACAAATCTTGAGACTTTCAGCTTAGGGGTTGAGCACCCATGGCTGATCTCAACAGCTATGATAGAACAATGGAACAGAAAGTGGTCTGTAAGATACAAACCAGTAAGGTCTTTATAGGTAAAAAAAATCAATACCATGACCTGCACCTCGACATAAACTGACAACCAATGCAGTTTGCTGAGCACAATTGTAATATTCCTTTTAATTTTTACCCCTTATTTTATACTCCTATCTTTCATTCTCTAGCCCCATCACATTGAGGAATTCATTTCCTTTTTACCAGCTCCCCATGCTCATCAAACAAACTATGCAAACATTGCCATATATTTTCCCCTAGACATACTGTAACTTATAGTCTTGAAGCATCATCAAAATAAGTAGGAACTTACCGTGCAGTCTTTGATTTTAGGGAAAAGATGCCATGAATTGCATCTGCAGGAATCAATACTCATAAAAACTAAATATAGTTTATAATTCTTTACAATACACTTAAATACTTTCCAGTTCCTCAGAGTAACCGCAGATTGTATGCATGTCAGCAGTTTCCAGCGGCACAGCCACCATTATGTACAAAAGCCAACAGATATGTCCATTTCTCTTCTGTGACAGAAGGAACAACAGCTTTAAGTGACTCCAGCTCTTTGGTAAAGTTTCCACTGTAGAACTTAGTCCAGCAGCCTCTGGGATCAGTGTCATCAAACTGATGTCCAGCTTGCTTACTACTTATAGGCAACACTTACACAGTACATTCTGCAGCCTCGCTTTTATCCCTCAGATATGTAGTACCAACCTTGGTGTATTCAAAATTTTTCCTCACATGATATCAATTCTACAGTTATTAAATGCTGTCTCAAGGTGGATGTTCAATAGACTGCATATTTAGCTTAGAGCATTTTTTCTTCTTACTGAATGGAACTACAGCATTTTATTTGTTGTAGTAATGTATTCTTATCTCCCAGGTGTCAGGTCACTACCTCAGTTTCCTTCCTTATGATAATCTTCCACTGGCTATTTGGCTGGGTGATTGTGGTACTTTGGCCCTCCAACCAAAGCAAAAATCCTCCCTTTCTGGGATAAACAAACATCCAAACACAAAACACCACACATATTTGACCCTCCTTGAGCCAGGCCTTTTGCCACCTATTAGTGTAGGAGCTCAGTGGTCCATTTCTTGTATCACGTTTCATCTCTTTTGATGTAAGGCAGGTACCAGTGATTGACTGACCTCCCCAGGCTAAGGAATTTCTTCATCCTTCCAGGACCAAACAACTCAATAGTTTCCTACCTTGCTCTTCCATCCTTAACACAGGAGAGTGAAAAGGGCTTCCTCCCACCTTTTCTTGCAAGCTCTAGCCTGTCATCTCTAGCTAAAGGCAGGAGCTAGCAACAGGCCTCCAGCCCACTCCACTAGTGCATTGCTTCAGGCCTTTCCTTCACTTGCTTTCCCACACATCTGAATCTTCATCCCCTTAGTGCAGGACTCACAAACAGTCTCTGATTCTACTGAAAATCTTATCCTGCAAAGGAATGGGAAGTTCTTTTCTCTCCTGCCTCATCAGGCCTTGAACAACTTACCCTTCCCTGTGTTTCCTGTCTCTTCATAGACCCTTTCCACAGACTCTCCAGGGCTGCTTCCCCAGCACTCCTGGTGGAAGGCCCTACTCCAGGTCTTGCTGCGTCTCTGGTTTCTGAGGAACAGGACTTATTCCCCTTCTCCCTACTGCCTTCTCAGCAGGGGTTGTTCTAAATCACCCTTTCTCCCATTCTGAGATGAAAGTAGGGCACAGGGTGTAGCTATCTATAAGGACCAACACACCCTGTTACATTGTATTCCACCATTTTATTCTTTCGAGCCTTTGCAGGAGATATTTAGCATTCTCTATAACCTAAAGACGTGCAGTTTATTGAATAAAACATCAAAGTGTTCAACACTTGAGAAATTACAGACGTATTTCATTTGATTAATTGAAAAGGCCTCTCCAAGGAAATAGTTGATTTCTATTCTTATCTCTAAACTTAACGGCAGAAAGTTATAAACTCACATGAACTCTCTGCCCTTCTATTCCCCTGAGAGTACTTACATTGAATCCTCAGGGTGAGTAGATCATAAAAATCATGGAAAGAATGCAAATGTATACTTCATCCCCCATATACTTAGTTATTACCATAAAATTTATGTATCGTAAAAATGACAGCTTTTTCTTTCAATAACACACAGATCTTGCCCTCATCTAGAGTTCATTCGATCAGGGGCAGGTCCTTAGTTTAGTTGTTTTTAAGCCCTCATTAGTTAGCAATTACTGGTTAAGAGTTAAGCCATTTGGTAACAGACTAACACGGCTGTTACTCTGAAGCCATTTGGTGTCTTTCGTCTCCTTACTGGATTTGTATGAGCTAATACCTTGGGATAAAAAGCTGTAGTGCTGTTAGCAATATGTTAATTGATGTCAGTCGATAGGGTAATATTTCTGTGATTGTTTAAACTGATAATGTATCTCCTGTCATTTTCATATAGTTTACACTGTATTGAATTAGTAAGATCTTCTCAAACATAACCCACCATTCTAATTTGAATTCTATGCGCCAGATCTTCTTCTGCTGTTAATCAGCGTAGCTCCATTGGTTTTGATAGTTATTTCAATTTACATCAACTGATGGTCTAGCCCTATGATTCTGTCATTCAATGTGTATCTCTACAACACATATTGAGGGTCTGATTGTGCAAAATTTACTCATCTAGGTGAGTACTCAATAACTTCAAAGGGACTGCTTAGTAGTATGAGTAAGGGTTGCACAATTGGGCTCTGAGAGAGAGCGAGCGCAAATGCAATGTTGTGTGGTACAGAGGTTTTACGTAAATGAATTTCAGATGACCACACACTCATGAGTGGTGAAGCCATGAACTGAGTGCCAATTAAGCCATTATACCACACTACACGGCATGTATTCTGCGTATGCCAAATACAGTACTATTTTAGGAATGCTTTAGAATTTTAAAAAATGTTTTTGGTACTGTCCTTCATAACCTTCTGCATTTAAAGCCAAGTACCCTCATTACCATTACTCAGCAGCGGGAGTCTCTGCTTTTTTAATAGAAAGGGAGAGGGAGCCAAGCCCAGGATGAAACTGGCCCTAGTGGGGTGAGTGCTTGCGGGGGTGAAGTCATTGCTGCTGCTAACCCTGACCAAAACTGGGCATTTGGGCTGAAGACTCTCCAGTGGTGATCTCTGTCCCCACCCCCAAGGACAAGGGGTTTGGAATGTCAGAGCGGTTTTGTGGGCAGAGTACAACAAATGATGCAGTCAAAGATACAGGATATTTCCCCCATAGCTCTTCACTTTATCACATAGCCTGCACTTTCGTACATGGCTATACTTTAACATGTGTGCTGTTTACATAGGTATGAGATATGTTTGTGTGTATAGCTATATTGATACATATCAGTTAGATAGAGATTTTTAAAAGTTTCGAATTTTAAAAGTTAAAAAGCATCAAAACAAAATCGTCCTTCTTTCTTACTCTCCTTTTATGGCGAGTTAATAACAGATCAGTTAGTGATTCACTGTTATGATGTGATCAGCAATTTTAACTGTAGAATTATGGTGTATATAATTAACTGTTTTTAGAAAAACTTCTGATTCTGCTATCATCACTCAACGTGGAGAAACTCCTTTTAAATTAAGTATCGGGAGCCATTCCATGAAATATTGCCAGTATTTCGACAGAGCGTTTTTCGGAAGTTTAAGAGCAACTAAAGCTAACTGATAATTATTAGATGGGAATCTTTATGCAATGTTCATTATACACGCAGAATTTTGAATTTTAGGATCACGTATTAATTATTTGATAACCAATAAAAATGAGGCTTCTTATCTTAAAGAACTATTGCCTAAGCCCCTCCCCTCAAAGGGAGTTAGGCATTTACGAGTAGGTACCTCCCTCTACTAGGATTCACAGCTGTGAACTGTCTGCTGGAGTTAAGCACTGAAGCAATGTCAGTTTTACTGTAGCCAAAGTACATTGCTAACAAACTGAATACACATATGGCCTTTGGAAAATATAAATCAAAACCAAGGCATAACTTGTGCACCAAACCATATGACATACAGTTATGAACTCATGCATTTTTATTTGTTATTTGTGGGATTTCACAACATAATTTTATCCCATATATCTCTGCATAATCATAAATGGCAGTGAAATTCATAAATGGAATGCATACATGTCCATAAAATTCCACTGGAAAATTAATCAGAGCATAAACGTTTATTTCATCGGGAATGCAAATTGGAAAATTTTCCAAATTCTTCTTAATACATGCTCCCCAAACTCTTTTTGGACACAGCAGCAAAATGAGGACAGACATATGCATGGGATTACAATTTTGTTAAACTTTAACACGAGGGAGGGGCTATACCTGCCCATCACCTATATTCTCCTATACCAGACACTTAATTGGTTCCAATGTGGGGATTACAGAACTCCTTACCAGAGAACCCATTAACTAGCCCAGGCTTACAGGGCTTGTTACCATATAACCCGTAACTAGCATCAGGTTTACAGGGCTACTTAACATATAACTCAAACACGGGGTGGCTCTCCTCAGTTTACACCCCAGGACTCAGCTCTGAGTCCTAGCACCCTCTTCCCCCCCTTCCCCCGCAAAGGGGACAGAGGGTGCAGCAGGGTGGGACCTCAGTCTGCAAGTGCTACAAGGTCTGACCTCTGCCCATGAAGGCCTCAAGGACTCACCCTATCACATGAGCCCAAGGCTCATCACCAAAATCCCAGGTCTTTTACCTCTGGGAACCATTCATTTTATTCTCTTAACTGCACTGGAAACCAGCGGCAATTTCTGACGAATAAACTCCACCACCCAAGTACCTTAGTTAGGTACTAAGTGTGTTCCTACTCAGACCACTGTGGGTTGAAGGTGCTGTGAGGAAGGCAAAAAACTTCCTGGTCCTTTGCCAGTTGGCCCATGGGAGAAAAAATTCCCTCCTGACCCTGTAAATAGGCGATTGGTTAGACCTGCAGTATCTGTCAGGCCAGGTTTCCATTCTTAGTTCAGGTGGGTAAGGTGGGCAGCTGGAACAGAGCCAAAAAAAGCTCCACAAGGCCCCTGCACTGGCTAAATCCTGGGAGCTGGGAATGCTAGCCAATCAGCACCCTTCTCCCCCAATTGGCCAATGGGTGCCAGAGACTCCCAGGGGAGGAGCTACCTATTGTCCATTGGCAAACGTCTCCCTCCCTTGCTACTGTGACTGTTTTCCTTTCACCAACAGCCCCATCAATTTCTCTTACCCATTGATGTGGGTGGGTGGCGTTTCCAAGTCTCTAAGTATTATAAAGAAATATGCACATTTCTCATATAAATCAAATAAGTTTTATAGCTTTTCCTCACAGCATTATTGACATATTGTATTGAGCTCCTACCATGCTGAGGGAAACTCATGCCAACGGAAATATTAGAAAGAAAGAAGGCAGTTTATTAAGAAAAGTGCCTCTTTTGCATGTTGGCTTAAACTTACAAGAACTTTTTGTTGTGTATCTATAAATATATTTTGAAGATATTTGTGTCTGTGAACTGGCTGGAGAACTTCACAGATTGCATGAGTCTCATTCAACACCAGATTTATGCAGATTTTTCTTTGCAATGTTCCACTAAAGGAGCTCTTTCATTGATTAAGCTACACTTAGAACAAGGTCCAAGAATTGTATAATAGAGGCCGCCATTTAGAAATGCACTTTATTTTAAACTGCAGAAGCCAGAATCTCCTCTTTCACTGGTTTTATACAGTTGTAATTTTATTGACTTCAACCGTTACTCCTGATTTACACCAGTGTAAGTAAGAAGAATCAGATTTTTAGTGAAAATACCACTAGAATAAAGGAAGACTTATTTAGTATGGTATTTAGGGATAAGCTAGGAGATTCCAGAAATGGGGGAAGTTATTGGAAAGACTAAATCAGGGACAGAAGTGTGAAACACCTGGAAAGTTCAGCATTATGTATGGTTTTCAGTTATTATTTTAATTATTAGTAGCTTTGGTGAACTTAATATAGCAGGATAATTACATAGTTAAAACTAATTAATAATTTTGTCAGGCATCCAAGCTTTCATTAGGGAGGGGACGGGCATAAATATTTTATGAATAAAATAAGCAGATTTCTTCTAAATCATAAGACTGGCTAGTATAGAGAGCTTCCTCAGCTCCCACTATGGCAGGCAAAGGCAATGCTTAAGTGGCTTAGAGGCAGAAGGCTTATGTGGGCCAACTGAACTGGGATGTATTTCTTCCTATATCTTTCTTCTGTTAAACACAGTTTTTACCTGGAGTATTTGGTCATTCAGCTGTCCTCACACAGAATAAATATGCTCTTTGGAACAGGGACCAAATCCTTTATTTTTCTGTTAAATGCTATGTAAATTTATGGTGCTATATAAATAATAACTAATAATTCATCATTACAATATCGGTGTCTTTTATCTATATTGTGGCTCTGCCACGGTTTCTATTACCTTGTTGCTTCTTTCTAAAATAGAGAACATGATGTGATATACTCAGATGCCACGCAGACCTGCATTCAAAAGGAATTGATATTACACTATCTATTTTGGACTATACAATCCTGCACTAGCAGGGAGATCGACTGATGATCTAATAGGTCTCAGGTCTTTTTCTGTCTCTAATTACTAAAAATCTGTTTTCCTCTTTGCTTTTAGGTTGAGACTAGACAGCAGAACTTGGTTTCCTTAATGTAGTTTTATTTCCCAATATAGACAGCATGAGAGAAAAGCTACCTAAATGTACAAGGGTATTGTCTTGAAGTGCTTGTTATTTAGCTTGCAAATGTATCCTGTAGCTGACACCACTCTTGGAACAGACGATGTTTATGTTGAGAGAGGATGCCAATGTGATGTATCAGTAGAAGATCTCACACCAGCACTTAAAACCATCATTAGAGCTATCAGGTGGGTGAAAAATACTTAGTGAAGAAATATTTGGAGAGCTCTAATATTGACTGTTGAAATTATTGTATGGCTATGTTTTTACATCACTAGTAAACATGCTAGTATAATTTCTCTCCCCACTGCTATTCAGCAGTATGCCTACAAGAAGCTAAAATATTTTCATAGCTCTAAGTTATCCTCTTTTCAACATTTCAAAAACATATTATATAATATGGGTCTCATTTGAATGGGAAAAGAAAGAGAAAGTGAAGCTTGATTTACAATATATGTTCTGTAATTCAAAATACACTCAACATACAGATGCAGATTTACTGCATGTATGTCACCAGGCCTGGAAAAGTTATAATATTTCTCACTTTGCAGTGTTGTAGCTCTGTTGGTCCCAGAATATGAGAGAGTCAAGGGTGGGTGACATAATATATTTCACTGGATGAACTTCTGTTGGTGAGAGAGACAAGGTTTCGAGCTAACAGAAAAGAAGAGTTCTGTGTAGCTCGAAAGCTTGTTTATTCCACCAATGGAAGTTGGTCCAATAAAATATATTACCTCATCCACCTTGTGTCTCTAATACTCACTGTCAAATTGACATTGTGTATTGAATTTGCTTACTCCCAAATCTTTCTGCAGTAGCATATTTTTTATGGTATAAGTTTCTTCTGGTGAGTTCAGAACAGCTATATTCCTGCAGCTAAGGAGAGCCTTGTCAATGATAATTCATTGATCTAGTTATGACTCCAACAGTTTTAAACTAATCTCAGTTTCTGTCTCCTTTATCAAAGTGGCAAGCTGCACAAAATTACTGAAAGGGAAATATGTTCATGTAATGGTGAGTTTGGGAAGAAAAGAAACTGACCTAAACACCAGTGGCCACATTTTGATATCATGCTCACACCTTACTTCTCAGGTAGTCCTATTAATTTCAGTAATAGTATCAGAAACTGGCCCTAAAGAAACGTATATAACCCATGTTAACTAAGTGTGGGCCTTTGGCCTCCTCGAGTAGCTGGACCATGTATGAGATTTACAGTCTTCAAACTAATAGGCCTGATCCTTTCACTCAAGCAGTAGAGAGACTCATGCATTTAGATCCAGAAATTCAATCACTGCAGATTCCCCAGCTATGAGTACTGTTACATTCACACAGAACTTCATACTTCCTTTATCAAATCAATTTTTATAGACAAGCACTGCCACTGAAAGATGAATTATTGGGAGAAATGCTATCATGAACTGACTGCAGTGTTTCTGAACAATGCACAGAGCTTATAATTTGCTATAAAACATGCTTCAGCCAATGTATGAAGTGGACAAAAATTAAGCAGGATACCATATTTGATTTTATTTCACTCACTCTGTCATCAGCAAGTTGCAATAGTTACATGAATACTTTTCAGATATTTTGGAAATTGGAAGTATTTTTCCTACAGATTGTATTATTTCATGTGGTATTAGTAGAAAAGAATTTCTATAGTGGGACAAACCTATATATCACACTAACCTTCCAGTGTGTGACTGACCCATCTCTATTATCTAAGTAGTATGTACATGTGAATACATGGGGGCAATCACATCCCTGAATGAGTGCTCCCACAGCTCCCGTCTTGTGCATCTTCATGGCAGAATCTATCACTTTAGAGAAGAATGTACCTCTGGCAGCAGAAGAGAGCCACTGCTGTGTTTCAAAAGGCTATCCTCAGAAAGACAAAATCACACCTCACGTCTCTGCCCAAACTGCTGCAAAATGACAAAAAAGTTAAATTTGTTTTAAAATCCTCCGGAAGTTTTATCAAAATGGGAGAGGTAGTGCTGGCGTGCTGCAGAGGCAATGGCAACTGCATCTCTGGAGACGGAAAGAACCAGTGTGTTCTTCAGCGAAAGGCTCTTAGCCTGCGCCCATTGCTCACAGGTCTGACTGCCTCCAAGTAGCAAGGGAGACTGAAGACTCTCTCAGTGGATCTGTTCAATAACAGTTCAAGCAAACCGGGCTCTCTTGAAAGTCATATGCTTGAACTTTCTGGCTACAAGGGCCACGGCTTCCTCTGCCCCACCTCTTCCAAGCTCCTGTGCCAGGCCAGCTGAGGGAGGGAGTTACATGGGAAGACCGTGAAAGTTCTCCATAATGGTTGTATGTGTTTGAGGAGAGTGTTAGGGCAATAGTGAATTAAGAGAAATGGTGCCACGTACCTCAGTCAGGGCCAAAATAAAGGAGTCAGTGTCTTGATTCCCCAGAGGATCAAGCTCTCACCATGGAGTTCTCAGTCAGCACGAAGCAGCTGATAATCCATACCAAGCATCAGCAGAGCAAGAGTATTACACATATAACTAATATTTCAACCTGTGCATGGTATACTAGTCCCCTCTGTGGTGGCAGGATGGGCGGTATTATCTGAACCAGTCCTGGATCCCTGGACAGCAATTAGCCATTAGTATCCTGCACTGAGAGACCTGCAGGCTTGACAGAAAGCACTGCAGTTTTTAGCTATGGCCATTAACTCACATTTACCAAGCATGTAAAATAGAGTCAAAAGGAGAAACTAATACAAATTTTTACCGTATAGTACAACATATCTGATCGTTTCCTGACAATGAGAGCAACTAGGCTGTGTAATATTGTCCCAGTGGAAATGGTGGGATTCCTACATTTCTTAGGACTTATAAATTCAGCGCTAAGAAATACACAGTAGAGAATAACTATGTAGTGTGGCAGTGAAGTAAGCTAGCTGACCTAGGAGGTCTTTTCTATCTCTAACTGCTGTATGTTTTCATACATACATTTTCATTTGGTGTTAATATGAAATCCAAATAATGTAGCTAAACGTCATGCAAACTTGTAAATTCCAGAGCTGATTAGTTATGTAATGAAAGGATAGGGATATATATTTGATGGAAAAAAGCAGGATGAATTTGGTTTAATTTTCTTTAAACTCCATCTGTTGGAATTATTAATTATATTTGAAATAATTAATATTAATATGGGAAATCACCAAACACCAATTTAACAATAAATTCCTTTATTAAATCCAAAGGATACTTTACGCAATTACTCTAAACATGCCTGAAAAGCCTAACTAATAAGTAGCAACAAAACATTTATAGGCATTTGATCAAAATACTTACAAACTGGCTAACCCCAAGGGTGCTCAGATCCATATTGGTCGACTCCAGCATAATCAGGCAGGTATTAGCAATGATCCCTTTAAGAATTTACTTTTTATACCCTTAAACAAACACAAGATATCATTGCTAATTACTGACTTCAGCTAAAAACCAGTTTGAGACAATTCACCCTTATTTCCAGTCTTAATCTCGATAAGATTTACAACCTCCTTTCTTCCCAAGATCTTTCATTTCTTATCTTCTCTCCCATTCCTTGCTGACCAGCAGAACAGTGAGAAGATTTGGGCATGTTTCTTTTAAGACATTCTTTGTCTTGTTACTGCAGTTCTTTATTTTATTAGCTACTTTTGAAACCACACAGCCTTCCCACACTGCAAGTAATGCTACTTATTATTCTCATGGTCTTCTTTTACTTCCTGATTGGGGCCTTCTTTACAAACACACATTTTGATCCTTAACCAATTGTAAGCTAACTTTAATTCTTTAATTTTATGCTTACCCGTTTATGAATTTGATTTAATTTCATTTTCTTTAAACTCCATCTATGCTATAGTTTGAAATGTATTTCTCTTTTACTATCCATTAGAACTTTGTCTTATGGTGTTCTGCTTGAGCTTCCTATATATTTTAACCCATAACATACTATTTTCCCCACCCCTACATGGTTCTAGAGCAGAGGTGGGCAAACTATGGCCCTCAGGCCACATGTGGGCCGTCTGTCCAAGACCGTCCTGCCTGGCCCTTGAGCTGCTGGCCCGGGGGGCTAGCCCCCAGCCCCTCCACTGCTGTCCCGCTCCTCAGCTCGCCGTGCTGCAAGCACTCTGGGTGGCAGGACTGCGAGCTCCTTCTGGGCAGCGCGGCTGCAAGAGCCGCCGGCCTGCCCCGGTGCTCTAGGCTGCGTGGCTGGCTCTAGCCGGGCAGCACAGCTGCCAGTCCTGGTGCTCTGAGCAGCATGGTAAGGGGCCAGGGAGCAGGGGGGTTGGATAAGGGTCAGGAGATCCCAGGGGGCAGTCAGGGGAGACGGAGCGGTTGGATGGGGCAGAGATTCTGGGGGGCGGTGGTCAGGGGACTGGGAACAGGGGGGATTGGATAGGCAATCCAATCTATCCAATCAATCCAACAGGGGATTGGGGGGCCTGTCAGGGGGTGGGGGTGCGGATAGGGGTGGGACAGTCAGGGGACAGGGAAAGGGGGGGAGGTTGGATAGCGGGTAGGGTCCGGGGGGAGCGGTTAGGAGCAGGAGGGTCCCAGGAGCGGGCGGTCAGGGACAAGGAGCAGGGGAGGTTGAAGGGGTCGTGGATTCTGAGGGGGGCAGTCAGGGGATGGGAAATGGGACGGGGCGGATAGGGGGCAGGGACCAGGCTGTTTGGGGAGGCACAGCCTTCCCTACCCGGCCCTCCATACAGTTTCGGGACCCCGACGTGGCCCTTAGGCCAGAAATTTTGCCCACCCCTGTTCTAGAGTCTCAGCCAGACTGTTTAGGCATATATAAAAAGACTGCCTGGGAGAAAAGACGATTTCTGGCTGCTGAGGATAGAGCAGGTTAGTATTCTAGGGAGGAGTCAGTGTTGCCTCAATCTACCTACACCTTGAACACCCCTCCTTCCGTGGCTTGCACTTCCCACATGATCTGCCTCCCTGCTACTAGTTCCTGACCCCTTCTGCAGGCAGAAAACCAGGAGGGGTTGCTGAGGCCAGGGATGGGGGAAAAAAGTCATGGAACCAGCAGGGTAGAAGAGCACTGTGGTACAGCCAGCATCCTGGGCAAGCATCATGGGGCTTCTGAATTGCTGGAAGTGGTGGGGCATGTTTTCACACTCAGCAGTGTAGTTGTGGTAGTCTTGTAGAGGAAAGCAATCTTCCTGGACTGTAATCTTCAAAGCAGGGACTATGTCATGATGCCTCTCAGACTAGGGCTCCAGTGCTTTTTGAGGCTTCTTGGTGCTATGGCAATTTAAACATTTTAAAAAATAATGACGTAAGAGCATCAGAATCACTAAAAGAACTGACGATGCATTTGCTCAGCCCCAGACTCAGTAAAGAGCACAATGACTAGAGCCTTGCGTGGATACAAAATTTGTATCTGCAGCCAATCTGCAAAAATTGTCCGTGGATATCTGCAGATTTGTAGGCTCTACTAATGACAAGCATACCTGTACATAACACTATAACTGGCAGCGTGAATGGGGAGGAAAATGAAGGGAAAGAAATACAAAACAAATGGGAAGCAAAACTTTGTACAAGAATAATCTTCATGTCCCTGTAATCCTGATTTTTTCTGCTCTTGCATTTGATGTTATTGATGTGAGGTGATGGTGCTAATATTGTTCTGTTTGGGCCTGGCTCATGCAAAACTTGTCTGAGCTTCAGGAGGAGTTTAGCCTCAGTAAAGATGCAGAGCAAATCGTGTAGAGATTCTTGGGGTAAATGACGTAGTGTCATACAAAAGTGTCTGAAATCATTTGGAGCTCAATTCAATACAAAATAATTTAGCTTCTGCTTTCTGCTGGATGATGAACTGGGCCATTATTTACAAATAATGCTTATGGTAAAGTTGCCTTACACCAATTGTTTTATTAGATTAGTTTAGTATACAGGATATCATTCATCTCATTATATTTAAATTATATTAAAATGACCCTGTTATATTTAATACAGTGACTCTGAGAAAAAATAATTAGCCTTTCAACTAGACAGGGGACTGCACTGTTTTGTTCGTTTTTGTTTGTTTTACTTTCTGCTTAGTATGTATGCTTGACTGTATCTAAACTGGTCTACTCAGTTTACATACAGTCAAGGTTTATGGTGAGTCTTTTTTGCCCTCTTGTGGTACAAATAGAAAACAAGCACTAAGCTGTACTTACTAGTGTGCCCTGTTGTGTGTTTTAAGGCCCAATTCTTCAAATACTTTAGCATATGAGTAACTTGACTTGTGGGAGTAGTGCCATTACATGCAAGTAAAGTCACCCAATGTGTAAGCGTTTGCAGTATCAGACCCTTAGTTTGTACCACATGTGAACACACAAAAATCGTTTAACATTTTGATTTTTAAAACTAACAAATACAAGGTAAATTCAAAGTTTTTGGATTTGTGACATAATTCTTTTATTTTGAAAAAAGTCCATAAAATTGCTATCATTAACCATAATGGGTGTTTACGTTTATTAAAATCTATTATATAAATAGTTATTTCAGGACTTTTAAAAAAAACAGATTGACTTATTTTTTAATTGAGAATTACTGATTAAATAGAATTTAACAACTCCAAAGGAACCCCTCAATTCCATCATTTAAATAATCCCTGCGTTTTTATGTTACATAGTAACTGACAGGTTTTAATAACATCATTCTTTTTACTTCTTTATCATTTGTATAGCTCATATATCTCCTTCCCCTCCTCCCTCCTGTAGGATATTTTACATGTATTCTTGGAATCCAGAAGAAAACTTCACACATCTGAGGCACAAGGGAATAAGGGCCTGATCCAAAGCCCATTGAAATTAGTGGGAAAATTACCATTGACTTCAATGAGCTCTGGATCCAGGCCCTAAATACTGAATTTTTGAGAACAGGACTCTACTGAAATTGACCCATTAAGAGCAGGTGCAATTACTATACAACTTCATGTCTGGAAAGAAATGAGAACAGTCATCAAGGGTAGAATTTTTCAAAGCAATGAGTGTTAGCCTAATTCTGTTCCAACTAAAGCCAATGAAAAACTTTTAGGCTGAGAAGACTCCTAGGTTCAGAGGACGCAAGAAAAAAGACCCTTATTACATTAGGAAACATAGATACATTAAAAGAGATTCTCCCCAAATAGCCAGGATTATCCTGAGTTCCAAAACAACATAGTCCCTTGGTCAAGCAAGGAAAAATGTTAAAACAGCCTTGAATAACCAAAGCCCTGGTCTATATAACAACTTACTGCTTCCAGACAAGGTGCTGATCTACAGTTCAGATTTTTGTGTATGCTGATTAACCAGGTTTATGGCCCGATAATGAAAACTGACCTTCTGCCTCAATTTTCTTGTACATGCCATCCCGTAGTAGGAAACTGGATTATTTTCCCATATAACATACTACTTCCCTTGCTCCACACTTCCTGTTTAGTCTCATATTGCACTTCATGAGAAGTGTGCATGGCAATTATGTAAGGCAACCAAAAGAAAGAAGAAAGAAAAAAAAGAACAACTATATTTTCTCCTAAATAAACCACCTTTACAATGCAAGTTGTTTTGGAACAAGTCACTTTAATGTTTTCTTCATAACCTGAACAAAGAATGGAATACATGGGGATTAGATGTTCTATCAGACTTTTAGGAATAGAACATATTGGAGTCATTTGACAACTATGTGAAAAAATTCCATTTCCAACATTTTCCCTGCTTCAGGTTCCTCCATGTTAGAAATGACAGTGAGATATATTAGCTTGTGGAATTAGTCTCCCAGTGGAAGCAATGGAAGTTTGTCCCTTTGCATATTAAAAACTACATTTCCACTGTGCACAATAGAGATTAATCCTGAACTGGCAAGGAGATGGAAGAGTTGTTCTAATAAGTCTCTTCCGTTTCTAGACTCTATGACAAAGATTATGCTTCATCCATTATATCAGTGACACTCCACCTTATCTGAATTCACCATTTAACTTCAAACTTACAAGAATGCGACAAATCAAGAAACTAAGCCTTGTGGGAAAAGATTGATACTACTTAAAATAACAGGTTTCAGAGTAACAGCCGTGTTAGTCTGTATTCGCAAAAAGAAAAGGAGTACTTGTGGCACCTTAGAGACTAACCAATTTATTTGAGCATGAGCTTTCGTGAGCTACAGCTCAAGCTCATGCTCAAATAAATTGGTTAGTCTCTAAGGTGCCACAAGTACTCCTTTTCTTTTTACTTAAAATAACAGGTTTATACATAATCAAAAGGGGTCCATTATAAATTTCAACTCTGACTGCATACTTTTTATAATAATGTGGTAAATAAATAATACAAAGTACAGTTTTCATGTAATTCCATTTAAAGTAATACTAATCTCTAGTTATCACAGAGTGATAACCATGGCTTTTTATCTTCTTGTTGGCTGTCTTACAGGTTAATTATGTAGTATAATAAAAATTGAATTAGCTAATGTTATAGCATGAAATATTAGGATTAAGGATGGTGTGATGGGATATATAAACCCCACACTGATGAGTAAGGGGTTTGTGAGGCGGCCCTTCACAGCCACACCTGCAGGGCCTGCACAAGCTGGAGGCAGAGCTTTAAAAAGGGGAGAAGAGCTCTTCAGAGCAGGGCAGTGGAAGGGAGCAGACAACTGCATGGACGGGAAAGTACTGCCCAGGAGCCCATTGCCTGAGACTTGACAACACAGACCTATGCAAACCCACATAGAAGAGGCAAGTGACTGAGCGAGCAGGTCAGAGACTTCATTGGAATAAGAAAAGGAGTACTTGTGGTACCTTAGGGACTAATCAATTTATTTGAGCATAAGCTTTCATGAACACAGCTCACTTCACTGGATGCATACTGTGGAAAATACAGAAGATGTTTTTATACACACAAACCATGGGAAAAAAGGGTGTTTATCACTACAAAAGGTTTTCTCTCCCCCCACCCCACTCTCCTACTGGTAATAGCTTATCTAAAGTGATCACTCTCCTTACAATGTGTATGATAATCAAGGTGGGCCATTTCCAGCACAACCAACAGGAGAGTGGGTTTGTTGAGGAGGGTGGGGAGAAAACCTGGATTTGTGCTGGAAATGGCCCACCTTGATTATCATACACATTGTAAGGAGAGTGATCACTTTAGATAAGCTATTACCAGCAGGAGAGTGGGGTGGGGGAGAGAAAACCTTTTGTAGTGATAAACACCCATTTTTTCATGCTTTGTGTGTATAAAAACATCTTCTGTATTTTCCACAGTATGCATCCGATGAAGTGAGCTGTAGCTCACGAAAGCTTATGCTCAAATAAACTGGTTAGTCTCTAAGGTGCCACAAGTACTCCTTTTCTTTTTGCAAATACCAGCTAACACGGTTGTTACTCTGAAACCTGTCATTATGCAAGGCACTGCATTTAGCCGTATGGAGTGGAAATCTATCAACTGCATGAAAAAACTTGTACAGATACAGACAGACATCATCATCCTTTCCAAATGCAAACAAATGGACATCGTACCAAAAGAACTGAAGGTAAAAAATTCGTTACAATCTACATACCACACAGACTATGCTGACAGCTTGTGCCACATGCTCTCAAAGAAACTGCGGAACCACCTGATCAACATCCTCTACAGCAAACAGGGAAAAATAAAGAATGAGCTCTCAAAAATGGATACTCTCATAAAAAACCAACCTTCCACACAAACTTCCTCATGGCTGGACTTTATTAAAACTAGACAAGCCATTTACAACACACACTTTGCTTCTCTACAAAAGAAAAAGGACACTAAACTTTCTGAACTACTACATGCCACAAGGGGCCACAGCAATGGTTCCCTCAACCCACCCAGCAATATTGTTAACCTATCCAACTATACTCTCAGCCCAGCAGAAGCAGCTGTCCTATCTCGGGGCCTCTCCTTCTGCCCCTCCACCCCCATAAATATGATACAGTTCTGTGGTGACCTAGAATCCTATTTTCGACATCTCCGACTCAAGGAATATTTCCAACACACCTCTGAACAACATACTAATCCACGAAGACCTCCCTGCCAACACTACAAAAAGAAGGATTCTAGGTGGACTCCTCCTGAAGGTCGAGACAGCAGACTGGACTTCTACATAGAGTGCTTCTGCCGATGTGCATGGGCTGAAATTGTGGAAAAGCAGCATCACTTGCCCCACAACCTCAGCCGTGCAGAACACAATGCCATCCACAGCTTCAAAAACAACTCTGACATCAAAATCAAAAAGGCTGACAAAGGAGGTGCTGTTGTCATCATGAATAGGTCAGAATATGAACAAGAGGCTGCTCGGCAGCTCTCCAACACCACTTTCTACAAGCCATTACCCTCTGATCCCACTGAGAGTTACCAAAAGAAACTACAGCATTTGCTCAAGAAACTCCCTGAAAAAGCACAAGATCAAATCCGCACAGACACACCCCGGGAACCCCGACCTGGGATATTCTATCTACTACCCAAGATCCATAAACCTGGTAATCCTGGGCGCCCCATCATCTCAGGCATTGGCACCCTGACAGCAGGATTGTCTGGGTATGTAGACTCCCTCCTCAGGCCCTACGCTACCAACACTCCCAGCTACCTTCGAGACACCACTGACTTCCTGAGGAAACTACAATCCATCGGTGATCTTCCTGATAACACCATCCTGGCCATTATGGATGTAGAAGCCCTCTACACCAACATTCCACACAAAGATGGACTACAAGCCGTCAGGAACAGTATCCCCGATAATGTCACAGCTAACCTGGTGGCTGAACTTTCTGACTTTGTCCTTACCCATAACTATTTTACATTTGGGGACAATGTATACCTTCAAATCAGCGGCACTGCTATGGGTACCCGCATGGCCCCAAAGCATGCCAACATTTTTATGGCTGACTTAGAACAACGCTTCCTCAGCTCTTGTCCCCTAACGCCCCTACTCTACTTGCGCTATATTGATGACATCTTCATCATCTGGACCCATGGAAAAGAAGCCCTTGAGGAATTCCACCATGATTTCAACAATTTCCATCCCACCATCAACCTCAGCCTGGTCCAGTCCACACAAGAGATCCACTTCCTGGACACTACAGTGCTAATAAACAATGGTCACATAAACACCACCCTATACCGGAAACCTACTGACCGCTATTCCTACCTGCATGCCTCCAGCTTTCACCCTGACCACACCACACGATCCATCGTCTACAGCCAAGCTCTGTGATACAACCGCATTTGCTCCAACCCCTCAGACAGAGACGAACACCTACAAGATCTCTATCAAGCATTCTTACAACTACAATACCCACCTGTGGAAGTGAAGAAACAGATTGATAGAGCCAGAAGAGTTGCCAGAAGTCACCTACTACAGGACAGGCCTAACAAAGAAAATAACAGAACGCCACTAGCCGTCACCTTCAACCCCCAACTAAAACCCCTCCAACACATTATCAAGGATCTACAACCTATCCTGAAGGATGACCCAACACTCTCACAAATCTTGGGAGACAGGCCAGTCCTTGCCTACAGACAGCCCCCCAACCTGAAGCAAATACTCACCAGCAACCACATACCACACAACAGAACCTCTAACCCAGGAACCTATCCTTGCAACAAAGCCCGTTGCCAACTGTGCCCACATATCTATTCAGGGGACACCATCACAGGGCCTAATAACATCAGCCACACTATCAGAGGCTCGTTCACCTGCACATCCACCAATGTGATATATGCCATCATGTGCCAGCAATGCCCCTCTGCCACGTACATTGGTCAAACTGGACAGTCTCTATGTAAAAGAATAAATGGACACAAATCAGATGTCAAGAATTATAACATTCATAAACCAGTCGGAGAACACTTCAATCTCTCTGGTCACGCGATTACAGACATGAAACTTGCGATATTACAACAGAAAAACTTCAAAACCAGACTCCAGCGAGAGACTGCTCAATTGGAATTCATTTGCTAATTGGATACAATTAATTTAGTCTTGAATAGAGACTGGGAGTGGCTAAGTCATTATGCAAGGTAACCTATTTCCCCTTGTTTTTTCCTACCCCCCCCCCCATTCCTCAGACGTTCTTGTTAAACCCTGGATTTGTGCTGGAAATGGCCCACCTTGATTATCATACACATTGTAAGGAGAGTGATCACTTTAGATAAGCTATTACCAGCAGGAGAGTGGGGTGGGGGGAGAGAAAACCTTTTGTAGTGATAAACACCCATTTTTTCATGCTTTGTGTGTATAAAAACATCTTCTGTATTTTCCACAGTATGCATCCGATGAAGTGAGCTGTAGCTCACGAAAGCTTGTGCTCGATAAATTGGTTTCTCTAAGGTGCCAAAAGTACTCCTTTTCTTTTTGTGAATACAGACTAACATGGCTGTTACTCTGAAACTTGATTGGAGTAATTTATTCTGGGGAGCTAAAAGGGGCTAGGGACAGGAAGTTGTCCCTGGGGAGCAGTTTAGCACCCCGGATTGGAGCCTGGTGGAGAGAGCAGGCCCAGGAGCCCCACCCACCCCAAGAGGACACTACAACACTAGGAATCTTCATCTAGATGAGAGACCAGCTGAAAAAGGCATTGACTGTTCAAGGGCTCAACCCTCAAAAAATCTCAGGGCTAAAGGGGAGGACTGGAAATCATTGGGGCCAGGGCATTGAAGGACCTGACTGTGGTTTCAATGGGGAGATGCCCTGCTAAAACCCCACCTGACCACTAGGCAACACTGTTGGTGATTGTGCACATTCTACAGATGGGCCAACAGTTTTGTGCTCCCTACGTGCTTACTTGCACTAGAGTATAGATCTTTCCAAGTTATGACTAGTATCTTCCTTTTACCTCTCTTCAACACAAAGCAGTATGGCCAAACTTCTCAGACTCCCAAATATGCTGAGCTTTCACAACTCCTATTTAAATCAGTGGAAGTTACAGGAGCTCACATCACCTTTGAAAAATCTGATCACTTTTATTTAGGCACCTAAAGATATATTCAAAATCTTTGGCCTGTATTTCTTCACATTTATGGCTTAACACAAAGTTTCCTGTTCTTAAAAAATACCCATTGAACATCTGATTGCCACACAAATTACACAAAATTGTGCAAAATGGTCTTTATGTGAAATTTATGTTTCATCATTAATTATTTACTATTGAATGGCACCTTTGATTGCTTTGCGGTAAAATCCAACAGTCACGTCCCACAATCCTTATTCAACCATAACTCCCACTGATTTCCACTGGGAAAATGTCATAATTGTACTTGAATGAGAACTGTGCCTCAGTCAAATCTCTGGACTGTAGTGTTTGGTCCCAAAGCAGCAAAAGAAGAATTAAAAAAGGAGAATACTGGCCTGCATGATGAGACACTGTTAATCAACAAATGAAAAATTAATGAGAAACAAATTGGATGCACAATTAAAGATACTTACAAAATGGGATGTGTGGTACTGTACTTATAAGGAACACAATAAAGTGAATACTTTAAATTAATTAGTATGTTTTTATCCTCCTCCCACTAAAATCAGTGGGAAGTTTGCTGCTGACTTCAGTGGGAGCAGAATCAAGGCCTTTAAACTGCATGCAAAATTGTTTGGTTTGATTCAAATTGTCATTCATACAGCCATCCACAGCTATATATTTATCTTTAGGTATTAGAGAGACAAGGCAGGTGAGGCAATGTATTTTATTGGATCAACTTGTGTTGGTGAGAGAGACACGCATTCGAACCATACAGAGATTTCTCCACTGTGGCTTGAAAGCCTGTCTCTCTCACCAACAGAAGTTGGTCCAGTAAAAGATATTACCTCACCCACCTTGTCTCTCTCATATGCTGGGACCAACTTGATTAGAACTACACTGCATATATGTCTAGGTATAGCTACCTAGATATAGATGGATATACCCTACTATTTTCTCAGTAGAAAATAAAAGCACACCCTTTAACGTTCACAGATTTGTTTATATAAAGGAGAGTACAATTAGCATGGCAATTTTTATCATTTAAGTTATTCAGCACTGGAGTGCGTTAGATTAAAATTATACACATATAACTAGGAGGGCATTTGCTAACAAAATGGGAAGCTTTGAAAGGAACCAATCTAGCAACAAAACAAAACTTATGACTTGTTGAGATTTAGCTATGAAAATTCCCTCAACATTAAGATCCTGGTACAAGAAGTTGCTGAAGCACAAGCCTAACTTTGAGGATCTGAGCAGCCTCATTGACCTCAATGAGACTAGTCACCATGTTTAAGTACCTTGCTGAATTTGCACCTAACAGAAGAGAACACTTTGATGGGCACACATTTATAACTTTAAACAAGCTATTTAAAATCCCATATAACATGTCTTTAAGATGACAATTCTAAACTTGCAAAATGCTGACTTCAGTGGAATTGTGCTTATAAACTCCACAAATCACCTTGAAAAAGAAGGGTTTTGCTGAGTGTAACTCAAGAGTTCAGAAGAAAATATCATCAGCTTAGCTTAGGCCTTGTCTACACTACCAAGCTTTGACGACAAAAGTGATGTCGACACTCAAAAATCTGCATAATAAAAATCGGAGTGTCGTGTTCACACTCGCTCCTTCTGTCGGCAGAGTGCGTCCACAGTTGGGGCACTATCATCGACAATGTGAGCAATGGACTGTGAGTACCTATCCCACAGTCCAGCTCGACACCTTCTGTCACTAGGTGTTGTGGGAAGGCGGAGCGGATTGCAGCACATCTTAGAACTGGGCTCAATGTCCCGTGATGCATTGCTTTCTGTCCCAGCACTCCATGGGCTTCCGGCTTTCTTTTGCGGCATTTTTCAACGGCCCTTCTTTGCTGTGCACCCAGGTATCTTTGTGAGACGGGATGGATCCTGCACTGCTCTCCTATTCTCTGTTAGCTGTCATGAAGACATTGCAGATGGCAGTGCAGTTAATCACAAAGTTCCTAACTGAAGAAGCTCCCAGTTGTGTGACATGCTATGTGATATGGCTAGGAGCAACTTTAGATTGCTTTTGGCATTCACAGAACAGCTGCATAGGGTAGACCATCACTTTTGGGCTTGGGAAACAAGCATTGAATGGTGGGATCGTATCATCATGCACGCGTGGGATAATGAGCAGTGGCTTCAGAACTTTCGGATGTGGAAAGCCACCTTCCTGGAACTGTGTGCAGAGCTCGCCCCAGCACTACGGGACAAGGACACCATAATGAGAGCTGCCCTATTGGTAGAGAAGCGTGTAGCAATCACTGTGTGGAAGCTGATGACTCCAGTCGGCTGCGAATAAATTTGGAGTTGGGAAGTCGACTGTTGGGGCTGCGTTAATGCAAGTGTGCAGAGTAATTAATTGAATCCTGCTATGAAGGACCGTGACTCTGGGAAATGTATGTGAAATAGTGGACAGCTTTGCAGAAATGGGTTTCCCTAACTGTGGAGGGGCGATGGATGGCAAAATTTTGGCACTAGACCACCTTGCAAAGGAGTACATCAATAGGAAAGGGGTACTTCTCCATAGTGTTGCAGGCACTTGTGGCTCACCGTGGGCGTTTCACTGACATCAACGTGGGATGGTCCGGGAAGGTGCATGATGCACGCATTTTCAGGAACACTGGCCTGTATAGAAAGGTACAAGTGGGGACTTTCTTTCCAAACCAGAAGATTACAGTGATCCTAGGAGATCCAGTGTACTCCTTACAGCTGTGGCTCATGAACCTTACACGGAAAACCTGGACAGCAGTAAGGAGCAGTTCAACAACAGGCTGAGTAGATGCTGGATGACAGTGGAATGTGCCTTTGGCAGATTAAAGGTGCACTGGCGATGCCTTTATGGCAGATTAGACCTTAATGAGAATAATATTCCCATGGTGATAGCCGCATATTGTACATTGCATAATCTTTGTGAAGCTTTGAGTGGTGAAAGGTTTGAGTGGAGTGTGGAGGTAGAGCGCTTGGCTGCTGATTTTGAGCAGCCAGGTACAAGGGCTATCAGAGGAGCTAGAGGGGGCCAATTCGAATCAGGGAGGCTTTGAGGCAACACTTTGAAAATGAGAACCAGTAATGTCTATCTCTGTGATTGGTGCTGCAATGTTACATTACATGTAGTTTTCCTAGGAAGTAATAGTGATATCTGGGGCCTTACTTTCCAGCAAGCACATGAATAAACTGTTTGTGTATGTATTGGTATTGCTTGCTATCTCAATTTGCAGAAAACAAATAAAGATGAGCAGGGCTTTGGAGCTGTGCTCCGGCTCCGCTCCAGCTCCAGGCAAAAACCTGCAGCTCTACTGCTCCGGAGCTGCTCCGCGGGCTCCACTCCACATCCTGAAGATGAGTTACCACTCAAAAACTTTGCTTTTATTGGACAAGAAACAACGCATCCAAAACACCCAAAGATGCTTGGTGGGAAAGGAGGTACCAGGGAAGGGCAGATTTTCAGAGCTGTGTGTAGGTCCAGCTATCATTAAGAAAGTTGTCTGAGGGGGTGGAATAAAGGGGAAACAGAGAAGTTCCAGAAAGTGGACTGTGTGGGTGGAGTTTGGGGGGGGCATAGAAGAGAGTTCTGAATGTGCTGCAGGGGAGGGCGGGTACTGATCTCCTCAGTCTGCAGCATCATTAAGGACTTCAGCTTCTGCATTTGCTCCTGAATTACTTTAATCAACCGCTCAGTAGTGTCCTTAACAGATTTTCTTTTCTGGCCTGCCTTTCAGCTTCTACCACTCCTTGTGTTCCCTTTTCTCTGCATAGGAGGAGTGACTCCTTTTGGTGGTTCTCAGGCAGGTTTATCAGTAACACAGTGCTCCAGCTGAGTCACATTGTCTGCATATTAACTAGTACAAACTCCTTCCAGGGTATACAGTCCACTGGGGCCTATCTCAGTACCCCCCTCTCTCTCTAGACCTCCCTGCGCTTTGGTCTCTAAGTAGTCCAGCCCTGGTATGGAACTGTATCTCCAGGGCTTCCTCACTGGAGACACTATCTTCCTGCAGCCCTCCCCAGGCTCAGTACCTACTCAGTCCCAACAACCAGCCAGGAGCTCCCTCAATGCTCCCCTGGTCTCTGCAAGCAAACCATCCGTAGCCCTACTGCTCTTCCAGGCATCCAGGCCTGCAGTCCTTTTTTCTCCTGCTCCAAGCAGTAACTGATTACTGCTCTGCTCTGCAGCTCCTTTTATATGGCCCTCCGGGGCCCTGATTGGCTGCTTCCCCTGCAGCTACTCTAGCCTGCTTGGAGGACCTCTCTACTGCTCCTTCCTTGGAATGAGTGTGGTAGAACTGTGAGGCCTCTAGCAAGGGGCCTTTGGACCTAGTCCATCCCATCACTTGAGGGTACATCTACTACATGCTTGTGGCTTCCGCCCTACTCCCTATGTTGCTTGTCTGTATGCCGCTTTGGTCCCTGTACAAGTGATTGCTGAATCGCACGGGAAAGTTTCCTACAATGGGAAAGGAACAAAGTTTCTCTGCCAAGGAACCTTCCGCAGAGGATTATGAAGTTCCTCTAGAAAACTTTCCTGGAGATCTCTCTGGAGGATTCCCGTGAGATCTCGGCGTGCATCAACACCCTGTTCCGCCATACTGATTAGCTACACAGAGAAATGTCCATTTCACAGAAACACAGCCAGCCTTCTACATTTCTATACCCTGAACCCACCTCCACATTACACAAACCACAGCCACTTACCAGATGTCTCCTCTCCTGCTTCTTGCTCGCCGGAGAGCAACTGCTGAGACTGGCTAGACACCTTTGGAGTGGTGAACAGTTCCTGGATGCCTGCCTCACTGGGTGACCCTGCCAGGAGCTCCACATCATTGTCTAACTCCACCTCTTCATCAATGACTTTGTCCTTCGGATTAGGTCCTCTTTCCACTGCCTCCAGGCCCACCGAAGTACCCACGGGGCTCTTGGCAGTCGAGGTGCGGTCACCACCGAGGATAGCGTTCAGCTCCTTATAGAACCAGTACGTCTTAGGTGCAGCATTGGAGCAATCGTTTGTCTCCCTCGCCTTATGGTATGCCTGCCTCAGCTCTTTTATCTTCACTCTGCACTGCAGCGCATCCCGATCACAGCCCTTTTCGCACAAGCCTCGAGAAATGTGCCTGTAGGTATTCCAATTCCTACGACTCAAGCGCAGCTGGGACTGCACAGCCTCCTCTCCTCATATACTGAGAGGATCCAGCACTGGTCCAAGAAGGAGAGCGTTTGCTGCAGTTACCTGCCATGGTCGCCTGGGAGGATGCAATGAGACCTCTCCATGCCAAGCAAACAGGAAATGGAATTTCAAAAATTCCGGGGGCTTCTAAGGGGGAGGGGCGGATGGCTGTTATCTGACTGCAGGGCAGTAGAGTTCAAACTGCTGACCAGAATGATCACGATGAGCTTTGTGGGACACCTCCTGGAGGCCAATTAAAGAAATAAAATCAAGTGTGGTGTCTACACTGGCATTTTGTTGGCAAAAATTTAGAGGAAAAAGACTTATGTCTCTCATTGGGGTGGTTGTATTTTGCCACCAAAACACGGCATTTTTGCCACCAAAAGTCCCATCGCAGTGTGTACATATTCACTGTTTTGTTGAAAAAAGCTGCATTTTGTTGACAAAACTTTGTAGTGTAGACAAGGCCTTAGTTTAATTTAGCTGATGTAACACTAAGCTGTCAGTATTATGAAAAGATAGACATTTGACTCAGTATTGATGCCTTTATTGTTTTACAAAAATGTATAAGGATTAATCTGGAAAAATGTTTCTTCCACAGAATCATGAAATTTCATGTTGCAAAGAGAAAGTTTAAAGAGACATTACGTCCATATGATGTAAAAGATGTAATTGAACAGTATTCAGCTGGTCACCTTGATATGTTGTGCAGAATAAAAAGTCTTCAGTCCCGGTAAGGAAAAAATAATCCTTCATCATTGAAGATCCTTCCTGTATAAAAATACCTTGAGCTATTTTGTCATTTAGCACCAGAAGAATTGTGTGTCTTTTATATTACCAATTTTTTTTTGGCCCAAGTTTCACCTCTACTGCAGCTTGGTCTTCCTTTCTGTGAATGCAGTTAGCCCTGCAATTAAATTGTGGGTGGAAAAAATGTGGATGTAAATTGGGCCCAGAAAATTTAAAAACTTAGACCCCCCCTTTTTTTTAAGTGCTGATGGAATATTTAATACAGTGACTGTTTGAAAACTGTTTTCCAATCCCTTATATTCTCATTGAAGTTAACAGAAGCTGAGGACCCATAGCACCACAATGGTCCGGATCCTATATTTTAATATTCTGGACTCTATACAGTAATAAACTGACACGTCCATGATACATATATATCCCTCCTTATATTTGCATTTGGGAAGCATTTCCCAGATTTAGAAGCCCAAGCTCTCTGTTTGTGCTCAGCCTTTCCAATGCAGAGTTTTGCAGTTCCCTCCACCTCCGGCTCCTATATACTGTATGCCGGTTGGCCACTATGAAATGGCATCTGAAGAACACACGGAGGGCTCAATACTGCGTATTAGTTATCAGAGATATTGATTTATTTCAGTGAGCACTATATATATAATTATATATATATATATATATAATTCAAAGCCTATCGCCCAATTTCTTTCACAGCGTTGACCAGATTCTTGGAAAAGGACAAATCACAACAGATAAGAAAAATCGAGAAAAGAATACTGCAGAGAATGAAACAACTGATGACCTTAGTATGTTAGGGCGTGTAGTCAAGGTGGAGAAGCAGGTAAAGTGACTGTATGAGACCATGATTTTGTTTTATTGCTTATAACTTTCTATAATTAATAATGGATTTTTCAATTTACAACAATTTAGTAAAATAACTTTATCTGGTGTCTGCACTATTCTAAATGTTGAAGTAAAACACACACAAATTATATTACATTAAATGTGTTTTGTATACAGAAATGGAGACACATACACTACTGAAATCTGCACCATTTAATAGTTAAAATATTAACTTAATCATGAAGCATCTGTAAATACACTGCTTTTAATAGCTTTCTTTTTTTGATGAGTAGCA
Source organism: Lepidochelys kempii (assembly GCF_965140285.1). Taxonomy (NCBI): domain Eukaryota; kingdom Metazoa; phylum Chordata; order Testudines; family Cheloniidae; genus Lepidochelys; species Lepidochelys kempii. Next base: position 59,067,300 of record NC_136382.1, read on the forward strand.
TTTTTATACAGAGAAACACACATTTCCTTTATATGCAGATTGTTCCTATTATCTTTTACATTTTCTCTTTGCTTAGATTCTAGAGAGGCTCTAGGGAGGCAAATATTTTTAAATAATATTTTGAACTTACTTTAACCTTTTTTCCCCAATCTGCAGGTACAATCCATAGAGTCAAAGCTGGACAGCCTGTTAGATATTTATCAACAGGTCTTAAGGAAAGGATCTGCATCAGCGCTTACTTTGGCTTCATTTCAAATGCCATCTTTTGAATGCGACCAGACCTCTGATTATCAAAGTCCTGTAGACAGCAAAGATTTATCTAGTTCTGCACAAACTAGTGGATGTGTATCCAGATCAGCTAGTGCCAACATGCCTCGTGGCCTACAGCTTATACTGACACCAAATGAATTTAGCACTCAGGCTTACTATGCTTTTAGTCCAACTATGCATAGTCAAGCAACACAGGTGCCAAATGATGGACCTGCAACAGTAATAACTAATAATACATCAAACCAAATAAACCAGGCAACTAAGCCAACAACACCAACAACGTTACAAATACCACCTTTCTCCTCAGTCAAGCATGCCAACTGGCCTGAGCCTCTTCATATTACTCCTGCGACCACACAGGAAAATATTTCTGATGTCACCGCTTGCCTTGTTGCGTTAAAGGATAATGGAAAAGTTGCACAGCACAAAGTGACAAAGGATCTTTCATGGAGAAAAAGCCTTGATACAGAAGGGGAACCCTTGGTCCCAGTTAAACCAGTAGTGCAAATGGATTTAGGAAAATCTTTATCTGTACAAAATCTTATACAATCATCTGAAGAACTGAATGTACAGATTGCTGGGAATGACTCCAGTGGCTCAAGAGGGAGCCAAGAAGTGTACTCCAAATGGAGGGAGTCAAAATTATTTATAACAGATGAAGAGTTGGAAGCAGAGACAAAAACAGAGGCTTTTGAAAGCATCTCTCGCTCATTAGTGGAAACAACTCTCTCTACTGACTCTCTAAGGACTGGAATATCAAGATCATCTCAAAGCATTTGCAAGCCAGGGGACAGTACAGATGCACTCAGCTTGCCTCATGTCAAACTTAAATAACAATTTATGGGTTTTCTTCATTGGCTGAGTAATTCCTTTAGTCATACATATCATAGCATGAACTCTTTTGAAAGCCTTTTTAATAAAATAAAATTGTAAGAATCAGGAAGAATCTGAAAGGCAGTTGTATGAGCCCATATCTTCTAGTTGCATGAAAATGCATGCTTAAGTGACAGCTAAAATTCAAATTTATACCTAATGTACACATCACTTTTATGTAGTACAGTAGGTGTAAATAATGAGTAATCTACAAAGTTAATACTGCAGACTGTGTCAGAAAGCAAAGGTCTGAGCATTTAGAAATAGTGTTGTTTCTACAGTACAGAAGTAAAAATTGTAAGATTTAAAGCACTTTGCTTCTGGATTAATTAAAAATATATATGTCCTGAATTAGACAATAGTTTATGTTTACAACAAAAATATTATCTACAGCTGCTAGCAAGGTACCAAGGAAACTAGTAATATGGGACTAGAAATGGCTGCTAGTTGCAAGATATACACATTAACTCATCATTAATCAGTGATTTTAATACTCTCAGCTTTAGAATGTTAATTTCTGTAACATTTTTGGTGATTTAGTGCTGTGGCAAAGTACTTTGCACACCACTTTCAGGTGGTTCTTTATGATAAGAACCTTCTTTTGCTATGAAATGTATAAATTCAAAGGATAAGGGCTGGCATTAGAGATGGATAATCTGGACTACTGCACCAAAAATTCAGGGGCAGCTTTCCTTACCCCAAACTTGCTGATATCACTGATGTGCCCTTCCCAAGGATCTGAAGCATTCTGGAAGTAGAATCAGCAGGAGAGGAGAGGGCGTTACCTTTATTGTAGAGGCAGTTCTTCTTTCTGCCTTGAAGGTGGCACCATGCTTCACAATTGTACCCTGATACTCCATGATACTGTGTCAGAAGTCTGTGAAGGAAGTGAACGTGGTAACATATGGGGTACTGAAAGCAGAGGGAAAAACAAAGGGGATAAGGGAAGAGAGAGAGAGACTACAGAAGGGGTGAAGAGGGGGAAAAGAGAGACAATACGATAAGCAAAGGAAAATATGAATTTGGAGAAGAAAAAAAGGGGTGGGAAAAAAGGGGATGGGGAAAAAATGAAAATAACAGCAGGGAGGCAGGGACAGTGAAAAAGGTCTTTAAAATTCCAGCCTGTTGGTCCCAGACAGCTAGTGTTTCTTCCAAAAAGCCATGTAAGGAAATGGGAGAGGTAATAGAGACAAACGGCTGAATTGCCCAAATCGAAGAAGACCGAAGTTTTAAAAACGAGGGGACGAGGAGGAAAGAGGGAAAGGAGTCACATTCTTATTAGCTTTATAATGCCATTTTACAAAGGACCCTCAGATTCCTTCCCCATACCACCTCCCACCTAGTTTGGGGATTCAAAGCATGCAGCATATTGAGCATTCTCCCCTGAGACCTCCTCTTGCTCTCATAGCCTTTCTACGTTTCACTTCTGCAGAGGTGCAGTAGCAGTACTAGTGCCTACCTATTGGTCCTTACCAGGGCTTTGCCATGGAACCCTGTAGGAGCCTCCACCCTTCCGCACTGAACAAGATTTCTATTTGTTGTATCCCCCCAAATTACAGCCAACATGTACCACTGACTCATGGGCAACCTGTTCTGGGCCTGGCCACCTCTAGCAACAAGAACTCCAAATGTATGGGAGTGCCAGTTCCAGCTCACTCAGAGCACTGTTTCATCAAAGCCCAGCCCTGCTGAGGATTTATTATACATCAAAAATGTCAGAGCAGTCTTAATCATGGCTAAATGCTGTAGATTGTATTGTGAAGGACTTGAACTGTTTACTATGAATCCACTGTAATTTCTGCCTCCATATTTCTTTTACAAAAGTATTCCTGGATGTTACATGATAACCTTATTATGTGAAAGTACATGCATACTGTAAAGTGTATATATTGTGTCAGTGATACAGGATCTATGGATGATAAGCTGCATTCTATGGCTTGTGCCAGAACAAAGCTCACGTGGTAAATTCTGAAAGATGTCTTGAAGCACAATTAGCTATCACTGATTTGCCATCGCATTCATCCTTTACTACATCCTTCATGTGCAGCCTGATCATATTAAAGCCGAATTGCGAAGATATTTTTGTGATGATAAATAGGTTTTTCAACATCTGAGAACATTTAAATATTGACTTATTTGAATGTCTGCAGTTTGTCCAGCCAAATCTGTAAATTTAAAGTATTGTACAATATCTAAAAACAATTTAATTTTTAGGATTTTCTTTTCTCTTTTCCTAATTTTTTATGGTGCCTTTCTTGCCATTTATATAAAATCTCATAATGTTGTAGATGTAAATCTGTACTTAGGTCTGATGTAGGGGCAAGAGCTTGGGCACAGGACAGCTAACAAATGTGTCAGTAATTAGACTCGCCTCCCCTTTTTCATTAAATGTGAACACAACAGCATCCTGAATTGGGCCCTGATCTTGCAACTGCATCTGCTTGAGCAGACCTTTGCATCCACATTGAGCCTTACTGTGAAATCAGTGAGGTTCCACATGGGCACAGGCTCTGCCTGCACAGATGCAGTTGCAGAATCAGGATCTTGATTTTTACTTGCTGAACTTGGTATTTTTGGCTTAAATGACATACCTGAGTTCTCCTCATTTTAAATTAATTTATTTAATACAATTCTGTGCACATAAATGAATTCTATAAATTATATATGAAAATTTAGTTGGGATTGGTCCTGCTCCGGGCAGGGGGTTGGACTAGATAACCTCAGAGGTCCCTTCCAACTCTGATATTCTATGATTCTATGTGAATGTCTTCACAAAGATCGGATAAATCAGGAAGACCTTATCTTTTTTTAAGTTGAAATTACTGATTTTTTTTTATTGTCACCGTTACATCTTTCTTTTTGTAGCTACAGTTCTTATCATATAGGAATTTTCTTAACATTATATTGATGGAAAATTGCGAGAATAATTAATGAATCTGTGGAGATTTGGAGAGGGTTTATTATGTGTTTTTACAAAGTGAGCTGTTCTGACCTTTCTTCACCAGGAGTTTCCTGTGTCCACAGTATACCTTTAATTACACTATAAGGACCAAGCCTGCTCCCACCAAAATCAGTATCAATAATTTATTGATATCAGTGGGAACAGCATTTGGCCTTAAGGGTCTTGTCCTGAACTACTTACTAAGTCAAAGCTCTCATTTTAGTCAATAAGAGTTTTACATGAGTAGGCAATAAGGACCAAATTCTGCCCTAATATACACTCCATTGGAGGATTGTGCAGGGTGTCAAACAGGACAGAATCTGGCTCTAAGTAAGGGTTTAAGGACTGGGCCTTACACAAATAACTGTTTTCTGATCAGCATGTTTGTTGTACCTGATTGAAGAGAGAACTTAAAAGAATAGTTTTTGATGATTATTTGTTTTACAAACTCTATATACTCCTGGCTTATGTGATCTATACTTTTTATTTCAGTATGGATATAGTGTTTTAGCCTAGGGTTCAAGATTGCAAAGATCATACACTTTTATTCACATGCCCACAGCTGTTACATGTTTTTTTGAGATAATCCTGCTTAAATGACTGCTCTCATTACAGTCTGCTGATAGGTAATTCACCTACTCTTCTGTGATAAGTCAAGTCATACTGAATTATTGCTGTATTGAGGAACACCTGATATACAGTACGATTTATGGGTCTGGGCCTGCAGTTCTTACTCAAGCAAAAATTCCATGGACTTCAGCAAGAGCTCTGCCTGAGTCAGGAGTCCAGATTCAAACCCTTATTTTGTTGGGCATCTGTATAAAGTGAAAATGATAATATTCCAGTTATTTCCTGAGGAAACTAATGCTTAGCTGAATTAACCCATATGTCACATTGACTATATAAAAAGTAACGCACAAAATAGTAAGATAAAAAGGAATGAAGAGAAGGGAAATTTTTAAAAAGCACAGAGAAAAGTAGGTCAGTAAGAAAACAGAACAAAGCAGAAAAATAAAATGTAGAGCAAAGGAATGAAAAAAGTGATTAAACATCTGAGGACAAATTCATCCCTGTGTGGCTCCACTGACTTCAAAGGACAGCATAGGTGGGCCAAATTCAGCCTTCTTTGGTGTAATGAGACTCAACTCCATTGATCTCAATGGGATTACACCTGCCTACACCAGGAGTAAACTTGTCCCACTGCGACAATTTTTGTTCTGACTCATACCTTGTGCAATCCCATGGAGTTCAGAAGGATTGAAGGAGGTGTACGTCCAAAGAGAATTTGGCCGTCATATTTCTGCTTCACATTTTTTTCCAAGCATGTTAATCAATTTAGTTCAAATGAATTGCAATATCAAATAAATTGCTATAATTATCCAAAAAGGTGAATCGGTTTTTAAATCTAAACCAACCCGTGGAATGTCAAAGGAAGCATATGGGGGTTGCCATTAATTCAGATACATATGGGACACTTCCACAGGCACCAAACATCATCTGCTATTGAATGTGTTCTGAGACATTTCTGCTAGCCAATATGGGAGGGAGCGGTGTTAAAATATCAGTTTTATAACGGTTATGGAAAGTATAAGGGACACTTCCACTGATGCTGCAATGGCTTTAGCCATTACATTATAATACAATGTTAATTGTAACTTCATGACAAAGGTAAATCCATTTTGTTGTTAATAAACATGGTTATAAAGTAGCTACTGTGTATACTTGAAGTTTTTTTTGTTTGTTGGTTGATTTTTGTGTTTTGTTTTGTTTTTGATTAAAGATTAATATTGGTGTTGCATGTGAATACAGCTCAGGCAGGACTGAGCAGAATTGTGCACCTGAAAAATTCCCATGATGTGCTCATTTTTTTCTTTAACGTTTTATATGGCTTTGATTCAACTTGATCAAAGTATCACAAAACAAGTTTATTTGACCAAAAAGTCCATACAACATAGGCCAGTGTAACACCTTCTAATGATTTCTAATGATGGTTTACCTAAACCCGCTTCACCTTCACAGAATACAAACCCTCTATGAAAGTGATTTTGGAAGCTATTAAGAGCAGTGCTAAGGCATTTCAAACAGAAGTTGCTGTACTCAGTTTTCATTTTGACCAGTGATCAACCAGGGATTTTTGAGGAGAGGGGAAACCGTAGTTCTTATACACCTGGGTGGGACTAAATACGCCAGGAAGCAGGATTTTTAGGAGGAGGCCACCAGCAGAACTGCATCTCGTGCTGTGCTATCAATTTATATGGCCTGGATCAGGACTTCTGTTCTGCCCACAGAAACTGACATGGGTGAATCCTACTCCCATGTGGAACCCTACTGAAGTCAATTTTCAGACTTGGAGACTAAGTATATAAATATATGGGGCCTGATTCTCCCCTGTGTGGTATTTTGCGTAATCATTAACATCTGTGCAAAGGGAGCAGAAAACATTATCATTCTGATTTGGTAGCATTTTATACCCACTTCGCACAGATATCAATGACTACACAAGGTACAAGGGAAGGGAGAATCCAGCTGCAGATATTTTACTATTTTTCTTTGCATAATTGTTCCATAATTTCATGAAGAGTATTAATTTAAATGAATCAATTTCCTCCTATATTTTACTAAATTAGTTAGTGATTTTTACTGTAACACGGTGACTACAAAACTTGAAGTAAAGTCCTTTATGATAAGTGTAAAAATGTAAGGGCCAAGTTGCCTCCCCTGCATACCTTTCATTTATACTCCTAAATCATGAACTTTCAGAAGAACAGTATCTTTTACCATAGTCTGTCCCTTTAGGATTAGATTCTGTCTCAACCTTATGTAGGTACACAGGGGAAAGGGGGAATGTGCAAGGAGATACACACAGTTTATACAGCAAGGCACATAGTGCCCCAAAGGAGGTTGGGAGGGGGCAGAAGAAGCAGGGTAAATTGCTTCCCTCATGCAGCACTTGCTGTAGATCAGGCTGGCTATACAAGGATAGTAACCTGCACCCATAAATAGCTGCATACCAATTTTCCCCTTCATGCCAGGGAGCTCAGAATGCCCTTTGGGGCAGTGCTGCTCCATTCTGCCTCTAGTGCAGGGCTGTGTCTACAAGGCACATTTAAACCCTCAAAGACTTAGCAGATTTGCACTGTTGACTGAAGGGTTTGTAATACTGTCTGCTTTAGTACAATGGGCCAAATCAAAATCTTCATTACATTAATGTGAAAGTATCAGGGTTATAATTTAAGATTAAGACAACCCTCCAAAATTCCTATTAAAACATACTAGTCAGACTAAAAATTCAGCAGCCTGACAAAAGTAATCAGGTCTACCTCCATCCCCAAGTCTATTCAGTTCTCTGTTCCCTTCCTTTCACTAATCCATTTCTGGGCTCCTCTCCCCAAGTCTATCAGTTCTCCGCTCCCTATTCCTGCATCCCTGTGCTGCTAATCAGAGAACTTTGGTAGCTGTATCAGTCTAGCCTGTGCATTGCTCCCCGCCTGCCACGAGGCTAGCCAGCATCCGCAGGCAATCCTTCCTCAGCTCCTTCTCTAACACAGAATCAACTACTAGAACTCTGAAGTATAGGTACTTCTGGTGGAATTCTGTGCCAAAAAATTAAAAATTATGCGCACAATATTTTAAAATTCTGCAAAATTGTGCATATTTTATTTGTCAAAATAACACAATATAATCACACCAATTTCAATTATTTTTGGTAATTTATTTCAAAATACCTGTCAGCAAGTATGTCTGTAACAATACAGACAACAAAAAAGATTCAGGAAATGTTTTTTGACAAATAAATTCCTTATTGGGCATATTAATACAGAACTCTGAGTAATACTTCATTTAAACTACAATACAGAACCATATTTCCCACACCCCTCAGAAACAGTGCAAAGGCTTGGGGGAGTCAAGGGTAACGGAGGAGCTGAGGGAGAGGGAAGTAAATTGCTGGGAAGGAGCCTGCGTGTGAACTTGGAAGGTTGATGGGTATGCGTGGGAAAAGTACGGAACAGGTTTTTTTGGTGGGTGGGAAGCGATTGTTAGGGAGCTTCCCCCATGCAGACCCTGGCTGACCCCATTCAGTCAGGCACATCTGCCCCTGTCCCCATGTGTCTCTGTGCCTCCACCCAGCCACTCCCCCATCTCTATGTCTCCCTGTACACCCTCCCCCGTCCCCATGTGTCTCTGCACCTCCCTCCCCTGTGGCCCTGTGTCTCCACTCCCATTCAGTGCCTGCCCCAGTCTGTACTCCCCCACTAGCCCTTATGAGCCCATCTGACCTGCCCCCAAGCACTGTATGCTGTCTCCTCATAGCCCGTCTCCTGACATGGCCACAGGCACAGTGAAGAAGGCAGTCTTTCTCTTCCTTAGCTGCAGCTTTGTTCTATCACCACAGCACCCTCTGGTGAGCAAAAGGTGGAACTGCAGAAGTTATTTTCCGCTGAGAGCTGCTGCTGTTCTTGCGCCACAGCACCCTCTGGTGGGCAAAAGGCAGAATTGCAGCAACATTTGGCAGAAGCTTTTTTCTGCAAAAAAAATTGGAAATCTGAAGAGCTCATTAATTATGCATGCAGTATTCCCCCAGGAGTATATAGGGGAGGAGGGTGGGCCATGGCACCCGTAGGGACACACATATCAAAGACCCAGTGTTACTGCACAAAGTAACTTCTTCCTTGCTGCTCCATAACCCCAAACAGTCTCCTCCTCACCATTCTGTGGATGTCTGCTCAGCTCTTTTCTGATCCTGCCCTCCTGTCAAACTCTATTTCCAGTGCTAAAGGCTGCTGCTACTTTTAACTACTGCTTCTAAGAAGAGGGGATGGGAACTAGAGAATCTGCCTCCTATGTGGCGTGTTTAGAGAGAACTCTGGGGAGCACCTGGGAGACGGAAGAAACAGGTGACAGAGAGGCTCTGGAGGAGTAGCTAGTAGGTGTCTCATACATTTGAAGACAACCTCTCCCCGCAGCCATCTCCAGCTTGGAGAGGGAGATTCTCACTGTGGTTCTTTCCTCCTAGAGCATCCCAGTTGCTGTGAAGACTACTTTACATCTTCCCAGGCCTCCTGTCTGTAGGGATGGGTGTTTGTTTCTTTCTACTCTACTCCTCTCTTAGCTTTCTGGGTGGTGCAACAAGAGTATTTCTGCCATTCTACCTTCTCCCCAGCCCTGACAGGGAAACAGATTCAGTGCTTGAAGTTGCTGTTGATCATAGCCTTCCCCAGGTGCAACAGAATGACATTTATCTAATTCTTCTCAGTTTCTCTGCAACCCACAGGAATCTGAAGATCAGCAGTGAAAACAATCAAAACTGGCTGGTTTTCACTGTATTGCCACTGGTGGAAGCTCCAAGTGTGGCAGCAGAGATGAGTGAATCTGTCTGAGGATTTGATCTGGAAGAGATGGCCAGCCCTCTGTGGAGATAGAGGCGGTTAGGGACTATTTAGAAAAGCTGGACGTGCACAAGTCCATGGGGCCGGACGAGTTGCATCCGAGAGTGCTGAAGGAATTGGCGGCTGTGATTGCAGAGCCACTGGCCATTATCTTTGAAAACTCGTGGCGAACCGGGGAAGTCCCGGATGACTGGAAAAAGGCTAATGTAGTGCCAATCTTTAAAAAAGGGAAGAAGGAAGATCCTGGGAACTACAGGCCAGTCAGCCTCACCTCAGTCCCTGGAAAAATCATGGAGCAGGTCCTCAAAGAATCAATCCTGAAGCACTTGCATGAGAGGAAAGTGATCAGGAACAGCCAGCATGGATTCACCAAGGGAAGGTCATGCCTGACTAATCTAATCGCCTTTTATGATGAGATTACTGGTTCTGTGGATGAAGGGAAAGCAGTGGATGTATTGTTTCTTGACTTTAGCAAAGCTTTTGACACGGTCTCCCATAGTATTCTTGTCAGCAAGTTAAGGAAGTATGGGCTGGATGAATGCACTATAAGGTGGGTAGAAAGCTGGCTAAATTGTCGGGCTCAACGGGTAGTGATCAATGGCTCCATGTCTAGTTGGCAGCCGGTATCAAGTGGAGTGCCCCAAGGGTCGGTCCTGGGGCCGGTTTTATTCAATATCTTCATAAATGATCTGGAGGATGGTGTGGATTGCACTCTCAGCAAATTTGCGGATGATACTAAACTGGGAGGAGTGGTAGATACGCTGGAGGGGAGGGATAGGATACAGAAGGACCTAGACCAATTGGAAGATTGGGCCAAAAGGAATCTGATGAGGTTCAATAAGGATAAGTGCAGGGTCCTGCACTTAGGACGGAAGAACCCAATGCACAGCTACAGACTAGGGACCGAATGGCTAGGCAGCAGTTCTGCGGAAAAGGACCTAGGGGTGACAGTGGACGAGAAGCTGGATATGAGTCAGCAGTGTGCCCTTGTTGCCAAGAAGGCCAATGGCATTTTGGGATGTATAAGTAGGGGCATAGCGAGCAGATCGAGGGACGTGATCGTTCCCCTCTATTCGACATTGGTGAGGCCTCATCTGGAGTACTGTGTCCAGTTTTGGGCCCCACACTTCAAGAAGGATGTGGATAAATTGGAGAGAGTCCAGCGAAGGGCAACAAAAATGATTAGGGGACTGGAACACATGAGTTATGAGGAGAGGCTGAGGGAGCTGGGATTGTTTAGCCTGCAGAAGAGAAGAATGAGGGGGGATTTGATAGCTGCTTTCAACTACCTGAAAGGGGGTTCCAAAGAGGATGGCTCTAGACTGTTCTCAATGGTAGCAGATGACAGAACGAGGAGTAATGGTCTCAAGTTGCAGTGGGGGAGGTTTAGATTGGATATTAGGAAAAACTTTTTCACTAAGAGGGTGGTGAAACACTGGAATGCGTTACCTAGGGAGGTGGTAGAATCTCCTTCCTTAGAGGTTTTTAAGGTCAGGCTTGACAAAGCCCTGGCTGGGATGATTTAACTGGGAATTGGTCCTGCTTTGAGCAGGGGGTTGGACTAGATGACCTTCTGGGGTCCCTTCCAACCCTGATATTCTATGATTCTATGATTTAGGAAGACAGCACTGCATAGACTTAGCCTTGTTTGCATTTGGAAAGCTAACGGCAATCATTCAAGCTACAAACGTACTTTTTTTCTTAATGAAAGCTTTTGTTCAGTAGAAAGCAACGGCACTCACCTGGAACATATTTGCCCTGGACATATGTGAGACTGGATTTTGTCAACCCTGATGAGCCTAGTGCCATGAGTAAGAAGCACTGAATATGGATAAGGGTAAATCAGACCCTAAAGGTAGGTTCAAGCAAGGAATACATTATTTATTTATTTGTATTACTGTAGTGCCCAGGAGCCTGAGTATGGAATAGGATCTCACTGAGGCATTAGGATAAAAATAAATATTTAAACTGCTCCCTAATGTCCCCCACTTCTCTGCTGTGCCAAACAGAAGTTCAAATCTGACCAAAAGTTAGTAGTTACAGCAGTAGAGGTTTTTTGGCATAGGAATGTAGCTGGTTGTTTTTGTGGGGACACTTCCCAATTGAGAATTGGGCTGAGGGACTGAATGGCTAGGCAGCAGTTCTGCGGAAAAGGACCTAGGGGTGACAGTGGACGAGAAGCTGGATATGAGTCAGCAGTGTGCCCTTGTTGCCAAGAAGGCCAATGGCATTTTGGGATGTATAAGTAGGGGCATAGCGAGCAGATCGAGGGACGTGATCGTTCCCCTCTATTCGACATTGGTGAGGCCTCATCTGGAGTACTGTGTCCAGTTTTGGGCCCCACACTTCAAGAAGGATGTGGATAAATTGGAGAGAGTCCAGCGAAGGGCAACAAAAATGATTAGGGGACTGGAACACATGAGTTATGAGGAGAGGCTGAGGGAGCTGGGATTGTTTAGCCTGCAGACGAGAAGAATGAGGGGGGATTTGATAGCTGCTTTCAACTACCTGAAAGGGGGTTCCAAAGAGGATGGCTCTAGACTGTTCTCAGTGGTAGCAGATGACAGAACGAGGAGTAATGGTCTCAAGTTGCAGTGGGGGAGGTTTAGATTGGATATTAGGAAAAACTTTTTCACTAAGAGGGTGGTGAAACACTGGAATGCGTTACCTAGGGAGGTGGTGGAATCTCCTTCCTTCGAGGTTTTTAAGGTCAGGCTTGACAAAGCCCTGGCTGGGATGATTTAACTGGGAATTGGCCCTGCTTTGAGCAGGGGGTTGGACTAGATGACCTCCTGAGGTCCCTTCCAACCCTGATATTCTATGATTCTATGATGCCACCCAATTCATTTCAAATAACAGATGCACCACTGTACTGGCAGCACGTACAGACCCACACATTAAATGAACATGCAGTGTACCTTGCTTAGTGACCTGCCACACAGCATGTTCTGTGGGGATGTCACAAACAGTGGCTGTTGCACAAATGGGACTCCCATTAATTAACACCTGACACGACCCGGAACAGAGCGATTTCCCCTCCAGCAGCCATGGGGCATGCACATTGCTCTTCGGGCGCGATGCAGGTTTGCTGCTTGGCGACGACACGGCCTGTACGTGACGCTCCATAGTTAGAGACTGGGTGGCGCAGACCCAGCTCCTCAAATGCGGTGAGCAGCAGGGGCTCGGCTACCAGTCGCACCTGGCCCACGGGCCTACGGGGGATGCGCACTCTCCGTAGCCCGCGGTAATGAGTGTGGTCAGCGTCACCCCCCTCGCAGGCTGCTGGGACGTTCCGGGCTCCCTGCCTGAGGGGGTCTCTCTGGAAGGCAAAACCCGCAGGAGTTACGCGCTGAGGCGGGGGGGGGTGAGCTGAGCCCCGCCCCAGGGCGTGGCCCCCCCCGCTGCGGAATGCCCGTTGCTTCCAGAGGCCAATGGACAATCACACAGAGGCCCAGGCAAACCAGCCAATCATTTCGTAGAGGCGAAATGCTGTGGCCAATCAGAGCGCTTCCCGGCCTAAAGCTGTTGGGAGGGGCTCTGCACGCGCGTGTTGACAGTTGGAGAGCACGCGCCAAGCGGCGCGAGCCGGACAGGACTGTTCTGGTTCGGGGGGGGGTCCCTGGTACTGCCATGTCGGACTGGGAAGCGGACAGCGACGAGGAGTTCCGCTCCGGGAGCCGGCCGCCAGGCCCCCCGCTGCCGGAGTGGCAGCCGGCGGTGGCCCCCGCCCAGGGCCGGAGGAGCCCAGCGCCCTCGGTGGGCGGCAGAGGGCGAAGCGGAGCCGCCGGGCCCTGTGCGAAGGGCCAGGAGAAGAGGCCGGCCCGGAGGGGCAGCGGCTCCCAGGGCGGCTGGGGGAGGCTGGAGGGTTCGCGGCCGCTCCCGTTACAGGCACCCCGGGAGCCCTGGCTGTCAGGCCCCCTGGAATATCGGCCCCGCGGCCCCCCCAGGGATCGGAGCTTGGGGGTGCCGCTCTGCTTCCACCTGGACAACGCCATGATCGGGACCGTCATAGGTAACTACCGGGCCGTGCCCGAGTGCTTGGCGCTGGTAGACCCGAGTCCTTCCCGAGCGGGGCAAGCCTAGGAGGCGTGCCAGGGTGGTGGGTGACATAGGCATAGTTTGATTTCTGTATATGCAGGGGACAGAGGCAACGTGTGGGTCTTGTGCCCCCTCCCCTGATTTGTCTCCCATTTAGCATAGAGGTTTTCAAATTGTGGGGTGTGCCCCCCCCCCAGGGCGCATGGAGGAACATTGAAGGCGGCGGGGGGGGGGGCGAGTGGCGAAGGCAGGCGGCTCAGGCCAGTCTCATGTGGCAGAGCTTGAGGAGGGAGAAGGACCCTCACCTCGCTGAGACCCGCTGTGCAGGACTAGCTCAGTGTTCCTGCGTTCACACACAGTTTGAAAACCTCTGTGCTAAATGGAAGGCAGAAACCTGGAGGAGGGGGGCACATAACCCTGCATACCCACCCATGTGTTGCCCTTGATTGCGGTGGGGTATGCGCCGTATGCCCTCCCAATCTCCACCCCAGCCAGACGAGCTCAAGACATTTAGTGGGCTGCAGAGGCAGAGAGTGTTGATGGGGGCTGGGTGTGATACCTGCTTGGCCTCTTAGATCTCTAGTTGGCCCTTGTCCCTGCTGAGGCAGGGGGCCACATACATTCTGCGTTGCCTCTCTCCCGATGAATGCATGGTAGCCTTGGGAGACCAGGCTGAGTGCGTGGCAGCTGCTTGCCTGATTTCCCATTTGATCACCTTGAGGGGACGATGGCTTGCTTGCCTGGCAGGGGTGAAAGTAACTTAGAAGTCTTATCAGTATGGGGGCTTGGGCGGAAAGAGCAGGGCTTGGTGTCAGCCTCCCACAGCCAGCCCTTCAGTGCCAACTGGGGCTCCAGCAGTGATTTAAAGGGCCTGGGGCTCCGTCTGCTGCCACGGTGGTGGTGGCCAGGAGTCCCGGGCCCTTTTAAATTGCTGGGCCCAGGGCAGCTGCCCCTTTGGCACCCCCTCAGTGGCCCAGGGGGAGGAAAGGGCAGCAAAGTTAAAGTGCTGCCATGCCAGCCCTTTATCATTGGCTGTGTACGGCCCCGGTACTGGCAGCCGCTTCTTACTGGTACACCGTACCGACCCACTTTCACCTCTGCTGCCTGGGAGGGGTTCACCACAAAAGGCTTGCTCAGGCTCTGTTGGCCAGCCCAGTGGCTGTGTGAGCGTGCCTTTTAGCTAGAAGAGCGGAAGATGGGGACAAAATTTTGCTGGCCAGGGAAGGAACCTGAAGTGTCTCCCTGGTACCATGATTTCTCAGTGGGTTCTCCTCCCCCCCGTGCACTTTTTTCTGTCTTGATTTTGAATGATCACAAATAAGCTACCTATTTTTTTTTCTGCGGTTTCTTGTTAAATGCTCTACCCTTTTTGAAGAAATTAAAGGATTTCTTATTTGATGACAGTCTAATGAATGATAAAGTAATAATCAACAGTAGTTTATTTCCGATTCTTGGCGCAAGTTGATCTGTGGTCAAGATTTGTATAATATCTACAAATTTGCATTTTGTAACAGGTCGGGCTGGAACTAAAATTAGAGAACTTGAGGATTCTTCAGGTTCTAAAATACAGGTAAAGTGCACTACATTTTGACAAGAGCTTATTGCTCACTACTCTCTCCAGGTCTTGCCATTTCTCCTTCTATATATCCTAGTGATTGCTCCCTGATATGAGAGAGTCTCTCCTTTCATCTGTCATTTCTTTATCTTGAAGTTGCATGTGATGCCTTTACATTACTCCTAGTCCCTGTATGCATGGAGAGTAACTAAGCAGAACTAAGATGTGAACATACAGTTTGCTTGGGGTGTAACAGAACAGTTTGGTGATGTAGAGTTTTCTTTTTTTAAAAAAAAAGGTAAGAACATACAAAATTTCCTTTTTCTTTTTTCTTTTTTTTTAATGTAACACAAGGGCTCAGAGCCAAAAAGATACTTAGGTGCCAGCCTAAACCCCAGATTTAAGCACCTAAATGCTAGATTTGTCTGCACGGCAATCCACAGAACTCCCACCAAATCCTGTAGGTGCCTAAACTCACTTGGCACTTAAGTTTTCAGTGTAAAAGCTCCCTAGGTGCCTATATTTCATGCTCTGGACATGCATACTGCTGCCTCCCTCTAGGTGTCTAGATGCCTGTTTCCCACTTAAGCCCCAGAGTGATTCAGATAGGCATTCAGGCTGCCTAAGCTGAGTGCAAGGCCATATCCAGTAGACATGCTCAGAGGCTGTGTACTGGATCAGGTTCCATTTAAAATTTGTTGGGAGACGGAATAGAGGGTAGTGGTGCCACCTTATAACTTTTCGCCCAGTGGTTAGGGCACTTGCATGGACCGTGGGAGGCAAAGCTTCAGTTCTTCCCTCTCTGCTAGAGGTGGAGAAAGGATTTGAACAGGGGTCTCTGACCTCTCAGGGAAGTGCTTTAACCACTGAGCTATGGGATATTCTGATGTGGGACTTACTGGAGCTGTTTCAATGGATAAATAACAAAAGTGCTTAGAGCAAGGGGACTGGACTCTGGGTCTTCCACCTTCCAGGTGCGTGTTCTAACCACCAGACTACAGAGACATTCCATCTTTCTGTCCCTCATCCAGTGGCTGTTCCACCATGGTTAAAAAGTTACAGACATAGGGCCAGAGAGTCAGAATGACTCCGTAGGCTGGTGGTTAGGGCACCAACCTGGGAGGTGAAAGACCCTGGGTCCGGTCACTCGTTATCCTGTTTTTGTTTATGGTACAAGGCAGGCACCTAGGCTTGGTCTACATACTTCGGTATAATTATGTCACTTGGGTGTGAAAAATCCACATCCCTGAGCAATGTAGTTGTACCAGCCTTAACCCCCCCCGCCCCGTGTAGACAAAACTATGTTGGCAGGAGAGCTTCTCCCACTGACATACCTACTGTCTTTTGTGGAGATGGTGTTATTAAGCCAGTGGGAGAGTTCTCTGAGAGAGCTTGAGTGTAGGTGCATGCACAAGTAGGCCAATGTAAGCTGCCTTGCATTGATCTAACAGTATAGTGTAACCGTGTAGACCAGGTTATAGGTATACCGAGCTAAGGCTGCAGGGCAGTTATATCGACCTAACCCCCGATGTATCATAGAATCATAGAATATCAGGATTGGAAGGGACCTCAGGAGGTCATCTGGTCCAACCACCTGCTCAAAGCAGGACCAATCCCCAATTTTTGCCCCAGATCCCTAAATGGCCGCCTCACGGATTGAATTCGCAACCCTGGGTTTAGCAGGTCAATGCTCAAACCACTGAGCTATCCCTCCCCCTCAAACATATGTAGACATATCCTTAAGTCAGTGGTTCCCCAAACTTTAATAAACTGTGAACCCCTTTCACTAAAATGTCAAGTCTCGCGAACCCCCTCCTAAAAATGAATATTTTCAAGGATTTTTCTCCTTTACCTAAATATAAATTCTAAAGGCAGTGATCTTAGAAATGTTTTATGACATGCTTATTACACACTATTTATTAATAATTATTATTACATTATGAAAGCGGTAACACTCTTCCAAGATCTCACTTTCGTAGCTTGTATCACTTTGAATAAGCCTGTTATAAGACAAGGCTCCTGTGTTTCATCAAGGAGTATCAGATGTGAAACAGCATGAAGGTATTTAAGAAGCCAACTCAAATTGTTCTTCCTCCATGAGCATTCAGGTCTTGAGCAGTCCAGGCAAACTGCGCACTTTACAACAAAGCTTAAACTTGTTCTTCATAATAATTTTAAAAATAGTACTAGCTGCCTATTTAATTTTAAAAACAGCAAAAAATATCCACCTCCCTTTCCATTTCTTATAAGGAGTCTTGAAGTTTGAATCTCCTCGGTGTGATAAATATGCTTGCTTTGATCTGCTTAGCTCTTGGAAGTCCAGGGGCTCTGGGCTGCTGGCCCTGTGTTGCCTGGAGTCCCTAGGGGCAGCTCTGTCCGCCATTAGGGAATTTTTTCCCAAAAACTCCCTGTAAGATTTCGTGAACCCCCATGGGTTCACGAACACCGGTTTGGGAACCACTGCCTTAATTTTCAAAGTAGCAGCCGTGTTAGTCTGTATTCGTAAAAAGAAAAGGGTACTTGTGGCACCTTAGAGACTAACAAATTTAGTAGCTCACAAAAGCTTATGCTCAAATAAATTTGTTAGTCTCTAAGATGCCACATGTACTCCTTTTCTTATTGCCTTAAGTGTCTACATACTCTCAGGCGTTTAGCTCTCCCCATTCATTGTATAGGGAAGCTGATGCACTTAACGGTGGCTTTGTGGATTGCAGTGTTCTTGTGACTTTTCTAGGTGCCCCAAAATTAGGTATTATGATGTCTAAGTCCTTTTGGGTAGCTCACTGTAGGGCTTGTGTTAGGCAGAGAAATTATGAGACTGCATAAAGAAGAAATCAAGGAGTGGGATACCTGTGTATATTCTAGTATATGAAGCTTGTGCTATATAAAAATTTAATTAGGCTTTCTAAATTTAGGTTATAAGGGGAGCATATGAAGCTGAAGTAAAGATTTTTGGTAGTAATGATACACAGAACAAAGCCAAAATGTTGATAGATGATCTTGTTAAGAGGTATGGCCAAAATTACCCTGGAGACAGGACTGAGAAAGGTAAGAAATTTACAGTGGGGGAATTGTTGGGACTTGTGTCCTCTTATAACATTTGACTTGTTCTTAACATTTTAACATGTACAATATGCCTCTGTATATATGCTGTACCACAGAGAGAGAACTTTTGTCAAAAAACAGTTAAAATTGCTTTAGGAGAATACCACACTCAAATCCTTAAAAACAAAGAAATAGAAGAGGATACATATACCACTTGCACTGACAAACTTAGTGCCCTCTGCAAGTACATCCCATGTGCCTGCAAATGCATCAAAACAATATACATCATGTTACTCACTTTATTGAACTACAGCTCTGACCTCAACATACCCTATAATTTGCCTATTCACTGATGCTTAACAGAAATTTATTTTTCCCATGAAGAGAGTAAGAGGTCTGTTAAGTTTCCACACAGTGAAGTGTGGAATGCAGTGAATATTGTTACTGTATATGTTGTAGGGATACATAAGCAATTACTACAATTTCTGTTTTAACATTTTGCTTATGTTGTCTGTTATTATTTGTTTGGTCTATTTGTATTGAAAGCACTTGGGGGCAAGGACCATGTATGTCTTCAGATCTGGACTGAGACACTAAAAGGGAAGAAAGGAATTAAACTCAGAACAGAGTTAGGTTCCACATTTCCAAGAGAGGAGGAATGGAGCATGGAGTGTACCACTCTGGTGGCAGGGGCAGCTGTGAGATGCCTAGCATGGTGGACTAGCAGGTATCTTTGAGGAAGGAGCAAAGCTGCAGCTAGGAATACTCAATAGTGGATTTCTTAATATACTTTCTGAATGTATCATAACTAAGGGGGAACTGAAAGCTGCTGTTCAGATGCACAAACAGCCCAGAGCAGCATAAGAATGAGGCACACCACTACATTTTCTCCTATGCTGTCCCAGGTTATCATTGGGACTCACTTAATCACTGTCATCACATGTAGTATGTATTGCCTTTGTGTCATGGTTAAAGTTTCTTTCTGAGAGATCCTAATTTAATGAATCTTTTAAATTTACTGTACTATCTGTACGCTTGGTATGTGTGATTTAACTGTTATATTACCATCTTGTGCTGTAGAAATACCCCTTCTCTCCTTACAGTTGTTGAAAATAGTTTTGTGCTTGATCCTTGGGGCTCTGAGAATTTACCTCCCATTTTCCCCCAGTTTACACCCAGTCCCTGAAGAACCCATATCACAGCAAACCTTCCTTCTAGTTGAGAGAGCTGCTTGGAGTTCCCTTTAGAACAGGGGTCTCAAACTCAATTTAACTTAGGGCCAGTGCCAGTCCTCAAATCCTCCCAGTGGGCCAATAATGTCACTGAAGTTGGTGTTCACACCACCTCCCAGCCTGTTTCCCACCCTTTTCCCTTGCTCTCTTGGCCTCAGGCCGGGCCGGCTGACTCTGCCTGGTGACTAGTGACGCTGCCTCTATGGCTGACTCTGCCCAGCAACTAGTGATGGTACTTCTGTCTCTCTCCCCCAGCCAATGGGAGGTGCGGAGGGGAGACGGTGCCTGCAGCAGACATCAGGCTGTGTGGCTGCATAGGTCTCTCCTCTCCGGCAACAGCAGAGATAGGGAACCGCTTGCAGGGAGCCGAGGTGAATGACACGTTGCCGAGTGCAACCCCTGGGAGGGTCCCAGGAGCAGCAGGATGGAGCAATGCTGGGGAGAGGGGCATGTGAATCTCTCCTCCCCGCTCTCACCCCATCCCCCAGCCAGCAGTCATGAGGGCCAGATGAAAGAACTTTTTTAAAAGTTTCTGCGGGCCACAGTGGGGAGGTTCTCAGGCTGCAGATGGCCCGCGAGCCAGGACTTTGAGACCCCTGCTTTAGAACCTGTCAGTACTACTCCTAAGTAGCCAGAAATTGCTGGAAGCACTCTTTGTTCTCTCCTTTTCACAACAGTGCATCCACACAGGTTTTATAGATCTTTCTGGTCTATAATAAGATTGGATCTGAAGATCAGCTCTCTCTCAGGGGGAGGGATAGCTCAGTGGTTTGAGCATTGGCCTGCTAAACCCGGGGTTGGGAGTTCAATCCTTGAGGGGACCATTCAGGATCAGGGCAAACATGGGGGATTGCTCTTGCTTTAAGCAGGGGGTTGGACTAGATGACCTCCTGAGGTCCCTTCCAACCCTGGTATTCTATGATCAAACCAGGCTTCTAACGATAAGTCCCAAGAAAGAACTTTCTATTTAAACATAACATCTCCTTAGAATTCAAAATGGGAAAGGTTTTGTTTGTTAAAAATAAAGCAAAGCTACTGTTTCCCAGCAGGTTCCCTCCAACACCAGGATTTTGGCTCTAGTTATTCCACTGAAAGCCATCATGATCTTGTCAAGTCTGGAAATGGCCCACAGAAATCAGTAATTAACTGGGCATCTCTTCGAGAAAATAAAGCTAAATATGAAGCTATGAAGTGGGCAGGTTAGTATACAGGCTTTGAAAAAGTGTGGTGTGCTTATCACACTACAAGAAGGATGTGGAAAAATTGGAGAGAGTCCAGCGGAGGGCAACAAAAATGATCAGGGGACTGGAACACATGACTTATGAGGAGAGGCTGAGGGAACTGGGGATGTTTAGACTGAGGAAGAGAAGAATGAGGGGGGATTTGATAGCTGCTTTCAACTACCTGAAAGGTGGTTCCAAAGAGGATGGCTCTAGACTATTCTCAGTGGTAGCGGATGACAGGACAAAGAGTAATGGTCTCAAGTTGCAGTGCAGGAGATTTAGGTTGGATATTAGGAAAAACTTTTTCACTAGGAGGGTGGTGAAACAGTGGAATGCGTTACCTAGGGAGGTGGTGGAATCTCCTTCCTTAGAAGTTTTTAAGGTCAGGCTTGACAAAGCCCTGGCTGGGATGATTTAATTGGGGATTGGTCCTGCTTTGAGCAGGGGGTTGGACTAGATGACCTCCTGAGGTCTCTTCCAACCCTGATATTCTATGATTCTGTGATTCTATGATTTTAAATATAAAGTCTTGATAGCCTGTTACAGATTTTTAAAATGCAGAATAGAAAAATTTTAGATCATGTGTCTGTGTTGAAATGAATGTGTATTTTTCACTGTCTGAATTATTAATTCCTGGTAGACTCTCACTTTCTTTAGATTCAATTAAATATAACATTATTTATATATAACATTATTATATACAGATATACAAATTACATTATTATATACCAATTACAAATATAACATTATTACAATGCTTAAGCATTGTAATTTTCTACAGCATAACTGTTTGCATCATATTATCTCTGTTAGAGGAATAATTCCGATTAGCTAGACTAAAAATTTGGTGAGGTGGTTTATTTAGCAAATACTTTAATAATATTGGGTTTTATCTCTTCCTCAGCTTTGTTGTTTACATGCTTCCAACAAGGAATCCTCACATTACTTATAATAATTTTCATAGTAGGGAGTGATGTGAGGATTCACAATGTTATGTAGGTTTTGGGCCCTTCCATCTTAAATCTTGATCATAATTTTGGCCGACTTGTACCAGTAACTGTTTCTTTTTAAACTATATGTTGTAATTCTGAATAAGCACATCTCTCACCAATTTGGAAAATTTAATTTTTTTTAACAGGTTGCTTTTTTTCCTAATTGTTTAAGATTTGCCTCCAATTGAGAGAAAATTTTACAAAGAATCACCCAAGATTGCTTCCATGCCACAAGAAGAAGTGGAGAAGTGGCGGTAAGATGTTTGTATAAGTAACTGCTTGTTTTGGAATTGGAATGGTGAAATGATTGTTACACAGGGGTTGTATAAATCTTAACGTTTTCTTTTTATTAACAGTTTTGTAGATTTTTATTTGGGCTGGAGCAAGGGTGGATTGATTTTTAAATCAATTTTAATCATGATTTAAATCAGCAAGCAGGAATCCTTGATTTAAATATCAGTTTTCATTATGTTTTGCATTGTTTGTGCGCATCAGTTACTTTCATGAAGAAAGATCAGTTCTCATTGGTTTGTAACCATTAAAATATATTTTTGCTAAATTTGGTGCTGCTTTTTGCTAATCAGGAGGAAACAGTATATCTTTACGCACTTAAGCAATTGTATAGCTTCTTACATTTATTCTTATTCTTAATTTTTACACTTATTATGTTGGACAATGACAGATGAGGTGTTTTTTATTTACTGGATTAATTTTTTTACTAATTTGTGTCAAGCTCTGTTTGGCTGGAAATTATTATTCAATTAAAATTCACAAAAACAATTTTTTATCTTTTTATTAAATAAAACTACCTTAAACATGTTTGATATGTAAGAAAAAAGTTCATCAAGACATGTTTTGAATTTAAAACTCATTTATTGAACAAAAGTATTATCTGTAGTTAGTGAATTGAACTAATTGTCTCTGATCACCAGGTCCATCAAAAATTTTAGAATTAGTAGATCTCATTCTCTCACACATAGCTTTTATTCATAGATTGGAAGTCAAAAGCAAACTTTCCTATTTTTCAACTCCCAGTTGGGTTCTTTACTTAGCTCATTGAACTGAACTGGACTGAAATTAAGAAAACTGTCTCTCAGCACATGCAGAAGAGGTTACTGCTGTCAAAAGCTGATTTAGAATGTCATCAAGCTCTGGAAGCAAGTGCTTAGCCAGTCCCTTCCACCAGTCAGGGGTTTGATTTTCTTTAAAACTTGGCAGCAAATGAACTGCTTAATGCTTTTTGTTTAATTTAAATTATTTTAATACCTCATAGTAAGTTTAGGCCTTAGCATAGGTTGTAATTTAAAATTAAAATTGTAGTTAGGTTTCTTTTATTTAAAAAAACCCTTTATTTAATTTAAATTTTGAAAATATCCAATTTTTTAAATTAAATCGTGGATTTTTATCCAACATGGGTTGAGCATTAGGCAAGCAGACATTGCTTTTTCAAGCTGGTAGCAAATGGTGGCTGTAATCTCTGTAAAAGGCAAATGGCCACAGTCGTCTTCTCCCCTCCACCCCTTTTAAATGTCAGAATCTTTCCTTTTGTATTATAAAAAGATGGTATTGGCAGTGTAGTTGGTGCACAAAACCCTTCAGTGTGTCTACCTACTGGAATTGAGCATATTGTGAGATAGTTGATTGGAGTTCATTAACTCCTTCAAGCTATAATCATCTGAACATTGTGTCCATCTTAAATGCTCCCTGAACTCTCTTTTCTTCATTGAAGCCTTACTCAAACATCTTCCAAGCAGTTAGAACTTTGATTTCCACTGCCCTATCCTTGCCCGTAGATTCTGGTAAGTACCAACCTGGTTAATCACTAAGTTCCAGTCACTTTGAATCAAGTACACAGAGCATCCTACTTTTCAATCCCCTCATGTTGACTCTAGTATTCTCTCTCTAGTAGTAGTAACGGATTTTGCAACCCTCCCTGGCTGCCCTATCATTTTTCCATGTGTGCTGCCCCAGCAGCTTTATCAGTGTCTCTAACCATATGTCTCTCTGTTAGGAAATATAACCTGTAATCTGAACTGGGATTCTAGTTATTGTCTGGTGGTGGTATATGCGCATGCTTCTACTTGCCACTTTTCCATGCTGTATGGAACTTTTCATAGGATCAGAAAAGAGAATGTATGGGACAACAGTTATGAGCGAGTAAAAATATTCTGTAGTGTTTCCTCTTCTTCTTCCCATCTTGTATATGCTTAGCTATAATTAATATTTCTGTAATTTTATTCATCTCTTTTTTAACTAAGTATAACTGAGGGAAAGGGGGAGATTGAAAGTGCTTTTCTCTTCCTGCTCCCTGGTTGAAGCAAAGATGTTGGTTGAATGGAATCTTGTATTTAGGCTGAAGAGAAGAAAAAATTAAGACAAACCATTGATACATATTTCTTTTAAAAATAATGGCTTTATATATCTCAGTGCTTAAGAGTGCTGTAAAGCCTGTTAAAGTAGGTTGCATATCTGTAGAAACGTTAGTCCTTCCTGTTTGTTAATATGGCATAGGTTGTTCTATTATGTTTTTGTTTTACTCTAAATTTGTGACCTTTGTGGTTGTTTTGTTCATATGGAGTGCTATGGTCCCACGCTGTCACAACCACTTTTCTGGTGAAGGCCTAGATAGGATGCCATTTAAAACCAGTCAGTGGCACTCTCCAATGACTTTTGGATTACAATAGGACACGAATATTCTCAGCAAATGTATAGTTCATTCAGGTAGAGTGCAGTCAAGGTCAGATGTATGGCCAGGGTGTATAGTCATTATCCATTTAGAGCATCTAATTGTGGAGGGGAGTAACTAAAAGTGGGAGCTGAAGGATGTGGAAGGGTGTCTCCCAAGTAACACCCTTTGTGAACATAAGAGTGGTCATGGCTCTCTTTTTCCCAAGAAACCTGTACTCATTTCTTATAGACGACACAGTTTTTCTCAATTTCTAGAATATTCTTCTGTTTTGCTTTTAAAATTATTTGATTTTTCAAGTTACTGCATTAATATTTTTAAATTCTATACAGAAAAGAAAATAATAATATCATTTGTGATGACTTGAAAGAAGGTGAGAAGCGCCATGTTCCCAATCCTGTTTGTAAATTTGAAGATGCATTTAAATATTATCCTGATGTTATGGCAAATATCAGAAAAGTTGGCTTTGAGAATCCTACACCAATTCAGGTACTGTGTGCTATCAGTTCTGGTAAGTTTTATATTTTAAAGAGAAATTTGCAGTCCATATGTTAAGCACTTACATTGCTTTATTTCAGTCACAGGCTTGGCCAATCATACTTCAAGGAATTGATCTCATTGGCATAGCACAGACTGGTACTGGGAAGACATTAGCTTATTTAATGCCTGGATTCATTCATTTGGATTCACAACCAATGTAAGGGCTTGATGGAGTGAAACTTTTGAGTTTTGTATTGCCTCGCTAAGTTTTGGTGTGGGGGTTTTTTTTTGTTTGGTTTTTAAACTCTTAATTGGCATTAAAACACAACTTGAAAAAGAGTCCAATCAGTAGTTCTAAAATTAACTGTATTGGTTTAAGAAACTGTTAGCCCTGATCTGTCTGGATAACACAATGTGGCAGTATATTGAGAAACTCTAGAGCAATATTACATTAAAATATTTTAATATCTAATGTGGGTGTACTCAATATCATGTTTTTCTGTATCTTCATGGAACTACTGTATAAAGCATTTATTTAAATTTTGTTTAATTCTTTCTTAAAGCCCAAAAGATCAGCGTGGTGGGCCAGGTATGTTAGTCCTCGCTCCCACTCGAGAACTAGCTCTTCAAGTGGAAGCAGAGTGCTCAAAGTATACGTACAAAGGAATTAAAAGGTAATCTTTATTCTCACCAGTTTCTTAATATTAAAGACACAAGTGTTGGCAGAAGTCTTGTATTACAGCAAGTCCTGTCACTTAAAAGCTAAAGCGTTATAAGAAATACAAAAAAATTTAATTATCCTGTAGCCTTTAAGATATCTGGTATTCTATTTGTTCTGTCAATAGAAGGCAGCATACGTGCTGTTCACTTTGTTTGGGCCATAGATTGCCTTCTATGATGAAATAACTGGCTCTGAGGGGAAAGCGATGGATGTGATATACTTTGATTTAAGCAAAGCTTTTGATATGGTCTCCAACAGTATTCTTGTCGGCAAGTTAAAGAAGTATCGATTGGATGAATGGATTGGCTAGATAATCAGGCTCAACAGGTAGTGATCAATGGCTCGATGTCTAGTTGGTATCAAACAGAGTGCCCCAAGGGTCAGTCCCGGAGCCGGTTTTGTGCAACATCTTCATTAATTATCTGGATGATGGGATGGATTGCACTGTCAGCAACTCCGTGGATGACACTAAGCTGGGGGGAGAGGTAGATACGCTGGAGGGGAAGGATAGGATCCAGAGTGACCTAGACAAATTGGAGGATTGGGCCAAAAGAAATCTGTTGAGGTTCAACAAGGACAAGTGCAGAGTCCTGCATTTAGGACAGAAGAATCCCGTGCACTGCTACAGGCTGGGGACTGACTGGTTAAGTGGCAGTTCTGCAGAAAAGGACCTGGGGATTACAATGGACAAGAATCTGGATATGAGTCTGTGTGCCCTGGTTGCCAAAAAGGCTAACAGCATATTGGGTTGCATTAGTAGGAGCAGCAGATCGAGAAAAGTGATTATTCCCCTCTATTTGGCACTGGTGAGGCCACATCTGGAGTATTGTATCCAGTTTTGGTCCCCCCGCTACAGAAAGGATGTGGACCAATTGGAGAGAGTCCAGCGGAGGGCACTGGAAATGATTAGGGGGCTGGGGCACATGACTTATGAGGAGAAGCTGAGGCAACTCAGCTTAGTTAGTCTGTAGAAAACAAGAGTGAGGGAGGATTTGATAGCACCCTTCAACTACCTAAAGTGGGGTTCCAAAGAGGATGGAGTTAGGCTGTTCTCAGTGTTGGCAGATGGCACAACAAGGAGCAATGGTCTCAAGTTGCAGTGGAGGAGGTCTAGGTTGGATATGAGGAAAAACTATTTCACTAGGAGAGTGGTGAAGCACTGGAATGAGTTAGCTAGGGAGGGAAGTGGTGGAATCTCCATCCGTAGAGGTTTTTAAGGCCTGATTTGACAAAGCCCTGGCTGGGTTGATTTAGTTGGGGTTGGTCCTGCTTTGAGCAGGGTGTTGGACTAGATGACCTCCTGAGGTCTCTTCCAACCCTAATCTTCTATGATTCTATGTCTACTATATTTTTCATTATGAAGTCACTAAATAGGACTACTTGTCTTTTCCTCTGGGCTCCCTTTGGTCAATAATTGAGCTTCCCATTGATTGACCCTCTTTCTCCTGTGTATTCCAAGGGCAAGATATTTTGTTATTGGTGTAAAGTCTAAAGAGGTCCTTAATTTGTACCTTTTATATTTACGGCTTTTCCTTCTGGCTCGAGTCTTTGAGGCCATATTTCTCCATCTTTCTTTATCCAGTCTGTGGCTTCAGCTTGCTATCAGTTATTCTCTCTTGACCGTCTTTGTACCTCTTAGTAGTTCTCAATTGACAGTCAGGCTCCACCATCTGTTCCTCCAGAAATTAAACAAAATTATAATTATTTCGTTTATTCTTCACAAAATTCTTATAAAATAGGATATTGTGCATGCTCCACATTCCATCAGTAGTTCTTCTTTATTGCAGTTTACTTCAGAATGTCTTCTCACATGTTGAAATGTGTGAATGCTAAGGTGCTGTGGTACCCGAAGAATTCTAATTCCCTTGTTCACTGCTAGGTTAACTTTTTAAATGTCACATATTTCCTTCTCTGATAATGCTTCTATGTACTGTAATAGGTGGTCACATAACTTGTGCTCATGCCTAAAATCCTTTTTCATACCTACTCCGCGGGCTTTTGTCATTAGTTTGGCCTACCGCTACCTCTTGGGGTTTTTTTATCTGTACTTTTAACAAATCATTCGGCTTCTCTTTATGCTTGTCTGGATATGAGATGAGAAACTGAAGCAGCACATTCAGTGACAAATTGTTAGTGATGTGGTTTAATGTAGTCAGCTTCTCAGTGACAATTTTATTGTTATTGTCCTGCTTAGTGTATCTGAACTTAAAAAACATTAATTGTGGCAGATAATGTAAAATAACAAATATTCATTTAAAGTACAAAATGTAAATCAATCATTTGTGCTTTTTGATCTATTCTGTGACTGTAATCTTTCCTCTTGATAGCTTCATACAAAAAAAACCTCTTCAAATATTATTGGACAATGGTGATGGTATTGTTTTCAATTTTGAAAGATTGATTTTAATTGAACTATACTCAACTTCTGGAAAACATTTTTTTTTTTTTTTTTTTTTTTAGTATTTGCATATATGGTGGTGGGGACCGAAAAGGACAGATAAACATGGTTACCAAAGGTGTGGATATTGTTATTGCTACTCCTGGTAGACTGAATGACCTTCAAATGAACAACTTCATAAATCTGAAGAGCATAACCTACTTGGCAAGTAGTCAACATTGAAAAGTAATGCACTTATTGGGGTAGAAGTGGATTAATCTGAAGCAAATCTTTGGTTTGTTTTTTGGTTTGTTTTTTTAATTAAATTTTTAATTGAATTGAGGTGTTTTTAAGGCTAAAATCTGAAAATCTTAGTACTGTAAACTGAGTATCTCTGCTGAAGACACTGACACCACCCTGGGAAAACTAGACTCCTGGTACATGTAATCAGTTTTCATAAAATGGAAAATAGCTTGTGGCTCACGTTTCTAAAGGTCACTTGAAGAAAAACTTTCTTTAGATAGCTATTGTGATGTAATAGTATCATGTACTGAAAGCCGTAAGTCTTCCTGGCCATTTTTTACAAGTAGTAAGCTACCAGTCTGACTTCAGGACATAAAGTTAAGTAAGAAATTTGTTAGATTACTTCAGTGCATAATGTCCTTATTACCCTTTACTTTTTTGTACAGTCATCTTCTTAATACTATAGGTCAGTGGTTCTCAACCTATTTACCATTGTGGGCCGCAAATGTAGCTCTCTCTGTTACGTGGGCCGCATCCACACATGGGCCGCAGCTGTCTGCTGATTGGGCTGCAGGTTAAGAACCACTCCTATAGGTACTCTGTTCTCTCAAGTTTACCAATTGTCAGTGGCCTTTTAACCCTTAGGACACTGATTAATCACTAGGGGGGATAGCAGTTTAAACTGGCCCTTTCTCAGGTGAATCCTATGAAATACTTTAATGAGTAAACTAGGACTGGTAAGAAGATCCAGTCCTGAGCACCTGGTAAAGTATCATAGCATGCCTCCCCTGATGCCAGTACTTGCCTATACTCCAGTTTTAGAAATAATAGTGGACTTGCAGACCCCAAATATGTAAGGATGGTAATAGACAGCAAAGAGAGAGATGAGCATCACCAGGATTTTGACCAGCTAAGAAAGAGAATAGTAGTGGAACTAGAGAGTAGCCTTATTTGATTGTAAGTTAGGAACGAAGGTGCCTGCTTGGGGGAGGAGAAGTCGTACTGGAGAAGGTTTTTGTTTAATTTTTTGTTTTTTGTTTTTTTCCTCTCTCCTTTCTGTAGTAAAGAAAAGAATTGCTAGTTTTTAGTGCACTAGCAGCTAAATATTATATTCAGTCTCATGCACTTTTGCTGTCATTAGAAAATAAAGGATGTGGTGCTGGCTAGAAATAGAACAAAAAGGCTATACGTGCTGAAAATAGCTCGATAATTACGTTACATGTTAACCAAAAGGCCCTAACCATGATCTTTCTGAATCGCATACAAAGGGAGAAAATGGTTCTTTTGAACTTCAGTTGTTAGTCCAGACACTTAGGTATAGTTCCACTTTTCCAGTAGATGGGAGACATGCACAGAGGACTGAATTTTGAAAGTGATCAACTTTTTTTAGGTACCAGTAGACTGACTTTTTTTTTTCCCCCTGGAAGTGCTGCACACCCTCTACTCCAGTCCATAAGTATCTAAAATTGGACCCAAAACTGAGATCTTGTTTTAAAATTTTCACCTGTGTATTTGTCCTCTTCTCTCCCTCTTCGACCCCTCCCCACCCCACTATGTGTAAGAGCAGGGGTAGCCAGCCTGAGCAGGAGCCAGAATTTACCAATGTACATTGCAAAAGAAAGACAGTGATATGTCAGCAGCTCCGCAGCGCCTCCCACCCACTAGCAGCCCCACCGATCAGTGCCTCCCCCTCCTTCCTGATTTAGAGACCTATGATGAGAATGATTAGGAACATCAAAGAAACCTATAGAGAGAAGACAAAAAGAGGACACAAAAGTATACAGATTAGTTAGTTACCTTCCCTGTTCAATTCAACAAAGATCTTTGTTGTATTCAAAAAAGGAGTGGACCTTTCTATGGATAGAAAGAATGTCCAGAAGGTGGTGTAGTGAATATTAAAGTTTTGTTAAGTGATATTAAATCTTATCCTTAAGGGAATAAACAGGTATCCAACTGTTGGGGGTTTGGAAGAAACATTAACAGGGGGCTGGTTATCCTATCTGGGAGATGGGATATTGACCTTAGACAGACCACTGGTCTGATACAGTATGGCTTTTCATATGTTCTCTCCCCTTCCTCCAGCTACCGGAATAGTTCATTTCCTAGCCAAGGAAGTACCATCTGTCCTATCAGGAAGGACACTCTCATATACAAAGCGCTAGCTGCTCTCTGTAACCCACAATAGAGGTTCTAGCCTTTACATATTCCGATGGAGTGTATAATTAACGAAGAACAATCTTAATTAAGTCTTTTGGACATGAAGCGTTAATCAGAAGATTGAATTCCCTTCCTCAGCCCCTCAGATGAGGGATTATTATGTTCATACTTACATTTCAGGGAATTCCAATGGCACTGCAGTTTTGATGAGTCACAACTGGACTAGGATGTCCAAAAAGGAGAAAACAGGGATGAGGATAATCAAGGGGATGGCCAGAAAAATCTCTGATCTTCCAGTATAAGAGAAGACAGAATTTGGCCTTAATTTTTTTTTTTAACCTATATAACTGACCCTATAACTCAAACCTGAAAATTAAAGGAGGAAAGTCCAGTGGACCTGGTTCTGGTTGGCTTAATATTTTTAAATTTTGTATAGGATTCTGAAATTCTCACACTTGTGCCTACATGTCAGAATGGAGTGGATCATGAGTGGGACTCAGATTACAAAACCATTCCAATGAATTGAAAATCTTGTGACCTCTTTCCAAGGAAGGTATTTTAAAAGCAAGTTGTTAGGTAGATGAAGTCACTTCTCAGTTGGTCAAACTAATTCCAATTCCCATGGTAGGGGGTGTATCCCTAAAGGATCTTAGTTCAATGCAACACTTAAAAAACCTATCAGGTCTCTGTTTCCAGAGCAGATTAGATGGTTAAGGGCCAGGAGATTATAAAAGCTTTCCAAGTCTTTGAAAGTCAAAGATATCCAATGAGTACTTACCACATTGCCCTGTGTAGAATCATCAGTTTCACTTGTGTGTGGCAGAAGATCTCTAGGGCTCAAACAATGGTCAGCTAGCCATATGTCCAAGGTGTAAGGCCTCTTTGTTTTTCTGTGAGGAATCACACCTAACTTCCAGCTCCAAGTACCATTCTTTCACTGTAATTAGGATATTACTTTGTAGCCTTGACTCATTGCAGATGACATGGTTTGACCATTGTTTGGCCATTATGAGTTTTGACTCAGAGACTTAGCCTCAAAAACTCTTAATTTTTCAGGAGTACTAGGAAGTATCAAGCAGTGGTCAAGTGCATTTTACCTAGTGGTTAAGAGAAGGCTGAGCTCTGAGAACTGATAGGCCCCTTGCAAATGTTGTGATATGTCTTTCTGCTCGTTGTGAAGGACAAAATTAGTATTTCTGGACTGGCATAGAAAAGCTCTAACAAGTAAAATAGGAAACTTCACTTTAAAGTTTCTGAAGAAACCCTCTTGATTGAAATAGTTGCAGGGTTGTTGTTTTTACTGTTTTCTGTTACATAATCAAAACTTCTATTTGAATTTATATGCCAAACAAACTGGGGGGAGGAGGGAAATATAGGCAAGTGAAAACTATTCAAAATCCTGGTGTTCTCTGGCTTTGGTCTTGGGGGAATGGATAAAAGCATTTTTCTCAGAGAATTTTCCTGTCTAGAAA
Source organism: Lepidochelys kempii (assembly GCF_965140285.1). Lineage (NCBI taxonomy): Eukaryota > Metazoa > Chordata > Testudines > Cheloniidae > Lepidochelys > Lepidochelys kempii. The sequence goes on from NC_136382.1 coordinate 59,098,992, forward strand.
TATACCAGTATACTTGCTGCCTCATCAAGGAGTAGCACCAGAAACAATTTAGAAGGTGAAAACTCGAAAAGGAGTTAATAGTTTCTGGAATGGAAATAAGTAGATTCTAAAATGGGTTTTAAGGATTGAGTGAGAAATACTGTACCTCTTAAGGAAAGTCTGCGGTGTAGTGTCTTGCTGAAAACTTAACTGAAGAATCATAGGCACTAACCTTGTTTTGCACAGGTTTTAGATGAAGCTGATAGGATGTTGGATATGGGATTTGAACCTCAAATAATGAAGATCTTACTAGATGTACGCCCTGACAGACAAACAGTCATGACTAGGTATGTAAATGTTTTCAGTAGTTTAGAATTAAGGTTGGTGTCATTGTAAACTTGTATAGTTATACTTAGTTTTAACGGTTCATGTTAGCTCTTTTTAATATAAAGCTCCTAAATAATTACTGTGCTCATCTTTATGGGACAGTGGATACCTGCTATAATCATTTTGATTTATCCTCTTGATGTCAAATAGGTTACTTTTTATCGAATTCAGTTTCATGAGAATTTTCAGATACTCTTGGATATTGACTAGTTGGATAATAATTGGTAACTACTTGCGTCTTAGACTTCAGACTTAATAGATTGAAGAACTCCCATAAGCCTGTCTGTCCAACTTAATCAGTGATAAATCTTGGACTGAAGAATTTGAGGGTATTTAAAGAAAGCCTGCACATTTGGATTTTTTTAACTAATTAATTATGTTCTGTATGTCTCCAGGTAGGCTAGGAGAGACATTCAGTACACCAGTAACGTGAAATTTTAATTTTTTATCTGTTTGTTTTTGCAAGCTTGTGATGCACATATCCACTGCAGATTGCCAGCTGCTGCTCTGTGTGTATACGAGTATGCACTCTGCTTATATCAGTCTCCCCTACCCCTTAGCTATCCCAATGGTCTTCAGTGGTAAGTCTCATTCTTCTCCAATATTTGACTTCAGAAAGAAAATATTTTATCATGGAGGGCACTGATGCAGAATCTTTGTAACACAGAGGACTTCATGGTAACCTAACAAGATTCCAAAAGCTGTAAATAATTTTACATAGGATTTAGTCAGTAAAAAATAATAGTGCTGAAAGTATGCACTGCATAACTGAATGTATACTTTGGGGGCTTCAGGGGAAGGCATATCAACGGGAAGACTGGCACTGCTTTGAAACCAAATTCTTGATGTCTGACTTAGAAGTGGTTGTGCACACGATGAAATGGAGACTTACCATTGTTCAGTGTGTGGCGTTTTGATTTATTCCAGTGCATAGATCTTTTTCATAAATAAGTACTTCAGAGAAGCTCTTTTGTATAACTAAATAAGTCACGTGGAAAGAATTTATAGAAATTCATTGTTTCCTTCATGACATTTGGACTGAAGCTTAGTAAATCAGTTGGTTCTAACTGAATCTGACATCTCTTTGGGGTCAGGTGAAAAATGCATCTGCAAGTAACTTACAAGTCTTGTTTACCTTGAAAGTCTCTTAGCCAAAGCTCAAACTTTAAAGATTTTTTGATCCTTGCACTCTAAATAGAACTGTCACTCACTTTTTGAGAACTCTGGTCTTGAGTGAGATGGAATAAATGGGCCAAAAGTGTTAACATAACCCTGTCACTGTCCAACACTAAACAGTGGGGTTTGGTATACAGAGACCTGAGTCTGCTTAGTACCATGGCACAAACACCATTAAAAATCTTTTCAACCTTATATTAAAGATACAGAAAAGAAAGAAAAACAGTTAATGTAATTGAAATGTAAAACATTAAGGCTTTTATTTTAACATCCTTTTTCCCTTTAGCTGGAGAGAGTTTTAGAAGGAAAACAACTCCTTGTTTGATAGTCTCTTGGATGGTGGTAACTGTACTTTTGGAGAAAAGAAAAAGTTAGCTGAGATGAGCTAGAGCTGCCATTGCTGTTAAAGTCTATCTTCATTTCATTCCAGGTGGTGGTTGGGATTCAGCTGGATTCAGTAGAGATGGTGGTGATACCTGAGTCCTCTCTGTCCTGGTCTGGTCAGGACATCTCTCAGTATCAGGGTGATGAAGGCCTAGGTCCCATGAGATGGTAGGGATGGCAGAGATGATGGTGACTGTTCTTACTCCCATTGCTGCTGGAATCGCAGATCATCTTAGCTAGCAACAAGAGCTTTCTATTCTCTGCTTCTTATGCCCTGAGTCTGCTCTTGCTATGTTGCTGAACACCAGAGAGCACAAACTTGACAATAACATGGATGTTCCCTACATTGCACAACGCATCCACTGGGTCTCGACTAGTTTTCAGTTATATCCAATTTGCTTGGATATTTCAGCTAGGATGAGTTGGGAGTAAACTAAATTTTGTTTAAACTGTTAATGTTACATGCTGGAGTGACTACCTGGTGAGAGAAATGAAGGTAGTTTACACTTGTGTTAAAGCATTTGTTTTCACCTAGAGTATATGCTATCTGAAGAAAACCTTTTGATTAGCAAAGTTTTTCTTTGCAGTCATGTGGAAGAAACCATTCTTAAGTAAAATTTAAATTCTGCAGAACTGAAATACCACCAGAGGGCCACAGAAAACATTGGACTGCTTACCCAGAAGTTGTGCACTACAGCCTTAGGATATAAAGCAGGGGTGTGCAAAGTTTTTGGCCCGAGGGCCACATCTGGGAATAAAAGTTGTATGGCAGGCCATGGATACTCACAAAATTGGTTTTGGGGTGGAGGGCTCTGGCTGTGGACTCTGTGGTAGGGCTGGGGATGAGGAGTTTGGGGTGTAGGAGGGTACTCCGTCCTGGGACTGATAGGTTCAGAGGGCGGGAGAGGGATCAGGGCTGGGGTGCGGGAAGGGGTGCAGGCTTCAGGTGGTGTTTACCTCAAGCGGCTCCTGGAAGCAGCGGCATGTCCCTTTTCCGGGTCCTATGCAAAGGCACAGCCAGACAGTTCTGCACGCTGCCCCATCCGCAGGCACCACCCCCGCAGCTCCCATTGGCTGTGGTTCCTGGCCAATGTGAGCTGCTGCGACAGCTCTTGGGGCAGGGTGCAGAGTGGAACCCCCTGGCTGCCCCTACGCGTAGGAGCCAGAGAGGGGCCATGCTGCTGCTTCTGGGAGCCATGTGGAGCAGCCCCTGACCAAGCTCCCCAGTGGGAGTTTGAGGGCCAGATTAAAATGGCCTGCGGGCTGTATCTGTCCCAGAGGCCACAGTTTGTCCACCCCTGGTATAAAGTAGTAAGTGTCATTGAAGAAACTGGATTTTCCTATATACAGACTCGCCTTTCCAGCAGTCTTCAATTGAGACTGTGATATCCTTAAGAGAGTGTGTACGGGGACATCACATTGAATAGGAACTGACAGTCTGCAGCAAATATGTGCTTGGTACTTTTGTGTTCCACAGGTTTATCAATAGGTAATTAAATGAATGTCCTCTTAACCTTGTTGTTGAGACCATTCTAGAATTCTGGTATTAAGTACTGAATGAATTTCTAAAAGTGATCCAAGAATCCAGTTTTTGCATAAAAAATTTGGGATATCAAAATTTGTTGATGGGGTTGGGGAGGTCAGAGGGTGGAGAATGGGAGGGTTGAATGGGGGCAGGGGTTCTGGGGGCAGCCAGGAAGGAGAGGAGGGGTTGGATGGGGTTCCGGGGGCGGTCAGGGGAGGTTGGATGGGGTGGTTGGTTGGAGCAGGGGTCCTTGGGGGGGGAATCAGGAAGGGGAAGGGTTGGATGGGCAGTTAGGGGTGGGGGGTCCGGGGTGGTCAGGGAGAAGGGGGGGTTGGATTGGGCAGGGAGAAGGGGGGGGCAGTCCGGAAGGAGGGGGGGTTGCATGGGGCAGCAGAGGGCAGTTAGGGGCGAGGGGTCCAGGGCCGGGCAGGGGACACAGTGCAGGAGTGGTGGATGAGGTAGGAGTCCTGGGGGGGGGGCCGTTAGGGAACCCAGGGGGTTGGATGGGGCAGGAGGCGAAAAGCAGAGGGGGTCAGATAGGGGGCTGGGGCTGGGCCTTGACTGGCTGTTTGGGGAGACACAGCCTCCCCTAACCGGCCCTCCATACAATTTCTGAAACCTGATGCGGCCCTCAGGCCAAAAAGTTTGCCCGTCCTGTTCTAGATGTTTTGTCCCTATGGGTGCTCCTCTACTTGCACTCCCCTTCCCCTCTATTTGGAGTTCTTGCTGCTGGAATTCATGACTGAGAATGAATTGGAGCAATGGCAAGTCTGTCTCTCCCTATATACTCTCAGTCCTGAGCATAAGGATGAGTAGGGTGTGGGCGCAGCCCCACAGACTGCTGACAGAAATCTGATTGAAAGCACAAGGTCAAAATGGAGCACCCCAGGGACAAAATATCTCTAATTCCAGTTACTGTACAGGTTAGTAACCTCTTCATATAGATTGGAATATGGTTTTAGAGTGAAATTTTACTTCATTTCTTGAAGTTGTGGGCAAAGATTCAAATCATGTGTGCCCAAGAGAGGTTTGGAGCAAGGGTATTAACTATACTTCATTACAACTTTAGCATATTTATATAATAGAATGAACTTTTGCAGCCTCTGTCTGTTTTCCCCACCTGCATTCTAAAACTGTACTTCAGAAGTGTTTGAAAATATTTAATGTTTTAAGATCTCTTTGCAGATGTAAAGAGGTTTATGATTGCTGATTGCATAGTACATAATACATTTCCTAACAGGATCCAGGATTATCAGGGATATAGTTCAAAATACATCAGAGTGAATTATTTTCTCTCTCAAGTGTTGGTATAAATCTTATTTTATATATTTACATTAATATGAATATCAGTCTATGAACCTTTCAGTCTCTAACCACCAAACCCCTGGTTCTGTGAATTCTTGCCAATGCATGCCACACCATAACTAGCCACAGGAAGATAACCCTAGTGTAGGAGAATCCTCTGATGTAGAGCCAGCGTGACTGCTTCTGTGTTATCCCACTCTCTGTGGCTAGCCAAGGTTTGTGAAAGGGGGAATGGGGACATGGCTGGGATTTTTCTTTGCCTCAGAGATCTTCAGATACTGTAATAACACCTTAAGGCTGTTAACAGCCTGTATACTTTAGAGAGACAAGATGGATGAGGTAATATCTATTATTGGACCAACTTCTGTTGGTGAGAGCAACAAGCTTACACAGAGGTGCTCTTCAGATATTACCTCACCTATCTTGTGTCTCCAATATTCTGGAACTAACACAATTACCACACTGCGTACAACATGTGTACTTCAGTATAATCCTCAGGTGCTCTGATTTATTCTGGGTGCCCAGAAAAGTGCAAATTTGGCTAAGGATTTGGGAGTTTAGAGCCACTTTTACAGACTGACCCCTCTTCTCCCCCTGGAGCTCTGTTGTGCACTGCTCAGTCATAGCCAAAGTGCTGGGCCTACTAGTGGACACAGGCAAAATTCAGAACACATGTTTCTTGCTAAGAGTACAGGCAAGTGTATAGTTATACTACTAAAAAACATACTTGCAGTTCATAGATGAAGTGATAAGCCAGAAGGAAACACTGATCATCTCGTTTGACCTTATGAATAACACTGGCTCTATACCTGCCCCAAAATAATTCCTAAAGCATACCTTTTAGAGAGATTAAATCTTAATTTAAAAATTGTCAGTAATGGAGAATCTACCATGACCTTTGCTAAATTGATCCAATGATTAATAACTCACTGTGAAAAATGTACATCTTCTTTCCAGTCTGAATTTGTCTAGCTTCAGCTTCCAGCCATTGGATCATGTTGTACCTTTCTCTGTTAGATTGAGGAGACCAATATTAAATATTTGTTCCCTATGTAGACTGTAGTTAAATCACCCTTTAATCTTCTCTTTGTTAATCTTAAATTGATTAAGCTCCTTGATTCTAGTCACCCCATCTCAAAAAATATATTTTAGAATTGGACAAGGTACAGAGAAGGGCAACAAAAATGATGAAGGGTATGGAACAGCTTCCGTATGAAGAGAGAGTAAAAAGACTGGGACTTTTCAGTTTGGAAAAAAGACAACAGAGGGGATATGATAGAGGTCTATAAAATCGTGAATGACGTGGAGAAAGTGAATAAGAATGTTGTCTTACGTGAAGCAGTAAACAAGAAACAGGGGTCACCCAATGAAATTAATAAGCAACATGTTTAAAACAAAAGGAAGAAGTACTTCACACGATGGCCAGTCAACCTGTGGAACTCATTGCTAGGGGATGTTGTGAAGGCCAAAAGTGTAATGTGGTTCAAAGAATTAGATAAATTCATGGAGGATAGGTCTGTTAGTGGCTGTTAGCCAAGATGGTCATGGATGGTCATGCATTGTGTCTCTGGTGTCTGCTGGAAGCTGGGAGTGGATGACAAGGGATGGATCACTTGATGATTACCTGTTCTGTTAATTCCTTCTGAAGCACCTGGCATTGGCCACTGCTGGAAGACCGGATATTGGAATAGATGGACCATTGGTCTAACCCAGTATGGCCATTCTTATGTTCTTAGTCTGCCACTGTAAAGTATGTTTTCTAATTCTTTAATCATTCTCATAGCTCTTTGAACCCTCTCCAATTTGTCAATATCTTTTTTGAATTGTGGGTACCAGAACTGGACACCCTGTTTCAGCAGCGGTCGCACCAGTACCAAACATAGAGGTAAAATAACTTCTCCATTCCTATTCAAGATTCCATTCTTTATGCATCCCAGTATTGCATTAGCCCTTTAGTCACATCATTGCACTGGGAGCTCATGTTCAACTGATTATCCACCAAGAACTCCAGTCTTTTTCGGAATTACTGACTCCAGGATAAAATTCCCCATCCTGTAAGTACAGCCTACATTCTTTGTTCCTGGGTGTATACATTTGCATTAAGCCACATTCAAACATTAATCTGTTTGCTTGATCCCAGCTTTCCAAGAGATCCAGATCTCTCTTTATCAGTGACCTATCTTATTATTGGAGGATTGGGCAAAAAGAAATCTGATGAGGTTCAAAAAGGACAAGTGCAGAGTCCTGCACTTAGGACGGAAGAATCCAATGCACCGCTACAGACTAGGGACCGAATGGCTCGGCAGCAGTTCTGCAGAAAAGGACCTGGGGTTACAGTGGGCGAGAAGTTGGATATGAATCAACAGTGTGCCCTTGTTGCCAAGACAGTCAATGGCATTTTGGGATGTATAAGTAGGGGCATTGCCAGGAGATTGAGGGACGTGATCGTTCCCCTCTATTCGACATTGGTGAGGCCTCATCTGGAGTACTGTGTCCAGTTTTGGGCCCCACACTACAAGAAGGATGTGGAAAAATTGGAGAGAGTCCAGCGAAGGGCAACAAAAATGATTAGGGGACTGGAACACATGACTTATGAGGAGAGGCTGAGGGAACTGGGGATGTTTAGTCTGAGGAAGAGAAGAATGAGGGCGGATTTGATAGCTGCTTTCAACTACCTGAAAGGTGGTTCCAAAGAGGATGGCTCTAGACTATTCTCAGTGGTAGCAGATGACAGAACAAGGAATAATGGTCTCAAGTTGCAGTGCAGGAGATTTAGGTTGGATATTAGGAAAATCTTTTTCACTATGAGGATCGTGAAACACTGGAATGCGTTACCTAGGGAGGTGGTGGAATCTCCTTTCCTAGAAGTTTTTAAGGTCAGGCTTGACAAAGCCCTGGTTGGGATGATTTAGTCGGGGATCGGTCCTGCTTTGAGCAGGGGGTTGGACTAGATGACCTCCTGAGGTCCCTTCCAACCCCAATATTCTATGATTCTGTGATTAGTTATTTACCACTCCCCCAGTTCGTGTCATCTGTAAATGTTATCAATGATGATTTTTTCTTGCCAGTCATTGACAAAAGAGTTATAGCATAGGACCAAGCATGGGATCCCCTTTGGGTCTCCACCAGAAACACCCCCAGTTTCCCTTTCATAATTACATTTTGAGACCTATCAGCCAGCTTTTAATCCATTTCATGTGTGCAGTGTTAATTTTGTCTTTCTAGTTTTTAAACAAAATGTCATATGGTACCAAGTCAAATGCCTTACAGAATCTTAAGTATATTATGTCAACAATATTACCTTTATCAAACTTGTATTCTCAACAACAACAAAATCAGGTTAGTTTGACAGGATCTAGCTTTCATAAACCGTTGTTGATTGGCATTAATTATATTACCCTCCTTTTATTGTTTCTAATTGAGTCCCATATCAGCTGCTCCATTGTCTTATCTGGGGTCATTGTTGGGCTGACAGGCCTACAATTACCTGGGTCATCCCATTTACCTTTTTTTAAAAAAAAAAAAAGTGGCACAACATTTCTTCCAGTCTTCTGGAAATTCCCTGGTGTCCAAGATTTCTTAAAAATCAACCTTGATCTTCAAGTGATGGTCCCTATTGTATTCTGCTATAGGTTACGTATGCACACCATACGTCCGGAGCCAGAGAATTTGAAAGTAGCATTCATTGGTCTGCACTGGCACCCTTGCTCCCCTCATTCCTGCAACAGTGGGGGTAAAGGACAGGATGGTCTGACCACCTCTCCAATTCCTTCTCATCACTGCATGGTTCAGGTTGGAACCTTTAGTGTCCACAGTTTTGACTTCATTCTACAGAACAAGAATCATCTAATTGTAAAGAGTTTAATAGTTTAGTCTCCTGGGGAACAACCCCTCCCCCGTCCAATGCCTCATTTGGTTTCCTAGTCTGTGCCCACGACTCCAGGCTTCAGACTCTGTGCTTCCTGCCTGTGATCCTTCTCGGTCAGTGACACCACCAGTCCCTCACAGGAGATGTTTGAGGAGCAGGAGACCAACCACCAAACACACTTCATCCTCATCTCCAGTCGAGGTGGTTATGCCTCCACCACCTTCCATAGCTGATGACTTCTGTCAATTTCAAGACCTCATAAAGTGGGTAGCTGACACTCTTCACATTCCACTCAGAAGTCAAGGATTCACAGCATAAACTGTTGGATCTCCTGCAGTCAGCAACAACTCCAGGATGGCCTTACCCATTAATGAGGCATTACACTATCTTAGCCAATTCGAATACTGTTCCACCAACATGTAAATGGTTCCCCCTAAAGACTCTCTGGGTTTTTTCTATGGTAAATGAGTGGGTAAGCAACACTTGTCCACTTCTATCCCATATGATAAACTAAAGACTAGACTTTTCTAGACGGACGTGAAGACTGGACTATCAGGATCATGGTCAAATATAATTTTACAAACTATAGTAGATTTAACTGCCTTTATTGAACATCTGCTACAGGAACAGAGGGAGCAATTCCAGTCCATCACTTCAGAGTACCAGTTATTGGCCAGAACTGCTCTTCAGGTATCCTTGGATGCTGTAGACGCTGCTGCCAGGTACATCTCCACAGCTGTTGTTATGCTAAGGGCATCATAACTCCAACTCTTGGGGTTTCCAAGGGAAGTACAGAACGCTATTGAGGATTTCCCCTTTGACGGTTGGAAGTTTTTCTCCGAGACTATCGACAAGTCCTTGTATGCGCTGAAGGACTCTAGGGCTCCTTTGAGATCCCTGGACGTATAAATACCTACGATAAGAGATTTAGTAGGTCACCAGCTGCCCAGAGATTGCATTCTGCTAAATTCTCTGAATTCCAAAGATCCACCAAAACCCCTAGAAAAAGACATTCCTGAGAGAGATAGAAAGGGCCACTCATCTGCCCTCCACAACAACCCAGTCCTCTTCAAAGCAGCAGTGTTGATGGGTTGGTCAAGGTTCATATCCTCCCACATCTCTGGTTTTACAGCTGTCCATTTGCTCACCTCCTCACCTTTGAAGACCCCTTTTCCCATTTCCAATATGATTGGCGTGGGATCCCTACAGACAAGTGGGTCATAGAGGTCACAACAGGCTATACCATCCATTTCACATCAGTCTCTCCCTTCCGGACCCCTTCTCTCTTCCTCTTAACGGACCCCTCTCCTAAGCCTTTGAGATGAAAAGTAAATATTCTCTTTGATTAAGAATGATAGAACTGGTCTTACTCCTCACAAGGGCAAAGGGTTTTACTCAAGATATTTCCTTGTGCCAAAGGACAGTGTGGAGACTGATCTTGTATCTAAGACAAGTTTGTAAAGTCTCAAGCTTACAATGACGACTCTGGCAGCTATAAATCCTTCACTGGAGGAAGGGGATTGGTTTTCAGCCCTCAACCTACAATATTCCAATTTCCAAATAAAGATACACCCATCCTGCAGGAAATACCTTCATGTCACTATAGGCCAGGATCATTTCCAATACCAAGTGCTTCCCTTCAGCCTTTCTTTAACCTTAAGGGTGTTCTCAAAGGTCCTGAAACAAGAAGTGATCCTAGTCTTCCTGTACCTTCACAACTAACTACTCAAGGAACATTCCTACGAAGCAGTCCTGTCTTCTACCCAGACAGCCTTTGCTCTGTACCAGGAGTTGGATCTTAAAAAAGGTAAAAAATCCATGTTAACTCCTTGTACGGAAGATACAGTTTATAGGGGCATCACTGATAGCCAGGGCCTACCATATCTTAGACTCTGTCAGGTCTGGTACATGCAATTCAGGAGAGCTCTTGGACCACAATTACGAACTGTCTTCAGCTCTGCAGACCCATGGCAGCTTGCACCTTTGCAACTGATCACACAAGGCTGTGCCTCTTCTGCTTCCAAGGTTGGTTCAGAATGATCTGTTCTTCCAGTGATGGTCCCATGTGTATTCCACACATAGATGCATGTGCTGAGTCGGGAAGTTTTCTCCAAGCAACGTCCATTGACCTGTACATGTTCAGTATGTCTCCTTGTGCTCCCGACAGAGGGTATATGGGGTGGTGCGGGTCGATGTCACTCCAGTTCCCTCTTACCATCTCCTGGCCTGAGTCAAAACCCCTATTCCTCCTTCACTCTTATTTCGATAAGAGAGTTGTTGTATACTTGTGTAAATAGATTGTTTTTCATAGTTTAGTATAAACCCTCCCCAGTTCAGGGGGACAACCCCTTGCTATCCAGTGACCATGCCCAGGATCCCAGGCATCAAGAACTGTCTTCTGCATTCATTCCTTTTTCATCAGCATTGACCATCAACGGTGCATATACTGCCTGGGTGAGGTGCACATCTTGGTGAAGTGCAGCATCTGTAAGTCCTTCGCACTCAGAACTATAGACCTGTGAGCTCCAACTCCACAGGTTCCTTAGGAAGAGGCAGTAAGGCCCTGGATGCACTCTGATCCTGGCCAGGGAGATACCCCACACAGACTCCCACTGTATAGCAGTCTCTACTGGTCAGTAGAGTCCCTCTGAGCATGAGCTATGGTACGAAGCTGCCAGCATCGAAGGCCCACAACAAGCGTAATAAACGCTCATAGGCGTAAGAGCAGATCCCCGCGTTAGACTACTTTTATAGACACATTCCCTCTCTGAGCCATGCCAGGTTGAGTAAGATGTTGCTTGTGGATCCAGCTGAACCACCACCAAAGGTCCCCCAGCTGAAGAGTAAGGTAAAGAAGAAGCGGGATCCATCCCTACCACCTGGTGACACGTAGAGCTTCCCTCTACGACTGCAGTTCTGGATGCTCTGTTGCTGCTGCCTCACCAAAATGCAAACCAGTTGGCTCTGACTACTGAACCAGGTACCTCTGGAGTCTCAGTGAGCACCCACAGACTCCAGGACGTACGGAGATGTTCCTGACACCAGAGGATGTTCCTGCCATACCTACTGTCAAAGTTCCTTCCCCGCTCTGAACTCTAGGGTACAGATGAGGGGACCTGCATGAAAAACCCCCTAAGCCTATTTTTACCAGCTTAGGTTAAAACTTCCCCAAGGTACAAACTATTTTACCTTTTGTCCCTGGACTTTATTGCTGCCACCACCAAGTGTCTAACAAAATATAACCGGGAAAGAGCCCGCTTGGAAACTTCTTTTCCCCCCAAAATCCCCCCCAAGCCCTACACCCCCTTTCCTGGGGAAGGCTTGATAAAAATCCTCACCAGTTTGCATAGGTGAACACAGTCCCAAACCCTTGGATCTTAAGAACAAGAAAAAGCAATCAGGTTCTTAAAAGAAGAATTTTAATAGAAGAAAAAGTAAAAGAATCACCTCTGTAAAATCAGGATGGTAAATACCTTACAGGGTAATCAGATTCAAAACATAGAGAATCCCTCTAGGCAAAACCTTAAGTTACAAAAAGACACAAAAACAGGAATATACAGTCTGTTCAGCACAGCTTATTTTATCAGCCATTTAAACAAAACAGAATCTAACGCATATCTAACTAGATTGCTTATTAAGCCTTTACAGGAGTTCTGACCTTCATTCCTGCTCTGGTCCCGGCAAAAGACAACACACAGACAGAGAGAACCCTTTGTTCCCCCCACCACTCCAGCTTTGAAAGTATCTTGTCTCCTCATTGGTCATTTTGGTCAGGTGCCAGCGAGGTTATCTTTAGCTTCTTAACCCTTTGTAGGTGAAAAGGTTTTTCCTCTGGCCAGGAGGGATTTAAAGGTGGTTAGCCTTCCCTTTATATTTATGTCACATATAGTCTTGCTTCTCTCGGGCCTGTCTATTCTCCAAGACATCCCTACACCTGAGGATGAACTGCTGCTCTTATTGTACACCTTCCCCATTCATCGGATTGGGGCCCGCTATTTCAGACAGAACCGTTGTCCGACTCAGAGGAGTCCTAGGGCAGACAGCCAACATCTCTGCCGCCACACAGGAGCCTGGACAGACCGCCAAGGCACTGTTATCCACTATCATCTATAATGTTTAGAAATTCCAAGAATGTTTTAGTTCTGGCAGTACGAGACCTCCAGCATATGTCACTCAAATTGAAGTCCCTCATGATCACAAAATGTGTTTTTTTCCTGCACATTGTAGATAAGCATGTAAGGAAGTGTTCATTTTCCCTAGTGTGATTTTTGTGGTCTGTAGCAGACACCAGCTAGTACCCCATCTTGTGTTTTGTCTGTTAGGACATTGATCCAGAAGCCTTCAAGATAACTTTCTTCCGAGTTATCAGTAACTCGGAAACAGGTAATGCCGTTTTTGACAGAGTGTCACTCCTCCTCTCCTTTTCCCCTTCCAGTCCTTCCTAAATAAGTTATAACCATTGATTTTTAACATTTCAGTTGTATAAATCATGCCACCAGGTTTCAGTAATACCAAGTGGATTGAATTTATGCTCATAAATGAGCAATTCCAATTTTTCTTGTTAAGGTTAGTACATATGCATGACAGCTATTGTGGGTGTAAGACCTTGCTGGAATGTATTGGGGTGTGGGATGGATGAGAGATGTATTGGAGACCTCTTGCCTTTTAAAATGTGTTTTTCTTCTCTCCCACCAGTGCTACTTGGCCAGATGGTGTTCGCCGCCTTGCCAAATCGTATTTGAAAGATCCTATGATCGTATATGTTGGCACTCTTGATTTAGCGGTAGGTTGGTTTTTTTAAAATCACATTACTCCTTGTAGTTGCACATAACTTTGAATGTTTTGGAACATTCAAATAATACTTTATTTAGTTAAAAGCATAATCCAGTCTGGTCTTTCACAACATGCTCCAAGTAAGCAGAAATCAGTGGTATTTTAAAAGCTTCAGTAAAAGCCCAGAATGTATCTTAGAACTGTAAATAGAAAAGAACTTTGTGATAAAAATATAATGAGACATGCCAAAGAGCATTTAGTCTCAGCTTTGGTAATGGACAAATGATTAAATAAATTTTATGAAGTCTCTGAAGCATTGATTTGGTTAATAATAATGTATTTCTCCACCCATAAGCGGATGACTTCAATAGTAAACATTTCATCCAAATCTACCTAATGGCCAAGGGCCCATGTATAATATTATGTAGCCACACATTGCTATGTAATTGCCCTTTTTGATTATGCTATATAATTTTCATCCAGAATTGAAGTTTTTGTGTTTAAAAAAAAAATTGAGCTCTTTTGGTTACAAAAATAACCTTTAAAATGTGAAACAGATGTAAACGTATTGCTTGGCGTATACAGACAACCTGTCATAGTTCTCAGAGGTGTAAAGTTCCCCCCTTATCTCTATTTTTGTATTGACTTTGAAACCTAACAAATGTAAAAGTCAACTGCATGTAAAAGTCAACTTATCATTTTAGCAGAAACATCAAACTGGAGTATTTAGACGTATTTGGATGTAGCATCAGATATTAGGTTGGGGTGAAATGCATTCAAGGTTTGATTTGGGAGAACAAGGAAGAAATTCATATACCACCTCCCTAAATGTAAAGTTACCCTCTGCCCCTGCCAAAAAGCAAAAGGGAAAGATGTACTACTATTTCCTCAGTATTGAAAGCCTCAACTGGATGCCTTTAAAAAGAAATAAATAAATCCCATTGTTTCCTGACGCCAAAGGAGTCATTAGCTCTCATATAGTTGCTATATCTTCCAAGAGCTTCTACGATGCATTTTTAATTTTTGGACTGACTGGTTATAGATTGAAATAACATTGTACTGAAATGTAGCAGCAAATGTTTGGGTTCTTTTTACTCCTGTTTTATAACTTCACTATAACTAATGAGAAATTTGTTCAAACGCATTTTACTCACAATTTTAAACAGCATGGGTGTTCTGAAATTTATCAAACTTTCAAATAGTGCATATGCTGTTTCACCCCTGCTTCAGCCTGCATGCAGTCATGCCATAAAGAAATTAGTATTTCTTTCACAACCAGATTTGTTATTCTGACAATGAGCTTCTGTACCTTCTGTAGATCAGACCCTAGGCAGGATCTGGATATTTTATCCATCAGAACAAGACTTGGTTCAGTTCTTTATGTGGTTCCACTAGTTCCCTCCTGCTTCCAGGCAGTTTTTTCAGCCCTCTTCCTTTTACAATGCAAAAAAGCTGTCTTCCTCAGTGGTCTGCCAACTTTGTTTTAATGATTGAAGCCCCCTTTCTTCTTTTAGAAGTTCAACAAAGGCAGCTCAATGTCTGATCTCAGTTTAGCAGATTTTGCTCTCTAGTTACCATGTAAATATCATAATAGCACAGTCATAGAGTAAAAGGGAAGGAAAAAAAAAGGATTGTCAATAAATCTTTATAATAAAGTAAGTGAATTTTGTATTACCACCTGGCTACCTTCCAGTCTGTTCGCCTTTCCCCATCCTCTGTCATAGTTGTTGTTAATTAGTATGTCATGCCTACTGGCACCCAAACTAGATTGGGACTTGCATGTGCTAGTCACTATGCAAATACATAGTAAGAAAAGTCCCTGCTTCAAAGAGCTTAGAATCCAAAGAGCTAATAGAGAGAAAGGAGAAAGTATTATCAATGCCAGTTTACAAACAGAGAACTGAAGCACAGAGTTTAAGTGACTGTAAACCTGTGGACTAATCCACTAGCCCAATGAGATCATGCTCCAGACAACTTCACTATTTCAGTTCCTCTGCTCAGGACTTTTCTTAACTTAGAAAAAGACTTAAAACAAAGTACCGAAAAGATCTCAAAGCTCCTCAGGGTGTTCACTTAGCCTTTGTCTTAGGGATTCACAACCTTCCGTAGCTGAGGCTTCATAACAGCCAGCTCCTGCTCTTTGCAGATGTCTCCTATTCTGGGCCTTCTTTCTGATAAATGCAGAGATATCCCTCCAGGGTCTTTCCTTTACCCTGTGTCTCTCCTGTCTGGTCTTTTGCTGAAGGAGCAGGAATTCCCTATATGAAATTTCCTGTAGGGTACATGACTAGGGTGAAGATCTGCAACTACAACTCCTAGTTTTACAGGGCCCATGGCTGTAACTGGCTCAGTAGCATGTGCCTGCCCTCTGAAGCTTAGTTAATTTGCTTCTTCCCAGTTCTGCTCAGAGAAAAATAGCAAACTTATCTGTCTAGAGTTTGACACAGTCTATTTTCCTATGAAGTGAATATTTAAGATTCTCTCCTGATATCATTTATTGACACAATCAAGTATATCAGTTTTGAAGTCTGTGGCCTGAGGTATTGTAATGTGAGAATGAATTAACTGGAGTGAAATGATTTTCTTTTTACTTAACATCATTTTTTCATATTTCACAGGCAGTAAATACAGTTGAGCAGAAAGTTATTATTATCCCAGAAGAAGAAAAGAGAGCTTTCACACGCTACTTCATTGATACTATGAAGCCTAAAGATAAAGTCATCATATTTGTGGGAAAGAAACTTACGTATGTAATTGTTTAACCAATATTACATTTGTCTAGTTTGCTATCAACTCATTTAGAAATTAATCAGTTATTCTCAGATCAAAGTTACTAACTAGGACACTCTTAATTACTTTCAACCACATTCTAGTGTTTATATTGACTTACTGTATTTCCCCAGCACTGTACATGACCATTACATTTTATGCAAGTTCTCTAGTATCATAAAACTAATATGCATTGGAATGTGACTGCACTGTTTAACTTAAAATGGGTTTTAAGATTTTCTATACTAAAAATGTTAAAATTAAAGACAAATGAGATGTTTTGAAATTATTGAAATGAAACATTTTGATTGACCTGATCTGAATTTTTATTTATTTATTGGGCTATCAGTTCATGAAAATTTGAGATTTTGACTGTCCCATTTTGGATGGGAAACATTTTCGAAAACTCTTGTGAGACAGGAAAACAGTTTCCAACTTGATCATCTTCCCCAATACTGTCAAAAAGGAAGTTGAAGAGTCATATTTGTGACTGTGCCTCAGTACTCCCTTCAAAGCCTGATCTGCACTATGGTTCAGCTGTCCCACCTGATGCACGTTCTTTGGCACTGGCAGTCACGTGCCAGTTGAGTTTGGTTACCAATCCTTCTGTATCAGCGTCAGCTACGTCGACGCTGATGACATTGCAACAGAGTGAGAGATGAGCCCCTCATTGGCACTTATCCCTGCAGTACTGTTGCCTTTGGCAACACCTTCCTTGATGCATACAACCTTGGAACCATTTACATTTACATCTTCTAGAAACTTGGCTAATTACACCTGAACCAGAAGCTCCTCTTCTCAACATGAGACTGATAATATCTGCAAGACCTATATCAGTAGTGGAACCAAGGGTACCAAAGACAAAAAGTGTGCTAAATTAACCTACAGAGTCACTGGTATCCATATTTCATGGAATATCATCTCAACCTAACTTTTTCAGCAATCAGCCTCTTCTCAAAGAAGTTTACTCTTCTACTTCTTCCTTTTCAGGGGATAGTAGGAACCCTTCTCTCTGAGTCAACACAATCTATAGTGGGAGCCATAGAAGGGGATCTCGGGACACTCTTCTACCTACAGTAAGACACAAATTGGTCTGGGTCCAAACTGCCTGGATTCTTTCATCTTGGCCTTATGTACCATATCCCTATGGTGTGCAGACCTGGCCTTATTGGCCACCCTGGAATCCTTGAGCTCAATTTCCAGGACCTGTTAGAGATTTTTTTCCCCCACTTCATCTGGGCGTAAATTGACCACTCTGGCTAGGTCTCCAAGAAGGATGTGGACCCCTCAGCAGGTTGCGGCTCTCAGACTGGGGGGAGGGATAGCTCAGTGGTTTGAGCATTGGCCTGCTAAACCCAGGGTTGTGAGTTCAATCCGTGAGAGGGCCATTTAGGGATCTGGGGCAAAAAAAAAAATTGGGGATTGGTCCTGCTTTGAGCAGGGGGTTGGACTAGATGACCCCCCTTCCAACCCTGATATTCTATGATTCATGCAGAGTGGTGGTGATCATGAGGAGGAATATTCAATTCCTCATGCATCTATGGTAATTTGCTAGATGAAGTTGTACTGTCTGATGATGGTGACTTGGAGGCCTCTCTAGGTATCTTGAAACTAATGGCAGACACCTTTTAGAGATTCCTTTAGCAATTGTCCAAGAAAAATCATGGAAACTAGGATCTTATACCCTGTGATTCTTGGCAGATAAATTGTGCCCCTTAATGAGGGAATCTTTAAGATGGCCAATGATCTGTGGCAGATCCTGGCCTCTATCTCTGCCACTCCTAAAAGAGCAGACTCAAGACTCCAAAGAGACTTGAGTGTGGGTGTGTTTTGCACTCGTCCCATTCCCGGATCTCTCGTAGTGGTTGTAATATAAGAGAAAACACAACCTGGCCCTCCTAACTCAATGCCTAAAAGTTTGACAGTGCTGCAAACATCTCTTCTTAGTAAAATTCCATTAAAACTTTAGAAACTACAGAATAGTTACTTATGAACATTTTGGCATGTAACGATCAAAGGAATGTTGTAGTGAACTGGTAATTCAAAAAAAGTGATCATAGCTAATGGAACAAGAGAAAAATGAGTTCTTCAAGTGATGTCCCTTTGAGTGCTCCACTGTAAGTGTGGCAGCACCCCCTGTGGCTGGGATCAGAGCTCTTCACCAGCACATGCACACGTCCCCTCTCTGACACTGTACGCAGAACGTACATATAGCTCTGTAAGGTCCGACCGCCCCCAGTTCCTTCTCTACTGTCTTTGGTCTAAGACAGGATCCGCTAGCAGAGCCCACTTTTCCTAAGGTGGTTCTTTGAGTGATTGCTCACGTCCATTCAGCTTAGGGGTGTGTGCTCGCCACATGCACCAGTGCCGGAAGTTTTTCCCTCAGCGGTATCCGTAGGGGACTGGCTCTGGCTTCCGTGGAGTGGTGCGCGTATGCCATGGCATATAGGATGCCGCCTGCCCACCCCCCTCAGTTTCTTCTTGCTGCCAGTGACAGTGCATGGAACTGTTGCTACTTCAGCTAGAGCTGTTGCTGCTTATTCATTCGAATTCGTTTACCTCTTGTATATTGTATATAGTTTCCCTCTAGTTTTAGTTTCTTTTCTGCTATTTAGAGACTTAGTAGGTCCCGAATGGGACTTCGCCTGAGAATAGGGCATGACCTGGTCCCTAGGCTTTAAGCCCTGTGATCACTGTAAAAGGCCCATGCCCATTAGCGATCCACATAAGTTGTTTTCAATGGTTGGGTGAAGATCACATTAGTGATAAGTGCAGAATTTGCAAGTCCTTCAAGCCCAAGACGAAGAAGGAGCATGACATTAGCTTGAAAGTGAGCTTGACTTTCGCTTGAAAGTGCTCCTTATGGAGTCTGCCCTTACCCCAATGCCGGAGCAGCTCTCTGATTCAGTGCTTAGCACCATGAATTCAGTGCGCAGTGCCCCACCGGTACAGTCTGCAAGCAGACACCAGTCCACAGCCAAGAAGACAGGGTGAGGAAGGTCTCCAGCTTCCTGCAAGGGAAAGAATAAATCTGGGGTGGACCAAGGCACTGTCTCGGGCACCTCTTCACCCCCTTTGGGATCTCGGGCCCCAGCTAAGGTCACGTGGTGTAACCCAGCCCACTTCCTGGATAGCAACAGAGGTCCTTGTCTGCTATGGGTGCTGTCCATGCTGGAGGTCCTACAAGCAGCGCAAGAGATTATGTCCTTCCCGGTGCCGCCCACTCCAGCCCCTGCGGGGTCCCAGTGACTGGATAAACCCGTGTTTGGACCACTACAGTCGTCTCTCCTATGGCAACGCTCCCCATTGTGGGGGATGTCTTGCCAGCGGCTGCCCTCTTGCAGCCAACACGCTTCTGACCGTGACAGGCAGAAGCTTCGCAGCCCCATCTGGTCTCCGGACCTCGGACAAGGGCAGAGAGACTCTGACTCTAGCTTGGGTTTGGAACGAGGTTCCCTAGCTGCAGGACAAGCTCTGGCACCGATGTTGCAGGCTACGGGATGACATCAAAGCTAGCCCTGTGGTCTCAGATTCCGTGGCCAGCATCATGGTACCCATGGGGGTTGACTCAGCCCTCCCAGGACTCCTGTTCAGTATCCAGAGCTTCGGAGAGACCATAGATGCTTTCTCCGGTTCACGATAGGTCCCAACCACTATCAGTTTGAGGTCCTTCGGTTTGGCCTAGCAACAGCACCACGGGTATTTACCAAGTGCATGCTGGTGGTGGCAGCTTACCTCAGACTTCAGGATATCCAGATCTTACCCATACCTTGATGACTGGCTAGTCAAAGGCAACTCCAGGTCCTTGGACGTCGCGGTGCTGCTGGCCATGTGACATCACCTCAGCCTGTTGGTGAATGACACAAAATCCACTTTTAGTTCCCGTACAGAGGATAGAGTTCATTGGAGTGGTGCTCGACTCAACCTCTGGCAGAGCGTTCCTGCCACTGGAGAGGTTCAGGGCATTAGCGGATCTCATCGCAGAAGTGTCCGCGTTTCCCCTGACCATGGCCAGGGTTTGCCTGCACCTCCTAGGTCACACGGTGGCATGTACGTATGTAGTGCACCATGTCAGGCTCCGGATGCAACTCCTGCAGCAATGGCTGGCGACTGTCTACTCCCAGTCCAGGCAACACCTGGAAAAGGTCGTCACCATTCCCGCAACGATATTCACCTCACTCTGATGGTGGTCCAACCCCCGGAATGTCCTGGAAGGAGACCCCTTCAACAGCACTTTCCACTCAGTTAAGTTGGTCTCGGACACCTTGGATCTCGGTTTGGGGGCACACCTCGATGATCTCCAGAGCCTGGGTACGTGGTCCCTGGAAGAGATGACTTTACACTTAAACGTCAGAGAGCTCAGGGCATGCACAGTCTTCCTTCCTCACCTGTTGGGTGGAGTGGTCAGAATCTTAACAGACAACACAGCCTCAATGTTCTATATCAACAGACGGAGGAACTCAATCCTCGGTCCTATGCCAACAGGCGCTCCGTCTTTGGGACTTCTGCATCCACCACAGAATCCATCTAGAAGCATGTCACCTCCCGGGGGTCAAGAACACGTTAGCGGATTAGGTAAGCAGGGACTTCTCCTCTCACCACGAGTGGGTGCTCCACCCAGCGGTAGCCTGCGCGATTTTCCCACTGGGCAGCTGAACAGGGCATTTCCCCCTTGTATTCTTCAGTCCAGTCGATTTTGGATTACCTGCTTCATCTGAAGGACCAAGGCCTTGCACATTCTTCCATCAGAGTTCATTTGATGCACCAGTACCAAAGCAACAATTTTGAAGGTGTGGTCAAGGCCCTGAGAAGCTTTCCGTTGTTCCAGTCATCCCCACCATGTCTGCCATTCCAAAAGTTTGGCGACTGACTAGCTCCATTTTTCCCATCGTAGTCTCATCACCTCAGACAAGTGGGTTCTAGAGATAGTCAAGGAAGGATACTCCATCCCCTTCCTATCTGTCCTGTCCTACCTCCTTCCCTCTTCAGGGACCCCTCTCACAAGTCTATTCTACAGGGAAAAATAAGTCCTCTTCTGCAACTGGGAGCCATAGCACAGGTCCCTCCCCAGCACATGGGACAGGGTTTCTACTCCCACTGTTTCCGGATTCAGAAGAAGTCAGGCAGCTGGCATCCCATCCTGGATCTTCGCAATCTAAACAAATTCCCCCAAGGACACATAGGGCAGAGCAGTTCCAACTGCCTCTGTTATTTGACCAACACAGAAAGAAACTAGACCTGTTTTGAAAGAAGGTTGTTTATTCTTCTGCCTCCAGGTTTGCATAGCAAATTGTTATTGAAGTACGATTACCTCTGATGACTGAGGCTCCTAAGCCCTACAATAATACAGATAATAGGAGTACATTTCTTTATAAAAGCTGAATAAACAAAACTCAGTAGAATCCTTCTTTATAGTAAAGGTACAAAGAATAAGTGTTGAGAATGTGATGAATACAGGCAGCTTAAGTTACACATGTATGTGGCTCTATCAGCATCCCAATGTAAGGGCTTGTCTGCACTGGCAATTCACAGCGCTGCAACTTTCTCACGCAGGGGTGTGAAAAAAACACCCCCCTGAGCACAGCAAGTTTCAGTGCTGTAAAGCGCCAGTGTAAACAGTGCACCAGCGCTGGGAGCTGCACCTCTCGTGGAGGTGGGGTTTTTTAGAGCGGTGGCAGTGCTTTAGCATTGTTAGTGTAGACTAGCCCTAAGAGGGCAGGGGGCTCTCTGGTATCTGGTAGTGAGTTTCAGCTGTCCTAACCAGTTCAGTGGGCCCCAGTTCATTAATGTCATAAACTGTATCTGATGTGTCATGTAAGGTATCGTTGGAAAACCTAACACACTGATAATTAATATCCTTGCCTGGTGTACATATGGTAAATGCCCAAGGGACAATGGAAATGTGGAACTAAAATGTGTTTACTAGACAATTCTGGGAGTGGGTAAACAGGTTTCTCCCAGACAAAAGACAGGCCCACACTTCCAACCAGGTGTCATCAGAATCAATTAGCAATCACATGTCAAGTGGCCATTCATTTGCATTTTAGCAAACACAAGCAGGGAAAGAAACTAGCATGGAATTTTCTTCAGAAGAATCTATTTCAGAGGTTCACAGTATTATAAAACAGAGAGGCAAAGAGCCCCAAGGTATCTTTTACCTTAGGAAGATACAGGAACTAAGTACTTGGAGGAAGATCCTAATCAGATGGGTGGTCAGCCATCTTGCAAGAAGGTAATGTGGTAAAACTTTTACCTTTTACCAAGACTGTAGTTTTGTTAACTCTTAGCATCTAGTCTCTTATTTGCTTGTAATCATTTCTAACTCTATCCTTTGTACCTGGACTCGCTCAAAATCCTATCTCCTTTTGTTAATAAACTTATTTTACTTAAATCAACCCAGTGCTGTTTGAATTAAAGTGATTGTTAACTCAAGTTAAAGTACTGAGCTGTGCGGTTTGTTTCTCTACAGGACCAAACAAACCTTGTTTTTTTCTGAATGGTCCAGGAAAGGGTTGGACATTGCAAAGCACGTGGTTTTGGGAAAATTCAGCACTGGGGAGTGTTGGGATCATTTTTCCAATCATAACCAAGGCTCATGGAGGCTGGAGTGTGACTGTGGTATAACAAGTGGACTGCTGAAGTCAGAGCAGCTAAACCAGGGTGGCTTATCATGCAGACACTCATAGCATGCTTGTATGCTGTGCATGAGTGTCCAGATAAGGGAGATACAGCTGTGGAGCGTTTTAAGGCACTCATGTTTTCAGGGCAAGTGATGACACAACCCATCACTGGTCAGGGTTGCACCCCAGAACATGACAATGTATGGAACTATTTACCTGCTCTAGCAAGTAACACCCAAGACTACTATAACAAAATGAATGAAAAATGTTTCTCTTCATGTTATGTGCATTGGCAGCATTTTCTAGATACAGGGAAAATGGCTCTGGTCAGTTTCCTATTAAGCTAAATCTTTTACAAAATAATAGGGGAGAGGAATATTTTCAGGCATCAGAATATGTGGTGGTTAAATTACTAATTGACTGGACTCTGCCTGGCATAATAGTTGAAACTACTTCTAATTTGTTTAATTTAAAAATAGATTTCAAATTGATATACCTCTTAAAATAATAATAAAATCTTAAATTATTTCCAATACTTTTAGTCTGTTAGGATATTTTTTGTTTTGTTTTTTGTATGTTATCACAATTTTGCTTGCATATTACTAAAGTATCACTTTTAAATACATTAAAAATCTGATTTCCCTTTTTAGGATAATCTGTTAATATAGTCATATTTACTATTATAAGACTCTACTTTCTCCCTTGACTGATGTACAGTAGAGTCAATATTGAATGTAGACATGCCAAACCTTTTTATCCAACTATAACAGTATGAGATTTTTTTCTGAGGGCATACTATATGAAGATGGGTTTCAGAGTAACAGCCGTATTAGTCTGTATTCGCAAAAAGAAAAGGAGTACTTGTGGCACCTTAGAGACTAACCAATTTATTCTCTAAGGAGCCACAAGTACTCCTTTTCTTTATATGAAGATGCTGAATATCATAACTAAGGCTAAGATTGTCACAGATTCTGTGACTTCCAGAGACATCCATGACATTTTCTGCCACAGCCCAAGGCAGTGGGCTGGAGCTGTCAGCCAGCAAGGGAAGCTCTCAGCCGCCAGGGGCAGAGGCCCCTGCAGCTCTCAGCCACCCCTGCGGCAGGGCTCAGGCTCTCATTTTCCTGCCCTCTCCTTAGGCTTCAATCAGCCCCCTCTCCCCCCACCACCACCACCCCCAATTATTTTTAGTAAAAGTCAAACAGATCATGGGCTTCCATGAATTTTTGATTACTGCTCGCGACCTGTCCGTGACTTTTACTAAAAATAACCATGACAAAATCTTAACCTTAGTCATAACTAGTTTTCTTGGGGCAGATTTACCTTGTTCAGAAGCTGTTCAGTTCTGCACACCAGAAGCGCAGTTTCTTGTCTTGAAACAAACTAGAGGTGTGAGTCCTTTTCAAAAGAAAAGACTATATGAATTTTCTTTAAATTGGGTTTAGCACAACATTTATTGTAAAACAATACATAATGTAGAATGTTGACTGAAGGAAGTAAAAATGGGGCATGAGCTTTCCTCAATATATATTAATTTAGAAGTAGAAAACATTTCACTTGCACATAGTCTTTGCTCTGTTTTAATTAATTGATAGGGAAGTATCCTGAGTAAAAGATATAGTATCAGTTAGAGCTCTTCCTTAGTAGGTAGCATTTTAGAGTTGAAACCACATCATTGAAAGCAAGTTCTGTTATAAGTAGAAGCCTGTGGTTTCTGTTTACTTTCTGTATAAAGGTGTGCAGCAGTGCATACAGCACTTTCAGTTCACAGATAATGACTTGTAATAAGATTAAAAGTATTGATTTTCCTGAATTCTGTGGGAAGGTATTTTGGGGTGAGATGTTCTCTGACCAGGACTTTCTGTTTGGGGAAAAAGCCTCTGCACCTGCCTCCTTCCTGGATTTAAGTTAGTGAAATCTATCCAGTTGATTTATGTGGGATGAATGTACATAAAACAGATTTTTCAGGAATAGAACACTTTCTTAATGTACGTGCCGTTGAAGTAGAGTTCCTCTCCTGGACTGGTAGGGAAAACACCCCTTGCCAGTGAGTTCTCTTAACTATGTTCACTTGGAGTTGAGTTATTGGAAATATGAAACTGTTTGATCCCCATGAGGAATATCCCAATGGTTATCCTTCAAATACAGAGAAAAAAGGTAGCTTCTGTTAAAAATATTCTAAATACTTCGAAACATTTCCAATATTTAACAAGATAGTAAGCTGAAGCTGAAAGTAGCAAAAGACCTTCACAATACGTGTGCATGAAATACATTGTAGAAAGAATATTAGTGTACACTCTGGCCCAAAGAAGCATTTTCTACCATTAAAGGGTAAGGGAATCCATTAAATGGTCTGCATGCATGCCAAAAATGAGAGAAATCTTGAAATTGTATCTGCTTGTTTTTAGTATGTTCTTGAGCTACTAAAGGTGTGAAGTAGGCTTCATTAGTTTTTTCTTTCCACACATTCTCTAAAGGTGATCCCAAGGAAGGATAGTCTTGTGGGTAAGCCATTGGATTGGAGTTCTGTTGTGGTTCTGCAACAGGCTTCCTATGTAGTCCCTAAATCTCTGTACTTCAGTTCTGCCCCTGTAAAATAGATGCAGTTCTTTTCTGTCTTCCAAGGGTATTGTAAGGATAAATCCATAAATACATGTGAGGCTTTCAAACGCTACTGTGATAGGGACCGTACAAGTATCTACAGTCATACTCTAGTTTGTCTCCCAGGCTGCCCCTCAAAACTTAGGCAACATCTCTGACTTGAATGATATTGACATTTTGAAAGAGTTCATCAAATGAATATTTGCTTAGGGGTGCTCATTTCCAGTACTGTCACAATAAGTCTCTTCTTAACTAGAGCAGACTTTTGTCTAAGATAGGAATGCTTCTGTTCATAACTATTTGCTAGTGGTTCATTCCTCATACATTTTAAAGTATTTAAAGGTCCCTTTATCTAACTTTAGAGCTGATGACTTATCAAGTGATTTTAGTCTCCAAGGAATTCCAGTTCAGTCTCTTCATGGCAACAGAGAACAGTGTGATCGAGAACAAGCTTTGGATGACTTCAAGAAAGGTAAGTATTGCCCTTGAATGCTATTCTCTTGAGCCTGGCAATTTCAATCTGTACTTTTAAAAACTTAATATCCACACCAGTAGCATAATGGTTTTTGTAACACAGAGCAGTTAAAAGTAAAATAACTTCAATGTTAAATGTGTGGGAGTAAGACTCAGAATATTTTTAATTGTATTAATATACCAAATACTAGCACTAGAAAAACGTGGTAAGGAAGAGGAGATAAGTTGTTGCTTTATTCATTAAAAATTGAAATGACCGTGAGTGAAAATGAGATGACAGTTTAAACTACTGCTGACTTCTCTCTTATATTTTGGAATTTAAAAAAAACAAAACTCTATTTTGTTAGAATGAAGGCTATATGAGTATGAAATGTTTGTTGTTGGGTGATGGTTTTCGTGTAGTAAAACCCACCTGGTCCATGATTGTGTCCTGCTAAGGAGAATGGCATTAAGATGAAGGCTAGTCCAGTCATTGGGATGCTAACTTGAGACTTAGAAGATCTGGGTTCAATTTGCTAATCAACTAGATTTCTTGTGTGACTTTGGGCAAGTCTTTCCGTGCCTCAGCTCCCCATCTGTAAAATGGCAGCAATAGGAATTACTTTCATCACTTGGTGCTGAGAGGCTAAGTACTCTAGATTGTGTGGTACTCCAATACTAGGATAATGGGAGCCATATAAGCATTGAAGGTGGATAGATTGTGTATTGTACATTAGCAAGATAAAAGACCAATGTATATTTTCCATACATGCTTATTGCAGGAAGAGTGAGAATATTGATAGCTACAGATTTAGCATCCCGTGGGCTTGATGTACAAGATATTACTCATGTTTTCAATTTTGATTTCCCTCGGAACATTGAAGAGTACGTTCATAGAGTAGGTCGTACTGGACGAGCAGGGTAAGTGGTTTTTCTACATATAAACTGAATTCTCTTTCATCTTTTAAAAATGACAGTAAAGCTTGCTACTTAGGATTACTCACATTTTTATTTAATGTATATTTTTAATATATGATTTCTAAGATGTTAGAGCAACAGATAATATAAATCTTACTGCTGATGCAATGTGAGATCAACAGTAAATGATGCTTCCAGAGTATGATGTGTATACCAAGATACATTTCAAATATTAATATTCCATCTCTGGCATTGTGTGTTTTGAAATCAATTAGCAAAAGGCACATCAGGGTTTTGGCGTGAGGTTGGTAATTACTTGGGTTGTGAACAAAAAATGAAAATGGGTTTAAACCTGAGTAGTCATATTTTGGAAGATGTTCTAGATTAATATTTCCTTGTCTTAAATCTATTTTACATTATAAACTACTGTATAAAATTCTCAGTCAGCTCCCTAGGAATTCAATCAACAAGCACACTTGAAATGTCCAGAGTTTCACCTTACTACAGTCATGCAGCTTGTTGGCTTCAAAGAGAGGTTTGAATGCCAAATTAACTCCAGAAATGTAACAAAACAAATAAGATGATGAAAAAACAGTTTCTATATAGCCTTCTGTCAGCATCTGGTGATACATGGTGTTTGTCATATAAAGACTGCAGCTAGTTTCTGACTTCTTCTTGGCCTTGATCCATACAAAGTGTGCCCATAGTGCCTGTAAAACAAGTGCCATTTAATCACTACAGTGTAATAACTTAAGTTCATAGGGAAACTCTCTCTCCATTAAAGATATAATTGTGATTTTGAAGTATGCTTAAAATTAAGGTGTCAGTTGTTCTTACTGCAAATGATACTCCTGGGGGAATTCTGCGCATCTGCGGATGTGCAGAATTCCTCTGTCTGGCATAATTTTTTATTTTCTCGCTAAAAAAAACATTTTGCCTAAATCCTGCAGTTCCGCCTTTATCCCACCAGAGGCTGCTGTGGGAAGAGAACAGCCAGCTGCATTCATGCTGGCTGTTCTGGTGCCACAGCTGCCTCTGGTGGACAAAAAGCAGAACTGCAGCATTTCTTAGGTAAAATGTATTTTACGTGGGAAAACACAAAATTCTGTTCCCAGTGCTGCAGAATTCCCCCAGGAGTGGAAGTTCATCACAGCACCCTGCCTGTGGAGCCAGGTTAGGGCAGAGTGGGGTGCAGAGCTGCTGGGGAATCACAGACTGGGGTTCAGAATGGCTAGTGGGAGGGACAGACTGGAGCATGGGCTCAGAAGCTAGTGGGGTGACAGTATTGAGCCTGGGGATGGGGAAGGGCAGTTGCAGAGACCCATGGGGAGTAGGGGTGGAGGAACAGGGGCACACATGCCTGACTGAATGGGAGAGGCTTGGGGTCAGCCAGGGTCTGCATGAGGGAGGCTTTCCAACACCCTAACAATCCCACACACCACCCCAAAGAAAAACCTGCCAGCCACACCCAACACCCTCCAGGTTCACTCCTAGGCTCCTTCCCTCTCCCTCAAGTCCTCCGTTACTTCTGACTCCCCCAAGCCTTTGCACTGCTTTTCACAGGTGCAGGAAATACAGTTCTGTATTGTAATTTAAATGAATTATACAAAGTTCTGTATTAATATGCCTAGTAAGGAATCTGTCAAAAAAAATTACCAGGATTTTTTTTTTTTGCTTTGTATTGTTACAGACATACTTGCTGACAAATATTTTGAAACAAATTACCAAAATTGAAACTGGCATGATTATATAATTTTACAGAATTTTCAAATATTTTAGTGTAGAATTTTTAATTTTTTGGTTCAGCATTTCCCCAGGAGTAAAATGAAAGATTACAGAGTAAGTATTTGTCTCCATAGTAAACTGGGAGACGGAATTTGAGAACATAATTATTTCTGAACTTCTTGCTGGTAGTTGTAGCCATTGTGCTCCAGTTTCATGACCGTTACTGGCAGTACAATGGGTTCTAAACCTGTTCCCATTCTGCCTTAATCAAATAATAATGAAGGGGGAGATGGGGAGGGAGACACACGCACCGACCGACCCCCCGCCCTCCCCGGGGTGGTGACCCTCATTGTGGCAGGCAGTTTGGGGGAACAGTTGAACAGGTGCTGCGTACAGCCAAATCCAAGGAGCCTAAAGAGGCTTAAAAGTCTAGAAGATGGACAAATGATTCCATTATATAAGAATGAACTCAGCAGTTCCCATTACATGACCTCCTTTTCACATGTATTGCTTCCCCAGACAGCACGGAGGACGCCATTTAAAAATGGCATCCTCCGTGCAGCGTGACCTCATGCACACTATACATGCAAGGTCACACCACATAGAGGATGTTGTTTAGCTCTGCAAAATGGCACTCTCCACACAGTGTGACCTTACACACATACAGAGTGTGTGAGGTCACACTATGGATGATGCCATTTTGCGGAGCTAAAAATATCCTCTATGCGGCATGATCCTTGTATGTATGGGTCTTGCTGTGCGGAGGGTGCCATTTTGCAAAACTACAACCTCTGCATACTTGGGATTGCCACAACCTCGTCTGCTGATGGAGTTACTCCACTTGGGGTTGTGATCCACAGTTTGGGAACTTCCGATTTAACAAAAAGGAACAGCAACTGCTAATGAAGATGCTTTACTGAGGCAACATAAGACATATGCAGGTTGCCTAAGAACGCTGTACTGAGCCTCTAATGGGATGGAGCTTTGTTGATAGGCGTTTTCCTAATGCTTCTATATTAGTATGTATCTTGGATTTTATTCTAGGGAGTTCATTTTAATGTATTGTACAGATTTGTTCTTATAAAATAAATATATATTCCATATCTGTATCTCTTTATATATGGAAATTGCACTGCTTTTAAGCTATTGATGTATGTGGTTACAGTATTTCAGTGTCAGAAAAAACACTGTACTATGTAAACTTCACCCTTTTTAAAGTAGTATTAAGCAGAATGAGAACTGACTGTAAGACTTCCATATTGATTTTCATACTTCAAATTTCATAAATGACATTCTCCAGCAGCAAGAGGAAGTAAAAAAGTTTGAAAGTGGTTAACGTATCTTGTAGCACAATCCTGTGGATGAGACATGGACTAAGAATCATGGGACCAGATTTCTGGATTTCAGTTGCTCCTTAACTTAGGGCAAGTCACTTAACCTTTGTGCCTCCATTTTCCCATTTGTAAAATGGTGATCTATCTGGTTATGTAGACTGCTGTTAGATCTACAGATGAAACATATAAGTGGTTAGTAGTAAGAGTGTCTAGGGAACATTTAATGCAGCATTGGTCATCTTGCAAATTTTTCTTATGGACAATACATAAGAATGTAAAACGTCTGATAACTCATTTATGCCTAATGTGGATGAGACTTAGCAGTGAGCTCTTTAAATGTATATATATTTCTGCTCTGTACAGCCAAATCCAAGAAATCTAAAGAGGTTTGAAAGTCTAGAAGCTGGACAGAGGATTCAGCCACATATTGTCAAATCTGATTGCATAGCTGCAGACTTTTTTTCAAAAAAATGTACCAATCAATTACAGTTGCTGGAGAGGAGTAACTATAAAGCTAGAAAACATTTTCTAGGATCAACAGGTGAAGCAGAGCGAAGTCCAGTCTCTTCCTAGCCCAGGCAGTGTGACAGTAAATGTCTGCTTAGAATTTTTGTGCACAAGATTTCTATTCTGTGAGGAAAAAACATGGGCCAAATTCTGAAAACCAGTGACCAGCAGCATGAGAAGGCACCAATCACTGGTAGTGCCTTGAAGCTATTGTAAATTGCTTAGAGAAGTTGTCTGCTCTCTTCTTTGGCTTCAGGCCAGTAGAGAGGGTACTCTATCAATTAATAGCTCTGACAGGAGCAGGACAGAGGCTGGGTTGTAGTACCCCTGTTTATGGTTTATTACTATGTTTCACCCCTGCGATTGTCACTAAACATATTTTCCCTAATAGATTATTCCTACTTCTGACTAGAATAATTTGTTAAGAGAAGAGATCGTTTCAGGCTAGACTGAATACAAACACGCAGGTTGCTTTTGCAATGTGTGCATTCACCCAACCACTTGTGGGTCCATTTTGTGCTTTTCTGAGTTTGGCTTAATGTGCTCAATGTTTAGTTTTCTGGAAGAGTTCAGATTACTGTTTGTTAGTGTTGTACTAAATGTTAACCTTTTTCAAAGTGATCCATTGTAGGTATGGACCTACCATATTCAGAAATGAATTGTAGAAAACTCATTTAACAAGAATGAATTAAGTACCAGGCCTAAAGATGTTAATAGGGCAGCAATAAATCAGTTTACATAGTAAAAGCAACACCATTGAGGAGTCTAGCTTTTTCCACCAGTTCTGTTAATGAAAACTTAATTTATAAATTGCAACGTTATTTCTGAAATCTCAGTACTCTGACTTTCTCCTCTCCTTGGACAAGTTTAGCTTCTTATGCCTATGTCGGTAGGAAGTGTCCAACAATGTAGTTTTCTCCTCTCTTGAAGAGTAAGAATGTATTTTTCTCTTAGACGCACAGGGGAGGCTGTAACGCTTGTCACTAGGAATGACTGGAGGATTGCATCTGAGCTGATCAGCATTCTTGAAAGAGCAAATCAAGTAAGAATATTTACCTTAGCAGGGCAAGGTGTACATAGTTCTCAATTGTTTAAATGTCACTAAATACCATTTGAAATGGTATTTTAGCATGGGGGAGAAGCTTACTGAGAAGCCCATTCTTAACCGTATCGTCTGTAGTTTCACTGGGAAAATTGGGAGCTTGGGCCCTCCAGCCTTCAAAAAAAAAAAAAAAATCCCCAAATTGGACATTCTGGCAGTGGTACTTTACCTCAGTTGTAAAAAGAGAAGCCAGAAGACAGGCTGTTGCCATTCAGTATGGTAGAGTCTGCCTAACTTCAATTAAGCCCTTCAGCTGAGCACTGAAAAAGGACTGTACAAGAGAGTGGACTGAGTTTTCCAAAAAGCATTTGTTGACATGATTGTCCATATGTAATCCACTCTGGGTATGCATGTGTCCTGTCTTTTGGCCAGCAGCATCCACTGGGGCCATGCAGTCACCCTGAGTGTCCTTCTGTTCAGTTCGCAAGCTGAAAGGGTGGAGCGGGCTCAGCTGTCCCTAATTTCCTTCTTATTACTTGTGGCTCTGAGACAAAACCTTGGCAGTGTCCAGGCCTCAATGCGTTCGTGTAAACTGTTTTCCTTGTAGGTACTTGTAAATATGTGTGCAAGGATTAGGATTATAGTACAGTGAGGAATATTAGGTATAATTATTTTTCTTCTTCAAGGGAAAATATTTTCCCTTGGTACAGGGAATTACTCATAACTGAACTAAGTCTCCTGACTTTAAAACCTGCCCCTCCTCCCGCATGCTGCTTAGTGATGGCCACACAAGATGCTTATTTTGTCTCAGAGAAAGGACATAGACCTGATAAGTTTTCCATCTGTAGTCTTCTTCAGAAAGGACCAGAAGTTGAGAGAGGCTCACCTCAAACTTCCTTTTAGACTACTCTGTAGCCTGCCTTAGATCTGTGCAAGCAAAGAAACCTCTCTGCCCCCTCCACCCCCAAAAAGCTCACCCTAGGTCCAGAAGTGCTCTAGTAATGCTTTAGATCAATAGTTGAGCCCCATCCTCCAAGAGAATCCTGGCTGTGGACTCTGGTAGGATTGTTTAGATCCCCAAGTAAACTTTGGATGGGGTAGAAAGGATCACTTCTCTGGGAAGCATAAAGGTAGATCACCTGCTGCAGACCTGAGTAAAGTGGTTGAAATTGCCTTACTACTCCCAGTCTAAGGGGGCTTCATTGTCTGGATCAGGTACTGCTGGACCCCCAAGGGAGCAGCGCTGGACCCCCAAGGGAGCAGCGCTGGACCCCCAAGGGAGCAGCGCTGGACCCCCAAGGGAGCAGCGCTGGACCCCCAAGGGAGCAGCGCTGGACCCCCAAGGGAGCAGCGCTGGACCCCCAAGGGAGCAGCGCTGGACCCCCAAGGGAGCAGCGCTGGACCCTTGGCACCATCTTTGAGTGGTACAGAGACTGCAGTACTGATGATTCATTTGGTACCAATCACATCAGCAGAGTTCACTCTGGTGCTATAAACCCCTTCTCCACTTCTCAAGGCAATGTTTTTTGAACTGAGATCATTTGCAGTAGTGGGAGACGGTCAAGTATCAGCTGAACCAGAGTCACTGTTGCTGTCCTTGGTCCTGAATGTCTCCTCTACAGTGCCAGCTACCACTACTGCTGTGGTTCTGAGTACCTCTTCAACACAGGTTGAGCCACAAACCCTTCTTCTGGATGAGGAGTGCTTCGTCTCTTTATCTGATTCAAATCAAAGTAAAAAATAATATACTGATTATTCCCTGATGTCATATTCATATGACCCTTAAAACTCAGATTTGAGAGCCTCTGTCAAGATCTAGGGTTTACAGAGACAGGCAGTCTTTTTTTGGTGACATCCACCTTGGCTCTGGGTGTTTTCCTCTATAACAGACTGCTGGCCCTACTGGAATGCCTGGGGATTACAACAATTGGGACAACCTGCATCTGCACCTGCTCCAGAATTAGGTCCATTTCTCCTGTACCGTCTTAAAGTATTGTTTCTCAAACTGCACTGCAACACACTGAGCACACCTACCAAAGATATCAAAAGAAAAGCATCCTTCCATGGGTGTTCAGTCCGTCTGTGGCCGCTGCTTCTTCATCACAAGATGAGGCAATTGTGCCTTCAGCTCCCTCTCAACCAATTACAAAAGTTACAGGAATTGGTCCACCGTATAGAATTTGAATAGAAACTCCTGTGGAGGTAGTACCGGAGAACTCCTGCAAGCTCTTAGATATACTCCATGCGTAGTCGCTAGGGATTACCTATCAATGAAGCCTTGTTGGAACTGGCAGAGGACATCTGGGATATTCAAGCATCAGTTGCACTGACATCTAAGAAGGCAGATAAACTGTATTAGATACTTTCAGAAGGAAGATTTTATCCATAATACCTTGTGTACCAGGTTCACTTTCTTGTCATGGTGGCCAATGAGAGAAATAATAAAAAGTTGCAACCAAAAATTACACCAAAAGGCAGGAGGCTAAAGTGTCTCTAATTACTGATCAGTT
Source organism: Lepidochelys kempii (assembly GCF_965140285.1). NCBI lineage: Eukaryota > Metazoa > Chordata > Testudines > Cheloniidae > Lepidochelys > Lepidochelys kempii. The sequence continues at coordinate 59,132,868 of NC_136382.1, forward strand.
AGCCTGCAATTAAAAATTATTACCCTTTGTCAGTAAGATACAATTACTTGAACTGGTCCAAGGTCTTAAACTTTGCTAATAACGTTCTTCAGGAGAGCAAGAAAGCGTGAAAGAGAAAAATTTTCTGGGGGGCAGTTGGTAGCACTAACCTCTTCCCAGGACACTTTAGATGCCTCCAATACAATGGCTAGATACATGGCAACTTCTGACACCATAAGGATAGAATCCTAGCTATGGTCTTTAACATTGCATGGTTGGGGAGGTGCAGACAGCAATTAAAGATCTCCCTTTCAAGGACTCTGCACCCTTCATCACAAATGCAGCTGGTGCTCTGCATTTTAGAATCCCAGCCCAGGCTCCAGTTGCTAGGCGTATACACACCAGCAGCTAGAGGAAACAGAGAAGACCTCAATCTTATACCACTCAAAGATCATGGCTGAGCCTTTTTCAGGCAAAGATGCTTGGAACCTTGGAGGAAGAGACATCTTCCAGAAAAGGAGACCTTCAGCCTCTACATATCCTGAACCTGATCTTCGTCCTGGATATAAAGGACATTACAGTTCAGCCACAGTCTTGGACAGAGCATCACCTGATTAAGGCCATGGTCAGAGACTTTCCAGCATCCAGGCAATAAGAAAGAGAAATGATCCTGATTTGACCAGAGTCTTGTGGACTCCAAATTCTAAAGCAGTAGTCCCCAAACTTGTCAGTGTCATGCCCCCCTTACCCCTATCCACACCCTTCCAGGGGCCAGGAGCAGGACCACAGCTCCCAAGGGGGGGTGCAGACAGGAGTAAGGGGGCTGACGCTGCAGCTGGGGTGGATTTGGGGCTGAGAACTGAGCAGTGGCTAGGGGGTGGGACTGGGGCCAAGAATAGACCTGCAGCTGGGGGCTGGAAGCAGGGCCAGGGCTGTGGTTGGGGGGCCAAGGATGGTGCTGGGAGTGGAGCCAGGGTTACAGCTGGGGTCGGAGCAGAGTTGGGGGTATGGAACAGGGCTGGGTGGTGCTCTCACCCCACCTCTCATGGGAGCTGGCCTGGGCTCCTCCATTCCCCCCTAAGGGGGCACACCCCACATTTTAAGGACCTATGTTATAAAGCTTGGTGAGGGGCAACAGCACCCCAGGCACAGGATGAGGAATTGAGGATTTGATGAATCATTACTAAGGCTAAAATTTAGTCACAGCAGCTATGGATTCCATGACTTCTTGGGCATCAACTGCCAGGGGCTGAAGCCAGGGCTGGAGGCGGGATTGCGCGCCCCTGCACTGCAACTGGGGCTGGAACCAGGACGGTATGCCCCTGCCCCGCGGCTTACAGCCAGCTTGAGTGGGGGCCTCTGTGCCCCCCGGCTGGGGCTGTGCTCCCCACCATGGCAGGAGGCTCTGCCTGTCAGTCTTCCCTCCCCCCCCCAATGGGACTTCAGCTGTCATTCCTCCCCCTTACCTAGCCCTGCCCCCACCCCATTTATTTTTAGTAAAAGTCAGGGACAGGCCACAGGCTCCCATAAATGTTTGTTTATTCCCCATGACCTGTCCATGACTTTTACTAAAAATTAACTGTGACAATATATTAGTCTTAATCATTACTATTCTGTTCTGGTCTCGACCATTGACACACTGGCCCACACAGATGTTCCTGGGTTTTCAGACACCCTGTACTGGATGAAGAGAAAGAGGCAGAAACTTGAGCACCGATGGTGGAAAACAAAGGCTGATTCCAACGGGATGAAATATAACAAATTCTTAAAGCTTATGTTGAGACTATATTAGAGGCCAAAAGAACCTTCATATCAGCTTCCATTGAGGCTTCCAAACCCTACCCCAAGATGGTAAATCACTTCATCAATCCTAAATGCCTACTGTCTGCATCAGAGCCAAGCAACAATTGTTGCAAAGAACTATCATCTGAATTTCCAGAAAAGATCTCTCACATTTAGGAAGCCTTCTCAAACAGCATGGATTCACTCTGCCTGCACCCGTCCGCCAACAAACATCCCAGCTACATTCCCAGAGTTCATTACACTCACTCTTCAGGAAGTCCTAGGTACCCTGGAGAAGTCCCAACTAAAGATTTGTGAATGCCAGCCTCCTAGCCTTGAGAAAGAGTCATGAACAGCTGGTACCACTCTTGTCTAAAAGTGCTAACACCTCATTCAGAGATACTCTTCTTTCAAACACACAATAATCAGACCAACACTGAAGAAACCCACTCTAGATACTTCAGTCCTTGCCAAATATCACCAAGTGTCAAACCTCCCATTTGAGAGCAAGCTCATAGAGAAGCTGGCAAAAGGCCAACTACAAGCTCATTTGACCGAAGCTAACATTCTAGATACATCCGTGTGGATTAAGGCCAAGACATGAAACTCAAACTTATTGGCACTAATGGATGATCTGCTGTCAGTGGACAGACATGCATTCTCATCCTGGACCTCTCTACAGCATTTGACACTGTTGATCATGAGATACTGCTGTCTCATCTGAGAGTCGTGGCAGGAGTCCAGGATAATGCACTAAGATGGTTTGAGTCCTTCCTGGAGGGACACACCCAAGAAGTAGTGATGCTTCTCCACCACTAAACCCCTCACTTATAGGGTTCTACAAGGATCAATGCTCTCTCCTGTCCTTTTCATCATCTACATTTTTCTAGTAGGTGAACTGGTCAGACATCAACTTAAGTGCCAGCAATATTCAGATGAAACACCACTCTACTTACCTTTCACAACATAAACATACCACTACAACCAAGATGGCTCAGTGCTTGTATGAGGAATACCTGGATGAAGCTGAACCTGGGCAGAACAGAGATGATGCTGGTGGACAGAGGAAAGTATTTTCAGAAGTTTGCAGTATAGTGCAGTCTCTTTGGTTGAAGGTTCACATTCATAATTGGTCAATTCAGTCGATCGTCTAAGACAGTGGTTACCAACCGGTCGATCCTAGAGGATCTTCCAGTTGATCGTGATCTCCAGTGGTGCAATGGGGCTGCCACTAAGACAGACTCCCTGCCTGCCCCAGCCCCATGCCGCTCCCAGAAGTGGACAGTGAGCCCCGGGGGCGGAGGGGAAGGGATCTCCCTCTGCACACTGCTCCTGCCTGCAAACACCGCCCCCACAGCTCCCTTTGGCCACAGCTCCCTGTTCCCAGCCAAAGGGAGCTGAGGGAGCAGTGCTTGCAGGGAGGGGCAGCGCATAGAGCCATATGCCACCCGCCCTCCCTGCTTTCAGGAGCTGCTAGGGCACTTTGGCCCCTTCCGGGAGCGGCGTGGGGCCAGGGTAGGCAGGAAGCCTGCCTTAGTGGCAGACATGCTGTGCTGCCAACCGGGAGCTGCCGGAGGTAAGTGCTGCCTGGCGGAAGGGCACACCCCACTCCCTGAGCCCCCTCCTGGAGCCAGCACCCCAGATCCCCTTCTTCACCAACACTCTGCCCCAGTCCTGACCCCCCACCCAGATCCAGCGCCCACACCTCCTCCTGCACACCAACTTCCTGTCCCAGCCCGGAGCTCCCTCCTGCACCCAAACTCCCTCCCAGAGCTTGCATCCCTACCCCTTGCCCCAGGGTCAGCCCAGAGCCCCCTCCCACACTGTGAACCCCTTGGCCCCAGCCCGCACCCTCTCCCAAACCCCTACTTCAGCCCGATGAAAGTGAATGAGGGTGAGGGGGAGCGAGTGACAGAGGCGGGGGGATTGGAGTGAGTGGGGCAGGACTTTGGGGAAGGGGCAGGAGGTTGCCCTTAAATTCAAAAAGTGATCACTGCATGCAAAGCTGGCTGAAATCTGACTACCTGCTAAGCAGACATTACATAGGTATGTTAGTGTAACTCTCTTCCAATATTCCCTTGTTCAGTTGGAGGGTCCCAATCAAATGCAAAGGTGAGGAGGGGAGCATTCTCCCCACCAATACCTGAGTGTCAGATGCCTCTCTCTCCTGGGACGGGGAGCACATCCAAACCACCATCAAATGCAAGTCTGTGGACCCATGAGAAAACTAGTGCAAGTAAATATATTAGAACTCAGGGTAATTCGCCAAGTCTGACTACATTGCTACCAATGATTCAGGGACTGACCATACAGAAAATGACTGACCCACATGACTGACATGTTTTATATAAACAGGCTGGAAGGAGCCCAGTTATAGCCCCTATGGCAGGAGACTGTTCGTTTGATTCTGGAATAGATTCTTCCAGAGCCCTATACCTCCTGTAAGATGCCGTGAAAGATCTAATTGGGCAATTCTCCAGCAATTTAGTGGACAGTCAGACTCCATTATCTAAGACAGAGGTCTCAAACTCAGTTTACCTTAGGGCTAGTGCCAGTCCTCAAATCCTCCCAGTGGACCAATAATGTCACTGAAGATGGTGTTCAGAAAAGAAAATGTTTATATTGTATTTTTTATTTTGAATTTCTTAGAAATAATTAAACTATCATACAACTCTATACAATTTTTCACCTCCCAGAGAGTTTTTAGTGTTGGCCAGCCACCTGGCAATGCTTCAGTTCTGTGAGTTTGTTGATGTTTGGCCTCAGTGACTGAGCAGTTGAAATGTTCAGGATTGCAGCAAGGTGCGCATCAGCTAGTTGTGTTTGGTGTTTTGACTTGTATTCATTGTGTGGTGGAGGGGGAAGTAATGCTGTCTCCATGGCTGACTCTGCACGGCAACTAATGATGATTCCTCCAGGGCTGACTGTGCCCGGCAACCAGTGATGGTATCTCTGTCCCTCTCCCCCAGCCAATGGGATCTCCGGGGGGCGGTGCCTGTAGTTGAGATTGCCGCTAGCATGTCTGCCTGCATCTCTCTTGCACAGGCCGCAGTGGGGCGGTTCTCGGACCAAAGATGGCCCGCAGGCTGGGACTTTGAGACCCCTGATCTAAGACATCTTTCAAGGATGGTGTCAGCTGTCAGTAAACCTGTTTTCGAAAGTCACTAATGAGAAGTGTCTTGGATTCTGTTTGAGGGGAGGCCTAAGTACAAGGTTTCTTCTCAGACACATTCTTCAATCCGTGGTCTCCAGAATGATGATGATTCAGATGGTATTGAGAAAGATCCCATAGATCTGATAGCGAAGACTAAGATTTAGTCATGGGTATTTTTAGTAAAAGTTATGGACAGGTTATAGGCACTAAACAAAAATTCACGACCCGTGACCAGGCCAGACTTGTGCTATATATCCCTCACTAAATCTTGGGTGCTCTGTGGGGGGGAGGGTCGGGGGCCACCTGAGCTGCTCAAGTGGCCCTGGGGTCAGTGGCACCGGCGGTTGCAGAAGTCACGGATCCCAGAAAGTTACAGAATTCATGACCTCCGTGACAGACTCACAGCCTTACTGATAGCACCCTTCTGGCCAAGACAGTTTTTAATATTCAGATCTCAGTCTTATCAGCTCACCCTCCAAAATCCTTACCACCTTTTCTGTTGGACTTAATCTCTCAGGATAATGGAAACTTCCTGCTTCTGGATCCAGCCTCCCTCCACCTCACAGTTGAGATGTTAGCTGGATAAAGGACACAGAGATCATAGAATATCAGGATTGGAAGGGACCTCAGGAGATCATCGAGTCCAGCGCCCTGCTCAAAGCAGGACCAGTCCCCAACTAAATCATCCCAGCCAGGGCTTTGTCAAGCCTGATCTTAAAAACCTCAAAGGAAGGAGATTCCACCACCTTCCTAGGTAACGCATTCCAGTGCTTCACCACCCTCCTAGTGAAAAAGTTTTTCCTAATATCCAACCTAAACCTCCCCCACTGCAACTTGAGACCATTATTCCTAGTTCTGTCATCTGCTACCACTGAGAACAGTCCAGATCCATCCTCTTTGGAACCCCCTTTCAGGTAGTTGAAAGCAGCTATCAGATCCCCCCCTCGTTCTTCTCTTCCTCAGACTAAACAATCCCAGTTCCCTCAGCCTCTCCTCATAATTCATGTGTTCCAGTCCCCTAATCATTTTTGTTGCTGGACGTTTTCCAATTTTTTCACATCCTTCTTGTAGTGTGGGGCCCAAAACTGGACACACTACTCCAGATGAGGCCTCACCAATGTCGAATAGAGGGGAACGATCACGTCCCTCAATCTCCTAGCAATGCCTCTACTTACACGGTCCAAAATGCCATTGGCCTTCTTGGCAACAAGGGCATACTGTTGACTCATATCCAGCTTCTTGCCACTGTAACCCCTAGGTCCTTTCCTGCAGAAGTGCTGTCTAGCCATTCGGTCCCTAGTCTGTAGTGGTGCATGAGATTCTTCCGTCCTAAGTGCAGGACTCTGCACGCTGCATTTGTCCTTGTTGAACCTCCTCAGATTTCTTTTGGCCCAATCCTCTAATTTTTCTAGGTCCCTCTGTATCCTGTCCCTACCTTCCAGCATATCTACCTCTCTTCCCAGTTTAGTGTCATCTGCAAACTTGCTGAAGGTGCAATCCATGCCATCCTCCAGATCATTAATGAAGATATTGAACAAAACTAGCCCCAGGACCGACCCTTGGGGCACTCCACTTGATACCGGCTGCCAACTAGACATGGAACCATTGAGCCCGACAATCTAGCCAGCTTTCTATCTGCCTTATCGTCCATTCATCCAGCCCATACTTCTTTAACTTGCTGGCAAGAATACTGTGGGAGACCATGTCAAAGGCCTTGCTAAAGTCAAGGAATAACACGTCCTCTGCTTTCCCCTCATCCACAGAGCCAGTTAGCTCATCATAGAAGGCAATTAGATTAGTCAGGCATGACTTGCCTTTGGTGAATCCATGCTGACTGATCTTGATCACTTTCCTCTCCTCTAAGTGCTTCAGAATTGATTCCTTGAGGACCTGCTCCATGATTTTTCCAGGGACTGAGGTGAGGCTGACTGGCCTGTAGTTCCCCAGATCCTCCTCCTTCCCTTTTTTAAAGATGGGCACTACATTAGCCTTTTTCCAGTCACCAGGACCTCCCCCGATCTTCATGAGTTTTCAAAGATAATGGCCAATGGCTGTACAATCACATCCGCCAACTCCTTTAGCACTCTCGGATGCAGTACATCCGGCCCCATGGACTCTGGTCTCTGGATGTTCAGAATGCTTTAATTCAAAGTAAAAATGATTCCACCAGCTCAACATACACAACCAAGTGGAAGAAATTCATTATTTGGGCTGAGCAGTGCCATTTATTTCCTATTAAGACACAATTTTCAGCTACCTGAACCACTTGCTGAATTTAATGAGTTTGGGACTGCCTGTTAGTTTCATTCATGTTCATTTGGCAGCCATATCAACATATGTTCTCCCACACAAACATTCAGGACCACAGTTTTCTCCCACCTTGCAGTGGATCATGTTTCTTTCCCCTTCTCAGAGTTCCTCCTCCTTCCTGGAATATTGATGTTGTCCTAGCGGGTTTAATAGGACTCCTTGTTTGTGCCCCCAGACAACTTGTTCCTGACTACACATGTCCAGGAAAACAACCATCTTCATAGTAGTTACATCAGCTCAAAGAATTGGGAAAATACAGGTACTTATGCAGGCCTCATTATATAATATTCCACTCAAAATCACCTTTAGCTCCTATCCCTATATTTTTGCATAAAGTAGTCTTAGATTTTCATTTGAAGCAAATGATTCATTTGCTAGTGACTTTCCTTACACCATATTTTAACCATATTCTTCAACTGCTTGCTGATGTCTATTCTGTTGTAGGTGTGTGCGTGTCCATGTGCACAGTTGTTGGAGACTTTTGCCTTAGCGGTATCCATAGGGTTGGTTGTGGTGCCCTCTGGAGTGCCATGCTTATGCATCAGTATATCAGGTGCCGCTGGCCCTATGCCCTCTCAGTTCCTTCTTACTGCCTGTGATGGTTGGTCAGAGTGCTCCTCTCCCTTGCCTCGCAAATGGTCAGCAGTTTCTTTCCCTTTTGACTTCACTTGGCCTGTCAGTCTTTTCGGCCCCACTTAAAAGGCAGAGTGGTTCAAGTCCTGACGAACAACACCACCACAGTGTTTTATATCAACAGGCAAGGTGGAGCCAGGTCATCAGCTCTCTGCCTGGAAGCCCTCCGGCTTTGGGACTTCTGTGTGCAGCATGCCATTCATTAGATGGCAGCACACCTCCCTGGAACCAGGAACATATTAGCAGCTCGCCTCAGCAGAGCCTCCTTGTCTCACTATGGATGGGCATTCCACCCCAAGGTGGTCAATGGGATTTTTCAAAAGTGGGGATCTCCCCGAATGGATTTGTTCGCGACTCACCAGAATAGGAAATGTCATCTGTTCTGCTCATTTCGGGGGAATGAAAGGAGCTCCTTGTCAGAAACCTTCCTACTCCCGTGGTTGGGGACTCTGATGTACGCTTTCCCACCGGTGCTGTTGCTGCACAAAGTCCTCACGAAGATCAAGCAGGACGAAGCCAAGGTAATCATGATAGCCCCGGCTTGGCCTCACCAACACTGGTTTGGCACGCTGATGGACCTGTTGGTAACAACCCTGATGCAGTTGCCCCTCTGGCCGGATCTCCTGTTTCAGAATCACGGCAGGCTCCTGCACCCAAATCTACCACTGCTGCACCTAACAGCTTGGTTGCTGCATGGTTAACTGCTGAAGAGCAGGAGTGGTTGGCCCATGTCCAGCAGATCCTACTGGGTAGTAGAAAGCCCTCCACTCCACTAGAGCAACCTACCTGGCCTAATGGAACGATTCACATGCTGGGTCTCGGCCCACAGGGTTAGGCCGAGCAGGCCTTGTTACAGTCGATCCTGACTATCTTATGCATCTCACACTCCAGGGCTTGTCTCTTTCATCAATTAAGGTCCATTTGGCCACCATATCAGCCTTTCACCCTCTGTTCCAGGGCAGGTCAGTCTTCGCTCATAACGTGATGGGCCGGTTCTTAAAAGGTCTGGAGCAGCTCTATCTCCAAATCTAGGACCCAATCCCTCTATGGGACCTGAATCTGGTGCTTGCACGGCTCATGAAAGCCCCCTTCGAGCCCTTGGTGTCCTGTTCCCTTCTTCTGCTCACCTAGAATGGAATCAACATGAACAAGCACTTGAAGAAGAAACAGTTACCCACCTTTCGTAACTGTTGTTCTTCAAGATGTGTTGCTCATGTCCATTCCATTACCTGCCCTCCTGCCCCTCTGTTGGAGTTGCTGGCAAGAAAGAACTGAGAGGGCATAGGGCCAGCGGCGTCTGATATACCGGCACATGCTGTGGCACTCCAGAGGGTGCCATAGCCAACCCTATGGATACTGCTAAGGCAGAAGTCTCCAACAGCTGTGCACGTGGGCGTGCGCACACTTAGAACGGAATGGACATGAACAACACATCTCAAAGAACAGTTACAGAAGGTAGGTAAAAAGAAAAGGAGTACTTTTGGCACCTTAGAGACTAACAAATTTATTTGAGCATGAAGGTAGGTAACCATTTTATCTGATGTTGCTTCTGGCAGAGCAGTGTTATGTTTCTTTAAGTAGACTCCAAGCACCTGTCTGTCTTCAGTTCACTGTTTTGAGCCACCAAGAGTGGAATATATATATGGAGTACTCAAAGAAGAGTCACCTTATAGAAACTTGAGTTCTTCGAGATGTGGTGGTATATATATTTCACTACGTGCCCTCCTTCCCCTCTACAATGGTGTTTTCCATATCTTAAAACAAAACAAACAAAAAAAACCCTTAAAAACAATGTCCACTTGAAAAGGAAAAATCAGCCATTTCATATTCTGAAGATATTGAAATGGGACACTCAGAGATGATTAGAACTTTTCCCTTTTTTCTCACAAACAAAATTTTAGTGAAATTGACACTGTTTTACAAAGCATTTTAGTTTAGCCAGACTTGCCTTTTTCTGACAGAAAAACTCCATCAAATATGTGAACCATTTTCATTCATGTAGGGCAAAATGTACTGTGGATAGGAAAGCTAAGATTTCCTCTATCCTGCAATTGCATCAGAATGAGGTGGTTGATCTTCACTAAACAAAAATACTAAACTGTGGTGTTTCTTTCTTAACCACTTGAATTCTTGGTCTTTTCATAACCAAAGTTCAGTGAACTCTAACTTGGTGGTCTGATACTAAGGCTTACTTGGATGAAAAATCCTAAGAGAATTCCAGGCACTTTAAAAACAACATTTTAAGAACTAAACATGAGCAGATAAGGAATTTAGCTAACCAGATTGAAGGTGTAAAGTTTGGGTGCAGAAATGGAGTAAACAGCATAAAATTCAAGTAGATTATTTAGTGCCAGATTTTAATCTACTTGAATTTTATGTCCTTTTCCCATAACTTTTTCTGAGGCATTTAACTCAAAGGCAGAAGTCTTTGAAATACATCATAGGATTTTTTAGTTGACAATATTGTATTGGTTTATCTACGTATACTAGAAATCTAATGACAAAGCAGCAAAGAATTTATCACTCAAGCTGCACAAGATTTTTCCTAATTTTTTTTAGGTAAAAAGATATCTTCCCTTGGCTTTTTCTTGTTGGTGTGCTGATAAAGTATTCAGCTGCAAGGTCATAAGAGTAATAGAAAACATTCTGGATAAATACTTATTTGTTGACCTCATGGGCATATGACTGGAAAGCTTAGAGAATCACTTAGAATAAACTTTCTCCATAACATACCTTTCTAATTATCAGGCAGTTCCTGAAGAGCTTATTTCAATGGCAGAAAGATTCAAGCAATTTCAGATGAAAAAAGAAATCGAAAAGGATTTAGGAAGACCTCGTGGAAAGTCCCAGAAAGGTTTTTAATCGCCTGAGAGATATTTAAACAACGTAAGTAAATTCTTATAATAGTCATATAGATTTGAATTTAGGGCCAGTTTTTTCAAGTATGTGTACTTTTGTCTTGTCTTGTACACACGAATTAGGTCTGTGGACTTTTTGAAAATCTGGTTCTCCTTACATTTAATGATGTGTTGCTATGTTTAGACATCACTCTCAATTATTCTTTAATCCACGCTTAAGGGGGGGAAGTGTATGTCAAGGTTAGTCATTGCAATGACATAATTTTTTAAAATTGTAAAAATGCCGGAGAAAATTAAGATTCTGCTTTTAATTTGACAAACTGCAGAATTTTTTAATATACAAGAATTTTAAAAATTAACTTTTCCCTTATATTTTCAGGGAATCAGATTGGTGCATACACCCAACGCTTGTCAGCATTGTTCCAAAATAACTTACATGCCTGATGTTACCACCATTTATGTCAGCGGAGTGCAAGGAGGATGTTACATCTCTAGTTTGGGACAGATAAGGCATGGAATACTGATGGGTGTCTTCTTTCATTGTTGGAAAATGAAGCATATTCTTACAGTAATAGCTGAATAAATCTCTGAACTAATATTTCAAGTCTGTCATACTGAGTGGATGGAAACCTAACCAAATGATTAACAGTACACAAATTTTGTGAGGCCCAAATCTTTTTTTCTAATTTGATTCTTCTGGGCCTCTTATTTTCTTTTACATTAAGCTTATATACTTATATACAAAACTCCTGTTGACTTCAGTTGAGCTAAGATTTCACCTTTCATATTTATTTTGATGTTTTTGACCTTTTTTTAAGAGAATAAAGGAATACAGTTTTGTACAGCACTGAAGTTTTCAAATGCTGTAAGATTTTTGCATTTGCTAAATAAAAACTTGAAAATGTAATAGCTTTTCCACTGGCTGTACCTTTCTTATGTGCTCTTGTTTCAAGGAGTCTCCAAGAAAGAAGAATCAAGTTAAGTTCTGTCTGAGTAGATGTAATAGATAAAGTCTGTTTTTGTGGCTGCTTGTATTCTGACATCCAAAAATTAAAGTGCAACTATAGTCGTTATCACTTAAAAGCAGGATCAGTAAAAAGTATAATTATCCTTAAGCACATTTCTGTTTTGGAATATTCAGTACTCAAGTATCCAACAAATACCTCAACGTGAGCAAAGTAATGGATGAAAGAAAATCAGAACTATGATTTTGGTTTTTTGCAAGCTATTATGCAGTGTTGCCTCTTCGGGATAAATATAGAGGTAAGTTATGATTGTTGTCTGTAAATACATATGGAGGATACTCAGCAGTGAGGGAGAAGAGCTATTTAAGCTGATGGACAATGTTGGCACAAGAACAAGTGGGTACAAACTGGCCATGGATAAAAACAGATTGGAAATTAGAAGGTTTCTAACCATCAGAGGAATGAGGTACAGGATCAGCCTTCTGGTAAGAGTAGTGGGGGCAAACAACCTAGCAAGTTTTAAGATGAAACTTATTAGTGGGGAGATTGGACTCAATGACCCAGGAGGTCATTTCCACTCCTGTGTCCTATACTCATATTTATGTGGCTGTAAAACATTTATACCTCCTACACACAGCCCTATTCATGGGTTGCAGATGCCAAAGCCACATGGGTACATACAGCATGCAATCAAACTACAGGATGTAAATGTGTTTAGCACTTGGGTGCATATGTCTTTGCACTGGATTCCAAAATATAAAGTGGCTGTAGTTACTGTTGTACTATGATAGCACTAGCATTGCTAACTGCTTTTGTCACTAGATTGCTGTGTTACTAGTGTTCATCAGTGCTATCAGGATCGGCCTGCATTCTTCCACTTTCTGACCTCAAACACTGTGTTTCCATCAACTCCATGTTATATAATTATACTTAATAGTTATAGTCCTTTGTACTTGCAAAGTGTTATGGCAGCAAATCTTTGGAACATCTCTGAAAATACATAAATAGATAAAAGCAGTTAGTTGGGGGAGTCTATATCAAAGTCAGTAACCAACTTCTGTCAGCCACTGATGATTGTCCTTCACATAAAGGCAGCCTTAATAATCTGTTCTGTTTATACTGGTGCAACTTCATTGACTTCAGAACTGCACCAGTATAACTAGGAGTATAATATGGCCATTTGTCTGTAAATTTGTTTGCCTGTCATTGTTCTGCATCAAATCAATATTTTATTTTTACTACTGAATCACTGCTGCCTTCTTAGAAGCATAGAGCTTGTCTATAGTGTGTGGCACTGTGCATTGCAGTGGGTGTAATTGGGTGCACTTGAGAAATCACATCCCCATAGTATGCATTGCTGCACTGTGTAGACAAGCGCATAGAAGTGAGAGCAGGAAAGTATGGATTATAGCTAGTTCTCCTGCCGTGCCCCTCGCCCCCCCATTGAAAGTAGTCTGGCACCAATCAGACTTGAAATTGTGAAAAACTTGTCCTGTTGTCCCTTCTCCTCTACCACTAAGTCGCATAATTTAATTTAAATGTGCAAGTCTCATTTATTGTCCATGATTACTTTACCACCACTTTTCATAGCACCAGAAATTCCCAAGGAATAACTTCAAATGTTGATTCTTTATTAGATATTCTGATTTATAAAATATAAATGAAAATTTTAAAAAACACAATAGAATATTTCCTTAATTCTGCAGTTCAAATATTGGAAATCTATTGTTTATTTCATATTTAATTTCCTTTGAAAGGAAATCACTGCTTGCCTTATCAATCAATTGCCTACTAAAAAGGTTATGTGTAGGAATAAAGAAGTGTGGAAGGTATGCGTTGTTGAGGCAGTCCAGAAAGTAATCCAAAAAATTTTGAAAACAGCTCTCAAGGTCTGTGAACAGCCATTGTTTGTCATCTGGCCAAAGGACACATGCTTGGAAAAAGGCAGTTTTGGCATGGTAGGAACAGAATTTGTCCAGCCCCCGTCTGTTTCCATGTTTTGTTTTAAGCTGATCCAGAAGATGCTTCAGAAGTTTCAGACAGTTTTTCCTGTTGAACAAGAAGATGATATTACTGGGAAATGCCTTATGTATGCTAAATAAGTGTTTCTGGAAATGTTGTTAAAGTACAGAATATTTTGCTTTTGTGAGGCATTTGATGCTGATTCCTAACCAGTGGGATAAAGAATCTTGCCAATAATATTTTCCTATGAAGTATGAAAACCCATTGCATTTTTGTAGGCCAGATTCATCCCAGGATTACATTAGCTTTTCCACAGGGCTCCCAAGATTGAAGGACTGCGTCCAAGGGAAGTTTCAGTGATGCATTATAATAGAAATTTCCTTCCACTGAGAGCCATCATAACCCAGAAACTGAGTAGTGTTGGCCAGTCATATGCTTCATTTAGTGCACTCCCCACAGCAGTTACCACCAGTGGGCAGTTTTGGAGACTGCTGCAAATTAAAGCTGCCCTTTTCTGACAAACTGATATACCACTGCCTTCCCTCGGACAGAAGGAGCCAATGGGTATGGGAAGGTGCAATTTACATGTGGTTGCACCAACAATAGTGAATCTGGCCCAGTCCATAAAACAATTTTTGAAATTACTGTTGTAGCCAAAAATAAAATGATTCTAATAATTTGATGTCTTGTATGTCAAATCTAGAGAACTGACCAACATGAAGTAGACTCTCAAGGAGTTAGCTTTGTCTTTATATGCACACCTACTTGATGACTCTGTTTTCTCTCTTCCTATGCTTAGAATTATTAATGAAATTCAGAAGGGTTCATGATTTGTAAAACTACAGAATGCAAAATGGATTATCTGTCAAAAATCAATTCCTTAAATTATACTGTTTAAAACACCAAATGGATCTTCATGTATTTTCCCCTTACCCCCCACCCCCAACATACTAATTAATGAATTGCCTCAAATAGCTAACTTATTTAGTGTCCAATATCTAGTATATATAGTGAATCATAGAACATCAGGATTGGAAGGGACCTCAGGAGGTCTTCTAGCCCAACCCCCTGCTCAAAGCAGGCCCAATCCCCAACTAAATCATCCAGCCTGGGCTTTGTCAAGCCTGACCTTGAAAACCTCTCAAGAAGGAGATTCTGCCACCACCCTAGTAACGCATTCCAGTGCTTCACCAGCCTCCCAGTGAAAAAGTTTTTCCTAACATCCAACCTAAACCTCCCCCACTGCAACTTGAGACCATTATTCCTTGTTCTGTCATCTGTACCACTGAAACAGTCTAGATCCATCCTATCTGGAACCCCCCCTTCAGGTAGTTGAAAGCAACTGTCAGATCCCCCCTCATTCTTCCCTTCTGCAGACTAAACAATCCCAGTTCCTTCAGCCTCTCCTCATAAGTCATGTGCTCCAGACCCTTAATCATTTTTGTTGCCCTCCACTGGACTCCCCAATTTTTCCACATCCTTCTTGTAGTGTGGCGCCCAAAACTGGACACAGTACTCCACATGAGACCTCACCAATGTCGAATAGAGGGGAACGATCATGTCCCTCCATCTGCTGGCAATGCCACTACTTATACAGCCCAAAATACCGTTAGCCTACTTGGCAACAAGGGCACACTGTTTGACTAATATCCAGCTTCTTGTCCACAGTGGTGAAGATCCTAATGGCTGAGCCAATAGACTTCCCAATCTAACACACTGGGGCTAACTTTTTTTTATCAGACTTAGGAAGTGTGGGGAGGGATTGTTTTGTTTTTTTGACAGATTTCATCTGTTTGCTTTATAATGCAAAAATGGGAAGTGAATTTGTGATGTAGTATGCCCCCATCTTCCTTAGACTTCAATGGAAGCCAGACATAGTCAGCACTGCACAAGATTGTATTTATTTGCCTACAACAGAAGGGTGTTGTGAGGATTAGGTGATCTGCATGAAGTGTTTTTCAAATAAAAAGGCTTCATAGAGGCTCACTATCATTCCTGAGTATGGGTTCTTGTTCTCTCACACCACAGATTAAATTCTAAATTTAGAAAGAACGAACACACTTGCTAGATTGATATAGTGGCTAAAAGAGACTTTAAAAAAGACATACGAAGTACTAACCTACAACACTTCACTCCCTTAGATTCACAACATGTCTTTGTGTTGCCATGGTTCTTTATCATGTCCTTTTCAATGTGTGAGAAAGAGAGTCGCCAGGTGTCTTCTAAATATGTATTAAAAGAATACAAACATTTTATTAACACTTTTACCCATTTAGAATATGAGTCTTACACAGTTTCTGTAGCTAAAGAAAAGTCATCCTGAAGTGAATTTATTTGGACATGTCTGCAACATTTTTTTTTTTTTACTTTAAAAATATCAGTTTAATAATCTAATCCACAAAATGCTAAAATCCCCAACATTTTTCATGATGTTCCTACAAGACAGAGTTATGGTTGTCTGGATACCTTAACTGCATTTCCATACCTAAATATGTTTGGATTTTCTTGAAGTGTAAATTTAACTCTTAATTTCCTGGGTTTACAATGCATGGTTTTGGGATAATTACAACACCCCAGGAAGTCTTCCATCTTTAAAATTACTTGAAATGTACTTTCAATCTTAAAACAATTTTTTGTTTTGGGATAAGCCAATTGCGGTAGTGTTTGGCATAACTTTATTTTTAAGACTTCTTCCACTGTCTATTGATTCTGACATGATCTTGTTTTAGGAGTACGCCTCTGTTACTCTCGCAATAGTACCCTGTTATCCACCCAAGGCAAGGCATTCAGTTTGAGTAAATTAACACCCATGAAGAATTAAATAGGCTTAAGCCACATTATTTTTATCGCACCAACACATGGCTATATGCTTCCCACCCAGTTATCGATCAGCTTTCTGTGTCATGAAGCACATAGTCACGGTTTTAAATTTAATCTTCCTATTACAGGAGATCAACATGACAAGGTAATACTACTCTCAAATAGCATTAGGTGGAATTCTGTACTGAGCTTTTTAAAAAATAAATTCTGTAGCAAAGCCTTTCTTTAGCATAACACTTTCTTTTGCTGAAATATAGTAGAAAAAATGTCAGTTTCCCCCTAGATGTACTCTACTGCCACAGATCATGATTGTGACAGCCAAGTTAAATAAAAATAATGGTAATGGTGCACTTATGAAGACCTGAACTTGATGGGGAAATCTAGTAAATTGCCCTGACAATGCAAAACATTGAGGTTTTAGATGTATTTTTGTGTAGACTAAATCACTCAACTTCACATACAGAAACTCATTTTGATGTTCTATTTGTGCAAAAGCATACTTTCTTTCATTCTTAATAGGTTTCTATTGTATAATCGAAAAAGGTGGCAAAAATACCTCTTCATGGCCATGGTTGGTAAGTACCACAATGTTCCAATATGGGAGGGTCTATCTCAAATTACTTCAATGTCAGACACGTTGATGTAAGAGCTTCAGGGTAGAAACTGTCTTTGTACAGAGCCTCCACAATACAAATAATAGCACAAGTTTAATAATTCAAAGATAGGGTTTTCTTAGATGATGGCTCTGATCCAGATGTAGCCACGGACAAGACAGACTAAGAGAAGAATAACAAGGAGTCCGGTGGCACCTTAAAGACTAACATTTATTTGGGCATAAGATTTCATGGGTAAAAGTGAAAATTATGAATACAGGCATAAATATATATTGGCACATGAAGAGAAGGGAGTTACCTTACAAGTGGAGAACCAATGTTGAAGGCCAATTCAGTCAGGGTGGGTGTGATCTACTCCCAATAATTGATGAGGAGGTATCAATACCAAGAGAGGGAAAATTGCTTTTGTGGTGAGCCAGCCACTCCCAATCCCTATTTAAGCCCAAATTGATGGTGTTAAGTTTGCAAATGAATTGTAGCTCTGCAGTTTCTCTTTGAAGTCTGTTACTGAAGTTTTTTGTTGAAGGATGGCTACTTTTAAATCTGTTACTGAATGTCCAGGGAGATTGAAGTGTTCTGCTACTGGCTTTTGTATATTCCCATTCCTGATGTCTGATTTGTATCCATTTATCCTTTTATGTATTGGTTTACAACACTGGTTCTCCATTTGTAAGGTAACTCCCTTCTCTTCATGTGCCTATATATATATTTATGCCTGTATCTATAATTTTCACTTCAGTCATCTGAAGAAGTGGGTTTTTTACCCACGAGAGCTTCTGCGCAAATAACTCTGTTGGTCTTTAAGGTGCCACCGGACTCCTCGTTGTTTTTGTGGATACAGACTAACACGGCTACCCCTCTGTTAAGAGGAGAATACTGCAGGCCCTGCTGACAAACAAAGTAATACGTAGTTTCCCCTTATAACAGTTGGGTAATTACTAGTTGAGAAGAAGACCCCTCTCACATTTAAAAAAAAAAAAAAGAAAAAAAAGTTAGTTTGTATTCAAAATAAAAACAATACCTTTTAGCACTCTTCCATCCTTGGCATGTTTGGGTACTAGGTATATTGGCTTCCATTTATATTCTTGTTTGACTTTCCTTCCTAGCCATTTTTCAATTTTTAGGCCATCCTGTGTACTAGCAGGCCAGCTCTGACTCCGAACTTCCAAAGCCAGGATTATATCCACTGATATCTCCATTGGAGGATTCCCAATGCGAAGTGTTATTGCAGGGCTTCCAGCCTTTTTTTTATCCACAGTCACTTTCATTTCCGTTCCTATAAAAAAAAAAAAAGTAACAACTTTTCTTTAATAAGCTGAACTTTTTAATATTGGAGGAAACCATTTTTGAATGTTTTTTTGTTTATTTAATTAGAATTTGCAGCTAAATCATGTCGTATACAAAGCTTCAGTAATTGACTATTAGAGAATATATGAAGAGACTAAGTATTTTTAAATCAGTTTGTATAATGCAAATAGTTCTTTTTTTTTAAGGTATGTGCAGAAAATTGACCAAGTAAACAAAGGAAGATGCATGAAACTACTTAGAACTCCATGAGGGACAAATAATTACGGGTTTCCCCCATTGAGAACAAATAACCAAGCCATTTTTGTAAGTAGCTTATGTAAAATTTTAACATAAGATTTCAGTATTTGACTAGCTGCATTAATATGCTACCATGTAATGAAAAGAAAGTGCCTTTCTAATATAACTGAAATTAAGGTGTTTTGGAGAGATCTTGTATTTGCAGTGAGTACTGATTCTAAAAGTGGAACGTTCTTCTGGTGTTTAGGAATATTTTTGTATGAATACAGTAGACCCATAGAACCCAATGTATTTTTATATTTAATATTGTAAATGTTAGTTGTTATGTTCACAATTTTCAACACACATACCTGTTAGCTAAAGGGGACTGTATTTTCTCACGTAGAGTATATTGTTAGTGTTACATTTGTTTTGGAAATAAATTGTCAAATTTAACTTTAGTGCCCTCGTGGCCAAGATGGAGTCTGCTCTGCAGGCAGCTCTGGCCAAGAGACGGCGCACGCAGGAATGCAGCAGGACAATTCCTTCCACCCCAGAGGCACCTGTTCCAAACCCCCCAGAGTGAACACACACACACCCACAGGAAAAGTACAATGGATATAGCAAAGGGAGATACTTATTTACAGAGGGGTGAGAGGAGAAAAACAACAAGGGGAAATGTAGGGGGAGCAGTAGAAAAGGGTTGCATCCAAACTAAGGCCCCACAGGCCCAGTGGTAGCACAATCTGAAAGAGCAGACACTGAGGAATGTATTTGCACATAGAGCTCAGGAGTCCTGTGCAGAGTTCCAGTTCAATGGCGAGTCTTGGGTGCTCCTGGTCATCTTCGGCGCCAGTGAACTTTCCCCAACAGACCCCTCCGGTACCCTCTTCTGCCGCTCCCTGCAAAGCCACACAGAGCAACAACTTCCCCACTTAACTAA
The DNA here is from genome assembly GCF_965140285.1 of Lepidochelys kempii. Lineage (NCBI taxonomy): Eukaryota > Metazoa > Chordata > Testudines > Cheloniidae > Lepidochelys > Lepidochelys kempii. Next base: position 59,152,412 of record NC_136382.1, read on the forward strand.
CTAGCAGCCTCCCTCCTTATTCCCAATGCAGAGTCACAAGCCCCAGTACTCTCAGCCCCATGCAGCCCTGGGCAGCAGTGATACTGGGTCCAGTTCCAGCCTGTCCTTCTTGGGCAAATTCCTCCCTGGCACAGTGCTCCTCCTGGCTCCTGTCCTGGGGTGTCCCCGATTGGCCACCCTGTACTTCCCAGGCTTCAGGCAGGTTCTCTCCCCTTCACTTTGTCCAGGGCCTCCCGGCTGCAGCCCTTCTCTCCCTGGGCTCCAGAGCCACACCCCCAAGTTTCCCTCCTTTCTCTCACTGCTCCCCCTCCCCAATAGGAAAAAGATTTAAAGGGACCATGCTCTCTAAACTACAAGGGGTTACACAAATAAAATATTTAATGAATGAAGGTCATATTCTTCCCTAATTTCTGCATAACCCCCCTGCTGACATCAATGGGCATTCCATTATGTATAGTGCTTACTTTATATCTTGGTCTACACACCATAATTCAACATAGATTCACCCCTCTTTTCCATGTGAGTATCAACCCTGATTATAGCACCATATTCTTGAGCAAAAAATACTACACTGAAAAGCAAGACACTGAATTTTTCACAAGATCCACATTCACTGACCTGGTCCATTAGGGACAAGGTTATTTGAACAGTTTAATGCTGACGTAAAAGAACCTCAGACGTCAAAAACCGTATCAGTCATTTCAGCGCTACAACAATCAGTCTCTGGAGTTTTTATACAAACTTATAAGTTTGAATGTTTCTAGCACCTTGCTGGAAGAAAAAACTGCTTTGTTTTAAGAGGGACAGGATAAGTTTAGAAACTACAGAAAGCTTACTTCCAGTAAAAATTTAAGAACGCTTGGTATAAAGCAGAAGAAATTGAGTCAGTATATGGGATAAGGATTTTTTCAAATACTTCTGCAAACTTGTTTAAGCCATCTGTTGTTTTCATAATGTGACTGGCCTGAATTAAACTCTAATTTGTTTTATCCCTGAGAGACTGACTGTATTTGGGGGAAATATTAGATCTGAAACACTTATTTTTAAGTCTCCACATTTCCAGAGCTCGTTAAGCAGACTCTATTGGGGAGTTGTCCTATACAAAGAATATTCTAAAGAAAGTCTTTTTGAGTTAATACAATTGTTACAGTCCAAGTTTTATACCTAGAAACTGTATTTTCTGTACAGCTAGTTAGGACAACATACTTTTAAAAAGAACTATTTCATTGAGACAAGATAAGGAATGAGTGGTCTGCCACAGACGCATTAGTTAAAAATTCTTATTAAACTTTTGAAGCTCGGGAGGAACAGCAAAAATGAAGGGGAAAATATATAGCTACCTTTTAGTCTCTTTTGCTGGAGGCTCAACACCAAGACCTTTGCACAAGGTCATGTTGAATGAGTCAGGTGGCAGGTGTATACACGGCTTTAGACCGTACCCTGAATGTCCTTCATTTCAATTTGCAAAAACAGCTTGCTGCATAAGAACGGAGTCAGGCAGAACCCTTCCACTGCACACTCTGTGGAGTGAATCAGGCCCTGTATGTCTGTGGTTGCTCTTCTCTTGTTGCTCTTGCAACAAGAAAAAGCTCATATATAGGTTTTTCTAGCATTTTGTGCACACATCTATGAAGGCACTGTTGACAGGAACAGAAGTTGTATGTACAACACTACTTACAGTGATTTATATGTACAGAGATTAATGTGAACAGTAATACCTGTAAGTGAAAATATTATCCACTGAATACTTACTTGTCATGCTCTTTACAATTTCTTTAATAATGTTCCTCAGGGCAAAAAGCATCTTACAGGCTGCTAATGTTCCATCTTCCTGTATAAATTTGTCCAGATCGTTTCCTTGAGGATTTCTTTTAAGTCTCACATAATAAAAGGCACCAGAGCCATCACATTGTTCCAGTTCAACTCTAGGAGCTGGCATTGTAAACATGATATCGAACTCATTTGGTGCAGAAATCTGTGAATCATAGAAATACAATGCTTACTGAGTTTTGTTATTACAGGTAAAGTTTTAGCCTGCATTTCCATTATAAATACCTCTATGAACTTTATTCTCCCATCCACTTCCATGTGCAGTGATGAGGGGAACAAATGTATGCTAATTTGCAGTAAATTAAGACCAGGGAACCCTCAACAGGAGAAAGACAATACAACCCTGTCAGGCAGATACTCTTATCAACTCTTACTGGAAGTTTTATTTTTGGATGGCTGTAGATTAGAAGTGATTTAATCATTCTGTTAGAGTGGGGTAAGCAACACATTTCATAAAGTGAAACTGGAACAACTTACACAACATCGATATAAAAGGCCTAAGTGCAGCAAGAAGAGACAGACCCAAATTATGCTGCTCAATTCTCCCTCCCTCTTATTGAAGTTAGTAGTAATAGGCTGTAATCAAGTCACCTCTAAACCTTTGCTTTGTTAAGATAAATAGATCCATCAAGCTCAATCGCTGAGGCATGTTCTTCTAATCCTTTAATCATTCCCATGGTTCTCCTCTGAAACCTCTTCAATATATCAACATTCTTCTTGAATTCTGATAACATCCACAGCAGGGGTCTCAAACTCCCGGCCCGTGGGCCATCTGCAGCCCGAGAACCTCCCCAATGTGGCTCGTAGGGCTCCAGGAATTCTGGGGCCGGGTCTCTCTCTTAGCCCTGCCTGCTGCTCCCGCGCGTCCCCATTGTAAATAGCCCAAGCACTAGCCACCGGCAGTGTAGCAGAGTTGAGCGGCTTTCTGCACGCTAGCTCCATGTGTCTGTCAGCCCCAGGGTGGGGCGGAGCTGTGCCTCCACGTGCTGCCCCCATCCCGAGCACCCCTGCGGCCAATGGGAAGCTGTGAGAGCTGTGCCTGGGGGGCAGCAGCGTGTGGAGGCCCCCGGCCCACCCCACCTTGGAGCCCCAGGTAAGCGCTGCACCCCCCGATCCCCTCCCCATGTACTCCCTCCCATCCCCAAATTCCCTGCCAGAGCCTGCACCCCCTCCCCACACCCTTCTGCCCCAAACTCCCTCCTAGAGCTTGCACCCCATTCCCCTTCCCATACACCCTCTCCTGCCCGCAAACTCCCTCCCAGAGCCTGCACCCTTCCCCCTGCCCAGAGCCTGCAACCCTACTCCCTCCTCGTGCGCCCTCACCCTCCGCCCCAGCCCAGAGCCTGCACCCAGCACGCAAACTCCATCCAGGAGCCTGCACCCCAGACCTCCTCCCCTACCCAAACTCCCTCCCAGAGCCTGCACCCCAATCTCTTAACCCAGACCACCTCCCTCACCCAAACTCCCTCCCAAAGCCTTAGGCAGATTAGGGGGCAGAGATTGGAGAGGGCGGAGTTTTGGGGAGTGGGTTCTGGGTAGTATGAGTGACATTATTGGCCTGCTGGGAGAATCTGAGGACTGGCGCTGGCCCTAAGGTAAATTGAATTTGAGACCCCCTTGTCGGAGTTCCTTCCCCACTCTGGGGTACAGATGTGGGGACCCACATGAAAGACCCCCTAAGCTTATTCTTACCATCTTAGGTTAAAACTTCCCCAAGGCACAGATTCCTTTCTTGCCTTGGGATTGCTGCCACCACCAAGTGACTTAACAAACTATCAGGGAAAGGATCACTTGGAGTCCTATTCCCCCAAAATATTCCCCCAAGCCTATACACCCCCTTTCCTGGGGAGGCTTGAGAATAATATCCTAACCAATTGGTTACAAAATGATCAAAGAACCAAACCCCTGGGTCTTGGAACAATGGAAAAATCAGTCACGTTCTTAAAAAGAGGGATTTTATTAAAAGAGAAAAAGGTAAAAGAATCACCTCTGTAAACTTCGGTTGGTAGTTAACCTTACAGAGTAGCAGAAAATTCAAAGAGCACAGAGGAACCCCCTCTAGCCTTAGTTTCAAAGTTACAACAAAACAGGGATAAACCTCCCTCTAGCAAAGGGAAAATTCACAAGTTGAGAAAACAAAGGTAAACTAATACGCCTTGCCTGGCTGTTACTTACAAGTTCGAAATATGAGAGACTTGTTCAGAAAGATTTGGAGAACATGGATTGATGTCCGGTCCCTCTTAGTCCCAGGAGCAAACGGCACAGGAAAACAAAGAACCCCAAACAAAATCTCTTCCCTCCCCCCCCAACCAGATTTGAAAGTATCTTTTATCCCCATTGGTTCCTTTGGTCAGGTGCTAACCTTGAGATTCTTAACCTCTTACAGGTAAGGAGGAATTTAGGCTACCCCTATGGTTATGACACACCCCACAAATCACAGATGGTGTCGGACAACTGGTACCACACTGGCTGTGATTTCTTCCTGGAGCTCTAGGAGAAAACAGAGTTGATAAGACCCATGCACCTCTAGACATACTACTGATTATATAAAAACTAACACTATGTCCCACATTTCAAGAACAATTTAACCAGCTGATTCTGGGAAACTTTCACGGGAGAGTGCATCAGTTACTTTGTTAGAAGTCCCTGAAATATGTTGTTTTTCAAAATCAAAATCTTGGAGAGCTTAACTCCACCGAAGAAGTTTTTTGTTACTGTCCTGGACGGTGTGAAGCCACTTCAGCGCAGCATGGTCAGTTTGTAGTTGGAAACGCCGTCCCCAAATGTATGGGCGTAGCTTTTCCAGCGCGTACACAATAGCGTAGCATTCCTTTTCGCTGATTGACCAGTGGCTTTCCCACTCTGACAGTTTCTTGCTGAGAAACATGATGGGGTGGAATTCTTGATCCAGTTCTTCCTGCATTAAAACTGCTCCCACACCTCGCTCAGATGCATCTGCGGTCACTAGGAACGGTTTGTCAAAGTCTGGGGCCCTTAGTACAGGGTCAGACATGAGTGTCGCTTAAAGCTGGTTAAAGGCCTTCTGACACTCCTCAGTCCACTGAACTGCATTTGGCTGGTTCTTTCTGGTTAGGTCTGTCAGTGGGGCGGCGATTTGGCTGTATTGCGGTACAAATCGTCTGTAATACCTGGCCAAGCCTAAGAAGGATTGGACCTGTTTCTTTGACTTTGGGACAGGCCACTTTTGGATAGCATTCACTTTGGCCTGTAGGGGATTGATAGTTCCTTGACCCACCTGTTGTCCAAAGTAAGTTACTCTGTTTAGGCCAATTTGACATTTTTAGCCTTAACAGATAGCCCTGCCTCTCTTATGCTCTCAAAGACTTCCTGGAGATGGTTGTGGTGTTCTTCACATGAATCAGAAAATATGGCCACATCGTCCAGATAGGCAACTGCAGAGTCTCCCAATCCCGCTAGGAGACTATCTAGAAGTTTCTGGAAGGTGGCAGGTGCATTTCTCAGCCCGAAAGGGAGCACATTAAATTCATGCAGCCCTACATGGGTGATGAAGGCTGATCCTTCCTTGGCGGATTCATCTAGCGGTACTTGCCAGTACCCCTTGGTTAAGTCTAAGGTAGAGATGAACTGGACACATCCCAGTTTCTCCAGTAGCTCATCTGTGTGTGGCATTAGCAAGTTGTCTGGGTGAGTTACAGTATTTAGCTTACAGTAGTCCACGCAAAAGCGTATTTCCCCATCCGGTTTGGAGACTAGAAGTACTTGAGATGCTCATGCACTGTTAGAGGGGCTGATTACACCTATCTGTAGCATGTCCTGGATCTCCTGTTCTATAGCAGCTTTGGCTTGAGGTACCACCTGGTAAGTCTGGGCTCTGCTTGAGCGAGCATTACCTGTGTCAATGGAGTAGTAGGCCCGTTGTGTCCGTCCTGGGGTGGCTGAGAACATCAGCGTGAAGCTAGTTCACAGCTCCTTGATTCGCTGGCGCTGCATGCATCCGAGGGTCAGTGAGAGGTTTACCTCTTCCACGCCCCTGTCACTTTTCCCTTCGTAGTAAACACCTTCAGGCCACTCAGCGTCATCTCCTCCCTGGGCTGTAAACTGACAAACCTTCAATTCTCTGGAATAGAAGGGTTTTAGAGAATTAACATGGTACACTCAAGGGTTGAGGTGGGGGATGCTATGAGATAGTTGACAGCTCCCAGGTGCTCTTGGACCGTAAATGGCCTTCCCATGATGCTTCCATCTTATGGGCCTGAAGCGCCTTCAAGACCACGACCTGGTCGCCTACTTTAAAGGACAGCTTTCTGGCATGTTTATCATACAAGGCCTTTTGCTCTTCCTGAGCATCTTTTAGGTTTTCTTTAGCAAGGCCTAAAGAGGTTCAGAGGGTGTTTTGTTGGTTGGTTACAAAGTCCAGAATGTTAGTTCCTGGAGAAGGAGTAAAACCCTCCCACTGCTGCTTCACCAACTGTAATGGCCCCTTAACCTTGCGGCCTTACACAAGTTCAAATGGTGAAAACCCTAAATTGGGATGTGGTACAGCCCTGCAGGCAAAGAGCAACTGCTGTAACACTAGATCCCAATCACTGGAGTACTCATTTACGTATCATGGCCCCCAAAGTTCCATTAAACTTCTCCACCAGGCCATTTGTTTGATGGTGGTAAGGGATGACAACCAAGTGGTTCACCTCATGAACTTCCCATAGGCTTTTCATGGTCCCTGCCAGGAAATTAGTTCCCGAATCCATAAGGATGTCGGGGGGCCAACCTACCCTGGCAAAAATGTCTGTTAGTGCCTGGCACACGCTTTTAGCCCTGGTGTTGTTTAGAGCTACTGCTTCCAGCCCTCGGGTAGCAAAATCCATGAAAGTCAGTATGTACTGCTTTCCTCTGGGTGTCTTCTTTGGGAAGGACCCAGAATATCCACAGCTACTCGCTGAAATGGGACCTCAATTATGGGGAGTGGCTGGAGAGGGGCTTTGACCTGGTCTTGGGGTTTTCCCACCCTTTGGCACACCCCACAAGACGGGACATAGGTAGAAACATCCTGGCCCATTCCCTCCCAGTGGAATGACCTTCCCAAATGGTCTGTGGTCCTGTTCACCCCAGCATGGCCACTAGGATGATTGTGGGCTAAGCTCAAGAGCTTTTCCTGGTACTTAGGTGGAACTACCAATTGTCTCTGAGGATGCCAGTCTTCTTGGTGCCCACCAGAAAGAGTTTCCTTGTATAAAAGTCCTCTTTCTACAACAAACCGGGATCAATTAGAAGAGCTGAGAGGCAGTGGGTTGCTCCGTGCTGCCGTCCAAGCTCCCTGGAGGCTTTCATCTGCTTCCTGTTCAGCCTGGAACTGTTCCCTTGATTCTGGAGACATCAGTTCCTCACTGGATTGTGGACCTGGGCTCGGTCCCTCTGGAAGCAATGCAGGTGATGGGGCTGTTTCCGTTGACTGTGAATCGCTCTCCGCTGGTGCACTATGTGGTATTTCAGGCTCTGGCTGAGCCTCTTGTGTAGGGTTATCTGGTGCTGCTGCCAGTGCAGGCTCGGTGGTGTCCTCTGGTGTTGAAGTTGTAGATGGGTTTGCCAGCGCTAGACTCAATGCTGGCAACGGTTCTGGTGCTGCTTGCTTTGCCAGTTCTGCTTCTGAGACTGGCTTTGGCTGGGTCTCTGGGACTGGATCCACTATGGCTGTTGCAGTCGTTGGCAGGGGATCCGGTTCCATCACCTCTGTCTGGGTCTCTGGTAACACAGACGGGGCCTTGGTGGAAGGCTCAGGAACAGGGAGAGGTGTGAAAGCTTGCTTAGTCTGGCTGCGGGTGACCATTCCCACCCTCTTGGCTAGCTTCACATGGTTGGCCAAATCTTCCCCCTGCAGCATGGGAATGGGATAAACATCATAGACTGCAAAAGTCCACATTCTTGACCAGCCCACGTACTGGACAGGCAACTCAGCTGTAGGTAAGTTTAAAGATTTTGACATGAATGGTTGAATCGCCACTTGGGCCTCTGGGTTGATGAATTTGGGGTCCACTAAGAATTGGTGGAGAGCTGACACCTGTGCTCCAGTGTCCCTCCACGCTGTAACCTTCTTCCCGCCCACACTCAGTTTTCCTTCGCTCTGAGGGTACCTGGGAGGCATCTGGGCCTGAGGACCTTGGGTGTGACTCCGGTGTTATGAACTGCAGTATATTGGAGTTCTTGGGGCAGTTGGCCTTCACATGCCCCAGCTCATTACATTTAAAACATCGCCCAGCTGACTGGTCACTGGGGCGAGGTGGGTTGCTGGAGAATGGTGTAGTGGGACAATAAGCTGTCTGGGTTTTTCCTTGGGATGTAGGTGGGGCCTTGGGTTGCCCCCGATAACAGGGATTTGTTTTGGGTTGCCCCTTCTAATATTCGCTCCAACTGCTACTAGTTTTTTTCTTTTCTGCCACCTCCACCCATTTGGCTCCAATCTCCCCTGCCTCGACAACAATTTTGGGCTTCCCATCTAGGATGTACCTTTATATTTCCTCAGGAACACCCTCTAAGAACTGCTCCATTTGCATTAGGAAGGGCAACTCTTCTGGAGATTTAACATTTGCTCCTGATGTCCAGGCATCCCAATGTTTCACAATGTGGTAGGCATGTCTGGTAAATGACACGTCTGGTTTCCACCTTAGGGCTCTGAACCGCCGACGGGCATGCTCGGGTGTTAGCCCCATTCTGATTCTGGCCTGTTTTTAAAAAGTTCATAACTGTTCATGTGTTCCTTAGGCATTTCAACCACCACCTCAGCTAAGGGTCCACTGAGCTGCGGCCTCAGCTCTACCATGTACTGATCTGTAGAGATGCTGTACCCAAGGCAGGCCCTTTCGAAACTTTCTAAGAAGGCCTCGGTATCATCGCCTGCCTTGTAGATGGGGAACTTTCTGGGATGGGAAGAGGTACGTGGAGAAGGATTGCTAGGGTTGTCTGGTATATTCTGCTTAGCCCTTGCCATCTCTAACACCAGTGCATGCTTCCTCTCTTTTTCCCTCTCCTCCTCAGCATGCTTCCTCTCTTTTTTTCTTGTGGGCAGCCTCTTTGGCTTTCTCTTCTCTTTCAGCAGCTTCTTTCTCGAGTTGTTTTAATTCGATCAGTCTCTTATGTTCCTTTTCTTTCTCTTGTGCTTTGAATCTAGCTAATTCCAGTTTTTTCTGGACATCACTTTCTGTCACAATCCTAGCCTTTTTGTGTTTAACCTAGCTATACCTGAGAGTTAGAAAAAAAAACCCAGCTTGTGAATTCCTTTGCTACTGTAACTTGACCCCTCTGCCTTCAGGCAGAGAAAAAAACCTCTTAACTGCTCTCAGCAAAAACCTGTTTCCAAGCAGCCAAAAGGAAAGAAAAATTAGTCCTTTTAAAATCCTGCTGTGCTTTTGGGTTCAAAAATGATCCCACCACTCTGCCACCATGTCAGGGTTCCTTCCCCACTCTGAACGCTGGGGTACAGATATGGGGACCCACATGAAAGACCCCCTAAGGTTAGGTTAAAACTTCCCCAAGGCAGATTCCCTTCTTGCCTTGGGATCGCTGCCACCACCAAGTGATTTAACAATCAGGGAAAAGACCACTTGGAGTCCTATTCCCCCAAGCCTATATACCCTCTTTCCTGGGGAGGATTGAGAATAACATCCTAACCAATTGGTTACAAAATGATCAAAGAACCAAACCCCTGGGTCTTGGAACAATGGAAAAATCAGTCACGTTCTTAAAAAGAAGGATTTTATTAAAAGAGAAAAAGGTAAAAGAATCACCTCTGTAAACTTCGGTTGGTAGTTAACCTTACAGAGTAGCAGAAAATTCAAAGAGCACAGAGGAACCCCCTCTAGCCTTAGTTTCAAAGTTATAACAAAACAGGGATAAACCTCCCTCTAGCAAAGGGAAAATTCACATGTTGAGAATACAAAGGTAAACTAATACGCCTTGCCTGGCTGTTACTTACAAGTTCGAAATATGAGAGACTTGTTCAGGAAGTTCTGGAGAACATGGATTGATGTTCAGTCCCTCTTAGTCCCAAGAGCGAACGGCACAGAAAAACAAAGAACCCAAAACAAAACCTCTTCTCCCGCCCCAGATTTGAAAGTATCTTTTGTCCCCATTGGTTCCTTTGGTCAGGTGCCAACCAGGTTACTTGAGCTTCTTAACCCCTTACAGGTAAGGAGGAATTTAGGCTACCCCTATGGTTATGACACCCCTGATCTACAGAGTTGAACTGCCCTAGTGCAATGCTGAACATCTTACTGCACAGCAGAAAGCCACCACCCAGACTAATCTACAGAGCCAAATGGAGAAAGTTTTCAGTATGGGCCACGTAGTCCATAGCAGATACTATCTATTGTCCTTAAAACACTGCAGCCTCTCAATACAGGTGCACCTGATGGCAATATCCTCTCATCACCCTCCAGTCCAGGAATATGCAGTCTTCTTAAACCCTCTGGGATCAAAGTTCCGTAAGGAACTTCCTCCCAGTTTGGGAATCCTCTTTTTTGTGGGCCCTTAATCTGGTGCTGTCAAGCCTGATTTTTTTGGGAAGGGGCATTTGAACTCCTGGCCACCTCTTTTCTATCATTTGTCAGTGAAAACTGCCTTCCTTATGGCCATCACTAATTCAGCTAATGTACTCAATGCTTTTTTTGCCTCTGTCTTCACTAACAAGATCAGCTCCCAGACTGCTGCGCTGGGCATCAGAACATGGGGAATAGATGGCCAGCCCTCTGGAGAAAGAGGTGGTTAGGGACTATTTAGAAAAGCTGGACGTGCACAAGTCCATGGGGCCGGACGAGTTGCATCCGACAGTGCTAAAGGAATTGGCGGCTGTGATTGCAGAGCCATTGGCCATTATCTTTGAAAACACGTTGCGAATGGGGGAAGTCCCGGATGACTGGAAAAAGGCTAATGTAGTGCCAATCTTTAAAAAAGGGAAGGAGGAGGATCCTGGGAACTACAGGCCAGTCAGCCTCACTTCAGTCCCCGGAAAAATCATCAAGAAAGAAAGAATCAAGAATCAATCCTGAAGCACTTACATGAGAGGAAAGTGATCAGGAACAGTCAGCATGGATTCACCAAGGGAAGGTCATGCCTGACTAATCTAATCGCCTTCTATGATGAGATTACTGGTTCTGTGGATGAAGGGAAAGCAATGGATGTATTGTTTCTTGACTTTAGCAAAGCTTTTGACACGGTCTCCCACAGTATTCTTGTCAGCAAGTTAAAGAAGTATGGGCTGGATGATTGCACTATAAGGTGGGTAGAAAGTTGGCTAGATTGTCGGGCTCAACGGGTAGTGATCAATGGCTCCATGTCTAGTTGGCAGCCGGTGTCAAGTGGAGTGCCCCAGGGGTCGGTCCTGGGGCCGGTTTTGTTCAATATCTTCATAAATGATCTGGAGGATTGCACTCTCAGCAAATTTGCGGATGATACTAAACTGGGAGGAGTGGTAGATACGCTGGAGGGCAGGGATAGGATACAGAGGGACCTAGACAAATTGGAGGATTGGGCCAAAAGAAATCTGAGGAGGTTCAATAAGGATAAGTGCAGGGTCCTGCACTTAGGACGGAAGAACCCAATGCACAGCTACAGACTAGGGACCGAATGGCTAGGCAGCAGTTCTGCGGAAAAGGACCTAGGGGTGACAGTGGACGAGAAGCTGGATATGAGTCAGCGGTGTGCCCTTGTTGCCAAGAAGGCCAATGGCATTTTGGGGTGTATAAATAGGGGCATAGCGAGCAGATCGAGGGACGTGATCGTCCCCCTCTATTCGACATTGGTGAGGCCTCATCTGGAGTACGGTGTCCAGTTTTGGGCCCCACACTACAAGAAGGATGTGGATAAATTGGAGAGAGTCCAGCGAAGGGCAACAAAAATGATTAGGGGTCTGGAACACATGACTTATGAGGAGAGGCTGAGGGAACTGGGATTGTTTAGTCTGCAGAACAGAAGAATGAGGGGGGATTTGATAGCTGCTTTCAACTACCTGAGAGGTGGTTCCAGAGAGGATGGTTCTAGACTATTCTCAGTGGTAGAAGAGGACAGGACAAGGAGTAATGGTCTCAAGTTGCAGTGGGGGAGGTTTAGGTTGGATATTAGGAAAAACTTTTTCACTAGGAGGGTGGTGAAACACTCGAATGCGTTACCTAGGGAGGTGGTAGAATCTCCTTCCTTAGAAGTTTTTAAGGTCAGGCTTGACAAAGCCCTGGCTGGGATGATTTAATTGGGGATTGGTCCTGCTTTGAGCAGAGGGTTGGACTAGATGACCTCCTGAGGTCCCTTCCAACCCTGATATTCTATGATTCTATGATCACATTGACTAGAAAAATTGAGTAGATTCAGGCTCTGAGAGGACCTATCATGTACAATTTTCCAACAGGACAGTCACCTTTAGGCCTCACCCCAAGTGGGGACCCTCTTTCCAGATGATGATATGGTATCCTCTCACACTGAGGATACCTCTCTGGAGGAGGGAACTCCGGTTATTAGGAAGAGACAGGTAAGTTATGGGGGATTCGATCATTTAAAAACATAGCTGGGTTTTTTATGACTGGGAGAACCGCATGGTGATTTGCCTGCCTGGTGTGAAAGTTGCGGCTCTCTCAAGACATCTAGATAGACTTATGTGTAGTGCTGGGGAGAAGCCAGCGGTCATGGTACATGTAGGTACCAATGACATAGGGAAGGATAGGCGAGAGGTCCTGGCGTCCAAATTTAGGCTGCTAGATAAGAGACTGAAGTTCAGAACCTTCATGCACATTGGAAAACATAATCCCAAATATACATAAAAAATGATGGGGTCTAAATTGGCTGTTCTCATTCAAGAAAGAGATCTTGAAATCATTGGGGATAGTTCTCTGAAAACATCCACTCAATGTGCAGCGGCAGTTTAAAAAAAAAAAAAAAAAGCAAACAATGTTGGGAATCATTAAGAAAGAGATAGTATCATATTGCCTCTATCTAAATCCATGATACGCTCACAATTTGAATACTGTGTGCAGATCAGATGTGGTCGCTGCGTCTCAAAAAAAATATATTGGAACTGGAAAAGGTTCAGAAAAAGGCAACATAAATGATTAGGGGTATGGAACAGCTTCTGTATAAGGAGAGATTAATAAGACTGGGACTTTTCAGCTTGGAAAAGAGATGATTAAAGGGGGATATGATAGAGGTCTGTAAAATCATGACTGGTGTGGAGAAAGTAAATAAGGAAGTATTATTTACTCCTTTTCATAACACAAGAACTAGGGGTCACCAAATGAAATCAATAGGCAGCAGATTTAAAACAAACAAAAGGAAGTATTTCTTCACACAACGCACAGTCAACCTTGGAACTCTTTGCCGAGGATGTTGTGAAGGTCAAGACTATAACAAGGTTCAAAAAAGAACTAGATAAGTTCATGGAGATAGGTCCATCAATGGTTATTAGCCAGGACGGGCAGGGATGGTAGCCCTAGCCTCTGTTTGCCAGAAGCTGGGAATGGGTGACAGGGGATGGATCACTTGGTTATAACCTGTTCTGTTCATTCCCTCTGGGGCACCTGGCATTGGCTACTGTAGGAAGACAGGATACTGGACTAGATGGACCTTTGGTCTGACCCAGTGTGGCTGTTCTTATGTTCTCTGACCTCCATGTAATCTGTTTATCTCATGGTCTTCTGAAATTCACTCCACTCCAAGACAAATGAGACTCCATACTCTGGATGTTGTAAGAGCATGCTTTTTATTTAGACAGGACTAAACCATTTGGATACACGCACAGGCTGTTTGTGGTGTGTGCCGGAAGAATTAAGGGATAACTAGCGTCAGCTCAGACTGTGTTAAAACTTGTTATCTCCAGCCATGAAGGATCCATCTCGACATGTTAGAGTTTACTCTTCCTGTCCCCACCACTTCTTATATATAAAGACTATCCACAATGATCAATACCCCTATTACCTGCAACCTGGATAATTGTAACTGACTGTATCTATAGTTGAACATCAGAACAATGTAAAGGCTTCAGCTAGGGCAAACCACAGCTATCCGCTGCCTGCGTGTCTTAGGTACCATGAGCAAATCAAGCCTGTGCTCCAGTTTTTCCACCTGCTCCCAGTCTAAATGGACTAATGGAGCAGGTCTCAGCTACATTATCTTCATCTATGTGAACCATCAGGACAACTGTGTTCCTCTAGAACTATTAATGCAGAGCACAAACTGTATGAGATCTGGAGCTGTCTCTTAATCAACAGGAACTAATTCAACAAACTTCCTGAAGAAATTAGAGTAAACGAGTTTGAATATCTTTTGTAAAAGCTGGAAAATTTTATTAAGGAGGAAAGCCTCCCCACCCCTATAACAAAACTGTTTTTACAACATCAATCTCCCTCCCTCCCAACTAGCCCCCACGAGTGCTGCCCAGAGGATTCAGGAGGCCTGGGGTAAAGCAATTTCACGGGCCCCTTCCATAAAAAAAAAGTTGCAATACTATAGTATAGTATATTGCCCTGGGGAAAATTGCCCCACGCGGGTGGTTCTGGCCCCCACTATCCATGTAACCCCAAAGGGAGACAAAACAGATTTCATGAAACCTGCTAGGAACCTGGGAGTACTCAAATCTATGGTTATGGTCACCAATATAAAATGCATAGCTAGAAGGAATATAATTAGCCATTATGGGAAAGAGAGTGCAGTGAAAGTGTCCCTGTAAGATAATGTGCTGTACCTGAAAGGCACAAAGAGCACTTGAGCAGGAGAGTGGGGTGGGAGGAGGTATTTTTTCATGCTTTGGGTGTATATAAAAAGATCTTCTACACTTTCCACAGTATGCATCCGATGAAGTGAGCTGTAGCTCACGAAAGCTTATGCTCAAATAAATTGGTTAGTCTCTAAGGTGCCACAAGTACTCCTTTTCTTTTTGCGAATACAGACTAACACGGCTGTTACTCTGAAACCTGAGCCACTATAGTTTCAGAAGCTGCTGCAACAGAAGCAAGGGCTGTGCCATGCTGGGACAATTTGAATGGAGACAATTTTAAGTAAGAATCAGGGACAGAAAAGGACCCTGAAGCGTATCTGAAAATCTGTTCCAGGGAGGGAGGCTGGAGGTGGCAGAAGATTATGAGTCACATCTCAACTGGAAGGTTTCAGAGTAGCAGCCACGTTAATCTGTATCCGCAAAAAGAAAAGGAGGACTTGTGGCACGTTAGAGACTAACAAATTTATTTGTGCATAAGCTTTCGTCAGCTACAGCTCACTTCATCGGATGCACGCAACTGGAAGTGCCCTAGTCATGCTAGGTCAGGGGTGGGCAAAGTATGGCCCATGGGCCGGACCTGGCCTGTCAGGGCTTTGGATCCGGCCCACAGGATTGCCAGCCCTCTGGCACCGCAGGCCCTGCGCCACTCCCAGAAGCAGCCGGCACCACGTCCCTGCGGCCCCTGGAGGAGGGGGAACAGAGGGCTCCGCACGCTGCCCTCACCTGCATTTCTCTCCCTGCAGTTCCCAGTGGCCAGGAATGGGGCATGTCACTGCAACCCCGGAGCCACTCCAGGTAAACAGTGCTGGGCCGGAGCCCACACCCCAACCCCCTTCTGCACCCTGCACCCTAACTTCCTGCCCTGAGTCCCCTGCTGAGCCCCACCCTGCACCCCAACCCCCTGCCCCAGCCCTACATTCATGGCCCTGCATGCAATTTCCTCACCCAGATATGGCCCTCCGCCCAAAAAGTTTGGCGCCCCTGTGCTAGGTCCTACATTAATCGTGTCCGCTGGCGATGAAGTGCTTAAGCCCCTGCCGGTTTCTCCTCACCTTGACATGCTCGTAGTAGCTACCGGTGCCCAGAATCTCAACTGAGCTGAAACTGCCCTCCCGGGCTCTGATCGCTGACAGCAGCGCGCGGATGAGCTGGTTCACACGCTCCGAGGCCTCCGACGTGTCCTGCCGGCCCAGGCTCAGTGTCTTCAGCACATCCCGGAGCGGCCGGGCTCCCACTCCACCTGACTTGGCACCGACGCCGCTCTCTGCCCCCGTGCAGCAGGCGGCAGCTACAGCGGGCGGCTCTCGGGGGGCGGACGCTTTTGTTTTAGGGGCAGCGCCCGTCTCTCTGCGGGCAGAGCCCTTCCTAGGGGGGGCGGCTCCCTGCCTACTGGGGATAGCGATACCCTCTCCCGGGGCAGAGCCCTTCCCTTTGGGGACACCTCCCGTCTCGCTGAGAGCAGGTCCCTTCGCTGCGCGGGATCTGGCAGAGGTGGCGCCCTGCGGGTCAACGGGCGGAGGGGCGTCTCTGGGGTTAGGGGTTTTGGCATGCTCACCAGGAGGCCGAGCGTCCCCGCCCCCCGCCCCAGCTCGCCCCCCGCCCCGGGCAGGGGGCTGGGCGCGCTGGCTCCGAGGGGGCTCGGGAGCGCTGCTCTGACTCGCCGCCTTTCTCGAGCCTCTCGCTCGCCTGGCCCCGGCGCACGGGTCCCCCATGGCTCAGCGCGCACCGCCTCCCGCGTCCGCCTGGCTCCGGGCTCCGAGGCGCCGAGCGCGAGCCCCGGCTCAGGCAAGTTCCCTTCCGGGGCCGGGGCGCGCCGCTGGAGAAACGAAACTCAGCGCGGGGCACGACCCTGTTCCCGCCGCTGGCTGCTGGGGACAGCGGCACCGCCCACGCCACAAGCGGCCGGGCTTTCCCGGGCGCGTGAGCAGCGAGGCCAGCCGCGGGGCGCGGTGTTGTGGGGGGCGTTAGGTAAACGCCGGCGGCCAGGGCACAGCGGAGCCCAAGGCAGCGGGTCAGCCAACTCTGGCGGCTCCAGTCGGCATTGTTGACCGGGCAGTTAAACGTCCGGTCGGCCTCTCCTAGCAGGGCAGGCAGGGTCCCTGCCCGGCTCCCAGAAAGCTACTGGCATCTCCCTCTGGCTCCTAGGCTTAGTGGTGGCCAGGGGGACTCTGGGCGGCTCACACACACACACACACGCCCCCGCAGGCTCTGCAGCTCCCATTGGCTGCCAACCGTGGTCAATGGGAGCTGCGGGGGCAGCGCCTGCAGGCAGGGGCAGCGCAGGAAGCCGCCTGGCTGCGCCTCAGCCTAGGAGCCACAGCAACCTGGAGGCAGCTTTCTGGGAGCCCACACCCTGAACCCTTCCCATGCCCCAACCCCCTGCCCCAGCCGGGAACCTACTCCTGCACCCTAAGCCCCCTCTTGCACTGCAAACCCCTCATCCCCAGCCCCCACCCCAGAGCCTGCACCCCCAGCCCAGAGCCCATACCCCCTCCTACACCTCAATGCCCTGTCCCTGCCTGGAGCCCCTTTGCATTCCAAACCCCTTGGCCCCACCCCAGAGCCCCCTCCTACACCCCAAACCCTGCATCTCCGGCCCCACCCCGGAGCCCACATCCCCAGCTATAACCCTCGCACCCCAGCCCCCTACCCCAGTCCGGTGAAAATGAGCAAGGGTTGAGGAGAGCGAGCAATGGAGGGAGGGAGGATGGAGTGAATGGGAATAGGGCCCCAGAGAAGGGGTGGAATCAGGGTGTTTGCATTTCTGAAAATAGAAAATTGGCAACTCCAGAGCCCCTCACCCCCCTCTGCCCTGGAAGGCAAGCGGTGTAACGTTAAAAACTGCGGCTCATCAGCGTTAGCTGTGGGACAAAGCCTGTGCAGCGGGGATACTGACTGCACAGGAGGGTCAAACAGGTAGAGGCAGGAGAGGGGCCAAATCAGGGAGGAGCCTGGTCCAGACCAGGGTTGAGGCCAATTACTGTTTTGTGGGGCCCTAGGCCAGACCAAGTGGGGGCCCCTCCCCCCTTCTGTCGGCAGTCCCCCCGTGCTCCTAGCAGGGACAGGGTGCGGGGTCTTGCCGCACTCCCCTGGAGGAGCATCAGGCAGAGCGGGAGCACCCTTTTTTCCAGGGCCCCCCAGTTGGCTGAGGCCCCTGGGCATGGCCCCATTGGCCCAGTGGCTAATCTGCCACTGAGTAACAGTCACCTCATACAGCGTGTGCCACATGCACTGACTGCCAAAATAGGGCGTTGGGGGGCTGAAGGGCTTTTCTTCTCCACGCACTCAGCACCCATTTCCCAGGGCTGTTTTGTTAGCGGCATAGTGCATCCAAGGATCTAGACAAGACCCCTCTTCCCTGTGGGTTGTGCTGAGCTGCTAAAGGAGACTTGATTCAGAAATGTTTTTAGTGTTTAAAAGAATCCCTTATCACTTTATACCTCTGCATAAAGACTCATAGCCAGTTTGTCTTTGCTGCTCTTCTCATTGCCTGAACTGGACTGTATTTTTCTTGCCATCCATGATAAATGGAGTTTCACACCTTTACATTATTTACTTTTTTAAATGTTATTTTTATTCCTCTTGGCACTTCATCATTTACCTTTGTTATCATTGTGCAGATGGATACCATTGTGCTATTTAATTGTCGGTTTTTTTAAATAACAAATGTCATTGAAAACATTGACAGGTTTCAGAGTAGCAGCTGCAAAAAGAAAAGGAGTACTTGTGGCACCTCAGAGACTAACAAATTTATTTGAGCATAAGCTTTCGTGAGCTACAGCTCACTTCATCGGATGCATGCAGTGGAAAATACAGTGGGGAGATTTTATATACACAGAGAACATGAAACAATGGATTTTACCATACACACTGTAACAAGAGTGATCAGGTAAAGTGAGCTATTACCAGCAGGAGAGCGGGGGGGGGGGGGGGGGGACGGACACACGACACACGACCTTTTGTAGTGATAATCAAGGTGGGCCATTTCCAGCAGTTGACAAGAATGTGTGAGGAACAGTGTGGGGGGGGAGATAAACATGGGGAAATAGTTTTACTTTGTGTAATGACACATCCACTCCCAGTCTTTATTCAAGCCTAAGTTAATTGTATCCAGTTTACAAATTAATTCCAATTCAGCAGTCTCTCATTCAAAAACCAGTCGGACGACACTTCAATCTCTTTGGTCACGCAATTGCACACCTAAAAGTGGCAATTCTTCAATAAAAAAACTTCAAAAACCGACTCCAACGAGAGGCAGGAGCAGCGTGTGGAGACCCCTGCCCCCCCACCCCCATCCCCGGGTCCACAGGAGTGTGCTGGCCGCTTCCAGGAGCAGCATGGGACTGGGGCAGGCAGGGAGCCTGCCTTAGCGCTGCTGCGTCGCCGGACTTTTACTGGCAGGAGATCATGATTGACTGGGAGAGTCTCCAGGATCGACCAGTTGGTCGTGATCGACTGGTTGGTGACCACTGATCTAAGCCATCCCTGACAGTTATTTGTCTAACCTGTTCTTAAAAGACTATAGTGACAGAGATTCCACAACCTCCTGAGGTAATTTGTTCCAGTGCTTACCTACCCTTACTGTTAGGACAGTTTCCCAAATGTCTAATCTAAGGGTATGTCTTCACTACCAACATTAAGGCACCACGGCAGTGCTTTAACGTAGCTGTGTAGTCGCGGCACCAGTGCTGGGAGAGAGATCTCCCAGCGCTGTAAAAAAAACCACCCCCACAAGGGGAGTAGCTACCAGCGCTAAAACTTGCATTGCTTAGGGGTGTTTTTTTACCGCCCTGAGCGAGAAAGTTTCAGCACTGAAAAGTAACAATGTAGACAAGGCCTAAATCTCCCTTGCTGCAATTTAAATCCACTACTTCTTGTCCTGTCCTCAGTGGATAAGGAAAACAATTGATCACGCTCCTCTTTATAACAACATTTTACGTACTTGAAAACTGTTATCATGTCCCCTCCCCCACACCTCAGTCTTCTCCAGACTAAACAATCCCAATTTTTTCAGTCTTTCCTCATAGGTTATATTTTCTTGACCTTTCATCATTTTTGTTATTCTCTTTGGATTTTCTCCAATATGTTCACATCTTTCCTGACATGTGGTGCCCAGAACTGGACATAATACCAGTTGAGGCCTTATAAGTGCAACTGTCCACCACCCTTGCCTTCTGGTACGCCTGCTGCAGTTCCTTGATTTTCACATGGCACTGCTACATGTCTCTGGTGTAGCCCTTCTCCCCCGTGCCCTGTGCAATCTGCTCATAGATGTCTGCATTTCTACGGCTGGATCGGAGCTGTGCCTGCAGAGCCTCTTCTCCCCACAGACTAAGAAGATCCGCCACTTCTTGTGTACTCCAGGCAACAGCACATTTACACCATGATCAGTTGGGCAGGCGAGCTCTTGGAAATTTACAAGTTCCCGGTCCTTTAACAGGGAGGTGTCTCCTGTGTACCTGGCTGCTGTACAGCGGAGTTGAAAACGTTTACCAGAGTGGTCACTGCGGAGCATTGTGGGACACTTCCTGGAGGCCAGTTAGGTCGACATAAGCAATGCAGTGAGTATACTGCTTCAAAGTCAACCTAACAACATCAAATTAAGCACTACACCTCTTATGAAGGTGGAGTAATTAATTCAATGTAGCAGGCAAGTTACTGTGGTGGGACCTGGTAGTGTAGATACAGATGTTGTTAGCTCAGCATAAGCTGCCTTATGTGGACATAACTCCACAGTGTACACTAGGCCACAGTGAGGAGAAGGCCTGAGAAAACATCTAGGATCAGAAGGCAATATACTCATCTGTTTGTGCTGAAGTAGAGAAGGGCAAATTTTGTTTTGGAAACATGATCGCTATGCCTAACAGTGACCACAGAGCAGGTGAGGCTGTGTGAGGAGCAATGGTGGAGCTTCTGCCTAATAGCTTGCATTCATAAATACTGCAAATCCCGTTTGCAAGGCTTTATGCTACGTTCAGTGTTTTGCATACACTAAAAGAAAAGGAGTACTTGTGGCACCTTAGAGACTAACCAATTTATTTGAGCATAAGTTTTCGTAAGCTACAGCTCACTTCATCGGATGCATACTGTGGAAACTGCAGAAGACATTATATACACAGAGACCATGAAACAATACCTCCTCCCACCCCACTCTCCTGCTGGTAATAGCTTATCTAAAGTGATCACTCTCCTTACAATGTGTATGATAATCAAGGTGGGCCATTTCCAGCACAAATCCAGGTTTTCTCACCCCCCCCCCCCACTTTTTTTTTTTTTTTCCAAAAACCACACACACAAACAAGATCAAATCCGCACAGACACACCCCTGGAACCCCGACCTGGGATATTCTATCTACTACCTCAGATCCATAAACCTGGAAATCCTGGGCACCCCATCATCTCAGGCATTGGCACCCTGACAGCAGGACTGTCTGGCTATGCAGACTCCCTCCTCAGGCCCTACGCTACCAGCACTCCCAGCTACCTTTGAGACACCACTGACTTCCTGAGGAAACTACAATCCATCGGTGATCTTCCTGATAACACCATCCTGGCCACGATGGATGTAGAAGCCCTCTACACCAACATTCCACACAAAGATGGACTACAAGTCGTCAAGAACACTATCCCCGATAATGTCACGGCTAACCTGGTGGCTGAACTTTGTGACTTTGTCCTTACCCATAACTATTTTACATTTGGGGACAATGTATCCCTTCAGATCAGTGGCACTGCTATGAGTACGTGCATGGCCCCACAGTATGCCAACATTTTTATGGCTGACTTAGAACAACACTTCCTCAGCTCTCGTCCCCTAACGCCCCTACTCTACTTGTGCTATATTGATGACATCTTCATCATCTGGACCCATGGAAAAGAAGCCCTTGAGGAATTCCAGCATGATTTCAACAATTTCCATCCCACCATCAACCTCAGCCTGGTCCAGTCCACACAAGAGATCCAATTCCTGGACACTACAGTGCTAATAAACAATGGTCACATAAACATCACCCTATACCGGAAACCTACTGACCGCTATTCCTACCTACATGCCTCCAGCTTTCACCCTGACCACACCACACGATCCATCGTCTACAGCCAAGCTCTGCGATACAACTGCATTTGCTCCAACCCCTCAGACAGAGACAAACACCTACGAGATCTCTATCAAGCATTCTTACAACTACAATACCCACCTGCGGAAGTGAAGAAACAGATTGATAGAGCCAGAAGAGTTCCCAGAAGTCTCCTAGTACAGGACAGGCCTAACAAAGAAAATAACAGAATGCCACTAGCCATCACCTTCAGCCCCCAACTAAAACCCCTCCACACATTATTAAGGATCTACAACCTATCCTGAAGGATGACCCAACACTCTCACAAATCTTGGGAGGCAGGCCAGTCCTTGCCTACAGACAGCCCCGCAACCTGAAGCAAATACTCACCAACAACCACATACCACACAACAGAATCACTAACCCAGGAACCTATCCTTGCAACAAAGCCCATTGCCAACTATGCCCACATATCTATTCAGGGGACACTATCACAGGGCCTAATCACATCAGCCACACTATCAGAGGCTCGTTCACCTGCACATCCACCAATGTGATATATGCCATCATGTGCCAGCAATGCTCCTCTGCCATGTACATTGGTCAAACTGGACAGTCTCTACGTAAAAGAATAAATGGACACAAATCAGATGTCAAGAATTGTAACATTCATAAACCAGTCGGAGAACACTTCAATCTCTCTGGTCATGCAATCACAGACACGAAGGTCGCTATCTTACAACAAAAAAACTTCAAATCCAGACTCCTGCGAGAAACTGCTGAATTGGAATTCATTTGCAAATTGGATACTATTAATTTAGGCTTAAATAGAGACTGGGAGTGGCTAAGTCATTATGCAAGGTAGCCTGTTTCCCCTTGTTTTTTCCTCCTCCCCCCCCCCCCCAACATTCTGGTTAAATTGGATTTGTGCTGGAAATGGCCCACCTTGATTATCATACACATTGTAAGGAGAGGTGAGTGATCACTTTAGATAAGCTATTACCAGCAGGAGAGTGGGGTGGGAGGAGGTATTGTTTCATGGTCTCTGTGTATATAACGTCTTCTGCAGTTTCCACGGTATGCATCCGATGAAGTGAGCTGTAGTTCACGAAAGCTCATGCGCAAATAAATGGGTTAGTCTCTAAGGTGCCACAAGTACTCCTTTTCTTTTTGCGAATACAGACTAACACGGCTGCTACTCTGAAACCTGGCATACACTAAGTTCTTGCCTGCTGTAGGCCGCAGGATTTCTAATCTGCTGGGGAAAGAGGCCAGCAAAGAACACAGCAGCAGCTTCCCTCGGGACTCGGCAGAGAGCAGCCCCGCAGCTGAATGCTGCACAGCGCTTTTCCAAACTGCAAAACCACCTGGCTCTGTCTGTGCGCCCACGTAACACCTCCCCCGGGGGCAGCGCGGGGCGGCCCCCCAGCCCCGCCCCAATAGCTACCCCTGGGCCTCAGGCTGGGAACTCGCGACGGGGCAGCAACGAAGCCCGGCCACTGACGCCACTTAGGGCCAGCCGGGCAGCCGCCGCGTGGCGCGGCGCGGGGCGGGGCTCGGCTCTTCGCCCTCTCCGGGGCCGCACGCAGCCGGGGCGGGGCACGTGACGCGCTGCCTCGGAAATTCCGCGGGCGGGGGAGAGCGCGCTGCCGCTTCCTTCGGTCCTCCAAGGCAGACGAGACGCGCTTGTTGCGCCTCGGCTGCCGCGATGGTGCCTACTTCCTGCTCCGCCCTCTCGGTGTCCGCCACCTTCCGCGGGCGGGGTCCGGAGGCCGCAGCCATGGCGGCGCCCAGAGGGAGCGTGGAATGCCGGATCCGCGGTTCACTCTTCCGCTGACCCCGGGGCCTGCCGCCTCCCAGCCCGCGGCGTGACTGCGGGGAAGCCCCGCCCCTCCTGCCGAGGTCTCCTTGCCGCCCCCATGTTCCTGCTCCGCCGCCGCGCGCTGCCGCCCGCCCCGCTGCCCTGGCGCCGCCGCGCGCGGAGCGACGGCACCGCGCCTCGCTGGGATGTCGTCGTTATCGGCGGGGGCCATGCCGGGACGGAGGCGGCGGCGGCGGCGGCTCGGAGCGGGGTCCGGACGCTGCTCGTCACGCACAAGGTCGACACCATCGGTAACCGCGTCCCCCGGAGCCCGTCAGCCGCCCGCGCCGCGCTGCGACCCCCTCTGCGCGTCGCGTGGGCTCCCGGGCAGCGCCCGGCGCAGAGAGACTCACAGCCCCAGGCTGATCGTAGGGAGCCTAAAGGGTCACGGCCACCGAGCCGGGGAGAGCGTTCCTGGCCACCGGTGCTGCGGGAGAGCTGAGCACGTCTAGGGTCCGGCAGGACTCGTCTATTGCAAGCCCTAGGTCTGGTTTACACGTAAAACTTAGCTCGACCTAGCTGCATCGCTTGGAGGGTGGAAAATTCACACCCTGAGTGCAGTAGCTAGGCTGATCTATGCCCCCCTTGCCCTCCTCCCCCCCTCCCCCACCCCCCGACGCTCCAAGGTGGAAGGAAGAATGCTTCCATAAACTAGCTACCACTGTTTGGGAGGTGGAGTTCGTACAGCATTGGAAAAAATCCTTTTATCGGTCTAGGATGTGTCTACTCTGTGCTGCTATAATGGCATAGCTACAGCGCTGTAGCACCCATAACGTAGATGTGGCCATAATCACAAAAGGTAGAGGCTTCTCCTCGCTCTGAGATGTCCCTCTTCCGTCCTTCACTCAACTAGAATTACTTCTGTCTTAGGGACAGACAGGTCTACACTTAAAACACTGCACTGGCACAGCTGCATCATTGCAGCTGTGCCACTGTAACGCTAATATGAAGACACTCCTACTTTGACGGAAGAGAGCTCTCCCGTCGGCATAGATAATTTAGCTCCCCAAGAGGCAGCAGTTATGCGAACAAGGGAAGCATTCCGCTGACAGCGCTGTCTACACCGGCCCAGGGGAGGGAGGTTGGTATAACAACATTGCACATGGGGTGTGGATTTTCACACCCCTGAGCGAAACAGTTCTACCAGTGTAACAGTTCTACCAGTGTAAAGCTGTAGTGTAGACCAGACATCAAGTTGAGTGTCTAACTGGCTAGCTAACATTGAAATACTGTCCTTTGCTTGAAGCTTGAGTGACTACATTGTCTTGCTATGATGTGTATGAGAAACAGCTGAGCTTTACTAGCATACTTGTGGCACACACAGTCTGTTTCCCCTAGTAGCTTTGCATGTGTGACAGAACCCAGTGGATTCTCTGGCCATACCGTGTTATGTAACTAACCTTTTAGTAGTTTCTGTGATGTCTCATGAGAAGCAGCATAGACGTGTAGACTGAGTATGAGGCTAGGAGCCAAGATCCCAGTCTAATGGTGAGTTATGATACTGTGGCCTTGAGCTGCCGCCTTGTTAAACAGTAGTAATAAATGCTAGGGTTCAGAAAATACAAGGCTGCCATTAGCTGATGAAAAAAGGCTCTCTTGTGTTTTATCCAGGGCAAATGTCATGTAACCCTTCCTTCGGTGGCATTGGAAAGGGGCATCTCATGAGGGAGGTAGATGCCCTAGACGGGCTGTGTGCTCGGATCTGTGATCAGTCTGGAGTTCATTACAAGGTGCTAAACCGGTGTAAGGGGCCTGCTGTGTGGGGTCTCCGAGCCCAGATTGATAGGAAACTCTATAAAGAAAACATGCAGGTGAGAATGACATGGCAGGGGGAGAAGAGAAGTAATGGGGTAAAATGGGATGTGGAATTTCTGACTGGGTCAAGGGAAATGGGAGAGAAGTAAAACCTGGGTCTAATTAGAGAAACAAATAGCCCACGATGGTTCTGGTGTCCACATTTTTTAAAGGATGTTGAAAAATTGAGAGGGTGCAGATAGAAGACAAAACTCATTTGAGGCTAGAAACTGTGTCTTACAATGTGAAACTGAAAAAGCTCAATTTGTTTAGCTTATCAAAAACAATCTAGAGGCAATTTAATTATGGTATATAAGTAGCTCTGTGGAGAGAAAATACTAGGTACTAAAGGGCTCTTTAATCTATCGGAGAAAGACATGACAAGAACCAATGGCTGGAAACTGAAACCAGTTTGGAAATAAGGCGCAGGTTTTTAACAGTGAACATGATTAACCACTAGGGAATGGGAAATGGTGGATTTTCCATCTCTTAAGTCTTCAAGACTGGAAGCCTTTCTGCAAGATACTTTTGTCAAACACAAGTTATTGAGCTCAATACGGGGTAACTGACCTGTGTTGTACAGGGGATCAGAGTAGATCTAATTGTTCCTTCTGGCCTTAAACTCTGTTAGTGCTTCATTTCCATTTAATAAATCCCAAACAGTGCAGTAATTGGATGTCCTGGGCAGCGAGTTAGATCACAAGTACAGTGAAATGACCTGATGACAGAATGGGAAAGCAATGGGGTGAAAGAAAGGAAGCTCTGTGTATCCAGGAGGGAGGCTGTTGCTGCATGTTTTGGGGAAGAGGTTCTGAGATGTTATTTTGAGGGGAGGGCAGGCCCATCTTAGTGATGTATGGACACTCAATGCTTCCTTCTTTCATGGCAGAAAGAAATCCTTAACACTCCACTGCTGACTGTTCATGAGGCATCCGTGGAGGATCTTCTCCTGATGGAACCAGAGCCAGACCGTCCTGGGAAATGCCAAGTCAGTGGGGTCATTCTAGGTACATACTGGAAGCTCAAGGTGCTTCACTGGGTTGGTTATGTCTTGGCCCTAAGTGGGACCATGAGAGTAAACATGTCTGGTTCCTCAAGTTGACTTATGCTTAAAGGCTGGACTGGTAAAAGGTTAAGGAGTCTTTCATTAATCTGGTTTAGGATGAGTATGAGCGAAACAAACCAGCCATCACAGTGGTGGGTGTGAGAACTAGGTGATTTGGGGAACAGATTTACAAAGGTTTATCTGAGACCAGTCATTCAGAATATGTCCCAGGCTATATGAGAAGATTTTGTTGGGTTAATCAGGTGTGCCAAAGACAAACTCCTTTTCCTCTAATAAGTGTTTGACTTGTGAAAAAGAGTATATTTTTCTTAGTACATTGTCTAGTGAGCGTTATCCACATTACAGACATCACCATTACACGTAGCACCAACTGACTCCCTTGCTGACAATCTCATCAAGATGAAGAAATGCATGGAACTGGTCCCTAGAAGTGAGCTTTTCATGGTAGCCATCAGCCATGAGAGAAGTGTAGAAGGAATTATTCATAATTCTTATTTCGTGGCTATCTGGTTGTCATCCTATCTCGGTAGAAGAACTTCAGCCATCATTGCTGCCAGACCAACACCTTTCCCCCGTAGTAACATGAAAATAAGCAGCTTTGCACTGATGAGACCTTTTACTTTAACTTTCATGTTTGTAAGTTCTTGTATTTCCTCTGTCACTTTACTGATGAGGGCCTAAAATCTGTGGATAAAATTTTCTTCCCATCAGAAAGAAATTCTAAGCACTCAAGGACCCTCCAGCTGTCTTTGTCATCAGTCCTTGGTGCGGAAGGAGAGAGGTAGAGTCATTGAAATTTGGGTCCGCAACTTATTGGGCTTTGTTCTGGTCACTGGCACTCGCTCTTGTCCCCTCAGATGAAGATGAGACAGAGTACTGGGAATGTTAAACTGCGCCTGGTTTTGTGTCTCCATGAGTTTTCTCTGTATTGACAAGAGGCGCATGCAAATTCAGTGGAGAATGTGGGCTGGTGCTAGGTAACAGCACCAGAAACATCAAGGGCTTGTTAATATGAAATGTGCTTATTTCTATAAACTGACTCTATTCCAGGGGATGGAAGCAGAGTCCACGCTGGGAGTGTCATCTTGACTACAGGCACGTTTCTGAGGGGGGTGGTCTTCATCGGATTAAAGACGCATCCCGCTGGGCGATTAGGGGATCAGCCCTCCATTGGGCTGGCTCAGACCTTGGAGAAACTGGGATTTGCTGTGGGGAGGCTGAAGACTGGGACCCCACCTCGACTGGCCAAAGACTCTATTGACTTCAGCGTTCTGGAGAGGCACATGGCTGACAACCCTCCTATGCCATTCAGCTTCCTCAGTGAGGCTGTGTGGATCAAGGTGGGATGGAATGCTGATAATACACATGCAGTTGGGGTGAGCTGGGAACGTGCTCTCAGGGTGATCCCTATACTGCTGTGATCAGCACCATCAAGGCAGTGTGTGGGTGGGGTCTGCTGGCTGAGGAAGTGGTCTTGTCAGTGTTTGACCCATGCAATCAGAGGGTGTCCAGCTACCTCACCTTGATGGCTCAGAATTCTGCTTCTCTGAGGCATCAGCCCTTAGATAGGAAGGGTAAGGCCAGCTGGAATGCCATGGACCTCCACCCCATATCCATCACCTTCCTTGGGATATCTGTTCTGTAATTGGGTAGTGTATTGATTAGAGCAGAGAACTTGGTTTCAAGGCTCCCAGGGTTATACTACTCGCTGCCACTGACTTACTCTTCAGCTTGTTATTTAACATCACTGGACATCTGTGCAACAGGGATGACAACGCTACCCCCCTTTCAATGCTATTATGTTTGTAGAGCATTTTGAGGTCTTTAGAAAAAAGGGCTAAATAAGTGCAAAGTAGCATTGTTGGATTAAATCCAAATGATTTTTGACCTCTGTCAGCCAGAAGATCAGCTCTCATGCTACCGGACTCTCACCAATGCCAAAGTGGAGCAAATCATCCACGATAGCCTTCACCTGAACAACCATGTACGGGAGACAACAAGAGGGCCCCGGTGAGTATGGGGCATCCTGGAGAGATCTTTCTGTAGTGATCTGACAGCGTATCTGAAGTCCTCTGGGTCTCCCTTGTGTAGCTTCGGGGAGGGCTGTTCTGAGAGATTGCTTCTCTCCATGTCAACGCCCTTGTTGTGATGGCTATTCCCTGTTCCAGATACTGTCCCTCGCTTGAATCCAAAGTTCTGCGCTTTCCAAACCGCATTCATCAGCTGTGGCTGGAGCCTGAGGGTCTGGATTCCAATGTCATCTACCCCCAAGGGATGTCAATGACTCTGCCGCCGGAGCTCCAGGAGCAGGTGATTGCGTGCATCCATGGCTTGGAGAAAGCCAAGATGGTGCAGCCAGGTGAGTGAGGGCCAATCACTCCAACCAGTGTGACCTGGCCCTTTCCAGGCCACCTTTCCACTGAAGGGGGTGGAGGGGAGTCTACATTACAAAGGCATCTGGAAATGTGACCCCTACTGTATCCAGAGGCTGAGGGTGTGAAAAAACCTACATGCCCTTGCACTTGGGGGTGAGTGGGGAGGTGTTATATCATGCTGGGCTGTCAGTGGGAATTCTGACACCTTTATTCTGTGGAATAGGGCAGGGGTGTTTGAATTTCTTCCCCTGATGACTGACTGACTTTTGTCTGTCTGGTTTGCTTGTAATAGGCTATGGGGTTCAGTATGACTTTCTGGACCCCCGTCAGCTCAGTGCTTCCCTTGAGTCTCGTCTTGTTCAGCGACTCTTCTTTGCAGGACAGATAAATGGCACCACGGGCTATGAAGAAGCTGCAGCCCAGGTGAGCAGATCTGGAAGTGCATGCTCCATGCTCAAAAGGGGAATGGATATAACCTGAAAGGCCTCCTCTGAACTAGCAAGCCTGGTAGATGTAATTCACCTCCAGTGCAGCCCCCAATGGCAGTAACAGTGTAGTGCAGACGGGAACAGCTTTGCCGCTGTGTCATCCAACACTAGTCACAGGGCATGGCTACACTTGCAGATGTAGAGTACTGAGAGTTAAACCAGCTCTCGGAGAGCGCAGTAGGGAAAGCGCTCCCGTGTGTTCACACTGTCAGTTGCAAGTGCACTAGCATGGCCACATTAGCAGCTCTTGCAATGCCACAGAGAGCAGTGCATTGTGGTAGCTATCCCAGCATGCAAGTGGCTGCAATTTGCTTTTCAAATGGGGGTGGGGTGGAGTGTGACAGGGTGTGTGTTGTGTGTATGTGGGGGGGGGAGAGAGTTTGTTTTGGGGGGCTGAGAGCATGTCAGCATGCTGTCTTGTAAGTTCAGACGGCACCAGACCCCCCGCCTCTCTCACACGCTCACAGCAAGCAGCATTCCACAGTAATGGTTGCTTTGTCCCAGAGTGGATAAGCAGCCGGCTGTCGGAAATGGAGCTTTGAAAGGGCATATCCGCATTTCCTATAGCCGATTCCAAAACAATGACAAGCGTGGCCACTTGACTTAAGGGGATTATGGGACGTTTCTGGAGGCCAGTCACAGTGCAGTAATGCAGCACCTCGTTCACACTGACGCCTGGGCGTTTCAGCCGGGGCACAGCGAGCTTTATGCTTCTCATGGAGGTGGATTACCGGGAGCGCTCCAGCTGCAGAGTCCAGGCGCTTTAAGTGCCTTGCCACTGTAGACGGGTCGGCAGTTAGGGTGCCTGGGGCTGTTTTAATGCTCTCTAACTTGCAAGTGTAGCCACGCCCACAGCCCGCCTGCATCCTGCCTGCATTTTGGCTTCTATCTTGATTACCACTGCTGGAGTCGCACCAGTGATGCATTACAGCTACAAAGTCTGTTAGTGTAGACACAGCCAAATGGGCAGTGTGGAGATTGCACTCCTGATGGGCATGACTGGGAGCACATGTGAAAAGTCTCCAATGGCTGCATTGACTGAAGGTGTCTTAGAATTCTAACCCCAATCAGCAACTGCAGTACTGGACAGTGAGAGGAGAAGCACTGACAGTAAAAAACCCCACAAACTAGTGGTAGTGAACAGCACTGCAAACCATATAGTTACTATGTCAGACAGTGGCTGCTTTGTCGCTCTTCTCCTTCCTCCTGCAAGCGATCCCAGTGCTGTTCCCACTCGGCACTGTTCCCACTGGGCACTGCCTGAGTTGTGGATATGATCTGGGATTATGTGCACACGGCCGTCAGAGCATTCAGCAGCAAAGGCCCTGCTAGTCTCAGGAACCGCTTTCCTACAACTTTGTTTTTAAAAATACCAAGGAATCCTAAAGTCAGCCCAAGAGGCTAGTTTCCTGGTGCCCTGGTATGATTATTGGTAGCAAGGACTAAAGCAGCTGGAACAGCTGCAGGAAAAAAATGCTTCTCAGGGGACAGACGGACATACAGGCAGGATAGGCTTATGTTGCTCACCCGTGAGCCCCTCTGAATTGATTAAGTAGCAATGATGACTAGCTCCAAGCAGTCTGCCTGGCATTCAGGCTGAAAGATAGTCGCCAAGACACATGCTTTCAGCTGGGGGAGAACAAGGAGGGGATCCTCAGAGCTCTGGAAGGGATGTGGAGAGCCTCTTCTTTCCCAGTGCGGGAATTAAACCACTAGGGCTGTTAAAGCATCACAGACCATCACACACCTCATGTGACATGGAGTGTGCTACACAGACCTAATGGCTTGTATTTGGCCACATGTGTAGATCAGGAAAGTACCATTGTGCTGGTTTCGCAGCAGCTCCTATGACCATTTGTGCTCTCTGTCAGGGAGTGATTGCTGGGATCAACGCTGGCCTGCGTGTCGGTGGCAAGCCCCCTTTTATCATTAGCCGCACAGAGGGCTACATCGGAGTCTTGATTGATGACCTCACCACCCTAGGCACCAATGAACCATACCGCATGTTCACCAGCCGAGTGGAATTCCGCATGTCTCTGCGGCCCGATAACGCAGACAGCAGGCTCACCCTCCGAGGTAGGCAGTCGTTTCTCCTGGTGATGTTCACAGCCCTGTCTGTGCACCTTCTCTCTTGCTCACACTTGCTCTCTCTCTGAAGGTTTTGAGGAAGCTGGCTGTGTGTCCCAACAGCGATATGCACAAGCATCTCAGATGAAGGCTGCTATAGAGGAGGCAATAGCAGTGCTAAAATCTCTTCAGTTCACTGCCACCAAGTGGTCGAGGCTGGTTCCAGAGGCTCCCATAAGCACCAATCGAAGCTCACTTGCCAGGTAAAGGCTACAGCTGATCCTTTCTTGTCTGTCCAGTGTGTACTTCTGCAGAAGACGCCTTTCTTTTTCTCTTCTCTGCTTTCTAAAACTCCGTTAGTAAATCTAATTCTGAGGAGGTGGTGTGGTGGCAAACTGACAGCCTGTCTTAGCCATGGAAGAGGTCTAACACTGGCTCCGGCAAAGTGGCACTTTCTGTGCAACGTGCCTCAGTCCTGCTCTGGAGCGACTATTCCCTGGTTGTGTGAAGGTACTCCACGCTTTAGTGCTGGTCAGCCCATGGTGCGTCTACTGAGACTGCTGACGAGGGAGGTAATGGTTGGACGATGTGGACCTAGGAACTAGACTGAGACCACCAACTCATTTCACCTAGGCCAGATGGTAGCAGTCTTGGTCACGGTGGCCCTAGTCCCTCCATCTCTCCTAGTCTCTCCTCTCTTTACCTTCCCTTTTGTTGTTTTTCAGGTCAATACCTGAAAACTCCCTCGCTAGGTGCTTTCCAGTTTCAAGGTTCCTCAGATGCCATTATGTAGCCACCTTCTCCCTATTTGCCTACCCAAATGTGCCCTCCTCTCAGCAAAGAGCTGCTCTTCCTTACTCATCTGATGGTGGCAGGAAAAGAGGATAAGTTCTGTGGTCATTCATCTCTGAACTGTCCTTCCAAAGCTAAATACAGTGGCTCTCGCTAGGAACAGCTGTTAACCTGTTCTGGGTAATTCGCTGGCCTTGCTACCGTGTTCTTGTTTTCACAGTGCCCTGGACATCCTTCAATATCCAGAGGTCACCATGGAACTTTTGGCAAGAGCTATCCCAGAGCCCCTGAGAAAGTTTGCTGAATGCAGAGAACTGGCAGAGAGGCTGAAAATAGAAGGTATTAGGAGTCTGCTAGTCCTCCGTAACCAGATCTGCTCAATGGCTTTAGAGCTCATTCAGTGGTGAATGAGCACAGACCAGAAACCCCAGTCATCTCTGCATGGACTTGAGTGGGGAAAGAATTATTGTCCCCAGAGCACCAGACCCATTCATCTCTGGCCCCCAGCCCTCCCCTGGAGAGGCCCCTATTCTCCTCCTTTTGGGGTATGAGAGGAATTGTCTCATTGTTCATTCTGTCCTGTTTTTTCCCACTATACCACTCCACCAATGGCTTGCAAGCTGCCCCAGAGGACCAGCCTCTCCTCAGGGGAGAGGAACATTGTCTGTGTTTATTCATTCCCATTGCAAGCTGAGTTGGTGAAACTTTCCAAAGCACCTACAGGTGTTAAACTCCCTAGTCCCTGGCAGTTAGAGGCTTAATTCTCTTAGGTACTTTTGAGAATCCCACCCAGAAGTCCTAGTTCTGGGGACAAGAGCGCCTGTGCTGTAAATGTTTGTATCTTTATTATTTTCTCTGTGCCCCCCACAACTCCCACTGCAGCGGTTTATGAGTGGCATGTAGCCAGCCAGCAGCAGGAAATAGAGGAAGTACGTCGAGATGAAGCTCTCCAGCTGCCGGAGGACCTAGATTACTTTGCCATTGATGCATCGTTGTCCCAGGAAGTGCGAGAGAAACTAGACTCCAACCGCCCCCAGACGGTGAGGCACTGGGTCAGGGATGGGGTTGGAACAGTGATGGAATCCCATCTAAGCACCAAATGCTTCCATATCTGTCCAAGGGACTCTTTGTATGGGTGTCTAAATGTGTATATGCTGGCGAGGAAGGGGAGGACTAAACACTCGGTGTGTGTCATGTCTCTGTTTTGGAGTTGGACATCATTGTCTGGAATAAGGCTCACTGGAAAGTTTCAGAGACGGGGTGTTCTCCAGTTGATCTGTTACTGTTTCTGTTGACAGATCGGAGCAGTCAGCCGCATTCCTGGGATTACACCAGCCGCCATTGTTAACCTGCTGAGATTTGTGAAGACCAATCGGCAAAGGACAGAGCACATAGAGCACTCTAGGACTGGCAGACCCTTACCAGAGGGAAATATGCTTGGGAAGAGTAAATTTCAGAACTCAAGCTTGAGCTGTGCTTCATGAGGAGGAACCAGAAAATGGCTTTGTTAAAATGCCTTCATGAAGGAGAGTACAGTCATTAGACAGTATACAGATGAGTATGCCACACCTAAAGCCAAAAACCATTGTAGCTGTTTCCTATGGCTTACTTCATCAGTTTAATCTGAAGTCAGCATACCCGTGAGCTTTTGTAGAGTGACCAGGAGTCTAAGTAGCTCATCAGTGTGTCATGCTCCTCTTGAGTTAAAATAAAATGATGGTGGGGATATCGGTCAACCAAACACCTATTAAAAAGCATTGCTGAAAAAACATCCCTTCTACCCAAGGTGTTGACTAAGGAGGAACATATCGCCCTGTTGAGCAGTGAGCAGCATGAGATGCTAATGAGAACTAGAAAGCCAAAAGCCCAGTAACTCTCTGCTTATTGTCTTCAATAGGACTTGGATTTGTCCCCACCTCTGCAGTGGCTGGCACTGCTTTTGTTTTAATGTGATTTCAGCCAGCTGGAAACATTCCTGCTTATGGAAAGAATTTATAAATACTTACCTTATAGTAACTCTTTAATGGGCTGAGGGTAATGTTAAGATGCAACCCCCTGCGCCTCAAATTTTAAAATTAACTTTGGAAGGTAACTCAATTGGGAGGGCTGGCTTCCAATCTGATCATGAAGAAAAGTTAACTTTCAATTTAGATGAAACTCTAGGATCACTCTTCCATTTATTTATTTTCCAGAAGCCATTAACTCATACCCAGCATATAGCTTGAGAAATGGTTATCCCAGAACACAGTAGGATGGGAAGATTTAACGTTTGGTTGTACTCCATTAATTATTATTACTCAGAAAAGTGATACTGCAGAATGGCACCTTCACTCAACAAACTTGCTCATTTTAGTGACAAAAATAAGCACTCTACCCTTGTTAGTCCCACAGAGTCAACAGAGCTAAGGCTGTGGGACCTGGAGTCTGTTTCTTCTTATGCACCATCAACCGAGCTGTCTATTAATTTCCTGTCAGTTACACCTGTACAACCCAGCTAGACAATGAGTTTGCATGGGCATCACTGAAGGACTGATTTGACTTTTAATACTGGTGGGCAGGCATGAGAAAGAAAGAACCCAGGTTTACTCTGCCCCTAGGTTGAGTTTGCAGGGCTGGCATTTAGGAGAGAAAACATCTTTTTACTTTGTAAATATGAGACAAACGCACAATCCCTAGTGCCATTTTTGCAGGCATCTTTCAGAGCAGAACTACATTTCTAAGCCACATGAGGAACAGCTTTGGAGTGACTGCTCTTTTATCTGTGCTCGGCTTCTCGGGAAACTGAGTGGAGTTGCCAGTTCTCTGGCATAAGCCTGAATTCACTGATGTCAAAACAATAGCATAAATGTGTCTTTTTGCCTGTTTGAAAACAAAGAGGTAGATCACTTACTTATTGCAAAAACTAAATGCTGGGACTGGAGAATATATTTATAATGTTGTTTTAGTTTTAGAATGCTGCAACACATACTTCTAATGGATAAACATAGCTTAAAATACCCATTATCCATGAAACATAATACAGAATGAATAGTGCTATAGAGAAGCATGTGAGAAGAACTGAATGTAAACAATGATTTCCTGTATGCCAGTCCAGTTAGCTGTTTTACCATACAAGTCTTGGAAGGGCATAAATATTCTCTAACAAAAAACAGCTAACACGGGTATATATTCTATGATGGAACTGACTTTGCAGGACATTTCTGGGTGGAGGGTTAAAAAAGCTCCATGTTAAAAAGATTGTGCCTTTTCCAAAAAAAAATCCTGAATTTTAAGCAATTATCTTAGGGATTGATTATCAACCCTTGGAATTAACCAGGATATCTGTGCCTGTGAGTAAGAGAAGTCTGAAATGGCATTTCTTTTCAAGTATGAAAGCAGTGAGTGAGCAGGCTTGCCTAACTATCCCCAGTATCCAGTGCTCTGTCAGCTCTTGGAAGGAAACTCACCCCTCTCAGTTGCCACAAGGAGGTGGAGAAAGGTAAGATGCACAATCCTAGGTAATATGAAGAAACTCCTAGGCCTCCTCTAAACTCCAGCTATCCAGCAGTGGGATAGTCAGTCTGCATCCCAAATGTTTTACTCTGATATTAACAACTCAAAATAGTAGCATGTAATAAAGTACATCATAGCTGTACCTCACTTAAAAGCTGAGATTGACATTTCCTTCAAACTTACTGTAGCTTTTAAAAAGATTAAATGTGAACAACTGCAAACAAACATATGAAAAAACAAATATTGCATCTTTGTCTGGCCCAGGGGCTTGTATGAGTTTTATAAGGGTTCAGATCCCACTGCAGACTGAGATTGTGTTTTATACTTAACCTGTAAACAGTTCAGGGTAGAGACTGTCTCTCACTATGCACTGCTACAGGCTGGGGACCGACTGGCTGAAAAGGACCTGGGGATTACAGTAATTATCTATGTCACAGAAGTGTTGTGAAGTTAGCTAAAGACTGTGAGGTGCTCAGCAATTATGGTAATGAAGGGGGGCACAGAAGTACTTGAGAGAGGTGACAAAATACCCAACCACTCACTGATTTAAATGAAGTAGTGTCTACACAGTGCCAGAGAATACACCAGAAATAGTGACTGACTATAATCTACACATTAATTAATGCATGACAACTGGGGTCACAGAGGGGGCTGTGTGCATGGAATCAAAGGCAGAATTTGGAAGCGAGGTGAGCAGGCAACCTTCGTTAGAAAACCAGCAATCAAAGATCTGCTATTGTCGACACTGTGCTATTGTCCACACTAAACCATATGTTTAGTAATAGAATGAAATTACATTAGAAATGGGTTCTAGGTACTAGGAATATCCCTTATACTGTGTCACAAAAATAGGGAGGGAAGAGACTGGAATCCTGTCTGCGCTAGGATTGGGTGGAAACCTGGGTGCGCTGCAGTTGAGTATTTTTATACAGAATCTGAATCTAGTAAATCATTTTGCATTAAACTATAAACACACTTTCTAAATGCTTTTCCTAAGCCAGTGTAGAGTGGCTCTTGATCTAACATTGCAGGGAATGTTTGTTTCCCTTCCAGCAGTCAGTCAGTCATGTCAGAGCAGATCCTTGTCCTCTCCATTTACAGTAAGAGCCAAGTCAGGGGCCAGGCGTGCACGAGTAGGGTTTGTAGGCTGTCAGCTTATGTGGGTTAGTATTTTGGACAGCCAAACTGTAGACTGGCCTTTGGTTCTCAATGGTTTGGAAAGTTCAGAGGTTTCTGCAACCCTGCTTGTAAGACTGCTGTTCAGTGCATAACCCTGGCATGTATCTCTTTGAACTTCATTGTTATAATACTAGTTTCAGTCTCATTTGAGAGTCTTTGAGCTTTAACCTTTTGCTGTGTAAGTTGCACACTGTACTCTAAGCACTTACAGAAATTGACCAGAGACTAGATTGACATGAAACCAAAGGGCTTTGTTGTTGACTTCATTGGCACTATACCAATTTACACCAGCTGAGTTCTGCTGCTCTGTGGTTCGTTGGGGAAGGAACAGGTCAGTTCCCTGTTACTGCTGTTTTTAATCAGCAATTTAGTTAGAGCTCTTTTAAAGTTCAAAGGAACTCCTGTTGATATCTTCACCCTCTTTCTCTTTTTTGTTGTTCCTGGCAGACAACATTTGCTTCTCTGAGTTCTTTCTTGTTAGGAGTCATTCAGTAAGAGAATCCTTTGTATTCCCTTCCTTCAATAGAGTACATATTAAGGGAAAACTTCTGCTACAAAGGCAAACAAGAATGTTTGCCAGTAAAATAGCTCAGGAACAAAAGAGGTGAGATGGACTATAATGCTACAGCACGGAGCTCCTAGAGTTTCTTATGGAATGCAGACAATTCAGTTTTGCAGAAGAAAATTGGAACTTCCAAGATGTTGCCCCAAACTGAATCTGGGATAGTTTGATGGTAAAAGAAAGGGGGGAGACATCGACAAACTGGCAGGTACTGTGGCCTATCAAGGTGATCTGGCAATGAAGGTCGTGCACAGCTTTGATGTTTTGTCATGCCTGTAACTGTTGAAACAACAGTTCAGCTATGAAGGAGATGCTGCCCTTTCAACAAGTCTGTTTTCTCTCTTCCTGTCTACACTGCTGCAGCATGCCCTAATGGGGGGAGAGGGAAAGCCATGCAGAAGCTGTGTGGGATGACTCAGGTGGGGGAGAAGTGAATGTAGCATGCCCTGTATTACATTTGGTCAGTACTGGCTCCCTATTCAATTTCAGATCCATTTCAGTATCCTGCCTCTGAGCTTTAACACCCTCAATGAGCCAGTCCTGAGTTGTCTCAGAGCCCCCCCTCTTACTCTAGCCTGGCAGCTATAACTGAGTGTCCCCTGGCTAAAACTATTGATGCCTGGGAGAATGGCCTTTTTGAGGACAAGCCCTAAGTCATGGAACGTCTCTGCCAGTTGCAATCAAGGCGCATCAGGAAGGTCAGGGAAGACACTAGCAATAAAATTAAGCCTATGAAGGCCAGATTTGTTTAGTCAATTTTAGCATGTAAACAGCATACAACTACTATGGTGATTAGCAAAAGAGGGGGAGAAACAGTGCTGGAGCTATCTAATACTAGCTAATACTAGCTGTGTCAATTCAGCACTTTCTATATAATCATTAGTTCTTATAGGGAAGGGTGAAGAAACTTCTAAGCTAGAGATGTTAGCCAAGGTAGCCAAAGGTCACTACTGATTTAGGTGCCCAACATGCTAGAAATTATACATATGGAGTCTTTTGGCCCAGCTGTGTGCTTTTGGGTTAGTTTGCTCCGAAATGGCCGTAAGATAGCAGAAGGAGAAGCTGCTATTCTGCATTCCACGTTTTATTACACACATGACTAGCGACTGCATTCTTGCTGCAAGGTGCTGGCGACCCTTTGTTCTGCAGCAATACGCTGTAAGCAAGTGTCTGTTTCACAAAGCTCTGAGATGTGCCACTGGGTGGAGCTGAATAACCACTTTGCTGTCCGAGCAGGAGCAATAGCTTCGAAGTGATTTATTTTTTAACATTGTTTTAACCATGTCACCCTCCTATGGGCTTGCTAAGAAAACTTTGGTTAAACAAATGCATTATAAGCAGGGACTGGAGGCTGTCAAAATGGATTATTTGGGATAAATATTTTAATAATTAAAGACCAGGATTTAAAAACAGGAATTGGGGAACTGGGTAGCATCAGATGATAGCTATTCAGAAATGCAGGCGGGAACAGCAAGATCATTACAGCAAGACTCCTTGGCATTGATTAGTTTGTTTAAAGCAGAGGTGGCAGTGAGGGTGAGGAACAAGGTGGGCAAGATCATTCAGAAAGCAATCACTGGCCTTTTGAGAAGGCAACGTCTAACTGGCACAGCTTAGCCAAGCAACAGCTTCTTGTTAGTTCTTATGCCTCCTGCATGCAGTGGAGGATTAACTACTGGGCCAATCAGCCCGATGCCCAGGGGCCCTTGCCAACTGACCCCGCTACCAGCACCAAGCAGGACAAGCCTCTTCCCCCAGCCTCCGACCCTGGCAGAAGCCACAGCATGGGGGAAGAAGCCCCAGCGCCCCGACCCACTCTCCGGCAGAAGCACCAGACAGTTGTGGGGGATGCGAGAAGCCCCAGTGCCCTGACCCTGGTTCCCCCAGAAGCATGGGGGGGGGGGGGCAGGGGAAGACCCCTCCCACACCTGACTCCACGCTGCAGCCCTGGGACTGGAGGAACTTCTTTGGTCTTGGGGCTGCCGGGGGGGAGGAAGGCACAAAAGGGATTGTGGGATTGGGAGGGCGAGAATGAGGGGGGAACTCTGGGTGGAACAGGGGTGAGCCGGGGGGAAGGGGGCAGAAAGGGGTGGAGCTGGGGGGGGGGCTGCAGGCAGAAGGGGTGGAAAGGGGGTAGCCCCCCCCTTCACACTTGCTCTGGCCCAGGGCCCCAGGAAACCTTACTCTGCCTCTGCCTGCATGGTGGAGACACATGTCACAGCCCTCATATATGTCTCAGTGCCAGAGCAAAGTGAGCGCTGAGAGGCAGCATCCTAGACACGCAGAATGAGGCGTGGCAAGGGTGAAGAGATCACAGTGTAGTCCTTTTATCACCTACTAAGGGTGCCAGCTTTTTGCTCAAGGAGGCAGAACCGTATCTCCCCCCCCTCCCTTTCGCAGGGCTCCAGCCTTTTGCCACCATCCAGCACTGTGCCTGCTTGCCGTGAGGTTCTCTTTCCAGGCCTGAGATCAGTTTCCGTGCCCTGCATTTGACGCCTCCTGTGTGTCCATCCCCGGCCAGGGCAGTCTTACCAATGGGGAAGTGGCTCTGTGATGTGTCTGAGCCTGTGTTAACCCTGTTGTAGAAGGCCATTGGTAATGGATAGGCCCCTGGGCTTCAATCGTCTGACGCACAGAGGATTCAAGACAAGCTTTTTCTTATTCTCGCTCCTCCTATAAAGTCTCTCCAGTCTCACGCAGACAAAGCGGCTTGCCTCACCCTATGCAAGGTTTGTCATCCTTACAGCTTCTTGGCTGCCTGCAGGGATGTAGGCCCAGTTTCACAGGGCCTCCTTCTATTCAGTAGCCCAGAATGCAAGCCAAAGGGCTAACGCTTAACTGAGGGGTTCTGTGAGGCAGCCTCAGGCTGCCTCACAAGTAGCAGGACCCCAGTTAACACTCCACACACGCGCCCAGGTTAGGACCGGAAGGGGCTGCGAAAACCAGATGTCACCTTTCCCAGCAAAATGATTTTTAATTAACTGGATGGCAAAAAGGCTCCAGTGGTCACGCCCATGTTAATGCTTCCACCCGCTCACTTTGAGGAGAACAGACATGCTCATGAGAAGCGACAAAGGAGGAAAGAAAGGCCACAACAGTCCAGCCAACAACTACTGTATGTCTCCTCCAAGCTTACACCTATCACTTCTGTGGGAAAAGCTGCAGGGCACGAATTGGGCTCCTCAAAGACCCCCCCCCCACCAATGAACCCCTTGGCAGACATCCTCACATCAAGGGATAGCCAAAGAATATAACTTTCCTCATTTACCATCCATCAGCAAAAGATCACACCTTTATATGCTCAGCTAATGGCCAAGCCAATCAGCAGCTAGGTTAGCTGGCCTTTGGAAGTTTACATCTCCCCTCCATCTTACTTGGATCTTACACTTGCGCGCTTATCCTGTAGCCTAGCCTATTATGGTAAGGAAGCCGCTTTCAAAGTTTTGTGCTGAGCACCCTCCCCCCCTCAATATCCACCCCTCCCTCCTCTGGATTTCAGGGTGGAAGCAGGCACATGAGAGATGGGCCCTAAGGCAGAGCCAGTACTAGGTGCAGAAGCTACCAGGAGTTAACATCAGTGTGGCCATGGCGGCTGCTGACACTGACCCACAGCGTCACCTCTATCACTGAGGTGAGTTGCGTTGGAGGTGGTGGTCCCTCCCCAAGCTGCCTGGCGTCACCGCTCGCCACCCTGAACTTTTTGCTGTGACCCTCTGCCACACAGTTACTTAGAAAACCTCTGCTGTAAGAACTATATTGGGAAAAAGGTAATCTGAGCCTCTGCCTGTAACAGTGGTGGGCAACCTGCAGCCCATCAGGCTAATCCGCTGGCAGGCTGCGAGACACTTTGTTTACATTGACTGTCCACAGGCACGGCTGCCTGTAGCTCCCATTGGCCACGGTTCACCGTTCCTGGCCAATGCGGGCTGTGGAACGCGGCAGCCAGCCTGCACCACTTCCCGCAGCGCCCACTGGCTGCGAACAGTCACGGGGAGCTGCGGACAGTCAATGTAAATGAACTGTCTCACGGCCCGCCAGCGGATTACCCCAACTGGCTGCAGGTTGCCCACCAGTGAGCTATACACAAACTTGCACTACTTTAATTATGCTGGTTTGGTTAAATTGGAATTCATCCCTGGGTAAAAGATTATTTCAGTTTAACAGTGGTTTATTTTGGTTTAGCACAGACTTGTTCCTGAGTTAAACTCAACTTCTTTCAGTTTAAACCAGACGTACTTTAGCCTTTCACTAAAATCTGTTTCATATAACACCTTCAGTTAAATAGCTGCAGGTCAGCCCTAACAAAGGTCATTGCTAGTTGCCTGCCATAAGTGGAGAGAAATTTCAAGAACCCTTAAGAGAGCAGCAGTCCACTCACAAGTTTTCTAACAATGACCTGTTTTCTCATTTTTTGTGCTTCTGCCCACATTCGTTAAAACTGTTTCATCGGGTTACGGTAGTTAGGGAGGCACCAGCCTGAGGTTAAACACAATGCTTGATCCATAGCTTCGGTGATTTTTAAAAAATATTTACATTTTTATGTTTGTTTTTCTATTAAAAACTAGAAATCTAGGATGTGCAACAGAAATTAGAACGAGCACTAGCTCTCCTAACTTGAGCGCTAGTTTCATTCTTCCAATGTAGGTCAGTATCCAAGCGTTATTTACTACTCTGACCATTCCAATTTGAAATAAATTTGACAGGGGGATTCTACCACTTTCTCCATAGGCTAGTGTAATAATGTTTACGATTTAAATAGGGTTATCAAAGCATTGCACACAAACAAATCTCAAATACTGTGGGATTTGAATATTAAGTTATTTAGATAAATGACAGTGTGACAGCTGGGAAGAACACATTTTGGGAAATAAAGAATCAGAGATCAGATGCAGTTCTCAGCTATGGAATTTATTAGAGGGTTGATGTAAGTAGTTTAAACCCAAAATTTTGCTTATAAAATCAGAGATATGCTTTTACATATGTTCATAGATTTCTAGAAAAGTATCCCCCACAGCAGTGTATTAGATCATAAAAACCAGAAAGCAAAACTAGCCTAATTACACTGTCAAAGCTGAACGTGCTCAAAAATAAAGTCCCAGCATAAATGGTGAAAAGTTAAACTGTAAATTGCTTTTAATAATCAAAGGTGACGTTTTAGTAACTCAGGCATAGACTTAGCTCTGAATTCTTCTCCCACAAGTCTTTGCATTTCTCACATGCTGCAACATTCTATTTGAGGGAAATGACTTTTATTTCAGAATTTACAGACCATGTGAAAATAGGATTCTAAAAAGTTCCACTGCAAGTGTCCATCTTTCTGCCCTCCTTCTCTGCCAGTTGTTCATCAGCTAGCCACATTTAATCTGCCAGTAAGTGCTAGGCTGCAAGCTAAATCTGTTGGCAGTCTTTTTGCCTCTACAGAAACTTCTGATGTTGAATCACCTCCTTTGCACAAACTCATTTCCAAGCCACTATGCAGCAAGGACTCAGTTTAAGACAGTACCCTGCAGATTTTAAGAGCAAGGTTTGTAATGGAAAACTCAGCTTGGTGGAAACTAAGGAGCTTTCAACATGCAGAGAAAGGTGACAGGACAACAAAGTGACATGTTATATCTGTACTGTGTCCTAAAGTGGTATCAATGCAAAACCAGCAGCTACACCCTGATGGCTAGTTGATAGGAATTTGTAATATGAATATGCAAGATCTTCCCTCAGTTCACATGCTTTAGTAGACTTTAAAGATAGCTCACTGGAGCTGTGGTAGTTTTACTAGGCTTTTCATTCTAATTGAACAGGATCCTATTTCTACCAGCAGCAGTATTTTTCTTTTATTGAATTAGTGACAATTCCTGAAGTGGCATGGCTGGAGTACAATTTTATTTTAGCCAGAATTTGCACACAGCTTATGGGAAACATATACACTATCTAGAATTTTACATTTGTGATAATTTTAACAAATGATCTTCCAGCTATTAGTGATAGCTACATTAACCTTTAAACTCAGTCAACACTGAAAATTGAGATACTTCCATTATTCCCTTTTAAATACTACCTGAAGGAATAGAGTAATTCAGTGGGGGGGGGGGAAGCTCTACCTTGCAGAGGTGAGTAAAGACTCTGTAGAAACATAGTTGATGTTAGGCAGAAGGCATGGGGTTAAGACAAAAAGTTATGAAGAGCTTGGTATTATCCAAGAAATATATCTAAGGTGTGAGACTAATTGTTTATC
The DNA here is from genome assembly GCF_965140285.1 of Lepidochelys kempii. Classification (NCBI taxonomy): domain Eukaryota; kingdom Metazoa; phylum Chordata; order Testudines; family Cheloniidae; genus Lepidochelys; species Lepidochelys kempii. The sequence goes on from NC_136382.1 coordinate 59,195,932, forward strand.
TAACAATTAGATTCATGAGGGATGGGTGGGGAAAATGAAGTCAGTACAGAAAAACAGCCTTTCACTATTTACAGTGGCCCTTCCTACCACATTTCAAGGGGTCTGTAAGTGAAGGAAAAAAGGTTGTTGCAGATAAAAAAAATAGAGGTGCACTGGTCTGACTGTAAAGTTGGTGCTATTTTTTTTTTAAGCAATACTAACCAGCCACAAAGTTTAGTGATCTTTGCTACCTTGTTTGTTGAGGCTGTAGAAAGAATGTGAAAGATTGATTATCTTGCATCATTGTGCAACTGAAACCTTGATTAACTTGCATTGTCCCTATTTGTCTACTTTACAGGCCCCTGCGAAACTAATTGTAACTCAAATCTCATTGGTTTGTATTTCATACAGCAAAAAAAAAAAACCACCACCTTGCTGGGAATGGATTATACAGCTCCAAGTTAATGTTATTTTTCCTGATCCCATCACAGCCCCAATAATCCTTTTCTTCTGTTAGAGAACTGGGCCAGATTCAGACTTTGTTAACAAGCCCTTTGGACTTCAAAGAAATTCTTCCCCAGGTTTAAAATTTGGCTCCTTTGGCATTCTAATATCCCATTCAACTAGACAAGCAAGCAGTTCTCAAGCTTCGGTGAAGATTTCAGAGCCCCAGCCATATTTAAGTATAGAAGTGCCTTCTAACATTTAAGGAAGTTCTTATTTAGTTTTAAAACCAGTGTGACTAAAATGCATACTAGTTCTATTCTCCACATTTATTTATGGACTAAGATTTTGCAAGTAGTAGTTTTACACAGGCTGATTTCAGCAGCAGAATTTAGGTAAGTTCACTGCAGCTTTCAGACTTATGATCTAGAATACATAGAATTCAAATTAATAAATGACCTAAGCAAATGCATGAATGTACTGTTACATACCTATCCATTTAGGTTATGGACAAACTAGAAAACAAAGTGGAAATTGAGCTCAAGTGTGTGCAAGGTGTCCCAACTAATCTAATGGTACATGGACAAAACAAAAATTTACCCTTTGATGTTAACTGTCCATCCCACCTTCCTCAGTCCAAAAAAATCTGTTTACTGAACATATTGTAGAATGCACCACTCTGCAATACATTACTGCATCTGATTTGTGCAGTGCAGCAGGTATCTTCAGTCAATGAGGAATTGTTTAAGGATGTGTAAAATGGATACAAAATTTTGAAACTGAATCCTCCTGTACCGTTTAGGACATTCAAAAGAGACTTAATTTTCATTTCTGCTTTGCAATTCAATTAATATTTTATATTTGCGTGAGTTAAAGGTGAATTTTACTCTAATAAATTGGATATATAGTTTTCCTATAGAGTCAATATTAATCCAAAGAACACACAAACTTAGCATTAAACTTTTTTTTAATGGTCTCAAATTTTGTGACAGATTTTTGGTCAAGTTGTTTCCATTAAAAAATTTACTGGTTTAAAAACTAATAACTTAAACTGCCACGAAACAAATGGTCCACAAACATTCCTTTCCTTCTGATGCTTTTACGATGCATTGTAATCATTAACCAGTCTTTTACTATTAAACTTAAATGGCCAATTGAGACAAACAGTTCTGAGACCGTTCTTCCACCGATTAAGACTGAGGTGGCAGCTGATGTACAGAATTTTCATTTAGCCTTCTGAGCCTTCTGGGCGGACTTTGTGACCTTGCCAGCTCCAGCAGCTTTCTTATCAACTGCCTTGATGACACCAACAGCAACGGTCTGTCTCATGTCACGCACAGCGAAACGACCTGGAAACAAAATGATATTTTATAATTTTGTATGGGAGTATACAGATACAGAGGTTGCCTCATTCAGAGTGCGTATGACAATACCACTCATGATATGGCAGGAAGTAAAAATATAAAACCAACTGCAAATGAAACTGGAAGTATCTGAAGGTAATTTGGCCTCCACCCATTTTAAAGGTTATGGAGCACTGCACAAAGTCTTATTTATAGACAGCTTAAAGTGTCAATGACACCTAACAAAGTAAAGTGGATACCACCCAAGAAACTAAGACAGATTTCTAAAAGAGCATGGCACTAACATACCATGAATGTACAAGCAGTCATTTTAGAAAACCACTTACCCAGAGGAGGGTAGTCAGAGAAGCTCTCGACACACATGGGTTTGGCTGGGACCATGTCAACGATGGCAGCATCTCCAGATTTCAGGAATTTAGGACTATCTTCCAATTTCTTACCAGAACGACGATCAATCTTCTCTTTCAGTTCAGCAAATTTGCAAGCAATGTGAGCAGTGTGGCAATCCAGCACAGGGGCATAACCAGCACCAATTTGGCCTGGGTGGTTCAGGATGATGACCTGTAAGTATATTAAAAAAAGTAACCTCTCTCAGCATAACTTGTTGGGTTAAGCTGGTTAAAAAGACAGAGTAATTATCTTTTAGAGAAAATTTCTAAGTATTCACTCCAAACAAGATGAACCAATATTTGCATCAATCCATAAATACGTTTCAGAGATCTTCAAATGGTTCTGAAAAGTACCTGGGCAGTGAAGCCAGCAGCTTCCATTGGGGGGTCATTCTTGCTGTCACCAGCAACATTACCACGGCGAACATCTTTCACAGACACGTTCTTGACATTGAAGCCAACATTGTCACCAGGCAGAGCTTCACTCAAAGCTTCATGATGCATCTCAACAGATTTTACTTCAGTTGTTACATTGACAGGTGCAAATGTTACCACCATGCCTGGCTTCAGGATGCCAGTTTCCACACGACCAACTGGAACAGTACCAATACCTGAAAAGAAGCAACTCTAGGTTTTTACTCCTTCCAATTTAACTAAGGTTTTATACAAACTGGTGGGTTTTTAAGTGTCATACACCTTTTTCCTGCTAAAGAAAAACATTCTGGCAAATGTTGGCATTTCTGCTTTTTAAAGGGATAGACTATCACGGTCAATCTGATTGTTATATTTTAAAAAGCTTACTAATGGAGAAAAAGTTACAGAACTATTCACACAAAATACTTACCACCAATTTTGTAGACATCTTGCAGAGGCAAACGCAGAGGCTTGTCAGTTGGACGAGTTGGTGGCAGTATACTATCCAAAGCTTCTAGCAGGGTAGTTCCACTGGCATTGCCATCCTTACGAGTAACCTTCCATCCCTTAAACCAGGGCATCTAACAAAAAGCAGCACAAATGTAACTTGCGTTTAGAAATACTGTGATGTAGAAATAGGAAGGACAAATACATTTCCTCCTTGATATCTTGAGGTTTCGTGTTTCGCAAACTACCTTATCTGATCCAGTTTTAAACAGCTATAAACTCCACTCAAATGCATTGTTTCTTAATCCAGACAATTCACTCTGGCAGTCCCTCCAAATTAATTCTAATATACAAGATAAACAAACTTACGTTAGAGCTAGGCTCCAACATATTGTCTCCGTTCCAACCAGAAATTGGTACAAAAGCTACGGTGTCTGGGTTGTAGCCAATTTTCTTAATGTAGGTGCTGACTTCTTTGACAATTTCATCGTATCTCTTCTGGCTGTACGGTGCCTCAGTGGAATCCATCTTGTTCACACCAACAATCAGCTGTTTTACACCCAGTGTGTAGGCCAGAAGGGCATGTTCACGAGTCTGCCCATTCTTCGAGATACCAGCTTCAAACTCACCAACACCAGCAGCAACAATAAGGACAGCACAGTCAGCCTTTGGGGAAAAAGATTCATTAGTTTCTTTTGCATGGACCACAAATATAGGTCAGAAAACACTTTAAAATCCTCCACTGAATTCATAGTGTTTACATACTTGGGAGGTGCCAGTAATCATGTTTTTGATGAAATCTCTGTGTCCAGGAGCATCAATGATGGTGACATAGTACTTGCTTGTTTCAAATTTCCACAAAGAAATGTCAATTGTGATACCACGCTCACGCTCAGCCTTCAGCTTGTCCAAAACCCAGGCATATTTGAAGGAACCTTTGCCCATCTACAGATGGTTAAAAAAGTGTAACATTAGTATATTTTGCACTGCTTTCTAAATGACTGTTTAAAACAATTTGTATGTTAGTGAACAGAGGAAAGTATCTAAAATAGTACAAGGCTTCTGTTGCAGCTAGTTTTCTGTAATGCTAATACAGCTTTGGCTTGAACACATTTGGCACAACTGGTGAGAGATTCCATCTCTTCTCAGTTATTTAACCTAATGACACTTTAGCCTTCAGTCTGTTAATTATATTAACAGATCTTTTAACCTTAGACCTTACAAATACAAGCCCTCATATCAAGTGTCTGCTTCAAGTTGTTTTCATACCACTGTAATCTCTTCCACATCTAGAAGATGTGCTATTCACCCACAGGCAATTTTTATAGCTAGTATAATTAATGTCACTCAAAGTATTTTTTTTAATTGAAATGCAGTCTCTTCTACTACACAGAAATGAATGTACACTGATGAACATATGGAGCAGGCACAGGTAGTAACAAATGTTTTTCAACTTGATATAAGAAGAGCCATGTATTCCTCTACCATTAGCGAAAAACCTGAATGCAGCAGCTGCTTACACAAAACTGTTTAGCATTGCCTGTCTGACTGAACACCCAGTCAGAGGCTGAGAACTCTGAAAATCCCTGCTGTTATTGAAGTCTCTGGATAAATCAGGTATTTTCTCCCTGTCCTGACAGATGGGTGTAGATCTACTGCCTGCAGAGTAGTTGAAAAGCGCTGCTTAAGGAGCACGGTGCTATTTCATCAACAGTGGCCTGGAGTAACCAAACCAGGCTGCTCTCAGAGCCTCCATTTTGCACTTAAACCAGGCTACTGGGCTAATAAAATCTTTCGGGCCAGCGAAGGTACCTCCGCAGCTTCCTTCTCGAACTTCTCGATGGTCCTCTTGTCGATGCCCCCGCACTTGTAGATGAGGTGCCCGGTGGTGGTGGACTTGCCGGAGTCGACATGGCCGATGACGACGATGTTGATGTGGGTTTTCTCCTTGCCCATGATGGGTGGCTCGCGGCGTCCGGCTCGCTCGTTACAAAATCAACACCTAGAGAAGAGAAAACATGGCAGGGATCACCCCGGGCCAGAGCCTCGCTAACGGGGGGAGGCGCCCGCCCCAGGGCGGGGCGGCCTCGAGGCCGTGACTAGGCCCAGGCGGTACTCGAGGGCCACGGCTCCGCCCACCGCGGGGGGGGGGGGGGCGCGCCACACGCGAGAAGCGCTTGAGCCCCCCTCGCCGCCGGCTCGGTCCCCCGCGGGCTCGAGGCGCTGCCATGCGGCCGGAGCGCGCAGAGCCGGGGCCAGGCCCGGGCGCAGCTCCTTTGTGTAACTAACCCTCCGCCCGGCCCGCCGCGTCCACCATTTTGTGGCGCTCGGGGAGGAGGGGAGAGAGGAAGCGGCCATCTTCGCTGAGCGGGCGGCGGGGAATGGGAGCGGCCCTGCACCGGGGAGCGCGACCCTATTCTCCACCCCCCCCATTGCCGCGCCGCCGGCCAGCCCGCGCCACCAGGCCGAGGGGAGGAGGGACAGTCCCCCCAGAGTCACCGGGGGGGGAGGGGGTTCCAAGGCCCCGCATGTTGCAGCCCCTCCCCCCCGGGGCCCAGACCCCGCACGCAAGAGGCAGCGCGAGGGACACGTCGCCATTTTGTGGGGCCCTCTCCCTCCCTCCCCCCTCGTGTCCCTTCCCCACCGCCAGCCCCGGACCCTCGCACGCGCCGCAGCTTCCCCGCGCGGGGCCGCATTCGCCCACCCTGCCCCTCGGGCCCGACTGTTCCAGCCACATGGGCCCGCCCCTCCCCCAGCGGGCCTGCACCACGCGGCCGGCTCTCACCTGCGAGGCGTCGGCAAACCCGTTGCGAAAAAGACCGACAACGTGAGCCGCTGCGCTTATATATCCTGCGCGGGGGCGGGGCGTGCGGGACACGTCACCACTCCAGCGTTCAACGCGCTCCTCCCCGCCGCTCCCACCGCCCCTAGCGTCGGGCCCGGCAGGGAGCGGGGACAAAGTGCCCTGCTGCCCCCGAAACGGGGGAGGCGCTGCCGGCCGCAGCCCCGCTACCGACTGCAGGAGGGGCCATCCCTCGCGCTGCACCGCTGGGTCTCCCCTCGGGGAGTTTGGTGACGGCCCCTCCCGCCTGCCCAGGGAGCGGACTCCGGCCTTCGCCTGAATCGCTGCCGCCCCTCCCGACCCGCCAGCGCTGAGTGCCACTCGCTCGCTCCAGCCCCGGCCCCGGCTGCCGGGGGCAGCGGCAGAGTCACCGCCGGGGGGGGTGCAGAGCTAGAGCTCTCTGCCCCTCCCATCCGATCCCCATTCGCTGCCCCCTGTCCCCATCCCCCCCACCCTTCCCCTTGCTCCCTGCCCCTCCCCCACATCGCCACACATCGTGTGGCCCCCGTGGGCCCATCCCCCCCACACTGCCCCCTGAACCTGTCCCTCCCCCCTGCAGCCGGCCCCTCCCGCATCGCTTCCATACAGCCACATAGCTGCCCCTCCCCCACACTGCCCTTCCCCCAAACAGCCGCACACCCTCACCTCAGCCCGTCCCTCACACACAGCCAGCCAGTCCCTGGGCACTCTGCCTCTCCCCATCCAGCCCTGCTCCCTGCCCCCACCCCACCCCCTTCCTCAGCAAGCCTGTCACTTTCGCACGCCACACAAACTCCTGGACCCCTTTGCTTGCAGGAGCTCAGTCCTCTTTTCTAGTCACCATAGATGCTGCCTTTCCCCTTAAAACGTTCTCCATTTCTCCTACCCAGCTTGTGTATGTACAACCTACCCCTCATCTCCCACCTTCCTTAAGTTCCCACCTACTGCCCCATCCCCCCGAAACTGCCCTACGCCCTCAGATACCCACACGCCCATCCCCATCCCAGACATAATTCCTGGTCCCTGTCAATCCTGTCATTTCCTCCCATGTTTTCAAGTCACCTCCACCACCACCTGTGCATCTCTATCATTCTTTCTTTACACATCTGATGCAAACACCATATGCCTTTAGCCTCCTATGCACCTGTGTACACACACCTTCTTCTCCCCCACAAGCTCACACAAACTCCCTCTGACCTCTCCCAAGTGCTCAGAGAGCAGGAGGTGAATTTTTGTTTTCTGTAAGCCAATGCCAGCTGTTTGGCCCACAGAGAGTAACCCTCAGTCTAGGCCAGGCAGGCACACTTCACTTACCGGTAACTGTTTTTGTCCCCAGTCGTTCATTGTGGCTGTGCTAGCAGAATGTTACTCATTTGGAAGACAGTGAACAACTTGCTTTAAATGGGCTGTCTTGAGTTTAAAGTGTGATTCTCCTCTGAAAAGCATTTCTGTAAAAGGAGAAACAAGGTGGGTGAGGTAATTTTATTTTATTGGATCAACTTCTGTTGGTGAAAGAGAGACAAGCTTTCAAGCTTACATATGCTTACCAACAGAATTTGGTCCAATAAGAGATATTACCTCTTATCTCTACTATCCTGGGTCCATCATGGTTACCACAACATTTCTATAAAAGGACATTTTAAGGTTCCATGTTAATTGTCTCTCTGTATCACATGTGCTTACTGTAGGGCTTGTCAACATTTGAATGTTAATTTGGATTAAGGGAAGGTGTAAATTTAAAACCCAATTTCTGAGTAAATCCATGCATGCACACGCTTACTCCAGAATAAGTGTGCCTTGTTTCTGGTTACTGCATGAATTGAGCTAAACTGGAATTTCAGAAATTCAAGTGTCCATGTGTGGAATTACTCTTTCAAAATAGTAATTTCTGAACAACTCCATGTGTAGACAAGCTCTTAGAAATGAAGAGATTTTTTTCCTTATCAGTTTCCCGTCATTCAGAGTCAAGCTGGGCTTTTTTCATGCATCACATGCAGTAACAAGAAAAGGAGGACTTGTGGCACCTTAGAGACTAACCAATTTATTTGAGCATAAGCTTTCGTGAGCTACAGCTCACTTCATCGGATGCATAAAGTGGAAAGATGATGAGTGATGAGATTTTATATATACACACAGACCATGAAAAAATATACATTGTAAGGAGAGCGATCACTTAATATGAGCTCCACCTACTGGAGGCCAATTGCAGTGCTGTCATCGACTAGGGGGTCTACACTGGCACCGCAACACTGTATCCCCGGCGGAGAAAACTGTATGCCTCTCATCGGGGTGCTTTATTTACAGCACTTCAGCTGCACAGTTTCTGCACACTAAGTGGCTTGGCAGCATGTACACCTCGGGAGTTACAGTGCAGAAAGCTGCTTTACTGTGCAGAAACTTGCCAGTGTAGACAAGGCTTGTGTGTCTCAGCATTCAGGTTGATGGCAGAGATGGCTGAGAAAGATGAAAGGTGGGAAATAGAAGGTTTCATGAACACAGAGAGTGAGCTTAGCTAGATTCTGGGTCTTCTAGGAGCAGTTTATTGCAAGCTGCTCACTGTGCAACATCCAGTCACGTTCTGCAATCTCTTCATGTCAGTTTCCTCATCTGAAATAATGGGGATAACATTAGTCAAATGCTACTATATATAATGTAAGTGCAAAGTATTCTTATAGTCTAACCATTCGGGTCTGGCCATTCAAATATTCACAATCCCTCATTCAAAATCTTTCTTCCTCCACTAACTGATTGTGCTAAAAAGAAACTTCTGTGGGCAGGTTATTTCATAATTATCCACCACAGGCTTTCTTGCACCTTCCTCTGAAGTAGATGGTACTTGCCATTATCAGTGGACTAGATGGACTTCTGAGCTGATCCAGTATGGCAAGTCTTATATTTTTAATGAAAAGATACAGAAAGTTTACACACTGTGCAATATTTCTCCATGACTGGCCCTACCAGGAACCTAATAAGGAAGTGTGTCAGCAATGAACAAGAAGATATTGATCAACACATTTTAAGTGAAACTGAACTGTTTTACTCCCTTCTATTCAGTTTCCCATATTGTTTCTTACTCCTAGGTGACATTTGTTCAGGAAAGACAGTTGCAGCAGTCAGTGATTTGCCATTGCTTTAGCATTGGGGTGTGAAGGCAGGAGAAATTAAGGTGACCACCTTCTTTTGAAACAAATGAAGAACTATCAAAACACATCATCTCATTTTAAGGGACCCCTTTGCTGCCACCTCCACCCATATTCTTAATATTAAAAAAGAAAAACAACAAAAAACAAGAGAAAGTGTATCCTAGGTTGGTTGATATGGGATGTGTGACATTAGGCACCAAAAGGGGGATGGAACACCTGTTGTGACACTAACATCTTGGCTCTCCGAACTCCCCACCCCACTACTCCTTCCAGACTTCCTCTCTCAACCCTCTTCTGATTCCCCTGCCAGTTGCTTTGGGTGAACAGTGAAAAGAGCTACAGAAAGCTGGGAGAGGAAAAAGGAGTCAGCTGATCTGGATTATTTGTAGATAGGATTTCCTGACTCCATTCCAGAAGCAAATAACTGCCACTTGGTTTCCATGGTGGGACATAAAAGCAGCCTGTTTTTCCTCCGCCCGAGCAGTCCTGCACTTCCCTACCTAAAACTTCTGAGAAGGATCAGGATTTATTTCTTTTCCTAGGACAAGATTAAAGGTATGTCTACACTACAGAGCCTATAATTGGCATAGCCCTATAATGTAGATGCAGCCTATACCAACGGAAGGGCTCTTTCTGTCAGTGTACTAGGAACACCACCTCTCTAAACAAAGTTAGCTGTGTCAGTGGGAGTCTTCTTCTGTTGACAAAACTGCATCTACACAGGGGCATTATGGGTGGGTTTGTTCAGCCAGACAGACATCAAGGTGAGCTCCTCTCAGCAGGATACTGCTGCAATCTCCCTCTCCTCTCGTAAAAAGATCATAGGATGGGGCAGATTTGCTTATCCAATATAAATTAAACATGCACCACCTCCTGACATATTTGTGCCACTGAGAAGGCACAAGTTGTGCAAACTGGATCATTGCCACATTCTCTACGGAACAGGGAGCGCTGTGCTGTAAGATAAACAAACCCCCTAGAGAATGCCCTCAGACAGACCAATTGTGCTCCTTAATACAGATGCAACAATCTTCAGCATGGAAATAGGAAAATGTTGTTCAATCCATACCCTGATGAGCCTGTATTTGTCTGCAGTTGCTCAACACACCAGAATTTAAGAAAAGCCTTCATTATCTTAGGAACCCCACAGGAATGGCAAATATCAAAGCAGCCTTATCACAGTGGATGCAGTTGTAGGGGTACAGTATGTTTTAGTTTAGTGGATGTTTCTTCTAATGTTTTCAAAAAAATACAAAAGGTGATTGACATTTTATACACACACCTTCAAAGTTACATCAAGACAGGCCAAACTTCCAAAGGTCATTTGTTAAGGTAGTCTCTTGTCCCTCCTTTTTGCAACTGCCGCTGAATCTTTAGTAGTATAAGAGAAACAAGCATAAGAAACAAAAAGTTTAAAATCTGAGCTGAGATGTTTGAGCGTCTAAAACAGTGGTGGGCAACCTGCGGCCCATGGACTGCACGCAGCCCGTCAGGGTAATCTGCTGGCAGGCCACCAGACGGTTTGTTTACATTTGCATGGCTACCCGCAGCTCCCAGTGGCCGCAGTTAACCATTCCCGGCCAATGGGAGCTTAGGGAAGTGGTGTGGGCCGCAGGGATGTTCTGGACACTGCTTCCCACAGCTTCCATTGGCTGGGAATGGTGAACCGTGGCCACAGGGAGCTGTGGGCAGCTGTGCAAATGTAAACAAACCGTTTGGTGGTCTGCCAGCAGATTACCCTGACGGGCCGCAGGTTGCCCACCTTTGGTCTAAAATGTACTAAAATGCAAGAAATCAGATTTACAAAAATCTGGACTAATAGTATATTCTATTTATAGGTCAAAAATTTATCTTGGCCAAGAGAACCACTGAATGCATTGATAACCCTGACAAATTAGTTCTCAAATTATGTCAACTGTGAGGTGTAAAACAGCTCACAAAAGAGGATATTGTTAGGGATAAAACCTTCATGATTTACATGGATTTAATTATTTTCTGGCCTATTCACTTGAGTAATCTGAATAAGAAATCAGAAGGAAAATAAGAAAGCTCAGAAATATTCCAAGATTCATATCAATGTAAGAGAGGGAAATTCAGTTTGAACAGAAGCTACTTGAAGGCAACAACAAATATTTTTCTATTTGTCACTTTTAAAGGTGACCTGCAAATGAGGGGGAAGGGGACAGCTTGTGCCCTATTTCCTTCTTCATGCTGTACAGAGAAGGCCTTGAAGTGTTACGGTCTCTGAGTGTGGTGCATACACAAATATACATACATATACACACAGTCTAGAGACCCTGGTCACAGTGAGAAAGCTTTCACTTCATGTCCAATACAATGCAGTCTTCCACGACTCCAATGGAGCTGAACTGCCTGTGATTCCTTGTGGCTGCAGCTTCCTTTGGCTCCCATTTGGGGGAGAAAGAATAGGGAAAATTAGTAGAAAAGTTAATACAGCATTCACAATAGGGATGAGGGGAATTATTTAAAGAAACATGCCCAACCCACTTTCAGCAATTTTCCCATTTGGTGGGAGCAGTTAATTGCAGCGCTCACTGTTCCACACCCATAACTATTCTTAGGTGACTTTAAGCATCTATATTAGAAGTTCATTCACAAAAAAAACCCAAACCAACCAACTAACCAACCAAAAAGCCCCACACCAATGCAGCAAAGCACTTAAGCAAGTGTGACTCTAAGTACATGAGTAATGTCCACTGAAGTCAATGACACTGCTCATATTCTTATGAGCATGTGCCTACTGGACTGGGGCTATAAAACAGTAGAGTAGCATTGTGCTGCAAAGATCTTTGCACTCCAACCTTACTGTAAGTTTCTCCAACTCAGACAGACCCAGCATGAAACTCACTGCAAACTGTAGTGTTTCATTTTTTAAAAAATATTGAAAAGATTACAGGCCAGAGTTTGATTCTAACATATAAGTGAAGTTCACATAATTTTTGATGGGTTTGCCCCAATTAAATGCATCTAGTGTGTGTGTGTAAAAATATTTTACACAGTTCTGGCCAAAATTAAAGGAATTATTAAAGTTTGAAAGCATGCTTTTCCCAAAAGTTAAATGATTTTAAAATATTTTTATTTAATATAGTACATAATTGACTAAACTAAGAAGGAAAAAAAGGCAAAAGCACACTAAATAAAAACCTGTAAGACAGATTCAGATAATATTAAATTAACTCACTGATTTATAGGAGGGAAAGAGAAGTGTAAAAGGTTGGTAATTTCCATGTTCTCAAAAAAATGTATACAAAGAAAAGCAGGATAATTTAAATACAGTTCAATTATTTCTCAGAATGTTAACAGTACATATCATACCATAGAGGTAAAAAATAAATTCAGTCACATCAAATAATCATCTAAGAGCACATGTAATATTGGGAGAGAGAAATGGATCATGTCCCTGAAATGAAATTCTGTGCCTTTTCTAAGCCAAAAGATAACACACTTTATTGTTAACAGAGGCAAAGGTTGAAATCTGGGTCAAGAGGGTGATGGTTGGTCAGAAAGTTGAACACCATTTCTAGACTTTACTTTCAAAGGAATCTGAAAAAGCTTTATTAAAGATGATTTAAAGACAGGTTTTTTGTAAATTTAGTATAAAAAACAAATAGGAAAGTGTTTCCAATAGACTGATCTTTCAGTTCCCTCTATCCATCTGATAACACGAGTTAAAAAGACAACCAACAAAAATTCTAATTGACAATGAAACTAAGCATTATCTTTAAACAGGTGCAAAAGATTTACGTGATCTACTTTCAAAAATGGAACCCTTTTCCTCCTGTAGTGAACACTGTAGGTAGAAATTGGCATCTTCCCTTCCAAGTCAACCAGTGTGAGTTTGCTGGCAGGAATTTTCACAAACAAGAATATCTGAAGCAAGTGCGAATTTGGATTGCAAACATTTCATTTTCAATCTTTCAAGGGATAATCAGTAACTTTTGTTTCACATTGGGCAAAAAACCTCTGGTTTATTTCTCTCTATAGCCCTTTATAAATCAAACATCTCCAAGTGTTATACCAAAATTATAAAGGCAGTTGTATTTGGAGCAATAAAGGCATTTTGAACTAGAAGTCATATTCTTGCAGACAGCAACAACTTCTGCAATACAGCTGAAGGTCTGTGGACTTCATGGGAAATATCTTTTTAACTATGGACCTGCCTGAATGAGTAAATAGTAGTCTCTCCAGTTACATGAATGGCAGTTGTATCATGCCCTATTTAAGAAGGGCAGCTGCCACTCAAAACAGAAAGGGCCATTTCATAAAACATTGGCGACAGAAGGCAATGTACACGTAGAAGAAGACTCAGAAATTGCTTTGTGTACAAGGGCAGCCAGCAATTGTTACCCCATAGGTTTTGATAGGCATACTTATGGTCTCTGGATGTTACTGGATGTTTTCCTGGCCGAATGGAAGGAAAGAATGAATTATAATCTTCATAGCTATAAAGTTGTTAAGGCTGGGGTGCTTTGATAGCTCTTTTGTGACTCTGAATCTGCCAGTGGATAAATCAATGAACTTTAAAACCAAGCCGATTCTGAACATTGGCTGAAGCTCTGGAATGAGCAGCAGAACACATTTTGTAGAGGTAGCTTTGAAGCCGCTCTCTGGGACATCTGCAGAAGGTTTAGCAACACATGCAATGTATTACAGCACTGCTTTGGATGACCTTTGTGTTCTGGAGCATCATCATATGGACAATTGCTTGGGCAAGACTAGGGGTGGAGATGAGCAGTTCTCATCTTGCATCATTTAACTGAGACTAGTATGAACAGAATTACTAGTACAGAATTACACAGAAGGTGGTGTATAAAACTATAAAACATCCAACCATCCCAGAAAGGAGATAATGGGCAGATATGCAATATGTCCAGTCTAAGGCACCCAAAAATGTTTGCCTCCTGCTCAACATGGATCTAAAATCCACCTAAGCACTTCTATGGCCCACATCACTGTGGTGTGCACTCACAAACATTAATGGTTCATCCCCTCTCACACTACCCCTAATCTTCGTAATAAAGAGATGAAGTGAATTGCCCACAATCACACAGGAAACCTGTGGCAGAGTCAGAAACCAAACCCACATCTCAGGAGTCCCTGTCCAGTGCCCTAGCCACAAAAACATCCTCTCTACATTTTTGTTAGCTGCATTATTTCAATTACAGAAAATATTTTATTTTAGAATGTTAGCTCTTTGGGACAGGGACCTTGTATTGCATGTCTCCAAAGTACCTTGCACACTTACAGCACTGCACATGACATGCTATGAAACTGATAACAATTAAGTGGGTTTTGCCATCCCTCTCTCTCTCCCCCGACACTCTTATTAAAGTCTCTCTGCTACCTTTGGATCTTCCATTGCCCAAAGCACTACCAGATCTTCCCTATTAAGGACTCTATCCTGCAAATATATTTGTAACTGGTAGTTTCAGGCAGATGAGTAGCATCACAGAAGTCAATGGGACTATTCACATGAGTGAGGTTATTCCTGTGTGCAAATAGCCTCAGGATGAGATGTTAAGTGATTAACACTGGCAGGGGTTGACAAGACTAATTCCTTTGTCTATAAACCTGACTAGTAAAAGTTACTGCAAAGTTTTAAACCTTGTTTATTAAGTAAGAGATGAATGTGTAGAATTACTTTCTTGGCAGGCTGTCTTTAAACATCTAGTTTATTCCTTGATAGAGTGAAGAGATTTTGGAGTATCACTTTGTTAAATCCAGCTTGATCTCCAAAGCAGTGAGATTTTATTTTGCAAGAACAGTTAGTCCTCTATTGTGCACCTGCGAGAGTGCATGTGTAAGGTTACTCATGTGCACAGTATAAGAGAACACAGATACATCTTAGAAAATGTTCCTGTGTTCTGGAAACCTGTGGAGTATTTGACATTTTACAAGAGATCTTTCATTTCCTATCAGATCAACCATTTTTATTTAAAGTGACATTATCAACCTGAGGTGACACGTCGGCAGGAGTCATGGACGGCGGGGGGGGAGGGGTGTTATGTGCCCCCCCACCCAGATTTGCTGCTTGGCTTGGTGTGAGCGTGCTCACACGAACTGACCATGCTCAGTAACACTGCTGAAGCCAGCTACCCTCACTCTATCCCCCTCCCCCGACTGTTGGCAGGCATGGGTTGTCTCTGCTGTCAGCATATCTTTAGATCAAATATTTGATTGACCTTAAAATTTAAAATCAGGCTAGTCTTCCCCCTCCCCCTGACCAGTTCCTGCAGTTACACTTTTAAATTCATGCGTGTCATTGTAAAATAAAGCAATTGATTTTCTATAAAATCCACCCCAACTCTAAACACATTAAATCATCAGACACACACCAGAAGATAAAGATGAATTCACATATTCTGTCATCCTCAGCACTCCTCTCCCCCACCCCACCAAAAAAATTACCATGCTCCATTCCACCATATATGTAAAAATGGCATAAGTTTAGGGTCCATCCAGTAAACACTTATGCTCTTAAATTTTACACATGGCAAGTCCCTTTGAAGTTAACAAGGCCATTCACATGCATAAGGGCAAATACAGTCTTCACAGGCTCAGGGCCTCAGTGAACTATATTTATCCAATCTCTCTATTGCCAGAGATTCCCCTTAAACTAAAATATTTACATACAGGAGGGGGTAAGTGTTAGTAGAGACTGAGAATGGCTAAGCTTGCATTAAAATATAACTAATACTGCATATTCAAGTCAGAAATGTATTTTAATTTGTTCATTCCTAGGAGAAATTCCAAACTTCACACAAATGGATGAACTGTTATACCATTCTAATGAACTGTAAAAAGAAAAGGAGTACTTGTGGCACCTTAGAGACTAACTACTTTATTTGAGCATGAGCTTTTGTGAGCTACAGCTCACTTCATCGGATAGAGACTGGGAGTGGCTAAGTCATTATGCAAGGTAGCCTATTTCCTCTTGTTTTTTTCCTACCCCCCCCCCCCGAGATGTTCTGGTTTAACTTGGATTTAAACTTGGAGAGTGGTCAGTTTGGGTGAGCTATTACCAGCAGGAGAGTGAGTTTGTGTGTGTATGGGGGTGGGGGAGATGTGAGAAAACCTGGATTTGTGCAGGAAATAGCCCAACTTGATTATCATGCACATTGTCTAAAGAGTTGTCACTTTGGATGGGCTATCACCAGCAGGAGAGTGAATTTGTGTGGGGGTGTGGAGGGTGAGAAAACCTGGATTTGTGCTGGAAATGGCCCAACCTGATGATCACTTTAGATAAGCTATTACCAGCAGGACAGTGGGGTGGGAGGAGGTATTGTTTCATCTTCTCTGTGTATATATAAAGTCTGCTGCAGTTTCCACGGTATGCATCCGATGAAGTGAGCTGTAGCTCACGAAAGCTCATGCTCAAATAAATTAGTTAGTCTCTAAGGTGCCACAAGTACTCCTTTTCTTTTTGCGAATACAGACTAACACGGCTGTTACTCTGAAACCTGTCTAATGAACTGTGTTTATCAAACGTATGGATCTTTTAATAGACTCATTGGGGCTATGCAAGTATCAAGAGATTAGATAAAGAGAACTTGCTTCTGCCAACTGGTTTAATTTAACATGGTTAAATAATTTAAGCTACTTTAAGCTACTTTAAGCTGATTTTGTTAACTGTTTAGCATTGTGCTACCGTGGACAGGATTTATCTAAAGGTCCTTTCTCTGAACAAAGGACTATAAATTACATTTTAAATTGACTTCTGGGATGTTGCAGATCCGGTCAAAATGGCAGACACACCCAAGTTATGATGAAATACCCAGGACTAGGCCAAGTGAGTTGAAGTAATGGGGAGTGATATTTATGGGAAAGAACCAACAACTTATATATTTTTAGATGCAAAGTTGGGAGGCAACACAAAATAAAGCCTCCTCAAAATATTTTTGTAAAATATTTTCAAATAAGTCCTCAATTTTTTTTCCAAAGCACTTTAAGGTTAAATAACTTTGCTTTGGTGCATATAATTTTATACATTGGCCATGTACAGTACCAACAATTCTATAGGTATTCACCAGTTTGGGCTCATCCTTGATAGATATACTAAGAAAACAGTAATTTCTAGAAAATTAGAATCAGATTTCCAGATGTGCTGAGCTCTTGTAAATCCTGTTGAAGTCTGTGGAAACTGTACATGTCCAATGCCTCTAGAAACCAGGCCCTTAATCACAGAAACATAGGACTGCAAGGGACCTTGACAGGTCATTTAGTCCAGTCCCCTGCAGTGAGGCAGGACTAAGTATTATCTAGGCCATCCCTGACAGGTGTTTGTCTAACCAGTTCTTAAAAATCTCCAATGATGGAGACTCCACAACCTCCCAAGGCAATTTATTCCAGTGCTTAACTAACCTGACAGTTAGGACGTTTTTCCTAATGTCTAACTTAAATCTCCCTTGCTACAATTTAAGCCTATTGCTTCTTGTCCTATCCTCAGTGGTTAAGGAGAACAATTTATCACCCTTCTCTTTATAACAACCTTTTATGTACTTGAAAACTGTTTCATGTCTCCCTCAGTTTTCTCTTCTCTAGACTAAAGAAAACCCAGTTTTTTCAATCTTTCCTCGTAGCAGAGCCGTAACTATTATTAAACTCAGTAAGTTTATGGAGGAGATGGTATGATGGGATAACATGATTTTGGTAATTAATTGATCTTTAAATATTCATGGTAAATAGGCCCAATGGCCTGTGATGGGATGTTAGATGGGGTGGGATCTGAGTTACTACAGAGAATTCTTTCCTGGGTATCTGGCTGGTGAATCTTGCCCATATGCTCAGGGTTCAGCTGATCGCCATATTTGGGGTTGGGAAGGAATTTTCCTCCAGGGCAGATTGGCAGAGGCCATGGAGGTTTTTTGCCTTCCTCAGTAGCATGGGGCATGGGTCACCTGCTGGAGGATTCTCTGCTCCTTGAAGTCTTTAAACCATGATTTGAGGACTTCAATGGCTCAGACATAGGTGGGAGGTTTATCGCAGGACTGGATGAGATTCTGTGGCCTGCGTTGTGCAGGAGGTCAGACTAGATGATCATAATGGTCCCTTCTGACCTTAATATCTATGAATCTATGAAAGGAGGTATTTTAGAGCCTGAGGTGAGCAAGTGTACGTGCACCCACTACCATTTTTTTTCCATCATCCCATTCAGAGGCAACACACAACTGTTGATAGTGGGGTAGGGGCACAATTTAAAGGTTCTGGGAGGGGCATATTACCGTCCCATGGAGGTTTTAAACCTGTGGGGAGCAAGCTTCTGGGAGGGTATGGAGGAACATTCGAGGTGTGGGGGAGCCCCTCCTGGAGGTGCTCAGGGAGGGAGGGCAACCTCCACCCCCTGACTCACCATAGCGAGCCACCCAGCATGTCTGGGGGTGTGTGTGGGGGGCACAACCAAAATATCTGGGGGCATGTGACCCCAGATGGGTCCCCACATTGCTGGCCTCTCACCCCATTTTTCCACCCCCCATCGGTTTTGTGTGCTGGGAGGCTGCCCTGCTCACTCCGCCCTGGTTACGGCTTTGCCTCGTAGGTTATATTTTCTAGATCTTTAATAATTTTTTTTGCTCCCCTCTGAAATTTCTCCCTTTTGTCCACATCTTTTTCAGCGTGTGGTGCCCAGAACTGGACAAAGTACTCCACGCCTTATCAGTGCTGAGTAGAGTGGAAGAATTACTTCTTGTGTCTTGCTTACAACACTCCTGCTAACATGACCCAGAATGTGTTTGTAATTTTTCGCAACAGTATTACATTGTTAATCCATATTTAGTTTGTCATGCAGTATAGCCCCCAGATCCTTTTCTGCAGTACTCCTTCCTAAGCAGTCATTTCCCATTTTGTATTTGTGCAATTGATTATTCCTGCCAAAGTGCAGTATTTTGCATTTGTCCTTATTGAATTGCATCCTACTTATTTTCCCCTCCCAGCTTGGTATCATCTGCAAACTTTATAAGTGTACTCTCTATGCTATTATCCAAATCATCTATGAAGATATTGAATAGAACCAAATTCAAGTTAGACCTCTGTGGGACCCCTCAATATGCCCTTCTAGCTTGATTGCAAACCATTGATAACTACTCTGAGTACTGTTTTCAATCAACTGTATATCCTGCCCCCATTTAATACGTTTGTCTAGGCTGTATTTCCCTATTTTGTTTATGAGAAGGTCTTGAGAGACAGTATCAAAAACCTTACTAAAGATGAGATGTGCTATATCTACTGCTTCCCGTCTATCCACAAGGCTTATTCCCCAAATAACCCAAGAAGGATATTAGGTTGATTTGACATGATTTGTTCTTGATGAATACTGTTACTTATCACTGTAATATCTTCTAGGTACTTACAAATTTATCATTTGATTATTTGCTCCATTATCTTTCTGGGTACCGAAGTTAAGCTGAGTGGTGTATAATTCCCTGGGTATTCGTACCCCATTTACACTGATGTTCACCATGTTAGTTGTCTTTTTGGTGAAAACAAACAAAAGGTGCACGTCACACTTTACCTGTTGCTATGTTTTCTGTTCATATTTTTCCATCTTCATTGAGTAATGGGCCTACCTTGTTTTTCCTCTTGCTTCTAATGTATTTGTAAATATTAATGCTTTAGCAAAACATATTTGAAGAACCATTTCCTTCTTTTTATCCAATATATTGTTGGAGCCAATGAAAGTTAATAATGCTTTGAGGCAAAAGATCCGTTCAGATGTTGGCAGCGTACAAGAAAAGCAGACTTTCTATAAACTATATTTTTCTATTTACTTGAACACAAAACAATGGACTGAACAGAGACTAATTTTTAATGAGTCATAAGAAAACCATGTCTTACAGCAATCTTCCATTTACCATAACCACATGTAAATCAAATGTTAAATATGGGAGCATCTACCACAATAGCTAACCGTACTATTACATACAGAACAATTTAACCATATTTTAACATAGCATCGAAAAAGTTCATGAAAAGAATGTTATGGTTGCAAAGTAAAGCACTTAGAAATGAAATGCCAGAATTAAAGTAGCCTGTGCAATCTTAATTCTGCCCCTTTGAGAGTATGCATTATGCTACAACCTTTAATTACATGATCACTTACTATTATTCCACAGGACCCCTGCTTCTGTCTGAGGCAGATAGCCAGTATAGTAAGTTTCATGGTTAAAGTTTGGCAACTGAAAGCAGGATCTTATAGTGGGAAGTGTCAGGCAACCTTAACTATGGACAGCATTACCAGCTCTGCATATAATCAGTTAGTTTTGACAGCTGCAGAACTAATCTGTCTTTCTAATCTAAATCTTTGGAAAATAACTATGAAGTTTCCCTGACAACAGAATGACATTACTGTGTTAATAGAATCATAGAATATGAGGGTTAGAAGGGGCCTCAGGAGGTCATCTAGTCCAACCCCCTGCTCAAAGCAGGACCAATCCCCAATTTTTGCCCCAGATCCCAAATGGCCCCCTCAGGAATTGAACTTACAACCCTGGGTTTAGCAGGCCAATGCTCAAACCACTGAGCTATCCCTCCCCCCCTGGAAACACGTAACAACACAGTTAGTCCCACACTGTTTTACAATATGCTTCGGTCTTGCTTGAATGAACTGGACCAAATCATGCTCTAATCACAGTACAGCCTTGTCAGAAGTGCAAGACTCTACAGAATTGCAACATAATACAGTATTCCTCCCATCCCCATACACATAGCTAAGATCAGAGTGTGTCATAACACAATATGGGTACTAATATGACTATTCTTTGTCATCTAGCAGCACTAGGGTTGCCAGGCATCCGGTTCTTGACTGAAACGCCCAGTCGGAAAGGGACCTTGGTGGCTCCGGTCAGCACCTCTGACCAGGCCATTAAAAGTCCGGTTGGCCAAAGCAGCTGGCTCTGCGTGGCTCCTGGAGGCAGCAACATGTCCCTCCGACTTGTAGGCACAGGGGCTGCCGTGGGGCTCCATACGCTGCCCCTGCCCGTGGCACAGGCGCTTCCCCAAGTGCCAATGCTGCAGCTCCCATTAGCTGTGGTTCCTGGCCAATGGGAGCTGCGGGGGCAGCACCCGTGGATAGGGCAGTGAGCAGAACTCCCTGGCCATCCCTGCACCTAGGAACCAGAGGAACATGTTGCCTCTTCCGGGAGCTGCCTGAGGTAAGTGCCGCCCGGAGTCCACATAGTGAACCCTCTCCCATGCTCCAACCCCTTGCCCCGAGGGCCCCCCACCCCCCGCAACCAAACTCCCTCCCAGAGCCCACACCCCCTCCTGCCATGCAAACCCCTTGGCCCCAGCCCAGTGCCCCCTCCCACACTCCAAACACTTCATTCCCATCCCCCCCAGAGCCCACACCCCCAGCTGGAGCACTCATAAGAACTGCTATACTGGGCCAGACCAAAGATCCATCTAGCTCAGTATCCAGTCTTCCGACATATGTAAGGGCAGGAACTATCTAAATAGACAAGAAAAAGCACACAAGGGGAAACAGAGGCACAGAAACGACTCAGCCAAGGTCCTAAAGCAGATTGGTGGTGGAGCTGGGACGACAATCCCTATCTCCTGACTGCTAGTCCAATGCCATATCCACTGACCCATGCCGCATCTCTCAAATTATGGCTGTAGGTCACATGTGGCATTGTGCAGATGGCCTGTGCAGATGAGGGCCTTTTTCATTGTATTTAAATGCGGCTAATGAATATGGTTCAAGTTACCCCAGCCCTTGCAAGCTTGGCTAAAGCATAATCAAGTTAAAACATTATGCATGAAACTAGAACCACATTGGCTAATCAAACTGTTAAGAAACTGGTTTGGCACAAACTGTGTTTAAACAGTTCCTAACTCAGGTAAAAATCTTAGTGTGTACGTTTCACTTCTACTGTATATGTTTAAGCACTATTGCCGAGTCACTCTGCACATACGTTTTGAAGATTATTCACACTTGCTAAACAAAGTCAGCATTAGTCTGCTTCATGACAGAGTGTAGGAACTGGGGACTGGATGTGAATTGCATGTGTTAGAATGGTGATCCTTTACATCCTACGGTTATGTCACAGTGAAAGTCTTACAGTTGAAACCAAGGTGCTGACATTTTGGGGATGTGGAGGTAGGGTACGTTACAAACAAAAGTGGATTGAATAAGTCAAGAAGGAAGCAGTTCTGTTTCTACTTGAGATAAACGGCTTCTGTTAAGTCGTTGACATAGAGAATTAAAGATCAGATATTTTATTATGCTAATGGGATTGCCAGGGCTGCCATGGAGACAAAAGCCTAGACTGCTAGATCAGCTGAACATTTATGTACTTTAGGAGGTTAGTAAATTCATTTTCCATACAGTCTATCAATGCCAGAATCAGGAAATCTATTAGGAGCAGAATGAAAATGTGTGTTGATAGCCTCACATTTAACCCCAGCTCCGTCACACAGTGCCTAATACATTAAAGCTCTTGGCCTTCTCCCCACACCACTCCCTCCACTTCTGTTGCCAGACATTTCAGAAGGGGAAGCAAAGTGATAGTGGCAAAGGCCCAAGCTTTCCAAGAGTGATACTGTTCCTCTGACGTTCTTGTTAACTCCTGGAAATGTGCTGGAAATGTCCCACCTTGATTATCACTTCAAAAGGTTTTCTCTCCCCCCACCCCACTCTCCTGCTGGTAATAGCTCATCTTAAGTGATCACTCTCCTTACAATGTATATTTTTTCACGGTCTGTGTGTATATATAAAATCTGCTCACTGTACTTTCCACTTTATGCATCCGATGAAGTGAGCTGTAGCTCACGAAAGCTTATGCTCAAATAAATTGGTTAGTCTCTAAGGTGCCACAAGTACTTCTTTTCTTTTTGAGTAATTTTGGGTGTCTCATTTTTTCAGCATCCAATTTGAGAGACCATGAAGGGGCCCAAAGCCCAGATAAATGTGTTATTTGCATGGCAAGTCTACTTAAAGTTAAAAAGTACCTGTCCCCAGTTACATGCTCCTTTATGAGACACCTTTGTAATTACTCAAGGTAGGTGTTGCAAGATTGAGAAGAAAAAAAAAACATCACAGGAGCAGCATTGTGGTCCATAAATTCTAAGTTAGGTGCTTAGTCTCCCTGTACAATGAATGGGGAGAGATGGACACCTTAAAATGCGATCCACAAAGCTCGTATGTTATTGGTGAGGTGCCTAAGCTAGCCAATGGGAGATGCTGACCAGAGGAGTCTGTGCTAAACGCCACCCCCTCACAGAGATAGGTACCTAGCTCTGTTTGTGATCAATGAACCAAGGGAAGAGGCATTGACAGCTAGCTAAGTTGCATGTGGAGCCCCAAACAGCTGGAGAAGCAGCAGCCTCCCTTACAACCTTTAGTTTAGCCCAGTGGTTTTCAGCCCGTAATCCACAGACCATGGGGCTCCACAGACTCTGTCTAAAATTTCCAAAGGGGTCCTCACCTCCATGTGAATTTTTTTAGGGGTCTGCAAATGTAAAAAGGTTGAAAACTACTGGTCAGGACACTCACCCAGAATGCAGGAGACCCCCAGTTCAAATCCCCACCACTCTGGAGTGGGAGAAGGGATCTGAACAGAGATCTACAGTCTCTCAGGTGAGTACCCCAACCACTTGGGAATAGAGCCATTCTAACTCTCTCTGGCAGAATTGCAATGTGCGTGCCATCTATCGCCCCGCTGCAGTTAGGGAAGTTCATTTGTGCAAAGCCAGCCACAATGTTATGCACATTGCCCGGAGCGACAGTCTTTCAGAGCAGGATGCGATACATGGCCCTGCACAATTCCGTCAACATGAGTCCAACAGTCGACTTCCCCACTCCAAACTGGTTAGCAACCGATGAGTAGCAGTCTGGAGTAGCCAGCTTCCACAGTGCAATCATCACACGCTTCTCCAATGGCACAGCAGTTCTCATTCTCGTGTCTTGCGTCACAGGGCTGGGACGAGCTCATCACACAGTCCCAGGAATGTGGCTTTCCTCATCTGAAAGTTCTGCAGGCACTGCTCGTCATCCCAGACGTGCATGACGATGTGATCCCACCACTCAGTGCTCGTTTTCTGAGCACAAAAGCTGCGTTCCACTGTGGTCAGCACCTCTGTGAATGCCACAAGCAATCTCATGTTGTAGCTACTACACATGGCCAGATCAATGCCAAACTCCTTTTGCCTTTGTAGTTTAAGGAATAACTCCACTGCCACTCGTGACATGCTAGTCAGACCGAGCAGCACACTGGTCAACAGTTCGGGATCCATTCCTGCAGCCCGAAGAGGCAGAGCGCGCAGTACACAAACCATTGAAAGATGGTGCCAAATGCGGACGGAAGCATAGGGATTGCTGGGATGCGAAGCAATGCAGTGGAATAACGTTTGGTGCGCCCCTGCTGGAGCACGACAGCGCCAGTGTGGACACCCTGGTCGGCCTCCAGAAGTGTCCCACAATACCTGTTCTAGCCACTCTGATCATCACTTTGAATTCTACTGCCCTGCCTTCAGGTGACCAACCATCAGATTCACCCTTTACATTCTCTGGGAATTTTGAAAATCCCCTTCCTGTTTGCTCAGCCAGGCGTGGAGTGCTCTCAGCAAATCTTTCCAGGTGACCATGCCTCCACGTGCCAGGCGATCCCCAGTATGGAGCAATGGCGAGGTGCTGGACCTCATCAGTGTTTGGGGGGAGGAAGCTGTCCAGTCCCAGCTGTGCTCCAGCTGTAGGAATTACGATACCTTCGGGCAGATATCAAGGGACATGATGGAAAGGGGCCATGCCCGGGACGCACTGCAGTGTAGGATTAAAGTGAAGGAGCTGCAGCATGCCTACCGCAAAGCCCGCGAGGCAAACAGCCATTTTGGTGCTGCCCCTGTGACCTGCCGTTTCTACAAAGAGCTCGACGCAATATTTGGGGGCGACCCCACCTCCACTTCCAGTACCACCATGGACAACAAGGCAGGAGGAGGAGGAGGAGCAAAGTGGGAGCGAGGGTGCTGAGGCGGAGGAAGACACCCCGGAATCACTAGATACATGCAGCCAGGAGCTGTTCTCAAGCCAGAAGGAAGGTAGCCAGTCGCGGAGGCCGGTGCTTGGGGAAGGACAAACACCAGAGGAGGTCCCCGGTAAGCAGCTTTTATTTTTGGAAGGAAGTTATTTCATGCTGACTCTTGGGGTGAGGAGGGTTAGGGCTGCATGCATGCCTAGACGCAGAATAGGACGTTGATGTGCTCTCTCACATCACTGTAAGCAGTCTCTGTGATCTCTTCAAAAGTCTCATCCAGAACTTGAGCAATGCGCTTGTGCAGGTTTCTTGGAAGAGCCATTGTGGTCCTTGTCCCTGTAAGGCTAACTTGTCTGGGCCACTGTGTCGTAAGGGGCGGGGAGACCATTGCTGTACACATACAAGCTGCATATGGGCCAGGGCAGAAGCCGCATTGCCGTAGAAGACCCTCCTTTGCTTCCTAAGTCACCCTCAGCAGTGAGATATCTTCCAGGCTGAACTCCTGTGGAAAATGTGGGGACAGTGTTCAGTATAGGGCCCCCTGCCACTGTTGGCTCTCCCCAAGGCACAGAAACCCAGAGGACAGTACAGCCGTGAAACAATCAGTCACGCTTAACCCTGTGCTTACTCACCATTTTGGGGCTCCTGTGGGTTGTGTGTGCTCGCTTTGGGACAGGCAAATTATGCTATTGTGTAGACAGTGCTTGCCCTTAAGTACGGGGGAATCATTGCTCTGTCTGGTGTGAACAATGCTGCCTTTGTTAAGTGTTGCATTTTGCCTTTACAGATGCAACCTTGAAATCTCAGCCATCTGTGTTATCACCGGCCGAAAGACTCCAAACAATCAGAAAGAGGCCATGTAAAAGCAAGGAAGATGTTGCATGAAGTAATGCAGCATTCAATAATGAAAATCAAAAAGTGCAGGAGTGGCGGGACAGTGAAAGGAGGATCTGCCAGCAGAATGAGGAGCGGCAGCACAAAAGCGCGGTGCTCCGGCAGCAAAGCACGGATCAGATGATAAGCATAACGGAACACCAAGCGGACTCAATCCAGGTGCTCGTAGTCATGCAGGCGGAACACTACCATGTCCGACCCCCCTGCAGTCCTTGTCCCAAATCTCTTTCCCTTGTGCCCCCATGTCACCTCCAACCCACTTTCCCCAACATCCGGGTTCTTACTGCCACCAGCTGCCTCCAAGACCTGTAGCTTCACCACCCAGCCCTGAAAACTATGACCCTTACCCACTGCACTCAACCCCCATCACCATGCAGTATATAGCCATCCTGAAGTGCAGCACTCATTGCACAGCACTCCAGACAGGAAGGCTGAGTATGATAACAGGACATACGCAAATCTGTGATTGTACCATTCCCCACCCCACCCCCTTGTCCTTTCTGTTTCCCAAACAGTTGTGTTTCTTTTCAATAAATGAATTTTCTTTTCAATAACTGGATTTTTTGGCTTTGAAAACATTCTTTATTATTGCATTAAGTAAAAGATACCTTAGCCCAGGAAAGAAACAGGCACTGCAAGTCAGCGTAGCAAACACAGATTCCTACTAACATTGGAACCACTGTACTTCACTCCTGTGCAGGGCACCAGACATTACTAGTGGCTTTCAGCCTCAAATTGCTCCCTCAAGGCATCCTTAATCCTTGCAGCCCTGCGCTAGGCCCCTCTAATAGCCCTGCTCTCTGGCTGTTCAAATTCAGCCTCCAGGTGTTGAACCTCCGAGTTCTATGCCTGAGTGAATCATTCACCCTTCCCTTCACAAATGTTATGGAGGGTACAGCACGCGGATATAACCGTGGGGATGCTGTCATCGGCCAGGTCCGGCTTCCCATACAGAGAGTGCCAGCAACCCTTTAAACAGCCAAAAACACACTCCATAGTCATTCTGCACCAGCTCATCCTGTTGTTGAACTGCTCCTCGCTGCTGTCAAGGCTCCCTGTGTAGGGTTTCATGAACCACGGCATTAAAGGGTAAGCGGGGTCTCCAAGGATCACAATGGGCATTTCGACTTCCCCTACAGTGATCTTCTGGTCTGGGAAAAAAGTCCCAGCTCGCAGCTTCCTGAACAGGCCAGTGTTCCGAAAGATGCATGCATCATGTACTTTTCTGGGCCAGCCTGCGTTAATGTCAATGAAACGCCCACCGTGATCCACAAGCGCCTGGAGAACCATAGAGAAATAAATACCCCTTCCGATTAATGTACTCAGAGGCTAGGTGGGCTGGTGCCAGATGTGGAAAATGCGTGCCATCTATCGCTCCTCCGTAGTTAGGGAAACTCATTTGTTCAAAGCCAGCCATAATGTCATGCACGTTACCCGGAGTCACGGTTCTGGGCAGGATGCGATTAATGGCCCTGCAAACTTGCATCAACACGATTCCAGCGGTCACCTTCCCCACTCCAAACTGGCTAGTGACCGATTGGTAGCTGTCTGGAGATGTCAGCTTCCAGATTGCAAGAGCCACCCGCTTCTCCACCATCAGGGCAGCTCTCAATCTCGTGTCCTTGTGCCGCAGGGTGGGGGCGAGCTCCTCATGCAGTTCTATGAAAGTGGCTTTTATCATCTGAAAATTCTGCAGCCACTGCTTGTCATCCCAGACTTGCATGACAATGTGATCCCACCATTCAGTGCTTGTTTCCCAAGCCCAAAAGCAGCGTTCCATACTGGTGAGCATGTCCGTGAATGCCACAAGCAAACTCATGTCATATGCATTACTCGAGTCGATATCATTGTCGGAGCCCTCGCTGTCACTTTGGATCATAAGGAATAACTTGACTGCCAAACGTGACGTACTGGCAAGACTCGTCAGCATACTCCTCAGCAGTTCGGGTTCCATTCCCGCAGACTGAAAGGGAAGACAGAGCGCACAGTACAAAAAACACTGAAAGATGGCGCCAAATGTGGATGGAAGCACAGGGATTGCTGGGATGCGAACCAATGCATCACGGGGCATTGGGATAGGATCCAGAATGCCCCGCACCCCCTGCCCCCTTCCCACAAGCCATAGTGCCAGAATGGGAAGAGGTGCTCTGTGGGATAGCTGCCCATAATATAGGTGAAAGAGATTGGGAAAAAAACCTGTTTCTGAAGACTTAAAAGAGACTTTACTACCTAGTCCTTTGGGAAAACACAAGATCTATACATTATATTGATTCTTGAGATTTTCAGCTCAGTTGTTGAGTGATTTATTCTTCATTATTAAACTGTTAAGCCAACCAGCAAGTCCATTTTAGTCAGAGACAGAAGCTAACCATTCTACCCCCTCATAAAACTCAGGAGTAAGAATTCCAGGTCATGCTTATATATCTACTATCAAATTACAGGGAAGTTTTGGATCAGTGAGAACAGCCTCTAGCTGAGCAACTTATTAATAAATCCCAGCAGTTATTGTACCAAGGCATCCTGACTTGATTAGTGCCATAGCAGCAGGGCATAGAATGTCTATACTTCTCAATAAACAGGATTCTACATATGTGAATGTTTTATTGTTCATGAAAGTGGACTAATACTGGTTTAAATCAGACAGTATGTGCAGGTGTGCACAAGCTTCCCACATAACTCTTCCCAGATTAACAGCTGTTTCCAAGTCCTCCTTTCTTTTCTGAACTACTCCTACAAAGATGTGTTTTGGTGAGTTGTGAATTACAGAGTTAGAAGAGGGAAATAGGTTATCTGTAAGCTACTTGATGGGAGCGTCTTAGACTGTCAATCCCTGGTAAATGCCCCCAGTCTGATCAAAAGCCAGTGACTAGGAAAAATAGGGCAAGGAATGTGTTTGTGTGGAATGACACTCATTGATGCTGAACTTCTTTCAATATTTCTATAGCTTACTGTCACGGTTCCTCCCCCACTCTGAACTCTAGGGTACAGATGTGGGGACCTGCATGAAAAACCTCCTAAGCTTATCTTTACCAGCTTAGGTCAAAACTTCCCCAAGGTAACAAATATTACCCCCGTTATCCTTGGAATGGCCGCTACCACCACCAAACTAATACTGGTTACTGGGGAAGAGCTGTTTGGACGCGTCCTTCCCCCCAAAATACTTCACAAAACCTTGCACCCCACTTCCTGGACAAGGTTTGGTAAAAAGCCTCACCAATTTGCATAGGTGACCACAGACCCAGACCCTTGGATCTTAAGAACAATGAACAATCCTCCCAACACTTGCACCCCCCCTTTCCTGGGAAATGTTGGATAAAAAGCCTCACCAATTTGCATAGGTGACCACAAACCCAAACCCTTGGATCTGAGAACAATGAAAAAGCATTCAGTGTTTTACAAGAAGACTTTTAATAAAAAATAGAAGTAAATAGAAATAAAGAAATCCCCCCTGTAAAATCAGGATGGTATATATCTTACAGGGTAATTAGATTAAAAAAACATAGAGAACCCCTCTAGGCAAAACCTTAAGTTACAAAAAAGATACACAGACAGAAATAGTTATTCTATTCAGCACAATTCTTTTCTCAGCCATTTAAAGAAATCATAATCTAACACATACCTAGCTAGATTACTTACTAAAAGTTCTAAGGCTCCATTCCTGTTCTGTCCCTGGCCAAGACGACTACAGACAGACACAGACCCTTTGTTTCTCTCCCTCCTCCCAGCTTTTGAAAGTATCTTGTCTCCTCATTGGTCATTTTGGTCAGGTGCCAGCGAGGTTACCTTTAGCTTCTTAACCCTTTACAGGTGAGAGGAGCTTTCCCCTGGCCAGGAGGGATTTCAAAGGGGTTTACCCTTCCCTTTATATTTATGACACGCCCCCCAAATCTCAGCTAGGGTGAAACACTGGCTGGGATTTCTTCCTGGAGCTCTAGGAAAACAGAGTTAATAAGACACATGCATCTCTAAATATACTACCAAGTACATAAAGACTAAAAATATTTTCCACATCTCAAGGACGATTTTAACCAGTTGATTCTGGGAAACTTTCACGGGAGAGTGCATCAGCCACTTTGTTAGAAGCTCCTGAGATGTGTTGGATGTCGAAATCAAAATCTTGGAGAGCTAAACTCCACCGAAGAAGTTTTCTGTTAGTTTCTTTGACGGTGTGAAGCCACTTTAGTGCAGCATGGTCGGTTTGCAGGTGGAAACGCCGTCCCCAAACATATGGGCGTAGCTTTTCCAGAGCGTAGACAATGGCATAACATTCTTTTTCAGTGACTGACCAGTTGCTTTCCCTCTCAGACAGTTTTTTGCTGAGAAACACTACAGGGTGGAATTCTTGATCAGGTCCTTTCTGCATTAAAACTGCTCCCACACCACGCTCGGATGCATCTGTGGTTACTAGGAACGGTTTGTCAAAGTCTGGGGCCCTTAGTACAGGGTCAGACATGAGTGTCGCTTTAAGCTTGTTAAAGGCCTTCTGACACCTTCCGGTCCACTGAACAGCATTTGGCTGTTTCTTTTTGGTTAGGTCTGTCAGTGGGGCAGCGATTTGGCTGTAGTGCGGTACAAATCGTCTGTAATAACCGGCCAAGCCTAAGAAGGATTGAACCTGTTTCTTTGACTTTGGGACAGGCCACTTTTGGATAGCATCCACTTTGGCCTGTAGGGGGCTGATAGTTCCTTGACCCACCTGGTGTCCAAGGTAAGTCACTCTGTTTAGGCCTATTTGACACTTCTTAGCCTTAACAGTTAGTCCTGCCTCCCTTATGCGCTCAAGGACTTTTTGTAGATGTTCCAGGTGGTCTGCCCAGGAATCCGAAAATATGGCCACATCGTCAAGGTAGGCGACTGCATATTCTCCTAATCCCGCTAGGAGACCATCTACAAGTCTTTGGAAAGTGGCGGGTGCATTTCGCAGCCCGAAAGGGAGTACATTAAATTCATACAGCCCGAGATGTGTGATGAAGGCTGACCTTTCCTTGGCAGATTCATCTAGCGGTACCTGCCAGTACCCCTTGGTTAAGTCCAAGGTAGAGATGAACTGGGCCCTTCCCAGTTTCTCTAATAGTTCATCTGTGCGTGGCATGGGATAGTTGTCTGGGCGAGTTACAGCATTTAGCTTACGGTAGTCCACGCAAAAACGTATTTCCCCATCTGGTTTGGGAACTAGAACCACTGGAGATGCCCATGCACTTTCAGAGGGGCGGATTACACCCATCTGTAACATATCCTGGATCTCCCGTTCTATAGCAGTTTTAGCTTGAGGAGACACCCGGTAAGGGTGGACCCTAATTGGGTGAGCATTACCTGTGTCAATGGAGTGGTATGCCCGTTCAGTCAGTCCTGGGGTGGCTGAGAACGTTGGCGCGTAGCTAGTGCACAGCTCCTGGATCTGCTGTCGCTGCATACGCCCAAGGGTCATGGAGAGGTTCACCTCTTCCACACCACCAGCACATTTCCCTTCGTAGTAAACACCTTCAGGCCACTCAGCGTCCTCTCCTCCCTGGGCTGTAAACTGACAAACCTTTAATTCTCTGGAATAAAAGGGCTTTAGAGAATTAATATGGTACACCTTAGGCTTTCGGTTGGAGGTGGGGAATGCTATGAGATAATTAACAGCTCCCAGGCGCTCCTGGACCACGAATGGCCCTTCCCACGATGCTTCCATTTTATGGGCCTGGAGCACCTTTAAGACCATGACCTGGTCTCCTACTTTGAAGGAACGCTCTCTGGCATGTTTATCATACCAGGCTTTTTGTTCTTTTTGAGCATCCTGTAAGTTTTCTCTAGCAAGGGCTAAAGAGGTTCGGAGGGTGTTTTGTAGGTTGGTTACAAAGTCCAGAATGTTAGTTCCTGGAGAAGGTGTAAATCCCTCCCATTGCTGCTTCACCAACTGCAATGGCCCCTTAACCTCACGGCCATATACAAGTTCAAATGGGGAAAACCCTAAACTGGGATGTGGTACAGCTCTGTAGGCAAAGAGCAACTGCTGCAATACTAGGTCCCAATCATTGGAGTGCTCATTTACGAATTTACGTATCATGGCCCCCAAAGTTCCATTAAACTTCTCCACCATGCCATTTGTTTGATGATGGTAAGGAGTGGCAACCAAGTGATTTACCCCATGAGCTTCCCAAAGGTTTTTCATAGTTCCTGCCAGGAAATTAGTCCCTGCATCTGTGAGGATGTCGGAGGGCCAACCTACCCTGGCAAAAATGTCTGCTAGTGCCTGGCACACACTTTTAGCCCTGGTGTTGCTTAGAGCTACTGCTTCCGGCCATCGGGTGGCAAAATCCATGAAAGTCAGTATGTACTGCTTTCCTCTGGGTGTCTTTTTCGGAAAAGGACCCAGAATATCCACAGCTACTCGCTGAAATGGAACTTCAATGATGGGGAGTGGCTGGAGAGGAGCTTTGACCTGGTCTTGGGGTTTTCCCACTCTTTGGCACACCTCACAAGACTGGACATAGGTAGAAACATCCTTGCCCATTCCCTCCCAGTGGAATGACCCCCCCAAACGGTCTTTGGTCCTGTTCACCCCAGCATGGCCACTAGGGTGATCATGGGCTAAGCTCAAGAGCTTGGCCCGGTATTTAGTTGGAACTACCAACTGTCTCTGAGGATGCCAGTCTTCCTGGTGTCCCCCAGAAAGAGTTTCCTTGTATAAAAGTCCTCTTTCTACAACAAACCTGGATCGATTAGAAGAGCTGAGAGGCGGTGGGTTGCTCCGTGCCGCCGTCCAAGCTCTCTGGAGGCTTTCATCTGCTTCCTGTTCGGTCTGGAACTGTTCCCTTGATGCTGGAGACATCAGTTCCTCATGGGATTGTGGACCTAGGCTTGGTCCCTCTGGAAGCGATATAGGGGATGGAGCTGTTTCTGTTGACTGTGAACCGCTCTCCGCTGGTGCACTATGTTGGGATTCAGGCTCCGGCTGAGCCTCTTGTGTAGGGTTATCAGCTGCTGCCAGTTCAGGTTCGGTGGGGCCCTCTGGTGTTGAGGTTGCAAGTACTGGATTCAGTGCTGACATGGGGTCTGGTGTTGGTTGTTCGGCTGGTTCCGGTTCTGGGACTGGTTCCGTCTGGGTCTCTGGGACTGGATCCACTACTGCTGTTGCAGACATTGGCCTGGGGTCCAGGTCCATCACCTCTGACTGGGTCCTGATAGAAGTTTCCGGAACAGAGCTAGGCCTCACGGCTTGTTTAGCCTGGTTGCGGGTGACCATTCCCACCCTCTTGGCCTGCTTCACATGATTGGCCAAGTCTTCCCCCAACAGCATGGGGATGGGATAATCATCATAGACTGCAAAAGTCCACATTCCTGACCAGCCCTTGTACTGGACAGGCAACTTGGCTGTAGGCAAATTGAAAGAGTTGGACTTGAAGGGTTGAATCGTCACTTGGATCTCTGGGTTGATTAAATTGGGGTCCACTAAGGAAGCATGGATAGCTGACACTTGTGCTCCGGTGTCCCTCCACGCGGTGACCTTCTTCCCGCCCACACTCACAGTTTCCCTCCGCTCCAAGGGTATCTGGGAGGTATCTGGGCCTGTGGACCTCTGGTGTGATTCCGGTGCAATGAACTGTAATCTGTTGGGGTTCTTGGGGCAGTTGGCCTTTACATGCCCCAGCTCGTTACACTTAAAACATCGTCCAGCTGACGGGTCACTGGGACGAGGAGGGTTGCTGGAGAACGGGGTGGTGGGACGATAAGGGGTCTGGAGGGTTCTTTGGGAGGTAGGTGGGGCTTTGGGCGGCCCCCGGTAATAGGGTGTGGTCTGGGGTGGTCCCTTCTGGTCTCCGCTCCAACTGCGACCAGTTTTCTTCTTCTCTGCCACCTCCACCCATCTGGCTCCAATCTCTCCTGCCTCGATTACAGTTTTGGGTTTCCCATCTAGGATGTATCTTTCTATTTCCTCAGGAACACCCTCTAAGAATTGTTCCATTTGCATTAGGAAGGGCAAATTTACTGGAGATTCAACACTTGCTCCTGATATCCAGGCATCCCAATGTTTCACAATGTGGTAGGCATGTCGGGTAAATGACATGTCTGGTTTCCACCTTAGGGCTCTGAACCTCCGACGAGACTGCTCGGGTGTTATCCCCATTCTGACTCTCGCCTTGGATTTAAACAGTTCATACTTGTTCATGTGTTCTTTAGGCATTTCAGCTGCCACCTCAGCTAAGGGTCCACTGAGCTGCGGCCTCAGCTCTACCATGTATTGGTCAGTAGAGATGTTGTACCCAAGGCAGGCCCTTTCGAAGTTTTCTAAGAAGGCCTCAGTATCATCACCTGCCTTGTAGGTGGGGAACTTTCTGGGATGGGAAGTGGTACCTGGAGAAGGATTGCTAGGGTTTGTTGGTATATTCTGCTGGGCCTTTATCCTCTCCATCTCCTCCACATGCTTCCTTGCCTCCATTTCCCTCTTGTGGGCAGCCTCCTGTACCTCCTTCTCCAGCCGCATGAGTTCTATCTGTCTTTCATGTTCCCTTTGTTTTTCCTCAGCCTGAAATTTGGCTAATTCCAGCTGTAGTCGAGCCGAGGATTTGGTCATTCTAACCTCTCTGTTTTTAACTAACTTTACACCTGAGGTTTAGAAATAAACAAACAAAACTTGGCTGTAAAATTTTGCTGTGCTGGAATAGAATACCTATTCTCTGATAGTGATTGTCAGCCTACAGAAAAAGACAATTCCCTTGTCTCTGCTCTGGGCCCAAATTAAAGCAAAAAACCTCCAACTACTTGGAAACCTGCTTACCCAGCCCAACGAAGAAAAAAAAAAATTTCTTTTCAAACCTGTGCTCCTTGTAAAACAAAAAAAAAAAAAAATCAAAATCCTAAAAAAAACCCTGCCACTTTTGTCTCCAGGCAAATGGGTAGAGCACACACCCCCTATTTACTTTTAGGAAGAAAAGAAAAAAAAAAAAAAACCTCTGGGTTGGAAGACTGTGAATTTCCCTGCAGGAGTTAAGTACCCTGCCTCCAGGCAAATGAAACCTGCAATTCACAAGATAATCCCCTTTTGTCTCTGCTTGGCCACAAAGCAGAGAGAAACCAAGCTGCTTTCAGTTTCAAAGCTGCCTTCTGGACTTCCTAAAAATTCCTTTTTAAAATCTGTATTTCTAGTTCAAAAAAATCTCAACTGGATCTCAAAATGATTTCAGGTTAATCCCACCACTGTGCCACCATGTCACGGTTCCTCCCCCACTCTGAACTCTAGGGTACAGATGTGGGGACCTGCATGAAAAACCTCCTAAGCTTATCTTTACCAGCTTAGGTCAAAACTTCCCCAAGGTAACAAATATTACCCCCGTTATCCTTGGAATGGCCGCTACCACCACCAAACTAATACTGGTTACTGGGGAAGAGCTGTTTGGACGCGTCCTTCCCCCCAAAATACTTCACAAAACCTTGCACCCCACTTCCTGGACAAGGTTTGGTAAAAAGCCTCACCAATTTGCATAGGTGACCACAGACCCAGACCCTTGGATCTTAAGAACAATGAACAATCCTCCCAACACTTGCACCCCCCCTTTCCTGGGAAATGTTGGATAAAAAGCCTCACCAATTTGCATAGGTGACCACAAACCCAAACCCTTGGATCTGAGAACAATGAAAAAGCATTCAGTGTTTTACAAGAAGACTTTTAATAAAAAATAGAAGTAAATAGAAATAAAGAAATCCCCCCTGTAAAATCAGGATGGTATATATCTTACAGGGTAATTAGATTAAAAAAACATAGAGAACCCCTCTAGGCAAAACCTTAAGTTACAAAAAAGATACACAGACAGAAATAGTTATTCTATTCAGCACAATTCTTTTCTCAGCCATTTAAAGAAATCATAATCTAACACATACCTAGCTAGATTACTTACTAAAAGTTCTAAGGCTCCATTCCTGTTCTGTCCCTGGCCAAGACGACTACAGACAGACACAGACCCTTTGTTTCTCTCCCTCCTCCCAGCTTTTGAAAGTATCTTGTCTCCTCATTGGTCATTTTGGTCAGGTGCCAGCGAGGTTACCTTTAGCTTCTTAACCCTTTACAGGTGAGAGGAGCTTTCCCCTGGCCAGGAGGGATTTCAAAGGGGTTTACCCTTCCCTTTATATTTATGACACTTACCTATGCTGGAGAGAATAGTGCCGGGGTGGGGGGTGGGGTGGGCAGCTTGCCCACTCCCATTTTAAAAGGAAAAAGGGCTTGCTCGTAGCTTGTCTCTACTACACGTCCCAAGTCAGCATGGGAAATAGAATTCCTGTCTAGAGGTGGCCATTTTAGTACGCTTGCTCTTCTGGAGCAGGATAGAGAATGGGGAAGAGACCAGGGATCGCTATAGGTTACTTTACTATAACCTCTTATTTCCCAGCATAGCGGACCAGCCACCATATCTTCTGCTGCTATAAACTGACATAGCTTCATTTACT
This sequence comes from Lepidochelys kempii, assembly GCF_965140285.1. NCBI lineage: Eukaryota > Metazoa > Chordata > Testudines > Cheloniidae > Lepidochelys > Lepidochelys kempii. The sequence goes on from NC_136382.1 coordinate 59,232,238, forward strand.
TTAGTATTGCTAAATCCGCTGACGACATGGCTCCAGGCATTCAAACAGTGACCAACCAACAATGCATGTCAGAGACAGGTAAACAGGAGGGGAAGTTGAGGAATACCCACTACAGTATAATTTGTTAGTGTTAAACTGTTCTGTGGTTTTGCCTGAATATTTTTGGTGTGTGTACGTTACAACATTCTCCTGTCTCATTCTGGTGGATACATTTTGTGGTGAAATAAACATTGATATTTTATTTTACCACTTTCTATGGAAATCATAAAGGGACCCCAAAATACAGATACCCCATGCACCCCTTATTCACTGTAAAGCATGTCCAAGGAACTCATCAGAAAGATACGTGCATTCACTGTGCACAATGACAGACTGCAGTGAACGTGTACAGAAGTCTGCTGGGTGGAGTCAGACTGGTTGATTTTTCTCAATAATGGACTCTCTGACCCCCGAAGTGCATTTTAAAAAAAAATGTTTAAATCTCTTGCTTCTCATGCTGTTAAGTGATAATTAGGGCTGTTGATTAATTGCAATGAACTCACGAGATTAACTCAAAAAAATTAACTGCGATTAAAAAAATTAATTGCGATTAATCACACTGTTAAACAATAGAATACTATTGAAATTTATTAAATATTTTTGGATGTTTTTCTAGATTTTCAAATATATTGATTTCTATTACAACACAGAATACAAAGTGTACAGTGCTCACTTTATATTATTTTTTATTACAAATATTTGCACTGTAAAAATGATAGACAAAAGAAATAGTACTTTTCAATTCACCTCATACAACTACTGTAGTGCAATCTCTATCGTGAAAGTGTAACTTACAAATGTAGATTTTTTTTTGTTACATAACTGCACTTAAAACAAAACAATGTAAAACTTTAGAGTATACAAGTCCACTCAGTCCTACTTCTTGTTCAGCCAATCACTAGGACAAACAAGTTTGTTTACATTTACGGGAGATACTGTTGGCTGCTTCTTATTTACAATGTCACCTGAAAGTGAGAACAGGCTTTCGCATGGGACTTTTGTAGCTGGTGTTGCAAGGTATTTATGTGACAGATATGCTAAACATTCATATGCTCCTTGATGCTTTGGCCACCATTCTGGAGGACATGCTTCCATGCTGATGATGTTCATTTAAAAAAAAAAAAAGGTAGTGTGTTAGTTAAATTTGTGACTGAACTCGTTGGGGGAGAATTGTATGGCCCCTGCTCTGTTTTACCCGCATTCTGCCACATATTTCATGTTATAGCAGTCTCTGATGATGACCCAGCATGTTGTTTGATTTACAAACACTGTCACTGAAGATTTGACAAAACGCAAAGAAGGTACCAATGTGAGATTTCTAAAAATAGCTACAGCAGTCGACCCAAGGTTTAAGAATCTGAAATGCCTTCCAAAATCTGAGAGGGATGGGGTTTGGAGCATGCTTTCAGAAGTCTTAAAAAAGCAACATTCCGATGCGAAAACTACAGAACCAGAACCACCAAAAAGGAAAATCAACCTTCTGCTGGTGGCATCTGACTCAGATGATGAAAATGAACATGCATTGGTCCGCTCTGCTTTGGATTGTTATCGAGCAGAACATGTCATCATCAGGGATTCTGGAATGGTGGTTGAAGCATGAAGAGACATATGAATCTTTAGTGCATCTGGCATGTAAATATCTTGCAACGCCAGTTACAACAGTGCCATGAGAACGCCTATTCTCACTTTTAGGTGACATTGTAAGCAAGAAGCAGAAATCATTATCTCCTGCAAATGTAATCAAACTTGTTTGTCTGAGCAATTGGCTAAAGTAGGACTGAATGGACTTGTAGGCTCTAAAGTTTTACGTTGTTTTATTTTTGAATGCAGTTATATTTTTGTACATAATTCAACATTAGTAAGTTCAACTTTCATGATAGAGATTCCACTACAGTACTTGTATTAGGTGAACTGAAATATACTATTTCTTGGTTTTTTTATAGTGCAAATATTTGTATTAAAAATAAATAGAAAGTGAGCACTGTACACTTGGTATGCTGTGTTGTAATTGAAAGCAATATATTTGAAAAATGTAGAAAACATCCAAAAATATTTAAATAAATGGTATTCTATTATTGTTTAACAGTGTGATTAATTGCAATTAATTTTTTTAATCACCTGACCGCCCTAGTGATAATTTAACCAAGTGATTAACCTTTTCCTTCCAGGAAAGTCTGGTAAGGAAATGCTATGCCAAGCAGCTTGCTCAACTCCAGTATTACCTCTTCGCTTCATTCAGCCTGTCTTGAGGCTGTGGCACTGTGTAACATTCAATCTGTCAGTCGAATACCGTTGCATGTCCACTGCCTGCCTGCCACCTGCATCACTTTGGTAACCATGGTTACCACATCAAGCCATTTGCAAACATCTAGGAGGATGCTGGAAAATGGGAAAGAATTCAGAGAGCCATTGTGGGAACAGTTCAAGGTCTGGAAAACATGCCTTACAGTGATTTGAGGTGCTCAATCCATCTAGCTTACTAAAGAGAAGGTTACGAGGTAACCCAATTATAGGGTACATCTATGCTACAGAGGCACAGCTATAACACTGCAGCTTCACAGCAAAATTTTTCACAGCCCTGAGTGACGTAGCTAGGTTGACCTAAGTTTTAGGTGTAGATCAGGCCACGGTCTATAGGGACCTACACAGGCAGACTGAATCCTATACTAGAAGAATCTCATCTAGAGACAAAAGGATAAGAAGATCCAATGACTTGAAGTAGAAGCTAGAATCGTTCAAACCTGAAATAAGGGCCAAGTTTTTAACAGTGAGTAATTAACTACTCCAACAGCTTATGGGGGGAAGTGGCAGCTTTTCCATCACTTGGAGTTTTTAAATCAGGAATGAATGTCTTTCTAAAAGTCATGCCATAGTTCATCCGTAAGTTATTGAGCTTGAAGCAGGAATTCCTGGGAGAAATTCAAAGGCCTGCATTCCGCAGGACGTTAGACTAGAGGATCATAGTAGCTCCTTCTGACCTAAAAACTATGAATTTATAACATGCTGCAACAACACGAAAGTCACTAATAGTGTAGAGGAACCCGATGCTGCTGTATAAGCTGTCTTGCCCCCCCATGCACCCCATTTTTGGCAATATAATGCAGCAGCAATATCTCCCCAGCATGTAACACTATTCAGAATCAAAAAAATTGACTCTACACAAAACTTAAGTTGTGGAAGGGAACCACAGTTATTCTGTTTCAAGCTCTAGCAAAGGAAAGGTTAGGTCTGTACTTTAGAAGGGGGAGAGGAGATGAGGAAAAGTCTGTGCCAGGAGCAGCTTATTCCACAATTGTCTATTATGAAGTTCTTTGCATCTTCCTCTGAAGCATCTGGTACTGATCACTCTGAAGAAAGGGATACTGGACTAGATGGAAAAGTACAATAATACATAATAACTCATCTGGCAATTCCTATGTTCCTGACTGAGGATCAAAAATGTGTTCACAAAAACATGTGTGATTTCCCACAGAAGGTAGTAAATAGACATGGCTGCTGGCAAAGTGTTTTGAACTGTAAAATAATGTAGCATCATGGGAGTGGATTCACATATACTACTTGCCTCCCTGGTCTATTCGGTTTAATACTTGTGGAAAATAACAGCCATGTTTGCGTGGCGGAATGGCACTTCAGAAGTTAAAAGCCTGTATTAAAGGTTGCAAAAAGTAGACTTTGAACTGTGAGATCATGTGAGTCAGCTCCATGGCATTCAAGCGGAATTCAAGAATGAATGTCAGCCAAGACTGACATGCCAAACTGTCAGACTCTGCCAAGCTCTAATGTGACAGATAGAGAGGATTTAGAAGTTGGGTGAAGGAGGAAGTGGGAGAAATGAGCAGTGCTATGACAGACACGGAATCGTTACACAAATCAAACATGCCCAAGGACAGTGGTTTAGAAAGAGGCCAGCTGATAATAAACTGCCTAGTGAGTCATGTGTTATTACCCTCTACTGGCTGGAATTGGAACTATTCCACTGTGTATAGTACTAATACTGCTACGTAGAATCAAGGCTCTACTTTAGCGTAAATTGTAGGTACAGCAGGAGGTTATAAGTTCTATCCTTGCTGGATACTCAAATGTGACACTTTTTGCAGCAGAGTGACAGCTGAAGTCATAAAGCGATCATAGCTTTAAGCTCCTTGATGCATATTGTTGAAGCTACTGAGGTACAAATAATTAGTAATCAAAGTAATACTTTATTCCAGTACTAACACAATTATTTTTAAAGGTGACTGCAAACAGTTAGGATTAGCACTGATTGAATTCTTTTAGTCAAAGCTCCCACCGCCTGTTAATTAAAACGGGACTTTTTATTTATTTATTTTTTTGAGGTTAGAGGTTCCATTGAAAGGAATGGCAACTGAAAAATTTCATCTTCTGTGCTGTAAGTTTTCAGTAAAACCAAAAACTTTTACCAGATGGGCCAAAGTGTTTTGCTTGCTGAAAAATGTTTCATTTTTGGATGAAAGCAAGATGTTGACAAAATTTCAGCAAAAACTCTTTTATAAAGCTTTCGTCAAAATTGTTTGCGCCGGGAGGGAGGAAACAACATTTCCTGATCAGCTCTATTTAAGATCACAGAGCACACTGAAACTTTAAAAAAGGTACAATGTACCAAAGTGTCAAATACGTTTAGAAATTTTAAATTACACAAATCTCTAGACTGATTTAGGAACATAAAAAATTTAAACTTTAGACATGTTTTACAGTTCAGTATTAAACCCACAGATTGCACTATTTTTCTATTACATATGCACTAAAATTAGAATGGTTCTTTGGTGCAAAAAAAGGGGACAAAACTGATACAGCAAGTGAATACTTTGATACAAAATATTACCCTACATCAGAGGTCTCCAACCTTTTTACGCCCAAGATCCTACCCCACCCCTTTCCCGAGGCCCTGCCCCTTCCCCGAAGCCCTGCCCCACTCACTCCATCCCTCTCTCTCTGTCACTCACTCTCCCCCATCCTCACTCACTTTCACCGGGATGGGGTAGGAGGTTGGGGTTTGGGTAGGGGTGCGGGCTCTGGGCTGGGGCCGAGGGGTTCACAGTGTGGGAGGGGGCACTGGGCTCAGCCTGGGGCAGGGGGTGGGGTGCAGGAGGGGGTGAAGGGTGCAAGCTCTGGGAGGGAGTTTGGGTGCAGGAGGAGGCTCTGGGCTGGGGCAGTGTTGGGTGCAGGAGGGGGTGAGGGTTCTGGGAGAGGGATCAGGGCTGGGGCTTGGGGTGCAGGAGGGGGTTCAGGGTGCAGGAGGGGAATCAGGGGGCTGGATCCATAAGGGGGCTTAGGGCTGGGGTTCAGCCTCCTGCCAGGTAGCACTTACCTCTGGTGGCTCCCAGTCAGTGGTGCAGCGTGGCTGCCGCTAGGACAGGCTCCCTACCTACTCCAGCCCCACGCCGCTCCCGGAAGGGGCCAACATGCCCCTACGGCGGGGGGCGAGCAGCCCATGGCTCCATACGCAGCCCCTCTCTGCAAGCACTGCTCCAGCATCTCCCATTGGGCACCACTTCCCATTCCCGGCCAATGGGAGCTGTGGGGGCGGTGCTTGCAGGCAGGAGCTGCGTGCAGAGGGAGACCCCTGTCCCCCGTCCCTGGGGCCGCGGGGCGTGCTGGCTGCTTCTGGGAGTGGCATGGGGCTGGAGCAGGCAGGGAGCCTGTCTTAGCAGCAGCCCTGCTGCACCGCTGGAGATTGTGATCAACTGGGAGATCCTCTAAGATCGACTAGTCAATTGCGATTGACCAGTTGGCAACCGCTGCCCTACATACTATTTTAAATACTTTACACTTTGTGGAAGTAGATAAAGGGAATTTGGATGCAGGCCTCTGAAATGAGCAGGAGTCAGGCTAACTCTAGCTTTAATAACGCGAGATTTGGAGAAGCGGGGATAGTGCAAAGCGAGTAGAAAAAGAACTGTGAGAGAGGCTGTTGTGACCTTGTATTAGATAAGAATAGAATGTAGACTATAAGAGAAATTGGTGAGAAAAATAAGATATCATGAAGGAATATGAATAAACAATATGCAGCTGTTGCTCATTATTGTCTGTAATAAAGGTATACATGCTTGCTCTAATTGTTTATCTTTAGAGAGACCTGCCTAGGTGGGGGAAACCCTGTATCCTAGTGCACTCTCTCCCTCTGTGCAATTGCTTGAGAAAATAAAGTGTATCTGACTTGCTGCACCCAACCTGAGAGTGAGAACTGTGGTTTCTCCGACAACTTCATCACTAAATTCAACATTTCAGAGTCACAAAGGTGATCTGAAGGGAAATAGCTTATATTTAATTTGTAGGCTACTTTCTGCATTCACAAACATTTACTTCATAGTGCTGTACAGAGAGTCACGGTAGCCTAGATATGCTTTAACTCCTAAATAAGATAGAGAAGTGGAAACTGTTTCTCACTTGCCATCATCATATAAAGAGGGGGGAAACTTTCTGGGAAGCAGTGTTGGCCAGCAATAGCTCAGAATAAAGACAGTCCCAATGAAGTACTCTGTAGAGTGTTTTCAGGATTAATTTTTTGAGGTGAAACTAGTTGCAAAGATAATTATAAATTGTTTTACATACTATTCCTTTGATAGGGGTGAAATAAATCTATCAATCACCCTCTCCCCCAACCATTGACACCACATTCAACAAAAGTTGTAGTAGGTGATTCCTATTTTCAACTACGGGGCAGGAGCTGTTGTATACACATCACCCAATGTCACTTGTCTTGGCATTGGCTATATCTCCCAGGATTAGTATAGTGTGGCAACTGTAAGCCAATACAAAGAGGAAAGAGAGCAGAATTAACAAAAGTAAAAAGTGACAGTGCTATTTGGGGTGTGTTTTGTTTGTGTTTTTCCTTAAACAGTAAGGGCTTGTCTACACTACAGGTTATGCTCTGTCACTCAGGGGTGTCAATAAGCCACCCTTCTGAGTGACATAAATTACACTGACCTAAGCATCACTGTCCCATCTTCCATCGGCATAGAGCGTCTTCACCAGACACACTACAGTGGCGCAGCTGCATTGGTGTAGTGTAGACAAGCCCTAAGACTGTCTCAAGGGTGAAAGGTTTGGCTTAATTTCCACTGTATTGATCCTGCAGTTACTCTTATAGTTTGCAAAAAGGGATCTCTTAGCAACAGATTACATATTGTGAACTACTTAATTTAATGAATATAATTTACTGTGTAAATTCTGCAGGGCAGAAATGCATCTTCTTTGCTTATAAAACATCGGACAAAGGGAAAAGGGAAAAAAGTGATCTGGGGAACTACAGTCCTGTTAGATTAACCTCAATTTAGAACAAATTTGGAAGAAAAAGTCACTAAGGACAGAGGAAAATGGGAATTGGAATAAAATGCAACATGGTTTTACAAAAGATAGATCATGCCAGACCAACCTGATCTCTTTCTTTGAGAAGATAACTGATTTTTCAGACAAAGGAAATGCAGTAGATCTAATCTACTCGATTTCAGTAAGGCATCTGATAAAGTTTCACATGGGAAACTATTAGTGAAAATGAATAAAATGGGGATTAATATGAGAATTGAAAGGTGGACAAGGAACTGGTTAAAGGGGCGACTACAGTGGGTCATACTGTCAGGCTGGAAGGAGGTTACTAGTGGAGTTTCTCAAGGATCAGTCTTGGGACCAATCTTATTTAACATTTTTCTTAATGACCTTGGCACAAAAAGCGGGCGTGTGCTAATAAAATTTTTGGAGGAAACAAAGGTGGGAGGTATTGCTAATACAGAGGAATATCAGAGTATCATACAAGAAGATCTGGACACCTTGAAAACTGGAGTAATAGAAATGGGATGAAATTTAATAGTGTAAAGTCATGCCCTTAGGGATTAACAACAAGAATTTTTGCTACAGACTGGGGACATACCAGTTGGAAGTGACAGAGGAGTAGAAAGACCTAGATGTATTGGTTGATCACAGGATGACTATGAACCGCCAGTGTGATGCGACCATGAAAAAGGCTAATGCAATCCTAGGATACATCAGGCATGGTATTTCCAGTAGAGATAAGGAATTTTTAGTACCATTATACAAGGCACTGGTGAGACCTCATCTGGAATACTGTGTGCAACTCTGGTCTCCTTGTTTAAGAAAGACTATTTCAAACTGGGACAGGTGCAGAGAAGGGCTACTAGGATGAGCAGACAAATGCAAAACCTACCTTATGAGAGGAAACTCATGGAGTTTGGCTTGTTTAGCTTAACCAAACAAAGCCTGAGGGAAGATATGATTGCTCTCTATAAATACATCAGAGGGACAGATGCCAGGGAGGGAGAGGAGTTACAGGAACTGCTCATTTAAAAAACCTTATGCTCAAATAAATTGGTTAGTCTCTAAGGTGCCACAAGTACTCCTTTTCTTTTTGCGAATACAGACTAACACGGCTGCTATTCTGAAACCTGTCATTATGCAAGGCACTGCATTTAGCCGTATGGAGTGGAAATCTATCAACTTCATGAAAAAACTTGTACAGATACAGACAGACATCATCATCCTTTCCAAATGCAAACAGATGGACATCGTACCAAAAGGACTGAAGGTAAAAAATCCATTACAATCTACATACCACACAGACTATGCTGACAGCTTGTGCCACACGCTCTCAAAGAAACTGTGGAACCACCTGATCAACATCCTCTACAGCAAACAGGGAAAGATTAAGAATGAGCTCTCAAAACTGGATACTTCCATAAAAAACCAACCTTCCACACAAACTTCCTTGTGGCTGGACTTTACTAAAACTAGACAAGCCATTTACAACACACACTTTGCTTCTCTAAACTATCTAAACTACTACACGCCACAAGGGGCCACAGCAATGGTTCCCTTAACCCACCCAGCAATATTGTTAATCTATCCGATTACACTCTTAGCCCAGCAGAAGAATCTGTCCTATCTCGAGGCCTCTCCTTCTGCCCCTCCACCCCCATGAACATGATACAGTTCTGTGGTGACCTAGAATCCTATTTTCGACGTCTCCAACTCAAGGAATATTTCCAACGCATACTAATCCACAGAGACCTACCTACCAACACTACAAAAAGAATGATTCTAGGTGGACTCCTGATGGTCGAGACAGCAGACTGGACTTCTACATAGAGTGCTTCCGACATGCACGGGCTGAAACTGTGGAAAAGCAGCATCACTTGCCCCATAACCTCAGCCATCCAGAACACAATGCCATCCACAGCCTCAGAAACAACTCTGACATCATAATCAAAAAGGCTGACAAAGGGGGTACTGTTGTCATCATGAATAGGTCGGAATATGAACAAGAGGCTGCTCGGCAGCTCTCCAACACCACTTTCTACAAGCCATTACCCTCTGATCCCACTGAGGGTTACCAAAAGAAACTACAGCATTTGCTCAAGAAATTCCCTGAAAAAGCACAAGAACAAATCCGCACAGACACACCCCTGGAACCCTGACCTGGCGTATTCTATCTGCTACCCAAGATCCATAAACCTGGAAATCCTGGGCGCCCCATTATCTCAGGCATTGGCACCCTGACAGCAGGATTGTCTGGCTATGTAGACTCTCTCCTCAGGTCCTACGCTACCAACACTCCCAGCTACCTTCGAGACACTACTGACTTCCTGAGGAAACTACAATCCATCGGTGATCTTCCTGAAAACACCATCCTAGCCACTATGGATGTAGAAGCCCTCTACACCAACATTCCACACAAAGATGGACTACAAGCCGTCAGGAACACTATCCCCGATAATGTCACGGCAAACCTGGTGGCTGAACTTTGTGACTTTGTCCTCACCCACAACTATTTCACATTTGGGGACAATGTAGACCTTCAAATCAGCGGCACTGCTATGGGTACCCGCATGGCCGCACAGTATGCCAACATTTTTATGGCTGACTTAGAACAACGCTTCCTCAGCTCTCGTCCCCTAATGCCCTTACTCTACTTGTGCTATATTAATGACATCTTCACCATCTGGACCCATGGAAGCCCTTGAGGAATTCCACCATGATTTCAACAATTTCCAACCCACCATCAACCTCAGCCTGGACCAGTCCACACAAGAGATCCACTTCCTGGACACTACGGTGCTAATAAGCGATGATCACATAAACACCACCCTATACCGGAAACCTACTGACCGCTATTCCTACCTACATGCCTCCAGCTTTCACCCAGACCACACCACATGATCCACTGTCTACAGCCAAGCTCTACGATACAACCGCATTTGCTCCAACCCCTCAGACAGAGACAAACACCTACAAGATCTCTATCAAGCATTCTTACAACTACAATACCCACCTGCTGAAGTGAAGAAACAGATTGACAGAGCCAGAAGAGTACCCAGAAGTCACCTACTACAGGACAGGCCCAACAAAGAAAATAACAGAACGCCACTAGCCGTCACCTTCAGCCCCCAACTAAAACCTCTCCAACTCATTATCAAGGATCTACAACCTATCCTGAAGGACGACCCATCGCTCTCACAAATCTTGGGAGACAGGCCAGTCCTTGCCTACAGAAAGCCCCCCAACCTGAAGCAAATACTCACCAGCAACCACACACCACACAACAGAACCACTAACCCAGGAACCTATCCTTGCAACAAAGTCCGTTGCCAACTGTGCCCACATATCTATTCAGGGGACACCATCATAGGGCCTAATCACATCAGCCGCACTATCAGAGGCTCGTTCACCTGCACATCTCCCAATGTGATATATGCCATCATGTTCCAGCAATGCCCCTCTGCCATGTACATTGGCCAAACTGGACAGTCTCTATGTAAAAGAATAAATGGACACAAATCAGACGTCAAGAATTATAACATTCAAAAACCAGTCATAGAACACTTCAATCTCTTTGGTCACTCAATTACAGACCTAAAAGTGGCAATTCTTCAACAAAAAAACTTCCTAAACGGGACTCCAACAAGAGACTGCTGAATTGGAATTAATTTGCAAACTGGATACAATTAACTTAGGCTTGAATAAAGACTGGGAGTGGATGGGTCATTACACAAAGTAAAACTATTTCTCCTTGTTTATTTCCCCTCCTACTGTTCTTTTCAACTGCTGGAAATGGCCCACCTTGATTATCACAACAAAAGGTTCCCCCTCTCTCCCGCTCTCCTGCTGGTAATACCTCACCTTACCTTTCCACAGTATGCATCCGATGAAGTGAGCTGTAGCTCACGAAAGCTTATGCTCAAATAAATTGGTTAGTCTCTAAGGTGCCACAAGTACTCCTTTTCTTTTCACCTTACCTGATCACCCTTCTTACAGTCTGTATGGTAACACCCTTGTTTCATGTTCTCTGTGTATATAAAATCTCCCCACTATATTTTCCACTGTATGCATTTGATGAAGTGAGCTGTAGCTCACAAAAGCTTGTGCTCTAATAAATTGGTTAGTCTCTAAGGTGCCACGAGTACTCCTTTTCTTTTTGCGAATAGAGACTAACACGGCTGCTACTCTGAAACCAGTGATGATGATTGTGGTGCTTGGTTCAGGTGGAGGAGTCAGAGGGTGGGATATTTCCCAGGAAATGCCTTACTGCTCAGTGATGAACTAGCAATTGGCTGAGCCCTCAAGGGTTAACTCTCATACTCTACAAGGCAGCAGAAAAGGAGGGAGGGCAGACAGAGACAGAGACACACACCCTGTGTGTGTTTGAGAGATAGAGATGCACATTTTCCCTTTAAGTATGAAGAGTGGGGTCAGAAGTACACTGCCTTGTTAATTAGATCAGCAAGCTGAGCTTATGCTCTAATAAATTGGTTAGTCTCTAAGGTGCCACAAGTCCTCCTTTTCTTCAAGCTGAGACCAGAACACTCCCTCCATCCCTGTGTCCCTCCTGCTCTATGGAAGATGGCGTAAAAGGGGTGCAGGAGCGGGGTGAGGGGGACATCCTGACATTAGCCCCCCTCTTCTTTCCGCCCCCCCACACCCCTCCACCCCCACCTCCACCCCCCACCTCACCCACAGCAAGCAGGAGGCTAGGGGAGCAGCTCCAAGGCAGAGGGCAGGAGCAGCACAGGACAGTGGTGGGAGGGACAGCTGAACTGCTGGCAATTGATAGCCTGCTGAGCAGCTGCTGCACAGGGAATTTAGGGGAGCTGCTAGGGGGGCTGCCGGTCCACCCTGGTTCCAACCACCTACCAACTAGCTGCAACAGGCTGCTCTTCCAGCAAGCAGTGGACAAAGCAGGCGGCTGCCAAACGACTTTAGAAGGGAGCATTGCACAACTTTAAAAGAGCATGTTCCCTAACTGATCAGTAACAAAACAACATTAACCTGGACGACTTTAAGTGAAAAGAAAAGGAGGACTTGTGGCACCTTAGAGACTAACCAATTTATTTGAGCATAAGCTTTCGTGAGCCACAGCTCACTTCATCGGATGCATAAAGTGGAAAATACAGTGAGGAGATTTATATACACACAGACCATGAAAAAATGTGTGTTTATCATACACATTGTAAGGAGAGTGATCACTTAAGATGAGCTTTATTACCAGCAGGAGAGTGGGGTGGGAGGAGAGAAAACCTTTTGAAGTGATAATCAAGGTGGGCCATTTCTAGCACATTTCCAGGAGTTAACAAGAACATCTGAGGAACAGTTGGGGGGGGGGAAATAAGCAAGGGGAAATAGTTTTACTTTGTATAGGTTTCAGAGTAGCAGCCGTGTTAGTCTGTATTCGCAAAAAGAAAAGGAGGACTTGTGGCTGTAGCTCACGAAAGCTTATGCTCAAATAAATTGGTTAGTCTCTAAGGGGCCACAAGTCCTCCTTTTCTTTTTACTTTGTATAATGACTCAACCATTCCCAGTCTCTATTCAAGCCTAAGTTAATTGTATCCAATTTGCAAATTAATTCCAATTCAGCAGTCTCTCGTTGGAGTCTGGTTTTGAAGTTTTTTTGTTGAAGAATAGTCACTTTTAGGTCACAAATCGAGTGACCAGAGAGATTGAAGTGTTCTGCGACTGGTTTTTGAATGTTATAATTCTTGATGTCTGATTTGTGTCCATTTATTCTTTTACGTAGAGACTGTCCAGTTTGACCAAAACGTACACTGTGTTTTTTGTGTGTGTGCTTCACGGCGGCCCTCAGCTTGGCCGTTTTTCTGAATTTACAGTCCAGGTCGACTCCTCCTGTGTCTGACCAGGAGTTGGGAAGATTTGGGGGGAACCCGGGCCTGCCTGTATTCTGGGTTCCAGCCCAGGGCCCTGTGGAATGCAGCTGTCTAGAGTTTCTCCTGGAACAGCTGTACGACAGCTACAACTCCCTGGGCTACTTCCCCCTGGCCTCCTCCCAACACCTTCTTTATCCTCACCATAGGACCTTCCTCCTGGTGTCTGGTAATGCTTGTACACCTCAGTCCTCCAACAGTCCGCGTTCTCACTCTCAGCTCCTAGTGCCTCTTGCTCCCAGCTCCTCACACGCACACCGCAAACTGAAGTGAGCTCCTTTTTGAAACCCAGGTGCCCTGATTAGCCTGCCTTAATTGATTCTAGCAGCTTCTTCATTGGTTGCAGGTGTTCTAATCAGCCTGTCTTAATTGTCTCCAGAAGGTTCCTGATTGTTCTCGAACCTTCCCTGTTACCTTACCCAGGGAAAAGGGACCTACTTAGCCTGGGGCTAATATATCTGCCTTCTATTACTCTCCTATAGCCATCTGGCCCGACCCTGTCACAATATATATATATATTAGTCTTTTGTCTGGTGAAAAAAATTTCCCTGGAACCTAACCCCTTCATTTACATTGTCTTATGGGGAAATTGGATTCACTTAACATCGTTTCGCTTAAAGTCGCATTTTTCAGGAACATAACTACAATGTTAAGTGAGGAGTTCCTGTATTTAAGTTAAGTGTCAGTGTGGACACAAGAACAAATGGCTATAAACTGTTCATCGACAAGTTTACGCTTGAAATAAGACAAAGGTTTTCTAATCATCAGAGTAATGAAATTCTGGAACAGCCTTCCAAGGGGAGCGGTGGAGGCAAAAAACCTAACTGGCTTCAAGACTGAGCATGATAAATTTATGGAGGGGATGGTGTGACAAGACTGTCATTATACAAAGTAAAACTATTTCCCCATGTTTATTCCCCCCCCGCACCCCCGACTGTCCCTCACACATTCTTGTCAACTGCTAGAAATGGCCCACCTTGATTATCACTACAAAAAGTCCCCGCCCCCTCCCCCGCCCACTCTCCTGCTGGTAATAGCTCACCTTACCTGATCACTCTCCTTACAGTCTGTATGGTAACACCCATTGTTTCGTGTTCTCTGTGTATATAAAATCTCCCCACTGAATTTTCCACTGAATGCATCAGATGAATTGAGCTGTAGCTCATGAAAGCTTATGCTCAAATAAATTGGTTAGTCTCTAAGGTGCCACAAGTACTCCTTTTCTTTTTGCGGATACAGACTAACATGGCTGCTACTCTGAAATCTTCAATGGCATGATCTGCAATTGGTAGTAGCAAATATCCCTGACAGCCGGTGATGGGACACTAGATGGGGAGGTCTCCTAGTTACTACAGAGAATTCACTTCCTGGTGGCTGGCTGGTGGATCTCACCAAAATGCTCAGGGTCTAACTGACTGCCATATTTCTGGTCAGGAAGGAATTTCCCCCGGGTCAGATTGGGAGAGACCCTGGGGTTTTTTTGCCTTCGCCTTCAGCTGCAGCATGAGGCGTGGGTCACTTGCAGATTGAAACTAGTGGAAACGGTGGGTTCTCTGTAGCTTTAAGGCTTTAAACCATGATTTGAGGACTTCAGTAACTCAGCCAGAGGTTATGGGTCTTTTATAGGAGTGGGAAGGTGAGGTTTTGTGGCCTGTGATGTGCAGGAGGTCAAACTAGATGATCGTGATGGTCCCTTCTGGCCTTAAAGTCTAGGAGTGTCACAATAATAGATAAATGTGCTTTTTGTAAGCAGGAGTGATGTGTGATTCTGCCCCCTCCCCTCCCCCACCTCTCTGCTTGCTTCCCCATTAACACTTGTGCAACCAAACCACAAGATCACTTAGTCCAAAGAAACTGGAATGGACCAGCAAACCTATGGGATAGCACTCCATCTTCCTACCCACCAATCACGGCCTGACCTTAAAGTTAACATAGTGACCTCAAAAATTCAATGTAATGAGCTGTTCTGACAGTATACGCAGACAATCCAGTAATCCTCATCACAAACCAATACAGTAAAGGGTACAAGGTACCCCAAAGTAAACTTTTTGATGTCACTTTCTTTGGACCTAAATCTGCAAATTCCATAGCACTTTTTGTGTCAGAGATTTTGAAGTAAAAATGAACTCCTATGATTTGACCTGCATGTCACCCCCCTGATTACCGCTTGTGATCCACAGGTCAGACAGAAACATGTTTCTGTAAAAAAGTCAGGCTGGTTCATAACTGAATACTTGTACCTTGCAAAAAGGTATTCACTTTTTCTAAGGTCTGAAAATTATAACAACTCTTCACTGAACCCCCACTGGCATACCTTACACAATCATTTCACCTGTGCAAAGTGGATGTGCAACATGCAAGTTGAGGATTCTAATTTGATAGTTTTTACACTCACTTCTCACAGTGTAAGTGGCTGAACAATGTGCAAGGCACCATAATCTTTACTGTTACCCTGTGCTCTCACCCTCATCTTGTCCTTTGACTGTTACCTCTTTGAGGCAGGGACCTTCTGTTATATCCCTTTACGGTGACTAGCACAATGGGGCTGGGATTTACAAGCTCTACCACAACACAAATAAGTAACGATAGGGAGTAGAGAGTTGGACCTTTGAATTTATTGGTGCCAAAATGCAACATAATCATAGTGATGTCCAATGGTTAGGGTATTCATCTGAGACATGGGAAAACCCTGTTCAAATCCCTTCTTCTCCTCAGGCAGAGGGGGGGAAATTGAGCCAGGATCTCCTTCATCCTGGGCGATTTCCCTAGCCACTGGGCTAAAGGTTACGAGGGATAGCTCTGGTGCCACCATCTCTTCTTCCTCTCCTCCCTCATCACCCCGGGGGCTGTTTTATGTTGAGTTCGGTGCACATGGCCACTGATCTGGCAAGAAATAGCTTCGACAAAAAACCCAAAAAGTGGCTGTGGGTCCCATGTGGAGATAGAGGCCTAAATCCAGCCTGGAAGGAGACACCTAACACCCTGAAAGGGGTGGGGCTTAGGACAGACCTCTTTTCTCAGCATCGGTTATTGGTTAGTTTATGCAGCTAGCCACTTAGCAGGTTAGCTTTTGTGAATCCCATTCTAAGATGCCTATCCCTCCTCCCTGCCCCCTGGCACTGAATGGGGGTGAGGAGGGGGAAGGTGTCCAGGTACTAACCCAGGCTTTGTACTGGGTGACTAGGTGCCTAAGGGCTTGTCTACATGTGCTGCTATAGCATTTCAAAGCTGCTGCTGCCCTGCTGTAGCACGTCAGTGTAAACACTATCTGCACTGATGGGAGCTGCTCTCTCATCAGCATGGGTAATCCACCTCCCGGAGAGGTGGTAGCTAGGTCGATGACAGAATTCTTCCATACCTAGCACTGTCCACGCAGGGACAGTGGTTGGCTTAACTGTGTCACTCAGGGATTTTTAACACCCCAGAGCGACATAACTGGGTCAATCTAATTTTAAAGGCTGGTCTACACTGGAAAGTTAGGTTGGCAATGGTGAGCATTGCGATGCTTAAATCCCTTTGAGAATCCCAGCCCAGGGAATTGGGTATTCTGGGGTGTGGCCCTCTCAAGCTCTCCTGTTGAAGCTGTTCCACTCTGTCATTAATAACATATATATTGGAGCAAGGATTTGAACCTGACTTTCCACATCCCAGGGGCATGCCCTAATCACTGGGCTCTAGTGTCGCTCACTCCCCCCACTCCGCCCAATGAATATTTAATTATTCATACAAAGTAGAGCAGCTTCAACAGGAGAGATTCCCCCCTCCCTCCCACTTCCCAACATTTAATACCCTGCTGTGGTTAGGGCACTCACCTGGGAGGTGGGTTTGAGTCCTTGCTCCAAATCAGGTGGAGCAGAATTTGTATCTGGGTCTCCTACATGCCAGGTGAGTGCCCCAACCACTGGGTTACTGGCTATATTGGAGTTCATTATGGGACAGCTCTTACTCCAGTTTTTCACAAGAAAGGGCTGACCTGGCTTAGTGGCCTAATTCCAGGAGATGGTTTACAGCTGAGAGGTGCCACCCTCCAGCCATCAGTCAATCAGGGATCTTCTAACTCTCCCCATACGACACATGGGGAACACGCCTAGCTCTGAGGAAGGAATTTCACTAGACTGCAGGGCACCTAAGAGTTAAGCATTTTAAATGCTGAACTTTGCAATGCATAAGCCCCTTTGTGAATCTAGCCCTAAGTCCCACTACATTTCACTTAGGGGCTTTTGAAAGTGTTACCCACAGGCTATAAGGTGTCTGTATACAGAATTCTAGAATAATACCAGTAGGCTTTGGGGTCGCAAAGAGACAGAGCTAATCATTTATGTATCCATGAAGCATTACATTCATTGTCTTTGAAGAAGGTAGTAATTATATCAGCTACTACCCAACCACAACATCCCCTTTTCTTTTGAAAGTCTCTCCTTTCTCCATGATTAGTCATAGGAGATAGGTTGATATGCAAGGCCAATGGAGAATCTTGGCAAGGAAATTCTATCCCCAACCCCAAACATACACACCAGAGCTTGAAGAGTGAAAGAAAGAGGGGACAAGGCAATCAATTCTGAGACATGAAGATTAAGACTGTCCTTAGGTTCACTTAACCTCTGAAGACCTCATGCAATAATCTCAATGAAACTGACCAAAGAACATACTAAAATTAGACAATAACCAGACTGCTATGGTTATAGCAAGTCTTATAGCAAGGGCTGTTGTCTGAGGTCTAAAAGGAAACAATTTGGATACAAAGTATTCAATAAGAAAAGGAGTACTTGTGGCACCTTAGAGACTAACCAATTTATTTGAGCATGAGCTTTTGTGAGCTACAGCTCACTTCATCGGATGCATACCGTGGAAACTGCAGTAGACTTCATATACACACAGAGACCATGAAACAATACCCCCTCCCACCCCACTGTCCTGCTGGTAATAGCTTATCTAAAGTGATCATCAAGTTGGGCCATTTCCAGCACAAATCCAGGTTTTCTCACCCTCCACCCCCCCCCCCCCCCACAAACTCACTCTCCTGCTGGTAATAGCCCATCCAAAGTGACCACTCTCTTCACAATGTGTATGATAATCAAGGTGGGTCATTTCCAGCACAAATCCAGGTTCTCTCACTCCCTCACCCCCCTCCAAAAACCACACACACAAACTCACTCTCCTGCTGGTAATAGCTTATCAAAAGTGACCACTCTCCCTACAATGTGCATGATAATCAAGGTGAGCCATTTCCAGCACAAATCTTAATGATCACTTTAGATAAGCTATTACCAGCAGGAGAGTGAGTTTGTATGTGTATGGGGTGTGGGGATGAGAAAACCTGGATTTTCATGCATCTGATGAAGTGAGCTGTAGCTCACGAAAGCTCATGCTCAAATAAATTGGTTAGTCTCTAAGGTGCCACAAGTACTCCTTTTCTTTTTGCAAAGACAGACTAACATGGCTGTTACTCTGAAACCTGTCATTATGCAAAGTATTCAATGTACTTCACAAGCAATGGCTGGCTCTGTAAGTCTTATCCCCATTTTTAGTTTCCTTACCTTACTGGAATGCATTGTCCAGACGGCTACATTTTGAGGCCCAACAATAGTGCCTAAAATAAGCTGGAGAGTCACTGCATGGAAGAATATAGCAGTGATGGCTCTGGACAACCACCACCAGCAGCTTCAGGACTACTTTAAAATACAATGTGAAAATCCCTATTAAAACACATGGCACTTCAAAGCCTTGTCTATTACAGGGAAATTTTGCAATAATTTTTCACAGCCGTGTTCATACCACTCCAGCTCCTCCAGTGTAAGCAACATTACAAATGCTGGCATTTCAAGCACTGTCATCTAAATGTGCTCAGCGCAGGTCTAACTGACTTAGTGCTTTACACAATGACAGTTAGGGTGACCAAATGTCCCGATTTTATAGAGACAGTCCTGATATTTGGGGGTCTGTCTTATGTAGGTGCCTAACACACCCCAAACCCTTTCCTGATGTTTCACACTTGCTGTCTGGTCACCCTAATGCCAGCAGTTAGTGGCCCATTTATGCAAGGGCTACCAGAATTGTCAACTCCAGTGGAGTTGAACCAGTATTAGCTACAGTGGGAAATCCCTGCAAATTTTCCCCAGTGTGAACAAAGGAAATGCTTTTCATAGCACAGAGGGGGAGTGAGCCATAGAGTAGAAAGATGTGTTTGTGATTAATACTGTAAGACTGGTAACAGTAAGAACCAGGGTCTTATTCCAGATGACCACAGACTTCCTAAATGTCCTTGGGCAAGTCACCCATCTTCACTTCAGTTTTCAGATGAGGATAATGATATCTACCTCACACTAACTGTTACTGCTTGTAAAGTGCTATGGAAGCACTGTGTTATTTTCAACTTCAAATCTACAGGTGCCTGTGAGGTAGACACAAACCATTCTTCTTTGAAATATGGGAAGACAAAAGGCAGAGAGGCTAGTGACTCTACCAAAGCCCCAAAATCAGTGTGAAAACTGGGATTGGAACTAAGAAATTTCTTGCTCCTAGTCTCTGCTCTGAATACACCTCTCTCCAAACCAGTGCACAATTTGAAAGTGTTTGGTTGAATGTGATTGTACTGAAATCTCTGCTTAATGGAGACTAATAACTGCGCATGTGATAATGAAGTATAATCCATTTAACAGGGACAGACATTGTCTTTAGACTGATCAATTCTCCAACAGAACGAATAGCAAGAATTTCTGCTAATTCAATACAGAATTAACACAAGTTTTGCTTAACAGGAATGCATTGAACCAGTGCCAAGGAGTTAAGAGGCACGTAACCAGTTATTAAAGAAGTATGTCTTTCTAAACTCTGTATATTACTACAGAAGCTGCTAGAGATAAGAGGAATAAACAAGGTGAAAGGCAGTGACTATTATAATATCAGCATGCTATGCAGTACAATTTTTATGTCCTTTTAAATATTTTTTATATTTAAGGGCTTCTATTTAGAAACCTCCCCTCCAGCCCATCAACATGGTATATGAGCATCTCCCAGACACTAATGTATTTATTCTCATATTACAGGCGGGAAACGGAGGCACAAAGACACTAAGGACATACAATACCAGAACTGAACACCGGTCTCCTGAGTTATGAGGAGAGGCTGAGGGAGCTGGGATTGTTTAGCCTGCAGAAGAGAAGAATGAGAGGGGATTTGATAGCTGCTTTCAACTACCTGAAAGGGGGTTCCAAAGAGGATGGCTCTAGACTGTTCTCAATGGTAGCAGATGACAGAACGAGGAGTAATGGTCTCAAGTTGCAGTGGGGGAGGTTTAGATTGGATATTAGGAAAAACTTTTTCACGACGAGGGTGGTGAAACACTGGAATGCGTTACCTAGGGAGGTGGTAGAATCTCCTTCTGTCATAAATATAAAGGGAAGGGTAAACCCCTTTGAAATCCCTCCTGGCCAGGGGAAAGCTCCTCTCACCTGTAAAGGGTTAAGAAGCTAAAGGTAACCTCGCTGGCACCTGACCAAAATGACCAATGAGGAGACAAGATACTTTCAAAAGCTGGGAGGAGGGAGAGAAACAAAGGGTCTGTGTCTGTCTGTAGTCGTCTTGGCCAGGGACAGAACAGGAATGGAGTCTTAGAACTTTTAGTAAGTAATCTAGCTAGGTATGTGTTAGATTATGATTTCTTTAAATGGCTGAGAAAAGAATTGTGCTGAATAGAATAACTATTTCTGTCTGTGTATCTTTTTTGTAACTTAAGGTTTTGCCTAGAGGGGTTCTCTATGTTTTTGAATCTAATTACCCTGTAAGATATCTACCATCCTGATTTTACAGGGGGGATTTCTTTATTTCTATTTACTTCTATTTTTTATTAAAAGTCTTCTTGTAAAACACTGAATGCTTTTTCATTGTTCTCAGATCCAAGGGTTTGGGTCTGTGGTCACCTATGCAAATTGGTGAGGCTTTTTATCCAACATTTCCCAGGAAAGGGGGAGTGCAAGTGTTGGGAGGATTGTTCATTGTTCTTAAGATCCAAGGGTCTGGGTCTGTAGTCACCTAGGCAAATTGGTGAGGCTTTTTACCAAACCTTGTCCAGGAAGTGGGGTGCAAGGTTTTGGGAAGTATTTTGGGGGGAAGGACGCGTCCAAACAGCTCTTCCCCAGTAACCAGTATTAGTTTGGTGGTGGTAGCGGCCAGTCCAAGGATAACGGATGTAATATTTTGTACCTTGGGGAAGTTTTGACCTAAGCTGGTAAAGATAAGCTTAGGAGGGTTTTCATGCAGGTCCCCACATCTGTACCCTAGAGTTCAGAGTGGGGGAGGAACCGTGACATGGTGGCACAGTGGTGGGATTAACCTGAAATCATTTTGAGATCCAGTTGAGATTTTTTGAACTAGAAATACAGATTTTAAAAAGGAATTTTTAGGAAGTCCAGAAAGCAGCTTTGAAACTGAAAGCAGCTTGGTTTCTCTCTGCTTTGTGGCCAAGCAGAGACAAAAGGGGATTATCTTGTGAATTGCAGGTTTTCTTTGCCTGGAGGAAGGGTACTTAACTCCTGCAGGGAAATTCACAGTCTTCCAACCCAGAGGTTTTTTTTTTCTTTTCTTCCTAAAAGTAAATAGGGGGTGTGTGCTCTACCCATTTGCCTGGAGACAAAAGTGGCAGGGTTTTTTTTAGGATTTTGATGTTTTTTTGTTTTACAAGGAGCACAGGTTTGAAAAGAAATTTTTTTTCTCTTTGGGCTGGGTAAGCAGGTTTCCAAGTAGTTGGAGGTTTTTTGCTTTAATTTGGGCCCAGAGCAGAGACAAGGGAATTGTCTTTTTCTGTAGGCTGACAATCACTATCAGAGAATAGGTATTCTATTCCAGCACAGCAAAATTTTACAGCCAAGTTTTGTTTGTTTATTTCTAAACCTCGGGTGTAAAGTTAGTTAAAAACAGAGAGGTTAGAATGGCCAAATCCTCGGCTCGACTACAGCTGGAATTAGCCAAATTTCAGGCTGAGGAAAAACAAAGGGAACATGAAAGACAGATAGAACTCATGCGGCTGGAGAAGGAGGTACAGGAGGCTGCCCACAAGAGGGAAATGGAGGCAAGGAAGCATGTGGAGGAGATGGAGAGGATAAAGGCCCAGCAGAATATACCAACAAACCCTAGCAATCCTTCTCCAAGTACCACTTCCCATCCCAGAAAGTTCCCCACCTACAAGGCAGGTGATGATACTGAGGCCTTCTTAGAAAACTTCGAAAGGGCCTGCCTTGGGTACAACATCTCTACTGACCAATACATGGTAGAGCTGAGGCCGCAGCTCAGTGGACCCTTAGCTGAGGTGGCAGCTGAAATGCCTAAAGAACATATGAACAAGTATGAACTGTTTAAATCCAAGGCGAGAGTCAGAATGGGGATAACACCCGAGCAGTCTCGTCGGAGGTTCCGAGCCCTAAGGTGGAAACCAGACATGTCATTTACCCGACATGCCTACCACATTGTGAAACATTGGGATGCCTGGATATCAGGAGCAAGTGTTGAATCTCCAGTAAATTTGCCCTTCCTAATGCAAATGGAACAATTCTTAGAGGGTGTTCCTGAGGAAATAGAAAGATACATCCTAGATGGGAAACCCAAAACTGTAATCGAGGCAGGAGAGATTGGAGCCAGATGGGTGGAGGTGGCAGAGAAGAAGAAAACTGGTCGCAGTTGGAGCGGAGACCAGAAGGGACCACCCCAGACCACACCCTATTACCGGGGGCCGCCCAAAGCCCCACCTACCTCCCAAAGAACCCTCCAGACCCCTTATCGTCCCACCACCCCGTTCTCCAGCAACCCACCTCGCCCCGGTGACCCGTCAGCTGGACGATGTTTTAAATGTAACGAGCTGGGGCATGTAAAGGCCAACTGCCCCAAGAACCCCAACAGATTACAGTTCATTGCACCGGAATCACACCAGAGGTCCACAGGCCCAGATACCTCCCAGATACCCTTGGAGCGGAGGGAAACTGTGAGTGTGGGCGGGAAGAAGGTCACCGCGTGGAGGGACACCAGAGCACAAGTGTCAGCTATCCATGCTTCCTTAGTGGACCCCAATTTAATCAACCCAGAGATCCAAGTGACGATTCAACCCTTCAAGTCCAACTCTTTCAATTTGCCTACAGCCAAGTTGCCTGTCCAGTACAAGGGCTGGTCAGGAATGTGGACTTTTGCAGTCTATGATGATTATCCCATCCCCATGCTGTTGGGGGAAGACTTGGCCAATCACGTGAAGCAGGCCAAGAGGGTGGGAACGGTCACCCGCAGCCAGGCTAAACAAGCCGTGGGGCCTAGCTCTGTTCCGGAAACTTCTATCAGGGCCCGGTCAGAGGTGATGGACCCGGACCCCAGGCCAATGTCTGCAACAGCAGTAGTGGATCCAGTCCCAGAGACCCAGACGGAACCAGTCCCAGAACCGGAACCAGCCAAACAACCAACACCAGACCCCGTGCCAGCACTGAATCCAGTACTTGCAACCTCAACACCAGAGGGCCCCACCGAACCTGAACTGGCAGCAGCCGATAACCCTACACAAGAGGCTCAGCCGGAGCCTGAATCCCAACATAGTGCACCAGCGGAGAGCGGTTCACAGTCAACAGAAACAGCTCCATCCCCTATATCGCTTCCAGAGGGACCAAGCCTATGTCCCCAATCCAATGAGGAACTGATGTCTCCAGCATCAAGGGAACAGTTCCAGACCGAACAGGAAGCAGATGAAAGCCTCCAGAGAGCGTGGACGGCGGCACGGAGCAACCCACCGCCTCTCAGCTCTTCTAATCGATCCAGGTTTGTTGTAGAAAGAGGACTTTTATACAAGGAAACTCTTTCTGGGGGACACCAGGAAGACTGGCATCCTCAGAGACAGTTGGTAGTTCCAACTAAATACCAGGCCAAGCTCTTGAGCTTAGCCCATGATCACCCTAGTGGCCATGCTGGGGTGAACAGGACCAAAGACCGTTTGGGGGGGTCATTCCACTGGGAGGGAATGGGCAAGGATGTTTCTACCTATGTCCAGTCTTGTGAGGTGTGCCAAAGAGTGGGAAAACCCCAAGACCAGGTCAAAGCTCCTCTCCAGCCACTCCCCATCATTGAAGTTCCATTTCAGCGAGTAGCTGTGGATATTCTGGGTCCTTTTCCGAAAAAGACACCCAGAGGAAAGCAGTACATACTGACTTTCATGGATTTTGCCACCCGATGGCCGGAAGCAGTAGCTCTAAGCAACACCAGGGCTAAAAGTGTGTGCCAGGCACTAGCAGACATTTTTGCCAGGGTAGGTTGGCCCTCCGACATCCTCACAGATGCAGGGACTAATTTCCTGGCAGGAACTATGAAAAACCTTTGGGAAGCTCATGGGGTAAATCACTTGGTTGCCACTCCTTACCATCATCAAACAAATGGCATGGTGGAGAAGTTTAATGGAACTTTGGGGGCCATGATACGTAAATTCGTATATGAGCACTCCAATGATTGGGACCTAGTATTGCAGCAGTTGCTCTTTGCCTACAGAGCTGTACCACATCCCAGTTTAGGGTTTTCCCCATTTGAACTTGTATATGGCCGTGAGGTTAAGGGGCCATTGCAGTTGGTGAAGCAGCAATGGGAGGGATTTACACCTTCTCCAGGAACTAACATTCTGGACTTTGTAACCAACCTACAAAACACCCTCCGAACCTCTTTAGCCCTTGCTAGAGAAAACTTACAGGATGCTCAAAAAGAGCAAAAAGCCTGGTATGATAAACATGCCAGAGAGCGTTCCTTCAAAGTAGGAGACCAGGTCATGGTCTTAAAGGCGCTCCAGGCCCATAAAATGGAAGCATCGTGGGAAGGGCCATTCGTGGTCCAGGAGCGCCTGGGAGCTGTTAATTATCTCATAGCATTCCCCACCTCCAACCGAAAGCCTAAGGTGTATCATATTAATTCTCTAAAGCCCTTTTATTCCAGAGAATTAAAGGTTTGTCAGTTTACAGCCCAGGGAGGAGACGACGCTGAGTGGCCTGAAGGTGTCTATTACGAAGGGAAATGTGCTGGTGGTGTGGAAGAGGTGAACCTCTCCATGACCCTTGGGCGTATGCAGCGACAGCAGATCCAGGAGCTGTGCACTAGCTACGCGCCAACGTTCTCAGCCACCCCAGGACTGACTGAACGGGCATACCACTCCATTGACACAGGTAATGCTCACCCAATTAGGGTCCACCCTTACCGGGTGTCTCCTCAAGCTAAAACTGCTATAGAACGGGAGATCCAGGATATGTTACAGATGGGTGTAATCCGCCCCTCTGAAAGTGCATGGGCATCTCCAGTGGTTCTAGTTCCCAAACCAGATGGGGAAATACGTTTTTGCGTGGACTACCGTAAGCTAAATGCTGTAACTCGCCCAGACAACTATCCAATGCCACGCACTGATGAACTATTAGAGAAACTGGGAAGGGCCCAGTTCATCTCTACCTTGGACTTAACCAAGGGGTACTGGCAGGTACCGCTAGATGAATCTGCCAAGGAAAGGTCAGCCTTCATCACCCATCTCGGGCTGTATGAATTTAATGTACTCCCTTTCGGGCTGCGAAATGCACCCGCCACTTTCCAAAGACTTGTAGATGGTCTCCTAGCGGGATTAGGAGAATATGCAGTCACCTACCTTGACGATGTGGCCATATTTTCGGATTCCTGGGCAGACCACCTGGAACATCTACAAAAAGTCCTTGAGCGCATAAGGGAGGCAGGACTAACTGTTAAGGCTAAGAAGTGTCAAATAGGCCTAAACAGAGTGACTTACCTTGGACACCAGGTGGGTCAAGGAACTATCAGCCCCCTACAGGCCAAAGTGGATGCTATCCAAAAGTGGCCTGTCCCAAAGTCAAAGAAACAGGTTCAATCCTTCTTAGGCTTGGCCGGTTATTACAGACGATTTGTACCGCACTACAGCCAAATCGCTGCCCCACTGACAGACCTAACCAAAAAGAAACAGCCAAATGCTGTTCAGTGGACCGGAAAGTGTCAGAAGGCCTTTAACAAGCTTAAAGCGACACTCATGTCTGACCCTGTACTAAGGGCCCCAGACTTTGACAAACCGTTCCTAGTAACCACAGATGCATCCGAGCGTGGTGTGGGAGCAGTTTTAATGCAGAAAGGACCTGATCAAGAATTCCACCCTGTAGTGTTTCTCAGCAAAAAACTGTCTGAGAGGGAAAGCAACTGGTCAGTCACTGAAAAAGAATGTTATGCCATTGTCTACGCTCTGGAAAAGCTACGCCCATATGTTTGGGGACGGCGTTTCCACCTGCAAACCGACCATGCTGCACTAAAGTGGCTTCACACCGTCAAAGAAACTAACAAAAAACTTCTTCGGTGGAGTTTAGCTCTCCAAGATTTTGATTTCGACATCCAACACATCTCAGGAGCTTCTAACAAAGTGGCTGATGCACTCTCCCGTGAAAGTTTCCCAGAATCAACTGGTTAAAATCGTCCTTGAGATGTGGAAAATATTGTTAGTCTTTATGTAATTGGTAGTATATTTAGAGATGCATGTGTCTTATTAACTCTGTTTTCCTAGAGCTCCAGGAAGAAATCCCAGCCAGTGTTTCACCCTAGCTGAGATTTGGGGGGCGTGTCATAAATATAAAGGGAAGGGTAAACCCCTTTGAAATCCCTCCTGGCCAGGGGAAAGCTCCTCTCACCTGTAAAGGGTTAAGAAGCTAAAGGTAACCTCGCTGGCACCTGACCAAAATGACCAATGAGGAGACAAGATACTTTCAAAAGCTGGGAGGAGGGAGAGAAACAAAGGGTCTGTGTCTGTCTGTAGTCGTCTTGGCCAGGGACAGAACAGGAATGGAGTCTTAGAACTTTTAGTAAGTAATCTAGCTAGGTATGTGTTAGATTATGATTTCTTTAAATGGCTGAGAAAAGAATTGTGCTGAATAGAATAACTATTTCTGTCTGTGTATCTTTTTTGTAACTTAAGGTTTTGCCTAGAGGGGTTCTCTATGTTTTTGAATCTAATTACCCTGTAAGATATCTACCATCCTGATTTTACAGGGGGGATTTCTTTATTTCTATTTACTTCTATTTTTTATTAAAAGTCTTCTTGTAAAACACTGAATGCTTTTTCATTGTTCTCAGATCCAAGGGTTTGGGTCTGTGGTCACCTATGCAAATTGGTGAGGCTTTTTATCCAACATTTCCCAGGAAAGGGGGAGTGCAAGTGTTGGGAGGATTGTTCATTGTTCTTAAGATCCAAGGGTCTGGGTCTGTAGTCACCTAGGCAAATTGGTGAGGCTTTTTACCAAACCTTGTCCAGGAAGTGGGGTGCAAGGTTTTGGGAAGTATTTTGGGGGGAAGGACGCGTCCAAACAGCTCTTCCCCAGTAACCAGTATTAGTTTGGTGGTGGTAGCGGCCAGTCCAAGGATAACGGATGTAATATTTTGTACCTTGGGGAAGTTTTGACCTAAGCTGGTAAAGATAAGCTTAGGAGGGTTTTCATGCAGGTCCCCACATCTAGAGTTCAGAGTGGGGGAGGAACCGTGACACCTTCCTTAGAGGTTTTTAAGGTCAGGCTTGACAAAGCCCTGGCTGGGATGATTTAACTGGGAATTGGTCCTGCTTTGAGCAGGGGGTTGGACTAGATGACCTTCTGGGGTCCCTTCCAACCCTGATATTCTATGATTCTATGATTCTATGACCTAGTCCAGTGCTTTAACGACAAGAAAATCCTTCCACCTCTTTATGAAAAAGGGCAGCGGCTTGACTCACCATCCACCAGCGTATGTCAATTAAGACGACTCTGCTGTATTGCCAAGTGTACCATGATAGCAAGAAGTTGTCACCAAAGTGCTCACTACCTTGCATCCAAATCATCTCTCCTTGGGCAAAGACAGAATAAATTGATTTTTTGTGTAGGGGAACTCTGGATGGGCCATGGAACTCCAGCAAAGCATCTCCATAGCAGTTACTAGAGCTCATTGTCATCAATAGCCTCTGCAGACAGCGTCCCTCCCTACAGCAGGGTCTGGAGGATTTGGCTAGTGGCTCCGCCAAGTTAGACTTTCTTAGGACCATCTTCCCTGAGGCACCACTCTATGACATGTAGGTGGGCAGTAGCTCTCCACGTGCAGGCTCTTCTACCTCAATCCACTCAACAGACCTGAACCACTTCCACTTCATCTACCCAGGCACTCACAGGGCAGGCTTCCAGCGATATGACTAAACCTTGGCACTGAAATATGGGATCATGATTTATAATTGAGTAATAGTCACTGTCCACACACAGCTCTGCCCCAAAGAGCTCACCTTCTTTGGAAAGTGAACCCCTTTACTAGTCCAGCAAGTCTAACAGGGGCACTGCACCATTCTTGTTTCTCTTCCAATAAACAAAATTCCCAGTGGATAAAATAAGCAGACCTCATAGTATAGCAGCTGAGGTTATAAATGAAGCATTTGTAGAAGTGCAGAACATTCGCCTTCTTTTGTTAATTTGTAGGCTATATGGAACACAAAAGTGGTTATCACGTTTGTCAAGTACATACAAGCTACAGAGTGATAGAACCTTTTCTATTTGGCTAAGAAAACTGAATAACCAGACTTTTGGAACACCGGTCTCTTCCATTAGGAAAAAAAAAGAATGCAGAGCATGCGGGAAGCACGGGCTGCCAGAAAGTCATTAATTTCGGTGAATGTGAGATCAAAGGGAGAAGATATAAATATAGAGCCAGCTGCAGGTGTGGTGGCATGAAGTTTCTCAAATTAGTAGCTCTGTCTGGATTGACTGACAGCAGGTTTGATCACAGGGACTAGATAGCAAGAGAAGATGAAATGAGAAAAATATACAAGAGAAACTCATTCCTCAGCTCTTGAATTCAGAAATCTACACAAACTCCCCAAACAACTCATCATGCATTGTGAAGGAGGACTTGTGGCACCTTAGAGACTAACAAATTTATTAGAGCATAAACTTTCGTGAGCTACAGCTCACTTCATCGGACGCATGCATGTTGGTCTCTAAGGTGCCACAAGTACTCCTTTTCTTTTTGTGGATACAGACTAACACAGCTGCTACTCTGAAACCTGTCATCATGCATTGTGTAGGTGGTTTCTACTTTGGGAGCAATTCAGCCTACAGTCTGTGTAACGCACACTCTCACCAGTGTCCTTTTTTCCCTCCTTGTTAATGAGAAAGTTCAGTCTACCACAACTGTACCTGGCTTTTTCTAAACCTCCTTGCCTTTAATCTCTGAACTTAATGATGAAGTCTGCACCCAGCATGCAGGCAATCTGCTCCAGAGGCTGCCCCTCAGGACATTGCCTTTATAAACCTGTCTTTAAAAAAGAAAACCTAGTAAAATTCTCAGCTGCAACTGTGAGAGTCATTATACAGATACCTTTTGCCAAAGAGTTGCTCCATATACTTAAATATTTGTCTTTTTCAAAGTATCAAGCAGGACTAGACTATATTAGGGATTCAATAGCTGCCAATTTTTCTCTCTCTCTTTTTTTTTTAAAACAACATCATACCAGTATCTTCACTAATGCATCTTCTTTTGCTCAACTACAAAGAGCGTGAAGTCATTTTAACTTTGTCACTTCAAATGGAATTGCAAACTATCACAATTTTTGTTGGGGAGACAGCGATACACCACAGTTTGGTGGTTTGAACCTGGGGTCTACTTCCAGCTCAGCCGCTGACTTAGTTTCAAGCCTGTCCTTTTGTGTCTGTGTGCCTCAGCACTGTAAAATGGCTTTGGGATTCAGCCTTTGTGGTACACAGGTTTTCCAAGCTGTAGAGCCCTTTAGTGTCCATACTTAGCATAGCTCTGAAAAGGTGGAAGGCTTCTAACCATTTTCACTGCACAGACTATCTTCAGAACCTGAACTGATGGCTGAAATTGGAAACG
The DNA here is from genome assembly GCF_965140285.1 of Lepidochelys kempii. Classification (NCBI taxonomy): domain Eukaryota; kingdom Metazoa; phylum Chordata; order Testudines; family Cheloniidae; genus Lepidochelys; species Lepidochelys kempii. The sequence continues at coordinate 59,262,348 of NC_136382.1, forward strand.
TACATGCCTCCTGACAATCAGGAACTGGTCACAGTCTTTCCTAAAGCTTTTGGGGCTAAGGAACCAGGAGCTACTGATCCACCATTTTGTTGGGCTGTGTTTGCATTTAGAGGGGCATTAAATAATCATATTAGCCTACCCCAAACTCCAGAGGCCAGCCTTGTTAGTTAAGGTATGCCTACAATGCAGTTAGACACCCGCAGTTGGCCCTTGCCAGCCAGTTGACTCAGGCTCACAGGGCTTGGGCTAACGGGCTCTTTAATTAACATAAGAGTAGCCATACTGGGTCAGACCAAAGGTCCATCTAGCCCAGTATCCTGTCTTCCGACAGCGGCTAATGCCAGGTGCCCCAGCCGCAATGAACTGAACAGGCAATCACCAATCACCAAGTGATCCATCCCCTGCCACCCACTCCCAGCCTGCCCCTGCTCAAGTTGCAGCCCAAGCTTGGGGACCCTCACCCCTTGCGGGGTCCTGGAGTCCAAGCTCCAGCCTGAGCCCAAACATCTACACTGCAATTAAACAGCCCCTTCACCCAAGCCCGAGTCAGCGGGCAGGTGTGAGATTGCACTGTAGACATACCCTAATACTTCCCTTCCTAACAGAGGTGAGGTCAGACTGGATGCTTGTAACTTGCTTTAAGACCCGCAGACAGAAAGCACTAGATAAGCATAAAGCATGGCTATTCATGCTTTATTATCACACCATTAATAAGAGTTATACTTTACCAACCACTAAATTCCTGGTCACCGCCTTGCTCAGAGAATCAAGTAGCATTTAGTCAAACCCTTTGCAGGCCAAGCTCGAGGATTTTTGTCAAGTCTTACATAGCCTTTTCCCCTTTGATTTTGAAGGAAGGGGTGTCAAAATTCAGCCTGAAGCCATTATGCTTTAAAACCTAACAGTGTAAGGTGCTAATCATGCAGTGTGCTGCATGTGGGTGCAGGGGCCCTCCCAAGGAGAGGATTGAGACCTGTTTGGAAAGGTCTTGAACATTCTTTTAAGGATAGCACTGAAATCAAAATCAAGTGCTGTTATGGTGCTATACACATCATGAGCTGCAACTAATAATACGTTGTTATTATTGAACTAATGTATTATCTGCTCTGCTGTTTCATTTTGACTCAGATCCAAAAATCCTTTAATACAGACTAACACGGCCGCTACTCTGAAACCTTTAATGGATCAGTGTTTTAACAGCCCTTGTAATTCGGTCCAAGTGTTTTGCACCTTGAATAACTGTGTGCCTTAAATTCCTATAATACTCCACTGTATACCTTCTTCTTTGCCTCTGAGAGTCTTTCAGAACATAATGGCATTCTGAGGGAGAGGGAGGGGGTACTGAATATACTGCAAGCTTTTCTATATAGCATGGGGGGGCCTGCCAGCTCTTTCTATTGTTCCACAGGCATGCACCAGCTCAGCAATGTGTTTTCAGTCATTCTAAATCCCTTCCTTTGTGTTTTCCGGCGAACAGGGGCAGCGGCTCTAAACAGTAACCTCCTCGCCTAGTGCATTGAGACAAAGAAACGTACAACTACATAGTTATGACTCATGACTCAGCTAAAAAGAGATGAATCAAACGGAACTCTCCTGAGAGGAACAGGAGCTGCACGTTAACCGTGATATCTGGAAAACCCCCACTCTTGTTTGATTCCTGAATCGTACATTATGATTCAGAAGAGTTCAAACAGGCCGGGGGTGGGCAGGGGGATTTGCAAAGGGATTGTTTTGCTCTCCGTAGAAAAACATCTGCCCCTGTAAAAGTGTGTTTATTCAGCATGCCTAAAGCTGCATATGCTCTGAAATAGTTCATCTTTGAAGCCTAGATAGAAATGACGTACTTTCATGGAGCAGAAACAGACAGCGGGGCCTAGTTTTGACTCGTGTTTGGCATGTTTGTGTTTTTCCAATAGGTCCTCAGTCAGAAGTGAAGGCAGCTGCTCCTTATAATTAAAAGCCAGTGAGCGATTCAAACTGGATGTTGGTGGTTTGACCACTTGCTTAACAGAGCTGGCATTTCAATGGCCAAAAGGAAGTTTTGAAGTTAGCACCCTGTGAAGGAGTGTGGGGGGAAACACCACTGTTCAGTGGCCTTGTGGTTTCAGTCTGTTCTTATGGAGATGAAACAAGACTGATGTGCATTGATTTTCTATGTTTGCAACAAGAAGGTACTCTGAGCACTTGTAGAATGAAAATGATGAACCTGCAGAATGTAGCCTACGTCCGCAAAAAATATTGGTTTTGATTGTGTCTTAATCTGAGCTAACAGCATTTTATGCCATTTTTGCCTCTCCATGACTCTCATAAAACCAAGATGTTTTTTTCAAGGAGCGAGGAATGGAGCAGTTTCTGGCAGCATACTGCTAGCTTGCTTACTGATATTGATATTGCTGTCAGTACTGCAAACATTCAAAAGCCATGAGATAGTTTTAAAAAGCTCATGAATTTTAGGCAAACATTTGGGCCTTTTATTTTTCTGGCTTCTTTGATTTTTGAACCATTAAGGTGATAAAAACTGGACAGGGACTCAGAACACCCGGTTTCTATTCTACTGGCCTGCTGAGTGACCTTGGGCAAGCCACCCAGTGCTCTGTGCCTCTGTTTCCCCATCTGTAAAATGTGTTTCATGAGGTGGACCTCCTCAGTAAAGTGCTTTGAGCTCTACTGATGAACAGCACTCTGTAAGAGCTAGGGGATATTATATCATCATTATTAATTATTTCCTTCACAACCACAAGGGCTAGAAACTTTTTTTTTAAATGAAAACTGATATACTCAGATAATCCAAGGATTCCAGGCACTGGGACTTTCAGAAAAATACCAAATTTCATGATACTTACAATATAACTGCAAGAAGTGGCAAAATTATTGTTGTATGTGATATTTTATCTGAAACCTGATAAAGAGCAAAGCCTGACAGTTCTGATTTTGCAAGCACTTAACCACGTGAATAAATGCATCCATATGAGCAGCCCCATAGGAGTCAATGGCTAAGCAAGCAGGCTAGGGGCTTGTCTACATGAGAAGGTTGCACTGGTTTAAGCTAATGTATGATTTTAAACTGATTTAATTAAACTGGTGCAAACCCCTTTGTGGACAGTCTTATTTCAGTTTAAGAGAGTCTTATGCAGTTTAATTTATGTTGCTTTGGAGCAGACTTAAACTAAAACAAAAATGCCTCTCTTTGAAACTGATGCAGAAGTGTGCACCAAGTAAACTACATTCAAATAAAAACTGATTTAAGTTAAACTGATGCAACTTTCCTATTTAGACAAGGCCTAGGACTCGAGAGGTCTTGATTTCCAGCTCTGCCATAATTTCCTACTTGACCTTTCCTCATGGGCTGGAGTAGTTAAGCCAATGGGACAGCTCTCTTCCGTTGGCTTAGAGCGGCTACATTAGAGAGCTTACAGTGGTGCAGCTGCATCAGTTCAGTGTAGCCATGCCCTTATTTTTTGTGAAGTGCTCTGAGGTGTGGGAGGAGGCTGCACAAGTAGCTAAAGAGACTGACTTACCTACAGCTGATGATCTTTAAAGCACTTTGCAACCACTGAGTCATACCTGTCCTTCCATAGTTGAGAGAGGCAAGGTGGGTGAGGTAATAACTTTTATTGGACCTACTTCTGTTGGTGAGAGAGGCAAGCTTTCAAGCTTACACAGAGCTCTTCTTCAGGTCAGCATAAACTCGAAAGCTGGTCTCTTTCACCAACACAAGTTGGTCCAGTAAAAGATATTACCTCACCCACCTTGTCTCTCTAATATCCTGGGACCAACACGACTGCAACAGCACTGCAGACTTCCATACATTTGATGGTTACCATCACCCCTGTGTGAATATTTCTCTACATTTGACCCTTTTCTACTGCTATTTCTTCATAACATCCGTGTTAGTCTGTATTCGCAAAAAGAAAAGGAGTACTTGTGGCACCTTAGAGACTAACCAATTTATTTGAGCATAAGCTTTCGTGAGCTAAAGCTCACTTCATCGGATGCATACTGTGGAAAGTGTAGAAGATCTTTTTATACACACAAAGCATGAAAAAATACCTCCCCCCACCCCTTGGGAGACAGGCCAGTCCTTGCCTACAGACAGCCCCACAACCTGAAGCAAATACTCACCAGCAACCACACACCACACAACAGAACTACTAACCCAGGAACCTATCCTTGCAACAAAGCCCGTTGCCAACTGTGCCCACATATCTATTCAGGGGACACCATCACAGGGCCTAATAACATCAGCCGCACTATCAGAGGCTCGTTCACCTGCACATCCACCAATGTGATATATGCCATCATGTGCCAGCAATGCCCCTCTGCATTGGTCAAACTGGACAGTCTCTACGTAAAAGAATAAATGGACACAAATCAGATGTCAAGAATTAAAACATTCATAAACCAGTCGGAGAACACTTCAATCTCTCTGGTCACGCGATTACAGACATGAAAGTTGCATTATTACAACAAAAAAACTTCAAATCCAGACTCCAGCGAGAAACTGCTGAATTGGAATTCATTTGCAAATTGGATACAATTAACTTAGGCTTGAATAGAGACTGGGAGTGGCTAAGTCATTATGTAAGGTAACCTATTTCCCCTTGTTTTTTCCTACTCCCCCCCCCCCCCGACGTTCTTGTTAAACCGTGGATTTGTGCTGGAAATGGCCCAACTTGATTATCATACACATTGTAAGGAGAGTGATCACTTTAGATAAGCTATTACCAGCAGGAGAGTGGGGGGGGAGGAGGTATTTTTTCATGCTTTGTGTGTATAAAAAGATCTTCTACACTTTCCATAGTATGCATCCGATGAAGTGAGCTGTAGCTCACGAAAGCTCATGCTCAAATAAACTGGTTAGTCTCTAGGGTGCCACAAGTCCTCCTTTTCTTTTTGCTATTTCTTCAACTCTCTACTGGCACTTGTACAGTTCCTGTGCTTCACTTCCCCGCTCCCCCACCAGAAGTATTCAGCAATCCCATCTGCTATGTAATCATATAGCTGACAGCGATTGCTTGACATATTTTAGTCTCCCACTCTTTACCCATAGAGGTTTTTTTAACAGAAACAGGGGTTTTTTTGTAGGCTCGTATAACCATGAATGGAATATTAATAAAGATTATGTAAAAATTATGTAACTAAACTTCATGATACAAAAGCCAAAAAACACTAACAAAAATATTCCGGACAGTGAGTTATTCATTTTCATGAACATTTCCAAAGGATTTATAGAACAAATTACAGACTGTGAAAGTCTCTTTTTAGTCTAAACCAGGGGTGGGAAAACTTTTTGGCCCGAGGGCCATATTGGGGTTGCAAAACTGTACGGAGGGCAGGGCAGGGAAGGTTGTGCCTCCCCAAACAGCCTGGGCCCCGCCCCCTCCCACTTCCTGCCCCCAGCTTCCCCTCTCAGAACCCTCCACCCATCCAACACCCCCTGCTCTTTGTCCCCTGACTGTCCCCTCCCAGGATCCCTGCCCCTAACTGCCCCCCCCCGGGACCCTACCCCCTATCCAACCCTCCCTGCTCCCTGTCCCCTGACTGCCCCGACCCCATCCACACCCCTGACAGGCTCCCCTGGACTCCCACACCTATCCAATCCCCCTTGTTTCCCGTCCCCTGACCGCTCCCCACCCCCCACAGAACTTCCACCCTATCCAACCGCCCCCCCCGCCCCAAACCTCCACCCTTTATCCAACCGCCCCCTGCTCCCTGTCCCCTGACTGCCCCCTGGGACCTCCTGCCCCTTATCCAGCCCCCTTACCATGCCGCTCAGAGCAGCACGTCTGGGAGCCGCGCCACTCGGCTGGAGCCAACCATGCTGCCCAGAGGGCTGCCCGTGTGGCGGTGTGATTGCGGGGTGGGGGGGCACAGCTGGGGAGGGGCTGGGGGCTAGCCTCCCCGGCCTGGAGCTCAAGGGCCAGGCAGGATGGTCCCGCAGGCCATAGTTTGCCCACCTTTGGTCTAAACCCTCAATTGTGTGGACTGGCAGACCTAGACTGGCTTTAATGGGACTCTGGGTGCACATAAGGGTCTGCCCATTGGCGGATCAGGGCCTAAATGTACAAAAACTTACTGACAGTAGTGGTGAGTGACATAGACTTGAAGTAAACCAAGAGGAAATTGGATTCTGGTAAATAACCAATTTCTCATTACTCCAAGGGCTGATTTGGGCCACCTTAATTATGTCAAGTAGTGCCCTACTCTCTAAATATTTCTTTTGGTGAGTGTAACTCTTTTTTATGTTATGTATTTTTCTAGCCAAGCAAAAACAAAAACAAACAACCTATGCAATGTGTACTGCACATGTAACTTTGAAAGGGTTCGGCCATGGTCAGATAAAAACCAAATTTTACTTGAAGAGTTCTTTCTGTACCAAATTTCAGTTTTTACTCCTAGCCATTTTTCCTTTAGAACTGTTCAAAAAAAGATGCATGCATTTTAAATAATGCAAAAAGGAGGTTGTTTTTTAACTCCCAGTCCCCTTTACTTGAAATAGCTGAAGTGTTTTTGCTTAATCTTTCAAAACAAAACCAAAAAAGCACCATTGGATCGCTTAGACAGCTTTGAGTAAGAATGGCAGAATGAGGCCTGGAATTCAAACCAGTGCTCAAATGTGCTTCATTTCATTTCCCTTTTAAATCCGCAGTTTATAAACAGAGTTCACCATAGCAGCAATTATTTCCCCATTGTCCTTTAGGATGTGAACTGTAGCACAGCAAGAAAGGAAACATTTAGTAATCATTGGCTTATCACTTAAAGCAGGATTGTCCCTTGGCCTCACACCTTTACATGGATGGATAAGCCCCCATGCTCCTCCTTACACCCCACATAGACTTTGGGGCTGGGCTTGCAGAGGTAAGTAGGCACTATTCACTGACTAATCCCTAGGGGTGTGAGGGGGATGGGGAATGAGCAGAGTCCTAGATCTGCCCAACAGGCACAGGCCAGTGGAGCTGAGACAGCAGGGGAAGGTTAGTGATTTGCTTCTGGTGCCAATCAGCAGATGAGCTGGCTGAAACCTTTGATGGAACCAGATTCTATTGGAATGTAGTTCTACCAAAACTGAAATCCTTCATGACATTGGGTTGCCTGGGCCAGAATTTCATTTTGGCAGGAACCCCCCCACCCAAATTTCAACAATGTTCCCTTTCATCATTGTTGGAACAAAAGGTTTGTCGGGCTTTAGAATGACTTCTCAATTGTTTTATTGTCACTTCTATTATATAGAACAGACTTAAAAAAAAAAGTCAAAATCAAAACAAAACCTATTTTTTTAAAATTTCCTTTGCCGAGATTTTAAACATTTTTAGTTTTTGTTCCAATTTGGAGCTAAGCTAAATTTCAAAACCTTTCTCAAAACGGAACTTGTATCCTTTGCCCAGTTCCAATCAGCAGCAAATCACCATCCTGTGGAGGAAGGTGGGGGTAGGAAGGAAATTCTGGCTTTTGAAACCACACTTCATTTCCAGAGATGCTCTGGGGGTGATACAGCAAGCTCCGATGCTAGGCATATTCCAGCAGCCCAATCCCACCCATACATCTAATAAGAGCTGCAGCTACCATTAAAGCTAAGGTTACAGGCTTGCATTAACCTTGCTTTCAGTAACTCACACCTACTTGATTTTTCACATTTCAGGCTGAAGTTTTCCAGGCTTGGACACTGCCAATGTGAATATTTTTTGTGTGCATACACTTATGTGAAAATTTAAGCAAACTATTCAGCAATTTTTAAGTTCCAGAAGAGTAAGGGGGAAATATGTTTCTCATTATAAAGTAATTCTTATGACTTTTTTTTAAGCAGCCCTTCTGTTGAAATAGCTGGAGATAAACAATTGAAATTAACCATGAAACTAATTCTCCCAATGAAATTTGATTGTATCGAGTTACAACCCTTTGAAGATTGAACTAGCCAGGTGTGTAGGAGTGTAAGCCGGGGGGAGGGGGGGTAGAGGGAGGAGGTTACTGAGTTTGTATTAGATCTGACCCATTGTTTTAAACATGGTAAAGAGCTAATTTTTTCATCTTTCAGTCCTGTACCTAGAGTTGTATAAAACACCACTGACAACCGTAAACTCTTTGAGACAGGGAATGTGCATCCGATGAAGTGAGCTGTAGCTCATGAACGCTTATGCTCAAAATAAATTGGTTAGTCTCTAAGGTGCCACAAGTACTCCTTTTCTTTTAGGGAAAGAGTGAAGACACGTGTAACAACAACTGAAGCTACAGGGGAAATCTGAGACCCACAGAATATCTGCGATTCAGATATACCGCAGCATTTATGCCCCTGTCTTAACAAAAGGCACAGGAGACTTTGCAACAGCTGCGGGTGCTTTGGCTGAAGGCTTTCTATCACACCCTAGAGATGGCAGTTTGAGCATCACATTCTTCTTTGAACTAATGCTCTAGCGTAGCAATAATGTTATTGTTTACCAGTTGTATTGCAATAGTGCCTGGGCCCCTTTGTGTTAGGCACCATGCAAACACAAACAACAAGACTGCCCGGGGAAGGGACGGTCTATGCTGCCTCCGCCGCACCACTGTGAACAGCTTTCGGGGGCTTTTTCTTGGAATTCTCCCAGCCTCGACCTGTGCTGGCCTAATTCTACTCAGCTGGTGAGATGTCTCGGTAAAACGTTACAAGCTGGTGTTCGGCCTCAGTAGGCTTATACTGTACAAAACACTTTACTTTAAAAAGCCACAGAAGGAAGAGCAAATGGGTGCATGGCAGACTTAAGTTGGAACGTCATTGCTTTCTTAGGCCATGTCTACACTAGCGAGCTTACAGCAGCACAGCTGTATTGATGCAGCGGTGCCTCTATAAGATCGCTCGTGTAGCCACTCTGGGAGAGAACTCTCCCACTGACATCATAAAACCACCACCATGAGTGGCGGTAGCTATGTCAGCAGGAGAAGCTCTCCCACCCACATAATGCTGTGCACACTGCCTCTTGCGCAAAACTTACATTGCTCAGAGAGGCATTGGTTTTTTTTCACACCCCCTGGGCGACATAAGTTTTTGCTGACATAAAGTGGTAGTGTAGACATGGCCTTAGTGTCACCAGGCTATTTACTATACCATACATTGTTTTGATTGTCACGGAAGAGGTTAACTTTCCTGATTTACATGGTGCTATGTACAAAGTACTCCCAGATTTAATTTAAAACTAAAATGACGAGACATTACTTAGCCTTCTCCGTTAAATAAAAAATTATAACTCCAATAATTGATCTAGGTCTGATTTGTCATAGAGTTAAAAATTAACATCTTGTAAGAATCAAACAGCCAGAGAAGAAGGAAGTCTGAGAAGAAAACAGCTTAGAGGCAACTGATTGCATTTGCCCCTCACTTAAAGTGGTTTACTTCAAACAACGCTCACCGAGGGCCTTGGCACTGAATTTAGTGTGGATTATGTCCGTATTTATTTGCTTGTTTGTATGTAATGTACTAAGTACATATATCTGTCTACAATATCAATGTACTAGTTTGCTGATGGACTAGGATCACGAAGGAATCTTCATTCTTCCTTACAGGCAAATACTCTTATGGAATAAAATATAATTCTATAGTGAGAGAGGTTTCAGAGTAACAGCCGTGATGAAGTGAGCTGTAGCTCACGAAAGCTTATTCTCAGATAAATTGGTTAGGCTCCAAGGTGCCACGAGTCCTCCTTTTCCTTTTGCAAAAACAGACTAACACGGCTGTTACTCTGAAACTCCTTCCCCAGCTACTGTTCTGGTGGCTACACTCGAATGGTGATGGGTAAGGGATGTCTAGAGAGATTATATATTTCCTTTAGAAGCAATTTGGGTTACTTTGGCATTAAAGGCTATTATTTCAAAATGAACAGCATGTTCAGTACTGTACAAAACACAGAGAAAGACAAGGTCCCTGTGTACAGGAGCATCCAAATAAAACAGGCGGCCAAAATAATTCAGATGCAAAGCAGCAGTTTCTTTGCAGCTGGTAGGCTGTTGGTGGGTTAAATAGGTATACCTGAAAGAATTGATAGTCACTGTGGGTGGGATCCTCAAAGGGACTTAGGTGTTGTGATGTTCAATGTGGCAACACCTAACTTTTAGGCGCCTAGAAAAAACAACAACACAGGGGCATCACTGTGACCCACAAAGTCTGTTAGGCACGTAGGCACCCTATACAATGAATAGGGAGAACTAGGTGTCTTAGGCAGCTCCCTGCTTAACATGCTGTCTTTGTGGATCGTGGTCTATTAGTGAATGGGAGACAGTGACCCGGGGGGGGTGTGTGTGTTAAGCCCCGTCCCTCTGATGGAGATAGATGCCAAGCTCAGCTTGCGATCCAGGAACCAAAAAAGATCGGCATTCAGTGGCCTGCATGCAGGGCCCAGAACAAAACCACCAGGGAGCTGAGAGGGGTAGGGGAGGCCCCTCCTTGTAATCTTTAGCTTAGTGGCTAGGATACTCACCCAGAATGTCTGAGGACCCCCCCTCCCCCTGACGGGGAGATGGGATTTGAACAGGGATCGACCATCTTTCAAGTGAGTGCTCTCAGCACTAGGCTATGGGATATTCTGAGGTAGGGCTCCCTCAGTCTCTCACATTGAAGTTGTTCCACTTTTATTAATTGAATATTAATATTGAACATATTAATTGAGCTAGAGAAAGAGTTGGACTGACTCTGCAGCCTAGTGGTTAGGAGTGTGGCACACATCCCAGGTGAATTCCCTGTCCACTAGGCTAAAGATTACAAAGGAGGTTCTCTTCCTTCTCCTGCCCCCCAGCTGTTTTGTGTGAATTTACCAGAGGGACCTGATCCAAGAGTTGGCCTCTGAGCATGCCTCCCAGATCAGGCTGCACATGCAAGTTAGGCAGTCAAACATCCAGCTTTCCTGCTTTATGAATCACTCTAGAGCTTAGGTGGGAGATAGGTGCCCTGACACCTGGCAGCAGTGCAAATGCCCAGAGACTGAAACATACACACCTAGGGAACTTTTACTGCAAAAACTTAGATGCCAAGTGAATTTAGGTACTTACAGGGTGAGGTGGCAGCCAAGCAAGAGTTTTGTGGCACGCAGTGGTGCCTAAAAACAGGATTAAGCTGCCTAAATACCTTCATGGACCACCTGCTCGTTCATTACCATGCAGACTGACTTTAAGTTATCCAACTTTACTTTCTTAAATGTTTATCTGGATTTTAGACAACTCTTTGCAGTATTTCCCAAGATTTCCTTTGGGGCAGCTGATCTTTGATCATTAAGGCACAATTCTGAGTGGTGCTGTACATCGGAAGGAAAAGGATGGGCTGGCTGGCATGGAAAGAAATGCCCTTTTGTAATCTCTCCATGGAAGCGACCAGCATCCTGAAGCAGCCCAGTTGTGATATTCTGCAGCACAGGATATTGGAGGTGGTAAGGGAAGAAGACAGGAGGTTTCCAGGGATGGTGAGAAGTACATACTGACTCTTGTGAATCGTTTTAAAAATGTCTATCACTAATCTGCACGTTAGGAAAGACATTATAGAAGGCTGTTTCCGCCACTTGAATATTTTGCCAAGTGAGTAGGCTCTGTCCTAGACCATTTAATTCATTGTTGCTAAACTTGGTACTGATGGAGTGTTGGCTTCTTGGCAGCATAATGCTCTAATTTATTTAACACTTATCAATTTGGTATTGGTCAGCACGGTCACAGTACAGCAGAAATAGTATATCATTGATATATCCTTGCAAGTGTAGCCTGGCTATTAAACTCTCTTTGTAAAGGCAGCTCGTTTCTGTTTATCCTATTGCTCCCAAAACAGGACTTGGCCAACCAACCAGCTGTTTATAGGAGATGTGACTTTGAGACACATGAAAGATAGAGTAGTGGACAGTAGACCTTTCCAGTACAGAAGTGTTTATATGGAGGAAGAACATTTAAGATGTAAAGGTAGCCTGATTTAGGTCACAATATCCAGGTCTTGTTTAACATTTTATTCCCTTCATGACAAATTCTGAAAATAGTTAGATGTCAATTAGACTCAATTAGACTCGATTACCAGTTATACAGGGTGGAAACAAACTATTCCAGGATGGGAAGGAAAAAATCTCTTTTGAGAATAGGAGCTACAGCCTGGGAGGGTGTTCGACAGTAACAGTTCAGCCCCTGGGAAAGTGATCAGCTCAGAGCCTGGTGACTAGGTACTAGGGGAAGACTGCAGTAAGGTGTGACACAGGGAAGCATAGAACACCATTACTTCTATTTTTAATATAAGTTGACAAAATGAAGTAAGGAACCAGTTACGCAGGATAAGGAAGAAAATGAATATAAATATAAAATATAAAAAAACCCAATGTTTTTAAAACTAATTCTTAATTTTGGGTGTTCAACTTGAAACTTCTTAACAGGGCCTGATTGGGTGTCCAGCACTTTCTGAAAAATCAAGACCCTTTAAGGTATCAAGCTGGGCACCCAAAACATTCTGAAACAATACAAGGAAGCAAGTAAACAGATAAATTGAGAAGGGAGAGCGAGCAGCAGCATGGTAAAGAGGCAGAAGGGCAATAATTATTTAAATTATTTTTGACATTTTAATATAGTTTTTCTATTCTATGGGTTTGAACCTACAAAATAAAGTCAAGCATATGTTGCAATGCTTTGCTGGATTGGGGCCAGAGTGCTTAACGCCTTGTGGATCAAACTCTATCATCAAATGTTATGATTGCTTCAGAATAAGGACCCCAGCTAGCCTTGGTCTGCTTTCTAGAAATAAACATGAGGACCTACTATAAGTTTTCTGTCCTTGCTTTCCAGCCAAGCTTTTCACTTCAAAATTAATGGAACACAGAGCACCTGTGTCAATTATGCATGAGATTAAAAGAACAAAATAGGTATGAAACCAGAAATTCCAAGACTCCTCAGTCTGGCTTGGATAACTCAAACAGAATATATTCCATCATGTGCCAGCAATGCCCCCCTGCCATGTACACTGGCCAAACCGCACAGTCTCTACGTAAAAGAATAAATGGACACAAATCAGACATCAAGAATTATAACATTCAAAAACCAGTCGGAGAACACCTCAATCTCTCTGGTCACTCGATTACAGACCTAAAAGTCACAATAATACCACAGAAAAACTTCAAAAACAGACTCCAGTGAGAGACTGCTGAATTGGAATTAATTTTCAAACTGGACACCATCAAATTAGACTTGAATAAAGACTGGGAGTGGATGTGTCATTACACAAAGTAAAACTATTTCCCCATGTTTATTCCCCCCACTGTTCCTCATACATTCTTGTCAACTGTGGGAAATGGCCCATCTTGATTATCACTACAAAAGGTTTTTTTCCTCTCCTGCTGGTAATAGCTCACCTTAACTGATCACTCTCATTGTGTATATGGTAACACGCATTGTTTCATGTTCTCTGTGTATATAAAATCTTCCTACTGTATTTTCCACTGTGTGCATCCGATGAAGTGGGTTTTACCGCACAAAAGCTTATGCTCAAATAAATTTGTTAGTCTCTAAGGTGCCACGAGTACTCCTGTTCTTTTTGCGGACACAGACTAACACAGCTGCTATTCTGAAACCTGTCAAATAGAATCAGTGACATTGGATCTATTTAATGTTTACTGTCTTAACTCACAGATAAAAACAATCAAAATAATGTTCTAATTCCATTTCTCTTCTGGAAATTCCATGTTCGTGGTCACCAAGACGCCAGACTGACAACACTGGAATCTAAAGCTCTGTCTACAGAACAGTTGTCAATTAAAAAAAAAAAAAAAAGTAGCGGCCATGCAAGCCTCTCCTCATCCTACTGCACCTCTGACCTGGAGCATGGTCCCGAGGTGGTAGGGGAAGAGGCTAGTTCAGTCTATGTCCAAACAATTCTTTGGACTATTTGGCACCATTTTTGCCGAGACCAGTAAAAAGCCCAATTGCTTTGTGAACACAAAACGAAGCTACCTCTTTTCATGCAGACAGTACTCACCTGTCTCTGCTAGATTTGAGACTGCTGCAGTGGTTAGGGATTCAGAAACCCATTCACAATCCCCTAATCCATCCATCACCCACAGTTGGTACATTCTCTGTTTAACTGGCGGATCACTTCCCAAAAGTTAGAATTGTATCATTTCCAATAACAGTCACATGTGCAAATATAAATTCCATATGAATCTGGCACCATTTATTGTAGAAACAAATTGATGATACAGCACAGCTTTAACATACTTCTATAGTAAGACATGACACTTCAACGCAAGTGAAAACACAAAGGTTCTTAAAGCTGGTAAAGAGAGGCAGTAGCCATTTCCTAGAAATGAAGTCAGCCAGACTCCCCTGGAGCACCAGTAGGCAGGTGTGGCCAGGCTTCTTTTTTTGTATTGGTGGTAGGTGGAAAAAATAAAGCAAAGTGTCCTTCGCCAACCTGCTCCAATCCAGGAATCTTTGGAAAGGGGATTTTTCCCTTTCTACATGGTGAATACTCTAAGTGGAGTCCCTCTGATTTTCAATCACCGATTCCTTCTAGACTACAATTTTCACTCATAATTGGGTTTAGTCAGGTGTGTAGCATCCAAGTGTACATTTATAGTAAAAGAATGCTCCAAGTGTGAATTCTGTACCAACATCACAATTCTCTCAGACTCAGAACAGCAAGCGCCTGGGGCAACTTCCAAAAATGAAGTTGCACTGGTTCTTTCCCCAATATCACTGATTTTTAACCTGTGAACAGGGCTAGAGTAACTATAGAAGAGAACTAAAAAGTATTATCCTTAATCTCTGCACTGGCCTCATTTTAGTACATTTCTACTGGCAAATTTACAACATTAGCAGAAGAATTTGAGAGTTCCTTTGCTTTGAATGCTTTTTGTCATGGAGAAAAAAAAAAGGTTGCCAGATTGAAAATCATTTTAATACACACACCCAGCTATTCCGTTTCTAGTGCAATCTTCACATTGCTTAGAATTCAAACCATAGCAACGTACTCCTTTGTTGATGCATAGGACACTGAATGTATGGTATGTCAATATCTTACCCCACTGAGGGGGGAGCAGAAAGACTCCTTCTGTGCGTCTGTCTCATATGTAAGCTGCTTGTTGTTAATCTGCTCTCTAATTACTCTGTATTAATTGTGAAGCCATGTTCTTGAACATGGAACATTTACATATTGGAAATGTGTGTAGTAAAACAGAGCCCTATAACACCAATTAAAATATTGGTAAAAAGAAAAATTAAAATATAATAAAAACCTCTAGAAAACCAGGAAGTTCCTGGATATTAAAATGGTAGAAGCATGTTAACTTCATAAAAATTAAAAAAAGGTTCCTTATTACATACCATTCCTCCTCCTCCCAACACCACACACAATCCCTTCTCTCTCCTGCGCCCTGTCAATGATAGAAGACATCTTCCTACCCGTTTTAATTCAGAAAATATTAAGAGGTGGCAGAAAATGGTGCCCAGCACACTGATTTAAAATTCTAGGTTTTAGATCAAGTATCTGATAAAGTCTTAGCATGAGGCTATTCTACTAGAGCTAAGTAGTTTCTTGTTACAGAAATAACATACATGCATTGTCAAGTGACTTCCAGTACAAACAGTACACAGATAAAATGGTTAAACTGAAAAGCTTTTGTAACTTTCTGGGCATCAATATGAAAGGCACTTTTCAGGTCACATGACTTTAGTACAGTGATTCAGTATAGCCTTGATATCTCAATAACTCCTTCAGTTTCTATGCAAGTGGCGGCCATTAAGTGCCCAGTCCTGCACTTCTCCACTGCCAAATAATGCAAAGAAAATTGCTCCAAATAAGTTAATAGAAGCAGCAATATAGAAAACAGTCTGCCATTCTCCCACAGTATTCTGCCAAGAGAAAAAAAATAAAAGCAATGAGTTTACAGCGTCATATCTTAGAATGAAAAGTTGCTAAAAAGACACTCTTTCTTGTCAATTGAAAATTCTACACAGTGCAGTTTCACGTTGACATCAAAAGCATTACAAATACAAAAGGACAACTTAAATAGCAGTAGAAGTCAAATACATTTTAAAACCATGCAATTAACATTGTGATAAGGGCTGTTCCACCCAGTTTGTCATTTAACAAAGTGAGAAAGTCCAAATATATTGTCTCAAAATTGTATTTGGGCTAACCCAATGCATGGAGAATGAACCTAATGGCAAGGACTACTCAGTTTTCAGAGCACCACAAATCTTTCCTATGCTTTATGGGTAATCAGTTTGATTATCTGTTACTATATTACTGTTCCAGCCATGGGTTTTACATAAACATTTCAGCCCTGGATTGATTTTGGCCCACAGAGAAGTTTACTATTGGCAGTGAAGGGATGTCACTGAAACCAGGATGAAGGTTTGTAGTCTAAAAAAAGTTTAGGATGCATTAATGGCATTGGCTAATACATTTCTAAAAAAATAAAAAATAAAAATAAATACTGAGGTTTACATATATGTAAACGTTTTAAGGTTAAAAGGCCATTTTTAAAATAGCAGGTGACTATTCAAACAAGCTTGCAAAGTGTCTTTACTGGTAAAGAAAGGAAAAGGGTAGCTGAACGAGACTGTATTAACACCAGACTAAACAGTATAAGAGAATTTTTGTTAAGCTGTCCAGACAAAGCTGATCTGTTTGGACCCACAGCATTAAATAATACTTCAGTGTTTTTCAAAGCAACGCTTGGAGCGATTTATTACTAGGTTACTCAATTCACCAATTGTACTAGCAAAGTCACTCATCCCACTTGCCCTCCCTAAAGTATTCTTAAATAATTCTATCAATAATTCTAAAAGAAAAGCATTTTGGTTATGTACAGTAAAAGCTTTGTTATCCGGCACGTTGGGGGAATGGGAGGTGCTGGTAAGTGAAAAATTCCGGTTAACTAAGAGGGAGGGAGTTTGGGTGTGGGAGGGTGCTCTGGGAAGGGAGTTGGGGTGCGGGAGGGGCTTTGGGGTGCTGGATCAGGGAGGTGCTCACCTCGGGCGGCTCCCTGCAAGCAGCAGCAGCAAGTCCCTATACTCCTAGGCGGAGGTGCAACTAGGCAGCTCAGCATGTTGCCTCTGCCTGCAGGTGCTGCCCCCACAGTTGTGGAGCCAGGTCAGTGCGCAGAGCCACCTAACCACGCCTCTGCAGCAGGGACATGTCACCACTTCCAGGGAGCTGCGCGAAGCCAGATTGGGAGCCTACAGCTTTGCGCTAACTGGACCGTAAACCGGACTTTCAATGAAGATCAGAAATGCCGGTTTATAGAGCTTTCCGGCTGGTAAAGTGCCAGATGATATAGCTTTTACTGTATATGATTGTTTCTCATTTTATGACTAAGTAGTGCTGGGAATAAAAAGTCTCAGACTGGGTATCTAATTCAAGTCTCTGAGGAACTGTATAGTATTTTATAATATACACTAAAATCCCAGGATACACATTACAAATAAATACAATTGAAAGGAGTTCTTTCCTTGTTTAACTGACAAGTTTTTAATTCAGGATTCAAACACCATCACTCTTCCATAACTAACCAAGGCAATGTTTACCTGCTAACGTGTTAAAACTATAATGGCCTTGTCCACACTAGGATTTTACCACGCTAGTCATTCACGTGTTAGCTAACTCGTGATAAAATATACCCACCTTTCTTTTTCTTAGTGAAGGCAAGGCCTATGCCACTGACAGCCAAATACCTAAAGCCCTATGTGGCTCTCTGAAATGCAATCTCACATTTTACTGCCAGTATAACAGCCACCAAAATAAAATCCAGGGCATAGAGCTTTATCACAACTTAAGAGTAAGACTTGCATATACATCACGTTTTATCCTTATATAAAACAGCATCTCAGAATGGAGAATGTCCATTAGAAGAGGGCATATGAAATTTTATTAGTGAAACAAACAAACAAATAGTCTTACATGATGAGTCAGGCTTTTTGCAATGACTGGCCCCACCATTCCTGGGACAGTTGCAAATGAATTTGTGATTCCGAGCAGGATCCCAGCATACCTGTAGAAGAAATTGTTCACACTGCTTATTAACTTATTCCTGTATTTGGTGAAACTGCTTGATATAGGAGCCAAACCACCTTCAGCTGTAGTCTTGTCAGATCACATGAACTAAAAGCCAAGACAAGTTAGTACTTGTGTGGGAATGGCTCCCATTTATTTATTTTAAGAGCAACTCAGTGTCACCTTAAAATGAGTTACTGGTTTACACGCTTCATGTTATAGGGTTGCCACCTTTCGGCTAGGCCAAAACCAGTGAACTGCCGAGAGTCTCATCCAGCCTCTTACAGCAAACTATGCCCTCTTTGGTAAGCACCAACCGATTTGTCTTGGATGGATCCATTGGAGAGGTGAGGAGAAAAAGGGGATGGAAGGTGAGGTGGGTAGTGTGTGGCACATGACAGGGTGATGTGTGGGATAGACAAAGATGACGCAGATGCCATTGCTAATAAGACAGGAGGCATTAAGGATTTCTCCATTTACCTTTTACTTCACAGCATAAGTTCCACCAACACAGGGAGTTAGAACACATGCTCCATTTGTTCCCTTCAGATTTGTATAGGTTGTGGCTGCAGCACACAAATGGCGGGTGGGTTTAACTAAGACCACCCATGTTTCTGGTTGCCACACCCACTTTTGCAGGTCCACTTGCAGACATTTGGATCTCTCTGGGATCCCAAGGTGTGCTGTTCTCAACACACACAGCAGCAGTCTTAGATGACGACTTGCTCTGTAATCTCGAGACACTCACTTAACCTCTTTGAGCCTCAGTTTCTCCTCCCTGTGGCTGTAAAATGAATATATTTAGCACTTATAGGGATGTTGCAAGGCATATGGATGCCATGCTTGCAAAATGCTCTACCAGTGCAGAACATTAAAGCAAGTCAGTGGCAGAAGTGAGACTAGAACTAAAAATTGTAAACTTCCAGTTCAGAGCCCAGGGATCGCAGAAGCAGAAAGGAGTAACAGAGCAAGATTTGCAGGCTGGATTTGCTGCCCCCAGAAGCCATATAAAAATCACTAACTGAGGTCAGCCATGAGCTAATAAAAGGGAAAGGAGATATTCCTAATAGCTGTATTGGTTTAACTCACCGTTTAACACAATGGGATGAAATCCTGGCCCCCCAGAGTACAATGGCAGAATTCCTGGTGGCTTCAGTATTTCACCCCATGGAACCTATAGCCTTCCTGAAGAGATATGCTCAGCCCTGGCATTTTACTTACTAAAATAGGAGAATCTAGAAGGAATCTCATACTGCAGATAAAAGGCGATGATGCATATGTTGCAATCAGGGGTTTTGGAACAATTTTTATAGTGGGGGTGCTGACAGCCATTGAACCAAACTCTGTATATAATGGAAACCACTTCACGCTGGGGGGGTGGGGGTGGAGGGGTAGGTGCAGCACCTCCCCCCAGCCTCTGCTACCCTTGTTCCAGCACCTATGCGTACAATCAGATGGGATTAGCTGTGTCTGTGTCTGTGTGTGTGTGTGTGTGTGTGTGTTCTCTGAATAAAGCATTTACAAGGGAGCTACAAATTCAAGCATCGAGCCTATTGGATGATTTTTATTTAAAGTCAACACACTCACGAAGTCTTATTAAGGCAGTGCACTGTATTTTACTTTAAACTTTGAAATTTTGACTACAGTGATACTTATGTATTTATACTCCTTTGGCAACTTGAAAGTGCATAAAAATTAATATGACATTCAGCTTCATAGAGCCCAAGTGTAAAAGCCTCTAGGGGCAGATAAGTGTATATACCAAAACACTATGAAGCCCTTAATGGACCTACATGCAGCATTTCTTCCTTAAAACATTTAAGCACTGCAACAATATTAGTTCGCACTTTCAAAGCTCAAAGCCCAGAGAAACATTTGCAGCTCATTCCTGGCTACATGTCTTTCATTTTTAGTATTTCTGACATAGATTGTGCACTTGATAACACACAGTCTGATGCAGATAACCATGGTGCAACTCTCTGTACAATGTAAAGAATCCAGCATGAAAGAGAAAGCTAAATATGACAAATCTGCAAAGCAAGACCGTCCAAACATTGACGAAGATCTTCTATAACATAATAGGGGATGCACGAATACAGTGAACTCACTGATTAAGTAAGGGGCAGAATGAGAAGACAACGCAAGATACATGATGTGGTCAGCACATCAGAGAGTGAGGGGAACAATATGAGGGATCTATGATGAGTGAGATATTAAGAATTATCATCATCAAGGAAATATATTACTGTAATTGGCTGAATTAGCCAACATTTCAGGGAAGAAGCCAGAAGTGAATATATTTTCCCCCCCACACAGATAATTTTGCCCCTTCCCCAATAATTTCAAATGTTTACAACATAATGGGAAGAGACACACCTACATTTTTATATTATAATTCATGTTTTCTACTTGGATGTGAAGATTTTTGTTCATTTAAGGAAACAGTTCCTGCAACTTAAATTTATTATACAAATTCCTGCTGTGGCATGTTACAATTTTTTGAATAGCAAAAGGCCCTTATGGTAATAGCCAGCAAGCTCATCACTATGTTCTTTTATATGCCCACAGTAATGCCCCAATTCATTTTCTCTCCTTTCAATGGTGGGTGTCTGCCTCAGTCTGAAGTTTTTTTTTTTGAAAGATTTCAGACAAAATGGTTCAGCTGTTTCCAAGCATGACTTATTTTTCCTGGGTCTCATTTTGAGCACTTCAAAAAATTCTGGCAACCTTTTCTTTGAAAAGTGCTAGGACTTCCCTGCTTTGGAGTAGGGTATTGAAATGTGATCGAGAGAGAGAGAAAGCACGGCGATGGTGGTGCCGTTGCTTCTGGAATGATTATTTTGCCACCCCTAGGAATATCTGCCCAAATATAACCTTTGGGTAAAAAGAGCAGTTTTCACGTGCTCACTACAGTCTTCTTAGATAGCAGCTAAATTTCCTACACTGGGCATTCTCAGCAGGATGGGGAGTAGGGGGAAAAGTGGGACTGAGGGGGCAAGGACACTTGGAACGGAGAGTCCAGAGAACTGAGAATAGGATGTGCTAGGCAAAAAGACTGGGAACAGAAGCCCGAGGAATGGAGACTGGGGCTGGCTAGGTGGGGAAGTGAGATTGGGACAAGAATTCAGGGGTAGAAAGAGACAGGACAGGTTGGATGGGATAGGGTGAAAGGGGTCATGTTTGGGGGAAAATGAACAGAAGATTCTGTACCCATTAGTACCACTCCCTCCACTGTGCCTAGAATGGAACCCAAGGTATCCTAAGTCTGGTAATTCCCCCACTCCCAGAAAATATATGTGAAACCCACTGACATCCCCCTCTAGCGTTGGTTATCCAAAGGATGACAATCTACTATTACTCCTTGTTACGCCATTAGCTCAAGTGGCAGATACCTGTGTGATTGATCTAACAGTTCCAATCTTGCTGATGGCCCATGTGGGGGTCAATATGATGGTACTTGGGTTTTTTTCCAATTTGCTTTTTTTTAAAACTTAGGAAGTTACACATACAAAAGCTACGTTTAAAAACATTAAATTGCTAAGTCAAACACTCAAAACTTAGACAAAGCCAGAATTAAGAATGTCCATGTAACCTTAATTCGGCCCCCTTGTGTGTATGCATTATAATACAGTCTTTCATTATCTGATTACATAATATTTTTTTGGCAAAGGACTTCTGCCTTATTCACTGCACAGGATGGACCTGCTCTGGGGATGAATCAGGGTTGGGTAGGGAAGGAGATTGGTCTCCAGGACCCCAGCCTCACTTGTTGCAGAAATTGGAAGGTGTGTAGTAACTGAGGCAGGGGATTGCAGAAACAGAAAGAATGGCTCACGGTTAAGGCAATTAAATGTTGCACTGGATACATGGATTCTATCCCTGCTCTGCCACAGAGTACCTATGTGATACTGGGCAAGTCACTTAAGCTAAACTTTCCACACTGTCACTCACTGTGATTTTAATTCCTTATTTTCTGGGTATCCCTGGGGTCTGATCTACAGAAGTGCTGTGCACTCACATGGAAGTCAACAGGAATTGTGCTCTCC
Source organism: Lepidochelys kempii (assembly GCF_965140285.1). Taxonomy (NCBI): domain Eukaryota; kingdom Metazoa; phylum Chordata; order Testudines; family Cheloniidae; genus Lepidochelys; species Lepidochelys kempii. Next base: position 59,284,368 of record NC_136382.1, read on the forward strand.
GTGTAGAAAAAGCTATAAAATGACAAATTCTTTGAAAAAATCAGATCTTAGGTCTCTCTAATTGGGTACCCACATTTTTTAAATACTTTAGACCCTATCTCTCTGTGCCTCAGTTCTCCATCTCTAAAATGGAGTAATATCATGCCCTTACCTCACAGGAGTGTTGTGAAGATAAAGTAATTAGCGAATGTGAAAAACTCAGAAACTATAGTGATGAGCACCACAGAAAAGCCCAGGAGGAAATTAATTCTCCTCTTTGGAGCAGGGTCTGAATGGTGTGCTGAATGTAAGTCCTGAGATCTGAAGAGTGGGGACAAAACAAAATATTGAATAGCTGCTCATTAAGAGAGCACTGTCCATTCTGTGGAATTAATGAGGCAGGGGTCCTGTGGAAAAGATAGTATAGTCTTTAATGACATGATCACATATAATACCAGGGGCCTGCACTATGGCTGTATAGGCATCCTAATATTTTTAATGTAGTTTTTTTGGTGTATTTTTAATTTAATTTATTTATTTATTAATTTAGAGAGCCAGCCAGCCATCTAGAAAGATGGTGGTGTAAGAAAGTGCTCTTCAGTCTAGATCTCCTTTGTTCATAATTCACTTCTCTCCAAGAGGTTTATACCAAATCTTTGACTTTTAAGAAAGCAGAGAGCATCACTGAAATCTTTCTCCAATGGTAAACTGTGGAGCTGGTTTGAGGAGTTCAACATGTAGCCCAGAATCCTGCACATCGCCTGATTTCCTTTTGAACACTTAGATTACTCTTTTGTTTAAAAAGAAGGAAATTTCAGGAATTTTTCTTTCTTTTTTTTTTATCTTGACCACCTCTCTGACAATTAATTCTCCACTTTGGGAAGACAGGTGAATTGCATCTTTGAAGAACAACAGTAAGTAATACCACCTTAAAGACTGATGATACGGCCTACTGGAATCAGCCATGACCCTTCAATAGATTCCATGCATACAGTCTTTATAAACATGCATAGCTGAGGATGACCCCAACAGAATCTAAGTCTCACCCTGCTGCTAAGTTAGAGGAAGGCAAAAGCATGGGGAAACACAAAACAAAAAACCCCAAACAAAACAACAACTGTGCAGTAGATTGTCAGAGAGGAAATTCCTTCCTGACATCTGCAAATAATCAGATGGTGCAAAGGAAGCAGAAACCACCCACAAGTCCCCAGTGTGGGGAATCCCCAGAGGGGACAGAATTGATAGAGCTGACTGTTAAATGAGCGGTGGGAGGCTGGCTACCAGCATAAAGGTTGGGGTGGGAGAGTGACCAGAATCTGGCTATGGTTCCTGTGGCAGACATGGGAATAGAAACTAAAACTACCAGACTCCCAGTACAGTGCTCAAACCATTAATCCACAGCTCCTTGAAGCTGGGGGGATCACAGACAGCTAGCACAAGCTAGAGCAACCCATTCTGCTTTGCTGTGCCCAGGAGCCTTACACAGCAGAGAATCTGCCCTGATAAGTGTTGAAATCTTGTACTTCACTAGTGTCCTGTGTACGAGGGTAAATCAAACTCAGAGCTGAATAGTTCTCCAACTGGTCATTATTCTGTATTTATGTGGACATCTAAAGAGTACAAATAAATCTTTTAGGAAAGAGAGAGATCTGTCGGGCTCTGGTCTTGTACAAGGCACAGAAACACAGATGAGAATCTAGCCTTCTCTTTTGAAAAATTACACCATTACTGAAAAATAATTGTACATAAGGATTGATCTGCCCATAGCCAGTGACTACATACTGCCTGCTTATGACACAGTAACATCTGACCAATTTATACAGCATGTTTTTCAAATGCAAATAACCTTTCTAAAAGGTTATAATGCTTCACCATTGTTAACATTTAACACTAAATGGAACACACCACTCAGCTTTAGTGTTAATTCACGTTGAAGTTATCAAAATGTCATCTGTATTAAAACTAGCTTTAGCAATACTTACGACGGTGCTATGTCCAGGTGGTTGATGCCAAAACCAGATGTACAAAAGCCTCCTAGTGTTGTTGATATGGTTAGGAATGCAACAGCCAATGTGTAGTCACAGCCTATGAATCCAGCTGCTACTAAAAATACTGCAGGTCCGATCATTCCTAAAAACAACAACATCATTTAGAAACCTCCAGACACTTACCACCACAAAGATGCTTAACCGTTATTTATCATACAAAGAACCTAAAACTAAGTTATGTATTTAGGTGTATTTTCTATATTACTACTGCCACCTAGTGCGCAAAACATAGCATGGTACTTTTTAAATTAAAATGGAGATTTGCAATTTTATGGCTCCATTAGAAGAGAATCCAGGATGTCTGTGCTGCATGAGCCCACTGAAGTCCATACCCGTGGCAGACAGGAGAGCAAGCTTTAATTGGATGAAAGGTCATCAGAAAGTAACTGATACTGATCAGCCTAGTCTTATCAGATCAGGTCAATTTTGTGTATGTACTATGATAAAATTAACAGAGGCTGCAATAGCAGATAAAATGGGGGAAGACTAGAGCTGTGTGAATTATATGTGATGAATAAGTTATCCAAATTGAACACTTTTTTCTTCTGATGAACTGATCCTGACTTCTGCATGTATTCATTATTTGTAATTGTGTAAACAGATGATTTGACCAACTTTCAGCCTGTGGGTGTTTATCAGCTGTTTAGTTTGACTGTCCAGTATCAGAATTGGTCACTTAAGTCACATGGTATTGTTTCTGCTCCATCAGGGGTGACAAACCTTTTAAGACAGGAGAATAATGAACAACAAAAGGTGAATAATGAATACTGATGTTTGGGCACAAATACCCCCATTCAAATGCAAATACAGGTCTTCATGTGGAGAACAGCCATTCGAGAACCATTTGAGTGACCAAAAATCTATTTGCATGAATATTTGCAAATAGGAAATAAGGGTGGGTATAAATGAACCAAACCACCATTCAGATTCAAAGGAACGTCTGCAAATACTTTCTGGTCTTCAAGCAACTCTCTGTGTAATTAGTCAAAATAGTCTGAGCTTTACAAACCATCAGATACCAAGGAGGAACCGATGAAGTGAGCTGTAACTCACGAAAGCTTATGCTCAAATAAATTTGTTAGTCTCTAAGGCGCCACAAGTCCTCCTTTTCTTTTTGCAAATACAGACTAACACGGCTGCTACTCTGAAACAAGGAGGAACAAGAGATTATGAATTCTGTAGTGGGATTCAGACATTATACTATCTGTAAGTACACTCTAATGGAACAGCTGGCTATTACAAGACATTACTTTAGATAGTCAGTTTGAAATGGTGACCCCATATGTTCCTCAAAAGTGTTAGCTTCAGAACATTTTGATGCAGTATTTTGTCATAGCTCTTTCCAATGGGCTCTTTACAATAGGTAACTTCTGGAGCATGCAACCAAATCACAAGTTTCTGGATTTATGTGAGTTTTGTCAATGTACTGATATGCCACAACACTTGGATACTGAAAAGATGGCAATCAGTTGTAAAAAAGTTAACACATATGCTCTGCTGACACAGTTGGAAACTATGAATACTTCCTTGTCCTCTTTACCACAGATAGATGTGGTTGCATAAAAGGATGAAGACGTCTTTTTGGTTTGAAAAAGACATCATACGTATCTTGTTAAGGAGTCTTAGGGAAAGCAGAGAATTTCTTTTTAAAACGCGTATTTCTGGATTTTTCATTTTGAGTTTTGCTGGCCTGGATTTCAAAATGTCCTGTCAGAATTTTTACCCCTTCCTCAGCTTCGTTAATTAGCTGTTTTCTCTCTAATTTACAGGCACGTACAAAAATTGCAACAATTACAGATTTTCTTGGGCATGGGTGACTAAAATCAGCCAGGTACTGCAACCTGCAAGATTAGTCTGTGAGAACCACTTCATAACATATTCTAAGGTGCACTGAATTACAGATAGTAATTTACGAGTCTACGGGCTCGTCTACACTTACAGCACTGCAGCGTCGCAGCTTAGCTTAGTGAAGATGCTACTGTGGAAGTACATAAAGGGAATTTGGATGCAGGCCTCTGAAATGAGTAGGAGTCAGGCTAACTCAAGCTTTAATAACGCGAGATTTGTAGAAGTGGGGATTGTGCGAAGTGAGTGGGAAAAGAACTGTGAGAGAGGCTGTTGTGACCTTGTATTAGATAAGAATAGAATGTAGACTATAAGAGAAATTGGTGAGAAAAATAAGATATCATGAAGGAATATGTATAAATAATATGCAGCTGTTGCTCATTATTGTCTGTAATAAAGGTATAAATGCTTGCTCTAATTGTTTATCTTTAGAGAGACCTGCCTAGGTGGGGGAAACCCTGTGTCCTAGTGCACTCTCTCCCTCTGTGCAATTGCTTGAGATAATAAAGTGTATCTGACTTGCTGCACCCAACCTGAGAGTGAGAACTGTGTTTTTCTCCGACACTATCTATGGGCACTCTTCCCGAGAGGCAGTAGCTACGTCGATGGGAGAAGCCCTCCCATCAACATAGTGCTGTCTAACCAGGAGTTCGGTTAGTGAAACTACATAACTCAGGGGTGTGGATTTTGCATACCCAGGAGCAACGTAGTTATACTGACGTAAGTTCATACTGTAGACCAGGGTTAAGGGATTGTCTTCATTAATGATCTCTCCCAGCGCTATAAAAATCCCCACCTCCATGAGGGGAACAGCTCCCAGTGCTGGTGCACTGTCTACACGGGCACTGTACAGCACTGAAACTTGCAGCGCTCGGGGGGTGTTTTTTCACAGCTCTGAGCGAGAAAATTGCAGGGCTGTAAAGTGCCAGTGTAGACAAGCCCTTAGTCTCACTGACTTTTAATGACTCCCTCAGTCACTTGGGTGACTTTGAAAATTTTACCCTTTGATGCGAGCACTGTAAAAGAAATTTCTACTCCAGCGGAATCTGTTTTTCTGAGAAATCAGATGACAAAAGTTGCTTTACATAGATATGTTCATCTTTGCTTGTTAGAGGACAACATAGTGGAACGATAAACTTTTTTCCCAGAAGATATTTCAGTGCAGATCAGTGGAAAAAAACAGCAGGTTTATTATTTAGAAAAAAAGGTCTGACATTTAATTTCTTCAGTCATGTATATATAATGTATCCTCAACAGTGCGGCAGACAACTGTTTAGAAGATTTCTAAACTTAAAATGTGCCAAACACACTTCTTAACCCATCCGTTGCTGGGGACAATAAGCACATCCAGTAGTTGGAAGAATTTGTAAAAACATTTGCAGCTCACCTTTTTAGAGCAGAGTAGGAATTTAAAATAGGAAGAGGGATTTTTATTTTAAAGCTAGACAGAAAAAGATAAGGCAAACCAAGCTAAAATGGCCAATGTATGATTAGTGCATATCAAACCAGTCAAACTAAAGACACATAGGTCCAAAGGAACCCTAAGAAATAGTAGAATACTGATATTTTGTCCAGCAAGCACATACATACATTTTGGTACAACTTCTGCATGTGTCCTGCAACTCTCGGAAATCACCAGCACTGACGAACAGCACCCCACCCCAAACACACACATACTTGGACTGACAGCAGACCATCTGTAAGGAGTCAAACTCATGATGCCTGCGTTATCCCTAACTAGGCACCATTAAGTGTTCTAAACTGAAGAAAAAGCATGCACATTATTCACCTAATTTACCTACCTATTAGGGTAAATGTTTTGCGCACACACACAGTGGACAAGTTCTGTTTTTCCCTTAAGTAATCAGCAATTTGACCAGACATGATTATACACAGCCAACATCCAAAATAAGGCAGTGCAGATAACAATCCATTCTGGAGAGGAGAAAAAAGGTGGTTAAGTTAAAATACTGAAATAAACATAAAATATTCTGAAAAAGCACTTGTGCTGCAGCGATAGGAAGATACTTAGCTCTACTAAAAATGTCAAGTAAGCCAACAGGATAGCCATCTGTTCTTTCATAAGACAATCAGATATCTGGTGATAAGGTAGGCAGATCATTACATTTTAAAATGTATCAGTGCATGAATACTGCTCAGAGGCCATCACATAAAGTCAGTCTGATAAATATTCCGTTTAACAAAAATGGTCTTAGAAATAATTGTCAGATGAAAGCCAACAATTTAAAGGACAAAAGAGAAAAGTAGAAGAAAAACCTCTATACAGTCAGGTTAACATACACCAAATGGCCAAGTAACAATTCTTAAGGCTAACAAAAATTTTGAAAGTGATATTAAACCTCATGGTTCAGAGTGTAATCCAATATCTAACTATTAGAGATCCAGTTGAGACCTAATGTGGGCGGGTCAGATTATCCCAAATCTGCCTTTTGTGGGGTTTCTTATCCAGTATGGCAATTCCTACATCCCTACATGCCCTTACAGTGTTGCCACTAAACCAACTGCAACACACAGATACTGACTTCCACAGAAGCAGGATTAGGTCCTTAGTATGCCCTTGTACTATTCCAAGTGGTTCATCTGATGTAGGAAATCTAAACTACTGAACTGTGTTATATGGGTCCCAAATTAACTCAACTTTTTTGCCTTTTCATTTAACTTGACAGCTGATTATCTGTAGGGGCAGGGTAATTTGCAAGTATCTGACCTACTTAAAGAAGTATTTGGATGTCCACTGGATGGGGTACAAAAAGAAAAGGAGTACTTGTGGCACCTTAGAGACTAACCAATTTATTTGGGCATAAGCTTTCGTGAGCTACAGCTCACTTCATCGGATGCATACTGTGGAAATATTGTTATGTTACTCATTAAATGTAAAATAAATCAGGGAACAAGAAAAACTTCTGTATGACATTTAATTTTAAATCAGAGCGTATTGCTATATTTGAGAACTAAAGCACAAGTCTCATCCCAACAGGATTCCTCCAAATCAACACTCAAAGATGCTGCCCATTGTTTTTTAAACTTCTGCTTTTAAGAAGAGCAATAAGTAAAAACACCCAAAATTAAGAGAGTCTCAGCAATAAAGATCCCCCTTTGAAGTGCCTTTCAAATATCTAATCAGCATTTTAACAAATTCCCTTTTAACTAGTCAGACAATTAATCGGATACGGGAATAGCGTTGACACTATGTAGCAGCTTTGCATTTTAAATGTTATTGCAATTCCCACCTGAAAGTGCGGCAATAGGCTAAAATGACACTCTGATGCAAGCTTTTTTTTTTTTAAATGTCAAACATGTGGCAATCTGAAGTCAATTTGCTTTAAAAATGCCAGGGATACAGGAAAGCTGCACTCCACACAGTAAAACTTGCTAACATTTAAGCAACAGTTTTATACAAAGTAGCCAAATTCAAGGTTGTGGTGGCAGACACCTCTGTCATGGGCTTGCTTGAACAGCTCCCGAGACCTCTGATCCAACCGCCTTTGTTAAATAGGAAGGACACTAAGCTATGCTTTCCAAGCTCTTATTTAACTTTGGGCACCTCTGAATTGGTTCCCTGCCTACTTCTCCTGGCAAACTATTTCAACAGTGATGCTGGAACTTTCTTCTTAATATAAGCATCACAGTCAAGTGGCTTGGGCACCTGCCTAGGAATCAGGACACCTGGGTGCTGAGCTCAGTCACTGACCTGCTGCATGAATATGGGCAAGCCACTTCACCTGTTTCCCTTGGTCTGTCTCATCTGTTTGGATTCTGAGAGAGATTTTTCAAAGGTGCTTGGCTCCCATTTGTGGCTTTGAAAATTTCACCTCTGTAAACAAAGTAGGCCTCAATCACAGTTGGAACCTTTAGGTGCAACGGTAATACAAATAAATTAAATCTAAATCAGGGGTTCACAGCCTTTTTCTTTCTGAGGCCCCCCACAACACGCTATAAAAACTCGTTTTCTGCATATAAAAGCCAGGGTCGATGTTAGGGGGTAGCAAGCAGGGCAATTGCATGGGGCCACACGCCACAGGGGGCCCCGCAAAACTAAGCTGCTCAGGCTTTGCCTTCAGCCCCAGGCAGCGGGGCTCAGGGCTTCAGTGCCATGCGGTGGGGGTTTGACTTTCTACCCTGGGCTCCAGCAAGTCTAACACTGGCCCTGCCTGGCAGCCCCCAAGGGGTCCTGGACCTCTGGTTGAGAACCACTGATCTAAATTATATTTTCCTTTTGTTCAACTTCAGCCAGTCAATCTTGTTTTAAGATGTGTCTAATGCTGTTTTCCCTCTCATATAACCCTCATTTAGGTATTTACACAGCATAAACATGTTTCCCCCTTTCAGGATAAATAATTTCAATTACTTTATCATTTTATCTTATGTCCTGTCATTATATTCCTGAATTATGCTAATTTTTGGATTTCAACTGGGCTGTAGCACAACTAAATCCTACATTGCAACAATGGTTTGTATTCTACTTCTCCTGAGAAGAAGGGGAAAAGGAATACCATGTTTTAAAAGGGATCCCATCAGATTAAAAAAAGTTGCCTAGATTTCAAAGAAAAGAGTTACTACTAATTTAAGATTATAAGAACAGCCATACTGGGTCAGACTAATGGTCCATCTAGCTTTGTATCTTGTCTTCTAACAGTGGCTAATGCCAGGTGCTTCAGAAGGAATGAACGGTTTCAAATTTAATAATTTTATTAAGATGTTGAAGTAAAGAGAAAATGGTATAGAGTTTAAGCATAGAAGTTTCTGGTTATCAGGGAATAAAGTACAGATTATCAAGGGGTGCGAAATTTGGTTTAGGAACGGGTGGCGTAAGGAATACATAACCTGCAATCTCCCCGATTGGGGGTAAAAGTTTAATGGGTCAAAGTACAGACGTTGAGATATGGGGGTATGTTGTCCATATAATGGCTATGTTCAGGTGTGGAGTATAATGAGTGGATACGAGGATGAGGATGGATTTACCCTCATTTGGTAGGATTTAATGTTCAGTGAGTTTATGGTTTCAGTTCATATGGTCCAACGGAAGAAGTCTCTCAGTCCCTTTCCCATAGTTGATGCATGATGTCGTACCGGCTCACACCTCCTGATACTGTTGGTGGCCGGTGATGTGTTCGATGTAGATGTCCCTGGACCATTGGATGGTGTCCGAGACCATGAGGCGCCGCATGAGCCGTGCGTAGCATTGACTGATCCCACAGGTCTGCAGCACACGCTCGTTGCAGGGGTCCCAAGTGCCCAATGTGACAATCAGGGCATCCATCTGCATCTTGTAGCCCTTTGCTCTCAGGGTGTCGGCTGGGGGGGGAGAGGAGGCGTATTTTTCCAGCTTATGAAAAGGCAGAAGGCTGGGGTCCTGTTCTCAAAGGAGACAGTGATGTCGACAAGGATGATCTTTTTCTGGGCCTCGTTGGGGACTACCACATCAGGTCACAACTGGCTGTCAGTACCAGGGATGGCGCAGTTCACAGCAACCTCCCCCAGGTGCAGTGCGATGGCTTTCACCAGGAGGTTCTTGATGGCGTTGTGGCGCAGCTGCCAGGCTCTGGAGTGGGGCTTGCAGCTGCACAGGACATGGGGCAGGGTCTCGCTGGAGTAGCTGCACTTCCTGCAACACTTGTCTCGGTTCCCATGGTGGACGGCTGCGTTGAGCGGGACGCAGTTGAGCCGGGCACGGTGGATGAACTGCTAGTCGGCGAAACAGGTGAAGCCGCCCCCGGCGAGGAAGTGGTTGCTGGCATCCCACTTGCTGGTCAGTTCAAAGGCTTTACCCTGGTCCGGTTTACGCTTCAGGGTTTCCATGTACAGTGAGTGGATGGCTGCCTTCAGGGTCCTCTCCAGCATGCCCCTGGCGCTCTGGGTGATGATGGTGTTGTCGTCAGACCTGATCTGCGGCACCAGGACTCCCAGCTCCTGGCGCTCCTCGCACCACTCCCAGCGGCAGCCAATGCACTTCCCCAGGTGACGCGTGGCATTGCAAGTGCGGGACCACAGTGAAGCGATGTCGCGCCCGTCCCGTCCGAATTAGCCATCCAGGGAACCGCTCAGGAAGTTGGCGGTGTCTTGGTTGGAGGGGGCTCTGCCGATCCGCTTCTTTGTTGCGTCATGGAGGGCATTTGCTGTGATGTTCCTTACCATGGCGTCGGGACACGTCAGCAGGCGGAAGGCGTGGGTGATCACCGCAACGTCACATGGGGGACATTGGCACCACCATGCCTGTGGGCGATATAGACCAGCTCGTTGCTGGCTCTCTGGGGAAGGAACAGCCACTTTTTCACCAGCTGCTGGACGATCTTGGCTGCCTTGTTGAGGGGTATCTTTGCCACGATGGATCCCCTTAGGATGAATGAGATGCAGGGGATCAGGAAAGTGTTCAGGGCATTTATCTTCTGCCACGGTGCTAGCAAGGAGGTGTCGATCTTGGCGGCATCCTGTAAGATCTCCTGGATGGTGTCCTCGGGTGTCTGCTGGACATGGAAACTCGTCGGCATGCTGAGGTGCTGGTACACTTTCCCCTCTGCCAGGGGGATGACGGGCTCGCCCTGGATCTGGAACCCTGTCGTCTGCACCGAGTCCCTTTTTGCTATACCTGCACACCAACCCCCCCTCCTTTTTTTGTTTTACCATTTCTCTCCCTCTTTTTTTTTTTGTTGTCAGGTGGAATACCCATCAACCCCTCTTCCACACACACCTACACACCTGCCACCTAACCAAACCAAAAAAAAAAATCCAACAATTCCACCTCAAAGAGAAACTGACTATGCTGGGGAACCTATGAAACTGACTGCACACAAAGCACTAACAAATACACAACAAAAATAAGCTCAAAAGAATTCAGAGAAAATGTATTTTCCCAACTAATCTTTCAATTACAGTAATCTTAGATGTTCTAGTAACAGGTAAAAAATTCCAACAGAAAAAGGGATTTGGTAGTAGGTGCCTAGGGCCCTACCAAATTCACAGTTCATTTTGGTCAATTTCACAGTCATAGGATTTTAAAAATTGTAAATGTCATGATTTCAGTTATTTAAACCCGAAATTTCACAGTGTTGTAATTGTAGGGTCCTGACCCAAAAAAAGAGATGTTATGGGGTCCACAAGGCAGCAGCATTGCCTTCAGAGCTGAGCAGCTGGAGAGTGGCGACTGCTGGCTGGAAGACCAGCTCTGAAGGCAGTGCGGAATTAAGGGTGGCAATATCGCAAGCCCCTGAAATACCCCTGCGGCCTCCCTGCAACTCCCTTTTGGGTCAGGATCCCCAATATGAGAAACACTGGTCCCCCCTGTGAAATCTGTATAGTATAGGGTAAAAGCACATAAGAGACCAGATTTCACGGGGGGGAAACCAAATTCCATGGTCCGTGACACCGTTTTCCATGGCCATGAATTTAGTAGGGCCCTAGAGATGCCCCTTTAACCAAGTCCCTTGGCACAGAAAATATTACAGCATAGATAGGATCTCAGATGTAACCATTTAGTCCCAGAGATATACATTTTATTAGCTGATACTTCACTATTTTCTAACTGCACTTGTAGCCTCCTCTTTTTCCTCAGATTCATGTCACTTTCAGTACACTGATTCTTCCTTCCTCTGTCGGGGCTAAGAAATCAAGAGAAGTATTTATTCAGGAATTCTATTTGCTCCCCTTCCCTGTTTCACTGTGCTCCTACTTTGTCCTTTTCTTAACAAACAAACAAAAAAAAAAAAAAAATTCTTTGACAGAATGCAAACAAAAACAAAAAGAACAGTGGAGAGAGAGTGCAATTAAGCAATGTTAGTAGCTATGGAATGATTTAATGGACATCAGAAGGAAAAATTCAGTGTGTGGAGACTAGCGATGACATGTCAATGACAATCTGGGGTAGAATCCAAGCTTCCCGACTGAGTACCCTGTTCTAAACACTAGACTGTATCACCACTCTACTACACAGAGGAAAACTAAGTCATGAACTATAACAGGAAATGGATTGGAATATTTTTGTTTTATCTCACCTCTTGTGCATCAAACCGCAAGATCTCCTTCATGTACGTAGGCAATAGTGTGAGAAGAGTGTAGAAAGTCCAGTTATAAGAAAAGTGTGCCACAACAATAGCCCAGAGTGGAAGGGATTTCAGCATGGGTTCCCATGGTACAGACTTCTGAGTAGAAAGCTAGGAAAATGGAGGGAAATAATCAGGACAACTCCTAGGAATATTTATTCTAGACGTTTTGACCCTACCTAAATCTGATTATTTTGCATTCTGAAGAGCACATTCAAAGTCAGCCTGAATCCTTAGATGTGTGTTCTTTATTGCTAATTATAGTAACTGAACTAAACAAAATTTGACAAATTAGGAAGCAAATGGAAAGTCAGAAATCTATTATGGAGTCACTTATTATGCCATATTTTTTGCCTTTATATTTAAAAAGCTATTGCAGCTGAAACCCTACTGAAACCAATAATAAAAAAGTGGGTTTATTCCCTCATTTACTTTGGTATGTAGATGTAACATTATCTGATTAAACTATAACCACATAGATTGTTGCTACCACTGTTATACAATTGCAACAAATCTTGTACAAAATGTGGCATGTAAGATGTCTATGGAAACATTATGATTCACTGAATATGATTATGCTATTTGTATGCATGTATCGTTTTTGTAGCTGAAGTTAGGAATATTAACTACATACCTGTATTTCTAAGATGTTTGCTTCTGGGTAACACCAATAGGGTGTTTAGCCAGCACACTGTGAAGGAACTATTCAAGTAGAATGGCCCATTAAAGAACACTTAACTTACAATGGAAGATGTCTATCTACTCCTAATGGACTTTCCCCGCTATCACTAAGCGAAGTCATGCATGGACATGTGACTTACTCATGTGACTCCAAACTCCATCTTTTACCTGTAATTTTCCACAATAAGAACAACGGGATTCCCTTTCCTTGAGAGAAGACATAAAAGGTGCTGAAAACATCTCCATTTTGCCCCTTTTCTGCTCAAGCCTCTGGACTATGGACTTATACAAATGGGAACATTCTAACCAAGGGACTGAGGTCCTTCCAATGATTTGGAAGCAACCAGAGACTTGACTTAAGCCAGCAGTTTATTCTATCACTGCTATAAGCCTGAACCAAGAACTTTGAAATTATTGTATGTATTTGATTCCTTTAACCAATTTTAACTCTCACCTTTCTTTCTTTTTATAAATAAACCTGTAGATTTTAGATACTAAAGGATTGGCAACAGCATGATTATTGGGTAAGATCTGAGTTATATATTGACCTGGGTGCGTGGCTGGTCCTTTGGGATCAGAAGAACTTTTTATTTGATGAAATTGGTTTTAAGTCATCTTTAAGTCTAGTGTTTTTGGTGGTGATACAAGGACTGGCATGCCTAAGGAAACTGCTTTTCTGACTTCTTGTTAGCCAGTGTGGTGAAACAGAAGTTTACTTTTGTTGCTGGTTTGGTATATCTTATGGGAGAATAACCACCAGTTTTGGGGTGTGTCTGCCCTATTTCTCAGCAGTTTGTCCTGAATTTGGTATTCTCAGTTTTGACCCACAAAGGCATGGTTACAGCAGGCAACACACTTATTTTTTTCCATGTTCAGGCTTCATTGAAAAAGCACTAAAAACATATAGGACAAGGAAAAATGTTCCTCTATTTGGTATGTTGCAAACGGACAATGATTTCAAGTAGTTTTGGAATCAGAATTTTTTTCTGAATGTTTGTCCTCCTGTAACAACTTAATTACTCCCTCCTTACTGCTATCAACAATTAGGGACTTAAAATCACTCCTCAAACACATGTGAACTGAATCTCTCCTATTCTGAGATCTTGAGCGTTGAGAGCACCATAGACTCTCAACAGATAATGCTTGCATGTCTTGTAGTTAATAATCATTGCTGCACTGTGGAACACTTACCTTGAAGGATCCTGACATCTCCAGTTCCGTGCCTGTCCTGGGAGTGTGAGTACACGAGTGTGACACCCCCCTGCCCCTTTTATTTTGAGCTTAGCTATCAGAATAATAAATGTGCTGCTTTCTGCCAAACTCTGGTGGGTCACTAGTCCTCCCTAAGTTTATTAGCTGGCCCAATTTCGGGTAACAAATTATACATACCCTACACTGTCCAGGCAGAAAAAGGTACGTTGTAATGCAAATCAATGCATTAACAGAGACCCATGTTGCTAGAAAATTTGGATGGCATGCACCTGTGTATGTTGTCATACTGCATTCACCTTTTGGGGATATTTAAAAAATTAACATGCATTCACATTACTTTTTGATTAAACATATTCAAGGGTAAACTTGCTTTTTTTCCCCCCAGGTACTCTTTTAATGACTAATGATTGTTTCTCATTGATCTAACAGTCCAGCATCTTAACATACTTTGTTTTATTTGACTTTTTTATTTTTATTAACGTTTACTCAGTTGCTTCAGATTAAGAATGTTGATGTAAACTTCAATTTTTCCTTCAACATTATGGCAGGTCTTGTCCCTCAGTAGCTCCCGTTCTTATTTAAATAAGAAAAGCTGCATCAAAGCTACATACCTGATCTTTGAGGGAAGAAAGTATATATTCCCTTTCAGTGGGAGAGATTCTTCTGTGAGTTTCCGGAGTATCACTCACCAACCAGATCCAGAAGAGGAACCAGAATACTCCAAGTGCACCTTCCATTGAAAATAAATAAATAAAAGCTGCACATTAAATTGAAGAAAGCCCTCAGGTACTACACAGATACAAACACTTAGAACCACAAAGTGGGGAAATGATTCTCAAGCAAATAAAAATAGTATTAGACTGTCTGGGCCAAACTCTACCCTCATACCAACAGTCCCTCAGCTGTAGGTGAGGACGGAGAATGGACCTTAACATTTAGTGTGGGCAAGGATTCATATGAATGACCTAGTATGGAGACAACTTCAAAGTGACCTTATTTGCAATAACGGTAAATAATGAATCTGTTGTCAGTCCACTACATGGAACAGCTACAGGACAAGGTATCTGGATGACACAGGAAGGAAGTAACATATATATATAAGAAATTTTAATCTAAAAAATACAGAAGATGCACAGTTTTGAAAAGCCCAAGTGATAGTATACCTATTTTTTAAAATATAAAAATAGTAAACTAGGGTTGTGTTAAAAAATGTTAAATAATTCTCTCTTTCCTTGAGGTGTGTGCACTGAGCTGTTATCAGCTTTTAGGACGTGATTCTCAGTAAGACGACTGCATCCCACTTTTCAAGGCATTCTTTAGTGAATCCCTAGCTCAGCTTCTGTGGCTTTGCTAGCGAAACACTGGAAGTTTCACATTGTAAATGAAGAACACATGCAAGTTACTTTTGAGAAGGTCTTCAGCTAAGAAGACCATGTTCCAGGGATCAAAGTTAACTCAATTTCACACAGCAAACAAGAACTTAAAGTCTTAGGTTTTTCTAAATTGATTGAACTCAGACTATTTGTTGGGTAACAGCATTTAGCACAATTTAAGGACAAATTTGCATAGTGAAGGCATAGTTTACAGCCTCCTACAGGAATTTACTTGTATTAAAGGCGGCAGTTTCTCTGAAGAATCAAGCAACAAGTGAAGCAATGTTTTAATGTTTTGGGAAGCCTGGATCAGAATAAAAATGTGTTTAGAAGCTTTGAAACAATAAGCCTTATATTTCTCCTGGGAAATATATAATATATATAATTATATTTTCCCTCAGGAAGTCCTTGTGAATCACTGTTCTTGTAAAGCAGGGGAAGTGTCTCTAGATTTCCCATGACGGAAAATGTCACTGCATCAGCAGCTTCAGAATATGGACAAGCACATCTTTGGAAGTATTTGATCACTTATTTGTAATCCTAAGGTAAGAGGTGTCACAGAAATGGAAAAGGAAATCTTCACTAGAGGAGTATGTTTGGAATTTAAAAAGTCTAAATACTTACCAAATATGTAGAATACATAAATCCAGTTCACATAGTAGCAAATTAAGCCAGACAATGGAAGAGACACAACTGTTCCTAACTGTGCACCTAGAAGAAAACAGTTTGTTTTTCAATTTACCAAATACACATGTAAGTGGCATATGGATTGATCCAAGAAAACATACAACAGCTGGAATTACCAGTCAGATTTTGTTGTTGCTGCTGCACTGATTTACCAAAAGGAAGTTTGCAGATAAATATTTTCACCACCACTAGAGGGTGGTCATTTCAGCTACTGTAATTGCTTCAATAGAATGAAAAAATGGAATTGTAAAGACTCATAACATTCAACACTACCAATGAAAGATCTATGAAAGAGTAAGAAATATAGGTGAGTTCTTGGCCTATTACTGCTCTCTGATAAACTGGAGGGCTCCAAATGTGAAATGGAGGCATATTAAAAACAGTTTGACTCTGAAAAGTGACAGCATACAAAGGAAACTTTTCTTAGTCAAAGATCTGTTCCCTACAAATCTTCTGAGTCACATCTACTGATTCCCCCACTCGGTTTTTACTGCTCTTAACTGTTCATAGCTGTGCTGCCTTTGCATGCCTATGAATGTGAAAGCTGGATAGTATTCCCAGAACTGTTAACTAGGTTCCATTTGTAGGGCCACCTTCTGCTCTCAGTTATGCAAGGCAAATCCTATTAACCTCAGTAGGATTGGGTAGGTAACAGAAGAATTTCATGTGCAAAGCTATTACTGGTGATGCTTCATGAGCAGGAAAGAACCTTTCTTGACTTTCCAATCCAAGATTCAGGTCAAAGAGACGGCAGTTAGGGGGCAAAAAGCCATCATAGTATTTGTAAACTAAGGAAATCTAACCTGGGAATCATTTAATCACAATCAGTACAGAACCTAAAAATGTCATTTTACAAGATCACTTTCCAAACCTAGTCTGAAACCAGCAGATATCATTGTGTTGATCTGTTGGTCAGACAGGTTCAAAAAGTAAGAACAGCTTAAGGTGTCCGAACTGTGTTCTCGCTGAAACAGGGCAATATTAAGAGATCACGTTCACACTGGGAGAAAGCTTCAACCACAAATTGGCTAATTAAACAAAATACAACATTCACATAAAACACACATCAAAATAATTCATTCCATGGATAGTTAAATGGGAACTATATCTTAGTTTAACATGAAGTGTTGACAAAAGAAAATAAGCCCAAAAATCACAGGACTGCCAAGAATGAAAACATGAACAAAGAAGAAAATAGACTGTTCTCTGAATTTACATATAAGGTGTCTTATCCAGCATCGTTCCTGCCCACTGAACAGGGTTTGCAACTGATTCTCCTCTCACTTATACACCTTGCTTATGCCATTGTAACTTTGTTAACTTCTTTGGACTATCGACTCTCAAAAATTCTCTCTTTTTACTCTTGCCTGTGACCATCTTTCCTCCTTGGTTCCTGAATGTTTTAGTTTATTTACTATACAGCATCTTTGCAGCATAATTTTCAGCCATTTGTTGCATCATCATATATAACATAAGTATGTTAAAATGTTTTAGGACCACAGAGACAAGTTGTACTGCACTGTACTTTCATGTGTGGAGCAAATAGTAAGGAGAGTCTTTATCTTGTTATTATGGGCTATTTTCTTAAGTCATTATCCTGAAGACACATTTGAGAACAGACATCGAAAGAGTAAACAATAGCTTGCATAATGAGGGTAAATTATGTTTTTAACTAGATACACGAATAGTTTTTAAAAGTGTTAATAGACTAAACATTTATAAGTCTGTTACCAATCTGGACATTTCATTCTCTTTCACCTGCATATGAAATGCTAAGGAGCTTGCTGCGTTCCAGTGGTGGAGCCCAAGACGACCACATGGCATGCATAGCCGGAAAGGTAACACCCTGAAAAACAATTTTTTATTCTGTTGAAATATATGGTAATTCCAGAATTATCTACTCAAACTTTCATGTGCCAATTAAATCATATACTTCAGAACAGCAGCACAACCTATTAGTCTCATGAATCAACAGGAAGCTGTTTTGACAAAAAATGCACACGGGTAGTTAGGCAGAATTAAGCTTTTGCTTGTGAATATGCCTTGTGCACGAAGAGGACGCAAAAGTACAAATAAAATAACTCTCTTTATAACTCACTCTTGGTTTCCCATATGCTAGGCAGGGGTTCTCAAACTTCATTGTACCGCAACCCCCTTCTGCCAACAAAAATTACTACGCAACCCCAGAAGGAGGGGACCGAAGCCTAAGTCTGCCCAAGCCCCACTGCCTGGGCAGTGGGGCCAAATCCAAATCCCAAGAGTTTCAGCCCCAGGCAGGGGGCCTATAACCTGAAGCTCTTGGGCTTTGGTCCTGGGCAGCAGGGCTTGGGCTTCAGCCCCAGCCCCCAGCAAGACTAACACCAGCCCTGGGGACCCCATTAAAATGGGGTCCCGACCCACAGTTTGAGAACTGCTGTGCTAGAAGAACAATACTATTTTGATACAGGAAATGACTAATTTGGATTAAGGGTAAGACAAGACAATTTGGTGTACCTCTCCGAGCCCCTCCAAGGCTCTGACTGCTATGAGGTATCCAACCCCCAAGTCTGCCGCTAAGGGAGTGAACAGAGTGAAGACAGCGGTACCCAGGATGCCAAACCCCAGCAACAGCTTCCCTCCTATTTTACGTGCAAAATATCCACCAGGAATCTGAGTAATGATGTAGCCATAGAAAAAGGAACCAAGAATCCATCCTTGAGTATCCGCATCCCAAGAATACTTTTTCCCCTGAGGAAGGAAAAAAGAAAAGGGCTTAACTAACACTCTTTCTGCATCATGCAATACCTAATATCAGCAAAGAATGTAATTAAACCATGGCTCATTATTTAGTCCTGATGACTAAACTTTGAAGGTCTCACTGCATTTCATCTTGGCCTTTACTCAGGCAGACAGTTTTTGGAATAGGCATACCCTGATGCAAGCCAAAATGCAAAGAGATAGAAGGAAAGGAAAATAGAAGTGAGACAAAAAGATTATATGGGGCAGGACAAGCAGCAGACGGAAAAGCAGACAAACATACAGGAGCAGCAAGGTTATGCAAAGGAGAATGTTACAAGTCCACTAAATTCAAGAAGAGACAGGGTTGCACTAGTGTGTGTGCGAGAGATCAGAGTAACGGGATGGGCAGATGACCTTAGTAGAAGACTGGAGGACAGAGCGGTAAAAGAAGAGACCAGAGAGGTGAATTTTACAATTATAAAGATAAGAGATGGAATGGCATTGACAGATGCAGAGGTGGTGGTTTTGGAGAGCATGAGACATAGAAGTTCTGAATCATCATTAATTATTTCTGAGAATCCAAGTGTACGCCAGGCACTTCAAAGAAACAAGGTGGGATCTGGTCCCTGCCTCAAACAGCTACTGGTCTAAATTCAGTCACGACTCAATAAGCAAGTCCTAAATGAGTCAAAAAGGTGAGTCAGGATGAGTTTTACACTAATAAGATGCATAGTTGTCAGTTAAGACACACACACATTTTCATGGGCTCTCAACTTTTTTTATTTTTTTAAATCAACTCATTTCTCATAGGAAATATGACAAAGTTTCAAGGAAGAGGTTCAGTGAAGAGAGACGGCTTGGCAAATCGGTGTTCCAGGGGAGAATGGAAAAAAAGCAGAGATATGGAAAAGAGTAGGAAACAGAAAGGAAAAGTCAATGTGATTTTTAGAAATAGATCAGGGAAGGTAGTTTCAAAGGTCGGAGAGAGGGGAGCAAAGAAAGAGGATGGATATAAAGGACCAATCAGAATTGTGAGAGAGATCATAAGTGGAGAGATAAAGAATATTATGTATGCAGTAAAGATCTAATGAAACTTGTCCCTTTCATTAAAACAAAATTCCATACAAAGTCAAGACTATGAAAAACAGATGTAGCTTAATAATATGGCAGAGACACTGAGTTCTCAATTGCTCTGACGCATATACAACAGGAAATGTCCACTTCACACACATAATTCAGAGTGAGTCATATTAGACCTACAAGGTCAGTGCAGCCATTTTGCTAAGTATAGTTTAGAACGGATGTAATATAGTCTGTCATTTAGGACAGCACAACATTATTCACCTAAGGTCTCAGAATAGTTCTAAAAGAGCCAATCTATATTCTGAGAAGGTCTGCTGGTTAAAAAAATCAAAAGCAAAACAGTGTTAATAGAGCAGTTAAAAATGAAACATCAAACTCAATCACAGCATGCTGTTGAAAGTAACATCACATATTTTAGAAAACATATTAAATCCTACCGTTGTATTCCGAGGTATGTTTAGGGCAGAAGAATGTTCTGGACACACTTTGGAAGTTGTATTCTTCGCTAAACTTGTATTAGATTCTACCATGTCTACAAGAGCAACGCTTAGATTCACACGTAATGCATACAACAGGAAGAATCCAAAAAAGGCCAGTAATGCTAAATTGTAGCGAGCAGAGCAGCATGTAGGCACTGCAATAAGAGATTTTTAAAAGTTATTTGCTGCAAAAAAGGATAAAAAGCATTTTAGTCACGATAACTTGGATATTTATATATAAGAAGTGAGAAAACAAGTTTATTTACCCTGAAAAACATATTTTAGATATTGAGTGACTGAGTGGGAAGAAAAGTTTTTGATCTAGTTCCCTGCTGATATGTAAACCTCTCCCACATATATATAAGAACATATATACCTATTGGTCAAAGGGCTGATCCTCAAGTGTAAATGTTGTGCAAGGTTTTTACAAAGGGGATTTAGCAGTATGGTTACAAAGGTTTCAAGAGGTCTTCTGAAACATGGTTATTCAAACTGAAACTTCACAATAAAAAAACCCCAAGATTAGTGGCAATTTTGCTATACACTTGAAAATGTGTGCAGTATCCTGCTTCTCTTTGTAACTTAAGATACACTCCTGTAGTGCTGCTATAGAATGGCCACCATGGGGTTCCATGTTTGTCACATCTCTATAGCTTCCAGGACAAATTTTGCTCTAGATGTTACTCTGTAACAAGGTGAGATTTCTAACTCTCCAATGAACTCAGCCTTGGATCTGGAAGTCAAGCAGGTTCTGCCTTTCACGAGGACTAATATAGATTCTGTAGAGAACATGGCATCGTCAACAGAATTGAAAATGTGACCCGTGAAAGTCCAGCTCACGTTCTCAATGCTGATCGGATTGAAGAGCAGTAAAAATGTATCTTTTGGATCAGAAAAGTGAAAAGATCTGATTGCCACCCATGGAAAAAAAATCTTACCCTCTCCTTTACAGCTAGAGAGATATCTCCAGCAGCTCAAATTGTGCAACCCCTATACACCCAGCATCAGATAAAATAATTTTTTGGCTATGTACACTATGGAAATTGGAGACTACTCACCTTCCTTAAGCCACACAGATACGCCTGGGAGAATTCTGAGCTACTGCGTGCACACACAATTAATGAGCTGTGCATATTTTTATTTTTTTGTGCAAAAAAAAGTTTCTGCTGAAATGTTGATGCAGTTCTGCCTTATGCCCACCTGAGGGCGTTGTGGTGATAGAACACAGTAGCAGCTCCTGGCCAGCTAGGGAAGAGAAAGGTGCTGTGATGAAGGCAGCCTCTGTCAGGCCAGGTCAAGAGATGGGGGCTAATGGGAGACAGACAGCATTGGGTGCTGGGGGGTATCAGACAGGGACTTATAAGGGCTAGTAGGGGAGGACAGACTGGTGCAAGGGCTGAATGGGAATGGAAGCACAGGGCTATATGGTGACTGAGGAAGGGGTGCAGAGCTACATAACGACAGGAGAGTGGTTAAGTGGGGGCACAGAGACACATGGGGAGAAGTGGAGGGGGTACAGGGACACAGGGACGGGGGATGGTTGAGTAGGGGCACAGAGACACATGGGGATGGGGGGCTGTCTCAGTGAGGGTGGGTGGACAAGTGGTACAAGGACACATGGAGGTTCAGGAACACATGGGGACAGGGACAGATGTGCCTGCCTGAATGGGAGAGGCTAGGGGTCAGCCAGCATGGAGGAAGCTCCCTAACAATCCCTTCCCGCTCCCCATAAAAACCTGTTCCATATTTTTCCCACCCATACCCAACAACCCTACAAGTTCATACCCCAGGGTCCCTCCCAGCAATTTACTTCCCCCTCCCTCAGCTCCTTCATTATCCCTGACTCCTCCAACCCTTTGCACTGCTTCTGAGGGGTGCAGGAAATACTGCTCTGTATTGAGGTTTAAATGAATTATTACTCAGAATTGTGTATTAATATGCCTAATAAGGAATCTATTTGTCAAAAAAAATTTCCTGAATCTTTTTTGTTGTCCGTATTGCTACACATACTTGCTGATAGATATTTTGAAATAAATGACTAAAAATAATTGAAACTGGTGTGATTATACTGTGTTATTTTGACAAATAAAATATGCAGAGTTTTAAAATAGTGTGCAGAATTTTTAACTTTTTGGCAGCGCAGAATTCCCCCAGGAGAAGACAGACCAAATGATATACAGTTATAAACATGAGAATGTCTCCAATTATTAATTAGATTGAATACTTTAAAATATTATACAAAATATATTTTATTATATTAAATATATACTAATAAAGCTAGAATATTTAATTTCAAGATACATGGCAATTTGATTTTTAAAATAAATCTAATATTCACTCTCTCATTTTGTTCTGAGAAACATTTGCTAAGTAGGCTAATTGCCTGGGCCTATCTATGAAACGTGACTTAGAAATGAACTTGACCAAGTCCAGCTGGCTCCCCAGCTCTAGTGGAAAGGGTTCCTGATGAAAGCAGAACTTGCTGGAGACCATACAACTCAGAAAACAGCAAGTACATTAGATATCTGAGCCAGAGATGCTTTGCTGCCTTTTGAAAAATAGGTAGGGCTAAGAGAGGAACTTTACCAGCTCCTAAGGGAAAGGGGCACTGAGTCTGGGATGGATCTAGATATAAATTTGAGCTGAATCAAAGGACTGACGCTGAGACACCGATTCCAGCATTTGGCATCAGCAGCCAAGCGAGCAGGAAAGCTGGTTCTTGTCCCCCTGGGATGATTGGTGGACTTGGATACCATGATGGCCAAATACCAGGACACTGAAGAGGACACCATGGCTCTGATGGTTCATGACACCAATACTGCCAATAGGTAGCAGAATGAGCCAAAGATGAGCTGAACCCCAGAAAGGATCCTGAGAAGCCAGGCCTCTCCCAGAAGCCCCACTTCACCCTGATCCCTCTCTTCCCCATCCAGGGGTCCCCCCCCAAAAAAAACCTTCTCTTCCCAGCAATCCCACCATAACCATCAGCCAGAACCCCTCTTTTCCCTCCCAGGTTCCCCACCACCACCCTGACCTGCCACTTTTTTTTTTTTTTTTCATTTGTAGCTTACAAATTTAAAAAAAAATCAGCAGCACCCCTAGGCCAAAATAAATTTGATGAGGTTCAACAAGGACAAGTGCAGAGACCTGCACTTAGGACGGAAGAATCCCATGTACTGCTACAGACTAGGGACCGAGTGGCTAGACAGCAATTCTGCAGAAAAGGACTTAGGGGTTACAGTGGATGAGAAGCTGGATGAGAGTCAACAGTGTGCCCTTGTTGCCAAGAAGGCCAACGGCATTTTGGGCTGTATACGTAGGAGCACTGCCAGCAGATCGAGGAACGTGATCATTCCCCTCTATTCGACATTGTTGAGGCCTCATCTGGAGTACTGTGTCCAGTTTTGGGCCCCACACTACAAGAAGGATGTGGAAAAATTGGAAAGCATCCAGCTGAAGGCAACAAAAATGATTAGGGGGCTGGAGCACATGACTTATGAGGAAAGGATGAGGGAACTGGAATTATTTAAAATGAGGAGTACTTGTGGCACCTTAGAGACTAACAAATTTATTTGGGCATAAGCTTTCGTGGGCTAAAACCCACTTCATCGGATACACACAGTGGAAAATACAGTAGGAAGATATATATACACAGAGACGGTAATGAGACCAATCAATTAAGGTGGACTATTAGCAGCAGCAGAATTTCTCCTGCTGCTAATAGCCCACCTTAATTGATTGGTCTCGTTACAATTGCTATGGCAACAGCCATTTTTTTCAAGGTCTCTGTGTATATATATCTTCCTACTAAAAAAAGAACAGGAGTACTTATGGCACCTTAGAGACTAACAAATTTATTACAGCATAAGCTTTTGTGGGCTACAGCCCACTTCATCGGATGCATAGAATGGAACATGTGGTAAGATTATTTTATATATATATATATATATATATATATACACACATACACACACATACACACACACACACACAGATAAGTTGGAAGTTACCATACAAACTGTGAGAGGCTAATTAGTTAAGATGAGCTATTATCAGCAGGAGAAAAAAAAGTTTTTGTAGTGATAACCAAGATGGCCCATTTAGACAGTTGACAAGAAGGTGTGAAGATACTTAACTTAAGGAAATAGATTCAATATGTGTAATGACCCAGCCACTCCCGGTCTCTATTCAAACCCAAGTTAATGGTATCTAGTTTGCATATTAATTCAAGCTCAGCAGTTTCTCGTTGGAGTCTCTTTCTGAAGCTTTTCTGTTGCAAAATTGCCACCCTTAAATCTTTTACTGAGTGGCCAGAGAGGTTGAAGTGTTCTCCTACCGGTTTTTGAATGTTATGATTCCTGATGTCAGATTTGTGTCCATTTATTCTTTTGCGTAGAGACTGTCCGGTTTGGCCAATGTACATGGCAGAGGGGCATTGCTGGCACATGATGGCATATATCACATTGGTAGATGTGCAAGTGAATGAGCCCCTGATGGCGTGGCTAATGTGATTAGGTTCTATGATGGTGTCACTTGAATAAATATGTGGACAGAGTTGGCATTGGGCTTTGTTGATAGGTTCCTGGGTTAGTGTTTTTGTTGTGTGGTGTGTGGCTGCTGGTGAGCATTTGCTTCAGGTTGGGGGGCTGTTTGTAAGCGAGGACTAGTCTGTCTCCCAAGATCCTACTGTATTTTCCACTGCGTGCATCCAATGAAGTGGGTTTTAGCCCATGAAAGCTTATGCCCAAATAAATTTGTTAGTCTCTAAGGTGCCACAAGTACTCCTCGTTTTTTTGGGGTTTTTTTGTTTGCTGATACAGACTAACACAGCTACCACTCTGAAACCTGGGATTATTTAGTCTGCAGAAGAGAAGAATGACGGGGGATTTGATAGCTGCTTTCAACGACCTGAATGGGGGTTCCAAAGAGGATGGATCTAGACTGTTCTCAGTGGTAGCAGATCACAGAACAAGGAGTAATGGTCTTAGGTTGCAGTGGGGGAAGTTTAGATTGGATATTACGAAAAACTTTTTCACTAGGAGGGTGGTGAAGCACTGGAATGGGTTACCTAGGGAGCTGGTGGATAAAATGCTGAGATAAAAGACAAGAATGAATACAATTTAAAGTATTCGCAGGACAAGAAAACACATTCAAACAAGTATTTTTGGTAAGAAATCTAGAAGAGACAACATTTGTGAAAGACTGAATTATGGACCAATTAAAAACATATCTGATACAGGGTAGAATAAATGTTAAGAATAAATTCTAAGATATACATCTTTAAAAGTAAGTTGAACTTACGCCTCCTGCCAAAGTCACTAACATTCAAAAGCATGGCCACTAGACCAGAACATGGACTAATCAATCATAGAGAGAATGGGAAAGAGAGGTAAGAGTCGAAAAAAATCAACTGTTGTGTGGCTAGATCAGAGGTGGGCAAACTATGGTCCGTGGGACCATCCTGCCAGGCCCTTGAGCTCTCATCCGGGGAGGCTAGACCCAAGCCCCTCTCCTGCTGTCGCCCCTCCCCTGCAGCCTCAGCTCGACACTCCTGCCAGGCAGCGTGGCTGGCTCTGGCAGGGCGGCATGGCTGCGAGCTCCTGATGCTCTGAGAGGCATGGTAAGGAGGGGGCGTGGAGTGGGACGGTTGGATAAGGGGCAGGAGGTCCCAGGGGGCAGTTGGATGGAGTGGAGATTGTGGGGGGTGCGGTCAGGGGATGGGGAGCAGGGGGGTGTGGATGGGGTCGGGGCAGTCAGGGGAAAGGAGGGGTTGGATAGGGGGTGGGGTACCGGGGGGCAGGGTGTGGATAGCAATCGGGGCAGTTAGGGGACAGGGAGCTGGGGGGGGGTTAGATAGGGGCTGGGATCTCGGGGGGCGGTTAAGGGTGGGGGTTCCAGGAGGAGGCGGTCAGGGGACAAGGAGCAGGGGCGGTTGGATGGGTCGGGGGTTCTTGGGGGGGGCAGTCAGGGGGCAGGAAGTGGGAGGGGTTGGGGGCCAGGCTGTTTGGGGAGGCACAGCCTTCCCCATCCAGTCCCCTATACAGTTTCACAACCCTGATGTGGCCCTCGGGCTAAAAAGTTTGCCCACCCCTGGGCTAGACCTTCAAAGCAACATTTGCAGGAAAAAAGGTAATAGAGGAAGAACAGGAACTGCACACCTGCTTACTCAAAAACAATGGATTACAGTAGTGAATAACTAAAATTATACAATGAGCAGGACACAAGGAGAAAATAATCTTCTCTGCAGACATACCAGAGTGTACACTGCTTCGTGGGAAGCGTTTAGTATTATAAGACAGGCTCATCAAAGAAACCCGGAAACACACCAGGGAAATATATTGCTACTTTGCTAGAGGAATGTGAACTGATGCCCAATGTTTATAGATAGAAGTTTCAAGGAATTAAATAAATAAATAAGGATTATGCTGAATTTGTAAAAGGTTGTAGGACAATGGGTGGCTAAGTCTGGAGCTAATGGAAATTTTATCAACAGTGCACATGAAATCTAAGTGTAGACTGGTGACCACCACCTCAAAATGCTGTGCTGGGGTATACTGATCACTTCTTTTTTATGCATATATTAAAAATATAAATACAAAAGAAAAAACTAAAACTTCAGTGCAAAAGATAAACACAGGTCAATCTTTACCAGGATGTGATCATTCTGAAAATCTTATTTTTAAACAGTATTTGAAAGAGGCACATCTCATTTTTAAGGGAGATCAAGGAGTACAATTGAGATGTATTGGGGACTTAAAAAATAATTCTTCAGGAAGTCCTCAGTGTGCAAAACTAGTTAAGCAACTTTATCTTCTCTCAAATTGCTTTGGAAGCAATAGGTCCTTAATATAAATTGATTGATCATGAAGGTTTCTAAAGAATGGGTACAACTGTGGCTAAATCTGTTTGGACATCATGGTTAATAGAAAGGTTAAACAAATGATAGTAATGGAAGCTTCACATTTTTATGATCTAACACTCCCTTGGAAATATAGGTTAACTGGAATTTCTATTACTCTTCCTTTAGAAATAAAGTCTGGAAAATGAATGCACTATACAAAACTCTAAGAAATTAAGGTGAGGGAACCTAATAAACATATGACTCCACCATACAGTTTTAAGTTGTAAACTTCTCACCATATATTTTGCTTAACATATAGATCAACAGGTAGATGCATTATTTGAGAATGCTTGATCAGGTAGTCTGTCATAAACATACAGCTAAGGGTAGCATAAAATCCCTCCTTTACCTGTAAAGGGTTAAGAAGCTCAGATAACCTAGCTGGCACCTGACCAAAAGGACCAATAAGGGGAGAAGATACTTTCAAATCTGTGCGGGAAGGTTTTTGTTTTGTGTTTCTTTATGCTCTCTCCAGGTCAGTGAGGAACCAGGGCAGGGAAAATACATCTCCTAAAGCCGTACCTGAACTAAGCATCTAAGATTACAAATTGTAAGTAATAGGAAGGAAAGGCGTTAGATTATCTTTTATTTTAGCTTGTGAATTTTCCCTGTGCTAAGATGGAGGTTTATCCCTGTCTTTTGTTACTTTAAAGTTTTGCCTAGAAGGGAATCCTCTGTGTTTTGAATCTGATTACCCTGTAAAGTTACCTTCCATCCTGATTTTACAGAGGTGCTTCTTTACTTTTTTTTCTTTATAATTAAGTTCTGTTTTTTTAAGAATCTGATTGTATTTTAGTGTCCTAAAAACCCAAGGGTCTGGTCTGTGCTCACCTGGTTTACCTATTTGGTTGGTAGATTATTCTCAAGCCTCCCCAGGAAAGGGGGCGAAGGAGTTGCGGGGGTGGAGGGGTATTTTAGGGAAACAGGAACTTCAAGTGGTCCTTTTCCTGAATCTTTGTCTAACTCATTTGGTGGTGGTGGCAGCAGTACCCATCCAAGGACAAGGAAGGATTTGTGTCTTGGGGAAGTTTTTAACCTAAGCTGGTAGAAATAAGCATGCGAGTCCCCACATCTGTACCCCAGAGTTCAGAGTGGGGAGGGAACCCTGACTCAAAGCACAGAAAGCTCAAGACTTACTTTTTTAAGATACATCTCACTCTCCTTCCTCCTTTTAAAATGATTATGAAGAGGAAGAAGGCCACTGCAGGGTCCAACGCAGTCAGATACAAGGTTCAATTCCTTACCTTGAACAGTGCTTTCAGCTCCTACTTCTGTTGCTTTCAAAAACATGCTTTCCTGTCTTTCGGTTAGAACTGTAAATAGTCTGCCCCCTCCCCTCCCTTTCTTTTTTTAAGAGAAAGTCTGTACTGAAAGTTCCCTGACACTGTACTTTTGCAGTTTAAGGACGTGTTGTTCTGTTGCATTTGTTTTTGTGGGTGAGGTGAGCCACTCAAACTAGAGTATGGCACATTGTGCAAGCTTAAGAATGTATTGCTTTAACAACTGACAAATAAAAAGCCACAGTGTCTGGTGCTCCCATGAACGCCATCATGCCTTCTTCCACACGCCCCTTATGGGTGAAACCACCCCCCCGTTCCCCAAAAGCTGTAAAGCAACTACCAATCCTCCTTACAACTAATGTCTACCATGACTCCTGTGGAACACTGTCAGCTGATAATAGTTTAGGCAGAAAAAAGTGTTAGGACTGCTCATTTGTCTCTATTAGTAAGCAAACCAATGCCCCCACCTATACATCTACTTTGTATCTACAGGGTTGTCTACACAGTTCAGCTATTAAAAGACATGGTTGTATTAGTATTACTATAACTGTTTAAAAAAATCCTTTAGTTTTAAAATCAAAGATATTTAAAAATGTTCAAAACTGAAACACTGATTTTTGTCAAAACTAAACATTTTGTTCAACTCCAAACAATTTTTCTTCCACTTTCTGAAACTGCCAACAAACGGAAAAATCTTTTTCCCCAGTTCTGTTAACCTCCTCTTCTCTTGAAATCCATTTGCTCGCTTTTCCCACCAGTTAGTGTTTAGGTCACAACCTGATCCTGCAAAGACTTGTGCATTTGCTTAACTTTAAATCAACAGGGCCACCCTTGTACTTAAAATTATGCACACATGCAAGTCTTTACAGGATCAGGGTCCAAGATTGTATACTCTTTGGGGTAGAGACTGTTTTGTACCATATACTCGTACAATGCATATCACAAAGGCTAGAGTCTCTAGCGTGCTATGGTAATAATCATTTTAAATAAAAATGAGAAAGCTGCTCTAAAGGTCAGAACTGATTTATTTCTCCTACCTCATTCTTTAAAATAACCTGTGTTTTAGAGTTTCCTCTGCCCTATTGATTTTTTTCTTCACCTGTATGCACAGCTCACAATACAATGCTCCCATAGCAACTAGTTAATAGTGCATAAAGGCCCACAGACTCAGATGAAGATTAAGATACCGAGTGGAGAAACGATCAAACCTTTACAAAGATTTGGGACACTGCGGGATATTTCAGTTCCCTGAGAGTGGCTTTTAGCAGCAGTCTGCTGGGACGCCGCGTGATCCAGGATGGCCAGCCGTCCCCGTGATCACCGGCGTAGCCGAGGGAAGGTGTGGACGAGGAGCCCCGCTCCGCAAAGACAGCTGAGCCGGGCACCGCGCCTCGCCATGCCCCAGGAGGCGCCCACTGGGGCGGGGAGAGGGGACAGGGCGCCCCGGCAGCGGCTCTAGGGCAGGCAGGGGCCGGCACAGCGGACTCCGAGGGCCGGCTCGGTCCCTGCCAGGAGAGCGGGGCTCCCAGCCCCGCTGGGCCAAGCTGCTCCCGCTGCCAGAGCCTTGCCGGGGCGCTCCGGCCCCCGGCCCCCGGGCCGCTCCATAGCAACGCAGGGAGGCCGCCTCACACGCTGCTGCGCCCGGGGCAACTGCTGGCCCATCCCGGCGCTCACCTGTGCCGGGCTGGGACTCGCCCAGCAGCGGGGTGCGGTCCGCCGCGTCTTCGGGCTCCGCCTCGCGGCCCGCCGGGGCCCGCATCGCGCCCAGCGCCAGCCCGCCCGTAGCCACCGCGAAGTGGACCCGAGCCCCGGCCAGGGCTCTGCAGCCAGCCCGGCGCAGCCAGGGGAGCCCAGGGGCGGGCGGCGGCCACGTGACTGACGCCGGGCGGAAGCTGCCTCCCCAGCGGCGCCGCCCGGCCCTGAGCTAGCCCTCAGCCGCCATCTTTGGTGCTGGCAGCGACTCGCGCTGGAGGGTGGGGGCTCACACAGTCTCTCCCTCTGGGCGTGGGCAGCATTTTCCTGTATCCACCTCACGCCTACCGTTTGCAAGTGTCTCCTCTTCAGGCCCACGTGGAAGTGGTGTGTGTTGGGGAGGGGGATTAGGCTGAAATTTCCAAGACACCCCTCTATTTACATGCACAGGGGGACCCAAATCCCAGCCCCTTCTGAGGTGTGGGCACGGATCACAGCTTCTCCGACCTGAGTACTCCTTTTCTTTTTGCAAATACAGACTAACACGGCTGCTACTCTGAGACCTGAGTTCAGTTGGAGACAGACATTTAACTTCTCTATTTTATTGCTTTGGATTCATAAATAACTAAAATGCCTAACTGAAGGAAATAAAGGACAACCATGTGAAAACTAATAGACAAAACTTACTTGCAAAAAGAAAAGGAGTACTTGTGGCACCTTAGAGACTAACCAATTTATTTGAGCATGAGCTTTCCTGAGCTACAGCTCACTTCATCGGATGCATACCGTGGAAACTGCAGCAGACTTTATATATACACAGAGAATATGAAACAATACCTCCTCCCATCCCACTGTCCTGCTGGTAATAGCTTATCTAAAGTGATCATCAGGTTGGGCCATTTCCAGCACAAATCCAGGTTTTCTCACACCCTCCCACCCCCATACACACACAAACTATGGGGGTGGGGTGTGTGTGTGTGAGAAAACCTGGATTTGTGCTGGAAATGGCCCACCTTGATTATCATGCACATTGTAGGGAGAGTGGTCACTTTGGATGAGCTATTACCAGCAGGATAGTGAGTTTGTGTGTGTGGTTTTTGGGAGGGGGGTGAGAGAACCTGGATTTGTGCAGGAAATGGCCCAACTTGATTATCATGCACATTGTGTAAAGAGTTGTCACTTTGGATGGGCTATCACCAGCAGGAGAGTGAATTTGTGTGGCGGGGTGGAGGGTGAGAAAACCTGGATTTGTGCTGGAAATGGCCCAACCTGATGATCACTTTAGATAAGCTATTACCAGCAGGACAGTGGGGTGGGAGGAGGTATTGTTTCATATTCTCTGTGTGTATATAAAGTCTGCTGCAGTTTCCATGGTATGCATCCGATGAAGTGAGCTGTAGCTCACGAAAGCTCATGCTCAAATAAATTGGTTAGTCTCTAAGGTGCCACAAGTACTCCTTTTCTTTTTGCGAATACAGACTAACACGGCTGTTACTCTAAAACTTACTTGGAAGAGATGCTTCTCATTTAGAACTTAATTCCCACAATTTATATCCACTAAGCAGCTACTGGGAAGCATTTCCTCCAGAAAAATAAATGCTAGCAGTAGTTATCTTTCCCAACTTTGTCAAAAATAGTCAGTTATATTTTTTTGTGCTCAAACTGATAAATTCAGTTTGCATTAGGTTTGATAAGTACAGTTAGGGAGCGTTGAATTGTGGAGGTAAATGTGTGGTTACACAGGTGGTGTCGGAAAGAGGACTTTGGATTCCTAGACCATGGGATGTTCTGGGAAGAAGGATTGCTAGGAAGAGATGGGATCCACCTAATGAAGAGAGGGAAGAGTATCTTTGCAGGCAGACTTGCTAACCTAATGAGGAGGGTTTTAAACTAGGTTCACCAGGGGATGGTGACCTAAGCCCTGAGGTAAGTGGGGAAGTGGGACACCGGGAAGAAACACAAGGAGGAGGGTGCAACAGGGGAGGCCTCCTGATTCATACTGAGAAAACAGGGCAATCGACTAGTTATCTTAGGTGCACGTACCTGAATGCAAGAAGCCTAGGAAACAAGCAGGAAGAACTGGAAGTCCTGGCACAGTCAAAGAACTTATGATGTGATTGGAATAATAGAGACTGGTGGGGTAGCTCACATGAGTGGAGCACTGTCATGGATGGGTACAAACTGTTTGGGAAGGACAGGCAGGAAAGGAAAGGTGGAGGAGTTGCACTGTATGTAAGTGAGCAGTATGATTGCTCAGAGCTCCAGTATGAAACTGGAGAAAAGCCTGCTGAGAGTCTTTTGGTTAAGTTTAGAAGCAAGAACAAGAAGGGTGATGTCGTGGTGGGTGGGTGCTATAGACCACCACACCAGATCAGGAGGATGAGATAGATGAGGCTTTCTTCGGATAATTAACTGAAGTTTCCAGAACACAGGCCCTGGTTTTAATGGAGGACTTCAATCACCCTGATATCTGCTGGGAGAGCAATACAGCAGTGCACAGACAATCCAGGAAGTTTTTGGAGAGTGTTGGGGACAACGTCCTGGTGCAACTACTGGAGGAACCAACCAGGGGCTGTTCTCCTTTTGACCTGCTGCTTACAAACAGGGAAAAATTGGTAGGGGAAGCAGAAGTGAGTGGCAACCTGGGCAACAGTGACCATGAGATGGTTGAGTTCAGGATCCTCACAAAAGGAAGAAAGGAGAGTACCGAAATACGGACTCTGGACTTCAGAAAAGCAGACTTTGACTCTCTCAAGGAACTGATGGGCAGGATCCCCTGGGAGGCTAATATGAGGGGGAAAGGAGTCCAGGAGAGCTGGCTGTATTTTAAAGAAGCCTTATTGAGGGTGCAGGAACAAACCATCCTGATGTGCAGAAAGATTAGCAAATATGGCAGGCAACCAGCTTGGCTTAACAGAGAAATCTTTGGTGAGCTTAAACACAAAAAGGAAGTTTAGAAGAAGTGGAAACTTGGACAGATGACTAGGGAGGAGTATAAAAATATTGCTCAAGCATGCAGGGGTGTAATCAGGAAGGCCAAAACCCAACTGGAGTTGCAGCTAGCTAGGGATGTGAAGGGTAACAAGAAGGGTTTCTACAGGTATGTTAGCAATAAGAAAAAGGTCAGGGAAAGTGTGGGACCCTTAATGTACGGGGGAGACAACCTAGTGACAGATGATGTGGAAAAAGCTGAAGTATTCAATGCTTTTTTTACCTTGGTTTTCACAGACGAGGTCAGCTCCCACACTGCTGTCCTGGGCAACACAGTATGGGGAGGAGGTGACCAGCCCTCAGTAGTGAAAGAACAGGTTAAGGACTATTTAGAAAAGCTGGACATGCACAAGTCCATGGGTCCAGATCTAATGCATCTGAGGGTGCTGAGGGAATTGGCTGATATGATTGCAGAGCCATTGGCCATTATCTTTGAAAACTTGTGGAGATTCGGGGAGGTCCTGGGTGATTGGAAAAGGCAAATATAGTGCCCATCTTTAAAAAAGGGAAGAAGGAGAACCGGGGAACTACAGACCAGTCAGCCTCACCTCAGTCCCTGGAAAAATCATGGAGCAGGTCCTCAAGGAAACCATTTTGAAGTACTTGGAGGAGAGGAAGGTGATCAGGAACAGTCAACATGGATTCACCAAGGGCAAGTCATGCCTGACCAACCTGATTGCCTTCTATGATGAGATAACTGGCTCTGTGGGTATGGGGAAAGCGGTGGACGGAAGGTATCTTGACTTTAGCAAAGCTTTTCATATGATCTCCCCACAGTATTCTTGCCAGCAAGTTAAAAAGGTATGGATTGGATGAATGGACTATAAGGTGGATAGAAAGCTGGCTAGATTGTTGAGCTCAACGGGTAGTGATCAATGGCTTGATGTCTAGTTGGCAGCTGGTATCAAGTGGAGTGCCCCAGGGGTCGGTCCTGGGGCTGGTTTTATTCAACGTCTTTATTAATGATCTGGACGATGGGATAGATTGCACCCTCAGCAAGTTCGAGGATGACACTAAACTGGGGAGAGGGGTAGATACGCTGGAGGGTAGGGATAGGGTCCAGAGTGGCCTAGACAAATTGGAGGATTGGGCCAAAAGAAATCTGATGAGGTTCAACAAGGACAAGTGCAGAGTCCTGCACTTAGGACGGAAGAATCCCATGCACAGCTTTAGGTTGCAGTTCTGCAGAAAAGGACCTGGGGATTACAGTGGATGAGAAGCTGGACATGAGACAGCAGTGTGCCCTTGTTGCCAAGAAGGCCAATGGCATACTGGGCTGCATTAGTAGGAGCATTGCCAGCAGATCAAAGGAAGTGATCATTCCCCTCTATTTGGCACTGGTGAGACCACATCTGGAGTATTGCGTCCAGGTTTGGGCCCCCCACTACAGAAAGGATGTGGACAAATTGGAGAGAGTCCAGCGGAAGGTAACAAAAATGATCAGGGGGCTGGGGCACATGACTTACGAGGAGAGGCTGAGAGAACTGGGCTTGTTTAGTCTGCAGAAGAGAAGAGTGAGGGGAGATTTGATAGCAGCCTTCAACTACCTGAAGGGGGGTTCCAAAGAGGATGGCGCTCAGCTGTTCTCAGTGGTGGCAGATGACAGAACAAGGAGTAATGGTCTCCAGTTGCAGTGGAGGAGGTTTAGGTTGGGTATTAGAAAACATTATTTCACGAGGAGGGTGGTGAAGCACTGGAATGGGTTAGGCAGGTTGTGGAATCTCCATTCCTAAGGTTTTTAAGGCCTGGCTTGACAAGCCCTGGCTGGGATGATTTAGTTGGTGTTGGTCCTGCTTTGAGCAGGGGGTTGGACTAGATGACCTCCTGAGGTCCCTTCCAACCCTAATCTTTTTATGATTACCTTTGTGGTACCAGCCTTAATAGCTTCCACATGATCTCGCAGCATGGCCTGGTCTATACTAGGAGTTTACATCAGTATAGCTATGTTGCTCAGGGGTGTGAAAAATCCACCTCCCCAGGAGACACAGCTATACTGACCTAACCCCCGGTGTAGACAGAATTCTTCCGTTGACCTAGTTACCTTGTTCAGGGGGGAGATGGTTTACCTGCTCTAATGGGAGAAGTGCTCTCCAGTCAGGATAAGTAGTGTCTATACTTAAAACGCTACAGTGGTGCAGCTGCAGTGTTTTAAGTATAGACATACTGGTTTGGTCTACATTACAAACATATATTGGTATAACTACGTTGCCCAGGGATGTGGAAAATCTACACCCCTGTGTGATGTAGTTTTACCAACCTAACCCCCGGTGTAGACAGTGTTATGTCGACGGAAGGGGTTCTCCAGTCAACATAGCTACTGCCTCTCAGGGTATGTCTACACTACGGAATAAGGTCGAATTTATAGAAGTCGGTTTTTTAGAAATCGGTTTTATATATTCGAGTGTGTGTGTCCCCACAGAAAATGCTCTAAGTGCATTAAGTGCATTAACTCGGCGGAGCGCTTCCACAGTACCGAGGCAAGCGTCGACTTCTGGAGCGTTGCACTGTGGGTAGCTATCCCACAGTTCCCGCAGTCTCCGCTGCCCATTGGAATTCTGGGTTGATATCCCAATGCCTGATGGGGCTAAAACATTGTCGCGGGTGGTTCTGGGTACATATCGTCAGGACCCCGTTCCCACCCTCCCTCCCCCCGTGAAAGCAAGGGCAGACAATCATTTCGCGCCTTTTTTGTCTGCTGCCAGCCAAAGATGTAAAGGATCGATGGAGTGGGTCAGAACAAGACATAGACCAGATTTGTTTTGGACTCATTTTCCTCCTCCCCTGTCTAGATCACACTGCAGTCAGTCACAGAGAAGGCGCAGCGAGGTTAATCTAGCCATGTATCAATCAGAGGCCAGGCTAACCTCCTTGTTCCAATAACAACGATAACTTTGGTGCACCATTTCTTATTGGAACCCTCCGTGCAGTCCTGCCTGAAATACTCCTTGATGTACAGGCACACCCTTTGTTGCTTTTAGCTCCCTGAAGCCAACCCTGTAAGCCGTGTCGTCAGTCGCCCCTCCCTCCGTCAGAGCAACGGCAGACAATCGTTCCGCGCCTTCTTTCTGTGCGGACGCCATACCAAGGCAAGCATGGAGGCCGCTGAGCTCATTTTGGCAATTAGGAGCACATCAACCACCACACGCATTATCCAGCAGTATATGCAGCACCAGAACATGGCAACGCGATACCGGGCGAGGAGGCGACGTCAGCGCGGTCCCGTGAGTGATCAGGACATGGACACAGATTTCTCTGAAAGCATGGGCCCTGCCAATGCATGCATCATGGTGCTAATGGGGCAGGTTCATGCTGTGGAACACCAATTCTGGGCTCGGGAAACAAGCACAGACTGGTGGGACCGCATAGTGTTGCAGGTCTGGGACGATTCCCAGTGGCTGCGAAACTTTCGCATGCGTAAGGGCACTTTCATGGAACTTTGTGACTTGCTTTCCCCTGCCCTGAAGCGCATGAATACCAGGATGAGAGCAGCCCTCACAGTTGAGAAGCGAGTGGCGATAGCCCTGTGGAAGCTTGCAACGCCAGACAGCTACCGGTCAGTTGGGAATCAATTTGGAGTGGGCAAATCTACTGTGGGGGCTGCTGTGATGCAAGTAGCTCACGCAATCAAAGATCTGCTGATATCAAGGGTAGTGACCCTGGGAAATGTGCAGGTCATAGTGGATGGCTTTGCTGCAATGGGATTCCCTAACTGTGGTGGGGCTATAGACGGAACCCATATCCCTATCTTGGCACCAGAGCACCAAGCCGGCGAGTACATAAACCGCAAGGGGTACTTTTCGATAGTGCTGCAAGCTCTGGTGGATCACAAGGGACGTTTCACCAACATCAACGTGGGATGGCCGGGAAAGGTGCATGACGCTCGCATCTTCAGGAACTCTGGTCTGTTTCAAAAGCTGCAGGAAGGGACTTTCTTCCCAGACCAGAAAATAACTGTTGGGGATGTTGAAATGCCTATATGTATCCTTGGGGACCCAGCCTACCCCTTAATGCCATGGCTCATGAAGCCGTACACAGGCAGCCTGGACAGTAGTCAGGAGCTGTTCAACTACAGGCTGAGCAAGTGCAGAATGGTGGTAGAATGTGCATTTGGACGTTTAAAGGCGCGCTGGCGCAGTTTACTGACTCGCTTAGACCTCAGCGAAACCAATATTCCCACTGTTATTACTGCTTGCTGTGTGCTCCACAATATCTGTGAGAGTAAGGGGGAGACGTTTATGGCGGGGTGGGAGATTGAGGCAAATCGCCTGGCTGCTGGTTACGCACAGCCAGACACCAGGGCGGTTAGAAGAGCTCAGGAGGGCGCGGTACGCATCAGAGAAGCTTTGAAAACCAGTTTCATGACTGGCCAGGCTACAGTGTGAAAGTTCTGTTTGTTTCTCCTTGATGAAACCCCCCGCCCCTTGGTTCACTCTACTTCCCTGTAAGCTAACCACCCTCCCCTCCTCCCTTTAATCACCGCTTGCAGAGGCAATAAAGTCATTGCTGCTTCACAGTCATGCATTCGTTATTCATTCATCACACAAATAGGGGGATGACTACCAAGGTATCCCAGGAGGGGTGGTGGAGGAGGGAAGGAAAATGCCACACAGCACTTTAAGCACAGCACTTTAAAAGTTTACAACTTTAAAATTTATTGAATGACAGCCTTCTTTTTTTTGGGCAATCCTCTGTTGTGGAGTCGCTGGTTGGCCGGAGGCCCCCCCACCGCGTTCTTGGGCGTCTGGGTGTGGAGGCTATGGAACTTGGGGAGGAGGGCGGTTGGTTACAGAGGGGCAGCAGTGGAAGTCTGTGCTCTAGCTGCCTTTGCTGCAGCTCAACCATACACTGGAGCATTCTGGTTTGGTCCTGCAGCAGCCTCAGCATTGAATCCTGCCTTCTCTCATCACGCTGCCGCCACATTTGAGCTTCAGCCCTGTCTTCTGCCCGCCACTTACTCTCTTCAGCCCGCCACTTACTCTCTTCAGCCCTCCACCTCTCCTCCCGGTCATTTTGTGCTTTCCTGCACTCGGACATTATTTGCCTCCACGCATTCGTCTGTGCTCTGTCAGTGTGGGAGGACAGCATTAGCTCGGAGAACATTTCATCTCGAGTGCGTTTTTTTTTCTTTCTAAGCTTCACTAGCCTCTGGGAAGGAGAAGATCCTGTGATCATTGAAACACATCCAGCTGGTGGAGAAAAAAAAAGGGACAGCGGTATTTAAAAAGACACATTTTATAAAACAGTCGCTACACTCTTTCAGGGTAAACCTTGCTGTTAACATTACATACATAGCACATGTGCTTTCGTTACAAGGTCGCATTTTGCCTCCTCCCACCGCGTGACTACCCCCTCAACCCTCCCCCCTCCCCGTGGCTAACAGCAGGGAACATTTCTGTTCAGCCACAGGCAAACAGCACAGCAGGAATGTGTCCCTGAAGAAAAGCACCCTATTTCAACCAGGTGACCATGAATTATATCTCACTCTCCTGAGGATAACACAGAGAGAGAAAGAACGGATTTTGGTTGAATGCCAGCAAACATACACTGCAATGCTTTGTTCTACAGTGATTCCCGAGTATGTGTTACTGGCCTGGAGTGATAAAGTGTCCTACCATGAAGGACGAAATAAGGCTGCCCTCCCCAGAAACCTTTTGCAAAGGCTTTAGGACTACATCTAGGAGAACCGCAAATGCCAGGGCAAAGTAATCCTTTCACATGCTTGCTTTTAAACCATGTATAGCATTTTAAAAGGTACACTCACCAGAGGTCCCTTCTCCGCCTGCTGGGTCCAGGAGGCAGCCTTGGGTGGGTTCGGGGGGTACTGGCTCCAGGTCTAGGGTGAGAAACAGTTCCTGGCTGTCGGGAAAACCGGTTTCTCCGCTTGCTTGCTGTGAGCTATCTACAACCTCCTCCTCCTCCTCATCTTCTTCGTCCCCAAAACCTGCTTCCGTATTGCCTCCATCTCCATTGAAGGAGTCAAACAACACGGCTGGGGTAGTGGTGGCTGAACCCCCTAAAATGGCATGCAGCTCATCATAGAAGCGGCATGTTTGGGGCTCTGACCCAGAGCGGCTGTTCGCCTCTCTGGTTTTCTGGTAGGCTTGCCTCAGCTCCTTCAGTTTCACGCGGCACTGCTTCGGGTCCCTGTTATGGCCTCTGTCCTTCATGCCCTGGGAGATTTTCACAAAGGTTTTGGCATTTCGAAAACTGGAACGGAGTTCTGATAGCACGGATTCCTCTCCCCAAACAGCGATCAGATCCCGTACCTCCCGTTCGGTCCATGCTGGAGCTCTTTTGCGATTCTGGGACTCCATCATGGTCACCTCTGCTGATGACCTCTGCATGGTCACCTGCAGCTTGCCACGCTGGCCAAACAGGAAATGAGATTCAAAAGTTCGCTGTTCTTTTCCTGTCTACCTGGCCAGTGCATCTAAGTTGAGAGTGCTGTCCAGAGCGGTCAGAATGGAGCACTCTGGGATAGCTCCCGGAGGCCAATAACATCGAATTGTGTCCACAGTACCCCAAATTTGAGCTGGGAACGTCGATTTAAGCGCTAATCCACTTGTCAGGGGTGGAGTAAGGAAATCGATTTTAAGAGCCCTTTAAGTCGAAATAAAGGGCTTCACTGTGTGGATGGGTGCAGGTTTAAATCGATTTAACGCTGCTAAATTCGACCTAAACTCCTAGTGTAGACCAGGGCTCAGGGAGGTGGAGTACCTGTGCTGACAGGAGAAACTCTCCTGTTGGTGTAGGTAGCCTCTTCACTAAGTACTGCAGCTGTGCTGCTACAGTGCTTTAAGTGTAGACAAGCCTATCTTTTTATACCTTGCAAGTAATTCAAATAAATCTAAAAAAATTACCATTATGAGAATTGCCGTTTCTCATCTGAACCTTTCAAACTAACCACCTCTCACCTAAGTACAGCAAAATATCCAAGTGATTATATAAAATATTGCACCACATGTCCTTCTGCATCTGATAGCAGGTTTGCAAATCTGTCAATTGTGCAATCCTTTTCCAATTATTATGCAAGTTACATCCTGCAAGCAATTGCCTCCATGTGTTCCCTTGAACATTAATGTGCAAGTATGCCAACACAAAAGTGGAATGAGATAGTGACCCAAGTGTTATGGTTTGCAAAGGCAGATCAAAGGAATTTGGATAGAAAAGCAAACAAGTTAAGCTGAACATGGAGGCAAGAGCTGAACTGTATTTTAACTAAGATCGCTGGCGTAACTCCCCATCAGGAATTTTGACAAAGAACCATGATTTAATACTTGCCTTCTGTTGCATTTGTGAGGCTAAAGTCTTGTTCTAAATTAACAGTAGGGCCATGTCTGCACTAGAGAGCTTACAGTGGCACAGCTGTACCAATGCAGCTGCACCGCTGTAAGATCTCTCGTGCAGCCGCTCTATGCCAATGGGAGAGAGCTCTCCCATCAACATAATTAAACCACCTCAACGAGCAGCAGTAGCTATGTCGGCGGGAGACGCTCTGCTGCCAACATAGTGCTGTCCACACCAGTGCTTCTGTTGCTGTGACTTGTATGTTGCTCAGGGGGATGTTTTTTTCACACCCCAAGTGACATGAGTTATACCGACGAAAGTCGTAGACATAGCCTTAGATTGTTTTCTAGCAAAAAACCAGAAAACAGAATCCATCATTTGTGGTCAGGTAGCCAGATCTGCTTTGTCAAAGTAAAAATTCTGCCACATACTTTCAATAGTTGAACCATTTTCAGCATCCACATCCATGACAATTGCACTAGCACCCAACAAACAACTCTGTCCTGGAATCAGAGACGCCAGGACCCAGCAATTCAGCACCAAGCTCTGTGCCAGAATCAGATTTCGGCACCCAACAAGACTGGCAAACCCAAATCAACATCCTCTCTTGCTAAGGAAGGCTCAGAAGTGTGAGTAGCAGAACCATCTGCTGGTTGTTCACTAGGAACATGGTCACATTTCTCATGTTTCAAGAAACTTTGTAGATCACTCACATTTTTCTGATCCTGTTTTTCACGGGCTTGCTGCAGCTTGCATTTTTGAGCAGCACTCATGTGCATGTGTTTGTAGACACTCAGGGTGGAAGTCACAGTT
The DNA here is from genome assembly GCF_965140285.1 of Lepidochelys kempii. Taxonomy (NCBI): domain Eukaryota; kingdom Metazoa; phylum Chordata; order Testudines; family Cheloniidae; genus Lepidochelys; species Lepidochelys kempii. The sequence goes on from NC_136382.1 coordinate 59,325,494, forward strand.
GACTACAAGAATTCACTTACCAAGTTCTTCACAAATGATTCTGAGGTTTGGAATGACTGTGGTAGCATGTGGAAGAACTAACTAATAAGTCCTGGAAACTGAGAGAAATCAGATGAAAGATCATAATATCTCTGTGAAACTGAGAGCTATAGCCAGTGCTTAAAGTAGGGAGGCCATGTGTGGGAGAGTGGTGGACCCCCCAATTATTTTTTTTAAGCTCATGAAGGGTTGCTGAAGCCCATACAGAGCTTCTTCTAGAGCTGCTGCCTCATACTACTCCCTTGGCTCCTGCTCCACCGCCCACTCATTGGCCCATCCCTCAGCACATATGGAATGGGTGATGCCTGGGGAGCAGCAGAGGTAGCAGCTCGGAGTGTGGCATAGTGCAGCCCAGAAGCTGGGGAGCGGCCGGTAGAAGCTGCAGGGGACATTGACCCTCCTGTGACAGCTGTCCAGCACCATGAGACAATCTCTGAGCCAGGCCCTGAGCAAGGCGAGCATGGACAAGGCCAGCACAGAGGGACAGAGCTGGGAGAGCAAAGACAGGGTTGCCAACAAGCCTTAATTACAAGGGATGTCCCTTATTTCTTCATCACCGTACAACAAGACCAGGAGTTGCTGAGTGCTGCAAAAAGCAGCAAGAAATACACCCTGGAGAATGTAGTTGAGTATTGCTTTTTAGTATTTATTATTAGTATTATTATTAATAATAATGATAATAATAGTATTGGGAGAAGGAGTGGGGCAGGGGTGCTAAGAAAACAGTCCCTTATTTTTGAAACACAGTGTTGGCCATTCTAACTGGCACTAGGTTTGCCAACTTTCTACTCACACAAAACTGAACACCCTTGCCGGTCTCTGCCCTGCCCCTCCTCCGAGGCCCCCCCTCACTCCATCCCCCCCCCATCATTTGGCTGGGGGTGCGGACTCTGGTGTGGAGCCAGGGATGGGGGATTTGGGATATAGGAGGGTGTTCCGGACTGGGACCGAGGGGTTTGGAGGGTGGGAGGGGGCTCTGGGCAGGGGCAGGCTGTGAGGTGCGAGGGCTCTGGCTGGGGGTGCAGGCTCTGGGGTGGGGCTGGGGATGAGGGGTTTGGAATGTTCCGTGCTGGGATCGAGGGGTTTCGAGGGGGGTCTGGGCTGGGGCAGGGGATTGAGGTGCGGGAGGGTTTGAGGGCTCTGGCTGGGCGTGCAGACTTTGGGGTGGGGCTTGGGATGAGGGGTTTGGGGTGTAGGAGGGTGCTCTGGGCTGGTATTGAGGGATTTGGAGGTGTCATAAATATAAAGGGAAGGGTAACCTCCTTTCTGTATACAGTGCTATAAAATCGCTCCTGGCCAGAGGCAAAACCCTTTCACCTGTAAAGGGTTAAGAAGCTAAGGTAACCTCGCTGGCACCTGACCCAAAATGACCAATGAGAGGACAAGATACTTTCAAATCTGGAGTGGGGGGGGAGCAAAGGGTTGGTCTGTCTGTGTGATGCTTTTGCCGGGAACAGATCAGGAATGCAGTAAGTAATCTAGCTAGAAATGCTTTAGATTTCCTTTTGTTTAATGGCTGGTAAAATAAGCTGTGCTGGATGGAATGTATATTCCTGTTTTTGTGTCTTTTTGTAACTTAAGGTTTTGCCTAGAGAGATTCTCTGAGTTTCAAATCTGATTACCCTGTAAGGTTTTTACCATCCTGATTTTACAGAGGTGATTCTTTTACTTTTTCTTCTATTAAAATTTTTCTTTTAAGAACCTGATTGATTTTTCATTGTTCTTAAGATCCAAGGGTTTGGGTCTGTGTTCACCTATGCAAATTGGTGAGGATTTTTATCAAGCCTTCCCCAGGAAAGGGGGTGTAGGGCTTGGGGGGATATTTTGGGGGAAGATGTCTCCAAGTGAGCTCTTTCCCTGTTCTTTGTTTAAAATGCTTGGTGGTGGCAGCATACAGTTCAAGGACAAGGCAAAGTTTGTACCTTGGGGAAGTTTTTAACCTAAAGCTGGTAAGAATAAGCTTAGGAGGTCTTTCTTGCAGGTTCCCACATCTGTACCTTGGAGTTCAGAGTGAGGAAGGAACCTTGACCGGAGGGCAGGAGGGGGATCAGGGCTGGGGCATGGGCTTGGGACCCAGCAGAGGGTCAGGGGTGTAGGCTTCGGGCGGCGCTTACCTCAAGCAGCTTCTGGAAGCAGTCAGCATGTCTGCCCTTCGGCTCCTACGCGGAGACGTGGCCAGGTGGCTCTGCATGCTGCCCCATCCACAGGCACCCCGCAGCTCCCATTGGCCACAGTTCCCAGCCAATGGGAACTGCGGTAGCTGTGCTTGGGTTGTGGGCAGCGTGCAGAGCCCCATGGCTGCAAGTACGTGTAGGAGCTGGAGGCGGGACATGCCGACTGCTTCCTGGGAGCCGTGTGGCGTGGAGGCTAGCAGGGAGCCTGCCAGCCCTGCTGCACAGCACCGCCAACTGGACAGTCAACGGCCCAATCAGTGGTGCTGACCAGAGCACCAGGATCCCTTTTTGATCGGGTGTTCCGGTCGAAAACCAGACACCTGGTCACCCTGCCTGGCACAGGCCCCAGGGACTCCGAGAGACCCCCTTCCCCATCCTAGGGTGACCAGATGCTAAATACAAAATATCGGGACTGCCACAGGAGGAGCACCTTTTCAATTGTTACACTCACGTTCAGTGGTGGGAAATAAATCTTGCCGCCGAAGATTTAAGTACCCGCTGCCGAAATGCCACCGAAGTCCATCAGCGACTGAAGGACCTGCTGCTGAAACGCCACCGAAGACCTGGATGTGTTGGGTGAGTGTAACAATTAAAAAGCCGCGCCCCCTGCCTGTCACCGCCGCCTAAGGGCGGGGGAAGAAAAGATGCACCTGAAACAAAATATTGGGACAAATGGCGTCCCGACCGTACTTCGGTCGGGACGCGAGACAAACTGCTCAATATCGGGACAATCCCAATTTTATCGGGACGTCTGGTCACCCTACCCCATTCCCACTGTCACTGTGCCTCCCGTCCCAGAGAGACTTCAACCCCACTGAATCTCACTGTAGCCCCATCTGCAAAGAGAGACTCCGCTGTTTTGGGGTGGATATCAATGACATCTATAAAGTTGCTGAATACATCATTCAGGGCACTAAGTGGGAGCTCCCAAATGCTCCATTTGTGGCATTACATAGAGAAGGCTAGGGCCCCATGACAGGAGGAAATAGCGAGAAATAAACCTCCCCTCCAAAAGGGTCCTGTATGGGCCCAGGCCTTGTTCCACTGGAACCGTTTGAACCTCCCTTAGCACAGCCCTGCTGTGGCCTGAAATCTCCTTCCATCGGTTTGGGGAAAGGCAGGTCGCACTCTTACCTTCCTCCTTCTGTGGCAGCTTCTTCTGACTCTCCGTAGCCTCTACTAAGCCCCCCCGCATACCTTTTGAGTCAGAGTTTGGCTGCACTAAGGAGTGTGTTTCGTAGATAGGACTCTCAACATGGTATTTCAAAAATAAAGGACTGTTTTCTTAGCACTCCTGCCCCGCCTTACCTCTCCTCCCAATATTAATTATTATTATCTTCATTATTATTATTAATAATAGTAAGCAGTACTCGCCTACCTTCACCAGGGTGTATTTCTTGCTGCTTTTTTGCACTCCCGATCTTGTTGTACAGAGATGAAGAAATAAAGACGTCTCTTCTTGTTGGCAACGTGGATGCATGACTCCCACATTTTGGGAGGCTGGGCCTGAGAGCCAGAAGCACTTAGAAGTGTGTATGGGCCCACCAGCACCTGGACTGTGGCCCCATCCCCTGCTCCGCCCCAAGGCCCGCCCGAGCCTCCCCTTCCGATGCCTATGCCTCTCTGCCTCTCAGGGGGCAGGAGGGGGGTAGGGGTGGGGCTGTGGGGGGAAGGGGCGGCGAAGTGCGAGTGGTGGGTGGGGAGTAGCTCTTGGGGGAAGAGGCAGAGCAGGGACAGGAAGAGGAGCAGCGTGGGTGGGGCCACGGGGTAAGAGCGGGACCCAGGAGTGGGACCTTGAGGCGGAGCCTGGGTGGGGCCACGGCCTTGGCACCCTTTCGACGGTGGCACACCAAAGGGAGGAGTGCCGCATCCTGTTCGGGGAGGCTTAGCCTCCCCTGGCCTATTATATCCGCTGCCCATGGTTGGCAACCCAATGGTAGAGGTACCTGATGCCTTGTTCAGCTCTGAAAGATCTAATTGAGTGAGAAAGGTTCTTTATATCTTTCTCTGCCCAGAACAAGCTCACAGTCTTATGGGGCCTCAGTAAGCCAAGTCCTTTCAATCCTCCCCAAAAGGAGTGGGTCCCTCTGAGGACTAGGGTGTCCTGTCTGTTTGCTGGATCAGGAAGAAGGCCCCACGTCAGTTTAAAATCCAAGCTTTTATCAAAAAGTCTTTTATTTGTCTGTTGGTATCTGGAGAATCCAGTTTGAGTTAATATATGCATATCTCCCTCCAGGAGTGGGGGGCTGCAAAAGCTAATAATGGAGAAAGTTCATTACATACAATGCACCAACATACACACAACTGCATTTTTAATACAACATACCCCAAAGGTATTAACCCTAATTCAATAAAATGTACAGTATCTTAATTCCATAAGTTTGTTCAAGATATTACAGGATATTGTCAGTCTGTCTCATCTGCCCCTACAAAAGTGACCAGCATCCTAGGGGAACCCACTGACTTATTGCCTGGACAGGTTTATTCCCTGGATGTCAATTTTGCCATTACTTTTCACAGTTTCACATTTCATCTGTTCAGAAAACAAATCTCCTGCTAGCAAGCCTTTAAAACTCTGTTAAAACTGAATTGTCTGAAAAACATCCTGTAAAAAAAGTTCTTCTTTAGAACCTATGGAGCTGAGCTTTCACATGCCTCTTCTTACCCTTGTTACCCAAAACCTCAGGGTGTAAACTTGAGACTTGATTCTCCAACTTCTACCTTCCACCTGCCTTTCTAGGCAGTGTGTATGGTATCCTGTGGTTCCTCAATCTGTCTGTCGCCTGAAAACTGGATTGAGATTCCCCATTCCCCCCGGGAATATTACAAGCAGCCATTCTTTGTTCCAAAGGGAGAAATATCAGGGCTGCCTCCCTGTGCAACGGCTCTCAACCACACACTGCTTTTCACAGCAGAAGAGTCAGGCAAGGGAGAGTCTTCAAGCCTCCCCCATAGCCAAATTCCTCTCTCTGCTCCATGTCCCCTGAGGTCAGCACCCAGGGACTCTGTTGGTCTAACCTCAGGTTGTTTGGGGGAGGAGTATTGGTCCCCACCCCATTGGGCTGGTCTTTTGTTCCCCACACACAGAGTCAAGGTGAGCAGAATTCCCTCTTCATAAGAACGTAAGTATGGCCATACTGGGTTAGACCAAAGATCCATCTAGCCCAGTATCCTGTCTTCTGACAGTGGCCAATGCCAGGTGCCCCCACAGGGAATGAACAGAACAGATCATCATCAAGTGATCCATTCCCTGTCGCCCATTCTCAGCTTCTGGCAAACAGAGGCTAAGGACACCATCCTTGCCCATCCTGGCTAATAGCCATTGATAGACCTTCCTCCATGAACGTATCCAGTTCTTTTTTGAACCCTGTTATAGTCTTGGTCTTCCCAACATCCTCTGGCAAAGAGTTCCAGAGGTTGACTGTGTGTTGTGTGAAGAAATACTTCCTTTTGTTTGTTTTAAACCTGCTGCCTATTAATTTCATTAGGTGATCCCTAGTTCTTGTGTTATGAGAAGGGGTAAATAACACTTCCTTATTTACTTTCTCCACACCAGTCATGATTTTATAGACCTCTGTCATATCCCCCCTTAGTTGTTTCTTTTCCAAGCTGAAAAGTCTCAGTGTTATTAATCTCTCCTTATATGGAAGCTGTTCCATGCCCCTAATTATTTTTGTTGCCCTTTTCTGAACTTTTTCCAATTCCAATATGACAGGTTTCAGAGTAACAGCCATGTTAGTCTGTATTCGCAAAAAGAAAAGGAGTACTTGTGGCACCTTAGAGACTAACCAATTTATTTGAGCATAAGCTTTCGTGAGCTACAGCTCACTTCATCGGATGCATACTGTGGAAACAGTATGAGTGATCACTTTAGATAAGCTATTATCAGCAGGAGAGTGGGGTGGGAGGAGGTATTGTTTCATGGTCCCTGTGTATATAATGTCTTCTGCAGTTTCCACAGTATGCATCCGACGAAGTGAGCTGTAGCTCACGAAAGCTTATGCTCAAATAAATTCCAATATATCTTTTTTGAGATGGGGCAACCACATCTGCACGCAGTATTCAAGATGTGGGCGTACCATGAATTTATATAGAGGCAGTATGATATTTTCTGTCTTATTATTTATTCCTTTCCTAATGATTCCCAACATTCTGTTAGCTAACATTCTGTTAGCTGTCATCTTTCCATGTCTCTCTTTTTGCTATTCTTTTCCCCAGAAAGACTATTGAGACTTTTTTCTCTGTGCTTTTTATTCTACAGTACTTGCTTTTACTGCTGTTGACACTTACACCATACATATCATAGTTAAGGGCAACTGCACTTGTATTTCCCCTCAGTGATTAAGCAGGGGCACCCAACTCTTGGCTTCTAGCTCCCCAACTGTTGCCTTTCTGGGTAGAGACCCACCTCTCTCTCTCTCTCCTTCCTGACCAGGCCCTATGCACTAAGGGCTGGAGAGGTGAGAAACATTTCAAGCATCTTTATTGTGCAGAGGAAAGATGGTCAATTTGAGAGATTCAATTTCTAGATCAGGTTTAATATTTATTCACTCTTGGTCAGACCCTACAGTCTTTACCCAGCCAAAACTCCCAGTGAAATGGGAGTTTTGCCTGAGTCCAAGGGCCTGGGCCTGGGCCCTATAATAGCAATCTTTAAACAACTGCTTACAATCCTATTACCTCATGTGAAAATGTCCTCACAGAGAGCCATAGACATGTCACCCTTTAAATCTGCCTTATGTCATCTGACAGACAGTTTGGTCTCTCCACATTTCTAAGATGGTCTCGTGTCATTGACCACGGCCATAGCCCAACAATTACATTTGCCTGTTGCAGCTGGCAGCTTGAACCTCAGTAACAAACCATATACATATAAATCCTGCAAAACCCCCAAACCAAAATAGCTGTTTTAAGAACGCTTTGTTTAAAATGATGTGTTAGATTGATGAGCCGTACTATGGTCTCTAGTCTGTGAATGTACCTAGCACTCGCATGGATTGCCATTGAAGTCATGGAACTCTGTCATAGGGATCTGAACGAGCACAGCGATTTACAGGATTGGGGCCTCTAACTGCAAACAAAACATGTGCACTGTTGTAGCTTCTTGCTATAATGTCACTTATCCAGAGATAGTTGCAGGTAAAGCTCCTCTGTGTTGGTTCAAACAACTTAAAGCAGCTCTCCATATTTAAGGGCTAGATTCTGCCATCTTTACTTTCAGTGAGTAGTACCTTATGCAAGTAATCACACTGAAATCACTCGGACTATGTACACTGTAAATTACTGTTCCACATGAGTAAAGGTGGCATAATCTTGTGCTGTCATTTCTTTCTTTTGTTTTGTAGAGCTGTAGGCTTGATCCTGAAAATTTTTTAGCCTCCACAGCTCCCACTGAAGACCATGGGCAAAATACATCAATGACATAAACCTGCGCAATTCCATTGATTTCAGTGTATTTATTCCAGGGGTATAGCCCAATGGGAATTGTGGGTGATCAGCATTTCAGAAAATTAGGATCTTTGTGAACACTGAAATATGTATGCAAATATGAGAGTAATCCTTATTGACAAAAAATCTCTGACTATTAAGATTTAAATTTCAGGGATAGACAAAAAACACCATACACCAACACAACCCAAAAAACCTTTTAGCGGACTGTGCCCAAAACCTCTCAGGCTTTATAAAAATCTGACTGGAGCAAGTCACTTTGCTCGCCATAGTTGCACAATATCAAGTGGATAAGAAAATAGCATGAGATCATGAAAGTGCCTGAGCCCCACGTCTCCCCTTTGGAAGCAAAAAAAAAAAGCTTGCTCAGAAACCTGTGGCTGAATACATCACACAAGACTGCAGATTGCAAGAGGAAGCTGATGAAATCACATCTGTTCTTCTGTGCCCTTTGCAAGGCTGGAGTGCTGCTGAGTCAGACTAATGACCCCACTGGTAATCCTTTCAGAACATCCTGCTCTCCTGGCTGCCCAATGCCCTTATCTTTATAGCTGTGTAAAACATAACTGCCTGGAAGAGCTGCAGCACTAGTAAGTACAGGGTTAAATCAGAACAATCCTGATATTAATGCCACTGCATCATCACATACGAAGTTGAGCTTGCAAGTGTCAGTGGAATAACAACAGTTCTGTTCCACATTGGTGTTAGAGTAGTCCAAGAGCATGAAGCAAACTAGAAATAGATTTGGGATTTGTTCTAGATCTTGAGCTTAAGACAAGAAGAGCAACTATATTTCTATAGTTATAGAATCCTTCCTGTCAGTTTATTTAGGGAGACCAATCACCATGCTACCAAGGCATTAGACTGGGGTTCTCAAACTGGGGGTTGGGACCGCTCAGGGGGTTGCGACGTTTTTACATGGGGAGTCGCGAGCTGTCAGCCTCCACCCAAAACTCTGCTTTGCAACCAGCATTTCTAATGGGGTTAAATATATAAAAAAGTGTTTTTAATTTATAAGGGGGGGGGTCACACTCGGAGGCTTGCTATGTGAAAGGGGACACCAGTACAAACGTTTGAGAACTACTGCATTAGACACTGTTGATTGTTCCTGTCACAAGGCATGCCTGACCTGTAGCACCCTCTAATGACAGAGTGCTGCAAGGGGCCTTCTCAGAAAAGGGACTCCACGCAGCCCAGTAGCCTGTAAGACAAAGGTGGGCAAACTATGGCCCGCAGGCCACATCCAGCCCGCGGGACCGCCCTGCCCGGCCCTTGAGCTCCTGGCTGGGGAGGCTAGCACCCAACCCCACCCCTGCTGTTCCCTTCCCCTGCAGTCACGCTGCTGCGTGGACAGCACAGTTGGCTCCGTCAGGGCAGTGGGGCTGTGAACTCCTGCCGCTCTGAGCGGCATGGTAAGGTGGCGGTGGTGGCGTGCACGTGGCAGCGGGGTTGGGTAGGGGGTCCCTGGGGGCAGTCAGGGGATAGGGAGCAGGGGGCAGTTGGATGGGGCAGAGGTTCTGGGGTGGGGTGGTCAGGGAATGGGGGGGGCGTGGATAGGGTGTGGGCGTCCCAGGGGGCCTGTAAGGGAATGGGGGTGTGGATAGGGGTCGGGGCAGTCCGGGGACAGGGAGCAGGGAGGGTTGGATAGTGGGTGGGGTCCCAGGGGGCCTCTCAGGGGGAGGGGGAGGGGGTGTGGATACGGGTCGGGGGGACAGGAACAGGGGGGGTTGGATAGGTGTGGAAGACCTGGGGGGCCTGTCAGGGGATGGGGATGTGGATAGGGGTTGGGGCAGTCAGGGGACAGGGAGCAGGGGGAGTTGGATGGGGATGGGGTCCGGGGGGCAGTTGGGGCGGTGGGCGCCAGGAGGGGGCGGTCAGGGGACAAGGAGCGGCGGGAGTGTTGGATGGGTTGGAGGTTCTGAGGGGGGCAGTCACAGGGCAGGAAGTGGGTGGGGATCGATGGGGCAGGGGCCAGGCTGTTTGGGGGGCACAGCCTTCCCAACCTGGGCCTCCATACAGTTTCACACCCCGATGTGGCCCTCAGGCCAAAAAGTTTGCCCAACCCTGGGGTAAGACAGAATTCCCCTGCTGGGGTTGTACTTTAATAAATACAGATAAACTTGAAGAAAAAACCCATCTTTCCCCTTGGGCTCAAGAGCTGCACAGTTCTCATCCTTGGAGCCTTTTGTTTCTGGAGCTCCTCTTCCTTTACAGAACTTCTCTTTCTGTGAGGAGCAGCACCACCCTCCAACTGAGCCCCAATGGCCTTTTAGCAGGCCCAGGAGCTTGTTACTCAATTAGCTGCCTAAATAACCTCCTTCCCCTTAAGTTAGCTCAACATGGGTAGACTGAGCCCAGACTCCCCTTAAAGGGGCCAGCAACCTGTGACAATTCCACATTGTTGCCTTAGTATGCACTTCTGTATAGTGCTCACCTCCTGAGTAAGAACAAGTTATGAACACACCATATCAGTGACTTGTAAAGGCTACCCATTTGCTTCTGGATGCAGTTCAAAATATTGGTAATGTTCTAAAAAACACTAAAAGGTCCAGGACCCAGCTATATGACCCCACTATGTGCATTCATTGCAGTTGAGACTGACTTCTTTCCTGTTGTGAGTTACTTGAGCTGAACTCTCCAGGAGCAGTGGCAGGGCATTCCCATTAGCGCTTTTACTAGTGGTCTGCCAGAACCTGAGTTTGATGAGTTTAAGGTCAGAGTACAAGACTTTTATCTGGGTAGGTGTTTGGTTAACTCATGAATAACCACTACAGCTATTTACATGACATATTAACACTTTTCTTTATTATTGAAGACCACTAATTATTATTGGACCACTGGGTTGGGCATTATTTACATACTCAAATATGTAAATATAATAGTATCACACAAAACCTGTTAAACTTGTGTGCCAGTTAAGAAAATAAATTCAAAGACCATGGGAAGGTTTCTATTCTATTCAGATTCTTATATACCTCTACCCCGATATAACGCAACCCGATATAACACGAATTCAGATATAACGTGGTAAAGCAGTGCTCCGGGGGGGCGGGGCTGCGTGCTCTGGTGGATCAAAGCAAGTTCGATATAACGCAGTTTCACCTATAACGCAGTAAGATTTTTTTGGCTCCCGAGGACCGCGTTATATCAGGGTAGAGGTATACTGTCTTCATCATCGTAGCATGTGACTGCTCTCCAGTAATGGATTAAGCAACATGACTAAATCTATCTCCCATGTATGTGTAACCCATACACCTTCTGGGTGTGGTGTTCTGTCCCATTTAGTGGCACCAAAACCACTTAGAGAGAGTTAAATGAGTCTGCTCGACAGCCTTAGCTAAGAGGCAGTTGGCTTTTAGCTCATGTAGCAGAGACTCATGTAGTTAGCTCCAGAGGTCCCAAGTTCAATCCTGCCGGGGGTCTGCTGATGTTACATATGCAGTGTCGTTGTAGCCGTGTCAGTCTCAGGATATTAGAGAGACAAGGTGGGTGAGGTGATATCTTTTATTGGACCAACTTCTGTTGGTGAGAGGGACAGGCTTTTTAGCCACATAGAGCTCTTCTTCAGGTCTTCTGTCATCCCTGGTTAGGTACACCTGGATCCATTGTTGCCACAAGATATTTTAGTTTCCACATTTTTCTGTCTATTTCTTTGTCATGCTGTGAAGATTATTTAACATCATTCATATTTAAGGTTTCCTATCACAATTGCCTTGTACTTCCACATAAAAAGACACTTTATTGACATACCTTAGATAGAGCAGCAGGTGGCACTGTTTCATTTAAAGTTCTAATTGGACAAAAGGATTGCATATCTGAGTCTTTCCTGGGCCGGAGAGAGCATGTGAAATTGTTGCTGTGTTGTCTTGTATCCTGTTGGTCTCACCTTAAGGAGAGCTCTGTGCAGCTGTGTAGTTATACATCATGAGCAAGGCTCCATTGCATTGATCTGTCAGAGGCAGATGAGTGCTTGTTTTCCTGTTTTCCAGTGCATCTTAAGCACTGCCTGTTTTTACTACAGTACATTGTACAGACGGTGCGGAAGTGGGTAAAATTTCCACTTCAGGCTGGGGAGGATGTCTTATCAGGGACAAACAGTGCCAATCTAATTCACAAATTGTATATAGTACTGTAATAGTTTTCTCTCAGGCTCTGGAGTTTTATGAGGACATGATTTAAAATGGTCTGTCTCTTAGGATTTTCCATGCACCCACAAGTCTCTTTATTTTGATCTTCAGGAACTCATATTACAGAATAGTCATGTTTACTATGTCCTGAGAGAGAGCTTAACTTTTGTGGTTAGATTTAATCAAGGAAAACAGAGGAAAGGGACAGGAAAACATTATGTATTTGAATAAAGTTACAAAACTTATGACTTCTCAGTAATGGAAACAGCCAGACATCTCAGAAGAACAAGATAAATAGTTTAAAGATATGAGACCAAATAAAGATTAGTATATCTGCTAGTAAGACTATTTAAATGTACCTCATGTTAGGACGATTATACAGTTTTGCAGAATAGACAGACAGTTACCTCTTTTGCACAGCCTGGGGGGTGGGGAGGAGAAGAGTCAAGATAGTAAGATAATTAGGAGAAGAAAAGCAGTTATGAGCAGGGCTGAATTTCCAAGTGGGCACAGCAAGCACATGCCTAGGGTTGCCGGCGTGCTCAAAAGTTGCCAAGTATGTGATTCTAGCCCAACTGGGCTATTTTTAGCTGTCAGTTGCCAGGGTTGTTTTTTGTTTTTTGTTTTTTTTAGCAGTTGCGAATTGCAGTATTTGGGGCTATTTTGTTGCCCTGTGGCTGCTGGCCTCACTGCGTGGGAGTTCTCGTGAGGGAGGAAGCCTCCTGATCTGCCCCCCCGCCCCGCCTGAGATGCCGCACACGCTGCTTGTCTCACATTGTGCCCTCGTCCCATTAGGTGACATTTGCAGCACGCGCAGAACTCTTGTCTGAGGGAGGCAGTTTTTTTTTCCCCTGCAGAAAATGTGCTGCAGTTCTGCCTTTTTCCCAACCAGAGGCTGCTGTGGGGCCAGAACAGCCTGAGCTGGCTGAGACTGACTTGTGTGGTGGGCAGCGGCAAACAGGTAGCCAGGGGGTGCATTTTTTCCTCAAGTGAAAAAATCACAGCAGCCTTCTTGGAGCTAGGTTAGGAGGCAGAGCGGGTCATGCAGGGCTGCTGGGGGGCCACATGGGAACGTGGGAGGTGGGGCGCTGAAGATGTTGTGCCTAGGGGCGTGTAAGGTGTAAATCCGGCCCTGGTTAGGAGGCATGTTCCCTATGTAGGTGCCAGCAGTCCCTGTGTTCCAACAGTGATGGTGGGGTTAAGGGGAAGGAAGAGCAGAGGCAATCAAAAGGAGAGCAGAGTTTGAAAGCAATTGGCCAGTGCAGCCTGCTCACATCAGAAAGCAGCATACAAAATATTACTAAATCATGCGTAAGGTAATGCTGACCAAGTTAGAATTGGCTTATGTGACTCTGGCAGTACAATGTGTTTTCCAGCTGTCTGGAGGCATTCTGTCTGCTCCAGATGACTCAGGGCTCCCTATCACCAGAGATTTTGCTGCCTGTGGATTTAGGCTGGGAAGGGAGAGGATGCCCCCACACCCACTCTCTCTGCTCTTTGATCGCAGATGCACAGGGCTCCTGCGGGTTCTGGGTCAATGCTGTCTTCTATAAAGTTCGGAGGCAGAGTTACCTGGTCCTTCCAAAAGCTCATTAGAAGGAAGCCTGTCTCACAAGTTATGTGGCCATCATGGTGTGCCTCCTTTTTTGTGCTTCATGTACTCTCTCTCCAGCTCATTTTAATGGCCCTCCTTGCATTCCTGTCATGCAGGGAGTGGCAGTAACGTTAATGGCATTGCATGGGGCGTCAGAAAGCTTGGGAAAGAGCCCCCTGCCCTTACCCCAGTCAGCAATGCTGGGATGAGGGATAGGGGAACATACACGGCACCCTCTCCAAGATGGTGCAGCAGCAGTGCTCCCCTGGGGTCCCTGGAGACATTGTGGTACCTGAAGCACCACACCTTCAGGAGTTACCACTGAAGCACTGCATCTCCTAACTATCTCAATGCATTAGTGCCTTATCTGAACCTACCACGTAACACCCATGTCACTGCAAGTCTTTGGCAAAACAAAATAAGAGTAAGTCTCAGTAGAATACATTGTATTATAATTAAAGAAGAGTGTGGGGGTGGTGGGGCAGCCCTGAGAGTTCTGGAGCACTGACGTGCTGCTGAGCTCCTGACAAGGTATCTGAATAGATTTTCTCTTTCTTCTTGCTGGGAAAGCCTGATGGGAGCTGGGATAGGAAAATGAAGATGCCAAGGACTGAAAATGCCCAACAAGAAGTTGCAGCTGCCACTTAAGGACACTTATTTTGCTCCTAAAAATGCAGCTCTGCTGAACGTGGAATCTTCAGTGGGAGTGGCTGTTGCTATTTTGAATTCTCTCAGTTGAGAAACAGTTCTGTTTGATCTCAAAAAAGCTGTTATGTAGAGTATGGCCACATTGCAGAAGAGGTGAGACTCTGTTTCTGCTATTGCTAAGAAGAATCCTTTTTGCAGAGACTACAGGAGGATAAATAAAAGATAACAGCTGTAAACCTGCCCCACAGGCCAGGATGGCACGTCTAACTATGTCGAAGACAAAACAATGCTGTTTATGAAGGATTAACTTGTGAATTAGGAATCTAAGTACTGTTTCACTCCTAGACAATGCTGAATCCAGGAAACTTGAAGTCCTAGTGCAGTGGTGGTCAGGATCTCAAACTGGCTGGAGGAATGGAAACCTTTTTCTTTAATCTCTACCAGGAGACTTCCAGGGAGAAAGTTTTCAGATCTGAAGATTCTATAATCATCTGCAAGAGTCTAGCAAGCAGAAACAATGATCTTTCAATTGTAAAAGAGATTACTCATTTGATGATTTATTTCAAAATTGGGATTTACCCTGAACATTCTGCACTTTTAATCAAGAGATGTAATGGCTTTTACAACAGAAGCAAGTCTCAGGCCCGCTCACAGGTCCAGAGAGGCCCAGGCCACTTCCAGCTTTTGAGGTCCCTAGCCATAATGAAAATAAAAAATGACGACACATGGTCTATTCTTGTGCCATCAGAACCAATATATTTTTATTAATATTTATGAAGATTTTAAACTCTTTAATATGACAATATCTATATCAGTTAACCCCAAAATTATGTCTTTTACCAAATCACATCTCTTATTTGCTTAAATTTGCAGCTCTAAACTGAGAGTGTTGTCATATTTTGGTCCGATAGGGATGCACATAAAAATCAGTTGCGAAACTTATCAAATGCCAAAAAATTAACAAGTGTCTAAATTTGAGGCCCCCTTGGAACTTGAGGCCCAGGCCAAATGGCCCTTCTGGCCCCGCCTCTGATTGGCCCTGGCAAGACTTACAATTCCAGTTTAGCATGTTGCACTCAGAAATTAACCATGGTTTCTGGTAGTAATAATATTTATCTCTTGTATAGCACTTTTTGTCCATAGATTCCAAACCACTTTGCTAATGTAGGCAGTTATCACCCCCTTTTTACAGATGGGAAAACAGACAGATAAGTAACTGACTTGCTCAAGGTTACAAAGCAAGCCTCTGGATAAAACTCACCCTTCTTGACTTTCAGTCCAGTGTTCTATCCACTGGACCACATTAGAGTCAGAGCCCTGGTCGACACTAGGAGTTTAGGTCGAATTTAGCAGCGTTAAATCGATGTAAACCTGTACCCGTCTGTTAGCCGACGGCCAAGGATGTTTGGTGAGGTGCCAGCTATGCCCGTTTATACCATCTGTGACTTTAACCGCTAGGACGCACTGTCCCTTCGCGGCGGGCAGCCCGGGCTAGGCTGACGGATGCCCCAAGGTCCTAACCACCCGTGACTTTAACTGCTAGAGCTCAGAGCTCCTTCGCAGCGGGCAGTCAATACTGACTGACAGGTGCCCCAATGGCAGCACTAAGAGCCTCTCCACACCCGTGACTTTAACTGCTAGAGCTCAGAGCTCCTTCGCAGCGGGCAGCCAGGATTGACTGACAGGTGCCCCAAGAGTTTGCCCCGTGGAGGCGGCACAACTCAACGCTAGGCTCTTAGTACTCTCACCTAATGGCCAGGCTTTAGAGCCAAAATGGCTGAGGTTCTTTAATTGTGTTGGCTGCTTTACAGTAAACCAGAGAAAACAAGTCAGGCTTATGCATAAATGGTTACCAAAATTTATTAAGCTAGATTCTAATCATGTGGTTACAAAATTGCTAGTGCCTACTTATTTAAATGTAGAGATGTTACACACACAAACAAGTTACAAAACTGAAGCCACAATCCCAAAGAAAGAAAACAAAGTATAGAGCTCTATTTCAAAATATGTGTACACTAAAGATAGGAGATCAGGTGTGGGTGCTTCTTACCCTCCTTGCATCTCTCGATTCCAGCGGTGCCAAGCCAGGATCGGTCACTCAATTCCGCGGAAAGACGAATAAGGGACAAGGCGTAGGGACCCTCTTAGCTGCAGAAGCCTTGGGAGGCTGTCACTTATCTGACCAGCAGATAGATAGTGAAAGCACTCAAAAATCATGGTGCTGTAGGTCCCCTACTTATACCTCTGTACTCCTTTATTCTCTTTCTCCTTTCTTATGCCAAATTGAGGCTGGTCTGTCGGGGTGACGCCAGCTTTCACAAGAGTAGTTTACACTTGCAAAGGAGAGAAACAATAAGTGTCGACTACTGGACATTTCTTTTATCAGGGTAAATATTTTCCCAACTAGGATGTTGGTGTGTGTGCATCACGCTATTTAGTTGGGGCTAAGAGCCATGTCTGTCACAGGGCCTCTGCCTGCTGTGAGCTTAATCCTTGTATCTGTTCCCAGAGGCACATTGTAGCAGCACACCTGTGCTTTCACAGCTTCAAAGGCTGTGCTGGAATATATGTTAAGTGCCCTGTTCCTGCTTCCTCCTGTGTTTCCAGCAATGCTGGTCTGAGGGGGCGGGGGGGCTGGCTGTCTGGCTACACCGTCCACACGATGAAGCCCTTTTTTTCGACTTAGGGCTCTTAAAATCGATTTCCTTAATCCACCTCTGACAAGTGGATTAGTGCTTAAATTGGCCTTGCCGGGTCGAATTTGGGGTACTGTGGATTCAATTAGACGATATTGGCCTCCGGGAGCTATCCCAGAGTGCTCTATTGTGACCGCTCTGGACAGCACTCTCAACTTAGATGCACTGGCCAGGTAGACAGGAAAAGGCCCGCGAACTTTTGAATTTCAATTTCCTGTTTGCATGGTCACCTGCAGCTCATCAGAGGTGACCATGCAGAGCTCATCAGCAGAGGTGACCGTGATGGAGTCCCAGAATCGCAAAAGAGCTCCAGCATGGACCGAACGGGAGGTACGGGATCTGATCACTGTATGCGGAGAGGAATCTGTGGTATCAGAACTCCGTTCCAGTTTTCGAAATGCCAAAACATTTGTCAAAATCTCCCAGGGCATGAAGGACAGAGGCCATAATAGGGACCCGAAGCAATGCCGCATGAAAATTAAGGTGCTGAGGCAAGCCTACCAGAAAACCAGAGAGGCAAACGGCTCCTCCGGGTCAGAGCCCCAAACATGACGCTTCTATGATGAGCTGCATGCCATTTTAGGGAGTTCAGCCACCACGACCCCAGCCGTGTTGTTTGACTCCTTCAATGGAGATGGAGGCAACATGGAAGCAGGTTTTGGGGATGAGGAAGATAGCTCACAGCAAGCAAGTGGAGAAACCAGTTTTCCCGACAGCCAGGAACTGTTTCTCACCCTGGACCTGGAGGTAGTCCCCCCCGGACCCACCCAAGGCTGCCTCCCGGACCCGCCAGGCGGAGAAGGGACCTCTGGTGAGTGTACCTTTTAAAATACTATACATGGTTTAAAAGCAAGCATGTTTAATGATTAATTTGCGCTGGCATTTGCAGTTCTCCTGGATGTACTCCCAAAGCCTTTGCAAAAGGTTTCTGGGGAGGGCAGCCTTATTCCACCCACCATGGTAGGACACTTTACCACACCAGGCCAGTAGCACATACTCGGGAATCATTGTAGAACAAAGCATTGCAGTGTATGTTTTCTGGCATTCAAACAACATCCATTCTTTATCTCTCTGTGTTATCCTCAGGAGAGTGATATAATTCATGGTCACCTGGTTGAAATAGGGTGCTTTTCTTAAGGGGACATACAGAGGTGCCCATTCCTGTTGGGCTGTTTGCCTGTGGCTGAACAGAAATGTTCCCCGCTGTTAGGCGGGGGGTGAGGGGCTAGCCATGTGGTGGGGGAAGGCAAAATGCAACCTTGGAACGAAAGCACATGTGCTATGTATGTAATGTTAACAGCAAGGTTTACCATGAAAGAGTGTAGCCATTGTTCTAGAAAATGTGTCTTTTTAAATACCACTGCCTCTTTTTTTTTCTCCACCAGCTGCATGTGTTTCAATGATCACAGGATCTTCTCCTTCCCAGAGGCTAGTGAAGATTAGAAGGTGAAAAAAACGCACTCGTGATGAAATGTTCTCTGAGCTCATGGTATCCTCCCGCACTGACATAGCACAGATGACTGCATGGAGGCAGACAATGTCAGAGTGTAGGAAAGCACAATATGACCGGGAGGAGAGGTGGCGGGCTGAAGAGAGGGCTAAAGGTCAAATGCGGTGGCAGCGTGATGAGAGGAGGCAGGATTCAATGCTGAGGCTGCTGGAGGATCAAACCAATATGCTCCAGCGTATGATTGAGCTGCAGGAAAGGCAGCAAGAGCACAGACCGCCGCTACAGCCCCTGTGTAACCAACCACCCTCCTCCCCAAGTTCCATAGCCTCCTCACCCAGATGCCCAAGAACGCGGTGGGGGGGCCTCTGGCCACCCGGCCACTCCACCCCAGAGGATTGCCCAAGCAACAGAAGGCTGGCATTCAATAAGTTTTAAAGTTTTAAACTTTTAAAGTGCTGTGTGGCCTTGTCCTTCCCTCCTCCACCACCCCTCCTGGTGCTTCTCTCCTTCACCACCCCTCCGGGGCTACCTTGGTAGTTATCCCCCTATTTGTGTGATGAATGAATAAAGAATGCATGAATGTGAAGCAACAATGACTTTATTGCCTCTGACAGCGGTGATCGAAGGGAGGAGGGGAAGGTGGTTAGCTTACAGGGAAATGGAGTGATCCAAGGGGCGGTGGGTTTCATCATGGAGAAACAAACAGAACTTTCACACCGTAGCCTGGCCAGTCATGAAACTGGTTTTCAAAGCTTCTCTGATGCGCACCGTGCCCTCCTGTGCTCTTCTAACCGCCCTGGTGTCTGGCTGTGTGAAACCAGCAGCCAGGCGATTTGCCTCAACCTCCCACCCTGCCATAAACATCTCCCCCTTACTCTCACAGATATTATGGAGCGCACAGCAAGCAGTAATAACAGTGGGAATATTGGTTTCGCTGAGGTCTAACCAAGTCAGTAAACTGCGCCAGCGCGCTTTTAAACGTCCAAATGCACATTCTACCACCATTCTGCACTTGCTCAGCCTGTAGTTGAACAGCTCCTGACTACTGTCCAGGCTGCCTGTGTATGGCTTCATGAGCCATGGCATTAAGGGGTAGGCTGGGTCCCCAAGGATACATATAGGCATTTCAACGTCCCCAATGGTTATTTTCTGGTCTGGGAATAAAGTCCCTTCTTGCAGCTTTTGAAACAGAACAGAGTTCCTGAAGATGCGAGTGTCATGTACCTTTCCCGGCCATCCCACGTTGATGTTGGTGAAACGTCCCTTGTGATCCACCAGTGCTTGCAGCACTACTGAAAAGTACCCCTTGCGGTTTATGTACTCGCCGGCTTGGTGCTCCAGTGCCAAGATAGGGATATGGGTTCCGTCTTTGGCCCCACCACAGTTAGGTAATCCCATTGCAGCAAAGCCATCCACTATGACCTGCACATTTCCCAGGGTCACTACCCTTGATATCAGCAGATCTTTGATTGCATTGGCTACTTGCATCACAGCAGCCCCCACAGTAGATTTGCCCACTCCAAATTGATTCCCGACTGACCGGTAGCTGTCTGGCGTTGCAAGCTTCCACAGGGCTATTGAAACTCGCTTCTCAACTGTGAGGACTGCTCTCATCTTGGTATTCTTGCGCCTCAGGTCAGGGGAAAGCAAGTCACAAAGTTCCATAAAAGTGCCCTTACGCATGCGAAAGTTTCGCAACCACTGGGAATCATCCCAGACCTGCAACACTATGCGGTCCCACCAGTCTGTGCTTGTTTCCCGGGTCCAGAATCGGCGTTCCACCGCATGAACCTGGCCCATTAGCACCATGATGCCCACATTGCCAGGGTCCCTGCTTTGAGAGAAGTCTGTGTCCATGTCCTCATCACTCACGTTACCGCGCTGACGTCACCTACTCGCCCAGTATCGCTTTGCCAGGTTCCGGTGCTGCATATACTGCTGGATAATGCGTGTGGTGTTTAATGTACTCCTAATTGCCAAAGTGATCTGAGCGGGCTCCATGCTTGCCGTGGTATGGCGTCTGCACAGAAAAAAGGAGCGGAACGATTGTTTGCCGTTGCCCTGATGGAGGGAGGAGCAACTGACGACATGGCTTACAGGGAATTAAAATCAACAAAGGGGTTGGCTTTGCGAGAAACTGAATGACCCCCTCAAGGATAGAACTCAATACGTCAAGGATAGAACTCAAAACTGGGTTTGCCGGGCCATCGATTTCACAGAGGGAAGGAGGAGAAAATGAATACAAAACAAATCTGGTCTATTTCTTGTTTTGAGCCACTTCATCTATCTTTATACATCTTGCTGGCAGCAGACTGTGCAGTACGACTGCTAGCCGTCATCATCTCCTGGGTGCTCGGCAGAAGACTGTTCAGTGTGACGACTAGCCATCATCTTCTGCTGGCTGGAGTTTAAAAGACAGTGCACTGCCGGTAGGACTGAATCGCCACAAGACGAAACTTAAAAGGGAAATGACCTGGCTGAGTCACTCCCATGTTTGCCCAGGAGCCAGATTAAAAGAGTACCCAGGACTACGTCGATGACGGCTACCAGTCATACTGCACTGTCTGCTGCCAAAAGGCAATTAACTGCTGCTGTGTAGCAATGCAGTATCACGTCTACCAGCACTCAGGAGACATACGGTGACGGTTTGCTGAGTGGGCTCCATGCTTGCCGTGGTATGGCGTCTGCACAGGTAACTCAAGAAAAAAGGCGCAAAATGATTATCTGACCCTGCTTACACAGAGGGAGGGAGGGAACGGGGGCCTGACGATATGTACCCAGAACCACCCGCGACAATGTTTTAGCCCCATCAGGCACTGGGATTTCTACCCAGAATTCAGATGGGCGGCGGAGACTGCGGGAACTGTGGGATAGCCACCCATGGTGCAACGCTCCGGAAGTCGACGGTTGCCTCTGTACTGTGGACACACTCTGCCGACTACATGCACTTAGAGCACTTGTGTGGGGACACACACAATCAACTGTATAAAACCGCTTTCTACAAAACCGACTTCTATAAATTCGACCTAATTTCGTAGTGTAGACATACCCAGAAGGAGAGATTTTTTTGGGCAACCATGAGGAAGTTCGAATCCATTTCAGAATCACTGCTTGAAAGTTTAGTCTTTGACACAGCCTAATACATGAACTCTTCTGGGAATGTTTTTACTTAGGACCTGTGGTTCAGTATTACTTCATCCGGCATCAGAGCCTGCCACTGCCTCAGGTGACATCTTTCCAGAGGCAAACAAAGTGGTCACAACTGGTGCTTTGCAGTGACTTTGCTTTACTAACAAAGGGAACAATTTAACTCAGAACTAGAGATTACCAGCTTCCTTATACTGGTCAGCAATCCACCAAGCCCCTCATGGGCTCCTAATTCCCTTCTAAATGTTTTTGCTCCACTTCTCAGTGCAGGTAGTTCCAGCCAGGTCTTTCTCTCTAGCTGATAAAGAGAGCTTCTTCCCCAGTTCTTCTTCACTCCAGGTACCATGTGGATTTCCCACACATTTCTGTCCTTCGTCCCCTTGTTTCAGATCATCAGGGTCCAGGTTTCTCTCCAGTCTGCAGAGCCCACTCTGAGGGAAACTGTGGCAGTCAAATGCCAGGTTTTGGACCTTTCCTAGCCCCTGGGCTCCCTCTCGTTCTGAGAGCAGACTCCATCTTATGGAAGACCCTGCACAGGCTATAATATGACATCTGGTCACCTAACTCAACCACAGGCTAGGCCTAGGCCTAAACCCAAATCCAACTCCTGGGAGTTGGTAACTAGTCACAAAAGGTGCTGAGCCGAACCCACTTTGAAAAGCCAACTTTCCCTCCCCAGCAGAGGGCCATTAGCTTTGTTCCCACTCTTTTATATCTTGATAAGATTTGCATTATCTTAAGTTTCCTTTGTTTAAAATTTTTACTATTACACTGATAATTATGTTCAGATGATTATTTATTTGCTTTATATACCTGTAGAACTTAAGATGGCACTTTTGTAATACAGGTGCATTGGGAGAGAGACTGTGGATCTGATTTTGACTTCAGTTACACCAGTGTAAATCACAAATAACTCCAGTGAAGTAAGTGGAGTTACACTACAATGAAACAGATGTGAGAGCAGAATCAGCCCCATAGTTTTCTTTTATAAGCAAGTAGGTATTTGAGCAATCAATTTAATTGTAGTAGAGCAGAGCGAAGAACTGATTTTTTGGTTTGCTGGCAACTGCAAAAAATTGAAAAAGTTTTTGGTTCCAGTCAAACTGAAAGTGAAACATTCTGGAATATTTCAGCAAATTGACCAACAACTTTTGCAAAGCTGTTCCATGTATAATTAATTAAATCACCAGTGGACTTGAACTTGGGCCTCCCCACTCAGTGCCCTTCTCATCAGGCTGTTGAGTTATTTACACTCACTTGCTACTACAGTGAATATTCAGGTATTTTATACCAAGTGAAATTGCTTCAACAGCAGAAATTGAGAGGCCCCTGCCCTGGAATATCCTATAGCTCAGTGGCTATGGCATTAACTTGAGAGGCAGAAAACCTATGTTACACTCTCTGTTCTACATCAGCTAAAGGTAGGAATTGAACCCATTTCTCTTACATTGAAGGTGAATGTCTTAACTGCGGGGCTAAAAGTTGGGAGATGGCTCACCTCCTCCAGCCATTTTCTGAATAGCTGGAAAATCCCCTTGTGAATGACATCCTCTTCTCCAATTTTTTTTGGCTGAAACTATTTGGCAAATTAGTGTCAAATTTGCCAATAATTTTGGGTCTACCAAAGCTGCATATTTTGGCAAATAAATGATTTGTCTGAAAAATTTCACCCACCTCTAGATTTCAGGGAAACAAAATTGATTTTGCTGTAGTAGAACTTAGTAGCATTGACTCCTAATCTGAAATTTTTGCATAGTATTTGACCCTTTTCTTTCTTTCGCCATGTTGGCCAACCCAAAAGGGTTTAGGCCATTGGTGGACCTGTGCCACAAAGACGATATTGTCCTGCTTGGCTATACTCTGAGGTAAATTTATAGGATTAGTATTCTCCCACAGTAGCTGTAAACTCTCATTAATAATAATTTTCCTGTCTTTACTATAGTGGGTTGCGGCTTTAAATTTTTCATTTAGGATTTTTTTTCCCCTGAGAAGTTGACTAGAATGTGACTCTTCAGTGACTCCTTACAAGTCAGATTTGGATAAAAGTTGCTCAAATATAATACACAACATACTCTTCTTTTCCCTTTCCCCATTTATGTTCTACTGTTATATTAACAGGTTTCAGAGTAGCAGCCGTGTTAGTCTGTATTCGCAAAAAGAAAAGGAGTACTTGTGGCACCTTAGAGACAAACCAATTTATTTGAGCATAAGCTTTCGTGAGCTACAGCTCACTTCAAGTTTCCCATGCAGGATTTAATAATGAACAATGCTACATATTGTTTATTTGATGTTTGGATTTTCTTCAGTAACCTTGTGAGAGGTTTGTGTTCTGTTTATCTCTCATTGGGGCAACAGCTTCAAAACTCTAAATTTGAAAGTGCAACAATATATGCTGAGGACAAAATCTGTGGACGTGATAACTGACAGGAGTGGGTAATAAAACAATCATAGCAGGTCCCAGGATACTAGCCAAGGTAATCAGAAATCCATGGCTTGCAAGGCTAAGGATAGAGGGGCAAAGAGTATCAGGAACAAAAGAAATCAATATAACAATGGTATAGACCCGTTACTAGCTGGAGATGGCAAAATTGTTAATGATGCAGAAAGGGCTGATGTGGTCAATAAATTTCTGTTCTGCATTTGAGAGAAGCAGGATGATGCATTCTTACCATATGAGGATGATGAAATACTATACAATCCTGTAGTAACAAAGGAGGATGTTAAATATCATCTGCCAAGGATAAACATTTTAAAATCCACAGGCCTGGATAACTTGCACCCATGGGTCCTAAAAAGAGTTGGTTGAGGAGATTTCTGGCCCACTGATATTAATTTTTAATAATTCTAGGAATAATAGGAAAATTCCAGAAGATGGGAAGAGTGCTAACAATGTGATATTAAAATATTAAAAATAGGAAATAATATTAAAAAAAAGGAAAGCAGGATGACCTGGGTAATTATAGGCCAATTAGCCTGACATCCATTCCAGGGAAAATACTGGAAAGCTGATGAGAGATTCAGCCAATAAAGAATTAAAGGACAGGAATATAATACCAGTCAACATGGTTTTATGGAAAATAGGTCTTGTCCAACAAACCTGATTTCATATTTTGGATGAGATTATAATTTTGGTTGATAAAGGTAACTTCATAGATGTAATGTATTTAGACGTTTGTAAGGCATTTGACTTAGCACCACATGTATTCTGATTAAACAACGAGCACTATACAATATCAAGAGAGCCCATATTAAATGGATCAAGAACTGACTAATTGATAGATCTCAAAAAGTAGTTGTCAATAGGGAATCATCACTAATTGGGGGTGTTTATGGTGGGGTTCCCCAGGGATTGGTTTTAGGCCTGATGCTATTCAAGGTTTTAATCAATGGTCTTGTATACAAAATCATGGCTGATAAAATTTGCAGATGACACAAAGATTGATGAAATGATAAAGAATGATGCGGATAGGCCAGTCATATAGTGTAATCTGAATCACTTGGTAAACTGGACCCATTCAAACAAAATGCATATAAGTACAGCCAAATGCAAGGTCACATCTTTAGGAACAATGAATGCAGGCCATACCTACAGAATGGGGGACTGCATCCTGGAAAGCAGCAATTCTGAAAAGGACTTAGGTATAATCCTGGAGAAGCAATTGAACATGAACTCCCAGTGTAATGCTGGGCAAAAAGGGCTACTGAGATACTTGGATTGATAAACAGGGTAGTAGTGAGTAGAAGCAGGAAGGTGGTTTTACCAGTGTATACAGCACTGGCGACAAACCATTACTGGAATACATAGTGTTGCTGTCCACATTTTAAAAAGGATGTTGAAAAGCTGGAGAGGATACAGAAAAGAGCCACACAAATGATTTGAGGGTGAGGCAAAATGCCTTCCAGTAAGAGACTTAATCTGTTTAGTTTATCAAAAAGAAGATTGAGAGAACACATAATTATAGTGTATAAGTATCTTTATGCGGACAACATATTGGGTACAAAAGAGCTTGTAGAAGAGTGGACTCACTGCTGGAGTGTATCCTCATGGCTGGGTGTGGCATCACTGTCCTCTCTAGGAACCCCTGCTGACGGTCACTCCAGCCCAAGGTGATCTGCCTCTTCTTGAGACTCATCGTTGTAGTCAGGTCACACTTCACCCCCCCGCCCCAACCTTTCAGGGTAACAAAGTCCAGTCAAAACAAATGTCCAACCTCTGCATCCTGTGTGCCTCCCTCAATTCTGGGCTTCGTGGTTTTGTACACCCCTTTCTCAGGGCTTCCAGTAGTCCATATCCCCTTCTCAGGGGCTTCATGCCACCTTACCAATGGCTGGTAGGGGAAGCCAGGCTCACCCTCTACAATGCGTTCCAGTCCAAGGACCTAGGACAGACAGTCAAGACTCACTCCATCAGACTCCTTGCTGTCACCACGCTGGACTACTTTTTACTAAACCTAGAAGAGCAACTACAAAGTTCTTCTCTACATCA
Source organism: Lepidochelys kempii (assembly GCF_965140285.1). Taxonomy (NCBI): domain Eukaryota; kingdom Metazoa; phylum Chordata; order Testudines; family Cheloniidae; genus Lepidochelys; species Lepidochelys kempii. The sequence continues at coordinate 59,351,303 of NC_136382.1, forward strand.
CCCTTCTGCTCCCAATGTCCTCTGTTTATAATATCACCTGGCTCCTTTCCAGATGGGTTGCATCATTAATTAGGCCTGGCCAGGAGCTCTCTACTTTCTGTTTACCCTTTGTTCACATGTGTGGGGTAGATACCTCATCATAAGGCTCTTTAGTCTAGCAGAGAAAGGCATAAGAAGACTGGAAGTTAAAGCAGACAATTCAAATTAGAAATAAGACACACATTTTTAACAGTGACGGTAATTGACCACTGGGACAAACCACCAAGTGAAGTAGTGGATTCTCCATCTCTTGTTGTCTTCAGATCAAGACTAGATGCATTTCTGGAAGATATGCTTTTGCCAAACACAAGTTATTGGGCTCAATACAGGGAACACTGCGTGAAACACTACAGCCTGTGTTACACAGCAGGTTAGACTAGATGATGTAATGGCACCTTCTGGCCTTAAACTCTGTGAATCTCTGACACAAATCCATTAGAAAGCTGCTGTTGAGTAGGGAGGCCATGATCACATATCCACACAGAGGAATGTGTTGCACAAAGGGCAGAGCCAGATTCTAGTCACAAGTAAACATACCAGGGCCAGCTGCCAAGATGGGAAGGGATGGGCTGACACTGCTCTGAAACAGACTGTTACTCTTCTGCTTTTCTCCTGCTTGGATGCTCTGGGAACGGGCTGGGTGAAAAATTTCTGTGGAAACTTTTTCAGTGAATTATTGGGTTTTCAATGTAATGATTTTTTTTTTTTTTTTTTTTTGCTGCATATGCTTCCTTAGAAAACTTTCAATTTATTGTCAGAAAACTGAACATTTTTGGCAGAAAATTGGTTGCCCCAAACTGAACTTTGTTGGTATTTTGAGTTTTTGATTTTTAAACATAAAGCTGATTTATTTTTGTGAAACAATCTCCTCATTTTCCAAACAGCTATACTCTGTAATCAAGGGACAATGGTATGCGTCCAGGCCAGGCTGATGTGATAGTAAATCAGGCTGATGTGATAAGGAATCCAGGCACAGTTGTGACCTACTCCCTTCCATTCCATATGGCCTTTCATCTTGACAATCTTGTAAATGACATGCAAGTGTCCATACAGCTCCTGCCCCTTAAGGTGTCCCTTACAGAACCATATCAGTCCCTGTTGTGTCCAAAATGGCTGTTGCACCCAGAAACCAATGACACAGTCACAAAAAGCACACTATGTCTATTTATTTTAGTCAGAAACCTCCCTAGATAAGTAACCATTCATTTTCCTTGCCTTTTCTGAGATTTAATTATCACCTCTTGCTGCCTACAGGAAAAGCAGGTGGGCCAGTCCATTTTAAGAGAAGAGTTAGATTTTGGTGGTTCGATCAGGAGTAAATGTATCAAAATCCAAGTCACCAATTGAAGGATATAATTTCTAAATAAACTAGGCTCTACACTAGTGTCATTGTAGGTAATCCATTCACACCATTCAAACAGCAAATATCTGTTCCATTGTTAGGAACTCCAGAGTGATGGCCACTTTGACCACCTTGGGTAGATAATAGATTCTGTTTCTCTGGCTTGCCGAATCCTGTTGTAACACATCATAGAGGACAGGGCCGGTGCAACCACTAGGCGAACTAGGAGGTCGCCTAGAGCACCAAGTGGTTGGGGGCGGCCAAAAGCACGCTCTGGGGAGGCGGTGGAGTGGAGGTGAGCTGGGGCAGAGGGGCACGGGGAGGGCCGCCTGCAGTAAGTAATGGGGGGTGGGGGCTGGGTGGCGCACAGGAGAACCACTCCCTGCCCCAGCTCACCTCTGCTCCGCCTCCTCCTCTGAGCATGCCGCCCCGCTCTGCTTCTCTCCCTCCCAGGCTTGCGTGCCAAACAGCTGATTGGCGCCACAAGCCTGGGAGGTGGGAGAAGCGACGGGCGGCGGTGTGCTCGGGGAGGAGGCGGAGCAGAGGTGAGCTGGGGCGGGGAGTTGCTGCATGGCTCCCTGGGCCGAGGGGAGTTGCTGCACGGCTCCCCAAGGGGCGAGGAGGCGATGGGGAGCTACCGCAGGGGGGGCACCTCAGGGCAGAGGGGAGCTGCCACAGTGGGGGTGCTTCAGGGCAGAGGGGGGGTGGTGGGGAGTTGCCGCGGGGGGGCACTTCAGGGCGGGGGGGCGGCGCTTGACGGTGGAGGGGGGCAGGTGGGGAGCTGCCGCAGGGGGTGCGCCTCAGGGCGGAGGCGGGGTGCAAGGTGGAAGTTTCTCCTAGGGCGCAAAACATCCTTGCACCGGCCCTGATAGAGGATGTCATAAATATAAAGGGAAGGGTAACCACCTTTCTGTATACAGTGCTATAAAATCCCTCCTGGCCAGAGGCACCATCCTGTTACCTGTAAAGGGTTAAGAAGCTCAGCTAACCTGGCTGGCACCTGGCCCAAAGGACCAATAAGGGGACAAGATACTTTCAAATCTTGGGGGAAGGAAGGCTTTTGTTTTGTGCTCTTTGTTTACGTGGTTGATCTCTCCTGGGACTGAGAGGGGCCAGACAGAAATCCATCTTCTCCAACCCATCCTAATCCAAGTCTCCAATATTGCAACCAGTATAGGTAAGCCAGGCAAGGTGGATTAGTTTATCTTTTGTTTTATGTGAATTTTCCCTGTGTTAAGAGGGAGGTTTATTCCTGTTTTCTGTAACTTTAAGGTTTTGCCCAGAGGGGGATCCTCTGTGTTTTGAATCTGAATACCCTGTAAAGTATTTTCCATCCTGATTTTACAGAGATGATTTTTACCTTTTTTTTTTTAAAATAAAATTCTTCTTTTAGGAACCTGCCTGATTTTCCCATTGTTCCAAGATCCAGGGGTTTGGGTCTTTGATGATTTTGTAACCAATTGGTTAGGATGTTATTCTCAAGCCTCCCCAAGAAAGGGGGTGTGTAGGGCTTGGGGGGATATTTTGGGGGAAGACGTCTCCAAGTGATCTCTTTCCCTGTTCTTTGTTTAAAACGCTTGGTGGTGGCAGCATACTGTTCAAGGACAAGGCAAAGTTTGTACCTTGGGGAAGTTTTTAACCTAAGCTGGTAAGAATAAGCCTAGGGGGTCTTTCATGAGGGTCCCCACATCTGTACCCTAGAGTTCAGAGTGGGGAAGGAACCCTGTCAGAGGAGCAGAATATTTGGAGTTGATTTAGTACCTGTGGATTACTATTTCCTGTGTCAGAAAACTCCAGAGGCATTATAGACCCTGCTTTCAGGATGTGGGCTCACTCTCTTTGGCTTACCTGGCCTCTAGGCACATGTCTGGGAGCTTAACCTTTTTCTTTCCTCTGCTTTCTTCTTTACCTGTAGATTACTCATGGTCCAGATAAATGGTGGCTACTATTGAATATAGACAGATGATGTGTATTTCTTTCCTCCTGAAATGGGGTTAGATGAACCAGACCTCTGGAGTCTATAGTTATGTTCCTTACTATTTTGGAATACACCATGTTACAATGTCCCAACTGGCTTTACTTATGCTCACGGCAGTACTAGTAGACTTTAATCTTAATAATAATAAATTCAACAATGACCACATTAATATCTGAATGGCTGAAGTAATTATTATGGCTTTTGTTTTCTCTGCTCCAGACACTAGGCACTTTGAGAGTGGAAGAACATAATTACCTATGTTATGCACCAATGCATAACATATGGATAGTATCCCTTGATCTGCATGGATCAAGCTATGAGGTAATACAATGACACATACGTCTGTTTATTTAATTGTGGATGTTTTGGGAAAAATTACAAAGTCAAAAATGTTGTAAGTTTGTAATACCAATAATCCTACAGGAACTGAGTTTTTATAACTCAGTTAATTTCATTGGAGTTCTGAGCTTTCTCAGCTATCTGATCAGAAGATGCTTGAGTCATGTAGGCTATTACAAACTGATCCACCTAAACTAAAATATAATGTCAGCACCTCTCTCAGACAGCCTCCCATTCAGGGACTCCCTTCTTCAGAACCTAATAAATGTATTTTGGTGGGAACATGCAGATACTAACAGAAGGGGTTGCACTTGTTGAGTACAAGTATAACCCTTGTTGTGCTAGGCAGTACTACGTGCATGTATGTGGGGAGTGGGTTTATGGATTGGGGTGGTATTGATCTGCTTTATGTCATTTTTTGTATAATGGGAGCTAGATACAATGTCAGCCCTTACTGGTGTCAAAGCACAGCATGTCAGAGTCTGTGCTGCACCTGGTAAGGCAGCCCAACACAGTGCCTATGCCAGGCAATTCTCCCCTGATCCTTTATGGGCTTTTAATGGCCCATAAAGGGTCCAGACAGGGAAGCCGAATCTCCTGACCGGTGCCAACCTCTATCCTACTCCTCTGACTCTCCATGTTTCACTAAACCAACTCTAGCAACCTTCAGAAAATCCTGTTTGTCTCTTTCTCTCATGTGTATGTGCCTGGGAATCATTTCCCTGAAAACTGTCTATATTAAGCATGTAGAGACTGTCAAGCAACCCGTGAGGGCCTGCTGCTTTGGGCAGCTGAGCCTGTACCACTTTATTTAGAAAATTCTGTTTGGCTGCCTATCACCTAGATTATACCCCCAACTAGACACTTGAAGTATGTTTACACTGCAATTAGATACCTACAGCTGACCTGTGCCAGCTGACTTGGGCTCCCGGCTATTTAATTGCAGTGTCAACATTCAGGTTCAGGCTGTAGCCAGAGCTCTGGGACCCTCCCACGTTGCAGGGTCCGAGAGCCTGGGCTCCAGCCTGAGCCTACACCGCAAATAAACAGCCCCTTAGTTAGGGCCTCATGAGCCCAAAGCAGCTGGCATGGACCAGCCCCAGGTTTTTAGTTGCAGCGTTGGTGTGTTCAAGCCCCAGGGCATTCAGAAAACTTGTGTGCTCTCAGTAACCATCTTTCAGAATTCCCTAGCTGCCCCTTTCCTGCTTGCAGCCCTGCTGGCCTGCAATAGCAAAATGACTATTAGCACACACAGACATTTTAAAATTTTGGCATTAACCTCTCTACCTCAGTTCACCTATCTGTGAAATGTGGGTCTTAATACTTACCTGCCTTTATAAAATGCTTTGAGATCTATGGATGAAAACTACTGTAAGTGATCGGTACTATCACATGGATGTCTGACCTATGTTTATGGAACTTTTTGCCTGAAGAGATCAAATTAAGCCTGAGCTTGCCAGTAATTAGGTCTAGATTGCTTTTTCAGGAGAGCCTTTCCTCCAGGAATGGTGCCTGTGAACAATAACCGAAAGACATCTCCCACCTATTAATTATAAATGACCTCAAACCCAAATTCAGACATTCAATATGATAGAGAGTAATAGCATAATTTTTTTAAAGACTCTGATCCTTCTTAATTTTGTAAGGTAGTATGTGCTTTAGAAATATCACATATAATAGTTAGATAACGAGTTACGCCTGGCTGTACTATGTTATAAGGACATATTGAGCTATAGAACTTCCCATATTTCTGGATAAAATAATCTAATAAATAGGCTTGGCAGAATTTGATTTTTTTAAAATAATTTTGATAGATAATATATTTATTTTTAAGCATTTTTCCAAGTTTTATTGATTTAAATTTTCACAGTTGTGCATAATTACAGATTTATAAGGATTTTTTCTATTTTTATCAATCAATATTTTTACAATTGCAGGAAATTTCGGAGCGGTCAGGCAAAAGAGGGGTCCAACAAAAACTATTTAATAATAGTAAATGTTGAGATTCAAAAAAGTTAAAGCTTTATAACCATTGAAATACAAGTTGTCACCATCACATGTCAAAATAGTCACAGCGAATATCCTTAAATCAAATTCTAATAACTTATCCAGAGCATTTTTGTTTCTTTGCCTATCTGTAAATTTTGATTATGGAAATATTTTTTCATCAGTTTGTGTGTAACAGTGAAATAGACATTGACCAACATTTACTGATAAACATCTAATCCTTCCAAATCTAAGTAATTGTTAGAGAAAAATGTTTTCATAAAAAATGTTTCCACCAGTTTTTTAATGTATTTAATTGTAACTGAAGTAATAACGTATGAATGCATGTACTGCAAAAGGTAATAATGTCTTTTATGACATTATGGAAACATTGGCTTTCGAAGTTCCTTTTTAACACTGAAGTTTAAATGAACACTTTAATTGTGGGATAAAGTTTGACATCATTGAATTCTCAGAGAAGTCATATTCTTTATGATGAATCAGTACTAATGCACACTAAAGAGTTTAATGAAAGTGGACTTTTCTTGGCTCTTTCTACTGTGTTCACAACAAAAGAGGGAAGAAATGATCTTATGTAAACCACTACAACAAAGGGAACAGAACTTAAGCTAAAATGAAAAGGTTGATATAACTTGGTATAAATGGAATTTTATAAAGTACAATTGAAAGGAAATAAAAATAAACAAATACTTTTTTTGTTGTTGTTTCATGAATAAATTTCAATGGGGCAATTTTTTATGACAACCTTGTGCCATTAGTAAAATCTCTTAAAATATCTCACCCTGGTAAAAATAGTACACTTTTATATGTTTTAATATTCCATTGTTGGAACAATTAAATATTTTGCAAACAGAATAAAATGGTAAACTCAAATAAAATGCACTTTAAACTTTTATTTTGCTGAATAGTTTTAATATATTCCTAGATTAAAAGGCCAGAAGAGACCACTGTGATCATCTAGTCTGACCTCCTACATAGCACAGGCCAAGAGCTTCCTTGATCTATCTCATTCCCTTTAATAGAACCCAAACCTTTGAACACAGAACACAATACTTCTACTGGGTCAGTAATTTGGTTAATGCCTAATCAACCTAAATTCAGCTTCCAAAGTTAATTTTTCCTCATAAAATCAGGATAGTTGGCAGTTATGCCAAGTGTATTGACCATTTGAATCCATACAATATTTCACTTTTGCTGGCATTTCCCCCAGAAATTCTAACTGGTGTGGCAAACATGTTTTCAGAATTACTGTACTGTGTTCAAAGTTAAATTGTTTTTATTTCAGCTTCTACTATTTTACAGAAGAATAGATGTTCCTGCCATACTATCTGGAAGCTCCATTCTAGTCTTTGCACCATAGCAATTCAGCATTACCAAGTATTATGGCTGTCGATGTTCACAAACCTTACTCATGCCATTGATGTCAATTGGACTGCTTGCCTGAGGAAAGTGAGCAGCATTTGGTTCACAAGCTGTATTCATTTAAATCCACAGGTTTTTCAGTTTCTGCAATTTGTTTCAGGCTCTTGAGGATGTGGAAGAGTAACAGTAAATGGTTCAGCTGGCGGCTAATGAAACTGTTACATATGGAATGTCCGCTATGAGGGATATATCAGCAGTGTGTAAATCTTTAGGTCTGCAGTGTGTATCCAACTCCAGAACACAAAAACAAACAGAAATGGATTTTTCCACTGGTTTTGCTGGCTGGCAATCCCACTGCTCTGAATGCAGTGATGACTTCTTATACCTCACAAATGCAACCCTCAGTGTGTCCACTTTGTTGGGCTGAAGCATCTGAGGATTATTAAATCCTTTCATGTTGCATTCTGTGCTTTCAAAATTATTCTAAAAGGACAGAGTTCTGGCCCAGGACAACTTTCCTCAGAGAGTGATCTCAGTAACTTGCTGTGCAGTGCCCAGCTTCTAGTTGCACGCACAAATTAATCTCTAAGGTGTTGCTAGGAGCCAAGCATTTAAAATGGGCTTATAGACTGAGACTTTTCCAAATGGGTATTTCTATGGTCTTGGAAACTATACCCCCAGCTAAGACATTTTTCTTCGGTGAACACAAATCTCTTAGCAGTTTAATAATACCATTATAATCAGTTACATCGGATTATTGCCATGAGAACTGTTAGCACAGTAGAAGTACTCACAGAAGCCAAGTCTACACTACACACTTACTTCGGTGTAACTGCACCACCAGAAGCACTACAGTGGTGCCACTGCATCGGTGTAGCTGCGCCCGGGCACGTTTGGAGTGTAGACCTGCCCAGACAGGCCATGTCCACACTATTCCCCCTCTGTCGATGGTGTGTATCCTCTGCAGGAGCTTCCCTCGACTTAACTGTGCTGACAGCCAACGGGCAAAGTAAGTAACGCAGACACTTCATTACCAACAGGCAATGTAAGTAATGCAGACAGCGCATCGCCCTAACTACATCGACCTAAGCACTATTCCTGTCATGGAGGTGCAGTTATTAGGTCAGTGTAGTGGGCAACTTACTCCGGCAAAAGCAACGTTGTAATGTAGACACTTAACAGAGTTAGGTCTACGTAAGCTGCCTTACATCAGCCTAACTCTCTAGTGTATAAGCATAATACAATTCAACAACACACCTTTAAATCCAAGTCTAAACAAAACCTAACTGCAAGGTAAAAATAGACATGCCAGATGAGGGAGTGTAGAGGAACCTGATAGTGCTCTAATTTAGCGAGTCTCAAATGCGTCCACCAGGGGCTTTTTATGCAGCCACGACAGCCTCCTGCAGCCGTGCCCTCTCGGTTGCTCCTGGATGCACCGTCCTGCACCGCCTCTGGAGATAGGTGGGGCACAATGCTGCAGCAGCAAGGTGAGTTCTCAATCCACCTTTGGGGGCGGTGGGGTGGTAGAGCTCAGGCTTCATCCCTGGGTTGGTTGGACTGCAGGCTACAGCAGCGGGACTTTGGGTGCCAACCCCCACCTCTGCGGCAGCGGGACTCACACCCTTCCCTTTGTGCCAGGCCCCCACTGCATCCCCCTCGAAGCCCCCCATCCAAGGCTTAATTTGTCCTGGGGCTTGCTGAGAAAAGTGATATTAACAAAGATGCAAGTATTACTTTTCACAGCACACTTAGTAGCTAACTGGGAGGTTGCAATAAGTGATATTAACAAACCTACAGTTATCACTTATCACAGACTCCCAGCTAGCTACTTAGTGTGCTGTGAAGTGATATTAACAAACATACAAATGTTACTTTTCACAGCATTATTTTTATTACTGAGTCTGCAACCCCCCCCCAGAAACCCTATGTAAATAAATGACAATGATTTGGATATGTATATTCGTTTTTCCTAAAGTTAATTAAGTATTTTAGGAAAAAGTGTCAGTGTGGCCACGAGCAAGAGTTGGTGGCCACATTCTGAGATTTGTTGTGATAAACCTTGGCAACTTACTCTTACCCACAGCAGAAGTTAAGCCTAACAGAACACATAGTTTTGTACCTCATTAGCATAAAGGGGACAGTGGTTAAGCCCTAGTGTCCTGGACTTGCTCATTTTCCACCACACATCCCGAATCATTTTTGCCATGTGCACTTGCAAATAAGGGAGTGAATGCACAGGAGGTTTGCCACTTATTGCTGATCTGTGTGGAAGACTATGCTTAGGGACAGATTTTCAAATGAACTCTGCTCCATTTAGCCACCAAAACAGGAGCCAGGTTTTCAAAAGAACCAGCAAGCATGTTAGGCACTGAGGTTTTTTTGAAAATCCAAGCCAGTGGCACAATGGGACTGAGGACTTTTGAAAATCAGGCCCTTATTTAGGTGCCTAAATAAAAGATAAGCAATTGAAAAGCTCCCAATGGGACTGCTTAAACTTAGGCACATGCTTAAGTCTCCTGCTGAACCAGGGCCTTCAATTCCCAGCTACTGATGGGCAGCTCTAGTACGTTTGACTTTTAATAATGCAAACCCATGGGTGAAAGATAACTTACTTATCTACAGTTGCCCCATCTGTAAAATCTAGATAATGATAGAGACCTCCTTTGTAAAGTGCTTTGAAGTCTATCGATGAAAAGCCCTGTATAAAATGCTAGGTATTATTATTACTACAGTGGACCAGATCTTCATCTCCAATATGGAGTGGTGCAAAGGGCCCATGAAGCTGTCCTATGTAGGCACCTCAACTTGGTGGAAACATTGTAGTTTAGAGTTGGTATAGGAACACATGGCAGATGTGTGCCCCAGGAAGAATGTGTGCGCAGAGAACAGTGCTCCAGAGGTCCTCAGATGATAAAATAATAAATAAGGGACTATTGTATTTAACAGTTATATTGCAGTATACCTAGAGTTCAACCAGGTCAGGCCAATGCTACCAATCTGTGCTGATTAGGCCTCAACTAGAGCATTGTGTCCATTTCTGGGTGCCACATTTCAGGAAAGATGTAGACAAACTGGAGAAAGTCCAGAGGAGATCAACAAAAACAATTAAAGGTCTAGAAAACATGACTTACGAGGAAAGATTGAAAAAACTGGATTTGTTTAGTCTGGAAAAGAAAAGACTGAGGGGGGACATAACAACAGTTTTCAAGTACATAAAAGGTACAAGGAGGGAGAAAAATTGTTCTTAACCTTTGAGGATAAGACAAGAAGCAATGGGCTTAATTTGCAGCAAGAGAGGTTTAGGTTGGACATCAGGAAAAACTTCCTGTCAGTGTGGTTAAGCACTGGAATAAATTGCCTAGGGAAGTTGTAGAATCTCCATCATTGGAGAGTTTTAAGAGCAGGTTAGAGAAACACCTGTCAGGGATGGTCTAATAATGCTTAGTCCTCCCATGAGTGCACGGGACTGGACTAGATGACCTCTCGAGGTCCCTTCCAGTCAGTGGTGCAAGTAGAAATCATTTCTTGCTGGTACTGCACTCATGGGAAGGACACAAGGGGGGACATGTGATCTCCCCACGTGACCCTCCATGTGACTTCAGCCGAGGGCCCCATCTTCTGCCAAGTGAAGGGAAATCTGTTCTCACTGTGAAAGATGGTGTTTGGTGTCACATGGGCAAGTTACATGTCCATCACCTCCACCCATATTCTTGTTAGAATGTTCACAGGAAAAGTCCATTAAGTGTAGACAGGCTTTTTCCAGGGTCCATTGTTAATGGGGCATTCAACTTGACTTGTCCCTTCATGTGCTGGCTAAATACCTTGTGGGTATTACCACAGGAGCAAACATGTAATAAACATAGCTAATATTCATAACTTCAGATACCAAGATACTACACGCATAAAAATAGCATAATCATAAGTACCAGCTATTTCACGTACATGACTATTCCCAAAAGAGATTCTGAAAAGTCATACCACATACCTGAGACCCTATGTGCCAGCACCATGCACCACTAGAGTTTTGTTATCTGTTATGTAACAACAGAGCTGGAGCCAGTGACATAACTCTGTTTAGTCTAAAAGGGCAAGGTTATTTTTTAGCTGTTCAAGTGTGACTGAGCTTTTAGTCAGTGAGGGCATACTGGCTGGCACACATTCAGGTTAATGGGCTTCAGTGTTCCTTTTCAGTTAACTTTTTTAATGTTCATAAACCTGGTGTGTGCTGAGGTGGTTTAAAGCATAACAAAAGTCTTTAGGTTTGCAAATCTGTGAACCTCTGTTTCCTAGAGATTTTATTATTTATTTATTTTTGCTGGTCATAATGTGGGAGGGTAGCCTCTTCACCTTCTGCTCATGAGGTTATGTATGTGTCTTGTAGTACTCTTCTGAACACCAGTTGGAAGGAATTTTTTTTTTCCAGTAAGTGTGGAATGATTCTTTTCTCTTAGAAGGCATGTAATTTTTTCAGGTACACACTGATTGACACGGACAACAATTGGTGCTCTTAAACTTTCTTCAAATTCCATAGAAAATTAAGTTTAACTATATTTTCCAGTACAGTGATGAAATGGGGGTTTGTATTACAAACATCAACATGCTTAACTACTCACTTTCCCCCCACATATGTAGTATTTCTGTCTGTTTATATGGACTATGGGAGTTGGGTGATGAGCCATTTCAGCATATATATGATTTATTAAAAGACAAATTTTAAGTAGAACTGTATTCTATACTGCATTATGGTATAGTACCCAAACATTGCATTTCAGTGGGAGATTCAACTTCCTTTATAGGAACAGAACAGACTCCTGAAACTCTTACTACAAAAATGGTCCATAGTCATACAGACAGTCCCATTGTCTTCAATGGGATTGATCAAGGGTTTACAGGATTAGGTTACAGGTTTGTAAATTGTTCTGGATGAAACTGAGAATGCCTGAGCTGTCAGATCAGAAGGAGGTTCATTCGAATAAAGGTGGGCAGATGTGTGATAAGTCTTAGGGTATGTCTACACTACGAAATTAGGTCGAATTTATAGAAGTCGGTTTTTTTGAAATCGGTTTTATATATTCGAGTGTGTGTGTCCCCACAGAAAATGCTCTAAGTGCATTAAGTGCATTAACTCGACGGAGCGCTTCCACAGTACCGAGGCAAGCGTCGACTTCTGGAGCGTTGCACTGTGGGTAGCTATCCCACAGTTCCCGCAGTCTCCGCTGCCCATTGGAATTCTGGGTTGATATCCCAATGCCTGATGGGGCTAAAACATTGTCGCGGGTGGTTCTGGGTACATATCGTCAGGACCCCGTTCCCACCCTCCCTCCCCCCGTGAAAGCAAGGGCAGACAATCATTTCGCGCCTTTTTTGTCTGCTGCCAGCCACAGATGTAAAGGATAGATGGAGTGGGTCAGAACAAGAAATAGACCAGATTTGTTTTGTACTCATTTTCCTCCTCCCCTGTCTAGATCACACTGCAGTCAGTCACAGAGAAGGCGCAGCGAGGTTAATCTAGCCATGTATCAATCAGAGGCCAGGCTAACCTCCTTGTTCCAATAACAACGATAACTTTGGTGCACCATTTCTTATTGGAACCCTCCGTGCAGTCCTGCCTGAAATACTCCTTGATGTACAGGCACACCCTTTGTTGATTTTAGCTCCCTGAAGCCAACCCTGTAAGCCGTGTCGTCAGTCGCCCCTCCCTCCGTCAGAGCAACGGCAGACAATCGTTCCGCGCCTTTTTTCTGTGCGGACGCGATACCAAGGCAAGCATGGAGGCCGCTGAGCTCATTTTGGCAATTAGGAGCACATCAACCACCACACGCATTATCCAGCAGTATATGCAGCACCAGAACATGGCAACGCGATACCGGGCGAGGAGGCGACGTCAGCGCGGTCCCATGAGTGATCAGGACATGGACACAGATTTCTCTGAAAGCATGGGCCCTGCCAATGCATGCATCATGGTGCTAATGGGGCAGGTTCATGCTGTGGAACGCCGATTCTGGGCTCGGGAAACAAGCACAGACTGGTGGGACCGCATAGTGTTGCAGGTCTGGGATGATTCCCAGTGGCTGCGAAACTTTCGCATGCGTAAGGGCACTTTCATGGAACTTTGTGACTTGCTTTCCCCTGCCCTGAAGCGCATGAATACCAGGATGAGAGCAGCCCTCACAGTTGAGAAGCGAGTGGCGATAGCCCTGTGGAAGCTTGCAACGCCAGACAGCTATCGGTCAGTCGGGAATCAATTTGGAGTGGGCAAATCTACTGTTGGGGCTGCTGTGATTCAAGTAGCTCACGCAATCAAAGATCTGCTGATATCAAGGGTAGTGACCCTGGGAAATGTGCAGGTCATAGTGGATGGCTTTGCTGCAATGGGATTCCCTAACTGTGGTGGGGCTATAGACGGAACCCATATCCCTATCTTGGCACCAGAGCACCAAGCCGGCGAGTACATAAACCGCAAGGGGTACTTTTCGATAGTGCTGCAAGCTCTGGTGGATCACAAGGGACGTTTCACCAACATCAACGTGGGATGGCCGGGAAAGGTGCATGACGCTCGCATCTTCAGGAACTCTGGTCTGTTTCAAAAGCTGCAGGAAGGGGCTTTCTTCCCAGACCAGAAAATAACTGTTGGGGATGTTGAAATGCCTATATGTATCCTTGGGGACCCAGCCTACCCCTTAATGCCATGGCTCATGAAGCCGTACACAGGCAGCCTGGACAGTGGTCAGGAGCTGTTCAACTACAGGCTGAGCAAGTGCAGAATGGTGGTAGAATGTGCATTTGGACGTTTAAAGGCGCGCTGGCGCAGTTTACTGACTCGCTTAGACCTCAGCGAAACCAGTATTCCCACTGTTATTACTGCTTGCTGTGTGCTCCACAATATCTGTGAGAGTAAGGGGGAGACGTTTATGGCGGGGTGGGAGATTGAGGCAAATCGCCTGGCTGCTGGTTACGCGCAGCCAGACACCAGGGCGGTTAGAAGAGCTCAGGAGGGCGCGGTACGCATCAGAGAAGCTTTGAAAACCAGTTTCATGACTGGCCAGGCTACAGTGTGAAAGTTCTGTTTGTTTCTCCTTGATGAAACCCCCCGCCCCTTGGTTCACTCTACTTCCCTGTAAGCTAACCACCCTCCTCTCCTCCCTTTAATCACCGCTTGCAGAGGCAATAAAGTCATTGCTGCTTCACAGTTATGCATTCGTTATTCATTCATCACACAAATAGGGAGATGACTACCAAGGTATCCCAGGAGGGGTGGTGGAGGAGGGAAGGAAAATGCCACACAGCACTTTAAGCACAGCACTTTAAAAGTTTACAACTTTAAAATTTATTGAATGACAGCCTTCTTTTTTTTGGGCAATCCTCTGTGGTGGAGTGGCTGGTTGGCCGGAGGCCCCCCCACCGCGTTCTTGGGCATCTGGGTGTGGAGGCTATGGAACTTGGGGAGGAGGGCGGTTGGTTACAGAGGGGCAGCAGTGGCAGTCTGTGCTCCAGCTGCCTTTGCTGCAGCTCAACCATACACTGGAGCATTCTGGTTTGGTCCTGCAGCAGCCTCAGCATTGAATCCTGCCTCCTCTCATCACGCTGCCGCCACATTTGAGCTTCAGCCCTGTCTTCAGCCCGCCACTTACTCTCTTCAGCCCTCCACCTCTCCTCCAGGTCATTTTGTGCTTTCCTGCACTCTGACATTATTTGCCTCCACGCATTCGTCTGTGCTCTGTCAGTGTGGGAGGACAGCATTAGCTCGGAGAACATTTCATCTCGAGTGCGTTTTTTTTTCTTTCTAAGCTTCACTAGCCTCTGGGAAGGAGAAGATCCTGTGATCATTGAAACACATGCAGCTGGTGGAGAAAAAAAAAGGGACAGCGGTATTTAAAAAGACACATTTTATAAAACAGTGGCTACACTCTTTCAGGGTAAACCTTGCTGTTAACATTACATACATAGCACATGTGCTTTCGTTACAAGGTCGCATTTTGCCTCCTCCCACCGCGTGACTACCCCCTCAACCTTTCCCCCCTCCCTGTGGCTAACAGCGGGGAACATTTCTGTTCAGCCACAGGCAAACAGCCCAGCAGGAATGGGCTATACTGAGTGTCCCTGAAGAAAAGCACCCTATTTCAACCAGGTGACCATGAATTATATCTCACTCTCCTGAGGATAACACAGAGAGAGAAAGAACGGATTTTGGTTGAATGCCAGCAAACATACACTGCAATGCTTTGTTCTACAGTGATTCCCGAGTATGTGTTACTGGCCTGGAGTGATAAAGTGTCCTACCATGAAGGACGAAATAAGGCTGCCCTCCCCAGAAACCTTTTGCAAAGGCTTTAGGACTACATCTAGGAGAACCGCAAATGCCAGGGCAAAGTAATCCTTTCACATGCTTGCTTTTAAACCATGTATAGCATTTTAAAAGGTACACTCACCAGAGGTCCCTTCTCCGCCTGCTGGGTCCAGGAGGCAGCCTTGGGTGGGTTCGGGGGGTACTGGCTCCAGGTCTAGGGTGAGAAACAGTTCCTGGCTGTCGGGAAAACCGGTTTCTCCGCTTGCTTGCTGTGAGCTATCTACAACCTCCTCCTCCTCCTCATCTTCTTCGTCCCCAAAACCTGCTTCCGTATTGCCTCCATCTCCATTGAAGGAGTCAAACAACATGGCTGGGGTAGTGGTGGCTGAACCCCCTAAAATGGCATGCAGCTCATCATAGAAGCGGCATGTTTGGGGCTCTGACCCAGAGCGGCTGTTCGCCTCTCTGGTTTTCTGGTAGGCTTGCCTCAGCTCCTTCAGTTTCACGCGGCACTGCTTCGGGTCCCTGTTATGGCCTCTGTCCTTCATGCCCTGGGAGATTTTCACAAAGGTTTTGGCATTTCGAAAACTGGAACGGAGTTCTGATAGCACGGATTCCTCTCCCCAAACAGCGATCAGATCCCGTACCTCCCGTTCGGTCCATGCTGGAGCTCTTTTGCGATTCTGGGACTCCATCATGGTCACCTGTGCTGATGAGCTCTGCATGGTCACCTGCAGCTTGCCACACTGGCCAAACAGGAAATGAGATTCAAAAGTTCGCGGTTCTTTTCCTGTCTACCTGGCCAGTGCATCTGAGTTGAGAGTGCTGTCCAGAGCGGTCAGAATGGAGCACTCTGGGATAGCTCCCGGAGGCCAATACCATCGAATTGTGTCCACAGTACCCCAAATTTGAGCTGGGAACGTCGATTTAAGCGCTAATCCACTTGTCAGGGGTGGAGTAAGGAAATCGATTTTAAGAGCCCTTTAAGTCGAAATAAAGGGCTTCACTGTGTGGACGGGTGCAGGTTTAAATCGATTTAACGTTGCTAAATTCGACCTAAAGTCCTAGTGTAGACCAGGGCTTAGCTCCATTGCTAAGAGGAGGAACCTATTTTCAGCAAAGTTCTTGGCAGATTCCTGAGGCAGCTGGTTTAAGGTCATCAGTGTCCGGCATTATAATTTTCACTTTAGTTCTCTTACCCTCAAAGCTGGAAAATGAGGCATTTGTTTTCTTTGTTTTGTTGCTTCAGTTCCAGTTAACAAAATGCATGTTAGACTACTTTGGCCACAAAGAAGAATTCTGTGTACACTGGGGACAACACCTGATTCCTGTCAGGCTGCAGAACTGGGCTGACATCAGAATCCAAACATCCTCTGGTCAGTGCAAGCAGAGGCATTTCTCTAATGATTTGGACTTGATGTGATGCAG
Source organism: Lepidochelys kempii (assembly GCF_965140285.1). Lineage (NCBI taxonomy): Eukaryota > Metazoa > Chordata > Testudines > Cheloniidae > Lepidochelys > Lepidochelys kempii. The sequence goes on from NC_136382.1 coordinate 59,368,088, forward strand.
TATGAATGTCACGGATAATTCGGACCAATGGGGAGAAACAGAATCAAAAACACTGTTTAAACATCTTCCGTCCCCTCTCCCTTCCCCTCTTGAGAACTCCTGACCAAATAACAGCACAATACATATGCTAACAAACTTAAAGCCTTTGTTTAAGTTTATTAGCGTATGTATTGTGCTGTTAAAGTCATATAAAGAATAAATGCCCTCTCTAGCCATGTTCTGCTCCTTTAAGGAGCAGAGCCTAGCCCCACCTCTTGGGGGTGAGGGGGCTAGCCCCAAGTCTTTCCGGTACCCCATACCCGCTAAAAATGTCCTCCCGGTACTGCGTACTGGAGGGTACTGCCCTACTTGCACCACCGCTTCCAGTCCTATGATTCTGTGAATCAGCACAAGTTAAACTAGCCCTAAAGTGGCTCTAATTTGTGCAAAGGGCCCCACTGTTCCCATGGCCAGATCCAGGAGCGGGGGTGGGAGTGTGGAAAGATGACTTCCGATTACTTTGGATCCCACTTGAATCCCGTGACAAGTGCCGCTGGGCTGAACCTGACTGGGGCCAAGCCCAATCCACAGCTTCGCAAATAAGCCAAGTGAAGTTGGCAGTCACAGTTGTCTATTTAACACATCGATCACGATTATTTTTGGTTTTTACATTCACGCTGGAGTGTACGAGAATAGCGTCAATATTGTTTTTGTTTCAGAAAGGGCAAGAGGTGGGAACTAGATCAGAACACAGCCCCTTAGAATAGCCCTGTCTGGAGAGAGAGAGAGATCTCATCTATAGCTGACACACGCCTTTAGGAAACGCCCCTGCGAGATGCCTATTTGGTTGCCGTCTCTCTGAAAGTCTGACTCACAGTCTAGGACAATGATTGCATGTTTTCCACTCAGCCCAGTTTCTTTCAAGCTTGAACTCCTCTTTAACTGGGGGCGGCTGGCAGGGCTTAGACAGGTGGAGAGGTGGGGCTGGCTATCAGGGGCATCCTGGTGGTGTTTCAGAGTAGCAGCCGTGTTAGTCTGTATCCGCAAAAAGAAAAGGAGGACTTGTGGCACCTTAGAGATTCACCAATTTATTTGAGCATAAGCTTTCCTGAGCTACAGCTCACTTCATGGAGACTAGCGCACTTTGGCCGGCAGGCTTCAAACGCCGCCACATCCCTTCCCCGCGCTCTGCAGCCGCCCCTGCTGGCAGGGAAGGGCCAGAGGCCGTGTCAGGGCGGGGGGAGCGGGCCGGTCTATTTTGGAGCCCGCAGCCCTCGCAGCAGGGAGGAAGGTTGGGAAGAGCCCCGGGTAAAGCGAGAGGGAGGGGTGGGGCGGCAATAAGGAGCTTCTTTCACTCCCCGAGCGGGCACGCCCCGCCCTGCGGCCAGCTCCGGCGGGACGGGAGCCAGGGGAGGAGGCCAGCAGCATCCCGCGAGCCGCTTTGCACACTCCCGGAGCAGGATGCTGTTCCCAGGCCGGGCTGCACCGAGCGGCTCCGCTCCGCTCTCCTTCCTTCATCTCGTCTCGTGTCTCCTGGCAGCGTCGGCTGCCGCTGCGGCGGGGTATGGACGAGGGCGAGCCGCGGGGGGCGGGAAGAGGGGGGCTGGCTGGAGGCAAGGCGCCGTGCGTGCGGTGCCCCACTCAGGCCTGAACGCGGTGCTGCGGCGGCCGGATCCTCCCGTTTCCAGTGGAGCAGGATCGGGACCGCAGAAAGCGATGGCCAGTCCTTGGCCTCAGCTGGGGCCCGCTGAGACGTTCCCTCCCAGGGTGATCACAGCCCTGCAAATAAATGGAGCAAACTTTATAGCCAGCTGCTTGCCCACTCCGACTGCTGTACGGTGCATTTCACATGCACTGCGTGTAACATTAATGTGTCGTCCCCCGCCCCGGTAGGCAGTGAGTCATGGGTAGGAGGAACCAGAGAAATCCCTTTGCTTTTCTGTGCGAGGGAAGGGTGCTTTATGTTCAATAACCTCCCAGATAGGGAATGCGTTTTTTGGATCTCCTCTTGTGTTTCACTGTGATTTCCCCTCTCCCATGCTAAATCTGTTGTGACACAAAATTACCTGAGCCTGCAGCATTGAGATGGGTGTGCGGCTTCCCCTGTTTTCTTTCTTGTTTATTTTCTAGGAGTTTCACAGACAAACCACAGCTTTTAGGTGCTTCTTTGGGATTTAAGTTGCATTTTTTTAAGCTTGGGGCCTTAGCCTCCTCCCACTGAAGTCGGTGGAGGAAGATGAGGCACAACGGGCCCCGATCCTGCAGGTTCCTTTGTGCGGGTGGACCCCCTGTGCCCGCCTAAGGTTCCATTGACATTAGTGGGTCTCTGCACTGGCATTGAGGTTTGCCTGCAAAGAGTAACTTCTGTGTTACCAGAAATTAATTTGTAAGTTTGCTTCCGGACTTGATTCCCATTTTGGTAGGTAGCAAAGAACGAATGAGTTAAACTGGACATTGGCACTGACACTACCCTATCAATAAAGTATCTTCAGTGTAATTTCCCTCTGTTAGAGGGAGGTGAAATGATTGGGCTTGTACAGTAATGCTGTTATGCTTATAAGCAGCACACACAATCTTTTAAAAGGGGATAAGGCAATACGCTGCATTTACTGAGAGTACAATTTAAGCATTAATATCAGCATATGCTTCCATTCACCCCCCCACTCCCCAAGGTTCTGCAGGTGGATCTAAAAGTTACCAGTCCTTAGTGTTGCTTAGTCAGTTCCAGTGCCCAGCTGAAACTGCACACAAGGGAGGGGAGCTGGGTCTCTGTTAAATGCATTCAAAGCTCCATTGTTGATGCAGAACAAACCCAAAGTCCCATGGCAACACACTCTTCTTTTATCATAATAAGTTCCCATACAAACCTATGGACCTTGCTGTGTCACACCAGAGCTGTCAATCATGAGGTATTCAAGGTTGTTCTTAATCAGCATTATTTTGAGTTGTTACCAGGAGTATCTGCAGCTGTTTCTTATCTCGTCCCTCTGGCTCAACTCCTTATCTTGTCCTTGGGGTGTATGCCTTTGCTTTAGGGTCATCAATCTGCCATCTAATAAAGTTGTTGCCTCTTGACTCCTCCACTCCTCTCTTGACCATCCAGCCCAGTTGTCTTTTTTCAGTTAATTAGTAACACACACACACACACCCAGCAAAGAATAAACTCAGAACTATTTCTTCTTACTAATTCAAGGCTAGCAAAATGGAGTACAATTTACTTGAGGCAATTTCTACCCATTAGGCTTTTGGCCTACATTGTTTGTATAAGCCTCTGACTCAACATGCAGTAGGGTGAACATAAGAATAGCCATAATGGGTCAGACCAAAGGTCTGTCTAGCCCAGTATCAATGCCAAGTGCCCCAGAGGAAATGAACAGAACATGTAATCATCAAGTGATCCATCCCCGGTCACTCAATCCCAGCTTCTGGCAAAAGAGGCTAGGGACACCATCCCTTCCCTATCCTGGCTAATAGCCTCCATTAATTTATCTAGATCTTTTTTGAACCCTATTATAGTCTTGGCCTTCACAACATCCTCTGGCAAGGAGTTCCACAGGTTGACTGTGCGTTGTGTGAAAAAATACTTCCTTTGTTTGTTTTAAACCTGCCGCCTATTAATTTCATTTGGTGACTCCTAGTTTGTGTGTTATGAGAAAGAGTAAATAGCAGTTCCTTATTTACTTTCTCCACACCAGTCGTGATTTTATAGACATCTATCATATTCCCCTTTAGTCATCTCTTTTCCAAGCTGAAAAGTCCCAGTTTTATTAATCGTTCCTCATACGGCAGCCGTTCCATACCCCTAATAATTTTTGTTGCCCTTTTCTAAACCTTTTCCAATTCCAATGTATCTTTTTTGAGATGGGGCGACCACATCTGCATGCAGTATTCAAGATGTGGGTGTACCATGGACTTATATAGAGGCAATATGATATTTTCTAGCTTATTATTATCCCTTTCTTAATGATTTCCAACATTCTGTTTGCTTTTTTGACTGCCGCTGCACATTGAGTGGATGTTTTCAGAGAACTATCCACAATGACTCCAAGATCTCTTTCTTGAGTGGTAACAGCTAATTTAGACCCCATCATTTTATATGTGTAGTTGGGATTATGTTTTCCAATGTGCATTACTTTACATTTATCAACATTGAATTTCATCTGCTATTTTGTTGCTCTGTCACTCAGTTTTGAGAGATCCTTTTGTAGGTCTTTGCAGTCTGCCGGGGACTTAACTATCTTGAATAATTTTGTATCATCTGCAGATTTTGCCACCTCACTATTTACCCCCTTTTCCAGATCATTTGTGAATATGTTAGATAGGACTGGGCCCAGTACAGACCCTGGGGACACCACTAGTTACCTCTTTCCATTCTGAAAACTGACCATTTATTCCTACCCTTTGTTTCCTATTTTTAACCAATTATCAATCCATGAGAGAACCTTCCCTCTTATTCCATGACTGCTTACTTTGTTCAAGAGCCTTTGGTGAGGGACCTTATCAAAGGCTTTCTGAAAATCTAAATTCACTATATCCACTGGATTCCCCTTGTCCACGTGCTTCTTGACCACCCCCACTTCCCAAAGAATTCTAGTAAATTGGTGAGGCATGATTTCCCTTTACAAAAACTATGTTGACTATTCCCCAACAAATTATGTTCATCTATGTGTCTGACAGTTTTGTTCTTTACTATAGTTTCAACCGGTTTGCCCGGTACTGAAGTCAGGTTTAACACCCTGTAGTTGCCGGGGTCACCTCTGGAGCCCTTTTTAAAAATTGGCGTCACATTAGTTATCCTCCAGTCATTTGGTACAGAAGCTGATTTAAATGATAGGTTACAGACGACAGTTAGTAGTCCTGCAATTTCACATTTGCGTTCCTTCAGAATTCTTGGGTGAATACCATCTGGTCCCGGTGACTTATTACTGTTTAGTTTATCAATTTGTTCCCAAACCTCCTCTAATGACACCTCAATCTGGGACAGTTCCTCAGATTTGTCACCTAAAAAGAATGGCTCAGGTTTGGGAGTCTCCTTCACATCCTCAACCGTGAAGACCGATGCAAAGAATTCATTTAGTTTCTCTGCAATGGCCGTATTGTCCTTGATTGCTCCATTAGGGTATGTCTACACTACAAAATCAGGTCGAATTCATAGAAGTCGGTTTTTTAGAAATCGGTTTTATATATTCGAGTGTGTGTGTCCCCACAGAAAATGCTCTAAGTGCATTAAGTGCATTAACTTGGCGGAGTGCTTCCACAGTAGCGAGGCTAGCGTCGACTTCCAGAGTGTTGCATTGTGGGTAGCTATCCCACAGTTCCTGCAGTCTCCGCTGCCCATTGGAATTCTGGGTTGAGATCCCAATGCCTGATGGGGCTAAAACATTGTCGCGGGTGGTTCTGGGTACATATCGTCAGGCCCCCGTTTCCTCCCTCCCTCCGTGAAAGCAAGGGCAGACAATCTTTTCGCGCCTTTTTTCCTGAGTTACCTGTGCAGACGCCATACCACAGCAAGCATGGAGCCCGCTCAGGTAACCGTCACCGTATGTCTCCTGGATGCTGGCAGACACGGTACTGCATTGCTACACAGTAGCAGCAACCCATTGCCTTCTGGCAGAAGACGGTGCAATATGACTGGTAGCCATCATCGTCATGTCCGAGGTGCTCCTGGCTACGTCGGCCGGGAGCGCCTGGACAGACATGGGCGCAGGGATTAAGTTTGGAGTGACTTGACCAGGTCATTCTCTTTAGTCCTGCAGTCAGTCCTATTGAACCGTGTTATGGTGAGCAGGCAGGTAATACGGATTGCTAGCAGTCCTATTGCATCATCTTCTGCCAGGCAGCCATGAGATGTGGATGGCATGCAGTCCTTCTGCACCGTCTGCTGCCAGCCAAAGATGTAAAAGATAGATGGAGTGGATCAAAACAAGAAATAGACCAGATTTGTTTTGTACTCATTTGCCTCCCCCACACCCCTGTCTAGGGGACTCATTCCTCTAGGTCACACTGCAGTCACTCACAGAGAAGGTGCAGCGAGGTAAATCTAGCCACGTATCAATCAGAGGCCAGACTAACCTCCTTGTTCCAATAAGAACAATAACTTAGGTGCACCATTTCTTATTGGAACCCTCCGTGAAGTCCTGCCTGAAATACTCCTTGATGTAAAGCCACCCCCTTTGTTGATTTTAGCTCCCTGAAGCCAACCCTGTAAGCCATGTCGTCAGTCGCCCCTCCCTCCGTCAGAGCAACGGCAGACATTCGTTCCGCGCCTTTTTTCTGTGCGGACGCCATACCAAGGCAAGCATGGAGGCTGCTCAGCTCACTTTGGCAATTAGGAGCACATTAAACACCACACGCATTATCCAGCAGTATATGCAGCACCAGAATCTGGCAGAGCGATACCGGGCGAGGAGGCGACGTCAGCGCGGTAACGTGAGTGATGAGGACATGGACATAGATTTCTCTGAAAGCATGGGCCCTGCTAATGCATGCATCATGGTGCTAATGGGGCAGGTTCATGCTGTGGAACGCCGATTCTGGGCTCGGGAAACAAGCACAGACTGGTGGGACCGCATAGTGTTGCAGGTCTGGGACGATTCTCAGTGGCTGCGAAACTTTCGCATGCATAAGGGCACTTTCATGGAACTTTGTGACTTGCTTTCCCCTGCCCTGAAGCGCATGAATACCAAGATGAGAGCAGCCCTCACAGTTGAGAAGCGAGTGGTGATAGCCGTGTGGAAGATTGCAACGCCAGACAGCTACCGGTCAGTTGGGAATCAATTTGGAGTGGGCAAATCTACTGTTGGGGCTGCTGTGATTCAAGTAGCCAATGCAATCAAAGATCTGCTGATATCAAGGTAGTGACCCTGGGAAATGTACAGGTCATAGTGGATGGCTTTGCTGCAATGGGATTCCCTAACTGTGGTGGGGCCATAGACGGAACCCATATCCCTATCTTGGCACCGGAGCACCAAGCCGGCGAGTACATAAACCACAAGGGGTACTTTTCAGTAGTGCTGCAAGCTCTGGTGGATCACAAGGGACGTTTCACCAACATCAACGTGGGATGGCCGGGAAAGGTACATGACACTCGCATCTTCAGGAACTCTGATCTGTTTCAAAAGCTGCAGGAAGGGACTTTATTCCCAGACCAGAAAATAACTGTTGGGGACATTGAAATGCCTATATGTATCCTTGGGGACCCAGCCTACCCCTTAATGCCATGGCTCATGAAGCCGTACACAGGCAGCCTGGACAGTAGTCAGGAGCTGTTCAGCTACAGGCTGAGCAAGTGCAGAATGGTGGTGGAATGTGCATTTGGATGTTTAAAGGCGCGCTGGCGCAGTTTACTGACTTGCTCAGACCTCAGCGAAACTAATATTCCCACTGTTATTACTGGTTTCAGAGTAACAGCCGTGTTAGTCTGTATTCGCAAAAAGAAAAGGAGTAATTGTGGCACCTTAGAGACTAACCAATTTATTTGAGCATGAGCTTTCGTGAGCTACAGCTCATTTCATCGGATGCATATTGTGGAAACGGCAGAAGACATTATATACACAGAGACCATGAAACAATACCTCCTCCCACCCCACTCTTATTACTTATTACTGCTTGCTGTGTGCTCCACAATATCTGTGAGAGTAAGGGGGAGACGTTTATGGCGGGGTGGGAGGTTGAGGCAAATCGCCTGGCTGCTGGTTACGCGCAGCCAGACACCAGGGGGGTTAGAAGAGCACAGGAGGGCGCAGTACACATCAGAGAAGCTTTGAAAACCAGTTTCATGACTGGCCAGGCTACGGTGTGAAAGTTCTGTTTGTTTCTCCTTGATGAAACCCCCCGCCCCTTGGTTCACTCTACTTCCCTGCAAGCTAACCACCCTCCCCTCTTCCCTTTAATCATTGCTTGCAGAAGCAATAAAGTCATTGTTGCTTCACATTCATCCATTCTTTATTCATTCATCACATAAATAGGGGGATGACTACCAAGGTAGCCCAGGAGGGGTGGTGGAGGAGGGAAGGAAAATGCCACACAGCACTTTAAAAGTTTACAACTTTAAAATTTATTGAATGCCAGCCTTCTTTTTTTTTGGGCAATCCTCTGTGGCGGAGTGGCTGGTTGGCCGGTGGCCCTCCCACTGCGTTCTTGGGCGTCTGGGTGTGGAGGCTATGGAACTTGGGGAGGAGGGCGGTTGGTTACACAGGGGCTGTAGTGGCAGTCTGTGCTCCAGCTGCCTTTGCTGCAGCTCAACCATACACTAGAGCATACTGGTTTGGTCCTCCAGCAGCCTCAGCATTGAATCCTGCCTCCTCTCATCACGCTGCTGCCGCCACATTTGAGCTTCAGCCCTCTCTTCAGCCCGCCACTTACTCTCTTCAGCCCACCGCCTCTCCTCCCGGTCATTTTGTGCTTTCCTGCACTCTGACATTATTTGCCTCCACGCATTCGTCTGTGCTCTGTCAGTGTGGGAGGACAGCATGAGCTCAGAGAACATTTCATCACGAGTGCGTTTTTTTTTCTTTCTAATCTTCACTAGCCTCTGGGAAGGAGAAGATCCTGTGATCATTGAAACACATGCAGCTGGTGGAGAAAAAAAAAGGGACAGCGGTATTTAAAAAGACACATTTTATAAAACAGTGGCTACACTCTTTCAGGGTAAACCTTGCTGTTAACATTACATACTAGCACATGTGCTTTCATTACAAGGTCGCATTTTGCCTCCCTCTACCGCGTGGCTATCCCCTCAACCCTCCCTCCTCTCCGTGGCTAACAGCGGGGAACATTTATGTTCAGCCACAGGTAAACAGCCCAGCACGAACGGGCTCCTCTGAGTGTCCCCTGAAGAAAAGCACCCTATTTCAACCAGGTGACCATGAATGATATCTCACTCTCCTGAGGATAACACAGAGAGATAAAGAACGGATGTTGTTTGAACGCCAGCAAACATACACTGCAATGCTTTGTTCTACAATGATTCCCAAGTACGTGTTACTGGTCTGGAGTGGTAAAATGGCCTACCATGGAGGACGCAATAAGGCTGCCCTCCCCAGAAACCTTTTGCAAAGGCTTTGGGAGTACATCCAGGAGAGCCACGAATGCCAAAGTAATCCTTTCACATGCTTGGTTTTAAACTATGTATAGTATTTTAAAAGGTATGCTCACCGGAGGTCCCTTCTCCACCTGCTGGGTCCAGGAGGCAGCCTTGGGTGGGTTCGGGGGGTACTGGCTCCAGGTCCAGGGTGAGAAACAGTTCCTGGCTGTCGGGAAAACCGGTTTCTCCGCTTGCTTGCTGTGAGCTATCTACAACCTCATCATCATCATCTTCTTCGCCCCCAAAACCTGCTTCCGTATTGCCTCCATCTCCATTGAAGGAGTCAAACAACACGGCTAGGGTAGTGGTGGCTGAACCCCCTAAAATGGCGTGCAGCTCATCATAGAAGCGGCATGTTTGGGGCTCTGACCCGGAGGGGCTGTTTGCCTCTCTGGTTTTCTGGTAGGCTTGCCTCAGCTCCTTAAGTTTCACGCGGCACTGCTTCAGGTCCCTATTATGGCCTCTGTCCTTCATGCCCTGGGAGATTTTGACAAATGTTTTGGCATTTCGAAAACTAGAACGGAGTTCTGATAGCACGGATTCCTCTCCCCATACAGCGATCAGATCCCGTACCTCCCGTTCAGTCCATGCTGGAGCTCTTTTGCGATTCTGGGACTCCATCATGGTCACCTCTGCTGATGACCTCTGCATGGTCACCTGCAGCTTGCCACGCTGGCCAAACAGGAAATGAGATTCAAAAGTTCGCGGTTCTTTTCCTGTCTACCTGGCCAGTGCATCTGAGTTGAGAGTGCTGTCCAGAGCGGTCACAATGGAGCACTCTGGGATAGCTCCCGGAGGGCAATACTGTCGAATTGTGTCCACAGTACCCCAAATTCGAGCCGGCAAGGCCGATTTAAGCGCTAATCCACTTGTCAGGGGTGGAGTAAGGAAATCGATTTTTAAGAGCCCTTTAAGTCGAAATAAAGGGCTTCATCTTGTGGACGGGTGCAGGTTTACATCGATTTAACGCTGCTAAATTCGACCTAAAGTCCTAGTGTATACCAGGGCTTAGTATCTCGATTGTCCAGTAGCCCCACTGGTTGTTTAGCAGGCTTCCTGCTTCTGATGTATTTAAAAATTTTTGCTATTACTTTTCGAGTCTTTGGCTAGCTGTTCTTCAAATTCTTTTTTGGCCTTCCTAATTATATTTTTACACTTCATTTTCCAGAGTTTATGCTCCTTTCTATTTTCCGCATTAGGATTTAACTTCCACTTTTTAAAGGATATCTTTTTGCCTCTCATTGCTTCTTTTACTTTGTTGTTTCACCATGGTGGCTCTTTTTTGGTTCTCTTACTATGTTTTTCAGTTTGGGGTATACATTTAAGTTGAGCCTCTATTAAATGTATTTAAATAAAATCTATTTAAAAAGTTTCCACGCAGCTTGGAGGGATTTTACTTTTGGTGCTGTACCTTTTAATTTCTGTTTAACAAACCTCCTCATTTTTGTGTAGTTCTCCTTTCTGAAATTAACTGCTACAGTGTTGGGCTGCTGTGGTGTTTTCCCCGCCACAGGGAATTTAAATTTAATTATATTATGGTCACTATTACCAAGGGGTCCAGCTATATTCACCTCTTGGACCTGATTCAGTGCTCCACTTAGGACTAAATCAAGAATTTCCTCTCCTCTTGGGGTTCCAGGACTAGCTGCTCCAAGAAGCAGTCATTTAAGTTGTCAAGAAACTTTATCTCTGCATCCTGTCCTGAGGTGATTTGTACCCAGTCAATATGGGGATAGTTGAAATCCCTCATTATTATTGAGTTTTTTATTTTAATAGCCTCTCTAATCTCACTGAGCATTTCACAGTCACTATCACCATCCTGATCAGGTGGTTGGTAATACATCCCTACTGCTATATTCTTATTATTCCAGCATGGAATTACTATCTTATTATTCCAGCATGGAATTACTATTACTATAGAGATTCAATGGTACAGTTTCGTTCATTTAAGATTTTTAGTTCATTTGATTCTATGTTTTTTTTCCACATATAGTGCCACTCCCCCACCTGCACGACCTGTTCTGTCCTTCCAATATATTTTGTATCCTGGTATTACTGTGCCTCGTTGTCTATCCTCATTCCACCGAGTTTCTGTGATGCCTGTTATATCAATATCCTCATTTAATACAAGGCACTCTAGTTCACCCATCTGATTATTTAAACTTCTAGCATTGTATATAAGAACAATAGGGTGTGTGTGTAACAGCAGAAATATAGAATTTGTCACCAACATAGTTATTGCCTTTTGTAAAACAAGATTATTAAATACCAGACTGTGATGAGTGGATTTGATTTACTCCTCTTCCCCTTTTATGTTTTCCAGACCCACATTTCTGGTGACAGGTCCCCGGAACATTAGGCCTGGTGCAAATGTGACAATCGGGGTAGCTCTGTTGACAGACAGCCTTCCACAAGTCACAGTGAGAGGTGAAGTACTCAGAGGGAATGATACTGTGCTACATGGAGAAGTTACCTTTGAAAAAGGTGAGTTGGCAGGAACAGCCTAGAGCAGTGGGTCTCAACCTTTCCAGACTACTGTACCCCTTTCAGGAAGATGATTTTTTCTTGCATGCCCCAAGTTTCACCTCACTTAAAAACTACTTGCTTACAAAATCAGACATAAAAATACAAAAGTGTATTACTGAAATATTACTGAAAAATTGCTTACTTTCTCATTTTGTCTGTATGAAATTTTAGTTTGTACTAACTTTGCTAGTGCTTTTTATGTAGCCTGTTGTAACACTAGGGAAATATCTCGATGAGTTGGTGTACCCCCTGGAAGACCTCTGCATAACCACAGAGATACACATACCCCCAGTTGAGAATCACTGGCCTAGAGAGATTTACATGAAGATTATTCTTCCCCTCCTCCCCGAAATATCAGGGCTGTTAAAAATACATTAAAACATGAATTTTATTGGACTTGTTTTACCAAGTATGGTCAATAAAAGAAGAAAAATCCTATTTCCATCTAAATATAGTTAAAGGTGGAACCGTTTGCTGAATAGTTAATGATTTGTGTGTGTGTGCACCCATTAACTCATTATAAGCACTTTGAAAATAATATGTGTAGTAGGGGAGTGTCATTTTATATGGTACCTGTGTGGATCTTTAAAGGACTCTGGACACTAGGACCTCATGAGTCCAGTACAGAAACCCACTCTCTTTCCTATATTTATTGGAAGGATTCAGAGACCAGGCAGGAGCATATGAAGTGTCAAAGCCTCTCATAAAGCAACCAAGCCCCATTGCTTTATATATATTAGGCAGACTGAGAAAAAGTGTGGGGCCAGTGTGGGGAGGAGGCTGCCCTGATCACATAATGAGGTGGCTATCACTCAGAAGAGTTGAGTGAGAAAGTCTCTCTTTGTTTTGAGGCTATGGCCCAGAGTCTGAGCTGTATGGCTAAAGGGTTGAAGGCCACCTTTATGACTCCTGAATTCTGGCGCTGGCTGATGACTGCTCCTGTTTATGTTGTAAGTTTAGAGTAGTTTGAGAGCTGCTGTAATGTATGCTCAGGTGGCTATAGCCAATGCTGGCAAGTCTGGCTGCTAGGAATAGCTGGAGCACTGAGGTGCTTCATACCTTGGATCTGCTCCAAAAGAGCGTTGTTATTGTTAAATTGCCCACCTTTGGGCCCAGATCCCAAAGTTAATTGAAGTCAGTGGAAGGGCTCCCATTGATTTCAGTGGACTTTGGATCAGGACCTTGGAGATGTAGAACAGAGCACATATTCACTAGAAAATAGGCTGAACACCCCAAACTCATTCCATGAGAGGGTGACTGAGAATAGCTGCCACAAACATAGAAGGACCCATTCCACTATGAAGTCCCCGAATCATCCAAACCGTTCCCCAAGATCATTTTGCTTAAAACTATCGCCCTGATTTTCCTCATTATAGTGACTGATTCTCCTCTTATTTCAAAACTTTCCCACACACTACAATATAATATAGATATGAACCCATGCTGAGTAAAACTTTGTCATATGACATCATCACACAGAACTACACAGTATAATGATGGGCAGTGGGATATTTCAGTTTGGGTAATAGGAGGCTGACTATTTTCTCCCCTCTCTTCTCTGGAAAAATCAGTTCAGGGAACGTATAAGTGTGCAGTAATGATTTATGAGGTCACAAGTGAAAGTATGAATTTGTCTACCTTCAACAGAGACCTCATCCAGCTATAAATTGTTGGACGTGAAGCTAACATGGCTTTTAGAAAAGATTTGTTGGACACTTATGATACAGATGTTTGTATAACACTGTATAGTTATATTAACACAGTAAATCATTCTGTTTTAATAAATACAGGCAAGTGTTGAAATAACAGATGATACACACAGAAAGTGTTTAAGACAGTTCAGCACTTTCTAGATTGCTTTTAAACTTGTTACAGCAGCTCGTTTCCCCTCCTCATCTTGTCTGAGGCTGAATATTCTTGGGCTCACAGTGCCCCTTCAGATACTCTGTTGTTTTGTTCCTGGAAGGAAAATAGAATGCACATTTATTGTAAAAGCTGCTCTCTTCTTCCCTTCCTTTCTCTTTTAATTTCCCAGCCTATCTTCCTCTGTCTCTGTTTCACTTGACAGCAAGTCTGGCTTGCCTGGTATGGGCTGTTATTGTTTACATTTGTTTAATGCCTAAGAGGGCACCAGGTAATTTACCAACATATGATCAGACCAGTTCCTGCCCCGAAGAACTTGCAATGTGTGGACCTGATTGTGCAATGTGCTAACGTCAGTGGGGGCTGTGAGTGCTCAGACTCAGGCTCTAAGCAGACAGCATATTGTTACCCTTTTTGACCTGAGCAGCTAGCCATAGTTCAGGGTCTAGCAGGTTGTTCCGGTTAGGAGGAGAAATTGATGATAGGTATCTGTTTGATGCAATTTTGTGTATTTACAGAGAATGTACAAAGTCCTGTTTCCCTGAACACAGGGCTTCTCCCAAGGCCACACCATTCTCACACACCCACCCACAAAATATCTCTGGTAAAAAAATATCCAGTGGAACCCTCCAGGCTTATGATGCTAATTTTTGGACAGACTCCATTCTGCCTTGTTTTAGGTGAGGCGCCTTAATGTCTCTTGCAGATATCTTAGATGAAGGGTGCATTCACACCCATCAGTTTCAACGAAGTTTGAACCCAACTCATAGCAACTCAACTTAGATATATTTAACTCAACTCATATATATATTTTTAAGACATGATCTAATTCAAACAGGAATTATTTTGGGGAAGTTATATGGCTTTTGTAAACAGGAAATCAGCTTAGGTGATCACAATGAACCCTTCTGGCCTTGGAATCTAGGAATCTATAACAATACCACATAGAGAGGAGTGGGGAAAAGATTTAACACAACACTTAAAAATTGTCTATTTAATTTTAACCCCAGCTTATATACCTCTGTTTCTTGTCAGTTTTTATACTTTTCCTGATTTTCTGTTTGATACATGGAAAGGCAATAAAACAGGCACTGGAGATAAAGGGTTGAGAAAGTGGCAGGGCCAGAAGCAAGCAAGCTGTACCAGGCTCTTGCTCTCAGAGCAGGGCTTGTTGGGAATTGGAGGAGTTCTGTCCTGGTAGCACCGAAGACTATAAGTAGGGCCCTACCAAATTCATGGTCCATTTTGGTCAATTTCAAAGTCACAGGATTTTAAAAATAGTCAATTTTATGCTTTTAGATGTTTACATCTGAAATTTCACAGTGTTGTAACTGTGGGGGTTCTGACCAAAAGGGGGAGATGGGGTGGGGGTTGTGGGACTGCCACCCTTACTTCTGCATTGCTGCTAGTGGGGGCATCAGCTCAGAAGTGAGGGTTGCAGGGTATGCGGGGTTGTCGCTTTTGAGGTGGGGGTGGGGTCAGCCTTACAGATGGGCAACTGCCCAGGATCCCATAGTCAGGGGGCTGCTGTGGTCCCCTCCCACAGCCTGCCCAAGGTCCTTTTAATCCCGGAGCACTGGGCCCAGAGCTGGGGAGGAACAGGGCTAGGGATGCTCAAGCTGGGGGCTCCTACTGTGCGCCGGGGTCCAGCTGCTAGTCCCAACCGGGCTGCGTTGGGACAGGACTTCCTCTTCCCCTGCAGGGGCTGTTCCTGGGGCTGGGTCAGACCCCCCCCCCCAACCCCCAGGAGCCTCCCCTGGCTGCAGGAAGCTCAGTGGCTGCTCTCACTTCAGCTCAGCTTTGAAGGCAGCACAGAAGTAAGGGCAGCACGCTGGAAGCTGTAGTAGGAAGCTCCACAACTGCTGACTGGGAGCCCAGCTCTGAAGACAGCACATCCGCAGAGCTTCCTGCAGCTGGGGGAGGAGGAAATCCTGTCCCTGCCCAGCCTGGCCAGGACTAGCCGCTGGAGCCCAGCCAACAGTAGACCCCCCCCCCCCCCCCACAATAGCCAGATTTCATGGGGGTGATCGTATTTCACGGTCTGTGACATTTTTTTCATGGCTGTAAATTTGGTAGGGCCTTAACTATTAGTATGGAACTACTGTGACTCAGAGATAAAATAGCCTATCAGATTAAACTCTTCAACTACCCTCTGGACAGCAAAACAATCTTGTGTTAAACTATGTCACGGTTGAATATACTGGCCTGAAATTGTTGCTTCTGTTAGTGGTGTTGACACATTGGATCATGCCAACTGGCTGATGTGGTGACATCATTTTGAGATATACTGTTTCTACGGTGCTGTTACCTACAGTGATAGGCTGGCAGCTGTTGATATGTTACTTATGGGCAGGACACATTTTGGTGGGGTACCTGAAGCTATTGACCATAATATGTATCCCACAACCTGGGAGTGGTTCTCCATGTATTCATCAGTGCAATGTAATCTGAAGGCCCCAGTTCAGTAAGGTACTTAAGCATGTGCTTAACTTTAAATGTGTGAGTAATCACTTCCTATTCAACAAAGCACACGCTTAAAGTTAAGCATGTGCTCAAATGATTTGGGCCTCATGGTACTTAAGCATATGCTTAACTTTAAGCATAAACTTAATAAGTATAATTCCAAGTACTTTGCTTAATCAGGGCCTCAGTTGGCATGAGAATTTGTTCCTTATTTAACATAACTCTTGCTTTATGTAAGAAATACAATAGAGTTGTCTATTCTCTAACGGTTGACAGGTTTGTAGTTTTAAATATGTTATAATTAAAATTTTGATTCCTTAGGGAGTTTTGAGATGAGTCATGAGATAAATACTGTGGCAGTATGACTAGGTTCACATCTTTGCCTTGCTTACTAAGTAGTGTAACAAATGAAACAGACATATACTGATGACACGCTGGTCTGTGATCCATGCAGAGAGACAATACAAAAGTGCTGCTCACCTGAGCCTGGCTTCATGTACCAGAAGCAAAATATCAGACACTGATGCAGCAAGTGAGATTATTTAGAAGTGATGCTTTGGTTTGGAGACCTACCTTCCTGGTACTGGGATAGAAAGGGACACACTGAATATGTCTGCAAGTAGAAACACATGTCTAGAGGAAAAACGTATACGAGTAAACAGGACAAAAACATGCCCCTGGGACATGGGAAGAGAAGGAGCTTGTATTTTCTGCAGTAAAACTAAGAAGAATATAGAAAGAATAGCTCTGGAGAAGATATGACCATGCACATCCTCATGACATTAGGGCCTTGCTACAGGTTCTGGGTAACACCACTATTAGAAGAACCTTCAAGTTGAATGGAGGTGAATATAGAAGCGTCAGTATTGCTTATATCAGAAAAGGCGTATCTTCCAATCTACATGAATTGCTCTGTTGACATTCATGGGAGAGCCACTGACAATGATGGGGACTATAAACATGCAGGTTAAACTCCATAGATAGAGAGCTCCAATGTCTCTGATTATGGTCTTTATTCCCATACATGAGAAGCCAGTGATGGATCAAAAAGATCCAGCTGAATTGGCGAAAAGCTCACTTGGTGGAGGAAAGTATAGCCGTCTAGCTACAGTATTAAAGGAACATGCTTTGGTTTTCAAAGGAGAAATGGAGAGCATGTAATATTTCACTGTAAAAGCTGTCCAATGAGCCAGGCAGCCCACCCGAATGTTACAAGGAGAGCGTGAGTTTGCCATATGCCATCAGATCATCAAAACAGATCTGGAAAGTCTAGTCAAGACAGGAGATGTGTCATGCATAGACAATGAGCAACTGGCATTGTTCCAGCGCTTAAGTTAAAAGAGAATTTGGGGTGGTTTCAAAGTGACTCTAAATCCAGTCTTATGTGCAGAACAATATCCTTCCTCGTAGTTAACATTTATTTGATTCTTTACCAGGCAAAACGTTATTGAAATTGAGTCCTGCCAAACTTACTTACAAATGCAGTTGGAAGAAAAAATCCTAGGGGAATGCTAACAATAGCAGTGCCTAATTAGTTTTACTGACCCAAATAAATTTTTCAAAATGTAAGCTCAACAGAAATGCTTCCATTAATTAAAGAAGAAGAAAAAGAAAATAAAAAGTCAACTGGAAACAAAAACATTCTCTTTGCAGGGTTTGCCATCTACACATTGCAATAGGTTCTAGTGCATGAGAACGGTTGTGGTAATTGGGCCTACAAATTGTGAGCTTAACTGTAACAAATACATGTAAGTTAATAAGAGGTCACAATTGCCTATAACAGGGATTGGCAACTTTTGACATGAGTCCCATCAGGGTAATCTGCTGGTGGGCCGCTTGACATTTTGTTTATGTTGACCATCCACAGGCATGGCCCCCCGCAGCTCCCAGGGGCTGCAGTTCACTGTTTCAAGCCAACTGGTTTTCCCCTTCTTTTCTTTATCTTTAATAAAAGATTAAAAAAAAACCTTAATGGTGTGTTTGCCATGGTACTAAGCAGCCCAAGGCCACTGTATATCAAATTCTGGACCTTGTTTAACAATTTTTCGTGTTGGACAATAGCTGGCTTATGCTAACACCTGGGCCCCTATAGTCCATCTAAATTAAAACAACAGAGCTTGATTATGAAATTGACTTTAAGCTAGAGTGAAAACCAACATAGAATCATAGAATATCAGGGTTGGAAGGGACCCCAGAAGGTCATCTAGTCCAACCCCCTGCTCGAAGCAGGACCAATTCCCAGTTAAATCATCCCAGCCAGAGCTTTGTCAAGCCTGACCTTAAAAACCTCTAAGGAAGGAGATTCTACCACCTCCCTAGGTAACGCATTCCAGTGTTTCACCACCCTCTTAGTGAAAAAGTTTTTCCTAATATCCAACCTAAACCTCCCCCACTGCAACTTGAGACCATTACTCCTCGTTCTGTCATCTGCTACCATTGAGAACAGTTTAGAGCCATCCTCTTTGGAACTCCCTTTCAGGTAGTTGAAAGCAGCTATCAAATCCCCCCTCATTCTTCTCGTCTGCAGGCTAAACAATCCCAGCTCCCTCAGCCTCTCCTCATAACTCATGTGTTCCAGTCCCCTAATCATTTTTGTTGCCCTTCGCTGGACTCTCTCCAATTTATCCACATCCTTCTTGAAGTGTGGGGCCCAAAACTGGACACAGTACTCCAGATGAGGCCTCACCAATGTCGAATAGAGGGGAACGATCACGTCCCTCGATCTGCTCGCTATGCCCCTACTTATACATCCCAAAATGCCATTGGCCTTCTTGGCAACAAGGGCACACTGCTGACTCATATCCAGCTTCTCATCCACTGTCACCCCTAGGTCCTTTTCCGCAGAACTGCTGCCTAGCCATTCGGTCCCTAGTCTGTAGCTGTGCATTGGGTTCTTCCGTCCTAAGTGCAGGACCCTGCACTTATCCTTATTGAACCTCATCAGATTTCTTTTGGCCCAATCCTCCAATTTGTCTAGGTCCCTCTGTATCCTATCCCTCCCCTCCAGCGTATCTACCACTCCTCCCAGTTTAGTATCATCCGCAAATTTGCTGAGAGTGCAATCCACACCATCCTCCAGATCATTTATGAAGATATTGAACAAAACAGTCTGTTTTCATTATCTGTACAATACTGAATGATGTGAAAAAAGTCAATGTACAGCATAAGTATAGAAAGAAAATTAAGTTTTAAAAATACTTTTACTTATAATAACATATGTTAGAATTTAAGGAAACTGAAAAAACATTTTGATTCATAAAATATGACTTAGGTTAAGCTTTATTTGTTTGAGCCAAAATGAAGGAGAGTTGCTTTATCAGCAGAGGATCATACAAAATACTGGGGGTCTAAATTACATGTTACAGTTCAAGAAAGAGATCTTGGAGTCATTGTGGATAGTCATTCTCTGAAAACATCGGCTCAGTGTGCAGTGGCAGCAAAAAAGCTAACAATGTTAGGAACCGTTAGGAAAGGGATAGATAATAAGACAGAAAATATCATAATGCCACTGTATAAATCCATGGTACACCCGCTCCTTGAATACTGCATGCACGACTGGTTGCCCCATCTCAAAAAAGACATATTAGAATTGGAAAAAGTACAGAGAAGGGCAACAAAAACGGTTTGGGGGTATGGAACAGCTTCTCTATGGGGAGAGGTTAAAAAGACTGGGACCGTTCAACTTAGAAAAGAGATGACTAATGGGGGATATGATAGAGGTGTATAAAATGGTGACTGGTGTGGAGAAAGTGAATAGGTAAATGTTATTTACTTCTTCGCATGACACAAGAACAAGGGGGGTCACCAAATGAAATTAATAAGCAATAGGTTTAAAACAAACAAAAGGAAGTACTTCACACAACACACAGTCAACCCATGAAACTTGTTGCCAGGGGATGTTGTGAAGGCCAAAAGTGTAGCTGGGTTCAAAAACTAATTAGATAAGTTCATGGAGGACAGGTCCATTGGAGGACATTAGCCAAGATGGTCAGGGATGCAACCCCATACTCTGAGTGTCCCTAAATCTCTGACTGCCAGAAGCTGGGATACGATGATGATAAAGGATGGATCACTGAATAGATTGACTGGTTCTGTTTGTTCCCTCTTGGAGCATGTGGCACCGGTCAACTGTTGGAAGACAGGATACTAGGCTAGATGGACCAATGGTCTGATCCAGTGTGGTGATTCTTATAATCTGGTTGAAAATAGCTTTCATTATTTGTATGCATTAACTATAAATTTCTTGGAATAGTAAATTAATTTATATGCATTGATTGTACATCCCCTCTGTAGTGAAAGAAACAACTGTTAATAGAATTAACTGTGAACTAGAGAGCTGTACAAATTATCTTCCAAATGAATATTTGCTAAACATGACAGAGGCTGTGAGAATGACTAGCAAGCTCAGACAAGTACAATGTCATCCATGTCAATACTGGAAAAATAGTTCTTGCCAGAAGTTGTTTTGCATACTTAACAATATGGCTCTGACACGAAACAGTGGAAAATACTGATGAATGGTAAGTTGTGAAAGAACAATTTAGTAAGGATGAAAATACTAGATATGCTGAATCCCTTGTGTTAACATAAACATATCACAGTGTTTCTTTTCAGTATAGTTAATATTCTTCAGCTGTGCCAAGTGATTCATTGATGGTTGCAGAGGATATACTTGAAAATCTGAAATGTGGTTGCTATGAAATTGTGAGGCAATGGCATCTGGGTAGGGCGATGTGACACTCATACATCCTCAGTTCTCTTAGTGACTGTGGTTTAAAACAAAAATAGAACAGGTGAGAAGTAGTTCCAACTCTTTACGAAAAAAAGTATTACGGGATTGTACAGTTGTTGAACAACCTAAAGCTAAATGATAATGAACTGTGATGAGTTTTTTGCAGAAAGACGAGGTAACATTCCTGTGCAATACTCCAACTGTGCAGTGCAATTAGAATAATTTCTACAATGCAGTCATGAATAAAGGGAAGGTAGCTTAGAATCACAGGAAAGCAGGGCAGGAAGGGACCTCAAGGGATCATCTAGTTCAGCCCCTAGTGCTGAGGCAGGACCAAATATACCTAGACCATCCCTGACAGGTATTTAACCTCTTTTTAAAACTTGCAATGAGGGGGATTCCACAACCTCCCTTGGTAATCTATTCCAGAACTTAACTATCCTTTATAGTTAGAAAAATTTTCCTAATATCTAATCTAAATCTCTCTTGCTACAGCCCATTAGTTATTATTCTGCCTTCTGTGGGCATGGAGAACAATTGATCATTGTCCTCTTTTAACAGCCTTTAACATCTTTGAAACCTGTTATTAGGTCCCCTTCTCAGTCTTCTTTTCTCAAAACTAAACATACCCAGGTTTTTTAATCTTCCCTTAGTCAGTGCAGAAGGACCCCAGTGAGAGACACTATCAGAATCTAGTCTGGAAACCTGCAAGCCGCTGTTTGAACAGAGACTAGATTGGAGAGGGCACTCCAGGCACCGGGCCTGAAGAGACCTAACCCTCGACTGGATCGGCCAGGGGCTAAAATAAGAACAACTGTTGCTCGCTTTGGACTATAACTCTGTATCTAGGGTATTTGCAACATTTCTTGACAGCCCTGGTAAAATAACCTTCCCCTTAGCCATAAGTCTGTGTGGTTACTGGGACCCACCAGGGCTAGCTGCCTACAAGGCCTAGCTGCTGAAGCATGTACAATGCTTGCCTTCAAGTCATGGTACGCTTGGCATGCTACTGGCACCTAAGGGGTTGGTGTACTCCAGCACTGAGCAGCTGCAATAATTACACAGTTAATGCACTCCCAAGGTGCTGCACCATTGCTTCCCTGGTTTGCTCCCTGCCAGACCACTTCTCTTCAAGGAGAAAGGTGAACATTAAACAAAATAAATCCAAGGTAAATCTCACCTCTTCTGATGGTCCAGACATCTTGTGTCCTCAGCAAGTCTGGTAGAGTCCCAATAGTCAGAAGTCCAAGGGAGCTGAACCTCCCACAGTTCTCCCTGCAAGGAGGTACTAGTGTAGGTCTGTTCACTTCCATTGGCTGCCAGCAGCTGTATATTCTTAAGAAGGTGATGTTTGGGGCTTCAAGGGGAAGAGACCTGCATATGACTGAGAAGTATCCAATCACACATGACTCTGTCCAGGCTGGCAACCTATCCTCACTCCCTGGCCTAACATACACCCTTGGTAACAGTTATATAGTCCTACAAGTGTTACTAGGATGTTGTCTCAGACTATTGGAAAGGGAACTGAATAGCTATAGAGCAGTGGTTCCCAAACTTGTTCCGCCGCTTGTGCAGGGACAGCCCCTGGCGGGCCGGGCCGGTTTGTTTACCTGCCGCTTCCGCAGGTTCGGCTGATCGTGGATCCCACTGGCTGCGGTTCGCTGCTCCAGGCCAACGGGGGCTGCGGGAAGCGGTGAGGGCCAAGGGACGTGCTGGCCACCCTTCCCGCAGCCCCCATTGGCCTGGAGCAGTGAACCGTGGCCAGTGGGAGCTGCGATGGGCCGAACCTGTGGACGCGGCAGGTAAACAAACCGGTCCGACCCACCAGGGGCTTTCCCTGAACAAGCGGTGGACCGGCTTTGAGAAGCACTGCTCTAGAGGATGTCGGCTATGGCAGAAGGGGTGATGATGTGGCACAACCCCTAGTATGGTAACGGGTGTTATACAGCACTCATTTCTAGGGCTTTCCAGTAGCTCTGTAAGCAGCATCACCACCTCCACACCCACCCTTGGCGAACACACAATACCCACTGGAATTACTACATTTCCCACGCTGGGTTGACATCAGCCACGCTGTATATTTCAGGCCCAGCATATTCACAGACTTGGGCATTTTGACTGAGCTGCTGCAGTTGAGCTGTTTGATTCTAGTAAACTGGCCATTGGCCCATGCAGATGAGGTGAGAATGGATCCCATCATTATCCTGTGTGATGTCCTTCATGGCTCTGTCGAATGAGAGAGAAAATAGCAGAATTCTGAAGTCAGCTTGTTTCTGACCTGTTCACACTATGAGACTGGAGTAGTTACTGCTAATCCCTGCTACTTCTGCTACACCCTTATTTGTTCTAGTCATGAATGTGGAAACGCAACTTCTTTTCTGCCTAAACCTTCCCTTTTTATCTGACTCATGACGAGATCCCCTAGGCAGCACATGCAGGCTGTGCAGCTGGTTCTGCAGCCATGTGCTGAATGTACAGTTGCTTTTACTGTCTATTGAGAAACACACTGCTTGGAAGCAGAGTGCATTTGCACTCCCGCAGGAGATGCATAGGGATTTTGCCAGCACATCTCAATATTGCAATGGAAAAATCTGTGGCTTCTTGAGATTAATTGCACCGTATATTTCCCCTGGAGGTACAGGATTAGTGGTTGGGCAAAACAGGCAGGAGACAGATCTGTCCACTTACATCCTGAAGTGTTAGGTGCTATAGAAATGCCTAGACAGCTAGCAAGTCATCAGAAACCTCGGGAACTTCAAACATACATGGGTGTTCTTGATGCCTTTGTGAGACTCCTAGAAGCACACCCAGCATTTGGCAGCATGGCTGACTTCCATGCCCTACTGCCATTGGCTCCTTACTTGTGGAGGCATCCATGTGACCTATTTAGGGAGGGTTAAAGTGTGCCTATCAGGAGACGGTAGTGATTCAGCCATGATGCATTCCAATGTAGATTAAGCATTTGCATGGGGAAATGTGGTATATGATGGGTGATCCCTAACTGCTTCCCCCCATTTCCCATTTGGTACAGATATGCTGTGAATATGTCATGCCTTTGTGTGAGAGGTGCTTATTTCCTGTGGGCAGGAAATTGCTTAGTCTTTGTTGACCTGTGTAAGGGGTTCCCAGTATTTTTTTAAACCCATCTGTAGATTATTATATGGCATCACCTCTGTAGTGTCTGAGGGCCTTCCAAATAATTCAACAAGACCAATACAAAAAAACACCACTCGTCTCACCACCTTTAAGAGGAAACTTGAATAAATATTTGGATGCTTTGTGTTTTTAAGGAGTGAGTTGAGTTGACTTGTCTAGACTGGCAATGTACCCATCACAGCCATCAGTGCCAGCCACCTGTGTAGCTGCACCAGAGCAAATCATGAACAGGTTAAGCTGCAATTCGTACTCGTGCATTTTATTCCAGTTTCAAGGAGTGATAACTGCATCAGTACAAAGAACAGCAAATAGCATCTTTCCCTGTCTATGCTAGGGGTTCACACTAGTGTAGCTAAACTGATGGCTGGTCACCAGTGCCTGAAATCCTTGGAGATAAGGCCTGAGTTCAAGTTTGCACATGTTTGTCTAGTCATTGACGGAAAAGTGAGTCAAGGAAGTGAGTTTTGCAGCCCGGTTTGAAAGCGATGAGAGCTGTGGTGATTCCTATCTCTTTCAGTCTACGTCCAAATGTCAAGAAACTACAGTTTCCGGTGCCAATAGGCCATCCTCTGTAAATTGACAGTTTCATTATTTCAGTGGGATGTGGATATGGAGGAAGGTAATGCATAGGGAGGGCCAATCCTGCAGCAACCTGCATGAAACTTGGAGGGAGGAGCACAGGTGGTAGGAGGGAAGAGTTTGGAGGAAGAGGCACTAGGCAGCCAGGGAAAGAATCTCTGTAGTAATTCAGCTCCCTCTCCGTCTAGTGCCCCATCCGTGGCCACTGAGGATGTTTGCTACTAGCAGTCACAGATTGGCCATATGTCATTGTAGGCATCTCATCATACCATCCCCTCCATAAACTTATCAAGCTCAGTCTTGAAGCCAGTTAGGTTTTTTGCCTGCACTGCTCCCCTTGGAAAGCTGTTCCAGAACTTCACTCCTCTGATGGTCAGAAACCTTTGTCTAATTTCAAGCCTAAACTTGTTGATGGGTTTATATCCATTTGTTCTTCTGTTCACACTGGTGTTTAAATAACTGTTTTCCCTCCCTGGTATTTATCTGTCTGATGTATTTATAGAGAGCAATCATATCTCCCCTCAGCCTTCTTTTGGTTAGGCTAAACAAGCAAAGATCTTTGAGATATTCCATTTCTCTGATCATCCTTGTAGCCCTTCTCTGTACTTGTTCCAGTTTGAATTAATCTTTCTTAAACATGGGAGACCAGAATTGCACACAGTATTCCAGATGAGGTCTCACCAGTGCCTTGTATAATGTTACTAACACTTCACTGTTTCTACTAGAAATATTTCGCCTCATGCATCCTAGGACTCATTAGCCCTTTTTCACAGCTGTATCACATTAGCAGTTCACAGTCATCCTGTGATCAACCAATTTATCCAGATCTTTCTCCTCCTCTGTCATTTACAACTGATAAGTTCCCATTTTATAGCAAAAATTCTTCTTGTTAGTCCCTATGTGCATGACTTTGCACTTTGCACTATTAAATTGCATCTAATTTCTATTACTCCAGTTTTCAAGGTCATCCAGATCTTCTTGTATGATACTGGCAATACCTCCCAACTTTGTGTCATCCACAAATTTTATTAGCACACTCACAGTTTTTGTGCCAAGGTCATGAATAAAAATGTTAAATAAGATTGGTCCGAAGACCAATCCCTGAGGAACTCCACTCGTAACCTCCCTCCAGCCTGATAGTTTACCTTTCAATGTGACTCACTGTAGTCTCCTCCTTAACAAGTTCCTTATCCATCTTTCAAGTCTCAGATTATTCCCCATCTTCTCCATTTTAACTAATAATTTCCCATATGGATCTGTATCGAATGCCTTACTGAAATGCAGGTAGATTAGATCTACTGCATTTCCTTTGTCTAAACAAAATCAGTTATCTTCTCACAGAAAGAGATCAGGTTGGTCTGGCATGATCTAACTTTTGTAAAACCATGTTGTATTTTATCCCAGTTATTGTTTACTTCTAAATCCTTAACTATTTTCTCTTTCAAAATTTGTTCCAATACCTTCTATATAGTTGAGGTCAAACTAACAGGTCTGTACTTTCCCAGATCAGTTCTTTTCCCTTTCTTAAAAAATAGGTACTATATTAGCAATTCTCAAATCATAGGGTACGACTCCCGAGTTTACAAATTCCTTAAAAATCCTTGGTACTGGGCTTGCAATTTCATGTGCTAGTTCCTTTAATATTCTTGGATTGAGATTATCTGCCCCTCCCCTCCCCCAGTTTTGTCCCATTAAGCTATTTGAGTTTGACTTCCACTTCGGATGTGGTAATTTCTACTTCGATATCCTCATTTCCATTAGCCACTCTGCCTGTACCCCCAAGCTCCTCGTTACACTTATTAAAAATGGAGGCAAAGTATTCATGTAGGCGTTGGGCCATTCCTTGATGATCTTTAATCTCCACCCCATCCTCAGTGCTTAGTGGTCATAGAATAGAATCATAGAATCATAGAATTTCAGGGTTGGAAGGGACCTCAGGAGGTCATCTAGTCCAACCCCCTGCTCAAAAGCAGGACCGATCCCCAATTAAATCATCCCAGCCAGGGCTTTGTCAAGCCTGACCTTAAAAACTTCTAAGGAAGGAGATTCCACCACCTCCCTAGGCAACACATTCCAGTGTTTCACCACCCTCCTAGTGAAAACGTTTTTCCTAATATCCAACCTAAACCTTCCCCACTGCAACTTGAGACCATTACTCCTTGTCCTGTCCTCTTCCACCACTGAGAATAGTCTAGAACCATCCTCTCTGGAACCACCTCTCAGGGAGTTGAAAGCAGCTATCAAATCCCCCCTCATTCTTCTCTTCTGGTCCCACCTCTTTCCTTGTTTTCTTTTTATTTATATGGCTATCAAACCTTTTACTGTTGGTTTTAATTTCCTTTGCAAGGTCCAACTTTGGTTGACTTTTGCAAATTCTTACCTTTTCCCTACACTTTCTGACTTCCAGGAGGTAGCTTTCCTTTGCTGATCCTTCCTATCTTCCATTCCTTGTAGGCTTTCTGCTTTCTCTTAATAACCTCTTGGAGAGGCTTGCTCATCCAGTTCGGACTGCAACTCTTCCCTACATTTTTGCCCCTCTTGTTTGAGATGCAGGCTTCAGATAGCTTCTACAACTTTGACTTAAAGTAATTCCAAGCCTCCTTCACATTCAGATCCTTGAGTTCCTCAGTCCAGTCCACTTCTCTGACTAATCCCCTTAATTTTTTAAAGTTTACTCTTTTGAAATCAAGGACCCTAACTGCAGACCTTTGTTTCTTTATTCTTCTATTTAGTTTAAATGAATTAGCTCATGACCACTCGAACCAAGGCTGTCCTCTACAACCAGTTCTTCTATGAGATTCTCACTACTTAACAATACTAAATCTAAAATAGCATCACCTCTTGTTGGTTGGTGACTATTTGGTGAAGAAATCTGTCAAGTATCACATCCAGGAATATCTGGGCCTGCCATTATTAGTAGCACCAGTCCTCCAATCTATACCTGGGAAATTAAAGTTTCCCATAATTACACAATTCCTAATAGAATGTATTTAATCAAAAATATTAAAGATATAGTCTCCATATTAGAAGTCTCTATCCATATCCAAATCAGATCCTGGGGTCTGTAGTAGACCCCAAGCACTATCCTTGCGGAGCCTCTGGGGCTTGGGTCCAGTGTGTTAATTCTTCCATGACTTAACCCCATTGGCAGAAAACACAACACTATAGTTATATTGTATAAGCCTGGTACAATTTCAGTTACTATATAGGATAAGAATTTTAACATACTTTAAATAAAACCACAAAATCAACATATAAAAATAATTTTCTAGGTTTTCTTTCACAGTGGAAAATTAATTTCCTTTTTGTGAATATTTTAGCCTCTGCTCTTTGTTTAGGCTGTGGAATCTTGTTTATCTTTGTCATAGCAACTGATGAGGATTCTTTCAACGAGGTAACAATAACAGTAATATAGGTTTTGTGGAAATACAAAAACCAGGAGAACTTTGCAGAACAAATTTTCTTGGTTTCTCTGGTATTAAGCTGCTTTGAAACATGCTGTTCAGGAAAAAGGGTTTTCATCTATTACTTTGAAGAAAAAACCTGTAAATATGTCATGAACAAGCATATGTAAATGGAGCTGCCAAAAGAAAGAAATGAAGTAATTTCAATCATTTCAACCTGCAGGCATCCTAAGTTTTCCTTTCCCTAACAGGATAAAGAACAGATGAGGACAGCTAGTAGGGAAAGTTGAAGGGAGAGACTATTTTTAGCAACACCTTCCAAATTAACATGAATATAAGGCCAGCTCGTTAGCTGGTATATAGGTTAGCTATTCACTTCAGCGGTGGTACACTGATTCGTACTAGCTGAAGTTCTGTTCCATTGGGCCAAATCATGAAATCCTTAATGAGGGCGCCATGCCCCCTTTTAGATGAGACAAAATAGTTACAGGAGTGTTCTATATCTGTATATATATGTAAATAGGTAACTAATAACGCAGAGGCAACATGGTGGGGGGGGGCAGGGAGGTCACAGATTTCTGCAGTCTGCCCCATAGGGCAGTGGGGATAGGCAAGTACTTGGGTTGCCTCTTGCCAGGATGCCCAGCAGCGAGTAGCTAGTAATTTCCCCTGGTGGCGGCTCTCACCATGTGTCCGTGCAGCACAGGGAGGGAGAAAGCAGCCAGGTGCCTAACTGTGGGCAGAGTCCCCCCACAGCTACATGGGGCTGCTTCTCTTTCCCCGCTGCTGGAGTGCCAGCACTTCCTGCTGCCTACTTTTCAGACTTCCCTGGGGTGAATGCCCCGTGCCTTTTCCCAGGGCAGAGGCCACTCTCCCACTCCTACAGCAGGGGCTCTGCTCAGGGCCTCGCACTGCATTGGACTTGTCCTGCCTTCCATATAGCAACAGCTTCTAAGGTGAGTCAGGATGGAGGTGGCTCTCTCTCCCGGAGCCCCACTGCATGGGGCTGGTCCAAGCTGCCTGGTGTCGCCCGCCCCAGCTTTCTGGTGTAGCTTGCCCCCACAAATGCTCCTCCACACCCTCCTGGGTTCTAGAACCAGAGGCGACGTGTGGGGCGGTCACATGCCCCCACACTACCAAGGGTTATGTGTCGCCTCTGTATAAGGTGCCAGTTAGAGGTGAGCAAAAATGGGAATTTCCATCCCAGGGGTAATGTCGATATCTCAACATTTGTGTTCATCCAAAATTGGGACGAAAAGTTAAAATATCAATTTTTCATGGAACAAAAAATAAAAAAAAATTGCATTCAGAAATGATTAAATGTTTTCTTTTGGCATTTTCAGTCAAAACAAAATAGTTTGATTTTCCCAAATAATAATGTTTTGCTTCCATTTGTTAACTGACCTAAAATGCTTTGTTTCAAGTCAGTTCAACACTAATCTGTAGTGTCCTATTGTGGTGCATTGCCTCATGAGAGCTGTAATTTGGGTTGCCTGATGCCCCTATTTTCCCTATTGACCATACACCCGTGATGCACCCACCAGGCGATGCAGCACACCACTCAGTCAGAGGAAAGACTGATGTATCCTGGGAGAGGTAGTCTGGCCAGGGAGCCAGGCTCATAGGAGATAATGGAGTCCTGAACTACAGCTCCCATGAAGCAATGTGACACCAGAAATGGAGTTTAATGCTGAACTGAGCTGAAATGAAACATGGACAATTTTGATTGAGCAGAAACTGCATTTTCTATAAGAAAAACATTCTGATAGAAAATTCCCAACCAGCTCTAGTGCCAGTAGTTGGGGCTCAAGAATAGGTAACATAGGCTCCTGGGTTCGGTAGGACCATGCAACAGGGTGCACCTCCGCTCCTGTCTTCTTTCCCCCTGGAAACTGTGCAGATTCCCTTGGTTGTACATTCACAGTACCATTTATTTTGGCCCTCCATCAGGACCTGAGGGGAACAGAGGTCTTCCTTCCGTGAAGCCTCTGTGTGATTGAGCTCAGCTAGCCTTGTTCCCTCCCCCTTCCCCGCCCCTTCCTCTTGGCATTTCTTCTGCCTCTTTGTCAGTTTTGGGCTGATGGGCTAATTTGCTCTTTATCTTACCCAGCTCAGCAGCCTGATTATGTAATTACTTTTATCATCTTTCTCTGGGGAACTAGTTGGCATCTAAGTAATCAGAGTGCAGAGCTCACCCGTTCATTCGCTGCATTTGTCACAGACCAATAAAACTTGTTGAAGTGCTCTAAAAATGACTTTACATCAGCTCTAACAGAAACCCCATGAGGTTCTTCCTAATTCTCCTCCTAAGAACAAGAAGGTTGCCCACTGCATTCTGCCCTACAGACATGGCAGGGTGTTAAAAGCTGCCAGCAGTAAGGGACAGCTGCATGTAGACCTTTCTGTTCCATATTGCCACCCCTCCACTTTGCCCCCAACCTCCCTACCATCTTGTATCAGCTGGTGTGGGAACATGCTGCCAGGGGCTCTCCTGAATGCTGATGCCTCAGAACTCATGGAAGGGAGGGGGATCTTGTACCGCTTACTAAAGACAATGGGCCTGATTTTTCACAGCCCCATTTGTACATTGTGTACATCAGCATGGTAGCATTTTATATACCTCTTGTACAGGTGTAAGTGACTGCACAAGGTGCAAGGCACTGGAGAATCAGGCCCACCGTTTGTGGTGATGTGCACTGTTTTGCCTTACAGGTTTGGGTGTCCGGGAGTTTTGGCTCCACCCTGTTTACAGCACAAGGTCCTCAGTTTTTAGTCATTATTACTTTTACAGAACTTTCCTTGGCTTCAATCTGAGGTTTGATTGAGTAAGAGATTTAAGATTTGGCCATGGAAAATGCTCTCGATATCTCTAGTCATGCTCCATAGTTGCATAAAGGACCAGGTCTTTAACTGGCATAGCTCTATTAGAAATATGCTGATTTACACCTGGTGAGAATCTGGCCCAAAATGTTCAAGCCCTTGGAGGAATCACACTAATCTTTTAAAGCCAGAAATAAAGCAACCTTATGTGTCTGCAGCAAAATTCTATTGCAGTTTCATACCAAAGCAGTGGTTGCGGGATTGGTGTTTACTCTGTCTGCAGAATTTTGTTAATTAATTAATTTTGTCTACAAGCAAAGCTTTGAAAAAATGTGTGATACACGTTTTAGCAGCATACTAGCATACAGAAGCACTTTTGAATCATAATCTCAGTTGAGAAAGTCCTTAGCTCATTCAGGATGAAATTTGGCTGGAGTTTGAAGGGATTACTATTAGAGCAGTGAGAATGTGGGAAAACCTTCCTGGCAAGGCAGCTCACATTAACACTTAAAAGTAAAGTCTCAGACTTGGCTGTGTTAAGTTCCTAACAAGATCATTATGCAGTGATCAGAATCTAAATGTGACCTAATGCCACAGATGGTTTATTTATGGTTTCGTCTTGGAAAAATTTGAAGTTAACATTTTCAGTTTTATTCCTTATGGTAGGGGGGAACAATGGATAGTAGGGTAATGGTCCTGGTAGTAAGAACTCCTAAGCAATGGATACACTAGAGAACTTTTACAAAAATAACTCACACTGTTGCTAACCCCAGTTCAGTTGCACCATTGTTAACAATGCATTGTGTGGATGGATTGCCAGGGTCAAGTCAGTTAAACCTGCTTAATGAGCCTAATCAACATAGTGATGAAAATAGGTGCTGGACCCGGGGAGCTTCAGTAGGGCTCTCAAAATGCCAACACCAGTGCAGATGAAATGGTGTTAGTAACAGTAAGGATTTATTCGTTTAAATTCCTTAGTGTAGATAAGGCTCCACTGTAGTTTCTGCTCCTAGCTCTGACACTGACTTGATGTGACCCTCAGTGAATCACTTACCACCTTGTATTTCAGGTAAAACATATGTAAAGTGGGTGTAATAATGAGGCTTAATTAATTCATGTTTATAAAGCCCTTTGAGATTCTTGTAAAAGGTGCTAAATACAAAGCAGTTATTATCATAATGGATGTATTTGGGCATGTTACGGAGAAGCATTGTCCTTGCTGACTGCAGGCAATGCTATGCTACCTGTCAACTCACAATGAGTCACTCGCATACAGAGACAGGAATGAGTTGTAAGGACGGAGACAGAAGATACAGCTAGGCTACATTACAGCTGTTTACTTTATAAATTATTTCTTCTTGTTAATTAAATTCATATGTTGTTCTAAAACCTGCCTCAGTCATCACTCAAATACCAGAGTTCCTTTTAAAAAACCCCTCTTGGTTTACTGATAAGTCTTTTCCTTATAAAGAACAGGAGGACTAGTGGCACCTTAGAAACTAACCAATTTATTTGAGCATAAGCTTTCGTGAGCTACAGCTCACTTCATCGGTTGCATTATGCTCAAATAAATTGGTTTGTCTCTAAGGTGCCACTAGTCCTCCTTTTCTTTTTGCGAATACAGACTAACACGGCTGCTACTCTGAAATCTTTTCCTTATGCCACTCTGGGAGAACCAGGTTTCCTGTAGATAAGCTTATACTGCTCTTAATAGAGTTCCATGGCTAATGTCAGGAATAGATCAACAGAGAGGCAAGGAGGATGAGGTAATATCTTTTATTGGACCAGCTCCTGTTGGTGAGAGAGAGAAGCTTTCAAGAGGAGTATATCATTGATCAGAAGAGAGGTTGCCCACTCACATGTCAAGTACTTTGAAGGACTCCCTGAAGTTCCTCCCATATATGGCAATCAAGGAGAATGGCAAGCTTCCAGCTGTGGTGAGGTGGGCCAGAATGCTAAAATGCTGTGCTTGTCGGTTGCCAAAGAGAAGAAAAATATTTATTTGCTTATTGCCTGGAACTCCTGAAGCCTCTGTGGCTGTGAAAACGAAGAGGCCTGGGGAGCGGCTGCATAAACTACTTTTCAGCTGATGAGAACTCCTAGAGATATTAAGAAAAAAAGGTTGTCACTCTAAAGGTAGAACAAACACAACACTGAGAGAACTTCTAAGTTGCTTGAGGCCAAATTCTACACACAGATGTATATAAGCAGCTGCCATTAAAACCTGGGTGCTTCTGAAGACTTGGCTTTTGGAATGTGTTTCTCTACAAGAAGGCCTGGTGGTTATAAGTCATGTGGCTGAACCCATGTTTAAATTCTAATGGGTGGCATATACTAGGTAGGGTTTTTCCTTTGCCCATCCCAGGTCAGCTGAGTTATTCTGGTTTTACCTCATTAAAAAAAAAAAAAAAGAATCAGGAGAATTAATGCTGTATCTTTTAAAATATATTGGACTTGGGTGAACATTTTGATTGTTTTTTTCATTTTGTCCAGGAGCTCAGTAAGGAGAAAACTTAACTTAATTTTTGAAATATAAGGAAGCACAATCCTTAAGTATTTACTTCTGGCAAAACGCCTATTGATATCAGAAGCAGATTTGCCTGAGTAAAGACTTCAGGACCTGAATTTATGTTTCAGGAGGGAGAAGAAACAAGTACAATTGAGAGTCAAATTACGTTTTTTTCCTTCTCATGAATGATCACCACGGGTAATAAAGGTTCTTCAGGCCAAATTAAGCCATTAGCTATGTCAATGCAACAACACTGTTCTAAAATTATGCCTCTGTGACACTGCTTCAAACCCACTGTCTTTTAATAAGTTTACACAGGTGTACCTGAATAGAATTTAGTGAACAATTCTGTTGGTGATGTACATGAAAATGTTATCCATTTCTCCCTCTCTTTTAAGTGATGTAACTTGTGCAGTGCTAATAGGAAAAAAGTACTAAAAACTTACTTTTGTCACTAAAATCAGCCCATATGACTCAATACACACAGGATGCACATGTTATGAAGGAAGTGCCAGTTTTATGAAGCTGTGTTTTCAGTGTTCATAACAAAGAACAAGCAGATGCCCAATGAAATTGATTTTCAACACATTTAAAGCTGATAAAAGAAACAATATGGAACTCAATGCTACAATAAATATTGAGCCCAAGAGCCTAGCAGGATTTGTAAAACGATTGAATGCTTATATGGATCACAAGAACATTCATAGTCACATTATATAGGAAAATGTTTTAAAAATAAATGGATATAAACCTCCTGCTTCAGAGCTCATGCCAACCACTAACTCACAGAGATTAGGAAGAAACTTTTGCCCTGGGCAGGTTATTCTATAGTTGTCCACTACAGGGTTTCTCACATCTTCCTTTGAAAGATCTGGTACTAGCTACTGTCAGAAAAGATACTGGATTAGATGGATATCTGGTCTGATCCAGTGTGGCAATTCCTGTGTTCCACTTTCTTTTTAAATGAAAAGAGTAAGAATATGTGAAATGTATTTTAATGGGATTATTCTGGCTATTTGATTTTTAACTGAAATCAATCAGAAATATATTATGTCTGATAGAACTAATTCTCCTGAGAAATAAATTGAGTAAAATTATACAGTATTACAACTACTTTCTCTAATGAATGGAGCCTGTTTTAGTACCATACGTCTATGGATCACATCATTATCTTTATAACAATAGTAAGTATTGACATAGGTATGTAAACCATACTGTGCCTTTATTAGTTTTAGTTACATTAACTAACTTATGTTTAGTTACATCAACATCATTCTTTTGGCAGATTCATGATCTGGTTTCCAAACAGTCCATCCAGATTATTAGGGTCCCTCAAACAAGGTCTTGACTTTAAATGTATATAAGTATTAAAATATTGCATGAGTTTATTTTCAAAGCTGGACTTCCATCTAGTATATAAAGAGAATGCACAAGGCTTTTTGTAATGTAATGGGGGATGAGTTCAACCATGACCTTAGAAACTGGGCTTCCTAGATTGCTGGATATCAGAGTTATGAAAATCATGTAATTGGTCTTTTGAAAGAAGGGAGGAGAGAATATATATTAAATATATATTTCATAATTTTGATAACAAAGGGGAGACACTCTTTAATCTATTCACTTCTTATGGCCCTTAATGGCAAATTTACTGTGTTTGATGGATCAGGTTATAATAGGTCTATCAGTGCTTCTAAATGAATATGCCTATGTGACAGGGTGCTCTGTGTTGAGCTAGGGTGTTCCCGTAAGCCCAGTGCGGGGTTGGTGCATCCCATCATCAGGGTCCCCACGTTAAGCGGGTGATTTCGGCCAAGTGGTCCCGGCCCCTGACGGGGTCATTTAGACAAATAGCCTGTAGTTTCTGGGTGGGCAAAACAAACAGTTGGGAGCCGTGGAGCCTCTTGGCTGGGGCAAGACGAACAACCAGTCTGGAGCCCTGCAGTCTCCTGGGTGGGGCAGGCAGCAACACTTGGGGAATTAGCCCCCTGGGAGGCGCAAAGCGGCAAGCAGATTGCAGCCCCAGGGCGGGGCAAAGCAAACAAAGTCTATGGCCTGCAACCTCCTGGCTGGGGCAGGCAGTTGCCCTGGGGGAATTAGCCCTCTGGGCAGGGCTAAATATCAATCATTCTATGGCCCCTGGGTGGGGCAAAACAAACAAACAGTCTATCGGCCTTACTACCCTCTGGGCTGGGACATAGAACAGGCAGCAGCTTCCTCAGCAGGCAGTGGCTTGGCTTCCCTGGCAGTATCTGCAGTCATTGACTCACCTGGAGTGTAGTCTGGGTCTTCAGGCTCTACTGCCAGGAGCGTTGCAGGAACCAGTATGGTACGTCCTTCCTCCTCCATTTCCACTCCAACTGAGCTGTGCAGCCGCCTTTTATCTGGCTTTTCCACCTGGAGCATGTGCAGCAGGGGAAAGGAGGCATGGCCACCTGGGCCCACAATGATTAGTCCGCCCCTGGAGGCTCCAGTGCAGAGTTGGTACAGCCCATCGCAGCCTATCATATATAATCTCCCAACCATACTATAAAGTGGAATAGTCTTGCTTGCATACACATTACTAAACTGTGTTATAACCATATTACTGCATTATGTTATAGACAACTGCATATCACAATTTAGTAACATGTTTTGGTCCCAATTACAAGGCAAGACTAGACCCTGTTATAACACAGACGGGGACTATCGTTTTATAACACAATCTGTGAACAACTTAGATTTGAATGTGTAGACAGGTCCATAAGGGCCTGATCCTGTTCCCATTGAAATCTGTGAGAGATTTGTCACTGACTTTAATTGAAGAAAAATCATGAAGTAAATAATGAAAATGGATCAATACTAGCACCAATGTTCTTTGAATTCCCCATGTTTCCATGGTTTTCAAACTGATTTACGCTGGGAACCGGAAACGATCACTCTGTGGTCACATTGCGATTACCTGACCTTTTTCAATCAAATTAAGTAAAAGATTAGGTACTAAGCAGAATTTTGCACAGATTAGAATTTGGTTTTCAGTAGAAATTTCCTGTCAAGAGGGGAACATTTTATGGTTAAGATGATGGGCTAGGAACTCAGGAGGAGTTGGCTTCAATTCCTGGCTTTGCTACAGACTTTCTTTGTGGTCTTAGAAGAGTTCCTCAGTTCCTCATCTGTAAAAATTCAGACAATACTTTCATACTTCACTGGGTGTTGTGAGGACAATGTCACTATTATTTGCGACGTCCTCGACAGGGCCCATACGACAGATGGGTGCATAACGAAAAAGTAGAGAATATTTTTGATTGTGGATTTTTTTTCCTTACTGTATAGATCTTCATTTCTAATATGATTTTATTCCTTTCATAAGCAGTGTTGATATGGGAATAGGATGATATCTCAATTTATTGCAGTAAGGTCAATGTCTTGATAGGGTAAATATTTACTTTTTTAGACTAACCACTGCAACCTTGGATGAGATGAGGAAGGGCCTTAAATTTGAAAACATACAGAAATGAAAAAAGTAGAAATCTAGAAAATGTAAAGACATCATTTCCAGGGATAATTAGATTTTTTTCTTAATAGAGGTTTAACCTACTCTGATGTCTGAATAACAGGCATTGCTCCTGCTAAGAACAGTGTAGGCAGATGTAAGACTTTGGGCGTGCCTAGGCATGTGTATGGGCAAAGTGTGAGTGAGAGAGAGCATGCTTATTTTGGGAGGAACTTTTGGTTGGGATTTTCAAAGTAGTGCAGGATATTTAGTCCCACATCTTCCATTAATTTGAACGGGTTAAATCTGTTGCACTGCTTGGAAAATTTAAAACTTTGTCTGAGTTGCAAATTCAATTGAAAATTCAGAGTCAGACCAGATATGGACTTGGACAAGCTGTGAAAATATTTCAGTATATTTGTACACATTATAAAATGCTAACTTATAAAGGAAAAATTATCCACTGAAGAAACAACAATTAGGATGGTTCATATGATGCAGTTAAATTTATTGTTATGGAGGGAGTCACTAGAAGGTGCTGTCACACATAAGGGATTTTCAGTTTTTGAAGAAATATGGTATTGGTGTTAATATTGTGTTGTAGAGTCTTTTGATCTCAGCAAGATAGTTTGATCTCAGCCTTGATCTCTCCAAGTTGGTGCAGAGTTACTTCTTGATAAGTGGGCATTAGTGTTCGGGTTGAGAATTCTGTAAGAGGAGATTGCCTACATGCTGTTAGTGACTATCTCAGTTCAAGGACTGGTGTGAATCATAGGACTGGAAGGGACCTCGAGAGGTCATCTAGTCCAGTCCCCTGCACTCATGGCAGGACTAAGTATTATCTAGACCATCCCTGACAGGTGTTTGTCTAACATGCTCTTAAAAATCTCCAAGGATGGAGATTCCACAACCTCCCTAGGCAATTTATTCCAGTGCTTAACCACCCTGACAGTTAGGAATTTTTTCCTAATGTCCAACCTAAACCTCCCTTGCTGCAATTTAAGCCCATTGTTTCTTGTCCTATCCTCAGAGGTTAAGAACAACAATTTTTCTCCCTCCTCCTTGTAATAACCTTTTATGTACTTGAAAAATGTTATCCTGTCCCCCCTCAGTCTTCTCTTTTCCAGACTAAACAAGCCCAATTTTTTCAATCTTCCCTAATAGGTCATGTTTTCTAGACCTGTAATAATTTTTGGAGTAACAGCCGTGTTAGTCTGTATTCGCAAAAAGAAAAGGAGTACTTGTGGCACCTTAGAGACTAACCAATTTATTTGAGCATGCTCAAATAAATTGGTTAGTCTCTAAGGTGCCACAAGTACTCCTTTTCTTTCTGTAATAATTTTTGTTGCTCTCCTCTGGACTTTCTCCAATTTGTCCACATCTTTCCTGAAATGTGGTGCCCAGAATTGGACACAATATTCCA
This sequence comes from Lepidochelys kempii, assembly GCF_965140285.1. NCBI lineage: Eukaryota > Metazoa > Chordata > Testudines > Cheloniidae > Lepidochelys > Lepidochelys kempii. The sequence goes on from NC_136382.1 coordinate 59,406,096, forward strand.
GTTGATGCCTAATCAGCATGGAGTAGAGTGGAAGACTTAATTCTTGTGTCTTGCTCAGAACACTTCTGCTAATATATCCCAGAATGATGTTCGCTTTTTTTACAATAGTTTTACACTCTTTACTCATATTTAGCTTGTGGACCACTATGACCCCCAGATCCCTTTCTACAGTACTTCTTCCTAGGCAGTCATTTCCCATTCTGTATGTGTGCAACTGATTGTTCCTTCCTAAGTGGAGTACTTTGCATTTGTTCTTATTAAATTTCCTCCTGTTTACTTCAGACCATTTCTTCAGTTTGTCCAGATCATTTTGAATTATAATCCTTTCCTCCAAAGCGCTTGCAACCCCTCCCAGCTTGGTATCATCCTCAGATTTTATAAGTGTACTCTCCATGCCATTATCTAAATCACTGATGAAGATATTGAACAGAAACGGACCAAGAACTGATCCCTGCAGGGCCCCACTCGTTATGCCCTTCCAGCATGTCTGTGAACCACTGATAACTACTCTCTGGGAACTGTTTTCCAACCAGTTATGCACCCACCTTATAGTAGCTCCATCTAGTTTGCATTTCCCTAGTTTGTTTATGAGAAGGTCATGCGAGACAGTATCAAAAGCTTTACTAAAATCAAAATATACCACGTTTACCATTTCCCCCCTATCTACAAGGCTTGTTACCCTGTCAAAGAAAGATATCAGGTTGGTTTGACACTATTTGTTCTTGACAGATCCGTGCTGACTGTTACTTATCACCTTATTTGCTTCATTACCTTTCCGGATACAGAGGTTAAGATGACTGGTCTGTAATTCCCGGGTTGTCCTTATTTCCCTTTTTATAGATTGGCACGATATTTTCCCCTTTCCAGTCTTCCATGATGCTCTAATAAATTGGTTAGTCTCTAAGGTGCCACAAGTACTCCTTTTCTTTTTGCGAATACAGACTAACACTGCTGTTACTCTGAAACTTTTCAAAGATAATCACTAATGGCTCAGGTATCTCCTCAGTCAGCTCCTTGAATATTCTAGGATGCATTTTATCAGGCCCTGGTGACTTGAAGACCTCTAATCATTAATGTCCAAGTAATTTTTAACTTGTTCTTTCCCTATTTTAGCCTCTGATCCTACCTCTTTTTCACCGGCATTCACTATGTTAGATGTCCAATCACCACCAACCTTCTTGGTGAAAACTGAAACAAAGAAGTCATTTAGCACTTCTGCCATTTCCATATTTTTTGTTTTTGTTTCCCCCCCTCCCCCATTGAGTAATGGGCCTACCTTGTCCTCTTGCTTCTAATGTATTTGTAGAATGTTTTCAAGTTACCCTTTATGTCTCTAGCTAGTTTCATCTTGTTTTGTGCCTTGGCCTTTCTAATACTTGTATTATTTGTTTATATTAATCCTTTGTGATTTGACCTAGTTTCCACTTTTTGTAGGACTCTTCTTTTATTTTTAGATCATTGAAGATCTTCTGGTTAAGCCAGGGTGGTCTCTTTCCATCTTCCTATCTTTCCTATGCAGTGGGATAGTTTGATCTTGTGCTCTTAATAATGTCTCTTTGAAAAACTGCCAACTGTCTTCAAATGTTTTTCTACTTAGACTTGCTTCCCATGGGATCTTACCTACTTAACTCCATGAGTTTGCTAAAATCTGGCTTTTTGAAATTCATTATCTTTATTCTGCTGTTCTCCCTCCTACCATTCCTTAGAATGTGCAAATAAAACTAATTACACTAAGAAAATGCCCAGACTCCACAGCAGTGATTTCTCCTCCTGTTCGAAAATGACCTGCAGACTCAACATCTTCTCCCACTCAGCAAAGGGGTGACATTACTTTAGCACTGCATAAGTGTAAAGGAAACAGTTGATTAATATTCCATAGTTTGTGTGGCCCTGCAAACAGCCTCATGCAGGCTTCCTCAACCATACATTGAAAACAAAGAGCACTGCAGGGCAGGTCTGTGTGGCTAGCACCTGGCTGAGAGTAGAAGCCTTGAGGACACTAGGTTTTAGAATGCTACAATGTTAATGTTACAACTTAGGATATGTCTACATTGAAAACACTGCAGTGTGTGGGGAGGTGAAAGCTCCGGCTGGGGGTGGGGCCAGGGATAAGGGATTTGGGATGCAGAAAGTGGCTTCAGGCTGGGCCAGGGATGAGGGGTTTGGGGTGCAGAAGGTGGGTCCGGGCTAGGCCAGGGTGTTGGGGTGTGTGGGGAGGTGAAAGCTCCAGCTGGGGCTGGGTCCAGGGATGAGGGGTTTGGAGTGCGGGAGGGGACTCCGGGCTAGGCCAGGGGGGTTGGGGTGTAGGGTGTGTGTGAGGGGGTGGTACTTAGCACGGGGGGCAGTGTGTGGAGCCTTCCAGCCCCTGGCTGTCCCCGCCTAGTGGCTGCAGGGACCTGTGGCTGCTTCTAGGAGCAGTGAGGGGCCAGGGCAGGTAGGGAGCCTGCCCTAGCCCCGGGCCCCTGCTGCGCCGCTGACTGGACTTTTAATGGCCTGGTTGGCAGTGCCGACCAGAGCCACCAGGGTCCCTTTTTGACTGGGCATTCCTTCCTTTCCTGGACTAGATGACCTCTCGAGGTTCCTTCTAGTTCTACACTTCTATGATTCTAATGCCAAAGCTGACTTCAGTTTTGCAAAGTGTAGTGGGATATGGTGAATGGAACTGTGGGAAGAGCATAATACATTAATTTAGTATAACTTCCCAACACTTTAGGTATGTAATGTATATTATATTAATACCATGCATGTAATACCTATTAATGTGGTGTTTACTATGCCTTACACATGGTAGGAATGTAGGCTGACTAAATTAAACATGGGGGAGGCCTTATTTCTTGGAAGACAGGAGTACGGGGGATAAATTAATTAGCAGGCTGAAAACAGAATATTTGTGCTAAGATAAGTAAATGGATTAGTAAGCTAAGAGGCAGAACTGTACAGAGCATGCTGTACAGGGATTGGTTCCGACAAAGTAACCAAGCCAATCACAAAATGTGTTATGTAGTGTATAGTTAATGCAATGAGATGTGTAAATGTATATGGAAGGGAGAGGTTTGCTGTGTAACTTTGGATGTGTGGTATGCCCTACCCCTGATGCCCCATGCTTTAGCCTCATCAGCTCAGAGTAGCTCTGCTATATGCCAAATAAAGGAAACTAAGTGATGAGACTGGAGTCAAACTGCATTCTTGGGGAACTGATTGGAAGAGGTGGGAAGTGCTAACAAGTGATTTTTCCTTTCTTGGTATTCTACTGTTGAGAATAGCCCACTTCCACTTTAATTGAATTGTCTTGTTAGCACTGACTCCCCACATGGTAAGGCAACTCCCATCTTTTCATGTACTGTGTATATATACCTGCCTTCTGTTTTTTTCCACTCCATGCATCTGATGAAGTGGGTTTTAACCCACGAAAGCTTATGCCCAAATAAATTTGTTAGTCTCTAAGGTGCCACAAGGACTCCTCAGAGAATTTTGTGTGGGTAGCCCTGGTTCTATTCACATTACGTAAAGCAAAACTGTACTCATTTTCCTCAGACTTGCCTGCGCCATATAATTAAGTTACAGGGAGTGCCACTGATGGACCTCTTTCCATGGACCTCTTTCTCCTGTATTTCCATGCAGTAATCAGACTACAAAATGATGATAATAATGTGGGAGAGAATAGCGAGATCTGTTGTCATCAGATGAATTCAATAAGCTCTGTGACTGCTTTAGGTCCAAACCAGTGGCTGAATTTAAGAGGGAGCAGAGAGGTATTCCTGCTGCGCCCTCTTCCACAGGAATCCTGCTCCTGCAAGACAGAGCAGGATTCCCTGGGACCCAGGCCAAGGTGATGCTCTGTAAGGGTCACTTTGCTGCTCCACTGAGCAGGATCATGGTGCATGCTCATTAGATGGTGATGATGCTCTCTGATCTGCAGGCCATGCCCCCTTAGGTTGGTGTACCACTGAGTGCATTCCTGTATGCTAGAGGGGGATGCTACCTAACAGTTTGTGTGGGTTGGAATCTCGTCCTGCCCTCTCCTCCCTTTGTGTATTAGCCCTTAACTGGCATGCTTCTTTGCTTATTTTTTAGCAGACAAGATGTGCCTACTCCTCATTTTGGGCAGTTTGTTTTTTATTTGTTGGTTTCTCTGATTTGCTTTTTGTTAGAGAGACAAGGTGGGTGATGTAATATCTTTTATTGAACCAACTTCTGTTGGTGGGAGAGACAAGCTTTCGAGCTTACAGGGAGCTCACTGTCTTATTAGTTTAGATGATCTAAGGCCATTATTAGGACAGAGCTCTTTAGCTTTGCAAAAGATGAGCAGTGAGTTAGTTTCACTATGGGTTCAGTTGAATGAAATGCTTGGAGGTGATTTTTCTATCCAAGAGAGAGCTCACCAGTATAGAAAGCATTTCAAACACTTTTATAATGGAACTAATGAAGTGCACTAAACATTTGGCACAACACCAAGCGTGAGATTTTGTGCTGTGTCTCTTAGACCACCCTATGCCTGTCCCTACTAATAGCTGTTCAATTTTTCAAATTTTCCAAAATGATACACAAGAACTAAATGAAGGAGTGAAGCATTTGGAAGAAAGAATATTAGTCCATAGCTGTTGGTGTGCTAGAGCAGTGGTCAAGACCTCTGGAGAGAAGAGATGGGATTATATGCCACCTTTCTGCTCTCTTGGTCCTGGGACCTATCAGGGCCTGAACTTGCCTTGGCACAAAGCTGTTTTAACTTGCAATAGTTGATATAGGCCCCCAAGGAGCTGCTTTACTGGCCAGTGCATGGTTTTGTAGTTCTGCCCCTTCAAGCTCTGACACATCTTCTCCTCAGCCTGGAATGCCACCTATTCTGGGTCAGGAACTGCAGGAATGTGAATGCTCTGTGAGGATTGTTAGTTAATTGTTGCTGAGGATGCAAGTCACTAAGAGCTACAATCTTTTTAATATTGATGTTTTTGATAAAATGAGGCTTGCTGGCAGAACTTTATTTTATTTTTCTCTTCCCTTCTTAATTTAGGTTCCTTTGGAACTCTTGTTCTTCCAGCAGTAAGTATTCTTTTCTGGTACTACCTGACTTTCATAGCAAATGTTTGTGTTGGATAACTGCAGTCTCTCAATGCTTCTTTTATTGACTTAGGTTGATGACATGATATATTTTAGTGTTGTGCAAGGTGCAAATTATTTTGATACTCATGGAGTGGATGCCGCAGCTGACCAGTGAGCCAGGGAGATCCCATTCCAAATGTTTTTGTAGCTTGTTATAGAATAATTGAAGGGTTTAGAAGGCAAGTCCCAGCATCAGCTGGCATAGGACTCTAATATCTGAACAGCATTTACACTGATTAGTTTATGATTGGTAGACATCATTCTTCCCAACACACTGTGAATGCTAGGTGAATAGTGCCAAAACCCCCATCCACAAATATTAGATCAAAATTTTAAACAATTTCACATTGATTGTGTTCATACACAATACTCTGTTGGAATTACATTCTCTAGCAAACAAATTTTCCAACTTCAAACAATATGTTAATCAGATATTGGAGAATGTGTGAGAGGTGGAAAGTGCATTCTGAATTTGTAATCATAAGTATTCACATTGGAAACCTGATTTTAAGAGCTATGCTATCCTATCAAGGAACACATTTTACCAAGGGCTAGTTTTCAAAGGTTCTGAGCAACAGCAACTCCAAATGAAGTCAATGGGAGATGCAGATGCTAAGCATCTTTGATATTCAGACCCCAAATAACATGAATACTCAATCAAAACAACTGAATGTGACTGGCAAATATCAAATATTTGAAGCAACACTCACAGTGAACAGTTTGTGAATTGTGAGAAATCCATAGGTTGCAATATATTTGCACAAAACATTCATTCAGCAAACAGACTAAGAATTGAAGCCCATTCATGGATTCTTCATGAACAGAAAAGAGTTTAATTCACTGGCTATGTTAATTGTTAGTAATTATTGGCTCACTTCTTAAAGAGCCATTACATCTCCTCAAACCACTCCCATCTTAAATCCCATTATTTCCCACAAGCTTTGAAAGGAGGTAGTTGCTGTGATTACTAATGTATTTTAATACATAGTGAATAACCACATAAAAAGAGAAGAAAACTGATTTTGAGCCAGATCCTAGCCTATGAAAAGGTGGATTTGTGATGCTCCAGTGCTACAAAGCAGCCTTAAAGCTGTCCTAACAGGCCAGTGGGAGTCTTTCCTGGTGGGGAAATCCCTACAGCAACTCTAAGGCACCCTTCCAAGCTGTATTGCTGAAGCCTGGGCTTTGCTGGGGGAGATATGAGTGTGACCAGTGCATTCTTCAGGTCCTGGTGATCCCCACACACCACAGTGGCCTCTAGGGGACTAGTACAAGCTTGCACAATTTAGAGCAGCCCTGAGGCTGTGCTAATTTGTGATGAAGACTGAAACTGTGTACTGGCCAGTTCCAGGAAGTGTTAGATCTAAAGGTGGCTCTGATACACCCAAGGAGTCTGTAGAGTTCAGCTTATAGTGTCTTTAATTACTATCTGAAGCTATGATAACTAAGGCTAAGATTTTGTCTTGGTTATTTTTAGTAAAAGTCACGGACAGATCATGGGCAATAAACAAAAATTCATGGAGCCAGTGACCTGTTCATGACTTTACTAAAAATAACCAGGGTGCAGGGCTAGATAGGGGGAGGACTGGAGTCCCATGGGGGGATTGACAGGCTGACCTGGCTCCAGTGGCCGCAGCGGGGGATGCAGCCACGCGGGGCACACAGCCCACGCTCCAGAGCTGGCTGCAGCTGTGGGACAGGTGTGCAGACCTGACTGAAGCTCCCGCCAAGCCCTGGCCACAGCCGGAGAGGGATGCACAGTCCTGGGAAGCCACAAGAGGGCTGTGTGGCCCTGGCTGCAGCCCCACCAAGCCTGGGACTCTGTGGGGCTAGGGCACACGGCCCCAGCTGCAGCCCCTGGTGGAAGTGCGGTGCTGAGGCACACGGCCGTGTCTGCAGACCCCGCCAAGCCCGGGACGCTACGGGGCTAGGGCTCACGGTCTTGGCAGAAGCCGCCGGGCAGGGGCACATAGCTCTGGCTGCAGCCCTTGGTGGAAGCTGTGGGGCTAGGGCGCATGGCCTCGGCTGTGGCCTGGCTGCAGCCACCAGTAGAAACCACAAGGCTGGGGCTGCAGGGTCCTGGTTCCAGCTAGCCTCAGTTGCAGGGCAGGGGCGCACAGCCTCCTGAAGTGTAGAAGTCACAGAGGTCTGGTAAAGTCACAGAATCCGTGACTGCTGTGACCTCTGTGACTAAGTTGTAGCATTAATGATAACTAATTCATTCTTTCAAGGTGAGAATGTTCTTTTTCATTAGCATGGCTACAGTAGTCAACCATATTACCTACAGTGTAATTGTCTGGTAATACAATCTACATAATGTGTTACTGTGAGTTACTATTTTTGATTGTCATATTTTCCGAAAGAAACAGTAACTTCATGGGCTGAGGTGAGAGCTCATGACAGTAACTGATGTGATTTACAGCTGTACTTCTTTTATTCATAGCCCAGCTATTATTATTACTGTTATTGTTAAGAAAAAGAAAGTGAGGACAAGAATACCATTTGTGAGTGAGAATGATTTTTGTCATGGCTGAGGGAGGAGAGAATCATGAAAAAAAGATGGAGAGTGTAAGTGGGAAAGCACATAATAAGCTCCTATTGGACAGCACCCAAGAGTTGAGTAACTCCCATTTGGTCAGGAAATGCCCTTTTTAGAGTAGTTTTTTATGGAGCTGAGGAGTTGGAGTCAATGGCTACCATTATTTTAGCAGTGACTTCCTGAGCTTGTGGTCTCTGTCAGCTGAGAAATGTGACAAAGGACTCAAGTTACTTTTAGCAAAACAGTTATGCTACCTTATTTCCCTATTGCTGACTTCACAAGCCTGATAACTTCTGACATCAGCATCAAGAAGGATGAAACAGCCAGGGAAGTGACAGGAAGAAAAAAATGGATTTTTTTTTCAGGATGTGTTAGCATTATTGGGAAGTCAAAAAGTGATAGAGTAATCCATTTTGTTAATAATAATAAAATCTATGAAAAATGTATTTGGGAACTGCAAATAAACAATGTGTATTTTTCAGTAAAAAAAAATCAAACTAAATCCTTGCAAGTGTGCTCATATAATAATTGTTAGAAATGTTTTCAATTGCTATGATAAAAGGGAGCAAGCTCTTTATTTGTTTTATCCATTGTTTTGAATCCTCTGAATATTTCTTGGACTTTTTCTTAGGGGAACTTGCCTGTTTCCACAATTAATACCATATCATTCAATATATTAAAATGTTCATATATTTAACTTAATTTTTTTTTACATATTGAGCCAATTTTTTGACAAAAGTTATAAGTGGGGCTGTGTCCCTTTAGTTAACATTTTCTAGAATATTTGTCCATGAAGTGTGAGAGGTTTAGAAGACATGAATCATATGTTCTTGGCAGTGAGTCTACTAAAAACTCCAGTTTAAAAAAAAAAAGCACCAAGTTTAGTGTGGCATTCCTCTTCAAAGATGTAGTTTGGTAAGTCCTCATTTGAATGATCGTCTTGGTTTCTGTGATAAATGTGCATTTGGCATAGGAAACAAAGATATAACTAGAGAGAGCAAAGAGAGTACAGTAGAACCTCGGAGTTACAAACACCAGAATTATGAACTGACCAGTCAACCACACACCTCATTTGGAACTGGAAGTACACAACCAGGCAGCAACAGCAGAAAGAGACGGAGAGAGCAAGCAAATACAGTACAGTACTGTGTTAAATGTAAACTACTGAAAAAAAAGGGGAAAGCAGCATTTTTCTTCTGCTTAGTCAAATTTCAAAGCTGTATTAAGTCAATGTTCAGTTGTAAACTTTTGAAAGAACAACCATAATGTTTTGTTTAGAGTTACCAACATTTCAGAGTTACAAACAACCTCCATTCCTGAGACGTTCATAATTCTGAGGTTCTACTGTATATTTTAAGATATTTTCCTTCATGCTGAACTCCTGATTTTCACTTTTTTTACTTGCTTATATAAATAGAAAATTTACAAAGGAGAACAAAAATTATTGATTTCTGTGTGCATGCACGTATAGATACACATTCTGTATAGACATACGATTGAATCTGTATAGTCATTGTATGGCATTTTCCCCACCCTGGAAATTCCATTCACTCATATGACCTTAAAACAAATTTTAAAAGCAAGAGAGAGTTTATTTACAGAATATGGTACGACATTTTTCAGTGCTGGGCCTGGTGAATTAACAGATGCAATTCTCATTACCAGTTTGAGGTGTGTACTTAATTTCCTGTATGTTTTACTGAAAAATGTCAATCTATTGCGTTTAAATTGATTTGATTTCAGATTCCATATTTACACCTTTCTAACTGCAAACAAAAGGCCATGTCACACCATAAGTTTTTTTGTTTTTTTTTTTTAACCAGAAATCATCTGGGTGTTTTGTTTAAAAATCTGATGGCACAACAGGACCCAGAATTTGGGTTAGCATGGGTCAAGGATCCACAGTACCTGAGGCTCACTCATTATGCAATGCCTCATTCAGGGTGAAACTCCCCTGTGTACCACCTGACTCTCTACACTACTCAGGCCCTGCATAGGGCATGCATATCTGCTAGGTACTGCTGAAAGGATTTCTGCTCTGAACCTGCATAGAAAGCTATGATGGCGGCCAGTGGGGGGCGGAGCCTGGAGATTTAAATTTATTATTGTTTTTTCCTTAAAGTATTGGGGGGAGGGGGATAATTATTTTGAAAAGTATTATTAGAAAAATTATAGTGTGTGCGCTACGTACAAACTTTTAAGCCACTGTAACATGGCCAAATAAAACCCAGTTTTCCCTGAAAGGCACTCTTCCCAGGGTGATGGCCCAGTTCCCCAATGCTATTTAAGTGCCTAATCCCCCTCCCCCATCCAATCCGGCATACTCTCCTTATCAGGCCTTTTGTTCAAACTTTCCAGGAAAATTCATTAGCAGACAATGACCAAGTCGGGAAAATTTCAGCCCCCAAAGTGAAAATTGTGGAAATTGTTAAGCAATTGAACTAAAAAAAAGGAGATTGGGGCGAGTTAAGTGGAAATGCTTAGGCAACTTTAACTATAAATTTTTCTCAGTGCTCCAGCTATATATATACATACATAGAAAGCCTCCTGCTTGCATTTTGGTTGAGTCTGATTATAGGCAGGAATAAGAAGAAAAGGTTTCAGAAAGGCACATCTGAATGCAAGTTCTCAGACAACTAGCGGGTAATTGCAAGGAATGACACTTTTAGAGTCAGACTCCTAGCTACCAAGTGCAATGTTTCTTCAGCCTGCTGGGGCATGTCTATGGAAAATTATGGATGTTGGTTCCATAACAGGCCAAACTACTCAGGAAATAGGTTGGCTTGTTAGGAAGTCCAACAATCAACTCTGCATCCAAACAGCTAAGGATCTCCCTATGGGGAGGAATGGTAGGCTGCTTATCACTATCACTTCAGGATTTTGCTCACAAGGGAAAAGTACCTCTGTGCAATCAGAAGTAGTGCAAGTGGCTGTATATCCCAGGCAGTCTGCAGAGCTACTTACTGAGGAGGTTGCTTTCTGCTGGAGTGAGCCATTTGTTTCAGATTTCTCCAAAATGATATATTTAAAGGCCAAACTAGCTGGGTGGAAATGTACCTAGCAAGCACTATTTGAAAACAGGAGGCCTCTCAGAGAAGTACATATTCACAAGAATGAGACAGTTTTCACACAACAAAACATATTTCTCTTTTTGTGAACTAAATCAGTTGACCTGCTCCTAAAGGTGTCAGGGTGTACATGACATGTCTTTATGAAACACGCTTACCTTTCATGTTTACAAATTGCAGTACATGAGACTGTAACAGAGATACTCTTTTTCTTTCAGCTGCCTTTGAACAGCAGGGCTGGCAGTTATGAGTTACTGGTGAAAGGCCATGCCGAGGGCCGGCTGTTATTCTCTAACAGCACCAGCCTGTTATTTGAGCACAAGAGTATCTCTGTCTTCATCCAGACTGACAAGTCTCTATATAAACCAGGCCAAGAAGTGAAGTTTCGGGTTGTCACTGTTGATCCTGATCTCAAACCCTTCAAAACTTCTCTAAGCATATACATCCGGGTGAGTACACATTGGAAATCTAGCAATAAACTGGAATCAGCTTGACATTTGAATTTCCAGTCAAGTCATGCTCCTGAGTATGCTCACATTTAACATGCAACATGGGTTTTACTTTAGGACCCTCGAGGGAATTTGATTCAGCAATGGTTGTCAGAGAAAGGTGATTTGGGTATGGTTTCCAGAAGATTTCAATTATCAACAAGCCCTCTACTTGGAGACTGGTCAATACAAGTACAAGTCAATGTGAGTATTAACACTGTTGAATTGTATAGAAGGTAAGTTCCTCCTGCCAGACAGTGAAATTCCCCACAGTTTAAGAATGAAATCTACATTTGCAATGATGAGACAAAACAGAAACAAGTATAAGCCCTGATCCTGCAATGAGGCTGAGCCCTCTTGAAGTCAGTGTGGGTCTGCCTGTACAGAGCTCATTGCAGGACTGAGGCTATAGGCTGGGATAATTAACAAAACCTAGGTAAAGGTTTTAATAGTATATGGTTTTGTAGCAAACTAGAATTCTGGACATTCTAAATTAAGGTGCATATTTCATCCTGAGCTTTGAGTTTTGGTTTTGACAGATAACGTTACAACTTAAATGTTGTTTACATTTTTTTTTAATAAATGTTCCTTCATGAAGGAAAAAAGTCATGGAAGGTTACAAGCAGACTATTCTGGTGTCTTGAGAAGAGGCACACTTAGATTTATTAATGACAGGCAAGTTTACAAAAAGTCAACACGGTATGCAGCCAGTCACTGGCTAAAGAGGCCATAGAATCAAACACTGGAGCTGTAATTTTAAAAAGGGCTGGATAGTTTTATTTCAGCAGAACCTCAGTAATTTATACTAGTGATTGGGAGAGCCATTAAAAATGACTGAGTTATGCACAAAGCAAATAAGTGAGTAATAAAGCAATGATAAGGCATCACAAAATGTGTCACTAAACTTTGGTTAGCTGGTAAGTTGTAATTTATAATAGGTTCTAACTGTTTACAATATTCCATGGGATACCAGTAAACGTAATGTATATTTTGTAAATGTACATGTCATAGAGGTTAATAATGACTGCTCTAAAAGTGTACTGTTTTGTAGTCACATTTCCAAAATTTCCTCTAATATGGCTCTCAGAAATTCAGCTTCATGTTTCCTATCCAGTTTGTGCTTGCAAATTCCCATCTGGGTATGTAAATTATTGCTTGTGTACATACAAATTCAGGGCCTGCTCCAAAGCCCAATGAAGTCAATAGAAAGAATCCCATTCACCTAAATGAGTTTTGGATAGGGTGGGGGGTTGGGGGCTCAAGTTTAAAGACTGGTTTAAAAGTGTGTAATTTTAGTTTTAGTTTGCTGTTCACAAAAGTTTAGAGATTCATATAGTCTAAAGTGGGCGATAGTAGCAGTCATGGATACATTTAAGGATCTGATTCTGCAAACATTTACTACTGAGTATGGTGTTCCCTACTGTTAGTAGATCCACTGAAATCAGGATCGTAAGCATTGTTCTCTGTAGCAATGATTCCGGGTTTGGGCCTTTGGTTTGTAACTGTCTATGGGGGAGAAAATAAAAGACAAAGTTGGAAAAGCTCCTTATTGGAAAGGAAAAAAGAAAAATTCCTTAGCTTCTGTTTTGACTAGTGTGGTAGCTCTAAGAGAACAGAGGAAAAGCCATACAGGGGAGGTGAGTTCTTGTCAGATTATAAGAACTCGTTCTGCAACTGGTAAGCCACCCAACACATATTACAGGATATGAATAAATCTCAGTAAAAATGTAGTGTTCCCAAAAACCTGAAGTTTTGAAATTTAGGAATCTACAGCAAAGTTCAGGGAAAGCATATACCGCTTGGAGCTTCACACATAGGGCTTAGCATGGCACTGGATACAAACGCAATATGAAAAAGAGAATGAGATCACATATTGCTGCAGAGAGAAAATTAGGACACTATTTAGTGTCATCCCAATGACTGGCAGCAGTTCACAAAGCAAATTAGCACAAAACATATGCAACTTGCTTAGCCAAATAAGCTTTAGGGACTATATAAGCCTGAGCAAGAAGGGGAATTTCAGTGAGCCCCAAATGTCAGGTCAGTCTTGAAAGACATTGGCTGTGGCTTGATAAAGCCTGAGCCATTTAGCAAAGTGTGCTTGTATCTTGGAGACAACACAACACAAACCTCAGATTCAAGCATGTGTATTATTTTCCATAATAATTCTCTTTTCCCTTCTGGCTCTCATGCATGCTCAGATTTGAGCTTCACACTGTACAATGATAGAATATTTTGCAGCATTTCTGTGCGAGGGAGCCTATGCTCACATACTATGGAGATGTCTTATGTTGATGAAGGTCTTATATTTTCAGAACACTAAATATCAATGAATATACTTCTGAATTTGTATAGGAAGAAGGGAATTATCATACTGGATCCATCCAGTGGACTATCTCATCCAATATTTTGTCTCTAACAGCAGCTAATAGCATATGCTTCAGAGGACTGTGCAGGAAACCCTGCAGAAGACAATGGTAGAGTAACTTGCCTACAGGAAAAGTTTCTTCTTGACTCCATTAGTTAGGAGTTGGCTTATGCCCTGAAGCAAGAGAGTTCATTTTCCTTTCCAAAACTCTTGGGGCCAGATTCTGACCCCCTTATGCTAAGTAACACCTTGCTCCATGAAATGCTCTCATTTATTTCCATGGCATCACTCCAGGAGTAAGGTAGTAATCAAACAGAGAAAGGATATCGGAATCTGGCCTTAAAAAAAAAAATCTTTATTACTATAACTCTGGATGTTCCTCTTGGGTAAAATTTTCAAAAGTGCCTAAGTCACTTAGGAGCTTAAGTCCCATTGACTTTCAGTGGAACTTAGGCTCCTAAATCTTTTGAAAATTTTACCTGTTATCCCTATAATTATAGAATCATAGACGTTAGCTTTGATAAAAACCTTTGAAGCTATCTAATTCAGGAGTTCCAAAAGGTATTCATAGTGTGGACCACATTTAAATACAGAGATTGTCTTTCTGCAGATCACTAGCAAGTGCTTCATGGATTATCAGAGGTCTGTGGAACATACCAACCCCTGCTAATGCAGGATTGGTCCCTGTACTATATTTTCTGGTGCTTTGTCCAGTTTGTTGTTAGAAGTCCCGAAATCCAAGGCATCCACAACTTTCCTTGCAGACTATTGAACAATCTGATATGTCTCACTGCTTAGGAAAATTTTGCTGTTACTCAGGCTAAATATTCTCTTTATTCTCTTGCTCATCCCCATTGTTCTTATACACTTATTTGTGCCACCCCAAATTTGTGCCACCTCTCTCTTCCTGGAGTCAACAGCTTTCACATGTAAGATGATTATCATGCTTCCCTCTGCTCCAACTCTGTCCCTGGCCAGCCAATGTCCTGCTCCCACCTGCCTCCTGTGTGGTATTGTGCCCCAAGTCAGCATGGAGCTGTGTTCCACACTATGCAGAGGGTGAACACCTTTTGTATGGCTCCCATGGAGATTCCACCCTAGTGCAATGGAACTGCACTGATTTGGCTACAGATGATGGAGCTGGATTTGCCTCAAGAAGAAGAGGTCCCTTGCGTCTAAGTGTTCAAAGAAAAAAATTGTTTTATCTATTTATATGTAAAGTTGTACAAATGCACCAGCTATCCTTCCAAGCAGGGTTACACAGAACTTATGTGTACCATTAGGGAAAACTTAGTTGCTGCAGGATATAGAGATTGGCTCAAATGGTAAGATCTGAATACTGAGCATGATCAGAACTTTCCCAGAATTCTAGGGTGTTCAGATTTGGCTTTTAGTTTGGCCTGTTGTACACATAAAGGCCTTTTGCAACATTCAGATCTGGATTGATATTTGGATCTGATTGGCAAGGAGCTGAGACTGGGATCCATCCCCCCACTCCAATCCCCCTGTCAGAGCAGGGCCCCCTCACACTCTGAGCCCTCTGCTGGGGCAAGGCCCGCTCATACTCTCATCTCCCTGCTGATAGTCTCAGCTCTTCACCAGCCAGCAATGCTACATCTTCCCTGGGCCTGCAGGGTCTGCCGTGGGCTGGACTGGGCAAGGCCTCCTAATCTCTATGTTGTCAGTGCTACCTCTTCTCCCTGCTGGCTGCACAGACCTGTGGCCTGGGTCAGAGCTGCGTTGGACTGGCCAGCACCATATGGGTCATCTATGTGCTGAGCTGGTTCTCGATGTTCATTCAGGTGCCATTCAGCACCCTGGCCATCGATGAGACATTTTTTCCCCAGCCTGCACCCCCTACTCCCCAGGGTAGGTTTAGTCTATCACCACCCCATACCCCACTGCTCTGGGATGGGACTGGCCAGCTAACCACCCACAAGTAGCTGCATCCTCAGTGGGCAGGTGAAAATGGAGATGCCTGCTTCCGCCTCCCTGCTGTTGGAATAATCATGGTATTGGACTAATTTCATTATTTCTGCATAGTCCATGAAATTTTGATTTTCATAGGTCCCTATTAATAGGACTCTGCATGACTGCAGGGGTTCATCCCCTAGCAGCTTCCAGTGCAGGATTGGGAGCTTTTACAGTACATCTTTAAGAGAATATATACTTCATAATTAAAAACAAAAATGATTTTTTACAAAATCATAAAATGTTACTATAAATTCACTCAGTCTAGATAGGTTTCAGAGTAACAGCCGTGTTAGTCTGTATTCGCAAAAAGAAAAGGAGTACTTGTGGCACCTTAGAGACTAACCAATTTATTTGAGCATGAGCTTTCGTGAGCTACAGCTCACTTCATCGGATGCATACCGTGGAAACTGCAGCAGACATTATATACACACAGAGATCAGCTGGATAGTCAGTTGCAATGCAAAAGAAGTGGAGTTTTTTAAAAAAATGTTGCCCACTAGATGTCAGTATAACCAAGAAAAAGCCTTAATAGAAAACTAGGATAAAAGCACTGAAATCTGCATGCTTCAGGCATTGCAACAGAAAAGTCCTATGATGTTTTTTCCCCTAATACAGGGCTTTAGCATTATTTCTCCTTGACAGCAGAGACAAAATTTTAAGTGTACATTCTATTCCCACAGGGGGAAACAATATACAAATTTGTAGTATTCTGTATTCATTTACTAATAGTGCTGACTGAAAATTTTTCAACAGTGTTTTTCTGCAGAAAATGCTTTTTTATTGAAACAGAGCTTCTGTGGGAACCTGTCAATTCTGATGAAATTTTGTTTAGAAAAAATCAAAATTAAGTGTTTGTTAAAGTTGAAACATTCCATTCCAATAAGGTCAAAACAGAACATTTCAACCATATCAAAAAAGCTTAGTTTCTATTTTTTCTAAATGAAATGTTGTCAAAATTAACACGTTCCCATGGAAATTTTTTATTTCAATTAAATGATTGAGTTTAAATTAAATGGAAGGGTAATCAAAACCAGTTAGTTAATTATGGTTTTTGATTTCTAAAGGGCAGACTTTGGGAAATTAAAGAAATTAGCTATAGAAATCAACTAGATTGAAGAGTTCAAGGACTTAAATGTGGAGGAGGCTAGGAATTTCTTCAAATCAGTTATACAAAAACTATCTGAAAATTTGCACCCCCAGCAATAGGAAAAAATTTGCAGGGAAGAGCTCCATACCCAGCTGGATGAATAATCACCTAAAAATTTTTTAACAGGAGTAAGCAGAGTGCCTATGAGGAATGGAAAAAGGGGTTGATTCGCAAAAAAGCTACATTGTGTAGGTTACAAAATGTAGGAATAAAGTGAAAAAGGCTAGAAGTCAAGCTGAATTAACTCTTGCCAAGGAAATTAAAATAAATAGTAGTTTTTTTAGTTATGTAAATAAAAAGAGAATATGGAAAGATGAGGATGGGCCATTGGGCAGTGTAGATGGGAAGGAGATTAAAGATAGTCTAGGTATGGCCCAAAACCAAGATGAATACTTTGCCTTGGTAGTCAGTAAGGATGATAATATGGAACATGTGCATTAAGGCAGTACGGCTGGTGGAATGGGTGTCTAGAAATGGAAATTAGCACATTCAAGATGGAAGAAAAACTTTCAGTTCAATGCGCTCAAATTGCGGGGTTGAGTAATTTCTATCCCAGAATACTGAAAGAACTGGTACATAAGATTGCTAGTCTGGTAGCAAGGATTTTTAATAAATCTATCTATTCATGGGTAGGACCATATGACTGGAGAATAACTAACATTGTACCTATATTTAAGAAAAAGAAGAAAAGTGACCTGGGCAATTACAGAGCCATTATTCTGACCTCAGCAGTATGCAAGGTTTTAGAATAAATTGTGAAGGAATGAATAATTAAATTCAGTGAGGTAAATGGTAAAGGTGATGTATGCAACATGGATTTACTAGAGGTAAATCATGTCAGGTTAACTTGATTTCCTTCTTTGAGAAAATAACTGATTTTTTTAGATAAGGGGACTGCATGCAGTAGATTTAATATACTTGGACTTCAGTAAAGCATTTGACACAATACCACATGGGAAATTATTAATTAAATTAGGGAAGATGGGGATCAGTACAAGCATTGTAAGGTGAATAAGGAACTGGCTAAAGGGGAGAAGGCAACGGGTTGTGTTGAAAGGTGAATTATCACATTGGAGGAAGGTTACTAGTGGAGTTCCTCAAGGATCCATCTTGGGACCAATCTAAGTCAATATTTTTATTAAAAGACCATCGCACAAAAAGTAGGAGTGTACTAATGAAGTTTGCTCATGATACATATTTGGGAAGCATCATCAGTACAGAGGAGGATCAGAATATTATACTGGAAGATCTGAATGACCTTGAAGACTGGAGTCACAGAAATGGGGTGAAATTCAATAGTACAAAAGTACAAAGTAATGCACTTAGGGTTTAATAATAAGAATTTCTGCCACAAGCCGGGGGCTCATCAGTTGCAGGTGGCAGTGGAGAAGAGAGACCTGGGTGTGTGGGTTGATCACAGGATGACTACAGGCCACCAGTCTGATGTGGCTGTGAAAAAGACAAATGTGATACTAGGATGTATCAGGTGAGGCATTTCCGGTAGATAGAGAAGCATTAATGCCATTGTACAAGGCACTGGTAGACCTTGTTTGGAGTACTAGGTACAATTCTGGGCATGCATGTTCAAAAAAGATTAATTTAAACTGGAACAAGAGCAGCTAGGATGATCAGGGGAATGGAGGGCCTGTCTTATGAGAGGAGACTGGAAGAGCTTGGCTTGTTTTGTCAAGCAAAAAGAAGGCTGAGAGGGGATATGGCTAAAGGACAATGTTGGCACAAGAATAAGTGGATATAAACTGGCCATGAACAAATTCAGGCTGGAAATTAGAAGATGGTTTCTAATCATCAGAGAGAGGGATGAGGTTCTGCAACAGCCTCCCAATAGGAGTTGTGGGGGCAAACAACTGAATTAGTTTTAAGGGAGAGCTGGACAGATTTATGAGTGCAATTGTATGATGACGTTGCTTGTGATGGTAAGGGACAGAACTTAGCAGTCCTGGGGCTCACTTCTGGATTATGTTTTGTGTTCCTAAACCTCATGCTTCAGGGTTTCAGTCGGCCACTGGCAGGGGTCTTAAAAGGCTTTCTCCCCCTCCCCCAGTATATTCTGGGAGGGTTTATTTTTTATCTCCTTCCTCTGAAGCATCAGGGATGGCCAGGGGTGGTGATAAGACATTGGGTAGGGATAAGGCCAGGGCTATGAGGTGTCTCTGAGTATTCTCTTAGGTGCTTGGCTGGATGGTTCTTACTCACATGCTCAGGGTCCCTAACTAATCCCTGTATGTGGGCTTGGGAAGGAACATTGTTTTTTTCCCCCATTCCCCTGCATTGTCAGGGGAATGTGTCACTTGTCAGGATTATCTGGGAATATCTCACTTAATCTTTCCCCAGTGATTGTAGGGGCCTCAGTCCCTTCTGTTGTTTGCCAGTGGCACATAACAGTCTGGTTTCCTGTGGGCTGTAATACTTTGGTCTAATTTTGGTTGCTGGGTTTAGTGTGCTGGTACTGAGTGGTGTTGGTGACCTTGATATACAGGAGGGCAGACTAGATAATCTGGTGGTCCCTTCTGGCCACAAATGCTATGAAATGGCATTTTCCAACTGAAAAAACTTTTTGAACAGCTAGGCATTCTGCTGTGTTTTGTTGTAGGCTCCTGTATGCCTGACAGTTTGTATAATTACATTAATTTGGCTTCAGTATCTACAGTCTGAAGCCTTCATGATAGATATTACGTTGCTGTCAAATTACTCACATTTCCCTACAAGTTTTTCATGCCAAAATCTATCTAGAAATTAATTAATCACTTAGATTTCACTTTAGTCCTGCAGTCCTGTCTTCTCTCATAGGTGTTCAGATCCTCTACCATGTCTGGTATCCTAGATGTTTCTGTGTATGTTATTAATTAGCGTTATTATTTTGTTCTAATTATCTTTGGTTAATGTTTGATTTGCATTTGATTTAGGAAAGAGGGGTGGGAGTGTGATGCCACAATAGCTACTTGAGTTAGTGGATAGTGGTCTGTGTGAAAAGATAGGTTTCAGAGTAACAGCCGTGTTAGTCTGTATTCGCAAAAAGAAAAGGAGTACTTGTGGCACCTTAGAGATTGGTTAGTCTCTAAGGTGCCACAAGTACTCCTTTTCTCTTTGTGTGAAAAGACTAATCTTTATTTCCCAGCCCCATTCAGGTAGTATGGGTCAAGGATCTGTACAAGAATATGGAAGGGGAATGCCAAAACCAAAATTTAAAAAAATATAATAATCCATGTCCCATTTAAGAAGGCCTCCAAACTGATTCCACCTGGCAGAGAGCCTAGATCTTATTGTCATTAGGAGGCAAGCAGGCTTTCTTCCTTTCTCTTAGGTGTCAGGTTGGGGAAGGAGCATCTTATTGAAGTTCATGAGGCCCTTACCTCAGCGCCATCAAACATACAATCAGAAGAACAAAAGTCTCTAGGTCCAGATCAGGCTGGTGAATCTGCATGCTATAGCTGCCAGCATTATTGTTGTTGTTTACCACCACTGCTGCCCCTCCCCTTAACAAAAATTACCCCTTAGAATAGAGGTTTTCAGACTTCAAGACCAAGCCTACTGTATCTAAGAGTCAAAATTACTCGGTGCCCAACCTTCATGATTTTAATCAATGTAGTTCTAATGGATTCGTGTTTTGACACTATACTTTTAATTGACACTTGTACCATCGCATTGTGGGCTGCACATTCCTAGTGCTACACATACTACAGTTTGAGAATTGCTAACAGAGCAAAGCTCACATGTACTTGACTTCTCTTCCTCCTTCCCTCTTACTATCACACTCTCCTTACATCTTATCTCAAATTAGATTATAAATTCTCAGGACATTTACTAAGTGTTATCACATAATGGTTTCTGAGATACAACAATTGTTACTCCGAGCAGGATTATAACTGTGGTAATTCAGTTTTTACTTTTGGTAAATGCTAAGTTTTAAATGGTGACCAGAGCACCAGAAGATTGGAGAAAGGCAAATGTTACACTGATTTAAAAAAAAAGAAGAATGTTTGGCATTTATTTCCCCACAATTCTAACTTCTATCTCAAGGAAAACAATGGAACACAAACATGAACAGTAGTAAGAAGCATGAATTAAAAAAAACAACCAAATTTTTATGGGAACAGAATAAAAATTTAGTGGAAAGCCATAGATGTAATATTTGATATCAGCAAAGCATTTGAAATACTGTCTTATGAAATCATGTTCTCACTTATTTCAACCTAAATAAGATATGCACTCTATAATAGATAGAAAACGAGCTGTGGGACCACAAAATAAGGATTAGGATAAACAGCAAAATACTGAATTGAAAGGAGGTGATTAGCAGGGAACTGTAGAGTTCTGTGTTAGGTCCTGTCCTATTAAATAAGATATGAATGAACTAGAAGAGTGAGCAGACATAATGTTAATGACATTTGGAGTTATTACTGACTTGAAAGGAGATGCAGACACTACAGATAATAGAAAAGGACCTACTAATATTTAGAAACAAATTGTAAACTGTAAAGTGCTATTTCCCTACCCCAATCCAAACATCTCAGCCCTCCTGAGTCTGGTTTAACACAGCTACTACAGTCTCAAAGTAAAGTCACCACTACTATACTCTGGTGCACAACATGCAGAGTGAAATCCTGACACCATTGAAATCAGTGTCAAAACTCCCATTGATTTCAGAGGAGCCAGGATTTAACCCACAGTAATTACAGGAAACCCTTCCAGCCTGAATCTTTTCCTTAGGATTCCACAGAGAATGCCTTACCAGTAAACAGATCTCTTCTAATCCCTAGCTTCTTCTATCCGAGGGGTATACCCTTGTATCAGGTAGGCTAGCATCAGCTGCAGCAGTCAGCTCTACTTTATTTAATCTCTCTTTAGCCAGGTCATTACTTGCTAACACTGCCAGCCTATTGCAGGCAGAGAATAACAAAATGGAATTCAACTTTGAATTATATTTCTCCACATGTTTCAGCTTGCATGTTTTCCAGCAAAACACAGCTATGCAATGAAGAAGGAAAAATCTGGAAAGTTGTAATGCTGAAAGAGAAGTAGGGGTGACAGTTGGTAGTGCATCACTACTATGATTGTTTTGTTATTTATTTATATTATAATAGAGCTTAGAATCGAGGGCCCCATTGTTCAAGGCACACTATAAATATATGTCAAAAGAGACAGTCCTTGCCATGAACAATTTACAAGATATGAGCCTGGAATATGGTATGGTAGGAAAAAAAAAGCCAATGTAGTTTTGGGTTGCATGCACAAAGCAAGCAGTTTTGGGTCAGGGAAGAAGTAATTTCTCTCTGTAGCCATGCTGAGAGTACACCTGGAATATTGTGTTTATTTTTGTACATCTGATTACTAGAAACAAATTAAATGGGAAGGAATTCAAAGAAGAGTTAAAAATATCCCTAGTGGGCTGGATGGAATCCTTTAGTCAGTAGGTTTGGAGTTGGAAAGAAGGATTATACTTGCATTTACTAAGTAATATATATTTAAAGGGCATAAACATCAAAAAGGAATAGGAATTATTTAGCATAGTTTAAGGCGTTTTAGCTAGGAGTATGGTAGTGAGATTCAGAGAAAATGGATGTGATTATGAGGAAAATTTCCTGACAGTAAGATTTATTAGTTTACGAAATAGTTTCCTAAGGAAAGTGATGGAAGTCCCTTTGCATGGCATATTTAAAACTAGATTGGACAAATCACTAGTAAATGCACACTAGGGAACAATCCACTTTGACAGACAGATGGACTAGATGACCTAGTAGGGTCTTTTTCATTCCATGATTCTATGAATCTTTGACTTTTTGATATTGCTGCCAGGGAAGTTGTCAACTTAAAGAAATTGCTGCCAAAGGCTCTAAACTCACTTTAATCTATGTCTTCTGCTGCTAGCGGGGACAAGTAACTCTTTCAATCCCAGACTGGTGCATTGGGGTGCACAGAAAACTTATTTCAAGAAGGAAAATACCTCCCCTTTCCTGGCTTTAAAAGCAGTGAACTGCTAATGCTTAGCTCAGCAAAATGGACTGTGTATGGGTAAAATTTAATTTAATTCCTAGAATAGGTTTACGTCTTTAATAAGCATCGGGCATACAGTAAAATGCAGTATCTGTCATTTCTTTAAGATACCTAATACTGTGGAAATTGCAGGCCGTGATACATACATGGAGTGTTAGGGCATGGCTACACTTCCTTTTCAAACAAACATGGAGTGTTAGGGCCTGGCTACACTTGCAGAGGTAGAGCGCTTTGAGGTAAGCCAGCCTTCGGAGAGCATGGTAGGGAAAGCACTGCAGTCTGTCCACACTGACAGCTTCAAGTGCACTGGCGTAGCCACATTTGCGGCACTTGCAGTGGCATTGGGAGTGGTGCATTGTGGGCAGCTATCCCAGCATGCGAGTGACTGCAACATGCTTTTCAAATGGGGGAGGTGAGGTGGAGTGTGACAGAGAGTGTGTTGTGTGTATGTGAGGGGAGAGAGAATGGTTTTTTGGGGGGCTGAGAGCATGTCAGCATGGTGTCTTGTAAGTTCAAACAGCAGCAAACCCCCCTCACTCCCCCGCCTCTCTCTTTCACACACAGCATTCCACACTAATGGCTTGCTTTGTCTCTGAGCAAATAAGCAGCTGGCTGTCAGAAACGGTGCTTTCAAAGGGCATATCTGCATTCCTGCAGTGATTCAAAAACAATGACAAGAGTGGCCACTTGGACTTAATGGGATTATGGGACATTTCTGGAGGCTGATCAGAGCGCAGTAATGCAGCACCTCATTCATACTGGCACCACGGCTCTCCAGTGGGGGCGCAGCAAACGTTATTCCACTCGCCGAGGTGGAGTACCAGCACCGCTGTAGCCGCGGAGTCAGAGCGATCTACGTCCCTTGCCAGTGTGGACGGGTAGTGAGCTAGTGCGCCCGGGGCTCCTTTATTGCGCTGTAACTTGCAAGTGTAGCCAAGTCCTTAGTAAGGTATAAGGCAGCTATTCCACTGGTCATTGCTTTCAGATTGATTGCTCAGAATTCAGACAATCTGAGTTTACTTTGTGCTAGAGATAACTCGCTAGGAAAAGTAAGTATTTATATATAAAGATACATCAGAAGCTTGCTCCTTCTGGGGCTTGGCTTTATTAACAAAGAAATTAACAATAAGATAACATAATTTCACCTGGAATCTATTAAGCAGTAGGGATGTAAGACCTTTAAATCAGGCCCCTTTCACCCAGCCCAGCTCAGACTTTCCACTGGACTCTCCACTTTACTGGAGTCCTGTAAACTGTTAGGGGTGAGCCTTTTAATTCTCCCCTCCCCTGCCCTACTTAGCATTTCAGACTTTTAGGGGCGGCCACTCCGTTGTGGCCCAATATCTTCGCCCATATTCTATCAGACAGTGAGGATTTAATGAACTACTTCTAGGTGAATGCAGGAACTCATATAGTTGTTGGGACGACAGCTCCATTCAGTCCAGATCTGACCTTCCCTTCTAGATTCCACCAAATGACAAGGGCTGTGGAATCCATTCAGATAGGCTCCAACTCCCACTAAGCTTCAGAATCTTTGAGACTGACTCTTGAGATTTCATATAAGGCAACAACATTCTCTTGAAATCTTACTTCAAAGCCATCAAAGCCAAGCCATGGACAATTAGTTGGACAGAACAAATACCTACATTTGTTTTACATTTTCAGATGATCTCTGGCATTACAAGTGTATATTAACCAATGGCTTGTTGGTATACTTCTGCTTCAGATAAGACAAATTAGGAATATTTCATTCCACACATCATGTTTTAAGCCTCTTTTCCACAATAGCATCTGTTTATTGGCTCTGGAAAGCCGAATGATCAGTGAGATCCAGGATACAAGACATATTAACTTAGCAATTGTCTTAATGTTTCTTTAACTGATCTGTTGTTTATCATCAGAGAATGCTTATTAATATATCCCATATGGTTTAGAAAGGAGCAAACAGAAATATGAGTGATTAATGCATCTGTCTTGAAAGAAAGTTTAATCATGTTATTCCACGTGTTTGTTTGCAGGTCATCCTGAACTTTATAGACTGTAAGTCACCGTCAGTAAATCAGCAGTCAGACCATTGCAATGTTGGCAGTGTCTTTTAGCGTAACAATGCACAAGTTAAAAGTTCCATCAAGGGTTATGTGCGCAAAGAGGCAACGGACATTGTACTATCAGCTGCAATTACTTTCATTTTAGATTAAGAGAACAATAGAATAAATGAAATAAAAAGTAAAGTCTCAGAGGGAGAGCACAGATTGTGTGTCTCTTTGGACAGTCTGCCCTAGTCTCTGAGAACAAAAATGGCTTTTGATTTCTAAATACCAGAATAGAAGTTTAAAAGTGCAGTGCACAGAAAACCGAAACATTACAGTCACATAGCTAAATGTGCCACATAAGGGTTACTTTTTTAAACTGTGATCCTGGAGAAAATCAGGAAGCAACAGAAGGAATTAGAAAGACGGAAAATAGAAAGGAGAGGCCTTGAGCAGTTTTATATATTGTACAGAAAACTTAGTTCTTCCATTCATTTGTTTTAATCCAATAAACAAAAGTAACTGAGCTAAGTTCAGCCCTGATATATCTCCGTTGAAGCCAGTGGAGATGTAAAATGATACTGGTCTATTTAGTAAAGTGCTTTGCGATCTAAAATATGAACAGTGCTATATAAGAGCTAAGTATTATTATTTATTAAGGAAACTAAGCAGTTCAGGACACACAGGGCTAATAGAATCTTGCAGATTTACTGAGTTAATGAAGAACTTTAAGATTACTTGAATACCTCTGCTCTCTTGTCTTAGATTTAGATTATAAACTCTTTGGGGCAGGGATCATCTTTTCATTGTGTGTATTTACAACGTCTAGCATAATGGAGCTTGTGATCCTTGACTGGTGGTCTCTCTATGGTAAATAAATAAATAATACTTATCTTCACTGACATAAATCAATATCTGGTTCTATGTTATGTCATTATTTAAAATGACACAATTTCAATGACTATAACTTAACTTGTAGGCTAAAATCTTGCTTTTTTTGACTTGAATGAGTGTGGGACTGGGCTAGAGTAGATATAATGAACCAAATAATCTAAGCACAATTTTATATACTTTGTTTTGTTTTTCTATAGGATCAAACTCATTATCAAAGATTTACTGTGATGGAATATGGTAAGTGTGGTCCATGTGCACTCAGAGACAGAAAATTGTAATCCTTCTTTTCTGGGAATGGGAAAGTATTGTATTGTGTCAAGATGACAACGGTGCTCAAATACTACATTGATGGGTGTCTTTTTTTAAGTGCACATCACAATAATTCCCATACTTCAAATTGATTCCTGTGGAAGAGTGTCATTCTATTCTTCAGGTATCAATATCTGGCATTAAACACTTGGAGATAAACAATTACTTGGTGACATACGAACATGAAACCCCACTTGCATCTCCTACCTCTCTGAAACTGACCCACAATTTGCAGGATCAGGATGTCATTTAGTAGTTTAATCAGTGATATTTTGGATAAAAATTGGAAAAGTGGTAGAAAAAATAGTGAGGACTTCAGTTTGCCAGTATCTCACCAACAGCAATTAGAGGATATCGATTGTGCGGGATGTTCCCTGCTTA
The DNA here is from genome assembly GCF_965140285.1 of Lepidochelys kempii. Taxonomy (NCBI): domain Eukaryota; kingdom Metazoa; phylum Chordata; order Testudines; family Cheloniidae; genus Lepidochelys; species Lepidochelys kempii. The sequence goes on from NC_136382.1 coordinate 59,432,406, forward strand.
TCTGAATGCATGATTCCTGCTCTGTGCTGTGAACAAAGGCAATAACTCCAGCTGAAGTCACTGCTAATATGCCACGAGGAGGCATTCTTAACTTTGAAATGATGATCAGTGTGAACTGAACTAGAGCAAATGAAACCCTATCATCTGTGTAGTCTTTTAAGTTCACTGATAGTACTGTAAAGACTGAATTGATGAGTAGTTTTTTTTTTCAGGTCTGACCTGAGAGAGAAAGGAATGATACCTTAGTTCTCAGTCCTAAAAGTGTCTCTGCACAAATGGACCTCCATGTCTGCTTGGAGACTTATCAAAGTCAGTTTGGCTCTGTATGGGTGCAGCAGTCTCTGTGTGGTTCTCAGTGCAGGATCAGCCTTAGATGCATACCAGTTTTGGTTCAATATACGTGTCCTACCTGATGTCCTTTAGGAAGCTGTAGTAATGCAATCTGTATTACAGTGAAATCACTCATCCATCAGACTGATGGGAGATTCCATCATCATTACACTGAAATACCCCTATTACTTAAAAAATTGATACTTGCTCTCCTGAGTATGAATTTAATACTTCTGATATGTTTTAATGTTAGCTTTTGATTTTTTTGTAGTGTTACCAAAATTTGAAGTTACTCTTACAACATCATTATATTATCCTTTGAAAGACAAGGACTTTACTGGTATTGTCACTGCAAAGTAAGTAAATCATAAATTTACACAACTCTCTCACTGGATTAATATAATTCATATATATTCGTGTTACTTTATGTTATAAAGTAGTTATAAAGTTATAAATCAATCATAATATGGATTTTAAAAGGTGACAAATGAGTGTTTCATCCCATTTCTAATTTAGATATTATTATTTATTGAACATGAGAGTGTGCTTAGTGTGGCACAGACATGGTGTATGACCAGAGAATTTAGAATCTACTTTTAAAAATGGCAGATTACTTCTCCTAAAGTGGTGGGAAAAGGAGATTAAAGGAGGAATAATATTCACATATAGCTCCATTTTATTTGAAACAGTTCAGTCTGGATTTCAAGAGAACTGAAATTGCAAGTGATCAGGGAGGAACTGAAATGTAATAAACATTTGTAAAGCATTTTGAAATTCTTAGATGCATGTTGCTACAGTAGTGCTAGGTATTGTCACTATTAAAGGTTTATAAATATTTGTTAATTGCAGCTGATTCTCTTTCATTTGCTTTAGAGCATTTAGCAGTGTTTGTTGTTGTTATTCATTATTTTAAATCTGTTACAGTCCACTGTTCGACAGCCCAGGACAGTTATGCACTGTGACAGGCGCTTTCACTGATCTGTGATAGTGTCACTGGGCTGGGAGTGAAAATAAGATCTAGTCCTCCCATCCCCCTCAAAAATCCTCATACCAAAACATCCCAAATAGAGTTTTCTGTAATTCCCAAAGGCAGATGAACTAGAGAGTCCATGAAGTTTACAAGGGACTTTTCTGTTGCCAATCTATGTTACATGGAAGACACTCACATACTATGGAGATGAGTGGACTTAGAAACCCATAAGATAGATGGCTAAGATACTTTGATGTCTAGAATTTGCCAGTGTGAGTTGGGGTTCAGTGTTATGTATATAGGTTTACTTAACTCTTCCATTTAACCGTGATAGAATAGTTACAGTTGTGACTGATGGTTGCAAGGCAGTCAGTTTTGGATGTCAGAGGATTCTGTGAATTTGAATCCCTTGCAATTCTGAAGTTTTATTGGTCCTAGCTGTATACTGGGCATGGCTTTCCCCCAGTGATATTTTTATGATAATTCAAGTATACTGTCTGGATAAAAAAGCATTGAGATTTACACTGTCTTCAGATTTGTCAGTTTCTTTTTATCATCTTTGTAATATTACCAGATTGAGATATGAAAGACACAGGGATAGAATCATAGAATATCAGGGTTGGAAGGGACCTCAGGAGGTCATCTAGTCCAACCCCGCTACTCAAAGCAGGACCAAACCCCAACTAAATCATCCCAGCCAGGGCTTTGTCAAGCCTGACCTTAAAAATATCTAAGGAAGGAGATTCCACCACCTCCCTAGGTAACGCATTCCAGTGTTTCACCACCCTCTTAGTGAAAAAGTTTTTCCTAATATCCAATCTACCTCTCCCACTGCAACTTGAGACCATTACTCCTTGTTCTGTCATCAGCTACCACTGAGAACAGTCTAGATCCATCCTCTTTGGAACCCCCTTTCAGGTAGTTGAAAGCAGCTATCAACTCCCCCCTCATTCTTCTCTTCTGCAGACTAAACAATCCCAGTTCCCTCAGCCTCTCCTCATAAGTCATGTGCTTCAGCCCCTTAATCATTTTTGTTGCCCTCCGCTGGATGTTTTCCAATTTTTCCACATCCTTCTTGTAGTGTGGGGCCCAAAACTGGACACAGTACTCCAGATGAGGCCTCACCAAGGTCGAATAGAGGGGAACAATCACATCCCTCGATCTGCTGGCAATGCCCCTACGTACACATCCCAAAATGTCATTGGCCTTCTTGGAAACAAGGGCACACTGTTGACTCATATCCAGCTTCTTCTCCACTGTAACCCCTAGGTCCTTTTCTGCAGAACTGCTGCCGAGCCATTCGGTCCCTAGTCTGTAGCGGTGCATTGGATTCTTCCGTCCTAAGTGCAGGACTCTGCACTTGTCCTTGTTGAACCTCATCAGATTACTTTTGGCCCAGTCCTCTAATTTGTCTAGGTCCCTCTGTATCCTATCCCTACCCTCCAGCGTATCTACCTCTCCTCCCAGTTTAGTGTCATCTGCAAACTTGCTGAGGGTGCAGTCCACACCATCCTCCAGATCATTTATAAAGATATTGAACAAAACTGGCCTGAGGACCGACACTTGGGGCACTCCACTTGATACCGGCTGCCAACTAGACGTGGAGCCATTGATCATTCCCCTTTGAGCCTGACAATCTAGTCAACTTTCTATCCACCTTATAGTCCATTCATCCAATCCATACTACTTTAACTTGCTGGCAAGAATACTGTGGGAGACCATGTCAAAAGCTTTGCTAAAGTCAAGAAACAACACATCCACTGCTTTCCCCTCATCCACAGAGCCAGTTATCTCATCATAGAGGGCAATTAGATTAGTTAGGCATGGTGTTGCCCAATGACTTTGTCATTTCTAGGCTTGATTATAGCGAAGGGTACATTTATGTTATGGAGGTCTCTTTGGAAGTCACGGAATCTGTGCAGGGCTGTGGAGCTGGCAGCCAGTTCTGACAGGGCTCCAACGGCAGGCGACAGCAGCAACAGGGGGCCCCCTGCAATGTTCCAGTGACAGGAACAGACTCCTGAGGGGGCCCTCCTCAGGGTTTCAGCCACGAGTGACAGTCTTGCGAGGGGGATGCTTTGGACAAGCAGCTGGGGGTGTCCCGTTTTCTCTTTGGGAAATATGGTCACCCTGCAGTTCCCAGCTGCTGTAGGCGGAGGCCCTCCTCCCACCCCCCAACAGCTTCCAGTTTCCACAGTGGTGGGGGAAACCAGGGAGCCTCAGCAGTAGAAGTCACAGAGAGGTCATGGCTTCCGTGAATTTTTGTTTATTTCTTGTGACCTGTCTGTGACTTTAACTAAAAATAATCATGACAAAATCTTAGCCTTAATAATAGCTGATTAATGTAACTTGTATTTTTAGGTCTTCCAGCCTGTCCTCTAAAAAGACTGCAGTTGCTGCAGACTGTTGTGAAAGTTTTTCCTGGAATTAGGATATTTGATGATATTTTCCCAGCGTCTCTGTTTTAAAATCTCTGTAACAGTTGCCAGTGTAATTCCTTATTGATTGTACAATACTAAAAGTGCTTACTTGCAGGCTTACTAACAATCTTGGCCCAGAGTCACTCTTTGATTTGCTCTTTTTAATTTCCCTTGCTGTTGTTTGAGGTCTGAGTCTGATGAGCTATTGTTTTTTCTTAAACATAATCTGGAAGCATTTGTGGAAAAGCAGTTTAGTATCTGTGCTTCACGATAATTGAGCTAAGCTTCCCAATGACATTCAAAAACCTGAATTTGTTCTAGCTTTCAGATTAAAATTGAAAAGACTTGTTTACTGTTTTTAATTATGTTTGCCTGGGGACTTTTTTGGAAGAATGCTAGATCAATTTATTACTTTATGGTTACTTTTCCAGGCATATTTTATAAATTGGGGTCTCCATCTGTATTAGCTCCATCTAGTAAGATTAGTGCAATCCTCAAAGGGCACACAAGATCCTCCCTCACAGCCTTTAAACTCTACTGCACTAAAATTGTGCAACATTCACATTTTGTTAAATAGAATTTTAAAAGTTTGACATTTTCATATTTCTTGTGGGTTAATGTCATAATTATTATGAAATGATAAAATGTAAAAAGTCTGACCAGTTATTGTTTTTCTGTAGTTATTTTGATGTTGATTGATCTCAGATTGTCCAGCACCTTGCTATGTATGAATAGTGTTTTATAATAATAATGGACTTCCAAGTGGCTGTGGGGGAAAAGGGCAGTACTTTCCACTTCTGTGCACATCCCCCACTCACAATCTGGGGGCTCATGCCCTTGATGAATTTCAACTGATGCCAGCTTTAAAAACTTCTAATCATTTCAAAGTACAAATGTGCTGTAGTTTTATTTAATGTCCTCAGGTACATTTTTTTCTTTATTCTTCGGTCTTGTACATTCTTCAGAAATCCAAAGCCATGTGATAATGGTTCATATGATCTCTCTTGTCATGTTTCAGGTATACTTATGGAAAGCCAGTGAGAGGAAGTGTAACAGTCACTTGCATTCCTGTGTCCTATTGGGGGAGCAAGAAAAATGTTACTAAAACATTGGAGGTGAGTCTTTGTTGACAATTTGTAGAGTCCTTATGAACGTAAGAACTTTGCTTCTGCATCCACTTCACTGCCAAGATGAACTATTGGAATAAACCCTCATCAGCAATTATCAACACACATTCTGTCCCCACTGGGAATCCTTTCTCCTGTTGCCTCCTATTGTGTTGCTCACACACTGCTCTTTGTTGATTCTCCTGTTCTTTTCTCATAAACCACTCCAGGCCTTTTTTTATATCGCCCTCTGTACTTGAAGCATCTTTCCTGACCCTGAGCCAATCATCCACATTCTCCTTCACACCTTTCATCTAAAGTCATTTCTTCCTGTTACTCTTCCATTGCTGGTCCCCATACCTGCCTGTTTTTCTCCCAACATTTTAATGCATTCAATAAATTGAAAAGAAAAAGCCAACAGAAACTCCCTCACCCTTATATGGGACTAACAAGATGTATGTATCTTGTCTCAATTATGTTATGTGCAGCAGCCAGCACATTGGGACCACAGTCATAATCGTACAACTGGGTACTACCATCATACAGATATTAATAACTAATAAGCATATCCCACAGTCTTTCACCATTGTAACCTTTGTCATTCTGTTAATCTCTGCTCATAGAATCATAGAATATCAGGGTTGGAAGGGACCTCAGGAGGTCATCTAGTCCAACCCCCTGCTCAAAGCAGGACCAATCCCCAATTTTTGCCCCAGATCCCAAATGGCCCCCTCAAGGATTGAACTCACAACCCTGGGTTTAACAGGCCAATGCTCAAACCACTGAGCTATCCCTCCCCCCTCACTTTTTGTTTACTATAATCTCTCACTATGCTATGTCTCAGTAGGTGCTCAGCACTTTATTCATAGATTTTAAGGCAAGAAGGGACCATTATGATAATCTAGCCTGACCTCTTGTATAACATGGGCCAAGTATTTGACCTAGTAATTCTTGCATCAGGCCCATATCTTGTGGCTGAGCTGGTCATATATTTTAGAAAGACATCCAATCTTGATTTAAAGACTTCAAGTGATGGAGAATTAACCACATCCTTTTACAGGATCATATTCTCCAGTTCTAAGCTTCTTGGGCAGGGACTTGTCATTTGTATTTCACTATAGAACACATTGCACTAATAATCTGGCAGTGAATATTCATGAATATTGAATAATGAATATTGAATATTATTGATAATGAATATTCATAATAAAACATCAAAATTTGCCAGGATCAGACCCTACTGTCTCTTACAGTTAAAAGGCTTTTATTGTTGAAACAAGAATGATGATTACCAAAACAAAGTGTTAATATCTTAATTCATGAACTGTAATTGTAGTTTTTTATTGAGGGTACTATCCAATTTAACTAGAAATAATAGATAAAAAAAATTGTTCTGATTTTAAGTGCTTTGAGTTTTGATGACTCCATTGGAAAAAATCCAGTCAAACAAATTAAGATCTTTGTTTTCTTGTTATAGATAAATGGATCTGTGAACTTCACTTTTAATTACTTAGAGTTTGAAAACTTATCTACTGTCCAACATGCACGGTATCAGCATGATATAGTTTACAGAGGGCCAACAGAAATTATAGCTGTAGTTACAGAATCACTTACAGGTATGTTACTTACTATGTGATGTTGCTATAGAAAACAAATGATCGAACCATATCCTAACAGTTTGTTTATATGCAGAAGGGCTCGAAAAGCTGTACTTTTCAAATCATGGGAGAGAGTAGGGAGGATGGCAAATGTGTGGAATGGAGCAGTGTAACTCATGGAAGTACTGTGCAGCCTCAGGGATCTGGTGCTGAGGGAAAGGGTACCAGTGCGTATGCCTGGATTGTCAGAGCACTGGAGTCCCCAGTGGGAAGGATAGTGACAACAGTAGAAATGGAGGTGATTGGAATTAATATTTTAAATAAAGAGAGTTTTCTCAGTATCGTGAAGAGCTGGGAGAAGACTTTCAGAAGGATTATTCATGAAATCATGTCTTTTGAACACTCATGATTACTCCAACAGGAATCACGCAGAATGCAAGCACCACTGTATTTCCAAAGCAGAATGACTACATCATTGACTTTTCTGACTATGCTGGAGCTCTAAAGCCTTCTCTGAACTTCACAGCTACTGTAAGTTCTTCTATTTAATTATGGTTTGTTCATCAAGATAGTTCTTGTGTAAGAAAAATAATCAGTGTTCCTTTTATGGTTCTGCTTAGCTAAAAATGTCTGCTGAGTGTTAGGGGGAATTTACAAATTTATTCTAAGGACACCTCTTATTTCATTGTATTCATGCCAGCAATTTTAGCATGAGTGTCATTTGCACTAGAAAATTATAAAATAATAGGAAATGTTGTAGAATGGACATTGCCTCAGGTACGTGGAATATATTTGGAGATGGTTGGTGAGGGCTCTTGAGGAAAAGAAATTTTTCACAGAGTCTTTAGGATTTGCATTAGGGCTGATTATTTTCCATTTTGATACCTATTTTTGTTCAGTCAGAACATTCTGTAGCTAGTCTGGATTTTTTAAATAACTCTGTTAGCTAATGAATCTCGTGTTTTTACTAACATACGCTTATTACTTAGCTGTTTTATAGAATCTTATAAAACTTATTTATCCAAACACCTCCTTATGTAAAAACCTCCTGGTTTCTGAAATTGGGCTATGTCCTTTGTGTTTTTCTTTTTATCTAAGGCCCTGTCATCTAACTAAATCTCATGTTCCCAATTCTAGACAGATAAAAGGGTTTCTACTCTATGACAATGTCAGCATTTAACAGGCAACCACAATTGCACCATATGAAAGGGAAATACTTTAAAGCTTGTTGAAATGAGCCAAGTGAATTTTTTTTTTGCTGAAGCTGTGTAAAACTTGGATCCAGATAGATAAATGGCAAGTGCTTAATATGAGCATTCACAGCAGACCAGCCTAACCTCACCATTTAGCTGAAGATTATGGCCTCACAACAGGCGTCTTTGGCTTTTGGTTCTTCTCCCTTCCCTTGCCATCCTCTCAGCTTGCTCCCAGCCCTCACACACTTTATCCTCCAAAGCAAGACACAGAGGGAGGTATTGGATGAAGCTGGTACCAGGGCTGAGCAGCTGACAAGCGAAGAGAGGGATTGTCAGCTATCCACACAAAAGGAGCAGCTACTGATAAGTGGAGCTCTGAATATGAGATACACACAGAGGAAGGCAAATTAATGGACTGAGGGGTGAGGGAAAATTAACAGTCTAGTGGGAGGGATAGGCTTTTAGATTAGGGAGGGAGGGGGAGAGATGAATTGTATGTGTGTGGGGGATGAATTTATGGAGTGTGGGGTGGAGAGAAGCCTGGATATGCTATGGGTGAAGGGATTGATGGAATGTGAGAACTGATATAATATGTGAAGGTAACTGAGGGATTTGAAATGGAGAAGTTGTGTACTGGGAGGTGCTCATTTTGGTACTTGATGCAAATTTTGTGCAGTTTCTTTTCCTCTGGCTTTTTGATGAGCCCATGTCTGAATCAGTTCTGTTCCTCCTACATGTGACTTAGACATTGGACTAATGCTTGTTGCTACTGGGGCTCAATGTGCATACTTAGCTGTGGGATGCTGTGGTGGTTTCACAAGAACACTAGTAATCTTCACAGTTGGAAAGGGGAAGGTTTCCCATCGTGCCTGTTTTGTCTTGCTTCCCATTCCATTTACCAGTCAGAGTCAGTATTGTAGAATCGTAGAAACACCGGAAGGGACCTAGAGAAGTCTTCTAGTCCAACCCCCTGTGCTGAGGGAGAAACAAGTAAACCTAGACTCATCCCTGATAGATGTTTGTCCAAACTGTTCTTACAACGCTCCAGTGATGGGGATTCTAAACCACCCTTGGAAGCCTATTCCAGAGCTTAACTACCCTCACAGTTGGAAGTGTTTCCTAATATCTAACCTAAATCTCCCTTGCTGCAGATTAAGCCCATTACTTTTTTTCCTATCTTCAGTGGACATGGAAGACAATGATCACTGTCCTCTTTATAGCAGCCTATAATATATTTGAAGACTGTTATCAGGTCCCTCCTAAGTCTTTTTTTTCTCAAGACTAAACATGACCGTTTTTTTAACCTTTCCTCATGGTCAGGTTTTCTCAACCTTTTATCATTTTTGTTGCTCTTCTCTGGACACTCCCTATGTGAAGTTTCAGACCTGGAATTTGAGTTATGGAGTTGAGGTGTCCTGATAGACATATTACAAACCTGAAGATAACTGCTGTTTAAAAAATATAATCATGTCATAAAAACGAATGTATGGTTACATCTTATGAATCCTGGATTTATGTTGTGGCCTGTCTTATGAACACTTCCTTGTTTTTTGTTATTAGCTAAAAGTAACACGTTCCGACAAAAATCAGCTGACTGCCGAAGAGAGACAAAATTATGTCACAATCACTGCAGAACAGTCAGACACTGTTCCTCACCACGGTGTGTTCTCTATGTACAAAAATGGAGCAGTGCAGCAGAGAAATGAGACAGTGCATATCCTAAATTACACTGTCCCAGAAAATGGAATCATTCACCTTGAGGTCCCGGTTCTGACTAATACGATGAATCTGCTTATTAAGGTAGTGTTTACATCATGAAAACTCAAAGCATTAATCCAGCACAATTCAAAGAATGAGACTATAGTGGCTTTTCAACAGTACATTGCCTCTGACTTATGCAACAGCTGGTGTGGGGAGCAATTATTTATTGTTTGTATTACAGTAGCACCTAGGCTATCGTCCTAGACACCACATACACAGCGAGAGAGAGTGCCTGACACTAAGTATACAAGACAGACAATGATGGGGAAGGAAATAGAGGCACAGAAAGGTGAAATGGCTCACCCAGTGTCTCAACTAGGTCAGTGGCAGAACCAGAAATAGAAGCCAGGTCTTCTGTTGTGTAGGTTAGTGCCTTATCCACTTGACTGTGCTGTCAGAATTCTGGTCTTCATGTGGGAGCTTGAAGATATTGGTGATTAGCCCTAGAGGAAGAAGAGGGAAGGTATAAATCTACTTGTACATCAGGTGATTCCGTGTCTGTTTGTTTGCATAGCTCACTTGATGAAGGGCACAGTGAATGCTATCCCCTCTGAGGAGGGTAAGGGAGAACAGGGTGTTAAAATAAGAAGTGGGATTAATATTCAGGTCAAGGCCGTGTGTAGTGACAAGCTTCTGAGATCTTTGGAAAATTGTGATTGTACCTGGTTTGAGTTTGAGCTATCTCACCAGCTGTTGCTTTTCTAGATGAAATTCATGGGGCCAGGTTCTGCTATAAATCATACCACTGTAAATCTAGAATAACTTTATTGGCTTCAGTAGCGTTACTCTGGATTTTATACCAGTAGAACTGAATGGAAACAGGCCACAATGAGAATAACTGTAGTTGATATAAACTAATGGGAGATATGACCAACCAAGGAATTACTAATGTTATTACTGATAGTGCTTTAAGAAAACCTGAAAACTGATCAGCACTCAATTGCTTATTGAGTCATTGCTTTAAGTGACATGCCATACATGAGTATTATGAGAATGGCAACCACATGGCCCTGAATGTCCTTTTTCAAGGGCCTTTCTAGGGTCCCTGCAGTTTTGGTGAAAAAAAAAAAAGGTGTTATGTAACCCCCTTGCAAAACCTGACTGCCTGGTCAGAGACTGTGGGCAGCTGGACTGGTGAGAATGACAGCATGTATGGAGATCAGGGATCAGCACATCTCAGGCCAGTCTCATGTTGCCACTTTCCCCTTCCCACCACCTCTGGTATGTTGTCCCCCAAAACCAGGAATCTCCCAGTTTCTTAGGTTATTCCTGGCTTGCAGTAAGGTTGTCGAAAAATCTTTCCCCCCTGTTTTGTAAACTTGCTTCAGAGCTGCGCCCAGCTCTGCTGAGCTGCTACAGAAAGGAAAGAGGCACCTTCACGCCCTCTCTTTAATCTGCCAAGCCAGTCCCAGGTGTACCTTCCTGCCCATGCTCTTCGCCATGAACTCACCCATCCCCATGCCTCATGTCTTGGTTTTTCACTTTGATAATCTGGCCACCCTAACTGTGTTGAAACCATTATGTATATAATATATATAACATTTTCAGTCTGTATCATACCGTATATAATGATAGTATACACATGAGCAGTAAATAAATTTTATAATTCTAGTAACAGCCTTTTTTGTATTGTCTTACAGGCTAGTTTTCTTAATAGTGAAACTAACATAGCAATTCATGGTATATTCAACTCCCCCAGCATGACTTACCTCCAGATAAAAAAACCAAGACAAGATGTAAAGGTAACACATGTTCATATGAAGCTATACTTGCCAATAAAATATTACTGTCAGGTATTCATCATGGACACCTATTTATTCCTATCATCATGTTATTTCTCTAGGTTGGGATTCCTTTTCAGCTGAGTGTTGCAAGCAACAAGCTAATAAAGGAGATCAGTTATCTGGTAACTTACCAATTTTACATGTGTATGACTTGAGGTGATTGTTACCAACCTGAGATAAATTCAAATGAGTAAAAAAATGTGGTTAAGTATTTGAGAGATTTGATTATTATTGATTTGCTCAGTAAAAACAATGGATCCAGTCCTTACTTTGTATTTGCTCAGTCCTTACTCAGAGGGAGCCCCACTGTCTGCCTCCTTGGAGCTGTATGGGAGAGGCTGCTCTGCCATTCTTTTAAAGGGAGGAGTGGGTTCCCCTCTGTTTCAGGCCAGCTCTGTTAGCTGATGAGCCTTAGTAGCAGTGCCAGATCTCATCAATTAGATTGTGTCCATCTACTGGGCAGGGGTGCATTTCCGACCCTTCCACCCCAAGAATCCACATGGGGTCACAGCATATTCTAACCCCTGATAATCAAGATGCTTGGTGTTAGATGCATAGATTTCTATTAACAGCAAGCTGACCAAGCGTGACCTTAGAATCTCACATTTGACCTGAAATAGAAAAAATAGATTTGTGCCCTTTTTTATAACGTAAAAGAATGCTATTTTTTTTAAAAAAATGAACAGTTTGGAAGTCTGGTGGTTCTCCTTGTTTTTTATGTCTTAGGAATAAGAGGAGTGTTAAGTATGGTCTTTTGTTGGTTTTGTTGGGGTTGGAGGTCTGAAATGTATATTCGGTGAGCTTTCCCAGCACTGAAATGAAGAATGGTGTTGAAACATTAACAAACAGCGCTTTTCCTCCAAATGTTTATAGGGAAACTGTTTGTGGTGTTAAAAGAGATGGTCAAAAAATAGGGGGGAAATGTCACAATTTTTTAAAAATTTCTCCCACTTTTTTCAAAACATTTGAAAATTTTCTACTAGCGCTAGATGTCACAAAGAAACAGCCCCCCTCCATGTTTCAATCTGTCTAGTTAAAATTACCTTCCTTCTCAATTAGATTTCAGTTGCTTGATATCTGCAATGTCATAATCCTATTATTTCCCCAGTTGTCTGGAGAGTCTTCCAGAAAAAAAGGCTAGTCAAGACGTGAGTTTCTAATTTAAAACAATCCATTTGCCCTCTCCTCCATATTCCCGCGCAAAAGCCAATCAACCTTCTCGGGCCTTCTCCAAAAAAGGGCACAGATAGCTCATATTTTGTATGGAAGGTTGTCTTTAAAATTTATTGCAAAACTAGGGGCAATTTGTGATTGTAATACAGATAGTATCTTATTATAACTTGGACATTTTATTTTCCCTTTCAGGTGGTAGCTAAAGAACAGATTGTGGCTGTAGGCACAGAGGTTTTAACAACGTTCACTTTAAAACCAGAAAATTCCTGGGCTCCTGTGGCGTGTATAAGTATCTTTTATATTGATGAGAATGGGGAAGTTGTAAATGATGCCCTGACTCTGCCAATTCAGCCTGTTCTTGAAAACAAGGTAGTAAATCAAAGACTGAGTTTGAGATGACTTTCTTTATGTGTCTTACATACTAAGTAATAGTTCAGAATGGAAGATTTGCTGATAAAAAAGTCCTCCTCAATGTAGGCCTGATTCAAAGCTCGCTGAATTTAGTGGAAAACTCTCACTGACTTCATTGGCAGTTGGTTCAGGCCATAAGTGAAAGACTGTTGGAGGAGACATTGGGAAGATACTGGTATCATAGTAAACCAGGAGAGAGTTGCTTCAACTATGATTCCCCCAGAACTGGACTAGAGAAAGATTCAGAAGGGCCATACTCAGAACATACAAGTGTTGTCTTCTCAGAGGAGCAATACTCCCAGCTATGTTATGAATCCGGAAGGTAGAAAACAGAATGGAATGAACACGTTTCTGCTGTGTGGAGAGGAACCAAACTGTGGAAAGGCTGCATAGAGGGACTGTTTTCCCCTCCCTCCATGAATCATGAGTACAGTCAGTTCTCTTTGTGGCAATACAGAAGTGGCATTTAGGACAAGGTTGGCCAGTGGAAATTTTTCTCCTGTTCAATGGAGTCAAACGCTTTATGGCTAAAAGGGCTAATGTGATCCTTGGATGCATGAACAGGGGAAATTGAGTAGGAGTAGGGAGGATATTGTACCTCTCTATTTGGCATTGGTGCAACCACTGCTAGAATACTGCATCCAGTTTTGTTGTCCAGAATTCAAGAAGGATGTTGTAGAGGGGTCAGAGAAGAGCTATGGGAATGATTAAAAGATTAGAAAACAATCCTCATAGAAGCTCAATATATTTAGCTTACAAAAAGAAGGTTTAGGGGTGACTTAATTACAATCTGTAAGGGGAACAAATATCTGTTAATGGGCTCTTCCATGTAGAAGATAAAGGTGGGATACAATCCAATGACTGGAAGTTGAAGCCAGACAAATTCATACCTGAAATAAGGTGTATATTTTTAACAGTGAGGGTCATTAACCATTGGAACAATTTATCAAGAGTTATAATAGATTATCCAACACTGGCAATTTTAAAATTAGGATTGGATGTTTTTCTCAAAGATATGCCTTAGGAATTATTTTGTGGACGTTCTGTGCCCTGTGTTGTAGACGATCACAATAGTCCCTTCTGGCCTTGGAACCTATGAATATGCTGAACAGTTTTATTTGGAACCAGGAATCGGGTGGAACTTGATCTGGCTCGTGCTTGTGAATTGGTTAGCTATTCTCCATTCTCTTCACAATGCTATCCCATCCTTGGGAGCTGAGCATTGTTTGTGGCGTTATAAGCAGTTGTGTGGCAAGGTGGTCAGAAAGCTGCAGTTCATACCCTACATGTGACACATTCCTGCTGTGTTGCGTATCTGTTTTCTTAAAAGTTCAATAAATTAAAAATAGCAATAAAGAAAGGTAATGTAGCTGAGAGCTAAAACTCAGAAGCTTAAGATCAGAAGCAGGAGAAGATATTTGTAACAAGAAAGCATATAGAGCCTTATCCAGCTCCATTGAAGTCAATGGGAGTCTTTCCATTGACTTCAGTGGTACTGTATTAGGCTCCTAGTGAAGACTACAGTATAATTTATATTACAGAGATAGGGCCTGTTCTTGCAAACCTTACTAGTCTTGTGAGCATGGGTTTGTGGGAACAGGCCAAAATCGAAGTATCTGATTAAAGTGCAATTTAAAGATCAGAAAACCAGGCAATCTTAAATACAGAGATGATGGAAAATTGGGAAGATGAATTAATGGGAATTAAATATTTGCCTAATGGTTTCAGCCACTGAAAACTTCAGATTTGGAAACCAATGGGATATAATGAAATAATTGATCTTCTTCAAAGCTACAAAAATTCCAAACTAATTCTACTTCTCTTTGTGAGGCGTAGCTATTGAAATTTCCTAAGTGCAGCAGAAACGTGATCAGTTACTTCTGGGAGTAATTTATAGCTTGTTCTTGCATTTCATTTCAATAAATAACTTGACAACAGTGTTTTAAATGTCATTTAATCCAAACCCATCTCTTCATGAATCAGTCTGTTGTCTTATTTACAGCATAATAAGCAGTGATAATCATAGGCGCCAACTTTTCCCCGCGCCGGTAGGTGCTTGACCTCCCCCGCCCCACTCTACCCCTGCCCCGCCCCCATTCCAACCTCTTCCCCAAAGTCCCTGCCCCAACTCCGCCCCCTCCTTGCCCCTACTGGACCCCTTCTCCAAATCCCCGCCCCGGCCCTACCTCTTCCCCGCCTCCTCCCCGAGTGCGCTACATTCCTGCTCCTGCCCCCTCCCTCCCAGCGCTTGCTGCGCAAAACAGCTGTTTTGCGGCGGCAAGCGCTGGGAGCTAGGGGGAAAAGCAGGCATGCTTCAGGGGAGGAGGCGGAGGTTGAGTGGAGGCAGAGGTGAGCTGGGGTGGGGGGGCAGGCTGTGAGCTGCCGGTGGGTGCAGAGCACCCACCAGTTTTTCCCCATGGGTGCTCCAGCTCCGGAGCATCCACGGAGTCGGCGCCTATGGTGATAATCAATTACTTTAGCCATTGATAGTATGTTTGCCACTGGCCCAGACTTTTCACTGTGAATGTAGTTCTGGGAAGACCTGTTTCTCTGCTTAAATGCATTTTTCCAGTCAAGAGTTTAGAGTAAAATTTGGTTCTCCAATGAAGAAAAGGGCAAAATTATTCATCTGAAACAGGAGTACTGAACGGCCATCTGTTCCTCAACCCCCTATGAAAATACTGGGATAGCTGTAGAAGGGCCAGTTGGAACCTGTGGGGCTGGTTTGCAGATTGAAAGTGTAACCCACTGGTCAGAGTGTATTACACAACCCCCTCTGTGCCCAACCCACAGAGGATGTGAGTGTGACTGCTCCAGCTACCGAATCTGGCGCTTTAGTTCAGACTCATCCTTTTAGCTCTAGTGGTCCCTTGAATACTCGTTATTGGCCAAGATAGTGGCCATCACAGAAACAAAGGATGTCCATGGGGGTGCTGGCGCTTACCAACTACAGATTGAAGGAATCTGAGGGTTTAGGGAGCAGCATGTAAACCCTTAGCGCCTTCCAAGAGTTGGTGGGAACCATGCCTTCCCCAGCCAAACCAGATTCTCAGCCACAACTAATTAAAATAAAAAGCTCATGATTGAAAGCTCTTGGCTGACCCTGAAATATTAATGTGTAATTTAAACCATCATCATTTTCTTCTTTTTCTTAGATCAAAGTATCTTGGAATAAAGATAAAGTCAATCCATCTGAGAAAGTCTCCCTTAAAATCAGTGTAACTGAACCCAGTTCTGTAATTGGACTTTCAGTTGTTGACAAAAGTACAAAGCTCCTTGGAGAAAGTAGTGACATTACAGAAGACAGTGTAAGTAAAAGAAAAAAGCTTTGTATACAGTGTATTTCTGAAAAGTGTAAGGTTATGGAAATGTAACAGTTTTTATGTTTTATTTTATATAGATATAAATAGATAAGTATAGAATGCAACTTTGGGACTGATCTTGCAACCTTTATTTGTGTGAACAATTCTTACTCATTCAAGTTGTCTATCAACATTAGTGAGCTGCTTAGGAATATACTGTTTGTAAGATGAGCCCCTTTATTTGGAATTATACTTGTTCTGTCCTGTAAATTTTCATTCCTTAGATATGCTAGCGGACTAATATTCCAACCGGCATTTCATCTTTTTCCAACACTTCTGAACTTTGTCCATCAAACTGCTCACAGTCAAATCATTTTTCTTTTAGAAACAAACAACATAGGAAAGCTCTTCACACATGCCCACCGCTTCCCACAGCTCCCATTGGCCAGGAATGGCGAACCGCAGCCACTGGGAGCTGCAGGGGGCTGTGGCTGCGGATGGTCAACGTCTGCAAAATGTCTTATGGCCTGCAGTCAGCTTACCCTGATGGGCCACAGGTTGCCCACCACTGGTGTAAGCCATTATTGCCTAACGCCATTCATATGGTAACTCCAATTTTCCAGAGGCAAGAGATCTACTATTTGAGGGATAGCTCTGCAAATTAACATCCTGTATAGTACATTTTATTTAAAGAATTGCACCCTGCTTTCACAATTCGCATTCTTTTATTTTTCTTTTCTTAGGTGCTCCATGAACTACATTTGTACAACACAGTACAATATTTTGACGCAATCAGAAGTCCTCTCAGTGTCTTTCAGGTATCATTTTTAAATCTAGAAGTTGGATTTTTTTCTCTTTAATTGTACATACTCTGCAGAAGGAAAATATATTAAATACTCCTTGTAAAGTTTGAAAACTGCAGACAATCCACTGTTTTCATAGTTTCTACTGTGTTTGTCAAGACAGCATCAAGTTGTTTTGGGGGAGAATTTAATTTTGTTTTACAAAAGTCTAAAAATGAAAGTATTCACAGAATTTTAATAGATAATAGTGAAATTCATCACTATGTGCCCATTTCAAAATGCAAGCATGCAGATGAACTAGCAGTCCACTGAAGTCTTTGTACTTAATTCTTTTTTTCTTTAAGCCAAAACATCATGCCACCCTAAGTGACGTCTGATGGTGTGGTAAGGATTCAAAGTCAGAAAATAGCATTTGTTGTGCCATGCATTTGAGTTGCTAAAAATTGACTTTCATTTTATTTTAAATTGAGTTTAATTTAAAAAAGAAAGAAAGACATTTAAAAAGAATGAAAGAAAGGAAAAAATAAGAGAATGAGTACTTTACATGTCCTGTACTGAAATATATTGTATGTCTTTTTTATCCAGAAATGCAACCTTTGGGTATTGACTGATGCAAACCTTCCAGAAGACAAGAATAATGTTCTCTGTAAGTAATAAAAATTGGCATAACCAAACCATTGCTATCTGCTAGGTCCAGGAGGGTTAAAGATAAACAAACAGGGCCAAATTCTGGTTGGTTGCACCAAGAAAAACCCAGAGCCACGCCACAGAAGTCATAGATTTACCTGTATGTAAGATGTTGTAATATGGGAGAATTTGGCCTACAGGTTTTATCTTTTATTTGAATCACTTTCTTTAACAGCATGTATTTTGCATATTTGTCAGGATTACATTGTTGTCTGAGGTGACAAAAGATCCATCGGGGCTTGAAGACAAATTCCTGAAATAGATATTTCAAATACAGACCCTTCCTCTACAGATGGAGAGGGTCCCTTTGCAGCAGATCCAATGTGGTTCAGCTGTGCAGCTTGGGTGACTAGATTTGTGTGCAATGTGAGTTGCACTCTGCATGAGCTCATTGCGTTGAGCCTGCAGGGCTACTACACAGATCCTTTCCCCCTCTGTCTTATAGGTGTGGGTACATAAGACCTTACTTCATATGACTGAATAATCTCTGTGGAACATCTCTGCAGCTACTTTACAATCTAGGGAGAAGAATTTCTCTCATTTATGCTGCACCCAGCCCGGCTAAATCAGATTCTGGTCACAAGATTAAGCCTTAAGAGTCCGATCCTGCAAATTCTTACTCACATGAGCAGTCTTAACCACTGTGACAAGGCCCACTGAATTAATCTCTGACTACCCTCATGAATAGGTGTTTGCAGGACTGCATCCTAAGATTCTTGGAGAGTTTTGGGTATAAATATGGGGTAACACTTTCATAAGAACTTAAATCAATTGATGGGACTTAGGCTCCTAATCAACATAGGTGCTTTTGAACATGGGACTTAGGCTAGTTTGCATTTTTTCCCCATGGACTCTATGGTTTCTGTCCATGCCACTGCTGACACGAAGTGGCTGAAAGGGTCCTGGACCTGAGAGGTGCTTTGTGTTTTGAACTCTCATTGAGTTAAACAGCAATGGCTCAGCACCCCTAGTATAGTTATATTCAGACTATATGGAGTATATGTATACCCCTAAAGAGGCCATCTAGGGTATGTCTACACAGCATTTGGAAGCAAATGGGAGTGAGGCCCCCACCTTGGGTTGATTGACTTGGGCTAGTGGGGCTCACACTAGTGCTCTAAACAGCGCTTTGAGTTGTGGTTTGGGTGGAGCTTGAGGTCTGAAGCCCACCCTCCTCCCTAGCCTTCAGAGCCTGAGCTCCAGCCAGAGTTGCAACTTCAAAGTCCTGTCTATACAGCTACATTTAGAGTGTAGCACAAGACCTGCTAGCCTAAGTCTGATGACCTAGCTGGGAGGCTTGCTCCTTTTTGCTCCAAAACGCTGTATAGACATAGAGACCTGTCAAACTTAAATTTTGTGTGCAATGCTTTTGTGTTTAAGTGAAAATAACAGTGCCATAACACTAAATTCAATTCAGAAATACCATGTGTACTGTTACCAAACTTCTTGTGGGTTTGTAAATAATTATTCATGAAACAGGGTGCTAATTTGATTTTGTTTTGCTACGTAGTTTTCTGATATTTGACAATATTTTTAATTTTGTAGATGATGAGATGATACCCTACAGTGCAGATTTTGATGACTATCTAGGTACTGCAGGCGGATTTCCTGCTTTCAGTAGTCCACATGTAAGGAAAAATTTCCCGGAGACTTGGCTTTGGATTGACACCAATACTAGGTAAACACTTAGAGAAAAACAGAGATTTTTACTCTTACTTGCTCTGGATTTCTGACATACTTTAATTATTTTCCAGGGGCATGTTGTACTATTACATTTTAAATAGTATTCTGCACTGATCCCTATTACCATTTATATTACAGTACCACCTAGAGGTAGTAACTAAGATTGGAGGTCCACTGTGCTCGGCATTGTACAAATACATTTTAAGAGACAATCTCTGCCTGAAGAGCTTACAATCTAAATGAACAACACAGAGAAAGGGTGGGGAAAGGGAAGTAGTATTAGGTCCCTTATACAGATGGGTAAATGAGGCAAAGGGAGATTTGATGATTTACCTCTGGTGACACTGTATTTTAAAAAATCCTATTGAGGTTGCATGAACAAACCATCCTGATGTGTAGAAAGAATAGTAAATATGGCAGGCGACTAGCTTGGCTTAACAGTAAAATCCTTGCTGATCTTAAACACAAAAAAGAAGCTTACAAGAAGTGGAAGATTGGACAAATGACCAGGGAGGAGTATAAAAATAATTGCTCAAGCATGCAGGAGTTAAATCAGGAAGGCCAAATCACACTTGGAGTTGCACTTAATGTACTCAATGCACACATGTACTCAATGCATTTTTTGCCTCTGTCTTTACCAACAAGGTCAGCTCCCAGACTACTGCACTGGGTAGCACGGTGTGGGGAGGAGGTGATCAGCCCTCTGTGGAGAAAGAAGTGGTTCAGGACTATTCAGAAAAGCTGGACGAGAACAAGTCCATGGGGCCAGATGCACTGCACGAGGGTGGTAAAGGAGTTGGCGGATGTGATTGCAGAACCATTGGCCATTATCTCTGAAAACTCATGGCGATCAGGGGAGGTCCCGGATGACTGGAAAAAGGCTAATGTAGTGCCCATCTTTAAAGAAGGGAAGAAGGAGGGTCTGGGGAACTACAGGCCAGTCAACCTCCCCCCAGTCCCTGGAAAAATCATGGAGCAGGTCCTCCAGGAATCAATTTTGAAGCACTTAGAGGAGAGGAAAGTAATCAGGAACATTCAGCATGGATTCACCAAGGGCAAATCATGCCTGACTAACCTAATTGCCTTCCATGATGAGATAACTGGCTTTGTGGATGAGGGGAAAGCAGTGGACATGTTGTTTCTTGACTTTAGCAAAGCTTTTGACATGGTCTCCCACAGTATTCTTGCCAGCAAGTTAAAGTAGTATGGATTGGATGAATGGACTATAAGGTGGATAGAAAGTTGGCTAGATTGTCGGGCTCAATGGGTAGTGATCAATGGCTCCATGTCTAGTTGGCAGCCGGTATCAAGTGGAGTGCCCCAAGTGTCGGTCCTCAGGCCGGTTTTGTTCAATATCTTCATAAATGATCTGGAGGATGGTATGGATTGCACCCTCAGCAAGTTTGCAGATGACACTAAACTGGGAGGAGAGGTAGATACGCTGGAGGGTAGGGATAGGATACAGAGGGACCTAGACAAATTAGAGGATTGGGCCAAAAGTAATCTGATGAGGTTCAACAAGGAAAAGTGCAGAGTCCTGCATTTAGGACAGAAGAATCCCATGCACTGCTACATACTAGGGACAGAGTGGCTAGGCAGCAGTTCTGCAGAAAAGGACCTAGCGATTACAGTGGACGAGAAGCCGGATATGAGTCAACAGTATGCCCTTGTTTCCAAGAAGGCTAACAGCATTTTGGGCTGTTTAAGTAGGAGCATTGCCAGCAAATCGAGTAACATGATCATTCCCCTCTATTCGGCATTGTTGAGGCCTCATCTGGAGTACTGTGTCTAGTTTTGGGCCCCACACTACAAGAAGGATGTGGAAAAATTGGAAAGCGTCCAGCGAAGGGCAACAGAAATGATTAGGGGACTTGAATACATGACTTATGAGGAGAGGCTGAGGGAACTGGCTTGTTTAGTCTGCAGAAGAGAAGTGTGAGGGGGGATTTGATAGCTGCTTTCAACTACCTGAAAGGGGGTTCCAAAGAGGATGGATCTAGACTGTTCTCAGTGGTAGCAGATGACAGAACAAGGAGTAATGGTCCCAAGTTGCAGTGGGGGAGGTTTAGGTTGGATATTAGGAAAAACTGAAGCACTGAAATGGGTTACCAAGGGAGCTAGTGGAATCTCCTTCCTTAGAGGTTTTTAAGGTCAGGCTTGACAAAGCCCTGGCTGGGATGATTTAGTTGGGGATTGGTCCTGCTTTGAGCCAGGGGTTGGACTGCATGACCTCTGGAGGTCCCTTCCAACCGTGATATTCTACATTTCTATGATTCTATGACACTAAAATCTGTGGTAGATGCAGAAATTAAATCCTACTTTACTGAGCCCTAGTCCAGTGTCTTAACCATGAGACGATCCAAAATTGCTAAATTGGTGACACAATCTGACCCGTACTGTGCGTCAATACATGACACTCATTTAACTAAGCATTAATATCAGGAGCTTTAGGAAAACAGCTGACATCTGGAGGGTATTTCTATAGAATATGGAGGGATTTATTATCTTAAAGTGAGTAATTTTTAATTCACCATTTAATTATTACTTTGGGGCCTAACAAAAACATTTTACAGAAAGTTTGGAGAAGAAGAAAAGGTAAACAACAATCTTTCCAGTTAAGAATTCAGACTACATTTATGATCTGTCTTAAACATTTTATTTACTGAGCATTAAATTAATGCTTTTGAAATTCGGATGTGTTTTTCTCTTGTTAGATCCAGCAGAGATACAACAATGGAAGTTATAGTACCTGATACCATCACTTCTTGGGTAGCCAGTGCTTTTGTAATATCTGAAAACCTTGGACTTGGAATTACGACTGCACCTGTTGTGGTAACATAGTACAATATAGTTCCAGTTTATGTTAGTGGTAACACCCCAGTTTATTATTTTCAGTTTTATATTGTAACAAGAACAGTAGCAACCTGATTATTTTAATAAGGAAAACAAGACTCATTAAATACAATCAAATTTTAAGCAGAGCTGCACACTGAAATCAGTGGAGAGGTCTCTTTTAAAATCTATGGTACCATATTCCTCCTTCTCCTGTACGCATAAATAACTTCAATACTGCAGAATGATATACAGTGATTCTGTGCCTTTGGGCGTCTGTCTTTGTTGGATTATAAGTGCATCTGCTTGCTGCCTCCTTTCGTTTCTTTATTTCACAGCTTTAGTTAAAAAATGTTGCATTTTCAAAAATATACCTAATATAGATAAATCTTAAAAATACAAACCCAAATTACAGCACTTGCAGAAAGCAATACATAAAGAAGAAAAAATAGATTATTAGATGAGCCCATTATTTTGCTTTCTAATATATTCTTCCCGATTGGCATGAAGATAGCGCCATGTAGAGACAAGTTTTTAAATCATCCATTGCTTAAGCATCCAAAACAGTTGAAAGTCATGATTTAACAGGATCCCAAATGATGGGAAAGGTCAAAGATTTCAAACCTGGATGTCTGAAGTTAGACTTTTAAATCATTCTAGGCACCTAAGATATGAAAATGCCAAGAACCCAGCTACTCCCGTGTGAACAGGGCTAGAGGGTATGTCTACACTGCAGTAAAACACCTGTGGCTGGTCCAAGCCAAGACTTCAGCCTGAGCCTGACCATCTACACTGCAATTTAATAGCCCTGCAACATGAGCCCAGGAGCCCGAGTTAGCTGACATTGGGAAGCCACAGGTGTTTTATTGCAGTGTAAACATACCCAGAGAGTCCTCGGAAAAAGGCATTTGCTATTGTACTAATAGTTGCTTTGGCTCATGCTTCAGTCCTATTATATTACTAGGGCTTCTGTTTTTCACGGTTTGTTCATTTCATTTTTTGAGGCTTATTTTAGCAGTTTTTGAGTTCTATGTAGATGTCTAAAAACTGGGGTTTTGGGGGGCTCTCTCTTTGTGTTGTACTGAGTAATCTTTTTGTAATGTTCCCTAGCGTGCTGTAGTGTCATACTGTTTCAAACAGCACTATGTTAAAGCTCAGTAGAGAATCTTTAGTGTGCATCAGCATGATCCACACAGACCAATTAATGTGCAACACATTAGTGTGTTTTAGAAATCATGCCTCTCTAGTGCACATTACTGATCTACATAGACAAGCCGTTAACTACAAGTAACTATTTCTGGTGTTTGTCTGGTGATTTTTTGGATAAACACTGTTTTCATTTTTTTATTGGCTGTTTTATTGGTTAAAACCAAAAATCAGAAACCCTGCATATTACCCAATGTTAATTGTCCAATATAAGTAAATTTGTTCTCTAGTCCAGGTTTACCAATGGGGAAGTCTAATTAGAACAGATCTGAATCTAAACTTTCTGTAGCCAATTTAATAGCTAATATATGACCACCGGGGTTCACTGTTGTATAATGATTTTGTTTTCCAGTTAGAAGCTTTTCAACCCTTTTTTATTTCCTTGAACCTTCCTTACTCGGTTACCAGAGGAGAGCAGTTTATTTTGGAAGTAAACATCTTCAATTATTTGAAAGAAGCAACTGAGGTAAATATAGGCAAACTCTTTTTTGCTAGTATTTTTCCTTACCATTTTGCTACGCTCTGAAGTTTGTCAGCTCTTCTAGAGGTACTCTTTAATATATGAACTATATGCTGCAGGAGTCAGGAAAAATCTAGTTTCCTACATGTAAATCATTGCACCCAAATTAGTCAAATGGACTATTTGTCTTTGGCTTCCTCTGAATGGGATTGGCCAGAAATAGGCTACTCAGTTTGATGGTTGGATCTGGTATGACATATAGTGTTTTCCTGAGCCCTTCCATTTGGTGAATGGCAGTCCCTGTGAGGTTCTGGATATCTTCAGCTCCCATCGACTTCCAGTTCTTTTTTTTTCTTCTTTTCCTCTTGTCCATGTTTTCTTGCTCTGATTCTTGGATGTTGCCCAGACACTGCAAGGCTTATACATACTATAGTGATCATATCTCCTTGAGATCCTTACTGTTTCTTCAGTGATAAATGGTACAACTAAGACATATTTTTAAATACACACAGAAAATGACAGTTTATAAAAGGGAGTTCCTAAGATTAACACCCTTTTTCCAGTTAAAAATATTAATTGCAGTCTTTTTATAGGTTATGGTGACTCTTGACCTCAGTGACACATTTGAAATTCTTATTACATCCAATGAAATAAATGCTACAGGAAACCAGCAATCTGTGTTGGTACCAAGTGAAGATGCAAAGACTGTTAATTTTCCAATCAAACCAAAACAGCTGGGAGAGATTCCTATTAAAGTGGCAGCAATATCACCCACTGCTTCGGATGCCATCCTCCAGAAAGTTTTAGTGAAGGTAAATATTCAAAGGTGTAGGTCATGTCAAGAATTCAGAGATGGTATCCCCTTAAACAGGAGAATGTTGTGAAAAGGCAGACCAATGGAATATTTATTTATCTGCGTTTTGACCTGAAGCTTTCAGAATGGGTAAATGTTATCAGAAAGTTTATCTTTTAAAGAACTCCTTCCTTAACATGGTTTAGACTGCCTTTTAAGAAATATAAACAAAAATATAGCTAAATTTGACACAGTTGATTTTATTTCAACAGAGCTTTATCATGACAAATTCTGTATTCTGGGAGGGGGAGAAAGTTAGCCAAAAAGTTATTCATAAATAAAATAAAGGAACTAAAATTCTCATCCAAATTCTGTGTGTTTTACACCACTGTGACTCTATTTAAGTGAGGTATAAGTGCCCAATCCTATATCACTTGCTCAAACAAGTTATTTTCACTCACAAGAGTCATCCCTTTAAATTCAGTGAAATGTAGTAAGGGTTCAGGCCTGGGCTCTAAGGGTGAAATTTACCCCGATATAGAGGACAAACACATCATACTCTAAACAGACTTGTGCTGGCACTGTCTAAGGATATGTCTACACTGCAGCTGGGAGCCAGCCATGCAGCCAAGATAGACAGACTCGTGCTAGCTCAAGCAGACTAGCATGCTAAAAATAGCAGTGTGGATGTTCCAGTATGGGCAGTGGCTGGAACTAGCCACCTGAGTCTGGGCCTGCCTGATCCCCGGGGTCTAGGCTCTGGTCTCTAGCCCGTGACACCAGTCATGCTGCAGCATGCACATTGCCATTTTTAGTGCGGCAGCTTGAGCAGAGGTAGTGCGAGTCTGTTTGGGAGTCATGCTTGCAGCTGCAGTGTAGACGTACCTGAAGGTACTTATATGGCCCCCATTACTGTCGTGTCTGAGCACCTCACAATCCTTAATGTATTTATCTTCACAATACCCTGAGAGGTAGGGAAATATTATTATCCCCATTTTACAGGTGGGGAACTGAGGCACAGAGAGGCTAGACAACTTGCCCAAGGTCACACAGGAAGTCTGTAGCGGAGTAAGGACTTGAACCTGCGTCTGTGGCCATCTCCCTAACCATTGAAACTATCCTTCCTCCCACCACTTTGCCCTCTCCACAGGGATGAATTTCTCCCCCGAGAACAAAATTTCATTCTTTGAGCATTACAGTGTTGCATGTTGTGTGAAAGAACACACCTTTGTCTTAGAATGCTCTGCTCCATGGTCCTGATCCAAAACCCATTGAAGTCAATGGAAAGATTCTCACTGACTTCAGTGGACTTTGTCTCAGGCCCTGTATATTATTGTTTGTTCTTAGCAATTCATCTTGATAAGCCATTACTACAGATGGAAGTGCCTGCTGTTTTAAAGAAACATGTGCATCAGCTCAGATGAGTCAATACTCTACTTCTTGCTGTGTTAGCAAGTAGCAGAAATCATTTGTTAGCAGCAGTTTAGATCTTGCAGTCTGACAAACACTTTTGTACTAGCACAAAGAGAAATTTAAAGACAGCATGTAAAGTGTTGGAGATTAAAGTGATCCTTTTTGCTTATTTTGATAGGCTGAGGGGCTGGAACAGTCTTATTCACAGACACATCTTTTAGATTTGACTGGGAATAACCCACCAACTGTATCAGAAACTTTGGATTTCACCTTCCCTCCTGATGTAGTAAGTGGCAGTGAAAGAGTGCAAGTCACTGTTATTGGTAAGGATTATTTTATCCTATTTACACCTTCATTTATTTTCTAGCAACCTCTTACTCTTTTGCACACTGTAAATATAAAACTGTCTGCTGGGCTTGTGTTGGATTTACATTCAACTCACATAGCTTCCAAGACATGGTACAGCGTAACACTGTGTCATTACAACTGCTTTTGAGAAGCCAGTCTACCCAATTCCCCTACCAAACTATCAGACGGGTTCTCCATATAGCAGAGTTCTTTCTTGGGCCCAGGTCTGCTCTCCTGCCTCACACGGTTAATCTCACTGAAATCAGTGGGGAGGTTAGTGTGAGTAAAGTGAACAAGATTTGATCCCAGGTGGTTGCTGATTTGTGGTTTTAATGACACTGTGTTTATACTCATATTGGCTTAATTGTAATGTTAGACTGTTGGGATGGATACTGCTCTGATTAACTCCCAAAGTCCTCTCCCATCATCCATTGGGCTAAGAATGAGGTTTCTGTGGAGACTGTTTAAGACAGAGGAATTTGAATCTTACTTGGATATTATGGTAGTGAGTGTTTTCATCATGTAGGGGTCTCTTTCATATGGTTAGAGATTCAGCCTTTAATAAGGAAGCTCTAGGCCAGTATAATTCTGGGACAGAAATTGCAAATGTGTACAATTAATGAAACATGGCCCGGGATGGGAGGTTCTGTTTTGTTTTTGAAAACAGTGACCACTGAACAACTTGAAATCTTAGAATAAGTTCCTGGGCAGATAGGTGAGTGGGCAGTGGGCAGATGAGATGGCTAAAGGGGACATGAAAAGTGTAACATATCACATGCTTCCACAGTGTAAGTAACCCCATCCTCTGTGTGGTATGCATACATTTATGTGCACTGACCTTTAATTTTATCTTTCAGGTGATATTCTTGGGCCTTCTATCAATGGCTTGGAATCACTGATTAAGATGCCTTATGGCTGTGGTGAACAGAACATGATAAATTTTGCTCCTAATATTTATGTTTTGGAATACCTGACTAACACAAGACAATTGAAGGAAGATATTAAACTGAAGGCTACATCATTTATGAGAGAAGGTCTGTAAACTTTCAGGGATGAGCCTAGATTTAAAAAAAATATCATACTCACAGAAAATACTTCATTTGTGGCCCTGCATTTGGAATTTGATTCGCCATTCTTTTGATGACGTGTGAGCTAGATGAGAAGCCCACTTATTTGTAGCTGTGTTGGTTCTCCAGGGCTGACAATACTAAAAAGTCAGACAATTTTACATTTGTTTCTAAAGTAAGATCTGCTGAGTATGAAGATGCCATTTGTATATAGTAACTTTCCAGGGTAAAATTGTTCTGTAAAAGGTGATCCATATCATCATTCTTGGAGCTGGTTATCTCTTGCCAATAAAACAGCACAAGTCTGAATATTTCTGACTGCTCCTTGCATCATAAAGGGTTGCAAGTTAGTTAGAAAACACAATGAACCAGATTAATCCCCAAGAGAACTCCTTTGACTAAAGTAGATACTAGGTCTAAATTTGACCTAGCTTCCTAGACTGATCTGGCACTAGAGGGAGAAATAGCCCTGCGAATAGAAATATTCTCAATGGTGTAGCTTCCAGGGGTTCTTCTTGGCCTGATTATTAGACTTTGGTCACCCCAGAGCTACACAGCAGAGCTTGTCAGAAGTTTTCTTTCCTGCAGAAAGTTTAGATGAAGACAGTCTTTTGTTTGTTTTTTGTTTTCAGCAAAATTTTTCATGGACTTTTTTTTTGTTTTTTTTAATCGAAAACTGAAAAATTTTAGCTGAAAACCAATAATTTTAATTTAGAAATGCTGCTGCAGTGAAAGTTATACTCTGGGTGCCTCATGGCTCCATTCTGCTCTAAGGGTCAGGCTACGGTTCCTAGGATGCACCACAGTGTCCTCTCTTGTTTAGCCACTGTAGTGCATCATGGGAGATGTAGTCTGCCTGGGGAACCAGGCCTATAGAGGATAATGGGGGCATGAGGTACTACACCTCCCATAAGGCATCGTGATGGCATTTCTAAATGTAATTTTTTTTTTTGGTTTTGGCTGAAATTCTTTGGTTTTCCAGTGTTCGATTTTTCAATGAAAAGTTGAAAGTTTTCCATGGAAAGTACACTTTTCACAATAAACTTTGTTTTCTTAAAAACCCAATTTTCTGTCAAACAAAAGTTACACTGAAAATTTTCAACCAGCTTTACTACATAGTTTGGTTGCAGGGGAAGAGGGGGAAAAGAGAGACAGCTGTTATTTTAACAGCTGTTCTCAAGTTTGTAAGCAATTTCCTGAAGTGCTCTAAAAAAACTCCCCAAAAAGGCACTCTTATAGTGGAATAAGAGTGTCCACAGAGGGGGTTAAGAGAAAAGGAGGCACTGTTATTTTACAGATTTTACAGATGGGATAATGGAGGTTAAATGATATCCTGAAGGTCATACAGTAAGTCAGTGGGCAGGCTGTGATCCAAAACACAGCAGTAATGTTTAAGTAATCTGTAAGCTTGTAAAACACCATTGGAGAACACTGCAGTATTCCATAATGGTAGTTTTCTTTTCTGGTTATTAAAATTGTGCTGTCTGTATTATAGTTTTCTAACTATATCATACTTGACTAGCTCACCAAGCATGTATTCAAGCTGATAGTTGGATCTCAACGAAACTACTGTATGTATCCAGACCTCTGTATACAATATATATTGTCACAGTGCCATTGAAAGAACTATGCAAGTCCATTTTATTCTTTGCAAAACCCTGGAAGATATTTGCAGCAGTGACAAAAACATTTTTCCATTAATTCAACACATTTTTATTAATCTTACTGTGCAATAGATATTATTATTATTGATATGGCTTACAGACAGTCAGGATGGGGTTTTGCATAGTGTTCTTAGCATGTGAAATCTAGACGAAAGGTTTCAGAGACATTAAAGAGTCAGTGGAGAAGCAAAACAGTTCAACTAAAAGACTCGTTTCATTTTAAAAAAACTACGTAAACTGATTTTGCACTGCAGTTAAAAATATGAAGAAAAGGTGTTGTACTGCTATTAGTTGTTGTGATGGGACACTAAGTAAGTGGTTGATATCAAACTATA
This sequence comes from Lepidochelys kempii, assembly GCF_965140285.1. Taxonomy (NCBI): domain Eukaryota; kingdom Metazoa; phylum Chordata; order Testudines; family Cheloniidae; genus Lepidochelys; species Lepidochelys kempii. Next base: position 59,461,748 of record NC_136382.1, read on the forward strand.
CCTGAGGTTTTTTTAAAGATACATATTATCAACAAAAAGACATATATGTGTCAAACACCAGGAAATATCTTGGAAAACCTAGGGATATCTTTTAACCAGAGCCTTCCTCTAAAGCAGCAGTTCTCAACCAAGGTCCTGGGGCCGCCTGGGGGGGCTGCAAGCAGAGTTCAGGGGGTCCGCCAAGCAGAACCGCATTAGACTCAGTGGGGCCCTGGGCAGAAAGCCTAAGCTCCCCGCTCTGGGCTGAAGCCTGAGGCTCTGAGCCCAACTACCTGAGGCTGAAGCCAAAGCCTGAGCACCTTAGCTTTGCAGGGCTCCCTGGGCTTGGGGCCCCAAGCAGTTGCCCTGCTTGCTACCCCCTAACGCTGGCCGTGGCTTTTATATGCAGAAAAACAGTTGTTGTGGCTCAGGTGGGCCATAGAGATTTTATAGCATGTTGCGGAGGCCTCAGAAGGGGAAAGATTGAGAACCTCTGCTCTAATGCACTTCTCTTCATGGCTGGCTGGTCATTGCTAAACCACCTCATTGGAGGGCCACCCTTGCAGGGGAACTTTTTCCAGCAAGCTTTTTTGACAGCTAGCTGGTCCTTTAAATTTGGCAGAGACGAGCAGCTGCAACTCTCACATAGCTACTTTTCGCTGCATCTTCTGCCTTTCTAGCTGGTACATATTTTCCTTTCTGCTTTCCATTTTTCCTATTATTCAGAAGCTGGTACATCTCACTGAGCCTTGAATTCATTCTTATGCATAGGTAGTGCAGCAGTGGAGTTATGTGAAAATGTACAGTTGTGTGCCGATCTGATGTCCCTTGATGACAGGAGGGTTAAAGATGGAGTGGGAGCTATGCACCTCAGTTTCCATAAACAGATCCTTAATGTTATTGCAACCTAGTTTTTGGGTTTTTTTTTAATTCTCTCACTCATATTTACTCCTGCACATTTGGCAGAAATGTTTTGAAACATGAGATTTAAAATCTACATAAATATACTCTGCTGGAGCAATCTCACTTCTCTTTCTCCACTGTCTGAAAGCTCCTTTCCCATAGCCCCCAGAAAGAAATTCCAGTTTGGATCTACTCAGGAGTAATTTATACAATACCTGTCTTTGCTTTGGTCTCTTCAGGCTACCAAAGAGAGCTTCTCTACCAAAGGGATGATGGCTCTTTCAGTGCCTTTGGAAACAGTGACCCCTCTGGGAGCACGTGGTAAGTAATTTTGCCAGAAAAAGAAAATATTCAGTTTGGAATTTTGTCAAATATTTGCATAATTCATTGGGACTAAAACGTTTGTGAAACTGGTAAAAATGCCCAGATATGGCTGCAGTCTGGTTTTCGGTATGTCTTTAGGCCAACTTGTAAGATTCTCTAAGACACAAGGTGGGTGAGGTAATATCTTTTACTGGTGAAAGAGACAAGCTTTTGAGCTTACACAGAATGTACTGTCTTTTTAGCTTAGATGATCTAAGGCCATTATTAGGACAGAGTTTTTTAGCTTCACAAAAGATGAGTAGTGAGTCACTTTCACCATGGGATTTGTTGAATTAAATGCTTGGAGGTGATTCTTCTATCCCAGAGAATAGCTCACTAGAACAGAAAGCTTTTTATAATGGAACCAATGAAGTACACTGCACATTTGGCTGCTAGACACAACACAAAGGGTGAAATTTTGTGCTGTGAAACCCACAGTGTCCTCGGCCTTTAAGCCACCATTGCGTCCTCTCAATTCCAGGCTGCTTTGGGGTCAGAGAAACTCCCAGCATAATTTAGGGAGCTATTTTAAATTATGGCAGACCTGGCTGGGCTGACACTGAGGAGCTCCTTGGTCATCACAACTATTCAGAATGGCTGTAATGCTGGGTGCCATAGTGCCACCCTCTTCCATTCCCAATACGTGCCATACTCTAGAGCCGTGGTTCTCAACCTATTTATTGTTGTGGGCTGCCAGGCGGGGTGGCCAGGCAGCTGGGAACCCAGACCCTGCTGCATGGCCTGGTGGCCTTTAGCACACATCTGAGCTGCAGTTGTGTGCTAATTGGGATACATGCGGCCCGCCGTCCACGTGTTGAGAATCGCTGCTCCAGGGCTTGTGAGGGGCACTGCAGCCTGTTGCTGTCCTTCACAGTGCCTTTGCTTGGGGGAGTGTGTGTGTGGGGGGGGGGTCACCCCAGCAGGATGAAGTGCTTTTAGGATCCCTGTTTGCTCCTGCAGCAGTGTATGAGGACTGGACCAGGAGGGAGAATCCCTCCCAAAGTCTTGTGGTGTTAAAGATAATTTCATGCTATTACAAAAAATAGGGATAGCTCTGAGCATTGTTCTGTCCATGCTCAGCAAATAAATTGTAGCTGTACTGTTGAGCCACTCATCAGCCTTGAAGCTGTTCAAATACATTTAGGATTATTTGTCATCAAAGTTCTGAACATCTTTTAAATCTTTCTTTACTGAAGGCCCATTGGATGAACAGTCTCTCCGAGGGTGAAATTAGACCCTGTGCAGAGGGCCAGCACAAGGGCTATGCCCCACTCTGAACAGGTCCCCCTGTCAGCTCCTGGAGACCCCAGCTGGTAAGCCCTCTGGGCAAACCGAACAGCACACACAGTTCACCAGGGTACCTTCACCAAGTGGCTCTATTATTGTCTTCTGCCTTGTGTTCCAGGTCCCACCAACATAGCAGCAGTTCCAGCTCCCTGGCTCAGCCTTTTATACTACTTGTCTTCTCCCAGCTATCCAGCCAGTGAACTAATTATCGCATTTGCTCATCAGGCTCTCCATAGGTGCAAGTGATTTCTTCTCCACCTTCCAAACCTGCTCCTACTCTGATTATACCAGTGGTTGTTATAAGTGACCCAATTGCTAATGGCACCATGTCACACACCTCCCCCTTTATTTCTCCTAGTTAGGGCTCCCTTTTCCAGTTTTCTCCCTGACATGTTTCATCTTCCTTATGGGGGTGATGGCCTCTGCCTCATTGCCTCTGGAGTTCTCTTAGTGTGACTTTCTGTGGGTCAGCTGTGAGGATTCGCCATTCTCTATCCACAGAATAAGAACTCCTTAGGTGGGGGCGTACCCCACAATTCCATTTCATCCCACAGGTCATCGCAACAGGGACAAACCCACAGACTTTGGCCCTGGATCTGTCCCATCCTTTATAGAGCATTCTCAGTCATCCTGCCCCACCAGGACCCCACTGTCTGGTGGCCTCTCCTCTCCCTGAGGTGTTAAACTCTCAGGGGTCTTCCCTTTCTCTGGGGTATGTTGGGTTCACCTCCCACTCTTTCTTCGGCCTGTCCTTGTACGGGTGACCTCTGCTCCTCCATCCCCTTTTCCTGCTTCTCCTCTACCCCAGTATTGTCTACCTTGGTCCCATTTTCTTGGCTTGTTGGTTCCCATCTAAGGTTTACTCTTATACACCCTTGTGGGCCTGGGGTCCCCTTTTTCCTGCCATCCAATGAGGTTCCTTCTCCTGGGCCTTTCTTCTCCTACTTAAATGGAATGGGTTCCAATGCATCCCTGGGACCACAGGATGGGGCAAAGTTCCCCCTACTCTGACCCTTTTCCATCAGAACTTCCCATGTACCTCTAATGGCACTTGCACCCCCAGATAAGTTTTTTCTCCTCATGCGTGCACTCTATGCCTAGAGCATTCCCCTCCCGAACCCACTGTGATTTAACTAGCCTGCTCTGCCGGAGCGAGCAATCAGCTGCTGAATCAATAATACCCATCTCTTGTCTTTGGCTAACTCTTACAGGAATTGTTTTTACTCCCTTCTGAGAGCTTCAGATCACTCCAGTCCAGTGCTTTAATGTCACACCTCCATTACCACTTCTATATCTTGCCCCCCCCTTGGCCTTCTGAGTGACTGTTCTGAGCCCTACCTCATAAGTCCACCTGGCCATCCTAAATTTCTGTCTGTATCTTTCGGCTGACAAGTCTACCTGATCCTGCATAGCCGCTTATAATAGCTCATAATTCTTGGCCTGCTCTTTGCCCAATGCCATATAAGTGGCTTAAAAAAAAAAGACACCTAGTGGACTGTGTGTAGGCCCTTAATCCTTTATCCCAGCTGCACCAGTAACCGTTCTTTCAGAAGCCAGTAAGACTTCATTGGGATCATCCTTGGGGCCCATTTTACAGGGTCCTAGCCCCCTGATTTCCATGCCTTGTGGCAGGACTTGTCACAGTTTGTACTCACTGTTGCTATACCTGAAACACTCACTGTTGCTCTGCCTGCCATCCCAGCAGAGCTTGTTGGTTTGTCTGCTGAAATGCCTGCCACGCCCTCTGCTTCTCCTTTTGTTGCTCAGCCCCTGCATTAGCACCTCCATTTTCCCCCCCGATTCAGCCTATCCTCACCTTGGCTGCCTCTCAACCTTCCTGGCTCTGGCTGACCCCCAGACAAGACCCTGCTTGTAAACAGGTGTCTTCAGCACTTGGAAGCCCTGGCTGGTAACCCATCTGAACAAACTAAACAGCACACACAGTCCACGAGGTGTCTTTTTTTTTTAATTATTATTTTCTGTCTTGTGCTCCAGGTATACCACCAACAAGCAGCAGTTGGACTTAGATAGAGCCAGAGCCTCTCTCTATCCTGCTCCATGGCTCAGCCTTTTATACTGCTTGTCGTCTTCTCCAAGCTATCCAACAGGGGAGCTAAATACGTCATTAGCTCATCAGATTCTCTACAGGTGTGAGTGATCCATCTCACCTACCAAACCCACTCCCACTCTAACCATACCCTGTACCCTGCCTGCTAGGGTGCTGACTTCCAAACGCTCTCTTGATAGCTGCTAACAGCAGCCTATCCCATCCACTTAGATCCCAGTTATCTCTTGAGGTCTTAAGTGGGATTGAAGTGGTACATAGGGCTTGTTCTAGCCCTCTTCAAGGACTGAATTTCCTCTTGAAGTGCTCGGATACTAAGATGATGGGTCCTGTAAAAGTACCTTGATAGACAGATAGTGACTGCTCCATGCAGCTCATCTAACTCATCTAAATAAGAATGATTTAAATTACTGGCCTGATCCAAAACTCTCTGAAGTCAGTCAGAGTCTTTTCACTGATTTCAGTGAGCTTTGGATCAGGCTTAATATTGATAGAATGGAGAAAATAAGATTCTCTGCATGGTGCTATCAAGACTGTGAACCTTGGTACATAAATAGTGCAGTATTAGGATGTACATACGGCATAAGAAGAGGTCAATCAAAAGTTTCAAAATATTCACAGTTAAGCCACAGAGGGTTGTTCTGACATTATGATTCTGTGGGATGTTATGATTCTGTGTGTCTTGTTAAAATCACATTTATTGCTGTTCTACTTCATATAATATAGTTATAAAGTTCTTTGACAAATTTAGGCCCCAGTCCTGCAAACATGTACACACAATTTATGAGCAACAGCTGTCTAAAAGTTAGCATGTGCTGGCAGAATTGGAGCCTCTAATCTGTATGTAGGTTTGAAATGCTGAAGATATAAAGAAAGTGTTGTTTTATGGACAGGAAAAATAACTATTTTCTTTGCCAGTTAGTGGTTCTTAGCTGTTCCTTGCTGATTAATGCTCACTCTTCAGGGCATGTGTCTTCCTCTGTATTTGGAAAGTGTTTAGCACACTTAGGGCACTACAGCAGTCTGAATAATAAAACATGTTTAATAGAAGAAGCTGTAATATATCATTAATTCTTTGTATTTGGTTAATCTTTCCCCCAAGGTTATCAGCTTTTGTATTACGATGTTTCCTGCAAGCTCGTCCATTCATAGATATTGATCCATACGTACTGAAGAAAACAGCTGATTGGATTGTCAAACATCAGAAGCCTAATGGTGAATTCTGGGAACCTGGAAGAGTGATACACAGTGAACTTCAAGGAGGCAGTAGTAGCCCAATCACTCTCACAGCTTACATTATGACAACTTTATTTGGTTACCAAAATGATGAGGTATTAGAATACTTTGGTGTTGCTTGTAGTTAATAAAATACCTCCCAAACTATCCCAATAATTCTTAATCATTTTGCAGTTTTTAAAGAAGTTGAGGGATATCATAACAAGGACAATAACACATGATTGGGTTAAACTTTGCTACACTTTGGCCTGATGGCATCTTTCCTGTCTACTGGTAGTAAGGAGTTGTGTTAAAACTGAGGAACATCTAGTCTCAGTGGGCCTTTCCAAAAGCTTAACGAAGTTGGGGGGAAAAGAGGCAAATATATTGTAGCTGAGGCCCCAGATCCTGCACAGCAGATAAGCATGTGCTTAACTTTAAGGGTGTGAGCAGTCCCATTGACTTCAACAGGAGTGCTCACATGTTTCAAATTAAGTAAGTGTTTTGTTGGCTGAGGCCTTAATGCCTCTATGACTGTGACTCTGCCATGTCTGCCTCCATGTCTGTGACTCTGAAAGAGATTTTTTTATATTTTCTTTTATATTAAAAATGTTATTTCTCTTCCTTAATACATATTTCTTATAAATTCTAATATTGCAATTTAATGTTGCTGTTGCCTACATTCATTCTTTTGTTAACTGCTTTTTTAAATTCTTGGTAGTATTAAATTAACATCTTTCAATACAATCTTTATTCCCAGAATGCCCTTGCTGTAGCAAATGCTGCAAACTTCTTGGAAACTAAATTAGAAGAAGGAATTTCAGATAACTATACGCTGACACTTGTCACATATGCATTGTCATTGGCAAAGAGTATAAAAGCAAAGGATGCCCTGGATGTTCTAAACCAGAGATCAGAGCAGCAAGGTACTGTAAGAAGCTCTTTATGCAGTAGTATGAATGGATTTTCTTCCAGCTTAAAAAAAAGAAATCACTGTTTGGTTGCATACAGACATTGGTTGTTAGTGCTGTATAGGGATCTATTTAGAATAGAATAGAACCCTGAAGAGCAGTAATCCTGATGAAAACTATATGCAAGTGAATAGGGTCTGTTACAAAGGTGGGGTTTCAGCCTTAATGACAGTGTTCACTTGTGTGCAGTGTGATTATATTATTGCAAAACATGAGCTTGCTGCCGTCCCACCTTGTTTTGAGTGCCCATCAGATCTCGCTAGCTCAACAGGGTCAGGCCTGGTCAATTATTCTGATGATAAGCCTTAAAGGAGCCTGGCCCAGCAAATTCTTACTACCAAGCGTAATGCTTACTACTATGGTCAGTCCCATTCACTTCAGTGGGATTCTTTCTGGTACTGAGCACTATGCCTCTTTAAAAGAAAAGGAGGACTTGTGGCACCTTAGAGACTAACCAATTTATTAGAGCATAAGCTTTCGTGAGCTACAGCTCACTTCTTCAGATGCATATCGTGTTTCCACGATATGCATCTGAAGAAGTGAGCTGTAGCTCACGAAAGCTTATGCTCTAATAAATTGGTTAGTCTCTAAGGTGCCACAAGTCCTCCTTTTCTTTTTGCGAATACAGACTAACACGGCTGTTACTCTGAAATATGCCTCTTTAGTAAGTGTTCTCTGAATTGGGTCCTTCTATAATTATAAATAAAGGGCAGATCCAAAATCCCTTGAAGTCAGTAGGAGTCATTGTGTGAACTCTGGTGGGTTTTGTTTCTGGCGTTCAGCCCCAGTTCAGTAAAGCGTTTAAACACATGACCAAGTCCATCTCTAATCAGCCAAGCATTTAAACACATGCTTAATGTGAACCATGTTCTGAAGTGCTTTGCTGGATCCTATAGGTAAACATAAATAGGCAGGTTTTTCCTCCGCTATTGAGCATTTATTCATGTCTTCGGCTCTGACATCAGTGATGATCTCTCTTCCAGGAGATATTCGATTCTGGACGTCTCCAGCCCCTCAACTGTCTGACTCATGGCAGCCACGCTCCGTAGACATTGAGCTTTCAGCTTATGCTCTGCTCTCTCACTTTCAGCAAGATAGACTATCCGAGGGGATCCCCATTATGAAATGGTTAAGCCAGCAAAGAAACCATCTTGGAGGTTATTCATCGACTCAGGTCAGACTGTCACCTTTAGAAGCATTGTTGATGCTTTGCTATATATAAATGTACTTTCCAAATTGACGTGTTAGCCCACATGTTGAAAGGTTTTTAGGTGTTGCTGCACTCAGCACTGTAATGCCTAAGTCTGATTATCAAAAGTGATATAGGCACTTAGAGGCCTAAATGCCAATGATGGTCAATGGGATTTAGACTGAAGTGCCTAAATCACTTTTTAAAATGAGTCTTAGGCTCCTCAGTTAGGCACTGCAGTGCTGAGTGTGGCAACACCTAAATACCTTCAAACAGCTGGGCCTTCACTTCTAATTTTTTTAAATGTTTCTATAGCATACATTGATTGTTTCTTATTCTGTAACAAATAGTTCTCATTAAGCGCATACTTAAATTCTCTGCTGGATTAGGTCTTAAACACAGACTATATATTTTATCCAATAAACATATTAAACAAAGAAAAAGAAGAGCAGTTCAAATATTTTTAAAGGGCGAATATTAAAAGGAAAGCAACAAGAACTGAAATTAAGCGGAGGAAGTGATATTTTCAGCTAAAAAAAAAATCTCACCTGCATTTTTAGATCTTTCCTATTCAGGATGATATTGAAACAAAATCCGTTATTTTATTAAATGATTGCATATTGTGCTGCATTCTGCATCTCACACCATATCTGCACCCTGTTTTGTTGGTAACATCTTTGAGATCTCTCTTTTTTGGTCTCTGTAGTATTGCCCTATTTCACAGGGTTGTTGTGAGGCTGACCTCAGTTAAAGTGTTTGGGACCCTCAGCTGGAAGATGTTCTCTAAATGCAAGAGGTCATTATTAGGCCAGGTCACTCCTCCTGCTGAGAAAGCCACAGAGGAGAGTTGCGTGGAGGTGTGGGAGAGCCCATGGAGGCTCCCCTTCTAGGGTTTCCTCTGCATTCCTCTTAGGGGTAGAGGTGAAATTTTCCCACTGTACGGTGAGAAGGGGTTGGCCCTTGAATGTTGCTGCTATCAGGAGATCCAGGGGTGCAGAGGGCCATGCATGTAGCGTCCCTGCACTGGCTCTGCACTGGTTCTGAGGACTGTTGTGCCCCTCCTTTCAGCTCTGGGCAGTGTGATTCTCCCTGTGGCTGCCCCACTACATACCTGAAAATACGGGTACCCAGCATGGATATGCTGCAGAAAAGTATGGCATCCAGTGGCTTTTGCTGGCCTGCAGATTCCCCAGGGTTTGTGGGAGAATGATGAATGTCTACCCTGGCCCTGCTCCTCATGCTTCCTCCCTTAGTCTTCCCCTCTCTATGTGTGGGAGCTTGGACCCTTGGACAGGGTATCTGTGGAAACAGGCCAGAGGAGCTGGTGCCGGGTAATCAGCTGACCCTACCTTCCGCACTGGCAGGGCTCACTTTAGGTATAAATCAATGTGACATGGTCTGGCCCTTTATTGTTTTTATTAATTACTAGCAACAATAAGGGACATTTCACACAAGTGCATCTGCCAAACTCTCTTTGAAAATTGTTACTGTTTTTGGAGTCAATGAATAGTCATGAAGAATAGCCAGTTGTTGTCAAATTACAGTTGTTCTGAATGGCATCTGGAGTAGATCCCCAGTATTGTCAGAATTTCTGAATCCCCAGTAAATATGGAAGACCTTCTCTGCCTCTAGCAGGTATCATTTTACTGAGACCACATCACCCAAGTTGTGTTGGTATCCAACAGGATCTATATAGTACTTGAGAATGCATTAGTTTAAGCTAGCTGTTTACTGTAAAACGTGGTCTCAGTCAAGTACAATACCTTATCTCATTCTCATTGTCTTTTCCAAGCTTCATATTCAATTCAATTGTTCAAATGTTGACAGTAATCTGAGAGGTATTAGTTCTGTTAAATGAAGAATAAATTTGTAAAACCAGTACAGTTTCCCTGGGATTCCAGGTTGTTCTTTGTAATACATTACTTCTATTATTATTAATTGAAGAGACTGATTAAAGCAATATCTCAGTTGCAAATAGCTTTCAGATTTTTTTCCAGATGGTATTTTTATTCTGGAGTTTGAAAATCTAGTAGCATGTCACTATAGTACCATCATGGTGAAGCTCACCAATGAATTTAATCCATCCCTTTATCCACTGTTTCTCACAATAAAGGCTAGATTAATCTATTTTAATTTTGACATTTCTCCAAAGAAAATAATGTCTTTATAGCTTGCTCTTATTTAACTTTTGTGTGTGACCCCAAAGCATATTTGTTACATGTAAAGAATGAATTATTTTATATTAGCTAGAGTTTTTCCCTGACTTGTAAGAGATTTCCATATTGGGGAGTTTGCGTCATTATCAAACAGTGAGGTTAGACAGCTCTTGGCTGTCTGCGTCATACTTTTCTAACTTGAACTATCATAAACTACTTTCTAATTTGTATGTTTGCAATATATAAAATATGATCAGAATGTTTTATTTTAAAATGTTTTTAATTTATGTGTGCGTGTGCATGTTTAAAGAGTAGTGTGGACAATTATAAAGAAATAATGCTCAATTCAACCAAAGAATAATATATTTATAACATCTCACATGGACATCATGCTCCAGTTTGATATAAGAATTGCTGAAATTCTATTAAGGAATTAATATTCTCTTCTGCTATTTTTCCTAGCCATTTGCTTACAAGTAACCTCAAATATTTCATATCCTTGTTGTTCAATCTGCATGGCACCACAATAACAGTTTATCCATGTTGACATGACGGCTTGTTAGTTTACCAGTGTGTTGCAGTTGCATTCAGGATGGAGTTTATGGGCTTGATCCTCTAGTCCTTAATACGATGTACAGTTCCATTCACTTCAGTTATGATACAGGTCTTGTAAGATCTGGCCTTTAATCAGTAGGTCCAAAACACCTGAAATTTGAGTAGCGTGGGGGCAGTTATCCAATTTTTTTGTTATTGATTGCTCTGCTACTATAAAGGTTTCAGAGTAACAGCCGTGTTAGTCTGTATTCGCAAAAAGAAAAGGAGTACTTGTGGCACCTTAGAGACTAACCAATTTATTAGAGCATAAGCTTTCGTGAGCTACAGCTCACTTCAACTGCATCTGATGAAGTGAGCTGTAGCTCACGAAAGCTTATGCTCTAATAAATTGGTTAGTCTCTAAGGTGCCACAAGTACTCCTTTTCTTTCTACTATAAAGGGACCATCTTCTTAAGAATGAGAGACCAGACAGTGTTCTTGTAGGGTAAATCTTGGCCCTCTCCTGAGAAATGTCTGCCCATTGCAACCTACCATTGATTTTCTCCTGTAGTCCATAATTTGCATCTTCTCTACCATAACATTTCATCTAAGTCCTCAGGCTGGAATTCCAACTGCTAGTGATTCAGTCTTCTGTTAACTTGGGCAACTTCGCCACTCAATCTGAATTTTCCAGATTTTAAGGAATCAGTGAAGTAGATAATTTGAGAACACAGTGAGGAGAAAAAAAGATAGAGATTTTTGAATGACTAGTCAGCAAGTACTATTATATTTATGACTGGCACAGTCAGAGTTGCATTGTTAATGAATGTTTGCTGTCATATAACAAATTTCCTATTACTAGAAGGTGACCTAAGATTGAATAATTAAAACCTCTGTGTGCCAAACCCGCAGGGCCCAGTGTTCCTATTACCAGCAGCTAAGAATAAACAATAAATCAAATTACTGAATTACGAAAAGGTCAAAGAAATACAGCTCATCACCATATTTTTCAGAATATGAGTTATTAAAATTCTGATAATCATGACATAATTATAATGAGAACAGGACATTACAGTTTATGAATCTGTTATTGTTGCAATATTTGCAAAGAGAATAGCTAATGCTTTAAGATTAATCCATTCTCTGACAATGTGAAGACTCAGATTAAGTTGTTGTCTTGTTCAGCTCCCATACTAAACTCAAGAGGTCCAAATGTCCAAAAACTGCCTTTTAATTTAGGGCTACAATTTTGCACACCCAGATATTTTGCACCTGCAAAAAAGGAGAATTTGTGTGCCTGCAGAATGCTGATGTACAAACACATACTGTGTTTAGTGGGTTCAGATGATTGCTGAAAATGTTGGGAACAAAAGGTCTGTAGCTGGATATAGAAGCTGAGGGGAATCCTCTTTGAAAAGTTGGCTGTAATACTGGGAAAAAATTATTTTTACTTTTTTTTTTTTTTTAACATCTGCAGTTTCTCAAAGGTACAGCTTTTTTGTTCCTGTGATCGAGCTGCTGTGGAAAAGTGAGGCAGAATGTCTGCTATTTACAGTTATTTCTTGTTAGGCCACATTGTGGCTGGCTCATTGCCTTTCCTCCTTAACTTGTCCTCCTACTGGCCAAGGCCTTTATAAAAGTGTGAGCCTGGCTCAAAACTCCACAGACCTCCATGGCATCTACAAATAAAAATCAAGCTGCAGTCCAGAGACAGCCCCAGAAGAAAATTCCAGAAGTATCTGGGGCTGCATTTCCTTTACTATGACCCCCTGGCTCTGATGGGAGTGAAGCCTTTCAGTAGAGCTGTGATGCCAGAGAACATGGCAGGGGAGCACCAGGGACCAACAGTCTGAGCAGAGATACAGGATCTCTCCATGGATGATCCTGGCTATCTGCATATCTCAGGGGATTGGAGTTGGGGGGAAATCCCAACCTCCATGACGAAATGATGTGGCAGTAACTGTGAGGTAATCCTCACAGGACTTTCCTCTTTCCTGGGTTTACTATGGGAGAGGGTGATCTGGCCCTGAGTAAGGACTTGGGCATGTGGCCCATTGTGACTATCACTAGTATCTCATTTTATCTGTGGAGGAAGCAGTAGTAATATTCCATCAGAAATGGTTGTCATTACCAAACTGTCAGTTGGATGGACAGTGCAGTCTGCACAGTAAGGGTCAGGAAGCCCCAGTTATCTAAGACCTTGCCTACATATGACTTACTGAATTAGTTAAGAACTGATTATTTTATTAAATTGATGCAACCCTTATGTATATACTCTGAAATCAGGTTAAGAGTGTCCATGCTAAGAGGTCTCATTTAATTTTTGCGGATACAGACTAACATGGCTGCTACTCTGAAACCTGTCATTAATTTAATGCAACTTTTGTGTATAGACAAAGTTTAACAGATACTGGTGCTCACCTAGTTTGCAGACTTCTTGTATTATATTTAATACAAAAGCATTTGTTTCTCTCAACAGGACACCGTCGTGGCCCTGCAAGCCTTGAGTATATTCGCAGCTCTCATTACTTCCAGAAAAACAGGAATTGATCTAACAGTGACTGGACCTAGTCTGGAAGCTCCAGTAATGTTTTCTGTTGATACTCAAAACCGTTTTCTTCTTCAGACCAAAGAGGTATTGTAGAAAATGAGGAAGAATTCTAATCAATCCTGTCACTTGAAGATATTTTGAATATGTTTAAATCACCATGTCATTCTTTCAGATTGCACCTATGCAACCGACGGCCATTTCAGTTTCAGCAGAGGGTGTTGGGTTTGCCATCTTTCAGGTACGCAGGAAGATATTTTACTCCTTTTTTTAAGATCCCTTTTTAAATGTGGTTTTTGAAGAAAGAATGTTAATAGGAAATTTCATAAAACTAGATCAATAAGAAGAAGAATCTTGTATTTATATGAGAAGAGACAAAGCAGGTGAGGTAATACTTGTCTCATCAACAGAAGTTGGTTCTATAAAAGATATTACTTCACCCACCTTGTCTCTCTCATATCCTGGGACCATATGACTGCACAAAACAAGATTGCACACAACTTGTATTTATATAGCACCTTAAATGAATTCCAAGGCACTCTACTAATTGCCAAAATGATGTGGGTCAAATTCGGTGCAGACTTTTCCCCTGCACAATCACTGAAGCCAGTGTGATTGGATAGGTTGTAAATCAGTGCAGAACGTGGGTATACTCTTAGTAATGTATAGATTACCTTTCCCACTTCTGAACTGTCACAGTTGTTTAAATACTGTTTAGGGCAGAAAGGGAAGAAGGCCAAGTTCTCTTTAGCAGGATTTAGCTGTTTTGTGCACTCTGACAACACAAAGAGGCCAGAATCTGCTTGCAGTCTGCCAGTAGGGAATGCTTTGCACCAACCACCCGTACCCCAGTATAAGGGAAATATGGGGGATGTTACCAGATGTGCCCGTTACTTTGGGGTATGCTCATTTATTCGGATTACTCTTTTGGGGGGGTTTCTGTAATTCTGTTAATGTACTTGTGTTCATATGGAGCTCAACTCCTTCCTTCTGCAAGTCCCCTCCCAATGGAGCTGTCCTGCAGGACCTCGGTTCCCCAGGACTGGGTTCCTCCAGCCCTAGAACTAGATGAACATACACACACACACACAAACAAGCAAGTCTGAGCAGACCGGGTCAATCAGGACTCTCAGGCTGATCCCCTCCTATGTCCCTGTACTCAATGGGCTGGGTTAAACAGCACCTTCAAGCTGTCACCCTTATATGTGCCCCTGGTCTCAATAGGCTGGGCTGAGCAGCACTTTCAGCTGCTCCCCTCTGATGTGCCACAGGTTTAACACGTCCCTATCCCACTTTCATGTTACAATTGTACTGGTAGTAACCCACTTGATGAGTAAACCCCACAGTATTTTTGGGCACTACAGGGATCTTTAGTTTAGGTAAAAGAAGCGCTGCTGCAGAGCAAATGGGGGAAGCTAAAAACACAAAAGAGTAAAGTTCAGAGAGAGTGAGAGAGAAGCAACCAGTTTAACCATAAAAGTTATTTATTGAATGATAGTGATAACCACACAAGGAGAGCCTAAACCAACATAACATACATTATTAAAGGTTAATACCTGAGGTAGAAAGGAAAACAGAGAGAGAGAGAGAAAGAAGGGGATCTCACCATTCCCTGAAGCTTGAACTGGTCGGGGTTCCCAGGTGATGGTGGTAACTCAGGGCCCTGAGGGCAGGAGACAGGCAGAGCCTGTCTGATGCTTAGATCTAAGCATCAGAACACTTATTTGGGCATAGGTAGGGGTTTTTGTAGAGAAAATACAATGGTTCAAGGGAGAACACTAGATTTGTTTATGGGTAAACTGATGATTTAGGGGGTTTCTTTAGGCTAGACAATAGGAGCTGATCACTCTTGCTTATGGGTGGTGTTTTCTTCCAGGGAGCTCACAATGCAATTAGGCTGCTTCAGTATTTTGGATATCAATCAAGGATTTATTACTAGAATTGGTCTGATAATTTCTGAGCTGGGTGCGTACAGGTGTAGGTTCATTAACATCTGGAGCAGAGATTCCCATGATGCAGTGCCTCCCTGCTTTTCTGATATCAGAGTTTAGTGTGGTTCTCTGTTCTCCACTCTGTATGCAAATTTAGATGTCTCCCTGTCCCATCTTTCATGCAGATGAGGCTAGGGGAGTTGTCTCTGTTTTCCATTCTGTATGCTAATGGACATGTCTTAATCTTGTCACCCTTGTCAAGAGGGGTCTAGGTGTGTCTCCTAATGCCCTTCGCTGCTCTCTGCAAGCCTTTTCTCTGATCGGTTTTGGTTCAAGAAGAGATAGGTGGTGGTGATGGTGGGGAGGTGTCTTTCATGAATCAGACAGGCTAGATACTGTGTCCTGGTTCCCCAAAAACACAGAGCTGACTGATGTCAGGGAGGAAGAGAGAAAGAAAAGAAGTGAAAGAAGTATAGCAGAACTTCACTTTGCCACACCTCTGCTGGGATCCAGAGGACCTTATGGTATGAATTCAGGCAGCCCTAACTTAATTTTTGTCTGCTGTGTCTCAAACTAGGGCTGGCACTGATTGGTCCTCAGAGGGACCAGTAACTTGCTCCCTTATGCTTCTCAGTTTCCTAGCTTGCAGAGCTCAGCTGCTGAAGGGAATCTTGTTCATTATGTTCAGTGAAATTTCAGAGGCAATTTATGTAGGGAAAAGTAGGAATATAGGAATTGCCATTCTGAATCAGGCCTCCCGTCCATCTAGTCCAATATCCTATATGACAGTAGTCACTGCGAGATGCTTCAGAGGAAGAAGCAAGAAACCCTGTAGTAGACAGTATGGAAAAGCTAGATCTTATCTAGCATGGGGATTAAGCTCATTCTTCTTTATTTAAAAATATAGATCACTGTATATCTGGTAGTTATAGGCTGTTTTACCACAATGCTTTAAAAGGCTCCCACCATTACTATGCCTACTCAGGAAAATAGAGCTTGCCATAAGGTTTAAGTCAGCAAAATTCCAATTCCAGTTTCTTATAATCTGTTTGATCTTCTCTTTGATGTCCTGACACATCTAGGAGACCAGGAAAGAGAACTGAGAGCTTGTTCTTTAAAATGATAAATATACATATGGATAAATGACATTCACAAAGAAATTTGCATGACTGGACATTACCAATGAACAGCAGTTAAAGGTATATATGTTGTTCATTCAGCATCAAGCTGCAATGCCTGCAGACTCATAAATCATCAGTCTTTTTTATGCATTGACATAAATGCTAGTTGTGTTTACAACAAAGTTCCAATATGTTAGAGAATAATTTTAGATTCCACACAGTGGGCCAAGATGAGAATTAATATCTCAGTGGGGCAACATTTGTTCATCCATCATATCAAAAGGGCTGGGGGAGGGGAACTTAATGAGAAATACTGTATAATATACATTTTTAATAGACTACCACGAGACCTAAGGTTCAAAAACCAAACAGATGTACAAAGGTCTACATTGCTGGATCCAGTTCATCTGCTTCATCTAGATCAGGGATTCTCAACCTTTTTCTTTCTCAGGCCCCCCCAACATGATATAAAAACTCCACGGCCCACCTGTGCCACAACAACTGGTTTTCTGCATGTAAAAGCCAGGGCCAGCGTTAGGAGGTAGCAAGCAGGGCACTTGCCCGGGGCCCCAAGCCACAGGGTTCCCATGAAGCTAAGTTGCTCAGGCTTTGGCTTCAGCCCCAGGTGATGGGGCTCAGTGCCTGGGCTGCAGCCCCATGTGGTGGGACTTTAGCTTTCTGCCCTGGGCCCCAGTGAGTCTAACTCTGGCCCTGCTTGGCGGACCCCTGAAACCTGCTCATGGCTCCCCAGGGGGCCCTGGATCCCTGGTTGAGAACCACTGATCTAAGTCAGCCTTAGGTTGTATTTCTTCTTGTAGCTTAGAGACAGAGATGCCACAATTTTATCCTTATCTTCTTGCAGCTTGGCAGAGCAAAGACAAGGCATTGGAGTAAGGCATTTCATCCAATAAAACTATTCCTAGGCGGGACCACCTCTTTCCTCCTGCTTTCCTTGATGGGGCTGCTTTTCAGGAAGGAGCTCTGATATTGTTCAAATCAGATTTCACTTTTCTCCAGCTGCAAGCAGGATCTGGATCTTGTCTGCTAAATCAGATAGCATATGACAGCATGATTGTATTTCTTCAGCTGGGTTCCACTGTCCTACACCTTATCAGAGTGCAGTAGTCAGACACTCTATTCCGCGGATCTGACTTTACCTCCAGATGTAGCATGTCACACACTGATTCATTTAAATACCAGAAAGTCCCATACCATCTCCTGTTGGGATCTCAAGGACTGGCCATTATTGGAAGAGCTTTAGTTCTCCACAAGATAGATTCTTAGAAAAACCTGTGTAATTCTTGATGACTCTGCTTGATACTTTATAACCTTCTCTGACGTTGGTCTCAGTAGGCTGTAAATGAGTTTCAGCTGCCTCTACTCCAGACTCTCTAGGTTGCCATGAAAATTGCAGAGGCCAACATTTTTCTTGTAGTCTCTTGGTCTTGCAGTTGATAAACTTGCACATCAAGCTATTGCCCTGGCTTGGAGAGGAGCAGGATTAGTCCATCCCTATAATTTGAAAAGGAAGGTAGCTCTGGCCTGGTTTGGGCAGACGGTGTCCGTGTCGTAAAGAAATTTATCTTTCCTCTCCTTAAGCCTTTTGGACAAAGGGCCAGATCCCCAGTTGATGTAAATCAGCCTATCTCCATTGAAATGGAGCCACAGCGATTTACACCAGCTGAGGATCTGGGCTAAGATGTGCATTTTCCCAACGTGTTTTCACCAAGGATAATAATTAAAAGAGAGAAAATGCTGTAAATATTTCCTTCAACAAATGCCCTCAGCCAAATACATGTTTGTTATGGTGATAGTTTAAGAATAAGAAAGGGAGAGGAAGTTGTCCTTGGCTGTATGGAGACCTTCAAAATAACTCACATATTTTTGGACGTGATACCATTGAAGTTATTTTCTTAAAGTTCTTTTGGATGCAAAATATTAAATTTCAATTTCCTCTCCCTGCCCCTCTCTGGTATTCCCCTGTGTTATAAGAAGAGTGGACAAGTCTGCCTTTAACTGATTCTCTGCTACTTAGTTAGGCTGCACCAAGGAAGGTGGCTTCAGTTAACCTTTTTATATTAAGAACTATTTCCATTCCTGTGCGAACCTCCCCATACCCATGAGAAGGGAGGAAGGGAAAATCAGACCTTAGCAGCAGTAACTCATTCCAGTAAAATGTTTGCTAATTGACCTGTTCAGTATGTTGCTTCAGATGTCCATGTGCTGGTGGTAAATTCTCATGAATTTGCAAAAAGAAAAGGAGTACTTGTGGCACCTTAGAGACTAACCAATTTATTAGAGCATGAGCTTTCGTGAGCTACAGCTCACTTCATCAGATGCATACCGTGGAAACTGCAGCAGATATTATATACACACAGAGAATATGAAACAATACCTCCTCCCACCCCACTGTCCTGCTGGTAATAGCTTATCTAAAGTGATCATCAAGTTGGGCCATTTCCAGCACAAATCCAGGTTTTCTCACCCTCCACTCCCCTACACACAAACTCACTCTCCTGCTGGTAATAGCCCATCCAAAGTGACACTCTCTTCACAATTACAGGTTTCAGAGTAACAGCCGTGTTAGTCTGTATTCGCAAAAAGAAAAGGAGTACTTGTGGCACCTTAGAGACTAACCAATTTATTAGAGCATAAGCTTTCGTGAGCTACAGCTCACTTCATCAGATGCATATCGTGGAAACTGCAGCAGACTTTATATATACACAGAGAATATGAACCAATACCTCCTCCCACCCCATTGTCCTGCTGGTAATAGCTTATCTAAAGTGATCATCAGGTGGGCCATTTCCAGCACAAATCCAGGTTTTCTCACCCTCCACCCCCCCACACAAATTCACTCTCCTGCTGGTGATAGCCCATCCAAAGTGACAACTCTTTACACAATGTGCATGACAATCAAGTTGGGCTATTTCCTGCACAAATCCAGGTTTTCTCACATCCCCCCCACCCCCATACACACACAAACTCACTCTCCTGCTGGTAATAGCTCATCCAAACTGGCCACTCTTCAAGTTTAAATCCAAGTTAAACCAGAACATCTGGGGGGGGGTAGGAAAAAACAAGAGGAAACAGGCTACCTTGCATAATGACTTAGCCACTCCCAGTCTCTATTTAAGCCTAAATTAATAGTATCCAATTTGCAAATGAATTCCAATTCAGCAGTTTCTCGCTGGAGTCTGGATTTGAAGTTTTTTTAAGATAGCGACCTTCATGTCTGTGATTGCGTGACCAGAGAGATTGAAGTGTTCTCCGACTGGTTTATGAACGTTATAATTCTTGACATCTGATTTGTGTCCATTTATTCTTTTACGTAGAGACTGTCCAGTTTGACCAATGTACATGGCAGAGGGGCATTGCTGGCACATGATGGCATATATCACATTGGTGGATGTGCAGGTGAACGAGCCTCTGATAGTGTGGCTGATGTTATTAGGCCCTGTGATGGTGTCCCCTGAATAGATATGTGGGCACAATTGGCAACGGGCTTTGTTGCAAGGATAAGTTCCTGGGTTAGTGGTTCTGTTGTGTGGTATGTGGTTGTTGGTGAGTATTTGCTTCAGGTTACGGGGCTGTCTGTAGGCAAGGACTGGCCTGTCTCCCAAGATTTGTGAGAGTGTTGGGTCATCCTTTAGGATAGGTTGTAGATCCTTAATAATGCGTTGGAGGGGTTTTAGGTGGGGGCTGAAGGTGACGGCTAGTGGCGTTCTGTTATTTTCTTTGTTAGGCCTGTCCTGTAGCAGGTAACTTCTGGGAACTCTTCTGGCTCTATCAATCTGTTTCTTTACTTCTGCAGGTGGGTATTGTAGTTGTAAGAAAGCTTGACAGAGATCTTGTAGGTGTTTGTCTCTGTCTGAGGGGTTGGAGCAAATGCGGTTGTATCGCAGAGCTTGGCTGTAGACGATGGATCGTGTGGTGTGGTCAGGGTGAAAGCTGGAGGCATGCAGGTAGGAATAGCGGTCAGTAGGTTTCGGTATAGGGTGGTGTTTATGTGACCATTGTTTATTAGCACTGTAGTGTCCAGGAAGTGGATCTCTTGTGTGGACTGGACCAGGCTGAGGTTGGTGGTGGGATGGAAATTGTTGAAATCATGGTGGAATTCCTCAAGGGCTTCTTTTCCATGGGTCCAGATGATGAAGATGTCATCAATATAGCGCAAGTAGAGTAGGGGCTTTAGGGGACGAGAGCTGAGGAAGCGTTGTTCTAAATCAGCCATAAAAATGTTGGCATACTGTGGGGCCATGCGGGTACCCATAGCAGTGCCGCTGATCTGAAGGTATACATTGTCCCCAAATGTGAAGTAGTTATGGGTAAGGACAAAGTCACAAAGTTCAGCCACCAGGTTAGCCGTGACATTATCGGGGATAGTGTTCTTGACGGCTTGTAGTCCATCTTTGTGTGGAATGTTGGTGTAGAGGGCTTCTACATCCATAGTGGCCAGGATGGTGTTATCAGGAAGATCACCGATGGATTGAAGTTTCCTCAGGAAGTCAGTGGTGTCTCGAAGGTAGCTGGGAGTGCTGGGAGCATAGGGCCTGAGGAGGGAGTCTACATAGCCAGACAATCCTGCTGTCAGGGTGCCAATGCCTGAGATGATGGGGCGCCCAGGATTTCCAGGTTTATGGATCTTGGGTAGTAGATAGAATATCCCAGGTCGGGGTTCCAGGGGTGTGTCTGTGCGGATTTGATCTTGTGCTTTTTCAGGAAGTTTCTTGAGCAAATGCTGTAGTTGCTTTTGGTAACTCTCAGTGGGATCAGAGGGTAATGGCTTGTAGAAACTTGTGTTGGAGAGCTGCCGAGCAGCCTCTTGTTCATATTCCGACCTATTCATGATGACAACAGCACCTCCTTTGTCAGCCTTTTTGATTATGATGTCAGAGTTGTTTCTGAGGCTGTGGATGGCATTGCGTTCCGCATGGCTGAGGTTATGGGGCAAGTGATGCTGCTTTTCCACAATTTCAGCCCGTGCACGTCGGCGGAAGCACTCTATGTAGAAGTCCAGTCTGCTGTTTCGACCTTCAGGAGGAGTCCACCTAGAATCCCTCTTTCTGTAGTGTTGGTAGGGAGACCTCTGTGGATTAGTATGCTGTTCAGAGGTATTTTGGAAATATTCGTTGAGTCGGAGACGTCGAAAATAGGATTCTAGGTCACCACAGAACTGTATCATGTTCGTGGGGGTGGAGGGGCAGAAGGAGAGGCCCCGAGATAGAACAGCTGCTTCTGCTGGGCTGAGAGTATAGTTGGATAGGTTAACAATATTGCTAGGTGGGTTGAGGGAACCATTGCTGTGGCCCCTTGTAGCATGTAGTAGTTTAGAAAGTTTAGTGTCCTTTTTCTTTTGTAGAGAAGCAAAGTGTGCGTTGTAAATGGCTTGTCTAGTTTTAGTAAAATCCAGCCACGAGGAAGTTTGTGTGGAAGGTTGGTTTTTTATGAGAGTATCCATTTTTGAGAGCTCATTCTTAATCTTTCCCTGTTTGCTGTAGAGGATGTTGATCAGGTGGTTCCGCAGTTTCTTTGAGAGCTTGTGGCACAAGCTGTCAGCATAGTCTGTGTGGTATGTAGATTGTAATGGATTTTTTACCTTCAGTCCTTTTGGAACGATGTCCATTTGTTTGCATTTGGAAAGGATGATGATGTCTGTCCGTATCTGTACAAGTTTTTTCATGCAGTTGATAGATTTCCACTCCATACGGCTAAATGCAGTGCCTTGCACACCAGCAGGAGAGTGAATTTGTGTGTGGGGGTGGAGGGTGAGAAAACCTGGATTTGTGCTGGAAATGGCCCACCTGATGATCACTTTAGATAAGCTATTACCAGCAGGACAGTGGGGTGGGAGGAGGTATTGGTTCATATTCTCTGTGTATATATAAAGTCTGCTGCAGTTTCCACGATATGCATCTGATGAAGTGAGCTGTAGCTCACGAAAGCTTATGCTCTAATAAATTGGTTAGTCTCTAAGGTGCCACAAGTACTCCTTTTCTTTTTGCGAATACAGACTAACACGGCTGTTACTCTGAAACCTGTAATTGTGAAGAGAGTGTCACTTTGGATGGGCTATTACCAGCAGGAGAGTGAGTTTGTGTGTAGGGGAGTGGAGGGTGAGAAAACCTGGATTTGTGCTGGAAATGGCCCAACTTGATGATCACTTTAGATAAGCTATTACCAGCAGGACAGTGGGGTGGGAGGAGGTATTGTTTCATATTCTCTGTGTGTATATAATATCTGCTGCAGTTTCCACGGTATGCATCCGATGAAGTGAGCTGTAGCTCACGAAAGCTCATGCTCTAATAAATTGGTTAGTCTCTAAGGTGCCACAAGTACTCCTTTTCTTTTTGCGAATACAGACTAACACGGCTGTTACTCTGAAACCTCTCATGAATTTGTTTTTCCTGGCAAAAGCTAAAACAACATTGTTCCTGTGATGACAAATTGCTGTATGGGTTCCAGCTTGATTATACCAAACTTACGACACGTCTCCAATAAACTGACCACTCTATCCTCTGTGTTATTCCTGAACTTGTTCAGTTGCCTAGGGATACGTTGTTGTTCAAGATAAGTTTTCATTTCAGAGCCAGTGGTGTTTTGCTATCTTTGTGGTGTCTTTATTGAATCATCTCTGTACTTGAGTGCTAAATTCAGAGGTGCTATACAGAGTGACAGGAGTAAACATCTGTAAGTTGGAGTACACGGTGTAACTTACAAGAAGGGGTCAGAAGATAGAGCAGGAAAAGCAGCTCACAGAAAATTAAAGGCCCCTCTATTTGTGCTGACTTACTTGTACCACGCTTTGTGGTACCTTTGAATTTAGAATAACATCTTTTCTTTCATTGTCTGGCATCATGCTAAATGATTGTATGGCAATGGAGTACAATTTCCTACATCCTCTCCTATTGTACTGTTGTAGTGATGGATATAGTGATGTTGGTAGTTAGTTGTATTTGAAAAGATGAACCAACTCTGCTATTTTCATATAATAAGCAGAAAGTAAAGTTCTTTTTGCTGTTCCCAGAGATTTATCTAGAAGGCTAAGAAGACAGGGAGAGAGTATCGGTTTGTATCTAAAAGGAAGGTGGGGTATAATGACAAGTCTTTCCTTTTGTTGGGTATAATCACAAATCTGTCAAACCAATGTTTATTAGCACTTAATAGTAAAAGTTTTCTCACCATCTTGTAGTTGTTTTTGTTGTTCTAGGAATTTCAAAGTTGAGCTTTTCATTGTACCAAGTGCTTTTCTCCCTGAGGTGCTGAATTATAAACTCTTCCTCTGGTCCCTTTCCAGATACCTTGTCCTGCCAACCATGCTGGTGTACTGTGTTTCGGTGGGAAGATATTGCCATTATAAATCAATATCACATGGCAAGGTTCTCAGTCTTAAGGCATCTGACATTTATGTCTAACTCTCAGCAACTTCTAAATGCTTTGTGTCTGGCATGTTTGGTTCTCTACGCCACACCAGTCACTTCCCTTCCTTGGTGAATGTTCTCTAATGACTGTCACATGAAAGTGCTCATGGTCATTTAATCCTGACCTCAGCATCTTTGGTTTGGCTGTTCACATTTATACTTTCCTAAAATGTTGTGATAATCAGATCATCACCTGATTAGTCAGACCTTCCTGAAGAAATTCTTGTTCTACAACCCTTCTCCAGCTGTTTCAAGCTGCTGATGCACATCTCCTACACTAAATACATCAGGAATCCTCTGCAGTGGTGTCCAGTGTATGGGCTTCTTTTATATGTATACCACTGTCCTCTGCTAGACACACTGTCACATTTCCTTGTGTAGCTCACCTGGCAGAGGCCTGCATTTGTTGAACTGGCAGGTGAAAGCTCAGTTAGTGATATTTCTGATTTGTGTTTAGCTGATGACTGTCATGGTGTCTTTTTATTAATGAACTAGCTGATGTGATAAATTGGTCCTTATTAAGGTTTAAATAAATACATCTCTCTATTACACTGAGCCTAGAGTAAAATGCTAACCATCATCTATTTTGAATGTAGAATTGCTATAATATATCACACATAGGATCAAGGTAAATTTCTTAAATAAAACTACTTTGTGAGTAAAAATTCCTATTTGCTCTCCTTCCATATTCCCAGGTATGTGACTGTTTTTCCTTTCTAACTCTGTTAGTGTCATTGTCCAGAGTTTTTTTTCATTGCATTTCAGAATTGACAGGAAATATCTGCAGCAGTGCACATTATCAAACGGTAGAAGCTAGTTAGAAAATTCCTGCATTTCACGGAACTCACACATTTTCCTCAGTCAGGCCCTGCGAAGGTCTTAGTGGATGGCACTGTATCGTAAGACAAGCAGAGTTGCACTTGTAGCTTTCTGACACTTCCTGTATTCCTTTGAATATCACATACTGATCTGTCAACAAAAGGTATTCAGTGGCTACTGATGGCTGACACTGGACCACAAACAGAGAATTTTGAGAATCCAGATTTTAGACAATCACTACACTTAATATGATCTGTTCTCTAGAGTTCTACCATTATAGACTTTGAGATCAAGCCAACCGTCTTATTGAACTCATTTTTGCTGTACAGATTTCATCTATGTTTTGTGTTTGTACTCTCATAGCTCAACATTATTTACAATGTGAAACATTCAGTCACTGGTAGAAGGCGCAGATCTGTCCAAAGTCAAGAAGCTTTTGACTTAGATGTTGTCGTAAAAGATGACAAAAATGACATAAACCATTTTACCGTAAATGTATGTACAAGGTAAGTAACTCATTTGGTGCTTCGCTGCTTCTCTTGATCTGTACGGTATTGATACTATTTAAGAGGAGTGAAGTACTGTATGTATTTTTTAATGCCTGTGATTTAGATTTATATCTACTACAGAACAAATTAATGACTTCATAGAAGAGACCAATTATTAAATTCAGAAGCAAATATTTAAATGAACAAAGAGATATCTTATTAGATCTGAACAGATTATTAATTAACATAATTATAAAAAACAAAGCTGCCATTTGTCATCTCATTTTTTCGAAGTATGAGGGTTTCATAAAGGTTAGAGATATATGGAAGTGTTTATATGCACAATAATATCATTTGAAGTTTCAAAGGTTTCTGGTTATCTGTGCTGCTCAGCAATAGAAGATCTGCAGGTTTTATCTCCGAGCAATTTGTGAATAAGTAGAGCTGATGCAGAACATTTTTGACGGAATGAAATTTTGTCACAATATACTGTTTTGTTGAAACTGAAACATTTTGTGGCGATTGGTTTTGAGAAAAATTTTGTTAGGTGTGGGGAGAACAAGGCTCTCATATTCTGTAGCCTGGTATGTCTGAGACCCAAGTTCAAGTCCCTGCTCTGCCTGATTCAGAGTGATCTGCAATGAAAAACCTGTCTGCTCTGAGTCAGACAGAGCAAGGACTTAAACCCAGGCCAGTGCCCTAAGTACCAGGCTGCAGAGCATGACTGACACACACACAGCCCCCTGCCATTTCCCATATTGAAAAGTGCTCTGGTTTCTGTGTGAAAATGGACATTGTTCTTGCAAAAACATCAAAAGGTTTTGTTTTCATTCCAACATGGAACAAAGGGTACCAGTTGTGAAAAGTGTTTTTTGTGATGTGAATACATGTCCACTAGAAGTGGACTGAGATCATCAAAATCACTTCCTGTAAGCCACTGAACAGCCATAGGATATTATTAGCTTTTATATTTGGGTTAGCAGTGAACAGGTGGCATAGAACTGCCATATCTCATTAGTTACCTCTGAGCCATCCAGTCAGACAAGAGAACTGTGTTCTTAATTCCTTTGCTGGCTTTCTTTGTTACTTGGCATGACACTGAATATATATATTAAAGGGAAGCATTTAAAGAAAACATCTTTCTGTAGCAGTTTTCTCATTAGACACATCCTGTTGTGGTTAAAGAGCTCTGGATACTTCACAGAAAACCCTGAAGGACATTGTACTTGTATATTATATATTTACATTTTTCCCTTCTTTCTCTGCTTTACTACCAAGGACACTGGGAGAAAAACAATCTTTAAGCGCTTATCTGTTCCTGTTGAATATTTCCTCCCTTGAAATTGCAGCTCCCTTGTGACATTATAATCATTTCCATGCAAACGTGACCTTTGCAAACCATCACATTGTTCATGCTGCTTATTTTTTATACCCCTTCTCTGTACACCCTTTGTATGTTATTTATTTTAACTGTAAACTCTTCAGGACAATGTCTGTGTGTTACTCTGTTTGTACAGTGCCTAGCACAATGGGGCCCTGATCACAGTTGGAACTTCTTGCTTCACCATAATACAGATAATAAAGATATATATATATATGTGTATAATATATATATATATATATATATATAAATATAGCCAGATATGAGGTCAGTGCATAGAAGATTGACTTCATTGGGTAATAATCAACAGGAGCGTATAAAATCTTGAAACAAAAGTCCTGATTACATGTATATGTCTCTGATAATAACCCCAGTGATACAGGAGGGGGTCAGGGACACTGCAGTGTATAAGCAGAGCTGTCTGTAAACAGAATGTTTTTCAAAGTTTTCTGTGAAGTGAACTCCAGCACAAATTGTAGGCACTTCAGCAACATATTCTATGCTAAGTTACACCACGGGCTTGGGGGTAATCTTAGCTGGATGTCCCCATTTTCTTTCCCTGGCTGAGATATCTGATTCAGAGCTCTTGACCAATGATACAGCCTGGAAGGACCCCATCTCTCTCCTCTTCTGGGATGCTGAAAGGCACTGCCACTTTTGACATCTTTCTTTGTGCAGCCACTTCAGAATGGTACATGGTCATTCAGGACCAATCTCCATCAGTCTGGAGCCTAAGGTGCTCCACATGAGTCCTGATGATTCTGGGCCAATGCACCTTAGTGCAGGATTTGACCCTTAGAGTAACAGATATGTGCCTGGATCTGATAATCAGATGTTTTTTCTCTGATTAATGGGACACGGTTCATGCCATGTGTACTGAATGCCTAAATAATTTTACTGTTAGTCATTTTGGAATCCATATAACATGATGTGATTTTCCCTTTCAGCATAATCTAGAAATCATAGCAAGATGCAGGTTGTTAGTTCAGGAGAATTCCTAAGCTGTGGACTGGTTTGAGTAGTTATGGGTGTGCATCTTTGGTCAATGGCTGCAAACACCTCAAAGTTTTTTCCAATACCAGCCAGCAGAAATTCTGTATTGCTTCAGCCAGCTCTTGAGCAGACTTTGGCCAAAAGTACTAGGTTAACAGAATAACATTTGCCCACCATGTGTCATCTGCATGCTGTTGAACTTTGAGCATGTGATGTCTCACAAAATCTCCTAGTGGAAACTGTGCCAGGCTGACAATATCCTGCAACCTCCTGGATGAACCTTACAGAATTAAGATACATTTTATTGAATTAAGTTAAAGCTTATTGAATTAGGTTCAAAAATTTTGGGGCCTATTTTACTCAAAATGCTACTGTGTCTGTTATTGTGGCACTGTATATAACTCCTCAAGGAGGAGAGAGATGCTAATGTAATTCTTTCAGTTATCAGACTCTTTGAAGCTACCTTCTGGAGAGGTGCCCAAATATTCATTCAAACTAGATTTCCCAGGGACCAAGAGACAAAGAAAGAATTTTTGGATAAATAGCTTGGTTTTACACAGGCTCATTGCCTTCTTCCTGATCCAGCAAACGGACAGGACCCGTGGTCCACAGAGGGCCCCAATCCTTAGGGAATGGTTGGCAGGACTGGGCCCACTGAGGCTCCATAAGACTGGGTGCTTGTTCAGAGCTGAAGCTGAGATGAACTGGTAACACAAGGAAACCCTGCGGGTGGGGTGTTGAAGGACTGCTCCTGCCAGAGCCCATGTTAGTGCTGGGGTGATCTCTGGTAAACTTTATTAGAATGCGTGTAGATTCTTTCATGGTTTGTAATATTTTTTCTGCGTAGTCCTTCGACCTTAAGAATAAAATAGGCTGCATAGAAAAAGCTGTGTGGTAAATATAACTATGGGCAGTCCCACTGTTAACCATCCCTGAATAGACCGCAAGCAGGCCTGCTTGGGCAGCCTGCCTCTGCTGGGAATAACACAGTGATGGCAGGGAACTGTTCAGCCTGGAGATCCCCAGGTCCAAAAGGAAAGAGAACTGTGTCTCCACTCAAGAGGGGTGATGGAAGCCTGAGATTGGGTGCCCTTGTTGGACCATAGAAGGGGAATGCAGGTGCAGCTGCCCTGAACTGTGACAGCGGCGTGATGGATTTTTAGTTAGAAAACTTGCAGGATTGGTAGAGGAGCATGTGCTGTTGTTGCTAATTCTGGATGGCCTTGCCTCTGCATGCAGTGGGATTTCTGATGTCTCTAAGGAATAGGAAGGCATGCTCCATTAGCTCTACTCACTCTGCCCTCTGTGCTTACTGGCTACATATGCTTGATGTCTGTGCTCATTTGCTGCCCTCTGCTGCATGGTGCAGAGGGGAGCTACAGCTCCTAGACTGCTGGAGGAATGATCACATAACCCAAAGTTCCAGCCCAGGGTCTCCTTAATTCAGTTAAGAGACACGTTTTTCTTTTCACTTCTTTCCTTCTATCACTTGCCATTTTCTTAGCTGTGTATATGTGTGTGTGTGTTTTTAAGGGCCCATGTTACAGAGGAGACAATAGCTGGGACTATCCCCTGCCTCTCTCTGTTTTTTTGGAGGAAGGCACATGTGTAATTGTTAGGGGGTAGATCTGACTCACTTTTTTGGGGGGAGTACCAGGTTGTTTGGGTTGCCCATTGTTATTTTAGTGGTACCCAGGCTAGATAGATAGCTTGGATGTTTCTGTATCCTCTCAGCTGTAATTATAAACACAGACCTAATTACATCCAGTTCCAATTCAGTTATTTGTTTTCAATAGCAGCTACTTTGGCACAGTGCCTCATCCAACAGATGGTTTCCTCTGTTTCTAATCTCATAAGCCAACCGAAGTCAGCAGTGGTGCTGTATTTCTTTCAAAGTCCTATCTGTGTTCAATCAGCCATGCTGTCAGGCTTAATAGCATTGCTTTGTGAAAAGCAAGTCTTCCCCTTTTTTAAACCCATCCAAATCTACAAAGAAATAGTTTATTCAATTACTTTCAACTACTGTCAGGCATTCAAAATGCAGATTAGAGACATGTTCCATCCTCAATAACAATGGTGGTTTAGCCTCAGTGCCAAGGAAACAGCCTGTGCCACCAACTTTATTTAAAGAAGCAGTCTTGGCTGGACATGGAAGTGTTACATGTAGAAGAGAAAGCCATACATATATTTTGATAGTTTCATTGTGTACCACGGTATGTTACACTCCTGCTGAAGAGAAAAGTTTTCACGTCCACCATGTGATACTCAAACTGGCAGAAGATGCTATAATAAGCAATATTCAGGGGGAAATGGAAAAATTCAACTTGCTAAACTTTCTCTTTCCAAAACCAGATGGCTAATATGGAATGAACATTTTAAAATTGTATTGAAGGTTGGAGAGGTAATCAAGTGATTCCATTAAGTGAATTATGGACCCTTATTGGAGAAATAGGGAGCAAATTCAATAGACTCTTCAATCTATAAATTTACACAAAAATACCAGAAAATGGTAGCACCAAGTGATATAGTTTTAGAATCCTAGCAATGTACAGTCTGGCTTTTCTTGTAGGCCTCCTTTAAAAGTTGCAGATAATTATATTACTACTCTGCATTTTTGGGGCCCATGTCTACTCTTACTGCAGCCAAAGACAAAACTCCTTTTGGCTTCAGTGGGATCAGAATTAGGCTCCTGCAAATGGTAAATAACTGCAATACTTTTCTTTGCTCAGAGGTTAATCTACTCCTTGGCCATGTGTTTGAGGTTGCTAGGGGGAATTGAGATATAAATGTTTGTCTAAATTGTTAATTTTCAGAGTCTGTTAAATGATTCGCTTAAAACCTTAGAAATTCAACATCTGTCCTCAAACATATCATCTTTCCTTCATTTCCCAAATTCTATACTTTCTGTATTATAATGTGGAATGTAAATAGCAGAGCATTTCATTTTAATGTTAGAATATTTGATTTCTATTAAAAGTTTTCCTGTCTCCATTTTTTTAAAAGGTACTTGGGGTCTGGTGCATCTTCCAAGAGTGGTATGGCCCTCATGGAGGTTGATTTACTTAGTGGCTTCTCTGTATCACCAGATTTCATTTCATTAGATGATCCCGTTAAGAAGGTGGAAAAGGACAATGGGAAAGTCAACATATACTTAGACTCTGTAAGTTGAAAAAACAAGAAAATCCATTTGTAATGGCAGGTGCTAACCTCAACTCACCAGCTATTTGATTCAAATTCAGAAGGACACTTTTATAAAAATCACATCTTTTGAGGAGTCAGTATGGCTAAACCATTACTCACAACACTGTTGTCAATGGGACTGCATGTGTAGGTAAGGACTACTTAGATCAGAATGGGTTTGCTGGATTGAGCCCTTAGTAAATTGTTTGCTTACTTAAATGATCTGTGATTTGGCTAAATTTCCACCAAAGAGATCAGTTTAATGACCTAAATTCAGACTCTGGTCTTTAGAGGTGAGTTTTTAGACCATTAGCCAACCATCTAGTCCCCATCCCTTCCCTCACAACACCCTATCTAGAATTCTCTGAATGTATTTTTTTTGTATTTTTCTAGCTAAATGAAACACAGGTTTGTGTGGATATTCCTGCTATGAGAGACTTCAAAGTAGCAAATACTCAAAGTGCCTCCGTGACTATAGTGGATTACTATGAACCTAGTAAGTGTTAGTCATTCTTGATAGATCACTGTGATTCACAAGCTAAAATATGCAATTACTGTATTCATGAAAGCAGAGAAGATGTGAAGACCAGGAAAAGCCACTTGATACTTTACAAATGCTATAGGTTACTCTCCAGTTATCTGCAAATGTGTCAAGAGTTATAATGAATTACTATTAACTCTTTTAGTCTTAATGGAGCAGTTCTCAGCTAGTGTAGATCAGCATAACCCTATTGAAGCCAATTTATACCAGCTGAGAATCTGGCCTAGTGGTGTTTCCAAAACTACCAAAATGAAGTATGAACTCTGGTGTGGTTCAGTTACCAAGTTAATGATTATCTTCAGGTGGCCCTTCCATCTGTTTCTTATTTAAATACAGAGTTCATTAGAGGAGAGGGTGCCAGTATTTTGATTTCAATAGTTATGTAAAAAAGATGTACATGCAGAAATATTTCTCAGGTTCTGTTTTAGGTATGGCATGTGTTTTGACGAAATTCAGCAATGAATAAAACTCTTGGGTAAAGTTGGAGGCTGTGGGGAATCATGTGGAGGGGTGAGGTGGGGGGTGGGGAGAAGAGCTTAAGATAAGCCAGAGAAAATGGCAGGGGGCTGGGTCCTCCTATTACAAACTGACCTAAACTTTAATAAAGATTTGGGTTGTATACAGTTTTTATTGTCCATCCCTTAGTAGACCCAGAGGAAATCCAAATACTCCATGGCAGAGTGTTCTTTTACAAAGTACTCTATCTGGATGGAGGTAATTAATTCAGCCTATATTAAATAAATATAATCAAATCCTAGGGATCAAAATTAAAATGAGGAAGTGGCAAAAGTAATTAATTTATCCTGGCAATCTAAAGAGCGTTTAAGTCGTAAGGTGTTAATTAACACATTGTAACAATTTGTACATGACATGAATACATAATAGCTGGAATCTGTGGGCCAACTCCTGCAGTCCTTACTTTGGTGAAATTTCCATTAACCTTCAGGACTGACTGAGTTCTACAGGATTTAGCCTTTTATGTGTAACACTGATGATGAGCTAATCTCCAAAAATGACATAGTGAATGTTTAATATTTTTGAATTTACAGTGCATAAATAAATTGTAGACTTATAGAAATGTAGGGCTGAAAGAGAACTCAACAGGATGTCAAGTCCACTCTCCCACCCATGCTGGGAAAGGATTAAGTATATCTAGATCATCCCTGACAGGTGTTTGTCTAACCTATTCTTAAACCCCTCCAATAACAGTGATTCCAAAACCTCTCTAGGTAACCTGTTCCAGTGCTTAACTATCCTTACAGTCAGAACGTTTCCCCTAATATCTAACCTAAGTCTCTGTTGCTGCAAACTAAGCTGATTACTTCTTGATCTACCCTTAGTGAACATGGAGAGCAATTGATCACTGTTCTCTTTAAAACAACCTTCTATATATTTGAGTACTGTTATGTCCATCTCAGCTTTCTCTTCTGTAGACTAAACATACCCAATTCTTTCAACCTTTCCTCATAGGTCAGATTTTTCTAAAACTTTTATATTTTTGGTTGCTCTCCTCTGGACTCTCTCCAATTTGTTCACATCTTTCTTAAAGTGTGGTGCGCAAAACTGGACACAGTATTCCAGCTGAGGACTCACCAGTGCTCAGTGGAACAATTACCTTCTGTGTCTTATGGATATCATTCTTGTTAACACATCCCAGAATAACATTAGCCTTTTTTGCCACACATCACACAGTTGACACATATTCAATTTGCGATCCACTATCACTTCCCTATCCTTTTCAGCAGAACTGCTGCCTAGCCAGTTATTCCTTATTTTACATTTGTGCATTTGATTTTCCTTCCGAAGTGCAATGCTTTGCACTTGTATTTACTGATTTCAGACAAATTCTACAATTTATGAAAATCATTTTGAATTCTAATCCTGTTCTCTAAAGTGCTTGCAACCCCTCCCTTCTTGGTGTCATCTGCAAATTTCATGAGCATACTCTCCATTCTGTCCTCCGAGTTGTTAATGGAAATATTGCAGACCAGAGCCCCGCAGGACCCCACTTGATATGACTTCCCAGTTAGACAGCATACCACTGATAATTGCTCTTTGAGTGTGGTCTTTCAGCCAGCTGTGCATCCACCTTATACTGATTTCATCTACACCATATTTTCCTAGGTTACTTATGTGAATGTCATGTGAGACTATGTCAAAAACCTTGCCAAAACCAAAATGTATCATGTCTACTGCTGCCCTCCTATGTGTTAACCCTGTCAAAGAAGGAAATTAGGTTGGTTTGCCAGGATTTGTTCTTGACAAGTCCATGTTGGCTATCACTTTGCTTATTATCCTCTAGGTTTGAACACACTGACTGTTTAACAAGGCATCACTTAGTGGCATAAAAAGTGAAGGTGTAATGTACAATTACATCTTGTACTGTTGTATAAAAACTACAGTATAAACCACAAATACTCCACAGTGTTAACCCTAAACAAAGAAAAAGATTGCTTTGCATATTATTCTAGAAGCAGGCCATTCCGAGTGCTGTGTAGGAAATCACCAATATAAATTAGTGAAGCAGCAATTTTGCCAGTGCATGTGATTACAGTCAAAGTAATATTGTCCATGGTGTTCATTAATCAGGTATCATAGACAGTACAATAGCCTCTGTGCCAGGACTCTGGCAAGGGGTTTTGTGAATCTTCCCCCATGCTGTGTTAATAAGCAGAGTTCCATCCCATATGACATATGCCAGGTGCTTTAGTGCATTAAGTGTCTGGAATTTTCTATCCTCACCCACAGTTGCTGAGAGAAAAACGTTGAATGTGCACGTTGGTTGTAAGGGTGTGAGCAGAACCTTGTCTAATCTGATTAACTGTCTCTATGCCAGGGTTCTGATGAGGAGCTTGGAGAGCTCTTATCTCCTGGGTGTGTCAAGCAATGTTTTATCTACAGCTGGCCATGACATTACATTTCCTTTCTGCAAAATTTTTTTTGAGGCTTTGGAAAAATTTCCATCCTGAATCGGGATGAAAAGACAAAACCATCGCATTTTTTGCAGACATGAAATCCTGCAGCATTTCATTTCAGAATTACTGAACCATACAGCCGGTACGGTTTTCTGTCTCCAAGGCAAAATGTGCGCATCAGGCTCCCCGGGAGACCTGGCTCTGGTGGGCTTCAAAGGAGCCTGGGAAGCCTGGCTCCCAAGCTCCCCATCACATGGGTTGCAGCCTGGCAGCCCAGCAGGAGAGCTGCCAAGGAGCCAGGGAGCTTGGGAGCTGGGGTCCCGGGGCTTCCAGGCTCCTGCTTGTGAGCTCAGTGGCCTCCTAGGTGGGTTGCCTAGGAATCAGCATGTTCTGGCAGAATGTTTCAGTGTTGACAAATTGGCATTTTCCAATGGAAGAATAGTCAGAAGATTTCCAATCAGCCCTAGTTTTCTCTGTGACTGTGGATACCTGAACATGTGCAGTTCAAACTACCTTTTTGTAAGGGTTTGTGCAAGTACATTGCAAAAACTTCAGGGATGGCAGAAAGTGCACATAAAAAGGGGCAAAGATTCATGTCTAAATTTGAGCAAATACAAGGTATTTTTGCAGTATTTGCCCCAGTCTGCATTAGTGTTTGGTCCCTATGAAGTTAAATAATCTCTTTGCTATTATTGTTTGTAGCTGCAATATACAGCTGTAAGTTATTATTTTTTTCTGAAGCATTGGCCAACTGGTGGTGATGGATTTGAATTAAAAGCATTGTTTTCCTCTTGCATTCTAGATTCCACTAGAAGTCATAGCATTTCAGTGGCTTGGTTCATCCCAAGTATTTATTTTAAGAAAGAAACCTGAACAAAATATCTCAACCAGCTATGAAAATGCAGGCTAAATATTTGTTTGTTTGACAATGATTTCCATTAAGATCAGAAGCTGATGCTTACTAACCTCTTTGGACAGGGAGAAGAGCAACGAGAAGCTACAATTCAGAAGTGATGCAAGGCTTGACATCTTGTGTCTTCTGTGAAAATGACTGCAGTCTTTGCAAAAGAGATACGGACTCCAGTAATGGCTCTCCAGGAATGCACCAGCACTTTTCAGCGATTTCCCTGTTCTGCTTATTGTTTGTGATCCAGGCAGGCTTGCTACAGAGTTGGATGGTGTAAGAAGACACGTTTATGTAGCACTTCTGAGATTTCCATAAATCACCCAAAGAAAGTTTTATATTAATAAGGGCTGAAGCATCACCCAGAGATATCAGAGACTAGCCTCCCATTGTGTTCAGTAGAAGCAGGATTGGGCCCATAGGCTAACTTGCTGGGTCAGAAAAATGTTGTGTGTTTCTACTGGACAAATTTAACAAATTCTTAAATGCTTTTTTTTCATGCTGTAGTTATTTACATTTTCTAAAGAAATACAGAATTAGATTAAGTGAGAAAACAATTAAGACTAACTTTCTATTTTCCAAATGTTCTTTTTCTCCTTTCAGCATTATTTTTGTTTTGCTTACTGTTTTTGGATGGGTGTTAAACATTAAGGAATAATGTTAGTTTCTGGAATTATTCAGAAAAATTATCTACCCTTTGATTTGACTTTCAGTAAGCATAACTGTGGGTTTGTATCAGTACCCTGCTCAGTTCTGTTCTGCACACCTAAGGCTACTTAATACTGAACTCCATTGTACACGTTCATGATTGGACAATCGGAAAAGTAAATGGAGCTATCTACAAAGCCGTTATGGGAGCCAGGAAATGATGCATTCACAAATGGCTGATAATCAAAAAACCATCAAATCTTTTTATCATGGCAAAGAAGAGAGCTTTTGCCAGTTTGTAAGTTACATATTTTTTAAAAATAAGCTATTCAAAGGTTTCAGACATTTTAAAAACTCTTTACATTGAAAGAAGGCTTTGATTCTTACAGTGAAATTTGGCAAGCAGGGACTCTACCCCTGGGACTTTATTTCTGAATATCCTAAATAATAATAATAATAATAAACACAACTTCCCTCCTCATAGTGAATGATCTAGCCATTGAACTCTGGGAATTGGCAAAGAAATGGGATTGATACCCAGGTGCTGACTGGCAAACCTGTGGGTAGCAGCAGGAGTCCAGGATCAAAGTTGGCTTGACCCAGTTCTGGTGTCCTTGAGCCTTGTAGAAAAGCCACTCTGGAGGACCTCTGTTACAGGAAGCATTGGCCGACTGAACAGGGGTGCTCGGGCCTGTGTTCCTTATGTTAACGATACAGGCATCCTTAGCCAGCAACAGCTATGCAAAGAAACACCTGCTGCTGCACAGTTTTAGTATCTGATCCTGCAAACCATAACTCCCATTATTGATTGCAGGAAGGGCTTGTAGGAGTAGATTAAGTGGAGTGAGTGAGTGTGTGTGTGTATATGCTTATCTTTAAGCATATAAGCCTATGCTTCAGTGCTTTACTAGAGTGGGACTCCAGGGAGGGAGGGTAGGAGCTCCTTATTCCAGATTATGGACCTGCATTTAGGCCTAAATCTGCACTCCATACTCAGGTAGAATTCAATGTGTAGTCTTTGAAAGTTCTGCCAGAGTTGGACGATAGGATCCGTTTCTGCTTTTGCCGTGAGCACCTGTTTGTTGGGTAGTTATGCCCCCATCCCATCCTTACCAAAATTGCCCATAGTATTTAATTTGACTGTTTTTTTAAAGCAACCAAAATGATAACAGTTATTATAAATACAGAGCAACTGCAGTTGTGACAGAAATAGAGACAAGACAAAATTTTAAAGTTACGGCTATTATTTGCCCTTCATACACACTCTTGTGTAATAAGTCTCTCTGTGTGTAATTAATTGACAGAGTCGTTTTGACTTTCTTGAGTATTGTTTTCATCCAACTATTGCTATTGCTTAAAATGTATATATTTTTGTAATATTTTTTAAAGAAAAGGGATTAGTTCAGAGCCGCATTGTGTAGAGGGATATAAGGATTTTCCGCACAGGGTGTTACCTGCCGAGATTTTCTTTAAAATCAAATTGTAGCTTAGGAATATACAAAAATTGCCTAAACCGTGTGTGTGTGTGTATATATATATATATACAGAGAGAGAGAGTTTTTTAAAATTTTTCATAAATGTGGGGTCTCATTTTGGGTCTGATCCAATGCTCATTGTAGTCAGTGTGCCTTCCCATTGATTTTGATGTGTGTTGTATCCGGGTCACTGAGTAATTGAATAGTATTTTACTCTGAGCTGGATTGTGTCTCACTTGTATCTTACCCATTGAAATCAATGAGGCTCCTTCTGAGTACAATACCATGCTCCTGAATAAAGGTCTGGAATCTGTGAGCAGTTCCATTGTTTTAGTGGGACCCAAAATTAATAGGAAATCAAGACCCCAGTATAAATATTCTTCCGCTTCCTGTGCCTACCAAGTCCAGTTTATCAGTCAGCTCTTTGGTCCCAAGTATAGAGCATGGGCAGTCACAGATAGTGTATGCTGTGGAAGTTATTTTTTCACTTTGTGTTGGAATATACTGACTCGGTGAACTTCAAGAACACTTCTTCTTTCACCTCACACTCTGGTTCTGGTGGGCAGCCATTGGGTCTGTTGACATGTCATGTTCCTCAGATTTATTCTAAATTTCCAGAACACAGAGCCCGCTACTTTTGGCTTCTACTGTACATAAAGCTATCAAGAGGAAAATTGATATGTGGTTAATATTATGAGAAAGAGGCTTGTTTTCCGGTGGAAAAGTACTGGAGATGAACTACTACTTTCTATCAGTAGATGGTGGGGAAAAAACCCTGAATTTTTTGCAGTGAATCGTAGCTTCCCAAATACTCTCCAGAAACACAGGTTCAGATTGCTTTTGTCTAATTTTTTTGCAGTGTAGCTTGTATTAGTGTTCACTTAACTTTGTTTTCTCAGAAACTACACATGTTTTAAACAGTTCTTGGCTGTCTAATGAACAACACTAAGAAGCATCAGTCATGCGCATCCTGTCATGAAAAGTGTCAGGATCAGTATATGAACAGTCCTTTTTTATGTACAGCAGGGACATCATTAAAAAAAATCCAGATCTGTCTCCGCACTAAAGAATATTGATGGGGCATGAACATGCACAGCACGTAACTTGCCATGTAAAACAGAATATTGACTCTGAGGGATCTTTAATCTGTACACTCCATTGACAAGAATGATGTCACCACATTGCTTTTTATTCATAGCTAATGCCTATAGTTTTGTATCAGAGTCATGGGATAATTTTGTAAGTATTCTGATTTTGTATTTTATATTTGCAGTGGATGTATCTGAGGCAATCACAGTAGTGGACTCTCTTAAAGAGCAATGTTAAGACAATGCTTTTGAACAGGAGTCCTGTTGTGTGTTGTCTGATGGTTGCTGTGCGTTTGAAAAACATTGTGTGTTTCAGTATTCTTCGAAGCTCCCAGAAGTGACCATACAATGTATTTAAAACATTTGGGGCCAAATTCTACACTCACTTTCATCCATACAATCTCACTCTAAGCAATGAAGCTGCATGGTGATAGCTGAGGGAAGATTTTGGACCTATATGTTTAAAATTTTGTATGTATCTCATATAGAAGGCTTGTATATGTTGGATTATATCATTGTAGGGTCAACTGGGCAATGTTTCCCCTTAGCTGTGAGTACTTCATAATGACTATACATGGACTGTGAAGTTTGCTCACGGGGGCAGTTCAGTTACTGCCAGGGTTCCCAGCCAGGACCCCCCTGCCACTACAGCGACTACAGTTTGTCAGACTTCGCCATACAAACATCGTGATACATCTTAGAGAGAGATCTAGCTGAAAGGTACAATTTTGAAAATCACCTAACTATCACTGACTTCCAATGGGACTTGGGCTCCTAAGTGACTTATGAAAATGGAGTTTATGCACCCTCAGTCATTTTTAGACACTTTTCAAAATTTTACTCCTGGAGCATGTTCCATAACCCATTGACTTGAATGGATTTAAATAGGTCCAGGGATTCTGTATGTGTATACGGTGTAACTACAATACAGTGTAGGAAGAATAGTCTGTTAAGAATATGTAATATATTAATAGCTTTAATTTGCAGAATTTGTAAAATGAGAGCTAAATTTGAAAAGGGTTGACTGTATGAAAGACTAAAGTCACTAAGGTCATTGGCTACTTTGCTCCCTTTTCCATCTCAAACTCTGAGGAGAGAGGTCAAATTCACTCTTATTGTATTGTGCTTAATTTGGCCATCATAATAGTTTATCCTTTTCTAATGTGGCCATTACATTTTCTATAGATACTTTCTCCCTTTATACAGGGCACTGTTTATGTTTTTCTCCTGCCTGTTTTGGAACATGGTAGAAGAATTTTATTAACTACAGCATTATGGAAAAGTACTATAGAATTTAAAAGAAAACAATGACCTTTGTATAATCATTTTGAAACTATAGAATTTAATAGAGAATTATATCCCTATTAAAGAATTTATATAGGATGGTCCAAAAACATATGGAAAGGATTTTACTTGCTAGTCAATTGAATTCTGCAGATTTATATTTTCTATAGAAGCCTATTGTTTTAATCCATATTAAATTACATAGCACTTACCCATAGTCCTGCTTCCAAGGTTTTCAAGGACTGTATGTCCCCAGTAATTTATGGATGTGAATACAACAGCAGTTATTGTCTACTTGATCCATTCTCTTGTTAGTTCCCCCTGGGTAAAAAAAGCTATTAGGCTCCATATGTTTGATTTCAACAGTACTTCTTAGAGCAAGTTTATTCCGATTTTGTATGCCATTTTGCAACATCGTTGCACTACTATTTTATGCAATGAAGTCTGATAGCTTTAGTGTATCTGACCATTCCAAATATCTTATTCTTTCTTGTTGTCACTATTTGATTTCTGATGTGTAAAGTGTTAATTTGTAACTGTACTGCAGAGTACTATATATGTATAACCAGAGATGCTGAATGAAGAATTCTCTTTAGCTTTACATAATGCGTTTGTTTCTGTATTTCTTGGTAATTTCACAAAATCTTAATGAACAATGCTCAGCTCTCATGTCAGGCATTTTTTATGGATCAATTTTTATTGTGGTTTTTAATATTTTAGGTGAGTTTGATGCTAATGTAAATAAGGAACTATAAAAGCACTGGCTAACGAGCAGCATAGTATAGGCAGATGTACTATACATTTCTTCCCAGCTTTGCTACTGCACATCAGTTCTGGTCTATTGCATCTCAACTGATTTAGGTATTGAGGCCATAGCCAATTGTTCCAGAATTCTTGTTGCTTTGAGATATGGGCAAGTATCTGCTTTGATCTATACTGAGGTCATGTGCATATTTTCACTTCTAGTCAAATCATAGATTTCTAAAAGAAAATCTTTGCTTTTTAAAACTATTGTGTAAAGACTGCGGCCAATTGGTTTTTGAAATGTATAAGTTCTTTATGGTGAATGTTATGGGATTAAATATAGACTAGTCTATGTAAGAATTTTAGAGATTAAAATTGCTTTATTTTTATTCAGATACAAATTATGATGCCCACTGGAAATTCTATTAAAGATTACATTAATTTTTGACAAGTTGTTTGCCTAGTTATTCTAACCAAAGAAATTCTGCTAGGGTGACATCATTCAACAATGATGTGATCATGCTCATGCTGAAATTAGTGGGAGTGTTGCCATTGTCTTCAACAGAAACAGATCCATATGGAGTTCACTGCATGTGGGTCTAAGTGCTAATAATGAGCCCCATGAATGACACTGTTTCTTTGAGTAGATGCAGAAATCTTCCCATGCAGAGTTTATTGCAGGACTGGGGCTTATGCTGGCAGCAAGAGAAGACAATTCAATCCTTACACTGTACTACAGTATTTTATGAAATAATAATAGAATTAATTCAACTGATTTTTTCAGATTTCCCATGCTTTAGAAAACTTTTTTCCCATGGGGAATTACAACCAGCTTGAAAGCAGTCCTTAGTTTTGAAAGTAGTTAAAACTTCAAGTTGTTAAACTTGAGCTGTCCTGGAGGTAAAAATCAATGAATCCACCAGATCAGTTCAAAGCTTTCAAAAATACAGTGCTGGTTTTAAAACAATATATTACCTGGAGCTTTAACTGGGATAATTAACAACTTACGGAAAACATACTTACCATCAGATGGCAGTAGATGATTAGAGAAACTCAGAATATGTCTAAATTATTTCTTGTATTTTCATTCCATGGGTATAAATGTTGCAGGCCTGAAGATATTTTCATCCACTATGAGAAGATTAATAATAAAATAATTAAAATACTGTGCTTAATCCTTTCCCCATATGTTTTTTAGTTGTGTTCTTATCCTTAACACATAACTTATGCTTACAAATTTGTTTCTTATAACAGAGGGAAACATCCCCAGAGTGGTAGATGGTTTCATAGTTTTCGGTTTTCTAAAAATATTTTTTTCTCAAACCCAAGAGAACCATTGTCTTTACAGTATTTTTCTATCTTTCTAATGCCAAATGTCTGCTTTTGAGTCCCCCTCCCCCAAATGCCTAAATGTTCCTCATTACTTGTACTTTGGGAAGTAAACAGTGGTAATTTTTAAGGTCAATGAGAACTTTAGCAGACAGTGATCTTAAAATTTGTGGAATGTTTATTTACTACTAATAAAAACAGTGGATACCGTATTTACGCGTTAAAGTGCATCTTCTGCAAATCATCTTTTCCCTGTTTTAGTTTATGTACCTGTAATTTTGATTTTGTTCTCTGTCTGTGTTGTACTGCTTTGATCCTAGCATGAACAGAATAGTCTAATGACTAGTGCAACATGTAGGACAAAGACCTAACTGATTAACTACAGTTTATGGGCAACGGGAGATGAGCACATATAATTAAAGGCAATTGCTAACCCTATGCCATCAACACACCATTGGATTCCAACTTGTTGCCATTCCATTCAGAGCCAAAGACTAGCATTCAAAAGCTTTTCCTTTTAGTACTGCATTTGATCTTCTTGTTATCAAGCAACACGTATTGTGTGGGCACAGGAACTTAGAATGTGCAGACCTGCATCTACCACAAAGTAGTTCGGGTAAGATTCCGTGCTGCACCTGTAAGATGGATGAAGAGGGTGGAAGAGCTAAACTGACTTAAAGGTTGTGTCTACAGTGCAATTAAACACCCGCGGCTGGCACACATCAGCAGACTTGGGCTTGAGGGGCTGTAAAACTGCTGCATAGACATTACGGCTCAGGCTGGAGCCTGGGCTTTGGGACCCCATGGGCATTTAACTGCAGTGTAGACAAACTCTGGAGTGGCTCCCGGTATAGCTTAGACCAAGGGTCTCAAACACGCAGCCCACGGGGTTATTTCCTGCGGCCTGCCAAGCTTCCTGCATCCCTTCCACCTCCCCGGAGTTATTTCCTGTGGGCCGCCAAGCTCCCCCCACCCCGCTCCTCCTCCCTCAGCACACCGCGTCCCTGCTCCTCTGCCTATCTCCAGGCGCTTCCCCCCACCAAACAGCTGTTTGGCGGCGCTTAGTGCTTTCCAGGAGGGAGGGGGGAGGAGCAGGGAGCCAAGCGCTCAGGGGAGGAGGTGGAGAAGAGGCGGGGCAGGGGCGGGGATTTGGGGAAGGGGTTGCAATAGGGGCAGGGAGGAGGCGGAGTTGGGGCAGGGACTTTGGGGAAGGGGTTGGAATCAGGGTGGGGAAGGGGTGGGAAGAGGCAGGGCGGGGAGCAGGGCCTCATGGAAGGGGTGGAGTGGGGGTGGGGCCAGGGCGGACTTTTGTACCTTTATATGAAAAGGTGTCAGTGATGCGGACCTCGGGCCAATGTACTAGTCCTCATGTGGCCCTTGTGGTGATTCGAGGTTGAGATCCCTGGCTTAGACAGTCCTGAGGGACAGTATAAATTATGGCAGCCTCCCTGGATTGACCTCTGGGCCGAGGGCTGCCTGCAATCTCTGCATAGCTGCATGCTGTGGCCCTGGCCCTTGACATGTCCCTCCCACCCCCTGCCTTGACAATGGTATGACCTCACAGCGGAGCTTACCTGAGGATCTAAGGAGGCAGACTTATGGCTGTCTTCTACAGTGCCTACCATAGGGAAATCTTCCCCTTAGCCTTCAGAAACAGGAAAATTGAGCCATGTAAACAGGCTGTAGCTATCAAAACAGCCATAATGGGCATGTTCTTATTTAATGTTTTTCTTTCCCCAGTTGCTGTATGCAAGACTCACAAAATAGGGGCTAAAACAGTGAAACGGATTATACATAAAAAAACCCTGTCAAATGCACAATTAAAGGAACTAAGAAAATAGAGAGAATTTTTCATAGAATCACAGAAATGTAGGGCTGGAAGGGACCTTGAGAAATCATCAAGTCCAGCCCCCTACACTGAGGCAGGACTTCCATAGAGATGTGCTCTAATTCAACCACGTGTTACTGGGTTTGATCATACCATCAAGCGAATCATAATTAATTACAGCAAATTTTATTAAATGGATATTAAACCTCATGCATCAAATCAATCTCTGACTAACAGAGATCAGGAGAAAATCTAACATGCGAGGGAAGATTGTTTCTGTACCTTCCTCTGAAGCATCTGGTACTGGCCACTATCAGAGATAGTGGGCTCCATGGACCTTGAATCTGATCCAAAATGGCAAAGCCTATGTTTTTATACTGCAGAAATTACTGAGTGAAATTGTCTGGCCTGGGTTGTGCAGCAAGTCAACTTAGCTGATCATAACTGTCCCTTCTGTCCTTAAAGTCTATGACAATAGAGGACAGTTCTGCAGGAGGAAAGACTGAATAGCCCATGAGCTTTTTTTCCTCAGTCCCTCTGATTCCATGATATTTGGGTATGATTCCATTGGTCCAGGCCAGAGCCAGCATTTGATCAAACAGTTGCAATGAGGAATAGATTTATTTATATACAGAACTTGTTTGTGTTTATGTTCCTGCTTGCAATTTACATTTT
This sequence comes from Lepidochelys kempii, assembly GCF_965140285.1. Classification (NCBI taxonomy): domain Eukaryota; kingdom Metazoa; phylum Chordata; order Testudines; family Cheloniidae; genus Lepidochelys; species Lepidochelys kempii. Next base: position 59,505,723 of record NC_136382.1, read on the forward strand.
GTTTCTAATTTGTATCTTGTATTTTACATACAGCATGCTGCATTTGGAATCTAGTTTTTTCCTCATTTGGCTTCAGTTTGTTTAACTCACCTATGAAATCTATATTGCTGATTTTTTTAGTTCCTTCCAAGTTTGCCTTCAAGCATTTTTTATTCTAGCTAGCTGGAGTTCTGTTATTACGCCTCATTTCATACCTGTGCCATATAACTTCATAGATGGGCAAACTGAGGTAAAGAAAGATGACCCAGGTGAGAGAGAGAGAGAGTGGCAGGGCCAAAATAGAACCTCAGATGCCTTGTATCAGACTCTAACCATTAGGCTTCACTGCTTTCCATTGTAAAGCGCAATTATATTTGTGAAAGGTGTCCTAAAAATCTAGAGCAGCTGTTACTTCTCAGCTTGGTGCTCCAGAACAAGGAGTATTGTGTGTTATGTGCCTGGCCATTGCACAGTGCAGACGTGGGGAAGGAGGGTATAAGGAGCCAGGCAGAATTAAAGTCCCTTTGAGTAAAGGGATTGCACTGGGACTCTGACCATCCCAGAGAAGGTAAGGGGAGTGTGGAGGCTTAGCCTTTGGCCTGGCCAGTATTGGTGGCTGGCTGCAGAAGGGAGATGTGTGCTGCACACACTTTTAATTCCCTTGTGTGCATTTGAGCTATTGCCCACATTGCCCCCCATCAGGATCTGTGAGAAGGTATCACTGCACCATCCCCCTTGCAGGCCTGTGCCTTCAAGTCATATTCTGACCCTTCGGCTTTGTTTTTGTTGACGAGCTTATGGTTTAAAATAAGTGCCTGTGATTGCTGCAGGAGCCAATACAAGAGCCCTGTTTTATTCAGCCAGCATGCCAGCTTTCTGCAGCCATTTTTGATATATTTTCAACCAGCACTCTGGGTTTGTAAACAAGCCTACATCTGTACAAGGCTCAGAGTGACTAACCCTGTTTATATGGTTCCAATTCAATAATAAATTACCCTTTCTGTTTTTAAATTCGTCTGTGTTTTGCTTGTCCCCTTTCCTCTTAATGGACTTTCCAGCTCAGAAAAATACCAGTCTAATTAGAAAGATAAAAATGGAAAACAATGTATGTTTTTCTTCAGAAATATGTGTTCATCACATTGGTAAACAAGCACTCTCTCCGCTCCCCCTCCTAGCCTATTAAAATTAAGCATATACTTACGTGTTTTCTTGTATTGGAGGGAGTGTATTTTTGGTTCTGTAAATTATAATGAGGAGAGCTGCTAATTAATTTACATCTTATGAAACGGCTGTAAATCTCATATTTACTGGGCCTCTACTTCATGAATTAGGACACATTACTGGCAGTATCTCTGTACCATTATGTAACGCTTTCATATGATTTCACAGCCTGCTTTAAAAGTAACTCACAGCTCTAAACTGTTGAATCTGAGACCAATGATTGAATACTTTGTGGAGAGCTGTGTTTATTTCAGAAAGTGTAATTCTAAATATCTGTGGTTGGAATATTCAGATCAAACAACGTTTTCCTGGTGTAATATGTCACTTTTTTCCTGGAACTGAGTGTGCATCAAGGGAGAGAGAATGTGACTGAATATAAGGGGCACTTGCACAGGAGAAAGCAATCCACAGATTGCTTCATATGGTAGTATATCACCAAAACTCTCAGCTGATGTATGACCTGGTTAAGTTAAGTAGCATATCAATATATATCCTTTAGGCCACAATTTTTTCTTACCGTTATTAAAAACTCAATACAGCTCTCATAACCTGGATTGAACACAGATATACAGACTAAAACAGGAAAGCTCCACCAATATAAATAAATAATTCCACTTCACTGCACCTCCTAGGTGGGATATTCTTTTGGAAAGGCATGCATCCTGTAGTGTAGATCTTTTGACAGGTTACTTATAAAGTTGCATTGCACTGCAGTTACCCTGACAAACCAATTCTCAAACAACCTGTCCAGCAATCTTCCCCAAGTGCCTAGCGTAAAAGAGTAGCTGGGGTCTGTAGACAGTGTTTTTTAATATTCTCCAGAGTCTTTGCTTCTATTTTTAAAAAAATTGTCACTTTTTGTTATGGGGGCAGAGAAATGTTTCAAAACATGACCAGAATATAACTGATACAGTGATGTCTACTTGAGTTTGAGAGAGCTTGAAGCAATGACTTTGGCATCTGAACTGCCCATTCATTTCAAGTGGGGTTAACTTATATGTTAATAATGATACTTTAAATGTCAACACTTTCACTGATCACCCCCACTTGTAAGAAAGTGGGGTCCAGAAAAGATCTGTTCTTGCCTAACACTCTTCAAAATCTTTATCAATGATTTGGAAAAAAATATAAAATCATGTCCAGTAGCATTTTCAGATGACACAAAAATGGGTGGGGTGATAAATAATGTCAGGTCTGGTCTACAGAGCAATCTGAATGGCTTGGTAAATTGGGCTTACTTGAACATGTGTTTTAATAGAGCCAAAAGCAAGGCCAGACATCTAGGCATACTGAATGTAGGCCAGCCCTTTTGGGATGTGGACTGTATTTTGGGAAGCAGTGTTTGTGGAAGAGCCTTAGATGGATAACCAATTGAGACCTGAGCTCCCAGTGCCATGTGGTAGCTAAGACAGCAAACACAATCCTTGGATGTATAAACATGATCCTTGGATGTATAAATGCTGTATACAGTGTTAATACCATTTCACTGTATTAATGAAGTAGGGAAATGGTATTAACACTGTATACAGCATTAGTGAAACTCATTACTGGAATACTGTGTCCAGTTCTGGTATCCACACTTTAAAAAGGGTGTTACCTAATGGTACACAAGTCAAGAAAGAGCTACAAGAATGATTTGAAGTCTAAAAGCCCGGTATTACAGTGAGCAACTTAAGAAACTCATTTAGCTTAGCCACGAGCGGGATAACAGTAATATGTTACACAGTCTAGAAGTACTTATGGGGGGGAGAAGATTCCAGATAGATGAGGGCTCTTCAGTCGAGTAAACAAGGGCATAACAAGAGCCAGTAGCTGGAAGATGTATCTAGACAAATGCAGACTAGAAATTAGGTGCAAATAACAACATCTGGCAGGCTGGGGAGGGGCCTGACTGGTATAATTTTCCTCAAGATGGTTTCACCTTGCAAAAGCTGGAGACACAGTGCTGTACAAACAGGGGTTTTTAAAGTAAAGTTTCATTTGTTTTGCAGACACCAAACAAAACATATACGTTCAATCTGGATGGCTTACATTTCAGAATGTGGACAACAAAAAGCTAAGAAAGAACTCCAGGAGAACAAACAGTTCAGTGTGTTACTCACTCAGTAACAGTGTTTCTTGCTACCTTGAACGTAGTCACTTCTTGCATTTAAGGATGAAACATATAGAAAACAGATTCCGAGTAACATAAATGACTGCACCGTGCCCTGAAGCATGGGGGTTGTTAGGGTGAGTAGGAAAGGGAGTTAGGCTATGGTGTCGCAACTTGTTATGTAAGTGTGGGGAGGATGCCCCGGGGAGGTACACCATTGGGAAGGGATACACTGACCAGATAAATTGCTTGGCAAAGGACTTAAAAAGGAGGTGTTGTTTAAAGAAGCGGAATGGGGCTAGTGCTTAGGGCTCCTATGACTGGCATGGCAGGGAGCCAACGCCCCTTCCTTATAGCCCCCCCTTAACCCTCATTTGGGGGGGATGGTAAAGTCCCAGCAATGGGTTGGCTGGGGGAAATGGATGGAAAAATGCAGGGGGGAAGGGGCTGGCAGAAGCCCCCTGGCTAGTTATTGAATGAACTTGGAGTTACCTGCACTGTACAGGTTTATCTGTGGGTAGTCCCGGACATCTAATAATAAAGTTGCAGCCGGATTAAAACCATCTCAAGTCGCCTATCTGGTACAGCCGGCAACACAAAGTTTACATTGATAGCCTGGTTTTCAATCCTTTGGATTAGTCATATGATATAAATATAAGATATTATTATAATTATAAATGACTGATTATGCCATAATTGCCAGTGGAGCTTGACTGTGAAAATGGAAAGATTATAAATAGCTGATATTGAGCTGACGTGCTGCTTCCATATTACTAGGAGTTCTATTATTTTGCATGAAAATGCAACCACAGCTCACCAGCACACCACACAGCCCTTGATTATGCAGTGATTTAGGCTGTTATTGCATTTCTGTAGCTAAAATCCACAGGGACGCCAATCACACTACAGCAAAGAACATACCGCTATCAGGTTGCAATGACTTTGGCTGAGGAAAAATTCAGCAGAGGAAAAGGGAATTCCTCCTGATAAATCCAAATTCCAATTCAAATCTCTACTGTGAGCACAGTAGGTCCCCTCAGAAACCACTATGTTCCATTTTATTGTTTGTCTATTGGCTTGTTTTCTCTTTGTTCCAAATTGTGGGCCTGATCCCTCCCATTGGCTTCAGTGGGAACAGGAGTAGTGCTGCACAGTACTTTACTTTTCACACAGTGGTTGTTGTGCTTGGCTGGAGGAGAGGACTGAAACAGCAGCTGTTGCCCTTGCGTCATTTTTAACTCTGGACATTTAAATGTACAAAGTGCAAACGTTTCAACTGTTTAAAGCCTGACGTGTGTTAAAAATGAAACACTATAGTTACTGCACAAGATTGTTGTTCTGCAGCAGAGTGGGGTTTTGGTTAGATTTCATTACTACTGTGAGATGGCTTCCATTATGCAAACCTTATTATTTTCCAAGTAAATCAAGGTGCCATTTTCACCTTTAAAACAACATACCTATATATTTTGCGGGTAACTTTCATTTTCAATTTTACAGAGATTTCCATACCATTCTCTTTCAAAATGCATTAAATGAAACATAGAAAATGGTGAATGGAAAGAATTTGTGATTGGAGAAACTATGTTCCCTGGACAGCTGGCTGGTCACATGGTGCTGACTTCTCTTCTTCATTTCCATTAGCTAAATTGCATGAAAAGATAGCTTAAAATGCATAAATATTTCTACATACTATTATTGCGTGCATCACCAGGTGGTGCTGTTACATATGGTCTTCTCAGTTCTTTTTCTTAACAAGCGAGCCAATTTTGACTCCCAGGAAGACATCCATGCTGCGTTGTGGTTGGTTTTGGATTATGCAAGATTTTTATCTAGACTAGGCAGCCTGGGAAGAGAGGTTGTTCTGTGAGCAGCACGAGTGTTTGCTGTCTGCCTTTGGTTCTGATCAGAGTCCAACTTGAAGCAGAATTGCTTCCTGGGAGCCTGGCACTGGTGCTGGGCTGAAATTCCTAACAGATTGTCTTTCATGCTGTTTGACCATCTCATTACAGGACTGGTGTATGTGTATAAATAAAGGGAGGTACACATAAGAATATTCCCAGACTCAACATCACTGATTTCTCCTCCATTGAGAAAGCAACTTGCAAGTCCCCAGATCTCTGCTATCATTCAGCAAAAGAGGTGACACTGGTATCAGAATGAACAGTGGTGTCAGAAGAAGAGGGAGGAATATTTTTCCATATAAGCAGTTACTGTAGTTGCCACAAAGATTGTCTGATTGCGAATTGGAGGGGAGATGGTCTATATGGCCACGAATAGGAGGTGAGATGAATATTCCACAATATAAGCACTCTGTTTAAATGGGATCCACATTAAGAAAAAGTTTGTAGGACCCTTCAAATGTCCCCAAAAATGGGCCATGTTTTGCTCTTCCATTTATCTGTCCATCTCTACTGAATTCCTTTTTGTTGCATGTTTATTAAAAAGGGTAGACTGGGTGCGTTATGCTATCTATGCTCATGACTTATCATTTATTTATTAGAACAAAAAACAACCATAATAGGTCAGACCAATAGTCCACCTAGCACAGTATTCTGTCTCTGACAGTGGCCAGTGCCAGATGCTTCAGAAGGAATGAACAGAACACAGTAATTTTGAGTGATTCCCTGTCATCTAGTCCAATCTTCTGGTTTAGTCTAGGAAGTCTAAAGAATGGGGTTGCATCTCTAGCCATTGATGAACCTATCTTCCATTAACTTATATAATTCTTTTTTGAACCCAGTGTACTTTTGGCCTTCACAATATCCCCTGGCAATAAGTGCCACGGGTTGATGGTGTGTTGTGTAAAGAAATGCTTCCTTATGTTTGTTTTAAACCTGCTGCCTATACATTTCATTGGGTGACCTTTAGTTCTTTTGTTTTGTGAAGGGGTAAATAACATTTCCCTACTCACTTTCTCCACAGCATAGATAGACCTCTATCATATCCCCACTTAGTTAGATCTTCTCTAAGATGAACAGCCCCCAGTCTTCTTAATCTCTTCTTTTATGGAAACTGTTCCATAACCCTAATAATTTTTGTTGCCCTTCTCTGAACCTGTTCCAATTCTAATATATCTTTTTTGAGACGAGGCTACCAGAACTGCACACAGTTTTCAAGATGTGGGCTTACTATGGTTTTACAGAGTAGCATTATGAGATTTTCTATTTTGCTATCTGTCCCTTTTCTAATGATTCCTAACACTTTGTTAGCTTTTTTGACTGTTGCTGCACACTGAGTGCATGTTTTCAGGGAGCTATCCATGATGACTCTGAGATCTCTTTCTTGAGTGGTAACAGCTAATTTAGATCCCATCATTTTGAATATATAGTTGGCATTATGTTTTCCAATGTGGATTACTTTGCGCTTATCAATATTGAATTTCATCTGCCATTTTTTTACCCCATTAATTGAGATCTATTTGTAACTCTTTGCAGTCAGCTTTGGATTTAACAGACATATCTCAGCTGTTAATTTAATGCTGAGGAGACATGTTTACATAATTTAGCCTATTCTCCTTGATGGAACTTCCAAGCGCTGAATAATGTTAGCTTCCATTATGGAAGTTTTACATCTTCCTAGGAGGCATTTGGTACCAGCTGCTTTTAAGCAGTGCTCAAAGTAAGCCCACTTTTTTTAAAAATGGAAAATAAGGCATAAAATTCATCTGAAGAGGTGATGGATTTTATTTAGAAGATACTTCTTGATTGTGCTTCAGCGGTTCCCGGGGTGACCATCTATATATGGAGGAGTTTGGAAGATTTCTGTCTGTCCTATAGATGAAGAAAATCACTACCACAGTGGATAGTGGGTGAAGATCCCAAAACATCATCTTGCCAAAATTACACTCAATCAATATTCTTCTTGATCCATGACACCTTTTTCATCTGTTACAACTTGCAGATTATACCAAATCAAATTTATTTAGGTGATGACCACTCTCAGGTCTGAAGATCTTTGTTCCTTTATCACCCAAATACAGACATGCCTCACACCCAATGACTATTCCAGGCCTATTTTCAGGCATGTCTGTATTTGGGTGATAAAGGAACAAAGATCTTCAGACCTGAGAGTGGTCATCACCTAAATAAATTTGATTTGGTATAATCTACCCTGAAAATAGGCCTGGAATAGCCATTGCTATTTAGGACAGAAAGGGCATTAACTGCTGAGGAGGAAAATGGAACATTGTGCATCTGGTAACCAAGAAATGAAGGAGTTAAGAAAAAGGGCCTGATTTAGTTCTGATTCACAACTTCACACCAGTGGAGCTTCACTGACTTCAGTTGCAGTACTTCTGGTGTGCGCTGGTGTGAAAGGAGGATCCGGTTCAGAGACACTTGATGCAAGAGGATAGATATCTTACTGAGAAATGCTTATTAAAAATCTGGTTAAAAGGGAAAGGATAGTAGTATGTGCACATGTGGAAGTAATGTACTGAAAAATCTCTGTGGTTTTGCATGAGGAAAAAGATGGCAGCCACCCCTAGCTCAGCAGGATATTAATGAAGCCATAAGTTTTAGAGTACATTGTGTTCTCAGGTTCAATATCAGGGGATGGCTTCACTGCTATAATAAAGGTGTAGTCTGTCATAATAAAGTGTGAGCTAACTCTGCTTAAAATAGCAGTGAAGATGTGGCAACTTGGGTTATCAGCTCAACCTCAGGCTTCCTTATAAACTTGAACCCAAACTGCTAACCAGCAATAAATCCTGAGTTACTTTGTTTTCACTGCTATTTTAACTTGAGTTAGCTAAAGTGGGATAGCTCAGTGGCTCTCAACCTTTCCAGACGACTGTACACCTTTCAGGAGTCTGATTTGTCTTGCCTATCCCCAAGTTTCATCTCACTTAAAAAGCACGTGCTTACAAAATCAAACATAAAAATAAAAAGGTGTAATGGCACCCTATTACTGAAAAATTGCTTATTTTCTCAATTTTACCATACAGCTGTAAAGTAAATCAATTGGAATATAAATATTGTACTTACATTTCAGTGTATACTATATAAAGCAGTATAAGCAAGCCATTGTCTGTATGAAATGTTAGTTTGTACTGACTTTGCTAGGGCTTTTTATGTAGCCTGTTGTAAAACTAGGCAAATATCTAGATAAGATGATGTACCTCCTGGTTGAGAACCTTTAGGTTAGCTAACCCCAGTTAAGAACAGACTTTTGGGGGGGGGCAGTGAAAACACACTCTCAGAGTCTGTATAACTGAGCTGTCATGTAATTTTCAGTTTATATTTTGTAATTTGATTTCAGATATGATTTTAAATTCATTGTAATGGTAATTCTATTAAAGAGGAATGAGTTGATTGACTTTTAGCTGAGCGTCATTATGATTAATGAATCTTCCTCTTCACATCCAGCTTAAGACTATTGTTTCTTCTAGTTTATGATTAATTGGATTTCAGTGAAACTTGGAAAAATAAAAAGCATGCAAAATTTTTTATCATTAGCATGACATTAAATTATGTTAAGGGTTGACTGAACATTCCAGTGAGTTGTAAAGAGTTTTGCAAGGAATAAGTATGTCGTTGAGCATTTTGCTCATTCCAGTCAGAAATGGGTGCTGGATTTTTTATGAGTTTTTCCTGTGTTTTCCTGTACATAAAGAGCAGCCACATGCTATCAGTCTGAATTAATTTTATTATGGGATATAGGAAACAATAAAACAAAAAAGAATAAATGTAAGGTTCTAGGACAGAGTACACTGTATGTAGCTTCAGTAATATGATGCATCAACTCTGAATCACAAAATGACACCTTTAACTTGGATAGGTTTAGAAATTTAGAGGCAATGCACTGAAAAAAATCATAGTTAAAGAGCTACATACACCACTTCTTTTTTCCCCATTTTTTAATCTTTTTTCAGTTCTTCGTTTCAAACAGTGACAGTATTCATATAACATTACAAAAAATGGAAGTGCAGTGACGTTAATGAATACACAGCACCAATGCTGCTCTTCATGTGTCAACTTTGTTTCCAGGATTGCTTTGTTTCTGTTTTTTAATTCAGCAGATATCAGTTGTCCAAATGTCTGGGGTTCATCAGTTAATGAGATTCACTTTTCATATAGTACATTATTTTTCTGGTTTAGTCGAGAAAAGGAATTTGTTTAAGTATGTAGGTCTAGAAAAATCAGTGTAATTCCACACTTATCTTTCAGATTTACTTTCTTCTTGCGGTCAGTCTCAGGGCGTCTCTGTTTCTCACCAGGACAGAGTACCTATTTCTCAGCTACTCCCCAAAGATGCTGTTTTCTTCTTTTTCATTTATTGAGGAGCGACGTGATAGCATCTATTTCACTCCTGTATACCAACCCATAGACTGAAACAAACAATAAAGTATTTTCTATCATAGTTTTCTTCTGTTTGGGGCCTGATGCACGAGTGTCTCTTATGAATATTGATCTGGTAGGTGATCACATATCTGAATGTGCTTCTAAGATGTCAAAATGCCACAAATGTTATTGCCTGAATTCTCAAGCACTCTGGGAGTACCATTAAAAAATCAATATTAGCCCCAGTTAGAGTGCCACATTTCTGAGATTACTACAGTTTCCCTGAACGTACAATGGAAATATCTAGGATACTTTTGTGGTAACTGTTGGCAAATGATCAGTTTCTAATGGCTTGTACTGTGTATATTGTCCCCAATTTAAAGACACTGAAAATGAGGCACACAGAAGTGACATGATTTGTACAGGGTGGCACACAAGTCTGTATCAATTTGGGAATAAAACCCAACTCCCAATCCTGGGCTGCAGACCAATATTTGTCTCTATCCCATGCATATGTTGTATTATCTATCAACAGTGTTCTCTGGAAACTGATATAATAGAAAGTATTATGTCTGTTAAAAAAACAAACCCATATATCTGCAACACTCATATTAGTTTATTGGGTTTCTCATTGCACCATACATTTGGGTCTTGGAAGTTTGAGAGCTGTATGGTATATGTTTAAGCCTATAAAGATTGAAGATGTCAATGGTCTTTGCTGCAGGAACAAAACATAAGGCTATATTTAAAGGAGACATACAAATCCTAAATCTCTTGTGATTTGCACTGATGTAAGTGTTGAGTAACTCCTCTGAAGTCAGTGGAATTACACCAGGGTAAAGCTGGTTTAAATGAAAGGCGAATCAGGCCCCTGGTTCCCAAGGTAAATGAGTTCTGGTTCTTTAAATCATTATTGGACCAGATTTCCACACACGGGTTTGCGAAGAGTCTCACAGTATTGAAAAATGATCTAATCATTACTGAGGAGGCCTGACTGGAACGTATCAGAAATCTTATAAGAAATGTGCCTGAGGGCATAACCTGAACCAAACAGAATTTCTGAATCTTTCAATGTTCACCCATTCCTAATGAATATTTGTGTGCAATTTAAATGTGTGCAGCCTTTTTTGTGAGTTATATAAACTTACACCAGATGCCATGTTCTCAGGCTATATCTAGGGCCGAGCCAAATCTCATCGTAGGCTGTTGTAAAGTTCAATTCCCCATCATGCCCTTGTAAACAGGTTTGAATGATCTCTTCTGGCCTTGCTGGTTATATTTGTGCTGTTAGATTACAGTCTGCAGAATTAACCACTCAGAATACGGACAGACTGCACAGTGGGTATTCTCATTAGTGGCTTTCAGCTACATGCCAAATTTTGTCATTAGTAAGCGTTCTGCACGCCCACTTTTTGTTCTTCCTCCCCAACAACTCAAGATTTTTTAAGATTTATTTTTCAAGAGTAAAACTGGAGGATTAGTATATACAACAATAGAAAAATAATACAGTATATACTGTGCACAAATGGCAATAATCGAAAACAAGCTTGTGGTCACTAAGTCACCCATTTCCATGAAATGTTAAAGGAGCACTCAGGGAAGACAAGGCCATTGCAAAGAAGTTAAATGAATTATTTGCATTAGTTTTCACTGCAGAGGATATGGGGGAGATACCCTCATCAGATCTATTCTTTGTGGACAACAAATCTGAAGTACTGTTCCAATCTGATGGGTCAATAGAAGAGTTTTTAGAACACATTGATAAACTAAACAATAATAAGTCACCAGGACCAAATGGTATTCACTCAAGAATTCTGAAGGAACTCAAATATGAAATTAAAGAGCTACTAACCGTAGTATGCAACCTACCACTGAAAACAGCCTCTGTACCAGATGACTGGAAGGTAGCTAATGCAATGCTGATTTTTAAAAAGGGCTCCAGAAGCAATCCTGGCAATTACAGGTTGGTGAGCCTAAATTCAGTAGTGAGAAAATTTGTAGAAACTATAGCAAAGAACAGAACTATTAGACACATAATTAAACATGATTTGTCGGGGATAAGTCAACATGATTTTTGTAAAGGGAAGCAGGCCTCACCACTCTATTAAAATTCTTTGAGGGGGTGAAGAAGCATGTGAATAAGGGTGATCCTGTCAACATAGTGTACTTGGATTTTCAGAATGCCTTTGACAAGGTCCCTCATCAAAGGCTTTTAAGGAAAGTAAGTAGCTAGGATAGGAGGGAAGGTCCTCTCATGGATCAGCAACAGGTTACAAGATAGGAAACAAAGAGTAGGAATAAATGATCAGTTTCCAAAATTGAGAGTGGTTAATAGCAGGGTCCCCCCAGGCTCTGTACTGGGACCAGCGCTGTTCAATATTTTCATTAATGATCTGAAAAGAGGGTGAGCAGTAAGGCGGAAAAGTTTGCAAATACAAAATTATTCAAGATAGCTAAGTCCAAAGCAGGGTGTGAAGAGCTACAAGGGGATCTCACAAAACTGGGTGACTGGGCAAAAAAATGGCAAATGAAATTCAATGTTGATAAGTGCAAAGTAATGCATACTGGAAAAAATAATCCCAGTTATACATATACAATGATGGGTTTAAATAAGCTATTACCACCCAAGAGATGTAGGAGTCATCATAGATAGTTCTCTGAAAACTTCTGCTCAGTGTGCAGCAGTGGTGTAAAAGGCTAACAGTATGTTAGGAACTATTAGGAACGGGATAGAAAATAAGACAGAAAATATCATAATGACACTAGATAAATTCATGGTACATCCACACCTTGAATACTGCATGCAATTCTGCTCATCCCATCTCAAAAAGAATATAGTGGAACTGGAAAAGGTTCAGAGAAGGGCAACAAACATGATCAAAGGTATGGAACAGTGTCCATATGAGGAAACACTAAAAGATAGGGCTGTTCAGGTTAGAAAAGAGACAACTAAATAGGGATATGATAGAAGTCTACAAAATCATGAATGGAGAGGAAAAAGTGAATAGGGAAGTGTTATTTATGCTAACACAGAATACAAAAAACAGAGGTCACCTGATGAAATTAACAGGCAGAAGGTTTAATAAAAACAAGAGGAAGTATTTTTTCACAGAACGCACAACTAACCTGTGGAACTCATTGCCATGGGATGCTGTGGTGGCCAAAAGTATAACTGGGTTCAGAAAGGAACTGGAGAAAGTCAGGGAGGATAAGTCCATCAATGTATATTAGCCAAGATGTTTAGAGATGCATCCCCATGCTCGGGGCAACCCTAAACCTCTGGCTAACAGAAGCTAGGAGTGTAAGATGGGGTGGATCATCCCATAATAGCCCTATTCTGTACACTCCCCATGAAGTTCTGGTATGGGCCACTGTTGGAGACAGAATACTGGCAAGATGGACCATTGTCCGACCCAGTATGGTATTATGTTCTTATGAAGTAAGAGCAGATTTCTGCTTTTCAAAGCTGTTGTTCAGATGTTTTACCAATTTATCATTTCATCAGATGTACTATGAAGTCAGATTCTGTCCTCTGTGTGCAAGCCGTACTGCATTCATTGGCACTGATCATGTGTCCAAGGGCAGAATTCAGCACACAGTGTGGAAGTACGGAGCATTACTGTGGTCCCTATTAAGTGTAGATATTTGATAACACTGCCCATTATTAAAGCTGCCCGTTATACTTCCTATTATAAGACCCTGTTTTCAGTTGTTTATAACTTTGCCAAACTTTAAACATGTGGCCTGACATTTTCCATGCTGGGTATCTGGTGACTGTTTCTTTGAGAAGGCTGGGAATGATTGGGGAAGAAGACTTGAACTGGGAGCCGGGGGAGAAGCTGGGACTCAAGGCTGGTGAGGAAAATTGGAAGGAGACGCTGGGTGTCAGTTGTTGGTTGGGAGGGGGAACGCTGAGATCAGATGATGAGCTGTTGGGACGGGGAGACTGGCCTGAGCTGTTAGCTTTGAAGATTTTATCCCCTCCCCAGTCAACCTGCAAGACTAGTTTTGTCCCAAAGGGCCAAAGCCTGGGATTACAGAAAAACAAGCAAGGGCTGCTTGAGACAACCTGCCACCCCAGCCAAAACGTCAGTGTACTGCCCCTCTGCTCTAGAATAGAGATTCTCAACTGGGGTGAAGGGTGGTCTGTTGCACTTTCAGGAGTGGCCTGGTGAGGTGAGCCTTCTGATGATTTGATGATCATGACAGAAGTGGGGAGACGAAGTGCCATGTTGCAGTACCACTCGCTCAAGTTTGGGCTGGCCCCATTATGACAGGAGGTGGCCCCCAAGCCAAATTTGAGTGAGTGGTGTTATGATTGGGGTTGCAGCGACACTCAGGTTTGACTCAGCCACCCCTATTTGCTCAGAGCTAGAGCGGCCCCTGAGAACAAAATTAATTCTGGTAGTTTAAAAAGGGGGAGTTGTTGGGGGAGTCAGACAGACAAAAAGGGGACAGGAGGTGCAGCTTGGCAGCTCCAAATTGCCTCTTGGTTCGGACAATAGCTCTGAATGCATTCTGTGTTGGACATATCCAGGGCTTACCTTGCCACTCATTAATTACGGGTACTATGGCTGCATGGCAAGAGGTCACCTTTTTCTTTTAATTATGAGAATGGCAATAAAACATGCAAATAAATGTTGCATATGGCATTCTACAACCTAAAATAACAGCACCCAAATAAGAATGAGCCACTGATTGCCTTATAATTATGTTTGAAATCAACACTATAGTCTCAGACACTGCAGACATTTCTCCCAAGAAGAAAGCCGATGATGTGGTAGCAAATGAGACACATGGGACAAAAAACTACTGTACTATCCTGGAACAGTCCCATTGACCTCAGTGGCATTGTACTAACATACTGGAAAGGAGATTTTAGCCAAAGTATTAGGTGTCTGAAGTCAGGGCTTGGTTTGTCTTACCATACATTCATTTCATTAAGGATGCATGCAGTGTAAGTCTAGGCAGTATAATTTGCTTTATACTTATAAATAAAATACAGTATCCTATTACTATGCACAGATCCCCCGTCCATATATGATATGGTACTCTAGGGGCTCGATCATAATTCACATTATTATGTGGTGCCCTATCATAACAATTTCACAATAATTGACAGGACGATTTCTTATTCCATAATCCAGGGAAGGTGGGTTTATTTTTCTGCCACAGCTATTATGAATGATAACCAAGACACACAACAATCCATTGTGCAAATTGTTCAAAGTAGAACCATCCACAGCTCAAACACAAAATGGATGAATGGTAAAACTGTACTAAAGTGGTCCTAATCAAATTGTTCATCAGCTTCTTCATCTACCGAAGTCCTTGTCAGAAGGTCTAGTGCAATTACAAGGAACAGATTAATAACATTTATCATGTACCAAATAGGACAGCTGCTGTGTACCCCCTAAGGATGAATGAATGGTCATTTATTTCATAAAGCAAAAGCTAGAGAGAGACAGAGCAAGGATAGAGTCCCTGGACTAACATCTCCAGGTAAACCCTTTAGCTCCTGAAAGTGTTCTGGGTCTCTGAAAAAGTCAGTCCATAAATCAGAATGGGAAGTGAGGATACTCAGCACCTTGCTGAGGTTGTGTACAATCAGCTCCTGTTAAAAGCCATTTCCAGATCATGCAAAAGAGAGAGGAAGTATACAATTTAGAATATTCTGTGGCTGTGTTGAACCGCATCTAAGAATAAAGGCCACTCTTGCTGAGCACATCAGCATACTTACACACTGACAGCAACAGCTGTATGGAAAGCTTTGGGCCCTCTGCAAGTTACTAGTAGTAATACATATCCATATCTGTGAGGCTTTCACATCACCACAGCAGTTTGTTGTTTTTGTGTTCTACAGCTTGCAGCTGCATGGATAAACACTGACTGTACGCTTAAGATTGTTCTGAGCCCACATGAGTGAAATGAAATGACAGATGGTCCTGGGGTCTATATTATGGCTGAAGCTCCAATGAGCTTTGATGAGGTGTGGGAACGCATCAATTACTTTCTTTTATTTTCACTGTTCTGGGATGCAGATGCCCTTGAGAGAAACGTAAGCTAGAGAACATGCCAGATGAGTTACGGCCCTGGAGCCATTTTAGCCTTCTGAAAGCTGGGAATGTTTGAATACATACGTTTTTAAAAAACATCAGGTTTGGTTATTCATTTTAATTATCTGTGGAAAAATAGCAATCTGCCCACTTTGTAGGTAAAAGAGTGTCTACAAAGACAGCCTTGGGATTTCTTCGCTAGTCCTGGGAAACATTTTAAACTGAGGCAGACATTCCCAAATGTGGGTGCATGAAGCAAACACCTGGATGCACAACGCCTGATTTAGGTATGTATCCTTCAGAATTTAGACTGACATTTTTCAGATGAGTGAAGCCTGACTTCAGGTCCCCTTTTCGGAAAATCCTGGAGTCAGTGAGAGCTACATGTGTTCTGCTCCTTTGAAAGTTAGCCCACTGCTACACAGCTGCCTAAACAAGGCTTAGCAGTCTAACTTTACATGCTCAAGTTTGAAAAGTTTAGACAATAATCATGGCCCATACAAGAATTTAGACATAAGTTATTGATATAGGTTGGCCAGCATAAAATGAGCCCTTAAAGAATCTGGCAGCCAGATTCCAAAAGTTTTTGTCAGCTTTCCCCTGATTCCAACAAATAGCACAATGCAAATCTATTTTAGTCAGTGGAGCAGTGTTCTTGACTTTATCTGGCCATTACCTGGGGACAGTTGGAGTGGTTAGTTAGTTGTTTGTATGAGCTCAACATATGGAAATTTAAGCACAGCAGATAAAGGACGCAGAAGGTTTCATTTATAAAAGATGATGTTAGATTTCCCTTTTATGACTTACAGCTGAGTAAATGAAACTGGTGTACTGCAATGTTTTGTGAATGATGCAGATGATCAAGAAGAAGAGGTGCAGGTGTGGTTAGTGATTGAACATGTTGCTTCTTCGCTTTGATGTGAAATTTCACTTAGATTCTCAGACCTCACGATTCCTTTTTGTTGGATCCATAATTCCTCCAGCAACAGAGTCTCAAATCCACTACACACAGGAATTTACCAATTTTTCCCCAAGTTCCTAATGATCTACCAGTTTTTCAATAATTATCCTGCAGGCAAGTGAAAAGAAAGGGAGATGCTTGAATTCAAGAAATGCTTCCGAGGTTCAGCTCTCTGAAAAGTCACATTGACAGGACTGAAATATATAGTTTTGTACTTTTAAAGTACAGCTATAAATACTGTTGGTAGCTGGTAATGCAGAGCAATATCAGCAAGTGCTCCTAGTATTTCAATAAAACCTTCTAAAGAAGGATATTTTCAAGGACACAAACAGCAGTTTGGTCCCTCACTACCACTAGAAGTGAATGGGCATCCAATTGCCATTTGTGCCTTTGGAAATCTCTTTCAAGATGGTCTTTAGTACAGATTTTCTGAAAAGAACCATTACCACTGTTGGACCCTACTTCTGCACCTTAGACCAGGGGTTCGGGTTGGGACCCCAAAGTGGGTTGCGGGGGGTCACCAGGGCTGGTGTTAGACTTGCTGTGGCCCAGGGCTGAAACTGAAGCCAGAGCCCTACCATCTGGGGTCAAAGCCGAAGCCTGAGGGCTTCAGCCCTAGGCAGCGGGGCTCAGGCTTCGGCTTCAGCATCAGCCTTAGTTCCTCCTGTGCTGCTGACTCATCAGGTACTCTAGTTCCTCATTTGATTACAGTCACTAGTTGTGATACTTCTTCCCAAGTGATGCCAGCACATTCAGTATCCTCTGTCACTGTCTTCTACTAGCTTTTCCATGCCTTACTTGCTGTCTCTTTCCTCCCTTGGGTACCCAATACAATGTTTGTTTAGCATGTCTCCCATCTTCCATGCAGTGTACATGTCCAAACCACCTAAGCCTTCTTTCTTTGATGATATTTTCTATCATATTCTGCTCTGTCACTTCCCTCGCTCTCACACTTATTCCATGAAATGTGTAGTATTGTCCTCAACCATCTGTTATGAGCAGCCTCCAATTTCTTTTTTGTTAGCCGCTGCCAATGGCCAAGTCTCTGCTCCATACAACAGCATGCTCTGTACAATCACATGGTATAACCGGATTGTACAGATACTTTAGTTTGGTGGGGAGATCTCTACTTGACCAGATGTTGTTCAATCTTCCAAAAGGGGTAACTGCTTTTCCTACTCTTATATGAATATCTTTATTGCAGCCACCTTCAAATGTGATCACTAGCAGAACTCTTCAACATGTTCAATTTCTTTTGCATCCACGTACGCCTTTGCATCGGTTATCCAGTTTCCTACCTTCCTAATCTCTTTTACTTTCTCATTTACTTTCAATCCAATTTTCACAGCTTCCTGTTTTACTTCTGATGTAAGAGCAATCATTCCAGCAATGTCTTCAGCAAAGGCAAGGTCATGTAATTCATCTCTGCTAACCTGTTTTACATCTTACACGATGTCTTTTGTTGCTTCATTAGCCAGTCTGTTATTAATGCAAAGAGGGTTAGTGATAACAAACACCCTTGTCTAACTCCAGTCATAGAATCTCTCCACTCACTCAGGTCTGTTTCTGACCTTACTGCACATCTACGTCCTTAATATGTAGGTGTAGAGTGAATGACAAATGGCACTTGCGTGGGCTCTATCTATCTCAGAATGTGGTACCATACATTATATTATTATTATTCATTTGTATTACAGTAGTACCTAAGAGCCCCAGTGAGGGACCAGGATCCCCATAGTGCTAGGTACTGTACAAACACAGAACAAAAAGATGGTCCCTACCCAAAGAAACACCCCTCTGAGCACTGCAAGTTTCAGACAGAGCACAGGCGCTGGTCGGTATTCCCTTCATGGAGGTGGTTTTATGATAGCGCTGGGAGAGCTCTCTCCGAGCCCTGGTGCTGCGACTACACAGCCATGTTAAAGTGCTGCCGCGGCAGCGCTTTACCGTTGCTAGTAAAGACATACCCATAAGATTAGAGACTACAGGCAGACTGATGGGGGAGTATAAGGAAACAATGCAATAAGTACAATGAGATAGTCAAATTATGCATTTTGATTTCTAGTATGTACCTTTAAGGTGGGAAACAGAGTTACAAGTCCACCCAATTCGGGCTTAATTAATTGGTACCTTTATTTTTAAAATTTGTAAAATCATTGTTACATAGTTTCTGAACATATATTTATACCAGACAATAACAGATAAGAGGGAACAGGTAGGGTTACCAAGTTCTGGGGAAGCTCTTCTTCACTGTATGAGGGTCAGTTCAGCTTTTATCTTTGATCAGGTCCTTCAGTCTTGTTCCTTTAGTTTCCGATCTGGTATTTCTCTGAGTTGGCCCCTTTCTTCTCTGGGTTTTATACCTTTTCATATTACATATTCATTAGCCTTTTTCCAATCAATGTTAAGCATTGAGTGTTACATAACCTGTACAGTCCGAATTTGCAAACTTTAATTTATTGCTAGGTGGCTGAATGATAACACTGAGCATCTCCCAGAGCTTCGCACTGGCAGAGCCTCTCCTATCCAAGGATCTCAGAGCTCTTTATGGATAACAGTTAATAACCCGCACAGCTCTGCTGTGAAGGACAGAGCTGAAACCTGAAACTCCCATCTGCTGTCTACACTGTTTTCATGTCATTATGTCTTCATGTTACCTTACCCCTGTTTTTACCAATATGGGGATTTTTAGCATGATGTGCTGTGTACTTTATTATACTAATTAACTTCCTCTTAGCTCAATCCTCCAGTACAATAACAAAACATCACCTCTGTCCTGTTGGTTTTAAGCGTTATTTAAATTAGTCTATATAAAAAGAAAGATTGGTAAGAGAACACTCATGTCAAGCAACAGCTAGGCCAAAGCCTGGCATAAGTATTATCCCTTCCAAACTCATTCACTATCCATAATTATGAACTGTTAGATTAAAATAACAAAACCCTTATTTTTAACAATCAACAATTCCTCATCTTTATACTTCAGTATCAAAATTCAGTATGTATGTATCATGTCTACCAGCCTAAATTATTCATTAACCTTTATTTTTTTATTTGAGCAGGAGAGTAATGGGGAACATCATGACCTTTAAGGTCAACATATCTTATCTTCTCCAAATTTCAGGGAATTTTTTGCTCAAACTTTAGCATCATGCTTGTAAATTATTAAAAAGCCTTGTCAGTAATTTTGCCTGTTACATTTTTGAAGTGCTTTTTTAGTTTAGGGTCTTGGTATTCAGTTGTTCTGCAACATGTCTATCATAAGCTCCAAGAGTACATAACAATTCAGGGCCAGATTCATCAGAGTGATGCATTCATAAACCTTTCTTACTGCCTGGTTAAACTGGGTCTATGGCTGCTTTGCATTGCTGCAGCAGTGCAAAGCAACTGGAATGAATCTGGCCCTCAGTATTTAAAAATGCATAGAAGAATATTCAAATTGACTTGAATTGGGCCCTTAGAAGATGAGAATCTTCCCTCAGGAAGGAATCACCTTGGACTTAAATATGGTTTAAGTTTGTAAATGGTCGTGAGTGTTTGGGTTATAGTCTGTCAGGTGGTTTATTTTTAAATTCTTTTCTTCCTTTGTTGTATTACTTGTCCATGTGCAAGGGGACTGTTGCCCCCTTACTAACATTCAGTGGGTGTTTTTTGGTTGGCTAGCTCCCAGTACTAAAAGGGGAAGGGTCTATGGGAAACCAGGACCCTGAGACTGACAGTCCCCAGGAACAATGGGGAGAGGCCAACGCTCCAGGTCAGCCTGAATGACAGGGCGGGCAGGCTAATCAGAGAGTCAGGAGGCCAGGGAGGTCTCGTCATCCGTGTGAGCTGGATTTGCCTGGGTCAGACAGAGTGGGGCCGAGCTAAGGAGAAAGCAGGGGCCCAAGCTGAGCTGGGGAGCAGAGCTGTGCCTGATCCAGAGGGCCCAGAAAAGCAGCCCAGAGAGAGCAGACCCTGTCCTGGGAGCAGAGCTGCAGCCCCAAAGCCAGAGGCACAGCCCAGAGAGAGCAGACGTGCCCTGGGAGGAGAGCTGCAGCAACCAGAGCCAGAGGGGCCAGAAAAGCAGCCCAGGAAGCAGGTCAGTGCTGGGAGCAGAGTCACAGAAGCAGCCTGCAGAGCAGACCCGTCCTGGGAGCAGAGCTGCAGCAACCAGAGCGGCCAAAGAAGCAGCCCAGGGAGCTGGAGGCAGAGCAGCAGCAGCAGCAGCGCTGAGACAGAGTGGTGGAGCTGGAGCTGGGGCTGGAGCAGTCTGGAGCTGGGTGTGGTGAGCAGCTGAGGAGAGCGAGGGGGACCCTGGGCAGCAGGCCCAGCACAGGGAGACGCCTCAGCCAAGGGGCTCTGCAGGCCAGGCTTGGATCGTAACCCCGACAGGCCGAGGGCGACACTGGGAAGAAGGGTCCTACCACCTAGAGCCTGAGAGCGTGTGGCCACCACCAGACCAAGTGTCCAACCCACAGCATCCCTGCAGCACTGCCAGGGCCTGAGAAGAAGGCCTGGGACCTACAAGGGACAGACTGTGAACTGCCCGGACATTCCAGAGACACTGTTTGTGATGTTCCCTGCCGCAGAGCGGGGTGATGTGTTTCCTTTAACCGTTCCCATTTTTCCTTATTCTTTTTAAAATTAATTGTTGATTAAATAACTTGCATTTGCTTTAACTTGTATGTAATGGTCAGTGGGTCAGAGAAGTGCCCAGTGCAGAGAGAGTACCCGGAGTAGGGACGACCTAGCCCCTGTCCTAGGTGACCACAGCAGGGTTCAGGGTCGAGCCCCCCAGGAATCCTGGGCCCAGCCTTGTTGGGGATACGAGGACTCTGCCAGACAGGAGAGTGGAAGGGGAGTCCTCAAGGGCAGGGAGGCCACTGGGTAAAGGAAGTGGGAGGTCGGACTTAGATCCTTTCGCTAGCCCACTTCACCGGGGTAGTGCAGAAGCCAGGAAAGTTCCCCACAAGAGCGGGACTATTCCCCCGCTTACACACGTAACTGAATTAATTCTGTAAATAATAATTAAATATATATATAAAAAGGAATGTTGCCCGATAGGAGAAGTTTCATCTTACTCATTTTTTCTAAGGAAAATAATATACTTTTAATTTAATAACACGGTAAAAGATCTGCAGCTGTATTCATTGTGCCTTTTAATAAGCTGATTAAATAAAATGGCTACTCTTCCATTTAGCTCTCCTCCCTTTTCAGATCCACCTTCTGTGAGGAGAACTTTTCAGTGGAAAAGCAAGACACAAAACAAAGAAATGAAAGAAATTAAAAACACCCTAAAATTGTTGGCTGTGTTTCCTGTTCAGCAAATACTGTGTGTGCAGCTCATATATAGAATGGATTACCATTAGCTTTTGGCATCATTCTGCTATGCAAAAGGTAATTCAGAAACAGACTAGGGCCAAGAGAACTATTTGGGGAAAAAGAGAGAGAGGATTCCAGGATTTAATAACATTGGAACATCTGAATCAAACCTGAATGTCATTAAAGTTTCCGAGTTTCGGTCATTTTTGTACACTTCCTCCAGTGGTTTAATACTTGACTTTTCAAAGCATTGGGAGGGATAGTAAAGCAGCTTCATTCAGAGTCAATTCCAAGCAGCTCCCAGGCACACATGCTGCCGACTACTGTATTAATGCCAGCAGTTTTATACCTTCAGGAGATTGACTTCATTGCAGGGGCTTGGGAAACAGTGTGTGTTTTGGGGCTGGGAAAATCTTTGTCAGCCAACTATACTGGGTAATGTGTGGGTCTGGATAAAGAGTACATCTGGATATAAGTAAGAAAGCTCTATGTAAAACTGACTGTTCAAAATTCTGTATCAACTGCTTTTATTGTATCTGATTGTGACCCTAAGAGCCCCTTAATCGCAACTGGTAAAGGGCCCATCATACTGTAACACATACCAAGTCTGACAGCCTTGTTACCCACAGCACACTGTTGTTATAATATGTATCTATAAGGTGTCCTGTAAGGTATCATTTGTAAACTGATAACACACTGGTCCTGAAAATTATTGTCTGGGTTGGGTATAAAGAGTTATGGATGCGTGCTGGAAATAGGTTCTTAAAATATGTTTGGGAAGCAGTGCGTATATCCAGCCTGACCACGCCTCGAGAAAGGAATATGAATTTGCCTGTCTGACTGGCTTGATTACAGGCAGAGGACAATGAAAGTACATTTACATAAAAGGTAAACAAAGCCATTGAGCTAATGAGCGGAGGAGACAACTTAGTAAGTACTCTGCGGTCAGAGCCTGCAGGCTAGGCTGCTTTCCTGGCTCTTGAGGCAAAGACCATGAATTTTGGGTAATATAGGGGGAGCAAAAAGACTTTCTAGTCTTGTGGGACATGGGGAACAGCACTCTCTGAGTCTGTGAAAGTTGGATCCTCTTGGCAGGAGCTGTTGATAACTTTCTGTAAGTGAGAAACTGTTTTAGGCAAAAATAGAAGTTGGTAGAATTAAGTTTCACTCACCAGAAAGTGTTTTGTTTTGTTTGTAACCATATCTTGTCTCTTTTTCTCTTGCTCAGTACCACTTAAATCTCTGGTCTTCATTAACAAGATTATTTTTAGTAAAACTAAATCAGTGTGGCATAGTAAAGTGAAGTGTGAGTCTTTGGCTAAGTTAACAGGTTTGAATGTACACTGTTTCTTTGGAGGCAGTGAACTTAATAATTTTTGGAAATGTCATAGTGAGAGGGACTGGATGCTGAAGAGAAACTCTCTGGGGAACTTGGGAACTGGGGTTTGCTGACTGTTACCTGCAAGACAAGATTTAGACTGTCAGAGTCTTGAGGAGTTTGCTGGTGAGGTAGTCAGATTGTTGTGTCAGGGAGCTGACACACTGTCTAATCTCCAGCAAAGCTCTCTCTTGCTCAGGCTGGGTAACACACAGTGGCTCACAGTGGGTGTCCTGAACAGAATATTGTTCTGGTATTAATAGGTATTATTTTCTGATGTCCATTTCAGACAGTGCTGGTTTATCATATGAAGTCACTAGGTAGACTGATGGATCAAGTATTCAAACTGAGCGTGTATTTGTAATGAAAACATAAGCAAGATGCGTTATGTAATTTTGTTATGCACATGCAGCGTACATACTTTACACCTGCAGTTTAGACAAATGCTTATTATGCACGGTGACACTAGACAGGGGGAGAGGTTTCAAAATTGGATTCAGATTGTTAATTTGGACTCAAGGTAAATAAAGCTGATCCTAGTGCAGTCTAGGCAGATTTGTCCCTAGTATTAGTGAAATGCAGCCAATTTCCTGAGGGAATTTTTAGAGCTTCAGATCTCTCTCTCCACCTTTGATGCTGAGCCTGAACTTTCAAATGTAACTAGTGTAAAAAGATTTCCACTTTTGACAATAATTCACTGCATTACATTTCTTTGTTGTGTCATCATATAGTACTTTATGACAATGATTTCATTCTGTAAAAGCTGTACATTGTTATAAAGTTAGTGAAAATATCAGAAAATGCATAAATTGTAGAACCTTTGGTTTTATTGGCTTATCCAGCTGAAGGTTGGAAATTTTAATAATAAAGTTCAGGTTTGATTAAAACATTCCAGAATCATTGAGCTGTGATCATTTTTTCTAAATGATTATCCTGGCCTGAATCATAGAATCATAGAATATCAGGGTTGGAAGGGACCTCAGGAGGTCATCTAGTCCAACCCCCTGCTCAAAGCAGGACCAATCCCCAATTAAATCATCCCAGCCAGGGCTATGTCAAGCCTGACCTTAAAAACTTCTAAGGAAGGAGATTCTACCACCTCCCTAGGTAACGCATTGCAGTGTTTCACCACCCTCCTAGCGAAAAAGTTTTTCCTAATATCCAACCTAAACCTCCTCCACTACAACTTGAGACCATTATTCCTTGTCCTGTCATCTTCTACCACTGAGAATAGTCTAGAACCATCCTCTCTGGAACCACCTCTCAGGTAGTTGAAAGCAGCTATCAAATCCCCGCTCATTCTTCTCTTCTGCAGACTAAACAATCCCAGTTCCCTCAGCCTCTCCTCATAAGTCATGTGTTTCAGACCCCTAATAATTTTTGTTGCCCTTCGCTGGACTCTCTTCAATTTTTCCACATCCTTCCTGTAGTGTGGGGCCCAAAACTGGACACAGTACTCCAGATGAGGCCTCACCAATGTCGAATAGAGGGGAATGATCACGTCCCTCGATCTGCTGGCTATGCCCCTACTTATACATCCCAAAATGCCATTGGCCTTCTTGGCAACAAAGGCACACTGTTGACTCATATCCAGCTTCTCGTCCACTGTCACCCCTAGGTCCTTTTCCGCAGAACTGGTGCCTAGCCATTCAGTCCCTAGTCTGTAGCGGTGCGTTGGATTCTTCCATCCTAAGTGCAGGACCCTGCACTTATCCTTGTTGAACCTCATCAGATTTTTTTTGGCCCAATCCTCCAATTTGTTTAGGTCCCTCTGTATCCTATCCCTACCTGTCATTGTATCTACCACTCCTCCTAGTTTAGTATCATCCGCAAATTTGCTGAGAGTGCAATCCACACCATCCTCCAGATCATTTATGAAGATATTGAACAAAACCGGCCCCAGGCCTGACCCTTGGGGCACTCCACTTGATACCAGCTGCCATCTAGACATTGAGCCATTGATCACTACCCATTGAGCCCGACAATCTAGCCAACTTTCTACCCACCTTATAGTGCAGTCATCCAGCCCATACTTCTTTAACTTGCTGACAAGAATACTGTGGGAGACCATGTCAAAAGCTTTGCTAAAGTCAAGAAACAATACATCCACTGCTTTCCCTTCATCCACAGAACCAGTAATCTCATCATAGAAGGCGATTAGATTAGTCAGGCATGACCTTCCCTTGGTGAATCCATGCTGACTGTTCCTGATCACTTTCCTCTCGTGTAAGTGCTTCAGGATTGATTCCTTGAGGACCTGCTCCATTATTTTTCTGGGGACTGAGGTGAGGCTTACTGGTCTGTAGTTCCCAGGATCCTCCTTCTTCCCTTTTTTAAAGATGGGCATTAGCCTTTTTCCAGTCGTCTGGGACTTCCCCCGATTGCCATGAGTTTTCAAAGATAATGGCCAATGGCCCTGCAATCATAGCCACCAACTCCTTTAGCACTCTCGGATGCAACGCATCCGGCCCCATGGACTTGTGCACGTCAAGCTTTTCTAAATAGTCCCTAACCACCTTTCTCCACAGAGGGCTGGCCACCTACTCCCCATGCTGTGTTGCCCAGCGCAGCAGTCTGGGAGCTGACCTTGTTCGTGAAGACAGAGGCAAAAAAAGCATTGAGTACATTAGCTTTTTCCACATCCTCTGTTAATAAAACTCTTAAATCCAATATTAATTCAGTTTTGAAGCATCTTGAGGAAGTTTGGGTTGACCCTTTGGGTGGGGTGGGGAGCCTCTTTAAGTGCCTCTCAACCCCTCTGATGTGTCTGTGAGAAAAGAAGGACATGGGTTATTTTTATTATGGAAGTTCTTTGAGCCCCCAGTTGAGGTCAGAGCTCCATTGTGGTAGGCATAGCAAGAGACAGTCCCTGACTCTTAAGAGACAAGACAGTCAAAGCGTGGGAGAAAGGGAATATTTTGCCAATTGGGAACTAAAGGACAGAGAGGTTAAGGCTTTGTCTACCTTTTGGCTTTTGGTTTCAAACCAGGGTAAAGCTGCATCAGTGCAAGTTACTTTTTACATTGGTACAGTACATATACACTGGGGGTTTGCACCACTGCAAAATACCCCAGTATAGACAGACACAGCTTAAGTGATTTGCCCAAGGTCACAGCTGGGAATTGAACCCATCTCGCAGATTCACTATGCAGTGTCTTGACCAGAAGACCATCTTTTTTTTTCAAATGTTTAGAAATATTTTTTTGTTTTAACTCAGGATTGGCCCAAACAGAAATCCAGGCTCCAAGCTTTGGATAGGTTTGCATTCAGATCTGGATCTTAAATTTACAGCACCTCTCTAGTTTTCACCAATATTTTAAATAGTATCTAAAGGAGGGACCCTCCCTGAGGGGAGTGAAGAGAAGCTGTCTTCTGTAAACATTACATTAATCTTCTGGAAAAACAAGAAAACAGATAAAGGATATAATCTTCAAAACAATGGACTTTTATGCAAGTGATTATAGATAAATTTGATTTATCCCCATATATGGAAAGGACCACATTCCTCCCACTTCTCTGCCGGCTGATATTGAAGAAATTTCTTTATCTGATGTGGAGATAGTGTTTTGTGATGAGCACTCTGCCCCAGTACATCAAAGGCCTACCCCTTTGCGTAATGCTAAACAAATGAGTAGGCTTACTGACTTCAGTGGAAGACGGGGAAATAACAACATGGGGAGATTAAACAAAGGCCTAGAAGAAAGGCCTAGAACTTGGGAAAGGTGATGAGCAGATTTCACTCTGGACAATGTGTTATAGATCTTGGATGTGTTCAGCAGTAGTACAGTGATAAAGTGAAACCTAAGCTAGACAGTTGTCCCCTGCATATGTCCTGTCATTCTGCAAGGTGTTCCTAGTCTATTACATTAACCATGCTTATTACAGTGATGCCTAAAGACCCTTTAAGAATGGGGTCCCATTGTGCTAGGTACTGTACAAACACAGAGTAGTAAATGGTCCCAGCCCCAAAGAGCTTACAATCTAAATAGACAGGATAAACACAGAGTAGGGGAAGAGGTATAATAAGCGGTGTGCATAAGATGATGACAACAAAAGATATGTTATATTCATAATTTTGCAGGGGGTTACATAGGAGAGGATATTATTCTTTAGTATTATTTGTATCTTCTTATTGGGTATTCTTTAAAAAAAATCACTTGCAGCCTGAGATAACTATGACTTGTTTGTGAATATACCTCAATGGGAGATGGCTAATGAGGAAAAACATGCCAATAATAGTCTATCAAGATGTTTTCTACAGGATAATGCTAAACATTCAGTCAGAGACGGTGACACCATCAGCCAATGGTTTGTAGTGACATTGGAATAGGACAAGGATGTATTATGTCCCCTCTATTGTTTGCACTGTTTATTGACCATGTAATGAGGAAAGAAACTGCAGAGAGCAACAAAAGAATTTTATGGAAAATGATAAATCAAAATCTGATGACCTCATTTTTGGTTATGACATTGTCCTGCTTAGTTCAACACATCAGTTAGTGGAAGAAAAGACTTAGTTTTTGGCAGGCACCACAAAAGAAGTTTGTTCTTTAAGAAAGGGAAGACAAAATATGTAGCTATCAATGTCTTCAAAAGCAACCATAAGAGTAGATGAAGAAATACTAGAAGTAGTACATTATTTTACCTACCTAGGGAGTGAGATGTGCACTGACAGTGACACCATGCTAGATGCCGAGCAAAAAGCATGCAAAAAGAAAAGGAGTACTTGTGGCTCCTTAGAGACTAACTTAGTCTCTAAGGTGCCACAAGTACTCCTTTTCTTTTTGCGAATACAGACTAACACGGCTGCTACTCTAAAAGCAGCAAATAACTTTCATAAACTTGAAAAGATTTGGAAAAGTAGCATGATTGTCACTGACAAAAAACAATGAATTTTTAACACTGGTGTCATATCTGTCTTTTATAGAGCAAAGTTATAGAAATCTATAACAGAAATTGATTAGATGATTAACTAATTCCAAAATAAGTACCTGCAAAAGATCTTCAGAGTTCACTGGAAAGGGTTTCTTGGAACATCAGAAATTCTAAGGAGAGCAAACCAACCTAAAGCAGCAGATATGGTAAGAAGATAATGATCAGAATATTTATGACGTGTTTTAATGATGCTACCAACCTGACTTCCACATCAAAGGATGATATGGACATCACCTGAAAAGAGAACCTAGTGAGCAACCTAGAGAAACAAGCTAATTCCATCAGCATGACATTCAGAAGCCTGAATAGGCCAGCACAAGACTGAAATAAGTTGCAGAATCTGGTGGACACCCTGTGCACCTCAGGGTGCAGGAGAATAAAGAAAAGAAAATAGGATGTTTTCAAAAATATTCAGTAAGAAGAAATGACCAATAAAAAAGTGTAGTTGGTGTCTGGGCACCTAACTAGGAACAATAAACAAGTAGTTGCCCCAAAGAGTAGGATGATATCACATATGCAGACTAACTACTCTGTACAAATCACATCCGGTAATTTTCTGGCTCCCTCTTTGTGACACTAGTTCCACAGCACAAAAGTGAGTTCTATAATATCAGACACCAGAGAGATATGTGAAAATTTGTGCTTCACACATATGGGAATGAATGAAATATCTTGATAATTGCTTACATAGAAGCTCTCTGATTTTGGAGATGTCAAAATCCCCAAAGCCCACAGTGCCAAAGGCATTGATGGTGCTCATTTGTTCTCAGGATCAGGCCCTCTGTGCCTATGTAATTAGCACCAGTGAACCCCTCACCGACATAGTACCACTGATTCAAGTTAATGGTGCTATGCCAATTCACAGCAACTGTGGAGCTGGCCCTAAGTTTTAGTTGGTTACCACCATTAACTATCTAGTTCAAAGATCTAATGAGCTCTGGTAGCAAAGCCGATAAAGCTTGGAAGTGGCGCTTCATGGTTAGCAACAGCTTTTCTTTTGGCCTTAAAAACCTCAAGGAAATTAAATTAAAAAAGATTAACACAAGTATCACGTTAAGATTGCAAGAGCAAGCACTTTAATTCAGGTAAAATTGTAGATTCTGATGAAAGACAATTGTCAATAAGGTTGTTGCAGAAGAATCAGCTACTTGTTTGCTGGATTAGTTTTGTGCCCTTATACCCAGACAGTGAATTCCCTTGTGCCATGCAGCAGACACCCAAGCCAATGACTCATGGACATGTTAAGTTTCCTTGGTTCATGTCTCAAGGCAGGTCCTAAGGAGTGAGCTAAGGAAATTTGGCTCCAGCTTGTATTTTCTTAGGCAAAGCAGAATCTCTCACTTATCCCTGCATCATTATTTATCATTTGTTAAGTGCTGACAATGCACATGCCATCGTGAGGTGCCTATAGATTAAAACATAGACTCAGACAGGATAGTTATGTACTGGAAAATAAAAGCTAGCAACTCACTTCTTTTGGTCAAGGCAACCATGAAGTAATCAAGAACATTTAAATATAATGGCAGTGGCAGCAAATATCATGCTTGAATGCCGATGATTGTATTTCAGGCTTCTGTACACAGATTTGATTATAGAAGTTTTCAGGCTTCTGTACACAGATTTGATTATAGAAGTGGTTTGTAGCTTTGAAGCACAAACTAAACTGTTAACACTACTATGTTATTTCAGCCAACCACCCTCTTTCTTACTTTTTCTTACCAAATTTGAAATTTATCACTACCCTCACAACAGAAGTCTTTGCCTCACAGATTTTTTTTTAAAGAGCATCTAGCCATAAAACTTGCACAACAGATCAACTGGTCCCAGCATGTTAAATATCAGACCTTCCGCATTTGTCCTGTAACCAAGCAAACAGTACTTCCTCCAAGGGAAGGTGCAGCTAAATGCTACTGTACTTGAAGGTTTGATTCTGAAAGGTGCTGAGCACCCCCAAATGCAAGCAACATCAACTGGAGTTACGAGAACTCAGAACCTTGCAGGGTGGGACTCTTGTAGAGTAAACTTTTGATCTGTGCCACTGCAGAACAATCTGAAATATTTGCAGGCTGGTTTAGTGATGTGCTGGATGTAGAAGACAGCTGTTCTGCTGCCCTCTAGGTCTATATACATGTTTATAATTTTTTCCTGCCTCGTTGGTGTCATGCTACCCGTCTAGAGTAGCAAGATGATAAAGCATTAGGTCTTCATGAAGATGTTACAATTTTTATTCTGTAAAGGTGGTAACTTTTCTTTGCTGAATTACTGAGTAGCTAGACTAGCTTGGGTTGCTGTGGAGACAATACAGGGCTGGCATGGAACCAAAGGTTCATTTCTCTCACTTTGGCCTTTTATTGCTTAAGAATTGCTGGACAAACCCTTACATTGTCCTCATATAAAAATTTAAAAAGCCACCAGTCAGCCAGGTGGAAGACAGCAGCAATCTGCCGTGGTTAGAAAGGGAGCTTTTTTCTTCCTTTTAGATCTCTTATTGCATTTAATATTGGAATTGCATTACAATGCACACAATAGTTAGAACCACAAATGCTGTCACATTCTTGTCAAAAATATATTATATACGAGTTGTGGAAGAGAGACGTTTATAAGCTTCAGATTGAGGGAGAAATATTGGTGTGTTGATTCCTGGGGGAGTGAAGGTTAATACAAGGCTCTAATTCCCCTTGTGTGGAAATACATTTACTAGCTACTACGTAAGTACGACACCTACAAGATTGAAAAGCACCAGTTTTGCTTGAGGCCACTGGCCCATTTCTAACAGACCTTTCGATCTACGGACTTGTAAATAATCTAAAGATAAAAGACAGCTGATGAATGTTCTAAGTGCTTGTTAATACATTTCAGAATGAAAATCAGAGCCCCTCTTCGGTGAGCCAAGGGTGGGTTTCATTGCTACCACCTCTTCACTCTTCATCCATCCACCATCTCTTCATCTCCCACACTCTTCATCCACATAAAGCCAGAGTACTTAGGTTAAATTAATTTTATCTTAAAGAGGGCAATTTCTCCCTCTCCTCTTTTGTAGCTATTCTCTGTGTACTGACACAACCAGAATATTATTGCCATCTACTCTCCATTGCTCCAGGAAGCATCTATTTATTCCCTATAATATTTCCTTATACACTGTTTCCTTCAACACTTTTATCTTTTCAGTTCCTGTTCTCTGCCAGTCTTTTCAGTGTCTCCTTCAGTAACAACTGGGTGTATATTCTTAGCTTTGAGGAGGCCAGCAGAGGATTGCTCCCTCCTATATTCCGCAGTGCTTTGTCCTGTCTAGCTTTAAATGACTAAGTATTGGGGCTTCTACCACTTCTTTGTGAGAACATATTGGCATCAAACAAATGTCACTGTTCAGAAATTATGCTTTTCCTCAAAGGAATTAGTTATTTCTTGAATCTACCCTACATGGTCAGAGTTATTTTTAAGAACAAATATTCTGGCCTACCTCCAGCATTTTGTATTTCTTTTCTTTCCCTTTCTCTCTTTTCTATCAATTTCACAATGTGGACCCTGTCTTCTTTAAAATATAATCTGAAAACACACTTTTATTTATCTCTCTTGGCGTAGTTATTTAACTGGGTAAATGATTCTGGAATACAGTGAATGTGAAAGATTCTATGCGCAATAAAACTACTGTATTGTAATAATTTGTTTGGTGGCCCATATCTCCATTTTATTTTGATCCATTTGGATACAGTTTTCACCTTTCTTTGGTCTTCCTCATTTTGTCATCTTCAAATTTGTATTTCTTGATTCATGATCTTTAGGCATAGCCAGTCTTAGCATTTTTGGGGTAGGCCAATGAAATACTTTCCTTCTCCACCAACAAAAACAACTTCTGTACACTGAGATCAGACTGCAATGCAGAGATGCGACTTTAGGATTTTGGGAAGGTCAACAAGATGATTCTTTGTTTCTCCTCCATCCCACAGCTCATATGACTCATTTTATATAAAGAGGAGCTGTGGATTGTTGTGTTGTCACCAGCATCCTCTGTAGAAGGAAAGGAGCCCAGGTAATGGTTCATAGTTGCCAATTTTGAAAAATGTTCTTCAATAATTTTCTCTCCCACATTGTACTACTGTTTGCGCCACTTATTCTAATACTTAGCAGCTATTCAGGGCTTTTCAAACATTAATCACCACAAAATCCCCATGGGGCTAATGCGTGTTTTTACCCCACTTTACAAAGGGGGAAAGCAAAGGAGAAAGATCAAGGCTTAAAGGGGAGATTAAGGGAAGCTCTACACTATGGGGCTAAATCAACCTAAGTTACGTAACTCCAGCTACGTGACTAATGTAGCTGGAGTCGATGTAGCTTAGGTTGACTTATTGCGGTGTCTACACCACGCTGGGTTGACGGGAGAAACTCTCCTGTTGACTTACCTTATGCTTCTTGTTCCAGTAGAGTACTGGAGTTGATGGGAGAGCAATCTTTGGTCGATTTAACAGGTCTTCACTAGACCCGCTAAATCGACCTCTGGTGGATCGATCGCCAGAACATTGATCCACGGTAAGTGTAGAAATACTGTAAGTTACAAATGGGAGTTAGATTTCAGAGTAGCAGCCGTGTTAGTCTGTATTCGCAAAAAGAAAAGGAGTACTTGTGGCACCTTAGAGACTAACCAATTTATTTGAGCATAAGCTTTCGTGAGCTACAGCTCCGATGAAGTGAGCTGTAGCTCACAAAAGCTTATGCTCAAATAAATTGGTTAGTCTCTAAGGTGCCACAAGTACTCCTTTTTTTAAATGGGAGTTAGATGCCCTGCTGGCTTTCAGTGGGAGCTGTGTGCCTCCCGTTGGTGCCTTTTAAATCTCTCGCTAAGATTACAGTGCCCACTCATTTTGCATGCCCAGAATTCAAGAATTCAAGACCAGAATTTCAGGGGTGCTGAGCACCTGCAGCTCCCATGGACTTCATCTAGGAGTCAGAAAGGAACTTGCGGTGGCCCCAAGGCAATCCAGGCAGGCCTAGCAAGGGGTTTTGCACCGGCTTAAGGGAAAGGGACAAACTTGCCCTTAATCAGGATAAGACTGAGAAGCTGTTGATAGGTTGAGGGAAGCAACCTGAAGAGATCACAGCAATTTATCAGCCACTCTGAGAAAGAATGGTCACCTACCAATTGCTTTACAAGTTAGCAAGTGGGGGTCGTGTTGGGTGCACAGCTGCAGAAAGATGACTAGACAGCTCTGGTGGTCAGGATTGCTCATTTCTGTTTACTTCTAGCCAGCAAGTTCTGCCCTTTGTTTTCGGATGTGACTGTACTTTTCCTTTTCAATACCACCAGATTAGATTACTGCAAATGAGCTTTATATGGAACTGCACCT
This sequence comes from Lepidochelys kempii, assembly GCF_965140285.1. NCBI lineage: Eukaryota > Metazoa > Chordata > Testudines > Cheloniidae > Lepidochelys > Lepidochelys kempii. The sequence goes on from NC_136382.1 coordinate 59,539,266, forward strand.
TATAGCTATTGAGAAGGCTGCTGCAGAATGTGGCTGCATGCTTGTTAACTGAAATGTCTTAACAGAGCACAATACACTGGTGGTTTGACGACTGTATTGGCTGCCTTTTGGTTTCTGAGTGAAGGACAGCGTTGTTGGATTTGCTCCATAATGTCCTAAATAGAATCTTCCTACCTGAATGACTCTCTCTCTCTCCTGGTGCCGTATTGCTGCAGTTGTAATCAATTAAGGTGTTGGAGCTGGAGCCCTGTTGTTTTAAAAGAGACAAGGTTTCAGAAAGGGCATTTTCCATGAGAGGCCCACGATTATGCAACTCCCCTCCTTGCTCCAAGATAGCCCATGTGTATCGACCTTAAGGGCATGCTGTAATACCGATCTATCTTTTCCTGGCATTGGTTAGTGGACAGGGAGTTGGAGCTGCGTTGCTCCATTTTTTCCTCACCTGTTGTGCGTGCATTTCAGTTTTACTAATTTCCCTTCTTCCCAGTCGGCTGCAGACTTTAAAGCTGAAACATTAATGGAAAGATTCCAACAGAACTCTAGTAGTTTTTTCCATTGAAATGGCATTTTATATTTTTAAAGATGTTTTAAATAAACATGATTATTAATAAAGATAGTCCACAAATTAAAAACATAAGACATTTTTGAAGAATGAGTAAGTACCATCCACCCCATGAAATATTTTCCCTCTGCTTTATTCCCTGCACTGTTCTATCTGGTTGTTGCATGTATAGCTCTAATACTTGATTCTTACCATTTATATCTATTATGCCATTATTTGACAGTGATAATTAAAAATGCATTCTTTTCTTGGTTGAAGTGTCTGAAGTTATGTAGGTTTAGCATTGTAACTAAACTGCCAATACATTTAATGAAGTAGAAAAAATTACAAAGCTTCATTTGAACAAGTGACTTCCTATTAATGTAGCTTTTTTAAATAAACAACTTTTTATGTGAAACCCCAACCCCATTGCAGTCAGTGGATGTTTAGCCATTGACTTCAAAAGGGCCAGTTGTTCATCCTCAGTGTGTATGTTACTCTTAATGGGTCCAAAATCCCGACTGTGGATACATTCAAGCAACTCCCATTAGAACACATGGGAGTTGTATGTGCCTATTTGAGGGCATAACTGGCCCAGTGTGGACATGTAATATTTACGAACACCAATAGCAGCAAGAGCAGAAGCCTGATTTGCATATATTTCAAAGCCATAGGTGACCATACTGATCATCTAATCTGACCTCCTGTGTGACTCAGACCATAGAACTACCTCAAAATAATTCCTGTTTGAACTAGATCATATCTTTTTTTAAATGATCCAAACTTGGTTTTAAAATGACCAGTGAAGGAGAAACCATCAGAAGTGCTGAGAACCCACATCTCCATTTTCACCTTATTTATTTGGATTTATACAAACTCTGAGAAGAGAGCACCCATGTAATGCTGAGTGCCCTTGACTAACACCAAAATATACTAAAATACACAGGCCCATTATTCCCCCAGATCAACTCAAATATTCAGCAACAGCATAAATATGGCTGAAATGAATTCATGCCACACAACTCCAAGAGTCCCCCACTACCACTAAACAGTCCTATCCCATACCCGTCTCCTCATAGGCAAGGAAGAAAGCTGAGCCTTGCAGTGAATCTCAGAAGCTAACAATTTGGACTGTTATAGACTTGGGGGGGAAATGAGTCTTGGGACCAATATGGCCTGGAACATACCTAACCAAGATATTGCCTTTCTCCCCATGACATACTGCCAGAGTTGGCATTAGCAGCGGTGCCTGCTCAGAAGCCCCATTGGTACATGAAAGTGGGGCAGCTTAACATCAGTCAAGAAACCAACAGGCAGCCAGTGCAGATTGTAGAGCACAGGTTTGGTATGTTCCAGGAGAGAAGCACTGCTGAAGAAGCAGGATGCTGAATTCTGCATCAGCTGCAGTCTCTGAGTCCGTTTAAAATGGAGCCCTAAGTGGAGAACATTGCAGTAGCCTAATCTCCAGATGACAAAGGCACAAAGGACAGTTGCCAGATCCACATCCAAAAGAAGTGGGTTCAACCTCCTAGCCATCCACAGGGGAAAAAAAAATATTTGGTTGTAGCTGTTACTTGATCACCTAGTAGCAGCCAGAGGTCTAACGAGACCCCCTAGACTGCAAACCCAATCATCAAAGGATGGGCAAACACCTGTAATAAAAATGGCAGAAATAACCACGATAACCCTGCAACCAACCAACATCAGCTAGTCTCAGCCGGTTCACCCACATCCATGTGCCTACACATGGAGTCATGCAATTGACAGTTCCCGCCAGGTCAGAGGAGATACAGATATGGAGGAGTTGGTAATCAGCATATTGAAGTCAGTTCACACCATGCATCCTCGCTAATCTTCCCAGTGACCCCATAAACAGTTGAAGCCATTGGGAGTTGCAGTTCTCTGCACCTCTGAATCTCAGGAATGATGGGAGAAAGCCTGGCTCTGTTGAAGTCAATGGCAAAAGTCGCATTGACTTCAATGGAATCTTGATTGCTCCCTATATGTATACATCCAGGGAGAATGGTAGTGATGAGCAAACCCTGAGAGATTTGATATTGATTAGGATCCACATTTTTTAAGCTAATGTGGGTTTTGCCTGAGAAAGGACTGCACGAATTAGTACCTAAGCTCTTGTGGGTGAACACAGCAACATAACATATATGAAAAGCACATCCCACCCTTTAATTATGAGTAGCAAAGCCACAAGTGAGCAGTGTAGGTTGCTCCAAATGAGCGGCAATAGAATCTGTAGCCCTTACCATGAGTAAAAAATGAGTGACCTGCAGCGGTGGTTCTGACATATGGCCTCAGTGGAGACAGGGGTTGCCAGTCACTTTCTGTTTGAAATCTAACATTCTTAGATTATATTGCCTGCTCAAAGCTATCTCATAACCCCAGTTGCTGCTTGGTAAGTAGGGCAGGGAGATGTGAGCATATAACACCTGTACTCCAGTCTCTCCCTGGCTGCCTTTTCTTTTCTAGGTGATATTTAAGGTAATAATGGTGCTTTATAAAAGCCTAAATACCTTGGGACTCAGCAGTTCCTGCAATTGCCTCTCCTTCTGCAGCTGTTGCACTTGGCTGGTGCGCTTTAGCTATCTGTCCCCAGAGTTGAACTCTAGGTGTTGGGTGCTATTCCTGGTAGACAGCTCTCTTCTTTGGAACTTGATCCCACTTAAGGTGTGGCCAAAGCCAGAGTTTTACAGCATTCGGCCACGACACATCTGCTTAGTCTGGAATTTTAGTCAACAGAGGATTTCTTTTCAATGTCAATAGGATGTAGGGACATCAAATGTTGTGTAGCCAGATTAGCCCTTTGTAAGTTAAAAAAATAAATAAATAAAAAAATTTGCTCTTAGTATAATTTTTATAGGCACTTTAAAATTAATAATTAGGTACTACATGTATAATGTGCCATGGGGTCTACATGTATGACAAAATACCATGCAAATCACACTTCTTTTTGGGTATTTTGCTTTAACAAAAAGCAACTGAAAGAATTTTCCTACTTTTTGCCTATAAATTTGTTCATAAATAGGGCACCTATTTTTAGTGTTAAGCGTTATGGAGGAGTAACTAATTCTAGGCAAAACTAAAAATATACTTCCTGTGTTTGGTATTTTCAAAGCAATAATGCTGGATTCCCCATCTCCTTGATCTCTCTTATTTGCATTGACTATTTTCTCAGGGATTTAGCAAGAAACGGTACTAACTGCAACATTTGTGTATCCAGGGTATTTGCCCTCTTTCTTTTTCCAAGCCTTTAGAAAGACCCTTTCCCGTCTGATCCCTGTGGGAGTGATTATTGGAAACTTATAAAGTAATAAAGGGGCTTGTGTTTAAGCATCTACAACATTTGCCTTTGGGCTTGTGGTTACCTGGCACACTGCCCATTGGTTAAATGGTATGGATTTACAGCAATCAAAACAGTCCGAAGTGATGGCTGTTATTCACACCATTTAAAGGTCCCTATTAGCTTCTAATCTGCAAGTCTTGGTATGACATTGATTTCTGCACTAAGCTCTCTTTACAAATGTGTCCTCAGAATGTTCACATTTAGGACTGTGAAAGAGGAAAAGAGCACACAGACAGTAGCCTCACTTAACCTGTGTACTACCCATCAGTCAGTTTTAATAAGGCCTCCAGTGATGGCAAAATATTTTTGCTCTCTGTCTGCAGAAATAATTAGAATACCCTGCTGTTGTAGGGATGGGAGCCAAACAGCAAAGACAATCTGTCTTTCAATACAATGAAATGCAAGCTTCCTACTCTGAAGGCTACAGTGAAATTCCAAAGATGAAAATTTAAGTGCAAATGGACTGTCTGGTATAGCGGGTGGCCTGGAATGCTGGAGAGCTTTCCAGCCTGTACTGATCAGTTTTAGACATTCACTGACTTCGTCCAAGAGAATGCTAGGTCTGGTACATTTAAAGGATATTTGTGACCAAGGTTTTTAGGACCACTAGTATTTTTCATTATAACATAATTGCTGGTAATAATAATAGGTGCAAATTCGAACTGGTATAATACTATGCCTGGAATGAACAGGACAAATGAGTCACATAATGAAAAGCCAAGAAAACTGAAGTGTCCCCAATGTGTGTGGGACATCATATGAAAAAACTGGTCTATCATATTTACTTACATTTTCAAATAAACTTAGGATCCAGATCTTGTTCACTTGTGGCTTCCTTTCAGTTACTCTGAGTTAGGGGCTAAGCACCTGGTAGCCCTCCTGCCTAGCTCATTGCAACCCTTTCTTCAGTCTAGCAGCTTTACCACAGCCAAATTCTCCTCAGCTACAGGGGTGTGGAGAATTGGTCCCCAACCTTTTTTTCCCTGGGTTCAAATAAGTTAAGCAACAGATGCACAACAGGCATTGAAAAATATCACATGGTATGGCTTGCAGGAGAGAAGAGTGAATGATCCACACTACTTTCTGTATGCATCCGATGAAGTGAGCTGTAGCTTATGCTCAAATAAATTTGTTAGTCTCTAAGGTGCCACAAGTACTCCTTTTCTTTTTGCGAATACTTTCTGTGAATATTTACTCAAATTTTAAGTGAATTCAATTTGGCCATGCATAAGTTTCTTTTGGATTCACTTTCCAGAAACATTTGAATTACTGAGTTATACTGTGGTAAATGTTCATGTATTTGTTTACCAACGAATTTGTTTCTGTGCTCACCTAAAATCAGGGAACAGAAACAATATCACATAATGACTTATCTGGCCACCAAAATTAATCTTGAATTCAAAATATCCAGAATCATGCTGTCAAGTGTCAAATATTAGTTGAATAAATTTGAAAAATAATATTTTTTGAAGAAAACATGATGTGCTTAGTGATATTCCACAGCCTCAAAGAGAAGCTAAATTCATAATATAAATTATACATTACAAATTATTCACTCTGGGATTTTATACACCATAATATCTGAGTACACCTCTATTGCTCAGATTTACTGGGCAGATGAGTAATGGGATGTAAGATCCGTTTTATAATCCATACTGTAACTATGTTACTCGTTTAAAATAGAGATACTATAGGAGTCAAACTGAAAGTTGCAGAGGGCAAAAAAGAATTGATGAATCAGGGCTTTCCTATACATCCTGTTCACCCAGATCAGTACAAAACTAGCTACAACCATGTGTAAACACCATTGTGGCTTGTAGGTTTCTCTGACCAGAGTGTGGACAGGGATTGTCCTTCCTTTAATTGTGTTATAAAACTATGCACAGACTACTCCTACTAATTTGCACTTCTATAAAGCCTCACAGTGTTTCACCAGCATTAACTCTTTGCCACAGTTTTGGCTTAATTCATTAAAATGGTATTGTCCCCATCTGAGAAACTGAGGCACAGAAATGAATGACTTACCTAAGGTCACACAGCAAATTGTGTGATCGAGCCAATACTCGAACCTTAATTCCCTAACTCTCATTCCTGGACCTGAACCACTATAGAGTCTGCTTCCTTTCTCAAGCCTAGACTTATGTGCGGTTTTACATTTTCATAAGAATGCCTCTCCCCCCTACTAATTCTTGTCCACAGACCTCAGGGAAACCATGTCAGAATCCAGCTAGCAGCAACCATGTTTTAACATAGTTACAGTTAGCATGGTTCTTCTAATCCCACTGTGAACAAGGCTGTAGATTCCATACTGTAACTCAACAAGGAATATGTATGCTAAGTAAGGCTTATAGATATCAAAAGTTTTTACTGCAATTAACAACTTCAGCATCACCAGCATGACTGAACTTCCTACTAAACCCCTCAGATCAGATACAACAACATAAAAACATACAGGACAACAATTTAATGCTCAGGGCTTGGCTAAATGGCCCCACAGTTTGGATTACTGTGTGAATTTCACAGACGTTGTTGTAGGCCAGTGGAATTCAGCCTGAAAGCCTGTCTCTAATGTGTAGTTGCACTGAACAGTTTACAGGAAATGTGAACACTAGCACATAAAAGTCATTGTAGTCTCACATGAAAAATGGGGGTTTATCCCTTGCTGTGCACATTAGGCTCATGTCCAGCTTGCTTTGCTTCTTCTCTCAGATTATTGTAGTCAGGTGCGGGAGAAAGACATGGCTGACATAATCACTCTCTGGGATGGTCTGGGTTTAAAGCCGTCGTGTAAAAAGAGCACAGAAAGTGGCATTTGGCTCAGAAGAAGCACAGGGAGTGGTTGGATTTTTCCTTTCAATCTTTTTGTGACTAGGAAAATCACTAGTGGGAAACTGCAGCTGGAAGAGGAAGGTGGAGGAAGACAAGAGCACTTCGTAAAGCAAATGCATTTATCACCCCTAGGGATGGGAATGTGCAGCTCAGAAGGGGAGAGCAAAAGGAAAAGATGACTTTAATTAGAAATGGATTTATTAAATCATGGCTCAAAGGGAGACACAGTGCCTGGGAAGGAAATGTGCAGCTGTGAGCAGGCTGGCAATAGACGTTGGGAATTTTTATTTTAATATGTTTTTCTTGGGTCTCAAAAGAGAGACCCAGCTGATGAGGGGACGTTAAACAGAAAACGATAGATTTTAGGGTCTGTCACTTTAACACTACTATTGGAAGACACATTGGGTAGGAAGAAAAGCTTGTTTGAAGGTGGAGTGTTGTGTGAGTCCAAATAAGGGAGGCCCCTAGACATTGGCACACAGGATGATGATAATGATGGAGCTGGACCAGGGCATGAGGATCCCAGCAGAATGTGGAATGCCTCAACTGCTCTGCAATCTGGGTAGAAGGAGAAGTCCTTCCCTCCTGCCCCTGCAGGACACAACGGTGTACAATGGTTAACTCAGGATGTGTGCTGCTGATCAGGACTTGGACAATTGTGTTTTACATTAACTACTGTAATTAAGCTCACAAACCTGCTGAAATCTCTATATTGGAAATCGCACCACTCAGCAAGTGGTTTAATTGAACTGATGCTAGCCATGGTTTACCTAAGCAAAGACAAACAATGGTTAGCACTGCCATCCATCATCAGGCAATCTCTGTTCAGAGCGGAGGTTAACTATCGTTAGCTGAACTCCCATTGAGCTTACATAGGATAATGAGACTGGTTTACAAAAGAGAAGCGGTAACAGAAAGCTATAGGGTGTGAATGTCACTAGTATAGCTGGTTGCAAAATGGAGCTTTTTCCATAGAAAAATTTGACAAAAATGAAAAAAAAATCATCCTTTGTTGAAGAAATGAAAAGGAAAAGCTGTTTGGCTTTCAATCAAAAACTGAAAAATTTGTATGAAAACTGAAAAAAAAAATTCATGCTAGGATTTTTGGTTTTCTGACCAAAAAAGTAGGAAAGTAGATAATTTCCATAATTTTTTTTTGTTTAGTTAAAAATCCAATTTTCCATTGAAAAAGAGTTGAGATGGAAAATTTTGGCCAGATTTCATCACAATTTCCCCTAGGAGTATCATATCCACTAGGTGTCAGCATTTTGCCATATAATGAAAAAAAGAAAACCCAGGACTTTCATCAGGAGTTTTCCAGGATGAGGATATGTCCACTTGAGCTGTCTTCAGTCACAAATGCTGCCAATAATGCCTTAATTTCTATAAAATTCCTCAGCTCTAGCTTTCCAGAGTTTTTCAAAGCGATTGCAACACATTCTATGGACTATGCCAGCCAGATATTTTTCCACTACTACATCTAGCCCCAGACTGACCTTCAATTCACCAGATCTTCAACAACTTTTAAATAAATGTCTTACTAGTATACAAGGAGGTTTTAACAAAAGCAGTTTATGATATTACTTCTTCTCTAATCACAGAGAGAAGGAATTTGCACAGGATCTTATTTAGAGGAGGTACACGTGTACCTTATAAAACTGTTCGAAGATTTTGACATACTTGGAATGAATCTTCATTCTTTCTCAAATCAGCAGTTGAATGACGATGATATTCTCTGTATGCTCTGTTGTTGTAACTATGTTGGTCCCAGGATATTAGAGAGAAAAGGTGGGTGAGGTAATATCGTTTATTGGATCACCTTCTATTAGTTAGCAAAAGCTTGACTCGCTCATCAATAGAAGTTGGTCCAAAAAAAAAAATTACCTCACCTACCTTGTCTCTGGTATAGTTTGTGAAACAGACCATTTAAGGGGAGTATTTTGAGATGATCTTGTACTTGTCAGTGGTTTTATTTGACTTGTAGATGCCCCTAGCAAATACAAAAAACGCATTAGTGGGAAATGTGTGTGGAAAATTATATTCTTGCCAGTAATTACATTTGGGACTGAATTCTCTGTTGCTGTTAATTGGCATAGATCCATTGACTTACCTACAGAGACTAGTAGAAAATTAGCCCTGTGCCTCTAACTGTCAGTATACTTTCTGTCTGGCTAGATATGTTAATTTCCCCCAGTTTATTTCATTTGTTTCTCACTTGTGTTTGCCAGCAGCACCCTTTGTATTCAAAGAAAAACGTAGGGAGCTTTTACCTCCTTGTACTGGACATTATGGAATAGATCATTTAGGTCCCAGTTCAGCAAGGTAGTTAAGTACATTACTAACTTTAACCTCATTATTTCAATGGGACTATTTACATGCTTTCCTTGGTGATGTAGAGCCTTAAAGTATTTTTGTGTCTAGATTCCATTCCACGTATGCATGTAACTATCTGTGACACTAATAAAAATAATCCATTACAACATATAGGTCCAGTGGATTTTCTGTAAGTATATGCATAAAATTTCCATCTATGTAGGCTCCATGGCAGCACAAATTCATATCCCACCAAGGACAACTCAGCTTTTAACATTTCTGAGCTACATAAGCTGAGTGAAAATGTTTAGTGTAGAACACATAGGTAGTTGTGTAAGGTCCAGTTCAGTCATCATGGTCCAGGCAAGTTCCCTATAGTCAATCAAGATTCAGTCCTATTCACAGAAAACACAGTGTTAATAGACTACAAAGATGGCTGGTACATTTTTAGGAGGAGGGATCCCTTTCTGTATCTTCAATTTGAGCCATGAATTTTTCCTTTGAATTGCAGGTGCACATCTGAGTATTTGTACCTTTAGGTGCCTGATTGCAGCTTCAAACCAGGAAATCAGAGGTGCAGAAACTCATATCTGAGATTTCAATTTATTTTTCAAAAGTGGAAATGCAGGCACAAATTTTGTGGGTGCAAATTTGGCCTGCAAAAAGAATGTTTGGACTTCAGCCGGCCTGAAATCTCCTTACAGGGAAGGCCAGTGCAAATCCATAACCATGTAAAGATATACCTTTAATCTGCAGAGGGAATGCATTTCAGGTCCTTAGATTTGTCAGACATTCTGTCATTCTTCATATTATTGAAGTATCTGGGAGGTAGGTGTACAAAGGATGGGGGCACTGATTATGTGACCCCAGGGCATGCAGATAACCACAGAAGCCCAAGAAATTACTATTGCTGAAGCCACAGCAAGCTACTGTGACTATTCTATGCACATTAAATTGCTTCCCTATTGCCAAGAGATTTGGTTGGCACAAAGGAGGTTGTGTAAAGAGGCAGATCATACACTTTGAGCCAGTTAATAGACTGAGCTTCTCTGTGCAGACAGCAACTCATTGAAAATAAATTTTTTAGTAATGAAATGCAAGGAGCCTTCTACACACAGCTCACTAAGATGGAGCTTAAAGAAGGCAGCAGCAATGGCTCAGAAGAAAGAACTAGCTAAACACATGTTGTAACTTGTGAGTACTAATTCTAGACATATTTGTCTTTCCTTTATGAGTCTTGCTTTGCACATAGGGTGTATTTCACAGGTGTACTGTGTTCCAGACAGCAGAGATCAAAAGAAATTAGATAAAACTGCCTATCGAGATTTAACACATGATGTTCACTGGAAGACCTTGGTCTTCTCCAGTTATTATAAGATAGAACATATTTGTATTTAAAAGGGAGGTATTTCCACTTGGAAGCTGCCATAATTTAATTTGTTCTAAACTACCACTTACCTACAAGCCATCAGTGTCTCCCCCCACATGGCATTTTCCCTATAATTGCAGCAGCTCATATGTATTGTAACTCACGAAAAGAGGTTATTAGTTGTTTAGGGCCCATGAACATTTGACTGGTGGTTGCTGTTGACTATATTTCTCAGTTCTTGAAACAGAGAATTAGAATGTTCAAGCAGCTAAATATTGTGTACTGTACGGTGGGAAAAAATCTACTGTACATGTGTCCTTATTCTGTTGCATGACCATAACACCAGAAAACTTTCACTCCTTATGTCTGTGGGATCAGACCTCAATGAGTTGGAAGCTTATAGCAGCTTTGGCTTCAGAAGTTTCTGCTACATCTGGAAGCAAGTTTCCCTTTAGTCAGCCAGCAAGGTTAGGCTTTGGATGTGGAGTCATCTGGGATCAGAATTTCTTGACAAAAGCACACTGGGTTCTTCAATGTCTTGTTCAAAAATATATTGCTGCCATCTAAATAATTATTAATAGATTTGGCTCTGGGGTTGGGAATTAGAAAAAAATGACCTTTTTCTAGAAAACTTTATTATAATACATTATTTCCCCGCTTAATCATACATTGATTTTCACTTCCCTGGGGAAACCAGCTAGTAGACATGCTATAAATATAACCCTATTCTGTCTGTTGGTTTTATTACATATTGTGCTGACCTCTTTCATGTGGACTCCCCCTTGACATGGTGGGAATACTTGTATGCTTCAATGACCCTGAAAACTATGTCAAAAGGAGTTTTAACTCTTGGTAGGATCAACGAATTTGGACAGGTCAAAGAGTAGGATCAGACAAAAAGAAGCCCACTGCTCCCTCAGGTTGGGGGTTGAGTGATAGGTCAACAACCTATTCTCGAAAAAAAGGTGATGTTATAGAAACACAACAAGATAGCTGTTCTGACAAAGAGTATGTCAACATACTGGACTGTGGCTTGGCAGGATGTGAAGATTCATCCCTGAATTATCACTGAGGTTGAGCCTGCTTAAGCTTGAAAGAACATTTAGATCAACTCTCTAGGACGTCAAAGCATAAGGAGAAGCTGACATTGGAAATGACCACAATATATGTATGATTGAAGGTCAAACTTAAGAAAAACAAGAGCCCCCAGAGCACCAAGAAAATTGCCAGCAAAAAGCTAACAAACAAGACTTTATAACAGGAATTTCAAACTAAACAGAGGAACAGATTAGATCCACCACAAGAAGTCAACATTGATATGGCATGGTCCTTTCTATGTGACAGTATCATAGATGCAGCAATAACTGTAGTTGGCTTCCAGACAAGAAAACCTAAATTCTGGATAAATGAAGGTATGTGGAACTGTGTGAAAAAAAGGAAACAAGCCAAATCAAACATCAGCTCTCCAAAAACACCTCCAGAAAAAGCAGCAAAAATTGATATAAAATAAAGGACAAGCCAGTAAAAAGCAGAGTGAGAAGAGACACAGAAATACATGGATAACATCGTCAAAGAAGCTGAAGTGGCTGCTGAAAGAGGTGATAGTAAAACATGTTATCAAATCAACAAGGTTCTAACTGGCAAGTTTGCACCAGCCAAAGGATCTGTTAGGATAAACAAGCAAAGATCTAAACAACAGAAAAAAGAACAAAGAGAGTGATGGACAGAAGCACTTTTAAGAGGAGCTAAATAGAGCATCCCAAGAAACTAATGACTTTGACAAAGGTAAAAAACTCTCAAAATTAGGCTTGGTCAACACTTGAAAGTTATAGTGGCATAGCTACATTGCTCTGGGGTTTGAAAAACCACACCCGACTGACTAGCCATGCTGACACACTCAGCAGTGTAGATGCACCTATGTCAATGGAAGAGTGCTTCTGTCAATGGCTACATCTACACGACAGCTGGGATCGATGCTCTGAGATCGATCCACCGGCGGTTGATTTAGTGAGTTGATTTAGAAGATGTAACTAACATTATGAGGGGAGGTTGTGTTCTTACACCATCAGAAAAACCCCTTGTGTTAGTGTAGGCTGCATCTACACAACAGGGCCTTGTGGGATAGCTGTGCTGGTGTAGTTTCCATAGTGGAGACATACCCTATTGTAACATTTCACATCACAAAGTGAAAGATATAATAAAACAGCTGGGAAAGCTGTAGGTGAACAAATCACCTGGGAAGTGTTGGAAGCTTGTGATCATCAGAGCATCAATTCAATCACCAAACTCTTCAACAAAATATGAGACAGGAGAAGCCCCCTGGGCAATGGGAAAATGGCATTGTAGTCAAAATACAAAAGCAAGGTGACCTAAGCAACTTCAATAAATGGCAAATGATACACTTCTTTCAGTGATCAGCAAAGTTTTCTGCAGTATCATCTTATAGAGAATAAAGGAAGCAGTTGGGGTGAAGCTAAGGGAAAAGCAGGTTGGATTTTGATCAGGAAGATTGTGTGCCGTCCAGGTTTCCAGCCTAAGAATAATCATGAAATAGAAGGTCTAATAGCAAAAAACACTCTTCATAAACATCATTGATTTTAAGAAAGCATTTGACAGCCTCCAACACAATTCACTCTGGAACATTTTGAAATGTTACGGTATGGCAACAAAAATAATTAACATCATCAAAGCTTTATATGAAGATGCAGCTTGCACAGTTAAATTGAATGCAGACGTCAGCAAATGGTTTAATATAGACACTGTTGTCAAACAAGGATGCATTCTTTCACATTGCCATGACTTCATTATGAGAAAAAGTGTAGATGGATGAAAAGCAGGCATCACATGGCTCAGCAGTACACTAAAATATTTAAATTTTGCTGACAACATAGCTCTTCTAAGTGACAGTTCAACCAACATGCGAGCAAAGAATGAGCGACTGTCCAACATGAAACAAAACAGGGGTCAATAACTAGTTGTGAAAAAAAAACTCCAGCAACTCCCAACTCAAGCATTACCTTAGCAGGCAAAGGAACACCAGAAATGAGTCAATTCACATACTCTGGTGGTAATGGTGCAAGCCATTGGGGGTATCCGGAAGGAAATAATGAAATGAACTAGAAAGACAGCAGTCGCAGTTACCAGCTTAAAATCTACAATTTAAAGGCCAAACTACAAATCTTCAACTAATTATTTGTACCTTGAAAGCTGGAAATCCACTAAAGGTGTAGACAGATGTCTAAATGCTTTCAAAACAAATGCCTCAGGAAAATGCTAGGTATTAAATGGAATGAATTTTTAACAAATGCTGAGATTCACCAGAGTTCAGCAACTGCTTATCTCCAAAATGATCCAGAAAAGAAGATGCAAATATCAGCACCTTAGAACAGAGTAGGGAAGCTTGAATAATATTAGCTTGTGCTTTGCCTAGCTTTAATCAGTACTTACTCATTTCTCAGTTTCCAGAGTACCAAATCCAACAAGTTTCAAATTTTGGTGGCCGAAATTAGACTAAACTAATTCCACAAGTAACAAAATGGAGCATGATACTAGCTGGCTCCATGCAGTAAGCTGATGGCTTTGTGTGCAGTAAATTTCCTAGATATATCTTGCTTAATGCACTGAATATAAACTGAGGTTTTTTTCATTTTTCATGTGTGTAACACAGTGAGCAATCCAGTCCATGATTACTTAATCTGGGTCAGGATTCTTGCATAAACTGCATTCCTGAGTCTTCAGTTCAGAGCCAAGGAGCTGCAGACTCTGTGTGTCCAGTGTCCTAAATTAAGGAGAGCCATTGTGTTTACTGCTCTGGAGTCTTGTCTCTTCTCCATTATGAGGGACTGAGGAACTGTGAAATATGACTATATTGTGGCCTCACTGGAGTCAATGGGAATTTTGCCACTGACTTTGACAGAACTAGACTGTGTCCCTGACCGGTTGTGAAATGTACAAAACAGACACTCCTGAGATCAAGTGACAGATTAAGCTTCCTCACCAGGATGCCTCAACCCTAAGAAAACTAATTTATATAAAGGGGAGAGGGCAGTTCAATTTTCATGTCCATTCAATCTTTTTCTCTATTGAGACTGTCAGTATGGAATTGAAAGTAATAGAAATGGTGGTGGTTTCTGTAGCATGGACATTTGTCCACTAGGAACTTGGTCTAAGGCTAGTCTACACGATGAACTAGTGGTGTGATTCTCATAGAATCATAGAATATCAGGGTTGGAAGGGACCTCAGGAGGTCTTCTAGTCCAACCCCCTGCTCAAAGCAGGACCAATCCCCAGCCAGGCCAACTAAATCATCCCAGCCAGGGCTTTGTCAAGCCTGACCGTAAAAACTTCTAAGGAAGGAGATTCCACCACCTCCCTAGGCAACGCATTCCAGTGTTTCACCACCCTCCTAGTGAAAAAGTTTTTCCTAATATCCAACCTAAACCTCCCCCACTGCAACTTGAGACCATTACTCCTTGTCCTGTCATCTGCTACCACTGAGAACAGTCAAGATCCATCCTCTTTGGAACTCCCTTTCAGGTAGTTGAAAGCAGCTATCAAATCCCTTCTCATTCTTCTCTTCCACAGACTAAACAGTCCCAGTTCCCTCTGCCTCGCCTCATAAGTCATGTGTTCCAGTCCCCTAATCATTTTTGTTGCCCTCCGCTGGACGTTTTCCAATTTTTCCACGTCCTTCTTGTAGTGTGGGGCCCAAAACTGGACACAGTACTCCAGATGAGGCCTCACCAATGTCGAATAGAGAGGAACAATCACGTCCCTCGATCTGTTGGTAGACACGTACTTTCACTAGCTCAGTGACAGCTAATGTGATTATAAATAGGAGTATAGCCACGGCAGCATGAGCAGTGAGTACATATCCATGGGACTGAGGCGGGTTTGTTCTGAGCATGGCTAAGCTGTGCCACCACTACCCATATTACCTTGGCAATACCACTATCTATCCTCGCACTAGCTCTCATTGAGCAGCGATTCTCAAATTTTAGCAACCCAAGGACCCCCATTTTGATTTAGGCCCTTCCCCCACTCTACCCCTTCTCCCAAGGCCCCACCCTATCCCACCTCTTCCTGCCCCCCACTCACTCCATCCCCCCTCCCTCCGTCGCTCACTCTCCCCCACCCTCACTCACTTTCACCAGGCTGGGGCAGGGAGTTGGTGAGCAGGAGGGGGTGTGGGCTCTGGGAGGGAGTTTGGGTGTGCGGGGGGCAGGGCTGGGGCAGGGGATTGGGGTGCGGGAGGTGGTGAGGGGTGCGGGCACTGGCTGGGCGGCACTTACCTTGGGCAGCTCCTGAAAGCGACCAATACGTCTCTCTGGCAGTGGCTCCTAGGTGGAGGTGGGGTCAGGGGGTCTCCGTGCGCTGCCCCTGCCCGAAGGCATTGCCCCCACAGCTCCCATTGGCCAATGGGAACTGTGGAGTTGGCGCTCAGGGCTGAGGCAGCCCGTGGACACCCCCACCCCCCACCCCGGGGCCACAGGGACGTGCTGGCCGCTTCCGGGAGCAGTTCAGAGCCAGGGCAGGCTGGGAGCCTGCCTTAGCCCCACTGTGCCATCAGACTTTTAGCACCTAAAATCTCCTGATTTGGCTTCAGAAGCCATGGGGACCCCTAGGGGCCCACTGACTCCAGTTTGAGAAATGCTGAGCTATGTGTAGAAATGTGAGCATGTGTAGAAAAGCTGGGAATCACACCTCTAGCTCAAAGTGTAGACGTAGCCTAAAACTGACTCATTCCGCATAAGATATTGAAAGAAGTTAATGAAAGGCTAAATTGGGCTCTTTTGATAATTAGATCCAAGCAAAATTAAATTTGCCCTCTCTTTGAAAAATTGTGTTTTGTCAGAATTCAGAACTATGAAGTCTTAGAATTTCTGCCAGCAACAATGGCTTCTTCCTTTGAACATGGTAACATTTTCACAAAGACATTTTTTTCAGCGATGCTTATTTGCCCCACACATAAAGAATGCATATCACTTTCGTTAAGCTGGTGAACTATTTGGAGGTGAAACCACAATATTTTGCAAAACTGCAAATTGTTTTCTTTTTGCTGCTTTTTCCATATTTAAGGATATTATGATACATCTTTATAATATAATTAGATTTCCATACTTTATTAAACAACTTACTTATTACTCAGTGTTTCAGAGTAACAGCTGTGTTAGTCTGTATTCGCAAAAAGAAAAGGAGTACTTGTGGCACCTTAGAGACTAACCAATTTATGTTATCTTCTCATCTGTACCAGTCACCAAGCTTCAATATTGCAATTTTCAGCTCTCATAGACTCATAGACTTTAGGGTCAGAAGGCACCATAGTAATCATCTAGTCTGACCTCCTACACATTGCAGGCCACAGAACCTCATCCACCCACTCCTGTAATAGATCCCTAACCTTTGGCTGAGTTACTGAAGTCCTCAAATCATGGTTTAAAGACTTCACATTACAGAGAATTCACCATTTGCACTAGTTTAAACATGCAAGTGACATGTGCCCCATGCTGCAGGGGAAGGCGAAAAACTTCCAGGGTCTCTGCCAGTCTGACCTGGGGGAAAATTCCAAATATAATGATCAGTTAGACCCTGAGCATGTGGGCAAGACCCACCAGGCAGATACCTGGGAAAGAATTCTCTGTAGTAACTGATAGCCCTCCCCATCTAGTGCTCCATCTCTGGCCATTGTGGGTTTTTGCTACTGGCAGTCGCTGATGGGCCACATGCCATTGTAGGCAGTCCCATCATACCATCCCCTCCATAAATTTATCAAGCTCAGTCTTGAAGCTAGCTAGGTTTCATTGCAAGACTGGGTGAAAGCCCAAAGAACTACAAATATAAGCAAGCAAGCACCAAATTGGTTCCCTTATGCAGCTTACAGAGTGATGAAGCTGTGCTGGCCAAATGCACAAAATACACTTTTCCAAGGATTTTCCATAAAACGTTTCCTTAATTTACTGACCCCTTTCTGGTAGTTTACAGCAGCCAAACCTAACATTACAGAAAAGAGAACTGCCTGTAAAGGTGAGAGAATTACAGAGTCTGGGAGTTTCCTTTAGGTTTAGGAATTTGTTCTTGATTTTTTGACAGTTTCCAGGTTAACCGCAAGATAAACTGATACATGTTCAAATGGCTTATGTAAAATGTCTCAATACCAAGGGGAAATTTTTCTGACATGCTGTGAAACTGTTCTGGTTTTCTATTTTATGTCTTAATCACATATAGTAAATATTGTTAAAAGAATGACACCTGTGGGAGATCAGTTTAGAAAATAATTGCTACCAATAATAACTTGAGGCAACAGAGCGAGAGGATGGGTGGGAATGTCCCATACTACAGAAAGGATATTTCTTTAGACATACACTACACAGCTATATTGCTACATTAAAAAAAATCCTTTGCTATTTGGTCAGTAGGTGACACTATTGACTTAAATTTCAGATACTGAAACAGATGTTATCTGGCAGAAGAGATTTTATTTCTTAATTGTTCTTCAAAGTTCACTCCTCTCTGTCATATACACTACTGCTCTTACCATATAAGCTTTGCCTGAACACTGCATTCAGGCTGTCCTATCATCTTACTCTAGTAGACTGTGCCTGCTAGATCCCTGGTGCGCTAACTCAAATGACAATAAAATAATCAGTCTGGATTCTGTTGTGCCAAACATTGAGTCTTGGTGTTTTCTTGGGACCAGTGATTTAATAACATGTTCTGTTGCTCTAACTAGTACCAAACATGTTGCCCCCTGGGCTGATCCACTTATGAGTTGGAAGCACAAGACCAACACAAAATCACTTTCTCTACTCACTTTGGAGACTGCCTAAAATATTGATGCCAAATATAGTATACTAGAGAGACAGATAGCATTGGACACATGTCCAAATGATCAGAGACCTGTGCAGTGGGTTCTAAGTGTAATAAAACATCTCATCAACACTGAAAAAAGGTGTGGGCCCTATTTCTGTTGCTAAAAATGGCTGTGAGGCACTAGTGTCTTGCCTCTGAGGTAGAGCTGTGAGATCTGCGCTGATATTTCTGAAGCCTCAGTTCATAACAACCTCTTATGCACGTTCACCAACCACTCATTTTAGACTGATGCATTCAGAACTGATCATGGGTGGGAGTTTCAAAAGTGCCTCAATAACCATGCGCACAATTCCACCCCATGTTTTTAGAGTCCACTAGTGTTGACTCTTGGGGAAGGCTTTCAGGAGCTGTTTCAGCAGGGATTCCTTGTCTCTTTAGACATACAGTATAACCAGTGCAGCCCTTGCCCCTAATTGAAAATCTCTCTCTCCTGATATTATAAAGAACACCATAGGCTAAATCCCCACCTGCAGGAGATCCTCCATGGAATTTCAGAGATTTCATTTCATACAGCTAGGGCCAGAAGGGACCATTAGATCATCTAGTCTGACCTTAAGTTAAGCCAGCTGAATTTACAACAGCTGAAGAACTGGCTCCGTGACTGTTCCCATACATTACTGCTTGTCTGAAGCCTTTAAAAATGATCTTTATGAGGATTGGAAGTTGTCTCCAGCCCTGATGTTCATGTAATTTATAGGGCTGGGGAGAAGAGCTCAGTTATATTTTATTTTTCAATGTATATTTTCAGTGGCAGCTTGCTTAATGCTGATCTGCCAATTTGTTGGTTAGAGGCAAGTATTTATTCAGGATTTGTATGAGATATACATTTATACATGTACTTTATGCTCTGGATTTATGTATTTTAACAATGTGTCAGAATGGAAACTATATAACAGTAAATAAGTGACTTGAATAATTGGGATTTACAAGAAATTGAGTGTAAATGATTTGGCTGATGTTGCTTTTATGCACCCACAAAGCAAAATGGAGCAGTGGTGGGAGTAACCTTTAAATCAGATGCAGATATTAGGGCTATTTTTCTGACTGTGTTCAGTTATATATATATATGGTCTTTATATCCTGATACTGAAGAGGTGAATCAGGTGGAGATTGATTCTCCTTTATTATGGCCTGGCTACTCAGAACACCTTAGAATTTGTGACAACTGAATTTCCATTAAGTTCCATGTATGTACATGTAACCATTAACCTAAGCTTGGACTCTTCATTTAAACTTCATTCTTTTTCAATAAAAATATTAGCGTGACTAAACAATCACAGTCCCCCTAAATTTGTCTAGCTGCATGATTCTAAATACAAACATTACAGAAGGGTTTGCTTATCCAAGAGGAAAAGTAGAAATCTCATCCCTGAAAAGGAAAAGGAAATTTTGAACTTACAAGACCTTACAGGGGTGGTCAAGTGAAGGCTGAACACCAAACACAACCCCAGGTGTTTATCCCTCAGCTGTCCTTTACTCTTAATATGGAAGTCAGGTTGGCTTCGATTTGCACTTTTTTCTGCAGACTTGCTACATCCATCAGCCATCTGGCAAACGGCCATTGCGGTTACTTCATTTGGCCAATATCTGTATGTCCCTATGTCCTCTGATTACTACAGAGGGGTTGTGACAGCTATATCACACATTCTGGGAAAAGGCAATGGGGTGAAATCTAAGAAGAAATGTTCATGGCTTTAAAAAAAAAAAAGTACATCTTTCAGTGCTTCCACCTAATTCCAGCTATGGAAAGAAATAGTAAGGTGCTGAATCAGAGAATTTCTCTCTGGGCAAATTTCTCACACAAGGTAAGGAGGCTGATATGTCTAGTAAGACGTCGGAATCAATGAGTCTGACAAATGCTCATCCCTATTGTAACTGAATTTGTTGTTTCTTATTGCCATTTATTTTTCAAAGAAAAATCATTCACCATCAGTGACTCCCCTGGTGTCTGCAAAAATGTTCTGCTGTTTTATCTAAATTACCAGAGATTAAGGGAAACATTTAAAAATTGCACATTTACTGAAAACCCTTTGAATTATTCACTTTTATAATACAAGCAGCATGTGTTTTCTATTTGACATATGGTCCTGTCTTACATGAGATCTAAACCACAATGAATTCCACAAACAGAAGCTTTTTTGATACAAAATATTTTAAAACAAATTGACACAGCCTATGACAATCATGCAAGACATTTTGCCCTTCCGCTCCCAAATATCTCGATGTCCTAGATAAAAATGTTTTTCAAGACGAAGAATTGTTGACATTTTAGGGCCTGATCTTGCACCATTAAAGTTAACGGGAACGTTTCCATTGACTCCACTGGGCACACAGTCAGATTGTTAGCCATTTTATTATAAAACGCTATCCAAATACGGAGGGTCCCATTAAAATCTTGATATTTATTACCTGAGGTAGCTAAATTAACCACATTATTAATAGCATTCTCCATTTTAAGTATAGTTTATGCTTCACACACCACAGTGCAGAAGAAGATTTTAATAACATTGACTGTATAAGGTTACTTCACAGACCTTATGCTAGTCTTCCTGGGTTAACTGTAATAATTATAGGCATTTTTTCTAAGCTATGGAATATATTTCGGAACTGTGCAGTGGCTTAGATCATGTCACTGATGCAGGGGAATCCAGGCCAGGGTAGGGATGGTTAAGTAATGTCAAAAATTGAATCACAAATATATTAATGAAAAAACAGCTCAGATTTGATTCACTGGTGTTCATGAAGTCAGAGTTTTCTGAATTTGCAAATACTTGAATGGCCACTGATACTGATTAAGGTTTTGCAGGTTTCTATTAGAAGTGCATTATTCATTGTATGCCATTTGTAATTTGTTACTTTATTTTTAAAGAGTTTTAGTAAACTAGTTAAAAACAAGAAAATGACCAACTTCTAACTCACAAACTGAATATCAATATCGGATGCTACGCAATGACTTGCAGACTGCCAGTTCTTCAGTTGTCTTATTTATTCAGTATTTCCAAATACCCAACATGGTGTATTTGCAAAGCCAGGGACTGGTTCACAAATGGCTTGTTAGATTCAAAATCTCAGTTTCCCTGAATTTCATTCAGCTAGTACTACCTTAGATTTCCTGCTTCCTAGACTAGTGCATCTACTCCAGGGATATGAGCAAAATCTTTTCACCTCCGCTGCTTAATGTAAGGGGACTGTTGCCCCCTTACTACCATTCAGTGGGGGTGTTTTAGTTGCTAGCTCCCAGTACTCAAAGGGGAAGGGTCGATGGGGAATCAGGACCCTGAGACTGACAGTCCCCAGGAACAATGGGGAGAGGCCAATGCTCCAGGTCAGCCTGAATGACAGGGCAGGCTGGCTAATCAGGGAGTCAGGAGGTCAGGGAGGTCCCATCCTCTGTGTGAGCTGGAATTGCCTGGGTCAGACAGAGTGGGGCCGAGCTAAGGAGAAAGCAGGGGCCCAAGCTAAGCTGGGGAGCAGAGCTGGGCCAGATCCAGAGAGAGCAGACCCTGTCCTGGGAGCAGAGCTGCAGCCCCAAAGCCAGAGGCACAGCCCAGAGAGAGCAGACTTGCCCTGGGAGGAGCTGAGCAACCAGAGCCAGAGGGGCCAGAAAAGCAGCCCAGGAAGCAGGTCAGTGCTGGGAGCAGAGTCACAGAAGAGAGCCTGCAGAGCAGACCCGTCCTGGGAGCAGAGCTGTAGCAACCAGAGGCAGAGGGGCCAAAGAAGCAGCCCAGGGAGCTGGAGGCAGAGCAGCAGCAGCAGCAGCGCTGAGACAGAGTGGTGGAGCTGGGGCTGGAGCAGTCGGGAGCTGGATGCGGTGAGCAGCTGGGGAGACCGAGGGGGACTCAGATCCTTTCGCTAGCCCACTTCACCGGGGTAGTGCAGAAGCCAGGAAAGTTCCCCACAATAGAGGGTCTATTCCCCCACTTACATTTATCTTTAGCTTATAAGAAACCATCTTCAAAGGATGGAGTTTTTGGGACATGGTAGAAGAATTAAAAGATAGAATGGTGTTTAGCACTAATTTTTATTTTCTCTTTTATTTGACAATCTCAAAGAACTATACAAACATTAATTAAGTCTGTCTATATATATGTGAAGGCGGTTAGGTAACAGTTCACTCCCGTTTTAAAGATGGGAAAATAGGCACAAGAAGCATCTTGCCTAACATCACAAAGCAAGCTAGGCTCAGATCCCAGAATCTCTGATTCCCCCTTCTCTGCTCAATCCACTAGACAACCAATAAAACTTGTCCACATGAAAACAAAAGGTTTTTAATCATAAGGAACTTTGTACAGAAGAGACAAAAGTAGCTTTTCTACTTCTTCTATTAAGTCTCTTGCAAGCAGAACCAAGTTTCTGCCTGAAATAAGAGGAATTTAGCTAAATCTATGGCAGACAAAATAATAAATCTGATCTGATGCAAAAAGACATTATTAATTTAAATTTTAGTCCCACATAAGTAAATACAATTTGGCATTCAGCCCCCTGAGACTGATCTGATTGAGCACTCTCTAGAGTGTCAGAAACCCTGCAATAGAAGCCTTGAGAGCATAGCTCTGCCACAGCAAAGATCTAGGCCCCAGCTGTTAGCCACCATACACCCTGCCAATGCCATTACCAAATTATATCACCCCCACTAAAATGACAGTTTCAACACTGCTGATTTAAACAAGTCACCATAAATGCTGCTGATTTGATTTGTTAGTGTGGGATGCAGCTTCATTTTCAGTATTCATTGATTGACTCAAGTCTCATGACAAAAATTGAAAGCCAGGAGTGCATGATTCTGAATAGCTACAAGGAAAGTATCCAGAAAGTGTCATCTGGTAGTTACTAGTTCTATTTATCTGACTTCCATTGAGAACAATCTGAAGTAAATTTACTGGGTAGATGATTACAAAAATTACATATTACATACATATTACAATTTCAATATTACACTCTGCTTTCAGAGACACAATGTCTCAACGTATTCAATCATCAGTACTTGTATGATGTACCACAGTGTGTTTGATTATGGGATATTGAGTGTAGTGGCAGAACACTGGTATGTGGAAAGTTATGTCATAATATTCACTATCCAAATACAATAGCTCATCCAGGACTTTTAAACAGGCATAAGCAATAATGTGTTGTTACGGTACTGATTTATCATGCCTGCCAGTTTTAGAGTGTTTAATAAATACTTATTTCCATTTTTACCTAATGATGAAAAATAATAAGAGATGTTAGCAGGAGGCTGAAAAGCTGCATATTAATAAATAAGGGATATGGTTGCAATAAATGCAACCTCTATTGATTATAGGCTGCTCTTTTCAATTAAAATTGCCCAGTAAATACTATTTTTGCACCCTAAACAATGCTGCAGTATTTAAAAGTTGGAGCTGGCCAAAGGAAGTGAATACATTGCTGGCAACAACACTAAAAGCTACTGCTGCCTAAAGCTACGGCTGGATTGCTGTCAGCTTGAAAAGAATATTACTGCATGAACTGTACTAAGTAAAACTCACATCTCAAGATATTCAGTGCAAGATCTGCCACTTTTAGAAGACAAAACACAGCACAGCATTTCATGCATTAGGAGATCCTTGTAGACATAACACGTGCAAGTAATGAAACAAATATAAAACAAAGTGAATATCAATGGATTAAAAGAATATTGCAAGGTCCATCTAGTATTTCCCATTTCTTTGTCTCTTGTCTTATGCTCGACCCTTATTTTCTCCTGTAATTAAGAATGTAATCTTGTACCCTCTATCTAAAAAAATCTTACTTCTGTGGTTTTGTAAACTAATATTGACTTCATGATTTGTTAGGTATAGCATTAAGGTCCCAATCCAGCACAAGCACATGCTTAACTTCAAGCATGTGAGTAGCTCCACTGAAGTCAAGTACAGAAATGTATGCTTGAATAAAGACCTGCTTAATGTGTATAACTAAGAACCATTTTGTCCTCTTCTGTGTGTGGCAAGACCTATGTCCTTTAGCTGTTAAGTATCTTGTTCTTCATGACCCTTTGCATGTGTCTAAAAGAGTGTCAATTTCAGAGTTATCTACCTAGTTCTGTCTGTTTGTCCAGGAGATCCTAAAATAGGATTCCTGCAGCAAAGGCCAGACAAACCTATTCTGAAAAAAATAAAAGACCCTTCTGAGACCTTCACGCACTTAGATTTAACTTAAACCAAACTTTAAGGTTGTGAAATGTCTCCTAGGGGTGCTTTTCATTTCTGTAAAAATCATTTTTCATCATTAGGTAAAAATACATAGCCAGAGCTTGAAAAGCTAAAAGATTCTATGAGAAAGAACGTTCCTGAGAGATTTCTAGTCTAATTTCACAGTTTCTAGCAGTTTGGACAGTCCCGATTCTTATCCAAAATTAATTGCAACTTTTGGATGCTTAAACAAACTGAACCCAACCTTTCTGAGATTTGGCCATGCCGACCAACACCATCATCATTTGTAAGTTAGATACAAGGGCTCCTCACTGCACAATATGGAAGGAAACAAACCCATAAGCAGAGTGGGTAGTAAGGAGGGGGAAACGCTTAGCCAAGCATTTGTGCTGCTCACTTTGTAAAAGTACTGAGGAAAGATTCTCTACTCCACTGAGGCCATTTGCTCTATGTAAGCAGTGAAAAGTGTCATTGCACTGTCTAGAGACAGCTGGTGGAGACTTGTCCCCTGAGCAGAGGAACTCTTGCTGGTGGAGAACTTGCAGGGGCAGCGTTGCTACTTACTTGTCAACAGCTCTCCTGCTCCTGATAAGGGGAAGGAGCAGCTCTAACCCATGCTGGGGCTAGGGCAGCCCTCAATCACTGAGCTGCAGCAAGCTGTTTGCAGGTCCCCTTTCTCTGAGCAGAGCCTGGATGGAGTGAAGAATCAAGGCCTTGATCTGTCCCAGTTAACACAAAAATGTTTTATTCTGGGTGAATAAAATGTGATAGCCTGAGGTAATCTTTTTAGTAGTGGCCTTAGCTGGCCAGTAGTGTAGGAGGATTGTGATGAGACTCCAAGGACAGAACCGATTTCCCCAATGATCAGGACCGGCTCTAGGCACAAGCAAAACAAGCAGGTGCTTGGGATGGCACATTTCTAGGGGCGGCATGGCCGGCGCCAGAATGCCGCCCCTAGAAATGTGCCCCAGCCCACCTCTGCTCTGCCTCCGCTGCTCCGCTTCTCCCCCGTCCCTCCCAGGTGTGCGGCGTGCGAAACAGCTGTTTGGCGCAGCAAGCCTGGGAGGGAAGAGAAGCCGAGTGGCGGCGCGCTTGGGGGAGGCGGCGGCGGTGGAGTGGAGGCGAGCTGGGGTGAGGAGTGTTTCCTCTACCCCCCCTTACTTCCTGCTCCCCCATCTTTGCTCACCTCCGCTCCGCCTGCTCCCCTGAACGCGCTGCCTCTCCCTCGCCTGAGAGGGAGGGGGGAGAAGCGGAGCGGCAGCGAGTTCAGGGGAGCAGGCAGAGCAGAGGAGAGCTAGGGCGGGGTGTTGCAGGGGGGGAGCCGCAGGAACCAATCGGGGGGGAAATGCGGCACGCCCAAGGGAGGAGATTGGGCCAGGGATTTGGGGAAGGGGTTGGGAAGGGGTGGAGTTGGGGTGGAGCTGGGGGTGGGGGGCACGAAAAAAAAAGCGAGGGCGGCCAAACATTTTTTTGCTTGTGGCGGCAAAAATCCTAGAGCCGGCCCTGATCCAATGATATTCCTTTACATAAGACATTTATGGATTTGTTGGTTCAGACAAATGTTAGGAGCCTGAATGCTAAATGGATTAGTAGCCGGACATAGTTTGGCGTGAGTTACAGTGAAGTAACAATATTTTAGGCTTTCAGATGATGTCATAACACATGGTTTGATTGGAGCAGATTAAAAGTTTTCAGAAGTCCTAAGTTGCTTTTCTGAGTTGGATACAGTTCAAGACAGCTATAAGATTCACTGCCCTTTATTAAATCGGGCTATTTACAGCTTTTTTTAAAAAAAAGAAGCCTGAAACACGATAGCAGTAGGCACAAAGACGATCAAGTGACACATAAGGAAAAGGCTCATCAGTAAGTGTCCTGCTCACCAATATGAAATGGGTCACATGTGTTAAACAGAACAGCACGTAAGTCATGGCTTCTCCCAGATTTGGTCATAGATTTATTGTGTTTACTGGCACTTGACTGCAGTGGAGCTATGCTAATTTACACCAGCTGAGCATCTGAACTTTTGTGTTCTGTAAGAAACCAGAATGACCATTCATCTACTTCCATTCCCAATGCATGATAAAGATCCTTGGCTGGTGTACATCAGCCGGGGGCATAGACCACAATTTTTTAAAAAAGTGCTTACATTAAAACATTACAAAGCCAAGAAGAGTTATTAACTGTTGGGCAAAATTCCTGAGCGGTGCTCACTATGATTAAAACTTATAGGGTGAGATTTTCAAAAGTGTTCATTCTTGCCCTATCTCGTCTACCACTAAGGTGAATGAGAATTTTACCGTAAACTCATGAGAGACTATAGTGTACTTTACAAAACATAGAAAGGTCTCAAGATTTAATGGCCTATCCCCTGTTAAATGTCAATGACAGAATAGTGAATTTTCCAACATTTGACACTCAATAAAATAAATATAAAAGATGGGACAATACAAAGTCATTGATTATCACCAGTTGAGAATATGGGCTTCAAAATGGCATCTGTGAATAAACTCTCTGCGGCAGAGTTGAATTTAATAGCCACCCAGATAGATTTTCTCTGAGGCTATATTTTCAATCTGACATTCTGTCTCCGACAACCACAAAAATTCAAATGGAATGTTACATAATGTATTTTCCCAGAGCAGAATTATAAAATGTGTGTCAGCATAAAGTCATTATTTTAAATGGCTTTTTAAAAACAGGGAGAAGATTTGATTCTCATTAAGGGCTAATTGGCTGCTAAATTTGATTTTTAAAAATGGAGGTGTTTGCATTATAGTGTGCAAGTGCTAAAAATTTGAAAACCATATAGAATGTATTAAACTTCATTCATCTAACTTAAAACTGGTGGCCCAAATTTTTGCATGGGTGTTCAAAAAACGTACATTACATCCATGAGACCATGATTATAACTTATAGTGATTGGAATATAAGAATGGCCATTGATGGACCTAACCTCCATGAACCCGCTATACATTCTGACGGTTTCATAGTGTACATATTACCAACATTTTGCCTTTTTAGTTTAATTCATTGGCTGATCCTCAATGGAATTAAAGTCTTATAATCACCCTATGCCTCTGCACCATCATTTGTATATACTGCTGCCCTATGGACAGACTATCAGTTATGGAGTTTAGTTACAGTTCAAGGGTACATTTAGACTCACAAATACACTATGCTGTTTCTGCTCAGTACAAACAGAACTTTTCTCCAGCTCCTTGCAGCACAGTATGGTGTCTGGCAAAAATGACACAGCATATTTGAATGGGCTCATTGTATCTGACTGCTAAGAGCATTTCCCTACATGATTTATTTATAGATGATAACGGACAGAGGCTGAACTGTGTAATGAAGTAGATCACTTGGCCTCTTGTAAACAATTTCCTCTTTCCTAAGAGACAATGTTGAAGAATTTCTGGTTGTTACCCCAGAAACTGGCAACATTTCAGCAGCTCTGGGCAACCCCTGAAGACATGTAAAGCTACCAGCTTCCATCGGCAGAGCCGAAAACAGCGTGCACCCCTCACTTCTCAGCATCTTCCCACATGTTGTCATCTAACATAAATCATTGCCATAGGCTACAAAGAAAAACTATGAATGGTTCTCTTAGAAGACGCTGAGCTGAGGCCAAGTACAAATGGATCATGACTACCTTATTTGTAAGCAACACAAATGACTGCTTGGGGCCTTGTAATTTTGGCTCCACATGTACAAGGCAATGCCAAAGCTGACCTGACTTCCCTACTCAGGGAAGGGTGGTAGAGAGACAGAACAGGAGACAACTCACAGCCCAATTCATACGTCTGTCAATATTCTTATTTGGGGTTCACCAAAGTCTAAGTTCAGAGAGACGGGTACATACCATTTTTTTTATAGAAGACAGGTAGTCCATATAGCATAGTTATAGCAGAACTCTCTTACTTTGTAGACTTTTTTACCATGGACAAGCTAATTTTAACAGCATTATAACAACATGATGAGACATTTGAAAGCCTTCAGGTTCACTATATTTCTTGCACTGAAGTTTTTTAGTTTGCCTTCAAACCCAAATATTTCATAAAGGTTGCTCTGCTTAAAATGAGCTATTTTTCAGTTCCCTTATCTTTCCATCTCACTCATTTAGAAACATTGACTAGATGCTTTGGCCCCAAGTTTGAATTTCCCTCCATCTAATTTCTTATAGATATTAATGATTTCACACATATGTTTCTCTCTCAGATCAGTCACTGAAGCAGTGATTAATTGGAGAGAGGAAATGTGATTTTTAAATGACTCACTGAGGGAACGAAAAGAGACCTAGTCTGTCCATCCTGACCAGTCTCTTTAAAAGGGCTTTTTGAGGCTCCAGCCACTTTTGGTGACTGTCACCCTCTCTGTTTCATGTACCAGTGCTGGAAGGTGCAACTTTTGACCTCACTGGGATTTGAGAGTGATCAGCACGACAAGTTTTGCCAGTGTAACTCTGGGATCATCACTTGAGTCCTAGAAAAGACATTTGACAAATAGTAGCGCCAGATAAATGCCAATGATACTGATTAGCTGAGAAAGCATTGAGAGGCTCCTTTACGAAAGAGGTAAACAGTTGACCATCTTTCGTTCTCATTAATCCAAATCTTTGTCCTTGGTGCTTTGAAACAAGCATCAAAAGATATTTATACCAATTGTGGTTCATCGTTGCTACAGCAATTATTACTCATGGGAAAAATGTCTGCATATGTTGACATGAAACTCATCTCTACTATAATTTAAATTTCTGAATAGGAATGTAACCCTATGATACAAGCAGCAATGATTGTGATTACTGTGTAGTTATAAGAATTGGTGTTTCTCATCATAGTATGCTTTTCTGTGGTAACTTCCACAAAGTAAGCGTAACTATAGCTTGTAATTTGAAAAATTACTTATTCAGTCCATTACTACCCTGGAAATCATGAACACATTACCCAGGCAAGCGTTCAGATTTGTGTCTTTCCAACAGGTCTTTGTTTGATAAACTGAGGAAGTCATGGTGACCACTGATTTTATTTTTAAAAGGACATTGCCACCATTTTTCTTAGCTTATCAGCTTGAATGGCTATAAGGTAAGACTCTTCTCAGCAATTGAAAACAGGCCACTTGTTACTTTGTCAAAAATTATATCAATTTTCATCCAGTTGGGCACTGCCAACAGAATTAAAATTCTGACTGTAAAGGATCAAATTTCACCCAGTTTCATAAGTATAAATCCAGAGTAGCTCAAAATGCCGTTCTTTTCAAACACATATGAGAAATGCCTCTTGCCTTTTAAACTGAAAGATTATTGGACTAAGCAAAAAAGGTCCAGTTTTCCTGTAGGTATGATTTAAATTCACAGATAATATATAATAATAATAATATGTACATAATTTTGCTGTTGAAGAGAAAAAGGCAGAAAGGGAATCACATGACAAATTCCAGTTACATAGTTTAATGCACTTCTGGAAGGGGCTCAGATACTAAGCATGGTATAAGAATTTGAATAGAACAGAATAGAGACAAACAAGAAACCTAGTCTTCTAACTTGTAGAATCACTCAAATTCTGTTCTCATAAATCCTGTTGTAAATCCAGAATAACTCCATTGAATTCAGTGCAGTTATTCTGGTTTTATAGTACATAACTGAGTGCAGAACCTGGCATTTTAATTAAAAAAAAATAGAGACAAATCCATAATACAACTTTTCCCCTCCAGTTTTTTCATTTTTATTTTTTTGTAAATTCAATTGGGAAAACCAGCTCTTCTCTATACATTCTTTCTGAGTCTAAATAAGTTATTTTTAAGACACTGGCAAATGCTGTTTCTGTGACAATAGATTTTCTCCACCTTCTGTGTGTCTCACTTTTGTCACCTCACCTCTCAACTTCCTTAATAGTTTCTGTCTCCTGCCCTGTAGCCTCCCACATACTAACTCCAAGATGTGTAGCTGCCCATATGGTCTTTTTTGCCTTCCATCCATTGTGTCTCTTAATGTTATTTTTAGAGCTGGTTAGCAATTTTTTGTTAAAACTTTTGTTTTCTTTGTAAATGCTTATTCATCAAAACTGTTTGTATTCCTCAATAAAAAACATTTGAAAATAAGTTTTGCAAATTGTGAAAACATTTTTTTTTTAAGTTTTAAAAATGTAAAATTCTGGCTTCCCGTTCAAAATGACTTTTTATTTAGAAATATAAGCTAATTATAGCAAAACATAATTAATTAAAATGGTTGAAATTAAAACAAAATGTTTCAAATTATTGAAACAAAAGGTTTTGACTGACCCAAACCATTTTTTTCCTTGAGTTTTAGTTCATGAAATTTTTACTTTTTGTCCCAATTCAGGACAGGCCTTTTTTTTTTTGATATGTCATGAAATAGGAAAATTGTTTCATGCCCAGCACTAGGTATTCTTCCCTTTCTTTCTGCCCTAAGTACTCCAGTATAGTATGGAATTTAGTCAATTTCCCTTTCTCTGAAGTGCTCTATTTGAGTGAGATTCATTTCAAAATAACTTAGTAAATCTCCCCAATCTCCACAACAGGTTTTTTTAAAAGTAGAAAAGGCAACACAAGTTCAGCTCTACGTAACCCACTGGTCAGTGTGTAATGCCTTCTCCTCTGTGCTCAGTCCTCAGAGGCTATTAATCTTCTATGACTCTTTAGCTCAAGCTGTGGTAATTCATGCTTTTAGCTCTGGAGGTACCCAGTTCAATCTCCAGTGTGTTAGCAAGATGGCAACTGAGTCACATAGAGTGTGTTATCAGAATTTCTAGAATAGAGTTCACCATTGGCCCTGGCTGTTTAAGCATCACAAGAGCTTAAAAGCTTAAAGATAAAGCAAGTATGGCAATAAGTTTCAAAACAAATCTGTCAAATTTCTCAGTGAGGCTTTAAGGAAAGAGACTATTCTTTTATTTGAAGTAAAAGGCTAAAATGTTGGAGAAATAACTTTTTTAATGAAAGGGCTTTTTCCTGTATGATAAAGGATGATGATATGAAAGATTTGAATGATCTAAATTCAGAAACTTAGCTGGCACCTGAAGAACTACAGGGACTATGGGCCAGATCTTAAGTCAGTGGAAAGACCCTCATTGATTTCAATGGACTTTAGGTCAGGCCCTATATACTTTGTGCTTTCCTCTGAATTCTAACTTGTATTTATTTGGATATAGTTAAGTTTTGGAACTTGCTAGCAGCAAACTGGGAGAAAAATATCTAAACAAAGGTTTTTCTGTCTTTTTAATAAGTGTTTCTCTGGAATATAATTGAACAGCATTCTGTCTGTTACTCTGCTTCATACCATCATGCCCCATCCAGAGCTTAATAACTAGTTTACATCTTGGAGACTATAGTTGAGTAATCCAAAAATAAAATGAAAGTTATCAAGATTAAGATAAACAAGCTGAAGGCAATCTGGCAATACGATAAAGAACTGACTTAGTTGTATGGAATGACCAAGCAGATGAAAGGGGAAACCCAAATAAGGGTGAACACAGATGAAAATTATAAGAAATGACATCCGTGTTCATTCTGCTGTTAGAATGACCACTCATTGTAACTTGGGGTATCTTTTGGAAAATGGGTTCCTGCAAACACATTAAATAAATATTTGTAACTGATCAGCCTCAAAAGCAATGATGGAATAATGGGTTCCTTCTTGGCCTAGGACAATTTATCAGTGAGAATGCAGGTAAAGCCACTGAATAATCTTGATTGTTACTAGAAACCATCTTGGAAAAGCTTGGTTGAAGGCGCCTTTGACAACAGTAGTCTGCCATGAGCTTCATATCATCATTCAAGGCCTTGTCAATTTCTGAGAAGGACCAAGCTTGGTAGCTGCAGCCGATGTCATTGGCACAGATAAACTTGCATGAAAGCTGTCGGGTTATTGAGGTACACATTAAACAGTAATCGGTGAAAGAACTGAGCCTTGAGGAAGGCCATAGATCTGAAACTTCTGAGAGCTACACCAGTTTCCTACGTGTACTCTAAACCACCGGTTTTGGAGAAAGAGCTCTACTACTTTGACCACCCAACATGGGCCAACTCGAGAGAGTTTAAACAAAAAGCCTCTGTGCCAAACTGTGTCGTACACGGTGGTCAAATCCAAAAAGACAGCTCCCATCTTTACATTTTGTAGAAAACTGCTGTCATGCTGCCAGCCAAGATCTGTGAGAATAGTGACCTGCTTTTGTATGCAGACCTCTTCAACCACCTGCCAGCTGGCCTGTCTTCTAGACACCCTTTATGGTCA
This sequence comes from Lepidochelys kempii, assembly GCF_965140285.1. NCBI lineage: Eukaryota > Metazoa > Chordata > Testudines > Cheloniidae > Lepidochelys > Lepidochelys kempii. The sequence goes on from NC_136382.1 coordinate 59,571,963, forward strand.
TTTATGCCACCACAGGAAGTGATGGTGGAATCTGATTGGCACAACGAGTCATCAGTGATGACAGTCATTTATCACTCTCTCACCACTGACCCAACCATCTGTCCACAAGGTTTTGATTTGCCAAGGCTCCTGTGGTCACCTCTGAACCAGTTTTGAACAGGACAGGGCAACTATGTCGCGAGTCTCTTTAAACGGGATTTTTCTAATGACCCACTGTCATAAATATAAAGGGAAGGGTAAACCCCTTTGAAATCCCTCCTGGCCAGGGGAAAGCTCCTCTCACCTGTAAAGGGTTAAGAAGCTAAAGGTAACCTCGCTGGCACCTGACCAAAATGACCAATGAGGAGACAAGATACTTTCAAAAGCTGGGAGGAGGGAGAGAAACAAAGGGTCTGTGTCTGTCTGTATGCTGGTTTCTGCCAGGGATAGACCAGGAATGGAGCCTTAGAACTTTTAGTAAGTAATCTAGCTAGGTATGTGTTAGATTATGATTTCTTTAAATGGCTGAGAAAAGAATTGTGCTGAATAGAATAACTATTTCTGTCTGTGTATCTTTTTTGTAACTTAAGGTTTTGCCTAGAGGGGTTCTCTATGTTTTTGAATCTAATTACCCTGTAAGATATCTACCATCCTGATTTTACAGGGGGGATTTCTTTATTTCTATTTACTTCTATTTTTTATTAAAAGTCTTCTTGTAAAACACTGAATGCTTTTTCATTGTTCTCAGGTCCAAGGGTTTGGGTCTGTGGTCACCTATGCAAATTGGTGAGGCTTTTTATCCAACATTTCCCAGGAAAGGGGGGGTGCAAGTGTTGGGAGGATTGTTCATTGTTCTTAAGATCCAAGGGTCTGGGTCTGTAGTCACCTAGGCAAATTGGTGAGGCTTTTTACCAAACCTTGTCCAGGAAGTGGGGTGCAAGGTTTTGGGAAGTATTTTGGGGGGAAGGACGCGTCCAAACAGCTCTTCCCCAGTAACCAGTATTAGTTTGGTGGTGGTAGCGGCCAGTCCAAGGATAACGGGTGTAATATTTTGTACCTTGGGGAAGTTTTGACCTAAGCTGGTAAAGATAAGCTTAGGAGGTTTTTCATGCAGGTCCCCACATCTGTACCCTAGAGTTCAGAGTGGGGGAGGAACCTTGACACCCACAATGCAGCTTTGCTCAACTTCAGACTATGTTGCATATCATTGTTGATTGCCCACTGACTTATTTCAAAAGCAGGCTCCTGACTTCCCACCTGGCTGATGATGATGCCATCAAATGGCTGGGCACCCTGTGAGCACGCTGATATGTATCGGGGAATAATTGAACTCCATTCAGATCAGACAATAAACTTGAGTCTGAGATTTACTTGTGCCTGCCACACAGTTGAAGAGTGTTCTACTGCAGCCAAGTAGCAGACAGGAGATTAGGGCTCCTCTGTTCTTCCTCCTCTTAGCCCACTTGCGATCATGAAAGTAGCTGCTCCAGAAATATGAGCAGGGAGATATCGTCTCACAGCCTGCAGCAGCAGCCTGACTGCTTTCACTTCATCTGCCCCTCTCTGCCTCACACTCCTGCCAGCTGCACATTTGTTGGAGCTGAAACTGGCCCCTACTGGACCAGAGACTGCAAATGAATTGAGAGGCCACCTATAAAAGCCTCCAGCCCCATTGAAGAACCACTCCTCCAACACCAGGATACTATATCATAGAGGCTTCATGTGTGCATTCTACATTTTTTAAAATCATAAACAAACTGCATCTCGCCACTACTAAATGACCGATTTGCTGACTACCATTAAGATAGCATATTTTTGCAACTAGACATGTAAATGGTTGATACTGTGGGCTGCGGAGATAGGGAGGTTATGGAAGATACTACAAGAGGGTCAGGATTATGTTTAATAATGATGATAGATCTGACCTGGTGAACCTTCCTGTGTAAATTTCTGCTGTAATTCTCTGAAAAACATATTATGGGAATCAAATGGAGAAATATGCTATGAAGGGGTTGGGCTGAGAGCAGGAGTTATGGCAATAGAAGATCTATAGTTTATTGTGATTTTGACATTATATCTGATAAATGACTGCTATTATTCTCTGATGATTGTTTACTCAGCAAAGACTTCCATTCCAATTCATTTTATTATATTACATGATTGGGTTACTCAATTTTCTTAAGAAAGTAACTGGACCAATCAAGGCTAAATCATGTTCATTTTCAGATTTTTATAAAGGAAACCAAATTGATTGTTGCATATCTGATGTAAACAGAGTGTCAAAATGTGCCAAGCCTCTAGTAACAGTATACAGATTACCACTTGGGAGCACAAGCGTTCCTAGGAATTTATGATCTTGTAAAACCTTAAGGCTTAATCTAGGCATTATATTGCTCCACATAACTCTGCTCATCTTTCCTTGTGTTGGTTTTCATAACTATCTGACAATTGTAGAGGGAGATTACCAGGTAAATTTATGGAGACATGGCCATTCTTATTATTTTTATATGTTCACACATTTGCTTTTAGTATAGCACTCATCCTCCTTTTTAGTACCCTCTTGTCCCTCCTTGGGATCATCACTCTTCTTTCATGTCTAAATGTAGGGCTTTTTACTGCAAATATTACCACTGGGGTTATTCATGGTACTAAGCGGTATGCTCACTAGTAAGTGGTTTTTTTTTAATAGTCTTAATAGAATTTATGATAAAAATATGAGTCTCCATAGATGTAAACGTTTGTGTTCAATGTTTTCCTTTTTCCAACATTTCATCAGGGATGAACTCTAGGCTCTGCTCCTACAAGCTCATATGCATAGCTCAGCCCTTGCTTTGGCTGCTCTGACTTGTGCTGCTGGGCCTGGCTGCAGGGATCGGGAGGAAATCCGGGTCTCATTGATGGCAACAAGTTCATTGACTTTAGTAGCGCCAAGATTTCACTCAAAGGGTTTAGAAAGGTGGCATAAAACTCTCTCCGCTTAAGGTGACCATATTTTCTAACTTAAATGTGATATTTTTAGGGCCATGAAATTCTCAAGTATGCTTTTTAAAATGTGTGTGGCTGTCACTACCACCAGCTCTTGACTTAGTAGGGAGAATTTTTTTCCAGGTAACTTAGTATCTAAATGAGTTTATCATGGAATATGGAATAAGGGGTTAGATTTCTGGGGTGCTGGAACTTGGAGTGTGGGGGTACGGCAAATCCCCCAGGCTTGAAGTAATAATAGCAACCAAAGTCATGTCTTCCAACCTATACAGGGGTTAGAGTTTTGTTCAATGGCTTTCAGCAGCCTCATCTTAAAAATTGTTCGAGTGCTCCTCCACTTGGAGCAAAAGAATAACTTTGACATTCTCTACACTCATTGACTTTTCTCTTTACTCACACTGTTCATTTCTCTGAACTCATTCCACTGAACCGCTTATTCCTGGTAAACTGGGGCCAATCAGGGTACTTGAGCTGCAGCAGGAAAACATAAAATACACCAGCACAGCAGTTAGACACAAGTGCGAGCAAATTCCAAAGTTTTGGTGTTGAATCTGTTGGCTGACTATGTGGCAGTCTGGATAGACTAGCCAATGCTGTGGACAGTTGAGGAAGGTGTGGATGTATCCAAGATGAATACCTAGAGTCGCACTGAGGCAACAGGAAATTAGTGAAGGAGGACAGTGGTATCCTAAGTAGAAGTTTGTAAGAATCAAAATTGATTTATTTTCTTCTCTTCCATGGAAAGATTCTTTTGTGTATGATTCAAGTACACCTGCTGCATTCTGCAATATTTACAAACATAAGACCACCAGCAAGAATGGTGCAGAGTGGCTTCAAATTATAGCTGCTGATGGTTTCAGTGTTTTATGTAGCTTTTCTTTATTTAAAAGAAATCTATGTTCAATGAGCAGAACAAGAATTCCGAAGCTTGTTTTGAAGAGCCCACTTGCATCAAAAGCCTCCATTGCAATCCCCAGTCATTCATGTTGTCAGCACAATATTTCATATTCAAATCCCAGTGGCCAAAATGATATTTTATTTGTATTGTTTTCCCCCAAATCATGGCCACAGTGGGGAAAATGTCATATTCATGTTTTGATCCCAAGAAAAGGCTGTTATGGGGAAGCATCATGTTTACATTCATAATACAAGCCATTCATTGATATCATTTTACTTATGGATGAAATGAAATAGGGTAACAGTATGAGATGTACAGCTAAATCGATTGTGTTAACATGATTATGTTTACCATTTTCCAAACACATTGCAGAATTATTTTTAACAATGAGTTAGAGCGAAGCAGATTTTAGAAAATATATGAATAATTTTATCATATTAAGATTGCCAGTAATCAAGTTTATCTGATCTTCCTGGCATTCTGAATTTAGAATTTTACTGACCACACTTCTAACTGCATTGGGTAAATTGTGCAGTAAGACAGAGGTATCTACTGTGAAGTTTTTATAGTATGTAAATGACAGCAGTTAAATTACTTTGGGGGGGGGAGGGGAAAAGGATAACAAACACCATACCAACTTTGTACAAAACATTTATTGTATCATTCTGTTCCGTGTAAGCAATGTGCTAATGAACTACTAAGTAAATGAAACATATGAATCAATATATAAAACTCCTGGGAATGGATCTGTTAACTAGCATTTGATGTTACTTATGAAGTACTTTTAAATCTGTGAAATGTGCAAAATAGCTCCACAGTTCATTTAGTCTCTATATTGTTTATCCAGTTTAATGCTAGTGAGCTTATGTGCATACCCACATATTGCTTCTCTGTATTTCTTATGAAAATAAATTTTCTGTTGTGGTCTGTACAAAGCCATAAAGGCTATATACATGTCACTTTCTGCTGCACAAGGTGGTTAATGCTTCATTTAATTGTCCTCACTCATTTACACTTCCATATGCTAGAGCAGTACTTTTAAAATATATTTCTGTACATTTTGTAATATATGTTCATAAACAGTCCTTGAATCAGTACCCACACATTTCCTAATAAGGACCCATCGCCCTTTGTCTAATGCATCCTAGAAAGCCAATATTCAGTGTGTGTCGGAAGCCTATTACAGGAGCAATTGAATTTCACATAGATAATCTCCACTGTATGCATGTAAAAGTTATATGCTGGTTTCTGTAGCTCAGTGGAATAGAGAGGGATAGCAAATGTGCACCGTTTTTTCCCAATGCTCACAGGAACTCAGGTGTTACTGATCAGTCTGGACAGTGTATACTCCCTTAAAACAATTCTCAGCATAAGTGAAATACCACCCATTTTTCTTCAAATAACAATAAATTTCACGAGGTGCATAACAGTATCTTGGAATGATTTATTTTCAGTCAGACTCAGGGGATAAAGCACCAGCTCATTTTATATCAGGAACCTGTAAGCACCAAAAAAAAAAAAAAAAAAAAAAAGAGAGAGATTTGTATGCTCTCACATTTAGTTATGGAAGGTAATTTACAATCCCACATAAATTCCCCGAACACTGGACAAGGTTTCTCTGGAAATGGGGATGTGATGGAAACAATCTAGGGGTGACTCTTCACTGCTTCTGTGGTTGTGAAGAAACAGCACTATAATAGCATCACTTTCTGGATCTCCATGTAGACAGCAGCCTAGGCTGGGCAATGTCCCTCCAGCTGTCCCTCTCAGTTCTCCTGACCTTCAGAAACCAGTGAGGATGCTAGTGCTGTTCACACTAAACAGCAGGGAGGAATTAAAGAGAGAGGCATATAATACTGAGCAGTTAAAATTAACTGCTGATAACCAACACATTCATGGGTTCCACTGACACCAGGAATAATGCTCACAGGACCAAAAACAACAGATGGAAAGTGGTTGAGGCCACGTTGAGAATGTTTGTTAGTACCTGCGGAGCCTAAGACTCTCCATGTTAATATATGATGAACCAAAGCGAGAATCATGTCTGATAAATGTGTAGCCCTATGACATACATCACTGTGCAGAGGCATTATTACTATAGCCGAGCTCTTCACATTGACAGTCTATGTGGCAGTCAATGGTTGATAACATTTCAAGGATTGAGTTATAAGCAGTAAAATTAAGCCCAAACACCAATGCTGCTTTATCAATGTGTTGGGGTGAGCTGCAGAGCACTCTTGTTCCAGGATGCTGTTCAAAGATAATTAGATGTGCTGATAGCTGACTTTACAAACTCTAGCACATGCTTGGATGGGGGTATGGAGTTTATATTAATTTGCTCCTGAGAGTGAATAATGCTGAAATGTAGTGACCTACCAGTGGCATTATGATGATGCAGTCCACTCCTCTACATTTCATTTTGTTGGTTAGGGTTTTTAGCCAGTGCTTCGCATTGACTGGCTGTCACCTTTTCTGACGTGTACAGAAGCAACAGATGGTGTAAATTCTTGTGTGTCAGGATTGTACGAGGCATATTTCTCTCGAATGACAACAGTTTCTACTTCTGCAGGCTTTTAAAAGCTTGCTGGGTACAGGAAATATGTTTCAAAATTTACAACTCTTTTTCTCTCACGCTTTTGTACTTGTACATGCTACCTGCCCCTTTTGAAAGAGAATTCTGTGCAGTGACTGGAGCAGCTGGTATGGTGCTGTTAGTGGCCATCCCTTCTTGGATGAACTCCAGCAATTCAGCAACCAGTGATTCAGCTCTGGCAGTCTGGCTGTCTGGGCCTGATTCCCATCCAGTAAATTCTGTGATAGTCTTTCCATTGATTTCAGTGAGTGCTGCAATGGGTGCACAGAAGGGATCTCTCTGTAGTTGGGGTGAAAGGATGATGCTGAGTACTGAGTACCCTAATGATGCTGAGTACTTCGGGAGCTGGTTCAGCCTGCCAGTCTGCACTGGGTATCTTCAGCCTTCCAGCTGCATTTCTGTGTTGCACAGGTGCGCTTGTGTTGCCACTGGTGATCATGTGACTGGCATGGCCATGGCACGTGAGCATGTCAGTTTCTCAAAGCAAGGTTTACAGGATCTCTCCTCACTGCCCTATTTCAAGGCAAATGAAACAATCTATCAACATTATGGCATTACCTGCTGAGCATGTACCATCAGTAAACTGTAGCAGTCGTTTTGAATTCCCATGCTGAGTCTATTTTCTGTAACTGCTTCCGAATTGAACGAGACCGTGGCACTTAGAGAAAACAGTAAGTGAGGACATAAAATGGTATCTCTACATATATTCGCAGCTGGATCTTAAAGTTTGCCTATTTTGGATATGAGTCAAAAGTGTGCCCTTGTTGCCAAGAAGGCTAATGGCATATTGGGCTTCATTAGTAGGAGCATTGCCAGCAGATTGAGGGAAGTGATTATTCCCCTCTGTTCGGCACTGGTGAGACCACATCTGGAGTATTGTGTCCAGTTTTGGACCCCCCACTACAGAAAAGATGTGGACAAATTGGAGAGAGTCCAGTGGAGGGCAACAAAAATGATTAGGGGGCTGGGGCACATGACTTAAGAGGAGAGGCTGAGGGAACTGGGCTTATTTAGTCTTCAGAAGAGAAGAGTGAGGGGGGATTTGACAGCAGCCTTCAACTACATGAAGGGGGGTTTCAAAGAGGATGGAGCTAGGCTGTTCAAAGTGTTGGCAGATGACAGAACAAGAAGCAAGAATGGTCTCAAGTTATAGTGTGGGAGGTTTAGGTTGGATATTAGGAAACATTATTTCACTAGGAGGGTGGTGAAGCACTGGAATGGGTTACTTAGGGAGGTGGTGGAATCTTCATCCTTAGAGGTTTTTAAGGCCCGGCTTGACAGAGCCCTGGCTGGGATGATTTAGTTGGGGTTGGTCCTGCTTTGAGCAGGGGGTTGGACTAGATGACCTCCTGAGGTCTCTTCCAACCCTAATCTTCCATGATTGTAGGATTCTATGTCCACTCAAGTGAGAACAGTACTCACAGTACACTATTCTGAGTCTGAGTTACATCAAGGATTACTGCATGGTTTACAAAGGCCTGCAGGTAACAAAAGAGTGTACATCAAAACACCAATGGCATTGTCACATTTCCTTTCCCCTCAATAAGTCTCAATGGTTTATGCGAAACTTTCTACTACTACAGGTAGAGTCCAGATTAAGGTTTATAAACCTGGATGGAATCTCCATAAAGAGAAGAGGATACAACTCTCTGATTTACTGATGAGGATTTTTATTAGGGAATGAATTTGGAAAAGAAAGAAGAGTTGGGAGGGTTGGATATCAAATCTCATACACAACATTAAAAGATGCAGACTATCAGAGAAGGAAGAAATCAAACAGAGGCAATCTAATTTAATTGTGGGGGGCTATTATGGAATGGAAGTAGGCTCCACATTCTGGAGGGCAAAAATAAAAAGGGATTTGGATTTATACATTGCAAAACCATCACACACAATCAGTATAAGGGGCAGTCTCTGCTCCAGAGAGGCCAAGTACTGGAACAGTAAAATGAAAAAAAAAAAAAAACAGTCTAAAAATAACCATTGCCCCAAATCTGATTGCATTCAAGCTTTGGGGTGTTTGAAATCAGGGTCCAAGTTTTGTGGTTTGTGTCCATTTCTAATGAAAATACATCGCTGTTTTAGCTAGAGGCATGCTGTGGAGGTATTATTACAAGACCTTCAAACAAAATAGCACTACATTCCATTATCTACACTGAGGATCTTTCCCCTCCACTGCAGACCTCTATTGTGTGTTTCACTCTTCTTCTGGGTACAGGTCTTCAGTTGACGTCATTGGGAATTCAGTTTGCAGAATATTTAATACAAGCCTGCACTGTGGATCAGAGAAAATTTTACTCAGAGTATTCAAAATATCAGACACAGCTGGGGATCATTTCCTTTCCTAAACAAACATCACAACCTGATCTGACTCTCAGATCCTGTAAAATTCCATGTCTTCACACATTCATCTTTAAGTAATGTATTAAAGAAAGTAGTATAAAAATGCTGGAAGTAAGAGCCCTTTGGGGAGAAAGATGAACCAGCTAGACATTTTTGTGCAGTTTGGTAATCCAGCCACTCCTATTTTCATATTTTTGGTGCATCTAAAAGTAGTCAACATTCTTCTTAAGCACCCAGGCAACAACAGAAACAACATGTGAGAACCTATAGTATTCTCTTACTCTATCAATTAAAAAAATCAGGAGTTTTATTCTAACCTGCATACAGTACCTCTGTGTGTCTGTGTGTATTTCAAGCTTTTTGAGGGCTGAGGTAATGACTATTTCTATGTCCGTATGGAATCTTGCACAGGGCCAGAAAGTGATTAGGGTCTCTGGGTGCAACAAGAATAATAATCAAAATAAGCAGCAGTTCTTGGCCTCAGGGCTATCTTGTAGCAATGAGTCCCACGAGTCAATTAAAATTATTTAAATATTAGATGGGCATTTTTCTTGTTTTAATAAGAGGCCTGAATGAATCTAAAAGCCAACATGATCTATGAAAGGTGGTACTTGAGCTAAGCCTTTAAACCTTTTAAAGATGGCTATTAATCATTGTTAAAGGGTTTTTGTATCCTCAGTGGCCCATTTCTTAGAGAAAGCAGGAAGTCAAACCCTATTATGTGTGTAGGTAACTGGGGAAAACTGGTTGGAAAGCCGGGGTAGTAGCCATGTATTGTGGGGCTTGATTACAGGCAATCTCTAGATACTGCTAGTAGAGTTGTTTATAGACACAATGTGGTGCTGACAGGTTGACCATAAGAACAGCCACACTGGGTCAGACCAATGGTCCAGCTAGCCCAGTATCCTGGCTTCCGACATTAGCCAATACCAGCTGCTTCAGAGGGAATGAACAGAACAGGTAATCATCAAGTGATCCACCCCTGTCGCCCATTCCCAGCTTCTGGCAAACAGAGACTAGGGACACTACTGCTGCCCAATTGGTTTAGACTTTAAATCTCCCGTGCCCAGTGGTACATGAGGCAACCAGTTTTTTCCACTGGTGTCTGTCCAGAGGAAGACATTTGACTCCATCATAAGGTTTCTCCATAAGGATAGTATCCTTTCCATGTCCTGCAATAGGTGTGTCTTTGTCCTTCATGCCTTCTCTTCCCTTCAGATGGAATCCAACTGAAGCATACCTTGTGCTTCTGCCTCAGAATAGCCTGATGACATGGCCAAACCACCATAGCCATTTAGAGGGGGATTGATTTCATGAGCTGTAAGTTCTTCACTGTTCTGTTTTCTCTATCGCAAATCAATGCCTTATTAATTTAACTTTTGAAAAGTGTAAATCTAGCTATATTAAGTAAACTTGCTTTTGCTTTAATTACATTTTCTCTCTGTTTTTAATAAATCTTGCTTTTATTAAAATTACTGTTGCCTCAGTAATTTTATGCAGATATCCCTGAGACCACGAGAACTCCCTAACCTCGAAAGGAGAGGAACTAAAGGTTAAAGAGTTTCTGGAACCTACATCCCCGTGACCTCAGTATTGGTCCAGGGGTGCAGACAAAGGCTGCAATGGATGAACGGTCTGAGAAGCCATTGACTTTCAATGGGATTTAGGCTCCTAAATCATGTTGGCATTTTTGAAAAATGTACTCTTAATGTATCTCTAACTCTCTTTAATGCAGTATAGGAACTTGAAATAAGTGGGAGCCAGCATCACGTGATCAGCCAGTTCTCCATGGACTACCAGCATGTGCTTTGCACATCACAGTTTGGGAACATCTGCTCCATGCCTTTGAATTACTTTGTATATTTCTAGCTTGTCCTCTTTCATTCATCTCCTCTCTAAATGTGACAGCCCCAATCTTCTCCATCTCTCGCATACACCGACATATATACACCAGATCCCAGGTTCATTTTTCCCTCTAAACTTTCTGGGTAAAGTCATATTTAAAAAATTGTTATACTTTTGTTTTATTGCCTGGCAAATCTGTAGATTATTGCACATACTAAGTGTTAGGGGGCTTATTCCTTCACCCACTCACTTCCCTGGTCCTTCTCTTTTTAGCCCCACACTTCAAGAAGGATGTGGATAAATTGGAGAGAGTCCAGCGAAGGGCAACAAAAATGATTAGGGGTCTGGAACACATGAGTTATGAGGAGAGGCTGAGGGAGCTGGGATTGTTTAGCCTGCAGAAGAGAAGAATGAGGGGGGATTTGATAGCTGCTTTCAACTACCTGAAAGGGGGTTCCAAAGAGGATGGCTCTAGACTGTTCTCAATGGTAGCAGATGACAGAACGAGGAGTAATGGTCTCAAGTTGCAGTGGGGGAGGTTTAGATTGGATATTAGGAAAAACTTTTTCACTAAGAGGGTGGTGAAACACTGGAATGCGTTACCTAGGGAGGTGGTAGAATCTCCTTCCTTAGAGGTTTTTAAGGTCAGGCTTGACAAAGCCCTGGCTGGGATGATTTAACTGGGAATTGGTCCTGCTTTGAGCAGGGGGTTGGACTAGATGACCTTCTGGGGTCCCTTCCAACCCTGATATTCTATGATTCTATGATTCTCGCATGAACAGAGAGCAACAATACCTGAAGCCCGAAGGTGCAAACAATTCGATGTTTATTGGGGTGAACTTCCAGCAAGCTTAAATACAAGTTCCTTTTTTCCTTATTTTCGAATCCCAACTTACTTCCTGTTTGCCCCTAATTTATATAGTAATATTCTTAGCTATACCTTAACCAATCATTCTACTAAAATTTAACTAACCAATCCTAACATGGATTAGCTAACCAATTATATCCCACCACCTTAATTAGTTTACACCCAGCAAAATTAATTATACAGCAGACAGAAGCAATCACAGAACCAGACAGAGACCATGCCAATAAACAATAGCAAAGTGGGAACTATAATGACAAAACAATACAGAAGTGAGGATTTCACAACTACATCTGTAAAGACATAAGAGTTTCCCAGCTATGTCTATTGATAAGTGAGTTCTTACCAGACAGAAAACTATCAACCTCAATTTCCTTTTACAGCTTCTAGGCACTTCCCTTTCTCTGGAGGTGATAGGCACTATAAGGACAGGATTAAATTCCTAACAGCCCAATAGCACCTTATTTCAATGTGACTAGTTTGGAATGTGAGGATGTGACCATTCACTTCCCAGCTTATGGCTGCCTCTGTCGCTTAGCCAAAGGCCTTAGCCTAAGAACAGGGCCTCAGACTGTCACAGTAAGAGAAGGCCCTTACACTGGCAGACAGTGATTTTGATTCTTTCTTTTATACCTCTAACTAGCCAAGTGATAGGAATACACCTAAATTCTTAGAGTATAGGCCTTTACAGACAGGCCTGAATATCTATATCCTAACACTCCACCCCTTTTTTTTTCTTTTTCCTTTGGGATCCTCCTGCCCAGGTATCCCTGGAAAAGCATAGGACATATGGCGACACATTTCCTGATAGGGCCAGGCATCGAGGTGGAAGGTGTCGATGCTCCATCTGTCCCACTGCCCCTTGTGTAGTATAGTGCCCTGCACCTTCTCTCGTACGGGCATACCACACCTATTCCAATTAGTGTTCCAGACTTCCCAGTGTAGTGGGCCCGAGAAGGTTGGGTCCAGGTTGTCTAGTACACTTGGGGGGGCTTACTACATTACTTATAAGTTATAATTAGTGGCTGTTCTCTAGGGGATTGTGCCCCCCTTGATCGTTTCCATATGCAAGGTAACACACATATAGTTAACAATAGACTAGCTGCTATGATACTCCACAGCAACACCGAGAGTCCTGACCACTGCAGTATGGTCCAACATCCTGGCCACCACCAAAAACACTGCTTCTCCTCCTTTGATAAGGTTAAAATTTTGTCAGCGCCATCCTGTAGTGTGTATTGTAAGTGTGTCCAACTGTTGTCGCTTGCAGCAAGTTGCTCTTGTAATCTTTGTGTACTTTTGTCCATATTGTGTGTCCATTGAATATCCACAGTGAAATTTGGTATTGTCCAAACCAATTCAACTACTTGGTATGGTATCGGGTAGTAGGTGCTGGTTCGATTGTTTACAACGATTGAGTCCACTGATCCATTGGTGCACCATAGTCCAGGTGGCAGAGTATAGAAGTTCATAATTTTGTCATACACTGGAAGGATTTTGCCTCCTAGTGTTATATTGCAGGATTGCATACATTCCCAACAGAATACACCGTACCCCATATACATTACCCCTAAATGCCCCCCCTTTGCAATAGGCCATTGATCCTGCTCCTCCATAGTCATAGGAGAGGGGCACATCCATATTCCTCCTCTGGATATACAACTGCTTAATGTGATGACAGTCCAATTTACGCCATTCCATGCCCCCCACCTATTCCCTAGTGGCTCCCAACGTGCTCCCCCTTCCCTACTTACTCCCATAGGGTACAAGGGAACCACCTTATTTGCATTTCCTTTCCATGGTATCATAGTAACAATTACACAAGAACTGTCCCCACAGGTCGGGGATGTTATTTTCCAGGTAGATGGGTATGTTTTTGCAATTGTGGATAAATATGGGCTAGCTTCCCGATTCAATACTGAAGGCCATTGTTCTGACCAAGCATCTCTCATAATATCCATTAACATTATTAACTGAGCATTTTGAATACCTATGCACACTTCTCCCCATGTTAGTCTTCTGAAGCCATCTTCTACCCATGTCACCAGGTCCCCTGCCCAATGAGTTAACTGCAAGTTTACCTCTACTGCTGTCCTCCACCCTGTGGCAACTGCTGATAGTTGCTGTGCCATTAATTCATTAATTTGTTGTTGAAATTTCACATTTTGGCTTACTAATTGTTTGGTTACCCACTCGTCCCCCAGATTCCATGTACCCAGCATAGTGTTCCCAGCTGCCCACAATCCCCTTTTCCGACGACGATTCCAGGTGTGTCCCCTCACCCATGCATTGAATTGTTGTTTCAATCCTTTTATGTACATACTACAATTAGGATGGATTTGGTCCACCCACCATTCCTTGGGGCGTACCACCCATGTAATAGAGTGAAAGGACACGTTAAAAAGTGCTGGCTGCACCTGCTCCCACAATGGCTCCCAGACATTTGCTCGTCGGGGAATATTCTTGGCTCCAGGCTGTGGCCACTTTAAATTTGGATTCTTCCAACTTGGCATCCATATCACCTGTAGGGTTACATTCTGTAAAATGGTTAACTCATCGTACACCCAGCGTCCCAAAGGGGATTTTACGCCTAATGTAATATGTACATAACAATCACACCTTTGGGGATTATCTTCCATGGAAGTACCATTGTGGTTACATATGGTAACATCACACCCTAAATGTGGGGCCCTATTTTCCCAAGAGGGTTCATTTGCTCCAGGAGACCAGAGGGTTATATTCTTTGGACCCTCTGTAACAAACCACATAGCTGGGTAACTGTGTTTTTCACTATCGTTAATCATGGCAGCACCCAGGGAGTACCATGCAATATTTCCTGATAAATTTGATATTCTCCACCTGGTTGGGATTCCCCCATCTAATCCATAAACCATATACCGACACTGCCAAATTCCTGTTGGAGTATTAGTGGTACATCTTTCTATGGGGAGATTCTCATAGTCTTCATTAGCTTTATTACCACAGGTTGCATGTGTAGCCGTCCATGTGTTTCCTCCTTTTGACACTTCACATCGTGGGATCTGAATAGAATTTGTAAATGTGACAATTGTGATTAGCACTAGTAATTGTTCCATCCAGGGCCAGGGAATTTTCATCCTTTTCTCCTTTTTGAATTAACCTGTAATACATACATAACAAAATTTACATGTCCCCTTTCCCAATCCCCTGTTTGTACCTTTTTATTTGCGTGCCTTTAGCACTCTCACTGCCTCAGTACACTCTTCTGACCATTCCCAAGTTGAGGCTCGGGTTAGGTCAAATAGAGGCTGGGCTATTTCTGCATAATTGGCCACAAAATCCCTGCAAAATCCAGTTAGACCCAGAAAACTTTGCAAGCTTTTAACATCCGTAGGCAGTGGCAGGGACTGGATCAGTTGCACCCGTCCCTTATCGATTTCCCTTCCCATCTGAGACACTTCCACTCCTAAGTAGGTCACTCTTGTCTGTCCCATCTGAGCCTTTTTCCCATTGACCTTCAATCCTGCTCTTGCCAAAGCTTGCAAGACCTGCTCAGTTAGTTCCCTGTCTTCTTCCTCTGTCCCTGACATTAGCAACAGGTCGTCTACATATTGTATGCACCTTGCTGAATCCACCCCCTCCAGAGCCTGTCTCATGTATCTGTGAAAAATTGCAGGGGAGTCCCTATATCCCTGGGGTAGGACTGTCCAGCAGAATTGTCTGCCCTCCCATGTGAATGCAGTTTTATACTGACACGAGGTAGCTAGTGGCAGAGACCAAAATCCATTAGCTATGTCCAAAACAGTGAAAATTCGGAATTGGGGTCCAATACGGGCCAACATTTCAGGATACGCTGCCACCACTGAGGCTGGCGAATTGGCCAGAGCATTTAGTGCCCCGTAATCCACAGTGAGGCGCCAGGTACCATTTGGCTTCCTCACGGGCCACACAGCAGCATTACAAGGGGATGCAACTGCCCGAATCAGTCCCCTCTGTTCCAATTCCTCAATAGTTGCCCCCACCTCTGCCAATGCCTCTCGAGGAATAGGGTACTGTTTCTGTGGGGGAGGGTCCCCTCCCTCCATCAGTACCTCCATGCTGCCCCTACCACAATCCAGGTTATCCTTAGCCCACACAGGGATGTGTTCCCACCCAGCCGGGGGTGGTGGGAGGGCATGTGCCGCTTTAATGGTCATAGTGGCTATCCCCATGGGAATGGTATAGCCCTGACCGTCCTGTGTTTGCCCCAGTAAACACACCCAATTGGCTAAATCCAGTACAAGTCCCAGTTTGTGTAAATCTCCTGCCCCCAACAGATTAAGCATATCATTACAACCCCACATAATCTCCCCTTCCCCCCAGATTCCTTTGATTTGTCCCCTCCTCAGGGTTAACTGTGTCTCCCCTCCTGTTGCCCCTACAATTGTCACAGTCCCTTCTGAGGGTCTCCCCTGCCC
The DNA here is from genome assembly GCF_965140285.1 of Lepidochelys kempii. NCBI lineage: Eukaryota > Metazoa > Chordata > Testudines > Cheloniidae > Lepidochelys > Lepidochelys kempii. The sequence goes on from NC_136382.1 coordinate 59,587,907, forward strand.
CCATGTGGTTAAACTGATGGCTGCTCCAGTGTCTATCAAAAAATCCCTCATGGGACTCCCTTCGATTGCCCCCTGGAGCGTGGGGCGACCAGATGCATCCCGTCCTAAACTGAGAACATGGACAGGACGCCTCCCAGGGCACCCCTAAGTTGCAGTACCCACCTCTGTCTCTCCCACTGGTTCATGGGGGGACCGGGGGTCCTGGCACCGAACACATTCCTGTCTCCATGCAAAATTGTATGTCTGGCATTTCAGGCAGTCCCAGTCCCTTGGCCTCCGGGACCACTTTCCCCCTGATCTGGTAAGATCGTGGGTAGTCAGTTTAGCCTGCAGTCTCTGGATCTCTTGCTCTATAGCTGCCCGCTCATCCCTGACTACCCTCCCAAAGCCACGAACTCTCCCTCTACCTCCTCCTCTCCAGGCTGACCCACTCCTTTCCACCTTGTATTGATCCCCCGCAGTAATAGCATGGACTGGCTCTTCCCCCTGATGCATCTGCCTCCACACATCTGCCTGTTCCAGAAACTGGGGTAGCTGATTGGGAGCAAGTTCAGGGTGCTGCAACCTTAAATGCCCCACAAACTGCGGATTGCTCAGCTCCAACCATTTCTCCAGCAATTCCACACCCCTGCCCTGCTCCACACCCCCACCAGGTCCCGGTGCCCCTGCCTGTGGCAGCACCCATGGACCGTCCAGGGGATCCACCCAGCACCGTGCCCAGGCCTGTATGCGATTAAGTGTATCCCGCCCTGTTTCCCCAGGGACTCGCTTCATCTTATTCATCCCTGCAGTACGAGAGTACACCCCAAACAAGTGTTTTGCCACCTGTCCGGGAATTAGAAATGGATGTGCCACTCCTGCCACATCGATTCCCAAGGTACCTCGTCCCAAAAGACTACGCCATAAGATCACCTGGTCCTCACGAGTTAGACCCCCCATCTCTCTGCCCACCTCCACTAGCCACAGCACAAACTGATCCCAATCATTCCGGGGTACCTTTCCCAAGCGGCCCAGTACTGCCTCCCGGTCCTTCAGGGACAAGGGGCGGATTTCTGCCTGTTCTACTACTTGTGGGGCATGGTCCCCCCACCCCGCAACTGGGGCCACTATTCCTGCCTCCTGCAGTTCCTCCCGGGTAGCCTCTCTCGCAGGGGCTGTAACTGTGGATCGCCGGCTTACAACATCCACTGGCAGTGGTGGGTACAGTGTTTTTTCAGGGTAGGGTGGTAGAGGTGTCTCCTTCAGTTCCATTAGTGGGGCGGATGGTTTGAGGTCCCCAAATCCATTGCCCCCATGTTTACAATAATACAATTCCTCCTCTAAGTCTCCTACTCTCCCCAGCAGTTCGTCCCTCTCTCTCCGGATTGCCTCACAAGACTCCTCTGTCCGTGCAGCATCCTGTGCCTTCAAATCCGCTACCTCTACTGCTAACACAGATTTTTCTGTTAAAATCCGTTGCTGATCCACAATCTCCTCCAAATCCTTAATGTGTTGGAGGAGATCAGCTTCCCTTTTTACCCAGTATGCCATCCCAGCACACAAACCTTGTAATACCATTCCCTTTTTCCTACACTCCTTTCCCTTGGGGTCTCCCAAAACCTCTCCCATCTCCTTCTCAATCTCATCCCAGGTGAACCCCTGCACCTGGTATGGGCCCTGATTCTTCCTTATCCATTTGTTCAAAAAATCCGTTACCCCAGCTTGCCAGAACCCGCAACTACCATCACGAGAGTTCGCCATACCCCCTCCAAGCAGCTGCGCGGACTGTTGGGGAGGGGGACTTACAGGCTGCCACTCACCTATCCAATGCGATGTATCCAAGTCCCGGCACCAAGATGTTAGGGGGCTTATTCCTTCACCCACTCACTTCCCTGGTCCTTCTCGCATGAACAGAGAGCAACAATACCCGAAGTCCGAAGGTGCAAACAATTCGATGTTTATTGGGGTGAACTTCCAGCAAGCTTAAATACAAGTTCCTTTTTTCCTTATTTTCGAATCCCAACTTACTTCCTGTTTGCCCCTAATTTATATAGTAATATTCTTAGCTATACCTTAACCAATCATTCTACTAAAATTTAACTAACCAATCCTAACATGGATTAGCTAACCAATTATATCCCACCACCTTAATTAGTTTACACCCAGCAAAATTAATTATACAGCAGACAGAAGCAATCACAGAACCAGACAGAGACCATGCCAATAAACAATAGCAAAGTGGGAACTATAATGACAAAACAATACAGAAGTGAGGATTTCACAACTACATCTGTAAAGACATAAGAGTTTCCCAGCTATGTCTATTGATAAGTGAGTTCTTACCAGACAGAAAACTATCAACCTCAATTTCCTTTTACAGCTTCTAGGCACTTCCCTTTCTCTGGAGGTGATAGGCACTATAAGGACAGGATTAAATTCCTAACAGCCCAATAGCACCTTATTTCAATGTGACTAGTTTGGAATGTGAGGATGTGACTGTTCACTTCCCAGCTTATGGCTGCCTCTGTCGCTTAGCCAAAGGCCTTAGCCTAAGAATAGGGCCTCAGACTGTCACAGTAAGAGAAGGCCCTTACACTGGCAGACAGTGATTTTGATTCTTTCTTTTATACCTCTAACTAGCCAAGTGATAGGAATACACCTAAATTCTTAGAGTATAGGCCTTTACAGACAGGCCTGAATATCTATATCCTAACACTAAGCTTTATACATTTTATAATTTGCTAAGATACCGTGTTGCAGTGGCACATTCCATTCAGTAGACCTGTTTTAACATTTACTATTACCATCTGTAGAGAGGTTAGCCAGGGCTTCTCTCTCTCAGGGGCGGCGGGGAACCACACTGCCTCACTAAACTTGGGAAGATGTCTTGTGGGGAATTAGTTCAGCCACGGGAGTCTTCCTCTGCGGCCTTTGTGAGGGCAGAAATAAACACAATAAGCCCAGGTCCTAGGTCAGGGCAGGGCAATGGTGAGTCAGGCGCTCAGCCAGGAGCTGAGCAATAACAGTATATAAGCAGGTTTCAGAGTAGCAGCTGTGTTAGTCTGTATCCATCAAAAGAAAAGGAGTACTTGTGGCACCTTAGAGACTAACAAATTTATTTGAGCATAAGCTTTTGTGAGCAACAGCTCATTTAATCGGATGCTAACGAATTTATTTGAGCATAAGCTTTCGTGAGCTACAGCTCATTTCATCGGATGCTTCATCGGATGAAGTGTGCTGTAGCTCACGAAAGCTTATGCTCAAATAAATTCGTTAGTCTCTAAGGTGCCACAAGTCCCCCTTTTCTTTTTGAGTATATAAGCAGTAAGCCCAGGCCCTTGGCTCCGAAGGGCCCAGGAGAGGGGGAGACTGCCACCCGCGAGTTGGGTGGCAGGGGGGACGCAGGCCCTCCCACTCCACTGCGTCCCAGCCCGGGGCCCTAGCAGCGGCAGAAGACCCGCTGCTGTGTCAGTGGGGATCCTGGCCGCAACACACTGACGTGGGCTCTGGCAGTGCTGCAGCCAGACTAGGGTCGGCTGCCCCTGGGCTACTTCCAGACTCCCCCTCTTGAGGTACCTGGGTCAGGTTGGTGTCCTCAGGGGGGTCCAGCACCATGGGTTCCTCGGCATAGCTGGCGAAGGGCAGGCTCAGCAACTCCTTGAGACAGCTGGCGCGGGGCAGGCTCGGCAACTCCTCCGGTAGCTGGCGCAAAGCAGATCGGTCCAGCCTTTGGGTTTACTGCAGGCCGCTGGGGTTTCCCAATTGCGAGCTAGGCCGGCAGCATCTAGCCTCCCTGTTGGCTGCTCTCCTAGTGGGCTCTGGGGTCGGGCCTTTATACTTCCTGTGCCACTCCTGACCCTCTGGGGGGATGTGCTCAGAGCTCCCTGGCTCTGCTCACTCTGGTGTCTGGAGGGACTCATCTCTCTCCGGGACGGCGGGGAACCACACCGCCTCACTACACCACCTTTCCCCCCTATGTTTAGATAAGTGTGATAAAACAACTGACTTTTTTTGTTGAGCAATAACTGTGTAAAATATTGCCCTTGGAATAGAAGAGCTTTCAGCTTCTGGCATTCTATAACAATTTTAGTGACAGAGCTATATTACTTTTACTTTGAAGACTTATTGCTTTATGTTATGAGCTTAATTTTCAAATGTGACTGCTTATGTTAGCCTGTATGGTGTGTATCTGGGCATGTCAGTGTCATTTCAAGAAGTATGTGGAGTTAGGGGCTCTGATTTAGGCATCCCATGTTGAAATTTGGACTCTGCAGTACATATGGAAAAGGCTTTCCAAACAAGTGGGAGCCAACCGACTTCTTGTGAAGAATGAAATTCTTACGCATGGTATGTGGAGTCAGAGAACTAATACCTCAGCCGAGTACTCCCTCTATAGGAATGGAGTCATATAGACAGTTGAAGTGGCTAATGGAAATCCAGACTCAATAGCTGCTGTATCATTTTGGTAAGCAAGTTGCAACAAGTAATTGTAAATCATCAGCAGAAGCCACATGAACTGCAGAGGTGCAGCTTCTACCCTGGTTCTGGCAGCATGTAATTCCTGCAAGTGCCCAAGAAGTTGGTTTATATTTTATTGTTTCATCCTTTGCAAGCAATAGGTTTGCTTCAGTTTTCATTGAGAGAAATGTAATGACTATGTTAGTTGTGAATGCCCATCTTGTGTCACAATACTATTACTGAAATGGCACTTTGGGATTTAATATACTCCGCACTAGCAGAACATCCTAGTAAAATTTAATAAAATGAAAAATCTCCCCCTTTCTGACAAAAGTGAAATCTTGGAAAAAATTCACTTGAAGACTGACATGCTTCCCCTATTTGGATTTGAACAGAATATCAGTAAGTACATCTCCACCTATTTTGAAAGTGAGCGATGGGATTAAAAATAACAAAAATGTAAGATTCATAGTTTGCTCTCTGCTGAAATGATCATGGTCTGGCAGTGTGTTGGCCACTGAAAATGTGTTTCCAGCTGGGAGAAGCTTTGGATAATGCTTCTCAATGTTCTCCCACCACTTCCCCACACAGGGCTCTGATGTTTTTCATGGACAGCAAGGGACTGAGAATCACTCAAAGACATCTAAATAAAACATTTGGGCTGGGATTCATGGAATTATTCATCCACCTCCAACAGATCAGTGGAACTTTAAAGTTTAATACAGACAGCTGATGTTTACTAAACCTCCAAAGGATGACATTCTATGACCCACAGCCTTTCGGGTTCCGGAACGCATTTGGGACCAATGGAAGGTCATTACTGACATTAAGCAGCTGGGCCTGTTGTTTTGAGAGTTTGTGGTCTGTGAGCACTAAGATAAACAGCAGCTCAGCAGAGTTCGACCAAAAAATAAATAGGATGCATGTTATCCCCAGCTTTTGAACAATTAGGCAATTATACCATCATGCTTAACATGCATTTTACTACTACAGTTTCATAAATTCAGACCACCAGAAGGCCTTGATCTGTGGGAACTTGGTGTTAATCCAGAAGCGGAGAAGAATACTATTCAAATTGGTTAAGATAACTATTCTATGATTTGCATAAGCAGCAAATATTTCCTCATAAGGGACAAATATGAATGACCAGTTTTTATAAGAGCTCTTGGACCAAGGGTGTAGTACAGGACCAGCTCTACTTGGAGAGTTTCAAGAGTCATGTGTTGTAACTTCAAAGATCCCTCTGTCACTGAAAATTACTTTAAAGATGGCAACATATTTAAATATTACAAAAATAATCAACAGGAATTTTTGATGTAACATTTTCATCAAAGGCCCCCCAGTCACATGCCTCTGGGTAAAGGTGCTCTTTGCTGAGCCTTAAGTAGGAGCTCTGGCCTTAAGTAGGAGATATGGATCTATTGGAGCCTTATGGGGGCTCTCCAGAGGATAAAGCTGGTGCCAGATTTGAGTGGGTCTGAAATCTGCAAACTTATTGATCATTTACCAGAAACGTGGAAAGTTTGCAGGGCTGACTATGTACTCATTAGGGTTGACAGCACAGCTGATGTAAATTAAAATGTTTGCTACGAAAATGTTTCAGCCTTTCACTTGAATAAATTATGAGATTAAATAAATGAGAACTACACAATGCCAATCTGAGAGCAGAGTTGGATGTCAAAGGAGTTACTTCAGATTTGTACTCATGTAGCTGAAAGCTGATTTGGCCCTTTGTTATTTCCAAACAAATGATGATAACATGTACTCTGCTGCATTTTACTGTACTAGGAAACCTATTATGGCTGTCCTAAAGTGCTTTAAGCACAGTTGATGCAGAGCTGTGCCAAAAACCTGAACAACAGCACTGACCAAATTCCTTAAAGTATATGGGTTCCACTATCAGACTTCACTACATAGAACTCACAAAACAATTCTCTTGGCAGTTTTACTATGTATTAGTGATTTTCCTAATTGACTTGGTTTATTTTCTGCTCTGTTGAGCCAGGAACCCACACACCAGACAACAGCCACAGGGTGGAGGATTTGTAAGAGTTTACTATAGAGAAGCAATTCCAAAATAGAGTCATTTTACTAAAGTAAGAAGGAGCATTTTGTCTCTTTGAATAGGAAGAGAATTGTTCAGAGAGAAGCAGAAAGCCTCTGAGGACTCTTCCCCTACATACATACTATCATGGCACTTATCTTTGTGTTTGCTCTACATAGTTCTCCAAATCCTCGGCTGGTGTAAATCAGCACAGCTCCATTGACTTCAGTAGAGCTGTTCCAGCTTATTCCAGCTGAGGATCTGCTCCAGCTCCTTTTGTTTAGAAGTTGGATGCCACTGTTAGTGCACCTTGAATTTTTTTCGCCTGTTGTTAATATGGGAACATGTCATGCCAATGGTAGACGATATGGAAAAAATACTAGTGATTTTCTCAATTTGCCTGTTCTTCCCCTGAGAAAGGAAATTATACACACTCTTACCATCACACAGTGAGTGGGACTCCTCACAGTGCATAAAAAGCTGAGCACATTTGTAAGGGCTTTTCTACCCAGGGAAGTTAGTTCGCAGTAAGCTAGGGCAGGAATTTAAAGTGTACCAGCTACTCCACACCAGCTCCTTGTGTGGACCCTTCTACTGCGCACTAGTAGTGCCCTGCTATGATTTAGCTTACTGCATTTTGGAAGTGCACCATGGGTACACCTACACTGCAATAAAGGACCCATGACAGGGCTGAAGCTGGCCCTGATCAGCTGACTTGGGCTCATGGGCTTGGGCTGGGCTAAAATAGATGTTTGGGCTTGGGCTGGAGCCCAGGCTCTGAAACGCTGTAATGTCTACACTGCTATTTTTACCCTTGCATCCTGAGCCAATTGACGCAGGCTCTGAGACTCGGCGCCACAGGTAGAGGCACCCTAAGGAACTTTTGGGGTTTGTCTACATGGTGTATTGATCTGCACCACCTGGGTGTAAATTCTAGTGTACGCTAACATACCGTGCACTGAATAGCTTTTGTGGACCCTGCTGGTATACACGAAAAGTTTCCTCGTGCACATTAAAGTTCCCTAGTGCATGCCAGAAGGTTCCACATGGGCAAGTTAGTACGTGACTGTCACCATGCCTCCATGGGTCACAACTGAGAATACCAAATTCAGGACAAACTGCTGAGAAATAGGGCAGATACACCCCAAAACTGGCAGTTGTTCTTCCTTAAGATATACCACACCAGCAACAAAAGGAAACCTCTGTTTCACCACACTGGCTAACAAGAAGTCAAAAGAGCAGTTTCCTTAGGTATTGCAGTCCTTGCATCACCACCAAAAACACGAGACTTAAAGATGAGTGGTTCTTTAAAACCAATTTCATCAAATAAAAGGTTCTTCTGTCCCAAAGGACCAGCCACGCACCAGGTCAATAGACAGCTTAGATCTTACCCAATAATCATGCTGTTGCCAATCCGTTAGTATCTAAAATCTAAAGGTTTATTTATAAAAAGAAAGAAAGGTGAGAGTTAAAATTGTTTAAAGGAATCAGATACATACAGTGAACATGCAGAGTTCTTGGTTCAGGCTTATAGCAGTGATGGAATAAACTGCTGGCTTAAGTCAAGTCTCTAGTTGTTTCCAAATCATTGGAAGGTCCTCAGTCCCTTGGTTAGAATGTTCCCATTAGTATAAGTCCATAGTCCAGAGGTTTGAGCAGGAAAGGGGCTTGAGTAGGAAAGAGGCAAAATGAAGGTATTTCCAGGGCTTTTTATAGCTTCTGCCATGTGGAGGGAAATCCATTGTTTCAAACAAAGCCCTCAGCACAGCTAGTGGAAAATTACAGGTAAAAGATGGAGTTTGGAGTCACAGGAACAAGTTACATGTCCATGCATGACTTCGCTTAGTCATAGCAGGAAATTCCATTAAGAGTAGATAGGCATCTTCCATTGTGAGTTAAGTTCTTTAATGGACCTATCTATTTGAATAGTTCCTTCACAATGTGCTGGCTAAACACCTTGTTGGTGCTACCCAGAAGCAAACACCTTAGAAATACAGGCACATAGTTAATACTCCTAACTTCATCTACAAAGATGATACATGCATACAAATAGCATAACCATATTCAGCAAATCATAACCTTTGCATAGACATCTTTCATGCCACATTTTGCACAAGATCAGTTGCAATTATATAACAGCGGTAGCAACAATGCTCTACATGGTCATAGTTTAATCAGTTAACATCACAGCGACATGCTAGTGTGCCCTAGAGTTTACACCCCTTGTGTGGATTAATTCACCATGTAGACAAGCTTTTAGTACACAGAAAAGTATCTCCACAGGGAGTTAGTGTGGAGTAGCTAGTACGCACCAGCTACTGAGAGCTTTTTCTCATGTAGACAAACCCTAACTCTTTGCAGGATAGAGCCTAAGTGAAAGTATCTTTTCAAGCAAATCCCCGAGAAAGATAAGTATTTGCATTTTCACTGCTTGTAGTCACAGCTCTACATCAGCTTACACATTTTTGCTTGTAAGGTTTTCTGAGTAGTACGCTTTGTTTCTTACTTTTTGTGGTTGCATTTCTAATTTAGAACTATAAAAATTCTTTAGTGGCAGTGTTTTAAATGCTACATTAGCGATATAATGTCCAAAACCAAACTATGTTTTAAAAGCTGAGACTAAAAAAAGCTTAACTTAGAGGGGACTCCAGGTTATAGATTTTCTTTTAGCCAACTTTTAATAGGGGTTGCATAAAACACTTAAAGTGTTGTCCCCCTGAAACTGTGGTATCTAGTCTTAACCAAGTAAGAAGAGTATTTTTAGTAAAGGCAGCACGATTCTCTAATTAGACAAAAGGGAAATGAAGGTCAAATACAGATTAAAAAAGAACAGAGCCCAGTTCCCTGACACCTTGTGGGTAGAAGAGGATCTGTTGTGTGCAAAGGGAGAAAATGAAGTGAGAAATGCCCCCACTCTCTACATAGCTTCGGTTCTGTTACTGTGTAACTATTGTGGAAAGGGAGTTGCGTTGTAAGGAAGGAGAACATACTTCCCAACTGTCTTTGTCCCCCTGCTAGTGGTTGGCCCATATAAGAGGTTTAAGAGTCCAATACTATCTCCAAACTAACAAACGTGTTCCTCTAAATTAAGCAGTAGAGGGTTGTTATTTTAGATCAAGGGGTTCCCAGAACCTGACAGATGACACAGAGGTTTGTAGCAGTATCACAACCCCAGACTTTATTGTTGAAACTGGGTGTTTTAGTAAAAAGTGGGCAAGGTCACAGCTGCATTGTGGCTAGGTGGAGCCTCTACTAGGGAGCAACTTTACCACCAGCAGAAATCTAAATTGTGACTAGACGCTTGATCAAAAACCCTCTGAAGCATTCAGAGGTATGTCTAAATCAGGTCTGCGACTAACAATTTAGATATCTATATGCCTAGGTCCTGATCCAAAGGCCAATGAAATCCAAGGATATATTTCAATGGTCTTTGGATCAGGCCCTAGGCACATATAGAAATTCAAATTAGTAGAACTGGTCAAGAATCAAACATACCTGTGGACACATTACCCTCCTGGACCCCTGTAACATCCCTGTGTACAGATTTCAAAAATATAAGGCAACTAATGGTGTGTGTAGTGGTTATAATTTATCTACTGCACCTTTAAATGTCTAGAAGTCTGTTCTTTGCTGGAGGCAGCTGGCATTTTCCATTCATTTCTGATGCGGCCTATAACACAGAGGGGAGACTTTCTGCTTTCATTGTTGGTTTTCTTAATGTAAAATAACAATTTAGACTCACAATCAGTACAGAAAATAAATAGTTTCCAGCCATTCAAGCACTGGATCCTCTTATGCTTTTGTCTGCCAGATTAAATAGCTCTCTGCTGTCAGAAAAAGTGTCCCCATGTAGACACATATGGACCATGATCAAGTCACCTCTTAGTCTTTTTATTGGACAGGCTAAATAGATTAGCTTCTTATGTCTCTCATTCTAAGATACATTTTCCAGACCTTGAATCCTATTTATATCTCTTTGATGTACCCTTTCCAATTTATCAATGTCCTTTTTAAAATATGGACACCAGGAATGGCCACACTATTCCAGTAAACATATAATCATAGAACTGTAGGGCTGGAAGGGACCTTGAGAGTTCATCTACTCCAACACCCTGTGCAGAGGCAGGACCAATATACCTACACCATCCCTAACAGGTGTTTCTCTAACCTGTTCTGAAAAACCTCCATCGATGGGGATTCCACAAATTCCCTTGGAAGCCTATTCAAGTACTTAACTATCCCTATAATTAGAAAGCTTTTCCTAATATCTAACCTAAATCTCCTTTGCAGCTGATTAAGTGGATAGCTTCTTATCCTATTTTCAGTGGACACGGAAAACAATACATCACCATCCTCTTTAAAACACCCCTTAACATATTTGAAAGCTGTTATCAGGTCCTCCCACCCTCAGTCTTCTTTTCTCAGGACTAAACATGCCCAGTTTTTTAAACTTTCCTCATGTGTCAGGTTTTCTAAACCTTTTATCATTTTTGTTGCTCTCCTCTGGGCTTTCTCCAATTCGTCTATATCTTTTCTAAAGTGTGGTGGCCAAAACTGGACACAGTACTCCAGCTCAGACCTTACTAGTGTCATGTAGGGTATGTCTACACTACGAAATTAGGTCGAATTTATAGAAGTCGGTTTTTTAGAAATCGCTTTTATATATTCGAGTGTGTGTGTCCCCACAGAAAATGCTCTAAGTGCATTAAGTGCATTAACTCGGCGGAGCGCTTCCACAGTACCGAGGCAAGCGTCGACTTCCGGAGCGTTGCACTATGGGTAGCTATCCCACAGTTCCCGCAGTCTCCGCTGCCCATTGGAATTCTGGGTTGATATCCCAATGCCTGATGGGGCTAAAACATTGTCGTGGGTGGTTCTGGGTACATATCGTCAGGCCCCCGTTCCCTCCCTCCCCCCGTGAAAGCAAGGGCAGACAATCATTTCGCGCCTTTTTTCCTGAGTTATCTGTGCAGACGCCATACCACGGCAAGCATGGAGCCCGCTCAGGTAACCGTCACCCTATGTCTCCTGGGTGCTGGCAGACGCGGTACGGCATTGCTACACAGGAGCAGCAACCCCTTGCCTTGTGGCAGCAGACGGTACAGTACGACTGGTAGCCGTCATCGTCATGTCTGAGGTGCTCCTGGTCGCCTCTGTGAGGTCGATCAGGAGCGCCTGGGCAGACATGGGTGCAGGGACTAAATTTGGAGTGACTTGAGCAGGTCATTCTCTTTAGTCCTGCAGTCAGTCCTATTGAACCGTCTTATGGTGAGCGGGCAGGCGATACGGACTGCTAGCAGTCGTACTGTACCATCTTCTGCCGAGCAGCCATGAGATGTGGATGGCATGCAGTCCTTCTGCACCGTCTGCTGCCAGCCAAAGATGTAAAAGATAGATGGAGTGGATCAAAACAAGAAATAGACCAGATTTGCTTCCCCCCCTCCCCTGTCTAGGGGACTCATTCTTCTAGATCACACTGCAGTCACTTACAGAGAAGGTGCAGCGAGGTAAATCTAGCCATGTATCAATCAGAGGCCAGGCTAACCTTCTTGTTCCAATAACGACAATAACTTAGGTGCACCATTTCTTATTGGAACCCTCCGTGAAGTCCTGCCTGAAATACTCCTTGATGTAAAGCCACCCCCTTTGTTGATTTTAGCTCCCTGAAGCCAACCCTGTAAGCGCCCCTCCCAGCGTCAGAGCAATGGCAAACAATCGGGCATCTGAGAGTGCTGTCCAGAGCACTCACAATGGAGCACTCTGATGGGGCTAAAACATTGTCGCGGGTGGTTCTGGGTACGTGTCGTCAGGCCCCCGTTCCCTCCCTCCCTCCGTGAAAGCAAGGGCAGACAATCATTTCGCGCCTTTTTTCATGAGTTACCTGTGCAGACACCATACCACGGCAAGCATGGAGCCAGCTCAGGTAACCATCACCCTATGTCTCCTGGGTGCTGGCAGACGCGGTACGGCTTTGCTGCACAGTAGCAGCAACCCATTGCCTTCTGGCAGCAGACGGTGCAATACGATTGGTAGTCGTCCTCGTCGTGTCCGAGGTGCTCCTGGCCACGTCGGCTGGGAGCGCCTGGGCAGACATGGGCGCAGGGACTAAATTTGGAGTGACTTGACCAGGTCATTCTCTTTAGTCCTGCAGTCCTATTGAACCGTCTTATGGTGAGCGGGCAGGCGATACGGACTGCTAGCAGTCGTATTGTACCATCTTATGCCAGGCAGGCAAGAGATGAAGATGGCTAGCAGTCGTACTGTACCATCTTCTGCCAAGCAGCCATGAGATGTGGATGGCATGCAGTCCTTCTGCACGGTCTGCTGCCAGCCAAAGATGTAAAAGATAGATGGAGTGGGTCAGAACAAGAAATAGACCAGATTTGTTTTGTACTCATTTTCCTCCTCCCCTGTCTAGATCACACTGCAGTCACTCACAGAGAAGGTGCAGCGAGGTAAATCTAGCCATGTATCAATCAGAGGCCAGGCTAACCTCCTTGTTCCAATAACAACGATAACTTAGGTGCACCATTTCTTATTGGAACCCTCCGTGCAGTCCTGCCTGAAATACTCCTTGATGTACAGGCACATCCTTTGTTGATTTTAGCTCCCTGAAGCCAACCCTGTAAGCCGTGTCGTCAGTCGCCCCTCCCTCCGTCAGAGCAACGGCAGACAATCGTTCCGCGCCTTTTTTCTGTGCGGACGCCTTACCAAGGCAAGCATGGAGGCCACTGAGCTCATTTTGGCAATTAGGAGCACATCAACCACCACACGCATTATCCAGCAGTATATGCAGCACCAGAACATGGCAACGCGATACCGGGCGAGGAGGCGACGTCAGCGCGGTCCCGTGAGTGATCAGGACATGGACACAGATTTCTCTGAAAGCATGGGCCCTGACAATGCATGCATCATGGTGCTAATGGGGCAGGTTCATGCTGTGGAACGCCGATTCTGGGCTCGGGAAACAAGCACAGACTGGTGGGACCACATAGTGTTGCAGGTCTGGGACGATTCCCAGTGGCTGTGAAACTTTCGCATGCGTAAGGGCACTTTCATGGAACTTTGTGACTTGCTTTCCCCTGCCCTGAAGCGCATGAATACCAGGATGAGAGCAGCCCTCACAGTTGAGAAGCGAGTGGCGATAGCCCTGTGGAAGCTTGCAACGCCAGACAGCTACCGGTCAGTTGGGAATCAATTTGGAGTGGGCAAATCTACTGTTGGGGCTGCTGTGATGCAAGTAGCCCACACAATCAAAGATCTGCTGATATCAAGGGTAGTGACCCTGGGAAATGTGCAGGTCATAGTGGATGGCTTTGCTGCAATGGGATTCCCTAACTGTGGTGGGGCTATAGACGGAACCCATATCCCTATCTTGGCACCGGAGCACCAAGCTGCCGAGTACATAAACCGCAAGGGGTACTTTTCGATAGTGCTGCAAGCTCTGGTGGATCACAAGGGACGTTTCACCAACATCAACGTGGGATGGCCGGGAAAGGTGCATGATGCTCGCATCTTCAGGAACTCTGGTCTGTTTCAAAAGCTGCAGGAAGGGACTTTATTCCCAGACCAGAAAATAACGGTTGGGGATGTTGAAATGCCTATATGTATCCTTGGGGACCCAGCCTACCCCTTAATGCCATGGCTCATGAAGCCGTACACAGGCAGCCTGGACAGTAGTCAGGAGCTGTTCAACTACAGGCTGAGCAAGTGCAGAATGGTGGTAGAATGTGCATTTGGACGTTTAAAGGCGCGCTGGCGCAGTTTACTGACTCGCTTAGACCTCAGCGAAACCAATATTCCCACTGTTATTACTGCTTGCTGTGTGCTCCACAATATCTGTGAGAGTAAGGGGGAGACGTTTATGGCGGGGTGGGAGGCTGAGGCAAATCGCCTAGCTGCTGGTTACGCGCAGCCAGACACCAGGGCGGTTAGAAGAGCACAGGAGGGTGCGGTACGCATCAGAGAAGCTTTGAAAACCAGTTTCATGACTGGCCAGGCTACGGTGTGAAAGTTCTGTTTGTTTCTCCTTGATGAAACCCCCCGCCCGTTGGTTCACTCTACTTCCCTGTAAGCTAACCACCCTCCCCTCCTCCCTTTAATCACCGCTTGCAGAGGCAATAAAGTCATTGCTGCTTCACAGTCATGCATTCGTTATTCATTCATCACACAAATAGGGAGATGACTACCAAGGTATCCCAGGAGGGGTGGTGGAGGAGGGAAGGAAAATGCCACACAGCACTTTAAGCACAGCACTTTAAAAGTTTACAACTTTAAAATTTATTGAATGACAGCCTTCTTTTTTTTGGGCAATCCTCTGTGGTGGAGTGGTTGGGTGGCCGGAGGCCCCCCCACCGCGTTCTTGGGCGTCTGGGTGTGGAGGCTATGGAACTTGGGGAGGAGGGCGGTTGGTTACAGAGGGGCAGCAGTGGCAGTCTGTGCTCCAGCTGCCTTTGCTGCAGCTCAACCATACACTGGAGCATTCTGGTTTGGTCCTGCAGCAGCCTCAGCATTGAATCCTGCCTCCTCTCATCACACTGCCGCCACATTTGAGCTTTAGCCCTGTCTTCAGCCCGCCACTTACTCTCTTCAGCCCGCCACTTATTCTCTTCAGCCCGCCACCTCTCCTCCCGGTCATTTTGTGCTTTCCTGCACTCGGACATTATTTGCCTCCACGCATTCGTCTGTGCTCTGTCAGTGTGGGAGGACAGCATGAGCTCGGAGAACATTTCATTGCGAGTGCGTTTTTTTTTCTTTCTAAGCTTCACTAGCCTCTGGGAAGGAGAAGATCCTGTGATCATTGAAACACATGCAGCTGGTGGAGAAAAAAAAAGGGACAGCGGTATTTAAAAAGACACATTTTATAAAACAGTGGCTACACTCTTTCAGGGTAAACCTTGCTGTTAACATTACATACATAGCACATGTGCTTTCGTTACAAGGTCGCATTTTGTCTCCTCCCACCGCATGACTACCCCCTCAACCTTCCCCCCTCCCTGTGGCTAACAGCAGGGAACATTTCTGTTCAGCCACAGGCAAACAGCCCAGCAGGAACGGGCACCTCTGAGTGTCCCTGAAGAAAAGCACTCTATTTCAACCAGGTGACCATGAATTATATCTCACTCTCCTGAGGATAACACAGAGAGATAAAGAACGGATTTTGGTTGAATGCCAGCAAACATACACTGCAATGCTTTGTTCTACAGTGATTCCCGAGTACGTGTTACTGGCCTGGAGTGGTAAAGTGTCCTACCATGAAGGACGAAATAAGGCTGCCCTCCCCAGAAACCTTTTGCAAAGGCTTTAGGACTACATCTAGGAGAACCGCAAATGCCAGGGCAAAGTAATCCTTTCACATGCTTGCTTTTAAACCATGTATAGCATTTTAAAAGGTACACTCACCAGAGGTCCCTTCTCCGCCTGCTGGGTCCAGGAGGCAGCCTTGGGTGGGTTCGGGGGGTACTGGCTCCAGGTCTAGGGTGAGAAACAGTTCCTGGCTGTCGGGAAAACCGGTTTCTCCGCTTGCTTGCTGTGAGCTATCTACAACCTCCTCCTCCTCATCATCTTCTTCGTCCCCAAAACCTGCTTCCGTATTGCCTCCATCTCCATTGAAGGAGTCAAACAACACGGCTGGGGTAGTGGTGGCTGAACCCCCTAAAATGGCATGCAGCTCATCATAGAAGCGGCATGTTTGGGGCTCTGACCCAGAGCGGCTGTTCGCCTCTCTGGTTTTCTGGTAGGCTTGCCTCAGCTCCTTCAGTTTCACGCGGCACTGCTTCGGGTCCCTGTTATGGCCTCTGTCCTTCATGCCCTGGGAGATTTTCACAAAGGTTTTGGCATTTCGAAAACTGGAACGGAGTTCTGATAGCGCGGATTCCTCTCCCCAAACAGCGATCAGATCCCGTACCTCCCGTTCGGTCCATGCTGGAGCTCTTTTGCGATTCTGGGACTCCATCATGGTCACCTGTGCTGATGACCTCTGCATGGTCACCTGCAGCTTGCCACGCTGGCCAAACAGGAAATGAGATTCAAAAGTTTGTGGTTCTTTTCCTGTCTACCTGGCCAGTGCATCTGAGTTGAGAGTGCTGTCCAGAGCGGTCAGAATGGAGCACTCTGGGATAGCTCTCGGAGGCCAATACCATCGAATTGTGTCCACAGTACCCCAAATTCGAGCCGGGAACGTCGATTTAAGCGCTAATCCACTTGTCGGGGTGGAGTAAGGAAATTGATTTTAAGAGCCCTTTAAGTCGAAATAAAGGGCTTCACTGTGTGGACGGGTGCAGGTTTAAATCGATTTAACGTTGCTAAATTCGACCTAAAGTCCTAGTGTAGACCAGGGCGTAGAGTGAGACAATTACCGCACGTGTCTTATGTCACAGTTTAGGGCAACTGTGCCTGTATTCTCTCTCTATGGTCCAGCAAGGGCACTCACTCTCAGGTTTCCAGCTTCCTAGCTGTAGCTTTTGTTGGGTAGAGACTCGTCTCTCTCTCCCATGTGTTTGGAGTATTTCCAGGCTGACCAGTTCCCTGACTTTACTATGTTATTCCTAGCAAAAGACAGCCTGCTTAAGCAGACCTGCTTCGCTTCTCTCCTCAGAGATGGTACACACTGTAATTGCTACAGTTATACGTTATCACACTTTCTAAGCAAACCTATTTTATTCTTGAGGTAAAAGAACTACAGAAAAAACCTTAAAAACAATAAAAGAACCTGCTCATATGCTAATAAGCTTACCAGAGGTCACCCCAGCTGCACCAGGCACTCTGGCAGATGATTAACCTATCAAACCCCAGAAAGTGGTCTCTTTTGTGGTCAAAAATTCATAACAGCTTCAGATCAAAAGTATCATACACCCTATGGGGCCTCAGTAGTCTAAATCCTTCCAACCCTTCCCTAAGGATTGTGGGACTTTGGAGGTCCTGTACAGTTGATGGATCAGGAGGAAGGCCTGAGTCAGATAAACTCAGGTGATTTATCCCAATGTCCTTTCTTTGTCTGTTGGTCTCTAGAGAATCCAGTTTGAACCTTTGAAGAGACCGTGAGTGAGTAATCAGACAGACAATAAGGCCCTTCCCTAGAGCAAAGCTTCAGATGGATGATAAACAAGAGGAATTAAGTTATCATCCCTCCTCCTAGAAAAGTTACAAGCAACTTCACAATAACACTAACAATTGCATTTTGAATATAATGGGCTTCAAAGGTATTAAAATTAATTCAATAACATTTAATTGAATTCAGTAAGGCTTATCCAGGATATTGTCATATTTATCACATCTTACATATGACATTCCTGGTAATATATCCCAGAATGATATTAGCTTTATTTGCAACTGCATCATATTGTTGGCTCATATTCAGTTGTGATCTGCTATGCCCCCAGGTTCTTTTCAGCAGTTCTACCGCCTAGCCAGCTATTCCCATTTGTGCATTTGAGTTTTCCTTCTTAAGTGTGGTACTTAGCAATGCAAAGGTTTCATCAATGCTATATACAGAGGTAACTCCACATCCCTACTCCTACTTGATATTCATAAGGATCAGATTAGCCCTTAGCTACAGCATTGCACTGTGAAGTCTTATTTCAGTTTGAATTTTTCTGACATCAGCTCTAGGCATTGGATTATGTTAAAGCTTTGTCCTCTAGTTACATGAGGAGGTTTGGGAATAGGGTATCTGACTTTGGAAAAAGCATTGACAGGCATGGAAGAGAAAGACCTTAAAAGTTCAGTGGCAGTCTTTGCATGTAGTTTGTGAAACATTATGACTCTCCTGTTTGGAAGAGGTTCTATAAATATAAAATGTTATTATATTATTTTGAAAATGAATGTTATTATATTATGTCTTTCTGACTGATGGTGCATTCACACTTATCTAAGACTGATATTCTGCGTGGCTTTGTGCATTGTTTAATAACATTCTGTGTATATTTGAAGCAACTTGGATTGCCATAACCATGTCCATTGCAGGCACTAAGTTCAGTGAGACAATGCAAGGCTTCTGTCAGTAGCGTGGCCTTGGAAATACAAACACCACCCACTGAGACTGAATAGATCACTAGAGGAAACAGCTGCATACAAGAAATTCATGCAAATTGCAGAACACATTACAAAGATGAAGCTATTTGGAAACCTTTTCTTGACTGCCTTAAATACATTTCTTGATCAACAGGAATAGAATCCAAATATGCTGTATAAATTAAACATGATAGCATCTTTTACGCACTCACTCTCTCCAATCTACCTACATGCTTTCTCTTTTTAGGGGAAGTGCGGACTCACACTCAAAAAACAGCCAAAGAAAAGCTTTATTTATTTGTAACCAGTAACCGGTATATACATATAAACACATGGCACTTCTCCAGTGCCTTCCATTAAAGGATCTCCAAAATGTTTTTCAAACATTAATTTATTAAGACTCACAACACACCTGTGTGGTAGGTAAGTTTCATTATCATTACTTCTGCAGCTAGGGAAATGGAGACACCAAGAGCTCAAGTGATATCCCAGGATGTAGAGGGAGAACAGTGTTTATGGGAGAACCAGGAATCTTCTAACACTTTGACTTTAACCTTTAATAGGAGACTATTGTACTCCTCCGAAGGAATGACAAGGATACAATTTTAGTAGCCTGTATAATATAGTAGCTGAACAATTCAAAACACAGGCAAAAAAATAAAATAAAAACAACAAAATGAATAAAAGCAGCAGCCAGTGAAGAGACACTTGTCAAGGTATGAACTGTAAGGTAAACAAATTGCTTTTCTGAAATCTGTTTTTGCAAGTTGCTTCCAGTGATCTTGAGCTAGGCTGCAGGCTATACAGTAGGGGTAGAATGAGATGGGATAAGAAGTGGCTAGGACAGCCACCTAGTGAAGGGTCATATTAACTGAGGAGTTTGTTGGGCCAAGGCAACAGTAAGTGAGGAACAATATCCAGCAGTCCAAAAGAGAGAGAGACAGAAGAAATAAACAGACAATCTTTCATATACTTGTTCTAGTTTTGGTTTAATTTGATATGGGTCACTGCATGGCATTCTGAAATGGCATAAATGGGAACTATTGCTACATTTCTGAATGTACTGCCAGATATCTAGGGAGCCTACAGGGGCTGGATCAGGGTCAACGGCTTTGCTTCCTGGACAAAGATGGTGCAAGCCAGAAGGCAACAGATTCTCCACTGCTGCACACCTTGTGTAGTCATATACATCTGTGCAAAGTGAGTGTAAATGATGTGTGAGATGTTACCACATTGATCAGCAAGTGTTTCATAGCCAATTAACACTCAAAATACACAGGTGTCAATGACTAGAGAAGGTACCAGTCAATAGACAATTAGTCTTTGCCTAAGGTTGAAAAACTTAATCTGTCATTGATCTGGTATAAATAGCCACAGGCTTCTTCTCATTAGCAAGACCATAGAAAATGTGTATGTAAATAGCTTGTGACTCTCTTTATGTATGTAGTGTGCTAGTTATTATTTCAACCACAAGACTCTTTCCCTCCTATGTTTTACTTTGGGTGAGCTGGAGCGCACGTGGAAGAGTATGGGAGGGAATTTAAATCTCCGTCACATCTCTGGCTTCTGGTACAGCAGACAAAGCATCATCTTCACACTCAGACTGTTTCACATAAATGCTTCCATCTCCTCTCTTGAATTTTAAAACTACTAGAGATAATCAGATTGATTCCAGACAAGCAGGCAACAGAATTGATTTACAGCTCTGCTCCAGCATCCCAGGAGTATCGCACCGCATCTGGATAAGTTTGAATTTTAGTAATATTGTCATTTTCTGTTGACTTAAAAAATTAGACTAGATACTTGTGTTCAAACAATAGCTACTGGGAAAATACAGTGGTTATTTTTTATAACATTTTGTAACGATGTTAACTTCCCATTCTAAATGATTATGTATCAATCATTTTATAGCATGTCTATTATTGTGGCATCTGTTCCTCTGCAGACACTAAGCCAAGAAATAGTGTAACTATCAGTGGTAGTCATCCTGGCAATGATCTTTGTGGTCATTTAATTTAAATCAAATAATTAAAAGCATCAAGTGTGCATCACAGTTTTGCAGTCACCAGTGAGGAAAATAACACAGTAGAAAGCAACACCTTCATAAAAGAAAAGCCTGCCCCATACTGTTAGCCTAAGAAAAACATTTGGCCAGTACCAGGATAGCAACTAAATAACACGACACAAGTGGATGGGCAGCCACTTCTTAAATATTGTTTAGGTCCGCAAGGGATGTGGTTATTTGGTTGATGACTGAAAACGTGGGGGTGAAGGTGGGGAAAACACTTTTCATAAGGTTAATCTTCTTATTTTTGGCTAACATATAATGACAGTAGGATATGAAGTCTCTGTCTTTTCATAGGCCTGCTTTTCATAGAGCTGGTGGCTTCTTTGGATCATATCCTAGTCTGATCTGCCACTGGTTTCATTAGCACCAGGATTTAGCCATTTATGGCTAGATTTTTAAAGGCATTTAGGCAACTAACTCCCACATATAAGTGGTAAAATGTATTGATTTCTTCCTCAGGATTAAAAGCTGAGGTAAAAAGCTGAGGTGGTTTATTATTGTATCTGATTGGCTCATTCATCCATCCCTCCATGAACAAATTTATGCTGGAAATTAGAAGATGGTTTCTAACTAGCAGATGAGTGAGGGTCTGGAACAGCCTTACACCAGGAGTTGGGGGGGGGGGGCAAACAACTTAATTCAATTTAAGAGAGAGATGGACAAATTTCTGATCGTGATTGTATAATGGGGTTGCTTGTGATGGCAGGGGGCAGGGTTGTACAGTCCTGGGACTCACTTCTGGTTTATGTCTTATGGTCCTAAAAACTTGTGCTTCAGGGTTTCACAGCCAGCCATCTGCAGGGGTCAAGAAGGGGTTCCCTCCTCTGCCCAATGTATTTTTTTGTCTCCTTTCTCTGAAGCATTGAAGATGGCTATGGCTGGAGATGGGACATTGATGGGATGGACCAGGGGCTCTGAGGAGGCACCAAGCATTCTGTCTCTCAGGTGTTTGGTTGGCTGGTTCTTCTCATGTGCTCAGGGTCTAACTGATGTGGGGTCAGATTGGCAGAGACCTCAGGGATTTTTTGCCTTCCTCTGCAGTGTGTAGGTCCAAGTCACTTGCCAGGATTATCTAGGTATCTCTCACTTAATCATTTCCCTGTCATTGTGGGGGCCTTGGGCACTGGGGCACCTTGGTCCCTCCTATTCTCTGCTGTGGCACAATCTCCTGGGGGCTGTAATACTTTGGTCTCATTTCAGTTGTCAGGTTTAGTGTGTAGGTGCTGGGTGGTATTAGGGCATGTGATACACAGAAGGTCAGACTAGATGATCTGCTGCTTCCTTCTGGCCTTAAACTCTATGACTGTGTTTTATGGTATAAGAATCTATTCTCATTTGTGGTACCTATTGCCAGCATCACTTAGCTTCTCTTTGTGGTACTCTCCACCCTATCACTCAAGAGAAACTGCTTATACTATATGAGACATCCTTGATGGCACATCTTCAGTTATAGCAAATCAGAGGAGAGGACACAAAGGATAAAATCTATACAGGTTTCTGAATATGACAGTAAAAGTTCAGGACACTGTGGAAAAACACACACTATTAGAATATATTAAATATGGTAGATTACAATTAAGGCAGGGAGAGAAACTGAGAAAAGCAAGGATATTTTCAGCCCATATGCTACTGTTACTCACCACCTGACTGCTAAGCCATGGCAGCATGACATATAAGAACATAAGTGATCCATCGTCCATGCCCAGCTTCTGGCAAACAGAGGATAGAGACAATAGCTAATAGCCACTGATGAACCTTCCTCCATGAATTTATCTAGTTCTTTTTTCAACCATGTTGTAGTCTTGGCCTTCACAACATCCTCTGGCAAAGAGTTCCACAGGTTGACTGTAGTTATATAGAGTAAATTATCCAACTACTCCATAACCCAAAAAACCTACAGAGTTTCAAAATGCTGATATACCTAGTCATCCTACAGTTTCTGTAGGTGGAGAGAGAAATATTTAGAGTACTAATAGTGCAATGTATTTGTTAATAACTACCAAGCAGCAAATTCACTGCTGGTGTGTCACTGAATTCAGTGGAGGTGTATCCTCTTACATCAACAGTGAATTTGGCCCTGAGTATACATAATGTATGAAGATAACCTGCTGCAATGCCAGAGGATGATTAATATTATTTAAGGTGATCTCTGCATGACTTCTTCAAATGAAAAGAGCGTATTTAACATCATTATTGATGAAAGACCATGTCTGAATATCACCATGCATTTTATCCTCTGAAGGCACTTTGCTGTGGAGACCATACATTTGGTTGAGTAGCTCTCTGAGTCCTATTATTTGAAAGTACCACTGTTAACATGACCAAAGTATTCACGCTGTACAGGAATTGATTACCTCACATCCACCCCTCCTGCTTTTGTGGCGCTTCCAAACCCATCTGATGCAGGGAGAGAGTCAGGCAGCAACTGAAAAATGAACCTCCTTCTCTCTCACATAGGAATGCGGCAAACCGTAATAACATTAGACTACTGGGCTGGA
The DNA here is from genome assembly GCF_965140285.1 of Lepidochelys kempii. Classification (NCBI taxonomy): domain Eukaryota; kingdom Metazoa; phylum Chordata; order Testudines; family Cheloniidae; genus Lepidochelys; species Lepidochelys kempii. The sequence continues at coordinate 59,610,966 of NC_136382.1, forward strand.
ATGGCCACAGTTTTTACAGAGCTCATATTTAAATCCACAAAGGAGGATGTACTGTACTTAATACAGACTAACACGGCTGCTACTCTGAAACCTGTACTTAATTTGACATAGTCACAGTTCTGGGAAACTGTATTTTCCCTCAGTGGTCCAGCAAGGGCACGCACACTCAGGCTTCCATGCCCCCTCCCCCGCTGTTGCCCCTCCAAAGTTGGGGACACATGTCCCTTTCCCTTCTGATCTGGATATTTCTAGGATGCACAGTTCCCTGCCCATCCTGTGTTATTCCCAGCAAAAGACAGGCTGCCCAAGCAGAACCTGCTTACTTTCTCTTTAGAGACAGTTAATAGGTGCAATTGCTACAGATATAAGTTACCACCCAGCACTTCCTATGAAGCTTATTTTAGTCTTAAGGTAAAAAGCATTACATAGAAAACATGAAAAACAATAGAAAAAACTACATACTTGCTAATAAGCTTACCAGAGTTAGCCCCCGCCCTAACATGGATTCTGGCAGGGGCAGTCCTTCAACATTCCCACCCAAGGGGATTCCTTATGGTTACAAGTTCATAACAGCTTCAGCTCAGAACAAGTACCCTCATAACACATTTAGTTCACCCTTTATACAGTTCAGGGGTCTCTGAGCTGGAGTTTCAAGGAGCAGGTAATTAATAGACAGTGGATTTTCCTCCACAGGCTATAGCTTGAAAAGGGAGGATTTGAAGTCGGTCATTTGCATTCCCCAGGTACTAAAGTCCTTTGAAATTCCTTATACCTTCCAGAGAGTGCATTAGTCAGGCCTGGCCTACACTAAAAAGTTAGGTCATCCAGCTACGTCACTTGGGGGCGTGAAAAATCGCATGATGTAGTTAAGCTGACCTAACTCCCAGTGTAGATCAGTGGAAGAATTCTTCTGTTGACCTAGCTACTGCTTAGAGGGGAGGTAGATTTACTAGAGGGAACTCCTCCTATTGGCATTGATAGTGTCTACACTGAAAATGCTACAGTTGCAGCTGTGTCACTGTCTTGTTTCAAACGTAGACAAGCCCACAATGTCCTAGAGAAGGTACAGACATACAATTCCACAGTAACACATACACAATTTAACTTTAATACAGTGGACCTCGATAATGTCAATCATAATGCAATAAAGTTTAGCTACATTAATAAAGTTCATTCAGGACATTATCAGTCTCTCCCAAACACAATCAGACACAATGGAAAAAACACATTTCTTCTATCTGCTATAGATATCTTCAAGAAACATGCTTTTTTTTGCGATTGCATTTGCTGTTCCTCAGATACATCCTTGTTTTCCATTCATTTGAAGGGAGAGTCCTTGAAAACTGATGAAAAGAAACATATATTGTCCTGCAAGAGTAAGGGAGCTAAAATATCCTTGCAGTTACACCGTAGTACACGTTAGTACAGATGGCAATTAGCTCTAACCAACAGAACTGCCAAGGAATTCAAAGAGAAAAACATGGGAGTTCTCAAATTATATTTGACTTCCCTAATTATATAAGATTATCTGCAAATGCTTGGTTACCACATTAGTTTCTATCTGTTAGTAAAGTGTTTTGTGATACATCATATAAAATTTCTGAAAACAAAGAAACTGCATAGATGTGAAATTGAATTACAAATTTATTTAAGCTTTTAAACAGATAACAATCAAATGAACTCAGCTGTTAATCCAGGCAATGCTTTAAAAATCATCCCTAAGGCATCTGCCATATCTTAAATCATCTTAAATGTTTTTAGAGTGTCTTCTAAGAGTGGCCTGGCATATTCCTCCATATTTGAAAACCTGTAGTCATTGCCAATTTTACAATATGCAATTTCCATGAACTTTCTCATTTCTTAAAATGGCAATTGTAATAATGTGGTAACAATGTAGTTGTATTCAGATCTCCCAGGAAAGGGGTATTTTTCTCTTGTGTTGATGGAGGAATCTGAGTTAACAGGACTCATAAGGGGAGGCTCTGCCTTTCCAAAGGTGGTTAAACAAAATCTCCTCTTTTCATCACAATTTCTCCAACACTTATCCCCATTTGGTTTATGTGTATTTTTTAACCAGAGGTACCATTGGTACCAGGTATGAGGTACCATTGAAAGAGTATCAAAGACATTTTCTTTTATTGTACTATTGCTGTTCCTCTTTTTCACATAACAGCCCATTCCTCTGCGGTAATTTGTCTATCCAAATCCTTTCCCCCCTGTGTCAAATACAGACATTTCTGTGGTCGGAAAGGTGTCTGCAAAGATTGATATAAATTACATATAATTTTTTGTTTCCTAGTTGACTAGAAGCCATCTCTTCTATTACAGTAACCTTTCTGTGTAGAATGACAATGCTAGAAAGTTGAGAAACACAATGCCTAACTTGAACATACTGCTACAAAGGGAGAGAGGGCCAAAGTTGCTTTAGATTTTTAAATAAGTTAGAACAATATTTTATTTCTGATGTTTATATGGCCATGACCTATAAACCTTTTAAAAACTTCCTAAATAAACAGGATATTTTATATGTTGATGATAATGAAGATCTTTCCCTTTTTAGGTCATCAATATCATGCAGGATTCAAGACACAGACTTATAAATGCACCTGAAGTGTGACACAATAGTCACTGAAGTGGCCTGTGAAGACTACAATCTAAGTACATGACAAGATGCACCATTCCTGTTCAGCAGAGATGGGCTAAAATGGAAAATATTTTTCATAAAATTAAACAAACAAACGAACAAACCCCCAAACAATCCAAAACACAACAAAAACCATTGTCCATCTTTTCTTTGTTTCGTCAAAATTATTTTCAACAATAATTTTCTAACCAGTTTTTCAATGCAGGAGAAAGATTTGAGTCATGAAGACATATACTGAATGATATGTAGTGGTCAAAATACTAAGGTGTTAGGCTGTATAAAGTAGGATCACGTAGGGTATTACAGAAATATTGTATAGTTATTAATAATTATTTGTATTATTGGATTGCCTAGGAGCCCTAGTCACGGATGAGGACCCCTTTGTGCTAAGTGCTGTATAAACAGACAACAAAACAACAGTAATGGTATTATCCTGTATAAATACCTTGCACATCCTCACCGTGAATAGTGAGCCAGCTCCTCAATCAGTGTAAATTGGCCAGAAGCAAATGTAACTAAGCTGCTCTACACTATGTTAGGATTTGGCCTAGACTGTTCCATTTTGATCATGTCAAAAGGGTATCCAAAAGGTTTGGATGACTATCTGAAGCTTGTGGTTTTAGAAAGTAGGCTGGCAAGATCACGAGTTCAGACTCCCTCATGAGAATTCTTATATTTCTGTACTGCCATTTCTAGCCCTCCCCACCCTCAAAAAAAAAAACCCCACAAAAAACCCCCCAACAAATTCTGAGGCGGGTAAAAGAAAAATAAATTTAATCAAGCTACATGGAATCTCAGAAAAGTTTTGCTGTGGTTTGGTTGGAGTGTTGGGTGAAGGTTCAAGCAGCGCTTCTTTTATAAGAACTGATTTGTTACTAATTATTTGTATTGCAGTAACACCTAACAAACCTACTCTCTGATTGAGGCGCTACTGTGCTACATATGTATTCATGTAAGAAAAAGGCAGTCCCTGCCCCAAAGTGACTACAATCTAAGTACATGACAAGATGCACCAAATGAATGCAACAAATGGATGGGGGTGGACCACAGGATTTGTTCATCCATTTGTTATCTCCATTTATGGGGATTTATGCAGACAAATCCCATAATGCCTAATGCACATAAATATCCACTAATAAAAACAGGACTGCCTCAAAAGATAGTCCCTCTTTTCTGAAGCTTTTCAACAATATGTTGCTGCTTGAATCAGTAAGACTTCTTCACAATGAAGCTCCAAACCATCACAAAAAGTTTCTTGCAGTACTTTATATGTCATTTTGAATTCTGACTGTAGGGGATGATACCATATGAGAATTGTTCTTCATTTTAAAATAGCATGACGAAAGCATTTGAACCCATAATATTAGAAAAGCCAGTACAATTTGCTGTACATTCTTACTCAACTTCTCATAAATCTCACATTCAACATACTTAAAGCTAAGGACTTTCCAAAGTTTCAGCCTCCAACGAAAAACTACATGTTACTAAACTAAACGTTTTTGCCCTAGAACAATAATAGCTACAGGCAAATTGTTTCAATCATAAATCACACAGCAGGACACAATACAATCTTTTAAACTAAAGGCAAAAAATGCCAGCATGATGATAAGAAATCCCATTGAACAGATGGCTAACTTACCTTGGGAAAACTCAGGTTGAGGCTCAAAGGAAGGGGAGAGAGCTCTGGACATTGTAGTTGTTAAAATCAATTGTGATGCCAGTTTTATTTTATTTCCTCATTACGTTTAAAATTAATTGCAGTCCTTTGTAACTGAGATTAAACAAATAAGAAAAACAAAGAGATCACAGTTGGATCTTTAAAACCACAGAAGAGTTACACATTTAGTACAAAACATGTATTAATAACAAAACAAAACGCAGAACAGGAATCTTATTTTAAAATAACCATTTGATAACATTTCAATTTAAGTGTAAACAAGTAAAACTGAGAGCAATAAAAATGCAATTATAATCTAAGATTTTAAATGGCCATTTGCAGTATATTAATTGGTCCAATATATTGCAGAGAAAAATACAAAATGAGCTCTTTGTATAGTCCCTGATCTCATAAGAATCAACAGCACTCGTAAATACTCTTGTACTTTTCATTACTAAAGTGTGATGAAAGTTGGCTTGCTGCTCATGACTGCATCCCCTTTCATTAAATAGCACAGTGTCAAATGCTTTTGTGAAAATTACTCTTACTATTTTTACTTTACCATTAGCAAATAATAAATAGTAAAAGTTACATGTAAATTCCAATAATTACAACAAATCTCACTTTTTATAGTGCCATTCATCTGAGAGGATCCTAAAATGAATCATTTGCAGATGATGGGACTGACCATGAATCCCTTATGTCCTGTATGATTAAGTCCCCCTCAGAATGTGAGTCAAAAATTGAGAACAAACATGTGCGAGAGTAGTTGAAACTGTCCCCAAGCAAAGTGACCCTAGGATGTGTATCACCTATGATAACTTCTGAGAGTAAGGTATTTTCATAGAAATGTCTCTAGGAGTCTGAAAGGGCAAGCAGGTCTCTAACAAACCACGGACCATATGATACAGTAAAAGTGTTGGCTGCATTGTATTTTCTCTAGTTATGGAAGTCTTTACTCTCTTTGAGTCTGGAATTGGCTGGGATTATCACATTTTATTTTCTTGGATTGCTATACAGTTCAGAACAATGAAAAGGAAAGATTTGCATGAACTTTGCTTCTCTCACTTTCAGTTATTGTAATATAATTTATTTTTTATAATGCAATCCCTCGTTGTTTTGTGCAGACTACAAATCAATGAACTTTAGTTTGATTCTATTCCATAAGCCTAATGTTACACCACCAGAGTAGACTAGTGTAGGAAAAACCTTCACGGGAGCAAACATCAACTATAGAGCAAGTTATTTAAGCTTACAAAGCCATTTGGCTTCAACAGAGCTCTGCTAAGAACTTGGCCCTCAGATTTCTGGAAACTATAGAGATGACAAGTCCTTTTAAAATGAACTTTTACACGGTTTTGTACTCCCCCCATACACAGTCTTTTAAAAATAAATCTATTATCCCTTTATAGACACATTTCTGATTTAGCTGGCAGTTTTGTGCCTTCGTGTATGACTGGGTTGTAATCATATGACAACAAAGAAATGAGGAGTAAGTGACCGCTTACCTACAGTACAATTTTCCATTGATAAGGGAAAAGAGGCTACAGCAAAGGGCAACAACCTGAGCACAGATGTTGGGGGTGAAGAAAAGGGCTGGTTGTACAATCCGGGCAGCAAAAGGAACCTCAGCAGAAGCCCTGTGTGTGTATTTATCTGAGAGTGATGGCAATGGAGAAAGAGATAAATTCTCACCTCCTCTCTCTAGGTAAATACTTATCTTGTCCTTTTCCTAAGGAAATGTCCTTGCATGGGAAGCAATTAAGCATATAGCTACCTTGCTGAGGTCTTTGGAGTTGTAAACAAGGTGCAGAGACAAATCACATAAAAATAATCCCACAAGATTAAGTTCAGCATCTCGTTCTGGCAATGAAAGAATCTGAACAATTTCAATGAAGAAATAATAAAGCTCACTGATAATCCTTGATATCTCATCCAGTTAATAAGTGTTACATAATGGCATCCCAACGGCACTGGGGTTGAAAATTATGTGACTCTGCTGGCTAAGTGTAATATTTTGTTTGAATTTGTTGCTGTATTGTGTCATCATGATAAGTATCATATTGGCCCAGTCCTCTGTGAAGGCAATTAGTACTAGATGGGCTCCTGGGATACACAGAACAATTCAAAAATTGTTTTAGCCACCACTTTGTTTACAAAATAGGGAAGTATTCTCTAAAATATTGGTTCCAAAATTGCAATGTGGGACCATCATAGTTTTCTTTAACTACAACAAATAAAATCCTGTTTGATATTTAATCATCAACTCAGGAAACTAGACCTTTTATAGGGGCTCAGGAAACCTCTTTGTGGAAGCTATTAATCATGCTTAACATATCAAAATTTTGTGGATTGTAGGACAACTGGGATGTCTGAAGTCCAATAATTTGTTCTTGGGCACTTACTTTTTAAAGTCAGCTGTATCCCAGATTGTGAGGGGAATAGCTAACATGGGAATAGAGACCCAAATATTAAATTTAAAATGCAGGTTTCAAGTGGGTTTCTTACAGATGGGCTTCAAAGTTTCCTCTATCAAGATGAAGATTCTAGAAGATCCCTCTTTGACTTCTAGCCCAGAGAGAGATTGAGACTGAGCTAGACCTGGGAGCTGGAGGGCCAGGTTGTGTAATGCCTAAATAAATTGGACCCCAGGAGGGAAATGTTTTAAACTATCTTTGGAGTGGCAGTGTGCAGTTCTTAAAGGGCCATTGAAGGAGGTAACAGGCAGAGTGCTGCAGAGTGACCTTTTGCCATCAGGGGGTGCCGAGAAGGTGTCTGAGCCTGTTATAGGCCTGATTTTCATTAAGTTCTGAGCACCTGCATTGCCAGCTGACCTCAGAGAGGTGTATGCAATCAGCACCTCTGAAAATCAGTCCCAGTACAAGTATGTATCTTCCTGAAAGATAAGCTGGAAAACACAATGGTGGAAAACACAATAAGAAAGTCATGGCCTGAGTTTTCAGAGGTGTGGAGTAGCTGCAGTGACTTAGTACAGAGCTCTGTGTTCTTGGCACCTTGGCAACTTCTTTTGCAAAGCCAAATGGATGGGTGGTGCAGGAGCTTAGTATGCTGGTTCTTTGCCAAATGAGGGCACCCTATACTGGGCAAATTCTTAGCTGAGTAGAAAAGATGACTTTCTAGTTACTTTGCACTATTCAGATTCTGCAAAAGGACCAGAAGGCAACCAAGAATCTGGACCAAAATGTCTTCCTGCTACTTCAGTACAGTGAGTATATCAGTCCTATTAGCCCATATTTTGAAATGCATAATTGCACAACTAGTTGTGTAGGAGACTTAGGTATGTAGCCAGAGGGAGGGCTATGGTGTTGAGACCACCACCCCATCACAATGGACCACTGGGCTGACACAGTTTGGCCATTCTTAGGCTTCCTTCTCTCCTCTTCTTCAGTTTTTGCTTCTATTTTTAAGAAGCTTTTTCTCTGTGAGTTGAAAAGTGACTTTCAGCGAACACTAATACTGTCAGCCTGTAGTTTCCTACATTCGTTTTGATTACTGTTTTTTCAACCCTCAGGGTAATCCTCCTACAGTATTTATCTATGCACTACAGCACTCAGTGTATATCTATACTCTCTACTCAGTGAAAAGCTAAGATGACTGTAGTGACATATGTCACTGTGGGATACATGATGCTTCAGACTTATTTTAATGAGAATTTAAGATAGAATTGGCAAATGATAATCATGAGCTAGTTTGTTTTTAGCATTTCAATTGATACCACATATCCTATAAACAGTTAAAATTTTATATCACATCCATCAGATATTACCAGCAGCTGTGTTATTTCCATTCACCAAACTATTTTTTTTAATCCCATGAGCCAATTTACTTGAAATGTAATTTACTAGCAGTAAACTGGAGCCTTCTCAGAGCTATGGCTAACACAATATTAATCAACTATGCATTACTCACATGTGGCACTTCTAGGCTAATATGTTGTTGCTCTGAAGTGAAGAGATCTTTGATAACTCACAAAGTCACTGTTAATCAAAATGATAAATGAGGCTGGCTGTTTTCAGACAGAAAATGTGAAAGTCAAAATTAAACATGAGGAAGGCAGTGGTGCAGAGAGAGAAGAGAGGTTAACAACATACATAGGACATTCCCTCTCTTGTGTAAAATGTTTATATTAAGAGGAACTGGAGTTTTACTTTTTGCATAAACTGTCATGGATTGTAATGCTATGAGATGATCTGAGTGTCTAAAGAATTTGCACAAACCATTTGCAAAGAATTACCAAACCCACACTTGAGAGTATGGAAAGAATTTCTTCAGACTTCAGCAAACTGAGATCCTTCTCATTCATGACCCTAAAGGTTCTGTAACCTTAGTGAAAATTGCACCCATTTTTCTTAACGCGTAATGCTGGACTTTTATATCACACTCTTCTTGTGGAGGAATAAAATATAGTGTTTTATTTATAAGGGTTCCCTGCGTATCTCTTTCTACTATAAAGTAATCTCAAAATATGTTGAATTTTTGCTCTTTACATAACAGGAAAAGCATGAAGAAACCAGGCAGGCAAAGCTGGGTTTCAAATAGCAATGTTTATTAACTATACACAAATACGCAAGGCTTAACTATATACAACCTGCTTCTTTGCCTGGTTGCTGGTGTTTTCAAAACAGATCACCACTTGAGGACTCAACAACTATTAAAGGGACACAGCTCTTTTCCTATACACTATAGTAAAGCTGGGTGAAGTTCAGTGCTTTCTGTTTGCTGATGGCTAAATAATGCAGGTGACAGCTTTAAGTTAGTTAATTAATCATATAAAAAGAAAAATTTGCCATAATCTCTTTCTTTGTACTTTTTGAGGCAAAGGCAGATGAATAAAGTCTATAGGCGAACTAGCTTTAATAATTTTGGTTGTGTAACATACCACAATTATAAGCTAATTCAATTAAACAGAAGTCCATGTGAACATTCCTTAATTTCTTTTGGGTTTGCATCCCTGTTTTGCTTTGTGCTTGGGATTGGTTTAAACTCAAAGCCACAGAGTAAATTTGGTCACACTTTCTAGCATACTCAGAAGAGGGCTCCCCAGCCAGCAAGCCAAAATCTTCAGACAGATTCTTTGAATATTAGCCTGATCCTGAGTAAGTAATGTACAGTTTACTGTTAATATTTTGTTGTAATTTTGCCTTTATAAAAAGTTAAAAAAACGCGAACTATAGACCTTTGTTGTAGGGGCTGCAAACAGCTTGCAACTGCCAGGATTGCCCCGGAGCCTTTAAAAAAAAATAGTGTTACATTAGCTAGCTCATCTGGTACAGAGACTGATTTAAGCGATAGGTTACGTGCCACAGTTAGTAGTTCTGGAGTTTAATGTTTGAATTCCTTCAGAACTCTTGGGTGAATTGCATTTGGACATGGTGACTTATTACTGTTTAATTTATTAGTTTGTTCCAAAACCTTCTCTACTGACACCTCAGTCTAGGACAGTTCCTTAGGACTTGTCGCTTAAAAGAATGGCTGCGGTGTAGGAATCTCTCTTGCATCCTCTGCAATGAAGACCAATGAAAATAATTCATTTAGCTTCTTTACAACTGCCTTGTCTTCCATGACTGCTCCTTTACTATCTTGTTGGTCCAGTGGCCCCACTGATTGTTTGGCAGGCTTTCCTCTTCTGGTGTGCTTAAAATATTTTGCCGTTAGTTTTTGCGTCTTTTACTTGTTGCTCTTCAGATTCTTTTTTGGCCTGACTAATTATACTTTTACACTTAACTTGCCGGAGTTTATGTTCCCTTCTATTTTTCTCACTAGGATTTGACTTCCAATTTTTAAAGGATGGATTTTTAAACAGGATTTTCTTCCTCTATCTGCCTCATTTATTCTGTTGTTTAGCCATGGTGGCATTTTTTGGTTCTCCTACTGTTTTTTTTTTTATTTGGGATATACATATAGTTTGAGCCTCTATTATAGTATTTTTAAAAAGTTTCCAAGCAGCCTGCAGGCATTTCACTCTCGTAACTGTTCCTTTTAATTTCCGTTTACCTAGCCTCCCCATTGTTGTGTAGTTCCCCTTTTTGAAGTTAAATGCTACTGTGGTGGGCTTCTTTGGTATGTTCCCCCTATGAGGATGTTAAATTTAATTACATTGAATTTTGCTATTACCAAGTGGTTCACCTCTTAGACCAGATCCCATGAGCAGAGGGACATTTTCCCTTTGGAACAAGTAGTGCTTGTAGGTTTCATGGTCTGGAGAAGGGTAATTCCTGTCTGTCTGCAATAACAATCAAATTTTCCTGACAAGGCTTTTCAAATAGCTGTACTTAATGTATGTTTGTTAAAAAAAAACACCTTTTAAACATGTCTCTGAGCTTTCAGTAAGGGTTAATGTACAGAATAGGGTCAAAAAGGATTGCCAGTACTAGATGAACACAAGTAACAAATAAATGAAAGTTAACATTCACAGAATCATAGAAATGTAGGATGTGTGGAATTTAATAAGCTAAAAAGATAGACAGTTTAATGCTTAGCAGAAACTGACAATTTGTTCTGGGATTAGGGGGACAATTTAATTTATGTTTTTTCCCCTCTCCAATGGCACAAGAAGATTTTAAATTGATGGTCAAGTGCAGCCAGGCCAACTCTCACCTCCTCCATGATCCTTGTTTGTTTGCCTGACAGTAACTCACTGGTGGCATATCTTAAGGGGAGAGGATATCTGTGTCTTTGCCCCTCAAGTGGGAATTGAGGCTCCAGTAATCCCTCACTTCACCAACTCTCTGAAGATTGAAGGATACTTCTTTTTTGGAGGGGGGCTGGTGTGACATAGAGGCTCATTGGCAATGGGGTGAATAGTTAGGTGGCAAATTTTGCAGATAATAGAAAATTGAAGATAGCTAACTCCAAAGCTGACTGTGGAGAGGTAAAAAGGGATCTCACTAAACTGGGTGACTAGGGAACAAATGGACAGTTCTCTGAAAACATCTGCTCCATGTGCAGGAGCAGTCAAAAAAGCTGACATTGTCAGGAACTATTAGGATAGGTATAGACAATAAGACAAAATATCATGATGTCACTATCTAAAGCCATGGTACACCCACAACTTTAATATTGTGTGCAGTATCTCCATCCCACCACTCATCTCCAAAAAGATATATTAGAAATGGAAAAGGTACAGAGAAGGGCAACAAAAATTATTAGGTTTCAGAGTAGCAGCCGTGTTAGTCTGTATTCACAAAAACAAAAGGAGTACTTGTGGCACCTTAGAGACTAACCAATTTATTTGAGCATAAGCTTTCGTGAGCTACAGCTCACTTCATCGGATGCAACCGATGAAGTGAGCTGTAGCTCACGAAAGCTTATGCTCAAATAAATTGGTTAGTCTCTAAGGTGCCACAAGTACTCCTTTTCTTTTTTTAAAAATTATTAGGATGATGAAACAGCTTCTGTATCAGGAGAGATTAAAAGACTGGGACTGTTGATCTTAGAAAAGAGATGACTAAGGGGGGAAAATTATATAAAACCATGAATGGCGTGGAGAAAGTGAATAGTGAAGTATTATTTAGCCCTTCACATAATATAAGAACTAGAAAAGCTGGACGTGCACAAGATGTATTTAGAAAAGCTGGACGTGCACAAGTCCATGGGGCCGGACGAGTTGCATCCGAGAGTGCTGAAGGAATTGGCGGCTGTGATTGCAGAGCCATTGGCCATTATCTTTGAAAACTCGTGGCGAACCGGGGAAGTCCCGGATGACTGGAAAAAGGCTAATGTAGTGCCAATCTTTAAAAAAGGGAAGAAGGAGGATCCTGGGAACTACAGGCCAGTCAGCCTCACCTCAGTCCCTGGAAAAATCATGGAGCAGGTCCTCAAAGAATCAATCCTGAAGCACTTGCATGAGAGGAAAGTGATCAGGAACAGCCAGCATGGATTCACCAAGGGAAGGTCATGCCTGACTAATCTAATCGTCTTTTATGATGAGATTACTGGTTCTGTGGATGAAGGGAAAGCAGTGGATGTATTGTTTCTTGACTTTAGCAAAGCTTTTGACACGGTCTCCCACAGTATTCTTGTCAGCAAGTTAAGGAAGTATGGGCTGGATGAATGCACTATAAGGTGGGTAGAAAGCTGGCTAGATTGTCGGGCTCAACGGGTAGTGATCAATGGCTCCATGTCTAGTTGGCAGCGGGTATCAAGTGGAGTGCCCCAAGGGTCGGTCCTGGGGCCGGTTTTGTTCAATATCTTCATAAATGATCTGGAGGATGGTGTGGATTGCACTCTCAGCAAATTTGCGGATGATACTAAACTGGGAGGAGTGGTAGATACGCTGGAGGGGAGGGATAGGATACAGAAGGACCTAGACAAATTGGAGGATTGGGCCAAAAGAAATCTGATGAGGTTCAATAAGGATAAGTGCAGGGTCCTGCACTTAGGACGGAAGAACCCAATGCACAGCTACAGACTAGGGACCGAATGGCTAGGCAGCAGTTCTGCGGAAAAGTCCCTAGGGGTGACAGTGGATGAGAAGCTGGATATGAGTCAGCAGTGTGCCCTTGTTGCCAAGAAGGCCAATGGCATTTTGGGATGTATAAGTAGGGGCATAGCGAGCAGATCGAGGGACGTGATCGTTCCCCTCTATTCGACATTGGTGAGGCCTCATCTGGAGTACTGTGTCCAGTTTTGGGCCCCACACTACAAGAAGGATGTGGATAAATTGGAGACAGTCCAGCGAAGGGCAACAAAAATGATTAGGGGTCTGGAACACATGAGTTATGAGGAGAGGCTGAGGGAGCTGGGATTGTTTAGCCTGCAGAAGAGAAGAATGAGGGGGGATTTGATAGCTGCTTTCAACTACCTGAAAGGGGGTTCCAAAGAGGATGGCTCTAGACTGTTCTCAATGGTAGCAGATGACAGAACGAGGAGTAATGGTCTCAAGTTGCAGTGGGGGAGGTTTAGATTGGATATTAGGAAAAACTTTTTCACTAAGAGGGTGGTGAAACACTGGAATGCGTTACCTAGGGAGGTGGTAGAATCTCCTTCCTTAGAGGTTTTTAAGGTCAGGCTTGATAAAGCCCTGGCTGGGATGATTTAACTGGGAATTGGTCCTGCTTCGAGCAGGGGGTTGGACTAGATGACCTTCTGGGGTCCCTTCCAACCCTGATATTCTATGATTCTATGATTCTAGGGTCACCTGATGAAAATAATAGGCAGCAGGTTTAAAACAAAGAGCAGGAAGTACTTCCTTACACAATGCACAGTCAATCTGAGGAACTCATTGCCAGGAGATACTGTGAAGGCCAAAAGTATATCTGGGTTCAAAAACTAATTAGATAAGTTAATGGATGATAGGTCCATCAATGGCTACTGGCCAAGATGGTCAGGGATGCAACCTCATGTGCTGGGTGTCCCTAAACGTCTGACTGCCAGAAGCTGGGACTGAATTGCCCTGTTCTGTTCATTCCTTCTGAAGCATCGCCACCAGCCACTATCAGAAGACCCAATATGGCCATTCTCATAATCTTATATTCCCTGTTCTTTGCAAACAACTCACACCTCAAACCTGATAAACTCACTACACATGTCTTTCAGGGTATTTCTCCACAAAGAGTCATGTGAAAGGTATCTACAGAAAGCTCATAACTTGTCAAAATTCATAATAATTGAAGGATGTATGCATAGATAATATTTAAGAAATACTATATTTATAAGGAAAGTATGCTTTATGGACTTGGACTAAAATTAGTCACCATCGGAGAACATGTCTCAGTGGTGTTCCATTCAAGCCGGAGGGAGTTGTCACCCCACCCTGGATAACTGAGGATGCAATTCACAGCTTAATTATCTAGCCTTGCTCCATCCCAAGACTTTCTATGGAAGAACATCAGAGACACCTGTGAGCAATCAAAATCTCTTGGAGGTAAAAAAAGAACATAACAACAGACAGAGAATTACCCTGCCTTTGAATAAAGACAAAAGGCCGTTTCAGTATTATACAGGGTGAGGAAAGGCACCTTTCACTGAGGAGACAACTTGAAGAGAGGGTATTCTCATGAAAAAAATTGGATCCTGTTTCCTGTGAAGCCAGCCAGCTCTGCAACAGACCGATTTTTTTTGGGGGGTAGGGGAGGCTGGGGGGAAGGAACACCATCATTAATTAGGTAGGAAAGGTAATTATGAAGTGTAGACCCAGGTTCATGGATTTACCAAGAATAAACGATGCCAAACCAGCTTGATTTCCTTCTTTGACAGGATAACTGGTTTGGTGGATGGGGGAATGCAGTGGACAGAATATATCTGGACTTCAGCAAGGCTTCTGACATGACATTCTGATAAGTAAGCTCGAGAAATGCAGGCTTGGTGGAACTACCATTTAGTGGATACATAATTGGTTATACAATTGCAAACAAAGAGTAACTATTAATGGAATGATGTCAGATTGGAGGGAGATCTCAAGTGGGGTTCTGACAGGGATCTGTTCTGGGTCCACTGTTTAAAACCTTCATTAATGACCTGGATATAGGAATAGAGAGCTTACTGATCAAATTTGCAGATAGCACAAATCTGGGGGGGGGTGGTTGTCAACACTTTGGAGGGTAGAGCTAAAATTTTGAGGGATCTTGATGTGTTGGAGAACTGGGATATAGACAACAAAATGAAATCCAGCAAAGACAAATGTAAGGTCCTATAACTTAGGGAAGAAAAACCAAATGCACAGATACAGAATGGGGGATGACTGGCTTAGCAGCAGCACTGCTGAGAAGGATCTGGGAGTTGTGGTGGATCATAACCTCAACATGAGTCAGCAATGCGATGCTGTTGCAAAAAAAGCAAATGCAATTTTAAGTTGCATTAACAAAGGCATATCATGCAAGTAACTGGAGGTGATAATACCACCCTATTAAGTGCTGGTTAGACCTCAGAGGTGGAATACTGTGTCCAATTTTTGGTCACCAATATATAGAAAGGATGTGGAGAAACTGGAAAGGATCTAGAGGTGAGCAACAAAGATGATCAAAAGGATGGAATGCAAGCTATATGAGCAAAGGCTGAAGGAACTTGGTATGTTTAGTTTGGAAAAGAGGAGATTGAAGGGAGACATGATAGTCTTCAAATACTGGAAAGACTACCATAAAAAAGATGGAGAAAAATTGTTCTTTCTTGCCACAGAGATCAGGACTAGAAGCAATAGGTTCAAACTACAGCAGAGCAGATTTCGATTAAATCTCAGAAAAAAACTTTCGAACTTTAGGAACAGTAGGACAATAGAACAGATCTTCTATGGAGGTTGTGGAAGCTCCTTCGATGGAGGTTTTCAAAGGGACACTGGATAGCCATCTGTCTTGGATGGCTTAGACACAACAAATCCTGAATCTTGGCAGGGGGTAAGACTAGATGACCCCTTGTGGTCCCTTCTACCTCTGTGATTCTATGGTTCAAGTTTTAATTTTGTATTGTAACCATTGTTTCCACAATTCTCTCTTTTTTCTAGTTAACTCTCCATTCCATCTTATATAAAATTTCTTTTTTTAATTACAAGTGTTTTGTGTTATACAGGAGCGGTGATTTAAGATAAAACTGGTAAACTGGGGGTACATTGCTCCTTTCGGGACAGAAGATCTGGGACTTCTGTGAGTAGCCAATGTCAAGAGCTGAATATCACAAAGAAATGCTTCAAAGGGACTCAGGATGGGATGCACCTATTGTAAAGACTACCTCTTGGTAGAGGCAGGGAGTAATGAGGGGATTCACAGTCCTGGGTACGTTGAGAACTATTACAGATGGTCTATGTGAAATAACCCATTTGTCTTCTAAACAAGAAGGTTGATTTATATAAAGATAAAATTGTAGAACAAAATAATTGGGTTGCATAACATACCTCATTTAGATATTCAGTGGGCTGCCAGGTTAGTTAAAGAACTCAGTGGGCTCCTCTTAGCTTAGTTACAGAATCAAGAAAATCTTCCATCTCTTGGTCCGTCCCCTTCACTGTCCATCCCATCTGGTCAATAGCCTCTCCCTACTCTGCCACAGGGTTCTTCCACACATAACTCAGGCTTCTATTTTTCAAGTATAAAGGGTTTTTCCAGTTCACTATTGTCCCAGACAGCCCCTCTCTTTCTCAAGTAGTCCTCTGAAGGGAAACACACACAATAGGTGTTGGTAAACTTTAGCATTCCCCCATCCTGCTGGAGATTGTTTAGGGAACAGGAGAAAGTCCTTGGGCCTAGGGGATGCTAAATAGCCTCCTTTCAAATGCTTAGCTCTGTCTGCTGAGACAGGAAGTTTCCCTGCTAAGAGAGCCCCATATTGTGCCTGTGATTGGGATAATTTTCTGATATACCCCTATGATTATGCCCCACATTAAATATCTCTTAGAGATGGATATCAGGCTGTCAGGCTAGAAGTGGCAGAGCTGATACCAGACTGGTCCAAGACAAAGAATAATGGGCTTTCTGGTCCTGTACTACTGTGTAACGAAAGTAGAGCTATCTATATCTGTACCTTATAAAGTCACTGTCCTGGGGATGGGGAGAAAAACTCCCCCTCATGGGGGAGTAATATTTATGGCCCCAATCTTGCAAAGATTTATGCATGTGCTTAACTTTAAGCAAATTATTAGTTCCACAAGAGCCCCAACTCAATGGAACAACTCACATGCTTCAATGTTAAGTATAAGTCTTTTTGCTGGATCTGGGTCTAAGTGGCAATGACCTAGGTGAGGAGTTCCCAAACTTTACTAATGGTATTTCGCTGGCTGGCCCCATAGTTGACTTTTCTGATTTCCAGATGTGGCTGCTGGTGTCTAGGCTCTTCATTGCAAAGAAGAGCCTGGAGCATTGGGAACAAAATGGATGAGCAGATCTAACTGCCTTTACCAGGGCCATTGCTACATAAGATGAGGAAGAAAGGGAACTGTGAGGGACTGGAGCTACCGGTCATAAGTGGGAGTGGGGGTGGGGGCAAACATCAAGAGAAGCAAAGCATAAGGCAATATGTCCAGGGAGCAGCAGTAAGAAGAAAACCAGATGGCTGGGTAACATGTCCCAGGAAGCAAGTTGAAGTGGCAGGAGAGCAAATGTCAGGCTTGGGAAGTTGCTGAGAAGGGGAGCAACTGGTAGGATGCACATTCAGGAAGCTGGAGGAGAGAGAAGAACAGAATAGATGGACGGGGGAAAGAACAAAGAAAACCAAAAGCCATACAGTGTGATTTCCTTTTTTCAAGAAGGACATAACACATTGCATTAAATACAGGAAAAAATACAACAATTCTGTCCTGATCTCACATGTTCAGATCAGCATATGCTAGAGTCACCCTGGGGGTTTGCCACAAATGGAGGTGAGGTGGACTGCATGATCTAAATTGGTAACAATCTCTTTATTAAAATGGGGGTCCACATTATGAAAAAGTTAGGCAACTTCTGCAACAGGTAACGTACTAATACGTCTTAGAGGCAATGACATAGCTTTTTAAAGTATGCATGTGCTGTGCATACACAGAGATTTTTACCCTAATGCATTGCCTTTCATATTTAGTCCCTCCAAAGGGCCTACAAGTGGGAGTTCCAAAATATCTTAAAGGGAGTATCGGAACACACCTACTGAGAGGCAGCCCTCTTCAGGAAGCCTTATGAGTGTAGTTAAAAATAAAAAGTGGTACAGTCTCTTGCACAAGATAATGGGGCTTTTTGGTCTGTTCGTTAAACTTTGCAAATTCTACAGATCTTAATATTTTAACTTTTCGGGTCACATGAATACAGAACACAAAAGACTGTTTGCTGGTGTTTCAGGCCCCTTACCATTTCTGAGAGCCCCACAGCAAGGTCTGTTTTAGGGGGGGGGGTCATTTAGTACCAGAAGCATTCTACAACCCCTTGATTTACCTACTCTCTGTCCTATCAGTGTCTCTTTGCACACCCCTCCCTGATGGACCAAGCAGCTCTGAAGACTCCAGTTTCTCTGCACTCGTCTAACTAATTACCAAATATTTTTATCATTTAGAATAATAATGAGACAGTTTTAGTTCTTAATACAATTTAAATATTTTACTTTTGCTTCAGATCTACATC
Organism: Lepidochelys kempii; assembly: GCF_965140285.1. Classification (NCBI taxonomy): domain Eukaryota; kingdom Metazoa; phylum Chordata; order Testudines; family Cheloniidae; genus Lepidochelys; species Lepidochelys kempii. The sequence goes on from NC_136382.1 coordinate 59,629,303, forward strand.
ACTAGCTAATCAGAACAAAGCTCTTATGGAGATAAATTAGACAGCCCATCCAAGAGCTGTTAAATGACGGTCCCCACATGTTGGCTGTCTAGATGCGGAGATTGTGGCATGTTATCTTGGAGACCACATACATTTCTAACTCTAAACCCTGAAACATCTGTTGGAAGAGTAAAGCATCTTCTGCTGGCTTTAGAAAAAGCAAGAGCAGCATTTAGCTAGGCAGGGATGCAAAGGACCTCTTGTCTGGAGAAAAACAGTCCAGAGGTGCAAAGAGAAAATGAATAATGTGTGGTATGTAGGGGAAAAGATACATTGGTCTCAGAAAGCTGGTTTATTATGGAATATTTAGCAATTTGGGTACAATTTGATTTATAGTGCAGTATAGATCTATATTTCTATACACTGTGCTATGCCCTCCCATTCCCTTTAACTTTGCTTTTTCTGTATTTTTTTTTTTTTACAGTTAATTAATATCTTAGGGGCTAGTTCTTCCCACCTCAGCATGATAAAAACCTCTCAGAAAAGGGTCATTTAGGGGAGAAAATCCCAGAAAGCATGGAAGAAACCTCTGTATACTACCACAGGCATACTTAATCTTCCCTCAGTGTGTGGGGATAGCCTAGATGACCTCTTGTCATCCCTTCCATCCCTGCACTTCTGTGATTTTTCTGTTAGAGGGTTCCTCCCTCACCCAAATGAGTTAGTGGTCGAGGCCATTGGCTCTGAACCAGGGGTATGTGTACCCCTGGGGGTACTCAGAGGTCCTCTAGGGTGTATTCAACTAATCTAGATCAGTGTTTCTCGATCTGGGGCTTGCAGCCCCTCAGGTGGTCATGGGACGGGTTTAGGGGGGTTGCAAATGCAGGGTTGGCATTAAGAAGTGGCAAGTAGGGCAGTTGTCTGGGGCTCCCCACCACAGGGCCCCCCGCAAAGCTAAGTTACATGCTTAAACCCAGTGACAGGGTTTGGGCTTCAGCCCAGGCGGCAGGGCTTGGGCTTCAGACAAGGCTCACAAGTGAAAAAAAGGCTCCATGTCACACGGAAATGTAAGTACAATATTTATATGCTAGTGGGTTTATTTTAGAATGATATGGTAAAAATGAGAAAGTCAGCAATTTTTCAGTAATAGTGGGCTGTGACACTTTTGAATTTTTATGTCTGATTTTGTAAACTACTAGTTCTTAAGTGAGGTGAAACCGGGGGCACTGAAGACAAATCAGAAAGGGGTACAGTCATCAGGAAAGGTTGAGAACCACTGGTCTAGGCCATAAACCCTGTGGATTCCACAGAATCTGCTGTAAGTGAGATTCATCTGCATGTAGATACTATGCCTCTTTACAGGTACTGGAGCCCTAGAGTCATTCTTTCTCAGTGCAATCACACCACCAGCTTCTCCCCTGGCTGCCCCGAGACCCTGCCTAAAGGAGGGTTCCTCACTGCAGAGGTGGTCTGCAGGAAAGGTGAGCAGTGTTGCCAATTCACAATGTTTTTCTTGAGTCTTATGATATTTGCTGTGTTTCTTAAAGCACTATCTCCAGGAATCATGTGAGGTTCTCAGCTTTCATGAAAAGAGGAAGTTTACAGCCCTCATGGTTGTGGAGGAAAGCCTTACTGTGACCTGAGTGCAACCTGAAGGTTCAAAAATCAGAAGGTAAATACAAAAGCTCTCAACATTTTTTTATTTTAAATCTCATTTGTGAGCCAATCTCATGATTTTAGAGGTCTCTCCAGGTATTCCATGACCCTTCTTCCAGCTGGAGTCAGGATGCAAACCTATTGCATCCAGTTCTTCTAAGTCAAAACAAAGAGACAAATTCTTCAGCACCCTCCTAGCCCATGGATAGTTTCAATAAAGCCAATGGGACTGTCTGTGGAGTAAGATACTACTCAAGGGGAGTAGTAAGGGTGGCAGAATCTGCCTTTAAGGTCAGAACAATACACATTACAACAATCTTTTTAATACCCAAGGCTCTAACATTCTTATTCTAAATTCTCGCAACACTTCATTTATCAACTGTAAACATTAATCAACATAGTATTGATACGTCTCAGGAAAGGTAAAAAGAGAAAGTTCATTGTCCTTTTAGCTTGAGCCTCCATATTCTATGTCGTCCACTGAACATAGGTTTTTCCAGTAGCCCTTTGTATGCACCCACCGACTAGATAGGAGAGGAAAACAGTTTCTATATTTAAAAAAATAAATCAACATGGTTATGAAAAATATTTCCAAAAACACAAACAAAAATAGCAGCACTAATGATTTCAGGAAAAAAGAAAGTGGGAAAAGATTACAAGCATTGTCAATGGTTTTGGAGTTGCCAAAGAAATAAAACCTTTAGATAAAATAAATAATAAAATATAAATAATAATAAATAATAAAAATAAAATAAAACCTTAGATAGCCTTTGAAGTCACACAATCTTAGAAGTGTGCACAGTGACAATGTTAGTCAGACAGGTGAAGATTCTCCTCTAATTTTCTTCCTAGTTTACACCAAAAAAGATAGGGACTGACAGATATTATCTTAACAGAAGGAAATGACAGGAGAAAAGTTGTCATCAGCATATAAGCTGTTTTGATATTTTGTTGGCAGTATACAGTTTTAAATATGTTCAAATAAGTATTGTATCGCCAACCATTAGCATACAGTTTGGGATTAGAATTAAAGTATTTGTAGTGATGGCAGTATGAATTTAAAAAGCATACTAGAGTAAGTGAGGGTAACTGTTTTGTAACTACCAATCGCTCTAAGTTTCTCTGGCTGTTGTATTTACCCACATTTTTTTACTCAGCTGCTTGGAGTAAAACAATCCTTTCTGGAAATTTCTTTATGTAAAATAATTGTAAACCAATAAATGGAAAACAATGTTTTCTAAACAGATCATGCCATTAAAAAGTCTCAACAATGAGGGGAAATGGGCTCACTCAGCTTGTGAGATTAAACTCGTAACTCATTACCTTTCAAAATGTTAATAAAAGTTTTGATCAAAGCCATCCGTTAGTAGCTGCAACTGATAACTGGTTTCTTTTCAAGAGCAGTAAAAGTGCTATGGCTCATTAGCAAATCTGCTTTCCTTTGATTTAATTCTCAAGGTTAAACCTTCCAACTGTTCCCGGAACGCACACTTTTTTAAATCTTGTTTTTAAATATTACTTATATTTATGGGTTGTGTGAATGTTCACTGAATAATGTTGGTATCCTTCAGAGGAAGATAGTTACAATATCTGTAAGAGTAAATATTAAACACATTTTTCTACTTAGCTCACTCTCTTAAAGTAATAGCAGCTCGTGTGCTAGCCCAGAACCTATGTAGTTACTAGAACTGCTCAGGCAGATTCAAACCCAGGTCAATGGGAGTTAGGTGCCTAAATACCTCTGAGGATCTGGACCACAGGGATTACCCTGATCCAAAAATGTGTTAATGAACCAATGCCATGGGTTAGAGTCGCTATTATGGAGGGGTGAGTGTGTTCCTTTTGCTCTTTGCACTACAAACATAATATGAAAGAAACTACATGGGCACAGCAGGGTCCAAATAACCATTTTTGCAAACTACATACGACTTGGGCCCACCTACATATATACACTGCTACTCTGGCAGGGTTCTGGTGGCTTCAGCATAGATCATGAGCACTACTAGAGGGTTTACAGACTATTTATTTAAAGGGATACTACCCAATGCACTGCAGTGGGCCCTTCTTTATTACTGATGAGTTTTCAAACTCCTCACAGGCATAATTAAGATGTTTGGAAATCCTGAGTGTCTTGTGAATTTTATCACAACCTGATCTCAGTTGTGGTCTCCAGGATCTATTGTAGAGTAAATACATGAAGAAATAATAAACGTACAAACCCCATAGATGTTCTCTTCCATTTATGTAGTAGTTTTTGTAGTGCAGGTGGCACTAGATAAAACTCAAAACTCAAAACACCTAGATAAAACTCAAAACACCGCTTACTTGAAGTCACTTATTTTAATGGCATGCCATTCACAATGGACAAGGTGTAGACTCCTTTAATTATGGCATCATGCTGCAAAACTGGGAAGTAATCTGATTTGTGGCTTCTGCAATAGCTACAAAAGCACTAATGCAAAATGATTTGCAACCTATTACATTGTGAGGCAATCTAGCTGCTCTGGGTGGCCTGGGGACTGAATCTCATACACTTCTCTGTATGCCGCACTCTGCTCCAATTAATTATCATGTTGCATATTAATCTTACCAAACCCAGAAGGATGTATTTTATGATGAATCTGAGGAGTGCAGATTACATTGCATACATTACAGTACAGTTTGCATTCCTGAGGACAGCCAATACTTAGGTCCTAAATCAAGGCCACATAAAACAGCATAAGGAAAGGAAATCCACTTATCCGTATACTAGGGACTAAACTGCAGTTAAATGTGTCATATTGTAGATATGAAAGGCTTGGGCTTCAGACTACTTTTGTGGCACACTTTACTGACTGCTTTTAAAGCATGTACTGCTATGCTGGAGTGTCATTTCATCAACTACACACATCAACTAATCCACAGAAGCTTTTAATGTCAATAAAATAACTGATTGTACTAAGTGGCTAAGGAAATCAAGAACTGTTGTAGAGTGCAGGGAGTGACAGAGGCAAAATGAATGTCACTTGCATTAACTTGTAACACTCCAACCCCTATGGGTAACAGGGACTAACCTCTTTATAAGTGTTTTGCTGTGGGATGAGAGATCTGAGATTAATTTTGGGTGAACCACTGATGGCAGCAAGGTCAATATTTGCCATTTTCTGTTCATATAAATTCTGTTTGTCTAAGTATTTATGTGCCCTCATCATGATAGGATCAGAGCAACTTACAATCATTAATTGATTTTATCCTCACACCACCCTTGTGGTGTAGGGAAGTATTTATCTCCATTTTACAGGTGAGGAACTGAGGCATAGGTAGACTAAATTGCCATACTGGATCAGACCTGTGTTATATCTATCCCAATAACCCTTCTCTACTAGTGAGAAGTTCTAGATGCTTTAGAGGAAAGTACAAGAACCCCACCATAGGCAGACGTAGGATAACCCCCCCGAACCAAAAAGGTCTCATTCTAATCACTCTTAGTAAAAAATGTGTTAAGTCCTGAAACACAAGGTTTTACATCCCTTTCAACATCTTTTGTTTTTAAAAGATTAACTGTAACAGTTCTGGATATTCTTGTAATTCATATAAATTTCCACTCACTCTTTCTAGTATGGGGATAGGAAAGCACCAGGTATATCTCACTTTCAAAACACTGTGACAGATCAGGGAAGGAGAGACCAAACACAAAAGAAGTAACCCACAATTCTGGAATCATTGTTTAAATAAACACAGCACCTTCAAGTTTATAGATGTATAACAACCTTCCTAAAACTGGTCCCCTCCCATCCCAGAAAAATTCTAGCTCTTAAATCAGTGTACACCCACAGAAAAAACAGCGTCCTAAAGTCTGCTTTTTATAGCTCCTGGGTTTCCTCCCCAAAGGCACAATTAGCCACAGCTGAATCCAGGAACATACTCACCCTTCTCCCCACACCCCTTAATTGAACTGCCTGCAGGCAGACACCTGTTAAAGGTTCTTTGGGCAGAGAGTGGGTTAGTTTAACCCTTGCTCTGCCAGCTGTGTGGTGAAGTCTTTAGACTACAGGTCTACTGCAAGATGAAGTCATATTCCTCTGTTTGTGATTCTTTTATTGCAGTAATAACTAGTATAACAAATGTTGTTATCCTAAACAGAGGAAGATGACTTAAGGTTGGGGACGGGGTGTTGGTGTGGGGAGAAGGGTAGGTGAAGCAGATGAGTCCTTAAAAGCAAAGATTCTGTTTTTCATGCAAATATCTTTACTAACAGTGACGTGTGGAGAATAAAAATACAGATATATGACATCAGTGGAACTATATTAAAATGCAAAATATCATTTTTTTCAATACAGTCTCAGTAAGTCTTGGAAGTTTAGGGTTGAACAGCCTGAGGTAACTTTGCGAGGTGGTGCTTAGAATTTTAGCTGCTCAATACTTACTGGAGTTAGAATCCAAATGCCTTAGCAGTAGTTCTATTCAATATTTTGGTATTTAGTATTATATTACTCGGAATCTTCCAAAAATTCTTTGGTGATTTATTAGGTTTTGACACAAACACAGTGTTATTTTCTCTGAGTCAGTACAGCTGTCCATTCCTACGACATCTAGGGATATATACAGATTTATGATTATGAAACAGGGAGTCTCACAAAATATTGGACAGTCTTCTCATAATCATCATATCGATCCCATTATTGTTTTCTTGGATGTGCTACTTGCTGAGTCAAAATATAAAGCAGAGTAATTGTAACTGCAGAGGCTGTTTTCTTCATTTCATGCTGTTCCCAGGCCTCAAGGAGAGTGGCTTGTGGATGCAGTACTGGAAGATGGATCGATGGTTACACAGCCAGGAGGAGCAGTTGCTCCTCAGATGGCTACAAGGACTGTTCCTTCAGCACACAGAGTAGCTCTGATTGTCTGCTTTTTCACAGAAGGTGAGGTGGAATATAGGGAAGAGCAACCTATCCATGGGGTTTTCCCCTCAGATGCTTGTTGGGTCTGAAAACCCTTACTGTTGGCAGGTCTTGATGATTTTTTCATTCATTGTTGGAGACAGTTCCATTCACAATGTAAAAAATATTTAAGATTAAAATCTCTGTGCAATGCCATTGATTTAAATGATGGAAAAAATAAATTAATTTTGAAATATAGGGTCAGATCTTCAACTGGCATGAATCAGTGTAGCTCCACTTAAATCAATGATGATTTACACCAGTTGAGGGTCTGGCCCATTGTGACTTTCAAGGAGAAACCTCTTTAGAGCTTTGATCTAAAGCCCAATTAAGTCAGCAGGTATCTTTCCATTAACGTCAATGGCTTTTGAATCAGACATCAAATGCTTAATCTTAATCTTCATTTAAAACTAAAGTACAGGTAACCTTAGAAGCAAGTACAACCAGACAGATATTTATAAAAAGGCACATCCAAAAATTAAACTTCAAATAAGATTTAAAACCAGAAACAGATTAAAATCTCTAACAACTTTAGGCAATGAATTCCAGGGATTAGCACCACTGTAACAAAATGTGCTCTCTCTAGAGGAAATTTGATTTTTTTTTGGTATATGCGTCAAAATTTCACAAATCAAAATGTATAACTTTTTTTTGTCTCTTTTCTGAAAGGCAAGAAAATAATCACTCTTCATTTGTGCAGTTTGGATGCTGTTTGCCTTAAGTGAACACAAAGGTCTTTATCAGCTCTCAGTGAGAGCTAAGGATTAAGAGGTGAATGCCCCCTGTTTGGAAATGTGTTTTACTTACATTCTTACCCATGTGATCAGCAATTATGAGACAGCGTAACAGAAGAGGTGGATATGAGAGGCTGTTCATACAGGAATCAAGAGGAAAGATCAAGAGAGTGACTAGTACAGTGCGTATACCACAATAAAGAATTTATGAATATACTTGCAGTTAGAACCCACTGATTCCAATTGCTGCTTTTGTGACCCCTTTTATTCACCTATTCACAAACATTGAGATGGGCAAGTGTTTACTCACAGGAATGTTTGTGGAAAGCCAAAGTGTCATGGTTACTAGCAAAAATAACTCCTTGTGAGACTATTTGTTATGGAAGTGCTTTCATGGACATTTTGGGAAGTTCTTTTTATTATACACACAAGATTTCCTGAACTACAAACATAGGACAAATTATTGAAAAGCTTGATCTATTTATGGGCAACTCATGGACAGAAAAAGTGACTCCTTTCACTTATGAAAGGTAAGTTCAACCAATCAGGGCACAGACAAAAAAGGCATAGGAATGAAGTGACCAATCACATGACATGGACAGCAACTCAAGAGTAATTATTCAGAGCAGTTCACAAACTAGTAAAAAATTCTGATCTGATTATAAAAAAACAATTAATTAAAAATGTTTGATGGTGTGTTCTATTCTGTAAGTCCTACCTTAGATGAGAACTGATCATGTGAATTGTGAGTGAAGTTTACGAACCTGTTATACCAAATGATTTGAGAATAAAAAAGGAAGCTGAATTTTGAGAAGTCACTGTGTTTGTGCATTCGTAGGGATCTGAGGCCAAATTCAGTTGAAGAAGCTTCAATGTCATTGAGGTCAGTGGCTTTGAAGAAGGGAAGAACGGGTCTGCTCTTGCTTTACATTATTATTTACACTTTGAATAGACTGTATATTCAGGTCTGGGGAGAGAGCAAATTATTCCGGTTTTGCTATCATTTAAATTTTCTTGCCACTTAGAAGAACACTCGAGAATGAATCCAGACATAGCAAAAGAAAGTATCATGGTGCAAACTATCTATAGCAATCACATGCACTGTGCCAAATCATGCTTTCAGTTGCATGTGTCAGCCCCACTGAAGTCAATAGCACTGTTTGGCATAGAAGTACTCATTTGTTATGCGATTACATTCACACAGTTCAGAATATAACTGCAAATCCAATGTGAGGGAGACTTTTTCACTGTTTCCTTCACTGCATCAACTACTTGCAGATGTTTCCACTGAACCTTTTACCCTTTTGTCAGACAGCAGTACTACTGCTGCTGCCAGCATTTGCCCCAATTAGTTGTTCATTTGACATTATTAAGCAAAGGGTGACTCAGAGAATAAGGGAGAAAATGGAGTACCCTGTAATATTAGAGGGGGACATGGTGGTGTAACGATGCAGCCTCTCGCAGGACACTAGAGTATCAATTCCGGACAAATTGCTTAGAGCAGGGCAGTCCCAGCCCAAAGCTGGGTGTCCTTTAGTACAAAGGCACACCAAACCAACCCAACAGAGAGGACTTCAGTTTTACCCCACTGGCTAACCTGAAGTCATACAAGCAATTCCCTTAGACACTCCAGTTTCTCAGTACACCACCAGCGCCACTCCTTATGGGGAAGAATGCTTATGAAAACAGCACCCCAGTAAAAGAAAAAAGGTTCTCCTGATCCCAAAGGACCAAGCCCCAAACCTACGTCAATATACAAGTGTTTCTTGATTGGGCACTTAATCTGAAGAGTCCCTTCTCAATAAGATGGCCAAATGCTTCACTGGTGCTACTTAGAATCAAACACATTGAGATACAAGTACATAGCCAATATTTATAACTTCAAATATAAAAATGATACATGCATACAGATAGCATAATCATAATGAGCAAATTGCAACCTTTTCATAGACACTTTACTGGACCTCCTTTGTACCAGATTTGGTGCAACTATAGGACCTTGGTTGCAACAATGATCTATACGGTCACTGTTCATGTCAATAATGTCACAGGTGGGAAGAGATATTCCTGAGGCTGCCATTACGCCATACTGTGCTGCAAGCACCACTGTCTCTTATCCTTTCATAGGTGAGGTGTAGTAGATTGGTTGTGATTTGTTCACTTCTGCCTGACACTCTTCTCATTCTAATGTAACCATTTTTTTTCCTGTGCACACTTTTCTTGCGTAATGGAAACATAAAAATTTCCCCCTCAGCTCATTCATTGAGTGTTTGATACAAAACCCAACAACATTAATGTGAGCAATTCCATTGAACTCAATGGGCTTTAGACTCTGTCCTGAAAGCAATTGGACAAACTATTGTTCTAATTATCTTTGGATTTTTCTCCTGTCACACAGCAAGTACACCTCCCTTGCCAGACTCTCCTTTTGATATCAGTGAATGCTGATGATAAAGTGCCTGATCATTTGCCATTAAATTCAACAGCAAAAACTCTCATAGACATCAAAGGTGTAGGAGGTACACAGGTGGATAACAGTCAGTAAAATGCAGTGTTTCACTGACAAAGTATGTTTGTGTCTGTTATGAGGAAGTAGGTGGAACTGTATTGGGTGGAAATAGATCACTTCTATCTTGTATAAAAAATTCCAGTTGGAGCTTTGTTTTAATGTTTCTATCATATATTCTTGCCAGTTTCCTGTTGCATGTATGACAGGTTTCAGAGTAACAGCCGTGTTAGTCTGTATTCGCAAAAAGAAAAGGAGTACTTGTGGCACCTTAGAGACTAACCAATTTATTTGAGTTGTAGCTCACGAAAGCTCATGCTCAAATAAATTGGTTAGTCTCTAAGGTGCCACAAGTACTCCTTTTCTTGTTGCATGTATGTTATTGGTAAAATTATATAGAGCTTCAAATGAAATAAACTATAATTTTTATTGGTTTGTCTTATTGAACTGTTTCTTTTGATGCAATACCCAGAGTTGGCATAGTTAGTTGCTGAAATAAATTCATATTAATTTTGTTCTTTACTGGCATCTTATCAGTGCTGATTTCAGCTGTTAACAGTCAAGTTGATGCTGCTTTCACTGGACTTTGCAGACATTAACATTAAGAATTATGACCTACAGGTGTATTTAGATGGAGAACTAACTGTTAACAAAGTGAAGTACATCATAGTGAAAAAGACAATTTGATTATTATGGAAATACATTGTGTAATACTAGATTCATTCATTCGAGATTATTTAATATGTTTTCCAAGTATTAGTGCACTGTAAAAATTCTTGCATAATGACAGGTTTCAGAGTAGCAGCCGTGTTAGTCTGTATTCGATGCATCCGATGAAGTGAGCTGTAGCTCACGAAAGCTTATGCTCAAATAAATTTGTTAGTCCCTAAGGTGCCACAAGTACTCCTTTTCTTTTTATAAAAATTCTGTATATCAAAGTTTCTCTTCTCAAAAATGTCCCTCCAAAAGTAGTAAAAATAATGGACAAAGGGACATAAGTTATAGAAACATATGTCTTGGCCTTGAATTATACTGTCTGTTTCTTGGCTTTCTGTGTCTATTCTTGTAGGAGTGTGTCATAGTTTCTGTTAGAAAGTGTAAAAGAAAACTGAGCAGATGATGTCAGCACAGACAAGGTGGCTCCTTGCAGCAGATATTAAATAATGGCTCGACTTAAAAACTGATGTGAAATGAGACACTTAAAAATGAATTTGGCTAAATTGACGGAAGACGGGATTTGGTATTTAAAAGTTACTCAACTCGCTATTTTGTGGGGGAAGGAGAAGTGGAGAAAATGGTCCTCCTCTATTCAAAAATCAATTTCAAATTCAAAGATCAGCCCACAAATCATTTGGAGAGTTGATAAAATAATACTAATAGACTTATTTTGGCAGAAACATGGTTGTTAACATGCTGGCTTCTTTCTGATGTTCTCTTGCAATATGCGTATGGGGACGTGGAGTCGATGTCATGTCACTGTATCTGTGTACAAGAAATGAACAAAAAAGAATCTCTCTACAGTAACCTGACATTCCATAAACTCACAGCTTCGGAGTTTTGGAAAGACAGGCATTCTTCAGAACTGAGAAATATTAAGACAACATAGGCCAAATGCTGCTCTCAGGTATGCAAGTGTAAATCTGGGATACTGCCACTGAGTTTGGTGGAGATACTTTGGATTTACACCAGTGACTGAGAGTAGAACTTGGCTCTGTGTGTCCCCTCTCCTGATGTTGGTGAAAAATGTGGTCTTCATCTCGATACACAAAATAATCATAGGAATATGCACATATGGATACTTCCTTCCTTTTTTTAGTTGCTAGAGTGAAGATACACAGAGTGAAATCTAGCCTGATACAAGGGTAGGAGCCCTCTTTGATGCACCTGCTGAGAGTGGCTATCTACAGACAATAGTATACTATTCACATTAACACTTGCATTTCAGACCTGTCTTCCATGCAAGGATCTCACTTGCCTCTTGTGATATGTCAATGTGCTATAAATTAGATAAGTCGCAGAAATGGTTGACATGCTTTGTTCTGAAAAGTCTCTGTAGTAATGTGGCACTCAGGGTAGAGCAGAACAGCATATGACATAATCTTGGTGTCAGTGTTAAATGATTAATGATAACCAAACTCAAGACTTGGCTGTCTGCACCTTTAAACTAATAAACACAAAAGGGGACTGTTCAATCACAATGTTTAAACAGAAGACCTGACCTGGCCCTGGAGTTCTGGGCTACTACTGAGGAGTTCTCCCATGTCCTGCTCACTCAGGACTGTCCTTCAAAGAAAGCAGGCAAGCCTTTTTAAGTGGCCTTCAGGCTCCTTATTGATCAGTGTCCCTCCCTGGCCCTTCTCAGCCTCTGGAGGACTAAATTTCATTGGTAGTCTAGCGTAAGCAGGTGTTCTGTAAGCAAAGGGTGCCAGGGCACCATTGCCTCTAGAAAAGGGCAGAGATGGCCTGATAGAGCCTGTCAGAAGCCTGTACACTGTGGGTTCTAAATTTTGACCAGCACCTTAATTTTTTTAGCTAAAACGTAATTGTTTTATTGCAGTGTATTGTTTGGAACATACAAAGTTTTACAAGCACAATAAAGTTTTGCAAGTCTTCTTTGTTAATGTCATTTTGAGAATTTTTTTTCTTTTATAATATACGGAACAATCATCTAGTTGCAAAGCCACATCCAGACCTAAATCTTTGAGCATTAGACTTCTTTTTGCAGACAAAATTCCACATCCTGGTGTTACTTTCTGGTTGTTTGCTTGCTCTAATGCAAGGATATCCTGGCTGAACTGTCTGGCTGAATTATTTTTTTGGCTTGATAATACTGTAGATAGTGTGCTTTAAAAGAGTGCAGAGGTGACACTCACAATCTTCAGAACCATATACATGTGTTTCTATAGCTCATTGCTACTGTGGGACAGGTTCTGGGAGAGAAGGGAGCCCTTTGTGACTTGAATAACTGAAATGAAAGCAACTGCACTTAAAAAAAAAAGAAACTGGGAGATGAAAAGGAGATTTTCAGTGGGATTTTCAAAGGAAGATTAAGGGAATTAGGTACTCAAATCCATGAACTTCCAATATCACTTGGGTGCCTAACTTCCTTAGGTTCCTTTGAAAATCTAAGCCTAAATGCTGAAAAACAAAAATAAACAGAGAGAGGGAGAGAAGAGGAAGAAAAATAACTATTTAGGGTCAAATGTTGCCATTGGACAGCTGTATGCAATTCCCATTGACTTACAATGTAGGGTGTATTGTCCCAGAGAAAAAAGGATTAATACAAAGGTCTATAACAGAACGTAGGTTTGCAGAGATAAGAGTTGGTATAAGAAATCCCAAACCTTTTTAGTTTTAGAAGTTCATAAAACATAAAGCATCTCTGCATTCTCCCATTCCCAACTGTTTAGCATCCATAACTAAACAATTACTTTCCAGTCCAGCAAAACACTTAGTAGGTATGTAATTCAAAGCATGTGAGTAACCACATGGAAGTAAATGCACTATTTAGGTGGTTAAATTTATGCCTGTGCTAAAATGCTTTACTGGATTCGGGCCACGGAAATATCTCTTTTAGAAGAGACAATCAAAAGGTGTAGGTAATACTAAAGATCTCTTTTGCTCCAGTTTATCCTAAGCCGACAAACAGACATTCAGTAATTTATTGTCTATGTGGGTATTTCCACCTTCATTTTTCTATTATTTTTCAATAGGTGGAGAATTGGGATAGCCTGACTTAATGATGCTGACTTCACTAACACTGACTTCTTTTGTGGCAATGAACAATGGTTTGAAGATGTAAAACAGATGTTTCTGCAAGATCCATTCGGCAGAATGAAGAATAGAGCTGAAGCTGATGTCATTGTGGATGATGTATTCAGGGATAGCTACTTTCTAAAGGAGAATATGCTCAATCATATAATAGACACATGTGGTTTATATAATACCTTTCATGAGCTGTTGACATGAAAGGACATTATTGTTCTGAAATCTGGAAATTTTCTTTTAGGCTTTTCAGCATTTGGTTGTTGGACGCACATCTTGAATTCGGTACCCTGTCAAAACAATCCCTCCATGACAATGGGTGAAACCACATGTGAGTGCGCTCAGAGTCCCAGGGTGATTTTTGTTCAGTTGTGGCATTGTCCATAGTCTGAGGAGACCCTCTGGGAAGAGCCAAACAGTTAGCAGGCATTGTTTTTTAATTCTCTGTCTTTTTGTGAGAAATTAGCTGTTTTTCCGAGTGTGCACTGCCAGCTTGGGGGTGGTGGTAGGATAGAAGTGATGATCCCGGGCCAAGAAAGAAGTCAGAAATAACTTTCCTTAGACCTGTAGTGGTGTCTGTGCAAAATGAACAATTGTTTGGTGTATTGTCCACTTGCTATTGATACAGTGTATGATTGTAATGCTCTTTTGCTCTGACTGTATGACATACTTCATGACTAAGCCATTAGAAATTTGAGGCCCAGCAATGGTGAAGAAGAATTTTCCACCTAGCAGGGAATATTGCAGTTCAGTATTCTCCTAGAAATTTTGGAAACAAAATATAGCACCATACATTGGAGTATTTTCTTGTTTATAGACAGTGTGGTTTAATATCTATTTTTCTATTTAATTTTTTTGCAATAAAATATGTATTTTCCTATCAATATAGGCATTACATTCTTGATTGAAGGTGATAATTGTGGTGGTGGTAATGATCAACATGTAGTGAAATCATGCTATATGGCTATATTATAGCAGAAGAGGGAGAAGTTGCTGAGCTCCTTCCTCCTTGGTCCTGTCTTCTCTTTTAATACAAAATGCATTGTGCTGTCATTCACCGGCTAGATTATGGGATACAAAAAGAAACAGAGCTTTACATTTTACTTGAAAGATTATGCTTAAAATGTACTCTCATAACTGTATGTAGTGTAGTTGTAGCCATGTCGGTCCCAGGAAATTAGAGAGACAAGGTGGGCGAGGGAAAATCCTTTATTGGACCAACTTCTGTTGGTGATAGGGACAAGCTTTTGAGCCACACAAAGCTCTTCTTCCGGTCTGGGAAAGGAACACCCATCATCACAGCAAAATGCAAAGTGGAACGGATGGTTTAGCATAAGTAGTTAGCACATATTTTAAGGGACCATTTAAGGTAGAGTGGCCTGTTAACACCTCTGCAGTCATAGGACAAAAAGAGGACAGGGGTACTGGTGGGTTTAGATTGTTGTAATAAGCCCTAAATCCAGTCTCAGTTTAGTCCATATTTTTAGTGTCTAGCAGAGTAATGAATTTAAGCTCCAGGCTCATCTTTTTGAATGTGCCGTGCAGGTTTCCCTTAAGGATGAGGACTGATAGGTCAGATATAGAGTGATTGCTTTGTTATAACTGAGGTACCTAAAAGGCTGATCCAGAGCCCAGTGAAGTCAATGGAAAGACTTTCATTGACTTGAACCCATTTGAATAGACCCTAAATTACCAACAGTCCTCCTTATTCTGAACACATGGTATGATCATCAGGGATGTGATAAACGTGGTAGACAACTGTTGATACTGAGTGTCTCCTCTACAGAGATCGCACAGAAAAGAAATATCCGTACAAGAAGAAAGCAGGGGGGGAAAGCCAGAAGTCAATGTTTTCTTGAATCAATCTGATCTTGAAAGAAAATCCAGGAGTAGAATAGCTGAGAGAATGGATTCCTTTTGTTGAGTCCACAGTTGCTGAACCCACCTACTCAGAAGCCACAAAGACTTGCCCCACCTCCTTTTATGTAAAAAGACTTCCTGCCATTCTAATGTAAGATACATCTCAGAACGTAACATTTTTAAAAGACATGAAAACATAGGCATCTATACTCTTAATAATGTTTAGAATTTGATTTCTTAAATCTTTATTTCATAGAATGAATATACAGATAATAAGTACATCTACACGATTATATAAAGGACAAAACATTTATTAAAGTTTCACATTTGGATCAGTTATTTTATTGTGTCCATTCTGAATTAGTACAGTGTATATAGTATCTTAGACATTTTACAGTAACTGACAATGGTGCTTTTCATATTTTTTTGTTGAAAAAAAATTCAAAATGTGAAGGTCAAAGTTTTATTCTAATTTACACATGCACTACTCCATTGAAACTAAAATGGTGTGTGGAAATCAATGGATTAGTATGTGTGTGAGAACGAGGGCATCCTTTATGCATGGGAAAAACTCCCTGACAAAATCTGAACAGTCATTACCTTTGTCCTCCTTCAAATATTTCCTTAAAGCTCGCCTCTGCCAGGGTGCCTACAAAACCCAGCCTGCTAATCATGGCTAGACAAGTGAGAAGTTTTGAATATTCCTCTTTCCCTTCTTCCATTTTCCTATTCCCTTTCTTTGTACTGCTAAGCCCCATTATTAAAAAGTAAACAAAAAATAAACTCTACAATCCATGTACATAAGAATGCTCAGCCAATTCTTCACCAGATTAATTTCTTTGTATGTCCTATTCCCATATCCTCCCACCCTTTCTTTGTGTGTGTCCTTAGCTTGTAAGCCCTTCAGAGCAGCGATTGTCTCTTTTCTATGTTTGCACAATGCCTAAAACAATGAGGGGCACCACAATAATAGCTGAATTTCATCCAAAATGTAGATGCTGAATGTATGTACAGTATAGCCTAAGTTTACAAAATATTGTTATTGTTAATACAATGTAAGAGAAGCTCTCTCTACTTCCTGCTAACTCTAAACAAATGCTTCTGAATTTCTTTAATAAGAACTGCTATCCAACCAATTCAGCCCCTTATTTTGGCAGCTGTCAAAGAAATACTACTACAAAATTTAGCAATGCACTTTAATTTCAAATCTTCAGATGCATCTCCAGATGGAACTGCCAAGTTATCGACTCCTTTGTAATTTATTATATGGATTTTTGAAGCCTCAATCTCTCCTTGAAAATTTATGTATTAACTTATTATCCAACAATCAGTAAGTAACAATGGGCTCTTTTTACAGTATTTTAAACTCTAAATAATATTTATTTTTATTGCTTTACATCCACATATTCTCTCATGGCTGTCAAAGTTTCACGAGTTGTATTATTTCCAGTTAGTTTTCTGACTTAAACCACTCAGTCAATCAATCTTATTCACTTTGTCTATATCTGACAGTTCTCTAGATTAAAAAATGTTGGAGCTGCACAGTACATTCTGGATTACTGCTGAACCATTTTGAGAAATGTGATTCTTAATGTATAAAACTTGCCAGATCATATTCCCTCAAGTGTTGAACTCCATATAAATCCTAAAGTTAAATTGATTGTCCTACAGCAGCAGTATAGTACTAAGCATATAATATACATGACTAACATATGAATTAAAAAATGAACTCAGTTTTTTTTTAAATTAAATTACTTTTTTTCTAACCTCCTCTGATACAGCAGAATTCACTTTACAGCACAGGGCCTTTCAAATTCTGCTGCACCCTCAGGAGAGCTCATTTGCACACTCTTTTGCCAACACCAACTTCTCCATCAGTGGTTTAATCCATTTTACTCCATTCACAGCATGCATGTCTCAGAGGAAGTTTTCCTGCATGTGTGTTGTCAGCTTGGAAGAGCCATGCCAGCTCATAGACCAAAACAGCAGAGGCATGGGAACATTTTTTGTAGCGTCAAACATAAATCATAATTTGCCAACTGTAAAATTTTATTGTAAGAAAATGCACACTGGGCAATATGGGCAAAACATTTAATTTACATTACATCTGTTGGCCCATGTACCTAGTAGCATGCTGTTATATAGTTGCACTCAGATATCATTCTGCATTTTTAGTTAATGCATGAAAACAGCATAACAACCTTCAAGTGCATAAAAGGTTGTTACAAGGAGGAGGGAGAAAAATTATTCTCCTTAAACCTCTGGGGATTGCACAAGAAACATGGACATTAGGAAAAAATTCCCAACTGTCAGAGTGGTTAAGTGCTGGAATAAATTGCCCAGGGAGGTTATGGAATCGCCATCATTGTAGATTTTTAAGAGCAGGTTAGACAAATACTTCTCAGGGATGGTCCAAATAATATTTAGTCCTGCCATGAATGCTGGGGACTGAACTAGATGACCCCTCGAGGTCCCTTCCAGACCTATGATTCTATGAAAAACAGCCATGACAATATTTTGATATGAAATGAATATTAAATTTAACTGGGCCATGGGACATGGAGGAATAATTATGTTATGTATCGGGGACTTGTGTTGGTTGGGAGAGAACTGGACTGTAACCTTGGGGGGATGCAGCGAAAGATACTAGTATCATAGCTACTATTGCAAGTCATAGGTGCAGAGTCACAGGATTGCTGATGAATGCCATTGTGGGAACAGAGAGGTCCAAATAACCTAAAGAAATGATGCAACAGTTACCATCTTATTTACTTGTCAAAAGTATCTCCTGCTTGACCTCTCATTCTGTGCCAGTCTCATTCCACTGCTCCGCAGCTGGCACTGTGATCTGTAAATACATTCATCAACCTCCTTTTTCTTCGGTAAGAAATCCTTTGAGACTCAGGGCTTGTCTTCACTACTGGGGAGATCAGTGCTGCTGCAATCGATGCAGTGGATGTCGATTTAGCGGGCCTACCAAAGATCCGGAAATTGATGGCAGAGTGCTCTCTGGTCAACTCCGGTACTCCAGCTCCCCGAGAAGAGTAAGGTAAATCGACCGGAGACCATCTCCCATTGACGCAGCGCCGTGAAGACACCGGGGTAAGTCAACCTAAGCTACGACGACTCCAGCTACGTTATTCATGCAGCTGGAGTAGCATAACTTAGGTTGACTTACCCCGATAGTGAAGACAAGCCTTCAGATGAGTTTGTGAAAATGACCGTGGGTGAAATCCTAACCTTACTGAAGTCAATGGCAAAGCTCCCTTTAACTTCAACGGAGGTATGATTTTACCCTCTCTCTCCTGAGAGAAGGTAGCTCCCCACTGTATTTTCCACTGAATGCATCTGATGAAGTGAGCTGTAGCTCACGAAAGCTTATGCTCAAATAAATTCATTAGTCTCTGAGGTGCCACACGTACTCCTTTTCTTTTTGCGAATACAGACTACTCTGAAACCTCTCTTGAGAGAGACAGTGACTTAGATAACATCTTTTTCCTTTAAGGAAAACACAAACAGATTATGCCATAAAATTACCTCACCATTTTTATCTTAATAAATATAGGCTTTATTTATTTACAAGGAGTAATACAAACACTGCTTGTCAAACAACAGAGAAACATTGGAAAAATTACAGGAATAAATGGGCTTACATAAATATAGTTACTTAAATTCATGTATCAAAAGCCCTAATTCTTGCTAGGATTTGTTACAATAAATACTGAAGAAGATAAATCGCCAAGATAAAACAACATCTCTTACCAATAAATACCTAGCTCACATACGCAAACAGTTAGGCAATCCATCTACTCTGCCAACTGAAAAACACCTCTGCTTGGTCTTTCAACGATATTTCCAAAACCATATTTGAAGTTTGATATGATTCGAAACAGCATCTCTTCCCAGCAATAAATCCTCAACCAAAACAAATAATTCAATTAACTGAATAACAAGCAATTCTATTGTTCCCATGATTAACATTCCCTCTTGCCTCAAACCTACATTCAGGGGATTGTTTATTCTGTTCTATATATTTTGATGATATGCATCTGAGTATTTGAAGTAACAGAGATTTCACTTAGAGCTGGTTGGGAATTTTCCAACTAAACGTTTTTTCATCGGAAAATGCTGATTTGTCAAAACTGAAGCTATTTGCAAGAAAGGAGCTATATCACAACCAACCCTAATTCAAAAATTTTTTTACAAAAAGACTTGAAATTAACTTTCGACGTGTAAAGTTTCATTTTGCATTGCAAAATGACTTTTTTTAAAAATTTTAGTTAACTTATGCTAAAAAGTTATGTTTTTTAAAAGCTCATAAATGCAAGAAAATCTTTGAAAATTATCAAACCCAAATGATCCATTAGCCCAATCTGAATTTTTTTTATTGTTAGTTTGTGAACATTTTCAACATTTGGACTTTCCATCCTGTTTTGGGATGGGACATTTTTTTGAAATCTCAAAAACTCTTATGGGACGGGAAAACCCATTCACATCTGTTTTCAATGACAATGTCTGTTAAATAAGGTTAAGGTTAAACTCACATAGGTTCTTTCTGTGAATCATTCCTAAACAAACCAAGAAATCCATAGTTACCCATAAATGTATGATACATGAAAAATATCTGAAGGGATGTGATATTTTATGATTATTTTTATTATTATTTAGCGTATGCATAGTTGGCTAGCCAAGCGATGGCATCTTCAGTGGCGTGATGCAGTTCTTCTAGGCCACCGCTGTTAGCAGGCATTCATCAACAATGGGCATCATCGTCTGTGTTGCACCGCAGCTGCACAAAGGGCTGTCACAAAGGCCCCAGCAATATTGGTTGGCTGCACAGAGACCTTGCGCGGTCTGGAACCTATTCAACAGGGACCACTGATGACAGGGCAGGTCAAAACCAGGTGGGAAAATAGTGGGGTCAATGACACGGGACTGGTTGGGGATTGTAACAGTTATCCATTCCTCTCACCAGAGTGTTTCCGCCCTAACATCCTGGTGTGGCGGATGAGACCATAATGGGCGATGTGATGGCAAACATGCAGCTGGTGGTTTAAAAAAGTCATTGTACAGTGGCATGCTTGAGTTGGTGCATACTTTCTCGAGTACTGTGTCAATGGTAACCTCTCGTTTGATATGAGGTGTCATAAATATAAAGGGAAGGGTAACCACCTTTCTGTATACAGTGCTATAAAATCCCTCCTGGCCAGAGGCAAAGTCCTTTTACCTGTAAAGGGTTAAGAAGCTCAGGCAACCTGGCTGGCACCTGACCCAAAATGAACAATGAGGGGACAAGATACTTTCAAATCTGGAGGGGGGAAAAGGCTTTTGTCTGTCTGTGTGATACCTTTGCCGGGAACAGATCAAGGATGCAAGTCCTACAATTCCTGTAAAGTTAGTAAGTAATCTAGCTAGCAAATGCATTAGGTTTTCTTTGTTTTGGCTTGTGAAATTCGCGTGCTGGAGGAAATGTGTATTCCTGTTTTTGTATCTTTTTATAACTTAAGGTTTTGCCTAGAGGGATTCTCCATGTTTTGAATCTGACTGCCTGTAAGATTATCTTCCATTCTGATCTTACAGAGTTGTTCTCTTATCTTTTTTTGTTCTTCTAATAAAGTTCTGTTTTTTAAGAATCTGATTGGGTTTTTTGGGTCTTAAAAATCCAAGGCTGGTTTGTGATCATCTTGTTTATTCTCAAGCCTCCCCAGGAAAAAGGGTGTAAGGTCTTGGAGGGATATTTTGGGGAAATAGGAACTCCAAGTGATCCTTTCCCTGTCCTTTCTCTAAATCATGTGGTGGTGGCAGCATACTGTACAAGGACAAGATGAAATTTGTGCCTTGGGAAAGTTTTTAACCTAAGCTGGTAAAAATAAGCTTAGGGGATCTTTCATGCGGGTCCCCACATCTGTGCCCCAGAGTTCAGAGTTGGGAAGGAACTTTGACAGGTTCTGTGCTGAGGGTGAGCAGGGAATCAAGAGAAGGTCTTCTTCAAGACTATAGCTTCCACACTGGCCCATATGCGGCTTGCCTGTGTGCAACACTGGTCCTCCGTCCCTAGTGACGGTAGAATGGCATGGAAAAGTTACCCTTAATGGGGCAAGACACAAAGCAGGTCTGCCAAAGTTTCTTCGAGATCTCTGAGGCAGATTCCTGTGAAGAAAGGGAGGCAGATTCCTGTGAAGTGAGGGAGTCAATCATCACCCTGTTCCAGTGCTCAGACCTGGCATGTGGTGGTACGCGCATCATACATACACAAGCCTGCTTTCTGCAACCCTCCTGCCCCCAACAACTCACTTCGACGATTCCCAAAATCAAAGCCACTTAGCAGGGGCCTCCTCTCCTGTTTGCACTTTGCCAAGCTCCAACAGCTGTGACTGGCTAGCCACCTCCAGGGGAGAGAAGAGCTCTTGGCTGCATGCATCTCTGACCTCTGAATCGTCCTCTGCCTCTGGGTCCCCCTCCCCCTCCACATCCTCATCCAAGATTTCCTCCTCCTGGCTAGGTTGACTCTTGACTGGCATGTGAGCCACTGAAGTATCCACAGTGGCCTTTGCAGTGGAGGTGGGGTCACCACTGAGTATCGCGTCCAGCACTTTGTAGAACTGGCAGCTCATGGGCACAGCACTGGAGCAGCAGTTTGCCTCCCATACCTTGCGGTAGGCATTCCGCAGCTCCTTCACTTTGACTCTGCACTGCTATGTATCCTGGTCATGGCCGCTTTCTGTCATGCATTGTGAAATCTCTCCGTAGGTATCAGAATTCCTATGGCTGGAGCGGAGCTGGGACTGGACAGCCTCCTATCCCCAAATGCTGGTGAGGTCCAGCAGCTCAGCATTGCTCCAAGCAGGGAATCACCTAGTGCATGGAGCAGGCATGGTCAGCTGGAAAGATGCATTGAGACCATTGCATGCGTCACCGAGCAAATAGGAAGGGGACTTTAAAATTCCCAAGGAATTTAAGGGGTGGGGCTCATGGTTGGTCACCTGTTATCACAGTTGACAAGAAGGGATGAATTTCAGAGGGAAAATTACTTTTTAGTGCTAATGAGGCCATATTCATCCCTTCTTTTCAACTGTTGAGAATTGGACACTTCCACCTTAACTGAATTGGCCTTGTTAGCACTGACCCACCACTTGGTAAGGCAACTCTCATCTTTTCATGTGTTGTTATATATATACTGCTTACTGTATTTTTCACTCCATGCATCTGATGAAGTGGGTTTTAGCCCATGAAAGCTTATGCCCAAATAAATTTGTTAGTTTCTAAGGTGCCACAAGGACTCCTCGTTGATTTTACTGTCCACACTGTAACTCTGCTGAATTCAGTGGAATTGCAATAGAGACCTTTAGCCCTTTGTTCTGCTTTCTTCTCAATTCAAAGTTGATAAAGTAGTACCATAAATATTCGATACATGCTAAAGGAATTCTGAAATTTTAAGTAAAGATAAAGAAAAATGTTGCCTTGCTCTTCTTGCAAGGTTTGTGATAGGAAGATCGTTTTGATACAAGTCTATTGCATTGCAATTCCTTTCAAGTCTGTTATCAGCACAAAATTCTTTAAAAAGCCTTTTTGCAGTCTACAATAAAATTTTTTGGCTTCCAAATTCAGCCAAGGGCTGTCTTTCCAAATATTTCATTCTCTTTTCATTATTAACACTGGACATACTAAAGAAATATCCAAAGGAAAGCAAATCAGAACCATGGGGGGAAATGCATTTGCTAAATTGCCAGTTATACTGTTTATCCATTTATAATCTTCTTAGAAGTAGCTCTGTGGGGCTAAATGTGTTTCCATATTGTTTCTAAGTCTTTTAGATTTTTCTCCACCTGCATTCCTGAGGTGATGGAAGTATGGTGCTAAATACTAATGGCCAAAAAAAAAATTATTTTGCAGGGCTGGAGCTTAATTTGTTTAACTTGTTAAAAAGTTCAGGATTTCAAAGCTTATATTGACCACAGCTTGTTAAATATTGCTATGCTTGGCTTACGTAATTCTAAAACTTTTGGAGAGTAAAGAAATAAACATAGCAATAAGTTAAAGTACAAGTAATTGGTGAATAAATTATTCAGCAAAATTAATGATGGATTGTAATAGTTTGTTCAGGGGCCCAAGAGGTCCAGGAAGTAACATATCGGGTATCTAGTCTCTTGCCCCAAAAGTGGAGTGTAGAGACGCCTACCCTTGCCCCTAGGCCAGAAGCATAACCGTCTCAGCCCTAGCTCTCAGGTGGGGCATGGTAGGGAGACCTGGGCCCTCCTTCTCCACTGGTCCCAGCCCAGAGCTCTGTGGAAACAACACCAGCCAAGGCCTCCATGCCAAGGACCAAAGCCTGCTGTCCTGTGCCACTTCCTATCTCTATTCTTGTCATAAATATAAAGGGAAGGGTAACCACCTTTCTGTATACAGAACTATAAAATCCCTCCTGGCCAGAGGCAAAACCCTTTCACCTGTAAAGAGTTAGGAAGCTAAGATAACCTGGCTGGCACCTGACCAAAATGACCAATGAGAACACAAGTTACTTTCAAAGCTGGAGGGAAGGGGAACAAAGGGTCTGTCTGCCTGTGTGATGCTTTTGCCTGGAACAGAACAGGAATGGAGTATTAGAACTTGTTAGTAAGTAATCTAACTAGAAATGTGTTAGATTTCCTTTTGTTTAAATGGCTGGTAAAATAGGTTGTGCTGAACGGAATGTATATTCCTGTTTTTATGTCTTTTTGTAACTTAAGGTTTTGACTAGAGGGATTCTCTATGTTTTGAATCTGATTACCCTGTAAGGTATTTACTATCCTGAGTTTACAGAGGTGATTGTTTTACTTTTTCTTTAATTAAAATTCTTCTTTTAAGATCCTGATTGCTTTTTCATTGTTCTTAAGATCCAAGGGTTTGGGTCTATGTTCACCTATGCAAATTGGTGAGGACTTTTATCAAGCTTTCCCCAGGAAAGGGAGTGTCGGGCTTGGGGGGATATTTTGGGGGGAAGACGTCTCCAAGTGGGCTCTTTCCCTGTTCTTTGTTTAACACGCTTGGTGGTGGCAGCATACTATTCAAAGACAAGGCAAAGTTTGTACTTTGAGGAAGTTTTTAACCTAAGCTGATAAGAATAAGCTTAGGGGGTCTTTCATGCAGGTCCCCACATCTGTACCCTAGAGTTCAGAGCGGGGAAGGAACCTTGACAATTCTCTTTCAGCTTGGGTTATGATCCTCTACAGTCCAAACAATCTGGCATTGAACAGAGTTCAAATGAGCAGAGCCCTACAGGACCTGCTGGTTCTTAAAAAAGGTGGGGGTTTGGAAAAGGCACTATCCGTGGGCCTCACCAGTGCTATGGTTCCAACCTGTATTGAGCCTTCTGTGTGGCTTTTCAGGAAGTTTCCCCTGCAGCCTGTTCTCTGTCACACAGAGCTTGGGCTTCAGATGTCCTTTTAACCTGCTCCTTTGGCTGGCACATGCACCTCAGATCCAGGTGAGGCTACCTGGGCCCAGTATTGTCCTTTAAACCCTTTTGGCCCAGTGTGGGGTTTGTATACCCTATTACATGGATATAATAAAACACATTTTTACAATTAAAAATTTTCAGAAACCCTGCAGACATTACAAAAGTCAACTTTTGCTTAATGAACATGTTTCTAATAATTTTTTTTGAAGTAATAATTTTGGAAAACCAACACCAACAGGCATTTTGTGAATAGCATCCTAGAAATATAGACCTGCACACCATCTGTCTAATTGAGGGCTCGTGTGCTTTCTCATTTGGGAATAGAGCTTCAATACTGATGCTTCACAGATAATTTTCAATATATACTTAGCATAAGAACATAAGAACGGCCACACTGGAACAGACCAATGGTCCATCTAGCTCAGTATCCTATCTTCTGACAGTGTCCAGTGCCAGAAGCATTGGAGGGAATGAACAGAAAAGGGGAATTTCTAGTGATTCACCCTCTGTGGTCCAGTCCCAGCTTCTGGCAGTTGGAAGTTTAGGAATACCCAGAATATAGGGTTGTATCCCTGACCATCTTGGCTAATAGTCATTGATGGACCTATCCCACATGAACTTATCTAAAGCTTTTTTCAACCCAGTTATACTTTTGGCCCTCACATGGTGCCAGCAACTGTCCTGCTTGGCAAACAGCTAAGAACAAAATTACCACAAATTGAGATAAGAGCAGACAATGAACCTTTGTGTCATAGAATCATAGAATATCAGGCTTGGAAGGGACCTCAGGAGGTCACCTAGTCTAACCCCCTGCTCAAAGCAGGACCAATCCCCAACTAAATCATCCCAGCCAGGGCTTTGTCAAGCCTGACCTTAAAAACCTCTAAGGAAGGAGATTCCACCATCTCCCTAGGTAACCCATTCCATTGCTTCACCACCCTCCTAGTGAAAAAGATTTTCCTAATATCCAACCTAAACCTCCCCACTGCAACTTGAGACCATCACACTTTGTTCTGTCATCTGCTACCACTGAGAACAGTCTAGATCCATCCTCTTTGGAACCCCCTTTCAGGTAATTGAAAGCAGCTATCAAATCCCCCCTCATTCTTCTCTTCTGCAGACTAAACAATCCCAGTTCCCTCAGCCTCTCCTCCTAAGTCATGTGTTCCAGTCCCCTAATCATTTTTGTTGCCCTGCGCAGGACTCTTTCCAATTTTTCCACATCCTTCTTGTAGTGTGGGGCCCAAAACTGGACACAGTACTCCAGATGAGGCCTCACCAATGTCGAATAGAGGGGAACGATCACGTCCCTCCATCTGCTGGCAATGCTCCTACTTATACAGCCCAAAATGCCGTTAGCCTTCTTGGCAACAAGGGCACACTGTTGACTCATGTCCAGCATCTTATTCACTGTAACCCCTAGGTCCTTTTCTGCAGAACTGCTGCCTAGCCACTTGATCCCTAGTCTGTAGCAGTGCATGGGATTCTTCCGTCCTAAGTGCAGGACTCTACACTTGTCCTTGTTGAGCCTCATCAGATTTCTTTTGGCCCAATCCTCTAATTTGTCTAGGTCCCTCTGTATCCTAATCCTACCCTCCAGTGTATCTACCACTCCTCCCACTTAAGTGTCATCTGCAAACTTGCTGTCATAAAACTCAGACAGTCCAAGACCACATGTTTCAATGTGGGAAATTTAGTTTTTGTCAGAAACCTTCAGCCTCGCAACAAACTCTCTACACCCTTTTATCCTGAGCCGTACAAGATCACAATGGTGAAAGACATGATGGTCACTGACCAGAGAGGATCCTGTAAAATCACATGAATTGCATCTCTAATTAGGAATTCAGTCAGGCATGCATAAATTAGGAATGCATATATTGATATAATACCAGTAGTACCGCAGAAAACAAACAGAATCCAATACCTGAAACACAGATAGAAAATAAAATGCTCACTGAGAATTTTCAGTGATTATTTTGCAGTATGTATTAGGGCTAATTTTGAAAATGTTCAACTTTTCATTAATTTGAGGTCAAAGAAATGCTGATACAGGAAAGAAGAAAAAATGGCTTTATGAACATTTGCATCTCTCTCTAGTCCAATGTGATTCAGAGCATACAGGTGATAATTCTCTTGACAAGAGGTCCTCACAGTGTAATCCATGGACTACTGGTGCTCCATGAGTGGGCTGCTCACATGGCACTGGGTCTCTCCATTCCAAGCTGCTACATCACATTAAAATATCACTAAAATGTATTATATTCTTACCTAACGTTACATTTCCATGCAAACAAGTACTATAGTTATCACAGGGATGTTACATGAACGGGAGGGTGATTGCCTTTTGGACCATCTCCTTTCATATTTACAATTTCTGTGTCGGAATAAGACATAGTTCAGTTTATGGAAAAGTCTGAGATCTCCTGATCTAGATATTCATCCTGTGATGACATTTGGCTCCTCAGCAGATTCACAGACATCTGGAGCTGTGTTCTGGTAACTTTCTTACAAAGAGTGTGGTCACCCAATATGAAATTAGGGCGCCAATGATCAATTAACTTTGCCTTTCTTTCTTTCTGGACAGAAATGCCCAAGTATGTATGTATTTTGTGATGTTGCCATAAATATACAGGGCATTTTCCAAACACAAAGGAAGACGCAGCCCATGCCTCAAACAGTTTACAGCGTATAATCATGGTGGGATTTGAAAATGTTCCCCAATTGTACTAAGCCCCAGTTATGAGAGTACCTGAAAATTTGCATTGTGATTGTCCTATTATATGCCTAAGCCCAAATGGTACCAACTAGTGTGACTCATGAAACACCATGACCGTTCAGTACTGGCATAGAGGGAGGGACTGCTACTCACTGAATTACCAAAAGCACATTTGTAACTGTGGAGATCTTTCATTCAAATAATGACCAAGGCTCACACCACTTAGCTTGTTTGGCTGCTGGGACAGCCACACAAGCTATAATGGTTGCAGATGTAAGCTTCCGCATTGGTTTGCTAGTTCTGAAGTGAAGAGCCTAGTTAATGCAATTGCAGTACTGTTTTTGACATCACATTTCTCTGTTGTTAGTCTGGTTTGTGAGACTTTGAATTCACTATATAAATCCGAGAAGATAAAGGTTCACACAATTAGAACAAGAGCAGGGAAATGTGCCTGGAGAAAGCAGCACACAGAGGACGAGGAAGGACAGAAGGAAAAAGATAAAGTATAGTGGGAAGGAGCTAAATGGGATAAAAAATGATAGTAATGAGGAAGGTGTATGTGTTAGAGAGAGAGAGAAATGTAAGGAGAAAGATAAAAGGAAAAAAAGAAGTAAAAATAATCAAGCAGAAAGAGTAGGAGAAAAACACAGACATTAGGAAAGAATGGATTAACAAAACTAAAAATAGACTGAGTATATAAAGCCCTAAAGTGCCCAAAAAGGACAGGTAAATATCGGTTCCATACTGTAGCTCTATGGATCTATGTGGAATTTCATCCTGTTATAACTGTTTATCATACTGTAGTAAATCTCATGCTTCCAAAAGCTTTCTTTGGAACCCCTTTTGTCCTGTAACACCATTGCAAATCCTGAATAACTTTATGACTTCATTGCAGAATTACTCTGAATTTACAGTGGTGAAACTGAGAGCAGAATTTAACCCAAAGGATTAGTTCGAAAAAATTATAGGAGACTTTGTTTTTTATGATTTTTTTCTATGAAATTTCACAATAAGGGAGTAAGAGCATTGGAGGGTGAAAGGAAAGAGGAATAGTGAATAACTTATTTTTTTCCTCCAGAGAAGCTCTGAGGTAGAACTAGAAAACCCTGGATTTACAGAAGGGCATAACAGATTAGGATGCCAATGCAAAATATTGCCTAAATAAATTTGCAATTTCCTCATTATACCATATAAACCTCTCCTGCAATGTCTGGCATAATATTTCGATTAGATGGATTTAAAGATTTTGAGATACAGTACTCTAGGTAAACGGTAGCCTGATTTATATGTTTAATGATCTGCGACAGGGTATGTGCCCCACACAGTCCCAGGATGGTGTAATGTGGGCCTGCAAGGCCAGTTATGTTATCTGGCTGCACCTACAGGGATAGCAGACTTAATTAAACATGAGTCCCAACTGGGGAAGGCGCTTGGTGGTTCCAGGAAGTTCAGAGCAGAAGAGGGCTGCAGAGAGAGTGTGCAGTCACCCTCTGGGTCAAAAAATAGGGAGACCAGGGATAGAGGAAGCTTTGGG
The DNA here is from genome assembly GCF_965140285.1 of Lepidochelys kempii. Taxonomy (NCBI): domain Eukaryota; kingdom Metazoa; phylum Chordata; order Testudines; family Cheloniidae; genus Lepidochelys; species Lepidochelys kempii. The sequence continues at coordinate 59,658,408 of NC_136382.1, forward strand.
ATTCTTGTCTGAATAGACAGGTCTGGCAGGAAGCCAGAGAGGACACAGAGCAGCCACCAGTGTGGAGCAGGGTCTGGTAGGAAGTCCTGACACAAGGACAGGAACTGGAACTCCAAGGAGAGAGCTCTGGGAGGTATTCAGACAGGAAGAGAGCAGGAAGAGCTGTGAGAGGTGTAAGGTCAAGCCCAAGGACAGTGAAAATGGGTTTAGGTTTGTATTTGATGGTATAGAAGGTTTTGTGGGAAGGAATCCTGGGAATCCTGGCCATGAAATAAGGGTTAACTTAGAGGGGTTTTGGGGAGAAGGCCTGAGAGTGGCTGAGGAGGAAGAAGCCCAGAAAAGCAGGAGCAAGGAGTTGGACTGGGCAGACATTGGCTGATAGTTAAAAGGTCCCTGGGCTGGAGCCTGGGATAGTGGGAAGGTCCAGGTTCCACTGCTAGACACTGGCATGGTGGTGTGAAGACCCCTGAGAAGGTTCAGGGACAATTCAAGCCCTGAGATACGAGCGTGCAAGGACCACAGGAGCTGGAGTCGGGGACTGAAGACCTTTTTGATGATACCAAAAGATGTTTTCTCTTGGACTCTCTGTTACCTCAGAAAGGAGAGGACCAAATTGTGACCTGGCCAGAGGGATTAGTTGTGGGAAGTGAGACCACAGGAGCGGGGATCCGCAGGGGGCTCAGAAGAGGAGAGAGCTGCTTTGCCTCGTCTGGCCACAAGGAGACACTCTTTCAGTGAGTGAACTCCTTCACAGTATCCAGCTCGCTAATTCTAGGTATGGAGTTGATTTCAAAGGGATAATCTGCTACAGGGAGAAAGCCCTACATATCATTCATTTGTTCTTTTTTTGTCACTTGTCCAAATTATTAAAGTTTCCTAGCAGGGAGCTTTTTTGAGGTGGGAGGGAAGAGATGGAACAAAAACTAAGTCAAATTGACACCCTCCCCATTGAAAAAATCAGGAAATCATAGTTTATATAGACATTGGACCATATTTTCTCAATCTTTGCACAGCATTCCCATTGACGTCAATGGAAATTCCATTTCAGAACAAAGACAGAATGTGGCCCTTTGTCATCATGCAGTAAAACAATGTAAAACATGCATTCTTGAAATATTTCCAGTCATAGTCTTGGCAGAATCTCCAATACTTGTTAGGCTTCCATGAAACTTGAGTGTGGAGTTTCCCATTCTGGAAGAATACAATGGAATATTTATATTTAGGGAGAGATTTAAATCCAGTGTACAGTGTATTTCTTCCTCACACTTGGCAGTTTGGAATGTGCAGTTCAAAGGAGCATGTTATGTCTTGTAACAATTTTGCCACATTATATTTTCGGTGTCTACATTAGTCATATCTATCAATAAATTTTCTTAATAAAAACCACAAAGGTGGCACTATCAAAGTAAGGAATTAGAGATATGGAACAGCTTCCATATGAGGAGAGATTAAAAAAGCTGGGATTGTTCATCTTAGAAAAGAGACGACTAAGAGGGGATGTGATAAAAGTCTATAAAATCAAGAATGGTGTGGAGACAGTGAATAGGGAAGTGTAATTTACCCCTTCACATAACATAAGAACCCAATGAAATTCATAGGCAGCAGATTTAAAACAAACAAAAGGAAGGACTTTTTCACACAATGCATGGTTAACCTGTGGAACTCTGTGTCAGAGAATGTGGTGAAGGCCAAAAGTATAACTGGGTTCAAAAAAGAACGAAATAAGTTTGTGGAGCCAAGATGGTCAGGGAAGCAACCCCATGTGCTGGGTGTCCCTAAACCTTTAACTGCCAGAAGCTGGGACTGGACAACAGGGGCTGGATCACTCCATAATTATCCAGTTTTGTTCATTCCCTCTGAAGTATCCAGCACCGGCCACTATGGGAGCCAAGCTACTGTGCTAGATGGACCATTGGTCTTTCCCAGTATGGCCATTCTTATGTTCTCACGAATTGCCAGATGTAAAGCGGTACTCTCTGTTAGTACACCCTCCTCTCAGCACTACTTAGAAAAAATAATAATGGTCACATCCTGTTTCCCAAATACAGTATACTCCAGATTATTTGAAACTCTAGTATCCAAACCCCTTCCTTGTCCCTGCCCCCCAAGCAACTGCCTTTAGGCATCTCCTCAGTCATCTACCCTGCCCAGCTGGTGCCATGCAAACCCCACAGTGAAACCCCTGCCATCCATGTCCAGTAGGCTACATGAACAGATCCTCCCCCTCACCTTCTTCCCAAACCTTTGCGTTGCTCTTTACCTGGTTGGTGTCAAAGCTCTGGACCTGGCTGTTGCAGCACCGCGGGCTGTAGCACTGAGGTACCCAGATCTCTCTTCAGCACAACCTCCATGCTACTCCCCAGCAAACCCACAGGAGCCAGTGCTGGGGTGCATGCCAAGCTGAGCAGCCACAGCAGAAGCTCAGTGCTAGGGAGTCTGCTGCCTTGCTGTTACCATGCACGAGTAGTAACAACACAAGTCTATATTCTGTCCAGCTGTTTCGAACTGCAAGGGAGAGATCTGGAGGGATTGGGGTGAGAGGCTGCATGTTCAACAGCCTCTCAATTATCCCAACTCTCGACTATATAAATAAATATAAATTAAATAAAATCCATATCCCCAGGCTATTTGGGCAAATGGGTGTATACTGTAATACAAAACAGTATGAGTGCCTCCCTGTGGATATACATTTTCAACTAGGCTGGGATTTTCAAAGGAGACATGGGAGATGGATGTACAAATCCCACTGATTTTTTCAATGACTCCCAATTCCTTGGGCAGGGTTGAAAAATCACAGTCCTAATTTCACAAAGAATATAACGTTACATGAATACACAGCCTTAATTTTGCCCACTTGTGCATAAGCATAATAATTACAACCTTTAATTAGGTTAGGCTGCTGGTGTGCTCAGACTAGTGCCTCTCATGCTGTCCAAAATTGTCTCATTGTTTCCTTGTGCTCTACCATCTACCTGTCTCCATCTGTTGCCTCTTATGTGTAGACAGTAAGCTCTTTGTGGCAGGGACCATCTTTCTGTTCTGTGTTCGTACAGCAACTAGCGCAATCAGGTCTTGGTCCATGACTGGGGTTTCTAGATGCTAGGGGTAATGTAAATAATAATAATGTAGGAAGAAAAGACCTGGGTATATTTGTTGTTCACGGGATGCCTATGAGTCTCCAATGTGATAAAGCCACGAATAAGGCTAATGTAATCCTAGGGTGCATCAGGCAAAGTATTTCGTGTAGAGACAGGGAAGTGTGATTACCATTGTACAAAGCACACCTCATCTGGAATAATGTGTTCAGTTCTGGTCTCCCATGTTTAAGAAAGATGTCTTCAAACTGGCACAGGTGCAGAGAAGGGCTACTTGTATGAACAGAGGAATGGAGAAGCTATCTTACGAGAGGAGACTTAAGGATCTTGACTTTTTTAGCCTAATAAAACAAAGGCTGAGCGGACGTATGATTGCTCTCTATAAATATATAGAGGGGTAAGCACCAGGGAGGGAGAGGAGTTACATAAGCTAAGGGCCAATGCTGGTACAGGAACAAATGGATATAAATTGGCCAGCCTCAAGTTTAGACTTGAAATGAGATGCAGGTTTGTAGCCATCACAGGAATGAAGTTCTGGAATAGCCTTCCGGGGTGCAGTGCGGGCAAAAAAACCTAACTTATTTCAAGATTGAGATTGATAAGTTTTTAGAGGGGATGGTAGGATGAGATTGCCCACCATGGCATGTGACCCACCCACAACTGCTATTAACAAATATCTCCAATGGGTAGAGATGGGACACTAGATGGAAGGGCTCTAAGTTACTATAGTGAATTCTTTCCCAGGTGCCTGGCTGGTGGGTCTTGCCCACACACTTAGGGTCTAACTGATATTTGGGGATCAGCAAGGATTTTCCCTTACGTCAGGTTGGCAGAGACCCTGGGGATTTTTTGCCTTCCTCTGCAGCATGGGTCACAGATCACTTCCTGGTTTTATTTAGAGTAAATGGTGGATTCTCTGTAACTTGACGTCTTTAAATCAATCTATTTGAAGACTTTAATAACTCAGCCAGAGGTTATAGGCATAGTGCCAGAGTAGGTGGGTGAGGTTGTATGGCTTGTGATATTTAGGAAGTCAGACTAGATGATCGTGATGGTCCCTTCTGGCCTTAAAGTCTACGAGTCTAACAGTGTTCACAACTGCAACTGAGTTCAATGGGAGCTGTGTTCTGATCACGTAAAGTGCTATAAAATCTGATAAAGAAGTCCCTAGGCATCTCAAATAGGGCACCCAAAAATGAGTAGGCATCTAGGGGATTTAGCCACATCTCCTAATACCTTAAATGGGAATTTTGTGGCTAAATCTTCTAGTCAGTTTGGAAAATCTCACCCTGGCCCTTTTAATCTTAACAATTTTTTTTTAACTTCAAAGTGCTCACTATTTGATAGCGAAATTGCCAGCAGCATCCAGGAAGTCCTGCACTGGATTCAGTTTGTCAGTTTGGAGCTCCACTACCTTGCCAGTTGTGTACCTGCACTCTTTGCCCTCAAGACAAAAGGTTTTATTTTTTAAAAAGTGTTGCCACTGAATTAAAACTGCTGAGTGGACCTCAAAGAAAGAATTCGCAACAGGTAATGGCCACATGGGGTTGGCTGAATTTGAAGACAAAGGGAAACAGATGCTTTTGGAGGACTGTAAGTGAACACTGGACATACGCATCACATCTGTAGTCCAAGATGTGCATATGTTTTTCAAATCAAGAATAATTGCTCTAATCTGGCCTTCTGTGGAAACATATCTGATGCTGAAGTGAACTGGACTGAAAGGCTGCATTGCAGTTTGGTCTCTTATGGTCCAGATTTTCAAACTCACCACTATTCATGTTGCCAATTACAACAGACTCAGCCAAATTCAGCCTCTGCTATTTGCTTACTTGCTTTGCCATAATGAAGCTGCTTGTTATTTCTCATTCCTTCTTTATTTTGTTTCTACTCTACTTCAGAAAATGTGCATTTACTGTCTATTTGACTATGCTGAAGTCATTCTTAAATCATTAACCAGACAATACATCCAAGGTCTCTGACAGTGACACTGGTCTCCCAGAATGATCCATTTTTCATTTGTAATAGAAGAAGAAACTCTGACAAAGACAAATAACATTAGCAGCAACAAATGCAGCATCCTCTCTATTGTGCTTACGACAAAGCAACAACATACATTACAAGGTGTTGTGGCTGTACTTGAATATGAACAAGGGGCTTGTTTCAGGATGACTACTGGGGATGTGGTCATAGTCAGCCTCTTCTACCAGTTACTATATATTTATCTCCTCTTACGATGACATCTCCAACAATTTGGAACCTCTATGGCATGATTAAGGACCTGAACCTTCTCCCTAAAGATGACCCATATTAAACTAAATCAAAACTTTTTCTAAGGTTTGGAAAAGTTTATTTTGAGGTTTTTTGCCCCAACTTTTCTTCTTTTTCCTGGTTTTGGCAAGGAATAGTGAGATACTGAGAAATAAGTTTTTTTTTCCCCAGGTAATATTTCTGGCCCAGATGACACAAGGAAATACGGTCATGGAAACCTTAAAAGAGAGTCTAATAATATTGTAAAATTTCCAGCCTCCAAGTTTTGGGAAAGCACTTGTATATTTGTATTTTTATCCAGAGCTCATCAACTTTTGAAATTAATTCATCATTATATTAGTTTCAACCTCTTAACAGCATCAGCAAGGCTTGCACTTTTGGCACTGTTGTAAGAAGCAACTGAAAAAATTCAGGCTATACAAATATGAAAAACTGCACAGGGCAGAGTTAATTTCTGTGCACAGGTACTGACTTGTGCATACAAACTAGGCAATTAAATAAGCAAGTCGATAATTAAGCACCTAAATGCTCCTTTGTGTTCCCAATTGACTAATTTCCATGATACCTCCTCACACAAAGGCAGCAATGTTACTGTGTCCAAGGTTTTTGATCATACAATTTAGGCTCTAATCTCAGTCTTGAGAAGCAGTCTCATTAGAGATTTCAGTTCCATTGTCATTTCCCCATCTCTTTTTCTACTTTTCAATCCTGTTCATGGTAGTGAAAGACTTAGATGGCCAAACATTATCTAATCAACTCAGAGGACACTAAAAGGATAAAAGGGTAATCTATTGTATAGTCAACCAGTCAGACTAGGTTTTAAAGTGTCTGCACAAGTCCAGATATAATTTACTCAGGATGCTGCTCACATCTGCAGCTCACATGAAAAAATGGTGCAATGTTAGTTTGCCATAGTTAGTGCAAAGATCAGAGACAAAGACTGTGTTCAGGTCAAGGATTATGTGGCAACTAATATTTTCCAGTTGAAGAGCTTTTGTTTTAAGGTCTGGTTATGTAAATTAGGTTTTAATGTTGGTGTCAATAGCTTATCTGGTAATTATAATAGTTTTTAAATGCTTGAAGATGATTTGACAGAAATCTTTACTAGTTATGTGTTTTCTACTAATTTGCACTACACATGAATGAAGTTTTGTGTGTGTGTGTGTGTGTGTGTAAAAAACGTTCTTGGGCATCAGGCTGAGGATATGGCACTTGGGGAAGAGGGCAGGCGGTTATACAATGGATGCAGCGGGGGGGGGGGGTCTGTGTTCTTGTTGGCTTTCCTGCAGCTCCAACAGATGCTTCATCATGTCTGTTTGCTCCCCCATTAGCCTCAGCATCGCCTCCTGCCTCTGCTCTTTGTGCTGACTTAATGCTTTCCTGGCCTCTGCCACTGAATGCCTCCATGCATTAAGCTGTGCCCTATCAGTGTGGGAGGACTGCATGAGCTCGGAAAACATATAATCGTGAGTGCGTTTTTTTCGCCTTCTGATCTGCAATAACCTCGGGGACGGAGATGATAGCGGGAGCAAGAAAACATTTGCACCTGGGGGAAGATAAAAAGGGAGAGTAAAATTTAAGATGATACATTTCTGAGAACAAAAGGGAGACTTTTTCATAGTGAATCAAGCAATTCACAGCAGACAGCACATGTGCTTTAGGTACAAGGTCGCATTTTGCCTTTTATATTGAGCGCCTGCCGGTATGGTGACACATCACAAACGGCTGGGCAACAGAATACAGTTTCCAGGAAGCCATGGTAAGCCAAAGGGTACACGGGGTTGGCTTTTTACGCCTTCATAACATGTGGGAATGGTTTCAAATTGCAACATCCTCCTTTCCCATAGCAAGCAATGCCAGTTGGGTTTCACATTTAAAAGGAGGGGCTGCAGTTTTTGGGTGGATGTGCAGCACACACCTCCCCCCACTCCACTGCATGGCTATTCTCTGGGATGATCCCTTCACCCCTCCCCTCGCCGCATGGCTATTCTCCGGGATGATCCCTTTTAGCCAAGTGCAAACAACCCAGCATGAACGGGGTCCTTTTACTGTTCTCTTACAAAAATTCCCCAATTTCAACCAGGTGACCATGAATGATATCACTCTCCTGAGGCTAACACAGAAAGATAAAGACCAAATGTTGCTTGAATGAGACCAAAACCCAGGACCATTCGCTGCCATGCTTTGTGCTGCAATGATTCCAGACTACTTGCTACTGGCTTGGCATGGTAAAATGTCCTACTGTGGAGGACGAAATAAGGCAGCCATCTCCAGAAACCTCCTGCAAAGGCTTTCAGAGTACCTCCAGGAGAGCTTCATGGAGATGTCCCTGGAGGATTTCCGCTTCATCCCCAGACACGTTAACAGACTTTTCCAGTAGCTGTACTGGCTGTGAATGCATGTCAAGTCTTCAGGGCAAATCAAACATTAAACATGATTGCTTTTAAACCCTGTACTGTAGTTATAAATGTGCACTCACCAGAGCTACCTTCTTCTACTTCAGGGTCGGGGATCCCGCCTTGGGAGGGTATTGGCTCCAGGGTGATGAAAAGATCCTGGCTGCCAGGAAGAACGGATTCACCACTTGCCTGCTGTGCATTCTCCTCCTCCTCCTCTTCCTCATCCACAAAATCCTTCTCTTTGTTGCTTGAGGCTCCCCCCTTGCAGGTGTCCACGGACAGTGGTGGGGTAGTGGTAGGGTCCCCCCCTAGAATGCCATGCAGCTGATCATAGAAGTGGCATGTATGGATCTCTGACCCAGAGTGGCTGTTTGCCTCCTTTGTCTTTTGGTAGGCTTGCCTGAGCTCCTTGACTTTTACACAGCACTGCTGTGTGTCCCTGTTGTAGCGTCCCTCCACTATGCCCTGTGTGATTTTGGCATATATATTAGCATTTCTTCTTTTTGATGGGAGTTCAGCCTGCACAGATTCTTCTCCCCATATAGCAATCAGATCCAGTGTCTCCCTGTCAGTCCATGCTGGAGCTTGTTTGCGATTCTGGGGGGACTGCATGGTCACCTGTGCTGCTGAGCTCGCCACACTGACCAAATAAGAAACGAAATTCAAAATTTCCCAGGGCTTTTCCTGTGTACCTAGCTAGTGCATCGGAGTTCAAAGTGCTGTCCAGAGCGGTCACATTGGAGCACTCTGGGATAGCTCCCAGAGGCCAATACTGTCGAATTGTGTCTGCACTACCCCAAATTCGACCCAGCAATGTAGATTTTAACACTACTCCCCTCATCAGGAAGGAGTACAGAAGTCGATTTTAAGAGCCCTTTAGGTCGATGGAACAGTGTTGGTTGTGTAGACACATTCATTTTAAAATTGACCTAACACGGCTAAATTTGACCTAACCCTGTAGTGTAGACCAGGGCTTAGAGATGCCCAGGGGTGGTGTTTAGTTTTCCCAGATTGTTGGGTGGGGGCTAGAGCCAGTTCCATTTTGTATTGTAAGGAGGAACTCCTAGATATTGCACACAACCTTGTTGCTGCCCACTTCACCTAGCAGAAAGGTAACACATACAACACTCCTGTTAATTCACTCCAGTACGATATTAGCCTTTTTCACAACTGCATCACATTGTTGACTCATATTCAGTTTGTGACACATTATAACCCACAGATCCTTTTTGGTAGTACTACCATGTAGCTAATTATTCTCTATTTTGTAGTTGTGCATTTCATTTTTCTGCCTTAAGTGTTGTATTTTGCAGCTGTCTTTACTGAATTTCATCTTATTGAATTTAGACCAATTCTTTAATTTATCAAGGTCGTTTTGAATTCTAAACCTATTTTCGGAAGTACTTGCAACCCCTCCGAGCTTGGTGTCATCTCCAGATTTTAAAAGCATACTCTCCACTCTATTATTCAAGTAATTATTGAAAATATTGAACAGTACTGAAACCAGGACTGACCCCTGCACAACCCCACTAGATATGTCCTCCCAGTTTGGCAGCAAACTACTGATAAATACTTTTGAGTAGGTCTTTCAAGCAGGTATAAGCCCACTTTATAGTAATTTCATCTAGACCATATTTCCTTAGTTTTCTTACTTGAATGTCATATGGGAGTGTGTCAAGAGGCTTACTAAAATCAAGACATATCATGGCTACCTCTCCCCCTGTGACATTATGTATCTCGGGGGAACACCCTACACCCCCATGTTCATCCTTCTAATATGATTGTGTGGTATCCAATGTAAAGTTTGTCATGTCGGGTGTCTTCGGAAAGCTCATGATGCACTTAGCATTGTTGTTATAGTAATGTTATAGGTTTCATGTACATAGTTATGAGGCTGAAAATATGTCCTCATGGCTTAAAACAAGCCCAGGCAAAAACTCTCCAAGAGCAGAGGGACAGTTCAACCTCATCAGGGCATGTATGGGACAAACCCAGCCCAGCCTCACAGGAACAAAAGCCACTGGCCTAGGCAGCAACAAAGGATCTGTTGGACTCTTGACTGAGTCACTGTCTTCCTTTGGTCAGTTTGAAACTATGATGAGGTAATGCTCACCTGACTCTGATGTTGGGGGGGGGGGCAAAGCCAAGAGGGAAGAAAGAACACGATAAAAGGGAGAGACATTTGCCATGCTCTTCCTCTCTCTTCCACCTCCAACTACAGACATCATCATCAAGCAACTGAAGCGCTTATCAAAGGGGAGATCCTGGCTGCAGGGCAGACAGCCAGCCTGTGGTGAGAAACATCTAAGTTTGTAAGGGCACTAAAAGTGTTAAGATCAGCTTAGAATGTGTTTTGCTTTTATTTCATTTGACCAAATCTGACTTGTGCTTTGACTTATAATCACTTAAAATCTATCTTTGTAGTTAATAAATTTGTTTGTTTATTCTACCTGAAGCAGTGTGTTTGGTTTGAAGCGTGTCAGAGACTCCCCTTGGGATAACAAGCCTGGTGCATAGCAATTTCTTTGTTAAATTGACGAACTCATATAAGCTTGCAGCGTCCAGTGGGCATAACTGGGCACTGCAAGATGGAGGTTCCTAGGGTTGTGTCTGGGACTGGAGATATTGACTAGTGTCATTCAGGTGCACAATCCAAGCAGCTTACATGCCAGAGTCTGTGCGTGAACAGCCCAGGAGTGGGGGCTCTCACAACAGAGTAGGTTAAGGCTGGCTACCAGAGTCGAGGATTGGCATGACCTAGCAGATCACCGGTCCAGATAACACTTGAAGTCCCAAGCCCTGGCAGGTGCACCCTCCAGGGTGAAGCCCCAAGCCCTGGCAGGTGCAGCCCATGGGGCTGAAGCCCTGAGACCCCCCCACTGCTGGGCAGAAGCCATGAGACCCACCTCCTCCACCCCACTGGGCAGAAGCCCCTACCCCACCACCCTGCTGCAAAGCAAAGGTCCCAACCTCCACCCTGCCATTCTGGTAAGTGGAGAATGGGGAGGGCGTCATGGAGGAAGGGTCTCTGCGAGCTGCAATTTAACAGTAAAAGAGGCACATGTGGCTTACAAGCCACAGTATGGCCACCCCTGGTCTATGATCTATCATTGCATGATCTTTTTCACCCAAATTGTCTTCCACCTTCGGTTTACAACCAATTTCTCCAAAATCAAGATTTAATACTGAAATCACATGTGGCATCAGTCACATGTCTAACTAGTATTTTACATATAAATTTACCAATTTGCCACTTGAATTCTGATGTATATTTTAATGCACACTGCTGTGTAAATAATTCTACATTACTGATATTTATTTACTCCTGGGGGAATTCTGTGCCAAAAAATTAAAAATTCTGCTCACAATATTTTAAAATTCTGCAAATTTTGTCAAAATAACACTACATAATCATACCAGTTTCAATTATTTTGGTAATCTATTTCAATATACCTGTCAGCAACTATGTCTATAATAATACAAACACACACAAAAATTCCCCCAGGAGTAGGGAGTTCAAGAAACCCTGATGACAACCTGGTTTCTGTTTCTCTGCCTTCTCTCCCCCCCCGCCCCCGCAATCCCACAGAACCCAGCTAGGGGGCTAGACACCCACAACCCCTCCCTCCCAGAGCCCAGCCACAGGCCCCTCTGCAGATACCCATCCGCCTCTTCCCCAGAGCCCAGGGATCCAGAGGGAGAAATAGCCTGATGCTCAGTCCCAGGCTTGCACAGAGTTTCCTGCGCGCCACCCTCTCCTTCCCTCAGGGCATGCTGGGAACTGAAGCTGCCAGGAACCCTCTAGCTCCCTCTTCCTCCCTCCCGGCAGTGTCTTCTATGTGCAAGCTGGGCTCTGCCAAGTCCTGTGGCCCCTAATGAGGGCTAGCAGCACTACAGCCCATTTCTGTGGGGGAAAGGAAATTCTGCATGCACGTTAATTTCTGCAAAATTCTGCATTGCGCAGTGATGCAAAGTTCCCCCAGGAGTATTTATTCCACAAATAGAAATTATATAGCAAATGTCATGGAACATTGCTGCCAGTAGTAATGGCTCACATTTAGAGCCAAATTTTGTTAAACTGAGGCTCAAGGTCTATTTGTAAAATTGTTCTTGCATTCTGTACTGCCATTTGCAAGTTCAGTTACTATAATTATAATAAAAATGGCCATTTTAATTTGCAAATAACAAATTTTTATATGCAGATGTAGATTAGCACCTACAGAAATAGTCATGCAGTTGTAAAAACTCTGTGTCCTTAAAACTGTGTCTCTGAAGTTTATCCCAATTCTATGGCATATAAGGAGAAAAGGTAAGCAAAATTCAATTTCCATGGCATTATTACATGTGTATTGTGGAACAAGATGATTCTACATGATAATTGCATGTGTCAAAATGCCAGACAAATAAATAAAATTCAATATAAGAAAATAAACTCACACAAGAATTAAAGATCAAAAAGCTAAAATTTCAGCCCATCAGTCTGAGCCCTGGTGATGACAGATAAAATAAAGACATTAGGCAAACCATAACAAAAAGACTATGAGTCAGTGATTCCTAACTTCATTAAAGACAAACAACACAGACAAGTAAAGAAACCAGATGCACTGTTTGATTCACCATGTATGGAAAGCACTGTATTTGTATAGTTAATAATCACATCACCAGGAGGCATAACACTAAGAGAGGAGACATTTTAGTGGGACTGTACATTTCTTGGTCATGGGACTTTAACATCTCCTGTTGTCTGTAATCAGAACTGAAAACATCAGATCAAATTTTGTTTTTCTCAGCAAAATACAGGCCAAATAAGGTGTAAAAGCAGACAACAAAATGTTCAAATCCAGAGGATCTAGTGCATGCTGAACTTTTTTTTGTTGGCATCCTTTCATCTGAGAGAGACAGTGGGAATTGCAGCCTATGATGTAGATAGTTTGCAATATCTCATGTGACTGAATAGTCCAATCTGAGATTTGAATGATCTTTGGCAGTTATTGCAAATGTATGTATCTTGGTTGGGAGCTGTTTGCTTCCTACGGGGTCTTTTCTCTTCAAGCTGTAGGAGCCAGCTTCTGTCTGGACTTTGATGCCCTGATGCAGACAATGGAGCCATTTGTTATGATCACTTGCCAAGTTTTCCCATTGGTCAGAATCAATTCAAAATTCTTTCAGATCTTGCTTGCCTGTGTCTTTATAGCGAAGCTTGGGATGTCCTGTTGTTCTTGTTCCATCTGATAGCTCCCTGTATAGTATGTCCTTGGGTATGCATCCATCTTCCAACCTACTCAGATGGCCCAGCCAGCACAGTTGTCTTTGCTTGAGCAGGGCTGTCACACTTGGTAAATTTGCCCTTTGAAGAATCTCTGCTTTGGTGACTTTATCCTGCTATTTGGCGTTGAGTATATGCTGTAACCAGCGTAGGTGGAAACTGTTTAAATCTTTTCTCCTGATAAGCATAAGTTGTCCATATTTCCCCACAATACATGAGAGTGTTGAGGACGCAAGCTTGGTACACTAACATTTTGGTCTTGATGGTAAGCTTTGAGTTATTGCATGCTCTTTTAGTTAGTCTGATAAAGGTGGTGGCAGCCTTTCCAATATAAACATTTAATTCTTCATCCAGTGAGAGATTGTTGGTCACTGGAGAACCTAAGTGGACTACTTCTAGCTGGTTTGTATTTAAGGTAATTGAAGGATTTTGTGGAAGGTCCTAATGCAACTGTTTTCTTGATGCTGATGGTGGGAGCAAATGCTTGACAGGCACTTGAAAGGCAGTCCATGAGTTCTTGTAGATCTTCATCGTGGGCTATGAGGGCAGCATCATAAGTGAATATAAGTTCCCTGCTTAGCACCTTTTTGACTTTGGTCTTTGACTTAAGTCAGGACAGAACCGAGTAACTGGAATACCATTGTGTAGCTGAATTTTGCTGTGGGTTTTGAACCCAGGTTTTGTTGCTTTTTATTGGTCTAGCGGTCAGTTAAAGAACTATAGTTCTCTCAGCCCTCTGCTTTCCAAGATCCAAGTATATGACATATGATTTTTAAATGACTTAAAATTGGGAATGGAAAAATAATTATTTGAACATGTGCTTAAGGGTGACCTCTGTGCCCCCCCCCCCCAGTTTTCTCTTTTTTAAATAGAAAAGGAGTTTGTTTCAGTGGTCTGAGCACAGGACTGGGAATCCAGAAGTCTTGATTTCTAATATTGGCTCTGCCACTGATTTCCCCTGTGCCTTTGGACAGGTCACTTAACTCTTTGCCTCAATTTCCCCATATGTAAAAATATTAATAGCTCTTGCCTATATCAATGGCCTGCTGTGTTTGAAAAGTTTGAAAAGTACTTTCAATATGAACAGTAGTATATACTGGCTAAATACAGCAGTAGCAATAACAAATAATAATCATAGGGTTATGTGCTGAATAGTTCCAAACTGATACTTTAAAAAGAGTAATTGTTAATTATGTTAAATGAATTTTAGACAAATAAACATGAATATATTACATCACTTTCTTGCATGAAAATACTGGTTCCCCGTACAAGCAGACTAGATGACGGTTGGAAGCAAGATATTCAGTAACTATTTGTAAGACTCAGTAGGATGGACACTTTTCAGTTTGCCTATGGAAGCAGAACTCTTGACGCTGACCCCAAATGAGGTGTAAACAGTAATTGTCTAAACTTTTAATGTAACAGCTTAAAAAAAATTAACCTAAGCATATCATTAATACAATATCATGAATCCAATAATGGCTTTAGTCTCTGATTAAGAATAGTCCTTCATTAAATGGTGGGGAGGAGGAACTTTGGAGTCACTAGTTCGGCTTTGTATATTACAGAGTACATAAAAAGAGTTGTTAAAGGATAAAAATGTAATGCAATAATTACGATTGTAGAATATTGAAAAAGACTCCCAGGCAGTTATTGGTTTCAGTTATATGACACTGTATAGAACAGGGGTCGGCAACCTTCGGCATGTGGCCCATCAGGGTAATTCGCTGGTGGGCCATGGGACATTTCGTTTACATTGACCGTCCATGGGCACGGCCCCCCCCACAACTACCAGTGGCCATGGTTTGCCGTTCTCAGCCAATGGGAACTGTGGGAAGCCGTGGGCTGCAGGGACGTTCTGGCTGCAGCTTCCCGCAGCTCCCATTGGCCAGAAACGGTGAACTGTGGCCACTGGGAGGTGCGCAGGGCCATTCCTGTGGATGGTCAATGTAAACAAAATGTCTCACAGCCCACCGGTGGATTACCCTGATGGGCCGCGTGCCGAAGGTGGCTGACCCCTGGATAGCATGTTTGGATACAACATTATAGTTAGAGATGTGGAGCTTCTTTTACAAAACTTGTGCCCTCATCCAGTCAGAGAACTGAAACTAGACCATCTGACTTATCTGTCCAATCACAGCTAACCAATGCATCGCATCTCAGATAGTGACTTCTCACAGAAAACCATTAATGATCAATCCACAGAGTTAAAAAAATACACAGACATTTAATTGATTAATATCAAATAACAAATACATTTGGGTATACCACAATCTGCTCCTTCAAATTCTATATTCTGAAAAATTATTCAATATACTTTATTCATTCATCAGTTATTGAAGCTTTGATCCAAAGACGGGAACACTGACTTTGCCCCAAAGTTTTTCACAGTAAACTTCCTAAATATTGCTACAACCTGATGGTTATTGGCCACTGATATCACAACCAAAATGAACAGATTAATAGATTCCAAGGCCTGATGAGACCACTATGAACATCTAGTCTGACCTCCTGTATAACATATTTCCTGGAAATAATTCCTGTTTGAATAAGTTAATACCTTTACAAAATCACCAATGATGGAGAATATACCATCACCCTTGATAACTGTTCCAATGGCTAATTATCCTCACTTACATTAAATTTCAGCCTTATTTCCAATCTGAATTTGTCTAGCTTCAACTTCCAGCCATAGGATCGTGTTATACCTTTGTCTGCTAGCTTGAAGAGCCCATTATCAAGTATTTGTTTCCCATGTAGGTACTTACAGGTTGATCAAGTCACCCACTTAACCTCCTCTTTATTAAACTAAATAGATTGAGCTCTTTGAGTCTATCACTATAAGACATGTTTTCTAGTAGTTTAATCATTCTTGTGGCTCTGAACCTTTTCCAGTTTAACAGCATTCTTCTTGAACTGTGGACACGAGACGTGGACACAATATTCTAGTACTGGTCACACCAATGCCAAATACAGAGGTAATAACCTCTCTATTCCTACTTAAAATTCCTGTTTGTTCATCCAAGCATGACATTAGCCATTTGGGTCACAGATCCGATGAAGTGAGCTGTAGCTCACGAAAGCTTATGCTCAAATAAATTGGTTAGTCTCTAAGGTGCCACAAGTCCTCCTTTTCTTTTTGCGGATACAGACTCACACGGCTTCTCCTCTGAAACCTGTCATATTAGTAGCTCATGCTCAATTGATTATCCACCATTACAGACAAGTCTTTTTCAGATTCACTGCTTCCCAGGATAGAGTCCCCCATCTTGTATACATGGCCAACATTCTTTGTTCCTAGATGTATACATTTACATTTATCCATATTAAAATGCATATTTTGCTTGTGCTCAACTTACCAAATGATCCAGATCACTCCATATTAGAGACCCATCCTCTTCCTTATTTACTACTCCCCCAATTGGATGTCATCTGCAGACTTTATCCGTGATGATTTTATGTTTTATTCCAGGGTGTTGATAAAAATGTTCAATACCATAGGGCAAAGCATTGATCTCTGCCAGACCCCACCAGAAACCCACCTGCTCAGTGATGATTCTCAGTCTACATTAACATTTTGAGACCTATCAATTAGCCAGTTTTTATCCATTTAATGTGTTCCACTAATTTTATACTGTTCTAGTTTTATAATCAAAAAGTCTTGCAGTACCAAGTCAAATGCCTTACAGAAGTCTTAGTATATTATATCAAAGGATTACTTTATCATCCAAACTTGTACTGTCATCAGAAGAGATACCAAGATAGTTTGAAAGGATCTATGTTTAATGAAAAGGGAACTATTGCCTAGTAGACATAATTAAGTAAGTCTACATTTCCCAGACCTCATACATTTCATGTTCTTCTGATACCTATATCTTTCCCCCAGGCATTCTTATTGACCTTGAGCACAACAATTTGCACATATATGGTCCAGTCCTGTTCCCACTGACCTTAGTGGAAATGGGAATAGTATTAAAAGCCTGTGCTTAATATCCTGAAATGGAATAGTGGAAAATACAACATTGCCACTTTATACACTTTAGAGTATCAAGATTATACTTTTGCAAAAGCCATTCTAATGTCTGTAGTAACTGAATTATTGCTGATAACCTTGAATTCTGCATTGTTCATTCAGGCCATGCCCAACATAAACTAGATGGTACCTTCATGCCATAACCGACTAGATGGTTTAATGACTTCAGATTCTAGCAAAGTCCATCATCTTTTGGAAAGGGAGACTGTACTTCTACTAATTTTGGTCTAGTAGTCAAGACTTGCCCCATCTGCAAGTCAGTGTGGTATGAGGTGTTTTTCTTGTACCAGCCATTCAATATGTGCAGCCAGTTCCATAGTCTAAAAGCCTCATAAAACATTCACATATGCCCTCGGAGTGCTCCATATGACAGAATGATGCAATGAAGCCAGTAGATTCTGCTGCCAAGATTCCATAAGCAGTTAAGAGCTGGCTATGAGGACTTGTCTGCTTTCAGAGCCAGGAAGTAAAATCTTTGCTACAGAAAATAAAATAATGCATGAACAGCTTAATTTATTTTCCAAGGAAAGTACCTTGCCTTGAAGGTATATTTCGTACCAGACAGTGTCCCTTGAAAATCTGAAGTAGTTTCATTAAAAAAAATTATTCAGCAATCTTACCTACTGCTCATGCTCCTATTCAATAAAACTCTTAAATGTATATACTTAACATTAGACACATGCGTAGTCATATTGAAGCAAATGGGATCACGTCATAGAATCATAGGACTGGAAGGGACCTCGAGAGGTCATCTAGTCCAGTCCCCTGCACACATGGCGGGACTAAGAATTATCTAGACCATCCCTGACAGGTGTTTCTCTAACCTGCTCTTAAAACTCTCCAATGATGGAGATTCCACAACCTCCCTAGGCAATTTATTCCAGTGCTTAACCATCCTGAGAGGAAGTTTTTCCTAATGTCAGCCTAGATTTCCCTTGCTGCAATTTAAGCCCATTGCTTCTTGTCCTATCCTCAGCGGTTAAGAAGAACAATTTTTCTCCCTCCTCCTTGTAACAACCTTTTATGTACTTGAAAACTGTTATTTATGTCCCCTCTCAGTCTTCTCTTTTCCAGACTAAACAAACCCAATTTTTTAAATCTTCCCACATAGGTCATGTTTCCTAGACCTTTAATAATTTTTGTTGCTCTTCTTTGGACTCTCCAATTTGTCCACATCTTTCCTGAAATGTGGCACCCAGAACTAGAAACAATATTCCAGTTGAGGCCTAATCAGCATGAAGTAGATTGGAAGAATGACTTCTCATGTCTTGCTTACAACACTCCTTCTGATACATCCCAGAATGATGTTCACTTTTTTTGAAATAGTGTTACACACTTTATTTACATGCTTAAAGCTGAGCATGTACTTATATGCTCAAAGAAAACAATGACAATATATTTTCAAATGTTTTAGGGAAAATATCTCTAGGAATATAATATTGTTATGCAGGAAGGTATTAATGGCTTCCCTTAATCACAGACCTGGTTAGGATTGTTGGATGTACTAGCACTAGAGAGGGTCAGAAATTTTCTGACTACGTTTTTCCATTGGAAAATGCCAATTTGTCGAAATTGAAACGTTCCATGCAAATGTAGCAATTTTGATCAAATTCTGACGGAAACCAGGTGGACTTCTGAGGGAACCCTGCTTGTCAGGTGCATTTTGAGAGCTACCCAATATCCTGCCAACTCATCCTCCTGGGTCCTCAGCAGCCCACCTACCAGGCTGCTGGGGAGCTCAAGCTTCTGGATCATCAGTAGCCTGCCTTGTGAGCAAAGGGGAAGTCAAGAGGAGTCCCAGGTCCCATTCACCTGGCTCCTCATTAGCTCTTGCTCCCCTGGCTCACAAGTTCCAATCAATTTTTCCTCCTAATGGCCTGGCAAGACATTGAAATATTGGCTAACTGCTTGAGCCAAGGGGTAACATTGTGTGGGTTACACATAGATGTAGTCCACAGATCAAGTCATCTTTTTTATATGCCGGCATCTTAAAAAATTGCAAGCCATACAGTTCTCAAACACTTCAATACAGCCTACAGAATTCAAGGTTCTTGTATTGACATACTAATTTAAAGCTAGTATTTCAATTCAAGACATACAGGTGCTTCTATTGACATGAAGTTCAAACCTCCTAGGTGAGGTTGAACAATAATTCTCTTAAACTTACGTATTTCATCAGGGAAATCTGACATAGTCATTGCAGGTGATCTTAAAGAATTTAAAGAAAGGCAAGTTAGTGTTTGGCGTTTACTGAATATTAGTGGCTTTTGACAAAGATCAACATAAGAAACTAATAAGAAAATTGAAGTACTGTGTTTTGAAATCCAGGACTAAACAGTAACATGGATAGAAAATTGGCTGGTCAGAAGAATGTAGACATTAGTAATAAATGGAAACAAATTGACCTGGAGAAAAGTAATAAGTGAGTGATGCTGGGACCAGCACTATTATGATTAATGTAAATGACTTCATAATAGGAAAAAACTATATCATATTTAAAAGTATTGATGTTATCAAGATAGGAGGAACAGTAAGCAGTGCTGTAAGCAGAAGAAAACACACATGTAGGAAGATTTGGATAAACCAGGGTAGTAGGTCAGAAAGAATTGATTGTTACAAAATAAAAGCTCATTTGAGAAGAACTGATTGCAAAAATCAAGAACAATGTTAGTGGATTACAACTGGAAGGCGCTAATGAGAGACACTTGAGGCTGCAATGATTGATAATATTGCAGTGCACTGAAAAGTAGCTGCAAAGAGTGAAAATAGGGAGTTGGAATGTGTAAAGAGGAGTATTAGTTCTAAAGTGAGGGAGATAATCGTTCAGTTATACATGGCACTCCCCAGGGTTCACTGGAATCAGTCGACTCTTTGGTTATGAGGCTTAATAGAGGACATTTAGGGCCTGATCCAAACCCTATTCTCATTGACCTCAATAGCATTTGGGTCAGGATCTTGGATATTAGAATATGCCCAGAGCAGCGCAACAAGGCTAATTTGTGATATGAACAAAATGCCTTATAACTAATGGGTTCAAAAACTAAAATAGATGAATGGAAACTGCAATGGGAACTAATGACAGGCTAGAGATATCTAGGCAGTGTTACAGTCATGTGACATTTCAGTGGCAATACTTAGATGCATGACTGCATAAAAAGACATTTTGGATAGACAGTAGACCTCACATTTTCAATCAGGAGATCACTTACATTTGGAAGCGGGCTATTAGTGACAAAATGGAGAACATGAGGGTTCCAGGTGACTTAATCTACAATAGATTGGATATCCAGCTTCCAAAAAATCTTCACATGTACATCTGCTGAGAAGCAGGTATTCAGGGTACAGAGGTTGGTACAGATGGCTTTCTCCATCCAAATGTTACTCTTTTACTAACAACAAAAGTACTTCCATGTTTATATTGCTGTACATGAACATTTCAAATAATCTGCTAAACATGGCATTTTTCTCTTGTTCTGCTCCTTGGCTCAAGTTATTTTAGATTCCACATTGATGTTACCGTATATGAGACATATTGCTCAATGTCCCTCCTTTCTCCCCAGCAGTGAGAACCTAAGCTCATTGTTGTTTTGTTTAAACAATGTAACTTGTCCATGAACAGACCACAGTAGTTATTAATTTATTCATTACTCCTAATTGTCCAAGGAATAGTTTTTTACAAATGTATTTCACCCTATGGGGCATAAGCCATCAGTTTCATAGTGAAGTCACGATTTGAGCCATGTGCAGTGTTCCCATCTTTCACAACGTTATCATATGTGTCACAATATTTGGTGTTTCTCATAAAGCTCTGGGCCCTGGAAGCAAGTGATTAGATGAGAATCTCCACTTTCATTTTTTTTAAAAGTATGTTTTTATCTTTCATGGAGAAAAACTGGAAACCATGAGCTGAGTGTACCCTAGAAGCTCAGAAACCATACAGCAAATAAAAAGAACCCCCGATTTACCATTTCTTGATTTTTAAGCCAATCTCATGATTTACTGGGGCCTGACTCAGGATTTTTGAAAACTTGGAATTAGCACTACTGGTTATATGACTAATCACATGGTATCCCGGATTGGATGATCTCACCTTTTTAAACAAGAAGAATATCTGAAGAAGTAGTTATTTATTGCTGTTTTCTGAATTGATCCTCACGACACTCATGGGAAGTAAGGTAAATATAATAATTGAGGCGGAATGATGGAATGATTATCCAAAGATCATATGGGACATATTTGTCAGAGCTGGGAAAACCACCCAGATCTTTTGAGCCACAGTCCAGTGCCTCAAATACAAAACCTCATTTTGATGCTGAATATTTTAGGAAGAAGTTTGGGCACTCCTTAGAGAAAGAGGGAGTTGTATTGGGCCCTACAGTGGCCCTGTACCCTGTGGAAAGGTGATTCTATAGCATAATTGTCCATGTGGATGATCCCCAACTTCAGCACTGCAGACACTGCAGGCCATGCTGCAGACATTTCACTCCATGTTCTGAAGCTAGAAAATGTCCACTGTCCATTGCTTGAGCATCCTCCCTCTTTCTCCTCATAGTCTTCTCCACCCCTCATGCTGCTGCTGTTTGAGAAAAACTGTTCATTTAAAACGTTCACCGAGTCTCTTCCTGACCCTTAACATCCTCACTTGTAGATAAATAAAGCCAGTTTTAATGGCTGGCTGGGCTAATACTTCCATCTTGAATAGAGGTATCTGAATACAAATAGACTTATTTTCATATGTTCATGCCCTAATAGATGTATTCTTTCAATTAAAATAAGAATGCAAATACAAAAAACAGTTGCATCAATGTTCACAAAAAAGTGAACAAAAAAGGTGGAACAGTGTTGGAATGAACTGGGATTTGGGATTTTTGTGAACCCGTTTGTGAATAATTTTAGTTCCTATTCACCCACTTCACATCTAAAAATCTCACAGTGGAGATGCTGCTGCCAAACCATATTGCTAGCTTCAAATCAGAACTACGCAGGTTGAAAGCTCTCTACTTACAATCCACACTGACATACTGATCTCATAGTTTTTATAGGATATAATGCCAAAAAGACACTGTAAGGGGCTAATCTGCCATCAAGGGCAGTAGTGTCTACTGGTCAGTGCACCCTGTCACCTGGCATTGCCCTTTAAGAGTTTGAAAGGCCCAATAGGAAGCTATACAGAGACCTAAAGAGGATAGGGATAGGGAGGAATGCTCTGGGAATGAATAGTGCTTGGAGAGGGAATCCATTGTACTTATTGTACCACTAAGGGCCTCAGGCTAGAGCCTTGCAGAGAGGGAGGACAAGGCTCCCTTCTCACCCAACCAACTGGGGAGGAGCTGGGAGAACGGGAACACCGAAAAGGCTGCCTTCTTCCTCACAGCAACACAGATGCTGACAGGAGAAGGTAGGCCTGCTAAGCTCTCCAGACTGGAAGGTTAATTGGGAAGGGTTTCAGCTGAAAAGAACTGGCAAAAAGCCTTGCAGCTGACTTAAATTACAACCCCAGCTCCAGGAAGAGGGCTGGAGGGGGAACTCCTGTGTGAAGGAGGGGAAAAAAACCAAAACAAATTACCTTATAGCAGGAAGCCTGAGTTATAACCCCAGCTCCAGAGACAGGGCTGAGGGGAATTCTTGCTTGAGGGAGGGAGATATGGCTTGAGACTGTAGGGAACATAACTCCCAGTTCAAGAGAGGGCTGAGGGGAGCAGGGGGAACTTCTGTTTAAAGGATGGATAAGACCGACTAAGGCAAGAACCAACCCAACTCCAGGAAGAGGACTCAGGAGGGAAACTCCTGCTCACAGGAGGGAAAGAGCTGATGAATCCCAGGCAAGAGATAAAGGACATCGCAGTCCAGGTGCTGTGAGAGAGGCTGGGAGCAGCTTCAAGGGGAGTACCACTGTAACTAACAAAGAAGTAGCAGTGAAGAATCATAGAACACAGGTGGAAATAGTGGAATCCAGAGACCTGTGGAAAGACGTCGACAAGAAGGGCAAAGGTAGGAGCAGCCAGCGAAAAAGGTGGAGAGATTGAAGGAATAGTCTTTAGATGTCTAAACAGGGTTCCTTGCACCAAAACCCAGAAAAAGAGGGCAGGCCTGGGTTCCCCTACCCTTCCCAAGATGAAGACAGAAGGTAGAGACATCAGAAGGAGAAGAAGCCAAGCATAACCCTTCTGCCAGGTGGATCCAGCAGCAACCAGGGCCGGGTTCAATATCTAGGGGTTCCTTTCCAATGATAAAACAGCGAACCGCTTGAGCCCCCACCGAGTAACCTGGGAAATTTACACACCACCCCTGGGTGCTTCTGAGAGGCAATACTTCCCCACTTGCAAGCACAGAGTCTGAGTGTAGAAAAGAAACTTGTAATAAAAGGAGGGAAGTTAATTTGGGAAAGCTTGGATGTTAATTTGGGAAAACACTGCAAACAGAGTTCATAAACATAAACCATGAGTAAAAGACCCACTCCGAAGGAGGTTGGGCAGTGTCCTTTTCCCCTCAGGTTCTTAAGTCCAGCAACCCAAAAGTCCTTTTCACGTGTCTGACCCTTCTTTGCACTCCACTCACAGTTGCTGTCCTTGGTCAGTGCACGCCCAGAGTTCAGAGGTGCAGACCCAGAGTTCACCTCCCCCCTGGTTGGGGTAAAGAGGTACTTTATTTGCTCTGCTTCTCAGGCACTTGCTTGCTGCCCGACTCTACCAGCCACCCGGCTGGCCACTCCTGCTCACTGCTTCTGCCAGCCACCTGCTCACCGCTCTCTCCGCACCCCTCCGCCAGCTGCCCTGCTGGCTTCCTGCTCACCACTCTCACTGTGCCTCTCCACCAGCTGCCCTGCTGGCCACAGCTCTCTGCCACCACCCTGCTAGCCACCTGCTCACCACGCCTCTCCACCAGCTGCCCTGCTGGCCACTCATCGCATCTCTCTAGCACACCAGCCACGCATTCACCAGCTGACTGTCAGTTACCTCCTGCTGTGACCTCTGCACATCAGTCTCTTAGTAATTTTCAGCTCTTTGTAGGCTGGGCAGAAACACTGCCCTAGCTCAAGTGATTGCAGCTCTCAGTGATTTTCAGCTCTGGACAGAAACACAGTCCCACCACATGTGATTTCAACTCTGATTGAGCAATTAAAATAACAAAAGAGGTTCCCAATGAAGCTTATATAGCTCTATTCTTTGAACAGTGGTGGGAGGGGGGAGAAGAAGAGGTTAAACCAGCCTAGGGAGGACCCTGGTATTCCTGCCCGTACCTCTCTTACTTTTGTAAGCAGAGTCAGGATGTGCTCCACCCTGACATCTGGTGGTGAGGTGTGGCAAGTTGTGGAAAAGAACTTCAGGGGCTGATCTCATTTGCATAGGCACACCCACCCTGCCTAGAATGAGGCCATAGCTGCCCAAATGGTCACTTTGGCTGCTGTGGGATCCCCAGTGTCTCTGTTATTGGGGCAGGAAGAATAAAATTGTTATTACCCTGATTATGGGGATCAAGGACAGTGGAAATGTAGGTTTCAGAGTAACAGCCGTGTTAGTCTGTATTCGCAAAAAGAAAAGGAGTACTTGTGGCACCTTAGAGACTAACCAATTTATTTGAGCATGAGCTTTTGTGAGCTACAGCTCACTTCATCGGATGCATACCGTGGAAACTGCAGCAGACTTTATATATACACAGAGAATATGAAACAATACCTCCTCCCACCCCACTGTCCTGCTGGTAATAGCTTATCTAAAGTGATCATCAGGTGGGCCATTTCCAGCACAAATCCAGGTTTTCTCACCCTCCACCCCCCCACACAAATTCACTCCCCTGCTGGTGATAGCCCATCCAAAGTGACAACTCTTTACACAATGTGCATGATAATCACATGAATCACATGAATCACATGAACCCGACTTGATTATCATGCACATTGTGTAAAGAGTTGTCACTTTGGATGGGCTATCACCAGCAGGGGAGTGAATTTGTGTGGGGGGTGGAGGGTGAGAAAACCTGGATTTGTGCTGGAAATGGCCCACCTGATGATCACTTTAGATAAGCTATTACCAGCAGGACAGTGGGGTGGGAGGAGGTATTGTTTCATATTCTCTATGTGTATATAAAGTCTGCTGCAGTTTCCACGGTATGCATCCGATGAAGTGAGCTGTAGCTCACGAAAGCTCATGCTCAAATAAATTGGTTAGTCTATAAGGTGCCACAAGTACTCCTTTTCTTTTTAGTGGAAATGTACTTGGCCTTTTGTATGATGGAGGGACTCACCATCAACTAGGTAGCACTCGCTAGGTAAGGGACATGGGTTCCAAAACTCTGTGAACTGAGAGAGGTTTGAGACAGGTATTAGTACCTGGTGGCGTGGGCCCCTTTGTGAGGGCCCAAAACACCAGTTGCACATCTGTCTCTCTCCACTGTAGAATGTCAGAGCTAATTTTGGGTCTTTTAAGAGTCTTGCTACAGGTACCGTGCTGAATTCACTTTGGCCTTATGGTGCACTAGCACTAAGGCTCCCACTACTATAAGCTGAAATCACTGAGCACTGTGTCAAGTAGTGGGGAGCCTGAAGATCTAGAGTGCCGTGGTGCTGTTTGTGAGAGAGCGGAGCTGTTCGTGAGAGAGCGGAGTGGAGCCGTGTGGAGCAGAGCTGTTTGTGAGACGGCGAGCAGAGCCGTTCATGAGAGAGCAGTGTGGAGCGGAGCCATTTGTGAGGGAGCGAAACCATTCGTGAGAGAGCGGAGCAGAGCAGTGCGGAGCGGAGCCATTCGTGAGGGAGTGAAACCATTCGTGAGAGAGCGGAGCGGAGCTGTTCGTGAGATTGCAAGCAGAGCCGTTTGTGAGAGAGCGGAGCGGAGCCGTGAGAGAGCGGAGCGGAGCCGTGAGAGAGCGGAGTGGAGCCGAGCGGAGCGGAGCCATGAGAGAGCGGAGTGGAGCCATGCGGAGCGGAGCCATTCGTGAGAGAGCGGAGCCATGCAGAGCTGAACCATTTGTGAGAGAGCGGAGCGGAGCCGTTCGTGAGACAGGGGAGCGGAGGTGTTTGTGAGACGGCGAATGAAGCGGAGCCCTGTGGAGCTGTGGGGCAGTCAGCTTCAGGTCACGTAAGGTGCCCCTTACCTCTCCCCCCCCCACAGGCACATTTTTACTCAGACTGGGGAGTAACACTCTGCAGATGAACTTTTGAACTCTTGGACTGCACTTTTTGGACTTTGGGTGATATTTGGATTGCTGGACTCAAGAGACGTTTGGGTTGTGGGATTCAAGAACCTGAGGGAAAGGACGTGGCCCAATTTGTTGGGGTGGGTCTTT
Organism: Lepidochelys kempii; assembly: GCF_965140285.1. Taxonomy (NCBI): domain Eukaryota; kingdom Metazoa; phylum Chordata; order Testudines; family Cheloniidae; genus Lepidochelys; species Lepidochelys kempii. The sequence continues at coordinate 59,684,754 of NC_136382.1, forward strand.
GCTCATGGTTTGGTTAATGAACACTAATTGTGGTGTTTTCCCAATTTAATGCTGATGTTGTTTACCTCATGTTAGTAAAGATTCTCTGCTACACCAAGACTCTGTGCTTGCGAGAGGGGAAGTACTGCCTCTTTGAGGCGCCCAGTGGGTGTGTAAGATTTTCCCAGGGCACTAGGTGGGGGCTTGAGCCAGTTTTGCATTTGCTTTGATGAGAGGGAACCCCTGTGTACTGAACCCGCCCCTTGCTGCTATCAACTTGGCCTGGCAGAAGGCTTACATTTTCATAGGGCTCTGACATTCAAGCCCCTACTTATTGAGGTTCTTTCAACTGAGAGTGACCCTCCTAATTTAGGACAGGTTAACAACAGTTCTACTTTACTGTATTCCTACAATAATTACAACATTGGTAACCATATTTCACTACCCCGTATTCAGTACTAAGGTCATTTGTACCCAAAACCAGCCAAAGTTTATCAGTTAACTTGCAAATAGAATTTCATTTTCTGATTCATTTGATATCCAGAGTTAAAACATAAGCTTTCGTGAGCTACAGCTGTAGCTCACGAAAGCTTATGCTCAAATAAATTTGTTAGTCTCTAAGGTGCCACAAGTACTCCTTTTCTTTTTGTGAATACAGACTAACACGGCTGCTACTCTGAAACCAGAGTTAAAACAATTAATGCTAACAAACAATGTGGAAGAAACTTTAAACTTTGTGCTTCAGGTTTTAAACCAATCTCTAAGAATTAGAGATTAGGATCAAACCTAATATGAGGGCCAGATTTTTCCACATTTGTTTACTGAAGGTACTGCATCTGGTACTAGTCGCTGTCAGAGTCAGGACGCCGGACTATATGGACCTTGGGTCTGATGATAGAATCACAGAATCATAGAAAATTAGGGTTGAAGAGACCTCACGAGATCATCGAGTACAACCCCCTGCTCAAAGCAGGACCAACACCAACTAAATCATCCCAGCCAGGGCTTTGTCAAGCTAGGCCTTAAAAACCTCTTAAGGATGGAGATTCCACCACCTCCCTAGGTAACCCATTCCAGTGCTTCACCACGCTCCTAGTGAAATAGTGTTTCTTAATATCCAACCTAGACTTCCTACATTGCAACTTGAGATCATTGCTTCTTGTTCTGTGATCTGCCATCATTGAGAACAGCCAAGCTCCATCCTGTTTGGAACCCCCCTTCAGGTAGTTGAAGGCTGCTATCAAATGCCCCCTCACTCTTCTCTTCTGCAGACTAAACAAACCCAGTTCCCTCAGCCTCTCTTCGTAAGTCATGTGTCCCAGCCCCCTGATCATTTTTGTTGCCCTCCACTGGACTCTCTCTAATTTGTCCACATCCTTTCTGTGTGTGGGGTGGGGGGGGGGGAGACCAAAACTGGATGCAATACTCCAGATGTGGCCTCACCAGTGACAAATGGAGGGAAATAATTACTTTCCTCAATCTGCTGGCAATGCTCCAACTAATGCAGCCCAATATGCCGTTAGCCTTCTTGGCAATGAGGGCACACTGTTGACTCATATCCAGCTTCTTGTCCACTGTAATCCCCAGGTCCTTTTCTGCAGAACTTCTGCTTAGCGGTGCATGGGATTCTTCCATCCTAAGTGAAGGACTCTGCACTTTTCCTCATTGAACGTCATCAGATTTCTTTTGGCCCAATCCTCCAATTTGTCTAGGTCACTCTGGACCCTATCCCTTCCTCCAATGTATCTACCTCTCCCCCCAGCTTAGTGTCATCTGCGAACTTGCTGAAGGTGCAATCCATCCCATCATCCAGATCATTAATAAAGATGTTGAACAAAACCGGCTCCAGGACTGACCCCTGGGGCACTCCACTTGATACCGGCTGCCAACTAGACATCGAGCCATTGATCACTCCCCTTGAGCCCGACAATCTAGCCAGCTTTCTATCCACCTTATAGTCCATTCATCCAATCTATACTTTTTTAACTTGCTGGCAAGAATACTGTGGGAGACCATATCAAAAGCTTTGCTAAAGTCAAGATATATCATGTCCATGCTTTCCCCATATCCACAGAGCCAGTTATGTCATTATACAAGGCAATCAGGCATGACTTGCCCTTGGTGAATCCATGTTGACTGTTCCTGATCACCTTCCTCTCCTCCAAGTGCTTCAAAATGGTTTCCTTGAGGACCTGTTCCATGATTTTTCTAGGGACTGAGGTGAGGCTGACTGGTCTGTAGTTCCCTGGATTCTCCTCCTTCCCTTTTCTAAAGATGAGCATTATATTTGCCTTTTTCCAATCATCCAGGACCTCCCCCAATCGCCATGAGTTTTCAAAGACAAGGGCCAATGGCTCTGCAATCACATCAGCCATCTCCCTTGAATGCATTAGATCTGGACCCATGGACTTGTGCATGTCCAGCTTTTCTAAATAGTCCTTAATCTGTTCTTTCACCACTGAGGGCTGCTCACCTCCTCCCCATACTATGTTGCCCAAGACAGCATTCTGATCCAGTATGGCAATCCCCATGCTCCGATACTGTCCTCTTACGTTTGTATTTTAAATCCAATGTGCTATACAGTGACTTTAATCTGAGTCCCCAGTGATGATCAATACAGAGGAGCCAGGTAGCAGTGGAAAGAGACCTTGGAAATATCATGACTGAGTCAGACAGTACCTCTGAGGGTGCAATCCAGAGTAGCAGCTGCATCTTCTCTTTACAAGGGAGTCTTGCATCAATGCATAGGGACTGGGGTGCAGTTATCTCCTGCATAGGGTGCGGAAGGCTGTTTTTGCAAGATTGCACAACCATGCTGGGGCACAATCTTGCCTGTTTAATGTTCACAGAATGATATACCTTATGAAATTATATAACACTTTCAGATTATAGACTATTTTAAGCTCATTTTACCTTTGAAAGTGAGTTTCATTATTATATTTCCTAAATTTAAGTCTACACTTGTATTCTGTTACTGAACCTGAAACTATTTCCTCCCCAATTTTGAATGCATTTCAGTTCACTTTAAAGTGCATTTGGCTTCCCTTTAAATTTTACCATGCATTTCAGAGTTGATTTGTGATGGAAGAGTGCTTCTTGCCTTTCACACTGCTAGACTAGGTGGACAAGTAACGTGAGTTTTCCTTTAAGGTTATTCTTTCAAACAGCATTCAAGAAACTAGAATACAGTGTGAGAGAGAAGAGCATACTGGGAGGTCCCCAAACTACATTTTTAATAATTTCTTTGAAATGAAAAACAGAAGTTCAGATTGCATTCAGGTGCAAAGCCTGAGCTAGGAGGTGCTGTTGTGGGAAGATTACCCTCGGCAGAGTTGATTTTCCAGTGGTGTAGAACTGGTATAACAACGCATGCACCTCTTCTCTGGGCTGGCACACAGCAGCGGCAGGGCTGCACAAATGGCAAGGTGGAAAGGAAGGAATTTTGTATCCCTTTCCTGAGTGGCACTGTGGGCTTTTCAGTCACATCCATAGGGTGGGCACTGAGAGTGAGAGAAAGATGGGAAATGTGAATTGAGCAACATCCTTGTAAAATAACATTGACAAAGGAAAATATAATTAACTTCAAGGGGTAGACAGATAGAGAAAGACTCGAAAGTCCATGAAGAGACAGTTTTTAATATTTTAACCTTGTCACCTTTTTTGAGCCCAAAAATAGCACTTAGAAGTTTCAGAGTAACAGCCGTGTTAGTCTGTATTCGCAAAAAGAAAAGGAGGACTTGTGCAGCAAGATTGTAGATTACAAATAACAATAAATTGGTTAGTCTCTAAGGTATTTGAGCATAAGCTTTCGTGAGCTACATCCGATGAAGTGAGCTGTAACTCATGAAAGCTTATGCTCAAATAAATTGGTTAGTCTCTAGGGTGCCACAAGTACTCCTTTTCTTTTTTCACTTAGAAGTTGGTTTTATTTTCAGTTGCCTTGGGCTTATGCCTTTGGCAATTTGGACAATTAGGGGAAAAAAAGTCAAAATGACCTTCCTTGGCAGACAGGTTTTCTCAAGTTATCACATCGGCACCTGTGAGGGGGGAAATAACCCTCTTAACTCACTGTTTTATGGAGCGAACACCACATTTTCAATGACACCGATTAAGAACACAGTGACTAACTCAAGGTATTAATTTAGTTTCCAGCTTTCCTGAAATTCACTGTAAACACCTCCTTCTTCTCCCTCTTTTTTAAAAAACAAACTCCTTCCTATACAAATACATTCCTTGGAACGTGTCCTAGGAACTGTCTGATAGAAAAATCTTGCTATGCAAGTGAATATATTCCAACATTAATATACTTAGGTGGTATATAAATGTAAGCAAGGTCTGAATGAGCGCTCCCTTGACAGCTAGTGATGAGCAGGGATCCTAGTTTTCTGTGATAAAAACTCCAAAATTCTTGGATAAAAATCTGTGTTTTTCCACGATTAAAATTAAATGCTGAGCTTTAGTTTCCCTAGCTACAATATATATATAGGTATCAATTGAACACAATGTTTTACTGGTATATTTACAATTTTTAAGCAAGTTCAAAGCCTACAAGTGCCATCAATCATTATAATAAAATTAATAGAATTGCAATTTGTAATCTACAATCTTGCTGCATACAGTACAGAACAGCACATTACCATCAATGTGAAATCTGTCCTCGTCAGACTTAGTGACATGGATTTTAGGGGTGATTTTTAAAGTTTTCAGCATCTTTTCATAACTTTAATGCCTCACATCTGGAGGCTGAAGTGAAATATGAGATGCATCTAAACACAAACCCCTATACACCCCTGAATAAACTCTATACACTGGAAGCAGTTTATTGGAGTATGTTAAGCTATGTAAATTTAAAGTGCATTCAAAAATCAACTTCAAGGGGGGAGGCTGCATTCATTGAATAAGTGATACTGGTAATTTCAGTAACATTTAGTTAATCATTAATATATGTTTTTATTTTTTCACAAAATGTAAAAACGGAAGATTCTCTGTAAAAGCACAAATTCCAAGTTTTCCCACTTTTTTTTCCGTGGCAAACAGATTTCTAGAATCCCTGGTGGTGAACTGCCAGGAAAAGCCTTCAGGACCAGACAGTATTTACATGAACATACCTATTCTGCCTAGGTATCCAGCAGACAGGTATTTCTTGACGTTTCTTCCCTACCCCTTCTGGGTGGGAGGTGAACTCATCTGAATGTACCTCTGAACTCTGGATCTCTGCTGACCTAGGACAGCAGCTGTGAGTGGGATGCAGTGGAGGGAGAGGGAAGTGGCATGTTAAAGGGACATTTGTTTGTTGGACTTTCACACCACAAGGTGAGAAACAGAGGCAATGTACTCTGGAGCAGGAGTTTTGCTCATGGTTAGATGTATTTGAATCATGGTTGTGGTGTTTTCACAAATTAATGCCAGGTTTCTTTCCTCTTTTTATTAAAAGCTTTCTCTGCTATACACAGACTCAGTGCTTGCAAGTGTGGAAGTATTGCCTCTTAGAGACACCCAGGCATGGTGTTTAATTTTTTTCCAGATTACTGGCTGGGGCTCAAACCCCTTCTGTGTTATATTGTTGAGGGATCTCTGGATATTGAACCGAGTCCTGGTTGTTACTGACGCTACCTGGCAGAAGGGTTACAAAAACAATAAACATTTCTAAGAAAGTTAATTTGTATTCAGATACACAGTACGTGGATGAAGGCATGCTGTGATGATTCAATATAATATTAAGAGTTTTATTATGCGGTACATAGGTAATGAAAATGGATTACTTTCCTTAGAGCAGAAAGTGCTTTAGGAATGTTAAGAGCTGCAAGTAAAAAAAGCTGCTCAGAAGAAGCCATTTGCAGAGCACAGTAACAATTTCATTTTGTCCTACAAACCTATTGTTACAGCAGGGATCACCAGGTGGCACTAAGAAAAGGAGTTCTTGTGGCACCTTAGAGACTAACCAATTTATTTGAGCATAAGCTTTTGTGAGCTACAGCTCACTTCATCGGATGCATCATGAAGTGAGCTGTGACTCACGAAAGCTTATGCTCAAATAAATTGGTTAGTCTCTAAGGTGCCACAAGTACTCCTTTTCTTTTTGCAAATACAGACTAACACGGCTGTTACTCTGAAACCAGGTGGCACTGTTGCTTATAGTCTTACAAGTTCTTTTTTGTGTCAGGCAAGCAAGTTTTTAAATCTTGGAAGAAATGCTGTTTTTTTGTTTGGATTTGTTGCATTGTTGAGTTTATATTGTGGTTGTTTGGGGAAGCTGTGGCAAGCACCAAGGGCGTTTGGTCTTTAACTGGAATTAATTCTTGGGGCAGAGTTATTCCCTGGGAATTGGGCATGGTTGTTGGGCTGGGATACCTTAAATAGGAACTGAATGATGTTTGTGACAATCTCTGTTCCAGGACTGGTTTATAAGTATAAATAAAACAGGAAACAATAACAAGATAATAGTAAGAATAAACCCAGGCTTTGCCTTAGTGATTTCTTTTCCAATAGAAAGCTGACCTCCAAAGTCCCAGCTATTGCTCAGCAGAGCGGTGACACTCGGCAGATGGGTACCAATTCTGCATATACTTGCGCTCCATGTCGCAGCGCACTTTTTCTTAACTAGCTACATACCTATATTTTGTAGAGCACACGTGTAACATCTCTCTTCCTATAGAGTAAACTGAAAACTTTCAGTTAATAAGATAGTCTTTGAAAGGACTAAGCAACTTGACTATGTTTCCACTTCGTGTGCTTTTATTTTGAATCCCTTTCATCTGTTGCTCTTTGCCCTCAGGAGATTTCTATGCTACTAGACTTGCCGGCATCATCTCGGAAAACTCATGAGGCTCACTTTTAGGAGGACTCTTTTAACAGTCTCTGCCAGTTTTCCCTTTATCTGAAGCCATGTGGGTGCCTCATTTGGGTCTTCTCTTGGAGACTGTATGATCTTGATGCTACTCTCCTCATACATGTCCATGCCCTTCATCTCTTGTCTGTCATTAGGTGCTGGCAATACTCTTACTGGCTGTGCTATCTGAAGTTCAGGGAGTTTCGTTAACTCTGTCATAAGTGTTTGGCTTGCTGTTACCACCGTCTGCTTTGTTCTGTAAACTTTCCCACTATGGATGGCTTCCAAGTATACTTTCTGTAGGCAATTTAGTCCTTGTGGGACAGGACATTAGGCACTTGATTGGATGGCTTCCCATTCCTATGGTTGGTGCACTTCTCCAGTCCAGTAATGCTGTCCAAGAGATGCTGAAGAAGTTAGATTTTTCACAGATATTCTCCTTCATTTTCCACAGATACTTTCCTTCATTTACATCACAGCAGCAAGTGGAATGTTGCTCACAGCCATTGCCAAAGCAACTCAGTGCCTTCTGCTGCAGTTGCTGGCACAGCCATTGTTGCAGCTGCAAAAACTGCTCAGTAGCATTGTGACTGGATTCCAAATCCAAAGCCAATTGAATCTGAGAACTCTTATGACCTTTCATCAGCCTCTGGTTGTCAGCATTGCAGGGGGATTGCTGTTCTGTCCGTGCTGTCTGAAAATAGTTTAGCAGTTTGAAGATGGTGCTTTAGCTCAAAATGGTGCTAACTTGCCCAGAAAGAGATGAATCATGAGACAGCAGGAGCAGAGTCATGGGAGTTTGACCCGAAGTCCCAGAATTCCACAGGCTTTGGCCTGGCCTCCACTGTGAATCCCATAATGTCCAGGGAGAAAAGCCACGGAAAGCACAGAGCCCAGTAGCAAGGCAAAGGATGATGGAATACCAGTGCGGAATGCCACACGTTTACTCGCCATCAAGCCCCTGTTATATACACAATGACATGGATTAAAACAGCACAGATGATGTAAACACAGCTGTGACTGCTGCTTAGGGTGACCAGATGTCCTAATTTTATAGGAACAGTCCCGATATTCAGGGCTTTGTCTTATATAGGCGCCTATTCTCCCCTGCCCCCGTCCCAATTTTTCACACTTGCTGTCTGGTCACCATACTGCTGCTGCTGCTCAGAAACATTGGTGTTAAGGCTTCTGAAGCATTGTAGTTGCCAATCCCATAGTACCTCCCATACTGAACCACAAAACCTTCTCTATGAGCTGGTCTTTTCAGAGGCAAGATCCTCAGCAGGAACCAGTGGTTTTGGAGACCCCATGCTTGACTGGCCTTCCTGTATTTGTTATGCATTGTGAAGCTTAAGAGGTACAGAGGGCCTTGAACTACTGTAGTCCTGCAAACCACGTTAAATCCCACTCTTAACATACGCACGTTATTAATATCTGAGGACAAAATAGTTCCAGAAGAAGGCCAGCCTGACTTCAGATGAATTTTTTGTGCATTTCTTGTGCTAGCTGAGAAAATGGCTTGATGATCAAACCTCATTAGGAAAGAGTTGCTATACTTTATTAATTACATCAAAAGTGTCCTCCTCCCAGAAGAGAAACAGAACAAAATAGTTCTTTGAAAGATTTATTAGCCTTAGGATTTACATTTTGGCTGCCTCAAACAGTTTCCAGTTATCCAATTTAAACATTATTGCCAGTGATCCTTCATTCAAACATAACTCTATGAAGAAAGAAAACTGAATTGTTAATCTGTTAGTGAATTTTTTTTGCAGCCTATGTGATATAATTATTTACTGGACTTTTCAGACCACTTACTCAAATGTTATGTACATCCTACATTCGTGAAGCAAAGACAAGATCATCAGACCAGATCTTCAGCTACACCAGCTGAGAATCTGTCTTTAAGTGCAAAGAAGATTGATTGTTGTAAAGATAGAGATATACTAAACAACATCACAATTGCAATACAAAAGAAACTAATTGCATTGTGCAAACTATCTATTCCAAGGTGATTATAAAGGAGAGAGCTAAATTTGTGGGCAACAAGCTGAAATGAAGGTTGAAAATCTTTGCCTTATTGACAATGTTTGGTATAAACAGTAGAGCATAAAAGGCTAAATAAAGGAACATGGTATGCAGGAAGACTATATTAAACACAGTGAAAAAATGTAACAATTGCTATAAGAAATTTACATCTTATAAATGAGTTCATTAGAATAACAAAGAATTAACTGGTACAAGCATCTAGAATAACTACTGTGAATTGCAAGCCAAAGTACTATATACTATTTTCCTGGATAATATCCATGTCCTCCCACAAATTAAAAAGGTATTTTTTTAAATGTTAGCCCATACATGTTCAATTGGGTTGAATTATGTCAGGTTATAAAGTTTTATATGATGTAACATGCTTAAGAAAAATTGACTTTATACTGTATAAGAAATGGAAAGAAATTATTTCTATTTTAGGACTGACTACAGCAGCCTTCTTGTTGCTAATTATCAAATACAATGCCTGCATTAGGCAGGTAGGCCATATTCTCCATCTACCTGAAGCAACTCTTAGGCAGCTAGACAAAAGATGAAAACAAAAAACTCTCTGTCTGCAAAAAGTTTAGTGCACCAGACAGCGTCTTCTCCAAGTGCTGCCTAAAGACAAGGCATATGTTGTGGCCCAATTAACACAAAGGGTGAAATCCTGCTCCCATTAACATCAATGGGAACTTTGCTATTGACTTCAGTGAGGTCAGGATTTCACCCAGTAGCTCTACAGATAGCCACTTCAACAGACTCCCAAATGTGGAATAATATAGTAGATGCTTGAAAGATACAGTAATTATCTCTCATATTACTCACTTGTCTTCCCCTGACTTACAGTATGGCTTGTTGTTATTAAAGAGCCTGATTCTCTACTGTGGCCAGTATCCATCCACTACAGCATGGATCATAAATGAGCTGGTTAGAGCTCCCTGATCCTCTGCTCAGCTCTTTTCTGATCCTGGCATATGCCAGCTGGGAATAGGTGGAGTACAGCTGGTAGAGACTCAGGCAGTTTCCACCTGCGTGGCCAACCAGGGATGTGAACCTGGCCCCCAAAGTCTTCATTTACCCACAGTTACCACACAATACTATTTGAGATTGTACTCTGAGATTGTACAGTATTTCTTTATACTTAAAATGTGAAATAACTGTGCTGTGGCAGATACCATTGTGTGAGCACTGTTGGCAAAAATTGATTATTTAATTGTGACTGTCATAAGTTGGATATGGGTCATTTCCATTACCTGTATTTTCATCTACACTTCAGCACTTGTTCCTAGCTGAAAAGTAAGCTTACTATTTATAAGAAGTACACACACACACACACATTATGTTGTTTCACAAATGGTGTAGCTGGTTCCTTTACACAATACATACTTCCATACAAAGAGATCCATTGGATTTATCTTAAGTAGATCTAGCCACTTGAAATATGGTTTGAGGCACAGTACAAAATATATTTCTTGTAGCTATAAACAGTACAATAATTTAACAGCTTTTGTCACAGCTTTTGTATTATCTACATGTTTGAAATTAGATGACTATTATGTATGCTCTTGGTTATAGAACTTTAGACAGATGTTATATTTGTTACCCTTTAAATATAATTGTCATTTCTGTGAATGAAATGTAGGCATCACAACTATAAATTGGGCTTTCAAACATATTCACTGCTCCACAGTACCATAAGTAGCTGAAATCCCATATAAAAGCCTCATTCAAAGCCCACGGAAGTCAAAGAAAAGATTTCCTCAAGTTCAATATGTACATTTGACTGCCATTCCCCATTCTTTAAAAGAACAGAAAGAGGAAAATACACTACACTGAAGGATTTATTTTCTCCATTTATGACAAAGGTAGGTAGTTCAGTGTAAAGAGTTACCACCAGTCACTGACACAATCTAGTGCTTTTCAAAGAGAGACATGGAGAGAGATTTTATTGTTGTAATATTGCACGCTGATAGAATACAATAGAGGGTGTAAGAGAACAACCATCCTTTGTTGAACAGGATTTTTTTCCCCGAAAGAGTTTTTGCCAAATAAAAAGTTGGCTAATCTGAACCTGAATTTCAGAAGTTTTTCCTATTAGTTTAGGGACTTTCTGTTTAAACCATGACAACAATAGCATAAGAGAAAACACTTGCAGGGACAAGTTGAAAGAAACGATGGATCGCATTGACTTGTGCAAAGACAGGCAAGGCCTCTGACCTTAAAAATGTGACTTGTAAATTCCTGTAAAGGAAAAGTTATACTGATAGTGTTAAAACTGCTAGTTGTGTGTACAGGACGTTGACTTATGCCAGTGTCACATGCCTTGACATAAGAAATCTGTTCCCACAGAGGACAAATTTAGCATCTACTGTTTCAATCCGCATAGGCAAAATCCTGTCATTTTAGTGGCAGCAACAACCACATGGCAGAAGAGATAAGGTCTTGGCCTTCTTTGTCGTCCTCTACGCAGGTTATTAAATCCAGGGTCCAGGTAATATGGGAACGGGTTTGGACTGTCTTGCAGGATGAAAATAAATACACATATAATAATTGGGAGCTATTTATAACACTGAAACAAAATATAACTGTGCTTATTATCTACTGCTGCTGAATCCAGCACATGCAGCACCATAGCAAGAGTCTTTGCAACTTGAGCTAAAGGATTAATTCCTTTGGCTTTTAACAGTAATGGGTTCCCATCCTCTTCATGGGTAAATTATTAGAGGGGACCACATGCTTTGATTCTGCTCTGGAGTAAGAAGCAGCACATAGTCCCAGGAGTGAATCAAGGAGTGATTTGAGACTTTGAGTCACAATTTATTCCAGGGTTACTCCCTTGCTCCAGGGGGAAGTAATCTGCTACTGTGCCCTGCCAACAGCATGTTACTCCTTACTCTGTATCAGCAAAGCTGTACTGGATGGTACATTGTGGGGAATAAAGACAAGCCTTCACCCATTCTCTATCCTGTCTGCCTTGTTCCTGGATAATGGTGCATAGTGCCTGTTCTCATGCTGCCCGTTAGAATCATAGAATCATAGAATATCAGGGTTGGAAGGGACCACAGGAGGTCATCTAGTCCAACCCCGCTACTCAAAGCAGGACCAATCTCCAACTAAATCATCCCAGCCAGGCCTTTGTCAAGCCTGACCTTAAAAATATCTAAGGAAGGAGATTCCACCACCTCCCTAGGTAACTCATTCCAGTGTTTCACCACCCTCCTAGTGAAAAAGTTTTTCCTCATATCCAACCTAAACCTCCCCCACTGCAACTTGAGACCATTACTCCTTGTTCTGTCATCAGCTACCACTGAGAACAGTCTAGATCCATCCTCTTTGGAACCCCCTTTCAGGTAGTTGAAAGCAGCTATCAAAACACCCCTCATTCTTCTCTTCCGCAGACTAAACAATCCCAGTTCCCTCAGCCTCTCCTCCTAAGTCATGTGCTCCAGTCCCCTAATCATTTTTGTTGCCCTCTGTTGGACGTTTTCCAATTTTTCCACATCCTTCTTGTAGTGTGGGGCCCAAAACTGGACACAGTATTCCAGATGAGGCCTCACCAATGTCGAATAGAGGGGAACGATCACGTCCCTCCATCTGCTGGCAATGCCCCTACTTATATAGCCCAAAATGCCATTGGCCTTCTTGGCAACAAGGGCACACTGTTGACTCATATCCAGTTATAACCCCTAGGTCCTTTTGTCCTTGTCCACTATAACCCCTAGGTCCTTTTCTGCAGAACTGCTGCCTAGCCATTCGGTCCCTAGTCTGTAGCGGTGCATGGGATTCTTCCGTCCTAAGTGCAGGACTCTGCACTTGTCCTTGTTGAACCTCATCAGATATCTTTTCGCCCAATCCTCTAATTTGTCTAAGGCCCTCTGTATCCTATCCATACTCTCCAGTGTATCTACCTCTCCTCCCAGTTTAGTGTCATCTGCAAACTTGCTGAGGGTGCAATCCACACCATCCTCCAGATCATTTATGAAGATATTGAACAAAACCGGCCCGAGGACCGACCCTTGGGGCACTCCACTTGATACCGGCTGCCAATTAGACATGGAGCCATTGATCACTACCCATTGAGCCCGACAATCTAGCCAACTTTCTGTCCACCTTATAGTCCATTCATCCAGCCCATATTTCTTTAACTTGCTGGCAAGAATACTGTGGGAGACTGTGTCAAAAGCTTTGCTAAAGTCAAGGAATAACACATCCACCACTTTCCCCTCATCCACAGAGCCAGTTATCTCATCATAGAAGGCAATTAGATTAGTCAGGCATGACTTGCCCTTGGTGAATCCATGCTGACTGTTCCTGATCATTTTCCTCTCCACTAAGTGCTGCAGAATTGATTCTTTGAGGACATGCTCCATGATTTTTCCAGGGACTAAGGTGAGGCTGACTGGTCTGTAGTTCCCAGGATCCTCCTCCTTCCCTTTTTTAAAGATGGGCACTACATTAGCCTTTTTCCAGTCTTCCTGGACTTCCCCCGATTGCCATGAGTTTTCAAAGATAATGGCCAATGGCTCTGCAATCACATCCGCCAACAACTCCTTTAGCACTCTCGGATGCAGCGCATCCGGCCCCATGGACTTGTGCTCGTCCAGCTTTTCTAAATAGTCCTGAACCACTTCTTTCTCCACAGAGGGCTGGTCACCTGCTCCCCATGCTGTGCTTCCCAGTGCAGTAGTCTGGGAGCTGACCTTGTTCGTGAAGACAGAGGCAAAAAAAGCATTGAGTACATTAGCTTTTTCCACATCTTCTGTCACTAGGTTGCCTCCCTCATTCAGTAAGGGGCCCACACTTTCTCCCCTTGCACTGTGGATCAATCTGGATACCCTGTGTAGAGAAGCAAGGAGACATTTTATAGCACTTTACATTCTGGCAGAGAAATGAGCGATACTTTTGTCTTCATCTGTTGTGCTTCACCTTTTTTCTGATGCCCACACAGTGTTAACTGAGCCTTATCAAATCCCTAGGGAGGGAGGGAGGTTATCATTGTATTCAATTTGCAGATTGGTAAATTGAGTCAAAAAATGGTTACATGACTCACCCAAGGTCATGACACAAGGGACTTGAAGAGTAACGTAATGCTAATGTAAACCTGTGCACCTGCTTTTTCATACCAAAGTAAACGATGAATAGGTAAATGTTGGAAGTTTAATGTAACATAATTTGTTCCAGGCTTTGCAGTGACATAGGATATTACCAGTGATGTTCAGAGAACTTCCATGGAAACTGAAATTACTGTGCAGTAAAATTCAAAATGGAAATCTTGATGCTTTTTCCTCAGAAGTTCTGGAAAAGGTGATGCTGATGGTATGTTTTGAAGCATCAGTGTACTGGAGTCTTCAAATGGTAATTCAGGCTCACAAAAATCTGTTTAGAGACAGATTAAATCACTTTTTTGTCATGTCAGTAGGAACCCAAATGATCCCTGATGTAAATCACATGACATCACTGAAGATTAAATCATCCCAAGCTATTTCTCCTGACAAACTAGTGTCTGTTGCTTCCTGGCAACTCTTTCAAGCTAACAAAAGTACTGCACAACAGAGAGACTTTCTATCTTTCTATAAAATCAAACTACCTGAGCTATTTCAAGATAATGGAACTCTGGGCTTGGACTTTTTAACACGAGATTTGGTGAAAGTTTACTTGTTACCCTATTGAACTCTCCCCGAAGTGGGGAAGAAAAAGAAGAAAGTATTTGCAGTTCATATTAAATGACTCTGTCCTACTTGCCACTATGAATAAAGCTTAAATGTTACTGAACATCACAGCAAAGGATTGAGAACAACTTTCTAGTTTCCAGAGAAGAAAAGGAAACAGTGTAAAGTAATAGCCTGACAAGGCAGTTTTCTCACTCCTCATCTTTCCCTGCCTCCGAACCCTTAGCCTTGGAGATGAAAAGCCTCTTCCTAAGTCAGGATGTGGCACCGGAAAAGTAAATCCAAAACTGATTTAAAGGGAGCCTTCACTTAGGCAGGAATAAAAATAGTATTGGTGAAAGCTCTTCTAATTTTCTAAGTTCAAGTAGTGATTTAAATAAATATAACTAAATATTACACACTTGAACATTATTAACTGTTCAGTTTGTGGGTCAAATCCCTGTAAGATGTTTATTGTATAATACAGTAATAATTTCCCCCCATTATGGTGGAGATTAAGAGATGAATTTTGGCTCCTGAAAGCCTGAGTTGCAGAGGGAGAGGGACAGAAATGGTTCCTGGAGGCATAATGACTTCAGGCCTTGGAGGGAGGAGAGGGAGGTTCAGAGCACTGGGGAAAGACTGGAATGAGAAGCTGGAGGGGGAAATGTTCAAACTGGATGAGGAACCTGGGGCGGGAAATAGAGACTGGCAGTCAATGGAGATGAGGAATGTAGATGGGAGAGGGGTGTGGTTGGGGGCCAGTGTGAAGCGAAATGAGAAATTGGATGAGGAGCCAAGAGAGTAGAACTGGAACTAGGAAAGTAGATTGGGATTAGTAGGGGCAGACTGGGATGGAGAGCTGGGGGGTGAGACTAAGATTTGCTCCTGAGGAGTGTAGACTGGGATGAAGAGTCAGGGGTGGGGAAGAGACAGGATTGAGACACAGACAGGTTGGAGGGGATGGGGCAGGTGGGATCAAACTTGAAGGAATGTGCAGAAGAGTGTGCGCCTACTTGAGAACACTCCTCACCAGAGCCTGGAATGGAACCCAAGATTCTTGAGTGTTGGCATTCCTCTGCTGTCAGCAAATATTTGTGAAATACTGGCAAAGTGTCTTACCCCCTCTAATGCTGACACACATAGAGGATGACAACCTTCTACTGCTGTCATTTCCTGCATTAGCTCAAGTGGCAGAGACTTTGTGATGGATCTAAAGGTTCCAACTCTGATGGTGACCCAGGTAGGTGTCAATATAATGCCACATGATGGAATTTTTGTGTTTTCAGTTTGCTTTTTTTAAAAACCCAGAAAATTACTACACTAAATAACTACATTAAAAGAACATTATTAAGATGGCAAAGTCAAGCACTCAAAAGTCAGGAAATGCCAGAAAAAAGATTGTCTGTGCAGTCTCTTGCTTAAAGCAGTTGAATGCTGTCCTGAGAATAGGATTCTATCCCTACCTATCCCTATGGGATGCTGATCAAATCACTAAAACCAAACTCTTCAGAGATGGTTACTAATCCTGTGGCCTGATTTATGGAAGTACTGAGCACGCACAGCGGCAAGTGAAGTCAATAGGAGCTGTGCTTTGAACACGTAGTCTATGTCTACACCAGGGGTCAGCAACCTTTCAGAAGTGGTGTGCCGAGTCTTCATTATTCACTCTAATTTAAGGTTTCGCATGCCAGTAATACATCTTAAAATTTTTAGAAGGTCTCTTTCTATAAGTCCATAATATATAACTAAACTAGTGTTGTATGTAAAGTAAATAAGGTTTTTAAAATGTTTAAGAAGCTTAATTAAAAAATTAAATTAAAATGCAGAGCCCCCCGGACTGGTGGCCAGGACCCGGGCAATGTGAATGCCACTGAAAATCAGCTCGCGGGCGGCCTTTGGCATGCGTGCCATAGGTTGCCTACCCCTGGTCTACACCGTACACCACTAGTGGCCGCACATGGGCTACGTGTCACTGTATGTTGCAGTGAAAAGTCTGCTGTGTCCCCACTGCAGTGTGTAATTACAGCTGTCTGTGAAAGGCTCTGGCAGTGGGGACACCTGCCAGAAGCTGCTAAAGCTTTTCCCCATTGCCACAGCCTTTCACTGTGGTGAGCAAAGTCTCCACAAGCAGGGAGGCAGCAGGCACTCCACCGCTAGACATAGCAGTGTAACTGGGGCGGCATAGCTTTGGCAAATAGAGTAAAGACATTCTTCAAAGTTGTGGGTATGTATGTGAGTAGCTACCCTACATGCTCTCTACTCACCATGTACTTGCATACATACCCACACCTTTCAGCCATGTCTTTACTAGCCTAAGCCATGCCTGACCAGCTACATTGCTATTTATACCTTTGCTAGGGGTGCTATGCAGGTATGTCCTCTACACACCGCTGAAAGAAGCATGCAGGGTAGACATAATTTTTAAGTGCTATAAATACAAGATCTTTGAAAATTCAGGTCCTAGATATTTCATATTGGGCACCCAAAACTAGTGTATACTGTTGACTTTAATCGCTTTGTGCCTCAGTTCCCCATCTGTAAAATGGGGACAGTAATGACCCCTCATCTCACGATGGTGCTGGGCAAGCAAATTCATTAGTAACTGTGACGCACTCAGATACTCTAATGATGAGTGCCATAAGAAAGCCCATGAGGAAATTAATAATTCTGTCTTCAGAGCCTGGTTTGAATAATGTACAGTAAATAAGTGTACAGTAAATAAGACCTTGAACAATGAGGAGAAAAATAAATTTTGAACAGCTGATCATTAAGTGAGCACCATCCCGTCCTGTGCACTGAATAAGGCAGGGGTTCTGTGGAAAAAAATAGGATGTGATCACGTGATTGAAGACTATCATTATGCATAGCACAAAGGGACCAATTTTGGTTGCCTGAGCACATTTGCTAACTTTTGAATGCTTGCCTTTGCAGCCTTAATAATGTTCTCTTAGCATAGTTGATTTGTGTGTAATATCAGTATGTATATTATCTATCTGGTGGTATTCATTCATACCTCTGCACTGGCCAGCAGATCTAGCAGGCTGTACAAGGAGAGCTGGCGGGTTCCAGAAGGGTCATAGCCATAACCTATGTGCACTGAAACACTCTGGCTTGCAAACACCCGTATTCATCAGGCAAAATGCCTCCCAGTGCTCCTGACTCTTTACTTCTCCCAGCATTGACTTGTGACTGATGTATTTTTATTTAATACATTTGTTCAACCAATGCAGCTGAAAAGCAAAGGAACTGTTTCTTGTAATTTCATTTGAAAGTATGAAGATTGTCAGCATCAGAATTTTCTTTGAACTGGTGACTGATTAAACTCTTTCTTCAGTGACAGGTTTCAGAGTAGCAGCCGTGTTAGTCTGTATTCGCAAAAAGAAAAGGAGTACTTGTGGCACCTTAGAGACTAACCAATTTATTTGAGCATAAGCTTTCGTGAGCTACAGCTTCAGTGAGTTGCATTTCATATATAAACAATTACAGGAAACTTGCTGAAATGAACTGTTCTATTAAATGGACTGACTGCATCCTCCCTGCAGTTAGTAGGAGGGAATTTTTTTCTTTATATTGATTCAAATTGATTTTATAAACAGACAAAAACAGAAAATAACAACATCTAAATTTTGAAGCCTATGCCCTGAAATATATGGTATAGTAAAAAAGATCTAAACAGACAAGGAATGTCTTATAAATACAACATTAAGTTTAGTAACTAAATCATCATTAATATCAATGAATTCTTCAAAACCACTCATTCTTATTTATAAAACTGGATTTTCTTTTCTTATTTGCCTTTTATTAGGCTTTTGACATTTTTCAAGTATATTGTTATTAGCGTGACTAGATGTCCCAATTCTATAGGACAATCAGGGCTTTTTCTTAGATAGGTTCCTATTACTCCCCACCCCCTGTCCCGATTTTTCACATTTGCTATCTGGTCACCCTAATTGTTATATAGATCACATGGCATCTCACTGGCTTTTAAATGGATAAACGTTATATAACAATGATGAGGGAGGCAATATCTTTTATTGGACCATCTTCCCTAAGAGAAAGCATAGGATGTTTATTGTTGAGTTTTATGTGCCCACCATAAAAACGGTAAATATCACATTCTCTTGGAGGCAGAGAAAATGAGAAAGCTTGGACTCAAATCTTTTCATTAGGTGTCGTTCTTCTGTACTCACTATCATGGGAATATACTAGCTAATACTGTAGGATAATGCTTCACACTCATTGCAGCTTTTAGTATTCTGATTTCCATTCAGTATACAATAATACAGTAGTCAACCTATTTAGAAAATGTATTATGTTTATCTCTGAAAGCTGAATTCAACAATTAATTATCTGATAAATTTAGCTCTTTGTGAATTGTCTGAACAGACTGCAATTTTGATTAATATTTTTATGACAACTTCTTTTGTAAAATAAATCAGGCTATGGATTGCTCATAAACAGGTTCCTATGATTTGTTCCCAAACACTTAGCTCATGGCAAGTATTCCTTTGGGAATTCAACCTGCATGGGTTGATGTTTCAGTGGTAGGTTTGTTCGTAGAAGTCACATGGTCCTGGTTCTGTTTCTTGAATTGAGGACCTTACCCTTACAGAGTACTATCTCTGTTGCCTTGTTTCATCATTAATAGAGCTGGTTAACAAATTTTAAAAAAATCGCAACAAATTTCAAAATCCCTTCCATTTCAGAGGGTTTGAAAATAAACCATTTTTACTACTGTGAATTTCCCTCCCAATTTTATCTAATTTTTAATGACAAACATTATCAAAATTGTGCTTCTGTTAAATAGCTACATTCACTATAAAACAATGTTGCTTGTTCTTGGCTGAAATTATTCACAAATTGATATAATGGAAGAAGACTCTAGATTCCAGCCTTTACAATGAAATACAGAGACTTATTAGTTAAAAAATATAATTAGTTAAAAATATATTGGGAGTTTTGCCATGGACTTCACTGGGAGAATGAGAAGGCCCA
Source organism: Lepidochelys kempii (assembly GCF_965140285.1). Taxonomy (NCBI): domain Eukaryota; kingdom Metazoa; phylum Chordata; order Testudines; family Cheloniidae; genus Lepidochelys; species Lepidochelys kempii. The sequence goes on from NC_136382.1 coordinate 59,704,239, forward strand.
AAACAGACCCCTTAACCTGTTTAAGATGTGGAAAAAGGATTGTAAGGCCAGAAAAATGTCAAATGATTTAGCTTCAGTGTTCTCTTATCCTTTAGATTCTGCCTTAGAAGGTATTTATTGATCTTGCCTTTATCATAAAAGCATCAGCAGGTGAAGGAAGGTAGACAATGATATCAAATAAAATTTTTATGGAGACAGTGTACACATGGAAGAGCTATTTTGAGGTTTTTATTATTTTCTATTCATTTTTGACAGCTTGCCAGCCCCAAGAATTGTCAACCATGCAATCATTATCAAAGTGATAAAAATAGCATTTCTTTATTCATGTAAGGATTGTGTTGGGGTGTCAGATCCTGATCCCAGCAAGGGAGAAAGGTATTACTGAATTTTTCTGGAAAAAAGGTAAATAACTCCCTTGCTCTTCACGGACATGTAGGAGCTTTCATGTCTAAATGGAGGGGCAGGCAGCTGGGAAACAGGCCTTTAAAGAAAGTGTTTGGGTTAAGGGAGAGAATCTACATTACAAACAAAGATTGGCACAATTCTATTCAGATCCCAGATGAAGATAAGATTTTCCCTTAGGGTTGAACTGCATAAAGGGTTAGAAACTATGCATTTAGTCTACTTTGGACTCATAGTAGTAATTTGACGTAGTGTCTCCAGGTGATTCGGGACCTGGAATTGGTTGGTCCCTCCAGGGGGTGTGTAATAAACTACCTATAGCTGCACTGTGCCTTAATGTAGTAATGTTGTGCTATTCAATCTTAAGGTTGACTAGACCCAGGTGACTCTTCTGGGACTGCCAGGTAGCAGAATATATATATGAAAATGACATGCTCAGCCACGAGATTGTCAGGATAATGTCCTTTCTCTAAATATTCACTCTTCCATCATTCCACCCTCACTCATCCATGCTTTCACCCTGCTAACTAAATCAGTGCAAACAGGAATAGGGAAGAAGAAGAAAGTCCACTAAAAAGTGGGGGAGCTCCACGAAAGAGCGTGGGGTGGTGGGGAGGGGGGGAGAAAGTAATCTCCTGCTGTAGTATGCAAAAAAGACCCTTTGTTTAGGAGGGGAAAACCTTAAGCAAATGCTGCAGAAAAACTAAGAAATTTTGCTGGGAAAATACAAATGGTCCTACTGTTCACTATTGCTAGATACATTTTTAAAAACATCATTATACAGCAAAGCTGAAAAACATCATGTCAGTTCTGCAACCGTACTAGTTTGTTCTTGTGATCTCAGCAGACCTCTACATTTTAGAAAATAATATGTTGGCACTATACCATCATCTGTGTCTCAAAGGGGAGAATTGAAATAATTCTTCCACTTTGTGAATATGAACATTTGCATAAATAAATTGCATCTATGAACATGCAGAAATTGCATCAAGAATTCTCCCAAAATGCCAGATGTTATTGCCCAGCAACCAAATCTCATGAAATTGAAAGAATCATAAGAATTATCTTGAGCATATGCTGTAAAGAGAACAAAAAGTTAGATACAGCCTATGAACATGAAGACACTGTCAATAATGCTCTGTACAATGAAAGGCATAATACATTCATGGTTATTAATAATGACTATATTAATAATGACTAAATATTTTTGTACTGATCACCCTATGATGACCTCATGTACCACAATTCTTCAGCCTGTCCACATGCTAAACTCCCATTAACATCTTTGGGAGTTTTGTGCACTCAAGTGCTCTGAGATTAGGTTCTAAGTTCCCAACACTATTGTCTGTTTTTACTGTGTATTCATGATAAGTCTTTTGTTGCATTTGGAAAATTTACATCAGCATAGTCTTCCTCCATGGTTTTGTTTTCCCAAACTACAAAACAGGTTTTTATGACAGTTAAGAGCAGATGAAGAAATAAAGGAAAACAGCCCCAATGACACAGTTAGCACCAGCAGAGAAAAAACATAAATGCACCTGTACCTTCTTAGAGTATAATAAAGCAAATGGATGTTAGCTTGGGCCTTTCCTTCTCATACCAGAATGGGGCAGCATTATCCAAGCAAACTCTAGTTGTGGCTTTGCTAGCGAACTTTCAGGATGAAATTTCAGTAGGTAGCACAGAAAACAAACTTGTTAGAATTTATTTGTAACCAGCTCAGTCAAAAATGATTCTATAAGAAAAAAATCAATTTCCCACAACAATATTAAACTTGATGCTTCCAGTTGTTTAGTTGAGAAAGATCACACACTGCATCAAAACAGCTGGGAAAGATAAGGATGTCATTGATTAATGACTGAAGGGCTGATTTGAAAAGGTGTTTAGGAACCTAGTAATTTCAATGTGAGTTAGGCACCGAGATGGTTAGTGAGATTTTCAGAAGTACCTTTCTGCATCTTTAGGCACTATTACCTTTAAAAATCTGGCCCTGAATGCCTTAAGAAACCAGGAACCAGTGAAGGCAAAACTCTTCTCTGTCAAGGTATTTAAACCACACTCATTACTCTGGTATATACAAGTACATATAAAATTTGAGACAAATATATTAATATAATCAGTTCTATAGGTGGTAAAAGAGGACTGGATCTCGACCACTGTTGCCTCTGTTGCTATGGAGCTGCTTCCTTATTCTGAGAAGGTGTTTTCTCTCGAAGAGCAGCCACATAAGCCAGTTTGAGCCTTACAGGGATATTTATGCAATTTGTTTATTACATCTTTCAGCCTGGCTGCCATATATGGCAATTGGGATCATGGGAAGGATAATATTAGGGGATACTCCATCATGTCTATTTGTACCTCATCATGATTGCATAGCAGGGAATTGGGTTTTTCCTAGCAGATTGACGAACATTCAAGCTGGGGAATATTCTGAAAAGGGTTGTGGAGCCCAAAGAGAAATCTCCCAGTTGACAGCCCTCTTAAGGATCTAGAGATTTCAGTCATGAAGAATTGGCCTTACGATTTCTCACTCCCCATACAATACTGATCACTGGGGGATAAGGAAAGAGGATGTGAAGGAGACCCCTGCTAGCATTTAACACTTCATTTCATCAGCTAGAAATAGATTTAAGGCACAGGGAAACCTACACAACATATTTCTCCCACACAGGAAGAAGTGAGGTGGAAAGCGTTTATAATCTCCTCCCAACATTGTCAGTTTTTCTTTTCATTTTCTTCTCTATTTTACAGTGGAAACCTTTGCAACTGAATTCCACTTTTGCTGAAAAGGTTCAGTGCTTTGGGGTTCCCTGGTAGAATCAGAGAAAGTTATTATCAAATTTGTACTGAAATTGCTGATTAGGATTGTTAGGGGGCTTATTCCTTCACCCACTTACTTCCCCCTAACATCTTAGTGCCGGTGACTTGGATGCATCTCATCGGATAGGTGAGTGGCAGCCTGTAAGTCCCCCTCCCCAACAGTCTGCGCAGCTGCTTGGAGGGGGTATCGCAAACTCTCGTGATGGTAGTTGTGGGTTCTGGCAAGCCAGGATAAAGGATTTTTTGGATAAATGGATAAGGGAGAACCAGGGCCCATACCACGTGCAGGGGTCAACCTGCGATGAGATTAAAAAGGAAATGGAGGAAGTGTTAGGGGACCCAGAGGGATGGGGGGTGGCTGAGGAGCCCACCGTCCTTGGTATATGGGTAGTGGAAAAATGTCCATGACCATTGGGACTGAATGCCTTCCAGGGAAAGGAGGCACTTCATTCCACTTGTGAGAGGTTTGAAGTAAGGGCAGCATTATGGGAAGCTGCCAGTAATCTTTCAAGTTTGGTGCTGCTTCAGCAAGGGCTGCTGAAGGGTTGTAAATTAGTCAGGGGTGGTTAAAGATGATTTGGCACAACAGGGTTTAAAGTCAAAAGCAGAATTAACAGACTACCTTTAGAGACTGGAGCTGGGACTTGGTCCTGGGGGAGTGGAGAGAAAGAAGGGGAAGAAAAAATTTTTTTTTCAAAGTGCAAAATGGCAGGGTTTGCAGGAGCAGGTAACAATCCCCACTCTTCTCCCAGAGCCAGAATGAGAACCTGGGGATAAGGGTTCCCAACTGTTTCAACCCAGGGAGCCTACTCTTGGCTCAGAGCTAACTATATCCTTTTCTTCTTTTCCTTCTTCTTTTCCTCAGTTTATTTAATTTGTTGCTGGTAGCCTATTCTTTAAACTGACCTGACAGGCTTAATTGGTTTCTTTCCAACTCTCTCCCAGCCTTTCCACATTTTTTTGTTCTTCTGAAGTTTTAATGGAGGGTACTTTGGATACTTATGTGAGATGTTTTTGGTTATTTTGGACAAAGTGTGAGGGAGGTCTGCTGTATTCCACTGGAATTTTTGGAGTAAAAGATCCATGGGCATCCATGGAGACAAATGTTTTACTGCCTCTTTGAACAGTCTCAAGGTAAAGACAGCACAGGTGAAGGCAGCTGTGTGGCAGTAATTGTACTTGGTGGCTAAGTTGTTACAGACAAATTGCACTACCTTAAAGAACTAAATGTAGAAGTAAGTGATTTAAAGAAGTGAGTGAAAAGTTACAAATAGCTTTTGCAAAAATTGATAATACAGGGTTTGCAGGAAAGTAAACATTTGGGAGTTGTGGAAATGGTAAAAGGTAACAGTTGTGGTGTTACAAGAAGGAAGTTTTTGTTTAATGATCAAACCCAGTTATATAAATGTAACCGTATGTGCAACTCTGTGCAGTCACATTGGATGGAAACTTGGTAATTAAATTATCCAAGGGGGTCAGGTAGAGTGGCTACTACCACCACTATGCTTCTGTCCCCAGAAGCCTTTACAGCTATTCTGAGGGAAAATGGGCCCTTTTCCCACAGAAACGGTCTATAAGGGACTGCTGCTGGCAGCAGGCGGAAAGAGAATCTGATCAAAATTATTTGACTTGGGTAATGTAATCAAAATCACTAAAGGATGTAAGGGGTTTCTATTGGAACTTAACTTGGTTGCTCCTGGTTGTGTCTAGTTGTACAAGATGGAAGTGTAATTGGGGTACAGTTGTGTAAAAAAGAGTAATCACAGTGCAAGGGATGTTAGGCAAAAGAGAATTTTGTGTGTGTGCACAGGTAAAAGAAAAGGAAAAGGGGAGGAATGATGGGAACACTGAGCCTTGGGGTGGCTCTGGGGGATCAGATTGTTGCTTTGGTGGGTGTGCATGAAAACTCTGTGGGCATGGGGGAGGCAGTTACACCTTGTGTAAAATTAATATGGCTAATATAATGTTATGGAGGTTAAACTATATGGAAGGAATGTGCATTTTCCCAGGATGTGTACAGTGCTAAAATCTGAAGCTGTGTCTCAGCTATTACCTGAGAATAAACTTAAAGCTTGGTACAGCAGAGAAACTACTGCAAACATGGTCTGTTGTACAAGAGGGGAAACTGAGGTACACCACCTCATGAATTTCATAAATGACCAGTGAGTGGGGTAATTCACTAGCCTGACTATAGAACAAAATAAGGACAGCCTGGAGGTAATTCTTCTGTTTTTCCTGCAATTAGCAAGGAAATTTGTAAAAGAAAGTGATATTATTATTATTAAGCAATAATCTGTCCCCACCAGGGGGGTGGAAATTGTTTCTTTTGTTTTTCAGACACACTGCAAGCAAGCTGGCACCAGCGGGAAAAATAACCCACAATATCATGGATCTGTGTTTTGTGTTTGTCTGTGGTCTTTGTCTTGTTGCTAGCATTGTTGTGTTTTAATGAATAGAAAATCTCATGATGTGGGTGGGGGATGGCTTCAAAAGGCTAACCTGGGGGCGGGGTGGAGGGGGGGGGAGGGAAGATGTGTATGGGAATGCAAAATGCTCAACTAGGAGGCCAGCACCTGTGTAATAGCTACCATGGTACCTGGAAATGGAATGGCAACTAAGGTGGTCCCCACAAGCCCTATGAAAATAATGAGAAGGGGAGGAGCTCACTGGGAATCAATGGAGGGGTGTGTAAAATAGTGTAAATCAACAGTAGATGTTTGGATGTGCCCTTCTCCTATGATTATGGAGGAGCAGAATCAATGGCCTATGCAAGGGGTGGACAATTGGGTGTACTGTGTATAAGATGTTTTGCTGGGAATGTACATATTACTGGGGGCACAATTACACCAGCCCATAACCAAACTACACCCATCTATACGCTATCTGAACTTTGGTGCACAAATGTATCTGTGAATCTTATTGCTGTGAATAATCAAACCAAGGCATATGGACTAATTCCATACCAAGTGGTGAAGCTGGTTTGGACAATATCCCATTTCTCTGTGAACATTCAGTGGACTTATGATATGGACAAAAGCAAGCAAAACCTGCAGGGGCAGCTTGTTGCAACTGCCAGCAACTGGACACATAAGATCGTGACCCCGTCGAAGGAGGAGAGGCAGTGTTTTGGGGGTATCTCGGATGCTGGACCATACTGCAGTGGTCAGGACTTGGTGTTGCTGTGGATTTTGTATTGTTAACTGTACTTGTGTTACATTGCATATGGAGATAACCTATAAGTAATAAGCCCTGCAAACGCACCAGTGTACTAAACAACCCGGACCCAAACTTCTCGGGCCCACTGTAATGGGAAGTCTGGAACACTAATTGGAATAGGTGTGGTATGCCTGTACGAGAGAAGGTGCAGGGCATTATACTACACAAGGGGCAGTGGGGCAAATGGAATATCAACACCTTCCACCTTGATGCCTGGCCCTATCAGGAAATGTGTCGCCATATGTCCTATGCTTTTCCAGGGATACCTGGGCAGGAGGATCCCAAAAGAAAAGAAAGGGGTAGAGTGTTAGGATATAGATATTCAGGCCTGTCTGTAAAGGCCTATATTTTAGAATTTAGGTGTATTCTTATCACTTGGCTAGTTATAGAGGTATAAAAGAAAGAATCAAAATCACTGTCTGCCAGAGTAAGGTCCTTCTCTTACTGTGACAGTCTGAGGCCCTGTTCTTAGGCTAAGGCCTTTGGCTAAGCAGCAGAGGCAGCCATAAGCTGGGAAGCGACCGGTCACATCCTCACGTTCCAAACTAGTCACATTGAAATAAGGTGCTATTGGGCGGTTAGGAATACAATCCTGTCCTGATAGTGCCTACCGCCTCCAGAGAAAGGGAAGTGCCTAGAAGATGTAAAAGGAAACTTAGTTTGATAGCATCCTGTCTGGCAAGAACTCACTTAATAGCTGGGATGTGAAATCCTCATTTCTGTGTTTGTTCTATCACTGTAGTCCCCATTTCCCCATTGTTCGTCTATATAATCTCTGTCTGGTTCTGTGATTGTTTCTGTCTGCTGTATAATTAGTTTTGCTGGGTGTAAACTAATTAAGGTGGTGGGATATAATTGGTTAAATAATCATGTTACAATATGTTAGGATTGGTTAGTTAAATTTCAGTAAAATGATTGGTTAAGGTATAGCTAAGCAGAACTCAAGTTTTACTATATAGTCTGCAGTCAATCAGGGTGTGTGTGTGTGTGTGTGGGGGGGGGGAAATGGGAACAGGGAATGGGGGTGGGGAAATTGGAGTCATGTTTTGCTAAAGGGGGAAATGGGAACAGGGAATGGGGGTGGGGAAAGTGGAATCATAAATTTAGCTAAAGAGGGAAATGGGAACAGGGACACAGGAAAGCCTCTGTGGTGTCAGAGCTGGGAAGGGGGACACTAAGGAAGGAAACTGGAATCATGCTTGCTGGAAGTTCACCCCAATAAACATCGAATTGTTTGCACCTTTGGACTTCAGGTATTGTTGCTCTTTGTTCATGCGAGAAGGACCAGGGAAGTAAGTGGGTGAAGGAATAAGCCCCCTAACAAGGATGTTTTCTTTTTGCTTGTTGAAATGAAATTTTAAAAAGAGACTGTCAGGTTTCAAATCACATTTACTTTATTACACAAGAAGAAGATGTGAGCTGGCACTGTTGATCTGATGGTGTTAAAATGGGTACTGGGTACTGCCAAACTGACAAAACATCATTCATGGTTTTTTTAAAAAAAGGAAAAGTCAGTTTTTCTTCATGTCAGTCATGGATAATACTGCTAGGTCTGGTTTTGATTAATAAATATACGTAATGCCAAGCCAAGAAAAAGAGATTGGTAACATTGATAACAAAGCACGTTTTGTTTGCTAGCAATCCTGTTGCTTGCGAAAGAAATGGCAAGGTGGAACTATGATCCAATCTAAAAGTAATGAGGGACATATAAATGCAGAGCTGGAAAATTAACAGCTTTCATTAATAGACAGATATATATGCTTGAGATTGTATAACTGTGAAGGTAAAATGATCTGGGAGTGTATCTGCATGGGGCGGGGGGCAGAGGAAGCAATTAAATTGCAATAGCTTGTGAAGGAACTAAAAAATAACCTTTGAGATTAGAAAGAAAAAAACTCATCAGCTTTAGCAGATTCACTGTAATGTGGTATCAGAGTAACAGCTGTGTTAGTCTGTATTCGCAAAAAGAAAAGGAGTACTTGTGGCACCATAGAGACTAACCAATTTATTTGAGCATAAGCTATTACCAGCAGGAGAGTGGGGTGGGGGGAGAGAAAACCTTTTGTAGTGATAAACACCCATTTTTTCAGGATCTGTGTGTATAAAAACATCTTCTGTATTTTCCACAGTATGCATGCGATGAAGTAAGCTGTAGCTCATGAAAGCTTATGCTCAAATAAATTGGTTAGTCTCTAAGGTGGCACAAGTACTCCTTTTCTTTTTGTAATGTGGTACAAACCCAAGAAACACATACTTCCTGCCTTGTTCTAGCCCATAATCAAATTGCAAAAATTTCATTCATTTTCAAGTCATAAAGCAATGGCAAGAAATGTGTCGTTCTCCAGAGAGTAAGACTCTGATCCATATTCAGTACATTCATATATTTCAAAATAATACATTTTGAATAATACATGGGTGAAAATGCTCCCTGTACCCAGATCTTCTTGGTCCAGAAAAATAACAACTAAATTAAATCTCCATATTAAAATAATAAAATTGCACCCAGATCAGAAAATAAAAACTTTTAAAGTCACATTTAAAGGGGAATAAATTTAAAACGCTTGCTGCCTCAACTGTTAGGATATTCCAGAAGACACAGGCCAGAGGAGGAAAGAAATATAGAAAAACCCATTCTGCCCTGACACCCCCAAGGAACCAACCCCTGGCAGACTTGCAAATGTGGTTTGAACAGAACAGAGTATATGGAACTCAAATAGTATGGGACTGTCAACTTCCAGAAAAACAGTCCATCTTAATTCAAACAGATTCTGAAAAATAAATAAATAAATAACTCCAAAGTGTCAGAAAGGAAAATTTGTAGCTCAGCCTCTCAGGTCGAATTGCTTTTGTGCCATTTCTGCGGTACATATTTTCAGCTTAGCCTGAATTACTTTTGCAGAATTGCCTTAGACAATCCATTTGTTTTAATGTACATTTAGGGTTGAATCAAAGTTTTAAGTGTTCTTTAGGAGAGTGAACACACAATGCAGTTTAGAGGAATGTTATTTAAAAATGCATTTGAATAGGACTGATTCTGCAGTCCATACCCACACTGAAGGGTAGTTAAAGTGTACATTGAGCATTTATTCAATGCCATGATTATGGGGCAGGTTGCAGCTGCATCTCCTAAGGAGCCGCCCCAGGAAGCAAATGCGACTAACAGTTATAATTTCTCCCTTGCTTCCCCCTGGCTCCTGGAGGGGAGTAATTTGTTACAGCACTTTACCAAGTACAGCATATTTTCCATCCCCCACCTTGAATCATTTCAGCTTTGCTAGTATTCTGCGGGAAAAGCCAACACTCCTCACTACCCCTTCTCTCCCACCTCCTTTGGGGGAGACGGGGTGAGTACTTTTTTCAGAGTAGCAGCTGTGTTAGTCTGCATTCGCAAAAAGAAAAGGAGGACTTGTGGCACCTTAGAGACTAACCAATTTATTTGAGCATAAGCTTTCGTGAGCTACAGCTCACTTCATCGGATGCATTCAGTGGACATGCTGGGGACAGGACATGCTGCCGAGCTTTCAATGAGGTGCAAGAACTCAAGGTCTGGGGAGAGCTGTAACCCAGCAGGACAGGGTGCTGGAGGAGTCTCACCCCTGTTTGTCCCCTGTGAACAGATCTAGAAACCCCACACCGGGCCTAACGGGGTTAAAAGGCAATACTGGGCTCAGGTAGCCCCACCACACCAGCATACTCTGGTTGGAATGGCTTAAAAGGAGCTCAGAAGCCCAGGCATAGGTTGATTGACTGACTGCAGGAGAAAGGAATCCTTCTCTGGGAAGGCGACAGAAGGCTGAGCCTGAGAGTGGGCAAGGCCCACAGGCAGAGCCTTCTCCAAGCACCACCCACTTTGAGAACCAGCAGATCCAGCAGGGCTCTGCTCATTTGCGCTCTTTTTGTTAAGCAAGTGAGTGGACTATAGGGGCCATGCCCCAAACTCAAGGGCCATATAAGTTGGAGGTAGCCCAGACCACTGGACTTAGACTTTTTGCAGGGAGGACCCTGCTGATGGTTGCCCGCCACAGGGGCCTGGCTGGGATCTGCTGGAGAGGGAGGGCCTGGGTCCCCCTACCACACCCCCATAAGGGCTGAGGCCCGATGCAGGTGGAGGCCAGAAAATTCCCACCTTAGGTTCAAGACCCAGCCATTTCTACCACCCTGACAGAAGGGCAAGGCGCTGGAGAGCAGGTGTGCTAACCACTAGGCATCCTGGCCCTCTGAGTGCCCTATCACAGCTCTATTAGGGGTAGGCACAAGCTGGCCCTAAGTGAGTAGTCCCACTGAATTCCAATGAGTAAATGTGGCAGAATCAGGCTTTTTGTGATTAGATTTATAATTATTATTATTCTTATAGCACCCATGTGATTAGTCCCTCACAGAGCAAATGCAAAATTTGTTCCCATTCTTAAAGAATTTACAATCTAATTTTACACAAAGTTGTAAAAGGGGATTGTTTCAAACAGTTGGTGGCAACCGTGTGAAGGTAGTGGAGGTGTACAGATGGGGAAACAGTAATAAGATTACAGAGGTGGTTCTATTAGATTTAAAAGTTCCTTAAGTAACTGTTTATAGGCTAAGGTTTTGCTTTCTACTGGTGTAGTGAACAGTAGAGGAGACAAAGATACAGTAATTATTGTAAAAGGAAAAGGTAATTAGCTTGGATAAGGCAAGCAGAAATCAAGGTCTCTATAATGATTCTTCCTTAGAATTAAGATAAAGGAAAACATAGTATTTAACACAGCCTGTCCAATTTCAAATACAGACATCTTACTTGGATATATAAATTGTGTATTTAAATGCTCAAATCTACAGTTTGGTGCCCAAATACATGTTGTATTTGCCCATGTGCTAATTTGCGTGATGATGTCCTAATTTTGAGTGTGAACATCATTGGAAGAGCTTGCTGTAAGAAAATTGTTCTAAATATATTTTATTTGTACTGCAGCCAATAAAGGAAAAAAGATATGCAAGTTCTGTAAAAGTTTAATTTTTTTTGCAAGGGGCTCAGATGTGTTAAGGATCATATTTTTATCATAGAGATTAGAAGTAAAATAAGAGTTCAAATTAGTAGACTAGAATAATAAAGTGACATGTTCCTATGTTATTAAAAATTTCTAGTTGTGCATGGAGATTTGGGTGAATGAAGTTCACACTGAATTATTGGGAAAGAAAGAGCTGAAGTCCTGTGGCTACTCTTTGACCATGTACCCCTGTGTATTTTGGAGCAGAATAGAGATTATTGATAGAATACCAAGTAACTGTGTAACTATTTACATTAGTGAAACAAATGGGAGAAGTGTAAGAAACAATTCAGAAGGAAGAATGTATATTAAAAATTAATGGTATATAATTTTCTTTTGTTTTTTCCTTGAGGGAGTTGGGTGGGATGGCAGAGAAAAAAACCAAACATTTTACAGGAGAGCTTTGATTGCTTGTAGAGGGCTTGATACGAAGTGAAGAGTCTTTCCAGTGGCTTCAAAGAGGTTTGGATGATGTTTGGTGTACAAAACTGAGTTAATATGAGGAAAAGTGGTAGAATCAGGCCCTTCTTAAGCAGCATATTGCATTTTTACTTGTTCATACTCTTTTATTAAATATTAAATTTATTAAATAAAGCATGGGTAATTAAATCACCATGAGAAAATAATTAATGACTGTGAAGCTATATCAAATGATCATGTAAATAGAGAATACAGGAATACAAGCACATAAATAAGCATATAATGGTCAGAAGTCAGTTTTACAAGACAATAATCCAGCGCTGGAGTGATTGAACTAACTGCCTAAATACAAAACTGTTGTTCCTGAAGGGGGAAAGGGGAGAGCTGGGTGAAAAATTTGCACAAAAACGTTTTCTTTTGCCAAAAATATGCAGAGTTGGGTCAACTGAAACAATTTAATAAATGCATGTAAATTTCAGGGAGTTGTTTTGGTTGGGAAAAATATTGTTTGGAAATGTTTTAACGGTTCATTTTGGCATTTCCAAAAGAAAGTGTTTCATGGTTTTGGAATTTTCTTTAATTTGATTTTAAAAACCATTTCAAACCACTTAAAAACCTCAAAATCTAAATGAAATATTTTGTTGACTGAAACATTTAAGTTGATTTGAAACAAAACTTTTTTGACATTTCGCTTTGCTGAACATTTCAAAGTATTTTCGTGCTAGGCCAACCCAAAGCAATTTTTTTATTATTATTTTTCACGACAGTCCCCAAATAGAATATTCAGTTATTCGCAACTCACTTGGAATGGAGTTAGGAGCCTAGTAAACTGGCACAAAGGTGATATTACCATTGCTATGACACACATGCTTGAAAATATATTTATGAAATGAATGTTAGAAAAATAAGAAACGGAACCCAAATGTAAAGCTAAGAAGCCAAAATCGATTCTGATAACCAAAATCAAAATAATCAAGCCAAACAGTAATGAAAACTATGAGCAGTCTAACTTGATCTGGGGTCCAGGAATACTGACAGGTTCAAATGTGTTGATCCCAAGGGAGGCATCTTCAGAGCTCAATGCTGAATAATTTAGGTTAGCAACCAAAGCAATTTCGCAGTGAAGAGGAAGTGTGGGGGCTTGTGGAGGAGGTTGCGGAGGGGAGGCACAAAAGTGCATGTTACCGCCTTAGGGTTTTGAAAATTTGGAAAGGCCATTTAAATTTTTTTACATTTTTAAAGCAAACTTTGTTCCTGGTTGACCTATCAAATGTATTGAAATTAAAAAAATAATTTGCCTCCTAAATCTTAATGCAGATCATTGGACATGAAATGAATATATCCTAAGCACAGTTAATGCCAGATCACTAATATATGAAGTATTATTGAGAATGTGACATTGCTCTATTATGGACCAGAAAGGCGCCATTACTAGAGCTGACCAAGAAATTTCCATCAAAATGAGAGGAAAAATGTAACAAACATTTTCAGAATTCCCCACCACCCTCCTCATTTTCTGACTCCCTCTACTCATGAAAATAGTGAGTTCCTCCTCACCCCATCCAGGGAAGATGGGACAATCTTCCTCTCTGCCAGTGAGAATAGTTTTGGAGTGCAATAGTCAGGGAGCCATGTTCTGTGAGACTTACACAGGAGAGAGAATGTCAAGCAGCTGGGGAAAGAGAATGGGGCCAGTAACTGAGGCAATGGGAGCTCTGAATTAGTCCTGCACGAAGAAGCTTCTTCCTTTTCAAGGCTGTGACACCGATTGTCACCACATGCAGTACCAGTGCGGACCATATTGTGTTAAAAATTTATGAATATTCTGTGTATGACTGTGGGCTAGGGATTATACACTAGTCTCTGGGGGGAAGGTTACCACAATTCCACCAAAAAAGAGTTGGAAACGATTACTGCAGAGATTGTAAACCGCTCCAGAGAAGTACCACCCTCTTGGATGGGTTGCATGTACTGTTTCCAACAGGTACCAGAAGGCCAAGGAGAAAAAAAAAAGACTTTTGCTATAAAAGGCTGAGTTTAAACAGATTCATGTCCTTCCTTCTGATTCAGCAAATGGACCTGACCTTTGGGAGACCCAACCCTGCTGAAGGGTTTGAAGGACTTTGGCCTGTCAGACTCCCCTATGTGAAAGATGGGCAATTTCGGGTATTTTTAATGAGTGTTTAGATCCTGTTTAATTTTTATGTTTTCTCTGCATGTTTTTGTCTTTTAAACAAATGTACTCTGCTTTGAAAGAGCTGCTTGGTCACAAGCAATCACTGGCACATACTTGTCAGAGGCCTTGGAGACAAAGCCAAGAGTGGGGGAGAGGGGGTAGACGGGGTGGACATTAGACAGAGCTGCAGAGGAAGAATCACAGTGAGTGCAAAGGATCTTCAGCTTAAACCCTGGGTCTGGAGGAAGAGGGATGAAGGTCCTCGCCCAGAGAGCCACAACAGCTAGAGGCCTGAGAGCTGGGTTGGCATTCCTTGAGCAGACCCCAGAGGGGGATTAAACGTACAGATACCCTCAAACTGTCACAGAAGGAATCAGTAACAAAGGGCTTAAGAAAAGCAGTCTGACTAAGGGAAACTGCAGGAAAGTATCAGGGGGAAGAGGGAGGGCAAGTTAAGGGGCAGGAATAACCAGGGACCTGAGGGAGTTAAAGTTGGTGCATGGAGTGAGAAACCTCAGCTCAGAGACTGCCGCCAGGAAAAGCCCCTGAAGCGTGGGAGCTCTTGTGAGGGTGAGACTGAATTTAAAGAGGTAGTGTGTAATTACTGTGCAGCAGGCTGCCAAGTTAACTTGGTAAAGCCTATTTGATCCTCCATGGGGAGGTGTCAGGTTTTGCAGAGGAGGCAGCGAGAAGATCTGTGTTCCAGAAAGGACAGAGGGATGCTGAGAGATTACCAATAAGGGTCAAATTCCAGCCTGTTGGAAACATCAACTCCAGCCCAGAGAGCCAGGATGAGGACTCTAACTGGTTGTAAAATTTTGACTGGTGATCAAAACCCAAAACAAAAAGTATTTCAGGTGACAATCAAAGTAGTTCAATTTAGAAATGCCACCATGGTTCCCCCTGGGAGCTGTAGGTCAGATGCCTCACACTCCCATTCTCCTCTGTGGATTGTGCTCCTTGGTTGACTAGGCTTCCCATGGTCAGACTACCTCTCTCATCTTGGTGCAGAGAGCTAGTCCACTGTGGGAATCTCATGGCCGTAGTTCACCATGGGAGATGAAATCTAGTTAGGAAGCCCAGCGCACAAAGAATGGGAATATGAGGTAACTGAACTACAAGTCCCATGGGGCACTATGGAGGCATCTCTGAATCAAAATATTATGATTCTGGCTGAATTATTTTGTTCTTTGTTTGAAATACTTTAGATTATGGACAAACAAAATATGCTTTTATTTTTATGAAAAATTGGAATTTTCCATAGAAAGCAAACACTTATAAAAATTGTTTTGTCAAAAACTCAATTTCCTGCTGTAAAACAGTTTTGACAAAAATATTTTGACCAGCCCCAAGGATGACAATAACTAAATGGAAAAAACTGCCAAGTACAGAAAAATGTAGACTTAAATCTTTAGACTCCTAGACTGGAAAGGATTATTATCATTCAGAGGAATGTGTAGTCCTATCAGTATTTGAAACAGCCTATTGCAAAAAGTTATCCATCATTAATTAGCTAGTATGAGGCTCATTTTATTATGGCTGGGTTTTAGTATAACTCTTACTGAACTATGTTATATTCTAACATAGTGAGAATTTATTTTTCTGTATCTCTACAAGACCAAGTCTAAAAATCTTTTATTTTATAACCTATGTGTGTGAATGCGATTCTTGGGGAAACTCTATGGAGTGGCAGATCACAGAAACCAAGAAATGTAGGGATAGAAGGGACCTCAAGCGGTCATCAAGTCCAGCCCTGTGTACTGAGGCAGCACCAAATATACCTACACCATCCCTGACAGGTGTTTGTAGAAGCCCCAGTATTGGAGGTTTTTAACAGGTTAAACAATCTCCCTTGGAAGCTTATTCCAGTGCTTAACTACCCATATAGTTAGAAAGTTTTTCGTAATATCTAACCTAAATCTCCCTTGTTGCAGATTAAGCCCATCACTTCTTGCCCTACCTTCAGTGAACATTGAAAACAATTGATCACTGTCCTCTTTATAACAGCCCTTAACATATTTGTTAACAGTCTTCTTTTCTCAAGACTAAACATGCCCAGTTTTATAATCATTTCCTCATAAGTCAGGTTTTCTAAAGCTTTTATTGTTTTTGTTGCTCTCTTCTGGACTCCAATTTATCCACATCTTTCCTAAGTGTGGCATCCAGCACTGGACATCATACTCCAGCTGAAGCCTCACCAGAGGCGAGTGAGATAATTACCTCTAGTGCCTTACATACAACACTCCTCTTTATACGCCCAGAATGATATTACTCTTTTTTGCATCTGTACCACATTGTTGACTCATATTTAATTTGTGATCTGCTATAACCCCCAGATCCCTTTCTGCAATACTGCCACCAAGCCAATTATTCCCTATTTTGTAGTTGTGCATTTGATTTTTCCTTCCCAAGTGTAGTACTTTGGACTTGTCTTTATTGAATTTCATCTTGCTGATTTCAGACCAATTGTCTAATTTGTCAAGATTGTTTTGAATTCTAATCCTGTTCTCCAAAGCGCAAACCCTCCCAGATTGGTGTCATCTGCAAATTTATAAGCATACTCTCCACTCCATTATCCAAGTCATAAGTGGAAATATTGAACAGTACTGGACTCAGGACTGACCCCTGCAGGCCTCACTACATATGCCCTCTGAGTTGGACAGCAAACCATTTATACCACTCTTTGAGTACAGTCTTTCATCCAATTAATTTATTTGAGCATAAGCTTTCGTGAGCTACAGCTCACTTCATCGGATGCATACTGTGGAAACTGCAGAAGACATTATATACACAGAGACCATGAAACAATACCTCCTCCCACCCCACTCTCCTGCTGGTAGTAGCTTATCTAAAGTGATCACTCTCCTTACAATGTGTATGATAATCAAGTTGGGCTATTTCCAGCACAAATCCAGGTTTGTGTCACTTTGGATAAGCTATTACCAGCAGGAGAGTGAGTTTGTGTGTGTGGTTTTTGGAGGGGTGGGGATGGGGGGTGAGAAAACCTGGATTTGTGCTGGAAATGGCCCACCTTGATTATCATACACATTGTAAAGAGAGTGGTCACTTTGGATGGGCTATTACCAGCAGGAGAGTGAGTTTGTGTGTTGGGGGCGGAGGGTGAGAAAACCTGGATTTGTGCTGGAAATGGCCCAACTTGATTATCATACACATTGTAAGGAGAGTGATCACTTTAAATAAGCTATTACCAGCAGGAGAGTGGGGTGGGAGGAGGTATTGTTTCATGGTCTCTGTGTATATAATGTCTTCTGCAGTTTCCACAGTATGCATCCGATGAAGTGAGCTGTAGCTCACGAAAGCTTATGCTCAAATAAATTGGTTAGTCTCTAAGGTGCCACAAGTACTCCTTTTCTTTTTGCGAATACAGACTAACACGGCTGTAACTCTGAAACCTTTCATCCAATTGTGCATCCACTTTATAGCAATTTAATCTTGACCACATTCCCTGGTTTGCTTCTGAGAATATCATGTGGGACTGTGTGAAAATCTTCACTAAAATCGTGATGCCTATATGGCTCTGATTTCTGGAACACCTACAATTCTTGCCTTTGAGATTTTTGGTATATATGCCATGGTTAAAAAACTACCACATTTGTACAATATTGCCAACCCCACGCATTCAAAAATCATGAGTCATGATCCAAAATTGTGAGATTTTCTTTTTAAAAAACCTAAATTATACATTTTATGTGTTTTTTATTGCCTTCTACTTTTTGAGCCTTTAGGCTTCATGTTGTTGGCATTTTTTAAAAGCTTTTCTCCACAATCATGAGATTCTCACCTAATCACTGGGCTCCAAGAGCTGGGAATCTAATAAAAACTCCCAATATCACAAAGCTTGTGACAAAATCATGGGATCTGGCAATACTGTTTCCATGGGCTTGTTCACATGGGATCAATCATACCCAAGAACAGTGGTTGTGGGTGGAGGATTTTCATTATGTTTGTCATTAAAACACCTGTATTACCAGATTTACTGAGTGCTAATAAGTGCAAGAATTTTTCAGATACGTTTTTTTTAACAACTCCAATAACGCTCCTGGATCTACAAGAGATGGAATTTCGGACTTGAGTCCAGAAGCCTCTGTAGATATGATGTAGCCACTGAGAGATATCATCATGGTCTACTACCTAGATGATAGTCTGAAAATCAGAAAGTAAGACTGGCTTCTACAATGCTTGTGTTCTGAATCAGCAGTGTAAATAATTGTTAGAGAGCAAAAGTGGCAATAATATTTCTTAAGATGGTGCCTGCTGTTGTAGTTGCCGTTCTGGCACCCATACTACAAATGAGAAGATATCCTTATACCTTAAGATTCACCTACAAGAGGTATTCATTTGCTTGCTTGTATAAATCACTTTCCAAGGAGGAACAAAATAATGTTCTCATCATCATATCCCTAAAGAATAAAATTATTCAGAATAATGAGGAATCACAGTGTTGGATTGGAGGAAATTTTTCAAAAGTTCATAAGGGCTTTAGGAGGACAAGTGCCTCAAGTGAAAGTCAATGGGACTTGTTCTCCTAAATCCCTGAAGTGTGTTTGAATTTTTTCCCCTGGGCTATTATGGTAGTGATTTATAATCTACTTCCCTGTACACAATTGTTTGGTTGATGTTTATAAATTGAAGTACAGAATTGAAATAATATGTCTGAATCCTGTACAGATCCAAAACTTTACATATCAACAAAATTTGGCTGCCTGTAAAAAGCTTAGTCCCAGACCTAAAGCAAATTAAAAAAAAAAATCCAACAGAGGACTTTGAAGGAGATATGAAGAAGGGAACTCAAGACCTACCCATACACTGGTATCATTCAGAATATGTTTGCCCAAGGTGGAGATTTTTTTTTGTAACAGTTCTCATCAACCACCAGGCAGACTTGAAATAAAGCAAACTGTATTTTAAGAAGTTTATAAATAACATTGATTTTGGTTGAAGATTTTAGTTAATGTCCTGTGATGGAGGAGATGAAGCAGCCATGGAAATGTTGTGCTGTCTATTTATGGTTTATTTGTTTTTCAGTGAACAATAGTAAGCCTTACAATCCTTAATTTTTTGGACATAGTAAGAAACACTTAGCTACCAGGGATTTGGGGGGCAGAGTCAAACATAGGATCTGAGCTGATCTGACCTTCAGTTGTTCCTTCAAAGGTAAATACAATAACATGGGGCTTAGCGGGAGGGGAATTTGTTTTTCAGACTTTGAAATATCTTCTAACCCTTCTCAAGGTATGTATGTGTGGCTTTTGTGGTATTTCCAGCAATGCTGAAAAATACAATCTTTCCATAGCACGTCATTAAACCAAAATCTTCCCCATTGAAATAGGAGTATCCAGGGATGGCTGCATCAGAGTTTGTTATTTATGTGGAAAAGGAGAGAATGACCCAGGATGGCCAATTTGCTTTTCTGCAGAGATTGAATGTGACTCTGAATTCTCTGACCACTCTGACCAAAATCTGGCTAACTCTGTGTGAAGGTACAAAGAATACAGAGACCTGAACATACAGAGCAACAGCTCATAAGCTTAATAGAGAAAGTCAGGCCAGTAAAACAAACTGTATATTGATGGCAAGCCCTACAATTGCTAACAAAACAAACATTTAAATTATAATATAGAGTTGCTTGCAAACCAAATCCAGGAAAATAATTTCCACATTCTCAACTCCCCTCAATATGTTTTTGAGCACTGTCTGGAAAAGTTTTGATTTAAAACATTTAAAACAATCCTATCATTCTAGAGAGAAACTACAGAACTAATAGAAAGTCCCAAATACTCAGGGAGTAGAGAGGAAGAGCTGTGATCATAAGACTTGATTATTTATCAATAAAATAAATCTGCTCAGAGAATTGAAAACTTGAGGTATAAATATAGAAAATTTTTCATTTTTTACCCTTGATTTGGAACAATCAGCTTAAACCAACAGGATATGGCTTATGCCTGACAAGAGAGCTTTTGTGAAGTGATATATAGATGATGCTTCATTTATACACAAAAAAATACAAAAACCTCTGGATAAAAGAGTTAATCTTCTGGGATGTAAAATCAGCAGAAGTCTTACTGAATAAAATCAAAGCCAAGAAAGTTTGGGAGTGAAAACTTACTCAGGCACCTGAAAACGAGAGCAACTTGTAAATATACTCTTTGACTGAAAGACAGTGTAGTTAATTATCCTATAATGTTACTACATTTGGTCATGGATTTTACTTTTATTGTTACCGGTTATACTTCATTTTTTGTTTCCTTTCCTAAATTTGCATGGTTCTAATCTCAAAACAATGGAAAGTAATTTAAAGAATATTGAAAGGTTCTTTCATACTGAAACACCATAGAACATAATATAGCTTTTTCTGCAAGTAGCCAATTATTGACATAGGAGGCTGAAAAATTTGGAAAGATGCTAGGTTAGCATAGGGATATAAAATAGCTATACAAGGTCAAGTTATACAATGTACCTAAACTTCCTGAGTGTATCTAATTCTCTTTTGAACCCAGTCATACTTTTGGCCTTTACAGCATCCCCTGACAATAAGTACCTCAGGTTGACTGGGCATTTGTGAAGAAGTATTTTGTTATGTTAGTTTTAAACTTGCTGGCTATTAATTTCATCAGGTGACCCCTGGTTCATGTCTTATGTGAAGGGATAAATAACAGGTTATAAAGTTAAAACTCTCATGACAAACAAATTAACTCTTATGTAAATCACTACAATTAAATAACACAAAAAGGGAACTTGACACTGAGGGCTGATAGGTCCTTTGTACACATTACTTTTTTGTGGGAAAACATTTCAATATACTTTTATGCTCCTTACATGATGATCCAGAATCTTTCACTTGAAATAGCAAAAAATGCAAAATTCCAAGACACTAAGGATAATTTATTTTAGTCATTACTTCAGATTTTTAAATACTCATACAGGTACCCATCCAGTGCCCTGGACACCTATCCCACACATTAAAAATCACAACATAAAAAATCATTTACACTGAATTTCTTCAGGGGTAGGGAGGAACATCTGTGGTTTTAGTTGAGCTCCAAATTATCTAGCTATGAGATGACTAAAGGGGAGAAATTGTAACAATTTACAAATATTTTAAAAGTGTCAGATGACGGTGAAGAATTAACTAACACAGTTAATTGGGTATGGCAAGGAGTAATGAAGTAAAATGAAGAAAAGCGAAATGAATGGAATAAAACAAATATCAGGGGAAAGTGTCCTGACAGTACAATACGATAATCTTCCAAGAAAAGTGATGAAAGCTCCGTTAAGCTGAGATTTTTGATACTACCTTGGACAGTACACTAAGGAATGTATTGGAAGGAAGGATCCCATAATGGCAGAAAGATAGATGAGATCCCCCTCTAACTTCAGTGATTCTACAGTTTAGGAAAACTGACAGTCCTTAATCAAAGTGGCAAGAAGAACCTGCTGCTAGGATGGTGATGCCATTCCCAAAGAGGGCAGTACAAGTTATCATGTTATTTGCTGAATTGTGCAGGTTGCACCTGGGTAGTGTCTAAATGAACATCCTCAGTTTCTTATCCTCTGAACCCTTTCATTTCAGCATCCCCTTATACCAAACCTTTTCTCACTTCAGAGGCTGTGCAATACGTTATCAACAGACTTTGCCATTCCATTGAGTGTTAGAAGAATGACTATGCTTTCCTATTCTCCCAGAAGATGTTAAGATCAGAAAATATTAAACTGCCTAAGAACAGCAGGCTTAGTACAGTGATGCAAAGGGGAATATATTATATTATATTATATTTTATATTTATTTATACAAACTTACTAAACTTTAAAAAGTGTTGTTAGACTAGTAATTTTTAGTTAGAATTCTTACATTTGTTTGCACGCTAACAACCAAAATGTGAAATTATTAGTCATGACTTCTAAGCAGTTGCTCACATATGTAGGCCCATGGCCTTCAGTAGGAATACTCATGTGAAATGTGAATAAGAGTTTTGCAATTTATCCCTTATTGTTTTTGAGAAACTGCAACAGAACACAAGCAATTATTGGGATAATTTAGCTCATCATAAAATTTTTTGATTTCTTGTAAAAGAAAGGGGTCTGTGAAGGTCCCGTACTTTTTAAATATACACACCTCCTGGGCGCAAAATAGTCCACATCCACTGACCTTCAGAATATCCTACATGCTTAGGAGAGCTGATGAGAAAGCTGGTGTTGGGGGTAATGTTTAAAGAAAAATTGGGAGTTTGGATGATTTTCTGTGCTGCTAGTTACTCTGTATTATGATATGTTTTAGGGTTTATGTTACTTTTAGGTATATGTCAAAGATAGTTAGAATATTCAGATAGACCAGGTTATTTTATAAATCCCAAAGAATAAGTACTTGCAAAGCAGTATTTTTATATTATGGAGTTTATAAGACCCTTTTAAAGATATAGAACTCTTTGGTTTTTTAATATGATGGGACTATATTTTAAAAACGAGCACTAGGTAGTACATTTTATATTGAAGGGCTTCATAAAAATGATATTGTACTATAATTGGTTATCACCATTTATATAATGGATATACACAGATTCACAAACACACATATTTCATACACAGGGCCAGATCTTCAGGAGGTATAAATCAGCGTCACTCCACCAGTCAAAGGAACTACACTAATTTACACCAGCTAAGAATTTAGCCCGCAGTATTAAGAACATAAGAACGGCCATACTGGGTCAGACCAAAGGTCCATCTAGCCCAGTATCCTGTCTTCCAACATTGGCAAATGCCAGGGGCCCCAGAGGTAATGAACAGAAAAGGTTATCAAGTGATCCATTCTCTGTTGCCTATTCCCAGCTTTCTGGCAAACAGAGGCTAGGGATACCATCCCTGCCCATCATGTCTAATAACCATTCATGGACCTATCCTCCAGGAATTTATCTAGTTCTATTTTGAACCCTGTTATACTGTTGGCCTTCACAACATTCTCTGGCAAGGAGTTCCTTTTGTTTGTTTTAAATCTGCTGCCTATTAATTTCATTTGGTGGCCCCTAGTTCATGTGTTATGAGAAGTGATGATTTTACAGACCTCTATCATACTCCCCCTTAGTCATGTCTTTTCCAAGCTGAAAAGTCCCAGTCTTATTAATCTCTCCTCATATGGCAGCCATTTCATACCCCTAATAATTTTTGGTTTCAGAGTAACAGCCGTGTTAGTCTGTGTTCGCAAAAAGAAAAAGAGTACTTGTGGCACCTTAGAGACTAACCAATATATTTGAGCATGAGCTTTCGTGAGCTACAGCTCACTTCATCGGATGCATCCGATGAAGTGAGCTGTAGCTCACGAAAGCTCATGCTCAAATAAATTGGTTAGTCTCTAAGGTGCCACAAGTACTCCTTTTCTTTTTGCTAATAATTTTTGTTGCCCTTTTCTGAACCTTTTCCAATTCCCATATACCTGTTCTGAACCTTTTCCAATTCCAATATACCTGTTCAGGAAGGACAGGCAGGGCAGAAAAGGTGGGGGAGTTGCATTGTATGTAAGAGAGCAGTATGACTGCTCAGAGCTCCGGTATGAAACTGCAGAAAAACCTGAGAGTCTCGGCATTAAGTTTAGAAGTGTGAGCAACAAGGGTGATGTTGTGGTGGGAGTCTGCTATAGATCACCGGACCAGGGGGATGAGGTGGACGAGGCTTTCTTCCGGCAACTAACAGAAGTTACTAGATCGCAGGCTCTGGTTCTCATGGGAGACTTCAATCACCCTGATATCTGCTGGAAGAGCAATACAGCGGTGCACAGATAATCCAGGAAGTTTTCGGAAAGTGTAGGGGACAATTTCCTTATGGTACAAGTGCTGGAGGAACCAACTAGGGGCAGAACTCTTCTTGACCTGCTGCTCACAAACCAGGAAGAATTAGTAGGGGAAGCAAAAGTGGATGGGAACCTGGGAGGCAGTGACCCTGAGATGGTCGAGTTCAGGATCGTGACACAAGGAAGAAAGGAGAGCAGCAGAATATGGACCGTGGACTTCAGAAAAGCAGACTTTGACTCCCTCAGGGAACTGATGGGCAGGATCCCCTGGGAGAATAACATGAGGGGGAAAGGAGTCCAGGAGAGCTGGCTGTATTTTAAAGAATCCTTATTGAGGTTATAGGAACAAACCATCCCGATGTGTAGAAAGAATAGTAAATATGGCAAGCGACCAGCTTGGCTTCACAGTGAAATCCTTGCTGATCTTAAACACAAAAAAGAAGCTTACAAGAAGTGGAAGATTGGACAAATGACCTGGGAGGAGTATAAAAATATTGCTCAGGGATGCAGGAGTGAAATCAGGAAGGCCAAATAACACTTGGAGTTGCAGCTAGCAAGAGATGTTAAGAGTAACAAGAAGGGTTTTTTCAGGTATGTTAGCATCATGGAGAAAGTCAAGGAAAGGGTGGGCCCCTTACTGGATGAGGGAGACAACCTAGTGACAGAGGATGTGGAAAAAGCTAATGTACACAATGCTTTTTTTGCCTCTGTCTTCACGAACAAGGTCAGCTCCCAGACTACTGCAGTGGACAATACAGCATGGGGAGGAGGTAACCAGCCCTCTGTGGAGAAAGAAGTGATTTGGGACTATTTAGAAAAGCTGGACGAGCACAAGTCCATGGGGCTGCATGTGCTGCATCCGAAGTTGCTAAAGGAGTTCATGGATGTGATTGCAGAGCCACTGGCCATTATCTTTGAAAATTCCTGGTGATCAGGGGAAGTTCTGGACTACTGGAAAAAGGCTAATGTAGTGCCTATCTTTAAAAAAGGGAAGAAGGAGGATCCGGGGAGCTACAGGCTGGTCAGCCTCACCTCAGTCCCTGGAAAAATCATGGAGCAGTTCCTCAAGGAATCAATTCTTAAGCATTTAGAGGAGAGGAAAGTGATCAGGAACAGTCAACATGGATTCACCAAGGGCAAGTCATGCCTGACTAACCTAATTGCCTTCTATGACGAGATAACTGGCTCTGTGGATGAGGGTAAAGCAGTGGACGTGTTATTCCTTGATTTTAGCAAAGCTTTTGATATGGTATCCCACAGTATTCTTGCCAGCAAGTTAAAGAAGTATGGGCTGGATGAATGGACTATAAGGTGGACAGAAAGTTGACTAGATTGTGGGGCTCAATGAGTTGTCATCAATGGCTCCATTTCTATTTGGCAGCCAGTATCAAGTGGAGTGCCCCAAGCGTCGGACCTGGGGCTGGTTTTGTTCAATATCTTCATTAATGATCTGGAGGATGGCGTGGACTGCACCCTCAGCAAGTTTGCAGATGACACTAAACTGGGAGGAGTGGTAGATACGCTGGAGGGTAGGGATAGGATACAGAGGGACCGAGACAAATTAGAGAATTGGGCCAAAAGAAATCTGATGAGGTTCAACAAGGACAAGTGCAGAGTCCTGCACTTAGGATGGAAGAATCCCAGCACTGCTACAGACTAGGGACGGAATGGGTCGGCAGCAGTTCTGCAGAAGAGGACCTGGGGTTACAGTGGACGAGAAGCTGGATATGAGTCAACAGTATGCCCTTGTTACCAAGAAGGCCAATGGTATTTTGGGCTGTATAAGTAGGGGCATTGCCAGCAGATGGAGGGACATGATCATTCCCCTCTATTCGACATTGGTGAGGCCTCATCTGGAGTTCTGTGTCCAGTTTTGGGCCCCACACTACAAGAAGGATGTGAAAAAATAATTGGAAAACGTCCAGCAGAGGGCAACAAAAATGATTAGGGGACTGGAACACCTGACTTATGAGGAGAGGCTGAGGGAACTGGGATTGTTCAGTCTGCGGAAGAGAAGAATGAGGGGTGTTTTGATAGCTGCTTTCAACTACCTGAAAGGGGGTTCCAAAGAGGATGGCTCTAGGCTGTTCTAGTGGTAGCAGATGGCAGAACGAGGAGTAATGGTCTCAAGTTGCAGTGGGGGAGGTTTAGGTTGGATATGAGGAAAAACTTTTTCACTAGGAGGGTGGTGAAGCACTGGAATGTGTTACCTAGGGAGGTGGTGGAATCTCCTTCCTTAGAGGTTTTCAAGGTCAGGCTTGACAAAGCCCTGGCTGGGATGATTTAGTTGGGGATTGGTCCTGCTTTTAGCAGGGAATTGGACTAGATGACCTCCTGAGGTCCCTTCCAACCCTGATATTCTATGATTCTATGTATAATTAGGATTATGTTTTCCAATGTGCATTACTTTGCATTTATTAACACTGAATTTCACTGCCATTTTGTTGCCTAGTCACTCAGTTTTGAGAAATCCTTTTGTGGCTTTTCGCAGTCCACCTGGGATTTAACTATCTTTAGTAATTTTGTATCATCTGCAAATTTTGCCACCTCACTGTTTACCCCTTTTTCCAGATCATTTTTGAATATGTTGAATAGGACTGGGCCAAGTACAGAGCCCTGGGAGACAACTATTTATCTCTCTCCATTCTGAAACTGATAATTTACACCTACTCTTTGTTTGCTATCTTTTAGGAATCATCCTCCAATCCGTGAAAGGACCTTCCCTCTTATCCCATGACAGCTTACTTTGCTTAAGAGCCTTTGGTGAGGGATCTTGTCAAAGGCTTTCTGAAAATATAAGTACACTATATCCACTGGATCCTCCTTCTCCACATGCTTATTGACCACCTCAAAGAATTCTAGTACAGAAGTTCTCAAACTGTGGTCCGCGAGCTCCATTCAGGTGGTCCTCGGATAGTTCCCTCTAACGTACATGCCTGGGCAGCCGCACATGAGAGTATGAAGGGCCACCCACCTAATTAGTGGAGCTGCGCAGGCATGGCTCCACTAATTAGATGCCTGGACCCTGGAGAAGACGCACATATAAGGAGAGGTGGTGGCCTTGGAGGGAATACAGGGTAGGTGGCAGGAGGCAGTGGGGTGAGGGGAATTTGGATCCAAACCCTTTGGAATTGTGGGTGTCGTTGGGCTGTTCAGATTCAGAACCGCAGATTCAAAGTTGCACCTACTTTTCCAGTTCTCGATTAGTTCCAAAATTGGAAGGGGCTTATTTTCAGTTTATAAGTGACCAATCTCATGCATGTTTTTATGAGATTTTTGGCCCAAGATGGGAGAAATCTCAAGAGAACCAACTGATTTTATGAGACTTATGCAAGTTTGGGCTTAAATCTCTTTAGCAGCATACAAGACTTTTGCATTGATGAATCCAGGCCTGAACACTGACCTTCCCCACATGATGGCAATGGGTCTTGATGGTAGTAGGCCTGGAGCAGTTCCATGGGAAGGTGGTGGGCTTCCACTGGAAGTGGAGGCATGAGGGACCCAGTGCTATTTTGTTGCTGCATCAGGGCATGTGGAGGTTTTGAGGGCAATCCAGAAGAGTCGCAGACAACCTGTGTAGTTGTGGATCCACTGACCTTAATCCCCTTGTCTGTGTGTGTGGGGAGGAGGGGGGAAAGGAGAAAAATGCTTTTTTCGAAGCATTGCTGGCAGATGTATTCATTTAAGAAGTTAATGTATTTCCATCACTGCAATGTTTGGTTTTCTAACACTTAAATCTGCAGGTCTACCAGTTTATTTTAATTCTTTGGATCACCCTAAAGTGATGAGTCTGGAATGGAAGGCTGGGATCAAATTTCATCCAAATGGTGCTATTTCAGGCCCATATAGTAAAAGCTATATAAGCACACTGCTTGGGGTGGAGTGGAAGAAGTCAGAATGAACTCTCTTTTTCTCAAGTATATTTATACATAGGAACACATTTCCACATTTCTAATGTTACCTTAAAAAAAGAGAAAATCAAATCACAGAGGTTACTGTGGATTTGTGTCTCATTTAAAATCAGTCTAAGAAAGTACTAACAGTGTATATTAATGATTTTAGAGGATTTGGTCTCTAGTGCTGTAAGCCTTTACCATGTGTGATCAGTATCTAAAACAGACATTAGAAACAGATGATGGTGGGGTTTTTGTTTTTTTTTAAAGGAATAGGCTTTCTCCAGAATAAAGGGTTTAGAAACCAAGAGGAAACATTTTCCCTCTTGCACATGGTTTCTATACTTGGCCAGCTAGCCTACTATTTTATGATTGCCAGACTTATGTCCTTTGAAATAGTAGATATGGGATCAAATACTTATGCTGTGAAAACAGCTGAATGTTACATCAAATGCAAACATGATTTGAACACCCTTGAAATTTCACAAGGATTTACATAGACAACACTATTGCCTTACATCATAACACAGGATGTGTTGCAAATGTGATAATTTGGAACTCAAATGGAAATATGCAATAGCGAGCAAAAAAGAGAGAAATATATCAAAAGATAGATGCTTAGTAAAAAAACATCTTCACAGGTAGTACATTTTGATCAATCAGTAGACAGAGAAAATCTCCCAAGCATAAACCAAATGCATCCACAGTATGTTGAGGAACTAGAATAGGGGTTGGAAAACTACTGCTCGGGGGCCACATCCAGCCCTTCAGATGTTTTAATCCGGCCCTCGAGCTCCTGCTGGGGAGCGGGGTCCAGGGCTTGCCCCGTTCCATGTGTGCCGAAGCTCTGCATGGTTCCTGGAAACAGCAGCATGTCCCCCCTCCGGCTTCTACGTGTAGGGGCAGCCAGGGGGTTCCACACACTGCCTCGCCCCAAGAACTGCCCCTGCAGCTCCCATTGGCTAGGAACTAAGGCCAATGGGTGCTGCAGGGGTGGCATCTGTGGACCAGGCAGCGCACAGAGGTGCCTGGCCATGCCTCCACCTAGGAGCCGGAATGGGACATGCCGCTGCTTCCAGGAGTTGCTTGAGGTAAGTGCCACCCGGAGCCTGCACCCCTGACCTCCTCCGGTGCCCCAACCCCCTGCCCTAGCCCTGATCCCCTTCCTGCCCTCCGAACCCCTCAGTCCCAGCCCAGAGCACCCTCCTGCACCCCCAACCCGTCATCCCCAGCCCCATCTCCGAGCTTGCACTCCCAGCTGGAGCCCTCCCCCTGCATTCCAACCCTCTGCCCTAGCCCAGAGCTCCCTCCAGCACCCTGAACTCCCCATTTCTGGCCCCACCCCAAAGCCCGCAGCCCCAGCCAGAGCTTTCATCCCCTCCGCACCCCAACCCCCAATTTTGTGAGCATTCATGGCTCATCATACAATTTCCATACCCAGATGTGGCCCTTGGGCCAAAAAGTTTGCCTATCCCTGAACTAGAAGAATGATTTCAAAGTGACACAAATTTTAGTCAATAATGATGGAAAGAGTAAACAGTATAGCAGATAAGAGCCTGATCATGTGGGGTGCTGACAGTCGTGTAGCACCCTTAACTCCAATTGACTTCTTTTTGAAGAGTGAAACCCTAAATTAGTTGATGGTAATAAAGAGAGAGAGAAGTCAAGAACACCATAGAAGACAGATATTAGGACCAAGAGGTTAGAATGAGCAGGAAACAATATAATGTGATTCAGCTTGGAAACATACAAACTACTATATTTGGTAAGAAATAATACAAAACAAAGATATTCAATGGGAGGGGAGAAATCTGCAAAGCAGTGATGCTGGAAGAGGGCTTGAGGTGATAAAGGACAGCATCAGATATGTGTTTCCAATGCAATATGGCAGCAAACAAGGCCAAAGAGATTTTGGCCCACATACACAGAGAAATCACATCACAGAGTAGGGAAATTATACTGCATCTCCATATGGCTCTTTGGAGACAACATCTGGAATACTGCATTTAATTCTGGACACCAGAAAGATATTGACAAATTGGAGCCCATTCAGAGAATGGCTTACAAAAAATGATTATAGGACTGGTTTTATGAGGGGAATTTTAAGCAGCTAGATATGCATAGCTATGTTAAGATACAGACAGCTAAAAAGAAGATGTTCACTGTAAAAAGTATTTGAAAGCAGTGTGGTTCAAGCGTATATAGATAAGAACAATGGTCTTAAATTAAGAAAGAGAAAAATTAGGCTGAATACCCAAGAAAAAACTCCCTAAGAGTAAGATACATTAGACTGAGGAAGAGAAGTGGTGGATGTCAATAGCTTACTACATTTAGAACTGTGCACAGCATTACTACACGTAGGGAACAATTCCACACTTCCAGATGGATTGACCCTTGAATGACCAAATAAATCACTTCCATCTGTAATTTCTGTGATACTTTTATTCATCTTTAGCGGGGAGATTATAGCATTATGCAGTTGCTCTTTTGTTCTACCTGACACAAGTTCAACTAGAGGGAATCAGTGTCAGTCATTCAGAGGGCTGGATTGGTCACTATTATTCTTTTATAAGAATATAAACAAATAATTTTAGTCAGTGAAGACCTACCTTATTTATGAAAGTGAAGTATGTTTTGATGAAAGAGAATGAGTTCGATGACTAAGCTGCTCTAGGCTAAAGTACACAGTAGCACTCTAAACCCAGCAAAATACAGAAAGTCAGTAAATCAATTCTGCTGGCCCTGGCTGGCACTCTTACAGGAAAACCTGTGGGAGTGAGCTAAAGGGGAGAAAATCCCCATGGCAAATTGTTCCCAATCATTCTGTCAAAGGGAGAGGGTATGCTTTCTCCTTGCTGTTCCCTCCCCCCAGCGAACAGGCCTTGGGACCCACAACCTACTGGGAACTGCTTAGATCCTTAGAGAACAGAAATAGGCCAGGGCTGTTGGTGGAGGGGGGCTCCTTGTCTTTGCACTGGCTCTGGATCCTTGATGCTCATAGGTGGTGTTGCTCTAACAAAGATGAAATTCTCCAGCTGGCTACTGCCTGAAGGACTATCCTTAAAATGAGATCTCCATTGTGTAGAGGGTCCCAGAAATATAAGAGGCTGTATTACATTTATGCCATGAGCTCTGTGACTGGTGGGGATAATATACATCTTTCCTGGATCACCCATTGCCTTCCCCCACTCTTGTGTGTATCTCCATACCAGCAGAAGAACCCCTTGGCATCTGAGGTCAAAGAGTAGAGGCACCTAACCTTTCCCAATATAATAGTTAGCATTTAGGTGTACATGTTCAAAATGCTGAAGAAACACTTATTAATGACTCCACATTTGGATACTTTGGGTTCTGAAATATTGGACTAAATTTTAAGAGTTTTATCAGATTTGTTTACCTAACTTTTGCAGAGAGAACAGCTTAATGTTGATCTCAGTTCAGGCCACTGAATGGAAATATTTTCTTTGCAGTTGGAACTGATTTTCAGCTTTCATGTGTACTATCGTTTGTAGGTTGTTCCTTAAAATAGATGTGGGACATTTGCCTTTTTATTCCTTTTCTCTTTCCCCTCTCTACTTGCTTGGTTTCATTGTGGTATCCTATGTGTACTTGGTGGGATGGGATTCGTGCCCTCTGAACAAGCCTCTTATTAATGCTGTTCAGTTGATTGATTTGGTGGAGCCCTATGGATATGGGGTGGCTCACTTCTATTCCTCTCACTTGCAGACACCCCGTTGATAGCTTTTGCCATGTTACAGTCTCATTTGCACCAGCTACTGAATTAGAAGTTCTGGCTCATGTTGTTTCTGAACTATTGTATCTAGAGAAACTCTTAAAAAAGGAAATGTTTCACAATTAGAGCATTTTTACTGTGGCTTCTTTATGACATTGTTTTTGGGGTAAAAACTCTGTTTCTGCCAAATCTAAGCTTCTGTTGCTGTGGCACTGGAACTCATATGAAATCTGATCTAAAATTCTGATTCAGCTATTTGGTACTTTTCAGTTCAACCTTGGTCTACTTAGATTTTTTTTAATGTTCGAGTCTCTGGAAACAGCTATAAATATCATTTTATGGAACAGAATGTTCATATTTCTAAAGCAGTAAATCTGTTTGCTCTATAGTGCCAATGTTTTCACCATGCCTTTTTTTCTTGTATCAATATTTGTAACAGAAACTATGCATTCATGATCACTCACACAGATGTCACATGGATCTAAGCTTTGGATAGTCCTGAGATTTGTGTCAGAAGATACAAAAAGGATTTGTGATCATCAATAAAAAAGTTAGACCACACATATGACTGAACTGTGATTTATATGTGGGTTGTAAGTCTTCACAGTATATGGCTTAGTTGTACTCGTATATTTTGTCTCTTTTGTTAAATACAGAGAGAATTATGGAATAATATTAATAAAATATTATTGGTATGGGTCAATAGTTTTGCATATTTCCTCCTAGAGAGGCCTATTCAAAACATTTTTATTTACTTGATATAGAAAAAAATAAGTAATTTAATATTTGTAGCATTACAATATAAATCTTGGTTAAAATTTATAATCTTCACTTTTTCATTTTTTGTTTTATATTTGTACTTTTTTAAAAAAAGCAAAACAATAGCTTTCAGTAGAAATCTTCTAGCACTAACTATACTATTTGTAAATCTAAACAGTAAGCCAAAAAAGTAGGTGAGAACAGCCCACCAAGGTGATCTTAGCTCTCAAAAGTAGTATAATACATTCAGCTGATATATCCAGCCAAAATATATGTGATCACAACATTGGTAATAAACATTCCAGGAATAGTTCACAGTTAACGAGTGAATTATACTACAGCATTACTGTGTTCCACTGCTTTCTGTCATAAATTTCTCATCTGGTATACAGGCCCTTGGCAAACATTGCCAGGTGGTGTAAACTGGCACAACCCCTGGAGGCCAGGTCTCCCTTACAACAACCCTCTCCACCCCTCGTGTGCTGAGCAGACCTGTGTACAGGAAAGTATCTGGGTCATTATTTTTAACATTACAAGCACCAACCTGAAGGTGTGGCCTCCCATGTTCTGTTTTCTTTAAACTTTTATTAAGAAGTTTTTAAGAGTTGTGTCTTATATTCTTTAGGTGGGCCTTTGTTATCTATTCCAACTTGATATGTAACCTTTTTGGTAGCTATCTGTCTAGCTACCGCTCTAGCCTTCCTCTGGGTGGTAGTAATCCCCTCGGGTTCTGCCTGTTACCCTTCTGGTCTGTCCAACTACTGACTACTTGGAGCTCAGGTAAGTAGTTAAGAAATTATTTATTAGAGACGGAAGGCTACAGACACCAATGCTCTACTGACCACGCAGAGTCACGGTGACCAGCAGATAGCTCCCAAGAACTGGTAACAACATACAGTAAAGTAACCAATCAACACACAGCCTGATGTGTTGTTGAGTAAACAAGTTAAGCAATCAAGAGCTGTTGCTAGATAAACAGGTACCTGCCACATGAATTATAACCATAAAATTCGGAGACCTACGAACCTTAGGCCAGGAGTCCCCTATGCACACGTGCAGACCCACAAAGGTCACACAATGGACACCTAGATTGGCAGTCCTAGCTGCACTTACTCTGCTGGCTGTATCCTGGTAGTGCAGCCTACAACCTTCCCATTTTAGTTCCTTGTAAAATGTATTTAGTCTGACAGGTCTATGTTATTTTCCTATTGGCTGACATCACACTTCCCTCCATGCTTGATACTTTTGGTGATGGTCTATCTGAAATTTCCACTATTGAGATATTTGAAGGGAAAATAAAACAAAACACAATTATTCGACTCCCTCAGGGAACGGATGGCCAGGATCCCCTGGGGGACTAACTTGAAGGGGAAAGGAGTCCAGGAGAGCTGGCTGTATTTCAAGGAATCCCTGTTGAGGTTACAGGGACAAACCATCCCGATGAGTCGAAAGAATAGTAAATATGGCAGGCGACCAGCTTGGCTTTATGGTGAAATCCTAGCGGATCTTAAACATAAAAAAGAAGCTTACAAGAAGTGGAAGGTTGGACATATGACCAGGGAAGGGTATAAAAATATTGCTCGGGCATGTAGGAATGATATCAGGAGGGCCAAATCGCACCTGGAGCTGCAGCTAGCCAGAGATGTCAAGAGTAACAAGAAGGGTTTCTTCAGGTATGTTGGCAACAAGAAGAAAGCCAAGGAATGTGTGGGCCCCTTACTGAATGAGGGAGGCAACCTAGTGACAGAGGATGTGGAAAAAGCTAATGTACTCAATGCTTTTTTTGCCTCTGTTTTCACTAACAAGGTCAGCTCCCAGACTGCTGTGCTGGGCATCACAAAATGGGGAAGAGATGGCCAGCCCTCTGTGGAGATAGAGGTGGTTAGGGACTATTTAGAAAAGCTGGACGTGCACAAGTCCATGGGGCCGGACGAGTTGCATCCGAGAGTGCTGAAGGAATTGGCGTCTGTGATTGCAGAGCCATTGGCCATTATCTTTGAAAACTTGTGGCGAACGGGGGAAGTCCCGGATGACTGGAAAAAGGCTAATGTAGTGCCAATCTTTAAAAAAGGGAAGAAGGAGGATCCTGGGAACTACAGGCCAGTCAGCCTCACCTCAGTCCCTGGAAAAATCATGGAGCAGGTCCTCAAAGAATCAATCCTGAAGCACTTGCATGAGAGGAAAGTGATCAGGAACAGCCAGCATGGATTCACCAAGGGAAGGTCATGCCTGACTAATCTAATCGCCTTTTATGATGAGATTACTGGTTCTGTGGATGAAGGGAAAGCAGTGGATGTATTGTTTCTTGACTTTAGCAAAGCTTTTGACACGGTCTCCCACAGTATTCTTGTCAGCAAGTTAAGGAAGTATGGGCTGGATGAATGCACTATAAGGTGGGTAGAAAGCTGGCTAGATTGTCGGGCTCAACGGGTAGTGATCAATGGCTCCATGTCTAGTTGGCAGCCGGTATCAAGTGGAGTGCCCCAAGGGTCGGTCCTGGGGCCGGTTTTGTTCAATATCTTCATAAATGATCTGGAGGATGGTGTGGATTGCACTCTCAGCAAATTTGCGGATGATACTAAACTGGGAGGAGTGGTAGATACGCTGGATGGGAGGGATAGGATACAGAAGGACCTAGACAAATTGGAGGATTGGGCCAAAAGAAATCTGATGAGGTTCAATAAGGATAAGTGCAGGGTCCTGCACTTAGGATGGAAGAACCCAATGCACAGGTACAGACTAGGGACGGAATGGCTAGGCAGCAGTTCTGCGGAAAAGGACCTAGGGGTGACAGTGGACGAGAAGCTGGATATGAGTCAGCAGTGTGCCCTTGTTGCCAAGAAGGCCAATGGCATTTTGGGATGTATAAGTAGGAGCATAGCGAGCAGATCGAGGGACGTGATTGTTCTCCTCTATTCGACATTGGTGAGGCCTCATCTGGAGTACTGTGTCCAGTTTTGGGCCCCACACTTCAAGAAGGATGTGGATAAATTGGAGAGAGTCCAGCGAAGGGCAACAAAAATGATTAGGGGACTGGAACACATGAGTTATGAGGAGAGGCTGAGGGAGCTGGGATTGTTTAGTCTGCAGAAGAGAAGAATGAGGGGGGATTTGATAGCTGCTTTCAACTACCTGAAAGGGGGTTCCAAAGAGGATGGCTCTAGACTGTTCTCAATGGTAGCAGATGACAGAACGAGGAGTAATGGTCTCAAGTTGCCGTGGGGGAGGTTTAGATTGGATATTAGGAAAAACTTTTTCACTAAGAGGGTGGTGAAACACTGGAATGCGTTACCTAGGGAGGTGTTAGAATCTCCTTCCTTAGAGGTTTTTAAGGTCAGGCTTGACAAAGCCCTGGCTGGGATGATTTAACTGGGAATTGGTCCTGCTTTGAGCAGGGGGTTGGACTAGATGACCTTCTGGGGTCCCTTCCAACCCTGATATTCTATGATTCTATGATTCTATTCTGTCAAAAATTAGGGCCTAGAAGTGAATTGGATTTTTTCCATGACTCCAATGGGAATAGGATGAAGCTCTTAGGCCCAAATCTTAAGAAGTACGAAGTACTGTAATTCCATCTGAAGAATATAGGCCCACTTGTTAGTGGAACTGAACACCTCCTGGAAGGATTTGATGGCTCTGAACTTCAATTAAGTTCTTGAGAGAATTTATCATGTTGAAGGAGATACTCATCCCCTTCTAGAATTAGGCCCAGTGGCTAAAATAAGTAGTGGTAAAAAAAAGAAGTGGGTAGACTAAGCTAAACTAAATTCCATATTCCCCAAATGAGAAGTGGGTAAACTCAGTTTACCGAAGTTTACCCTGAACTACACTACTGGTTGCAGTTGCATAGTACCTGTTTGAATTTGTCCTATATATTTCTTTGATTAGGGCCTGATCCTATGAGGTATGGAGCCCTGTCAAGTCCCATTGTTTTTTAGCTTGGTCCAACATCCAGCGGAGTCAATGGCAGAACTGGTCGGAAGTTTTCAAAATGATGAAAAAGTTTACTTAACCTTGAAAAGAGTGAAGACCCATGATAAAATGTGTGTGCTATACTTGAATTACAATCTTTGTACCGGCTTCTTAGTTCTTTACATATCCTCTGTGAAAATCTATGTAAGCTATCCTGACAACCACACAGAGAGCTCTGAATGGGAGCCAGAAGAAGGAAATTTTATGGTATTTATTTCATTTTGGGAACATTATGTCTTAAATAAGAGTAGAATGCCAATGAATGTTAAATGAATTTTGTAAATGTGGTGCACAAGTTAACATGATAAGTTCTTTGTAGCACTTTTTATCTTAGTAGAAATTCTTCTATCATTAAAATAAATGTGGCTCACTTTCAACACCCATCACATTGTTATTTAATTTTTTTTGCATCAGATAAGACCTCCTATTATTGACATAATAAAATAGACATTAAAAAAGTGAATACAGCCCCTTCCCCAGAAGAATTAGACTAGTTTCTAAATTTTCCAGAGGAGCCATGTCTAGCATTGACTTCAATGGGAATTGGAGGAACTTAACACTTCTGATAGTTAGGGCACTTTAACTTAGGTGCCTGTGTATTAAGACACTGATTTTTAGATACCTGAATCTGAAATCTGATGAGATTTATGTTCAATGATGGTTACGGTTCTTTTAAAAATGGCACCAGAACTACAACAGTTTGTCCTTGCATAGCCATTATTGCCCAGCCTTCGGGGGTCATTAATGTTAATGTTTATTAAAAAAGCTATGGATTGAAAGAAGGCAATTTAAATGAAGTTTAATGGAGTCAGGTGTGTCAATGTTAGCTTGTTCTGTCTGCCAGCTGCTGGGCAGACATGAAGGCACACCTAATAAAACAGCAGAGTTTCCCATCTGTAGCTGAACTTGCTTAGAGTGCATCCGGCATATTACCACATCTGAGGTCCAAAATGGGACCCATGTGGCCTGTACACAGCAGCTCTTCCAGGTGACTCACAAGAAACACTTTCCCTGGCTGAGTCATTAGAAATTGTGGCAAGCTTGTAGCTGATGGAATTTGATCTTTGTGTATTTACAGTCCAGTTACTTTAAATGTGTGTGTGAGAGAGTGCCTTATGCACTGAATATATTTAATTGTGGCTAGGTATAGGGTACTATCATTGTACTGCCTTCATGTTCAAATGGTGTTCAGAATACTTGTGTGTGGTTCTTTGTATCAGGTATTCATGCAATTTGGTCCTTTTCACTTAACAAAAGTTTGTTTTCTGTTTTGTGGCACAGCTGAACAGGGAAACTGCAAAGGAGTCAGTCATAGCTCCCTAATCCTGGTTCTGCACCAGCCTTGGTCCCACCATATTTTTAGAGTTTCTTTAAACTATGCAAGGTAGCAATGGGTGAGGGATGCCAGTGTGGCAGCTTAACAGCTGACTACATCAGCTCTATGCTCCCTAAATTGTCCCCCAGCCAGAGGAATCCTAAGATGCCTGTTTATGTCTGAACAGGGCTGAGGAGCTGGCTCTCCATGTTTAGAAAGTCAGTGACTATAAACCTTGTCTGGTACCAGAAATAATTAGAGCTGGTCAGGAATTTCTCAATGAAATGAATTTCCATCAAAAATGAGAAAAGGATCTGTTTCAACAAATTTCCCATGTAAACATTTTTTTGAAAAAAAAATCATCAGAATAGTTAGAATATCTGTTCTGACCTTTACAACGTAAAAAAAAAATCTGTTTTTCAGTTTGAAATGACTTTTTATTTTGAAACTTAAATAACTTATAATAAAATCAAAAATAAAAATAGAAGAGATCAAAATTAAAATGAAACATTTCTAAATTATCAAATCAAAATGTTTCAACTGACGTGATCTGCTTGTTGGGTTTTTTTATTATTGGTTTATAAAATTTTTGAGATTTTGACTTTTTGTCCGTATTTTGAATGGGGAATTTTTTTGAAAACAAAAGCTTTCCCGGTCTTGAAATAATAGGCTGTAAAGATCTTATGTAAAAGCTTCCCTAAGGAGATATGTCAGAGCACATTAATCTTGATTTGCAGTAACTAACTCCTGAATCATTCCTGAACAGAGGACTATTAACTTTACCAAGCTGTGGAGTGGCTTTATTATGTAAATTAAGATACACCAGAACTAGGCTGAACTGCCAAGGAAAATGTAGAATTATAGTTAGAAAAGCAAATGATTGAAATTCAGGAAATTAGACATTTGTAGTTAAAACCTAAATATAAAAATTCTGGACATTCTCAGATACATTTCAAAGACCTATTTTTACTGTAAAAAGAACAGCAGTACGTGTGGCACCTTAGAGACTAACACATTTATTTGAGCATAAGCTTTTGTGGGCTACAACCCCCTTCATCGGATGCATAGAATGGAACATGTAGTAAGAAGATATATATATACACATACAGAGAACATGAAAAAGTGGAGTAAGAGGCTAATTAATTAAGATAAGCTATTATCAGCAGGAGAAAAAAACTTTTGTAGTAATAATCAAGTAATCTTTTAGCCATCAATTAGCCTCTTACTCCACCTTTTCATGTTCTCTATATGTATAATATAACTTCTTACTATATGTTCCATTCTATGCAGCCGATGAAGTGGGCTGTAGCCCATGAAATCTTATGCTCAAATAAATTTGTTAGTCTCTAAGGTGCCACAAGTCCTCCTTTTCTTTTTGTGGATACAGACCTAGTTTTACTGTGACACTTTATTCTTGCATATCTTCCCCTTCCTGGTGGGAAAATGCAACCAGTTGCTGCTTCTGTTCCCTGTTGCATGTATCAGTTACACTATTATGGTGCTTTGATGAATGAACATAAGATGCACCCTTCCTTCTGCCCTGCATCACAGACCTATCCTGTGAAGGCATACTGGGGTCTATAACATATGTACTGAGTAGACATAGAAAGTAATTAACTCTAGCTTGTAGCTGGAGCATAAGTTCTTTGTTAAATTTTGGAGGATGAATGATTATGGTGGAATAGAGTTGGGTATCTATCTAGCCCGTGGTGGGGGGGACATAGACATTCCTTCCAGATCCTCACGAGCTGATAATTTGTGAATCACTTCAGCAAGCATAGGCGCCGATTCTGTGGGTGCTCCGGGGCTGGAGCACGCATGGGGAAAAATTAGTGGGTGCTCTGTACCCACCGGCAGCCAAGCTCCCCGCCCCACCCTTCCTCACCTCCTCCTCCTCCACCTTCACCTCCTCCCCTGAGCGCTCCGCGTCCCTGCTCCTCCGCCTACCTCCCAGTGCTTGACGCCGCCAAACAGCTGTAGCAAGCTCCAGGAGCGAGTGGGAAGGAGCGGGGAAGAGGCAGGGCCAGGGAGGGGATTTGGGGAAGGGGGTTGGAATGGGAGCAGGAGGGAACGGAGTTGGGGCAGGGACTTTGGGGAAGGGGTCAGAATAGGATCAGGGAGGGGGTGGAGTTGGGGTGGGGACTTTGGGGAAGGGGTTGGAATGGGGGCAGGAGGGGGTGGGGAACGGGTGGAGTTAGGGCGGGGCCGGGGGCAGAGTGGGGTCGAGCACCCACCGGCACCAGAAGAAGTCGGCACCTATGTCAGCAAGTATGTATCCAATGTAGCAATGGCTACTCTAGGTGCAGAACTCAGGTCAGAGTCATCTCTTCATAGTAGGAAAAAAGGGTAGAATGGAGGTAGAGGGGATATGTGTTGGGACCAAGCAGAAATATACTACTTCACCCCCAGGGCTGGAAGGGACAGGCTATCAGGTGACAGCTGCAAGGGACTCTGGGTTAGAAGAGGTTATGGAGGCAATGACATGGTTCTGTTTTTAAAACTCAAGCTAATCTTGTGATTTCCAGAGGGCCGTGGGACTCGTTATTAGTGACACTTATGGATATAATATCAATTACACAAGAAAATGACACAAGGCTGACAACCTGGGGTCCAGTGACTGCAGATTTGGCTACTAGGCTCAACTGGCCCTGTAGTGAACATGATCATTTGAACAAAATATGGTTTTGATTGTAGCTGGTCTATGTTTTTGGAGAAGTTGATTTTTTAACAAATGGGAATAATTTTTACCAAACACTGGAAAGGAGTTAGACAGATAGCTACACACACATGCTCTCTATGGGGGGAGGGGGGCTGGTGACCACATATATCTCTCCTGCCTGCACAGCGCTCCCCAAATCCTCCAATGGTCAGGTGTGCATCAGCATATTTTTGTTTGGATAAAAGATGCAGTGTTGCTTGGGGCTTACTACTGTACACAGAATTCTTTAAGTACATAGTAGTAAGCCTTGAGATTGTACAAAATTACAGGCAAGGGCCCTTAGTTGTTAACAGTAGACTGGTAAAACCTTCCATAAAGCTTTCTCAGTACCTAATGTATTAAAGGCCAAATTCTCTGGTGCTGTAATTGTGACAGCTTCACTGAATGCATGAGAATTTAGCCCTGTATTTCCTATCAATTCATTTCTCTACCTTCATGCTTTCTCATACTGTTATTGCATTACTTGCATCCTGCACAGGTTCTACTACTGTGTATTTTGCTCCTGACAGAGACATATAATGCGAAGAATGTTTGAAATGGGTTGTGAGAATGGGTAGGCACATTTAAATCTTGTTTTGGTAACAATAACTCACCCATATCTGAAAATTAAGCGGAAACCATTTAAAAGAAGTGGGTAATGACACCACAATGTTACTTGCAAGGAAAATGTAAGTCCTTATGTAATATGAGTATTATTTAAGGGAGATTTATGTAAGATAAATAAGGATTGAACAAAAGTCTGTTTTGTTGTAGCAATAAAAAAAACCAAACTTCATGACTTTCAAAGCGCTTCCGCTTCCACCACTTTATTTTTTCACTCACATTGTAAGAAAATAGAGGAAATTCAAGAAATGGAAGGGAGAGCAGCCAGATGAAGAAAACAAGAAGATACATAACTTCAACAGATGGGTCCCCTTTTTCAATTTATATTTAAATTCCCTCCCATAAAAATGAATGGAATGTTCCATTTGCAGCAAGATGTATACTGCATTTAGGTCAGATTAAGTAATAACAATTGTGCTCTGAATGCTTGCACTTGTTTTGCAGAAGAATGGTGATACCCTTTGTCAGCAGTATGATGATGAACAGGATTGAATCTTAAATCGTTAAAAGAAATAGCATGTGACAAAAGCATTGTAAAGAAATGCTGGACATTTATTATTTATTTATATATACCCCTCCACTCTGGTACACTCCAAATGCAGAAATGTACAGGACACCCTTCTCCCATATCAGAACACTTAGATCCATATGGTACCCCCTCTCTGAGTCGTGGGCTTCGGAATGGAAGAAATTCCCAGGAGGAGCCAGCCCCCAAAGTCCAAGAAACTGAAGCTGTCAGGAGCACAACATCCCCGTCCCCCCCAGCATCAGCAGGTTTAGCAGCAGCGACCACTGGACATCAGAGCGTTTTCTACAGTTTTGACTCTGAACATTCCCCTGTGCTGATTGGCTGCTTGCTCCAACCCTCTTGTTCACAGTCTGTTTACCGTCTCCATACTTGCCCCTCATACCCTCCTATTACCTCCCCCCCTTCTCCCATGCTCTGATGCCTCTCATTCTCCTCTCTTAAATATCCGCTCTCCCTTCCTTTGACTTTTTGTCTCGCTAATCCCCTCCCAGTAAAACCCAATATGGCCAATTTAGAACCACATAGCCCAATAACAGAAAGTGACCCCCAAATTGAGCAAGATAAAATAATCCAAAACGATATAAAAAGGATGCAATAAACATCAGAGATATACTAACCTGAGCTGTAATGCCATGCATGAAACTGTGAGGCAAGATTGATTATTTTTATATCGTTGCCATTGGCATGTGTGGGGATGGGATTATGGAATGTTCAATCATTAAGAGCCATTGAAAAAATGACTCTACTGGTGTATTCTCCATTTTTGTCCTTAACTGGCAGAAGCCATGAGAATGGACGTTCAGTTAGGACCTTCAAAATCTCAAATAAATATTTCTGGTCATGTCTTTCAGAGGCTTCCTTGGTGCACTGTGCCATACTCTTCCAACATTGATGAGAGACCCTCATGACTGCTCATTCAAGACATTTCTTTTCCTCTGTTGCCCTTTCCTCCTTTCTTTACTGACTCAATTCTGACCTTCCAGTGTATGCATTCTGCACCGTGCCTCTTCTTAATTTTCCATAATTTGGTATCATCATCTGTAATTCAACATTACTTTTTCATTTTTCTTACTCCAGTTGTTCTCCAGAAATCTACTACAAAGTGGAGACCTAGATTTAATTCACTGGTTTCTTAGAGGTGTCTTAAAAATTTGGAAAACTGGTCACATTCAGGAAGATTGGAAAAAGGGGCTGCATCACTGATTTTTCAAAAAGGGGGTGTGATCAGCTTGCTCAAAGTATAAGGGAATAACCCCATTGTCAGTCCCAGGGAAGGTGTTTACAATCATGTTATTGAATTGACTGACATACAGTCTCAGCCAAAAAATGAGAGAGAATCAGTGTGGTTTCCATACAGATGGATCTACAATCCATGCTGTACATGCTCTGTGGAATTTTACTGAACAATGACAAGAGCAACAAAAGCAAGTTAACATGCGTTAATAGATTTTGGAACCACTTCTGACCACCTTGATTATCATGCACATTGTGAAGAGAGTTGTCACTTTGGATGGGCTATTACCAGCAGGAGAGTGAGTTTGTGTGTAGGGGGGTGGAGGGTGAGAAAACCTGGATTTGTGCTAGAAATGGCCCAACTTGATGATCACTCTAGATAAGCTATTACCAGCAGGACAGTGGGGTGGGAGGAGGTATTGTTTCATGATCTCTGTGTGTATATAATATCTGCTGCAGTTTCCATGGTATGCATCCGATGAAGTGAGCTGTAGCTCACGAAAGCTCATGCTCAAATAAATTGGTTAGTCTCTAAGGTGCCACAAGTACTCCTTTTCTTTTTACTTCTGACTCAGTGCATCAGTCAACATTGTGGATATGCTATGCCAGCATGGAGTGTCTGAGGACATAGTGTACCTAGTAGGGGAACTGTACCACAGTACATTTAGCTGTGTTGGTGGGTCAACCCAGACTGGTTCTCAGTAAAATCAGGAATACACTAAGTATGAATTCTATCACCTACAATAGAATATCTTATGACAAAACTGATTAAGGCCAAATTAGGAGGTGTAA
This sequence comes from Lepidochelys kempii, assembly GCF_965140285.1. Taxonomy (NCBI): domain Eukaryota; kingdom Metazoa; phylum Chordata; order Testudines; family Cheloniidae; genus Lepidochelys; species Lepidochelys kempii. The sequence goes on from NC_136382.1 coordinate 59,747,641, forward strand.
AATTTAAATATTCACTTTTAGAGAATATTTAAGCTAAAGTAGATGAATTATAGTCAAGATAACGTGAAAGCAGATTGGTTAAGCACACATATTGGCCTCAATCATCCATCTGGATGACTCTGCACCTGTGGACTTCCATAAAAACAAAGATTCAACCTGCATTGATCTGATGGCAGGATCAAGGCCTTTGCTGTATGATTTGTGTATGGATTTCCATGCTGTGAGGTAATTTAAATGAGACATAAGCAGGGAAGATACTCAGAAACCATAGGGATGGATTATATATATAAACCAATATAAGAGAGGAGAGAGAGGAGAAAGAGAGAGACCGTGATGGAAGGCCTGCCTAAAGAAGTGAGTTTTAATGAGGAATTTGAAGGAGGAGTGGGAGGCTTCTTGGCCTAGAGAATCAGACAGCCGTTCCAGCGAGTGACTATGGTACCTATCCCTCAGGGTTGGAATTCCACAAATGGAGTCCCTGAACCAGATGAAAACTTGGGACAGAGAGCAAAGGCAAACAGGCCAATCCCAATTGCTTTGGAGGGAGAATTGGTTGCTCAAGTGGTGTGGGCCTATGACTGAATGTGGAATAAATAGAAAAAATGATAATTCAGACATGTTTCACCTTAACTTTTAATAAAAATAAAGATCTCTTTTATTTGAAGGGATTTTCTTTATTAGAAAGAATAAATAAATAAAACCCAGACAAAATATTAAAATCTGTTGAGGGAAACAAAATATAACAATTCCACATGTTTTTTAAGATATGCCAAAAAATAATTGAAACTGCTCTAGTGAAAAATGTGTGTGTGTGTGCTGAACATTACTCAACATTGGGCTAATTCAATTTATTGTTGGTATTCTAATAACAAGCAGCCTTGTTAAAACTAGAATACAGTAGAAATGCCAAAAGACAAGATAACTAGTTCTGATTCCCCTTTTTAAATAAAACTTACATAGGAACCCAAATTCATATTTAGGCTTGACTTAAATCAAAAGGAATGGTGGGTGTTTAGTATCTCTGAATATCAAGACACTTAATTAGGTGCTTAAATGTGTATTCAGATGCCTGTTAGACACCCATGTTTGAAAATGTTGGCCATTATTTTTATGAAATTACAGAAAGTTAAGAAAAAAACATAAAAAATTCGAAGTTACGCACACAGAGGACTGAATCCTCCAAGACATTGTCCTTTGAGCCCTCATCCTTTTAAGCTGTTCTTTTACAGTGATCAGATTCCAACTGTTGATTTCTGGGAGATCAGTGTTGGGTGTCTTAATGTCTTTTGTCATGCCTGTAAGAAATGACCCGATTAATGATGCTTCAACTGTGATGGGTATAGTCAGCACTTTGCCTATTTATAATAAAAACTAAATTAAAATGTGTATATGTATATAAAGTTGTATAATTTTAACCTACTTCCTCCACTCTGTGTATGTTATTTGTCTTCTTTCATGGTGATCCTTCAATGAGCTCCCATACGAACTCATTGTAGCACCCGGACCTTAACTGTAAGCTCTTTATATGTATTTGTAGAGATCTTAGCACAATGGGCCACTAATCCTGATTGGGGCATTTGAGTACTGCACTGCTACTACTAGTAATAATTCATAGTTGCTGGGGGAAATGCCTGCCTTCAAAAAATGATTTTCAAAGCATCTGTGACCCCATCACTTAAAGAATTTGTGGCTGATCAATGGAAATGCTCATCTCAACTATCCCCATCCTCATCCCTCAGAACAAAATGGGTCTTTTTATAAATATTTTGAAGTGTTATGTTTGAACACTGGGACAGAGCAAAATTGCCACGAAGCCTATTCACTTATCATTTTAGCTCTGGGTGAAAAATGTAGTAACTTGCAACAAATTTAATAGTTTTATATCATACACTGAAGCAACCTCCATGAAACCTTGTGCAAATGAAAGGAATGCACATTTTTCAAGATAAGAGGTCGAGTCTCAGTTTGGTTGTACAATGGGCTGCTGAAGTATTGTGAATGGAACTCTCCTGGGACATCTCTCCAGGCTTGTCTTTGAAAATACCTGTGGGACAGGTGAAGCACTCATGGTGTGATAGGAATCATGGATAATTCCTGCATCAAAGGATCAAGTTTTCACAGCAGAGAAGAAAGAAGAAGTGGGAAGAAGTGGGCCTGCTAAACACTGAGGTTGGGGTGGAGATTAAAAATAATCTAGGCATGGACCAACGTTTGCCTCAATATTTAATGAGGCTAATGAGGAGCTTGAGGGCTGCGGCAGGGTGGCTGATGGGAACAAGAATACGGAAGTAGAAATGACCTCATCTGAGGTAGAAGCCAAACTCAAACAATTTAATGGCACCAATCAGTGGGCTGGGATAATCTCCATCCAAGAATATAAAAGGAACTGGCATGTGAAACTTCAAGCCCAATTGCAAGGATTTTTAATGAATCCATAAACTTGGGGGTGTTGAATTGCAAATATAGTACCTATGTTTAAATAAAGGGGAAAAAAGTAATCCAGGAAACTGTATCCTCAAAGAAATCTTTCTCAAACTCCCTCTTTTGGCCTTCAAACAGCCCCCAAACCTCACTAAATTCATAGTCAGAAGCAAGCTCCCTACAGACCAGGACACACCAACTCCAAGCTGCACCAGAGCTTGTCAGAACAACAGATGCAAAACCAGCTGACATATCTCCATTGCTACAATGATCAACACCTCCAACAACACACCTTTCAAAATCCTTGGGCCCTACACATGCCTGTCACGATATTTGGTGTACCTCATCCATTGCATCAAATGCCTCAACAACTATGTGGGTGAAACCAGATAATCACTATGTTCTGAAATGAACTCACATAGAAAAATGATAAAAGACACTTTTTCATAAAGAAATCATTCCATATCTGACCTATCAGGCCTGATTTTCAAAGAGACTTGCATAACATTTTCAAAGGATGAGCTTGGATACTTAAATTCATAACTCTGCTAGACATTAAAAGCCAGAGACTAAACAGAAACAGTGGTTTTATGGTTAAATACATCAATTTGTAACACACCTTCCTGACCCCTAAACCTTAATTTCCCCCTTTATTGTATGTAGTCTCCTACAGCATGTGTGAAACCCTTATGCTTAACAATCTGTCCCAATGTGTATTTAGCTCACACACTCTGATTACTTCTCTCAGACCTGAAGAAGAGCTCTATGCAGCTCCAAAGCTTGTCCCACCAACAGAATTTGGTCCAACAAAAATATTATCTTATCTACCATGTCTCTCTTATATAAGAAGGATCACCTTCTTTATTAAACTTTGAAGATTTTAGAGTAGTTTCAAGAGAACCCTATTAAAATATAAATATAACTTTGTTGGTTTTATGCTTATCTTCAGTAGGACTTCTCCTTAAGGGAAATGTCATATCTGTTGTTAGTCCAGTGATAAACAGGAGGCATTACATTCACATTAAATTTAGTTTGGAAATAGAAAATACTGCCAAGTCAGGATGATCTGCTGGAGAGCTCTACTATGACCAGGAAAAGGAGCAAAGGCCTGGAAACCAACCAGCAGAGGAAAACTAAGGACTGAAGCCAGGTACTAGACTGAAGGCAGGTACTGTAAGCACAAGGATTCAGGATGGATGTGCAGCCCGTGAGGTGCAGTGCCATTGGTGTGGAAAGCAGCCACTTAAAGCTGTGCTGTGGCAAGGGATCAGAGAATGCTGTTCTGCAACATGGGGTTGGGAAGAAGGCACATCAGAGAACAGTGAGGGTCTATCATGCAGCAGGCTTTTAAGCTTGTTCAGGTTGTCAAGCTTTTTTGAAAAGGGCCAGTGATCTTCTGCAGGGTGGATTTTACACAGATTTCACTGTTTGAAATCGACAAACATTTTCAGACAATGCTACATTCTTTCCCTTTTCTCCTTCAAGGAAAAGTAGGAAAAAAGGACAATTTGGATGTTGCCTTCCAGAAAGATTTAGCAAATTATAAGAAAGATAATGCATACTGAAGGTGTCATTGTTTGAGTGTAGTTTATAATATGCATAAAATATGGATTAGTAATGCTCAGACTGTTCTTTACAAAGGGTTCCAAAAGGCAGGATCCTTTGCCTAGTTTTATTAGTTATCTATTTATTTATGGTAATCATTTCCTTTGACCTGCAGGTTCATGTGCTTGAGCTTTTGTTTTACAAGCCAGAGTGAAACACCTCACCCTGTGTTCTTGGATCTCTGTGTGAAGTCCTGACATTTGCTTTTGTAATCTAACCCATCCTGCAGGGCTTTTCCTACTGTCATTTGGGATAAATTAGTTTTTCTTCTATTAAACCACACAGTGGGGTTAGATTTGGCATTTCACATTTTATTTGTACTCTTGCAACATAGTATCATTTTTCATGTAATCATTCAATGCCTATTAAGACCTCTAAGGACCTGATCCTGCAAGGTGCTGAGTGCTCTTGATCCCCACTGAGGTCTATGGGAGTTTAAAGAACTTATCTCTTTACCACGTCAGCCCTTGGAACGTGACATAGACAAGAATGAATGTATGTGAAGACTTAAGTTCAGCCTGAGTTGTCAGGAGAGGATACTGTTGCTGAAAGGGCAACTACAGTCCTTGGATGTATACACAGGGAGGGGAACATCAGCCAGGAGTAGGGAGGTGATATTACCCCTGAATATGGCATTAATGAGACAATTACTGTGTTCAGTTTTGGTGTCCACACTTCCAGAATGTTGTTGAAAGGGTTCAGAAAAGAGCTACAAGAATGATTCAAGTTCTGGAAAACATGACTAAAAAGTAAGAGACTTAAGAAACTCTATCTAGTTTATCCAAGAGAAGGTTAAGAGGTGATTTGATCGTGGTCTACAAGGAGCTACATAGAGAAGAAATTTTTGATAGTAGAGGGTTTTTAATCTAGCAATAAAAAAGGTATAGTGAGCTCCAATGGTTGGATGCTGAAATTAGACAAATTTGGTTAAGAAGTAAGGCACCAATTTTTAACAGTAAGGGTAATTAACCATGTAGTTTTACTCAGCCAGTTAGCAATAGTGGCATGACAAACAGTACTGTGTAGGATACTGCCACTGCAAAGGTCTAGATATACATTGTTCACAATTTGTATTTTGTAATTTATTTATTCTTACTATCTAACAGTATTACTGGCATACTTACAGAGTATATGGTATTAAGTTTAGAGATATAATAAGCAAAAATTAAAGAGGGGAAGTTTTAAGGTACAGTTTTATTTAGGAGATGTGACCGTTGGCCTAAGTTTAATAATAGCTGCAAAAGGTACTATTATTAATTCAAGTCATTACATTGTGTATACATCACTTCAGAGGAACAAAGGTTGCCTGAGGATCTGAAAACTCCAATATGTCATACTGAATTTATTCCCCACAATTGTTAACTGCTGTTTTATTCACCACATATTAATTAAGTTTCATTTTAGTGAATTTCTGGAGCAGGAGTATACTGACTGGCTGGCACAACTGGCTAATGCTCAAAAAACAAAAACTCAGCATCATTCAAGATACAATTTGTGATATTTTGGGGATTCCTGAACATTGTCATAAACACTCAACAATTTTCCCAGTCCTCATGGATAATGAATAATCTGACTCCCATGAGAAGTAGCAGAGTAAAGTCAGCCTGTTTATTTACAGATAAATTCACAGATTTGTTAAATGATTCAACCAGCTTTTATATCCACCTTATGAACTTTATATCAATTAATGTGTCAGTCAATATTATTAGTTATGTTGATAGTGTAGGGTAAAAACCTATACCCAGTCTGCAAAGCTGTATAACCGGGCTATGAACTTGGGAGATCTTTCTTTTCTGTGGAGTGGCTGAGGAACTGGTCCTAGGCTAGTAATTGGCCTCAGAACTTCAGTAGCCCCCATAGTCTCTGTGCTCCTCCTCCCCAGGAGGGAGGGAATAGCTGGTGTATAAGCTCCTCCCCACCTTCAAAACTCCATTACAAACTGAGATTTTCAGTCACACCTAAAACAGTTAAGTGCCATAGTCCCATTGATTTAATCAGGCCTGATTAAGTGAAGGGAGCCTTTCTGTGGTGCACTTGGAGGTCCAGAGCTTCAGGTTAGGGTCTCCAAATTCTGGCCCTTTGCTCTGGACACACTGGTTTTGCTCCATCTTCGACCCTTGGCACCTACGGACTGAGGGGAATAAAGGAAAAAAATTCCTTGTTATGATTCAGTTACATTTTTATTCAGCTTTGTAAAGAAAAGTCCAAGTAGGAATTGTGATAGAAAACATTTGAGGGAAGATGTAGTCTAAGAGGAAAAAAAACAGGTAAATATTGCAATAAACCTACTGGCTCATTGCTGTTTTACCCAATTCAACATCCAGTCAGTACACAGCTCTGTAATCCCTCTAGTCCACAAAAGGGGAGTACAACCTGAGCTCAGAGGATACGAGGTTCATGAGGGAGCTCGAAGATCCATGAAAGGTGGAGCAGCAGGCCAGAGGCAGCAGCCTGGGAAATGGCTTGGAGAATAAAGCAGACAGCATAGGACCTGTGACTGAAATACGGAGAGCCAGGCAGGAAAGCAGCCTCTTAGAATTCACAACCCAAGCTGCAACTTCATAGCACTGGCTATATAGCTACTTTTAGAGCATTAGCGAGTGCCCACTAGCCCAAGTCTGTTGACATGGGCTGGGAGGCTTGCTCCAAAGCTGTGTAGCCATGTGCTTTCTGGCAAGGTGGGCCAGGATGGGTTCCGCAGGTACCTGAACTGCAAACAGAACCACTGTGTGGATGGAATCAAACAAGAGCAGATAACTTGAACTCTGGCCAAGACATCTGCAAGGCAGTACATTGCTGCTTCATGAGAGGGATGACATGAGAGTAGGCCTGAGGAGCCCTACCTTCATATTTCTGCACTGAATTGCCCGTAGGGCCTGGGTGGAGAGCTCTTGTGTTAATTTTTTTTGTTGGTTGGTTGGTTGGTTTATAATAAGCAAAGCAGTTATGCCCATGGTATTGGCACATCTTAGCTTCTGGAAGCACTACTGAAATCATTTGTGTTACTCAAAGTGTGTGAGTGTTTATGGGAACCCACCGAGGCCTAGAACCTGCAGCCCCTCATGTTTGTAGTGCCTACATTACTAGCCTCCATGTTCAGTATACTACAGTACTAGCCTCCTGGTCATTATACCCAGGCACCAGTGGGTTTGGTTATAAATGTACAATACAATATTCAGGCAAGAAGTTGGATTTTATACATTGTTTTATTGCCAATAAAAAAGCTTTGCAATGGATTGGCAGCCAGCAACACCAACTCTCCATCCTGATTCCTGCAAACCAATATGGAAGAGAGGGAACATTTCCTGTAATGCATGTAAGGGCTTGCAGGATCAAGCCCTTAATAAGGACTATCCATTTGTAAAATGAATAAGTTGGCAACTTTACTATTGCTACTTCTGATCTAAAATTGACCCGGTTGTGGAAAAAACAAACCTACTCAGTGCCAAGAAAAGATCCATTATTGGAGAGCGTGACTGCTGAAAACACCATCCCCAAATAAAAAAATCTACTGAAAATAGACAATTCTCTAGCCTAAAGAGCAGAGAGAATGGTAGTTCCTTTTGCCCCTTTCCAGCTGCACATGAACAGCCAGTGCCTGAACTCACAGAGGCAATCACAGGGGTAACATGCATGCAAGCAGGGAAATAGCTGGCAGCTCAAAGGTTTGATAAATATTGTCTGAAATAAACTAGACAAATTCCCTTCTGATATGGAGAAAAGCTGAGCAGTCCACAGAGGAGGAGGACGACAACACAGAAAAATCCAAAGCACTCAACTTTCTGCTCACTAGGGGAAAAACTCTCATAGAGAAAAGGGATGAACCAGGACCTTCAAAGAATTACATGTTTGCACCTGATGTGAATTTGGCTCCTGGAGAAGCAGTCACAGTGGAGCACAATTCAAATCTATAGAATACTTGAAAGTGGGGAAAATGATCTGAATTGTTGCACAACTCCTTCCTGGATGAAAGGATACCCAGGTAAATTACCCACAACACTTAGAAAGAGTTTGTCAAGTGTACACAGAAACCTAAGGGAAATAATATCCCCTAAGATCCCTTGTGTTAAAAACTGATGCCTACTGTATAAAACACGAAATCCTCCAGTCAAACTGGAGGAAAGGTCAGATAATTTACAGTAAGAAAGTGATTACTCCAGTGCTGTTCTAAAGCAGTGCAAACATTTCAGACTCACCCACCTACCACAGCAGCTACACTCCTAGGCTTCCTTTTCCCTTCCCCAATTGATGATAAATTAAAGAGGTATTGAATCATAATTCCCATGGAGAGAAGCCCTCATGGTTTCTAATTTTCACACATTCGGATCCAGGTGTGCTAGTCGTGTCTTAAGTTTTCTATATTCATGTTTCCAAGGTTGACTATTCTACAGTATTGGGCTTGTTTAATTGATTATCCATACGTGCGTTTTTCCCCACAAAGCTGATGGCTGTCTTAATTTAAGGCTTCTACCTAAGGTACTATCGAGTTTTACATGTCTCCTTTATTTCCATTTTACCTTACAAAAACAACCAAAAAGAGAGGAAGCGACATCATCTGGATGTTAAACGAGCTCCCCATGACTTCACAAAAGGAAAATAACTAAATCTTTAGCCAAAATATTATTTTTTTAAAAAAAGGTTGAACAGGCCATGGCTATGTGGAACACAGACCAAATTTCCTGTATGATGTGTTAGAACAAACCATGCACAAAGGACATTGTTGAAAAATCGGTCAGAAGTAATACATCCTCAAGAGTAGCATGTGCATTCCTGTTTAGGATATCTGTAAAGTAGTAAGTTGATGTTGTTTATTTGTTGCCTGTGTTCTTCCTAAAGCAGGAATTCCTCAGTCAATATCTTCATGTAGCCTGATCTCTGCTGGCCACATTTACAATTACTCTATATGACTAGTCTGATCAAGGCTGCTGCAGGTCTTCAGTAGAGGAAAAGGAGCTGGCAGCAATCTCTGAGGTTGTAGAACTCATTATTGGCTTAGTTTAGTATGCACCTGAATGAATCCCATGTCCAAAGAAAACTATTGCTTCTCCTCCTTATGTTTTCACTTTTATTACCTTGCTTCTCACTTTTTCAAAACCACCTTATATTTGCAGCACTTACTATGGAATGTATTCCATGCGTTTGAGGAAGATCAAAGGCAGTATTAGATGGAATGGTACTTTATAGAATAAAATGATTTCTAATGCCAAAAAGTGTTACACTTTACTTAGAACAAGAATGTAATTTACTTTAAAGACAATAAAATATTTAATGTCCGCAGGCTGTCCTGGTGTTGGCCAATTCTACATAACCAAAATATACAACTTGTTTTATTTTTATTGTTTTTAGGAAAAGTTGAGCAGTTTAAATCATTAACATAATTTATTGCAGATCCACAGAAAAATACTTTTAAGTAAAATCCTGGAACTCAAATATTTTGTTATCTCATGGCTCTTGAATTTTCTCTGTTGACTGAACGTGCCTGCCCAAGTAATTAATGAACCATATTATCATTTTGAAATGCCTAAAAAGACTGTTAAAAATCAGTAATTAGCAACTTAATAAAATGCAAATGAGACTTTTTTCAATATACATTGAGTAAACTCCTTTGCAATGATATTTCATTTATCACTCTTTTTTGTGTCCACTAGTACTATACAGTCTTGTTAAGACAGACATAATTATGTTGGATATTTCAGTAGTCCAAATAAACAGCAAGCCTCTTGATCAAATATATGCTTGAAGTGTAAAAGTGAAAACAAGGAGATTTAAAGGTTTATAAAGATGTAATTTCTAAGTATTTTATAATTTAAAATAACAATTGGACAGGTGGAAAAGCTGGTTGATGAAGCAACCAATACCAATGTAGTTTCCTTCCAATACCTGTTCCTAACCAAATTGTAAAAATGTTGTGTTTTTGGCATCATTATGTGTCCACTGCCTATTGCAGAAAAAAACAACAAAACCTGGCACAAGTCTACAATGCACAGCACTGTTTACAATATTTATCTTCAGTCTTGGTACCACATATGCTACTTATTATGTGTCAGTTGCATTTCCCTGATCCAGGTAGAGCAACATGTATATTAAGATTTATATTATGTACTTAACATGTATATTAAGATTGATTTTGTCTGCAAATGGATAACTCTCCCTCCACCTGATGTTCATTGTGGTCAGTGACCCACCTGAGTCAGCCTCTTTTGAAGGTTGTCCTCCCCTTGGAAGCCAAAGGCAGTGTGGTGGTGGTGGGGAGTTAGAAGAGCCAAGATCCGTTTCCCATCTGTCAGCTAGACAAAGCCTCACCACATTTAGGTTCAGTGAGTGAATTCTGTTTAGACTTACAAAGCTGAAATTGAAAGATATATGGCGAATACATTGGTGGCTATTCACAGTCACCCCCATGTCGTCTTTTAAGGAATGCAATAAAGATATAATAAATGCTGAAATACTACAATGTCAAGTAGGGTTTCAAAAGCAAAGAGGTAAGCCCTGTCATATGTGAAACTGTGAAAAGATTTGATTTTCTTAGTGAATACTTTTATTTGAATACTTATATAGATTCTTAGTTGAACTCTTTACAATACATGTACAATTTACATTTTAACTCACAAAGAGATGTGCTGCTAAGAAAAATAAAACTGCTGAATACTGAGACTTGTTTAAATTTTTGTGTACCCAAGCATGTTTATTTATATGTGAGCTCTTCCATGTCTCCGCCTGGGATAAAATTGGCCTCTTTGAAGTACACTGTGGATTCTTGATTGCAGATTTCTGTTTTGCCATTCCTCTACAATACCTCTTTGTTTTTATTCCTCCTTAAAACAAAACTTCTTCTGTAAGGCTTTCCAATACTAATGCACTAAATATAGTATTTATCATAAACAAAAATATTCAGACACCAACAATAGATCCATATGACCCAACAAGCGGAACAATAACAAAAAACCTAAATATTTAACACAAAACATGAGAAACAAATCAACTGAAATGATCTTCTTCCACAACAAAAAAGTAGAGAAGGTCCCCCCTTCCTGTGTACACTGACCACTATGGTTTGTTGTCATAGTTTGTAGTCTTTTTGCTTTACTGCAGACTGTATGTTTCAAAGAAAAAGGACTTTGAGTTTCTATTAGCGTGTAAAGCTCTAAACTCATGCACATTGTTAGTTAAATAGTAATTCTTCACTTTTGCCATAGGCAAACTTCCACTGTGGCCAGTAAGAGTTCTACATGCAGAACAAACACAGGATTCTGCAACGTAAATCCACAATGCAGGTCAGAAACTAGAATGTTCCCCATAACTTTGCACACAAAAGCAGGAGATTTTTGGCTCTTAACTGTCTTATTGATTGACCCAGTTTCTCTCTGTGTGTGGCCTGGTTGGAAGAAGAAAATGCAGGTGGTTCTCTACCAGAGGTCCGGGGCCCCCTGGGGAGCCACGAGCAGGTTTCAGGGGGGCCGCCAAGCAAGGCCAGCATTAGACTTGCTGGGGCCCAGGGCAGAAAGTTGAAGTCCCAGGGCATGAGGCTGAAGTCTTGAGCTCTGCCACCTGGGGCTGAAGCTGAAGCCTGAGCAATGTAACTTTATGGAGGGCCCTGTGGCATGGGGCCCCATGCAGTTGCCCTGCTTGCTACTCTCTAATGCCAGTCCTGACTTTTATATGCAGAAAACCAGTTGCTGTGGCACAGGTGGGCTGTGGAGTTTTTATAGCATGTTGGGGAGGCCTCAGAAAACAAAAGTTTGAGAACCCCTGCTTTATAGAAAAGAGGGCCAAATCAGTAATATTTTGTAGCTTTATTTACATTTCCCCAGAACAGAGGAAACGATGGCCCAAAGATTTGCTTATTGTGTAATTCTGTGGTACAAAGCAAGTGTAAGTGTGACAGGAATGTATTACAAAATTGGGCAAGCAAATAAACCTTTAACATTACAAAATAATAAGTTCAGTGCCAAATCTACAAAATTATGTCTGAAACCTTCCACTGAATAGTATTATACTATATTTTACTTTACTAACTTACTTCATATACTCTCCCCATATTCTATGCTTTCACTACCATTAACATTTTAATAGCTAAATCCTGCAGTTCACTTGGGCCTGTCTACATGGCATGGCAATATGAATTTCAGGGGTGGGATTTCTAAAGCACACTAATGTATTGTGCACTAATAGATCTGTGTAGACCCTGCTGGTGTTAAAGTGCATGAGTAGGGCCCTACCAAATTCACAGCCATGAAAAGTGTCATGGATCATGAAATCTGGTCTCCCCCCATGAAATCTGGTCTTTTGGGTGCTTTTACCCTCTACTATACAGATTTCATGGGGGAGACCAGAGTTTCTCAAACTGGGGGTCCTGACCCAAAAGAGAATTGCAGTGGGGTCACAAGGTTATTTTAGAGGCAATCGCGGTATTGCCACCCTTATTCCTGTGCTGCCTTCAGAGCTGGGTGGCCAGAGAGTGGCAGCTGTTGGCCGGATGCCCAGCTCTGAAGGCAGCACCCCGCCAGTAGCAGCGCAAAAGTAAGGGTGGCAACACCACACCCTGCCTCCCTTACTTCTGTGCTGCTTCCTTCAGAGTTGGGTGGCTGGAGAGTGGTGGCTGCTGGCTGCGGGTCCAGCTCTGCAGGCAGCAGCGCAGAAATAAGGGTTGCAATACCGTACCGTGCCATCCGTTCTTCTGAGTTGCTGCTGGTGGCGGCTCTGCCTTCAGAGCTGGGCTCCCGGGCAGCAGCCGCCGCTCTCCAGCTGCTCAGCTCTGAAGGCAGAGCCGCCACCAGCAGCAGTGATACTGCCAAGAATGGCCTTGAGCAGATAACTGCGGACTACGTGGCTCTGGGAAGGAGGATAAAGGAGTTTGAGGCGCAAGTGGTGTCCTCGTCCATCCTCCCCGTGGAAGGAAAAGGCCTGGGTAGAGACCATAGAAGCGTGGAAGTCAACGAATGGCTACGCAGGTGGTGTCGGAGAGAAGGCTTTGGATTCTTTGACCATGGCATGGTGTTCCATGAAGGAGGAGTGCTGGGCAGAGACGGGCTCCACCTATCGAAGAGAGGGAAGAGCATCTTCGTGAGCAGGCTGGCTAACCTAGTGAGGAGGGCTTTAAACTAGGTTCACCGGGGGAAGGAGACCAAAGCCCTGAGGTAAGTGGGGACGTGGGATACCGGGAGGAAGCACGAGCAGGAGAGCACAAGAGGGCAGGGCTCCTGCCTCATACTGAGAAAGCTGGACGATCAGCGAGTTACCTCAAGTGCCCATACACAAATGCAAGAAGCCTGGGAAACAATCAGGGAGAACTGAAAGTCCTGGCACAGTCAAGGAATTATGATGTGATTGAACTGATGGGCAGGATCCCCTGGGAGAATAACATGAGGGGGAAAGGAGTCAAGGACAGCTTGCTGTATTTTAAAGAATCCTTATTGAGGTTACAGGAACAAACCATCCCGATGTGTAGAAAGAATAGTAAATATGGCAGGCAACCAGCTTGGCTTCACAGTGAAATCCTTGCTGATCTTAAACACAAAAAAGAAGCTTACAAGAAGTGGAAGATTGGACAAATGACCTGGGAGGAGTATAAAAATATTGCTCAGGCATGCAGGAGTGAAATCAGGAAGGCCAAATCACACTTGGAGTTGCAGCTAGCAAGAGATGTTAAGAGTAACAAGAAGGGTTTCTTCAGGTATGTTAGCATCAAGAAGAAAGTCAAGGAAAGCATGGGTCCCTTACTGAATGAGGGAGGCAACCTAGTGACAGAGGATGTGGAAAAAGCTAATATACTTAATGCTTTTTTTGCCTCTGTCTTCACGAACATGGTCAACTCCCAGATTACTGCACTGGGCAACACAGCATGGGGAGGAGGTGAACAGCCCTCTGTGGAGAAAGAAGTGATTCGGGACTATTTAGAAAAGGTGAACAAACTCAAGTCCATGGGCCGGATGCACTGCATCCGAAGTTGCTAAAGGAGTTGGCGGATGTGATTGCAGAGCCATTGGCCATCATCTTTGAAAACTCATGGTGATCGGTGGAGGTCCCGGACGACTGGAAAAAGGCTAATGTAGTGCCCATCTTTGGAAAAGGGAAGAAGGAGGATCCTGGGAACTACAGGCCAGTCAGCCTCACCTCAGTCCCTGGAAAAATCATGGAGCAGGTCCTCAAGGAATCAATTCTGAAGCACTTAGAGGAGAGGAAAGTGATCAGGAACAGTCAGCATGGATTCACCAAAGGCAAGTCATGCCTGACTAATCTAATTGCCTTCTATGACGAGATAACTGGCTCTGTGGATGAGGGTAAAGCAGTGGACGTGTTATTCCTTGATTTTAGCAAAGCTTTTGATATGGTCTCTCACAGTATTCTTGCCAGGAAGTTAAAGAAGTACGGGCTGAATGAATGGACTATAAGGTGGATAGAAAGCTGGCTAGATTGTTGGGCTCAACGGGTAGTGATCAATGGCTCCATGTCTAGTTGGCAGCCAGTATCAAGCGGAGTGCCCCAAGGGTTGGTCCTGGGGCTGGTTTTATTCTATATCTTCATTAATGATCTGGAGGATGGCGTGGACTGCACCCTCAGTAAGTTTGCAGATGACACTAAACTGGGAGGGGTGTAGATACGATGGAGGGTAGGGATAGGATACAGAGGGACCGAGACAAATTAGAAGATTGTGCCAAAAGAAATCTGATGAGGTTCAACGAAGACAAGTGCAGAGTCCTGCACTTAGGGCAGAAAAATCCCAGCACTGCTACAGACTAGGGACCAAATGGCTCAGCAGCAATTCTGCAGAAAATGACCTAGGGGTTACAGTGGACAAGAAGCTGGATATGAGTTAACAGTGTGCCCTTGTTACCAAGAAGGCTAATGGCATTTTGGGCTGTATAAGTAGGGGCATTGCCAGCAGATGGAGGGACGTGATCGTTCCCCTCTATTCGACATTGGTGAGGCCTCATCTGGAGTAATGTGTCCAGTTTTGGGCCCCACACTACAGGAAGAATGTGGAAAAATTGGAAAGAGTCCAGCAGAGGGCAACAAAAATGATTAGGGGACTGGAGCACATGACTTAGGAGGAGAGGCTGAGGGAACTGGGATTGTTTAGTCTGCGGAAGAGAAGACTGAGGGGGGATTTGATAGCTGCTTTCAACTATCTGAAAGGGGGTTCCAAAGAGGATGGATCTACACTGTTCTCAGTGGTAGCAGATGACAGAACGAGGAGTAATGATCTTAAGTTGGACTGGGGGAGGATATTAGGATAAACTGGATATTAGGAAAAACTTTTTCACTAGGAGGGTGGTGAAGCATTGGAATGGGTTACCTAAGGAGGTGGTGGAATCTCCTTCTTTTGAAGTTTTTAAGGTCAGGCTTGACAAAGCCCTGGCTGGGATGATTTAGTTGGGGATTGGTCCTTCTTTGAGCAGGAGGTTGGACTAGATGACCTCCTGAGGTCCCTTCCAACCATGATATTCTACGATTCTATGATTCAGTGCAGAATTAAGAGTAGCAATATCACAACTCTCCCTATAATAACCTGTGACCCCGTGACCCCCCCGCCCCACAACTCCCTTTTGGGTCAGGACCCTGACAATTACAACACTGTCAAATTTCAGATTTAAATAGCTGAAATAATGAAATTTACTATTTTAAAAATCCTATGACGGTGAAATTGACCAAAATGACTATGAATTTTGTAGAGCTCTATGCATGAGGTAACTTTTAGTACACACCAGCAGGGACTACACAGACCAATAGTTGCACAACACATTAGTGCATTTGAGAAATCACACGCCTATGTGCACAAAGCTGTATTGTGTCGATGTGCCCTTAGAACTAGCAGAACATAACTAGGCTTGATAACAATTTTGGGCCAATCCTGTAAGCCTACATTCATAGATTCAAGTGGCTTTTTAAGATGTTAACAAACAGCCTTTTAAAAAATTCTACTGATGTATGTTTTGCACGACATGTGGATGATTTTTAATGTACAAATATCTAAAAGAGTGACTGTGTGTGTGTGTTGATTGGGAAGGATGGTGGGGAAAGTTGGCGTAGCTGAGGATTAAACCTCTTTAATGTATACACATTCACTTTCTATAGTCGCATTCTATAGTCGCAATCTATTTTGCAACAGAGGAAAATCCTACAGATAAGGGGGAATTCAAATAAAAGTAACAAACCACAACAAAAAATGATGATGCCCAGTCCTCTCTACCTGTAGACAGACGTGTTTGTTAATGCCAGATTTATTACCAGCATAAATGCCAACAGAAGGATTAAAGATGGTTATTGCAGCAGAAACAGGAATGAGAGGTCCCTAGTAATAGAAACTGCACTGTGGAACTCAGTTTTGGAGTCATAAAACAGACTCCGATGAGAGACTGCTGAATTGGAATTAATTTGCAAACTGGACACCATTAAATTAGGCTTGAATAAAGACTTGGAGTGGATGTGACATTACATAAAGTAAAACTATTTCCCCATGTTTATTTCTGCCCCCCCCCCCCCCAACTGTTCCTCACACGTTCTTGTCAACTGCTGGAAATGTCCCATCTTGATTATCACTACAAAAGGTTTTTTTTTTCCTCTCCTGCTGGTAATAGCTCACCTTAACTGATCACTCTTGTTATCATGTGTATGGTAACACCCATTGTTTCATGTTCTCTGTGTATAAAAAATCTTCCTACTATATTTTCCACTGCATGCATCCGATGAAGTGGGCTGTAGCCCACGAAAACTTATGCTCAAATAAATTTGTTAGTCTCTAAGGTGCCACAAGTACTCCTATTCTTTTTGCATAAAACAAGTAAAATTCCACAGAGGTGGGAGCAAGAGGGAAGCAGCCTGAAGAGTATGTGGTCAAAAAAAGTGATGTGGCCAGAGAGTTTCCTGTTTCAGTAGCTTTCTTCAGAGGCTCTTCTGGCTAAATTCCTATAGAGCTCTGTGAAAAGCTGCTCCTTCCACCTTGTATCTGTTTCCCCCATCTCTCCTGCCAAAAGGTAGAACCCTGAAAAAAAACATTTACCCCTCAAAGTTGTGAATCTCTGCTAGTGTGCAGTGGGATTGGGTGCAGAAGTTGCACCAGAGGTTTTACTATATACAGCTTTACTTAATTTGGTCCATCGTGAGTCTTTAAGCAAGTGAGTAAATGATATTATAAAGGCTATATTCAAATGAATTTTCAAAAGAATAATACATCTTAGGCATGTAGCTTTGAATTATTTCCTGCTAAGGGATTAAAATTTAACTCCCCCAAATGTCCAAGATTCATCATTATTTTTAAATATATTTCTTAAGCATATAATCTGGAGTTAATGCTCTTCTCTGCTAAGGTGGGGGGGGCTCAAACATGTGCAATACTCCTGACCATATCCAGAGTGAAAGCCAGTCTTGATCTCATTTTCAGTATGATAGAGAACTTTTCACTGTGCTGTTACACTATGTGCATATACTCTGTTTTATCTTATATTAACTGTTCTGAGATCATTCTTCCTCATTTAAATATAATATGTCCCAAATAACTGAAAAGAGAATACTTTTCATCATCATCATGTGGGTTAATTGCTATAGTTCCAGACAGTCAAATAATAAGAGAACTAGATGCTGGCACGTTATTGTTTAATTATAGGTAGTCAGCTGTTGAAATTTATTTATGAGCTTCCCATATTAGCCTCAGGACAACAACAAAACCTAAAAATATTAATCAATCAGTTCTGAGAATTAACAACACCAGAATATTCTTATATTGTAAACTCTTTGGGGACATAGTCTATCACTACCTCTGTGTTTACACAGCCACTATCATACGAGGCCTTATTTCCACTTGAGATTATTCCCTGGTCTACACTACACATTTATGTCAGTTTAACTGTGTCACTCAGGGATGTGGATTTTCCATACAAACGCAGGTATGCCAACGTAACTCCCGGTGCACACAGTTGCTATGTCGATGGGAGATTTTTTCCTCTCAGGGAGGTTGAGTACCTACACTGGTGGGAGAAGCTCTCCTATTGGCATGGGCAGTGCCTTCGCTAAGCACAACAGCAGCGTAGCTGCATTACTGCACCTCTGTAAGTGTAGATAAACCCTTAGGCACTATCATAATATAAATAATAAAGAAAACTAATGCAGAATGGGAACAAGCTGACAGATCTACACTAGGTTATTTTTTTTTTCCTGGTTGATTTTGTTTACTTTTTCATCATCATTTTCAAATTGGAAAAAATGTTTTATAACAGCTACTACTTTTTAATATTTAGTATTGTGACAAAGTTCCTCCTCTACCTTGCTGGGTCCTGTGCTTATTGGCAGATTTTGCTTGCCTCAGAGATTCACAGTAGCCCTCAGTTTGACCACTTTCATGGCTCAAATCTGCCGTTCACTCAGCTAACCTCATCACTGGCCAGCATGGGGAAAAGGAAGGAGAACAATCCCCACAGTCTCTGTGGTCTACCTAGTGGGTCGGGAGACAGGCCAAGGACCTTCCCCTCTGGTGGGACCCACAGTCCAAGTCAACTCCTCCTGTATCCAATAGGGAGTTGGGGGGATGTGCGGAACCTGGGCCTGCCCTCTATTCCGTGTTCCAGCCCAGAGCCCTGTGGACCACAGCTTTCCACAGTGTTTCATGTAACACCTGTGTGACAGCTACAACTCCCTGGGCTACTTCCCCATGGCCTCCTCCCAGCACCTTCTGTATCCTCACCACAGTACCTTCCTCCTGATGCCAGATAGCATTTGTACTCTTCAGTCCTTCAACAGCACACCCTCTCACTCTCAGCTCCTTGCACGCACCTCACTTACTGGAGTGAGAGCTGTTTTAAATCAGGTGTCCTGATTAGCCTTAATTAATTCTAGCAGCTTCCCAATTGGCTACAGGTTTCCTAATTAGCCTGCCTGCCTTAATTAGTTCTAGAAAGTTCCTGAGTGTTCTGGAATAGTCCCTGTTATTTTACCCAGGGAAAAGGGACCTGCTTAACCTGGAACTAATGTATCTACCTTCGACCACTCTTTTGTAGCCATCTGGCCTGACCCTGTCACAGTATTGAAAACAATTCTAATTAAAAAGAGGAGCTTTTAACAATCATTTGCCTCTTTAAAGAGGTAGCAGAGATAATAGTACAATATCAAATCTCCAAAGAATCAGGGATATTTTTAAGGCATGATGCTCAACATTTCTTAAACTACATTCTCACTGTGAGGTGTCTATATAATAACAGAGTAATTTCCTTTGCAGCATTCATATTTGAAGAGAAGCATAATATATTCCAATCTGAAGCAATGCTCAAAGAAGCATTTAAAAAGTAAAAGAAAGGTTTTGTTCTGTGCATGGGAATGTTCTTTACTGTTATTTTCAAATACATCAAAGTAGGACTTGTAGCTGTGGCTATTGAAAAAGGAATCAAGATGAGCTTAAATTGGAACCATTCAAACTTGAATTTTTGGGAGAAGGTGGGAGTCAGTTACGGTGGGTCGGGGATCTGAATCACTTTTGGTTTTGGATTTGAAGGAATACAAAGTTGTTGAAATTTTTCACAACTCACATCAACCCAACACTTGCCCATCCTAACAAACTACACATCTATTGTAAATATTAAAATTGTGGGGGCGTGTTCATTAGGCAATAGAAAAGAATGTTGTTGTTCTTCAAGTGTAAGCATGTCTTCAAAGGCAGGCAGGGAGAAAAGTAGATGGGAAAAGAATAGAGAGAAATGAAAGAGAAAAATTTGCGGTTATGTGTGAAATTGTGATTGATAGCCTGATCTCAGAAATAAAGGAATGCTTGATGGACTACATATTGATACTATGCTGTCAGTGCCATGTTCCGGATCCTGTGCACACCGAGAGTAAACAAACTTTGAAGAGGCTGGAGGAAAGGATAAATCCATGGTTGTCAATGCACCCTTAGAGCTGCAGCTGCTCCTGTGGCTGTTATTAATCCCCTCTGAGGGAGGTTTGGTGATACATCCTTACAATTCAGGATCAACTGTCCCTGGCTTCTAACTACATTCCCACCCTGCATGCTAGCTGAATAATCCCTTCAGGGAGAAGATAGGCCAGGGGAAGGCACAGACATGATTTTTAAGCAGCTGTGTGCCCCCAGAGGGGGCAAGGTAAAGAACAGCAGGAAACGACATAAGAAAATCTTTAGGCGAAGATAGCCCGGGAAGGACAGTTATATGAACTCCAAAAGACTGATTATTCCAGAGTGGGAGAACATGAATTTGGGTTGACTGCATGTGTGGGTGAGCTGAAGACTGCCCCCCGCAGGAAAAGGCAATCAAAGGCTTGAAGAGCCCAGTGCAGTGGAAGAGGATTGAAGAAAACAGATAAAAGAAACCAGCAATGCGGTTGCTTAAAATGCTAAAAGGTGTCTGTGAAGTAATTATTAAGGAACCTTCAAAGGAAGTAATCCCAGCAGGGCCAGTGTCCATCAAAGGACATGCTTGGATGGCACCAGGCCCTACCAGGAGGACTTCCTAATAACCACACCCTATACCCACCAGAGACGAAGGTCTTAGTGGTTAGATCTGGAATCAGGAAAGCTGTGTTCTATTCCCCAGGTTCAAATACTTTGATGTTGGCTGCCATAGAAAAGCAAAATCTTATACAAGCACAAACATATCCTGAAGCATGCATTAGTCCAGCTTGTGTTCAAAAAGTCATTAATTGCTTATAATGATCTGTTCAATTGCCACCTGGTTTACAATTTCAACTTTCTTGTTGATCTTTATGTATGATTTGGCTCCAACAGCACTCTCCCTTGCCAATCAGGCAGCTGTCCAATCTTCTTATGGTGATGGGCAGAGGGAAACAATCATGTTAATACTGCTTAATCTAGCTTTCATAATGAGGTCCTGCTCACCTGCCTATAAGATCTTGCAGGGATGGATAGAGCCACCTTAAATTGGCTTTGCTCATTCATCTCTGATGGATGCCAGGGGGTCATGATAAGCTATTAGTCTTCTCCAGAGAACTCTCATTAATGGAATCCCATATGACTCAGTCCTTTCACCAATCTATTCAGCATCTGTGTGAAATAGGAAGGGGAGACCATGAAATCACATGGGCAATGATACCACCAATGTCCCAGAAACATGCAGCCCATGAATCTTTATCATCCACCAGACAATAATAAATGCTATTTCCCAGGTGTTTCAGTGTCTGAAGAAACTTGGAACTTGGATCCAAGACAGCTGTCCATAGCTAAAGCCAGGAAGATGGAATAAGGGGAAAGGATTTTGAGAGACTGGCCACTAACTAAAAAAGGCCGCTTTTTTGGTGTTCAAGGCAATGTGCAGATTTGGAAGCTTTGCTGAGTCTATGTTTGTTACTGGACATCCAAAGAGCCACAATCACATTTTTCCATCTTTCACTTGCAAGTAGACTTCACTCTTTCCTCTTAGATGAAGCCCAAGTCACTATGATTTGTGCTTCTTTCAGTTCCAGGACAGACCTCTGTAATTCACGGACTTAATAGTGAAGGCCGCATAGACACTATAATTGGTATTCATATTGTGCTCCTTAAGTGGGATAAGTTGCCAACAATCTAGTGATCCACAACCTGCACTGGCTGCCCAGCTGGTGTGTTGAGACCACTAGCTCCCAGGCTCACCAATCTTTCCTCACTGTTTCCTTGTGTCCTGCATCTGTCTGTATCCACCTGTTGTTTATTGTCTTATAGTTACATTATAAGCACTTTGTATTTGCATAGCACCTAGCACAATGGGGTCCTGGTCCATGATTGGGACTCTGAGGCATTGCCACAATACATAATAAATAACAATAATCATTCAGTTACCGATCAATTTCAAAGTTCTGGTTCTGATCTTTAAATTCTTCATTGGGCTTGGCCCAGGCTATCTCAGACATTGCTTCTTCCTCCCTAAACCTCCATAGCAACTATGATTGTTCAACTGATGATCACCTGGGGAAAAAATCGCAGAAGCTAGGGGCAAAAAATGCCTGGTAGAAGGCCCTCAAGCACTGATAACACTGGAAAGATTAAAAACTCTTAAGTATGTATAGCTTTGGTAAGCGATAAGTACTGGAGACATGACAATAATTTACAAATAATGAAGTGTGTAATAATACCACAGATGCAGAGGAATGACTTAGAATAATAAAAGTAGGCCTAACTGGGAGTAATAATAACTGTGAAAAATTAAGAAAGGGAACTTTTAGATGCAATATTAGAAAATAAAGTTGTGGCAATAAGATTTATGATGATCCTATAGAATAATCTCCCAAGGGAAATAGTAGAAGTCTATGATTTGGCACATGTAAAACTACAATGGACAAAGCACAAGTAAATATACAATAGGGAACAATCTTGGACTGGCAG
Source organism: Lepidochelys kempii (assembly GCF_965140285.1). Lineage (NCBI taxonomy): Eukaryota > Metazoa > Chordata > Testudines > Cheloniidae > Lepidochelys > Lepidochelys kempii. The sequence goes on from NC_136382.1 coordinate 59,769,983, forward strand.
GGAGATGAGTTAAAGGCCTAATTATTAGAGCCAGTTGAAATGATTCCAGTAGAATATTTTTCTGTTGGAAAATACCATTTTGTTGAAATTGAAACTTTTTGTAGAAATGTCAGCATCAAAATGAAAAATTTTGATTGACCCAAAAGAAAATATTTTTGAAATTTTTTTTTTAAAATTTAATTTTATGTGAAATTTCAGTTTTATTGGTTTGTTTTGTTTTCATTCTAATTTGAAACAAAAATAAATTATGAAACACTGGAATGTCATGTGGAATGGAAATTCCTAGGTTCAACCAGCTCTACTAATTATTCCATGTTTAGATTCTATAGACTAGATTTACTACTCATGGACTTAAATGGATTTACATGGATTTAAATTGATTATGTCAGTGATAAATTGGCCCTATGATTCTATATCTTGCTAATGAAAAAGAAGTAGTAGCCCTCAAATATCAACCAAATTGAGGCATCTCACTGAAGGGAAAATATTTCTCCTGTGAGACATATATCAAGGAAGCACATTTCTGGAGCAGTTTAAATGCTATGCTGGTAATCAAGAATTTGGGGATACTGTAAATACGCAAGGAACCTCATAAGAATGTGTCTACTGTAGGATTGGAGATCAGAAAACGTGAGACGTGGTTGTTTCAGTTATGACATTTAAAATATGCACAGGGAATTACTGGTAATTGGAATACTACCATCTTGCATTGTAGCTGTAGTAATAGTGATCCAGCTATAGTAAAAGGCATGAGAATTTCTATTCTAAAACTCTGGTTATAGTTGCTGATAACTTTCTGAAACTTTCACCTTTCAGTCTGAAGTGTTCTGGTTTTGATCTTTCAGTGATGGCTAATTATTTTAGAAAGTTTGAATTAAAATAGTTCAGTAATATTTTAGAATGAGGAGTGAAGAAAAATACGCTTTCCCATGGTAAAAAAAATGGTGACAGTTTGTGAAATCTCTAGTTATAATATGATTTGGGGAAGAATGCTGAAATTTGGCTGGAAGTACCTCTGAATATTCTAGTGCAAATTGACTTTGATTTGGTTGAGTTATAAAGTTTTGAAAGCGGTAGCACTTTTAAACATTCTTCTTTCACTGTTTGAAAGGAAATTAGATTGGAGTGTGTGTGCATGCCTGGCTACATTTGCTGCTCTGCAAAAACTGTAGTGAACTTGCACATTGAATGAGGCTGGGCCCCCTATCAGAATCCAAGGCTCCGAATCTCCTTCCAGGTTGGATCCCAAATCACAAGAATATTATTTAGTTGGTTTGAGTTTAGATGTGGTCAAAATTCTTCCAAAACTTTGGCCCAAGATTGTGCAAGTCTTTCAAGCAGTCTGTGACCTGCTTGTTAGGGCCAAAGTCGACAAGTATCCAATATCATTGGAACTGAATGCTAGACCTGATTCAGCCTCAAACCCAAACCTAGCCTGAATTTCAACATCCTCAGTACTTTGGGGGGTTCATGATCTGAAATATATATGGATCCACTATACGCTGCTCTGAGCCATCCCCAGTTGGACCAGTACAACAGGACCAACACATCAAGGTAAGTTAGTAGTTCTATGAAACTTTGGCCATTTTTCCTTGACTCAGGCTCCACCCTTCCTGTAACACTCTTTGTGTGTCGTGAGTGTTTATGCTCCATACAGCCCTTTCCCTTAATACATTTCAGGGAGAAACTGTTATCTGAAGAAATATGAATAATTTCTGCTGTAGATAAGACATTGTGAATCATTTAGATCAGTGTGTCTCTCGGCCCGCGCTACTTCCCACAGCCCCCATTGGCTGGGCACAGTGAACCGCAGCCAGTGAGTGCCACGATCAGCCGAACCTGCGGACACAGCTGGTAAACAAACCAGCTGGGCCCGCCAGGGGCTTTCCCTGAACAAGTGGCATCCCAAGTCTGGGAAACACTGCTTTAGATAGTAACACACAAAACGTTTTCAGTATGAAGGCCAGGAAATGTTAACGAAAATCCAAGCAATTTCTTGGTATCACCTTGAGAATAAGGGAGCTATCATTCCAGTAAAGATGTAAGGAACAAAACAGCTCTGACAATACACAGCTTCAAGAGTAAATGTGAAGCATATATTGATAATAATTACGCACACAAATCAACTTAACAGTAGTGGCAGATGGTTGCCTATTTCCCCACAGGCGTCACAAGATCTAGGACTCTAAATGTTTTGTAGTTTCACAATTGCTTCGGATTGCAGCTGCTGCACTGTTTTGATGGCCATTTTTTCCTGAATTAGGCTGTGTACTTGAGATTGTGGTGAAAAATCAGCACAAAGGTTGTTTTTTACTGCCTATTTCCTAGGCTCTGATAAGAAGATACTGGAGACAAACATATGAATAAACATTCTTCGAATCACTCTGGAGTTAGTAATTTGAAAATCTTATATCTTTCCTATCTTTTCTAACCAACTGATTGGCTCTGTAATGAACTAAGGGGTCTCTTAGGCAGTAGTTCCCACTACTTAGAAATTAGAAATGTGCTTCTGTGATTTATTCCCAGAATGCAATAACAATTCCTCTGAATGAGCAGAAATATTTGATGTCATTGTGGCACCAGGGAAGCAGGAAGAGCCAAAAACCATAGATGGTTACAATTGTGTAATAGCTAATGACTATTTGGGAACATCATAAACATTAACTTCATGTTATCTTTCGTCCAAATGTAGGATTTGTCTGATCCAAACCATATGAATGAGGAAAATAGCTACTGTTTTAAATAGTTCACTTGTCTTTTGCCTGGAAAATGTACAAACTAGCTGTAAATCATAGTTGGTTGGTTCAACGTGGCTTTCATAGTCCCACCCATAGTAAAACTGAACTCTGGAATCTTTAGAACATAATGTTTTCTGTGGCTTTGGTGTTAGTTCAAAAGGACGGAGAGACACACACTCAGTTTTTAAGTGTCATTGCAGTTGACTCCTCAGTTTTTTAAAATGTAAATATGTGGTTAGTTTAAAAACAGTAGTAATTACTTCATATTCAAAAGGACCTAGAGAAGGCAGGGTAGCTTGCCTTACAATGTAGACTATTATCACATATGCTGTATAACATTCAGCAAAGAAGATCATTTTACCTATGGATTAGATACAAAAAAACGTGAAAAACACTCAGTTGATCCATCCTTCCATCAGATGTTGGCTTAGCAAATGATTTTAGCAATGGTGCATTCATACAACATGAAGATTTTTCATACAAAAAAGACTTGTTACTATTTGGCATGGTTAGAGTAATTCATTATCCAGTATACACGTCACAGCGACTATAAAGTGATCACTGTTATCACATGTCCATGCAGTCAGGCACATGATCATAACGTTAGCACAGATGTTGCAATGAATAAGACATCAGACACACAGCCCCTGCAGGGGCAGGGAGGAACAATATGTGCTGTCCATCCCTTTGTGTGTGGGGGGTATCCTCACAACTCAGGAATGGCCCAGTTAAGCTGTAGGGGTGAGAACTAAATACCCTCCCCCAACAATCTCTGCACAAGTCCCAATACAAGGCTACCAAGAGAGGTTGAGAGCTATCCATCTATCCATCTAGGCCACAGCAGGGAGCACCTGAGGGGAAGATTTCCCTGAGAGTCCGGCCAAATCTCCCTCTTGGCAAATTGGCGGTGGGAGCTACATTTCCGTATAATTTGATAATAACTTCATTTGATGACTGATTCACAGATTTTATGGCCAGAAGAGACTATTCTGATCTAGTCTGACTTCCTGTATGACACAATCCACCTTGCTCAGTAATTCCTGCATCAAGCCCCTAACTTCTGACAGGATTACACCATACTTTTTAGAAAGATAGCCAGTTTTTATTTAAAGACTGCAGGAGATGGAGAATCTACCCCGTCTCTAGGTAAAAGTTGTTCCAATGACCCTCACTTTAAAATGTGTACCTTATTTCTAATGTGAATTTATCCAACTTCCTCTTCTAGCCACCTTCTGCTAGATTAAAGATCCCTCTATTATCAGAAATCTTTTCACCATGAAGATAATTACAGACCACAATTAAGTCACCACTTAATCTTCTCTTGGATAAACTAAACAGAATGAGCTTCTTAAGTCTCTTACTGTGAGGTAGATTTTCCTGATTTCAGATCATTCTTGTAGTTCTTTTTGAACCCTTTGCAATTTTATCTGTTTGAGCACATTTCACCAAGACAGTCCCTTAGTTCTCTTTACTATAACTGTAGATTTATCAGTGAATAATTCTTGGATTGTTCAGGCCTCTGCACTTGCTATTGCTAGGAAGTAATAAGTGATTTTTCTTTGCAATTTTATGTGTAGTTCTACATTACTGACATGAGAAATTTCAAGTTCAATGATTGATAGCATACTGGCCAAATTCTATTCTATTATAGCAGTGTAAATCTGGAGACCCTCTACTCAAGTCAGCATTCTACCTTCTGCCAATTCTAAATTCCCTTTGAAGGTGAGATAAACACAAGTGCTATCTGTTAGGTGTTAACATCATACTCAACAGTTCATTAAATAAGATAATCAGCTGGAATAAAATCCACAAGTCATTCTAGAGCTACACCACCTTAATTAAGAACATTTTGTGAAGTTGGTGTATTGTGTTGTTTGCTCACAAAGTATCTCAGTGATGTCTCCAGGATTTATCTTCAGGGTCGGGCTTGGGAATGGTTTGACAAAATAATCTGAACTATGTTTTTTAAACTAAAATGATCAGCCCTTTTATATGGCTCAAATTCCAATTCTCTCTATTAATAGTCCACTCAAACTGTACAGTTATAATAGCAATACTTAGCACTTCTGTAATGTTTTTCATTTTTGCACGTGCAATGGAGGCTCAATCACACTGAATCAGGCCAGTAGACTCTCTTGTCTACTATCCCCTTTGACAGTGATCAGTTCTAGATGTTTCAGAGAAAGGTGCATGAAACCCTTTGGTGGACATTTACAGAATAACTTGCCCACAGAGGATGTTTCTTCTGAATCCCCATCAGTTAGTGGCTGGCTGATGCCCTGAAGCATGAGGGCTCATATACTTTATTAAAAAAAACCCTATCTAACATAACACTGGGTATTCACATAATGGACCAGACCACATAGCCCAGACTACGTGGCTCTTCCTTTTAGATCAACAGATCTTGGGTTCAACCTTCTCAGATTACCAAGTTCAAACCTTCTTTGAATCCTACTAAGTTCTTGGGCTCAGTGATATCTCATGGCAATGACTTCCATGGACTAATGGTGTGCTATGTAAAAGTATTTCTTTTGATCAGTTATAAATGTCTTGTCTTTGGATTTCAGCGAGGTCCCCTTTTTTAAATAAAGGAGTAGCTGATTGACTTTCCTTATAGCATCCATTTTTTATGCCCTTATCCTGCTCCTCTTATTTTCCTCCTCTGCAAACAAAACTTTCCATGCCGAAGTCTTTCCATGCTGCTAAGAATTTTCACCACCCATTTCTGAACCTTCTATTTATGCTATATCTTGGTTGAGATAGGGTGCTTAGAGCTGGACAAGTATTCTGGGTCAAAGTGTAGTATGGACTCATGTAATGGTATTGTATCTTCAGTATTACCTTCCATCCCATTCTATCTACCATTTTGATTGACTTCAGTGGGCTTTGGATCAGTCCCTCAGGGACCATAAAGATGTTTTTCAATTCTGTTTATAATTATAACCCTTTTTTCTGATATTGGAATTGAGCTTGCTGGTCAGTAAACATTAGCTATTTAATTAACTCCCCATAACACCCAGGACAGGCATGTAAGAAATACTGTAGAACTGGTCATTTGCACTGTTAATTCATTTTTGCTGTATTTATGGGTTTGAAAAATGTGTGAAACTTCATTAATAATTAGCAGTGAAACTGTGCAAATTTCCAGCCTGCTGCTAGCTGCATCTGCATCCTATGTATCTGCCAGTTCTTTCCCTCCCTTCTAAAAGGCCAGTTAATGCTGTCTGCTATGTCTGCCCTACCTTTTGCTAGGTTGGAGGAACACACTGCAAACATTTCCCTTTCTTCCATGCCATCCCCCACATCCTAAACCACTCGCTCCTTCCCTTCTGTCCAGAATATCCATCTACCCAGCATCAGTATTCAGCTATTTTTATTGTTATAGCAATAAGAACAAGCCCAAAATGGAGGGAGTTGCTTCTGAGCTTCCACCAAGTGCATTTCAATAGCCATTTTAAATATTCTAAAACATGGTTTCTCAGCCTGGGTGTCATGAAGAAATCTAGGGGAGCATTTTACTGAAATAATATCTGTATATATAGAGACTATATAATCATAACAAAACCTATTTTTATACCCAGAGGCAGGCTGACAATTAAAAAACAAAGAGAAAGAGAAAATCTCACTGCTTGTCCACATTAAGTCCTATAGCTGCCACTAAAAACTTTGTTCCAAAATTATTTTAAATTAGAAAAATAATCCACATACAGGAGATTTTCCCACTTATTTAAAAAATAAGGTATTTCTTTTTACAACAGACAGTAGTCTTCCTACAACCAGATAATAGAAGTAAGTAAGATTCCTACAGACATCATTCATAACTTTTAGCTAGCCACACAAGTTTCATACTTTGAGCTCTGTTCTGACATTATGGGTGAATTCCGGGCCCCACTAAAATCAACAGGAGTGTTGGCATAGACTTCAGTGGGGCTGGGACTTCACACTATGCCCTGGTCTACACTACAGGGTTAGGTTGAATGTATGCGTCTACACAAGCAACCCAGTTCCGTTGATCTAAAGGGCTCTTAAAATCAACTTCTGTACTCCTCCCCGGTGAGGGGAGTAGCACTAACATCGACCTTGCTGGGTCGAAATTGGGGTAGTGTGGATGCAAATCGACGTTATTGGCCTTCGGGAGCTATCCCAGAGTGCTCCAATGTGACCGTTCTGGACAGCGTTTTCAACCCCGATGCACTAGTCAGGTACACAGGAAAAGCCCTGGGAAATTTTGAATTTCATTTCCTGTTTGGTCAGCGTGGCGAGCTCAGCAGCACAGGTGACCATGCAGATAAGCAAACGAGTTCCAGCATGGACGGAAAGGGAGACACTGGATCTGATTGCTGTATGGGGAGAAGAATCTGTGCAGGCAGACTCTGATCAAAAAGAAGAAATGCTAATATATATGACAAAATTGCACAGGGCATGATGGACAGAGGCTACAACAGGGACACACAGAAGTGCTGCGTAAAAGTCAAGGAGCTCAGGCCAGCCTACCAAAAGACAAAGGAAGCAAACGGTCACTCTTGGTCAGATCCCCATACATGCTGCTTCTGTGATCAGCTGCATGGCATTCTAGGGGGGGACCCTACCACTACCCCACCACTGTGCTTAGACACCTGCAATGGAGGAGGATTTTGTGGATGAGGAAGAGGAGGAGGAGGAGGAGGAGGAGGAGGAGGAGAATGTGCAGCAGGCAAGAGGTGAATCCATTCTCCCCGGCAGCCAGGACCTTTTCATCACCCTGGAGGCAATACCCTCCCAAGGCAGGATCCCCGACCCTGAAGCCGGAGAAGGCACCTCTGGTGAGGGCACATTTGTATCTACAGTACAGAGTTTAAAAGCAATAGTGTTTAATGTTTGATTTGCCCTGAAGACTTGACATGCATTCACAGCCAGTACAGCTACTGGAAAAGTCTGTTAACGTGTCTGGGGATGGAGTGAGAATCCTCCAGGGACATCTCCATGAAGCTCTCCTGGAGGTACTCTGAAAGCCTTTCCAGGAGATTTCTGGAGAGGGCTGCCTTATTTTGTCCTCCACGGTAGGGCACTTTACCACACCAAGCCAGAAGCAAGTAGTCTGAAATCATTGCAGCACAAAGCATGGCAGCGAATGGTCCTGGGTTTTGGTGGCATTCAAGCAACATTCAGTCTTTATCTTTCTGTGTTAGCCTCAGGAGAGTGATATCATTCATAGTCACCTGGTTGAAATACGGGAATTTTTGTAAGGGAACAGTGAAAGGACCCCGTTCATGCTGGGCTGTTTGCGCTTGGCTAAAAGGGATCATCCCATAGCCACGTGGAGGGGTGAGGGATGAAGGGATCATCCCAAATAGCCATGCGGAGGGGTGGGGGTAAGTGTGTGCTGCACATCCACCCGAAAACCACAGCCCCTCCTTTTCAATGGCAAACCCAATCGGCATTGCTTGCTATGGGAAAGGAGGATGCTGCAGTTTCAAAACATTCCCACATGTTATGAAGGCATTAGAAGCCAAACCCAAGTTCCCTTTGGCTTACCATGGCTGCCTGGAAACCGAATTCTGTTGCCCAGCCATTTGTGATGTGTCACCATACCGGCAGGCACTCAATATAAAAGGCAAAATGCGACCTTGTACCAAAAGCACATGTGCTGTCTGCTGTGAATTGCTTGATTCACTGTGAAAGACTCTCCCTTTTGTTCTCAGAAATGTATCATCTTAAATTTTACTCTCCCTTTTATCCCCCTGCAGGTGCAAATGTTTCTATGCTCCCCCATCATCTCCGTCCCTGAGGTTATCGCAGATTAGAAGGCAAAAAAACCGCACTTGCGATGACATGTTTTCTGAGCTCATGCAGTCCTCCCGCGCTGATAGGGCACAGCTGAAAGCATGGAGGCATTCAGTGGCAGAGTCCAGGAAAGCATTAAGTGAGAGTGATGAGAAGAGGCAGGATGCAATGCTGAGGCTAATGGAGCAAACGGACATGCTCAGGTGTCTGGGGGAGCTTCAGGAAAGCAACAAGAGCACAGACCCCCTCCCACGTCCCACTGCATCCATTGAATAACCACCTGCCCTCCTCCCTGAGTTCCATATCCTCCTCACCCAGACACCCAAGAATGCGGGGCGGGGAGGCTCCGGGCACCCAGCCACTCCACTCCACAGGATGGCCCAAGCAACAGAAGGCTGTCATTCAAACAGTTTTGATTTGTAGTGTGGCTACAATAAGCAATGTGGCCTTGTCCTTCCCTCCTCCCCTACCCCACCCAGGCTACCTTTTGTTTTAATTAATAAAGGAAGAATGCATGGTTTCAAAATAATAGTGACTATTTCCTTTGCCAGCTGTGATCGAAGGAGGGAGGGTGATTGGCTTATAGGGAATTAAAATCAACAAAGGGAGTGGGTTTTCATCAAGGAGAAACACACACAACTGTCACATTGTAGCCTGGCTAGTCATGAAACTGGTTTTCAAAGCCTCTCTGATGCGCAGCACGCCTACCTGTGCTCTTCTAATTGCCCTGGTGTCTGGCTGTTCAAAATTGACAGCCAGGCGATTTGCCTCAACCTCCCACCCCGCCATAAACATTTACCCCTTACTCTCACATATATTATGGAGCACACAGCGAGCAGTAATAACAGTGGGAATGTTCATTGCATTGAGGTCTAACCTAGTCAGCAAACAGCGCCAGCAAGCTTTTAAAAGTCCAAAGGCACATTCGACAACCATACTGCAGTTGCTCAGCCTATAGTTGAACTGCTCCTTACTACTGTCCAGGCTGCCTGTGAATGGCTTCATGAGCCGTGGGAGCAAGGGTTAGGCTGGGTAACTATTCCAACTGTTCTAAGGATAACTATTGGCATTTAAATATCCCCAACAGTAATTTTCTGGTCTGGGAAGTAAGTCCCTTCTTGCAGCTGCTCAAACAGCCTGGAGTTCCTAAAGATGCGAGCATCATGCGCCTTTCCTGGCCATCCCATGTTGATGTCAGTGAAACGTCCCTTGTGATCCACCAGTGCTTGCAGCACCATTGAGAAGTACCCCTTGTGGTTTATGTACTGGTTGGCAAGATGCCAAGATAGGGATATACGCTCTGTCTGTCGCCCCACCACAGTTAGGGAAACCCATTGCAACAAAGATATCCACTATGACCTGCACATTTCCCAGAGTCACTACCCTTGATAGCAGAATGTCAGTGGTGATTGCATTGGCTACTTGAATCACAGCAGTCCCCACAGTAGATTTGCCCACTCCAAATTGATTCCCGACTGACTGGTAGCAGTCAGGCATTGCAAGCTTCCACAGGGCTATTGCCTTTCACTTCTCAACTGTCAGAGTAGCTCTCATCTTGGTATTTCTGAGCTTCAGGGTGGGGGAAAGCAACTCAGAGTTCCAGGAAAGTGGCCTTATGCATGTGAAAGTTTTGCAGCCACTGGGAATCATCCCATACTTGCAAGACTATGTGGTCCCACCAGTCTGTGCTTGTTTTCTGGGCCCAGAATCAGCACTCCACTGTATCAACCAGCCCCACTGCCGCCATGATGTCCCAAATGCCACATCCCCTGCTTTCAGAAACGTCTGTGTCCATGTCCTCCTCACAATCGTCCTTGTGCTGCCGTCTCTTAGCCAGGTTCTGCACATACTGCAGTATAATGCATGAGGTATTTACAATGCTCACATCAGCAGTGGTGAGCTGAGCAGGCTCCATGCTTGCTTTGCTATGGTGTCTGCACAGGTAACCCAGGAAAAAACGTGTGAAATGATTGTTTGCAGTTACTTTCATGGAGGGAGCGAGGGGAGACTGACAACATGTACCCAAAACCACCCGCGACAATGTTTTTGCCCCATCAGGCCTTGGGAGCTTAACCCAGAATTCCAATGGGCAGCGGAAACTGTGGGAACTGTGGGATAGCTTCCCACAGTGCACCGCTCCGTGAATCGATGCTAGCCAGGGTAATGAGGATGCACTCCACCGAATTAGTGCACTTAGTGGGGACATACACAATCAACTGTATACAATCGATTTCTAAAAATTGACTTCTATAAAATCGACCTAATTGCCTGTTGGAAACAATGCCTGTTGAAAACAGAGGGGCACGCTAAAAGGATGGAATATGTTTGACGAAAAAAGTAAAATCAGGATATCCTGCTATACTTTGATTACACAACTACTGATGTCAAGGGGCTATGCAGATAAGCAAAGCTTTTTATAAAATCAGGTGCTAACTTCCAGCATCAATTAATTATGTTCTAATTCTCAAGGATTAAGTTTAACAGTGCCTCTGGGCTAGTGTACTCCCTAGTAGTGAGATGGAGATGAAGAGAAAGAAGAAAATTGGATAGATTGTATCTCCTGGGTGTGAAAAAGAATATACATTAAGGTGCCGGTCCTACAAAAACCAATACATATGCTTAGTTAACATTGTCATGAGTGTTTAAAGGTTTGGGTTGATATTTTGTCCTGGTTGTTGCTAACACTATTTTCTTTTGAATCCTTGCTGATTGTCCAATTGTACCTGCTTTATTTTTAGAATGAAGAAGATGGTGGGTAACACTTGCTTTACGTAACAGAAAAAAACAAAAAATAAAATAAAATAAAAAAAGGCCTGATTGTCATTTATACTAAGACTCTTTCAGACCATTCTGATAATATAAGAGGGTTTTCAAGTGAACCTTAAGATTCTTTTACAGTGTGAAAGTAGTGAAATATATGAAAATTTGGCTTTTAATAAATAATGAAGAAAGAAAAATTATAGGCCCAGATCCTGAGATGGTGTAAATCAATAGATCTCTATGGATTTTAATGGATGTATGCCAGTTTATACCAGTTTAATGGATGTATATATAGATAATCCTCTATCACCCACTCAGCTGCTTAGAAAAATTAATATAAATTAATAAATGAACAGAAAATAATGCAATCAAAGCATATAGCACCAGATTGTCAGCTGGTATATATATATATATGTATATATATATACATACACACACATACATACATTGGTTCTGATTTATTTCTTTTAATTTGGTATAGAAAAAAATGGGTTAACTATAGAAAATGTGTAACTGACCTCCTGACATGGAAACAATGGGAATTTCGCCTGAATAAGGATGGTGGGATTGGGAACTTTGTTGGGTTTCTTCAGCCACAAGTTTCTTTTTAGTAAAAAAAGAAGCATGGATTCTAGAGTAGTTTTATGTCTGTACATGATTTTATTTTATTTTGAGGAGCAGAACACCGTAGAAATGTGCTAAGTTGTCCCTTTTACCCTATTTCAAGAACTATTAGAAAAAAAACATTTTGTTCCTCTCCTATCACACAATGTGAAATCTCTCCACTATAGATAGAATTCACCTGTATGCAAAGGGCCAACACAAAGTAGTATGCACCTATACTATCGCATGGTGTAAAGACCTTGCACTGGGGTAAATTTCACCCTATGTGAACAAACATATAGAGAGCAGAATAAATTGACATAATTTAAGTGACACTAATTCTCAGGGAACAGAATGTAAAAATTACCAGTAAGATTCTCAAGTCTAAAAACAAATAGGCCTGATTCTTTGAAAATATGTAATTTGATTAATTACTTTCAATATCCTTGACTTTCTTCTGTTTGAAAAAAACCCCCACAACCCCTTCTGTACAAGATACATAATTTAGAACTCTCTGCACAGCATGATGCCTAGTAGCTAGTTATGATAAAGTAAAAGGATTTTTATTAAGTTACCCTCCTTAATCTAAAAGTATAGGTGTGATTAAATTATTCTGCACAGTATGCTCTTTTGGGTACATGGCATATTTTCATCACTCATTAAAAGAAAAATGTTGAGGGTATCTTGTCTATAAATAAAAGGTTTTTACAAAAAAATTCAGTAAGATTCTATAGGAGTCCACAGTTATAAAAAAACAAAAACAGAAATAATGATCTTTTTGTCCTGCAGTATTGAAAACAGTTGTTAAATTGACATGGCTAAGTGTTAAAGGAAATGCCAGCCAGAGTTAATTCCAGAACACTTTCCTATGCCCTTAGGAATGTAAAATCCATTTAGTCTATGCAAGTGGAAAATAAGATCATTTTTAACACATGAATTTTAAAGGAAAAGCAAATAAATCTAGTTTGTCTAAACAAAATCATAGTCAAGTCTCTGATGCTTTCAGTATAATATATTTCTTTTCTAGCAATGCAGCCTTTAATTTGAAGGGAAGTACACTTTAAATAAAAAGTGGGTTTGAAACTTGGATATAACTCACATTCTCCATCTGCAGAAATAATGCCAGAGAAGAGCTAGAATTAATTTCAATCTTTAAGAACTTTGGGTGTAGCTGTGTGATATTCCAAAAGGAATTCTTTGACATCATTGTTAGCTTATGTTTTCTTGCATGTGTTACCTTTAATTAACTTAAACTTTGTATTTACATAGTTCCTTTCATCTTACAGAATATATATGTGTAGTTTTCACTCCTTACTTAAATTCAGCAGTCTCTGGGGATGCTTATTCTTATACTTATTCTGAATCAGACAAACTACACAACAGTTTTTGGAGAAGGGAAATGAAGAGTAATTACAAGGAGAATTCAGGCAAACAGAATGTAAGTGTCCAAGCTGATATTTCGCCAGAACACTGGTGTAAACACTATGAGCTTGTCTTTGTTTAGTGAAAAATGCCACAAACTTCAAGAGCCACAAATCTCAGTTTTACTTCTCTTCTGAAAGAGGCACTTCCAGCAGTGTATCACCCGCAGTTTGATGATAGGACATTGGTTCAGTGCTGACTGATGGAGCAAGCGTGCCATATACTGAATCCTCAGCATAACTTCCTGCAGCAGCTCGTTTTCCTCTGAAGATCTCCCATCTGAGTACCAGCCAGGTATTATCTAGTTTAACTTGAGAGATCACAATTCACAGTATGATAGTTATAACTACATAGATATGTTACCTCTTTCCTTTCAGCAGTTAAAAAAATGCACCCTTGAGAGGACCAACATTTCAATGACTTATGTAGTATCAGACCTAAATATTAATAAGATTCAAATTCCAGGGTCTGGACAGAAATGCTTTTACATAACAAGTGTTTCTTTCTTAGAGGAACGTTCAGTCCATTACAGCTGAAGCCTGTTAACCAACTAAGTATTCGCAAGGCGGGTACTTCTCTTTCACATTTTGAAGGAAACACCCAATAGTAACTAACCATGGCTTTCTTGGTACATCTGAGTGACCTATATAGACATTTTATACATTATCTTATTCATAATCTACACAACAATTTGATAAATGTAATCATAATGCAGTAAGATGAACTGACACAATATCTGTTAATATAAACAACAGCATTCATCCCATATGTACAAGTGGTTTAAAAATAAAGATTATAAATGAAGGGCCTGATGGTGCAACCCTTACACTGATAGTTCTTAGTCACATGAGAAGGGCTATTGGACACCAGTTTTACCGTAATGTAACTGAGATCACTGTATGGCACATGTCTCAGAGTATGGTTGAAGAAAGATTAAAATTAACCATAAGAATTAATGTGCTGCCACTGGAAGGGCCTCTTCTAAAAAAAACACGTTGGTTATCTCTGTATTTACTATATGTGACTGTTCAAGAAAAATAATCTCTTGAAGTAACGGAAATGGTTGTCAAAGGTGTCCGTTGAAAGCTGCGGTTTTTAATGTGTGCTGGATGTGGCTATGACTGAAGAAATAGAATTCCTTTGAGGCAGGAGTTGGACGCTATTACTGTGAGGATTCATTTTTATAAATTAGTAATTTATACATTGTAAATTAAAGAGTTCTGAGGTTTTTCTTTTGTTTTAAATATTTACAGAGACAACCACAATAGATTCCAAACTTTTGGTGAACCTGAAACACAGGAATGAAGAAGCTTGTAACAACGACAGGCTACAAATGGGGTGGTGCGAGCAGGGCAGCGTGCAAAGCCATGGAGTGGAAAAACGCGGAGGAAATATTATGAAAAGAAATGATGAGGGCGCAAATATGCTTGCTCACCCCAGGCACTAAAATGTCTAGTTACGGCTCTGACCAAAGGCAAAAAAAGACTTTGTCTATTGGCCCGTCTAAAATTGCCAGGTAGAACTGGTCAAATATAATTTTCAGACTATTAGAGAGACATGGTGAGTGAGGTAATATCTTGGACCAAAAGTTGGTCCAATAAAAATATTATATCATCCACCATGTCTCTCTAATATCTTGGGACCAACATGGCTACAGCAACATTTCCAGAATATGTTATTTGGTGATTTTGGCTGCTTTTTGCCCAATAATATATTCTATCAATACTTTTTTGCAGTATAGTTTTAGATATTATTTAATGAGAGGATTGACAAAGATGATGAAGTATGCTTACAACTGAAGTGAGAAGAACGCAGCTAGATCATTCTAACAGGTGAGGTGATTAGATGAATCAGATTTATGAGACAAATGAGGCAGGTGAATCACTAACAAGAAAATGCTAGATATTACAGGAACTAGGCGATTTCAAAACTCTATAAGGTTCCCATTTACTTAATTAAGTGCAAGTGTATGCGTGATTTGGGCCGTAGTGTTTAGGAAAGTGATTTGCTTTGCCCTATTCATGTTCTGGAATATATCTGAATAATTACTACTGACTGGTCAACTCATTCAATGTTGATGTTCTGTCTCTACAAGCTGTCAACACTGAATTTTAAAACAGAAGCAGATACACAAGGCCTATCACTTAACTATTGTACAAAATCTGTATTTAATATAAACATATAATGTACTGTCCTTTTAGCTGACAATAGCATTGGCTACTAATACTTGTAAAGCTAGACACAAGTGCAAACATTTGCAGGATCAGGAACTATATATCCGTGGCTCATATTTTCATACTCTACTAATTCACCATATAAATTACAAACACTTTGTAATTATTTTGTTTTCTCAAAAGTAAAAAAATCAAACTGTTTCCAATCATTGTGCTTGGCAAGTTTTCTGTCTTTGGGAATTATTTTTGGCATCTCAAGATTTTTCAGTGTTAGAGATTAAGTAGCTCTGTCTTCACATTTCAGGAGGACGCTTGAAAGTCTTTTCATATTGGTAAAAAGATGCTGGAATGGAAACATGTTGTACATGTGGGTAATGAAAGATTTCTTCCTTCTATTTAATAAGCCACAAATTGCATGATTTGTATCTGGTAGTTAATTGCCAAGGTTTTAGAAGGAAATCGGGCAAAGAATTTTGGAAGTCCTATATTCGAAGAACTTTCAGTCATTTATTATAAAATGGCCAAATAGATTAGTTCAAGTTATTGCCACAGGGATTGCAAAAATACTGTAGGAAACTTACTGAAAAAATGTTAGGGCAGATCCACCCCCTATCGAAGTCAGGCTGCTGTGGTTTCGTTGCTGTGTAGACTTCCAGGCTCGGGCAGGAGCCCAGGCTCTGGGACCTGTGTGGAAGTAAGAGGTAACTACCCCTTTCCATGATTCCTGTCCCCTTCTTCCAGGGCCACCACATCACTGGCCATTCTCCAAGCTTCCTACAATGCTTCTGCTGTAACTTTCACCTCAGGTCTTCTGCAAGTTGGCTCCCAGTAACATCCTGCTTCCCAGGGCTCCCATA
The DNA here is from genome assembly GCF_965140285.1 of Lepidochelys kempii. Lineage (NCBI taxonomy): Eukaryota > Metazoa > Chordata > Testudines > Cheloniidae > Lepidochelys > Lepidochelys kempii. Next base: position 59,786,300 of record NC_136382.1, read on the forward strand.
ACTGTGAGTCCTACAAGTACTCCTGGGTTTTTTGCGGATACAGACTAACACAGCTGCTACTCTGAAACCTACCTCAGCTGAATCACCCTTTTTTTCTGTGTTCGCCCTGCCCCAGGCTGAGCTAGATTTTGCCCTTTTCCTAGGGGCTGCCACGCGAGTCTTCACTTGGTAGAGTTCTCCAGCTCTAGCCAGTCCTGCCCTTTCCTGTTCCACCTGTTTCTCTGAAACAGCTCAGCCCTCCAGTAGCTCCCAACTCCTGCTCTCTCTCAGAAGGGTGTCAGGGGGCTCATGCAGCTCTTCCCAGTGAACTCCCACCAGTGCCTTCCTTCTTCTGCTGATGCCTCCTATTCTTCCTCCCCCTGAACTTCTCCCAATTTTTTTATAGAGGCCCCATTGGAAGGCAGCTAATTCATTACAGCTGAATTGGACCAATTCCCTTCTAAAGGGGCAAGTCACTTATATATTTGTACATCAGTTCTTTGATAGAAAAAAACAAGATAAAGGATTGTGATCATGTTAGGCACACCAGGACTCAAGTAGTACAGAGGACTGCTCAATTATGAGGGGGAATGTGCCATTAAAACTAAGCAGTTTCCTTTTTGTATTAAAGGAAACAAAGTATTTGTTCTAGTTTTTAAAGTCAGTACTACATTCACTGTTTTATAAAATAATTTAGAAACACAAATTTGTTTCCAACTGCTTAACTTTTCTTTATCCATTGAACATCTACATGCTTGTTTCCTATAGCTTATGAAAGCATTTTTTTCTTTTTAAAAAATGTATAAAGCATTGGTACATTTGACATGAACTCCCCTCCCCAAACATTACTGTGCAATGTGGGAGGCAGGGGGCAACATGTTAAGAGACAAGAGTGGGTAAACAGGAAAGATCAGAATTATGAAGAACTTTGAAGTTTAAGACAAAAAGCTTAACATGGATGTGGTGGAACATGGTAAGCAAGTAAAGGGATAAACAGATGGGAGGTTTCAGAGTAGCAGCCGTGTTAGTCTGTATCCGCAAAAAGAACAGGAGTACTTGTGGCACCTTAGCAACTAACAAATTTATTTGAGCATAAGCTTTTGTGGGCTACAGACCACTTCATCAGATGCATGCAGTGGATAATCTTAGCAGCTGTGTTCTGTGTTGACTATAAGGGTGCTAAGGAGGCACAGGAAGAGTAGGTGACAGTAATCAAGATGGAAGAAGATGGATAAAATAGAAGAAAAGTAGGTCCTACCAACCTTAGTTACACTTTAAATTATATAAACAGTAGAATATTTGTTTAGATATAATGGGGCAAGTTAATCTCTGATGTAGTTCCATAAATCAATGGAGTTACATCATGGCTAAATTTAGCTGACTCTACAGCCCATTACCACTATCACATGTTATTTATTTTACCCTTATAATACCACTCACTTTCTCTTAAATTTAAATTGTTCTATAATAACAGACAAAAGACATTTGTTCTTTCTGATAATAAAATTTGTCTTACTAAACCTTATACACTGAGAATTATTTGCTTCAAAGGTAGCTCATTGCACATGGATTTTTTAGTGTACATCAGCTAATGCTTAATATCCAAGGTTTCCTAGAAATCATAGTTGCGAAGATATGATATTAATGCATTGTCTCAGGATACTTATAATCCCAGTAACTAATTTTTAAATAATATTTATTATACTTTATATAAATGAGTATATAGAATGGAAATCAAAATGGAAAATGGAATCAAAACACAAGAAATGGTTTGCTTAACATCTGTGGATTTTCACTTTTCATATTCAAAACTAGATATGGGCATTTTCAGCTCAGTTATCAGCTGCCATCTCTTGAAAGCCATCCCCTCTTTGACCCCTGTTGTAAGAATACTCTGTATTCTTTAGCAGTGCAATGCAGCAAAGTAGAGATTCTACGGCAGTTTCAGAAATTTTTTTAAAATGGCATTTTGATTGAATTAAACATGAAAAAATGCAATCATTATGGTAGCCACTATGCTCTTTGAATTGAAATTGATCCTGCATACTACTGTTCTGAACCCATAGAGTACACAGGGACATAATGTCTTCTTCCCCATAATAATACAGCAGTAAATCTACTTAATGGTTTGACAGCTGGAGACAGTTATTCAGTATGCTCATACTATTCATATTTTAAAGGCAGAGAAAGATAAGGAGCAGGTGGTTTTGTACGTCATGCCACACCATCTTTTTAGTAGACCTAAGTGAACAGCATATATCCCTTTAGACTTAATTTATTAAAACATCAGTGGTGTTTTAAATATGTTGTGCAAGTTAACTATTTAGGGCCAGATTCTCAGCTTTTATAAATCTGCATGATTCACTGACTTCAGTGAAGCTACACCAGTGTATTCCCGCTGAGAATTGGTCCCTAAATCTCATGTATCTGATAGTACTTTCAAGCTAACAATATATTCATCTGAAGAGGAATGCCTTTTCCTCAGGGTCAGTCAGAAAATAAGAACATGCAATTTGGTTTTCAATTAGTCACATTCCCTCCTCATATAGTACAGTAGATTTTTGAGAAAATCTTCATAGATCCCAAGGCCAGAAGGAAACATTGTGATCATCTAGTCTGATCTCCTGTATAACACAGGCCATAGAACTTCCCTGAAAAAATGTCTAGGCCCTATCTTTTAGAAAAACATCCAGTCTTGATTTTAAAATAGCCAGTGATGGAGAATCCTCCACAACCCTTGGTAAGTTGTTCCAATGGTTAATTACGCTCATGGTTAAAAATGTACACCTTATTTCCAGCATGAATTTGTCTAGCTTCAACTTCTAGCCATTGGATCACATTATACCTTTCTCTGCTAGACTGAAGAGTCTATTACTAAATATTTGTTTTCCATATACAGACCGTAATCAAGTCACTTCTTAATCTTCTCTTTGTTAAGCTAAATTGACTGAGCTCCTTGAGTCTACCACTATAAACCATGTTTTCAACATACTTCCTGAAGTGTGGACACCAGAATACTGGAATTCTGGAAACAGTATTCTAGCAGTGGTCAAACTTTCTACTCCTACTTGAAATTCCCATGTTTATGCATACAAGGATCATATTAGCCTTTTTGGCCACAATATCACACTGGGGGGCATGTTCCGCTGATTATGCACCAAGAGCCCCAAATCTTTTTCAGAGTCAATGTTTCCCAGGATAGAGTCCCTTATACTGTAAGTAAGGCCTTCATTGTTTGTTCCTATATGTATACATTTACATTTAACCATATTAAAACACAAATTGTTTGCTTGAGCCCAGCCTACCAAGTGACCAGACTGACAGGCTTATAATTATCTGGATCATCCAATTTACCCTTTTTAAATATCGGCACAAAATTAGCATTCTTCCAATCTTCTGGAATTTCCTCAGTGTTCCAAAACTTTTTTGAAAATCAACATTAATGGACCAGTTAACTCCTCTGCAGGATCTTTTAAAACTCTTGGATGCAAGTTATCTGGACCTGCTGTTTTAAAGCTGTCGAACTCTAGTAGCTTCTGTTTAACATCCTCTGGAGATACTAGTGAAATGGAGTGTTATCACCATATGATGCGGCTACATCAGTTGCTTTTTCCACAAATACAGAACAGAAATATTTCTCCAAATACTTCTGCATTTTCTGCACTATTATTGATAATTGTATCATTTCCATTGAGTAATGGACCAATACCATTGTTTAGTAATGGGCCAATAACATTTGTGTTCTTAATATACTTTAAAAACACCTTTTTACTGTCCTTAACTCTGCTGGCCATAGATTTGTTTGTGTCCCTTTGCTCCTCTTATTAATTTTCTACAATTCCTATCTTCTGATTTTTATTTATTAATATCAACTTCTTGCCTCACACTTTTCTATCTCTTTATCAGAAGATTCAAAAGCAGACTTATCTTTCACTGGAAGACACTTACTCTGGCAAATGTATTCTTTACCCCTCCAGATTTCTACTCCTATCATGTGTCTCATGTTTTCACTGGTGTTTATGATGCTTCCCAGTTTGTAGAGTTCCATTTAGCTGTTACGTCTTGTTTTAATGTATGGCTGCTTTAGAGCTATGTTTTTCTGCTGAAGAAGCTTAAGATTTTTATGGAATTGAGGAATGTCTATACTACAAGCTGTCATAAATATAAAGGGAAGGGTAACAACCTTCCTATATACAGTACTATAAAATCCCTTCTGGCCAGAGGCACAAAATCCTTTTACCTGTAAAGGGTTAAGAAGCTCAGGTAACCTGGCTGGCGCATGACCAAAAGGACCAATAAGGGGACAAGATACTTTCAAATCTGGTGGGGGTGGCGGGGGTTGAGGGAAAGGTTTTGGTCTGTCTGTTCTGTGTGCTTGCTGGACACAAATCAAGGAAGCAAGCAATCCAACTCCATTAGAATTAGTAAGTACTAGCAAGCGAATGCGTTAGCTTATTTTTGTTTTGGCTTGTGTTTTTCTCTGTGCTGAGAGGAAGGTGTATTCCTGGTTTTCTTTTTGTAACTTTAAATTTTGGCCCAGAGGGAAATCCTCTGTGTTTTTTAATCTGATTGCCTTGTAAGATTATCTTCCATTCTAATTTTGCAGAGGTGCTTCTTTTACCTTTTTTCTTTAAAATAAAGTTCTGTTTCTTTTAGAATCTGATTGGGTGTTTTTTTTAGTGTCCTAAAAATCCCAAGGTTGGTCTGTGCTCATCTTGTTTCCCCAGGAAAGGAAGTGTGGGAGGATATTAGGGGGGAGTAGGAACTCCAAGTGGTCCTTTCCCTGAGTTTGTCTAAATCACTTGGTGGTGGCAGAGTTACCTAATCCAAGGTAAAAGGGAGAATTTGTGCCTTGAGAAGTTTTTAACCTAAGCTGGTAGAAATAAGATTAGGGGATCTTTCATGCGGGTCCCCATGTCTGTACCCTAGAGTTCAAAGTGGGGAGGGAACCCTGACACAAGCGCTACAGTGGCACCATTGTTATGCTGCTATAGTGTAGACACTTGTTGAAGCGATGGAATTGATTTTTCTGTTGCTGTAGTAAATCCAACCCCTCGAGAAGCAGTAGCTAAGTTGTCTGTCAACCCTAGTGATGTCTACACAGGGACTTAAGTCGGCTTAACTATGTCTTTCAGGGGGTTTTCACACTTCTGAGCAACATAATGAGGTTGACCTAAATTTTAGATGTAGATCAGGCCTTAGATACATCACTCAACCTTTACAAGGTTACTAAAATGGGTACTGTCAGATGACACATAATACTGACAGAATTCTTAAAAAAAACTCTGGACCAGCTTCTAACTGTATTTGCTATGTAAATTGACTCTGTCAGTTTGTTCCTAAAGAACTTCCTAAAGAAGTTCCACGGTAGACTTTTAAAAATAAGCTAGAGGTCTGTAATTTGTGTTTGATGTTTTGATATATTGATCACTATAATTCCTTTAGGAAGGAATCCTAATGATAAATTGAAGCACATATCGTAAAATGTTATACGATTATATGTGTATTATTTATTGAACGAATCTTTAGGTGACACAATCACTCTCTCTTATATTTTATATTACTAACTTTAACACAGTTTCAGCAATGTGCAGGGTGTAAATTGAGTGATAATATGATAAACGTTGGTTTTTCAATAACCATGGTCATGCTGTGCAGCAAAGAGCATGGCAGATAGCCTCAAGCCAAGTTTCAGCAATTGCAGCTATCATTCCTGAGGTACTCGGGATCTTCTCAAGTGTTAACTATGGGGTTTTCCTTGACTGGGCTGGTGTGGATATTAAAGTTCTCTAGGCAGACAGATTCTCTTTATGAGAAACCCACTTCCTGAGTATACTCTTCATCTCTGTTACTGGCATGTCTACACTGCCATTGGTTCATTACATGCAGATGTGTAATAATTAGTTCCAGGCCTCCCATAGCTCAGTATGTTTGTTTGTTTTTAAATTTAAATGGCAAAATTGCCAATAGCCCTGAAAATATCTTCTGGGTAAAGGAGCAAAGCAAATGGTCTTTAAGAGGGTTCATGATTATCACTAACTTGTCTTGTTTTCTTCTTTCATAGGGTTCCATGCCACCACTATTTTCTGTTAGACCAGAAAATTGTTGTTTCCATGGCACTTTCCCAGCTTGTTGAATGTGGATTGAACCACACCCTAGCAAAGCCCCATCTTCCGGTTTCTAGCACCATATTCCCTTTCCTCCTCCTCCACCTTAAATATGTATTGTTCAGATTCAGATTACAGAGATACCCAGTGTGTCAGCTGCTTCTACCAGTTGTGCTCAAAGCACTGAGAAAGCCACATACATTTCTCTGGGTTACTCCTCAGTATGGGACATCTGGCTTGAGCTCACTTTGTTGTACTCTTAAATCTCTTTGAAGAGGATTGGAGTGGGGAGAGGGAAAGAATGGCTTGCTTTCCCTTGCTGCTAGACCAGTGAAGAGATCGTTCTTCCTCATACTCTCCTACAGTCTGGGTACAGCTAACCCTGTCCTCCTCCCTGTAACATGTCCTCTTGCCTTTTATCTAGCTAGTCAGCTGATTGACCAGTTAATTCCTTAACTCACCCAGCCTTCCTATCTCCTCAATCAGCCCTTGCTGGGGAAACTATTTGAGGTTACAGTCACGAGAGTGCTGACCCATCTGTCAAGCCTTAGCAATCTATCACAGGTTTACATCTAGATTTGGAATCAATGCTCTCTGATTTTTCCAAACAGCTCAGTAGCTGCTTGTTGCAGAAGAGTGGACATTTTCTTTTAATGGTGATCTTTTGCACACAAATCAAATAACTCCCCAGGAATGCTCATGTACTTAGCTTTTACTGCTATATATGCCCCTGAACCATGCACAACAATCAAATTTAGTTTCCAGGCACACACTCGAGACATCCCAAAAATGAATACTCGCTCTCACAGGGCCAGATGGAGCCACATTTACTCCCCTTGAATATTACTCTACTCTGTGCAGTGTCTCATTATATGTTATTTGTGGTGGGTAAGGATGGCAGAATTGGACCCCCCAGTCTTTGCTACCACTTGGCCTAAACTGCCGCCTCATAGAAAAATCAGCATGAGGGAACTTGATGCAAGGACAGTTCTGTAGGCCCCATTCAGACCATTCAGTCTGCATGGGAACAGGTTCGTCCACTGTTAGAATGAGCTGCTGCCATCAAATCCCAGGAGCCTCCTGGGATTCACAGGAGTCTAGGATCCTCCATGGGGAGACTCTGTACCTCTGAACTGGCAATGGTTCTATGTGCCCTTCCTGCCCCTTGGCATCATAACTTCAACTGATCTGAGATAACAGCCTCTTGCCTGGTGGTAGCTGTCATCAAGAGCTACTTAGAGTGGGGCACAGACTGGGCAATGGGCTCCACAGCCTGCCTCCAGCCTAAGCTCCACCCTCTGCCAACTCACAGAAAGGGCGGGGGAGTCATAATGGTGATGGACATCTCTCCCCTTTGCATAGGATAGGGGAGTTCTGACCATGGAGAGCCCCATCTGCACACAGTAACATGATCTCTACTTTAGAAAACATTCAAAAATGAGAGTGAGATTTTGGGAAGGAAAGGGAAGGGAGTAGAGAGAGGGGGAAAAGGCAGATGCAATTTTCCTGTCTGGTGAGTCTGCTGATACATTCAAAATTCATTCATAGTGTATTCAACTCAACTGAGCCCAAGAGTCACATCCTGGATGAATTTAGTTCATATTGGTGGGTTTCTTTTTTTAAAGTCTCATTCAAAATACCAAACATAGGCCAGCTCCTGCTCTCAGCTACACCAGTGTAAATGTAAATTAATTCCACCAGCTTCAAAGGAGCGATTCTAAATATAGATAACTGAAAGCAGAATCTGGCCAACAAATTATATCTGTGTTGAAGGGCGATTAGAGAGATCAGGTGGGTGAAGTGATATCTTTTATTTGAACAACTGTCGTTGAAAGAGACAAACTTTTGAGCTTACATAGAGCTCTTCTTCAGGCCTGTGTAAGTCTGAAAGCTTGTCTCTCTCAGTCAACACAAGTTGGTCTAATAAAAGATGTCACCTCACTCATCTTGTCTCTCTAATATCCTGAGACCAACGTGGCTACAATAATACTGCATTGAAGGGGCAATAGAATAGATAAAGCAGACAATGTTTTTCTTTGTAGATGATTTGATCATCAACATTTCTCAGTATGCAGATTTATAGAGTACACTGTTGGCACTTAACAATGCTAATAACAATAGCAATATATTTATGTACAATGTTGTAGCTATATTAAAATTGCCAAGAGCCATGACTATTCTTGAATGTATTCTTCTGAAATATTAATTTTAACACCGCACACAATTTGAAAAAGTTATAGATTTATTAATTGGGAAGGTTTATTTGGCTATAATTTTGCTGTGTTCTTGTCAATCACTTTCAGAGCATCCCATCTTTTCGCTTATTCCAGCAATATGTCATAATCCTGTGTTCATGGTGACAGTCTGTTGCCACAAAAGGATTGGGAGGTCTCAAATTCAGCATTGTGAGTTGACCATAGGATGAACTGCTGAGAAAAAATAGTTTAGGAGAGAGCAGGTGCTTTTAAAACATAAATACCTTCAGTAATAAGTAAAAATGAAAAGCAAACAAGTAAAGAAATATGCTTATTGTCTGATGTGTCAGAAAGTACTTTTAGTCTGACTGATGTTATTGAACTATTTGGATATAGGTAGCATTATTCCAATAGGTTATAGTAACTTTTAACTTTTCAGCATGTGGATTTTGGAAATTGCAATGTGCCTTAAAATATTTGAATCATCACTTGCATTATAAAAGTTATACAGAAAACAACATGGGGTACATCTACACAGGGATTAAAAAAACCACTGCTGGCCTGGGTGAGCTGAGGCTTATGGGGCTCAGGGTCTGGGGCTGAAAACTTGTTTGGGCTTGGGCTGGAGTCCGAGATTTGGAACCATGAGAGAGTGGAAAGTCCTAGAGCTCAGGCTGCAGTCTGAGCCCGAACATCTAGAGGTGTCAGCCATGGCCATACTGTGGAGCTTTTATACCGGTGTAGATGTACCCAGAGAGGCCCACATTTTCTAAAGTAGCCATACAAATGTGCATGTTATGCTGCGACTGACTTCTACGCATGTCATTCCCAACATGTACATGCGTCAAGGATTGGACGTGCATGGGTGTGGGCAAACATAAGTACAGATATATTTTTGCTCATGCACTTTTGAACATTTAGGTCAGAATGTTTAGCATTTACTGTGTTCTGAGAATCTCTTACGTCCATGCACTGCAAAAGCCATCAACAGGGTTTCAATCAATGACAAGCAAGGTTTCAATCCTTACCAACAAGCCAGGACCAAAGTTAAATAGATTTAAGATATATTACACTGAGTTTTTGAAAGAGTGACATATCCTCTTATTGAACAGAGTTTCCCATGACTCAACAAGAGATGGAATATTTTGTGAGCCACCTCTGGGGATCAGGGGTGGCCCAGCAGTGGGTTACACTTGCAAAGGAGATGAAGTGCAGAAAAAATACATTAATTAAAAATTCTAATCTCTATTAGTAGATGAGGCTGAAAAATCTGTTTTAAAAGAAAAGGCCTTCTCTATTCCCCATGTGAATATATATTTAGCACTAGTTAAATCTGAAATCTATAAAAATAAACTTCTCTTTAGCCAAAACAAAGGTAATTTTCTATTTGTAAATCAAAATTGCAGAGCATGAAAAGGTAATTTCGATTCAATCTACTTATTTCTGAGAGTAAGACTGAAGTAAGGTGAACAGGGTTAACAAGGAATTTATTGTATTTAAAATAAAATGAGAGCATTATTTTTTCATTTCCAAACACTCATCCATGCTGAAAAATTGTAAAATACCCCAACAGCCTTGTAAAAGCAAGCAAACAAACGGCTTGCAAACACTTGTGTTCTTTCCGAAGCAGGAGTTAATGTGGGAATTGTACATAGTCAACAAAGTCAGACAAAATATAAGGCCAGGATTTCAGCTGGAGTAAATCAAATAGCTCCATTGAAGTCATTGGAGCCATGTTTATTTAGGCCAACTAAAAATCTGGTCTATAAAATTTTCACTTTCAAAATACAGCACTTTTTTACTTCTTAGACACCTAATCTCCCTTACTGTCTTTGATGAAGCAATGTGGAAAATTTAGTGACACCCAAAAGATTTTCTCCCCCAAACTGAATATACACCACAGCATTTGTGATGTTTTGACAAAGCTGAAAATATTCTTTTTATGATCAGATAGGATAATAACATTCTGCTCATGTTCCTTGTTTGGAAATAAAAGCAACATCAGTTCTTTCACAAGACACATGTTAGTGGTTAAAACAATGGTTTTTGAACTTCTACAATCTTTATACATTTTGTTAAAATGAACATATACAACTACTTGTGTATTACAGTTTGGAAAAATGTTTTTATAGCCTCCTTAACAGAGCTACAATCTCAATTTTAATTGCATTTTACCATTGTTTCATCAGTGTTTATGAAGATAGACAGTATCTTACTAGAACTTTCTTTCCAGCAAGCAATATATATTTTCATGAACATTGGACACAGAGCATTTGTGGATTTCTACAACTCAGCAATTACAGAGCACTGGGTTAGAAAGGACCTCGGTGAGTCATATAGTTAATCCCCTTGCATCATGGCAGGGATGATTTCATTATCCTTTAACCATCTCTAATAGATACATGTCAAATCTAGCCTTATATATCTCCAGGGCTGGAAATTTCACAACCTCCCTTGGTAATTTGCTCCATTTTCTAACTGTTCTTTTAAAGTTTTCCCTTAGGCTCAACCTACTTTCTCCCAGCTGTAATATCAGCTATTTTCTTCTTGGTCTGTCCTCATTACCTAATGACGGCCCAATTTAAGGGACAAAATACCACTTCTTTCTTGGCTACAGATTTCTTACTTTTGACTTTGACTGCAGCCTCCAGACTGTTGAAATATATGAAGCTGCAAGCTGTGAGGCTGAAAGGATGTGAGGCAGACACATACATGTAGTATTGAGGCTGGTTGACTGTACACCAGCAAATCCATCATGAGTCTTTTCAACTTTTTTCTAGGCTTACAGAAAACTTGCCATGTTGGTAACATCTTGAATGGGGTTGGCCACAGAGGAATAAGTATATTTTCTTAAACACTTGCCTAAATCGTATGAAATTAACCCCAAAGCCATTACTATGCCTTATTTAGGCATATCTCTTTTTAAAAATACATTGGATTTTTTGTTTGTTTGTTTTTAGTTTGGATGTCGGACTGAGGCCGCTATGTCTACACAGCGTTGTAAACCTGGGCTCAGATTTAGGTTGGAGCCCTAACCCTACTATCCTCCACAGACAAATCTTTTCTGACAGGTCAGCAAGCCCTCAGGAATCCTATGAGCCAGATGGGTGGAACTCAGGTCCTGGCCTTGTTATTTTGCAGTGTGGACACAGGTCAAGGTGCAGACCTAAGTCAGAAGATCTGTGTAGTGCTGTATGGATACATTAGCATGGCTGAGAGCCTCAGGTCGAGCAACTATAAACCCAGGTTTACAATGCAGTGTGGAAGCTCAAGTTTGGGCTTGGAAATACTGAGTCCACAAGCCCAGGTCCCACAGACCTGAGTTTACAACGCAATGGAGACATACCCAATGTCCATTCATCTTATTCATAAATAACAGACACATTGATCCATTCACTGGTGTTATGCTCTCATTATGACAGTGCTCTAGCTCTCTCTTTAGCAGTCATTCTTTTTGGGCGTAAGTAGAGGCAATATGTTTTACTTTCTTTTCTCTTTTCTCAATGAGATGGATGAAAACTAGAACCGGTCAGGAATTGGAACTTCCATTCTGTGGGAAATTTGGACATTTTGAAAAAAAATATTGTTCCAAATCAGAACAAAAAGCCAAAATTTCCTCTAAAATAAATTTTTTGTATCATTTGGAACATTTCACCCTTTCAATGTAATGTTAATTATATTTGATATTTATTTTATTCTATTATAATATAAACAATAAGTCTTAAAATTAAAAATCAAAATGTTCCCTTCCCATAAAGTTTAAATGCTTCATTTTGATTTTTTTTTCCAAAATGACATTTTGTCAAAATTGACATTCTACATGTCTTGAGATCAACAAATTGGCATTTTCTGATGAAAAATTGCCTGTAGGAAAATTTTACCACCAACTCTACTCATGAGAAGAGAGACAGGTTCTAAGAAAGACAGGTCTGACACTATGTAAGATTTGATGATAACACTTTGAATGGCACCCAAAGAAACATGAATAAAGCAGTTTCTCCTCCCTTGGTGTTCACACCTCAACTGCTAGAAGAGGGTCTCATCCTCCCTGATTGAACTAACCTTGTTATCCCTAGCCTGATTCTTGCTTGCATATTTATACCTGCCTCTGGAAATTTCCACTACATGCAGCCGACGAAGTGGGTATTCACCCACAAAAGCTCATGCTCCAATACATCCGTTAGTCTATAAGGTGCCACAGGACTCTTTGCCACTTTTACATGAATAAATTTCAGTCTCTGAAGCACAGGTGTAATAAGCTGTATTTGAGAGGCAGTACTGAGTAAGCAGGCATATTCTGCGCAAGCTGAAATTTCTGAGGGGGTCTACGAGGGTATCCCAGATAGCATAAACTGATCTACAGGTAAAGGCATGGTAACTATGTTGAGTTTTAAATCTGAGAGGAAAAGTCTTAATATCCTGGCCAGGCACAGAGGGGGAAAAGCATTTCCGGGTGTCACCGCTAATTGGGAATCCAGGAGCATTCTCAGGAATTCCAGATTGTGAATTAAAAACAGCTCCACAACCCTAACAAAAAAGGAAAAGCTGAAGACCAAAATTTTCAGAAGTGATTAGTGGTTACGGGTACTTTCATTTTTGGGTATACAATGTTAATACCTCACAGGGGCCTGGTTTTCAGAGGGTGGGTACTTCCCCCCAAAAGGAGATGCTCAAAATTACTTGTCATTTTTGAAAATCTTGGCTAACATGATTCCTTTAGATTTATGAAACTGTCACCTCTGTTCAACTAAACAATCCTCTAAAAAGATCAGTTGTGGAGGAGGAGTCTTTCATGCCTACCATGGAATAAAGGAACAAAACCAAGAACAACGAAAAAGCAGCAACTGCTGTTCATAATCTCGAATAAGGGTCAAATTGCTCTTTGTTTTATTACCGGGGAAGGGTTCCGGAAGGAAAGGTCTTTCTTTACTACTGCAAGTGAAAAGTAGGCTTTGTACAGCTTACGTATGTTGCAAAGGTTAGGGCAACGTAACATTTACCAACTGTGAGACAGACAAAATAAAAGGAGCAGTCAGGCATGCGCATGTGACAACAACTGTTGTTGAATGGTTAGAAATGTAATAAACAATGAGCAACAATTACAGAAAAGGACACTAATGAAAAGCAATATAGTGAATGATTACAAAGATACAAAATAGTTTTACAGGAGACATTTAAATTCTATGTAAGTAGCTAAACTCAAACAAGACTGGATTTCAACATCTGCAAGACAATAAACTGATTTCATCCATATGGTTTTAATTTAAAAAATATTAGACAATATACAGTACATGGTCAATCTCACACTGGAAAAAAAAGAATCCTCAGAGGGTAGATTAGAAAGAAAATCCAACTAATGTATTGAAAGAAAAGACGACGTTTCTTGCCCTTATTTACATTTTTCATTAGAGCCTAAAAAAGGATCTTTTTCACATACTCAAACACACACTTGTACTTACATATTTTTAGGACTCCAGAATATTTTAATACAAATTTTAACACAAATTAAACTATAAAAATGTTCAACATTCACAAAATTCTTGCCCATTTAAATGTTCACTTTGCATCAGAAATGAGTTAGTAAAGCCTAGGTATTCCCCTTTTCATTAACATTTTCTTTTCTTTAATATTCAGAGTAGAAATTCTAACTACTGCACTTACTATTCAATGGAGCTGCTTCTTTTATTTCATATTCTCTTTCTGCTAAATCATTCAGCTCTTCAAACCCCTTTTATAAATATATGCATTCAACTTTTCTGCTTGTAGCTTGTGGAAATGTATATTACTTGTAACTCTATCCTGCAAAACACATATGTCTTCCCCATATGTGCCCTTGAATCCTGCTAGTTTTAGACTTTTGTAAAGCTGTGACTTTGTGCAAAGTTGTGTGTGCATTTAAATCTGGCCATATTTTTAGGTATAAAAATGATTTAGGAACATACTCTGCGTATTTTTGACATATGTGCATATATCTTCTGTTTGCAGATCGTCCCCTGTGTCAGGCTCAGTGCTTTGGCTGCCTGTTATTCTTCCTAAAAAACATTCAAAATACATTATCACACACAAGCCTCTTGGGACTGTTGTACTGATAATTAAGGAGAGACCCCCACATAGTTAATCCTGAAAGTTCTGCTGTACATTGTGCTAGAATGTGCAAAATCTGTGTGTTGGGTCAAATAGACAGTGGAGGCTTTTTGTGACAGCAAGCATGGTTAAGCATTAGCCATCGCCTTCCACACTTAAGCCTCAGGCACGTTCACTCACTCACATGCAAACTCACAGGTAAACAATGGCTGGGGAGAGTGGAGAGCTGGTGTGTCTGAGGAAATATAGACATCAATGCAACCTTGTCATGGGCCTATAAAGCATTTAACCCCACATTCTCCTTAGACTTAGCTAAAGTATATGAAAAACACTCTGCAAAACAATGTTGTGTTGCATTTATTAAATGTACTATGTGTGTACTTATTAAGAGGGTTTTCATGGCTCTTAATTCTTATTTCCTCACAAACATTAATGCACTTATCCTTACAACATTCCTGTGAGATAAACTTGTCACCATGCCTCAGTGGGTCACAGCTGAGGATACCAGATTCAGGACAAACTGTTGAGAAATAGGGCAGACTCACCCCAAACTGGTGGTATATCATTAAATATACCAAGCCAGTAACAAAAGTAAACTTCTGTCTCACCACACTGGTTAACAAAAAGTCAAAAATGCAGTCTCCTTGAGGATCCCAACCCTTGTCTCACCACCCAGACACTGGACTTTATGATGAGTGGTTAACTGAAAACCAATTTCATCAAACAAAGTGTTCTTCTGAGCTCAAGACACCAGGCACATAGCCAGGTCAATATGTAACACAGATCTCACCCAATGTCACGCTGCTGCCAATCTTGTAGTAACAAATCTAAAGGTTTATATATAAAGAGAAAAGAAATAGAGTGTTAAAATGGTTAAGGAAATCATATGCATGAAAGTGATTGCAAAGTTCTTATATCAGTTTTGAAGCAGTGATGAAATAAACTCTCTCTGGAAATTACCCAAGCAGCTTGGGGGTCATCAGTCCTTGTTTAAAGATTCCTTCAGAAATCAGTGCAGAGAAATGAAGCAGGAAATGAAGACAAAATGAAGACATTTCCAGGGTCTTTTATATCCTCTCCCATGTGGGTGGAATTTTACTGTCCCAAACAAAGCTCCCAGTCTCAGCTGGTAGAAAATTACAGGCACAAGATGGAGTCCAGGGTCACATGAGTAAGTCACATGCTTTGATGATTGCCCATATTCTTTCTAAAGCCTCCACAGGAAGGCTCAGTGAGTGGGTCATATTTCATTCATACAGCGTCACAAAGGTAAATAACATATTTCTGTATTACAGATAAGGAAACAGATTTACAGAAAAGGTAAATGACTTGTTCACGATCACAGAGGAAGTCATATCAGAACTTGCAATAAAACCCATATCTGCTGAGTGCCACTCCAGTGCCTAATCACAGGACCATCCTTTTTCTCTTTTGGAAAAAAGTCTGAAAATATAAATTATTAAATGCACTTTTGTATTTAACCCTTCTGTCAGGTAGTGTTGGCAGCAGCAAGGGCCAGGTTCAATATCTAAGGGTCCCTTTTAACGTTACAAAAAGGAATAAGCTAAAGCCCCAACCCAGAAATCTGGGAAAACTAACCACCACCCCGGGCACCTCTAAGAGGCAATACTACCCCACTGACAAGCATTGAGCTTGGGTAGAACAAAAGTAAACTTTTATTAAGAGGGAGCGAGAAACACTACAATGATTCAAAAGTATGCAAACCATAAGTGACACCTGCCCCATGGGATCTTGGGTGTTGGCTTTGCCTCATTTTTCCATCTTGTGCTCTGAAAGTCCAATGGACAAATGTCGCTTTAAGACACCGCTCCCTTTTCCCTCTGCTGCACCTCACTCATAATTGGATGGCCAAAGTCAGCAAAGTCCCAGAATTCACAGGTGTCTTCACGTTGATTCACCTCCCATCCTGAAGGGGGCATCTACAGCCCCCACCCTGGTTCACCACTGCTTGATGTTGCTGTTGTCTCTGCCAGTGCTTAATGTTGTCTCTGCGGCCTGTGCTGCTGCTCAAGACCTGCTGCCACCTCGGCGTCTAGCTGTGATGCTGTGTTCTGAGGTTCCACTACTTCTTAGTGATTTCACTGCGTAGTGGGGAACCTCACTGCTGCTTTATCCTCTGCATTATCTTTCACAACACTGTCCTCACACCAGGTTTAAGGCTTTGCCCCCTCAATCTGGCCATCAGTGATTTCAGCTGTGGTGATCACTGAGCAGACACAAGGACTCTCCCACACGTCTTTAAATACTGGAGATGGAGGAGGGAGGGTGTCAAATTGTATCTAGAATGTTTTAAATAAGTCCATCCAACCAAACAGGAGAACTTGGATTTGGCATCATTACCCTCTACTCAGCATGTGAAATTAAATTTAGGTGACCCCTCAATTAGGGCATATTAAGTAAAATTTTCTGTCCCGTTAGTCATACAATAAGAATAACAACATTTCATTACTCCCTGCGTCCAACCTGCATCCTACACGGAAGTGAATTTTAATCCAAAATAGCTACAGCAGATCACTTTGGCAAAGCAGGTGTGTCTGCTGATCTCCTAGGCAAAGTAGGAATGTCTATGCAAATACAGTCTGCACCTGAAGTCTTTCCCCCCACTTCATCAGGAAAGGGCAGGGGAGAGATCCTTCAGACCCTGCTTGCATATATAGACCTTAAGCATGTTTATACTGAAGGTCTAGTCATCCTCGTCATTGTTGAGAGAATTTCCCCATATTCGATGTAGCTCCCAATGGCTGGTTGAGGTAAAAGTTATTCCACACTTTTTTGTTTTCTACTGACATGGCAATGGAGCAAAGTTGAAGCTCAAAAGTGAGCACATATTTAAATATTTAAAAAATCCCTAAAGTGTTTCTGAAGAGGAGCTCAGAAAAGACAATGGTTTCTCTTCTCCCAAACCACCCACAAGATTTGTTCAAACTGACAGCTCATTAGCACAAACCAGTTGCTGAGCAAAAGAATGGAAACTGGCAAATACATTAGCTGACATACAGCTTGGGAACTGAAAGAAAAAATTGGGTGAGAACCCAGAAAAAAATGTGTTTTAAGATTGACACAATACCTTCCCTTGAGTAATTTCTGGTCTATGTTAGTGAAGGAAGTGCCTCATAGCTTTTGAAGATCAAGATATTATTAATTAGTTGTGACTGCAAAATACCAGTAATTTTGGCTACAGACAATTTTTCTGCGTGTATATTCATAGGCAATGGGATTTATGAAAGGCTACAGATAGTAACTGGACATACAATAAGACAAATGGATGTCTGAAAAATATTTGGCTTATAAAGAGGCACCAAGCTAGATTTCTCAATTCCATGTACTTCCAAAGCTTGGCATGGTTAATCAGAAAAGCTGAAGATACTGAAAATATGATTTATGGCATCCTAGTTCTTGGTAATGTAAGAATATTTAAGAATTGTGCACACTTCACTGGAACAAATCACAATCACATTAAGTGCTGAAAAGTTATCACATTTTGGTAACAGTGCCTCCAAACATATGTCAGACCATATGTGTGTCAAAGTTTCTCTGCTCCCTTAAATTATGATATCACTTGGATTGTGCTTAGAGTTGAGTATCATTGAGAGAGTATTCTCCAATACTTGAATTGTTCTTCACTGTTTCTAAACATGATTTCTGAGATTCCTCTGCTATGAAGAATGACTGATCTGGCCTCTCTTAAAATCATATATCCATATCCTCAACTAATCAAAAACATCAGACTGCACTGGTCCCTAGGGGTATGTCTACACTGTAACTAAAGACCATGCTTAAGCTCAGGCTCAAGCCTAACACCCCTTGTGCCTACTGCAATTGTGCTAACCAGGGCTCAGACTCAGGGTCCCATGACCCTGCAGGGTCTGAGCATGAGTCAAGTGGGATCCAGGGTTTGAGACCGATTGCTTTACAGTGTAGATGCAGCCCCACTTGACTCGTGTTCTGGGAGTCTGCCAGAAGTATCCCACAATTCCATGGGCCAACGTCCTTAGTCCTTCTATCCCAACAATCTCCAATCCACTCTGTTGAAAACAGAAGCCCCCCCCTCCCCTTGGCATACAGCAGCAGCTCAGGTCAGCGGTAATCCATTCTCTTCTGATCACCAAACTGCAAGCACACTATCAGAGTGCCTCCTGGATTTGCAATGGAGACCAAAGTAGAGCAGGATTTTTGCAAAACGTGCGGCTTCATGGTCTTGGAAGCACAGCCAGATTTTGGTGAATCTCTGGCGTGAGGCCAATAAAACTGTGAACTTCAGCAAAAGCACCAGGAATGACCACATGTGCCAGCAGATAGCTAAAAGCTGGCAGCACTGAAGATTTTCTGGGATCAGTGCAAGAAGCATATTAAGAGGCTGAAGAGCAAGTACCAGAAGACCAGGGACAAGAACTGCACATCAGGCAACTCACAAACTATATGCCTGTATGATAGAAGTTTATCTGGGTGCAGACACTGTGCCTAGCATGGAGCCAGCCATGCTTCATGATGACCTGGTCAGTCAGGATGGTGCCCTGATGGCCCCTGAATCCAGCCTGGGGACTGATGGGAGACATAAAGAGACTCCCATTGAGGTGTATGAAGTGACTCTGTTTATGAAACCAGTTCGTGAGCAGGCTGTGGATCCGGATCAACAGCAAATTCAAAGTCCTTACTTGGAAGAGCGGTTTGACCTGCCACTCACCCACCCTGCTTCCCCTACTGAGAAGCAGCCCACTGCTGAGCCTGCAGCCTGCAGCAAACATGGTGGAAACAGAAGCCACCTCACAGCCCAGTAGGTGTCTCCATTTACAGTTTATTATTACAGTAATGGGAGGGATGTCTGCTGTAAGCAGCAATGCAAAGCCTTTCTTCTTCAACCCTTCTTCTGTGGATACCTCCACCTCCCTCCTACATGCCAAGTGCATGAAAAACGCAGCCAGGACACATGTAGAGGTAGGGGGTTTCAGTTGGGTTTGCAGTATTTCTAGCATTTTTTTTTTTTAGAAAATATTCTTCTGGTACTTGTTTTGGTGTGTTTTAATACCCATTGACAAATAAAACCTTTTAGGCCTTCAAGAAAGTTCATTGCTATCACTGCATCACTTGATGCAACCATGATTTCAGATGACAAAGCTAGAAACGTGATCAGGAGCAATTATACATTAGTAAATAAATGGTGTTCTTCTATTTACCAAGGTACAGCAATTCTCATTTCAATACATTGCATACGTGTTGCCCTCAAAATCCATTAATCATTGTCGTTCGTAATTATATCACATGGCAATCAAGCCCACACAACTTCCAAAGCATTAAATGCCCCACCCCAACATTTAACTAGCCTCCCTTCCATCCCAAAAGCACATTTGTACAGGTACTATTCCTCTTCCATTGGGCCAAGTCCATAATGCGAGAACACAAAGCATCCCTGACTTCCGCTGGGTGATAGGTGCACTATCTGGCTGAGGGTATCAATTCAACTGCCCCCGTTGATCCATTCAGGGGGAAATGGCTCACCTCCAGCTGCACAAATGTTGTGAAGAGCATAGCAAGGCACTGTCATGAGGACAGCATTAGTTACACTGGCATTCAAATGGGTCTGTAGACATCTCCAACGTGATTTTAATCTGCCAAAAGTCAATTCCACAACCATTCTACACCTGCAATTAAACTTTCTTTTGCTAGGGTCTCTGAAATCAGGGTATAGTTTCATAAGCCAAGGCAAAAAGCAGTAAGCACAGGGTCCTCCAGAATAACAATGGGGTCAGTATCTCCATTTATGTCTATGTCATTTTTTGGGAATAGTGTCCCAGCATGTCCATGAATGTAAATTCTCGAGCGGCAAAAACTCTGTCATTGTGAACTTTTCGAGTACAGCCCACATTGACATTCATAAATCAGCCTCTGTGGTCCATGAAGACCTGCATAACAATGGAGTAATACCCTTTGCAGTTTATGTACTCATTTGCTCACTGAGGAGGGCAAACTATGGGCATATGAGTCCTGTCAATAGCTCTAGCACAGTTTGGAAACCCCATTGTCTCAAAGCCAGCAATGACCTCCGGAATACCTTTAATGCCCCCCACCTTGAGGTAAACCACAGACCTGGTTGCCTCAGATACCTCCATCACCCATTTACCCACATTGGACTTTCCAGCCCCAAACTGGTTGGCAACGCCCTGATGATTATAGCAACTAACTTCTGGATGAGCAAGGGTGATCTCAGTTATGTCTCTTTATGCTGGAGGCATGGGTGGTGGGTGGAGCCCCCCTTTGGCGAGGCTAGCCCCCCAGCCCTGCCCCTTCCGCCTGAGGCCACACTTACCTGCAGCCGGAGCCCCAAGCCCCCCCCAACACTTGCCTGGAAGAGCCCTGACTCCCAACAACCCTCCACACACACACAGCTGGAGGAGCCCCAGGACAGCCTAAGACGCCCCAGCTGTGCTGCGCCTCCCAACCTCAGACCCCAAGTGTGTCTCTTTCCACAGAACCTGAGCTTTGATATGCCCCATGCATGTTCCAGGGCGGCTGAGGAGGCAGTATGTTCTACTCAGCTTCCTGGGTTCATCAGTCATCTCCCTGGGCTCCAGAGAGGTGCCTGATGAAACCAGGAAGCTGATGACAGGTTTCAGAGGAGAAGCCGTGTGAGTCTGTATCCGCGAAAAGAAAAGGAGGACTTGTGGCGCCTTAGAGACCAACCAATTTATTTGAGCATGAGCTTTCGTGAGCTACAGCTAGAACACACCGCCTCCTCAGCCGCCCCAGAACCTGGAAGAACAATTTAATCACCTCAGTAGCTACAGCTCAAAAGAATTCTAGAAATAACTTTATTGAAACTGATTTATTTCGGTCAAAAGGATAGCCGCAGGGACGAATGGGGAAGTGGGTGGAGTGGGGACAGCAAAGTCAACCCAGGGGTGCCCACCCACCATTTCTCCCACTATACTAAGAGGGGACGGGGACAGGGATGAGTAGCGAATGGGGGCAGAAGGTGGGGGAATCGGAGAGGCCAGCCACTCCTCCCTGCTAGGCTGTGGGCAGGGGAGGAGGGCATTATTGCGGGGGAAGGGAGTACCAAGACGCCTTAATCAGGCAGGGAACAGGGGGTGCGATAACTGACATGGGATGGGAATACTGGTTCATCCAGCTGCACTGGGAGGGAAAGACTACAATATCATACGGGGTGTAGTGAATAAAAGGGTTCAACATAAAAAGGGAAGGAGCACAAGCGTATAGGGGGAAAACATGGGTGCACGGAATGAGGGGGCTAGACAAAGGGGGATCAGTGGAAGGCAGGCTGGAAAACAGGCTGGGGACTAACTGTAAGGGTTAGGGTGGGGCAGGGAGATCAGCGAACATTCAGGGGTCAGAGTGGGGCAGGCAAACCAACACACTGCTGGGGACTGGGGTGGGGTATGCAAGCAGGCAAACGGCCAGGGGTTGGGGCGGGACAGGCCAAAAGGGGAAGGGGGGGGGAAACTGTTGCAGGGAGGCTGGTGGGTAAAACTGACAGTAGGGAGGTCTACCAGCCGAAAGGAGCAGAGGAGGGGGTGGGGGCTAATCAAGGGGGAAGGTACGTGCGCCCATGAGTACTTAAAAACTCAGTCTATGCTGGCTGCTGCAATAGTCCCAGATGATGGAGGAGACCACGGCAAGCTGCTAAGTCCAGGAGTGAGGAGTGGAGGCAGATGGTAGGTGGGGATGGTGGAGGGGGACGGGGAGGATTGGAGAGGGAGGACAGATGGATGAGGGGGAGGGCTCCACACCACCTCCCATGTCCCCACAACAACAGTAATTACCCCCACCACAAGAGCAAGGATGTAAACAGTTACTCAGTCCAGCAGTAAGCCCCCTCCACAGTATCCTGAAGGGTTCCTGCACGCTCCCCCGACAGCAAAGGTCCTCCTCTTCCTCATCGAGGCAGCAGCAGGGTTTCAGGGAGCAAAGGTAGCAGCAACCAGCAGGCAGGAGGGACTGATTGTAGTTTGGAGGAGTACTGTTGTTGATCGGAGCATCAGAGTACCAGGGGAAGGGAATCCCTACTCAAGCAGAGCAGAGGGACTCCCCCGGCATGGAGGACCAATAGAAACCCTGCCCAAGGGGAGAGAGGACAGGAAGCTCGAGAAGCTGAAGGGGCAAGAGGCGTTGCCTGACCCACCACATGAAGGAAAAGCATGGGACCCACCATAATAACGTTAGCCATTTGCGACACCCTGAAAACCCCAAGAAGCATGCTTTGTCCACCCCCTGATACAAGAACTCCAGTTAGGACTCTAGATATCATATTGAGAGCTACGTACAGAGGTATTCTTAGGAGAAAACCTGCCCCATGCACAGCAAGAAGAAACCAAGGAGCTGGTTAAAGACTTTAGTGATGTTTCCACTACCAAACCCAGACGAAACCATTTGATAGAACACAACATTCATCTTAAGCCAGCTTGTGCCATCTAGAAGGGCCATTCCTGGATATCTGGATAGCTAAGGGACACCATAATGAAAGAACGGCAGAGCATGCCCCACAAGTGGGGGTGGGGAGGCAACGGAGGAATCTCACGGCAAATGGTGTAATGCGATTGTGCTAGTCCTTAGCTTCTGCAAAGTAGACACAGTGTCTAAATTTGATACATACCTTATATCTTGGATTAGTGAGAGGCTGCATGGGCTGGGAAAGGTCTGTGACACAGAGGCCCACTGGTTCTCTGTGTCAAATACTACTCTCAAGCCTGAGAAACTCACTGTGCCTAACACATTGTTGTTGGAGTATTTTTCTATAAAGAATAATATATGAGGTATCAAATGAAAGCTTAGATCATACTAGTCTTCATAAGCACTGTGATGGCCAGTTTGTAAGGAGCTACGCATACCTACTAAAAATGTGTTTTAAACTGTTCAGCCAGGCAGAGTTGACAAACAGGGTTTTTTTCAGACAGGAGATAAGATGCATCTCTCTCTGGCACACGTAAATTAAGCCAATAACACTTGTATACATCTTTCAGAACATTTCAGTATAAAGGCAATAGTATGGAATGTTAAAGAAAAATGGAAATGATAAAGCTGCTTTCCCGTTTTTCTACATCCATTTTGAAGTGAGGGCACCAGAATATTACACAGTATTTTGGTAATTGTCTTAATGCTGTTACTATCACCTCCCTATAATATTATTCCCCAGCTTATGCATCCAAGGACCACATTTACCATCTTCGCTACAACATGCACTGGAAGTTCATGTTCAGTTGGTTATCTACCACAAGCCTTAAGCCCTTTTCAGTGTCATTTCATTCCAGGACACAGTCTCTCATCTTGTAAGTGTGATCTGCCTTCTTTGTTCTTAGATGTATGACCTTTTAGTGGGCTTGTGTATTCTGTTCAAATGAACTCAACATATGAAGAGATAAAGGTCAGTCTGTATAACTGACAAGTCAGTATTTACCACTCTGTCAATCTTTGCATCATCCACAAATTTTACTAGTAATGATTTTATATTTACTTCCAGATCACTGATAAAAATACTGAATAGTATATGCCTATTCCTTTTATCAGAATGTCACATGGGACTAAGTCAAATGCCTTACAAAAGTCTAATTATTTTAAGTCAGGCAATTAACTTTTATCAGCCAAACTTGTGATCTTATCAAAAAAATGAAATCAGGTTTGTTTGACAAGATCTATTTTCCAGAAAACTTTGTTGACTAGCATCAAGTATATTCCTGTCCTTTCATTTTCTATTGATTGAATCCATATGAAAGTTTCCATTATTTTTCAAAAAACTGATATCAGGCTAACCAGCCTATAATTACCTGGGTCATCCCACTTTTCCCTTTTGAATATTGGCACTTCTGAACTTTTCCAGCCTTCTAGTATTCCAAGACTTATTAAAAACTAACATAAGTGGATGAGAGATCTCCTCAGCCAACTTTTTAGGTCTCCTGGGTGCAAGTTATCCAAGCTGCTGGTTTTAAAATGTTTATCCCTAGTAGATGTTGTTTAACATCCTCCTTAGTTATTAATGGACTGAATGATAGTTCATCAGCCTCATGTAATATGAATACATCAACCTTGGATCTGCCAGCCATGGATTTTTCCCCGATGTCTTTAGCTTCCTTATCAATTTTATAAGCTTCTTTACCTCTACTGTCTATTGATTGCTATCTATCTCCCCTTTTTCCATTTGTGTGTGTGAATATATATATTTATTTCTACCTTTGCTTCCCATATTAACCAGAATGGGCTTTTAACCAAAGTTGTTATCTTTAACATTGTGGAATTGTGACTTTTTGCACATCTTCTAGACTCTTCTTAAACAACTCCGAATTTCTATTCACATTTTGCTGTCTAATTTTTTTCTTCCAATCAATTTCATTCATATTTTTCCACAGCTTTGGGAAATTATCCCTTTTGAAGAACCAAATATATCTATCACTGGTTGGGTCTGTCCTCTGTTTGCCTTTAATTAACATAATCAGGTCATGATCGCTGGTCCCTAGGCAACCACCAACTTGTAGTCAGTGATCAATTCATATTTAACCATTACAATGAGTGTTAAAATAGAGTTCCCACACATTGGGTTCAATTTTTAGACACTACAGTGATGTTTTACTAGTGACTACAAGAAACTTCAAGCATGTGTGTCCCAGGCTGAAGTCCTCCATGATAACACAAATTTTCTTTCCACAAATTGCAGACATGGTCTGAAGAAGCAACTAATCCTGCTCTTCTGGTCTTTATTAAAAAAAACTTATTGAGAAAATTCCATCTCTTTCCTTCTTAGTCAAAAAGGTCTCTTAGTCTTTGTGGTGCTTAGGTACATATTTGAATGGTAGAGTAAGCATTGTGCTTTTTTTTTTTTTTAACCATTATGTTTGAGGAAAACAAAAATAATTAAATATTGTCTATTAGGAAAGAAAGCAAACAGTGGTTAAAATGCTCACATCCGGCACCACTTTGTTAGATCTAATGGCATCTGAGGGTTTTTTTTTGTTTTTTTTTGTTTTTTTTGTTTTTTTGCAAATGATTGTTTGAAATATGCTTTTGGAAAATGTACATAAAAATAGAGCTGCTGCTTGTATTCATATTCACTGTACAAATAATAGTAATGTACTTTGTTAGTTAATCAGGATTTCTGTTTATGCTAATGGGAAACGTGGAATGAGCTATGGAAATGAGTTAGCACAATCTCTCTCCATCTCAGGTTTCTGTATATGATATTAGAGTATTTTGACCACTCGTGGTAGAGTTGATGGCTAGCTGTAAGTCTATTTTTCTGCTACTAGTCTTTTGCGGAGGTAACACAAGTCTAGTAACTAAACTCTAAAACCCCCAAGGATGTGAATAAAGTTCATTATTTGCCAAAGTGTCTGTGAAAGGATATATAAGGCTAGCACATTCCTTTCAGACAGGCTGATGCTATAAGCCCTGTGCACTCAATATTGCAGTTGAAGTAGAAGGGCCAAGTAAACCTAGACCATCCCTGACGGGTGTTTCTCTAACCTGTTCTTAGAAATCTCCAGTGCCAGGGATTTCACAACCTCCTCTGGAAGCTAATTCCAGAGCATAAAATACCCTTATAGTTAGAAAGCTTTTCCTAATATCTAGCACAAATCGCCCTTGCTGCAGATTAAACTGATTAATTCTTGTTCTACCTCCTGTGGACATGGAGCACAACTGATCACAGTCCTCAACATATTTGAAGACTATTATAAGGTCCTCCTCCCCCGTGCACAGTGTTCTTTTTTCAAGACTAAACACACCCAATTTTTTTAACCTTTCCTCATAGGCCAGGTTTTCTAAATCTTTTATAAGTTTTGTTGCTCTCCTCTCGACTCTCTCCAGTTTCTCCATGTCTTTCCTAAAGCATGGTGCCCAGAACTGGACATAGTACTCCAACTGTGGCCTCACCAGTGTTGAGTAGGGTGGGACAATTACCTCCTATGGCTTACATCCAACACGCCTTTTGATACATGCCAGACTGTTATTAACCTTTTTCACAAGTGCATCACACTGCTGAGTTATATTCAATTTGTGATCCACTATAACCCCCAGATCCTTTTCAGCAGTATTATCACCTAGTCATATATTCCCAATTTCATAGTTGTGCATTTGATTTTTTTTCCTTGCTAAGTGAAGTCCTTTGCATTTGTCTTTATTGAATTCCATCTTGGGGAAGGCATATACAAGAAATGCTAGATCAGGTCCGTTGATTTTAACTTAGAGCCTAATCCTGTAAACCATTACTCATGTGAGTTGCCCTGACTTCCATTTAGACTACTCATCTAACTAAAGATAATGCATATGAGTAAGAGTCTGCAGGATTAGACCCATCGTTATTATGCAAGGTTCCAACTCTGCAACTGATAGCTCCGTGAAAGGAAGGCTATTGTGAAAACTTTCATTCCCAACAATACGTTTGTATTGTCAAGACTGTCTTCACAAGGAAAAGGACTAAACAGAGAGCTGGCTAAATACCGACAATTCCATTATGCAATGGCTTTTGAGGTTATGAAATGTGTTTTTATTCTTCATTGGATTGAAAACAAAACCTTTAGAATATTTTTGTGAAAAGGGACTGTTTCAAAATGTCCATTTTCCAACTGAAAAGGTTTTTGATACAGATCTCTCTCTTTCTGGAAGTGACCTGAAAGATGATGCTGGACCTCAGAAATCTACCCATCAGAATCAATATATCTCCACAAAACATTTCAATGTCAACAAAGTAGCACAGTTCAATGAGCTCTAGCTAGCTTTTTTGTTTTTAAAAAGGTAACTTAATATTAGCTTTGAGAGTTGGGTAGTCTCCAGAACTGATGGGCATAAAAGTGGAGCTAAAAAGGGCCCAATGCCTGGCTTTAGAAAGAGGATCTCAGGCTGAATTTCATAACCCTATGCAGACTCATTACTAGTGTATGCAGGCCTCACTGTTGTTTCTAACAAATCATAATTCCACTTTGGAGTTTTATAAGACATATACACCAAAGCATTGCAATCCACGTTTATTGTCCTGATTTGGTAGTAAAACTGAAAAGGAGAATGGTAGTCCACTGGTATGGTTAGTAGTAGTCCTAGTCCTAGAAAGAGTAGTCAGTGCTAAACCTGGAGAAAAATCTTTTTTTTAATCATTAAAATAAAATAGCACAGATTAACTATGTCATGGAATTTTATTGGAAAATGTAAAAATCAGATTTACCCTGTGCT
Source organism: Lepidochelys kempii (assembly GCF_965140285.1). Classification (NCBI taxonomy): domain Eukaryota; kingdom Metazoa; phylum Chordata; order Testudines; family Cheloniidae; genus Lepidochelys; species Lepidochelys kempii. The sequence goes on from NC_136382.1 coordinate 59,813,853, forward strand.
TGGTGGGGTAACACATTCTCCAATTTTACTGAAGCCTAGCATTGTCCTCAACTCCTCATACACTGGGCATTTTAGTGGCCATTCTATTGTTTTAACCAACTATCTGGAGAAATTGCTGGAAAAGGCTGATGTAGCTGCTAATGTCTTTATCCAACAGACATTCCCACCAGAGTGTCTCAGCACCTCTGTACTGAAATTGCCTCTTGCTGAATATTACGTGTCAATAAATATCAAACCAACTCTACTGTGTTCAAATCCAAGGAACTGCCACAAGATAATAGATGTGCACTTAGTCTAACAAAACTGTGATTTCTCCCCAGAGTGCCATCTGGAAATGTGGTATCACTGAGCCCCCAATGCACCAGGCTGGGCTCCCTTTACACTGTATTGCTGTGACCAGCCTGCTAAGACCCCTCCCAGGCTCCAGCCTGCACTTTTACCAGCACACGTACAGGTAGGGACACACCCAGCTGCAGTTACATACAGACACTGTGATCAACTCTGCATGGGGAGGCTTCAGCTAAGGAACTTCCCAGCTACTCAGGCATGCGCCCCCCACTCTGGAGTGAAAACCCAAAATTATACCATCTTGCATTGCACAGGAAAGTGTACAACATAAGCTTATGAAATTCGTCCCCTCCCTCAATTTGGAGAGGAATACACAACAGCTTTTTGCCCCGAGTTATGCCTCCCACACACTGGTTTTAGACAAAGCAAAAACAAGTTTATTAACTACAAAAGATAGATTTTAAGTGATTATAAGTCATAGCAAACAGATCAGTGCAGTTTCCCTCGTAAATAAACAAAACATGCAAACTAAGCTTAATATACTAAACAGATTTAATATGAATAGCAGATCCTCACCCTAAGCGATGATACCAGCAGGCTGCAGATTCTTAAAGGGCAAGCTGCACTAATTTATAGCTTAAAATCCCCAGGTGTTCCATTGACAGGCTAAAAATCCCTTTAGCCTGGGTCCAGCTCTTCCCCCAGTTCAGTCTCTCTGTTTCTTAGGTGTTTCCAACAGTCTCTTTGGGTGGGGAGGTCAGTGAAGAACCACGATGATGTCACTCCCCTGCCTCATATAGCTTTTGCATATGGCAGGAACCCTTTGTTTCAACACTTGCTTCCCACACTAGTCAGTGGAAAAACACTGACATCCCAAGATGGAGTCTAGCACCAGGTGTCCAGGTCGCATGTCCCTGTAGTGTCACAGTGGCCATAATTCAGAGGCTGTCTGTAGCATCCTCCAGAACACTCCCCAGGTCCAGGAAGATAAGCTCCTTCTAAGGCCTATCATTTTCCTAATGGCTCATTAACCTGAATGGACCCTTCCCAGCCAGCCATCTAGACTGAGAGTCTTTTGCCTAGTGGACATTTCCCAGGTGTAAATACATTTGTAATACAGATATATAGTCAATATTTTTAACTTCAGATACAAAAATGCTACATACATATGTAACCCCCACACCTCCTGAGTGTGGTGTTTTGTCCCATCTAGTGAGACCAAGACCACTTAGAGAGAGTTAAATGAGTCTTCTGTACAGCCTTAGCTAACAGACAGTTGGCTTTTAGCTCATGTTGTGGAGGCTCATGCACTAAGCTCCAAAGGCCCCAAGTTTGATCCTGCCCGCCGATGACTGGAGTCTGTTGATGTTACACATACAAATAGGATAATCATATCCAGTAAATCATAACCTTTCCAATGATATCTCACATGACCTATATTACATAAAATACATCATAATTATGTCATAATCATATAATATCTCTATGAAGAATATGGGATGTCGTGTCACAAGTGGAATAATGATAAACTCTAAAAGAAATGAATGTGAAACACACCATTGTGATGGAACTCAGCTGGGTGGTGTGGTATAAACATATGTTTAAAGAAACCAAACAGGTTCCAAATCTACAGATTTTACATGACCCATCTTTATATGGAAGGAATGCTTCGTATCACTTCCTAAACTTTGTCATTGGTTGCCATATTTCTTGGAGTTCTATAAAATGCTCCTACATATTCAACATGACCAGCTCCTCTCATGTGCTTCCACTGTATCGAGCTTTTATAGACAGACACCATAGACAGGTTTGTTTTCTCTCTGGGTGCAGTCTCAGACCAAGTGTACATTCCCTCACCTGCTAGCTGACAGAGGGAGATACCTTGTTTTCTATTTACTCAAAGTAATCCAATGCATTCTCCCTCTCCAACTTTCTTGTTTGTCAGAAACCAAGTCTGTAAATCTTCCACCACCCCTGTCTTTCATCCTTCCCCACCAGTTTGTATTGATCAGTCAATTTCCTCACTGATGAAACTTGAACAGGTTGGAAGAACGAGATCTACTGTCACCTGATCCTGTGAAATGAAGATCCACTGCTTCAAAAGCTCATGGGTGTCTGAAGAACTGGGGTCAAGTGTTCATGACACTCAGCTCCAAGGATCTCTTATTGTATGAACCTGCTGGAAACTAGGGAACGGTAAATATCAGGCTTTGTGATTCCACTGAATGGTGATTTAGCAGATGTGAAGCAGCAATAAACCATAAATCAAAATTAAATTTCATTAGACAAACACCCCTTTTTTTAGGGCTCACTCAGAACCATGAGGGAGAGAACAACCTCCCCACCAACATCCTCCTCATGTTTTCCCAGGAGCCCTCTTTATAAGCCTGACTCCTGAGCACCTGTACAAAGGAAGGAGAAAATGAAGATGGAGTTAACCCCTTATGTACTGGGGACCAGTAGTGTTACTGCATCTGGTCACTTTCATTAGAGTGAGATTCTGGAAATCATTACTGAGGCCAGCAGTCATGTTAGAGTCAGCAGTGGACCAAAGAATAGCATTTCAGCATTCCAGTGAGGTCAAAATTGGGCCAAATATGTTTGCTCATCTCTACAAGAAAGCACTGAAGTTTATCACCATCTTTGTACTATGTTTCTGGGTGGTAGCAACCTGTATTGCTGTATATACTTGTTTACTCAGTTATTCTCTGTATGATTTTAAAACTATTATTCAATATTTTGAATTCCAGTGAATAGCAGAATTTGGTGGGAATATTCTCTTGTGCAACTGGCCTGTGGAAGATCTTCCTCTACCTTACTTGCTATTTCCAACTGCTTTTCTTCACTAGATAGATAATATTTTGTTAATAATAGAAAGAGCAATTACAATATTTGTAATAGATTTTAAAATAGTAATAGTGTGTAGAAAGAAAATGCATATACATGTACATAAATATACTGCAATGTATGTTTTAAAATATATTGTTTATTTTCTATAAACTATTGCTAATATACTGTAACTAAACTATATAAAAAAACCCACACACTGAGTCCTCTCTGGAAACATCAGAAAGACAAACAAGAAAGACATTCACTAGTGAAACTTATTTGACCAAAGCTGAGATCAAAGGGGACAAGAGAAACTGGGAATGTCGAATTCAGCCTTTATCACGGACTCCTGTGATGTGGTGTAAAGTGAGCAGAGAGCATGTTATTTGCCAGATGTTGAAGGAATGAGAAGCAAATAAATAATATTAGTCAGACAGCTGCACTTATTTGTACAAAACAAATTCCTACAGTATAACAACATGCAGGAGAATACAACAAACAGTAATGTTAGAGAATCAACTTATTATGGAGTTAGATTAGAAATCAATGCCTTTAGGAAGTGAGGTTTCCAGTTTAAGGCCCCAATCTTGCAAACACTTGTGCACATGTAAGCAGGGTCTGAATGAATTTTCCTCTGACAACTAGCTGGGAGTGGGAGAGACTTCCGGAGCAAACTGTATTTACATGAACACACCTGCTCTGCTTATATATCCATCAGATAGAGCTGTGTTGCTCAAAGTAATCAACTTTGGCTGGTGTTGGGTTACAAATCACTTAAAAACTGAGTGCAGGGATAGTGAAATGCTGTTACCAATGTTGTCATTATTCTATGAATAAAGAGGAGCAGAACTGTGCTTAACCTGTCCCAAATGAAGGGTTCACCCTCACCTGTTAAGCCAGGGGCTCAAATGCCAGAGCCCTGGGAAAGTAAGAGTGGTGGGGAGTCTCCCTAAGTCTGGTCCCTGGTCTGGTTTAAATGCTCAATCAGAACTGAAATCAGTTGTGGTGAGACTGTGTTTCTGCCCAGCCTGCTAAGAGCTAAAAATCACTGAGAGCTGAAGTCACCTGGCAAATGGTAAAGCCCTCTTTCTCAGAATTTTCAAAATGACTCCTATTCTTCCACTGTGTTCCTATCACCCTTCCTGTCTCTCTGTTTCAGATTTTTTCCTTTCACTGTACCTGTTTCACTGCTATTGAAAGTAGGTCCCTTATTTTTGTGCCTAAGTAGCTGCTGAGTTCTCTCGAAAATCTTACCCTTATTCTTGTTCTGCATCAGGTCTCCACATGTAAAAGGGGGCTAATGATACTTGTCATCCCGCTCTTTGTCTGTTTAGTCCTTATGCCCTTTGAGGGTGGGTATATCTCTTACTATGAATGTACACAGTGTCTAGCACAAGAGTGCCCCAGTGATATATGCCACCACTAATCAGTACTGTAAGAGAAATAAGTGCTGTGACTATTTATTATTATTATTAATAATAATTAATACATTTCCCTGAACCTGCCTTGGTCCAGTTGTCTTGTCAGGTAACTTATTTGATATATTTATTGCACATTATAAGAAAAACTCTGTCTGTAAACTTTATTTAATCCTATCTTTTAGATTATAGGCCCTACTTTTTTAGCCCTTTTTACTGGCTCTTAATCACTAACAGAAATCTGCACCAAACTCTGTGCCATTGTCTTTGCTATGGAATTTATCTTCCAATTATTGCCTGTAATTCATCTGGGCCTGGAGCTTTCATCATCTTTTCGTAATTCTGATGATCCCATTTTCTGTTCTCATACAATGGTAAAAACCATTAAACATGCCATTTTTTACTTTTTGGAAATGGATTCCAGTCTTTTTGGGACACTATCCATTTCTCTGCTGAATCAATTAGGTGAAGGAATAATTTAAGTCCGAAGTAATATCAATATTGTGTACGAAACGTTACACAATGAACCTTCTTATTCTGCAACATTAATAATTTATTTTCATGCCCGCTATGTGTGTTACCAGCTCCATCTGCATACAGTAGCTTTTCCTTAGGAACCCCACAGTTTCTTCTCTCTCTGCTTTTATGTTATTCCATTTGATTTTAACTAGCATACCCTGCAACTTATCCATAATGGGCTCTTTCTGACTCTTCACACTGGAAAGGAAGAAGGGCCTTAATCCAGCAATCTGTTCAATGGGGTTGAGTCCTGTGCCTTCACAGAGACTGCAGCGTGCATCACCTCACATGGCACTGGAATCCACACTGATGCTATTACTTGCATGATTGTGGCCATGGTTCCAGAGATAGAAGACAATTTAATTAAAAAACAGGAAACAAAAGAACGACCCTTGAAAATATCTACAGTAAATATATTAGGAGAAATATTTACATTTAAAGTAATGCTGATAAGTAAATTCAGCCAATAAAGGAGCCTATCCTGATCCCGCTGATATCAATAGGCCCAAAAGTGGACCCAAAGGAACTCATTGTGTGACAGATAGGGAAACTTCCTGCAATATCTTTGATAAACCCTACTGTACTAACTGTAGGACTGGTTTATGTATCATTGTGGGCTAGGGACTGCTTGCACTCCACAGGGGATGGTTACCACAGCTCCTCCAGGAAGTGAAAGCAGTAGGGGATGATTAAAGCAAATCACTCAGTTTGTAACACTTCCAGAAAAGTACCACCTGCTGGGATGGCTCATATATTCTGATTCAAATTGGATGCTCTGGAGACCAGCAGACATAGAAAGGATTTTTTGATGAACAGTCTGAGCTTTGTCCTGGTTCTTGACCTAAAGTCTCACATGAACCTGTAACCTGAGGAAAAACCCAGTTTGGGAGTTTGAAGAACTAACAACTGTCGGAGTTGGGAGTGACCTCTGATAAGCATTTTTGCATGTATGTAGGTTGTGTAATTGTTTCTATGTACTTTCTCTATAATGCATTTCCCTTAAGAATAAATGTGCTTGCTTAAAAGGAGCTGTGTGGTCAGTTGTAATTTCTGGAAATACACTGCTCATAGCCCTCAGAGAGAAAGCAAAGCACAGGAGCTGGACTTTTAGGCAGACTGGCTTGCCGGGGATATCACAGTGTAGATCAGAATGCTGTGCAGCCTTAAAGCCCCTGGTCAGAAGGGAGTGAGATGCTGGTTTCTACCCAAGAGACGTGACAGCTGGGTGCCAGAAACCTTTAAGTGGGTGCCCTCAAGGGACCACAGAGTGAGAAATAGAGACACAATTACCCTGAAACTGTAACATGTTGCTCATTCCATCATGTAGTACTTCCTATTTAACTCTTGCATCACTCCAGTGAGGAACCTGAATACAAATTAGTTGTTTACATTTCCTTTCAGCCTCTTTTATTTAGATACTTATTGCATTCTGCATCCTATCTCTTCAAATCAATTGTTTCTTCATTTGAATTATAAACATTGCTTTTCCCATGTCTCTTCCAGGCATCTCCAAAACCACATCAGATTATCAGTCAAAAGGAGAAATGAAGTTTGTGAAATACAGTATTTATTTATCTCAAGACAAACAGTAAAGTGCAATGGTGACATCAGTACTTGGCATAAATATGCCTCTTAATCAGGAAAGCAGCATGACTTTTCCTGTTTGTATGATGATAATACCCCCAAGGCTTTATTTTTCAATTTCAAAGTCCCAGTTGCTGGTTTCTTAGTTTTGAAGATGCAGCCAAGCTATAAAAAAATAAAAAGTTTTAAACCATTAGTATTGTGCTTAAAAATAACCACTCAATGAACAGGCCATTGTACAGTGTCCCATTGTACATACAGTTTGGAGCTGGCTGGGGAAATGGAGGGAGGACCAGAACTGGGGTCTGGGCTCCCTACTCGCCACCGCCCCCCCAAGATGGACCTGACTGAGGCGTCCTATTTTCTGTACCTACAAGCTCTGTTTTGGACTGTGTTCCTGTCATCTAATAAACCTTCTGTTTTACTGGCTGGCTGAGAGTCACGGTGAATCGCAGGAAGTGGCGGGTACAGGGCCCTGACTCCCCCACACTCCGTGACACTTACAATTAGGTTTGGAAGAATTCATATTTTTTTAAAAAACATTTTGATTAATAATATCTGTTTATTTTTAAGCATTTTTTTTCAATTTTTATGGATTTAAATTTTCACAGGTGTGGGATATCAGGGAGGTTTCAGAATTATTCAATTATTGTAGATGCTGAGATTCATAAAGTTAAAGCTTTCTAAACCATTAAAACACAAATTGGCAACATCACATGTCAAAATATATTAAGTCAATATCCTTAAATCAACAAATCATATTGTTTTTTACTATTGATTCACCACTACATTTGTAACAAGCTTAATTCAAAAGTCCAAATCACTGTATTTTGACTATAATCAGTTCTCAATTTTTTTCCTTTATATTGCCTATCTGTAAATTTTTATTTTTATCAATAGAAATATATTTTTGTCAGTTTGAGTGTGTGTGTGTGTGTGTGGTTAAATTGATGTTTATCAGCAGTTACCAAGGAAAATCTACTCCTTCCAAGCCTACTTAAAATGTAAATAGCCATAGAGCACATTATGGTATATTGGATTTTGGACCAGATTTTCATGGATTTTGAACCAGAGGATTTATTGTGCTAGAAAGTAATTCATGACAAGAACTCAAAACTTAAAATCAATCCACTCTTATTGTCAGAGACACTTTCTAAGCAGAACAGAAGGCATGGTCCCTGCACCAAAGACTGTACATTCTATACAAAACAAAGAAAATGGCAAGAGAGAGAAACAGCAATAGACAGGTTTCAGAGGAACAGCCGTGTTAGTCTGTATTCGCAAAAAGAAAAGGAGTACAGTAGGACAGTGGGGTGGGAGGAGGTATTGTTTCATGATTTCTGTGTGTATATAAAGTCTGCTGCAGTTTCCACGGTAAACATCTGATGAAGTGAGCTGTAGCTCACGAAAGCTCATGCTCAAATAAATTGATTAGTCTCTAAGGTGCCACAAGTACTCCTTTTCTTTTAGCAATAGACAGGTTGGTGCTGAGTTGAACTCACTGCTCCTGATTGAATAAAATCTGTGAACATCCTATTATTTTTATTACTCCATCTTCCCCACCCTGGGAAGATTCCCACCCTGAGTTTATCACTCAGTTGTCAAAATCACATATGTATTCCTTTCCCAACATTTCTAAATGCTTCAAAATCATGTTACAAATCTTGTTAAAATATATTTTGTAACCTATCTAAGGTATAAATGTGAACTGTAATACACAATAGATGGATGATTATAATATGAATAAGCCTGATTTCAAGGGAGTTGCCAGGAATTTGGTTGAAAGGTGAGTAGCCTCCAGCACCCGAGAATCTTGCAAGCTCAACAACACTCTAGCTGTATGACCCACAGTATAAGAGATGGACCCAAACTTAAGCTATGGGTCCTAATACTTCCAAATGTCATGGCTGTCCCAATCTGCATAATGGACAAAACCAAAATTCCTGCTACAGACACTCACATTTTGGGAATGTTCACTCCACATTCTGGATTTGGATCCAAATCCTGTGGCATGAGTCCAGCTCTCTGACAGAGAATATATATTGTTATGACTGCAAGTACCAACTTTTGGCAATTGGAATTTATGTTGGTATAGTTCCATAATTACACAGATCAGATTGCCTCCCACAAACCAAGAAACTTTATAGTAAAAAATAGTGGTGAAATTGAGTGTTTATCTCTTGTGACTCAAAGATTAATCAGCAAATTGAAATCATGTGAAAATATTTATTTAGAAAATAGATTTGCCCCTGGAAACCTTCCTTCTGGGTGAATGATTTACATATTCTTCTGTGTATCCTTGCAATGAATTGGAGTTTGACACAAACCTCTTCATGATTATTCATAACTGATTTTTATTAGCTAAGGCAGGTTCCAGAGGTCCCATGAAGAGTTACTTAATTGGATTAGGGCTAGATATTTCCCTCCATTGCATGGCATAGAGCAAGCAAATGTGCTGGGTGAAATGTGACTGGGAATTATATAAGAAGGGAAACAGCTGCAAGGTATATTACCCTCTGTCACATAGCAAGTGGGGCAGGTCTCTGTGGCAATGTCTCCAAACATTAATTAAACTGGATAAGTGCCTGGTCACAGTGGAGTGGTCTGTGGCAGTAATCCAGAAATACTGTCACAGAGTAGTGCAGGGAAAGCCAGCAGAGGAATGAGGATTCCATTCGTACGGTAGGGAATTCAGTGGGGGAATCTGCTCAACAGCTTAGATGTTTATACATAAATGTAAGGCATATTGGGAATAAACAGGACAAACTGGAAGGATTAGTACATAACCTGAATTATGACTTAATTGGTATCACAGAGACATGGTGGGATAAGTCTCATGACTGGAATATTGATATAGAAGTGTATAGCTTATTCTGGAAGGACAGGCAGGGTAAAAATTGAGGAGGTGTTGCATTATACATCAAGAGTATATACACTTGATCCGAGGTCCAGAAAAAGGGATGGAAGAGAGACCAGTTGAGAAGCTCTGGGAAAAGATAAAACTGGCAAAAATAGGGGTGATGTCCTGGTAGAGGTTTACTGTAGACCACCAAATCAGGAAGAAGCCATGGATGATGCATTTCTAGAACAAATAACAGAAACGCGAAAAACACAAAACCTGGTAGTAATGGGGGACTTTAACTATCCAGACATCTGTTGGAAAAAGAAATAGGGCAAAACATAATTTTTCTTGGTATGTATTGGAGCTTTTTTTCCCAGAAAGTGGAGGAAATAACCAGGAGGGACTTATTCTGACCAACAGGGAAGGGCTGGCAGCAAATCTAAATGTGGAAAGCAATTTGGGTGAAAGTGATTATGAAATGATAGACTTAATGATTCTAAGGAAAAGGAGTGAGAGCAGCAGAATGACAGAGGACCTCAAAAATAAATAAATAAATAAATAAATAAAAAAGCAGACTTTACGTACCAGTTAGAATCATAGAATATTAGGGTTGAAAGAGACCTCAGGAGGTCATCTAGTCCAACCCCCTGCTCAAAGCAGGACCAACACCAACAAAATCATCCCAGCCAGGGCTTTGTCAAACCGGGCCTTAAAAACCTCTAAGGATGGAGATTCCACCACCTCTCTAGGTAACCCATTCCAGTGCTTCACCACCCTCCTGGTGAAATAGTGTTTCCTAATATCCAACCTAGACCTCCCACACTGCAACTCGAGAGCATTGCTCCTTGTTCTGTTATCTGCCACCACTGAGAACAGCCTAGCTCCATTCTCTTTGGAACCCCCCTTCAGGTAATTGAAGGCTACTATCAAATCCCTCCTCACTCTTCTCTTCTGCAGACTAAATAACACCAGTTCCCTGAGCCTCTCCTTGTAAGTCATGTGTTCCAGCCCCCTAATAATTTTCGTTGCCCTCTGCTGGGCTCTCTCCAATTTGTCCACATCCCTTCTGTAGCGGGGGGCGGCCGGGGGACACCAAAACTAGACGCAGTACTCCAGGTGTGGCCTCACCAGTGCCAAATAGAGGGGAATAATCACTTCCCTCGATCTGGTTGCAATGCTCCCACTAATACAGCCCAATATACAATTGGCCTTCTTGGTAACAAGGGCATACTGCTGATTCATATCAAGCTTCTCATGCACTGTAATCCCCAGGTCCTATTCTGCAGTTCTTTGAGTTTAAGGTCGCGTGGGAAGAAAATCTAAGCTTAAAAATTGTTCAGGAGAACTGGCAGTTTCTCAAGGAGACAATATTAAAGGCACAACTTCAAACTATCCTGATGCAAAGGAAAGATAGGAAGAATAGTAAGAGGCCAGGCTCCTTCAGGAGCTCTTTAATGATCTGAGGGAAGATTACAAAAAGTAGAAACATGGATAAATTGCTAAGGAGTAGTACAAAAGAATAGCCCAAGCACATAGGAACAAAATCAGAAAGGTTAAGGCACAAGTTGAGTGATACCTAGCAAGGGACTATAAAAGGAAGTAAGAAGAGATTATTTAAATATATTAGGAGAAAGATGAAGGAAAATGTAGGTCCTCTACTTAACAGGGAAGGAGGGCTAATAATGATGATATCAAAAGATTGAGGTGTTTAATGCCTAGTTTGCATCAGTCTTCACTTAAAAAAAGTGAATGTTGACTTGGTACTCAAACACAATAAATATTAACAAAAAGGGGGAAGGAATCCTAGCCAAAACAGGAAAAAAACAGGTTAAAGAATATTTAGATAAGTTAGATATGGGGTCTCAAACACAAATGACCATGAGGGCCACATGAGGACTAGTGCATTGGCCCGAGGGCCGCATCACTGACACCAGCCCCTTGTTGCCCCTGGCCCCGCCCCCACTCCACCACTTCCATGAGGCCCCACCCCTGCCCCGCCTCTTCCCACCCCTTCCCTGCTCCCATTCTAACCCCTTCCCCAAAGTCCCCACCCCAACTCTGCCCCCTCCCTGCCCCCAGGGTGTGCAGGAGGGGTGCAGGGTGTGGTGGGGGCTCAGGGCAGGGAGTTGAGGTGCAGGAGGTGTGCAGGGTATGGCAGGGGGCTCAGGGCAGGGAGTTGGGGTGTGGGGTGCAAGAGAGGTGAGGGGTGCAGCAGGGGGCTCAGGGCAGGGGGTTGGGATGCAGGGGGAGTGCAGCATGCGACTCAGGGCAGGGAGTTGCCACGGTTACCTGTTCCCGGCCAATGGGAGCTGTGATTGGCAGTGCCTGGAAGCGAAAGCAGGGCACGGAGTCCTCTGTCCATCCCCCCCCGACCCAGGGCCACAGGGACATGGTTCCGTGTGCCACAGGGGGGTGATCCCACGGCTGGATTCAGTCCATGGGCTTTGGTTTGCCCACCGTTGGCCTGAAGGTAGGCAGAGGGGCCGGGGGGGGGGGGTGCAGGGAGCTTGGCAGGCCACACAAAAGAGCCCCGCAGACCATGTGTTTGAGACCCCTGAGTTAGATGTATTCAAGTGGGCAGGGCCTTAAGAAATTCATCCTAGCGTACTTAAGGAACTAGATGAAGCTGTCTCGGAATTGTTAGCAGTACTCCTGGATGACTCCACTGAGAACCCCTGGAGGACAGAAAACTGGAAAAAGGCAAAAATGGTACCTATATTTAAAAAGAGGAACAAAGAGGCCCCTTCGTCAGCCTAACTTTGATACCTGGAAGGATATGGGACAGATAATTAAACAGTCAGTTTGTAAGCACCTGAAGGATAATAAGGTTATAAGCAATAGCCAGCATGGATTTGTCAAGAACAAATCCTACCTCACACCTAATTGCCTCCCTTGACAGGGTAACTGGCTTAGTAGATGTGGAGAGAAGCAGTAGACATGATATATCTTGATTTTAGTAAGGCTTTTAACCCAGTCCCACATGATAGTCTCATAATCAAGCTAGGGAAATGCAGTCTAGATGAAATTACTATATGGTAGGTAGACAACTAGTTTAAAGACCATACTCAAGTGTAGTTATCAATGTCTTGCTGTCAAAGTGGGAGGACAAATCCAGTGGGGTCCCACAGAGGTCAGTCTTCAGTCTGGTATTATTCAATATTTTCAGTAATGACTTGGATAATAGAATGGAGAGTACATTTATAAAACCTGCAGATGACACCAAGCAAGGGGGAGGGGTTGCATGCACTTTGAAGATGAATATTAGAATTCAAAATGACACTGACACACTGGACAATAGGTCTGAATTCAACAAGATGAAATTGAATAGACAATTGCAAAGTACTACAATTAGGATGGAAAAATCAAATGCACAGCTACAAAATGGGGAATAGCTGACTAGCTGATAGTACTGCTAAAAAAGGATCTGGGGTTATTGTGTGTCATAAATTGAATATGAGTCAACAATGTGATGCAGATATGAAAAAGGCTAATATCAATCTGGGGAGTATTAACAGGAATGTTGTATGTAAAATCTGGCAGGTAACTGTCCCACTTTACTCAGCACTGGTGAGGCCTAAGCTAGAGTACTGTGTCCAATTCTGGGTACCACACTTTAAGAAAGATGTGGACAAACGAGAGCCCAGAGGAGAGAGAGAGAGGGGAAAAAAAAAGATAAAAGGTTTAGAAAACCTGACCTGTGCGACAAGGTTAAAAAAACAAAATGGGGCATGTTTAGTTTTCAAATCTGATAGCAGTCTTCAAATATACAAAGGGCTGTTATAAAGTGGACAGGGATCAAATTTTCTTCATGTCCACTGATGGTAGGAAAAGAAGTAATGGGCTTTATCTGCAGCAAGAGAGATTTAGGTTGGTATTAGCAAAAACTTTCTAACTACAAAGGGAGTTAAATTCTGGAATAGCACTTAATCCCCATCACTGGATGTTTTCAGAAACAGGATGGATAAACTCCCATCAGAGGCAGTCCAGGTTTACTTGGTCCTGCCTCAGTGCAGGAGGCTGGACTTGAGGACTTCTCAAGGTCCCTTCTAGCCCTACATTTCTATGATTCTATGGTCCAGATGCAGGATTTAGGCCAAAGCTTCTTGTGGGTTCTATGGTCAACACAGTTGACAGGTCAGGACCCGTTGCCAGGAAGGGAAATAATATGAAGGCCAGGACATGTCCATGAATCATTGCCAGGAAGGGAAATAATATGAAACAGTGTCTGAGAACACAACCTGGGCAGGATTGAGCTCTTTGCCTTTTGAGCACATTAAATAAACCTGATCTTGTGAGACTATCTGCTGAAGCTGGATTTTTTTCCAAGTCAAGTCTGAGGAAAATACACAAATGGTATTTTACTCTTGGTTGGCTACAGCTCCTTATGAGGCCTACCAATAATAGAGCCAAAGGTCTGTCATATCCTGCTCCTATATTATTGCCCAGGATAGTTGAAAAATACCTAGTATGATATGTTTTCTGAAAATGTAATCAAACTAAAAAAATTAATCCAGTTAGACACCAACTATAATTTGTGTCAGGCTGCATGTAAATGTTTTTCTTCTGATGGTACTTTTAATAATTACAGATGTGTGTTTACAAAATAAGTGACATGTAAGCTTCTCCATTGTTTTAAGATGTGTGACAGGCCAGATGGCAACAGGAGAGTGCAGGAAGGAAGGTAGATTAGCTTCAGGATAAGCAGGTCCCTCTTTGTTGTATCAGCCAGGCAAGGTACTAACAAGCTTCAACAGGACTTTATTTTCTAAGTGAAAACCTCTTTACCAAGCTGCTGCTGCACCCTCTGTAGCTTTCTCCCAGCCTCTCAACTCCTCCCCCCTCCTTCCTGTTTCCTGTCCTTTCAGCTTCCCAGCAGCCAGTGCTCCCAATTCTAATAATTACAAGCAACATCTAAACACCACATTCTTCCCCTGGCAACTGGTCAGGGGTTACTCCAGGTTAATTAGGACACCTGAAGCCAATTAAGAACCAGCCAGAATGGGTTAAAAGCCTTCCCCACAGCCAGTCAGTGGGGGTGACAGCTGATGCTGACAAGGACCAGGGGAAAACTGCACAGGTATAGAGATTGGGGAGAAACCCTATCCTAAACAGGACCTAAGGACCTTTCCAGGTCCAAAGATCTGAAGAAAAGGACCCTGCCAGAGGGGAAAGACTGAGGGCTTAGCTACATTTGCAGATCTAGAGCGCTGGGAGTTAAACCAGCCTTCAGAGACCACAGCAGGGAAAATGCTGCTATGTGTTTACACTGTCAGATTCAAGTGCACTTGCATGGCTACATCAGCAGCTCTTACAATGCCACAAAGAGCAGTGTATTGTGATAGCTATCCCAGTTTGCAGGTGGCTACAACGTGCTTTTCAAATGAGGGGAGGTGGAGTGTGACAGGGAGTGTGTTATATGTATGTGGGGGGAGAGAGTGTGTGTTTTGGGGGGCTGAAAGCATGTCAGCATGCTGTCTTGCAAGTTCAGACAGCACCAGACCTCTCCCTGCCCCACACTCACAACAGCAGCATTCCACACTAATGGTTGCTTTGTCACAGAGCAGATAAACATGTCTACTGTCAGAAACAGAGCTTTGAAAGGGGATAGCCGCATGCCTACTGCCAATTCAAAACAATGAGAAGAGTGGCCACTTGACCGCAGGGGATTATGGGATGTTTCCAGAGTCCAGTCACAGTGTAGTAATGCAACACCAACTCCACACTGACACCTGGGTGTTTCAACCAGGGTGCAGCAATCTTTATGCTTCTTATGGAGGTGGATTACCAGGAGTGGTCCAGCTTCAGAGTCCAGGTGCTCTATGTGCCTTGCCAGTGTGGACACCTCAGGAGTTAGGGCACCCAGGGCTGCTTTAATGCGCTCTAACTTGCACGTGTAGGCAAGTCCTGAGCCGTGCATTTGGTGTGGTGCTGCCATGCCTGGAAGGGCTACCAGAGACTAGAGGCTTTCCCTTCCCCAGCAGGAGGGTCCGGAGAAACCCTACACAAGCAAAGTGGGGACAATAAGCCGAGGGGTGGGGAAGTAACCCAGGAAAGCTGCAAGCTTTTTGAGGCTGCTACTTGTAGGGGCCCAGAGTAGAGGGTGGGACTGGCTCCCCCCTACTTTTCGTCTCACTGGATGTCCACCAAGGAGGCCAGAAGCCCCAGTGAAGCAGCGAGGGCCTAGCAGGCCCAGAAATGGGAAGGTCGCTTGGAGACAGAAATTCCCCGCCCACTGTGATCAGAAGGGGGAATTCTGAGAGATGAGACAGTATCCTGACCCACTGCAAGAAGGAAGCATAGGACCCACCAAGGCAGAGAAGGAGTCCTGTTACAGTTGTTAAAATATAAAGATTTTAATTCAGTTCCCTCGGCATCCATTTGGAGGGGTCTGATCTCACTCTTATTAAGTATAAATGGGAATTTAGTCATTTATAAGAATGTAAGAATACAGGACTGGAAGGTTCCACCTAGGTCATTAAGTCCAGACCCCCCTGTTTTGTATTTTTTTTCCTCATTCAGTTTGTGGAAACTTGTAGGGAGCAATTTGCTGTGAAAGAAGCAGAGCCCTGATTAGGGACCCTATAAAGGCAGCCATACAGTCATCCAGTGGCACAAGAGCAGGCAAACAGAACTGTAAACAGGGGAGTTTGAGTGAGAGTTCTGTTGGAGGGAGTGTGTAGTGTTTGTTTGGGTTTATGGGTTTTTTTTGTTTTCCTTTTTCTGAGACAGGACTTTAGGTGGGAAGGCTACGACAGATACAGGGGCAGCAGTGGTAGAGATCCAAGCATTGGAAGAGACAAAGGGTATGTCTACACTACGAAATTAGGTCGAATTTATAGAAGTCTGTTTTTTAGAAATTGTTTTTATATAGTCGATTGTGTGTGTCCCCACACAAAATGCTCTAAGTGCATTAACTGCATTAACTCAGGGGAGTGCTTCCACAGTACCGAGATTAGCATCGACTTTCGGAGTGTTGCACTGTGGAACAGTGCCCATTGGAATTCTGGGTTGAGATCCCAATGCCTGATGGGGCAAAAAACATTGTTGCGGGTGGTTCTGGGTATGTCGTCAGGCCCTCCTTCCCTCCCTCCCTCTGTGAAAGCAATGGCAGACAATCGTTTCGCGCCTTTTTTCCTGAGTTACCTGTGCAGACACCATACCACGGCAAGCATGGAGCCCACTCAGGTCATTGTCACCATATGTCTCTTGGGTGCTGGCAGACGTGGTACAGCATTGCTACACAGCAGCAGCAACCCATTGCTTTGTGGTAGCAGACGATGCAATTGGCCTGAAAACCATCCTCATCATGTCCGAGGTGCTCCTGGCTGCCTTGGTAAGGTTGGTCAGGAGTGCCTGGGCAGACATGGGCGCAGGGACTAAATTAGGAGTGACTCAACCAGGTCATTCTCTTTAGTCCTGCAGGCAGTCCTATTGTACCATCTTCTGCTGAGTAGCCAGGAGATGTGGATGGCTTGCAGTCCTACTGCACCGTCTGCTTCCAGCCAAAACTGTAAAAGATAGATGGAGTGGATCAAAACAAGAAATAGACCAGATTTGTTTTGTATTCATTTGCTCCCACCTCCCTCCGTGAAATCAACGGCTGACAATTGTTTTAGTGAGGTCTGTCAGGGGCACCTTGAAAACTTTAATGGAGATTCAGTCCTGCCTCAAATACCAGAGGGAGGGATAGCTTAGTGGGTTGAGCATTGGGCTTCTAAACCCAGGGTTTTGAGTTCAATCCTTGAGGGGGCCATTCTGTGTGATAGTTGTTTTTGTTTCTCCTTGATGTAAAGCCACCCCCTGTGTTAATTTTAGTTCTCTGTAAGCCATGTCGTCAGTCCCTCCGTCAGAGCAACGGCAGACAATCATTCCGCGCCTTTTTTCTGTGCAGATGCCATACCATGGCAAGCATGGAGCCCGCTCAGATCACTTTGGCAACTAGGAGCACATTAAACACCACGCGCATTATCCAGCAGTATATGCAGCACCAGAACCTGGCAAAGCGAAACCGGGCGAGTAGGTGATGTAAGTGCGGTGACAAGAGTGATGAGGACACGGAAACAGATTTCTCTCAAACTACGGGCCCTGGCAATGTGGGCATCATGGCAGTAATGGGGCAGGTTCATGCTGTGGAACGCCGATTCTGGGCCTGGGAAAGCACAGACTGGTGGGACCGCATAGTGTTGCGGATCTGGGATGATTCCCAGTGGCTATGAAACTTTCGCGTGCTTAAGGGCACTTTCATGGAACTTTGTGACTTACTTTCCCCTGACCTGAAGCTCATGAATACCAAGATGAGAGCAGCCCTGACAGTTGAGAAGCGAGTAGCAATAGCCCTGTGGAAGCTTGCAACGCCAGACAGCTATCGGTCAGTCGGGAATCAATTTGGAGTGGGCAAATCTACTGTGGGGGCTGCTGTGATGCAAGTAGCCCACGCAATCAAAGATCTGCTGATATCAAGGGTAGTGACACTGGGAAATGTGCAGGTCATAGTGGATGGCTTTGCTGCAATGGGATTCCCTAACTGTGGTGGGGCCATGGACGGAACCCATATCCCTGTCTTGGCACCGGAGCACCAAGCCGCCGAGTACATAAACCGCAAGGGGTACTTTTCAATAGTGCTGCAAGCTCTGGTGGATCACAAGGGACGCTTCACCAACATCATCGTGGGGATGGCCGGGAAAGGTACATGACGCTCGCATCTTCAGGAACTGTGGTCTCTTTCAAAAGCTGCAGGAAGGGACTTTATTCCCAGGCCAGAAAATAACTGTTGGGGATGTTGAAATGCCTATAGTTATCCTTCGGGACCCAGCCTACCCCTTAATGCCATGGCTCATGAAGCCATACACAGGCAGCCTGGACAGTAGTCAGGAGCTGTTCAAGTACAGGCTGAGCAAGTGCAGAATGGTGGTAGAATGTGCATTTGGATGTTTAAAAGCGCGCTGGTGCAGTTTACTGACTCGGTTAGACCTCAGCAAAACCAATATTCCAACTGTTATTACTGCTTTCTGTGCGCTCCACAATATCTGTGAGTAAGAGGGAGACATTTATGGCAGGGTGGGAGGTTGAGGCAAATTGCCTGGCCGCTGGTTACCCACAGCCAGACACCAGGGTGGTTAGAAGAGCACAGGAGGGCGCGGTGCGCATCAGAGAAGCTTTGAAAACCAGTTTCATGACTGGCCAGGCTACGGTGTGAAAGTTGTTTGTTTCTCCTTGATGAAACCCCCCACCCCTTGGTTCACTCTACTTCCCTGTAAGCTAATCACTCTCCCCTCCTCCCTTTGATCACTGCTTGCAGAGGCAATAAAGTCATTGTTGCATCACGTTCATGCATTCTTTATTATTCATCACACAAATAGGGGGATAACTGCCAAGGTAGTCCGGGAGGGGTTGTGGAGGAGGGAAGGACAAGGCCACACAGCACTTTAAAAGTTTAAAACTTTAAAACTTATTGAATGCCAGCCTTCTGTTGCTTGGGCAATCCTCTTGGGTGGAGCAGCTGGGTGGCCGGAGGCCCCCCTACCACGTTCTTGGGCGTCTGGGTGAGGAGGCTATGGAACTTGGGGAGGAGGGTGGTTGGTTACACAGGGGCTGTAGCAGTGGTCTGTGCTCCAGCTGCCTTTCCTGCAGCTCAACCATATGCTGGAGCTTATTAGTTTGATCCTCCAGCAGCCTCAGCATTGAATCATGCCTCCTCTCATCACGCTGCCACCACCTTTCAGCTTCAGCCCTCTCTTCAGCCCACCACCTCTCCTCCTGGTCATTTTGTGCTTTCCTGCACTCTGACATTGTCTGCCTCCATGCATTCGTCTGTGCTCTGTCAGTGTGGGAGGCCAGCATGAGCTCAGAGAACATTTCTTTGCGAGTGCGTTTTCTTCACCTTCTAATCTCACTAGCCTCTGGGAAGGAGAAGATCCTATGATTCTTGAAACACATACAGCTGGTGGAGAAAAAAAAAGGGACAGTGGTATTTAAAAAGACACATTTTATAGAATGATGGGTACACACTTTCACGGTAAACCTTGCTGTTAACATTACATACATAGCACATGTGCTTTTGTTCCAAGGTCTCATTTTGCCTCCCCCCACCACGTGGCTAGCCCCTCCCCTCTCCCCATGGCTAACAGCGGGGAACATTTCTGTTCAGCCACAGGCAAACAGCCCAGCAGAAACGGGCACCTCTGAATGTCCCTTTAAGAAAAGCACCCTA
This sequence comes from Lepidochelys kempii, assembly GCF_965140285.1. Lineage (NCBI taxonomy): Eukaryota > Metazoa > Chordata > Testudines > Cheloniidae > Lepidochelys > Lepidochelys kempii. The sequence goes on from NC_136382.1 coordinate 59,833,543, forward strand.
TTTCAACCAGGTGACCATGAATGATATCACTCTCCTGAGGCTAACACAGAGAGATAAAGAACTGATGTTGTTTGAACGCCAGCAAACATACACTGCAATGCTTTGTTCTACAATGATTCCCTGGTACATGCTACTGGCCTGGAGTGGTAAAGTGTCCTACCATGGTGGACGGAGTAAGGCTGCCCTCCCCAGAAACCTTTTGCAAAGGCTTTGGGAGTACATCCAGGAGAGCCATGAATGCCAGGGCAAATTAATCATTAAACATGTTTGCTTTTAAACCATGTATACTATTTTAAAAGGTACACTCACCAGAGGTCCCTTCTCCACCTGGCAGGTCCGGGAGGCAGCTTTGGATGGGTTCAGGGGGTACTGGCTCCAGGTCCAGGGTGAGAAACAGTTCCTGGCTGTCGGGAAAACTGGTTTCTCCACTTGCTTGCTGTGAGCTATCTTCCTCATCCCCAAAACCTGCTTCCATGTTGCCTCCATCTCCATTGAAGGAGTCAAACAACATGGCTGGGGTAGTGGTGGATGAACCCCCTAAAATGGCATGCAGCTCATCATAGAAGCAACATGTTTGGGGCTCTGACCTGGAGCAGCTCGTCACCTCTGCTGATGAGCTCTGCATGGTCACCTCTGCTGATGAGCTCTGCACTCACCTGCAGCTTGCTACGCTGGCCAAACAGGAAATTGAAATTCAAAAGTTCATGGGCCTTTTCCTGTCTACCTGGCCAGTGCATCTGAGTTGAGAGTGCTGTACAGAGCAGTCACAATGGAGCACTCTGGAATAGCTCCCGGATGCCAATATCATCTAATTGCTTCCACAGTACCCCAAATTCGACACGGCAAGGCTGATTTCAGCGCTAATCCCCTTGTCAGGGGTAGAGTAAGGAAATCTATTTTAAGAGTCCTTTCAGTCAGAAAAAAGGGCTTTGTCGTGTGGACAGGTGCAGGGTTAAATTGATTTAACACTGCTAAATTCGACCTCAACTCCTAGTGTAGACCAAGGCAAAGATGACCAGATGTGGAAGCTGCAGGGTGTATTTGATCCTGGAGTGGGTACCTGAAAAGAGATGGCATTTCATCCTAACAAAGCTGATAGAACTGATGGAAGAGACAATCCAAGGTTTGGAGATGTAGGTGGAAACTATGTTTGAGTTTTGAAGGGGATTTGAGCAGATGATGGTGGGAAGGCAAGAAGAGGTTGAAGGAAAAACTCAAGACTCACAGATACAAGCTGGCCTGAAGAACTCTGAGGGGAGACTGCTGAGTGAGGAAAGAGAACCAGGCAGAAGAAAAGACTGGCTAATGAAGGAGAAAGAGAGCTCAGGAACAGGTTTGCTGAGTTGGAGAATGAAGAAGGGGCATAGCAGGCAGTAACTGAAGTTGGGAGGGCAAGAAAGCAGAGAAGAGCAGCTACACCCATAAGAAGAAGGGCAGAGTTCAGAACCCTGGGATACAGAATACTGGTTGACTCGCAGAAGATTGCAAGGGAGAATAAAAGACAGGATGACTCTCAGCCAGAAAAAATAGGAGGAAGGCTGTAGAATGACACCATCACAAGGGAAAGGCAGGTCTATGTGACTGGGGACTCCTTGCTAAGAAGACCAGGATGGAATCCACCTGTGTGTGTGTGTGGTGGTGGTGGTGGTGGGAATATACTTCTGGGATAGAGGTTGCAACAACTGATTAAAAGAGCTTTATACTAGAAACTTGGGGCAGATGGTTGGGAGATGCTCAAGTAATCTCCCCACCTGATTTCAACATTGAGAGAGAGGAAAATCAAGAAAGGGTACAGCAAAGGAGAAAGAAACAGCAGTGGGTAGGAGAATGGACATTAAGAAGATAGATAATGCCAATACCAATGAAGCTAACAGTCAGATAGGTGACGATGGCAGTAGAATGACTGTAACCAATCGGGCGAGGAATGTGGGCAAAGCCAATCAGCAACAATTAAGATGCTTGTTCACTAATGCAAGGAGCCTGGATAACACAATGGAGGAACTAGAACTAGTGATGCAGGAAGTGAAACCAGATATTCTAGGGATAATAGAAACATGGTGGACTAGTAATCGTGACTAGAGTACAGGTATTGAAGCGTATGTGCTATTCAGGAAAGAAACATAAAAAGGCAAAGGTGGTGGAGTAGCATTGTATATTAATGATGAGGTAGACTAAAGAAATTTTAGAATTGACCAAATGGATAAAACAGAGTCTGTTTGGGCGAAAATCACTTTGGGGAAGAAAACTACTAGCAGTTCCTCTGCACTGGTGCTTGGAGTATGCTACAGCCACTGAGGATCCAATCTGGATATGAATAGAGACCTATTTAATGCTTTTGAGTAAATAAATACTACTGAGAAAATGTTGTTATCTGTGTGATTATGGGAGACTCTAGTTTCCCAGATATCGGCTGGAGGGCAAGTGCTACTGATAATAGTAGGGCCCAGATTTTCCTGGATTTAATAGCTGACAGATTTCTTCACCAAATACTTGCTGAACCAACAAGAGGTGATACCATTTTAATTTGGGACTGGTGAGTAGCGAGGAACTCAAAGAACTGTTTGTAGAAGACAGCCTTGGTTCAAGTGATCATGAGCTAATTCAGTTTAAACTAAATGGAAGGATAAACAAAAATAGATCTGCAACTAGCGTTTATTTCAAAAGGATATTAAAAATGTTAAAAAATTAAGTTAAACTCAAACAGCTTAATAAGAACTAAATCGGGGGCCCAGATAATGTTCATCCAAGAATATTAAAGGAACTGTCACATGAAATTGCAAACCCAATAGTAAGGATTTTTAATTAATCTGTAAATGCGGGGGTTGTACCCTACAGCTGCAGAATTGCTAATATAGTTCCTATTTTTAAGAAAGGGAAAAAATGTTATCTGTGAAACTACGGACCTGTTAGTTTGACCTCAATTGTACGCAAACTCTTGGAACAAATTTTGACAGAGACAGTAATTAAAGACATAGAGGTGAACGGTAATTGGGATAAAATACAACATGGTTTTACAAAAAGTAGATCATTCCAGACCAACCTGATCTCCTACTTTGAGAGAATAGCTAATTTTCTAGCAAAGGAAATGCAGTAGATCTAATCTACCTAGATTTCAGTAAGGCATTTGAAACAGTTCCACATGTTGCATCCGATGAAGTGAGCTGTAGCTCACGAAAGCTCATGCTCAAATAAATTGGTTAGTCTCTAAGGTGCCACAAGTCCTCCTTTTCTTTTTGCAAAGACAGACTAACACGGCTGTTACTCTGAAAACAGTTCCACATGGGAAATTATTAGTTAAATTGGAGAAGATGGGAATTAATATGAGAATTGAAAGGTTGATAAGGAATTGATTAAAGGGACAACTAGAAAGGGTTGTACTGAAAGATGAAGTTCCTCAGGGATTGGTCTTGGGATCAGCCTTATTTCACATTTTTATTACTGACCTTGGCACAAAAAGTAAAAGTGTGCTAATAAAATTTGTGGATAACACAAAGTTGGGAGGTATTGCCAATACAGAGGAGGACCGGAATATCATACAAGAAGATCTGGATGACCTTGTAACCTGGAGTAATAGAAATGGGATGAAATTTAATAGTGCAAAGTACAAAGTCATGCATTTAGGGACTAAAAACAAGAATTTTTTGCTATAAACTGGGGACGTACCAATTGTAAGTGACAGAGGAGGAGAAAGACCTGGGTGTATTTGTTGATTGTGATATGGCCAGAAAAAGGCTAATGTAGTCCTAGCATGCATCAGATGAGGTATTTTCAGTACAGACAGGGAAGTGCTAGTATCATTATACAAGACACTGGTGAGACCTCATCTGAAATATTATGTGCAGTTCTGGTGTCTCATGTTTAAGAAAGATTAATTCAAATTGGAAAAGGTGCAGGGAAGGGCTATTAGGATGATCCGAAGAATGGAAAACCTGCCTAAGGAGAAGAGATTCAAAGAGCTTGTCTTGTTTAGCCTAATCAAAAAGTCTGAGAGGAGATATGAATGCTCTCTATAAATACATCAGAGGGATAAATATCAGGGAGTAAGAGGAGTTAAGTTAAGTGCCAACATGGACACAAGAACAAATAGAGAGAAACTGGCCATCAAAAAGTTTAGGCTCTAAATTACACTAACGTTTCCAATCATCAGAGGAGTGAAGTTCTGGAACAGTCTTCCAAGGGACACAGTGGGGGCAAAAACCTAACTGGCTTCAAACTGAGTTTGAGAAGGAGGGGATGGTATGATTGCCTACAATGGCATGTATCCAATCTCCGACTGCTAGTAGCAAATATCGCCAATAGTCAGTGATGGGGCACTAAATGGGGCGGGTTCTGACTTACTGCAGAGATTTCTTTCCTGGGTGTCTGGCTGGTGAGTCTTGCCCGCAAGCTCAGGGTCAAACTGATTACCATATTTGCCGTCGGGAAGGAATTTTTCCTGGGTCAGATTGGCAGAGACTCTGAGAATTTTTTGCCTTCCTCTTCAGCATGAGGCGTGAGTTACTTGCAGGTTTAAATTAGCATAAATGGTGGATTTTCTGTAATGTCAAGTCTTTAAACCATGATTTGAGGTCTTCAGTAATTCAGCCAGAGGTTGGGGTCCATTATAAGAGTGGGTGGGTGAGGTTCTGTGACCTGCAATGTGCAGGAGCTCAGACTAAATGATCATGATGGTCCCTTCTGGTCTTAAAGTTTATGAGTCTAAAACATTTATTGCAATCTCTAGGCCTAATTCCTTATGTCTACACTCACAGCTGTGAAGCCATAGTTCAGGAAAGCTGAGAATCTGGGTCTAGTTCTCCTCTCACACTAGTTTTTTCTGGTGTAAATTCCTTTGACTTCAGTGGAGTTTCTCCTGATTCACACTGATGTAAGTGAGAGGAGTATTGGACATGGGGGGCAACTTGCATGTATCATGACTCCTTCCATGAGCCAGGCTTACAGAATACAGCCCTATGAAATGTACCAGGTCAAGTGGATGTATGGCTAGAACTCAGTGGAAATACTCACAGTGGTAAGTATTAATTTTGATAATTTGTGTTTGCAGGACTGACTCCTGAGATTGAAGATACAGATAGCAAAACTTGTTTGTAAAGTGCCAAAGTTTAATATTAAATAGAAATAATCATTACATATCAATGCCACTGATTTTTTGATAACATTGTTTAAGTGACTAAACATTATTTAATTCAATCATTTTAATTGTGTATATCTGTCCATAATAAACCAAACACATATTGCGCTCAATTCTGCCTTGGTTTTGCATCAGAAATTCCCACTGATTTTTGGACATGTAAAGAATACCAGATTACACCCTGTGTTAAATACAATTTTTCAAAATAAATGTGACATTTTACACAGCATAGACAATCCAGGAAGTTTTTGGAAAGCGTAGGGGACAATTTCCTAGCGCAAGTGCTAGAGAAGCCAACTAGGGGGGGCGCTTTTCTTGACCTGCTGCTCACAAACTGGGTAGAATTAGTGGGGGAAGCAAAAGTGGATGGGAATCTGGGAGGCAGTGGCCATGAGTTGGTTGAGTTCAGGATCCTGATGCAGGGAAGAAAGGTAAGCAGCAGGATACGGACCCTGGACTTCAGGAAAGCAGACTTCGACTCCCTCAGGGAACGGATGGCCAGGATCCCCTGGGGGACTAACATGAAGGGGAAAGGAGTCCAGGAGAGCTGGCTATATTTCAAGGAATCCCTGTTGAGGTTACAGGGACAAACCATCCCGATGAGTCGAAAGAATAGTAAATATGGCAGGCGACCAGCTTGGCTTAATGGTGAAATCCTAGCGGATCTTAAACATAAAAAGGAAGCTTACAAGAAGTGGAAGGTTGGACATATGACCAGGGAAGAGTATAAAAATATTGCTCGGGCATGTAGGAATGAAATCAGGAGGGCCAAATCGCACCTGGAGCTGTAGCTAGCAAGAGATGTCAATAGTAATAAGAAGGGTTTCTTCAGGTATGTTAGCAAGAAGAAGAAAGCCAAGGAAAGTGTGGGCCCCTTACTGAATGAGGGAGGCAACCTAGTGACAGAGGATGTGGAAAAAGCTAATGTACTCAATGCTTTTTTTGCCTCTGTCTTCACTAACAAGGTCAGCTCCCAGACTGCTGGGCTCGGCATCACAAAATGGGGAAGAGATGGCCAGCCCTCTGTGGAGATAGAGGTGGTTAGGGACTATTTAGAAAAGCTGGACGTGCACAAGTCCATGGGGCCGGACGAGTTGCATCCGAGAGTGCTGAAGGAATTGGCGGCTGTGATTGCAGAGCCATTGGCCATTATCTTTGAAAACTCGTGGCGAACGGGGGAAGTCCCGGATGACTGGAAAAAGGCTAATGTAGTGCCAATCGTTAAAAAAGGGAAGAAGGAGGATCCTGGGAACTACAGGCCAGTCAGCCTCACCTCAGTCCCTGGAAAAATCATGGAGCAGGTCCTCAGAGAATCAATCCTGAAGCACTTGCATGAGAGGAAAGTGATCAGGAACAGCCAGCATGGATTCATCAAGGGAAGGTCTGCCTGACTAATCTAATCGCCTTTTATGATGAGATTATTGGTTTTGTGGATGAAGGGAAAGCAGTGGATGTATTGTTTCTTGACTTTAGCAAAGCTTTTGACACGGTCTCCCACAGTATTCTTGTCAGCAAGTTAAGGAAATATGGGCTGGATGAATGCACTATAAGGTGGGTAGAAAGCTGGCTAGATTGTCGGGCTCAACGGGTAGTGATCAATGGCTCCATGTCTAGTTGGCAGCCGGTGTCAAGTGGAGTGCCCCAGGGGTCGGTCCTGGGGCTGGTTTTGTTCAATATCTTCATAAATGATCTGGAGGATGGTGTAGATTGCACTCTCAGCAAATTTGCGGAGGATACTAAACTGGGAGGAGTGGTAGATACGCTGGAGGGGAGGGATAGGATACAGAAGGACCTAGACAAATTGGAGGATTGGGCCAAAAGAAATCTGATGAGGTTCAATAAGGATAAGTGCTGGGTCCTGCACTTAGGACGGAAGAATCCAATGCACAGCTACAGACTAGGGGCCGAATGGCTAGGCAGTAGTTCTGCGGAAAAGGACCTAGAGGTGACAGTGGATGAGAAGCTGGATATGAGTCAGCAGCGTGCCCTTGTTGCCAAGAAGGCCAATGGCATTTTGGGATGTATAAGTAGGGGCATAGCGAGCAGATCAAGGGACGTGATCGTTCCCCTCTATTCGACATTGATGAGGCCTCATCTGGAGTACTGTGTCCAGTTTTGGGCCCCACACTACAAGAAGGATGTGGATAAATTGGAGACAGTCCAGCGAAGGGCAACAAAAATGATTAGGGGTCTAGAACACATGACTTATGAGGAGAGGCTGAGGGAGCTGGGATTGTTTAGTCTGCAGAAGAGAAGAATGAGGGGGGATTTGATAGCTGCTTTCAACTACCTGAAAGGGGGTTCCAAAGAGGATGGCTCTAGACTGTTCTCAATGGTAGCAGATGACAGAACGAGGAGTAATGGTCTCAAGTTGCAGTGGGGGAGGTTTAGATTGGATATTAGGAAAAACTTTTTCACTAAGAGGGTGGTGAAACACTGGAATGTGTTACCTAGGGAGGTGGTAGAATCTCCTTCCTTAGAGGTTTTTAAGGTCAGGCTTGACAAAGCCCTGGCTGGGTTGATTTAACTGGGAATTGGTCCTGCTTCGAGCAGGGGATTGGACTAGATGACCTTCTGGGGTCCCTTCCAACCCTGATATTCTATGAACTAGAGAGAAGTGTGATTACTAGGTGTCCCAAATCAGTAAAACACGTGGCAACACTCTAATACTGCAAATGCCAGTTTTTCAGGGCTTCTGCAGCCTCGCATAGAACCTGGACATACTTTTTACTACATCTGGCAACTAAATTACTCTACATGGAGACTTTCAATATGTCGTAGACTGTAGGCTATATCTAGCACCATTGTATATCGGAGACAGTGATGTATAAACTTCAAATAATTAAAATAAAATTATTGGCTTTCAAAATGTCTAATCTTATTGGTGTAGTATTTAGAATCTGCATCCCTGCCATACATGTTTGGCAGATGGTTGATGTTATGTCAGTCACAAAAAGGGGGGAGTTTCTGCAACTATTAATACACACACAGTTCTCCTTTATACCTGGGCACCTGACACTGTTTCCCCTTTCTTTAAGTTTACTGCCAATGAAATTTAATGACTAAGTGGCTGATCCAGTGCCCACTGAAGTCAATGGAGAGCCTGCCATTGACTTCAATAGATTTTGGCTCTGGTCCTTATAGCACAGACAGGTTCAGCTTTGTCATGGAGCTCTGCCTTTGCTCCTCGTTCCCTAGGGGCCACATTCTTATTTTGTTCCCAGACAGGAAACTATGTTAAATTGGAGTTCAGGCTAAGAGTATATGGCAATAATTTAGGTTAAAAAGAAATTATAAAGATGTTGTAATTATCCCAAAACGAAGCACTACACAACCAGGGAATTCAGACATAAAAGTTTACACATAAAGGAAACCCAAATATATTAAGGCATGGCAATGTACAATTAAGACACTCAAACAACTTCACTTGCCCTGTAATTATAAGCACATAAACACTAAAATGCCATAGTCATAAGCAAATGTTAATTGCATGGTGCCATAACAAAAAGGGTGAAGCCTTCCTTTAAGGGAAAAACTCAACTCAACTTAAACTATGGAGTCATGACCAAAGCTTCTATAATTACTTCTCTTCAGCAAATATTACTAGTCTGATAGCCCTTGTGCTGTTTCATTAGGGGATTGTGTTTTGTGGAGGTGTAGCGAGGCGACGACTCACTGGTGCGGTGCCTCCTGCAGGTCGTCTCAGGAATTAGCTCTTTCCAGTTTTCGGAGCACCGGTGTCTCACCTGCCGCTGGTATCTGTGTCCCTCCTGGACCCCAGTGCCCTTTTACATCAGGGTTCTGCCCCAGCAGTACCCCCACAATCTGGGTCTCTCCACCCAGGGGAACCCCCAGCCCTCTATCCCCACCTTGCCTTAGTGGCTACTGCCAGTCATCATCTAGCCCCTGCTCACTGGGGCAAACTACAGTCTGTCAAAGCCACTCATCATTGGCAAGGAGGTTGGGCCAGGTGCCTCTGCCAAACCCTATGCTGCACCTCTGCAACCCCAGTACCCGTGTAGGCCTACAACAAGGCCCCGCTCCCTTGCCCTATTCCCCAGCACTGCTCCATTTTCAGGTATTTTGCTCCCAGGCAGCTAGCCCTTCCCACTCCAGTGCTAGAGTGAGACTCCTCCAGCTTCTGGCCTACAGCCTTCTTATCAGAGCCAGCTGGGCAATAATTAAGCTAGCCACAGCTGTAGTCAACTACTCAGTCAGCTTCCCCAGCTGTTCTTAATCCCTTTTACCCAGCAGCAGCCCTCTCCAGGGCTGCTTTTAACCCCTTCAGGGGAGGAATGGGGTAATTACCTCACTACAGGAAGGAGAGGTCAGTCTGTCCTGCTGGCTGGAACTCTCTCCCTTCCTGGGCTGCTGTTTGGAGCTCCTTCCCTGGGCTGTTGCTGCTGGCTGGAGCTCTCTCCCTCCCTCCCTGGAGGGCTACTGCTGGCTGAGACCCCTTCTGGGAGCTGCTGTTGTTACTACTGTGGGGAGGGGGAGCCTTGCTGGCCTGCCCCCCCCATCCCCACCCCTCTGGAGGGAGGAAAAGTGAGGACCACTACCACCACCGTTGTCACCCCTTCTGCCTGGGTCCTCACCTAGCTGGCCGCCACCTGCTTGCTGCTGCTCCTAAGCTTGCTGCCTTGTCGAGGAGGAGGAAGACCACTGCGAGGAATTGTGGAGGCGGTCGGTTATTGGACTGAATGACTTTAACAGCTGTGTTCCTGAGGTGGTGGTCACCTTTTGCTGCTGTGGGGGGCTGGGGGAGAGGTGTGGAGTGCTCCCCCAGTCCTGCTGCCCCCCACCACATCTTCCTTCACCATCACCACCACCATGCCTTTTTGCCACCGCCGTCTCCACCAGCCCAGCTGACCATCAACACCTGCTGCTTGCCCCTCGATGGGGTTGCTTGCTTCTTCGCCCACCACCATCCGGGACTGTTTCCAGGAGCGAGCAAGGACTGGAGTGAGCCCCACAAGCGCTCGTGGGTGCACTCTCCCGCTCTTTTGTTGGGACTTGGCCCCCCTCCCTCAGTTGCATTTGCGTGGAGGGCCTTCCCATTACCCCCCAGCCCAGTTTTTTTTTTTCGTCCCGTAGCTCCCTGGAAGACTTTTCCCTGGTTGTTTGCCTGTCCCACCCTGGCCCCCTCCTAGGTTCCTGGGTTTGTTAGTGTTCCTACCCCGCCCCAACCCTTGCAATTGTTGCTTTGCCTGCCCCGCCCTTCCCCAGGAGTTTGGTTCCCCCTGCCCTTGTGCTCTACTTGCCCCACCCTCAGTTGTTTGCTGTTCTCCCTGACTCCCGCTGACCCCTGCCCTGCCCCACCCACAGTTTGGTGTGCCCACGTCCCCTTTCGGAGTGCCTGTGGGCCCCTCCCCCCGTTTTAAGTTGTTTGTTCTGATCACTGCACCTCCCCTGATGCATTTGTAGTCCTTCCCCTTCCGAGTGCAGCCGGAGGAACCGGCGCCCCGCCCTGCGCCCGTGATTGTCCCCCCTCTCCTTTGTTGTCCTCGTCTCCTCCTGCTGTTAGCACCCTCTTTCCCTGCCTACAGCCTAGCGGGGAGGAGTGGTTGCTTCTTCCCTTTCCTCGGTTCCTCCCTACAGTTCCCCCCCGCCCACGCTGATACCCTCCTTCCTGCATACAGTCTAGCAGGGAGGAGTGGTTGGCCCTGTCCCACCTTTCCTATTCCCAATACCCTGTTTGCTGGAGCCTCCTCTCCTGCCTGCTGTCTAGTGGGGCAGAGCAGTTGTCCATTGCCCCAGTTTAGGGCCGCCTCCTGCCTCTTTCCACTATGGAGGAGGACCCTGCCCCTGCCCTTGGCCCTGCCCCTGCTCCTGCCCCCCCTGCTCCCAAAGTTCCTCCCTTGCCCACCCAGTGGCTACCCTCTCAGCCACTACTAACCTAGATTCTGCCGCTACCATGGTTGCCCCTTCCACCAGCAAAAAGGGCCAGGGGAATAAAAAGGGCAAAGGCCCCGCCTGGAAAACAAAACCTCCCATTGGCGGGGCTGCCCTCCCTGCCGCAGTCCCTTCCTCCCCAGCCATTCCCTCCACCAGCTCTGGGGGCGCTCCATCCCTAGCCCCCAGAGTGTAGGCCCAGTTGGCCGCCACCCCCTCGCATGCTACCAGGCCATCTACCCCGACTGCCGCCTCCGGTACCCTTCCTGGTGGCCGGGGCCCCTTCCCCTCGCTGACCAGGAGGCATGGTGTGCGCTGCCTCCTGGTGTCTGCTTCACCCCACGTTGAAACATACGTGCGGGCATTGGCGAGGGTGGTAGGTCCCACGGCCATCGTGGCAGCCTTCAAGATGTATGGTAAGGTTGTGTTCTTCCTAGCAACGGAGGCCACAGCTCAGGAGGTGGTAGAGAAGGGCATGGCAGTGGGGGGTGTGTTCTTTGCCCTAGAACCCCTGGAGGACTTGGGCGTACAGGTGGTATTGACCTCCGTCCTGCCCTTCCTGCCCAACGTTGCCCTGTTGCTTGCCCTCTCCACCCTGGGAAACCCATCACCATCATCAGCCCTCTCCCGCTGGGCTGCAAGGACCCCGCCCTCCACCATGTTTTGTCCTTCCACCGGCAGGTGCAGATTCAAGCGCCGCTGGTGACGCATGGTGGAGTGGAGCTCGAGGGGTCCTTTTTGGTGCCCTATCAGGGGGCCCATTACTGGGTGCATTATTCAACAGGAGAAGCCCAGTGCTTTCTCTGCCAGGCAACAGGGCACATCCGGAGGGACTGTCCCCCGGCCTAGCCCGGAGGAGTGTCCGGGACCTATGAGACCCAGGAGGGCGCCAGCCCTTTCACTGCCGGCGACCCTGAAAGCCCGGCTGCCGCTGCCGCTCCTCCTGTGGAGGAGAGGGCGGCAAGACCTCTGCCAGCTGAGGGAGAGGGCCCGCCCCAGGGGAAAGTTTCCCTTTCTCCCGTTGTCCCGCCCTTATCGCCCCGAGCCCTGAAACGATCGCCCTTGCCCCCTGGCCCTGCCCCTGCTGACCGGCCCTCCACCTCCACTTTGGAGTTCTGGGCCCTCATCTGGGGGAAGCGCAGTGCCTGTAACTCGTGGGCTCGATCCCTCCCCTCTGACGATGAGGGAGAGGAGGCCCCCTGAAAAATGCTGCGGGGGGCTGACGCTGTCACATCTTCTGCCATACCCCTGGATGGAGCCCAGCAGGAGATGCTGGCCATGGTAGCCATGGCAGCAGACGGAGATGTCACCGCCCCCCCTTGTTAAGTCCCCTCCTGAGGAGGCCTCTGTAGGAGTTCCCCCCCGGCCCCTTTGCCATCTGTGCCCTCTGCTGCTGTCGATACTGGGGCTATTACTGTCCCAGCTCCTGGCGGGGAGGACTCTGGGGCTGCAGGGACTGAATTTGCTTCCATATTCGAGGAGATCGAGGCCCTGGGTCTGACCCCAGTCACCCGGGGGAAGACGACCCCCTCCTGCCAGTGATCTGGGCAGTGGATCAGTTCCACCGCCCCCTCCTCGTTCCCCCTGCCCCTCACTCCCAACTGTAGCCCCCGCTCTGGTCCTGGTGACGACCCTGGCTCTCCCTATTTGCCTGGCCATGGATGGCAGCTCACCTGAGGCCACTGAGCCCTTAGAGGCGACAGCCAATGCCGAGCGGTTCGGGCCCCAAGCCTGTGGGTGTGCCCTCTAGCGCCCGGACGGAGCTGTTGGCTTCCCCTCCGGAGGGGGGCCTCACTGAAGTTTCCGTAGTGCCTGACGCCGTGGCTGTGGGTGACGTGTTTCTCACAGCTCCCATGCCCAGCATCAGTGAAGGCCCCTCTCTAACCCCTGTCCCGTTGTCTCCCACTCCCGGCTGAGAGGAGCTGCACTCTGATAGCCCGGCTGCCGGGGACTGTGAACCCATCAGTGTTCCTGCTCCTGTTCCGACCCCTGCTCCCAGCCCCTCTCCTGCCCTAGTCCCAATATTAGCCCTTGTTCCTGCTCCCATCAGTTCTTCTGTCCTCATCTCTGGCCCCGTCCCCACCCCGATCCTGTTTCTGTCCCCAATGAGTTGCTCGCCCCTTTCCCTGCCACCGCCCATGTTATTGCCGCCCCCGAGGTTGTCTCGTTTCCTTTGTCTATGGACAATTCTCAGGGGGCGGTTTTTGTGTCCCCTCTTCCTAACATCCTGGGGGCTGCACTATTCCCTCCGTCGCCCCCTCCTGTGCCGGGGATGGAGACGGGCTGCACCATTTCCTGCTGGACACCCATTTCAAAGGGCAAGGTGCAGCTCACCCTCCAGCGCTGGGGGGACTTCCATCGCATCCTCCGGGCCATGAAGGGCCTTTTGGGGGAGGGGAGAGGGACCAGGAGGCAGGATCTCGCGGCCTACTGGCGGGCCCGTAAGTTCCACGACTCCCTGATGACCTTTGGGGTCGAACGTGGGTTGTTGTGGGGACTGTTGGAGGTTGTCGATTCCCCTGCCCATGAGGATTCACCCCAGCCCTCCCTATGAAGGATACCATCTTTGCCACGCTGAACACCAGGGGCTGTAGCGTGGGTCTCCGCAGGACCCAGGTGCTCTCCTTCCTGCGGCGGGGTGGGGGTACTCTGTGATCTTCCTGCAGGAGACCCACGCGGCTCCAGCAGTCGAGGCTAGCTGGCAGCTGGAGTGGGGGGACGAGGTTTACTTTAGCCACCTCGGGGCCTTTTTAGCTGGGGTGGCCACCCTGTTCTCCCCCGAGCTATGGCCCGAGGTGCTGGGGGTAGCTGAGGTCGTGCCGGGTCACCTGTTGCACGTCCGGGCCTGTGTGGAGGGGTTGAGATTAAACCTGGTCAACGTTTATGCCCCCAATGCAGGCCTGGAGCAAGTGCGCTTCTATGGGCAGGCGTTGGCCTTCCTCGGCACCCTGGATCCTCACGAGTTCCTGGCCCTGGGCGGGGACTTCAACACCACCCTCGAAGACCGGGACCGCTCAGGAGTCGAGACATTCCAGGCAGCCGTGGGTGTCCTCAGGGAGATCATGGATCATCACTCCCTGGTGGACGTCTGGCGTGACCACCACCCAGACGACGATGTTACCTTTACTTATGTCCGGGTGGGATCGGTTGTGCCACTCCCAGTTGGACTGCATTTATATCTGGTGTTTCCATCTGGCACGCAAGCCCACCCACCTCGTGGGTTTCCAATAAGACCCCGCTACAGGAGGACACGGTGGTCACATGGGTTGTAGACTCAGATACCAAAAAGTGGAAAGAGGCAGAAAAAGACTCAGGAACATTGGAGGGGGAGGAGGAGGAGGAGGGGAAATGCAATTAATGTTTAGCCCACTAGGAACTGAAATAACTAAAGTTAAATAAATTACCACAGCAACTTCATGACAATGTAGCTTCCAGCTAAAGTAAAACAAACAAACAAACAAACAAAAAAAACCCCTTAGTATAAGAACAACCCTTTGTCAAAACTGAACAAAAATATTTCAGGGCTAGTGTGGTCCAGGCTAAATGGAGTTTTCCAGACCTGGAGAAGGCCTCTGTCTAACCCAAGCTCCTAGGTTAGACTAACTCTTTCAAAGGTGAGGCAAGATTTGTTGTTCCTGAGCCACTGAACTCCAGCCAATCAGCAATCACTCTCAGTGGCAGACCACTTTGTCACAGTATACAGTTGTTCATGAGGTACTAAAATAAGACCATTAAACTCATGTTAATTGTCACCTAAAACAGGATTAAGATCAGTTCCACAAAGATGAAAGTCTTGTGTAGGAACATAACTGCCAACCCTCTCCTACCTAATTTCAGAAAATCAAACCAAGGTACACCAAATATGGCCTCCCCTCCATCCAGGTGGCAGCCTACCATGTCTCAATTGAGCCTCTTCTTTAAAACAACCTGTCAAGGTTCCTCCCCCACTCTGAACTCTAGGGTACAGATGTGGGGACCTGCATGAAAAACCTCCTAAGCTTATCTTTACCAGCTTAGGTCAAAACTTCCCCAAGGTACAAAATATTACACCCGTTATCCTTGGACTGGCTGCTACCACCATCAAACTAATACTGGTTACTGAGGAAGAGCTGTTTGGACGCGTCCTTCCCCCCAAAATACTTCCCAAAACCTTGCACCCCACTTCCTGGACAAGGTTTGGTAAAAAGCCTCACCAATTTGCCTAGGTGACTGCAGACCCAGACCCTTGGATCTTAAGAACAATGAACAATCCTCCCAACACTTGCACCCCCCCTTTCCTGGGAAATGTTGGATAAAAAGCCTCACCAATTTGCATAGGTGACCACAGACCCAAACCCTTGGATCTGAGAACAATGAAAAAGCATTCAGTTTCTTACAAGAAGACTTTTAATAAAAAATAGAAGTAAATAGAAATAAAGAAATCCCCCCTGTAAAATCAGGATGGTAGATATCTTACAGGGTAATTAGATTCCAAAACATAGAGAACCCCTCTAGGCAAAACCTTAAGTTACAAAAAAGATACACAGACAGAAATAGTTATTCTATTCAGCACAATTCTTTTCTCAGCCATTTAAAGAAATCATAATCTAACACATACCTAGCTAGATTACTTACTAAAAGTTCTAAGGCTCCATTCCTGGTCTATCCCCAGTAAAGACCAGCATACAGACAGACACAGACCCTTTGTTTCTCTCCCTCCTCCCAGCTTTTGAAAGTATCTTGTCTCCTCATTGGTCATTTTGGTCAGGTGCCAGCGAGGTTACCTTTAGCTTCTTAACCCTTTACAGGTGAGAGGAGCTTTCCCCTGGCCAGGAGGGATTTCAAAGGGCTTTACCCTTCCCTTGATATTTATGACACAACCAAATAAAAACATATGTGCATCTACTGAAACTCCCTTTTGTAACCCGACCATCTCTGTTCTAAGGCTTCCCTGAGGGAAATTTTCCCTCAAGGATGCAGCTGAGTTTGCAGTTAAGCAGGTTGAACAAATTTCCCACCTGTGGACTCAGTTCAATGCAACCAGTGCATAAAAGGTGCAAACTGCACCTTCCTGGGCTTGCGGGGCTGCTGAAAGTAGGACTGTTCACACTGCTCTGCTCCCTCAGGAATTCCACCAAGGATGTCATAGAGGTGGAACCAGTACATCCCTTGGTTTCTGTCCACCAGGCCACTTTGGGCACGCCAGGGAAGCTAAAAAAGTTGTATACAACTTTTGTCACTGCAGTTCTACATAGAATCATAGAATATCAGGGTTGGAAGGGACCTCAGGAGGTCATCTAGTCCAACCCCCTGCTCAAAGCAGGACCAGTCCCCAATGTTTGCCCCAGATCTCTTAATGGCCCCCTCAAGGATTGAACTCACAACCCTGGGTTTAGCAGGCCAATGCTCAAACCCCTGAGCTATCCCCTCTCAATGCACTTTCCATTAGGGCTGGCGAGAAAGCAATAAATCTGTTTGGAAAAAATTCAAGGTTTTGATTTTGTTCTTGCTCCATATTGGAACAAAAACTAGAACTTTTGAATGAATTTATGCAAAAAATGAGTCTGCTACCCTAGAATAGCCAATAGCCCATAGTCGCTAGGCTGCTCATCTGGCAGTGGGGGAAAACCAGGTTCAAGTCTCTATTTTGCCTGAAGGCACAAATGTTCCATAGAAAAAAACTTTGGTGGAACAAACCGCAGAAAGCTTTTCATAAAACCCTGCTGATAAACAAAGAATCTTTTAAAAAGCTCTGTACATTAATATTTTATAAACAGAAGGAGAGGAAAAAATCCCATGACTGAAAAAAGTGCCTTTTCATCACAGAGAAGAAATTACAAATATTCTTTAAAAGAAATGAATAAGATGATTTTAAATTGGGATGAGCATAGAGCTGATCTTATACAATGAGCTCCGCTGCTGCTGACCTTCTTGCTTCTCATACAACGATGTTGGAAAAGAATGATGTGTGGACCGAGGAGATAGATGGGATCAGGACTCGTGGTAATATAATTTATAAGGAGAGATATTTTGCAGGTGTTCTGCGCTATATATTTGGATTTCCAAATCTGCACCTATTTCCCCCCCTTCCCACACATTTAATCCTGTCATGAACACAGTAGATTAATCTTAATACAAGACAAACAGAACTAGAAAGAACATTTCACGTTTTAGGCTAAAGTTGTATATGCATTTTTTAACAGAGCATATGTTCATATTTGCTTTTACAGTTGGCACCATCACCATAACACTCCAAGCATAACTTCTCTACTAATGGACTGAGAAAAGGATTAAACTGAATTCTTAAGGAAAACCTGTTTGCGAAGGTGCGACTGGGAGCCTATTCAACAAATGTAGCTTTCAATTTCCACATTAAAATGAAATTTTAATTCTGCATTAGTGGGCAAAAGATGAAAGAAAGAATATTGACCCAGGGAATTTCCCTTCTCCCCCAGTATCTTGCAGTAGAGACTCTAGCCCAAATTGAGGCATGACATGCTATAAATAGTGGTGTAAATTACACCATTACACTGCTCCCTAATGAGTAAGTGTAAACTGATGGGTCTTCCATGCCAAAGGGACAGAAGACCAGGCAGGTAGCAAGAAACACAGGAGTGGATGAAGGGAAGCTTGTTTGACCTTATACCTTCCTTTTGGGTCATTTTCCTGCTATATCCTTGCCCTTCTGTTCCTTCAGCATATAAATTATGTCAGATGGGCCACATCCACAGAGATGGTATTTTGCACTTATCTTCATTGACACCAGTTTGCACCACCATTTTTGTTAGCTCTCTATCTGGCCCCAGGTATAATGTGAACATGTGAGCAACACAATGCAAAACAATTTAGAAATCTGACATGATCACCTGCTCTTGTGGGTGGCCCTAAAGAAGCCATCTCTATGAGGGTCCCTGCTCTGATTGTGCAATCAGGGTTTGCTCCCATTGTAGAACAGGCCCTATGGGAATAATCCCTCCCAGGGGACCAGAAGGGAGGGAACAGTGCCATAGAGGTTGCTGACTCCCACTTCCATGCAGAAGGGATTTGATCTTTATGTAGAGGGCGCCTTTCATGTGCAAATCTGACATGGAACAATCAAGACATCTGACTTGAAAAACATTGTTATTGTAATTTTGATTTTGCATTCTGCTCCAGTATCTGAGGTGGCAAGAGTCCTCTTATTATCACACCTACAAGGCGGATATGTCTCCCCTTCTTATCATGTGTTACTTTCCTTCTTATTAATAACACAGTGTTTCAATGAGCTGACAACAACAACTATCACTACCAGAGGAACTGAGTGATAATGACCACAAAACTCTGCTCCAAATGCAAAACCCAGTTCTGTGACCCCTTGCTTCTCTAAAGAGCAGCACATAGAAATATTTCTGCATTAAAAACTATAATAATATTAGACATGTCTTATTCCACCTTGGATGAAAAGAGAGAGGACACATTATCTGACAGATGTATCATGCTTATTTTAATTTTAATCTGTGAAAGATGCTATTATGGTGATGCACAGGATACAAGAACTTCAATGAAATAGAGGTGGTGTCTCCTCCATGCCTCCACTTTTCATTATTGCAGGCTAAAATTAAATAAATAAAACGAATAGAAAGGTGACACATCCCATCATGTACATCACCACTCCTTTCCCCAGTGGAAATCGGGGAGTCACAAATAAAGTGAAAGGAAGTGATTTCGGTTCCATCTCTGATGTGACAGCAACTATAATATGTTCAGTTCTAGGCACCACATAAGCAGAAGGTAATGGCAAATTGGAGGGAATTCAGAGAAAAGAAACAAGATGGATCAGGAACTTGGGACTCTGATTTCTGAGAAGAGATTAAAAGACTGATGGGTAAAATCCTGCCCCACTGATGGCCGTGGGGATTTTGCCATTGACTTCAGTGGAGACAGAATTTCACCCTAAATACATATAGCTTGACCATCTGATGACTAAAGAGGTGACATGAGAGCTGACAAATACCTGAATAGTATAAAAAATAGGGAGGGAGAGAAATTAATTAGTGTATGTTAAAATAATAAAATTAATAAAGGAAACATTTGGGTTGGGGTTAGGTAGAACTTCATGACAGTGCAATATATTAGGTTGTGGTACAGTCTCCCAAAATAAGGGGTGAAGGGCACCTTAGTTTAGGATGCTAAAATCTAGATAGGGCAAAGTACCGAACAATCCTGCAATGGCAAGGAGATAAGCCAGATGACTTAACAGGTCTTTTCCATCTCTAACTCCAATAGACAGGGTGAGCTACACAGGCTTGCTGCCTCTTGTAATTCATTATCTGAAAGTTGATTTTTGACCAGTTGGTTGTGACCAGTGCTTGATTTTAAGGAAAGAGGTGCCGGGGCTATGGACTGCCAGGCCTAGCAGGGCTGGGGCTCTGCTGGGCAAGCCCTAGCATAAATTAAACACTGGTTGTGACAGTGTGAGTAGCCTAAGGTTGACTCACCGCTCTGTGCACTTTTTAGGTATTGCCTCATGAGCCAAAGCGCAGTGATAAATGATTAAACACCAGGTGATTAACCAATTAACAAGGGGATTCAGCTTGTCAGTTAAGGATGGTTAAGAGAGGGACAGGAAGAAGCAGGAGAGGAAGGGGGAAGGCTGGAAGTAAGGGCAAAGCAACCTAGAATCTCAGAGTGAGATCTTCTTTCTCTCCTCCTGTACCTTGGTAGTAGGTAAAGGCTTGGGGAAACCCCTATGCTGTAGGGACCAAATACTTGTACAGGTCATTGTAAATAAAGCACATGGTGCTATAATTGCCACTTGTAGGCCGGAGGACTGTTTCAACAAGGAATTCAGGGTGAGGGAACTCCTGAAGGATTTCTTTGGAAATATATGTCACTAGACAATACACAGCTGGCTTCTTTTAAATTTCTGTCCAGACGGATTTGGCCCACTTGGTGATGCTGACATAATGCACAATGTTCCAAGCCTGGGATTAGGCATAAACAATAACATTTGTATTCAAGCTCCACCCTGAGGAAAGCAGCTGTCCATGAGATGGACGTGATATACAGTGTATGTCATCTCGGGTACCTCAAGCATGCACAGGACTGAGAATTTAGGTGACAGCAACCTTAAATTATTGGTGTACAGAAGCATTTACTTGAAATTTATACTGCAGTGG
The DNA here is from genome assembly GCF_965140285.1 of Lepidochelys kempii. Classification (NCBI taxonomy): domain Eukaryota; kingdom Metazoa; phylum Chordata; order Testudines; family Cheloniidae; genus Lepidochelys; species Lepidochelys kempii. The sequence continues at coordinate 59,853,703 of NC_136382.1, forward strand.
GGCATATTTCTTGACCTGCTCTACTTTAGAGAGCTTGGTGGAGAATTAGTGGACTCAGGATTATTTATTGGGAGGGTATAACATAAATTTTCTTTAAAAAAAGATACATCCTCTAGGTCTCCCTCAGCTTCTTCCCCTGAGTCATTACCAAGTAGTTTGAAATAATCTTGATTGCCCAAATGGGAATCCTTCCTTCAGTCATGAAGCATTTGAGAAAATAAATGTATGATTAATTGCCTACTTTTATAGGTTTTTTCCCTTCTTTCTTTCATAGACTGGCACGTGGGGGAAGAGGGCAGAAAGTGAAATATTTCTTTATTAAAAGCATGGAATTGGTTTTCATTTTGTTGTAAAAGCTTCTTGATACTAGAATAAAGATTACTGTACTTTTCCATCTGTATAAATTGTGCCTGTGTATGTGCCCCATGTTGCTAAACACGCTCAGTAATTCACATTCCCCCTGTATTATAAAAAAAGCATATTGGCAGGTCTGGAGTTGCAAACTGCAGTATGACGCACAGAAAAGCGTTCTGTTATAATGAGAGTGCCCTTTGTCTCCTGTACTTTCTGCAGGTTTGGCCCTGTATTCAGATCTGATTCCTAGTCATAAAAGCCAAATACAAACTGAAGCAGTATGAGTTTTCCAAAAATTTGGAAGGAAATCTCTATGTTAGGTGCCTTTATACCGTGGCAAATTACCTGCACTACTATAATGGGTCTCGCGCTTTCTCTTCTTGGGTGGGGGTTCAGGGCACTGTTTCTTGCCCCTGAACTGGGGTATTAACTGCCCCACTAGTGTCTCCGGGTCCGGATTCCAGCCCAGGGGCCCTAGGGATAGCGGTAAACAACTAGAACTAGCGATTCTTCCCTGGGCTACTTCCCTCTCCTGCCCTTCAGCTTGTGGGGCTTCCTGCCCTCCCTCTGCACAACCCAGGTGTCCCTTTACCTAGGGTCTTGGTCTTCTTAGCCCACCGCAGCACTTCTCCAAACTGCTCTTTGCTCCAACACCAATCTACTCTGCTTCAACTCCTCCTCGTCTGATTGAAGCAGGGGGGTTTTATCATGTGACTGGCTTCAGTGCTTTAATTAATTTAAGGCAAACTTTCTTCCCTCTACAGGGAGTAAGGCTCCCTTCTCACACTCTCCTGCTGCCCTCTGGCCTGGGCTTTCCTTACTTTTTACCCCTGCTTTCAGCTTCCCCCCGACCAGGCCAGACGCTCTCCCCCCCCTCCCTTTTTTTTTTCTGCTGTTGCTTGAGCGCTGGTTGGCTGCCGGCTGGCTGTTAGCCCCCCTCCCCTGCCGTCGGATGCTCCTACTGCTCCAGCTGAAACCCCCTGGGGGGTGGGCCTGCTGACCCACTCCCCAGAGGGGGGGAGTGGAGGGACCCAGCCCCCAGACCCAGCCGCTTGCTGTTTGTTTGTGGACCCGTATCTGGCCAAGAGAGACTCTTATCATCTGTTCCAGCATCCCTGGAATGCTACAGCTGCAAAGGAAGCCCGGAAAAGAAAGGGAGAAAGCCGTCTACCGGAGGAACACCGCCCAGGGAATCTACTAATCACCGTGGAGGGGGCCTTAAGACTGAGTAACTTTCGAACTGTGCTCTCATGTGAGGGGAGGCCTTGACTGTGTTTGTAGGGACACAGGGGGTGTGGCACGGAGCTGCCCCCCAATCCATCTGTGTCCTCCCAACCCCCACACTACTATCTTCACCACTGCCCCCCTCTACCGTCTTTGCTGGCTGTTTAACATCTGCCTCTGGACTCAGCTGCTCGCCCTGATTCCACCATGTGGGCCAGAAGCACCAGCCAAACAAACAGGACTCTCTGTACAAGCGTACGGTGGTTCATCTGCCCCCCCCCCCCGAATTGTCCACCCCACAGCTTGTCCCTTTTTACTTGACCCCACCTCCTGTTAACCACCTGCCACCACCCCCTCTGGGGCATCAGCAATGGAGGGCACCGGGGTGACCTCCGCCGCTGCCATGCCCATCGCCTCCCCAGACTCTAGGGGAGCCCCCCCAGCTGGCGGGAAAGGCCAGGGCAAGAAGAAGGGGAAGGGCCCCACTAAAACCACCAGGCCCTCCATGGCAGGGGCCACCCCCACTGCTGCAGCCCCGCCACCGACCACGGCATCCTTCCCCACTGCCCCCTCCACCAGCTCTGCGGGTGTCCCTCCCTCAGCCCCCAGGATGTATGCCCTGGCGGTGGCAGCCCCCCCCCGCCTGCTGCCTCATCATCTCTCCCGCCCACCGCCTCCACCACCATCAATAGCGGCCAGGGCCCCTTTCCCACCATAACAAGGAAGCACGGTGTTCGATGCCTCCTGGTGCCCGCCTCGCCCCACGTGGAGACCTACGTGCGGGTGTTGGCGAGGGTGGTGGGGACCTCGGCCATTGTGACGGCCTCCAAAATGTATGGGAAGGTCATCTTCTTCTTAGCATTGGAGGCTGCTGCCCAGGAAGTGGTGGAGAGGGGCCTGGTGGTGGTGGGGGTGTTTGTCCCCCTAGAACCGCTAGAGGACCTGGTCCGCCTGGTCCGCCTGGTCCTGACCTCTGTCCCTCCTTTTCTCCCCAATGCTGTCCTGTTACCTGCCCTTTCCACCCTGGGGAAACCTGTTTCTGTTATCAGCCCTCTCCCGTTGGGCTGCAAGGACCCCACCCTCCGTCATATCTTTTCCTTCCACCGGCAAGTGCAGCTTCTACTGCTGTCGGTGGCGCGTGACAGAGAGGCGCTTGAGGGGTCCTTCCTAGTCCCCTACCAGGGGGCCCGTTACCAGGTGTACTTCTCCACGGGGGAAGCCCAGTGCTACCTCTGCTGGGTGTGAGGGCATGTCCGGAGGGACTGCCCCTTAGCCTGGCAAGGAGGGGCACCTGGGATCCCCGAGACCCGGTAAGACATCAGCCCCGTCATTGCCGACGCCCCTGGCTGCCCGGTACCTGAACCCGCCACCCCCCCCCTTCGGACCACCACTACTCCCACTCAGGCCCAAGGGGCACCTCCCCTACAATGCCCAGACGAGTGGGAGAGCCCCGCCCTCGCTGCTGACAATCTGGCGGGGCCTATTGAGGAGGGTGTGGTAGAGATACCACCAGACTTGGGAGAGAGCCTGCCCCAGGGAGAATCCTCCCTCCCTTATGCTGCCCCACTGTTCCCCCCTGCAAGTCCCTGAGCTATCGCCTCTCCCCCCTGACACGACCCCTGCTAACCAGCCCCCAGATGATGCCATGGAGGGCCGGGCCCTAGTCCAGGGGAAGCGAGGCAAGCAGAAGACTCGAGCTCCGCCTCATCCACCCAAAGCGGAGGCCCTCCAGAAGACCAGGAAGGGGGACACCAATGCCGAGCCTTCCGCTTTGCCCACAAGTGCGTCCCATCTGCCAGTGTCAGCCAGGAAAGATGTAGCAGCACCGGAAGGTAGTGTCTCCCCTCCACGGGAGACCCTCCCCTCCAAGACCCTCAAGGAAGCCCCTTCTGTCCTGACACTACCCGAAGCCCCCGTGAACCCCAAGGCAACCGTGGTGGCGGGTGCCAGCGGGGAGAACCCCGGGATGGCGGAAAGTGTCCTCTCCTCCATGTTCGAGGAGATCGAGGCCTTAGATCTGACCCCGGTTGCTCATGCAAACTTCGATCTGGGCGACCTCACTCCACCCCTCTTTTCCCCATGCTCCCTCCCCCTAACTGCTGCTTCTGCTCCCACCTCCGAGGAGCCCCGGACTCCTCCATCGACCCGGCTGCTGATGGCACCCAGCTGACAACCACCGAGCCTGCTCAGGTGACAGCTGGCGCCATGCGGCCGGGACACGAGTTGCCAGGGGCACTCCCCATTGGTGCAGAGCAATCGATTTCCTTCCCGGGTGGGGGCTCTACAGAAGATAATCCACCTCCTGATAATGTGGCCACTAAATCCACCATAGAGCCCGTGCCCGGTATCACTGAAAGCTCCCTCCCCACCCCCGTAACCCTTGAGCCTGATCGGGAGGCGCCACCATCCAGCTGCTTGACTCCCGAAACCCAGAACCTCGCCTCTGCCTCTGCCCCTGCCCCTGCCCCTGCCCCTATCCAGTTTACCTCCTGCAATGTTATTGCCGCCTCCTGGGAGCGGCCTTTGTGTTCTCCTGCCCCGACCCATTAGGGGCTGCTATTTTCCCTCCACTGCCCCCTATCACCTCAGGGCTTGAGGTGGGCCTAGAAGCTGCAGCCCATCAGGCACCCTGTCGGGGGTCCATACCCTGCTTGCCCATTTTAGTGGGCCACGGGGCTGCACCAAGGGCGCCGCCGGGGAACAACCGGGAAACCGTAACCCCACGCCCCCATGAGCTGAGAGGAGAGCTGCGGAAGTTTTTAGAGGATGTCCATGGCTCCCGCAACAAGGTACAACTTGCTCTCCAGCGATGGGGGGACTTTTCTCAAATCCTCCGGGCCACAAGGGCCCTCATGGGGGAAGGTAAAGGGACGGGGAAGCGGATGCCGCGGCCTACTGGCGGGTCCGCGTCTTCCATGAACAATTACTCACCTACGGGATGGGTCAAGGACTTGCATGGCCTGCTGGGGGATGCGAGCGTCCCTGCCAGTGAGGATCGCCCCCGGCCCTCCCCATGACCCCTCTCACCATCTCAAAGTTGAACACCCGGGGTTGTAGGATGGCTCTTCGCAGGTCCCAGGTGCTCTCCTTCCTTCGGGAGGGAGGGTACTCTGTGGTTTTCCTGCAGGAGACCCATACAGATCTGACCGCCGAAGACAGTCGGTGGCTGGAGTAGGGGGACAGGGTCTACTTTAGCCATTCCATGGTTCAACAGGCTGGAGTGGTGACCCTGTTCTCCCCCGACCTACGGCCCGAGGTGCTAGGGGTCGCCGAGGCCATGCCGGGTCGCCTGCTGCATCTCCGGGTCTGTATGGAGGGGCTCATGGTTAACCTCGTTAACGTCTATGCCCCGACATCAGGCCCGGAGCGGCTGCAATTCTATCAGCAATTCTATCGATTCACCCCCATCCCAAATACTTGTCCCTTTTGCGGTGTGAGGGAAACCCTGGCACATGTATATTTGGAGTGCGCCAGGCTACAGCCCCTATTCCAGCTCCTCACAAATCTTCTATTACGTTTTTGGTTGCATTTTCTCCCTCACCTTTTTATTTATGCACTCCCCATCCGTGGCCTCACAAAGTCACGGGATCTCCTAGTTAACCTCATCCTGGCCCTGGCTAAAATGGCCATCTATAAAACCAGAGAGAGGAGGTTGGCCGATGGGGTTTCCTGTAACTGTGGGGCTGTTTTCTGATCATAGAATCATAGAATATCGGGGTTGGAAGGGACCCCAGAAGGTCATCTAGTCCAACCCCCTGCTCGAAGCAGGACCAATTCCCAGTTAAATCATCCCAGCCAGGGCTTTGTCAAGCCTGATCTTAAAAACCTCTAAGGAAGGAGATTCTACCACCTCCCTAGGTAACGCATTCCAGTGTTTCACCACCCTCTTAGTGAAAAAGTTTTTCCTAATATCCAATCTAAACCTCCCCCACTGCAACTTGAGACCATTACTCCTCGTTCTGTCATCTGCTACCATTGAGAACAGTCTAGAGCCATCCTCTTTGGAACCCCCTTTCAGGTAGTTGAAAGCAGCTATCAAATCCCCCCTCATTCTTCGCTTCTGCAGACTAAACAATCCCAGCTCCCTCAGCCTCTCCTCATAAGTCATGTGTTCTAGACCCTTAATCATTTTTGTTGCCCTTCGCTGGACTGTCTCCAATTTATCCACATCCTTCTTGTAGTGTGGGGCCCAAAACTGGACACAGTACTCCAGATGAGGCCTCACCAATGTCGAATAGAGGGGAATGATCACGTCCCTCGATCTGCTCGCTATGCCCCTACTTATACATCCCAAAATGCCATTGGCCTTCTTGGCAACAAGGGCACACTGCTGACTCATATCCAGCTTCTCGTCCACTGTCACCCCTAGGTCCTTTTCCGCAGAACTGCTGCCTAGCCATTCGGCCCCTAGTCTGTAGCGGTGCATTGGATTCTTCCGTCCTAAGTGCAGGACCCAGCACTTATCCTTATTGAACCTCATCAGATTTCTTTTGGCCCAATCCTCCAATTTGTCTAGGTCTTTCTGTATCCTATCGCTCCCCTCCAGCGTATCTACCACTCCTCCCAGTTTAGTATCCTCCGCAAATTTGCTGAGAGTGCAATCTACACCATCCTCCAGATCATTTATGAAGATATTGAACAAAACCAGCCCCAGGACCGACCCCTGGGGCACTCCACTTGACACCGGCTGCCAACTAGACATGGAGCCATTGATCACTACCTGTTGAGCCTGACAATCTAGCCAGCTTTCTACCCACCTTATAGTTCATTCATCCAGCCCATACTTCCTTAACTTGCTGACAAGAATACTGTGGGAGACCGTCTCAAAAGCTTTGCTAAAGTCGAGGAATAACACGTCCACTGCTTTCCCTTCATCCACAGATAATTTCCACAGAACCAGTTATCTCATCATAGAAGGCAGTTAGATTAGTCAGGCATGACTTTCCCTTGGTGAATCCATGCTGACTGTTCCTGATCACTTTCCTCTCGTCTAAGTGATTCAGGATTGATTCTTTGAGGACCTGCTCCATGATTTTTCCGGGGACTGAGGTGAGGCTGACTGGCCTGTAGTTCCCAGGATCCTCCTTCTTCCCTTTTTTAAAGATTGGCACTACATTAGCCTTTTTCCAGTCATCTGGGACTTCCCCCGTTCGCCACGAGTTTTCAAAGATAATGGCCAATGGCTCTGCAATCACAGATGCCAATTCCTTCAGCACTCTCGGATGCAACTCGTCCGGCCCCATGGACTTGTGCACGTCCAGTTTTTCTAAATAGTCCCTAACCACCTCTATCTCCACAGAGGGCTGGCCATCTCTTCCCCATTTTGTGATGCCCAGCGCAGCAGTCTGGGAGCTGACCTTGTTAGTGAAGACAGAGGCAAAAAAAGCATTGAGTACATTAGCTTTTTCCACATCCTCTGTCACTAGGTTGCCTCCTTCATTCAGTAAGGGGCCCACACTTTCCTTGGCTTTCTTCTTGTTGCCAACATACCTGAAGAAACCCTTCTTGTTACTCTTGACATCTCTTGCTAGCTGCAGCTCCAGGTGCGATTTGGCCCTCCTGATATCATTCCTACATGCCCGAGCAATATTTTTTTACTCTTCCCTGGTCATATGTCCAACCTTCCACTTCTTGTAAGCTTCCTTTTTATGTTTAAGATCCGCTAGGATTTCACCATTAAGCCAAGCTGGTCGCCTGCCATATTTACTATTCTTTCGACTCATCGGGATGGTTTGTCCCTGTAACCTCAACAGGGATTCCTTGAAATACAGCCAGCTCTCCTGGACTCCTTTCCCCTTCATGTTAGTCCCCCAGGGGATCCTGGCCATCCATTCCCTGAGGGAGTCGAAGTCTGCTTTCCTGAAGTCCAGGGTCCGTATCCTGCTGCTTATCTTTCTTCCCTGCGTCAGGATCCTGAACTCAACCAACTCATGGTCACTGCCTCCCAGATTCCCATCCACTTTTGCTTCCACCACTAATTCTACCCTGTTTGTGAGCAGCAGGTCAAGAAAAGCGCCCCCCCTAGTTGGCTCCTCTAGCACTTGCGCCAGGAAATTGTCCCCTACGCTTTCCAAAAACTTCCTGGATTGTCTATGCACTGCTGTATTGCTCTCCCAGCAGATATCAGGAAAATTAAAGTCACCCATGAGAATCAGGGCATGCGATCTAGTAGCTTCCGTGAGCTGCCGGAAGAAAGCCTCATCTACCTCATCCCCCTGGTCCGGTGGTCTATAGCAGACTCGCACCACTACATCACTCTTGTTTCACACACTTCTAAATTTAATCCAGAGACACTCAGGTTTTTCTACAGTTTCGTACTGGAGCTCTGAGCAGTCATACTGCTCCCTTACATACAGTGCTACTCCCCCACCTTTTCTGCCCTGCCTGTCCTTCCTGAACAGATTATAACCATCCATGACAGTACTCCAGTCATGTGAGTTATCCCACCAAGTCTCTGTTATTCCAATCACGTCATAGTTCCTTGACATCACCAGGACCTCCAGTTCTCCCTGCTTGTTTCCAAAGCTTTGTGCATTCGTATATAAGCACTTGATCCTCGGTTCGTTCATGTATCCACGCGGAGTTCCTCTGGGCGGCGTCCACCGACTCCCTTGATGCTTTTGAGGAGCAGTGGGCGCTGTCCGAGGTTCTCTGCTCGGTGTCCCCATCCAGTTCCCTTTGTTTGACCCTTTGATTGGGGGAGAGAGTAAGGGACCCCAGGCCCAGCCATTGCTGCTGCAGACACCACCACCTTAGAGGGGTCCTTTCACACGTGAGCGCATGTGCTCCCCCCGGATTGTCCACCCCACAGCCTGCCCCTCTTGTTGGGTGCTTTCAAAGGAGGGAATTGTTGGTGGCACTGGGCATGGCACCAGGTAACTCGAGGGGGTGGCAGACCTTGGGAGTCGATGAAGCCCCCCACCTGGGCCCAGGCAAGCTTGAACACTTCCCTCCCCTGAAGCTAATGAGGAAACAATTGTGATTGGTTGCTGTGTTATACATTTGCATATGCTGTTGTTTTTGTTTTGTAAGTGTGTTATGCAAATAAAACCACCTTTTTTGCTTAAAAAAAAACTAAAACACTCCCCTGCTGCCCTCTGGCCATTCTGTATCACAATACCTAGACTGGAATACAAAGTATACCTGTCTCCCTGCACCAAAATTTTATTTCTGTTTCTGTCTGCCTGAGAAGAGAATTTTACCCAGGGCACATAACTAATGTATAGGCTGTGAAGAAGATTCCTACACTTGTTGGATAGCAAATGCTGCTGTTCATTTAACCCTGTTTCTTTTAGTTTTCTTCCAATCTCAGGACAACCCATTTCCTCAAGAAAAGATTGTTTTAGCAACCAAAGTCACTTTTCATGACATTGGGTGAAAGTTTTTAAAAACCACATTAAATTGACAAGCAGAAAAGTACTGCAAAACATTGTAATGGGGATGCCTCCGGACTATATTCTGCACTGTTGGGCAGACTCCTGTGCCCATGCAGAGCTCCACACCAAAGTGACTGGCATGGGTTCAGGAGTAAACTTGTATAATTTTCAGTGCAGAATCAGGGCTTAAGATTGTAGAAATACCATATAAAGGGTTAAATACTAGCAGAGTTTTACTAGAGTTGGTTGAGGATTTTTCCCAGAAGCTCTTAAAATATTTCATTTTTAAAATTTGTATCAACATTTCCCATAGGAAAGTGTCTTGTTCTTTTGACAAAAAAAACAAACACCAAAAATAACAGTTTTTAAAAACAACTTCCAGTTAAATTATTATGATTATTATTTATAACCACTTCAGTTACAATTTTTAGGTAAAAGATTTCAGTTACAACATTTTGTTCTGGTTTCTGTTTTTGCACTGAATAATCAGGAAATTTTTGTGAAATATTAGACTGAATTTTGTGAAATAATTACTTTTCATGGAAAATAAAATTTCAGTCATAATTCCACCTCTATGGCAAAATTTTGACCAACTCTAATATTGTTATATCAGTGTTTGTTTTCAGGGGATAGACACAGAAACACAAAATGTTGTCATAGAAGATGCACTGGGAGATGCATGGACCTCTCTGTAGATGGCAAAATAGAGGGAGGCAGGGAGTCCTCTCTTTTGCCATAACATGAACAAGAAAAAAAGAGAAGTAGCATGGTAATGTGGTGAAAAGTTTGTTTGTTTTTTTTTAAAAATCCCTAACTCAGCTCTTTGTATGATTAGGTTTTGCTTCTACAGTGGCTTCCTCTTCATGTCATCACGTTCATTCCTCTCACTTCGACTGAAAAAAGGGATGGTTCTTTTTGCATATGTTTGCTGGGGTATACATCGCTATACATACAAGTTAGTATGCATAAATATGAGTATTAATGGTTGAAAAACATATTGTAATTATCAACTTTTATTGCATAGGAGCCTTTTTTTCCTGTTACATTCACAGTTACGTCCTTCCTTTAATTACAGCATACACATTCTTTTGGCCCAATTAAGGGGCCAATTTTAAAGGAGTCAGTTTATACATGACTCATTTTATCAGTTTATGCATACATCTATGAGATGGGCATATCAGTTGAGACTTCCAGTACCCCTGGTTCCTGTCCACATATTACCTTGTATCTGCAATTCCCGCCCTCTGCACAGCTTAGGAGCAGCTCCATCACACTCTTCAGGTAGGACTTGGGATAGCTGCTCCATCTGACCCTCCAACAAGCATTAAGGATCAGATCCAAAGCTCACTGAAGTCTATGGAAAGTCTCCCATTAATTTCAATGGGCTCTGGATCATGTATACAGGGGTCATTACATTATTAGGATTTTAAAATATTTGATTAGGGGAAAGTTGGTGTGTGTGTGTGTGTATAACCCTGTACACTAGTATGTGCATAGTAAAATGTTTTGCACAGGGAGTAATTGAAGTATGCACTAGTAACTGCCCAAAGTGATCAAAATTGGTGAAAGTTTTTAATTTAATGTGAGTTGGATGAAGGTGGTAGTGTTTGGATCTGGAGTCTAATTAGGTTTAGGTTAAAGGCTGAGTTTAAGGCTGATTCAGGGTTTAGGTTCTAGTTTGGATTCAGATTTGACAGCACAGAAATGATAGAAATCATGCAAGATCAGTTGTTCTCATAAAACTTCTTCCAAACTATTGTTATGCCAAAATCTCATGAGAATATTTGGCTAATTATGAACTGGTGAAAACCTTGTCAGGTTTTGGCTTTAATATGAAAGCAAAATCGTAGGGTTTCAGTTCCAGATCTTCATTTAAGTGTAAGTGCACCAGGTAAGGTCAAGTCCTCCTAACACGAAACAACATGGCATTTGTTGAAGTTAGAAATAAAACCTATTCAGAGCCCTTCAAGTTCACTTGCTTCCATCCAAGGTATATCTCATGAGTCACTGGCTGCATGGGTTAAATGCTCCATGTCCATTTTAGAAAAGACATTTTTCATCCATACATTAATTGTCAGAATAGTTTGGAAAGCCAGTTACCAGTAATGGTGTGTTTGGCAGTTAGTAACAATTGCATAATCAGTTTTCATTTTCCATAGTCCAGTGAGCTAATAGAACAAGCATTATATTCCAAAGACTGTTATTTTTATTTTTTCTTATAGCCATTTGCAAATTGCTATTAAGTACAAAGTGCTATTAGGGTAGGACTAAAATATATGTAGTCTAATGCAGTGGTTCTCAACCAGGAGTACATGTACACCTGGGGTACTCAGAGGTCTTCCAGAGGGTACTGACCTCATCTAGATCAATGTTTCTTGACCTGGGGCTTGCCACCCTGCAGGTGTCATGGGACAGGTTTAGTGGTGCAAATGCAGGGTTGGCATTAAGAGATGGCAAGCAGGGCAATTATCTGGGGCCCCATACCATAAGCCGCCCCCCCCCCCCCCCCCCCCCGTGAAGCTAAGTTACATGCTTCAGCCCTGAGTGGCAGGGTTTGGGCTTCAGACAAGGCTCACAAGTGAATAAAACATTCAGTATAACACTGAAATGTAAATACAATATTTATATTCCAATAGATTTATTTTATAATTATATGGTAAAAATGAGAAAGTAAGCAATTTTTCAGTAATAGTGTGCTGTGACACTTGTGTATATTTATGTCTGATTTTGTAAGCAAGTAGTTTTTAAGTGAGTTGAAACTGGGGGTCCTCAAAACAGATCAGACTCCTGAAAGGGCTACAGTCATCTGGAAAGGTTGAGAACCACTGTTCTAATGTACCTTCCTAATAGTTTGTTGAGCATGTTTTTTTTAAACAGTTAAACTGTATTAGGCCCACAAATGCTCATGTAAGTCTTACTGTGACTTTTTAACATATGACAAGAGAGCCCACTACAGACTGAGAATGAAGAATTTTACACACGACTTAGAGGACTCATGTTCTTCCGCTGGCATCTCTCCTCCTAATGGCCTCACCCACTTTGTTGTATGTTCACAGTGTTACTCTGATTCGTACGTAAGGACAGGACTGGCCCAGGGACAAGAGAGGTTGAGTGACATGCACCGAAGGATCACAACCAAATTACATCCAAAGACAGGGGAAGCAATGGAAGCAGGAAAACAAAAAGAAGAAATAATATTAGAAATCATTAGAGATAGAAAAAAGTAACAAGAAAATAGAACATGCATCTGGAAAAAAGAAATTAGAACTGGCAAGGATTGTCCAAAACACATCTGCTTACTTTCGTAAATATCTGAGCACTTACCATATTCCAGCTGGAGAGGGGTCTCTGTACATATTTTTCTGCCATAGAGGAAACAGAGTAAAACTATTTGCTTTAATTTTTCCGTTTCCTTGTCTTCCTTCAACCTCACAATTTGCCTGTGGTCCCCTTCCCCTGCCCTCTCTTGGTTTTCCTCCATTCATCCTTTTTCTATTCTCCTTCACACATACAGTAAGACTTCCCTGCTGCACATTCTTCTCCAGGCCCTCAGTTCCAGAGTCTCTTTCCTCTCCTCCAGTCGTAGGCTCCTCCACCCTAGAATCGTAGTTCACCTGTCCAACCATAGTCTCTGGATCTTCAGAAGTACCCTCCACCCATGTAAGCCCATTCTCTTAGCTTCAGAGATTTTCTTTCCCCATCCAGATGCAATATCAGCAGTGAAAGAAAATGCATCCCAAATCTGAAAACCTCCATTACCTGAATGTAGGCCAAATCTCCCAGCATGCACCAATTACACAAAAACTGAACTTCCCCTTATCCAATTAAATTCTTTTCCTACATTCCATTTAAATATGCTATATGGAGATCTATTGGATAAGATTCATTGCTATAGCACAAGTCACTTTGCAGCATGAAGAATAAGTGCAGCTAAGCCTAAAACAAAGCAGAAACAATCTGAAGAAGCTTTGGTTGGCTCAGAGCTCACATGTTAATATAGTTTTTGGATGCCACACCATAAAATAATTCCTAAAATCTCATTTCTGAGCTGCTTATCAGGCTGTGGGAAATAGACAAAAGAGTTATGTCTGGTGAAATATGCTTTTATTTCATGCACATGGTGGCTGGATTAGTTCTGGCCTGACGTGGTGATCCTGAGTAGACCGGAGTTGGGTAGATGGAACACCATGAAAACATTTTATTCAAACCACATAACTGTGAAAGAATGGGCTTTGGTTGTCTATTATTACAAATAGCTTTCTTGTGTATACAGAAAAATCAAGCATATAATTGAAACAGAGAAAAAACCTTTTGTTTTTTAATAATCAGGCTGGACATCAATCTAGTACTTTGGTTGCATAAGAGAAAATGAACAGGAACGTAGTCGAATGCAAAAATAAAGACATCTCTATATTACTTATTGATCTAATATGAATTCCAGAAGTGTTCTGGAAAAAAAAAAAAAGCTGAATAGAAAATGCAGTATCTCCAATCACTATGAGCTATAACATGCGTTCTCAAACTTCAGTGCACCACGACCCCCTTCTGACAACAAAAATTACTTCACAACCCCAGGAAGGGAGACCGAAGCCTGAGCCCGCCTGAGCCCTAACTGCCCTGGGTGGGAGGGCCGAAGCCTGAGCCTCACAACTCTGGGCAGGTGGGGGCCAAAGTTGAAGCTCAAGGGCTTTGGGCCCCTGGGCTTTGGCCCTGAGCAGTAGGTCTTTGATTTCAGCCCTGGGCCCCAGCAAGTCTAAGCCAGCCCTGGCAACCCTGTTCAAAGGGAGTCGCGACCCACTTTGGGGTCCTGACCCACAGTCTGAGAACCACTGAGCTATAGAAATGATAGGCATTTTGATTTTTTGAAACAGTGACCAAAAAATCATTGCTCTATATTAAAATTTCCAACAAGAAAAAGCTTGGTTTTCTTCAGCACCTTAAATTATTATTATTTATTTGTATTACAGTATCACCTACAGGCCTCAGCTGAAATCAGGCCCTTGTTGTGCTAGGTTCTATAGATACACTTGGAATGAGACAAAGAGCTTATAATTTAAATAGACAAGACTGGGAAAGGGAATTATTATTATCCCCATGTTACAGATGGATGAAGTGCAGATATAAATCCAGAATATTTTTTACCCAGTCAAATAGAAACTGCTATTCATCTCCACACTTTGTTTTTATGTTCAAAACAGGAGAAAATTTTGATCACAAATATCAGAATGAGCCATTACTACTGCCTGATTTTGAGGTGCATGTTTTAACACATTTTTTGTGGTTTTTGGTGTGCCTGATTTTGAAACTCCTGGGATTCCTTTAAGCTTCAGATTTGTTCAAACCCAATGTGGTAAAGGTGAATCTTTTAATCAAAACTGGCATTCTTCATAGAACTCTTTGTAGTGTGGGTTCTGGAGGTCCCGTAAGCATTCATAAGGTTCCATTTGACCCCAGAACACTTACATGGGACCAACTAAGACAAGAGTTGTTGTAAAATCAAACTCAGGGTCTGATTTTGCAAACACTTTCACATATCACTGGTCCCTTGGACATCAGCCAAAGTTAGGCATATGCTATGTATTTGCAGGCTCAAAGCCTCAGTCTTTATATGATAAACTTTTGCTTTGAATCCAACAGTGGTTCACAGGCCCCAGAACTTTTCTCTGCTATTTTTTGTTTCCATGTTTGAATCTGAAACTACAGGGTTTCACATCGTCTAGGTTTGAGTTTGATTGTGAAAATGTTCTCACCACTTTCCCTTTGAGTTAACAAGAGATTTGGTATCTTTTCTATCATGTTCAGGTACCAAAAACCTAGATGAATTGATTAGCTGTCTAATAAAGAATTTCCTAGGTTTATATTTGGGGAGATTTTGAAGTAGTACATATTCCAGTCCTTTTTACAGTTCTGAAAATGATAAAGTTTTCCAAAAAATTGAGTGTGTTTTCCAACTTGTTAATGTCTTAAAAATGAAGGGTGACAACCTAAAGTTTAACATATGGGCCAGAGTGAAGATATTTGACTCACTTGGGTGTCCACAGGCCTCCAAAGACTCAAGCTCCATCTCTCAGATGTATTTTAAGGTTGCAGGGTGGGAGTGACAGATTCATTGCATGTAATATCAATGCAGTCTTAATTTTTCAGATTGTTCCAGATCACTGTGTTTGAATCAAGTGGATTAGCAATGGCATATTGTAATTGATGCACCTTTCAGCTTGTATTTTGGAATTAACTTCTGAAAGCAACAGGCCACACCGGAGACAAAAGTTTAAAAATATCACAATTAGTTGCTTTCTTTCTGTTCCCCAAAATAAGTAATTTATCATCACAGGTGGAGATTTCCTATGTAGAATCATCTGTTTCCCACAGATATATAAGGAAAGAAGGGCACCTGAATGGAGACGAGAAACCGTCAAAAAGCATTATAGCAAAGAATGTTATAGCATATTGGCAGCATATGGCAGCAGTAAAAAGCTTATGTAAATCTGGAGAAAATAAACATGAAAGCATTTAAACCACTTTCTCACTGGATACAGACAATATGCCAGGCTTAGAAACACAGGAGAAAACTTTATATAACATAGCAAGTTATTGAGGTTGGCTTGAATCATGTCATTCAACAAAATAAGGGAGAAGACACTGAACTGCTTTTTTTATTTCCAAAAATTCCTCTTAGTGCATCCAGAACATGTAAACAAGAATAAACAATCCACTTTCCCTTGTGTATTTTAGCTGGTAAGCCCATCAGGCCAGGAATGAATTATCTCTTTGTCACTGATCTACTGCTTGTCCACCATGATGTATATTTAAATCATATAAGTTGTTATTATTCCATAATAAAATAGTTATATAATTGTATGCAGAAATCAGAATGCAACTGAAAAAAAAAAACCACTGCAGAAAAATGGCACTGCTCCTGTTTACTAGTGTTAAATGTGCTCTACAGCTTAAGTTTCAGACTTAGCAAGTTGTCAAATCCATGAGCAGCTCACTTGTCTTTGGTTACTGAATGTCTCATAACCATATTGAGTCTCATTGATTTCACACTGTGTAATTATCATAGCTACCATCCAAAAAAATTTAAAGAGAGAAAGGCCATGACTGCCGGCATAGAAATGTTGTGATTATTATAATCTTGAGCCAAATTGGTGAACAAGAAGAAATAGTGTAATGTCCTTATGCCTTTCTATTTGTCAGTTGCTCTTCACTTCCTAACAATAGACAATTCTTCAAGGAGGGTGGGGACACAACCCAGGAGCAGTAAATTAAGAAGACAGTTCCCAAAGAATAGTTTTTCTTCATAGGTTTCAAGAACATGCCGCAATAAGTATCAATATTATTTGGATGTTTGGTTCCCATTTCATACTTCCAGACTCATGCAAATGAACATACAAGTGTGTCTTTAGAATGAAGGAATAAATGTTTTCACAAGCATAGACATCACAAAATAACAACATATGCATATAGATACAGATGGGATAAATTCTCCAATAGAACTATGCAGACTTACTCCAACTGAGGATCTGGCACTCAATTACTTTCAAAGTATAATACATATATTTAGAGATAACAAGGGCCAAATACCAAGTTGCTGGGCCAGGCCTGGGTGAAATACATAAGTAGGGAGAAAGGAAAGGAAGAGGCTGTACAGCAAATAGGGATCTGCTTCAAAGAGATTACTCCAGCTTACCCTTTCGCCTCACCATGCGTGTCCTTGCCCTGCCCTGGGGCATGGGTTTGCAGGGATCTCATGTGAAGCTGAGATCTGCAGTCTACAGGGGTACAGCTCCTGCATTTTCCTCCTGCATTTTCCTCTATATCCTTCTTTCCACCACTGCCATGGGGACCTTTGCACCCATGGACAAGGGACCGGAGCACAGAATCATAGAAATGTAGGGCTGGAAGGGACCTTAAGAAGTCATCAAGTCCAGCCCCCTGCACTGTGGTAGGACCAAGTATGTACCAAAGTACCAAATCTAAACCATCCCTTACAGGTGTTTGTCCAACTTGTTTTTAAAAGCTTCCAATAGTGGGGATCCCATGACCTTGGAAGCCTATTCCAGAGCTTCACTACTCTTATAGTTAGAAAGTTTTTCCTAATATCCAAACCAAAGTCTCCCTTGCTGCAGATAAAACCCATTTCTTCTTGTCTTACCTTCATTGGACATGGAGAACAATTGATCACCATCCTCTTTATAACAGCCCTCAACATATTTGAAGATTTATAATATCACAAAGTAAACGAGTGGATTCATATGCTACAGGGGTTTAGTGAAACAAATATCTTGATCTAGTTGTTTTTTTTAAAAATCAGCCATTTCATGACCACGTTTTCCCATGTGGCCAAACTGGTTGGAAAATGGTGACAACGTTTTGCTTTTTTTCTGTTATATAGGGCCTTGGTTTCTGTCATCAGCAGGATATCTGCATAGATCAGGCAATATATGATGTAGTGTGGCAATCTGTATGTCTCTTGAAGGAAATCACTGAACGTCCTGCTGCTGGCATATTTGCTGCGTGGATTTATTAGTGTTTTCATGCATATTTTGATTTCAGTGGTTATGCTGGCTACATCCATTCTGCCCTGACTGTTAGACTACTCCATGCCTTTTATGGACCGAAGGAGAAAGAACTGCACATTCCCCGGTAGCATCTGTGCATACTTTTAAAGTAGGTTTTATAGGGTTTTATTAATGAAATAAGAGAAGTATTTTGCATGTTTTATAACAATGAATTATTACTATGGGAAGAAAAGAAGAAGAAAGAAACAAAACAGCATGGGTCTGCTTCCACTTAAAGAAGCGTCTATGACTACATGAAAAATATTTTACTGATAGTCACTGCTGCATATCATGGAGCAGTCATAGCACCTCAGGGCTCTTTCCTTCCCTTCATTTTTACATATCTCTTTTAGGGTACTGTACTGCCACCCATCACCACAGCGATGATGGTGTTGTCCTTTGTGATCAAAGATGACACTGATGACGCTATTACGTCTTGTGAGTATGGCTGTGGCTAAAAAGGGCAATGCGTGAACAGCAGTCCTTTTGGCATGAAGTGCATAGGTAGCTCGATGCCAAGGAAGAGATTACAGACCACACCTGTGGAGTCTGCTGCTGTTTACAACTCAGCCTCTGTGCCTCCAGATCCATATGGTGGTTAATCCTGAAATAACCCTATTATTGACTCCTACTTGCCAGTGTGATCTGTTGCTGACGACTCCCAGCTGTCAACAGCAATGTTGCACTGTTTCAAGTTATGCTTCAGTGTGTCCTTGAAGCATTTCTTCTGTTCGCCTTGTATGTGGTTGCCCACTTTATTTCACCATACAGCAACTACTTTGGCATTCTGGTGTTGGCCATTCTCAGCTTTCGACTAGCCCAGCGTAACTGTGATCCAATACGCCTGGCTTCAATCCCTGTGGAGTGGCTACATCCCCGAACCTCATTATTGATAACTTTATTGTGTCATTTGATGCTGAGTATGGCATGCATAGGTTGTAAATGGAATTTACCTAGCAGCTTAATGTGATGCCTGTAGCAGGTCCAGGTCTCACACCCATACAACAAGTTGGACAGCGCAACCATTTTATAGACTTTTAATGTGGTTTGAAGTTTAATACCATGTTGGTGCCAGACTCTGCCTGATAGCCTGCCAAATGATGAACTGGCTTTGTTGATATGACTTGTCAGCTCCTTGTCTATAGTAAGATCATTTGACAATATACTAAGATAGCAGAAGTCTGTAACAGCATTCAGCTGTGATGGTGACTTGTGGCTTTGTGTAGGTTGCCCTGGAGCAGGTTGATACATGCCCTCTGTCTTTGTCAGTGTCAGCCCATTCCTTTCTGCAGCTTCCTGAATCAGTCTGTAATCAGTTGTCTCTCTTTTAGAGTATGTGCCTCTAGAGCAGTCATTGGCATGCAGCAGCTCATGAACAATTGCCTTGAAGACCTTTGTGAAAGTTCATAGTTTGTTTAGATTAAATAATTTTCCAGAGGATCGGACATGTATCCAGATACTGGCATTCAGGTCTCTTGTAGCATCACCAAAGATCATTGAGCATTGCTGCTTGGAAGAGATATTTCAGTTTTGGATATCTCTTTTAGGGTTTTGCACTGCCACCCATCACTGTAGCATATAATAGGGATACACCCATAAAAGCTGTGGGCTAAGCATCCTCTGCAATCCCAGTGACGTTAATGGGACTGCATGAGGTACAAGATTTTGGCCCAAAATCTTTATTAAGAATTCATCTGTTGGTGCCAGTTCTTGTCCATTCACTGAACAGAACACAGACCATTTTCCAGGGTCAAATAAGACTGGGTAAGGATTCAATTCTTTTCTGCCATATTCCCTTTCTCTTCCTGATTCTCAGCAGGGAGTCCTCCTTTTCTCTTCACTCCTTTAGAACATAAGAATGGCCATTCTGGGTCAGACCAAAAGTCCATCTTGTCCACTATCCTGTCTTCCAACAATGTCCCAGAGGGAATGAACCGAACAGGTAATCATCAAGTGATCCATTCCCTGTCACGCATTTCCAGCTTCTGGCAAACAGAAGCTAGGGACACGATCCCTGTCCATCCTGGCTAATAGCCATTGATGAACCTGTCCTCCTTGAGTTTATCTAGTTCTTTTTTGAACCCTATTATAGACTTGGCCTTCACAACATTCTTTGGCAAAGAGTTTCCTCTAACTTTCCAATTGGCCACATAGCTTTCTCTGCGACCTTTCAATAGTTTCAGGCTCACTCCCTCTTTGCACGCTCCAATGCGCCTCCATTTTCATCTCTCCTCACTTCATGCCACTAGATCTCAGATCCTTCCTGTGCTGTGATCCTCTTCTCAATGTTCCCTTACCAGATCCAGCAGGTCTGACTGCAGTGCTGCAAACCTTATGTGTTCAAAAATCATGACTCAGGCTCCAAAAATTATGAGATTGAATTAAAATTTATGAGACTTTTAAAAAAATATCATGTTGTTGGGATTCCTTTTATTGGCCTTCTGGTTTCTGAGCCTAAGCTGCATGGGCATCACACTTTCCAGCTTTTCTCTGAAACCATG
The DNA here is from genome assembly GCF_965140285.1 of Lepidochelys kempii. Taxonomy (NCBI): domain Eukaryota; kingdom Metazoa; phylum Chordata; order Testudines; family Cheloniidae; genus Lepidochelys; species Lepidochelys kempii. Next base: position 59,873,719 of record NC_136382.1, read on the forward strand.
AAGCCTACTTATTTTTTTTAAAATGAGAGCTGAGATTTTCACATAATGACTTGCCTCCAGAAACTTTGGGCCTTTCAGGACACCAGATATCAGGAGATTCATGATAAAAAATGTGAGATTTGGCACCATTGTGACTGCTTCTCTGCTAGGACCCAGCTACACCCAAATTCAAACATCGTACTTTCAGAGGGCCTGTGCATAACTCTGGGCTATATGGAATGAGCGCATGGGAAACTATAAATCAGTGGCTGCTAGGTACCAATGCTTCTGGCTGCAAGCTGCTATGAATCGTAAGGGCTAACAGTGCTGCTGTGAACTGTCAGAATAAAGGTAGCCTATGACAAGATTGCAAGTCAGGAGAAAGGGGATATACTGAGGAATGGGGACATGTGGGAAGGAGAGGCAGTCAGGACATTTCTGAAGGGAGAAGGAGGCAGTCTCTCAAAGCTTAGTTAATTCAGGAAAAAAAGCTTTTGAGGCTTATCCAAACTAAACCAAAGCTCATAACTTTTTGAAGTTAGCTTTGTCCCAGGTTCTAATCCCCTTTTTGTGATATCACAAACATTTCCATGGTGTCAAAGAGTGGTGTTACAAACAGAATGACTACTTCAGGCGGGAAATAAGCAGCATTCTTGATCCTGCTGGATGGCCAACGTATTATAGTAATAAATAGCATGGATAACTTTAGAGACAGAAAGTATTAAATAAAACACAGGCCCCTCTATGCAGAATTGTCTCCGAATTAATGTTTTCAGTTTTCTATAAGATATCTGTCAAGTGATATTGTATGAAAAAATAGCTTTTGTGTACAAAGCTTGCTTGTTCTAGTGGTGCTGACTGAAGAGAAGTTCATCTCTATTCCCCACATGCTTTTTTCTTCTTTGATAAAGGATTTCCCTATGCCTACTTGCGCCTTCCATAGCTTATTTCATGTAATAAACAGCTGAAACACTACTGCCCACAACTTTGTTTTCATAACATGTAAAATAAGAAAGATTATCTTTTGCATGCTTGACTTAGTGAGCGCTCATTTTTGGCAATTAAAGTTGCTGAGAAGCAGCTGGAATGATTCCTGGGTCTCTAGCACTGAGAAAACCTTTCTTATTATTGTAGCTGATGGAAAATAGAATCAAAATGGTTTTCAAACAGGTTTTTGAGAGACTTGCAGTTTGATGAGCTGTCTGCCTCTCAGCTTCCTTATTCTTCCATCCCCTCCTTCTCTGCTCTCCTTTCCTGCTTGTGGAAGAGCTCACTAGAGCATCTCTCCTCAAGTGGCCCCTGCCAGTGGTCACTCTGGCCCTGCGGCAGTCTCTTTTCCTCTAACTTGGCCCCCTGGCCAGGTCACAGTTTAATCCCGCCCCTTTAGGATAACAAACTCCAACAAATAAAAGTCCAAATGTCCTTACAAAAAGGTCTATGATCCCAGCTCTGGGTCCAGTGGTCCTCATACCCTTCTTTCAGGGCTCTTGTCATCCTTGTCCCCTGCTCCAGCTTCAAGCCACTTCACTAGTAGCTGGTAAAGGAACCCAGGCCCTCCCGCTCCACTGGATTCCAATTCAAGGACCCTATAATCAGCAGCCAAGGTCTGCTCCTTCAGTCTGCCTGTTGCTGCCTCCCTGGTCTGCTTCTTACTGTAGCCTATAAACAGGCCTCTCCCACTGCCTCTCTATGTTTACTCTTCTTTCAGGCCTCTCCCCAGGAATCCCCAATAAATCAAACAAAAAATACAACATAACCAATATTCTGCCCTCCTCAGAGTTAGCCTTTCACATCTCTAAGTTTTCCTGGCTTTGTTCGTCCACTGAACACCTCCCAGTGCTCTCTTCCTGGACATCCGGATCTTGGCCTGTACCAGGGCTTGTCACCATTGCAGTAGCTCTGCTCCCAATGGCTGCTTCATTTCTCTCCTGGTCCCTTGCCAGACTCCTCTATTCAGGAGAGGATTCCAGAGCCCTCTCCCCAAGGCTTCCTTCTTGACCCTCCTCGGTTCTCCATTCTCTGGTCCCAGAGACTGACTGCAGAGTCCTTCTCTCACTCCCTGTAGATACCCCCTGCGCTAAATATCATCTGTTTATAGTCCTCTCCCAGCCCCTCACCAGCTGGTCTTCATTATCAGTTAAGTCTGACTCCCTGTCCTGGTGCAGTCCGGTAGGTTAATTGGCCTCTCTGGCCCACATTAACCTGTTCTTTGCCCATGTGGCATCACACTGCTGCTTCTCCTATTTGGTTGGGCGTAGCTTAATTCTTCCAGTGGCAGGGAGGGAAGTCCCACCATTATACTGAACAGTTCCCTGGCTCAGGAAATTACAACTATGAGACCACAGAACCAGAAATTGCTGAAGTTCCCAAAGGTAATTGATGGCAATTTTAAGGAACGGTACAGTGCTCCCCTTTTTCAAGCAAAGGCTTAAGCCTAGGCTGCTTTAGTCACAACTTCATCAAGGTCCATTTCATAGTTTCATATTTCATAGTTTCATAGCGTTTAAGCTAGAAGAGACCATTAGATCAAGTCTGACCTCCTGCATATTGCAAGCTATTAATTTTCACCCAGGAGTAACAAAGGTGCCAACAATGCCCAAGGCCCACACAATGTCAGGGAATTCATTAGGTCAATGGTTAAACTTTTTATTTTGCAAACTTTGGTATTTAGATGCTGCTTGTAATTATTAGAACAGGAGCACTGACTGTTGGGAGTCTGAAGGGACAGGAAACAGGAAGGGGGGGCGGAAGTTGAGGAGGCGGAATGAGAGCTACGGAGGGTGCAGCAGCAGCTTGGTAAAGAGGTTTCCACTTTAAAAATAAAGTCTCGTTGAAGTTTGTTAGTACCTTGCCTGGTTGCTACAACATTTTGACTCCTCGGAATGGGTTTCACCTATAGTAGTGACGCAGAAGAAGGGTGGAGGCATTCACCTTTGTGTGGACTTAAGGGAGTCAAATAAAGCTATTGTGATTGACAGCCACCCTCTTCCTCACACAGAAGTAGTATTTGCAGAACTCCATGGACCAAAGATGTTTTCTACTCTTGATTTCCAGACTGCATACTACCAGGTTATGTTGCATGAAGATAGAGACCTCACAGCATTTATTACACATGAGGGACTATTTTGTTTTAAACGTGTTCCATACGGTCTCGCATACGCCCCAAGTGCCTTCCAAAAAATGATGTAATTGATTCTGAAGAATCAACATGGAGTTCAGTGCTATCTGGTCAGGGCCGGTGCAACCACTAGGTGAGCTAGGCAGTCACCTAGGGTGCCAAGTGGTTGGGGACGGCCAAAAGCACGCTCTGGGGAGGTGGTGGAGCAGAGGTGAGCTGGGGCAGGGCCGCCTGCAGCAAGTAATGGGGGGGGGCACACAGGGGAACAGCTCCCCGCTCCAGCTCACCTCTGCTCTGCCTCCTCCCCTGAGCACCCCGCCTGGCTTCTCTCCCTCCCAGGCTTGTGCGCCAAACAGCTGATTGGTGCCACAAACCTGGGAGGCGGGAGAAGCGGTGGCGTGCTCAGGGAGGAGGCAGAGCAGAGGAGAGCTGGGGTGGAGAGCTGCCGCATGGCTCCTGGGCCAAAGGGAGGGGTAGGGCGGCTGCGGTGGGGAGTTGACGCATGGCTCCCCAGGCCGAGGGGAGGGAGGGAGAGAGGGAGCAGAGGGGAACTGCCGCAGGGCTCCCGGGGGCGGGCGCAAGTTGGAAGTTTTGCCTAGGACACGAAACATCCGTGCACCGGCCCTGTATCTGGATGATATTATCGTGTTTGGAAATACTTCTGAGGAGCATGACAATAACCTACAGTGTGTACTAAACTGCATCAGCAAAGCAGGCCTCAACCTCAATAGGTCCAAATGTAAATTTAGACAAACTGAACTCTCCTTTCTGGGGCATACAATTTCACAGGTTGGACTAAAACCTGATCCAGATCATATCCTGGCAATTTCAAATGCTCCTCCTCCAACAGATTTGCAAACCTTATGTTCCTTCTTGGGTCTTACCTCCTGGTATGCAAAATTCATTCCCAATTATGCTTCTGTCATTGAACCATTATGAGATTTACTACAGAGAAGTTCAACCTTAGTGTGGACAATGGATGCACAAGCTAGTTTCGAAACGGTGAAAAACTTGATTGTACATAGTCCAGTACTTGCACTATTCACTCCTGCATTGCCCACAGTTGTAACTACTGATGCTTCTGATTATGGACTTGGGGCTGTCCTCACACAATTTCATGAGGACAACACAGCGAGGACTGTTGCATTTGCTTCAAGGACACTAAGTAATGCTGAGAAGAAATATTCTACAGTTGAAAAAGAAGCACTTGCTTGTGTCTGGGCTACTGAAAAATGGAGAACTTACCTGTGGGGCCGCACGTTCAAGTTGCGCACAGACCACAGCCCTTTGGTGATGTTGCTCACCATAAAAGGACTGGGAAGAGCAGGATATCGTATTGCTAGATGGTCTGCAAGACTACTCTTTCTATTATGAACTGGAATATAAGCCTGGAAACCAAAATGTGATCGCTGATTGCCTTTCTCGCCTGCCTTTGCCTTCACCAGATGGTCCACCGGAGAATAAGTATGTAGTGGTTGCGCTTATTACAAGCGCTCTCACTGCAGTTACAAGAGAACAATTTCAAGCTACTTGTTCAGCGTGTCCAATTCAACAAAAACTATGGGAATTTCTGACAAAGAGATGGCCCAGTCACCCAAAAAACCTTGACCCAGTTTTGCTGCCTTATTTTAGAGTTCGGGATGAACTTTCTTTGCTTGATGGCTGTGTGCTACGAGGTACACACCGGCTACTTGTGCCAGAAGAATTACAGTCAAAACTCATACACCTGGCACATGATACTCATCAAGGAATTGTCAGAACCAAACAACGACTATGGGATCTGTATTGGTGGCCAGGGATGGACTCTCAAACTGAAGCACTCATAAAATCCTGTGTCACTTGCCAAATGCATGATAAGACAGCAGTGACATGTACCCCTCCATTACAGCCTGTTCCTCTTCCTGAATCTGCATGGAAAAAAGTGGCGATTGACATTGTAGGACCCTTTGATACTGCTCCAAGTGACTGCCGTTATGCCATCACTTTAATAGACTATTTCAGTAAATGGCCTGAGATAGCTTTTACATCGCAAATCTCCTCTGATACAGTAATTAAGTTCCTCTCTTTAGTTTTTAGCAGGGAAGGTAACACCAAAGAACTGGTTTCAGATAATGGTAGCCAATTTACTTCCCTGAAGTTTGAAACTTTTCTAGCAGAGGGCAACATTTTACACAGAAGGTCATCCCTATTTCCCCATTACCCTCAAGCCAATGGGGAAATCAAATGATTTAACAGAAATTTGAAAGAGAGTTTGCAAACGGCTAAACTGAAAGGGCAATTGTGGATAACCTTCTCTAATGATTTCTTGCAAGCATACCGGGCTACACGACATGCCACAACGCAAAGATCATCCGCAGAGTTACAGAATGGGAAACAGAAGAATACTAAACTGAACATTGCTGGATTGTTAAAGGCACGACCTGATGCCTCAACCAAGGATGATGTGAGAAAAACAATTGAACAGAACCAAGCAAAGTCTAAAGCTTTCACAGGCAAGCGGCGGGGTGTTAAGGAACCAAAGTCTGAGTGTGGTTCCTTTGTTAGAATACGAAAACCTGGAATTTTATGCAAAGGGGACCATAAATTCACAGCTCCTCTTAAAATCATAGAGAAGGGACCTTACACCTATCGACTTTCTGATGGGCGGGTATGGAATGCTTCTTATCTTGCACCTGCCTATGCACCAAGAGGAGATTATGCCAACACCCAGTCTGCATTGGATGACTTCACCATAGTATCCACACAACAAGACATTGCACTGGAACCGGGGCTTGAGACGGCCTGTCAGACCCAGACGACCATCTGTCTGGACTAGAGACTATGTTATGTAGTATCTACAGTGTTTTCAGTGTAATATTTCTGCCAACAGTATAGTGTCTTGTTTCATATTTGTTCCTGTGGTTAGAACAACAATGTTTATTTTAATTGGGAGAGTTTCTTAAGAGAGGAGGGAGTATGGTGTTTAGATGCTGCTTGTAATTACTAGAACTGGGAACACCAGCTGTTGGGAGTCTGAAAGGACAGGAAACAGGAAGGAGGGGCGGAAGTTGAGGAGGTGGAATGAGAGCTACTGAGGGTGCAGCAGCAGCTTCGTAAAGAGGTTTCCACTTTAAAAATAAAGCCCTGTTGAAGTTTGTTAGTACCTTGCCTGGTTGCTACAACATGGACCACTTGAAAATTGCTGAGGGTCTCAGCAGATCACTTAATGATCTTTCCAAATGTTGTTTGTACCATTAGCTAACCACAGTAAAGCGCTTTGGATAAAAACACTATATAAAAAGACTTAATAATTAACTTTTTTTGTTCTACAAATAAAAGCACACAACTCATATTTTAATATCAGTAGTCTTACCTTTCTAATGCAATGGATGTTCCCTCTCTCCCCTGCTGCAGCAGCTCCCAAGCTGGGGCTGGGAAGGAGGGGGATCTCTCCCTGGGAGCCGCAGCCCTGGAGCTGGGGATAGTCACCTCTTTCTCTACCTGCCTGGCACATCCCAATTTTCCCCCCACACTCTCTTCTCACCCCACTTCCTCCTCCCATCTACCCTCTATTCCCCACAAGGCCACTACCTCACCTTACATGTGCATCTTCTGCAGGGTCCAGACACCTAATTAATGCCCGAGTGGCTCCACTAATTAGGTGGGTGACCCTTCATTCTCTTATGTGTGGAAGCCCAGGTGTGCACCTTAGAGGGAACTATCCACAGATCACCTGAATGGAGCTCGCGGCCCACTGGTGGTCCACGGACCACAGTTTTAGAACCTCTGGATTATGTGACTTAAGCCCAGATGATTCCAGCAGGCAAACAGAGCAGCCCCTCCATGAAATACAAACAATGGCTGGCTCTCAAGAAGAGCTATACAAAATTAGAGTGCTGTGCAGATGGTCCAGAAGTGGAATGGCATCTGGGACTAAAGCCTTCAAGTATACTGCAGAGTCCAAAAGGTCAACCTCTGGTGAGATGGCCTCTGCTCCAGGAGCATATTCAAGATTGCTGTTTTTTGAGGCTACTGAATGACAATGATCAAAAGAATGGTTCCCATCCCTCACTTTCACATAATTCATTTGCGGATGTATTCCTTCACTCCTGATTCAGTAGTTCTCCACTGCCTTCCTCTAGACATGTTCCCTTCATTTTCAGAAGCCAATGGAGATGGGCCATGGAAGACAGCATAGTGACAGATTACAGGTTTTTCATTATGCTTTCTCTCTCCATCATGTCTCACCTGATTAAAATCACAACTGGTTACCAACATGGAAGCTCTCCTTTTCTTTCACTTAGTCAAAATCTTTCATTTCATGATCTTCTTCTAGACCAGACAGGTTTCCTCTTTCTGCTGAGACTAGCCATGTGGATTGATGAGTCAAATAGTTTTGTGACATAAAAGAAGTGGGTGGATTGCTGTCCTGAACCTGTCATCTTCACATTGCTGAATGCTGATATTCAGTCACCCAGAACAAAAAACAGAACTTTACAACTGGGCTACTGATCCAACGTGATCTTTTTTTTTAATCCATCCTGACTCGTTCTGTAATGAACTCTCTGAAAGTCATTATAATGAAATGATCACAGGAAAAGGACAGAACACTTGACTAGTCATAAATTCTCTGACTTAAGATTTACAAACAAACAAACAAACAAACAAACAAACAAACAAACAAACCTCAAATCTCTGGCAATTTAAATCAGTTTGGTTTAATCTGTTTTCCCCCACTCTGGTTTTCATTTGTTTTGCTAGTGCATTTTTTTTATTTCCACTCCCCCTCTTCACCCACTTCAATCATTTCTTTTGCTTACTTATAAAGAGGCTTATTTTTGGGATCAGAAATGTCCTTTTGATGCAAGCCATTTTAAAATAAAAAGTCTCCCATAGTATTAAACTATCAATCAACATTACTTGTATATTTAGATTTTTAAATATACGTTTCATTATTTCTGAGATCCCTGTGGACGGTCTTTGATTTTCTAAAGAAAGATTCTAAAAGAAACAGAACTTTATTATAAAGAAAAAAGGTAAAAGAAGCACCTCTGTAAAATTAGAATGGAAGATAATCTTACAGGGCAATCAGATTAAAAAAAACAGAGGATTTCCCTCTGGGCCAAACTTTAAAGTTACAAAAAGAAAACCAGGAATACACCTTCCTCTCATCACAGAGAAAAACACAAGCCAAAACAAAAAGAAGCTAACACATTCCCTTACTAGTACTTACTAATTCTAATGGAGTTGGATTGCTTGCTTCCTTGATCAGTGTCCGGCAAGCACACAGAACAGACAGACCAAAATCTTTCCTGCCCACCTCACAGATTTGAAAGTATCTTGTCCCCTTATTAGTCCTTTTGGTCAGGTGCCAGCCAGGTTACCTGAGCTTCTTAACCCTTTACAGTAAAAGGATTTTGTGCCTCTGGCCAGGAGGGATTTTTTAGTACTGTATACAGGACGCTTGTTGCCCTTCCCTTTATATTTATGACAGGCCCCACTATATTAATTGCCAGTTGTAAGTAGACATATGAAAACTGCAATAGAAAAAAATGTAGCCACAACCTTCTCTGTACAAAAACATGCATCACAAATACTTCTTTGATATTTTTCCATAAAAGAGAAACCTTGAAACAAAAGCCAAAATGTGACATGACAGAAGCACAACTTTTATGGTATTTAATGGTTATATCCACTTGGTTATAGTTAACCCCGCTATAGCGAAAGGGTGTTTGGGGAAAATCAAAGACCATCCATAGGGATCTCAGAAAAGTTCCACAGCATGCATTCGATGAAGTGAGCTGTAGCTCACGAAAGCTTATGCTCAAATAAATTGGTTAGTCTCTAAGGTGCCACTAGTACTCCTTTTCTTTTTGCAAATACAGACTAACACGGCTGTTACTCTGAAACCTGTCAGAAAAGTTCTGTTTCTTTTAGAATCTGACTGGGGTATTTTTTAGTGTCCTAAAAAACCCCAAGGTTGGTCTGTGCTCATCTTGTTTATTCTCAAGCCTCCCCAGGAAAGGGGGTGTGGGGTTTTGGAGGATATTAGCGGGGAGTAGGAAATCCAAGTGGTTCTTTCCCTGTGTTTGTCTAAATCACTTGGTGGTGGCAGCGTTACCTAATCCAAGGTACAAGGGAGAATTTGTGCCTTGGGGAGTTTTTAACCTAAGCTGGTAGAAATAAGCTTAGGGGGGGTCTCTCATGTGGGTCCCCACGTCTGTACCCTAGAGTTCAGAGTGGGGAGGGAACCCTGACAGGGCCAAATTCACCTTTGGTGAAACTCCATTGACTTCAGTTTCCCAATATGATCATTAACCTGGCCTATACCCACTGATATTCAATGAAAGTTTTGTCTGACCTCAGCTGGAGCAGAATCCATAGGTTGACTGTCTCAGCAGCTATGGCAACCTCTGTAAAGTTCATTGTGCATGTGTATACTCTGTTCTGGACCTTATGACAGCAGTGGAAATTAAATTATGGGAGTTTTGCCATTGATATAAATGGGGCCAGGATTTCACTACTGGAGCCTTAAAATTCCTCTTCCTTTGTAGGACTGGAGTATCTTTTTGTGAGTGGAATTCAATGTTATCCAATGGAATTCACCATAGAGAGCAGATAATTCCCTACAGGACAGGTACTTTGTACCATACCTATCACAGAGCATGCCTCATTTATGTCAATGGCAAAACTCCTATTGACTTCAGGATTTCAGTCCAAGTTTTTAGATGGGACTAGCAGATACACCATTGTAAATCTGGAATAATTTCCCTTGTCAGTGAAATTATTCCAGATTTACCTTAACGTATCTGAGATCAGAATCTAGCCCACACATAGCTAGAGAGATGATCACATAGATAAACAGACAGACTAGCATGAAGCCCGAGTATCAAAGCCTAAGGCTCAAATTCTCCACTAGATACCAATTTCTTGAGAAAAATTAGAGTGGCAGGTGACAATCTGTTTCTTGCTTTTCATGTATGGCCTTCCTGATGAACAATAAATCTTCCTCCGTGATAAACCCCACCTTCTCTTCAGGGTCTTTGATTGCTCTGTATTACAGCAGTTGCTCAAACAGTAGGAAAATCCAGGGTGAACTTCACCACTGTACAGATATTATACTGCTGAACTCTGTTTACAGCACACACTCAGCGAGTTGGCAATTCATTCCACAAATAATAGAATCATAGAATATCAGGGTTGGAAGGGACCTCAGGAGGTCATCTAGTCCAACCCCCTGCTCAAAGCAGGACCAATCCACAACTAAATCATCCCAGCCAGGGCTTTATCAAGCCTGACCTTAAAAACTTCCAAGGAAGGAGATTCCACCACCTCCCTACGTAACACATTCCAGTTTTTCACCACCCTCCTAGTGAAAAAGTTTTTCCTAATATCCAACCTAAACCTCTCCCACTGCAACTTGAGACCATTACTCCTCACTCTGCCATCTGAGAACAGTCTAGATCCATCCTCTTTGGAACCCCCTTTCAGGTAGTTGAAAGCAGCTATCAAATCCCCCCTCATTCTTCTCTTCTGCAGACTAAACAATCCCAGTTCTCTCAGCCTGTCCTCATAAGTCATGTGTTCCAGTCCCCTAGTCATTTTTGTTGCCCTCCGCTGGACTCTTTCCAATTTTTCCACATCCTTCTTGTAGTGTGGGGCCCAAAACTGGACACAGTACTCCAGATGAGGCCTCACCAATATCGAATAGAGGGGAATGATCATGTCCCTCCATCTGCTGGCAGTGCCCCTACTTATACATCCCAAAATGCCATTGGCCTTCTTGGCAACAAGGGCACACTGTTGACTCATATCCAGCTTCTCGTCCACTGTAACCCCTAGTTCCTTTTCCTGCAGAACTGCTGCCGAGCCATTCGGTCCCTAGTCTGTAGCGGTGCATTGGATTCTTCCGTCCTAAGTGCAGAACTCTGCACTTGTCCTTGTTGAACCTCATCAGATTTCTTTTTGGCCCAATCCTCCAATTTGTCTAGGTCCCTTTGTATCCTATCCCTACCCTCCAGCATATCTACCTCTCCTCCCTCATCTGCAAACTTGTTGAGGTGCAATCCACGCCATCCTCCAGATCATTTATGAAGATATTGAACAAAAACGGCCCCAGGACCAACCCTTGGGGCACTCCACTTGATACCGGCTGCCAACTAGACATGGAGCCGTTGATCACTACCCACTGAGCCTGACAATCTAGCCAGCTTTCTATCCACCTTATAGTCCATTCATCCAGCCCATACTTCTTTATCTTGCTGGCAAGAATACTGTGGGAGACTGTGTCAAAAGCTTTGCTAAAGTCAAGGAATAACACGTCCACTACTTTCCCTTCATCCACAGAGCCAGTTGTCTTGTCATAGAAGGCAGTTAGATTGGTCAGGCATGACTTGCCCTTGGTGAATCCATGCTGACTGTTCCTGATCACTTTCCTCTCCTCTAAGTGCTTCAGAATTGATTCCTTAAGGACCTGCTCCATGATTTTTCCAGGGACTGAGGTGAGGCTGACTGGCCTGTAGTTCCCCAGATCCTCCTTCTTCCCTTCTTTAAAGATGGGCACTACATTAGCCTTTTTCCAGTCGTCCAGGACCTCCCCCGTTCGCCATGAGTTTTCAGAGATAATGGCCAATGGCTCTGCAATCACATCCACCAACTCCTTTAGCACCCTCGGATGCAGTGCATCCGGTCCCATGGACTTGTGCTCGTCCAGCTTTTCTAAATAGTCCCGAACCACAAATAATAACGCACAAATGTTTCCAACTTGAAGAGCTTTACAGAAATGCACAGGAACCTTCTATTTCATAAAAAATGCGTCTGTTTATCTATCAGAAACACTGACCTGCCTTTGATTATGCCCAGGACTCTATTCCTTCCATTATATTCACTCACATCATCATCCGCTTTTCAAAAGCCTCTAGAATCCCACAAAATACTTCAAGTTCAAAGCAATCTTTAATAAATCTTTTCTGGGGCAACTGGGATGAAGCAGTAGATTAGAATTCCAATACAGCTGAGATTCATCCAAGCAGCAGCAGTAGTTATTTTTCAATACAGTTTGGGCTTGAATCTGATCTTGTTTATACCAACGTAAATCGGGAGTAACCAGTAAAGTCAATGAAGTTGCACTGCGTAAAGCCAGTATAACAGAGATCAGAATAATATTCTGAGAATTGAAAATAAATCAGTCATTTAATTATAAGCTACTCAATATTGTTTCAATTACAGATCTCACTCAGCATCCATGTTCCCTAATTGTTTTCTCAGTAAAGCTTTGAATTAAAATTCCCTCATTTTTTGTAAAGTATTCACTGCCATTTATCAGATAAAAATAGAGAACAATAAAAAGGAAGATGAATAGCTTGCAATTAAAGGCCAGTGCTGCAGAACTGTGTCTTGGCTTAATAGGTTAGCTGTAAATTTCAATCTAATAAGCTGTTTTTCAGGGTTTTAGTGTCACTGTTCCCTTTTCTATTTGTGATTGAGAATCAAGTGGCTGATGTCATTTGAACCTAAGTGAATGCATTTTAAGCATGCACTGAGGTGTGTTAAGTATGAAATTGTAAATTTACACAAAAAATATTTTATAATTACAATGCAAAGGATTTTCAGTTAGAACAAAGGGATTTTCCCTATGCAGTTATGTGGCTAGATATTAAAAAAAAAAGTCCTGGAAATGTTATTTGTGCTCAGAAATTCACACTATACTTATCACCCATATGCTACTTAATGTATCTCTCTTCCATTCTGTGTCCTTTATTTACCCTTATACTAACAGATTGAAACAGCACCTTTTCCTCTGCATTCAGACAACAAATAGCTCTTATAGTCGATAAAAAAAACTTGAAGTAATGGATACTGATGTTGAAGCACAAACTAACAAATTCAGCAATAAGGTGGAGGAGGTAATATATTTTATTGGACCAACTTCTGTTGGTGACAGAGACAAGTTTTCGAGCCACACAGAGCTGTTCTTCAGGTCTGGGAAAGGTACTGTGCAAGGTGGAACAGATTGTTTAGCAAAGGTAGCTAGCACATATTCTAAGGGACCATTCAAGGTAGAGTGGCCAAACAACACCCCTGCAGTTATAGGACAAAAAGAGGGGGGTTAGTGGGTTACAGCTTGTTGTAATAAACCATAAATCCAGTGGTAGGTTGGATATAGAATCATCGCTCTAAGCTCATCATCAGAAGTCAGATCCCCACAGCTCAGGACACAACAACTCAAAGCAAGCCAGACCCTGCCAGAACAACAGATGCAAAACTTGCAGATCTATCTCCACTGATACAATAATCAATACCCCCCACAATTGTTACCTGTCAACTCTGTGGTCTTGGGGAACCGGACGCAGTACCCAGCCTGTCTGACTCACGAAGGACAACCCACCCACCAGCCTCTGCTTGAACCAAAACCAATCAGCAGAAAGACTTACAAAAACAATGAAAAGGCAGTGACAGACACACCTAAACCCCTCTGGACAAGGATGACAGAATTAAGGCAATTCCCCTAGCCTCATTTGCATTGAAGATGGGACAGGGAGGCATCTCCATGTGTGTGTTCATCTGATTCTGGGGCTGGAGGAGCCCAGCCCTGGGGAACCTAGGTCCTGCAGGATAGCTCCATTGGAGGGAACTTGCAGAAGGGAGAAGTAGAGCTCCTTATGAAAACACAAGCGGTACACTGATAGAATTACAGAACTGCTCCCCCTCCCCCCAAAGAGTAACCCTAATAAATGAACATGCCCCAAAGTAATGGGCAAATCTGGTAACACAATACACATTTCAAAAATCCATGGATCCAACACATGCCTATCACAACGCATAGTGCGCCTTATCCCATGCACTATATGTGCCAACAACAACTGTGTGGGTGAAACCAAATAATCACTATGCTGTCAGATGAAGTCACAGAGGAAAATGATAAAAGTCAAAAACACCATATCACCTGACAAAAACACCATTTTACAAAGCAGTCACTCTACATCTGACCTATCAGTCCTTGTCCCCAAAAGAAACCTGCACAACACTTTCAAAAGACGAGTCTGGGAGCTTAAATTCATAACTCTGCTAGACATTTAAAATATTGGATTGGATGGGATTTATGGTTTATTACAACAATCTGTAATCCACTAAACTGCTCTTTTTCTCCTTTGACTGCAGAGGTGTTATTGGGCCACTCTACCTTGAATGGTCCCTTAGAATATGTGCTAACTACTTACGCTAAACAATCTGTTGCACCTTATATTTATCTGTGACACTTGGAGTACCTTTCCCAGATCTGAAGAAGAGCCATGTGGCTCAAAACCTTATTCCTCTCACCAACAGAAGTTGGTCCAAAAAAAGATATTCCCTCACCCACCTTGTCTCGCTAATATCCTGGGACCGACATGGCTACAACTACACTGTATACAAAATGGAATACACATGCAAAATTAACTCCACAATATGCATACACCAAAAATTCCAGAAACTATTCCATGACTTCTATGCGCACTAGTTCTACCATGTACTTTCTATGTAAGCTACCCAACAAGAGCACAAGCTAAGTTCCACAGTGCACACATCACTCAGGTTCCACAATGTGTGCAGCAGAGAATGTGTAACATTTTGCAAAGTTTGTGCAATTCATTCAGACCAAGCTAAGCAATGAACAAGAATCACAAATTCTAAAATGCACAAATATGCAAGAATTTAAAATAAAAATGCAACATTTGGGGATAAAACGGATTCCACCAAATGCCCAGAACAAACCTCACTGCTTTTGATAAATCAGAAATAACAAATGGCCTGTGCACTCTATGCAATAATGCATTTTAAATATCTTGTTATTCTGCAGAAGAAAGTTCGGTCCTCTTCTCAGGGGATACCGGAAAGTCAGTTACATTGACTTGTTTGTGATACCTCTGTGATATAAATAGTAATACCCATTCCTAGAGACCACATACATTGTACTTAAGATATGGTACTGGATTTCACTTGTGGTCCTAAAGATGACATGTTAATATGTTTTTCTACTTATGTCAAATGGAAGTGTCTCTGGTGATCTCATCTCAGTCCAAAGTGGAGATATGCCTCCATCAAAAAACCACCCTGTAAATTAGCAAGTTTTGAAAACACTGATAAGGAGAATATCAGGATTGGGATAGCATAGGTTTTGCAAGTTGGGATTAGTTCTTTTGATACAGCTGTAGGTAGAAAATGTATAACATTCACCACAACATTTGGTGTACCACATTCACCACAAATGAAAGAAAGACATATATATACAGTGCTTGGATATCTTCTCTTGTTCCATATGAATATATGTAATTTAAATACTCATGGGCCAGATCCTTAGTTGGTGTAAAGTGTCATAGACCCATTGACTTGGTGTAAATCAGCACAGCTCCATTGACTTCAGTAGAGCTACACTGATTTACACAAGCTCAGGATCTGGCCTAATTTATGGTGGGAATGAGTCTATTATATACAAACCCTGAAGTCAATTATAATGGAAAATATTTAAATCTATTTACATTTAGTAATATTGTGCCTTAAAGGCCTGCTCCTGCACTGTGTAAGTTAATGGGAATGTTACTATTGATTTCAACTGGAGCAGGACGAAACTATGTGTGCCAAGTCCTCAACCCAACGTCTAGCCTGAGTACATGGGTCAAGCTCTGAGCCGGGGTGTATCAGGAGAAGAGTCTTCCCCTCATACTTCCTCCTGGAGAGGCAGGTTGGTAGGATCCATGCAGTGGCAGATCCCCAACCTTCTATTCCATGCTCCTGCTGAGGAAGGAACTTGTGTAGAACAGGGCTTCACATCTGGAGTTTGTGCACACCTCACCACCACTCCCAGAATCCAGCCCCCTTTCAACAGAAGGGCTGCACTAGAGAATGGTAGCCACAGAGGTAAGAGTTAGATGTGCCCATCGGATCTATCAAAGTCAAGGTTTTTTCAGTTATAAAACACACGGACTATGATTATTTCCCAAATATTTTGAGAAAGCCAAATTCTGCCCTCAGACACATGCACACAATCCTATGGACTTTGAGCCTAAGATGTACACACACAATATACACAAACAACTTCCAACAATTTGCGCCTCTGTATACATATCCCATCGCAACAAAATAAAATTGTGACAGAAATACTGTAGCTTTCAAAGCACATGCTGTATTGAAATGAGTCTGGTGTAGAATAGGTATTGTGCACTAGCAATCGTGCACAGTTGCTTATACTGTACAAAACATGCTGTCATAAATATAAAGGGAAGGGTAACAACTTTTCTGTGTACAGTACTATAAAATCCCTCCAGGCCAGAGGCACAAAATCCTTTTACCTGTAAAGGATTAAGAAGCTCAAGTAACCCGGCTAGCACCTGACCAAAAGGACCAAAACTGTTTCAAAGATACTTTCAAATCGTACGGGTGGGGGGAGGAGGAAGGAAGGTTTTGATCTGTCTGTTCTGTGTGCTTGCCGGACACAGATCACGGAAGTAAGCAATCCAACTCCATTAGAATTAGTAAGTACTAGCAAGGGAATGCGTTAGCTTATTTTTTTGTTTTGGCTTGTGTTTTTCTCTGTGCTGAGAGGAAGGTGTATTCCTGGTTTTCTTTTTGTAACTTTAAAGTTTGGCCCACAGGGAAATCCTCTGAGTTTTTGAATCTGATTGCCCTGTAAGATTCTCTTCCATTCTAATTTTACAGAGGTGCTTCTTTTACCTTGTTTCTTTATAATAAAGTTCTGTTTCTTTTAGACTCTGATTGGGGTTTTTTGTGTGTCCTAAAAAACCAAGGTTGGTCTGTGCTCATCTTGTTTATTCTCAAGCATCCACAAGAGAGTGAGTGCAGGAGCTTGGGGGGATATTAGGACGGGGGACTAAGAACTCCAAGCGGTCCTTTCCCTGAGTTTGTTGAAATCACTTGGTGGTGGCAGCATTACCTAATCCAAGGTACAAGGGAGAATTTGTGCCTTGGGGAATTTTTAACCTAGTAGAAATAGTAGAAATAAGCTTAGGGGGTCTCTCATGTGGGTCCCCATGTCTGTACCCTAGAGTTCAGAGTGGGGAGGGAACCCTGACACATGCATATTACATGCATTGCTACAACAACCCAGGAAAACTATTAAAATATTTTGCTTGATTTTTTTGCTTAAAATGCATGAGCTCTTAGTACAACTCAATAGCACAAGGGTATTATAAACTGGGAATTAGGACATTTTCCCAAATATATTCTCATTTTATATAGACATTTGCCACCTGAACACAGGAGTTAAGCTGCATAAAGAACACTTTGTCTTGATTTCTCCTAGAACTCCTCAGGGTCACAGGAGGATGATAGATATATATCTACACACAGAGCAGTATGGTAGAAGAATTATACATGTAAATCTCAAAAACCTAACTTAAAATGAAGCAATAATCTGGTTTCCTCTATAGCAAAAGAGCTACGAAGTTTGAAGGGCCCATTTCAAGGAAAGGGTCACACATTAGTTAGGCTGTTCTCAGTGGCAGATGACAGAATAAGAAGCAATGGTCTCAAGTTGCAGTGCGGAAGGTCTAGGTTGGATATTAGGAAAAACTATTTCACTAGAAGGGTCGTGAAGCACTGGAATGGGTTACGTAGGGAAGAGGTTGAATCTCCATCCTTAGAGGTTTTTAATGTTTTTAAGGCCTGGCTTGACAAAGCCCTGGGTGGGATGATTTAATTGGGGTTGGTCCTGCTTTGAGCAGGGGGTTGGACTAGATGACCTCCTGAAGTCTCTTCCAACCCTAATCTTCCATGATTCTATGATTACTTTTTATACAAGGAAATTTCTGCAGTAGAAATCCTGGTGCCTTTGCCTTAAATGATACTGGATGTTGTGACCAGAACCCCTGTAGGATAGGCATGACACTCAACAGTGGTATATCCTTTTGGCTGGCACAGATAGAAAGTAGGTAGTATATGTTTGTAGGATTGCGCTCTATCCTCAGTATACCTGTGTAGGCCTGTCTTAGAAGACAGGTTCTAATATTAATTTTAAGAGAAGCATGTTGTTACAAAGCAAACTAGAATTTATTGAGAATAATTCTCGAGCCACCTGTAGAATTGAACAGAAAGGATCAACTGTGGTACAATGAACAGAGCATGGAGCTGAGATTCAAGACACTTGAATTCTACTCTGCACTCGGACAATAACACTTACCCATTCTTTGCCTCTGTAAAATGGAGTTCATAATGTTAATCAGTTTTGCAAGGTATTATTAGATAAGTGCTAGATAGATGCAAGGTATTATAGATGGATGAGGTATTGAGGATGAAAAAGTGAGCTGTGGAGTTGGATCCTATTAATGCTTTTCAATTCCATTCTCAAGATATTTTAGAAAGTTACTTGTATCTAGGGCTCGTCAAAAAAATTCTGTTGAAAATATTTTTCCATCAGGAAATTGGGCTATTGGCTAAATGAAAACTTTTGCAGAAAGTCCTAGCTTTTCATGGACACTTTTTACTTCATCAGAAACCCAAACACTTTTCAGCAAAAGATCAAAACATTTTTGATCCAAAATCTTTTTGGATTTTGGGCCAAAACTTTGTCAAAAAAAAAAAGTCAAAATTTTCTTTGGGAAAAACAAAAACAAAACAAAATACGAACAAAATTTTCCAAAGAGCTCTATTTATATCCTTCTTTTTGGGTCAAGCATCTGTTTCAAATATTGGATATTATTTATTTTTCTTTCTTCATATCTCTCTTATCCTTTTTTAGTTTTTGAAAAGATCTGATAACACAGAATTATCTTTACTTAAAGAGAACATTTTCTATCAGTGTAGGTATTCAGAATTTTCCTGATGTCTCCTGAGTTACCTATCTGAAATGTCATAAATTAGATCTTCTCAAACCACAATTTAAAAACTAGACTACAGGTCAGATCTTTGCACAGCACAGAGGACTTAATACAAAGCCCATTAAAGTCAGTGGAAAGGCTGCCATTGATTTCATCCTGACATCCAATCTCAACTTCTGGCAGTTGGAGGTTTAGGGACACGCAGAGCATGGGATTGCATCCCTGACCATCCTGGATAATAGCCATAGATGGACCTATCCTCCATGGAGTTACCTAATTTTTATTTAGCCAAGTTATATTTTTGGCCTTCACAACATCCCCAGCAATGAATTCCACGGGTTGACTTTGTGTTATGTGAAGAAGAACTTTCTTATGTTTGTTTTGAAATCTGCTGCATATTATTTTCACTGGGTGACTATGATTCTTGTGTTATGTGAAGGGGCCAACAACTCTTCCCTATTACCCTATTCACTTTTTCTGCATCATTCATTATTTTTAGACCTCTATCATAGCCTCCCCCTTAGTCATCTCTTTTCTAAGCTGAAGATTCCCAATCTTCTTAACTTCCTGTGGAAGCTGTTCCATACCTTTAATTTTTGTTGCCCTTTTCTGTACCTTTTGTAACTCTAATATACCTTTTTTACATGGATGACCAGAACAGCACACAATTTTCAAAGCGTGGGCATACCATGGATTCATATAGTGGCATTCTGATATTTTCTGTTTTATTATCTATCCCTTTCCTAATGGTTCCTAACATTCTGTTAACTTTTTTGACTACCAGTTCACATGAAGCAGATGGTTTCAGAGAACTAACTGCAATAACTCCAATATCTCTTTCTTGAGTGGTAACAGCTAATTTAGATCCTATAATTTTATACATATAGTTGGGATTATTTTTTCCAATGTGCATTACTTTGCACTATACCCAGTTTAGTGAGATCCCTTTGTAACTCTTCACACTTAGTTTTGGATTTAGCTATTTTGAGTTATACACTATATTGACGGAATAGAATATTTATTGAAAAGGGAGAATCATTTTTGTATCAGCTGTTAATTAAGATTGCGAATATATAACTTCCTATTCAAGGTATGTACTTCATTCTTGATTTACTTTACAAGTCTAAATATAATTTGAGGATTCAAATGGTTTTAAATTATATTTGTCACTGCTGAATGCATTCCTCTATGATCTAAAAAATGTTAGATGTTATATGATTGTGCATCATATGATTTAAAAAATGAAGAGTAAGCAAAAACACAACTTTGGTGCATAAACTCCAAACAACTTAAGTATATTCTTATTTTTATTATATTATGGAAATGGAATAAATAACTTGTGTCACTTTTAACCCTCTACCAGCACTTTTGGTTCTTCATTACAACTTTTAGACTAACACTAATCTTCACAATAAATGTTCTGTATGCAATTATTTCCAGGTTCCTCATCAACCTTCATGCTTATTTCTATATTGTGTACGTTCCCTAGGGGTGTTTAAATTTTCCAATCCAGGACAAGCAGCAATATTTTCCAAGTTGGTTGATAACTGACACGGAATGAGCGTGTGAGAGAGAAAAAGGTAATACATGTTTGTCATGTCTATTAGCCATCTCAGGGTGAAATCCTGTCTGTTGTCATAAGAACATAAAAATGGCCATACTGGGTCAGACCAAAGGTCCATCCAGCCCAGTATCCTGTCTGCCAACAGTAGCCAATGCCAGGTACCCCAGAGGGAGTGAATCTAACAGGTAATGATCTAGTGATCTCTCTCCTGCCATCCATCTCCATCCTCTGACAAACAGAGGCTAGGGACACCGTTCCTTACCCAGTGCGAGTTTTGCCATTGATGTCAATTGTGCTGTGATTTCAACCCCAGGTTCTTATATCACACTTATCTCCACAGTATCTGAGCTAGCATTTAACTCTTAGTTGTACCCTCATTCAAAGCACACATGGCCACGAAGTCCCATGTGTGCAAAACTATATTCTCTGTAGAGTACATATATTAGTTTTAGTCAGCACTACATTATATAGTGTCACATTCAGTACGTCACCTAATTTTATGTTTGATAGCAATTACTGTCTTATAAGATATTACACAATTGACCTATTTTTATGGTTACTGACCTGTTTTTCAAAGTATTTCAGAACTCACCTATTTTTCTAAAAAGCCTCAGTCAAGGTGCAATTCACCCCATGTTGAAGCCTAGATGCCACATGAGACCCAGTTAAGCCCCTAAGCTGGGTGACAGTCACCCATTGCAAACAGGCTGCACAAAACCCTCTGCCTTACTTAAACCCTATAGTAAGTTTATGGAAACTATGCACAGAGCTTTGCATAGGCTTCATGCACTAGGGTGGTTTTCACCCTCAGTTTTCGCTGACTCCATACAGAGGCATAATTCACATTCCTTTCCCCGGGATTTTTAACTGAGTAAGGAGTAGGTAAGGACTCCAGGATTTGTCTCACCATACGTGAATCGTGCTGCAGGAAACTATTTTAAATATATGTTTCTATTCTAATCGTTTTGATCTATCAGGTCCCCTTTGCATAGATATAAATGTGACCTTCATGTTTATCCTTATTGTGAAGTCTTTGGCAGAATAATTGTTTTTCAGTTACAAATGAAAATGAGCTGTTAAAAAAAAAAAAGGCAAATAGCCATTAGTATTGCATGACACTGATCTTCCAAGATTCAAGCCCGTAAGTTACAATCAGGGAGCAGTGACATTTGGATTGGAAATGTAATGTTCATCTTCCAAAATATTGTAATTTCCATAAGCAAGTTAGTGGCTAACTGCATTCATTTGGAATGCTGATGTTGAATTCGCTGTCAACCATCTTGCCTAATAAGGTAAATCACACAGTGTTTGGTCAGTTAAACTAAACTGAGGGAAGGCTGTTCAGTTTAGGTTCTTTTTGCCAGAAGACTCTCGCAAACCACATGTTAAAGCTCACATTCACCAATAATATACTGCAGATCCAAGAAGAAACACAATCAGGATGTGTTTGTTGCCTCCGAAGGAAAATGTAATATTACTTTTAAATGACAGCTTTGCATTGGAACAGTTAAGCTTCTGGCAACTGCCAGAGCTCAGCCAAATCATAGCTAAAAAGATGACCTGGAATTAAATGCTATCGTTGGTAAAAGGGTTGTTTTCTTACTATTATTTGTTTAGTTGTTGGGAGGGAGGCTAACCATTTGCATTTGGTTTTACTGTTGGAGACGAACAGGAATTGGCATTACCTCTATCTGCCTTTACAGAATCTGACCAATTCTTGTAGGTGTGACCCGTCAGCAGCGGCACTCTGGTATTTCTGGGAATTATGCTACAGCACTATGGCAAATAATGGTATTGTATACTATTTTTCAAGTTTTAGTGTTGGAAATGTTTTATACAGCTAAAAATACAAGAACCTGATAAGGCATCATTCTCCATTAGAATATACACAGGTACTGGGTATGGCATTAATATGTCCATTATAGTTGGAGGAGAATTTAAAACACCAGTAGATACATGGGGACAACTTCAGAAGTGATGTATAAGATGGTGTAAGTTAGATCCTTCCTGGACTCCCTCAGGCCTACTACCTAAGGTTTTTATACTACCACCTGTCACCATGTTATCTAAGCACCTTCCATGTAAACATAATAGCAATAGAGAAGTCCTTAGTGGATTTCCACCTTTTCTGGGATAAAACTCTGCTTGGGATAGGAAATATGGCTTTGAATTTTTATATTTTACTACAATCATCTTTTTTCGTTGGTAGGATTATCTTGGATCGAAGGGGGTGTCAGTGTTGCTAGTGTCATTCTTATCGTGGAAGGTGGTTTTCAAAGAGGATGGTTTTGCAGCATTTTCTAAAGATGATCAGACTCTGGATTCACCTGACCTCCTAGGGAAGGTTGTTCCATAGCTGGATCCCTGTGTTGTCCCCAGATCAACATGCTTCATCCTAGCTTTGTGATCTGCATTGTCCCAGAGGAGCACAGCTGTCAGAGCAGTCCATATATCAAAACGTGGTCTTTGAATATTTATCAATGGTTCTTGTCAAAATGGGAAGATGTATTAGTGGGGTCACACAGTGGTCAGCCCTGGGTCTGGAACTATTAGAGAGTTTCACTAATGACTTACATACAGGGGTAGAGAGTATGCTTGTAAAATTTGCAGATGACACCAAGATGGGAGGATTGCAAGCACTTTGGAGGACAAGATTAGAATTCAATATGACTGACAAATTTGAGAGTTGGTCTGAATTCAAAAAGATTAAATTCAATAAAGACAAAGTGTAAAGTACAACACTTCGGAAAGAAAAATCAAAAAGAAAATAGAAGATAATTGGCTAGGTGACAGTATTGATGAAAAGGCTCTGGGGGTTGACTCAAATTGAATATGAGTCAACAATGTGATGCAGTTGTGGAAAAGGCTAATGTTCTGGGAAGTGTTAACAAGAGCGTAGTATGTAAGAACAGGAGGTAACTGTCCCTCTCTCTTGTCACTGGTGAGGCTAAGCTGGAGTCCTCTGTCCAGTTTTGAGTGCCACACTTTAGGAAAGATGTGGACAAACTGAAGAAAGTCCAGAGGAGAGCAACAAAAATGATACGAGGTTTAGAAAACCTGACCTATTAGGAAAGGTTAAAAAAACTGGGGATGTTTAACCCAGAGAAAAGAAGATTGAGGTGGGGGGACTGGTAACAGTCATCAGATATGTTAAGGGCTGTTATAAATCTGACACTGATCAATTGTTCTCCATGTCCACTGAAGGTAGGACAAGATGGAATGGACCTAATCTGCAGCAAGGGAGATTTTATTAAATATTAGGAAAAGCTTTCAAACTATACAGGTAGTTAAGCTCTGGAACAGGCTTCCAAGTGAGGTTGTGGAATCCCCATCACTGGAAGTTTTTAAGAAGTTGGAAAAAAACCTGTCAGGGTGGTCTAGGTTTACTTGGTCCTGAGTCAGCACAGGGGGTTGGACTTGATAACTTCTCAAGATCCCTTCTAACCCTACTTTCCTATGATTCTGTTATTCTGTGATGTAGAATCATAGAATAACAGAGTTGGAAGGGACCTCTGGAAGCCATCTAGTCCAACCCCGTGCCCAGAGCAGGACCAATCCCAACTAAATCATCCCAGCCAGGGCTTTGTCAAGCCTGACCTTAAAAACTTCGAAGGAAGGAGATTCCACCACCTCCCTAGGTAACGCATTCCAGTGTTTCACCACCCTCCTAGTGAAAAAAGTTTTTTCTAATATCCAACCTAAATCTCCCCCACTGCAACTTGAGATCATTACTCCTTGTCCTGTCATCTGCTATCACTGAGAATAGTCTAGATCCATCTTCTTTGGAACCCCCTTTCAGGTAGTTGAAAGCAGCTATCAAATCCCCCCTCATTCTTCTCTTCCGCAGACTAAACAATCCCAGTTCCCTCAGCCTCTCCTCGTAAGTCATGTGTTCCAGACCTCTAATCATTTTTGTTGCCCTTCGCTGGACTCTCTCCAATTTCTCCACATCCTTCTTGTAGTGTGGGGCCCAAAACTGGACACAGTACTCCAGATGAGGCCTCACCAATGTCGAATAGAGGGGAACGATCACGTCCCTCGATCTGCTAGCAATGCCTCTACTTATACATCCCAAAATGCCATTGGCCTTCTTGGCAACAAGGGCACACTGCTGACTCATATCCAGCTTCTCGTCCACAGTCACCCCTAGGTCCTTCTCTGCAGAACTGCTGCTGACCCATTCCGTCCCTAGTCTGTAGCGGTGCATTAGATTCTTCCGTCCTAAGTGCAGGACTCTGCACTTGTCCTTGTTGAACCTCATCAGATTTCTTTTGGCCCAATCCTCCAATTTGTCTAGGTCCCTCTGTATCCTATCCCTACCCTCCAGTGTATCTACCACTCCTCCCAGTTTAGTGTCATCTGCAAACTTGCAGAGGGTGCAATCCACACCATCCTCCAGATCATTAATGAAGATATTGAACAAAACCGGCCCCAGGACCAACCCTTGGGGCACTCCGCTAGATACCAGCTGCCAACTAGACATGGAGCCATTGATCACTACCCGTTGAGCCCGACAATCTAGCTAGCTTTCTATCCACCTTGTAGTGCATCCATCCAGCCCATACTTCTTTAACTTGCTGACAAGAATACTGTGGGAGACCGTGTCAAAAGCTTTGCTAAAGTCGAGGAATAACACGTCCACTGCTTTCCCTTCATCCACAGAACCAGTTATCTCATCATAGAAGGCAGTTAGATTAGTCAGGCATGACTTGCCCTTGGTGAATCCATGCTGACTGTTCCTGATCACTTTCCTCTCGTCTAAGTACTTCAGGATTGATTCTTTGAGGACATGCTCCATGATTTTTCCAGAGACTGAGGTGAGGCTGACCGGCCTGTAGTTCCCAGGATCCTCCTCCTTCCCTTTTTTAAAAATGGGCACTACATTAGCCTTTTTCCAGTCTTCAGGGACTTCCCCTGATTGCCATGAGTTTTCAAAGATAATGGCCAATGGCTCTGCAATCACAGCCGCCAATTCCTTTAGCACTCTGGGATGCAACACATCCGGCCCCATGGACTTGTGCACGTCCAGTTTTTCTAAATAGTCCCGAACCACTTCTTCCTTCACAGAGGGCTGGCCACCTCCTCCCCATGCTGTGCTGCCCAGTGCAGTAGTCTGGGAGCTGACCTTGTTCATGAAGACAGAGGCAAAAAAAGCATTGAGTACATTAGCTTTTTCCACATCCTCTGTCATTAGGTTGCCTCCCTCATTCAGTAAGGGGCCCACACTTTCCTTGGCTTTCTTCTTATTGCCAACATACCTGAAGAAACCCTTCTTGTTACTCTTAACATCCCTCGCTAGCTGCAACAACTCCAGGTGTGATTTAGCCTTCCTGATTTCATTCCTACATGCCTGAGCAATATTTATATACTCATCCCTGGTCATTTGTCCAATCTTCCACTTCTTATAAGCCTCTTTTTTGTGTTTAAGATCAGCAAGGATTTCACTGTTAAGCCAAGCTGGTCGCCTGCCATATTTACTATTCTTTCTACACATCGGGATGGTTTGTCCCTGTAACCTCAATAAGGATTCTTTAAAATACAGCCAGCTCTCTTGGACTCCTTTCCCCCTCATGTTATTCTCCCAGGGGATCTTGCCCATCAGTTCCCTGAGGGAGTCAAAGTCTGCTTTTCTGAAGTCCAGGGTCCATATTCTGCTGCTTTCCTTTCTTCCTTGTGTCAGGATCCTGAACTCGACCATCTCATGGTCACTGCCTCCCAGGTTCCCTTCCACTTTTGCTTCCCCTACTAATTCTTCCCGGTTTGTGAGCAGCAGGTGAAGAAGAGCTCCGCCCCTAGTTGGTTCCTCCAGCACTTGCACCGGGAAATTGTCCCCTACAGTTTCCAAAAACTTCCTGGATTTTCTGTGCACCGCTGTATTGCTCTCCCAGCAGATATCAGGATGATTGAAGTCGCCCATGAGAACCAGGGTGTGTGATCTAGTAGCTTCTGTGAGTTGCCGGAAGAAAGCCTCGTCCACCTCATCCCTCTGGTTTGGTGGTCTATAGCAGACTCCCACCACGACATCACCCTTGTTGATCACGCTTCTAAACTTAATCCAGAGACTCTCAGGTTTTTCTGCAGTTTCATACTTGAGCTCTGAACAGTCATACTGCTCCCTTACATAGAGTGCAACTCCCCCACCTTTTCTGGCCTCCCTGTCCTTCCTAAACAGTTTATACCCATCCATGACAGTACTCCTGTCATGCGAGTTATCCCACCAAGTC
Source organism: Lepidochelys kempii (assembly GCF_965140285.1). NCBI lineage: Eukaryota > Metazoa > Chordata > Testudines > Cheloniidae > Lepidochelys > Lepidochelys kempii. Next base: position 59,900,392 of record NC_136382.1, read on the forward strand.
TCTGTTATTCCAATCACATCATAATCAAGCTGGGGCTTGATGAACTGCTTTGAAAATTAGGACCAAGATCTTAACCTGGCATCAGATGCCAACTGGGAGCAAGTGGAAGAATTCAAGTATGAGCCTCCTGTACTTACTTGAGAATGGGGCTGCTCACTTTCTCTGTGGCTCATTCTGTAGCAGCTGGAGCATGTGCATAGCCTCAACAGTCAGCTTCAGACTCAGTGAGTTATATAATCCAGCCTGGATGTAAGAACTGCATGGATCACTGTGGTCAGGTCCTCTACTGGGAGGAAGGGACAAAATTCCTATCAAGCTAGAGGCAAATGAAAGAACTTTTAAATATTGAGGCTACATGGTCTCCCAAGACTAGTGAGAACTCAAACAGGAACCTGAGGCTTTGCACCACTTTGATAAATGAGGATTTTATGCAATGGATAATGACCTACTGAAGCACCCAAGAGTTAAAGGAGGTGTAACATTACACACTGATGAGATAAAAGAAGGTGCAAAAGTGTGTTAAAGCAGCCTCTTCCCCTATTTTAACATATGCTTATTTAATCTCAACTGTGGCCTGTTCTGCATATTATGTTTCTTACTTAGCTATGCCGTAACTGCCCTAGAAAGTTTTGAATATTATAAATTTATTTAATTATACATGCCCAAAATAGCAACTCATATATGTCTTTAAATAAGTAATGTAACAAAACATTTGGAAACCTTTCAGTGCTTCATTTGCTATTTAGCTCGGCTGTACAAGTAATTTATCACACTAAAATTAATACAAATTGCACCAGCCAAATGTAAAAGTCTCTCTCTTTGCCAGCCACTTAAGCTTTTCTCTATGCTTCATAATTAGTCACCAGAATCTTTGGTTCATTATTTCAAGTACATTGATTAAATGGAGCTATATCAAGCTTTTGCTTTATGCCACACTCGGCTTTCAAGAATAAAACACACTTTATAGTAATAATCATCTCTTGTGTTTCTAAAAATAATACTGGAATATTTTTAAAAGTCCCTTTTATGTAATAGTTTGAAAATATTGCTGGAAACATTTCAATCACAATTGATGACATCACAGTTCTCCTAAGAGGGTGATGTAATCAAACTTTAGTAAATTTACAGAGGAAGAGAGAAGTAAAGGGAATGGTGATACCTTTGAAAGATATGTAGTATATTTAGATATTCATATGTCAATTGTGTCTGTATTTTATTAAGTTAAGTTTACTCTGCTTTCCAGAAAAATGTGGGTTGAGTTGGATTCTCATTTAAAACAACCTAAATCCACAGTAACTCCATTGGCATCAGTTAAATTATTGTGTGTCTGATCTCCTAAGGGGAAATTCCATGCACAGATCTGGGCCATCTGATATCTAAGGGTATACAGAGAGTGGGTGGCTAACTACCTCTGTGGTACCAGCCTTTCCTTCTTCAGACTCTGTGAAAAGACCTTTACAAAGTCCAGACTGGGACCACAGTCTGCATAGATAAGAATACATATCTTCCCTCCCACTCAGCAAACTTAGTTGATTCTACCAAAGCTTAACTACCATCTGGACATCCCTTTGTACTGAAGAAACACACTTTAAAGAGAGGTTCTGGGGATGTACCAATGGGGGCAGGCCTGGCTCCATGTTCTAGTGGAGTCACACTCCCAGGAGCCAAAAGAGAGATATGTGGGTGGGGTTGTGGGACAATGCAGCTGAGAATTGGTGTAGAAGCACAGACTTCCTGGGGATGGATTCTAGGGGTTCTACAGAAGTTGAGGACCAGTGAGAGTCGTGAGTTTGCAACAGATCTTAAAAATCAAGTCACTTTTTACAAGCCTACATTTAGATTTAGGTGCCTAATTTTAGGCATCCAATTTGGAAAATGTTGGTCTAAGATTCTTACAGGCTGCTGAGAAGACAGGCAGACACTGGATGAGTATGTCTTTGAGTCATCTCAACTTTTCCATTTGCAAACCTGTGGCCACAGTTTCTCTTGTACATGTGTACCGCTCTTGTGCATGTAAAAATGTATTTGCACATGTATGTTCGGTAAGGACATACTAATCGGTACATTACAGCCTACTTTTCAGAAGGGCATCTCCTTTTCTGCAAATGCAAGTTGCACCCCACTAAGGCCCAGTTTTGGACGTGGGTCCATGTGGGCAGCTTGTTGTGCCCATGCAGATCCCAATTGCAGGACTGGGCCTAAATTGACACCTTCCTTTTGCACCCAAAATTCAACTGAGCATGAACTGCATCTCCTATTCAAATGTGAGCCTCCTCTTCCCACCCCCTCACCATCATCTGGTCTTGGAGAAAGATGACAGAGAAGAGTCAGACAGAGATTGCACCCAATAGGACTAGAAGCAGTCACAGCAGAAACTGCTGCACTGGAGAGGAGAGGGTAAAATGGGGTCCCATGGGGCTACCCCTCCCTCCAGCAACAGTAGGAGACAGAACTGTACAGGTGAAAACCCTTTGCTCTGGAGGCACTGGGACCCAGGTGGTGCCTCACCTCACTACCCCACAGCTATATGGTCTTGGAGAAAGACTGTAAGCTGCAGAGAGGAGCCAGCCAGAGACTCTAACTCGTGGGGGCAAAAGCAGCCAAAGCAGGAACCTCTGGACATTCAGAGAACTTTCTGCAGCTACAGCGCTAGGCAGATGGAAGAATCCTTCCATCAACCCAGCTACTGCCTCTTGGGGTGGTGGATTACCTATGCCAGTGGGAGAACCCCTCCCGTCAGTGAAGGTAGTGTCTACACTGAAGCACTACAGCAGCATAGCTGTGCTGCTGTAGTGTTTTAAGTATAGACATACCCTGAGAAAGGGAAGAAGGCATGAAAAGCCAGGCACACTGTGACCCTGGAAAAACAGAGTTTTGGGGCCTGGTGTTGGCTAAAGAGGTTCTGAGGCTCTAAGCTAACAAACTGTTCCTTTTATTCTTGGTCCCTTCTGTGTTCACAGACAGAACTTTGTTCATTATTTGTAAATGAACAAAACTACATCAAAGAAATACCTGACTATCACCAGTTTCTACTTCTAGTTGGGACATCCCCTGGTTCTCAGACTTTGACTAACTGCTCAGGTCAAAAGGGACAACATGAAACTTTTGACCATTTCATGCTACAAAAACTAAACAGTCTATTAAAAACAGAGAATTAAGAAAAAAAATCACATATTCAAATATTTGTGAGACTAAAAAGGATGATATTTAGTTGGCACAAATTTTCCTACTACCCTATGATCATTAGTAGATCGTTGGATTTCCTTCTTTTGAAATGGCATGACAAATTTGCCAAGCATGCAAATCAGTTTCAAGTTACATTATTCCATTTCAGTTTTATACTAAACATACAAAAAGTCCAAAAGCAGACATGCACTTAATTCTAGTGTGTTTAATATACTATTTTTTTCCAAACGAAAAGAACATTTTAAAAATTGCAGCCATGATCCCCTGCAGAAAACAAACCATTTGCCTCAAGGATGAATATGCACAGATTTTACAGAAAATCAATAGGCATTTGACAAATGCATGAGGGATTTTCAGTTTCTTGGAATCAAACAGCTGGAAATGTGTATTTGACTAATTTTTTTATAGGCATCTTGGTTGTATTACTTTTGTTTATCATTGCTCCAGAAGTTTCTTTGCAACAGCTCTTAAATATAATGCTGACAGTCTTCAACTGAAAATGAGGAAAATAAGAGAAATTAGCTATTTAGGTTGCACATGGGCAATTGCAAATGTCTTAAAGATTTTGAATGAGGAAAATCATTACAATACAAATTATTCTTGTATCCTTACCTAATATCTACAAGTACTTTGAGGGTGAAATACCTCCTCATGAAGAAGACAACCCAAACAGGGCTCATGCACAATTCCTATTTTGAGTGATTAAGTGGGAGTTAAAGTAGTGCTTAGAAGGGAATTTCACTGTTCAGTTTTGATATGATTGGTCTGGTATTAAAGCAAGTTACAAAATGTTAATTGGGGATAAAACAAAGCCCAGACAAGGCTTTATGCACTGAAGTCCCATATCAATCCCATATCAAGGGGTTGTGCATTAGGGTGAATTTCACTGTAAATTATTTATTGAATGTTCTGATTATTCTCTGTTGAATGTTTTCAATTACTTTTTGCTCCTCCTCCCTGTAGTACATTTAAAAATTGATTCCCAAGACCACAAAAAAAGTATGTAATTGTTTTTTGTATGTTTCCTCCCTTGCCACCATTAAAAAAACTGATTATAAATTCATACACAAAAACAATATATTGTGCAGGGACTGACTGGTCATCAAGAGCTAATAGGGTTAAGTTTCACCAATAATACCATTGCTGTCAGCCACTCTGTAGACAATTTATAGACTGGCGGGGTCCTTTTGAAACAGCTAATAATATTTCAAAAGTCTTGGAGAAGTGGAGATTTCCCTTAAGACTGGAAAAAGAGCAAATCAGTCTAAAAAAACAAAAAGATGATCAGTCCTAACAATTAGTTTCCAGGAAGTAGAATTTCTTTCCTTGTAAAATAATTAAAGTGATATGAATGTGAGAATCTTTAAAAGCCTAGGAATAAGGAAAGTGTGAGACGTAATCAGCAGAAGTTTATAAAGAACAAATCATACCAGGAAAAATTAATTGGTTTATTTCATAGCATTACAAAAATAAGGTCAGATTGTGAGAACCATTTCTTTGAGAGGTACCTTATTTACTCCATAAATAATCCTATTCAATGGGACTTGTTCGGAGTCAGGTAACACTCACTGTGAATAAGACTACCACAATCTGGCCTTCAGTAGATGAAGGAAATGCATTAGACCTTACATATCTGGATTTTCATGCACCTCTTAATAAAAAGTGTCCCATAAAATCTTAATATCCAAATTACTGCAAATTAGTTTGGACGTGAACCCTGTCATGTAGCCTTGAAACAGTCCAGAGAATCATAAGAACAAAGTTATTGATAAATAGTAATGTATCAATCTCTATTAAGAAATTCTTGTTCTACCCTCCCAGGTGACCTACTCTTTCTGGGTCCATACTCTCAGGCTATGTCTATGTCAGCATAACTTATGTGTGAATAAACCACCTCCTTGAACAACAGAAGTTACACCAACATAAGCGCTTGTGTGCACACTCACGCCAACATAACTGCTGCCTCGCGCAGAGGTGGGGTTTTTATGCTGGCAGGAGAGCTCTCTCCCGTCTGCGTAGAGCATCTTCACTGTGCCACTGCAGCGTTGTACATATAGACACGGCCTCGGTGTTCATTAACTCTCAAGGGTCTCCCCAGGCTCACAGACTGTTTGGAATCTTTAACCCAAGCTTTGTTCAAGCAGATTTTATGGGCCATACAAATATTTCACAGATCTCACATCAGACCAGGTCCTGCATTCTTGGTCCCTGTGGCCATGGACTGTTAAAAAGAGCTACACCAATAGCAGCAACACTCTAGATAGAAGAGTAGAAGCATGCATGTTGCTTCTGCTGAGGGCAACCAGAAAGATGTGTCAGTCCTCCTTCTGTGGTTTTGGAGAAGGCAGGTTGTCTCTTTCAATAGATGTATCTGGCTCTCTTTGAGCATAAGGGTTGCTGCTCAGGATACTCTATCTTAAGTAGGATCTGGCCTTAGAAGTCATGTGCGAGTATTGAATGTTATTGTTTATTTTCCCCAAATAAGGAAAACAGCTTTTTGCTAATCTTGATCTTGTCTATAATTACATTTCTTATCTTCTCCTCCTCTGGCACCACTCATGTCAATTTGAATGTGGAAGTCATCCGTCTTCAGGAAACACTCTTCCGAGTGTTTCAGTGATGAGCTGCCAAAATCTGAAGAATCTGTTCCTTCAGTCTCGGCGGCGGGTCCTTCACTCGCTCCGGGGCTTCGGGGGCACTGAAGTACCTGCCACTGAAGTGCCGCCGAATACCCGGAGCGCTGCTGGGTGTGTGAAAATTAAAAAGGGATTCACAGCCAAGCAGGGAGCTCAAGTGGGCAGGACAGGAGGGTCCTGCACGCTGAATGTGGCCAGCGGGCTGGAGTTTGACCACCCCTTTAACAACCGGTTCTAAACAGTCTCCAGCTCACTGTTGGGGTGTTTTCCAGTTTAATAAGCTTTCTCGTGCAATGCCTCTAAATCAGAATCCATATAAAGGCCATATACTCAAAGCCTTACTGTTTGAAATGGTTGCAACTCACTTCCCATTTTCTGCTGAAAAAGGACAGTTAGGTACATATTAAAACCCTTTGGATGGCAGGCATCTGATCTGAGTTTAGTCTGAATAATTATAAATACATTGTTAATTAATAGACATGGCAAATAATTCCCTGCCTAGTCATCTATTGATTTGTCTGTCTGGCCATATAGTGAACAATATCTGATTTCTACTACAGAGAAACCCGAACTAAAATCCTGGCTATGAATATTCCATATTTGAAGGTTGATGGGGGCGTGAGTGGGGGAGAAGGGAGGAATCTGGATTCAAACTCTCTTTTTGAAGCTTGTCTGAGTAATAGGCTAGACCAAACACCTGGATCTGAATATCCCCAAATTTTGCAGCCACAGAATGTGTGACTTTTTTTTGAAGCCTCAGAAAGAGAAAGAGCAGTATACACAAAAAAGGTAATGTCCTCAAAGTATTCTATCAATCAATAAAAAGAACAGGAGTACTTGTGGCACCTTAAGTACTTTTGTTCTTTTTGCAGATACAGACTAACATGGCTGCTACTCTGAAACCTATCTATGTGTCTTTGGATTTTCTACAGTGCCTTAGTATCTATGGGATTTGGGACAGCTCCTCAGCTAGTGTAAATTGTCATAGCTTAATTGAAGTCAGTGGAGGTATGGCAATTTATGCCAGCTGAGGATCTGCCCATTATGTATATATTGTGCTGATGTGTTTGCTGAAACTGCTAAATGTGTTGTTTCAGGAGTTTGTCAGCATTCTTTTAGGCTTGTTTCTTTCATGTAACAGAGTAACAGTTCTCTGGTTCAGCTATATTTTCTATAGTATAGACGTAGCGTTTTCTCACATTGTTTGTGGTCAGAATCCAGTTATAGATATCTGTGTTCCTCTGTACTAAGTAATCAGTTTTGGCCTGGGCCACTGCTAGATCTCATATAGTGTTGCCAGCCAGATGAAAAGGGAGGCTTTTATGATTTCCTGTGTTAAACATGCATCATCACATCCCTGCAGTTAGTGGCATTCAAAGATACAACTTCCTTTATATCATTGATATTTCAGTGCTATTTTTTTCCAGTAGCACATTTCAGCTAACAGGACCATGATGGCCTATTGACAAATCTCTAGTATTTCTTTCTTCCAAGAGCAGAATTTTAATGTAAAGAACAAAACCCCTACAACACTATTTTGCTTTCTTTTCAGACTGAATCTGCTATTCACTGTTCTTTCTAAAATGAACTATATTATGTTAAAAGTAACAGTCCATTAATACTTGAGGCACCATCTGACTGTCCACTTCAGCAGTGACATGTTGTGGGGGGGACTCTTGAGCTTCCCTGTTCTGGTTACTATTAAATCATCCTTGCCACAGATCATTTATTTGTGGGTCTCATGAAAATACTTTGGAAGAACTTGGGTTTTTGCCTTTGGAATATTCCCCATTGCACAAAGTTCCAGAGCTTAAAAATCTCCTAGTGGGGAATATCTCTGTACTCCCCTAAAATTTCTCCTCCTCTCCCCAGTCCTCTTCTCCACCTTAACTTCATAACACAACAAATCGCATGCAGGGCTAATATTAAGCAGCAGTGGAAGCCTCTCCACATTTAAGGCTGATTTCTGCAAGCTTTCCATTCTGAGCTTAATTCTGGACCCTTTTCTAAAACCCTCAGTAAGAAAAAAAAATTAGCATCAAACCTATCATGTGTGGTCCATGGCGAGGGGACAATTTTTTTAACCAAATCCAAGTTTATTCTAACAAGCTGTTTTAAAAAAGATTGTTAATTATAGTTTCAAAATTATTCTCTTTTTTGCCACATCCTATCTACAAACTAGCTTGTTAGAGACACTACAGACAAGGTTTGTCTGAAAGATCTTGGTACAGCCTTGTGCACAAGACCAAATGTGAGACACCAAAGACAACACATGTTATTCAAGGCCAGATTAGGAACATCAGAAGAGCACAAATTTTCTAAGGATCACTAGGGTTCCAACAATGAGCTTTACAAAAAACTTTTGAGGAAGATTACAAATTCACCAGACCATTGGTTAAGCTACAGTGTTCCAATGTACCTACAAAACACCCTCACATAGTATCAGCTAATCTCTGTGTAGCATCTGGACTTTATAAATCCCTCTTGTTCCAGTTGCCTCCGTACTCCTGCTGAAGACTTTGGAAACTCCAGAGGAGCATGTGAATCTTCTAATCTATGCATGGTCCCTAGGTCCACTACCTATTCATCTTCTGGACTTTATAAGCTCCACTGGAGTGGAGCCAAAGGAAACATGAGTTTAGAAAGCCCACTTGCTCCTCTGTATTCTAAAGTCTGCAAAAGATATTCTGTGGAGTTTATGAAGACTTAAAAGAGCTACATATCACATAGGAATTTCCTATGTGAGTCCCCACTGCTCCACTTCTACCCCTAGTCTTAGGTGCTCCTAAACTACTCCTAAGATTTACAGGTTTCTGTGCTTCCACTCATACTCCAGTAGAAGAGGAAAGCAATGTGGATTTAGGCAGGGCTGCAGGAGTAGGGGAAGCTTGGAGAGTGCTTAGGTGCCCTGCAGCACTCTGTCTAGATACTTATAGGCCCTTGCCACCTTAATAAATTGATCACCTCAAAATCATTTATTTTTATTCTTATAATACCTTAGCCAGGCAAGGACATACTATTTCCAATGTACAGATGGGAACCTACGGGTATGTCTATACTTTGAGCTAGGGTGTGTGATTCCTAGTTTGAGGCAATATACCCACACAAACTTTCTTTGAGCTAGTGAGCTAAAAAGAGAGTGAAAATGTAACAGCATGAGCAACTAGCTGCCCTGAGTACATACCTAAGGTCTGAGGCGGCTGTGTACTGAGGAAGCCCAGTCCCTCCCCCCACTACTACACTGTTTTAACACACCAGCTCAAGTATGTCTCCTCAAGCTGGGAATCATACCCCCAGCTTGAAGTGAAGACATACCATGAGAGAATAGATTAAATGACTTGTGTAGTATCATATCAGAAGTCTGTGGCTGTGCCCTGAATTCCAATCTGGTGCCCCAGCCACATGGGTATTCCTCCTACCCCTCTGAGCTAGTAGCTGATGAGTAGGGGAGTTGAAAAGCTGAGTGAGGTGCATGAGCTGGTGAATAAATATGGAATGACAAGAGTATGAAATTGGTAGACATAGCAGAAGTAACCACTCTACAGAGCTAATATAACTCCCTAGTTCAGTGTGTATTATATAACGCACAGTGATAATACTAGCAGGCTGTTACTGCTTCTTAGTATGGTCTTTCTAAGGATCTCAGATGCTCCTAACCTTCCTTAGTTTGCTTTCAATCAGATCAGTTCCGGGACCCTCACCTCCATTGAGTCCATCAGCCCTTCAACTTTAGGGTTTGTAGTCTCTCGACTGTTTTCTTAGACGCAGCCTGGTACAAAGCCCCCACCCCTTTCCTATCTCAGGCCTTTCTGCCTCCCTTTCCTTTGCTGTGCTCTCCCCATTTATAGCAGGTCTTATTTTCTCTATTGTTTGCAATGCCTGATGCCTCCATGATTAGCAGTTCTGGCAGCTGTGCTTGTAAACAGGCGAGACTCTCCTCCCAACTCTGTCTATCCTCAGAATGGGGTTTGTAAACCCCATCATACGGTCCATAACAAAAAGATTTATGTTATCAGTCACCGAGAACTAAATACTTAACCGTACACTGCTTGACCAGAATCCACCCTTCTTTATGGCCACTAAATGACATAGTCCATTTAAGATTAGATTCCAATAATGATACAAATGCCACTTGACACAGAACTAGCAGGTTTATGTCTACAGACCTCAGTCCATATAGTCAGATTAATAAAGTGACAGATAGAGCAAGTGTAAATGTAGTGACAGAACTTAACCGCAGCAATATATGTATGCAAAATTATAAAATAAATACTCTTTGGTTCACATTTTTCAAACTCCATCTGTACACTCTGTAAGTACAGTGTCTTCTCCAAATTGAACATGACTGCAGCCATTGGCTGTGGGTTTCTTCAAGCCTTTAGAAAAAAGTTGTTTTGTTTTTATTGCCACAGTGCTCTTGTAAGGATTTTAGTATCCAGGTCTCTGAGAGACTGAACTCAGAGAGAACATTTGGACCCCTTTGAAAGTCTCATTCACTGTAACTGAAGCAACTCTGCAACATCTCTAATATAGGAGCATATAAAATGAGGGCAATCCCTGGTGAATAAGGCTGCCAGAGGGAACCTTTTGAAAAAGGACCACTCAATACACAAGAAATACTGTTTACTTACAATATTGCAGGCTGGGAACATGCTGCTTTATTCAACTCCATATAAGCAGAGTGGGAAGAGAATACATAACTAAAATAGATAGTAAGGCCAAGGGTGCTGGAACCTTTGTAGAAGTAACTGTGGCTAGTTGAGGGGCACAACTGAAAGGTTCGGCGGGGGGGGGCACATGACCACCCCATGTGTTACCTCTGCCTCCACCCCCAACTCACCTCAGCAGGCAGTCTGCAAAGCAGGCAGCAGCGCTTGGGCTCCAGCAGCAGGGAAGGGGAAGCAGCCCCATGTTGGGAGGAGGCAGGGAAGAGCTCAGCCGACAGCCAACCCCCTACTGCTTCCTCTCTCCCTGCACTTCACAGACACAGGGAGAGTGCAGCTGCCAGGGGGAGTGCTGTCTCCTCACTGCTGGGCATCCTGGACAGAGGCATCCGGAGAAATCTGGGGGGCGGGCACAGGTTCCCCAAGCCCCACACTCATCTCTAGCCTCCAGGGCCAAGGCCAAAGAGGATTCCTGCGCCCCTTCTCCCCTAACCCCTGCACTCTCCTCTTTCACTGGTTCAAGCACCAGGAGTAAGGGAGGAGTGAAGAATGGCTCCAGCCCAGAATGCTCTGAGTAACCCCATGAATCCCTTGATGACCACATTACTACACCCTTCCGTCTTAATTTACAGTCTATATGTATGTTTGAAGAGCTTTCTTTAGCTCGCAGTCTTGTATATTCCACCAACAGAAGTTGGTCCAATAAAAGATATTACCTTATCTACCTAGCCTGTAAGTAGTCTTTTAAATAACCAGGTGCTCTATTCTCTCTGATGTGATAGCACCTCTCTAGGTACATCTACATGTACAGTGGCATGTAGAGTACACTGCATGCCTAGTTAACATGGGTATAAATAGCAATGTAGATGATAAGGCAGGTCTTAGGTGAATAGATTTGAGCACAGTGCCCTCCATACCTGAACTCTACGGTATATACCATTACATGGCTCTGTCCATGCCCAAGCAGTGCCTCCCACATCTACACTGCTATTTTTAGCAGTGGAGTGACCTGCTGCCTCCCCTCCACCAGAGCCTTTCCCTACCATAGTCTGGCAGTGGGGAAAAGCTCTGGAAGCAAGGAGGCAACCGGAAAAGGTTCAGGCAGCTTCTCCTTGCCAGAGCCTTTCCCCATTGCCTTCCCCCTGTTGGAGCCTGTCACTGCTGCGTGTAGTTACACACCACTATGACAAGTGTAGATGCTGCCTGCTTTCACCGCAGTGTGTAGCTCCTTGTCTAATACCAGAACTCTACAAGCTGCTGTAAGTGTGAACTAGGCTTCTGTGGAAATTGGGGCCACCTCTAATGGCAGAGACCCACTTCCCCCAGTCTCCTGGTCCCTCAATTCTGTAGATACCCCAATTTCAGGCATTCCCATCAAAACTGCATCCTTTCTTGGCCTCGGCTGCTCCAGGTGGTCATCCCACAAGCCAACTGATCCTGATGTCAACCTATGACTTGACCATCACTTTAGAAGACCAGGGTCCAGTTTGGTCTAAGACAGTTCTCAGATACCATGTTAGTTGGCAAGTATTGAAAATTTTGGTATAGACCAGGTCTTTTGGGACCAGCTCTCTGGCATTCTAGTCATGGTTATATTTTGGAAAAGCTTGCTTCCTTAACACTTCCCCCTCCATGCAGGAGGTCAGACTAGATGAACATGATGGTCCCTTCTGGCCTTAAAGTCTATGAGAAAATAGGAAGTAGGGCGGGGGAGGGGGACCTGGCTCCAATGCATAATACTCTGAGTAATCCAGTTAACCCTTTTGATGACCACTTTACTATAGACCCCCCTCTCCATTTCCGCAGGAAGGTCCAGGAATCAAGCCCTTCCCTGAAGGTTATTTTGTTTATATGCTGTATATAATTTGGTTCATCTGAGTAGCCAGCCCAAAGGCAGTGGCAGAGCAGTTGCGCTTGACTGTCTTTCTTATGAAGTAATCTAAAGCTCATAAATAACGTCTTTCTGAGGAGGAGGCGTCATTTGTTTAAGCTGGTAGCATGGAGATCTGGAACTGGGGCCAGTAGACACAGATACATTCAAACTGTGGATCCAAACTTGGGGAAGTTGGGATACAGTTCAGGCCTATTTTTACCCTTAATGAAGACTGCAGAAGACCGATTAACAAAAAATTAAATATCACCTGCTGCAGTAATACAACAGATGGAACTTGTGTTTGTGTCAGTACGATGTTAGGTGGTGCAGTGATGGATGTCCTAAAATACACTTAAGTGATCAATAGGTAAGTGATGTCTTTCGGCAGTCCCCACTCACATGGCAGGAACTGTCTCTTGAGAAAGACACTCCACTACATAAGCAATATTGGAAGTGTTGTTTTTGTATTCATAGCTGCATGTTAACAAATAGTGGGCCTGACTCTCCATTCACATATACTGTTGTAAAATTAGAAAGCAGCTGGTTGAGGTCCATGGAGGCACACTCGTGTAATGCAGATGTTACTGGATTACTGAGCCCCATCCAAGTGCAGTTTGCAAAACACCACAATGCATAAATGTTATGGGCAGTTTTTTGTGGAATATATGTGGCAGAACACTCTGTAGGTTGTAGAGGTTAGAGATTCTGGTAAGTGGGACGGAACATTTTAGCAAACAAGTTAACATATAATGCAAAGTATTGCAGTGTCTTAACTGAGGTGGCACTATACAGAATTCTGATCAAACAAAACAGCAAAGACTGAGATTGTGTAGGGGATTATGCTATTTATTATCCTCTCCCCTGCCCCTTGCATATAGGATGTATGCAGCATCCACTCACAATCTGGTCATGGGAATGAAGAAAAAGATTGGAGCTCTTGTTGGTTCTCTTAGACCAGTGGTTTCAAGAAGTGTAACTGTCATAATCAACGTTACAGAAGGTTTCCCCCTTAAAATGGAATTAAAATAAGTCCTAGTCCCAAAAGCTGAAAAACAACGCAATCAAGCCACTGAGCTCAAACATTAAGCATCTGCTGCAAGGCTGATAAATATACATTTGACATTATAAAGATTATTTTCTAGGAACCAATGGGGCTAAAACAAATGGTTTCAATTAGACACAGACAGCAACCAGGATCGTCTTTTTTCTTTTCTCTTGTCTTCCTCCTGGCAGGCCCCAGTTTCACAAGCTTTCTGGAAATCAGAGACATGAGCAAAGAAGACAGAATATAAATGCAAGGCTCTGACTACATAGCAGGAGAAATATATTTTAACTGGCAGCTTTAGCATTTCCAACAGGTCACATCATCCAATCTAAATAATATGTTGCGATATAAAGCAGCTTTTGTAAAATCCTCTTGCAGTGTGATTGTAAACATGCCCTTGTTTATAATATGTTGTAAGGCAACACTTTCCATGATCTGTATGGGGGCCCCATGAATATTTTTAATAATGTGGAAGTCACTTACAAAAACCTTTTGACAAGTATCTCTAGGTTTTTCAGCTTGAACTACTTGTCTCTTGTGGCATGAACAAGATGTAGGACTAAAGCCTCATGTCTCTAGTTCATATTGTCCTTATTTCTGCCAAACATAGGGCCAACTTAGCAAAGCTCATTTTGTAAAGGTTCAGATAGCTATGCCAAGTTCAGATATTTATACTCCTTGGAGCTATACATGAGATCATTGAGCTAACATTTACATTACCTATCACAGATGGATGTAGTTTCTCTAAAAGTAAATTATTGAAATTGGAATGGAATATATAACAGACTAGCTTTGATATATAGAGCATATAGTTAGTGCTTTATAGGTATAGCTGACACAGGCTGATGGGAACTGAGGGCACTCAGTACTTCTCTGCAAACACTCAGCACCTTGAGGTACAGGGCTTCAAATCATCATCATCATTTTAAAAAAAGTTAGACTGCTGAAGATTATTTGGCTCCATGTAAATGAATTTTGGAATTTACTGGTTAGGTCTGAAATATAAACACAAGAAATTGTATTCTGTCACTGTCTAGGAACTTACATGGTTCCTGTTATCTTTAGAGCTAGATCCACAATGGGGACTTAGATTCAGTGTTGAAACACTTAATATTTAGGTATCCTTCCACCTAGTGGAATCCAGAGCCCCACGTTAGGCACACAGTCTTCCTATACAGTGCATGGGGATTCACAAAAGCCAGCAAGCTCAGTGGGCAGCTAACTAAGCTAGCTAATAGAAAATGCTAAGAAGAGGGCTGTGGCCTAAGACCTGCCCCTAAAGGGAATTAGGCATCTAAATCCAGGCTGGAGGGAGGCACCTCCCTACACTTCGAATTCAGAGCTGCGAACCCTCTCTTGGAGTTGGGTGCCTAAGCTAGGTGAGCCCTTTCTCACACAAAACCCAAGGAGGAGGCCGTAGCCTACTTTATACCCCATAGCACAATGATTAGGCCAGTTATCCAGGATGCAGGAAACCAAGGTTCAAATAAAAAATCTTCCTGGTGTGGAGCAGTGACTAGGTCTCCCACTGCTAGGTGAATGCGTTAGCCATTGAACTATGCTGAATTCTGGAGACCAGTCTTTCTCAATCTCTCCACTGAAGCTGTTCCATTTTGTATAAAATACTTAAATATTCATTGGGGGCAGAGAGAAAATAAGGTGCCACAAGTACATCTTTTCTTTTTGGAAATACAGACTAACACAGCTGTTACTCTGAAACCTGTCTTTAAAATTATAACAAACATAGCTCAGGGTTGGTTTATTTTTCTAAGAAATTAACAGCTGCAGATTGCTTTTTTCTTTTGTTTTGGGGGTTTCCCCCCTATTAAACGTCTACTATATTCAAAAAGACTGAGCTTCATTTTTGCATATTACATTCATGCAGGAGCAATATTACAATGAAAAAACGTGTCACAAGTCCAGGTAGAATTTAAGAACGTTTGAGATGAAGCCTTCTATAACTAGTTTCTGAGGCCTGGTTCTCTACTGCTTTGCTCATTGCAAGTCATTTACACCTGTGCAAAGTATTGAGGCAAAGGCAGGGCAAAACATTTCCAAATTAAAATGGTAGCATTTACAGCCATTCTGCATTCAATTTGCACAAGTGTAAATGATTACACACAGTGCAAGGCTGTGGCGGATCAGGCCATTTAAGAACAGGAAAGTTTCTCAACTTCTGAGGATCAACTTCTGCTCCAAAATGGCCATCAAATGGTTGAATGTTACACAAGTTATAGGAGTTGTGACTAACCAATTTATTAGAGACGAACCAATTTATTTGAGCATAAGCTTTCGTGAGCTACAGCTCACTTCATCGGATGCATTCACCTGATCAACATCCTCTACAGCAAACAGGGAAAGATTAAGAATGAGCTCTCAAAACTGGATACTCTCATAAAAAACCAACCTTCCACAAAAACTTCCTCGTGGCTGGACGTTAAAAAACTAGACAAGCCATTTACAACACACACTTTGCTTCTCTACAAAAGAAAAAGGACACTAAACTATCTAAACTACTACATGCCACAAGAGGCCACAGCAATGGTTCCCTTAACCCACCCAGCAATATTGTTAATCTATCCAACTATACTCTTAGCCCAGCAGAAGAATCTGTCCTATCTTGGGGCCTCTCCTTCTGCCCCTCCACCCCCACGAACATGATACAGTTCTGTGGTGACCTAGAATCCTATTTTCGACGTCTCCGACTCAAGGAATATTTCCAACACACCTCTGAACAACATACTAATCCACAGAGACCTTCCTACCAACACCAGAAAAAGAAGGATTCTAGGTGGATTCCTCCTGAAGATCGAAACAACAGACTGGACTTCTACATAGAGTGCTTCTGCCGACATGCGTGGGCTGAAATTGTGGAAAAGCAGCATCACTTGCCCCATAACCTCAGCCGTGCAGAACACAATGCCATCCACAGCCTCAGAAACAACTCTGACATCATAATCAAAAAGGCTGATAAAGGAGGTGCTGTCGTCATCATGAATAGGTCGGAATATGAACAAGAGGCTGCTCGGCAGCTCTCCAACACCACTTTCTACAAGCCATTATCCTCTGATCCCACTGAGGGTTACCAAAAGAAACAACAGCATTTGCTCAAGAAACTCCCTGAAAAAGCACAAGAACAAATCCGCACAGACACATCCCTGGAACCCTGACCTGGGGTATTCTATCTGCTACCCAAGATCCATAAACCTGGAAATCCTGGACGCCCCATCATCTCAGGCATTGGCACCCTGACAGCAGGATTTTTTGGCTATGTAGAGTCCCTCCTCAGGCCCTACGCTACCAGGACTCCCAGCTATCTTCGAGACACCACTGACTTCCTGAGGAAACTACAATCCATCCGTGATCTTCCTGAAAACACCATCCTGGCCACTATGGATGTAGAAGCCCTCTACACCAACATTCCACACAAAGATGGACTACAAGCCGTCAGGAACAGTATCCCCGATGATGTCACGGCAAACCTGGTGGCTGAACTTTGTGACTTTGTCCTCATCCGTAACTATTTCACATTTGGGGAGAATGTAGACCTTCAAATCAGCAGCACTGCTATGGGTACCTGAATGGCCCCACAGTATGCCAACATTTTTATGGCTGACTTAGAACAACGCTTCCTCAGCTCTCGTTCCCTAATGCCCCTACTCTACTTGCGCTATATTGATGACATCTTCATCATCTGGACCCATGGAAAAGAAGCCCTTGAGGAATTCCACCATGATTTCAACAATTTCCATCCCACCATCAACCTCAGCCTGGACCAGTTCACACAAGAGATCCACTTCCTGGACACTACGGTGCTAATAAGCGATGGTCACATAAACACCACCCTATACCGGAAACCTACTGACCACTATTCCTACCTACATGTCTCCAGCTTTCACCCAGACCACACCACACGATCCACTGTCTACAGCCAAGCTCTACGATACAACCACATTTGCTCCAACCCCTCAGACAGAGACAAACACCTACAAGATCTCTATCAAGCATTCTTACAACTACAATACCCACCTGCGGAAGTGAAGAAACAGACTGACAGAGCCAGAAGAGTACCCAGAAGTCACCTACTACAGGACAGGCCCAACAAAGAAAATAACAGAACGCCACTAGCCATCACCTTCAGCCTCCAGCTAAAACCTCTCCAACGCATCATCAAGGATCTACAACCTATCCTGAAGGACGACCCATCACTCTCACAAATCTTGGGAGACAGGCCAGTCCTTTCCTATAGACAGGCCCCCAACCTGAAGCAAATACTCACCAGCAACCACACACCACACCAAAGAACCACTAACCCAGGAACCTATCCTTGCAACAAAGCCCGTTGCCAACTGTGTCCACATATCTATTCAGGGGACACCATCATAGGGCCTAATCACATCAGCCACACTATCAGAGGCTCATTCACCTGCACATCTACCAATATGATATATGCCATCATGTGCCAGCAATGCCCCTCTGCCATGTACATTGGTCAAACTGGACAGTCTCTACGTAAAAGAATAAATGGACACAAATCAGATGTCAAGAATTATAACATTCATAAACCAGTTGGAGAACACTTCAATCTCTCTGGTCACTCGATCTCTGACCTAAAAGTCGCAATATTACAACAAAAAGTCTTCAAAAACAGACTCCAACGAGAGACTGCTGAATTGGAATTAATTTGCAAACTGGATACAATTCACTCAGGCTTGAATAGAGACTGGGAGTGGATGAGTCATTACACAAAGTAAAACTATTTCCCCATGTTTATCCCCCCCCCCCCCACTCAGACATTCTTGTTAACTGCTGGAAATGGCCCACCTTGATTATCACTACAAAAGGTTTTCTTCCCCCCCGCCTCCCGCTCTCCTCCTGGTAATAGCTCTTCTTAAGTGATCGCTCTCCTTACAGTGTGTATGGTAACACCCATTTTTTCATGTTCTCTGTGTACATAAATCTCCTCACTGTATTTTCCAGTGAATGCATCTGATGAAGTGAGCTGTAGCTCACGAAAGCTTATGCTCAAATAAATTAGTTAGTCTCTAAGGTGCCACAAGTACTCCTTTTCTTTTTGCGAATACAGACTAACTCACGGCTGCTACTCTGAAACAAGTTATAGGCTATTTTAAGAAAGGGACAGAGGGTAGAATTAAAATTAAAAACTCAGTGAATTCAGCACACTCTCTGTGAATATTCTCTATAATATTTGAATACATTTGCTCCACCAATTCTTATGTTCCTTTTGTGCATGCTTTCTGCAAACAGTAAGTGATTGATCTGTACTGTCATAAGCATTCATGACAAGTGAATTTTAAAAGTCACCTGTAGTGTATTGATGGAAGCTGAATTTTAGATGATCACACACAAAGTATTCATGTGAA
Organism: Lepidochelys kempii; assembly: GCF_965140285.1. NCBI lineage: Eukaryota > Metazoa > Chordata > Testudines > Cheloniidae > Lepidochelys > Lepidochelys kempii. The sequence continues at coordinate 59,919,180 of NC_136382.1, forward strand.
AACTGCTTGCATGTTCATCAATTCAGGAAACAGATGTAAAACCATGTGACTTATCTGACCAATTACAAATAAGTAACACAGCTCAAATTCTGAAGATGAAGAATCAAATATTTAGTGAAATGTTACCAGTCATTTCAAAAGTAAAATAATCATTAAAAAAAATCATTACCTACAACCAAATCATGATGGAAACTGCCATTTACTTGTGAGCAGAAGAGAATCATCTTGAAACTGAAAATATTATATTGACATCATATAAATCCATGATGATGCTTTCACCTTGAATTCTGGGTTCAGTTTTGCTCACCCTAGCTCAAAGAAGATACAACAGAAATAGAAAAAGTCCAGAGTAGGTCAACAGATATTAGGGGAGGCATGGAAAGACCTCCATATATGGGGAGACTGAAAAGATTAGGAGTGGTTAGAGAGGACATGCATAAGTGGTGACATAATAGACCGTGTAGCACAATGGCCCCCCCACATCTCTATTTCCCCTTCAAGAACTCACAAAAGTTCCAGTCTCCTTCTCAGCCTAAAATCCTTTAATTCATTCTTAATCAAGCAGGCAACAGAGCTTGTCCAAAAGAGAACTCCAGAAAGGTCCAAAGGTTCTTGATGTGTTTGGTGTGGTTACTGGGTCTGTGAAGATAAGTGCGGTGATCCAGGGGTTTCTTGTATATAATGATCTGTAGGGTTCCATTCTTGAAGCTGATTGTGGTGTACAGGAAGTTCATGCTAGTGTGGGAGTGTTCCAGAGAGAGTTTAATGGACTAGTAGTGGTTGCTGAAGTTGTGGTGGAAATCTATGAGGGATTTTAAGTCTGCCCATAGAATGAAAATATGATTGATGTAAGCTCAAAAGCTTGTCTCTCACCACAAAAGTTGGTCCAATAAAAGATATTACATCCCCCACCTTCTCTCTCTAATATCCTAGGACTGACATGGCTACAATAACACGTGACACATGATATAAAGATAGTGAATCAGAAGGTATTACGACAAACAAGTCAATCATCTAAATTGTGTAGAAAGATTTAAATGCTGCTGTCAAAAAATTGTACCAGCATATTTCATTTTTGTTTAATATAGCATAGACCACAAACATTTATTTTAATGCCCATTTCTAATCAGAATTTCATTGCAATCATGGGACCATATTTTCTAGCCAGGCACAAATTGCCCATCTTTTAAAATGAGCTGATGTTCTACCTAAAATCATCAAATCATTTAAGCATCCCAATTTTCTTTATTTTAATTTAACTATTTTAATTTTAGTCATTTCTATTGCTTTCATCACCATTTAATGTCCAGTTTTATAGCTCTGTTTTGCTTTTGTGTTGTGCTTAGATTGTAAACACATTAGGCCTGGGCCATATGTTCCTTTATGTGTTTATATACTGCTGAGCATCTCTGCTAGGCTTCTTTCCTCATGCTTTGCTGGTAGTAGCAAATGCAAACAACTACCAAAGAGTGTGCAGAGCAATGGCAGTATAGCAACCAGGCCAGCTGAGCGGATGGAGGGAGGGCTCCTGGTCTTATAACCTAGGTCGCAGACCTGGCCCTAACATTCTGCAGATCAAGGATGAAGTTTAGCCCAAACAAGGAGTTGTGTATGATTTAGGTGTTTTCCTCAAAGCACTTTATATGAGAGAAAGATATGGAGTCCCCAAGACTACATGCATCCTACCCTAGGAAAGTATGTTTTGACAATCATCTGAGATTGTAATAAAACAACCAGGATGTTTGCAAGTAATTCAAGATTGGGTAGGAAGCCTACATATAGTTACTATGGTTACCTGTTGGTACCCATAGATGACAAGCCTGTTGTTACTTTGGCCATTTTCTGTGAAGTGTAGATAGATAGATGGATGAATCAGAGACATTACCCAGATGGACTGGTTATTAAATGAAAGCTTGGCAACAGCTCTTTTTTTTTTTTATCTTGTTCCTTTTTGTGCTGGGTACAGGTAGATAATGAACTGTGAAGAAAAAAGAAAGTTGCTTTAATAGCCTTGAAAATAAGAATCTTTCACTTGTGCTCACAATTCCTGAGCCCAAAGGAGTATGTCTACACTGCAATAGAACACCCATACCTGACTCGTGCTCAAGGGCTTGGGCTGTGGGGCCAAAAATTGTAATGTAGACATTTGGGCTCAGGCTGGAGACTGGGTGTTGGACTCTTCCCCCCCTTGTGGAGTTCCAGAGCTTGGACTCAAATCCGAGCCTGTATCGCTACACTGCAGTTTTATAGTCCTGCATATTGAGACCTGTAAGCCCAAGTCTGCTGACCCTGGCCAGCTGTGGGTGTTTTATTGCAGTGCAGACGTACGCGAGGATGCATAAAAGTTTGGATAGCATTGGTCCTAAATAACAGTTAAAATTGTGTTGATTTAACACCAGACATAGCAAAATAAATGGACCTTACTACTGTTTGCACCCAATTATGAGCAACAGACTACTTGAGACAGTGAAGTGCTGACATTTTAATAATGGGGCCCCACAAAATTTTCTCCCTTAGCCTCTGAACAACATTCTACACCAGCAGTGTATGTGTGGTCATGCTGAGGAACAGGGTGGAACTTGGGATTCTGTTTGTTTTCCCATTTAAACCAAATACTTTCTTATAATCCTAATGAAGGAGGGAGACAGCACCACTTGGCAAGCACACTTAATGCTTAAGTGCATTTGCCTGGAAACACTTATACTCTGTTTCTGAAAAGTCTACTTGGTATATTGGTGGTATGGCATAGGGTTCAACGTCTAGGGTTTACAATGAGCAGGGTATGAGAGTGAAGAACTGGAAGGATGTTTGGGGACATCCTCCCAGTTTTTTAAAACTATCTTGATACAGTCTGGGGCTTTTCAAAGGCAAAGACTAAACTAAACTAAAAGATTTTCAGACATAGTTTTGTGAGCCCCAGGGATATGTTATTGCTGAGAGGAATGATTTAGCAGCATCTGTCCTTTAGTTTCCACTGGCACTATAGTAGGCCCCCTGGTGCTTTTCTAATAGATATTATGGTAAGACCCATGCAGTCTCATTTGCCATTCAAAGCAGGGAAATCATCCCATCCCTCCTTTATGTTTTGTGTCAGAATTTTAACAAAGGCTTCTATGAACACCCATCGCCTCATTAAATTTAAGGAATATTTTACAGTGTACCATTTATTTTGGCTCTTCCAGGCTATTTTGAAGTGCTGGTAGAAGGTTTCCATTACAGCAGCCAAGCGTATGCCTGAGTTGTAAGACTAAATTGTTAGAGTCAGTTATCTAACAGCATTATAATGACATTAATAAAAATGACCTGACGCAACATGATCAATGTGGTTATCCGTTATGCAGCGCTTGTTCCATAAATGTGGCTTTGCAAATGTGCTTGTTATGATCGCTTACACAGACATTTAGGTCTCTTGATAGAAAAATGTTGCCATTTTAAAAAATGACTTCGTGGTAACAAAAATTCAGGCTCCTTCTTTGCTTTCACCAGCTTTAGAAAATAGAGATTTCAGATATATATTACAGGCTTCATTTAGAAGCCTGATAGACATCAAGTAAATATTTTACTGTTATAAAATGGAAACTTAATGTCAATAAAATATAAAAGTAACATATACCGTTTATCCTGTTTCAGTCTCCCTTACAAAACCAACCCTTCATCACACCACTACTGCAAGGTGCTCAGATTCTACGGTTATGAGGATGGTATGAGAACCTATATAGAACAGAATTGTACTACGAACCATATTTCATGGAAAATATCACAGTGCTAATTAATTGTACCTGTAATTTCTTAAGATGTCAGTTAAACTAATGTACTGTATCAGACATGTTTAAAAATGAAAATGCTTTCCATTTTTTTAAAATATCATTTTCTTAGTATTTTATTGACCTTTTGTCTGGTAGATTTGAGATGTTCTTTTCCATAAGTGTATAATAGAAAGAGTATTGTGATAGGCACACCTCTAATAGAAAAAGAGTGCTGTGCTAGGATGAGAGTGTAACAGATCATATTGATTCTAGATACATTTTGCTTTTTCTTTTGGTCATGCTCAAAATATATTTCCTGAAGACCTCTAGCCAAATTGTAATCTCAGCAAGGAGAGCAGAACACTTCCTTTGGAGGAGGGGTCAGCATAGTTTTTTACTGTGGTATTTAAATAAAGTGGCCTATCTTAGGTATATTTGTGGAGCCAAGCACAATAGTATTTGAGAGGAAGATTTTAAAGGCACAAAAGTGAGTTCAGCACACAACTGCCCATTGAAAATCAGTGTGAGTGGGTCCTCCACAAGGAGTGATCCTGCCAGACAGGGTTGGGAACAAGGTTTCCAACAATTCAGTCACCACCATAGCATAGCAGTTTACAAATGGTGGGCTATACATTCATGATCATTAAAGAAATCAGTTGGTCAAGGTCAAAATGGCAGGTTGGCTAGAATGGAGTTCTGAGATAGTTTACAGGAAGTGCAAGAATCACCTAGATGCAGCTAATTTCTCCAAACTTCACTTGCCTTCTCACACCTGGAAGTTCCAGTCACTCCCACCCTTAATTTACATGGGGATTTATCCCACCAGTTGCATCCCTTCCATCTTCTACCCACATGCCTATCACAGTAGTGCTCTGAGCACAGGATCACCTTGTATTTTCACACCATTTGCACATGATCCAGGAGTGGCTATCTGACTCTTCTCCATGTTCTTTGTTCTACAGCAGTGCTTCTCAGGCTATTTTCTTTATGGACATAAAACAGCATGGAAATCATGGCAACTGGAAAGGCAGAGGGAGAGGAGCCACAATAAAACTGAAGTAAGAATTTCTGTACCATCGATTATTCCAATACTTAAGCATTTCTTTTCATCCCAAATCAGGGTGAAAAGTTGAAATATAAAAATATTGTGAAGCAGAAATTTTAATTGGAAACATTTTGTTTAATATTTCCTGTTGTTGGAAATATCAGAAGCATGGATCATGTATAGTTAATGGTTCTGGCCAAGGTAATACTTATGCTAGCCTAGTCATTGCTTGACATGAGTGCTGCGTGCTAAACTTGTCTTTATGTAGATTTTGCTTAAATGATATTTACAGCTATGTAGGCTGAAGCTGAAGTTTTGTAAATTAAAGGACAGAGATAAGAGTAAGTTATTCAGTACAGTAAAATACAGAAAAGATACTGAAAAAGCTCCTGTATTGGGAAAAACAGGAAAGTTCCTTTATAGAACTCAAGGATTCTCGTAAAAAGAGCACTTGTATGGAGAGTTTGTTTTTTAACTGTAACCGATCTTCAAAAGAGGGTAACAACACTAAAAGAAAAGTATATTTAGAAATCTATAGTCTATGGGGGAGGTTTTGATAGAAAGGTCTTAGCCAAGGAAGAACTTTGGGTCATAGTTCAAAAGATCTTCAAGAGTAATGTTGTTACCAATAAGAAATACAAAAAACTCTCATGAAAAGGGATGCTGTATGGAAGAATTATACTTAATAGTCTTGTGTTTGCAGGACAAGTTGAGAATGGTTCAAAAATCCTGCAGGCAGTTTAAAAACACAGGAAAAGGAATTAGAGGGGAAGCTTAAAGATGTTGTGGCTCATGGCCAAGGGGCAGCCACAGCATGAGAGGAATAGCTAGCAGACAGTTAACTTCTGTTCTTGGTGAAAATCAGGCTCTGTGCCATAAGAATAAGGAGCTAAAAGCAGCACTTAGGCAGACTATGAAGCTGTAGAAAGACAGAAATCATAGTAATATGCCCAGTAAGAAAGAGTGCAATCAGGCCACAAAGAATTTGAGAATCCAGTTAAGAGACTTTATTGCCGCATTCGCCCCATCCACCTGACAAGCCTGACTTGTACACCCACACACATTAGGATTATAAAGATAATACGTGGTATTATCAGGAAATCAACTCTCTCCTCACCGCCCCCCAAAAAAAGTTGTTTGCTAAAATGACCCTAGTTATTATAAAAACCTATGGTTAAAAAAACCCACAAAACCCTGAGCTGGTGCAGAATGGCCAGCAGAGCCAAATTACTGAACATGTAACCAAAACCACTGTGGTCATCTCAGAGTTAATTGATAAGATAATTAGCCTAGGTACAAAGGGAAAAAGAAAATGAAACCTTTTTGCTAAAATGCCAGCCACTGATAATATTAATAATCCTAGAGCTCTCAAATAGTTTGTTAAAAAGTTTGTGTTCTGTCATGAACGGAATAATATGGTGCTGGATTCCACTTACTGCCTGGATCCATGAAAACAGGTCTGTTCATTTTGTTTGTGCTACAAACAGAGAGAAAGGTTAAGTAAAATTGTAGTTTGAAAATGCGGGCCGTTTAAATGTGTCATTAGCTCACAATTTGCGAGATTAAAGGGGCAACTTCAGGTGTGTTAGACCTGGTTAGGGGAAGAGAAGATGCAAAGCTCAGCTGACAAAAGCAAGCCAAATAATTTAAAAATATTAATTTGGTCTCCCATGATGAACTGCATTAAGCACAACAAGGGATCATGATTGATTACATAAAATGCAGAAAGGAACAGGACGCTTTAAGGAGACAAGTCTATGCTTTCCATGGACAAATAATGGCTTTACAGTCTGTGGATGTACAGATCTCTGCCCCTCCTTATCCAGGCTCCCTTAGTCATGTTGACTGGTACTACCAAGAATATGATTTTGAATGGGATAGGCTACAGTTGCTCTATGAAAATGAAAATATTGAGGGAAGAGATTAGGTCACTGCCCCAGTGGCAGCATACACTAGAAAAGAAAAAAGCCTCAATAAAATCAGCAGTTAAAGGATTGGAGAGTAAAGCCCACTCTCTCCAAAATGATTGAGAAGATCTTTTATTATATTCAGGACAAAGTTAGCCCTCATGAATACCCAACTGACTAAGTTAAGAAACAGATTTGGAGATGGTATCCTACAAACCAGATGATATTGTATAAAGGAAACTAATCATGTGTTTGTGAGATTTGCTTTATTTGCTCAGGTTGTCTGGATGACAGGAGAGAACTATATGGATCACCATAATCCTCCTCCTGCTACCGTGTGGAGACTCAGTGACAGACCTACATGCACAGTTGCAAGTAGCAACTATTAAAGAGTTGTGTGAGTCACAAATAGATTCTGAGTGCAAATGGAAATTACCAGGATCTGACGGAAAGTGAGTATTCCCTTGGAAAGCAGAGATGGGGAAATTAGGTGAAACACTAGTTATGATGCCCCATGGGTACAGAAGTCGAGATAGAGGAAGATTTAATTGAAGTGGAAGTGATAAGAAGACAATGTTGGAGAAATAGATTGAATCTTTATTTAATTGGTCAGTCATATCCTGGTTAGAGTTGCAAAAATTGCAAGTTTTGGACAAACACACACACCAAACACAGAACGCCACACTCAAGATGGGAGGAAGAAGATGGTTGCGCTAAATCATGGATGGACAGAATGACTACGCCTCATCAGTTACGATCAGCTGAGGGAAATGAGGAGGATAATTCTAGTAGTTATGTGTGTAATATAACCCTATGTATAAACAAAGATTAAGATTTTGAATGTATTATCCACAGACTGCACCTAAAGGAAATGAATTATTTATAGCACCCTCAAACTGTGGGATTTAGATAATTCAAAATTATTGTATAATGGAACCTGACAGGCTGTGTCCAGCAGTGTGATGTGTTTTGGAAATCACCAGTATGGAGATGTATACTGGTATAACCAGATGAATGAAAATAAAAGAATTCTAGAGATTGTAGCAACCAATGCAACTAGTTACCAGTATATGTTCAAAATTTAATATAACTGTAAAGTGGTGCTCTAAAAATCTGCAAAAATGAGTCCCAAAGGTTGCCCCCACAGTAACGTGAGAACCAGAGAACGGATTAAAACAAAAACAGTGTTTAAAAACAAAAATAGTGTGCTATATAATAATGTACCCATGATTTTTTAATATCTCCCCATGGGATTTTGAAAATACAAACATATATAAGGGAAGACAAGTAGGGAAATGGTATAAAAATTTATAAAACAGCTCTGAAATAGCTCCAAGAATAAAGCAATGGGAAAAGCCAGATTTAAAAGGTGAGGTGCCCCACCCCCTTATTAAAATTAAGAATGGCATATTTGGGAAATTAATGTGTCTGTACAGGCCAGGGTAATACTTTTCCTAAGCTAGTCTTTGCTTGATATTAGTGTATAGGGAAAAACAGGAAAGTCTGCATATAAAGTAAGGTGCCATGATTACATGAAAATAGTGTGGACAGAAAAAGTTATGTAAACTGAATCCAGTGCATGCGTATTATATAGATTCTAATGGTCAGATAACGTGGAAAGGTATCAATATGTTAGAGTGGGAGACTGTAGTCAGAGACTTGTGGGAGAAATCCATCATAATTGACTGATACCTTTTTCTGGATATTCTGTAATTGATCAATACCTTTCTCTGTATCTGTGTCATTCATTGCTTTTATGGTCAATGTAAGTGCAAGGCCATGCTTTTGGTTCTAATAAAGGTTTGAATTTATAAATTTTAGTATCTCAGCCCTCAGTGTATGGTAATCCTCACCCAGCACTACTGAAACAAAATGTTTTACATTCCCAAATCAAAACCTTTTATTCTGGTTTGTTGAACCAAATCGAAACATTTTGTTTCAGCTTGGCTTAACATCAGGCTGAGTCTCTCTGAACGGCCATGGTGTCTTGTAAAAGTTTTAATTTGGGTGCCTCATGCCCCCGTCCTTCTGCATGGATTGAGCTCCCTGACTGTACTACATCTCCCATGACGCAGTGTGGACATGACTCTTGTGACACTGCATTAGTTCAAACAGAGGGGAGAATATTTCATTTTGATTTTTCTGACAGAATTTTAAAAAATTAAGCAACATTGAAATTTTCCCACCAAAAAATCGATTTTGAAGAAACTTCTATCAAAAAATATTTTGTCAGAAAATTCCTGACCAGCTCTAGTCCATACAGGTATTTGTCTCTTATGAAGTTGCCTGAAAAAACAAAAAGTTGGAAAACCTCTGTTCAGTAGGCATTACGTCAGATACCATCATCTGCAATGCAATTGTATTGGTTGAAGTTTAACTATCTAAAAATTGATGCCTTCATATTAACTTGTTTTCCTATGTGGTCATTTTAATAAATCACTTTCACAGCTCCAGGATGCCGAATGAAGTACATTAGAAAAGAAACTGAAGATATTGCTAGCAAAATGATCATATTTACATATCTGCACTCTGGGAACCAAGTGAAAGGATTCTTTGTGCATCTGGTAGAGTATTTTGTAAACCAGAATCACGCAAGCCTTTTTCTACTTTAGCCTCACATCTTTATATTTGGATTTTATCTTGCATTAGCATGCTTCACATCCTCCAAGCCTTGTTGTTTTGCTATAATTGATTACCAAATGAAGTACATGTCCAGGGTTGAACACCTGGCCTGTATGCTCTTGTTACTATACCAGAGGATTTCTGTATGATTTTTAATTTTATATAGTTTAAAGATCCCAAAGTAATGTTAATTAGAAGGCCTTTTCTTTTTCCTTTCTCTGTGAGCAGTTTGCAAGGCCAAACTGCTCAGCACATCCTGGGACAGAGAGTCTGTCCTCAACTGTTCCTCGGAACAGCACACAGAGACTCCCACCCTTCTCACATTCTTTATCTTGCTTGTTATGTATGTTATATGGTAAAGGGGTTAAGCAGTTTCATTATACCCTAAGAGTTGTTAAAGTCAGAAGAAGAGATATATGTTGAAATAAAGCTTGAGAATGAATGTGAGTGGATGTTGTGTGTAAATAGAAGATGAATGGTTAGGAGTGCCAGCCTAAGAGTTACCACTTCAGTATTGATTGGCCGAAGAATGCGCTAAGTGGAAATAACTGGATGACCCCAGGAGGGCAGACTGGAATCCACGCAACAGCCTCAAGGATGGGAGAACCGAAGAACAAGATAACATCTGGCAGCACGGAGCCGTCAGGGATGTGCCATCTGCTGATTGATTCAGCAACAGTATGATAAAGCCACCTCCATAGACTGGCATAGGAATAAAACTCCTATAAAAACGGACCCAAAAGACTAAGAACTTTGAGTCTGGTTCTGCAACCACCCTCCAGGAGTATCGGATGCGCATCTGACAAAGACTCGGCTCCACCCTCATGGCCAGGTTACCTGGCCAGTAACTTGGCATGAGCAACCTGTAGGCTGGTAACTATAATGACTTTGCAGAACTTGTATGTGTATGTGTGTGGGAGTGAATGGGATGTAGTAAATATGACAGTTTACTTGCTTTGCCTCTTTTGGTATTTTGTGAGAGTACATGGGATAGAATGTTTATGATTACTTGTTTACTTCGCCTCTTTTTGTATTCACAATAAAAGCGGCGTTTTGTCTTATCCCCTTTTAAAAGACCCGTTGGGTTTTATTTTATTGGTATAATACTCTCTGCTCCAGTTTAACAAGTATGAACCAAACAAGTCATTTTTAATGTGAGTCTGAAACACAGCAGGATGCTTCATGTGCACATTTGCATAACACCCAGAATGCTTTTTAGTTCATGGCATTGGTATTTCACAACAGTGTTGGTTTCTGAGTCCTGGGAACAAACTGGAAGTTGAATATTTTGGCTATACTGATGGATACACTAAGATACTTCTTGCAATTAGTAATGACATTTTTGAAAACAGGTATTTTCTTGTTGCCAAAGTAATCAGAAATGAACTTTTTTCCTATGGTCCATATAAACTGCTATATAGTAACAAATGCATATAGTTTACCTGAAGGGAATTTGTGAGGTCATGGGGTCTATTCTCCCACTGAGGAGCGAAACTGCCTGTTAATTCTAATGGTGATGACATGCATCAATCAGCAGGAGCAGCAGTCTCCTGAGGATGCCTGCTCATATCTCATACAATAATGCAGTGGGTAGTGAGCAGGGATTTTCCCATTCCCTGCACTACATCATTCAGAAGCCACAATCCAAACAGCTTTCTCATTTGTCATTCAAAAAATTACTCAGGGGTTTCCTGGGATTTTAGTCAGAAAATCCAGATAAGGTCAAACAACAGCTATGGTATGTACAAGACTTTAGAAGTGGAAAAACGGCATTATTTTTTCCTTCTGAGAAAGGACAAAGCAGTTACTTCATAGAGTGAGATAATCGAAGGCAGAAAGGGAGCAACTCTTCAGAGAACAAAAACAACAATATTATGCATAAGCTACAAATGATTTCTTAAGCAGACAAGAATTCAAATAAAAATTGCCATGTGTTATGTTTCCATCCATATGTCAATGTTTTCCAGTGAATGAGAGCCATCATTAAGTGGATCTGAGGTATAAGGATAGATTATTTATACTTAGAATTTGTAAAGCAATTCATATGAGCAGCCATATAAACTAGTCCAAATAATATATGGTCACCTATAGAACTGTTTATGGATTCAATATTTCTTTCAGAACGAAGATACTACCTCTGATGCTAAAAGAAATCTGGCTAACAAAAAACTTGAATCCAGACATTCCCAGCATATGAATTTACAGAATTTCTTGTATCAGCAAAATATACAGCAGTAGAGGTGCCGATGTTGTCAGCATGGAAGATTTTCTTTGGGTCCATTGCCAGTTTAAACTGAGCTCTATTTAAAGCTATCAAAACAGTATGGGGCTTTAGATTTAAGACCAACAGTGTTTAAGTCCTATTACTTCGCACACATAGCATGTCTAGTTTGATAAATATGGCCCCAAGAGCTCCAAACAATGACATCAGTACAAGTCTTTCCTTTGTTGTTCCTGGCCAGGCTTCAGGAGGCAGAACAGTAGTAAGCATTTAATCTACAAACATCTTGATCAGTGAGGTTTCACCCAGTAACTGCATCAAACCAAAATGAAGATAATTTTCTCTTTCCCTTTTCAGACCTGTAAATTTAATCCAGGTTTGGGTATTTAAGAGCATACACAGCTCTGTGGAACACTTGATAATAATTATAATTAACACTGCTGAGGGCTCATTTATGGCTTCTCATGCCCTTTGTTAGGCTCTGCACAGAGCCATTGGAAGGGGAATGAAAGTCTTTGCCACATCTCATGATGGTTAGATTTACACCTTAAATGTTTTACCAGGACTGTACAAGCAATTTGGCAATAAAATATTCCGCCCTTGGCACTGATGGGGTTGATCTTTATTCCAAGAGAAGAGATGCTACTATGTGTACTGTTAGACTGTAAGCTCCTTAGGGCAGGAACTGTCTTTTTTGTGTTTCCTGTTACCTGGCACAATGGTCCATGACATGGGGTGCTACGCACTACAGTAATACAAGTAATAAATAAATAAATAAGTACATGTTTTTGCTAAGCCCTGCACAATCAGCTTTCCTTCCCCAGAGCATCCTGCAGGGCCAGGTATGATCTCAATCCCCGTGTTTCCATAAGCACAGGGACAGCTCCCTGCTAGAGCCCCTTTGGGCAAAAAAGACACCCCAAAGTGTGTTTGGAAGAGACAGAACCAGAGAGCCCTGGTTCCCCACTTTTAAATGGCCTGCCTCAATGAAGATCATGCTGAATATTGTGCAGGAGTGAATCAGCAGACACATCCCCTCTGCTTACCTGGGAGCTACAAGGTGATTTTTGTGGTAGAAGGTTCCAGAAACAGTAAAGAAGAAATAATTGACAATCGTTACCCAGCAGAGGACTAGCCAGTGACAATATGGAGGGTAGTGAAGAGGCTAGTTCTTCTAGGATGTCTCTCATTTCAGTCCAGCATACCTTAGCTGAGAGTATTTATCATATTGGAGCCATGTCTTCCAACTAGGAGGATGCTATCGGAGCAAGAGGAGACACCTAACCCTCTAACATGATGGACTTTGACTTGTCTCTCAATACACTGTACTGATGGACCTCAGGGCACTAGCCTATGGGTAGAATCAATGCCCATCATGGTTTCTGAAAGCACTTTCTAATGAATGGGCATCATTGCCAGTTCTCTCCAGTGGGGAAAATCATGCTGACACCTGACAAGTTCTAGATTTGACATCTGCTTGTGAAACCATCTCTTGCCACTGATGTTCTCCAATGGGAATTTTTTTGGGGGGAAAGGTCGTAAAAAGATACTTGCAAGCAACTTCAGGGGTATCTACATAGAATGGGGGATTTTTGATACTTTCGGCACTGAAATGGCACATAAATGCTATTTAAGAACATAAGAACAGCCATACCAAAGGTTCATCTAGCCCAGTATCCTGTCTTCCAACAGTGGCCAATGCCAGGTGCCCCAGAGGGAATGAACAGAACAGGTGATCATCAAGTCATCCATCCCATTGCCCATTCCCAGCTTCTTATCTGTATGTGACGAATTATCACTTTTGAGTTATCAGTTTAAGATCTCTTTTAATCTTGACATCTTTCCATGCACTGCTTTAGTACTGATTAGAAAGCATAGCTGGTCTGATTATTCCTTTTTTTTACCGACTTACTTATACTAGCTTTTCTGAAATAAACTTAATTTGAACAAGATTAGGGGAAAATACATTGGTTTACCTATATTACTATTTTTTTACAATTGTTTCACTGAGATGCTCTAGTGCCTCTATACTTTGGGGCAGGGAATTGTCATTTAGTATTCGAGCTGAATGAGGAGACATCTAAGCCATTAGCAATTATCTTTGAAAAGTCATGGAAGATGGGAAATATTCCAGAGGATTGGAAAAGGGCAAATATAGTCCCAATCTATAAAAGTGGAATAAGGAAAACCAAGGGAATTACAGACCAATCAATTTAACTTCAGTACCCAGAAAGATAATGGAGCAAAAAATTTAACAATCAATTTGAAGACATCTAGAAGATAATAAGGAGATAAGTAACAGTCAGCATGGATTTGTCAAGAACAAATCATGTCAGACCAACCTAATAGCTTTCTTTGACAGGGTAACATGCCTTGTGGATGGGGGAAAGTGGTATATGTGGTATATTTTGACTTTAGTAAGGTTTCTGATACTGTCTCACATGACCTTCTTGTGATACTACACCCCATATTCATCATAGTGATATTATTATGATATGATTATGGCACAATCATGATGCATTTTGTATAAGATGGGTCATGTGAGGTCTCAATGGAAAAGTTATGATTTGTTGAATATAACTATCCTATTTGTGTGCATGTATCATTTTTGTATCTAAAGTTATGAATATTGACTATGTATCTGTATTTCAAATGTGCTTACTCTGAGCAACACCCACAGCTAGCCTTTCAGGTACAACAATGAAGAAGCTAGGTAAGAAGCTAGACAGTGTTGATGGCCCATCAGCAAAGACAATGGGCTATACAAGGCTTAGCCTTCCTGTAAATGTTTCCACCGGCCTGTAAGTAATGGCTGCTATGACTTAGAAAGGGCATGTGACCAGACTACATGATACTGAACTCCATTTTGGGTACCTGTATTTTTCCACAAACTGGGCTGGGAACTGTTTTTGCAACAAAGGGTTCCAGCTATATGTTAAAGCTATATAAGGTGGGGTGTGACATCACATAGGGGGCCTCACTCCCCACACAAGAACACTCCTAAAAACATCTGAGAAACACAGACTGAACTGTGGGGAGTGCTGGTACCAGGGTAAAGGATTTCTAGTCTGTGTATGAAAACCTGGTGGACTGCTTGTATCATCAGCCAGGGTGAGAAATTGCAAATTCATATCCAATCTTTCTAGTATTTTAGGCTTAGTTTGTGGATTTGTTTATTTATTAGGTAATCTGCTTTGATCTGTTTGTTATCATTTATAATCACTTAAAATTTCTCTTGCTGTAGTTAATAAACTTGGTTTTGCTTTATCTAAACCAGTGTGCCTTTGAGTGAAGTGTCTAGGAAAAAATCTCAGCTTGGTTAACACAGGCTTGTTGCATATTCCTCTCCACATCAAAGGAGGGGCAAACTGGGTAATACATTCATACTGGTTGGGGTTGAGGCCAGGGTAGGATGGTACATCTCTGGGCTCCTAGGCTGGGAAGCTGGGGTATCTTGGCCTCTTGTCATGGGGCAGCTGCCCCTCATTGGCAAAAAAGGGGTTAAAAGCAGCCCTAGGGAGGCTGAGCCAGAGGCAGCCAATTAGAGAAGGGCTGAAGGGAGAAGCCAATCAGGGCCAAGTAGGCTATATAAAAAGGGAGCTGCAAGGCATAGGAAGGCAGTTCTCTGTGGGGAGCCCAGGGAGGAAGGACTGTGTCCCTTGAAGGGCCAAGAGAACTGCCAGCACCCTGGACAGAGCAGTACTGCAAACAGGGGCCAAGGAGCCAGAGACAGTTCCTTGCTGGCTGCTGGGGGGTTGCAGACTGAGGCCCTGATACAAGGGTAAAGAGGGTATTGGAGCCACTGTGGGAAGTGGGTGAACAGTGGACTGCAGGTCCCAGTGTGTGGCACAGCCGGAATCAGCTGCGTCACTGAAGAGGATGCTGCAGTCCTTGGAGAGATGTGGGTCCAAGAGTGGGAGTCACAGTGGCAATACATCACCCAAAGGGGGCACACTCAACTGCAGAGCTAATTCCCAAGACAGACTGAGAAGGTGCCAGAGTGTTGAGTGAACCTCATTACACTCTCTGTTGTTGGTTCATGCAGTGGCTTCTTGAGAGCCTGCATGTAACTGTAGCTGGGGTGTGTCCCTACCTGTGTGAATGCTGGTGGGAGTGTAGGACTGGTCTGTAGCTTATCACAGCAACACAGTGTGAGAGGTAGCCCAGGCTGGTGAGTCAGAAAGCTCAGGGGTACCCCAGTCACAGGTGGCACCCTCGGGGAACCCATCATACTTCTCATAAAAAAATTAGGAAAATACTACCTAGATAGAGCTACTATAAGGTGGGTGCATAACTAGTTGGAAAAGCATTCCCAGAGTGCAGTTATCAGTGGTTCACAGTCAAGCTGGAAGGGCATATCAAGTGGGGGTCCCACAGGGATCAATTCTGGGTCTGGTTCTGTTCAATTTAAATTTAGATAATGGCATAGAAGTACAGTTATAAAGTTTGTGGATGCTACCAAGCTGGGAGAGCTTGCAAGTGCTTTGGAGGGTAGAATTAAAATTCAAAATGATCTGGACAAACTGGAGAAATGGTCTGAAGTTAATAGGATGAAATTCCATAAGGACACATGCAAAGTACTCCACTTAGGAAGGAATAATCAGCTGCACACATACAAAATGGAAAATAAGTGCCTTGGAAGGGGTACTGCAGAAAGAGATCTGGGGGTCATAGTGGATCAGAAGCTAAATATGAGTCCAACTAGCTCTAGACACAAGGCTGCTGCTTCCTTATCTTTGTGGTGTCCTGACCCTCTCATGCACACACCTCTGGAGCTGGAAGCCTCCCTTCTGAGGTTGTTTGGCTTCTCCCCATCTTGCAGTTTCTGAAAGGGTATCAAGCAATGGCCATTGTCACCCAAATCTGTTCATGGGTGCCACCTACTTCCACACATTCCCTCTCCACTGGCAGCTCAACTAACTAGTGTCAGAAAGTGCCCATAGTTCCTAGTTCATTGGCTAATGAGCATTCCGATTATCTTTTAGAGATTGCTGTTAACTGCTGCTGCCAGAAGACTACATGTTTCCTCTTTCTTACTGCTCTATGGGAGGGGTCTCTTCTTTCTTGCTCTCCTCAAAGACCATCTCGGGGGACTTGCCTGTACCAGTCTCTTTCCCTGCCCTCCATTCTGTAAACTGGGAGTACAATCAGTCTAACACAAAGGAGGCTCTGAGAGCCCCAAGAGAGACCATGTGTGGGCTCTAACAACAATGGGAAGTGAGAGATTCCAAAGACATAGGGGTATGAAGGCTGACTGTGAGACTGGCATGGATGTCCAATTATGGGGAATGCATATTAGGGGAGGACAGTGACCAGGCTGAAATGCATCTATCTGCTGAGATTTTGTAGACCTGGGCTCATGTTGCAGGTTGCAACAAAGGTTCAAACCCACCTTGCTTTTGGGGCACTAACCAAACCTTTCACACAGCTCTCATATATATTGAGTTCTCAATGACAGTCTCTCATACAGGGCCAACATTTCAAACTGGTATTACTGAACTATCACTCCTGTAGCTGTGTTGCCTTCATAACGGCAAGGGGCTATGAATCAAGGAGAGATTTTCTGCCAAAAGATACAACAAGCACAAAAAGCATTGCATTATAAATACACATGAAGGAAAACAAGATACTCTTATCCACAATCTCCCTTATAGCCAGATCTCTTTTTGGATGGGTGCTTTGAACAATATCACATTTCCATCGTCTAGTAAAATCACTGTATTAGGTCTGCAGAGCAGAAGGAGACAGTTGCATTCTGCAGCCAAGATTCTAGATAGCCCATAACTAGCACCAAGCCACATCTGTTTTTTTCATGTTCAATTTACAGGCTTTGCTCACCCTCAGTTCCCAGATGGACTGCTGCAATGGCACACAACATGGGAGATAGCTTGGCAAATGCTTTACTGAAACTATACAAAAATTAGGATTTTATAGATTAGTAAAAGTATTAGTATAAATGATCCTGAATCTTTGTAACATGTGGCTAAGTCCTTTTCAAGTTGAAAGTTGTTAGGTGCATTTTCGACCTTAAGGGTCACATCCTGCTCTCAGCTATATGAGTGCAGTAGGTATATGGGTAAATGGCTACCTGGACACATTGAGGGGCTACTAGTTTTGATAACAAATGGACCAAGTGCTGAAATCTTTACTCAGACTGTACACAGGCAAAACTGTCATTCAGTGGGAGTTTACTGAGAGTAAGAACTTCTATGTTATCTGTTTACTTATGCACTTCCCACCACTGTAGTAGCTGTAGGCTTTGCAAACATGGAAGAATTTGTCTTCAGCATCCCAGTAATAGTATTATTATCCACATTCGCAGGGATCAAGTCACAGAGAAAATAAGTAACTTGCCCAAGGTCACACAGGAAATCTGTGTCAGAACTGGAAAATGATTCCAGATCTGCTGAATCCAAATCCAGGGCCTTACCCAGAAGATCATCCATCCTCTCAAGATTTGGTCCAACACCAATACCATTTAATACTACAGAGAAACTGAATAAAATCATTACTTTGTCACCTCTGTGAAGGAGGCAGCAATGTTCTGCTAAAGGCAAAAGCCTGGCTCTGAACACCTTTGAGCTTTGGAGAAGTTTGGTTTCAGTACTAGATTCTGACCTGAATATTGCAGTTAACTACTCTCCTTTTAATGGACTGAACCAAATCCCCACACAGAACTTTGTGGCTAAGACTGCTCTCCAAGATTTGCCACTTTATGGGTAACAGTTAGGAGTAGTCTTAGGTCTGTTTCTCTCTGTTATAGTCAATGTGAGATGAGCTATAGCAAGACTGAGCCCAACATGAGTAAGAACAGAAAAACTGCTAGGAAGGCACCAAGGCTTCTGAAAGAGGATTTATGTAGAGCCAGCCCTGTGAAGATGGTAGAAAGGATTGCTTCATATTATATATTCTGGTTTATGTTTTTCAGGAAAGCATGCAAAGCCTGCTGGATGTATAAATTCCTCAATAATGCTACACATTCCTGATATCCCTGCAATGTACACTATCTAAAGAATGGAGAAATATGTGCCATTTCATAAGTAAGTGAAATTTCTCAAGTTACATGTAAACAACCTATTGAAAAAAGAATGTGTTTGACTCAATATAGATATATTGCTTCTCATTCAAACAGGATAATATATAGAACAAACCTTTGAAAAGGAAGCTTGCTAGGCCTTCCTGAAATCCTCATTTATGGTCAGATTGAAAGAATAAACAGATGTGACAGGATCTCCCACTGATCAGCTCTTTCTCTGGGATAGTGGGTGTACCATAGCTTAGGCCAAAATAAATAAATAAATAACCCAGCCTGTGATAACATCAGATCAACTTCGGTTTGAACCTAAAGACAGCTGAACTACCAAATGAAGGATACGGTTTTGTACCACTATGACTGAGAATAGTTGAGATTTTTTTAGTTTGTTCAGTCTGGCTCATTTTCCTGCATCACAGAGCTATATATGGGGGGGTGGAGGGGAATGCTGATATAACTTTATGAGTTTACTGGACAGTGGATGCTGCTTTAGATAAGCAGGGTTTGGCAACAGGCCTTGAAGTCAGAAAGCTGATTTGTTCATTCTTGAAATAGTAGAACTCAATCTACAACTTGTTTGTACTCATGCCAGTGCAAATGTGCAAAAGAGAGGTGAGGGGACAAGGACAGGGCTGTGGTTCTCTGCTGGGTCTGGCTTTCAGTGGTCACAGGGCATGGGGGATGTCATTAAACAATTACAGCTCACAGATTCTCTGTTCTAGCTCCAGCCCCAATGTGGGTTATAGCAGCCTAGAGAGAATCAGATTTTGTTTTGCTCATGCCATTCCTAATTTCTACCTGGAGCCAGGGGAAAGAAAGTATAGTAACTGACTCTGACAGGTCCACACCTCTGTCAGCAGCTCCCTCAAGCTGCCAGGAGACTTAGGGGAGGGTTTTGCTCCCTTTTCCCAGTCTGATCAGTGCTAAGGGAGTGCAGTGGGACAGGAATCTGCCCCTATTTTCTGCAGTTGAGAAGATCATCGCCAAGGAGAAGGCAAATGCTTGTGTTATCCCCAAACATAGCACTCTTTCTAAATCGTTATGAAGAAAAATTGGCAAGTGGTATACAAATTGCTATATGTCTTTTCTCCTAGTCCAAGTCACTTCCATAGTAAGTATGGACCTGGTATAGAATCTTGGCCTTCTGGAAGTCAATAGAAGTTGTTTTTTCATTGCCTTCAGTATGACAAGGATTTCATTTCTGATTCCAGTCTACTGAAGTCAATGGGTAGAGTTGCACTGTTGTAAAACTGACATGAGATCAGAATCAGGCCCTGGAGGTAGCTCACATAATTAAAACATGGAATCAGGTCATTAGTCTGAAGACTGATTGGGTCAAATGTTGAACACAATATTGGCAACCATTATTTCACTTGCCTTAATAGCAACTACAAAGAGAAGGGTCTCTGGAAACACCTCAGAGAAATGCAGGGGAGGTGATAAGGGTGTTTCAGGTACTATACTACTTGCTATAAAAAGGTCAAGTGAGAATCTTTTCTCTTTTTTGGTATAAAGTTATTTCATTGCTGTAGCATATTGTTCTCCACTGCATTTGAGTAATTGCTAATCACCAAATTTAAGCTTCTGAGTCCCATTTCCATAGGATGTAAAGTCAGAAGAAACTATTGTGATATTTAGTCAGACCTCATCATTTACTGTGATAAACATTCCAAGTGCACTCCCAGAGTCCCCAATTCTCAACAAAGTAACAGTGGGTGTTTTCTGTTGTTTTGTCTGCTTGTTTTTACAGCAATCTTATTTTTATAAATTACCTTAGGTATAATAGAGGGGTTCTCAACTGGAGATTGGGACCCCTCAGGGGGTTGTTAGGTTATTACCGGGGTGGGGTACAAGTACAAGTTTGAGAACCACTGGTCTAATATATAAGAAAGCTGATAAAGTTTAAGGCTTTGACTTACCCTGGGTATCTCAAGAGGCAGCTATTGAGTGTTAAAATTCTTTGACCTGATGAAGTATATAGAATCACAGAAGAAGCAAACCGTTAATGCAACTGAGCAGTCAGCATAGTGAATACAGTTAAAAGCTATACTCTTTCAGAGCCCACTGCAAGTATTATTTTAACACATTGACAATTTTATTGCCTATCATCAATGGATATCCCACTATTATTTTCATTGTTCTCCTCTGAAAAGGGCTGTGAATAAGCCAGCAGATCTAACATTTTCTGTATTAAACTGGTCCTCTAGAATTTATTGTTATCATTTTCACTTCAAAAATCTCAAGATCAGAAGCCTGGTAGTAAATAATACACTGTGTGAAATATACACATAATGCATCTGAAAATAGGTCAGTCAACTTTTTTTTGTCAGAGACCAGTTTTCTGTTTTAATAACAGAAAGCGAAAATAAAAAAAAAATAAACTACAGGCATTATAAGTGTCTATCCTCTTAATATCTAAAATAAAACCTATAAAATGGTTTATTAGTTGTCAACACTAGCTCTACTAGCACTTACTAGAACATTAAAAGAGAGAGAGAATTATGCCTCCCATCACAAATATTTATTCAGATTTCCTGCCAACTTGTAAAATGTAGCTTTAAAATCGGAAGACATGGATGACCAAGAAAAAAAGACACAAAGGTGCCTCCAGAAAAGGACAGCTGAATATTCTGTTATAAGGCTCCCTTGTACATTGTGCCAGTCCTCATGCCTGGGAATTAAATTGGGAACATTGGTCAGGTAACATTCCCATCGTGATAATCTGTAAATAACTGAGAACTAATTTATTGGCTCTGCCAGCTCCTAAATTTCCCTAGCCTATGTGCCCTCTCTTCTCCTTTCGGACATATACACTAGTCTGAGTCCAAATGAGCTCTGGTTTGGTTTTAATTCATGTAATCCCTGCTCTAGTTCTGAAAATAGAAATGAAAAAAGATTGACATGAAAAGCAAATTAGTAAGTCATATTTCTTATCTATTTCAGAAACATTTGACCCATCATTGTAATCATATTGATTATTAATATTTTTTTATTTAGCACATAAATCAAGCTAGGTATTTCTCTCTGCTCTAATTTGCTTACAGACAAAATGAAGAGCTGACATATTAATTGAAGATGAAATAGAAGGAACTGTTCAGGAGGACTGAGGTACAAAATTTACAGATAGAAAAGACTAACTCTGAGTCACTTCTCATATCACGTTTACAAACTGCGTAATACCACTCATTTTGACTGAATTACGCCTGATTTATACCAGTGTGAGTGAGTTTTAAACACTTAATGAGCTCACTTGATTGGTCAGAGCATGTCTTCAAATGTTTCATTTGGGCAGTGTCTGGAGCTGGTAGAGGCGGGATGAAAGTGATGTCAAGAAAGAAATGAATTAATAGAAATAAATTAATAGAGAGAGAGAATAGGGGAGAAAACAGAAATGGGGGAGGAATTTGAGGGGGAGGAAAGAAAGGAGGGCTTAGGAGAAGGAAAAGGGAAATGAGAGACGAATAGAAAGAAATATGGTGCCTTGGGAAAGTGAAGCTGGCAACTGGAGGATTGTGGTAGTTGGAAAGGGGTGAGATTAGGTCAGAGCAAACAGTCAGCTGAAAGTCCAAAGATAAAATGATGTCCCTGAGGTCCAGGGGCTGCAAAGGCAGAAGAGATGGCTTTTGTGGCAAAGTCTGGAGGTTTTCAGGATCTCAACCTAGTCCCGGAGTCCAGCTTTGCAGGGTCTCAGTTTCATGGTATATTTCTGAGATGGGGCAGAGCAGTCTGGAGGGTATATGTGCTGGGGAAAATACCAAAGAATCCATATTGACACGTAAGTGTGGTGCAAGTGTCTTTGAGGCCACTCCAACATGAGGGCCTTGTCGATACTACCACAGTAAGTCGACGAAAGTTATGCTCCTCCAGTTACATGAATAATGTAACAAGTCAACATAGCTTAGGTTGACTTGCCGCGGTGCCTACGCCGCACTGTGTCGACAGGAGATGCTCTCCTGCTGACCTACCTTAGTCTTCTCCAGGAGCTGGAGTACGGGAGAGCGCTCTGCCATTGACGTAGTGGGTCTTCACCAGACCTGCTAAATCGACACCGCTGCATCAATTGCAGCAGTGCCGATCTACTGGTAAGTGTAGCTATGGCCTAAGACTGAAGTAGTGGCTGGAGACTAGGTTGGTTGGTGCTTCACAGCTTTCAAGGAGGATTCATTTGTCCTGGTATCATCATAGAAATTCACAGCAAATGAGCCCTGCTACTTGAATGAATTGTCTGAGAAAAGCATTTTGGTTTTGATGTATTGTTGTTTACTGCTCTGTACACATAGAGTAGAAAAATGATAATTGATCTCAGAAGGAAAGCATCATCCTGTGCGCTCTCATTTTTATAACTTGATACTTCCTTTAGTTGCACTGTCATAAAATATATTCAGGTATGACAGCATGTCCATGACTCTGATTATAATTGTAATAAAAAGACCAGGGTGAAGGCACTTTGATTTTTTTCTCTTCCAAATCTGGAAATATTTTCTCAAGGGTGATTCTGTCTTCACATATGACTGACTTACTCTTCATTTACATTTGTAGTATCTTTCTGCATAATGTTTTTTTCTCAAGGATTATATTTAGTCCTAGGAACAACTTGCAGCTAGTGCATTTTGTAAATAGTTCATATTTTATTTGTCTGGGATGATAATAAAGTGCTTTAAATCTTTTCATTTTCTTGGGCAGAAAGCAAATTCAGCTTTAAAATGTCTCATTGGTGAGCTACTAAGTTATTTAATATTTGGGTTTGACTAATGCTAAACTGGCTGGGTAATGCTTCTGATATCACATACTGGTGTATTCTCTCAATATACACATACTGGTGTATTCTCTCATTCCATTATGATGTTCTAACTGCAGTTTGATGAAACATATATTAGCTCTGTTGACAGGAATTTCTTTAAATGTGAAAAACGGTACATATGTTTGATTAAATAATGTGAGACTTTCAACATTGTTCAAGGTAGCCAGATATAACAATATTGTGCAAAGCTATAAGGTTCTTTCAAATTATTCTAGTATGGAGTTCTTTGAAAAAAAAATCATGCTAACAGACAAACACCCTATCATGTGTGGATGGACACTGTTAGAGAGCTTATTCCTTCACTCTCCCACTTCCCTGGTCCTTCTCGCATGAACAGAGAGCAACAGTACCCGAAGTCCGAAGGTGCAAACAATTCGATTTTTATTGGGGTGAACTTCCAGCAAGCTTAAATACAAGTTCCTTTTCCTTATTTTCGAATCCCAACTTACTTCCTGTTTGCCCCTAATTTATATAGTAATATTCTTAGCTATACCTTAACCAATCATTCTACTGAAATTTAACTAACCAATCCTAACATATTGTAACATGATTAGCTAACCAATTATATCCCACCACAATAATTAGATTACACCCAGCAAAATTAATTATACAGCAGACAGAAACAATCACAGAACCGGACAGAGATTATACAAACAAACAATAGCAAAGTGGGAATATAATGACAAAACAATACAGAAGTGAGGATTTCACATCCCAGCTATTGATAAGTGAGTTCTTGCCAGACAGGATGCTATCAAACTAAGTTTCCTTTTACATTTTCTAGGCACTTCCCTTTCTCTGGAGGTGATAGGAATACAATCATGTCCTGATAGTGCCTGACAGCCCAATAGCACCTTATTTCAATGTGACTAGTTTGGAATGTGAGGATGTGACTGTTCGCTTCCTAGCTTATGGCTGCCTCTGCTGCTTAGCCAAAGGCCTTAGCCTAAGAACAGGGCCTCAGACTGTCACAGTAAAAGAAGGCCCTTACACTGGCAGACAGTGATTTTGATTCTTTCTTTTATACCTCTAGAACTAGCCAAGTGATAAGAATACACCTAAATTCTTAAAGTACAGGCCTTTGCAGACAGGCCTGAATATCGATACCCTAACAGACACTTTTCACAAAGAGATCGCTCTATAGCGTATCTCTCAGTCCTCTTCTCAAAGGAAGTCTGCACAACACCTTCAAAAGACAAGTCTGGGAACTTAAACTCATAATTGTGGTAGACACTAAAAATCATGGACTCAGACACTGGTTTTATGACCTATTAGAACAATATGAACCTACTAACCCTCCTTTGTCCCATGACTGGAGAGATGTTATTTGCCCACTTCATTTTAACTGGTCTCCTGCAATGTATGTTTTGTTTAACAATCTATCCCACCTTGTATTTAGTTGTGACACTCTGGGTACCTTTCCCAGACCTGAGGAAGAGCTCTGTGAAGCTTGAAAACTAGTCTTTTCCATCAACAGAAGTTAGTCCACCTTGTCTCACTCTGTTATCAGTCTCTGAAGACGAAGCAAGCAGGTGTGCTTGGGCAACCTGTCTCTCCTAGGAATAACACAGTAAAGGCAGAGAACTGTGCAGCCTGGAAATACCCTGGTCTTTTGGCAGTGGGCCCAACAAAGGCAACGACTGGAAAGCTGGAAGCCTGAGGAGAAATAAGGTGCAGTTGTCATGAACTGTGACAGTATCCATGGATAGATGTTACTTTTAAAGATCTCTTTAGATCTGTATATGTTTGACTTCAACTTACAATGCACTGAAGCTGGTTCAACCAAAATTACTTTGTGGATTAACAATTAGAATTTTACCTTTGAGTTGTATCTCAGTAAATATTTTAGGGCTTGTTGCTGCAGTCAGATATGTGTGGGTGAGTACCTGAGCATGACTGATAAGAATTGTGCTGCTCAATGAACATCATTTCTTACTGGTGACCATAACCCCTTGATTTCCCTGAGACCTCTCTTGGCCAGTAAGATCAGATATGGGAGTTGAAAGGAGTTTTAATCATATTCTGCCTCAAAAGTGGGCAAATGGCCTTCGGAGGGGTGCTAGGAAAAGAATCAGAGGAAGCTTGGGTAGAGCAAAGAGTAACTAGAGGGGGAGTGGTGAGGTATTAGGGGTGATGAGGCAATTGCTGGACAGGACAGAGCTTGAGAGTTATTGGAGTGAACAGGTGGGATCGGGAGGTGGCTATGGGGTGGGGAAGACCTTGGGAATGCTTGGGAGTGGACAGCAGAGGGATCATGGAATAGTTGGTGGGGTTTGTTCAGGGTTATTGAGGAGTCTCTCCCATTCTGCTTAGCTCTCCTTTAGCTGTCCTAGTCTGTCACTGTTCCTTTCCACCCCATA
Organism: Lepidochelys kempii; assembly: GCF_965140285.1. NCBI lineage: Eukaryota > Metazoa > Chordata > Testudines > Cheloniidae > Lepidochelys > Lepidochelys kempii. Next base: position 59,944,915 of record NC_136382.1, read on the forward strand.
GCCCTCTGCATCCCATTGTCCCCAGCCTCTGTCCCTCACTAGCCCCTGCCCATCCTCCCATTGACTCCTCATTTCCCCCACCAGCAATGCACAGCAACTGAGTCAGCCAGCAGCCTTTGCCACCCTCCCTCTCTGCTGCAAGTTACTCTATGTTGGCTTCAAGAAAGCAGGTAGACTAAGGAGCAAAGGAGAATAGTCAGCATGGCCTTATGGCTGCATTTACTTCTGTCATCACAGTGACCCCTTGTGGCTGGGAGGAATAATTGCAGATGAAATCCTGTTCACTCCCTAATGCATAAGCAGAGCTGCAAATGTGATTGTCACACCCAATACATGACACTTGGTAGATATGCTTGTGCAAAGCCGCATGGAAGTCAGTGGGTTGTGGTGCAAGGAAAGGGTCTGCCCATGTGGCACTGATTACCGGATCAGGTTCTTATTTTGTAAATTGTCTGGATGAATTTTAATTTGTTCAAATTAAACTGAATGACTAATTATTTGCTCCTAATTTACATCTTGCACTTTAGGTATTTGATATATCTAAAGAAATATAGAATTACACAGATATTGTTTCCACATTTTAAAATTATATTTTCACATAATTTATATGTCACACACTGTAGCATCTGATTACATCAGTTTATAACAGCAGATCATGGAAAGGAGTTTGATATACCCCAAAGCAATGACTGGGTATGTTATTTTGTGTGAGCAATCTAAAATATTTTTAAAAATACAACATGATAAATATAATCTGGAAAAAAAACACCTGGAACCCTTCCTTCTATAGCTATAATGCGGTTAAGGAGAATATTATTATGCGGAGAAATATTCAGCTGCTAAAGGAAGGAAGCATTAGTTGTATTACTGTTCAGAAATCATGGTCATGTGCTTTAGAAGCACCCAGCCGAGGTGGTGAACCGAAGAATGGTTCTGATCTTGCTTTAGTTGAAATTTAGTGAGATAAGCCTTATTTTCTTCTCCTGCATTTTGAGAAATCACATAACCCCCTGCAAAGTGGGTTTAAAATGCTACTGTTCAGATTTGGCAGCATTTTGTACCTCATTTTATTCAATGAGGTACAAGACACAGCAAAGTGTATGGTGATGGTGAGTGGGCCCGAGGAAAGAAATTTAAAGTAATTGATAATCAGAACTCGGTATTTGGTTTGTGTGACTGATCACCTTACTTCCATGCTTTGTTTCTGTTCCAGTTGAATGCCTGAGACAGTTTTAACAAGAGCAGTATCTGAAGAAATCATTGAGGTGTTTCATTTCTCAGAAAGAGGGCAAAAAGTACTTTTACTCTGGGGAAAGAGAAGCATAGCTAGCTGGTCTAGGAAATATTAAGACATTTAGATCTTTTTGTATCCTCCTGTGTCTAAGAAAACATATTAGATCTGTTTCAGAGTAACAGCCGTGTTAGTCTGTATTTGCAAAAAGAAAAGGAGTACTTGTGGCACCTTAGAGACTAACCAATTTATTTGAGCATAAGCTTTCGTGAGCTACAGCTCACTTCATCGGATGCATACTGTGCATTAGATCTGGCGACATATAGTTGGGGTCCTTCCTAACTGAAGAGAGAAAGACAAGTCAGGAGGTATGCCAATGGTTTGTGATTATGCTGCTTTAGGAATGACAGGAATAGTGAAAATGCAGGTGAAGCCCTGATTCTAGCTCGGGGGCTGAAATACACATGGATGAAGGGAATGGAATCTGGATTCTCCCGCTCCTGTTTAGCTGCCTTTCACAAAGCCTTTTTTTATTCTTTTGTGGGAGGAGTGCAGTTTGTTTTACCCTAATGGAAGGCAATCCATGTTTCAGTAAGAATACCCTGTTTGCAAGCCCTGAGTCATTGGCTGGTTGTCTTTGGAATGCATCTGCTGTGTCTGCTCCATTACCACAGTGCATTGGACCACCTACTTTCATGATGGATGTGAGTCTGAAGTCATTGACAGACTTCCTTATCTTCCTTTCCAGTTACCCTGCTTCTCATCTTTGTGTGAGAAATCTTAAAAGATCCTACAAGGATATACAAAGTGAAGCTGATAAGAACAGTGGAAAGAAATACAGATTTCCACCACTTCCCTCATTACATTCTGCAGTGAAGAACTGTGTTCATTGGGGGAGAGGGAGGAGGATTGGAGGTGTAGAGTTTAAGGGAAAGTTGTTAACTTTGGACATGAATTTGGGCATGTTTCAGCTTAATAACATCTGAGAAACATAGCAATGTGTTTTTAAAATATCTGAATCCCACAGCAGTTTATTTGATCCGGAGTAAAGGAATTGTATCAAGGCAGACAGTGTTCTAGAAAATGTTTATATTAAGACTATACTTTTTTAAACTAAAACACTGGTAGTTTATTTATAATATGTTGCAATCATTTTATGCTTTCACCTTTTTATCAACAATATCTATTTAGCATCATAAGGCCACATTTTTCTGGGCTTTGAATACAAATGATAACATTAGAGGTTAAATACCTCATAAAACGGTTTGTGTAACTTTATTAGCATAAGCTTAGTTGTGTACAGTAAAGCAGGTTGAATAAGATGGAATATTTTGCATGAAAATATTTGCAGAAATGGTGCCCCTTTTTCCATTGAAAAATGTTGACATATTTGGACCAGCTCTAGTGTACAGTAAGAAGGATCAGGATTTGTGAGGATGAACCAGGATTCAGCTTTACAAACAAAAACCAAGCCACAGGTATAACAAGACAGCACTGTTAAAATCTTGCTAACAATGGAACGTTTGCTGTCAAAAATCTAGCAATGGCACATTGCAACATTAACAGGAAAAGGTTAAAAATATCTACTTACCACAGCAGTCCTTACGATCACACTGAGATTGCCCAGAGTTCATTGTCTAGCAATCCTGCCCTAATGTTTAAAATGTGTAACACTATTTCACATCTTATACTTTTCAAAATACATTTATTTCCAAATTCTGTATTCAAGTTACTGAAAGTGAAAATCTAAGATTTTGTAAACCTCCTCTTAGCTGCAAATTTTAATGATGTAGTCAGTGGCTTCAATTAGGGAGTCTGAAATTGATCCTTTTTGCTGGAACAAATCTGTTATTAAAATCCTTGCAAGCATTGTGAATTGGTTTACATGCTTGTGGCATGTTGAAATTAGTGGTAAGCACATCAAGGTTGTTTTCCATTTCATTCTGGGGATACACTACAGTAAAACTATTTGGTATTTCTCAACCCATATTTTTAACCTAACCAAAAAGTCCTAAGGACACAATTCTGCTTACATGTTTCAAACGGAAAAGCACAAGTCAGAAGGAAAACATTCTTCCGTGGGAGGGATCCCATCTCATTCCAACTTTAAAAGACAACTTGAGTGACCTGAAATTTCCAGTGGGGTGTTCCTGACACTGATAGAACAGATGATGCAGAATGTTTATTTTTACCTTAGGACTCTGAGAAACATTTCAAATGTGTTATTTTAGAGATCAGAAGCATATTTCCTTCTGGCTTTTATATATGTGTACTGACGTTTGATAAGGCTGATGGCATGGGCCTGATTCTTTTGTCCCTTAGGGATTTTTCCTGCGCTGAAGTCAATGGTAAAACAGCCATTGATTTCCATGGTGCAGAATCAGCCACTCACAATGGTGTAAATCAGGAGTAACTGAAGTCAGTGGTGTTCAGCTTGGGGCAACCTGTAAGCTTGCAAAGAACCAAGCTCAAAGGGACCATCACAGCAGAAGGTACTTGTAGAAATGTGCCTCAACCTATAGAGTGCTTAGATTTTTTTTTTAAAATCTAGTCACATATAATAGTTAGTCAGAATTTAGGCACAGTCCTGAACAAAGAGTAGTTCATAAAATGCACCTTCTCTGCAATAGCCTTGTCTCTGAGCTGCTCAATCAAGGCACAATTCCATTCCTGCCCGTGCTGTGAGAACTGGAGTGGGGGTAGGGAGAGGAGAAGGATTGAAGGTACGGACTGATAATTTGCTGCTGGCTGTACCAGCAAATTTACACACACACACACACACACTGTGCTGGCTCAGCTGCACTGGTTGGCACATAGGGAAGCGGAGTCAAGGCTCCACCCATTCCCCACTCACTCCCTGTCTATGCGTGTCAGTGTGGAGTAAGTGGTCACTCAGCATTCAGATAAATCTGTGGGGTAGAAAAGAGATTCTTGCTCTCCCTTTTTCCTCTGCACAGTGGTGCAGCCTATCATATCTAGCTCTTTTTTTATCATGCCATTTAGTACTCAACCCCTCGCCCCCCCAAATATACTGAGATAGAAAAAACCTGATGACCCTTCATTCCTTGAATGCCCCAGAGTCTCATTGACAGGACCAGACTTGGAAAGAGAATAACGTCAACAGTTAAAATTTGTCAAATGCAAACTAGAACCATAAGAAACAAAAGTACTAGAAAGGGCAACCTTTTCTGTAACTCTGGGTATCTTGTGAACACACTTACAATCTTCATCCCTATTAGTTCTGGCTTTATACCATTGTGGAATAACATACTAAAATAACTTAATATTTAGGAGCAACTATACAGAAAGAGTCATATTACAGAACAAAAACATACTTCTTTTGATTAATATAGGAACAAGTATCAAATAATGTTAGAAAGACGATTCTTTCATTGATTATGTGTTACTAGATGCATGTCCAGAATTATGTGAGTTGGTATTAGTTAATTATATATTAAACACCCTAAGTGTACATGGTATCATAGTGCTACTACTAATAATAATGATTTATAACAAAGTTATGAGTTACTGACTTTTAAATGACTATGAAAGGGAGGGCTCATGTGTAGAGAATCAATCCCAATGTTCTAATCTATACCACCTAGAACAAACCACTAAGAGCTATTCCACTGAGCTGGGATTGTCAGCATACAGCACACCCAACCCTGACACATGGGTAAATTAGAGGAAGATTGAAAGCCCCTGAGCAAAACTTAACCAGGGCAATTGGCTCCCACTATGGGGGGGGGGAGGGGGGAGTATTGATTTATATGCCAAATCCCTTCAACTGACAGGGTTGTCAACAGACAAGAGTTCAGACCATAACATGATGACCTGTTTCTCATGTGGGCAACGAGGACACATCCAAAGAGACCTCCCCTTATGGAGTGCAAGTATGCCCAGGTATGGACAGCGGAGAGTAGAGCACAAAAGAAAGGACCCACCAAACTAACAGTCCCTGTGTATCAATGGGATGAAAGTGCAAGGTCTGTTGGACGTAGTCAGACTTTGGTACAAACTCCCTTGGTAGGGATGTAAGGGACGCCAAGGGAGATAATCTTCCTCTAATGCACAAATGGAATTATGAAGGCCTACACCAGCAGGTGACTATGTTTAACAGTGGGCTGGCATAAGGATGCCCTCCTAGAGTCTCTATCCTCAACATTAGCCGATCCTGTCATTATTGGTCTGGATTGGTGGTACTCCAGGGAAATTATTCATGAGCTGGGAAAGTCTGAGTCTGCAGCCACTGACCCAGTCCTGGCACCTGGGTCAGGTCCTGGACCAACAGCACTAGCTAGGTTAGGAGAATCAGACAACCCCCTTGAGGGGAGTTCAAAGCCCGACCAGGTCACAGACAGAAGCAGTAGCCAAGGAACTATCATTGCCAGATTTGGAAGCCCTGACCTGTGACACAGATTTAATTTGTGAACAAAGGGGAGATCATATGGTGAGCTGGGCCTGTGATCAAATTGATGCTGTGAATGATGAGGTGATAGACCCCGCCCCCAATGACAGAGGCAGTGGCCACATTTCATACTCCAGAAAGAGCTTTTACATTGCATCCAACATAATAAATAGACTGGGGAGGTAAGAACCCAATTATTGATACCCCAAATATACCGCCAAGAACTCCTGCAGTTAGCTCATGACTTTGGAGGGGTTATTGAGTTTCTGGTCCTCCACAGTTACCAGAAAGGACCAGGATGTGTTGCAGCAGGGAGCTTAATAAACATAGGAACTTCCTGGTTGGGGAGTGCTCTAGTTGCTATTTAAATCATGGTCCTTTGTGTTAATATTCTTTCAGTGATGCTGTTAGAAGTAGGGTTCGAACCCACACCTCTATATGGAGTAAAGGAAAGAAAGCTAACTCCATTATGGAGGATAATGCTATGACAGGAACTGTTTGTGGGAGATCAGTGGCAGAGGGAAATGGAATCACCAGAAACATACATAACTTCACATTTCTGTGTGGCTTAGTGTTGTGGCATGAGATACTGTTTCAAATAAATCTTGTAAGCAAAAGACTCCAAAGTGTGGACCTTGATATATCGGGAGCAATGGAACAACTGGACAAAGCAAAATCAAACGTACAGTCTTACCGGTCAGATGAGGGATTTCAAAACATTCAGAAGAGTGCACAGAAGTTGGCAGAGGAACTTCACACTGAAGCTATTTTCCCACCCATTCAAGAATACAAGAGTCATCGAAGAAGAAGGCATTTTGATTACGAGGCACGGGATAATCCCATAAGAGTCCCCAAACAACAATTCAAAGTTGAATTCTTTAACCAGGTGCTACATTGTGCAATACAGTCAGTTGAAGAACGTTTCATGCAGCTCAAGGAACACAGTAGTATATTTGGGATGTTGAATGGTTTTCCAAAACTCCTCACTATACCTGAAGACCTACACCAGCAATGCAGGGCACTAGAGACAGTGTTTACACAGGATGACATGTGCAATATTGGTGCGAGTGATTTAGGTGATGAACTGAAAGCCCTTTCAAGATACATCTCAGCAGGATCAACTCCAAAGGCTGTTCTGGAATATATGTGCACAAATAAGATGACCACCCTCTTTCCAAATGGTTTTGTTGCTCTGTGCATACTTCTAACACTTCCTGTAAGAGTTGCCAGTGGAGAACGCAGCTTCTCCAAGCTGAAGTTCATAAAAACACATGTACGCTCCACAATGACACAGGAGAGGCTGGTCGGCCTTGCAACCATCTCAATAGAGCATGAGCGGGCCCAGACTGTGGACCTTCAGCAGAAAGCAGTTCAAATCTTTGCAACCAAGAAGGCACGGAAAGCACCACTTTGATTATTCAAACAGATAAAAATGCCAGTGTTTACTATGCAGACAAGAAAAGTTACATTTGCTGTTCAGGCTTTTGAAAGTTAAGTGTTACATAAAATTTTTGAACAAAGCATTTTAAGTTGTTAGTTCTCCTTTATTGGGGTAGGTAGCAGAGCAGTACCATGAGAGGAGTAGAACAGGAAGAAGGCAGAATTGAAACCTTTCAAAGTTTTGGCCCAAGCGAGAGGGCATGGGGGTGTTATTTGAGTCGCCTCAGGTGCCAAAATGTTGTGGGCCAGCCCTGGGGACCAATTACTTTCTCCCCTTTTGTTCACTATAGGGAGGTACCGCAAATTTCCACTGGGTTCTCTCTCTTTGATCTGTTATACAGGCAAGAGCATCACAGAATATTAGATCTCCTATGTGAGGGCTCAGAAGCACAGGACCTAAATGTAACCAATATAGCCCAGTATGTTCTCCAGCTCAGGAAGCATCTCAAGAAGTTGGGAGATTTTGCTCATGAAAAGCTGTTGGTAGTCCAGAAATGCAAGGACAAACATATAACCAGTGTGCATGCCCATGGACTTTCCAGCCCAGAGACTGAGCACTGTTACTATTCCCCAACATAGAATGCAAATTGTTAGTCAAATGGCAAGGGTCTTTTGAAGTGGTTTGTCAGGTTAGACCTGTAGACTGCAAGGTCCATCTGCCCGGGAGGCAGAAGGAAACTTGGCTTTATCTTGTGAACCTGTTGAAGCCTTGGAAAACCAGAGAAAGGATGTGCATGACTCCTTATTCACAGAATGGGAGCCTTAAGTGCCCATTCACAAATGGAACTGGGTGCCAAATTCCTACATGAACAAACAGCCTAGGTCTTATAGCTTGTTGAAACTTCTGCCTATGTGGTCTCTTCTGCACCTAGCTGGACCCAGCTGACACATCACCACATCAACACAGTTCCAGGACAGCTGATTAGAGAGAACCCTCACCCCTTAACCTGGAAGATGTAGGAGACAGTCTGGGAGGAGCTGCAGGCTATGTTGAACTTGGGGGTAGCTGGGGATCCCAAATTGACTGGTGAAATCCCACTGTCTTTGACCCAAAACTTGGTGGACCAATGCATTTCTCTATAGACTTTCAAAAAATGAGTGATAGTTTGAAGTTTGATGTATACCCAATGACACAGGTGGACAAGCTATTGGAATGTTTAGGGACTGCCAAGAATCTCATTATCTTAGATTTTACACAAGATTATTGGCAGATCCCCTTGTCACCTGGATCACAAGAAAAGACAGACTTCTCAAACCCCTTCAAACTCCTTCACTTCTGGACACCCTTCGACTTGCACAGAGCAGCCACAACATTACAAAGTTCAATTGACAAAGTGATCAGGTATCATCAGTAGTATGCTGCCGAAAATTTGGGCAATTTAGTGATATATAGCCCCAGCAGGGATGACCACATATGACAAATTTGAGCTGTCCTTCAGTTGCTCGCTGAGACAGGCCTCACAGCCAATTGAGCAAAACGCAAGTTGGCCAGTCAAGAAATTACTTACCTGGGGTATAACGTGGGGGGAGGCCAACTTAGGCTTCTCACAAAACCAGGTGACTTGGCAACAAAATGGCAGATGAAATTCAATGTTGATAAATGCAAAGTAATGCACATTGGAAAATATAATCCCAACTATACATATAAAATGAGGGGGTCTAAATTAGCTGTAACCACTCAAGAAAGAGATCTTGGAGTCATTGTGGATAGTTCCATGAAAACATCCACTCAATGTGCAGCGGCAGTCAAAAAATCAAACAGAATGTTGGGAATCATTAAGAAAGGGACAGATAAAACAGAAAATATCATATTGCATATATATAAATCCATGGTATGCCCACATCTTGAATACTGCATGCAGATGTGGTCGCTTCATCTCAAAAAAGATATATTGGAAAAGGTACAGAAAAGGGAAAGAAAAATTATTAGGGGTATGGAACGGCTTCCATCTGAGGAGAGATTTGTAAGATTGGGACTTTTCAGCTTGGAAAAGAGACGACTAAGGGGGATATGATAGAGGTCTATAAAATCATGACTGGTATGGAGAAAGTAAATAAGGAAGTGTTATTTACTTATTCTCATAACATGAGAACTAGGGGTCACCAAATAAAATTAATAGGCACTAGGTTTAAAACAAACAAAAGGAAGTATTTTTTTCACACAACACACAGTCAACCTGTGGAACTCCTTGCCAGAGGATTCTGTGAAAGGTCAAGACTATAACAGAGTTCAAAAAAGAACTAGATAGGTCCATCAATGGCTGTTAGCCATGATGGGCAGGGATGGAGTGCCTAGCCTCTGTTTGCCAGAAGCTGGGAATGAGCTACAGGGGTTGGATCACTTGATGATTACCTGTTCTGTTCATTCCCTCTGGGGAACCTGGCATTGGCCACCATTGGAAGACAGGATGCTGGGCTAGATGGACCTTTGGTCTGATCCACTAGGACCATTGTGTTCTTATGTAATTAGCAAAGTGCAGGCATTATTGGCATGTCCCATCTCTCAAATGAAAAAAAAAAAACAGGTAACATGCTTCATTGTACTAGCTGGTTATTATAGGTGATCTGGTTTTTCCACCTTTGAAGCTCCCCTGATAGATCTAATAACAGGTAGTAGTCCAAAGAAGGTCCACTGAAACAACTGGAGAAGTCCTTTAATATCTAGAAAAACAGTTGGTCCAGGAGTCTGTTCTCTTCAATCCAGATTTTTCAAAGGAGTTCATTTTACAGATGGATGCTTCTGATGTTGGCCTGGCTGCTGTACTGTTTCAAGAGGTGAATGGTAAGGAGCACCCAATTCTGTACCTAAGTAGGAAGCTATTCTCCAGGGAGAAGGCTTATTCCATGACTGAAAAGGACATTCTAGCAGTCAAATGTGCCATAGAATATTTTAGCTATCATTTACTGGGTAACCCCTTTTCCCTCATTACAGACAATACCGTCCTCTACTGGTTCATAGATTCATAGATATTAAGGTCAGAAGGGACCATTATGATCATCTAGTCTGACCTCCTGCACAACACAGGCCACAGAATCTCACCCACCCACTCATGCAAAAAACCTCTCACCTATGTCTGAGCTATTGAAGTCCTCAAATCGTAGTTTAAAGACTTCAAGAAGCAGAGAATCCTCCAACAAGTGACCCGTGCCCCATGCTACAGAGGAAGGCGAAAAACCTCCAGGGCCTCTTCCAATATGCCCTGGAGGAAAATTCCTTCCCGATCCCAAATATGGCAATCAGCTAAACCCTGATCATATGGGCAAGATTCACCAGCCAGATACCCAGATCCCACCCCCTCTAACATCCCATCACAGGCCATTGGGCCTATTTACCATGAATATTTAAAGATTAATTAATTGCCAAAATCATGTTATTCTGTCATACCATCTCCTCCATAAACTTATTGAGTCTAATCTTAATGAAGCAGAAACCCATGCATTATGCAGTGGTACTTAGCTCTCCAGCTTTATAATTTTAGGGTACAACATCTTCCTGGAGCAAAATACAGAAATGTGGACTTCTTTTCCCAGGCAGTTGGGGAGCCAGGATCAGAAGGTGGGATCCTGAGCTCTGTCTTGAGGGGTGGGGTATCTGCTGGGGCAGATTGTTACACCCCAAGGACCCCCCCCAGGGAGGCAAATCAGCATTGTATATGAATTGTATATTGCTAACGCGGTTGCAAGCATCGCAGGGCAATTTGGGAAGGGTCAAAGGTGTAAGTGCGGAGTGGAAAATTCTTTTGCAGGCTGTGAGAGGCCAGAGGGGAAAGAAGAAAGAAAGCAGAGAACGGGTTAACTGAACACTGCAGCTAGCAAGCTCAGTCCGACAACAAGACGCTGGCCCCAGTCCAAGGTTACAGCGCTAAAAAAAAAAGTCTGAAGCTGCGTTTCTCTCTCACCCAGCCACAGTCAACCATTAAAAAAAAAAGTACACCAAACAAGGGCTACAAAAACAAAACACACCGGTGAAACAAGGGGGGGGGGGAAGCAGAGCTTCATGTCCCTGGAGCCGGTGTGTTTTAAAAAAGCAAAAAAACCCCACAGAAAGCAGGTTTAAACTGGCACAAAAAGCACCAGGAACAAAGGTTGCGGAATGGAACACCCCCAAAGGAGCCCAGGACTTAAATACTTCCTACAAGCTGAAGCAATTTGGAGATCAGCAGTGGACCCTGGAAAACCTGTGCGCACAGGACAGAACTCCCGTCCACCCTTCCCCCTCTTCTTCTTACATTACACCCAGGCCTGGCCAGCCTCGGGTAGTAAGTATCATAGAATCATAGAATCTCAGGGTTGGAAGGGACCTCAGGAGGTCATCTAGTCCAACCCCCTGCTCAGAGCAGGACCAATCCCCAACTAAATCATCCCAGCCAGGGCTTTGTCAAGCCTGACCTTAAAAATAAACTAAATCATCCCAGCCAGGGCTTTGTCAAGCCTGACCTTAAAAATATCTAAGGAAGGAGATTCAACCACCTCCCTAGGTAATGCATTCCAGTTTTTCACCGCCCTCCTAGTGAAAAAGTTTTTCCTAATATCCAACCTAAACCTCCCCCACTGCAACTTGAGACCATTACTCCTTGTTCTGTCATCAGCTACCACTGAGAACAGTCTAGATCCATCCTCTTTCGAACCCCCTTTCAGGTAGTTGAAAGCAGCTATCAGATCCCCCCTCATTCTTCTCTTCTGCAGACTAAACAATCCCAGTTTCCTCAGCCTCTCCTCGTAAGTCATGTGTTCCAGTCCCCTAATCATTTTTGTTGCCCTCTGCTGGACTCTTTCCAATTTTTCCACATCCTTCTTGTAGTGTGGGGCCCAAAACTGGACACAGTACTGAAGATGAGGCCTCACCAATGTCGAATAGAGGGGCAAGATCACGTCCCTCGATGTAAGTTTGTATGTATAAAAGTGGGTTAGGGCTTGGGGCACTAACTCTTTCTTCCTTTCTCTAAGTAAAATGGAGAGCACCCATCACTCTCCGCTGTTATTTTATTATTTCATCAATAAAGCTTTAAAACTCAGTTACGTGGTGTGCTCCATCATCTCCTCCCTAAAAATCCTGCTTTTCCTCCTTCTTTCTCTTCATTCCCTCCCTGCTTTGCATTCTCCCATACCTGAGTGGCAGGAGTGGAAACAACTGGTCTGGGCCCACTGCTGACTCTGAGTGTGATTGAAGCAGTAGAAGATGTGGGGTAAGGGAAGACTGAGGAGGTTTCAGTAAGAGGAGGAGAGACCACTAAGGCTGGGCAGGCTGTCACTGAGTATGCTGTCACAATTGAGGCTGGGACCAGTATCAAGAAACAGGAGGAGCTCTGGGATGCAATGGGCCTTTCTTTCCTGGGTCCATTTAGCCTTTGGCTGATGCCTGAGCTTTTCCTTGTTCAGGCCTTATTTCTAGTAAGTGAGCAGGAGGAGAAAGCGGGTGGCTGAAAATACACAAAAGGCCAAATCCAGCTCTCAAGTCTTGTGTCTGAGACCTCTGTTTCACAGCCATTGTCCTAATCTTTACAGGTTACAATACTGTAAGCAAGGTGATTTAGGCCATTACTGTAGAGTCTATAGTAAAGCATACTTTTGACTGTTGCGCTGCAAGCATTTATCCAGTATAAGATGGTCCTTTAACAGGTCTTGAACCCAGACTTTCTAATTAGGCTCTGCAATTATGATCTTTTGATCACTGAGATAATTGAGAGTCTCAAACTGCTTTCTTTCAAAATCATGGCAGGGGGCTGTTTACACTGGTCACACAGACACCTACAGAATGCCATGGCTTTTCTATCAAATACAGTCCAATAGCAGCAAAAAGTGTTCAGTGCAAAGAATAAATGCATATTTTTGACTGACCCTCCTTATGCTTTACATTTATGTCTGCCATCAAAATTTACTGCTATGGCCAAGCAAAACATAAAATAAGTAGAAGTGTATTTGCAGAAATTCCCCAGATTTCAGGAAATTCCCTGTGGATTTATATCAAAATTTGTCGCAGATTTCTGTTGATCCTGGATACCAAGTCATGTCATATAAGACCTTCATGTCATAGCACATTACAGATTTATTTTTGATGTCTGATGCTGTAGAGCCCAGATTAAGTCTAATTATTTGGCACCAAGTAGGGTTCGTTTAGTGGCAGGACAGAGCAGTGTTACATAGTGTTTAATCATGAATGATGTGACATTAAGGAACATTTCCAGACAAAATAAGGACTCAAAACTGTATTCAAAATAAAGGATAACAGTAAAATAAATAAGGGATGGTCAATCTATTGTACAGGCAAGTATTTAAGAGAACTCCTCTTCTACAGTGTTTGTCTGTGGTTCTTCCCGCACCAAATTCAAAGGTCTCCTCCTGACTTTTGAGGCACTACACAGTTCTCCCCGACTCCCCCTGTCTACAGTTCATGTCTCCTCTTGGATTCTCTGCTTCATTAATTCCTGGTATTCTTGAGAAACTTTTCGCATCCATTGCACATAAGCATTTTCAGGCTTTCTCCCAAACTCCTCCCACTGCCTGGAATATCTTCTATGATCCTGCATGTCATACAACTTCTTTTGCCTTTCTTCAACTTTCTCCTCAAAATGCACTACATTTTACAGTGACAGTCCCTCCATCAGTGGCCCACACTCCCATGCCAACCTCATGAGAATCTAAATCAATCTAAATAAAATACATAAAACTAAAAAGACAGAGAAAAGGAACTATTATATTTATCCCTTGTGAATGCGAGCAACCACATAGCCACATTCTTTGTAAACCTTCCTCCCTTGGGTTCCCAGTTATCTCTGTCTGCATTGTATCCTAGATCCTGAGCGACTCAGGACAAAGATCAGGCGTCAGATCCTCAGGTGCTTTAAAGCAGCATAGCCCCAGTAATACAAATACTATTATGTTGATTTATAACAGCTGAGAAGCTGATCCCACATCTTCATTTTCTCTTTAAAGAGCCTTGCACATATGTGACACTATATCCAAATGTTAAATAACAACTAATAATGATTCATAATTACAGAAGGAAACTCAGAAGTGTTGTAAATTCCACACAGCTTAACAGAAAGAATGTTAGAAAGAAAATGTCTTAACTAATTAGAAAATAATCTCTAACAAATAAACTATGGAAGCGAGCATGTCATTTTTTCCCTGAAGGATTTGGGATTTTTAATCTTAGAGAGGAAAATGTTCTGATTGGTAGAGCTAAGTAATGGCTTCATAGCTAAAAATTCACCCTCTTTTCCTGTTAGCACATAATCTGCATTTTTTTTTTCAGTTTTCCTGATTTTGTTACTTGAGCCTATTTGTGGATGAACTTGTGAAGTTCATCGTGAGCATTGGATATTCAGAATTAAAACTGGGTTGCTTAGTTTTGATTGTCCACATAAGTCATACAATATAGTTTCTCCTCCCGGGTTGAAGAAGTGTAGCTCAATAAATATATTTATACACTCAAAATTAACTTTCTGCAAATACACTTTAATCGTCACTTAAAATGTACTGTCTCCAGGAACACATCTTGCCAGAATATTCAGTTGCTAGAATCGGGGGTTAAAGTGAAGAAGAACATGAAGGAATGCCGCTCCCCTTGGCCCAGGTATGCAGTACTATCCCCATAACTCTCACTTCTCCATGGCTGGCACAATGAGAGCTCCCACTTCTGGTTTCAATTGCTTGACCAGGGAACAGAATAGTCCCAAAAAGTGAACAGCCAAAGTGAGCCTGTCTTTTTTAATCAGAATAAATATTTCTTGAAATATCTTGAAGTATTTGCTCAGCTCTATCAGATCATCTAGTGCATTTTAGTGCCAGTGCAGGACTGTCCTGTAAAAATGGGCATGATCCTCAGCTGGTGTAAATGGGTGTAGTTCCATCGGCTTCAACAGAGCTCTGTTACTGCACACCAGATGAGGATCTGGCCTAGTGCATATGTTAGAACATTGCTGAGGCTAGTGTGAAATGTTTAATAAGAGACTATTTCATGCCTAATATAGCTAATTAACAAGACTCATAGACTCATAGACTCATAGATATTTAGGTCAGAAGGGACCACTATGATCATCCAGTCCGACCTCCTGCACAACGCAGGCCACAGAACCTCACCCACCACTCCTAAAAAAGACCTCACACCTATATCTGTGCTATTGAAGTCCTCAAATTGTAGTTTGAAGACCTCAAGGAGCAGAGAATCCTCCAGCAAGTGACCCGTGCCCCATGCTACAGAGGAAGGCGAAAAACCTCCAGGGCCTTCCAATCTGCCCTGGAGGAAAATTCCTTCCCGACCCCAAATATGGCGATCAGCTAAACCCTGAGCATATGGGCAAGATTCATCAGCCAGATACTACAGAAAATTCTTTCCCGGGTAACTTGGATCTTACCCCATCTAAAAACCCATCACAGGCCATTGGGCCTATTTACCATGAATATTTAATTACCAAAACCATGTTATCCCATCATACCATCTCCTCCATAAACTTATCGAGTTTAATCTTAAAGCAAGATAGATCTTTTGCCCCCACTACTTCCCTCGGAAGGCTATTCCAAAACTTCACTCCTCTGATGGTTAGAAACCTTCGTCTAATTTCTAATCTAAATTTCCTAGTGGCCAGTTTATATCCATTTGTTCTTGTGTCCACATTGGTATTGAGTTTAAATAATTCCTCTCCCTCTCTGGTATTTATCCCTCTGATATATTTATAGAGAGCAATCATATCTCCCCTCAACCTTCTTTTAGTTAGGCTAAACAAGCCAAGCTCCCTGAGTCTCCTTTCATAAGACAAGTTTTCCATTCCTCGGATCATCCTAGTAGCCCTTCTCTGTACCTGTTCCAGTTTGAATTCATCCTTAAGACGTTTATCCTGATAGCCTAAATTTTCCCTTTCTTATTTTCATCCCATTTCTGATAGTTATACCCTCTTAGAAGAATCACAGAACCATAGAATATCAGGCCTGGAAGGGACCTCAGGAGGTCATCTAGTCCAACCCCCTGCTCAAAGCAGGACCAATCCCCAACTAAACCATCCCAGCTAGAGCTTTGTCAAGCCGGGCCTTAAAAACCTCTAAGGATGGAGATTCCACCCCAAATTTTTCCTAATATCCAACCTGGACCTCCCCCACAGCAACTTGAGATCATTGCTCCTTGTTCTGTCATCTGCCACGACTGAGAACAGCCTAGCTCCATCCTCTTTGGTACCCCCCTTCAGGTAGCTGAAGGCTGCTGTCAAATCCCCCCTCATCTTCTCTTCTGCAGACTAAACAATCCCAGTTCCCTCAGCCTTTCCTCATAAATCATGTGCCTCAGCCCCCTCTTGTCCCACCCTAAATAATTTTCCTGTATTCTTAGTGTTTACACATTTCAAATATTAGTCTTATCATGTTCCCTAGCTGTCACTTATCGAAGGTGTACACACAGAGTTCTTTTAATCTTTCTTTTTAAGTCATTCCCTCCAGCCACCTAATTATTTTTGGGTTTTTATGGTGCTCTTCTCTGAACTCCCGCCAACATATCTTTCTGGTAATGAAGTGTTCAAAACTGAACACAATATCCTAGATGAAGATACATCAGAGCCAGGGGAGCCTGGAAATGTTTATGAGAGAAGCACATAAATGGCATGTTGAGGATGATATCACTGGTACAGCAGAGTGGTGTGTGTGTGAGGGGAATGAATGAGGCAGATAAGTTTTTTCCATTTTTTTAAACAGTATTATTTTGGCATGAGTGATAAGGGGGTGCAGCTCCCTTTAATGTAGAGCAGAGAGATGGTTAATCTTCTTTCAGTAGGCAGGGAACAAAACCCAGGAGTCTTCTGTCACTGCAGAGATTGCCAGGGAGCTCATCAAACTGAAGAATGTAGCAGGGTTCAACTGAATTGAATATTTGTTTGGAAGGTCATAGGTCCAAGTCCTTCTTCCATCAAAGTAAGTGGCAAAATTTCCATTGACTTAAGTGGAATACAGATCATGTCCTATATGAGCAGTGAGTTGTTGACCCTCTGTATTTCTCATTGGGTTAGACTATTCTTTGGTCAAAGGCCACCTTGAGACAAGGGAGGGAAAATATAAATTAAAGCCTGCCTGTGAGAAGAGAGGTTTCCTTTATTTAAGTGATGACCTTTTCCCTTCACCCTCTTCCCCCAGACTTCTGGGCTTTTTGTGCTTTACCTGAGTTTGGTTTCATAGATCTTTCACAGGATGTTTAACAATAATAATAGGGAAGTCTTATGTTGATATCCCTTTTTAAAAATGGGCGTCTTTTAAAAAATTGTTCTTTACAGTACATGTTTGCAGGATTGGCATGGCAAGATGCTACAAGTTAGATTTTTTCTGCCTCTGTAGTTCAAAGGATTTTCCTTTATAAACAAGAACGCATTGTTCTTTACAGCCAAAAAGCTCTTGCACTTACTACAATACTCCCTTTTTTTTTTTTTTTTTTTTGGCCAGCTGTGCTTTTGGGTTTTTCCTTCAAGCCTCCAGGAGAAAAGTTAAGGTAATAAACTTGTTTATGATGGACACGCTGTTCTTCTAAATAACACACATTTCCTGTGTAAGTGCAGCCGAGATTTGAGTTTGTGTATTTATAGCTGAAAGTCTCTGCAAGTCTGTAGCAGATTCACCCTTTCATCTGAAACAAACATAGGGTGTCTACTTGTTAAAAACATCATCTGTCATGTATGCACAAGACAGAAGAAAAGAAAATAATTAAGAATGATGTTTGTACTATTCATCTGTCTTAACTTGGTAACGTGCTTTTTAAAATGGCTTCGAAAGTGGGGTTACAGAGGGATCACACATTGGCAGCCAGGGGAAATACAAATCCAGGAGTTAAAATTCTGCTGTTTCTTATTAAAAAAAAATCTTTCACTTGAGACTCATTCCTTAATATATAATATAAACCACCCTAACACTTAAAAAACATTAAAAATATCTACCTTGTCATCTCAATATTCAGTGCTACTGTCGCATTGAATTAAAGAAACAATTCTGCAACACCTACTCATTTTGGGTAGCACTTACTGATGAAAGTAGTCACATATCCCCACCTCTTCTTTGCTCTTCTACCATCTTGAAGGCATTTTGCTCCACCAAGGGTGAATGAAGGGAGCAGCTCCTGCACTCAGGGACTTCATTCTACGGGGCTTGCAAGGTGGTGGAAGTGGAAAAAATAATGGATATTCATAGACTAAGGCCAGAAGGGATGGTGATGACCATCTAATCAGACCTCCTGTATATCATAGGCAATAGAATTTCACCAAGTGGTTCCTACATCAAGCCGATATCTTCTGCGTGAGTTAACGCTTAACTTTTGGAAAGACATGAAATCTTGATTTAAAGATTTCAAGCGATGGTGAAAGACATCCCTCAGTTAAGATATCTCAGATCAACATAATTAGTTGCAATTGTGAGATAACACAATTGAAGGGTGAAGGGGAAACAATAGGAGAGTAAAAAAGGAATATTCAAGAAATAAAAAAAACATGTAAAACCAAAAGTGAGAATACTATAGAAAGGGTACCATTAGATATCATACTAAGGATCTTTAAAGATTTAGAATAGAACACAGTTGAAAGCATCCGCTAATTTGCAACGGCTTCTCAAATTTCTCAGCCCTTGAAATATGGAAGGGTCTGCGAAAAATTAAGGCCTCCTACATTTGGTCAATCTGACCATGTTTAACCTTGCTCTCTCTTTGGTTTTACTACCACAAAAGAGTCATTCAGACAGGACTAAGTGCACCAGTTAGAAGATGTACCTCGAAGTCCTGAGAAGAGTATCTCAGAAATTATTGAGAAACTGAGATAAGGTGCTAAAAATACATGAAAAATAATATAGGCTTCTAGAGATAAGACAGAATCCAACCCAAACTTCCATCCAGAACTTAAATCCAACCGAAAAGGTTTCTACATGGTCTGAAAATGTCTAGTTAATCTTTTGTTATTTTGTATGCCTCTTCTCTTCTGGGATTTGGCCTGGACCTGAAGCAGAACATATATTTGTGACATGTCTGAATACTCTAGAATGAAATAATATACTGTAATTATACAGTTTCTCAAGTAAACAGTTTTAAAACACATTACGCTTGATTGTTATTTCAAATCTTATAATTTATAACATGTGTGATCTAATAAAAAAAATTCAAGATCTGGTGTTAACTTGTTGCAGGACCCATTCCTATTTGTTTTGAGATATGTTCAAACACTAATGGATATGACCAAACCCCTCAAACACGTTAATAGAAAAGGGTGATACTACTTACAAATAGAAATCATCGTTTAAAAATGGAAATCCAGCCCTGTCCTTACAGCTCTATATTGAATCTCTTAGTGTGGAGGGAAATTTTCTAGAGAAGGGACATCCTAGGCAAACAGCTAGGAGCTCCTATGTGTGGAGGAAGGGTGGGGGGAGGGGCATATGCACAGAGCCAGGGGTTATTTTCAAAGGCTACGGTGGGCAGGGAAGAAAATGCTGAAAATGCTACTGAATAATTGCCAGCTCACACTGTCGGACCCACAGCCAGAAGGGGAAGCAAAGAATCATACTAAGGTAGGATGCTGTGTCCAACGACATACATGGCTAGAGACACCCAACAGAGACTGCACAGGGCACCCACCGAGGGAGGGATTCTCTCCCCCCATCACCCTTTTATTCTGCCACAAGCAAGGCACAGGCTGCGGTAGCTTAGGCAGCTTTCCAGGGTGGTTCAAGCTATGCCAGGGGCTGCACCAGTTGTTTCAGCAGCCCAGAATAGGGAAAGTGCCTTAACTTTTTAAACTTACAAAAAAAGCTAAAAAACCCAAGAAAATGCCATTCTACCCCTGCCACATTGAGAGGAATGCTGAAATTTCCTTACCCTAAGGATGCAACAGTCAGTTGGCGCCTCCTTTCACTACCAGTCTCACAGTCCTTGTGTTAGTCTCACCTCCTAAAGATGACATTTTACAGGAAAGTATTGTGCTGGGTCTTCATATCCCCTGGGTGGTGCCCCATGTACGTATGGTCCAGGTCTCCTCAGACACACCTGTGCACCCATGCTCAGGTAGTAATGCTGGGTCGCTAGACCACAGGGCATCCGTAGAGCAGACACCAGATTCATCTGGCAAGGATCCCAAAATGAGCATGGAGACCAGGGATCTGAGATGCAAGACAAGACAGTGGTCACCCCCTAGAGAAAAACAATCATCCCAGATGAGGTGCCAGTAACTGGAAACCACTGACCCTGGTCCCAGGTTCTCAAGAGTCTGGCCAAAGGTGCCTTTGCCCCAGTCTGCCAGTTCCCCGATTCCTAAGACTATGAAGAGGGAGGTGAATGTCCCTTTGCTGGCACCTGGAGATGGGGTGACCTCCAACAGAAATCTTGGCTCAGGAAGATGTAAAGGAGCAGCAACCCCTGGTCGCACTGTGGGAAAGTGCAGTGCCATCCAGGTTATTGGGCATGCCAGCCTGAGTGACAAGTAGCTGTCCATATCTCAGAATACTCTCTCCCAAATAGGGCTCATCCACAGGGAGCTGCTTGCTCTCACTGATGTCATGTCCTACATAACATTTCCCGGTCTTGTCAGGCTGCAAGAAGCAGGGGAAACTAGTTCTTGGATTTGCCTGAGCATTTTGTCAGCTTGCAGTTACTCCTGGCACCTCTGCAGCCTTCTTAACTTGAAGCTTAACTTCTGCTCTCCTAACCTTCCCCTCCAAAACCAGCAATGGTGAATGTGGCCACTGAACCCATCCTTGAGCTTTAAACTTCTTTCCCCTTCCTTCTGTTCTCCATATTATCATTGCTCCAGCTTCTCCCAGTCCCGGTATAGCCTGGGAAAACCAAGTATGAGTGATGTGACCTCCAGTCCATGGGACCCATCCTTAACTCCTCTTTTATAATATTGCTCTCTTCTTTTTGCACAGCTGTTTTCCTCCAAAGTGAAATACACGAGTTTATGTGTTTGAGATTCATTTTACTGTATTTTAAACGACTATTCTTTTCTCCTAACGTGCAGCCTTCTGAGGTATAGCTAGACCAAATTTTGCTAGTTCCACTGACTTCTGTCAATCAAGCCATTTGTGACGTCTGAAAGCTAAAAGGAAAGTTAAAAGCAAAGTATTAAATTCAAATGGAGATCAGTGAATGCCATATCTTGAATTCTTTTGGTGTTATCCAGATATATTAATAAAAGACAAAAAACAATAAATAATAACAGCAATTCCATATTTGCTAACAGGCAGAGATGCTTACTCATGAAGGATTATTCAGTGTGCCACTACCACTTTAATGGGCTCATATTTCATCTGTGTACCATGGCTTCAAGGCTGTCGTTTTTGGCACAGCTCTTGTCTTTGGTGTAAAGACCCCACTTCTTCAGATTCATGGAGTGAAAATTACAAATGCAGGCATTATATACTGACACATGAAGGGAAGGGAGTTACCTCATGTCATAAATATAAAGGGAAGGGTAAACCCCTTTGAAATCCCTCCTGGCCAGGGGAAAGCTCCTCTCACCTGTAAAGGGTTAAGAAGCTAAAGGTAACCTCGCTGGCACCTGACCAAAATGACCAATGAGGAGACAAGATACTTTCAAAAGCTGGGAGGAGGGAGAGAAACAAAGGGTCTGTGTCTGTCTGTAGTCGTCTTGGCCAGGGACAGAACAGGAATGGAGTCTTAGAACTTTTAGTAAGTAATCTAGCTAGGTATGTGTTAGATTATGATTTCTTTAAATGGCTGAGAAAAAAATTGTGCTGAATAGAATAACTATTTCTGTCTGTGTATCTTTTTTGTAACTTAAGGTTTTGCCTAGAGGGGTTCTCTATGTTTTTGAATCTAATTACCCTGTAAGATATCTACCATCCTGATTTTACAGGGGGGATTCCTTTATTTCTATTTACTTCTATTTTTTATTAAAAGTCTTCTTGTAAAACACTGAATGCTTTTTCATTGTTCTCAGATCCAAGGGTTTGGGTCTGTGGTCACCTATGCAAATTGGTGAGGCTTTTTACCAAACCTTGTCCAGGAAGTGGGGTGCAAGGTTTTGGGAAGTATTTTGGGGGGAAGGACGCGTCCAAACAGCTCTTCCCCAGTAACCAGTATTAGTTTGGTGGTGGTAGCGGCCAGTCCAAGGATAACGGGGGTAATATTTTGTACCTTGGGGAAGTTTTGACCTAAGCTGGTAAAGATAAGCTTAGGAGGTTTTTCATGCAGGTCCCCACATCTGTACCCTAGAGTTCAGAGTGGGGGAGGAAGCTTGACACCTCACAAGTGGAGAACTAGTGCTGACAGGGCCAATTCGATCAGGGTGGATGTAGTCCACTCCCAATAATAGATGAGGAGGTGTCAATTCCAGGAGAGGCAAAGCTGCTTTTGTAGTGAGCCAGCCACTCCCAGTCCTAGTTCAAGCCCAAATTAGTGGTGTTAAATTTGCAAATAAATTTTAATTCTGCTGTTTCTCTTTGAAGTCTTGTTTCTGAAGTTTTTTTGTTCAAGTATAGTTACTTTTAAATCTGTTATAGAAGGTCCAGGAAGATTGAAGTGTTCTCCTACTGGCTTTTGTATGTTACCATTCCTGATGTCCGATTTGTGTCCATTTATTCTTTTACGAAGGGTCTGTCCGGTTTGGCCAATGTACATAGCAGAGGAGCATTGCTGTCACATGATGGCATATATAACATTAGTAGAAGTGCAGGTGAATGAGCCTCTGATAGTGTGGCTGATGTGGTTGGGTCCTCTGATGGTGTGGCTTGAGTAGATATGGGGACAGAGTAGGCAACAAGGTTTGCTACAGGGATTGGTTCCTGGATTAGTGTTTCTGAGGGGTGGTGTGTAGTTGCTGTGAGTACTTGCTTAAAGTTGGGGGGGCCTGTCTCCCAAGGTCGAGGACTGGCCTGCCTCCCAAGCAAGGACTGGCCTGCCTCCCAAGGTCTGAGAGAGTGCGGGATCATTTTCCAGGATAGGTTGTAGATCGTTGATAATGTGCTGGAGAGGTTTTAGCTGGGAGCTATACGTGATGACCAGTGGTGTTCTGTTATTTTCCTTGTGGGGCCTGTCCTGTAGTAGGCCCAACAAGGAAAATAACAGGGACAGGCCCCACAAGGAAAATAACAGAACACACTTCAGAACATCTGAAGAAATAAATCTGTTAGTCTTTAAGGTGCCACTAGACTCCTTGTTGTTTTTGTGGATACAGACTAACACGGCTACGTCCTGATACTTGTCTTTGGTGTATAAATTTAGAATTTAAATATAAATAAACCAGATAGTTTAATTGGTGGGCAAAAGATACTGTTAGTTTCAACTGGAACTTTGATGTTTCAATAGAACTTTCCCTTAGTAGAAAATCTGAGGCTGAATTCACCCTGGCAGAAGAAGTGCACTGAAATCATTAGTTACACCTGAAGTGAATTTGGTCCCTAGTGTGTTCATTCTCTAAAATGGATAAAATGTTGCCTAAAGACCACTTTTTAAGTGCTTTTGTTGTGACTGTTGCTAAAAAGACCATTCCCTAAACTGCTTGAATGCTGTGGGCCAAATTCATAGGATATTTCAGACCAAAATTGTGGAAATCTCACAGGAATAGTTGAACTCACAAGTCTCTCATCTTCCATTTGCCCTCTGGTGGATCACTTTGATATCTTTTGGTATCAAAGTTTTGAAGATTCACATTTAAAATGTTAGCTGTTTAACATTGTTAATACAGCAGTCTCTCTCTCTCTCTCTCTCACTCTGTATATTAATGCTGCCATTTTTTAAGATGCCCTCTGAGAATTTGGTGGAGGTACCCTCTGGGAACTTGGCAAAAGTAGAGAAAAGTATTTTGCTTCTGAATCTATTGGGTGTTGTATGAATTTAGGTCCTCCATTATTCATATCAAACCATTATGCTCTTTTAAAATATTCAAATGACAGTGGAGTCCATGAAAAATATACACATTTATATGTAGACCAGAATAACTACAGCCACATATCTTTTGCCTTCAAAACTCACATTTCCGTTTGTTCCAGGAATAAATCTGATTCTTGATTAACACCACTGACCTCTTAAATGGCAGGTCAGATGGGCAGATGATATTATTTAAACTGGCAAAGGATGCCAAAATATTGTCTTGAATCCAAGGATTGACATCATCTCCTTTTCTGATTCAATACTCCATTAACATTGGAATCTATGGATTTTTTGTTGCCTTTTCTGAATATTTAATATGTATTTTCAGTCACTCAGAAGAAACCTCTTTCTTAATATGATGTTTAGAAAATTTGTTTTACTTTTTCAGATGAATTAAATTATTTTGGCCTTAATGGTTTTGTCAAATGAGAGTGCCTGCAGAACTGATAGATCATGTTGTATAGTTTATTCAATAGCAAGGTCACTGAATGCAACAGGAAAATAATGAAACTTCCAACAATCTGCAAAATATTATACTGAGTTATATTCACACACTGGGAATCATTGTGTTTTTCTGAATTGACTGAAGTTAAGTGAGAAAACCTGAGAAAGTTTCATTCTGAAATGAAGCTTTATTTGCAATTGTGGTTGTCTAACATCCTCCTTAGTTACTAATGGATTGGAAAGTACTTCATCATTTTCATATGATAAGAGTACATCATGCTGCTTCTCTCCAAATATAGAACAGAAATATTTATTGAACACTTCTGCCTTTTCTGCATCTGTAAAATAGTTACCATCTCCATCTAGAAATGGACCTAACTGTTGCTAGAATTTCTTTTGTGTTCATAATATACTTTAAATACTCTCTTATTTTCTTACCCCTTCTGCTCATGGATTTTTCCCTAATGTCTTTACCTTCCCTTATCAATTTTCTGCAATTCATAACTTCTAATTTATAACAATTGACATTGATAGTACAGTACAAAGTTCATCTTATATGATATGAAGAGAGTGTGAAGGATGCAAACTTTGTAACATGGCGTGGAAGTATCTCCATCTGGGAAAGTTTCTATAAAATATTTTCTGTTTGACGTAATTGGTCCACTACAAAGACAAAAGCAAAAGCTCTTGGTGCAAAGTTGATTCCTCTTGTTCAAAATTCTTTGTTCTCCAGCTCTCAAACATTTAATCATGGGGTTTATAAGCTGCATCTGCTCAGAGGAGAGCAGCTGACTTGTTGAGCTGTGGATGAGATATGGTTGCTGGTGTAGCTGCGTCCTGACCCACTGATAGCCTTGAAGAGCTGTGTGTGTGTGTGTGTGTGTGTGTGTGTGTGTACATACATATAACACACACACACGGGATAGGGCACCATAAGCACATAGCTCCTATTCTCCAACCCCTCCATTGGCTCCCATTCTACTTCAACTGACCGATCAAGGCCATCAAGGCCAGATCTTCAAAGCCATCAGTGGGTCAGGACCAGACACGCCAAACCCATGAAAAAAATGTAGAAATTGGGCTTGTTTTTGGCTTGATTGGCTTGTGAGTTGCTTGTTGATTAGTTTTTTGCTTGTACCTTGTTGGTTTTGGCTTGTAGTTTGTTGCGTGTTGTAGCTTGTTGCTTCTTTTTTTTGATCATCTCCCAGCAAGCAGGGGCAAAGAGGGGGCAAGCAAGAGCAAAGGGCAAGCAGGGGCAAGATGGGGGAGAGAGTTGGGGTGCACAGCGGGCCCACCACAGTCCCAGATTGCATGCAGGAGGGATCTAGTCATATATAGTGTTGGGGTTCTTAGGGACTGGATTGTTTTGGCCTTGTTTTGAAATGGGATTAGCTTGATTTTTGGCTTATTGTGAAAGCTGGGGTGCTTATTTACTGTGTGAAAGTTGGCAACTGTGGTCAGGACCCAGCTACACTGGCAGCCATATCTCATCCACAAATTTGAGGAGACTACAGGCGAAGAGGAAGGTACAGGAAGTGACTATTCATGATCTTCTGTTTGATTATGACTGTTCCCTGAATGCCAAATCTGAGTCTTGCATGCAGCGGAGTATGGATTACTTCTCTTCAGCATGTGACATTTCAAGGACTTCCTCAAGTTATCCTGGGCCATTTCAACATTGACCCAGAGTTTTGAGAAGATCTCACTCATGATTCGTCTACCTGGTGACACTGCACCCATACTGGAGCTACAGTCTATGAGCAGAGGAGAACTGCTGAGGCAGAGCAGTAGTGTCAGCATGTCTACTGTTAACCAAGTATGCCATACAACATCATTTGTTCAGGGTGCCACAGAGAGTTCAAAGCTCAAATTGGCCTGATCAGCCACTCACGTGTTCACAGAAACCAAACCAACCAGTGATGTCGTAGTCATCTTCGAACTCAAAGGATGAACAATAATTAATAAATTAGATTATTGATCTAATTCTTTGAGGCTGCTGCTTGAAAAAAAAATAGATTAGTTAGGTGACTTAAGACTTGTTAGAGTGACCATGCTAGAATGTAGCTGACAATAATCTTTGTTATATGATTTGCCAATGGACCTTTGTCCATTTGTTTGTTTTGCCTGGTGCTGTCTTGCCAATGGTCCCTGAAAAAAATGCATCCTTGGCTGAGATACTGTCAGAACTACATAACAACCAATAAGGAGTCATAAAATGTCTGCATTGCAATTGTTTTTCAGAAAAAAAGGTTGCAGTTAAATTTTTGGTATTCTCATTAAATAATTCATATTCCTGTTTCTTGCTCTTTCAACCATCTTTTACAAGTAATTATTATTGCATTGAATGATGTGATATGTAGCAGAACTGATCTAATACAATAGTACATAATAATAGACTTCTCAGAAATTCTCAATAAGGGATTTTTTTTAATTTGGTAATGGATAGTATTAACTGTCTGTGGAAACTGCTGACATAGTAGCCACAAAATATATTCACACTTCCTTTTGCTCAAAACTATCTAGGTGGCCAGCATATTTTTTTTTGTATATTTCACCGATACATACCTAACTTCTGGCCTCAGCATCATAAAAACAAGCAAAAACCACTCAAAATAGGAATGAAAAATGGGGAAATTGAATTAACAGATGTGGAGTTTCAGAACTTCTTCAGTGTATCATGAACTGAAGAAACAAAATGTTAAATGCAAAATGGAAACAAAAGAGAACTGGAGCAAATTCTGCATTTTAAAGGAGAGAAAGCAGAGATTTTCCTAAAACAGCTTGTGAGATCTTGACCATATAAATTCTCTTTCAACTTTGGAAACTTTTCAAAAATAGAAACTTACCAAATTTTAATTGCATACATTGCATCCTAAACATTCAAAACATTTTTAAAGGAATTTCAGACTTAAAATAAAAACTTACTGGTGTCCAGCACAGTGTACCTCCCTTGTAAAAATGCCACAGTATTTTACAGTAATGATTTTACAGAAATTACATGGTTGTAAGTTGTGGTGGTTTGGACCACAGATGTCTGTTATATATAGGGTCCACATATCTATCAATCTGGACTATATGAGGTATCCAACACCTACTTTGATCATACAGTAATATGGTTGTATCTTTCCGGGGTGACCAAAAAAAGCATGATCATGGTTACAGGGCTGATTGCACCTCTGTCCTTTCCTGATCTCTAAGTGCCTTTCCCCACCCCAGGGATCAGGCCTTGTGCTTTACCTGTTTTGGGGTGAGATTTCACAAATTTCCCACTCTTGGACTGGAATATAGATACAATGCCCCATCTCTGCCAACCACTTATTAGCACATAACTCCGACTAGACGTCTTCATTTCTTCCCTTCAGGAGTTTGTCACTAGTGCTATAGTGACCAATAACCTTTTTAAAACAAGTTTGTTTATTAGCAAATGGAACAGACCAGTAAAGAATTTATTTTAAAACAACCAACAGCCTTAATGCGTATTTAGACTGATCTAATCTTACTCTTCACTGGAAGCTAAGATAGATGGACTTCCCACTCGAATTACAGGAAGAAAACAGGTCCAATTTACATTCTTTTAGCAGGCCCTAGAACTCTTGGGGTCTAGCCAGGACTACATTTGCTTTCCACAGAGATTGTATCCACCAGTCTGTTTCCCCTCTCACGGGGAAATTCACATAAAACAGTACTTAGCTGCCTGCCATCAATTTGAGAACTCCAGTTTTCATTTTGGATAACCTATCTGAGCACCCATATTTGAACACGGAATCCAAAAATAATTACTAGATTTTATAGAGCAACTTCAGTTGCTTTTGGCATTAATAAATGAGTCTATTTCTGCTGTAAACAAGATTTCTTTAGATAAGAAATTAGTGTGCTCTTTTTGGAGAGAGATGAATACTCCGAGTCTTTGGTCACATATAACACATCCCAGTTTAAACCTATTTATTGGTTTTGTGTTTCATTTATTACTTTTGAGATTACCACTCGGTTTAGACTAGATATATGTAGATCAAAAATTAAGCAGATGTGATGAGGCTAGAAACACAAACATGTGCAGTGAAACGATCACCTTGCCAAATTTTGAACCCTCAGAGATGTGAAATTAAAAGAACTGCATCTGTTTAATGCTTATGGCCTTGAAATATGTTCATGACTTGTAGCAAAGACAGTTATGTCATTTGCTGGGAGGGCAATAAAAAAGCTGCAGTTAGTTACAAGGTGAGCAAAAGTATTCTACATGCAGCCCTGGTTGAATTGATGGGATAGCTAACACTGACTTGGATGCATAAGCTTTATAACTTCAGAAAACAGATGCTTCCTCAGTGTGTAGGCAAAAAATGAAATAAAAATCCAGGCAAATAAATGGCAACTAAGATTACAGGTGACATTAACGTCAAAGCATTTCATGTGATATAGAGAGCAACTTCTATAGGTTCTACGGCTGGAACCTCATTTTGATTTTAATTACTAGCATGTTTTTCGAATCTTTTCCCCCCATCCTATCATCTTAAATCATTATGCTCTTTCAGTCCAGGGGCCTGTATAGACTACATCATTTCACTGACACTGGAGATGATGTAGTCACTGAGCACTCTTGCCTTGACAGGAAACACAGCCTGCTCATTAAAATGTACTCATATAACAGTAACAAGAGCCTGACAAAGGGCAGGATAACAAGTAGCTGACAAATAGTAATAAACAACTGACAGAGGGCAGAATAATCAGAGTTAAAAGAATGAAATTCTTGTGCCCTGTTCCTGCAGACTGAACATGGCAGAAGCACGTATCAATAAAAAAGTCACAAAACCCCAAACACCATCCGTCAATGGATCCCTGACATACCCTGGCACCATTCTTGAAAATGAAGTTATTAATGATGGATTCCTTGGATTTTGTCAGCTAAAGCCAGACTTGCAGCATTTTTTGAACATCATTTTTTGCATGTGATTATACTTGGCAGTTCCCTAGCCATTCCATGGAACACTAGTGACTTATTCAAGGACCATGCTCTGCAGTTGAATGAGCTAGACCAGCAAGTACACAAAACAACACATTCTTTTTCTGACCTCTCTCTCTCTCTTTCTTTCTCTCTTGGTCTCTCTAGCCTCACTTATCTGTGGGTCAGACAGACATAATTGAATGCCAAAGTCACCATTGCACAATATATAGGGGACCCAATCAGTCTCCCTTCCCACAGCCTTCCCACCCCACTCTGCAGATTGTAGGTGAAACAATGCTGACAAAGCAGCCATGGGTGGTGGGTACCATAGGCTAGGGGAGACTGTGCCTCCCCAAACAGCCAGGCATGGCCCTGCCCATGCTCCACCCCTAACCCCCCACTGCCCGCTCTGTGTGCATGGCTCCAGTCCTCCAGAGCTCGCCCCAGCTCATGCTGGGGCCATGCCGGCTGCCCTCCTGGTGCTCTAGGGCTAGGGAGGGCTGTGGCTGTGCACCACCCACCCTCCCAGCGCTCCAGGGCTGGGACCACATGCCGCCTGCCCTCCAGCCCTCCAGGGCTGGGGGGAGCTAGCCTGGGGCGGGGGGAGGGGCGTGGCTGAGGTTGGGGGGCATCTCTGGGCTCCGGTGGGGGGGCTGGGCCTCTGGCAGAAGGGCTGGGGTTGGGGCTAGCCAGCCCATGAAAGCAGCTGCTGGACTTCCAGACTGATTCTATATAGTTTCCCCATATTGGTCAGGGGAAATAGTTCCACAGCAAAAAGGAATGAGTTGTAATATTCAAAGGCAGGTGGGATTTTAAACAAAAGAAAAGCTACCCAAAGGAAAGCTAATCACCAGTTAGTTTAAAAGGATGCCACATGAAGTTAGCCTGAATTTTAGCCAAATTGTTTTGGTGATATAAGCCAGTTATGGTTTGGATTATGGTATTTTATGTGAGTGTGTTTATATTCTCTCACAAAGTGTTCATGTACAGTTAGTTGGATCAAATTTACTTCCTCACAACAACTTGAACATGCTAAAAATAAGCAAATCACAAGTAAAAGCGACACCCAACATAATGTTAGTCTCCCATGATTAGCTCACTACCATCATGATACTCAACCATACCAACATCCTGAAAAATTTTCAACACCACCAACTTCAGCTCTATATTTGCATTCTGAATACAAAAATCTGATCACCCATCTGATATACATTTCTAAAGAAAATATCTGCTCATGGATACTGTTTTACATATCTAGTCATAACATGTTATATAATGAAATAATAAAGTCAGTAGGCTCTAGTATGGGTTGTGCATGCTGAATGATTTTCAGTTCTTTGATATGTGCATTGAATGAGGTAGCATGGCTGAATTAAAAGTGAATGTGTTCAAGAAGGTTCTTGTGTGCGTGTAGTTGAGTGTCTTGCTAGTGGTGGGGTAATGTTTGGAGACTGCCATTATGTTATTCCATACTTACCGTTCCAATAGCTTTTTGGATATTTCAAGTGGCAGTTTTCCCTCCTCTGCACTCTGTTCCATCAGCATCACACAAGGTTCTGTCCTTGCCCTCGCCCCCTCAAAACCCTCTATATTTTATTGCTGGGTTAGCTCATACATTCATCTACCCTTTCTGTGGAGATGAACACGGCTTCCCTCTAGCCTGTGGCAAGGTGGACCAGATTGTACCGCCTGCTTGCCCATCCCTAGAACTGGCCCTGATGCTCATCTACTAAAATTATCTTCCCACCTCAAGGAGCAGATAATATCAATTCCTTCACTGGGTCCCCATTGACCACTCGCTCAAGTTTGGTCTTCTTGGCCTCAGTTTGAAGGCCCTGTACAACTCTGGCCTGGGCTATGCCTCAGCTCTGTGCCATCTTTAAGTCTTTCTCCCTCTCCTGCCTTCTTCTTGCCTTTGTCCATGCTGCTTCTTAATGATGGAATGATTCCAGGGTGCCAGACATCTACTCTCTGCCTATTCAAATACCTCATTCAGACACTCTTCAGTCAGTTAAAAACAAACATACTAGGGTGATCACTTAATCTAAGTCTCAGAACACATCCTGCTTCATGTGTGTCTATTTTGCAAGATGGCAAGATACTTAGGACAAAGGCTGTCTTTACTTGTCCTGCATAGTACCTAGAGTATGATCAGTGTTTGATAATTGATAATAAGGAAAATATATAATATTATTTGAATCTAGTGGAGAGTCCAGTGTAAATTCCCACAAATTTGGGGGCTTCAAAATCTGGCTTCAGAAGTGAATTTTGCAACTTGTATTTATTTCATAATCCACTGTTTAAAAAATTGTCCATATAAAGGAAAGTTCTCAGTGAAACCCAGGGCTCATAACAGAGAAGACACCTGCATCTTCAGAATAACAATAATTTATTTGAAGACCTCACAAAAAGCCACAAAAATATTAATGAATATGATCCTTGGGTGGAGAGCATAATGTTCTGTTCTACATGAACATCCGCTAATATCTGTGAGCACTTTGGATGTTGGTTTGTGGCATGTTCGGCTTTACTGCTTGTTATAATAAATTAATGAAAAGCCCTAACTTCATGACTGTGGTTCTTTTAATTTGGCCAACAGGGATGTGTTGCCGCTCTGTTGTGAACTGGTTTTAAAGATCACCATCTTGTTAAAGCTGTCCCTGTAATGCAGGGTCACACTGTAAATACATAGTAATGAATGAGACTACGCTCTGCTAAGCTTGTGTACTGCCTTGAGTCAGTAAGCAGGGCTAGCACTAAATGTACAGACACCTTTTTTCCTTCTGGTTTTCTGCATGCCCCCATTCAGACCTAAGAGCTTTATGAGACTGGTTTTGTAATAGAGAGGAGCCAGGAGGAGAGGAGCCAATCCAGCAAAGCACTTAAGCATGTGCTTAACTGCAAGCACGTGAGTAGTCCCATCAAAGCCTGTGGGACTACTCCTATACTTAAAGTTAAGTGTATGTTTAAATGCTTTGCTGGGTTGAGTCCTCAGTGAATAAGTCATATAATAGCAGTGAAGGAAAAGGAACACTCTTGGTTCTTGTTAAATCTTCTAATAAAGGCAAATAGGCCTAGATTGTGAGTTGTGTGGAACACTTACAACCCCCAACAACATCAATGGCTCCACTGAATGCTCACCACTCCTCAAGATCAGGCCAGAATTAGTATGTTGTAAACTCTGCCTTCATTTGCTTTTTTAATGATTCCAGTGGACTCAGTTGGAGTCATCCACATTAGTGGTGACCAGGACAGAACAGCTGAGAAACTGGGGGTAAGTTTGAGTACTTTTTTTCCTGTTGTCCCACCTAAATTTTTCTTTTCTTAATTTCCATTATGTCCCTTCATTCCACCCAAATAATTTCTCTCCCTGCTTGGTGTTTACACCCTGCCAAATATTTGAAGACTATTCTCATGACGCTGTACGGCATCCCTTGGCCAAGTCCACTAGGTACATATTTAATAGAGATGTTCAGGGTGGTGGGGAGGGCAAAGGAGGGGGAGGAAAAAATTGTCTGTTTCATCAAAAACATATTTTAATCTTTCCTCATAAGCCAGTCCCTACCAATTCCTTAAGTCTTTTAGTTTCTCCTTTCAGAACTCCCTTCAGTTTGCCAGCATTTTTCTGGTAAGTGATGTCCAAAATTAAGCACAATACTCCAGTTGCAGTTTAACTAGAACTATATACTGTTTACCACCCTGGCCTCTGATGCAAGGCTTGTGCAAATAGAGCTGTAACGTGCACTGTGTTTTTTTAATGCCATGATCTCACTGTGATTGCCATGGTAATTTTCCTTTCCTTTTCCAAAGAGTGAAACCATTTTTGCTTTTTCTCCAGAGTTCAAATACTATACCCCTCTAAAATTCCCTATGGTTTTTAAAAAACAATTGTCAGCATGCAGTCAGTTCATTAGCTGGTACAATAATCTGGACGTTTAACAGGAAGGGAAGACCTTGTTTTACAACACTGACCCACAAGGCAGCTATACTGTACCCAAACCTTGGGTCTCACATGTTCTTGGCTTACTGGAGGTGGGCAGAGTTCAGGCACTGTATCTGTCATTTTAGGTATCACACTCCAGATACAGACTGGTATCTGACACCCTTTTGGCAGTAGCAGTGTTATGGATCAATTGGCTAGGCTTTGAAACTACTGTTTGCTCTCCCAGGCCTCCCCAATAGCTGCTGCATACTTCCAGAGTTCACTAAAGCTGTGACCCCTGTGGTTTACTGTTTCCCTCTTTAGGGCTACATGACAGTGAAAGCAAGTAATGCAGAGACTCTGCAAAGGAATTTCTAAACCACTAACACTTTACTGACAGAGAAAGTACAAGAGATCTACATTTCTATAGAAATATAAAAAACATCTGCATGTGTAACCCTCCCACCAGTGTCCTAACCACTTTAAGAGCACCTTGAGTTTTGCTTAGTCTTTTCGGAGGTTCCAAGCCTTTCCTGCACTCCTCCCCTCCTGCATAGTTTTCAGGTTCTTGTCAGGGTCTCTCCTCCCAGCCCCCACAACAAGCTTCCCACAGCTTGTTCAGGTCCAGTAGTCGAAAGGTTCCCCCATTCAGATGGCATGTCCCTTTTTAATAGCAGCTTCTAACACCTTTCTTTGTTTCTGTTTTTCAGCTGGGGATGTTCTGTAGAAAACCTAGGAAGATCAGTTTCCTTTAACATTGCCATTCCGTACAGCATACTCATTGTTCTACCAGAGCAGAGTTATTCAATATTAATGACTCTTTGATTGTCCTGTAGAGAAAATTGTCTTCAAGAGCAGGTATGTGAGACATGTGACTAGACTCTGCTAGCAAATGGATGACTAAATACACACTGAGGGTTAGAGTTATACCTACAGTTAAAAAAAAATCGATTCTGAATTCCATGTAGACAGATTCTCAAACCTGTCCCATCTTATAATGATAACTATTGATAAAGAATGGGTAAGAGAACACTTGGAAGATCTGAACATATACATATCAGTTGGTGCTGATAGGAATCCCAGGGTATTATGGAATTCGCTAATAAATGTACTTTATCAGTGACAATGATTCTGAAGAGACAAGGTGGGTGAGGTAATATCTTTTATCTTTCAGGGGTCCCAGATTCTTTAGTGAAACAGCAACATCAGTGCCACATTGGGTACTAGCCCACCTCAGACTGCTGTCATTCTGGCTCCCATACATATCAAAACTAAACAATCCAAGTCCATAGTTAGCCACCTTTATTTACACAACAAAAAGAAAAATCCCTTATATGTATCAGGATTACATACTGATACTATGAAACTTAGAGACTATTGAAATATAAAGCTAATCAATATAAGAGTGATGCTGTGGTAGTCTCAATACTAACTTTTTTTTTTCCATTCGACTTTTAATTGCAAATGTCCTGGCTTTCGCTTGCTTTCCTTTTTGCCTGCTTGCTGTTTCTCACAGTGTTTTGACTGAGAACAAAAGAACAGTGTGGTTCCCGAGAGCAGAGGCAAACTGACAATCTGGAAGCTAGACAGGAATGTAAAAATGGAGGTGCGAAGCTGGCAGCAAATGTCTCGAAAAGGGGAACTCTTTTCAGACATTAAGAAACTCCATATGGGTACTTGTAGAGGGCTCCACTCACGCTAGGTGTGCCTCCTTGTGGGTAGGTCTGGTAATTAGCTCTCATTCTGCACAGTACCCAGTCTTTGGTTGATTGCACTTTGGTCCTTAGCTCTCTTTCCGACTCAGCCCTCCCGCCAGGTCCCTATATGGTCCCCACTTCAGGTGTATCAAAGTCTCACTGGGCAAGCGGTCTAGATGCTACTTCAGATGGTCTTCCATTTCACCTGTAGGTCCTGTGCCACTTTCCAGGGAACTCAGGACCACCCACAACTCCAGGTTCTAACCCGGGGATGCTGTGACTAGCAATCCAGGTCTGCTCACTCACTGTTTCTCTGGGCTTCTTCCTGTCTTACCTCTCTATCTCATATCTCTGTGTTTACTACTGGAACTTCCTCTGATCCCCATGTCTAATTCACTCTCTCGCCAGACCGGGCAGGATCTTAGTGCTTACTCTCCCCCTGGACTGCCTCGTTGTCCCTTACCAACTCCCTTTTCCTCTACAGAGTGACTGCAAGCCTCTTCCTTGCAACC
Organism: Lepidochelys kempii; assembly: GCF_965140285.1. NCBI lineage: Eukaryota > Metazoa > Chordata > Testudines > Cheloniidae > Lepidochelys > Lepidochelys kempii. The sequence goes on from NC_136382.1 coordinate 59,980,345, forward strand.
TGCTCCTGCTCTCACTTTCTGGCTTTATAATCCTATCCCAGCTCCTCCCCCCGTTGGGCTTTGTCTGCAATTAGGCCTTATCAACCACTGCCTTCCCTCCAGGTGCAGCCTAAAAGGTTAAATGGCCCCTTCTGTCCCACATGAACCCACTCAGGTCTTGTGTGGGGTGAACACACTGCCATCATAGTACTGTAGCTTAATTTGAAAATATTCAAACTTTAGGCAATGACCACCTTAAGTCCTACCACTCACCCCTATAGACAGTAGACATGCATTTGAGCTACAGAACTTGGATCTGAACCTGAACCACCTTAACGTTTGAGTGGATTCAGATCTGGAAATTTGGATGAGCCCATTACAAAGATAGGGTTCAGCTGTGAAGTTCAGAGCCAGAATTGCATTCTCACACCTCTCAAAAATTTGGGAGCATTTGGATTCAGGCCTATTCAAAATACAGAGAGGTTATTTTAGGTATCCTACTAATAGGCAAATTTTGAAAAGGTCTTCCCAACTCCATAAACAGATTGTTCAGGAAGAGTCCTGCCCTCCTATCCCTACCCTCAGTGTGAAAATAGGAGTAAACTCCACCTTAATAGCCTTTTGTTTTTGGGAGACCTTCATAAAAATAGGAACATGTAAAGTAAAGGAAGATTTCCAGTGATGGAACTTCTTTGGGAGATTTCTAAATGTTTTGAAAAGCATTTATGGGAGTCAAGAGGGCATTCTCTTTTCAATGTGAACTCGCAGTAGCACAGACACCCACTATCAAGCCAGGCGAACTCTCAGCAAGACAGGAGGACAGTACTGGGTAAGGGAATTAAACTCCTGCAGTGATCTGAAATCTCCAAAGAAAGGACATACTTTTCTAACTATGCTGCAGAGACACACACAACTGAAAAAATAAACATTTGTGGCTAGTGAGAAATATACATAAACATCTGTATGAACTGAGAGAGGAATGACAGAAGCCCACATTTTGAAAAGTGCATATGCTGAATACATACTAAAACTTGTGTGAGAAGAAAGTTCTACAGAAGATTCTTTAGCTTTGTAAGTACCACAGGAGGGCACTTTTTGCATGGAATATCTAATGTAGATCAGCAGAAGAATCCTTTTTTTAAAAAAAAAGTAGATTGGATGTGTTTACATAGAAAACAGTGGTAATAGGTACCAAATAGTGAGAAATGTGAGAATGTAAGTTTTAGTAGTAATAAATATGCTGTTTGATCCTGCAAATATTTACATACATGCTTTAACTTTAAGTTTGTGACTAATTCCATTGGCTATTTGCAGCATCAGGGCTAAAGCAATCAGTAAATACACAAATAGGGCAACATATTCAGAACTGGGTGGTTAAAGCTGGACTCTTCAGTCCATACTTGTCACCTGCATAGAAGACTCTGATATGTTTTATGGCAATACTGAGCACCCACATAGCACACTAAAGTCAAGGGGAGTTACAGGTGCTCAGCAACCAAACCAACTCAAATCCAACTTTTATTCTGGCGACTAAGTATGAATTTAGGAGCCTAACCTTAGGCACAGTCTTACGAAAATTGTAGACATACTTTGCATTGTTACTGGCAAGGAGATGAACAAGATGACTAATTTCAGGTTTCAGAGTAACAGTCGTGTTAGTCTGTATTCGCAAAAAGAAAAGGAGGACTTGTGGCACCTTAGAGACTAACCAATTTATTTGAGCATAAGCTTTCGTGAGCTACAGCTCACTTCATCGGATGCATACTGTGGAAACTGCAGCAGACTTTATATACACACAGAGATCATAAAACAATACCTCCTCCCACCCCACTGTTCTGCTGGTAATAGCTTATCTAAAGTGATCATCAAGTTGGGCCATTTCCAGCACAAATTCAGGTGAGTTTGTGTGTGTGATTTTTGGAGGGGGGTCAGGGTGTGAGAGAACCTGGATTTGTGCAGGAAATGGCCCACCTTGATTATCATGCACATTGTGTAGAGAGTTGTCACTTTGGATGGGCTATTACCAGCAGGAGAGTGAGTTTGTGTGTGGGGGGGTGGAGGGTGAGAAAACCTGGATTTGTGCTGGAAATGGCCCAACTTGATGATCACTTTAGATAAGCTATTACCAGCAGGACAGTGGGGTGGGAGGAGGTATTGTTTTATTATCTCTCTGTGTATATAAAGTCTGCTGCAGTTTCCACAGTATGCATCCGATGAAGTGAGCTGTAGCTCACGAAAGTTCATGCTCAAATAAATTGGTTAGTCTCTAAGGTGCCACAAGTACTCCTTTTCTTTTCACTGCAGTACAGAATATCCAGAGTATGTTCTTCTTTGACTTAATAACTAATGGCCTTGCTTCCCACCTCCTGAATCTTGTGGATCTCTGCTTCAAAGATCCTCTCAATGTGACAGGATTGAGGGGATACTGGAAGCATGGAGCAGGGGTAGAGGAGTAGCCAGCAGTTTTGTAGGCCTAAACTGCATAGCATTTGCTCAAGAACCTCTGCTGCTGCTAAAGCCCATAGTTTGGGGAGAAGGAATTCTTACATTCTTAGGGCCTGATGCTGCAATGTGCTGAGCACTCTGACTCTAATCCAGCAAAATATGTCAGCACATGAGTAGTCCTATTGAAATCAGAGTGACGGCTCACACGCTTTTGCTGTATCAGGGCTAGAGTGCTTAGCATCTTGTAGGATCAGCGTCTTGCTTTTAAAGCAAAGCCCATTTACTTGTCCCCTGTGTTGGTGCAGGGGGCAGGAATGCGAGAATAAATAGTGGTCATTATATAGTAAACATGAAACTGAAGGAAGAGTCTCAAGAATTTTATTTTTAATGGCCTATTTTAGGGTTTGTTTGTTTTTCTGTTAGCCTCTAGTATTCACAATACCTTCTTATAAGCTTGAAAATAACATTTGGTTTCCTGTCCCCATTGTCTTTTTCTATTTGGCAGGCATTTTTCTCCATTTCTTACAGAGCACAAGCTGACAAGGCTGTGTTAGATATTTACTGCTTGTGATTATCAGCTCTGATGATGCCAAGAATGATGGAAGCAGAATTCTGGGTCAAAAAATTGTTTGTTCATTTGTCCTTCCTCTGTTGTTTGTGATTCTGCAGCAGCAGAATAAAAATTTGTAGGATCATGAATTAACCAGTTGACATCCTGAAAGCTGCCACAAATGCCATTTTTTTGTTACTGGGGAAAAATGCACATTGAATCCATATATCAATTCCATTTTGAAGGTTAATTTTCCAAATACTTGACCCTTCAAATACATGTTGCCATCTCCTGCTGAAGCAGATGCAGCAGAGAAGAGGTTAACAACAGTGCCTGTTATTTTTTCCCTGACCAGGCGGTGGATTTTTTAAAAACACTTCTTATTTATAGGTTTTTATTATATACAGAAAACATTCCTCACATTAAGTTTGGGGCTTAAACTGCTTGCCCCAATTTTTAATTTTACTACTTTCTTTTCTAATATTATATACTGTGACTGTAACCTTAACAATGCAGCTGAAGCAGGTTTTCTGAAAATTAGTTGTGAAATTGTAGCTTTTTAGTAACACTCTTAAATGTCAGAGTCACAGTTTTTTATATGTGGAGTTTGTGTGTGTCTGTCTAAACATAAAGGTAGATATTAGATGCATTTTAAGAAAGTATATTTTTATAGAAAAAAACAAAAAATAATTTGTGATTATTTTTTCAAACATCTGAAGCCAAACTGCTAGCAATTCTTTCCATATAGAGTTTTTTTTTCCCTGCTGTCAAATCCATAGAGATATTACTTGCAAGTACTTAATTTATGATTTCAAGCAAGGTGATTAAATAATATGTTGATTGCTTGATTTGACAAGTACAATAAAAAGGTGGATCATGCATAGCTGTCTGGTTAGCAGAAGTAGAAAAGAGCAAGAAGTTAGAAGCAACAACAAGTTGTAAGCAGCAACAGAACTGTAAGACATAATGTAGACAAAAACATCTACCAAAATCTAAAGTTCCTATCATGCTGGCCCCTTACTGAAGTTCAGAATGATGTCAGCCTGTAAGAATGAATTGCTTCACTTTCTAGGTAATTCGGTGATACGTAAGTTCACCAAATACAATGCCTTTATAATAGCTATTAATCTTTGTGGAAAAAGTGTACTATGCACTCTGGAATGTACTGCATCTATTCTCTTTTGAAACCTCATCTTTGTTCCCAGTAATTACCATCTGTTTCTAATTTATGATAGTCTGATTCAGTGGCAAAGGCTACCCAGCTTCTGTACTCGAGATGAGCTGAGATATTTTATTATATTTTTATATACTAGGACCATATTTTTTAAAAGCAGTAAATATAAGTTCACTTGTTAAGGAGGATATACTGTACAAATGTTAATGACAGTTTAAACAAAAATAAGTGTAACAGACCTTTTATAAATCTCCATGCAAACACTACACACATTTTTCCTATTTGTTGATATGTGCCAAGGTCACAAAATGCGTATAGAACTAACAACATTATTAAAAAGAAATCTGTACTGACACTTTCTCAATTCAGGTTTCAGAGTAGGAGCCGTGTTAGTCTGTATTCGCAAAAAGAAAAGGAGGACTTGTGGCACCTTAGAGACTAACCAATTTATTTGAGCATAAGCTTTCATGAGCTCCAGCTCACTTCATTGGATGCATTCAGTGGAAAATACAGTGGGGAGATTTATATACACAGAGAACATGAAACAATGGGTGTTACCATAAATACTGTAACGAGAGCGATCAGGTAAGGTAAGCTATTACCAGCAGGAGAGTGTGGCGAGAGGGGGGAACTTTTGTTGTGATAATCAAGGTGGGCCATTTCCAGCAGTTGACAAGAATGTCTGAGGAACAGCGGGGCGGGTGGGGTATAAACATGGTGAAATAGTTTAACTTTGTGTAATAACCCATCCACTCCCAGTCTTTATTCAAGCCTAACTTAATTGTATCAGTTTGCAAATTAATTGCAATTCAGCAGTCTCTCATTGGAGTCTGTTTTTGAAGTTTTTTTGTTGAAGATTTGCCACTTTTAGGTCTGTAATTGAATGACCAAAGAGACTGAAGTGTTCTCTGACTGGTTTTTGAATGTTATAATTCTTGACATCTGATTTGTGTCCATTTATTCTTTTACGTAGAGACTGTCCAGTTTGGCCAATGTACATGGCAGAGGGCCATTGCTGGCACATGATGGCATATATTACATTGGTAGATGTGCAGGTGAACGAGCCCCTGATAGTGTGGCTGATGTGATTAGGCCCTACGATGGTGTCCCCTGAATAGATATGTGGACACAGTTGGCAACGGGCTTTGTTGCAAGGATAGGTTCCTGAGTTAGTGGTTCTGTTGTGTGGTGAGATCTTGGGAGACAGGCCAGTCTTTGCTTACAGACAGCCCCCCAACCTGAAGCAAATACTCACCAGCAACCACACAGCACACAACAGAACCACTAACCCAGGAACCTATCCTTGCAACAAAGCCTGTTGCCAATTGTGTCCACATATCTATTCAGGGGACACTATCGTAGGGCCTAATCACATCAGCCACACTGTCAGAGGCTCGTTCACCTGCACATCTGATATATGCCATCATGTGCCAGCAATGCCCTTCTGCCATGTACAGTCTCTACGTAAAAGAATAAATGGACACAAATCAGACGTTAAGAATTATAACATTCAAAAACCAGTCAGAGAACACTTCAATCTCTTTGGTCACTCGATTACAGACCTAAAAGTGGTAATTCTTCAACAAAAAAAACTTCAAAAACAGACTCCAAGGAGAGACTGCTGAATTGCAATTAATTTGCAAACTGGATACAATTAACTTAGGCTTGAATAAAGACTGGGAGTGGATGGGTCATTACACAAAGTTAAACTATTTCACCATGTTTATTCCCCCCCCCTGCCCGCCCCGCTGTTTCGACATTCTTGTCAATTGCTGGAAATGGCCCACCTTGATTATCACTACAAAAGTCCCCCCCCTCCACCCCACTCTCCTGCTGGTAATAGCTCACCTTACCTGATCACTCTTGTTACAGTGTATATGGTAACGCCCGTTGTTTCATGTTCTCTGTGTATAAAATCTCCCCACTGTATTTTCCACTAAATGCATCTGATGAAGTGAGCTGTAGCTCACGAAAGCTGATGCTCAAAAAAATTTGTTCGTCTCTAAGGTGCCACAAGTACTCCTTTTCTTTTTTCTCAGTTCAGTTAGAACTGTAAAAATGATCATAGGGTAAATTAGAAATGTTTGATTTTAGCACTGCAGGAAAAGGTTAGTCATACATTGAAAGATACTGCAAGAGTTATCCCCAAATGATTTCCATGTCTTTGAACTAATTGGCTGTTCCTTGAAACATAGATCTGATAGCTAAAAACCAGAGTTGCAATAGTTTCCATAGACACTTCTTTGTTTCTTCAGTGGCTTTGATTAAGGTTCGTAAACTTGCAAAGATTTTCAAAAAAGATGAAGTAGCTTGATCAATAGGTGGCCTTTGACCAAGGACCCATTACTCTACCTCTGGATCTTTTTGGCTTGATTACGCTAATCCGGGGGAAAGATTCACTCCAATATTTGAATGTTTCTGTGTTCTCAACCTCGACACCATCTCCTTTCAGGTCCAAAAAAGCAAGGGCTTTTTCAGTCACTGACTATTTGACACAGTCTTTGAAGGTTAAAAAAAACTATAATTACCTGATTCAAAGGACATGATGTGTGAACGTGAACTGTATATGCAATAAACTATTATTCATGTTACTGAGATCATGGATATTAGCTTAACGGTTATTTGGGGTTAGGTGAAAGAATTTTCTCGCTTAAAGCTAGTTGGCCATTAGTGCTAAACAAAAAATACTTCCTCAAACCAACCAGCCAAGAAACACTATCATTCTGGCACTTCAGATGATTTGAGGCCTGATCCAAATCCCACTGCAGTCAATGGAAAAAGTTGATGGTGAATTTCCTAACTGGCTCAGTTAAACATGTCTAATGCAGGTATCCCAGTGCTTCTACACATCCTATATGGATTAACGAAAAGAAATAAGTGTAAACAGTTTGCACTGACATTTTAATATCCAATTTATGGGAGCATGGAATGCTACCCCAACCACCTTTTCACCAATCTATGGGGGACCCTCTCCATGTAAATCTCTCTCCTATGAACAAGGGTGAGAGGCTTGCTGGTCACTGAGCAACTGACACATCCACACCACCACCCAACAGCTCTGGGGGAAAACCCTCATCAACAGGCTCTGGCCTTGTGGGCCCAAGCACCACAGACTGTGTCTCCCTCAGAGGGGCAGATTGGCAGTGCTCCCAAGTCCCTAATTGGTCCAGCTGCACTACTTAAGCTAGGAGGGGACACCAGGAAGTTGTCTGTGCAACTAGATGGATCTCGGCTGGCTGCTATGACAGACTCTGTTCCTTTGTCTTCCTTTGGCTTCTGGTTCCTGCTCTGACCCTCAGCTTTGGTTCCTGACTTCTGACTCCAGCTCTGATCCTTGGCTTTGGCCTTACCCACTAGACCCGACTCCAGCGCCATCCACTAGACCAGACCACCCATACCCTAGTCCTTGATTGGTCCAAGTATATACTTAAGCCTGGAGAAAACAGCAGGAAGTTGTGTGTGCAACTAGTTGGATCCTCAGCTGGCTGCTATGAAAGACTCTGCCCCTTTGCCTTGCTCTGACTAGCTGCAGCAGCACAGGAGCTAGCAAATAGAGCTGTAAACAGGGGAGTTTGAGTGGGAGTTCTGTTGGAGGAGAAGGTATTTGTGTTTGTTTGGCTTTGTATTGGTAGTATTTGTATGTGTAGAGGCTTGTAGGGGCTTTGTGCTGGAAGAGAAGCTGAGCCCTGATTAGGGGGTGGGGCTTCACTGACTAGGGGTCCTATAAAGGTAGCAGCCAGTCAGGCAGCAGCACAGACAGCTGCAGCAGCACAGGAGCTAGCAAACAGAGCTGTAAACAGGGGAGTTTGAGTGGGAGTTCTGTTGGAGGAGAAGGTATTTGTGTTTGTTTGGCTTTGTATTGGTAGTATTTGTATGTGTAGAGGCTTGTAGGGGCTTTGTGCTGGAAGAGAAGCTGAGCCCTGATTAGGGGGTGGGGCTTCACTGACTAGGGGTCCTATAAAGGTAGCAGCCAGTCAGGCAGCAGCACAGACAGCTGCAGCAGCACAGGAGCTAGCAAACAGAGCTGTAAACAGGGGAGTTTGAGTGGGAGTTCTGTTGGAGGAGAAGGTATTTGTGTTTGTTTGGCTTTGTATTGGTAGTATTTGTATGTGTAGAGGCTTGTAGGGGCTTTGTGCTGGAAGAGAAGCTGAGCCCTGATTAGGGGGTGGGGCTTCACTGACTAGGGGTCCTATAAAGGTAGCAGCCAGTCAGGCAGCAGCACAGACAGCTGCAGCAGCACAGGAGCTAGCAAACAGAGCTGTAAACAGGGGAGTTTGAGTGGGAGTTCTGTTGGAGGAGAAGGTATTTGTGTTTGTTTGGCTTTGTATTGGTAGTATTTGTATGTGTAGAGGCTTGTAGGGGCTTTGTGCTGGAAGAGAAGCTGAGCCCTGATTAGGGGGTGGGGCTTCACTGACTAGGGGTCCTATAAAGGTAGCAGCCAGTCAGGCAGCAGCACAGACAGCTGCAGCAGCACAGGAGCTAGCAAACAGAGCTGTAAACAGGGGAGTTTGAGTGGGAGTTCTGTTGGAGGAGAAGGTATTTGTGTTTGTTTGGCTTTGTATTGGTAGTATTTGTATGTGTAGAGGCTTGTAGGGGCTTTGTGCTGGAAGAGAAGCTGAGCCCTGATTAGGGGGTGGGGCTTCACTGACTAGGGGTCCTATAAAGGTAGCAGCCAGTCAGGCAGCAGCACAGACAGCTGCAGCAGCACAGGAGCTAGCAAACAGAGCTGTAAACAGGGGAGTTTGAGTGGGAGTTCTGTTGGAGGAGAAGGTATTTGTGTTTGTTTGGCTTTGTATTGGTAGTATTTGTATGTGTAGAGGCTTGTAGGGGCTTTGTGCTGGAAGAGAAGCTGAGCCCTGATTAGGGGGTGGGGCTTCACTGACTAGGGGTCCTATAAAGGGAGCAGCCAGTCAGGCGGCGGCACGGACAGCTGCAGCGGCACAGGAGCTAGCAAACAGAGCTGTAAACAGGGGAGTTTGAGTGGGAGTTTGAAAGCGGAGTTTGTCTTGTGGTGCTTGTGTGGGGTTTGGTTTTGCTGTGGGTGGTGGTGTTTTGGTGTGGTTTGTGTTTCCCAGATTAACAGGATTTAGGTGGGAAGGCTATGACAGATTCAGAGGTGGCAGTGGGAGTGACCCATGTAGCAGATGACACAATGAAGATGACTGGATGTGGAAGCTGTGGTATGTACATGATCCTGGAGGGGGCACCTGGTAAGAGTTTTGTCTGCATGAAATGCCGTCTGATAGAGCTGATGGAGGAAAAGATCAGAGGTTTGGAGATGCAGGTGGAAAGTCTGGTAGAGTTTAGGAAGGGGTTTGAGCAGATTATGGAGCAAAGACATGAGGTATCTGAAGGGAAAAGCTCAGACTTGCAGATGGAAGCAGGACTAGGGAATTTTGAGGGGAGACTGGGTGAGGAAAGTGGTCAGTGGAAGCATGTGACTAAAAGAACTAGGCAGAGGAAAAGACGGGCTAGTGAAGGAGAAATAGACCTTCAGAATAGGTTTGCAGAGTTGGAAAATGAAGAAGGGGCTCAGCAGGTAGTCACTGAAGGTGACAGGGCAAGGAAGAAGAGAAGAGCGGTTAGTCCTATAGGAAAAGGGGAAGAGTTAATGGAGATTACACCAAATATGAGCCCCAGGAGGATACAGGATGGGTTAAAAAGGATTACAAGGGAGAATGGGAATGGAAAAAACTTGCAGCCAGAGGGAACAGGGGATAGACTGGAGAATAGCACTGTCACTAGGAAAAGGCAGGTCTATGTGATTGGGGACTCTTTATTGAGAAGAATAGATAGGCCTGTAACCAGAGCTGATCCAGAAAATAGGAGGGTGTGCTGTCTTCCAGGTGCTAAGATACGGGATGTAGACCTGAGGTTAAAAAGGATTCTAAAGGGAGCGGGAAAGAATCCCCTAATTATCCTTCATGTGGGAACAAATGATACGGCTAGATTCTCACTGGAAAGTATTAAGGGAGACTATGTTAGGCTGGGGAGGACGCTTAAGGAAATTGAGGCTCAGGTGATCTTTAGTGGGATTTTGCCTGTTCCTAGAGAAGGGCAACAAAGGTGTGACAAGATTATGACTATCAATAGATGGCTTAGGCAGTGGTGCTATAAGGAGGGCTTTGGGATGTATGGCCATTGGGAGGCATTCATGGATAGAGGACAGTTCTCTCGGGATGGACTTCATCTGAGTAGGGAAGGAAATAGACTTCTAGGATGGAGGCTGGCACAACTGATTAAGAGAGCTTTAAACTAGGAATTTGGGGGAGATGGTTGGGAGATGTCCAGGTAATCTCCACGCCAGAATTTAGCATAGAGTGGAAAGAAAATGAAGTAAGAGTGGATACAGCTGTAGGTAGGAGGAAGGGCAGTGTAGATACAAGTCTAATAGGTTATACTGGTAGTAAAATAACCGTGCCTAATAGGGTACAGAATGTGAGTGAGGCCAAACAGCAAAAATTAAAATGTTTGTACACTAATGCAAGGAGCCTAGGTAACAAAATGGAGGAACTAGAGTTACTGGTGCAGGAAGTGAAACCAGATATTATAGGTATAACAGAGACCTGGTGGAATAGTAGTCATGACTGGGCTACAGGTATTGAAGGGTATGTGCTGTTTAGGAAAGACCGAAATAAAGGTAAAGGTGGTGGAGTAGCACTGTATATCAATGATGAGATAGAATGTAAAGAAATAAGAAGCGATGAAATGGATATGACTGAGTCTGTCTGGGCAATAATTAAATTGGGGAAGAAAACTATTAGAGCCTCCCCTAGGATAGTGCTTGGGGTGTGCTATAGACCACCGGGATCTAATTTGGATATGGATAGAGCCCTTTTTAATGTTTTTAATAAAGTAAATACTAATGGAAACTGTGTGATCATGGGAGACTTTAACTTCCCAGATATAGACTGGAGGATGAGTGCTAGTAATAATAATAGGGCTCAGATTTTCCTAGATGCGATAGCTGATGGATTCCTTCAACAAGTAGTTGCTGAACCGACTAGAGGGGATGCCATTTTAGATCTGGTCTTGGCGAGTAATGAGGATCTCATAGAGGAAATGGTTGTAGGGGATAATCTTGGCTCAAGTGATCATGAGCTAATTCAGTTCAAACTGAATGGAAGGATTAACAAAAATAAATCTGCAACTAGGGTTTTTGATTTCAAAAGGGCTGACTTTCAAAAATTAAGGAAATTAGTTAGGGAAGTGGATTGGAATGAAGAATTTATGGGTTTAAAGGTAGAGGAGGCCTGGGATTATTTTAAATTAAAGCTGCAGAAGCTATCGGAAGCCTGCATCCCAAGAAAGGGGGAAAAATTCATAGGCAGGAGTTGTAGACCAAGCTGGATGAGCAAGCATCTTAGAGAGGTAATTAAGAAAAAGCAGAAAGCATATAGGGAGTGGAAGAAGGGAGGGATCAGTAAGGAAAGCTACCTTATTGAGGTCAGAATATGTAGGGATAAAGTGAGACAGGCTAAAAGTCAAGTAGAGTTGGACCTTGCAAAGGGAATTAAAACCAATAGTAAAAGGTTCTATAGTCATATAAATAGGAAAAAAACAAAGAAAGAAGAAGTGGGACCGCTAAAAACTGAGGATGGAGTGGAGGTCAAGGATAATCTAGGCATGGCCCAATATCTAAACAAATACTTTGCCTCAGTCTTTAATAAGACTAAAGAGGATCTTAGGGATAATGGTAGCATGATAAATGGGAATGAGGATATGGAGGTAGACATCACCATATCTGAGGTAGAAGCGAAACTCAAACAGCTTAATGGGGCTAAATCGGGGGGCCCAGATAATCTTCATCCAAGAATATTAAAAGAATTGGCACAAGAAATTGCAAGCCCATTAGCAAGAATTTTTAATGAATCTGTAAATTCAGGGGTTGTACCATATGATTGGAGAATTGCTAACATAGTTCCTATTTTTAAGAAAGGGAAAAAAAGTGATCCAAGTAATTATAGGCCTGTTAGTTTGACATCTGTAGTATGCAAGGTCTTGGAAAAAATTTTGAAGGAGAAGGTAGTTAAGGACATTGAAGTCAATGGTAAATGGGACAAAATACAACATGGTTTTACAAAAGGTAGATCGTGTCAAACCAACCTGATTTCCTTCTTTGAGAGAGTAACAGATTTTTTAGATAAAGGAAACGCAGTGGATCTAATTTATTTAGATTTTAGTAAGGCGTTTGATACTGTGCCACATGGGGAATTATTAGTTAAATTGGATAAGATGGGCATCAATAGGAAAATTGAAAGGTGGATAGGGAATTGGTTAAAGGGGAGACTACAACGGGTCCTACTGAAAGGTGAACTGTCAAGTTGGAGGGAGGTTACCAGTGGAGTTCCTCAAGGATCAGTTTTGGGACCAATCTTATTTAATCTTTTTATTACTGACCTGGGCACAAAAAGTGGGAGTGTGCTAATAAAGTTTGCAGATGATACAAAGCTGGGAGGTATTGCTAATTTAGAGAAGGACAGGGATACCCTACAGGAGGATCTGGATGACCTTGTAAACTGGAGTAATAGGAATAGGATGAAATTTAATAGTGAGAAGTGTAAGGTCATGCATTTAGGGATTAATAACAAGAATTTTAGTTATAAGCTAGGGACGCATCAACTAGAAGTAACGGAGGAGGAAAAGGACCTTGGAGTATTGGTTGATCATAGGTTGACTATGAGCTGCCAATGTGATATGGCTGTGAAAAAAGCTAATGTCGTCTTGGGATGCATCAGGAGAGGTATTTCCAGTAGGGATAAGGAGGTTTTAGTACCGTTATATAAGGCACTGGTGAGACCTCACCTGGAATACTGTGTGCAGTTCTGGTCTCCCATGTTTAAGAAGGATGAATTCAAACTGGAACAGGTACAGAGAAGGGCTACTAGGATGATCCGAGGAATGGAAAACTTGTCTTATGAAAGGAGACTCAGGGAGCTTGGCTTGTTTAGCCTAACTAAAAGAAGGTTGAGGGGAGATATGATTGCTCTCTATAAATATATCAGAGGGATAAATACCAGAGAGGGAGAGGAATTATTTAAACTCAATACCAATGTGGACACAAGAACAAATGGATATAAACTGGCCACTAGGAAATTTAGATTAGAAATTAGACGAAGGTTTCTAACCATCAGAGGAGTGAAGTTTTGGAATAGCCTTCCGAGGGAAGTAGTGGGGGCAAAAGATCTATCTTGCTTTAAGATTAAACTCGATAAGTTTATGGAGGAGATGGTATGATGGGATAACATGGTTTTGGTAATTAAATATTCATGGTAAATAGGCCCAATGGCCTGTGATGGGTTTTTAGATGGGGTAAGATCCAAGTTACCCGGGAAAGAATTTTCTGTAGTATCTGGCTGATGAATCTTGCCCATATGCTCAGGGTTTAGCTGATCGCCATATTTGGGGTCGGGAAGGAATTTTCCTCCAGGGCAGATTGGAAGGCCCTGGAGGTTTTTCGCCTTCCTCTGTAGCATGGGGCACGGGTCACTTGCTGGAGGATTCTCTGCTCCTTGAGGTCTTCAAACTACAATTTGAGGACTTCAATAGCACAGATATAGGTGTGAGGTCTTTTTTAGGAGTGGTGGGTGAAATTCTGTGGCCTGCATTGTGCAGGAGGTCAGACTAGATGATCATAATGGTCCCTTCTGACCTAAATATCTATGAATCTATGACTCCTGCTCTGATCCTTGGCGGCTATGACTCCTAGCTTCTGACCCTTGTTCCTGGCTTCTGACTCCAGTTTTGACCCTTGGCTTCAGCCCTACCCACTAGTCATTACTCCAGCTCTATCCACTCCATAGGCCTGAGAGCCTATGGCCTGGTTGTGACAGTTTGCACAGACCTCCCTGACCCGTCCATGATCAATACCCCAGCAGGGATATGGTGGGAGTGGGCATCCCATTGCCCAGTGAACCCCACTGGACTGAATTGCAGAAGCAGGTTGTCCCCTCCCAAGTAGAGAACCATGTTCTGCAGGCTCAGGTGATAACTTCTAACAGAGAACCAAGTCCTCTGAGGAAAGGAGGCCCATCTCCAAGCAGGAAATGAACACTCCAGGCTCAGATTGTTGCCCTACCAATAGAATGGGGCCTCATCAGCATGGTTTCATCAGAACCCTGCTGGATTCCCTTGGAATTTCATCAAAATTGAAATGGTCCCACAGAATGTTTCAATGTTGACAAATTGGTAAACTCAAATAAAAAAATGTTTCATCAAAATGTTAACAACCAGCTCTACAGACAGATTTACTTTTCTTGGGGATTTCTCTATGGCACTCAGCACTATAATATCTGAATGCTTCATTAACACTAATTTATTTTATGTGACCAACTTCTGCTAGTGAAAGAGACAAGCTTTCATACTTACACACAGCTCTTAGGTCTGGGAAAGGTACTCTGAGTGTCACAGTTAATACAAGGTGAATCAGACTGTATAGCATAAGAAATCAACACATGTTGCAAGAGCCCCTCCAAGGTGAAATGGGCAGTTAACACCTGCAAAGTCATAGGACAAAGGAGGGTAAGTTGGTCTAATAAAATATATCACCTCACCAACCTTGTCTCTCTAATATCCTGGGACTGACACAGCTACAACACTGCAATCACAAATGTTAATGAATTTACCTTCATGACACCTTTGTAAGATGAGGGTGGTTGGTACTACCCCCTGTTATGGATGAGGAACTGAGGCACAGAAAAACTAAGATAAAAAGTATCCTCTAATTTTGGGTGCCCATTAAGATCCCTAGGATCTGACTTAATACTTAGCATTATATAGCACTTTATACATTCAGTGGCCAGCTCCCATTGACTTCAGTTGCAGCTATGAATATTGAGCACTTCTGCAAATCAGACCCCAAGGACTCAGGTTTGGCACCCAGAAAATGAACACACAACTATGAAGTATTTGGTTTAAGTTACTTGCCCAACATCACACAGGAACTCATGACAAGGATAGACTCCAATTACATAGGGCAGCATTCAATTACTTTAACCCCAAGACTGTCCTTTTTCCTCCAGCAGTACCCTGATTCACTCACTACACACCTTCCAACTTGCTCAACAAAATGAGACAGGCATTCTACAGACAACAGCCAGATCAATGGGTTTCGCAGATATTTCCTAACAGCAGAGGAACGGGTGAGACTTGGAAATCTTGGGTTCCATCCTGGGATCTGGAAAGGAATGCACGCTATTAGGTAAAGACCCTTTTGTCCATTCCTTCCATGCTTGATCTTTTCTAAACCATCTCACCCCCACCTGTCCTTGTTGCAGTTCTGTCTCTTCCCCACCCCGGCTCCTTGTCCCATTCTTCTTGTCTGCCCAGGCTCAGTCTCCACTTCTCAGTATTCTTATTCCAGTCCCAATCTCCTTGTCCAGCCAATCCAGCCTCCTCTCCCCTCATAGCCCTCAGTCCCAGTCCCCTTGCCCAGGCCAGGCTCTTCCCCACAGCTTTCAGTCCCAGTCTCCTTGCCCAGCCAGGCCCAGTCCTCCCCAACTCCCAGTTTCTCTTGCTAGTCCCAGTCTCTCCAGGGCCATTTTCTCAAACTATTTCTTTATTTTTTCACCCATTCTTGTTCCCCCTGCATTTGAGTCAGACATCATAGGCCTCCACACTGCCTAGGGACCACCATGGAGATGCACTGAGACCACAGAAGACACTGATATTTGCTCTCAGTTCCAGTGACCAGCTGTACTCTGGCCCAGAGTAGCAATTGCTCATGCTCAGTTGTTCTGTGGGACTGATTCATGTGCAGTCTGGTAAGCACTAGGAGCTATGAGGGAATGCGGCATGCTCAGTGAGGACAGAATCTTCAGATATTTTAGATAATAAACTCAAGACATCTCTACTGATTTTTCAAAAGAATATACCTTGGCAAATTTGGGCAGATTTTTCACAGGAATAGCAAAAAGCACATCTCTGATCCAAAGGCCACCCCCTCTGCCAAATTTCAAGTTCCTATTCCAAAACCTGGTGATGCTAGATAATATTTTTACTTACATGAGCAAACAATATATTTTCCCTAATACTGTTCTCAGAAACAGCTAAACAATTTTGGCTGAAATTTTCAAAAAAAATATACAGAACAAAGCAAACACCTAACATGGAAAATTTCAGCCAGAATGGTTAAAGATTTCAGCAATTGAACACGGGGTTTCTTAGTGGGAAGTGTCAAGCAACCATAATAGTAGGTAATGCTACCAGCCCTGTTTATATTATCATACTCTCCCTTGGCTCTCAGTTCACTTCACTTCTGATGTTAATTCATGTAATTGATCCTAATGTTCAAAGATATCAAAAGATTGAAACCTTCTCTACAGGCATGATCTACCAACCTAGCTACATTACTCTGGGCCAATGTAACTATAAAAGCCCAAGATGAAACACCTATGGCAAAGATTGTCAATTATTTTTGTCACAATCTAAATTTCTTGGTCAAGGTATAGTCAAGGTCCAGACTCCAGAGAATATTATTATTATTATTTATAATAATAAGTAAATAAAAAGATTTCTGGGTCCATTCAAAAACAGCTGACAGTCCAGATTTGGCCCACAGTCCACCTATTGACTACCCCTGACCTAAGTGATGGAGATAATCTGTTCTCAGTTAAGTGTGGTTTATCTGTTCAATTGGCTACCAGAGGATATTAGAGTGAGGCAAAATAATTTAGAGCATGTTGCAAGACCCACCTATTTGCTGAAGATTTCCCATTATACCTGACATGTAGATACACAATATAAACTTAAGTAAAATAAAGCTAAGCAAACCCCTTAAACCCAGAGAATGCAAAAGTAACATCTTCTGTGGCAAGACATAAATATGCAGATCTAGTTTATCTGATCAGCATTTAGACACTATGATGATGGTTGCTATAGCAAAACTTTTGAGTGAAAGACAAATAAAGTAGAGTAAGTAGAAATGCACTTTGCTAATCTCATAGGACCAGGCTGTAATACCCTTATTAATACTGAGTAGTAACTTATACTTTATTAGGAATTGTTTAAGAACACTTTACCAGAGGCCCAAAAAAATCACAATCCCACTGTCAAGGAAGAAGGCCATACTGGTTAAAAAATGTACCTGGTTTAGAGGGGAAGTGACCACAGCTAGTATATATGTGTACATGAACAAATGGAAGAAAGGGGAAATGAATAGTAAAGAATATAAATCAGAAGTTAGGGATTTACAAAATTGATAAGGGAAGGAAATGGATACAAGGAGAAATCTATGGCCAACAGAGTTAAGGATAAAGGAGTTTTTGAAATATATTAGGAACAAAAAAAAAATCCCAACAATAGTATTGATCCATTTCTAGATGGAAATGGTGGTAGTATCAATAATAATGCAGAAGAGGCTAGGTGTTCAATAAATCTTTCTGTTCTGTATTTTGGGGAAACAAACAGAGGATGTAGTCATATCAGATGATAAGTCTTTCCATTCCACTAGTATCTCAGAAGGATGTTTGTTACACAGCAGATAGTAAAGTTAAACATTTTAAAATCAATAGATCAGGATACTTGCATCCAAGAGTTTTGAAGGAATTGGCTGAAGAGGTAGCTGAAGAGTTAATGTTGATTTTCAATAAATCTTGGAACACCGGGGAATTTTAAGAAGACTGGAAGAAAGTTAATGTTGTGCCAATGTTTAAAAAGAATAAATTACATCAATCCTGGACAAGATAATGGTGCAGCTGATACAGACCTCAATTCATAAAGAATAAAAGGAGGGTAGTATAATTAATGCAAATCAACATGGGTTTATGGGAAACAGATCCTGTCAAACAAACTTGATATCTTTTTTTAAATGAAATTACAAGTTTGGTTGATAAAGCTAATACTGTTGATATAATATACTTGGCCTTTTGTAAGGCCTTTGCCTTGGTATCACGATACTTTGATAAAAAAGCTAGAACATTATAATGTTACTATGACACACATTAAGTGGATTAAAAGCTCACTTACTGATAGTTCTCAAAATACAATTGTAAATGAGGAAACATCATCAAATGGGTGTATTTTTCATGGGGTCCCGATCAGTTCTTGGCCCTACACTATTTAACATTTTTATCAAAGACCTGGAAGAAAACATAAAATTAACACTGATAAAGACTCCAGATGACACAAAAATTGGGGGAAGAGGTAAATGATGAAGAGGACAGGTCACTGAAGTTAATCACATATGTGTTTCCAGAATGTGGAGCTTAGCACTGGGGCACAATAAGTTCTGCAGGAAAGTATACCTTCATTCTTTCACTCACCCAAGGTGTGAATCCTGCGTTTAGAAACTCTGCATTGAAGGAAAGCCATACTTTTGAAAATTTTGAATAAACTGAATTAATAAAATCACAAGACTAAGAAGGTCAGGATTCTCTGTTATTTAAATTATAGCTTGGTGAAGTTAAGAATGTCTAAATAGTGCAGACTTGATGTATTTTTACACATTTCCACAAGCAGGAATTTTAGCTTATGTGCCTAACTGGCTTCATCTTTTGGTAGTTCGTGAAAAATGATATGTAGCTGGTTAACAGTAAGTGCCAGAATCAACATTCCTTCTTTTCCTAGAAGCTGAAGTTTTAAAGATTTTTCCCATCAAAATGATTTATGCAAGGATTTATATATCCTGCAAAAATTGGCTTTGCCTAAAATATTACTCTGTGTTTTTGGAAATTTTATTTTTAAATAAAATCTTTCATAGAAACAGAAAGGAAACTCTCCTTCATGAACTCTATGAAGCTCTGTTTTTATCCTGTACTTATCTTTTCCTATTAGGGGACATTTTCTTTAGTACTATTTGCAGGCATGTCATAATGCTCATCTCTAGAAAAGCTGATAATTCACACAAACAAAACTACCCAATATGTAGTGCCTATTAATCCCTTGGTCAGTAAGCTAAGCCAAGTTAAAATAACTGTTTGCATTCACAGATCCAGGAAAGCTTATTTCAGTTATAATTGCTAATTTATTGTACTTGTTTCTCCTCTCACTTACATCAGTTTACCTTCATTGACTTAAATGGTGTTACTCCTGATTTACATTGGTGTGAATGAGATCAGACTTAGGCCCAGTGCCTCTGTTTGTTTATTTGTCCTAGGACCAAGTTCTTACATCTCTTTTGTAACAGTCAAAGGAGACATATAGTCTAATGCACAGCAGCAGTAAGAGAAGCTGATCTTATGGAATGGATTTTATATCCGCACTAGCTATTTTTCAGTAGGAGTGCAAATAAGCACAGGCTGCTAAGAAACATCTGCAATGGCCCTAGATTTTTCTGTGGGTGAGTGAGTGGGTCTGGGTGAGGGAGCAAGACAGACTCATATGAAGTAGATAGTCTTTTCAATGCTTAGTTCCAAAACACATGACTGTTCAAACTATGAAAAAGGGACTATACAAAACATCTAGAATGTTCCTAATATCTGGTATGTCAACCTGCAAAGAAAACCCAAACTAAAGAGTACAGAATGTAGTTTGGTTAGTCAACTTAGATTGTTCTTTTTCATTAAGATATCAAACACTTCAATTTAATGGTGGCTACTTATGCTCAAATAAATTTGTTAGTCTCTAAGGTGCCACAAGTACTCCTTTTCTTTTTACTTATAACTTGTGAGCCTCTATTAACCCTCAGTAACAGTACCACTGTGTCACTAATGCACTCCCCAGAACCACTGCCACATCCAAGAGTTGGGAACCACTCTAAATTATGTGAAGCCATCTTCGTAGGAAGTCTCTGACTCAATGTACAGGCGAATTTTCTAATACACCCTTTATACTTGCCTCCAAAGTATTACTATATGCAACACAAATGTTAGTATTTATTATATCCTCTCTTGTTTTAATATGCTTTTACTAAAGTCTACGGTGCAATACAGTACATCTGTTTACACGATTCATTAGCTTCATGTCTCAGGCTCATTGGCACTGGCTTTTTCATTTTGGCATGAACACATTAAGAACTGTACAAGGGAAATTTTAATTTAATATTTGATTAAATTAGCTTTTATATTAGAGTTTGGGTTTTTGTTTTTCACAGAAATAGGGCACACCTCTTCCAGCTATTGTATAAGCATAATATTAGAGACAGACTTGTTTAAAAAAGAAAAGGCATGTCTCACACACACTAGATCTGCTCTAATAGGGCTTCGAGTATGTGAGAGCAGAAATGTCAACACATCCAGTGTTCTGTTAAAGGAACATACAAAATATTTGACTGCATAACAGGATCAGAAACAGCATTAGCTGAACATATAGTAGAGCATGGATTTTAATGATTGTCACAGAGATTCCTTCCCTTTGACCATATATGTAAAAAGCTTTATCCTTAGCTCAGCCTATCTGTGTTACACAGTATTCAATAACGAAGAGGCAGTGTATTCCCTCACATTGCACACAATCCTTATTTTAAGAACTCCATTTAAGAACTATAGGCCTACCCAGAGCCCAGAGAAATCAAGTGGAGTCTTTCCTTCAACTTGTGTCATTGGATTAGGACTGTGTTTATGCACAGTGTCTTTAGCTCCTCCACTTTTATACAAAAAGAAAAGGAGTACTTGTGGCACCTTAGAGACTAACCAATTTATTTGAGCATAAGCTTTCGTGAGCTACAGCTCACTTCATGAAAGCTTATGCTCAAATAAATTGGTTAGTCTCTAAGGTGCCACAAGTACTCCTTTTCTTTTTGCGAATACAGACTAAGCCCTGGTCTACACTAGGACTTTAGGTTGAATTTAGCAGCGTTAAATCGATTTAAACCTGCACCCGTCCACACAATGAAGCCCTTTATTTCGACTTAAAGGGCTCTTAAAATCGATTTCCTTACTCCACCCCTGACAAGTGGATTAGCGCTTAAATCGACGTTGCCGGCTCGAATTTGGGGTACTGTGGACACAATTCGATGGTATTGGCCTCCGGGAGCTATCCCAGAGTGCTCCATTCTGACCGCTCTGGACAGCACTCTCAACTCAGATGCACTGGCCAGGTAGACAGGAAAAGAACCGCGAACTTTTGAATCTCATTTCCTGTTTGGCCAGCGTGGCAAGCTGCAGGTGACCATGCAGAGCTCATCAGCACAGGTGACCATGATGGAGTCCCAGAATCGCAAAAGAGCTCCAGCATGGACCGAACGGGAGATACGGGATCTGATCGCTGTTTGGGGAGAGGAATCCGTGCTATCAGAACTCCGTTCCAGTTTTCGAAATGCCAAAACCTTTGTCAAAATCTCCCAGGACATGAAGGACAGAGGCCATAACAGGGACCCGAAGCAGTGCCACGTGAAACTGAAGGAGCTGAGGCAAGCCTACCAGAAAACCAGAGAGGCGAACAGCCGCTCTGGGTCAGAGCCCCAAACATGCCGCTTCTATGATGAGCTGCATGCCATTTTAGGGGGTTCAGCCACCACTACCCCAGCCGTGTTGTTTGACTCCTTCAATGGAGATGGAGGCAATACGGAAGTAGGTTTTGGGGACGAAGAAGATGATGATGAGGAGGAGGTTGTAGATAGCTCACAGCAAGCAAGCGGAGAAACCGGTTTTCCCGACAGCCAGGAACTGTTTCTCACCCTAGACCTGGAGCCAGTACCCCCCGAACCCACCCAAGGCTGCCTCCTGGACCCAGCAGGCAGAGAAGGGACCTCTGGTGAGTGTACCTTTTAAAATGCTATACATGGTTTAAAAGCAAGCATGTGAAAGGATTACTTTGCCCTGGCATTTGTGGTTCTCCTAGATGTTGTCCTAAAGCCTTTGCAAAAGGTTTCTGGGGAGGGCAGCCTTATTTCGTCCTTCATGGTAGGACACTTTACCACTCCAGGCCAGTAACATGTACTCGGGAATCACTGTAGAACAAAGCATTGCAGTGTATGTTTGCTGGTATTCAACCAAAATCCGTTCTTTATCTCTCTGTGTTATCCTCAGGAGAGTGAGATATAATTCATGGTCACCTGGTTGAAATAGAGTGCTTTTCTTCAGGGGACACTCAGAGGAGCCCATTCCTGCTGGGCTGTTTGCCTGTGGCTAAACAGAAATGTTCCCCGCTGTTAGCCACAGGGAGGGGGGAAGGTTGAGGGGGTAGTCACGCGGTGGGAGGAGGCAAAATGCGACCTTGTAACGAAAGCACATGTGCTATGTATGTAATGTTAACAGCAAGGTTTACCCTGAAAGAGTGTAGTGACTGTTTTATAAAATGTGTCTTTTTAAATACCGCTGTCCCTTTTTTTTCCTCCACCAGCTGCATGTGTTTCAATGATCACAGGATCTTCTCCTTCCCAGAGGCTAGTGAAGCTTAGAAAGAAAAAAAAAACGCACTCGCGATGAAATGTTCTCCGAGCTCATGCTGTCCTCCCACACTGACAGAGCACAGACGAATGCGTGGAGGCAAATAATGTCAGAGTGCAGGAAAGCACAAAATGACCGGGAGGAGAGGTGGAGGGCTGAAGAGAGTAAGTGGCGGGCTGAAGAGAGGGCTGAAGCTTAAATGTGGCGGCAGTGTGATGAGAGGAGGCAGGATTCAATGCTGAGGCTGCTGCAGGACCAAACCAGTATGCTCCAGTGTATGGTTGAGCTGCAGCAAAGGCAGCTGGAGCACAGACTGCCACTGCTGCCCCTCTGTAACCAACCGCCCTCCTCCCCAAGTTCCATAGCCTCCACACCCAGACGCCCAAGAACGCGGTGGGGGGGCCTCCGGCCAACCAGCCACTCCACCACAGAGGATTGCCCAAAAAAAAGAAGGCTGTCATTCAATAAATTTTAAAGTTGTAAACTTTTAAAGTGCTGTGCTTAAAGTGCTGTGTGGCATTTTCCTTCCCTCCTCCACCACCCCTCCTGGGATACCTTGGTAGTCATCTCCCTATTTGTGTGATGAATGAATAACGAATGCATGACTGTGAAGCAGCAATGACTTTATTGCCTCTGCAAGCAATGATTAAAGGGAGGAGGGGAGGGTGGTTAGCTTACAGGGAAGTAGAGTGAACCAAGGGGCGGGGGGTTTCATCAAGGAGAAACAAACAGAACTTTCACACCGTAGCCTGGCCAGAAATGAAACTGGTTTTCAAAGCTTCTCTGATGCGTACCGCGCCCTCCTGTGCTCTTCTAACCGCCCTGGTGTCTGGCTGCGCGTAACCAGCAGCTAGGCGATTTGCCTCAGCCTCCCACCCCGCCATAAACGTCTCCCCCTTACTCTCACAGATATTGTGGAGCACACAGCAAGCAGTAATAACAGTGGGAATATTGGTTTCGCTGAGGTCTAAGCGAGTCAGTAAACTGCGCCAGCGCGCCTTTAAACGTCCAAATGCACATTCTACCACCATTCTGCACTTGCTCAGCCTGTAGTTGAACAGCTCCTGACTACTGTCCAGGCTGCCTGTGTACGGCTTCATGAGCCATGGCATTAAGGGGTAGGCTGGGTCCCCAAGGATACATATAGGCATTTCAACGTCCCCAATGGTTATTTTCTGGTCTGGGAATAAAGTCCCTTCTTGCAGCTTTTGAAACAGACCAGAGTTCCTGAAGATGCGAGTGTCATGTACCTTTCCCGGCCATCCCACGTTGATGTTGGTGAAACGTCCCTTGTGATCCACCAGAGCTTGCAGCACTATCGAAAAGTACCCCTTGCGGTTTATGTACTCGGCGGCTTGGTGCTCCGGTGCCAAGATAGGGATATGGGTTCCGTCTATAGCCCCACCACAGTTAGGGAATCCCGTTGCAGCAAAGCCATCCACTATGACCTGCACATTTCCCAGGGTCACTACCCTTGATATCAGCAGATCTTTGATTGCGTGAGCTACTTGCATCACAGCAGCCCCCACAGTAGACTTGCCCACTCCAAATTGATTCCCAACTGACCAGTAGCTGTCTGGCGTTGCAAGCTTCCACAGGGCTATCGCCACTCGCTTCTCAACTGTGAGGGCTGCTCTCATCTTGGTATTCATGCGCTTCAGGGCAGGGGAAAGCAAGTCACAAAGTTCCATGAAAGTGCCCCTACGCATGCAAAAGTTTCGCAGCCACTGGGAATCGTCCCAGACCTGCAACACTATGCGGTCCCACCAGTCTGTGCTTGTTTCCCGAGCCCAGAATCGGCGTTCCACAGCATGAACCTGCCCCATTAGCACCATGATGCATGCATTGTCAGGGCCCATGCTTTCAGAGAAATCTGTGTCCATGTCCTGATCACTCACGGGACCGCGCTGACGTCGCCTCCTCGCCCGGTATCGCGTTGCCATGTTCTGGTGCTGCATATACTGCTGGATAATGCGTGTGGTGGTTAATGTGCTCCTAATTGCCAAAATGAGCTCAGCGGCCTCCATGCTTGCCTTGGTATGGCGTCCGCACAGAAAAAAGGCGCGGAACGATTGTCTGCCGTTGCTCTGACGGAGGGAGGGGCGACTGACGACACGGCTTACAGGGTTGGCTTCAGGGAGCTAAAATCAACAAAGGGTGTGCCTGTACATCAAGGAGTATTTCAGGCAGGACTGCACGGAGGGTTCCAATAAGAAATGGTGCACCTAAGTTATCGTTGTTATTGGAACAAGGAGGTTAGCCTGGCCTCTGATTGATACATGGCTAGATTTACCTCGCTGCACCTTCTCTGTGAGTGACTGCAGTGTGATCTAGACAGGGGAGGAGGCAAATGAGTACAAAACAAATCTGGTCTATTTCTTGTTCTGACCCACTCCATCTATCTTTTACATCTTTGGCTGGCAGCAGACGGTGCAGAAGGACTTCATGCCATCCACATCTCATGGCTGCTCGGCAGAAGATGGTACAGTACGACTGCTAGCCATCTTCATCTCTTGCCTGTCTGGCATAAGATGGTACAATACGACTGCTAGCAATCCTCATCTCTTGCCTGCCTGGCAGAAGATGGTACAGTACGACTGCTAGCAGTCCGTATCGACTGCCCGCTCACCATAAGACGGTTCAATAGGACTGCAGGACTAAAGAGAATGACCTGCTCAAGTCACTCCAAATTTAGTCCCTGCGCCCATGTCTGCCCAGGCGCTCCTGATCGACCTCACAGAGGCGACCAGGAGCACCTCAGACATGACGATGACGGCTACCAGTCGTACTGTACCGTCTGCTGCCACAAGGCAAGGGGTTGCTGCTACTGTGTAGCAATGCCGTACCGCGTCTGCCAGCACCCAGGAGACATAGGGTGACGGTTACCTGAGCGGGCTCCATGTTTGCCGTGGTATGGCGTCTGCACAGGTAACTCAGGAAAAAAGGTGCGAAATGATTGTCTGCCCTTGCTTTCACGGGGGGAGGGAGGGAACGGGGGCCTGACGATATGTACCCAGAACCACCCGCGACAATGTTTTAGCCCCATCAGGCATTGGGATCTCAACCCAGAATTCCAATGGGCAGCGGAGACTGCGGGAACTGTGGGATAGCTACCCACAGTGCAACGCTCCGGAAGTCGACGCTTGCCTCGGTACTGTGGAAGCGCTCCGCCGAGTTAATGCACTTAATGCACTTAGAGCATTTTCTGTGGGGACACACACACTCAAATATATAAAACCGATTTCTAAAAAAACAACTTCTATAAATTCGACCTAATTTCGTAGTGTAGACATACCCTAACACGGCTGTTACTCTGAAACCTGTCACTTAAGATGAGCTATTAACAGCAAGAGAGTGAGGTGGGGGGAGAGAAAACCTTTTGAAGTGATAATCAAGATGGGCTATTTCCAGCACATTTCCAGGAGTTAACAAGAACGTCTGAGGAACCTTGGGGGTGAGGGGAAATAAACAAGGGGAAATAGTTCTACTTAGTATAATGACTCAACCACTCCTAGTCTCTATTCATTATACTAAGAAAAACTATTTCCCCTTGTTTATTCCTCCCCGCCCCACTGTTCCTCAGACGTTCTTGTTAACTCCTGGAAATGTGCTGGAAATGGCCGACCTTGATTATCACTTCAAAAGGTTTTCTCTCCCCCACCTCACTCTCCTGCTGGTAATAGCTCATCTTAAGTGATCACTCTCCTTACAATGTGTATTTTTTCATGGTCTGTGTGTATATAAAATCTCCTCACTGTACTTTCCACTTTACGCATCTGATGAAGTGAGCTGTAGCTGACGAAAGCTTATGCTCAAATAAATTGGTTAGTCTCTAAGGTGCCACAAGTCCTCCTTTTCTTTTTGCGAATACAGACTAACACGGCTGCTACTCTGAAACCTGCCACTTTTACACAGTGTCTCATTTCTCATAACCAGCCACAGTCTTGCTAGAGCAACTCACGATTACTGAAGACATTTGTGACTTGAATACAGAAAAGCATATAACCGTTTCCAGGAATTGCTGTAACTTTCGTTTGTTTGAGGTACTGGTATTTCATGCTAGTGTCTACTTTAATATTATCTAGGTTAATGCCTTTTTCAGTTAGTGTATAGCACAGTATTTCCCAATATTTTAGATCTTACATTTTCCTTCATTTGATTTTAAACCTCCTTGCTTGTCATAGTCAAAATTTAGTCTAATATGTTCCTCACTCCAGACCATGGCAGCCACAGTATAAGTTGTAGCACCAAGTATTCCTACTAACACCCATATTACTTTCTTGTGGAACACTTCTGGGGCACTGGAGATACCACAGGAAACTATTACCTAAGGGCATAACAAATGTCCTACCTGACATTCCCCTCATTTAAGACTATTTGCAAACACGTACAATTAATGTGTCAAAAATACTGAGGGCTGGGTTCTGCCTCTGAAACAAAGCCCTAAACTGAGGGTAGCACAGAGCAGTATCACAGGGAGGGGCTCACGGAGCAACCTGGTGTATGTGAGAGGTGTACAGGCTGCAATATCTGAAAGGCATGCCCTGCCCCAGGCAGTGGGCCAACATAGGAAGTTGGAGCCATGGCCTGCTTCTTTTCTGCCATCTTTGAGGCATTATGATACACAAAATGAGCCTGTGTGGCAAAGGTACACTGGCATGTCTGTATATGTACAGATACCCCTCAGCAGAATTTGAAACAGCAGACCAGGAAGTTATCTATGTGGTTGGGTGGAAGAACAGTCTGAAATGCAGATGATCAGACAGGTATATAACTTATCTACTGAATACCCCGCAAAAGATACTTTAAAAGAATTTGATGAGGCATCTAATAAACTGGGATGCATTAAGGATACAAATACGGGACATTCACATCTATGTCAGTTTGGAACCCTGAATTTAGGCATTTATTTTTAAAAATCTTGTCCCGATCCTATAGTTTCTGTATGCACACTGCTGTCATTTCTAGATTGTCCATCTGTAAAACAAGATCCAATGTAAATCAGTATCTCCACGGAAATATTTGGAGTTTGTTCATTTACACCAGTTGAGGATCTAATCCATAGTGTTCAAGCAGAATAAAACATTTTCTCCACAGTCACATCCCAGACATTTTCATGGCTTTCTATTCCCAGTGCAGACTCTATAGTTCTCCTTTCTTGCTCTTAGCAGTGGCTGTAAATTGTGTCCCTCAAAATGTATGTCTTCATTGCAGATTTAGCTTGGACACCTGGTTTAGGATGTAAGCAGCCATATTACAAAGCCATACCCAAGTTCCTATGTCCCACTGGTGCTGCACTCAGCTGGTGTGTGTCATTAGGACTTCTGGGGGCATAGTCCATGGTTCTTTTGTGCTGCAGTATGCTGAGCCACTGTCTGATTCTTCCCCAGTGAACTGTGGGAGAACTTGTCTGTCCTTCTGGGCACGTAGGGGAAATGTGGTAAGGCATTGCCCACTGCCAAGTAGGTGTGTTACCAGCCCAAGTCAAAGATGTACCCAGGCTTTAACCCCTCTTACCCCACACCTGTGCCAGCTTGCCCAGCTTGAAAGCGCCATTTAACTCAGGTAAGAGGCTTTGTGTGTGTGTGGACTAGGGGGAGGAGAGGAATAAGGGGCAACACACAAATAAGACTCCAGGCTCTCTTCAGTGAAGACATACTCTAAGAAAAAGAGAACTGTAAGAAGGCTGCAGATGGTTAGGGAGAGCTTTTATCCAAACTCAAGGAAACTACATTCCAACACAGGAACCACAATGTCATGCCATCGCCACAGCTGTCTTGAATAAATGTTCAGTCTAGAATATCCATGTGCATTTACAAGCAACGCATCAGTGAGGTTCCTTCACACCTTTTCCTGGTGTTGATATGTCATTATTTTTTGGCAGCAATGTGTCAGCTGGGCTGAGGCTTTCAGAATTGCGTCACCCATGGCTGTGTTAGAGGGGTGTTTTTGGTACTTTGTAATGCTGAACTAGAGTTACGTAGTTGGCTATATATATAGGCAGACATAGAACAACATGCCAAAAGATCACAAAATATATTTCATAGCAGTCTGAGATAGTGATGCAACAATCTAGGGAAATGGTAACTTCCAGTCGGTTATAAATATTTGACCACAGTTCATTAACCATTACATACAATAGTGTGTGCATATGTCCAATAGCCTCCTTTCTCTGTCTCCGTCTCATAGAAATCCAGACAGCCACAAAAGTCACTGAAATACTTAGGAATTCTTCCATCTGCATCATAACTGGCTGCCTAGCCCAACAGACCAATGTATTTCTACACATGCACATTTGCTGTTTAGAGGGAGAAGTTAAGCGACTTTAATGCTTGCAAATGGTTTCAAAATGGCACTTCTGGTTAAGGCACCAGACCTTCTTCCTGGTACTGCTACTGACTCACTGACTGAGTGATTTTAGGTAGGTCACTTCAGCTCTCTGTGCCTTAGTTTTCCCTCTATTAAAACCGGGATAATAATGCATATCCACCATTGCACTTCAAGATCGACAGATGATGAGTGCTATGCAGGTATTATGTTCTTTTTCCACAAGCAAAAATATATTACAGGCAGTGGATTGAAAGCTTCTTTACATTGCCCTGCTAATCAGTTTGTCTCATCCAGGATGACTACTTCTAGCAATACCCAAATATTAAATCCAGGGAATACTTGAATGTATGCTGACATTTGAAAATATACATTGAAATTTTGCAATTATGCCTATTGTTTAATAGTTGCCAACATAAAGAAAATTGTAAAAACACACTAAACCTTCCAGTAATTCACTCACAGTTGTCTGCCAGCTGGTGCCCTGCCTCTGCCTGGGACCAGCATTTCTAAATACATCTCCTTTTCTTGCTATTGTGATGTAGAGCAGAGCAGGGAATACTACTGATGTATCTGTGAAAGGCAAATATATATCACAGGAAGGAAATACATTAAACTTTAAGGAATAATCCTCTTTTAATGTTTGATTCACTTTGCTTTTACCAGAGGGTGCAAAACTGTTGCTAGACAAATGTTTGGTTGGTATCAACTTATAAACAATTAAATTTTAAAATACTCTGTAAAACACCTAGAAAATATCCTGTCACAATTTTAACTAATTTCTTTACCTGAAATATTTTATATTCTCTCATAAAAAATACTGCTTTATATTACAACCCTGGCTCAAAAGCATTATCATTAGATTTAATGATTTGAACCATTACTGTAGTCTACTATAACATTTCTTTTTATAGTGGGTAGCTGTTCTATGTTAACTAGAGCTACTTCATGTAGTGTGCTAAGTTTAAAACATTTAACTAATTTTCTATTTCAATTATACTGGTATAATCCAAGAGAAACTCTGTTGGCTTCATTTGTACCAGTAGTAACTGAGATCAGAATCTACCCTGGAGTTTAACAAATATGTAACATGTACATATCTTTGAAAGTAGTTTCAAATTCTTAACTTTTTCATAATCAGCATGTTACATATCTTTGTTTTATTACTATTAATTCCAAATGAAATATTTGTAACATTTAAGTGTTAGCAATAAAAGTGCATGGGTGAAATCTTGGCCCTATTGAAACCAATGTGAGTTTTGCCATTGACTTCAACACAGTCAGGATTTCACCCCATACTCTTGACATAGCTAACTGTACTGGATTGTAAGACAAAACACATAGAATTGTCAGACAAGGAAATAAATTGTGTTTACAATCTCCTGAAATAAAGCTATGCAAAACTATTTATTTTTATTTTCTGATTCACATGCACCATGTGTTTTGTGAATATTTACAAAATACATGAATTTGATTAATGGGAAAAATTGACCCTTTCTAAAATTCTACACTGATTTTAAAAGATCATTAAATATTTTTCTTATTTGGCACAGGCTGAAATTTCACCAGCAAATAGTGAGGTTTCAGTAATAGGAAATTTGTACAAGGCAGCCCGATGAATAGGTAGTATTGTCATCAAAGAATGATTTTGTCAGTCATGATCACACAATAAAATTAGATGTGGCCAAAATTTTCGGAAGTATCCACTAATTTGGGGTGCCCGATTTGAGACTTCTTAACGTCACAAATCAGATATTCTAAAATTGAAGGCATCCATCAAAAGTTACTGAATATGTGAAAGCTTTTACCTTTCTGACAAAGGAGAAAATTCAGATCAAAACCCAAAATTTCATTCTCTTGTACAGATACATGCACACAAAAATGCACACAGATGCACAAAGTGACCCCCACCCAGTGAAAATGCATTTGTCCAGCTTTTGCTATAAGTATCCCCATTTTGCATGTGAATAAATGTTAACTGTTAGGACTCGTGTAATAATATTTTAAGTGATGTTTTATTAATGATCTTAACTGATACTTAATTAGGAGAACACTATGTAAACAATAAATACAAATTTGGATCTCATGTGACTAATGCATCAACATATACATATGTTATTAAGCACAAAATTAGTGACCACACATGGTCAGTGACTTCCTGAGTGATTTTTGCATGCAGCTGAGGAAAGAATTTGGCCTTGAGAGAATGCTGTATGTATCTACAGACAGACTTTGGCCTTTAGTTCTATATGTAAGCAAAATATACTTTTGTTAACTATACTCCTGACAGCTCCTTTCCTTTCTACCTCCCTCCTTTCTTCTCATTCCCTGAGTTAAGGGCTCTTTCCTCAAGCCACTTCTGGCTGTGTCTTCTGGACAGAGTTCAGAGACTGGGAAAAGAACCAGTTATGCTGGTTGGTTAAAACTTTATTGTTCTAGCCTTGGATTTCATGTCCCCATTTTAGAGGCCTTCAAATGCATTGTAAGCATATGCACTGTGTGAATTAATGAAGTTGGGTGGGCAGCCATCCAATACTAATTTTGCCGAAGTATAATTGACCCTAACCCCTTTCCTACAATGTTGTAACAGAACTGCATCCTGTTGGCTATATGCCATGGCTTTCTTAAAAATATAAAGTCTGATTTCTACCCTGAAGGATCTGCAATCCCTATTAGCCTTCAGTCACTAGATGTCAGTTGTTTTTCTGCCATTACTCATATTAAACAAAATATTATGCTCATGCAGTTCAGCATTTCACAGGCATTTTTCACTTACTTTGTGCTCCTTTTGCTCCCTTGCAATGGCTGGAGTCTCTTGTAAAATATGTAACCACGGAGTTGAAGTAACTTTTTAATGTATTCAGGTATGATATTTAAATTTCTGATCCTGCAGACACTTAGTCCTGAATGTTGTGCTTACTACCATGAGTTGACTTCAGTGGGATTACTCAAGCTACTAAACATTTCGCTTAGCAGTGCTTGTAGACCCTAGGTTGGTGCCTGGACTCTGACACTTGGCTGAGGAGCACACAGTGCAACTTGAGGGATGTGAGAAAGTGGCTTTGGCCGCTATCCTTGGCTGTGCTATGGCCGCCTTGCTTCATGACACTGGTACAAAGCTGAACTAAAGCTGGCATAGCCAGCCATGAGCCAACCACCTTATTGTGGGAAGATCATCTGGTGTTATAGAACTAGTGTAGCAGCTCCTAAGCCCAACTGTGGCTGCTGCTGGGGCTACGCAAATGGCCTCTTAAGGAGATTAGCAAATGGCATACTTTAGCATACCTGTTAGGCTGCTCTACCTTATGCCGGGGACCTAACTGGAACACAGGCTGTTCACTATTGACTCAAACCACCTTTTATCTCGAGTTGTAGACCTGTGCATCATAAGCCACGGTCAGGAACATTTAGCTCTTGTTTGTGCTTCCCCAGTCCTGGGCCAGCTGTGCACCAGGCCTGTCTCCCAGCTTCTCTTACTTATGTCAGCTGCCCATGGCCTTCTGTTTTCTCCTCTGCCTTTTGAGCAATGTTGATCTAATCCTTGAAAGATACAGAAAACTACTGTTCAAGTTGGATAACAGCTTTTCTGTACTTTAGGGTTTTCTAGCATCCATTCAGAAGTGTAGCCCCCCTTCTGGTGCCTGCTGCCAATGACCTACCTTGGGTCATCATCTTACAGAAGCAAATGTATGCCACAGAGAATTTTAATGTTATTTGCACCTGGCTGTAAAATAAGTGGGTCTTAAATCTTCTTTTTAGAAAAGTGATTTGTCTGCTGTTTCTCTGAATTCAACTTTACCAAGAACTTGGAAAGTG
Source organism: Lepidochelys kempii (assembly GCF_965140285.1). NCBI lineage: Eukaryota > Metazoa > Chordata > Testudines > Cheloniidae > Lepidochelys > Lepidochelys kempii. The sequence continues at coordinate 60,012,902 of NC_136382.1, forward strand.
AAGCATCTTTTCCCAGAGGTGTTGTCTCAGATAGGCAGCAAAATAATATCCTAAAGAGATTAACCGTGGTGATTTATATTTATATCTGTGTATCGCACTGCTCATTATCTTTCATATTGGTAAATGATGCTGTGGGTGTGAAAGGTGACAGACCTGAAGACATTAGAGACAGAAATATTCTTTTAAAAAGTTACAACCTGGGCAGGAGCAGCACAAACTTCATCTCAACACTGCAAAAACATTATCAAACCAAGACCTAGAGGTCTTTATTGCCTCTCGGAGCAAGGGGCCAGTTTGGTTTCCATGCTCATTCATTCATTAGCCTAGAAGTACCTATCACCAAGATGCCTGATTTTTGTGTGAGATATGTACATTTGTCCACAAGGAATTGGACTAAGACCACAAACTAATTTCACACAAGCTACTAAACAACTGATGTATGGGATACTACTGATGAGGGCTGAACTGAAGCCAGTGATAGAGAGATTGTCATTCCTCTGAGTCGCACAGTGCCAAAAACATTCATATACTTAATATTACCTAATATAGATCTATGTTAATATTTGTATTCCTCTTGCCATGAAATCTTCTTAATATTGACCCTTTTCCTGAGATAAAGGTCTTCCATAGGACTAGTTAGAGAGGAGGAGAAATAACAGTAAAAAGGAGTAGTGTGGGTTCTACACACAGGAACCAGAAACTTTGCAATAGATAGTAAAGTTAAAAAAAAATCTCAGAAGTTTGGGACTGAAAAGTCAGCAACAGTGCCTTATGGGACTGTCATCACTATGGCTAAGTTTCCTTTCTCTCCGTAGCACATGTGGTCCTAATTGCCCTCTTGGCTAGACCTTTATGCTGGAATCTGCATGAACTGGCTATAGCATTAGCAGACTTTTACTCATCCACTGCTAACAGTTTTTAATGGAAAAATCTGTATCCATTCATGCTAGAAAAATGCTTATGTTAAATCAGAAGAAAATTTAGGAGAGAAAAGGAGATACCAGTAGCTTTTCCAGCTGCTAGCATCAGACATTCTACTACTGCATTATTGTATATTTATGAAAACTGGGGACAAAACTATATCAGTGATCTGGGATCACTAGATAGTATCTAGATTTACAGTCCATTATGAACATGTTGTGGACTGAGATTATATAGCATATAATGGTGAGTTCAGAAGTTGTCCCAAATTACCTAGCACTCATACTGGCTACATGGGCATTATCACACTGGTAATATATGTACCTACACAACACCCCCATGAGACAGGGGAAGTACTATCATCCCCATGTTAAAGAGATGAGGAACACAGTAAGACAAAGTGACTTGTCCCAGGTCACACACAAAGTCTGTGGCAGAGCAATTAATTGAATCTGGGTCTAAAGATGGTTGGGAACTTTTTGACAATTTTTTTTTTTTTTTTTTTTGCCAAAATGCCAATCTGGGAAGGAAGGGAGGGAGGGAGAAACTAAAACCTGTAGGAGATCCAGCTTCAAGTACCTGCTCTGCCTGTATTGGAGAAGGAACTAAGACTGGCTAGAAAAGAATTCTGTTATGTGAAAAATTTCAAACTTGCAACATTTGTTTTGGTTTTGATGCAGAATGAAAATGAAACCTCTTGATTTTTTTTTTTTTAGGCCACAGGGTGCTACCTGGGTCGCATACATCCCAGATGAGCATCCTAAACACTGGACTACAAACTCAATCTCTCTTGTGCTTGCTCCTGTTGGAGTTGTTCCACCTTATATTAGCAATTCAATATTTCAGGGCCTAGAAAGATTGACTCTCTAGCTTAGTGGTTAGGACACTTACCTAGAATGTAGGAGAAACAGTTTGAAGCACCTGTTCTTAATCAGACAGACCAGGATCTTGAATTTGGGTTTTCTACATCCCAGGTGCAAGCCTTAACCACTAAGCTATTGACTATTTTGGGCAAAAGGGGTTGATCTTGCTGTCTCTGTGTTTTTAAAAAATGTCAGCAGGTCCCTTTTTTCCCCCTGTGTGGAATGAAAACAAATGTCAGACAAACTTTTTTCATGAAATGGATTTTGTGTCTTCTAACGAGCCCTGCCCAGCTCTCCCAAGTCCCAGACTAGTACCTTAACCACTGGACCATACTTCCTCTCATTATGGGGTTAGGTGAAAAGAAGTAAATGGCAAAACTCACATAGGAAGCTGCAAATCAGAATTTCTATAGCTCCTTTGTCAATGTGACTAGTCCAAGGATCAGCAATGGCCTGTAATTTACAATATTGGATGAGTGTTAATTTGGATGACAGAACATGCATCTTATTGTAAATGAAATGGAGTATTTGGTACTGAGTAACTTTTGCTTGGATTCAACTGTACCTTTTCACCATAATTGACTTTCCTAGCATCAAAAGTGGGTGTAAATAGTTGAAACTATGATATAAATCTTTACAGTACATAAAGCAGATAGACTTCCTACCTCTCTTTATGGAATTTCTGCTCTTTTGTCTGTTTAATAATTCACTCTTCACCACCAGCCTTTTGCACACAGATGACTTTAAAGTGTCTCAGTTAATAAAGGGATTCTGTTTATACAGGAAACTTTAGGGTGGAAGAGATATTAAGTGCTCTCTTGATTTATGAATAAAAATGCCAACATATGCTTAATTGCAACCTGTTGTGACACCAAGAGGGAAAAATACATCTACTGTGTCTTTCAACAGTGTAGTAAACTCTCAAGATTTTATTGCAAGTCATGAAATATTGGGTATGTTTCCAAAAGTCCCATGTCCTGAAATCTTGACCATCTTAGCTTCATGGTACACAGGGAAACTGAACAGGCTGATGAAGCCTAAGAGGCAGTGCAGCCTAATGTGCCTGTTGTGGCCAGCCTGCTCCATGAGCCTACACAGAAGATGGTAGACCATGGCCATGGTTCCTCCTTGCCTCCTTTAGGAAGCTGAGTGCTTCCAATGGTGCACTGAAGGAACAGTCCTTGCACTTCAAGTTCAGGGTCTGTACTTGTACAGACCCTTGGTGGGTTGCATATAACATCTGTATAAGGGTGTGGCTTCTTGAGCACTCTTCTCTCACCTTCACATATCTTGATAAAAGCCAGTGACAGTCTGGCCTTAAGTACATTGAATATTAAAGTTGCATGGCTAAGCATTCAAAAGTTAGGAATGGCCAAAGATAAAGTTGCTGTTATAACTGCCCTCTTGCACATCCACAATATGATACAATCTCTAATTACACAATCACCTACTGCTTCTTTCATACTACAGTAAAAAAAAGTTTAGGTTTTTTTTTATAAACTAGACACATGTTTAGAACCTTGTACGCTTTTTATTCTTACTTTATTTTATGTTGCCCTTTAATTCTTTCTAAGATATGAAATGTAATGATTTCTTCATCACCCATGTGCTATGCAGTATATTCCTTTTCAAGCAGCATACAATCTCTCTTGCAATTCAGGGAACAAGAGATTTAACTACAAAGCTAGCTTATCATAAACGTAGGTGGCCTATGTTTTCCGGCAAAATTTCTGTACTACTTCTTGTACTTTGTTTAATATATTGTGTCTGCAAAAGAAAGCCACTTTCCTGCTGAGCTGTGTATCTCCTGAGAAATATCAAAGTGCTATATAATCTTCACAGCAACATAGTTTACTAGACATTTTGCTATATAGTTATCTTAGCAATACATGCATCTGAAGAGAAGCCTTTCTTATCTATACACTTTTTTTGGCTAAGGAAAAAATAAACACATAACAAGCTACTGCACATACTCAGTGTGAATCTCTAATGAACATGGTGGCCCCTTTAAAGGAAAATATTTCAGCAATTTTAAATCACATTCTTGAAAACAAAAATTTGAAACTGACTTGCAAACATCTGTTTGTTTAAGTTCAAGGCAGTGAAAACATATTAGAAGGCAAAAATGTTATGAAAGTAGAACAGTCCATTTACAGAGCAGCACCAACTAGTTAACAGACACCTCAAGAAAGAAGTAACACCAAGGCTAGGAAAGGCACCCTGTGACAGAATCTACTTACCCCTGCACTAGCCCAGACAGCATTAAGCCCATATTATTAACAGTGGAAGTCCCACCTCCCCGGCGGGACTGGGCATGCTCCAAATGCACTAGTAGTATAAAGGGAGGAAGCCCAGCCCATTCTGGGCTGGAGGCTGCAGGAGAAGGACCTGTCTGGGAAGCTACTGTGGAGGGCTAGCCACAACCCTTTACTGTACCAGGAATCAGAGCCTCCCTGGGTCTGCCTGAACCCCGGCAACTGGCCCAATTGACCACAGAGAATCTGAAGGCTCATGGGAGACCCCAATGCAGATACTGGTAGGGAGTGACCCAGGGAGGGTGATGGTGTGGTACCTCCCACCTGGGAAACCTCAGCATGTTTTGGTAAGACTCCCCTGCTGAGTCAGTGGCAAATTGCTATGCCACTGTTAGGGCCCTGGGTTGGGTCCTGGTGGAGTTGGGTGTGCTTGGGCCCCCCTACTGGGGCTGCCACACCCCTTGGTGGTGCCCTACCCCCATTGAACTCTGGCCTCTAGGCCACACTGCCCTGCACCCAAGGGCTGCTCTGTAGACTCTGGCTGCTAGGCCATGCTGCCCTGACCCTACGGGCATAGACTGTCACACACCCACATAATTTGCTAAACTCAACAAAGTGTAACTTTAGCACTCTTGTAGCCATGATGGAGTCTGCTCTGCAGGCAGTTACAGCCAAGAAAAGGCACATGCAGGAACACAGCAGGGAAACTCCCTTCTATCCCAGGGACACCTGTTCCAATCACTCCAGAATGATCATACATCAGAATAGTACAGTGAATATAGGAAAGGTGAATGTTTATTCACACAGGGGTGAATAGAGAAAAAACAGGTGGGATGATGGGGCAAGAGGTAAAACAGGGTTTCATTCAACACGAGGCCCCACAGGCCCATGGGTACCACAATATAAAAGGGGCAAATGTGAAGCAATGCATCTGCATTCAGCGTTTAGGAGTCCTGGACAAAGTTCCAGTCTGGCAGTGAGTCTTGAGTGCTCCTGGTTGTCTTTGGCACCAGTAAACTTTCCCCAACAAACCCCTCCTGTGCCTCTTCTGCCAGTCTCTGCAAATCCACACAGAGCAACACTTAGCTAGTTACAGCCTCCCTCCTTATTCCCAATGCAAGGTCACAAACCCCAGTATTCATAGCCCCATACAGCTCGGGGCAAGAATGATATTGGATCCAGCTCCGGTTAGTCTTTCTTGGGTGACTCCTCCATGGTACAGTATTCCACCTGGCTCCTGTCCTGGGGCATCCCTGGTGGGCTGCCCTCTCCCTCCAAGGTTTGGAGCAGGTTCTCGGCTGCTTCACTATGTGAGGGCCGGCTTGCTTTAGCGCTTTTGTCTTGAGCTCCTGACACACACACACACACCCTGTCGCTCTCCCTCTCTCCATGCCCCTGGAACAACCAAGGCTTTCTCTTTCTGGAACAATCAGCACTTCCTCTGTCTCAGGATAAGCTTTTAAAGGGGCCATGCTCTCTAACCTCCAAGGGGGTTACAAAACTATGGAAATCAATATGGACAGTAGCAAAACGAAACTCATAATTTTCAGCTCAAACACAGTCTCAGTGCTAACATATGCAAGAGCTGGCGAGCTGTTCAAATGTTAGATAGAAAACTAGATGCCTTTGAAAATAAGTGCCTGGGAAAGATTCTGGACATTGGATGGAGAGCCCTTATCACCAACTAAAAGATCCAAGGAATTATCAATGAGCAGGTCATCTCCATTAGAATTAGAAGGAAGCACTGGACATATTTGCCGCATGTATGCCCAATGCCAAAACAGACTCCCACATGAAGATGTCAAGTGGATATCAACTGGTAAGAAGAAACCAGGGCACCAAGAGAAACTTTAAGAAGAAAAAATAGCAGGGAGAGCAGAACTCTTGATCTCAACACCATAAAGCAAATGGAGGCAGCAGCTAATGACAGAGGAGGATGGAAGAGATTCATTTCCCCCTGTGCACCAATGTTGTACCCTTTTGCACCAACCTGACACTGATATAATAGGTTTTCAGGTTGTTTGCTGTGAAAAAAACTGTTTGTGAAACACAAGTTGTAAATTTTGCAATTCATAGCTACTAAATGGTTTTTTGAAAGATAAATTTTAAAAAGATACCTAGGCTGAGTTCTTGTAAGCTAGCTTTCTGCCTACAGCAAAATTTTATGGCCAAATTTGCAATACTTTAATAATGGGATATATAATGGAAATGTTAAGCACAGCCCAGAAACTATGCTGAACTGGGTGCCTACTTAAATTGTATACTTTAAAGTTATAAATTACAGTTATATCACAACTATTATCCAGACCAAGAAAACCATATATTGACTGAAACTGTTGTACTTTGTACTTGAATCACTGTAAAAAAGCAGGCGGTGATCCCACACTGCTCTAAATCACAGTATATTCACTAAATCTAGCCCCATGTATCTCCATTCCTGGAGATATATTTATTAACTTAAGTATCAACAGCAACATGTAAACCTCATAAGTTTTCTTTTGAGCTTGGCTTTACCTATGAATTTTCTCTGAAGGACCCTCTCTGACCCTGCCCGTAGTTCCCTTTGCCTCAGAGAAACACTCATATTCTTTCATACTCCAGAGTTGGAGCTAATAAGACTCTCCTGTCCTGTATCAGAGTGACTCAGCCAAAATAGTCTGGCTTTGTTACACAGGGTTCCAAGACCGGACATTTAAATAGAGGGCAAAAGAAAGCTGCACCCTATGCAAGGCTCTAGAACCTGCCACACTGGTTTGGAGATAAAGGGTTTGAATTCTGGGTCTGTGTGATCTGTGCTTGATCAGAAAGAGGCAAAGTGGCTGTAACTTTCATTATCCCCCCTACCCATCCTGGAGCCAACCAGGGTCTAGCTTGGATTCTGGTGCAACTTAAAATAACCTTAGGACTCTCTTAATTTCCACCTGGCTGCAATAGGCCTAAACAGGACTATTTCAGCAGCTTGGGATTGCTGAAATGCAATAGCACTCCTGCCACATCCCCTCCCTCACCACCCACAGTCATTATGCCCTATGCACCTCAGATGGCAAAATAAGTCAGCTTTCAATCTGCTTTGCACTTGTGGAGTGGCATAAAGTGGGGCAGAAGTCTGGCTTGATAAATCTCAAGTTTTGAAACAATTAAAATTTGACTGGATGGTACTAAAAATAACAGTGATGTTTTCTCCAGTAAAATTTCCTGCATTCCTTGGCCCTATGAAGCAGACAGACTTATTTGGAGTACCAGCTACCCATTTGAACTCACATGAGTAACAAGATACAGAACATGTATTTTTGAATCAATATAAAAGTTTCCCATGTCACAAGCACCTCAGTCATAACAATAATTAAAGATCAAACCCATTTAATGTGAAGTTTAGGCTAGTAGTAATCCAACATGTGTTCTTCAAAGCGGCTTTGGTATTTCAAAAAGAAAAGGAGTACTTGTGGCACCTTAGAGACTAACCAATTTATTTGAGCATGAGCTTTCGTGAGCTACAGCTCACTTCATCGGATGCATACCGTGGAAACTGCAGCAGACTTTATATACACACAGAGAATATGAAACAATACCTCCTCCCACCCCACTGTCCTGCTGGTAATAGCTTATCGAAAGTGATCATCAGGTTGGGCCATTTCCAGCACAAATCCAGGTTTTCTCACCCTCCACCCCCCCCCCCCACAAATTCACTCTCCTGCTGGTGATAGCCCATCCAAAGTGACAACTCTTTACACAATGTGCATGATAATCAAGTTGGGCCATTTCCTGCACAAATCCAGGTTCTCTCACCCCCCTCCCAAAAACCACACACACAAACTCACTATCCTGCTGGTAATAGCTCATCCAAAGTGACCACTCTCCCTACAATGTGCATGATAATCAAGGTGGGCCATTTCCAGCACAAATCCAGGTTTTCTCACCCCCCCCCCCATACACACACAAACTCACTCTCCTGCTGGTAATAGCTCATCCAAACTGACCACTCTCCAAGTTTAAATCCAAGTTAAACCAGAACATCTGGGGGGGGGGGGAAGGAAAAACAAGGGGAAATAGGTTACCTTGCATAATGATTTAGCCACTCCCAGTCTCTATTTAAGCCTAAATTAATAGTATCCAATTTGCAAATGAATTCGAATTCAGCAGTTTCTCGCTGGAGTCTGGATTTGAAGTTTTTTTGTTTTAAGATAGCGACCTTCATGTCTGTGATTGCGTGACCAGAGAGATTGAAGTGTTCTCCGACTGGTTTATGAATGTTATAATTCTTGACATCTGATTTGTGTGGAAAAGCAGCATCACTTGCCCCATAACCTCAGCCATGCGGAACACAATGCCATCCACAGCCTCAGAAACAACTCTGACATCATAATCAAAAAGGCTGACAAAGGAGGTGCTGTTGTCATCATGAATAGGTCGGAATATGAACAAGAGGCTGCTTGGCAGCTCTCCAACACGAGTTTCTACAAGCCATTACCCTATGATCCCACTGAGAGTTACCAAAAGCAACTACAGCATTTGCTCAAGAAACTTCCTGAAAAAGCACAAGATCAAATCCGCACAGACACACCCCTGGAACCCCGACCTGGGATATTCTATCTACTACCCAAGATCCATAAACCTGGAAATCCTGGGCGCCCCATCATCTCAGGCATTGGCACCCTGACAGCAGGATTGTCTGGCTATGTAGACTCCCTCCTCAGGCCCTACGCTACCAGCACTCCCAGCTACCTTCGAGACACCACTGACTTCCTGAGGAAACTTCAATCCATCGGTGATCTTCCTGATAACACCATCCTGGCCACTATGGATGTAGAAGCCCTCTACACCAACATTCCACACAAAGATGGACTACAAGCCGTCAGGAACACTATCCCCGATAATGTCACGGCTAACCTGGTGGCTGAACTTTGTGACTTTGTCCTTACCCATAACTATTTCACATTTGGGGACAATGTATACCTTCAGATCAGCGGCACTGCTATGGGTACCCGCATGGCCCCACAGTATGCCAACATTTTTATGGCTGATTTAGAACAACACTTCCTCAGCTCTCGTCCCCTAAAGCCCCTACTCTACTTGTGCTATATTGATGACATCTTCATCATCTGGACCCATGGAAAAGAAGCCCTTGAGGAATTCCACCATGATTTCAACAATTTCCATCCCACCACCAACCTCAGCCTGGACCAGTCCACACAAGAGATCCACTTCCTGGACACTACAGTGCTAATAAACAATGGTCACATAAACACCACTCTATACCGGAAATCTACTGACCGCTATTCCTACCTGCATGCCTCCAGCTTTCACCCTGACCACACCACACGATCCATCGTCTACAGCCAAGCTCTGCAATACAACCGCATTTGCTCCAACCCCTCAGACAGAGACAAATACCTACAAGATCTCTGTCAAGCTTTCTTACAACTACAATACCCACCTGCGGAAGTAAAGAAACAGATTGATAGAGCCAGAAGAGTTCCCAGAAGTTACCTACTACAGGACAGGCCTAACAAAGAAAATAACAGAACGCCACTAGCCGTCACCTTCAGCCCCCAACTAAAACCCCTCCAATGCATTATTAAGGATCTACAACCTATCCTAAAGGATGACCCAACACTCTCACAAATCTTGGGAGACAGGCCAGTCCTTGCCTACAGACAGCCCCGCAACCTGAAGCAAATACTCACCAACAACCACATACCACACAACAGAACCACTAACCCAGGAACTTATCCTTGCAACAAAGCCCGTTGCCAATTGTGCCCACATATCTATTCAGGGGACACTATCACAGGGCCTAATAACATCAGCCACACTATCAGAGGCTCGTTCACCTGCACATCCACCAATGTGATATATGCCATCATGTGCCAGCAATGCCCCTCTGCCATTTACATTGGTCAAACTGGACAGTCTCTACGTAAAAGAATAAATGGACACAAATCAGATGTCAAGAATTATAACATTCATAAACCAGTCGGAGAACACTTCAATCTCTCTGGTCACGCAATCACAGACATGAAGGTCGCTATCTTAAAACAAAAAAACTTCAAATCCAGACTCCAGCGAGAAACTGCTGAATTCGAATTCATTTGCAAATTGGATACTATTAATTTAGGCTTAAATAGAGACTGGGAGTGGCTAAATCATTATGCAAGGTAACCTATTTCCCCTTGTTTTTTCCTCCTCCCCCCCCCCCCAGATGTTCTGGTTTAACTTGGATTTAAACTTGGAGAGTGGTCAGTTTGGATGAGCTATTACCAGCAGGAGAGTGAGTTTGTGTGTGTATGGGGGTGGGGGGGGTGAGAAAACCTGGATTTGTGCTGGAAATGGCCCACCTTGATTATCATGCACATTGTAGGGAGAGTGGTCACTTTGGATGAGCTATTACCAGCAGGATAGTGAGTTTGTGTGTGTGGTTTTTGGGAGGGGGGTGAGAGAACCTGGATTTGTGCAGGAAATGGCCCAACTTGATTATCACGCACATTGTGTAAAGAGTTGTCACTTTGGATGGGCTATCACCAGCAGGAGAGTGAATTTGTGGGGGGGGGGGTGGAGGGTGAGAAAACCTGGATTTGTGCTGGAAATGGCCCAACCTGATGATCACTTTCGATAAGCTATTACCAGCAGGACAGTGGGGTGGGAGGAGGTATTGTTTCATATTCTCTGTGTGTATATAAAGTCTGCTGCAGTTTCCACGGTATGCATCCGATGAAGTGAGCTGTAGCTCACGAAAGCTCATGCTCAAATAAATTGGTTAGTCTCTAAGGTGCCACAAGGACTCCTTTTCTTTTTGCGAATACAGACTAACACGGCTGTTTCTCTGAAACCTTTGGTATTTCAGTTCTGTCTCAGACACTTGATTTTTTTTTTCAAGTTTAAATGTTATGTAGATGCTGCATTGAACGGTAAAGCCACGTGAAGACCTTGGAGCTCAATTGTACCTGTAAAGCATAGCCCTGGCCTGGGGGCAGCATGGAGCGGCAGAACCCCAGGAGGAAGACAATCTGCCTCAGCAAAGCAGAATGCCTATATGAACTTCTGATGTGCTGGCCATTATGTAGGCAGTTCAGAGTAATGGCCCCATCCTCCTAGCCTTCCCCAGCCACTTTGGCAAAACTGAATCCTAAGAGTCATGCTTGTGCCTCTGGAGAAATAGCAAGGTACCAGCCTGAACACAGGAACTGTAGCCCTGATTTGGGAAAAGACTTAAGCATGTGTAGTAAATCAGGTCTGGAGCCACACACCTAACAATAAGAAAAGGAGTACTTGTGGCACCTTAGAGACTAACCAATTTATTAGAGCATAAGCTTTCGTGAGCTACAGCTCACTTCCTCAGATGCATATCGTGGAAACTGCAGCAGGCTTTATATATACACAGAGAATATGAAACAATACCTCCTCCCACCCCACTGTCCTGCTGGTAATAGCTGGTAATATAGCTGGTAATAGTCTCTAAGGTGCCACAAGTACTCCTTTTCTTTTTGCGAATACAGACTAACACGGCTGTTACTCTGACACCTAACAATGGAGATTAAAAAAAAATATATTGAATAGTTGATGATTAATTGAGCACCATCCCTCCCATGCACTGAATGAGGAAGGGGTCCTGTGGAAAACAATAACATGTGATCATGAAATTAAAGACTGTCTCTTAATTCATACACATAAGGGGGTTGAAGTAAAATTACCTAGGCAACCTTAATTCTGGCATTTCTTACCTTTTGAGTACATGACTTTGCAACTTTAATAATGTTCTTTTAAAGTAGCTTATTGTGTGTGTGCACCCCATGAATATTTACCATAAATAGGCAAAAACCTAGCTCTTTTAAAGTATTTTTTAAAAAAAAATTATCAGGAAATATAGGCAGTTGTTATTTTATATTATTATATAGATCAATTGGTACCTCTGGTATTAAAATATTTACATGAATGACATAGCATCACTGCTTTATGTGAGAGCTATCTCTTAAATATGTTTTGCATACATTTAATCTATTTTGGGGGTCAACAAGGCTATTCTTAAGAAATAGCTTTATATGAAAACCATCTTTATGCACACTTAAACAGATTGAAAATATTTTAACAAAGGAGCACAATGGACCTGCTATGTAGTTTATGAAGAACAAATGTTGCCAGCAGACATATTTGGCAGAAATATCCCAGCTAGTCAGCTAAGGTTGAAATACCAGTACCAACCACAGGCATGTGTTCATATTCTTTCAGACACTTCCATGCAGAACAAAGATTAAGAGGTTTCTTGGGTCATTCTTAGACTGGGAGAGGAGGAAGCATGGGACTAATTGTATAATAAATATCGCATTTATAAAAACAAATCAATATCAAGTCTAACTCCAGCATCATGACAAGCTGACTCGGTCAATTACTATGAAGCAATCCAGTATGCCCATGTGCTACTGTATCTTCTCAAGCAGTAATGAGAAGCTGCAGCTCCACAGAGCAAATCAATAATAGTGCTCCATAGTTTAGTCTAAAGTACAGTGGTCACCATTAAAATATTTTGTATTGTTTCTTTCCAAGTAGATAATTTTATAGGGAATACCAACACCACTGCATTAATATTACACATGTGCCTTGTGTTCTTAGATTCTGGGCTCCTTGTGGCGTGGGCTGTATTCTTTTTTGTATGTGGACATAGATTAGCATGCTATAGGTGCAACAGGAATAATAATAATAACCTAGATCATCTTCTCCCACAGAGGGAAGAAATTCTGGGAGATAAAATCTTTGGAGGATCCTTTTGTAGAGATCTTTCTGCCCTCCAGTTGGAGGATGGGTTTGCCTCCCTGAGAAAAGGCCATAATGGCTGCATCCAAAATTAGCAGATCCAGGATTCAGTGAGAGGTCAGGGCCATCCACAATGCATCCCTATTCCTCAACACTAGCTCCGGCTTCCAGTGTTCTAGCCAGCAACCTGACAATGCAGGTCCTTTGCAGTCAGGTTGTCAGAGACTCCTACTGGCCACAAGAGTTCCTAGAACCTCTTTGTTGGGGAAGGGCTGTACATAATAAATAGTGCAGCCTGAGGTAGTATTACTTTTTCTCTTGACTCTCCACAGAACTGGAGGGGCGGGGGGGAGACAGTAAATCTATCTCCATTGCCATATCTAGGCCCCAGGCCTATGAAGTCTCCACACTCTCTCCCCCTATAGACTCCAGACAACGTGGAAAGGCCTTGAAATGCTCCAAATGGTGGGGTGACAATGCCACAGAGAGGGGAAGATCATGCACAGAGGACAGGACTCCTCTGTGCATATATCTCACATGTCTTGGGGAAACAATCTGGGCCAGTAATACAAATAATTATAAATAATGACTTGTAAAGATTTTAACTTATACACACTACGGTGGTTAATGTGTCAGGGCTGGGTATAATCTGCCCTTAGTGTGAAATAAAACTAATATCAATATATATTTCAGTCAGACAATGAAAACACAGTCCTTGTTTCCATTTATAGTGTGAGTGGACTTGTTAACAGCCACATGATACCTCAACTGGGGTGTTTCATACTCAGATGCGACACTGGGAATGTTCTCTATTCAAGGAAAGGTATTTCTTCTACTCCACCGATTATCTTAGACACGGGCAATAATGCTGCTCTGGCTTGACTGGCTTCCTGGTATTGGAAGGCTAGTTCTTCTCTCTATCCTACTGCATAGAAAATATATATATTGTATACTTTTCCTTTTCTTTCTGAACTGTAATTCACTTCAGTCCTCCTGGAGAGCCTAGAGCAAACTGCCAAAATTATGGCTTTTCCCATACAAATTAGTATGTTATTCCACAGAAGCACACAAATTCTGGTTAGGGCCGCCCTATGGCAGAGCATCAGCATATTTCCACTACTATTCAATTTCAACTGGAAATTTAGTGTGCCAGGGCAGGATCTTGATCCTTAAAACAAAAGAACATTTACAAATGGTTTGTGACACTGAATATTCCAGAGTAGCAAGACTGATTTAAATGTAAACTTAGCAGTCTAACTTCTCCTTGACTTTAAAAACTCTAGCGTACAAACTTTAAAATCCAGCTCTTTAGAACAACACACATTTTTAACAAAAAGACAAACTGGAATACCAATGTTTTGGTCAGATCTTTACAATTATATATTGATCTCAAAGTGGTGCTGTTATTTGTAATCTTTAGTAAATTGTTTGTTCAATGAGAAGTAGGTTTTGATTTTATGTTAGAGACCAGATTTTCCTACCAGGATAGAGTCTTTGGATGTTGACAGAACACCACAGCCTCCTTTAGCAAGACTGCCGGTATATATAAGAAAGTGCATTGGGGCTATAATCTTTAATCATCTCTGAAACAGGACAAAATACTTTATAGATAGGCACAAAATTTCAACACAAAATGAATATTTGTTTACCTCATTAAATATAGAGGATAGACAAAGAAGACAGACACAAGTTGAATAAGAAGTTGAATGAGCCACAGGAAATTGGGGCATCACCACAGAATTATTATAAGAAATATTATTAATTATATTTATTATGGTAGTAACTAAGGCAATGTACAAACACAGAATAGTAGATGAAGAGCTTACAATCTAAATAGACAAGACACACACAGGGTGGGGAAAGGGTAGAACGTATGAGCAGAGAAAACAGTGTGATGGCAGCAAATGGCATGTTATTTCCACTTTCTTTTTTAAGGATGGGTTTAGTTAGAAGGGGATCAGCAAAATAGAAAGTGAAGGGAAAGAGGGGTGGGGAAAAAAGCAGGGGAAAAGAGGATATGAGTAGAGTGCATCTGCTACCCTTAGGAGAGTCAAAGAAGAGGCTGACCTTTCCAGCTGCCATATATATATATCCAGTCAAAATGAAGATCATATTTCCAGAAGCAACAAAAACAGAATGACAGTCCTGCACCTGTTCCCCTTAAATCAAAATGTAAAATCTTAAGTAAAGCATGGTTTCAACTCTTGTATTTTTATTTTATGTCAATACTATTGGGGAAAAACCACCTTAGAGAAATGTTCAGAATATTCACCAATGAAAGCTGCCATTATTTAAGTTAAATGTAAAAAACAAAATTATATGTGCAAGTCACTCACCAGGTGGAGAACAGTGCATTTAATCTTTGAGTCTTAATGATTTACTTGGCTATTGCTGCCTGATATGCAAACTATGTCCTCAGTCCAGCAGTCTTTACTTATGCAAGATTCCCAATTATCTTAATGGGAGTTTTGCCTTGTGCCTTTGAGGCAATACATGGGAGGCATGTATAGCCTCAAAGGCTCAGGCCTGCTCAATACTCCTGAGAGTAGTTCCACTCGGAGGTAAATGGGACCTCTTCCCTGTGTAAAGAAAGTAGGATTTAGCTTTTGGACATCACTCACTTGCATTTGGTGCATTTTCTATCAAACTGAGTTCTACACTATTAAACACCAAATTCAAATATTTTAAAGTTTAATACGTGCCATGAGGAACTGTCAGGGTTCCTTCCCCATTCTGAACTCTAGGGTACAGATGTGGGGACCCACATGAAAGACTCCCTATGCTTATTCTTACCGGCTTAGTTTAAAAACTTCCCCAAGGTACAAACTTTGCCTTGGCCTTGAACAGTATGCTGCTACCACCAAGTGTTTTAAACAAAGACCAGGGAAAGATCACTTGGAGACATCTTTTCCCCCAAATATCCCCCCAAACCCTACTCACCCCTGTTAGGGGGCTTATTCCTTCACCCACTTACTTCCCTGGTCCTTCTCGCATGAACAGAGAGCAACAATACCCGAAGTCCAAAGGTGCAAACAATTCAATGTTTATTGGGGTGAACTTCCAGCAAGCATGATTCCAGTTTCCTTCCTTAGTATCCTCCTTCCCAGCTCTGACACCACAGAGCCTTACACCTGTGTCCCTGTTCCCATTCCTACCCTTAGCCAAACATGATTCCAACTTCCTTACCCCCATTCCCTGTTCCCATCTCCCACCCCTCTACTTCCTGATTGACTGCAGACTATATAGTAAAACTTGAGTTCTGCTTTGCTATACCTTAACCAATCATTTTCCTGAAATTTAACTAACCAATCCTAACATATTGTAACATGATTAGCTAACCAATTATATCCCACCACCTTAATTAGTTTACACCCAGCAAAATTAATTATACAGCAGACAGGAACAATCACAGAACCAGACAGAGATTATACAGACAAACAATAGCAAAGTGGGAACTATAATGACAAAACAATACAGAAGTGAGGATTTCACATCCCAGCTATTGATAAGTGAGTTCTTGCCAGACAGGATGCTATCAAACTAAGTTTCCTTTTACATTTTCTAGGCACTTCCCTTTCTCTGGAGGTGATAGGAATACAATCCTGTCCTGATAGTGCCTAACAGCCCAATAGCACCTTATTTCAATGTGACTAGTTTGGAATGTGAGGATGTGACTGTTCACTTCCTAGCTTATGGCTGCCTCTGCTGCTTAGCCAAAGGCCTTAGCCTAAGAACAGGGCCTCAGACTGTCACAGTAAGAGAAGGCCCTTACACCAGCAGACAGTGATTTTGATTCTTTCTTTTATACCTCTATAACTAGCCAAGTGATAAGAATACACCTAAATTCTTAAAGTACAGGCCTTTGCAGACAGGCCTGAATATCTATATCCTAACAACCCCCTTTCCTGGGGAGGCTTGAGAATAATATCCTAACCAATTTGTTACAAAATCATCAAAGACCCAAACCCCTGGATCTTGGAACAATGGAAAAATCAGTCAGGTTCTTAAAAGAAGGATTTTATTTTATTTTTTTTTAAAAAGATAAAAATCATCTCCTTAAAATCAGGATGGAAAATACTTTCCAGGGTATTCAGATTCAAAACATAAAGGATCGCCCCCTGGGCAAAACCTTAAAGTTACAGAAAACAGTAATAAACCTCCCTCTTAACACAGGGAAAATTCACATACAACAAAAGATAAACTAATCCACCTTGCCTGGCTTACCTATACGGGTTGCAATATTGGAGATTTGGATTAGGATGGGTTGGAGAAGATGGATTTCTGCCTGGCTTCTCTCAGTCCCAAGAAAGATCAACCATGTAAACAAAGAGCACAAACAAAACCCTTCTACCCCCAAGATTTGAAAGAATCTTGTCTCCTTATTGGTCCTTTGGGTCAGGTGCCAGCCAGGTTAGCTGAGCTTCTTAATCCTTTACAGGTAACAGGATGTTGCATCTGGCCAGGAGGGATTTTATAGCACTGTATACAGAAAGGTGGTTGCCTTTCCCTTTATATTTATGACAGGAACTAATATATATATATATATATATATATAATACAACAATATTATATATATAATCATACAACAATACAGTTCTAAAGAGATTTTATAATATTCATTGTTGATAAGTACAAAGGAAAGCACACTGGAAAAATAATCCCAACTATACATACAAAATGATGGGGTCTAAATTAGTTATTACCACTCAAGAAAGAGATTTTGGAGTCATTGTGGATAGTTCTCTGAAAACATCTGTTCAATGTGCAGTGACAGTCAAAAAAGCAAACAGAATGTTAGGAACCATTAGGAAAGGTATAGAAATAAGACAGAAAATATCATAATGTTACTGTATAAATCAATGGTTGAATATTTAGTGCAGCTCTGGTTGCCTCATCTCAAAAAGGATATATTATAATTGGAAAAAGTATCGAAAAGGGCAACAAAAGTGATTGGGGTATGCCACGTCTTCCATCCAAGAAGAGATTAAAAAGACTAGGACTGTTCATCTTAAAAATAGATGACAAAGGGAGAAATAATAGAGGTCTATAAAATCATGAAAAAGTGAAAGAAAAGTGTTATTTACAATGTAGCGGGGCAGTCACCCTGCTCCGGCCTTGAAGGGGTTAAAACAGCCCTGGGAAAGGGCTGCCCCGGGGGAACCAATAGGGTAGGCTGATTGGGGAAGCAGCCACAGCTGGGGCAACACCCCAATCAGGCCACAGCTGGCCCTATATAAGGACTCAGGGAGGAGCTGTCAGAAAAGGGTACCTGGAGTGGAGCAGGGCTGGGGAAAGGCCAGAGGATCTAGAGAGCTCTAGCCTGGCAACTCCCCAGGCTGAGGCCTTGCTAAAGGCCTATGCAGGTACTGGGGCTGGGAGGTGCAGCCCAGAGATAGGCAGAGGCAGCTGGTCCAACCCCCTTGCTGATGATGAGTGGTTTACAGACTGCAGTCTGCCTCAGTGAGTGGGGGCTAGATGATGACTGATAGTAGTCACTGAGGTGAAGATAGAGGGTTGGGGTCTCCCGTGGGTGGGGAGACACAGACTTTTGGTTACTGCTGGAGGCAGAACCCCAGGGAAAGGGGCATGGGGGTCTAGGAGGGACACGGGGGGCCAGCGGCTGGTGAGACACTGGCCTGCAGAGGGCATGCCATCTGCTGGAGAGCTAATTCCCAGGATGACCAGCAGGAGGTGCTGCACTGCTGAGTCATTGCTTTGCTACATACCCCTTCACATAACACCAGAACCAGGGGTCACCCAATGTACTTAATAAGCAGCAGGTTTAAAAGAAACATAAGGAAGTATTTCTTTAGTCAACCTGTGGAACTCCTTGTCAGGGGATATTGTAAAGGCCAGAAGTATAACTGAGTACAAAAAATAATTAGATAAGTTAATGAGGATAGATCCATCAATGGCTATTAGCTAAGATGGTCAGGGTGAACATAATTTTTTGATTGCCAGAAGCTTGGGACTGGATGACAGAGGATGGATCATATAATTGTGCTATTCTGTTATTCCCTCTGAAGCATTTGGCATCAGCCACAGTCTGAAGACAGGATATTGGGCTACATGGACCACTGGCCATTTTTGTGTTCATATACATATACATATATATGCTTAAATTGCAGGTTACATTACTTGTCATCTTTCAAATCCCCAAAACACTGATCAGGACATTGAAGAGAATGAAATATATGGAATGAAACAAGGATGGGTTTTAAAGGTAAAGCAGAACTGCACCATTTTATGACATCAGGGTCCAAGTTTTTATTGAACTAAAATGCGCATTAAGGTCATAATGTATGTAACTCTTTAGCAAATATGCAGCACCACCTTGAAAATACAATACCTGGATAACCTGACATCAGGTGTGTTATCAGTAATTCATGTAGACCAAGTTTTCTGTGGAATTAGATGAAACTACAAAAAATAGCATTTTTGTTAGCGTTCAAGCCTTTTGAAGTTAGCACTCTTTTAGGCTGGTGGAGGTTGAGATCCCTCTCTGGTTTTACTTTCAGAAACTTTTTTTTCACCCAGTAATACTAAAATGGCTCCAAGCACCACAGAACCTCGCAAGCACAGTTCCCACACTTTCTCTTTCCTTGCACCAGTGTTGGGGCACATTTGCTATAGTGGCTAATATCTGCTCAGAGCAGCAGGGAGGGGACCTTCAGCAAGTCAGTTATAGCTCCTTGATTTTTTTTTTTTTTTGGTTTGGTTCACTATGGGTACTGACCCTAGTATATGTTAGAGCAGCCTGAAGGTTGCTCTAATCTATGGCAGCTAGTAAGACTCAAGGGAATATCCACTAGCCAGGGAGGTCTGGTGTCTGGGGTTGGTCCTGCTTTGAGCAGGGGGTTGGACTAGGTGACCTGCAGTCTCTTCCAACTCTAATCTTCTATGATTCTATAGAGCATGCTTTATTATTGTCATGCCACCTTCTGCACCTGGGCTTTAGCGAGATGTGATATAGTCAACTATGACATCTCTTCTCCTACCAGAGAATCCTATATGCTGCTTGGGAAGATGAGGTTTCTGCTCTTTTGTACTTCCTGCGTGACACAAAGGCCTCAGAGTAGGCAGCAAATCTGCCCTAGAGTCTGGTTGTGCTGCTTCTTCCCAGACTTATCCACAGAGGTTCATATTTGTTTCTAATGGCCATTTAACATCCACTGTTTGCTATATTTGATTCACTCTTGTGATGTTATAACTATGATCTCTAAAATCCTTTTCAAGAGTGTGTTAAAGAAAACTGTATTGTGTCTTTACAATGTGATTTGAGATGCCTGAAGTTTTAAACTAAGATACTAGGGGCCTGCTTCTGATCTCATGCCAGTGTAAATCAGGAATGACTCCAGTGAAATCAATTTGGTTACACTGGTGTAAAAACTGGTGCTGTATAAATGTCAGGCTCAGACCTCAATAACAGAGTAACTGTAAGGGAAACATGATTATTAAAAGCAACAAGGAAAAACTATGGGCTAGAATCATTTTCATCAAAACATTGTTCAAGCCTGAGGCCTTGTCAACACAAGGAAATGGACTGATTTAACTCTTCTGGAATACTTATTCTGGAAAAACTAATTTTCTGGAATAACGTCTTTGGGGACATAATATTCTGAACTGAAATCGCTTCTAATCCAGAATAATAACTCTGCTTTGCCATCTGAAGTAATTATTCTGGATTAAAGTCACCGTTATTCCATAAGAGGGTGCCCACACAGGGACATCAGAGTAGTTATTCCAGTCAATTTCCCCATGTAGACAAGCCCATAGACAATCCAGATTCTTCTCCATTTCCATTAAGTTGGCCATTTTTCTTTTTTCTGGTTTGTTTGTTCCTTCACTTGCAGGCAGGTCTTCACTCTCTTTTTTTTTGTCTCTCGGTTGTTTTAGATCACATCCTTATTACCATTCTTTTAATTAGAGCTTTGTCTCTTGCTCTTGGGCTAGGAGTGCTTGATTGATACCTGCCAAGGGGGAAGGAGTACTTGTTCAGTACTTCCCACTGTTCCCCTGTGATACTTTGGCTATGTTTATACTTGGAGCTAGGGGTGTGATTCCCAGCTCAGGTAAGTACACCTCTATCTCTCATTGAGCTAGCATACTAAACATAGTAGTGTAGCCACAATAGCATGGGTAACAGCGGATGGGCTAGCCACCCTGAGTACATACCTGTGGGGTCCAGATGGGTTTGCACTCAGGGTAGCTAGCCTGTACCATTACTTCCCTTGCTATCATGACTACACTGCTATTTTAGCAGGCTAGATTGATGAGAGCTAATGCCAATAAGTCTACCTGAGCTGGGAATCACACCCCTAACTCCAACTGTAGACATAGCCGTAAGTAAGATAATAGGGGCAGGAGAGAGAATCAAACCTTTTTGGATGGAGGGAAGCTACAGTGCTGCTCCTTTGAAATCATGGGGCTGTGTAAGGGGAGGGGGAGAATGGGGAGTTCTAGAGAATCGTTCAGAGATACTGCAAGGTCCAGATGGTTTATTTTAGAGAAGATTAGGTAAGAGGGCATGATTAAAAAAATAATGAATAGTATACAGTAGGGGATAGAGATTTTTGTCATAATACAGGAACAAGGAGCTGTACTTGGATTATAAACCACTTGGGGCAGAGACCATATTTTTATTCTGTATTTTCTTCAGTAGTACAAATAATAAATACTAATAATAACAATAATGCAATTGAGAGGGTACCTTTAAAACTGATAAAAGAAAGACCTTCTCAGGCTACACTAGCCTGGGGAACTCATTGCCACAGGATATCACAGAGGCCAAAAACTTAGCTGCATTCATAAAAAGGGATTGAATTGTATACAGATAAGGAGATCACACACAGCCACAATAGTAATGGGGTTTAAAAAAAACATTTGGAAGAGATAAATCCTCATGCATCAGGGCATAAAAACCCCACTTCTAAGTGACGAGATTAGGAAGATACGTAGGCCCAGATTTTTAAAGCTATTTAGGTATCACTGCTCAGTGTGAAAACCCTGAACTGATTTAGGAGCCTACATCTCATTTTCAAAAGGGATTTAGGCACTTAGGAGGCTAAATTTCATCAAGAGTCTGGGCCTTAACCTATATGCAGATGATTCCATAAATGCCTATAACAGATTTTTGTACTTTCTTTTGAAGCATCTGGTGCTGGACATTGTCCAAGACACAATACTAGACTAGGACACTAGACTAGAGTGATCACTATTTTATTCCATTACAGCAATTCCTATGTTCCAATGTACCTAAAAAGATGCAAAAGGCATGAACATTTTAAAATGGTAGGGTTGTCTGATAAAACTAAGGTAAAGCTGCATGTTTGGGAAAAACTAAAACCATTTGAAGATATTTGACTTAAGTTTCATAAAACAAAAAAGAGAACTATAGATGGCTTGTTGCATGCGTTCACTAATCCAAGATAGTGATCTAAGAAAGGGACACAATTAGAAAAGCATCCACCCTCCCTAGCAAATACTAGGCTAGCTCATCAGCTGATGTAAATCAGCATAGCTCCATTAAGTTTAAGAAAGCTTTGCTGATTTGCAGCAGCTGACCATATGGCCCAGTGTTTTTACCCAATATCTGGAAATCTAATTCATCTTGATCCATAGCACAAATTTTTCCAGAAATGTTAATTTTCTTGACAGTTTTCTAGCTCTTCAGTGTGACTAAAAATAGGGGGAAAGTCATACATTTTATAAAGTTGAAGCATGATCATTGATTTGGCATCATGATGATGTCTGCTCTTGTAATTTAAGAAAAACACATACAGATGAATCTCTTCCCTAGGCTGCCAGCTTGAGATTTCATGAACAAACTGAAATATAAATATACCTGATTTAACCTCTGTCGCCTGTTGTGAAGATTTATAGATACCGTTTCTTGGGCTGCTGTTACAGTTCTTGTTACATTGTTCTGAAACTTGTTTTTATATGCTGTCTGCACCCACAAGAGAGGGGTTAGATTTTGGAGTTTTCCCAGAGTAGCAGTCTGCAAAAGTTGCAGCAGGGAATCCGAGATGGAAAAGCAGTTAAATATGTACTTTGGTTTTCCACAGCCTGTGTAAACTAGACATTTTGTAAACCTTTGATTTTTCAATAAGAACTGCTTTCCCAGCAGACAGACTGTCTTCATAAAGAAAAAGAAAAAGAAAAGCTAATCTAAGTACTCTGACAAATTTAGTTTAACTTCAGTTAGTGATGGAGTAATTTACTGAAAACCTTGTAAAACTTCTAGAGTTGATAAGGGCCAGTGTTCTTCTAATGAATGTCATCAATTTCTGTTTCTGACTGTCAGCAGGCTCCTAGCAAAATTACTTCATGCTGGGAATAATGTCCATTTGGGGGTGATGGTGTCTGGAAGCAACATCATTTCAAGTCTCTATGACAAGTGAATATCAAATGCTCATTTTAAAGACTGTATCATATCTTTGCTCAGCAATCTGGAAATTCCTGTCATCATTCATCATAGTGATGTTGGTTAATCCAATTTATCGTCCACAGGTTCACCAGGCTCTGATCTATTTAGTGGAGTCTTTCTTAAAGTGCTTTTTAAATGGCTTTGGTGTGATTATGTGCATAACGTGAATCCTGGTAATGTCATAACAGTTGGCAGAAATTAATTGAATTGCCACATGGATTTCAGTAGGGTTTCTCGTGAATTGAAGGAAACCTTAAATGCCATGATAGTCTGCTGCGATCTGCTCATGTGAAATACCAATAGCATATTCCTAATGAATGGCAACAGGATAGTGTTTTACTGTACAGAATTCATATTAATTGAGTATTTTTCTATTGAGTCATGAATTGGAAGAGTGATGGATTTTTTTTCTCAATGTTCATTTTGTTTTTCTGAAGTTAGTCACAGACTATTTCTGTTTGAACTTACTCTAGAGTTTACCAGATGTTCCATTTGGATTCCACGTTACTGCATGTTCACTGGAGTTCACAGATGAGCTTTCCACTGAACACTTATTTTGAATTCTAATGAAATCCAGTTATAAAGTTAGTGTTTGAGAGTTATTAGAAGGTGCTGCTTTCCCTTACTGCCTGTCATTAATGGTTAAATCATCATAATCAGGAAGTCACTATGGAGATTAGGTTAATTTGCAAGAAATCGAAAGTTCTTCCTTCTTCCATTTTTTGTATATTTGAGTGTTTTTATAATACCACCCTATTCTAGGCTGCCATATTAATGTTGAATGGTTATTCGTCTAAGCCAGTTTTCATCAATAATGTGCCTTGACAAATTAGAGAACTGGTGTGAAATCCAACAAGATGAAATTCAATAAAAAACAAGTGCAAAATATTTCACTTAGGAAGGAAATTTTAATTCCCAAATGCAAAACGGGAAATAACTGACTAGGTGGTACTATTGCTGAAAAAGACTGGGGGTTATAGTGGATCACAGATTGAAAAGCCAGCAGTGTGATGTAGATGCAAAAAAGCATATAATTCTGGGGTGTATTTACAGGAGTATTGTGCGTAAGACACAGGAGGTAATTGTCCCACTCTCCTGGGCACTTGTAATTAAATTCTGGAATAGGCTTCCAAGGGAGTTTGTGGAATCCCAGTCCCAGAAGATTTGCAAGAACAGGTTAGACAAATACTTGTCTCGGTGGTTTTGGTTTATTAGGTCCTGCATTTGTGCAGGAGGCTGGGCTTGATAACCTCTGAAGGTCCTTTCCAGCTCTACATTTTTCTGATTCTAAGTCAGTGAATATTGTGTGATTGTTCACCCTTGCCACATGGTATTGCATCTGGTCCCTAACTGGCTAACTGAAGCTTACTAAGGAGACTAATGAAATTCCAGTATGAATTTTGGGACAAAAATATTTGTAGTAAAATTCATGAAACATCTGGGATTCACAAAACAGTGTAACATCTGGTAGTCACCTAAATAATTGCAAATAATGAAAGCTCTGACTCAATGAATCATTGTGAACAGAACACAGCACTTTCATTTATTAAAATATTTATACATCTGTTTGGGTTTTTTTACTCCTTTCCTAACTGTAATGGATACAGAACTATATGCCAGGAGTTCCAAACCTGGGGTTTGTGAAAACGTGCTGGAGAGTTACAACCACCCTTGCTAACACCATGTTAGGGGTCAGATCAGAGGACCGCATAATGGGCTTGATGGACCTTTGGTCTGACCCAGTATGGCTGTTCTTATGTTATGCTCTTAGGAGAGGTCTGAGCTAAATTGTGGGTAGATAGGAGGTGGGTCTTGGTATGGAAAAGTTTGAAAACTTCAATTAACTTTTTGTGGTTTTCCCATTGGAAAATGTCAATTTGAAATTATCAAAATTGAATTGTTCCATAGGAGTATGTGGATTTTGATGAAATTCTCAAGCTCCCTGATTCCCTGGCAGGGAGCTTAGGAGTTGGGACTCCCAGAACTTCTATCTTCCTAGCTCTGCAGCAGCTCACATGGTGGGGTTCCCAGACAGCCAGGTGAGCATACTTTATTTCAGAAACACCAAAACATTCCTATAGTTATAAGCTTTGTCCACATAGCATTGACTGAGCCCCCATACTCTTGTCACAGCATATACTGGGCTCATGGTGAAACCTAGGAAGGGTCTTCTCAGGCAGACTTTTCTTTAGATGTTCCAAAGTCTTGGGCAGGAAAGAAGAAAAGTCCCAAGGACTTTACAGGCATCAGCAAGGCATTCTCCTTTTTTTGCAACTGGAAACTGACAGTTCCATAGCACATTCCTCAGATCCATAGCACATTCCTCAGATGAAGACTCATGGAAAGCAAGGAGGCCTCACCAGGAGGATGAAAGTGAATTAACATCACAGTTGTGCTGCATTCCCTTGAGGTAACACATGTATTCAGAATTCATTGCTAGATTTTTTTTTATCATTTTTTTTTGGTGAGTGTATTTGAGTACATATTTCAGAATCTGCACCCATTCTGTAAAATGTTTATTACTATTTTAGGAGCCAGTTTTTGGAAATTATGCAGTTAATATATAATGATAAATATATGGTTAAAGTTTAAATCACTGAAGTCTGATTTCTCAGTGCAACAAGGATTTCCCATAACAAAGTGATGATTATGGACATTGAACGAATAAACTCCAAACATTAGCCATTTTAGAGTTCCACCAGGCATAAGAGAAGCATATACATTTGGCAACCATACATCCTGGTGACACAGACACATATCCACACAGCTATCTTAGAAGCCAGGTGGAACCTGGGAATTCCCATGCCAGACGGGAACAATGGTATCTAGCCCAGAGTTCTGTCTGATGGGCAATGACAGGTGCTCCAGATTCTGTCCTCAGAAACTTTCCCTCATGTTTGTATTTGTCATGCTTATTATGGTAGTGCCTAGGGGCTGAGACTTGGGCTCCGTTGTGATAAGCATTGTACAATGAGTGATAGACATTTCATTCCTCAATGAGTTGACAGTCTAAATAGAGAAGACAAAGGGCAGGGAAAAGGAATAGAACACACAAACAGAATGAGCAATGAGATGGCTGCAAACATCATACTAATACCAGTATGTGTATATTTATTGTCAGTTATGCTGAGAACCCCACTGAACCTATGTTAGGAGGGGATTAGATAAACGGAAAGACCAGGTTGGTGCAAACAACATTCCAGCCCCTGTGCTGATTAGCTCAGAGTAAAAACTGCAGAAAACAGTCCAGTGATGATATCATCAGCATCTGTCCCTCCCAGCTTAACCTGCAGCTGTAGCACCATCTTCAGGCTCTGTCTGGCTCCTCCCTGCAGTTTCTTTCCCAAACACCACATGGCTGGGAGCAGCAAGGAATGCCACATGAGTCCTAGTGCCTTGGAGGGTTGGGTTCCCCTGGGTCTGGGGTGTGCAGAAGGAGGGATGTCTGACTGCAGGAGTTTCCTTAAGGGCTAGATCCTTAGCACCTTCTAAATCTACTTGGTGCCTCATGATGTAGAACTAGAGTGAGAGGACCCATGTTCCCTGGAGGGACTGTTACTGAGTGGGCACCTGGGAATGCGGGGATTAGAGGCTAGGAGTAACTACGGTTCCACCTCAAGACAGAAAAGCCAGCCACTGACCGCCCCACCACCACCAACAAAAAGTGTTTGTAGTGTTGACTGTAGCAAATCATTATTAAAATGTTTTAGGGAACCATTTTACACACACAATGTATATTTTTGTTACTTTATAATTTCTTTCCCTATCCTAACATGGTGCCGTAGTCCAGACTATGGGAGTGTGATCTGTAGAGCCGTCTAATGTGTTCCAAGTGGTGCGGGAGGGGAAGGCACATTAAATCTTTTAGGAGGTAAGGCTGTACCCAAAGGGGAAAAATGGCAGGTAAGTTATAAACCAGCCAGGTGGAAATCCTAAAAGCAATTCAGCTACATGGACAGAGCAGTGCAAAGGGTTTAATAAAGTTCCACTTCAATTTTCAGCTAATGTAATCCTGGGATGCATGAAGAGGGCCCTCATGAATAGGAGAATACAGGTTATTTTACCTCTGTATTTGGCACTGGTGCAACTGCTGCTGGAATACTACACCCAGTTCTAGTGCCCACAATTCAAGAAAGATTTTGATAAATTGGAGCAGGGTCAAAGAAGAGCCCTGAGAATCACTAAAAAATTAGAAAACATGCCTTACAGTGAGAGACTCAAAGATCTCAATCTATTTAGCTTAACAAAGAGAAGGGAAAAGGGTGATTTGATTACATTATAACATGTAAGGATCTACAGGGGGAACAAATATTTAATGGGCTTTTTAATGTAGATATAGCACAATCCCATGGCTGGAAGTTGAAGCTAGACCAATTCAGACTGGAAATAATGTGTAAATATTTGACATTGAGGGTGATTATCCACTGGAACAATTTACCAAGGGTCATGGTGGCTTCTGCAACACTTCCAATTTTTAAATCAAGATTGGATGCTTTTCTCAATTCTATGCTCTAAGAATTTTGGGGAAGTTGGTTGGCCTGTCTTATACCCAAGGTTGGAACAGATGATTACAGTGGTCCCTTCTGGTCTTGGAATCTATGAAATTTTACCTGTATTCAGCTTCTGTCTATGCAAAATGAAACATGGTGGCAGCGTCTGAGCTGTGAGTTCTCTGAAGTGCAGCACTGCCAGTGTGAGCCATGGATCTTTGTCTGAATCCCACTGGAGCCTTGGATTTTGAAGACACAAATCTAGTCCAGTGATGGTCCCCATGGAAGGAGGAGTTTGAGCTGTTCACAGACCTGGCCACGCAAGAGGAAGACAATAGCAGGAAAGTAAAACTGTTACTCGCTGTATTGGGGATCAAGGCAGAAAGGTCTGCAGCACACTGAAGCTCACCACTGCCTCAAGCCTCACAGCAGTCCTAGAAGCCCTGGGGGCCTTTCTGCTCCCCAAAGCAGAATGAAATTGTGGAGCAACACTGTTTTTTTTTTCACTAGAGACTAAGCCAAAGGGGAGGGGATAGACATCCCCAGCCCCCAGGTTAGTGCTTTACACACACTGGCTGCTACATGCAGTTTTGGGGACTTGACAGACTCCCTAATTCAGAAATTTG
Organism: Lepidochelys kempii; assembly: GCF_965140285.1. Taxonomy (NCBI): domain Eukaryota; kingdom Metazoa; phylum Chordata; order Testudines; family Cheloniidae; genus Lepidochelys; species Lepidochelys kempii. The sequence goes on from NC_136382.1 coordinate 60,041,231, forward strand.
AACCTTGAGTTCAGAACTGAGAACCTTGGGATCACTACCTGTGGGAGCAGCTGCTCCAGGAAGGCAAGTGTCACATTAGACAGGTGCTTAGATATAGGGTGGCCAGCAGAAACCTCAAGAGAAGGTGAAAGCCCTAGGAATTACCACACCTTGAGAAGTACATGCTGGACAACAGCAAAGGAGAGCAAGCAGCCAGGGTTCCATAACCATAGTGTTAGGCATTGCCCATGGGATACACTATGGGCAGATAAAGGAGAAGTGCTGGAGGCTGCAGGGATCAACCTGGCATCCAGCACAAATTAGAACAGCCTCAAGTCTGCTGTCAGATATGCTGACTAGGAAATTCTACGCTGGCCAGGATCACCCCTCATTACCCTTCCACACCCTGGAACACCATCAATATTGTGTATGTGTATGTAGGGAAAGAATGAGGGTGGATGCTAGGACTTAAAGCAGCTTGAAGTCCCCTTTCTGTCAGTGGTGCCAAGCCTTCATTAGGAACAGGTGAGGCTGAATGAAGGATAAATTGAACAAGGGAACTTTATTGAACTCCAAGCTGTGCTCTGTCCATGTGGTTGAGTTGCTGCCAGCACAACACTCCAAAGTTCCCTGTTTTTCAGGTGTGCCATCAGCAACAGTCCCTCCAGTTCCACTGATCAAGATATACCTTCCCTCTTTTACAGACTTTTTAGTATAAATATTAAACACAAATAAGAGATGCCCAGAACCCCACCCCATGTCCCTTTGGCTAGAGGTTGCTAGGACATGTCTTGTCTTTACCACAGACTCACCTGGTTACATAGTCGTCGAGAGATCATTCCCAGTGCAGTTGCCTGTTGAGTAGACTAAACCAACTCTGTCATCTGTCTCCAGGTCTAGCAAGCTATATCTCTGTGGAGTCTCCTCTCCCCCTGTGTGGCTGCCCTCTAGATGAGTCTCGGTCTCTCCATTTTGTGGTGATCTCTTTGGGTGTTGTACCTGCTGATTTGTAAGTGCCTCTTGTTCATTTAGATAACTTGTCCCTCTTGCATAGTCACCTCATAAGTCCTGGATGCCACTTCACCCCTCAACTCCTTTAGCCCACTCATTCTGGTGTCTCTAGTGACTGAATCCTCACTGGAGTGCTTGTCTCCAGGGTTGGTAGATCCTTGGCTGACCTGCTGTGCTCTAGTGATGTTTTCTCTGATTGTTGGCCATCTCTTCTTGGGGATGTCCACAACCTTCTGGCAGCAACAGGCCTCCACTCATTGGCAATAGGTTTTGGTCCTTCATCCCACCAGTGCCTGCACTGGACTGTTTTGGCACCACAGTGGTGGGGTATTCCTGTGTGCCAAAAATGATAATCAGGGGCCTGAACTAGAAGAAACAGCCTTGGTCAAGCTCCCATTTGTGTGCAGATTGCTTGAATTCTTCTGAGGCAAATTGGGGTCTGTTGTCAGTGAAGACAATGTCCAGAATGTCATATCTCACAAAGTGAGCCTTCCATTTGCCAGTCACTGACTTGCTTCTTGCATCAGGCAGGATATCACCATTCCAAAAATTTGAATAGTAGTCCACCATAATTAACTACTGATTTTCATTGGAGGTATATAAATCGGCTCCACCTTTTCCCATAGAGAGGTGAGCAGCTCACGTGGTGACAGTCTTTCTGCTGGTAGTTATCACATGATCAGTAAATTTTACACCCTTCTATCAAGGAGTGAAGTTGTGTGTTCATTCCCAATCAGTAAACACACACTCATGCTTGTCAATGCTTAGTATGAGGTGGGGACAACAGCTCTGTCCTTGAAATATGATTCCATCCTGCACTCTCAGCTCATCTTTAATTTGAAAATATGGTTATGCTCCTACCGGTACTTGGCTTTTGTCTTTTGACCACCCTGCTAGTATTGCTCTCTTGACTGCCTGTAATTGAATGTCCTTTACCATAGATTATTTACTTTCCATAAGCTTTGCTGTTAAAATTGTGAGATAGTGTGATGGATTTGATCTCCTGATCCTGTTTTCCTGATGCTGGGTGTGTGTGTGTGTGTATGTATATGTATATGTATAATATATTATATATATGTATAATATATATGCTGTGCTCAGGGTATCAGATAACACCAATAATTGTCCTGGACAATATCTCATCTCTAACTGTTAGTGCTATAGGTGCATCAACAGAGAATCCTAGAAATGTAGGGCTGGAAGGGACCTCAAGGAGTCATCTAGTCTGGCCCCCTGCACTGAGGCAGGACCAAGTATTCCTAGACCATCCCTGACAGGTGTTTGTCCAACCTGTTCTTAAAAACCTCCAATGATGGATTACATAACCTCTCTTGGAAGCTGTCATAAATTTAAAGGGAAGGGTAAACACCTTTAAAATCTCTCCTGGCCAGAGGAAAAACCCTTTCATCTGTAAAGGGTTAAGAAGCTAAGATAACCTCACTGGCACCTGACCAAAATGACCAACGAGAGACAAGATATTTTCAAAGCTGGAGGGGGGAGAAACAAAGGCTGTCTCCGTCTGTGTGATGCTTTTGCCGGGAACAGAAAAGGAATGGAGTCTTAGAACTTAGTAAGTAATCTAGCTAGATATGCGTTAGATTCTGTTTTGTTTAATAGCTTTGCTGAATGGAATGTATATTCCTGTTTTTGTGTCTTTTTGTAACTTAAGGTTTTGCCTAGAGGGATTCTCTGTTTTGAATCTGATTACCCTGTAAGGTATTTACCATCCTGATTTTACAGAGGTGATTCTTTTACTTTTTTTCTTCAATTAAAATTCCTCTTAAGAACCTGGATTGCTTTTTCATTGTTCTTAAGATCCAAGGGTTTGGGTCTGTGTTCACCTATGCAAATTGGTGAGGATTTTTATCAAGCCTTCCCCAGGAAAGGGGGTGTAGGGTTTGGGGAGGATTTTTGGGGAAAGACGCTTCCAAGCGGGCTCTTTCCAGGTTATATATCTGTTAGACACTTGGTGGTGGCAGCAATAAAGTCCAAGGGCAAAAGGAAAAGTAGTTTGTACCTTGGGGAAGTTTTAACCTAAGCTGGTAAAAATAAGCTTGGGGGGTTTTCATGCAGGTCCCCACATCTGTACCCTAGAGTTCACAGTGGGGAAGGAACCTTGACAGAAGCCTATTTCAGAATGTAACTATCCTGATAAGTTGCAGTACCCAGACAGGGCTTTGCCATGACTGTCTCTAGGGGTTTATGATCTGTTTGCACTATTGCTGGGTGACCCTATGTGCCCTGATGGAATCACTCCACTCCAAAAAACAGCCAGAAGCTTTTTTTCTCCTATTTGGGCATACCCCAGTTCAGTCTGACAGGGCAATATGGGCATAAGTAACCTGCTGCTGCTGCAAAACCGCTATACCCATTCATTTTTCCAGTGCATCACTGTGGAGCGCCAATAGTTCTCCTGGCTGGTAATACTTCAGGACAGGGCATCTGTCATAAATATAAAGGGAAGGGTAAACCCCTTTAAAATCCCTCCTGGCCAGAAGGAAAAATCCTCTCACCTGTAAAGGGTTAAGAAACTAAAGGTAACCTCGCTGGCACCTGACCAAAATGACCAATGAGGAGACAAGATACTTTCAAAAGCTGGAAGGAGGGAGAAAAACAAAGGGTCTGTGTCTGTCTGTATGCTGCTTTTGCCAGGGACAGAACAGGAATGGAGTCTTAGAACTTTTAGTAAGTAATCTAGCTAGGTATGTGTTAGATTATGATTTCTTTAAATGGCTGAGAAAAGAGCTGTGCTGAGTAGAATGACTATTCCTGTCTGTGTGTCTTTTTTGTAACTTAAGGTTTTGCCTAGAGGGATTCTCTATGTTTTGAATCTAATTACCCCGTAAGGTAGCTACCATCCTGATTTTACAGAGGTGATTCCTTTACTTCTATTAAAAGTCTTCTTGTAAGAAAACTGAATGCTTTTTCATTGTTCTAAGATCCAAGGGTTTGGGTCTGTGGTCACCTATGCAAATTGGTGAGGATTTTTACCAAACCTTCCCTGGGAAGTGAGGTGCAAGGGTTGGGAGGATTTTGGGGGGAAAGACGTGTCCAAACCACGTTTTCCAGTAAACCCAGATAAAGTTTGGTGGTGGCACTGGAAATCCAAGGGTAAAATAATTTTGTACCTTGGGGAAGTTTTAACGTAAGCTGGTAAAAGTAAGCTTACGAGGTTTTCATGCAGGTCCCCACATCTGTACCCTAGAGTTCAGAGTGGGGAAGGAACCTTGACAGCATCCATTATCATTTGTTTCAGTGTGTCAAATGCTTGCTGTTGAGAATCTGCCCAGTCCCACACAACACCCTGCCTTGTGAGCTGACATGTGGGTTCTGTTACTGCAGCCAGGTGTGGATCGAACTTGGACAGAAAAGTCTTTGGAAAGTCCTGGCAAGATGTCCTCCATTGTGGGCAGCAGATTATGCCAACTTTTCAATGCCTGGTTCAGTGGCTTTGGGTCTATACAGGTGTGTAATTTGCCTGATAGCTTCTTTACCACCACCATGCTGCTTACACAATCTGTACCGGCCTTTACAAGTTTTTGGTACCCCTGCTCTGCAGACATTTGAGCTTTCCATAATGGATTACATACCACCAAAGGAGTTTTCCTTCATGGTAAGCACACAAGTTCCACTGTGGAGTCTACTTCCATTTGTAGCTTTCCTTTGAGGCACCCATTACCTTTGAAAATATGCCATATGCATTTAAAATTGTCTCCATTGACTTCTCATTTTTCTTTTTGCACTGCAGCTATAAAATTCTGACACTGCACCCTGATCAGATGCAGGGCTTTTATGGCTGTATCACCAAAGAAAGGTTTGGTGCTTACCATCAAACACCCAAATTTCATTTAGTATGATCTGTTTTTTAGGGTTAGGTACTGTAAGGTCACCCTTTTCTATCAACTGCATTATGCTCTCATTGCTCATTATTAGATTGTGCCTGCTCTTTATAATGAGTATGTTTGAGTCCAATTCACCCTGAAAACCCAGGAAGCCCCACTAGCCAGCTGAAAATCTCACAGGGCATTTTTCCCTAGTAACCCTCTTGTGTGCATGGAGGTTGGTATTGTCCCATGTTGCTTTCCTGTCCTGACAGCCTGAACCTGACATACTCTTAGACTCAGAGTCATAATATCCCCACTGTCTGATGTGCCCTCTCCCTCCTGTACTAGTCTGAGTCTAAGACCTTCCTCTGCTCTTACACACGCTGCTAAAATGGTTCAACTTGCCACATTCCTGGCAATGCTGTCCAAGTACAGGCAGAATGAGAGGCTAGCAAGTTTGGGGGGAAAGCTGCCTTTATCTCCCCTTCCCAAACCTGGGTTTACTGAATGTTGCCCTGGCACTGCTGAGAATCTGGCATCATAGGGAATAACTTTCTTCATGGTTCTATGCCTGGTCTGCTTTTAGTGAGCACAATTCTCTCAGCAAGCATAGAGAATCCCAATTAGACAGTGTTCTAAATTACACTATTTAATCAGTTGCTGTTGCTGCTAATTCAAAAGCCTGCAGGCTACCCAATCTTCTCCCTTTAGAAAATAGTTTTTAATCTTTTCCACACAAGAGCACTAGGGCTGGAGCATCATCTGTTAGTTAATTGTCTATTCTTAAACGATATTTAACCAACCTTTGTTTGCAGACATCATGCTGACACAGCTGATTCAGTTTCCAGATCCTCCTTTTGTCTGTTGTAGTTCTTCCTTGTTGCTAGTTACACTTCGAGATTTTTAGGGATGTATATTAGATAAGGGTCTTGCTCCGAAGAGCCCATCCAAACTGTGCACAAGATTGTTGCATCTCAACACAACTGTGAATGGAGGCTACATGCAGCAAAAGTATAACTTCCAGTGGATAGTGTTAAAAGGGCAGGGTATAGGCAGGGAATAAACGTGTCTGGGGAGACAAAAATTTAAAGGCATTACTCATCATGCTAATTAGGCACCCAGCAAGACCTTCCTTTGTTAGGCTTTGCTCTTGTTGTTCAGGAGGAGCAACTTGTCCCTCATCCATTTTGACTTATACAGGCTTGGGTCTCCCTCTACTTCCTGCTTTCACTTTTTCACCTGGCAGTTACATAACATTGCACTGTCCTATGCAGTGTCAAACCCAAGGACAATATATTCTTTTCAAAGCTATGTTCTGTTTTACTATATATGAGCTATGCAAGGGCAAACTGGTACGGATCAAATAAGCACTAACTTAAACCTTTGCCCATAACTCAAACCTCATGAGCTTTACCACAGGTTCAGAAATACTTGCCTATCTTCTATTTTTAATTTCCACAACCTATGTACTTTTTTATATTGGCCAACACTATTAAAATTCTGCCGTTCACAGTATGTTTGACTTGGCTGGATCCAGGGAGCAACAGAAGCCTTGTGTTTTGGGATATTATTATAAGATTTTTCTAAACCAAAGTTTTAGATAAGCATCTGATATTTTGGAATTTTAGCCAAACTGTTTCTGAGCCTTTTGAAGATTGTGCCCATTGCTTGTATATGCTAAATTAATAGACTGTAGCTATTCACACTGATCATCAAAAATATCAGTGTAATTCCTGAATGAGTGATTCTTATTAGATAGTTTTAACTAAAACATGCAATATATTTCAGAGGCTCTGTTCTTCTCAAATGCCCCTTACTAGTGTAAGGAACTGTTGTCCATACCTGATAAATTTAGACAACAGACTGAAAGGTCGTCTGAACTTTAAGAAAATAGATACATCAAATGACTATTTCAGACCCATGTAACATTCTAATTCCACAGGACCAATTAACAGCCACAGAAACATATCTTGTCTTTCAGAGTTAATTCCTCATCAAAGACCTAGAGTAGCCATTACACATCAAGATATATAACTTCAGCCATTTTAGGCTTTTATGAACTTGTGTTTGACCCTGCACAGAGCTAATTTCTGTTTCAGGGTGCAAGCACACAGCTGTCATTGAAGACCATGGGGATTGTGCACACATATACCTGCCTGAGAATCTGGCCCAGTTCTTTCAGATGGGGGCGTTTGAAGTGTGTGTGTGTGTGTTGTGACAGGGCAAGGCCAGATGGCTAAAGAAAAGTAGTGGGAGATAGATAGATTAGCTCCAGGCTAAACAAATCCCTGGTACCAGGTTAAGTGAAATGGAAGCTGCTCCAGGTCAATTAAGACACCTGGGGCCAATTAAGAACTTTCCAGAAGGCAGGGAGAAGGCTAGGTTGATTGGGACACCTGAAGCCAATCAGGGGTTGGCTGAAACTAGTTAAAAGCCTCCCAGTCAGTCAGGTGGGGGTGCATGTCAGGAGCTGTGGAAGGAAGTTGTGCTGTTGAAGAGGCTGAGTAGTACATACCATATCAGGCACAAGGATGGAGGACCTGCGGTAAGAGTGAAGTGGAGCTTGAGGAAGTAGCCCAGGGAATTGTACATGTCATGTTTCTAAAAGGTCAGCTACCATAGCTGATACTATTAGGGTCCCTGGGCTGGAGCCCAGAGTAGAGGGTGGGCCCGGGCTCCCCCCTGCACCTTTGCCCCCTGATTAATCACTGAGACTGGGAGACAACAGAGACTGTGCAATGAAGGATAACTTCTCCTCACCTTCCTTGCTGGCTTATGATGAAAATGGCTCAGTAGACTGTGACCCTTGTCTCTAGAGAGAGAAGGGTTACATGGAGGGTCACAGTGAGCCTCTGAGGCTAGCAAAATCCTCCAGGAAACGTGGATCCACGGAGGCAAGGACAGAGCTTTGTCACAACTGGCGTCAGAAGTGGGACTTCGTTCACAGCGTGGCGGAAGAAAGAGGTTAAAAAAAAAAAGTGCACTGGGGTTTTGGATTTTTTTTGGTTTTTGTTTGTTTGCTTTGTACCACAATGGAGGAGGTGGTAAGAGCTCTGGTACAAGCCACGGCAGCCCAGCAGGAGGCCACCCGGGTTCAGGCAATGGCACAACAGGAGTCTATGCGGCTACAGCAGGAAACCAATCAATTATCGATGAGCCAGGCGACCCAAGATCATGCTCTCTTGAGAGAGGGGGTGGACCAGCTGAAGATCCTCACCACCCAGGCCCATGGGTCCGACGGTACGCGAACCCTGAGGGCCACTGGTTGTCTGCCAAAGATGATGTCAGGAGATGACATAGCGGCATATCTCCTCTCATTCAAAAGGACTGCTCAGCGTGAGGCGTGGCCCCAGGAGCAGTGGGCCAGTATTCTTGTCCCTTTTTTTATGTGGAGAGGCCCAGAAGGCCTACTTTGACTTGCCTGCCGCAGATGCCACTGACTATACCCATCTGAAGGCAGAGATCCTAGCACGATCAGGGGTAACGGCAGCGGTAAGGGCCCAGAGTTTCCATGACTGGAAATACCAGGAGATCAAACCCCCGAGGTCCCAGCTATTTGACCTCATACACCTCCCATGGAAGTGGTTACAGCCCGAGGTGTGCAGGCCGGAGGAGATTTTGGAGACCCTGGTCATCGACCATTACATGCGGGGACTGCTGCCAGATCTCCGCAAATGGGTAGGCCAGAACGATCTGTCCACGTACAACGAGATGATCACACTGGTAGAAAGATGGATGACAGCCAGGGAACTGACCCAACTACCCAAGGAAGCAAGCACCCGACCCCAACCCTGGAAGGTTGGGCAGCCAAACCCCTGGGGAGTCCTAGGTTGAAGAAAGGGGGAGGGGCCGAAAACCAGCGGGGACCCCAGAAGGAAAGGATTAGCCTGAGTGGGGGGAACGCTGGGACTAAAGCCCCAAGTGGAGCTTGAGGAAATAAGGGCTGCTGTGGGGGAAGTAGCCCAGGGAATTGTACATGTCATGTTTCTAAAAGGTCAGCTACCATAGCTGATACTATTAGGGTCCTTGGGCTGGAGCCTGGAGTAGCGGGTGGGCCTGGGCTCCTCCCCCGCACCTTTGCCCCCTGATTAATCACTGAGACTGGGAGACAACAGAGACTGTGCAAGAAAGGATAACTTCTCCTAACCTCCCTTGCTGGCTTATGATGAAAATGGCTCAGTAGACTGACCCTTGTCTCTAGAGAAACAAGGGTTATGTGAAGGGTCACAGTGAGCCTCTGAGGCTAGCGAAATCCGCCAGGAAACACAGGACCCATGGAGGCAAGGACAGAGCTTTGTCACAGTGTACATGTGTACACACACAAGCAGGAATGCATAGTTGTTATATACCTCCCCTCACATTCCCTCTACTCTCGCTTGCATGCGCGCACACGCTTTCTGTCATGCCATCAAATACATGCACGTGACCCTCACAGTTATGAGGCAATTAAGTAGAAGTGGGTTTCATAACCAACCTCTGTGGTCTTAAGGTAGAACTACTTCTTAGGCACTATCTGGAGAATAGATGCTCTTAAACTAATTAATGCTCAGTCACCTAAAATGTTCCCCAGAGGAACTCATGCCCAGAGTTCCTACTTGACATCCATATATTTGCATACTGCCCTGGCAGTGGCAGACTTAGTTTCTACTTTACTGGAGACGGTTTCCTACAATGTTCAAGCAGATACCGGAGCAGGTTGCATCCACAGTTAACTATTTTTAAATGGGAATTGCAATATTGGTTTTAAAGATTGGATCTTCAATCAATTGGAAAAGTCAGAATCTCTTCCAACTATTTTGGATATGAGTACTCATAGCTTTAGTGTCAGAATAGCATGAATCATGGTATAAGTAATCATGCAATTCCCATAAGTTTCCAGGATTACTGTAAATATAAACATGTAATACCATGTTCAGAAAGTCAGCTAGTTATCAACTCGGGTCACTCAATTTGGGTTCACTTGATTTGGATCCAATCCCGATCCTACTAACATCTGAGTCCATAGTAAAACCTCCATTGAATTGTAAAAGCCGTTTGACTCATTCTTTGTACAACATGCTGTATATGTAACCCACAAAGGCCTCAATATTTCAAGTGTTCCAGAAGAATATGTGGGGTTGGCAATTGGGCTATGCATGAGGCATAGCTATCCAGATCTTAAAGGACCAGAAAATCTTCAAACTCTGAGCGTTCCACGCTGTCTCATGCTGTAAACACACAACCAACAAATGGGAGAGCCAGTGCACATTTATTTTTTTTGAGAGAATAGAAACTAATCTTTTGGATGAAGTAAGGGACAGCCAATGTTTGGCAGAATTTTACTGGAACTGGCAATTGCTAATGGCAGCAGTTTGAGCAACTCAGTTAATTCCAGTTTGGGGTAATTCAGAGCTTTCCAGTATATTGTTAGGATTATCTGATGTCAGAATTTAATTATATAACTACCTATCCAAGAGCATACCTCATTCTGGAGTATTGAATACACATTATGTAATTGTATGTAACCAGCGAAGAGCAATTACTGTTTTACAGGAAAACAGGTGTTAAACACTCTTAAGAGATTATGAATGTGGGGAGTTCTGCACTTCTAATCTGAATAACAATGAATGCCAATGTACCCCAGATTACTGATTCAATACTGCAGTAAAGTAGTAATTCTACCCCCATCTTAATGTAGATTTACATCAATAAAGTTTATAGTTAACATATTATCTTTGTTATATTTCTGTTATTAGATTTGATGTACCATTATTGTAGGTATCTTGTAAACCCATAAACCTGGCAAACGGCTACAAAGCCAACTGCACAGAGTCAGAGACCAAACATCTAATAAGCTTTCAAAAATAAAACGGTATACAAGACCCAAAGCCTTTGTGCTGCCTCTTCCCTCTCCCCCCCCCCCCCCGCATTTTCACCCGAAATGCTTATCAGCATTATGAGTATTATGAAGAAAACAAAACCAAGTACAAGAGCACAGGGGCATCTAGCACCTGCAAATGTTTAGTTAGGCTTTAATCTTGCCAGAGTCTAGGTTACCAGGACAAAAATTCTGTCCTATTTAGTGATGCAGTTTCTCAATAGTCTATCTTTGCCATAGTCTCTCAACAGCTTAAAGGTATGTCAAGGAATATTCAGTGTGAAAAACATCCATCTGGACTTGCTCTCATCTTTTGGTCATCATGGAAGCTTGTAGTCAAAGGCTGGTAGATCCAACAGAGGAACCCCACTGAGGGCACAGTCTACATGGTTTGCTTAAAATGAGGGACAGTCTGTGTAAGTCTATGCCTTCTGATATTCACTCTGCTTTCTCCAATACTTAATGTTAAAATAGTCAGAAAATGCATTTATTATATTTTGATTAGCTTCATGTCTTGTGGTTCTGGCAGGCTCATAGTGAATCTAGAATTTGGGGGGGGACCATAGAACTATAGAAATGTTGAGCTGAAGGGAACCTCAAAGTCATTAAGTGTAGTACCCTACTCTCAGCCAGAACCAAGTAAACCTAGACCATTCCTGACAAGTGTTTGTCCAACCTGTTTTTAAAAACTTCCAGTGATGGAGATTCCACAGTCTTCCTTGGAAATCTATTCCAGAATTTAACTCACCTTAGTTAGAGAATTTTTCCTAATATCTAACCTAAGTCTGTCTTGCTGCAGATTAAGCGAATTACTTCTTGTCCTACCTTTAGTGGACATGGGAAACAATTGATCACGGACCTCTTTATAACAGCCCATGACATATTTGAAGACATATTATCAGTCCCCACTTCAGTCATCTTCTCTCAAAACTAAACATGCTCAGTGTTTTTTAATCTTTCCTCTTGGTTTTCTAAATCGTTTATTTTTGTTGCTGTCCTCTGGATTTTCCAGTTTATCTACATCTTTCCTAAAAGTATGGCACCCAGCATTGGACACAGTACTCTAGCTGAGGCCTCACCAGTGCTGAGGAAAATGGGACCATAACCTTCCATGTCTTATTTACAACACTCCTGTTTATATACTCCAGAATGTTAGCCTTTTTTTGCAACAGCTTCATATTCAATTTGATCCAATATAACCCTTAAATCTTTTTCAGCAGTACTACCACCTAGCAAATGATCCCCCATTTTGCAGTCATGCATTTAATTTTTCCTTCCTAAAAGAAGTACTTTGCACTTGTCTTTATTGATTTCATCTTGTTGATTTCAGACCATTTCTCCAATTTGCCAAGGTCATTTTGAATTCTAATTCTGTCCTCCAAAGTGCTTGTAACCTCTCCCAGAGTGGTGTCATCTGCAAATTTTATAAGCATACTCTCCATTTCAGTATTCAAGTAATTAATGAAGAAATACTCAACCAGACTCTTTATCTCTTTCACATTCAAATGTTTATGACATTTGCCAAAGACTTGGCCCATATATGATTAAATCTATCTTTAATATCCCTGGGTTATTCCAGTCATGATAGTGATTTACCCAAATCTCATTGTACGACTCCAGCTACAAAAGGTGATAAGACCCTCTGAGCTGCAGCTGTCTTGGAGGATAGTTTGTGGAGTATAGTTGAATGGCATTCTGAATTCCCTTTCCAAAACTCCTATGCTGTATGTGCATTATAAATCTGAGCACATCCAGAAAATGGACTCAATAAGTGCAGAGGTGCAACCATGAATGGAAAATTGTCAGAGGTGGGAAAGACAGCAAAGAAGCCACCAGTTTTCCAGATTGGGTTCTAAACCTTCCATAAAGAAACATAAAAGCAGCTCTACATTCTAAAAACATTCCCATTTATATAATATGCTATATGCATTCTTGGAATTTAAAAAAGTTGCACATCACAAGGTCACCAAATAGTATTAGTAGTAAAAATCTCAAATATCTGCAATTGTACCTAGTCCTAAAGGAAGAGTTTGAGTTCTGTGTGTGATCAATGTAAGAGATCTAACTTGCACTGTACTTGGCTTACTGGATGGGGCATGTGGGTTTGTCTGTTGTGGTGATACCCTTTGTGAGGTTATACAGTAAAGAATAGGCTATGTCTGAAAGTGTGGTTCTTTGGAGTAGCAATGACCAACCTTGCACCATAAAGGTTCACAAAGACTCTAAAACAATGTAAAGTACAATATCTAGTTCAGTGTAGCTAGTCATTCAGGCTGGTAATTCAGACTGTTACATTGATCTAATACTAATGCAAAGCCAAAACCATGCGAAAAACTTTTGTGAATTACTACTTACCATTCACGGAATGCTCCAAAATTCAAACCAGACATTTCCAAAAGTAGCACACTGCAAATCACATTTTTGTGTGACTCTTTGATAGCAATGGAATTATCAGTAAGGTCTAGTCTTTCCATAGGTACATTACAAATAATCAGACATTCTTGTTTATTAGACCTGTGGAGATTTTTTTTTTAACCTGCAAATAGGAAAATGGACAACTTTGTCAACTGACCAAAAATGACCCACATCATTCATCACAAATTACAGCTGAAGCTTCCATTGCCTCCTGAGTGATTGGGTCTGTGGATTAAATAGCGCTCAAATGCTAGAAGCTTATGCTTTCATTAGAATCATTCATTAGAATATTAGCAGCTTGAAAGACTCAGGAATCATTTTCCTTCACATGGAGCCAAGATCTGTCCATTTATACAAACAGTGGATCTTGGCAAAAGTTGTTGGGGGGGAGAGTGAAATAGGAGAAAAGGTTGCCAGGACCCTGCTCCCCTTGCCGGAAAGGGAGGGGGATGGGATCACATGTTGCTGCTATGGTATCTGAGAAGGGCCCAGTGTCCCTGGGCTGGGTCTGTGGCAGCTGCTCCCCTCTTTCCCCTGCTCACATTGGGTGTGGCAGGAAGGGGTTCTGGGTCCCTGGGTGGCCCTGCCAGAGCCAAGCTTGTTGCCACAGGGTCCTCCTTCTCCCTCCCACCAGTTGCTGTAGTGGAGGGAGCCTGTCCCCCACAGGCAGCTCTGTCAGAGCCAGGTCTGTTGCCTCAGCCCCCAACTCTCCCCCTGGGAGCGGGAGGAGATGCTGGGGTCATGCCCTGGCTGCCACAGGAATGCTTCTTGTGTCTTGCTACACACCCTCTACTTGTGGCTTCTGGTGGCGGGAGTGGAAGGGCTCATGGGGCTTTGGCCAGGCTAAGGCCAGCACATGCCCGCTCCAGGAGCCACTCTAGGGGAACCAGGCAAAATGCCCTCTCCCTTCCATCCCTGCCCTCAGTAAGAGTCAGGGCATAGCTGGTGGTAGTAGTAGGGTTGCCCTCCTGCTGGCACTGGACAGACCCAGCCCTACCCTAAGGGAGAGTGGTGGCCTCACAGAGGGGTGAGGGTTTCTTCGGGCAACTTTGCAGGGGAATTATGAGGTTGGGTTCAAACCCCTTTGGGGAAAGATGTGCTCAGGCTCTACAGGAATGGAGATCAGGCAAGGACCTATGGCCTGCAACTGATGCAGAGGGAAAGTCAGAAGATGATGGGAGTATCTGGGCAGGAACCAGGATCTCAGTGGGGACAGTTCACTTCGTGGATGGTGGTGAGTTGGAGAAGTCCGTTCCTCCTGGACGGGGTCTTGAACACTTTATACAGGAGATCTGTGGGATGGATTCAGAGTTTGATTTTTTTGAAGAGTGAGGCTCCAAATCTCATTGAGGTGGACAAGGATGATGAGATGAATGGCCCTGGGCCTATACCTCATTTCTATAACCCACCAAGAGCCCAAAAGGATACAGTAGTAGGGTTCACTAACAGTTTGCAGATAAAGAAGGGGGGATTGCAAACCTCAGCACTCAGGAGCAAGGGTGCATCTCCCTCTAATATCCCCCTTCATTGGATATGGGGTACCCTGAAAAAATCATTGGCATTGGTACCCTGGAAAAAAGACACAGCTCATTTATGGAATGGATTTTTGGCTGAATTTCAAATACCATTAAGGGCATGAGGTGCTACTTCTGGGCAGAGAATTTGAAGTCCATTAAAGGCTTCGAGCATCTGGTAAAGGAAAATATCATCTTAGAGGTAGCAGCAGGAATAGTTGCAGGCCTCTTCACATGCCCTCCAGTTCTCGAATTGCACGTATCTCCCCAGGTGTGGTACCAAAAAAGGTAAAGGGGGAATGCAGGCTTATCCATCACCTGTTCTATCCTTGAGGATCATCAATAAATGACTATACTGACCTCCAGCTGTATTCAGTGAGCTACTCACCATTTGATGCTATGGTAGCTATGGTATGTGGCCCTGGGGAAAAATGGGCAAAATTCGACATCAAATCTGCATCCCAGTTGCTTCCAGAGCATCCCAGGAACTTTAACTTCTTGGGTTACAGTTTGAAGGCCGCTACTATTTAGAAAAATCCATGCTGCCATAAATATAAAGGGAAGGGTAACCACCTTTCTGTATACAGAACTATAAAATCCCTCCTGGCCAGAGGCAAAACCCTTTCACCTATAAAGGGTTAAGAAGCTAGGATAACCTCGCTGGCACCTGACCAAAATGAGCAATGAGGAGACAAGTTACTTTCAAAGCTGGAGGGGCAGGGGGACAAAGGGTCTGTCTGTCTGTGTGATGCTTTTGCCAAGAACAGAAAAGGAAGAGAGTCTTAGAACTTAGTAAGTAATCTAGCTAGATATGCATTATATTTCTGTTTTGTTTAAATGGCTGGTAAAATAACTGTGCTGAATGGAATGTATAATCCTGTTTTTGTGTCTTTTTGTAACTTAAGGTTTTGCCTAGAGGGATTCTCTGTTTTGAATCTGGTTACTCTGTAAGGTATTTACCATCCTGATTTTACAGAGGTGATTCTTTTACTTTTTCTTTAATTAAAATTCTTCTTTTAAGAACCTGATTGCTTTTTCATTGTTCTTAAGATCCAAGGGTTTGGGTCTGTGTTCACCTATGCAAATTGGTGGAGATTTTTATCAAGCCTTCCCCAGGAAAGGGGGTGTAGGGCTTGGGGGGATATTTGGAGGGGGGGGTGGGAAGACGTCTCCAAGTGGCCTCTTTCCCTGTTCTTTGTTTAACACACTTGGTGGTGGCAGCATAAGGTCCAAGGACAAAAGGTAAAAGTTGTACCTTGGGGAAGTTTTAACCTAAGCTGGTAAGAATAAGCTTAGGGGGTCTTTCGTGCAGGTCCCCACATCCGTACCCTATTGTTCAGAGTGGGGAAGGAACCTTGACACATGCCCATGAGGCTTTTCCATGTAATGTGCTGCTTTTGAAAGAATCAGCTCCTTATTGGAGTAGGTGATTGTGCGTGATACTGGCCTGTGTCATGCACTATTTCGATGACTTCTTATTTGCAGGAAGTTTGGGGACAGACAACAGTGAGTATATGCTTCATGCATTACAGAACCTAGCCAAATGCCTCCAGGTTCCCCTTTGCATGAATAAAAACAAGAGGCAGTACCCAAATTTTAACGTGTCTGAGCACTGGGCTGGACACAGTTTGGGATGTTTTGCGGTTACCTACAGAGAAACTAGAATTGGTCAAGGCACTGATATGGGTCTCAAAAGAGGCAAAGAAAAGTACATAGAGGGCTCTACAGGTAGTCTTGGGGCACCTAAACTTTGAATGGCAGGTGGTGGATTCTGGTTGGGCATTTTGTGCCTGTGACAGGTTGGGTCACAGAAACGTCCTTAAAAAGAAAAGGAGTACTTGGGGCACCTTAGAGACTAACAAATTTATTTGAGCATAAGTATTTTCCACTGCATGCATCCAATGAAGTGAGCTGTAGCTCACGAAAGCTTATGCTCAAATAAATTTGTTAGTCTCACAAGTACTCCTTTTCTTTTTGCAGATACGGACTAACACGGCTGCTACTCAGAAACCCCCTTGGGACTGCCACCTGGTGTGCTGAGACTACCTCTAAGCCCATTTTCCCTGCCAGTTTAGGACTTCAGAACCTTGCTGGTTGTGTCAGACACGCTAGCCTGCTACAGACAGAGCCAGGTCTGAACCACGTCCCCCAAAAGCTGCAGGTCTAACTGAAAACAGCTTTAAAAGTGCTCCTGTCTCTAACACCCAGATACCCAGTTCCCAATGGGATCCAAACACCAAATAAATCCGTTTTACTCTATATAAAGCTTATACAGGGTAAACTCAAATTGTTCACCCTCTATAACACTGATATGCACAGATGTTTGCTCCCCCAGGAATTAATTACTTGCTCTGGGTTAATTAATAGGTAAAAAGTGATTTTATTAAATATAAAAAGTAGGATATAAGTGGTTCCAAGTAACAACAGACAGAACAAAGTAAATTACCAAGCAGTCGCCCGGGCAACTCACATGTCTATGAATGATTCAGCTTCCTGCAGGCCAATGCCATTGTTTACATGTTAGTTTGAAGTTCCCAGGAAAGTTTAGATATGGATTGGCAACTCCCAAGATCTGTTGTTAGCTAAGTACTCCCAATTACTTGAATAACCCCTTCACACTATGTTGACCAAATCTGCCTTATGTGCTTCTTACAGCAAACACTTTAAATAAAAGCATAGAGCCAACGCTCATAACTTCAGATATAAAAATGATACATGCATACGAATAGAATGAATACATTCAGAAGAACATAACCTTTGTAAAGATATGTTACATGGCATATGTACATATTCCAGTTATGTCATATTTACATGCATAAGCATATTTCTATAAAGCATTATGGGGTGCAACGTCACACCCTTCTCCTGAACTTATTGCCAGAGAGTTGGACACTGTCCATGGCAGAGGCAGTACATGTAAAATCCCTGTTTTTCTCTGGTCACATCCCCTTTCAGTACCTTTAAACCATACGCCATTCATAGGTGTTCTAGCAGGGTTTGGGGTTCCTGTTCCCCGGGTGCCTGAAAACATGTTGGAGTATAGTATTGCTAACAGAATGCACACAGCAATATCTGTTAAAGTGTAGGTGTCTTGGCATTTAGTCACCAATGCCATGAGGCGGTGTGCCTCAGTTTCCCCTTTCACACAGCAGCATAGGCCTGTTTACGCGTATAAGCTGAAAAAGCAGCATGCTTGTGGGACTGTCTTGTCACCATCCCTAGCATGTACAAAAGTTTTTTTTTTCCACAAGTCAGGTTTGTCCCACATCTTTAAAGCGTTTTCCACTAGTATTAACTCCTTTGTCTTGACCCATAGATGAAGTAGCAAAAGACACAGGATTAACAGCAAATCTACACCAGACAGGCTTTGTTTACACAATTTAGCTTGTTTAGTGTCTATGGCATTTCCCAATTCCTCTGTGTACCATGGTAGGTGCTCTGGTACACATTCTTCTGCCTCTTTGGAGAAGGCTTTCAATTCAGGCATGTGTTTGAGGCTTTGGCAAGGGAAGGGTGCACTGCAACTATGCCTGCTCTCAGCCCCTCCCTCTGGAATTTCTTTGGGTTGGACCCGCCCCTTTGTGAAGCTTTCCAAATGCAGAGTTTTTCTCCCCCCAGCCTTGAAGAGACACCCTTATGTTTTTACAATGGTAGCAGGAATAACATTCTTTAATGGAGTGCTTTGGATCAGTAAGATCCCCTCGGTTACCCCACTTTCTGCCCCCAACAGGTCAGCTGGGTGGACTCTCCCCTCCAGGAGATCTGATCCCTAGTCTTCCTTTAAAACCTGATTCACAGGAGAGGGGTCTAGCATTTTAGATGCAGATTTTTCACCCTCCTAGGAAAAAGCCTCCCTACAAAAATCCATGGTCCATATTGTGAACAGTCAGCTAAGACTGCCTGAGTAATGAAACAAAAGCCCAGCCTTATTACCCAAGCAGTCTTAGCTGACTGTTCACAATATGGACCACAGATTAGCTGTCACAGCAAAAACAGCAGTGGATTTTAGCCCACAGCAGGCGCTGGAAATAGGGCACTGGAAAGCAAGGTGTTTCAGGGCTTACATCCGCAGCAAGGAAAAGATGGCAGGGAACAGTGAAATGTAACTAACCCAATGTGCCTGTTTGTTTCAGAGGCTACCCAGAGTGCACGCAATATTTGGATGTGAAGCACTCTGTAGTGCATTGGACCCGCAAGAGGGTGGCCAGGATGGCAGCTGGATCTCAGCTGGGCTTCAGGGCCAATGCTGATTGCATCTTAGTGTTCGGCAGAAGAGTCATGCAGTGGGATCAGCTCATGCCACTCCTGCACTCACTGATGAACAACACAGACCCACCTCATGTCCTGGTTTTTCATCTTGGGGAGAATAATGTTGGACTGTACAGGAGTCAATTTAAGGGACAGAATCCAGATGTTAGCTTGATTAGGCAATCATGGCCAGGGCTGAGGTTAGTATGGAGCAGCAGATCCAGTCCGTATGGACCAGGCTAGAAAGAGGGCGATCACCACAATGTTCCCGGAGAGAGGGGATTCAGTGATACACCATAGGGATACCCGTTTCAACTGACCCAAATTTTCTCAGGGAGGATGGTGTGCATTTGTCTAATGGAGGTGCTGACATATGGCTACAGAGTGTGAGGGAATGGATTGTACAAGAGTTGTGATGCCAGGTGGCATGGTTGGTTGCAGGGAGAGACCAAGCTAGTAGCTGGCACCCCCTTGTGGCTGGTTTCCAATGCAGAAAAAGGAAAAATGAACAGTTTCCAGAGGTAAAAGACCTGGGATTTGGTGATGGGCCTTGGTCTCATGGGGTAGGGTGAGATTTTTGTGGCTTTTGTGAGCCAAGCTCAGACCTTGTGGCCCTGGCAGTCTGAGGTCCACCCTTCTGCATCCTCTGTCACCCTCACAGGGGTCAGGGTTCTAGGAGTCAGAGAGAGTTGTGTCCTATGGAATAGGAGTGCGCACCCCAAGTTACAGGTAATATGGTAAGGAGCCTTGTAACTCCGCACTGAAACCAATTCAGTGCCTGGTATAGAGAGTATGGGTGATGGGCGGGTAGGTCCCCTCCTCCGTGCTAACATTTAATAAAAGTTGTGGCTGCTGCTGAATTCCAGGCACATCTGTCCTCATTTTGCTGTTGTCTATATCAATACACTATAATCCTAAAGTGCACTGATGTAATTTTACTGAGAATTGCACTCTTTTTAGACATAGTTTCCAAGGGCCTGTATCTTCTGGATTAACTGGCCTTTTCACATTAGGACAACATGTCTTTTGAGATCATTTTTATGCAACGTTATGTCTGCATATATATTACGCAACCCAGTAACATTGTGCAGACCTTCTAAGTCATGACACCTCATTCACTGGAGCTGCCTGGAGGACAACAATGCTATTTCACATCAACTTCTGAGATTTTGAGACTTGTTTTTGTTCGGCATTGGAATGAAACCAAAACCTGTTGAATGGTTTTGCAAACCCAGAATTGTATCAATATGTCCCTGTTTGCTTTGAAACCTGAGCTCTTCAAGTCAGGAAAAGAAATACCTCTGCATGTGTCTGTAACCTGGTGCCTAGGCACTGGCCTGGGAGGTTAGAGATTCAAGTTCCTGCTCTGTCTGATGTAACCCAGCATTTTTCACCCTTGATCACTCTGAGTCAGGCAGAGCAGGAACATGACCCTGGGTCTCCCACATCTCAGGCCAGTGCACTAATCTCCAGCGTACAGAGTGCACAAGATCATTCTTCAAAAAAGGTTCCCGATTAAAGCTTCATCAAAACAGATACAGTTCTCAAAAAAGTTTGATTTTAGCAGCACAGCATATTTCAACTAATTGAAATTTTGTCTAAAATGTTCTGACCAGCTTAAATTGTGATTATAAGAATAATAGAATCATGAAAATGTGAGGCTGGAAGGGATCTTGAAAGGTCTAGTCCAACCCCATTCCACTGAGAAAGAACCAAGTGTACCTGACATGGGTTTGTCTAATCTGTTCTTAAAACTCTCCAATGATGGAGATTCCACTGCCTCCCGTGGAAGCCCATTCCGGGACTTATCTATCCTAAATCTCCCTAGCTGTAAATAAAGCCCATTACATCTTGAGTTGAATTTCATCTTCTTCATTTCAGACCAGTTCTCTAATTTATCAAGGTCATTTTGAATTCTAATCCTGTCCTCTAAATTGCTAGTGACTCCTCCCAGTTTGGTATCATCTGCAAATTTTATAAGACCACTCTCCACTCCATTACTCAAGTGACAAATGACAATATTGAATAGTGATCCTGTTAGGCCTAGTTTCAGAGTAGCAGCCATGTTAGTCTGTATCTGCAAAAAGAAAAGGAGTACTTGTGTCACCTTAGAGACTAACAAATTTATTTGAGCATAAGCTTTCGTGAGCTTTATCTTGCATCCGATGGAGTGAGCTGTGGCTCACGAAAGCTTATGCTCAAATAAATTTGTTAGTCTCTAAAGTGCCACAAGTACTCCTTTTCTTTTTATGTTAGACCTAGAAATTCCAAAGTACAGTAAAAGCTATCTGGCCCTGTACCAACCGAAAGGTCTATAAACCAGCATTTTTAATCCTCATAGAAAGTCCAGTTTATAGCCCGGTACGTGTGGGATGGGCAGGTTCCCTACCTGGCTCCGCGTGGCTTCCCAGAAGCGGCAACATGTCCCCGCTGCTCCTAGGTGGAGGAATGGCCATGAGGGATACGGAGTGCGGGAGGGGTGTTGGGCTGGGAGTTTGGGCATGGGAGGGGTATCCTGGCCAATGGGAGATGTGGAGCCGGTGCTCAGGGCGGGGTGGGGGTAGCAGGGAGCCACCTGAGGTAAGCACCCTCCCGAGCCAACACCCCACACCCCTCCATGCCCCAACCCCCTGCCACAAGTCCCCTCCCACACCTAAAGTCCCTCCCAGAGCCCATACCCCGCACCTCTCCTCCCGCACCCCAACTCCCAGCCCCGTACACACTCCCGCACACAAACTCCCTCCCTCTTAGTTAACCGGCATTTTTCACTTACCAGCACCTCCCATTCCCACATGTGCCGGATAAAAAAGCTTTTACTGTATGTTTGGGTTTTAAAAAAATATTGTTTTGTTTTGGTTTAGTTTTCAATCTTTTTATTTATTAATTTTTTTAGTTGACATGTTGCCTACAAAAAAAATGGTATTGTATTTTTACAAACTGCAAGGTAAAGAGGGCAAATAATCAAGCAAGTCATGAATTGTTGGGTGTTGCACCTCTGAATAAAGGTGCCAGAACATTAAGAACATAAGAATGGCCACACTGGGTCAGACCAGTGACCCATCTATCCCAGTATCCTGTCTTCCAAGAGTGGCCAATGCAAACAGCTGGATCTTTATTTACATATAATAATATAATACTCCATGTTGTTTAGCCAAATCAGAAATGTATGGTGAATTATTTTTTTATTTCTTGCCTTTTATTTACAGTGACATAAGGGCCCCTATTGAGAAATTATTTACTCTTTGTATTAACTTATATATACAGGGTATCTAATATCTGAATACACAACAGACTCTTTGTATTCACTTACATGTCATTGATATTCATCAACATGAGTCTATGTACAAAAGACTCTTTGGCATACACAGAAAGTGTTCCTATGCCAAAGAGAAAAAAGACAAGGAATATGGAACGTGAAGGTGGCGTGAATTAGCCAAGAGATTTGATTTATAAATTAAAAAAAACAATTCTGATAGATCATGGACACAAATTAAATTACATCTTACATGGCAAAGGAGCACTGCAGAAACTGTATCTTCAGTAGGCTGAATAATAAGTAGATCACTAAACTGAAGTCCACTCCACCCACACGAAAGCTAAAGTGCTAGTGGAGTTAAAAAGCGTTGGGGAAGTGAAATCAAGCCCATCAGTGCACAGCTAGTGACTGAGGAATTAAGCAGTCTGGTCTTTGCTTCACAGCTAAAGCACCATGTCTGATTTATTAGAAGATTGCAAGGAGGCTGGGAGGAATGTGAGGCTTTCTTATTCTCTCAGCCTCATTGTGCTAGGTGCTGAGCAAGTACACATGAAGACACATTCCCTACCCTGAAGCATGGACAGACTGATTTAAGACCAGGCATAGCAAGTGGTCTTAACAAACAAATGGAGGGAATGGGAAGGAAGGATCAGGGCAACAGTTATCAGACCACATATCAGACCAAAACTAGCCTAGTGCACAATTAACTGGCTTTGAGGCATTTGATTTCTTACAAGATAATTTTTTTAAAAAAATTACTGTCAGTAATGCCTATTGGTCCCTGCCTATTTGTTTATATCCCATAATCCTTTGGATTAGACCTTAGCCTATTCATGAATGATGGAAGGGCTGCCACCAGTGCCCAAGAATGTCTAATCATTGGCATGATTACTTAAATGGCACATTCTATTTCCAAAAAGGTTTGCTCATTATTTAAATTCTGTTCTTCGGCAAGCCTGCAGTTAAAGCAGATTTGGATTTCAAAAGTATTGAACTTCAAAATGTTACAAATACTGTGCTCATTACAAATGTTGCGTCAGAGCTGATCTAAAGCATATATTCTAATAAAAATTGTTCTTCAGGAACAATAAAAAACCCTGAAACTATTAGCATAAGGTACTGCAGTCAATGTTGATCTGTATTTGAATTTTCACAAAGTAACGTGGCTTGAATGTGCCATTGTACCCCAATGTTCCCAGCTGTTAGGATCAGGTGTTCCCACTCTGTGCCTGATCCAAAGAAGAAATGAGTCTGTTACAATTTTCAGCTAAAAGATTTTCTTCTTTACCTCAAATTGTAGGGACTTGTTCGAGGTCCCCAATTCAAGCTCTGCACATAACGAGGAGGGATCCTCGCTGTTTTGTCAGCCAGGGCATAAAACATTTTCGCCCTCCTTCCCCAGGCAGCCAGATGAACACCAAAGACCAACCAACCAAAACATAAAATAACCACAAAACCCCCCACAACCAGCCAGTCAGTGGAGCGGGGGAAATGCCATCAAATCACAATGGCACAATGGTACTGTGCCCCCTGGAAGCTGGCACTCAGGGCCATCACCTTACTTGCCCTGCCCTAGAACTGGCTCTCCTTATGACCAAGATGGTGGTTATTACACCATATTTAGGTGAATCTTTCAATGTAATTTCATCTTTACTTTGCAAAACAGAAGCTGAAGCTTACAAGCCCTTGCAGATTTATCTAAAATATTTCAAATGCACTACAGATGTGTTGAAAACTGACAGGCAAAGGAGACTATAAAACAGGATTAACAGTTCGCTAAAAAGCATCAGCGAAAGAGTAAAACAATTAGCGAGTGGTCTTTGACATAATACTGGGTTAATGTCTGTGACTCATAAATAGTAAAAAAAATTGCCTTTCAAGGATCTGTTAATTAATATAAAAAATGTCAAGGACATATTGTCGTTGTCATATTATGCTAGTCTGATACAGCAACATGAATCTGCTCAGCTAACCAAATCATACGCCCATTAAAATCAGTGGGAGTTTCACCATTAACTTCTTTCACATCAGGAGCTGACCCATTATGCTCATGAGAAAAAAGCAAAATGAATGTCTTTAGAGCCTGGTAAATGAAGCTAGACCTGTAATGATAAAACCCATTCTAAAGCAGGATGCTTTTTCATCACTATGAAAGCTAATCTAAATATGTCAAGCTCAAACCAACTTGATTGTTTCCTGAAATGCTTTTACAATATTTCTAACAGTAGAAAGTTTACCCAGAGTTAGGAACATTCTTAAATACTTAAGATAATTGATGAAGTTTAAGGGTTACACTTTTCTGCCCAATGTATGTGGAGAATTAGTTGCAATAGCATTATTGTAGTGAGTTGAACCTAATTCTCATGATCTGTATGAAAATTCTGGGTGGAAACCAAAATGTTTGCATTTACATAAATGTCCATTGCATTTTGGTCTGTGATTTTCCTAGAATATAGGCCACTCATTTCCTTCTGCTTAGTTAGAACATAGAAGCGTTTTAAGGTTAGATTCATTTAAATCTAGCCAAGTTGTTGTACCATTGTTGCCTATCCGACCAGGCTAAGCCACATTCAAGTTTATAAATGTATTTGTTGCATTTGTTTGTTTGAGTCTTGGTCTGAGGTGTTAAAATCTTAGAAACTGAATGGAAGAATGTGTATCTTCATGTGCATATCAATACCTAGAAGTCTGTCTGTCTTTCTTTCCCTAATATAGCTCTGTCACAACTTTTATTGCATATGAATGTTAAGTACAAAATGAAAGGTCTGTTTTCATTTATTTACACAATGAAGGTCAAAATCTTCATTGTAGAGAATGGCGGGAGGGGAGGTATGACACTGTCAGAATTTTACTTTGAAATTGTGCAGCAAGCTTTACTCTCTGGACCTATCCAGGTTTGCCGACCAATGTGAGGATAGAGATGGGACCACGGTCGCACCCTCAGTTCATGCCACCCATTGGCTGCTGCCTGCACTCTGCACCACCAATGTGGATGACACTGGAATAGGAATGCCAGAATGGTGAAGGCTTCTTGACCCTCTCCACATTCCCATATGCATGCAGGGTGTGATAGGGCATACTCCCCACACTGGCCCTGAGAGGGCTGAGTTAGGCTAAGTGGGCCCAATCAGCCAATTAGGCTGCAAATGGGGGAGACTTAGGCTGGAGGAATAACTAGAAGGAAGCTCACCTCTGGGGAGGTGGGGCTTCCATAAAGCTAGGAGGCTGGAAATAGTAAGGGAAGACAGTAGAGAAGAAGCCTGCAGTCCTAGTCCTTGAGATAAGGGAGAAGGAAGGGGAGAAGAAGCACGGTAGGAAGGAATCCAGGGGTGAGAGCGGTAAGGTGGTGTAGATGAAGACCTTAACTGTTCACTACACTACAGGACTGGAACCCAGAGTAGAGTAAAGCCTGGGTTCCCCTACAAACCACTGCAGAGTGATGTTGTTAAGGACAGTGAATATGAAGACTGCTGGAGTCACTACTGTAGTGATGTAGTCATGGTAGCGGGCGTGAGGACTGCACAACACCACTTGGACAGAAGAAACTTTGAAAAACTACCCCAGAAGGGGAACCCACTTAGTGACCTGGCCAAAGGGCTGAGTTATGAAGAGGCCACAGCAGCTCCTGGAGTGAGAGTGGGGCTGCAGACAAAGAGAGAGAGGTAGAGTGCAACCACAGGAAAGGGCTTCTGCCTCACAGAGCTAATCCCCAGAATGGCCAGGTAGAAGTGCTGCCAAGAGGTGAATAGAGCACCCTGTCACATAGGGTCACATGCAATGTCACATTTTTTGAGATATCTCTTTGTCTTGTGGAAGGCTGTGACCATAGTAAATGTTTTCCTACCACTTTAATTTTAGTCTCGTAGAACATAACAAGAATGTAAGGGTTAATCCTAGATCAATGTATATTTCATATCATTTATCATGCACAAAGATAGACTAAGCTCATGAATCATCTGTAGAAGCAAAAGCCTTTTGGGTATGTTCTTATTATGGCTGCAGGACACATCAAATTTACATTGCAAAATAGAATTATGATGAACAGGTAAGGATGAAAAATTTAATTCTAAAGGCATTGCCAGATATTCATTCTGATTTAGTGAATATACTATATTTCTAGCTACCAGAAATTGTTGGTGCTGTAAATGTTTAATCAACTAGACGTCGATGTAGATAGGCTTTTATTTCAAGTCGTGTTGTGTTTTGGAGAAAAGAAATAGAACAGTTGTCCATGACAGTATTTCCAGTGTTGCCACTTTTGAAACGAGTGGCTAGTCAAATTTAAGGACCCTGGGGATGTATGAATTGATGGATTCTGGTATTTTCTTTGATGCAGGTTTCTTTATTTAGAAAGAATGTACAAAGTTCATCAGTTTCTTAGTTTACAGCCATAGCTTCTTTGGCCAGCGGACACACAAGCTTTCAGGGCACGTCTACGCTGAAAACGCTGCATCGGTGGAGCTGCACCAATGCAGTTGTGCTACTGTAGAATTTTAATGAGGACACTCTAAGACAACAGGTGAGAGCTCCCGCATCGGAGTAGGTAGTTAATCCACCTCCCCAAAGGCAGTAGCTATGTCGGCAGGAGAAGCTCTCCCACCAACATTGCGCTGTTTACATGGACCAATCCCAACCTCCTCCCAGCTCCATTCCTTCCTCTGGAACTATTTTTTCACTTTCTTGTGCCATCCAGATTTATCCTTTTCTCATCTGCCTTGTCTTGCTACCATGCATATCTCCAGAGCTCCACGGTAGGCAGCTGTGGTCCTTCCTCTAAGCAGGTTTTTTTATCCCATTCCCCCCACAACACTAATAACAATGCATAGACATGCCATCGCTGGTCTCTTTTAAGAAAATAAATAACTTTTTCCAGTTAAAGAAACTGAGAAATAAAAATGTCTTTTCCCAAAAATAAAACTCAGAAAAAGGAGGACAGATAAAGCAGCAGCACACAGAGAAAACGGAAGCCAAACTTTTCCTTTGTTGAACTTTGTCATCGCTGAATATAAACAGAGGTACTGGATTCCCGTCTATTTTCCCCAAAGAATATATGCATTTTTGAATACATTTGGAAGACGCTCTAAACCAATACAACACTGCCAGCAGTCCTCTTCCTTTGTGAAAGGAAGTCATGCCATTAAAAACTCAGAAATGCCAGCTTAGAAAAGGTCAACACAAGGCATATTTTTGTAAGTCAGCAGAACATTTTTTTCATGAATAGAGCACCCCTGCAATCAAAGAGACTAGTGTTTGTCAGTGTTAAAAGCTAAAAGATGAGGCTTAAAACTAGAACTACTGCTGCAGGAAACTTAAGACCAACACTGACCTTGAAAAGATTTCTGATTTTTCCCTTTATCCAAAGAATTTGGATGTGTAAAACCTATCCAATTTAATATGTTTCGGTCAAGTGTTTTTTTTCTGGGGAGGCTTAAATCTCAGTTCTTAAATCTATAGGATGATGACTTCAATTTCTTTCAGGAAATTCTTAGTCAGCAACATAGCTAATTCTCTATTAAATACTCTCCCATCACGCTGTAATTATTTATAATTTTTCTGACATTTTAAATCTTTTTCCCTTCAGCTTCTCTCATCTGTTGTACACATGGACAGACCATTTAAACAGGTATCCTAAATGCTTGGTAAGAAATATCCTGGCAAGAATGAAATAGAGATATGTTGATAAATATGTGTGCTGTTTTTAATTCTGGACGATAGTACCTTGGGATACCTTGTGTGTGTGTGTGTGTGTGTGTGACTTTCATAGTGAGATCAGAGCATGGATAATATTCAGTCCAGATAAAACTGGGGTGATTATGTTGAGTTGCAGGAAGCAACTGAAGGATTTGGCTGAAATTATTTTGGCCTATCTGATTGAAGGATTATGTCAATCATTTGTTATTAAAGTTTGAAACGTGAGGGGCTGGCTAGATTCCCAGCTGATTTTAGACACCAGATAGATGTAGAATAATAACTCTCCCTGTTTCATGTCTTTCGGAATCCAATCAGGAGGCTGTGGCCTTTTCTTTCAGATAAGTACTTCACTCTTCTACATCCCTGCTTTTGATATCTCAAAATTAGAATGGGGCTACATTTAAAATCTATTTTGGAGCTGAAGCTAGTTCAGAATTTCTTGTTAAGTGGAGTATTTCACCATGAGCATATAACACCAGGGTTCCATGACCTTCACTGTCTGCCTGTTGGTTTCTGAGTAGAGTTCAAGATGAAAATTGAAGTGGAATTGTAAATGTGGGGAATTGTTTGACAAGGAGAGGATTTACTGCACTTAGAATGTATTTTTAAGTTATATCAAGGGTGCCCAGAGCATTTGAGTAGGTTACCATTTTAGCATTTCTATAAGTTTACCAAATAAATGGTTTGAAGCTTAGCTGCCTGAAGAATCTCCATGTGATAATGGAGTTTAAGTGATGGAGATGCTCAAATCAGGCTCCCTTGGTTTAAAATGGGTACTTATGCCAGAGGATTCTCTGTGAGGACCTCTAGAATTTGGAATTAACTCCCCCTCCTTAGTTCAAAGGAGATTGCATTTGCTGGTCTTCAGAGCATTCTGCAAAGCTCATCTTTCGTAACATGCCTTTGGGGAGGGCTGAAGTATGAGGTTCTGTTTGGGAACCTGATAGATAGAAGGGGACATTTTTCTCTGTTGTCTTGCTGCCTCATTGGAGACAAACTGGAGGATTGGGCCAAAAGAAATCTGATGAGGTTCAACAAGGACAAGTGTAGAGTCCTGCTCTTAGGATGGAAGAATCCCATACACCGCTACAGACTGAGGATTGACTGGCTAAGCAGCAGTTCTGCAGAAAAGGACCTGGGGATTACAGTGGATGAGAAGCTGGATATGAGTCAGAAGTGTACCCTTGTTGCCAAGAAGGCCAATGGCATATTGGGCTTTATTAGTAGGAGCATTGCCTGAAGATTGAGGGAAGTGATTATTCCCCTCTATTTGGCACTAGTGAGGCCACACCTGGAGTACTGCATCCAGTTTTGGTCCCCCACTACAGAAGAGATGTGGACAAATTGGAGAGAGTCCAGTGGAGGGCAAAGAAAATGATTAGGGGGCTGGGCACATGACTTACGAGGAGAGGCTGAGGGAACTGGGCTTGTTTAGTCTTCAGAAGAGAAGAGTGAGGGGGGATTTGACAGCAGCCTTCAATTACCTGAAGAGGGGTTCCAAAGAGGATGGAGCTGGGCTGTTCTCAGTGGTGGCAGATGACAGAACAAGAAGCAATGTCTCAAGTTGCAGTGGGGAGGTCTAGGTTGGATATTAGGAAACACTATTTCATTTGGAGGATGGTGAAGCACTGGAATGGGTTACCTAGGGAGGTGGTAGAATCTCCATCCTTAGAGGTTTTAAGGCCCGGCTTGACAAAGTCCTGTCAGGGATGATTTAGTTGGTGTTGGTCCTGCTTTGAGCAGGGGGTTGTACTAGATGACCTCCAGAGTTCTCTTCCAACCTTAATATTTTATGATTCTATGACTCATAGAAGCCATCCTCAAACCACTGACCAGTCAAAGGACCAGTTTCCTCCAGGGCACAACTGAAAACTCCACAACATTAACAACCTGACCCAGAACACTATTTTTGCCACCATGGATGTCACCTCCCTATACACCAACATCCTCACCAGATGGCACACTGCCTACCTCACATATCTACAAGACAATGGACGTCACTCAGAAATCCATCCCAAAGATATTGACAAAGTTTGGAACAATTTGTAGTACACCTTACTGCCTATTACTCCCCTTTATTCTGTGACTGAAGAGGTGTTAATTGTCCACTTCAATTTAAGTGGTCTCCTACAACATGTGTGAACCCCTTTATGCTTAACTACCTGTTCTACCTTGTATTTAGCTTGAACACTCTGGTTATGTTCCCCTGACCTGAGGAAGATCTCTTTGAAGCTCAAAAGCTTTTCTCTTCCACCAACAGAAGTTAATCCAATAAAATATATTACCTCGCCCACTTTGTTTGTCCCATATCCTGGGAGCAACAATGCTTTCTCACTGTATCTTATGACATTCTGTGATAACTTACCAAGAACACCATAAGAAAATCATCACTGGTTTTTCACCTGTGGTGATTTGTTGCTTTTGTTGTTTTATTTGTTTACTGCAGTTTCTGATTAAAAGAAAAAGAATATACCAAAATATAGCATCCATGCCCAGTTCAAAAATCATAGCAAAATATGAAATTTGTCCTATTTTAACTTTAAAGCCCTTAACTACATATTAAGACCATGGATTATTACATTACATTCCCGAGCCATATGTTTTGGCTGCATAAGAAAGTACAACATTTTCAATGAAATGTTATGGGAATAATGTTTGTTTTCCTAATCTTTTTAATGCTCAAATCTTTGATTTACTGTCAGTAAAAGTTTGCTCAATTTTATCAGCCTGGAGGAATAAGATGGAAGTTTCTTTTTCAAATGTACATTTTCTGCTTTTCTGCAGCTCAGAACTTAAATATTAAAGTTACATTTAATAAACAAATACTGACATATCAATAATTAACATGTCAATAAGTCAATAACCAATCCAATAATAATGTGTTATTTTATATTTAGGTTATGAACCATCTCATGGTTGCCTTTTAATGGCTTCAATAATATCCTTATTTCTTTACAATGATCATTGACTGGTTTGCTGGCTTCAGTTTCCCCCTCATGTTGGTGGTCCTGAATCTCAGGAATGTCCCTTTACTTGTCAGCTAGCCAGGCTCTGACAGTGATTTTCAGCAGGGATGAGTGAAACCCAAAAGTGTCAGTGGATGGATTTGGACCAGTGACGGATTGAGAGAAGCTCTGAAATTAAGATTATGGGCTAAATTCTGCTCTCATTTACACCAGCGAAAGTCCATGCTTAGTGTGAATGCTGTAATCATTAATGGCTGAGGGACTGTGAATTTAGAGACCACTCCCAACCAAGGCCTACCCTAGACCAAATGGCGCCCCAGGCAAAGAGCGTCTTCCGTGCCCCCTCCTCTCCATTTGTTAAACTTTTGAATACCTTATTTTTTATTGCATGTGTAGCCCATTTCATGTCTTTGATGCACGATTTGCATGCATGATTTATCCCTGTCATATAAGACAATAAATTTGCACGCTAGGATCAGTACATCTGTATTTATTCATGCCATATATAAGCAAATAAAAAATAATAATTCATTTCCTCTAAACTTATAGAAACTTGTTAATTTTAAGAATAACTGAAATGTACTAACATCAAGAAATTGAACCAACGATTATTAAAGAGTGTCACAGTAAGTGACAGGCTTAGAATGTTAACCCTAGTTCCTTAGTTCAAAAGGTCACTTTTCTCAACTGTGCCCTCACAACCTGAAGCACAACATCAAAGAGATCCAGAGACTGGCCAATGGCATTTTTAAGAGATAAAATAGCAAGCGATGTAAGTTTCTCATCGGCCATCATTGATCAAATATATGTTTTAATGACCCTGAGCTTCAAAAAGCTGTGCTCAGCACTCATAACTGTAATCGGAAGCGTGAGCAGAATTCTCAAAGCTATCCATACATTAGGAAAAGTGTCCTTCTATTCTGCATCATGAATGAATTGGAGAACTTGGAGTGGAGCATGCTTCCCATGTGGTAAAATAGGACAAATGTTGTCCAATTCAACGTAGAGGTCTTTATCCTTGATGTCTGAACATTCCCCATCCGTCAGTATCGGATGAAGGTCTGTACAGTTATTCAAGAGCGTTTTCCTGTCCACCGCCAGCTAACTAAGGTCATACAAAACCCTCCCAGGTATTTTCATGGTGCTTCACTTGACTGAATCTTTTTTCAATGGACACTCAGGCACTGTCAACGACTGAACAAAAAGCTCCCTCTTGAATTTTTCTTCTAAGCTTCCCATCACCTCTTCTCTGTCCTCGTAACCAAACTGTCTCTTCTTCAGATGGATATGAGTTTCCTTGAAGACAGGCTCAACTCTTAAGTTTTCCACCATTTCTTTGGCAGCAGTGTTGACATCTTCAAACCTGTTGTCTCTGTAGGCTACAACACAATCAAGGCAGCTTCTCATCAAAATAGTAGCAGTTACAATATCCATCAACTGAGTTTGTAATGCCTTGCTTACAATGTTTACTTAGAACAGGACATTGTGCCAAACCACAATTGAGACCAGAAATTTGAAGTCAGTGATCTGGTTCACCAGGCTTTGTGCCTTGTGCCAGATTCCAGCCTCAGCTTTATTCAACTGCACCAATTCCATGAGGGTATCATAAATCTCAGTCACTTGGTACCTCACTGGCCTTATGCTGTCAGTGCAGCTCTCTCCACAAGTGTCACTTAGCAGCTTCATGGTCAGATCTGTAACATTGTCCCTGAGGCTCTTCCATCTGATAGTTGATGCTGAAAACAGGACATATATCCTTTGCAGTACTTCAAAGAGAGATACCGAATCTAAAGAAGATGACGCTGCATCTGACACAACCAGGTCAAGGGAATGGCAGCCACAAGCCATGAAGAAAACTCTTGAATTCAACACAAGGATCCTTGCCTGAATGCCAATGTTTCTTCCCTTCATATCTGTGCCGTTGTTGTAGCCTTGGCCGCAACAGTCCTGAAGCTTTATTTTATTCTCATTCAAAACATTCATAAACAGTTCTGTTAGGCCTTTTCCAGAAGTCATCCACAGACTGGAAACAGATAAATGGTTCCTTTACTTGGATACAGCCATCCTCGTCATCAGCAAATCTTTCTGAAAATGACATCTTTTATCTATGAGCCACATTCTTCTTTTATCATCACTCTCCTTTACGCTGCCGGGAAATCTGGACAATTCTCCATCACTTTCCTCACATTTCCATTCCTTATCTTCAGGTAAATCTGCTAATTCCTTAGTAGAAGAACTTCCATCCTTTATGCTTTGCTTCTCAATTTCTTCTGCACTGGGACAATCGCTACTGCCTAAAGCCTGGTCTATGTTGTTCTGTTTCAGATATTTTCTCATCAAATTTGCCTGTTGCTGCAAACTAGTTTGCAATTGAGCTTTTCGCTTCCTATGTTTCTGAAGGCTTCTTTGAGGGCATCTTTTATTGATTATTAAAACAGACGGTATCAGGGACAGCAAAAGTCTATGTTCTGCAGTCTTAAAAAGTCATCAAACATTACACGTTAAGCATGGCAAAAGTAGTAACAGTATTTCTGTTATATTGTTGCGTAGATGGGGGTTCAATAGATATCTCTGGTGTCTTATTAAATATGTCCTTTATTAGTTGCTACTTACTCTTCAAGTCTTAAAACACAAGTACACTTTTGCAATTACACAATAAAACAAGGTTCACAATATTGCAGCTTCAATCTCTCTTCACTTAGTTCATTCTTATATCTCACTGACTGACTGGTAAAACCCCACCCCTTATATACCTGCGAGGGCATGTCCGAAACCTAGGAGGTTCAAGGAAAATGGAGTTCTCAGAAAGTCTGGAAGGTTCCATGAGATTCTAGAATGTTCTAGACCTTTGTAGAAGTTTGGTGGAAAAGGAATCCACATACAGAATACCTGAAACATTTTACTTTAAACATTCTATTTTCCCTTTTGTCCCTAACAACAAAAACAGCACCCTGAGCCTGGTGCCTCCCAAACCTGACACCCTAGGCAGTTGCCTGGGTCACCTGCCCCTAAATCTGGCCCAGCTCCCAACTCTCCTGGAAGCCAATGTAATGACTCTCATTAGCTTCAGTGGTTCAGGATCAAGCCCGGAGACCACTGTCGTGGAAAGCATTTGACCTTGATTTTTGCTAGTGAATTTAGTGCTTAGAAAAACTGATAAACTGATAGCTCTGAAAACTGAAGTTTAGTATCTACAGAAAGTCTCAACACAGGCAGGACTGGTATAAGATCCTCCAACTTTCACTTCCAATGTGCTTCACCCTGATTTGGAGGGACCTATTCTATATTAAGAATTTTAAGTTCTTTGAGGCATGGACTCCCGAATGGTATGAAACACCACACATATTTACAGAATTCTATGAATATTAATTAATAATGAATCTGTGTTGTCATTTTTATTTAGGCAAACCTTACTTGGGGCTTATTAATAGTAGGGGTGAGTAGTCAGTTCATTATCCATGTACAGTCAATCCTTGACCTCTCTTCTAAGACCATCAAGCAACTGTGGTGAAGGTGAAGGGAGTGGCTTGGGATGTGAATCCCTGTCTGCTAGGAGCTAGACTGAGATTATAAATTCATTTTAATTAAATCACCAAACTACCAGCAGATGGTGCAGATTTCTGGTCACTACTAATTTAAACTGGAACTGAACCAAAAACCTAGAATTGAAAGGGTCTGTACCCATTTACTACTCCCTCATCCATCCAGTACATTTGCTTTTTCTTCTATTTTTATTTATTTTTTCATACCACAGAATATAAAATCTTAGATAAAATTCAGTTTATTTATTGTACTCAAGTTCTAAAATTATTTTTAACTTGATTAAAAAGTTGTAATATTTTCCAATACACTTTAGAACTTAGCCCCACTTAGTGTTCTTCTATTCCTGATATCTTTGCTTATTGCTGAGTACTTGTTTAAGATGCTCATAGGTAATTTGACAAAGGAAAAACAAACCATTTTAACAGAAGAATCTTGTTTCTAGATTCTGGATATATCCTGGAATAGGAACTATAAAAAACATATGGCCATAAGTAGATTCCAACAATAATTAGTCTGTGTGTAGCATGTTTATGTGAAAATCATCAGGAAATGAACAAAGAGGCAGCAGCAATTGTGATTACTTACTCTGGCTATGTTGACATTCTCACTAAAGTTCAATTCCAGTCTTTCTTGCAGAACCTGGTGGCTCATGCACTCTGAACTGAATGAATTCAATAGAGGTTTTCTTTTTGCATCTGTTAAGATGGTTTCTTTTACAAAATAATAAGCAAGAGTAAGGGACATCCTCCTTCCAACAGGAAAAAAAAATATTTTTCCCAGAAAACTGCACAGATCTACATCATGAAAGTCATAGTTGCTTTTATTTTTGGCTGAAACTAAACAAATAATTCCTCTGTGAGATCAATGGGTTCTACTTTCTGGACTAAATAAAGTAAAATAAATTACTAGAGCCCCTGAAAAAGCAGCAGAAAGAAGGAAATCTGCAGATACTTTATTATTGTTATTTTCCCTTTCTTGTTTTGACATGTGGAAAGCTACTTACTGCTAAGAAGCAAACAGCAGAACGAACACATATATTCAGGTTGGGAATAGATTTTGTGAATGCTTTCCCTCCTGAAGAGCTTTTCAACACATATTCTTCTGCTAACTCAGTCACATGCACCAGCTTGTAGAATGGAAACTTACAAAGAGGGGACTACAATTACATCCAACATTGTTGGAGTTCAGTAAAGAGCCAATATTATGTTTCAGATGGCTTGCTTATCTCCTTTCAGTAGGACTTTTAGTCTCTGACAGTTTGATATTTTCCACCTTAGCAAGCCTGAGATGTGGACATTCCCTGTGTGTGGGTTTTCCCCATTCAGCTCCTGTACCATATCTCTTTTCAGTGAAGTAATTTATTCCTGTCATATGGAAAACATTCCACAGTCTAAGGATATTTCAGAGTTGGATCAGCTCAGTGATTCTTTTAATAAACTATAATGTAATCAGATCCTATAAAGAGTGTGCATACTTCCTTTTTTGTTTCAGGGCTTGCAAAGATAGGATATTTCTATTCACTACCACTACAGATCTTTCCACTCAGTGTAACTTCTTGTGAGAATCTCTATCTATACAGACAATTTACTACGATTGTATATATTTAAAGGTTGGAAATTTTTATAGCTTGCCAGAAAAACAACTTTTGAAGAAGGCATTAGAAGTTATTCTGGAAGATACTTTGTGGCCTGGAAATAGTTAAATGTTTAATTACCAGATATCCAAAAAGGAAAGATGGCTAGAAGAAGTTATGTCTCACAGAACATATTGTTGAGAAACAAAAAAATTGGTTCATTCAGAATACTAACAATTTACGAAAGACTGGTCACCTTCCTTATGGTAGAGTGTTATGGGTGGTGAGACATCTAGCCAAGAAACACAAAATTAAAGTAATGCCTCTTATGGAGCACATCCAGATGACCATAATTTTGTTTCCTTTTGTTGCCAGAATACCTTACTCCTCCAGTGTGGGGATCTCTGCCTGGTGTCCAAGAAAAGGCCAATATGGAACAAAGCTAAATACCAGATGAATGGTCCATGGTTTGTTTATATTTTTCAATATTGTAGTCAGGCAAAGTTCCTGGCCATTTATTTATCTCTATTACTAGCTCTCCCCTTTGTAATTTGATAACATTTCCTGTAATTACTACAGGAAAGCATTTGTTAGAAAATCCCATTCCATATTAGTTATTCCTCTTGGATTGTGATTTTGATGGTAGAAGCAAGAAGGATAGGGAGCTCAATGTGTGCAGCGTGACCACGAAGAAGTAGTAGCAACTACTTGGCAAGCCCTTTGTAATCTATGTCTCATAATGAAGGACTTATTGGATTATAGAGATGCAAACCCCACTTGGAGTTTGCCAGGCCCCTGGAGCTGGGCCTTTATGGGGACCTACCAAAAGTAAGTACAAGTAAGATGGCTTCCAAGAGCCCTCTAACACCATTTCTCAGCATGCTTGGAGTCAGAATTGGGGACAGAAAGAGCTCCCTTTTACCCAGCCAGCCAGTTAGCTATAAAGTCCCTCTTGGTGGCTGCTTGCTTTACCTGTAAAGAGTTAAAAAGTCCCCAGGTAAAGAAAAGGGAGTGGGCACCTGACCAAAAGAGCCAATGGAAGGCTAGAACTTTTTAAAATGGGGAAAAAGCTTTCCCTTTGGTTTTCTGTTGCTTTCTCTGGGCTGAAGAGATGGGGGCAGCTGGAATGCCGTGTAAAGTTTGAACCAGGTATAAAAATTAATCGTCCATACTTAGAAGAATTCATTGGGACAGGGAATGTGTAGAAAGACGTGATTAGGGTTATTTATTTTATTTTCTGTAAGGCTTGTGGACTCCTCTGTGCTAACCCCAGATGCTTTTGTTTGCTTGTAACCTTTAAGCGGAACCCCCAAGAAAGCTATTTTGGGCACTTAATTTTTGGAATTGCTCTTTTAAAATCTAGCAAAAGCCTAAGTTCCAGATGTATTTTCTTTCCTTTTGTTTTTAATAAAATTTACCTTTTTTAAGAACCTGATTGGTTTATTGTGTCTTAAAAGGTCTGTGCATATGATGTTCAATTAGCTCATGGCAACAGCTGGGTTCCCCTTTTGTTTCTTCTCGGCTTCTCCGAGGGAGGGGTGGAAAAGCCGAGGGGCCTCAGGGAAAACTTCCCAAGTGAGTTTTCCCAGGATTTGCAAGAGGCAGTTTTTCACTTGAGTGGTGGCAGCGCTTACTAAGCCAAGGTTTAATAAGCCTGGGGGGTTTAATACAAGCCTGGAGTGGCAAATATTAATTTTTAAAATCCTTGCGGGCCCCCACCTTCTGCACTCGAAGTGCCAGAGTGGGGAATCAGCCTTGACAGATACTGAGCAGAGATAATAGAAATACTGCTTCTCCCCTGGAATGAAGGACAGATGAGTTACAATTTAAAGTCCTGTAAGAGGCATTGGAACAGCAGTTTGAGCCTCCCTCACATGAAGACTGGCATGAAAGTGAGGGAGCAGCGCTAAGAGTCTGGGGCCATGGAGTTCAAGGACACAGTAGTGAAGATGAAACAATACAATTAAAAGTCTGGAGGAAATGGAGGAAATACTGATCTGGAGAGTCAGATGGCTTCAAATGGAAAGGCAATAAAAGGTACTGAGGTGGAGACAGGGAGGTTTTTGCCCAAGAGGAACAAGGATACACCCTTATCAGCATTCACTGGGGCACCAGAGTGAATTTCTGAATGCCGTAGAGGATTTGGTTTGCTGGAAATGTGGAAAGTCTGGATATTTTAAATGGGATTGCCCACTGATTAAAACTGAAGTTCGACAGACTGATGCAGGGAATAGTGACACAATCTGTCCATCAGCAAATTCCAGGCCACAGCAGTATCTGACTACCACTGTAGGGAAAAGTATCTATCTTTCTGAAAGTCCTGGGGGACTCATCTGAGATCCTAGTTGATTCTGGAGCATGAGTTTCTCTGTTACCTGAAAAGCAATGGAAATAAGCCTATAGGAAGAGACTATAAAAATTAACTCCCTCCTCTAGCGTGGTCAGAGGGGGAAATGACCAAAAACTGAATGTAATGGGCAATTGGCAAACCACTATGGAAACTGACAACCTTAAACTGCATAGGATTTTATTGTAGCATGGGACTGTGATCAAGGGACATTGGTTGGGACTGATTTTCTAAAGAGATATGGAGTTAACCTTAATGTGGGGGATAAAACATGGAATATAATTGGAAAACACATTCCTGTAGTTTGCCAGAATGATAAAATTGGTTTATATAGGGTAACTGTTGTGGAGATTGTAATAATCCCCTCAGGGATGCAAGGAGTATTTTCAGTCCAGGTAACAGCTATAGTAAATAATGACAGACTAGAAAGCATTATCTGGAGGGACACTGGGCAGGTATGATTTGCTGGTGTCACACTCCTTGGAAAAATGAAAATGGGAGCTATATGGTTCCGGATAGCTCATTTAGGAACAGAAGTTCAGAGTCTAAAGTAGTGTAGTAAATTAGGGGAGTTTTCTCCTTGTTGTAAATGAAAAAAAGTGAGAAACCAAGTTCTGATCAATGTATCAAAATGGCCTGGACAGGTGTCCATACACTCCAATAAGATTTTCACAAAAAGTTTTATGGAAACACAAATGTCACATCTTGTATTGCAGATAGGATCAAGATGGATGCAGCAGTAGAGGCCACTGCATGCTGCCACCTTGCCTATATGATATCTGAGATGGATGAAGTAGTATGGCAGATCCTCACATCTAACATATCAAATAAAACGATCTACAGCCCAGGTAGCCAAACTCAATGTTCATGTCGAACAGGCAT
The DNA here is from genome assembly GCF_965140285.1 of Lepidochelys kempii. Classification (NCBI taxonomy): domain Eukaryota; kingdom Metazoa; phylum Chordata; order Testudines; family Cheloniidae; genus Lepidochelys; species Lepidochelys kempii. The sequence goes on from NC_136382.1 coordinate 60,080,337, forward strand.
CTCAGCATTTTGATTGCTAACCTTTGAAAGAACATGACACTTGGTATAACCAGGGGTATTCTGGAATGGGACCTATCAATTTCCTGGCAACTCAAATCACTGCAGATTGGGCACCATCACTCCACATCTGTTCTCCATCCTGACCAATACAGCCTTGCTGATTGCTGACTGTGAGTTTCTCTAGCTTAAGAGGTGTCACATCCGGTCATATATAGTACTTGCAATATCTGGAGCCCTAACACAAGGGCCATGGTGGTTTTCCCTGGTCTATTGTTTGAGTCTTGACTATTTAACCAGATACCTCAAAGGCCCCCTTTGATTTGCTTTAAGATGCTCTAGAAAATTTTACCCCTTGTTTTGACCTATCTATGATTTGACTAACATAAGTAATACAAGAAGCTGTATTTCAATTTAGTCCCACAGGTTCTCTTCCATTAATATGCACTTATTATGGCCTAGATTCTAATTCCCTTATTCAGTCTGAGTAGTACCTTTTCCTTCAAATTATCTCATGGCCACCATGGCAATAACTCATGGATTAAGGTGCTCCTCAGTATGAGTAAGGGTAGCAAAATGTGGCCTCGTGTTTGGAACACATATAAGAATTTGGGGCTAGAGAAACAACCTTTTTGCTTAGTACAAATGTGTTGAACTTGTCTAAGATATAAAATAAATTGGTCACATGGCTCCCCACTTTCATAATTCAAAGTATCACGTCAGATGATTTGATTGTTTTCTACAGACTGTTGAAAGACAGGTTACCATATGTGAACCTCCAAATCAGTGCATTTAGTCAGTTGAATTCAGAAGATTTAATATAGCAATATAGTGTTTCTATTACATTTGACTATCCTTGTTGAGAGAAAAAACAGCTGAAATATTTCAAGATTATATTTGGATCCAAAATGGATTACATAGCAAATAAACAATTTATACAGATATAAGGGGGTCAATGAAACCTATTGTGATAGCAGGAATTGACCTGAACAGTAGGACAAAGGTGTAACTTTAACCAGTATCTGAAATTCATTATATTTCCAAATGTGAGATTCCAACATGAGGGAAATGAAGCCCTGTGTGTATCTGCATATATTCAAATTACACAGCTTTACACAGATATGATCATTGTGTGTTTTTCTAACCAAAATGATATCACAGGACATAAAACACAGTATCACACTTAGTCTTTATCATTATGGAGTTGTAAGAACCGCCTGAAAAATGCTCAATACTAAAATTAACTTTACAGATATTTTGGCAGTGGTTGGGTGTATGGGTAGTAATCGTAATCAGGGATGGGTGCAGCTTGTGGAGATTTACAAATGTCACATTTTTTGTGGTTGTTCAGAAACCAACTATAGTGAACCATCTATTTAGAGCTGGCTCCAAACCAGAACACTGGATCAAAACCTCAGAAACACTAGGGATGGAATGACTTATTAGATCATTTAGTGCAAAATTGTTCCCTGAAGTGCATTTTCTACAGTTCTGTCCAACATAGCTTTTAATGTCCCACTCTTTCTTCTCCAGTTATTACCCAGTTTTCACTGGATTTTTCTCTTTGCCCCCTCCCCACTCCTCTTTTCACAACCTTTGGTCAGAGAAATGCAAATCCAGTACCATTTAGTTTGAATCTAGCTTTTAAGTCCACAAAGCCTGAGTGAGTCTGAGATAAGGTAGAATGAGTACACCCACCCCTAGCAGGAATCATGTGTTGCATTCCTCATTTCAGTTTCTCAATGGTTTCTAATTTAGGGATACAGATGTAATCCCTAATCCTCTCTTTTTATCTTGACATTCATTTATCACACATTAGCTAAGGCCAGATCCTTAGCTGGTATAGAGCAACAGGCTTCATTGAGGTCAATAGAGCTACATCAATTTACACCAGTTGAGGACCTGGCCCCAAATCATTTTTGTCTTCTGTGTCAATTTGGCAATAACACGTCTTTAATAGTTATTTCCTCCTCCATTCTAATTATTCACCTAAACTAATCTTTTCGATTTTTTAAAATTTTCCTTCTGTTTAAAGATACACCCTCTCCACTCCTCTGCTTTTCTCCGTAAAACATTTTCTTTTGGAACATCCTGTAACTTATTACCCAGGCTCTTCCTTTGGGATAAGCTAGGCCTCTGTAATAGAGATTGTCATAATTTTCATTTGTCATGCATGTGTTCAATTCCACCATTGTGCTTCTCACTCTTTTTGCATATATGTAAAAGCACTTAATTTATTTTCCAGTTTCCTCAAAAATAATCTGGATCAGCTTCCTCGGTTTTCCTTGTTTTAATGTTGATTTCCTTTGTGTGGTATAACTGTGACATTATCATTCTTCATTCCAAGGAGTTTATGTGCATGCTAGAATATAGCCTCTTTCCTCTTCCCTCCCCAGTAGGTTAAGTTTTGCCTCAATCTATTGAATTCTTTTCTATTCATCATTCGTTTTTCTTTAGTTACCACACATATTAGGCTCATCATCTGCTGCCTTGCTCAAACATTTGCACAGCAAAGAATAATAGTGGATCTGAGCTCATCTAAAGTGTCTTTATTATCCACTAAACAAGAACAGACTCTATTATTCACTGATGAATTCTCCCCATTAAAATCTCCTGAGCATCAAATATTTAGGATTATTTTTAGTAAAGACCATGCTGTATGTGTTCGTTTCAAATACTGATCATCCCAGAAGAAAATGTGGCTGCCCAGGCACCATAGTTCTGATGTGAATTCTTCTTGTCATTATTTAAATCAATGTGGTATTGTTTCTTTGGATGATGTATCGACTACTCCTGCTGGTGACTGACAGCATAGCATACTGAAAGAAAACAAGAGTGTGGAATGAGTAGATCATCCTTTGCCTCATCACAATTCAAGAACACCTACTTAGATGTCATTTGCATAAACACAAACCAAACCAAACCTACACAGCATGTGCACAGCTTTCAAGTAAGCCCTCATTAGGGAATCGGAAAAAACAAATTACTTCACAGGAGGTCTTTCAATAGCAAAGCTATTTAAACCAAATGTAAAGGCCTTTCCCTCTACAGATTCTTCCATCCAGCAGTAGTTGAACCAACGAGCCCACACATAAGTGATGAGTGCAGAGTTTGCTAGCCCCAACTCTCTCTCTACCAGACCAGATTTCAGCCATTCTGAGATACGGGGGGTGGCTCGTAAAACCATAAAACTTTCAGAATACCTGAAGACAAATCATTATCCAACCAGGAGGCCAAGAGTCTTAAGGAACTGGTCATATATTATGGCTACATACTCTCCATTGCTATGGATGCTGTAGTACCAAAATGCCCCCTCCTTCACAATTGCTCCTACTGATCACTGTGCTTTTAAATAACCTGGGGCAGTTGAACCTACAAGACAGGAGACTTGAATGTCAATGGCGGAAAACGCAAGCAGCCATGGACAAATGAAGTCATAGCACAAGTAGTATAGAACAAGAGATCCTCCTTCTCTGTTATAGTAACCACAAGTCCATGCCCTAGCACTGCTTGCTGAAGAATTATCTTGTTTCTCAGAAAATATTGTGCTAATTTGAGACAGACTGTCAGGATCACAGAAATTAAAATTTATGACCTTGGCCCATAAATCCTTTTCTTCCCTCACAACATTCAGACAAGAAAAAGTTCTAAAAGTTCTGCAAGATATTAGAGATATAACACACATCTGACCTGCACTTTTCCTGGCTCTTGAGAGACAGTCAGAAGCTCCTGGACCACCTAAGAAAGAAAACATAAATGCCTCTGTGGCAATGTGTATAAACACCTCCCTGGACAGCAGAGGTTTAAAGAGAGCTCTGGGCTCAGGAGACCGTGCCTTGTCACCCTAACTGAGCATGCTCCAATTGGAGGCAGAGTTTAAAAGGGATCCAGCCAGCTCAGTTGAGGCCGCACAGGGCAGGGAGAAGGACCTGCTCTGGGAGTTCCAGTGTAGGACATAGCCAGACCCAAGCCAGGAGAAGGAATGTCTGCGAGCAGCAACTCCGATGGGTCTGAGACCAGTAGGCAACCCGCAAACTGGTACTCATGTGGATGTCCTGCAGCCTGATGCAGGAAAAAGGGAGGTCAGAAGTGACCTAGAGAGACTGACTTGTGGCCCCTCAGGGTGCAAGGCTCTGAAGAAACCTTACGGAGCTCTGGGTTGGAACCCAGGGAAGCAGGAGGGCCAGGGTTTCCCTACCCCTCCTGTGGCAGTAACCACTGGGAAGAGCAACTACCAGAGAATGTAACCAGTATGTGACAGACCATGGACCTGTTCACAACCTCCTTCAAAAAAAATCAGATTGTCACCTTCATAAAACCATATAATTAGTACTTATGAAACCATCATTTGAAGCACATACCCTTGCCACTTGCTGTCTACCATCCAATTCCTGAGCAGAACTGACTGATTCAGTTTCCCGCATGCTGCTGGAGTCCAGAAGACTTAACATACTCATTGCCAGCACTATTGACACACCATTGACACACCAGTCTAGAACTTGCTGTCATTCTTGTTCAACATGGACTTCTCCCAGACAACTTTCAGTCCAACTCTATCCGTGTATCTAGTCAAGGGACACCATCATAGGACCTAACTACATCAGCCACACCATCAGGGGCTCATTCACCTGCACATCTACCAATGTGATATAAGCCATCATGTGCCAGCAATGCCCCTCTGCCATGTACATTGGCCAAACTGGACAGTCTCTATGCAAAAGAATAAATGGACACAAATCAGACATCAAGAATTGTAACATTCAAAAACCAGTAGGAGAGCACTTCAGTCTCTGTGGACACTCAATAACAGACTTAAAAATGTCCATTCTTCAACAAAAAAACTTCAGAAACAGACTTTAACGAGAATCTGCAGAACTGGATTTAATTTGCAAACTTGGCACCATCAAATCAGGCCTGAATAAAGACTGGGAGTGGGTCGGTCACTACAAAAAATAATTTTTCCTCTGATATTCACCCCTTCTTGTCAACTGTTGGAAATGGGCCACATGCACCCTGATTAAATTGGCCTCGTTAGCACTGACCCCCCACTGGGTAAGGCAACTCCCATCTTTTCATGTGCTGTATATTTACACCTGCTTACTGTATTTTTCACTCCATACATCTGATGAAGTGGGTTATAGCCCACAAAAGCTTATGCCCAAATAAATTTGTTAGTCTCTAAGGTGCCACAAGGACGCCTTGTTGTTTTTGCTGATACAAACTAACACGGCTGCCCCTCTGAAACCTGAGTCAGGCCACTTCCTCTCACAATATGAGTGGAAGGTCTAGTCATAATGGTCTGACATTGAAAGCCCATGACAGCCACTAGGTGGCATTGGAGTCAGCCCTTCGTTAGCTTCCCAGCTACCTAGGAAGGCCCTGCTTTAAGTGGCCTAGCCTGTACTGAAACTGAGGTATAGCTGAAATTAAAGTGTAACTGAGGTATACATTCTCTGACTCGCAACAGGGCTGAATGATTCAGAAAGACTTAGTTTCACGTGGTTTTTTAGTGGAAGTAAACAGTAGGCATTTTTAAGCTGTTTTTATTTAATGTTTGTATTATGCTGTTTTTAGTGGTAGACTGTAACAGATTGACAAGGATCTTTTTTGGTTATCTTTAGTTCAGACGAAGATACATTTTAATGCTGTTATAATTTTAAAGGGAGGGAGTAGATGTCAAATGACAATTACTTAATTGCTTTAACAAGTTTTGAATTGCTCAGTTGCAACTCTAGTCCTGACTCACAGAAAGAGCAGGGCAAATTATTCATTGCAAATAGGACAAATTTGACAGATTGACTTTCTTCCTGACTGCAAACAAATCACATTGTTTATGAAAATATCAAAATGTCATTTATTCATCTCTTTTTGCAAAATTGTTTGACAGATAATTTCTGAGAACATATTTCAGAAGATTTCACAAAATTGTATTTTACATTTCACATTTGTATTATACATTTCACAAAATGTATGTATCTATCTAGGTTGTTATATCATAGTATTTGAGTGCCTCTGTAATATCTGCGTACTTTTAGGTATTCCTTTGGAATTTACAGTGTCAGCAGTGTGACCAGTTCGCTCAGACACATGATATGGTTTCTGTTCCTTGACAGGATATTTAAAAATGAATGCCTGAAAAAATCCCTGGGTTCATATTCTCTCTGGAAGAGAGTGGTCTTGGAGGCAGCATTATAAGGATAGCGTGCGCACACACAAACTTAGAGAATTTTAGCACATATGCAATCTTTCCCTGTTCTCTTTTCCGCCGAAAGGAACATTATGTTTGGCTACATATATGTAAACTCACATTGGAAAATATCTGTGCTCTTGACTGAGGGAACAAAAAAAGAAATATGAGCTATATGTACTGGCTGTCTAGCAGAATTTACATTCTTTTTTTCACATTTCTATAAAGTACTTGTGCCTGCATGTAAATTTAGAATGTTATTGAGTCACATTTTTTTCTTTCTTATTTAATTGACTCCCTGCCTATATTACAGAAGTGAAAGAGAAAAGTATTCTAGTAAAGATTTTACCACAAGTCTATTTAACTGTAGTTATGTCACCTAATTGTAGTAGCTGAAAATAATGTGGTAATTAAGATAATTATGATGTCATTGTGATTAGATAAGACATTCTCTTAAAAATGATATATTTAAATGGTGCTCTATATTTTTTCCACCACAAATTTACAGAGAAAAACAAAATGTTTCTAGCTGCCAGAAGTTAAAGGAGAATCCCAGACCAAAGGAGTTAAGTCCTGTTCCTGTGCTTCATAAATCATTAGTCATAACCATTCTGGAATCAGAACTCAGTTGGCAGTTTTGCTGATGATAAAGGAGGCAGAAACACACAGAACTTGTTCTTCTCCAGCTACCACTACTCTCATTGACTCAGACAGTGACTTGCAAAAACTTATTTTTGTTAGAAAATTAAAATTATATTACTTTGAAAATGAAATGTCACTTATATAGTGATTTTTCTGACTTGGCTTTAATTTCCACTTAGACTGGAAAGCTACTGAGAAGAAATGATACTTGCACATTTTCATATATTGCATGCTAAAATGGTACTCTTAATTTCTAAAAAAAATGATGTAAATGCCGATGACACATAGTTGTATGATTTTTAATTTTTTTCTTTCCAAACAAATCCAAGATTTCCAGATCAGTGATAATTTTGTGTCAGTGACATACACTTCTAGATGTAGAAAGGCATTCCCAGAACATCTGCATGTTTATGACCTCCATCATACTTTCTAACCTGTTTGCCAACTTTACATCACATGATAGTTCTCTTCATTTCTCACAGAATCATTGGTATGCTTCATTAATTCTGCCTCACTTTCCTTCAGTTTTATTATTTTCTTCTCGGTGGAATGTATATGTCCTCAACGGTGATGATTCTTCTCTACAAAAAAAAAAGAAAGAAAGAAAGAAAGAAAGAAAGAAAGAAAGAAAGAAAGAAAGAAAGAAAGAAAGAAAGAAAGAAAGAAAGAAAGAATTCTACATGCACTGTTTTCTTCTTGGCATAATATAATTGTGCACATGTACAAATCCCTCTATTACTGATTTCATCTTCTATAATAAATAGAGATTAGGAACACATATAGTGAAAAGAGTTACTTAGGTATAGTATAACTATTTACACTATTTTGGATCATTTCATATGGCATGATTAAGTTACCAATAAATGTTTATTCTAGCACAGATGCTAATTGTATAAATCCAGGAGCCTTGACTAGGAAATCTCAGTTCATGTTTTGTTTAGAATTAGATGGTTTGGGTTGTTACATTTGCCTTAAACTCAATATTAACAGGAATGTTTTGCTTTGAGCCATATCCAAATAAAATACTGATGACAGAATTTGGTAATAACATGACAAACTAAATTAAAATGAAGTTAGCATCTGACTTGAAACTTAAAAAAAAACAAAAAAAAGGGAAATTCAGAATGATGGCTTCTGTACTTTGTCCCTAGCTCACCCCTTTATGCATTGGAGAACTGTGTAATGCTATGCACCACATGTCCCACAAATATTAAACTTATACACATTAAGGGGAGTTAAGGACATACTGGTTGTTTTCCTATTTCTGTTCAGTTATTTATATAGATTTACATGTCTTTGACATGGCTGCTTTTTATCAGAACTTTGAGTGACATGATGGCATTATATATGTGGTATGTTTCCTATAGACTGCATTATCTATCTTTAGTTACCCCTGAGGGTTAAGTGTTTGATCAGCAATATACTGGTCACAGATAGAAAGATAGCTCTGGATAGAAGTATTCCTTAATTTGGTGTTATGTCTGCCTATCCATGGAGGTGCTTTTGTTGTCTTTAACCCTGTTGATCATGGAATTTAGGAAGCTCTCCAGGCAATCAGATGCAGTCAGAGATCTGATCTCAGATTTGTCACCAAAAAGTTGGTAGTACTTCTAGGACGGTGGCCCTACTGTAGGATACTTGTTGCACTTTTGCGTCTTTTATTGTGGTGTCATTCACGATTCAGATAGCCAAGAAGAGCACTTTGAAACCTTTCAGAGAAACAGCCATGTTAGTCTGTATTCACAAAAAGAAAAGGAGTACTTGTGGCACCTTAGAGACTAACCAATTTATTTGAGCATAAGCTTTCGTGAGCTACAGCCCACCTATGCTCAAATAAATTGGTTAGTCTCTAAGGTGCCACAAGTACTCCTTTTCTTTTTGAAATCTTGGTCTACTGTGTGTGCTAATCCTTTCAGTGCTATCCTTTTCATGTGGGAGGGAGTCAGTTTGACTTCAAGGACTTCAGTTAAACTGGTGTGAATCCAGGGTAATTACATTTTCACCAGTTTTATTGAGAACTACATTTATCTATGATCAGAGAAATGGTCACAGTTTCAAAAGAAAGAAAGAAAAATCTGCAGCAGGAGAAGGATTTCTGTAATAATTGGATAAAAGGTGAATTCCACCAGATTTTATGGCTCTGATCGTAAGAGTGAACACAGCATTTTGTTTCAAGGATTTTGAGTGTGTCCAGAGCTTCTGCTGAGAGCTGGTAAGAAAACAGAACTTCCATCCTGCAGGATTTTCTGATGTTTCAAAATTTGTTTTCATCCCAGATCAGAATGAAAACTTTAAATCTCAAAATTATTTTGTGGAATGAAATATTCTAAAATATTTTGATTTGGAAACACTGAAATTACCTTATTGAAACGTTTTTGATTGATAATGCAACACAATACAGTACAATCTAATCTAATATTGTCTGTGTGAAAGAAATCAGGGAAGTCGAAATGACATACTCAGTTTTGATTTTTTATCATTCTGAAATGTTTCTGTTGAAAATTTCATCAAAATTGACATAGTCCTGCAAAACGTTCTGATTTTTGATGATACAACATTTATTGATAGAAAGCTGCTTCAGCAAAAAAATTTCAGCCAGCTCTACTCTGATCATTAGATTCTTTCTCCAACTCTCATCACCCCAAAACACTTTTATCAGGAGCCTGACAATATTCCGCATGCCATAAAAGACTAAATAATGTTCACATGCACACTTTATCCCCCCCACCCTCCCCGGGAAGTGCTGACTGTGGATTAGAGCACAAATCTGGGATCCCGGACTCCTGCATTCAGATTTCTGTTTGGCTCTAGACATTTGCATGTGCCTCAGTTTACAATGTAAAATAAGTATAACATGCACTTGAGTTACCTCTCAGTTGTGTTCTCAGATTTAAATAATTAATATTTGTAAAACTGCTTTGAAATCCTCAGGTGAAAGAATCATAGAATCATAGAATATCAGGGTTGGAAGGGACCCCAGAAGGTCATCTAGTCCAACCCCCTGCTCGAAGCAGGACCAATTCCCAGTTAAATCAACCCAGCCAGGGCTTTGTCAAGCCTGACCTTAAAAACCTCGAAGGAAGGAGATTCTACCACCTCCCTAGGTAACGCATTCCAGTGTTTCACCACCCTCTTAGTGAAAAAGTTTTTCCTAATATCCAATCTAAACCTCCCCCACTGCAACTTGAGACCATTACTCCTCGTTCTGTCATCTGCTACCATTGAGAACAGTCTAGAGCCATCCTCTTTGGAACCCCCTTTCAGGTAGTTGAAAGCAGCTATCAAATCCCCCCTCATTCTTCTCTTCTGCAGGCTAAACAATCCCAGCTCCCTCAGCCTCTCCTCATAAGTCATGTGTTCTAGACCCCTAATCATTTTTGTTGCCCTTCGCTGGACCCTCTCCAATTTATCCACATCCTTCTTGTAGTGTGGGGCCCAAAACTGGACACAGTACTCCAGATGAGGCCTCACCAATGTCGAATAGAGGGGAATGATCACGTCCCTCGATCTGCTCGCTATGCCCCTACTTATACATCCCAAAATGCCATTGGCCTTCTTGGCAACAAGGGCACACTGCTGACTCATATCCAGCTTCTCGTCCACTGTCACCCCTAGGTCCTTTTCCGCAGAACTGCTGCCTGGCCATTCGGACATTATGCTGGATAAATGTGTGGTAGGAGGATTTTTTGGCTGCAGTAATTTCTTCATATCTTTACCAAGTGTGATAACTGAAAAAGGTGTACTTCTTCTCTAAGTCACTTTTGTCTCTTGTGATATGGGAATCCAGGCTTTGTGTATTTAAATAGTTCAAACAGAGCAAAACAGTAACGTTTTGACATTTTATTCCTTGAACATGCTCTGGTATTAAGTAGTGGCAGAAAGTTTCCTGTGTTAAGCAATAAAGCAAAGCATTTTTACCATAAGTGGAATGTCATGTACTGCATTATCAGACTGAGTTCTCCCTGTTTCTCATATTTTCCCCATGTGTTTATTTAAAATCATAGGTTTGATATTTTGAGCCTGATTTCCTATTAATCTTTTATTAGATTTGGGTGGATTGTATGTTTGAGTCATTTGTTCTTGTTTATTCCTATGGACATTCTACAGTATGTGTCCATTTCTGCAGAGTAGAAGGCTAGATGCTTCAGTTGTTTAGATATTTATCAGAACAGGCTTTGCAATCTAGTAAATAGTCTATCTTTTATAAGGTTTTTTGCTTTTGAAAAGTCGGAGTGAGTATTCCAGGCAAAAGTTTGACATTTGTTATAATTCTTTGTGTATGATTTGTATTTCGACATTGCAATGGCCATAGATGTGTGGGATATTTGGATTACAGTCCACACTAACATTATAATTTACACAAGCCCAAGACATAAAATTTAAACTTCTGCATAGACTATTTAGGTGATTTCTTGATGCTGACCACATAAACAGCATTAGACAGTGCTCTGGGGTATTATGCCCCAGCCTTTGATGTTTTATAATGTAGATATTTTCTTCAAAGACAAATTGCTATTGGCTTTGTGTGGTTTCCAATAAATTCTTAGAAACAATCAGTTTAGAATGGCAATGCTTTAAACTTTGTTGATATATCTAATGTTGCATTACAATGAAGTCTTAAATCTAACCTATCCTTAGTCCTACAGTGCAGTCCTGATACAGATTACGGTATTGTCCCAGATTTGCTGATGTCAAAAAAGATATGGAGTGGGCTATTTCCTTGTTTGGAGAGATAGTAGACACAGATTCAGGATATTCTTTCCTAGACTATCATATTATGCATATAGTTGCTCTTATAGCTTTGAAGAAGAGTGGAGAAAAACAGCAAAAGCAGCATCAAAGCTCACCTCTTTCGGAACTCCAGCAAGAAAACTCTGTCCTCAGGTTCCCAACCAGAAAGCAGTTTCTCTGTGTGTCTAAACTCCTCCCCAAACATATTAATACATGTGCCTAGCGGTCAATTCAAATCATATATGTGTTGCTATGCCATTGGGTGATGGGGTATATACCCATCTAACTGCCTAAATAGAGTTAAGGATGAATTAGGAATGGGAAATGGAATTTAACCCAATATTATGACATTTTTATTAACAAGGAATAGCACAGATGTAAGTTAAATTTCTATTAGCTATTAAAAGCTGCTAAAGTCTACTTTTTTGTTGTTGCTGTATTGTGGTTAGAGGATCCAATCGCTCCATCAGTCTGATTGTGAGTGATGGTCACCTCTCCTCTCTTCTAGTATATATGGAGTTCTGTTTCTTTTTCCTTTTGCATGACACAACAGTTTTCAGTTTTTCAGATGGAAATAGTATGAGAATGTTCATCCATCCCTAATGACTATAAAGTGAACAGGAATTGCGCTGTCTCACTGAACCCAGAATTGCAGCACTCTTCCAGTAAATCAGAAATTGTTGGGTGCAAGTAATGGTATGTTTAAAGCTTTTGATTTTTCAATTTGAAAAAAAAAACTGCATTGAGAAAAATAAAAACTGATGCCTCTTAACAATAGTGATCTATTATTATTATTATTATTTATTTAAGTATGAGATATTCAGTTGAGACAGGGTACATTTTTAGGGAAGAAGGCTCAAGTTTTCGTGCTAAAAATGTAACTGTATGCTTATATGTCTGGATGCAGGTACTAAGAGTGTGCACACAAATTTAAGGGTAGATTGTAACTTTGGGCATAACCTTCAGGAAGGGTTGGGTAGGATTTCTTTAAAGTATGCAGAACTGGCCTTTGCTCACAATACAGTTGTGATGTTGCACTCCATAATGTTTTATGGAAATATGCTTATGAGTGTGAATACAATGTAACTGGAATATGCTTCATGCAAAAGGTCTCTTGTAAGGTATCATTACAAAGCTTATGATCTACTGAGTGTGTTCATCTCATTTGTTTGCATGTATTATTTCTATGTCTGAGGTTAGGAAAATAAGATATAAACTTGTATTACTGATGTAAACCCATTAAGGTGAAGCCATTAAGGGTGCTTCAGAATCAATGACCTGTAAAGGGCTCTGTCTACTTGCAAACCTTCCTGGGTACATGTGGGCCATCCCTGGAAGAATGGAGGATGGGGTCTCACAGGAAATGTGAACATGTCACCTGATACCGGAATCCATCTTAAACCTGGTGCGTTTCCTTTTAGAAGGTGGGGTGGGGACCCAGAGATACAAAAGATTCCCACCTTGTGCCAAAGCTATAAAAGGGGTGGAAGAAAACAAAAAGGGCTGCCAGTCATGAGAACACCCTTGCTTTCCACCTAAGATGTCTGCTGGAACTAACAAGGACTGTACCCAGGGAAAGGATTGGGCACAGAGTAGGAAGGAGTCTAGTCTATGAAAGAAGCTTATTGGAACATCTCTGAGGGTGAGATTTACCTGTATTCAGTTTCTTAATGTATTAGGCTGAGACTTGCGTGTTTTTGCTTTATTTTGCTTGGTGACTTACCTCGTTCTGTCTGTTATTACTTGAAACCACTTAAATCCTACTTTTTATACTTAATAAAATCACTTTTGTTTATTAGTAAACCCAAAGTAAGTGATTAATATCTGAGAGCGCAAACAGCTGTGCATATCTCTCTATCAGTGTTATAGGGGGCAGACAATTTTATGAGTTTACTCTGTATAGGCTTTATACAGAGTAAAACAGATTTATTTGGGGTTTGGATCCCATTGGGAGCTGGGTGTCTGGGTGCTGGAGATAGGAAACCGGCTGAGCAGTTTTTAGTTAAAGTCTGCAACTTTGGGGGTGTGGACCAGACCTGGGTCTGTGCTGAAGCAGGCTAGGGTGTTTGGCTCAAGAAGCCAGGGTTCTGGAGTCCCAATCTGGCAGGGAAAACAGGCTCAGAGGTAACTTCAGTATATCAAGTGGCAATCCCAAGGGGGACTCTGCAACCGAACCCGTCACAACAGTCAATAAGAGTTTTATGACTGACTTCAGTGGCCACGGAGTTAGGCCAGCTCTAAGCACTTTTGAAAATCTCACCCATTTTGCTTCACGAACACCCTTCTCAGTTGCAAATCCTTTTTGGCTTCCACCTGGCAGAACGGGGGATAGTCATTTACTCTTATCCCAGTAGAAAATTTCAGCTAGAACCAGTCACAAGTTTTTCACCAAAATGTTTATTCAACAAAAAATGGCTTTTTGATTAATGAGAATTTTCACAGAAAATTTTCACTTTGGTTGAAATGTTCAGCTGCTTTGATGGAAAGCCAAAAACTCTGTTTTGGGGGTTTCGCCTCATTTGGAATAGAAGTGGGAAATGAAGCAAATGGTAGGGGGGACTGAAAACGTGTTTGTTTTTTTTTCCTGTGTCAGAAAACTGAAAAATTCAGTGGGTAGGAACAGAAGCAGCCAGAGCTGCTACTCTGGTTGGAGGGCTCGATGTAACATGGGGCTCAGCCAGTATACCACACCTGTCCTCAGCACCACCCTAGGATCCAGAACTGTGCAGGGAAGACCCCCAGAGATTCTGGGAGCACTAGGATCCAGCTGCTGCCTCCTCTCCCCTTATGGAGCATGGGGGAAAATTTCAGAAAACAGCCAGCCAGGGTGTCTACCCAGGTGTGATTCCTGACCTGGGTAGACAGACTCATAGGAGTTGAGCTCAAGCTAGTGTGCTAAAAATAGAAGCATGGACATTGCAGCATTGGTGGCAGCTCAGGCTAACCACCCGAACCCACCTTAGATTCAGGGGTAAGGGAGGCTTGGACTCAAGGCAGCTAGCCCGAGCTGCCTTCCACATTATTATTTTTAGCATGCTAGCTCAGACTGAGCTACTGAAAATCTGACTAAATGTGCTGGGAATCACACTTCCTAGCTGCAGTGCAGACAGACCCTCAGAGACTCCAACCACAACAGGGACCTTTGGACCTCTGGACATTGCAGTCGAAAGCATTGAAAGTTCTCTGACTTTCCCTGCTCTGTAGTGATTGGCTGTTTGCTCCAACCTTCCCTCTTCCTCTTCCCTTTAGTGTCCCCTCTCCCTTCCCGTTTCTTTCCGTTTAGCTGATCCCCTCCTAAGTAACACCCCTCCCCTTCTGTTTGCTGCCTTCCTACTGATGACTCTGCTTGTGTGTTTTGCTCCTTCCCCTACCCTTTGTCTTGTCTACTCAAATGGTAATAATCTCTTTGAGGCAAGGACTGTCTACTACCCTGAGTTTGTACAGTGCCGAGCACAATGGGGCCCTGGTCCATCACTGAGGCACCTAGGCATGACTGTAATGCATGTATTGATGATTATTTAATTATTATCATTATTAGTAATAAACGTTTTTATTTTGTACAATTTTTTTTTTTTGCTGAAGTTATGTAACCTTTTTCAATTAACTCTAATGACAGCAGCCCCAAGCCAGTTTAGCTGTGCTCACACCTATATGTGGGGACTTGAGTTCCAGGAAGCCTATGCAGAGATGGAGTGGTAAAGTTTAGTTCCCTTTACTCCTTTAATCACTGAATTTTTTAGGCACCTAATTATCCCACCTGTGCACACGATTTCCTTATAAATTCCCAGTAATTGCCCATGGTCTTATGGTTGCACTCCTGCACATGGAACTCAGCTTTCCTTTTTAAAAAATGTGGGTTTGTCTGACTCTTGCAAAAGAGCTCTGGAACATTCACCCAAACTGAGCTATTTGGTTAGCTGAAGATCTGTGGCTGCTTTATAATACCCATGATTCATGGAGCACAAAATATTAGTAACATTTGTTCGTTTCACAACACCGCCTCTACTTTTGCTGTCTGAAATAGATTAAACTTTATAGAAGAATTAATGTGACTAGACTTGCATTTTTTAACAAAGAATTTAACTTTTCTTTTTGTGTGAAAATGGAGACACAATATATTTTTATAGCTAATTGTTGTATTATTTATGAAGAATAATATTGTAAGTGGTTTAACAATAAATCTTTAAAAAACAAATTAATCCAGACTTCTTATGTTTCTCAACATCCTAAAGTTCTGTGCTCACAAACAAACCATATTGCCAGTTACTGAGAGGATTAACTGTATTTATTGTTATTTCCTGTAAATTTGCCATTGAAGGAACAGAAATGGACACTGTGTGGAGTCAAGCATGGGGGTTTATTACACACAGCACTGGCGGAGTCTCACTTTGCTTATTAGGCTCAATGAGAAACTGCTAAGCAATTGATTACAATAGATTATATAGGATGCCAATGGGCAGAGAGAAGGGATGGGGTGGGAGTTCCCGAGCCCCTGGGTAGGTTCTAGCTGCAAGACAAGATTCGCACAATAAGCCAATAGTCTAAAAAGATTACATAATGGCTCCGCCCAGAGCTCAGGTTAACATTTTGCTAATACACAGGTGTTTTCCCTCAAACTTTTCCTGTTGCAATATGTAGGTTAAATCCTGATTTTTGGATCCATAGTAATGAGGTAGCTCTTCCAGTTGGCCAACAGGTACATTCCTGGGGGTTTAAAGGAAAAAGACAGGGAATAGCAATTGTTTTAGGGTTCACCATTGTGTTTCTGAGAACTAGAAGTGGCATCTGCGAGGGAGGATGTTATATCTCATACTGACATATCAGGCCTCTCCCTGAACTATGGTTTGCATTTGAGGAGTGGGTCCATATCTCTCTTATGCACCGGGGAGTAGGCTTTGAGGCTCCTCTCAGGGCATTGTGTGCCTGTAATTTATGATAAGGACACCCAATTACTGCTCCCCATCTGGAGTTATGCTGACTCCGCTTATCTAGTTGAAACAAAACAAGGTTGTCTCCTGTTCACCCAGCTTTCCTTTAGCCATATATTGGCCATTGTTAGCTAGGCCTCATGCCTCAGACCAAGCTGTGGAATTTGGGCCTATGTGAAAAGTTCTTAACAGAGACTGTGGTTAAGATCTTACATACATATGAATGGATTTTGGCCCTTCACCCATCTAGAAAGTATGGCTGGAATACAATATTATTTTTTCTGATTAGTAATCAAATTACAGTAATATTAAAAGATATAAACTGTTGATTTGATGATTTCATATTAAACACTTTAGACTGAGGTGTCAAATTCATTTCATATGACTGGCCTGATCTGATACCCTGTCACTTAGTATGGGCCACATTCAGAAAAAGTTAGTAAAATAGAAATAGATAAAAGATAAAACATGTTGGTGATTACATACATTCATCCTTTGACTTGTTTGAATGTAGCGCCCCCCTATCCATCTAGTTACCTTCTTTAGCGCCAGTCATCTTATGGGTTGTAATGGACAGGCCTGGGTTCTTTTGTATCCCACCATCCAGTCAGCATGGTGTAACTTCTTTTTCTTCCCATATGAATGTATTTGGCTGTGCCTCCACTCCCCTTGCTTCTTCCTGGCAGGGTCACCAGGTCAGCTTGGGAGGAAAATTCTAATCGCCATTTACTTGTTGTATAGTTGGAGGCTTCCCAGAAATAGCACAAACACATGCAATATATTTTTAAACAGGAGATAAATATAACATAACAGGGTAAAACTCTGTTTTCAAGGTCACTGGTGCCCATGCTGATAATACGCCATGAATTTCCCCAGTCATGTGATCTGATACAGCAAATGTCAAATTAATGTCCTGTAGGTACGCGTGCCTTCTAGGGGCCATTGATGACCTGTGGCCATGATATCCTCTGTGCAGCAGTTAGCAATGTGGCTGACTGGGTTCAGAACAGCCCAAGAGGCTCACAAGTGGGATAAGGTAGTAAGTCCCTCTGCAGATTTAATAGGCAGCAGGTAATAAAATCCCCATACCCATACCCCCTGACTTGAGACCACAATTCAGGGAGTAGGGGATCTCCCAAACAATTTCCCTGACTAGCTAACTAAAAGAAGGTGCACTCATAAACTGTGACAGATCCTCAGGTTCAGAGATGGCAACCATTGCTGACAGGCATCCCCTTCATATGGGAGTCAGGCTGCTTCTGCTGCCAGGATATCCCTTCACCACAAAGGGGTGCAGGGCTCAAGGTGCAGATTACACAACTGTATTAAAATCCAAACTTTAATCTCCCACACCAGCACTCAGACATACTCACAGCAGGCAGCAGCCCTAGACTAGCAGCCAGAGCAGAGCTGGCCATGTGGTGACTGATCTCACCTAGAGAGCTTGAGGGTTAACTTAGCCTGGCTGCGGGAAGTTTCACCAACAAAACTCTACAAACTGGGAGTCAGCTTGGAGCGGAAAAGGCTCAAGCTGTGGGATCTTGCTTTCAGGTCCCCAGAGGCCAGTTCTCAGGGGAAACCCGGCATGCAGCTCTCCACACAGCTAGTCCTACCCTATCCCTGGCTGGCTCCAGACTACTCCAAAATGGTTTCTCCCATCTCCTGAGCTCCCTTGAAAGGGCATCTTGCTCCCTATCAATTGCTGAGCAGGCTCTGAGTCTGCCTTGCCTCCCCTACCAACAGTGTGCTTCTCCCTGAGCTACCAGCACTCAGAGCCCCAGGAATCTAAATAACCTCCTTGGAGGTTACATGAAGTTTCCTTTTCTTTGACTTGCAAGGCTGGGGTATCTACTCCCTAGCTGGTGAGTAAGCATTTTTCAGTGCTATTTCCTCTCACCTGGACACATACCAGTTTCTGCCAGAATGATATGTGACACTGGCAGACCAGGTGCCAGCTCATGCTGAAACCCCAGACCAATTCACATGTGCATTAGTATAGATCAAAGTGATTGTTAAATGCATAAGAATGTATTTGGTGTTTAAACTTCATGAACCACTGGAATGTTACTTGCGATATTTTTGCTTTTCTGTGTCCTATTATAATGTAGTAGCAAACATTTACATTGTGTATACCACAGTAACTAAATAACGCATCAAAGGAGAAAAATGCCTTGTGGAATGCAAATGAAGAACACTAACAAAAAGAGCTAATTTCAAAGCAAGTGGTCATTGTGTGTGCTGATCGGAGGTTGAAGACTCAAAATGCATTCTCCACTCTGTCATCAAAACGAAAAGCCCATGTGGGTAGTGACCCTGTCAGCTTGTTTTCTGTGAGAAGAAACCATAAATATGGATTCAAGGAAAGATCCAGCATATTTGGATTGTTTGGTCTCTTACAGGGAAATTTACCAGATGCAAAGCAGAGATCCCCAGAGACAATCTGGGAAACCTGAAAAGACTTTTGGGAAACTGGCAGTTTATTACGTCACTGCCACCATCTGGAATTACAAACTGTGACTCACCTGTGAATATATTTTACCTGCTTTAACCTTTCAATAACTCTCATTTCCTTTTCTTAGCTAATAAATTTTTAGTTAGTTTACTATAGAGCTGGCTATAAGTGTTGTCTTTGGCATAAGCTCTCAGTACCAGCTGATCTGGGGTAAATGACTGGTCTCTTGGGACTGGGAGCAAATGTGGTATGATTTTTTTATTTAAGTGACATTTTATCACAAAGTCCAGTTTGTCTGGGTAACAAGATAGACTGAGGGGACTGTCTGTGATTCCATGGTAAGACTGATATAATGATCCAAGAGTTCATATTTGTAATTGTCTTGGTGAAATCTAACTATAGAGTACATCACAAATTTGGGGTGTCCGGCCTGTTTTCTGACAGTCTGCCCTGTCAGGAAGAAATGACCTTTATAAAATTATCTATTTTGGGTTTCCTGTACTTTCTCCTGAAACACCTGATACCAGCCACTGTCAGACACAGGATACCTGACTAGATGGACCACTCTTTTAATTTGATATGGAAATTCCTATGCCCGTAAGAAGGAAATGAGTTTGCGTTTCCAAGCTCCATAATGAGTTTCCAAGCTAACACAGATAAAGCAAAACACATGACAACCATCAGATGAGTGAGGGTGTAGGTGAGGTGATTGGCATAAGTAGGATTCATTAAAGAAGTCAGTATTAAAAAGGGGCTTAGAGGAGGAGATGGCAGGCAATTTGCAGAAACATGCTGTACCAAACATAGGGCCATAATCCTGCAATTGGTTGCACATGGGCAGACCCTTGCACCAGTACAGAGTGGCACTGAAGTCAATGGGGCATCTTTTAGGCACAAGAGTCCACACAAGACAGACCATGAGGAGAACAAGAAGGCAAAGCCAAGAATGTCTACAGGAGACAGAGGAATCTGTAAAGAGAGATAATTGGGAGCATCCATAGGAAACGATTTGGGGAACAGGAAGAACTGATAGAGATGTACACAGGGAAGAGATTATGCAAAATTGTCCTTGAATATGATTTTATTTGTTTTAGCAAGATTTTCAAAAATGTAAAAAAGTTATAACTTCACACTAAACATTTCCAACTACATAGAAATGAAAGGCCATGCTCGGGTCTGCCCATTTTCTCTTGGTTAGCATGCAGTGTTTTGTTTTGTTTTTCCACTAAGAATAGTATTCTATTACAAATGCTTCAGAACATGTGGCATTTCTAATAATGATGTTTTAGCTCCAAAAAGTGAGCAAATTGCTATTTTTGAAACGTCACTCCAGACAAAACAACTTTGACTCTGTAATTCAATCAAGAGGTATCAAAGGCTGCTTACTTAGAAACAATCACTGGAACTTGATATTTTATTGTCGGCAATCCTCTTATAAGTTAGATTGATATTATCTCAATTTGAAATCAGATCACAGTGAGATGAGCTTGAAAATAACATAAATTCCCCCAACTATGAACCTAATTCTGCAACAGGATCCACTAATGCAGACTCCAGTGCCTGTGCAGAGTCCCACTGAGTGCCTGTTAGGGGATCTCAGAGGAGACTTAGCTTTAAAAATATGGGTTTTTTTTCCAGTTACTTAAGAAATCTGAAGGAATCAAATATTGCACTTGGCTGCAAAAGAAGAGAGATGCCTATTCTAATTTTGTACTACAAATGTGATGATGGCTGTCTGTTTTTAATGTCAGTAGATTGCATGGATATTTTATGTTTTCCACTGGGTTTACTCAACTAAAGCATTGGCAAATGTAATTTTATTGTGAAGTTCAAAAATGATTAAAAGTTGACTTAAAAAACTATTCCATCAAAAGATCTCCCACTACAGCCCCCTAGCCCTGTGAGCCATTTATTTCCTTGGTGCAATTATTTATTTATTTATTTGGCAGGGAGGGCTGTCCTTTGCCTGTGTTCACAAGTAGTCCAGTTTGTGACTGTTTCAAAAGTCATTTTAACTCTTGAACAGATTGTTCCATGTTTATCTCAAATTTAAGGATTTTTTTTTTTAATCTCAGCCCAGTCAGAACAGTACCCACCAGTGGCTTGTATTCCCTAGATGGTAGCTCTTTTTAGATGACTCCTGAGTCAGAACTACAACATTCTGTTTTGCGTAATGAATGTGACTCTCTCAACAACAATTTACAATATTAGAAGGTTCTGCATATTCCAGTCTTGGAAGAAAGTAGGGGTGGGATTTTCAAAAGTCACCGAAACAATTTAGATGCCAAATTTCCAATTTTAGTGGAAACTCAGCATCAATATTCCTTAGATAGCTTTGAAAATCTGCTTCTTATCATGTAGCCAATCTGTTATTCTTTTGCACTGGAGCTTTTTAAAATTACTTTCTCATTATACTAACTTGACTTAGGGGGAACAAATTATGTTAGCATTGTTATGCAAACTTAAACACACGAGTTAACCTTTGAAAGACTATAAAACTGATCCCTTACTCAAATGAGAAGTCCTTATTCATGTGAGTAATCCCATTGAAGTCATTGGAACTCGCATCAGAAGTAAGGATTTGTAGGATATGGCTCTCCATAAGGAGCAAGTTACAGTGTTCACATGCTTAAAGTGGCTCTAATCTTATATAAATATATATAAAAATATAACAGGTATGCAAGGGCACTATGAACCAAACATGTTAGTCACAGCTGTCATCACAGCCTTCTCAGTCACAGCTTTCCATGTGGCATGTTTACAATTATTGTACGATGTTCATATATTATGGTAACGGAGGCCATATCAGTACCTTAGAAAGACAGACATTGCTCATGTAATTACTGTATATTTAGCTGATTTGTCCTCATCGCTCCCAAAAATAGTTTATTAAAGATAATACCACTACAGAATATATGAGGAGGTAACAGAGCTGATGGATTATTCATTATGAATAATATCTCATGATTTGGCCATTTTTTGGTTACCGAACAAGTCCTCATTTCTGCAAATGTATTATATTATTCATAAGGTTCAACAAATAGTTTAGAAAAATTACTTTCAGCTTAAGGGTGGTTAGCGAGATGTTCTTTTAAATATTAATTGTTTGTAGTGTGTGGATGAGCCTCAGAGTTCCATGCCCAGGATTCCTGAGCTCCTAGGATGGCTGATTAAAACAGTTCTAAAGGAAATAATGGAACAATGAACTTCTTGTATGAACTTCTGGTCAGAAAGCCATTCATATTTAAATACATCGAACTTTTGGGAGTCACCAACATCACAAATTCCCACTGGTCAGCTGGATATTTGCATATAGTGAATAAAGAATTCCATATATTGTAGTAAATTGAACTTTGCATTTCTATGTGCAAAAATATTAAAATGAATTGTTTTGGGGGTCTTTTCTCACTCTCTTCTGGCAACAGGGATGCAACCTCATGCTCTGGGTGTCCTTAGCCTCTGATTGCCAGAAGTTGGGAGTGAACGACAGGGGATGGATCACTCACTCGATGATTGCCTGTTTCTGTTCAGTCCCTCTGAAGCACCTGGCATTGGCCACTGTCAGAAGACAGGATACTGGGCTAGATGGATCATTGATCTGACCCAGTATGGCCGTTCTTATGCCTTGCTGCAGTACACACAACAAAGCCAGAGCATTCTGTCACTGTGCAACAGCTACCATGGCAAAGCAAACGCTTTTAAGCAGCATTGGCCATACAAATTCTTTTGAGGTTAATCTCATTACAGGACATTGAAGTAATCCAATATGGAGGTTACAAAGGTATAAATATCTGTGTCAAGATCAGCAGAAAAGAATGGACAAAAAATCCTTATAAGACATCAGTTAGACTATCCCCATTTGACCATAGAGAAACTTTGTGGTATTCAAAACAGATATTTACTTTTGATACAATAATGTAGTGCCAAAAAAAGGCACCGGAATACTGTATTTTCCATGTCAAATTTTATGGGCCAGATCCTCATCAATTAACATCAGGTGATGATCTGTCCCTTTAAATTTCCAGATGTATGCTTCCAAACCCCCTAGTGGTGTTTGGGTCAGAGTGCCTTGACGCAGACATTGTTAGTGTCAGGTTGTGTATGTTGAACTTCAGTGCCTCAGCACTTTAGGCAGAGTGAAAGGAAATCCCCTCCAGAGCTACCCAAGCCCAGAAGGGGAGATCGTTCTGAGGTTGACGAAGCTTGGTTACCCTGAGTAAAAAATGCCACTTTTGGGGGGATGCACAGGGAACAGCCTTGTTGCTCTGGACAACATGACTGGCCTGTGGGTGGTAAATAGTATCTTCCACCAACTGAAATGTACCCCATCTCTCTCCCATATTTAAAAGTCACTTATCTGGTCTGGCTCATTTCTAGCTGGCAGTGTATCATATGTATATGTGATCTTGTAAAAAGCTTAATTGAAAAACGAGGAAAGCTGCCAATAAAATCCAGTGGAGTTTACAGATAAATCCAAAGTGATACAGCAGATTTGACCTGTTTAACTCAACAGGTCTAGTTTACTTTTCAGACTGATTTCAATGTTACACTTTGTATGAACACATTTGCTGGTTCCTGTTACCCAAACCACATAGTTTCATAAACACTTACTGGAGACAAATATCTGGCCATTGATTTCATGTCTTTAATTAGCTCTTAGTTTACAATTGCTGTTCAGATAATATGCTGTTCTGCTGAGTCAGTGCATTTATTGGAAATACTTGAACATACCTTTCAAAAATGATACATACAAGATGGGATTATTTTCCCCGCATAGATTACAAAAAGGAGAAGGCTTCATCATTTTGTACAAGGAAGCTAACATTTCCAGGGCTGATTAAATGACATTTTAATAGAATCAGTGCCATATTAGATGTCTTTTGATTTACCTCTGTGTTCAATTAAAATTTTTGACTTCACCTTAGACTTCAGAGGTCATGACAGATAATTCTTTTGATGTGCTGAAAGTTTATGTAAAACTTTCCATCATAATAAAGCCTTGTTCTCTTTCTCTCGCTCTCTTTCTCTCTCTATCTCTCTCTCTCACACACACACACTGTTTTTTTCTTGGTTTGTTTTACCCATGTGTTGCTGGCAGCTGTGTTTATTATTGGCTCACCATTACTTTTTTAGCTGTCACCAAATGTTTTTAAGCTAGTGGGGTGTAGTGGAAAATCTGGCTGTATTATTAATGGCAGAATCAGCTACTGAGTAGACCTGTACACGATCCAGAAGCCAGTCAATGAAAAGGATTCCATTGACTCCAGTTGGACTTCGGATCAGATCTATTAACCATAACTAAATTAGTTCTCTTTACACCAATACTACGTAGTTGCACAGCGTAGTTTTCTGTTTCACTCTG
Source organism: Lepidochelys kempii (assembly GCF_965140285.1). NCBI lineage: Eukaryota > Metazoa > Chordata > Testudines > Cheloniidae > Lepidochelys > Lepidochelys kempii. The sequence goes on from NC_136382.1 coordinate 60,104,636, forward strand.
CTTCATTTGTTTTCTGTGGGTGCAGATTTCATTCTACTTTATTCATATTCACCATAATTGAATTTCTTTGTGAGCTCATTGTTTGCTTGCCATGTAATACGCCGCAGCAATCAACCAGCTCACAAAGATGTTAAATCACATTCCGCATTATGTGAGTTTGCCAAAGAAAGCATATAAAGGGGATCAATAATTATCATCCTCAGGGATCAGAGTCCAACTATGCTAACCACAGTACAAACCACTAAAACAAAGACAGTTCCTTCTCCAGACAGCTGACAGGCTATGTTTAGGACAAGATGACGCAGGTGAATAAACAGACAAATGGAGAGCGAGGGATGGTATGTTGGGGTGGGAAGGTACCAGTGAAGAAAGCTATGTTTGTATACGAAACCAGTCTCAGTGATCAAACTTATCACAAGTGGTCACTACTTGTACCAAGACTAATTTTACTCCTAATCAAAGAAATAGTGTTGTTCCTCTAGACAGCAATTAGTGAGTCCCTCTGTGCATTCATCCAAAAATATTCTACCCTTACATTAAATGGCTAAAAGAAGATGAAAAAAGAAATCTTAGCAATAATTTTCCATATTCTTTTCAGTTACCCCTGTAAGCCTTCTTTTCAGGTGAGACAGAAAGTATTTTAACTACACTATGATTGTACCACTAAAACATACATAGCCTACATCAGTCCGTCCTGTTGTTTGTTTACTGCTTATTAATTCTTCTAGCAAAAATATGGCATACAAGAGCAATACAGAGAATGTGATCACTCTGCTTTTTCTTAACTTGTCAAAACAATCTTAGCAATAATTAGTGAATGAAAGGGGCAGATCCTTAGGAAGTGGAAGTTGTAGGAGCTGCATTGAAGTCCATGGTGCTATGACAAGTGACCTGCAAAAGCTGTTGCCAGCTTGCTATTATACCGTAAGAACAGATACTGGAGACTTTTTAAGTAACAGTAAACACTTCACTTGTTGCTGAGAACTGCACAACTAATGCAGGTCTGCCTGTCGGGCTCCAAGTGCAGTGCAAGCAATGTGCTTCTGCTGATAAGGCTCACTACATGATGATTTGTGCCATACCACACTATGGATAACTTTGGTTCCTACTCCAAAGTTCCTGCTATCATTACATCTCTGTTTTTAACTGTTTTATTTAGCTCTATCAATTTAATTTAGTATCCAGAACTCTAATCTCAATCCTTAAAGGGTCTAGAAAAATTAGTCTCTGTATCTAGCGGGTTTTCTTATCACTCACCCTTACGGGTAGTAACAGGAGTATCACTGTCCTATTTTATTTTTCTGTATTCAAACTGACCGGTTGAGACTCAGTAGATTGGTCTCAGATTGTTTACATTTCTGAGCTGGATGTTGAGACCGTTTCTGATTGTTCCAGGTTTTCATTCGCCTCCTGTACAATTCTTTTTCTGCTCATCAAATCCTTTCTGTTTCTTCTATAGACGTCTCCTTCCATTGTATCAATGAGATAAGATCTTAGAGCAGTGTATTGGTCAATCATCTTTACAGGTTTCCATGCTCCTTTTTGACAAATGCAGTCTCTCCATTTTCTAGTGGTGTGCCAGTGGTCTGCCATTCTGTTCAACTGCGGGAACAACAGTTTTCATGTTTAGTGAATAAAGTCTCATTGCTTTGCAAAAGTATTAAAGACACTGGAGCAAAATTGTGGTCCATTGTCTCTAATGAGTTCTTCAGGTATGTCATACCTTGCAAATATAGACTTGTGGTGTCTAATGATGACATACACACTTGTTACCTAAAGCAAGCAGCTTTCTAAGTATTTTGGATAATAAAGCAACCAGAATAAGATAATCTGCACTTTGAAACTCAAACAGGTCCATGCCAAGTTTCTGCCAGGATGTGTTTGGGACCTCATGTAGTAGCACTGGTCCCTTTTGATTTTTGTTTCCATAGGTGCTTGGAACTAGGGATGCTGGGGATGTGGCAGCACCTCCTGGCTTGAAGTGGTTTCCCTCATATACAGGGCAACTAAAATGATTAGGGGTTTGGAAAGGGTCCCATACGAGGAGAGATTAAAGAGGCTAGGACTTTTCAGCTTGGAAAAGAGGAGACTAAGGGGAGCTGTGCTAGAGGTATATAAAGTCATGAGTGGTGTGGAGAAAATGAATAAGGAAAAGTTATTTATTTGTTCTCATAATATAAGAACTAGGGGCCACCAAATGAAATTAACGGGCGGCAGGTTTAAAACAAATAAAATGGACCAAGTAAAGCCCCCAAGAAATTTAGTATTTGAAGGAAATGCAGCAGACACTACCCAAAGTAGAAGCAAGGATTTGAGCTGCATAGCACTGCAAGAGGTGCAGACAAAAAAAAGTGAATGTCTGCAAATAGTATTATTTCTTTATGTGGCAGGTGAAGAAGCAAGAATGGTATTTAACGCTTTTCAGTTTGATTCAGCAGATAAAGAAAATATACAATTTTTAAAGAATAAAGTTTGAGGCATACTGTGGTCCATGAAGATATGTCATGTGGGAGGTACAAATTTTTCACCAGAAGTCAGACAGATGGGGAAAGTATAGACCAATACGTGACTGATTTAAAACTGGCAGTACAATTTTGGAGAATGCTCATTAAAGACCACCTTGTGTGTGGTATTGTGTCAGACTCAGTGCAAGCTAGGTTGTTGAGGGAGACTAGTTTTATCTTTGAACGTGCTGTGGACATATGTCGTGCAGATGAAATTCCTGCAAAATAGTAGAAAGGGCTGGGCAAACCGTAAAAATACATGCACACACTGCAGCGTGTGTCCGCCTTTAGTAAGTACCCAGACATGCTGTCATGGACTGGCGGGCATCCGGCTGCTAATGAAAGCCTGTGATCAAAAGATGTGAAAAAAGAGAAGAGGCAAATAAAGATTGTTATAAATGTTGACGTAGCCATGCCGTAAACAACTGTCCTGCATATAGGCAAGAATGCTGAAGATGTGGCAAATGCAATCATTTTACCAAAATGTGCAACTCTGGAAAGGAGAAGTCCTATGGCAAACAAATGTTTACCCTCAGGGGAGCAGATGAATAATCACAAGCTCTGTTCTTTGGTAAGCTGGGTACTAAGCAGGGTGAAAGTGGGCCGGTACGGCATACCAGTAAGAACCCGCACCAGCCCCTACGCTGCGCCTTAACATACCTGCGTCTTTTGCCTCCTGTCGGTGGCAGCACTTTAACGTTTTTGCACCCCCCCCATCGGCGGCCCTACCAGCAGGGCCACCAAGTGGTGGGGGGAGGCGCAGCAATGTTAAAGCACGGCCACGGCAAAGGACCCTGCAGCGCTTTAACGTTCTCTGCTCCTTTTGCCCCCCCACGGGAGGGGGGGTAAAGGGAGCAGCTGTCCCGGGGCCGGCAATTTAAAAGGACCCAGGGCCCTTTAAATCACCACTGGAGCACTGGGCGGCACGGGCCAGGCAACCTCGAAGGGCTGGCTGTGGGATGCTGACCGCTCAGCCCGCCCCTTCTGCCCGAGGACCCGCCCCTTCCGAGAGCCAGAGCCAGCCCCGGCCCCATACTGGTAAGTGTCTGGAGTTACTTTCACCCGTGGTACTAAGCCTCCCAAGGACAAATGGATTGTGGAATTGCTCATTAATAATCAGAAAACCATGTATTTTAAAATGGATTCTGGGGCACAGGCCAATATGATGTTTGTAAAGGACAGAACCACTTCATAGCTCAAGTATCTGGCTGACAACTTACTCAGGGAAAAAACTGCAAATATCTGGTAAAGGCAAGTTGGACTCTGAGTATCAGAATAAGAAAGCACTGCTGGAATTTCAGGTGGAAGAATTTGATTTGCAAGCCATATTGGGCTTACAGTGCAGAGTCAGTATGGTGAAGGAAAACCAGGAATATAAAGATGTCTTAGAAAGTTTAAGGTGCTTGTAAGACCGGCTCTTGGCACCAGCAAAGCAAGCACGTGCTTGGGGCGGCGCAATTCCAGGGGCGGCGTTCCGGCCAGCCTCTTTTTTTTTTCTTTTTTGTGCTCTCGGAGCTTGGGGCGGCAAATTTTTTGCTTGGGGCAGCAAACAACATACAGCTGGCCCTGGGTGCTTGCCAGGTAAGCATGCCATAGAGATGAACTCACAAGTACCACCAGTAAGTAATACATGTGCCTCATAAAGTTCCAGTGGCATTCAGGGACAAAGTAGAAAAAAGAATTGCATTATACAGAATAGTTACAAATAATATCAAAAGTGCAAGAACCTAAAAAATGGGTCAATTCTATAATAATTGTAGACAAACCACATTGAGATGAAATAAGAATATGCTTGGATCCAAAAGACGTGAATAAAGCAATATGAAGGAAACATTTTCAATTGCCTAGAGTAAAAGAAATCACCAGCAAATTATCAAATACTTAGTCCTGCCACGAGTCCAGGGTACTGGACTAGATGACCTCTCGAGGTCCCTTCCATTACTATGGATTCTATGATTCTAAGAAAAGCTTCAGTTTTCCCTGTCTTAGATGCCAGTAGTGGATTTTGGTAAATAAAGCTGAAGGACAAAAGTTCTACACTTCGTATGTTCAGCACACCATTTGGCAGGTACAGTTTTGCCAGACTTCCTTTTGGCATCTGTTCAGCTCCTGACGTGTATCACAGAGTGATCCAATTGGCATTTGAATGTCTGCGAGGTGTTCAGGTTACATAGATGACATACTGGTGTGGGGAAATAACAGACAAAAATATGATGAAAGGCTCAAGAGAGTTCGAGACAGGTGTTGTGAAAGGAATCAGACAGAGATAAAATATTTTTGGGGGTGACAGAGTTAATGTCTAAGCCAAATTAATTTTGAAAATAAAATTTAATGAGGCATCATGTTCAATAAGGTACTAAAATCCAAACATATAAGCTTTCTCCACATTATCAGTTGTTTTCATCCACTAATTTAGCAGTTCTGTTTTTAAACATAAAACATAAACATAAAAAGTAAGTTTGGCATTATTTGTTCTGGATAAACACTTGCTGCTTATGACTTATGGTTCCGTTTGTCACAGTTAAAGGGCAAGAGATACCTTAGATCCCTTTGTAGTCTCTCTCTAGTTCATGCCTCAGGTGAAAGACTTCACTACTTTTATCAGTCTCTGGGTACAACCCTGCTGTTCTACCCCTCTTAAACTGGATCCCTGAGTTGTACCCCCTGTGTTTGCCAACTGTGATATCTCTACAGGCCCAACCTGGAAGGAGCTTCTATCTGGGAGCCTGTGACTTGCCGCTGATTAAAGTGACTCACAACAGCGTCTTCAAAACAAACATATCATTTATTCACCCAAAGGTACATAGCAATCAGACAAAAAGGTTAAAACAAAAAAGCCTATAATGCATCTGATCTTATCTAAACATTAGCCTTTCCTTCAAGTTTAGGTAGGTTCCACTTAACCCAAGTACCCTCACCTCTGGGCCAGGTAGGGTGACCAGACAGCAAATGTGAAAAATCGGGACGGGGATGGGAGGTAATAGGAGCCTATATAAGAAAAAGACCCCAAAATCAGGACTGTCCCTATAAAATCGGGACATCTGGTCACCCTAGGGCTACTATCTTGATAGCTATGTCACATATTCATAAAACTATTACAGTCATCCCCATGTTCTATACACCATTAATATCCTTCAGCCTCAGTTCTGTGAATACTTATGCACATGCTTAATTTTAGACATTAAACACATGCCTAAGTTTTTGCAAGAACATATCCTTAGATCTCAGTATGCAACTTCCATTGAGTTCAGTGGGAGCTGCAGACTAGTACCCTCAGGCAGAATTTGGATCTGTAGACTTTTTCTCTTAATATTTCTTCCAGTTTATCTAACGATTGAAATCAGACTTACTGAACAGTAATGCCAGATACTGAGACTTCAGAAATCAAGGAACCTCTTTCAACAAATATATCTGAAAAAGGAGCTCTCTGCCAAAAAAAAATACCATATTTAGCAAACAGCTGACAGACTGCGCCACAAAGCAGAAAATATTGATCTGCACAAGCAAGAAAATCAATGTGAAGAGATATGTTTACTGGGGAACAATTGGTTATTAAGGCCTTAAGAAAGCACCCCTCAAAATGCAATACACAATATTACTGACAAAGCTTTTTTAATGACAAATCGCACCTGGAGCTGCAGCTAGCAAGAGATGTCAAGAGTAACAAGAAGGGTTTCTTCAGGTATGTTGGCAACAAGAAGAAAGCCAAGAAAAGTGTGGGCCCCTTACTGAATGAAGGAGGCAACCTAGTGACAGAGGATGTGGAAAAAGCTAATGTACTCAATGCTTTTTTTGCCTCTGTTTTCACTAACAAGGTCAGCTCCCAGACTGCTGCGCTGGGCATCACAAAATGGGGAAGAGATGGCCAGCCCTCTGTGGAGATAGAGGTGGTTAGGGACTATTTAGAAAAGCTGGACGTGCACAAGTCCATGGGGCCGGACGAGTTGCATCCGAGAGTGCTGAAGGAATTGGCGGCTGTGATTGCAGAGCCATTGGCCATTATCTTTGAAAACTCGTGGCGAACGGGGGAAGTCCCGGATGACTGGAAAAAGGCTAATGTAGTGCCAATCGTTAAAAAAGGGAAGAAGGAGGATCCTGGGAACTACAGGCCAGTCAGCCTCACCTCAGTCCCTGGAAAAATCATGGAGCAGGTCCTCAAAGAATCAATCCTGAAGCACTTGCATGAGAGGAAAGTGATCAGGAACAGCCAGCATGGATTCACCAAGGGAAGGTCATGCCTGACTAATCTAATCGCCTTTTATGATGAGATTACTGGTTCTGTGGATGAAGGGAAAGCAGTGGATGTATTGTTTATTGACTTTAGCAAAGCTTTTGACACAGTCTCCCACAGTATTCTTGTCAGCAAGTTAAGGAAGTATGGACTGGATGAATGCACTATAAGGTGGGTAGAAAGCTGGCTAGATTGTCGGGCTCAACGGGTAGTGATCAATGGCTTCATGTCTAGTTGGCAGCCGGTATCAAGTGGAGTGCCCCAAGGGTCGGTCCTGGGGCCGGTTTTGTTCAATATCTTCATAAATGATCTGGAGGATGGTGTGGATTGTACTCTCAGCAAATTTGCGGATGATACTAAACTGGGAGGAGTGGTAGATACGCTGGAGGGGAGGGATAGGATACTAGGATACAGAAGGACCTAGACAAATTGGAGGATTGGGCCAAAAGAAATCTGATGAGGCTCAATAAGGATAAGTGCAGGGTCCTGCACTTAGGATGGAAGAATCCAATGCACCGCTACAGACTAGGGACCGAATGGCTAGGCAGCAGTTCTGCGGAAAAGGACCTAGGGGTGACAGTGGACGAGAAGCTGGATATGAGTCAGCAGTGTGCCCTTGTTGCCAAGAAGGCCAATGGCATTTTGGGATGTATAAGTAGGGGCATAGCGAGCAGATCGAGGGACGTGATCGTTCCCCTCTATTCGACATTGGTGAGGCCTCATCTGGAGTACTGTGTCCAGTTTTGGGCCCCACACTACAAGAAGGATGTGGATAAATTGGAGAGAGTCCAGCGAAGGGCAACAAAAATGATTAGGGGTCTGGAACACATGACTTATGAGGAGAGGCTGAGGGAGCTGGGATTGTTTAGCCTGCAGAAGAGAAGAATGAGGGGGGATTTGATAGCTGCTTTCAACTACCTGAAAGGGGGTTCCAAAGAGGATGGCTCTAGACTGTTCTCAATGGTAGCAGATGACAGAACGAGGAGTAATGGTCTCAAGTTGCAGTGGGGGAGGTTTAGATTGGATATTAGGAAAAACTTTTTCACTAAGAGGGTGGTGAAACACTGGAATGCGTTACCTAGGGAGGTGGTAGAATCTCCTTCCTTCGAGGTTTTTAAGGTCAGGCTTGACAAAGCCCTGGCTGGGATGATTTAACTGGGAATTGGTCCTGCTTCGAGCAGGGGGTTGGACTAGATGACCTTCTGGGGTCCCTTCCAACCCTGATATTCTATGATTCTATGATTTACAAACATGATTCTAGAACTTTGAGCAAATGTCCCATGAAAACCCATGTCTGAAGAAGATAAGAAACACTGACATTAGAGGGGATTGAGATCCCCATAGCTTACCTGTTCAAATAAAAATTAAAGGTTATGATGATACGTATATGTTGAATAATGATACTGAAATATAAATATGAAGACTTGCTAAATGGTGAAAATAAGAGTTTTGTTAGTTATGCTTTAACAATTTATAATTATGGATAGTGAATTAGTTTGGATGAAGTATCACTTATGCCAAGGCCTTGGCCTAGTTTTTGCCTGGCATGAGTGTTGCCTTGCCAATTCTTCTCTATCAGAGACTTGTTTAGATGATGCTTATTGCTGACAGGACAAAAATGATGTTTTGTTACTTCACTGGAAACATTAGATAAAAGGATGTTAATTAGTATAATAAATACATATATGCACTGCTAAAAGTCCCTAGGCTGGGGGAAAAAAGAACAAGATGACATGGAAACACAATAACATGAAAATAGTGTAAACAGCAAAAGTTTTTTAAATCGAAGCTTGTGCATGCATACTGTATGGGTTATGTAAGACACAATGTTTAACATTGACTCGAGGAAAACAAATGAATATGTAACGTGGAAAAAAATATAAAAAAGCAAGTGAATAAGGCCCATATCAGAGAACTACTGCACCAGAAACTGAAGGAATGAGACTGAAGGTCCAGATCAGAGAACAGAGACTGAGGCAACCATCATGAAGTGGAGGAGGGTTTCCCGGTACCCTGGAACTTGGTAATGTAGGCCTCTGTCTGTTCTGTCTTATCTGCTTATTGTGTGGCATAAATATATCTTCAGAAACTATGTGATAATAATTCTGTCTGAAAATTTACAAATAAAGGAGAAAATTGATTAAACCTAAGTTGGGTGGACTTCTGACTCAGTTTCCCACATTCGTCCCCAACATGCTCAATTAAGCATTAGAAATATGAAAATCTGGATAAGATTTGTGGAGAAATGCATCATCTTTCCAAATAATTTTCCCATGTCCACCAATGGCTTAAGTCCACTGAAAATTAATCCAAAAGCCAAATGGCTGACATCATTCTTCTGCCGAAAACTAACAAGAATTTTGGCTTGATATAGAGTACACCAAGGAAAATGTTGACTTAGAAAACAGATTGAAATGGAATAACCTAAAACTAATAAAATTCCCCAAAGTCTTCTCAGCTTGCTAAGGCTGCATTTCATAAGTGGTGCAAAGATCCAACATTAGGGACACAAGAGAAGTAAGAGAGCAGGAATCTTAAAATATGTGAGACTAATTTCTTTAGCACTGAATAACATTTTCCATAATCTCTGTTTAAGATTCAATATGATAGAAATCATTTAAATTAGAGAGACTAAATATGTACTAGTTGAAGGTGAACTACTAGCTGCAGTTTCATCTCATAAACTAAACAGGTTTGAGCCTAGATAATAATTTAATGAGAGAGTTCCAGGAACCCTTATATGTCACAGGAAATGATAATGGTGTCTCAATAGGTCACAGTCTTCCCTCTGAAACAAGGGATAAACTCTCCATGATAACTATACATGAGGGGCACTGCAATTTTTGGATGTTCCATCTTTCAGATGACATACAAAACTGAGTCCATTATCATTTGCAGTTACTAACTATCATATGGTACTTTTTATAAGAGTAGAGATGACAGTTAGTGGGTCAAATTCTGAAGTGACCTGTAAAGATAATTTAAATATTGGGTAATGACTGAGAAGTCTAAATGAGTATGTAAATGAATCTAAGTTAGTCTAAAGGGATCCCGGAGGGAATATAATATGGTACAATAATTTAGGCTGAAAGAAGGAGTAAATTACACTAATTTCAATCCTTCAAGACCCACTTAGAATCACCTTTGAATATGGCCCAGTGAGCAAAATTCAGAGGTGATGTGTAAGGAGTAGTAAGTGAGGATGTGAGTCTAACAAGTCAGTATGTCTAACGGAGTCTAGCAGTCTAAATTGGTATATCATACAGATAGGCTGGCAGAAAAAAGGTATAAATTACAGCAATTCAGATTCTTTCCAGATTCACTTCTGAATTTGGTCCAGTATGTCATAGCAGAATCAAGACTTTCCTCACCTCAAGACAAGAAGTACATTTAAGAGAATTTCCTCCAAATTTAAACTGCTTGTTTTTTCTTTGCTGGTGAAAGCAACACAATGCATTATAAAATGATATTAATTGCTAACAACTTCCCAGCTTTGAATCAAACACAATGATCTAGTTGCCAGCTAAGCCAGAAAATTACATGTATTCTGTGGGTTAATAGAAAGCTGTTTTGTATTTTTATTTGTATTTTCCTTTTTTCTGTTACATGCTGCTAAAATTTGGAATTGTAATGAAAATATTTTTTAAAAAACGATAAACACATCCCCAGGAACAGCCAAAGGAGGCTAGTAACCTCATTTTAAATCAATAAAACCTTCATTGCTCTCAATAGTTCTAGTATCAGATTTGATTTCAGGCAGTCAGCATCCCAGGTGTCAATAGATCCATGAGGAAGTTTTGATTATATTATTAAAAACAACTGACCAATCTTTATTGTATCATAGATTTTGACCCTGAGCTTGACGTGCTCTTGGTTCTTAATCCAGTGACTCTTCTAAGACATAGCCTTTATACTTGTAACTGGAGATTTCATTTTACATTATTGGTATATATTTTTTCTGCTTTTATATAAAAAAACCTGGAGGAAATTCCATGTAGTGTGCAGAATGGTAACATGGCCCAAAGGAATCAGAAATTTTTCATGCATTTGTCAGTTACGCAGTAGTAGTGTATACACTATTCATTATAAATTAATATTTGTTCTTGTTTATCTTTCTTCAAAATGAAGATGCTACGTGGGAAAAGGCTATCATTACTGAACATATTGTGGTAGTCGCAGTATCAAAATTGAACTGGTGTAATAAAGACTATTTTTGTTACAGGGGAAAGCATTTGCACAAATGTTTGTAGGAACAGAACCAGACGGCTCGTCTTTTCACATTCACAATGTTAGCAAAATGATCTCCTACTGTATATGTAGAATTGATTTTCCAGCCAAAAAAGCCTCAGCAGCACGTTATGTTATGTTGTACTGATTGGCTTCAATAGACATACCCATGAACATGGAGCTAGATAAGTTTAACTGGAGTTGAGCCCACTGGCAATTTCCTCCTCTAATTTTAAAGGCATGGTGATCTCTGACCTGTCCATGAGGATGCACCAGGGGTCAATTGAGAAGATTTGTGCTAGGGAGGCCTACCAGGAAGAACAGATGATCTTCCTGTCCTAGACTTGGATGTTTACAGTAAACAATGGGCTGAATTCTGAGGATCTTACTCAGACAAACCTTCCCTGACCTTTATGGGAAACAGACAGAGTGAAGACTGAATAGAAAGTATGGGCTCAGTCGATCCCCTTCAATGTAATAGAGGGAGCCTCCTGTACTTGTGGATCTCCTTCTTTCTCTCACAGAAAGGATGTCAGCTGTCTCTGAGCCAACATTCTTCTCTTCCCCTGCATCTAGCAGCAGGTCTGGCAGGTTTCATTTAAGGAGCAAGCTACAAGGCAGACACACAGGCTCCCCCAGAAATGTAATATAGCCTACCAACATTCACCTCTTTAAGGAAAGGCTGGAGATTGTAGAAGGCCTAATAGCATGGCTCCAATGGAGCTGTGCTGTGAGGCATTTTCTTGCCATTTAGCCCTGTCCATGGTTTTCCCACAGGAGGGTGTAGATCAGGCTCCTAACTGAGAACCTAAGGATCTGGCCGTATGATTGGAGACTGGAAAGCAAACTTAGGTCTTATTCAATCTAAGCAAGTGAAGTGAATACTGGATGTACTGCCAGTCAGTCTTTGCATGAGAAACAGAGTCTATTTCATTTTTACTCACAAATAGATTGCTTTGTAGTGTACTTATCTGTATATTCCTAGTTCTCATCTGCAATAGTTCTGACATAAGAAATAAGATTGTGGTCTAGTGAAGTGTTACATTAAAAAGTGCTAAGTAACATTTACTACAAAATGATATCTGAGATACCACAGTCAATATACATATAGGGTCTCTTATATACCATGGTGGTGGATGCTGACTCCAGTGGAGATTAAACCCCTGATTCAGCAAGATACTGTTAGCACATGCCTAACATTAAGCACATTAGAAGTCTCAGTGAAATCAAGGTAAAAAAGTTGTTCATACAAGTAGTTCTTAAAGCTCCTATAAGATAAAAGCTTTTGTTGTATTTTGGTTTAAAACAAAGCCATACTGTAAAACCAGAATGTTCCATCAGACACAAATCATTGATGTTGTCAGGATTCTCTCCCCACTCTGAACTCTAGGGTACAGATGTGGGGATCCACATGAAAGACCCCCTAAGCTTATTTCTACCAGCTTAGGTTAAAAACTTCCCCAAGACACAAATTCTTCCTTGTTCTTGGATGGTATCGCTGCCACCACCAAGTAAGATAAACAAAGATTTAGGGAAAGGACCACTTGGAGTTCCTGTTTCCCCAAAAAATCCCCCCAAGCTCATTCATCCCCTTTCCTGGGGAGGCTTGAGAGTAAACAAGGTGAGCACAGACCAGACCCTTGGGTTTTTAGGACACTAAAACCTCAATCAGATTCTTAAAAACTGAACTTTTATTATAAAGAAAAAAGAAAAAGAAGCACCTCTGTAAAATCAGGATGGAAGGTAATTTTACAGGGTAATAAGATTTAAAACACAGAGGATTTCCCCCCAGACAAAACTTTAAAATGACAAAAGACAGGAATAAACCTTCCTCTTAGCACAGGGAAAATTCACAAGCTAAAACAAAAGATACTCTAATGCATTTCCTTGCTATTACTTACCATTTCTGCAATTTTAGATGTATCATTCAGTAGGAGCTAGATTACTTACTTCGTCTCTCTCTTTGTCTTGGAGAGAACAACAAAGAGCACAAACAAAAACCTTTTCCCCCGCAGATTTGAAAGTATCTTCTTTCCCCATTGGTCCTTCTGGTCAGGTGCCAATGAGGAACTGATTAACCCTTTACAGGTAAAGAAGGGATTTTATGCTACCCTTAGCTGTATGTTTATGACGGATGTGTCTCTTAAAAGTTTCTCAGAAAAATATTCTCCTTCAGGAGGTACCTGATTTTAATGAAAAAGATCTGCCTGAGTAAAGTTTCATTACTATCTTTTAAAATTTCTTCTTGTTCATTAATAATAATAAATTATTATTATACCATGTTTTAGTAATTTTCTTTTAAAAAATCTATGCAAACTGAGTGTGAGTATTAGTGTAAATTATTTTTTTAGCTTCATAGATTGATAGAAGGGACCATTGTGATCATCTAGTCTGACCTCCATAGAGCCATAGAGCTTCCCAAAAATAAGTCCTAGAGCATAGCTTTGAGAAAAACATTCAATCTTGATTTAAAAATTGTCAGTGTTGGAGAATTACCATGACCCTTGGTAAGTTGTGCAAATGATTAATTACTCTCACTGTTAAAAATTTACACATTATTTGCAGTCTGAATTCATCTAGCTTTAACTTCCAGCCATTGGATCATGTTACACATTTTGCCGTTACACTGAATTATAGACTGTAATCAAGTCACCCCTTAACCTTCTGTTTGTTCAGCTAAATACGTTGCGCTCCTTAAGTCTAGCACTATACGGCATGTTTTCTAATCCTTCAACCGTTCTTGTGGCTCTCCTCTGAACCCTCTCCAACATATCAACCCCTTTCTTGAATTGTGGGCACCAGAAGTGGACATACTATTCCAGCAGCAGTCACACCAGTGCCAATGCAGAGGTAAAATATCCTCTCTACTCTTACTCAAGATTCCCCTGTTTATGCATCCCCAGATAGCCTTAACTCTTTTGGCCTCAGCATCACACTAGCACCTCATGTTCAGCTGATTATCCACCACAACCTCCAAATCTTTTTCAGAGTTACTGCCTCCCACAATAGAGTCCACCATCCTGTAAAAATGGCCTGCATTCTTTGTTCCTAGATGTAGACATTTATATTTAGCTATATTAAAACACATACTGTTTGCTTATGCCCAGTTTACCAATGTCTGGAAAAATATTTTTTCTTGTCTTCCTGAGTGGGGTTAGAATTGTTTGAGCACTGCATTAATATAAATATTCTATATGTAAATAACTATGATATCAGGCAGTAATTATATGAAAGCTTGCATTTAAATACAAAATACTTGCAAATATATATTTAAAAGAAACTTATGCCATTTTAAACGTTTGAGAAACACAAAGGTTTTCATCTTTAAGTGGTACCATGCGTTTGGAAGTAACCAATATCTTCTGTAAAATCTTTCCCACCATAAATGTTTTGGTGTACAAAGAATTAAGACTTTAGGGTGTTTACAGAAGAAATCATTTTCAATAAGGACATTACTCAAATTCTTTGTGTGGGCTTAAACTCATGTTTTTCTTTGAAAAGAAAGGTGGGGGAGGGTTTTAGATTCTTTGCTCTGATAACACAACCTTGCATTCCTTTTCCTAACACATGAATGTTTATATGACTGTCTTCTTGACATTTGATTGTCCTTGGGAAGTTTTTCCTAAGATTTAATCTAAATTTGCTATGATGTAGTTTGAACCCATTGACTCTTGTCCTGCCCTCTGTGGCAAGAGAGAACAACTTTTCTCCATCTTTCTGATGGCAGCCTTTCAAATATTTAAAGACTGCTATCATATCCCCCCCTTAATCTCCTCCTTTCCAAACTATACATACCCACTACCTTCAGCCTTTGTTCACATGGCTTGCAATCCAGCCCTTTGAATATCTTTGTTGCTCACCTCTAGATTTCCAGTTTCTCTACGTTCTTTCTGTACAGCAGTGACCAAAATTGGACACAGTACTCCAAGTAAGGCCTAACCAGTGCCGAGCAGAGGGTATTATCACGTCCCGTGACTTGCATGCTGTGCCTCAGTTAATGCAACCTAAAATTGCACTTGCTTTTTTTGCAACAGTTTTTGAACACATATGGTTATATTTATTCACCTACCAAGCCTATTTTCCATCCAGTAGACACAATATATTTATTTTCAGTGAAAAGAACAGCTAGAAGTTAACACAGATAAATGTTGGTTTAACCATGTAAGAGTTTCTCATATTCTTTTCCAGTTGTTTTCTCATTTTACCAATACCTTTTGAATTTTAAAGCATTCATTTCCATTCCTTTTGCAAATTTCATTTCCAACTCTGACAGCTTTTGGTTTATAAGAATAGGTTTGCTAAGATCAGTTTTTGAATCTGATATACTCATTTTACATTTTTTCCTCTCCCTCATCCAACAGCTTAGATTTTGTGAAAAGTATTTTTTTCTGTTTATAACACAGTTCTATGGCTTTTAACATTTATGTATACTTGAGGCCATCCAGACAGTTTTTTATGGTACTGAATGTGTTTGTTTATTTACCCTTCCAACTGTTTCACATTTGAAGTGTTGAATTTTCTCAATGGAAAAATATTAAAAGGAAATTGCTCAGAGAACCCTATGGTGTAAGTTAGTCACACAAAAACTAGGTTTCCATGTACAGCAGCATCTTTGATAATGTAAAGTATAAGAAAATACCATGTATGTTTCCAAAGCACAACTTAGGTCCTTTTCACTATTATTATGCCATATGCTGGATTTCAAGGATGGTGCAATTGTATACCAGCCAGCTGCTGTGCTCGCTAAGAAATTAGTACTTCATCGCTACTCCTTCTTGAATGCCACACTGGAAGATATGTTCTCAACTTAAAACAAATCACTAGTCAAGATGACATGTCGAGCCAGCTGAAATGACTTTGATCATCTCTCCCATCTGGCTGATCTGAATGTAATGGGAGACTTTGCTTTTAGCTGTTTTGAAAAATGTTGCAGCACCTTGATAGAGACTGACAGAAAAAAACTGAATAAGGAGTTGAAACATCGTAAAATTGCACCTCTCCAGATTGGCATAACAATGGTAGTGACAATGTCATAATGCTTTGGCTTGCATAAAACTGTAGTTAGTTTTAAAATTAAGGCTTTCAATGAGTGATAATTAAATAATAGTTTATAGCTAAAAATTGAAAATGGTGGTCACAATAGATTCTCTGTGAAAGACATCAGAATGGAGGAAACAGATCAAATTCACCTCAAGGGGAGATTCGGGGAAGGACCTATGCAAATGATGACTTCCAAGGGAGGATCTATACAGGAAGGGGAGGACATAGGCAGGAACAGGGTCTCTGCTAATATGTTCAATCTAATTGGCTGAGCAAATATGCTAATGAGCTGGAATTGAAAAAGCAACCAATCAGAGACAAGCTGGGAAGACTGAAACTTGTATATCAAACCAGCAGCCAGCAGGCTTAGGTTTGGATTTTGGGGGGGTTTGTGAAGAACAGCAAGTCTGAAGATAGCAGCAGAAACAAGCCTCAAGACCAGGGCGCCAGCAGACCTTAAAACAGCAGCAGCAAGCCTCACAACCATGGCGGCAGCAGGTGAACAGTGGCGGAAGCAGCAGCAAAGACATCGGCAGCAGCCTGAACAAACAGACTGACAGAGCAGAAGGACCCTGTAAGACAACGCAGCGGGATTTTAAGAAACTACGCGTAAGTTTTACCTTCTGTCTATTTTTCACAGAGTGTCTGGGTTTGCCTGTAAATAAAGCTGGATGCCCGCGTTTGAGTGAGATCTACCCCACCTCTTGGCCGCTGTTCACAGAATGTTTATGTTAAACTATAACATCTCTCTCTTTAGCGTATAGCATCGTAATGCTTGCTTAGGCCAATGTATACAGGCTCAGTCTGTTCCATCGTAATAAGGATAAGATTGTGTAGCTGTAGTGCAGCTTTTTGTACATGCACATAAAGCAGTGGTGGGCAACCTGCGGCCTATGGGCTGCATGCGGCTTATCAGGGTAAGCTGATTGCAGGCTGCGAGATATTTTGCTGATGTTGCTCATCCACAGGCCTGGCCCCCCTCAGCTCCCAGTGGCCGCGGTTCACTGTTCCTGGCCAATGGGAGCTGCGAGAAGCGGCAGGCCTCAGAGATGTGTGGGCCACCACTTCGTGTAGCTCCCATTGGCCGGGAACGGTGAACCGCAGCCACTGGGAGCTGCAGGGAGCCGTGCCTATGGATGGTCAACATCAGCAAAATATCTCGCGGCCCACCAGCGGATTACCCTGATGGGTCACATGCGGCCTGCAGGTTGCCCACCACTGGCATAAAGGGTCTCTATGTACCTTAAGTATTACATTGAAACTGCTATATAGTCCATGTCTCCTGTGTCCTGTGTATTCTGTGTATTTTATTCTATAGCGCTGCTTTAAATATATGATTTTAAATACAGTGTAACTGCTTTACTTTATCTTATGTGCTATAGTGTATTCTTTGTTATTCTATTAAGTGTGTTGTAATTGATATTTTTTTTTAATAAACAGTATTTTGTTTTCGAAGAACTGTTGCTTGTATGTCAATCCTTTGAGGGGAAGGCTGTATCCATGTCCTTCCAAGGGTTAGCAGGATTAGCCTGCTCTGGGGAGTCCTCTCCGGGTTGAAGGCCTCTGGTAATACCATGGCAATTCTTATAGGGCGAGTCACCCCCTTTCTACCCATGTGGATGGAGCAAATTGACAACTGGTTTATGGTCATAGGCAAAACCATTCTTGGAGTGCCTTTTGGTACAAAATTTGGGGTAACATGAATACAATGTGTTCCAAACCATAATATGTGTTTTCTTTTTTTGATAAATATGTTATCAAGTCCCATGATATGTTATAAAAACAAACAAAAAAGTTAATTATCCTTCAACATGCTATTGGATGGAGCAAAAGTAAAAACAAATCTTTTTGTAAGGATGAACTGTCTTGATTCAAAAGATTTTAGAAGCATGTCAAATTTGTGGTCATTTCCCCCTCTTAAACTGCTACTTTAAAAAGATCCATAAAAACATCATTCTTGATAATTCAGGGATTGTGCAATTGTAACCCATCTCTCTCTTCTGCTTGTTAAACCAAGAGGTTATAGTCCTCTGAGTGATATCATACACCAAGTTGCCAAAATTATAGACTTAATATCACAGAGGAGATTAATCTATATGAATAGACAGGAAAAGGGATGACAACCTAACATTTTAGTACAGGAAGATTCCATGGACCCCATCTAGGGCTGTCATTTGGTGTTTGTACGCATTACTGTTTGGCTTTTTTCTTCTGAGTTTCTCAGACTTCTGGATTTTGTTCATGGTTGCAGCTTTCATTGCAAGCTTGGGTCATCTGCTCCTCACATCAGTTTTTCTCTTGATAAAGAGGTTTGTCATAAAATCCCTCTCTACCTTGTACTTTCCTGACTTCAGTTAGTGTCCTGCCACTTCTAAGCCTCCAAATAGTTTGAAAGCATTCACTATTTCTATATCCCGTAATGTTATACAACAGACTACAAAAAAGCTTTTCCTGATGTACAAGTACCTATATTTAATTAGCTGCAAGGAATCTCAAGCCCAAATCGGTAAGATTTAAATATAAATATATTTTACTTCATATCTATTATATATATTGCATGTATTAGTTGGGTGTGGAGGAGTGTAGTTATTTTGTTTCAGCGCAGCTGTTTTTATTTGTGAGTAATCAAAATCATGATATACACATGATCTTTTGTGTTTCTGTCATCAGAAAAAGGAACAAAAGAAATTGGGAAAGGGACAAAAGTTGTACCACTAAGGGCATGGCTACACTTGCAGATGTAGAGCTCTGTGAGTTAAACCCGCCTTCGGAGAGCGCAGTAGGGAAAGTGCTGCAGTCTGTCCACACTGACAGCTGCAAGTGCACTGGTGTGGCCACATTTGCAGCACTTGCAGCGGCATTGGGAGCGGTGCATTATGGGCAGCTATCCCACAGATCACCTCTTCCCATTCTGGCACTGTGGCTTGTGTGAAGGGGGTGGGGGGCTCGGGGCATTCTGGGTCCTGTCCCAACGCCCCGTGATGCATCGGTTCGCATCCCAGCAATCCCTGTGCTTCCACATTTGGCACCATCTTTCAACTTTTTTGTACTGCACGCTCTGTCTTCCCTTTTGGTCTGCGGGAATGGAGCCCGAACTGCTGAGGAGTATGCTGACGAGTCTTGCCAGCACGTCATGTTTGGCAGTCGAGTTATTCCTTATGATCCAAAGTGACAGCGAGGGCTCCGATGATGATATCGACTCGAGTAACGCATATGACATGAGTTTGCTTGTGGCATTCATGGACATGCTCACTACTTTGGAATGCTGCTTTTGGGCTCGGGAAACAAGCACCGAGTGGTGGGATCACATTGTCGTGCAAGTCTGGGATGACAAGCAGTGGCTGCAGAATTTTCGGATGATAAAAGCCACTTTCATGGGACTGCATGAGGAGCTCGCCCCCACCCCGCGGCGCAAGGACACGAGATTGAGAGCTGCCCTGATGGTGGAGAAGTGGGTGGCTATCGCAATCTGGAAGCTGGCAACTCGAGACAGCTACCAATCAGTCGCTAACCAGTTTGGAGTGGGAAAGTCGACCGTTGGAATCGTGTTGATGCAAGTTTGCAGGGCCATTAATTGCATCCTGCTCAGAAGAACCGTAACTCTGGGTAACATGCATGACATTGTGGATGGCTTTGCACAAATGTGTTTCCCTAACTGCGGAGGGGCGATAGATGGCACGCATATTCCAATTCTGGCACCAGCCCTCCTAGCCTCTGAATACGTTAATCGGAAGGGTTATTTCTCTATGGTTCTCCAGGCACTTGTGGATCACTTTGGGTGTTTCATTGACATTAACGCAGGCTGGCCCAGAAAGGTGCATGACGCACACATCTTTTGGAACACTGGCCTGTTCAGAAAGCTGCAAGCCAGGACTTTTTTCCCAGATCAGAAGATCACCGTAGGGGAAGTCAAAATGCCCATTGTGATCCTTGGAAACCCTGCTTACCCTTTAATGCCATGGCTCATGAAACCCTACACAGGGAACCTTGACAGCAGCAAGGAGTGGTTCAACAACAGGCTGAGCTGGTGCAGAATGACTGTGGAGTGTGCTTTTGGCCATTTAAAGGGCCTCTGGGAAAGCGGGTTAGAGGTGATGTGGGAACAAGGGAAAAAGTTTTGGGACAAGTGACGCAGGGTGGGGCGGGCATGGTAGTGCTCTGCCTGCATGGCTACGAGTGCCTGGATAGAGTTCGTTGGCGTTCCATTATGCTTATCAGCTGATCCGTGCTTTGCTGCCAGAGCACCGCACTTTTGTGCCGGCGCTCCTCATTCTGCTGGCGGATCCTCCTTTCACTCTCCCACCACTCCTGCACTTTTTGATTTTCAATACTTGAATGCTGCATTACTTCATGCAACATGTCTTCCTTGCTTCTACGTGGCCTCTTTCTGATTCTTTGGAGTCTTTGGTCTGGTGATAACACAGATGGCTGAGATTTCAAGGTTGCATCAGTAAAGGCAAAATGCAACACTTAACAGAGGCAGCATTGTTCACACCAGACAGAGCAATGATTCCCCCGTACTTAAGAGCAAGCACAGTCTACACAATAGTATAATTTGCCTGTCCCAAAGCAAGCACAGATAACCCACAGGAGCCCCAAAATGGTGAGTAAGCACAGGGTTAAGCGTGACTGATTGTTTCACGGCTGTACTGTCCTCTGGGTTTCTGTGCCTTGGGGAGAGCCAAGAGCAGCAGGGGAACCCTATACTGAACACTGTCTCCACATTTTCCACAGGAGTTCGTCCTGGAAGATATCTCACTGCTGAGGGTGACGTAGGAAGCAAGGGAGGGTCTTCTACGGCAATGCGGCTTCTGCCCTGGCCCATATGCAGCTTGCCTGTGCACAGCAATGGTCCACCCGCCCCTTACGACACAGTGGCCCAGACAAGTTAGCCTCACTGGGACAAGAACCACAATGGCTCTTCCAAGAAACCTGCGCAAGCGCATTGCCCAAGTTCTGGATGAGACCTTTGAAGAGATCACAGAGACTGCTTACAGTGATGTGAGAGAGCACATCAACGTCCTATTCTGCGTCTAGGCATGCATGCAGCCCTAACCCTCCTCACCCCAAGAGTCAGCATGAAATAACTTCCTTCCAAAAATTAAAGCTGCTTACCGAGGACCTCCTCTGGTGTTTGTCCTTCCCCAAGCACCGGCCTCCACGACTGGCTACCCTCCTCCTGGCTTGAGAACAGCTCCTGGCTGCATGCATCTAGGGATTCCGGGGTGTCTTCCTCCGCCTCAGCACCCTCGCTCCCACTTTGCTCCTCCTCCTCCTCCTGCCTTGTTGTCCATGTTGAGTTTGCACCAGTTTAACTAAATCATTTTTAAAAACAATGTAAGTAAAACCACTGTAGCTTTATCAAACAAACCAGGTCACACAACTGTATTACTTAAATACGCTTGTGAGAAAAAAAAATTAGGAAATGAGGAATGAAGAAAAAATCTAGAACCCCATTCACCACTCTATTAAACCAGTTTTATGCCATTGTGTCCTTATTGTTTTCAATGAAGTCACAACATCATAAAATCAGTACCAAAAGTGCTGATTTGGGGGTCTTCTTCCAAGTTCAGAGTGCCACTCAGGTTTTCAAAGCATGAATCAACCATTTGTACCCATTTTCCCACATGTTTATATCTCATGATCATGTTAAGGCAAAGTCCTCAATATTATTTAAACGCCCTGTCATTTAGGTGAACATTGCAAATGGTACAGAATTTAGAGCAAGTTGCTCTAGAAATTTAAAGCAACATTGCCAAGGATTGAGAAGTGTCACTAGCTGATAACCTGAGTGACAATACAAAACGATGAGATGTAGAGGTGTTCTGAAGTATCCAGCAAAGTAGTCAGCACAGTATCTACTTGAAGAATCTGAAGCCAATGTAAGTTTTATGAGATGGGAATGATATGATTCTTGGACTCTGAGTATTCAGACAGCAGCTAGCTACAGCTTTTGCAAATAGTTGGAGCTATCTAGCATAACAGTCAACTGAGAATTACGGTAATCCAATCTAGTCAAAATAGAGGTATGCCAGGTAATGGCAGTGGGGTCTAGGCAAACAGATTTTAAAGTAGTTTTGGGGAAGTAGTGAGAATTAATAAATAAACTCTTTTTTCAGATTTTACAAGCAAATCATAAATATCCCTCCAGCTTCTGGAGACTGTACTGCAAAAGATGTCAAAGTAAAATGAAGAAGGAATTCATGATGCTAGAAATTATATGTATGTATCTCCTGCAATTTATATTAATATCGTGCAGCCATACCACTCAAGCTGTGTCCTGTCATATCTCACAAGTTCAGAAGGGTTGGTTCCGGTTAGCACTTGAATGGAGTCCTCTAAGGAAATCTAAGAGTACATTCTGCCCTCTGAATCAGTACTGAACAAATGCCCTTCAGGACATAACAGGGCTTTGTGTTCAGTTGCTGACTTCTGGAAGAGATGTAAACCCATGGATGAATTCTAATTTGTGTCACTATTTTCTACTTACCTCGATAGCTCCAAAGTTTCAACTGGAAACAGTATTCTCTTTTACTTCCTGCCCTTAGCTGTGGAGTGTTGGAATGATCTGTTAAATAACTGTAGTGGTTCTGATGCTTTCAAAAGCTAGCCGTCATTTTTTTCTTTAACATACTGTATGTGAGACTCATATGCAATTAATAGTCATGACAACAACTTTCCACAGCAGGGCTAACAGCTGCAAGAGTTAGATGCTGAATGAAGGCTTATGTGTCCCAATGTTCAAAGTAACAGGAAGAGATACGGAGAATTAGAACATATTTTTGGAAGCAATCTTCCATCCCCACAAGTGAATATAGCCCACGTTTTGCCCATGGATCCAGGCACAGCCATGACACCCCTGTAGTGGCCCTTATTTTGCATGCTGATGTGTGTAGCTGGAGAAATGCTATTGTTTCTTTGGCCAGGGTATTTACCTGAGTCTTGCTGTTTTTGATACTAGGATTGTTCCTCTAATCTAAATAAAGAAGAATCAACTTTGGGGACACTCAGAGAAGGACAAATTCCCTCACCTTCTGGTGCCTGTGATTTTGAGGGGAACTAAGAGCCCTCTTCATCTCACAGGAGGTGCTCAGCACTAGATGTAGGCAAAGAAATTGTGACAAAACATTTTTTTCATCTGAATATGCCAATTTGTTGACATTTAATTTTTTCTCAGAGACAGTTTGATGTGGACAAAGTTCCAATGGAAATCAGGTTGATTTCTGACAGAACCCAGCCTTCCAGGTAGGTTTTGAAGCCTGCATGAGTTCCTGACAACTCATCTGCCTGGCTCCTCAGCTGCCTGGGCTTGGCAGTCCATGGCTCTGGGGCAGCCTGCCAGGCCCATTCCCCCAGCTGAGCATTTCACAAGTTTTGATTTTCATTACAAATTGGAATGAAACCAAATTTCATAATATTGAAATCCTCTGTACAATGGAATTGCCTCTCTCCTCAGAGCCCGACTCAGCGCCTTATAGGATTTGGACTCGATAGCACATAGAGTATATTTGGGTTCTGCTGTTTCCTACCAGAGTTTGGTTAGAGTCAGAGAAGAAATGTGTTGCTATTAATGAAGGACAAACCGGTCTGCAAAAATAGGCTGGAAATCTTGTGCAAATAGGAACTCTGATGGGATTTCTGATATCTTTGGCTTCTGTTCAGGCCAGACACACAGCAAATGCAACCTTCTTGTGGTACTTGTATTTCAGCACATCTGCTTTTGTGGTCCACAGGACCTGGGAAGTCTAGAGGCACATAAAAATGAAAAATTATCAAAAGAACATTAAACAATTTTTTTTCAAGTCTCAGAGGATCAATTAGAGGTTCAGCAAAGGTTCAATGCTATTATTATTTTTGGCCTACCCGGTTCACCCACCCCTAGCTAATACTAACTGTTACATGAAGTCTTTGCTAAATAAATAAATGAATAAATAAATAATTGCATAATATTTTACACTTACAGAACAAGGACCTCAAAGCACTTTTCAATGTAACTTAATCTTCACAAACCCCTGGTTGGTAGGTAAGTATTGCTCCCTTTTATAGACAGGGAAACTAAAGCAGGAAAGTTGAGCAACTTTCCCAAGGGCAGAGATAGAGTCAATAGCAGACCTGGGATTAAAACTCTGATGTTTCATTATACCAGCTCTCAGTCCTCCCCATCCTGATTCTGAGTTACTAATCCTTCCAGGCTCAGTAATTATGCAGTGCCTCTCCCATGACACTGTCTTGTTCCCTTTTCATTTCCTGATTCTACTTTTTCTACTGATTACCGCAACATAAAAATATTATGTAGAGCAACAAAAATCCACTGAATATCTAGGCACCGAATCTGCAAACTGTTTGCGGTAGGCAGACACTTACGCCTGCACAGAGCCCCATACAGTTGTATTGTTCTTTTTTAGTGTTCTGAAGAACACTAGTATATGAGAAAGAGGTTTCTTTATTGAAGACCCTCACTTCTGCCCTTTCCAAGTGATGATACACACAGCTTTATCGTCATCCAGTTTTAACAACCAGTACCAGTACTTCTGCAATGGGGAAAACCTCAGCAAACTCTAACAATTTTCAATAAGTTTTTGCTGTGTCCTCTGACACCTTAGGGTCTGCATTGCTTTGTTTAATCTTTTTTCTGTTTCTTCCATGTCCCTCTCCGGTTCAGACACTGTAGAGTTGGGCCCTGTCTCCTTGTCCTCCGTTCCGTCTGTGATGTGTTGAAGGTGCTTCCTATGCTGTCTAAAATTCAACTTTCATTAGTGACCCCTTTGTATGACCTAGGAGTTACCTCATGAGAGGCCACTGCTTTTTGTATCCATGTTTTACCATCATACAGGCAAACCCTCTCATGTGGTAGCAAAAACATCAGTTCCTGTGACCTCTTATCATAATAATGTCTTTGTTTACATTTGTTATTTATCCTATAATTATTCATGTCACTATTATGTTTATCATCTGCTACTACAAAATTAGGTAATCTTGTTTTGAACTCCCTGTTAAATAAAAGGTTTGCTGGTGAAAACCCATGTTTTAGAGGACCTGCCAATGAAGCAGGATGATACTAAACTGGGAGGAGTGGTAGATACGCTGGAGGGGAGGGATAGGATACAGAAGGACCTAGACAAATTGGAGGATTGGGCCAAAAGAAATCTGATGAGGTTCAATAAGGATAAGTGCAGAATCCTGCACTTAGGACGGAAGAACCCAATGCACAGCTACAGACTAGGGACCGAATGGCTAGGCAGCAGTTCTGCGGAAAAGGACCTAGGGGTGACAGTGGACGAGAAGCTGGATATGAGTCAGCAGTGTGCCCTTGTTGCCAAGAAGGCCAATGGCATTTTGGGATGTATAAGTAGGGGCATAGCGAGCAGATCGAGGGACGTGATCGTTCCCCTCTATTCGACATTGGTGAGGCCTCATCTGGAGTACTGTGTCCAGTTTTGGGCCCCACACTACAAGAAGGATGTGGATAAATTGGAGAGAGTCCAGTGAAGGGCAACAAAAATGATTAGGGGTCTGGAACACATGACTTATGAGGAGAGGCTGAGGGAGCTGGGATTGTTTAGCCTGCAGAAGAGAAGAATGAGGGGGGATTTGATAGCTGCTTTCAACTACCTGAAAGGGGGTTCCAAAGAGGATGGCTCTAGACTGTTCTCAATGGTAGCAGATGACAGAACGAGGAGTAATGGTCTCAAGTTGCAGTGGGAGAGGTTTAGATTGGATATTAGGAAAAACTTTTTCACTAGGAGGGTGGTGAAACACTGGAATGCGTTACCTAGGGAGGTGGTAGAATCTCCTTCCTTAGAGGTTTTTAAGGTCAGGCTTGACAAAGCCCTGGCTGGGATGATTTAACTGGGAATTGGTCCTGCTTCGAGCAGGGGTTGGACTAGATGACCTTCTGGGGTCCCTTCCAACCCTGATATTCTATGATTCTATGATATTCTATGATTCTAAGCCGGATTGTCTGTGTTAGATGCCTCTACCGTCTCTTGAAAAACATTGGAACTCATAACCATCAAATTGTGGCCCATTGTCTGACATGACCACTTCTGGTATGCTATGCCTGGCAAAGATAGATTTGATAGTCTTAACAACATGTTTTCAGTAGAGTTCTCAAATCTTGTTATTTCTGGAAAGTGAGAATAATAATCCAGAACCAATATGTATTTCTTGCCATCATAAGTAAACCGATCCATGCCTACTTTGGACCAGAGTGCCAACATTTCTTCAGTTACCACCATAGGCTGTGTTGTTTGGCTAGTTCTATATTTTTGGCACTTTTCACAAACCATGTTTTTTTTCTATATCTATATTCATTTGTGGCTAATACAGAACATTTCTAGCCCTTCTTTTGCATTTTTCAATACCAATGTGACCTTCATGTATCCTGGGTAACATATTCTGATGTAATTTTGGGGAACTACAAGTTTGGTGCCCCTGAACAATATCGCCTCTCTTATTGACAATTTTCCTTCAAAGTGGTGATAAGGACTGGACATGTTCCATACAGGCCACCCTGCATTAATGCTTGTTTCAGTTTTTGTAAAGTTACATCTTGTGCTGTGGTGTCAGCAACTAGAGTCCACATTTCATCTGAAACTGGACACATTTTCTTAACAGGTTCACATGCACACTGTCTGAATCTATTCTTGATTCTATTATTGCTCTGTCATAAACTCTAGTCAGAGTGACTGCCACCATTAAATGTTTCCCAGGCTTGTATTTTAATTTTAGATCATATAGCTGCAACTGAAAGAATAATCTCTGCAATCTAGGAGGAGTGTCTGCTAATCCTTTTTTTGCTATTGCCACCAGTGGCTTGTGATCTGTTTCTGGTAATACTGGTCTCCCATACAGGAAAATATGGAACTTCTTGCATCCATGTACCACAGCCAAAGCCTCTTTCTCAGTTTGTGCATACTGACCTTCAGTGTTAGTTAAAGCTCTGGAAGCATATGCTACATGTCTCCAGTACTCACTATACTTTTGAAGAAGTGCTGTCCCAAGACCCTCCCCAGAGGCATCTCTTGACAGTTTCGGCTGATGTTTGCTGTCATAGACTCTAAGTACTGGAGCCTGTTCTATTAACTGTTTTAGTTTCTCAAATTTCTTATTGTGATGTGCCTCCCAAATCCATTGATCATTTTTATGCAATAATATTCCTTACTTTCCGGTTTTAGCAGCCATATTAGGTATAAACTTCCCCACCAAGTTTATCATACCCATGAAACTTTGTACTCCATCTTTACCTGTGCAAGATAGTATATTGGTAATCCCCTGTACCCTGTTTGGTCTAGATGTACCTCTTGCTCTGTTAATATTAGGCCCAAATATGTTATTTCCCTGACTCTAAATTTAAACTTTTGTTGTTTTTTTAATTTTCACCCTGCAAAACAAACTCTTTACAGAGCTCTCTGAAGTCTCTGGTCATGTTACTTCATTGTACATCCCCATATTAAAACATTGTTAATAAATACTTTGGTACCTTCAATGCCATCAAATATTTGTTGTACAATTCTGTGAAACACTTCTGGTGCTGAGCATAATTTGTGAAAGCAGAATCTCCTGTATGATATGTTAAACAACACAAACATACACAAACACTTCCTACTTCTCCACGTGGGCACCAGTGATACTGCCAAGAACAATCTTGAGCAAGTCACTGCAGACTACAGAGCTTTGGGGAGAAAGATAAAGGAGTTTGAGGCGCAAGTCGTGTTCTTGTCCATCCTCCCTATTGAAGGAAAAGGCCCAGGTAGGGACCATCGAATTGTGGAGGTAAATGCGTGGTTGCACAGATGGTGTTGGAGAGAGGGCTTTGGATTCTTCGACCATGGGATGTTGTTCCAGGAAGAAGGATTGCTTCAAAGAGATGGAATCATAGAATCATAGAATCATAGAATATCAGGGTTGGAAGGGACCCCTGAAGGTCATCTAGTCCAACCCCCTGCTCGAAGCAGGACCAATTCCCAGATAAATCATTCCAGCCAGGGCTTTGTCAAGCCTGACCTTAAAAACCTCTAAGGAAGGAGATTCTACCACCTCCCTAGGTAACGCATTCCAGTGTTTCACCACCCTCTTAGTGAAAAAGTTTTTCCTAATATCCAATCTAAACCTCCCCCACTGCAACTTGAGACCATTACTCCTCGTTCTGTCATCTGCTACCATTGAGAACAGTCTAGAGCCATCCTCTTTGGAACCCCCTTTCAGGTAGTTGAAAGCAGCTATCAAATCCCCCCTCATTCTTCTCTTCTGCAGGCTAAACAATCCCAGCTCCCTCAGCCTCTCCTCATAAGTCATGTGTTCCAGACCCCTAATCATTTTTGTTGCCCTTCGCTGGACTCTCTCCAATTTATCCACATCCTTCTTGTAGTGTGGGGCCCAAAACTGGACACAGTACTCCAGATGAGGCCTCACCAATGTCGAATAGAGGGGAACGATCACGTCCCTCGATCTGTTCGCTATGCCCCTACTTATACATCCCAAAATGCCATTGGCCTTCTTGGCAACAAGGGCACACTGCTGACTCATATCCAACTTCTCGCCCACTGTCACCCCTAGGTCCTTTTCCGCAGAACTGCTGCCTAGCCATTCCGTCCCTAGTCTGTAGCGGTGCATTGGATTCTTCCGTCCTAAGTGCAGGACCACCTAACAGAGGGAAGAGCATCTTCGCAGGCAGGCTGGCTAACCTCGTGAGGAGGGATTTAAACTAGGTTCACCGGGGGATGGAGATTTAAGCCCTGAGGTAAGGGGGGAAGTGGGACACCGGGAGGAAACACAAGGAGGAGGGTGCAACCGGGGAGGCCTCCTGATTCATACTGAGAAAGCAGGGCAATCTGCTAGTTATCTTAGGTGCCTGTACAGGAACGCAAGAATCCTGGGAAACAAGAAGGAAGAATTGGAAGTCCTGGTGAGCTGTAGCTCACGAAACCTTATGCTCAAATACATTTGTTAGTCACTAAGGTGCCACAAATACTCCTTTTCTTTTAAAGGACCTATGATGTGATTGGAATAACAGAGAATTGGTGGGGAAACTCACATGACTGGAACACTGTCATGGATGGGTATAAACTCTTCAGGAAGGACAGGAGGGGGAGAAAAGGTGGAGGAGTTGCACTGTATGTAAGTGAATAGTATGATTGCTCAGATCTCCAGTATGAAACTGGAGAAAAGCCTGTTGAGTGTCTTTGGGTTAAGTTTAAAGGTGAGAGCAACAGGGGTGATGTAGTGGTGGGTGTCTACTATAGATCACCTGACCAGGGCAATGAGGTAGACAAGACTTTCTTAGGACAACTAACAGAAATTTACAGATCATAGGCCCTGGTACTCATGGGAGACTTCAATCACCCTTACATCTGCAGGGAGAATAATACAGCAGTGCACAGACAATCCAGGAAGATTTTAGAGAGTGCTAGAGACAAATTCCTGGTGCAGGTGCTGGAGTAACCAATTAGGGGTTGTGCTCCTCTTGACCTGCTGCTCACAAACAGGGAAGAATTGGTAGGGAAAGTAGAAGTGGGTGGTAACCTGGGCAGCAGTAACCATGAGATGGTCTAGTTCAGGATCCTGACAAAAGGAAGAAAGGAGAACAGCAGAATACAGACCATGGACTTCAGAAAAGCAGACTTTGACTCCCTCAGGGAACTGATGGGGAGGATCCCCTGGGAGGCTAATATGAGGGGAAAGGAATCCAGGAGGGCCTGGCTCTATCTTAAAGAAGTCTTATTGAGGGTGCAGGAACAAACCATCCTGATGTGCAGAAAGATTAGCAAATATGGCAGGCAACCAGCTTGGCTTAACAGAGAAATCTTTGGTAAGCTTAAACACAAAAAGGAAGTTTAGAAGAAGTGGAAACTTGGACAGATGACTAGGGAGGAGTATAAAAATATTGCTCAAGCATGCAGGGGTGTAATCAGGAAGGCCAAAACACAATTGGAGTTGGAGCTAGCAAGGGATGTGAAGGGTAAAAAGAAGGGTTTCTACAGGTATGTTAGCAACAATAAGATTAGGGAAAGTATGGGACACTTACTGAATGGGGGAGGCAACCTAGTGACAGGTAATATGGAAAAACCTTAAGTACTCAATGTTTTTTTTGCCTCAGTCTTCACAGACAAGGTCAGTTCCCAGACTGCTGCACTGGGCAGCATAGTTAGGGGGGGAGGTGAGCAGCCCTCATTGGTGAAAGAACAGCTTAAGGACTATTTAGAAAAGCTGGACATACACAAGAACAGCTTAAGGACTATTTAGAAAAGCTGAACATACACAAGTCCATGGGGCTGGATCTAATGCATCCGAGGGTGCTGAGGGAGTTGGCTGATATGATTGCAGAGCCACTGGCCATTATCTTTGAAAATTTGTGGCGATCAGGGGAGGTCCTGGATGATTGGAAAAAGGCAAATATAGTGCCCATCTTTAAAAAAGGGAAGAAGGAGAATCCGGGGAACTACAGGCCAATCAGCGTCACCTCAGTCTCTAGAAAAATCATGGAGCAGGTCCTCAAGGAATCCATTTTGAAGCACTTGGAGGAGAGGAAGGTGAACAGGACACAGTGAACATGGATTCACTAAGTGCAAGTCATGCCTGACCAACCTGATTGCCTTCTAAGATGAGATTACTGGCTCTATAGATATGGGGAAAGCGGTGGACATGATATACCTTGACTTTAGCAAAGCTTTTGATATGGTCTCCCACAATATTCTTGTCAGCAAGTTAAAGAAGTATGGGCTGGATGAATGGACTACAAGGTGGATAGAAAGCTGGCTAGATCATTGGGCTCAAGGGGTAGTGATCAATGGCTTGATGTCTAGTTGGCAGCTGGTATCAAGTGGAGTGCCCCAAGGGTTGGTCCTGGGGCCGGTTTTGTTCAATATCTTCATTAATGATTTGGATGATAGGATGGATTGCACCCTTGGCAAGTTCACAGATGATACTAGGCCAGGGGAAGAGGTAGATACACTGGAGGGTAGGGTTAGGGTCCAGAGTGACCTAGACAAATTGGAGGATTGGGCCAAAAGAAATCTGATGAGGTTCAACAAGGACAGATGTAGAGTCCTGCACATAGGATGGGAGAATCCTATGCACTGCTACATGCTGGGGACTGATTGGTTAAGTGGCAGTTCTGCAGAAAAGGACCTGGGGATTACAGTGGACAAGAAGCTGGACATGAGTCAACAGTGTGCCCTTTTCAGAGTAGCAGCTGTGTTAGTCTGTATTCGCAAAAAGAAAAGGAGTACTTGTGGCACCTCAGAGACTAACCAATTAAGCTAATGGCATATTGGGCTGCATTAATAGGAGTGTTGCCAGCAGATTGAGGGAAGTGCTTATTCCCCTCTATTCAGCACTAGTGAGGCCACAACAGGAGTATTGTGTTCAGTTTTGGCCCCCCACTACAGAAAGGATGTGGACAAATTGGAGAGAGTCCAGCAGAGGATAACAAAAAATATTAGTTTTCAGAGTAGCACCTCAGAGACTAACAAATTTATTTGAGCATAAGCTTTCGTGAGCTACAGCTCACTTCATCGGATCACAAAAATGATTAGGGGGCTGGGGCACATGACTTATGAGGAGAGGCTGAGGGAGCTGGGCTTATTTAGTCCACAGAAGAGAAGAGTGAGGGGGGATTTGATAGAAGCCTTCAACTACTTGAAGGGGGGTTCAAAGAGGATGGAGCTAGGGTGTTCTCAGTGGTGGTAGATGACAGAACAAGGAGCAACAGTCTCAAGTTGCAGTGGGGGAGGTCTAGGTTGGGTATTAGGAAACACTATTTCACTAGGAGGGTGGTGAAGCACTG
The DNA here is from genome assembly GCF_965140285.1 of Lepidochelys kempii. Lineage (NCBI taxonomy): Eukaryota > Metazoa > Chordata > Testudines > Cheloniidae > Lepidochelys > Lepidochelys kempii. Next base: position 60,136,425 of record NC_136382.1, read on the forward strand.
GAATGGGTTACCTAGGGAAGTGGTGGAATCTCCATCCTTAGAGGTTTTTAAGGCCTGGCTTGACAATGCTGTGGCTGGGATGATTTAGTTGGTGTTGGTCCTGCTTTGAGCAGGGGGTTGGACTAGATGACCTCCTGATGTCTCTTCCAACCCTAATCTTCTATGATTCTATGTGCTAGCATTTTCTAGTGGAACTTGCCAAAACCCAGCTGATGCATCTAATGTGGAGAAATTTTTAGTCTGTGCCATTTCTCCAACATGTTTTTCCCTGTGGGAATGGGAAATGTTCCCTTTTTATATATTCATTGAGTGCCTTTGGGTCTAAGCATAGGTGATGAGTTGTTTTGTTTGTTTGTTTGGTTTGTTTGTTTGTTTGTTGTGCATGATAACTAGAGAATGGACCCACTCTGTGAGTTCCTTCACTCTCTCAATAATGCCTCAAGCAACCAATTTATCTAGTTCCTTTTTTTGTTTTTTGGGGGAGTTTTTAGAGCCAGAGGAACATTCCTAGGAGCACATATCGTGGAACTATTGGGGTCTGACAGCTCATTTTTATACTCTGTGGTCAGTTTCCCAATCCCCGAAAGACATACTGAAATTTATCTTCAATTTTTATCTGCTCCTGCCCTTCTATGGCACATACTTTCTGAATAAGGTCTAATACCTGACATGTCTTATACCCTACTATAGGTATATGCTTCCAACGCATAATAACAAATGTAATATTTTCATTGTTATCTTTTATCTTTACCCCCAGGTCAAATTCACCAACAGTAGGAATCAGCTCCCCACTGTAAGTTCTAAGCTTTATCTGGTTGCTGTGAATTATTTGTTTTTTTTGTTTTTTGCGTGTTTTTTTTTCCCCTCCAAATCATTTATAGAGTCTGGTATAACACTGGCTTGTGCTCTACTGTCCAATTTAAAAGTCACAGGGATTCCAATTATTTCCAGTGTAATAGTCCAGTCATTTGAAGGTGTTACTTCTTGCAAAATTTCTCTGAAAAGGTTTTCTTCATTCTTGCTTGCACTGTTGTGATTCTCCTCTCTGTGCAGCAAATGTACAGTTTGTTTCTTTCTGGACCCATGCTCCTCTTGTCTGCAAACTCTTGAATGATTTAACTTCTTGCACTTGTTGCAACATTGTCCTAAGGTGTGACACTGCTGCAGTCTATGGCTGTTACCATAGGCACCGACCCCATGGGTGCGCCAAAAAAATTAGCGGGTGCTTAGCACCCACCAGCAGCCAGCTCTCCCCCTTCCCCCAGCAGCGCCTCCTGCCTGCTGGTGGCCCCGTTGATCAACTCTTCCCACTCCCTCCCAGCACCTCCCACCTGCCGCAATCAGCTGTTCTGCAGCATGCAGGAGATGCTGGGAGGGAGTGGGAGGAGCAGGGATGGGGTGTGCTCAGGGGAGGGGTGGAGTGGGAACTGGGTGGGAAGAGGTGGGGTGGGGGTGAGGCTTGAGGGAAGGGGTCGGGTCAGAGCCTGGGGCAGAGCTGGGGTGAGAAGAGGCAAGGTGGGGATTTGGGGGTAGGAGGTGGGTGGGGGCGAGGCCTGGGGTGGAGCGGGGGTGTTGATAGGGTTGCCAACTTTCTAATCACACAAAACTGAACACCCTAGCCCTGCCCCTTTCCTGAGGCCCCACCCCCTTCCCCTTCCCCAGACTCTGCCCTCCGCTCACTACATTCCCCCTCCCCCAGTGGCTTGCTCTCCCCCACCCTCACTCACTTTCACTGGGCTGGGGGAGAGATTGGGGTGCGGGAGGGGTGAGGGCTCTAACTGGGGATTCAGGCTCTGGGGTAGGGACAGAAATGAGGGGTTCAGAGTGCAGGAGGGGGTTGTGACTGGGGGTGTGGCTGTGGATGAGGGCTTTGGGTTGTAGGAGGGGGCTCCAGGCTGGGGGGTGAGGGATTTGGCCTGTGGGTTGAGGCATGGAGGAGGGATTTGGAAGGGGTACAGGCTCTGGGCTAGGATGCAGGCTCTGGGGTGAGGCTAGAGATGAGGGGTGCAGGGTACAGGATGGGGCATCAGGTTTGAGGGGGGCTCAGGTCTGGGTCAGGTGGCTGGGGCTCGGGTTGGGGTGTGGGCTTACCTAGGGTAGCTCCCAGTCAGTGGCATAGAGGGGCTATAGCAGGTTCCCTGCCTGTCCTAGCTCCAGGCTGTGCCTTGGAAGTGGCCAGCAGGTCCGGCTCCTAGGCCGGGGGCCAGGCCCAGGAGGCCCTGCATGCTGCTCTCGCCCACAGGCACCGTCCCCTCAGCTCCCACTGGCTGTGATTCCCGGCCAATGGGAGTTGTGCTCGGGGCATGGGCAGCACGTCGAGCCCTGTGGCCTGTCCACATAGGAGCCAGACCTGCTGGCCACTTCTGGGGCACAGCGCAGTGCCAGGACAAGTAGGGACTAGCCTGCCTTAGATTCGCAGCACAGCCGAACAGACTTTTAACAGCCCCGTCGGCAATGCTGACCAGAGCCGCCAGGGTCCCTTTTCGACCAGGCGTTACAGTCAAAAAGCAGATACCTGGCAACCCTAGGGGTTGAGCACCCCCTCGGCCCAGAGAAAGCCGGTGCCTTTGTCTGTTACCATAGCGTACACAGCTCTTTATACTGTCCTCTTCATACTCTTTCTGATTGTGTTTCTCAGCTTTCTCCCAGGGATTTCTGTTCTGTCTCTTCTCTTTTCTCTGAGGATTTGTTTTCCTGTTCACAGTTTTAGTGCCTTGCATTCCCTCCAAAAGCTTCAGGCTGGTCTGGAGAGTCAGTTACTTGGCAGATGCTGATTGCCTTCTCTAGCTTGAGATAAATATCCTCCAGCAATCTTTTTCTGGGATGTGAGTCTTTGATCCCCAGCACTATCTGGTCTCAAATTAGGGATCCTGTAGATATGTCTACACTGCAGTTCTGGGTTCAAACTCAGTCTGAAGCCTAATCCCCCTTCTGTCTACACACAAATTTCAAATTTCACCCAAGATCTCAGAATCCCATGGGGATGGTGGGTCTGAGCCTGAGTCAACTCAGGTGTGGGTTCAAGCACTATTGCTCTGCAGTGTAGATGCGGCCCCATTGTACTCATGCTCTAGGCAGCTGCCAAAAGCATCCCACAGGGTGATGTTATTTGTTCTCTGGACAGTCAAGTTTGGTGGACAGATGAGTTTTCCCACACCACATGATGAACAAGGGACTAGAGCAGCCGCATTTTGGGAAGGTACTAGGAAGCCTGGAATATGAGGGGTTGGGCTCAGGCCTGCATAATGCAGTGTAGACAATGGAACCCCACGTTGGGACCCAGAGTTCAACTATTCCTAACCTGGGGTTACAAATGAGTGTAGACGCTCAAATCCTAGCTTACCTACCCCAAGGTCTCCTAATTCAAGTTCTACTGACCCTGGGCTTACACTGCAGTGTAGACATACCCTGTGAGTCATCCAAAACTACATGATTGCTGAGCGGTTTGAGATCCTTTACAAATTCCTCAGATGAGCCTCCCTCTTTTTGTGACCTCATATGAAATTGATATCTCTCAAATGTCTCATTTTTATTTGGAGTGCAGTACTCCTCAAACTTTCAGAGCACTGTTGTAATGCCAACAGACCCCGGTTGTCGGCAGGCAAAATCAAACCTGGGACCTCTGGAGCTTAGCACATGAGCTTCTACAACCTGAGCTAAAACCCACATGGCTCTTAGTGCAGGCTGTAGAGCAAACTCATTAATCTCTCTCTCTCTAAGTGGTTTTGAAGCCACTAGATGGGACAGAACACTACACCCAGGAGGTATATGGGTTACACTGTCTCATCATCAGCCTGCTCTGCTTGGCTCAACTGCAGACTATTATAGACATCCAACGCCTCATCCCTCACTGTACTGGCTTCTCAATGGCGCCGCTCACCCACAAGTAAAGTCTGAACTGCTGCTCGAACCTCCTCCAGTTGTCTGCCACCTGACGGGAGACATTCAGCTCCACTGGAGCCTTTGGTTGTTCCATTTTCTCGTTCTCAGTGTTCACTCCATATGATCCAGCCACTTACGTTCAGCCTTTTCTGGTACCATGTCTTGTTCTTTTTAGAGTTCTGATGAAGGAGTCCAAAACCAGAGTATGAGAAACATATACTTTATGGAAATTAACACCCAGCCTGTTCCGGCATGTCTAACTAGGAGACAGAGCTCAAATCGAAAGTGAAACCGGAGAGAGGGAGGGAGAGAGAGAGCCCTGAGTAGTAGACTAGCTCTTAAAGAGACATGATTCTCAAAGTATTTAATGGGGCTGGGCCCAGGCCCAGAGGTATGCTCATACGCAAGACCGGTTATTTTTAAAAAAATGCTTTACATGTTTCTTTTGTTATGAGTGGAGAATGGTGGCGAGACAAAGTGGAGAAGTGTAAGTAAATACAGATGAGTTTATCGTATGTTACTTTAAACCCTCTCATTGATGCAAAAACGTTGTTGTTAAAGCTCCAGACTTTATACTGAGTATCTGCACAAATTTCACATACCTGTAGTGTATGGGTGCACGCATAAAGGGATAGCGTGGAGACTTCTGCATAGGCAAACTGAATAGAGTAAACATTTCCAGATTGAATTTTCAATAAATCAGATGTACAAACAGCACTAATATGTCCTGCTGGAAGACTTTCTGAAAGGAGTCTCATTTTTATTGTATTTTTCACTCCTTTGGGAGTGTCTATAGGCAGTAAAGTACCCAAAATTGTTCGGTACTTTATTCGCGGAAAGACTTATATTGCCATGAAATTCCCAGGCATGCTCATCAACCCAGTTTTAGCCAGTTACTTTATTAAAATTAGCATTTGTACTCTGGCAGCCAAATAAGTTGCAAACTATATAGGGTAAGTCCAGCCAACTCTCCTTCTGTCCTTCCCTGGTTAAAAAAGAACCCACAAAAATGTTACTTCCTTCTAAAAAAACACAATAATGTAAGTGCCAGCTGTGATGTCTGTCCAACTTTCTATAGGCAAGCCAGAAGCACTGAAGAAAAGTGTTTTTTGTATTATGCTGACTAAATACTGCCATTCAGATGCATAGTTTCATCTGCAATCTGTTAGATGTGCTTAGGCTTAACTGTAAATTCTGAGGAACAGTTAACATGGAAACCGTTCCACTGCAGAAATATTACACTGATTTTAAAGCTCTGTCTTTGTTATAATGGCCATTTTGTTGTTGATTCCCAGGGCAGCTGTCTCCTCTGACTCTGCATCTGCCCAGGGACTCCCTACATTGGGGTATCTCAAAAGGGGAGATATGGAAGTTTCTGCTCTCTGACCATTGTCTGAGCAGTTCAAAGAAATCAGATTGGGGCAGACAATTACCATTATTGAAAAAGTAAAAATCTAGGATTTATATTTGCCATTTGAGTGTCAAATATTGCAAACCTTCCATAACTCGAATGCTTATGTAGAACTTAAGTGATCCATCATTTTACACTGGCCCTCTCCAGAGGGATGAATTTCATCCAGAAAGAAGGTGATATGAGCCATTAGACTACTCACTGATATCCTGCAAAGTGAACATAAACATACTGAAAAGACAGCCTTTATGCATAGATTTTCGAAATGGTACCCTAGTACCCAAATCCCACTGCCGTTAATAGTGGGCCAAAACCTGAGGCCCTTTCTCAGTTCTCACTCAGTCACTGGGATGTTGGCCAGAGTAAGGATTAAGTAAAAACTTAATAATGACATCCAGGTTAGGTCCTATGGAACTAAAATTATGTGCCGAACTTTGAAAATTTAGAGGTTATCTTGGAGCATGGCAATGTACCATAGTTTCCCAAATTGGGAGGCACTGAAATGACATGTCCCCTTTGTGCTTTCACTGGATAGGTTATGCATGGTTTTATATGCTGTCATCTATTTGTTATTCATTATCATTCTCCAAGTGCTGTGGGCATAATGCATATAAACATAGATCCTGACTCATGATGCTGAAATGCAGGTCACGTGGTGATCAGGATCACAACCCTTTGGACCCTTTGATCCAGCTTTGTAACTAGCTAGAATACCTCCACAAATATTCACTGTTTATTCAGAGGTTTTATTCCTTGTTCTCCTGTTTCATACAGATGATGTGCTTGTTCCACTGCAGCTGAATCATTCATTTTCCAGATGGCAATGGTTTCTGCAAAAAGTAATGTGGTGGCAGGCCTAGCTAACAAGCAAGACTGTCCCAGTTTTCTTATTTGTGCAGTTCCACTGGAAACAAGTTAGAAGAGGCTTCCGAGAAATGATTCAACATCAGGTTTCTTATCTTAATCCCACAAAGCAGCCCTTGATTTTCTTCCCTAAACTGAGTACATATTTAGAAATCATACTTTTCAGTATTTTTTATTAAACTGATTAAGAAATTCTAAAAACTAGGAGTTCACCTTATCTCTTTACTTTTGTGGGATGTCTGCTAGGGATCCCCAAATCTTGATGTCATTAATGTACAAGTATGTATAAAAGTGTCATATAATAATACTTAGCTCTTTTCCCTCAGCACTTTACAAAGGAGACTGGCATCTTTATCCCCTTTTTTATTAATGGGGAAATGACTTCCCTGAAGGCACTCAGTACGCTAATGGTAGAACTAGGAATAACACCCAGGTCTTCTTAATCTCAGTCCAATACTCTAGTCACTAGGCTACATGTACTGTATCTGTAGATAGCCATCTGCTGTAAGTACAGATCAAGTACTGAACAAATAGTGAACTAAGGGAAGGGATATGCATTTTAAGTCATCTCACATAGTTCAGTTTCCAACCAAATCTTTCTTCCATTATTCCTTCTTATTGTTTTCTCTCCTTTCTTCATTTTGTTTTTCCTATCCTGTGATACCACAGACAATTGAAAAAAAAGATGCAGTGCTCCAGGAACTGTTGCTTGAAAATTTCACCATACATTTCTAAATAATTTTGCCATTCATTACTAATTTATTAATTAATTTGCATAATATTGATACACTCTAAGCTTTACAGACTGGTACAATGACAAAGTTCCCTCTCTGATAAGCATGAAAACATCCATGAAAACAAAAATTTCAGGAATAACAACATAGTTTCTAAAAATGTGGAATTTTTGGAAGTGTGTTGTCATTTCCTAATGTAGGAGGTGATATTAACTAGAATGACTAGGCTGCACTTCTGATTAACTCCAAGGGTTTCAACATTTCAGAGAGTTTGCTTCAGATACAGTTAGTGTGTTGTCTTGTCACAAGACTATAGTGATTAGATCTGTGGATTCCTGTGTTCTATTCCCAACTTCGCTATTGTCTCATTGTGTGCATTTGTCAAGCCACCAGATCTCTCTGTGTCTCAATTTACCAGTTGCTGAATGAGTAATAGTTACCTTCATCATAGGAGGGCTGCAATTCATATTTGCAAAGCATTTTGAAATCCCAAGATAAAAAGTGCTTGAACAACAGGTGCTATATTATGACATTATTATCCTAGAAAAGGTGTGATGTGCATTTTTACAGTAACTGGTGAACCAAGAGAGCCAGAAAAGTGTTCAGCTTTTTATGCACATTCTGCTTTAAAGGAGATTGTACTTCAATTGTGTCACAGCTTCGCTGGGCGTTCAATTAATTCGAAAATTCAATCTACTTTGGACATTTGTCAGTTTCATTTAGTAACTTCCCGGTGCCATTCCACTGTACTGGAACACATCTGAAGCTCCAACCCAGTATAATTTTTTAAATTTTAATCCTGCGAAGCACATTTTCCACCAGGACATCTCCATTCTAAGACTCGATCATGAATGGTTTATTTCTGTTTGTAAGTGATGTTTTATTCAGCATTAGCTTTTCTAATCCTTTTCTTGAATGGTGCCTGTGAATGATGGCTCTATATTGTATAATGCTGTTATAAAACAATCATATTGTTCACAGTCTGTATAATATTATGTAAAAGTCAAAAAAATAAATTTTCTTCAACAACAGAAGTCATATTTATTCTATTTTTATATTAGAATTAAAAGGCCATGTGATTTTAGTTGAGTTTTCTTTGCCAGAAAGTCTTTTATATTTCACTGGTTAATATTAACTGGAAGGATACCAGAAATATTCCTCTGTTGATAAACAACTGAAAATGGTCCAAGATGTATTTACAAAACCAAATAAAAATAAATTGAAAAAGACCTTCCATTTACTACAAAGCTTTAGTCTCACAAAGCTTGACTCTAAAGAGCTTAGAGTCCTCACTTTCCCCCGGCCCAATCCTAAAGGTAATGGGCAAGAAAAAACAATGAGTTCATACTTAGTGAAATTATTTATTTTCCACTCTAAACACAAGAGAAATTTAATCACACATTTACAAACAACTAATACAGATTTAGCAAGTGCCTGAGAAGAGAAACATGGATGACTTCATGATTGTGTTTCTTCTATGAAACATGCTGTGTAAACTACACAATATTTAAAGGCCAGCTGGGACTGCTTCTAGGCGGGGATTATTAGTACCTCCATTGGGGAGGATAAGGTTAGCGCTAGCTTGTTTTAAGCAGGCAGTGTTAGGCCGTTATTGAAAACACAATCTCCTGACACAGACAGCATCATTGTTTCCCTGTTTATAATCTCATTGACTTGGAAAAGGTGTTTGAGAAGGTCGTGCTGAGGTAACGCTAGCAATTTGTGGCAGGTTGGTTTGGCTTCAGGCATGACCTTGGGGATGGTACAGACATTTCACCAGCTACATTAGTCACTGATTTCCTGATGTTGATGAGTAAAGATATTGATGCTGATTCTTTTAGATATATCTCTATTACCGTTGAACATCAGGTTTTGCTGGTATTTCTGCAGCCTCTAGAAGGGTTTAATGGAGTAACCTAAGTGGCTCCTATCTTTTTTTTCTGAGAGGTTCCAGAAGGCAATACTAGGAAATGTATTGTCTGCTCCAAAGACTTCCTTGCACTAGGGACTGCAAGGGTCCTTCATCTCATTCCTTCTGTTCAGAGTATATATGAGTCTGCTAAACGATTTAACAAGGAGGTAAAAGCTGACATAACCTCACTGGGCTGACACCCATCTCTATAGTTCCATCCATTCTGAGCCACCTGGAACAGCTGAACAACTCACCCAGGGTTTGAATGGGACTGAAGCTTTGGCGAGGACAAGTTGGTCAGGGTTCAGTCTAGGGAAGATAAAGGTGACACTTGCACATTGGGGAATATAATTAGAAGAAAAGGAGGACACTATGTCAGCCTCTTTGGTGGAGGATATACACCTCTGTTTTCCAGTTTGGGAGTCTTGTTAGAATTCCAACAGCTTTTGAACTTCTTCTTTTCATCTTACACCTGGCAAAAAAACATGTAGAATCTGCTACAATCACCCATGCCTTTGACACCTTAAGTGATGCACTCTACCTGGCACTACCCCCCGAAAGGTCAGTTGGAAACTGCATTTAAGTTTCCAGTTGACCTTAGGGTGAATAGGCAGAGTCCTGATTCCAACTTCTCAAACAGCCAAGCAACACAGCTGAGGTCGCTCAGGGAAGTGTTGCAATTTGTTACTGTTATAAGCCAAGCAGGTTATACCCCTGCCAAGCAGGTTAAGGATTTGGTCCACTTTTAATGCCCTTCTCATTTATACAAAAAAAAAAGGTTCTCCAACATACAGTATCTGAACCAAAATGTATACTGTTGATGTGTGGATTCTGCACACCCTGGAAAAAGTCTTTTTATTCAGTGTTGTCATAACCAATACATTTCTGCCTAATTTACCTTGTGTCTTTATTTTGGATCCTTCTACTGCTCTCCCTCTAAAGCAGGCCAATTACAACAAACATACTTCATCTAAGGAAGATGAAATACTTTAAGATGTTTTTTTCAAGTTGGTTACTGTTATTCACTTGGAACATTCTCTGCCCAGTTTATTTCTTAACGTTTACGTCAGTGACCCAGAGAGAAATTGGACTCTGAAAACATTTTGACCAAAATATAAGTTTAATGAAATTGATGGTTCATCTAAAGTGGCTTGAAGAACCATACTGAATCATTTTGGATACAACCACATTGCAGTATCATTTATCAGTACTTCTATTTTATATTACATATGCAGATGAAAGAAAAATAATAGATGCAGTGGGGGTGTTAATGTGAGGTACGAGCGGTGGGTAATGAGAATGTTAGTAAGAATAGTTAGTTAAATGAATAATACAGTGAAAACTGTTTGCTTTCTCATAAAATGAGAATGGGATGACTTGAAATAATGTCAGGTAAAGAATATAAAAGGAATATGTCTAGTAAAGGAAATAAAAGGTAAAATGTCTGTTTGCATAGATAACCCACAGAACATACTGTTGCAGGAGATCTGACTCATATATGGTAGCTGAATGTTTTAAAGATCCCCAATTGATTTACCAGTAGTACCACTATTTCTTTGTCATCTTTTTTTACTGCACCAGGTATTAGGCCCTGAAGAAGGAAAAGTATGTATTTCATGGGCCAATGGTCTTATTTCAGAATTTCCTCAGTTTTATAGGTGTGGCAGTTTGGTGTTCTCTAGTTTTATTCATGGAGTTTTGAATTATTTAATAGGTGATAAAAACAAAATTTAAAAATTAAAATATATAATTTTTCTCTAGAAAATTCACTATTAAAGAAGCAATTTAATCTAATACTGTGCAGACTAAATAGTTCAGGAAACAACTATTGTAAATTCCCTATTGTGAATTTCCTCAAATTTATTACACACTCAGAGGAATAATAAATAACACATTAAACTTGTTTAAAGATATCAAAGAGTAAAGAAAGCCATTTACCTACTTTCTGGAAATGAGATCAAACAAACACACAAACAAACAAAAATAGACGATATTAAAGATAAGCACTGGATCAGACAATTCATATAACTGAACTTAACAACAATTCTTCATATAAATTTCACTGTATACTATCCTTGTCCCTCACTTTATAATTATATTTGGTGAGCAAATACAAATCGCTTAATAGACTAGCTGTAATAGACTAGCTTTTTTGATCTTTAACAGGAATTTGTATTTTAATAGAAAACAGAAAAGTAGTGTCCATATCTGGAACCTTAAAATCATTTTTGATTAAAGTAACTTTTTCCTCCAACCTTGGGTACAGTTTCTGTTGTTAGTTCAAGAATAGTTATGATATAGAGACAAACTTGGGTTGATACTTTTAAATCTGGGGATAAAATTTTCAAAAAGTGCTGAAGTAACTTAGAAGGCTATGGCCCATTTTGAAAAGTGACTTTAGCACTTAGAAGCCTAAGTGCCATTGAAAATTTAACCATGGATCTGAAATTCCCAATTTTTGACTTCATATTCCCATTCCTGCCACCTGGCTGTGTAGATATCTGAAAAAATATTAAGTCTTCTCCGTTCAGATGATAAGTTTCCATAATTTCTTACTTTGTATAAACATAGAAATTGCTGCATTATCTGTGCTTTACAATAGTTCTGGCTTGACTTTGACAATATATTGCAATTCGGATTTGCTAACAGTATAAGTATATCAAACAATTTATTACAGCAACATAAAAATATACCATATAAAAACCAAAACATTAATACAACAAATGAAAACATATCTGAAGAAATGGGTAGTTGGCAATTCAAGCAAAAGCAACATGATGCAGAAACAAACCTCTTTTTTGCCAGTGACTCTATACTTCTTCCTCAATGAAGTGTTGAGGAACATCATTAACTGCTTTAATGCATTTACTCAGTGACCCTATAAAGAAGCTAGAGTCTTACAAGAAAAAATGAAAACAGGTGGTAATCATTTGGTATGATCCTGGGATGTATGATGGCATCCCATCTCATTTGTTCTCTGACATGGACAAACCCCATGAACAATTTGGTGGCTTTAAATGGAAACAAGATGGAAGTAGACACTATCTCAGGGGTGGGGCAGGGCGGTGAGGGCTGCAACTGGCAGGGCAGGCTCTGGGGTGCAGGAGGGTGGGACTGAGGGGTTCAGAGGGCAGGAAGGGGATCAGGGCTGAGGCAGGATGTTGGGGCGCTGGAGGGGGTCAGGGGCACAGGCTCCGGATGGCTCTTACTTCAAGCAGCTCCCAGAAGCAGTGGCATGTCTCTTCTCTGGCTCCTACGTGGAGGCACGGCCAGGCGGCTCTGCGCACTGCCTCTTCCACAGCTTCCATCAGCCTTTTTTCCTGGCCAGTGGGAGCTGCAGGGGTGACGCTTGGGGCAGGGGCAGCATACAGAGACCTGTGGCTGCCCCTACGTGTAGGAGCCGGAGGGGGAACAGGCTGCTGCTTCTGGGAGCCGTGCAGAGGGTGGAAAGACCTAGACCCCGCTCCCTGGCAGGAGCTCAAGGGCCAGATTAAAATGTCTGAAGGGCCAGATGCGGCCCCTGGGCAGTAGTTTGCCCACCCCTGCACTATCTCCTTTATATGGGGAATACTGAGCTCAAAAAAAAAAAACCTTTCATTTGCATTTTCACAAAATGTATGATACAAAGTGGAAAGAGAGACTGGGATATAAATACAATGTGCCCATTGATCCATGGCAGAAAAAAATCAGACATTGTTTTCAGGAATATATATGGTTCTTTCTTAACATGACATGAGTAAACCTTTTTGTCATTTACAAAGGGCTCATTGACACCGTGTGTTAGTCCATAACAGAGTGGGATAATTTCTGGCACACACCAGTGTGTCATGTACTAACTGGCTCATGTGGAGCTTGCTGGCACACACGGAAATTTCCACAGCGAGTGTTTACATAGTACCACTGGAAACGGGACTACATTCACATGCACTAGAGAACTTTTAGCTTGCACCAGCAAGGTCCACACAGGCCATTATTGCCTAACATGCAGGAGCACACTAGAATTTACAGTCCTTTGGTGAGGACTAATGCACTCTATAGACAAGCCCTAAATCAACACAGACATTCTCCATCAATATACCATTGATTGTGGTCTTGTTAGAGGCTCTGCAAGGGCCTAACATCTCAGCCCTCCCATCCAGCATGTATGTGAGTCCACGAGGGAAGACAGTATGATGATTTGGGCTTCCATGCCATCAGTATGTAGCTATAAGTATGTATCATTTTTTACCAGACCCAGATGCTAGCGTCTGGCAAAGATTAGGATTTAGAGAGTAAATAACTCAGTATGGACAAAATGGAGGTGAAGCTAGTGAGAAGGATCTTGAAAACAATTACAGGAATAGTCTCTGATCCTTTTACTGAAGGATCTGTCCTCCTTTTATTCAAGATGTTTGTAATTTGGGAATGTTCTTGGTCCGCCCTTATCTCCTGGAATCCGAGTTGGCATGGTCAGCCAGAGACTCTAGCTTTTTGTACATCTTGCCAGGTATTCTTGCCTTTTCCATTCAGAACTTAGCATAAAAAGGGTGTGTTAAAGCATTTGATAAACAGTGCAAAGTCACTATGAGTCATGGATAACGGGCATTTTGTAAATTTCAATCCAAATGAATAAATTATACACCAGTGCGTCTATGTTCTATGTTATGGATATCAAATACTTATTCACAGTGAGTGATTGTAAGATACACTATCCATTTGCATATCTTGGTCCCTGTGTGGCCCCACAACTGGCTGAGGTCTAATTTCAGACTTCCCATTGTTAACCCCTTGACATACAGCTTGTATATAGTAGATGCTAGTTTTTCAGGCTCGCTTTATCCCCTTTCTTATATAGCAAGATGACTGAGGTCACTGCTCCGACACAGTCTTCCAAGATGTACATAGTAAAGGGTTTGGATTCTCCACCTTCTTTCATGAGATTCCATCACTTCCATGTGCCTTATTTCTGATCATATCCCACAGCAACTTAGTTGCACTATCACCATTAATATTAACATTTCTGCCCTTCCTCTTCCGTTTAAATAACATAAAGAAAGAAGCAAAAGATAATATTGTAAACCATCAGAGTTACTGTATTCATTTCCTTTTTCTCTACATGAATATTTTAGTCTCATATACTGGCTACATGAAGCTATTATAAGGATTTCAACTGTCTACTTGAGTCACATGGTCTGCTCACGGCTAGGGGTGCCACCACCTGGCCTCTCTAGGAATTAGCTCCTTCCAGGGGCTGCTTCTTCATGGCTTGGCGCTACGTCCAGGTCACCATGCGTGTTCCCCCCTTCTGGGGTATCACAGTCTTTCAGGGCCAACTGTCCCAGGAAGTCCACTCTCCGTTGTGCAACTTCCCCAGTGGCTGGTAGGGGAACCTGGGCCAGCCTTTTACTCTGGGTTCCATCTCAGGGGCTCTTTCATCAGCAGCCAAGGTCTGCCCTATACCATAGCTTGCTGCTATTCCCCTGAGCATTCCTATCTTTCTGTCTCTCCCTGCTCTCTGGGTTTGCCAGCCCAAGCTCCCTCTTCCCAAGGAGTAACTGTAGGCTACTTGCCTCGATAGCCCCAACACACCTCCCTTCTCCCTGCAGACTACTTCCCGCAGCCCCCTAGTTCCCCTCAGCTACTGGGCTTTATACAGGCTGCTCTTGTTCCCATCCAGCAGAGCCTCCTTTGATTAATCTCTGCTCCCTGGCTCCTTCTCCAGGTGCAGCCTGGGGAGTTAATTGGACCACCTAGCCACCTTAACCCCTTTAAGTTTTGTGTGGGGTGGACGCCCCATCACAGCCTTTCTTGAGTGGACTGACAAATACTCCTTTTTCCCCATACTTCTTGAATTATGATAATAGTTAGGGCACAATTAAACTCTTCCATAGAATGGGTTTCTTTCCATTTACCAGTGCAAATAGTTCAGACAAATAAAGTTCCTTGGGATAAATGCAGTCACAAATAGAATGATGCTGCACAGCACAGGAAACTTCACTTTTGAAAACCATTTGACCTGGGTCCACCTCTGCACTCTTCTGTTGCAGCAGACTGAAAAGACAAGTGTTGAGGACAGGGTACAGTAGGGATTGTTACTTCAAATAGTATAATAGAATACCAAACTGGATGCAGGCACATATGAAAGCCTTGTTCTTAGGAAACTGAGCAATAATTACAATTCAAAGCAGCCCACTGAAGTCAGTTGAAGTTTTCCAGTGATTTCAGTGCACTTTGCATCAGGCCCCTTACTGAGCCTATTACTATAGAAACCTAGAATTGTTTGACTTTCATTTGATTTCATTGACTTCCACATATTAGTACATTTTGGGTACAATTTTCAAAAGTGCCTAAGAAACTTAGAAGCCTAAGTCCCATTTTCAAAACAGAGTTAGGCACCGAGAGTCAGATTTTCAAAATATTTAAACACCAAAAAGATGCAGATAGTCACAAAGGTCCATTGATTTCAGTGGTGGTTAGGCCTCTAAATACCTTTGAGGATCTGAGCTCTAATAGGATTTTCAAAAGTGCTTGCTCAGGTTAGGAGCCTGACTCCCATTGAAATCAATCCACCAGGTGCCTATCTGCATTTTTAGGCACCTAACTTGGAAAATCTGGCCCTGAGGAGCCTGATTCCTACTGACTTTCCAAAGTCACTTTTGAAAATGGTGTTTAGCCTCCAAAGTCACTTCGTTGCTTTTGAAAATTTAGCCCTCAATCTAATATAAAAAACCATGAACATAGGGATATTGGTGAGAATCTGAAAAGTTGTAAGCTTTTCTGGAGGATGTGGTTATTCAAACCTTTTGAAATTCCACATCATGTGTCATTACCTGTTCATTTTATTTGCAGGTTAGCGTTGCTTTGCTTCAAATTGAAAACACCTTGATTTGGCTGATCGCTTAGCACCAGTTCCATAGGTTATTGTTGGCTGAGATGAAAGCTTTCCCTTCCTTATCTGTACTGTTTTAAAAGACACTGTCCTGGAAAGACTCTCTTTTATTTGTGCTATATTTCCATTAAAAATAATAACACATTCTGTAGTAGTTAGCAATTGATTCATTGGAAAATTGTCTATGTCACTGTGATACATTTTCCCCAATAAACTAGTCTTCAAAATTTTTAACAGATGTTTTAATTAAACAATGTTCTAAAGATAATTACACAAATTAATATCAGGCCTTGTTTCTCCGCTTTTTGTTCTGTCTCTTCAGACTTGCACAATTCTTTCTACTTTCTC
This sequence comes from Lepidochelys kempii, assembly GCF_965140285.1. Lineage (NCBI taxonomy): Eukaryota > Metazoa > Chordata > Testudines > Cheloniidae > Lepidochelys > Lepidochelys kempii. The sequence continues at coordinate 60,152,444 of NC_136382.1, forward strand.
TTCAGAAGCTTCCACTGAGTTCAAGTATCTCTGTCTATAGTCACAGAGAATGGGTGATGCCTATTTTACTTACACTAGATGGAACAGCTGTATCTTTATGCTTGCTTTTAAAATTATGTGAAAATCTGATTTACAGGTTATAAAATCCCCACACACCAGGATGCTAAGTGTTTAGTATTTAACTAGTCAGCATAATAGAAAAACATCAAGTTCTAATACATTTTTGAATACAATGAGGGAACTCCTGGCTCCCACACATTGCAAACTTCTTTAATCTGTATTTAAAATTAGTTACCACTAATAACTTCCAAGATTCTAAGTTACCACAAATGATATAACGTATTAAATATTAGTAACAATTATGTTAGCATACAGGATGAAAATTTTGAACACTGAATATAATTAACCGTTGGAACAGATTACTAAAGGATGTGGTCAATTCTCATCACTTCAAATCTTTACATCAAGACCTGTATATTTTTCTAAAACACATGCTCTAGTTCAACCCCAGTTTTTAGGATAGATGCAGGAATTACTGGGTAAAATTCTGCGGCCTCTGTTATACGTATTGATCCCTTATGACTGTGAAATCTAGGCATTTTTGTATGGTATACTATACCCATTTGCAATTGCAATTGTCTGATTTATGCATCCAATTGCAAGATTTATGGATGCAATAAGCATTTGTGTACCAACTGTTCTTACTTTGAAGATGTTGTCCGTAATGTACTTATGCACTAACGTATTCTTACGTAAGAGGCACATTAGTTGTTCAAACATAAAACTAATTTATATTTGCAGCCACAGCAAATATCACAACATAATGGTTAGTACTGACAACAGCTATTCTTTACTTACTTACTAATGAAATCTCTGTGAATCTTTTGATGCTACTATTCTTTCTCCTGTTTAATTAATCTTTATGTTAGTTTAGAATCATACATGCCCAGATGGAGAACTTCTTACACATAGTACTGAGCAGCAACTTGCAGAAATAGTTTGATGGCATTAAAAGAAACTTAAGATCAATTTGCAACCAAAAAGGAGCTAACTTAATATTTATTCCATGTTCTAAGCTGCACAGTATGAATTGTTGCAAACGACACCATGCAGCACAATTGTTTTCAGGTTTTTCAGTTTATTATATTGTTTTCAAAGTGTTGGTGTCCAGTGGTTTTGTGTACAGCTAGGAAACAGGAGTTTCATAAGCAGACATATTAAAAGAACTGGGAGGAGGACTGTTTTTTTCTATAATTGAGGAAGGTCAGATAACATCTTGTAAAATCCAGACTCAAAAAGTTGCTGTTGGTGTTAAGCAGGCTTGAGTGCATTTGTTATTAGGACTCCACTGAAATTTCAAGAACTGAGAAACAAAGGCCACATTTTTCAAGATTGACATCTATGTTGCAAACACAAAATATTCCTGCATTTCCATCGCATGCTCACACCAAGAAGTTAATTCAAAAATATGTAATTATGCACATAGGTACCTGTTTTCAAGTGCAATTGCCAATTTTGCACATGCAAATGCCTGGGCAAACGATACGCATGAAAACTTATAGTTGCATATGCAAAATAGGTAACTTCACTTGTAATAAATAATCATCATAAGTTACCTATTTTTCAGGAAAAATATTGGTTTTGTATCCACAATGGGAATGTGAACAAATGTGTGAGTGTAACATAGGCAACAGCCTTTGAAAATTTGGGTGAAACTCTCATTAGTCTTAGGTTAAAAGTGATTACAGTACAACTGTCACATAATTTTGGATGTGCTTTGCTTTGGTTGTCAGTATATTCTATTCCATTTTGTGGCTTAAAATATGATGGGCAAAGAAGCTGTTCTTCCTGTCTTCTACTTCCTGTATGCCTGCCAATTCCTCTAAGTCAGCAAATCTGTAAACACCATTGTCCTCATCAGAAAAACAGTAACATTCAGGCCTGGGAGGAATGTCAAAATTGAGAACATCTGCAGGGAATTTGACATCTTTCCCAACCTGCTCTAAAATCAGATCCACATTTGTGGCAGTATCAAAATCTCATTCCTTTTCTGGTTTCAGAGTAACAGCCGTGTTAGTCTGTATTCGCAAAAAGAAAAGGAGTACTTGTGGCACCTTAGAGACTAACCAATTTATTTGAGCATAAGCTTTCATGAGCTACAGCTCACTGGGGCTCTATTAACAAGGTAACACACAATAAGATAACATAATGTTAATCTTTCCCCCCAGATTTGGATGCTCTTAGAGTTCTTATCTCAGGACTGCTCCGCTCACACCCTAGAACCTTCCTCATTTGTGTCTGGATAAGATTAACACTCCACTTGCCATAATGAGTCAGCAGAACTTACTTCAGCCTTTCCCAGAATAGCTACATACTAGACTGGGGTGTTTCAGGACACACTGCCAGGCTATTATACTGCTAATCACTTGCTCTAAAGGTCAGCGCTGAACTTTTCTCCCTTGAGGACAACTTTCTGAACTATATTGGTTAGATGCAGTCACTTCAAAGCCCACACAGTCCTAGTTTCAAAGTAGTTTAGCATGCATGTCTAAAACCACATTTTGAAATATGTAAATGCCAATCACTCTCATGCAATAAGCATAGAAAATGTCAGATAGAATTGTAGCTAGTTGAATATTCACCAAGAATTTGGGGTTAGCTTAAAAAATCATATATCTACATAATTTAATCCTATGGAAAACTTATTATCTGATGTTTAGTTTGCTTTAGCAGTGCGGGGGGGACGGGGAATTCACTATAATGAATTTCCCCTCGCCAACTAGCGTCAGAGGTGGGCTTCTCTGGGCTAAAAGCATGTAAAAGAAAAACAAAGACCCCCCTTTAACGATTATCTCCCACTTCTGCCCCTGTTCTCATGGGAGCCCAGCCTCCTTCTGGGCCAGTGGCTGTGGCATTGGAAAAGTGAGGGTATTGGCTGATCAGTCGATTAGCAGGATGCAATCAAATCCCATTGGCTTCTGTGCACTTATGAGTAGGGCTTATAAAGCACTTACCTTAGCAGAATAAAGTTAAGGGGAATTGTCAAGAAAGGCAGACAATGAACTGGATTTAGACTGATACGCTCCTTCAGAGTGACACATTTGTTAGGCTAGAAGAAAGGACAAATGGAGACCTGTTATTAATGAGACTACTAATATTAAGTTATTTGAGTCTAAGATTGTACTGAAGTAAAGTCACCGCAATATGTTTTTTCGAAAAAGGAAAACCAACCTTCTGACATTGTGTGAGAGACACTACCTATCCTGAAGCACTCAGTTGAAGCAACAGCTAAGATTTCCCAGCCCCATGATGCTCACATGAGGGTCACAAGGAAAGTCATTCAACCACCAGGAGTAGGAGGAAAAGGGCCAAAGATTACCATTATTTTGGGTGGTGTAACTGAAAACAGTCATGAAAATGCTGCGGGATTAAAGTCTCTTTTTGTATTTGTTGTATGTTTAATTTCTAGCACCATGCATGAAAAACCAGCAGGAAATTGTTAAGAGAAAACTAAAGGCATCTGCTGAAACTTGGCGTGGGTTTGTTCAATATATAAAATCCTATATTAAGAATGTAATTATTAAAACCATGTTCCTTTGCATCTCCTGGCAATTTTGGAGGGAAAATTTCTGAGATTAATTTAACTGCCTTTTGAATCTATCAGACTCTAAAGGTTTCTCTGATCACAGTACATGTGTTTGCCAAAATATTTGTAAATTCCTTTGTTTCTGGCAACTCTGAGTGAAGCTGAGACATGCTGTAAAAGTGAAAGGAAGAAGATTCATCATGCTTTACTCCATAGAAAACTATCTACAAATCCTCAAAGGAGACACTTATACCGAGAATGAAATCTAAGTGGAACAAGGCTATCAGGGCACATTATATACAAGTATTATATTCCTCTTCCAGCACTTCAGTTTAATTCTTCGTTGAAGTTGGCCAAAATTCTGTCTTTAGGTCTTTCAGAAAGGCATTACGAAAATATTGGGCCAGATTCTGATCTCACACTGTCATAAAACCAGAATAATCCTGACGTCAATGGAGTTACTCCAGTCTTACAACAGTGTGACAGGATAATCTAATCTATCTATCTATCATTTTACATTAGCATCCATCCATATCATATAATTACAAGGAAGGTAGTATTTTAAATAGTGCTCAAAATATATCATTTTTGATGATAAATCAAACAATTAGGTAACAAGACTACCAGTGCATCCTTCCTACACAGATTTTGTCAAAGACCCATTTTACTGCATATACATAACATATGCATCACAATTTATGGTTTCAAAATAATATTTACGCTCCTTTATTTTAACCACACATCCATATATCCACATTATTTCCCCCCAATCTTTTTCAGAAATGTCTATAGTGTTGCCAAAAATGAAGTGTGTATCACATGAAATTTTGAGTACTGGAATGAAAACTGCCGTGTGTCTTCATTCCATACCCATCTTGAATATATTTCTTCTCTCCTACTTTTTAAAAATGATTTTCAACTGAAAGCATACCTTACTAGATGAGAAAAATAGTACGAAAGATCAAGAAATCACAAGAGAGATGTTGCAAAGTTACAAGTATGATTACACTTTTGCCATACCAATGCTGGGATCAGCCCTCATGCAAGTTAGAACAGCCTAAAGGTTGCTCTAATTTAGGCTAGGAGGCCAGGAGCAGGTAGTGGAAAGACATGTATGTGGGCTTTCCCTACACAAAGAGAATCCCCAGTTTCCTCGTAGGGCAGCTTTCTGACTGCTTTATCCTACTTGAGCAGTGCAAACCACTTGGAAAGGGCACGGTAGATCTGTCCTTGCATGTTTCCCCGTGTTGTCGATAAGGGCCTGATCTTTCACGTAATAGAACATGAGGGTGCTCAGAACATGAAGGAAACATTCAGCACCTCTCAGAATTGGAGTTTGGCTGGAAAGGAAATGCTTTTCCATTAGCGTGCTGCTCTGCTTTTATGCAGTTTAATAAGTCTAAATACTGTGTGGTGGGATAACCAGAGAAACTTATGCAAAATTACTGTTTCTAATAGCAATGCTCAGTACAGTGGCAATAAGAGACCTGTAAGATACTTGACGGAAGTGTTACAGACGAAGACATTTTTTTCTTATTGGCAAGAAAACTCTTCAGGATAGGCACCATCTTTTTTTGTGTGCTCACACAGCACTTCACCCAGTGGGCCCTCAATACAGATAACAAACAAACACAATTACATTAAATAAGCTAAAATTATTAGTGTTATAGACTCTCCTATTTCAAATTCATAAACCAACCACTTCTGACAGGATTAGGTAGAAATGTTCCATGCTCTACCCTGTTCTTAAGCATCTGTTACTGGTCACATGGAATATTGGACGAAGTGAACCAGCTCTTTAATCCAGTAGGACAATGTCTATGTTCCTATGATATTTTTTTTTAATTTAAGTCCTTGTGAAGAAAGATGTGAGGAGCTTTTAGGGGCAGGACTCTCCTTTCTACAGGGACAGAATGTTAAAGAAAAACAAATCGGTCTAAGATACATATGTACAGACAGGATGTGGCAAATTCCTGCAGACTTAGTGTACCAGAACAAATGCAAACACACACAGAGAGAGAGAGAGAGAGAGAACTCTACAAAAGGACTCATAAGGTCAGAATGAACAAGTCTACATAAACCATAAAATTAGACCACGATGGATTAGAAAATAGCAAGAGAGGATTGTAAAACATATGATGTGTTCTGTTACACTGGGGTTAGTTTCTTGGTGCCAAATATCTTAAGATGTATATCCCTTTTAGAGGAAAATATTAGTGTGTGGTTACGATCTGTCAATCTATTCAAATATCGCAAAAAGAAAAGGAGTACTTGTGGCACCTTAGAGACTAACCAATTTATTTGAGCATAAGCTTTCGTGAGCTACAGCTCACTTCATCTGATGCTTATGCTCAAATAAATTGGTTACTCTCTAAGGTGCCACAAGTACTCCTTTTCTTTTTGTGAATACAGACTAACACGGCTGCTACTCTGAAACCTATTCAAATATCATATCTAATAAAGAAATATATTTAGAGAAAACAATACAATCGGATGCCTTCATCTCAAATGCATTGTATTGGAGGGAATTTTTCATTTCCCCCTTCTTAAGGCCAAACTATATTTGGGTTGGCATATTCCAAACACTTGAGAAGCAGTATGACCTACTGCAGGGATCAGCAACCTTTGGCATGCAGCCCATCAGGGAAATCCGCTGGCGGGCCGGGACGGTTTGTTTACTTGCAGCATCTGCAGTTTCAGCCATTTGCAGCTCCCACTGGCCACGGTTCACCGTTCCAGGCCAATGGGGGCTGCGGAAATCGGCAGCCAGCACATCCCTCAGCCCGTGCCGCTTCCCGCACCCCCTATCGGCCTGGAACGGCAAACCGTGGCCAGTGGAAGCTGCAATCGGCCGAACCTGCAGACCCTGCAAGTAAACAAACAGTTCCAGCCCACCAGTGCATTTCCCTGATGGGCCACGTGCCAAAAGTTTCCGATCCCTGACTTAGTGGGTAGCATAGAGGATTGAGTGTCCAAAGTCCTAGGATCTACCCCTGGCTATTCCACTGACCTGCTGTGTGACCTTGGAAAGTCACTTATCTCTCTGTACCTAAGGTCCAGTTTCCATTAAAGAAATTCTCATTGGTGTTGCTACATCAATGTAGCTACCTCCAGTGTAGACTTGTTGCACTGGCACAAAGCAAGGTTCACACCGGTACAATTTACAGGATTCAGCTGTTCATATTATCCTAGGTTAAACTGCAATATGGTGTTAGCCCCACTTTGTGCCATTGTAGCACATCTGCATGTGCTACACTAGTGAGACTTTCCAGAAGACAGGGCCTAAAGGTACATCTGCGCAGCAGCTGCAAGATGTAATTCCCAGCATGGGTAGACATACATGCCTTAGAGAGTGCCTAAAAATAGCAAGGTGGCCAAGGCGGCATGAACAGTGGCTCAGGCTAGCCCCTCAAGTATGTACCTAGGGGATTGGGCAAGATTGTTCTTTGGAGGCCAGCCCATGCTGCTGCCCATGCTGCTGCAGCCACATTGCTATTTTTAGCGCAATAGCTGCAGCAGAGCTAGAGTGAGTATGACATACTCTAACTTATTAGGAGGTGATCCTGCTCCCATTGACGTTAATGGTGAAACTTGTAATTAGAATAATAGCTGTACTGTGAAAAATGCCCCTTGCTTTTGTGTGCTTGTTCTGGTTCTGCATATTTCATCACGAAGATAAAGCGGAAGGAACATACCATGGCTTGACTTGTGAGGGTTAAATATACCAGACAATGCAGGCTCTGTCCACAAAATGGGTAACACTGGCCAGGAAGTGGACATGGCCAGGGAACACAGGGATTTGGTGCCTTGTCTGAGCACCCCATGCCAGCACAGCTCCTGTGGGCGCCCCATACTTCGCTCTAGTGGATTAGACATTAGTCTGGGAGTCAGGAGCCCCGGATTCTAACCCCCATTTTCAACAGAGACTCGCTGTGTGACCTTGGGCACGTCATCTACCTATCTCATCCTGAGACGGTCTATTAACTAGCTTTAACTCCAGAATGGCAGGTCAGTTTCCCTCAAGTGGTTAAAAAAAATTCTCTCCTTTCCTCTGAGAATAAGCATGTCAATTTTCAGGCCAAAAACATCTTTCATTTCAAAGTTAGGAAAATAATCCTTATAATGAACAGGACCCTGCTAAACCCATTAACTACACACCATGTTATTGTCTGGTGATAAGCTTACAGTCCATGTAGACATGCATGTAGCACACTACAAGGCACATCGGTAGGCAATTATGCCTACCCAGTGGGAGGCAGAGACCACTGTCAGTGGCAGTGAATCAGTGATAAGGTTGAGAGCGAGCAATGACAGAGGCAGAGGTGAAAGTAAGCCAGTACGGTCCAGTATGGTGTCCTGGTAAGAGCCAGTACACAGCTGACCGTACCAGCGGCGGCCGGGAGCCCCGGGGCTCCGGCAGTGATTTAAAGGGCCCGGGGCTCCCAGCTGCTGCTACCGCTACCGCTCCAGCAGCCAGAGCCCCGAACCCTTTAAATTGCTGCCGGAACCCCGCCCCTTCCATCTGAGGCCACGCCCCTTCTGGTTGAGCCACCCCCCACACCTTGCTGCATACCGGTAAGTCCCTTAAGTTACTTGTACCCCTGGACAGAGGGTGCAGAGATCACAGAGTGAAAGGGGGAAATAGCTGGGGCAGAGAACAATCGGTGTTGCAGCTTATGATTTTTACTAAAAACTGAAAAAACTCCTGAAAGCTGAATCCAGAGGATTCTAGTTTATAGGGTGGCAGGAATAAAAAATGTACAGAATGGAAGTCACAGCTGGACAATGTTTTAGTTACATATGAGTTAAGTCACTTAAAAACTGGATTGTTCTAAACAACCTAGAATACATTATAAAAATCCCGCATGATCCCTTGGGAGATGGGAAAGAATTACCCAATACATTGTTTCCATCTCTTGTATTTACAATATAATTCAAGTTAGATGGATAACATAGCCGCATAATGCTCCAAATTAGTAGCCTTAGTTTCAAGGTGGTCTCCAGCATACAATGTTATTGTACGTATACAACACATTTGATTTGTATTATTCTAAAAGCATGTGCCAAATTGCTTCCCTGGAAGACAAAATGTAATGTATTGGAAATGTGTCTTTTAGTGATATGCTGTGTTTTTGGAGTTTGAGAATAGCTAACTGAGATAACTTCACTTTGTATTTCACATTTTCGCCTGTCCAGCTGGTGTTGCATATTTTCCAACAGAGGAAGTGAACGTCAGCTTTTCATGTAAAAGGACAAAAAAAGGCTGCAGCACATTTCCTCACAGTTTGAAAAGAAATATTGCATAACCTAATTAAATTGAAGACAAACAACAACTGTATTACCTGCTTCATTTACAACAAGTAGAATGTTTTTTTCAAAAGGCATTTTTGTTCCAACAAAAGGTTTCCTTCTTAGATACCAATGTGCAGTGCAGGGGATATAATGAACACATTGGGTAAGATGCAGCATTTTTGGTCTAATCCTGGTCCCACTGAAGTCACTGTGAGTTTTGCCTTATACTTTTTCATTTAGTGCCAGATTGTAAATCCTTTATTCTCACTGGCATGCAGTTTTCTCCTAGGAGCAGTCCCCTTCACTTCTCTAGAACTTCTCACCAATGAGAAATGAGGGGTTTAGAAACTAGCCTTTAAGTACAGCTTATTAAAAAAAAATCAACAAAGAAACCATAATACTTTATGAAAGAAGATTCAGAGAAAGATGGCCCAACTTCGTAGCCACTCTATGAATGGAAGTACTTAGGCCCAAAGTGTACCAGCAGCATTGTGGGTGAATTCTGGGCCCTGTGAAGTCAATGGGAATTTTTTCATTGACTTCAATGGGGCCAGTATTTCACTTGAACAAGTCATCAGTGGTATGGGAAATACTTCAGTGTCATGAAGAATTACAGTGCTCACAGTGAGTTCAATAACAATTCGAATCTGGCAAGTATCCACACTTATAATCATACGTATTAATTCAACATTTTGGTTTATTGTTAACAAGAAAAATATATTAACAATGAAAATATATTAATAGCAGAGATAATAATATTCCTGGGGTGGGGGGTGCCTCTTTGGATTGGGTCTGACCAGAAGGAGGAAGTGGAGATGAGGGAGGATCCAGGTCAGGGGTAGATCCAGGCAGATGAATATCATTTTCTTCTGGCCCCACAGAATTTATCAAAGTTGATACTCCCCTGAAGGGACACCATAGCCAAGTACAGATATCCTTGAACTTCTTTCAAAAACAAGAAAAGTTAATTGAACGAAAGAAAGAGAATATTACAGCTCAGAGAACAGAAATCAAGTAAAGTATGAAGACAAGCATTTTTTCTTCCACCTCTGATTTGTATAATTAAACTTGTCAGAATTTAAACATGCAGCAGCCAAAAAAGCAAACGGCCAAATCTATATGATCTGTGGGGAGTCAAAGCCAGATCCATCTATGTCTGGGACGTTTGAAACACTGAGCTACTGCAAAATTGTATCGTGGTGGATTATGCAACTGCTATGGAATTCAAGCATAGAGCATTTAAACTGCAAGGCAAGAAAATAAAAGGTCTAGCTAAAACACAGAGTATAGTCAGAAGTTCAGCTCACTGGGCCAAATCCTAGGAAGTACTGAGCACCTGTTGAGCTCCGGTACTTCCCTTGTATTTCCTTGTATTTCCCTTGTATTTCCAATAGCTGTTGTATGTCAATGTTCTATTGCAAACATTAATTGATTCATTTTAAATCAACATCAGTTAGAAAATGGTCATAGCAAACCCCATGACACTCTGCACTTGTGACTCTTTCAAAGTGCCTGGAAGAAAAGAATTGTGTTAGATCTGTGACTCATTTCATGATCTTAAACATCTCATCAATATTACATTTTTATATTTACATTTGTTCAGGAAGTTCTTTTGCTTATCATTCCATACTGGGGTGAGTACAGTCAGACCCTGATGATGGAAAAGAACCACATTTTACAGACATCAGTGATGTGTTGTGAGCAGCCATGAAGCAACATGCAGAAGTGATGTTCCTGAAGATAAAAGGGCTTTACAGAAGCGTCTCACCCTCTTCTGGCTCTCCCGTCAACAGAAAGGAAAGCATGCAGGGTCTCCAGCCATACTGTTTAAATAGTACTTTTGGAGTCCATTCTAAACAAAAGAAATTGCAGAAAGTAAAGCATATCCCTGTTTTAGGGCTTCTTGCTATGAGTGCTCAGCACCTCACAGGTTCAGATCTTAAAATATAAGATGTGTGTAGCAGATTGAATGTAAGCAGAAGCATCTGATCTTGAACAGGGAAGACAGTATCACACTTTGTTTTACTTTTGTTATCTTAAGAAGTGATAACAGAACTAGCTGAAAATGGTTAAGAGTACACAGATGATAGTCTAGCTACGTTGGACACATATATCAGCCAGTCAAGACCAAAACACTAATTGTCTTGTCTACTTTATTTACCAGCCATGCTGGAAAACTCCTTCTTCAGGGACTTGATCCATTAATCCTTTTGTGTGATGCAAACAAGAGTAGGAATGGTGTGATAATATAAAAATATGAACATGTCAAAGTCACCATCACTACAGTGAAGAATAGAACTAACCACAAGAATTCATTCAATTAATACATGGCTTATTCTGTTACATTTACTCATTAAAGTTCCTTAATATTTTGTTTTCAAATTTAATTTTAAATTTAATGGGACAAATCCATTCTTACTGTAAATGTTGAATTCACTGAGGACTGTCTTTTTGTTGTGTGTATGTAAAGTGCGAAGCACAATGGAGTCCTGGTCTCTGACCTGAGGTCTGTGGTAATACAAAGAGTAAATAACAAACAATAATAATAATAAAATAATAATAGAATCACAGAAATGTGGGGCTCAAAGGGACCTCAAGAGGTCATCTAGTCCATCCCCTCATGCTGAGCCAGAATGAATTTGATCCAATATTTCAATATGTAGAGTGATGTATTAATAAAATTACTATATGCTAGTGCATCATGTTTGATGTCATGCTTACATTGCACTTTATTTCACCAAAATGACATTAGCTTGGTCAGAACATTGTTGTAAGTAAACTGTCTTTTAAGTGGCTTCTGATGTACCCTTTTAAAAAACAGGACAGCAAAGGCAATTGCTCCAGCTACACCCTTTCTGTATACACATTCCATAACTGAAAAAAATACCAAACTTTTTTATTTAAAAGAGACACCAAGTTACATAAACTGAATATATGCCATAAGTTCCATAAAGGATATTTGATAATATTATGTTTTTATAAAATCATGGTTTTGTCTGCTTAACAGTTCATAAGTATATAATTTTACAACCACTCAAGCACACTCCATGGAAAATGTGGAAACTAACAGTAATGAAAATCTCTGTAAAGTATAATGGATGAATAGAAAATACATTTTTTTCCTTTATGATATATTGGCCGTTAGAGTTTTAGTTGTGCAAATGAAAGTACTACAACCTAAACAGACATTGGCAGTTACACTATTGCTGTGAGCAGAAGTTAACTTTGTGTTTGGCTCTCAAGGCCACAAGCAGGACTCAAATGACAGGTAATAACATGAAGCATTAACTTGAGTGCTAACTGAAGCCAAATGGTGCTACATACATTTCCATCTAAGCACTTTGTATTAATGTAGCACTCTGTTATCACCTTGGAGAGTTCTTCTGAACCACAGCTAGATGTACCTACCAAATAGATCCTACCATCTGAATCGAATTTGTACTGTGAAGGTAAAAGTGAAAATTACAGATCAAGTTTCTTCCCATGTGAAAATAATGTTAAGTGTCACTCATTTTGTAGCATTTTCCTACCAGATTACTAAAATGTGTTTGTTTAGTCTTGCTAATGATGTCAAATTAATTTAAAAAATGGGAGGCGATATCGTTCCATACTGTAGCCTTGAAATTGAAATTGCCATCTGCAGAAACTAATGCGCTAATGAGGGAGAAAAATAGTAACAGAACGCATTCTAACTCTCTTTGCTTATTTACAGTGCAAGAGCGACGTGAGGAAAAAGGCACAATTTTTTTTTAATTCCTGATATGCTTCCTTCATTGGCAAAATGACATATCATAATTACTGGCTCTGAGGAAGTAATTAGACAGATAACCCCGATGAAAGCGCTATCAACAAGGGCTAGGTCTATGCAAATAAAGGATGTTTTTGTTGTTCTTTGTTGGAAAGTAAAAAAAAAAGAGAGAGAGAGATCAAAAAATTGTTTCAGATTGAACCAAAATGATTTTAAGAACATTTTCAGTGAATTGAAAAGCTGAAAAAAATTATTTGGGGTCAAATGAAGCATTTTGTTTTGACAAAACTGAAACATTTCACTTCAATTTTGACTATGTTTAAAGGTTTTGATTCCTTTTTAATAAAATTAAAGGAAATTTTGAAATGAAAAGTTATTTTGTATCAAAAAATCAAAAGTTTTCATTTAGAAAAATGTCAAAATGAAATGTTTTGACATTTTAAACATTTGTAGTAGGATTTTTGGGGTTCTTTTACTGGAACAATTCAGCAAACTGGAATGAATTTGGGCAACATTTTGATGTCACTCAATTTGTATCTTTTACCAAAAATAGTTTTGACCAAAAAATTTTACCCAGCTCTATTAATGAGCTCTTTTTGGCCAAGGCCAAGGGTCTCTTTGGTGTCTATCCTTGTTCTGTCTGACAAGTTCTACACAATCAGCCAGTCCTCATCCTTCTTTCCTGTAGGTATTTATTTAATCTCTCCTGAATTAATTCTCCTCTTTATCTCTGCCTACTCATTTAGCATCCTTGCTTCCCTTAGATAGACAGATAGATTCTACTCCCAATATGAATTTAGCGTTGAATGGCCTCACCAGGGACACAGATCAGATCTTTACGCTGTTTACATAGTGTCATGAATATGCCTTTCAACATATCAGTGAATTCTGGTGAAAAAAATAGACAAGTGGGGCTTAACAAGTTCTAGGTTGCCCAGTGAATGCAAAAATCCATAGTCAACAGCCTAACTGCTCTGTCCAAATGAAATTAACAACTGGGCTTCAGCATAGCAGAAAATTAAAAACTCTGTTGCTTTTTTTCTTCTCTCTCCATCACCCCTGTCCTCTGATGTGTTAATCACAGTTATAGCATAGTTTGGATGGCCCAGGTGGCCAGGACTAAACTGAATCAGGACTGTGTTCAAGAACTGGGCATTAGATTTCACCTTTGAAACAATGGGTTAAAATTATCAATGGATGAATCAAAAGCTTATGAAACCTATCTGAATCATTTTGGACTGGAAATCTCGATTCTAGGATATCACATGAGATTTCCAGTACTTCCTAGTTTTGATCAGGTCAGAAAAACTAGCTGAAACCCAGAACCCTTTTTTTAAGTCACTTTCTTTTTCAAATCTCAAAAAAGTTTGGGCTTAGTTTGCTATGAAGTTGGGATGAAAACCAAGATAATTTATTATAAAATTCAAATTTACCTTACGCCAAGTTAAAGTCTGTTTCAGATTACAAGTTGAACAGCGATGGGTTTTTTTTTCAGATGAAAACCTAGTACACCTTTGTTCAGACTGTAAATTTAGCATGCTGTTCAGAAGAGCTGCCAGATTTAATCAGAAGCAACCTGTTACTAGAATGATGGATTCAGTGTGCATGGATATTGTTCCTCAGGATTGGGGGTCAGACACATATTTATATTGGTAGGCTTGACAAGCCTGCCTGTACTATGCATTGCTCTAGTCAGTGCAATCAGAAGCTCATTTTCATAGATTCATAGATTATAAAGCCAGAGGGGACCATTATGATCATCTAGTCTGACCGCCAATATAACACAGTCCATAGAATTTCCCTGAATTAATTCCTGTTTATATATGCATTAACATATAAAAAAATATTTCCAAGATACATGTCCAAACAGTAGTGTCTATTGGGCTTATTGACCAAGCCTGTGTGTATATTTTAAACACAGACATAAGGCAGTGATGCTGGTTTTTATTACCTTGTAGGAAAATTGTGCCTGACTTAATGCAGACAGATTCCTTTTTCATGATATTCAGAAAAGAAACCATCTGCACCATGGAACAAGTAGGGTACACGGCATTACACCAGAGAATTACTGCAACACAGTCTGCTCATGCTGATTCTCTGATGTTGCCAGCTTTTCCCTTAGGATGCTCTTAACCCTGATGACTCATTGTGTTCTATCACTGATTCCCATAGCCTTAATTAAATGAAAATGTCTCTGAGAAAAATGTCACATGATGGAATTCATGAAGGATGCATGAGGATGGTGTGGATTGCACTCTCAGCAAATTTGCGGATGATACTAAACTGGGAGGAGTGGTAGATACGCTGGAGGGCAGGGATAGGATACAGAGGGACCTAGACAAATTGGAGGATTGGGCCAAAAGAAATCTGATGAGGTTCAATAAGGATAAGTGCAGGGTCCTGCACTTAGGACGGAAGAACCCAATGCACAGCTACAGACTAGGGACCGAATGGCTAGGCAGCAGTTCTGCGGAAAAGGACCTAGGGGTGACAGTGGACAAAAAGCTGGAAATGAGCCAGCAGTGTGCCCTTGTTGCCAAGAAGGCCAATGGCATTTTGGGATGTATAAGTAGGGGCATAGCGAGCAGATCGAGGGACGTGATCGTCCCCCTCTATTCGACATTGGTGAGGCCTCATCTGGAGTACTGTGTCCAGTTTTGGGCCCCACACTACAAGAAGGATGTGGATAAATTGGAGAGAGTCCAGCGAAGGGCAACAAAAATGATTAGGGGTCTGGAACACATGACTTATGAGGAGAGGCTGAGGGAGCTGGGATTGTTTAGCCTGCAGAAGAGAAGAATGAGGGGGGATTTGATAGCTGCTTTCAACTACCTGAAAGGGGGTTCCAAAGAGGATGGCTCTAGACTGTTCTCAATGGTAGCAGATGACAGAACGAGGAGTAATGGTCTCAAGTTGCAGTGGGGGAGGTTTAGGTTGGATATTAGGAAAAACTTTTTCACTAGGAGGGTGGTGAAACACTGGAATGCGTTGCCTAGGGAGGTGGTGGAATCTCCTTCCTTAGAAGTTTTTAAGGTCAGGCTTGACAAAGCCCTGGCTGGGATGATTTAATTGGGGATGGGTCCTGCTTTTGAGCAGGGGGTTGGACTAGATGACCTCCTGAGGTCCCTTCCAACCCTGATATTCTATGATTCTATGAAAATACTTCTCAATTATACCATCTTGCTGTACTTCAGCTTTCACTTTGAATACTCATGCTGATGCTCCAGGGATGCTGCTCCAGGGATATTGCTCCAGGAAATACTCATGCTGCTGCTACATTTCAAGCCTGCTTTATACCACTCTGGTCAGAGTCAAAGTTATTGGTTCAGTCTGACAGCTTAAAGTATTTGTTAAACTTAGCAAACTGTGTTTGACTGTTTGAAAGTTGGGTTCCTTATAACATATTTCAGGTGGTGAATATAGAAGTTTATTTCAGTATCAGTCACATGCCAATACATACATCATAAAATCTTTTCACTTACTGCTAACTACGTGGATTTTAGGGTCTGATCCTAGTGTCACTGACGTCAAAAGTGAAACTCTCATTGATTTTTGTGGTACGTGATCAGACCATAAATAACACTCTTTCTTTCTTTCTTTCTTTCTTTCTTTCTTTCTTTCTTTCTTTCTTTCTTTCTTTCTTTCTTTCTTTCTTTCAAGCCAAGAGAGAGATGAACTCACCTTTTCTCCTTTTCAGAGTAGCAGCCGTGTTAGTCTGTATTCGCAAAGAGAAAAGGAGTACTTGTGGCACCTTAGAAACTAACAAATTTATTTGAGCATAAGGTTTTGTGAGCTACAGCTTACTTCATCGGATGCTGTAGCTCACGAAAGCTTATGCTCAAATAAATTTGTTAGTCTCTAAGGTGCCACAAGTACTCCTTTTCTTTTCTCCTTTGTACATTATGATACACAATGTAGAGAAAAAGAATGGACCAGTAGACAGTGCATTGGAATGAGAATCCATTAGCTCACCTTTCCTCCCCCATACTATACAACGGAGCATACAAATGAGAAAAGTCAAGTTCAACTCTTTTTATTTTATTTTTGTTATCTTGAAAAGAAAGAAATATGTTATTTAGGGCCTGATGGCTAATTAAAGGTAGTTTTGCCATTGACGTCAATCACAGAAGGATCAGACCCACAGATCTCTGCAGCTGGCAGTAAGCATAATGATTTTATGATGGATGGATATACAAAATGTTCATTGCAAAACAAATACCATGTGAATCTTGCCTGGTTTAAGGTTTTGTTAGGAATTTGAAACTCAGCCCAGATTAACTGAAAGCTTTGTTCAAAGGTCATGAAGCTTTTCAAGTGAATTTGCACCAAGATCTAGATTAGTGATAAAACAATGCACAATTTGTGACACTGATGAAAATAGTGCATAAATTACAGGAGGTGGCACAATTTACAGGAATGCAATCATCTGACATCTGCACAGCTCCTGCTATGGTGTGAATTCACTTGCACTCACAAAATATTTTTGTTGCTTTTTTTCTTCTCTCTCCATCATAGAATCATAGAATATCAGGGTTGGAAGGGACCTCAGGAGGTCATCTAGTCAAACCCCCTGCTCAAAGCAGGACCAATCCCCAACAAAATCATCCCAGCCAGGGCTTTGTCAAGCCTGACCTTAAAAACTTCTAAGGAAGGAGATTCCACCACCTCCCTAGGTAACGCATTCCCGTGTTTCACCACCCTCCTAGTGAAAAAGTTTTTACTAATATCCAACCTAAACCTCCCCCACTGCAACTTGAGACCATTACTCCTTGTTCTGTCATCTGTTACTACTTGTTCTGTCATCACCCCCATCCTCTTAAAGAATAAAATGTAACAATTGTGACAAAGCTCTGTCCTTGCCTCCGTGGGTCCCGCATTTCCTGGCAGATTTCGCTAGCCTCAGAGGCTCACTGTGACCCTCCACGTAACCCTTCTTTCTCTAGAGACAAGGGTCACAGTCTACTGAGCCATTTTCATCATAAGCCAGCAAGGGAGGTGAGGAGAAGTTAGTCTTCCTTGCACAGTCTCTGATGTCTCCCAGTCTCAGTGATTAATCAGGAGGCAAAAGGGGAGGGGGGGAGCCCAGGCCCACCCTCTACTCTGGGCTCCAGCCCAGGGACCCTAATAGTATCAGCTATGGTAGCTGACCTTTTAGAAACATGATATGTACAATTCCCTGGGCTACTTCCCCCACTTCCACAAGCTCCACTTCACCCTTACCTCAGGGCCTCCTTCCTTGTGCCTGATACGGTGTGTACTACTCAGCCTCTTCAACAGCACAACCTCCTTCCACAGCTCCTGACATGCACCCCCACCTGACTGACTGGGACGCTTTTAACTAGTTTCAGTCAGCTCCTGATTGGCTTCAGGTGCCCCAATCAACCTAGCATTCTCCCTGCCTTCTGGAAAGTTCTTAATTGGCCCCAGCTGTCTTAATTGACCTGGAGCAGCTTCCATTTCACTTAACCTGGTACCAGGGATTTGTTTAGCCTGGAGCTAATATATCTATCTCCCACTACTTTACTATAGCCATCTGGCCTTGCCCTGTCACATATCCCCCCCCCTCTGATCAACACCATAGAGTTGGGCAACTTGGGACGCCAGGCAGTATGCTCGTGACAGACCATCAGCGTTGCCATGGTGGCATCCAGCCCTGTGTCGTATGCGGAACTGGAATGGTTGGAGGGATAAGAACCACCTGGTGACCCTTGCATTCTTTTCCTTATTCCGCTGCATCCACTGGAGGGGTGCATGGTCTGTCACAAGAGTAAATCGCCGGCCTAAGAGGTAATAACACAGTGTCTCCATACCCCATTTGATAGCAAGGCATTCTCTCTCGACTACTGCGTATTTCTGTTCTCTTGGGAGAAGCTTTCTGCTTAGGTAGAGGATCGGGTGTTCCTCTTCTCCCACCTTTGCGACAGAACTGCTCCCAAACCCACCTCGGAAGCGTCTGTTTGTAAAATAAATTCCCTGTGAAAGTCTGGGGCTATGAGTACAGGGTCATTGCAGAGGACCATCCGAAGGTATGTAAATGCCCCCTCTGCTGTGTCTGTCCACTTTACCATGTATGGACCTCGGGCCTTCACCAGGTCCATTAGGGGACTTGCCCTAGCTGTGAAGTGGGGAATAAACCGTCGGTAGTAGCCTACCACGCCTAGGAACACACGGACCTGCTTCTTTCGGGTCGGCCGGGGCCAGTTTTGAATTCCCTCTAGCTTATTCATTTGGGGCTTCACTATGCCCCTTCCCACAATATATCCCAGGTACGTAGCCTCTGCTAGCCCTATGGCGCATTTGGCTGGATTAGCAGTGAGGCCAGCCAGCCTTAAGGTGCGCAGTACTGCCTCAACTTTCTCCAAGTGAGTTCCCCAGTCTGGCGTATAGATGATGACATCATCTAGGTATGCAGCTGCATAACTAGTATGGGGGCGCAGCAGCTTATCCACGAGGCGCTGGAATGTGGCTGGGGTCCCATATAGCACAAAAGGGAGGACGGTGTACAGGAATAGCCCATCCGGAGTGGAGAATGCTGTCTTTTCTTCAGCTTCTTTGGTCAGAGGAATCTGCCAGCACCCTTTTGTCAGATCCAGTGTAGTCAAGAATCGGGCACTACCCAGTCGGTCAACCAGTTCATCAATGCGTGGTATGGGCTATGCATCAAACTGGGATATTTCATTCAGTCGGCGAAAGTCATTACCGAATCTCGTGGTACCGTCAGGTTTAGGCACTAGAACAATTGGACTGGATCACTGACTGCAAGATTCTTCAATAACCCCTCATTTTAACACTTTCTTTACTTCGGCCTTGATTTCTTCTCTTTTGGCTGCTGGGATTTGGTAGGGTCTCAATGTTACCTTGGCTCCAGGGATCGTGTGGATATGGTGATAGGTCTCAGTCGTCCGCCCTGGTTTTGTAGAGAACACATCTCGGTTGCGATTAATCATGTCGGCTGCCTCGATCTTTTGGATCGGCGTCAAGTCAGATGATATGCTCACTTGCTCGTGTAAGTATCCTCCTGGGGAAGGGTCTCCTGCATGACTAAGCATGCCTCTCGATCTTGCCAAGGTTTTAGAAGATTGATGTGGTAAATTTGCTCTCATTTCCGTGACCTGGCTGCCGCACCTTATAGTTCACCTCTCCCAAGGCTTCGATTATTTCATAGGGTCCCTGCCACTGGGCCAACAGTTTACTTTCTGCTATGGGCACCAGTACCATCACCCGATCCCCTGGTTGGAACCGTCGAAGCTTTGCTTGGTGGTTATAATGGGTTCGTTGGGTCTCCTGTGCTCTCTCCAAGTGCTCCCATACAATGGGCGTAACTCAGGCTATCCGATCTCTCATCTGCAGTACATGCTCAACTATGTTCCTTCTGGAATTTGGCTCCTCTTCCCAGGCTTCTCTGGCTATATCCAATATGCCCCGAGGGTGGCGCCCATATAGTAGTTCGAATGGAGAGAAACCCATGGAGGCTTGCGGAACCTCCCGGATGGCGAACATGAGGTAAGGCAATAGGGTATCCCAATCTTTCCCATCCCAGCTCACCACTTTCCTGATCATGGCCTTGAGGGTCCTATTGAACCTTTCCACAGGGCCATCTGTTTGCGGGTGGTATACAGAGGTCCGTAGGGGCTTGTACATGGAGCAATGAACAGAGATCTTTCATCAACTTGGACATGAAAGGTGTCCCTTGATCAGTCAATATCTCCTTGGGTAGCCCAACCTGGGCAAAGATCTGTACTAGCTCCTTAGCTATTGTCTTGTAAGCTGTGTTGCGCAGGGGAACAGCTTCTGGGTACCGGGTTGCATAGTCCAGTACAACAAGCACATATTGGTGGCCCCAAGCTGTGTTCTCTTGGGGCCCTACCAGATCCATGGCTATCCGTTTTGATGTTTTCGTGGCACCAGAAGTTGTTGTATCTCTTGCTCCTGCATTTGCACCACGTGGTTCAGGAGATCTTTCTTCACTATAAAGTAAGGTCCCGGACCCCGGACCTTCCCATCCACAGGTGTCCCATTGATCTCGGCCACCTCTTTCCTGGCATTATCATATCTGGGGTCCTCCGCCTGGCCCTGCCCAAAAGTCTCTCTCCCGGGACTAACCTGCCCAAGTTCCCAGGGGCTGGCTTCTGCTTCTTCCAACAGCTCGCCGCCGTCATGGCTGGGGGAGCTTCTGGCTCACCTTCTGTGGTGGAAGTTTCTCTGTTGGCTGCTCGCATCCATCTGCCTACTAGGGAGGTCTTCTGGCCCTGGGTCAGGATCAGGGTTCCCATGGCCTTCACAGCCTTCCTCTCTTTTTTTGTCTTCCTGGTCTTTCGGGGGGCTGAGAACAAATCCTGAGAAATCTCAGCGAACGTTGGGGGTTGGCATTCCCCCGGTGACAAGTCGCTGTCCTCAGCACTCCTCCACCTCCCTCCACCTCTCCGGGGGAAGTAAATTATCAAACCCTGGATAGTCCCTCCCAATGACTACAGGATATGGAAGTTTAGGAACTACGCCCACGGTCACCTCAATGGGGTTTCCCTGAACCTCTATCTCCACTGGGATGGTGGGGTAATGGCTCACAGCCCCATGCACGCATGTCACTGCTACGCATTTGGCTTGTAGCAGCTGACTACTTTTTACCAGCTTACCCGATATGAGGGTGATAGCACTCCCAGAGTCCACAAGCGCTGTAATCTCTGCTCCATTTATCCTCACTGGCCTGGTGTAATTATGCGGGGCTAATGCAACCCCCGCGAGGTGGATAAGGGAGCATGGGACCTCCCAATCCCCCAAGTTACTTTGCATAGGCTCCTCGGTGCTGGGACACTGTGCTGCTATGTGTCCCCACTCCCCACATGCATGACATCTATAATTGCTTTTAATCAGCTCCCCAACCCAGGGGTTAGAGGGTTTAGTCCCGGGGTTCCCCCCACTCAGGCTAATTCCTTCCTTCTGGGGTCCCCGCTGGTTTTCGGGCCCCCCCCCTTCTTCCACCTAGGACTCCCCGGGGTTTGGCTGCCCAACCTTCCAGGGTTGGGGTCGGGTGCTTGCTTCGTAAGGGGCCTACCTTGGGTAGTCAGGTCATTTCCCTGGCTGTCATCCATCTTTCTACCAGTGCGATCATCTCGTCGTATATGGACAGATCGTTCTGGCCTACCCATTTGCGGAGATCTGGCGGCAGTCCCCGCATGTAATGGTCGATGACCAGGGTCTCCAAAATCTCCTCCGGCCTGCACACCTCGGGCTGTAATCACTTCTGTGCAAGGTGTATGAGGTCGACGAGGTGGGGGTTTGTTCTCCTGGTATTTCCACTCATGGAACCTCTGGGCCCTTACCCCTGCCGTTACCCCTGGTCGTGCTAGGATCTCTGCCTTCAGACGGGTATAGTCAGTGGCATCTGCGGCAGGCAAGTCAAAGTAGGCCTTCTGGGCCTCTCCACACAAAAAAGGGGCAAGAATGCTGGCCCACTGCTACTGGGGCCATGCCTCACGCTGAGCAGTCCTTTCGAATGAGAGGAGATATGCCTCTATGTCATCTCCTGACGTCATCTTTGGCAGACAACCAGTGGCCTTCAGGGTTCGCGTCCCGTCGGACCCCCGGGCCTGGGTGGTGAGGAGCTTCAGCTGGTCCACCACCTCTCTCAAGAGAGCACGATCTTGGGTTGCCTGGCTCATCAATAATTGATTGGTTTCCTGCTGTAGCCGCATAGACTCCTATTGTGCCATTGCCTGAACCCAGGTGGCCTCCTGCTGGGCCGCCGTGGCTTCTACCAGAGCTCTTACCACCTCCTCCATTGTGGTACAAAGCAAACAAACAAAAACCAAAAAAAAAAATCCAAAACCCCAGTGCTCTTTTTTTTAAACCTCTTTCTTCTGCCACGCTGTGAATGAAATCCAACTTCTGACACCAGTTGTGACAAAGCTCTGTCCTTGCCTCCGTGGGTCCCGCGTTTCCTGGCAGATTTCTCTAGCCTCAGAGGCTCACTGTGACCCTCCATGTAACCCTTCTTTCTCTAGAAACAAGGGTCACAGTCTACTGAGCCATTTTCGTCATAAGCCAGCAAGGGAGGTGAGGAGAAGTTAGCCTTCCTTGCACAGTCTCTGATGTCTCCCAGTCTCAGTGATTAATCAGGGGGCAAAAAGGGGTGGGAGCCCAGGACCACCCTCTACTCTGGGCTCCAGCCCAGGGACCCTAATAGTATCAGCTATGGTAGCTGACCTTTTAGAAACATGACATGTACAATTCCCTGGGCTACTTCCCCCACAGCAGCCCTCACTTCCCCAAGCTCCACTTCACCCTTACCTCAGGGCCTCCTTCCTTGTACCTGATATGGTGTGTATTACTCAGCCTCTCCAACAGCGCAACTTCCTTCCACAGCTCCTGACATGCACCCCCACCTGACTGACTGGGACGCTTTTAACTAGTTTCAGCCAGCCCCTGATTGGCTTCAGGTGTCCCAATCAACCTAGCATTCTCCCTGCCTTCTGGAAAGTTCTTAATTGGCCCCAGGTGTCTTAACTGACCTGGAGCAGCTTCCATTTCACTTAACCTGGTACCAGGGATTTGTTTAGCCTGGAGGTAATATATCTATCTCCCACTACTTTTCTATAGCCATCTGGCCTTGCCCCGTCACACAATGTAACTTCAAAAATACGTGTAAGGATTTGAATTAAAATAAAAATGTTTCATGAAACTCAGCCATGTATGGAAACTTAGAGTTTAGCTTGACAGTTTGACCAGACTTCATAATTTTTACCCTTGACATCTGAGTACAAAGATAAGGAGTACTCTTTCAAACAAAAATTCCTCTTCTCACTCCTCTCACCTCCAAGAGCATAAAAATTAGTGAGTCAAACAAATTCAGAGAGCAGGTCAGACAGTCTTTTCCATCACTTTTCATGCTGAAAGCAAACACCCTGTTCAGCGCTGCTGTCCGAACTACTATCCTCCCCTTGAGCACGCTCTGTACTCATTATAAAATGATGAACAGCCAGTTCCGTTACATCATAGCTTAGGGTCTGCTAGCAGTGCAGAAGTACTGTCCAGTATAAGCCACTCACTACCTGTCAACCAAGAAACTAAAAAGTTCAAATCACCTTCTTGCTCCCACATTTTCCCCATTTTCAAATGTCTAGGGGAGATGATGAGCTTTGCAACATGCCCAGAAGGGTACCAAATGTGGGCTATTTTGGATAAGTAAGGGGAATGAGATCTATAGCTGTTAGGCCTCCCAAAGAATGTCTAGCCAGCAGCCTCTTCTTGTGTGCAACAAGGGGGCTTCAGCTCAAGCACCTCTGTTAATCTCTGATACTCTGTTAATGTCATATGTGTGCTGTGAAGAAAGAAAAGATTTGATTTTCCAGGATCTTCATTCCTGCACCTTTCATTCACTTTATAAACTATGATGAAAAATATTATTGATTTCATATTTACATTGTCAGATAGGCTTCTATAATACGTCTCCTATGTGTATGCGTTGTTGTTGTTGTATCTCTTTTGGTCCCGGGATACTAGGCAGACAGGGTGGGTAAGGTCATATTTATTGGACAAACCTCTGTTGGTGAAAGAGACAAGCTTTTGAACTCTTGAGAAGAAGAAGCTTGTCTCTTTCACCAACAGAAGTTGGTCAAATAAAAGATATTCCCTCATCCACCTTATGTGTTTGTATGTATGTGATGGGGGTGAACCCCACACAAGGCCTGAAGGGGTTAATTAGGTCAATTAAAGTGTAGGCTGCACCTCCAGGAAAGCCAGGGAATGCTAAAACCTAATTTTAAGTAGAACTCCCCCTATGCCAGTCCAGCTGCAGGAGGAGCTTATAAAGACAGATAGTTGACAACAGAAGGGGGCTGCAGGGAAGTAGTCTGCTGCCACTCCCTGGGAGTAGGGAGGTGTGTTTGAGGCTACAGAGTTCAGTAGTCTGCAATTACTCTCTGGGAGGAGGGAGTTTGAGTTGGGACACCTAGAGAGGGGGGAACCATACAGTTGCCAGATATGAGGTCCCTGGTCTGGAACCTGGAGTAGTGGGTGGGCCCAGGTTCCCCTACTGGCCAATGGGGAAGTGGCACCATCAGGACAGTGCATGAGAAGACTGCCTGAGACTGTGTGTGCAGCAGGACTTTGATACCCCAGAAGGGGAAAATTATAGTGACCTGGCTGGAGGGCCAAGCTACAGAGACAGAGTACACTGAATCACAGGGAGCAAGAGACAGATGGCAGGGCATGCAGCACGCAGCAAAAGGGGGAGTCAGACCTGAGTGGAGCTAATCCTGAGACATGGCCACAAGGAGGCACTATCCAGCGGTAAGTCGAGCACCCTGTCACAGTGTAACATATGTATAATTTGTTTAACTTGATATTTGTTTGAGCTTCATTTTTAATTTTTACATTCAGAACAATCTGAAGAACAAATGTCTGTCTTGTCTGTTTCAATAATTGATACAAAACTTGAAATTCCTTCTGATATGCCTCTTTCTCCTTAAGGAATTCTGGAGCTCAGTGCTCTTCAGCACTGATTTAGCCATCAGAAAGTGTTAGATGTGTTCTCAATATAAGCTTAACAATTTATTATCATATAGCTTAAAAGATAACAATAAAGTCATAAATGAATATTTTGTAGGACAACACCATTACATATCAGAGATACAGAGCAATTGTGGAAGGTGAGTGGTGCTGCTGAGATTCTTACATAGCAATAGCAGAAGCAGATGGTAAAACACTATAGTGGCTTCAGTAATTTGTCTCGAACAGGATCCAGAGATTGGCAATGTCTCTTTCCCCAGAAGCTTTCACTTGCAGTGGCCTACTAGGATCTATCATATGCCCCTTGGGCCTTCTTCTTCAGTACATAGCAGCTCTTGCTGAAGTTATGTTGCTGGCTCCAAACCCAACAAAAAAGTGATGAAATCCTGATGTATATTTCATTTTCTACCAATACAACCAATGCCATCAAAAAGATTCCTATTGCCAGCAAGAGTTGAACAGTCAGTTTTAACTGAAGTCAGAAAGACTGAAGAAGCACTCGTGGGAAGGGGAATAATGTTCAAGGAGCTAACTGAGATATTCTCCAATCCTCGCATTTGAAGATGTCTGCCGCTAAACCCTGAGGTATAAGGGGAGTTCTATTTAAAAACAGATGGCACAATCTGGTACAATTTGATACAGACCACCTACATCAGAGTGCCTCAGAGCAGGAGCAACTCACTCCAGATAAAGTAGGGTATAAATGGATGTAGACCTCAGCTGCACACATCATTGAAGTATATCATCCCCTTCCTCTCCAAGAAAAATAATACTTAGGAAATGCCAGTGCACCTTATGAATAGACCTCAGGATTTGTTTAACCTTGATGACCACCTGAGGGTTTAGCTTATGCATCTGTTCCCACTTAGCTTAATTGACAAGAGGAAGAATATATTTACCTTTGATTAAACCATTTTATTGAAGCAACAGGATATGTTAATTTCAAATAATAGAATAAACTTTGTTTTCGCAACGATGTAAAATAAGTATATGATGATGTGAAAACATTTGCTTAACCTCTTGTGAGCCAGTGTTCTTATAATCATCATAAAGAGCAGAATATCCATGCAGTCACCATCACAAAATAAACACAGTATTTGCTGAGGCGCTAGAGACGTTTACATACATATCAAAGGAGCAAAAGAAATCCAAACCAAATTGCTCAATAGTGTATTTTACACAACCTGGCAATTAATAAATACCTAGTTCATATATAGTATTTTCAATTGTAGAGCTCAATGCACTTTACAAATAAGGTCAGTATTGTCACCCATTGTACAGTTGGGGAAACTGAGGCACATATAGTTGAAATGACTTGCCTAAGGTCACACAACAGGCCAATGGCAGAGCTGGTAATAGAATGCAGGTCTTCTGGGTCCCATGTTAGTGCTCTGTTCACTGGGCCACATTGCTCCCCCATACAGTACTGTAACTTTGACATTTTAAAATGTTTATTACAATGATTCATTACTTAGATGCCCCTTTTACCTAGTTGTAATACATTGGGAACCACATTATTTGGTTTATCGCTAGCAATGGGCAAACCAAAGTGGTTAAAATAAGAATTGACCCAAGCAGCTAAAGAGAAATTTCGGAGAGGAATGGGGACTAGAGATAGATGACAAAAGAGGAGGTGATGAATAGCTATAAAAAGGGTGAGTGGGCTTCAGAGCCCACGCCCCAGCCTGAGCTGCAACGTCAGAGTCTTGCCTATGCCACTCTTTTTAGAGAACTAGTGCAAGTCCCACTAGCTGGAGTCTGTCAACTCAGGCTGGACGGCTCACTTCTGCGCGCTGTGTAGACCCACCCAAAGGGGCTGCCCACCCTGCTACCGTCTCCCAAGGCCAGAGCTACAAAGCTGTTTCACTATAATTGAATAATTAAATATGAATTGGGCCAGAGGAAGAGAGAGAATCACTCTACAGTCCAATAGTCAGAGCACTCATCTGAGAGGTGACAGATCCCTGTTCCGATCCCTTCTCTTCATCAGGCAGAGAGGGACTTGAACCTCCTACACAATAGGGGAGTGTTCTATTCATTGGGACCGAGGTTATAAGGGAGCAAATCCTACCTCCCCCTCGCTGCTAGGTGGCATCTGAACATGTGGACTGGATTGGGTCCTGCAAGCAAGATGGGTGGGTGAACGATCATCCCCCTCCAGTTTGTGGACTGCATATTGATACTTAGGTGAGAGATAGGCATCCAGGAACCTAGAGGCAGCAGTGTTCCTGCCCAGAGGCAGAAACATAGGCACCTTGGAAACTTTAACTGTGAAAATGTAGGTGTCAAGTGCATTTAAGCACCTCCAGACAGATATGGCACTAGGCATAAGCAGACTGAGCCCTGGACTACCCTACACAGTTAGGTTAATATAAGGCAGCTTATGTTTGTTGACCTAATTATGTCAGTGTGCACAGTAGTCTTGCTCCCGCTGATGTAAGTGCCCTACTGCACTGAAATTATAACTTCACCTCCAGGAGAGGCATAGAGCTTATGTCAGGCCTTGTCTACACTACGAAATTAGGTCGAAATTATAGAAGTCGGTTTTGTAGAAAGCATTTTTATACAGTTGACCCCACACAAATGCTCTAAGTGCATGTAGTCGGCGGAGTGTGTCCACAGTACCGAGGCAACAGTCAACTTCCGGAGCATTGCACTGTGGGTAGCTATCCCACAGTTCCTGCAGTCTCCGCCGCTGTCATAAATATAAAGGGAAGGGTAAATCCCTTTGAAATCCCTCCTGGCCAGGGGAAAGCTCCTCTCACCTGTAAAGGGTTAAGAAGCTAAAGGTAACCTCGCTGGCACCTGACCAAAATGACCAATGAGGAGACAAGATACTTTCAAAAGCTGGGAGGGGGGAGAGAAACAAAGGGTCTGTGTGTCTGTCTATATGCTGGTCTTTACCGGGGATAGACCAGGAATGGAGTCTTAGAACTTTTAGTAAGTAATCTAGCTAGGTATGTGTTAGATTATGATTTCTTTAAATGGCTGAGAAAAGAATTGTGCTGAATAGAATAACTATTTCTGTCTGTGTATCTTTTTTGTAACTTAAGGTTTTGCCTAGAGGGGTTCTCTATGTTTTTGAATCTAATTACCCTGTAAGATATCTACCATCCTGATTTTACAGGGGGGATTTCTTTATTTCTATTTACTTCTATTTTTATTAAAAGTCTTCTTGTAAGAAAACTGAATGCTTTTTCATTGTTCTCAGATCCAAGGATTTGGGTCTGTGGTCACCTATGCAAATTGGTGAGGCTTTTTATCCAACATTTCCCAGGAAAGGGGGGGGTGCAAGTGTTGGGAGGATTGTTCATTGTTCTTAAGATCCAAGGGTCTGGGTCTGTAGTCACCTAGGCAAATTGGTGAGGTGAAGTGGGGTGCAAGGTGAAGTGAAGTGGGGTGCAAATTGTCCAGGAAGTGGGGTGCAAGGTTTTGGGAAGTATTTTGGGGGGAAAGACGCGTCCAAACAGCTCTTCCCCAGTAACCAGTATTAGTTTGGTGGTGGTAGCGGCCAGTCCAAGGACAACGGGTGGAATATTTTGTACCTTGGGGAAGTTTTGACCTAAGCTGGTAAAGATAAGCTTAGGAGGTTTTTCATGCAGGTCCCCACATCTGTACCCTAGAGTTCAGTGTGGGGGAGGAACCTTGACAGCCGCCCATTTGAATTCTGGGTAGAAATGGGGCTAAAACATTGTCGCGGGTGTTTCTGGGTGCATATCGTCAGGCCCCCCTTCCCTCCCTCCCTCCATGAAAGCAAGGGCAGACAATTGTTTTGTGCCTTTTTTCTTGAGTTACCTGTGCAGACGCCATACCACGGCAAGCATGGAGCCCACTCAGCTCACTGTCACTGTATATCTCCTTGGTGCTGGCAGATGCGGTACTGCATTGCTACACAGCAGCAGTTAATTGCCTTTTGGCATCAAACAGTGCAGTATGACTGGTAGCCGTTGTCGACGTAGTCCAGGGTGCTCTTTTAACCAACCTCGATGAGATTGGGGTGCCTGGGCAAACATGGGAGTGACTCAGCCAGGTCATTTCCCTTTTAAGTTTCGTCTCATGGCGATTCAGTCCTACCGGCAGTGCACTGTCTTTTAATCTGCAGCCAGCAGAAGACGATGGCCAGCAGTCATACTGTACCGTCTTCAGCCGAGCACCCAGGAGAGGACGATGGCTAGCGGTTGTACTGCACAGTCTGCTGCCAGCAAGATATATAAAGATAGCTGAAGTGGATCAAAACAAGAAATAGACCAGATTTGGTTTGTATGCATTTTCTCCTCCCTCCCTCCGTGAAATCAACGGCCTGCTAAACCCAGTTTTGAGCTCTATCCTTGAGGGGGCCATTCTGTTTCTCGCAAAGACACCCCCTTTGTTGATTTTAATTCCCTGTAAACCAACCCTGTAAGCCATGTTGTCAGTCGCCCCTCCCACCGCCAGAGCAATGGCAAACAATCGTTTTGCGCCCTTTTCCCTGGATTGCCCAAGCAGGAGCAGATGCCATAGCACAGCAAGCATGGAGCCCATTCAGCTCACCAGAGCAGTTATGACCATTGTAAACACCTCGCGCTTTATCGTGCAGTGTATGCAGAACCAGCACCTGAAAAACCAGGCGAGGAGGCGACAGCAGTGCGGTGATGAGGACATGAACACACTTTTCTCTAAAACCACGTTGCCCCGCGATTTGGAGATCATGGTGTTAATGAGGCAGGCTCATGCCGTGGAATGCCGATTCTGGGCCCAGGAAATAAACACAGAGTGGTGGGACCGCATAGTGTTGCAGGTCTGGGTTGATTCCCAGTGGCGCCGAAACTTTCGCATGCATAAGGGCACTTTCATGGAACTTTGTGACTTGCTTTCCCCTGCCCTGAAGCTCAAGAATACCAAGATGAGAGCAGCCCGCACAGTTCACAAGCGAGTGGCAATAGCCCTGTGGAAGCTTGCAATGCCAGAAAGCTACTGGTCAGCTGGGAATCAATTTGGAGTGGGCAAATCTACTGTGGGGGTCGCTGTGATGCAAGTAGCCAACGCAATCATTGAGCAGCTGCTATCAAAGGTAGTGATTCTGGCAAATGTGCAGGTCATAGTGGATGGCTTTGCTGCAATGGGATTCCCTAACTGTGGTGGGGCCATAGATGGAACCCATATCCCTATCTTGGCACTGGAGCACCAAGCCGGCGAGTACATAAACCGCAAGGGGTACTTTTCAATGGTGCTGCAAGCACTGGTGGATCACAAGGGACGTTTCACCAGTATCAACGTGGGATGGCCGGGAAAGTTTCATGACGCTCATGTCTTCAGGAACTCTGGTCTGTTTAAACGGCTGCAGGAAGGGATTTACTTCCCAGACCAGAAAATAACTGTTGGGGATGTTGAAATGCCTATAGTTATCCTTGGGGACCCAGCCTACCCCTTAATGCCCTGGCTCATGAAGCCGTACACAGGCAGCCTGGACAGTAGTCAGGAGCTGTTCAACTATAGGCTGAGCAAGTGCAGAATGGTGGTAGAATGTGCATTCGGACATTTAAAGGGTTGCTGGCACAGTTTACTGGCTCACTCAGACCTCAGCGAAACCAATATTCCCATTGTTATTGCGGCTTGTTTTGTGCTCCACAATCTCTGTGAGAGTAAGGGGGAGACGTTTATGGTGGGGTGGGAGGTTGATGCAAATCGCCTGGCTGCTAAATACGTGCAGCCAGACACCAGAGCAGTCAGAAGAGCACAGCAGGAAGCAGTGTGCATCAGAGAAGCTTTGAAAACCAGTTTCATGACTGGCCAGGGTACTGTGTGACACTTCTGTTTGTTTCTCCTTGATGAAAACCTGCCCCCTTGGTTGACTCTAATTCCCTGTAAGCCACCCACCCTCCCGCCTTTGATCACAGCTTGCTTGCAAAGGAAATAAAGTCACTATCATTTAAAAAACATGTATTCTTTATTAATTGATTTTAAAAATAGGGAGATAACTCACAAGATAGCCCGGGAGGGGTCTGGGAGGAGGGGAGGAGGGAAGGAAAAGGCCACTTTAAAATTTGTTGAATGCCAGCCTTCTGTTGCTTGGGCTGTCCACTGGGGTGGAGTAGATGGGTACCCGGAGCCTCCCACCCCGCGTTCTTGGGCGTCTGGGTGAGGAGGCTATGGAACTTCGGGAGGAGGGAGGGCAGTTAAGCAGGGGCTGCAGAAGCAGTCTGTGATCCTGCTGCCATTCATGAACCTCCACCAAACGCTGGAGCATGTCCGTTTGATCCCACAGTATCCCCAGCGTTTCCTCATGCCTCCTCTGATCTTCCTGCTGCCACCTCTCCTCATGTTCATCGGCCACCATCCTGTACTCTGCTATTGTGTCCCTCCACACAGCTCTGTCAGTGCCGGACGACTGCGTGAGCTCAGAGAATGTTTCATCGCGCATGCGTTTTTTTCGCCACCTTATCTGAGATAGCTTCTGGGATGGAGGAGGGAGGCTTGAAACATTTGTAGCTGCTGGAGGAAAAAAAGGGAGTGAAGTATTTAAAAAGATACATTTTACAGAACAATGACTATACTCTTTCACGGTGAACAACACTATTCACATTACATAGCACATGTGATTTTGGTACAAGGTCGCATTTTGCATCTTATATTGAGTGCCTGCAGCTTTGGTGTTAGAGATCACACACGCAGGGCCGGGCAACAGAATTCGGCTTGCAGGCAGCCATGGTATGCCATAGTCTTTCGGCTTCTGCAACCTTCATAACAGAAGCCCCCTCATACCCATACCAAGCAAAGCCTGTTGAGTTGGCCATTTACGGCTGCAGTTTTCCTGTTAACGTGCAGCAGCAGAAACCAAACTAACCCCCTACCCCCATCCAATACCCTCCCCCCACTGCCTGGCTAGTATCAGGAAGATCCCTGCTAGCCAAACGCGAACAGCTCAGCACCAATGGCCCCCCCTCCCACCGCATGGCTAACTGCAGGGAGGATTTCTTTTCAGCCACAGGCAAAAGCCCAGTAGGAACGGCCACCTCTGAATGTCCCCTTAATCAATTCCCCATTTCAACCAGGTTACCATGAACGATATCACTCTTCTGAGGATAACACAGAGAGATAAAGAACAGAAGTTGCTTGAATGCCCGCAAACACTGGGACCATACGCTGCCAGGCTTTGTCATGCAATGATACCAGATTACTTGCTACTAGCATGGCGTGGTAAAATGTCCTACCATGGAGGACAGAATAAGGCTGCTCTCCCCAGAAACCTTCTGCAAAGGCTTTTAGAGTACCTCCAGGAGAGCTTCATGGAGATGTCCCTGGAAGATTTCCGCTCCATCTCCAGACCCGTTAACAGACTTTTCCAGTAGCAGTACGGGCCACGAATGCATCCCAAGTCCTCAGGGCTACTTAATCATTAAAAAACGCTTGCTTTTATAACATGTATTATATTTAAAAAGGTACACTCACCATAGGTCCCTTCTCTGGCTTCATTGGTTTGGGAAGGTATTTCAGTCAGGGTGATAAAAAGATCCTGGCTGTTGGGGAGAACAGTGTGCTGTGTGCTCTCCCCAAGCTCGTCCTCCTATTCTTCCCCATCTGCAAAATCCTCAGCCATGGTGGAGAGTATCCCATCCTCGGAGTCCACAGACAGCGATTGGGTAGTGGTGGCGGCCCCCCCTAGAATTGCATGTAGCTCAGCATAGAAGCGGCATGTCTGGGGCTCTGTCCCGGAGTGTCCATTTGATTCTTTGTTTTCTGGTATGCTTGTCTGAGCTCCTCAAGTTTCACGCGGCACTGTGTTGCGTCCCTGATGTAGCCTCTGTCCCTCATGGCCTCTGAGATTTTTTGAAATGTTTTGGCATTTCATCTTTTGGAACGTAGTTCTGATAGCATGGATTCCTCTCCCCATACAGCGATCAGATCCAGTACCTCCCGTTCGGTCCATGCTGGAGCTCTTTTTCGATTCTGGGACTGCATGGTCACCTGTGCTGATGAGCTCTGCATGGTCACCTGTGCTGATGAGCTCACCTGGCCAAACAGGAAATGAGATTCAAAAGTTCCCGGGGCTTTTCCTGTACACCTGGCCAGTGCATCTGAGTTCAGAGTGCTGTCCAGAGCGATCACAATGTGCACCGTTGGATAGCTTCCGGAGGCCAATACCTTCAAATTGCATCCACACTAACCCTAATTCAAAACGGCGATGTTGATTTTAGCGCTAATCTCCTCGTTGGGGAAGAGTACAGAAATCAGTTTTAAGAGCCCTTTATGTTGAAAAAATGGCTTCGTTGTGTGGACGGGTGCAGGGTTCATTCGGATTTAACGCTGCTAAATCTGACATAAACTCGTAGTGTAGACCATGCCTCAGCGTAGTTAAGGCGACTCAGTGTCAACGTAGGCACTGCGTTACGTACATCGGCTGTTGGCTGTCTTGTCCCAGCCGGGCTGTTGCTGGCTGTCCACTCCAAGCTGGGTTGTCACCCAGGCTCCCAGCTTGGTCTGTTGCCTGGGCTCCCTGCTCCCTGCAGGGAGCCCTGCTACCCTCCCCACCGTCCTCCCCGGGGGTCCCTGCTTCCTGCTCCCAACAGAGAGCCTAGCTACACCAAGGCTCTTGGCTAGAAGCCTGGCTGCCTCCCCTGCCTCTTGGTTTCCCACTAGGCGCACAGCAGCTAACTGGACCCTGGGCGCGGATCTCCCCACCAGAGGTGAGATGTCCTGGCTGGATTCCCCCACTTCCAGAGGCTAGAAGCCCAGGTTCTCAGCCCCGCACATTGACCCTCTTCAGTCAGTGGAAGCATTCCTGGGGAGGACACACACCACTGACAGAAGGAGGGTAATTACTGTGGTGGTTGTAAGTCAACCCAACCTGGATTGACTTAAGATTGTAGTATAGGACTCCCTATGAATTATTAGTATGTATTGTTTGTGTGTGTGTGGGGGGGGAATATTCCTGCTTAGGGTCCCCAATGGGCTAGGACTGGCACTGACTACAGGGTTTGATGGCAGTCAAGAGGTAGTTTTGTAGTGTGCAGTTGCACCTAAAATTGGGCCTTGTGGATCCTAGCCTTTGCCTCTGCCTCAGTTTCTACATCTGTGAAATGGGGCTGATAACACTATCTTGTAGGGGAGTTGTGAAGATAAATTCATTAATATGAATGAGATACTCAGTTACAACTGGCCTGAGTACTGTATAAAAGGCCACAAGGCAATGAATAATCCTGTATTTAGGGCAGGGATTAAAAAGTGTGCAAGAAATAAGGTGTGAAGGCAAATAATATTGAACAGCAGCCTCATTCAGTGAGCACCATCCTTCCTATGCACTGAATGAGACAGGTATCCTACAGAGGAAATATGTGATCATGTAATTAAAGACTGCATAATAATGTAGACGCACAAGGGGATCAAATTCAGGTTGCACAGGCAATCCTAAATCTGTCATTTTCAAACTTTTGAGCGCTTGATTTTACAAGCAAAGTACTATTATTTCAATGTAACTTTTTGTATGTAACATTTATTTTATAACCCCCCCTGAAACCTAATGTTGTTCAATATATTCGCAAAAATATTAGATTATTCAAATTTGCCTTTGAATCCTTTTGATCCCCCAACCTTATTGGAGCAGCTCCTGAGTAGTGATAATATTCTGTAGTGATATATGAAGCCCTTTGTTAACATATTCTGGTAATAATAATGCCTAGCTCTTATATAGAGAGATACGGTGGAGGAGGGAATATCTTTTCTGGACCAACTTCTGTTCAGGAGAGAGACAAGCTTACACATTGCTCTTCTTCAGGTCTGGGAAACGTACTCAGAGTATCATAGCCACCTTGTCATAGCCCTTATATAGCATTTTTTATCAGTAGATCTATTGCTTATTAATTATCCAATTGAAAGTAATCTAGAGACCATAATGATGAAATGCAGTGTAATGAAAGCTGCTAATTCATCTGGCAGCAGAGTCAATGGAGAGAGTTAAACTCAGCTGGTGAAGACTAACAGAGAAGACCAACACAATAAAGATATAGGCCTGCCTAATTCTGCTCTTATTTACTTCAATTTTACATTAGTTTAACTTGATTTACGTCAGTGTAGTAACTCCTGACTTATACTGAGTGGGAAATTGGACATTATGAGAGTAGATGTAGCAGCTTCCTGGATGTATATTTCAGAAACATGTACATGTTCAAAAAGACAACTGCAAAAATTCTTCTCAATACCGGAGTAGGGTAAATACTTTAATTTGATCCATAGAAAGGAATATGTTGGATGTGACAAAACAAGGAAGCATGCTCCATTTACTTTCTTTCCATCGTAGTGTGTTAAACTTATTTTAAAGAACTAAAAAACAAAATAAGTCAATGCTAAGCTTAAAGGACAGACAATTATAAAATATAATGATAAAATCATATCATCTCTTCATTGTCTGGTATTTCCTTAATTTTGGGCAGATGTTTTCAATATGCAACAGATCGGTTAATAGCCCGGTTTACAGAAACCTAACAGTCCATAGTACTGGACTCTTATGCAATGGAAGCAATAGGAAAAGTTACACTTAATAAAAGAGATGACTATAGACAGATTAATAACTCTTGCTTAACAATGTTATCCAAAATATGAGGTTGTTAAAAAGAATGAAATTAATGGTGAATGAGTCAAGGACTTGGACAGTTTGTACTCCTATCATATAAAATCACACACAAAACTGTATTATGTTAGGGCTGGAAAACTTGAGAGAAATTCTATTTCTGGAGTTGATTCTATTTTTATTTGAACTAAATAAACCATGTTCTGAACAGTCACAAATTAAATGGAACTCAAAGCTCCTCAGGATCAGAGTTCACTAATGTGGCCTGCTGACTAGAGCACTGAACAAGGCCTCAGAAGATATGCATTCCAGTCCTGGCTTGGCTGGTGACCTTGGTCCCTCAGTTTTCCCATCTGTGAAATGAGGACAATGATTCTTGTCTCCTTTTTTGTAAAGTGCTTTTAGTTCTACTAATGAAAAGTGCTATGTAAGAGCTAGGTAATACTATTAATTTAGTGGTCCCTCAATCTTAGACTATATTCCTCCATATCTCACATTTAGATTTAAAGGTTTTATAAAAGCACATACCCTATGTTAAACAAAAAATATTATCCAAGAGACAAAAAATGTCCATGTTTCTTAGCTATATATTTAGTTTTGTGTAAAAACCATGTATTTAATCTACTAAATAACTTTTCAAGAAGCATCATGTGAGTTAAATATTATGTACTATGCATAATTTACATATTATCATGAAACAATAAGTTGAACAGTCCTTATTAGCTCTTTTTAGAATCCCAAAAACAACCTAACAAAGAAACACATTCTATATTTTTATTTAAATTACATGCTTTTAAATGCAGGCAAAACACCAACAGTCAACTAACATGTAAACCTGCAGAGCCACATATTCAAAGCCCCCTCCACTGTGTTAAAGCTTAATGCCAGCATTAAGCGAGCATTGTTTGGACTCTAAAACCCCTTCAGAGTACTGAGCAAAATGCCAACATGAACACAGCTCAGTGTTGAATCCTAACACAACTCCTGTCATATCAGCCTCTTTCCAGTACTCTGTCATGGTAACACATTCCAAAACAGCATACAATAAAGAGTCTATCATGAAATCCCATATTTACAAACAGCTCATCTTGAAATAATCAAAACAGATTCCATATGAGACATCAAGATGGATTTCCCTTAATCTTATAGTGGCAAAATTATTATACTCAGGCAATTGGCAAGACAATGTGAGAGTATTAAAAAGGGAGCAGATTCCACACTAAGGCACTCACATACAACATGGGAAAGAATGAATTAGAATGTAAAGAAGTCTGGACAACATTGCTAATAGGGATATGAGAAGCCAGTGGCGTTTTGGGTTTTAGGAAACTTCTAAACTCAATCCTGCAGTTTTTCCTAAAGCAACACTCCACTTAACATCATAGCTCCAACCTTCCTCCCTTCCATCCCCTTCCATTTTTCCCTCTACGAAGAAGGGCCTGTTCAGAAGCATTATTATGCTTAATGGTGATATATAAATAAGCCCCTCCTGATGGAGAGGGTTATAGGTATGGAAGGGCATGCTAATGAGGAAATTATGTATGCCACTAATTTAACTATGGCCACAGAATTTGTGCCAGTAGCAGCTGAAGAATATTATCACTTCATGGTATTAGCCAGTAATGATCAGCGCCTTACTCTCAGATGCCCACACTCCCTAGGAGGGTGAGCCGGTGTGATGTGTAGCATTCATCATGGCACCACAGCTGGCTTCAGAGGTAAACTGGGTTAGCCCATTAGTAACCAAATAATCCTTTTGTTGTGTTTGCTAAAATTCAGATAAAAGCCAAACAAATTTTATTTTTTTAAATTCCTAATAGGATCTTACATGCAGAGTTTTAGTCAGGGTATGATATTTTAATACAATCACTGAGTTATAAACCATTTAAAGCTGTGGGCTAATAATGGAAAAAGTGAGCAATGATAATAGCACTACCATAATACACCAATTCCCCTTAGAATAGGTACTTTTTCTTAAACAGCCTCTGAGTTCAGCCTCAATGACCTTGCCTGGTTAGGCCATTCCAAACTTGGCTCTTTATACAGCACAGTACTTCTTGATATGTGTTTCAAATTTATCTTTATTTTCATCGTACACTAAACTATAGTCTGATCAGTAACCAGAGCAGACTTTAACTACAACATATAGATTTACATTTTTGACAGCTTAATCCCCTCTAACTCTATTTGTTTTAAAACTGATTGATGTTTGGAGGACAGAGAACAGGTAAGCATTTTGAAATCATGAAATAGTCATCTGAAATTGTAAACAGGAAGCATGCATTTAAGAAAAAGAGGTTTTCTTTGAACTGACAGACCGTATGAAAGCCTAAATATTATGTGTTTTTTATGTAAAAAAAATTATCTGATGTCATCAATTTTCAGTCATTTTCTAATGTAATACCATGCCCAATTGATAGTCCATTGTATGCCAGACAGAGAATTCTAATGTAGTCTAGCATTTAATTCCACAGAAGAGATTTTTAAAAAACTATTTTAATATATATGAAATTTGTTTAAAAAAAAACTTACTTCAGGAGATTGCTAAGGTTGCAAAATTAAACATTAAAAGTAAAGAAATGCCAAAGTTAAGGCTATCTGCACAACCTTAACTCTGCCCCTTCATGTATATGCATTAGGTTATAGTTGTAAATTAACCCAGAAGAGTTAGCCTTTAGAGTCTGGGCAAGAGATAGGGCTGATGCTGTTACCCTAAGTCTATTTCAGGGTATACCCATAACGTAACCAATCTGATCTCATTAGGTATGGGTCTCCAGGGTGACAAGGGAAATACTTGGAGGCTACGGATACAGCCTTCCAATAAATAACAGATTGACACAAGCAGTGCCCTTTCCAGAACAAGGCACCTTTTTAATTGTTGCAAATCACAATCCCTAATACAATAATAATCTAAGACACAAATCCCTTGCAAGTTAAAAAGCACCCAAACTGCAATAACATACAGTTGAGATTATTCTAAATGATGTGCCCTGCTTACAGTGATCTGTTGTTCACAGGTAACTGATAGTTTTAAATCATTGTTTAGCTCTTACATATATAAATTCCTTTCATAAGAACGGCCATACTGGGTCAGACCAAAGGTCCATCAAGCCCAGTAGCCTGTCCTGTGGCCAGTGGCAGGTGCCCCAAAAGGAATGAACAGACAGATCAACATCAGGTTATCCATGCCCTGTCACCCAAACCCAGCTTCTGGCAAACAGAGGCTAGGGACACCATTCCTGCCCATCCTGACTAATAGCCATAGATGGACCTATCTTCCATTAATCTATCTAGCTCCTTTTTGAACCCCATTTATAGTACTGGCCTTCACAACACCCTCTGGCAAGGAGTTCCAGAGGTTGACAGTGCATTGCATGAAAAATTACTTTCTTGTGCTTGTTTTAAATCTGCTACCTATTAATTTCATTTGATGGTCTCTTGTTCTTGTATTATGAGATGGAGTAAATAACACTTCCTTATTTACTTTCTCTATACCACTCATGATTTTATAAACCTCTATCATATCCCCCCTTAGTCACCTCTTTTCCAAGCTGAAAAGTCCCAGTCTTATTAATCTCTCCTCATACGGAAACCATTCTATACTCCTATCATTTTTGTTGCCCTTTTCTGAGCCTTTTCTAATTCCATACTTAACTTCATACTGCATACTTAACATGCACTCATGCATCTTTATTAACCTCCCACACACACGTATATACACTAACACTATAACTGACAAGCTTACTTTGTTTGCTGACTTCATTGCACCGTTCCTCATGCACACTGTCTCTTCTCCCTCTGCT
Source organism: Lepidochelys kempii (assembly GCF_965140285.1). NCBI lineage: Eukaryota > Metazoa > Chordata > Testudines > Cheloniidae > Lepidochelys > Lepidochelys kempii. Next base: position 60,191,923 of record NC_136382.1, read on the forward strand.
CCCGTGACAGGACTCCCTCTGCTGCTGGTTTTCTCAAACGCTGCTGCTGTTTCTTCTACTTGTGCTGTTGCTGTTCTTCTCTCGCTTCACCTCAGGCATCCCTTTCCCTTCTTACAACTATCCACTGACACACTGACCTTTATACTATCCTGTCAGAACTTTCTAGACACTTCTGCTAATATCTTTCTGTCTGAATTTTCTTGGACTCATGCCAACATTCCAAGCATGCCAGTTCTATATTTAGATTTGTTTATTGCTGCCAATTCTATTTTTGCAACTGTTATTTTCCTCAGGGTTATGATGTGCTGTTGCCACCCTTTTCCCCACCAATTCTATTTTTAGTGCTATGCTATATGACCTGCAGCTTCCATCTAATGATGGACTGACTCTTATTTAAAATGGAAGGCAGGGATACAAAATGGAGTTTGGGGAATTTCTCTGGTATCAATTCCAGTTTGTGGTATAAGCCAACAGCAGCAGAAAGTCAATAGGAGGAAGGGGACAATTGTAAGATGCTTTCACAACTGCAACTTTATTTTCTTAAGGTGTGCAGGAGGTCAGCATGACATCAAAAGTGGGTGGTTCTGAGCATGCGTGCTCAGCAAAAGCACTGATTCAGAGTATCCCCTTAGCATTCTTTCCTGGCCAAGCCCCTGCTATATCTTACCCAGTGTAATACCCCAAAGGACAGTCTGGCAAAAACACCACTTGCATGCTCAGGATGAACACCTCCTACACCATCTCCAAAAAGCTGGGCCCAATTTATTTATTCTGCATTTACATGGGTGTATGGCCTCAATCTTGCAAGGTACTAAGAACCACTAATGGCCATTGATGGTTGGAAACTTTCAGCAATAGGCTCTAAATAAGAGTAGAATTAGGCCCCATTATTCCATACACAAAACATACTTTTGATGAATCTGGCTTGGCTCAGCTGTGTAAGCCATAATTATATCCACACTCTGAAACAATTTGAAATAAAATGTAGTATTCGTTGTAGTTTTATAGTGTAAAAAGTGCTGAGCAGTATGATACTGTATTCCATGTCTTCCAGTCTTTTACACTCCAGAGAGTAAGGTTGGTACCAGGAATTGGACTGGACCGTCCTACATGGCTATGCAGAGCACTAAAATTAAACAAACAGCTGGCTCTAATTGATGGCTTCTTAACTCAAAGATATTCCCAGTTCCTGTAGATGTATTCTAGAAACCTGATGAAGTTCATCTTTATCCCCAAGCTAGAGTTTTTCCAATTTTCTTATGACACCTGCTTCTGACTTAATCATAGTTTCCAATATTCTTACATTTAAAAATGTACACTTTGTTTATTTTTCCAAGCTTTAAATTGTTCAAAATTGCACTTAAAATTGCTTTCAGCTTTTCAGTGTTTCCTTTCAGAGTTATGATGCTGCTTTCCTCCATTCGTCTGAGTTAAAAAACACCCTACCAGAGGATTTTCTTCCTTTCTCCCCACCCCGCCAACCCACCACCACCACCACCCATTCTAGGCCTGTCTTCAAAACCTTAAAAGAAAGAGTCTTCATATAAAGTTCTAACTCAAAGTTTTAGAGGCTGATAAACCACCCAACTCGATTCTTTCTTCGGATCATCCTCCAACAGGTTAGGTGCTTTTTTACTAGTTATCTTCTGAACCCTTTGTTTATTTCCATATTCATGCATAAACCAAACTGGGCAGCTGCTGTTTTACAAAAGATTTGCTCATCTTGTAACACTGAGGCCTAAATGCTACACAGCAGCAGCACACAGCTTGTGTCGGGGGCTGTGCACTGTCCTGCTCCACAATGAGTCAAGAGGAATTCTCCTCTAAGGATTGTAGCAGCTGCTGAGCTCCTCCACAGCCTGGATGCTGCAACAGCCCTCAGGTTTGTTAGGTGCCCTCTTACCTGTGGGGAGGATGGGAGATGTTGCATAGCTGTGGATCCTCTGAATCCTTCCTCATGACTCACACTGGCTTAGCCCAACTCATTCATGGTTTGTCCATGCACAGGGGACCACTGCATAACTGAGCTCCAATGATGCAGGGGCTTTGTACTCCTGCCCTCTTCCCTGGGCAATGGTTCTGGTGCCAGAGGAGCCTCCACAGTTTCAGACATGAGGGGCTGATTTGCCCCAAGAAATCTTTCTCTTGGCCTATTTGATTTCATTTGTGGGTAAAACACAATAAACACTGTTTACACTTTGGTATACGTTTTTCCAGCTAAGCCTAGAGAGGCTCGTAGAGTAGGAAGATCTGGCAGATTGCCAGCAGAAGAGATCTCTTGTTTTAAAAAGTAATTGATAATTCTATAAAGCTCATTTTTATTTTCTCTAACATCTATTTCCATGTCATTATGCAGCCTGAGTGGTTCTTTGTCCTTTGTTATAATGATTCTTTCCATTCTTTCCTCACCTGTATCTAACACACACCACAATCCAGATTTTTCCTAAGGACCTTCCAGTCTAGCCACTTTTCTATAAAATCTGGCTGTAATTTATTTATTCCTCTCCCAAGGCCTCATTTCCTTCCTTTTCCCACTACTGCACTGTTCAAAAGATGATGTAACGCTTCTATTCTTAACCTCAGTTACGTCTGTGTAACTTTTCTGTTTTTCAGGCTGGGGGCTTAGTTACATGTGTTTACATTTTCCAGACATAAGTCTACTCCTTTTCCCACTTCTGCTCCTCAGTAATGTCTCAGGATCCAGGAATGAGACTGAAAATGCCATTTTTTAAAAATGCTACTGAACAGTAGCCATATCAAGGCTGGATATTTTCTTTGTTACTGGTATTAGGGTAGTGTCTAGAGCCAACTGACAACTGCACCCCAATGTGCTAGGCACTGTACAAATACAGACCGACAGACAGGCCCTGCTCTGAAGAGCTTACAGTCTAAAGAGACAAGAGAGACAAAGGGTAAGGGAAATAGATACAAAGTACAAACAGACAAGCAGAGTGATGATTTGCAAACATCATGTTAGCTACACAATTTATTTTTAATTCTCTGTGTGAGGTTTTGTTAAGAGGGGAAATAGCAAAATGGAAAGACAAAGGAAAGGAAGTAGACATAGAAGGGAGGGAAGTAACAGGTTCAGGAGGAGAGAAGAGGGAGAGAAGGAAGGACAGGAGCATGGCAGGTGGAGTAAGACTGAGTTGAAGAGACTGAGGAAGGGGCTGGGAGAGGGTGTGACAATCAGGATGAAGACACCCAAAAGGGAGAACAGAAGGTTTAAACTCCCAAAATAAGCATTTAAATCAACTGATTTTATACAATAGTATTGTACTATAAAAATACATTGTTAGTTCTTTTATTAAACCTTGTAATGTTCTAAACTCAATCATTAAGAGATAGGTATACAGGAGACTGTGGTTATGAATGTATGTATCTATGTATATAGAAAACCGTGCTCATAATCTGTGCTGCAACTTCAACTCCACCTGACATCAGTCAAACAGGAGAGGGCAGCCAGTTGTTTGCAAGAAACTGCCTTCCAGTAACTATCCATTGTCCAGCCCAGGAAAGGACAATGATGGACCATTAGAGTTAATGGGAAGACCTGGAGACAACTCAAAATTAAAAGGAATACCCTGGCTCCCCAGACCCTGCGCATCAAATCAGGAAGGAGTTTCCTCACTCTGATTCACCATGAGTCACTGTGGACCGAGAAGGGAGAAAAAAGTTTTTTAAAAAGGCTTTTAAAGGCAGGTTTGGAAATTAGGGTTTCTTATCCAGAACTTGGGGGACAGTTTTGAGGCAGGAGGCTGTCCGTGAATGCTGGATCTCTCCTACAACTAGGGGGCTACACTGGGAAACTCTTTTAAGGCAATAGGGTAACTCTTATTATAAAAGGGATTTTATCTAATATGGAAGTGTAAAGCCTGAGGTTTCGTCTTTATGTTTATTTTCTGTGTAACCTGTATGTGCTTGAGCTCCCTTACTATTTCATCTTTGAGTCTGGGTTGTTTTTATTAAATAAACTTTTTGTTTATTTTCATCCCCAACAGGTCTCTGGTGTGCAAAACGCATGTGCCGACTTTCCATTGTGCTGGGGGGTGCTTCACTTCTGGCTCTGCCCTAGGCCCCACCCCCACTCCTCCCCTTCCCTCAAGGCCACACCTCCTCCCCACCTCTTCCCACCCTATTCCACCCCCTCCCCCGTGTGTGCCATGTCCTTGCTCTTCCTCCCTTCCCCCCAGCTTCCTGCACGTCACAAAACAGTTGACTGCGGCGGGTAGAAGGTGCAGGAAGGGAGGGGGAGGTGCTGATTGGCAGGGCCCGCTGGCAGGCAGGAGGCACTGAGGGGAGGGGGAGGGAGAGATGCTCATTGTGGGGCTGCCAGTGGGATGCTAAGCACCCACCATTTTTTCCCCGTGGGTGCTCCAGCCCTGGAGACCCACGGAGTCAGCGCCTATGGTGCAAACTGTGTGGAGTGTGTGTGTGTGTGTGTGTGTGTGTGTGTGTGTGTGTGTGTGTGTGTGCACCAAAGGGAGCTGATAACTGGGGTGTGGCAGGGGGGTTCATGCCCTCAGGGATAATGACCCAGAGTGGAACCATCTGAGCCTCTGATAACTTAAAACTCAGGGAGGGCATATTTGGGGAGACTTGGAATTGGACGGGCTGTTGATGTCACCCTACAAGAAGTAACTGGGCTGGTGAGAGCAGGGTGAGGCCTTATGCTTGTGGGATGGCTAATAGTGTCAGGGAGCTGCACAGCACAAAGGCCTCCGAAGTTACAGAGCAGGTGGTGGCAGAACCCCTTACCCGTCTGAGTAGTCCCTGAAACATCACAGGGGGTCAGGGCAAACAGCCAGTCCTCAGAGAAAAGAGAATACCACAAGGTCATTATCTGCTTTTAAAGTTCATTCCTCATCCTTTCATTATAGGAAATCTGAAATGTTTTGCTGTAATAATATTTTTTTAAACAATTTCTTATATAGCATTTTTATCAGAAGCTCTCAAACCACATCACAGTCTTTTAATGTATTTAGCTCCAGGACATTCCTCTGAGATAGGGAAGCTCTATTATCCACATTTTACAGCTTGGAAAACTAAGGGACTTGCCCAAGGTCATACAGAAGTCCATCGCAGAGCAGTGAATTGAGCCTGGGTCTTCTAGGTCCTTAGCCAGAGGCCTAACTACTGAAGTGTTCTTCCTTCTTATATAGCAGGTCTATTTGAGACCCATATTGCTAACTGAGCAGGTAGTCCTAGGTTTCAGCCAAAGACATTACACCATTAAGGTAGCACAGTTGAGAATTTAAAGGTCAGGAACTGCGAAAGAACAAACTTGACTCTGCCCTATCATGTCTTTGCATTACCTCAGGTTTTATTTATGTGATTACATACAATTTGTCAACATTTTAAATGCCATTAGCCTTTTCATGAAAGGGAGATGGCCATAAAGATCGCATAGTTCATGTGTGTTTCACAGAGAAAATACAGAAGGCCAAATTCAGTTCTGTTGTAAAAGGACATAACTCTGTTACACTCGCAATTTGGAGAGGGCCTCTCTTATATCAGGTCTGAATTTGGCCCAGTAGTGTCTACTGTAACAAAAGGAGTTGCTCACTTCAGAAGAGGCAATCTGCTGCAAGAGGCAATTGAGTAGAAAATGCTATTGTGTAGCCCTAAGAGCAGCAGCCATTCTCCAGTAAATCATCAACCATCGTGTCACATGTATATATAGGTATTGTTTTAAATGTCCTATGTACTGCTCCAGGCACATCACACTAAAATCATTTACTAACCTTATTAAATAAACATCAAATTCCTTATTCAAGATTAAATACAAATTATCGTAAATCCTCTTCTTTCCTCACCCTCTTCTCAAAATCCTGAGATAATTGACAGACCTTGTAGCATGCTCTATCCTCAAGCAGATTGAGGGTGTGTCAGGCTAAGGGAGAGGAAAAGAGTCAAAGTTCCAGAACCCAGGGCAGCCCCTCACTGAGAATGCCCTGCCAAAAGCCTCCTCTGGGTTAAGGCCTCACTTTAGTAAAGCACTTAAGGATGTGCTAAACTTTAAGCATGTGAACAGTCCCATTACTCGTGTGCTTCAAGTTAAGCATGTCCTTAAGGGCTTTGTAGGCTCAAGTTTTAAAGCAAGGAACTGTCAGTTCAAGTTTCTAAGGTCATCTCAGCCATCTGGTTATCACAGGAAAAGAGGTGGTCTCTCAACAAAGAAAGTGACAGACCACACAAAGTCAAACTCAAAGTGCAGACAAGCAGAGTACAGAAAACAACTCTCAGTACAATTTAACCAGGTGCAAACAGAATTCGAACTAATTTCTAACTTGTCAATATGACATGAACATTCTTTGCTTTTCAACACAATGTATCATTGTGAATTATTCAGTTGATATACTACATATGTAGCATGTTTATACTATTATCATCACTTTCTTCAACAGCATGAGTTCATTGGTCAATTAGATCAAAATACCTTCCCAAACTTTTCCTGCCATTTTACAACGTTGTATCTGAGACAAGCCAACTTTGTGACTAAGGCAAAAAAAAAAAAAGCATCAGTGACAGCTAAATGAGCAGTGTGAAGTGATTCCAAATCAAAATCATACCAACATTTTTAACAAATGGAAATATTTAAAGGGCAGACCCATTTTACAAAGTGACCTAATTGCCTGTTTTCTAAGTTGAACGTATAATATTGGAACAAAATAGCTTATGTTTAACCTTTCTAGGAGAAAAGCTTTCTGATGTCCCAATGTAGTTTTTACAGTCATGAATTATCAGGGCTTTTCTCAACAGTAGGATAGCCTTTCCAAAGATAAATCCAAGATATCAAAAAATAAATAGATACATTTGTTTAAGACTTTCAACAGCATTACTTCAGCATTTGCTAGTAACTGGATAATCCAAGGGAATTGTGGTTTACTAAGGGATAATGTAACTCAGTTGATGTCACAGTCACTGGGGTTCTGCCTTTAGAAATGTTTAGGAAAAGGGAAGCCAAATGATGGATATTATACAATTTATTTATAAGGATTTATCCAATTTGTCACCCTGCAGGCATGGGTATATAGGCCAATATATCTGAAATCATACCATTAAGTAACCTGCCAGCAGGGAGGTGGAAACAGTAGCTGATGTTACTGGGGAGCAAAAGAGGTAGGGGAGTCCTTCTTAATGTATGCCACTTTAAGGAAACCTCTTAGATATTGGAACCCCTTGGCTTCAATTCTTAGTCCTGCCTGTCCTGCACTCAGTGCAGAAACAGAGAGGTGGAACAAAAGTAGCTTTTGTTTACCCTGTATTTTGGAGAGAGACAAGGGCCTGGCCAGGTGTGATTTCCTAGTATTCTTCCTGTATTATTTATTTAGTCTTAACTACAAGGAATTTTCTGGTTAACTATCCCAGCTGTCATTCAACCCTGCTGTCTTTTTCCTTTCTGATCCTCATTACCTCAGTGAACTTTGCCAACATATGTAAAATAATACATCCTTCTAGTGGAAGGGCACAGTTGTTTGATTCCCTGTTTCCTTTGTCTGCCACATATCCTCTGTCTTCCTTAATGCTGCTAGACACGTGATTTTTTCTGATGACAATGCCACTTGATGTCTAAGCATTAGGTCTTCATTAGGCAGCATATATGAATAACACCTTCTCAGTTAGAAGTCAGAAAGACATACAAAATTTAATAAAAATCTCACATTTGGAGATATGGAATTTTTAAACAATTTCCAACTGCTAGATAGTAAGTTATCTTGATCATTATTTTCCTTTTTATTAAAATTAGTACTGGAGATCTTTAAGAATTCAAATTATGTTCATAACCTAAAGAACATGTTAGCTACTCAATTTATATCTAGAATTTCTGTGACAAAGATAGAGTTAAGTAAAACTATCTTTGGTATCAGGAACAGGATTTGTTGCAAATTACTTCTGCCTTCTTTTCAGAACAAAGATTTTCAGACTGGAAAATCAGTATGGAAGAGCATGAAAAGCCTCCATGCTGTTCAGTTACTTAATACTGAAATTAAATGGCTAAATGTTTTATTTTAGAAAAATTATTTTTCTAGTGCTTACAAAACCACTTACTAGAAGAAAAGGTCCTAGAACTAATGGGAATATCTGTCAACAGAATCCTAAATGTCACAAAAGACTAATTGCGCCAAATTCTTGTTTGAAAGGTTCTCAAAACATCAGTATAGATAGTGATGGCCAGTGTAGCAATAATTACACAGACATCCCTTTACAGGAAGCCAAATGTCTTCTCTAGGCAGCCAAGTTATTCAATAGGAATCACGGCTAGACTATGAATGCATTTTTGCCTGAATCCATATCACTTCCTATGGACATCTATGCAGGACTGAAGATGTGCCATAATTATTATAGTCAGCTTTGCAGGCTTGAAGATGCCATTGTTATTATTGCAGACAGCTATGCAAGAGTGAAAATGCCATTATAATTCTTCTCCTTCCCTTCTGATTTTTCCCTTCTGTCACAAAGACTATTATTTCGGATATGGTGACATTCATAGAATCATAGAATATCAGGGTTGGAAGGGACCTCAGGAGGTCATCTAGTCCAACCCCCTGCTCAAAGCAGGACCAATCCCCAATTAAATCATCCCAGCCAGGGCTTTGTCAAGCCTGACCTTAAAAACTTCTAAGGAAGGAGATTCCACCACCTCCCTAGGCAACACATTCCAGTGTTTCACCACCCTCCTAGTGAAAAAGTTTTTCCTACTATCCAACCTAAACCTCCCCCACTGCAACTTGAAAGCTTTTCCCCCCAAAGTTAAACCAATTCTGAGCTACAGCAGAGATGGTATCTTCTCTAACGATAGGGAATGCAGTCTGACACAGAGCATTATCTATATGTCTGAATGGGAATTTGGTTCATAATCCTTACATTGTACATTCTAGGGTGAAATCTTGGCCCTATGGACAAAACTTCTTTGACTTCAGGATTTCATTCGAAATCTCAGCCATGTCTATGCCTTCTGTTACACTCCCAGTATGTCCACTCACAAGTTGCTATTCCTAGTATCAATGGAGATGCAAATCTAGGGTTGCCAACGGTCTTATCACAGAAACCCAAACATCCTTGTCCTGCCCTTTCCCAGAGGTCCCACCCCTGCCCCACCCTTTCCCGAGGCCCGGCCCTGCTCACTCCATCCCTCCTCCATCGCTGGTTCTCCCCCACTCTCACTCAATTTCACCGGGCTGGGATGTGGGAGACGGTGTGGGGTACGGGCTCTGGGAGGGAGTTTGGGTGCTGGAGGGGGCTCTGGTCTGGAGCAGGGGATTAGGGTGCTGGAGAGGGTGCGGAGTGCAGGCTTTGGGCTGGAGGCACTTACCTCAGGTGGCTTCTGATCGGCAGCGCAGCAGGGCTAAGGTAGGCTCCCTGCCTGCCCTGGCCCCACACTGCTCCCAGAAGTGGCCGTCCCATCCCTGTGGCCCTTGGGAAGGAGCAGGGGGCTCCTGCACTGCCCGCACCCACATGTGTTGCCCCTGCAGCTCCCATTGGCTGCAGTTACCAGCCAAAGGAAGCTGTGGAGTCTCATACCTGAGTGAGCACTGAAACTGGTAGGTTTCAGAATATTCAAAATTAGCAGTACATCACAAAGGCCATTTATTGTGTTATGTACCTGTATGCCACTATAAGCTTTGTTGTTTTAGATAACCTTATGTACTCAAACAAGAAAAAATAGCTTTTGTAGCATAGTGGTTTCAGAAGGCCCACGTGGCAGACCCATGTGGACCCTAATTTGATGTCCACCATTGTCATAATCTCTAAGAGGGAAAAGGAGTCCAAGTTCCATAAGAGGTTGTGGATTTCTACTAGAAAGGCAAGATTGTCACTGGCATCTGAATCAGAAGAAACCATTATATTTTGCTTATAGGAGCACAGATGGCCAAAGGGATACAACTTTGTAGAAAAAAAGCTTTTCGGAAAAGAAAAAAACAACAACCACTGATTACACTTAGTCAGCAATTCCTTCGACTCTGAGAGAGGATAGCCTCATTTAAGCTAACCCACAGTCCATTTAAAGATAATAAGTATCAGAGGGGTAGCTATGTTAGTCTGTATCCACAAAAACAACAAAGAGTCCAGTGGCACCTTAAAGACTAACAGATTTATTTGGGCATAAGCTTTCATGGGTAAAAAACCCACTTCTTCAGATGCATGGAGTGCATGGACAGAGAACTCTAGCAGTATTAATATACCATTACTATAATTTATGCAATGGAAGGATCATCAAGAAAATAGCTGAAGAAAGTCAGAGATTTCAGTTGTCAAAAGAGCAGAGTAGTTCATGACCTTTTTGGAAGCTCTAAAGGAATTGCAGTAAACTACAGACAACAAAAAACAAGATGTGCTAAACAGCATGGCAACTCCATGATTTGAAAAATATGGACAGATCTTGCTATGACAGAAAATAATCAAAGGAAAATTAGCTTAATTGAACCTTAATTGAGGTGATAACAAGCAGGGTTGAAGAGAATTAGAATAAACCCATATAGTTTATCTTAAAAGAAATCCCTATATATAGAGAGATTTGTAGATTCTTTTGCAAGACAGCATTTTAAAAATATTAATATATTTCATATAATACTGCCAAAATTAAGTATGTGTGACAAATCTAATGTACAATTTCCTTGGCAATTTTAATATTTTACTTTTTTTTAAATGTTATTAATTTCAATTAATGTAATGGAACAAGAAACAGCAATAGTAAAAGAATCATAGAATATCAGGGTTGGAAGGGACCTCAGGAGGTCATCTAGTCCAATCCCCTGCTCAAAGCAGGACCAATCCCCAACTAAATAATCCCAGACAGGGCTCTGTCAAGCCAGGCCTTAAAAACCTCTAAGGAAGGAGATTCGACCACCTCCCTAGGTAACCCATTCCAGTGCTTCACCACCCTCCTAGTGAAAGAGGTTTTTTGTAATATCCAACCTAAATCTCCCCCCACTGCAACTTGAGACCATTACTCCTTGTTGTGTCATCTGCTACCACTGAGAACAGTCTAGATCCATCCTCTTTGGAACCCCCTTTCAGGTAGTTGAAAGCAGCTATCAAATCCCCCCTCATTTTTCTCTTCCGCAGACTAAACAATCCCAGTTCCCTCAGCCTCTCCTCATAAGTCATGTGCTCTAGCCCCCTAATCATTTTTGTTGCCCTGTGCTGGACTCTTTCCAATTTTTCCACATCCTTCCTGTAGTGTGGGGCCCAAAACTGGACACAGTACTCCAGATGAGGCCTCACTAATGCCAAATGGGGAATGATCACGTCCCTCAATCTGCTGTCAATTCTCCTACTTATACAGCCCAAAATGCCACTAGCCTTCTTGGCAACAAGGGCACACTGTTGACTCATATCCAGCTTCTCGTCCACCATAACCCTTTGTTCCTTTTTGGTAGAACTGCTACTTACCTAGTCTGTAGCAGTCCCTAGTCTGTAGCAGTGCATGGGATTCTTCCTTCCTAAGTGCGGGACTCTGCACTTGTCCTTGTTGAACCTCATCAGATTTCTTTTGGCCCAATCTTCCAATTTGCCTAGGTCCCTCTGTATCCTATCCCTTCCCTCCAGTGTATCCATGATTTTTCCAGGGACAGAGGTGAGGCTGACTGGCCTGTAGATCCCTGGATCCTTCTTCTTCCCTTTTTTAAAGATGGGCACTATATTAGCCTTTTTCCAGTCATCTGGGACCTCACCTGATCACCATGAGTTTTCAATGATAATGGCCAATGGCTCTGCAGTCACATCTGCCAACTCCTTTAGCACCCTAAATTGAAGTTTTCCTACAGAAAATTTAGATTTTGTGGAAACTATGCTCTCCTTTGGAAAGTCATTCCAGTGGAAAATTACTGAGCAGCTTTGCTTGATATAAACCAAGGGCCTGATCCTGCGCCCAGGGAAGACAATAGCGTTGATTTCAGTAATGCATACTCAAGGCCTAAGACCCAATTCCTGGGACCCAAGATCCAGTGTGATCTGGCACAAATATCTAATCAGCATATTCTATTAGGTCCTGAAATATATCAGTAAAATTAAAATTAAATGGGAAGATGTAGCTTGCCTCTATTATTTACTGGAGTGAGCTCATAAAGTATTCTGTGCAAAGTGTGGATGACAAATCAACTACCTCATGGGACCTCTGGCTGAAACTAACTGAAGAATTTCTGCCCCTAAGACAAATAAAATTTAATTTCCATCAGAAGATTCTATGTCAAGTCAGGTAATCTTGTGAAATATCTGGAAGTTAACAGGAAGAAAATTAAATTAGTGTGATTAAGTGGAAGGGTTTTGTGTAAAGAAAATATAAATACTAACTAGACAGACATTTATGTGAAGTGATGGTTATGTTTTCTGTTCTTTGTTTATAACTCGATCACTAATTTTAATTAATGCTAGGTGCATACTGCCAATTTATCCAGGTTTATATGTAGTTTTATATTGCCTGCCAAACTAATTTCTTTTGAATTTACCTTGAAGTATGACCTATACAACATGTTATGTTCAGAAAAGATATTATGATAGGAAAAAATTTGGTTCATTGGCTCCATAAGAAAATTACAGAACCTGGGTCCAATCCTGCAACAATTACCCAAGTTGTTTTTACACAAGAAAGGACTATTTGCCTGCATGAAGTCTGCAGGACTCAGCCCTGTGCTGTGTGTAGTTATTATTCTGTTTTCTTGTGTAATGCACCTTTAAATGTAAGATGTCTGCCTGTGAGAGGATTCAAGATGGAGGATCTTACAAAATGAGAGATACTCTGGTTTCTCTCTTAGGAAGATTTTATATTTATTCTCTCTCGTTTTGTTTTCATCTTTAATCTAATTTAAAAGTAATCTTGACTGAAACTTTATGTTCCCAGTGAAATTCGTATGTAAATTATTTTCCCAAGAAAATCTTTGAGAATCAGAATTAAAAAGACAGTCCATTTGAAGTCTCGTTAGTTTTTCAAAAATTAGTTAAAAATGATTGCAGGTACTTCACCAGCGACATTCTGAGGTTGTATTAATCTCATTTTCCCGTTGCGATCATCTGCTCATACCTCCTATCCAAACAGGCCATTGGATGTCTCTGAATTAATTCTTGTTTGCACTACAACATATCTTTTAGAAAAAAACATCCAATCTTGACTTAAAAATTCCAAATGATGAGGAATCCACATGGTAAATTGTTCAAAAGGCTAATTACACCCCTGCCCCCCCCCCAAATTGCACCCTATTTCCACTTTTATTTGACAAGCTTCAACTTCCAGCCACTGGATATTGTTATAACTTTCTCAGCTAGATTGAAGAGCTCATTATCAAATTTTTATTCCCCATGTAGGTGTAACACCCACAGACCCCAGTCATCAGCGGGCAGGATTGAATTTGGGACCTCAAGAGCTAAATGCATGAGCTAAAAGCCACAGGGCCTTTAGCTAAGGCTGTAGAATACTCATTAATCTAAGTGCTCTCGGTGCCACTAGAGGGGACAAACTACCACAGCCAGGAGGTGTGTGGGTTACATAGGTACTTACAGATTGTAATCAAGTTGTGACAGGTTGGATTACAGAAACCCCCTGGGAGCTGCCATCTGATGTCCCAAGACTACTTCTGCCTGCTTTCCTGCCCTGTTAGCTTAGGACTTCAGTGCCCTGCCTGGTTTGAGCCAGACCCCCTAGCCTGCTGCAAACCCAGATCCAGGTCTGAACCATGTCCACTAACAGCTGTAGGCTTAACTGAAAGCATCTTACAGAAGTGTTCCTGTCTTTAACACTTAGATGCACACCTCCCAATGGAGTCCAAACCCCAAGTAAATCCATTTTACCCTGTATAAGGCTTATACAGGGTAAATTCATAAATTGTTTGCCCTCTATAATACTGACAGAGAGATATGCACAGCTGTTTGCCCCTCTCCCCCCAAGTATTAATACATACTCTGGGTTAATTAATCAGTAAAAAGTGATTTTATTGAATACAGAAAGTAGGATTTAAATGGTTCCAAGTAGTAACAGACAAAGTGAATTACCAAGCAAAATAAAATAAAACACGCAAGTCTAAGTTTAGTACAGTAATAAAAACTGAATACAGATAAAATCTCACCCTTAGAGATGTTTCAATAAGTTTCTTTCACAGACTGGACACCTTCCTAGTCTGGGCACAATCCTTTCCCCTGGTACAGCCCTTGTTCCAGCTCAGGTGGTAGCTAGGGGATTTCTCATGATAGCTGCCTCCTTTGTTCTGTTCCACCCCCTTATATGGCTTTGGCACGAGGCAGGAATCCTTTGTCTCTCTGGGTTTCTTTCCCCCCCCCCCCCCGCCTAAATGGAAAAGCACCAGGATGGAAGCTTTAAGATGGAAAAGCACCAGGTTTAAGATGGATTTCAGTACCAGGTGACATGGTCACATTTCCTGTGAGACCCCAAGCCTCCATTCCTCCCAGCCTGACTCACAAAAAGGCCTGTTTGCAATCAGAGCCATCTACAGTCAATTGCCCTGGCTGATGGGAGCCATCAAGATTCCAAACCACCATTAATGGCCCACATTTTGCATAACTACAAAAGGCCCTCAGAGTTATATTTCATATTTCTAGTTTCAGATACAAGAGTGATACATTTATACAAATAGGATGACCACACTCAGTAGATTATAAGCTTTGTAATGATACCTTAGAAGAGACCTTTTGCATGAAGCATATTTTAGTTACATTATATTCACACTCATTAGCATATTTTTATAAAATCTTATAGAGTGCATCACACAAGTCACCTCTTAACTTTCTCTTTGACAAGCTAAATAGATCGATCTCCTTGAGTCTCCCACTTTAAGGTATACTTCCGAATCTTTTAATCATTCATGTGGCTTTTCTCCAAATTGTCTGCAACTTATCAGCCTTTTTAAAATGTGGCCTCCAGAACTGGGAACATTAACAGTGATGAGCGTAACTGAGTATTCTGACAAGAATATTCTGATGTGTGTGTTCCTTTCACTGTTACACTTATCAAAAGTGGATCTTGAGGAGAGATTCAGAGGAGGACAGAGTAGTGGTTTTACAGATTAGTTCAGGCAGAGGGCGTGTCAGCAGCTCAGATGGGAAATAAGCACTAGGAGAGTGGTCAATGTCTGTTATTTAAGCAGCATATTTCCTGGGTTCATAGGGTCAGGAAAAGGCCTTATTGTGCACTACAATGGCTTCCTCTGGGTAGCTCTGAACAACGAGAACCTGAATGATAGTTCTAGTGATGTGGGCAGAGACACAAGGCCAGAGGGAAATGTTTTGGAGGAGAAAGCAGTGAGATTTGAAAATGGGCTGGTTGCGCCGGTTAAAAAGAGGGGAGTTTGACGATGACACCGGCATTGTGGGCCGGAGTGACTGGGAGTCTGATGGCATGCTCAGTAGTGATGGAGCAGTGGAGAGAGATAGGAAGGCTTGGGAAGAAAGAGGGGCAGTTTGGGTTTGGCTGTGTTAAATGTAAAGCGACAGAAACACATTCATTAATTCTTTATAACACATTTCCTGCTTCACCTGATTTTAGAAACACCTGATCATGGCAGTTGTGAAACCAGCAATATGCCATAAAACTTTGATCTCTTCCTTCTGATGAAATTTAGTGAATTCATCATAATTTTATTAAATTGCCTTGTGGTTTTCATCCAGCAATAACTTAAACATCATTTAAACTTTGGGTGGATAGTCACAAGATCCCACTAATCTTTCATCTTCAAGCTGTGTGAAAAATATTCCTTGAAGACAAATTAATTAAACTCACTGTTCAACCAGCATTCAGGCTACTTTTGCAGTAGACATGCACTTGCTTGTTTGCTTCCTCTCAGCAGTGCAGTCTGCTTTAGTCAAGAGAAAATTCATCAGTTATATATGAAGACACGTGTGCTGATCTTCCATTTAGTTTAAATAATGGGTTTTCCTCCTCTTCCCCAAATTACAAAAGCAAATTTTCTGCCTGAATTTGAAATACAGGACTGAGTCCAAGCTGTTTTTCTATAGGATGTTTTTGTATCATGAACTTTCACAAACTTTGACATGATTTGAAGAAGTGCACAACAAGTTAAAGTGTCAGAATATAGTCAGCAGCTCTGTTACTAAACATGAAGCAACAAAGCTCAACTTATCTATCATTTTACTAAACAAGGTACACTGGTAACGGAATGGCATGTTTATTAGCAGATTTTTGCAGCTACAGTTATATCTGCATATTTGTGGCAAAATTCTACACAGTGGTAGCAACCCATAATGGAAAGTCTTTACAATACTGCCCAGATACCATGGGGATGGGCATTTGGAAAATAACTAATATATTAATTCTATGTCTGGTGAAGGAAAAAGAAATGTAGCTCCCTTTTTTAAAATATATGAACTCCTCAAACAAGTTTTATTCCATATTGGCTTCTCAATTGTACATCCTGAACTGAAGGCAGTGGTATGGAAATGGCATAAATACTGAGTACCTCTTGCTGGAGCATTGCGCACAGGACACTATTTGTGTTTTATAGATAGCAAGAAAGTTGAGTTGTTTATAACATTTCAAGTGACTATCCCTTTTTTATAAATTGTTTTCTAACAGTAAAATGGAGAGTTTTTTTCGCACTGTACCAATGGACATTAATAAATGTCAGGCAGAACACTTCAGTGGGGTTCTGTGAAAGTCACAAGGTGCCAGTTGTCACTTCTCTACCTTTGGGAAACATGCCCTCCAGCAGTAACCTTGAGAAGCAGCACTCTGAAAGCACATACTGCTCAGGAAGCAAACGCCAGCTGTATATATTTGAGGGTTACTTTCTCTGAAAACATCATTTCTTGAAATATGAGGCAGAACTGCATGATCCAGAAGTCATGCAATACCTGTTCTTTTCACAATATTAGTAGTAAATAAGCCTTGTGAATACACTGCAGAAACAAACCTTACTTTAACACCAATTTTATTTTTACATATTAACCTTGAATTGTTTCCTAGTGTGGGGATCTACCTTTGAAACAGATAGTTGAGGTGTGACACTGAAATGAAAGCACTAAAAGCCTGATCCTGACAACTCTTTACCAGTCATAGTGCTTTTATTGGCATGGATGATTACCATTGTTGTCAAGCCTGGGCATGAACATCGTAATGTGAATGGGACTACTCATTGCTAAGTGCTACATTCAGTGACCTGAAGAAGAGTTGTGTGTGGCTTGAAAGCTTGTCTCTCTCTCCAACAGAAGTTGGTCCAATAAAAGATGTTAACCTCGCCCACCTTGTCTCTCACATTCAATGATGAGCACTCATGGACTGGGTCCTAACCTAGGTAATAGCCACAGAATTCAAGTAACCTTTAAAAATTTCCATGATGTGTGAAATTTGACTGTACCAAACCTAAATACATGGCACTGAATCCAGGCATCCAGATTTAGCAGAACACTTCTTTCCATCTATTGGAAAGCTCTCATGCCACTTTAGTACGACACATTTTTAGAATACATTTGTTCTACATCTTAGAGTGGGAAGCCATACTCTTTTCTCCTGCCCCTGACATATGCTATATCCTATAAAATGATCCACCTTCATGGTAATTTTCTGCTTTAAACAAAAATACAATCCTTTCATGGCCTTCAAATCAAACATGAATCCTGCAGGATTAATACTGCATGGAAATACAGGTCCCATAGAAGTCAGCAGGAGTTTTCCAGAGACTGCAATGGGGCCAGAATTTCACCCATGGAGTTTAAGGATACAATGATTTCCTGCTAGAAATACACCACTGAAAAATGTAATATAGTTGTTGCATATACTCTGTCTCATTTTGGAAGGGTTTGTATTGATTTTTAGATGACAATGGAAAATTGAAATATCTGTCCCTCCTTGCCATAACATCAGAGTACTTTGCTGTCTTGGAATGTAAGTGTGTAACCTCAGAATAGCCCTGTGAGGTAGGGTAATACAATCATCCCTGTTTTTACACATGGAGAACTGAGGCCCAGAGAGACTACATGGGTTTGAATTCAGTCTCCCTTGCCCTAGGTGAACACTGTAATCACTAGACCATCCCTCTCTCTTGCTATGCTAATAATGTCTGCACCACTAACATTAAGACTCTTTAGTCTAAAGCAGTATCAATTCATTTTCCATATAAACTTCATACATTTCCCCATTTGTAGCATCACTGATATTCATTTTTGAAATATGTTATACTATTTGTGCTGATTTCTAATGAACACTACAGTGAAACAAGTTTTACACTTCCATTTTCCCTTGGTTGAGCCAGGAACTCTGATTTTTGAAGAAGTTCACTGAATTCATGATCCTAGTGGTGGAAGGAGTTGGAAAGACAAAAATGTAATTTATGCAATAAAAAAGCTAAAATAAAGTGCAAAGAAAAAATATCTGCAGTGCCTAGACCTGAGTTGGTTCACACATCAAGAAGCCAATAGTTGAGATTTCATTCCAGGAAAACTTGTAATCCCATCCTAGGCTTTTCATATCATTGAAAGGATGATAGAAAGAAATGAGTTATTAAATACAGCATCACTTTTGCTAAAATACTTCTAGGCAAGATATTAAAAGCCATAGAAATGACAAAGAAAAATATGTCAGACATATTTACTTTAAACGAACTAACTGTTGCCACATAACCTCTTGAAAGAGGGTTGTCTTATACGTTGCTGCATTTTACTGCTTTTTAGCTTGTTTCCAAATTAAATGTTTATTGAATTTGTTTCTTGTGTACAATAACTACATTTATCCCTGGTTTTTATTTGAAAATGTAGTTAATAAATTGCACAAAGTTTACATTGCCACAAAATCTTTTTGGTTTAACATATTCCAATTACTTCAAGTCTTATGTATAGATATATGAGACTCGAATCTATTCCCCTGAATTACATGTCATACCAATTAGTCTTGTAAAGAGACAGTGACAGAGCCTCAGGTGGTGTAAACAGGTCTAGCTCCGCTGAAGTCAGTGCTGCAAGGACTAGGAGTGCCTGCCAGGGGCTGGAACCAGGCCAGATTCACAGGGTCTTCATGTGCATGACCGTGGTCTCCCATGGATCCCACAGGTTCCAATGGGATTGGCCTTTTCTATGGGACGGCAATTATGCTCTCCATACCCTCAATAAAATGATAGTGAGGAGCTCTACAAGGGGATCCTCCCCAAGGGCCCCCATCCATAGAGATGATCCCAGCCTTGGTATTAACTTACTTCCTTAAACCCCTAAACATGGGCTCTGAATACAACATAAGAAGATTTTAATTAAGCTGGACTTCTGCTAAATGGCAGGGCTTCATTAGAATACAAATCAATCAAACGATTCACACTCAGCATAGGCACCAAGCAAAACCGTCAAGTCAGTCAAACCAAATCTTCTACAACATGACATAGTCAGTGCTGTGCAAATTGTTGGATATGTAAAATCCAGGAGTTATTAATGTGGTATGTTTAAAAACTCTGGCTACAGTGCATTCATCATCAAATTGTCTGATTATCAGTTATTTTAAGGAGCACTGCTCTAAGAAGTGCCATATGCAAATGAAATGCAAAACTGAGTGTCTAATCACCTGATAGTAACTCTGTGAACATTGTATATTGCAACCTATCACTGTAGCATAATTAAAGAGCCCCTGGTACATCACAAGAATCCCAATGTCCTGTCCACATTCCATTTTGGGTAATTTATTTCTCCCCCTAAATTATCCTGGTAGCTTCAGGTGGATAAGGAATATTTCATCTCTTTCTTCCCTAAAGGTGCTCTGTTGACATTTTCTGCTTTCTTCCCAAGAAGTGACTGCATGTCTATGGTGGCTGTGGTTTGTACAACTCTTTGGATCATGGTAGCATTATTTGAAATATTTTCACTTCTATGCACAGGGCCAGAAAGACAAGCAGAACTGCAGGGTGTCAATGCATGAGTGAGATGATGGTATAAGGAGAAGGGCTTTAGGTTCATTAGAAACTGGGAAACCTTTTGGGAAAGGAGGAGCCTATACAGGAAGAATGGGCTCCACCTAAACCAAAATGGAATGAGTCTGCTGGCATGTAAAATTAAAAAGATTGTTGATGACTTTTTAAACTATGGGTTGAGGGGACACTAGATGCAGAGGAGCACACAGTTTGAGTGGAGACATCCTTTCAGAAGGAATATATTAATAGGGGAATGGCATATACTAAAACAGGATAGGAAAGAAGATAGTAAGGATGGGTAGGGGCTAGAGAGGAACAGTCAAATATAAAAAAGAGTCCTCTTTAAATATAACACATGGAGGCAAGCAACTGAATATTGACAAAAATGTACAATTGCTTATATACAAATGCTAGAAGTCTAAACACTAAGATGAATGAACTAATTTGCCTGGCATTAAATGAGGATACTGATATAATAGGCATTACAGAAACTTGATGGAATGAGGATAATCAACAGGACATGGTAATACCAGGTACAAAAATATATAGAAATGACAGAGTAGGTTGTGCTGGTGGGGGAGTAGTACTATGTGTGAAAGCAAGCATAAAGTCAAATAAAGTAAAAATTTTAAAAGACTCAAACCTTACCATACAATCTCTATGGATAAAAATTCCATGCTTGAACAATAAGAGTATAGCAATAGGAATATACTACTGACTGTCTGATGCGGATGGTGACTGTGATCGTGAAATGCTCAGGGAGCTTAAAGAGGCTACAGAAGCAGAAAATGCAGGTATAATGGGGGATTTCAACTATCTTTATACTGACTGGATATATGTAACCTCAGGAAGAGATGCAGATAAAATTTCTAGACACCATAAATGACTGCTTCTTGGAGCAGCTTGTCCTGGAACCCACAAGAAGAGAGGCAATTCTTGATATAGCCCTAACTGGTGCACAAGATCTGGTGCAAGAGGTGAATACAGCAGAACTGTTCAGTAATAACTACCATGATGTAATTAAATTTAACATACTTGTAAGGGGAAATGCCAGAGAAACCCATCACAACAGTATTTAACTTTAAAAAGGGGAACTATACAAAAATGAGGAAGCTAAATAAGAATTAGAAGAAACCGTCACAAGAGTTGAATCCCTGCAAACCTCATGAAAACTATTTTAAAGCACCATAATAGAGGCTCAAACTATATGTATACCCCAAATTAAAAAAAAAATAACAAAAAAACCCCACAGTAAGAGGACCAGAAAGTGCCACTCTGGCTAAACAGCAGAGTTAAAGAGGTAGAGGCAAAAAAAGGGCATCCTTTTAAAAATTAGAAGCCAAATCCTAATGAGGAAAGAAGGAAGGAGAATAAACTCTGGCAAGTCAAGAATAAAAGTATAATAAGGCAGGCTAAGAAAGAATTTGAAGAGCAGCTAGCATACAACACAAACACTAGTTTTAAGTACATCAGAAGCAGGAAGCCTGCTAAACAGCCAGTGGGGCCACTGGACAATCGAGATGCTAAAGGGGCACTCAGGAAACACAATGCAATTGTGAAGAAGGTAAATTAATTCTTTGCATTTGTCTTCATGGCAGAGAATGTGGGGGGAATCCTCACACCCAAGCCATTCTTTTTAGGTGACATATCTGAGGAACTGTCCCAGGCTGAGTCAGTAGAGGAGGTTTTGGAACAAATTGATAAATTAAGTAGTGCTTAGTCACCAGGACCAGATGGTATTCACCCAAGAGTTCTGAAGGAACTCAAGTGTGAAATTGCAGAACTACTAACTGTGGTTGTTGCCTATCATTTAAATCAGCTTCTGTACTGGAAGACTGGAGTATAGCTAATGTGAAGCTGATTTTTAAAAAAAGGTTTCAGAGGCAATCCTGTCAATTACAGGCCAGTGAGCCTAACTTCAGTAACAGACAAATTGGTTGAAATTATAGTAAAGAACAGACGTAACAGACACAGATGAACACAATATGTTGGGGAAGAGTCAACACGGCTTCATGCATCACCAATTAGAATTCACTGTGGGGATCAAAAGGCATATGGACAAGGGTGATCCAGTTGATATAGTGTGCTTGGCCTTTCAGAAAGCTATTGACAAGGTCCCACACCAAAGGTGTTTAAGCAAAACAAACAGTCATGAGGTAGGAGAGTAGGTTCTCTCCTGGATCACTAACTGATTAAAAGATAGGAAACAAAGGGTAGGAATAAATGGTATGTTTTCCCAGTGGAAAGAGGTAAATCATGGTGTCCATCAAGGATCTGTCCTGGGACCTGTGCTGTTCAACATATTTATAAATGATTGGGAAAAGGGAGTGAACAATGAGGTGGCAACATTTGCAGAGGATACAAAATTATTCAAGATAGTTAAATCCTGTGAAAAGTTAGAGGGATTCCACAAAACTGTGTGATTGAGCAACAAAACAGCCAATGGTTTCAGAGTGGTAACCGTGTTAGTCTGTATCAGCAAAAACAACGAGGCGTCCTTGTGGCACCTTAGAGACTAACAAATTTATTTGGCCATAAGCTTTTGTGGGCTACAACCCATTCATCAGATGCCTGGAGTGGAAAATACAGTAGCAGGTATAAATACACAGCACATGAAAGGATGGGAGTTGCCTTACCAAGTGGCAATTTCAGCCAGTGAAATTCAGTGTTGATAAATGCAAAGTAATGCACTTTGGAAAAAAATCTCAACTATACATATAAAATAATGGGATCTAAATTAGCTGTTACTAATCAATAAAGAGACCTTGGAGTCAATAGTTGTCTGAAAACAACGTCTCAATGAGCAGCAGCAGTCAAAAAAGCTAACAGAATGTTATGAACCATTAGGAAAGGGATAGATAATAAAACAGAAAATATAATTCCACTATATCATAGAATATCAGGGTTGGAAGGGACCTCGGGAGGTCATCTAGTCCAACCCCCTGCTCAAAGCAGGACCAATCCCCCCTATAAATCCATGAGCCATATAATGCCACCATATAAATTTATATAAGCCCACACCTTGACTACTGCATGCAGATCTGGTTGCCCCATTTCAAAAAGATATACATTAGAACTGGAAAAGGTACAGAGAAGGGCAACAAAAATGATTAGGGGGTGGAACAGTTTCCATATGAGGAGAGATTAAAAAGATTTGGATTGTTCAAATTAGAAAAGAGATGACTAAAGGGGGATATGATAAAGGTTTATAAAATCATGAATGACATGGAGAAAATGAATAGGAAAGTGTTATTTACTTCTTCACATAACACAGGAATAAGGGGTCACTCAATGAAATTAATAGGCAGCAGGTTTAAAAAGGACATAAGTACTGCTTCACACAAATGTGTGAAGTTGTGTGAAGGTGGGGAACTGGGGAACTCTTAGTCAGGGGATGTCGTGAAGGCTAAAAGTATAACTGGGTTAAAAAAAATTAGGTAAGTTCATAGGTCCATCAATAGCTTTTAGCCAGGAGGCTCAGGGACAACCCCATATTCTGGATATCCCTAAACCTCCAACTGCCAGAACTTGGGACTGGACCACAGAGAATGGGCCACTCTATATTGACATGTTCTGTTCATTCCCTCTGGAGCATCTGGCACTGGCCACTGACAGTGGTGCCAGTATTACAAATGGGCAAACCAATTGGGGAAAATACAAGAGCAATCCCAAATCTCAGAATAAAGTGGACCTCAGATTTCATTTTTGTTCTGATTGGTTCAGGTACACAACCCTTCTCCTGCTTTTTTCACCATAACAGGTCTATCTTTTACTGAAATATATTGCAAGGTGAGTCTCAGATCTAGCAGTCTCTGCTTGTCTAGCCACTGTCTACAGATCTCATGAGTGCTGGAAATGCATTCTGGGAACGACTGAGCTGGGAGAGCCCCATAACTTGCTAAGTTTGAAAACTGCAATATGAAGACAGCAAAAGAGTGAGTGCCAGACCTGAGACCTTACCTTTCTGCTTCCAACAGAAGGCAGAAGACCTGAATGTTGAGATGAAGGAACTGGGGAGTTAGGAAACGGAGCTGAGAGGTTAGGTTGGGCGACTGTTAGGAGCTCAAGATATAGATCTGGATGGTCAGAATACTGATAATGGGAAACTCAGTCAGACAATGGGCCTACATGATCCTAACTCTTATTTTTAAAGAGGTGAAAATCCCAGATATGCAGGCTGTATATTTAAAAGCAGAGTACACAGTGCCCCGGGATTTCTATAGGCAGTTACAATGCACTACTTGTGAGTGCAGAAACATCTTGTGAAATTTTAACTATATCTGACATTGCTGATGAGAAGACACAGAAAAGTCAAATCCTGATCTAATTGTCATTGATATCCCAAGTCTATAAGTGAGTCAGCCAGAATAACAAGTTTTACAAATAAAGCTTGGCAATCTAGGATTGGCTAAGAGAATTCAAACTATTCTGCCAGACAAATGGAATAGAGTTTATCCCTAAGCAGAATCCCCATTTGTTTTCACTGTAAATTGCATGACTCCAGGGCCTGCTAGAGAAATCTTGGCAGGCACCAGTGATACCTGGTATAATGCCAGCCAACATTTCCTCAATGGAATTATGATAAAAATAACATTGTCTCAAAAACACCTGCAGGAAATGACCAAAACCCAAAATCAAATACAATTTGTTGCAATATACTGGTCATCATGCAGATAATGGCAAGACTTTTTTATTTTTTGGACCTGCACAGATGTTCAAGGTTGGGTTAGAAGGGTGCAAGCACCCATATACAGGCTGGGCACAAAATTATCCTTGTATTTGTAAGGATAAGGCCTTTTCCTGTAGCCATATTGTAAGTTCTGAGGCCTTTGTCTGTGGCCATATTAGGAGAGAAGCAGCCATGAGCTAAGAACCAGAAAGTCACATCCTCACATTCCATCTAAATTACATTAAAACAATGTAATATTGGGCTATTAAGAAGTCGATCCTGTCCCAATAGCCCACCATCACCAGATTAAGAAACAGATCTTAAGATGGTTAAAGAAAACTTAGTTTAATAGCATTCCGTCTGGCAAGAAATCATATATCAATATCAATAGTTGTGGTTTCTTTCTTGTTTTGTCCTTATGGTCCCCACTTCTCTATTGTTTGTCTGTGTGATCTCTGTCTGGTTCTTTGATTGTTTCTGTCTGTTACATAATTAATGTTGTGAGGTGTAAATCAAGGAAGGTGGTGGAGTATGATTGGTTAAAGGATTGTTTTACAATATGTTAGGATTGGTTAGAAAATTGTTTAGTAATACTTTAGTAAAATGATTGGTTAAGGTATAGCTAAGCAGGACTCAAGTTTCACTGTGTGAACTGGGGTCCAAAAGGAAGTTCTTTGGAATCAACTCCAGGACACAACCCCAAGATCAGAGCTGCCAGACCTCAACAGCCTGCCAACCATGCTGTGCAGAAGCTGGAGTCCCCCACATGACCTGATCCTGACTGGCCATCAAGAAAAGTTCATCTGCCTTATTGGGAGTGGTGAGCATTGTATGCTTAGCGTTTGTATTCTGTTTTGGTAATTGTTAATAAATAGAGATTAATTGGATATTACTGTGTAAGGCTCTTTCACTGCTAAAAGACCCTGCAAACCTGCAGAGTGTAAGGTTATGCCTTGAGCCCTAGGAACTGGGTAAATGTTGGTGTCCCTACAGCGTGCAAGTAACAGAATTTTGTGGGGATAACATACTCTTGTGAGCACAAGAACTACTAAACTGCTGCCATTGAATTATTTATTATTTGCATTACAGCAAGCACCCAAAATGTGGTAGACATTGTAGAAACACATGTGAAGAGACCGTCCTTGTTATAAAGCAATTACACTCTAAGTGTACAGATCCTGCCGACTACGCCACTGTGACGGGTTGGACCACAGAAACCCCCTGGGAGCTGCCACCTGATATGCCAAGACTACTTCTGCCCCTGCTTTCCCTGCCTTCCCATTTTGGGACTTCAGTGCCCTGCCTGGTTTGAACCAGACCCGCTAGCCTGCGGCAAACCCAGACCCAGGTCTGAACCATGTCCCCTAACAGCTGTAGGCTTAATTGAAAGCAGGTTAAGAAGTGTTGCTGTCTTTAATACTCAGATGCTCAATTCCCAATGGGGTCCAAACCCCAAATAAGTCCATTTTACCCTGTATAAAGCTTATACAGGGTAAACTCAAATTGTTCGCCCTCTATAACACTGATAGAGAAATATGAACAGCTGTTTGCCCCCCCAGGTATTAATACATACTCTGGGTTAATTAATAAGTAAAAAGCGATTTTATTAAATACAGAAAGTAGGATTTAAGTGGTTCCAAGTAGTAACAGACAGAACAAAGTGAATTACCAAGCAAAATGAAATAGAACACGCAAGTCTATGTCTAATACAGTAAGAAAACTGAATACAGATAAAAACCTCACCATCAGAAGAATTCCAGTAAGCTTCCTTTTACAGACTAGTCTCCTTCTAGTCTGGGTCCAGCAATCACTCACACCTTAGTTACTGTCCTTTGTTCCAATTTCTTTCAGGTATCCTTGGGGGTGGAGAAGCTATCTCTTTAGCCAGCTCAGGACAAAATGGAGGGGTCTCCCAGGGGTTTACATAGACTGTCTTATGGGTGGAGATCACCTCCTCTCTCCTTTGCAAAGTCCAGCTCCAAGATGGAGTTTGAGTCATATGGGCATGTCACATGTTCATGCATGACTCAGTTTTTACAGGCAGCAGCCATTGTCCACATCCTACCTTGAACGTCCTCATGTAGACTTCTTATGTGGATTGGAGCCTTTCAAGATCCATTGTTCATTACGTGCTTCTTGATTGGGCACTTAACTTGTAAATTCCTTTCTAAAGAAGCTGACCAAATGCTTTACTAAGGCTACTTAAAAATCAAGCAAGTACACAGCCAATATTCATAACTTCGAATAAAAAAAATGATACATGCATACAAATAGGATTAATAGATTCAGTAGATCATAACCTTTACAGAGATATATTACATGGCATATGTTGCATAAAACACATTCCAGTTATGTCACATATACATTCATAAGCATATTTCCATAAAGCTTTATGAGGGGCACCATCACACGGTCATTTTAATACACATCGGAGGTAGATGGTTAAGAATCGAGTGACTACTGTGGAAAATTATGTTTCTTCGTGCCAAAGAATAAAGAATAACGTCTTTTACCATTATAAATCCAAAATGTGAGTATCTTTAAGTGTTATTAAACCTTAGCGCAGGGGTAGGCAACCTATGGCACGCGTGCCAAAGGCGGCACATGAGCTGATTTTCAGTGACACTCATGCTGCCTGGGTCCTGGCCACCTGTCTGGGGGGCTCTGCATTTTAATTTAATTTTAAATAAAGCTTCTTAAACATTTTAAAAACCTTACTTACTTTACATACCACAATAGTTTAGTTATATATTATAGACTTATAGAAAGAGAGCTTCTAAAAACGTTAAAATGTATTACTGGCACGCGAAACCTTAAATTAGAGTGAATAAATGAAGACTCGGCACAGCACTTCTGAAAGGTTGCCGACCCCTGCCTTAGTGTTATTATCGGGCTGTATAATTATGAACTTTTCTTTGTTATAACTAGTTCACATGTAATAAATAAGGTCCATAAAAGAAAAGTAACAGCATTAAAGCTTAATAGACTACAAAAGTGCTGATGTCACAGGCCAAGCGGGTAACCATGAGGAAGGGGATTACTTTCCAAACAACCAGTGTCAGGTTATTACGTCAAAAAAGGTGATTTTGTTTCCGTGTAAACGTTGTAACTAACTGTTTTAATAGGTAAGTGAGTGTATGTTACTAATCAGTGAACCTTTAAGCAGTGTTGGGATGGCTGCAATGTGGTTTAAATCACCAACCATGTGGTGTGTCAGCCATCCTTAACGCTATAATGCTTGCAGTTGGGAACACAGTTAGTACATAACAATATTCAAATGCCCCATGGCAGAAAGAGGAAAAGAAAACCCTCAGGAGCTGAGTATCATAAACAAAAGGCTGAGAAGGAAAAGGACCAAGCAAAACAGCAGGGATTCTTCCTGAAATATCTTCTCTTTAATCCAAATAAAGATGGAAGCAGTTCACAGCATCCAGATGAAGGCATTTTACTTGGAGAGGAGGTTAGCTCACATCCGCATGGAAGCGGATTGGAACATCAAGATGAAGGTATATTACTTTGAGATGGGGGTAACTCACATCCACAAAAAAGCAGTTTAGAAACTCAAGATGATGGAAACTTACTTCTAGATGAAGGCAGCTCACAGCATCAGACTGATATGGAAGTGGAAAAAAATTATTCACCTTCAGAGACACATGCAGAAATTGAAGTAAATGAAGTAGAAGGAAGAAAGGATGAGGAAGTTACAAACAAGTTACAGTATGGGGACCCAGCTTCATGGCCCAGATGTGATGACAGTGTGTGGCAAATTCTCGTGAAACATGGACCCAAACAAGTTCATGAATTTCCCTTCCCTAAGGGTAGAAATAAAAGAAAATTCTTTGCTCAGCATTACAAGAGGAAACTCATTAATGGGGAAGAAATTCATCAAAACTTGTTACAATATTCAGTGTCGAAGGACTCTGTGTTTTGCTTTTGCTGCAAGTTGTTTAGAAATCAAGCAATTGGTACATCACTTACTGAAAATATTTCAAAGGATTGGAAAAACATATCTTCAATTCTCTCTTCACATGAAAGAAGTACAGAACATTTGGAATGTTTTCAAAATTGGAAAGAACTTGAATTACGATTGAAAAAAGGAAAAACTATTGATGAAGAAAATGTACGTGTGATCAAGGAAAAAGAATACTGGCAACAATTATTAGAGAGTCTGATTGCTTTAGTGAGAGTTCTCAGTGGGCAAAATTTAGCATTCTGCAGCCGTGGTAGAAATGAAAAATTATACACTCCAGGTAATGAAAACTTTTAAAAAATGTGTTGAATACCTAGCTTTGTTCAATCAAGTCATGAAGGAGCATCTATGTAAAATAACTGATCATGAAACACAGGTTCATTACTTAGAAAAAATATGCAGAATGAACTGATTCAAATCCTAGCAAATGCCATTAAAAAGAAAATTGTAGAAGCTGCCCATTCTGCAAAATACTTTTCAATAATACTGGACTGTATACCAGATGTGAATCATTGACATTGATCATTCATAATAAATGATGTTGACCATTCATTTTGTGGATATGAAAAAGTCTGCAGATGAAGACAATGTTGAAGTGCTCATAAAGGAACATTTTTGGGGTTTCGCACCACTGAAGGAGATGACTGGAGCATTTATGATTGAAACTATTCTAGAAGAGCTTGGAACAATGTCATTATCTGTTGAAAACTTACGTGGCTAAGTAATGGGAGTAACATGAAGGGTAAACACAATGGTGTGCAAGGGAGAATGATGGAAATCAATCCAAGGGCCTTTTTCGTTCCTTGCAGTATGCATTCTCTGAATT
Organism: Lepidochelys kempii; assembly: GCF_965140285.1. Taxonomy (NCBI): domain Eukaryota; kingdom Metazoa; phylum Chordata; order Testudines; family Cheloniidae; genus Lepidochelys; species Lepidochelys kempii. The sequence continues at coordinate 60,221,241 of NC_136382.1, forward strand.
TATTTGTCAATGATGCTGCTAGATGCTGTTTGGAGGCAAGCAGTTTCTTTGACCTGGTGCAATGTGTTTGTGTGTTTTTCTCAGGCTCAACACACTGTTGGGAGATTCTGACTTGCCATGTGAATTCTCTAACTGTGAAATCACTTAGTCAGATAAGATGGGAGAGTCACACTGATGCTTTGAAGCCTCTTCGCTATGAACTTGGAAACATTTATGATGCCCTAATTGAAATTTCTGATACTACCTTTACTGGATCATCTGGCAATACAGCACATTCAGACGCAGAAGCTTTTGCAAATGGCCTTTCCAAGTTCAAATCATTTTGTGGTATAATATCCTTTTTGAGATTAACCTCACTAGTAATCAGCTTCAGGAAAAGAACTTGAACATACATTCTGCTATTCAAAATTGAAGCAAACTAAAAATATTCTAGATGAATTCAGAAGTGATGAAGGGTTCAAAAGAACACTGGTAGATTCTCTCGAGCTTGCTGAAGAAATAGACTGACAGAATTTGAACCAGAGCCAGTTCACATTTGGCAAACGAAACAGTAGTTTTCATATGAAGGACAAGACACACCCATTCCGAACCCAAAACAAAGGTTCAAAGTGAATTTCTACTTCGCAGTCCTGGATACTGCTATGCACTTGATTGACGAAAGATTTCAACAGATGCAGCAGCTAGAGTCAGTATTTGGCTTTCTATATGATATCCACAGCTTGCAAAAGAAAACAGCAAAACAGATAAGATAATTTTGTATAAAACTGGAGTCGGCATTGACTCATGAAAATACAAAAGATATTGATGCTACAGATTTGTGTAGTGAGCATCAGGCTTTTTCAAGATGACTTAAGAAACATAATATCTATTTTTAAAGTATTTTTTTCTATTTTATGTCAATTTAAATTTTCACAGTTACAGGAAATTTGGGGGCGGCAGACAATTATTTAAGGACAGTAGATGTTGCGATTCAAAAAACTGTTGTTACCATTAGAACACACATTTTTTAACATCACGTCAAAATATACAAGGTAAATAGCCTTAAATCAAACTCTAATAAGTTCTTTAGCAGCATTTTTCATACTTTACCTCTCTGCACATTTTTATTATCATAGGAATATTTTTCCATCAGTTTTTTTGTGTGCAGTGAAATTGCCATTTACTGACATTTTCCGATAAAAAAATCTAATAATGCCAAACTGGCTTACATCTCCAAGAAGGAGCAATATGCGTCCCATCTAGGGAGTGCTACTTATACATGGGGACAATCTCATTGGGAGTTCACTGATGACAGAGCTGGAACATTAATTTGATACATTTATTTCGTTGTGTTTCTTTTTAAAGGGGTGGGACAGAGGATTTGCATCAACAGTTTAATAGATAGCATTGCAAAAATGATCACAAAAGAAATAGCAAAAGAGCCAAGACAGCATTTTTCTGCTGTTGAGAAAATATAATCTAATAAATATATTTCCAACCCTGCGAGCAGGGTGTTGGCAACACAGCTCCCATTCAGATTAATTGGAGGTGATATCCTGCTCACCACACCAAAAGTATTCCCCTAGCAATCCTCCAGAAAGAGAGGGGAAGCCAGAAATCCCAAGTGTTGATTCTGCCAGTCTCATCCCTATAGGCAGCAGTATTAATGAAACTAAACGCTTTATGGGTTAGGTACAAGATGTTCTTTCAGAAAAGAGCCATCTGTAGCCAAAGGCAAAGAGGAGGGAAATTATATGGAAAGAAGTAAAGAGAAAACAAGAAGCAATGCAAAAAAAAGGTAATCTTATAGCTCTAGAGCAAAAGAAAATGTTTGGCACAGAAAGCTACGGAGCACATAATTAACGTGTACTGCGGGAAAAAGGCATAAGGGTTTGCAAGACACACAGATGTCAAGATTTACTAGGACATATTTAGGTTTCTCTCTCTCCATTGGGTGGTGCTTCACTGTTTTTGGACCACCAGGCAACAGAAGCAGTGACAGATCTGAATGACTCACAGACATTTCTAACATGAGTCAGTTATCACTTCCTGGAATAAGTATTGATTCCATTCCTGGCTGGACTAAAGGTGTCTCTGATAGCTCATTAGTAAAATTATACCATGCTTAAGGACCATGGTTTTCTCCTGTAACTTTTTGTGTCTTCTAAGGCTGTGATCCAGCAAAGCAGTTAACCTGCTTAACTTTATTCCATTGACTACAACTGCATTGCTACTCACATGCTCAGAGTTTAGCAAATGCAAGTTCTTTCCTGGATCAGGGCCTAAATAGTTAATAGGTGTTTATAGTTTTACTATATTGTATTCTTCACTTACTGGCTCACTACCAGACTCTCATATATTCTTTCCCATGTGTTTCTACCATCCCTATGTGATCCTTGGATTTGTTCTTTCCATAGCTTAGATCAGTGGTCTCCAAAGTGGAATGCGCAAGATGATCCCTGGTGGTGCGCGGCAGGAGGAGCGCCACCAGCACGCCTGCGGCAGCTCTTCCCTTTTTTTCTTCGGCGGCAGACCTGCGGCAATTTTTCTTTTTCCTGGGGGTGCGCAATCAAAAAAGTTTGGAGACCACTGGTTTAGATGCTCAGTTGAAACCCTTGCTGAAGGTCATAAGGTCACCATCTTAGCCAAACCCATTTGGCATGAAAGTCTTACATGGAGTATTTTGGACTTTTTATAGGGTTTATAATGAGTTGATACTATGATAACGAGATCCTATTCCATGTGAAGGTGTAGCAGGGCTTCCTGTTCCTTACGAAGTTTATTGTATTCTGTTTGTATGATTATATAGAATTATTAGGGCTGTCAAGTGATTAAAAAATTAATCATGCTGTTAAACAATAATAGAATACCATTTATTTAAATATATTTGGATGTTTTCTACATTTTCAAATATATTGATTTCAATTACAACAAAGAATACAAAGTGCTCACTTTATATTTTTATTACAAATATTTGCACTGTAAAAATGTAAACACTTATGTAAGGAAATAGTATTTTTCAATTCCCCTGATACAAGTACTGTAGTGCAATCTCCATCATGAAAGTACAATTTACAAATGTAGATTCTTTTTGTTACATAGCTGCACTCAAAAAACAAAACAATGTAACAAAAAGAAAAGTGAGCACTGTACACTTTGTATTCTGTGTTGTAATTGAAATCAATATATTTGAAAATGTAGAGAAACATCCAAAAATATTTAATACATTTCAAGTGGTATTCTATTGTTTAACAGTGCTATTAAAACTGCAAGTAATCTTCATTAATGTTTTTATCACGATTAATTTTTTGAGTTAATTGCGTGAGTTAATGGCGATTAATCAACAGCCCTAATAATTATAGTTCTATCTGAACTATCTGTCAGTGAAAAGCTTTATTCTATTTGCGCTTGCTTTAAAATCATATGGGACCAATTTTAGCCAGGATTTCTTTTTTCCTCTCCAGCCTTTATTATTACTTTGGTTCAATGATTTGAAAGAACATTCAGTGTGAATTGTACTTAGAGTGCAAGACTAAAATAAAATTTAAGATTAAGAAAAGGGAGCAATAATGGAAGTTGTATATAAGTATTAAAACAGCAAGTGAAGTGTTCAATGTTTCCAAGAAAATTCCTTATCTAATAACAGAACATTGACACACACGAGGGAACAAAATCCCCCCTTCCGACTACAATTTTGCACAGATTTCTATTGATCCTGGCTATTTCTTTCAAAATGTAATCAAAACAATTACGTATCTAGGACCCCAAACATCTCCTATTAAAGTCAATGGGAGTTGTTCCACTGACTTCAAAAGGAGCAGGACTGGAGCCTAAATTTATTTAGTTCTTCACTGAACCTACCAATGATTTGAAAGGCAGCAATAAAAATATTCAAGTATTTGTGAAATCCTGTGAAATGCCCAAAGGCTGACTTTGGCCTGAGAGGGAAAACAACTTTATTTTTCACATTTGATCTTGCTATAGTCAAACTGCACATTAGGAGATAAAGGTGAGGCTGTGATTACATTCAAAGTTACAGTATCTTTTTCTTCTCTAATGTGATCTTTTCATGTTTACAGCATTTTGACTCCTAGTGGTATTGTGTTGTGCAAATGGTAGTGGTTTCACCAATAGTTAAAAGAAAGCATGTTCTGCCATATCAAGCAACTTACTTCCAGGAATGTGGCATGTCTGCACAGGCTCTCACACAATGAGGCAGGCCTTATGTGGAGAAAGAAATATCAGACTAGCTGCTCACTTTCTGAGGAAGTTCACAGTCTAGCCCAGAGAGTATGATTTGATTACACATATTGGGCTCAATTCTCCCCTGAGTCTTAATAATCCTATATGTAGAAGAACAGGGAGCAGAGGGAGGGGCCATCAGGGAGCAAGTTACATCTACCTGACTCTCTGCCACCCCAGGCCTGCCCGGGGGAGGGGGGAAGAGGGAAGTGGGGCAATTTGCCCCAGGCGCGCAATTTCGGCAGCAATTCGGCAGTGGGTCTTTCAGTCCCTCTCTTCCTCGTCGGTAGCACTTCAGCAGTAGTTCAATTGCTCTGCTTCAGTCTTCTGCGGCAATTCGGAGGCGGGTCCTCCTGTCCTCTTCTTTCTTCGGTGGCACGACTTGGGTTTTTCTTTTTTTTTTTCTTCACCACTTGGGACGGCAAAACTAACTGTTTTTTATGGAAGGGGCCCCCGAAATTGCTTTGCACCAGGCCCCCTGAATCATCTGGGAGGCACTGTGCCACCCACCCCCAGAATTATTTGGAGCAGTGTAAGCGGAGTGTCAAGTGTGCATGTTCCTCTCTTCCCCAGCATGCCTCAACATCTGTGGGGGGTCAGAGGAATAAGGGCAGAGGGTGGCTGGCATAAAAACTGGTCCCATCAGATTTGCACCAGTGAAAAGTTCTCTTCACAAGTGGACTTCTCAGCTGGCCACTTGTGGACAGAATCTAGCCACTTTGCACCACCTGGGCAGCACACGGTGACTGGATCTGTAACGATAAAGCCTTTTCCTGTAGCCATATTGTAAGGTCTGAGGCCATGGCCGTGAATTCAGATGAGACTGACCTTGCCTGACCAACAGGGAAAGTCCACCTGCATGATCCAGATTTGTGAGCATAGCATTGTATGCTTAGCATGTGTATTTTGCTTGGTAATTGTTAGTAAATAGAGGATAAGGATATTACTGTGAAAGAGCTTTACACTGAGAAGAGGTCCTGCAAACCTGCAGAAGATATGCTCTGAGCTCTGGGAATTGCATAAGGGTGGGGGTGCCTAAATTAACAGGATTATGGCTTGAGCCCATGGAAGGATAAAGAGTGGGTGCCCTAGAGCATAAGGTTACACCTTGAGCCCTAGATACTGGGAAAAGGTGGGTGCCCTTACAGTGTGTAACAGAATTTTGTGCAAGTAACAGATCATATCATAAGAAATGGCGCTTTATCTTTAAGCAGTTTTTGTTTTAAGCAGTTTTGTTCAGTTTGGCCATTTGCTACTCTTTCTCTTGGAGAAAAAACTTCACATACCCTTCATAATGCTCATCTCCTGCTCTTCACATGAGCATTTTTCTGCCCCCGGCTCTGCACTTTGGGGGGGCCCCCACGCTTCAGGGGGACATGGGGTCCAGGGTGGCCTGGGGACTTAGCGGGGGACTTGGCGCCGGCAGCAGCAAGCGACCCCGCCTCAGCCCGCCCCGCTCCGCCAGCTCCCGGTGTCGCTTGGGGGAAGGTATGGAAGCTGGAAAGAGGTGGAGAGAAGGGATTTGGGGGAAGGGATGGAGTGGGCGCAGGGAGTAGGCAAAGCAGGGATGGGAAGAGGCAAGGCGGGGGCAGAGCAGAGGCAAGAAGAGGCGGGCAGAGGCTAGGGGGAAGGGGTTGAGTGGGGACGGGGTGGAGCAGGGCAGGCTGGGGCCGGGTCGCCTGCTGCTGCTGCTGGTGCCAGGCCCCCACTACCCCCCAGGCTGCCCTGGACCCTCCATCTCCCTCAAGCACAGGGCCCAGGGCAGTTGCCCTGGTCCATCCTATGGACGGGACGGCTCCAAAAATATAAGCCCGAACACTGGTGGAGCATTGGCACCATAGGCCCATATAACTTGCTGCCTATGATAGCAGATGATGTATTTCAGTCTTGTATGGCTTTTATGAGATTTAGACTTGTTTAAATATTGCATGTGGCAGTAAGTTAAGCATTTTTGAGTTATCTGGAATGGTAATGTTGAAATAAATATGCTAGTTCTTGGAGTAAATGAGAAAGCTGACTTCAATGCTATTTTAACAGTTCAAAGAAAAGGAAACCAGTGGTGCTCCCAGACCCACTAGATGGCACTGTGTACAGGTCTGATAATGTGTGATATTAACCATCAGGGAAAAGTTCTTAGCAAAACCAAGAGGCAAAAATAAGTCTTAGCCCAAAATCTCTATAGTTCCTTGAATCGCTTAGATTTCCAACAAAATTTCTAAATCTGGAACTTCATACAACCATTCTGCCTGCTCAGCAACTTTCCTCAGTCACTCTAAATTAATGCTCTTTTACACAGTTACTGCTATTTTCCCCCCAGAAGCGCCAGTGTTTTTCTTCCAGGCCCTGGCCCACTCCCAAAACATTCCAGAGGTTTCATGGAATATTTAGAAAACCAGTGCATATGACTGGAGGGATACATATTTCAACCAACCCTCTCAAAAAGATTGTAAGTTACACTGATGTGATCCTATGCTTCCATCCTGGTTACAGATTGTCTGATATAGAGGCTTGATCCGGATCCCATTAAAGCCAATGGGATTCTTTCCATTGAGTTCAGTGGGAGTTGGATCAGGACCTCTGTTGGGCTGCCAAGAGACAAAAATGAGGGCACTGTTATTTCATATGGATAAACCTTTTCCTCTTCTTTGTCTGGAACATCTGCCCTCACTCAAACACCCACCAGTTAATACTCCCATTGAAAGCTGATGGGATGATAAGGTGCAGTTTACAGTTCTATGTTTTGGAGCAGCTTTTCCCCATGTGTGCTTTACTAACTGCTATGGGAGTGTGTTTTTCAAAGGTAAAATCTCTGTCTGTTACTCCCTCACAACCCCCATCACCCATCTTTAAAAATGTCACTTTGGATGTGACTCCTCCAGGGCTCTAAAACACAGGATTGAGGTTCTTTTATCTTTTGAAAGGGTTTTAATGACTTGGCTTCCCAAGCAAAAGTGCTACACAAGAAGATCCCTATTCTCCTCCCCTTTGACTTCATTGCTCATTCAAATTCCCTTAATTAGATACATTAAAACATTCTGTTCAGTGTTCTAGCCACAAATAATCCAATTTTAAAAATACATAGAAAATATATAGGCTGAGCAAAGTCAGCAATAAAGTGCAGTGACTCGTCAAAGGCAAGTCCCACTCTACCCACTCAAGGCACACTTCAAAGAAAGTCTGGGTATATAGGTCACTAACAGGATGTTTGACTCACCACTGCAGTGCCTCCAGCTGGCCATCCTGGGAATTAGCTCAGGGTTGCCAGTGCATCCTCCTCTGGTGGTGTCTCACCCGTCATCACTTCTGTTTCCACCTCCAGGACCCACATCGCTCCCCTGACCATGTCATCCTCTTCTGGACACAGCCCTCTGGCTGTGCCCCACTCGGTTGTTTCCCTCCTTCCAGGGGACCAACCGTCCTCAGTCCAACCACTTGCCAGTCCAACCACTTGCCTCAGTGGCAAACTGCAGTCCATACACTGGCCACTCCCCTCAGTGGCAAGTGGAGGCTAAGCAGGAAGTCGGGGAGGGGAAGACCTGGGCCCCACTGCTACTCCGGGTCCTGACCCAGGGACCCTACAGCCATCAGCCTTATGCTGCCCCTCCTTCAACTCCACCATCTCCTTTCCCTGGCCATTTCACTGCAGCCCCGGCACCTCTCCTCTGCCCTTGTATCAGGGCCTCAGCCAGGCAGCTGTCAGCCTGGAGCTTCCTCATATTCTGCTGACCCTGCCCAGCACTGCTCTGTCCATGGTTCTCCAGCCCTCTAAGCAGCCAGTCCTCCTCCCTCAAACTCCATGGAATGATTACCTCCGTTTTGCTCAGCAGCCCCTTCTTATATGGGCCTGTCTGGCCCTGATTGGCTCCTCCAATAAATGTTCCCCCAATTGGCTGGCATTACAAGCCTTTTCCTTATTGGCTGCCTCTCACGCAGCCTTCCCAAGATTGCTTTAACCCCTTACATACCAGTGAGGGGCCCCATCACGGTCACACGGAGCCTGTTTCTCCAGTGAGGGTAAGTTCCAGAAGCCCAGGGTGGCTACTAAAAATGGAATTCTGAGCTCTAGTCACAGAGAAATTGTCAAACAAAGATCAAAAGAAGAGGAAACAAAGAGAAAAATGAGGTGAAAGTTACTCTTATCTTTTTAGGCACTGGTCCTGCAATTGAGTACATGTGGGTGGACCGTGAGCCTGCACAAAGGCCAATGGAGTCAACAAGACCCCATATTTATGCATGAATGTACCTATTCACAGACAGTTGAAGGAGAGGGGCCACATTTAGCACAGTACTGTGGTTTAAGTCTTTTCAAACTTTAAAAATGGGCCCATCTCTTAAATGGACAGCTAGTTACATCAAAACAAAAAAGAAAGAAAACAAAAAATGAAAACAGGCAATCCACCAAGGTTACCATATTAAGAGTATTCACTGTATTCAGTGTTTTATCAGCAACTATATAGGCTCCCAGCCTTGAAATTTTCCTAAGGCCTGATCTTCAGGCTCAGCTAAGCTCTACTCAGTGCAGGACATGAGCAGGGGGCGAAATGGGGAGATTTTGGGGGCCCAGGCCTGAGTTATGACAGCTGCAATGCTGCTTTAACTTATAGCAACTTGTAATGACCCCTAAGGGACATTACACCAACCAGGGAACACTGAAGTGCAGAGTACTGTAGCCAAGACCTTCACAACATGACCCCTATGCCAGGGTAATGGCATGGAGCAAGTTAAACGGTCCAAAGCAATCCTCAGGTGCCCATTTATTGCAAGTTTTCCTGCTCTATAGCAGAGGCCAGAATCTGATCCCCAAATCTTCTGCTAGCTCCACAGAACAATTCCTCACTTATTAAACCTCTATCACAAAACTGGTGGGTACGTCTGTGTTCTGTATTTTCTCTAGGCAAAGAGCAAATCGTTTGGGGTCACGTTGTTTGTCAGACTTTGCAACTGCCTAATAATTTCTGGCCTCTCTGAATGTTATTTGAGAAAGCAGGGCCAGGGCACAGTTCAGCATTCCATGTCCTCTTCCAGTGTCTGAGGATCCAGTTCTTATGTTTGCTTGTTTTTTTAAAGAGAATAAGGTGTTCGGGGGGAGGGGGGGAATCAACAGACCTTTGAAGAAAACCATTTGCAGATGATCAAAGAGTGAGGCACTACACAAATATTATGAAAATAACAAGAAGCTGTGAAACATCAGCACTGGTTTTCCATAACAACTAAATACACGCCTGCAGGTTCACATTTTCTTCTGTGCCCTTTGCCACCATTAATGATTCATGTTTAAACAGTGTAGAGATTCTGCTTTCATTTCTCCTGTAACTTCTTGTTTGGTCCTATAATGAAGCAATTAAAGTGAGTTTATGATATTACAGTTAAAGTTGGCAAATCCAAACCTACCTGCAGTGCTTTTAGGTGGCAAACCAGTAGGAATCCACCCTCAGCTCAACATGTGTGTGTATGTTTTACAAGCCTTTTAAACCCTGTCCCTGAAAACCTACCTTAAAAGCTTCTAGATTACCTGCAGGGTTTCAGATTCTATTGCACTTAATCAGAATTTAGAAGCCTCTAGGAATAGTTCAACAAAATAAAGGAATTTAAACTAGGATATTCTTAACCTCTTTACAACTGAATGGATTTATTTCGAACCTTGCTGTTGCTACTTTAGATGGATGTTACATTGAAATCAAGGTATTCAGTGTCAGGCTATATCAGTAATGAATAGATAATACGATGTTTCCATACAGGTACCCAGTACATTCTGCATCAGCAAAGGAGTAGGCCTTCACAAAGGAACAACCAGCTATAAGGTGCCCCATAAAGGCTCAGCCCCACTTTGTGGAATACAATTATCAGAACAGTTTGCAAAAATAATAAAATAATAATAATAATAATAAAATAATAAATAATAATAAAAACTTTACACATACGCAACAGCTTCAAGCATGTGTAAAGTGCCAGATGTGATTCTGATTATGTACTACATTCCAGCTGATAACAATAATCAGATTCTCCTTCGAGCCCTGACGAAGGGGCAGCACAGGGGAGGAATCATGCATGCCTCACTGAGTCATAATTCCTTCTCTGTTCCTCCCTTACTGACCCATGCCATCAGTGGATTATTATCTCCACATGTCCTTCCAGCTACAATAGCCTGTGAGTTGGGAGTGATGGGCAGAGCAAGACTCTGTCCATTAGCATTGCCCTGTTTGGAGAGGAGGGGCAAGCAGCCATTTACCCATGTATACCTGGACCTAAGGTATAGGGGAGGCCATACAGAGACACACTAGGTGTGTATGGGTGGGTCTTCCTTCACCTTCTGCCCCTTCACAGGCACAGAACCCAGGCCACTGTCTCTCCCAATCTAATTTAAGCAATGATAATTTATTTGCATTTTCTCAATTAAAAGCAACAAAGACACAGCAGGTCTGACTCTACTCTGGCTTGCATTGATTGTACATAATGTAACTCCATTGACTTCAACAGATTTACTCCTGATTGATCCCAGTCTATGTGAGAGAAGAATCAGGCCCAATTCATCTACACTATACCAGCTAAGGTTATCAACTTCAGGAGCAATGCTACCAGTTGCCTATTCCAGTGTTCAGTGCTTCAGCTGGTGGTTGTAATGGTTGTGTGGCTGGTGTGTAGTAGTTATGTATGTAATAATGATAATTGTAATTCTACCACCACAAAGGCATTGGTGGTGATATTGATTTGACAGCAGTTATGCCAGAGAGAGGACAGAAAAGGCAATTTCTTTTGAATGTATTATTATTTATCTCTAGGGTGACGAGAAGAAGGTGCTGAAGAGAAGATTTAAGAGTCACCTGACCACAAGCAAAGTAAGCACATTACTTCCACAGTGTACCTGAGCCACTACACTCCTCCATCCTGAGAAGAGCAGGCATTTGAAGGTTACTGACAGATATTGCTCCTCACATAATAGAAGAATATATTGTGACTGAGCAATCTGCCTGGATATACTAGTATTGGCCATTGGTTTCTTTTTGAGTTTGAGCCAGACTTTACACCATCCTCATTTGCAATACGTTCCATTTTCCATGAGTGGCATTGTAATAAGGTGGAGTGGCCTCATTCCAGTGCAGAGGGGATTAACTCACCTTGTTCGGTTCCGCTAACCCCTCCCCACCCCTCTTGCAGGAATTGTGTGTGTGTGGTGGGGGAGGAAATATAAGATCAGGGCCCTGCATCTCAATTGGAGCCAGACCACAAAGGTGAAAAACCCCCAGGGTCTCTGCCAACCTGACCCAGGAGAAAATTCCTTCCTGACCCCAAATATCAGTTATCAGCAATTAGGTAAACCCTGAGCATGTGGGCAATACCCACCAGGCAGATACCCGGGAAAGAATTCTCTGTAGTAACTCAGAGTCCTGCCCATCTAGCATCCCATCTCCAGCTTGGGAATTTTTGCTACTGGCAGTTACCAATGGGCCACATGCCATTATAGGCAATCTTATCATACATACCATCCCATCCATAAATTTATCAAGCTCAGTCTTGAAGCCAGTAAGGTTTTTTGCCCCCACTGCTCCACTTGGAAGGCTGCTCCCAAACTTCACTCTTCTGATGGTTAGAAAACTTCACCTACTTTCAAGCCTAAACTTGTTGCTAGCCAGTTTATAACCATTTGTTCTTGTATCCACATGGGCGCTTAATTTAAATAACTCCTCTCCCTCCCTTTTATGATTCCTCTGATGTATTTATAGAGAGCAATCATATCTCCCCTCAGCCTTCTTTTGCTTAGACTAAACAACCCTTTGAGTCGCTGATAAGGTAGGTTTTCCATTCCTCAGCTCATCCTGCTAGCCTTTCTCCGCACCTGTTCCAGTTTGAATTAATCTTTCTTAAACATGAGAGACCAGAATTGCACACAGTATTCCAGATGAGGTCTCACCAGGGCCTTGTATAATGGTACTAATGCTTCCCTGCCTTTACTGGAAATAGCTCACCTGATGCATCCTAGGACTGCATCAGCCTTTTTCATGTCTGCATCACATTGACAACTCAAAGTCATCTTGGGATCAACCAATACACCCAGGTCTTTCTCCTCCTCTGTCACTCCTAACTGATAGGTCTCCATCTTATAGTAAAAATGCTTGTTGTTAGTCCCTAAGTGCATAACCTTGCACTTTGCACTATTAAATTTCATCCCATTTCTATTACTCCAATTTTCACGGTCATCCAGATCTTCTTGTATGATATTACGGTCCCCCTCCGTATTGACAATATCTCCCAACTTTGAGTCATCCACAAATCCTATTAGCACACTCACACTTTTTGGGCCAAGGTCAGTAATAAAAATGTTAAATAAGATTGGTCCCAAGACTGATCCCTGAGGAACTCCACTCCCTCCAGGCTGACAGTTCACCTTTCCGTCTGGCCCACTGTAGCCTCCCCTTTAACCAGTTCCTTATCCACCTTTCAATTCTCATATTAATCCCCATCTTCTCCAATTTAACTAATAATTTCCTGCGTGGAACTGTATCAAATGCCTTACTGAAATCCAGGTAGATTAGATCCACTGCATTTCCTTTGCTAGAAAATCAGTATCCTCTCAAAGATGGAGATTTGTAAAGCCATGTTGGCACCTTTTGTAAAGCCATGTTGTATTTTATCCCAGTTACTGGTTTCAGAGTAGCAGCCGTGTTAGTCTGTATCCGCAAAAAGAACAGGAGTACTGGTGGCACCTTAGAGACTAACAAATTTATTTGAGCATAAGCTTTCGTGAGCTCAAGAGGTGAGCTCTCTAAGGTGCCACAAGTACTCCTTTTCTTTATCCCAATTACTGTTCACCTCTATGTCCTTAACTACTTTCTCTTTCAAAATGTGTTCCAAGACCTTGCATATAATTGAGGTCAAACTAACAGGCCTGTAGTTTCCTGGATCACATTTTTTTCTTAAAAATAGGAACTGTATTAGCAATTCTCCTGTCATAGGGTATGACCACGGAGTTTACAGATTCATTTAAAATCCTTGGTACTGGGCTTGCAATTTCATGTGCCAGTTCCTTTAGTATTCTAGGACTGAGAATATCTGCCCCCCCCCCCAGTTTAGTCCTATTTAGCTGTTTGAGTTTGACTTCCACACAGAGGTGAAAGTAAGCCGGTACACCCCAATATGGCATACCAGCAAGAGCCGGTGCACCTTACTGGGGTGGATCGGCTTCCCCAGGTGCAATTTAAAGGGCAGCTCCCAGCAGCAGCTGGAGCCCCAGGCCCTTTAAATTGCCCTGGGGTAGCGGCAGCAGGGTTCGGGCAGCAATTTAAAGGGCCTGGGGCGGTAGCGACAGCCGAGCCCTGGGCCCTCTAAATCGTCCCCAGAGCCCCACCACCGCTTCCCCAGGGCTCCGGCAGGCTCCGGGGACGATTTAAAGGGTCCTGGGTGGTCGTGGCGGCCGGAGCCCCGTCCCCGGAGCCCTGCTGCCGGAGCCCTGGGGAAGCAGCGACAGGGCTCCGGGGACTATTTAAAGGGCCCAGGGCTCTGGCCACCACTACCGCCCAGGACCCTTTAAACAGCAGCCAGAGCCCCCAGCTGCCGCTGTTACCCCGGGGAGGGGGAAGGAGGCACATGCCGGTACACGGTGGGCTGGGGCTGGCTCTGACCTCTCCCAGCCCTGCCCCTTCCGCCCGAGGCCCTGCCTCTTCCGGGGGCCAGAGCCGGCCCCAGCCCAGCCCCGTACCAGTAAGTCCCTAGACTTACTTTCACCCTTGCTTCCACCTCACATGTGGTAATTTCTACCTCCACATCCTCGTTGCCATTAGCTACCATGCCACTATCCCTAAACTCTTTATTAGCCTCATTAAAAACTGAGGCAAAGTATTTTTTTAGGTATTGGGATGTTCCTAGATAATCCTTAATCTCCACCCCATCCTTACTACTTAGTGGTCCCAGTTCTTCTTTCCATGTTTTCTTCTTATTTATATGGCTATGAAATTTTTACTAATGGCTTTCATTCCCTTTGCAAGGTCCAACTCTGCTTGGCTTTTGGCAGTTCTCACTTTATCCCTACATTTTCTGACCTCCAAAAGGGGCTTTCCTTAGTGATCCCTTCCATCTTCCATTCCTTGTCGGCTTTCTTCTTTTTTTTAATCATCTGTTTGAGATGCTTGCTCATCCAGCTTGATCTGCAACCTTTCCCTACAATTTTTTTTCCCTTGCTTAGGATGCAGGCTTCAGATAGTTTCTGCAACTTTGACTTAAAGTAATTCCAAGACTCCTCCACATTCAAGCTCATTGTGATACCAGACTTTCAACAGTATTTTAATATTTACATTACCAGCTCCAAAGTAGGAGGTGAACTGAAGCATTTTTCCAGGCTTGATGAAAATCTGAAGACCAATGGAATGACCCAATGAGAATGAATTTTGACATTAAAAGGTTTGTCTGAGAAAGGAGAAAATAAAAAGGGAAGCAGGGAGTGATCATTGGAAGGCAAAGTGTAGTAAGAGTGAGATGTCTGTAATGCAAGCTGAACTCCAAAGAAATAACAACATCATGTCTATTCCTTTTCATGGCTAGAAGCAATTCTATGGAATTTACCATATATGGAAGCCATATGTTGTGTAAGCCCAAAGGTGTCTATAAAATGGTTCTGTATGATTCTCTCAGAAAAACAAAATTGTAATGATCATTTGTAAATAGCACACTTATCACAGTAGGAAAATAAATTTCAGTACATGGGGTCTCAAAGAGCTAGAGGCAATATTTGCAAATAACTTGATTTATAAATTTATAGCATGAGCGTTTTGGTATACTTTTTTTAACCAAGAAATGTATAAATTGCTTTTAAATTACTCTTTTGCAAATTACATAAAAATAACCAGACACTTTGTAAATATTTAGTGTATCTCATGCAACAAATATCTCCCTTCCAATGCATGTGAAATGCTTTGAGCCATGTAGTTTAGTAGAGAAAATATAGATAATTACAATGCCATTTATTCAGCAGAAATGTTACCTATCTTTTCCACACATTACCACACTCGCAGAAACCACATAATGGGCTTCCTTTGCTTTCTAGCTATTCAGCAAAAATGTGGTCATTTTGAAGAATACTTTCTAATCAGTTCTATTTAGCCATCTCCTTCGGAACTTCCTGTAGAAAGCCATAAGGAGGTGTAATGGATACCCACTAATTGCAGAATACTCATCCTTTTCCAGTAGACAATGAAACTACCTTGGAGAAGCATTTTAAACATGTTTTGAAGTTCATCCTCTTCTGAGCTGTAGCAGCAATAGAAAATTCTATGCCCCTTAGGAATTTATTACTGTGAGGACTGCTTGTCAGCAAATAATTGTTCCCATATGTAATTATGGAAATGTAGTCCATTTTTTGAAGTTGCTGTGACGGGTTCCTCTCGGGGTGCCACCTGGAACCGGGGAACCACAGAGCCTTCCTGAGCCACCAGCCTGGGTTCCCACTCACCCTGTAATGCTGTGACAAGCTGCAGACACGCTCCCAGTCTCACATTTTCACCCGCACATAGATAGGGACACACGCAACTGCAGCTACTCCTAAGATCTGCTCTGCATGGGAAGGCTTCAGCTAAGGCACCTCCCAGTTCCTAAGGCACACTCCTGACTCTGGAAGGTAAACCCAAAATTATACCGTCTTGCGCTGCACAGAGAGAGATCTGTACAGCGTAAGCTCATGAGATTTGCCCCCTCCCTCAATGTGGAGAAGAATATATATAGCTTTCTGCCCCCAGTTATGACTTCCATACACTGGTTTTAGACAAAGCAAAAAATAACTTTATTAACTACAAAAGGCATATTTTAAGTGATTAAAGCAACTTAAGCAAACAGATCAAAGCAGATTACCAAGCAAACAAAGCAAAACCTGCAAACTAAGATTAATATAAAGAAATTGGATATGTGTAGCAAATTCTCACCCTAAATGTTGTTTTAGGCAGATTGCAGAGATTCTTGAAGGCAAGCTGCACTTGCTTGCAGCTTAAAACTCCAGGTATTCCTTTCACAGGCTAGAAATCCATCTAGCCAGGGTTCAGTTCTTCTCCCCCCAGTTTAGTTCTTGTTTCTCAGGTGTTTCCAAGCATCCCTTTGGGTGGGGAGACAGTGAAGAACCACAATAATGTCACTCCCCTGCCTTAAATAGCTTTTGCATATGGCGGGAACCCTTTGTCTCAATCTTTAGTTCCCATGCCTTTCTGTGGAAAAACACTGTTATTCTATGATGGAGTCCAGTACCAGCTGACTTGGTCACATGTCCCTGTAGGGACATAGCAGCCATGACTCAGAAGCTGTTTGTAGCGTCCACAAGAAGGTTCCCCAGGAAGGCTCCCTGGTGGAAGACTACCTTCTTCTAAGACCTATTTTAATCCCTAATGGTCCATTAACTTGAATGGTTCCTTCCCAGCTAGCCATCTAGACTGATAGTCTTTTGTCCAGTGGGCATTCCCCATCTGTAAACACAATTTGTAATACAGATACATAGTCAATATTCCTAACTTCAGATATAGAAATGATACATGCATACAAATAGGATAATAATATTCAGTAAATCATAACCTTTCCAATGATATCTCACATGACCTATCTTGCATAAAGTACATTATAATTATGTCATAATCATATCATAATAATATTACTATGAAGAATATGAGGCATAATGCCACAGTCACGATAACAGATGCACACAGGCATGAGCGCCCACCAAAGATGTGTTTAGATGGGCAGGATGCTAATCATTATCAGCACCATCTCTTCTTCAGACTTTTTTTTCTTTATCACATTTCTCCATTGATGTCACATGCCTGTTTACACCTGATTGTTCATGCATATTTATGAGCCGATGGAGAATACTTTGCAAAAGGAAGCCAAAGGGTTTACGTAGCACCCACCACAGATTCACAGAGAACTGAAATGGAAAAAATGAGTCCGCTAAAGAGTCAGGTTATACTGGCTTGTGCACAGGAGATTTTATTAAGAACACGTCCTGTCAAAACATAAGTGAATGAAAAGTAATGGATGCTGGCACTCAGTCAAAGGGCAAACTACAGCAGGCCAACATTAGAGACCATCTAAAAAGAGTCAAGGAGGCAGATCCCAAAGTATACACATATGTACTGAAAACCTGTCACTGTTGCATAAGCTCTGCCTTCTTCAGTGCTTTTTTTTAAGATGAAAAAACTACTGCTGGGTTGTGCTGAGACCCTCTTTTTCACCTGGTACCTGGATTGTAGGTCCTGTACAAGTGAAGACAAATGTATCCCACTTCTCTGCTGTGTTATACTCACACAGGTGAGGAGAATTGTTCGAGTAC
This sequence comes from Lepidochelys kempii, assembly GCF_965140285.1. Taxonomy (NCBI): domain Eukaryota; kingdom Metazoa; phylum Chordata; order Testudines; family Cheloniidae; genus Lepidochelys; species Lepidochelys kempii. The sequence goes on from NC_136382.1 coordinate 60,238,759, forward strand.
AGGATTGTCAGGCAGGATCTCCCGTGTTCTGATCCTGTCAGAAGCAAATCTCATAACCTCCCTGCCTTAGTTCCTCACCTGTGAAACAATGATAATAATAACAGGTTTCAGAGTAACAGCCGTGTTAGTCTGCCTTTGCAAAAAGAAAAGGAGTACTTGTGGCACCTTAGAGACTAACCAATTTATTTGAGCATGAGCTTTCGTGAGCTACAGCTCACTTCATTGGATGCAACCGATGAAGTGAGCTGTAGCTCACGAAAGCTCATGCTCAAATAAATTGGTTAGTCTCTAAGGTGCCACAAGTACTCCTTTTCTTTTTGCAATGATAATAATACTTATTTATGGAGGGAGGAGAGGGCCCCAGGATATTGCTTACTAAATATTACTGAGTTTATTGAGTCCTCAGTTCTGCCGTGCTTACCTTCTCCTATCCCACAGCTCTTGACTGGCATTTCATTGAGGCTCTGGATTTTGCCTCTGCATTCCACAAAAGGACTTTCCTGGGCTCTCTATTGTTCCACTCTCTGTCTCCATGTCTGTTTGCTTTTGACCAGGCAGTGGGTGAGTTCTGTATTTCTTTTGCCCTCTTTATTTTCTGTGTATAGTGTATATTTATGCTTTGCCTTTTAGTCTCCTCTAATGTCTTTGGGGTTCCCCAGGCGTGCCTGTAACATTCCTGCATTTCAGGGCCCAGGGTGCCCTCTTCGGAGGTGGCAGGGAATCAGTGCTCACAGTTGATTAGTCTCTCCCCTATTGAGACCGGGGTGGGCACAAGCCCACCCATGTCTAAAGGGCTTTCCCCCAGCCTAAGTGATTAAATCCGGGGCTCAAATGATTCTGAGGGACAACTAATAAAATAAACAGGGACAGGTTTGAGGTCCTGGGGCTATCAGCAGGGAATCATAGGGGGACACAGAGAACCCCAGACAGTGCCCACTGCTCCTCAAAGATTTCTAGGGAGCCAGTGGAAGTGGCCCAGAGGACCTCTGCCCGGACACATGATCGAATGGAGGAACATAAATAGGTTCCACAGTCGCAGAGCACCTCCCTGTCCAGCATCCGCCTCCTAGTTTTATAAACGGCCATCTTGGTCAGTACCAGGAGGAGGTTAATGAAGAGGTCTTGTGACTTCATAGGGCCAAGGATAGGGTGTGCATAACTTAGGAAGTGTGAGGAAAAGTGCAGCCAGAACCTTAGGAGAAGGTTCTGAAGGAGCCAGAAAAGGTGCTGCAATCTGGCACTTTCCAGGTAGATGAGCATCAAGGTCTCCCTGATGCCACAGAAGGGGCTGGTTAGTCTCTCAACTGAGTAAGCAGTAGCACAGGCCTCCTGAATGAGGGCTGAGCTAGTAGAGTGAGTGGCTCAGTCCTTCTGGGTAAGGGCTGAGCAAATCAATAGTCTGTAGCTCAGACCTTCTGGCTGGGGGTTGAGCAAATCGACAATCAGTAACTCAGCCTTCTGGTGTAAGGGTTAGCACTCATCCAGCCCCGAGTGCAGGGCCAGGGGTAGTGGGACCTGAGTCCATCCGGCTCCACCAGGTCCAAGCCCAGGGCCCTAGAAGCAATGAGTGATCCCATAACAGGGTGATGTGAGAACATGAGGTTACTGTCTTACCTCCTGGCAACACAACAGGACCAATGTCTCTATTCCCTGGGCTACTTCCTCCTGGCATCTGGTCAGACTGTTCTGTGACTGTTGGGGCCTGGTTTCTGGTCTCCTTGTAGAGTGGCCTGCTTGCTGCTCCCTCATTGGGTCTTTTATTCTCTTGGGGCAGTGGTTTGCTTTCTCCCCCAAGCTGGCTCAGGAGGGTAATCGCCTACCACAGCTGATCGAGGGCTCTGCTGGCGGTTCGGCTCCCTGGGAAGGATGTCTGGCTCTTTTCCTCTACAGCATGGGGCACAGTCACTTGCTGATTTAAATCAATGTAAATGGTGAATTCTCTTTAACTTGAAATCTTTAAATCATGATTTGCAGACTTCAGTAACTCAGCCAGAGTTTAGGGTTCTCTTTCAGGAGTGGGGGAGGTTTTGTGGCCTGTGATGTTCAGGAGGTCAGACTAGATGATCACGATGGTCTCTTCTGGCCTTAATGTCTATGAGTCTAAGTCATTGGAAAACAATGCTTTCCGGTGACTACAATGAGCTTTGGATCAGGCCTTAAATTTCTAACCCAGCCAGAATCAGAAATGTTAGAAATAGGATAGCTACATATGCACCCCCAGAATACAGGACTTCCAAATGATATGGGCCCACCCCTACCTGAGTGATCCCACCCACGTGAAAATGGTATCCTCTGTGTGTCCATGATGATATCAAACACAACCACATTTGGTTTTATATCAGTACTGGGCAAGGACAAAACAGGACTGTCCAGCTTAAAACCAGCTGAATGGCCTGCCTAATTTGAAAGTTTTCAGGAAACTGATCTCATGAGATTCCCAGTCTGATTACCCAAATAAAGATACTCAGAAAAGTTCAAGAAAGAATGTAACCATTTTAGAGCTTTCCCTGTCATCTCAGGCCAGAATTCAAGATTCTCACCAGTCATATGGTTTAAAGTTTCAAACACAGCAGATAATTCCGGCATTATAACCAAACTACTCCTTTGCCTCTCTCTGCGGATAAAGGATTGCTTGACTTCATTTCCTTGACTCTACTACTATAATAATGTGCTGCTTTTGAAAGTTTAGCTTCAATCATAGTATTGCAACCACTTGAATTCTGGCCTGGTGTTAGAGCCACAGCCTTAAAGCCATTTTATCTTTCCAAGTGGTTTCATGGACGATGGCTCATCTGCTATTGCCTAATTAGGTGGTAAAAACCCAAGTCCTATATTTCTAGCCCACTTACTTTTGATTTATGTGTGCTTCTTTCTGGCAATATTAAGATACTTGGTTTTTGAAGGTCAATATTTTAACAAAAAAAAATCACCCATTAACTAAGGGCACAAATGATAAACACCCTATCAAAATGCACCCATAAACCAGATAGTCAGATGTCTAAATGCTATCACTTGTGTCCATAATTACTTGTATGCACAATTTCTCCCCCTGCAATTTAGTACAGGTACATAATTAGAGGCTAGGTTCAACCTGTTTTTAAAAATATGTCTCTATAAGCCTGAAGTATTGTTACAATATTCTCTGATGGATCTGTTTGTTGACCGTGGCAATAGAAACTTTCATTAGAAATCTTGGCATTATTTCTGTTTCTTACTTCTCTCCTGATACTTGTTAATATTTTACAATCAGAAATTCTACTGTCACCTGAGGAATATTATGATTCTTTGTTAACTTTTCAGAGTCTGGACACCTTTGCTCAAGTCTTGGCATCTGTGAGATTCAGCTACAGTAACCCAAAAGTGACTGGTATTTTGCTTTTTATTTTATTTTTACCTTCTGCAGAATTCTACTGGTAAATTACAACATCAGTTCTGCAGGACATGCATGGCTATATGACAATACACTAATTATAATATTTATTTGTTGTACAGAAATTTCACCGTTTTGCTCTGCTTATATGTTTGATTGATCTCATGTACCTGGGGCTACTTCTACATCCAGCTTTATCTGAACTTGTATTAAAATATTGTATTTGTTTTTTTTTTCCTGTTTTGCTCTCTTCTTGTGGAATTCTCTTCTTTAAGTATAAAGAGCATAGAAATTGTTAATGGTTTTAAACCTTAGTCCTATTCTACTTGGGCTTTTACTTAGTTTTCCCATTTAGATCTTTGTAAATTGCTTTAAGATTTTGAATGACAGTCACTATACAAAATAACATGATAGACTCAAAAGTTTGCTTTTAATGGATAATTTTTCCGATTCTGCTTTTGTACATTAAATGAATTAGTGTAAAGATTTAGCTTAAGTGCCAGTGCTTAGATCCTATGCCAGTGGGCTCTATTCAGTACCATAAGATAGATTAGTGTAGGTTATTAGTTAATTTACAATGTATTCCTATATAAAAGTAGAAGTTTTATGTGGCTCAGTAACTCACCATATTATTAAATGGGGCATAAAAGATAGTTATTTTTTTCCCTTTCATGTTAATAGGAGGCTTTGATTTCTCTATAGGCTTGATTAACAATTAATGCAAAAAACATCAAGAAGAAAAGAAAAACATCAGCTTTTTTGCCAAGCACTATGGGCCTCAACACCTGGCCAAACAGGGCTGCAAAGCAAGAGCCTTACCCCTCTGCATCACCACATTGCAAAGCCAGCGGAAGGAACTGCAACTGACACTCCTCAAAGAGGGGCTACACGTGCTGACTCAGCATAATCAGATGACTAGCAGCCGACTCTTGATTAGCACCTCTTTGCATAACGCTTCCTGTTCCTGCCCCACCCCTTATCTGAGCAGCTAGTTAATAGATCTGTTGCTGACTAGAAATCTGAGACTAAGTTCCAGTTGCTGCTCATTTTTCCTGTTGCCCTGAATCAGAATCATAGAATATCAGGGTTGGAAGGGACTCCAGAAGGTCATCTAGTCCAACCCCCTGCTCAAAGCAGGACCAATTCCCAGTTAAATCATCCCAGCCAGGGCTTTGTCAAGCCTGACCTTAAAAACCTCTAAGGAAGGAGATTCTACCACCTCCCTAGGTAACTCATTCCAGTGTTTCACCACCCTCTTAGTGAAAAAGTTTTTCCTAATATCCAATCTAAACCTCCCCCACTGCAACTTGAGACCATTACTCCTCGTTCTGTCATCTGCTACCATTGAGAACAGTCTAGAGCCATCCTCTTTGGAACCCCCTTTCAGGTAGTTGAAAGCAGCTATCAAATCCCCCCTCATTCTTCTCTTCTGCAGGCTAAACAATCCCAGCTCCCTCAGCCTCTCCTCATAACTCATGTGTTCCAGTCCCCTAATCATTTTTGTTGCCCTTCGCTGGACTCTCTCCAATTTATCCACATCCTTCTTGAAGTGTGGGGCCCAAAACTGGACACAGTACTCCAGATGAGGCCTCACCAATGTCGAATAGAGGGGAACGATCACGTCCCTCGATCTGCTCGCTATGCCCCTACTTATACATCCCAAAATGCCATTGGCCTTCTTGGCAACAAGGGCACACTGCTGACTCATTTCCAGCTTCTCGTCCACTGTCACCCCTAGGTCCTTTTCCGCAGAACTGCTGCCTAGCCATTCGGTCCCTAGTCTGTAGCTGTGCATTGGGTTCTTCCGTCCTAAGTGCAGGACCCTGCACTTATCCTTATTGAACCTCATCAGATTCCTTTTGGCCCAATCTTCCAATTGGTCTAGGTCCTTCTGTATCCTATCCCTCCCCTCCAGCGTATCTACCACTCCTCCCACTTTAGTATCATCCGCAAATTTGCTGAGAGTGCAATCCACACCATCCTCCAGATCATTTATGAAGATATTGAATAAAACCGGCCCCAGGACCGACCCTTGGGGCACTCCACTTGATACCGGCTGCCAACTAGACATGGAGCCATTGATCACTACCCGTTGAGCCCGACAATCTAGCCAGCTTTCTACCCACCTTATAGTGCATTCATCCAGCCCATACTTCCTTAACTTGGTGACAAGAATACTATGGGAGACCATGTCAAAAGCTTTGCTAAAGTCAAGAAACAATACATCCACTGCTTTCCCTTCATCCACAGAACCAGTAATCTCATCATAAAAGGCGATTAGATTAGTCAGGCATGACCTTCCCTTGGTGAATCCATGCTGACTGTTCCTGATCACTTTCCTCTCATGCAAGTGCTTCAGGATTGATTCTTTGAGGACCTGCTCCATGATTTTTCCAGGGACTGAGGTGAGGCTGACTGGCCTGTAGTTCCCAGGATCTTCCTTCTTCCCTTTTTTAAAGATTGGCACTACATTAGCCTTTTTCCAGTCATCCGGGACTTCCCCGGTTCGCCACGAGTTTTCAAAGATAATGGCCAATGGCTCTGCAATCACAGCCGCCAATTCCTTCAGCACTCTCGGATGCAACTCGTCCGGCCCCATGGACTTGTGCACGTCCAGCTTTTCTAAATAGTCCCTAACCACCTCTATCTCCACAGAGGGCTGGCCATCTCTTCCGCATTTTGTGATGCCCAGCGCAGCAGTCTGGGAGCTGGCCTTGTTAGTGAAAACAGAGGCAAAAAAAGCATTGAGTACATTAGCTTTTTCCACATCCTCTGTCACTAGGTTGCCTCCCTCATTCAGTAAGGGGCCCACACATTCCTTGGCTTTCTTCTTGTTGCCAACATACCTGAAGAAACCCTTCTTGTTACTCTTGACATCTCTGGCTAGCTGCAGCTCCAGGTGCGATTTGGCCCTCCTGATAACATTCCTACATGCCCGAGCAATATTTTTATACTCTTCCCTGGTCATATGTCCAACCTTCCACTTCTTGTAAGCTTCTTTTTTATGTTTAAGATCCGCTAGGATTTCACCATTAAGCCAAGCTGGTCGCCTGCCATATTTACTATTCTTTCGACTCATCGGGATGGTTTGTGCCTGACTTGTGCCTTATTCCTGCTCTTTACCCTAACTCCAGTTATTGACTATGGCTTGACTCCTTGGTGTGACTCTGAGTCCAGTTTGACCCGTGGCATGGCTTCTAACTCTGACTTCAGCTTTGATCCCAATGTGACTTCTGGTTACAACTCTGGTTTAATCCCTGAGGTGGCTTCTAACTCTGATCCTGGCTTGGCCCTGTGTGACTCTGACTCCAGTTTAACCCTTGCCAAGGCTTCTGACTCTTTCTGTGGCCTTTGGTGTGACTACTGACCCTGACTCTACTTCCAGCTGTGACCATTAGATCAGACTGCCCACATTACAGGTTCTGACAGTTCTGAACAACTTACACTGCGGTCTTGTCCTTTGCTGAGGAGGGAAGAAAGAACACAATAGCTACTGTTGCATTTTGGAGGTCTCTCTTTGGATTTGGTGATCGGTTCTTGGGAAATTACTGAGGGACAATTAAGTTGTGTTCAGCTAAAGCATTTCTTTTGCCATGTTACTATAGCTATGCATGTATTCCCAGCTCTCAGTGAATACAGGGAAGAAAGGATGTATATTCAGTTTCTAACAGTGTTTGTGTGTGACTTGGAACACTATAGACTGTGTCAGAATCATAGATTTCATGTTATTTTAATTCCTCTTTGATGTGCCAAATTGTTATGTGAAGTATTATTTTCAGCATAGCCTTGTATTTCTTTTAGCTCCTTCCTTTGACACTGTGAGGGACTCTACATCCTCACCACCAGGCAGGGTTTTTTTTCCCACCACTGGAGTGCAACTAATTTATTTATTGAGTTATTTGTTCATTTGAAAATGACTTTTAAAAATTTATAAAAATATAACTACTTTCTCTTTTAGCTGATGATAGAAAACAAAAATGCATCCAACCGAATCTGTTACCTCAAAGAAACAGAGCACATAATTAGTTGTTACCTAATAAAATTAGGAGGTCATACATCAAAGGAACAGAACTTGATTAGAATTCTCAAATTTACTGCAGTATGCCCCTATTTCCTGCTGGGTGTTCTTCTTCATCAGTAACAAATCCCTTTAGAAGTTGTTGATAATAAACACATGGGGCTGATTAAATCTGTAAAACAATTTGCTTATTTGCAGTTTCAATCCTGCTGTGGTTTCTTATTCATTCTTTGAAAGGTTTCCATTTACCGCCTGGGATTTCTGTGGCTGTGAAACTGAAATACTTAACAGTATGTACAGTCTATCAGATTTACTTCCATATATCTTAAATTGGACAAATTGGGTCCTGGACTCACTTTTGGTGAAGAGCCTGATTTTGCAATTTTCAGTTGGTTAAATGAACAAACCTGACCACCCAGCTAGAGAGCTGTGGCCTGTATCTAATAACTCTGGTATCATATGTTAGGACAAGAACATGTGGTAAGTGCTGGAAGATCCATATATTTCATCAGTACAAAAAGACATGATCAGTTGAGTGTGATGAAGCCAAAGTAAATAAACTAAAAGAAAAAAAAACAGCAATGTGAAATGAAACAAATGTGGCAAAACCAGTCTCGTCGCCAGGATCATTCCTGTAAATTCTTACATCATGGGTGTTTGAATATGGCGTAGATTGCAAAGGGTGTTCTCTCAGCCCCAGTTATGCAAGAAAACGTACATCCTCATCATGGGTCAATTGGTTACATTCTTGCTTCTGAGCCAGGTTGTGGTTTCAAGCTCCCACTTAGCATGTGAGATCCCACCCACTGCTGGCAGAGCAATTATTAATTGTATCATTAATTATAATGATTATGGTTATTGCAGCAGTGCTTGGTGATGGACCAGGACCTCATTGTGCTGGGCACTGTATAAACACAAAACAATAAGACAGTCCCTGCCCTAAAAAGCTTACAGTCTAAATATAAACCCAGGGACAACAGGTGGAACCAGACAGACTGACAGGGGCAGCAGAAGGAAACAATCATAGTGGTTGCTGCAGTACTACTAACCGATATGAACTAGCAGCTACTGCGCTGTTAAAAGTGCTGTTCTTTAGCTGACAGACATTTAACTGCGGTTACAGCAGCTCTGACATTTACACATGCAGAATTGGAAAAGGTGGGCAGAATTCTTTTGGACGCTTCACGTGACGTAACACTCCAGAGGACAGAGAGCTCGAAGTGGCCAGGTCACGTTATGCAACCTGACCTGCAGATTCTGAATTCTCAGCTCTGATTCCCCATCACAGGAAGCAGTTCCATAACCATAAAAGTCAAAGCACAGGAACAAACTCAGGGACAGCATGAGAAAGATTTTCATGTTAGTGGTTTTGATTAAAGGAAATTCAACTGTGCCACTCACATTTGACTTTACTGCCTGCTCTTTTCAGATCAACAATGCAGGAGGAAAATGAGTCACTGAGGAGAGACAGGTTTCAGAGTAACAGCCGTGTTAGTCTGTATTCGCAAAAAGAAAAGGAGGACTTGTGGCACCTTAGAGACTAACCAATTTATTTGAGTATGAGCTTTCGTGAGCTACAGCTCACTTCATCGGATGCATACCGTGGAAACTGCAGAAGACATTATATACACACAGAGACCATGAAACAATACCTCCTCCCTCCCCACTGTCCTGCTGGTAATAGCTTATCTAAAGTGATCATCAAGTTGGGCCATTTCCAGCACAAATCCAGTGAGTTTGGGGGGGGGGGGGGGGCGGAGCGTGAGAAAACCTGGATTTGTGCTGGAAATGGCCCAACTTGATGATCACTTTAGATAAGCTATTACCAGCAGGACAGTGGGGAGGGAGGAGGTATTGTTTCATGGTCTCTGTGTGTATATAATGCCTTCTGCAGTTTCCACGGTATGCATCCGATGAAGTGAGCTGTAGCTCACGAAAGCTCATGCTCAAATAAATTGGTTAGTCTCTAAGGTGCCACAAGTACTCCTTTTCTTTTTGAGGAGAGACAAGAATTTTTCAATACCAAACTAAGGATTCTGGGAAGATCAAGAAGTCATGCAACATATGGTATGTGAAGATGTATCACCACCTGGAATTTGGGTCTGGGAAGAAAATGTCAGATTTAGGGCTAGATTGTGGCATTTAGCCAAAGCCCAGAGTCAGGGGAAGTATGGAACCACATCAGCTGAGGGGGCATTCATGAGACACAATCTTTTCCTAGCTCCCCAGAGGGAAAGGGGAAGCCTCATGTAACACCAACCAGTTGGATGATCTGGCATGCACCTAACATCAAGCTTAGCAGGCCATTGAAAGGGGCAGAGCTCCCTGCCCAGTTTACAGTGATTTGTATCCTGGGGGTTCACGGAGGAACAGTCTCTGTGTTTCCTGAGCTCAGGTACTGTGACAATTGGCCCTGACCCTGGTGAGCAGTGTACAGGGAGTGTGATGTGGAAGGGGGAATATTCTTTACAAGGAGTCATACACCGTAAACCTTATAAGGCATGGTTCATGCCATAAATTTGCAACATTATAATGAGAGCAGTTATGACAGATTATGTAACACCACACATGGTTAAGCTCCATGCCTGTGTCTATATCATAGCCAAATGCTGCTTGCCTACATTATAGGAGAAATCCCAGTAATATCAATGGGGCTATCCTCATGAGTCAGCTGAGCAGTAATATGAAGCAACTTGATGTGACTGATTTTATTAATAACAAAGAATACCCTCCTCTGGATTTCCTAGTATGCCCATCTTCTAGGTATCTGTTCTTTAGCATGTAAACTCCTCAGAGCAAGGGCTTTCTTTACTGTATTTCTGTGTTTTGTATAGCATTAAGCATATGATTGGTGCTAAACAAATAGTGTACAATTTCAGCTCAGTGTATAAGGTTTTCCAGTCATAAGAGCTATGTATATAACTATGCAACATGAATTTAAGCCCTGAACATTTTATAAATCATTCTTTATTAACCATTTGTGCACCAAATCCATCCAGTCACAAGGATATGTTTTGTTTTCATTGTGTGGGTCTTCTGGGATACACTGTATAAACATTTCAGGAAATATTTTTTTCTATTGCTATGTTTATTCAGGGTGGGAAAAGGCCCTTTCATTGTCTGCATCCATGTCAGCCTTAGCCATTGCTCTTTGATTTGTTAATGCTGGATGCTTCTGACAGTGATTCAGGGTTGCAATTTGTGGGGTATCAGTAATGGATAGAGTTGCTGGTTTGTAATTTCTTGTTAAATTTGAATGCCAAGGATAGTACACAAGAGCATGTTGGAAATACTGCTGGGCTCCAGTGGGAAAGTCTGTCTCAGCTAGCAGCCAACCCTCAATAAGACATTTGTTTACATGTTTCTGTTTGTTTTGTTGTTTTTTCTTTCTTTCTCCTCCTTTTGCTTCTAAACGCCTTTAAAATGGAAACTATACCAGCTACCAGGCACATACACCAAACATCGTGGAACACCTCTAAAGACAGGTCTCTTTTAGCAAAGCCATATAAAAAAAAATTATAAAATAAAAAGCCAAGTGTGACACAGGTAGGTAGAAGAGGATACAAAATTTGGGAAATAAGATTAATTGTGCTTGCTATGAATTTGGCAAGTTTTGTATGGGAATACATCTCATCTGAATCACCAGACATTTAGGGCCTTGCTGGTTTTAAATAGCCTCATTTTCAAAACTCCTTTCTCTCTAAGTGATGCTAGACGATTAATTCTACAGGGTCTCCTCTGACGTGTGCTGTGTGTATGCATTGGAGCACAAAGCAGGCCCAGCTGGGGATCTCTGGAAATGAGAAATCTGCAGTGAATGAAGTGACTTTTTCAAAGACGTCCCAGTATGCTCTTTATTCAGCCAAGAAAGGGGAAGAAGCCAAGAAATTGGAGCTTGGGACTCCCCACAGGTGAGGACTACAGGCCAAGTTCTCCTTGCAGTCATATACATGCCTGCATGGCCTGAAAGTAAATGGTACATAAAATAGAAAAATCTGGTATTGTGGTGGGTGCCTATTTCTGTGCAACTCTGCAAAAAAGTGCTCTTTTTCTCACTGGCGATTGTGATGAAATGTTTGTTTGGCTGCACACTGTGGACAGAAGCTGTGTGCTTTCTCTAATCCTGCTAATATTTGGACTGACAGACAGACATTCACTGGGGCTTTGTGCTGCTGTATACTTGTCACTGTCATTCCAGGACATCCCTGCCTCCATTTATCTATCCCTTCCATTACTCTACGTAACTCACATTTGAGTGTCTTTTACAGTAGGTGGCTAGTCTGTGGTAGCATTCTCCCAAAAGTAATATCGTCCCCTAAAATTTAGCAAAATTTCTGGAGGCCAAGTAAATCTGTCACTTAATTTACATAGCCAATTTGTTAATAGCAACTAACCCTACGTGTCCCCAGGTTTAGCAGCAGAATAGGGGTGATAGTGTCACAGGCTCCATCTACACCAGAAAGTTGTGCTGGTAAAAGTCCTGTGGACAGAATGCCAGTGACGGTGCTTTCACACTCTGCCACATGTACCAGGGGACTATAGCCACAACGCATCTAATGCATCCGCCAAAGTTTGTTGTACTGTGGGTAGGCATCCCAGTGCCCTTCACACCACCTCCAGGCACACCGCCTCTGGAGCAATTGTCGCTGGATTTTGCAGGATGCCTCTGCAACTCTAACGCAACTGTGGAGGGTTGGGGTCAAAAACCCAAAATTCCCTCTGTTCCAGCCCATAAGCACGTGCTCTTGTGTGTCATTTTCAAACTCCTGGCAGCAAACATGGATGCAATGCGGAGCAACAACTCGCCTATAAGGACAGGCCATAGGATGATACCCAATTTTTCAAACATAACTAATCCAAAGTGTCCCCAGCTTAGCAGCAGTAAAGGGGTTATAGTGCAGGAAGAACTCTTGCTGAGGGTACATCTTCACTGCAGTCCTGGGTATGATTTGCAATTCATGGAGACGTACCCATGCTAGCTGTACGGTAGCTAGAACATGAGCCACCAGACACCCTCCCCCAAGGAATGTCCTCAGGGTGCGGCCAGTGCTTAAGCCCATGCTGCTGCATTCTCCCTTCCATTTTTAGCAAACTAGCTGGAGTACAGCTAGCATGCGTATGTCTACATGAGCTGCTAATCACGGCCATGACTGCAGTGTAGACATACCCTTATATGGCTAAAAGACAGGACTGAGACTAAGGAGATCTGTATTTTTATTCCTGGTTCCTTCACAGACTTCCTGTCAAACCTTGAGCAAGTCACTGGATTTCTGTGTGCCTTGGCAACCCTGTTTATAGAAGAGGGTTAATGCTGCTTTCCTCCCCCATGGGAGGCTGTGCAGGCTGTGAAGTGGTAGTCCTTTAATATCTGAAAAGGAATCCAGGGAGCTCAGATGACAGAATTGTAGCCAGAAAATGCTAACCCACATAAAATGAGCTATAAGGAAATGGCAGAAGAGTTGCCAAGGACTGGCCCCTGGGAAATTTTGAAATCTAAATACTCTCAGACGCTGTGTTAAAATTTTATTAAAAGAATGTTTGTGGGAATCTCCCCAGAGTTTTTTACAGTAGTCAAAAATATGCAGCAGTTTGTGCACTCTCATGCAGACCAGGGAGCTCCAGGAGGCAAGCTGCTTCTCCAAGGCCGATTACTTTCATTCAGTGTCTTGTTCCATCTCCCCTCCTTCCTTCCTCCCTCCCCTCACCCCCACTTCCCACAGGATGGGTCAGCGCCATATTATCTCCAAGGCAGGACTGTGAAATAAAGCAAACCCGTAGAAAATATATTGAAAGACACAGTCCAAAACTGCAAAATGAAAATACTAAAAGTAAAAGAGGTTGGGATTTATTTGTTTATTTGATTTTTTTAAAGTTGAATAAAATAAAATAAGGCGGGGGGGCAGTTTTTCAATGGGTACAGTCTGTAATGTCCCTTGTGGTAGAGAAGAGACTGCATTTCGCTATAATAAATTTAAAGGTACTCTTGATTTGGGCCATTGGTTCTTGAAATTCTATGCAGCTCCCAGAATAAATTAACCTGTGTTGGTCTATCATCGCAGTGTCCCTAAAGACATGTCTACACTGGCAAAGTTACAGTGCTGCTCAGAGAGTGCTGAAGGGAAACTGCTGTTGTGTGTTCACACTGTCAGCTGCCTGCACAATAGCGTGTTCACACTTGCAGCACTTGCAGTATTCGGAGTGGTACACTCTGGGCAGCTATCCCACAGAACATCTCTTCCTCTTCTGCTGCTAAGACTTGTGAGAAGGCAGAGGGGGTCGCACAGCACACTGGGTCCTGTTCCAATGACCCATGATGCATTGCTTTGCATCCCAGAAATCCCTGTTCTTCCATCCGCATTTGGCACCATCTTTCAGTGGTTTGTGTACTGTGCGCTCTGCCTCTTCGGGCTGCAGGAATGGATGCTGACCAGTGTGCTGCTCGCTCTGACCAACACATCATGAGTGGCAGTGGAGTTATTCCTTAAACAACAAAGGCAAGAGGAGTGAGACACTGATCTCGCCATGCTATGTAGTAGTAGCTATGACACGAGATTGCTTGTAGCATTCACGGAGGTGCTGACCACAGTGGAACGCAGCTTTTGGGCCTGGGAAACAAGCACTGAGTGGCGGGATCACACTGTGATGCACGTCCGGGATGACGAGCAGCGGCTGCAGAACTTTCGGATGAGGAAAGCCACATTCAAGGGACCCTGTGGTGAGCTCGCCGCAGCCCTGCAGCGCGAGGACAGGAGAATGAGAGCCGCCCTGTCGTTGGAGAAGGGTGTGGCAATTGCACTACTCCAGACTGCTACCCATCGGTCGCTAACCCGTTTGGAGTGGGAAAGTCGACGGTTGGTCTCCCTGCTCTCAAAGACCATGACTCTGGGCAACGTGTGTGACACTGTGGCTGGCTTTGCACAAATGGGCTTCCCTAACTGTGGAGGGGCAATAGATGGCACACATGTTCCAATTCTGGCACTAGACCACCTAGCCTCCGAGTACATTAATTGCAAGGGGTATTTCTCAATCGTTCTCCAGGCTCTTGTGGATCACCGTGGGCCGTTTCATAGACATTAATCATAGAATCATAGAATATCAGGGTTGGAAGGGACCTCAGGAGGTCATCTAGTCCAACCCCCTGCTCAAAGCAGGACCGATCCCCTCAAAGCAGGACTGATCCCCAATTAATGCAGGCTGGTCCAGAAAGGTGCATGACACACACATCTTTCGGAACACTGGCCTGTTCAGGAAGCTGCAAGCAGGGACTTTCTTCCCGGACCAGAAGATCACTGTAGGGGAAGTCAAAATTCCCATTGTGATCCAGGGAGACCCCACCTACCCCTTAATGCTGTAGCTTATGAAGCCATAGACGGGGCAACTTGACAATAGCAAGGAGCAGTTCAACAACAGGCTGAGTAAGTACAGAATGATTGTGGAGTGTGCTTTTGGCCATTTAAAAGCCCACTGGCAATGCCTCTATGGGAAGCTGGACCTGGCCAATGACAATATTCCTATGCTTATAACTGCATGCTGTACGCTGCATAATATTTGTGAAGGGAAGGGTGAAAGCTTCATTCAGAGCTGGACCGCAGAGGCTGGAGGATAAGTTTGAACAGACATGTACCAGGACTATTAGAGGGGCACAACGCTCTAAGGATCAGGGATGCCTTGAGGCACAATTTGAAGCTGAAAGCCACTAATATTTGTTGCTATTCTTGGGATTTCAGTGCTTGTAATGCTAGGAGGTGATTGGTGCACATGATGCAATAAGGAGGTTTAACCTAATTGTATGTTGCTTTGCAGTGATCTTTTTGCTTTCAATTAATAGAATAAAGATTGCTTTCAAACCAACACAATTCTTTTATTAAAAGACAACAACTGGAGGAGAGAGTCAAATGAAAAAAATACATCAGCAGGGAGTGGGAGGGGAGAATGGAAGGTCCCAGGAGGAGGAGGGGTCCTGGGACGGCTAAAGATATGTGTCTGTCCAGGGATCATATCCAAACTTCTCCTTTGGGGTACAATGCAGCGGGTACTGTACTTCAGCAGGGCCAAACTGCAAAGGGACGGGTGTTGATAGCAGTGGGTAGTGGGAGTCCACAGTGCAGGACTGTGAGGAGGGAGGATTGGAATGCTGCGGGTAGAGACTGGAGCCAGGAGGTCGATAAGAGTGTGTTGGCAATGTCTGTGGGTTGCATGGGAAAGAGTTTTGCGACAGCGGCTGCAGGGAAAGGCGGGCACAGAGCTGCTCACTTGGAAGAGCTAGCATTGCCTGGAGCATGTCTGCTTGGCGTTCCGTAATGTTTAAGAGCCTCTCCGCTGCTTCTTTATGGCATGCTGCTTTCTCCTTTCGATCCCTCTTCTCATTGTCCTGCCGCTCCTTCAGTTCCTGTTTCTCAGCAACAAAGATCCCAAACAAGATCCTGTGTACCAGGGTGCTACTCAACCCCTGACATGGGCCATCAATGCTGAGGTAAATTTCACCCAGAGTGAACATTAATGCCAAACTTTACAAGTGGCTGACATCTGTGCATTTATACAATGGAAAGAGACATGGAGTCATAATTATTAGAGCTGCATATAATTGGGTTAGAGCAAATAGCAGAGCCCAGTGGAAGTATTCTAGCTAGAGTTGGGAGTACCGATAAGTGTAATTGGTAGGAAGGATGGGATAGTGGATAGGTACTGGGATTCAAGAGAGTTGGGTTCAGTTCCTGGCTCAACCAGGAATTGGACACATTTCTTGCATGACCTTGGGCAAAGTCACTTAATCTACCCTGGGTCTCTCTTTGCCATCTGTGAAATAGGGATAATACTTCCCACTCTCACACAGGTATTGTGACAATAAAACTCGTTAATGCTTGTGAGGCGCTGAGATACTACACTGATGAGAGCTATATAGATACCTAGAAAAAGCCTTCAACAGCAGAATTCCCTGCAGTTTTCTAAAATAGGCTAAGAACTGAGCCTGTCATGGCCAATTAGAAAAAAAAAAGTTTCCATTTTTAGAGAGAAAGGTGTCAATATAGGATACGTGTGCATCTAAGTTGGGTGTGATTCTCAGCTTGCATAGGTGTACCTGCGCTAGCTCGAGGTAGCTAAAATAGCACAGGTGGCAGCTCAGACCAGCTACCCGACTACGTATTCGGGGCGGGGCCTGGGTGGGTATGTGCTCAAGTGACTAGCCCAACCTGCCACCTGTACTTCCCCAGCTATGCTGCTATTGTTCGTATGCTAGCTTAAGTACAGCTAGCACAAGCAGTCTATGCAAGATGGGAATCACATCTCCCAGCTCAAATGTAGATGTACCCATAGCAGCTAAGTGGCAGCAGGCTCAGAGCAAAATGCAGAGAAGTCAAGTTTTTTATCTGTCCTCAGAACAGCCATGATCTGACTGGCAACACTGTGCCTCATCCAGACATGCCCATTCTCGCCTGAGTCTAGTCCTCTTGATGTGAATGAGAAACTTTCAGCAAGTTTTGGCTCAGGACCTCTATCTCTGGCTTTCCTGCTGTGGAAAGGTGCCAGTTATGATTGTCATGTTGTAGCATGAACACCTAACCACTAAGAGTGTGAGACCACCAATGAATTTCACTTATGGCAGATCACAGCAGAGTCATCATGTGACATCAATAGTTCATCACTATCAGCTAGAACTAAAGATTAAATAAAGTCTTCATTTCCACTATCGTTCCTGAGCCAGTCTCCGACCTAATAAACCATTTCACTTACCAGTTTTATCTGAGCAAACAAAGAACAGCTTGCTCATGATTTACAATTTAAGTAAAGACATGTATTCCCCTTCCCCATAATCTCGTGTAATATATGTTATGCTTACATAGTTTTTTGCCAATCACAGTGGAAAATATGACATGCTGCTAAAAGTCCTTCTGATAATGGTTTCTCATGGGCTAACATCTTTAAAATATCATAACATACTAAAGCATATTATAAAATATTTTCCTTTGCGAAATTAGTTCCATCTTGTGTTACATAAAATAGGACATTTAAAATTAACCCAAACTCAAACTAAAAATAAGCCTTATCTAGCATTTGTCACATATGCAGAACTCCCATTGACTCTAATGGGAATTTGATCCATAGAGGTTTGCAGTATCAAGCCCAGTAATATTTCAAAATTCAAACTCTCATTTTGGAAACAAAATCTCATAGGTTTTAAGGCCAGAAGAGACCATTAGATCATCTAATCTGACCTCCTCTATAACACAGGCCATACCATTTCATCTAGTTACTCCTGTATTGAGCCCAGTGGCTTGTGTCTGACTAAAGCATGTCCTCCAAAAAGGTACCCAAAAGTGAACATTTAAATTACCAATATTAAATTGGCTACCTATTCTCAATTCATAGAATCATAGACTCATAGGACTGAAAGGGACCTTGAGAGGTCACCTAGTCCAGTCCCCTACACTCATGTCAGGACTAAATATTATCTAGACCATCCCTGACAATTGTTTTTCTAACCTGCGATGATGGAGATTCCACAACCTCCCTGGGCAATTTATTGCAGTGCTTACCCACCCTGACAGTTAGGCAGTTTTTCCTAATGTCCAACCTAAACCACCCTTGCTGCAATTTAAGCTCATTGCTTCTTGTCCTATCCTCAGAGGTTAAGGAGAATAATTTTTCTCCCCTCCTTGTAACAACCTTTTATGTACTTCAAAAATGATATCATGTCCCCTCTCAGTCTTGTCTTCTCCAGACTAAAGAAACCCAATTTTTTAAATTTTCCCTCATAGGTCATGTTTTCTAAACCTTTAATAATTTTTGTTGCTCTTCTCTGGACTTTCTCCAATTTGTCCACATATTTTCTGAAATATCGCACCCAGAACTGGACACAATACTTCAGTTGAAGCCAGGGTGAAAGAAAATTAGAGGATTTACCGGTACGCCGGAGTCCTGAGCAGGGGGCGTGGCCTCAACCGGAAGAGGCACGGCCTTAACCGGAAGAGGCAGGGCGTTAAATCCCTGGGCCCTTTAAATCTTGATTCAAAGGGCCAGGACTCCAGCTGCGATAGTGGTGGCTGGGAGCCCAGGGCCCTTTAAATCATCCCCGAGCTACCAGCTGCAGAGGCGGCTGGGAGCCCCGGGGCTCGGGGGCAATTTAAAGGGCCCAGGGCTCCAGCTGCCACTACCACAGCTGAGCCCAGGACCCTTTAAATCACTGAGGAGCCCTGTGGGCTCCCGGCTGCCATCGCTACCCCGGGGCTCTGGGCTCCGGCAGAGCTTTAAAGGGCCTGGGGCTCTGCTGTGGTAGCAGCTGCCGGAGCCCCGAGCCCTTTAAATCCCCGCCTGAGCCCTGCTGCCCGAGCCCTGGGGTAGCGGTGGCTGGGCTCCATCGGGGATTTAAAGGGCCCCGGGGCTCCAGCCGCCACTACCACCCCGGCCCTTTAAATGCCCGCCGGAGCCCCACCTCCGCTACCCCAGGGCTTTGGCAGCAGGGCTTCAGCGGGGATTTAAGGGGCCGGGGCAGTAGCGGTGGCTGGAGCTCCGGGGCTCTTTAAATCCCTGCCAGAGCCCCCCCACCCCTACCCCAGGGCTCAGGCAGCAGGGCTCAGGTGGGGATTTAAAGGGCTTGGGGCTCCAGCCGCCGCTACTGCTCCGGGGCCCTTTAAATCCCCGCCAGAGCCCCGCCGCCGCTACCCCAGGGCTCGGGCAGCAGGGCTCAGGCCGGGATTTAAAGGGCCCTGGGGGGGGAGTAGCAGCGGCTGGCGCTTCGGGGCCCTTTAAATCCCCACCGCAGCCCCGCCGCCACTACCCCAGGGCTTTAAATTGCCCTCTTGGAAAGCCGATCCTGGTACAGCGCACCTGCTCTTACCGGTACGCCGTACCGGGGCATACTGGCTTACTTTCACCTCTGGTTGAAGCCTAATCAGCATGAAGTAGAATGGCAAAATTACTTCTTGTGTCTTGCTTACAACACTCCTGCTAATACATACCAGAATACTGTTTGCTTTTTTTGCAACAGTGTTACACTGTTCACTCATATTTAGCTTGTGATCTGCTATGACGCTCAGATCCCTTTCCATAGTACTCCTTCCTAGGCAGTAATTTCCCATTTTCTATGTGTGCAACTGATTGTTCCTTCATAAGGGGAATACTTTCCATTTGTCCTTATTTCATTTCGTCCTATTTACGTCAGACCATTTCTCCAGTTTGTCAAGATCATTTTGAATTTTAATCCTATCCTCCAAAGCACTTGCAACTTCTCCCAGTTTAGTATTGCCTGCAAACTTTATAAGTGTACTCTCTATGTCATTATCTAAATCATTGATGAAGATATTGACCAGAACTGGACCCAGAACTGATCCCTGTGGGACCCCACTCATTATGCCCTTCCAGCATGACTGTGAACCACTGATAACTACTCTCTCGGAACAGTTTTCAAACCAGTTATGCACTTACCTTATGGTAGCTCCATCTTGGTTGTATTTCTCTGGTTTGTTTATGAGAAGGTCATGCAAAACAGTATCAAAAGATTTACTAAAGTCAAGATATACCACATCTATGCTTCCTCTATATACACAAGGCTTGTTACCCTGTCAAAGAAAGCTATCAGATTGGTTTGATCTAATTTGTTCTTGACAAATCTGTGCTGACTGTCACTTATCACTTTATTATCTTCTAGGTGTTTGCAAATTGATTGCTTAATTATTTGCTCCATTATCTTTCCAGGTACTGAAGGTAAGCTGACTGGTCTGTAATTCCCAGGGTTGTCCTGATTTCCCTTTTTATAGATGGGTACTATATCTGCCCTTTTCCAGTCTTCTGGAATCTCTCCCATCTTCCATGACTTTTCAACAATGATCATCAATGGCTCAGATACTTCATCAGTCAGCAACTTGAGTATTCTAGGATGTATTTCATCAGGCCCTGGTGACCTGAAGTCATTGGACTTGTCTAAGTAATTTTAACTTGTTCTTTCCCTATTTTAGCCTATTCATGCTGGTAAGAGTCAGTAAAAATACCAACTATAAATTGGAAAAAATCATAAAATATTATAGAACATTTTAATTGTTTTTCTTATGGCATATTAAATGAAACAGTGAGGAATTTGTAATGAGGAAAAATGTACAAGGAATTAAAAAGTCAAAACCAGAAAAATGTCAAAAGACTTTATGCTGAAGTTCTTGGGGGAGATTCTGAGCTGTGCCTCTAGAAAGGGTGAAGGGGAACCAACGTGGCTTTAAGCCACCTTTGATCTGAGCTGCTCTAGGGACCCCTGTAATTAAGACCACCATGGTATGACCTAAGAACCTCTGATACCAGAGGGCACAGAGGTTCAAAAGGGTTACAAGGATTCTCTGGGTTTAGTATTTACATTCTAGTTCAGCCTAGAGTATGGTTCATCGCACCATGACCCCCTTCTGACAGCAGAGTTACTACATGACCCTGGGAAGGGGGCAGAGACTGGGACCCGCCACCTTGGATGTGAGGAAAGGGGGTCACAGCCTGAGCCCTGCTGCCCCAGGTGGGGGTGGAGCTCAGGCTTCAGCCTCAGCCCTTAGTCCCAAAAAGTCTAATGCTGGCCCTCACCACGCCATTAAAATGGGGTCTGCTGTGTAATGTACAGTTTCTACTGAAAGCCTGTGTCACATTGGTCATCATAATCTTTGCAAAATGTTTGTGTGGACAATATGTAAGGAGATATGTGTATTTACTGGAAATTATGTTCTGAAGCCTTCAAGTTAAAGACAGGTCACCCAGAGGTAGCGTGCCTGAGGTCAGGTTCCACCAAACAGGAGGTGGGGAGACATTTATCTCCCTGGTTGACAATTTTGTATTGTGTGCCTTACAATGGAAGGCAATTTGCATACTCAGTCAAAGGCTAATGAAGAGATTACAGGGTCTGCAGTAGAAGAAATTAACAGGAAGAGGTGAACAGCAGGGAGGGGAGAACCCTGTTTACAGGAGAAGAACAAAGGACTGATCTAATGTATCTAGGTGTGCAGGGATGTGCACAAGTGTGTGGGGGGCAAGCAGGAGCACACACCCCTAATAATTGGTGCGGGCACAGAACTCCTCTGGTCTCAGGGCTGTGGGTTACCCAAAATCTTCACAGTACTACATGATTCAGTCTCATCCCCACAACATGTCCCTGTGCCAGGGCTTTTGAATGGGTCTCCGGAAGAATATCTGCAGCTCTTTCCTAAATCCGTACATCAGAGGAGTATACATCAGGGATTGTACCCAACATAAAGAGTCTGTCAGTGGGGATGAGGATCTTTCTAATGATATAGAGGACAAAAACACACATAAGACACAACTTCAATTGGTATATGCCATAAAATTTCACCATGACCAAAATAGGGTGGTTCTACTGATAGAATATTGGCTGCTGAGTTTGGGTTTGTAGTTAAGAAGTCACAGTACTACAATACGAAGGGTGTTTTCATAATTAACCGTCACCTTTACAGCGAAACTTGTACAATGCAATCGGTCTCAGTCGGGCTGGTATTTGCCCAGGCAGAGCATCTTACAGGGTCAAAACCTAAGTTATCATGTCATTCAGCTAAAGGTACCCCATCTGGAATGTTCAGAAAGCAATAACAATAAAAAATATTTATACATGTTCTATTAAACACTTTATTATTCTATGTAGAACAGTTAATGTCCCACAAAGAGCAATATTTGATAAGAAGAGCTTTAGCTTTTAACATTTTGTTTTATTAGAATGGAATTCAAGCGTACTAAGAATGGCAATAAATTTAAAAAATAAATTTCTTACTGATCCTGCATTGTTCATATTAATGAGTAAAATGCATTAACATGAAATATTGTATTTAGTCCTAAGTTAAGCAATTCATATTTCTCAATTTCCTGATTTGGAGCGCCAAGTAATTTCTGGGATGGGAGCCCCTGCTTAGAGTTTGTTTTTATTTGTGCCAGTGGTCCACAAGATTTTACCTCTGACACACATTGCTCTGCATTCACAATCTTTATTAGATTATTTTGTATACGTTCGGTGAGATCCCATCAAATAACGAGAAAAATAAAAATTGCTAGTGTTTTCATCTTGATGTTACTCTGATCCTTAATGATAGTCTTCCATTTCCTTCTTCATCTTATATCTCCTATGGAACAAAAACACTGAAATGAGCTGAGAAAAATCTGAAAAGAATGCTGAGACGGTAACAGCTGCACAAGCTAGATCAATACCAGGATAAAAGTTGTCTGATAATTTGGCTGTGGAAATAGGAGTGTAGATAAGAAGACACAACATTACTAATTTATGATTTTCACTCCACTGTGATTGATCCAGCTACCTCTAAACCTCTCTAATCATATTAGCTTCTGCAAAACATTTTGCTTAACAAACTTGGGACCTGAACTTGGGACCTTAACCAAGTGAACAATGTCCCCTTGCCCAGGCTTATTATGTTGCAAACTAATACAAATGAATTATACACTTAGACACATTAATAAAGAGCTACTCATGAATTGTTTTGCATTATGCAAAAGTGCATCCCTAGTCTGCCAAGAATTCAACAAACTTGAAATGTCATATTTTCATCCATGTTACTATCAGGTGTGATGCCAGGAACCCTGTAGGAATCTGTAAGCAGGAAGCTGAACACCACAAGGGAGCCCAAGGACTCACAGCTGCTACCAATTCGGTTTGTTAGCATTGCCCTCAGGAGATTTCTGTTGACTCCTCAAGGCTAATTGTCAACAGGCACCTGTTTGGCCTAGATTCTGGATTCTATAAAACTTAGCAAGCAAGGCATTAGGAAGGATTGGGTTGATTTTATAAGACTCTACATAGGTAGTTCATCCCTTATTTTCCTTCTACTGTTGATTTAGAGTCTGGAAAGTTAAACTCTTTGTTTCCCCTCTGTCAAGGTTCCTCCCCCACTCTGAACTCTAGGGTACAGATGTGGGGACCTGCATGAAAAACCTCCTAAGCTTATCTTTACCAGCTTAGGTCAAAACTTCCCCAAGGTACAAAATATTCCACCCATTGTCCTTGGATTGGCCGCTACCACCACCAAACTAATACTGGTTATTGGGGAAGAGCTGTTTGGACGCGTCTTTCCCCCCCAAAATACTTCCCAAAACCTTACACCCCACTTCCTCGACAAGGTTTGGTAAAAAGCCTCACCAATTTGCCTAGGTGACTACAGACCCAGACCCTTGGATCTTAAGAACAATGAACAATCCTCCCAACACTTGCACTCCCCCTTTCCTGGGAAATGTTGGATAAAAAGCCTCACCAATTTGCATAGGTGACCACAGACCCAAACCCTTGGATCTGAGAACAATGAAAAAGCATTCAGTGTTTTACAAGAAGACTTTTAATAAAAAATAGAAGTAAATAGAAATAAAGAAATCCCCCCTGTAAAATCAGGATGGTAGATATCTTACAGGGTAATTAGATTCAAAAACATAGAGAACCCCTCTAGGCAAAACCTTAAGTTACAAAAAAGATACACAGACAGAAATAGTTATTCTATTCAGCACAATTCTTTTCTCAGCCATTTAAAGAAATCATAATCTAACACGTACCTAGCTAGATTACTTACTAAAAGTTCTAAGACTCCATTCCTGTTCTGTCCCTGGCCAAGACGACTACAGACAGACACAGACCCTTTGTTTCTCTCCCTCCTCCCAGCTTTTGAAAGTATCTTGTCTCCTCATTGGTCATTTTGGTCAGGTGCCAGCGAGGTTACCTTTAGCTTCTTAACCCTTTACAGGTGAGAGGAGCTTTCCCCTGGCCAGGAGGGATTTCAAAGGGGTTCACCCTTCCCTTTATATTTATGACACCCTCCATTTGGCTCCTAGCTGATTCAAAGACTTTCATATAAGATATACTTTATTTAGATTTGGTCTCTGTCCAAGGGAAGTCTTCATTTTATATTTAGGACTGATTCTTATTTTCTTAGTGTAGCCAACTAATCCATCACTAGCTCATTGCTGTGTATCATCCCTGAGCATAAACAGAGGAAGGAGTTTATTCCAGGAAGATGGTTGTTTGCAGATTAATCTCCTTGTGAGCGTGAAGGGACAATTCCACTTTCCACTCTTCTGTCTATTTCAACACACATCGTTGTAACAGTATGGTATACAAACTTTGTAAGTTCTTTCAATAGTTCTGTGTGTGGTAACTTTTACATCAGCCAACAAACTAGTATTCTTGTAGGTATTTCAATTAGGTGTATAGAAAGGAAGGTAATTTTCAGACTTAGTTAATGGTCATTAAATTGTTCCTCAACAAAACTGCTTCTTTCTCATTTTACATTAATAAGTTTCCTTATTTAGATTTTCAAGCAGTAGAATAAAATAAGCCTTCTGAAATTGTAGTAATTTTTCATTACCACATCTGTCTGTAACCAAGTTTCTTAGTGTTTCTGGGGTGAGAAATCTGGATTTTCCAAATTAATCCAGTTTAGCAGCAGAACAAGAATAAAATACTTTCCTGGTCTGTTTGCCTCCTGCTCCCAAGTGTACCCTAGTTTAGTTTTCCATGTCAAGGTCCAAAGTTGAGTTGGTCTCTGTCTTGCTGGGGATCTGGATTACAGCTGGCAGGAGCCAGTCAAATATTAATGAAAAATGTGGGAGTTAAGATCAGTATGTGTTCAAGCAGGTAGAGTCATCACAGGCACACAGTAGAAGCAGAAAGTTAAAGCAGGCTGAGTTAGAAAGGAGCTGTGAAATAGAGAGCTTTAGTACTTGGTGGAGGAGGGTATAGCCAGGTTTTCAGGAACAAGAAAGGTGCTAGAAAAGTTCTGTTGTGATACAGTTGTTTTTAATTTCATGCCTCAAAACATTCTCCAGATTAATGGAAAACACTTTCAAGAACCTAGGGCCAACTCTCTATTTGCCCAAAAAGCAGCCAAACACTGCCACACAGAGACTTTGTAACTTGCAAAATAAAACAAAAGAGAACTTTCATAACTGTGTTGGTTCTCTGTTTACTTGACCTTTATTCCCAGGAAGGGGATGGAGGTTTCACACACTTGGCGCCACTTACAAGGAGTCTACTCAGCTCTTGGGTTAGGAATATTAGACCCGTGCTCTGTTTGTCACAGTTCCTTAACTGAGACACAGAGGTCAAGTTCCAGTCTCTACACAAGTTACCTTTATTAGAATTTTCACAGCAATCAAGTCGTAAAACATTTCTGGGTTGGCTCCTGTACACGTTGGATGTTCAGACACCCATTTCAAACTGTCCATCCAGATAATTAGACTAAAGAGAGAAAAAGAGACAGTATGCTCTTCTGTTTAGAATCCTTCCGTCTATAGAGTCCTCCACCTGGGGGACTCTTACCAGGGAGCAGTTGATGCCTCAGCTCCCTGTGTTTTACCACTTTGATCTTTGTAACAGGAATCTTTTCTGCACTAGAATTCTTTGGAAAACAGCTGATGGTTTTTCAGTGGGATGAGCTGTGACATAGAGTGATGACAGGAATATGCGATTTAGGCCTCAGTCCTGCAAACACTTGTATGTTCATTTAATTTTACACACATGACTAGTCCCATTGGCTCAGGACTTAATTACAAGCATAAAGTTAAGCTTGTGCGATGCATATGTTTGCAGGATTGGGGCCTTATATAGTATTACACATCCCAATAATGGATAATACTGTAAGGTGGGAAAATAAGCAAAGTCAAGATCAGGAAATACAAAAAATACAAGAAATAACTGTAACTTATAGAAATGAAAGCTATTTCTAAATGTAAAAAACTACCCTAAGTGAATGTTCTTCCGGGTATCAGAAAACTGTTAATTGATACACACGTTTTATGCTTTGCCACTCTACAACGCTTTGAGGATCTTCTGGGCCCTTGCTTCTCTGAGGAATGGAGTTGCAATTCCTCCAATACATTCTCCTTGCTCCATAGAGTGAGCCATGTGCTACTGCCCTCTTCAGCATGTTTTCCCCTTCTTATGGCCAACCAGCTCCTCTCGCAGTGCTTGTGGGGGCGGAGCCATGGCTCTAACTCTCCCCTCCCACTTGTTCAGAGTAAGAAGTATCAGGCATGAAGTCCCTGCTCTTCTTGTACCTGGCTGGAGCAGCAATCCAGGCTGGTATAATGCAGTTGTGCTTGGGGGCAGAGGAGTCCTTACTTCCTCCTATTCTTCTGCATGTGTTAGTCCTGGCCACAAATTAACTCATAATGAGTGTAGATTGCATTACTTTATCATTTAAAACAAAGTGGAATGCCAGCATATGTTGTGTAACATTTTGAGAGTAATCCGCATGGAGGTATCCAAGGGACATTCCACCACTACAAGGAGCAAAAAAGACTAGACTTAAGTTATCATGTGCTTGAAACTTGCTTAGAATGTGAATTAGTTCATGATAGCATGCACTGAATCTCCCTCTATAAAATCCACAAGGACCAAGAACTTTCTAAAATGTCATGCAAGAAATCCATACTGACATGAAAAATTATATGTGGAAACCCAGCTATTACATGGAGTTGTTAGATATGAACTCAATAATTATATCTTGCAGGCGGGCGTATAAACTAAAGAGATTACTTGTCTACACTGTATTCTAGTTGTTACTGGCAATGGAAAACATGAGGGAGTGGTGAACACAAATGAAAATGTCTTTAATTATATTTCAGAAACTTTCATCCTTCCAGAAGCATAAATTGCACTGTAGTTTGAATAAACAGCTGTTGCTATTCATAATGTATTTGTTTATTTCATTTTATGAAAATTTAGTGTTCATGAATTATTATAGTTTTGACAATTCTGGAGTCCTGCATTCATTTAATTTATTTATTTTTGTATTTCAGTTTATACTAAGCATTTCTAGGCAATTTTAAAAATTTAAAATATGCAATACAAAAAAATCATAATATGTTATACTAAAAACTACATTAAAAGAACATTATTGTGGTCACAAAGAAAAGCATTCAAGAGTTAGGAAATCCCAGGATTCAGGTAATCCATGCAACCTTATTTCTGCCTCCTGATGTGTATGCATTATGAAACATGGGCAAAACAAATGTATGGATGTTCTGGATATTTGCAGTAATCCAGGTCAGATCCTAAATAAATGATATTGGAGAGAGATGTTGTACAATGTTGCTTATCTTGATGAGTTCAATGATACCCTTAAATTCACTATTCCAGAGCATGGATTGATCATTTCCTTTTACAAGAGGCTGCAACACCTCATTATAAAAGGAAACTCAACATAATGTCTTTTTCATATATTTTCTCATATGGAATAAAATAATCACAAGCTTAATGGAAAGCTGAAATAAAGAAAGAGTCACATATCATCCCATTTTTAATTCCAAGGCCCTCTACAATAAATCCCAGCACTCTGTAGGAGTAAAAACTAAAGGCAAGCGTTCTATTGTCTGAAAAATGGATTGCAGCTTTTCTTTGAGCAAATGAGGATCCCAAGGATTTTAGCAGAAGACTCCCAACAAAAAAATCTCTAGGGAGGACACTTGATCATATCCTTTGTACCTGATCTTGCCTCAGTAAATAATAGAGTTGTATAATAGAGTTGATTTACATCTCTCTCCAAGGCATTCTAGGAAAATGTTTCCACTGAGAGGAATCTGGTCCTGAAGTCTCGATTCTGACTACTATCATTGCTAATGAAGTCTCCTTCCTTGGCAAGCCTTCTGGAGACCCATGACTGGAACTAATAGACTTGGTATTTCCTTATTTTTCCCCTCACCATTCATGAGATACTCAGTGTCTGCAGAAATCTGCACTCTCTCATTTTCACTGAAGCTTCCCATTGTTTAGCCAGGGACCACAGGATGAAGAAAAACAGAGGACCTGATTGTGGTGTCCTATCATGGAGATGAGGAGGCAAAGGAGAAATTTGCCTGGTTCCTTGGTTTGTCTGTGTTTAGCTTTCCAGCAAAACTATTCATCCACTCTTTCATTCTAAAAAAGCTAATGAAGTCAAGCATAAACAAACACATTCTTCTCTCTTCTGGGTAATTTAAATGAAATCTCTCTGCTTCTCTGAAGTGATTCCGTAGGTGAATATCGCAAACAAAGGTCTAAACTCTTCCATCAGGGTTCAGAGGTAGACCAGTTCAAGGTGCTCAGTGGTCTTGGCCCAGCTGCTCAGCATATCTAAGCTCGGGGCTGAAGTCCATGGTTGACAACTCTATGCCTCAGAAACAGTGGAACTTTCTACCATAAGGGCAAACCGCATCTGTGCAGGAGTTAGAGCTTTCCTGGGGAGTTAGTCCACAAGTTTGGAATGAACTCCCACGGGACCATCACAGACCTCACTACCTTCTGCGCTAAGTGGAAAGTGCACTTCTTCAACCTTCCCTTCTCTCACATAAACACATCGTATCACGCACGTTAAAAGAAAACAACCAAATCAAAACCAAACCCAATTGTACCAATGCAAACACTCCACTGCACACACACAATTTCTCTGCTGTGGCGAGGATGAGAGAAAGAGCAAACTACTCATGACAGATGTTAGTCACATTGCTTAATGCATGTCAGGAAGGCTCCCAGATACCTCAGTGATGACAGTGTTATAAAAACCTAGATAGAATAGAGTAGAATAGAATCATGTGAAAGAGTCTGTGGTACTGTTTCCCTCTCCACTAACAAGAAAAAGGGAAGCTACACAGCTGAGCCATCATATATCTCAAATCTTCCAACTATCATTAACCGTGACAGAATGCCTCTGTTCTCCAGCCTCTCCCGGTCCCCCTCAGCCTTTGCCATGGAAAACAAACCCTTTCCGATCAAGCACACTCATTTCTGCACAGCCCACAAGGCAACATTCATTGGGGAGGCAGTGAAGAAAGTGCAGCACAGGGGTGAGGCTGTGACTCTCAACCATCTCAGAGCAGATGGACTGCTGAATTCTAAACCAGTTATAGCTGCTTTACGGTCAGTGGTTTCAGACCTAGGCACAGAGAATGACAGTAATCACCATGCCAATCACCATGGCTAAGCCCAAATCCAACAACAGGAGGATTCAGTCTTCTTTCCAGTCATGGACAGAAATGGATTTTTCTTGCGGCTGTGGCTATTTAAGTATTGAAAACAGTGAGGAGTCCAGGTAAACAGCAAAGTCTTAATGGTCGGAGGGTACCCTCAACGGAAGGTAATTATTACTGATGTTACAAGAGTGGTGAGGTCTTCAAAATGCTTCTTTCACCCACAGCATGACCTCACTCTTTCCAAGAATCAGATTCAAGCAGCGGCATTTTATCCACTCCAAATCTTTGGCGAGCTGAGATGATGCTTCTTGTATCTGATGAGAAGATGGCCAAGAGCTGACAGTGAGCTCTGTATTGTTGACATTTTAGCCCATGCTGTTTGTTCAACAGGCTGCAGCCCAGCAGGCTTCACACTGGGTTTTGAAGCTCCACTGGTGAGGCCTGTTGTATTCATTTAGAGGGATTATATGGGCCCAAAGAGTTAAAGATGTCAACAAGACTCTTTTGCTGTCCAATATTAAACAGTGTGAAGCAAGGTTCAGGATTTGGTGTACAGAAACCTCAGTCTGCTTAGTACCAAGGAAAATACACCATGAAATGTCATTTTAACCTTTTATTACATGTATAGAAGAGAAAAAAAAACAGTTAAAGCATTTGAAAAGTAAAGTATTAAGTAAGGGTTTCATTTTAACAACATCCCTTGTTCCCTTTTACTGGAGAGAGTTTTTAGATGGAAAAAACCCTCGTTTGACAGTCTCACAGGGAAAGTCCGACCATATTCCTGTTAGACAAAACAAGACAAAACACACACAAAAGGAGTCTTTGTGTTAGTTCAATAGGCCTTTATGTTTGGACTAATTCAGTCTCCGTCTAGCTTTCCCACCTTTTCCCATCAATATCTGTTGTTTTAGGTTATTGTGGCGTGTTATGAACATACATGTATTTTTCACAGTTGAGCTCACCATTAGAATAAATTTATAGGCCCAATTATCACAACAAACCACTACAGGTGGAAGAACAGGTTCCCCTCTCCCAACACTGAGTGGGGTCTGGGAGGAATGGCAGACACCATCCCAAAAGGATCCGGCTCACCCATGCTATATCTCTGAAGCAGGACAGGGGGATTCAGCCAGTTCACAGATGACACTAAGCTGGGGAGAGAGGTAGATATGCTGGAGGGTAGTGATAGGGTCCAGAGTGACCTAGACAAATTGGAGGATTGGGCCAAAAGAAATCTGATGAGGTTCAGCAAGGACAAGTGCAGAGTCCTGCACTTAGGGCAGAAGAATCCTATGCACCGGTACAGGCTGGGGACCGACTGGCTAAGTGGCAGTTCTGCAGAAAAGGACCTGGGGATTACAGTGGATGAGAAGCTGAATATGAGTCAGCAGTGCACCCTTGTTGCCAAGAAAGCTAACGGTATATTGGGCTTTATTAGTAGGAGCATTGCCAGCAAATTGAGGGAAGTGATTATTCCTCTCTATTCAGCACTGGTGAGGCCACATCTGGAGTATTGCGTCCAGTTTTGGGGCCACCACTACAGAAAGAATGTGGACAAATTGGAGAGAATCCAGCAGAGGGCAATGAAAATGATCAGGGGGCTGGGGCACATGACTTACTAGGAGAGGCTGAGGGAACTGGGGTTATTTAGTCTGCAGAAGAGAAGAGTGAGGGGGGGATTTGATAGCAGCCTTCAACTACCCGGAGGGGGGTTCCAAAGAGGATGGAACTAGGATGTTCTCAGTGGTGGCAGATGACAGAACAAGGAGCAATGGTCTCAAGTTGCAGTGGGGGAGGTCTAGGTTGGATATTAGGAAACACTATTTCATTAGGAGGGTGGTGAAGCACTGGAATGGGTTACCTAGGGAGGTGGGGGAATCTCCTTCCTTAGAGGTTTTTAAGGGGCCCGGCTTGACAAAGCCCTGGCTGGGATGATTTAGTTGGTGTTGGTCCTGCTTTGAGCAGGGGGTTGGACTAGATGACCTCCTGAGGTCTCTTCCAATTCTATGATTCCATAGTCAATTGTATTCAATGCTGCATAGAGGTCCAGCAATATAAGTATAAGAATATGTGTGTTTGGCAAGGCCTGTTCCAGGAAACAAAGACACTGAAAAAGAACAAGAAAAATATCCTTTTTTTCTGAAAGAGGTCTGCTGATTTGTCTCAAGGAGTTCTGTTACTCATTCCTAGGATGTAAGCTGCCCATGTGACCAGCACCAAAGAACTGAAATGACGGCCTCAAGTAATAATGTAATTTACATCATACCAGGACATCCGGGGCCAGAGAATGGACAACTCAGTTGCTTAATTCTGATTTTCAACTGAATGTGCAGTCTGTGGTTTGATGAACGGACCTTATAGTCATGCTGAATGTGACATGCAGGAAATCTGATCTGATCTCTTGCTACCAGAAGCACAGCCTTGGGCAACCTCTCTTTGATGCTCCAATGTCTCCAGAAAACCCCCTAGATAAACAAGGAAAGCAAGAGGGGAAGCCAAAGTATACACTGACCAAATGGGGCACAAAGGAGGGCAGTTATGCATACATAATCACTGCTGTGGCCAGCACTAGAGTCTAAGGGGATTGGGGGTGGGAGGTGAGGTAGGGAAGAGAGTGTTACTCTGGTTGACAGTCTGTGTGGTGTGAAGGCCACAGAACAGTGGGTTCCTATGAAGCCACATAAGCCACACAAACTTAAGTTCAACACTAATTTTCTCCCAGTATTTGTCAACCAGCATTGTACTTTGCCTCCCATATTTTTTAGTAGAGACCAAAATAGAGAGAAATTCTCCATATCTTGCTTACAATATCCTCATGCATTATCATAGCACAGACCTAAATAATACCAAAAGACCTTAAAAATATACCACCATTAATTTCATACAGCCTGACATGCGTGGTGAAGGCTGACCTTTCCTTGGCGGATTCATCTAGCGGTACCTGCGAGTACCCCTTGGTTAAGTCCAAGGTAGAGATGAACTGGGCCCGTCCCCGTTTCTCTAATAGTTCATCTGTGCATGGCATTGGATAGTTGTCTGGGTGAGTTACAGCATTTAGCTTATGGTAGTCCACGCAGAAACGTATCTCCCCATCTGGTTTGGGAACTAGAACCACTGGAGATGCCCATGCACTGCCAGAGGGGCAGATTACCCCCATCTGTAGCATATCCTGGATCTCCCGTTCTATAGCAGTTTTAGCTTGAGGAGACACCCAGTAAGGTTGGACTTTAATTGGGCGAGCATTACCTGTGTCAATGGAGTGGTATGCCCGTTCTGTCAGTCCTGGGGTGGCTGAGAACATCGGCGCATAGCTAGTGCACAGCTCCTTGATCTGCTGTCGCTGCATACGCTCAAAGGTCAGGGAGAGGTTCACCTCTTCCACACCACCAGCACTTTTCCCTTCGTAGTAGACACCTTCAGGCCACTCAGCGTCATCTCCTCCCTGGGCTGTAAACTGACAAACCTTTAATTGTCTGGAATAAAAGGGCTTTAGAGAATTAATATGGTACACCTTAGGCTTTCGGTTGGAGGTGGGGAAAGCTATGAGATAATTAACAGCTCCCAGGCGCTCCTGGACCATGAATGGCCCTTCCCACGACGCTCGCATTTTATGGGCCTGGAGCGCCTTTAAGACCATGACCTGGTCTCCGACTTTGAAGGAACGCTCTCTGGCATGTTTACCATACCAGGCTTTTTGCTCTTTTTAAGCATCCTTTTGGTTTTCTTTAGCAAGGGCTAAAGAGGTTCGGAGGGTGTTTTGTAGGTTGGTCACAAAGTCCAGAATGTTAGTTCCTGGAGAAGGTGTAAACCCCTCCCATTGCTGCTTCACCAACTGTAATGGGCCCTTAACCTCGAGGCCATATACAAGTTCAAATGGGGAAAACCCTAAACTGGGATGTGGTACAGCTCTGTAGGCAAAGAGCAACTGCTGCAACACTAGGTCCCAATCATTGGAGTGCTCATTTACGAATTTACGTATCATGGCCCCCAAAGTCCCATTAAATTTCTCCACCAGGCCATTTGTTTGATGATGGTAAGGGGTGGCAACCAAGTGATTCACCCCATGAGCTTCCCAAAGGCTTTCCATAGTTCCTGCCAGGAAATTAATCCCTGCATCTGTGAGGATGTCGGAGGGCCAACCTACCCTGGCAAAAATGTCTGCTAGTGCCTGGCACAGACTTTTAGCCCTGGTGTTGCTTAGAGCTACTGCTTCTGGCCATCAGGTAGCAAAATCCATGAAAGTCAGTATGTACTGCTTTCCTCTGGCTGTCTTTTTCGGAAAAGGACCCAGAATATTCACAGCTACTCACTGAAATGGAACTTCAATGACGGGGAGTGGCTGGAGAGGGGCTTTGACCTGGTCTTGGGGTTTTCCCACTCTTTCGCATACCTCACAAGACTGGACATAGGTGGAAACATCCTTGCCCATTTCCTCCCAGTGGAATGACCTCCCCAAATGGTCTTTGGGTCTGTTCACCCCAGCATGGCTCTAGGATGATCGTGAGCTAAGCTCAAGAGCTTGACCCGGTACTTAGTTGGAACTACCAACTGTCTCTGAGGATGCCAGTCTTCCTGGTGTCCACTAAGAGTTTCCTTGTATAAAAGTCCTCTTTCTACAACAAACCTGGATCGATTAGAAGAGCTGACAGGTGGTGGGATGCTCCGTGCCATCGTCCAAGCTCTCTGGAGGCATTCATCTGCTTTCTGTTCGGTCTAGAACAGAACCCTTGATGCTGGAGACATCAGTTCCTCATTGGATTGTGGACCTAGGCTTGGTCCCTCTGGAAACGATGTAGGGGATGGGGCTGTTTCTGTTGACTGTGAATTGCTCTCCGCTGGTGCACTATGTTGGGGTTCAAGCTCCGGCTGAGCCTCTCGTGTAGGGTTATCCACTGCTGCCGGTTCAGGTTCAGTGGAGCCCTCTGGTATTGGGGTTGCAAGTACTGGATTCAGTGTTGGCAATGGGTCTGGTGCTGGTTGTTCCACCAGTTCCGGTTCTGGGACTGGCTCTGTCTGGGTCTCTGGGACTGGATCCACTACTGCTGTTACAGACGCTGGCATGGGGTCCAGTTCCATCACCTCTGACCGGGTCCTGGTAGAAGTTTCCGGAAAAGAGCTAGGCATAACGGCTTGCTTAGCCTGGCTGCAGGTGACCATTCCCACCCTCTTGGCTAGCTTCACATGATTGGCCAAGTCTTCCCCCAACAGCATGGGGATGGGATAATATACTGGACAGGCAACTTGGCTGTAGGCAAATTGAAAGAATTGGACTTGAAGGATCGAATTGTCACTTGGATCTCTGGGTTGATTAAATTGGGGTCCACTAAGGAAGCATGGATAGCCGACCCTTGTGCTCTGGTGTCCCTCCAAGCGGTGACCTTCTTCCCGCCCACACTCACAGTTTCCCTCCGCTCCAAGGGTATCTGGGAGGTATCTGGGCCTGCGGACCTCTGGTGTGATTCCGGTGCAATGAACTGTAATCTGTTGGGGTTCTTGGGGCAGTTGGCCTTCACATGCCCCGGCTCGTTACATTTAAAACATCGTCCAGCTGACGGGTCACCGGGGCAAGGTGGGTTGCTGGAGAATGGTGTGGCAGGACGATAAGGTTTCTGGAGTATTTCTTGGTGTGTAGTTGGGGCCTTGGGCTGCCCCCAGTAGTAGGGTGTGGTCTGAGGGTGTCCCTTCTCGTATCCTCTCCAACTGCGACCAGGATTGTTCCTCTCTCCTCCCTCCCCCCGTTTTGTTCTGGCTTGCCCCGCCTCTCTGGCGGTCTGGGTCTGCTCGTTTCAATCAGCATAAGAAGCAAGACTTTCTGCTGAGTCCATTTCCTTATCCCATAAACACTGTTTTATTTCCTCCGTGGACATATTCAGGAATTGCTCCTGAGCTATCAAATCACACATTCCGTCAAAGCTAGTGATACCCCTTCCTTGGACCCATTTATGTAACAGATCCTTCATTTGGTTTAGATAAGCCACATTACTTAGTCCAGGCCCTCTCTTAAGGGTTCAAAATTTTACTCTGTATGTTTCAGATGTAATTTGAAATTGCTTTAAAACCAAATCCTTGAACTTATTATAGTCAGAAGCCTCATCAATAGGCATCTTACTGAATATGTCCAGAGCTCTTCCAGTTAATTTTGCGACCAATGTGGTCATCTTGTGAGCTTCAGGAATTTTATGGAGAGTGCACAGTCTCTCAAAGGTGAGAAAATATTCAACAATATCACTGGATTCATCATACTGTGGACATAGTCGCTCCCATTTGTGGATTGTTGGGAAAGGATGGTTAGGGTTATCCAGTAGATTCCGCTCAGCCTTTGCCTTCTCCATCTCCAGTGCATGCTTCCTCTCTTTTTCCTTCTCCTCCTCAGCATGCTTCCTCTCTTTTTCCTTCTCTGCCTCAGCATGCTTCCTCTCTTTTTCCTTTTCCTCCATTTCTTTTTCCCTGCCTCCATAGCTCTCCTGTGGGCAGCCTCTTGGTTTTTTTCTACCTCCATAGCTCTCCTGTGGGCAGCCTCCCTTTCCTCCTCAGCATGCTTCCATTCTTTTTCCTTTGTCTCCATAGCTTTCCTGTGGGCAGCCCCTTTGGCTGTTTCCTTGGTTTCTGTCATGTTTGCCTCTCTGTTTTTAACTAACTTTACACCCGAGAGTTAGAAATAAAACAAATGAACAAACAAAAAACTTGGCTTGTCAAAATATATATATATATATAGGTTGTGCTGTAACCGGATACCCATGTTCTCTGATAGTGATTGTCAGCCTACAGAAAAATCCTTAAAAAAAAAAAAGCAAAACCAAACACCTTTGTCTCCAGGCAAATAGACAGAAAACCCCTCTAGTTGCTGTTAGGTAAAAACAACTTCAGGCCTGTGAAGACTTGTGAATTTCCCTGCAGGAGGTTAACTACCCTGCCTTTAGGTAGGGAAAACTCCAGCTCACAAAAGACAATTACCTTTTGTCTCTGCTCTGGCCCCCAAGCAGAGACAAAAAAACCTCTAACTGCTTTCAGCTTAAAACCTGCTTTCCAGCAGCCCAAAGGAAAAAATTATTTCCTTTTAAAAAATCTGTGCTTTTGATTCAAAAAATCTCAAATTGATCTCAAAATGATTTCAAGTTAATCCCACCACTCTGCCACCATGTCAAGGTTCCTTCCCCACTCTGAACTCTAGGGTACAGATGTGGGGACCTGCATGAAAAACTCCCTAAGCTTATTTTTATCAGCTTACGTTAAAACTTCCCTAAGGTACAAACTATTTTACCTTTTGCCCCTGGACTTTACTGCTGCCACCACCAAGCATCTAATAAATATATAACTGGGACAGAACCCACTTGGAAATGTCTTTCCCCCACAAAATCCTCCCAAACCCTACACCCCCTTTCCTGGGGAAAACTTAATAAAAATCCTCACCAATTTGCATAGGTGAACACAGACCCAAACCCTTGGATCTTAAGAACAATGAAAAAGCAATCAGGTTCTTAAAAGAAGAATTTTAATTGAAGAAAAAGTAAAAGAATCACCTCTGTAAAATCAGGATGGTAAATTCCTTACAGGGTAATCAGATTCAAAACATAGAGAATCCCTCTCGGCAAAACCTTAAGTTACAAAAAGACACAAAAACAGGAATCTACATTCCATTCAGCACAACTTATTTTATCAGCCATTTAAACAAAACAGAATCTAACGCATATCTAACTCCTTTACAGGAGTTCTGACCTGCATTCCTGCTCTGGTCCTGGAAAAAGCAACACACAGACAGAGAGAACCTTTGTTTCTCCCCCGCCTCCAGCTTTGAAAGTATCTTGTCTCCTCATCGGTCATTTTGGTGAGGTGCCAGCGAGGTTATCCTAGCTTCTTAACCCTTTACAAGTGGAAGGGTTTTTCCTCTGGCCAGGAGGGATTTAAAAGTGTTTACCCTTCCCTTTATATTTATGACACCAGGCGTCCGGTTCTTGACTGGAATACCTGGTCAAAAATACCTGGTGCTTCAGTTAGTACTGCTGACCAGGCCGTTAAAAGTCCAGTCAGCAGCACAGCGGGGCTAAGCCAAGAACGCTACCTGACCTGGCTCCACGTGGCTGCTGGAAGCAGCCAGCATGTCCCTGTGGCCCTGAGTGCCGGCTCCTCAGCTCCCAGTGGCTGGGAACCATGGCAGTGCTTGCTGGCAAGGCCAGCGCATAGAGCCACCTGGCTGCTCCTGTGCCTAGGAGCTGCAGGGACATGTCAGCCGCTTCCAGGAGCCATCTGAGGTAAGTGCCGCCTGGAGCCCACACCCTGAATCCCCTCCCAGACCCCAGACCCCTGCCCCAGCCCTGAGCCCCCTCCTACACCCAAACTTCCTCCAAGATCCTGCACCCCCTCCTTCATCTGAACACCTCAGCCCCAGCCCTGAGCCCCTTCCTGCACTCCAAACCCCCAATCCCTGGCCCCACCCCAGAGTCCACACCCCCAGCCAGAGCTAGCACCTCTCCCCGCACCACAAAC
The DNA here is from genome assembly GCF_965140285.1 of Lepidochelys kempii. NCBI lineage: Eukaryota > Metazoa > Chordata > Testudines > Cheloniidae > Lepidochelys > Lepidochelys kempii. The sequence goes on from NC_136382.1 coordinate 60,276,546, forward strand.
CTATACCCTAGCCCTGATCCCCCTTCTGCATCCCAAACCCCTCATTTCTGTCCTCACCCCAGAGCCCGCACCCGCAGCTGGAGCCCTCACCCTCACCCTCACCCTCTCCCACACCCCAAGCCCCTGCTCCAGCCTGGTGAAAACGAGCAAGTGAGTGAGGGTGGGAGAGAGCAAGCAATGGAGGGAGGGGGTGTGGAGTGAGCGGGAAGTGAGTGAGGTGTCTTGGGGAAGGTGTGGAGTGAGGGTCTTGGGGAAGGGGCGGGGCAAGGGTGTTCGATTTTCTGCAATCAGAAAGTTGGCAACCCTACCTTTTACCCCTGTCCGTGCCCCCGGGGGGGTGGGGGGGTCATGGAGAGGGGTAAGGAGCCAAGGCTGGGGCCACAGCTGTGGGTCGGTTTGGGGCCAGGAGCAGGGTCAGGGCCAGGAGTGGAGCCATGGCCGGGGGACCAAGGCAGGGGTTGGCTCTGGAGCCAGGGCTGGGAGCAAAGCCACGGCTGGGGGCAGAGCGGGGCTGGGTAGTGTTCCCTCCCCACCCACCATGGGGGTTGGCCTGGACCCCCATGTCCTCCCAAATGTTCCTCAGACCCCCCACCAGGGGAGCATGCCCCACAGTTTGTGTTCATAGAGTTACACTGCTATGTAAGCTGGGGTGATTTAGACAGCTTCGGAATCATAAAAGCAGCAAAGAGAACTGTGGCACCTTATAGACTAACAGACGGATTGGAGCATGAGCTTTCGTAGGTGAGTACCCACTTTGTCAGATGCATGTCATCTGAATCATAATGTCTTTTCTTTCTATACATGAGGGCCCTCCTTGGCATTTTGAACTCTTCTGTGGGAGCTTTCTTTAAAAGTTCCAGCCTGGGAAATATTTTTCAGTGTCTGCTGACCTTTGACAAAACATTTCAGTCTCTGGTAAATTTAAATAAACCATCCTCTTGTTTGCACATAAGATAGGGCCCTTTTGAGAAAGCCGATGACCTTCAAACCAAGCTGAGGCTGCAGCAGCTTTCCTCTGAGGAACACTGAGGATATCCAATGTAGGAGCAATAGAAATATAACAATTCCTTTTTCTGACGCCCTGTGCAAAAAGGTTATTAGAAAAGTACATAAAAGGGTACATTGTTTTTTATGTAAATTTAACAAAATTGTTCATTTGGTGCATGATTTGCACACTTACCCTCAGTGGCAAAACAGGGTATTTGATCGGGACCACTGCCATATCTGATACTTGCAATAGTTGCATATTCACCTAAACTGCATAAACTTGCATGTTCATTAGAGTCCTAAAGTTGAAATTGTTATCAAAACAGACTCCCATAAAATGACATCAGGCATCATTTTCTTTGCATCATATTTTTAAGACTAGTGCAAGCATAGCCAAGTGACCCCATTCCTTGTTCCGTTGAATTCAAGTAACTTTAGTTAGTGTAAGATTTAACTTTATCTTCATATTTTGTTTGCTTTGGGCACTGTGGCTCTTTTAAATGCCAGATTCAGTACATTTCCACTTAGTACCATTCATAACAATATTCAGCATTTATGTAGTGCCTACACGTTCAAAATGCTTTACAGACATTGTCTAGTTTTATTTGTTATAACTTTAAAATTACACTGGTTTTTGTTTGGTTTTAAATATATCTTTCCCACCTATGGTTACATTATCCATAATGACTGCTGAGAAAACAAGTTTTACAATAAAAGTTTTAAACTCTATTAAAATGAGCTGGTTTCCAAAATGTAGTGTAAAACATTTGGACTTCATTTTCTTCCAGACACATTAAGCTTTTATGGCTTCATTCTTTAAAGATAGGTGTATGCTCTATGATTCATATTCATATTTCTGCTGTGGTACCTTATCAAATAGATGTACCATATTGCATTTCACTTTAAATAAGGGGTTTGAAATCACCATATTTGACCATTTTAAAAAAATTATTCTCTTGTCAATTCCCCTAGAAACTCACATTCATGTCCCATAACTGATCTCCTGGAAGCAATTTTATTTTATATAGGATTCTCCCTCCATGCCCTAAAAGATGGCAGCCCTGTAGACCTGTGTTACACTATTAATTTTCCACCTGAAACCAGATATTTGTGAATTTTGGTTCAGGTAAAAAATCTGACTATGTCCATCAGCAAACACATTTTAGTCACAAAAATGGTGATATTTGGTCCCAGATAAACCCCAGAATATCTGTTGATTTGCCTGGACACAAGTTCATTATTTTTGCAGAAAGACTTCACCATTCAAATGATAGTTTTCTTCATGTAAAATCTGCCTTTTTCTTTCTCATAAAACATCAAACATTCTGCTTCTGAAGATGGCTGAAAGGCCATTTCAAATTGGATGTACCAACAGTGTGAATTTTATCACACAACTGTAACCCTCTCTATGTTTTTATTTACAGCCCCTCGGTTTACTTTGCTTCAAGCCTCCAGCTTTTAATAATATAATATAACATAAAAGCCAATATTAACAGTAAGCTTTCTTGTTAAAAGCAAGGAATGATAGTCTTGTGATGAAGGCACTGGGCTGCATCTCTGGAGATTTTAGTTCAGTTCCTGGCCATGCTACAGACTGTCTTTGTGAGTCTGGCAAGTCTCTGAGGGTATGTCTACCTGCAATAAAACACCCATGGCTTTTCCCGGGTCTGCAGTCTCAGGGTCTCGGGACTCTGCAGGGCTATAAAATTGCAATTTAGACTTTTGGGCTCAGGTTCGAGCCCAGGCTCTGGGACCCTCCCTCTTTGCGGGGGTCCCAGAATCCAGGCTCCAGTTCAAGCCCGAATGTCTGCACTGCAGTTTTAGAGCTCCACAACCTGAGCTACAGTAGCTGACATGGGTCAGCTGTGGGTGCTTAATTGCAATGTAGACATACTCTCAATCTCTTTGTTCTCTGTCTATAATAATAATATAATGATAATAATTCTGTCTTGTCTATTTAGATTGTAAACTTAGGGCAAAGTTGTCTCTTACTATGTGTAAGTACAACGTGTAACACAATGGGGTCCCAGCTTCAGTTGGGGCCTCTAAACACCACCATAGCACAGGGCAGGGACTCTCTTTATCTTTGTACTTTGTACAGCATGGAACACGTTGCTGGCACTATTCAAACAAGTAATAAGAATACATTTAATTTCAAACTTGCTCCAATTTTAAAGTAGACAAGATTCTTACACCTCCCTTTTCCTGGAAACTTGTATAAACTCTAAATAAAACAATATAAAGTCTGGAAAAGAGAAGACTGAAAGGGGACATGATAACAGTTTTCAAGTACATAAAAGATTGTTACAAGGAGGAGGAAGAAAAATTGGTCTTTTTAACCTCTGAGGCTAAGACAAGAAGCAATGAGCTTAAATTGCAGCAAGGGAGGTTTAGGTTGGACATTAGGAAAAACTTCCTAACTGTCAGGGTGGTTAAGCACTGGAATAAATTGCCAAGGGAGGTTGTGGAATCTCCATCATTGGAGATTTTTAAGAGCAGCTTAGACAAACACCTGTCAAGAATGGTCTAGATAATACTTAGTCCTGCCATGAATGCAAAGGACTGGACTAGATGACTTCTCACGTTCCCTTCCAGTCCTATGATCCTATGATTCTATGATAAAGGTCTGATTGTATAGTCAAAAGAAAAGGAGTACTTGTGGCACCTTAGAGACTAACCAATTTATTTGAGCATAAGCTTTCGTGAGCTACAGCTCACTTCATCGGATGCTTATGCTCAAATAAATTGGTTAGTCTCTAAGGTGCCACAAGTCCTCCTTTTCTTTTTGTGAATACAGACTAACACGGCTGTTACTCTGAAACCTGATTGTATAGTGGTACCCAGTGTGGAAATTCCATTGAAGTCAATGGGAGTTCCATGTGCTCCAGGATTAGGTCTTGACTATGGTAGCTATGCTTTATGTATTGATGGGACTAATGATCATATGATTAGTCCTTACAGCAAAACTGGCCATTCTATTCTTAGACCCAGCCCTGATTTACTGGGGAACCTTGGGCAAGTCAATTCCCTTCTCTGTGCCTCTGTTTTCCCATCTGTACAATGTGGGGAAATGATACTAACCTCCTTTGAAAAGTGCTCTGTAATCTACTCATCAAAGACTGTTAAATAAAAGCTAGGTGTTTTATTTATTATTTATTATTATTATTTTAGCTAGAAAGATACCTAATAAGTAATTATGAACAGATCCTTATCTACCAGAACGGTAGCATAATTTATACCAGATTGAACTCTCCATAGCCCTCCACATCTGATATCACATATAACTATGTGGCTGAAGGTAGAATTTCCATTCCATAACTTTTGCCAAACGTGGTGATACTGCTGCCCATATATATGGGCATCTCTTTTTCAACATTCAGGAGTTTTACTCCTTTGTGTCTTGCAACCACAGAACTAGCTCATCCTCAATCATATCAATACCTGAAAGAGTAAGTGTACCCAAATAAGTGACAAAATAGGGTCCAAATTGCAGTTCTCAAAAACATTATTTGGAATAGGTGAACTGGACCAGATACAATGAGAAATTCTCCAGACCCTGACCCTGAACCTTTGCCCAAAACTTGAACTCTTTGTATACCAAATTATTTTTAGTTTTAGGAAGCTTAGTTAATTTATTTTCATTGTGCTTCATTTTTGCGTGTCTCTGCACTTCTGGTTTCTGGCAATGACTAGAAATGAGAATGCCAAAGTACTGTGAGAGAGGCTGTTTGTTAGGATATAGATATTCAGGCCTGCCTGTAAAGGCCTATACGCTAAGAATTTAGGTGTATTCTTATCACTTGGCTAGTTATAGAGGTATTAAAGAAAGAATCAAAATCACTGTCTGCCAGTGTAAAGTCCTTCTCTTACTGTGACAGTCCGAGAGGCTAAGCATCAGAGGCAGCCAGAAGCTGGGAAGCGACAGGTCACATCCTCACATTCCAAACTAGTCACATTGAAATAAGGTGCTAATGGGCTGTTAGGAATACACTCCTGTCCTGATAATGCCTATCGCCTCCAGAGAAAGGGAAGTGAAGTTTCCACGGTATGCATCGGATGAAGTGAGCTGTAGCTCACGAAAGCTCATGCTCAAATAAATTGGTTAGTCTCTAAGGTGCCACAAGTACTCCTTTTCTTTTTGCGAATACAGACTAACACGGCTGTTACTCTGAAACCTGCCTAGAAGATGTAAAAGAAAACTTAGTTTGATAGCATCCTGTCTGGCAAGAACTCACTTATCAATAGCTGGGATGTGAAATCCTCACTTCTGTATTGTTTTGTCATTATAGTTCCCATTTCCCCATTGTTTGTCTGTATAATCTCTGTCTGGTTCTGTGATTGTTTCTGTCTGCTGTATAATTAATTTTGCTGGGTGTAAACTAATTGAGGTGGTGGGATATAATTGGTTACATAGTCATGTTACAATATGTTAGGAGTGGTTAGTTACATTTCAGGAAAATGATTGGTAAAGGTATAGCTAAGCAGAACTCAAATTTTACTATATAGTCAATCAGGAAGTGGGGGGTGGGGGGGTGGGGAAAATGGGAACAGGGAATGGGGGTAAGGAAATTGGAATCATGTTTTGCTAAGGGCAGGAATGGGAAGAGGGACACAGGTGTAAGGCTCTGTGGTGTCAGAGCTGGGAAGGAGGATACTAAGGAAGGAAACTGGAATCATGCTTGCTGGAAGTTCACCCCAATAAACATCGAATTGTTTGCACCTTTGTACTTCAAGTATTGTTGCTCTCTGTTCATGCGAGAAGGACCAGGGAAGTAAGTGGGTGAAGGAATAAGCCCCCTAACACTGTTCATATTGTATGTTTGGCCAAACCAGAAGGGGAAAGTCTAGAAATCTTGCAAGGGACTCTGTTCTCATGAGCTTTCTGTTCTCGTGGATTTTTTAAGCCAATTTTTTAGATTTCAAAGGTTCAGAAAATTCAGAAAATTAAGATAGGAAACTAAACTTTTGAGATTCTCTCATCATTCAACAATATAGGCTATTCAACTGGTGACCCAACAAAACTAGTGGAAGAATGAAGAGAAAATGAAAAAGAGGATAGAAATTCCAGAAAGTTAAATAAATGGTCAATTAGATAATAAATGAACTGAATGAGAGAAAAGTCCAGGAGACACAAGGTGCAAAGAAGATGATTATATTAAGAAAAAGGGAGACTCTCCAAGAGGCAAAGTGGAAGCAGAGATGGAAGATTCAGTTGGTGAAACTTCATTAGGCACAACGACACATGGCTGGTCATTCTTAGGGTGTCATAAAATGGATTTATGGAGGATGCTTCTAGACTTCTAAACAATGAATGACCAAACTGTCATGCCTTCCATTCTGCTCTCAAGTATCTAGGTGCGCTAAAGTCTCTCAAACTCATAGGATTTAAGGCCAGGAGGGACCATTGTGATCATCTAGTCTGAACTCCTGCACATTGCAGGCCACAGAACCTCACCCCCCACTCCAATAATAGCCCTTCTAACCTCTGGCTGAGTTACTGAAGTCCTCAAATCATAATTTAAAGACTTCAAGTTACAGAGAATCCAACATGTACTCTAGTTTAAACCTGCAAGTGACCCATGCACCATGCTGCAGAGGAAAATGACTTCCGCCCCGACCCCCGGTCTCTGTCAATCTGACCTGGGTGGAAATTCCTTCCCAACCCCAAATATGGAGATCAGTTGGCCGCTGCGTATGTTGGCAAGTCCCACCAACAGACACCGGGAAAGAATTCTCTGTAGTCACTCAGAGCCCTTCCCAGCTAGTGTCTCAGCTGTTGGGGATATTGCTACTAGCAGTTGCAGGTGGGCCACATGCCATTGTAGGCATCTCATCATACCATCCCTTCCATAAACTTATCAAACTTAGTCTTGAAGCCAGTTAGGTTTTTTGCTCCCCACTTCCTACCCTTGGAAGGCTGTTCGAGAACTTCACTCTTCTGATGGTTAGAAAACTTTGTCAATAAACTTCTTGATGGCCAGTTTATATCCATTTGTTCTTGTGTCAGCATTGGTGCTTAGCTTAAATAACAAATCTCCCTCCCTGGTATTTATTCTTCTGATGTATTTATAGAGAGCAATCATATTTGCCCTCATCCTTCATTTACTTAGGCAAAACAAGCCAAGCTCCATGATTCTGCTTGTGTAAAGGAAGTTTTCTCTTCCACTGACCATCCTAGTAACTCTTCTCTGCACGTGTTCCAGTTGGAATTCATCTTTCTTAAATTTGGGAGACCAAACTTGCACACAATATTGCAGATGAGGAAATACCAATATCTTGTATAATGGAAATAACACCCCACTATCTTTACTGGCGATACCTAGCCTGATGCATCCTAGAATTGCATTAGCCCTTTCCACAGACACATCACAATGGCAGCACACAGTCATCCTGTGATTGACCAATGCACCCAGGTTTTCCTCCTCCTCTTTCTCTTCCAACTGATAAGTCTCCATCTTACAGCAAAAATTACTTTTGTTAGTCCCTAAGTGCATAAATTTGCACTTTGCACCATTTGCATTACTCCAGTTTTCAAGGTTGTCCATATCTTCTTGTATGATATTCTAGTCCTCCTTCGTATTGGCAATACCTTCCAACTTTGTGTCATCCACAAATTTTGTTTACACACTCCCTCTTTTTGTGCCAAGGTCATGAATGAAAATGTAAAATAAGATTCCCGAGACTGATTGCTGAGAAACTCCAATAGCAGCCTCCCTCCAGCCCTGACCTTTCAGTATGACCTATTGTAATCTCCTCTTTAACCAGTTCCTTATCCATCTTTCAGTTCTCATATTAATCCCCATCTTCTTCAATTTAACGAATAATTTCCTATGTGGAACTGTATCAAATGCATTACTGAAATCCAGGTAGAACAGATCTACTGCATTTCCTTTGTCTAAAAAATCAGTTATTTTCTAAAAGAAAGAGATCAGGTTGGTCTGGCACCATCTACCTTTTATAAAAACCATGTTGTGTTTTATCCCAAATACCATTCACCTCTATGTCCTTAACTACCTTCTCTTTCAAAATTCACTCCAAGATCTTGAATACAATTGAGGTCAAACTAACAGGTCTGTAGTTTCCTGGATCTGAATGCAAAGTCTGGAGATGAGCACAGAATCATAAGACAGTTCACTCAGTTCAACTACCTTTGTACTGTCACTGAGGATTTTAAATAAAGTGAATAATATAAGATGTTAAAAACAAAACATCTAAGTGTTCTTCTGTTGTTTATCAGTGCAGATTGAAAATACTTATCATGTCTCCTAATCCTTAATACTTCATTTTCTGTGTACATCTGAATTCTTTACCTCATTTTCTTTAGTAATAAAATTGGTATTGTTGTACACTTTAAGGGTTATTTCTTACTTGCAAAACTTTTGACATGATGACTATGATTAGTCTTATTGGTCAATAATTATAAAATACATTCATCATGACTCCTAAATGTTATGAAAGTTAATAGTTAATTATTAGAATTTCTCAACAAATACTATATAGAGATGTATTATACAGTAGAATATCTTAACTTAATAGAGTTAAGGTAGCAAAGAATATTGTGTTTTTTTTAAAAAAAAGAAAAATTGGCATTCAGGCTAGCCTAAATGATTTATATTCACCCATTCATCCATCTACCTACCCACATATTGTGATGCTTTCATTCAAGCTTGTATCACAGCCTCTGTGCTCAATTTATTTAAAGTCTTTGATATGCAAAACCTTATAAATCCCTATTCAGTCAGTACTGGAAAATACAGGCATTTTAATAGAATGAATGGTTCTCCAATCATCTGCTCAAATCATCACAAAGTGCTGAATTTTCACAGCACTGCAGGAGTTTTTAGCCACATGACTCTATTCACGTTCAAACCTCACACATCACTTTGAAACTGTACCCCTTTAACATGTTGTTGTTAATAGTGTTACTATGTGCCCGCTGGGATTCCTGAGGAGTTTTTCTTTGGCTCACCACTGGTTTTAATTTATGTGGATAATATAAACCACTTGCACCTCTTGCCAACTACTAATTCTACTTTCTTTGTTAAAGTCACAATCCTTCATAAACCAGCTTTTATCATTCAAGTAACTTTTTTGACTTTTAGATTGATATAACGTTAGTAAGTGGCTGGTGCCAATCCAACCCATATATTCATCAATTCTAAAAGCGACATGGATGATAATTACTAATTAAAAGAACCCATTATTAATATTATATATATAATATCTGGGAGAACTAATAGAGTAACAAAATCTGACAGCATTCTGTTTCCAGATTTTGTTAAGGGCAAATGCAGATTTTACACGTACGGTAGCTACCTGGTTGTCAGTATTGATTTGGTTGTTAAAAGAAAAGGAGGACTTGTGGCACCTTAGAGACTAACCAATTTATTTGAGCATGAGCTTTCGGGAGCTACAGCTCACTTCATCGGATGCATACTGTGGAAAGTGTAGAAGATCTTTTTATATACACACAAAGCATGAAAAAAACCTCCCCCCACCCCACTCTCCTGCTGGTAATAGCTTATCTAAAGTGATCACTCTCCTTACAATGTGTATGATAATCAAGGTGGGCCATTTCCAGCACAAATCCAGGTTTTCTCTCCCCCCCCGGCCCCCCCACACAAAAGCTCATGCTCAAATAAATTGGTTAGTCTCTAAGGTGCCACAAGTCCTCCTTTTCTTTTTGCAAATACAGACTAGCACGGCTGCTACTCTGAAACCTGTCATTTGGTTGTTGTTATTCTTTAACATTCATATTGTTGTAGTGCCTAGATGCCTCAACTAATCAGGGCCCATTGTGTCACACAAATAGCACATGACAGTCCCTGCCCCTTACAATCTAAAAGTAGCAACTTCCATTCTTGGATCTTCTCCACTTCTCTCCTAGATGACAATTCTTCATTTTACATAAATAAAATATGGTGTCATCTACCAGCAGCCTCCAATTTTGCATTATAACCATGCAATAGTACAGTCCACTTAACACACTATTATTAATGAAGAACAATACTAAGTTTCTTCAATAGATTCATTTATGGATTTGTCTGCTGACAGTTTCTTTGCTTCCTTTATTTTAGATAGTTATTGTATGGCTGAATCAGCCTTCTAAAACAGGTAATTTATTTCTGTGTATTTAAGTCAAAGTTTGACAGAAACAGGAATGAAGCTGAGGTGCCATCAGAAACAAAATCCTTTTTGACACTGTTCAGCACTTTTTTCCATGGCTGAGCAGCCGAGCGCAAGTCAGGGAATAGCCAAATCTTGCAGCCATCCATCTCTATCTGATCTTTTTTCAGTGTTTTCATAAGAAGTTGCCCTCTGTTCTGAATGTGTAGCCATTATTATCCTGCTTGCCGGAGTTCATGGTTACTGTACTTTATAAGGAATTCAATAGCAGTGTTTGGGAATACTGGATCCTTACTGAGATCTACTCCATAACATGTTTTTGTTCTGAAAGCTCACAATGCTAAGATTTTTTGTCGCTGGTTTGATTCTCTCACATTTCTAGCCTACCATAAATTTAGGAACCTTTTTTTTAACATAGATATTTTAACCACTAAGCTCTTGGCCACCATGATGTTAATTTTACAAGATTCCAACTACTTAATTCTCAGACCTAAGGATTGCAGTTTACTAGAAAATTTAATCATTTTAAATTCTAGAAATTTCTCCCTATTGCTCAGTTCCTGGATTTTTCATTTCAAATTGACTCCATCCTGTCTGATGTCTTTAACATAATCTAGAGGCTTCTAGAATTTCTATCTCACCAGCCACAGCAGCTGGGGAGGAATAGAGACCTGAATAGGGCCTGCAGTTGACTGTAAGTGTGGGGACAATTTCTGTCCTTTCTTTATCTTATGCATTCATGAGTTAGAGGTAATTTTCAATCTATTAGCAGGGATGAGAAATGGAACCTTTAACATTGGAAAGCAAGATGTAAACATGACTTAATCTGCTTTTAGCAGCAACACTCCAGTTCTAGGTTTCAGAGTAACAGCCGTGTTAGTCTGTCTTTGCAAAAAGAAAAGGAGGACTTGTGGCACCTTAGAGACTAACCAATTTATTTGAGCATGAGCTTTCGTGAGCTACAGCTCACTTCATCGGTTGCATACCGTGGAAACTGCAGAAGACATAATATACACACAGAGACCATGAAACAATACCCCCTCCCACCCCACTGTCCTGCTGGAAATAGCTTATCTAAAGTGATCAGCAAGTTGGGCCATTTCCAGCATTTCCAGTTCTAGCTTTTTCCCCATTTTATTGTTTCTGAGCTGTTATAAAGAGATTTTGGTTGAAAATCTTATATCCTTTTTGCTTTCAGTATCCCTCTGATTGTTGAATGGGATGGATTCAAGTGGATTCATTCTCTTCATGGATAGAAATGTAGGATCAAGCAGACATCTTCTTGGCCCCTGAGGCTAAATCCCTTTTACTTTGGCTTTTCTCAAGGGGACTTGATCCATTGTTTTGAGACTTTCTAACTTCAGACACAACAAAACCACCAAACATTATTTGCATTTTCAATGCTATCTTCCTAAACAGAAGACTTCTAGTTTTATAACTCAGTTTAGAGTACAGCAAACACTGAAACATCCCTACAGATGACTCAGGTTTTCTTTTTGCTCATTTTGGTTTTATTGTGGGGTACCTAGATGCTTTAGGCAGTAAAAATACATTTAAATAATGCAATTACAGGAACACAATAAAATCTGCATGGATGTATTCATTCTGTTATGCTGTGGAGCCTCCTGACAAAATCATTCTTTCTTCTCTCCAGAGGTTCTAACCTTTTTTCATTGTCCAGACCTTATTCCTTCAATTGTTCCCTATATTACATTTCATTGAATGGTGCTTTTCACTTGCTTGCCCCTGGGATGTGTGAATGGGGATGTTTCATTGACTTTTCTAAACTCCTTTGAAAGACTTACTACCTTTTTCAGTGAAACCTTTTGCTTTTCTGGAATTTCTCCTGTACATTTCATAATCTTTTTAGATTTGATGTATGTTTACTTACATCAATATTTCTATGTTAGCACCTTCTTCTAATAATCACCCATTATCAATCTTCTTAAATATGCAATACATATCCATTAGTTTATGTATATTTCTCCTTGCTAACACCATTCACCATTTAGTCACCATTCTGACCAGTTGGTTTTGGATCTAACCTAACCTGTAGACACATTTTGAGTCTTATAATTTTATTTTCAATTTCAGTGCTCAGTTAAAATACTTTAGCTGAATTTGTAGCCCACATACAGTACTGATCAGCACATGCCCTTTTATTCTCAGCATTACTTCCTTGAATTCACCAATTTACTCATTATTTCTTTTTCCTCCCTGCTGCTTGATTGTTAATCTCAGGAATTCACTACATTTATTTTTGTTATTATCATTAATTAACAGCAACGCTACTATTTAAACCTTTTAGCATAGTAATCTTTCTTTTTAGCCCTGTCTGTATAAATTTTGTTTGTCATGTTTCATTTAATTACAGTCTGTGGTGGAAATTGAAATACTACTCAGCACTGATTCATATTAATTTGATTGATTTTTTCAATGTTTATACAACCCCCAAATATACATTTTATCTGCTCTTTTCATGTCTATCAAAAGAGACTTTGCTGTCTTCTAGGGACTGCAAAGTGCCAGATTTTGTGATGTGGGCTTGAAACAGGCCAAAATGTAATGTATTATGTTAAATAAAAAGCTGATTTTTTTAAAAAATACACAATATTAAATAAACAACTAAAACAGCCATATGACTGGTCAGGTCACATAAAAATATTTTATCAAGACTAAATTAAAGAAAAGGTCTCCTTCCTTTTCAGATTTAACTAAGTGATCATAAGGTTTGCTGATCTTTTAAAATCTTTGAATATTCACATTAAACTGTAGCATATCACAGAACTCTTCAGGTTGGAAATCTTTGATAAGCAAAGTCCATTGCACACACACCCATTCTATCTTGCAGAGAAAAAAACTAACAGGAAATGCTACTGTTGCCCCTTTTTGACATGAGTGCCTTGTCAAAATTCAGGGCCCAGTTCCAGTTGGAAGGAGAACTTGATGGATCTGGTATTTTCTTTGATGCAGTCTCGTTTATTTACAAGGAATGTACAAGTCCTGCATCTTTGAATGCAGGAGAAAACAAGAACAAAAGGAGCTGTTTCTAAGCTTACGGGCCTAAGCCTCTTTAGCCAACAGACCCTAAAGCTTTCTCTCTATTTTTTAATTAGGTCATACCATGTTCACAGACTATTGCTTGGCTTTCTTACTTTTTTGCCTTTTCTTTTCTCTCTGGTCTTGTCCTTTACAGTCTTTTGTCTCTTCTTTTTGAATGAGGTAACATTGTCTTGTGCCTTTGATCAGTGGTTCTCAAACTTCTCACCTTCAGGCCCCACTTTTGTCAGAGCACATGAGTTTAGGCCCTCACAAGTGAGAAAAACAATGAGTGAAATTCTTATGCTACTGAAGTAAATGGCCACATTTCTACTGATTAAGACTGGGTCATCGTTTCATCCAATATTTACGTGTATCAACAATTTGTACAGTGTTTCATGAGGTGGATGAACTTCTTTCTGTGTCCATAGTTTATCCAGATTTTGAAAACTGACACTAATTGAAATTGGAAAGTAACCTGAGAGTCCCCACCAAGAAAATGAGATCCAAGGGGGAACAGGCTGAGGGGATAAAATGGGGCATTAGAGACTGGCCCCCTCAGCCTGATTCCCATGAACCTTCTGTCTCCCCATTCTGATCCTGCAATCTGTTCTTACTACATAATCATTTAATATCATTCTAGGGTGTACGAACAGGAATACTGCATGTAAGACAAGGGGACTAGTTGTCCCACTGTACTCAGCACTTGTGAGGCCTCAGCTGGAGTATTGTGTCCAATTCTGTGCACCCCACTGAAGGAAAGGTGTGGACAAATTGGAGAAAATCCAGAAGAGAGCAATAAAAATGTTAAAAGGTTTAGAAAACCTTATCTATGAGGAAAGGGTTAAAAAACTGGACATGTTCAGTCTTCAGAAAAGAAGACCAAAGGGGGACTGATAACAGTTTTCAAATATGTTAAGGGCTGTTTTAAAAGAAGATGATAATCACCATGTTCACTGAAAGAAAGACAAGAAGTAATTGGCTTAACCAGCTGCAAGAGAGATTTAGGTTTAATATTTGGAAAAACTTTCTAATTATAAGGATAGTTAAGTACTTGAATATGTTACCAAGGGAGGTTGTGGAATCCCCATCACTGAACGTATTTTAAGAACAGATTGGACAAACTACTGTCAGGGATAATCTAGGCTTATTTGATCCTGCCTCAGCCCAGAGGGCTGGACTTGGTGACCTCCCAAGGTCCTTCCAGTCCTCTGATTCTATGATTTACAAATAAACTTTACAACTTAAAAGAGGATTCCTAGTGGAAATCCAATGGACATTCAAGTAGGCTAAAGTATAATCTAGGAAGCTTTCTGCTGCTTTGCTTGTGGCCAACAGACTTAAAGGTGTTAGCACCCTAAAGCTTTTTTCTTTCCCCAAAATCTCCAGCCCTAGTTAAGTTTCATTGAGAGAAAAAGGGATCACCTAGGGAGACGTGAAGGTCGGTGTAATGGTTAGGGTGCTAACCTGGATATGGGCTCAATTTCCTGCTCTCTACAGACTTCCTTTGCAACCTTGTACAAGCCACTTTGTCTGTCCATGCCCCAATTCCATGTTTGTAAAAGGGGCATCCTGGTTATTTTCCTTCCTCCACACAATGGGACTGTCCCGTCCTCCCCTACATATTTATATTGCAAACTACTCCAGGCAGGGACAATGTATTTATTTGGTTTGTAAAGAACCATTCAGAGCTATGGTGCTTGTCATAAATATAAAGGGAAGGGTAAACCCCTTTGAAATCCCTCCTGGCCAGGGGAAAGCTCCTCTCACCTGTAAAGGGTTAAGAAGCTAAAGGTAACCTCGCTGGCACCTGACCAAAATGACCAATGAGGAGACAAGATACTTTCAAAAGCTGGGAGGGGGGAGAGAAACAAAGGGTCTGTGTCTGTCTATATGCTGGTCTTTGTCGGGGATAGACCAGGAATGGAGTCTTAGAACTTTCAGTAAGTAATCTAGCTAGGTATGTGTTAGATTATGATTTCTTTAAATGGCTGAGAAAAGAATTGTGCTGAATAGAATAACTATTTCTGTCTGTGTATCTTTTTTGTAACTTAAGGTTTTGCCTAGAGGGGTTCTCTATGTTTTTGAAGCTAATTACCCTGTAAGATTTTACAGAGGGGATTTCTTCATTTCTATTTACTTCTATTTTTATTAAAAGTCTTCTTGTAAGAAACTGAATGCTTTTTCATTGTTCTTAGATCCAAGGGTTTGGGTCTGTGGTCACCTATGCAAATTGGTGAGGCTTTTTATCCAACATTTCCCAGGAAAGGGGGGCGGGGTACAAGTGTTGGGAGGATTGTTCATTGTTCTGAAGATCCAAGGGTCTGGGTCTGTAGTCACCTAGGCAAATTGGTGAGGCTTTTTACCAAACCTTGTCCAGGAAGTGGGGTGCAAGGTTTTGGGAAGTATTTTGGGGGGAAGGACGCGTCCAAACAGCTCTTCCCCAGTAACCAGTATTAGTTTGGTGGTGGTAGCGGCCAGTCCAAGGACAACGGGTGGAATATTTTGTACCTTGGGGAAGTTTTGACCTAAGCTGGTAAAGATAAGCTTAGGAGGTTTTTCATGCAGGTCCCCACATCTGTACCCTAGAGTTCAGAGTGGGGGAGGAACCTTGACAGTGCTATATACAAATAGTGTTTATTATCAATAATAATAAATGATACTCAGTAAAGACTCCTTGACTCTGTTCTAGCAGGCTGTGTTTTATGACTCCGCTCCCCTTGGTAATAAGCTCTATTTAAATACAGCTTGTTGCGCAAATCAAAGCAATGTATGGATTTGATTAATTATACACTGTACACTTTAAATCCTTTTAATCCCCCAGTAACAGTGATTTTTTAAATGAATCAATGACTGTTATTAGTACTTTCACAAAGAATGGTTGATGGCAGGTAAGTGCTTTTCCATGTAAATTGTGATATTCCCATTCATTTGCAAATGTCTCAGGGGACCATTCACAATTTGTTGAAAAGGTTCTATATCATGGAGGAGAGAATTAACCTTTGGAAAGCCCCACTGACTTATTGGCCATTTCTCAAATAAATGATTAAAAATTAGCCATACCCATATCTTCTCGTCTGGCACCAAATTTATGTCTGAAACTTAAAACACCCAAAGTGCAAGACAGAAACACACAAACTGTTTATCGTATAAATTCACAACCGTCATTTGGAACCCCTTACCGTGGGTTAGCAACAAGATTGGCACGTAACTCAGCTACCCAGACTGCCTGTTGTGCTTTGCTGCTGCTATCCATTTTTTTCAAAATTAATTTTGAATCCAACATATAAAAAAGGTCACCCTGTAAAATAAATATTTAACCAGTAGGATGTCACTATGTAATTAAAGACCCGATCAAATTGCAAAGTGTTTCAAGCTAAGATTATTACCAGCAAGTTTGACTTTACCTTTCCTGCATTTTTTTTAAATTTAAACTCCCAGAACACCAATAGGTTTTGCAACAATCCCTAAATGGACCCAATCCATGTCCCACTTAAGTCAATGGAATGACTCCAGCTGATTTAGTTGGGAGCTGGATCAGGTCCTCCATCTGGCTATTTTCTTTTTCCAAATGTATGTAATGGGAAATTCCCATTTCCTCAGACAATCTAGGCTCCGCACATTAAAGCAATTCTTTCATTTCTCAGATGATCAAAATCGGTTGGATGTCGACTACATAACAACATCTGAAGCATGCAAGCCTGTACTATACCTTAATGCACAATGCTTGAATGGATGCACCCAGAGCTGAGTTACATGTTTAGTTATGCAATTTTATTGTTGACTGAAACATTAAGAGCACATTTTCTTGCCCATAATTACCAGCACTTACTTGCTTGTGGCAATGCAGTGGAAGGGATATAGGAAAGATATTTTGGCTTCCATGTTTTAAGAGAGAAATTATTTAAATGGCACACTCCAGATAAGAAGAAGGTTGATCATCTGATTTAGGAGTTTGACTCAAATTCAGGAGATCTGGGCTCAGTTTCTAGTGCTTCCACCGGCTCATTTTATGACCCTGGGCAAGACACTTAATCCTTCTGTGCCTAAGTTTCAGATCTGTGTAATGGGGAAAATAATATTTCATTTCTCCCTACCTTTGTCAGTTATCTTGTTAGATCATAAGGTGGTTGGGGTGGGAGATTGCCTCTTACTATGTGTTTGTACAGCACCTAGCACAATGGGACCCTGATCTTAGCTGGGTCTTTAGGTGGTACCAAAAACAAATAGTAAATAATCATTTCAATGCCCTAATTTACTTCCAATTATTCATAGTTATATCCCTTCATTAGCTGGCTTTTAAATAAAAAGGAAAATATTCTTCTGCGCCAGCCCTGGATTAGAGGGTGATGACATAAAAAATATTAATCTTCCACTTCTGTTCTTTTTCTTTGTAAATACAATGATCTGCCAGCTGCTACAGTCACACTCACTGACAAGTACCAGAAGACGTCATCCTTTAAATACGTTGTTAGTTACTGCTTGGCTTTTGATGGGTTTATCTTCAGCCAGCTAATGAGCAAGAGCTTTTCCAGTGATGCTTTTTACATCAGGCCTGTAAGTGAGAGCACTGGTTCAGGGAATCTATGTGAAGCAATGTCTATGGAGACAAATGGGGTGAAGGGCAGGTTTCTAAGTTTTACTAAGCTCTTTCTTAAGAAAAGAGAATTTTGGATAATCTTCAGAGGTCAACTGGTCTCTATGTTAGTCAGCATTGTTGTGGATATCCAGAGGGAAAGAGAAAGGCATTACTAAACATGGTGTTTTCCAAAAATGGCTTCAAGCTAGTAGGTGGAGTAGGATGTCCAGATTGCTGAGAATGCACAAGTCTCCATTTTAAGCCTTAATTCTGCATTCTGACCCTGATCAAGAAAAATATTTATGTATGTGGTTAATATTAAACATGTATATTGTCCCACGGGTTTTTAAATGGGACTACCCCTGCTTAAATGCTTTGCTGGATCCAGAGTGCTGGATTGGGACAGAGTTCTCGGCCCCTTACATGAATGACCCCTTAAAGTATAAAAACAACGAGGAGTCCAGTGGCACCTTAAAAACTAACAGATTTATTTGGGCATAAGCTTTCGTGGATAAAAAAACCCACTTCTTCAGAAGCAGAAGAAGTGGGGTTTTTTATCCACGAAAGCTTATGCCCAAATAAATCTGTTAGTTTTTAAGGTGCCACTGGACTCCTCATTGGTTTTGTGGATACACACTAACACGGCTACCCCTCTGATACCCTTCAAATGTATAACTCAGATTGCGGATCATTGGCTCAAGGATTGTCTCTTCTACTGCCTGTCTAATGCAATGGGCCCCAAATCATTATGGGACCTCTTGATGCTACTGTAATCCTATCTCATTCTGTAAGTAGGTAACAAGATTAGCTAACACACATGAGCTAGTATTAACGGGGGATTTTAACTTCCCTGATATCTGTTGGAAGACTATTACAGCAAAACATAGCATATCCTGCAAATTCTTAGCATGTGTAGAGGACAACTTTCTGAATCAGAAAGTTGAGGAAACAATTAGGGGATCATCATTTTGGATCTGGTGTTGACTAGCAGGGTTGAATTAGTTGAGAATGTAAAGGTAGTCAGGAACTTGGGAGGAATGGGAAGTGATCATGACCTTATAGAATTCAAGATCCTATGGAAAGGAGGACATGAGAACAGCAAAACAAGGACACTGGACTTCAGAAAGGTGGATTACAGCTAACTCATAGAAATAGTAGGCAAGGTGCCATGGAAACACCAATTAGAAAGAAAAGGAGTTGAAGGGGGCTGGCAGTTCCTAAAGGATCAGAGGGGTAGCTGTGTTAGTCTGGATCTGTTAAAGTGGCAAAGAGTCCTGTGGCACCTCATAGACTAACAGATATAAGGTGCCACAGGACTCTCTGCTGCTTTTCCTAAAAGATGTAATACAAGAGGTTCAACATCAAGCTATTTGGATGCAGATAAGATAAGAAGAGCCACAGGAGGCCAATGTGACTACACATGGAGCTTTTTAGCTATCTAAAAACAAAAAGGGATACATACAGGAAATGGAAGGAGGGACATGTCACCAAGAAATAGTGCAAGCGTGTAGGGGCAATACCTGGGAATAGTGTGAGCATGTAGGGACAAAATTAGGACAGCCAAGGCAAAGAATGAGTTACATATAAAATGATGGGGTCTGAATTATCTGTTACCACTCAAGAAAGACATCTTGGATATTTCTCTGAAAATATAAACTCAATGTGCAGCTTCAGTCAAAAAAGCGAACAGAATGTTGGGAATCGTTAAGAAAGGAATAGATAATAAGTCAGAAAATATCATATTGCCTCTATATAAATCCATGGTACGCCCACATCTTGAATACTGAGTGCTGATGTGGTCACCCCATATATTGGAATTGGCAAAGTTACAGAAAAGGGCAACAAAAATTATTAGGAGTATGGAACGACTTCCATATGAGGAGGATTAATAAGACTGGGACTTTTCAGCTTGGAAAAGAGACGACTAAGGGGGGATATGACAGAGGTCTATAAAATCATGGCTGGTGTGGAGAAAGTAAATAGGGAAGTGTTATTTACTCCTTCTCGTAACACATGAACTAGGGGCCACCAAATTAAATTAATAGGCAGCAGGTTTAAAACAAACAAAAGGAAGTATTTTTTCAAGCAACACACAGTCAACCTGTGGAACTCTTTGCCAGAGGATGTTGTGAAGGCCAAGACCATAACAGGATACAAAAAAGAACTAGATAAGTTCATGGAGGATAGGTCCATCAATGGCTATTAGCCAGGATGGGCAGGGATGGTGACACTAGCCTCTGTTTGCCAGAAGCTGGGAATGTGCAACAGGGGATGAATCACTTGATGATTACCTGTTCTGTTCACTCCCTCTGGGGCACCTGGCATTGGCCACTGTCAGAAGACAGGATACTAGGCTATATGGACCTTTGGTCTGACACAGTATGGCCATTCTTATGTTCTTATGAACAACTGTCAAGGAATGCTAGAGACAATAAGAAGGGGTTCTTCAAATATGTCAGACAAAAAAGAAAGATCAAGGACTTTGTGGGTCCGCTGCTCCATGGAGGTGAGCAGGTAACGAAAGATGATAGAAAGGTTACTCAGTGGCTACTTCACTTCAGTCTTCTTACAAAAAATAGCATGTGAGCAGATGACTAGCAAAGTTACCATAAACAATAAAGGGGAAGGAATGGAGATCGGGATAAGTAAAGAACACATCAGAGATCTTCTTAGCAAGTTGAATTAATTCAAGTCAGCAGGACTTGATGCTGTTCACTCAAGGGTACTGAATGAATAAGCTGAAGAAATCTCAGAGCCTCTGATGATAATATTTGCAAACTCATGGATGACAGGAGTGGTCCAGGAAGACTGGAGAAGGGCTAACACAGTGCCTATATTTCAAAAGGGGGAAAAGGAGGAGCCAAGAAACTATAGACCAGTCAGCCTGACTTTGATACCTGAGAAGCTACTAGAGCTATGTATAAGATATTCAATTTGTGAATACCTGGAGGATGGAGGGGTGATCACTAACAGCCAGTATGTATTTACCAAGAACAAATCATGCTAAACCAGATTGATTTCCTTCTTTGACAGGGTCACTGCTTTGGTGGATAAGGGTAATATGATGGACATAATATACCTGGACTTCAGCAAGGCTTTTGACACAGTCCCACATGACATTCTGATAAGTAAGCTGGAGAAATGTGGGCTCAGCGGAACTACCATTAAGCGGATACGTAATTGGTTAGACAACTGCAAACAAAAAATAACTATGAATGGAATGATGTCAGATTGGAGGGAGGTTTCAAGTGGGGTTCCACAGGGATCTGTTTTGTGTCTGCTGTTGTTGAACATCTTTATTAATGACCTGGAAGTAGGTGTAGAGAGCATACTGATCAAATTTGCAGATGACACAAAAATAACGGGGTTGCTAACACTTTAGGAGAGTGTAAAATCTTGATAAACTGGAGAATTAGTTTATAGACAATGCAATGGAATTCAACAAAGACAAATGTAAGGTGCTACACTTTGGGAAGAAAAATCAAATGCACAAACACAGAATGGGGGATAGCTGGCTTCACAGCAGCAGAGCTGAGAAAGATTGGAGAGTAGTGGTAGATCACAACCTCAACATGAATCAGCAATGTGATATGGTTGCAAAACAAAGAAAATGCAATTTTAGGTTGCATTAACAGAGGCATAGGAGATGATAGTACCACTCTACTGGTTAGGCCTCAGCTGGAGTACTGTGTCCAGTTTTGGTCATCAATGTATAGAAAGGATGTAGAGAAACTAGAAAGGATCCAGAGGTGAGCAACAAAGATTATCAAAGTGATGGAATGTAGGCCATATGAGCAAAGGCTGAAGGAACTGGGTATGTTTATTTTGGAAAAGAGGAGATTAAGGAGGGTTATGGTAGTGTTCTTCAAATACTTGCCATAAAAAAGATGGAGAAAAGTTGTTTTCTCTTGCCACAGAGGGCAGGACAAGAGGAAATTAGTTTAAACTACAGCATAGCAGATTTAGATTAAATCTCAGGAAAAAGTTCCTAACTGTAGGAACAGTAGGACAATGGAACAGACTGCCTAGGGAGATTGTGAAAGCTCCTTCACTGGAGCTTTTTAAAAGGAGGCTATATGATAACCATCTGTCTTGGATGATTTAGACACAATAAATTCTAAATATCGGCAGGGGGTTAGACTAGATGACCCTTGCAGTCCCTAACTGATTCTACTTCTAAAACTGTCACCATTGACTATAGGAATCCTTTCTTTTATCTCCTAACCTCCTATTTCCCTTCTCATCCCTTCTTTCTCTCTTCCTTCCACTACTGCTATGCTCTGTGAGTCCATCCTTTGCAATTCTCAACCTGTCATCTTACTCTCCTACCCTTTTTGGTTTTCTCTTCTCCTCCTTCTCTTTTTTTTCACATATCTGTGACCAGTGACAGACCTGGACCACTCATCCTTGTAAAGCTGGCTAGTCCCTCAATGACCACTCCTTCCTACTAAAATCAGGATAGGGTAGCCTTTGCTTCCATTCTTAGTTCTGAAGGGCAGGAAGGAGACTGCCACAGTTTCACAGTAACTGTGCCCCTGACCCCCTCCTTGGACTGCTTAAGGGATGCCCCCTTAGATATCAGGCCTCAAGCCATCACCTCTGTATGGGCAGAGACCTGTGTCCCTTTCCCTCAACACCAGGGTTTCAGGCTGCAGGCTGCAGGCTGCAGCAGTTCACTGTGATTACCCCGGCAGATCTGACCTCGCTCAGCATCTGCAATTTCTCTCAAAGAGCAGACAGCTTTACACAGAGTACAGTACGTTGATTTTAGGACAAAAGCATGACCGAGAAAAAAAATCATAAAACAATAAGAGGTTTGAACACATACTTAAACTTCCAGTGGGCCCTCGTCTTTCTTATGGAGACCCTGAAAAGTTCAAGTCCTTTGAACCCTTCAGCAGGGTTTGTCTTCTTTGTTAAAGATTTGTGTCAGATTTTTGGATCAAAATCTGGAGTTTCTCTAGTCAGTTCCAGCTGGCCCTTTGTTTCTTTGTCTCCTGAGTCTCTTGTATCTAATCTGAACTAGTATATGCATTTCACCCAGGGAGTGGTACTTCTCTGGAATTGTTTACCTATCTCAGAGTCTGCAGTAATCATCCCCATCACAGTTCAGTGAAACTGCCCCTGAATTTCCTCTCAGTGGCCCAGCAAGGGCACCCACCATCAGACTTCCATCTCCCTAGAAGTTGCCTTAATTGGTGGAGACCCATGTCTGTCTCACATCTGACTGAAATATTTCCAGGTTGCCCAGTTCCTTGCCTTCACTGTGTATTTCCCAGCACAGAGCGGTTAAAAGGACACCTGCTTGCTTTCTCTTCAGAGATGGTTAACGCAGGTACAATTGCTACAGTTATAAGGTACCACAGAGCACTTCCCATGCAAGCCTATTTTTTCTTAAGGTGAAAAGCTTTATAGAGAAAACTTATTAAAAAAGCAATAGAAGAACATACATATGTGCTAATAAGTTTACCAGAGTTAACCCCAACACTCACATGGATTTTTGGCAGGAGTAGTCTTTCCACATCCCCACCCAATGGGGATTCCTGGTGGTTACCAGTTCGTCACAGCTTCAGCTCAGAGCAAGTTCCCAGTCTTATGAGATCCCATTCAGCCCAGTCCTTCCAACATCTCCCTAAGGACTGGGGCCATCCATGGACCATGGATCTTGCCCATTTGCTGGATCAGGAAGAAGGCTCTGAGTGAGTTTAAAACCAAGCAATTGATCAAAAAACACTTTCTTTGTCAGTTGGTGGAGAATCCTCTTTGAACTCATGCATGCATCTCTTTCCAGTGCGTGGCCGCAAAGGGTTGATAAGAGAGGAAGTACATTAGCATCTCCCCCTCCATACTAGGGAAAGTACATACAGTGCCATAATAATACATACACAATTGCATTTTGATATACAATGTACTCCAAAGGTACTAACAACCCTATTTTGATAAAGTTTATCTTAATTCCATAAAATTTGTTCAGGATATAGGGTGACCAGATGTCCCGATTTTATTGGGTATTTGGGGTTTTATCTTATATAGGCGCCTATTACCCCCTACCTCATAACCTGATTTTTGACACTTGCTGTCTGGTCACCCTATTAGGATATTACATGCCATTGTCAGTCTGTCACAGCCCCCACTGATTTTAGTTCCTGAAAGGAGTTTCATAACCGTCCCCATTGAGCCAGCATACAATCTCTGGCTCACAGTGATACAGATAACAATTATAAAGTTGATACAATAGTCTCAAAGATATGTCTATGTTCATCATATCTGTCACAGAGAGCAGCAGTGATCACATCCTACACCTAAGAATTCACCAGCTGATTTATAGCTAGTATGAAGATGGGCCCAGTGAACACAGTGCAATCAAAAAAACAGCAGCAATCAGCAGCCAATCAAAAATACTTTACAAGTTTTCAGTAAAATTTGTGGAATGCTCATCCAGCACAAAACTGAGCTTTGAAGATATATTCAGGCCTTGTCTACATGGGGATGTTACATTGGAGTGACTGTAGTTTGTTCATCTTAGAATGCCCTTTATCCACAGACTACTATTAAGGCAACTTATTTGGTGTCTAACTTATTTGGTCTGGTCTACACTATGGGGTTAGGTCAAATTTAGCCGAGTTAGGTCGATTTAAAAACGACTGCATCCACACAACCAACCCCATTCAGTCAACCTAAAGGGCTCTTAAAATCAACTTCTGTACTCCTCCCTGACGAGGGTAGTAGCACTGAAATCGACCTGGCTGGGTTGAATTTGGGGTAGTGCAGACGCAAATTGATGGTATTGGCCTCCAGGAGCTATCCCACAGTGCTCCATTGTAATTGCTTTGGACAGCACTTTAAACTCTGATGGACTAGCCAGGTACACAGGAAAAGCCCTGGGAACTTTTGAATTTCATTTCCTGTTTGGTCAGCATGGCGAACTCAGCAGCACAGGTGACCCCCAAATCATAGAGAATGTTTCTATGCTCTCCCTTTCATCTCCGTCCCTGAGATTATTGCAGATTAGAAGGCAAAAAAAAACGCACTCACGATGACATATTTTCCAAGCTCATGCAGTCCTCCCGCACTAATAGGGCACAACTTAATGCATGGAGGCATTCAGTGGCAGAGGCCAGGAAAGAATTAAGTGAGCGTGAAGAGCGGAGGCAGGACGCCAATGGGGAGCAAACGGACATGATGAAGCATGTATTGGAGCTGCAGGAAAGCCAACAAGAGCACAGACCCCCGCTGCATCCACTGTATAACTGCCTACCCTCCTTCCCATGTTCCATAGCCTCCTCACCCAGACGCCCAAGAACACGATGGGGGAGGCTCCGGGCACCCAGCCACTCCACTCCAGAGGATGGCCCAAGCAACAGAAGGCTGTCATTCAAACAGTTTGATTGGCTACAAGAAGCAATGTGGCCTTGTCTTTCCCTCCTCCCCCACCCCACCCGGGGTACCTTGTCCGTTATCTCTTTTTTTTTTTAATTAATAAAGAAAGAACGCATGGTTTCAAAACAATAGTTACTTTATTTCAAAGGGGGGAGGGTGGTTGGCTTACAGGGAATTAAAATCAACAAAGGGGGCGGGTTTGCATCAAGGAGGAACACACACAGCTGTCACACCAAAGCCTGGTCAGTCATGAAACTGATTTTCAAAGCCTCTCTGATGCACAACGCACCTTGCTGTGCTTTTCTAATCACCCTGGTGTCAGGCTGCTCAAAATCGGATGCCAGGCAATTTGCCTCAACCTCCCACCCCACCGTAAACATTTCCCCCTTACACTCACAGATATTATGGAGCACACAGCAAGCAGCAATAACAATGGGAATGTTGGCTGCACTGAGGTCTGATCTAGTCAGTAAACAGCACCAGAGAGCTTTTAAACATCCAAAGGCACATTCTACTACCATTCTGCACTTGCTCAGCCTATAGTTGAACTGCTCCTTACTACTGTCCAGGCTTCATGAGCCATGGGAGCAAGGGGTAGGCTGGGGTAGGTACAACCATGTGGTGCTGTTGGCTGGGAAAGTAGCCTGAGGCAGAAGCCTCCAGCTTGCATGATATTCCAAGCAGGACTGAATCTCCATGTGATGAAACTTAAAGAAGAGAATGACCTGGAGTCTCTGGCTCCCATTTGGTGCTCTAAGAGGAGAATAGCCATGTTTGTCCAGGTGCCCCTGATCGACCTCACCGAGGTCGGCCAGGAGCACCCAGGAGACATATGACGGCTATCAGTCCTACTACACCATCTGCCGTAAAGGCAAGGAGCTGCTGCTGTGTAGCAATGCAGTACTGCGTCTGCCAGCAGTACCCAGGAGACATACGGTGACGGTGAGCTGAGTGGGCTCCATGCTTGCTGAGGTATGGCGTCTGCACAGGTAACCCAGGAAAAAAGGTGTGAAACAATTGTCGCCAGGCCTCCCTCCCTCGGTGAAAGCAATGGCAGACAATGCTTTGGCCCCATCAGGCACTGGGAGCTTAACCCATAGTTCCAATGGGCAGCGGAGACTGCAGAAACTGTGGGATATCTACCCACAGTGCACCGCTCTGTAAGTCGATGCTAGCCACGGTAGTGAGGACGCACTCTGCCGACTTAATGTGCTTAGTGTGGACGTATGCAATTGACTGTATAAAATCGGTTTCTAAAAATCGACTTCTATAAAATCGACCTAATTTCGTAGTGTAGACATACCCTTAGATTGCAGGAAATAACCCTCCTTGGAACAGCAGTAACTCCACTTCGCAGTGAGTTTGTTTGCTTTCAGGTTTGTGTGGACCCATTCCTTCCTACTCTGCCACTGACAGTGCTCCAGCTAGTATCCCACACTACATTGCTTCACACAAGGCTCAACCTGCGTAATACCTGTGTGGTGTCCATTACTCCAGGTTCAGCTTGTCCAGATGTTACCTCTCCATCTAAAAGCTAACGCAGAGCTGGGAGTGCCCCTTTCCAATATCAGGTAGAAATAAGACTACATACCATTACAGCACACAGGTCTTCCTTCCCTGGGCTTCTGTGTGAACATCTGCAAAGCTCCTGGATTTGATTGCCCTCTTTGGACATCTGCATCTTCAGTCGCATTTGGAGAAGAGTCACTGAATACAGACATCCACAAGGCACTGTTAGCACAAATGAAGAATTAGTATGAAAGGATGGAAAGTGTGGAAGCAAGAAACTGAAAGTGTGATTAGAAAACTTTCTTTTCTGAAGTTGCCAAGGATTTTACTCCAAAAACAGAAGCTAGAAACTTCATCTGGGTGAGAAGGATTCCTATTAAGGCCTGTATTATTCTGAAGAAAAGCTCTCCCTGGAGACTGGTAGCTGCCCAGGACATATAGGAAATTGGATAGAAGCCCAGGAGGGCATCAGTCCCATTTAATTAAATAAAATGACAATGATAATTTACTGGGCAGGGAAAAGAGGAGAAAAATACAAACATTTTTAAAGTGTGTCAAAAGTTATCCATATAAAAAAGTTCTCCTCCCTGTAGGAAGTTTCATTTCTCTTGTGATATAAGCCAATGCCTTAGAGTGTCAAAAAGAATGTCTTTTAGCAGTTCAGTTCATAAAAGAAACACAGTGGCATGTATGTACTCAAGCCAAGAATTCATGGAAAGGTTTAGCCGGAACAAAGGACTCTAATAGCTTCGTTCTTTATAGCAGCTTTGCAGAGCTTTTGTTTGTGGGTCATCAGTTTGACAGTGTGAGTGGTATTTACAGAAATGATGAAAATGCCAAATGTTCTTATGACTTGTCTTCACCACAGAGAGATTGAGGCTGCTGCAATCGATGCAGCAGGTGTTGATTTACTGGGTCTAGTGAAGACCCACTAAATTGATAGCAGAGCGCTCTCTGGTTGACTCTGGTAGTCCAGCTGCCCAAGAAGAGTAAGGTAAGTCAACCAGCGAGTGTCCCCCACCGATGCAGCACCATGAAGACACTGCGGTAAGTCAGCCTAAGTGAAGTTGACTTCAGCTCTTTTATTCACGTAGCTGGAGTAGCGTAACTTAGATCAATTTACCCCGGTAGTGAAGACAAGCCCTCAATGTATTGATGTAGCTGTGTTGATCCCAATAAACATAAGTTGGTCCAATAAAAGATATGACCTCACCCACCTTGTCTCTCTCAAATATTTTAAAACACTTTAGAATTGTTTCAGTCTCTATATTCCTGTCTTAGTCTTCGTTCTCACTACCCCTCTCCTCAGCCTTTCCATCACCCGTCACCTTTCTTCTCAGCATCTTTCCCCTTTCATGTTCCAGCAGAAGGTAGCCTGCAAAGTAATATTTCAAAGCACAAGCCTCTTACTGATCTTTAACTTCTTTCCTCCTATTTGATCTTATTGTACTTAGCAGATAGAGCAAATTTTTCATTGTGTTGTTATGTTAGCTTTAAATAAATGTTCTCCTTTTTACTGAGCTGTCTGATGGTGTTATACAGTTGCTTGGGGAGATTTCATTTGGCTGAGTCATTTACATTTTAGCAGTGTTTTTAGAGTACTCTGATTTCCTGTCTATATTGCTATAACCCTTTGCTTCCCCTTTTCTGTATCCATTCACATTTGCCCAGATCTTCGTTATTATTAATACTAGTATTGGTATTACAGTAATACTTGCAGGCTTCAACCAATTTAGCTAAACAATGTGCGCAGACACAGTAAGAG
Organism: Lepidochelys kempii; assembly: GCF_965140285.1. Classification (NCBI taxonomy): domain Eukaryota; kingdom Metazoa; phylum Chordata; order Testudines; family Cheloniidae; genus Lepidochelys; species Lepidochelys kempii. Next base: position 60,304,931 of record NC_136382.1, read on the forward strand.
ATGATCCCTGCCCTGAATATCTTACAGTCTAAACGGACAAGCCTGGCAAAGGCTGGGTGAAGGGAAGTGCTATCTTCACTTCACAAATGGGGAAACATGGCACAGAGTGAGTTTGTGACCTGCCCAAGGTCACATGGGGAGCATGTGGCAGCATTGGAAATTGACCCTGAATCTCCTGAGTCATATCCTAATGCCATAACCACCACCATTCTTCCTCTCTTCCCACTGCTCCTAGCCCATAACTTCCTTCATTAACATAAATTAAGAATAATCCAAAGAGGACCGCATTTTTCTTCACTTTTTATTTTGTGTGTAGGAGTTGGGGAACATGAGGGTTTCTCAGATGCCTCACATCACTTGGCTGTCTGGGTTGAAGACACTATGAGACAGAGAGAGGGCGAGATCCAAACCAACAGCCCCACAAATGAAAGGTTGCTTCTCCACTTTTCAAGCAAATTTCCAAACAAGACTGTTAACAGAGAAGCTGTTCTAAAGAAGCGGGTAGATTTTGGCTCCTTCTTTTTCCCACCCCACAGCAATATTTCTTCATGGTAAACCAGACTCAGAATGAGACAGACAAGCTGAACACATGTAATGACATTGTTTTAACCACACAGAAACTTTCCAGGCTTCCTCCCATATTCATGTGATGTTTGCAAGTTTCAAATAACAGGAATGATGACTGAAGCCCCTATGAAACAACCAGTCACAATCTGTCCTTGGGAATAGAAACAGAAAGCTCTGTCAGTCCTCTAAGTCACAGCTAGGTATGAGGGACAGGGCAGAGCTCCATCCCCCCACACACACCTCCCTTATACAAGGTGCAGCATGAGATCCCTTCCAGAGGATAGCCAGGTCTCCTGAGCAGTGCTGGGGCCATGGCTTTTCCTCACCCACTTTTCAGAGGTTGGTACCACTAACAGTGATAGCTTTGCAGAATCCTTTGACTTTCTGAACCTAAGGATGCTCATTGTGCCCAGCCCTTCAGAAGAAGCTCCGCCCCTCCTCCCTATCACACACAAACACGGGTCTGATATAGTATAATATAGACTTGAAATGCGCTATCAACCCTAAACCAGATCCTAGAAGTTAGAGATGAATATCAAATCCATCACCTTACAATTCAGGGCATCCTCCCACAATGTAGAATGTTTTAGATAATCGTGTAACTTACCAGTCAATGTGTGTTACGCATCCCCCTCTGTGCCTGATCCACAGAGGATATGGGTCAGTTATAGATCTATTCAAGTGACAATAGACATAGACAAAGCACTGATAGCAAATATAATAAGCTTCCCCCTTACGAAGGATTTGTTGGTGAACCAGAAGAATCTGCTGAACCAGCGAGCATAGTACTCAGAAAAGTTACTGTGTCCATTAACCCTTTCTGTCATAGATTTTAAAGTCAGAAGGGACCATAATGATAATCTACTCAGACTTCCTGTATAACACAGGCCATAGAAATTCATCAAATGATTGCTGCATCGATTCCATAACTTCTGGCTAAGCTAGGATATATCTTTCAGAAAGATATCCAGTCTTGATTTAAAGACTTCAAGTGATGGAGAATCCTCCATTTCTCTAGGTAAATTATTTCAATGGTTAATTACCTTCACTTTAAGAAAGTTGCCTTATTTCTAGTCTGAATTTGTCTGGCTTCAACTTCCTAACATTGGATCTTATTCTTTCCTTTGTTTAATGGTTTTCCTTTTTTATTTTGAGGCTGAGCTTCCAAAGGATAAGTCTGGGGGAATGTGTCACTAAATTATCGACCATAAAAATGCAGGAAGTAAGACTACTGCTCCCTCCTGGGTTTAAAATCAATTAATCCTGTAACATATGCAACACTGAAATGACCAGTTGTTGAGCAGATGGTAGCCTGGCAGTTTTGGTAGATTTGCATTTCTGCTGAGGTGAATTTTAGTTCAGTGAAATCAGGTAGACAACATTGCTGCTTACAGGCGGTGTTTCTAACCACAGATGAGTAAAGCGGCCAATTATAACTAATGCCAATAAAACCTTATACCACACCATAGTAACCACAGTGAATCCTGTGATAATTTTATGGCTGAATAATAAAATTGTACAGTGTTATATCACTTTTCAACTGAGGTCCTCAAGGCATTTTATATGCATTAGTCAATTGAGGCTTATGGTACCGTCTAAGGTCAGCAAAGTATGTAGAATGGTCACTTCATCCATCAAGGAGTTTGCAACCACATCTGAGGTGGAACACGAGAGCTGTTTAATATACAGCAACAATAGTTTAGGCTAGGAAGTGAAGAATGCTAAGTGCAATTGAAGTGGCACACGGAATTGGGTAAGCAGAATGTTATTGCCTGAATAGGAATTTTGGCCAGGACACCGGGGTTAACGCTGCTTCCTTGGAATCCTTAATGCTTCCATTGGCACCTTCAGCAGCACACTAGCTGCTAACCCCATGTTGGTGCCTATTTCACCCAAGGATGTACGATGCCCCTAAAGTGGGAGTGGAAAAGGGCAAGGAGGAGTCAGGCCATGTTCCCTCTTTCCTCCTGCATTTGCCAGTAAACCATTAAAGGGGTGTATCACCCATGCATCCTTCCTTTGCACACCAGGGAGCACTCCTTGTGCTCAGCCTAGGGCATACAGCCCCACAGCACCCTTTACTCTAGGCTGTTCCTTAAACACCCATTTTAGCTCCATGTGGTTATTTCTGTACTATGGGGAAAGGTTGTGTTTTTAATCCCTGATTTATTCCATGCCTACAATTTTCTCTCTCTCTCTCTCTCTCACACACACACACACACACACACGCTTGAGCGGCTAACTTTTTCATGACATCTTTTCAAGCCTGAGGAAAAAGTGATTTTTTTTAAAATGATTCGGTTTGGTTTTCCTGCTGGTTGCATGCTCACTATACATGAAGTATATATACCACATAAATGTTGAGGCCAAGCATTTTACTCTGTTTGTTTCTACATGGAATTTCACTTTCCTGGCTCTGAACCAAATGGTTCTCAGATTCAGATTCAGATATTTAGGTCAGAAGGGACCATTATGATCATCTAGTCTGACCTCCTGCACAATGCAGGCCACAGAATTTCACCCACCACTCCTAAAAAAGACCTCACACCTATATCTGTGCTATTGAAGTCCTCAAATTGTAGTTTGAAGACCTCAAGGAGCAGAGAATCCTCCAGCAAGTGACCCGTGCCCCATGCTACAGAGGAAGGCGAAAAACCTCCAGGGCCTTCCAATCTGCCCTGGAGGAAAATTCCTTCCCGACCCCAAATATGGCGATCAGCTAAACCCTGAGCATATGGGCAAGATTCATCAGCCAGATACTACAGAAAATTCTTTCCCGGGTAACTTGGATCTTACCCCATCTAAAAACCCATCACAGGCCATTGGGCCTATTTACCATGAATATTTAATTACCAAAACCATGTTATCCCATCATACCATCTCCTCCATAAACTTATCGAGTTTAATCTTAAAGCAAGATAGATCTTTTGCCCCCACTACTTCCCTCGGAAGGCTATTCCAAAACTTCACTCCTCTGATGGTTAGAAACCTTCGTCTAATTTCTAATCTAAATTTCCTAGTGGCCAGTTTATATCCATTTGTTCTTGTGTCCACATTGGTATTGAGTTTAAATAATTCCTCTCCCTCTCTGGTATTTATCCCTCTGATATATTTATAGAGAGCAATCATATCTCCCCTCAACCTTCTTTTAGTTAGGCTAAACAAGCCAAGCTCCCTGAGTCTCCTTTCATAAGACAAGTTTTCCATTCCTCGGATCATCCTCGTAGCCCTTCTCTGTACCTGTTCCAGTTTGAATTCATCCTTCTTAAACATGGGAGACCAGAACTGCACACAGTATTCCAGGTGAGGTCTCACCAGTGCCTTATATAACGGTACTAAAACCTCCTTATCCCTACTGGAAATACCTCTCCTGATGCATCCCAAGACGACATTAGCTTTTTTCACAGCCATATCACATTGGCAGCTCATAGTCAACCTATGATCAACCAATACTCCAAGGTCCTTTTCCTCCTCTGTTACTTCTAGTTGATGCGTCCCTAGCTTATAACTAAAATTCTTGTTATTAATCCCTAAATGCATGACCTTACACTTCTCACTATTAAATTTCATCCTATTCCTATTACTCCAGTTTACAAGGTCATCCAGATCCTCCTGTAGGGTATCCCTGTCCTTCTCTAAATTAGCAATACCTCCCAGCTTTGTATCATCTGCAAACTTTATTAGCACACTCCCACTTTTTGTGCCCAGGTCAGTAATAAAAAGATTAAATAAGATTGGTCCCAAAACTGATCCTTGAGGAACTCCACTGGTAACCTCCCTCCAACTTGACAGTTCACCTTTCAGTAGGACCCGTTGTAGTCTCCCCTTTAACCAATTCCCTATCCACCTTTCAATTTTCCTATTGATGCCCATCTTATCCAATTTAACTAATAATTCCCCATGTGGCACAGTATCAAACGCCTTACTAAAATCTAAATAAATTAGATCCACTGCGTTTCCTTTATCTAAAAAATCTGTTACTCTCTCAAAGAAGGAAATCAGGTTGGTTTGGCACGATCTACCTTTTGTAAAACCATGTTGTATTTTGTCCCATTTACCATTGACTTCAATGTCCTTAACTACCTTCTCCTTCAAAATTTTTTCCAAGACCTTGCATACTACAGATGTCAAACTAACAGGCCTATAATTACTTGGATCACTTTTTTTCCCTTTCTTAAAAATAGGAACTATGTTAGCAATTCTCCAATCATATGGTACAACCCCTGAATTTACAGATTCATTAAAAATTCTTGCTAATGGGCTTGCAATTTCTTGTGCCAATTCTTTTAATATTCTTGGATGAAGATTATCTGGGCCCCCCGATTTAGCCCCATTAAGCTGTTTGAGTTTCGCTTCTACCTCAGATATGGTGATGTCTACCTCCATATCCTCATTCCCATTTATCATGCTACCATTATCCCTAAGATCCTCTTTAGTCTTATTAAAGACTGAGGCAAAGTATTTGTTTAGATATTGGGCCATGCCTAGATTATCCTTGACCTCCACTCCATCCTCAGTTTTTAGCGGTCCCACTTCTTCTTTCTTTGTTTTTTTCCTATTTATATGACTATAGAACCTTTTACTATTGGTTTTAATTCCCTTTGCAAGGTCCAACTCTACTTGACTTTTAGCCTGTCTCACTTTATCCCTACATATTCTGACCTCAATAAGGTAGCTTTCCTTACTGATCCCTCCCTTCTTCCACTCCCTATATGCTTTCTGCTTTTTCTTAATTACCTCTTTAAGATGCTTGCTCATCCAGCTTGGTCTACAACTCCTGCCTATGAATTTTTTCCCCTTTCTTGGGATGCAGGCTTCCGATAGCTTCTGCAGCTTTAATTTAAAATAATCCCAGGCCTCCTCTACCTTTAAACCCATAAATTCTTCATTCCAATCCACTTCCCTAACTAATTTCCTTAATTTTTGAAAGTCAGCCCTTTTGAAATCAAAAACCCTAGTTGCAGATTTGTTTTTGTTAATCCTTCCATTCAGTTTGAACTGAATTAGCTCATGATCACTTGAGCCAAGATTATCCCCTACAACCATTTCCTCTATGAGATCCTCATTACTCGCCAAGACCAGATCTAAAATGGCATCCCCTCTAGTCGGTTCAGCAACTACTTGTTGAAGGAATCCATCAGCTATCGCATCTAGGAAAATCTGAGCCCTATTATTATTACTAGCACTCATCCTCCAGTCTATATCTGGGAAGTTAAAGTCTCCCATGATCACACAGTTTCCATTAGTATTTACTTTATTAAAAACATTAAAAAGGGCTCTATCCATATCCAAATTAGATCCCGGTGGTCTATAGCACACCCCAAGCACTATCCTAGGGGAGGCTCTAATAGTTTTCTTCCCCAATTTAATTATTGCCCAGACAGACTCAGTCATATCCATTTCATCGCTTCTTATTTCTTTACATTCTATCTCATCATTGATATACAGTGCTACTCCACCACCTTTACCTTTATTTCGGTCTTTCCTAAACAGCACATACCCTTCAATACCTGTAGCCCAGTCATGACTACTGTTCCACCAGGTCTCTGTTATACCTATAATATCTGGTTTCACTTCCTGCACCAGTAACTCTAGTTCCTCCATTTTGTTACCTAGGCTCCTTGCATTAGTGTACAAACATTTTAATTTTTGCTGTTTGGCCTCACTCACATTCTGTACCCTATTAGGCACGGTTATTTTACTACCAGTATAACCTATTAGACTTGTATCTACACTGCCCTTCCTCCTACCTACAGCTGTATCCACTCTTACTTCATTTTCTTTCCACTCTATGCTAAATTCTGGCGTGGAGATTACCTGGACATCTCCCAACCATCTCCCCCAAATTCCTAGTTTAAAGCTCTCTTAATCAGTTGTGCCAGCCTCCATCCTAGAAGTCTATTTCCTTCCCTACTCAGATGAAGTCCATCCCGAGAGAACTGTCCTCTATCCATGAATGCCTCCCAATGGCCATACATCCCAAAGCCCTCCTTATAGCACCACTGCCTAAGCCATCTATTGATAGTCATAATCTTGTCACACCTTTGTTGCCCTTCTCTAGGAACAGGCAAAATCCCACTAAAGATCACCTGAGCCTCAATTTCCTTAAGCGTCCTCCCCAGCCTAACATAGTCTCCCTTAATACTTTCCAGTGAGAATCTAGCCGTATCATTTGTTCCCACATGAAGGATAATTAGGGGATTCTTTCCCGCTCCCTTTAGAATCCTTTTTAACCTCAGGTCTACATCCCGTATCTTAGCACCTGGAAGACAGCACACCCTCCTATTTTCTGGATCAGCTCTGGTTACAGGCCTATCTATTCTTCTCAATAAAGAGTCCCCAATCACATAGACCTGCCTTTTCCTAGTGACAGTGCTATTCTCCAGTCTATCCCCTGTTCCCTCTGGCTGCAAGTTTTTTCCATTCCCATTCTCCCTTGTAATCCTTTTTAACCCATCCTGTATCCTCCTGGGGCTCATATTTGGTGTAATCTCCATTAACTCTTCCCCTTTTCCTATAGGACTAACCGCTCTTCTCTTCTTCCTTGCCCTGTCACCTTCAGTGACTACCTGCTGAGCCCCTTCTTCATTTTCCAACTCTGCAAACCTATTCTGAAGCTCTATTTCTCCTTCACTAGCCCGTCTTTTCCTCTGCCTAGTTCTTTTAGTCACATGCTTCCACTGACCACTTTCCTCACCCAGTCTCCCCTCAAAATTCCCTAGTCCTGCTTCCATCTGCAAGTCTGAGCTTTTCCCTTCAGATACCTCATGTCTTTGCTCCATAATCTGCTCAAACCCCTTCCTAAACTCTACCAGACTTTCCACCTGCATCTCCAAACCTCTGATCTTTTCCTCCATCAGCTCTATCAGACGGCATTTCATGCAGACAAAACTCTTACCAGGTGCCCCCTCCAGGATCATGTACATACCACAGCTTCCACATCCAGTCATCTTCATTGTGTCATCTGCTACATGGGTCACTCCCACTGCCACCTCTGAATCTGTCATAGCCTTCCCACCTAAATCCTGTTAATCTGGGAAACACAAACCACACCAAAACACCACCACCCACAGCAAAACCAAACCCCACACAAGCACCACAAGACAAACTCCGCTTTCAAACTCCCACTCAAACTCCCCTGTTTACAGCTCTGTTTGCTAGCTCCTGTGCCGCTGCAGCTGTCCGTGCCGCCGCCTGACTGGCTGCTCCCTTTATAGGACCCCTAGTCAGTGAAGCCCCGCCCCCTAATCAGGGCTCAGCTTCTCTCCCAGCACAAAGCCCCTACACATACAGATGCTACCAATACAAAACCAAACACACACACAAATGCCTTCTCCTCCAACAGAACTCCCACTCAGACTCCCCTGTTTACAGCTCTGTTTGCTAGCTCCTGTGCCGCTGCAGCTGTCCGTGCCGCCGCCTGACTGGCTGCTCCCTTTATAGGACCCCTAGTCAGTGAAGCCCCGCCCCCTAATCAGGGCTCAGCTTCTCTCCCAGCACAAAGCCCCTACACATACAGATGCTACCAATACAAAACCAAACACACACACAAATGCCTTCTCCTCCAACAGAACTCCCACTCAGACTCCCCTGTTTACAGCTCTGTTTGCTAGCTCCTGTGCCGCTCCCTGACTGGCTGCTACCTTTATAGGACCCCTAGTCAGTGAAGCCCCGCCCCCTAATCAGGGCTCAGCTTCTCTCCCAGCACAAAGCCCCTACACATACAGATGCTACCAATACAAAACCAAACACACACACAAATGCCTTCTCCTCCAACAGAACTCCCACTCAGACTCCCCTGTTTACAGCTCTGTTTGCTAGCTCCTGTGCCGCTCCCTGACTGGCTGCTACCTTTATAGGACCCCTAGTCAGTGAAGCCCCGCCCCCTAATCAGGGCTCAGCTTCTCTCCCAGCACAAAGCCCCTCGAAGCCTCTACACATACAGATACTACCAATACAAAACCAAACACACAAAAATACCTTCTCCTCCAACAGAACTCCCACTCAAACTCCCCTGTTTGCTAGCTCCTGTGCCAATGCAGCTGTCTGTGCCGCTGCCTGACTGGCTGCTACCTTTATAGGACCCCTAGTCAGTGAAGCCCCGCCCCCTAATCAGGGCTCAGATTCTCTCCCAGCACAAAGCCTCTACTCATACAGATACTACCAATACAAAACCAAACACACACAAATACCTTCTCCTCCAACAGAACTTCCTCTCAAACTCCCCTGTTTACAGCTCAGTTTGCTAGCTCCTGCTCCGCTGCAGCTGTCTGTGCCCCTGCCTGACTGGCTGCTCCCTTTATAGGACCCGTAGTCAGTGAAGCCCCACCCCCTAATCAGGGCACAGCTTTTCTCCCAGCACAAAGCCCCTACACATACAGATACTACCAATACAAAACCAAACACACACACAAATACCTTCTCCTCCAACAGAACTTCCTCTCAAACTCCCCTGTTTACAGCTCAGTTTGCTAGCTCCTGCTCCGCTGCAGCTGTCTGTGCCCCTGCCTGACTGGCTGCTCCCTTTATAGGACCCGTAGTCAGTGAAGCCCCGCCCCCTAATCAGGGCACAGCTTTTCTCCCAGCACAAAGCCCCTACACATACAGATACTACCAATACAAAACCAAACACACACACAAATACCTTCTCCTCCAACAGAAGTCCCACTCAAACTCCCCTGTTTACAGCTCTGTTTGCTAGCTCCTGTGCCGCTGCCTGACTGGCTGCTACCTTTATAGGACCCCTAGTCAGTGAAGCCCATGTGAAGGTCATGTAGCCTATGGTATTTCTTGAGCCTTCTCCTTTCAGCTCAATTAGCTACTAAACTAGTAGCCTCCCTAAGCATTTTGACTATTGTTGCAAAATTTTAACCACTGTGGGGAAAAGCAAAACTCAGGTCTCTTTTTAGAACAAAGACTAAACAAAAATGTGAAGATTTTTACCATAGACAGTGGTTCCCCTCCACGATGAGTCACTTGTTAAACACGTTCTACTCTCTGTAAAGTTCCCAACCCCTGATGTACAAAGTGTTGCAGTTCCCTTAGCAGCCAAAGACATACTGGTAACAACTAAGCATAAAGCTCTTTTGGCACTTGGGAATCTTCAGTGTGCTTTGGAATTGTTTCCATATTGCTGGAGCTGGCAGTGATGGACAAGGTCAGTTTACAACAGCTCCTTTTTGGAGAGAGCTGTGCGAGGCAATTGCTTACCCTTCTCAAGGACTCTCATAAGCAGAGGCCTATAAGTTTCCATCTTTCCATGCCTCGCGTTCAGTGTGCATATGTTGACTCTAGAGAACATTGTGCGGCACTGTTTGACATGACTTTTAGCACCTCCAGCTAACCTAACCAAGAGTTCCTAACCTTTCTGGTGCAGGCTCTCTATACCTCTGATAACTCTAGGCTGAACTTGCAGATGATTCTACTTAGGGCTACTCACAATGACACTCACAGGTAATGTCACGTGCAGCAAACAAGAGCACATTAAACCACTGCACCTTACTCTGCAGTGGTTTCTCCTTGAAAGAAAGGAAGCCTCAGTGGTTAGGCTGTTTGAGAGTCAAGAGACCTGGATTTAATTCAGTGCTGTGCCGGGGACTTCTTGTGTGACCTTGAACAAATCATTGTGTGTCTCAGTTTCTCTTCTATAGAATGGGGATGGAGGAAAAGTACATTGAAAAGTGTGAGTTGGGGACCATGGAATTACCTAAAATAGATTGACTTCTGTGTGCAGTTCTGTCAGCTTTTGGCATGCTTAGTTGGAATGTTTTAATTTCTGACAGTGCACCCAGGATACAATATACATTCTATACCAATAGAAAGCAAATAGAATAATTACTGGGTATGTCTCTCAACCTGAAAGTTAAATTTCATGTGGTTTTATGTTTAATATTTACACTGAATAAAGAGTACACAAGCTAATGAGTGCTTTAAATTTGGAGTTTTAGTATTTCTATTTAAAAAGACTGAATAATAACACAAAGGATTCCACTCGGTGGAGCAAACTAAGTTATTATTGGCAAAAACTTGGCATGAAACACTTGTGTGCGAGGTTCAAGGGTGTCGATAATGGGCTTGGGAAAACTATTGGATAAAATAAAATGAAAATTAGCTCAATATTTTGACTATTCAAGAATCTGCATAATCCTGAGACAAATTAGAGTTAACAAGAGTTATGCCAAAAACAATAGTACAGGACACCCATAATAAAAATTTTGTAAAAACAAGGCTTCTTTCTCTCTCTGTGAGACTTGGAGTTGAAAAAAAGTTCCACTATAACTTTGTCCCTTTTATCCATTTTCTGGTACCCGTGAATGGCATGGGCCATTTACAAACAGTTCATGCCTTTGGAAGCCATGCACACTGAACCTGTCCAAAACACACTGAAGTCAATAGCAAAACTACCATTGACTTCAATGGAACTTGGATTGGGAGCCAGAGATATTTGACTAGGATCTATATACTTCCTTTGGCTGTTTGCATTGCACTTATATATCACTGATATATATATTAGTACAAAGTTTTCATTTTTCACAGCTGTCATAAATATAAAGGGAAAGGTAAACCCCTTTCAAATCCCTCCTGGCCAGGGGAAAGCTCCTCTCACCTGAAAAGGGTTAAGAAGCTAAAGGTAACCTCGCTGGCACCTGACCAAAATGACCAATGAGAAGACAAGATACTTTCAAAAGCTGGGAAGAGGGAGAGAAACAAAGGGTCTGTGTGTCTGTCTTTATGCTGCTTTTGTCAGGGATAGACCAGGAATGGAGTCTTAGAACTTTTAGTAAGTAAGCTAGCTAGGTATGTGTTAGATTATGATTTCTTTAAATGGCTGAGAAAAGAATTGTGCTGAATAGAATAACTATTTCTGTCTGTGTATCTTTTTTGTAACTTAAGGTTTTGCCTAGAGGGGTTCTCTATGTTTTGAATCTAATTACTGTGTAAGGTATCTACCATCCTGATTTTACAGGGGGGATTTCTTTATTTCTATTTACTTCTATTTCTATTAAAAGTCTTCTTGTAAGAAAACTGAATGCTTTTTCATTGTTCTCAGATCCAAGGGTTTGGGTCTGTAGTCACCTAGGCAAATTGGTGAGGCTTTTTACCAAACCTTGTCCAGAAAGTGGGGTGCAAGGTTTTGGGAAGTATTTTGGAGGGGAAGAATCATAGAATATCAGGGTTGGAAGGGACCCCAGAAGGTCATCTAGTCCAACCCCCTGCTCGAAGCAGGACCAATTCCCAGTTAAATCATCCAAGCCAGGGCTTTATCAAGCCTGACCTTAAAAACCTCTAAGGAAGGAGATTCTACCACCTCCCTAGGTAACGCATTCCAGTGTTTCACCACCCTCTTAGTGAAAAAGTTTTTCCTAATATCCAATCTAAACCTCCCCCACTGCAACTTGAGACCATTACTCCTCGTTCTGTCATCTGCTACCATTGAGAACAGTCTAGAGCCATCCTCTTTGGAACCCCCTTTCAGGTAGTTGAAAGCAGCTATCAAATCCCCCCTCATTCTTCTCTTCTGCAGGCTAAGACATATCCAAACAGCTCTTCCCCAGTAACCAGTATTTGTTTGGTGGTGGTAGCGGCCAATCCAAGGACAAAGAGTGGAATATTTTGTACCTTGGGGAAGTTTTGACCTAAGCTGGTAAAGAGAAGCTTAGGAGGTTTTTCATGAAGGTCCCCACATCTGTACCCTAGAGTTCAGAGTGGGGGAGGAACCTTGACAACAGCAAACTTCAGAAACAACATGGATAGCATCTGTAAGTAGAGTAACTGTGCCCAGAATGATAAACTAATAAATATAATGTTTCTTATTAAAGATAAGCTAGTATTTACAAAAAGAGAAGTTTTGAAAGCAAGATCAGCATTGAAAGAAATCAGTTTGTAGAAACATAAGTACACTTAGCAGATTCTGGAGTTATCACAACCTTAAATAAAGGACTATTCTAAAAGTAAGGTGAACGGGAGAATTTTGTGTAGACTTTCTCCCAGAAATTATATGTAAAATAATAATAATAGTACTCAGGATAGATAAATACATAAATATGATAATATGTCCTGGATTCATGAGTCATTGATTGTTTTCATTGGTAGAGTCAGTGAAAGGTCTAATGTAATTTTTTCATAAACCACTGTAATGTAATACAAGACTGTATCACTGTATCTGTAGTGATGGGGTGGAGCCCCAGTGAGAATCAGTGAACTTTGCACATTACCAAGGTTCTCTCATTTTAGAGCCAGTGTTGGTAATGAGATACTTCCTATGGACCACCAAGGGAGGGTCACATCACACTTGAAGTAGCTAAGAAGAGAGCAATTGCCGTACCAATTCAAAACAGAGGTTTATCTAGTCTAGTATCCTGTCGGACAGTAGCTAGTAGTGGATGCTTCAGAGGAAGGTGCAAAAAGGTCTGTAATGAATAATTATGGAATAACCTACCCATTCCCAAAGTGACTGAATTTATGATCTGAAGTCTCAAGGTTTATATCCCTTCTAAACTAATGTTCATCCTATCTAATGTATCTGCAATTGTTACCATTATCCGTATAAATGTCCAATCCTAAATCCTTGGCCTCAGTGATATCTTATCACAGTGACTTCCACAGGTTAACTGTGTGTTGTTTTTCAATGTATATCTTTCTTTTAAATTTGCTGCCTTTCAATTTCACTGAATGTCTTTTGCTCTTGTATTATAAGAAAGAGGAAATAAGACCCCAGACTTAGCTTCTGTGAACCATTTGTTATTTTAAATACCTCTGTCGTATCCCATCATATTTGTCTTTCTTGAGACAAGTCTTCACTTTACTCAAGCTTTTCAGTCTCTAGATGCCTTTCCCTGCCTCTAATCATTTTTACCACCACCCTCCTTTTTCTGCTTACTTTGTTTTGAGATACAGTGACCAGAACAGAACACAGGTAGATTAGTCCTTTAAATCCCTCTTTGTCACAGAATAATGCCGTGGGACATTTACTGGGCTCCTTCTTCTGTGATGCTGCTGCTGGGTTTGGCGATGTGGCAGGATCTGGGGCAGGAATGGCACCCGACTCATGCTCTATTATTTTCCATTTTATTCACAAGTTCAGCTACAGAGAAAGGACATGATAGCATATAAATCACAGACTTGGAGTATTTTACTTATAGCTCATCAAATCAGGCTGTAAAATTATCAGTGGTAACCGTGCAGTGTAGACCCAAACTCATTCTGAATTGCTGCCCAAGCTTCTTGGGATGCAAGTAAAAAATGCACACAAACATATGGAAATGCAGGAATAACCTTGCTTTTCCAGCTGCAGCTGCAGCACTGATTTTAGAACCGCTGATACCATGTCTGAGCCAACAAGGATTATGGCATTGCATCAGAGAGATTAAGAAAAGAAATAAAGGATCAAAAGAAAAATTCCTATTGATATTAAAGATCACATTTGTATTTCTTTACGATAGTATGCCTCCAGCATTCTAGACTCTACATAGACAAAACCTAAAAGGCATGTACAATATCTCTTGGCACTGGGGAACATTAAGGAATGGGAACACCAAATCCAAGTCACATTCAGCAGCAAAAACAAACTTGTCTCAGGCAGTGACATCAGAGTCTAAGAGATCATTCCCTGCTATGGAATACATTCTGCTTTAAAAACAAAATGATCGTTAACTTTAGACTTGGCATCTTGAATATCTTTGGGCGAAAAATGTAATGTGGGAATTGAAATATCCTTATCCATTATAAATCTGCAGACTGCACTTCCTAACCAACTTGCACGGAATACATTTCAGCACGTGGCCTGAATACCCATGTGCTGGAGAGGGACACAGAATTATTACAAACCTCCTGTAAGTTAGTAGAGTCTGTTTGTTTTAAACATCGCTTCTTCCTTCAAGTGTATGTGTTTGTTGCCAGTTGGACTAGAGGTGACAAAACTGAGATGGATCAGTTAGATAAAGATGTTTTTCCCTTGCCTCTTTGAAGCTTTATTGTACTATTCATGACACTGGCAAGAAATCAGGGTCTTACTGACAGCCCTGAAATCCATTTCCCCGCTTGGAACATTTCAGAGCTAATGCCAATCTCAATGTATATTGTGGCTGAACAATGATCTGCCCCTGCAAGATGATATGCTGTGAGGAAGAAGAGCTATTTACCATAGTTGTCATGTTCAGGGGTCATAAGATTTTCATCTGGCTGAGAATGTTTACATTCTGTATAGCTTTGCTGTCCATCTCCCCAACGTTATCTACCAGCATTGCTCCTCTCCAGGTAACAGAACGGAACTGTACTCCATTGATTTCACTCAACCATAATGACGAGGAAGGACAAATAAAGATAGAAAGATCCTTCAGCACCTGACTCCCTAAATCCAAATAAATTGATCAAATGGGATACACTCATCTGATCCCAATAGATAAACCCAGCTTTATGGTCCATTGAGCGGTAGGGAAAAAACAAGATTATTGCCAATATATAGTACTTTAAAGGGAAATCCCTTCCTTCACTAAATCTCCCCAGGGTGTCCTTATGCAAATATACAAGTTGGGGGGAAGGGTTTCTTTATGCTCTCCCCACCATGTACCCCAGTAAGGAAGAATCTTCCCCTAATAGCTAAGTTACAGAGGCATTTCCAGAAAACTAACTAACTTAAGGTCTTTCTCCTAATCTCATAATTCTCCTTCAGTCAACTCAGCTGGATACACACTCTGGGCCAGATTCAGCCCTGAAACCAGCTTGGAACTGCAGCAGCTTATACCATGGCTGAATTTGACCTCTGAGTCAGCATGCATATTTCAGTTCTAAATAGGAATATAGGCATTGAGATCCTAAAGATCCAGAATGAGGAGTGACTCTTACTCCATAGAACCCCACCTGATACCTGCTGGCTGGAGCAGAATCTTTCGAGGTACATCAGCTGCATAGGCCTCTACCCTTACTCAGGACTAGTAGGCTATATTTAGTACCAATTCATTTATGTAACACTGTCTTGATTATCTTTTCTGAGGATTCACCTCTAAAGACTAACCCTTCTTTTAAGTGCTCTGATAAGAAGATAAAGCAAGTAACAGCATTCAAATTAGATGACTCATGTCATAATAGTGCATTAATAGAGGTCACTTACCATTTCTTTGACATGAATTTGCAGTGGGAGCTGCGGGGGCTGACTAGATTGGAAAGACATCAAAATTGGGAAAAGATCATATATTGCTAATAACATCTCCATGCCTTATCTCAACAAGTGTTTAAAAGCATGAAAAATTGTGCCGGAGACTAGAATAATATCAGTTTCTATTGTGTTTGCTCAGATGCTTTCCATAAGGGTATGACCTGCTTAATGTCTCCTGAATTAATGCCTACGCAAACAGTGAATACGTACATATATATGTTCAGTAGATGCTTGTAATATGTTTATGTACATAATTCCACTACATTATATGAGTGATGAGTGAGTGAAAAATAATGACTTTATAGTAAGCTGTCTGACAACTCCACTAGGATTTGTCCCATTTCTTGGTTTCCATTAAGTCATGATTGGCTGGAAAAATCTATTAAAATTCAAATGCATTAAGAGTGTGAGAGAAACCAGAGCAAAAAAGAACTTTTTATTAGCCCTGGCTTTGCTAACTACAGTTCATAAAAAAGAATAGGGTGACAAGGTGGCATGTAGAAATTACATAATTACTTTCATTATTCCAGTCTTTAATTAAAATAATTAGTTTTCACAACCTGTACAAGACTTTAAATATTTCAATTCAACAACAGATGTTTTATGACTTCCTCCTTGAGACAAACGTATAGCAGTTACTGAACGTTGAGAAATGTGCCTACCCTATATTTTATTATAATTATTAGGGGTGGGATTTTCCAAGGTGCCTAGGGGAGTTAGTCCCAGTCACTCTTACACACTTTTGAAAATCCCACCCTATTTTTTTTTCCTTGTAACATCTTTTAGTACCTGACTACTTTAAAAACAATAGCATTCAGTATATATCTATATCTAGATCCTTAGTTCTAATTTTATAGATTCACAGATTCTAAGGCCAGAAGGGAGCATTGTGATCATCTAGTCCAGTGATACTCGGGAGCCGCAAGAGGCTCTTTAATGTGTCTCCTGCAGCTCTTTGCAACTCATGATTTGAAAACATTGTGTGATTTAATTATTAACCAGGCTAAGTTATTAACCAATCAGGATGCTTTTACTATGGTAAAATAGTTGATCAGTCATTTTTCTATGAGAATAATATAAATATATATAAAAACGACTTGGTCAATCATTTTGCTATGAGAATAATATAAATATATAAATAGTATATGAAACAAATAATTCACACTACTGTGGCTCTTTTGGGTAATATTGATTGCTCGTTTGGCTCCTGAACCACTGAGGTCTGAGTATCACTGATCTAGTCTGTTTCCTGTGTAACACAGATCATAGGATGTCCCTGAATTAATTCTTGTTTGAACTGGAGTCCACTAATCATTTTTGTGGCTCTCTCTGAATTCTCTTCACTTTATTAACATCCTTCCTAAATTGTTTCCCAGGCATCATGACGGAGGGGTGGCCAGGCCAAACCTAAGTGGTGCTGCAACCCTGTGTGCCAGTCACAACATGTGGAGTGGGGCGCTAGGCTCAGTCCGAGGTCCACTCTAGCGATAAACAAGCTAGGCAGCTGCATAGAGCAGTGGACCTGGCTCTTGAATAACCTGTCTATCCCCCTGAGCACCTCTTCTCTGCACAGGGCTGGGATTAAGGTTGCGGTACTGGGGCAGAGAGTGTACATAGAATCATAGAATATCAGGGTTGGAAGGGACCTCAGGAGGTCATCTAGTCCAACCCCCTGCTCAAAGCAGGACCAATCCCCAATTAAATATTTAAATACATATTACATACATACATACAAATACATATGTAATGATGAGTTGCAAAAAAAGACTAAGGTGGGTTATCTTAGTAAAAAGTTTAGGAACCATTGAGTTAATAGGTACCATGTTGATTTTGTGGTGTTCTAGTTTTTTAATCAAATTATTTTGTGGTACCAAGCCAAATGCCTTACTGAAGACTCAGTATAATATATCACCCAAGGTTGCAATCTCATCAAAAAAGATATCAAGTTAATTTCATAATCAATTTTCCATAAATCTATATTGATTGCCATTAATTATTACCAGCCTTGTATTACTTTCCTTTAAGTCTTTATTAATCAGGCATTACATTATTTAGGAATTTATTTCAGGATGATAGGCCTATAGTTATCTGGTCATCCCATTTACCTTGTTAGAATATTGGCACAACATTAGATTACTTCCAGTCTTCTGGAACTTCCACAGTGTTCCAAGAGTTAGTAAAAAAAATCAATATTAATAGTACAATGATCTCCTTGGCCAGCTCTTCTAAAACTCTTGGATGCATGGTATCCAGACCTACTGATTTTAAAAATGACTAACATTAGTAGTTGCTGTTTAATATCCTCTTGAGTTACTATTGAAGCAGAAATTTTTCTTCACCATCATGTAATAAATATAATACATATAATAATTTCCCAAATACAGAATAGAAATATTTGTTGAACACTTCTGCCTTTTCTGCATTGTTATTGATAATTCTACCATTTCCAGGGTTACTAGAGTGTTACTAGCATCTTTAATTAAGATTGCCTAATTTCCAAATTTGACCTTTCGGGATGAAATTTTCCAGGCTTGTTCTTTTGTGACAAATGTAGGATTGTTGTTGGTGAATATTAATCTGTACACCAATTTATGTTTTATGTATAGTAGTTCCCAGATGGTGTGTTGGAATGTCAGGAGAAGCAGACAGGTTCAGCACACTGCCCCACAGAATGGTATCATCAAAAGATCTGTGATTGCAATGAACCTATCACTGGGGTATTCTCTTCAATGGCATGGCTGGCTCATTGGGGGGAAATAGTCTGAGGCAAAAGGAAAACCTCACAGCTGAGCACTCTTGTAACACAAGCCACTGAGATATATTGTTATTAGGCTTATACTCACAGAGGGAATATGGGGCTTCGAAAAATGAGAGTTCCTTTGAGACGGGGGAAAAGACTAAGCGAGAGTCAGATGGAGACCAGACTGGGTCCCAAATGCTCTTTGGCTTTCTAAAAGAATGTAAGTTTGTTCCATTCTTTTCCTGTAGGGAAAAGGGAAGCCCAACTCACTTAGCTTTTACTGAAGGAGCAGATTAGAATAAACAATGGGTATAGAGTATTTGTTGTTTTGAACTTATTATATAGCATAGCGAGCAGATCGAGGGACGTGATCGTTCCCCTCTATTCGACATTGGTGAGGCCTCATCTGGAGTACTGTGTCCAGTTTTGGGCCCCACACTACAAGAAGGATGTGGATAAATTGGAGAGAGTCCAGCAAAGGGCAACAAAAATGATTAGGGGTCTGGAACACATGAGTTATGAGGAGAGGCTGAGGGAGCTGGGATTGTTTAGCCTGCAGAAGAGAAGAATGAGGGGGGATTTGATAGCTGCTTTCAACTACCTGAAAGGGGGTTCCAAAGAGGATGGCTCTAGACTGTTCTCAATGGTAGCAGATGACAGAACGAGGAGTAATGGTCTCAAGTTGCAATGGGGGAGGTTTAGATTGGATATTAGGAAAAACTTTTTCACTAAGAGGGTGGTGAAACACTGGAATGCGTTACCTAGGGAGGTGGTAGAATCTCCTTCCTTAGAGGTTTTTAAGGTCAGGCTTGACAAAGCCCTGGCTTGGATGATTTAACTGGGAATTGGTCCTGCTTCGAGCAGGGGGTTGGACTAGATGACCTTCTGGGGTCTCTTCCAACCCTGATATTCTATGATTCTATATAATACATGGTTTCATTTTCCTGATAGACATATTTGCTTTAAGATGACTGCTAGTCACTCTCGCCCTGGTCAAAGGATTCCAAGAGAGGATCAATTTGGCACCTGAATCCAGTTGTACCTTCACGGTAATGAGCAGTTGGCATCATGTGATTCCATCCCAAGACAGTTGTAAAGGCAGGAGGCCTGGCCCCTGAGGGGGGATCACTCAGAGAGACCAGGAATGGGCAGAGGTGTAATCAGCCCCACAACTTTGGAATTCCTATATTGAAGGGAGAATGGTTTTTAGAAAGTATGAACAAAAATGACTCTGTCATTTTTGAGGACAAGGAGAGTAAAAAAAAAAAATACACTTCTTCCCATTCTAAAACAAATACTTGCAATTTTTTTTAACAGCTCTAGAACAGAAATGCCAGAGGGCTAGAAGGTAGGTCTTTAGAAAGAGCAGTCCTCACAGAGAAGAGTCTTTCAATGTTCTCATGAAAATTGATTTGGCCTTTGAGAACAACACTTCATACATATGAATTGCAAATGATATTTGTTAGCATTTTTTGAGCAAGGTTTAAAGAGAAATGACACTGTAGGGGTGTTTACATGGAACGAGACAGAGATACATGATGGAACTGTTGGGGGCTGAGTGTTATTGAAAATCTGCCATTTCATTTAGTTGCCTGAATGGGAGGTAAGGTCTTTGCAACATTTGGGCCCAGTTGGTGGGTGCTTGGGACTCTTGAAAATCTGGCCCATATCACATTCAACACTGATCAGTTTTAAGTTTTATAACTTTCAACTGTATAACGTTCAACTCCGATCAGTTTTCAAGAAGTTTGATCAAGGCAAAATCCACTATTTTTCTTACTCTCCTGGAATTCCTGTAGGAGCTGTAACTTGGGTTTATCCGTAGTGTGATTCTCAAGGCTTCTCTGCTCTGCCCTGCAGTTTGGACTACTGGGGTGAGAATAGCAGTGTGCACCAAAGTGCTGCGCTGCCTGTAACTTCCCCGTGTGGGCACTGCAGGTGTGAACTAAAAGGCTTCTAGTTCGCTTTAATATAGTCCTTTTAAACAGGGCTACTTTAATGTGAACTAGGAATCTTTTACTTCATGCCTGCAGCTTCCACACATGGGCGTTACAGGACAGCACTTTAGTGCATATAGATAGTCACACCCCCATAGTCCAAACCACAGAGCACTGTAGACATAGCCTTAGTCTCAATAATGTTGCAGGATGACCACAATCCAAAGCATTGTGGAGAATGTCAGACAACACGCCACAGGTCAACATACTAACAAGATGAGAAATTACGGTTGTAAATTTAGTCTGCCAAAGCTGAATTGATTCAAGATGCTTTAGAAATGTGTATCGTTTGCAGCCTTTTTGTGCCGGTGATGCTCCTGGAAAAAATATACAAACTCAAATCAGATGTAACTGATAAAAGCTGGGAATATTTTGAACGGGAACAAAACGTAATATATTGTTGGTGTTATGATAAGAACTTTCATAACTATTGCAGCAGGAGTGATCCTTATTATTACAAAAGCCAAGTAGATGAAGTAAGTAAAGACATCCCACGTCAGACAAAACATGATGATACATATAAGTGTGACAAAAACACATTTATACCACATCATACCTCAATTCATTCACTATTTACCGAAAATGGAAACCTGAACAAGAATGTGATGATATATAAACCATCTGGGGGTTTGTAGGTTAGTTTTTTGATCCTTCGGGACTTTGGCATAGTAACTTATTGGAGTTTTCTCCTTGTATATGTAGCGTATTATCTAAGAATCACCAAAACAAACTTTTCTATTGCTGCTATCAGACCATATTTCTACAATACTCTTGTTGTTGGGAATTACCATTAGAATAATTTTCTGTGTTCTCATTGGCAAATGTTTATACAACATTACATTTCCCACAGTGAATCAGATAATAGGTGGATGAAGTCCAGTATCCTGTCTCTGGCTGTAGCTGATAACTGATAGTAAAAGGAAGATGGATCCTGTCTTTCCTGAACCCTGCTGATTATGAGCCTAATGGACTTCAATGGGTTTAGCATTGAGCCCCAAATGACCGTATTTTGCAGGGGGACCTTGGACATGTTTGTGACATATATGGCAATTTTCTGCAATATCCTTGAAAAACCTTGCATTAAGTTTGTGCCTTTAGAGTACATTGTACTAAATGCAGCGGTTAGGTGTTATTGTGAGCACTGGAAAGTGTTGGGTACTTGTATGGAACAAGGCCCGACCAGAATGGACTTTTGGATGCGCAGCATTACGTGGTTTGCCTGGGGAATCTCTAGAGAGAGGTGAATGCAAATTCCCCACTTGTAGTTATGCAAAAGCCCAGCCAGCCTTTTGAAGCTATGCCCTGACGAGGGGACCATTGTCTATCGATTACCTGTTCCTAGAATCTGAATGCCAAGCTGTATAAAGGAAAGACTAATGGATTCATGGGGGTGCTTGTTCTGAGCTAAAGCTACTATGAACTTGTAACTTAGAAACCCCCTTTGTATGGTTTGAAGAACTGACTGTGACCAGAGCCCCTACTAGAGTTGGGGGGTGGGAGATGTGCTCTGGTAAGCTTATTAGCATGTGCATAGGTTCTTTTATTGTTTTTAATATGTTTCCTCTGCAATGCTTTCACTTTAAAAAGAAACATGTAGTACCTTATAACTATGAACAATTATGTTGTTTACCATCTCTAATGTGAAAGCAAAGTACAGATGCTGACCTATTTAGGCAGCCTGTCTCTGGTAGGAATGACACAGTAAAGGCAGGGAACTGTGCAGCCTGGAAAAACCCCGGTCAGGAGGAGAGAGACATGCTGGTCCCCACCCAAGAGAGGTGACAGTGGCTGGCAGCCAGAAGTCTGATGTGGGTGCACTTGTTGGACTATAGTAGGTGAATACAGGTGCAATTGCTCTGACCTGTGACATTATCAAAAAAGGAGCAATGTTTTTGTATATTCTGCTTGAAGATACCATTAACAACTTTAGGTATCTGTATTTATAAGCCAGCCACACTTTAATGTCTATTAAAAATGCACTACCGCATTTATGATACTCTTGGACAAACCCTTCCTGTGATGTTGAGCCATGTCATTCAATACTCTCTGGCTGCTCTTGGCACTACTTTGAGTAAAAAAAAACACAGTGACTCCAAATGTAAAGGTTGAGAAGGAAGAACAAACATGTTTATTCTAACTAAGAATTTAAAGTAATAATTGGAAGGCTGAACAATGTAATTAGACTAAACTCAAGACACTCTATCGCACACTCACTGATCAGAGCCACAAAACTGAAGCAGCTCTCTCATGCTGGATTTTCAAAATTTTCAAAGAAAACCTTTTTTCAGGAAGTCTGTAGTAACAGTAACTACATGTTGCAGAAAATCTGTCTCAACCAGGGCTTGGTTGAAAGGTCTGCACCCAGATCACAGTTTTACCAACACCAAAATACCACGCTAATGATCAGTCTCTAAAGGTGCTATTAATTAATACAGAACTATTGAGGTATTTTCTCTTGAGCTTAAATTCCAAAGAAAATTGTCTCAAGTATCTTAATTATAAAGATATATCTGAAACTCATAATTCTCCAATCATGACTTCTCATTCTGGTGCACTGGTGATAAAGGCAGTATACAACTATCTTTAATCAGATCCTTAAATTAGCTCAATGTAAACCAAATTCAATCACCTGATTATGTAAATTTTGTACATGCAAGTTACTTGTGTGCAACTTTATCTGCATATCTTCCAGGAATAACTTGCCGTAGCAACCTTCATTTGAAACTGTGGGCCAGTTTTCTTTTGTGTTTTGTTGTAGAAAATGATCAGGTACAATCCATCTTATCTTTATTCCTGTTGTGGGAAATCTGTTATAACTCCAGTGACAAATTACTTTGGAAACTAGCTTGAAAAATCTATATAGCAAATCCCTTTATACAGTTATTTAAAATAATGAAACTGGTTGAGTCTATGTAGTCCAATTGTTGTAAATTTAGTCTCCTAATTTTCTAGGATCTGTATAATATTCCCCTCTCCCGCATGCAACTGAGACCTTCATTGTTATCCTTGTGCAGTGTCAGCACTCTCTGTCCTCAAACCTACCAATGTGACATTTCATTCTCATTTTCATATTACAATATGATTAGAGTCTATTAGATTCTTCGTAATGGGTCATTAATTTAATGAGAGATAAGTCTGTATATTCCATTTGAAGATCAGTGCCGCATTTCATACACATCTGTTATTCAAGTTGGCAAATGGATAGTCCTACTGATGGCCATTTAAGGAATTCCAAAATAAAATACAAAAAAACAAACAAAAAAAACCCACCACCCTCTAAAAGCACTAAATGGAATATTTAACAAGTGGAAATTTCTCCCTCTTTTAGAACCAGGTAGTGCCTAACTCTAAGTTAACAACCTCACACACCATCTTTGCCTTTTGCTCAGGTGAGGTGGGATGTACAGATGCTGAGAGTCCAGTTCTTCTCTCTCCCACTACCTATGCAGTTTAGTGGGGAGCAGGGTGAAGTGATCAGAGCCTTGGCTAGCCATTATATCTGGCCAGAAGAATGGGAAGGAAATGACCTGCGCCTGGTAAAGGAGTGGCCCAGATTCCTTCCCCATGGAGCAAGTGGGAGCAATTAATTCCAGGGGTGGTATAGCTATGCACCACTTCATAATCAAAGCTCCAGTTAGCCCTTAGCACTTGTTTATATATATATAAACACACACACATTTTATATATATAAACAAGTGCTAAGGGCTAACTGGAACTTTGATTTTGAAGTGGTGCATAGCTATACCACCCCTGGAATTAATTGCTCCCACTTGCTCCATGGTCCCATAGTATGGACCCATAGTAGCCGAGCCCTTTGGTGATAGGCGTCAAGTACTCCATTAAAGAAAATGCACGCAAAGTCTGAGCATTGGCTTCAAGAAAGCAAGTACCCTATCTGCCAACAACTTTAATTAATGGACAGAGTACAGATTGTGCCAACATTTAAGTTCTGAGGCTAAATACTTTGCTAACTAATAACATCTCTATGGATCACATTGTATTAATCAGAAGTTCCTCCCTCACCTTTGTTAAAAGATTGTACCCATCATCTAAAAGGCACATCGTGCAGATTCACCTACCCTGTTGTGATGTTGGGAAAACTTCTAATATCAAATGGGTTTATTCAACTCTTTTAAAAATCTGTTAACAACAAGTTACATTTTTATCTTTGGGTCCAATTTCTTTAGTACTTTCTCCCATTACCCAATTATGGTTTGTGTGGCCAGCAAAAAGCTTATATCCTTTCCCACTGGCAAGGAACACGAGCCAGGCTGATCTCCTTTTGCTTCTGATCATTCAAGCTATGAAACCCCGCACTTTTTTCTGTCAAGGTATACTCTTGGGTACTGATGTCACTGTATCTATCCATGAAATGTATCTTCACACAGTGTGCAAATTATTCCAGTTTATGAATAATCTATCCATCATTCACATCTCTTCATGTTATTTAGTGTTTTTTCCCTCCACAGTATGAAAATATATTTTGAAAGGTTTGCAGCTGGGCTCTTATAAACTTAATGGAGCAAGTCCCTTCCCTAATCCACGGGTGTGAAAAATGCTGAGTATAGCATAAATGGTGTGATTCTGCTGCCATGAGAGATGAAAGAAATAGGATGCAGGGAACCTACCATTCTGCTAGCCACAGTCCCTACACTTTTCCCCCATGGGAGCACCCATTTTTCCAGCATGCTAGAAGAGTTTGGATGGAGGCTTGGGCAAAGTCAGTGGATCTGTGACTACATGGGTCACACACCTCCCCACAAAAAGAGGACTGTAGCAGAGCCTTAATAGGGTGACTAGATGTCTCGATTTTATAGGGACAGTCCCGATATTTGTGGCCTTTTTTTATATGGGTTCCTATTACCCACCACTCCCTGTCCTGATTTTTCACACTTGCTATCTGGTCACTCTAAGCCTTAAGGATGCAACAGCAACTCAACTTGCAAGCCACAGTCCAAGGAGAAGATTCCAGCCTACTCAGCAATATTTTATAGTTATTAACTATATCCCAAGACATCTCCTGACTTGCATAATCATTTAAATAACATCCCTCTTTTAGAGAAAAAGAAAGGATTTACTATTGTTCTTGACTGGATGGGGAGTCCATGAACTTTAAGGTACGGTCTCCCACAGTATTCTTGTCAGCAAGTTAAGGAAGTATGGGCTGGATGAATGCACTATAAGGTGGATAGAAAGCTGGCTAGATTGTCGGGCTCAACGGGTAGTGATCAATGGCTCCATGTCTAGTTGGCAGCCGGTATCGAGTGGAGTGCCCCAAGGGTCGGTCCTGGGGCCGGTTTTGTTCAATATCTTCATAAATGATCTGGAGGATGGTGTGGATTGCACTCTCAGCAAATTTGCGGATGATACTAAACTGGGAGGAGTGGTAGATACACTGGAGGGGAGGGATAGGATACAGAAGGACCTAGACAAATTGGAGGATTGGGCCAAAAGAAATCTAAAGAAATCAAAAGAAATCTGATGAGGTTCAATAAGGATAAGTGCAGGGTCCTGCACTTAGGACGGAAGAACCCAATGCACAGCTACAGACCGAATGGCTAGGCAGCAGTTCTGCAGAAAAGGACCTAGGGGTGACAGTGGACAAGAAGCTGGATATGAGTCAGCAGTGTGCCCTTGTTGCCAAGAAGGCCAATGGCATTTTGGGATGTATAAGTAGGGGCATAGCGAGCAGATCGAGGGACGTGATCGTTCCCCTCTATTCGACATTGGTGAGGCCTCATCTGGAGTACTGTGTCCAGTTTTGGGCCCCACACTTCAAGAAGGATGTGGATAAATTGGAGAGAGTCCAGCGAAGGGCAACAAAAATGATTAGGGGACTGGAACACATGAGTTATGAGGAGAGGCTGAGGGAGCTGGGATTGTTTAGCCTGCAGAAGAGAAGAATGAGGGGGGATTTGATAGCTGCTTTCAACTACCTGAAAGGGGGTTCCAAAGAGGATGGCTCTAGACTGTTCTCAATGGTAGCAGATGACAGAACGAGGAGTAATGGTCTCAAGTTGCAGTGGGGGAGGTTTAGATTGGATATTAGGAAAAACTTTTTCACTAAGAGGGTGGTGAAACACTGGAATGCGTTACCTAGGGAGGTGGTAGAATCTCCTTCCTTAGAGGTTTTTAAGGTCAGGCTTGACAAAGCCCTGGCTGGGATGATTTAACTGGGAATTGGTCCTGCTTTGAGCAGGGGGTTGGACTAGATGACCTTCAGGGGTCCCTTCCAACCCTGATATTCTATGATTCTATGATTCTATGATTCTACTACAGGCAGATTGTTAGTAACATCTTTCCTTCCTGCTGCCTTGTCCCTGGAACATCCTGCTGCCAGATAGATTATTATTTTTCTTCTGCTCTTGAGGGCTTAATTTTCCTCTCAGGGTGGCAGGCAGCTCAGCCAACCAAGACCACTCCAGCAGGTGGCCAGAAGGCAACAATCAGATGTCCACCATGTACCCTGTCTTCTTTCTTGCTGTGTCTGAGCCTTTTCCAGTAGCAGGGCCTGGACACTAACACCATAAAGCATGGTGATGGGTGAATGAGAATTCATTAAATGAGGACAGAGAAAATGAATATTTCAATAAAATGAACCATATAGTCCTTACCCAGGTTTTGGCATATCATCTTGTGGGAATTTTTCATCTCTGTGAGCTTATTTATCCTACTAAGGATGAATTCAAAAGACATTTCCTTGTAGGCTGGAGCAAGGGGTTTTGATTTATCCTAAATGTAAAGGTTTCAGAGTAGCAGCCGTGTTAGTCTGTATCCGCAAAAAGAAAAGGAGTACTTGTGGCACCTTAGAGACTAACCAATTTATTTGAGCATAAGCTTTTGTGATCTAGAGCTCACTTCATCTGATGCATGCAGTTTGATGAAGCGAGCTGTAGCTCATGAAAGCTTTTGCTCAAATAAATTTATAAGTCTCTAAGGTGCCACAAGTACTCCTGTTCTTTTTCTTAACTTTAAAGGAATTAACCAAAGACTGTGCACACAAAAGCTGGGTGCAGCTCACATGATGAGTTCTTTGGGTGACCTTCCTTTATGAACTTCCTTATTGTAATGGCACAGTAGTGATGCTTTTGAGGATGCACTTTCACTAGAAACCCTTATTCGCAGCCCCCAAACAGGTAAATCCCAGCCATCGTCAATACCCATAGAAACCTGGCCTAAAGCTGCTTTTCCCTGCCTCCTCTTAACCACTGTTCGTCTCCCAGATTTGAGAGGGCGTCTGGCTCCTCCAACACTGCAGTCAGTTGTACTAGTTATTGCCCCTTTACTCTGTGTATGTGTTTGTGTGTGTTTTCTAGTTAAAAGTTGCTCTTGAGCTCTAAACTTACTGAAATGTCATTTGTTTAGCCAAATATTGGGATAGTTTGACCTTATGTACTGCCTAACATCATAAATTATTAATCATTGGTGTACACAAAACAACTATATTTCGAGCTGACTTCATGAAACGTCCAAGAGCAGTTATAACAGGCCTTCTTTGGGAAAGAAATGCTGTAGACGGGGGAGGAAAATGTCCTTTCAAGGTTTCTTGAAAACTTGGGACAGTTTTTTGAAATGTTTGGCGCTGGTTTGGCTTTAGCTGCTATTGATACCACTGACAAGTTATGCAGATTGTTTCATTGTAAGGAATATAACCTCAGGATACTGCTGCTGAGAATGTGTTGGCTGGGTTTTTGGAGGACAGCGGAATTTTCTTTCAGCCATGCCATGTACAAGGGCATTGCTAGTAGCAATACAGAGTGTTCATGGCATTCTAGGGGAATGCCGAGTAAAACTATTAGTGTTGTGCACAGCAAATTCACTATATTTGTCACTATACAGACACTTGTCATATCATTAGAGTGCTTAGAACTGGAACATGAATGCTAAGGTCTGATATTGCTGTTTTTACGTAGGTCAAAATCCCATTTGGCTCCTTAAGGACAAATCCCAGTTCATTGTATTCAGTGAGAGTTTTGCCATTAAGAACAGGAATTTGTTCTTAGAATAGAAACACCCACCTCCCCACCCCATATATACACTAATGTGTTACTCTAAAGTTTAGGGGGATTGTTTTCCTTTCTTGTTCAAGCCATGGCTATGTGCTATGTAACTATTTAGCCATAATGGGGGAAAATCCTGGCTTCCTTGAATTCAATGGGAGTTTTTCCATTTCCACAAAGAAAAAGTTAGGGGGTGACTTGATCAGAGTCTGTAAGTACATGGGAAACAAACATTTGATAATGGGCTCTTCAATCTAGCACAGGAAGGTATCACAAAATTCAATGGCTGGAAGTTGAAGCAAGACAAATTTAGACTGGAAATAAGGCATAATTTTTTTAACAATAAAGGTAATTAACCACTGGAACAATTTGCCAAAGCTCATGGTGGATTCTGCATCACTGACAGTTTTTAAATCAAGACTGGATGTTTTTTAAAATATCTGTGCTAGTTCAAAAGGAATTTTTAGGGGAAGTTTTATGGTCTGTGTTATGCAAGAGGTTAGACTAGATTATCACAGTGGAGCCTTCTGGCCCTGGAATCTATGAATCAAGAAAAACCTTATATTGATCAGCAGTAGAGTTGCATGTTCCGTCACCTTGTATTAGTACAGTTAAGTCTAAACTATAAAAAGAAAAAGTAAGCACTCAAAGCAGCAAGTGGGGAAAAGCGAACAGAATTGAAAACAGCAGTAAGGGGGACAGTGGAAAAGAGATAAGGAAAAAGGGCTAAATATAACAAGGGGCCAAATGCAAAGACAAACATGAGCAAAAGGGGAAGAGAGGGGAGGAAAAGCTGTGCAGAAAAAGAGATTTGTGAGAGGATCTGATAACAAAAACCAGGTACTGTACAGGAATTTTAAATAATTTGCTATCTACATAAAAGGAGCCAAAAAGCTGCAAATATTAAACAATATGTTGCAACATTCCAGTGGCAGTTGCTATGAGGCATAAACAGTGGACTATTATAATTGATAAACATCTCACATCTGTTTTGCTTTAGCAGCTGTACAACCATTCTTAGGTAGGTATTTATCAGTTATACACGTCTGTTTATCCAAGACAGGAAAACTTTTATTATAATCAATAGTAAACTTACAAATGTCTTTATTATTCTGCCACGTCAGTGAAAACTCATTTTGGCTAGTGTCTCTGGTAGAAGGCACTGGCAAGATGCCCTTTCTAATGGAAAAAAAGATACAGATCCTTTCCTTTTCCCTTTCAGGGGTATTTCCTGAACAGCTGAAGCTTTTCTACTTTCATCATAGCTGCAGTGATTCATAATCCCTCTCCCTCTGTATTTTATTTTCTGCTTAAGTACTTTGAAGGATAACATGTTAGGAAAATGACAGAAAGGAGATTCTATTTCTTCTTGGTCTTTTTATTTTTATTTTTCCATCTTCATTTATGAATTGTTTAACATTATGAAAACATTTGTTTACTAAAGAAGCATTTAAGATATAGCTTATGGCCACGATTTTCAAAAGGGACCAATGATTTGGTGGATGCCTCAATATTTGGAAGCCCTGCTTTTGAGACATCTTAAAGGGGCCAGATATTCAGGGGCTGGGTGCTCAGCACGTCCTAAAAATCATAAATAGCTCAGGTGTCTGAACTGAGCACGCGGAGACCTAGCTACCAAAATCTGTAGTCACTTCTGAAAATCTTGGCTGTTCACGCCCACAATTATTAGTTTAAGCTTAAATATAGTTCACACGTAAAGAAAGAACCATAATGGTCATGAGCTAGAGCTTGAAGGTGTCCATGACTGGCTAGTTGGGGGGTGAAAAAATAGTTTTTCACAGTCACATATTGTAAGCAAAAGTGTGAGCTAAAATATGCTTATAAAAACAACTTTAAAGCAAATCCACTGCAGATTGCCAGGATGAGGAAGATGGCCCACAGGGGTTCCATACCAGTACCATTTTGCTCTGTACAGATGCCAAAGAAATAGCGTTGGCCAAAGTCTGCTCTCAGTTACACACTGGTGTGAATTCAGAATAACAACATAGAATAAGAGTGTGACTGAGAGCAGAATGTGGGTCACAGCTCATGCAAGCAATAATGCCTTTCCTCCTTACAATGCAAATACTATCTGCTGAAGAGTCTTGTAGGTCCCCACATGAATGTTCCAAATTTGACTTCAATGGGCTTTCACCCCAAGTTTTTTAACCATCTGCTCAGGTGTAATTTGGAACAATGAACTCAGTTGTAGTGCTACTCTTATCCAACACACGACAAAACAAAAGCAGTGGAGTGAAAACATATAATTCAAACAATGCAGGAAAAGAAGTTCAAGGATAAGGCAGATAAGCTGCTTCTCTTATTTTCAGATGCTTATGTTGTATTCACCATTGAACCCATGTTTCTGCATCTACTGCTCTTAAGTGACTATTGGCTAACAGGTTTCCAACTGAGAAGAAATCTCCAAAACAGAATTTTCCTTCATGTTTCACGCTGATTTGTATATCACATCAAGAGATGATTCTCCGTCTTTAAATTAGTTTCACAAAGGGAAAAGCGTCTTTTCTTTTGTCTGCAATGAACAGACAATTTGGCACTTTAGACTTTGTATTTGCCTGATGGCTGCAAAAATCCAGTTTTTCACCTTGGGATTAGATACTTGAAACATGAGCATTCTCTGCGGATCAGCACAATATTGCAGGTTCATATATTCTAGTAGGAAGTCCAAACCAAATGCCATTAAAAATTGGGTCATCCAATTTATATCCAAAGAAACCCTGGGGCTTCTACACTCTTCCAGGAGTTGTAGAACTGTGGACATTTTAGCTTTGATTTTGTTTTTCAGCCATGTCACAGTCAAAATAATGTCTTATTTTTCTTCACTAGAGCAGAGAAGAGTTTTGGGAGATGTGAAGTTCCTTGCAAAAATAATGTTTGCAGTGGTAAAATTTATATTGGACTTTGCTGCCTGGAATGAATGTTCCTGGGCTCCCCGCTGACCCATGTCAAGTTGTAACTTATTTATGTATTTATTTTCTTCAGAAGGACCTGCCTGGGTTCCAGTGGCAGCTCTGTGTGGTGCAGATGGTGGTGTCTGCCATGCACGTGCCAAAAATCAATCAGTACTTCTTTATGTTCCTCTCCTTTAAGTGTCTTAGCTTCACAGTCACTCCAGCTTCCCTTCAGAAATCATTATTACTGCAAATATGCAACTGAAAAATAGGGGAAAAACAGGCTTTCAGTTGAAGTGCTATTGCTTTGCATCCTTGCCACTGAGCCCCTTTTGCCTTTATTTATTTATTTTGCATACCAGTAGTTACACACTACAGTCACAATGTGTACAATTTTAGCCATTGTAAGTAGACAGCATTACCATGGCTTTTGCAGTTTTTCCTATCCTTGGTATCAAGAATGCAACAAAGAATCTGCTCTCTGTGTGAGTGTTTGTGGGTGGAGGGGGAAGGAATTATTTTCTTCACTAAGGTCACACCCTAAACATTCCAGTCGAATTTCAGATCAGGATAAGCCCATGGCTGCCTACCTGTACACACATGCATAGTCACTGCCAAAATACAGAGAGAGAGAGAGAGATGAAGATGAGCTTAGAAGTGTGTCTTTAATCCATCCCCTTGTTTAAAATTGCTAAACTAAATAAACTCTGCAATTGGCACATTATGTGCATGAGTTTCTCAGGAACTAAGGATTGTTTATATTTGCTTTATATGCTGTCTTTCTAGTTTTTATGACTGGATGGATTAGTTTCACAAATACTTCCCCTTAAAACCACAATGCCATCCAGTCCGTCCTGAGGGTCATTCCCCTGAGCCTACATTTCTTAAATATTATTTAAGTTCTTCCTTCTCGCTGTGCCATATTAGTAAATGCTCATTTAAATGCAGCCCAAACATTTCACAACATTGCCCCCAAATGTTAGAGGTGCTGGAAAGTGTCTTTTCTTAAAAAGTGAGTTCCAGAAAGAGAAGCTCTTTCTCAGCCTTTGTTGTGGAGATGCAAAAAGCCCTATGCTGATCTTGTCTGAAAAACAATGATTACCAGCAAAATCCTTCTTTCAGATTCAAAGAATTGATCCTCACTCATTTTGACTGTTTCCCTCATATTTTTTACTGGGAATTCCATGCATTTAAGCTATCAAAGCTATTGAACCAATATTCAACTTGCAGATCTGAGACTAGAATTAAATCATAAAATGTATTAACTATATATAAACATAGTTCTTATTTAATGCTTACATCTTCTGTGTCCGCAGATAATCAAATAAGAGCATCTAGATTAAGATCAGGCTTAATAAAGGACATTACTGAATGGGCATTACCGCGCACTGCAGCTGGCAGTAGTTGGATATATTTCATAAAGAACTAATTTTAATTCTATGCTTTTGATATTTTGGCTATGGGCCTTTTCATTTGGTGGATAGATGGGAATACCATCATGGAAGATTTGGGCATCTTTTTAAGCTTTCCCCAGGGATACATTTAATCCCTGACTCTACAAGCAAGATTTTATACAATAATATAATTTTATACAAGACAAGACACACAGTTCAGTCAATTTTTCTAAACTCCTATCAATCATTTTCTGGAAGTTGTAGGTAATGCTTTATAGAAAACTATAATGCAGAACACATTTTCCATGCTTTACCTTTTGCAACTCAAGGGTTACACCAAACATAAGAACTTGATGTCTTTGACTTTCCTTTGAACATTTCTCAGTTCATTATATCTCCTGCTAAACTCCCAATAGATTACGAGCCTTTACTGCCCTAATTCTAGTCTATCTCTGCTACTTCACTTGTTTGGATTCAATTTACCATATAACCAAGCTGGCAGTTTACATAGCTGTGTTGTATATTTTGCATTTTAGGGCACTAAAAATTCAATGGGAAAAAAGCTTACTTTTAAAAGCTAAGCCCTTACAAATACAATTTCACTATATTGTTCCCACTAGAGCTCAAGAATTGTCCAGTGGTGAGAGGGTACTAGTCTGGAGACCTGGGTTCAATTCCCTGCTCTGCTACAAACTTCCTGTGTGACCTTGGGCATCTTTCCATTGACTTCCACTAGCACTGAACCAGATGCTACACTGATGGGGGATATAAGTACCTAAAATATGTAGATAGAGCACAAAGAGCGTGTGGCTAAGGGTGGAACAGGAGCCACCACCAGCCACTCTCTGCCTGCCACCTAGTGAGTGCTTTTGAGGCATCCAGCCATTTTCTCACCTCCATTATTCCTCTGCTTCAATCTCCAGTGGCCTCTCTAGCTGCTCACCCATCCACTAGTCTCATGGGCACCAATGAGGTACAGGGGATGGTGCAGCAATTGGACCTTGGAGCCTCATTTTGTTTTTTTCACCACCTGTGCTACACGCTAAGTGATATTGACAGTTATATCAAACCTTACAGGGTGGGAGCCAACTAAATCCAGACCCCCCACCCCCAATCGACCAATGTCACAGCCTCAGGGGCCTGTTTTAACACTAGTAAAATTCCAAATTAATTTGTGGTCACTGTAACATCAGGAGGAGTTAATAAAGAAAATGCAAGGTCTCTGTGTGTTTGTTACATCTCATTCTTGTAACTTACAAGTCTGTATCCTCACAGCCCCATTCAAGAAATGATCATACAAAGTAAATTTTCAGTAGTTTTATTGAAAAATGCCTCCTTTGTTTCAGAAATAAATAATATAAGGCAGTGAAATTCACAATTTGCAGTTAAAATATAAAAGCAGCAATTCTATATCCATAGTCTTGCAAACAATTTCCAACTGCTTTTGATAACTAAGAAACATTATATTCTGAAAAAAAATCCATACTAAATATACAACACAAACATGCAATTCCATCTCTGCAGGATTGACTGCAATTTGGCATAAATGTTAATGTGTCTACAAGGAGATTTAAAGCAGTATAAAACTATATCCAGTTGATACAATGATTTCAGCTACATTACTTAAAGTTTGTGGTTGTTAAAGGAGATGTATAAGAGCAATATATGCCCTGCAAGGTATAACTAAGGATAGAAAAAATTGGCAATGATGTAGAAGGAGTTGGTTTGCTTTTTACTAGACAATGCAGACTTGTGATGTGACTTAGCTGCAAACAGGCATTAAAAAGGAGGAAAACTGCAGAGCTAAAGCAGACAGCCCTTCGAAAATTTGCAGCAGCTCTGGTTTTTGGTGTTTTGTGGGTTTTTTAATTATTATTTAAAGAAAATGCAGCATTGTGATAACTGAATGCACACATTAAGTTCTAAGCAGCCACCTTAAGCAAAAGTATTTTACAAGCATTTCAAGAGCAAGAATGAAATCTACAGTTACATACATTGCTATTCGCACATAAGCATGATACCCCTACAAGATATGAGTGCATTTCTGATCTGAGAAGGGAGCACTGGAGAATATAGGATACACCCACTCTGTATGTATCTGCATATGTGAGCATAGCACAAACAAAAACAAACAACCAAAAACACAAAACAAGACAGATCTTTTATGGTTTTGTTTTTGCTTTTGCTTTTCTTGGTAACGATATTTTCCAGCACATTTGTTCAGGGTAATCCTGGTGAATGCATTTCAACTTCATAGTCCTCATATTCATCCTCTCTCCTTTCTGACTCCATTGGTACTATGTAGGGCTCACTTTCAGGTTGATAGGGTCCACTTTCAGGTACGTATGACTCTGGTTGAAAATAGTTGTCTGATTGAACATTATAGTTATCGCATGTCTTCGAATCCACAAATATAATGAAAGTTAGTTTGGCTATATAATGTTAGTTCAATCTTAATTTCGTATAATAAATATCTAAATTAATAATTCACTGATTTTTTTTTCAGTTTTGTTCATGGAATTTGTGGGGGGGGGCCAGGAGAGGCAGTAAAATCATAAGAAAAATGAGATTTGGTTTTGAAAGGCCTCCTAGGATCCAGCTCTTAAAAACACAAGAAACATTTGTAGAAACAGTCTTACGGTGTTATGCAAGGGCCCAATAAATTGTTAAAAAATAAAAATAGTATTTTACATCTACTTCAACAAATCTAAAAAATACTTGGATTTGATTTAAAAAATAATTAATTAATAGAGCAAATGGATTAAGTAAAAAGAAAACGTTTGACTGGCTTCTAGTAATTTTCTCTGAGGGTGGGAAATAAATGTACACATAACTATCACCAGTGGCAATATGCAGTACATGTCATTTTCTGATTCTGTTCCTCGTAACAAACTGAGTTACAGCTGATGCTGGAGGAACACCAAAGACTACAGCAAAACAGAAGAAAAATAATTATAAAACTTTAGTATTTAGAACTGCAATTACAAAACCCAACAAGATTACATATACAGAAAGGCAGATGCCCTGAATCAGACATGTTGATCACAAGCAACAGACAGGTAGATTTCATACAGAGTCAAAGATGTTATTCTGGCACATAGCAAGCAGCAGCAGGCTTTAATGCAGAAGCTTAATGTAAAGATGTTAACTGATTTTAGTGGACACGATCCCTTACAAATCATTTACAAGCCACAATTAGTTTACTATTTACATAAGTCATTTCTTGTTTATCAGGTTAAATCTGTCTCCCACAATGGTGTTACTTCTGCTGGTTAGTAGTTTTATAAGCCTCTTTCAGTACTGAGGCTTCTGATGATTTGGTGGTGGGGGGGGGTGTTAAAAATAGTTGTTTTTCTACTTTATTACTGAAATGCAACAGGCTTGATAATGAATTGACATCACTGTCCTTATGTCATTCACGAATGTTGTTAGTATTATATGAGGCCAACACGGTTCGATTTTAACCACATCCGTGGTGAAATATCCATACAGACTCATTTCCTACTAAGCACGTGCGCAAACATCTCAGAAACAGGTTTTTCATGTATTCAACCTGCAAGCAGCACTGGAGACTTAGAAAATGTGTTAGCCGGAACCTGAAACAGGTCAAAGATTATGTTAGTTTTTAAAGTCAGACTGCTGTGCAAAAATATATTGTCATCCAACTAAAATACACAATGGTTAAGTCATATGCATATATCTATATATGTATACATAGCTGTTCACTAGGAAGGATTGCATGGCTGCACAATGGGTACAAGTTTAGCTCTTTTTCATTTAAATAGGAATCTTGGGTTAGATCTATGCAAGTACCTGGCTTTTTACACCCAACAGCACTGAGTCTGTATACACATATATATATATTTTTTTTCCATGTATACATGCACAGTATGCTAGTGGCAAACCATAATCAACATCAGTATCACATACACTAATTGTAAAATGCTACAGTGCACACAAATGAATTTGTTAACAATACTATGGGCCTGGACTTTCTTCATGAAAATGGCCCAGCAGAACCCTAGGTATAGAATATATTAGTGTCTTCTCATTAGTCAGAAATTGTTGGCCACTGTCATCCATTATTTGACTCCCTGTGACAGCCTATTGTTTTCAACTGCTTCTCACAGCAGGAGGCTGGCATGACTCAGGGCTAACCAGAGACTTTTGGGGTTTAATTCAGTGGAAACTGTAGGATAGTGGAGTTTTTCAGTTGCTTGCACTGTAACAGAGAACAGTTTTTGTTTGTGGAAAATTTTAATTTCAGGTATTAATTTTGTATAAATAATCCTGATGTTGATCAAAAAACAGACACACAAAAATTGGCAACCAGAGCATTCTTTTTACTTCAAGAGAAACATGGAGTATTCAACCTTGTTCTGAAGAAGATTGGAGGGAAGGAGAGGAGAAGAAGAAGAAGAAAATGGTCATTTAAATCCTAACAGCAAAATAATCATCCACTATCCTTCTATGTATTAAAAACCAGTTAGTTGTATAATTTAATCACCTCCTTCCTGAAGCTAAACACATTTCAAATCAATGTGAGACAAGTTTGCATCGCAATCTGAACAGCTGCTCTCAGAGCTGTCTGTGTTAGAAGGACTGAACTGTTCCAAGATGTAATGTTACAACTAAGCAGTTTCAGTACCATTTGCTCCTGAAATGATTCAGTATCTCCACACAAGTGGGCCTGTCTTGCATAAAGGCTATTTAAAATGACTACAGTTTAAGTTGTCAATAACCTACCTGGGAATCCTTGACCATTGTAAGCGATGCTAGCACACTGGGATGAATCACAATACCCAGGTGGGCCTGGGGGACCTCGAATACCCCCATTTCCAGGACGACCTGGTGGCCCAGGTGGCCCTCGTGAACCTGTAGAACCTGGTGGGCCCGTTCGAGATTCCCCTGGTGGACCTAATTTTAGAATTAAAAGGAAGATAATTTTTTTAAGGAGTCAACCTGTCAGAAACCACTGGCACTCCTGGCGTCTAGACTGTGAACGAGCCTTTGGTAAGAAAACATTGACATTTGGTTTCTACATGGGGTCAGTGAAACAACCAAAGAGAACCAAATTTTGACTCATCATTAGTTGCTTTCCTATGTGTGGGGAATTTAAGGTCTGTATTCACAGAAACTGATTTGGCAAGGTTGGAGCCACGCTAAAGACATCAATGAATTCTCTGGTTTATTTCCACTCTGTGTAAGATATGAAGATCTCAAGGGAAACTACTACATTAGACAAGCACATTGGATTTCAATTAAAACATAGGAGTGCATTAATTCTGCTACCCTGCAACCCTAGATTAGATGAGGTAATGTTTTCTTTGGAAGAGGTTGTATTATGGTTAACAGAAATGTAGAGTTTTAACTGGGGCTAGAATTTGTTGCAAGCTTCTTATGGCTCTTGTAATGAAAAAATCATGTTTAAACTAGTAAATTAAAGGCAGAAACAATGAGAAAGCCTAACGATTTCTGCCAAGACATCAGTAAATGATCTGTGAATGAAATCAAATGACACAAAGAACAAAAGTAACAGAGAAAGGATCATATTCTGTACTAGTAACGCTATGCTTTGCCAGTAAAGGACATCAGAGTAACTACAAACATGATCCAACAATGGCACTAGACATTCCAAAAGTATCAGGTGATATTTTGTTTCTATCAAATTGAAAAAAGTGAGAAAATGTCCATTTCAGTAGGAATCAACCCCTGATTACTGAGTCAATAAAGGTGCAAAATCAGTATTTTCATCAAAAATATTTTCATGTGCAAATGTGCCAGAAGAATAAATTATATGATAAAGCCAACTTTCTACTAGCCATGTCTAAAAAACATTTCTGGTTAAATTTTTCAGCATTTTTAGAATGCTTCATTTTATTACCAATACGTGTCAAAAATTGAGTAACATATGCTTATTTGCTATAAGAGCAATTAAGCAATCTGACTTTCTAGGAAGTTTTGTTCCTTTTTACTTCTACCGTTGTGTAAGCTGATGTAAATTAAAAACAGAAAATTTACCAGGTGGTCCAGGCAAACCTCGTGGTCCTTGTGATCCAATCCCTCTTTCACCTTTCTCTCCTGACAGTCCTAAAGATCCAAAAGGAAATAAAAACCACACACACAAAAAGAAACCATGTCAGAAAACTATATTTTTTTCAAGCTCTCTCATTGATTATAACAAATACTTCAAATATTTTATTGCTTTATAGCTCTGGTCTAGGAAGTCTTAATTTCGATGAGGAAAATATTTTAAGGAAACAAACATCTCAGTTTGAAAGACAAGATTTTTAAATGTAGTGTACAGCGGTAACCTGGTCTGAAGAGACTGAACTAAAACACAAGAACATCTTTGAAGTTCATTCCACACATCTATCAACATGAGTAAAGGCATACAAACTTTATACATTTCTGTTACAACTACACTTTACGCATCCTTTGAAACCTAATGAAATAGTGTAAGTCAATATTATCATATAGCTGGATTCAGAAGTTCATTATTTTCTTTTAAGTGGTAAATATCCATAGTAAAATCTATGTTAGAAAACACAACACTATGTCCACATTCTGAAGTGTAACAGCCAGAACAACTGAGGGCCAGATTCACTGGTTACAGCCTGGCTCCCTTACGCTATTGCAAAACAGCCATAACCA
The DNA here is from genome assembly GCF_965140285.1 of Lepidochelys kempii. NCBI lineage: Eukaryota > Metazoa > Chordata > Testudines > Cheloniidae > Lepidochelys > Lepidochelys kempii. The sequence goes on from NC_136382.1 coordinate 60,344,349, forward strand.
AGGCTTAACCAGCCATTTAAACTGAGTTTACACCTACTTTACATCACCAGAGCAGTTCAAAGCACCTGAAGTGTTCTGGCACATCTAGTCATATATTTCCCATATACCTACTACTCTGCTTCAGCTGCATACAACTGCAGCATCACTAAGCTACGGTTCACCCCACATTCTTGTTAACGAATCTTATTTTCCCCTCATCCAGATGCCAATTCAGAAAAGTAGCCTGTCAAGATGCAGCTAATACCAGAAACAGCTTTGAGAGGAGAATGTTCTCTGTACTAAGATATCTTGATAAAGTTGATAAATTTTCTTGAGATAGCATTTAGACTCTGCAGTGACTGGTGTTCCATAAATACCACATGGACAGAGAAGCACTGTAGATGCAAATCTCTGTAATTTTAGATCTTGTCTTCAGACACTGAATATTCCACTGTACCAATACCTTCAATTGGCTATGGGAAGCTATATGCTTCATGGCCTTTCTGGCTGGCGCAGCTGCATTGCATTCCTCTGCTGACAGCTTTTGAAATATGGTCATACATATGCTCTTTGAGCACTACTCACCTCTTTCACCAGGTGGTCCTTGGTCGCCAGGTGTTCCTGGGAACCCTGGTCTTCCTCCAGGTCCAGGTTCTCCTCTTGCCCCAGCGCTTCCTGGAGGCCCTGGTGGTCCTGGAGGTCCTGGCTGATTGCGGTTTGCATAGTAATCGTTCGGGATTTGATTCAGCATGTGATTGAACCGGTTCATTTGGCCTGTAAAGAGAAAGAAAGGGTTTTTTAATCACTTTTCATTAAAATCACACATGCACACACCCGCCACCCACTGTCCAAATAGTGGAGAATTGGAACATATGCACAGATTAAGATGAATGCAAGATATGATCATGTAGAATACATGGGGAAGGAGGGTGGGGGGAGAGGAGAGATTCTGGCCGCAGATACTCTTAAATAAAAATTCACAGCCACTAAAGGTGACAAGTGAAAACTGAGTTTTGGATTACAACAGCCTTGTTGGTTGAACCCTGGCAAAGAACTCTTTTCTAGTCTGCAAGACAGCAAAGGCTAATTCCAAAAGATTATCTGAAATGCAGTTCTAGCCATCAAAAATAGATATTTTTGGGTACTCTGCATTAAAAGAACAGATATTACAATGACAGGAAACAGAAGATGAAATTCAGCCCCATGCTGAAGGCTTGCACAAGGGTGATGTATCACTTAAGACCCACTTAAGCTCTGAGGATGCATACACCTCTGCTAGCCCTGGTCAGAGGGGAAAATTTCACTCCCAGAGAATGTGTGTGTTGCTCAGGAGAGACAGCTCTGTCCAAGTAAGCGGCAAGAAATTCTGAAGGGGAGATCCAGCTAGTTATTCTTGACTAGAAGTATGGTGACCATGCAATGAGCCCTCAAGAGGAAGGCTCAGTATAGGGAACCTAAAACAGAAGAAGACATCCTAGTAGTTCCATTACAAGTGCAGACTGCTTGGGAACAATTTGATATTTTTGGTTGAACAAAATCAGTATGTCACAATTCTGCATTTATCTTGGGTTACCTCAAAAACAGCAGTATCGGGGTCTAAGCAGCACATGCCCTACTGCATAAAAAATAAGGTATAGGCAAACGTTGTTCTGTCTTCCTTGGGGGCCTTCCTGACAGCAAATGCTGTGCAGTTGTGCTGTGGAAGGGGTAGAGATGATTTGAGGAAGCTGTGTAGGGGGGTTACACTTCCTGTGGAGCACAGAGCTGCACTCTGGGGTTGCTCCCTGTAGGGTGGCATAGGGAGCTTAGAGGATCCTCCACTGCATGAATCCTCCAGTGTTCACTCCTGCCTGGAGGTAGGGGCACATTAGGGCTGCAGAGTGCTATGACAGCTATGGGGCTGAAGTAAAAACCAAAACCATTAAAATATTGTTTCGGGGGCCTGAATTTTGGGACTTACCCAGTGCAATTATTTCTTCCCTTGCATAACACAATTTGTCCTGTGTGCATCGCTTGCCCAGATAGCATGTGCCAATATACTTCAATCCTAATACCTGTAAAGCTCCTTCCATTCCAGCCTTGTGCCTTCCATCTCTCAGAGGTGAGACCTGGTTTATGCCAAAATGTTTGGTGGCTTTATTACATGAACAGTGCTAAAACAGGATCTTGGCTGACTGCACAAAATCATTCCCTTTGTGGTGTGGTGCAAGATCTGAATATGGGTCTCCGGAGGTGACCGATTAGTTCATTAACAAGTTAGCCCTTCGGATTCAGGAACCAATTTTGTGGTGCATTTTCCTTCCATCAGATCAGTGGCACAGAAGATAGCAATGGCAACACTCTGGCTCCTGTTATGCTTTGCAGCCAGGATCCTTTCATCTCAAATTTAAATCATTTCGACTTTTCACAAATGAGCTATTAAATTAGCCATATGGAAAACAGAACTAGGAAAAAGCACGACATTGTTTACCATTTATCAATTGTTCACAGACTTGTCTTGCAACAGCTCGCATCATGTTCTGAGAAGCAATATCTCCCTTAATAATTAAAACAAGTATTATATTAGTACATTGTCTGTGCTTTTAAAAAGCCAGTATTTATTACAATAAAGTAAGTGAGAAATAAACTAATTTTAAGGTAGTACTTACTCTGTCACCTTTTTCTCCTTTCATTCCAGGTGGACCCTAAAACAATTTAATTTCCATTATTATTTAATGCACCTACATATACTGCAGTTGATTATATAGGAACACAGAAACGTAAAGGGATGAAAGAAACTGGAAGGATGAAGAGAGAAAAAGAAAACACTCTGTAAGGGCAGTCTGGTGCATACATACTACAGTGACAGGTGCTTTAGATGGATTTGATAGAGCAACTGCTCAGTAACCCCACCCAGCTGTGTCCTTAGATGCACCTTCAGTCATGTGGTGCCTGCAGTTTGTCATCAGCAAATCAGATAGGTCAGATGTTTCAATGGGAATATTTGTATCCGGTTATTAGCAGATGCAAAACTGTGCCCGAAAAAATAGAGGCCACTTTTTTTTTTAAAAAAGGCTGCCCCGTTGAAAGCTTTCTTGTACTCCAGCTAAATTATGTCCCTGTCTGTTGAAACAGTGTATTATTTCCTCACAAATGCTATCATATCTTTGACATACTGTATTTACTGTTAGGTTTCAGAGTAGCAGCCGTGTTAGTCTGTATTCTCAAAAAGAAAAGGAGTACTTGTGGCACCTTAGAGACTAACCAATTTATTTGAGCATAAGCTTTCGTGAGCTACAGCTCACTTCATCGGATGCATACTGTGGAAAATACAGAAGATGTTTTTATATACACAGACCATGAAAAAAAATGGGTGTTTATCACTACAAAAGGTTTTCTCTCCCCCCACCCCACTCTCCTGCTGGTAATAGTTTATCTAAAGTGATCACTCTCCTTACAATGTGTATGATAATCGAGGTGGGCCATTTCCAGCACAAATCCAGGTTTAAGGCTGTGTTCCCAGCAGGGCACCTCTGAAAACAGGGCCATATGATCTGGTTCAGTATTGTTGCACGTATTACGTTACTCTTTCATTGTAAATAGTAATTTCAGTCTGAAACAATGTCCTGCCTTGTTCATTAACAAACTAAACTGAGACCAAAGACTGCACATCCAGGGAGGGTAGCTATCTCCTCCAAACCCAGCAGTGAGAAACAGAGGCTGTAATCCTGCATTGAGCGATATAGGATTATGGGCAAGAGTTATAGAAGATTGGGAGAGATGGTTTCGAGTGCCTACTCTGTTTCCAATGACATCTCCCTTACTAGATGCTGAATGCTTCTAATCTTACAATATACGACAAATACCTGTTGTAGTGTGAGCTTGAGCTGTCACCATAATTATTTTCATTTGTCAAGAGCTATATTTCTTTCTCTGACAGCATTTTCCCATTTGCATTTGCATTCCACGGCGGTTTGTTTTTGGTGTTGGTGTTGTTTTTACAAGAAGCCAACAAGAATGACTGATCATCCACTTGTAAAAACAAATGTTTGAATTGCCACAATTGCATAAAATACACTCTGGGGCCATTTTTAAAGAACACAATTCAAAAGATATACACATATAATTAATTCTGAAAATTAAATTTTGTGTGTGCATCTCCCATGTAATGTTTTGAGACTTTAGCCTTTTGTTTGCATTCCACTGTTAACAAATAAAAGGGCCAAGAAAGAGCATGACACAGTTTCCTGGGAAAATGTAATTACGACGCTTGGTATGTTGGATTTTGCAGATTTTCACACTAGATAACAATGACCTCACACGGATGTTTATAGCTGGTTTTGGTCCATCTAACATAACTATGGCCACAAGCTAAATGCAGATGCCCATTTCAAATAGGCCAAAAATCAGACACATGATCATTTTAACCATTAGTTTGCTCTCTGAGAAATCTAAAAATCTGTTGCCTTTTAAAGCTCTTTTTTTAATTTATCCACAGAGATCAAAAAGAAAAAAAAGCTTGCTTGACCCATATTTAGTGCAAGAGATGCTTTTGTGTACAGCTCTAGCAATGCACTTTAATCCTAACTGTAACAACCCCCACCAAATTTTAGAGATTTTCAAGAGCACTTTGCTGCCATGGAAGTCAATGGACATTTCATTGGTGACTTCAGTGGGAACAGAATTAGGGCCAGCACTGAGTAGTTTTGAAATTCTCACTCCTACTGTCTCATGAGCAGACTGCAAATTTTGCCAAAACATGCCCAAACAGCAAAGTAGTTCTGAACATAGACCTTCTGCAAATTCCCAAAGATGAAAGACTCGTTCAATAATCTGTTGCTTCACCTAGCTACCATCATAATTAGTTACCTCCTTAGCCCTGATGCCTTTGACAATTTACTATTTTTAAGCAGCCCATTTATCACTATTACAAAAGCAAACGCTGAATGTGGGCAGTAGCTGGGTTTTTTTCATAACATTCTTGTTGTACCCACAAATGACTTCAATGACACACTACAACAAATCATTCCACTGAGGTCACAATAGAGCTGGATACAATTTGAATGCAATAGCAGAGTTTCATAAACTTCCTTTGAGATCATAAGGCCTCAAATTAAGGAGCTGGAATGGCTACTCTGAAATGGCATGTGTGGACATGATTCATAGCCACTGCAGTATATCATCCCTATAATTTGCAAACTAATAATTGCTTAATAATAAGCACACAACGCATATTATCATGGGTTCAAAGATTAAAGTTTACCTAAGAAAACACTGTCACATTAATACTCAAAATTCAAAGCAAACGTTGACATAACAGCTTTGAAGCAAGAAGAGTTTGACTCCCAGTTGTGCAGACAGTGTTAAAGGCCTGCTAGATACAAAACCAACTCTCACATTTCTCTCAAGAATCACATAGGGAAATATTATGGCTTTTTCTACTCCAATACATATAATATGAATAGCTAGGTAAATAGGGTACAATCCACAAAGCAACTTAGGCTCAGTGAGGGAATGACTCTGTAGCCCAATGCCTAGGTCCTAAGGTACCCATGTGGATGTGGTCCAGTCCCCCTGCTCCAGTCACTTTTTTGGTATTTATCCATAGTGGAACAGCTTCAGTGGGAGAGACTGAGGGAGTCTCACATCAGAGTGCCCTACAGTTCAGTGGTTGGAGCATTCTACTGAGAGGTGGGATATCCCTGTTCAAATCCCCTCCCCTACTCTGGAGAGAGGGGGAATTAAACCATTGTCTCCCAGGTCAGTACACTAACCACTGGGTTAAAAGTTATAAGGTAGGCATCTCCTCCTCCTCCAGTGGCTGTTTTGTGTGGAGCAAAGCAGGGGCCTAAGTCATTCCCACAAGAAGCTGCTAAGGCACCTAAGCCACCTCATTCCAGGGTCCCATTCGTGGACTGCAAGAAGACATAGGCATCTCCCTGCAGCCCAGACTTAGGTGCCTACCTCTGAGAGGGGCAGGGCTTAGCCCACACCCCTCTGGTTGGCATCTCCCATTGGCTAGTTTTGGAGGCTCTGCACCTAGTATGCTGGCTTTTGTGGCTCGCAATCTAAGGAGCCTGTCTCTCCCCATTCATTATATAGGGAGCCTAGGGACCTAGCTCGGTTTCGTGGATCACAGTGTTGTCCCTGTGATTTCTTAGGCACCTAAAAGTTAGGCTCCATGACACTCACCATTGCAACACCTAACTCCCTCTGCAGATCCCACCCAAAATTCATCACAAATTATTTTATTCAATGAATTTAGTTTCTCTTTCTGTTTGTGAATTGTCAGCATGTTGCTATTTTCTAGAAATTAATTTATTTATACCTATTTGCTAAATATATTTTTATAATATTTCTTGGTCTGTAACATTCTTAAGCTGCTTTGATTGGAAACATAGTCATATAGTATGTCTCAGTTCTCTGACTAAATTGAAAATTCATTTTAGTCAATTATCCTAGCCAATTTCTGACCATATAATCTAATATTTGCTTAAAATTAATTGTTCCATGGAGCTCATTTGTTGACGTGTTTACAAAACATGAAAACATAAAAGTGGGCAACCAACTGAAGCAAACTTCAAATGCTCACATGCTACATGCTATTTGCAGAAATATTTTTGCAGTGCAGTGCTGACCAAACAAAAAGAAACTTTTCAAGGCTGACATCAACCAAAAGCCATGTTAGCTGGTTGAAAAGCCTTTTTAAAGGGGCATCACTGGTTTCTAAGCAACAACCTTTCCATTGTTGGAGAGAGAACAGGATAATAAATTTGTTAGTCTCTAAGGTGCCACGAGTACTCCTGTTCTTTTTGCAGTTACAGACTAACATAGCTGCTACTCTTAAACCTGTCATTGTTGGAGAGAGTTGCTCCAATACAAAAGGCAAGATATTCCTCAAAGATATTTATTGCCAGCAAGATTTCTATAGCTGAGAAACATCAAAAGCATTAACCTCTCCAATGTAAATGGATCCTTTCTCTCCTTTTTCATTAAAGAGAAGGTGCATTAGTCAACTTTCAAAACTTCACTGAAGCTGAATGAGCCTGAGACTCACATCTGCAACCTCGCAAAGGAAATACTCTGATTTTGATTTTTAATTGATGCAAAGGGTTGTCATTAATACAGCTGAATACTAGAGACAGACCTGCCTAAACACTATGCTAATTTTCCATTGGGATGTTAGAGAATACTACCGGTTCAACAACACAATTGCCTATGCAGTTATTCAATGAAGCATTGTCCGTTTGTGTCCTCTTCCAACTTAGCGACATTCTGTTTAGATTTCACTTTATTTTCTTTTTAACAGAGAAAACTGTGCACTACAGCCAACTGGTTGCCAGGATGTTGAGAGAAAGCAACTGCTGCCACCAGTCTAGTTTATTGACATCCTGTGATGAGGATGCTTGGGGTGACAGAAGAAATGTTAGCTTTTTTTTTTTAATCTGGGATTTTTTGAGCAGTGGGGTGAAGGCTGGAATCGTGGCAAGGCTCCGTAGCTGAGAAAGGATACATCAAGAAATATGTGCTCTCTTTACTTTAAAAGACAACAGGCCTGATTGCTCTCCCCAGAAGATCTTCCCCTACTCATGTGTTGTCTACACGGGACCATGCACAAAAGTGAATATAGTCTGAGGCTGCATTTATTCCTGAACAGAGTTCCATTACACATACTGTGCAACCCCTTTTAAAGAGGGTCCCAAGACTAGTCACAGCATGCTAAGTCCCTGGGAGGATCTCTCCATTGCAGCTGTATATAGAAAACATAAACGACTTCTTTATTCTTAACAGTTTACAGATGTCATAGTACTCTGATTCTTTTCTTCTCATTCAATCCTTTTGTCTATTACTGATCTAAAAGCCCACTTTCTTTTCTTTTGGGAGTACTTGTTAGCAAATTATCAAGGTGAAACTTAGCAAATCTATGAAAATTCAATTAATGCTTCAGAGAATAGCTTGATTTAATACTAATGTGCATTGAGGTACAAAACATTTTACAGCCATGCTAATCTGTTAAGGAACTTCTGTGATCTACTTGAATTTGCAATGTTTGTAAGAGCTGCAAAACATTTATTGGCTAAAACTGAGGTGGCCAAATGTATAAGCCTGATGTCAACACTCACTGGCAATTTGCCAGGAGCCCGAGGGCTGTATATAATTTGCATTTAACTTTGTATACTTTTGGCATAAGATCATAATATTTGATTGTATTTGCATCTTCTTTGGTAAGGGCCAGGTCCCGCCACTCTTACTTACATTGAGTGTTACCTTACACTACACCACACTCAACAGGAGCAAAAAGGACAAGATGTAGTCCTACGTGAACAGAGATTATTTGCTCCTTGAGTTCACCAACAGCAGCAGGTAGGTGATCAGTTCTCTCCTGGACCTGCAGTTACAAATACCAGGCAGGCCTGGACTACATTTCAGGACTTTGCAGGCTGTACTTGGCCCTTGGGCTGCACCTTTGGCACTTCTAATGCAAAACACAAACTTAAATGTCGAAATCCTGTCTACCACGAGTCTCACAAAACATCTGCACAAAGCACAAGCCAGAATTCCTGCTGGGATCTGTTCTGAAAACATTTGAAACACTAGATGCAATGTCGTGCAGTGTCACTTCTCAAGCAATTGGGAAATTTGAAGCAAATTATACTTTTAAATGGCATGAACTCTGGGATTAGCATTTAGAAGTACTTAAACCGTACTTGTACTTTCTGAATATACTGATTTGGCTAGATTAAGGTTATTCGTGCATGGGTAAGGGCATAGATAGCCTCTCTCTTCTCTTGAGTGCATGTACAAGGACAGACACAATGTTGGCTTTTGTTATCCTGGCCTGTAAGGAAGAGGGGTGGCTAGCACCAATGGCAGAACTAAAACTAACAATAGCACTTTATTTGTTTAAATCACTGGACAGACAAACTAATGAATCCTCACAACCCCCCAACAAGCTGGTAGGTAAGGTAGCATTAACTGCATTTTACAGAGGAAGAAAGCTGAAGTGACTTCCCAACACCTCACAGTGACTAAACCAGGATTAGAATACATGAACACCTAACCTTTCGTGCCTGTGCACATTCGTCAGACCACACTGCTTAAGAACTATACACTCCATGAGGATGGAGAACTCTGCCCCTTTCCAAACTGGCTGGCACAAGGGAATGAATCGTGCACCCTTTCAGAGACATCACAGCTCCTGTTCTGTTCTGATTCAGCTCGAATGTTTCCTGGGACGTTGCAACTTCTGCTCCCTCTCTTCCAATGTGGGGCCGTGGCTGTAAAAGCCTCAATAGAGCCCACAGTACTTAAATAATGTTTAAATCACGTTGTTAAATCACAAACATTTGTGAACCACCAGTGATCATATAACATTACCAAAGATTTTCCACCTTCAGCAGCATACCACTCTTTACTATAAAAAAAAACAACAATTTCCAGTAATTCTGCTGACCTAGCTCTTGATGTTTTCACAGTGTAGAAATATATGTCTTGGCACGTACAGACTGTGCTTTTTTTAGTAGAAACCAGTGACCACAATTTCCAGCCCCAACTATTAAAATGAACAGAAAGATGTACTATAAAATAATTTTTTAAAAAAATTAGGTTTGTGGCCTTAGCTCAGCTTCAATGTATTTACCACTTTCATGAACATACGCGAGACAAATATTTTAAAGCCAGAGTAAGTCGCATATTTATCTGCAGCCAGAGTATGTTACAACTGATACTGTAAATGTAAATCATTCTCTCACTTGTGGCCCACGATCTCCTGGTTTCCCTGATTTTCCACTTGGACCTGCTACTCCTGGAACTCCTGGAGCGCCCTAAAACAGAAAGACATACAAAGGAATGCTAAGGAACAACGTTAGCGCCTGAGTGTAACTGGTTCTGAAATCTGCCACAATGGGTACAGCTACACAGTATAAAACAAACAAACAAAAAACGATGGCAGCAAGTCTCTGAGCTTAGGTCAACTGATTCGGGCTCATGGGGTGCGTTTCTGAGCCCAGGCTCCAGCCCAAGCAAGAATATCTACCCTGCTATTTTTAACGCGAGGCCTGAGAGCCCAGGTCAGTTGACCCAGGCCCTGAGACGCATTGCCTTGGGTTTCTGTTTGCAGTGTAGATGCACCCAATATACATAAGTGAATAGCATGTTTAAGAGAAAATTATTCTTATCCCTAATGTCGAGCCAGAATTGCAAAGGCATTTAGGTGCTTAAAGGTGCAGATAGGCACCTCGTGGGATTTTCAAAAGCACCCAGGTGCCTTAGGTTTTGTTTTTATTCAGGGTTTCCTGAATAAAGATCACATAATTTGGCCCTATTGTAGTTCTGTGATTTGTGCAGAAGTCATGACCATGAGTCCACAACATTCACTTCAGTGATTTTTAGATAAATTTGAACAAATGAAAGACCAGCACATTGGCCAATATGTGCAATAAAGTTCAACATTTTTAATTAGTCATGACTACTCAAATATTCTTCTGCTTGGCCTGACGTGATAATTTTTCACAATTATTGGGTCTATAATTACCTGATCCAGTTTCTCTATATTGTTTTCTAATCCAACAGTAACTAAGGAATAAGTAAAGTTCATGAAAGTCGATTGAGTAACACCATTATGAAAACAGAATCAAGCCCTAGTAGTTCTGTGTATCATTTTTTAAATTAAGAGTTTGCAAGTTTTAAATAACTTCTCCCCCTCTTCCCTTTCCAAGAGTTTTCAACATCATAATTTTCATTTTATATGTTTTCTCAAATATGATAAAGGATTCATTTGATGGAGTTCAAAACCAGCATAGTGGAATTCTCTCCTTTTTGGGTTATATCTCTTGGGTCATTCTATGCTAAGGTATTATATTTACCACTGATCCAGGTGGGCCTCTGGGTCCTGTGGCACCATCTTTTCCTGTGAAACCCTGTTCCAAAAATGAAAATATTTACAGATTATTAAGGACAGGCCTAAGGCTGCAGCAATCTTCATTTAAAACTAGTGGCCCTTAAAGCTATGCATAATGGCGCTATTCATAATTAACGCTAATATGTATGTCAAAGCCAAAAATTTAATGTGTCAGTTATTTAAATATGCACCATTGCTATTGCCAGTTAAATATCTCATTGGCACAGCTTTACCAAATTAAGAGAGCCTCAGGCTGCTGACTCACTGAGGGTGGAGTGTCTGTCTCTCAAACACAGCCATATAATGATTAGAAATCTGCTGCCTCCTTCCCAGGGTGGAATTAGAGGCGCAGCCCAAAGTGGTTGATGAGCTCAGTCATAAAGAAGAAAGGGGCCCATTCGGTCAAGGATTCCTCCTTATTGCTGCACTTTGACAAAGCAAAGCCCTGCTCATGGAGAGGATTAAGCAATGCAGAGAATAAGCTTCTAAATTGATAAAGGGAGCAACTTCTGAATGGTCTTGAGAAGTCCCATCTAAACAGCCTAACACAGCTGTTCTCTAACTGGTGTTAATGAAATACTAATGGTCCAAGCAAGCTCTTGCTGTGGTCCTTGAAGATCTGGCTGGTCACATGGTGCTTGTTCTCCTTCTTGTTTCTGGCTACCAAACCCCATTAAGAAATCAAATACCAAACACTTTATGAATAACTGCTTTTCTATGTAAGTAGTTGCTCTAATTGCCACAGGGGCTTATGCCATTGTGAATGGGAGGGGAGTTAGTCTGTATGACTGCAAATGGGAAGGGAGGGATTGCGACAAGTCCATAAGACAATCTCTACCTCAGTGGGGTCTTCACTAGGAAGAAATCTGAGAATCCCTGATCTAAAGCAAAGCTGTTAACTCCCCGTGATCAGAGGTCAAGCATAAAGGACAAATCCTGCCTTAACAGTGGATTCTGTACATGCACATCCCCTGTATTGTGGACATGCCATTCCATGAGGCTCCCTAACAACAGCAGACAGAATGTGGGAGGGGACCAGGATATTAGCAGGGTCAGAGGAGCCCTGCTCAGTGGATCTCCCATTATCTCTGCATAGGAGTCATAGAGTCCAATCCAGTCAGTGAATTTGAGTAGCCTCTGCAAAAGTTCTGTGGCTGCTTTATGGCCCACGGGGGAAGATTTCCTGCCCACAATCTTCCCGGTCCCCACAAAGCATCTTTCCTGAGTCTAGCTGGACTCTGGGCAGAGGACTTGTTTCTAAAAAAGGGGAAGAAGCTGAAAAACAGAAAGCAGTGCTGGAGTTTCATGTGCTATAGAATGGAGCATAGCTTGTGCCATAACACTGTAGACTGAAGAGACCTTACCCTGTCACCTGGTGGTCCTACTGGGCCAGGTGGGCCAGACAAACCTGGGGTTCCCTATGGAAAAAAAATAATGAGACATTCACACAAGACAGAACAAGAACTTGTGCTGTACTAAACACTTCTCTCTATATATTTATACACACGTTTTAACTTCCAGATTATTCTGACATGGCTTTTTGGCAATGTATAAAAAATGTAAAATGAACCCCTTGGCCGAGACCAGCTGTATTTTAACAATGCAATGCACCTTATTATTTACCACATTTTTTCTTACTTCCCTTAAAAATTGTTCTTTACATTTTCAATCCTATTACCAGAATATAGATCTTTGTTAAAGTCTCTTCAACCATGGCTTATTGATGTTGACTAGTTATTAAACACTTGGTACTAAACTCTGGTTATAAGACAATCTTCTATCAATTCAGTGGTTGTGAAGAGTATGAGTTGCATCTTCTCTTTATTACCCCCTTTTCCCATTCTCACTAGTCTCCGCCTGTCCTATTTTATAATGAGCTGCTGCCACACCCTGCACATTTTATATTCTTTCTTTCTTAGTACTGTAGCTTCTGTGTCAAGAAGAAACACTGAAGGTAGTTACAGAGGGCTTAATGGGAACGGAGGACCTCCCAGGGCCTCAGCACCTTGCAAGATCAGGCCCAGAATTATGCATCTGATGAAGTGGGCTATAGCCCACGAAAGCTTATGCTCTAATAAATTTGTTAGTCTCTAAGGTGCCACAAGTACTCCTGTTCTTTTTGAGGAATTAAGAGATGTCTTCTGGTCCATTCTTGGCATTTTCTACTGCCTGAGTGAGTGTTTCAGATAATACTAATAGTATAGAAAATAAGGTCTCTAGGCTGTATACTATCCTCAATTTACACAAAGGGTTCCTATTTATGTAAACGCATGGGCAGATTGAGGCTCATATATCAACAGTATACACATGGTCCACAGCTGTCAAAACAAATCATAGTCCCAAAACTCCCCCTGAAAATAAATCCCTGAAAAAGACAATAGAAGTGTTCTTGATGTTTGATTATCCTATACATTCTTAGTTGTTCTCCTCTTCTAAACTTAATCCCATATTCAGCATGGACTCATTGCCCTTACATATATGTTCAACTGCAAACAAGCTGAATTTACCATTGATTTTTCTATTTATTTATTTTGCCTTATTCACATTTTAAATGGTTTCATATTTCCTATATTTCAGATTGCTAATGTTACCCAGCACATAGCCTATGCAATATACAGGGAGCAAAAAAGCAACACTGAGAGTTGTACAAAAACTGTCCATGCATCTCTGTAGAGGCAAATGACATAAAAAATTAACTTACTGATCGGCCTGGTAACCCTGGTTCTCCAGCATCACCTTTCATTCCTTGGCGACCCTATAATCATCACAAAATGGTATTAGGAATACAATTACATGACTCAGGGCTGGTCTTCACTTCAAGGAGATTGATGCTGCTGCAATCAATACAGCAGGGGCTAATTTAGCAGGTCTAGTGAAGAACTGCTAAATCGACAGCAGAGCGTTCTCCGGTCAACTCCGGTACTCCACCTCTCTGAGAGGAGTAAGGGATGTCAGCTGGAGAGCATCTCCCATTGACGCAGCACAGTGAAGACACAGGGGTAAGTCGACCTATGCTACGTGTATGTAGCGTAGCTTAGGTCGGCTTACTCCAGTAGTAAAGACAAGCCCTCAGAGTGACATTACAATGTTTTGTTACTGAAAACAATTTAATAGATGACAAGTTCCAAGCAATATGTTTCTTTGATGTTTTCATACTTCAAAGTCTTTCAAATTGCCTGGGACAAAACAAAAATATTTATCACATTCCACAAACACAAGGAATGCATTTAGCCTTCCATGCTGTTTGGCATCCATAGGCCATCCTGATGAAATTTTTCCTTCAAGCATACACGAAAAGCCTATATTGACCTTCCATTTGGTCCTTTCCCAAAGGGAATGTGGATCTAATTTCTACCATCATGTGTTTTTGGTTTTCTGTTTTGAATTAGGCCACTTATAAATCTATCAGACAGAGAAGATGAATTGCCTATTGAATGTAAAGTGTGTTTTCCAATTAGAAGCCAACTTTACTAATTATTCCTAATCAGCTGTAACACTTCGCCATATAGATTGTTACAACAAACCAGATATCCCTAATATACTGTCATAGGAAACAGCAAGTTAAGACAAAGTGAGCTCTTCTCTGGCAGACTCCACGCTGAAGTGACCAAGAGTTGGCAGCAGTAGTGTGGTCACGTAGGGCTATATTCCGCTCTCTGACCAGTGTGAATCTAGGGAAAGTCCATTGATGTTAACGGAGTTACTTTAGATGTTCATTAATGTAAATTAAACCAGAAGTTGGCCCTTACCAATTTATATAGTGGTGTCAGCATGCATAGCTGTATACAAGAAAGGAACAGTGCCAACAAAGCACCAAAAGAACATAAGGCCAAGCTTTAAAACTTGGATGCCTAAATTTAGGCACCCATTACCTGCTTTACACTTCTAACTGCTGGTTTAGTTACCTAAAAAAAGAAGCTAAGTATCTAAATCACTGCAGAAGTGTATAAATCTGTGGAAAAGCTTAGCTGTGACTTCAGGTCCTTAACTTCTCAACATCGAACTTTGAAAATTTGAGTCTTAGAGTCTGAAGGTCTGGAGAGTGTATAGAAAAGCAATAAATCAAACCAGTGTAATACAACACACACCACTTCATATATAATCCCCAAGACTGTAGTACATGTAACACTCGGGATAAAACAATGTGACATTTTAAAGGCAACCAACTTCTGAGCTGCAAGGCAAGAAGAAATGACAAAACATGATGGTCAGAGACTTTTGGAGACCACTCCCATGATGTATCAGTTCTCTGTGTCCACACAGTTTCATTCACAGATACAGAATGGTTACTCACTGGTTCTCCTGGAATTGAAAGTCCATTGATCCCTTGTGGACCTGGTGGACCCTGAGGACCCGGTGGACCTGCCTCACCAGGAAGACCAGGTGGCCCCTTAAAACACAAAATTAAAAAGATATTAGACCATGGTTTCTTCCTAGTGTTCCATGTAGAGGATTTGTATGGACGTGCACATGGGACAGGCCAGCAGCATGGAGTTAGTTGATACTTGAACAACATTTGAACTTGCAAGTCCTTATTCAAGCCGTGCTTCCGCCATGATACATGGGAGGGTTCATGCTGCTACCTTAGTAAGGACCGCAGGATCAAGCCAAGAAACTATACGGATTTGGCAGCATTAATAAAGATACAGATATCCACTACTTCTGGAGGGGAGAGTGTCCCAGAGAGCAACTCCCTGCCTCCCAGTGCCTCCCCAGAGAAGGGGAACCATGAGGCAGAGTTGGCATTCCCAAACTTCCATGCCTCCTACCACTGATATACATGATCTGGCTCCCCTATGCAAAAAGCAGAGGACAACAGGATCCTAGGAAACACAGATCAGATACACATCCCGCTTCCCAACATTCTTCTATATAAATAACATGCAGACTTATCCCTACTCAGAAAACACTTAAACTTGGATACTTGGAGATATTAGCTTACTGTAGACTTTAACATCCAAAATTTCATGTGGTGTGCATATAAACTTATAAATGCATTCCAAAGAGATACTTACGGCAGGTCCAGTCAAACCCCTTTCACCTCTAGGCCCTTTAGTGCCTGGACCACCCTAAAATAGACATTTGAAAATAAAATAAATGTACACAGTGTGGGAAGGAGAAGATAACTTGTACAGGTGCAAATTATCCATCCCCATGATAAAACTAACCAGTTGAGTCAAGGTTTCAAGCAAGAACAAAGTTCTGATATGAACAGATCTTGACATCCTTGGTGTTCAAAGGAGCACTAATGCAGGAGTAAGAGCTGCATCAGGCCCCAAATAAACCAAATCAGCAACAGCCTCACTAATCTAGAGGACCCATGTTGATGCTCAGGAAACCGGGATTATGAGCCCCATCTGTCTCCATGCGGTGATCATAGAAATACTACAGACCAGGAATTGCAATAACCCCTGAGGACCAGCTTCTGACGGAGTGAGGAGAACTAACTTGAGTCAAAGAAGGTTGGGAATAGGAGAGGATCTCTGTATTGCCCTTCCTCATTGCCCTCAAAGAGGTGGAATGGCCCATTCTCCTGTCCCAACTGACAGCTCGGTTTGAAGCTGTTTGTTACCTGGGATTACTGTTTTGACCATACAGCCCCTTCAAGGTTCTCTGCAACTCAATGTACAGAGATGGGAATGTTCTGAGCATGCACAGGGATTCTCTGGCATCATCCCCAAAGACTCAGTGGGCAATCACGGACTCAGGAGAAGCAATCACTTTATGGCAGCCATGAGGTTTGGATCCCACTCAGGGTACCAGGCTGCACTCTGTGACTATGGAATCAGCTCCAGCCAGCTCTGCTCAGTGAAGCACAAAGCATCTTAAAATAAGTTTATTTCAACCCTTGGTCCTTTTGAAAGACTACAGTTTATTTTCAAAACTAATCTCAAAGATCACTGAAAGACTGTTTGAAAGGGCCAAAATTTTTCTAGGGCCAGAGAGACAGGATTCAAAAAAGAACTAGGTAAGTTCATGGAGGATAGGTCCATCAATGGCTCTTAGCCAGGATGGGCAGAGATGGTGTCCCTAGCCTCTGTTTGCCAAACGCTGGGATAGGGCAACAGAGAATGGATCACTTGATGATTACCTGCTCTGTTCATTCCCTCTGGGGCACCTGGCATTGGCCACTGTCGGAAGACAGGATACTGGGCTAGATGGAACTTTGGTCTGATCCAATATGGCCGTTCTTATGACAGGTATCTATGTCAGTCTTAATGAAATTCAAATAACACCACCACCATAGTTATTTGGAGAAAATGTAAATAAAAAAATAAAGAAGGGAGCTCCTATCTCAGTCTCTGACTCACAAAGCAGGTGCAATTCCAACAATCGAATTTAGAGCTCAATAAAGACAGAATGTGAATTTACCACAGTCCTGGATCAAATCCCACATTGACTTGTAAATGTAATAATCCAACTTCATGCTTTTACTAGTTAAGAAATCATAGTGGACCTTAGAGTGATTTCAGACATAGCAGAACTCCATTTTATAGGGAAGGGGAAACTGTATTGTTTAATGCAGTGCACAGTGCAAACTGTATTTCTAGTTATAGTGAACCTTCGCTTATATTCCTCTCTGAGAGTAATGACATAACTGACTGGAGCTGTACTGCCCATCCCGGCTCTGCAGAAACAGAGGCTACAAGTCCCCATCTTAAATGCAGCCATGTAATGCTTATAATAGGCCACCCACCTCCATCCCTCCTGAGCCCTGGGATGGAGTCTGGGAGCACTGAACTCCTTGAAGTCAATTGGATGGGTTCTCTCTAGCCGACTGATGAGCAGCTGGGAGGATCTTAGAGGGGCTGCAAATTCCTAATACAGCAGTCTACGCTGATAACTTCAAAATGAGAGAAAAAGGGCCATGGGGCTGAAGATCATCCTTCACACACAGCCCTATCATTGATCTCCCCATCCACAAGAGGTAACCAACTTCTTTCTGCAACAAAGTAAAGAATCCCTCTCTTTGGATAAAATCCTGGCTCCATTTAAATCTGTGGCAAAACTCCTATTGATTTTAATGGGGGCAGCATTTCACCCTCTTCCTTCAGAAGTTCTGAGGGACTAAGTGTGGCCACAGGGTTGCAGTAACCTCTGCAGGCCCACTGCAGAGAGAATGACTCAGGGATTTGCAGAAGGCTGTTTGGGAAACAAGTATGGTGAATAACTTGCATTAGCTGCTAATTTGCATTGGCCCATCCTGAAGTGAGGCTCCAAGGATCCTGACTGCAGAGCAGGTTCAAAGCCCCTCTACATCACTCCCTGTGAGGAAAAGGCCAATGCAGAGTAAAATTAAATGGCACTAATGCCCAGATTTTTAAAGGTTTTTACGTGTTGCTGTGCTCAGCATTGCAGTGAATTAGGAGCCTAAGCCTCATTTTCAAAAGGGCTTCAGGCACTTAAGAGCCAAAATGCCATTGACTGTCAATATGATTTTGGCTCTTAAATATCTGAATCCCTTTGGAAAATGAGACTCAGGCTTCTAAATCTGTTAGGCACTGCAACACTGAACATAGCCAAGCCTAAATACCTTTAAAAATCTGGGTCTAAGAATCTACTTCACCTCCTATTGCGCATAATACATGGCTAAGAGATGACCTAATAAGTGAGCGCACAGTCCTTGAAGGCAACCTGTTATGACATTCCCCTCCGACTCACAAAGGTAAATTCTCTCTATCTAACTGAGCCACCATATATTCTCTATTGATACTTGTAAGTGCAAAGTGGAGGAAGATTTGCCTTTTGTTGGACCAGGTTCTGTCTCCTTTACTGCTCCTCATTGAGTAGTGTCTTACTCCACAGGTAATCACATCGACTTCAGTGGGACTACTTGAGAAAGTAGCAAACTACTCAGAACAGGTAAGAACTGTAGAATCTGACTCGTGTCTTAAACTCAGAAAAAAGGAGAAGGGTTGATTTAAATGGCAACATGGATCTGGTGATCCCGACTTTCTTCCTTTTTGATGTTTGAACATTTGACAAAAACCACCATATAGTATGGCACTCATGAGCACAGCTGACATTTCCATGTAGTAAAGAAACACCAGGAGATCAAATGCAAGGGTTCTGTGAGGTCCAGATTGAGGTGCATTAACAGAGCCCTACGGAAATGCTTGTTTGATTTCTGCCATTACTATCTTTCCTTATTTTGAGAAACACCCTCCATAAGTTTAAAAAAACAGACAATTGCTCTGTACTAATAGCTCCTTACAGCAGGTCCAGGAGGTCCCGGGGCTCCCACGCTGTCTTGTGTACATGTACAAGCATTTGGAAGAGCTGGGCATTTTGCTTCATCCCTCTGAAAATTCAAGCACAATCATCACACACTCTCTTTAAAAGGAAGGTATTAGCTGGTGGTGATTTTTCCCCCCACAGCAATAAGAAAAACAATTTCCATTACCTAAGAAGAAGAAACTCTATTTTAAAGTATAACAGAATTCAACAGAAAAAGAGTAATTTCCAAGATTTCCTGCTGTGTTTTTCAGATTTGTTATTAGTTTGTTTCCTCTGGGATCTTCTTAAGGCAATGGAATATTTACAGCAGCAGAGGGAGAGGAACAAACATTGGTCCACAATCTTTATTGCGTTCCATATGCTCTAATTCAAAATTCTCTTCTATTCGCTCACCAAGACAGAAAGTATTGCATTGGGCAATCAGCTAACACAGACAAAAATAAATGAGATGTTTTTTCAAGTTCAATCATATATCTAATGTAACAAAAATGAAAGTGGACATGACATACATAATAGCAAGGAAGTTAAATATTATTGCAATACAGAATATATTTCTGACTCTGTATGATACTTGTCCCATCATTCTTGACCTGAATCATTTCAGCCCATTCTGAACTTATTCTTTCCTACAGAAGACTTTGAAATACAGAGTTGTGCATTGCAGGCTTTGACAATTGTGATTCACATAGGCTGTTGTATGAGGCATAATAGCTGGTTAAAATTAAAGTTGCCAAGTCTTTTATGAATACTATTTCCTGAACAGGATCTGGTTCACTTACACTTACCATTGAAGGAAGATCACAGCATCTATCACGGCTAGTCCAAACTGCATTACATACTATGTCAAAACTCTGGATTTCAAACTGTAAAACAAAGGACATTTCTTTTACTCCTTGATGCATTAATTATAAATGTTTCAAGAGAGAAGCAGAGCCTAATATGAATACATTTAAGAATGAAACATCTACAGGATGCTCCATTTTGTACGTAGTTAATATACTTCAACTTTACACTGCTATTTTTGATAAGAATAAAAGAAAAAATGCTGAAAACAACACATTTCATTAATACCAGGAACTACCCCAAGAACTGATGCTTCTGTTGACCTCCTGCTCCTGTTCTGGCGCAAAAGGTAACTGAATACACAAATATTACACAACACTTAATGAAGAATGCAATTTCTACATCTGCTAAATGCCTGTACATGTCAACATGGCATCTGGCCTGAGAACATCTGGACTAACTTTACAGACTGCAGTCACTGGGTTGTACATTAACCCAGATCCATGGTTGAAACTGACATCACTGGGGAATAGTCTGGAAGGAAGACTAAAGGCAGAAGATGGCCATTTAGATAGAGCTGCAGGATGACAGCAGTTTCTTCTCTTTCACCCTGATCCTGCAATCTAATCCCCATAAGCATACCCAAGTGTTCACCACTGATACTGATACAGTTAGACTGATGAATTAAGGCCCTTATGAAGCCCAAATAGTAGGGGCATCCACTAAAAATATAGTGAGCCCGTTGTACTAGGACAATTGACATAGCTTTCACAGCAGCAGCAGTTGTTCACCATAGATTATAAAGCCAGAAGGGACTACTGTGATTATCTAGTCTGACCTCCTGTATAACAGCAGCCATAGGCTTTCCCAGAATTAATTCCTCTTTGAACTAGAGCATATATTTTAGCGAAAAAAAAACAACCAATCTTGATTTTAAAAGTGCCAGTGATGAGTGGTTCCAATGGTTATTACCCTCATTGTTAAAAATTTGCATTTTATTTCTAGTTGGAATGTATCTAGTTTCAACTTCCACCCACTGGATCTTGTCAGACCTTTGTCTGCTATAACAGAGTCCTCAATTATCAAATTTCTGAATCATGTAGCTTAGTTTTTGCAGTACAAAAAATTTACAAGATTTGTACAAGATTTGGTGCTACGACTGGTCTATTACTGGTCCATTCAAGTCCTTTTATTCAGAAAATCAAAATTTATCCAGAAATTGTGAAGATGTTTTGACATAAGAAATAAATAGAAGTTTATTCCTTACTGTTGCTGATTTCCGATCACCTTTCAATAGTTTTCCAAGTATTTCAAAGCCATCAGTTGTGATGTTTCCAGCCTCCTTAATTGGTTTCTCCATTACTTCACTGCAATCAATGTAAATCTTAACACTTGTTGAGGTTACAACAATATGAACCTAACAAAAAAGGGTTTAAAATATAGCAATGTAACTAAAAACATGTGAATGTACTTGACCTTTAATAGTGTTTACCTTTTTATGTATTTTTATATTATTTTTGTTCCCTTTCCAGGAACCTAGTTTCTAAAGGGGGAAAGTACTAATTTCAGGAAAGTATAGCACCTAATGGTTGCTTTAAAACAAGTTGAAAATTTGGCAAAATTAATACACAGGTAAAATCAAGAAGTAAAAGAATAGTATAATTTAAACCATAGAACTACCATAAGCAATTTACATGAGTTTTAAAAGCTTGAATAAAAAATGCTGAAAGAAAGAAAGAAAGAAAGAAAGAAAGAAAGAAAGAAAGAAAGAAAGAAAGAAAGAAAGAAAGAAAGAAAGAAAGAAAGAAAAGTGAATGTAACTTCTCTTGCTGTAAGAGCTGGGAACACACAAGAGGTTTATGAGTCTGCTACTGATGTGTAACTAATAGACCTGATCTGATAGTTGAGACAGTAGATTGTTTTAGATCCAGAGATCCGGGGTTCAAGTCCCACAGATGAGTCAGCCAGGAGTGTTGTTACACAACAAACCAGAAAGGAGAAGAAATGACTGGCAGAGGGGGCAACAAAAAACAAAGCAAACATACCAAATCCACCAGAGAACAGAAAACAGGAAAGAAGAGAAAAGGATAAATGAAAAGTAGTGGAAAGAAAACTGGCCAAAAGAAATGAAAGACATAAGCAAAGGAAACAAGGCTACTGAGAAAGGAGAATGAAGTCTGTTAAGGAAGTCAGGGGTAATTAAAGAGGGAGGAAGAAAGATACATAAAACACACTGTAAACATACTGATTTGTCCTGCTGTGGCTGTACATGGTTAAGTACCAGATTATGCATGGATAAAATAAAAGGCTGTCCCTCCTGCAAATATTCAGTGCTTTACAGCTCAGTGACAATATTTACCTATGGACCAGTTGGGTCAAGCCCTGGGACAACAGTAAAAGGGACACAACATCCAGGAAACAAGTGATAGAAAGAAAGGGGACACACAGATGAGCTGTCAGAAACACGTCTTTTTTTTGTTTCAACTTGACTTGCTCTTGAATTTTTCTGTAACAAATCAGAAGGCTCGCTGATCACAAGGATAATGTGTCCACTGCCTTCTTATTTATATCTGAAGTTTTGCCTATTTACAGAATTTGGCCAATTCTGGCCAGAGGTCAATAATTTTAGTCATGACCCAGGGCAACAGAGAGGTTTCACAGGTCCTACATACCTCTGCCTGTTAAATGTTACCTTTTAGGAGTGCTAAGAACAGGAGGAGAAAATTCTTGAAGTATCTATATCTATTTATGCTCAAGTTTTCCATTTATCACATTACATACTCTACAAATAACATATCAGTATTTGGTAACTACTTTAAAAAGTTTGGCATAAAGTTGAAAAAAACAGAAACTCTTTTAAATGTCTTGCGTCAACAAGTGACTGACCAATCTCCTGAGAATTAGATTTTTTTCATGCTTACTATTTTCTATGTGGAGTTGTCTCCAAGACATTAGCTTAGCTTATCTAAAACCCTCCAAACATTACATATTACTCTATATAATGAGAATTAAGACTTTACAAACTGCCATAATTTTTAAAAATTCAGTTAGTTTCATGACCTAATACTACATGTACTATGAGCTTTTTATTAATTTTCCCAATTTTGTGTGTTAATCAAATGAAGAACTTTTGCAAAACAAGAATATGAGTAGAATCCAGCATACCCAAAATGTGTTATATCCAGGTTACTGGGCATACAGACCTGGATGGTGATGAAACCTCCCATAACAAGAACTTTCAGGCATTATGACAAGACCCTAATTCATTCTCATTTAGTATCTGCTACATAATTAAACTGTCATAGCAGCTTTTACCAAACAATTTTATATTAAATTTAACCATACTATAGATATGTTTTACTTGAGCTAAAATATATTTAAAGTGTGCACATATTTTTCACCTGCACCCAAAGCCTATCTGTATAGCAGTTAAGAGTTACACTTTACTACCTATTTACAAACATGAATTATAAGAGATGGGTCTAAACCAGAACAATGGATATGAATGCCAACAAATTTTGGAAATGTTCATATCAGTTCTGTGCTACTTTAACTCCATCAAAAGTAGGAAAAACACCCTAAGGTTCCTTTCAGTTTTGTAGTTAAAATTTAATAAGGGCCTCCCACAGACACTTGAGAATCCTCTCCAGTTCATCACGAGTTTAGATCTGAATCTGAATCCAGGCTTGAATTTCACAGATCAGCTACATCTATAATTAAAATGTTTGCATATTTACCTAAAGTTGATCGTAAATACAACATATGTTAATTCATTGGTTTGAATTCTTTTTAACATCCCCCACTTTGAGAGAAACATTCCTTCCAATTTCTAACCAACTAATGTAAAACATCATTTCTGAATAAGTTCAGTTGCCATTTCTTGCACTGAAGAGTTACAAAAAAATATATTATTTGCAGTAGTGTGCGTCTGCATGGACCATACTAAAAGAAAATTGACCATCTTTGTTAGCTACAACTAACTGAGCCATATCAACAGATTATGTAAACTATTGTCCCATTAAAAACCCCCACATCATAAGAAATAAAGGCATAAGTGCATTACGAAGTTCTCTGTGGTCAACTTTTGGAAGACTGTAATCTAAAAGATAATCTAGCATAGTAAAAAGAAAGAACAATAAAAGATATCTGTCTCTCCAAGAGGTTTAGATGCAATTTTAATGGCTGTATTCAGGAGCCAATATTTTTCCTAAGGGACTTGCCAGATTCAACAGCCTTCACCATAGCTATGCTACACAAAGGCTACAAATATGCCAAAGTTAATTTCCCCTTCACCGCTAGCTGTAGGTTAACTGCTTTTCACTGAATGAATCTGTAAGTCATCAAATGGAAACCACAAAAATGTTTGATATTCTGGAACACATTTGGTCATGTTTTAAAGATTTGCCATCTTTTTCACACTGGATGGCAAAAAAAATTCTAAAGTACATTTTAAAATGTGTTAGAAACCACCCCCACCCCCAAGACTTTCAACTAGCTGAAACTACAGATATTCATTATTAAAATATACTCCTGTTTATCCCAGTGGCCTAGGGGACATCCAAAACTTTCAGATAATTGGGTGTTCAGATAAACAGATGTTATTTCAACTAGTGTAGGACTACTTGGTGGACATACTGTCGATTTGGCTAACTAGGATTTTCAGATACAGGGCATTCAGACAGCTGGAATTATACTGTACTGATAATCAACATGTCTGACACAGAATTCATCCTTGCATATGCATGTTGGTCTTTAGGTGATTCCCAGTGCATGAGCAGGGGAGTCTCTTTATGTCATCATCAAGAGTCTGATTCACATACAGCAGTCAGGCAGGAGAGAGTCCAGTGGCCCGATTCTGATTTCAATCACACTGGTGTGAAATCCAGAATACCTCCAATGAAGTCAAAATTACTCCAGATCTACAGTGCAAATAATCTCCGTCTCTGATCTACTGATTCAGTTCTGGAAATAGGGTACAAGGAATCATTCCACCACATCAAAAAACAGATATATATTTCAATTGCCCCTAAAGATTAAGGAATAATCTAATAGTCAGTTTATGGATCTGGATTTTCTTACACACTTTGCAAATGGCTGCTGCTCCTCGATTAGTGGTGATCAGGTAGGTATCTGCATTTATTTAATGACAGAAATAACATCTTGCTACATTCTTATTTTGCCTTACTGAATGTAGTTAAAGCCCACAACTAACTCCCTGTCTTTTTGTTCCCATTTGCTCTGATTTCAAAGCTGATCTTTATTACGAGCAGTATCAGAGAACTTTGTCACCTCTACTGTATTCATAGTAGGATGCTAAGAACAACATGACACCAGCTTCCAATGTATGTAATGATGGACACCTCAAAAGAAAGTTGGCAGCATAGCAATCAAAGCTTTAGAAAAATGACTCAGATATTTTATAGTCCTCTAGGAGAGAAGTTTGAACCCTGAGACTGACATCTGGAATAAGACATGTTAAGTGCTATTCTGCATTTTATAACTGCTTTTTTGTTATAAATATGAATATAACTTTCATGCCAACAAAAATATTTATTCTACATTTTATTGACAGTATTACTCCATTTCTGTATATGGACAAAACTACTTAAAATTCAAGTATCTTACTGAACTATTATAGAAAGAAAGACAAAGGGTCAGAGGCCAAGCATAAAACAGAGACCACCCTAGATTTAGGGGCTATGCAGCTGTGATCCAACCCACTTACTGACATCTTTTCCAAAGTCCCTATGATAAACATTTCTTAAAGTGGAGAAAGAAAAGTTCATTACAACAGAAAAGAAATGTACCCAAGATGACGTTTTTGGCAGTATCCTGTGTTTGTTAAATTATAAAAAGCTAGCAGTGAGTGACTTTTATTCACTTGTGTTTTAATTAGGTGTGAAGATCATGGTTCAACATACTAGAATGCTGGCACACAAAAACCAGTTACTACAGAGATGTTAAAAACCCTAGCCTGCTTTCACTGAGTTCCCCGGGAGTAGGATAGGATCGCAATATGATCTGGATCAGCTGGCAATAGTAGCAACCTGATTTTAGTGTCAATAAAGGGATCTGTTGCAACCATATGCAGTAGCCAGAAGAAAGCTAAGGAAAAGGGAGATAAAGAAAAGCAAAGAGGACATATATTTTAGCTGACTGAAAATGTGGTTATTCTAACTCACTTTCATAGCTTACATTTAACTGCTTAAAAAAGCAGAGAGAGATTTTTAGGCCTATGTATTCATATGGTCTGGGCCAGGCTCTTTCATCTGCTCTTTGGTTACAGGCAAACAGCTTGTTTGGATCAAATTTTCAGAATTAAGTATACAAAAATGGATATGCATAATCTGTGCAAAGAATTACTACAACTGTGTGACACTGGGATAATAGTCAAACACCTCACTGGTTATTTATGCTTTAGACAATTCTGAAATACTGGGCTTCAGTCTAAAATTTGCATTTACATTAATTATCTCTTTTAACCCAATGTTCCCATAGATACTTTTTCTATTCAGCCACTGCAGATTCATGTGCCAACCCCATTCCCAGCCAACATGCAGCAAAGGCAATTGCTGTGTATGCGTCCTACACAGAGACTACATAAAAAAATAAAACCTTAGCATCCAAGTAGTAATTTTATTTGTGATTTCAGAGAGACTTACAAAAGTTGGTGTTGTCCCTGTTTTACAGATGGGTACTCTGAGGTAGTGAGAAGCTAAAGGAATTGATCAAGGTCCAGACTAAGCCGGCTGCCTACAGAAGAACAGAATCCAGGTCTCCTGACTCTCTGTGCTCTGCTCAACCAACAGATACACTTATCTTGTTCATCTATATGAGCCTATGGCTGACTGAGAGCTGACATTCTCCCAACAGTTATTAATGTTGAGAAATCAAGTGAGTTTTGATCCTGCCTGGATCAAGGCACAGCTGTAACTGGCAAACATTTTATCAAAATGCTATGCACATGCTGGAAGCTGAATGTGATGATACAGACAGAAGACATTCTGGTGCTAGCTTTCAGAGAAGTGAGTAAGAGTTCCAGCTCAAGAAAACAAACTTGCAAGCATACTTTATAAACCAATATGTGCTTTCTCCAGATACAGTAATTTATTCTATTAGTTAAGTACTTTACACCTCTGTTAAAATTCATATTAAATATTTTAGACTCAATATTTCAGAAGCCATTGCACTTAGTATAATTACTGGGTATTACATGTATTATGCTTGTTAAGCACCTGACTTCAATTCAAATAGCTATTTATCTTTTAAACTACTGATGCTTCACAACTGACTGCATATTCTCATACCCACACATATCTCTGCTCCTAATTCTTCCTCTTTTCTCTGTCTTTCCCTAGGTTCCTCCCAATTGTTTCTCTCTATGGATTCTTTTCCCTATTTTCTGCTTCATAATTTTCTTGCTGTCTCATACGCTTGGAAGTCTCCCACCTCTTGTCCACATATGGCCCTTCCTCCACACCTTTGGCAAATCCTTTCTAACACTGGACCCCACATCAATAGAAGCTTGAAAAAGTATTTCTTCAGGCATCTTGTCTCACTGTGATTTGTAAACCACTATGTAAATGTATGTGTCTGTACAAAGTATAGATATTACAGCTGTTTTTGTTTACTTGTTTAACGGAGAATATGCACATAATTTTAATCCTTTACCTTGTGGAAGCTTCCATAAAAGATTTTCTTTACTTCATTATCATCAAAAGTTACTGTCTGAACTTCTCCTCTTGTATCCTTGTTAAAGAATGACAATAATTTGGTGGAAGCTGCAAAAAGAAGATACAATAAATAAATGTCATTTGGGTCACACTGCTGATGTTATTCAAAGAAGAGAACACCACCGTACTAACAATACATACATATACACTGTACAGTTCTACTGAGTACATTTTTAATTGTACACACAGGGATTACTGGGACAGTTTTAAAGACTCAGATTAGTGAAAATGTGCATTCCACTGGTTTTAGATTTAATAATACTAAAGAAACTTAGTGCTTATACAGATTTTTGAATAATTAATTGAAATACAATATTAAAAAAATATTTAGAACACAAAATAATATACCTTTTTACCATGTAGGAATATTTTGGTTTTGAAACAATTTTGGAATGCAAAACAACCGTAAACTTCTATCTACAAATTCTCTGTGCAATAAGTAAAATCGTCCTTACGATCAAGAATTACTCCAACTTGTGGTTTGAAATCCCTGTCTGTAATCTGCCAAATTGCAAATGGCTCATTGGGGGTTTCCGAAAGAAGGCGGAACAGCAGTATGATTGTGTAAGCACGTGGCAATCCATCTGGATGAAGCTCCCTGTTCAGAGAACATGAGGATATTTCGCATCAAACACGCATAGAAAAAGGAAAGATCTTCATCGTTTTCACTTTTTTTAAAAGACAGGACATAATCAAAATGGGAAAATTACATCGTTTAGCAAAGCTCAGCCTGTTAACTCTTTAATCAAACAGCAAAGATTTAAGCAAATAGAAATCACATTATTGCCTATGTTAAGGCTTTAACATCCAGCCTGCATTTGAGTGGAGGTGAGGAGAAATTGATGCAGGACCAACAAGAATAGGCATTCTAAATGCATTCTGGTTGACTCAGCCAGGGTTCTGGTGCCTGACCTCTGTTATATTTACAGGATGTGGAGTGGGTTGCTCCCATATAAACTCAGCTGGTGACCCGTACAGGAAGAAGATGGGGCATACACTAGTTCTAGCCCTGCACATCCCATTTTGAGTAGTCAGGCACTGGGAGCACAAGGAACTCAACTGTGGCTGGCTCACATGCAGAGGGTGCAGTGGGAGAAGGAGACATTCAATTTATTCCACAGATATAGTGCAGCATTTGGGGCAGACTTCCTTAGTCGTCATCTGTGGATTTTTAGGCTTGTGTCATGGACACTGTTGGACACCAAATGATAGAAAACCACAAGTAAATGGAAGTATGTTAAAGGGAACTAAGAGGCCTGGCTGAGCAATGTCTGGAGTGAAAAGGAAGCAGCAGGGTGGATGTGAGGGAAACTGTGAGAAGAATGAGCAAATTTTGTTTCAATTTAGCCAACAACATGGCTGACACTATTACGGCTGAAACTCTGCTATTGGCTGAGAAGGCCATGTGGCCCCGTGAGTTAAAATAGAGAAACCTCAAAAACTGGTATTGAAGCTTTTACATATTTTGGACAAACTGACAGCCCCTTACATTTAGTATCACGCTACTACAGTAACCATATCGCTACTTCAACAAAAGTTGGCTGGCATAAGGGGCAAGATAAGCAAGTGAATTTGAGAAACCTAGTTATAATTCAGTATCAAGAGATAACTCGGATATAATACAACTGTACCATTAGGATTCCTAGGGAGTATTGATTTCCTGAACACTACAGTTTAAATTCAATTTAATTTTCTGGCTTTATATAATATATATGTATCAAGAAGATCCCACAAAGGCTATTTTTGCTTGCTCTCTCGCTCTCTCTTTTTCTACCTACAGCCAACTCTTCAATATTTTTCCTAATTTGAATACACAGAAAACATCTTACTCAGGTCCCACTTAGATGCAGGCTTTGACTTAATAAAATGGTAAAGCAAGCTATAAGGTTCTACTGAATGCAAACTATCTGCGCTTTATGAGTCCTGCAATATCCAGAAAACCATAGATCTTTGCTCTTTCCCAAACCAAGCTATAGAAGAGAAAAACTGGCTGACCGAAGACAACAAAAAAAAAAGTCCCCAAATACTCCACATTGGCACATTGAGAGTTGAGGAAGCTGGGAAGGGGAAGGGGAAAGAGCCTGTTTAAATTTATTCCTTATATTGGGCAATTCTCCTATGTTTGGTCTGCCCCCTTCTATCCATTCTGGTAGGGTTGCACAGCTGTCAAAAGTTCCCATAAGTGGACAACTAGAGTTACATGATATAAAAAATGGGGAGGGGGAAGAGTGGACTGGCTCTAGACGTGGCCTCTGGCACAGCAATGCTAAATTCTCAACTTTACCTGAGTGGGGAGAGAAGAAACTTCTGGATCCTCCCTTCGTGGTTGGGAGGGGAAAGGGGTTTCTCCTCCATGACTGGACTCCTCTTATTCTAGCTAGCTCTGTTTTTTTGTGAGGGTCCCACATGACCCCTCTCATTATCTCCCTAGCTGAGCTCTAGAACAGAGTGGTCAGCTAGGGAAGACTTGCTTCAGGCCATCACTACTTGAAAAATTCTCCGTTTGTCCAATATGGTGACTGGGCTGGGTGGTGTCACACACCTGGGGCATTGTGACCACAGGCAGAAATGTGTTGCCTATTACAACTACTAAACAAATGGTACTTATCCCTCTGAATCAAAAACAGTCTCTCTGGCTAAGTGGTTTCTTTGTACGAGTAGCCACAGAGGGCATTGATTGCATAGGGCCTGTAATATGAATTAAATCAATTAACTAAAATAGGCCTGTTTATATGAGGCATCCTCTTGAGAAAAGAACAAGGACTGTCTTTTTGTTCTATGTTCATACAATGCCTAGGAGAATGGGGTCCTGGTTCACAACTGGGACTCCTAGGCACTACAGTAATACAAATAAATAATAATAATAATAATAA
Source organism: Lepidochelys kempii (assembly GCF_965140285.1). Lineage (NCBI taxonomy): Eukaryota > Metazoa > Chordata > Testudines > Cheloniidae > Lepidochelys > Lepidochelys kempii. Next base: position 60,374,834 of record NC_136382.1, read on the forward strand.
GGAAGCTGGAATTAACAATATAAGGACCACTAATGAAGGAACTGAATAACGTTTAATCAGAGCTATGGTTGCACATTCTTCAGAGTGTACAGTAACTCCTCACTTAACATCCTCCCGCTTAACGTTGTTTCAAAGTTATGTCACTGGTCAATTAGGGAACATGCTCGTTTAAAATTGGGCAATGCTCCCTTATAACATTGTTTGGCTGCCTGCTCTGTACACTACTTGTAAGATTTTGTGGAAGAGCAGCAACTTTACAAGGGAGCATGGCACAAGTTCCTCTTCTCCGCCTCCTCCCACTCCCTCCCAGCGCTTCCCCCACCTCCAAACAGCTGCGCCTCCACTCCTCCCCCCTCCCAGAAAGTCCTAAGTGCCGCCAAACAGCGGTTTGGTGGCAGGGAAGCGCTGGGAGGGAGAGGGAAGAGCAGGGAAGTGCCGTGTCTCCCCATCCCTCCCAGAAAGTCCTAAGCCCGCCAAACAGCTGTTTGGTGGCGCTTAGGACTTTCTGGGAGCGGGGAAGGAGCGGGGATGCGGTGAAGGAGAGGAGGTGGAGTGGGGGTGGGAAGAGGTGGGACTGGAGTGGAGCGGGGACGGGAAGAGGCGGGCCTGGAGTATCCCCCAGCAAAGTCGGCACCTGTTTTTCTCCGGGTAAGCTGCCACTGCTGCTGCGAAGGTGCTTCCTAGCGTCCTTGCCTGCAACGGGCTGTGCCTGTGTGGCGTAAGCCAGGGGCACTTCCCAACCACAGTACAGCACAGTACTGTACAGTATATAATGCCTTGTGTCTGCCCCCAAAACATTGCCTAACCCCCCGCATTTACATTAAATCTTATGGGAAAATTGGATTTGTTTAACATCGTTTCACTTAAAGTTGCATTTTTCAGGAACATAACTACAATGTTAAGTGAGGAGTTACTGTATTTCTTGTACTTCAGTAAAAACAAAATAAAATTTGTCCTCCAGCAGGTATTAATACCATTACCTATTAATTCTGTTATACTTCCCCACTTGCCCTACAGCAGGAAAACAGGTTACACAGATAACTTACGATGTAGGCTGACTGATGAAGGCATTTCTATGGAGCCTGTATGCCACGTGGCTAGGGAAGGATCCTGATTCCAGTGATATTCCTTGTACAGAGGCAAAATGCTTCTCTGTTAAGTTGTATGATTCCAACATCTTGAAACCTTTATTTTGGGGCGGGGGGGGGGGGGCGGAGGGGAGAGAAACACAATTTGAAGAAATTGTGATAAATGAAAAAAAAGCTTCAGAATTATCCTGTGCTAGGATGTTTGTATATGATTCTTACCAGGTGAAGTGTATCCCTCCAAGTAAATGAGAGGGCAAGCTGAAACAGATGAAAACTGTGTTATTTTTAAAAATTCAAATGGAATCATGAACATACAACTATTTTCAAAAGGTTTTATTCCCGTAAATTTGAACTTTGTTAATTACCAGCCAACATCTGCCACTACAATAATTATCATCTGTTTGTGATCCTATGCTTTATTCTGCTCAAGATCAAGCAGTAGATTTCTAGTTATGTAGGTGAAATGTTCACATCCTCATTTATGAGGCTTTTAAATGTATTGTTTCTACCATGCTGGAATATATGAAATAGCAAACAGATGAACTTCAAGTATATTTTATTTTAAGAGCCCAATTCATAAAAATAAATGGGCACAATACCACAATCTTTCCATGGATCTTTTATGCATGAGTCAGACTGCATATTATTCATCAGATTCACAAGGAAAAACTGCAGATTTATATGGCTCCTTAGTCGTATGTGGAGGAGGCAGTATGGGAACACATAGTTGCAGATGATACAAATGTGCAAATATTTCCTCTTTTTTGCCATAGAAGGACTCCAGATTTATAAACAGATGGATTTTATTTTAGATCTTTATAAAAGTAATATTAGACACTGGTTAGCTACATCCCCAATGCAGCCAAAAAACAGTGGTAAAGAGGGAATCTGTCACATCCAGAAGTCTATTTTAGCTACCATTCTACTTGCTCTTCAACTAAAAAAATAATTCTCACTTATTGTTTATTCACTTTTTAATAAGAGTATCATCTCAGGGTGGTAGATAAGATAAAAATATAATAACCACTTAAATAAGAAACATGCACTTGCTCAGTGGAAATATTTATTAAAGTTTCTTGAAAAAGGTGTAAATGGGAAAGCCTTGACATGAGACTTGTAGCAGTACATAGTCAAATTTATTAGCTTGTGAGAGAAACATTGTCTCTTACTTACTTGAGGTAGCTGTCTCACAAATAAAAGTGAGGAGGTTCTCCTCAATCTTTTCAAAAGCATCAAAGTCATCAACGATAAATACATGACGTTCACTGGGTTTGCTGGCAATCTTTGACAGCTCATGGTAATCCACATCAGCTACACCAACAACAAAGACGCTGAAACCTACAAAAATAATGTTCATGATATGAATATGCAACGAATATACATGCTTATCATTATCACTGGCTCAGTAACTCAATAGCAAATCCCAATCATGTAGAGATACTGTCTTCTCTGTTAAAAAATACAAGAACCAAATCATGCAAGTAGAATATACTTTTGGTTGAACCCAGTCCCTTTGCACTTTCTGGATAAAATGCAGAATGAAGTAAAACCCAGTGGAGAAGAGTATTCAATACACTTTTGACCAAGGGATGTCAAATGGAGAAACTCTTTCTCCATTACCTTGGTGAAACAGAACAAGCAATAATCTAAACTGTTGGCAAAAATGTGAGGCAAAGGGCTCATGTCCTGCAGGGAAGGGAAGTTCTGGTATGGAATCATTCAGCTGCACAAAGCTGTTTGAAATAGGCAGAAGGAGTCTTTTTATGAAGTCTTCTTGCTGCTAAATAAATGGCTGAAAGGGATGAATCTATGAGTTAGATCACTGAACACCCAAGGAAGAAACATACACCTAAGTACACAATTTAGATCAGAAGTGCCCAGCCAATCTCCCTGAATCAAGAAGAAACAAGTATACTATTCTGAACATTTCTTTTTTGCAAGAAGAGAGTGAAGAAACTCATGCCAATGGAACACTGAATAGAAACCCCGAATTTTCTGGTATTAAACAATGACTATATAAACTCCTGGAAGCCAAACAGGAAATGAACTGTTTTCTAATGTACAGTATTATCTTATGAGAGGGATCCTTGAAAACATTACGGGAAGGCATCTGAGGGGAAATGAAGAGCATAACAGTTCTGGGTTACTCCCAAGACAAACTAATCAAAAATAGTTAGGCTCTGCTCTTCAATAAAAAGGATGATTAAAAAAATACTCTTCCACTTTAGACACTGTTGATCACTCTCTCATCCTGGATTCCTCTCCTGCCTGTCAGGTTGCGCCTTCCAGTTCTCTTCTTCCTCTCCTCTTTCACACTTTTGGCAACCCTCAAGACTCTGCTATTTGGTCCTCTCCTGTTTTTCTTCCATAGCTTATCCCTGGGCAATTCATCCACTCACCAAGCTTCAGCTGTCATCTCCATGCCAACGGTTCACAAATCTTCTCTATCCCTGACCTCTCCTGTTCCATCCAGTCTTGCATCTGACTATATTTTTGAAAAATACTCTGGAGATCATATCACCTAGTTAAACTCAACAAGGCTTATGATGAGCTCCTCATGTGTTTTCCAAAACTCTCTCCCCTTCTTCCAGTGCCGTTGGACAATATCATCATCTTCCCCATCATCCAAGCTCATAACCTGGCTGTGACAGCCTCCTTACTCTTTCACAAAACATACAGGCTGCCACCAAATCCTGTCTGTTCTACAACATCTCAAAAATCTGACTCTTCCTTTCTATCCCTATGTCTAAAATCCTTATCCATACTTTGGTTACTTCCTGCCTTGACTGTTGAAGTCTCCTACTTTCTGTGCTTCTCGATTTCCATCTCATTCCCATGGTCCACCCAAATCACCCTGGCTAAAGTCATCTTCATCAGCTGTCTCTTAGACCAGGTCATTCTCCTCTTCAAATCCTTCCAATGGCATCTTCTTGCCTTGAGCATTAATGTTAGCTTATCTTCTTCAGCTTCTGGACTTCGCATAATTTTGTCTCTGCCTATATCTCTCTCTCTCATTTCCTCCTCCTCCTTCTCTCACCACTTCATCCTATCAATAAATCCCCCTACCACTTCCTTTGTCACCTCCCTGATACACCTGAAGACTGGGGAAAAGATGAACACAAGTTGAGGGCTACAATCAGCCTGTAACTTTATGATTTTAGCATGCTTGCTTATACTAGGGCTGAATTTGGCCAATTTAACAATTTTTAATAGCTAATATGAAACCCAAGGAGGACAAATACAGAATTCCAAGGTAACAAAGCAATCTGAGGCTTAATCAACAGACATAAAGAAACAGAGCTAAGGTAAGGAAGCACAACAAATGTTTATATAGGAAATTAATCACCAGGCTGCTTATACTGTATATCAAAATATGCATTAAAAATGCAGAATTGGAGAACTAGAGCCTCGGCTACAGCAAACTACACTTGGGCCATCTAAGGAGGGAGCATAAATGGCCACCTCCTCCTCAAAACCTGGGGTGGGAGAGTCAGGGGCCTGGTCAGACCCCTGCTCAAGGTAGAGTAGATGAAGGGCTGCTCTAACTTGTGCCAGTATTAAAAGCACTCTAAGGGCCATTCCAGCAGATCAAGATCATTGGACTGAAGTGCACTTAATAATGCCCCAGCCCCCTGAATAGGGGCCAGGAGTGATATAGGACAAGTTCTGTAACTATGCAAGGGGAATTCCCAGCAAACTGTTTAAGCCTGCTCTGTCCACAGAGAGAGAAGAGGCCAGAATTAGGTCCAGTCAATCTTAACATTCTTAAAATAGTTTGAGCCATTCCAAATCATATTCTGTAATTCGAATGTCTCTCTCAGGAACCACTACCTATTTAGGATGAATAAAGGACCAACAATACCTGATACTGTTGTATAGCCGTATGTTAAATTGCATGACTTAAACTCTTTAGTAAAATGAATATCAGGCTCAACTACATTCTACAGGGTGCTTACCAGAGTGCTGTATGATTGCTGCAGCTTTCTTAACTTCATCCTGCGACCGACCATCTGTGACAACAACAAGTACCTTGGGCACACCTCTTCTCATGCCACTCTCCCAAGTCAGGACTTTTTCTTTGATAAATGTAAGGGCTTTGCCTGCAAATTACACAAAGAATGAGGACTCATGCCACATTTGCCACTGAAAAATATTTCTTTTGAAGAACTAATACAACTAATAATAGTAGAACATAAAGCCCTGGCCTTAAACTACAGAGGATTAAGATAATGAATAGGTTTTCAAAAAACTGATTATTCGGAAGGAATACATAGTTATTCATCAGACGCACCTGTTCTTGTATTTCCTCCTTTGTACCGAATATTCTGAAGTGCTCCTAGAGCCTGAGCCTTATCCTCATATGTATTCAGTTTAAACTCAGACTTTGCATCGTCGCTGTACTGCACAAAGGAAACCTGAAATGAAATGCATCACAGCGTTCAGCCTCTGACCTGTGTGGCTTCAAGTGATCTCTCCACTACAGTGAATTATGTTGTCAGTCACCACTGAAATAGGAAACCCTGAAGTTATATGTAAATATAGATATAACAGCGGTAAAGTTATTAGTTAATGCTTTATAGAGAAAATACTTGTTAGAACTATGGTGGCACCATATTTAGTCCTGGTTCTCTAGTTCAGCTTGAGGATACAGCGCCTATAAAAACTGTTAAAGATTACAAAAAAAAAATGCAAGAAGCTCATGACATAGCAATTAACAGGGAATGTGCCAGAATTTCAGTCATTTGATACATACAGTATAATACACTTCCTGAACTGGAACATTAACTCATCTTGTATATTTGTATATATCCATGTAAACCCAGAGTGAATATTCTGCCTATGTCTATAACGTATATTTCATTTTTCATTTCCTCGTAGTCATAGAATATTAGGGTTGGAAGAGACCTCAGGAGGTCATCGAGTCCAATCCCCTGCTCAAAGCAGGACCAGCATCAACTAAATCATCCCAGCCAGGGCTTTGTCAAGCTGGGCCTTAAAAGCCTCTAAGGATAGAGATTCCACCACCGTCCTTGGTAACCCATTCCAGTGCTTCACTGCCCTCCTAGTGAAATAGTGTTTTCTAATAGCCAACCTAGACCTCCCCCACTGCAACTTGAGACCATTGCTTCTTTTTCTGTCATCTGCCACCACTGAGATGAGCCTAGCTCCATTCTCTTTGGAACCCCCCTTCAGGTAGTTGAAGGCTGCTATCAAATCCCCCCTCCCTCTTCTCCTCTGCAGACTAAATAACCCCAGTTCCCTCAACCTCTCCTTGTGAGTCATGTTCCCCAGTCCCCTAATAATTTCTGTTGCCCTCCGCTGTACTCTCTCCAATTTGTCAACATCTCTTCTGTAGTGGGGGGACCAAAACTGGATGCAATACTCCAGGTGTGGCCTCACCAGAGTCAAATAGAGGGGAATAATCACTTCCCACAATCTGCTGGCAATGCTCCTACTAATGCAGCCCAAATATGCCGTTAGCCTTCTTGGCAACAAGGGCACACTGCTGACTCATATTCAGCTTCTCATCCACTGTAATCCTCAGGTCCTTTTCTGCAGAACTGCTGCTTAGCCAGTTGGTCCCCAGCCTGTAGCAGTGCATGGGATTCTTCCTTCCTAAGTGCAGGATTCTGCACTTGTCCTTGTTGAACCTCATCAGATTTCTTTTTGGCCCAATCCTTCAATTTGTCTAAGTCACTCTGGACCCTATCCCTACCCTCCAGCATATCTACCTCTCCATCCAGCTTAGTGTCATCTGCGAACTTGCTAAGGATACAATGAATCCCATCATCCAGATCATTAATAAAGATGTTCAACAAAACCGGCCCCAGGACCGATCCCTGGGGCACTCCACTTGATGCCAGCTGCCAACTAGACATCGAGCCGTTGATCACTACCCGTTGAGTCCAACAATCTAGCCAGCTTTCTATCTGTCTTATAGTGCATTCATCCAATCCATACTTTTTTAACTTGCTGGCAAGAATACTGTGGGAGACCGTATCAAAAGCTTTGCTAAAGTCAAGATACATCACATCCACTGCTTTCCCCATATCCACGGTGCCACTTATCTCATTATAGAAGGCAATCAGATTGATCAGGCATGACTTGCCCTTGGTGAATCCGTGTTGACTGTTCCTGATCACCTTCCTCTCCTCCAAGTGCTTCAAAATGGATTCCTTGAGTACATTCTCCATGATTTTGCTGGGGACTGAAGTGAGGCTGACCCGTCTGTAGTTACCCGGGTTCTCTTTCTTACCTTTTTAAAATATGGGCACTATATTTGCCTTTTTCCAATCATCCAGGACCTCCCCTGATCGCCACAAATTTTCAAAGATAATGGCCAGTGGCTCTGCAATCATATCAGCCAACTCCCACAGCACCCTCGGATGCATTAGATCCAGCCCCATGGACTTGTGTATGTCCAGCTTTTCTAAATAGTCCATAAGCTGTTCTTTCACCACTGAGGGCTGCTCACCTCCTCCCCATACTATACTGCCCAGAGCAGCAGTCTGGGAGCTGACCTTGTCTGTGAAGACCGAGGCAAAAAAAGCATTGAGTACTTCAGCTTTTTCCACATCATCTGTCACTATGTTGCCTCCCCAATTCAGTAAGGGTCCCACACTTTCCGTGACCTTCTTCTTGTTGCTAACATATCTGTAGAAACCCTTCTTGTGACACTTCACATCCCTTGCTAGCTGCAACTCCAGTCGTGTCTTGGCCTTCCTGATTACACCCCTTCATGATCTAGCAATATCTTTATACTCTTCCCTAGTCATCTGTCCAAGTTTCCACTTCTTGTAAGCTTCCTTTCTGAGTTTAAGCTCACCGAAGATTTCACTGTTAAGCCAAGCTGGTCGCCTGCCATATTTGCTATTCTTTCTGCACATCGGGATGGTTTGTTCCTGCACCCTCAGTAAGGCTTCTTTAAAATACAGCCAGCTCTCCTGGACTCCTTGCCCCCGCATATTAGCTTCCCAGGGGATCCTGCCCATTAGTTCCCTAAGGGAGTCAAAGTCTGCTTTTCTGAAGTCCAGGGTTGGTATTTTGCTGCTCTCCTTTCCTCTAGTCTGTCCCATTTATATTATTAGCATGCCTTAGTAAGCTGGTCCTGAGCAGATGTCTCAGTATTCACACTTATTGAAATCAGTTTATCTTTTTTTAGCCATCATAAATATCTAAAGTGAAGAACTAAGAATGTGTGTAATTGGCCCAGGACAAAAGAGGAAAGGAGCTTTAAGTCTTTCCATAGTAAACCCAGAAAGTTCACAGCTATTCTCCTCCAACAGCTAATTTGCAGCAACTCTCCTGCTGGGCTGAAGAAGAACAATTTTTGAAAACCAAGTAGTGTGAGGTTAGAGCTAGGCAGGATGGAGATACTGGAGAGAAGGTATTCCAGGAGAGGGTCTTTCTCTCTAGAAGTATGTCTGCAGAATGAAATAGCGGGAACCAATGACCTAGAGACATGCATGGGGGAGGAGAGAACTGTTCACAAGCAAGATAACTGGGTGCTGCATTTCAGGAAAACAGAAATAAAACATCCTTCCAAGGAAAATCACTGTCTTCCTTCCTACAAGGGAAGATAGTCTTGCACCAACCGGTGATGGCAAAGCTCCAGAGACATTCTTACTCGTGCCATTCACCTCTAGCTAATAAAAAAGCAATGCTTATGAAAGCAGGACAGAGCTCCTATCCAGTTCCCCTTAACTAGAAGGAAAACAGTCATGATGCAGGGTCTTGACCATGGGGAGATTAACATAAGACAAAATTAAAGGCTCCTCAGGAGTCTGGCAGAGACTCCTGGCAGAGACACATGGAGAACCCCAGGAGGAAGTAGAGACGTTTCAACCTCCCCACTATTCCTTATAGCTTTCTTTTTAAAGATGCATCCAATTTCATCCAGTGAATCCTCTTCTCCAACTCTTCTGCAACTGTTTCCATGCTTTCTTCTGCCCACTGCACATGCAACATCCTTCCTGAACTGACACACCAAGACATTATCCTCATTCATCATCATACTCCTTCTCAATGCCCACTTCTGCTGTGACACTAAAAATTAGCCTATTCATAACAACTATGGAGAGGGGCAGCTGAGGATATTTTATATGCACAAAGAAACAAAAACATGCAACTAACATTACATTGGCCACAGAGCACCCTGACTGCTCTTCCTGTATGCTGATTCCCTTTCATCTGCTTGCCACCTGTCTTTTGTCTTTCAGGATGTCCGCTCTTTTAGACAGGGACTGTGTTTTCCTTTATGTTTGTACAGCACAGTGCACATATATAAATACACACAATACAGTACCAGAATAATCCTATACAACAGAGAAAGGTAGAGGAGATTTTAAGAATTCAGGTTTGTTGGTTTGTTTAATTTCCCTGCAAAATGCATTTAATGGAAATTACCCACCTGAATTCCAGCAGGGTTGATTAAGTCAAAGGCTCCAACAGTATTAAAAACAAATTTCACTACTTTGTTGAAATTATCATCACCAATACTCCAGGAAGCATCAGTCAGGAACACAATGTCTGCTTTGGCGCCTTTGCATACTGAAAGACAAACACAGCTCAATGAACTCTTAAAACACACCCCTCATTCAGGACCGTGGACTAAACAGCACTGTTTTGACCATTTTAAAGCAAGAATGATGAGCAAACATTCAGCAAACTTCAGTCATATGCTCAAGCTGCAGACTACTCTTAAATATTAAAGTAGTGCTTCTCTTGCATGTCTCTCTTGCATTTCCTGGGTTTTGCAGATTTTCGCACAATGCATTCAAGGACATCCCAGGTCAAATCTTGGCATTTTTGTGCAAAAAGCTCATATGAAACAAAATCCTGAAGCGTGCAACTTAACACCAGTTTTCTTGGCAATCTCCACCAAAAATAGGTTCATATGCTAAAGGCAATGCTCACAAATCCACAGTGCATACTGAGAGTCGTGGCCATTCCCCCAAATCTACGCAAACTGCCACCATGACCCAGTGGCTATCTGAGCTCAATGCAACACCCTGGAAAATAGCTAGTATAAAGGGAATAAGGCCCAGTCATCGTTCCCCTGTCTACACCAGGCAGGTGACGGTGTCTGAGCTGCTGCAAAGGGCCAAAGTGGGCCAGAGGATCATTAGGCCCATATATTTTTGAAGTTACTTCAATTCAGGAAAAATATAATTCAATCTAACCTTTGAGTGTGTGGATGTACAGCAAATAAGACAAAATGTACCATGAATCTACAATACACACTTACCATCCCGAGCCGGTGGGATTGTGGGAGGTGGAGGAGGAGGAGGCGGTTGAGTTGGTGCTTCGGTAGGTTTGACGACTGAAGTAAAACAATTAAAACCTTTTATTTAACATAAAATTTTACCCAAGAAAGGACTCCACCCATGTGAATTACCCTGTGTATGACTGAGGAAAGAACTATCAATGCTTTTATTGGTGACCAAGACAAGTAATTCCTAATCAGCGCAGAATAATTTGCTGTTCCAAAAGCAAGTCCTTAATTATGACAAGGGGCCAGATCCTGCCACTCTTACACAAACGGAGAAATCTCTCACTCCGTGGTTACTACCCAATGGGATTAACCTGAGCAAGGTAATACTCCATTTTAATTTCCCCCAAATAATTGCTATTCTCTGTTCCCCAGTTCAAGGAGTTTCCCACTGACTTACACTTGGAGACACAGGAAAATAGACCCCTCAGTTGTGGTACTGTATGTCTTGTACAAACAAGATAATTGTAAAATCTGTAGTCTGGACTATTTCCATCCCATTCTGTTCACACACGTACTATTCATATTGCCCGACTTACCCGTGCGCTCTTTCAGAGAGATGGGCGGTCCCTCAAGGTTTGGGGTCTGAACAAAGACAGTAGCATTGTATTCAGTGTCTGGTGAAAGGCCAGTGAAACAGTGGCTGGTTTCTGTCCCACGTACTGTAATTTCTTGTCCTCGGGATCCTGTGAAAACAAACCCAAAGGAAGGAAAATGTCCGGTCCGGTACTTCCCTTTCCATAGGTGTGCAGAACAAAGCAAGAGAGAGTGCATGCAGGGAGGGTGCTGAAATGGGATGAGTGGCATCTCCGCTGCTTGCTCTTCCCAGCTCAGGAAAGACTCTGTGCAGCAACACTGTGTGGTGGGCGCTCTGCACACTAGTGAGCTCTCAGGCTGTGAAGGGGAAGAGGCAGGGAGCAGCTGCTCTCCATAGTATGCACTCATAACCCCTGGTGAGCAGCAGATTTCCACTGGGAAATCCTAGTGGGAGTTAACATGGATAGAAGCAGCATTAATTTCCAATCTGTGTCTTCTTAGAAAGGCAGGCTGCATGCAGGCCTGGGGAGTTTTACCAACACAGCTTGAATCCTGGGGGAGGCACTGGAGTTGAAATTATCACAAACTCAGGGCCCTCAGCCTGTCACATTATAATCCTTAGTTTAGTCGTGGCATAAAACTGAAACGTACATCCGCCCACGGAACACACAAGGAATCAAAGGAATTTACCATCAGCTGGGTTGAGCTTTAATCTGTAGGAAGATGCTGACCGGTGAGGGGACCATCGGATACAGAAGGTATCCCATCCCACCTTGTAACTTGTTAGATCAGTGACATTCAAGTACACTGCAAAAAAAGGGAAAGTGTTCAATTTATTATCTGGGAAATACAATACATTAGATATAAAATTAACCAGATCAGAAAGAACAATGGCATCAGTAGTTGCTGGTCCACATAGCACTATGGCAGTAAATTTTGCCCGCATGTGGTTTTATTTTAAAAATGTCCACAGAAGAAAAAAATAGTTCTAGTCAATTCATCTCTGCTCTTCCTGTTTAGTCCCACAGATCTGACCTCTGTTATTTACAAAAGCCCAAATTCGGGTACACTTTATTATGCTAAGTACTATCTGATTCTATGGGCTGTCCCACTAAAATCAATAGAACCACTTATAAAGACATTTAGCATGAGGAAAGTGCACCTGATTCGGGCCCCACTGTATTTTATTTTATTTTATTTATTTACTGGCAGTGCCAAGAGCTTTTAATGAGACCATTTAACAAAATGAGGATTTTACAACTTATCCTTTTTTGCTGAAATCTCAAATGGCTCATTAACTGAGTTCAGCAACAAACCAATCCTCCACTGAGCAGGTTCAGCTTTGATGGAATGTGTAGTCAGTCGATATTACCATGAGATGCAATCAGAAGCAGTGAGGGGCCTTAATCTGCATGGTGCTGACTGCACCCTGCAATCTACTAAACACGTTCTAGCCACGTTCTAGTTCTGGGTGTGGCAGGTGTTGAGCAACTTGCAGGCTCAGACCCAGCTACAGCCAAACAAATTGTAAGAAACGGAACTAGAGGATTGTCTCTTGCAAGCCATTAGTAAAAGCAATGTTTAAATAATTTGGGTTTCTAAGCTTAATTTTATTTACGGGCCTGATTCTCACAGGTCTGAGCATCTATAATTGTGGAATATTCAGACCATAAGGATCGAGGCCCTAAATATGGACTTTTCAGTCAACATGAGATCACTTCAACAATTATATCCTATGTGACTACAATAAAAGTGGTTTGGACTTACATGTAGTGCCTTGATCAATCAGGGGTGCGCTGAGTCCAGAATCGTATTGGGCATAAACATTCACATCATAGATAGTACTAGGAGACAGGTTGTGCAATGTGTATGAAGTCACTTCCCCAACAAACACCTCCATTGGTGGCTCGTCGGAACCTTGAGTTAAAGGGAATCACAGAAAAAGACACACAATTCTATGAAGACTCTGCTAGGGCATTATCAGTATTCTTTTATATAATCTGTACCCCTGAGTGGCACAGTTATATCAGCCTAGCCCCCGGTGTACACAGCACTAGGTCTAGAAGCTGGGTGTCTCCAATCAACATAGCTCTCCCACACAGGTGGATTAACTATGCCACTGGAAGCAGCTCTCCTTTCGGCATAGTAGTGTCTTCACTGAAGTGCCACACTGGCGCACCTGCACCAATGCAGCATCTTATGTGTAGGCCTGCCCCAAAACTTGGTCCTTGTTTTAAAAAAACATACTTGTTATTTCTTAAACCTATTACTTGAGTAAACATTCTCATTGCTAATAAAATAAATGGAGCTTTACTAGTGCAATATTTGTATTTAATTTAATTTCCAGAGAAGCATGCAAATGTGGATTCATTCTCATGTCAAATAAAAGCATTGAAGGACTGTCATTCATTCAAACTCTGAGTCTGATTCTGATCACACACTCGTGTAAATCAAGAGCATCTGCATGAAAGATAAGAAGTGTAAAACTGGTGTAAATGAGAAGAGAACAGGCCTGTGACAGGAGATAAAATAGTTGTATTAAATGTCAAATATATAATGAAATCAAATGTACTGTAATGTGTGTGACAATGTATCTGGTGTTCTAACTGTCTTTATTTTGAAACACTGAAGTTAACAGGAAAACTTCTTACTCCTTTAAAGTCAATAAACCCACAAATTAAAATAAGTAAAGAAAACACCTTTAAAGCACAGGGCTCCGTTTTCATTAGGATACACTGGATATTTCCACCCCGATCTCTTAACTCATTACTCATTGTTTTCAAAGTGTTCTCTTCAAAGCAGACAGGTTTTCTTACCTACAGGTTTATATGCAAGTTTGTACCCAAGAACAGGAGATGGGGAGGGATCCCAGGAAACTCTGAATCGTGTATACCACTCATCTGAAATATGTATGTTTTGAGGAGGAAGCAACCCAACTGAAAAGAAAGAATAAGCATTAGAATTGTTATTATAGTAGCAACTGCCTTTTAAAGCTGTATAACAGGTAAACTGTAAACTCCCTGAAGAAGAAATCATGTCTTTTGATATGTTTGCATTGTGCCTAGAACAACAGGAACCCAACACAGATGGGGGCCTCTGGCACTTCTGCAGCAGAACTTATAATTAAGTTATAAGGAGGAGAAATGAGAATACAGTACTTAATGCTAAAGCTAAGTTACCAGTTCGTCCATTTCCTGTCAGCTGTCCACCGTCTCCATCATCATACACAGCCACAACAGTAATTTTATATGGTGTGTCTGACTGCAGTGGCTGTAATATCACATTATTTCTTCTTCCAGGTACTGTTGTCTAGAAATCAGGAGAGAAATACAGATGAATATCTTGTCATATTTTACCTGACATTATAATTGTAATAAATTGTAAATGAGCAACCCTTGTGGAATTTGTGGATGTATTTCACTGCAAATACCCAGTTGTGGTTTTTTAATCCAGCTATGGAGAAATCCATTTTATTGAAAGGGAGACTCCACTGCTTTACCATTTCAGAACAATTTCAGCCTACCTAAAATTAACAGTATTGTCTGTTTAAATTATTTTAAAGTATAACTTTGTAGCTTTTGTCAAAAAAACTGGACTCCTCGTCTCCTTCCCTTTACAATATTGTAGCTATCCCCACACCAGAGTGATATTCCACAGCTTCTCCAGACCTCATTCAGGAATTAAACATCTACACAGACCCACAAAAGATTTCAGAGTAGCAGCCGTGTGAGTCTGTATCCGCAAAAAGAAAAGGAGGACTTGTGGCACCTTAGAGACTAACCAATTTATTTGAGCATAAGCTTTCGTGAGCTACAGCTCACTTCAGCGGATGCATGTGAGCTGTAGCTCACGAAAGCTTATGCTCAAATAAATTGGTTAGTCTCTAAGGTGCCACAAGTCCTCCTTTTCTTTTTACAAAAGGTTTGTTTCCTCCATACATGGAGAGAGGACAAGTTATTGTTGTGGGTTTTTGGAGAGAGAATAAACAAGAGAAGATAAAGCTACTGAAGGGAGGAGGGGAGAGAGAAGATAACCTTGCTGGTGTGTTTCTGTTGTGAGAGTGTGAGTAGAGAAAAGGCAGAGTACCCACAAACACCACGGTCACCTTCTCCAGGGCACAGGGCCAGAAAAGCAGGGTAAAGAGAGATGGAAAGGACACACTCAGAAGGGAAAAGTAGGTGTGAACTGGGCCTGGAGACTGTCCGAAGTCCATAGATGTGGTCAGGCTGGTTCGGGGAGGAGAAGCTATGGAATGACATGTGGTGGGGCTATGATAATGGAATGACATCTGGTAGAGCTATATGCAGAGGGGGATGAGATAAAGACATTTTGCTACCTGTCACAGATTAGCTATATTAATTCATAGTGTATCTCCACTGAGCCATTACAGTTAAACCAGATATGAATTTGGGCCAAGATATAGATCAGCCTCCAGAATATAAAGTCAGAGCCACCCACAGCCATAGAAAAGGTGAAACCTCCATAAATGTTCCTTAACATTAACATTTAAAATTTGAAAGTAAGAAATACTAGTTATTATTTTAATACATTTATCTGTCTAATCAACCTTTCCTATAAAACAGCTGGATTTTTCCTTAAAAAAAAAAAAACAAATTTGTGCCATCTGCTCCCTCAGCTGTTTCATTGTCCAAAAACTCTTCATGAGAAGTAAGTGCTCTTTTCAGTATCTGGTTTAAACCTTAACAATCTGCAGCTTCTCTTCATGACCACATATTTTCCACATTCTTTGTTCAGTAGTTGGACCAAATAATGTCCTGGATCCTTCTACATCCCCTTTAAAAGCTGAAAAGCCATACTAAGATTCCCTCTCAGTCTCCTTTTTTTCTCCATACTAAACACATTTAACCTTTCCTTTTCAGAGAGAACCATCCACACTATTACTCAATCCCGTTACCCTCCTCCGCTCCCTACCTAGAAGCTAGAAATCCTTCTTTTCAACTTGGCAACCAAAACTGTACACAATATTCCACATTGCCATATCAATGTTTTATGAGATGTCAACAATAATTATTTTGATTTACAAAATTTTGCCTAAATTATACAATCTGTTACCCCCACTTGCTTCCTGCTGCAGCAACGCATCATGGTTTCTCCTTTTGTAGAGACACTTTGGTGCCCCATGGGAGTGCCATGTCCACAAAGTATCATGGGAGATGTAGTCCAAATGGTGGAGAGGAGAATGAGAGCACAAGGCACAGGAACTACAAGTCCCATGAGACACTGACGTGGTATTTCCTAATTGAAATTTTGAGTCTTTGGACAAAATGTTTTCTGTTTTGGGCTGAAAACCAGCATGATTTTGTTTAGTTTTTTGTTTAGTTTTTTTAACAAAAAGTCAATTTTTTTTTTGCAGAAAGCAGACACTTTTTGAGAAAAAAATTGCTTAATTGAAAATACAATTTCCCATCAAAAACTAATTCTGAAGGGCTAATTTTCAACCAGCCCTATTCAGCAATAATAAATAAACAATAACAGGCAGTTATATAGTGCTCTATAGACCAAATCTTTGTGCCATGGAATTTGATGTGAAGCAGCAGAAAGTTAAGGCACGAACTGTTACAATTCAGACAAAACCCCACAAAAGCAAGTACTATAAAATTTGAATTCAAGTTAACCCAGCTTCCTTAACGCAGCTCATTCTACCTACTGATTGCCCCATATACTGTATGGTGCTGTGGTTACCAGGAGTCCAAGCATGATAATACATAGTATGTGAAGCAGCACATGGCTATTTACCCGAGCACAATTGCTTGAACTAAGCATGCTGTGACAAGCTCAGCTCAGAATCTTCTCCTTGATCTCAACTTTAACACTATAATATGCATTGCTTTCAAGGCCTTGGTGCCTTTCTGTATTTTACGTATGCAACTACTCTGTGGAACTGACTGTTTCACTCAAGAGACTAAGACCCAGCTGCTTAAGTGCGCCCCTTAACACTGCCCTATATAATAATGCCCAAACAATTCATCCCTTCAGCAACCAAAATGTACAATATCCAAATATCAGATATTTTTGTTTTTCTATATATCAGAGGATATTTAAATGATTATTAACAAATGATTATGTATTTATATATTATATATGAATTATATATATAGGCACTTACATATTCATCTATGGGATCTCCAACAGTGGGAGAATAAATGATTCTGTACTGCTGAACTGGCCCATCAGCATGGTCCCATTGAACAGACAGGCTGTTTGTTGTTGGATCAAACACCTTCAAGTTCCTTGGCCCACTGCGAGGTACTAAAAGGGGAATATGTATAAGGACCAATGAAGTGGAGCGAAGACAGAAGTCCTTTCACATTATGATACCCTGGGATATAGAGCTGTCTCAGTGGGTCAGATGTTGCCCTGGAGTGCACATCAAGGACTCCCACTGACCCCTGCATGTACATGTACAGGCAAATATAGATGATAATATCACGGCATTATCCAGAGGTCACATCAGGAGTGGGGCCCAACTGACCAGAATTCTGGCTCTGTGGAAGGGCGGGAAAGTTAGTAACTGAAGCTTGAAATGTGAGCATCCGCATCCATTACAGATTTCTGCCCAAACTCGGGCAGGCAAAACAATTGACAGATTGTCACCTTTGCAGATTTTATATAAATCTGGGCAAACAGTAGAGAAAAGGGTACACACAGAGCAAGGGTTGGCATGTTGCAGCCACAGGCAAGTTCCTCCATCTAGTTACAAGCACAAGGCTGGAATAAGCCAGGTTCACTGTAGGTTTATTCATCTGGGATATCCCTGCTGTCTACCCTCTTACAGAAGGCCTTGTGCTCTCAGCTCATTAGGTAATCACAGACAGGTTTTGCTATTTCAGATAATGGGATGGGGGGGATTTTCGTGGGCTGCCTACAATGGGTTGTACCACGGCTGGCCCTAAACCAAATGGCACCGCAGACAAGGAGCATCTTCAGTGCCTCCCCACCCCCATTTGTTAGCATTTCAAATACCTTATTTTTTATTGCATTTGTAGCCCATTTCACGACTTTGACGCACGATTTTCATGCATGATTTGTCCCTGTCATATAAGACAATAAATTTGCAAACTAGGATCTATAAATCTATATTTATATCTTACTGTTTGACAGGTCACATCCCGACCATAATATACCCGCAAGGGCATGGCTAACAACATTCTAGGAGGTTTGAGGAAAATGTAGTTCTCAGAAAGTCTGGAAGATTCCATGAGATTCTACAAAGGTCTGGAACATTCTAGGAGGTGAGTAAAAATGAATCCACATACGGAATACCTGAAACATGTTACTTCAAACATGTTCCCTTTTGTCACTAACAACAAAAACAGCACCCAAGCCTGGGTCACCTGCCCCTAAATCTGGCCCTGGGTTGTACTCATGTGATTATTATGGCAGACAAGACCCAGAATTCAAGCTGAAATTTATGCCTCTGTTTTGGCAGTAAACTGTCCATTTTAATGTGCTCTTTGTTTTGGAGAGAGAGACAGAGTTAGGAGTGTAGCTGTAACTGAATGTTACAGGCCAAAGGACTTTTTTACTGCTAAAGACCTAGGTTCAATTTAAGCTTACATCACAAGTGTCAGTCTAGTCTGGTCCCTAGTAAGAATTTATCTGCATTACAACCAACAGATAATCTGGCCTAATTGGGAGCTGTTGTTCCAGGGAGGTCTAAAATCAAAAAAGCCATTACTCAGGTGAACTGGCAGACCTACACTGGAAAGCATACATGACATTTGTTTGTAGGCAATACCTCACTCATATAAGCAGCAAATAGAGACGCTAAGATAGCAGTAAACAAACATAATTTTGCCTCTTACTTGTTCTCCCTTGCCCAGAGCTTTGATTTCCCTCTCCATCGGCATACAGAGCCACAACGTTCACAGAGTAAGGAGTGTCAGGGGTCAGGCGCTCCAGCACAACATTGTGAGTGTTTGCTGGAACCACAATCTGGGAGGGAAAAAGAGGGTGAAGTGAGAGTGACAGGTCCATACAACATCCTAATACAGATAACGCCCTGTAAAATTATTATTATTCAAATTAATTATCAGTCATTTATATTGAAAGGAGGAAATTTGGGAGCCTGATCCTGTTGTGTATTTTCCAACTACAATAATGCAATTTTATAGGAACCAGCCAGTACTGCTTGCCTAACACAAAACTCAACAGCAGGAGATGCAATTATGTGGCAGTAGAATACAGAAGTTCTCATTCTGCAAAATGACTTTTTTTCTAAAATGCTGATAGTTTAAAACCATAATTATTGTACGTGTTTTGAACATGAAATGTTCATGAAAAAGTTGTGACTGGTAAAGATAGAGACATGCAGAAATCCAGAGCAAAATATTGCTCCATTGTGGTTTAGTGACATATGCTAAGGATACATTTTCAAAAGGGCCTCTATTAGGTCTCACACGTTTGCGCAGTTATAAGTACTCACACTTGACAGATGCCAACAATACATTACAAATTCTGACAGGTTCACACAGACGTTGGACTGTTCATAGTGCACATATTTGTATCTGTAGAGTGTGGGTGACAGTCTACACATACAAGGGCTCAGGTACCCCTAAAACTTCTTATCCAAATCAATGCATATATAAAGTCCTAATTTTATATCCCAAGAGAGCCCTGAAGCCATTCCCACATACACATAAATAGTCTTTGCTTTGTATTTCTTATGTTTAAAAATCAATATTCCAATTTAATTTCCTTTTGTTGGCAATACAATAAAGGATTCTCAACAGCAAATTTAAAATGGGTGGGGCTTTTATTCTTTTACTCCACTGAATGGTGCGATTACATACAGCACATTAAATTCATATGGAAATGGGGTTTTCAGCAGAGATGCCCCATGCAGATAGATTACAATCCATGGCACAATGAGGGGGGAACGGGGGCACTGGGCACCCCCAGCCCCAGGGGAAAGTGAAGTAGACGGCACCAGGAATCTCCAGGAGAGTGGGAGGATTGAATCCAGGCTTTTGGTGTTTCTTGGAGAAGCAGAGATGCAGCAGGAGGATGGGGTCTAGTGGTCCCAGAACTGCCTGGCCTCTGGTGGGGATGATGCTCTTCAGCCTGACCACCCCTCTGGGTAATAGCTCAGGGCTGAGTGAGGGGAGAGGAGACCATGGGGCTAGGTGTAGGGGGAAAGCTTGGAGCTGGTTCTGTGGGGGACGAGCATGGGGCTAGATGGGGTACAATGGGAGGGGAGTGCGTGTAGAGTAGGGTGCTAGATGGGGAACATGGATCTGGGTGCAGCAACAGCGAATGAGAACTCAGGGCTGGGAGCAGGGGCAGCGGAGGTATGGATACTGTGTGGGGTTGGGTGCAGGGGAAGAATGTGAGGCAAAGAGTATGGTGCAGAGCAGGGAAGGGAGAGTTCTGGGCCTTCTGCTTAGGAGAATTCTGCTCGCACCCCTGGTTACAACTGTTTTGTTACTACAAGTCAGTGATCATTGGAGGTGACATCCTCAGAGCTTCTCTGAGGAATACTCAGGAGGCTGAATAACTTACAGACTCTGATGGCCTTGGGCCAACCAGCGGAGCGTAGACAACTCTATACTGTTGTACTGGACCCGGTGCAGGTTCCCATCGGACATTCAGGGTGTTCGGTGTAGGGTTGTAAACTTGTATGTTTCTTGCCGCTCCTCTCACCACTAAGCCAAGGATATTTTAAATAAGTGTTACAGAGATGAGTACACAAGAATAACTCTGTTCTGTCCGGACACACATAGTAGCACAAAAAGGTGCTAAGATAACAGTTCATCTGTCTAAGGTACTTATGTGGCCTTCATTACCACAGTATCTGAGCATCTCACAGTCTAATGTGTTTATCCTCACAAACACCCATATCAGGTATGCAAGCGCTCTGGTCTCCATTTTTATAGATGGAAAGCAGAGGTACAGGTAGACTAGTGAATTACCCAAGGGCATACAGAAAGTCAGTGATGAAGCAGGGAATTGAACTCATGTGTCCCAAGTCACAGGCTAACATCCTAATCATTGGAACATGCTTCCTGTCAGCAAAAGCAGACTGAAAGCCTTCCTTACAGAAAGCAATGAAGATTGAGTACGTTGTGAAAGTGAATCATGATACACTCATATCATGATCAATGATAGACGTGAACATCATTCTTATGTACCTGCCCTACAATTAACTCAGGATCAGGAAATTTGCAGAGGCAATGTAAAGTAAATTAGGACTATACAACATCTATAATTTTGAATTATTTATATATAAATCCTAAGATGTTATGAATAAGACCACTTCACTTACAAGTTCTCCCAATGTCAGATACACGTCCACCATCCCCTTCCGGGTAAGCTGGAACCACAGTTATTTTGTAAGGTGTGTCAGGCTGGAGAGATCTCAGGATGATATAATTTGTGTTCCCTGGTACTGTTGTCTGTTGGTTTAAAAAAAGTGGTGTGGTATTTAAATAAAGGATGAAACAATTGAGCATTTCAAGTCCGACTGTTACTGCAGATGTCAGTTTAAACTATTTTACATTTTCTTAATGATCCCAAAAAGGAATCTACAAATGAAGTCAGTGGGGCTACTCTGATTTATATCAGCTCAAGGTATCTGACCTAGTAATTATTACAAATTATATTCAAAAGCACATTTTCTTTTTACTTAAAGGCATAGCTACAGCCACATCTGTGCAACTTAACATGACAGACTGCAACTGCACGTTGGTTTAGAAGCCTGCTTCTGATGTCAAGGACCTCTGTATGCTTCCTAGGGTCATCTGTTAAAAAGGAAGTGACACTATCTTTTCCAAAATTGGAACACAGGAGAAACTTGAAACTGAAACTCAGCCAAAGAAAGAAACATTTGGCTGGATAATGTAAAGATAAATGTCCATATTCCACCCAATTTACACACAAATTATGAGTGATGGCTGGAAATACAAGATGCCAGCTGAAGAAACTTTCTTCTCCTTATGAAAAGCTATTTATATGGATACTGGAACTCTGAAGCAAAATAGCAGTTTTCTGGGTAGAGGAGAGTATCTTAGGCAAAACCAATGCAAAGGACTAATAGTGCTTTGTCAGTTTAAAAGTCAAATAGTTAAAGGGAAAGTTATTATTTAATTTAACTTTTAATTTAATGTTTATTACTCCTTCAGAATTACTTTCATTCTATTTATTCTATTCTACACAGGTTTTTATACTTCCCTCATCATTGTACTATCTGAGCACCTTCCACCAGTGCATTGAGTAACGTAGCTAACATCTGTCACGTCTAATTTGTTCTCTCTCTCATTCTCTCTCTCCAGGCAGGGAAATGTGGGTGCAGTGGAGTGTTTTGCTGTGGTAGCAGGGGTTTTGTGCTGTTGACTGTTTATTATTTTTAAGTGTGCACCCGCTGCTGTGTGTGTTTCTGTTAGAGGAAGTAGGTCAAAGAAGTGTGCCTTGAACTTAGGAGTGAAGGAGTTTGTTCCACAGGCCTGATAAAACTCTGTATTTAAGATTTATATTCATAGAATCATAGAATATCAGGGTTGGAAGGGACCTCAGGAAGTCATCTAGTCCAACCCCCTGCTCAAAGCAGGACCAATCCCCAATTTTTTCCCCAGATCCCTAAATGGCCCCCTCAAGGATTGAACTCACAACCCTGGGTTTAGCAGACCAATGCTCAAACCACTGAGCTATCCCTCCCCCCCAAATGATTCCATTCCCAGCAGTGATTGTTATTTGCTATGCTACACATTCCCTTGGAACTGACCTGGACTAATGGTGGACTTAGGACCAGATCCCACTGGTATCAACTCCAAAACCCGCAAGGATTGGTTTAAGACAAGGATTTGGCTCATAGCGCTATATCTCAACTCAGTTATTTTTAGAGTTCAGTACTAATAATATCACATAAATAAGTAACATTACATACTTGTAAAGGCAGGTAGTAACAAAAATCTCAGGTTAATACAGTAATACCACTTAGCACTTATATAGAGCTTCTCATCAATAGATCAGTGCTCTCTGAAAGACAGATAAGTGGCACTATCATTATTTTACTGGTGGGAAAACTGAGGTACAAAGAGGTGAATGGTAAGATTTTCAAAAGTGATTAGGCTCCTAATTTCCTTTTACAAGGTGTGATGTAGGCACCTAAATCACTGAGGTGTTTTTGAAAATGTTACCCAAAGTTACTTGAATAATGTCATACTATCGGTAGCAAAGATGGGAACAGAAATGAGATCTCCTAAGTCCTTATCCACTAGCCCATCCCCTTATGACAACATTCATGCCCATATATTTTGCCTTCAGAAGGAGAAGTGCAGGAGTTGCTGTGGAATACAGTTGCTCCCATGTGCTAACATCTAATCGCTGAAGATTTGCTTCTTAATATATTACATTAAAAAAGTGGTATTAAGTCATGAGCTCACTGACTTCCATGGAACTACTCCGAATTTATATTAGTGTAGCAGAGAACAGAATTTGCACAAGGTCTATATATATCCTTGTATTGGGGTGAGGCACTCATCATTGTCAATTTTTGTTCAGGGGGTTATACTGCAACTTATCTGGGACAACTAATAAGACCCACAAGAATGATTACCATTTCCTCTGCACCACCTGTTGTTGGCACATAATATACTTTATACTGGCGAGGACTTCCTTCAGCATGATCCCATCGTACACTCAGCGTGCTGGTGGTTGGATCATACACCCGGAGGTTCTTTACTGTGTTGAGTGGCTCTGAAATACATTGAAAGCCCTGTCAGACTGCTGAAATCACACTCCCTCTCAGGCAAATGCACTACAATTAACACAGAGAATGAAGCACACATGCTATGAAGGGAGGGGAAAAGATTTCTGATGTTTTCAAGTTGTGGGGTAGGGACAAAATGAGGTGGATTATACTCCAGAAGGTCCACACTATGAGACCTACCCCCTCACCCCCTCCCGCAAAACTAATCGATCTGCTGATCTCCAGCGCAAGGTATAAATGGTTTCACAGCCATTTGCTAATGGAGACACCACAGACAGTTCTTTTACTTACTGGTCTTGCCCCTGCCTGTCATCCGTCCTCCTTCCCCATCCACATACATAGACGATACAGTAATAGTGTATGGCGTGTCGGGTTGCAGCTTCTGTAGTACGACACTGTTCTGCCTCCCTCCTACCACGGTCTGGAGTAAAACAAAAATGAACCATTAAAATCACTTATTTACTAAGTCTTACTCTCTAGTAAAAAATATAAGTATTCGATACACACAACAGAATCCTGTATAGACTACATGGGGCATTGCTCCCATCATGATCAGAAAGCTCACTAATAAATTAAACAGTAATTATATTCAGTTCAGTGTGGCATATTCATTAAGGCTGGTTTTAAAAGACTACAGTAATACAAAGACAGCATTTGTTAAAAGATTTCCAAATCTATATATAACAATTAAATATAGACCTTCAATCTCTTTAGCGGCAATGTAAAGGAATTTCTTCCCAGACGGGTCCTGATCCATAGCCCATCAAAATCAATGGGAGTCTTTCCATTAACTTTCGAAGAGCTTTGGAGCAGGCATATCATGCCCATTGCTCAGGTGTATTTCAATAAATGATTATAACACTTTGTAGAGCTCTAAAACATAAATAGTTGTATAATATTAAAATCATGGAATTCTAGCCTCACTTTCACACATTTCGTTGCATGTTGATTCTAGAAATGTCCTAAACATTTTTGCTTTAATCCAAAAAGTACAATAAATCTTCTACTTCAATTATACTTAGACAGTTAACCATGTGACTTCAGCCCTTATCAGATCACATAAGTAAAGATTTATAGTGATGTGAGAATGGCACCACTCTAGCAGGCTCAAT
Organism: Lepidochelys kempii; assembly: GCF_965140285.1. Lineage (NCBI taxonomy): Eukaryota > Metazoa > Chordata > Testudines > Cheloniidae > Lepidochelys > Lepidochelys kempii. The sequence goes on from NC_136382.1 coordinate 60,399,569, forward strand.
TTTCTTTCATTATGTGAAATCGGTGTTTTTATACATCGCTGAAAGTAGCCTAACAATCTTCTTATACAATTTGTACATTTTAACAGTCTACTGAATTCAGATGTTTATGCCACAGCAATTAGAATCTGTTGAAAATGGAGAACTCCCAAAATGAGTAAGCATTTAGACATCTGGACATTTTACTGGAGTCCAGATGTTTTTAACCTAGTGCCCATCCACTGACATATTCTAAATTTCAGAGTAATCTACAGTCTTTAGCAGAACAACCTTTAGCATATGCTAACAAAACAAGAAACTCAAATAAATGGGTTTAAATCCTTGTTATCTGTATACAGTTACTAAGGGCCAGAGTTTTAAAGGTGATTAGGTAGGTTCCTAAGTGCCTGCCTAACTCCTGTTGGAAGTAAGGCAGCCAGGCGCTTTTGAAAATACCCTCTTTAGGTGCCTAAATACCTTTACAAATCTGGTCCAAAGTCACTAGTATTTGCCCAGATCCTGGGGTGTGGCTTTAAGCCACCTTTCTCTTCCCTGGTCATGGAGCTGTTGGGCGCCCAACCAGTCTCTCAAAGCAACCTACAACCCCTTTTTGAAAATTTGGCTTTGAAAGTTTTCGATGAGGTACTGATATAATCCAGTAGTACCAGCAGTTCAATAAAATACCTACACCAAAAAGGTAGTCAATAAATTACCATCATATGGCTGGTAATGATTAGCAAATATTGATTTTGTTGATCAATATACCATGAATCCAAAAAATATATATAATGTATTATATAATATAAATGTGAGGCTTGGAAATGGCCACCTGGGTGATCACTAGTCCAATGGTTCTCAACATTTTTGTTCTGAGAAACACTCTCTAGGAGGAAGTCTCCTCATGGATTATTTCTTCTCCCAGTCCACTACAGATCTGCTCCCTAGGTGGGTGAGAATAATTGATCTAGTCCATCCCCTGTATCGCTGGAAGACAGAGTATTCATAAAAAGAAAAGGAGTACTTGTGGCACCTTAGATTTCTACAGAATGCCTCTTCTTTCCCTGTCTCACTTGAAAACCACCAGTTACAGATCACAGCCCCTCTTGGCAACTCATTCCCTGTTTAATTGACCTTATCACTGTTCTCTCTTGTTTACTGACTTTTCACTTTCACTGCACTGACTGTTGAAAACACACTCCCTTTTTGTTAATTCCTCACAGATATTTCTAGGCCTTTCTAACATACGTTGCTGCTTATTGACATGGGTTTGGATTTTTGAAGAATCACATATTTCACATTTCAATTCAAATATATGCTGTTCATAGAAAAGTAAACTTGAATGTGAAAACATCCAGCCAAATCTAAAGTAAATACCATACTGTGAACAGACACAATGCAAAAAACAGCTTCCTAGAAGGACTGGTAACCTAATAACTCTTTCCTGTACTGTTACTGATTTTTAGCAATAGAACTGGCTAAATCTGGTTATTTTGAACATTTTTCATAATGAACCAAAAGGGTAGACAATCAACTGGCCATGCTATTAATCAATAGGATTTGGTTTTGTTATTAGTAGCATACATTTCAGGTAAACTGGGTGACAAGCGGAGGGGCTGGATCAGTGGTTGCCAAACTGTGCTGTATGGACAACCAGTGGTGTACAGAGCACTAGCTGGTGGTCTGTGAGAAGCTGGTCACATGGTGCTGACTGTTCTCCTTGTTTACAGCACCTGAATCACATTAAAAGACGCTAAACGACCTTCAATGTTTTCCTAATATTACTTTCTCTCCTAAGCAGTTGCTGTAGTTCCATAGAGCTGTTACCAATTCACTACTGGAACAGCCGGTGGTCCACGCTATCTTGAATTAGTCACCATGACACAGTCCCTCTATTAGCATGTGAACCACACAGTGAAAATCTCAGACAAGCCCTGGACTGGAAGACGTTTGTGAATCACAGTTCTCTAGGACTTATATTTTGATATTTTTATTTGATTTGTACATATTTAAGGTAGAAATATAGCTAGTTTTACTTTATTATCTGATCTGTACAGATAATGGGATGCAAGACAATCTCAAGAAAATTGATTTTCCACATGGCCACTTTTTTCCCCATAGAGAACATATTAGTTTGGAAATTTATATTTAATACATAAATACCATATTTATTTTGACCATAAATTTTCATCTAAAAATGCCCCTGATTAATATCTGCACTGCTCTGATTTGAAACTTAATTGTTCTGACACACTAATCTTAAGAACTACATGATCAAATTTGTTTTTCATGGTCTAATAATTATAGTGCTTAAAAATTAGTTACCGATTGTTCAGCGCCATCCCCAGTTGTACGCTGGTAAGTGATCCTGTATCTCTGCACTCGGCCACTGGCTGGATCCCACTTTACAGTCAGGCTATTGGAAGTCGCATTGTACACCTGAAGGTTTCGTGGGCCGCTCTTTGGTGCTGAAGTTATTGAAGCACAGGTTAAGCACACAGTTCAAACAAAGGGTCAGATTCTGTACTCAGATGTGTGCCAGGATGCCACTGGCTTCACTGAGCCAGGCATGTGCAGAATTTGGCCCAAAGTTTTCAGAATACAACAAAGAAGAGAATTTAACTGGAATGTTAGTAAAATAACAAAGCATGTGTTAACCATATGTTTAGTATCATTCCAAATACAAAATTATATTTATTAATAAGCTGAGATCATCGTAAATACACTATTCAGTTTTAAATGGGAATTATGACTTCTTTAAATAACATGAAACCTGAGAATTCAGGTTCTTACCTTGTGTTGTTGGACGTATTGCAGGTACTAGGAAAAAGCACAAGAATTTTTTAGAAGTATTGCATATATGCCTTTAATTCTAATTTAATAGCTAATAATAATAATAATAATAATAATAATTAGGCAGTTAACTCACAGGATTAACTCAAAAAAATTAATCACAATTAAAAAAACTAATCACAGTTTTAATCACACTGTTAAACAATAGAATACCAATTGAAATGTATTAAATATTTTGGATGTTTTTCTACATTTTCATATATATTGTATTCTGTGTTGTAATTGAAATCAAAGTGTATATTATTTTTATTATAAATATTTGCACTGTAAAAATGATAAAAGAAATAATATTTTTCAGTTCACCTCATACAATTACTGTAGTGCAATCTCTTCATTCTGCAAGTGCATCTTACAAATGTAGAATTTTTTTTTGTTACATAACTGCACTCAAAAACAAAACAATGTAAAACTTCAGAGCCTACAAGTCCACTCAGTCCTACTTCTTGTTCAGCCAATCGCTAAGACAGACAAGTTTGTTTACATTTACAGGAGATAATGCTGTCCTTTTCTTATTTACAATGTCACCAGAAAGTGAGAGCAGGCATTTGTATGGCACTTTTGTAGCGGCATTGCAAGGTATTTACGTGCCAGATATGCTAAACATTCATATGCCCCTTCATGCTTTGGCCACCATTGCAGGGGACATGCATTAATTAAATTTGTGACTGAACTCCTTGGGGGAGAACTGTATGTCCCTTCCTCTGTTTTACCCACATTCTGCCATATATTTCATGTTATAGCAGTCTTGGATGATGACCCAGCACATGTTAATTTTAAGAACACTTTCACCATAGATTTGACAAAATGCAGAGAAGGTACCAGTGTGAGATTTGTAAAGATAGTTACAGCATTCAACCCTAGGTTTAAAAATCTGAACTGCCTAACAAAATCTGAGAGGGAGGAGGTGTGGAGCATGCTTTCAGAAATCTTAAAAGAGCAACACTCCAATGTGAAAACTACAGAACCTGAACCACCAAAAAAGAAAATCAACCTTCTGCTAACGGCATCTGACTCAGATAATGAAAATAACATGCGTTGGTCTGCAGTGCTTTGGATTGTTATCGAACAGAACCCGTCATCAGCAACAATGTGTGTCACCTGGAATGGTGGTTGAAGCACGAAGGAACATATGAATCTTTAGCATATCTGGCAGGTAAATATCTTGCGACACTGGCTACAACAGTGCCATGCAAACGCCTGTTCTCAGTTTAAACAAGAAGTGGGCAGCATTATCTCCTGAAAATGTAAACAAACTTGTTTGTCTGAGCAATTGACTGAACAAGAAGTAAGACTGAGTGGACTTGTAGGCTCTAAAATTTTACATTTTTATTTTTGAATGCAGTTTTTTGTATGTAATTCTACATTTGCAAGTTCAACTTTCATGATAAAGAGATTGCACTACAGTACTTGTATTAGGTGAATTGAAAAATACTATTTCTTTTGTTTTTTACAGTTCAAATACTTGTAATAAAAATAAGTATAAAGAGCACTGTACACTTTGTATTCTGTGTTGTAATTGAAATCTATATATTTGAAAATCTACAAAACATCCAAAAAGATTTAAATAAATGCATTCTATTATTGTTTAACAGTACGATTAATCGCGTGATTAATCACAATAAAATTTTTAATCACTTGGCAGCCCTAATAATAATAATAATAATAATTAATAATACACATTATCCCTTTTAGGGAATTGATTACTTACATGTCCGCTCACTGCCAATCAAGTCATCACTTTCGGATTCATCAGGATAGATGGCAGTAACTGAGACATCATATAGGGTGTCTGGGTTCAGATTTTCGAAAACCAGAGTATTTTCATCGCCATTTAGGATGGTCTGGTCGTGGGAGGAAAGAAAGGAGATAACAGAGCATTTTTCTTTACATTGTGACATTTTAGTTGGCTGCAAATATTGGATCAGATCCTGAAAACCTCTCCACATACAATTCCCACCGAAGGGTTTCCAAGATTGAGGCCATTCACAAATTTAATTTCAGATAAAAAATAGTGCTCTGAGAGGGTCCTAAAGAAAACTGCATGTTGACTATTCATTCCTACCTCCTGCTTTTCTGTTCCACCATAGGGTCCCCAGGTGATTCTATAGAGAGCCACATCTGGAGCTCCATGGTCCCAAGTGCCTCTGAAACTTTGCTTTGTTACTTCTGTGAGTCTGAGATTGACTGGTGCTGGTACAGGCACTATTATGAAGAAAGGAAAAATACTTCTCAAAACAAACAAACAAAAGATACAGCCTATAAACTAAGAATAATCACAATCACAAAGCTCCATTAATAAACAACTTTCTATGCAACAGAGTATGCTCCCAGACACATTTCCAATGACTTTAATAGTAAATTGTAGTGTTACTCAGCACTTATACAGAGCAATTTGTCTTTCATACGGCCAGGTCCTCAGCTAATATAAACTGGCACAGCTCCATTGACTTCAGTAGAACTACACCGATTCATAGCAGCTGAAGTTCTGGTACATAGATTTCCCAGAAGGTATAATTATACCATCTAGTCTGACCTCCTGCATAAATAATCTTTAGAACTTCACCCAAGAATTCCTGCACTGAACCCAATATCTTGTGGCTGAACACTTTCCTTGATGAGCTGTTTTTTCTATCACTGACAAAAAATCTGCTAGGTTAAAAAACTTTTCAGTATCAGCCTTCTTTTCCTTGTGTAGGATCTGAGTATTTTATAAAAGGGCAGAGGGCTATTCCCATTTTACAGATGAGGAAACTGAGACAAACAGTGGCTTATGTGAGGCCACACAGTTTATCAATGACACAACTGGGAACAGAACCCACATGTCCTGATTCCTAATGCTATGCCTTATCCACTAGACAGCTTCAGAAGTTGCATAGGTCCCAGAGAGCAGAATTCTGCCCTCTAAGCATTTTACTTAATAAGAAGAATTTAGAATTCTCAAAGTGCAGGTTTAAGAAATGGATTACATGATATTGCTGCCTAAATTCTACAATAAAATGCAGCACATTTTGCTTAAACAGAATTTAAGAAATTCTAAGAAATTCTAAGAAATTCTAAGAAATTCTAAGAAAACATATTTAATAGCAGAGTTAAATTAAATATTCCCACAACTTACAAGTGGTAGCTTTAGCAGCTACTGGGATAGATTCTCCTTCATCATATACTGCAACGAGTTGTATATCATACGGAGTTTGTGAGAGAAGACTAGAAAGGACTGTGCTCGTTTTTGATTTATCAACTTCCACCTAGAAACAAAAATAAAGGCAGCAGAATTGTAAATTGACACACAGTTAAATTTCTGTCCCTATACATGCACATTAATATATTGTAGTCATTGCTACAAAAAAAAAGACCAAGATATTCTGGGATAATTTTGCACTCCTTTTCGGGGTGCAATTTGTACCTACATTGTTGCACCTGCACTTGAACTGTGGGTACAAATCTGGGTACTCATACCTCTGACTACCTGACTGTAGCTACTCAAACGACTTGTTTTGCACCAAGTACTGTAACTGGCACCTAGAGTTAACTTCAAGTCACCAGGGCCTGATGAAATACATCATAGAATTCTCAAGGAGCTGACAGAGGCAATATCTAAGCCATTAGCAATTATCTTCAAAAGTCATGGAAGACAGGAGAGATTCCAGAGGACTGGAAAAGGGCAAATATAGTTACAATCTATAAAAAGTGGAATAAGGACAGCCCAGGGAATTACAGATCAGTCAGCTTAACTTCAGTACCCAGAAAGATAATGGAGCAAATAATTAAGCAATTACTTTGCAAACACCTGGAAGATAATAAGATGATAAGTAAAAGTGAGCATGGATTTGTCAAGAACAAATCGTGTCAAACCAATAGCTTTCTTTGACAGGATAACAAGCTTGTGAATGGGGGGAAGCAGTAGATGTGGTATATCTTGACTTTAGTAAGGCTTTTGATACTGTCTCACATGACCTCATAAAAAAACTAGGGAAATACAACCTATATATAGCTACTATAAGGTGGGTGCATAATTGGTGGGAAAGTAGTTATCAGTGGTTCACAGTCAAGCTGGAAGGGCATATCAAGAGAGGTCCTGCAGGGATCAGTTCTGAGTCTGGTTCTGATCAATACCTTCATCAATGATTTAGATAATGGCATAGAGAGAGTACACTTATAAAGTTTGTGGATGATACCAAGCAAGGAGGGGTTGCAAGTGCTTTGGAGGATAGATTTAAAATTAAAAATGATCTGGACCAACTGAAGAAATGGTCTGAAATAAATAGGATGAAATTCAATAAGGACAAATGCAAAGTACTCCACTTAGGAGGGAACAATCAGTTGCACACATACAAAATGTGCCTAGGAAGGAGTACTGTAGAAAGGGACCTGAGGGGTCATAGTGGATCACAAGCTAAATATGAGTCAACAGTGTAACACTGTGGCAAAAAAAGCATACATCATTCTGGGATATATTAGCAGGAGTGCTGTAAGCAAGACACAAGAAGTAATTCTTCCACTCTACTTTGTGCTGATTAGGCCTCAACTGGAGTACTGTGTCCAGTTCTGGGTACCACATTTCAGGAAAAATGTGGACGAATTGGAGAAAGTCTAGAGAAGAGCAACAAAAATGATTAAAGGTCTAGAAAACATGACCTGTGGCGGAAGATTGAAAAAATTGGGTTTGTTTAGACTGGAGAAGAAAAGACTGAGAAGGGTCATGATATGCATTTTCAATACATAAAAGGTGGTTAGAAAGAGGAGGGAGGAATATTGTAGCTGCCAACAGCTGATGTTCTCTGTTTTTATTACCTGTTTCTAATATTATATTTAAGCTTCTTACAGTAAAACAATCTTCAGTTAGTTGCTAAAATGCTTTCCACCTACCTCTTTTGGTTCGTCTCCCAAAGTTGTTTTGTATCTCAATAGGTATTTGCGGACTTTTCCTGGGGCAGGATCCCAAATGACATTCATGCTGCTGTGAGTAATGTCTCTAACCCTCAAGCTTTTGGCTCCAGCTAAAGGTACTGTAAAATAGGAATAATAATATACAACTACCATTCTCAAAGTGGAAAGGAAACTCTTCTTGCATCTTTTTTTGTTAAAAAAAAAAAAAAAAGCCAAAAACGTAACAAAGGGAATCCCTGTTTTGGTCACCTGATGAGTCATTTCAACAAATTATCCAGCCACCACAATAGTTGAAGAACTGTACTCTGCTCATGTTGGTGATTTCAAAATTACTCAATTGGCTGGAAAAGGGCCAGAGCTCCTTCTTATAAACATAATTTCAATGCCATTTAAAGGAGGTTGGTTTAATTAGAAAATACAGGTAACGCCTTTTTAAATAAATACCATTTCAAATGTGTTTATTGCTTTTAAATAAGCCTTTTGGCACCCAAATCCTAGTTACTATATTTAGGTGAACAGTCCCACCGAACTCAATGATGTGAGTAAATCAAGCAGAATTTAGCCCTTAGTAGCTACAGGTAATGTGAGATAGTCCAACTTTTCCTTTACCTTTAGCCATCTTCCACTTTAATTGTTAAAATACTAAATCTTTTTGAAAAGAGGTATAAGTAGGCTCACAATAAAATAAATCCACTGTAATCTGCTGTTTGCAAGTTGTTAGCCAAATTGCCCTTCCTTTATCAAGCTCTCTTGAGCTCAATAAGGGAAGCCATATTGTTTTTTTTTATTATTTAGTTCATTTTCAGTTAAAGTGGCTTTATGACCCTTCAGAACATTTGCAACGATGAAAAATCCATACTTAGAGAAAAAAAACTACAGAAAGTGACAAAATAAATGCCCCGCTCCTCCCACCCACCCATCGCTCCTAAAATATAATGTAAGTTAGATATTACTGATACAACATAAAACAAAGCAAGAATTCAAGAAGCCCTTACATGTCACTTCCTGAGTGGTGAGTGGGTCACCGCTGAGATCGCCGAACTCTGCATGAATAGTTAAAGTGTAGGCAGTATTGGGGATGAGGTCTACCAGCTGAACATCATTTACTGATGACCCAATTTGCATCTGTACGTGAAAGAAAGATGCAAGGTGTTGAAAAATAAAAGAAAGCGGAAAGAAAAAGCAAACAATGGTTTAATTAAAAGAGAAAACTTTGTTTCCAAGATTTACGCTACATTTACAACTTCCTGACTGATGTCATTGTATATAATACTCCAGTAAATGTGCTGCTCTTCATAAATACCTGCCAGACATTTCTCACTATTATGGGATACCCTTGAAAATCTAACAGCTTTTTGTGGGGACCCGGAGGGGAGAGACAAGTTACAGAGAAGTAAAGGTAACTTTCCACACCTCTTTTTCTACAGCTGGTATTGTGGCATTGAGAGGTTCATACAATAACCGATAACCAGTAGCTCCCCTGAGAGGTTCCCATCTCACTCTCATGGAAGTCGAGCCAATGTCATAAGCATTCAGGTTTCTGACTGTAGGGATTGGCACTGTGAAAATATGAAATTACTCATTTTATTCAATCACTTTATTTATTACTTTTCTGCCTACTCCACGGCCTTTTAGCATTATACACCATCCAGCAGTACTATAGAGAATAGGTCACTTGGGAATAAGGAGGTATAGGGTTAGTGAAATAAGGAACCCATAGATTTTGTTGTTGTAAGTGGTGATTAACTTAAAGAATTAGTAACAGTCATATCTTTTTTAATGTTTCCAGGGATTTTCTGTTATAACACTAATTTTCAAAATTTTAACATTCTGTTCCAAAAGGACAAAGCTGCATTTTGAAGTGTATATTAAGATTCTTGAATATTCTGAAGTTCTACCTCAATTAATATTAAATGTTGATTATCAAACCCAAACGTAACTGGCTTCTGGATATGTACATATAAAGGGAACATTTTTGTATCTATTTTCTTTACTCTGTTATACAGTTTTCTTACTCTGTAAAAAACTACATAAACAGTAAAAAAGCACCTCAAATTTTAAAGCACTAATGTGAATAAATTAATTTGGAATTTATAACCTGCCTAATGTAGAGCAATCACATATGACAGAAGTGAATTGCTAATGATCAACATGTTGACAGGCTCAGGATGTCACTCTATCTTGCATTCAGTAACAACATACATATTATCAATCATTTGAACAGCTGATAATGGAAACATGAGCCAATCTATGCCCATACGCACAAAACTGATGTAATTGCTCTGAACCAGGCACACATTAATGCTCTAAAATCAGAGTCAATTTGAGACAACATTTTGGCTGCCTGTAGCAAGAATGATCTGTGTAATATAGTGGTGCACAGATGGAATGAAGGCATGTATTTGACAATTTCTGGACCATATTCCCTGAGATTATAAATCATTTACTGGAATGTTTCTCCAGGGCTCTGGCCAAAGAGGACTAGTAGAGCAGTGTCTTTATGAGTTTGGAAGGAAGCCAGAGTCAGGGCAAACAATTTCCACCCTGCAGCTGTCTCTTATGGCCACAACTTTCCAGGAATGGTTATATGGGCAACTCAAGGACCAAACTACCATTTTATGTTGTCAAGAATTATTGCAATAATAAGTGTTCTACTGAAGGACTATCATTGGTGTCACAGCAACTTGTTAAACACATTGTTCACACTGGAATTCTAACTTACCAGTTGTTTCTGTGCCACTTAGAGGTTCACTGCTTTCATCTTCTACCACAGAGAACACTTTAACAACATATTCTGTTTCAGGTTTCAGGTTTCTCAGAACTGTAGTAGTTTCCGCTCTATTTACATAAAACTACATAAAAACAAAAGCAATGTTAATTTAATTTACCAAAGTCATCTTCAGTCTTGCTGCATATTACTCTTGCATCAATGGAGTAGCACTATAAATAAATTCATCCCTTAGTCTTCTGCATGTTTAGCTTTTCAGTATTCTGCCCCCATTATGTTTGAAAAAGCAAGTTGTAGGGATTTAGGCAGACATATGTTTTCAATAAGGTTACACATGTGTAACAGTGTACAATTAGATTTAAATGACTCCCTACTATCATAGTTGGCATTTATGCTACACCAATGGCTCTCAAACTTTTGTAATGGTGACCCCTTTCAGACAATAAGCCTCTGAGTGTGACCCTCCCCCTTATACATTAAAAACACTTTTTTACATATTTAACACCATTATAAATGCTGGAGGCAAAGCGGGGTTTGGGGTGGAGGCTGACAGCTCGTGACCCCTCCATGTAATAACCTTGTGACCCTCTGAGGGTCCCAACCCCCAGTTTGAGAACCCCTGTGCTACACATTATTCAGTTGAATGGGGAACATGCTTGGAAATTTAATATTCAAATTCTTCTTCCCTGTTTTTGGACATAGAATTTAGACAGTATGGCACCACAGAAAATCGAGACCTGTAGAGCACATGTACTGTACCCAGTGACATTAGCAACAAGAATCAACCAAAAAGAAGCAAGATGTCTTCAGAATAAAATGCCATTGGACAAGCAAGGTATAAAGTCAATATGTGCCAGAACGGCTGCACTTGCCCTAACCAAAGAACAAATCCTGAAGAAAGTGCTAGTTTTGGCCGAGTAAAACCTGAGTCAGATCTGAGTATGGATTTAACAGTCTTGCTCCAAGATGCCACCCTCTGACCCTAACCTAAATACTATCTCACAATCTGTAGAGCCCACCATACCTTTTGCTTTAACCATGACCCAGAATAAGGTGTACTAAAGGGCCACTACTCCTAGTTGATGATATGGTCAGAGAGTTTTCATGAACGGACTTGATTAAAGGAACATCTGATTGTGGATATATGAACCAGTGGGCATTACTAGGAAACATAGACAAGTATTTTCTAAGGTATATTAAACTCCAAGTTTCATAATTTTAAAATATCCAAGATCATCTATAGTAAGAACCTCATTTCTGTCAGGTTTTTGAAACACTCAGCAAAAATAATGTAACTTGCTATTGTGGCCAGGAATATACCCCTTTTGTAAGATGCCTCCATGCTCTTTGAGACAGAAGTCCTTTCCCACCTCATGTCACTCCACACATAACCAACATTCTTTCAGATTAACACAAATCTTAAATTGGTACCATGCTGTCTTGGCAGAATCTAGATGAGAGAAACTTCAATATGCAAGAGTCTGTTCATATAGATAAAATCAGAACAGAGACTCCAGGTACTAACCTGCTGAGGTGGGCCTCCAGAAACAGGGTAATATTCAACCCTGTATCTATCAACGCTGTCAACGGGTGCAGTCCATGTCACTCTGAAAGAACGAGGTGTCACCTCAGAAGTCACCAGATTGGAGGGAGGTGACAAACTACCTATAGCATTGAAACAAATAAAGGGAGATGCTCATTAATGAGGAAGTTCACCAGTGATGGGAATGAAACTCAGAATAATACACAAGTTCAACTGCTTTGAAAAAATATTTACTGCTGCTCTTTGGTGGTATTTCTGAAATGAAGCCTCACTTCACCGGGGGAGCCCTTACAACAGCAATGACAATGATAGCCCAGCACCACATCATTACGTGGCTCTGTGGGCAGTAGCCTTCCTAACAGACCTATGCAAGTTCCGTCTCCTTCCTACCCCACCCTGAACATTAACATTTGATACGGAGAACTCTAATCTTGAGGGGCTCTTTACCAGGCTAAGCTTTGCTTCTGAGCTGTAAGCCAGCCAGATTTCACATTTCAACAGTGCAGTCCTGTTAAAACTCTTCCTGGGTTGAGTAACAGTCAGCCAGGAAAGAACCTTCCCCTGCCCCCTCCCCATATAAGGGGAGACACATCAAACAACATCTTTCCCATGTGCCTGACCCCGGGAATAAAGCAGGCTTAGACAGCCGCGTAATGCTGGTGAAGGAAAAACATGGTTGTTATCCCAGGTGGCTTGCACAGCTTCTTTAGGCCAGTAGCTGAAAAAGCAGATTGCCTTGACAGTTCCCACTTAGCAATGAAGGAATTTTAGGCCAATTTTAAAGCACATAAACTGGGAGAGGATGAATTTGATTGAAAAGAAAGACGTACCTGGGCCTTTTACACTATTACACAGATTAATCGTTAAGTCATCAACAATATTAACGAGGAAGGAGAAATCAGCAACGTTGTAAACATGGGTATCATCTGGATCTGTTGCAATCTGCTTCAACTCATTTTCATCCGCATTTTTAATACCTTAAATACATGACACATAAACAAGACTTAAATGAAGTGTAATATTGCTAAGCCTCCCGCACCGAAACACATCATTTCTATCGCATTCAATGGATTCAAGTGCATTACTATTGACCTATTATGATCTTTTAAAACTCATCTCTACATTCAATATTTCTTCATACAATACTTACCAATCGCATAAAGTTCCACTCCCTCATCCCTGAGTCTCTTTGAAGGAGCCACTATATCGTCTTGTGATTTGCCATCAGTGATGAGAACACCGATTTTGTGAGCTCTAGGCCTCAATCCGACTTCTGGTTTGAAATTGTCTTTTAGGATGAAACTCAAAGCCATTCCTAATGTGACATAAAGAGGCAACTGGTGAGCACAGTACACTATTAAAAATATACCTTATTGGCAAACAAATGTATTTCACCATAACCATCACTGACCACATAACTCCCCTCTTTACATCCTTTCAAGGGCTGTCCATCATCTTCCACATCAAATTCAAGCTTCTCATCCTCCCCAACCAAGTCCTGCACCACCTCTGCCCTTGTCAATATCTCTGCTCCCCATTCTTCCTCCTCTCCCTTTTATACCCTTCCCTCCTGCCAAAATCCCCACCACACCGCCCCTTTTTATCCCCACACTTGTCTTCATGCTGCCCCTTGTGCACTGAATTGCCTTCCCCTCTTTTTTCATAGGCCAAATTATTTCATCCATCACATTCCTTATCCACCCAAATTCTCCTCCACCAAATCCCTCCTTAAAACACACTTCTGCAGAGAACCCTTGCCTTTGGATGCTAACCTCAGCAAGACTTTCCCAACACTTCAAGCTTGTGCCATCACCTTCCGTATTATAGTACGTCTGAACAGTTTTAGTCATGTCCAAACTAGACTGGAAGCATCTTTGGGCAGGGAATATTTTATGATGCACAGTGCTGAGCTCATTGATAATACTGACCAGATGATTTATGGCAATTACTAGAACATTTTTAAATATAGCTTAAGGAAAACTAAGGGAAGGTAACGTACCTGTTAGAGTATTGCCTCCTTTGTATGGTAAGTTGGCCACCGCATCTAGTAAATTCTGTTTGGAACCGTAAGTATTTAGGTGCCATTCTGTTCTGGGGTCTCCACTATACTGAGCAAGAGCTGAAAAAGCCATTATCACTCGATTACTACATTGTCATGGAACAGTTATGTGTCCAGACCCCTTTTATATCTGCAAGACTTACCAATCTGCACTTTGTCAGGACCAATATCAAAGACTTCAACAATACGAGCAATGAAGTTCCTGACTGTTTTAAAATTTGGTCTCCCGATACTCCATGAACCATCCACCAGCAACACAATATCCGCTTCTGCTCTGGTAATACACTCCAAGCCTGCCACACCAACCAGAAAAAAAACATGTTATCCATATTAATCCATGCAGGTACTTTATTTTCTCCTGCCCTCTTCTACACTACATGATGTACATTGAATTGAGTTACTGACTGAAGTACTTCTAGTGTTATCCACTGATGCGCTGTCGCCTGTCAATACCAGCTACTGATCCACTATTCATGAATTATTTCCATGGTACAAGATTTATTCATTTCCTCATACACACATCCCTCCTAGATGGACCTCTTCTAACGTGTCAAAATTAATGAAAATGTTTTTCCCTACTATGATAGGCTTTACCTCACTTGATCTTTATTCATAGAAAATAAATTTATTTCAGATTCCTGAGGGAATAGAAGTTTAAGATAATGACTAATCTGGCAGTGGTATAGCCCTATATTTTGAATGAACTAAACGCAAAAATTAAAATATGTGAGCATTTTCAAATGATCCAGATTTACATTATTTTAGTCTAGAATCAGGGGCTAACCTAATGTCCTGTTTTCAATTATACAATGGAATAATTAGTATATATCATTAACATATTCAGGTAAGCAACATCACTCAACTTTTAGTGAAATAAAATAAATTAATATAGATGGTGCAGAAGTTTGCACATGTAAAACAAGAAAGAGAGAACATAACTTAGAAGAAGATATGCAAACAAATACACAAGTCAAGAGATATAGAAATGACAAAAACAAACATTTATACAAAGCTGCAATGTTTTGAAAAGGAAGAAAGTTATCTCAGATACCCTCAGTTTACAAACTATGGAATAAAAATATGAATAATTTCAGTTTCATCATATTGGAAATCACAGAACGTTTATACAAAGCAGAAAGATACAAGTATTTAAATGATCTTATTATCAGTCATTTGAAAGAAAAAAAAAACACTTGTTCTCTCTCTTTTCTTGGAGATTGAGTTACCAGCTGCAAATTTTCTGGCTTCTTGCCATCATAGCTTCTGGTCTTTATATGGAAGAAATCCCATTGAGAAAAATCAGCCAAACTCATCACAGTTGAAAGATATTGTGATTTCACATGTTCCACATAATTGATCCAATACTGTAGACTCCTAACTACTCGATGTACCTGAGGGTTTAAAAGCATGATCCTCTTCTGCATAGAAAATATAGATCTAGTCTTTAATCAGGACAATACAAATAGTTTGTGGAGTAGAGTTTAAGTAAAATCTTGTTAGATCAAAACTGTGCATGCATATGTTCACCAATGAAGCTTCATGTACCTTTAACCAATTACATTTTTTTTTTTTTACTTTTCTTCCAAATCCCATAATCCCACACCTGAAAAGTCTAGCAAAGGCACTATATCTTTATTAATTTTTGTTATTTAAACAAATATACAGGATATCACTGCACACAGAATTTACTTTCCCAGCTACAAATTTCATTTTTCCCAGTAACCATGACTTTAGTCCATGCACTACAAAAACATTTTAGCTTACAGTATATAACACTGTAGGAAGGAATGGTGGCTGCAGTAATATAAACATCATAAAATATGCCTGGTGTAATTATTTTTCTGCCAGAATTACTAGTTTGTCTCCCGTTTCACTGGTAGCATGCTGCTGTGCCACCTTTCTCAATTTTACCCTCTAGTATTAGATAGAGTTTCTGGCCAAGGTCAGTAAATTCCCTTAGGCACTATATTTCAGGCATACCATTTTTCTAGTTCCACATAGGTAAACACCTCTTCAAATCCAGCAGCCACTGCTATGTTGTAAATAACATTTGTAATTGCAAACAGATTAGGGTTTTCTGCCTACCTGTTACAAAAAAAGGGAGCTGTGTACTTCAATTTTTGGCAATCCAAAAATAGTTTAAAACCTACTTACTGAAGGACATCATCAGCATTTTCTAACTGCTGTTGATAAATGTTCTATAAATAAGTATTATTTTTCCATAACATGTTGCTCAAAGAGGGCACTGAATAAAAAAAGTATCTTTAAAAAGGCTAGGGAAAAAAAGAATTTATCTTTGTCTGATCATCATGTTTGGCAGCCTAAAGTAGGTTTTTATCAAATTCATTTCTGAGAGACCTTTGACAGAGGTTAGGATAGACTTCTACAGTAGATACTTAGGGCCAAACCCTCTGTCCCTCTCTGCGGGGCATGCCAGGCCTGAAATGGAGAAGAAATGCCATGGCTTGCACAAGCACAGTAGGGTAAAGGGAAGCAAGGTCCCTCGCAAACTGATTGTCACTCTTTATACAAACTGGAGCTCAACTCCAAGCAGGGGCACTGGAACAATTTTTATAGTGGGGGTCCTGAGAGCCACTGAACCAAACCATAAACCCTGTATATAATAGAAACCACTTCAAGCCAGGGGGTGCAGCAGCACCCCCAGCACGCATGATTCCAGGGGCATAGATGGGGAACGGTGGACAATATGAGTCAATCCAGATACACAGGCCCAATACCACACACAGGGAGAGTAGCTCCTTTGGCCATTACATGCATTGTTCCTCAGTCCTGTGTACAATACCCCAGGGTGAAATTCACCCCTGCGCAGACAACTAACAAAAGGCCTATGCCCACTTAAGACCTATTTTAAGGATGCTAAGTGGTGGATAGGCCCTGTCCTGGCTCTCTGTGCAGAGGTGTATTTCACCCTGTGCGCACAACTCACTTATGAGGGCAGCATTCTCAAGCATTTGGCCCTGTATGAGTGAACATAAGTATGTATGGCTTCTAAATACAGTGAACCTAGTCTCGACTAATCAGTGCTGCTTAACAGAAGTGACCTTTTAATAAAAGTGGAGGAGAACTGTACTCATGAATTTTGGCATACCTGAGGATACAGATTTTACTATTCATCAAACCCTGTAAATAAATGTTTGTTAGTTAAATGTATTGTGGTATCTTATGATAAAAGTGACAGGGAAATGCTAAAACTATGTGAAACATTAAAAAACAAAAGACAGCTATTCCATTTGCCTCAATGTGATCAGGTTTACCTCCGGGTAAGAATGGCATCACAGTAGCATCTGAAAGGGTGGTCATTTCTTGGCCAACCAGTGGTGCACTCTCCCCTCCTTCAAACATCCCAAAAACATTTACCTTATAGGTAGTGCCTGCCCTACAAGAGTAAAAAAAAACAAAACATGGATATGTCAAATCAATTTGGTCAGCTAAATGCTAATGTTTCACCAATAAATAAACTAGACCTTTTAAAGTGGATTTGATTGCTTTTTAGATATCTCACATGTGAAGCATGATCACAGTTTCTATAGTGACTATTATTATATTATGCTATATGGTATAGTACATATTCTAAATCCATATGTCTGTGTTTGCTTACATACCTCCGAACTTCAGTGAGAGTTTTCCTTAAGGCAGCATCTGAGTGAGGAACTAAGGAATTCATGATTTGGTCCTTCGTTACATTAAAGATAACTACTCAGTTTTTTTCTATAGAGGAGAAGGTCCAGAAATGTAAAGCCCTGAGTACCTCAACTGATATAATGTGGTGTAATTCCATTGAAGCCAATGGAGCTCTCCCGCCTTATACCCGCTGGGTATCTGGTTCCAGATCTGTAACTATATACCATAGTTTGTTCATTTGAGGTCAGATTTTTAATGGTGCCACTCTGAGCATGCCCAACTGACACAAATACAATTCCTGATGCTCCCATGCAATTCCCAGTGCTGATGTAGGAGTATGACATGCTCAGAATTGTATCTTTAAATCTCTGGCTCTTCCCCATAATGCACATAGAGCTCTATCCAGAACTGAACTAGACTGCAACAGTTTTAGCTTCAAATTTCTTTAGAAAAAACTGCTCCTAGTACCAAGCACACCATCTTTCTCTCTCTCATGCCCCAGTGAGATCACAGACAGAACATCGGAATCCATGCTTACAGATGCCTTTCTGAGGTTGAATAACAATGCCCTGGAAGCCCATGGCCCTTAAAGGTTTTTCTTACTTATGTTTGACTCTGTCCTACCTGCCAGCCTCTGTATCATTGTGGCCTTAATGCAGCCTTACCTACAATAGCATTAAAACTAAGGAAAAGGGGGTATCTTTGTGAAAAATACATACTTTTTTCATAAACACATTGCTGTAAAGAAGGGATGGTAGAACTGTTCATAACCTGAGCCGTTTTATTTCTAATGATTAAACTATTAACACCAAATTTAAAAGAATTATTAGCCATACCTAAGCTCTTCCAATACAACTGTATTGTCATATGGCCCAACAATTAGTTCTCCAAGTCTATCTTCTCCTGTCGGATGGAAAGTTATTTTGTAACCTCTCACTTCCCCAGGGGCTGGCTCCCAAGTTACTCTGAAACTTGACATAGTGGAATCAGACGTTTTCAGGTTTCTGGGTGGTTTATATGGAGAGGCTGCAAAGATCAAAGTGGAAAAAGCCATAATTTAGATCACTTATGTATATGAAAAATATTAATAAATACTACTGCAAAAAACCCATGTACAACTGCCATTGGTTATTAATTGTATGTGTATTTTTCAATTTAAAACAATATTTTAAAAATACCTATTCCGGGCTCACGCTGGCTTTGCTTGGCATAAGCACTAGTACCAAGCCATGAGAGGCAAGATCATATGCTTCCTCTCAATCCAAAACCAGAAAATGAGAAAATTACCAACCAGACATTAAAACAAGCCCAACAGCCCTCACCCACAAATACCACCAGCCCTTCTCAGGCCTCTTCCTCCTTCAGGGTAAAGAGACAGGCCTTGCAGCATGTCCTGAAGGTCAAAAGATTCAGGTTTCAGAGTAGCAGCCGTGTTAGTCTGTATTCGCAAAAAGAAAAGGAATACTTGTGGCACCTTAGAGACTAACAAATCTATTTGAGTCACACCAAGGAGGGGAATAAAATCCAAAGTTGAGGCCCTTCATAAAAAATACCCTGCCAGCAGACCCCTCCTTTTATACTCAGAAGGCAATGTGGCACAGGGGAGAGAGCCAGTGTCTCATGTAGGTGAAGGTCTTAAGCCATTTAGAGATTTACTATTTCTAAACTAACAGGCAGCCAGTTCAGATCAGAGTGTACTGGTGTCATGTGCTCCTGGGCAAGAGACACTGCTTAGCAAACAAGTGGTCCCATTAGTGACAGACATGGCAATTTCTTGCATAGTCCTTGAAAGACCTTATTGTATTAAGTTTGTGTGTTATTGTGGACGAGGAATCTATGTAACCTCTCGGGGGGGGGGGGGAGATGGGACAGATGTGAGATGAGGGAATTAAAAAATTATACTAAAAATGTGCCAGACAAGTATGGACTTTGGGGACAGTAAGTGTTCAGTGGATTTCCTGGGGAATCCCTAGGGAGAGGTTAATCAGCGAATTATAGAATCATAGGACTTGAAGGGACCTTGAGAGGTCATCTAGTCCTGTCCCCTGCACTCATGCCAGGACTAAGTATTATCTAGACCATCCCTGACAGGTGTTTGTCTTAAAAATCTCCAATGATTGAGATTCCACAACCTCCCTGGGTAATTTATTCCAGTGCTTAACCACCATGACAGTTAGGAAGTTTTTCCTAATGTCCAAACTAAACTTCCCTTGATGCAATTTAAGCCCATTGCTTCCTGTCCTTTCATCAGCAGTTAAAAAGAACAATTTTTCTCCCTCTTCCTTGTAACAACCTTTTATGTACTTGAAAACTGCTATTATGTCCCCTCTCAGTCATCTTTTCTCCAGACTAAACAAGCCCAATTTTTTCAATCCTCTCTCATAGGTCATGTTTTCTAGACCTTTAATAATTTTTGTTGCTCTTCTCTGGACTTTCTCCAATTTGTTCATGAGAATTCCCCAATTCCAATTATACACTAACCCAGCTGTTTGAAGCTACACACTGAGGAGAAGGTCATTTTCTGCTGACTATTTGTTACCAAAGGCCAAGATCAAGGCCCAAGCTGTACAAAGAAATGGCTGATCTGCCCAACTTTCATTCTGGCTCAGGATCTATGATGGATGAACTTGCAACCACAGGAAACACCCAGTTGTGGGTCTTGAAGAACTGACACCAATCGCATCTTAGTTTGGAATTGGGGTTGACCTCTGGTAAGCTTTTTAGAATGTGTGTAGGTTCTTGTATTGTTTTAATACATTTTCTCTGAAATGCTTTTACCTTAACAATAAAAGTGCTTGCTTAGAAGGAGCTGTGTGATAACTTATAACTGCTGGCAATACATGGTCATAGCTCTTGAACAGAAAGCAAAGCACAGGCACAAGCTCCTGTCTATTTGGCCATGTGGCTTGCTGGGGATATCACCATGTAAGGCAGAAGCTAACAAATGGTGGTCCGCCTCGCTTAAGGGATCATGAATAACCTTGTCACCTCTTCCAGTTACTTCCTCATCCTAGCCAAATGACACCTGCCTTGTCCAGCTGGAGCCTCAGCTATCTAGCTGTTCATACCCCAGTCATTACCAAGCATTGGGTAAGGTGCTCAGCAGAAACGCCTTAATCAGATAGGTAACAGGCTGGCTTGCCCATGAGCTGAAGAGCCTGGGGCTAAGTCAACCTTAATTACAGGATGAGCCCCACCTGAGAGGAATCAGGTGATTCCAGTATAAAGAGGGGGGAAAGCGCAGGAATCTGTGGCACGGTATGCAGAGAGTGAGGAAAACTCCCCAGGCATGGAGAGACCCTGGCCAAGCAGGGGAGGGAATGCAATGATCCCTAGCAGAAAGGCCTGGGAAAGGAGGAGGAGAAACCTTGGTTGTGTGGATTTATGAATGGACTTTGTTTTGGGATTTTGTGTTTTATTTACCTTTTATTTTATATTAATAAACCTCATACACATGTGGAAGAAGAAGAGGGACAAGATGGAGCTGTCCAGAATCCCATGAGGCAGTCCTTGAAGCAGAAGAGCTATTATGCAGAACCATCTAAAAACTGAGAGGGAAGACCTGTTTACTCTCACTTGAGTTCACAGGTAAGTCAGATAGATATTCCACCACCAGGAGGAGATCACCTACTACAATGCCTGTGCAGTCTCTGTGTCATAGCCTTGTCTGTACCACAGTTAACACAGACCATGGAGATCTTAGGCAGCTGGATATCTGACAGTTATCTCACCTCAACTTTCCCAATAACCATAACCAAGGCTTACAAGCTAGACATTTGACAATAGCTAACTAGTGTCAAGCGACAGCCTTACAAGCACTTTCTTAATAAAAGCCAGCAACCTGCCTTTCCTAACCAAAATTTTCACAATCTTCACCAATAATGGACACATTTCTTCGTCCCTGAGCACCACCAGCTAAGCATGAGATGGGTCCAAAGTGCACGTTGTGGCACAATGTGCTCACAATGACTCTAGTACCCCAGTGAGCCACACTGGCCGCAATTGAAGCAGAGAAGTTGTAACATTTGTATCTCTCAGATATTGCCCTACATCCACGGCAGAACACAATTAAATCCAAATCCATTTGATTTTCTCTGCAAAGCACCAGACAATTGCCTTGCAAAAGGAAGCACTTGTATCAGAAAGAGGGCAGATCAGATTAATGAGGCTCTCCACTACTCAAAACAAATCCCCTTACCAAGGCTTAATGCATGGTGTGTTGATTTTAAAGGGCTCTGAGAGAAAATATTGTTCCTTCAACAGACTACTTTATCCCTGGCCAGAGTTCCATGGGTAGTCCTCTAGTCACTTTCCCTCCTGTTTTAGCTACTGCAGATCATTGTAAACCATGGTCACTGATGAGGCCAAATCCTCACAAAACAAGTCACTGCATTCCATCTTGATAACAGGAACACTAAGCACACCCTGAAAGTGACCTTCTGCAGCAACACTGAGTGATATGACCCCACGCTGACCTATCTCAGAGTGACACTAGATCGCATACTAACCTTCCACGAAGGGAGCTGCCAAGACAAAGACAAGGGTCAACCTCGTACAGCAACTGGCAACCACAAGCTGGGGACCATCAGCATCAGTGTTAAGGACATCAGCGATGGCCCATGGGTATTCTGTATCTGAGTACTGTGCAACGGTATGGACCAGAAGTAGCCATACTCAACTTGTTGATGTCCAGCTGAACACTGCAGTGTGGTGCATCACTGGAACTCTCAAGTCAACCCCGGAACCTTGGCTGCAAGTGCTGTCACACATTGCTCCCCTATCCATTCACCATGATACCGTGACCCTTTGGGAATTCCAGAGGATCATGGAAAATGAACATCTTCCCATCCACCAAGGCCTTAACAACGCCCCTTACCACTGCTGGAAATCATGTAAGCCTCATGGACCCATGCATTTAACAATTTAACATCCCTTCAACAATGCAACTTCAACCCAGATGAAGCTTGGAAAGCCCAATACAGTTCACAAGAAGTCACAAACAAACACTTTGTGAAAGACCTGACGCAGAAGATCCCTGGCTTCAATCTCCCACAAAGCTCATGGGCAATCCTACATCACACCTGCACAAACCTTGGCAGATGCAGATACTTGCTGCACAAATGGAAAATTAAAGACTCTCCAGAGTGCGACTGTGGTCACCCAGAACAGATTATGCAACATATAACACTCAATGCCCGATTCGTGAATACTAAGGAGACATCACCACCCTGCTACTTCAGATGCAATTATTTGACGTAACCATCTAAATGTACATGTATAGTTGTTGCTCTATATTTATGTCAGCCATATGAAGAAGACGACCCATGAGGACAATGCCAAGGAATAAGATACCTAGCAACCATTTAAAGAATACCTGAGAACCAAAGACAAATTACAAAGTCCTAACAAACCACTGAGAAGTGGTCTGTTGAAGGAACAACGTTCTCTCACAGAACTGTCCAGAAACACTTATTTCCCATTGACTTCTGAGGACCAGCCACCAGAACAGGTCTGCTGCTCTAACAAAAGTGGTATACCCCAACCTCAAATAGCAGGAGGCAACAGTCAGGCCATGACACAGGTAACATTTTCAACAGTCCCAACTCCAAGCCAATCCTTTAGCAATTTTTTGTTAATTCCTGTTCTTGGAGATTTGGCAGATCACGAATTAGCTAACACTTTGTCTACTTACTGTACAATTGCTTTTCTACCCCCCTACAATCAATACCTTTAATCATAAGCTTTTTACTATTTATTCAAATTTAATTATATATAATACATACCTGTTGTTCCTTCTCCTTGCCTGTGTTTTCCTTCCCCAGATTTATACATTGGAATAATAGAGATGTTGTATTTGGTTAAAGGCTGAAGTCGTTTTAACACTGTAGTTGTGGAAGTAGCTGGTACTTTTGCAACCACCTGCCTTCCTCCACTGACTGGTCGGTAAACTACACGATAGCTCACAACTTTCCCAGGTGCAGGCTGCCATGTAACTCTCATTGAATTCTCTGTCTCTTCGTTTACTCTCACCCTCCTGGCATTTGGTGACACTTTTCAATGTAAAAATATGGATAAATATTTATTTTGTCACATAAAAACATGCACAGAGATATCTACACATTCATTCAGCACTACTGATATCATCTGTGATTTGTCCTTCCATATTACAGCATATCATTAAATAGGAGTTCATTTGCATTTCTAAGAGCCTACCATGAAAACTTTCTGATCTCACTGGAGTAAATTAACACAACAGCTATACTTAGATAACTATGCTTTCCAGCACAGAGCAAAAAAATGAGCAATTCATGTAACACAGCAATCCAGCATAATAAAGGAGTTCTACATAGTAAAACATCATTTTTGGTAACTTATTGTTTAAATAATGAGTTCAGCTTCCAAATGCTAGTGAAAAAGGGCCAAATCCTGCAGACATGACTTGTATGTTTTTGGGGGGGAGGGGGATTTTTTTATTCGGGCAAAACTCCCTGTGAAGCCCACTTTTTCAGACCAAAGAGATTCAGATAGTTCTGATAAGGTACTGACAAGCATCCAAACTATTAGGTGGTTACCTCCAAACAAATAGACCAGCCCAATCTTTTGTGAGCCTCCCACCACTAATCTTAAGGCAGTAACAGTTCTGAAAAGTGTGGATGTCTTATAAAGCACTTCAGTTTCACTCTCCAGGCAATAACACCCAGGCTTCTTAAGTCATGTTCCTGCCTTGTAGCAAACACTGTCAAATAAAAAACCTGAAGTGAAATGGAAGGCATGTCTGGCACTGGCTGTCAGCTGGGCATGCCACCCTAGGTTTTGACAAGGCAGAGCCTTCTTGGCACGCCAGAGTCAGAGTCAGTTTTCACTTCACTGAGAGGTATTCCACAGAATGCTAGAATAACCTCTCTCAGCATTTGGAACTGGTCATAGAACCATAGGCTTAGAAGGGACCGCAAGGCTCATCTAGTCTTTCCATTCTGGTCTGTTCATTTTCAAACAGTTGTAACATTAGGAAGATTAATACTATGCAGTGATTGTCACATAAGAAAAATCTAGAACTGTGAGTAAGAGATGCAGCCAACTTCAAACCCAGTCACCTGAGCCTGGGAGGAAGAAATCACAGGGCAGGAAAATTAACTAACCCCAATGGAATTAACTCTGACTTCTCTCTCTACCCTGGCCACTTTGTTCCTCCTGTTTCTCCCCCAACAACCACACCCTCCAACCCACAAAGCCCCAGGAACTATCCCCAGACTCTGCCACACTGACTCACGTTGAACTGTAATTTACTCTCTAAGTAACCCCGTTAATTTCAATGAGATTCCTTGCAGAGTAGGGTATAATTTAACGTGAATAAAAGTAGCTGAATATGGTTCCATGAGATATAAATGACTTATGATTATAAATAATCATAGCTCAGAAAAAAAAAAGTATTTGCAAAGCTCATCTTTGCAAATACTATCAGGCAAGGGGTTTATAATTGTGATCTGATTTCAATGCAGAACTGTGCCTGGAAGGGTTTGCAAATTGGTCCCAATTTATATACCATTGTTTAATATTGCTATGCATCTGTCTTTATTTAAACCCTGATCCGAGACACACAATCCCATTGGATATCAGAGGGGTAGCCGTGTTAGTTTGTAGCCACAAAAACAACGTACCTCTCAAAGTACTTCATTGAGTTGAGAGGGGCAAGGGTTTGGCTGGGTTTTTTTAAGGCAGGGGTTAATAAAAAATAAGGTCTAATCTCTTGTCAATGTAAGTTGCATTAATAGGAGTATCAACAGTTTATGTGTGGGATAATAATGTCACAATATCCCCAGGTCAGAATTTAGGCTGTTCTTTGGGGTGGCTATGCTGTACTGCACTTACCTTCAGTAGTAGCCTCTCCTTCTAGAGGAGCTCCGTCTCCACTGCTATAGGAAGCGAAGACTGAAATCTTATATTTAGTCTCTGGCTGTAAATTTTCCAGCACAGTATTTATTACATTTCCAGGAACTGTGCTCTCCCCAGTCTGACCATCATAGAGCGATTTCCATACTATTCTATAACGACGAACTGCTCCTGGAGCTGCTGTCCAAGATAGTCCCGCTGTAGTGTCAGTTATGTCTCTAATAACCAAATCACGAGGTGAGCCACGGTCTGCAAGAAAGGAAGTCATAAGAGAGGGACTATGACTGAGACACAGCTACCGAATATTACAGCGAAAATAGGAACAGAAAAATAAAATGCTCATAGAATAAAATTAAAATGTTCACAAGAACACCAGCTCAAATGAAATACAGTCATTCTTTTATGAGGAGGATTAAGGCCTTTGTTCAGCAAACCACTTAAGAACAGGGTTAACTTTAAATACATGAGCAATCCCAACCCTACTCAGCAAGACACTCGATCTTGAATACTTCGCTGAACAGGGATGGAATTACTCACATGCTTAAAATTAAGCATGTGCTTCAGTGCTTTGCAGTTAATCTAGGTTAGTTTTGTCTTCCAAACTAGCAATTATGCCTTACAATCCATCTTCATCCCAAAAGCTCACGTAACTCATTTATAGGCAAATAATGAAATAGGGTAATTTTTTCCTGATGTTAAATCTGTGTGAAAAAAAATCCTTCTAAATTTCTTGAGTCCTTCACCCTTTCTTTACTTGTTCATGTCCCTTACCCTTATATTTGACACTGCCTCCAAACAGCTATCCTCTCACTTCCTTTTATAAGTCTGTATACCGCAACGAGATCCCTTCTTAGAAGTCTATTCTGCCACTGATGCAAGGGCATTTATGCAAGTAGCATTTATTGGATTTACCAGAAATAAATCACTTTCCACTGAATGATTAATTCAGACACTTAAGAGTTTTTGTTTGCTTGTTTTTCAGGAAACATTAGGGGTCCAACTGTAGTCAATGGAATTTACACCTGTGTGACTTGGACCCATGGCTCACCTAAAGCTTCAGGCGGGATAATCATGTCCCTCTATTATTCCAGTTCTTCTTTGTTGTATCTTTCCATTTCCATAACCTCTTTATTAAAGTAATAGGTTAAGAACTGCACACAGGTTTTCCCCATTTAGGAAATGTCTGTCATTGTTTTCAGCCCTTTTCTCTTTCCTGTGCCTGAGAATTATAGATTTGGCTGCTATCATTGCTACCAGCACCCATCTTCCTGAATGGTGTGAGAATATACCTGTCAACTTCCCCCACTGTATCTATTTACAACTAATATGTCATGTATTTACAACATAAAGTGTAGTAATTGTAGGCTGGAGACACTGTCTTTTCTGTACTAAGTTTTGCCAGCCTCCTGTAGTATTATTCTTCATAGCTGGTTCTCCTCACATTTCTTGGAGCACACTAAACAGCTCCTTAGTCTGTATAATCAAGAAGGTGTAAGCTGAGAGGCCTGATGCTCACTTTAGTACACCAGTTTCATGCCCATATAACTCTGTTGACTTTCATAGAGCTCACTGGTTTAAAACTGATGAAACAGCCTGGAGGATTAGGTCTATGGAGTTTGCTGAGTTCAGTGTGACATCTGGGTATACTTATTAATGTGAGCTAAAATATGCTACTGGAATGGTTAGAGCCCTAGGGTGTTTTTGTTTTTGTTTTTTCTTTTCTTTATGCAATGGCAAAGTTGTAGCTATAAACAAAAAATCCCTACACGCGCAGATGCAGTGCCTACTTTGATGTGTACTCTATGTGGAATTCCTTACTGATCTCCCTAAGGCCTTCCTGCAGTGAGCAGGGCTGCAATGGCTCCCTTGAGTGGCTGCTTAGCAAGAGGTTCCCCCAAACCAATCGCTGTTCATGGCTTAAGCAGTGAGGATGGCCTTGAGCCAGCCCTCTACACCACAGATAAGTTTTACCCACAATGACAAGTACCCACTAATATACTTGAGATTGACCAAGAGCCATAGTACCAGAATCAAACTTTGTTGAATGCTGGGGAAGTTTCAACCCTAATCCAACCTTCACAGAGCACGCTCATCTTTGCAAATACTATCAGGCAAGGGGTTTATAATTGTGATCTGATTTCAATGCAGAACTGTGCCTGGAAGGGTTTGCAAATTGGTCCCAATTTATATACCATTGTTTAATATTGCTATGCATCTGTCTTTATTTAAACCCTGATCCGAGACACACAATCCCATTGGATATCAGAGGGGTAGCCGTGTTAGTTTGTAGCCACAAAAACAACGGTGGCACCTTAAAGACTAACAGATTTATTTAGGCATAAGCTTTCGTGGATAAAAAACCCACGTCTTCAGATGTATGGAGGGAGCTGAATCCCATTGGAGTTGGTAAGACTACTTGTATAAAGGCTGAAGGTTTGAATGATATTGTTGTAGCAATAATCAATGGATTAAATAAACATGGTCTCCCATTAATTCTGAATCAGTGAAACAATTATTACATTTTGGCTTATTGATGAAAGGACACAGTTGCTAGGATTTTATTAAAATGTTGTTAGTGGTTATATCTTTAATAAACAGAATACACTTGTACAATCTTATTTTTCTAAATCCAACCCATTACTAGTATGTGATCCAGACAAGGGTCCCTTGGCTATCTCATCACCTTTCTCTGGCGACCACTGGTTTTCCCATCCAAACTTCACCACAAATTCCTTCAATCCTTCTAGACTGCCACTCTAAATCTGACACACACACACACAGGCACTCTTGATTGCATAAATAACATTTTAATATCCAGCTTTTTGTTAATATTGAATTATTTACTGTCATAAGGAAAAATAACTACACTATTGCATCTTTCAGTGTAACTTTATCCCGTTATGCTAAAAGGGCCAGATTCATCCTAATATACACTCCATGCAAACTCACTGATTTCAGTCCATTAAGTAGGGCAGAATTTGGATCCCAAAGAGTAACTTTCCTGGAAGACTGAAAAAAGATTTGTCTTCAAAAGTAAATTACACCAATTTTCTGTCTACTCTAAAGTTTCTGCTCCCAACCCTTGGCTTTTTCATTCAATAAAAAATCTGAATATAATCCAAATGGAAATATTATGGAAAACCCAACATGATAGAATGCACAGATGTTTCACAGTAAAAAGCTCTCTTTCCATATTTTTAATGTAATATAAATATACAAGTCACTTTATATGGACTACTTCAAATCAAGTCTCTGCCACAATATGATTTCAGTATTAAACTATCTGCTACCACCACACAATTCTCAGCAAATAACTCTGGGACAGTATGGCTAATGATGTGTTGGAGACACTGCAACAGTCATTGCATATTTAAACCAATTATTAAATTATTATATGTGCCACTAAATAGCAGAAGAAAATAATTTTTTTGCAATGGAGTGTAATCAAGCCCAGCTACCGACACTGTTAGCTCTGGAAAGAAAACAGAAATCGTATGGAACTAAAGTACCATTTTTTGTTGAATAAAAATAAACTTTGGGCTTCTTACCAATCTGCCAGGCCTAAATGGAAAAATTTGACTTCAATAGCTGGAAACTGCTGACAAGACATCTTACCAACTAAGGGAAATTAGACTTTTAATATGTTATACTGCAACTGAGAACATTTATCTAAAACAACACACTAATTTGATTTGCACCTCATGTGCGAGCTAATTTGTAGGCAGATCTTATTTTCACAAGAAGCTACCCTACGAGTGTCTATGGGCCTGGAGGTGGGAGAGAGAAGCAGCTGTGTTTAGGATGTGGTGCAAAGTCCTAAATTATTAAGATTCCATTAACTAAGCTGCTACGTTGGGAGTTTAGAAATATACTTAAGTTCAGCAACATTACCAGTATAATGTAATGGCTAGTAGGCATACAATTATACCTATTAGCCATGTTTAGTTTGTTGGAGAAGTAGAAGTATGCAGATTACACGGTAATTCTGCTTATCTACTATTTATCTGTCATAGGGGTTTGCACTGCTGCCTAATACTAACGTATCTGAGCAATTATTCTGATCTTCTGTTTAAATGGTCAAGAATCTTAATAGCTAAATGCTCCAACAAGAAGGATTCTCATACACCTTAATATCTCTGCTGCTTACAACAGGCTAGCCAGATAATGTAGAAAGACTGTTCACAATAAGGTAGGGTAAGGGCATGGTGGTGAAGCAGATGGTGGTTGTACTGGCTGGTGGTGGTGGGTTTGGCTCAGAGCCAACAGAATCAGCATAGTCCTCTCTCTTTTCTCCCCTGTTTGGAATGGATGCCCCAGGCATCACAGCTCCACTTTTTCATCCAGTCCCAGTATCACCATCACACGATGAAGTGCTCTGGTTTTGAAAACTATCCAAAAGCTCCTGCCCCCAGTAACTGTGCTAGACACTATGGTATTCAAGAGTCCCAGAATTCACTGGTTACAAGCACAGTTGAAGCCTTGCTGTGTCTATAAGCATTAAACCAGTGCTGCTGTGTGGACATGTCAAACCATTGCAAGGGCAAGCAAGGCAAGCAACCATTTCCTGCCATCAGGGCCAGATCCAAAGCCCACTGTAGTACTGAAGACTCCCTTTGACTTCAACAGGCTTTGGCTCAGGTTCTCAATGTCTCTACAACAGTTTCCTCACTTAGCGCAGACACACCCTCAGATAGAAAACAGGGGCTCTTCCTTCCAGCTCTGAATCTCCGCAAGTCTTCACTTTCCATATCAAGGCTTTTCACCATGCTGAGCCAGAGACACAATATCCGATTGAAGTAAGTTTCCTATACTTGCTTGGCTCTTGTCTCCTGAGCTGTCCCGCAATCATTTTTGCTCCTGAACACATGACTGAATCAGTGAAGGCTACGCCTTCACTACTAGTTAGGGGTGCGAGTAAAAACACGAGTGAAGCTGCAGTAGCATGGGAAGCTGTAGCAGAGGCATGGCTGAGCCATGCCGAGACAAGCCCAATTAAAACCGCTGGGTCTGTACACTGCACGGCTGGGCTCGGCCTCCGCTGCTTCTACTCAAGCTTGATCAGCACCACCACAAATGTATGTACACCAGC
This sequence comes from Lepidochelys kempii, assembly GCF_965140285.1. Lineage (NCBI taxonomy): Eukaryota > Metazoa > Chordata > Testudines > Cheloniidae > Lepidochelys > Lepidochelys kempii. The sequence goes on from NC_136382.1 coordinate 60,430,233, forward strand.
AAAGGAATCACATCCCTCCTTCGTAGTGTGGACATAGCCTAAAGGTAAAAACCTTAACAGTCAAAAAAAAATAAATGCCCTTATTCTGTCCTCAGTTACATACCCACAGTTCCCTCTGATTGCAGTGGAAGAAACACACCTCTATCAAGCCCAAATGTATACATTTTCTATACATGTACTCAAGCTAGTTTTCAAGATTAATATGTAACCGTAAATCTCACATTGATCCATATTTCACTCAGATTAAATGTAAATTAGATCTGAGCCAATATCCTAAGCAGTCAGAATTTAATCAACGAAGGAAACAAACCCCCTCACGCCATGCACACACTGAACTTTTACGGCCTGATTCCTTTCTTGTTTACAACAGTGTAAATCATGAGTATCTCCACTGAAGTCAGAAGGCCAGATCCTCACATCCAGCCAAGTTCATCTCAGAGTAGGATGTGTGTGTTGGATGGGACACAGGCGGCTACCTTAACACTACTCCTGATCCAGGCCCTGCTGATGATCAAATTGGCCTCTAGCGTAAGATAGGACAGCCACTTATGTTGGCTGGTAATGTCTCCCTAGGGACCATTATGCAGCTGAATATGTTGGAGTGCAGAGCACTCTGGCCACACCTCGTCATGTGACATAACCCGCTATGATTGGGAAATTGGAAGAGAGCTTCCTGTACCAGCTGTTTGCTAGTGGAGGATTCCTCTACATAAGGGGAGTCCTCACTTGCCCTTTTAGGCCAGGTTGCTGGCTGTTTTGCACAGGAGGCTGAATCAAGGAGCCCTGGATCTGGCCCACCAGAGTTACACCAGCATAAAACGGATATGAGATCATAATCAACCCCTGAAAAATCTACCTTATCTATCTATTCCAGCAATTAGTTAGTTACCCAGCAACTAATTAGTTATATATATATATGTAGGAAATCAGTTCAATTTTTCTACTTCCCCAGACAAGAAAATTCAAATGCTTGCTCGATGGTTATCAAAAGTCACTTGCAAATGTCAGGGTAAAAAATCTTGGAATGTATCATTGAAAAAAATGCATGAGACAGCACTAAATCTCTTTGAAAGACACTGAGTCCTTGTTTCGGTCTGTATGGAGAAGAACTACGTAATTCAAACATTACGGAAAGTTCCAATGATAAGCTAAAAACTTCATTGTCACGAAATGTCACTTGAGTTAGACCCATTCAGTCTGTAGGAGGTCATTCGTTTCTAAAACATTCTTATGTTGCTATAGAAACAGCAAAAAAACAACAACATATATCTAATAAGAAACCACTATTCATTTCCTGGCAAAAAAAATCCAAGCTCTGAGAAATGTATACAGCAGGAGAGTCCCTGAAACTAGAATGTGCATCAACTATGACAGGGGTTCTCAAACTTGGGGTCAGGACCCTCAGGGGGTCACAAGGTTATGACTTGGGGGGGTCGCGAGCTGTCAGCCTCCACCCTAAACCCCACTTTTCCTCCAGCATTTATAATGGTGTTAATATGTTTTAAATGATAAGGAGGGTCGTACTCAGAGGCTTGCTATGTGAAAGGGGTCACCAGTACAAAAGTTTGAGAACCACTGAACTATGATGAATCCTCACATCCCAATTCTCACAGCATTAAAAGGAATGGCAGAACTGGGCCCTATAACATTTAAATAGAAAGACTTTCATTCTAAGGGGAGGGAAGACCATTATTTAATCCCCAATGAAGACTATCTCCTGTGTAGAGTAAAATATGCAGTTCTTGTAGTTTACATTACACTAATCTACATTATAAGTATTGGGTCAGATTCTGATCTCAGCTTCACTGAGGTTTAAAGCATGATGGGCTGAACCCTCTCCTGACATAAAACCTGGCACAGCTCATTTACTTCAATCAAGTTATGTCAATTTACACCTGCAGAGATTCTGACCCAGTAACTTCTCTCACATAAGTGGAGTTGCTCTGGAATTACTGTGGTGCAAGCAAGGTCAGAATGGGGCCCACTGTATCTTGTTCTGATAAACAGCTATAAATGCTTTTTTTTTTGGTGACATTGCTCTCAAGTTCATATTTAAAATGGTAATGAACAACTCTGCTTTTAGACATCTGACGCACTCACCCTGACCAGCACTAGCAGTTCTAAAAAATCCTAGCTTCCAGCAACAGGGTGCTCATAAAATAGATTTTCATCTTCCAAAGCATGGAGACGTGGATTAGGACTAAACATACCTGTATAGACTGCCTGACCTAGAGAGAAATTTGTTTTTCTTTAAAAACTGCAAACTATTATCCGTTCAAGTTAAGCTATTAAACAGCCTGTGTACAGTATATTCTTGTTATCTGACAATATGCCTCTGGGCAGAAAAGGAAACTCTTGCAGGCCTGCTCTTACCACCCCCTTTCCCAGGGGAAAACAGATTAGAAAAACAGTAGCTCTCAGAAACAGTTGATCGTTAGCTTAGGACTGGATTTCTACTCACTGTGTTCACCGTTATATCCTATTTCTGGGGTATGACGTGTGGTTTTGGCTGAGCTGATGTAACAAAATAATAAAATGGACAACTCAATGTATTTCTGAGGGAATCTTTCTGTGGGTTTTCTTAAGTCTCATCTGTACATCTACTTGTGATTTGTGTTGTGTCACTGGGACAGAGAGCTGGGGAACAGCAGCAGAAGTAGCTCTCTGGGCACTGCAACTCCAATTAGGCACAGCTATCATTGTCAGATTTACTCCCAGGCAACTAACTGAGAGACTGGGAATAGGCCGGAGAGAGCTACAAGGCTAACTAACACATTAGCCAAGAACGTAGGAAAGGCACTGGAAGGAAGTGCCAAGGTGGAGAGAGAACCAGAAAGAGGCAGGCTCTCAGAGTCAGTCCCATGAGAAATCTCTCTGAGGGCGAGCTCTTCAACCTCTCCTACTCTTGGTCTAAGGGGCTGAAGATGATATACTATTGTAGAACAGGTTTCAGAGGAACAGCCGTGTTAGTCTGTATTCGCAAAAAGAAAAGGAGTACTTGTGGCACCTTAGAGACTAACCAATTTATTTGAGCATGAGCTTTCGTGAGCTACAGCTCACTTCATCAGATGTTTACCGTGGAAACTGCAGCAGACTTTATATACTGCACAATGCTGTGAAGATGGTGGGGAACCACTGTAAATAAGCCACATGTGGGGTTTACAAGCAAAGAGTCTCCACGTGGTCTGTGTACGCAGAGGAAGATAGGCTAGGAGGAGCCTCACCCGGTTCTAATCACCACAAATAATGAAGAATACTGTTAGAGTTGCATAAAAACAAGATGGCCCTGCTTTGGTGCCTCCACTGCCACAAGTCCTGTTTCACTAGCTGAATTCTGTGGTTGGTTTAATTTTCTTTTCCTTTTCGCAGTTTCAGTTCTGTCGCATTTAAACTCCAATACAATTCTATTTAGCAGCAGGTAAGGGAAACCTTCCACCAGCCACCTCTGTGAATGGAAGGGAAGCCAAAGCGGCCAGATCCTGGCTGGGGAAAGAGGGATGGCTCACCCCCTTGAAATCTACCAATGCCCTCCAACCAGAGCTTTGTGGTGTCAGGCCCATATATTTTAGAGAGAGGATGTGTATGGAGCATCTTCTGCAGCATTCTCACCTCTGGAGCCTGCAGCTATCCAGTTAAGAGCTGATGCAGTTTAAGCATTTTTATCCTCCACAAACTTTCCTCTGACTGCTACTCCTCACCAACAGGTGCACTCAGCCAATGGCTAAAAGAGGCTAAATACCTGTGTTCTAAAAACAGCCCCAGGACTACTGTCAGCCTTCTCAGATCTGTATGAATGGGGCATGAAAAAAACCTGCTTATTCCATGGGGTAGGGAAAGCCACCTCCCCACCCCATCCCCAACAAAACAGTAAGGAAGAAACCCATGTCCCATACATAGGAATAACTTCCATAATATGGAATATGGCCCTCCATCTCTAATTTCTCGTGTGCTTACTTCTTTCTTCTCTACTGCCTTTGAACAGTTTATAAAACACTGGGCCTCTGGAATGTGTTTATCCTTAGGCTGGATGGATCAGATAGCTATGCAAACATTTTATATAGCTGAGATTATCTGGAGTTCTTTGGAAAACTTTGCACCTGAATTCTTTTAGAAGGAGAAAAGATGAGGTAAGTGCAGACCAAGTCCTGGGAAAGATAAAAAGGGAAGGGAAGAGAAAACAAGAAGAGATCCCAAATGATAAACAAGGACTTCAACTAGAACAGCAACTGAATGTTTTGTGGTTTTTTTTCCTGAGGGAGATTCCAAGAAAGGACAAGCCTGTCCCACAAGGCTGAACACACTATAGAACATGTATGTGTTGCAGTTGGGAGGAAAAGGACGGATTTGAAAGAACAGGGAAGCGGGATTAGTAAATGCAACAATATACTTTGGAGAGACCTCAAGAAAAAGAAGGCATTCCCTTAAGTCTCTACGACTGCACAGCAATCAAACACCTGCGGCCAGCCCAGATCAGCTGACCCAGGCTAGCAAGGCTCAGGCTGCAGGGTTGTAAAACCCTTTTATAAACGTTTGGGCTCAGGCTGGAGCTCAAATTCTGGGATCACATGGAGGGGTGACTATTTTTAGACCCACATCTTGAGACCAGAGAGCACAACTCAGTTGACCCAGGCCAGCCGTGGGTCTTTTATTCCAGCGTAGATGTACCCAAAGGGCCCTATTGCCGATTCATTAGAATTACACTGAGGCACTGGAGAGTCTGAATTTTCCTTTTGTTTCCTTACATCATGATTAAACAATAGCAGGAGTTACATTTTCAGATTGTTTTATCCACTCTTGTTTCTCTAGCTTTACCTTTTTTCTCAATAGCCTTATTTATTTTTCTTATTATTTCTCAGCCTTCCCTCCACGGACAAACCATTTTATTTCTTGGTACTGATCAGGGAAAAAAACATATTTGAAACACCATTCCAAACATTAAACCCAGATAGCAAAGACTTTATTTATTTTAATGGCGGGTGGGGGGTGTCTTGGGGCGGCATTGGTTTCTCCAGGAGTTAAGGTCTGTGCCAATTTGAATCACATAGCTTTCATGTCACAATATAGTATTGTTATTTTTCATGTGGCTTTCCCTTATTTAAGAAACTGAGATAAATAAAGGGGCACTGAGTTTACTGATATTCACATTTATTACAAGATGACTTCACTATTACAGGTTTTACTTGGCCACTGTCATCTTCCAAAGGTTCTAGAGCTAAGTAATGAGATTTATTACATTACACACATTTACTCTTTTCCTTTTGTTCCTGCACTGGCAAAACAGTGATCTTAAAATCTGGACTTGGTCCTTTTATATAAAACTACCCCTGAGATAAGGCCCGTTTACCAATTTGAAATTCTTAAATTCTAAACCACAATCAGATTTTTTTCATATTCTTCTTATTCCTAATCATTTACATTGCGGTAGTACACATAGGCATGACTCATATTTTCACTTCTGCAGAAACTTCAGGAACATGGTGCAATTTAAAGCACCTAAAATGTAACCAAATAAATGAATAATTATATATAATATATATAAATAATTACCTTCAAGTGTTTCTCCTTGCCCAGGGAGGGCGTCCCCTGCTCCAGACGCATACAAGGCAGTCACGGACAGTGCGTATCTGGTGCCCTGTTCTAAATCTCTCAGCACAGTAGTGGTAGTATCACCCCTTATGGTTACCTCCTTGGCTTCACCTCCAGCCACTGGAGTATATGTTATACGGTACCGCTGGACTTTGCCAGGTGCTGCACTCCAAGATAACTTCATTGTGGATGTTGTAGTATCAGAAACTCTCAAATTTCTTGGACTCCCTCGGGCTAAACATTTTAAAAGACATTGAAAGCATATCATGAATCAAGCCTTCTTTCTTTCTTTCTTTCTTTCTTTTAAAGATCATTATAAGAGAGAGTAGCATACATGCTTAAGTGATTTCCTGGATCACTTCCAGACTGCTCAGCAAATTCCAGGATTCAGCCCAGAGCATTGCTCTAAGACCTAAAAGGAATTGTTTAAATACAACTTCACAAGAAGTTATTCCCTAACTTAAATTAGTGCTTTTGGATATTTTAAAATGGTTTTGAAATGACCATGATAATAATACTTAATTTTGATAAAACTCTATTGAACATCCATGATACAGTGAAGCTTTTAGTACCATCACGATAACATACTCCCTTCCTTGTCTCCCGTGGGCACACATGTCCATTGGGATGTAGCCTGAGGACTCTAAGTTCTCACTTCCTACTACAAAAACTCAGGGCTCACTCATAGAATTTGCTGAGCACTCCTGAACTGATCCAGCATGTCAATGGACAGCAGTATGAATGGGGCACCAAAAAAACCCTGCTTATTCCATGGGGTGGGGAAAGCCACCTCCCCACCCCATCCCCAAAACCAGTAAGGAAGAAACCCATGTCCTCTACACAGGAATAACTTCCATAGTATGGAATATCACCCTCCATTTCTAATTTCTCATGTGCTAAATACTTCCTTCTCTACCATCTTCGAACAGTTTATAAAACACTGGGCCTCTGGAATGTGTTTATCCTTGGGCTGGATCAGATAGCTATGCAAACATTTTATATAGCTGAGATTATCTGGAGTTCTTTGGAAAACTTTGCACCTGAATTCTTTTAGAAGGAGCAAACATGAGGCAAGTGCAGACCAAGTCCTGGAAAAGATAAAAGGGAAGGCAAGGGAAAACAGGAAGATCCCAAATGGTAAACAAGGACTTCAACTAGAACAACAACTTAATTTTTTTTGGGGGGGGGGGTTGGGGAGGTAGGTTCCTGAGGGAGACTCCTAGAAAGGACAAGCCTGTCCCACAAGGCTGAACACACTATAGAACATTTATGTGTTGCAGTTGGGAGGAAATGGACAGATTTGAAAGAACAGGGAAGCGGGATTAATAAATGCAACATTATACTTTGGAGAGACCTCAAGAAAAAGAAGGCTTTGCCCTAAGTCCCTACGACTATGCAGCAATCAAACACCTGTGGCTGGCCCAGATCAGCTGACCCGGACTAGCGAGGCTCAAGCTACAGGGCTGTAAAACCCCTCTGTAAATGTTTGGGCTCAGGCTGGAGCTCAAATTCTGGGAACCCAGGAGGGGGCAGCAATTTTTAGCCCTGTAGCTCGAGACCAGAGAGCGCAACTCAGTTGACCCAGGCCAGCCGTGGGTCTCTTATTCCAGTGTAGATGTACCCAAAAGGCCCTATTGCCTATTCATTAGAATTACATTGAGGCACTGGAGAGTTTGGATTTTCCTTTTGTTTCCTTACACCAAGATTAAACAATAGCAGGAGATACATTTTCAGATTGGTTTATCCACTCTTGTTTCTCTAGCTATACCTTCTCTCAATAGCCTTATTTATTTTTCTTATTATTTCTCAACTTTCTCTCCTTGGACTAACCATTTTATTTCTTTGTAATGATCAGGGGAAAAAACAAATTTGGAACACTTTTCCAAACATTCAACCCGTATAGCAAATACTTTATTTATTTTGATGGTGGAGCACCGGAGGTGTGGGGAAGCATTGATTTCTCCAGGAGTCTTTGCCAATTTTAGCACCAAGCAGATAGTCAAGCCATCCAAGTATGCCCCTAGTTAAATTTTCACCTCATTTCAGAAGTTGATATGATTTATGTAATAGTTCAGCTACATCCTACTATTTTCATCTTAAATTCATGGGCAACATGACCTAATTTTAAGTGCACTTCTAGTCTTAGAGCCAAAATATATTTTCATTTGTCTCCAAAACTGTTGTGCTCTTATTCTTATTTTCTTTACCTGTGTAGGATTTGTCCAAATATCCACAAATTTTCAATTTTCTATTTTAAATAAAATACAGTGAACAGATGCCTGATGTCAATCTTTATAGATTTTTGGAATATTTTTATACCATGAATTATGCAATTTTGTTGACAGACCAAAAGGTTCTGGCCAAAGTGTCCTGCCCTAGTTTGAGACTTAATTGTGTGAAAAGTTCATTTTGTTACTCTAGATAACTGTCGATATGCCACTTATAGAAATACAATATGTGTGTTCCCTGAAGTTTGGTACTACCACACTTTCTTATCAATATTTCCATGTTACCACATGGGGCCTCCACTGTTATGCAACTGATACCTACATTTACATGCTATTTTTACCTTGCATCTCATAATAATTGCCTTGCTGTGAGTTTCTCTGACTAAAATTTAGTCTGCAAGACTAGTTTAATGTATTTCAGTACAAAGCTTTGGTACGCACATTTCCTGATTGAACTCCGAAAGGATTTTCCAATCTGGCTGACTCGTCTAGGAAGCTGAACATTAATTTCAATCTCATAGATTTCATGTCACAATATAGTATTATTATTTTTGGTTTGGTTTTCTCTTATTTGAGAAACTGAGATAAATAAAAGGGTACTAGAGCTGAGTAATGAGATTTATTACATTACACACATTTACTCTTTTCCTATTGTCCCTGCACTGGCAAAACAGTGATCTTAAAATCTGGGCTCAATGCTTTTCTATAAAACCACCCCTGGGATAAGGCCAGTTTATCAATTTGAAATTCTTAAATTCTAAACCGCAACCAGTTTCTTTTTCATATTCTTCTTATCCTTATTCATTTACATGGCAGTAGTGCACATCGGCATGACTCATATTTTCACTTCTGCAGAAACTTCAGGAACATGGTGCAATTTAAAGCACCTAAAATGTAACCAAATAAATGAATAATTATATATAATATATATAAATAATTACCTTCAAGTGTTTCTCCTTGCCCAGGGAGGGCATCCCCTGCTCCAGACGCATACAAGGCAGTCACGGACAGTGCGTATCTGGTGCCCTGTTCTAAATCTCTCAGCACTGTAGTGGTCGTATCACCCCTTATGGTTACCTCCTTGGCTTCACCTCCGGCCACTGGAGCATACGTTATACGGTATTGCTGGACTTTGCCAGGTGCTGCACTCCAAGATAACTTCATTGTGGATGTTGTAGCATCAGAAACTCTCAAATTTCTTGGACTTCCTCGGGCTTCACATGTTAAAAGACATTGAAAGTGTTTTTGAAATTACCACGATATAATACTTAATTTTGATAAATCATTATTGAACATTCATGATATAGTAAAGCTTTTGGTACCATCATGATAACATGCTCTCTTCCCCATCTCCCTTGGGCACACATGTCTGTTAGGACGTAGTCTGTGGACTCTAAATTCTCACTTTCTACTACAGTAATTCAGGGGTCAATCCTGAAATTTGCTGAGCACTCTTGAACTAATCCAGCAAATCACTTAAGCTTGTCAATGGGCTCCAGTATGAATGGGGCACAAAAAAACCCCATTCATTTATTACATTAGTGAGATTTATTACATTATGTCACATTTACTCCTTTCCTTTTGTTCCTGCACTGGCAAAACAGTGATCTTAAAATCTGGATTGGGTGCTTTTATATAAAACCACCCCGAGAGAAGTCCCATTTATCAATTTGAAATTCTTATATTCTCAATCACAACCAGTTTCTTTTTCATATTCTTCTTATCCTTATTCATTTATATTGCTGTAGTGCACAAAGGCCTGACTCAGAATGGGGCCCTTCATTGCTAGGAAATATACAAACACAACGGTAATCTAAACTCCTTAGCCCTCTTTTACTTCTGAGATTAAACTTTGATCTTCTGGTGACTATGTAGTTTATATTTTGGTTTCTGCTGTTTTCCATACTCCTCTTAGTATTTGGAACTTTATCTCACAGTATGTCTTAGAAGTGCCTTGTTTCAGGGCCCTATTTTCATCTGCCTTAAGAGCCCTTCATAATGCTCTCACAGTGTAAAAGGGACTAAGTGTAAATGAGAAGCAAGCCCTTAACATATTCAAGGGTGAGATTAATAATTCCCTTTTAGTTTATTTTATGGATGTGAGCTACATTCATTTGCTGTTATTTTACCTCCTATGGGCATCAAGATACACCCCTGACCAGCACAGACCATAGCCACGTTTCCTTTCATAGCCTAGTGGCAAAGTTGTCCCACACATTGACAATTATTGGATGATAATGAAAATGTTCAGACAGCAAGTAGCAACATCTATGTCTGGGAAGTTCTCCACAGCAAGGCGGAGAGACATCATCCTACCATCCGTATAAGGAAACCTCTGGCTCCTGCTTATTCCTGCCAGCGTTCTGTTAGCATTCATTTCCAGGCTCTAGCTCTTCTTAGTCACAAACAGCCTTGTTCCATTCTCTCTGTGCAGAGGCTATATGTTGCTCATTTTATGTGACTCTTAATGTCTTACATTTAGAGCAAACATCATTTCCAACCAGAGTTTCAATACAGGTTAAAGCTCTGCCCACATTTTCAATTAGACAAGACTTTTTAACACCAAGATAATAAAAATGATCTGTCGCCAAACTATTCCCGAATTCACAGCTGGCTGCATCCTGTAAGGCAAAAACCTATACTGAGGTTGCTTTGGAGGCGCACAGCCCTAGCTGTGCGAGTCACTGAGGCTGACTTAGTCCAAAGCTTCCAGGAGCCCACAGGATATATTGCCAATGCAACACACTTTTCCAGGAGGCATAGTGGGATGCCCATGTCCAGTGAACATTCCCCACCTCTACCTGTCCGCTCTGGTGGATGCTAGCCTTAGATAGTCCTTGTGCTGTGAGTAGAGGGATGGCAACTGTGCTTGATTTACAAGGATGGTCACAAAGGGAAGAAGGGAGGTTTTTTTACTCAGAGTTTTACTTCAGTAGAAACTTCAGGAACATGGTGCAATTTAAAGCACCTAAAATGTAACCAAATAAATGAATAATTATACATAATATATATAAATAATTACCTTCAAGTGTTTCTCCTTGCCCAGGGAGGGCATCCCCTGCTCCAGACGCATACAAGGCAGTCACGGACAGTGCGTATCTGGTGCCCTGTTCTAAATCTCTCAGCACTGTAGTGGTCGTATCACCCCTTATGGTTACCTCCTTGGTTTCACCTCCGGCCACTGGAGTATATGTTAGAAGGTATCGCTGGACTTTGCCAGGTGCTGCACCCCAAGATAACTTCATTGTGGATGTAGTAGCATCAGAAACTCTCAAATTTCTTGGAGTCCCTAGGACTATACATGTTAAAAGACATTGAAAGCATATCATGAAACAAGCCTGATTTCTTTATTTATTTTCAGATCATTATAAGAGAGATAGCATACATGCTTAAGTGATTTGCTGGATCACTTCCAGACTGCTCAGCAAATTCCAGGATTCAGCCCAGAGAGTTGAACTAAGACTTGAAGGAGATTTTTTAAATATAACTTCACAAGAAGTTATTCCCTGAGGCAAATTAGTGCTTTTTGATATTTTTAAGTGTTTTTGAAATGACCATGATATAATAAACATCCATGATATAGTCCAACTTTTCGTACCATGATAACATTTTTTCCCATTTCCCATGGACACAGATGTCCATTAGGCCGGGTGTAGCCTGTGGACTCACAGTTCTCACTTTCTACTACAAATATTCAGGATCCAATACTGGAATTTGCTGAGCACTCTGGAACTGATCCAGGAAATCACTTGAGCATGTGCTTAATTTTAAGCATGTAAATAGGCCCCTACAAAATCAAATCTAAGACTATTAGTAACAGAAAACAAAACAAAAACAAACAAAAAACAGAAAGAAAAAACAGAGAGACAAGGAAGAACTATTTAACTCCATAAGTCACCATGTGCATCTTTTTTTAGTATCTATATTATATGGCACAGAAACTACATTAAAATAACTTTCAGGTTGATGCACAAAATTTATAAAAGCAATGAAAATGTGAGGTAACAGTGCAAAATTATTTTTGTGGTAACCATTTGTGCATAGGCACAGGAGCACATATGGTTCACTATGAAAAAGTCCAACAACCCTTTGAGACACTTTAAGTACCACTCAAAAATACTGACTTGCACAATACAAGGTAAGCATAAAGATGGACTGATTTTGTTCACCTGTAGTTATTGTTATTTATAATTTGTATTAATTAGAGGTTCCAGTAAGAATCAGGGCATCATTGAGCAAGGTGACATACCATCAGAGAGTAAAAAATAATCTGTGCCCTGGAGAATTTATAATCACTTGTATTAGGGCACTAAAATTTACAAAGGAACCACCTTGATTATGTAGCATCATCATCTGATGTTGTGGAACTCTATTAGTAGATCATATGTGCTACTATGTCTAGGCACAAGGGGCTCAGCTAGAGATATTGGTAGCTTAGCTCATCAGTTCTTTGCTTCTCATTAAGAATAAACTGCAAATTGTGCCAGAAATTAAAGTTTTACATTGAAATTGAGCTTTTGGAGCTTCAGTTGACAGACAGTCTACAGCTGAAAAAATCCAAAACACTGACAATATAGAGGCCTACAGTAACAATTAACCAGTCATAAACCAGTTTCCATTCAGCAATCAAAATTTGATCTTTATTTTTGTAACGTTTTAACGTTGCATAAACATTAAGAGCCCAATCCAACAGTTCTTGAATTCAATGTAAAGACTATCACTGATTTTAATGGATGCTGGATTAATCCCTAAATAAGCAACTTGCTGACAGTAGATAAAAGATGTGTCACCTATAAGGATATTACATGAACAATTTTTAGGTTTATACATACTTCGTTTGAGTTTAAACCTTTCAAGTTGAAACATTTTTGTAACAGACAATTCAGAAGTCTTATTTTCTTTGCCTGACACATACGTGGGCATTTTGCCCAAGGCACATCAACATGTTTAGGAGTTACAGATTCAAAAATGTATACAAAAGGCAAAATCCAAAGATTCTTGATTAGAATTTGGGATGTTGTTATATTAAATTGTTTCTCAATTAAACTTGCGTGATTCTAAAACACCCCATTCATCCTGCTGTAACAAGAAAAAAGAGAAAGGAACATCCAAGTTACACATACTGAAAATAAAAAAGATATCGACGTGCACAACCTTCTTCTCAAGCCACACTACAAGCCTGTTATTTATTACATACCTTCTTCAGTTTTTGCATATCCATTCAATGAATTTCCAGGCCCAGACAGATACTCAGGAATAACATAAACTTCATATCTTGTATCAGGAGTCAAGTTCAGTAACGTAGTTGATCTTTCATTTGCTGGGACAGTTACTTGTTTCCTCTCTCTTCCAGTCACTGGCCTGTATGCAACCCTATACCTTAGAACATTTCCTGGAGCTGGCGTCCAGCCAACCTTAAAGCTATCAGTAGTTTCATCTGTTATCATTAAGTTTCGAGGAGCCCCTATAACTGCAAACAAACACAAATATAATTTGCAAACATTTGCCTTCAATCAGAGAACCAACTTCATTAGTTCATCCCACTTACCAAGACCAGGGCCTACATTTTCAAAAAGTGACTAGTTATTTTTCTAGGCTTCTAATTTTGGATGGCCAATTTGAGACACCTTACAAGGACTTGGTGTTTCAGAGAACTAGTACACAGCACTTTCTGAAAATCAGGCCCCTTTAATGTGTATCTTCCTCTGACTGCCACAAGGCGACAGGAAAACAGGGGATGGATCGCTCAGTAAATTGCCCTGTTCTGTTCATTCCCTCCGAAGCATCTGGCACTGTCCACAGTCGAAAGACAGGATACTGGCATAGATGGACCATTGGTCTGATGCAAAAAGTATGGCCATTCTTACGGTCTTATCAAGTCAGGCAGCAAAAATTATGAGTTGCTTTTGAAAATTTAGAACCAGAGCTACAACTTAAACTGCATCAATGTTTGCTGATTTATGTAACCACTCAAGGATCTGCCAAAGTAGCTGTTGAACAGAAGTAGCCTTCTAATAAAGGTAGAGTAGAGCTGTACTCAGTACATTTAGGTATACTCTGGGACATTTTTTTAAAACAATAGGTTGCCTAATAAAGGTTTTTTTTCTGCACACATTTCACTGATTGTGGGTATTTACTTCTGTGCCATCCCCATTCACTGATGAGTGTCAGATGCACTTAACTACACATATGCACACACCAGATTTTGAAAAGCCATCTAATGTAGTAATCAGGAAAAATATTGAAAATATTGGAGCTCTTATAAGCTAAATTCTCAGCATTTATATGAATTTTTCATTTATTGACGATTTAAAATGTTTATGAATTAGGCTGCTCCCCTCAAGACAGAAAATCACTCGTTATCCTGGAAGATAAGAAAAACTAAGGCCTGCTTTTTAACTTAGCCTGCTCCTGACGAAAATTATGGCTTCCGCTGAGACCATTCAGCTGGTTTGGCTAGATGAAACAGGGCAGAATTTAATCCTTTGCCACATACTTTGGGCCAAATTATATCATATGTTGCCCAGCAGTCAATGGGAGTTTATTCACATGCATTTGAGGACAACATTTGCTCTTGAGTGTTCACTAACCATATGAAGGTAAACTTCCTCAACAAATTTGAACATCATTACACCAGAAATATTGTTCTTTGTTATTCAATTAAAGATCTGTTTGAAAGTTGAACAAAAAACATTTCCTTTAAAAAAAAAACTTATTTTTTCAATTGACCATAAATACAGTATAGGATTTAAAACTCTGTAGCAGCCTAAAGCCCAAATCAACTATCAAGAAACCAGCTGTGCAACCCAAGCTGCTAGCAACTCAGCATGCAGAACTATTTGCATTTACATGGCATTAGTGGCTTCTCAAAAATGGCAGGATTTTATCAGATCAAAATGATGAATATTTTAAAATGCACTATCAGTCACAATATGGAGTGTATTTCTGACATGTCTGAAATTTTTGTTAAAGCTGCTGTTTCCCCAGTTCTTCACATTTCAGCCCTACATTTCTATGATTTATGAACTGTGGATAGTATCAGCCAAGCAGCCATTTGAAGCAGATGATTTCCTAAGGGAGAGTTACATGTGGCTAAAACATTATGATCTGTGCAGGTACAGTGAGATTATGTATACAAACACATAAAGGATGAAAGTGCAGATCCTCAACTCCCATTCATCTCAAATTAAGTTAGGTGTCTAAATACATTTGAGGATGTGGGCCAAAATCGTCCGAATTGGACTGTTCCCTCAATCCAAGCCATTTTATAAATAAACACATATTTTAATCAATACTAAGGAAAATACATCAACAGACTATTAATGCTATTTCCTTTGTTCGTGTAGTTCACCCTAGAATCTTCTGGAATACGAGGTCGAAGATTATAGGGTGAACTAGAAATAATGGAAAGTAATGAGTACAGCTTAATAGCCTAGCTAGATTAAATTGAATTGAATAACTAACTATAGGGGTAAAAAAAATTAATTAACTGTAATGTTACTCCTTAAAATAGGCGAAATCTTGCAGACGGTTCTCACAGAAAACTCCCATGATAGTCTAATATGGTGTCAGGCCCATTAAGTCCTGCTATTAAGAAGTTCCCATCTGGAGAATAGATTTGTTTATTCTAGCCATATAACCTTTTTTCTATAAACCCAAGTTAAAAGACCTAGATGCAGCAAACCACTTAAGTATATGCTTAACTTTAAGCATGTGAGTAGTCCCAATGAATTTGCTGGATCGGACTGTTAGTCGCTAAGGTGCCGCAAGTACTCCTTTTCTTTTTGCGGATACAGACTAACACGGCTGCTACTCCGAAACTTAACTAGTGTGTGTTCACGTTATACTTTTTTTGTTATTTAATTTATTCATACCACCATACTCTCTATTGGAAAAGCAGCCTCTGAACGTCAGAGAAAACACAGTATCCAGCAAACTTAAGGGAAATAAAACACAATCTTAAATCTAATACTTGTTCTGTATTGGAATTTTACACCTTTAGTCAAGGCACTGGGAAACAATAATGCTCATTCTCATCCCACATACCAGTGCCATCTCTCAGCATTAGGTTGGTATTCCACATACACAAGTTCTCTCAATAAAGCAGATTGTTACTTAAATACATAACATGTTTCTGGCTGAGCATAATAGGAAGAGTACCTTCTAAAGTCGTTTCTTCCCCATCCAAGGAAGGACCATCACCATCTTCATACTCTGCAATCACACTCACTGCATAAGGAGTTTCAGGAAGTAAATGGGTGAGAACTGAGCTAGTACTTGAAGCCGGCACTGAAACAAGGAATTCTTCTCCACCAGCAGCTACTTTATATTTAATAAGATAGGACAAAACCTCAGGTCCAGCTGGAGACCAATTCACTTTGAAACTGTTGGACTTTACCTCAGAAAAGGCCAAATTACGGGCAGGTAAATAACCTGTTTTTTAAAAAAAGCCACATGTTACAATAAAATACTTAAAAACGCCTTCAAAATCACTCAAAAACATTTCCTGCAGTCAGCTGATTTCTTTGATTCAATAAATATTTTCTGATATGCATCTATGCTTGTTTGTCATTCTCACTCATGAATACATAAAATTCTATGATGATCTCTGAGTTGTCTTAAACAATATGACAATCAGTAGAAACACCAACTTGATGTTTTCCACCTCAGGTGTCCTAGGTTCAATTAAAAAGTTGACATTTGTTACTGCCAGCCCTGAAAACTTAAGGTGAAATCTGAGAATCAAGCTGGGTTCTTTCTTTCTCTCTCGTGTTCCCTCAGGGACAACAGTGCATCCTCACTTTATCGGCGCACTATCACACAAATGAAATTAACAGAATTTCAACACTCTTACAAGAATGGATCCTGAAAGGGGAGTAAATGAAATGACCTGAGGCACAAACATAAACCTGAAGTCCTCAGCTAGTTTTGGTTGGCTTAGCTAGCCTACCAGTGGGGCTGTTAGGGGTTTGAGCCCTCCAACGTAAAAGTTTCGTGATCTCAAAGGTATTCTGAAACAAAGGCTTATTTTTAAAGAGTCTGGGGTTTTCATATGCTGGGCTTATCCACCTTCAGTGTCCCTTTGAAATACAAAAATTGTAAGGCACAGGATGTAGCAGCGGATGAAAAATTCCTTCAGGTTTTTGAATGCTGTGAGCCAGGTTAATGTCATGAAGGATTTCTCACTCTTACCCTGAAATTTGTGAAGCTGGTGACTTTCTAAACTCTTTTAAATATAACCACAGAAGAATTTACAGTGACAATGGCAAGTAATTTTTTACTCCTGAGGACATATTTTAAACTCTGTGACTCCTGTGTAAAAGCAAAGTAACTCCACTGAAGTCATTCTAGATTTACATCATTGTAAATCTGGCCCTCCAACTTTAATGTCATCTTAAACATCTGCGGGGGGGGGTCGTATTTCCCAGTTAATTTTCTTCTTTTCATAAAATAATTGTTTTTTTCCCAGTGTTTTTAATTAAGTTTAAAATAATCGGTCAAATCCTAAATTACTTTAAATCAGCATTGTTCCATGGAAGCCAATGGTGTAATGAAGTGAAGAATCAAGTCCACTTAGCTAATTATTTGGAGTTATTTTATGTTTTGATTGTATCACTTTAGCTAAAAACACATAAACAGATTATGCCCTCATTTATACCTGGACATTTTCATTGACAACAAGGGAGTTAAATAAACGTAACTGAGAATCAAATTTGGCTCAGACTATTTTCATTGCTTTTTTTTTTAAGATTTCTCTAAGTATTGATAATTACTTACTTTTCTTCCTTATAGCAGCCAGTTCCTGCTCAATTCGTAGGCAGACAGACTGTGTAAGTTCAAATGATATTCTTTGGAAAGCATCAAAATCTTCCACTGTGTACACATGGGTTTCAGCAGGCAGTGAAGCAATTGCTTCCAATTCTGTACGTACTGCATCCTTAACACCAACTGCAAATATCTCTACATCTGACTCCCTCAATTTTATGGCTGGCTCTTTAAAGGCATCTGACGATTTTCCATCAGTAATAAGAATCATGACCCTTGGTACATTTGGTCTTGATCCTCTGTTGATAACAAATACTTTCTCCCTCACATAGGTCATCGCTTTGCCTGTGTTTGTAGATCCACCTCTGTAGGGGAAGGTGTTAATAGCCTGAATTACATCTTCAATTTTGTTGTATCTGTTCAAATAAAACTCCGTATAGGGATCCCTGCTGTACTGGACAAGACTTATTTGTACTTTTTGAGGTGAAACCTCAAAGCTTTTAACTAACACTTCCAAAAAGGCTCTTACTTTAACAAAATTGGCGATACCAATGCTGTAGGAGCCATCCACTAAAAGCACAATATCAGCTTTTACATCCACACCACGGGAGCATTCTGTAAAGAGAAAAAATTACCAGTATAAAAGCCAATAGTCAAGGCACTTCTATTGCAGCTGCATCTGTAATCAGCTGACTCATCACTTATAAACACTAAACGATGCTGGTCTTTGGTTAAACTAATTCCATTAACTAAAACTATGTCTTCCAGTAACTGAAGGCCTTTTATTAAGAGAGATATTTAGAAGTATAAAAAAAGAGCTACAATATCAGAACCATATCGATAACTTACCCACTTGAACTTTGACTGGCTGTGTTTTTTCCATTATCGTAATTGGCTCACTGGGTGCCAATCCTTTCATTGCATATACATTAATCTGGTACTCTGTTTCTGGAGAAAGATCTCGGACATTTAAAGCAGTAGTTTGAGGACCAACACTCAACACGTGCTGTTTGGCTCCTGCTATCATTGGAAAGAATTGCACCCTGTAGCCTGTTATTTGGCTAGCTGATGGATCCCAAGTGACTCTAATCGATTTTGATGAGATTTGGGCAGCCACTAGGTTTGAAGGAGGCTCCACAGCTGAAAAATTAAAAACAAATCCAAAAAGATCAAATACAATGAAATACAATCAAATACAATAATGAGCAGATTTTTTCCCTTTCCCTTTCCCTCTCTATTTCCCGGAAACACATCAGAAGGTTTGAATGAATAAAGGCATCTGCAGGAAACCACAGAAATAGAACAGTCTACTCTGTCATTGTCTAGAAGGGGCAGTTTTTGGAATCTTGAAGGGGCATAGAAAGTGCGAGGTTATAGCTTGAGAACTATTTGGTTTCAACAGTCTTCAGTCTTTACCCATGGATCCTTGCCAAACCATATCTTCTGCCCCTTAACCCAAGCTGCCTTGCCCTGCATAACCAGTGAGACAATAGGGCATGATTCATGCCCTTCACATGTGTGTTTTTTCAAGTGAATTCTCCCTTCAACATATTTTCCACCATGTGGTCTAAAGTGTTATGTTCTCAGGATTTGATAACCCTAGAGGCAACATAACTATTTGGAGTTATGGACTTCAATGGGATATTTCAAATCCAGTCAACCGCATGTGTTCTAATCTGCTGCTGTTTAAATCTATACAGCTGGAAACATGTCTTCCATATACTAATGGCAGATTATAAAATTGATGGAACTATCAAAATAAGCATGGATCATCACATTAAAAACACATATCAGGTACATTCCAGTTAACAATAAACTTTTGTAAAAGGTCTCACCTTCTTCTCCACTAATCAATTCACCCAGCTGTTCATCAACACCTGAGCACACTTGTGAGATTATTTCATTCTGTATATCCACTATTCCGTCAAAATTTGCCACGTTAAAAACATGCTTCAAGGATGGCTGAGATGCCATTAGTTTCAGTTCTTTTGCATCTGCTGCTTTGACTCCTAAAAGTTATGAGAGATGAGACCATATTATGTGTATAACATTTAGATCTTTGTAAGTGTATTTTTAAAATTTTAAAGCATCTTGGAATAAAGCTGATGCAGGTTAAGCTCTGTAATTACTAACAACTTAATTACTAAAACTTAATTAAAGCTGTGGGTTAATGCAGTAGACTTTTACTTAATGAGGTCATATGTCAAACTGAGTTTGTCAGTCACATCCTAGTCTCCATCTGGACACGTTAGAAAAATTACCACACAGTTTGGCACAGCTGGGACTCTCTGTTCAGGAGAGACCAAAGGGCCAGTCTCAGGTACCATGCATTGAACACCCCTAGCCTGTAAAATGCATGAATCAAGCTAGTGCTATTAGAATGTTAATGCCACACTTTAATTAGCATTAAATTTACCCACAATATTAAATAGTAACAATAATTAATGAATAACTGATATACCCAAGGAGAAGACTTCAACTCCTAGGTTGCGAAGCTCTCTTGCAGGAATTTCAACTTCATCTTGAGATTTTCCGTCGGTAATGATGATTGCTATTTTAGGAGTGCCTTTTCTTGCTCCAGCAGATTCAGTGAATGCATTCCTAATCAGATAATCAATAGCTTCACCTAAAAACAACAAAATGTTCTGTGCTTTTCTTAGGTATGAGTGAACTAGGATTTAAATAGAATTTCAGCTGTAAAATAAAATGCTATACAAACAAACTTTGGGGGAAGTTTTTCCCTCAACTTTTAGCTTTCATATGTTATCAAAGAGCTAAAATCTGTACCTGTCATTGTATTGCCACCTTTGTAAGGTATTCTTTTAATTGCATTAAGAAGATCATTCCTTCTGAAATACTGATTTAAGCTGAACTCAGTTCTTGTATCAGTACTGTACTGAACAACTCCAATTCGTGTCTTTTCTTCCCCAATGTCAAAAGCCGATACAAGAGTGCCGATGAAGTCCAAAATATATCTGAAGTTACTTCTCCCCACACTCCACGAGCCATCCACAAGAAAAACTAAATCTGTCAGTGCACTGACGGAACATTCTGAAACATATTAAAAACAACACAAATCTCTTCACAGAACAATGACAGATCACTTACATGTCAATATCTCCAAACACTTTCACTATCCCATACCATAGACAAAAGCTGTCAGTTAAAAATGAACAACAGAAATCTAACAAGTAGAAGCCAAGCCAAACAGAAATTAAACGGATTAAAATCCTTATTTGAAATATCTTACTTGGGTTGGACACCGTTCACCTAGCTTTAGTGACATATCTACTGGGAGGACATTCCAGAAACAGAGAACAGTTGAAAGAAATTAATTACAATAACACTGATAAGCATTGGGGCCGAAATAGTAAATACTGCACAAAATATTCAATGCTTTTGGTGGAAAATAACTTTACTAAACCACTAATATAGTATTTGTAAAATGTGTTAAAATGTGATTTTGGAAATGACATACTCCTTTTTTGTATGACACATTGATCATCTATGCAAAAAATCACACACCCCTGTTAAACATTTTATAACTTTTATAAATTAGACCTATTAATTAATGGGTCTAATTTGAATCAACACGCAGTTGCTTGTGGCCAAATGTGCCTTTGCATATATACAAATCTCCCACTGATGTCAAAAGGAGATCTGCATATCTGTAGGAAGAATTTGTCCCTGAGGGCCAAATCATGGGCTTTGTCCAGTTGCAGCACAAGACCTACCAAAGCCATGCACCCCAACTAGACTTTGAAGCCACAAAGAACTATTTGTGTGCTAATGGAGGAAGCCAGCCTCAGAAGTGGCTACGTAACACCTGCTCTTCCACTGCCCAGAAGTGGTGTCACAGTCTCTCTCTACCTGGGAACTAAGGGATGACATTGGAGAGGCACTGAGCATGTGCAGCCTGAGCTCCTGATGGCAAGTTTTGGTTGGAGAAACCGAATGGAGCTGCACACCTTCAACAGGGGCCTTCCAACTGGCAGCTCCAAAATGGAACTGTCCATCAGGAGCTCAGGCTGGGGTCAAAGAGCACCTTGTCCTGTAGTGATCAGTAGTTACAAAGGGAGACACACAGCTCCTGCAGCAGTGCACACCCCCAATATATGATGTTGTAGAAGGATTTGATGCTGGGAAAGAATTAATTCTGATACCGCTCTTCTCTCCCGCCCCCACTCTTATCCCCACATGGCAGCAGTATAGGTTTTTTCTGCAACTCTGTGTGTCCTCAGCAGGGAGACATTTATTAAAGGGCTGAGATATGCTCAGAGGATGTGAGTTTATTTGTGTGAAATCCCTGGTGCTCAGCTCAGATTTTCACCTCTTTCCCATAGAGAGGTGGCAGATTTTCAGACCCTCCTCAACTTTGGTCAGCCCAGCACACACAGCCAGATTACATGTTAGTACAACCTTACTGCTAAACAACATAGGCACAGGATTTGACTTTATCATCTGATCCAAAGCCCTTTGGGAGACTTTGCACTGGCTTAACTGGGTTTTGGATCAAACCTTTAGTTACCTCTAAAATGTCACATAAGATGGAAGACAAAAAACGTACTTTGAATCTGAATCTGGTCAGGCTTCTTGTCCTCTGGACTAACTGGAACACCTGTCTGAACTAAACAAACCACAACATAAACAGGATTAGTGGAAGGGAAACCAGAAATTGTCAGTTGACTGTAGGTTACATTTTGTAAAAGTCAAGAAAAACAAGGTGAGAAGGAGATATGTCAACAAGATTTGTTGTGTGCCTCTCTCAGAACGTGCAGTTTACAAGTACAATTCCTGGACACTGATTTGACAGCATTAGAGTTAAGGCCAATACATAAATAATTAAAAATTCCTTGTGCTCACACTATACCTTCTATCCTAAAGTGTTTAATAATTGACCTTTGCAATACCCTGTAAATCAGGTAAATAATATTATCCGCATCTTACAGACAGGCAAACTGTGGTTAAGTAACATGCTTGTGATTATATGAGAAATCTGTGGCAAAGCCAGAAACAAAGCATAATGGGGAAAAGGCTGCTCGTGGGCCACAGATGGCCAGGCTATAGATATGCAATGAGCTTTTGTTGGCCAATTGGCACCAAGCCAGAATTTGGTCCTATAACCCAAATATTATATAGCCACTTCAGTTACTTTATTCAGCTATGTCTAACTTTTTTATGTGTACTTACTTGTAAGCTGGCCAAAGACAGGTAGACTCTCTTCTCTGTCATCATATGAAGCTATTGTCACAACATATTCTGTATCAGGTGTAAGATCTGACAGTATAGTATGGGTAGTACTAGGTGCAAGGGTAAATTCTTTAGTAGGTCCATCTGCAATACAACATACAAAGCACATTTAACACAAAGGGTCTAAACGCAATAATAATAATGATGAGTTTTTCATAATCTGAAAACACAGTAGAAAGAGCTATCTGCCCACAGGCTGTAAATAAAATTTTAAAACAGTTGTTTGCCTTCCTGAAACACCTAGTTGCAAAGGACATACAAAACTGCGTCCAATAAAGCATTTTATTTACTCATCAATTTTAAAACCAAACATGTGTACAATAAAATTAGCTGTCATTTAGAAAATCAGTTTACATAGTGGGTCTGAGTCTAACCTCATATCAGTTTTACACGGGTATAACTCCAGTGATTGTAGTTGAGTTACAAATGATTTACACTGGGATAAATGAGATGAGATGTGACCCCAATATTTTACCTTAAGAGAGATGCACAATATTTTCCCTAGAAAAAGCACATGGTTGGTATAGGGTACTTCTATGTTATTTAAGCTATGATATTTTTAATAGAGGACTGTTTTCAGTTTTCCAATATGTAAAATTAAGGCAGAAGAGACATGTTTCCAAATTGGTATTTCTAATACTACTGTAGATATGCAAACACTGGGCCTGATTCTCAACTGCCTTGCACCATGAGTAGCTACCAACATCTGTGGAGAATTAGCATGAGAAATCTTGTCATTTGGATTTAGTAGAATTTTATATTCACTCCGCACTTGTTAAGGGTCAAGGCAGAGGAAACTCAGAGACACACCGTTTATAGAGTCAGTTTTGGTTAAAAAAAATGTCTGGATCTGATTCTGAATTCATCAGTTTTACACTAAGGTCATTGGGAATTACGCCTGATTTACATTGGGATAACAGCTGAAACAGGATTTCCAGGAATCAGACACCATTAAAAAGATTATCAGCAGTGGACATTACCTTTCCCGCTATACAGCTAGAAGCAATAGTAGCAGAACTTCGTCACCTATCTACCATCAATGTATGTCATCCCGTAACTATTTTTGACAATGGGCTATGTGTTTAAGAAAAAGTTCTGTAAACCTAATCAACATCAATGAGTATTCACTAGTCAAGCCTAGAACATTTGGACCTGATCCTGCATAGTGTCTCCTTAGAAGTGCATAGCGCTCTCAATTCCCATTTAAGTTAACAGCAGCTGAAAGTATTCAGAACTATGCAAGATTATGTATATCTTAGGGAAATGAAATAGTGGGTAAACTTTCTACACTAACAACAGGATTCCAGGGCCCAACCCTGCAGACCCTTATGGATGTAAGAAGTATCACTGACTTTAGTGAGACTACTCACGAGAGTAAGAGCTCACTGGAATGAATAAGGTTTCGCAGCCAGGATTTTCAAATGACTTTCAATGGGATTTGGGTCCCTAAATCCCTTAGGCCCTTTGAAAATCCCAGTTTACAAGATTGGGCCTCCAAAAGTGTTTTAGAAGAGGGACTGCTACAAAACTAAACTGCTGAAGAGATTAACAGTGAGTGAAGGACCCAAACAGGTGGCAGAACACAGAGGCTAGATTTTGCTATCTGCCTGCATCATGCAGCCAGGGGTAGTATAGGCCCGCTCTCCCAGGAAGTCCCTATTTTCCTTGAGGGACAGAAATTTACACCTCCTCTTTAGGAGGTGCAACATACTCCAGCAATGTGACCAGCCAGCACATAGGAGGAGGAAGTAGAGTCCTGACTTCACCTACTTCCTGCCCCTCCATACCAAGGGAGAAGCATCTAGAGCACAATCCTTGCGCATCTCAAAGCGCTGAAGCTACAATGCAAGTAGCCCTAACACAGGCCACACAAGAGAGGGGAAACCCTTGCACCCTCCTACACCTCTATGGAGCTGCGTAAGGACAAGGCACAATCTTACCTGTAAAAATGAGGGCGTTAACATATATCCTCACACCTCATTTCGACACTTACACAAAAATCAGTTTTAATAGATTTCACAAAACCAAAACAAATGTTGTGGTGCTAGATCATCTGACTTTATAAAACAAAATCTTACCAGTTGTAGGGACCACTGTTACCCTGTACCCCTCTATTGCATCAGGTGGTCTTGTCCATGACATTCGAACAGTGTGTTCATCTATCATTGTAAAATTCAAGTCTGACGGTGGATTAACTGAAAAAGATTTACATCAGAGAAACGTTTACTAAACAGAACAAGCTACCATCATCTTAATAAATAAAATAATAATGCTGAGCAAAGCTTACTAAGATTGTCTTTGCATAAATTTGTTTCCAACAAATATAAAGATATGTTGTTGGAAAAAAGAGTAAAATAAAAGCTGACGAAATATGACAAAACATCAGAGAGCATACGCATTACAAAGGACAGCACAAAACATTTGTTTCTTGAGTTGCCAAGTCATTCAAGAATGGCCAGCAAAATCAAGCACAATAGAAAACACATTTGGATACATGTACAATGAGTTCACAGATAATAACCACATATGCAAACATGTCACATAACCATTAAAGGATTTTTTGTACATGCTGGGTGCAGATCGTACAAGCATGCCAAATCACAACCTGCTTACAACACCGTGAGATCGTTTAGAACATCAATACAGTACTCTTTTCCATAGGAGATCAAAGAATTGATCATCTTTTTTAAATGGTCTCTGCATACTCATATTTCTTACCAATTATATTTCACTAAATCTGAAAACTTGGCAGAGATAAAGAAAAATAGATTTTAATAATACAGAAAAAGGTTGAGCATTTTCATGTTTCGTCAAACAATTTATATTGTGTTCCATATGTAAGTATACATGTAAAATGTATATCAAGAATACTATATCCATGTATTACATTATTCCAAAGTACTGGGAGCTTAACCCCTTTGTTCCTAGGAGCCACTAATCCAGCATATTTTGCATATGGTTGCAAAGAATTCAGGAATGAAGGGGTTAATAAATAACAATGGTTATAAGGGATTTGCTGTAATATCTGAACTGATACAAAAGTTCACAAAACTATGATTCTCCCTGTTTACACCAGTTTCCTGTACAATTTCCAAGGTGTAAACCATCGTTATCATGTTCCCTTTGCAGCAGGTGTATCCATACTAGAAGCAGCATTTTAACATAAAATGCCAGTATGGTTCTTTCAAACACATTGGTTAATTATGAAAAGACAACATCAAGGTATATTTGTAGACATTTATTTACAGAATTTATAGAAAACAGTGAAGAGGGCACCAGTGATCGGAACAAAGGACTGCAAATAAAAACTTGTAGGAGCTGGT
Source organism: Lepidochelys kempii (assembly GCF_965140285.1). Lineage (NCBI taxonomy): Eukaryota > Metazoa > Chordata > Testudines > Cheloniidae > Lepidochelys > Lepidochelys kempii. The sequence continues at coordinate 60,456,385 of NC_136382.1, forward strand.
GACAAAAGTAATTGAACAGTATAGAAAGAAATAGTTTACATACGCTATTTTGCAGCATCATGCAGATGGACATGAAATGTCAATTATTATTTTTTAGCTTCCCACAATGGACAAAAGCCTCCATGTACAGGGTTCATTACACAAAGACGTTTCATAAAATATTTTATAATGATATTCTCTTAATAAAATTTTCATGCTCAGTCATGCAGTATTTTACTGACTCACTGTCAGTGCATGGTAGGTATAGTACAGATTACTATTTAAACAGGTCTACAAAGTAAGATAAGATTCAGCCATACGTTCCATAAATACTTTACTCTGTTTGGCAAGCATTCTTTATTAGTCAGACTTTGTCTGTTTCCTGGAAGATCTCCATCATAGATTAATTAAGGATTTTTTGGTTTGTTATTTAAACACGTTTCAATGAAAAGAGCATCTTTAAGACATAAATCACAGAATTTAAACTGCTGCTAGGCCTTTATACAATAATAATAAATGATAATAATGAAATAGACAGTCTTTTTATAGATATTTACTGTCACTTCCAACCATAGGATAATATGGCTTCGTAATATTGATATAATAGATAGACTAGTACTGGAATAAATGTTATTTTTCCTATTATCCATACACAGGCAGTGAGATTAGACTATTAATCTGCATGCATTTTATTCATCATTCTGTTTTCTGTAATCACACTGCTAGAGACAGCAAAGTCGTTATTTAGTATCAAAATCATGCAACAGATGTTAATAGTAAAATATATTTGCATATTAAGAATATCATTATAAAATATTGATTCAGTAGCAATGGCTCAGGACAAATTTAATGCAAAGGCAGAGACAACTGACCTGAGCATGCTTCAAAAGAAAAAAAAAAATCAGTACATGGAAAAAATAGCACCACCAACCTTGAAAGTAAATTGACCTGATGCAGCAGAGACCTTAGGCTGTAACTGCTGAAGGACAGCAGCAGCCCAACTTGTTGATATCCAAATGACCGGATTCCTGATAAACTGAAAAACTGACTGTGGGGAAAAGTCTTTAACATTTTAAAGGATTTTATTCCATTTTATGAAAACTCATAAGTGGTACTTGGAAATTAAAAAGTAGAGTACAATCAATATTTAACTACTGTAAATACCATCCACATATGAAAGCTAAACAAATCCAAATGCTGCTCCCACTAAAGTCAACAGGAATTTTCCCTTAGACATGCAGGATTTGACCCCCAGCCATTAACATTTTTATTGAATTAACACCATTCAAGTGAAAGAAAAGCTCTTTAGACCCCGAGCCTGCAAATGGATCCAAGCCTCACCCAAAACCCCACGGACTCCAGTGGGGTTCTGCACAGACCACGGGTTAACCCATGTGGAATTTATTGCAGGCTTGAGGCCTAACTGTGGTCATATGACTGAGAACAAGGAGTCAAATGAGGCATCGTAAAAGATTTCTGTGGTAAAAATCTCATTATGTTAATCAAAGATAAATGAGACTACTGCTATTTCACATTATTATTCTTGTTCTGGCCCACCATGGCAAAATCATATACTTGTTATATGGACTCAATCCTGCAGTACTTTTATAGACAAAATGTCCACTGAACACAAATGGGAGGTTTGCCTATGCTAGGCCTAAAGAACTGGGCCCCTAAGGCCCTGATCCTACAAAGATTTATGTATGCATATAACTATATTCATGTGAGTAGCCCTCATCAAGATTTCTCAGGCAAATAAAGTTACCTGTGTGTAAGTCTCTGCAAGACAGAGACTGGGCACTTCTTACCTGATCCTGTGCTGTGAATGGCAATGCTCCCATTGACTTCAGAGGTACAGGATCAGGACCTTAATGTATGGTGATGCCATAATATTCCAGCAAATATGGGAAAGGAGAATAATAAGATATATTTGCCTACTAACTCAAAAACTAATAATACTTGATAAGATTGTACATTTACTTAATGAGAGAAAAATTGCACTGTTTGCTTAGTACTAATGATATAGAACTCATTTAAAAAATTATAAATGTCTATAAATCTTGGAACTTCCAGCTAAATGGCCACAGACTGGTCTCAATCCACCACACAATCAGGGCCAATCGGGGTGGGGAGGGGGGGCCAGGAGGGCCATTTGGCCTGGGCCTCAAGCTCAGAGGGGACCTCAAATTTAGAAACTTGTTAATTTTTAGGCATTTGATAAGTTTAACAACTTGTTTTCATGCGCATCCCTATCAGACACACTCTCTCAGCTTAGAGCTGCAAATGTAAGCAAATAAGAGATGGGATTTGGTAAAAAACATAATTTTTTTGTTAACTGATATAGATTTTGTCACATTAAAGAGTTTAAAACGTTCATAAATATTGCGTATTTTTGTCAGTTTGCCTGCATCAGTGGCTTCAGGTGAACGGACCTTCAACATGTTGAAGCAGGTAAAGAATTATCACCATTCACCTATGGGACAAGAGCGTTTTAATAGACTCACCATGCTTAATATCAACTGTGATGTTGCACGAAAGCTAGATTTTTCCTCAATAATTAGTGCATTTGCACAGAAAAAGGCTAGAAAAGCATTTGTTAATTAAAAAAATATTCAAATTATGTCTCACTTTTTTTGGTGCCTTATTTTGTTTTCATGTGTTGTCATTTTTTATTTTAATTATGGCTAGGGGGCCTCAAAAGCTGGAAGTGGCCTGGGCCTCTCTGGACCTCTGAGAGGGTCTGCACACAATTTATTAATTCCACCATGGCTTGGGGACAATGAGGAGGTTCCAATGAATTAAACAAATAACTTACAATAAGCCATTTTAGACACCAATCTTTCATGTGTTCATATATGTTTCAGTCACTTCTAGAACTATTGTAAGATATATTTCTTTTTTAATCTAACCTATGTTGTATATCCCAAAAAAATGCATATCCAGTCACGATATATCGAATTCATGGCACTATTTATATTGTATATATCAGAATATTTTCTAAGACTAAAAATACAGAGTTTTTTTCCCCATGTTATGTATACATTGTATTGGTTTGTATTGCTTAGCAGCTAGCACAAACCCAATAAAAAATAAAAGCCAGTGGCATTTCACAGCTTGTACAAGGTAGCTGCTAGAGATTCCCAATGAATATCTAACTAGAGAGGAAAAGATTACTTAAAACAACAGTGTCAAATAATTTAGATCCATAACTTGACCTATAGTAAAATTATCATACTCTAGAAGCTGCTGTCCTGCAGCATCTAACTATCCGTTAAATACAAATTCCAACCTCATCACTGAGAAATTAATGTAACCACAACCATTTTTGTGGGGCACATAAAATAGTATGGTATGATTTCTCCTGCTGGCTAGCATTGCAGTAGCAGTCAAACAATAGGTCTAATCTTGCTCCTACTGAAGTGAAGGCTGGACAGGACGCAATATTCATGTTTATTCGTCATTCTTTTCTTTTATATATGGCATGGATTTGTTTTTATACAACTAACCAGACACTGAACCCAGCTCTGTTCCCATGATTAAGGTCAAAGTTACTAATTTCACTGAAGGAAAGAATAAGCCTCTTATTTTAATAAAATAAAGCTATTGTATAGTAAAGCATAACTTCTCACCTCGTCAGATATGCCGTGCTGCTCACAACACCACAAGATTGCCATCTGTGTTTATATTTTATAAATTATATATATTTCTTACATTTTGAGTAAAAATGTAACTTATGTGAAGTATACTTTGTTAATATTTCACATTTTTAAAATATCTATTACAAAAATATATTTTTGAATATGCACACAGTTCTGTGTGTGTTTGTGTGTATATATATATATATATATATATATATGTGTATGTGCATATATACGTAGGCTTCAAAGGGTTAGACTTTAATCAATAAATGTTGATAAATGTCAATTTCATCGTACACACAAAATGATGAAATATATTTTCATCGATCATCTAATTTTACAGATAGGCAAAGTAAGAAAAATACTATTTGAGGACTTCTTAGAGTCAGATTTAAGGATATTTACTTTGTATATTTTTACATGTGATGCTGACAATTTGTGTTTTAATGGTTATAAAGCTTTATCAATCTACTGTCATTAAATAATTATTGTCTGACCCCTTCTATTGCCCAACCTCCTAAAACTTTCAAAATTTAAATGATAAAAATCAGAAAAAGTATTAAAAATAAACATCAATATTATCCATCAAAATTATTTTATATCAAATTCTGCCAAGTCTATGTATACACACACATACGTGTTTGTGTGTGTGTGTGTGTGTGTGTTTGTAGACTTGGCAGAATTTGATTTATGTAGATATAGATATATAGATACAGGTACAAATATATAGATATAGATATAAAGTTTGCTACAATCAATGAGAAAAATTAGGAGTTACAGTCACTTTAAATATTTAAATTGTACTATCAACTTTAGTACTCAGTGGTTTTGTGAGATGGTCACATATTACTAGAAATTTGTGTGAGATCACCAATTCACTTCTCAGAGGACAACAACAGCCATCAAAAGGTAAGTCACTACCAACCGGATCCAAATTTGAATAGGTGACATGGAGCTGAAAGGCTTCAGATGCCCTTGCTTATCACTATTCATTCCTCTCCCTTTATTAAAAGTATACTCCATTACATATAAAACTTCCTTAGTCCCTTAACAGCAATGGCTGCATATTATGTTTCACTCTCCATATTGTATTTCCTGGAGAGATGTTTTTCTACAGACATTCCTTTTTCTCTCAGGCCCCCCAACTAGTGGATAGCTTGGCACAATTATGCTTCCCACCTTCCCAGGAAAAAACAGGCTTTTCTGGAATTTAAATCTAAACTACCACCATCTGAAAAGCTGAAGTGTCACAATCTTCAAATGTTTAATATTGCCAATAATATAACGGATTATTCGTTAAGATACTGTGGGAGGGATTTTAAAGGCACAAAGGTGATCTTGAAAGTCAATGACAGTTGGGTGACTAATTCCCTTTTGAACATCTCCTCTGTATGAGAAATATAACATAGTACATAAGCTATGAAACAAGGCAGTATACTGAGACTGTAACTACAAGGCTATTCATACCTTAAAGTATTTTTTCCCCATCCATGGCTAAAAAAAGTAAGACATTCATATCTTTCTCTAAAAGACACTGATTTCCTCCTATTCTTCATGGTCCCAGATGAAGAAAAACAACGTGAAGGGGGTAAAAAAAGTAGGATGTCGTCACAAGACATTGATGAAAAGTACTATAGACTTTCCCAAATGCTGGACTAGAGAAGTAGGAAAAAAAACATTAGGTAGTGAATGAGGTCTAGCATAATAAACCAGAAATCAAAGCAGAGAGTAGAAAATACAATATGTCAGAAAAAAAGGTTGCTAAATGGATGATAAATAGCATGTTATTGTAGGTAAAACAGAGAGCCATAAAATGCAGAGCTTGAAAAATCCAATCGCCCACTTGCTAAGGGTGAATTAATAGCTTTCCCACTGAGGTGTCATCAATTTCTAAGTTTATTTTTTAAAATATGTTGTGTCTAATCCTTCTGGTATTAAGATACATTTCCAAAGTGAACTAAATATAAACCACTGCAGTGCTCTCTTCCTAAGTCTGCAGCCCATTCCAGTGCCTTTGCTAATGCTCATCACTTTCCAAACTGTAGCAGAGTATTGCTGTTATTCAGAACCCCTAAAGGTATCCATGAAATGGATAAGAATAGGTCTGTTTCACTGTTCAAGGGCTTGGGATATTATGAGCAGCAGCAGCAGACAAACATTGGAGCTATTCACTGGAGAGGAAGGAAGGCTCAAAAACAGAGGCAGGGGGCAGAGTAGCAGAGACTCAACCTTCAGTGCCAACTTGCCATTCTTCCTCTGCTTCAACAGGTGCCATATACTCCTGAGAGAGACAGAGCTTGAAACTGCAGCATGGGTGGAAACTTTGCTACTTATGGAAGCCATAGGAGGAGCAGTAATGAACAGGAAGAGAAAGGGACCTTCTGCCAGCCAAAGAAGTATCAATTGCACAACTGCACTAGCCTAATGGATATGGATAGGAACTGAAGCAAAACTTCTATGGCACCTGCTCAGGGTAGAAGCCAAAAACTGGGAATTGTCCCACCCAGAATAGGACTGAGAGTCAATATGATGTGAATGTCGGAGGAGTCAAACCAAATGAAGAAATGTGCATATGATAGCTATAGTTCAGCAGACAGATTACATGATGAAATGACAGTAAAACCAAGACAAACAGGATCCAATATGTCCTCCAAAAGATGATTCAAAATTGAGGCACAAAATTAAAATAATGTAGGAGGGCAACAGAGACTGTACAGATGAAGAACACTGAATAAGGCCAACTATAAATGCTCCACACACAAAAAAAAACCAAAAACAAAAACACCCAAACCCCTTTTCTCACTAGAGTATATCCTGATGTGAGCCTAAGTTTTTGCATTCCTATTTACAGAACCTCCAGCTCCCATTCCACTTCCTGCTCCCACAGTTCTCAACATTTTTTGATTCTTCTGACTTTGCAGAAGTCCTTATATAATTTTTCTCACAGTGACAAAAATTTGTCCTCTTTATTTTAACGTATATTTTAGCATTTCAAGAACTCCCAAGCTACGACAAAGTTTGCCCTTCCCTAGAGAGAACTCACAGAAGCATATTTGCTTCCTATTAGGAATGTTTCCAGCTAGTTACTACAGCCAAGAAAAGAAAACAGAACCTCTCTGGTATGAGCAAGGACAGGAGCATAAATATTTCAGGAATTGGCACTGCTAATGGAACAAGCAAATGCAAAAAAACAGCAGGTGTGCCCCTGATATTTAGATAAATTTTATTTAATAAAAATCTCTGAATACAGAGTAAAGGTTGGGTTTGCAAAATGCTGAGTGCCTCATGAACTGTGCTGAGCCATTCAGTCTGCACTCAGCACTATACAGAATCAGGCCCAAGTCCTTTTTTGCTTAATATTGTTTCACACGGCTTGAAATGAGAATTATATCTACTTTGATGAAAGGATTGAATATGCATCTAGTTTCACTATAACTAAATACTTCTGTACTCCACAAAAATATAATTTGGTAACTTTCAACAGCAATACTCAGTCAATCACAATAGTTATCCCTATACTTAGCTGGTCAGGGTCCAACTCAGACACACTGGCTCAAAATAGATAGTATCTTACTCCAGAAGTGACACCACTGAAATCACCGAAGTTATCTATGCAGTATTTAATATGGAGGGCACTATTCAACATGAGTAAAGGTGGTAGGATCTTGCCCTTTTGTTGAGTCCTTGTTAAGTTTTAAATATATATATTCGTCCTCCCCCTACACCAGCTCTATACTCTTTCTGCTTTCTCTCACCCAGAGCTCCTGCGCTCCAAATGCAAACTCTGACATGATTTTAAATGACGTTCGTTGGTTCCTCAGCCAACAACAGTGTGGCTGGAAGCCAGAGGCAACGATCGCATTCGTTTTCAGAGAAACCAGATGTTGATAAAATTGTCATACTTTTCAGCAAGCTGATCTGCTTTGTGCCTGTCCGATCACCCATAGCTAGGGCCCTACCAAATTCACAGCTGTGAAAAATGTGTCACGGACTGTAAAATCTGATCTCCCCAGTGAAAGCTGGTCTTTTGTGTACTTTTTCTTTATACTACACAGATTTCACAGGGGAGACCAGCGTTTCTCAAATTGGGGGTCCTGACCCAAAAGAGTGTTATGCAAGTGGGGCGGGGGGGGGGGGGCTGCAATGTTCTTGTAGTGGGGATGCAGTATTGCCAGGCTTACTTCTGCACAGCCTTCAGAACTGGGAGGTCAGAGAGCAGGGGCTGCTGGCCAGGTGCCTAGCTCTGAAGGCAGCACCCACCAGCAGCAGCACAGAAGTGAGGGTGGCAACGCTATACCATTCCACCTTTACTTCTGTTCTGCTGCCTTCAGAGTTAGGTCAGGACCCCTACAGTTAAAACAACATGAAATTTCAGATTTAAATATCTGAAATCATGACACTTACCATTTTTAAAATCCTATGATCGTGAAATTGACCAAAAATGGACCATGAATTTGGTAGGGCCCTACCAATAGCACCGCTGTTTCTGGAGGGCAAATTGCATTAGGGTTTCGCTGAGATTGTGTTTTATTGATTATTATTATTAGCTGGACCCATGGAGTTCGGATCTGGATACAAACTTTGCAACGTGTGTTTAGATTTGGGTTGCGGTTCAGCCCATTACAGAACCAGGGAACAACCCTGAGCTCCATACCTGGGATCTGAACATTTCAAAAAGTTTGGAGGATAGTTTTGGTTCAGCCCATTACCCAGACAGGGTCTCTGGCCTCAGAGGTCTTACCCAGGCACGGCGGATCAGGGGAGTTAGTTTGGGTGTATCCCCAGCGGTAGCTTTCCCTGGAACAGTTAAACAAACCACATCCAGCTCTCCAGGCAGATAAACACCGCCCCCCTCCTACCTGCCCAGCAGAGAGGCAAATGCCCCCTGCGCAGCAGAGCGGTTTTAAGCGGCACTGATTGCGCCGCGCTGCCGAGGCTGCGATGGGGGCTCCCCTCCTTTTCTTCATTCCTTCAGCTGGAGGCAGGAGAAGCCGCCCGGCTTCTCCTGCGAGATCTGGCCCAGGTCCCAAGCCCCCTGGTGGGAAAGACGGCGCCACAGCCCCCCGAGAGCCGAGCAGGAGCTTCGCTGAAGGCCCGGGGCGCCCTGCAGGGAGAGTAGGGCCCGCAGCAGCCCCGCTGCCCCTCTTGGGGCGGACTCGGGGGTCCTGCGAAGGGAGCAGGGGCTCCATGCACAGGGCTCCGCGCCCACCACAGGGGCGGGCTAAGGCACCCCGCGCGGCAGGCTCAGGGACTCCCAGGGCGCGGCGCGGGCTGTATCCCTTGGGGCCTCGGGCACTGTCCCGGGCGAGCACGCCCCAGCGCCTGTGCAATGCCTTCCGGGTGGCCCGCAGCCTTGCACGAGCCCGGCCCAGAGGCCGCTGCCAGCCAGCCCCGGGCTAGGGGAGGAAGGAGCTGGCTGGGAGCCGAGCCCGGCGGGGGGGAGCGGCGCACTGAGGTGTCCCTGCTCCGAGCGAGGGAGCCTGAGCCTCCCTTGGCAGCTGCCAGAAGCCGCGGGCAGCGAATTCCCTTCCCCGCTGCCCCCGTGACTCCCTGGTGGGGAAGAGCCGCTCGCGATCGCAGGACACAGGCGCGGAGAGCCACACGCTGTTGGAGTAGTTTATTGGCAAGGGCTTCTGACTTCACACACAAAGCAGAGTTAAGTACCAGGCAGGAGGGCGTGTGCCAGCGCTCCGGGGCTCCTCAGCTTTAATCGGAGCTTTCGTGTTTGCACAGGAGCCTTCTCCCTGAGCCCTGTGCACTCAGCCTGGGGGGCAGGGAGAGCACAGCGCCGCACTCCCAGCCTGGCCCTGGCTTTCCCAAGGCTGCAGAGCAGTCAGTGTGGACAGCACACCGGAGAGAGAGAGAGAGAGAGAGAGAGGATCTGCTACGTGAAATTAACAAAACACAGAAGGAGCTGGACCAGAGGGACAAGGAAGAAGAGGCGTTTCTCTGAAGGAGAGAGAGAAGAGTAAGTGAAGTAACTGCACTGAGAACGGAGAGGAAGAAAGTTGGGGGAGGGGGTTGTTTGTTTTAATTCTGCACCATCACTGCAAGGAGCCCTGGGAGGGAATGATTTACCTTCAGCCTCTATCGAAGACAGGAGGAGAGCTGCGCACAGAGCAGCAATTGCTGAAGACAGCCTGATCTTCATGTCTGCTCTGTGGGATCACAACAACATGAATGGATCTGTGATGATAAAAAGAAAGAGAATAAGCACGGGTTAGAGGATGTGGTGGGTGTATTCAGAAAACATGAAAAGAAGACCCACAGAGAGACCACTATGTTCCCTTACCCCCTTATCCCCAGCCCCCACCCACGGGACCAGGTTACAGCCTCTAGACTTGGAAGCCATCCAAACTTGACAGATCTGCATTACTAACTGGAGAGTCTAGCCTCACAATAATGTGCCTTTTGTTACTGGGCCCTTCTGATCATGTTAATCAGACAAAAATTCAATTGTGGTTTTAAATTCGAGTTAAATCCGATCACGGAAGTGGCGAGAAGATTCCTGCTTCTACATGTACAAAACCTAGACTGAGCTTCATGACTTCATCCTGTGAGGATGGCTAATTCATTTTTGCCTTGAATCCACTAAAATGTCTCTTTCAGTTGGGGATTTTACTCGGCTCCTTTTTCATAACTGCTGAAGCACTTAGTTAACAGTATTTTAATGGTCTCAAGGCAGTTTGGAAATTGTAATAAAACTTTCTTTTGTTCTGCCTACAAATTTGCAAGTCTTCCTTTCTTTAAGGTCTGAAATAGATTACACAGAGTATATGTAACACACAACTGAAACCCGACACGACCGCCTAAACCCTGATGTTTTAACATCTGATAATTCGTTTACACAATCTCAGGGGAAATCGCTTTACAGTGCTTGATAAAAGAAGACAAGAGAATGAACCACGCCATCGCAGCAGATTGTCTAGAAGCATTTATGGGAACTAGAAAGATTTTTGTCCTTCCTAATTACAAGCAGCTGTACGTTTATAACCCTGTTTGCTCAGGGCTACACGTTTAGGGTCAGAACCAACAGTCATTACTAAGGCAAAACCCTCATAGGAGCGAATAGGAGTTTGTCTGAAATGTTAGGCCCTTATTCTCCCATGGGAGAGGGGAATACATAGCACATGGAAATTTCTGAGCTTTATATAAATGGGGAGTTGTGTGTGTTTGTTATGAATAAATGCTACAGAGACCACCATAGGGTCGCCTGAGAGAGAAATCCACAAGCAATTAAGCAATATATTTTATCAAGAAGGTGCCAGGAGCACAACGAAAGAAGGAGGGAAAATGCATACATCATTAGGCTAATAGTCCACAGAAAGAGCTCAGTAGTTCTGTGCTATCTAAAGAACCAAACACAAGACATATTTCACTGGTGTAAAATGCTGACAAGATCCAACACTACCCTGCCCAGCTGCTGGCACTGAACTTAAAAGTATACCGTGCTGCCTTATATTAAATTGCTTTTCTTAATTGTCTGACACCGCAAAAAATTACTTGGGCCTGGGAGCAAGTCGAGAACGAAAGCCTGTTTCAGAGTCTATCGCCCATATTTGGAGATAGGCTTCTGCCTAAAATTTGAGTCCTCGGCACTGACATAAGGATGAAAGTATATTGATAACTTCAAACGCATTCCACTGTTCTGCGTAGGGACGGGCAATTCTTGCAGCACATCCGCTAAAGAGCATTTGGTAACGGTCTTAAAAGCCTTTTAAACAAAACGTTAAAAGGACTTTTGTGCCTGAGGTTTTGTCTGGGCTTAGAGTGCCATCTTTTGAGCAGGAGCAAAAATGAACCATTTCAGCCAGACATGTGCTTTGCTGCTGCTGCCAGACTGGCATTCCTGGTCGATTTTTCCAAAAAAATAAAACTTTTAATTTTTTTGTCGAAACATTTATTTGATTGCCTAGCAACACTTCATTCAACTTTCTGCTTTCAAACGTAAATGTCTTGACCCGCCTTTACGTGGAGGGAGGAATGCTCCTTTCACTTACTGTACTGAAATCAAAACAGATTGTCTTTGGACCAGGACCGAATTCTTAGCTTGGATCTCAGACAGTAACTTCAAAAGCTACCACAGACCTTGCATCGGTATCAGTTTGATCTCGATGTTATACCAACTCCACTCCGAAGACTAGCAAAAAGTCATTCCAAGCCTATGCAATCAGCAACTTTTGTCACTTTCCCACACAAATAGCTGTCAGACAGTTCTAGATTGGAAACAAGGAGAAGCTACTTACAAGGGGCTGCACACACCAGGGAGGGAAGATCCCGCCAAATGAAGGCAGCGCTAACGTGTCTTTAATACGGTCATCAAAGCTATTCAGAATAGACTTCTTAGTACGTTAATCAGATATGATTTCACGTGAGCAACCCACATTGAAATTATAAACTAATTTCATATTAGACCCAACTACTTCCAACATGTTTTAACCTGGGCATAGAATCATAGAATATCAGGGTTGGAAGGGACCTCAGGAGGTCATCTAGTCCAACCCCCTGCTCAAAGCAGGACAGATCCCCGACTAAATCATCCCAGCCAGGGCTTTGTCAAGCCTGACCTTAAAAACTTCTAGGGAAGGAGATTCCACCACCTCCCTAGGTAACACATTCCACCATCTATCTATCTATCTAATGTAGATACAGTCAGTCGCGGAGCGCCATCTCCAAATGCACCATTTAATGCGATCTGCTACAAAATCTTCACTTTTCCGTACAGCTCATCAAAACAGCGAGCATCACGTATTCAGTGGGGAAAGCCACGAACAGTTTGCCACGCTTCCTGAGGGCTCAAGGAAACAGCAGCTCTCCAGCAGAATCGCCTACAATTCGCTAACAACGATAGGTGTTTCCTCTTGCAGAGGCATTTCGCAGCTGCCGTCACCACTGGCGAGAAGGCTCCCCAGTTCATCGATCGCCTCCTCGCCCACGCCGGTTACTTCAATTTCATTTCTAAGCCTGACTCCTAGGTTGTGAAACACACGCGCGTGCACACACACACACACACACACACGACACCCCGTTCTAGTCCCCTTTCTGTCCTGTGCCATTAGCTGTCAGTGCATATACAGTGCATCAATCAGAAGCGCGTGTGTGTGTGAACGGCACCGAAAGGCAACAGGACTCGGAAGAGAGGAGGGAAGGGGATTCCCTCTGCTCTGCGCGCACACAGACCTTTAGTGGCAGCTGCCTGGTAGCGGGCTCGGTGGTGGGGCAGCTCCTGCAGCGGCGCCTGCAGCCCCAGCGGTAGGACCTGGAGAGAGGAGGAAGGGAGGAGGAGAGAGATGAGCTCCGGGGCACCTTGTGGAGGGAACAGCAAGTAGCAGGAGCAGAGGAGGAGGAGGAGCAGAAGCAGCTGCAATGACCGAGACGCCTGGGTTGCTGTAGCTCCCAACGTGAGGGGTGCGCCTGGGAAGACTTGCCTTCTCCGAGTGGGAAGAGCCTCTCCCCAATCTGCTCCTTAAGAGAGGGCTGTTCCCAACTCGCAATTTACTCTCGTAAGCGGTTACGAAACTGCAGGGAAGGTGGACAGCTGCCACCGGATGATATATGCGCGCCTCTCTCCTCCAGCAAGGGGATCTACTGCTGGAAACTTGCGCATACTTCGCAACATTCCTAAGGCATGAGGAGGGCGAGCGCCGCAGCAGCAGTGCCCTGGGCGGGGAAGGGGGCAGGGGCCGGCGTGCCAAGGCCAGACGGATCTCTGTCTCCTCCGCTTGGGAGCCAAGCTGCAGCCGGATCAGGTTTCCCTGGCGGAGGCGAGGACGATTTTTCAAACTGGGGAACAATGGGAAGAGTGGGGGGGGGGCACCAAAAACCTTAATCGAACAGCGTTAGGTGGCGGGGACACCGATTCTGGGCTGCCGGAGGGGGATCGCTGCCCGGTCCAGGGCGCAGATTGAATTAGGTTAGAAAGTCTCCAGTAACTAACTGTCTATTTCAAGTGGGTCCTTTTCCTGCATTGGTGGTTTTAGGATACTGCCAGTGATTGAGGCCATTTGCAGAAACGAAAAAAAGAACTCCTCGGCTGAGTGCAAAGCGTGACGCTAGCGACGGTTGTCGCAATCTGCCCTTTACACACAAAACAAGCACATGCCCGCTCGGGCTTTGGCAAAGGACAGTGGGGCTCGCAGCGAGAGGGCGCTAGATTATCAGCCGATCAAAGGAAAGTCAAACGTGCAGCGTGCCAAGAAAGAAGAGGGGAAACACTTTGAAGAAGCGCCCTGGCTACCAGCATGTGTGCTGGATTAGTCACCCCTGCTGCAGAGATGTATTGTTGTAAACACAACACACAACAGAGCCTCGAGCTGACAGAATCTAACTAGATGGAAAGGGGACATGGAGGATCCATTGTTGGGGAGGGAGGGCAGAATAAGAGAAAACGAACTGAACCTAAATGAAAGGATACATCTTCCCGATCCGGCCTCCCTATCATAGAATCATAGAATATCAGGGTTGGAAGGGACCTCAGGAGGTCATCTAGTCCAACCCCCTGCTCAAAGCAGGACCAATCCCCAACTAAATCATCCCAGCCAGGGCTTTCCCCCTTCAGATTAAAGTGGGGGCTTCATGGTCACGGCTGGGCGCCAATCTTTCCCCATCCCCAACTATCTCCTCCCCCGCCATCGCACACCCCGCCCTGCCCCCTCCGCTTTCAACCCCTTCACTTATTATCCAGCCTAAATGTCTGCCACTCGCCCCGGGCGAGGGGAAAGTTGTAAGGGAATAGCTCGGGGGGGGGGGGGGCGCAGACACCATGGCACAGAGATTCGGAGCTCGGCCAGCCCATCGCTACCTGTGTCTGCCCACTGATGATAACACTAAGGGCCCAGAGACTGTACGCTTTGCAACGGCAATAATACGTTTATCACTGCAACTCCCTGAAATAAACGGTTCCGTTATCGGGTACCTTGCGGAGGTGTTTCCTGTGCGTGGAGACCTAAACAGAGCTCGGATCAGGGAGCTGGGTGATTGTAATTAAAATATCCGGATGTATTTAGTTTGATCAGCCAGTGGCAGGGTAAGACCAACAGACAATTTCAACTTCAGGAACCTGCATATACTGTGTATATCAGAGACAGGTACCTTATGAGAAACAGAAATACGCACAGGCGAGGCCACACAAACGCCCCGATACACACACACACTTCCACACTCCCTCGTCTGTACACGGGGCTCACAAGGCAAAAGCTATACAGCGAAAACGTAGCAATACAGAGTGACTCCGGTATCTGGAGGCTCTCCCACCGCCTGGAGTCAGCCAGCCACACGCAGACATTCTCAGCCTCAACACTCCCAAGCCATAGACACTCTCCTGCCGAAATCAGACACCCGAGCATGCTCCTGCACATACCCGTGTGCATTTGCAGTCACTGACCCACAGCTCTCGCCTTCCTCCACCCCAGAAGCAGCCTGATTCATACCTGCGCTCACCCATCCAAGGCAGCCTGCCAAGCACCAGGAAACCCCTCCGGGCACTGACACCGCCCTCTTTGAAAGACAGAACTGCAGGACACGTAAAATAAGGTGATTTCTTTTTACAGCCCTGCCCTCTTTAACGCGCAGAGGCAGAGCCGTGTTAGTCTCATGGAACAACCAGGCTTTTTTGCAGGCTACATTTGGTGCTCGGTATGACTTCAAAGCCTTTCAGTGTTTAGCTTTTATATGCCATTTACCACCACGTGTGCAGGAAATCGTAAACATTTATTACAGACGGTTACACTTGCAGGAGGCTTTCCCCCTTCAGATTAAAGTGGGGGCTTCATGGTCACGGCTGGGCGCCAATCTTTCCCCATCCCCAACAAGTATTTGTAAATTAGGAAGCCACGCACAAAAGCCAAGCGCAAGCGCACGCGCACACCCCCCCCCCCCACACACACACAAGCTGTGCGTTTGCCTCTCAAAATGCAGCCCGAAGTGACATTCAAATCAGCCACAGACTCGCAGCCACACAAGCTGCCCCCCCCCCCTTTGGTGTATCCACTGCAGCGGTGTTGCAGAGACATTACACCTGGATGCTCCATCCCCAGCACTCTGCCTTTTCTCCCCGAGCTAAGAACAGGAGCGCCACGGTTCCAGCGCTGCTGCATCCGTGGAAGATACTAGGACTAGGGACCGGATTTCTCTTGCTCGCTCTATGTTTGAAGGTTTTCCCCTCCCTCTATACGCGTTCTCCGCAGCAGCGCCCACAAAAGAATTAGAGTAGGAGGGGGAAATTGGTCCTACCATTTATTATCCAACAGCGCGATCTAGCGGTGGATTTAAACCGAGACTTGTTAGGAGGCAGGTGCCATCCATCAGCTAACGTGAAGAGGAAGGAAACGCTTCTACTTAAAAATGGCAATAAATCTTGTGAATTATTTAAAAAATTAAACACAATGGTCAAGAAGGACAACAATAAGAACGCCATACTAGGTCAGACCAATGGTTCTTCTAGCCCAGTAACCTGTTCTTCCAACAGGCCAATTCCAGATGCTTCAAAAAGAATGAACAGAACAGGGCAATTATCAAGTGATCCATGCCCTATGGTCCCTTGTTAGCATCTGGCAGTCCGAGGTTTAGGGACACCCAGAGCATGGGATTGCCTCTCTGACCATCTTGGCTAATAGCCATTTGATGGAACTATCCTACATGAATTTATCTAATTATTTTTAAACTCAGATAATAATCTACATGATTCACCATAATGAAAGAGGAGCAAGAAAACAAGCTACTATCTTTCCGTTTATATATTTATATTGCAGTAGTGCCCAGAGACACACTCAGGTCAGGCTCCAATACCGGTCCATCCTGCAGACATACACAAAGGCATGATCCCTGTTCCAAAGAGCTTAGAATCTAAAAAGACAGAAAGACAAAAAAGATGAAAGGTGGCAAAAGGGACAGGACATACAAGCAAAGGGTGACATTCACTCCAGCACAGAACACAGACTTGTGTACCATTTATGTACCATTTGAGCCCTACTATGAGGATTTATGTGGTACTTAAGTGTGCTTAAGACTTGTGCTGGCCTTCCCTACAGAGATTAATTTCACACAAAGCAATCAGAGTGATGGCAGATGAATGGCATGTAAATCAATGGGACTAAATAATAAAATGGGGTCAAATTCTACTCTGATATACACTCTATTTAGCCCCTTTTAATTGAAGTACATCTCTGCACAATTTGAACCATTGCATTTGTTTAAACTCACTTCTGTTCCATTTAATTTTCCCTAAAAACCTGAAAATGCAACTGAGTGCAAATAAAATTACAATTAAGACTTTAAAGGGCAGATTTGTTGGGATTGACCTTTCCCGAAAATATCTTAAGTTTGATGGGCCAAGGGCTGCTGTCCTTACTCCTGCAGTAGTCCCATTGACTTCAATAGACCCAGAATGTTTAAAAAATAAGAAAAAAACATCAAAAAGAGGATAGGCATTTAGAAATTTGGTCCCCCTTTCTAGCATACTCAGAGGAGGATGTCTCTCCAGCTGGCAAGCCAGAATCTTTAGCCAAGGTCTTTGAATATTAACCTGATCCTGAACAATTAATGTACAATGTAGTACATTAACACTTTATTGTAATTTAACCTTAATAAACAGTTTTCAGAAAGAAAGAAATCTTAGAAAACGTGCACGGATATTTCCAGACACTTTGGAAGTGAGTCAACCACTCTTACAACATACCACAAATTCAACTGTCTGGTATTGCTAAAATGCACTTTCCAGAACTTATACCTCCCCCTCACCGATGGATTATCAAATATTCTTGACCTGCTAACCCGCAAACCAGATTTTCAATTTTAGTTTCCTTTCAGCATTTCAGTATGAAGGATGTTCATTTTTTTAAAAACCCATCTCTGTTACCGAAAATAAATTTTTTTAAAGAAATAATATTTGTTGGTGGTGTGTTTTGGATTTTGAATTCTTTTACGGGGTTGACATAACAAAGACTTCTCTCTAAATTCAGTATGCCCCCAGGAAGATTGTTCCAGAAAGAGGGGCATCATTAACTACATTGAAATATTTTTCCAAACAAAAATAAATGAGTGCATCTCAGATGTTTCCCTGTCTTTCACAGTGAAACCACATTTTTCAGAAATGTGCTTTCAGATGTTAGGATGCCAAAGAGTCTGTGATAATCAATACATGAATAATTAAAATAATCTGGATAAAATGAAATATCAGTAATTGTATCTAAAAACAAAAATTAAATTACTTGGCATATTTTTTTAAATGTCACATAAAAGAATTTGGTCACCCATTCTGCAATTGGATTCATATGGATGGAGACCTTTTGAAGTCAATGGGACTCCACACATGTGCAGGAGTCTGCCCACATGGATCTAGATGCAAGACCAGGGATTCACTTCCTATCCCTACCAATTAAGCAGTTTCTGTGAATTTCTTGGTCGAAATCCATCTCCACTGATGTCAACAGCAAAAATTCCATTGACTTCAATGAGACCAGAATTTTACCCCTTGCGTTTAATATTTTGTTTAAATTTATTTTATTTTGCCTCAAGATCTTTAGCTATTAGAAGCCAAATATATTGAAGAACTGGATTTAGAATTTGTGCTTTCATATTCTGCAATCATTTGAAGGTAAAATTATATGATTATTTTTAATCTCCTGTTACTATGTACTTTCATAGTCTGAGTACCTAATATGTGATGCAGAAGGTATTTCTGAAATGCATAAACATTTACTGACTCTCTCCTGTCTGCTTGTTTCTTGGACAAGTATTAAACACATTAAGACCATGCACTCTAGCTCCAAACTGCTCTTTCCTATTTAAAGTGAATAAATGGAAACTCTGGTGACATTTACTTAGATATAAAAGCTCCATTTTTAAATAAATATTGTTACAATTTTAGTAATATGTTCATGTCTTTTTATGTGATTATATGTATACGGGAAACTACAGATTGATTAGAAAATGTGAGCTGCTCTTGAATTTAAAGGAACTTTATAAATAGTGCTCTTGGCAACTTTTCCCATGTTCCCTCAGATTGTATTGCCAGGATAATGCAAAACAGAATATTCTGCAATTCAGAACCATAAAAACCTGGATATCTCTTCCATGTGGCTATCACAGTGGATTTGGCCTTAGTGGTTTCCTGGCAATTGTGCTTGCAAATGTTATGTGCTTTATATGGACACAAAGAGTCAATTTATTCAAATGCCAAACAAGGAATGGTTTTAGAATTAGGAAAAAAGCATTATCTCTAAAGCTATTCTGTTGAGCTCTGATTTACTGTAAAGTTTCTGCCTATGAGCAGATCCACCTACATCCTGCCTTGTTTCCTCCTATAGATTTAAAGAAACAGTACACATATCCTCACAACACTTTCCAGTTGAGTTCAATGTACTGAGGTTTTACAGCACTTCACAGCATGTGAGAGGCTCACGCCCTAAGAGAGGAGGAACAGAATCCAATTATATAATTGTCTGACATGTATTGACATTCATTTTTATTAATTATTATTATTTCTATTCAAGCAGCACCTAAGGATCCCAATCAGGAATCAGAGCCCACTGCACTAGGCATTATAGCAACAGATAACTCAAAAAGAACTCATGCCCAAAGAACTCACAAACTAAGACTCAGATAATATACAAGATGAATAAATTATAGAAGGATGGCAATGTAACATGCAGAAGCTGTTACAGTGGCCTTAGGAGTCACAGACGGTCAGGACAAAGGGATTAATTAAAAGTGAACTGCAAAAAGGGGGTGAAATTGGGGTTGATCTCCATTATGATACCCCAAGAGGGATTCCCTTCTGTGACAGGGCGTCCACCCCACACTGGCATACAAGGGGTTAATAGAGCCCTAGGGAGGCTCTGTGGGAAGCAGCCAATAGGAGAGAGGCTGCAAGGAGCAGCCAATCATGGCCCAGTGGGTTCACATAAAAGGAGCTGCAGGACCAAAGTCAGTCAGTCAGTCACTGTTGGGAGCTTGAGGAGAGAAAACTGCCCCAAGTAGGCTGCAACCCCATAGCACCTTGGACAGAGCAGTGCAGGCAGGGACCTGGGGAATAGAGAAGCAGCTCTGGACGGGCTACTGGTACTGAGTAGGGTGCTGTGGCCATGGGGAAGTGGCTCAGAGAAATGCAACGGTAGTCAAGGCAAGGAACACAGTAGGTGACTGTGATTCAAAAGGTCCCTGGGCCAGGAACCAGAGCAGTTGGTGAGTCCCCCGCACTCACCACTGTGGAAGTGCCTGGATAGTTGATGCAGATCCCCCAGAAGGTGACATGGCTGGAGGGCTGTGTCATTAAGAGGGTGCCGTGTTCCTTGGAGTGACATGGATCTGAGAGCAGCCAGGACAACAAGTGAGGTGCCATCGGGAGAGAGCGTACTGACCTGCAGAGCTAATCCCCAGGGTGAACAGTAGGAGGCGCCACTCTGGTGAGTCATACCTGTCACACCCCCAAAAAACACTGTTTTTGGGTTTTTTTTGCTTTTGTAAACTTTAAATATATAAGGTCTCCCAGATTTTGCTGGATGATTCTTTAGAAGACAAAAGAACTTGAGTGGGATCTTTCTCAGTGCTCAATTTAAGTAGCAGAGTGTAGAAACTTTCAGGAAGATCTTTCCTCTGATCTGTCAGCAACTTAAGCTATACAGGAGTCAATTCATCGAAACTAAAACCAGAGTTTTAAACAGTCTGGCTACAAATTCCTTACTCATGTTTCACTTCTTTGCTACTTCTGCTAATTGTGTTTATTTAGTCTATATTTTAATTGGTATATTGTGTAAAATACCAGTGTTTTATTACTACTGGGTAAGGTATACTTGGCTATACCTCTAGGTGGATGCTAAAAAATGCTAGTTTGACCCAAAAAAGACACTGTTAATCCATTGCTTGTTAACTGTTATGGTTCTGGATAGGCTTGTTACCCATTGTAAATGTCTAATCATTTTTGGAATCCCATTAAGCTCTTGACCTCAGTGATATCCTGTGACAGAGTTCCACAAATTAAGTGTGCACCGTGCGGACAAGCATTTCCTTTTATCAGTCTTAAATTTACTCCCTTTCAATTTCATTGAGAGTCTCCTAGTTCATGTATTGTAATAAAGGGAGGATGAGTGTCTAATCTAGCCTCTTTCTGTCATTCATTAGATGAATAAGATGGGACATGAGAGATATTTAACATAATCTCTGATGCAAACAGTCCAGTCTTTTCAGTCTCTCAAGTTATGAGACCAATTATACATCCTAATGCAGGTTAGATGGCATACCAGAGTTTGACCCTGATCCTGCAAGACAGCAGGCTTGGATTTCTGTAATTGAGTCATTTCAGCAGGTACATAATAAATTAGAAGGATACAGTAAGACATTTTATTACCGCCTTAACCCATGAGAAATTACCCATCTTAGAAAAGCTGTTCTTTTCCCAGCTATTCCTTACAATATATATATGATCAGTTTCCTTTCCAGTGGTTTTTATATTCCTTGGTAAATTAGGCATTAAACTAATATTGCGCATGCCATAAAATGCACAATAAAAATAGAATACATCTTTTAGGCCCGATCTTCCTTGGCAGATTTCCAGCCAGTGACATGAGAAGAACTCCATCCTGCATTTATTTATTTGGACAATTTCAGATCCTTCCATTTCAGTACTGGAATTCAGAGGGCATCACTAGTCTGACCGCCCATTATGAGAAATGGCGTCTTAATTTACCAAGCTCAAACTTCCAGCACTGGTTCTATCTTAAATCTCAGCATTTACTGGACAGGATATGAAAGCAGAGCGTCTCAGGAGAGTGCTATGGCAATGAAATCATTGTTTAGGATAGCTCTCGCCAGGTGCATTTTCCTTAGTAACTGTTAACTCCATTTAGTTTTTATAACTGATCTTTCTCATCATCTAACTTTCTGAAAATGTAAAGTGATCACGTGGATAAACAAACAAAGATAAACTAAACAAGTCAGTCAAAACCAGAGATATTAATAGAAAGGAACTAGATTTCTAATTTGATTGGGAAGTTTTATAAAAGCCAGTGCTTTTTAAACAGTCATTGAAAAAATTAATGGTTTCTCTGATATTAACACTGAAACACAAGGGGCAAGAGAGGGCAAATGTGAATGCCCCCAATTTCCACATTAATTTAAAAAAAGTTCCAAATTGAGTTGTATGTTCATTTATATTATTTCAAAGAGATTGGTTTGTAATTTTAGGACTCAATCTTGGACTTGTTACTCAGGCAAAATGCCCCAGTGAAGCCAATGGCAGTTTTCCCTGAGAAGGAAGTGCAGGAAAGGCCTTAAACTAGACAAATAACAGCCAAGACCACTTCACATTTACATGTCAATCTGCCAAGGCTCAAATGTAAAACATGGTGTGCAGAATTGTATCCATAAAAGGTCACATAAATTCCTTTGAAATCTAACACAATCAGCTGTGCTGTCTATATTCAGCTACTGTCATGGCTAGGTTTTTTTTTATGCTGATTTTTTTATACAAAGAAAAGAAGAGTCTTATATAAAGGACAAATTATATGTACTCTTTTATATAACCATATACACTAATCCCTGGTACTCTAGTGAAGTTAGACCAGAGATGAATCTGGTGCATTCAGTTTAATTATTTCTATAGCTATTTTTCATTAAATTTTTCCATACATAATGTTATTCCACAACACCATGACTGTGATCCCTGGTTTTCCTCTAACTGACAGGTCACTGGGCGATCAACAATCTGCCAGGGAGAATTTATCATCCAAAAAGACACATAATTCTCTTGAATTATACTGGCCAGTAGTTATTACTTGTGGAACATTGTAATACAATATACCTGACACATCCCCTTTTATCAGACTTATGATTAAAGGATGATGATGACCAGAACTGGTTTTCCTTGCATTTATTAATTTTTGTATTTCTTAAATACGGTCACCCCCTACATGGAATTCCAAAACATTGACACAAAAAGAAGCTTGAAATGATAGAGGTTTAATTTCTGAACATGGATACACCGATTTGTAACCTCACTTTCATGAGCCCACGTTTCTGATGTCCACGAACTTCAATACACATTGTGATGGCAGATCTGCAGAGGGGAGGGAAAAAGGGGCATTTATGTCTAAGGTGAGAGGCAGCCCTGATATAGAGGCACAGAGTCAATGGTTAGAGATATAAATGGATGACCAAACCATAGCTTCATAGCCAGTGGGTGCTGGTCCTATATATGGTACAATTAATGGCACAGTGGTAACTTTAAAAGCCATTAGGTCCAATGCTGTCCCCATTTAGCTCTCCCCTTGGGTATAAAAGGCCTTAAACACAATGAAACTACCATGGTTATACTGCTTTGAGGGGACAAACTACAAAATGACCACCTAGGGGGACTCTACTCCCAGAGAGGTTCAGAGAATGGCAGGGGGCAACGTGACAAACTCTCATAGATATCAACAGGTCATGACACAGGTCCATAGTACTAAACACCCTACACAGGGGCCTCAGACACTAAACATCCCCAGACTAATTACACAAAATATATTGGTATGTTGATGGGCCACCACTGAAAATCCTCTGATACATTTATGGAGAGCATCACATTTGGGGAGTTATATACTGGCAGCCACTAGAATGTAATAACTAGGGCCCTACCAAATTCACGGTCCATTTTAGTCAATTTCACGGTCACACAATTTTAAAAATCATAAATTTCATGACTGCAGCTATTTAAATCTGAAATTTCACAGTGTGGTAATTGTTGGGGTCCTGATCCAAACAGGAGTTGTGGGGGGGGGGGGGTTCACAAGATTATTGTTTGGGGGGGGGGGTTGTGGTACTGCTACCCTGACTTCTGCGCTGCTGCTGGCAGCAGTGATGCCTTCAGAGCTGGGCAGCTGGAGAGTGGCAGCTGCTGGCTGGGAGCCCAGCTCTGAAGGCAGCAACATAGAAGTACGGGTGGCATGGTAGGTATTACTACTCTTACTTCTGTGCTGCTGCTGGAGAGGCACTGCCTTTAGAGCTGGGTGCCAAGCCAACAGCCTCTGCTCTCTGGCTTCCCAGCTCTGAAGGCGGCACTGAAGTAAGGATGGGATTACCACGACCCCCGCCCCAATAACCTTGCGACACCCCCCCCAAATCCATTTTGGATCTGGACCCCCAATTTGAGAAACGTTGGTCTCCCCCCATGAAATCTGTAGACTATACGGTAAAAGCACACAGAAGACCAGATTTCATGGTCCGTGATGCGTTTATCATAGCCATGAATTTGGTAGGGCCCGAATAATAACTTACCTTAAGTGACTGTCATCCTATGTCCTTTAGATCTGAGCACAGCAGCCGGAAATGAATTGCATTTACAGGGAGAAAGTGGCGTCTGGAGGAGAAGGATTTTTTAAATTTTGCAATTCTACTTTGAAAAGTGACTTTGTATAAGTGGCATTGGAGAAGCCTGCGTCTCTCAATGATTCCATATAAAATTTTCTTAGTTTCAAAGTAAAAATTTTTTTTTTCCTAACTTGCAGCTCTGCAAACTTAGCCTGGGATCTGAGGGTCAAGCTAGAGTCTTTTCTTTTAATATATCATCACCAATAATAACAAGCCTGCTGGCCTAATTATGTCCTCAATAATACCTGTGCAACTCCCTTATCTTCATACCATGCCCTCAGTTACTACTATGCAGCCTTACTGAACAGCAATCAGATTCTAATCTGCATTCCTTGCATATCTAAAATTCCTATGGACCTCTATGAGTTTTGAGTGAACAAGGAATATAGGATCAGACATGAGCTGAGCTACTTAATATAAAAGTACTGTCTGTCATTACACGCAGGTGTCAGTGTAACCCACACACCTTCTGGGTGTGGTGTTGTGTGCCATCCAGTGGCACCAAGACCACGAGAGAGAGATTAATGAGTTGCCTCTACAGTCTTAGCTACCAGCTAGTTGACTTTTAGCTCATGCAGTAGAGGCTCATGCACTAAGCTCCAGAGGTCCCCGGTTCAATCCTGCCCGGCAGTGACTGGGGTCTGTTGGCATTACATCAGCAGCCCAGTCACTTGAAAATGCCACATCAATTATCCTTAAAAAAATAAACTTGCCATCCTGCATTACTAATATTAGAACTACTCTACTGTGTAAACAATTGAGGGGGAGGAAGCTTAATGATAAAATGAACTCTTCTTGTGCCCTCTCTCATACCTGTATCCTTCACACCAGCGGTTGGCAACCTTTCAGAAGTGGTGTGCTGAGTCTTCATTTATTCACTCTAATTTAAGGTGCTGGACGAGCACAAGTCCATGGGGCCGGATGCGTTGCATCCCAGAGTGCTAAAGGAGTTGGCGGATGTGATTGCAGAGCCATTGGCCATTATCTTTGAAAACTCATGGCGATCGGGGGAGGTCCCCAATGACTGGAAAAAGGCTAATGCTCAGTGCCCATCTTTAAAAAAAGGAAGGAGGAGGATCCTGGGAACTACAGGCCAGTCAGTCTCACTTCAGTCCCTGGAAAAATCATGGAGCAGGTCCTCAAGGAATCAATTCTGAAGCACTTAGAGGAGAGGAAAGTGATCAGGAACAGTCAGCATAGATTCACCAAGTCGTGCCTGACTAATCTAATTGCCTTCTATTACGAGATAACTGGCTCTGTGGATGAAGGGAAAGCAGTGGATGTGTTGTTCCTTAACTGTAGCAAAGCTTTTGACACTGTCTCCCACAGTATTCTTGCCAGCAAGTTAAAGAAGTATGGGCTGCATGAATGGACTATAAGGTGGATAGAAAGCTGGCTAGATTGTCGGGCTCAACGGGTAGAGATCAATGGCTCCATGTCTAGTTAGCAGCTGGTATCAAGTGGAGTGCCCCAGGGGTCGGTCCTGGGGCCGGTTTTGTTCAATATCTTCATAAATGATCTGGAGGATGGTGTGGATTGCACCCTCAGCAAGTTTGCAGATGACACTAAACTGGGAGGAGTGGCAGATACGCTGGAGGGCAGGGATAGGATACAGAGGGCCCTAGACAAATTGGAGGATTGGTCCAAAAGAAATCTGATGAGGTTCAACAAGGACAAGTGCAGAGTCCTGCACTTAGGACAAAAGAATCCAATGCACCGCTACAGACTAGGGACAGAATGGCTAGGCAGCAGTTCTGCAGAACAGGACCTAGGGGTTACAGTGGACGAGAAGTTGGATATGAGTTAACAGTGTGCCCTTGTTGCCAAGAAGGCCAATGGCATTTTGGGATGTATATGTAGGGGCATTGCCAGCAGATCGAGGGACGTGATCGTTCCCCTCTATTCAACATTGGTGAGGCCTCATCTGGAGTACTGTGTCCAGTTTTGGGCCCCACACTACAAGAAGGATGTGGATAAATTGGAGAGAGTCCAGCGAAGGGCAACAAAAATGATTAGGGGTCTGGAACACATGACTTATGAGGAGAGGCTGAGGGAACTGGGATTGTTTAGCCTGCAGAAGAGAAGAATGAGGGGGGATTTGATAGCTGCTTTCAACCTGAAAGGGGGTTCCAAAGAGGATGGCTCTAGACTGTTGCAGTGGGGGAGGTTTAGATTGGATATTAGGAAAAACTTTTTCACTAAGAGGGTGGTGAAACACTGGAATGCGTTACCTAGGGAGGTGGTGGAATCTCCTTCCCTAGAAGTTCTTAAGGTCAGGCTTGACAAAGCCCTGGCTGGGATGATTGTCGGGTATCGGTCCTGCTTTGAGCAGGGGGTTGGACTAGATGACCTCCTGAGGTCCCTTCCAACCCTGATATGCTATGATTCTAAGGTTTCACGTGCCAGTAATACATTTTAATGTTTTTAGACTGTCTCTTTCTATAAGTCTATAATATATAACTAAACTATTGTTGTATGTAAAGTAAATAAGGCTTTTTAAATGTTTAAGAAGCTTCATTTAAAATTAAATTTAAAATGCAGAGCCCCCGGGCTCGTGGCCAGGACCTGGGCACTGTGAGTGCCACTGAAAATCAGTTTGCGTGCCGTCTTTGCCATAGGTTGCCTACCCCTGCTTTACACATAATAGTTTCTTTCTAGTGCCTCAGTATCTCCCGTTTGCAAATAGATTTCACACCATTATGCTAAAAATTCCCTTTTCTATTGTCCTGAAGTATCAGAAGAGGAAGTGATAGTCAGTCATCTCTCTTTTTGGAAAGAAGCAGGAACCAACCCTCACATTCCCAGAGAAGCTAAGGCAGCAGCTGGGAACTTCCCCAGTACTTTTATCTCTAGCAGATACTTTAACAAAATACTAATGGGGAGTGGACATGAGTTATTAATAAATGGATATTAGTGCATAGGTAAGGTGCTGGATTAACCTCCAGGAGAATGGGGTGCTCTGTTTATCTACAGAATGTCTACAGTTCTGACAACAGCAGTGCAAGCTTCAGTGCATCCTCTTCTCAGTACCTCAGACCTAGCCCAAAGAGGAGATAGGATTTTTTTGTTTGTTTGTTATTCCATAAGACCTATTCCATCCCTTTTCTCTGGGCCAAGACTGCTATCAAGCATGCCAGTTGGTTCCAATTGTTGTAGTGATTTTGTAATGTAAACGTCTGCTTACTGGAAACTGGCATGAGCCTAGCACATTTATTTCAAGTAGACCAAGCAGCCATCAGATGATAGTGAGTTCCAGTCACTACCAACCTGGACTAGATTTGAACAGCAACACAGAGGTAAAGGTCTCTCACACAGGTATCCCAAACTTCACTCCACTTTTAAAGAGCACTGTATTAAGGTTTTCTCCCCAATAATTCTTCAGTGGATAATGTCTCTGCTGTGGGATCATATATGTTTTTAATAGAATTTATTTGTAACTATTAACTAATAAAGTAATATCAGAGAAGGCTGCTCTTGCCTTGTCACTTTCCCCATGTGAAGCAGTCCAATCGGAGTATGCATGCTATCTCCAGAAATTAGCAAATCCAAATGCTGATTATGGTTCCTGATTCTGTTTTACCAAGAACTTCTTGTCATAGGAACTTTTGTATTACTTACCTGATCAAAATCAATAGGAGCTGCTGTGTGCTCAGCACTTCTGAAAATCAGACCATTTATTTAAATACTTAAATACAGATTTACAGGTCTAAGTTTAGGCCCCCATTTCTGAATGTTTTGGCCCAAGTGAAAAAATATACTCCGGTACTTCTGCACTGCCCTGTAGATCTGTGGCATAGTGGTCCCAGTGGGACACATTCAAACCACACACACAGCACATACTAGTACCCCACACTCTATTTAGCAAAATGTGTCTCTCTGCTTGTAAGAGATCACTAAGAAAGCCTTGATAAAAATGTTGGCCTGATCCCTACACAGCTTGTAATTTTTCCACTGAGCAGCAGAGATCAGTAAAATGTTTTAATTATGTACTGTATTTCCGTTTAGCATACTGTTGCAATAGATAAGACTGATTGTGTGTGTGTGTGTCAGCCTTTCCATTATAAATGTTTATTCCCAAATGGGTAGACATCCACAGTAAAAATTCACATCATGATGAACCTTGACATAGAAGCATTTTGTTTTTTAATCAAATTGATTTTAAAAAAAATCTGAAGTTAAAAGGGCTTGAGCCAACCTAAACAGCCTCCAGAGCTGCCAGCACATGAAAGCTCCCTGTACTCAACAGGAATGGAGGCTACTCACCGTTCTTCAGAGAAACCCCCTTCTTCAGCTGCTGAAGAAGGCCTGATCAGGACTTTGCACCTGCTCCTTCTCCAGATAAGTGTCTATCACAGAATGTGTCTATCACAGAAGTGTCTATCACAGAATGAACAGAATGTTCAGAATTACTTCAGTGAACTTCCTCAGGAAGTCCTAGAGACATCCTTACATGGGAGTGAGCACTTCACTAGCTGATCCCACACCAGTCATCCAGCCAATAACTTTAGATGGACCATAGCCCAGAGTTTACTCTAAGGCTCTTCCCTAGTTGGCAGGTCTAGCCCCAGGGTCAGCAAATAAGAGCCATTTATATTAGCTACTTAGTTTCTTTGTTATTGTTCCAGTTTTTGTGAGGAACAGGCAATTAGAAACTTTTGCTTTTCCCTCTGAAGCTGTCCATAGCTTTCTTCCTACTCTGATGAGGGGGCTCAGGAGGGCTATAGTCCTACTAATGCTGTGTCTGTTTCCTATACAAATGCATCAGTCAGGTCACTATTGCTCCCTCCCATCTCTTATTAATTCCTATTCTTATGTGCCGGGACATGGTTATGTGAATGAATAAGTGAGAGTTGTTTATAAAACCAATGGGCTTTTAGGAAAGGTCATTAAACCTAATCATTTTCTGAGAGAATGGTCAATGGAAGACGGGTGACATTATTGCATACGCTGTGTCAATGAGGGTTTCCTTGTCATTTGTTTACTTTTTCTGGGCTGTGATTGTCTGAAATTCATCTTGGGGATTATAAATTTAACACTCTGTCTAGTGATGGTGCAAACCTGTTGAGTGATGATAAACTGCTTGAGTTAGACTTTTTTCCAACAGTTCACATGATGCGAAACACCCCATTCATAAGCAACCTCACTTTACTTGATCATGACAATTTGTGAAACAGCCATCTGTGGAGAACAAAACACAATCCTCCCAGCAAGTCAACTAACTACATAATCATCAGACTGAAAGGGAGGAAAAATCTCTATCCAGTACAAGCTCTATAAAAGCCAGAATCTCAGCTGGGGTAAATGGCAGGGCTAACAGTGGGATTACTCCTGTGCTTAACATTAGGTATGTGCTTATGTAACCCATGCCTGCTTGGTGTGGCACTCTGTCCCCCTCTAATGGTGGCTAGACCACCTAGAGATTGACTGAGCTTGCTATAGGCTTGGTTAAGAGGAATACGCTTTTAAGCTCAGGCAGTAGAGGCTCATGCATTAAACTCCAGAAATCCCTGGTTTGATCTGAGCCAATGATGACTGAGGTCTGTCACTTACATACCTTCCTGAATTGGAGCCAAACTCTTTTGAATGTAGCATTGTATTATACAAAGATAATGGTTTAATTCAGAAAGTGGCAATGTTGCTGTAATACAGTGGCTAGACTTACATAATCATCAGTAGTTCTCACTCAATAACCACCTTTCCACAAAGGCTATCAGTATGCTCAGAAACAAAGTGGAGAGAAGTTTACTAATAGCCCTTGCTACTTCAACTACAAGAGCTGGTTTTAAAAAAAAGGTTTTGTGAATTTTTTAAAAAAAAATTGGAATTTTCAAAATTATTCACGTTTCATTTTTCAATGTAAAATTTTTGAGTTTTTTTAAAAATTGAAAAGGTTAGATGGGAAAAACTTCTCTCATTCTTTTACCTTTTCTCTCACTGGAAAAGGAAAAAACAGTGAGAAAATAGGGTTTTAATAATTTTTTTAATCAATATCAATTTTATGTGAGTTGAAAACCACTTTTCACCAGAACTTCATATGAAATTTTGTCTGTCTCCATTTGCTACACCAGTTTTATATTAACTAACAGCCACTGAAAAAAATCAAACTTACAAAAATATGTTAGACCTCACAAATGGACTTTCTTGTTGATGGACATTCACTCATTTTAACTTTCTTCTACTATCCTCTTTTGGAAGAGCAACAGACATGACATACATGCTCCCTGTTTGGATGCTTGCTATCAAGGGACAAAAGATATGATACAGGTTTTTAAAATTGCACCTTGATGGAGCGATGAGTGGTTGTTCTTGTGGGAAACATCTCTTGCACATCTAGAATGTGAGATACTCAGGCCCATAATCTCAAAGCTATTTATGTACCTAACTCCCATTAATTTCAGAGGGAGTTAGGAACATAAATACCTTTTGAGGATCTGGACCTAAGTGTCTTATTTACTAACTGCATTTTATTCCTGCAGGTCTTCAAGAAATTCTTAAATGTGATCTACACTTAAAATTTAGGCCAACGTAGCTGTGTCTTTCAGTGTGTGAAAAATCCGTGCCCCTGAGCACTGTAGCTATGCCAGCCTAACCCCTGGGGCCAGTATAGACACAGCTACATCAATAGAAGAATGCTTCCATTGACCTAGGGAGGTGATGTTCCTACAGCAACTGGGAAAAATCCTTACATGAGAGTAGACTATGTCTACTCCGCAGTTATGCTGACATAGGTATGGTGCTGTAGCTATGCTGGCGTAGCCCACTAGTATAGACAAGGTGTCAAGCTAGAGAGACTATGGCAGGAGAGGCTCTAGTCATTCTGCGCTCTGGATCTTTGTGGTAAATTAAGCTATTTTAGTTAAAGACACCATCAAAAACTTCTTAAATTTCTACAGAATTTTTTTACTGTGGACTAATTTCTTACACCCTACTCCTTGTGCAATCAGTGGGAACTATATTTTCATTATCCAATGGCTACAACACCTCTGACAGCCTCTGAGAAGAGATTACTATATAGTGTGGCTATTTGCAACAGGAGTATCATTTTATTACAGTGAGAAACCATGGGGACCATTTATCTTTGACCACTGGGAACAATACTCCTGTGGCACTGAAATATGAGTTGACAATTTTCCATTACAGACAGAAAAGGAGTACTTGTGGCACCTTAGAGACTAACCAATTTATTTGAGCATAAGCTTTCGTGAGCTACAGATCACTTTAGCTCACGAAAGCTTATGCTCAAATAAATTGGTTAGTCTAAGGTGCCACAAGTACTCCTTTTCTTTTTGAGAATACAGACTAACACGGCTGTTACTCTGAAACCTGCCATTACAGACAATATTTAAATACACTGCTTTCCATTTTCTGCAATGTACTATTATAACATTACTATGTCCTTGGCTCTTTCATGTTTTGTTTTGCAACATTCCTGATTGCTTCCAGAAAGCCTTCATTTGTTTGGGTTTTTTTTTTTAAACTATAATCTCCATGTCTTTCTGCACAGTCATTTCTGCTATAGCCCCTTATGAGTGTGTATGTAAACCCCAAAAAGACATGATTGATGGATATTATATATATATATATATATATATATATTCATTCTAATTTTAATGGAAGAACTTGTTCTTACCTGATCATTCCTTTTCAGGTATTCCACATCCACCAGTCATCACCTTGAGGTTTTCTATGTCTAAGGCATATAGCAAACCTGATTAGACTTGTCAGGGACTGGCAGGTGGCTCAGCTCCACTCCCAGAAAATCCCATCAGTGAAAATTCCAGAGCTGTGAATACACTAAATGAGCTAGTTTACACTTAAATATTAGAACAACATAAATTCTGTGCATTGCAGAGACAAGACAGAAAAATATATCTTTATAAAGAGATACAAAAAAGATCCTGCCATTTTTGAGAAATCAGACTGATGGACTTGGGAACCTGAAGAAAGGAAAGTATCAGTTTCTCCTGAATTCCCTTGGGCATGTAACAAGTAACAAATGAAACTTCTGTTAAAATGTACTGTATATAAATATTGATACTCCACAGGATGATAAATTGTTTTACCAAGGCACCACAGTGAGCAGTAAATACTCTTCTACCCAAGGCACCAGCTGCCACTAT
Organism: Lepidochelys kempii; assembly: GCF_965140285.1. Lineage (NCBI taxonomy): Eukaryota > Metazoa > Chordata > Testudines > Cheloniidae > Lepidochelys > Lepidochelys kempii. The sequence continues at coordinate 60,488,465 of NC_136382.1, forward strand.
TTTCAAATTTATCTTGGTGGTGTTTTCTAAAGGAGCTGCATTGATTGTGAGGCTTCTTTGCAAATATCCTCATAGAAAGAGATTGGATTGTACATAACCATTTAGCTAACACATGCCAATTCAGGCCTATGATGATTTAATCCAACAGCAAACATATCTGTGTTATTCATAGGAATGAGCCATCACCCAAACAAGGCTTGACAAATAGGGAGACAAGGTAGAAGAGAGCAGGCCTCAGACTGTTTCCTCTCCCTGCTGGGTCTACAGCCTTGTGCATTCCTGAGGTAAGAAGTGAATCCAAGTATTCCCATTTGCTGCAGAGTATCAAACAGGTAAAGTTTTTTTTTAATGGTACAGACAGCTGGTACCTTTAAATATATTGACAGGTACTCATTTGCTGAACACACACTGTACATTCAAAAGCACAAAGGATTTATTTTGGTTTCATTTTAAAAAATAAGTGATCACAGAAGATGTGTTTCATTTTGGAGGGTTTTTTTGTCTTTTGGGGGATGTTTTTGTTTTATGCTTCAAACAGACTTTAGGAAAGCTAAACTAAAGAGGTTTTAGTAAGCAGGACTGTCTGAAAAACAAGACTGTCCATCGTTTCATGTGAATGCTTGTGCAATAATATATGTTGGAAATGTACATTTAGTTCTGACTCACAATGAACTCTCACCATATAAATGACTTCTTTGCAGTCAGATTTGACTGATCAGGGTCTGTTTGTGCATAATTTTGTCTGACTCGCTTTAGCAGTTATACAGCACAAGCTCCATCTCTTTGATACGTATATACAGCATAATCAGGACATGATGAGGGAAAGGAAGAATAAGGCACTTGTATCTCAATGAAAGACTGCTGAAGCAATATGCAATAGTAAGGAATAATGATGGCCAGTATGACAGTTTAGAGAAGCAATGGGGGGTGAGGGGGACCCCATAAGTTACAAGGCCAGAAGGGACCTAGCCTGACCTCCTGTACAACACAGGCCATAGGACTTCCCTGAATAAATTCCTGTTTGAACTAGAGCATATCTTTCAGAAAAACATCCAATCTGGATATAAAAATTGCCAGTGATGAAGAATCCATGACAACTCCTGGTGAGTGGTTCCAGTGTTTATTTACCTTAACTGTTAAGGTGCAAATTTATTTCCAGTCTGAACATGTCTGGCTTCAACTTGCAATCATTGGATCTTGTTATACCTTTATCTGCTAGATCTGCATGTAGTAAGGTGAATATGTAGATCTCATTGTTTAGATCTCCTGAAGAAATGGTAGGTGCCCTCAAGGCTGCTTTTACATCTTTCAGTTGTTATATCTGAAGAGGCTGGCAGCTATGTACAGAGCTGTGGATGAGTGGTTCTATTCTTACCACAGTGATCCCAGAGGATGGCACTGATCAGCTCAGCATCTGCAGGCATCTCTTCCATCACGGCTCCTGTTTGTGAATGTGAGGCTGCCTCAGCATGTGAAGGGGAGAATGAAGGGATGATTTGGGCTGCAGCTCCATCACGTGCTAACACTCAGTCAGCTCCCCATCTTGCAGTTACATTGAGACAATGCAGGTACAGCTCTCCCTCTCTTCCTCCTGTCAATTCCATTCCTCTATCCTTCAGCCTTCTCTTGTCACTCATGTGTGCCCTTTTCACATGCACTGATCTCCCTCATGCAGCAGTCTTCTCTCCTTTAAATCCCTCAACACCCGTTTATTAGGATTGCTGTTTCCTCACTAGTCTCTCCTTATTGCAACAGGCTGTGTACATGTGACAATTCCCTGGAAGTCTTAATGTGAAAATCTATTCTATTCCTTCCTCACGTCTGTTCTACGTAGTGCTCCTGGACACAGACTTGTCATATTTCAGTTGTCTAAAGTAGCACGCTTACCTGTAGCACTCCAAAACTCCATGATTTCAACTGTGGTAATAGTGAGATGTATGATGGGCAGAAATGCTCTGAAAACAAAATATGAAGTAGACTGGCACCCAGATTCCACAATCACCTTAGTTTCACTTAGGACAGGAGGGAAGAAATGTGTTTAAAAACCCCAAACCTTTGCTTGTTGGTCATTTAAATGCATGCCTAAGGCTTATACCAATAGGCAAACAATAGATATTTTACAAATTGGAAAAAAAAATGACTGGGTAAAAGTTTTTCCCCAAATAAAAAGTTACTTTTCTGGGTTATTTTAGTATGAAAGGTTCCTTAAACAAGAGGACATGCCCCTTGTTCAAGTACATTCCAATTCTTTTCCATCAGCTACAGCACTTATCTGATTCTGGCTACAAAAATGCTGTTTGGTTGTCCTGCTGGTGCAATTATATACACTAGAGATAATTTTCTATGATGCCCTTCTATTGTTAAATGCAGTAGAGCAGTAATAGCATTTAAAAAAAACACATCTCCATGACGTTAAGTCCTGCCCCACTCACTTTAACATTGCTCATAACCCATCACCATTCATTCTCTGTAACGGTAGGTATCTGTGTATGTGCTATTACAACAGGGAACAATTCTGACCTAGGACTTTGGTTACTAATGAAGTATAAGTGTCTACTATTATAAAACCACCTGTAACTGCATTAGTCAGGGGAGTTGTTCTGGATTTACACCTGGAAAATGGAGATCAGACTCTGTATTACTGTGCTGGACTTTCCTCCTTCAGTTTCATTTATTGCTTTACCCTGTACCAAAAACCTAGTATTGCTACTAGTTGTGAACATGACAAGAACAACCAAGTAGTTTACAGTTGACTGCTTTGATTTATCCTGATCAGTTTAGAAGCAGCCTTGTTCAGTCTGAGATTACAGAAGTCATAAAATAAACTGGTATCTCTTACTGCTGCTGAAATGAGCAGAAAACACACTTTTCAAGTATACACATGAGCAAGACAAGTACACAGAAAGATACAGAATTTCATGAAATAAACAAACATGGGGTTTTAATAAGTTGTTTAAGAAAAAGCACCAAGGAGACCAACCAGAGATGTGAATTTAACCCAAAAGAGCTCCCACCATCACCACACAAACAAACATATATATATTTTCATTCTGTAAGTATATAGAATCATAGAATATCAGGGTTGGAAGGGACCCCAGAAGGTCATCTAGTCCAACCCCCTGCTCAAAGCAGGACCAATTCCCAGTTAAATCAAGTATAGTGTGTTCCCTTGCAGGCTCAATGATGCTGTCTTAGCTTGGTGAAGCAGTGAGAGGAAAGATACTTTTTCTGTTTTTAAACACATAGTGCCGGAGGAGTAGAATTTCCTATCTCAGTTTTTAGGTACTTTAAACATGTTATTTTAAAACCAAAATGCTACACATATGGCCTATTAAACCTTCCAACTTGAAAATTTTCTTCATTTCTGACCAAAGATAAAGTTAGATATCAATCAAAACTTACAGAATTTTATTTTTCCTGTAAATTACTGTAAGGTCTAGCTTAGACTTCAATTAAACTAGAAATCAAAAGTTAGATACTTCACATTTTCTCCTGTATTCAAAACACTTTCACTTTTTACTGAACTATGTACCAGATGACTGGAGGATTGCTCATGTGACCAATTTTTAAAAAGGGCTCCAGAGGTGATCCTGGCAAATACAGGCCTGTAAGCCTGACTTCATTACTGGGCAAACTGGTTGAAACTATAATAAAGAACAATATTGTCAGACATACAGATAAACATAATTTATTGAGGAAGAGTCAACATGGTTTTAATAAAGGGAAATCATGCCTCACCAATCTACTAGAGTTCTTTGAGGTGGTCAACAAGCATGTGGACCCAAGGGATCCAGTGGATATAGTGTACTTAAATTTTCAGAAAGCCTTTGACAAGGACCCTCACCAAAGGCTCTTATGCAAAGTAAGCTGCCAAGGGATAAGAGGGAAAGTGCTCTCATGGACTGGTAACTGGTTAAAAGATAGGAAACAAAGGATCTGTAAAATGGTCAGTTTTCAGAACAGAGAGTGTTAGATAGTGGTGTCCCCCTGGGGGTCTGTTCTGGGACCAGTCCTATTCAACATATTCATAAATGATCTGGAAAAGGGGGTTAATAATGAGGTGGCAGAATCTTGCAGATGATACAAAATTACTGAAGAGAGTTAAGACCCAGCAAACTGCAAAGAGCAACAAAAGGATCTCTCAAAAGTGGGTAACGGGCAACAAAATGGCAGATGAAATTTAATGTTGATAAATGCAAAGTAATGCACATTGGAAAGCATAATCCAAACTATACATATAAAATGATGGAGTCTAAATTAGCCGTTACCACTCAAGAAAGATCTTGGAGTCATTGTGCATAGTTCTCTGAAAACATCCACTCAATGCAGAGGCAGTTGAAAAAGCAAACAGAATGCTGGGAATAATTAAGAAGGGGATAAATAATAGGACAGAAAAGATCATGTTGCCTCTATTAATCCATGATATGCCTACATCTTGAATACTGTGTGCAGATGTGGTCACCCCATCTCAAAAAAGATATATTGGAATTGAAAAATTCAGAAAAGGGCAACAAAAATTATTAGGGTTATGGAATGGCTTCTGTCTGAGTAGATATTAAGACTGGAACTTTTCAGCTTGGAAAAGAGATGGCTAAGGGGAGATATGATTGAGGTCTATAAAATCATGACTAGTAGAGAAAGTAGATAAGGAAGTGTTTACTACTTCTCATAACACAAGAACTAGGGGTCACCAAATGAAATTAATAGGCAGCAGGTTTAAAACAAACAACAAGGAAGTATTTCTTCACACAATGCACAGTTAACCTGTGAAACTCCTTGCCAGAGGATGTTGTGAAGGTCAAGAATATAACAGAGTTCAAAAAAGAACTAGATAAATTCATGGAGGATAGGTCCATCAATGGCTATAAGTCAGGATGGGCAGGAATGGTGTCCCTAGCCTCTGTTTGCCAGCAGCTGGGAATGAGCATCGGGATGGATCACTTGACGATTACCTGTTCTGTTCATTCCCTCTGGGGCACCTGGCACTGGCCACTGTCGGAAGACAGGATACTGGGCTAAATGGACCTTTGGTCTGACCCAGGAGGGCCATTCTTATGTTCTTTCTTTCTTTCTTTCTTTCTTTCTTTCAATTTATACGCAAGATAAGTTCTGTTTAAGCAGAGTACTTACCATAATGAACAGAGTCAGTCACACTTAATAAATACGAATTCACTGTTAGGAACCAGAACTCTGAGTATGTAGAACGTGTTTGACAGATTCTTAGGATTACCACAAAATCATGTAAAAACTGCTTTATTGGTTGCAGTTAACATGTTACAATAAATATTGATCCCAAACATGAAATCAACCATTGATGACAAGGACAAGCAAGATCCCTGAAGAATTACGTGAAATTGGACAACGATGTTAATTAAGGAGGCATCTTGTAAACTGGAATCATTTCACTTTCTTGGGCATTGCAGCTACAAACAGCTCATAAACAGCGTAGCATGTTCCTGAAATGGAAAGAGACAAAAGATTAAGTTTACAGAAAGGTACACATACAAATTGAGCTGCAAGTTTGAGATTTTGTAAAGCAAAGACTTTCTTGCAGTATGTAGGATCCAGTTAAGAGACAGACCTGACCTAAACCTCACAGCAAGTGAGGTTACCTAGAGCCTCAACTCAAGCTTCGCTTGGAGCACTGAAAAGTTTTTACCAATGAAATTTTACCTTTTCTCTTTTCAGGAGCAGCTTTAGGGTAATTTTATTTTTTATATAAAGAAAACACTTGAAGTTGTATTTATGTGGTGAGTACTCCTAACAATCTGGGATTGTTTAGTCTGCAGAAGAGAAGAATGAGGGGGGATTTGATAGCTGCTTTCAACTACCTGAAAGGGCGTTCCAAAGAGGATGGCTCTAGACTGTTCTCAATGGTAGCAGATGACAGAACGAGGAGTAATGGTCTCAAGTTGCAGTGGGGGAGGTTTAGATTGGATATTAGGAAAAACTTTTTCACTATGAGGGTGGTGAAACACTGGAATGCGTTACCTAGGGAGGTGGTAGAATCTCCTTCCTTAGAGGTTTTTAAGGTCAGGCTTGACAAAGCCCTGGCTGGGATGATTTAACTGGGAATTGGTCCTGCTTCGAGCAGGGGGTTGGACTAGATGACCTTCTGGGGTCCCTTCCAACCCTGATATTCTATGATTCTATGAACAGACAGGTTAAATCAGGCTTTCAAAAGATTGTTTCAGTTTCAACCTAAGCTTAAAGTTTTTTGAATTTACCGTCTAACAACACTTTGCTTGGCCTTATTATGGAGTGCTTTTAACATGAGTGCACACACACACGACTTGCCATTCACATTTTAAGACAACTACTTTTCAGGTTACACAAGAAATATAACTGTTGAATAATACAGTTTTCTATCAAACCTTACCAAAAACCGTTAGAGCCATGGTGGTTCTATACAGCAAACCATCTGCTAGTCCACCCTTAAGATGCACTGGCATTCCATTATCCTCCTAATGGAAAATAATAAAAAAATAGGAACATGAATAATCTTATGTGCATGCTGTTTAAGTTGTTCATTAGATATTCTAAATTTACCAAATATTACACGACCTACAAATAATTATTTTTGAGAGCTGGGTAGCCATATCATTCTTTCCAAATATTGTTCGTTTTCATTCTTTTTGAAGAATCCTTTTTAGCCAGTATGTTCCCACATATTTTTTAAGTCAGTAACTTAAGAGTCAGTCAATCTTGTCCTTCAAGTTTTTTTTAGAATCAAAAGTTAGATACTACATTCTGATGTTAAGGTTATTTGGAAGTTGAAAATCTCAGCATCTTTCATCCTATTATATCAGTACATTATGTTAATATAGCATCTTTCATCCACAAAATAAGCAGCCCCCAAGGTGCTTTGCAAACTTTAATAGAATTTTATCCAGTGCAAATGATGGCACTTGTGCAGTGGAATGTGGCACAATGTTTAGTGCCAGAATTCCCTAGATGAGTTTTCTTTAGAATGAGAATTGTAGAATTTCGCCAACTGAAATGACATGGGAGTTTAGGTAGGAAGAGCAGTCACTCAAATTAAGGTTTGGGCTAGGATACTCCTCGTCTTGTAAGAGTGCCACAAGCAATCAATGCCCCAATCATCCAAAAGATAGCAGTCTAACAGGAAGTCCTACTTCCACCACTATGTTGGGATATTAATTCAGGTGGAAACCATACCTCCTTCTGAGTCTCTAATACCACTTTCTATAAGTCTTCTCCTGGGACTTGCCCCATCCAAGTTCTGAGCAGGCTCAATCTGGCCTATTTTAGGAGATTTGTTATGTATAAAGTTTATGTTGGTATGGCTACAGGCTAAGCATTAAAAACCCCACAATCCTTTAACTATAGAAATACATCAGTATGTAGTGAATTTGCTGCGTGATGCTTTTTCACATGCACTACCTAAGTATTTACAAAAACAACAAGGAGTCCGGTGGCACCTTAAAGACTAACAGATTTATTTCGGCATAAGCTTTCATGGGTCAAAAACCACTTCTTCAGATGAATAGAGGCCTAAGTATTTGTTTTCTCCCATACATTTTCTACTTTTCATTTGTTCTATGAACACACTTTTTGTACCTGGAACTATTTCATTTATCCCATCAGAAGGCTAGTTCAAGAAAGTGAAACAAATTCATATATTTTAAAACCATGTAACACTATCACTCAAGCAGTCAAATTGTACAACAGTTGACAAGTCAAAAGATGCACCTTCTTCCATGTACAGAGCACTTCAATAACATGAACACTGCTTAGTCAATTTGAAATATTAGTTTTCCAAGTTATTCCCATTTAAAATGTGAAAGCAGATCTTCTCTACTTATTCCTCTAAACTATCTAATTAAATGCTAGAATCAAAGAACTGCACAAAATATCGATACATTCTATCAAAGTCTTTTCTATTTGCGATAAAATTACACATTGATCGTGCCTATTCAATACCTGAAAAAGCTTCTGCTTCTCTGGAACTCTGTTCGCAGCTTGTCTGCGTGAAGCAGTGCTTATGGTCCTCTGGGAAATTTGCCGAAGAGCCTACAATTACAACATATAGCACTTTAAAAAGCTAGTTATACTTATCCACACTGAAGTGAAAGTTTTCCTAACAATTTACGGCTTACACATATTTCTAAAATTACAATGATGAGGGGGTCTTAGCTTTCCGAAACTTGGGAAATGCATAATATTAAGACTAGTCAACTGGAGGACTCAAGTTTTATGGAAGAGATTCAGGGTGTTTTTTGTTTTATTTCCACTCCAACAAACGATTACTGTTTAACGGGTAAAAGCAGAAGCTATAGTTGCATGTTCTCTGTTTCTTCTCTTCTGTGCCAAAGACTAGGCTTATGCTGCAGCACTAAAGAAAAACAAGTCTTAATCAGTTTAATTTTGTTGCGCTGAGTCCTAAGATTACACAAGCCTAGAATCTCATTTAATTACCATAGGTCTGACAGAAAAAGCTACACGAACTGCAAAAATGTTATCTTGCTCATAGCTTTCTACTAAAGTCACCTTTCAAATGATCTCAGCCCAACGTCTGACCAAAATTCATTCAGTCATTTTTGAGTTAGGTACTCAACCATTCTAGCCTTGACAACTAACCAAATCACTGCTGATCCCCTTACATGACACGGATGGAGTGACAGCCCATTACTACAATGGCTCAAATTATTTATCTCCCACATTGCTCAAAAATGGTAATACCAACTGCACCTTGTCCCTCAAAATACACCCCAAGTCTCAGATCTATCCTGTATTCCCTCATCTCCACTGTACACATAGGACCTCTAGAAGAAAAGAGAAGACACCAAGGTTATGTCTACCTCACTGAACACCTGCAGCTGGCCGATGTCAGCTGACTTGGGCTGCAAAGCTATTTAAGGGTGCTGTAAATGTTCACCTCTTTGCTACACTTCCTCTAACTGCAGTGTCTGCCTTAGTTGGCAGTTTGAAACCTTGACCCAGAAAATGCATCCCCACCAATAGCCTGCCTAGATGGCTAAATTCCTCCAGGAGAATGCAGCTTACAAAGCTCAGAATTAAATATATGACAGATTGAGATAATGAAAGAAGATCTTGCTATGGAATGAACTTCCAAAAGAGTCATGTCCAGAGTCTTCCCATCTTCACAACAAGATGCAAGACCCTCCCTCCCTTTTGATAGAGCTTTTCCATCACAGACCTTCAACTAAATATTTAATTTACCTGGGAAACCCATCCCATAGCAATGGAGCCCCTCAGAAAACCCTAACCTTCATAAGCAGAAGGGACAACAGATGCTCTTCCACTTTTAAGACCGAAGGCTATTTAACCCTTAAAAACCAGTGCCTAAGCACCACTAAGCAGAAGGCATTCATCCTTTGAAAACTGTATCTACTGGAGTCATAACGGATTAAGCATTCACGTTAAATCGATCTTGCCCGTGACACCACGGGGCAGAGCGCTGCACCCAGGCTGTTTCTCAAAGGTTCATTTCAGCTCAACGGGCAGCCGCGGACAAAAAAGCAAAGGCGACAGCAGGCTGCGGCTGCCTACATAAGCCCCAACTGCGGCGATTCCCGCTGTTTTGCGCGGCCGACGACGTCGAGCCGACGTCCCCACGGGCCGAGGGAAGAGCCAGCGTGACCTTGCGGCACCCGAGCAAGGGCCTTCCTCAGAGCCGCCGGCTCCCCCGGAGCGCGCCGCAACCGCCGCCGGGCGAACGGCGGGGCCCCCGGGGCCGCTCACGGTCAGGGAGGCGGGGCAGGGCTCCCCTGCAGCCCTCGGGGCGCCAGGCCGCTCGCTGCCCTCCGCCAGGGGAGCCTCAGGAGCAGCCCACAGCGCGGCGAGGCCTGGACGGCGGGAGAGACCCAGGGAGCCGCCCGCGCAGCTGAGGGGCAGGGGACGCTGCGGCGGGGAGAGGAGACGCGCGGGGCCCAGCTGCCCCCGCGCTCCCGGGGAGGCCCGGCCGCGCTCACCAGCAGGTTCCGCAGCATCTTGGCTCTGGTCCCTTCACCTCGCACCGGGAAACAAGGACACCGGAAGCGGAAATCGCTCGGCTGGGGCCGGCCGCAGCCCGCTCCTACGCAAACGCACAGCCTCCTATAGAGAGGACGGGGAGGTGGCTAGAGCGGCTCTATTAAACTCCTAGAGCGTCGCTAGTCATGTGGTACCCGCCCTCCCGCCGGAAGCCCCGCCCCCGTCGGTGTGGCCTCCGGGCTCCGACGCCTGCGCAATGCGGAGTCTATGGTAGCGGGGCGGGGCGTTCCCTGCGGCGGCTGAGTCCCGAAGGCCCATCGGCTCGCCGGGGTTCCCCAGCTCGGTTCCCGGCTTGTTCAGGGTGAGCCGCTGGCGGGCCACGGGCGGCTTTGTTTACCTGAGCGTCTGCAGGTGCGGCCGCGGTTCCCCGTTCCCGGTGTTTGCCCCGCCTGCTCTTACAAGTCTCCATTGAGGGAGAGTCCACCGCCTCCCTAGGTGGTTTATGCCAGCGCTTAGCCACCCTGACAGGAAGCTTTTCCTGATGGCCAACGTAAACCGCCCTTGCTGCGATTTAAGCCCCATTGCTTCTTGTCCTATTCCCAGAGGCTTTTTTCTCCCTCCTCCTTGTAGCAACCTTTTATGTACTTGAAAACTGTTATCAGGCCGCCCCTCAGTCTTCTCGTCTCCAGACAAAACAAATCCAGTTTTTCCAATCTTTCCTCGTGTTTTCCAATCTTTCCTCGTGTTTTCCAATCTTTCCTCGTGTTTTCTAGACCTTTAAACATTTTTGTCGCTCTTCTCTGGACACTCTCCCGTTTGTCCGCATCCTTCCTGAAATGTGGTGTCCAGAACTGGACACAGTACTAGAGTTGAGCACCCGTGGGGAAAAAAAACACTGCATGCTCAGCACACACCGGCAGCCCCGCGGATCAGTGCCTCCCCCTCCCCCCAGTGCCTCCTGCCCACCAAGGACCCCGCCGGTCAGTGCCTCCCCCTCCATTCCGCGGATCGGATGTTCAGCAGCATGCTGGAGGCGCTGGGGGTAAGGGGGTCAGGGGTGGGAAGAGGCAGGTGGGGGAAGGGGTGGATGGGGAGGTGGGGCCAGGGTCGAGCATCCCCTGGGAACTAGCTAGAGATGTGAAGGGTAACAAGAAAACATTATACCAATACATTAGAAACAAGAGGAAAACAATGCACAAGGTAGGGCCATTACTCGAAAGGGAGAAAAGACAGTAACTGGAAATGGCAGAAGCACTAAATTACCTTTTTGTTTCAGTTTTCACCAAAAAGGTTAGTATTGACCTGATGTAGTGAATGCCAGTGAAAATGAAGTAGGATCTGAAGCTAAACTAGGGAAAGAAAAAGTTAAAAATTACTTAGGTTGTGTCTACACTACACAGAGTTTAGTGACGTGGCTGTGTTGCAACAGCCATGTAAAAGGCATGCAATGTAGCCGCTGTTTGTCGGCTGTCCTGCCGGCAAAAAAACTTCCATCCCCAACAAGCGGCATTTGCATTGTCAGCAGGAGAGTGCTCCTGCCGACAATGCACTGTTCACACTAGCGCTTGTCACAGAAAAACTTTTGTCTTTCGGGGGGAGGGTGGGGTGTCTGAAAGGAAAATTTTTGTTGTTCAATTGCCAGTTTAGATATAGTTTTAGACAGTCTTCAAGTCACCAGGGCCTGATGAAATACATCCTAGAATACTCAAGATGACTGAGGAAATATCTGAGCCATTATCGATTATCTTGGAAAACACGAGAGATTTCAGAGGATTGGAAGAAGGCTAATATAGTGTCAGTCTATAAGAAGGGGAATAAGGACAACCTGGGGAATTACAGAATAGTTATCTTAACTTCAGTACCTGGAAAGATAATGGAGCAAATAATTAAGCAGTTTGCAGACACCAGGTCCTAGAAGATAATAAGGTGATAAGTAACAGTCAACATGGATTTGTCAAGAACAAATCATGTCAGACCAACCTAGTAGCTTTCTTTGACAGGGTAACAAGCCTTGTGGATGGTGAGGAAGCAGTAAATGTGATATATCTTGATTTTAGTAAAACTTTTGATACTGTCTCACAACCTTCTCCGAAGCAAACTAGGGAAATATAGCCTAGACCAGGCGTGGGCAAACCTTTTGGCCTGACGGCCACATATGGGTGGGGAAATTTTATGCAGGGCCGGGGCAGGGGTGTGGGAGGGAGTGTGGGGTGTGGGAGAGGGTGTGGTGTGCAGGAAGGAGCTCGGGGCAAGGGATTGGGGCAGAGGAGGGGTGTGGGTGTATGAGGGGGCTCAGGGAAGGGGGTTGCGGTGCAGGAGGGGGCTCAGGGCAGGGGTGCAAGAGGGGAGCGGACTGCAGGAGGAGGCTCAGGGCAGGGGGTTGGGGTGCAGAAGGGATACGGGGTGCGACAGGGCTCAGGGCAGGGAGTTGGGGTGCAGGATGGGACAGGGGGCTCAGGGCAGGGGGTTGGGATGCAGCAGGAGGCTCAGAGAAGGGGGTTGGTGTGCGGAGTGCAGGAGCGGTTCGGGCTCCAGCCCGGCGCCGCTTACCTAAAGCAGCACCAGGGTGGCAGTGGCGCATACTGGGGCCAGGGCAGGCTCTCTGCATGCCTGCCCTGGCCCCACACTGCACCGTTCCGGGAAGCGTCCGGAACCACGTCCCTGTGCAGCCCCTGGGGGATGGAGGGCACAGGGCTCAGAGCGTTGCCCTTGCCGTGCCTCCGGGTACCTCCCCCGAAGCTCCCATTAGCTGTGGTTCCCTGTTCCCAGCCAATGGGAGCTGCAGGGTGCGGTGCCTGGAGGCAAGGGCAAAGCATGGAGCCCTCTGCCCCCCCGTCCGGCCCCTGGGGCCACAGGGACATGGTGCCAGCCGCTTCTGAGAGCGGCGTGGGGCCCGCGGGCCGTAGTTTGCCCACCCCTGGCCTAGACGAACCTACCATAAGGCATAACTGTATAATATGTAAAACTGAACAACAAGCAACAAAATTTACAAAGTTGTTAAAAAACACATTGTGTTATTATTTGTTGATTTAAAAACAAAATAGTTCTCCAACTTTGAACACGATAATTAGAAAACAATCAAATATTGTAAATAAAAATATAAAACAACAGTTATATTATAACACACTGAGACAAGGGGTACTCATCCAATACGGTAAAGGAAAAACCAAACTTCAAGTATGTGTCATCATACTTTCTTACTATTTTCTTTTTTTGGGGGGGTGGCTCATTTGGTGTAGCTCTGATGGTCTGGACTTTCCTTATCTTCTCCACCAGTACACCACTATTCCATCTAAGCTGTGCGCGTGTGTGCGCGCACACAGATCCTAAACCCCGCGCACACAGTGAAACACCGCGCGCACAAAAATTTGGACAGAAGCACAATAATTTGCACAGAAGAAATTTTTTGTGCACATGGACTGTCAAAAATTAGAGGGAACACTGCAGTGCACCCAAAAATAAATGACTCCATGTCAGTCTGAAATACTGCTTGCCACTTTTTACAGTTGTAAATGGTATACTGTGTGTATGTTGATAGGTTATCTTGCAGGGAAACTCACCATTGTACTTGCAAGAATTAAAATTGACATATTGCAGCTTGTTGGGTTTTTTTAATAAAGTTTTTTCTGTACTCTGTCCAACATACACAGCTCAAAACGTTACTTTTATATAGCTTTTACTTAGATTACAGAGTTATGTGGAGTTAAAGATTTACTAAGAGCTTGACCGGAGCAGTTGCGCTAGCGGATCACCCCGGAATGTGGTGTGGCCCACCTTTGGGCTGCAGCCCACAGTTTGGAAGCTCCTGGGTCAGACAAACACCTGTCAGGAATGGTCTGCTTATTACTTAGTCCTGCCCTGAGTGCAGGAGACTGGACTAGATTACCTATTGAGGTCCCTTCCAGTCTTATGATTCTGTGCCCAGAAGCAGAAACTTATGTGCCTAGGGGACTTTTAGTCTGAAAATATAGGTGCTGAACAATTTTAGACATGTAAAGGCATCCGATGAAGTGAGCTGTAGCTCACAAAAGCTTATGCTCAAATAAATTTGTTAGTCTCTAAGGTGCCACAATACTCCTTGTCTTTTTACAGATACTGACTGTCAAGGTTCCTTCCCCACTCTGAACTCTAGAGTACAGATGTGGGGACCTGCATGAAAACCACCTAAACTTACTTTTACCAGCTTAGGTTAAAACTTCCCCGAGGTACAAACTATTTTACCTTTTGCCCTTGGACTTTATCGCTGCCACCACCAAACGTCTAACAGGTATATAATTGGGAAAGAGCCCGTTTGGAAACATCTTTCTCCCCAAAATCCTCCCAACCCTTTCACCCCCTTTCCTGGGGAAGGCTTGATAAAAATCCTCACCAATTTCCATCGGTGAACACAGACCCAAACCCTTGGATCTTAAGAACAATGAAAAAGCAATCAGATTCTTAAAAGAAGAATTTTAATAGAAGAAAAAGTAAAAAGAATCACCCCTGTAAAATCAGGATGGTAAATATCTTACAGGGTAATCAGATTCAAAATATAGAGAATCCCTCTGGACAAAACCTAAGTTACAAAAAGACACAAAAACAGGAATCTACATTCCATTCAGCACAGCTTATTTTCTCAGCCATTTAAAGAAATCAGAATCTAACGCATATCTAGCTAGATTACTTACTAAGTTCTAAGACTTCATTCCTATTCTGTCCCCGGCAAAAGCATCACCCAGACAGAGAGAACCTTTGTTTCTCGCCCCCTCCAGCTTTTGAAAGTATCTTGTCTCCTCATTGGTCATTTTGGTCAGGTGCCTGCGAGGTTATCCTAGCTTCTTAACCCTTTACAGGTGAAAGGGTTTTTCCTCTGGCCTGGAGGGATCTTAAAGGTGAAATCACCCAAATCACAGATAGGGTGAAACGCTGGCTGGGATTTCTTCCTGGAGCTCTAGGAGAAAACAGTTAATAAGACACATGCACCTCTTAATATACTACCAAGTATATAAAGATTAACAATATTTTCCACATCTCAAGGACGATTTTAACCAGTTGATTCTGGGAAACTTTCACGGGAGAGTGCATCAGCCACTTGTTAGAAGCTCCTGAGATGTGTTGGATGTCGAAATCAAAATCTTGGAGAGCTAAACTCCACCAAATAAGTTTTTTGTTATTTCCCGTGGCGGTATGAAGCCACTGTAGCGCAGCATGGTCGGTTTGCAGGTGGAAACGCCGTCCCCAAACATACAGGCATAGCTTTTCCAGAGTGTAGACAATGGCATAACATTCTTTTTCACTGACTGACCAGTTGCTTTCCCTCTCAGACAGCTTCTTGCTGAGAAACGCTACAAGGTGCAATTCTTGATCCAGTCCTTCCTGCATTAAAACTGCTCCCACACCACGCTTGGACTCATCTGTGGATACTAGGAACGGTTTGTCAAAGTCTGGGGCCCTTAGTACAGGGTCAGACATGAGTGTCGCTTTAAGCTGGTTAAAGGCCTTCTGACGCTCTTTGGTCCACTGAACGGCATTTGGCTGTTTCTTTTTGGTTAGGTCTGTCAGTAGGGTGGCGATTTGGCTGTATTGCGGTACAAATCGTCTGTGATAAATGGCCAAGCCTAAGAAGGATTGAACCTGTTTCTTTGACTTTG
The DNA here is from genome assembly GCF_965140285.1 of Lepidochelys kempii. NCBI lineage: Eukaryota > Metazoa > Chordata > Testudines > Cheloniidae > Lepidochelys > Lepidochelys kempii. The sequence continues at coordinate 60,504,052 of NC_136382.1, forward strand.
GGACAGGCCACTTTTGAATAGCATCCACTTTGGCCTGTAGGGGGTTGATAGTTCCTTGACCCAACTGGTGTCCAAGGTAAGTCACTCTGTTTAGGCCTATTTGACACTTCTTAGCCTTAACAGTTAGTCCTGCCTCCCTTATGCGCTCAAAGACTTTTCGTAGATGTTCCAGGTGTTCTGCCCAGGAATCCGAAAATATGGCCACATCGTCAAGGTAGGCGACTGCATATTCTCCTAATCCCGCCAGGAGACCATCTACAAGTCTTCGGAAGGTGGCAGGTGCATTCCGCAGCCCGAAAGGGAGTACATTAAATTCATACAGCCCGACGTGTGGTGAAGGCTGACCTTTCCTTGGCGGATTCATCTAGCGGTACCTGCCAGTACCCCTTGGTTAAGTCCAAGGTAGAGTTGCACTGGGCCCGTCCCAGTTTCTCTAATAGTTCATCTGTGCTTGGCATTGGATAGTTGTTGGGGCGAGTTACAGCATTTAGCTTACGGTAGTCCACGCAAAAACGTATTTTCCCATCTGGTTTGGGAACTAGAACCACTGGAGATGCCCATGCACTGCCAGAGGGGCGGATTACACCCGTCTGTAACATATCCTGGATCTCCCATTCTATAGCAGTTTTAGCTTGAGGAGACACCCGGTTGGACTTTAATTGGGTGAGCATTACCTGTGTCAGTGGAGTGGTATGCCCCTTCAGTCAGTCCTGGGGTGGCTGAGAACATTGAGGTTATCCTAGCTTCTTAACCCTTTACAGGTGAATGGGTTTTTCCTCTGGCCAGGAGGGATTTTCAAGGTGTTTACCCTTCCCTTTATATTTATGACACAGACTAACACGGCTGCTACTCTGAAACCTTAAAATTTGATCTGTGGGATGCATATGCTATCAAAGCCACTAGAGGGCTACTTCACTACTCAGAATGAGCAGAGCATGTCAAGAGTGTGCAACACTGTATCTTAAACATTTCTAATAAAGCCTTTTGGGGGTGGGGGAGAATGAGCAGAGCTAATGTGTGCTGGAATAGCAGAGGGGAGGCTGGGCAGATGTGGTGGGAGAGCTAATACCAAAATCATCTTAATAAATTTAGGAGCATAACACAAATTCTCTCTCTCTCTCACACACACACATGACAAGGAGAGTTCAAAAATCAAAACAAACCAAACTGTATTTTTTTAATCTTTTTTTTTTGTGGGTCTGACTCATGATTATTGAACCTTTGGGATTGGCAATACTGATCATTTTAGTTTCTCAAAGACTAGATTGCATACAGTATTCATCAAAATGATGACATATCAGCTCCATGTCTGTCGCAATATGGCCTTGCATTTGGCTGCATCAAAATATGTTGTTCAAAAGAGTCCAGCTGACTAAATCACTCTGTAGAACCAACCTATTCTTATTATTTACCACTCAACCAATTTGTGTTATCTGCAAATTTGACCAGCAATTATTTTATGTTCTGTTCCATTGTGAAAGGTTCTGAATAGAATTGGGCCAAGAACAGATTCCTGTTGGAATCCTTGCTTCAATATTTTCAGGTGAATCACTGACATTTTCAGCTTGCCATGTAAAAGCTGCTACCACCCCAAACAAATCTGGACCTGCATGATTGTTATTCTTTTTGAGGCATGCTATCTATTTACAACTTCTCTCCATCACAGCATATTTTGAACAGAACACACCATTCTGTTGGGAAGAGGTTGGGAACCATTGCCTTACAGGGACAAGTCTGAGGCTAAATTTAAGACAATATGCCCTTACGTCGCTAAACAGACTAGGTCACATGGGTAATATGCTTCTAAGAGATCCTGTAAGAAGTGATACCCTTAATTATAACAATTTTCCTTCACTGTGCTTCATCATGTAACAACACTGTTTACAAGAACAAAAGCTTACAACATAGAAGACAAAATAAAATGGATAAACAAAAAATATTAGATTTATTCAGGTTATTGGAAAATAAGAGGTTGTGCAGTAACTGGAATTTTTTTTTTTGAGATGTGTCCCCCTATGGGTGCTCCACTTCAGGTGCACATGAGCTCCCATGTGCCTTTGATCAGAGATTTTTGGTAACAGTGCCCGTTTAACCTGTGCATGCTCCATACACATCCTCATTCCCTATACTTGGGCTGCATGGGCAAATCATCCTTTGTTCCTTCTCTGTCACAAAGTCCCACAGAGGGAACTCTCAAGCATAGGGGAAGGAGGGTGGGTAATGAAGTACACATAGGGGGACATATCTCCAGTAACTCCAGTTACTGCACAAAGTGAGTAACCTCTTCTTCTTCGAATAATGTCCTATGTCAGTCCACAGCAGGTGACTCTCAAGCAGCATTCCCACAGGGAGAAGGGGGCTTTGTAGAAGTGTCTAACATTGAAGACAGAACTGCATTGCCAGCTGCAGCATCTGATCTAGAGGCATGAACCAAAGCACAGTGCTTGGAGAAAGTATGCACTGACATCCAGATTGCAACTCTGTAAGTTTCTGCAACTGGAACATCCTTAAGTAATGCCACAGAAGTAGAAGGAGACCATGTAGAATGGGCTAGCTAGGAGGAGGTTGAATATTGGCAGACTTGTAATATGAGATAATACATCCTGAAATCCACCTTGACTGTATTTTGAGTGGAGATTTGGATCTGTCCATAATTGAAATAAACAGTCTGGGAGACTTTTTGAATTGTTTGATTCTGTACAGATAGAAGGCTAATGCCCTTCTGACATCCAAAGTCTGAAAGGCAGCTTCCTGCCTACGCCGGTGGTGTTTTGGGGAAAAAACTGTAAAACAAATGGTCTGATTAATATGAAATTCAGAAGACACCTTAGATAGACACTTACAATGTGGTTCTAATGTGATCTTTTCCTTGAAAAATACCATAAAGGGGTGGGAATCTGCCATTAAAATCCCCAGTTCTCCTATATTCCTGGCAGATGTGATGGCCACCAAGAAAGCTGTTTTCATGGTTAGATGAAACAACAAGCATGTGGTTAATGGTTCAAAGTTTTTCATAAAGCAATTAAGGACAATGTTCAAGTCCTGTATTGGAATAGATTTTCTAAGCTGTGGAAGAAGATTAGTCAGTCCTCTGAGGAGTGTTGACATTGTGGGGTAGGTAAAAACCCAAAAGCCTTTGACAGGTGAATGAACCGCTGTTATAGCCACCAAGAGAACCTTAAAGGAACTAATAGTAAGGCCTAATCTTTTCAGTTCTAATGGGTAGTCTAGGATGGTGGAAAGAGAACGAACAGGAGAAACTTGTCAACTGGTACACTGGAGAGGAAAGATCTTCCATTTCTTAACGTAAATATGTTGTGTAGATGCTTTTCTACTGTTTAACAAAACCTGTTTCACCAGTGTTGAACAGGGAATCTCTCAAGAATCATCGAGGACCCATGCCTGAAGTTGCAGTATTTCCAGATTAGGGTGATGCACCTGACTGGTATTCTGAGACAACAGATGAAAACCAGTTGGAAGTCTCAGTGGTGGACAAGAAGCAAGCCAAATGAGGTAAGGATACCAAACTTGTCTTGGCCAGGTCACTGCAATTAAAATGACTTTGGCCCTCTCCTGCTTGATCTTGTTCAGTACTTCCAAAAGTAACAGTGTTGGTAGATGTGTATAAAGAAGACCCATTGTCCATGAAATAAGGAAGGCATCCTTGGGTGACTGAGGGTCTAGTCCCACTCTGGAGCAAAATTTCTTGCACTTTGTGTTTGCGGCAATTGCAAAAAGATCCACATCTGGAAACCCCAAAATTACCATTCATAATTCTGGGAGAAATGTCTGCAGAGGTTGTTGGCCATGGTATTCGGTGTACCAGGGAGGTAGGAAGCGGAGATGACTATTTCCAGAGTTTTATTGCTTTGGCACAAAATGAGGAAGAGTGAGCACCACCCTGATGACTGATGTGGAACATGCAAGCCCCATTGTGTCTCATGAGATTTGACTCTGATCAAGGAAAGTAAATGAATGAAAGAATTATTGACTGCTCTCAGTTCTAAAAGGTTGATGTGAAGAAGATGCTTTTGGGACACTATTTGCCCTGGATGGTGTGTGATCCCAGATGCTCCCCCATCATTCCAAGAGGGACGTATCTGATGTTATAACAATGGTAGGAGGAGCCTGGATGAAAGCCTGAATGGAGGGGTCCTTCTACCAATTAAGTGACTCCAGAACCTGATGGGAAACATACACCTGCTTGTCCAGATTGTGCTTGTTCAGTACATAAACCATCCTGGGCAATCCCTGGAGTCATTGAAGATGTAACTTGGCATATTGAGTTATTAAAGTGCAAGCTGCCACATGACATAGTAATTGGAGACAATGTCTTGCTGAGGTTTGAGGACTTATCTGAATTTTTGAAATGAGATTTCTTAGGATCACTAACTTGTCCATAAGTAATTAAGCCCTTGCTGTCACAACATCCAGAGAAGTTTCTGTGAAATATATCTGCTATACTGGAGTCAAAATCGACTTTTCAAGGTTGAGTCAGAGGCCTATACTGCCATTTGTACTGCCAATAGGACCTTGTCGAGATAGGGAAAGATCATTATCTCTAGTTGACATAGGTGGGCAGCTACAACCACCTTGCTCTTTGGGAATACCTGTGACATGGGCAGACCAGCCAACCTGTGTATTACCCATAACAACTTAACAAGAGGCATTACAATTGTATCAGGACAATTCACTCATGTGAATTTCAAAGAGATGTACTAGACCAGCATCATTAACCCATTCATTTGTAGTATTAGAAACAAAGAATAGTTGCTATGTATATTTGACTGTGTTTACCTATATCCTGTTAGAAGTTTAACAATGTAACCAAATTATCTTTTAGATGCTAATTCCCTTTCATGTCTTAATTACCTGATATTATGTATGCAAATATGATCAGTTAACTTTAAGAACAAAGATGTGAGATACTGCAGGAAATTAATAGTAATTTATATTATCCTCAGTTTAACTATCTCTGTTATAATGAAGGATCAGCTAATTGCCTTATGTGAATGAGTGTAACTAGTTTACTTGGGTATGCATAGGAAATAGAAGATAAGTGTGAAGCAAAGGTCTACAGGCTATTTGCATAGCCTATTCTCCCTCAGAGGAAAGCCCTGGTGATGATTGCTGCGAGGAGGCTTGTCAGCCTGCTAGAGAACTATAGAAACTAGAGGTTTCAGAGTAACAGCCGTGTTAGTCTGTATTCGCAAAAAGAAAAGGAGTACTTGTGGCACCTTAGAGACTAACCAAATTATTTGAGCATAAGCTTCTGTGAGCTACAGCTCACTTCATCGGATGCATACTGTGGAAAGTACAGAAGATCTTTTTATACACACAAACCATGAAAAAATGGGTGTTTACCACTACAAAAGGTTTTCTCTCCCCCCACCCCACTCTCCTGCTGGTAATAGCTTATCTAAAGTGATCACTCTCCTTACAATGTGTATGATAATCGAGGTGGGCCATTTCCAGCACAAATCCAGGGTTTAACAAGAACGTCTTGGGGGGGAGGTGTAGGAAAAAACAAAGGGGAAACAACAAACCCCAACAACTATCTATCTAACGTATGCTAGGGATAAGTGAAGCGAGGATGCCTGAAGTTCCATCTCAGGCCAAAGGCCATTGAGAAAGAACTGAAGGCAGTTTGCCTGCACAACCCCATATAACCTTGGTATGGGGCATGAGGATGTTTAGAGCACATATGCAGGCCAAACAGGCACTGCTAGCGAAAATCTTTGAACAAAGGCACCTGGGGAGCACCCAGAGGGACACTATCCAAAGAACTTCTGCTCCATAAGCCTGGGGAGAGGAAAACAGTGGCAAAAAGGTTTTATGCCACCCACATGTTCCACAGATTTCCCCTTTTTAGGACACTTCCTGAGCAACAGAAAGTAACTAGAAGGGGCATCAAGGGTCTGTCCCCAAATTTACAAGCACCTATTGTTTGTGAAGTCAAACTTTTTAATCTTAGAGCCTCATGCGCAAGACTGGTAGCAATCTCATAGCTTCTCTTTGTTCTAAGATTCTTGCACTCCAAATCTCTTCCTCCTTCCCACTTTTCATTAGAGAACTACTGAAATCAGGTTGCTGTTCCACTGTGCCCATCTGTTATGCTGTATGATTGAGTATGACCATTTATATAATTGATATTGCCACTATTATACAATTGCAACAAATCTTGTACAAAGTATGCCATGTAAAGTGTTAATGGAAAAGTTATGATTTGCTAAGTATGCTTATACTGTTTATATGCATGAATCATCTTTGTAGCTGAAGTTATGAATATTGGCTATATACTGGTATCTTACACATGTTGTATTTCTGGGTAACAGCTCCGTGATAAATTTATACTAGGGCTAGACAGTTATGTGCTGATGGCCCATTAAGGGCACTCAGCTCATAATGGGTCATTGAAGAAATTGATTTCACTCACTAAGCCTTTCCTGTGGATGCCTCAGAAAAAATATGGGTTTGGCTGCCACTGTGAGTCATCAAAGCATGGAAGGGCATGTGGTATGCTCATTTGACCCTGGACTCCACCTTGGGCCAGTAATTTTCCATGCACCTGGGCTGTGGGCTTTGTTTGGGACAGCCACATTCCATGCACATGGTAGAGGATATAAAAGGACCCCTGAAATATCTCCATTTTGTCTTTATTTCATGCTTCATTTCTCAGAAATGGATTTCTAACAAGGAAGCTTTAAACAAGGACTGATGACCTCCAATCTGTTTGGGTAATTCCAGAGAGACTTTTGCAAGTTAGCAGGTTATTCAATTACTGCTTCAAACCAGATATAAGAATTTTGAAATCACTTGTATGTATAACTTATAATGATCTATTAACCATTTATAACTCTTTTCTTTTACAAAACCTTTAGTTTTTAGGATTGGCATCAGCATGATTATGGGGTCAGATCTGTGTGTGTATATATATATATATATACACACCTGGTTAAGTGACTGATTTCTTGGGATTGGAAGAACTCTCTATCCAAGTACATTGGTTTTCAGTAACCACTCATCAGAAAGTCCAGTGTCTGAGGGGTGAGCCAAGGGCTGGAATGCCTAAGGAGACTGTTTTTGGCTTCTTGTTAACCAGTGTGGTGATAGAGAAGTTTCCTTTTGTTACTGGCTTTATATGGTATAATGATAGAACCCACCACCAGTTTGGGGTGAGTCTGCCCCATTTCTCAGCAGTTTGTCGTGAATTTGGCATTCTCAGCTGTGACCCACTGAGAACACCATCTTATTTAAAATATTTCACCAACTTAGCATGTAAAAGTTGAGCAGAACCAATTTAGTTGCAATACCATGCAGCCTGCTCACTTACATCCAAAAAAACCAGCTGTTTCTCCACCTTCACAGATATTCAAAGGCCATTTCTTTTGTTTCCTGGCATCCTTTCAACAGAAACTAGGGTTTGTCAACTACAATCCCCACGGTTTTGTCTCAGAGCAATTAAGGTGTTCCTTGAAAATCTGATGTAGTAATTTCAAGCCATTCATTTTGCAAAAATGCTTCTTAGATTCAGGTAATTATTCACTCAGCCTTTTACGCCCACTTATTTAGTTTCATTCTCATTGGTTAGAAAATAAAACTATAAAGAAGAATCAGATTGTATCAAACTGCCATAGCAGGTTTTGCATCAGCAATTATCCTAATCTCAAATGATGGATGAGACATCACCTTTTACAATATAGTTTTTAAGCACAGGTTACATTGTGTTTAACTAGGAGACAAGGGACAGAGGTCACATTTAAATATGGCTCCAAACAAAACCAGATGATGGATAAGGTGGTAATTTATCTCAGGCCAGTTCCTATTCTACCAAAACAATCACCCTTACACTAGCACACTCTGGTAAGGTGCAACAGAAGTGCATTTATAGCACAGTGGAGTGGAATCTTCATTTATTGCTCCCTGGGAGCTATAGAATGCTCTGCATTTGAACAGTTTACTTGTACAATTCCAGCAGAAAGTGGTTCCCTCTTACAAAATGATACCACCACATTTGGCAACTTTGTTACAGGATAGAGGCCAAGGATAAAATGAGCTTGGAGATCAAACTGTTTTCCTCATCCCTGAAGATGGTCTCTACAAGTCAGAGCACAGGCACTTTTGTAAGGGTGGGGGAAGAATGCAATGAGACTTTTGGCAACAGTGGTTATTTCTTCACTTTTGCTAGAGAATTTCCACCTATTCGTTACATCGAACTTCTGTCTCTTGCTTTCACTTAATATGTTTCTGTGAAATGGACTGCAGTTCTTTTGTATTTGATCTTTTACCCCTGTTTAAAGCAGTACAGAAGCTCAAAAGGACTGTAATATTTTCTTTCGAGTGTGATTTTAATGAGGTGGTATAAATTAGTCTTTGAAAAACTTCACCACATATTTGAACCTCTAATTTATTCTGAATACACCCACAGAAGTCACTGCAGCATCTTCAGTGTAGAGAGGCATGAGTTGAGGTGGCCCCTTAATCCACCCAGAGATATTGCAAGGGGTACATTAAATATACCTGAGATACATCAGCCTCCAGTTATCAGCTATGTAAAATCCCTCATGGTTCTATGGGACCAGCCGCGCAAGTTTCCAATTTCTGGCATGTATTTGTTATAGGGCCTCTACAGATCAGAGGCTCTTCCTGGTGCCCCCAATTTTGACTTACGAAAATAGAAAGTACAGTACAGTTGTGAGCTGTTCTTTGGAAAACAAGCATTGAAGACACTAGTGCCTCAAGTTTGGTTAGGCACTCTTAGGCCTGCTCTACATGGGCTCCACAATCCTGCATTGTGGGGCATAGCACCTCTCTCTGGTAGTCATTTATCTCAGCAGAAGTGGTCTCTGGGCCAGCACACTATGTATCCAGTTACCCTTTTCTTTTTTCTGTTGCAGGTATAGCAGCCAAGGAAGACCAGTTAGCAGATTTACATCCTCTCATTGCAGCTGAACAATGCCAAATACTAATAATAATGCTCATTGTAGTATCTGCCTTCGTGAGCCAAATTATGTAGGGATATATTAGTGTATGCAGATGTCACTTGCTGCTAATACATGCATCTGCTTCTCCCCAAGGAGACTCCTGAATAGTGAGCCTGAGGCTGGCCTTCCATGCTTCTAAAGATAAACTCACAGAGCTAAAACCAAAATTGGGCAAGAGTACTCCAGGCCAAGACTTAGTACCAGTGCCACATACTCTGTCTCTTCCCCCTCCTAAAAGGCTCATGCCATTCATTGGCTTTTGACACTCAGGGCCTCCAAGTTTGAAGTTGGTAATACAGAGCGGTGGGTCAAACAAGTAGGGTTAGCAGCTCCCAACTCACCCAAGGTTCAAGTAACTTCTGATGTGGGAGATACTTATAGGATCACTGCTTGAAATTGGATGGCTGCCCATAAATCTGCTTGGTTACAAATAAGTGGGCTTTAACAAGAGATCCAGAGAGAGCTTAAGGACCTGATATTACAACATAGAGAACTTGTTTGGAGAACAGGAGCAAAAGGAGAGAGAGGCCTCACAGTCTCTCCAAATATTCTTTCAAGGGAAGATTCTGGTTCATAAGCGGACTTTCATGTCAACAACGAACTTCAAGGAAACTCACTACTCCCCTGCACTGGGTGCACTGTCTCAGCTATGCCAAAATTAGAGGAATTTAGAAAATGTGCAATGGTAGTTAAATGAGGAACAGACATTCTGAGAGGACACTTCTGCCAATACCATTGTGTAGGGTGCCTGATATAATGAACAAGGTCACACCTGCTCACATCCAAGTATAAGTGGAAGGACTCCAGAGAAACACACTAACATCCTGGAGACTGACATTGCCCAGGGAAGGGTCAATCAGGGACACTGGAATTAAACCTATAAACAGGCTGCATGCTGACAACCTGCAAGAGAAACAAGGTAAGAACCACAGAAGCTACTTGCTGAAGTGAAACTAGGAGCTTTTACTTATAGAAAGAACATATCTGAACCCTCTATGAGATTACTAATAGAGTCTGAACCAAGGCCTTTTACCTACTCACCAAGGTTTGTTGTAGCTTTGCATTATATGCTTTCATGTTATTCAAGTTGTCTTTCCTTTACTATGGTATGTAAGTTTTACTTTTTAATTTGGGTCCTCAGACTGAGAACGTACAGCAGTGAATTTACTTCAAACAAAGGGAAATCTCTTTCTTAACTCTGACAAGAAGAGCAAAAAGTACCTCACCTGATCCACTTAGTTAAGAAGACCTCCAAAGAGGGACAAACAGGCTACATTGAGCAGGGGAATGCAGGGGGAAAAGAGACAGTCATGAGTAACAGCAAGATTAGGGAATGAAGTTACGTATTCTGCACACCAGAGGAAACATATTGCCCTAAGAAAATATTCTCAAACCAGTCAAAAAGTGATATTTACATATTGCTAGAATCAGTTCTTCACCTGAAATGGTATTTCAGTTGTTGCATGTAACTCAAGAGGAAGCACTCCTTATATTTAACATATTGATTATGAACACAGCAAAATATATTCAGTTTACCTTTATTGAGTTGACAAATACCAGCCAAAAAAAACATTTATAAAAATCAAAATATTTAAATAACCAGCAATTGAGATAAGTGCCCTTACTAGTTCAGTGAATAAGATCTAGCAACTACTCTATAGTTTAAAGTGATTTTTTTTAACTTAACATCTTTTGTGCAGCTTTTCTATTATGCTGTGTGGAGATATTAATCAAAGTTATATGCCCCAATTCTGTAACGACAATAACATTTATGAAACCAACTCTTTCAAAAAATAGTAAACTGTTCTTTTGGACATAAAATCATCATGTGTTGCACTGCCACATTCTACGGTGCAGTCAAGTACATAAAATAAATGTTAGTTGGTATGTTATCAGTGAACAAACTATCTAAATTATTAGTTTAATCTCATTTCACATGGTATACAAAGGAATATTTTCACTGCTAACTTGAAATACTACACAAGGAAACAAGCAATTCAGTAAAAAATGGTCAGATCTCCTCAAAACTGATATACTAATACAGTATATTTCAGAAACTGACTAAAAGTTAAGCTACTAAAACATGAACAAAGTTTTTTTGCCACAAGTGTATATGACTTCAGAAATACTAAAACGTGGCTAAACTGCATTGAAACTGTACATCTTATTCAGCAGAATACAATACATATTAATCCAGGCAAAAAAAAGTTTAAGGACAAAAGTTTCAACATAAATAATTTGCAGCATTTATTCAATATTGAATATTCAGATACTTTATCAAGCCAGTTACATGTAAAGTAACCTCTGCCATTTAAATTACAATGTATAATGTGCATTATCTAAAATTACTAGAATGCAGTAGCTTACAATTTACAGTTAGCTTTGAATGAACCAAAAAAAGTGAAACTGGTTTTAATATTGAGATTCGAGGGAATAGCGTACACTACCTGTAACAGATATTTAAATGACTTTCATGGCAAGCTCAATCTATGTAAAAAGAAAAGGGAGTCATTTCAAGAACTATGAATTCTTTCAGTTTAGGATTTGAACACTTACCGTCAAAATTAAATTTCAGTTTTATTTTTTCCAAATAATGAGGGAACCAAATATTACATTAGATTTACTATAACAAAGCCTGCTCTGAACATCTAAACCCTGTTTCTAACGAGAGCAGAACAAGGAAGTTCCTCCACCAGCAAGATAGTTATTCCACCCAGATTTATGATTGGAAAGAACTCCTTCATTTTTTCTTGATTAATACCTTCAAGCTGCTCATGAAGAGCAAGATCACAAGTACAATGGGTAAAACTGTTCTAAATATGACTTCAAGCAAAAGAAATATTCAGAACAAAGTTGCTTTTTTATCTCAACAACTGTTTTCAAGTTGAAACTAGACTTGGAAATTCACCATACAGTCAGTTGACAGATCTCCTGACATTTTCAGTGGATGTTAGTTCCCATGCCAGGCATATCTGATATCTAAAATACAGAGTTATGTGAATTTATAACAGCACTTTATGAAGATTTAATGTGTAACACACTTACACTTGACACAGGAAATATTTTATAACTTTAATATATTAAACATCTCAGCAAGGAACATAAAGCCTATGCACACAATACAGTGACATGAACAAACACTAAAGACTTATTTTTCCTTTCAATAGCACTGACATTGTGAATGGTTAACAACTTATACTATATCCTAAAACAGTCTCCTTTCTCCACACAACCTATACATACAGTATCATATGAATATATTACATAGCACAGAAACAAGCAGCAGATGCATTAAGGGAATAGGGGCTATATGCATCATATAGCCTGCCTAGGAAGAGGCAAACGTCAGAAAACCATTTATGCAATTAGCATAGATAAAATTAGTAGAGTTAATTAAATACCCGTCATTTTCAAAAGTCAATCCACAGCAAGGGGAATAAAGGCTTTAGAGATAGTTTTGCACCCAGCTTCAGAAGCAATATGAGCAGATTAAGCTATCAAAAACTGGGTCCACTCTGGACTGGCCTTGATGCACATGCAGTACATTTGTTTTCAGAATGCAAAATTAATTGGGAATGTCCGCACTATTGTTTCGATTTCCATATTTGTGATGAATGACTAGCAGCACAACTCCTAGAAAGAAGCATATGGACCCCACAGTGATGTAAGCAATTCCCAGAAATGGATTTTTGCCTCCCATCCATGATATGGTGCTCAGGATCATCCGTTTCCGTCCATCGAAACTGTACACAGGGTAATCTGAAGAATATATAGGAAAATTCACCCTAATTACAGTCATTTAATTAGAAGTATGGCTGGCATATTACAACTTGAGATCATTTCAGTTGGTAACAGAATGTAACACACCATTCCCCCAATATCTGATTTCCTTAGTAACCTAATTTTCATTCTCAGTTTTCATGTACTTTCCACTACTGTGCAGCAAAATGAAAGACAACAATAAGGATAATTACAATAAGGCTCTCACTGACCAGTACACAGCTGCTTGTCGCACAAATGATTAAGAATTCTTGTACAGACCCTGCTAAATTTTTAATATCAGCCTCTGCAACTCCCTTTTCTTCCTCCTGTCTGGTATTTTGGATTCTCACCTACCTTCAGTCTGTCATCTACTTTACCTGCTGCTCTGACCACTTCCATCTCATTAAACCCCTTCACTGACTTTCATTCACCTTCAAGATCAATTTTAAGCATGTCATGGAGCAGATCCTCAGCTGGTGTAAACTGTCATAGCTCCAATGACTACAGTTTCCACAAGTGGAGGGAGATGGTCCTTCACATTCAAGGCTCCCATCTATTTCCTATTCTTTTCACAGTCTTTCTTTCTCCCTTCACTACACCCAAACCGCCTGCTTTACTTCCCCTTTTTTAGTATGTCTTCACTGCAGAAGTAACTGAGATGACTGAATCTGGACATGATTAGCGGCATAGACCTAGCCACAAAAGGTGACAGCGCACAGCTATACTCGAGTGCATCCACTGGACTGTGTCCACATGGGAGCTGTACTCTCACATGTGAAGCATTAAAACTTCTGGGGTAATACCCTATGGTTTAATGCTGTACGGCTCTATGAACTATTTCCACAGTGTTTTGTGGAAAAACTTGTCGGTCCTTTATGGGCACCTGTGCTGAAGTGGTCTTAGCCCACCAGAAGTAAACCATTTCCAGTCTGTCACATGCTAGATTTCTGTCTGTAGTCTCCATTCTAACTTGTAGCATGGCCTGAATCCAACACATCTGCGGCTGGCATTAATGCAACTCTCATTCTGGAAACAGGAAGCAGATGCAGGCATGACACTGGTAGGGGGCATTTTGACAGCAGCTTTTCACCCTGAGAATGCAGCAGTGTGCCTTGCTAAGGAGATCACAAAGACTGAATGCAGACATGGAGTATTGGAGATAGCTGATGCAGGGTTTAAACACTATGGAATCCCTCCAACCTGACTAATGCTTCTGGAGCAGAACCACAAGCAGAGTGATGGGACTATATTGTCATGGAGAGCTGGGATGATGAGCAGAGAGGCCAGAATTTCCACATGAGGAAGGCTACATTCTTGGAGCTGCATGAGGAGCTTGTCTTGGCCCGTTAGGACCAGGAAATGCAGAAGAGACAGAGAAAAAAAATATACAGCCTGGTGGAGGATTGTGGGAAGGCAATGGCAGACTAGTCATTCCTGAGTTGATTTGCCTGTGCCCACACTACAAAATGAACTGGTTACCAGACCATGCATAAGCAGCACTATGCTTTAGCATATAGCCCCAGACAGGCCAGATAGCTAGGGCTGAAAGCATCATAACAGAGCTAGGATCTGTGTATATAGTCAGGAACTAGCTTAGGGACAATATCCAAGTAAGAGCCCAAGTTAACTCTGCAGCGAAGACAAGCCTTAAGTGTCCTCCAGCTTTATCTCTGGGTTTACCATGCAAGCCCTGAAGCTAGAATCCATCCCTTGCATTGCCATGCCTCCACCGGCTCCTCAAAAGGCACTATCGTTCCTCAGTGAAATATTAAACTGAATGATTGTCTTTATACCTGTCTAAAGGACTTAGCACATTACTGCCACTAAATAAATAATTCCGTACAAAAACTAGTAAAAGAAAATGACTGAAGTTACAAAGTCAAGCACTCAAAATTTAGAAATGCCAGGACTAAGGCTGCCGCAAGATGGATTTACTTGTGCATCTGTATATCCTGAAATCTGTGCAGCAGCATGCTTCTGAATTTCTTGACCAGGAACCGAAAACTCAAACTAAACAGATTACACTAGAGTGTGCCTGAAGCTTCTAATTTTCTGGAACCAAAAATTAATTGGTTTAAACATCTTGCAGACTCCACAAGCATATCCTACATTCTTCCTGACCCAAAGTTATTCACTGTTTATAAACTTTAAAAACTCAGGCTGTTTGACAAAACCCATCAAGAAGTCTCTGCACACCTCAACATTCTCAGAGGTTCAAGTTTCCACAGCAAAAAAACAATTCAAAAGCCTACAAAACAATCTAAGGACCAGTTCTCATTTGAGGACAAATCAAAAATGTGAAATGTTTAGGCCAGAAACATGTGTCTGATAAATGCCAGGCTTTTCTTTAGTGATTCATTTGGGCACTCTTTACAGTATCAAACTGGTTACTTCCACTATAGATGCTATGTTACCCTCTTCCAACCAATTAACAGAGCAGTGTTCTTTGCACAAGTAGTAAACTGGGCTGATAATTTCATTAATTTACAAGTAGACATGCTATGTGGTTCTGCTATGCAACCATTAAAATAAAGTACAAAAAGGATATTATTCACAAACATCCTCTGCATTAGCTTCTCTGAATTCATCTCAAAACAAAAGTTTCATATTACATGTTCTCAAAACTGAAATACTGACATCTGACAAATTCTGAAAGCTACAAATACATACATTCAAATATTCCAGATGATATTAGCAGTTTTAAAAGTTTCGATAAAGGATACTGTATGTGATCTCCAAAGAGTACTTTCCAGCTTGTAAGGTAGGCTGCAAGTTATTCTTTCTCTCAATCAAGCGATATAGTTTACGAAATGTAGGCAATGCTGCAGTACGCATCCACACAATAAAGTCTTCATTAATGAACCCATTGTTGTCTGATTCTGAATCCAGCATATACACTGGTTTGGGCCAGTTCACAGGCTTTGTTGTGCCTAAAATTAAAGAATTCAATTAACTAGAAATATTTAGATAAGAGGTACATCTTCCAGGTTTAGATACTGGTGTGCACTTGAACTTTTTTCTAAGACTCTGAGGTATATGTGCTTTTCCAGATATTGGCAATCAAAAGTAATTTAGTTTTTGGCCAATTATAAATCAATGCAAGGAATTAATACAGTTGCCAGAGGATCATACTCAGATCAATTTCAGTCAAAAAAATTAGATTTTGGAAAAAAATGATGATTTTTACAGAACCTATCAATAGAAATATTTTTAAATGTAAGATTAGTGAAGTACTTTTGGTATCTAAAGAGTTGTAGGATTTGTCAGAGTTAGCAACCCAACAATTACAACACTCTGCTAGCATATTACAATTTGAAAGTCAGAATGGTTCAAAACTAAGTGAAACGCAAAAAAGAAAAGTAGTCTGAGTGGTACAAAGTTATATTATTAAAATATATAGTAATCCAAAGCATTATTAGCAGCATAAACAATAACATTTTCTTATGGCTATGATTTTAAGTCAGCATACCTTTAACCATGACACAAAAAGTTAGAACCAGATATCAAAGGATTAACAGAAAGGGTGAAACAAGCAGAAATTAAAAGTAAGCTGGTAATTAAGTGCAACATTAGCTGCACTCCAGCATTAATTGCTAGCTGAATATTTTGTTTCCAACAATGTTTAACTCTTATAAGAATGAGCGTACGCCTGAAAGCCATGACTTTCATGATAATTTTTGTTTAAATAAAGAGCATTGCCCCACTCAGTCTCACATAGAGCAATACTCTTCCATAAATATTTACAAGTTAGTTAGTTGTCAAATGCAATGAATGTGAGTTTTTTACACAATCCATATTATAAAATAAAGGATTTGACTTAATTCCCCATGAGAGTTCATAAAGTTAGAATAGCGTGCCTTGATTTTTCTTTTTATGTTTATGACATGTTTTGCTTGACAATCCACTAACTTTACTTAAGAGATTTTCTAGAATTTCAGAAAGATAGCCAGGGAATTATAACATGTTCTAATTCCAGCATTTTAAAATATCAGTTTCTTTCGACGACTGTACTGATTTTAAATCATTAATAAAAATACTACAGTAAAATAAACACACATATGATTGTCTGAAAATGACCGAAACTATCTCTCTGCATGGCAAAAAAAGTGTTGAGCTTGGTATTTTTAGCAGAACCACAGCACAGTTATATTAGGATGCCCACTACAATGCTTGTACAGAAAGAAAAAAATCAGTAACAATAGCTTTTTATTAAAATGTGTTTGACATGTTTTCAATATAAAATTTTAAGATCTTACCTTGGAAAAGTGCTGTCAAATTATTTGCATTTCCAGAAGGATTCCTGAATTTAACGTTTTTATCTGTCCACCAAGCAATACCTTTTTTATTCAAAGTAATAGGGATCCTTGTTTCATTAATAACATGAAACAATTCCAGCGTATCTAATATGAGAAATTCAAGTTAGAGAAAGGGGGTAGAAAAACCTTCAACTGACTCTAGTTTCATCTTTTTATGATTATTTGATACTTCCACACAAACTGGAGAAGGCAGCATTTATAGCCATGACTATCAGAGTAAATGAATTGTTTCATAGGACACAATGTGTTACAGAATCATAGCAATGTAGGACTAAAAGGGATCTTGATAGATCTTCTAGTCAAGTCCACAGCACTGAGGCAGGACTAAGTATTATCTAGACCAGTGGTTCTCAAAGCCAGTCCACCGCTTATTCAGGGAAAGCCCCCGGCAGGCCGGGCTGCTCCAGGTCAGTGGGGGCTGCGGGAAGCGCGGCCAGCACATCCCTCGGCCCACGCCGCTTCCCGCAGCCCCCATTGGCCTGGAGTGGCGAACCGCGGCCAATGGGAGCCGTGATCGGCCGAACCCGCGGACGTGGCAGGTAAACAAACCGGCTCAGCCTGCCAGAGGCTTTCCCTGAACAATCGGCAGACTGGTGTTGAGAACCACGGATCTAGACCATCCTTGGCAGGTGTTTGTCTAACGTGTTCTTAAAAAGCTCCAATGACAGAGATTCCACAGCCTCCCTAGGTAATTTGCTCCAGTGCTTACCTACCCTTATAGTTACGAAGTTTTTCCTAATGTCTAACCTAAATCTCCCTTGCTGCAATTTAAGCCCATTACTTCTTGTCCTGTCCTCAGTGATTAAGGAGAACAATTTCTCACCTTTTCTTAAAGCACCTTTTACATACTTAAAGACAGTTATCTTCCATCCACACCCCCCCCTCCAAATCTTGTCTTCTCCAGATGAAAGAAACCCAATTTTTTCAATTTTTCCTCATAGGTTATGTTTTCTAGATCTTTAATATTTTTGGTTGCTTTCCTCTGGACTTGCTCCAGTTTGTCCAATCTTTCCTGAAGCATGATGTCCAGAACTGGACAGAATATTCTAACTGAAGCCTTATCAATGCTGAACAGAGTGCAAAAATTACTTCTTGTGTCTTGCTTGTAACACTCCTGCTAATACATCTCAGCATGATATTCACTTTTTTTGCAACAGATTTAAGTTGTTGACTCTTAATTTGTGATACACTCAACCCCCAGATCCTTTTCTGCAATATTCTTTCCTAGGCAGTCATTTCCCACTTTGTATTTGTGCAATTGATTATTCCTTTCTAAGTGTAGTACTTTGCATTTGTCCTTCTTGAATTTAACAACATTTCTCCATTTTGTCAAGATCATCCTGAATTCTAATTCTGTCCCCAAAAGGGCTTGCAACTATTCTCAGCTTGGTATCATCCACACACTTCGTAAGTGTACTTTCTATGTAATAATTTAAATAATTTATGTAGATATTCAATAGAACCAGATCCAGGACAGATCCATGCAGGGCCCCACTCTGATTTGCCCTTCCCGCTTGACTGTGAACCATTGATGACTACTAAGATAATCGCCAATGGCTCAGAGATGGGAGGGGGGAGCAATAGCTCAGTGGTTTGAGCATTGGCCTGCTAAACCCAGGGTTGTGCGTTCAATCCTTGAGGGGGCCATTTGGGATCTTGGGCAAAAATTGGGGATTGGTCCTACTTTGAGCAGGAGGTTGGACTAGATGATCTCCTGAGGTCCCTTCCAACCCTGATATTCTATGATTCTAGAGATCTCTTCAGCCAGTTCCTTACCTATTCTAGGATGGATTTAATCAGGCCTTCCCAACTTGATGACATCTAGCTTGTCTACGTAATTCTTAACTTGTTCTTTTCCTATTTTAGTCTTAGATCCTACCATTTACACTGGTGTTCACTATGTTAGTCATCCAATCACTGTGCTTGTTTTTGGTGAAAACAAGCACAAAAGGCATTTAACACTTATGCCATTGGTGCAATTTCTTGTTTCTGTCTTTCCCTCCTCATTAAGTAATGGGCCTACTGGGCCCTTGGTATTCCTCTTGCTTCTCATGTATTTGTTACCCTTTATATTCCTAGCAAGGTTAATCTTGGTTTGTGCATCAGTCTTTCTAATTTTGTCCCCAAATGCTTCTGGGTTTTTTTATATTCATCCTTTGTAATTTGACCAAGTTTCCACTTCTTGTATGACTCTTTATTGAGTTTCAGGTTACTGAAGATCTCCTGGTTAAGCCAGCATGATCCCTACCAAACTTCCTATCTTTCCTACATTTCCCACACACTGGGATAGTTTGCTCTTGTGCCCTTAATAATGTCTCTCAAAATCTGACAACTCTTGTGAACTCTTTTTTTCTCCCTTTGACTTCTTCCCATGGGATCTTACCTACCAATTCTCTGAGTTTGCTAAAGTTTGCCTTCTCAAAGCCCATAATCTTTATTCTGCTGTTTTCTCTCCTACCATTCCTCAGAATCATGAACTCTATCATTTCATGATCATTTTCACCCAAGCTGCCTTCCACTTTCAGATCATCAAATAGTTCCTCTGTTTATCAGAATCAAATCTAGAATAGCCTCTCCCCCAGTGGCTTTCTCCACCTGCTATAATAAAAGGTTGTCACCAGTGCATTCCAAGAACTTGTTGCATAAGCTGTGCCATGCTGTATTATATTCCCAACAGATGTCCAGGTAGTTGAAAGCCCCCATCACCAAGTTCTGTGTTTTTGGATGGATTTTATTTATCATTATTTGTTGTTTAAAAAAAAGCCTCATCCACCTGTTCTTCCTAGTAGTCTACCGTGGACACCTACCATGACATCACCCCTTCTATCCTTACCCAGAGACTTGCAACAAGTCTGTCGCCTACTTCCCTGTCAACCTCAGTGCAAGCGTATACATTTTTGAATATACAAAGCAATGCTTCCTCCCTTCTTTCACCTGCCTGTTGTTCCTGAACAAGCTACACCCTCTATCCAATATTCCAGTCATGTGAATTATCCCACCAAGTTTACGTGATTCCCATATTTCTTGCATTCGTATATAGATATCCATTTATTAGATTTCCCCTCTACATTTCCTCTGCTCTCCTTTGTCCCTGCTGTGTTTGCCCATGTTTCCCCACAGATTCTGACCCTTCACTCGGAGCTCCATATATTTTATTTTATATATAGTACTACACACACACACTAGATAAACGTAACAGCCAGCGCCATGTGGAAGTTATCCCCAACCCTTGCTGCCATAATTGAATGAATCTGATAACACAGTTTCAGAAGGAAAATAAGCAGGAGCAGTTCCCCTAGCATGTTTCCCCTCCAGCACTCAAGTATAACAAAATCTATTTGCTCTGCACAGCTAAAGCTTGTCTAATTTAAAGACAAAATCCTCGAACATTTTTAATCAATTTCAAATAATTTATAGCACAATTTGACGTGTGGACCAGATTGCAAAAGCGTCTTGATATTTTTATAAGGTGGTTTAAAAGAAAATACCATACCATTAAACATACTGTTGGCAATAGCTCCACAAGGAGCAATGGGTTTACCCTCACTCGTGCGGTAAGGCTCACACTCCTTACTGGGATTCTAATATTTAAAAGAAAAGAAGAGATAGTTGAGATCTGCAGCTAACTAATCCCATTATAAACTACATTTTCTGTATGCCTTGAACATCATAACTTGAATTGCCAAAAGTCTAAACTATTTAAAATATCATTTTTAATATTAATTGTAATAGTTTTTACTCACTAAACAAAAACTGAATCAGACAAAGTTCAGAATCCACATAGTGCATACATTGTAGACTATAAAGGTTTCTTTTTAATCAATGCTCTATATAGTGGAGTTTTTGTATGCTTTTGATCTAATGCTTCAGCATACCCAAAATATATTTAAATAATATTTCCACCATTAAACCATTGAGAAAGTTGACTATCTGAAAAAAAGACTTAGGCACTTAACAGTAAAATATTTATCTACCTATAAAAGACCAATAAATATTATTAAATTAAAATGTAAAATGTTTTGAGACAAAGCATCCAAGTTACTTACTGGAACTCTCCCACCCTTTTATAAAGGTCACAGGGAACAGAGCGAGAAGTATCTGCTGGAGCCGCAAATAGCCAACAACTCCCTTATCAAGAGCCGAAGGCCCAGTCTTCACTTAAAAGTTAGGTCGACATAGCTACAGATATGTAAATTGCATACCCTGAGCACCACAGATATGCTGACTTAATCCCAACTGTAGATGCAGCTAGCCTGATGGAAGAATGCTTCCACTGACCTAGGTATAGCCCCTTGGGTACATGGAGTTCCTACAGTGATGGAAAAACCCATTCTGTCACTGTAGTCTATGTCTTACACTAAAGAGCATAGCTATGGCACCACTGCTATGCTACTGTAGCACCCATAGTTTAGACATGGCCTAATTAAGAACATAAGAATGGCCCAAATGGGTCAGACCAATGGTCGATCTAACCCACTACTTTGTCTTCCAACAGTGGTTGGTGCCAGATGCCTCAAAGGGAACGAACAGAACAGACCAATTATCAAGTGATCCATCCCCTGTCGTCCAGTCCCTAAATCGCTGACTGCCAGAAGCGGGAACACCCAGAGATTGAGGTTGCATCCCTGATCATCTTGGCTATTTGCCACTGATGGACCTATCTTCCATTAATTAACCTAATTCTTTTTTGAACCCAGTTATACTTTTGGCCTTCACAACAACCCCTGGCAATGAGTTTCACAGGTTGACTGTGCCTTATGTGAAGAAGTACTTCCTTATGTTTGTTTTAAACCTGCCGCTTATCAATTTCACTGGGTGACCCCTAGTTCTTGTATTATGTGAAAGGTAAATAACACTCTCATCACTTTCTCCACACCATTCATGATTTTATAGATCTCTATCATATCCCCCTCAGTCATCTCTTTTCTAAGATGAACAGTCCCACTCTTCTTAATCTCTCCTCATACTCATTCTTTTTTGCCATTTCCTATACTTTTTCCAATTATATTTTTTTTTGAGATGGGGTGACCAGAACTGCATGCAGTATTCAAGATGTGTGTGTACCATGGATTTATATAGTTGCATTATGATATTTTCTGTTTAATTATCTATCCCTTTCCTAATGGTTCATAAAATTGTTAGGTTTTTTGGCTGCTGCTGCGCATTAAGCAGATGTTTTCAGAGAACTATCCACAATTACTCCAAGATCTCTTTCTTGAGTGGGAACAGCTAATTTAGACCCCATCATTTTGTATGCATAGTTGTTAGATATGTTTTCCAATGTGCATTACTTTGCACCAATCTGCCATTTTGTTGCTCTGTCACTCAGATTTCTAACTCTTTGCAGTTTGCTTTGGACTTAACTATCTTGAGTAATTTTTTATAGTTCGTAAATTTTGCCACCTCACTGTTAATCCCATTTCCCAGATCATTCAAGAATATGTTGAACAGCGTAGGTCCCTGTACAGATCCTTGGGTGACCCCGCTATTTACCTCTCTCCACAGTGAAAACTGACCATTTATTCCTATCCTTTGTGTTCCCACACCACCTGTAGAAGATAAATCATGCCTAAAGAGGCCATGAGAAACTTCACATAGTTGTTTTGAATACATGCATTTTAGTACTGATATTTGATAACTAGTAGCTAATCAACTGGAATGCTGAATCTGAGTATCCAATTCTAAGCATTGAAATCTGCTATCTAGCTGGGCATTGTTCATTAGTGAAAGATAAAACTTCAGACAGAACAGATGGAGCTAAACTGGTTTCACTGCCTGAAAAGCACCACAGATCTAAGCTAATCAGAACACATTTATTTGCAGTGAGCAATGATCAATCTACTGTACCACAATCCATCAGATAGAAGTACAGAATGTCCATTTAATGGAACATATATGAAGTCACCAGTATAACACTGATTCTTTGACAATGTCTCCTACTACATAAAGAGAAGTGTCTATTTCACCTCAATGTTGAAAATGCTTCTGCAGCATGTTGATTTATGTTACCTAATTATTACTAATGATTAGACTTGAGCATAAATAAAGTTTACTTACAAATAAAGAACTATTATCGCCATTTAGTTGGCTGTCATCCCGAGACTTCACATAACGACGATGGTTTTGATAGAAGTTGGACAGTCCATAATACATAAACACATTGGTCTGCAAAATACAAGGTGGCAGATTGAAAGAGGATACTCAATAACACCAATACTAAGATAAGGATCCATCAGATACATTAATGTGTTGATACAGCCAGGAAATTGACAAATATTTACATACTGATATTCTATATTTATTCTAGATCAGTAATATTCATAATATATTTGCTCAGGAGACAAATCAAAACAAAATGTTTTATACTTCCAGTATTGTAAACTCAGCCTGGCATCTGAAAGACAAGTTGTGTCCTTCTAGCCTCACATATCACAAGTCATCATCAAGAAATTCTGAAATACCTTACATTCGCTGTTTAACAATTCAGAGGCAACAATGAAAGTTTCTTTAGTGTCAATATCTAAGTTCAAGGGGCTTCCCACACTCACTGTATCCAATACTAAGGCCCATATCCACAAAGGGACTTAGGCACAGCAATGCTGAGTATTGGTGTGCCTAATTTTTAGGCACCTAGAAAAATCTCTGAAAGAATAATGGAATCCACGAAGCCTGAGTTAGGTTCTTAGCCTAGCTTTTCTGTACAATGAATGCGGAGAGATAGGTTACTAAAGCTGTGATCCACACAAGCCATCACGTTAGGTGGCTCCTTGCCTAACCTAGCCAATGGGAAATGCCAATGAGAGTGGTGTATCATAAGCCCAATCCCTTTCATGGATTTTCACTGGCAAAATCTGGGCTGCAGAGAGGCATCTAAGCTTGCTTGTGATCCACAACTGGGATACTCCTCTCCTGGAGTCAGACGGCTTAGCGCCTATGCATGAAACAACGGAGGAGCAGCAGCCACCTTCCTTATAACTTTTAGCCCACTCCGAGGACTCACCTGGAATATGAGAGACCCAGGCTCAGTTCCTCCCCACCCCATCTGAAGGGGAGAATGGATTTGAACAGTGGTCTCCCACTTGTCAGAAGAGTGCTCCAATCACAGGACTATTGGATATTCTGATCTGGGTCTCTCTCACTTACAACACAGGAGTGATCAGGCAGCATATGGTCACACGGTATTGCGCAATTCAAGTAGTCCCAATTTTCCAAATCTTTACATTATACAGAGTGTTTCTGAAATTCACACAGAAACTCAAATTTTCTTTTAAAACATAAGACCCCCAAACTTGTAAAACTGAATGCCCTCAGGGACATTCATAAAGCTAGTTTGCAAGCCTTGTTTACAATGAATTTATTGTCAAAATCTCCTTTAGTTGCACTACCACCTGGGCGGTTCCATCAATGACTGGGAGTGCTAATGTACGTTGGCCACTTGCATCTATACAACAGGGTCATCTAACCCTGGTTAATGATAGTTAAAACATCAGCAGGCAGTCTATGCGAATGCTCCTTCATATTGTACCATCAGTGGTGCAACAGAAACAGAATTTAATAAAAAGCTCAGTACAGACTGTTAAAGACTCACATGGTAAATCTATGGATTCGTGACTCACGGATCCAGTTAATGTTACACATTTCTGGGTGATGATAAATAAATTAAGACCTGATTCAAACCTGTTGTACCAGATGTAGTTTGTGGAGAAGACATACAACACACAGGATTAGCTGATGGATGAAGAGAAAAGCATAACAGGATTTAATTTTTAAGAATAAGGCAAATATGATGTTCCTCTAACATACAAATTTAGTTTTTTGACTTAAGTAAGCAAATGTGAAGATAGCTAGTACAATACCTTACAAAAGCAATGATAAAATGCAAAAGGCATGAACGTAAAATTATGAGTAATTCTGATGGCAACTCACACACAAAGTAACAGACCTCAAAGGGATGATCCAGTATAAAGTCAATGGTGCAAGTACAAGGTGGTGTGCTATTCCAGGACACGTTCAAACATTTATTGCAGGGACTAGAAGAGTCAGTTCCTGTGTAATCAATCTGCAAGAGAAAGAGGATACTGAGTTACAAAGAGAGAAAGACATATACCACGATTACTAAACCAAACAGACTGACGTAATCTCTGCTGTTTCTCAATCAGCTCCATCTCAAATCCAAAGAATATTCCTACACAGAAGACTTCATATAGAATTAAGGTTTCACAGGTGGATTTTTCACATCACAGAAGGGGGGGAGGGGAGAGAATGTTTGTGCTAAAAACAAATCAACACCTGGAGGTTTACTTAATACACTGTTACTCCCCATTTAGGCACCTAAATAAATGAGGCAAGATTTTCAAAAGCACTCGGAACCCAAACCTGGAATCTGCTGGGTGCTTTTGAAAGGCTAGCTCTTAATGTAAGATATTAAGACAATGATGTTGGCATGTCTTTAAAGAAAGCTACGAAGAACAGATTACCACTGGATAGTGGAAAATACCATCGGTATTTATTTGATTGATTGTGGATTACCTAACTTTTAAAATTATGTTATTCAAACAACATTAATATGAAGAGTTAAAAACCTCAGAGAATATATACATGGGTCAACTCATCATCCTGTTTGGTGTTTTCAACAAACCTTTATTGCAAAGTATGTAAATGCATGAATTTTGCACTGTGTCCTGAAGGATCAATGATAATTTGAACTGTTTGGATGGTTTTCTGAAAGGCTATTGCACACTGTTTTGTCTGGTCTATTGTTGCAGTTGAACCTATTGCCGACCCCCATTATCAACAATACTTTTTCTAGTGTATACCAGGTTTGAGTGTCGCCAAGAAGCTTGAATTAAATAGGGTTATCTAAAAAATAAATAAGTTTTAGGCCCTGTGTTCACTTGGAAATAGCACCATTTCAGCAGCCTCTGTCAGCAAAGTGTTTGGATATAGATCTGTAACAGTGCTGCCCAGTCTGTCCTGATCTATCCAGGCAGTTAAACAGCAGTTGAACTAGTATTGTACTGACACCTGTTGTCAACAATTGATAGTTTTTCTATGGCAATCCAAACCTAGGATGAAGTATCTTTCACACAGACCTTAATAGCCAGAACCCACTCTATTCTCTAGTCAGCCAAAGAGTCCTACATTAAAAAACAAAGCTTGTTATTTTAAGGCTAAAAAGGCAGTTTGTATTTTAAAATGTCAGGTCTTTAAAAAACTGACTGCAAACTCTATGAAGTAGAAAATCTCTCTCTCTCTCTCTACATGTTTGTATACCAGCAATGGGACCACACTCTTGATTGGGGCCTCTTGTCTCTATGGTAATACAAATATTAAACAGTAATTGACAGTAGCAGTAATGCAGAAAGAGAAAGAACAAACCCCATATTTTTTTTCATTTGTGGGTCACCTATAATTGATAGCACACTTAACTGCTCTGTTATAGGTCAATTTTGTTCATCCTGATTAAGTAAATAATTGGACAACCATTCTGTATACATTATTGATAGTTTAAAAAAACTGCTTTAGACCTGGCTCAGTTTGCCAGTATCTTTTAGAATTGATTTTCAATGTGATGTTTCAGCTCCTGAATGATTCCTAAATAATTTAAATTTATCCAACACTTGCTGCACTGTTCCCTGGGTAGAGGAAAAGAAAGCAAGAGAAACTGGTAAGACACTAAAGACACCTTTTTGCTAGCCATATACTTGTTTTCCATCCAACAATTTTTTTTTTTTAAACTGGACTGCTATGAACACACTACCTATCCTCTGAAGTATGTTTATGTGACCTAAACAGAATTTCAGAAAATGCTCGGAAAGCGCCTTACGTAAAGGATATGTAATTTTATGTTACGTTAAAGCAGTTGGAAAGCTTCCATATTTCAATTAATGACAACTGGAACGAAAATCAGCGTGAAACCTATATATTGTTACTTGACATTTAGGTGAGTGATCAGGACTAACGAAGTATGCTTAAATTGCTTCTTATACATCCCCCTTCATAAATAAAACCAATACAACCATTATTTTTTAAACAGGAGACAGAATAAACACGTTTGCTTACAGTAAGAGGTGGAATTATTCACTCACTCAGACTGCTATTAAATGTATTAGAATAGAGGTTCTCAAACTGTGGGCCGTGGACCACCAGTGGTCCGCGAGCACCATTCAGGTGGTCCGCAGATAGTTCCCTCTAAGATGCGTGTCTGGGTGACCGCACACAAGAGAATGAAGGGCCACACATCTAAATTAGTGGAGCCATGCAGGCATGGCTCCAATAATTAGGTGCCTGGACCCTGGAGAAGACGCACATGTAAGGTGACGTGGTGGCCTTGGGGAGAATAGGGGGCAGGGGGCAATGGGGTGAGAAGAGGGGGTGGGAGGGAATTTGGGATGTCAAGGGCGGTGGCCAGAGATAGGGGCAACTTTCCCCAGCTCCAGGGCTGTGGCTGCCAGGGAGAGACAGCCCTACTTCCCAGCTTCAGCTCTGTGGCTGCTGCGGCAGGGGAGAGACCCCACTCCTTCCCAGCCCCAGCTCGGGGGCTGCCGCGGTGGGGTAGATCCCCTTCCTTTATTACTGTTTTTTATATAGCGCTTTTACACCGCAGATCACTGATTGGATGCAGATACAAATTTTGAATCCCCGCAGGGCTCTATTTGTCAGCTCTGGATTATTTCAGAGAGGCATATAGGCTACTCTAAAATATGCCAGCTAGCTATGGCTCTGAAAGGACAATATATAAGCCAGAAATGGCCCTGGCACATTCACATTCCAGCCCACACCCTTTATTCCATTCCAGGGACTGCAAGAATGGCATAGAAAACAACTAAAATGGTTCTCTGCCAGTTAGGGATTTACTCATGCCAAGGGAATCCAACAGGTCTGTTGCCACACAAGGGGGCTAGACTGCAGAAGAAAATTTGGTTATGTATCTTTAAAAAGACAATCATTAAAGAGTCTGGGAAATAAATGAATGATCCCCATTGGGATATAATCTTTTATCACTATCACAACGTATATTCCATGCCATTGAACCTTAACTTGTCAAAAACAGTGGGAACAGATTTATTTATTTATTTATTTTTAAATAAACATTCCTCTACAGCTAGCAGATCTATTTTATGTACTTATACAGACACTATGGTCTTAGTCTCAATATAAGAACCCCAAACAGAAAATGAACAGAATGTTTCCCAACCAAGCTGAAAAAGGCAAATAGTACATAAAATGTAAGAAACTAGGCCAAAATTTTCACAACTGGGAACTTCCAATTACAGCTTCTTAGTCTATATTTAGGCCCCCAATCCCAAAAACACTTATCCACATGTTTAACTTTAATCACTGGGACTACTCATGCAAGAAATGTGAAGCACGTGTGCAAATGTTTGTTAGGTCAAGGTCCTAGGCACCTAAATAAAAGCAGCATATTTTTCAAAGATATTAAGTAACTGAAGCACAACTAACCTCACACGGTATGTCTTCACTGCATCTGGCAGCAAGCTTCCCAGTTTGGGTTCAGTCTTGTGTTAGCATGCTAAATTCAATACAGCTGTGTAGACACTGCTTTGACGCTGTGGCTCCCAAGCCCACCCTACCTCTTAGGTTAGAAAGCCTGAGCTGCAACATTTATACAACTTTTTTTCTCACATTAGCATGAGCTCCACTAACACAAATCTGTGGACCTGGGCTGGGAGACTCACTCCCAGATGCACTACAGACATACTCATTGAGGCTGGGAGGGCACAGCTTTTCTGAAAATCAGACTACATAAATTTAGTTATCTAAATATAGATTCAGAGCCTTAACTTCAGGCACTCTGCTCTGAAAAATTTGCCCTTTGATTTTAAATATTTTTTGTTTTAATAATTTATTCTAGAACAAAGCTAAGAAAATTTGTTTCTTTAAAGAAACGATCAGCTACAATGGTGGTTAATGTGTTAGAAGCAATACCTTTTTACTCTTGTTCCAATCATTAAAGTAACACTCAAATTTAGAGTTTACATGTCTATCCTAAGTGTTATTTCAAGAAGTTACTCTATCAAATCCAACCGGGTTCTTTTAAGAAGCTCAGGGTTGATTTGGAGATGGGATGTGTGGCCTCAAATCTGGGCAGAAAGGCATGTATATTTTTAGAAAGCAATTAAGAGCACACACAATACTGGGAGAACATGAAGTACATTTCTACCTTATCTTTCACATTCCTTTCCTTTGAGGATTTATTTTTAAGTAGTCTGATATTTATATTCCTTTGCATATTGTATTATGGTAGTGTTACACAACATTTGAACAGAGATATACAAATGAAAAATCTCAGACACTCTTTCAATCTAGCAAATGAAATCAATTCCACAACTACTCCATCTTCACTCCTCAAGGAAATTATCTCCACTGATTGATAGACAAAAGTGAACAATCCTGTTTTTTATATAACTGGTATGATTCGGTATGATTCGATCTGCACACCAAAGTGTATTTTTAAGGGGCTCAATCTGCAGCCTCATATCCGCTTCACCTTATTACTGCAAGTAAATCCACTGTTTTAAATGGTACTACTGAAAGCAGCATATATGTAAGTGTTTGCAAAATCAGGGTCTAAGTCAACACAACAGAGAAACTAAGAGCTGATCAGATTTAACAATGATGGCAAGTTTGTTTTTGATGATGACGTGCAACTTTTCAGCTTGGAGCTTTTTAAGAGTTGTAAAGCCAAAGCTTAAGGGTTTATATGAAAGCTGTAGCTAAGTACCAGACGCAAAGTATTGTCTGAGTATTTATACTACACTGTCACTGGAAAATGCAAACTGAAGAGCACACACCTTTGGTGCATTTACTGCTAAATTTATCTCTGACATGTCAGGCTTCTAGAGAGCATCCATACTAGGAAAAAATGTGTTTTTTATCACCAAAAAAATAAACACGACTTTTAACATGCTACAGATGTTTACCTCAGCCGGCTATTAGCATTAAACTATATTTGCCTTGTCCACACTAGGATTTTACCATGTGTTAGTAAACGTGGAAAAAAGCCACCTTTTTTCCTAGTGAAATCGAGGTCCTAGTGTTGAAATGTATGCTGACCAGGCTAGAGCAGTGGTCACCAACTTGTTGTTTGCAATTGACTTGTCGATCCTATGAACTCTCCCAGTCGATCGTGATCTCTGGTGGTGTAGTGGGGCTGCCGCTAAGGCAGGCTCCCTGCCTCCCCCAGCCCCACACCACCCCTGGAAGCGGCCAACGCGGCCCCATGGGGGAGGAGGAGACAGGGGTTTGGCCAATGAGAGCTGTGGGGGCAGTGCCTGCAAAGAGGGGCAGTGTGTGAAGCCACGTTTCCCCCCCCCCCCCCCGTGGCCACAGGGGCATGTTGGCCCCTTCCGGGAGTGACGTGGGGCTGGGGCAGACAGGGAGCCTGCCTTAGACTTGCTGCACCACCAACTGGGAGCTACCCAAGGTAAGTGTCGCCCGGCAGGAGGCTTCACCCCAACCCCCAGCCCTGAGTCCCCTCCTGAAGCCAGCACCCCATACCTCCTACTACACCCCATACACCCTCCTGCAACAGCCATGAGCCCCCTCCCATAGCGAGCACCCCAATGCCCCTCCTGCAGCCAACCTCCTGCCCCAGCCCTGACCCTCCCTCTCAGAGCCAGCACCCCATGCCCTCTCCTGCACCCCAACACTCTGCCCCAACCTCCCTCCCAGAACTTGCACCCCTCACTCCCTCCTGCACCCCAACCCCGTGTCCCAGGCTCAGCCCGGAGCACCTCCCACACTGTGAACCCCTCGGCCCCAGGCCAAACCCCAACCCCCCTGTCGCAGCCCGATGAAAGTGAGTGAGGGTGGGGGAGAGCGAGTGACCGAGGGTGGGGGGGGGGGGAATGGAGTGAGAGGGGCCTTGGGGAAATGGGTGAGGTAGATCCTGGGTTGCCCTTAAATTCAAGAAGTGATCTTGGGTGTAAAAAGTTTGGAGACCACTGGGCTAGAGAAATCAGTATCAAGGGAGGATGCTCAGGATAGTAGGCAAGGTCATCTTTAGTGTTTTGAGTCTACCACTCGATGTTCTTTCAACCTCCATTAGTCAGTGCAAGAGATAAACAAGTAATTCAAAAAAAGAACATTAACATTTGACCAAATTGACAAACACAGTCATTTCCTACAGAAGCCATTTTTTCACCTCTAAAACCACATCAACCACAACAGCATGAAGAGACAGGAAGGATCTGGCAATGCCCAGTGGAACAGCAGAACCCCTTTAATCCTGCAGGCTGCTAGACTGTCATACTACCTACAAAACCTACCTCACCTGACCCTGGTCTGACGGAGGGATGCTCCATGTGGAAGACAGGGTCTTCCCGTTATTGTCCAGGCTGGGGATTTTTCTCTGTGTTTCAGAGTAGCATTTGCAATCTCAACCATAATGTGGTAAATTATGGAAGGCAGAGACGTATTAGCTACACCCCCCGCCCCCCGCCCGGTACTGTACAGCTGGGTCCCTACAGGGTACTTCCCAGAAGCGGTCGGCCTGGGTTTAGAAAGCCCAGCTCCCTTCTCCCAACGTTTCCTGCGCTCACGATCGCCCCCGCTCACCCTCTGCCAAGGTTTCACCGAGAGGCGCCCAGGGGGAGCTCAGGCTCCAGCCCCGAACAGGGAGCCGCCAGCCCCGTCGCCCCCCGCGGCCGGGAGAGCCCAGCGCCGGTAACCGCCGCAAGAGGGGGCGCCCGGCAGCCCGCGCCCCGCCCCGTCCCGACCCTCACCTCGTACTCGCGGATGTTGTTGGAGGTGACGAAGATGCCGATGCCGATGGGGATGAAGATGAGGCCGATGATGAAGAAGGCGGGCAGCACGGTGCCCGCGGTCAGGATGGGCTGCCAGGCCGGCAGGCGCTGCTGCTTGAATGCCGTGTTATCCGGCTTGCGGCTCTTCCCCGCCCCGCCGGCCGCCCCGCCCCCCGCGGCCCCCACTCCCGATGTATGCCCGTCCGCCTCCTCCTTCGCGCTGTAGTTCACCGCCATGGGGCCGCCGAGGAGGGGGAGCAGCCAGCGCTCCGCTCGCGAACCGAGGTCGCCTCCGCTCGGGCCAGTGAGGAACGGGAGCACACTGCGCCTGCGCGTGAGGAAGGGGACGGTTCCGCACCCGCGGAGCCACTAACAACAAACAAACGTCACCAGCTCGGGTGACCGGGCCCACCTTCTTCCGCCCGCCTTCCCCCAACCTGCGCATGCGCCGTCGCAGTGGGTGAGGCAGGGGCTTGGTTGGATCTAGGGCGCATAATCGATGATGATGAGAGCCATTAACCTCCACCCTTCCGGCGCAGCCGGCGCTCCCTGCCCGTGCCCTGATGGCGCATGCGCAGAGAGAGAGAGCGCGAGAAACCACGCGCGCCCAAGCTTTTCTCTCCCCCCCGCCCCCGTTGGGGCGTACGACGCTCAGAGTGGAGGCGTCGCGTGATCCAGTTGCGCTGCCTTACGAACAGCGGCTCTTGTCCTGTGCAGAGACGCAAATACGTCATCCGGCGGGGAGGGGGGCGTCCGTCAGGCCGCCTGAGCCGCGCCTTTCGAGTCAGCGAGCTGCCGCGTGGGCTGGCGCCTCTCGCCCCGCTCAGGGCACCCGCCGCCGCCCCTGGCCAGCGGGAGCGGGCACTGGTGAGCCCTGCCCCGCGACCGATGCCGCCCTAGGGCCCGGCGGGGGGACGCCAGTTGGGGCACGGCCAGCTTGGGAGCGCCTCGAGCCCAGCCGGGCCCCCAGCGGCCATTCATCGGTGGCCACTGCCTGCGTCCAGGCGCCTTGCCGCGCCTCTGCTGCGCTGGCGGCCCGAGCCCCGCGTGCGCCGGGGGAGCTGCCAGCCGCGTTGGTCAAACGCTTACTGCTCGGGTCAGCGACGAATGTGGAAGCGCTGGGCCCTCTGGGATGGCTACACTGCCGGGGTACATCGACCTACGCTGCGCCACTCCAGCTGTGTGAATACCATAGCTAGTGCTGACCTAGCTGAGGTCGAGTTACGGCAGGGTCTACACTGGGGAGGGGTCAGCGGGAGAAACTTGCTCACTAGACCCGCTAAATCGACCTCTGGTGGATTGATCTCAGAGCATCATCCCGGCTGTAGTGTAGCCCTGGTCTGCACTGGGGGGAGAGGGAATTGATCTAAGTTAAGCAGTTTTAGTTACCTGAATAACTGTAGCTGAAGTTGACTTACTTAGATCGACTTACCATGGTGTCTTCACTGTAGTGAGTCGACTGCTCCTGCTCCCCCGTCGACTCCACTTGGCGCCTCTCGCAGCGGTGGAGTACAGAAGTCGATGGGAAAGCGCTTGGGGGTCGATTTATCGCATCCAGACTACCGGTGGGTGGTGTAGACATGCCTGTAGACCTGCCCTATTGTCAGGGGAGTGTCCTATGGACAGGCCCCGCCCTCTGCTGGCTCAGGGTGAGGGGGGCAATGAGGCAAAAGGGACTGTAAGAAGTCTGCTCTCCTTTCATGTTCACTCGCATCATCTGCTGCATTAGCACTGCCAAAATCACCACAAAGGTGGACTAGTTTAATTTTGACTGTACTTAGAAAGTGGCTTTGGCTTGGTACCCAGTGCGGGAGCTAGTTTTGTTCTTTTGTCCAGTGTAACTATTTTGATTAGGGGTGTGATGGTTTTTTAAAAAACTGAAATAGTTGCACCAGTACAGTCCTTAGTGGGGCTGTAAATATAGCAGTGTAGCTTATTCCCCTTTTTGTGAAGAAGAAAACTATACTGGAATAAACACTTGTAGATAGATATTACTGCATCTACTTTAACAGAGTTGTATGAATTTCAATATATATAGGTATAGTCAAAGGAGTACAACATGTGTCTAGATAGGGTCACAGATTGATATTATTCCCGGATTTTACATTAGGGGAATGGGGGAATCACATTTAAGCAAGCAAAAATAAAATATCACATGTAATTTCACATAGTGGTGATAAACTGCTTCCCTCAAACAGTTTTACTTTGTGGAGGGCATTAGGCAACTTGAATAGAAAATGGGAAATAAATACATTTTTTTAGAAAGAAGGTACACACACCACTCTTCCTTTCCCCCCAACTCCTTTTCTCCATCCCAGCCTATCAATTATCTCCTGTACCTATGAGTTCAGTGTAAGACTGGGGCCTTAATGTAAGACTGGGGCCTATGCAGAGTTCAGTGTCAGACTGGGGCCTTAAGAAAATTTGTTACTTAATCTTTGATGAAATGAAGACTATAGCTGTATCAGTTTCAACATTCTTTACCAGTCTTTAAGTTACATTTGAAAATTAAAATTAATTTTTGGGTGTATATGAAAGAGACAATGTATGTGTAGGAATAATAAAATTTTAAGAAGCTTGCCGTGTGGGATACTTCTTAAAATCTGTGTATCCCACTGAGTCTGAAAAAGTTTTTTTTCTCTTATTGGTCAGTAGCTGGTTAAAAGGTAGGAAACAAAGGGTAGGAATAAATGCTCAGTTTTTAGAATGGATAGAGGTAAATAGTGGTGTCTGTACTGGGGCCAGTACTGATTCATAAATGATCTGGAAAAAGTGTTAAACAGTGAGGAGGTAGCAAAATTTGCAGATGATACAAAACTATTCAAGATACTTATGTCCAAAGAAGACTGCTAAGAGTTACAAAGAGATCTCACAAAAGTGCATGACTGGGCAACAAAATGGCAGATGAAATTCAGTGTTGAAAAATGCAAAATAATGCATATTGGAAAACATAGTCCCAACTATACATATAAAATGATGGGGTTTAAATTAGCTGTTACCACTCAAGAAAGAGGTCTTGGCGTCATTGTGGCTAGTTTTTTGAAAACATCCACTCAGTGTACAGCGGCAGTCACAGATGCTAATAGAATATTGGGAGTCATTAAGAAAGGAGTAGATAAGACAGAAAATATCATATAGCCTCTATATAAATCCATGATATGGCCCCATCTTGAATACAGCGTGCAGTTCTGGTCACCCTATCTCAAAAAAGATATATTGGAATTGGGAAAAGTACAGAAACAGGCAACAAAAATGATTAGGGATATGGAACAATTTCCATATGAGGAGAGATTAATAAGACTGACTTTTCAGCTTGGAAAAGATGACTAAGGGGGGCTATTATAGAGGTCTATAAAGTCATGACTGGTGTGGAGAAAGTAAATAAGGAAACGTTACTTACTCTTCATATAACATAGGAACTAGGGATCACCCAAAGAAATGAGTAGGCAGCAGGTTTAAAACAAAAGGAAGGATTTCTTCACACAAGGCACAGTCAACCTATGGAACTCTTTGCCAGAGTATGTTGTGAGGTCCAAAATTGAGGGTTCAAAAAAGAACTAGATAAGTTCATGGACGAAAGGCCCATCAATGGCTTTTAGCAAGGATGGGTAGTGATGCAAAACCATACTCTGAAGTTTCCCAAAGCTGGGAAATAGGTGACAGGATGGATCACTTGATGATTACCTGTTCTGTTCATTCCCTCTGAAGCACTTGGCATTGGCCACTGTTGGAAGATAGGATATTGACCTAGATGGATGATTGGTCTGATCCAGTATGGCTATTCTTAGGTTCTGCAAGAATTTATTCCATCACATTGTGAACTTCTTTATTGCAACAAAGCTATAATAAATAATTAATATTCATTAATAATTAACGTGATCATTTATATTATATATGAATAATTAAAGCTATAATTAATATTCATCAAAATAAAACTTGAACTTAGTAGATACAACTGTATGCTGTTAAACCAACTGAAGTATAATATAAAATATCCAAACACTGCTGAAGAATAAAAGTTATCTAGCTTTCGTAAAATACTTGAAATTTATGAACCTACAACGTTCTTTTAAGTAAAAACAAACATTAATACAAAATCAATTATTTAAAAAATGTCAACATTGACAAATAGACAAAAACCAGGGAATTCACAGTTGAAGATGGAGTGGTCAATGCACCTACGTTAATTTTCTGATTAGTAGTTTCTGATTTTATACAATAAATATGCTAATTTTAGTTCCCCTTTAAGTCCAATGCTGTCCTGAGAGACATCAATTGTAAAACTGCTATTGACTTTAACAGGAAGATTTGTGTTTGTAGAACTGAAGAGTTTAGTTCACTCCCATCCCACCTCAAAAATTAAGTATATTAAAAAAAAAAAACTTGAACCATTATATTTCCTCACGTAAAGCCATGTTAACAATTATTTAAAGGATCTGACTGACTATAGGGGCTTCTAAAGAAGATCATGTTCTTCACCAATTTTTCATTTTTTAATATTGTTGCTATTTATGGATTCAGTGTGGCATGTACATGGCTTCATCTGAAAACATCATGATTATTTCCTTTAAAAAGTGCATGGATAGAAAAATCATTTTTTTAGTATATTTTAATAGACTTCTTTCAACGTACCCCAAAACAGACTAATTTTTCATATTTTGAAGTCAGGATTCAAATCTGAATTAGGTTGCTTTTGAAGTCACTAATACTAATTCACAGAAAGTTAAAGTTACCCTCCATATGAAGACTCTTTGCACAGGTGTGATTTTCAACCAGAAGGTATTTGTTGTTTTAGAGCTGCTTGCAACATGCCAGTTCAGTCAAACTTTATAATTCCACTCCATATAGAAAAGCAAAAATAGTACCTATCTATATGGTGTTTTATTTTGGCCAGTGCTCTCAGTCTCCCTCTTAGATAATTAAGACAGTTCATCCAAAATACTTTTAAAAACGGATTAGGATAAAATAAACTATAACTGCATTTCTGTTAAACACCAGCTTAACTTTTTAAACTTTTAAAAGTGTGAGTATGGAGTGGTCGGACTGGGGGGCGAGTGTTCCTAAAAACAAAAGCAAAATGTTTCTTCACACATCCCATAACTAGATTTTTTGTTAATCCAGATAGAGCAGAAAGAAAAACTCATTCTACTGTTACTGAGACATTAATGCTATTTTTAAACCCAGAGAAAGGATTTCAGTAGTGTTGGGTTACATTTCACATAGCTGTCAGGTTCATTATAGATTAAGTCAAACCAGTTCTTATCCCAGATGATTATTCATTCACAGGTAATGTTTTTTAAGGCAGTGGGCTTGGTTCATCATTATGTAAATTCCCATTTTGTGCTGTTGTAACTTCATAGACATCAATGGCACATAAGTGGGTCTGATTCACCAGTCTTACTCCAGTTTTACACAGGAAGTCAATATTCCTCAGTCTGTGTAAGGAAATTGAAATATGCTATGTAAATTCTGGATGTCATTATAACTTTCCCATATTGATTACTATATCAGCACTTTATACCCAGTGAAAGTGAATTCTATATAAAAAGTTTATACAAAACAAAAGAATATTAGGATTTCAGGAAACTTGGACCCAAGCTGTCACACAAAACTGATTTTTAAAATGCTGTCAATAAGATATACAAGGGAAAAGCATGCTCCTGCTATTCTGCAGCTGTCAAATTTGCTGCAGAATTCCCCCCGCCCCAGCCTTGCTGCAGAATTGTACTCCAGAATAAAGTTTTGCCTTTAAAAAAAAAAAATTCCAGTTTCAATTGTTGTGAAACAACCTTGCAAAGATGATTTGAATGACTATAAACCAAATGTAATGTTAACGTCTCAGGTCTGCAGACAGCCTGATGGGTTATCTGCTTCTTAAAATCTCAGTGAGATGTTAACATCTACTTATGACAAATTTAAAATGTCGTAATTGTTAACTATTTCACTTCTGATCATTTCAGCAAAAAGGACTCATTAATATGCTTATCCCACAATCTCAAGCCACCTCCCCAGATGCCCCAATAGTCCTGCATTCAGTTGCCAAATCTTCCAGTTTTCCCTGGCAGCTTTACAGTACCGTTATACACTAATAATACAAAAGTCTGCAGCAACTGAAAATGTGGGGAAAATTTAAAATAAAATGAATTTATTATAAAAAATAAATAGCAGGAGGGATACCATACAGGTTCTATTCAATTTCATATATAATTCATTTAAAAATCAATTTTTAATTCAAATGTAGCTGCCACAGAATTCTCATTATGCTTCTTCAGAATGCAGCATCAATCATCGAAGGGCCACTGTTCTAAAATTTAAGTGCACATTGCAGTGGCATACATGGGGTCTTGTTTTATGATCATTTGGCCATCTTTACAATACAGTTTCCTTATACTTATATAGATGTGATATTTGATAGCATAGTGAAAACTCAAAGTTAGAAACAGTGGCATCATTAAATTTGCCAGATGATAGATCTTTCTTTATAGCACTGACAATATCTGGATGCATATAGTGTGCACTGTGATATTGTAATGAAATACCAGCCTAAAGATGGCAACTACAAAAACCATACAATTCCTTTTTTATCAGTAGTACTTACTATAAAATAAAACAAACAAGATTAACTTCAACACTGTCAGCCTTATGACATTTGTGGCATAATCCAAACACTTTGTTACATTTGTATTCTTGTGAAGATTTATTTGTTACAGTGTGAAGAAAATTGACTTTTTTCAGTACAGGCAGAAGTAAAAACACATTGTAAAATAATAATAATAATAATCACAGCTTAGTGAAAACTGGTTTACAATGTTTAAAAATAATCTTTAAAATCAGGTAGTACTTCAGGGCTTTGGTTTGTTAGTACTCAGTTTTATGCTGAATCTCTGCACAGTGCAAGAAAAATTCTATACCAGTATACCCTTTATGGCAGTCCTTTGAGCATTTAGTCTCATAGTCATATGGTGGCAGGAAAATGTGTTGCATACTTCTGTTAAAAATAAAGAAAGCACTGTTCAGATTAAAATTTAAATGTTCTTTCCTGTCTTTAATACAAAAATATCAATCAACACTAAGAATTTTGACAGTGTATTCTACAAATTAACATGCCATGGACAGTAGCGTTTGGAAGGTTTGGGGAAAGTTACATTAAAGTGTTTTATAAAAATAAATTATATGGCAAACACCACCAAACAAAATCAAGTAGGTGCCTTAGGCTTTGCGAAATAAGAGTAACATTCAGTGGGCACCATAACTGCTTTTCTCTTTCTCTACATATTTTCAAAATATCAACAAGGCCATTATTTTTAAAAACTCTACAAATAATCATAATAATCCAATGGAAGCAGTAAAAAACTTCTGTCAGTGATCAGTAGCGCAGGAGACCATGGTGATAGTGGTAGAGGGCTTCAACAGTGATCCATCCAACTGGTGTGGAGAGGAAGTGCACACATATAGAATACATTGGGTATGGTATCTCATCTAGAGTTCATGCGTAACTGATGAATGATGACACTTTCTAAGAGAGAAGAGCAAAACATTTGCTATTACATAATTGGAAATACAGGTAATTTTTAATAAAGTTAATAGAACTTAGCATTTATAGCGTGCTTTTTTTATCTTCAGAGATTCTTAACGATTTTAATTAAACATCACAACACTCCTTGGAGGTAGCTATTATTCCCATATAAAGATGGGAGACTGAGATTGAGAAGAAATGTCCTGGTCCGTGCTACAGAGGGAGTCTGGGTTAGAGCCAGCATTAGA
Organism: Lepidochelys kempii; assembly: GCF_965140285.1. Lineage (NCBI taxonomy): Eukaryota > Metazoa > Chordata > Testudines > Cheloniidae > Lepidochelys > Lepidochelys kempii. Next base: position 60,543,646 of record NC_136382.1, read on the forward strand.
ACTCAGAAGTCTGAGACTCCAAGTTCAAAGTTCAATCTCTCTGTCATTATACACAAAAAGTAATTCAACTAAAATATGTCTATAAAATGTGCATATTGACTGTCTCTCCCCTCTTCTTCATAGGTTGATTGTCCTCTTAAGCACAGTTCATGTAAAGATTTACATGCAAAATTACTTTACATACTCCTTAGTCCCACTGAAGTCACTGAACTACTCACATGTTTAAAGACTTGCTTGCATGCTCAATTTTAAGGATGCAAGTAGTCTAAATGACTTAAATGGGACCACTCACATAGTGAAATCCTGGCCCTACTGAAGTCAATGGTACTTTTCCCATTGACTTCAACAGAACCAGGATTTCACACATAATGTATAAAGCTACGTGTAGACTTTGCAAGATCAGAGCTTACATTTGTACTGTGCTAACATAAGAGGTCCTTGATCCTGATCAGTCTTTTGGTAGTACCACAACAAATATTAAATAATTAACTGTCCTATGGTCTAAAGTAATGTGTTTCCATTGCGCACAAGATGATATTTACTAAATTGGAGTTTAACCATAAATGTAAATTTCAATATGCAGTGCAGCTTTAAAGAAACAATTTTTGTGGGCTTTAAATGATAAAATTGCAATCAGACATTTGAAATGTAGTATGATGTGCCTTCCAAAAGCATTTATTTCTATAGTTGAAACTTCTTATATAACTATGTGATTGTCTTCCCCTCCTCGTTTTCAAAAGCCATTTACAAGATACGCAAAATATAAATTCAGTGTATCCTTACCACTTTTATTAACATGTGCCTGTGCTTCACCTTTCAAAAAAAATGTGTTTGTATAATGTTTGATTGTGGGAGTTGTACAATATCGTGATTTTAAAACAGAAAAAATGTTCAAATATTTCATTTACTCTTTATGCCAGAACCTTACCACTAGATGGCATATTTTCATTATTTTACTCATATGGATAAAACAAGGCTAAGACAACAATTAGGAGAATGTGGGAACATAAGTGAAACAATGGAATTTCCCAGTCAACTGTATTCCTCTACATTTAATTTACCATTTACATAAGGTTTTTCCATCCATACATGTCTATATTTCCTCCCACATTTGAATAATGAACATACAAGAATCATAAACTGTATTAAAAGTTAACCTTCACCACCAATGCAGTTTTATAACTTCAGGTTCTTGGAGAATATGAAGCAAGGTAAAAGCTGTATTTGCTTAACATCAAATTTTACTCATTTCCAAACACATCTGGAGTCACATGAGCTTATTTTAAGAAAATGGTTCTTAATATCCAGTATATACATTATATGTCTATACACAGAGTTTGAAGACAAAAATTTACAATTTAAAAACAAAAATTTGGTAGGCAGAAAATGTCTTCTTCCTTGTACAGGTCCAATTTAATAACTGAACAGCGTAACTATAGTAAGGTTTCAAAATTAAAGTCTTGCTCTTATAGACCAAACATAACAAGTATGCAGGAGGAGGTCAGAGACTAGAGAGGATTAAGAATTCATACATTGTGTATGCTTCCATTATTCATGTGTTCACTAATTTCTCTTACACCTCACCCCTTCTAACATTTGACTTTGTAGTAATGTATGTATTCTTGCTATTAAAATAGATGTCCAAAGAGGTGTTTGTCTAAAATTTTCATAGGGTATAGTCCAGGGATGGCCAAACTTACTGACACTCTGAGCCGCATACAACAATCTTCAGAAATTGGGGAGCCGGGGTGCACCTGCTGAGCCCTGTGTATCTGCCACGCCTTGGGGCTTCAGCCCGCTCCTGCTGAGCCCTGAGTCCCAGTAGGTGCACCCCATGGGGCTGAAGTCCCAAGACCCCCCTCCTCACTGGACAAAAGCCCCTACCCCATCACCCTGCTGCAAGGTAGAGGTCCCAACGTCCCCTCATGCCCCGTCTGGTAGGTGGAAAAGGGAGGGCCTGGAGGGGCTCCATGAGACACACTTTAATTGTAAAAGAGCCACATGCAGCTTGCGAGGCATGGTTTGACCACCCCTGATATATTCTGGCACAGTGAGTAGGAATAATCTGGCAATGGCTAGAGAGAGTGCTTCTGGGACTATAAATTTTACAGCTTCCATGAGCTATAGATTTACTTAAAGAAACAAAACTTAATTAATTTACTCTAATGAAAAAATTAAATGAAGACATCTGTATGGATAGGAGCAAATTCAGATTTAAATTATATTGGTATAAATCAGAGGTCGTTGTAGTTATTTGCATTTACACTGTTGTAAATGAGTTTAGAATCTGGCCCATAGCGAACAATTTGCATAAAGTCTCACCAATTCTGATGATAAAAGCAAATCACCTGACATTTTAACATTTGAAATATAAATTAAATTTCTTTTTACAATTTACATGAATGGATAAAACCAAATTACACAAAAAGATGTACTGGAGACAATGTAAGTCCCAGTGACAAAAGTGGAACATCATGTACCAATGTAACTATTTCTGAACTTTTAAAATCATGTTCAGAAGAGTTTTTAATATGGGGAGTTGCTCATACTTCTATCTTGCAAGAAGCCAAAAAATAAAATAAAATAAATCCACACATGGTCCTACATGGTGTTGTTCCTGCAGCTGATAGCTCCCAATTTGAAAGTAGTTAACCCTTTCCAAAAAGCCAAAGAAGAGCAGAGACCAAGTAGTAAGATAGTTTCAAAGTGAAGTCAACATCTATAATGACAAATGTTAGAAAGAGCTCTGTCTGGGAGAGCTCAGTTGAAGGGAATGAGAATTACTCACACAGATGGAAGAGAAAAACATTCCCCTAAATGAGAACAAGTTTAAAAGATGAGCTCATCGAAATCACTGCCAGCACACTACAGGTTTCAAACTGACTTAGTGATGTCAGCAACTGATATGCGATAGGAACATATAATTGGTCTGAAAACCATCCTTATTATTGTAGCCGGTGTTGAAAACATGAAACATGGTAGGACAGTAGCCTTCCCTCTTTAAAGATGTGCTCTTGAAATTCTGACCAGTCACCGAACATTAGTGTTAACCTTGAGAGGATCTGAAAACACGTTTAATATGTTTTAGGTAATAATCTGGTATTTAGTCTATAATTGGCATGAACCTTTGCAGACCAATGCTGTTTTAGAGATTATGCACATGATATTAATCCCCAAGTAAGTGGTTTAAAGTTTAAATACTGTCATGTACATTCTGTATGGTCATATTTATAAAAGTCACAAAATGTTATTTGCTTTTTTAATAACAGTGAAGGACTGTGATCACAAAATGAAAAGAGTAAACAACTAAAGATCAAGGTGGCCATAAGAAGTCAAGATATTGGTTGCTTAGCATATTTTAAAAACGAAAGAAACCCTTTAGACTAGAGCTTGCATGTCATTATGAACCAAGTTCTGCAACCTCTCTCACACTGAGCAGCACTTAGATCAGTATTTCTGTTTATGGCCATGAGACAATTCACATGAGCAAGCTGTACTTAGTATGAGTAAGGGTGACAGCATCTGGCCCCATATAATCCAGTAGAAAACTTGTGTTAACGATCAGATTTAAAATCAAATACAGGGAAATTCAGTTAGGGAGGTTACTCTGTCCTTAACTCCACACATAGATGCTGAAACACTTTTGTGATGTAACCTGACTCATTGTTCTGTGACTTTTCTCACAGACATAGTTATTGTAACAGTCATGCTTCTTTCACTAGACAACGTTTTTAAGGTGCTGAGTGACTTATCTTATTGTAGTCAGTAACTAGATTGCTATCTTCAGAGGAAAAGGCACTCTGAACTGTATGATCAAGATAGCTAAGATTCAACTTTTTAAGACTTTTGTGCTATAAGGTTGGTTTTTGTTTTGTTTTTTTTGCAATTCCCTCCTTGCCCATTCTCTACTTAAAGTAGCAAACTTCAGGTAAATGAAAACATATTACAAAATGCTGAACTCACCTAATTTTTTAACCAAAGATATACACTAAACTTAAAACAGATATTCATAAGTACTTAGAGGCATACAGTTTTCTCCAGTTTATACAAAATATTTCATTTCCATGAACCTCCAATAAACTCTTATACGTCAATATTTAGTAAATAATTTACATTACCCTTTGGCTTACATCAACCCTTACACTTTATCTTTCTTTCCTTTTGAGAACCTTTGTAAATTGTGACCTGCCCTCTTCTTGCTAATATTTAAACAAGATTAGTATGTTTTCAGGGTCTTTTCCTACCAATATTCACAAGTTGTTATTTTTTGTTTGTTTGTGGGGTTTTTTTTCCAGATTAGTTTCAGAAACACCCTTTTGACTGATTCTGATTCCTTGACCTTTTGCTAGGTTGGCTGTGGATCAGAGATTTTTCTCTGGTCTGGTCCTGGCAGTGGGATCTGCTAGTGAATCCTCAAAATACTAGTCTGACTTGTCAATTCTGTTGCTGCATTCCTTCTCACATACCCTGATAACTCCACAAGTGTTAGTTCTAGTTTGCCTCTCCAATTCTAGGTGTGCTGTGGTGGCACTGGATATCCAGTTCCATCTGATGGTTTCTTCTTCAGATAAAGTAGTCTCTCAAATCCCATCCAAAAGAGATGCTGCTTTCAAACGCAGGCACATTTGGACTATTGTCCCATATATATAATCACGTAAGTTAGGAAGACCTAGTTTCTTTTTAAAAGCTATGAAAAAGAAGGCTTAAGCCATCTATAGTTCATTACTGCATCATGCCACATTACCAGGAGGCTCATCTACTTTGCAGCATTTAAAATTACTGTTTTTAACTGAGTGGAAGCTTTGGTTTAGCTCCGCATTTAGTGTGATAATGAACTTTTAGCTTCATGTTATTATGTTTAGAACGTCTGTTGAAAAAGCTCTGATACATTAGAAATAATAATAAGAACTCACTAATGATTAATTGACAAATTGAGGTATGGGTCATTTATTGCGCATAACAATTAGCTGGAAAGAGTTGATGCACTTCTGGTCATTAACTCACAAGTTCCCAAGAAGAAGCTCCAAGTTTGGTTCTGCTATTAGAGAAATTATATATATATAAAGTCATGAGTCTGTTTTTCAGATGTCCTAACACCTACATTTCCAAAGTTAATTGGAGATGCATGTTAATGGAAGATGCTTGAGGATTTGTGAAAATCAGAATCAATATTTTTGTGATGGTTTCAGAGTAGCAGCCGTGTTAGTCTGTATTCGCAAAAAGAAAAGGAGTACTTGTGGCACCATAGAGACTAACAAATTTATTTGAGCATAAGCTTTCGTGAGCTACAGCTCACTTCATTGGATGCATTCAGTGGAAAATACAGTGGGGAGATTTATATACATAGAGAACATGAAACAATGGGTGTTACCATACACACTGTAATGAGAGTGATCACTTAAGAGGAGCTATTACCAGCAGGAGAGCGGGGGCGGAAGTCAGTGGTGACAATCCTGATTGTCTGGCTATGTAGACTCCCTCCTCAGGCCCTACGCTACCAGCACTCCCAGCTATCTTTGAGACACCACTGACTTCCTGAGGAAACTACAGTCCATCAGTGATCTTCCTGAAAACACCATCCTAGCCACTATGGATGTAGAAGCCCGCTACACCAACATTCCACACAAAGATGGACTACAAGCCATCAAGAACAGTTTCCCCGATAATGTCACGGCAAACCTGGTGGCTGAACTTTGTGACTTTGTCCTCACCCATAACTACTTCACATTTGGGGACAGTGTAGACCTTCAAATCAGCGGCACTGCTATGGGTACCCGCATGGCCCCACAGTATGCCAACATTTTTATGGCTGACTTAGAACAATGCTTCCTAATGCCCCTACTCTACTTGCACTACATTGATGACATCTTCATCATCTGGACCAATGGAAAAGAAGCCCTGGAGGAATTCCACCATGATATCAACAATTTCCATCCCACCATCAACCTCAGCCTGGACCAGTCCACACAAGAGATCCACTTCCTGGACACTATGGTGCTAATAAGTGATAGTCACATAAACACTACCCTATACCGGAAACCTACTGACCACTATGCCTACCTACGTGCCTCCAGCTTTCACCCAGACCACACCACATGATCCATTGTCTACAGCCAAGCTCTACGATACAACCGCATTTGCTCCAACCCCTCAGACAGAGACAAACACCTACAAGACCTCTGTCAAGCATTCTTACAACTACAATACCCACCTGCTGAAGTGAAGAAACAGACTGACAGAGCCAGGAGAGTACCCAGAAGTCACCTACTACAGGACAGGCCCAACAAAGAAAATAACAGAACGCCACTAGCCATCACCTTCAGCCCCCAACTAAAACCTCTCCAATGCATCATCAAGGATCTACAACCTATCCTGAAGGATGGCCCATCACTCTCACAGATCTTGGGAGACAGGCCAGTCCTTGCTTACAGACAGCCCCCTAACCTGAAACAAATACTCACCAGCAACCACACCACACAACAGAACCACTAACCCAGGAACCTATCCTTGCAACTAAGCCCGTTGCCAACTGTGTCCACATATCTATTCAGGGGACACCATCATAGGGCCTAATCACATCAGCCACACTATCAGAGGCTCATTCACCTGACATCTACCAATGTGATATATGCCATCATGTGTCAGCAATGCCCCTGCCATGTACATTGGTAAAACTGGACAGTCTCTACGTAAAAGAATAAATGGACACAAATCAGACGTCAAGAATTATAACATTCAAAAACCAGTCGGAGAACACTTCAATCTCTCTGGTCACTCGATTACAGACCTAAAAGTTGCACTTCTTCAACAAAAAAAACTTCAAAAACAGACTCCAACGAGAGACTGCTGAATTGGAATTAATTTGCAAACTGGATACAATTAACTTAGGCTTGAATAGAAACTGGGAGTGGATGGGTCATTACACAAAGTAAAACTATTTCCCCATGTTTATTTCCCCCCTCGCACCCCCCACTGTTCCTCAGACATTCTTGTCAGCTGCTGGAAATGGCCCACCTTGATTATCACTACAAAAGGTTCTCTCCCTCCCCCCGCCCCCGCTCTCCTGCTGGTAATAGCTCATCTTAAGTGATCACTCTCGTTACAGTGTGTATGGTAACACCCATTGTTTCATGTTCTCTATGTATATAAATCTCCCCACTGTATTTTCCACTGAATGCATCCGATAAAGTGAGCTGTAGCTCACGAAAGCTTATGCTCAAATAAATTTGTTAGTCTCTAAGGTGCCACAAGTACTCCTTTTATTTTTGTGATGTTCATCAGAAGGACATGTTGTGCATGAAAGAAGAATAAGAATGCCTTCAAGATAGTGAGGCTGGGGTAAGCTCTCTAACAGAAATATCTAGATCTTTAATAGGGTAGCAGCCAAAAGTATGGATTAAGGATAAACACATTTTTGTTGCCCTTCACCGACAGACTCGTCTTTCAACCTCTCCTTCACAAGAGAAACTAATCCCCCAATCCCTTGGTTCATTGCATTGACCCTGTACATCCTATTAACTGAATTTGCTTCCTTCAGCCACTTAACTTCTTCACTTCGCATTCTCCCTCCCATTCATTTTGAGTTACACTTGTATTCTTCATGCTGCATCAGTCATCTTCCTTTCTCTTCTCTCCTCCAGCAAGGGAACCCATAGTTGTGGGACTCTTAATAGCTCATTCAAATGGTTGAATCATTATATATTTTTAAAATGCACCCCTGGCCGAGTTACTTCAACCCGTAGTTCCTTTATTGTATCTTACTTGTGTGGAAATTGAGTTTTCTGGGGAAATTCCCTTGACAATTATGGTGCTAACAAACAAAATAATGACATCAATCATTTGCATCCACACCCATTTCCATGCTGAAATATTTCCTTAAAACATGCTAAAAAAAACACAAATGGAAAAAATGCAAATACTTCAGTATAACCAGAACAAAACAGAACACAAACTGGTATGCCATAGCACTGTAAACTGGGTCTGTATTTGAGATAAACACGTACCAAACTTCAGGGAACACACTGGAATTCAGAGTAAGTTGGGTGCAAAGCCTTCTGTCCCCTACCCTCTGTATCTGAGCAGAGTTCTCCATCAATTACTTTGCACCATTAACTGTCTGTATTAAGGACTGTTCTAAGACAGAAGAACTCTAGATAGCTGAAGTCAAATTACAGCACACTTTCTAATTATGGGCCTGATCCAAAGTAAACTGAAGTCAATGGCCTTGTCTACACTACCACGGTAAATCAATCTAAGGGTATGTCTATACTACCCGCCGGATCGGCGGGCAGTGATCAATCCAGCGGGGGTTGATTTATCGCGTCTAGTCTAAATCAATCCCCGAGCACTCTCCCGTCGACTCCTGTACTCCACCGCTGCAAGAGGCGCAGTCAGAGTCGATGGGGGAGCGGCAGCAGTCAACTCACCGCAGTGAAGATACCGCGGTGAGTAGGACTAAGTACGTCGACTTCAGCTACATTATTCACGTAGCTGAAGTTGGGTAACTTAGATCGATCTCCCCTCTGCCCCCGCCAGTGTAGACCAGGCCATAGTTACACTACTTAGTTACGTGAATAACGTAACTGAAATTGACATAGCTAGACCCACTTATCGCGGTATCTACACTGCGCTGTGTTGATGGGCGACGCTCTCCTGCCGACTTACCTTACTCTTCTCGAGGAGCTGGAGTACAGGAGCCAATGGGAGAGCACTCTGCCATTGACTTAGCAAGTCTTCTCCAGACCCTCTAAATCGACACTGCTGCATTGCTCACAGCAGTGCCGATCTAGCCGAAAGTATAGACAAGCCCAAAGAAAGTAATTCCACTGACTTCCATGGGTTTTGGATCAGGCCCAAATGGTGGCTGTAACAAAAAATCAATTAGATCAGAGCTTTCCAAAGTGTAGTCTGTGAATCGCTGCTGATCCATAGAGAGATGGCTGGTCACATGGTGCTGGCTCTTCCTCTTTGTTTTTCTAGCTATGAGACTTCTTTAAAAGAGACCTAAAAATACATAGCTTTTCTAGCTTTACTTCTCTAGGCAAGCAATGCTTTAGTTGTCTCAGGAATGTTAAGTGATCATGAAAAAGGAGGGAAAGTGGTCTATTTGATTGTGAGTGAGATGGAAGGTGGTCCCATGAGACAATTTCTTAAGAAGTGGCCCACCCTATCAATACATTCAATAACCCAGAATTAGATCAATGTATAAGTGAGGCTGCTCAGTCTGATTTCATTGTCTGCAAACATTATCAGCCTCCAAATAGCTTTTTAGCCCAGCATAGAAACAAAATTATATTGTTAAATTAAAGTCAAGACACACACACCTATTAGTTTGTTATGTTAAGTGACAGTTTCAGGACTTAATTAGTAAATGCAAACACCAGCAACTAACAGACAGGGGGTTGATTTCCATGGTAGCAGTAAAACCTGCACAACATACCCCCTTAGCCACTGCCCTCAGCCCTTCCCCCCGCCCAGGGAGGCAGAGCTGCTGGCTGAAGATTTCTTCAGTTCTATTTTCATAGACTGAGTCTCGGCACGAGGCTCGAATTTTGTCACATTTCCTGCTCCTGGGGCTGCCACTACTGGCTTTCCTGCTTTCATACCTTTTGACACAGGAATACGGGTGGGTGTAGGTCTCTGTGATGACCCATCCTGTCCTGTCTGCAAGAGAGAGAAAGGAAAGAAAAAGGATATAATTGTAAGCAAGATTTTTAGGATTTTTTCTTTAACAGATCCTAAATCTGTACAGTTCCTTATTTGTTTCTTCAAATTTTTAAAATATGCCTTGAAGCACCTATCCAGTGCACTGGGCACCACTAATTAAATATATCCACCCCAACCCAGGCTCTCCTTAACAAAGAGAGAGAAAAGATGGACTTTGCAAGCATGCCCAGAAGGTTAACAAATCTAGGCTCTTGTGTACTAGTGGTGGGGAGCAAGTTCCAAAATGACGTACCCCTCACAAGGAATGCCCTGCCACGCAGCTCCCTTTCACTTTTCTTGGGAGGGTCCCAGTTTGAGTGCCTCGGTTACTCTCAGCAGTGGCAGAAAATCACTATCTAGGGCAACCAGGTCACTTTGGGCACCGAAATTATTTAATTAGTATTCAACTTTTGAATCAGGGCATCTCCTTTGGTATAAGGATGGTTGTCCTCTTTGCAGCATATTTAAATATTAGTGGCATGAAACAAAACGAAACGGTGAAGAAGACACTTCGTACCAGAACAGTTACTGCACAATGGTGAATATCATTCTAGAGACGGACCCAAAATGCAGAGGTCAGATCCAGACCTTAGTTTTCTGGTGTTCAGATCCAGTATTTTGGGTTGGCTCATTAGAGATGGGGATCAGGTACAAAGCTCTGGATCCATACTTTCCTAAAGTTTGGAGCCATTCAGATCCAGGGAATTGGCCTACTCTTTTATTTTTGAGAAAAAGAGAGGAAAAGGAGAGAAAGTCTCTACTCTCTCACCTACATTAATGTAGACAAGACCAGCACCTCTACAGGAAGAGATGGACTAGAAACCTAATAGGTCTTTACTATTTCCTGTTCCTCTGACAGGCCAATGCATTCTGCAGCAAAAGAATTTGAAAGCCATTTTTTGCCATAGAACTATAGGCCAGAATCTAATCATCATGTAGAGAAAACGTGCATAGCCTTCCTTCATGGTTGAGAACAAAACATAATGCAAGTGTAAACTGATGCAGCATTGCACATCCATTGCCCTATTTATCTCAGTGGGCTGTTAAATTTGAAGCTTAATTAACAATATTAACTGCTTCACCACTGATCATTTTAAACAGAAAAAAAAAATTAGTTATTGTCCTAATCCCAAACTCCCAGAACACCTCCTCAGGTTCCAGAAGTCCCAGCTATCCTCCACCTAGAGGCTAAAATACTTCCAGGTTCCCTGACAATTTCTACATAGTAATTTTGCAGTGTGAAGACCAAGTCAGCAGCACACTGAAAGCAGCAAATGTGGAAACAACATAAATGAAATTGAGTCAACAAAATAAACAGTGTTGGGGTCACTTTGTTGATTGTAGCATTTAGTTGCACATTACAAACCTTAGTTTAAAATTATCAGATGAATCTGCCACAGAATCTCCTCCCTGCTGCACCAGACTGCAGTAGAATCTAGGACCCCTGCCATAGAGTTTAGTTTCAAGTTGCCATGGAGCACACAGGGTCCTGTTTATACGTACAGAGCATTCCAAAAAGGAGGCAAACTACCACCATCCTTACCAGTCAATCAGCGCTCTCCATTACTTAATGTTCCAAGAACAGTACAAAACCACATGCATACACACACAAAATAAAATAAATGAAATCACAATTGGGACATTTGAATACTGACAGACCGATGGGAAGCAAGCCATTTTCAACAATCAAAAGCAGTGTTTACAACAACATTTAAAGGAACTCACATTTTTATGTCAAAACAAGTAAGAACCATGGAACATTGTATGGCACAACATGCAAATACAGTCAACTGGAGTTGGAAAATATGTCAACATACCCTGGAGCCAAAATGACAAACATCCTGCACTCCCTGAAAGCATTCCCCGGTGTGTAAACATACAGCTATTAAATGAAGTAGCTGGAATGTCAGGCATTTCTTGAGTTTTAACGACACGTAAATTATTAACTGAAGATTCTGGCACTCTAGAGTTACTAGTTTCATGTCTAAAACACTCAAAAATCATTTTAAAGTATTTTGACTCTGCCCCACACAGTCCCCAAAGAGGCACACTAACACATCGCTCAGATCATAGCTGACACCAGCTCCACACACAACTCCAAACACATGTTTTCCCTGCTAAGTGAAGGGAAAATTAGCTGTATGCAGGTCTCCACTGTCTGGCCAATGTGACTGAATAAACATGCAGACTGGGCTTCAAACAGCCTCAGCCAGTGCTGGTTCCATGGGCGGGCAAGTGTGGTTGCCTTAGATGCCAACTTCCAAGGTGTGCTGTACCCCTGTGCCGCTTGTATGTCTCTCTCTCTCTCTCTCTCTCGCTCCTCCCCTTTGCTGATTGGCCAGCTGTGGTGTTTTCCGGGGTTCAGCTGCTTATGGGGAGCATCTAAAACATTTTTTTGGTGGTTGGGAAAATGGCTAAAGCTGCTTCTGCCTTAACAGTGTCAGTTGTAGAGAACCTACAGTGCTGTCCCTTGGTATCATTTTGCAGGATGCAGTGTCCGGTTGGTTCCCTTCTGCCCCGCACCCCGTTTGCAGGTGACTGCATTTTTTTCTGCTTTATGCAAATATACAGCATCAGCCAGAATTTGGCTCTCTAAACTTTTATGAAGTTACAGGACACCTATAACTGCTGCCTCATTAGGACTTGCAGATTGAAGATAAGCTGTTCTATTCCCAGAAGTACACACTAGTGGAACATTATAGGTACCCAGAACTAAATTTTAATGGAGGAGTAAACACATGCAACTGCCAGGCTATTTATGCCCATAATGGTGGCTCACTGCAGAACAGGCAGACATGACTACAAGTATACTAGTCAAAGTGTTCACAATGAGGATGGTTGGTTAGTTTAAATAAACAGCAGTGATTTGGACTTTTTGAAAGGTTAGCATATTCTTAAGCAGGTTATAACACACATCCTCTTGAGTGTATTTTATTACTATCTGAGAATGGCTATGTCACTTGCACATTATCTCTTGTAACATTTTTTAATATGTGAGTGGCAAAGTGGTACAGAGGGGGCACGAACAGTCATAATGCAATAGAAAATTGGGTCCCAGGCCTGTAAAAATGGCACAGAAGGTGTGTGGAACACACTGATGAGGAAATTACAGGACTGTTAATTATGGATTTTTGCGACTTGCTTGAGTTAGCCAACCACATCAGCACTTCCAAGATAGTGTCTGTAATTTCGTTCAAATTGAGCCTGCTGGAGACACTTATATAGATTTTTGGAAAATAAAAATAGTTAGACAGACTAGAGGGGATGTCAATTAAAAAAAACAAACCCCTATGTCCTAAATGGCCCAGACATGAAATTACAGCCACCATCTTGGTATTTCACAGCTCAGGGAGGACTCCTAAAAATTACATGCTTGACCCTATAGAAATATCCTCCCTGTATAACTGGTGGTTCTGCAGAGTTTTGTGTCCGCCCCCCCATTTTATACAGTTAAGAAAAAGTTAAAACCATGGCATAAAACAGACAAGATCCAGGAACTTCAGAATTAAATCTCTCACTCTGTTCTTTAAAAAGAAAAGGAGTACTTGTGGCACCTTGAGACTAACCAATTTATTTGAGCATAAGCTTTCGTGAGCTACAGCTCACTTCATTGGATGCATACTGTGGAAAGTGTAGAAGATCTTTTTATACACACAAAGCATGAAAAAATGGGTGTTTACCACTACAAAAGGTTTTCTCTCTGGATTTGTGCTGGAAATGGTCCAACTTGATTATCATACACATTGTAAGGAGAGTGATCACTTTAGATAAGCTATTATCAGCAGGAGAGTGGGGTGGGGGGAGAGAAAACCTTTTGTAGTAGTAAACACCCATTTTTTCATGCTTTGTGTGTATAAAAAGATCTTCTACACTTTCCACAGTATGCATCCGATGAAGTGAGCTGTAGCTCACAAAAGCTTACGCTCAAATAAATTGGTTAGTCTCTAAGGTGCCACAAGTACTCCTTTTCTTTTTGCGAATACAGACTAACACGGCTGTTACTCTGAAACTCTGTTCTTTATTCACCCCACTGGGTATTGTATTGCTACGTACATCATATCAATTAGTTGAGAACTATACACTAGCTAAGCACAATGGACTAAGTTCAGAACTGACACCTACAAAAAATAGAAGCAGGGTTTCTCTCTGCATTGCCCCATCTTTCTCTCTGTCCACCTCCCCCAACCACCATAGGAAAGTTTACAGCACCATCATTCTCTCATTTCCTACAGCTTTGCAAGAGCTTCCTCATAAGGCTCACCTCAAGTGATTATAATGAGACAATGCCAAAATGGACCATTTAAAATACAACAGGGCAAATTCTGCTCTAGTTATCCCAGTTGAAATCCAGAATAACTCCAGTGAAATCAGTAACATTAACAGTTTTTTGCAACTGTTCTTCTACAAGGCGGTCTCACAGCAAGTCCATTTTATGGCTTCCCATCTCCCCACCATGAGTCTGGGCAGATATCCCATGGAATTCTCTGCTACTTACCACTGATTGTGTTCCTCGTGTGGATGATGTTGTAACTGGAGTTATAGTTATGGTACTTGTCACTTTGCTTGCTCCAGGCCTGGAGGAGAAATGGTTCCTGGGGGAACGAAGGACGGTACCAGTCATAACCTCCTTTTCTGCTGCAACATTAATTGGTCTGACTGTTATCACAGGACTAGCTCCCTCAGAAGCAGCACCAGGGGAGCGTTTAAACTGAGAACCTAAGTGAATGTGAATTTTGTTGTCCTCTGTTGTTATAATGTTGGTATTGGCATTGTACTTCCGGATTGGGGTTGGTACAGTTTGTTTTTCTGGTGTTACTTTGAAAACAGCCCTTCCCATGGTCATATCCTGCAATTCTGGAGAGACAGAGATTTCTGCTGGTGCTGCAGACGTAGATACTGTCATAATCTGAATTGGGGACGTGGGTCTTTCCATGAAAGGAGCTCTCCCTCCATCTGAGGACTTTTCTCTGGAGAATGTAGTTATAGTAACAGGTGACATAGCACGCTCTGGGCCCACTGAACTCTCACCACCTTTTCCTTTTTGCGACACATTTGGAGAGGGAATGATGGTAATCCGTGGCTTCTGATTTCCCAAGGTTGGAATGACAGTGGTGCTTGAAAAGAATTCCTCAGATGTTGGGCTAGTTATCTCCAGAGTAGCTGTACTATTCTCATGATCTGGAGTCACCCGAATATGAAGAGGTTGCCCCTGCTTTGGGGAAAGGACAACCTCTCCAGGATGTCCAGGGCCACCATGTGTTCGGGCTCCTTTATCATGAGCTGCCTGGGACACATTCTCTCTTTTTCTCATCCATGGTATCCAGGATTTCCTCATTGCAAGCTCATTTGCTGCTGGGGGATACCTGTCAAGCACAGACGAGCGCTCTATGGGTTTTTTCAGCCCTACCTGTCGCAGATTACTCATGATGTGATTTTCCTCTTGGAAGGATTTCCTTATAAACACGGCTGGGGTTTCTTCTTCTGCTGCTTCACTGCTTACTGCATCAGTCTGCACCCCAGTGGATGTCACAGGAACATCTACCATTCTTCTACCATTCATACTGGGTCTGAGGACACGACTATAACGCTTAGAAAGCTCTAACTCTTTTGTTAAGTTCAGGACTTCCTGACCCATATTTTTGTTTTTATCTTCTTCTTCCATAAATCTTTGCTGAAGAACGGAATAATCAACTTGGAGCTGGGAAAGCTGGTCTTCTTTGTTCATCAGCTCATGAATTTTTTCCTTAAGAGCTTGCACTTCTGCTTTCAAATCTCTGCTTTTAGCTTCTTCTAACCGAAACCTGTGCCTCAACTCTGCTTCCTGACTCACCACTTCACCCTTCTCTATTGCTTTGTTTTTGGCAATCTGGAGCTTCATTTCCTCCAGTTGTTGAGAAAGGAAGTTAGCTTTGTTCTGCTCAGTCCTAAATTTCTGCTCCAGCTGATCATATTCATCCTCTGTCTTCATCAAGTCTCCTTCAACCACTTCCAATTGTTTGAGACGTTTTTTCAGTCTTTCAATTTCAGTGGTTAGTTCTTTAATCTTGTTGTCCTCATGATAAGCAAGTTCTGGTCCTTTTCTGGCTCGACCTCTTGCTATTTCTCTTTCTACTTCCTCTATACCTTCAATTCTTTTCTTTAACAAATCAACTCTACAACTCAGTTCAGAGGATTTTTCTTCTTCACTTTTCAGTTTCCCAATTAACTCATCTCTTTCCTTTGTTAAACTGGACACTTTTTCCTCCATTTCAGTTTTCAGTTTCAAAAGCTTCTTACTTTCGTCTATTAGTTTCTCAGTCACATCCATAACTTTACTTTGTTCCACTTTAACATTTTTGTTCAGACCTTCAATTTTTCTTTCTTCCTGCTTTATTTTTTCCATCATATTTTTTCTTTCATCCACCAGCATGACAGTAAATGACTTCAGCTTGGTAAGGTCCTCCTTTAAGCTTAGTTCAGCTTTTTCCAACTTACTTTCTGAAGATTCAAGATCTTTCACTCGAGTCTTCACCATGTCCAACTCACTTATTAAGTCTTTGGTTAAATTCTTTTCTTTCTCCAGATTTAAGTGCAACTGGGTACATTCAGACTTACTTTTACTAAAAGCCTCCTCCAGCTTCTCCAGTTCTGACATTCTCTTCTGCAATTTTTCCACTTCAAGTTTCAGCTCTTTGCTATGATGTTCTTCCTCTTGCAGTTTCTTTTTCAGCTCTCTACACTGGGATTCAGTTTTTGTGATCTCCTCATCTTTGCCTTCCATTTCAAGTACACGCTTGCGTAGGTTTTCCACTTCAGCCATCAAGCTAGAGTTTCCACATTCTCCTTTTGCTATTTTATCTCTTAATTCCTGAAGTTCTTCCTCAGCCTTTTGAAGATTTTTGTTAGTTTCTTCTAGCTCCTCAATTCTACGAGTCAAACCAACCAGCTTAAGTCTCAGCTGTCTATTATGTGACTCTTGATTACCCAGTTTAGCGGTCATCTCCTCATGCTCTTGAGAAAACGATAATGTCTTGTGTTCAAGTTCTGCTTCTAACTTCATCAATTTTTGTCCATCTTCTTTTGTTTTTGAACTAATAACTTTAAGCTTTTCTTCTTCTTCCTTTAGTTTCTGAGCAAGATCTTGTATTTTCTGACTTTGCTGACCAAGTTGTTCAATATGCATTTGTCTCTCATCTACCAGCATGAGTGCAAATGACTTGAGTTTGACCAGTTCGTCTCTCAGTTTATTGAGTCTCTTTGTGTGTTCTTTCTCCTTACGGGCTTGATAGATTTTTTCCTGTTCAAGAAGCTTCTTTAACCTGAAAAAAATGGAATAAATACATTATTCAAGTGCAATTTTCCCTTTACATTTCAAGTTTCAGCCACATTTTCTACAGGTTTTCATGTTTGCTTTCGTGTCCAAGAGCACTCTTTCAACACTTGGTTCCATATAAGTCTCCCAAAGCACAGTTATTTAAATTAGGAAGCTTACTGGAAATCACACAAAATCACTGAGTATTCTGAAAGCAAGTGTCAGGTGTAAGCCTTTATCCTCCCTACATATTTTTCCCTTTATCTGGGTGTAAATACATTATTTCAGATTTCCTCTTTAATCCAATGTACATGTGGCATCATTCAGTTGCAGAATATGTTATTTTCAGTTGCAGAGGTGACAAAGAAGATTTTAACATACAGCTTTGAACTGAACTATTCTAAATGTATTTCTCCATCATCATCCAACCTGAAAAAGTGTACAGTTTCCCCAACAGGACATATCTATAGATTTACTGTCCCATTTATACTGTGCCTACTTTATAAGATGGAAGCCTCATTACTTTGTTGTACATGCAAGAATGCGTGAAATGAGATCAGAATTGAGTGAGTAGCTTCAAGCAGCCAGGCATCACCAGATCAACACTGGTCAGAAGTGAAACAGCGGAACCGAAGTACAGGATGTCAGAACTCGGTCACCATCTAGACATTGCAGCAGTGGAAAATTAATATAAAAATAAGTTTGTCTGCTTAATGACTGCTACGTTAAAGACTTAAAAGTGTTTATTTTCCTGGGCTCAATTCCACATACAACACAGTACACAACTGGTACCACTCCACTGACTGCGAGGATCAGACTGATCAAAGCTTTGGCTGTAACACAAATTCTCTACTTGACATACAGAAACTAGAGAGCAATTGAATTTTCTGACATTTCACAGAATGTAAAGGCTGATATATGAACTAGATCTATTCTTATCAGAAAAATGATTTAAATCTGTGTTATGTGCAATGATACTTTTCCAGCCCTATTCATATAACATTTCAAAGCAGAAACAAAGCACAGTTTTATACATTTTAGGCTTGTGCTTTAAATCCAGAACACACAGATATCAACATAGAAAGTGCTAGTGCATTATTTACCAGAGATTTGTAAAAGAGATGTTTTTCCACCAATATAAAGAGTTACTGTTGGTGTAGGGATATTTGTTGCCATAAATTTAGGAGTACTGCTGTAAAAAAAGTAACAATATTGTTTTAAAGAAGAAGATACAGATATGTTCACACAAATTACTGGGAAACTACATACTGTTCAATCCATTATCAAAGTACTCTGAGTTCCCATATGAAGATCCATCCAGCAATACAAATTCATTTGCTTCAATCTATATCCAAAACATTTTAACCCTTCACAACCAAGTGAAGAGCTAATTTATCTGAACCTTGATTTAATAGCAAGAACTAAATTAACTTGGTTGCCAGTGACTATTAATGTCTCACTCCTGATTCCATGGGGATCAAAAAAGACCAGGAACTAGGATGAAAAGCCGTAAGAAAGGGGAGGGAAGCCAGAACACTGAAGGATGCACTAGGCAGGGGAGGCGAGTGTCAAAGAGTGTGACTGAATGAGAGGGTGGGATGGGACGTGGGTGGAAGAGGAGACTAGCAACGTTAGAAATGGAATTCATTGTTGGCTCAGGAGGAAAGGCAAAAGTGGGAGCAGCAATTATCAGTGAGGCTACGTTTTAACCATGAGTATTTTTAGTAAAAGTCACAGACAGGTCACGGACAGTAAACAAAAATTCACGGCTCGTGACCTGTCCATGACTTTTACTAAAAATACCAGTGAATAAAACTTGGGAGGTCTGCCCAGAGGCCCCACGAGTGCTGGGGGAGGGCAGGCCAGCTGCTTGCGGGGGTGGGGAAAGGGCGGCATGTGGCCCGAGACCCCCGCTGGTGATAGGGGAGCACAGGCGGCAGTGCATGGCCCAGGACCCCCGCTGGTCCTGGGGGGGGAGGTAAAGGGGAGTTGGCAGGGCCAGCAGGCTCCCTACCTGGCTCTGCACCTTCCCCCCAGCAGCAGTAGAGTTTGGGTGTGGGACAGGGCAGAGGGTTGGGGCACAGAATGGGGTGAGGCGGGATCTGGGTGGCACTTACCTGGGGGGCTCCCTGGAAGTGGCAACATCCTCCTCACTCAGCTGCTAGGTGGAAGCATGGCCGCCTCCACCTGCAGGCACCGCCCCCACAGCTTCCATTGGCCACGGTTCCCAGCCAATGGGAGGTGTGAAGTCAGCACTCTGGGTGGAGGCAGCGTGCAGAGCTGCCTGCCCATGCCTCCACCAACCAGCTGAGCAAGGGGTATGTTGCTGCTTCTGGGGATCTCCCCAGGTAAGTACCACCCAGAGACTGACTCACCTTGCCCCGTACCACACCCAAACTCTGCTGCTGGGCACGAAGGCGCGGTGGCCTGAGACTGCCCCAGCAGTGGCCAGTGCACCTGATGCAGGGGCTGCTTGAGCTGTCCCTGAGCCAGGTGCACCGACTGCTGCAGAAGTCACAGAGGTCACGGAAAGTCACGGAATCTGTGACTTCCATGAACTCCGTGACAAACTTGCTGCTTTAACCATCAGGTATAGGATGATGTAGCACATAGCACAGAGAAATGGGAAGGGGAAAGAGAGGGAAAATCAGGGTAGCTAGCAGAAGACAAAAGAAAATATACCAGGAACGGGAGTAAATCAGTTTGTCTGTTGCAGCCCCTAAGAGATGTGAAAAAATTAAGTGGAAAAAAAAGAAGATCCCCGAGCAACATGCACTATCTTTATACGTTCTAGGAAATTGTGCATAGGATGGCACTACCAACACCAACCTCCGGACTGCAAATTTCTTAACAAACAAGAACTGATGAACTAAGCTCTTATAAGGTCAGGTAAGCAAAAAGAACTGTATCCTTGAAAACTCTCAGGCCCCTTTTCCCCAAAAAGTTAATTTAAAACAGCCTAAGTGTTTGAATTACTGACATTCAATTAAGATGCACATCCCCTCTGAATCTGGCTCAGTGTAAATTAGATTCATGAGAACATAAAAATGGCCATACTGGTTCAGACCAATGGTCCATCTAACCCAGTATCCTACCTTCCAGCAGTGGTCAGTGACAAATGCTTCAGAGGAAATGAACTGAACAATGTAATAA
This sequence comes from Lepidochelys kempii, assembly GCF_965140285.1. Lineage (NCBI taxonomy): Eukaryota > Metazoa > Chordata > Testudines > Cheloniidae > Lepidochelys > Lepidochelys kempii. Next base: position 60,563,795 of record NC_136382.1, read on the forward strand.
TTGAATGATCCATCCCATCGTCCAGTCCCAACTTCAGGTAGTCAGAAGTTTAGGGAGACCCAGAGCAGGGGGTTACATCCCTGCCCATCCTGGCTAATAACCATTGATGGGCCTATCTTCCATGAACTTATCTAATTCTTTTTTTAACCCTGTCATACTTTTGGTCTTCACAACATCCCCTGGCAATGAGTTCCACAGTTGACTGTGTCTTGTGTGAAGAAATACTTCCTTATGGTTGTTTTAAATTTGCTGCCTATTAATTTCATTGGGTGACCCCTAGTAATGCTATTATATACAGGGGTAAATAACACTTCCTCATTCACTTTCTCTACATCATTCATGATTTTATAGACCTCATTCATATCCCCCTAGTCATCTCTTTTCAACCTGAACAGTCACAGTCTTTTTAATTTTTTTCTCATCGAGACATTGTTCCACATCGTAATCACTTTTGTTGCCCTTGTCTGTACTTTTCCCAATTCCAATATATCTTTTTGAGATTGGTGACGAGAACTACGTGCAGTATTGAAGTTGTGGCCATAACATGGATTTATGTAGTGGCATTATGACATTTTCTGTTTTATTATCTATCCCTTTCCTAATCATTCCTAACATTCTGTTAGCTTTCTTGACTGCTCCTGCATATTGAGCGTATGTTTTCAGAGTGGAAATCCACAAGGACTCCAAGATCTCTTTCTTGAGTGGCAACAGCTACTTTAGACCCCATCATTTTGTATTTATAATTGGGATTACATTTTCCAATTTGCATTACTTTGCGTTTATCAACATTGAATTTCATCTGCCATTTTGTTGCCCAGACAACCAGTTTTGTGAGATTCCTTTCTAATTCTTCACAATCAGCTTTGGACTTAACTATCTTGAGTAATTTTATATTGTCTGCAAACTTTGCCACCTCATTGTTTGTTTACCCCTTTTTCCAGATCGCTTCTTAATATGTTGAATAACACTGGTCCCTTACAAATCCTTGGAGGCCTCTGCTATTTTCCTATCCACTGTGAAAACTGACAATCTATGTCTACCCTTTGTTTCCTATCTTTTAACCAGTTACTGATCCATGAGAGGACCTTCCCTCTTATTCCATGAGTTCTCACTTTGCTTAAGAGACTTTGGTGAGGGACCTTGTCACACGATTTCTGGAAGTCCAAGTACACAATATCAGTGGAATAAGTCTTGTCCACATGTTCGCTGACCTCCTCAAAGATTTCTAATAGATTGGGGAGGCGTGATTTCCTTTTACAAAAGTCATGTTGACTCTTGCCCAACAAATCATGTTCACTCATAATTCTATTCTTTACTATAATTTGTCTGGTACTGAAGTTAGGATTGCCTCTGGAACTTTTTTTTAAAAAGTGGCATTACATTAACTATCCATCAGTGATCTAGTATTTAAGCAATATATATTGCAGTTAATAGTTCTGCAATTTCATATTTGAGATCCTTAAGAACTCTTAGGTGAATACCCTTTAGTCCTACTGACTTATTACTGTTTAATTTACCAATTTGTTCCAAAACCTTCTCTACTGACAACTCAGTCTGGGATAGTGCCTCAGATTTTCACCTAAAAGGAATGGCTCAGGTGTAGGAATCTCTCTCACATCCTCTGCAGTTAAGACGGATGCAAATAATTCATTAGCTTCTCCACAATGGCCTTGTCTTCTTTGAGTGCTCCTTTAGCCCCTCGATTGTCCACTGGTCCCACTGATTGTTTGGCAGGCTTCCTACTTCTGATGTACTAAAAAAAATTTTGCTGTTAGTTTTTTTGTCTTTTGCTAGTTGTTCTTGAAGTGCTTTTTAGGCCTGCCTAATTATACTTTTACACTTGACTTGAGAGAATTTATATTCCTTTCTATTTTCCTCAGTCGGATTTGTCTTCCAATTTTTAAAGGATGCCTTTTTGTCTCTAACTGCCTCTTTTACTCCGCTGTATAGCCATGCTTTGTTTTTTTTGTTCCCTTATTATTTGGGGAATACATATAATTTGAGACTCTATTATGATGTTTTTTAAAAGTTTCCATGCAGCTAACAGACATTTCACTCTTGTGACTGTTCCTTTTAATTTCCATTTAACTAGCCTCCTCATTTTTGCATAGCTCCCATTTTTGAAGATAATGCTAGTGTGGTAGATTTCTTAGCATTTTCCCCCATACAAGGATGTTAAATTTAATTACATTATGGTCACTATTAGAGTGATTCATCTATATTCACCTCTTGGACCAGATCCTGTGGACCACTTAGGACTAAATCAAGAATTGTCTCTCCACTTGTGGGTTCCAGGACCAGCTGCCCAAGAAGCAGTAATTAACGATGTATAGAAATTTTCTCTCTGCATGCCATCCTCAGGTGACACGTTCCCAGTCAACATGGGTATAATTGAAACCCCACAATATTATTGGGTTGTCTGTTTTTGTAACCTCATTAACCTCCCTAGGGATTTCACAATCACCATCACCATCCTTGTCAGGCGGTCAGTAGCATATTCCTACTGCTATAGTCTTATTATTCAAGCATGGAATTTCTATCCATAGAGATTCTCTGGTACTGTTTGATTCATTTAAGATTTTTATTATATTTGACTCTATTTTTTCACATATAGTGCCACTCTCCCACCAGTGCCACCTATTCTGTCATGCCTATATATTTTGTACTTTGATAATCAATGGGATGTGGTAACATCAAAGTTCCACCAATTTTCTATGATGCCTATTATCTCAATATTCTCACTTAATTCCAGGCATTCAAGTTCACGCAGTTTAGTATTTGGACTTCTTGCATTTGTATGCAAGTGCTGATAAAATGTATCAGTATTTAGTTAGCTGTGTTCATGTGATGTAATTGGCTGGGGCTTTCTCATTTGACTGCTTCTCTTCAACTTCTACCTGTACTTAATCAACTTCTATCCTCTCCTCTTTACTATGACATAGAGAATCCTCGTTAATAAATCCTCCCCTAAGCGATGCATCTGTCTGAACTGTACGCTCCTCAGCATTTGTTGGCTTTCCCCCAGTCCTTAGTTTAAAAACTCCTCTATGACCTTACACCAAATATTTGAATGAGCATAAAGGAAACTAAATGGGTGTCCAGTACATACCAAAGAACAAGAAAAAAGTAGAATGGATGATACTTTAATTTACTCCCTCTTTCACCGTCCTGTTATTTTCTTTTTTCCTCTTTATGAGTTACTCTAGTTAGACAAGTTTTCAGTAGGATTCAGTAGGCCAAATTTAAAGGCAACGCACAGAGAGGAGATGTAAGTTAGTTTTGGTAGGTGGGTACCAGTCTAAGGGCATTTAATGGTATGTCTACACACTATGGAGACTATACTGGCATAGTTGTAGCTATGTTCACATAATCTTGTAGAGTACATGCAGCCTACACCCATGGAAGGGGTTTTTCCATTGGTGTTGGAACACCACCTCCTTGAATGATGGCAGCTACATCAATGGAAGTATTCTTCCATTGACGTAGCTATGTTGCCCTGGGGATTAGATTGGAATAGTTATACCAAGATGGGGTGTTTAATAATGGCTGCCAAAAAAAAATCCCCCCCTCCCATCCAAATTTATAAAAAAACAAAATGATAACCACACTAACCATTGCATTTGTTCTAGTCAACATCCATCTGTCCTCTGGGGAAAAAAACAGGCCCCTTTTAGAGTATTGCAAATTGGGTTCCCAAAAATCAATCCTCAGTTTTGAAAATCTTGACCTAAATAAATTTGCTTCAACTATACACTTGCTTCTTGCATTCATTTCCCACTAATATCTGAATAAACAATCTTTACTAGCATAAATATTCACAGAAGAGGTGTCAAAGTCACATGGACAAATATTAACAGAAATTAAGTATTTGCATCAGAAGTCCTTGCACACGCCAGGAAAGGTCATGTGACTTCTCTGATTACTCACAGCTGACCAATGCAGTACAATCCACAGTGTATTTTTAAATAGCAAGAAGATTATGACTTTCTTGAGGTTGATATTAAACCAGCAGAAACAACAGCTAACCTTGTTGTGTAATTTGTTATAGATTATTCTCCATGATATAGTTTTCTGAGACTGTTGGAAAAGGACTGAATGGACATGGAGATTAAACTACGCTAACAGGTGCTGTGTCCAGGTTGTGTGGGTCAAGTTAGAGCGTCATCCGACAAGGATAAAGAATCACAGAAAGTGTCACTTCTAACACTGAACAAGGAATTTTATTAGCAAAGCCTATTATTCCCAAGGCTATTCCATCTCTCTCTGCAGTATTCAATGGTTTCTGCCTAGAACTTTCCCCATACTCCCACTGGCTTCCTGCTGTGTTTTTAAAAACATAGGATACCTACTTTCACAGAGGGTTATGTAAAAACTCTTTTCCTTTACTTATGAAGCCATGGTATAGTGCTGCCAACTCTCACTATTTTATCATGACTCATAATATTTAGTGTTATTCTTAAACACCCAGCTCCTGGAGTCATACAAATATGTGAGAACTTGAGCTTTCATTTAAAAAAAAGAAAGAAAGAATATGTTTCTAGTCCTCAGAGTTGCAGAGAAAAGCTTGCAAATGTGACCCCCACATATCCTAAAGGTTCAAAAATCAGAAGGCAAATAAAAAGAACCAAAATGGTGGGTTTTTTTTTTTTTAAATCTCATGATTTCTAAGCCAGTCTCATGGTTTTTGCATGCCTGACCCCTGATTTTCCAATGCTTATGGTCAGGGCTGGCTCTACACTTTTTGCTGCCCCAAGCAGTGCACCGGATTGCCACCCAAAAAGGAAGCTGCCACCAAATTGCTGCCGCGGGACTGTGAGGATACAAGCTGCCACTGAATTGCTGTCGCGGCGAGAAAACCCAAGCCGCCCTAACCCGCACGGACTGCTGCTCCTTTAAGATTGCTGCCCCAGGCACCTGCTTGGCCCTGCTTGGGGTTTGATAGTACTGGCCATCTGTCAACAATTGTGTATGCCAATTAATCTGCTAAGCAGAGTTAGAACCGTAACTGGAAACTATTAATAATAAAGCTCCTTACAGAATGAACTGTTTATTAGGATAGAAGGGAAGTTGGGGATGAGATCCAGGAGCAGAGCCACGCAGGTAAGCTGGCACTGCCATTGTTATGCCATCCCTGTTCAGAAAGCACTACTATTTCTGGGGCGGTCAGGCTTGAACCTTTCACAAACAGTACAGCTACTTTTAAAGAATGAATGTTACAGTACTTCTGTATGAATGAACGAATGAGTGAGCGTGTGCATTTTTACAAGTGTAGTGTTGGACCTTCAGAGCACTTAACTCTGTCTCTATAACTCTGTTATTATATATGTGACAAGTCTGTAGGAGTTTAGTATGGACTATGGTGCAGTCCCAACTGGCAAACTGGTACATGGTTAAGGTCTGGCAGTTGGGACTGAGATTTGATGGGCAAGTGTATCAGTCTACAAGGTCTAGTGCAGACAGAGGTCTTCTTTCATCTGGGCCCCTAACACTCATACGAGGAAAAACAGGTGAAAGGGGAAATAGGCTGCTGGACCTAATCTCTTATATAGCAGCAAAACTGGGGAGGCTCAGTGAGGGTTTCTTAGTTGCAATCTGCATTGGACTTGGTCTGCTGGGTGGTTTTACTCTCCTTGTAATGCTGATTGGTTTATGGAAAAAATAAAGTTACAGCCTTAGTTTACCCACATATTGTTGTCCTATGTCTTTTTCCTGCATCTGTCAAGTTCAATCTTTGACACACAAACATGGAACCCCACAATGCCATTTTCCTAGAGTCACTTTTCAGAGTAGAGCTGGACTTCAACATTCATTACGTATTACAGGTGGAGAAAACATTTTTTAAAAGGACAGTGCAAGTGTGTCACCTGAAGAGTTTAGAGTAGAGTTGTCATGGAGATCTAGTTTACATGGGACTTACTTTGTTTGGACACCAGTAAGAGAAATACTGGAACCTCAACCAATATCAAGGGCCAATTTTGGCTGATGGAGGTGAGGAAAAAGGCCAGAGGGATTTCATTCAGTTGGCTGGTTGGTTCACAATATAGACAGTGAGAAACACTGTTCTTTGCTTCACTGAAACACATCAAGACTATTGCTGTTCATACAGTATGAGTACTTCTATACCAAGCAGTCTTATTACTGTGCTTATTACACAGCTAAATATAGCTAACAATAGATATAATGGACTGACAACTGAAGGTCTTCTTAAACAGCCAATCTGTTATCTTTTAAATCAGTGACAACCAAGTTTCTTTTGGTGTAGTTCACCTAATACATATGAATTCTTTTCTCTCAAATATATTGAAGATTTCAAAACAAACGTAAATTTTTAAAATCTTTCTGTGCTTTATAACTTCCAACCAATCCTTCTCTGAAGTGTGCATAGAATAAAAACATCATTCTGATCTAAAACATATGGAAAGTTTCTGCTTCAATAGCCATAGGGGCAATTTTACAATGTCATGCACAAATTTGAAATTTACTAAACGTACTTCGCAATGGATGGTGGATAAAAACCAATAATGATAGTTAGCACTTAGAGTCAATATGAGAACCTAGATAAATTTATAAGCCAGGATTTTCAGAAGTGACGAGCAATTTTAGGTGCCCAACTTGAGATAATTTAAAACTCCTGATTTTCAAAGGGAAGGTGCTCAGCAGTCTCTAAAAATCAGGCCCCTTTAGGGTGTTTCAAATTGAGCATCCAAAAATTCAAGTATCCCAAATGACTTTTGAAAATCGTTACAATAGATTATATTGCACTTTTCATTTTTATGTCTCACGGTACTTTATAATGCTGGGTAAACATCATTAACTTCATTATACAGATGTGGAGAACTGGGGCACAGAGTAAAGTAATTTGCCTATGCGAGTCAATGGCAGCACCAGGAATAAAACCCCCAGTTCAGTCGGATAATGGATAGCATCAGAGGAGGGAGAAACTGTGTAAGCTCTTTGGAGCAGGCACCGTTTTTCAGTTCTGTTTGTACAGTGCCTAGCACAAGGAGGACGTGGCACAATGGTGTTAGTGGAGCTCCTAGGTGCTCCCGCAATGCAAAGAAGAAAAAATAATAAATTTCAGAATTACTGTTAAAGGATAGAAATACACACTTTAGCTATTTACGTCTCTAACACTGAAAACATCTGATGTTAGTATATTACGTTTCCTGTGGTTTGTGAATGGTGGGGGCATGTATATAAATAAAAATTCAAATCTATAGAGTAAGTTATTATGAAGATGAAGCCAGCTAATGAAAGCCATCTTCCTCTTTGAGGGGGCCTATTGCACCAGCTTACACCACTCCTGCCAGTCACACAACAATCTTGAGGAAGCACCAGGAAAGCAAGCTCCTTTTTCCTGTCTTTCAACTTGAGCCACAGAGCCAGAGGGTATATCTACCCTGCAGTTACAAACCCAGGGCTGGCCCAGGGGACTCAGATGTTTGAGCTTGGGCTGCAGCCTGAGCTCTGGGGCTTTCCCACCTTGCAGGGTCCTAGAGCCTGGGCTCCAGCCCAAGCCCGAATGTCTACACTGCAATTAAACAGCCCCTTAGCCTGAGCCCCGCGAGCCCAACTCAGCTGGCACAGGTTTTAATTGCAGTGTTGTCATACAGGGAGCTTGTTTCTGCAGGAGCACTTGAGAGGCCATGCAACTCATTGTTTCCAGTTAGAACAGGGGTAGGCAAAAAACCGGCCCGCGAGCTGCACCACGCAGCTAGGCCCTGCTCCGGTGCTCCAGCTGGGGCGCAGGGTTGGGGGCCGCAACAGGCGGCTCCGGGAAGCCACAGCATGGCCCGCTCTGGCTCCTACTTCAATGGCCCCCTCTGGCACTCCAATGGGAGCTGCAGGGATGGTGCCTGTGGATGGGGCAGCATGCAGAGCCGTCGGGCCGCACGTCCACGTAGGAGCCGGAGGAGGGACCTGCCACTGCTCCCGCACCCCTGCCCCAGCCCTGATCCCCCGCCAGCCCTCCAAACCCCTTAGTTCCAGCCCAGAGACCTTCCTACACCCCAAATTCTTCATCCCCAGCCCCACCCCAGAGCCCGCACCCCCTCCCATACCCCAAGCCCAATTTTGTGAGCATTCATGGCCTGCCATACAATTTCTATTCCCTGATGTGGCCCTCGGGCCAAAAAGTTTTCCCACCCCTGAGTTAGAAAGTAATTGCCCATCAAAGCTTGTTAAAGAACACCTGAGTAGAATTGTTTTTTTCAATTAAAAATATATATGTTTTAAATAAAGCAATTCCTTCCCTACTTTATTCATGCTTAAATTACACAAATGATTTTGGAGAAGATATTATTTCATAGGTCACTGGGAAATCCTCTAATTGTCATCCGGATTGACAGTGTGTGTGGTGGGGGAGGGGGTTGGGGTGTGCAGTGATTCCTAGATATTTCAGAACATTCACTAGTTTTGAGTACCTCCATTTTTGGATGCACATCTTGAGACACGTAGGCCGCAATTTGCATAGATTCTGAGCACCCACAATTCCAGTGAAAGTTAATGAAAGGTACTGGGGCTCAGTGTCTTCCTGGGAAACAAACAACAAACAACTAAATCCATCCTACTATTCAAGGGGATACTCCAGAATACATGAAGGCACCCAAAATTAGTGGACACTTTTGAAATTTTGGGGTTCAACCTCTCTCCCAAGTCCATATGAACTGACAAAGAGAAGAGAATGAATTAAATATATTTGTATTAATTCCTTTTCTTGCTAGTCCCTGAAATTCCAACACCATCTAGCAGAAGGAAAAGGGAAGGTATATTGCAATTATCTTGATGCAGAATATTTATGAATAGCTGTTCAATTTAGCAAATTATAAATTGCATAAAAAAGTAAAGGTTCATTAAATATGTGATCACCAACGCTGGTAATCTATGGAAAAATGTTACCTGCATCATAAAATTAAAGCATAGACTATGTATGCTAAACTAACTGTTCAATCATGTATTTAGCTGTGACACTTTGAGTACATTTCCCAAATCTGAAGAGCTTTGTGTAGCTCGAAAGCTTATCTTTTATTGGACCAACTTCTGTTGGTGAGAGAGACATTACCTCACCCATCTTGTCTATCATAGGAAAACCACACATTACAAATTTCTGAGAAGTGACTGTGTTCAATGAAATCAGACTTGTACATTAATAATTTTGGCCCTGTGGAACTTCACAACCATTATCAACTTAGAGAGCAAAACTCATTTCCTTTATTTAGGAGGCTACACTCTGCTGACCTGAGACAGCAACAATAGGTTTTTGTTTTTTTCTTCCTTCTTTTGGAACTTGCTAGCTGACGGTTTCAGTTTTATTTATTTATTATTAAAATCACATTTGGTTAACATGGCTCATCACTCTTAACTTGTCCCCTCCTCTTTGAAACTGCGCACTGAGTAAGCTCACTATTTAGAGCAATTACACTTATTAGCTCCAATGCCTTGCCAGCTTTCCAAACTCCTTATTCACTTCAGAAAAGAACCAAGGATCTTCAAACAAACAAACAAAATTGTTCAGGGTGCAAGGTAATACTCCAAATACTCAATAGCACTTTACCCTGTTTTTTTTTTCTTCTGGCTTTAAAAGAAATAATAAATTAAGAGATACAGAATTGCAGCATAGGTCAGAAAGGGATGTGGGCAGAAAACATTCAAAATACATCAATGGGATAAGGAAGATTTAAAATTTAGATCAGAGATTAAATTCCCCCAAAGCATCTTTGGGCTGAGGTTGTCTTTTCCTTAACACTTCAATTTGTTGTTTGCGGGCGTGTGCACACACACAGAAACACACACAGAAGCACAAAATATGAGCACCAAAACAAGGTGTACCTTTAAATGGTCTTTGAATTCTTCAAACCCAAACATTCCAAATAAGTTATTTTAAGACCATGATGTTCCAGTACCTTAATACAGTTTTTCCTCCCTTCCAAGTGAGTTAAAGTCTTGAGAGAGCTGTAACTTAAAAGACTGCAGAGTTCTCCCTTTAGAACATGTCAGATTAGTCAGTGCTTCATTAATGTACAAACCCAGTTCCCAAGCTGTTCTTTTCAATAACACTTACAGCTGTTTCCTTGCCAAGTAAACCCATTAACAAGTGAAAGGCGCATGTACAAGAACAACTAACATTTGTTAAATAAAAGCAGATCGTGATTTTCTTACCTTACAATTAGGAATATACATATATATATTAGCAAGAGGCAAAAAAATAAAAATAAAAAATACACCACCCCACGTTTGCTGAAGAACTTTAGCAGGCCGTGCTCAAACCCCTGCTCCACAGGGAATTAGCCATCACATTCCAGCCATGTCATCAGAACAATGAAAGGTGAATGTTGTGCAAAACAGCTTGGGACCACTCACTGATGATGTCATCCCTCCCTTATATGGTTCATTATTGTGCAGATTTACTTTGGTCAGTGAGAAGGGGTGGAGTCCAGTGACTCCAGAAGGGAAGGCAGTTCTTAGGAAAAGAAAATAAACTGGCTGCAGAAAGGCTTAGTAAAATGCATAATCTATTCTAGATGGGGGGGAAACTGCATCCCTTCCATCCTCCCCTCACTTTTTTTCCTTTCAGAAAAACTGGATTCCAGCCAATTCTATTCAGCATGGCTGAATGTAAGTAGCAATCACATTAGCTGAAGATGCAGCGTTCTGAACTGAAGTTAGCCAGGGCTTAGGTAAACAATTGATCCATATACAGAATTCCATCCAAAATACAACACAACTAATGAATAGCAAGCAACTTTTAAGTTACCTTTTCTTGCAGTTGCTTTGTTGGAAGTTATCTTTAGCAAAAATGGATATGAATAAGCTCTCCACGCTGACCTGATGCTTCTGAATTTAAATCAGTTTAACTATCGTCAGGGTTTGCTTTTGTCAGTATTCTGCTATAATCCCATCTCCCCTCTTTCCCCCCTCTCCACGCCAGGGCCCCGGTTTATTATTAACAGCTTCCCACCCTCTACCACCAGGTTTATAATTTAGCAGTTATAAAATATTCATTTGAAATCAGGGAGCATCTACAAGTTACGTTCTTTCAAATTAAACAAATATGCACCAAAGAGAAGTTTACCAGACTGAGTTGCCACTTTTGTTCCTTTAGCTGAAGAAAAGCTTGAGGTGGTTTTTTTTTGTTTTTGTTTTTGTTTTTTTTGGGGGGGGATGGTTAAAGTTAACAGTCATACTCTTCTTGATGATTTATTGACCCTATGGTCCATTCATAAAGGATTTATATACTTATGTAAATAAAGGAAATCTATTGCTGCCCCCTCCCCAAAATAATAAACTTGCTTGTTTGTTTTTAAAAGCACATGCATGGCAGCAGGACTATCACAAGAAACAGTAACAGGACAAAAAGAAAAGGAGGACTTGTGGCACCTTAGCGACTATCAATTTATTTAAGCATAAGCTTTCGTGGGCTAAAACCCACTTCATCGGATGCATACAGGGGAAAATACAGTAGGAAGATAGATATACACACACACAGAGAACATGAAAAAATGGGTGTTGCCACACACACTACAATGAGAGTGATCAATTAAGGTGAGCTGTTACCAGCAAGAGAAAAAAAAAACCTGATAATAGCTCATCCATTGTTTCATGTTCTCCGTGTATATCTATCTATCTATCTTCCTACTGTATTTTCCACTGCATGCACCCAATGAAGTGGGTTTTAGCCCACAAAAGCTTATGCTCAAATAGATTTGTGAGTCTCTAAGGTGCCACAAGGACTCCTGTTCTTTTTGCTGATACAGACTAACACGGCTGCCACTCTGAAACCAGTAACAGGACAGAAGAGCATAGTTAGTATTGCCAACTCCCAGTGTTTAAAAATCATGAATCAAGCTCCCCTCCCCCTCCAACAATTGAGATTTTTGCGCCCCTTTTAAGTGCCCTTTGATCCTCTGTGCTGGTTTGGGTCACCTTTTCAAGCTTTATTTCTCCACAAGCCCGAGGACTAGAAACTTTTTATTTTTTTGAATAAGAGACTCTCAAGCTTTCATTAATCACAGGATTCCAGAAATAAAGAAATAAAATCAAATATATTGTGACATGGAAACACTGCAAGCACTCTATTATTATATGTAAATATTGTTAAGGTTGCAAAGTCAAGCACTCAACAATTAGAAAATTCCAGCATTAAGGTTGCCTGTGCAACCATAATTCAGCTGCTTTGTGAGTATGTATTATGATACAGCCTTTAATTACATGATCACATACTTTTTTCCTGCAGGACCCCTGCCTTGTTCAGTGCACAGAAAGGCACTGCTCTGGACATGAAGCATGGCTGTGCAGTGAAAGAGATTGTTGTAGGACCCCGGCTTCGGATGTTTCAGAAGTTGGAAGGTATATAGTGAATGAGGCAGGGGACTGCAGGAAAATAAAATTCAGTCTTATGGTTTAAGGCAAGTAAATGCTTCCATGGACAATTAGATTATATCTGTGCCTCTGCCACAGAGTTCTTATGTGATGCTGGGAAAATCACTTCAAATCAAACTTTTCACAGGTGGTCACTAATTGTGTGTGCCTCATTTTCTGTGTTCCCAACTTGAGAAGTGCTGAGCACTCACATCTGCAACTGAAGTCAATGGGAGTGGCAATTTAAACATGTAAATGCTATAGAATGTGAAGTACTCTGAAAAATCAGGTACTAGCCATCTCAAATTGGGCACCCAAAATTAGTGGATACTTTTGACCTTAATCTCTCTGTGCCAAAGTTCCCTGTCTGTAAAAAGCGGATAATAATACCAAATTTTCTCATAGGGCTGTTGTAAAAATAAATTCATTAATATTTGTAATGTAATCAGATACTATAGAAAAGCCTTCAGAGAGGGGTTTGAATAGTGTACAGTAAATAAGGCCTGGAACCACACTTAGAACAATGAGGAGAAAACATAATATTGAATAGCTGATCAATAATGAGTACCATCCATCCTATGCACTGAATGAGTTTGGGGGCTTGTGAAAAAAATAATGTGATCATGTAATTAAAGACTGCGTCATAATGCATAGGTACTAGGAAGCCAAATGAAGATTACCCTTAATTCTGGCATTTCCAAATGTTTGAGTTTTTGACTTTGCAACCTTAATAAATGTTCACTTAATGTAGTTTGTAAGTTCCTAGGTTTGTTAAAAAGCAAACTGACAACAGAAATTACATTATGTGGCATCATACTGACATCCACAGGGATCATCAGCAGGGTTGGAACCTTCAGAGCCACCAGATAGACTTCTGCCTCTTGAACTAATGGAGTAGCTGATAGCAGCAGCATGTTGTTATCCTCTTTATGGACCAACACGAGAGGCAGATGGAACACTTTGGCAGTGTATTTCACAGATATTTGCAGACAGCCATGAGCAGCAGGTATAAGAGGCTTGGGGAGCCTCCCCAACGGTACAAGAAATGCTGGATGGCCTGCCACCTCTGGAGTGCCACCACCGGCAGCTCCTAAGAAGTGTGGGGGCTACCGGCACCCAGACGATGGACCTGCCTGCACTCCAACTCGAGGTCCCGTTGCCGCTCGGCCTCTTCCCCTGTGGCCCCACCTACCCTGTACTTCTTCCCGCCCATACTCCACCTCTTCCCCCTAGGCCATCCCACTACCTGCCACTCACTCCTCTCCACCTGCTCTCCCCTCAGCACTTCTGCTTATGGCAGGAGGGGGTAGAAAGGAGTAAGTGGCAGGGGACCTATGGGAGACAGCAGAGAGGAACGAGCAGTGGGTGGGTAGAGGGAGTCAGGGGAGGGGGCAGAGAGGAACCAGCAGTGGGCAGGTGAAGAGGGCATTGGGGAAAGAGGTGGAGTGGGGGCAAAAAGAGGCAGAGCAGGGCGGGGTCTTGGGCAGAGTGAGAGGCGGGGCCATGGTCTGGGTGCGGGTGGCCCCTCCCACTTCTAGGGAGCTTCTGGAGCTCCCACGCAGTCTCCCCATATGCAAAAGGGAGAAGACAGCAGAGGAATGGTGAGACTCAGGAATCTTGGGCTACGTTCCATGCTCTGAAAAGAAGTGTGTGCTAGTGGGCACAGAGTCTATTTCTCATTTCCCCCAATGGTGACCCCTTCTTCTCCATTCTTTCTAATCTGTCCTTGTCCCAGTCCTGCTTCGTCCTCCCTCCTGACTCCTCATCTAAGTTCCATTTTCCTCACCTGGCCAGTCCCGGTCTCCACTCCTCAGGCTTTTCATCCCAGTCTCAGTTTTCTGGGTCACCTCCTAGTCTTGCCAGTTGTGACTTGCCCCCTGGACTCCCCATTCCAGTCCCAGTGTTCACAACGCCCCTGCCATTACCCAGCCATTCTCAGTTCCGCACTTCTTCATTTCATCTCTTTCTCTCCTTCACCCTCGCCCTCAATTGTCCCCTACCCCAACCCATATTCCTCATCCCCACTGCCTCATAGTCACAATCTCCTTGTCTCAGTGTCCACCTCTTCCAACTCCCTATCCCTTGCCCACCCAGCCCCACTTCTCTCCTTCCCAACCCTTCCCGCCCCTCATCAGATTTGACTCCTCACCCCTATCTTATGTCTGACTCCCCACCCCTAGCTCAGTCCCAGGATTCTGGCCCAGCCAGTCCCAGTTTCCACCGCAGTTCTGCCTTTTCCTCAGTCTTTTACTAGCTCCCAGTCCCATCCCCACTAGTCCCATTTCACTCCCTGGCTCCCAGTCCCACCCCCTCTGCAACTCTCAATATCAGTTTCCCTCTTCAAAGTCAAAATCTCAGCCTCCCCACCCTGTCCCCAAGGATGAAGCTAATCACACACAGAGACTACCAGTGCAGATCCAGCTCTCTTGTTCTGGCTCATTCAATCAGGCAGTTTCCTCCGCCATACTGCCTGAGCTGGGGGTCCTGTCTGTCTGTCTTTCTGTCTGTCTTTGAAAGCACAGGAGAGACAGGCTATCTCTCTGCTTTCAGGGAAAGTCCTGCCAGCCCTGGGCTGTAGCTTGTCAAGTGTTCATGGAATCTTTGGGGACATTTAGGTGCTCAAATCTAAGGTTTTTAACATGTGCAAACTGTGATTTTTCAAAGGCTTAGAATAACCATTTAGGCAGATTTTCACAGGGATGGCAAAAGGCACATCCCTGATATACAGGGCACTTCCCTGCCAAATTTCAAGTTCCTGCTGCAAGACTGCAGACCGCTAGAGCCTTGCAAAGAAGAGGTCACCAGAATTTTGTAACATGGGCAAAACACTGTTTTTTCCCTAGCCTCATTCTTGGAGACAGCTGAACAGTTTGAGCTAAAATAAAAGAGAGAGAGATCAGCCTAAGATAGATATGTGACATGGAACATTTCAGCCCCAGCAGTTAATGTTTGGCAAAGTTATAATAACAACACCTAGGTCTTCCATAGCACTTTTCATCAGTAGACCTCAAAGCACTATACAAAGGTTGTAAGCAACATTATCCCCATTTTACAGATGAAGAAACTAAGGCACAGAGCAGTGAAGTGATTTGCCTGAGGTCACCCAGCAGGCCAGTGGCCAAAATGGAAATAAAATCCTTGTCTCCTGACTCCCAGTCCAATGTGCTACCCACTAGTCCATACTGCCTCCCTATAAACAACTGAAAACAAGGTCTTATAATGGGAAGTGTCAGGCAACCTTTATAGCAGGTTGTGCTTCCACCCCTCCTATGTATTATTTGTATCACTGTAGTACCTAGGAGCCCAAGTTACGGACCAGAACTTCTTTGTACTCGGCCCTGCGAAACTCTTTTTTGTGTATTGACCTAGAGTCATGAGGCACATTAATGGGAAGAAATTTCTCCTTGTAAAGTTTAAGATACTGATACGTCCGCTGTATTTGCATATTCATTTTAGGGCTGGAATTCAGCCAATATGCCCTGACTGCACTTTTTACTAGCTTCATACACAGCTCCAACTGATTGCCATATTTAGGGTCAGGAAGCAATCTTCTCCCGGGTCAGAGACCATGGTTTTTTTTTTTTGTCTTCCTCCGCAGCATGAGGCATGGGTCACTTGCAGATTTAAACTAGTGTAAAAGGTGAATTCTCTGTAACTTGAGGTCTTTAAATCATGATTTGTGGACTTCAGTAACTCAGCCAGAGGTTAGGGGTCTATTACAGGAATGGGCGGGTGAGATTCTGTGACCTGCAACGTGCAGGAGGTCAGACTAGATGATCATGATGGTCCCTTCTGCCCTTAAAGTCTACGAGTCAGTGTATGTCTGTTTCAAAGCATGTCTGTTCTCATGCTGGGTTTTAGCTAGCATAACTCTAGGCATATCCCCTAGAAATCGGGAGGGGGGAGACACTGGGGACTGGAGACAGTGGGGTTGGGGGCCTGTGTATAGCAGGATTTGGGTTAGAGTGTGAGTGGGGCTGGGGCCCTAGAGTGTGAGAAAAAGCAGCACACAGCAAGGGATGAGTCGTAAGCGAGAGAAGCTGAAGTGGCCTGCAGAAGTAAGAGGTCAGGAAGGGAGAGAGGAAGGAAACTGGAGAGGCACACGCGTGCACACACATGCAACACACCGCGGAAAGGAAGATAATATCAGTGAGGCTGGAGAATAAGGAATCCAAAATACTGGAAAAAGGAGGCAAATAAAAAAAGAGAGAGAGAGAGGATGAAGCTGGAAGGAGGGAGAGAAGAAAATGACAAATAAGGATGATGGAATCAAATAGAAAAACAAGAATGTAACTATGTACGCAGAGTCAGAGATGAGAAGGTGAGAAGGGACCATTGTGATCATCTAGTCTGACCTCTATAACACAGACCATAGAACTTCCCCAAAATAATATCCTTTTAGAAAAACATCCAATCTTGATTTTAAATTTGTCATTGATGGGGAATTCACCATGACCCTTGGTAAATTGTTCTAATAGTTAATTACTCTCACCATTAAAAATTTACACCTTATTTCCAGTCTGAATTTATCTAGTTTCAAATTCCAGCCATTGAATCGTGCTATACCTTTCTCTGCTAGACTGAAGAGCACAATACATATTTGTTCCCCATGTAGCTATTTATAAACTGTAGTAAAGTCGCACCTTAATCTTCTTTTTGTTAAGCTAAATAGATTGAAAAACTCAAGGAGCTCACTTCCAAGGCATGTTTTCTAACCCTTCAATCATTCTCATAGCTCTTCTCCGAACCCTGTCTAATTTATCAACATCCTTCTTGAACTGTGGGTGCCAGAACTAGATACAGTGTTCCAACAGCAGTCACACCAGTGCCCATACAGAGGTAAAATACCCTCTTTTCTCCTCAAGAGTCTCCTGTTTATGCATCTCATGATCACATTAGCTCTTTGGCCACAGCATCACAGCAGGAGCTCATGTTCAGCTGATTATCCACCATGACCCCAAATCTTTTTCATCAAAGTCACTGCTTCAAAAGATGGAGTCCCATATCCTGTAAGTATGACCTACATTCTTTGTTCCCAGATATATACATTTACATTTAGCCATTGATAAAAATGTTAAATAGAGGAGGGCCAAGAAGTGATGCCTGCAGGACCCCTCTGGAAGCAAACCCACTTGATGATGATTCCCTGTTCACAGTTACATTTTGAGACCTATTAGTTAGCCATTTTTAGTCCATTTAATGTATGCTAGGCCAATATTATATCATTCTAGTTTCTTGAATCAAAATGTCATGCAGTAACAAGTCAAAAGCCTAACAGAAATATAAGTATATTATGTCAATACTATTAGCTTTATCAACCAAACCTATAATCTCATAAAAAATATATCAAATTAGTTTGACAGGATCTATTTTCCATAAACCCATGTTGATTGTCATTAATTACATTACCCTCTTTTAATTCATTATTAATCAAGTCCCCTATCAGCTGCTTCATTATCTTACCTAGGACTGATGTCAGGTTAACAGGCCTATAATAACCTAGGTCATCCTGTTTATTCTTTTAAATACAGACACCAACTAATACCCCATCTTGTGCTTTATCTGTTAGGACACTGATCCATAAACATTCAGGGTCATTTTCTTCCAAGTTATCAGTTACTCAGAAACAGTAAAACCACTTTTGACAGTGCATCTCTCCCTACCCTTTTGCCCACTTGATCCTTTCTAACTAGGTTATAACCATTGATTTTAACATTCCAACTGTGTGAGCCATCCCACCAGGTTTCAGTCTTATCAACTAGACCAAGTTTATGCTCATAAATGAGCAATTTCAGTTTTTCTTGCTTGTTAGCCAGGCTCCAAGCACTGGTGCATAGACAATTAAATAATTTCTTCTCATCATGTCCTTTGGTTCCTTGATTAATTTTGTTCTCAGCATCTCTTTTGTGCTGCATGCTATCTTCCCTTTTTTTACCCTCCCCTTTTGCTATTAGTTTAACCCCCTCCTGACTACTCTAGCCAGCCCGTCCCCAAGCTGATTGGTCCCCCTTCTACTGGATCAAGGATCCAGGCCTAAATTCATATCAGTTTTTATGTGTTTAATGTTTTTATCTTTACTTGCTTTGTGGGTCTGTTACAGTCAGGTCCGTAACTACATAAATCATGGCCCTTGAACCATACCACCTTTTACTCCCATGTGGAGCACAGATTTAATTTGATAAGTAAAAGTGAACAGCTAAAAAGCATTAAAATCCATTTTCAAAAATAACTAATTTTTTTCTCAAAACATATTGAATCAGAAAGAGCTTATCAGGTTTCAGCTATAGATTTTATTTCAGTTTAAACTAGAACTCTGTGTGTTTACACATTCTTAGGCCCCAATCCTGCAAACTGGGCAGATGCCTGTGTAGCATTCCATTAGGAATTTCTGCATGAGTAAGGGTTCTGATTGTAGGATCAGGGACCTTTATCAATATCCACAAAACCCCTCACAAACCACCTTGCCTTAAATAAAATCTCCTCCTCCAATGTCCTCTAACTTTCAAGGAAATCCTGTAAAACTAGAGAGAGGTCTTGCTGTATGACATGAAGGTCAACAAATGCATATCATATATAGAATCCCTTGACTCTCAAACAAATGTTTTCCCCATACATTTATTATGGTATATTTGGCTGGTTGCTTGTTGTGGTTCTTTTAAATAGAAAAACCCATCACGGTATCCAAGACTAAGAGTCTCCCTTAAATATGTCTTGTGTAGTGGGTTTAAGAATTAAAACACTTTCCTTAATTTATTTGAGCTATTGCACTGTGCCAAAGTATAATGGAGCACATGAGGTATAACAGCATGAACTAAGGCTGAACAGAGTTTCACCTTTAACCCTGAGAGATTCTTTTGAAGAGTGGGAATTAAATTCAGAGACTAAGCATTAAATGCCTTTTCAAAATTACTTTTTAATCTCTCCGTTTTCACAAGAGGACTGAATAGGTCTAGCTTGCTCCCTACAAGATTTACAGGTAAGCACAACTTTTGCTTCTTAATCTCTACATTTAAGCTTCCACCAACATGAAGCAGTTTAAAACACTAAATTCCTGAACAAATTGCACTCACAACATTTGAGAAACCGCATAAGACAAAAACCAGGAAAAGAAAACGAGGCTGGGGGAGGGGAATCACAAATTCCAGCCTAATTCAAAATTTGTGCTACATAGCTGGGTACAATCTTTTGCTACAATGAAGAGGAGAAACTGAGAAGCAAAAGATGGAATTGATTTAACTGTTTAATGATGTGCTAATAGACTACACATTGCTCTGATTTGTTGCTCTCTTTTGTCGGTGTTCTTAAGTGTCTGTAGCCATTGCCCATAGCAAATGAGTATTTGATTATAAAATTTGCTGTAAACACTGCTTTGTATTCTTTCCAGGGACAGCCCTACCCTCTCCCTTGCTCTTTATCTTCAGTCCAAGTACATATGTAACATTAATAGCAAAGGCAGTATCTGCAACCTCCCCAGATTCGCTAGCTATATTACAAATAACCCAAATGCTGCTACTAGTGCAAAGCAAAGCAAAACAAAACAAAGATTTCTCTGAATTTGTATTTACTTACAGATATGAAAATGCACATCGCGTAGCTTGACAGACTGCAAATTACTGTCCATAAAAAAACCAAAGCAATGAAAACTTTTCATTATTAGGCTCCAGTGTTCTCCATAATCTTTTAGGTCACTTGTCTTTGCTATGTTTCTGGATAATTAGCACTCATTTGTTAGGTGCAAATCTGTCTTCAAACTTCCACCTGTCCACATATCTTCCCATAGCTTAATAGATGTTTATGAATTCAATGGAACAAATTCCTGGTAGAGCATAAAAGAAGAACTCAGAAAAAAAAGACTTTTTAATATACTGTTGAAAATATATTGAATTAGGTGGTTCCCTGTGCCTTTTGGGAAAAGTTTACACTAAAGATATACATAGATATATATATATACCAAATCCTTGAAACTGAACCTTGTAGGAAAAGCCTAAGTAAAAACCACAAGTTGGAATCTGTTCTGTTATATATTCTAGGCAATACATTTTTATGTGGTATACGTCATACACCCTAAAAAACTTCATTTGGTGATCTAAGCCGAACAACTGGCTTTGTTCACCTTTCTTCTTATTTAAAACAGGTTGTTCCATGTAGCTATGAAAAAAACCCAAAAACGTTGTTTTATTATTCCCCAGATAATTTCTAAATAAGGCATGCTGCCTGGATTTAAGATTTTTCTTCTCTTTTCTTTTCAGTATGTAAATTTCACTACCTTTTGATGTTGTTGCCTTATGGAAGTATGATCCAAGAGCTAACCATAAATGTTTCTTTCTTTTTGGCTTAAGAGAAATCATTCTTGCTTTCATGGAACTGCTATATGTCCTGATAATATTTCAAAAAGCTGATTTTGGAAGCAATGATATTACACACCTGAGTGGGAGATATTTACTAAAAGAAACAAAACAAACATGATTTAACTTAAATCATAGATAAATCATAGATAAATGCAGAGAATCATAATAGTTGGTTTATGCGACTAATCCTTTTATCTGCCTATGAAGAAAGCCAATGTCAGTGAGACTTCTCTGAGCAACGATGATTAAAGCTGAACATCATTCAGGACCTACCTAGACAGCAAGTTGTACTATGTCAGGGTTCTAATTGCTTTATGGCATGGTTTGTTCTTGCCAGTATGGACAGGATTCAATCATGTTATAGAGCAATATCACGGTTCTTTAACAACAAGGGCCAAGTATATCCCTGGATTAAGTGGCCTCAACTCTCAATGATTTCAATGGGGTGTGTAGCTGCTAATGTCAGGGCTGTAGCATGGTTCCATGCTACCCCCTATCTACCTGTCTAGACGCTCATGCCCACCTCATCATTGTAGTATTTATGGGCTAGTCTACACTAGACTCTAGCGCTCCTGGTGAAGATGGTGTATGCTGTCGGGAGAGAGCTCTCCCGTTGGCATAATAAATGCACCTCCATGAGAGGTGGTAGCACTGTTCACACTGGCACTTAGATTGGTGTAACTATGTCACTCGGGGGGGAAGGGCTTATTCACACCCTTGAGCGACGTAAGCTATACCGAAGCCAGTGGTACTGTAGACCTGGCCTAAGCAACTTCCATGTTGCTTCAGAATACACTACTGATCCTCTCTTGCTCTAGTCAGGTTTTCTCCCTCCTTTTCCTCAACCTCATCTTCTTCTCCACCTCGTTTAGATCTATCCCTTCTTCCTCCTTTTCTCCAGTTTTCTCTCCTCCCCTCCCCTATATCTTACTGCCTTTATTTTTTAATTGTTTATGTAAAAACATAAGTAAGTTGAGGCTGTGAAAAATGCTAAGGTTTATATTCTGCTCTGAAGGCCATGAGGTTAGAGGTCATTTGCAATGCAGCAGAAGAAGAATCCATAGTCTTGGGCCAGAAGAAGAATCCACACTCTGTCTTCCATTCTCAGAAGTTTGACCCTGGGGGGCATCAGTTTCATAGTTCTACTGGGAATGTATCTGTCATGGGAGATGACAGATGAGAGAAAAGTGGTTCCTTAGGTAGCTTGAACCTGTGTCATGCAGGGCTTTAGAGATGAGAACTGAGATCTTGACCTTGACTTGGTGTCATAAAGGGAGCCAGTGCAGTAAACAGAATACCAGAGTGGCATGTTCTCTTGTTACTGAGTAGACTGGTGGTAGCATGCTGGACCAATTACAAGCTTTTTGTGGCTAGAACCGTCTTCCTTCCTCTTCTACCAAGCACCATCTTTCTTTCTTTCTTCAAGGCCTTCCTTAAAAATCCCCAATTCCACTACCACCTTCTTTTCAAGCAATTCCTCTTCTCTTATTCTGATCATACCAATCAATCCTTGATATCCTGAACACTGTTTAAAAACAATTGATTCAAGGTCTCAGTATTTGGGTCTTTTTGACTTGTGTTTGTATAGCGTCTAGCACAAGGGGGACCTAGTCCATCACTGGGGCTCCTAGGCACAACCATAATACAAATAGTAAATCAGCATCATCAATAATTCTCACAGCCCCTCACTCCAGAACTGTAGTGTCCTATGTAGACCAAGTTCTTTAAGTTCTTACCTACTTTTATAAAGCTCCATGAAAGCACCCCAACTCTCCAACATCAGCCCTGTTTCCCTTCTTCCCTTCACCTCTAAACTCATCAACACTGAATGAACCATTTACAACTGTTGCCTTGAGTTTCTTTTGTCCAAGCCAGTCATGGATCCCTTCTACTCTTTCTACTCAACTGAAACTGTTATCACTAAGGTCTCTAATAAGTCTTCACAGACAAATCTCAGGGCCTCTTACTCCATCCTCATCTTCCTTGACCTAACATCTCTTCACCATCTATCCTTCCTTCCATTCTTCCACTTGCACAAATCTTAACACATTCTTCTCTCTGACTACTTTATATCTAGCTCCTCTTGTTGCCCTTTCTTCCTTCACAAATCTTCCACTTGCAATCATTTCCCATGTTCACCTCCTCTTTGTTTCTGGTATCATCTGTCCTAAACTGATCCTCTTTTTATTCCTACCATCCTTTCCTCTCAGACCGCTTCCTTTCCCCCGTTATGCTGGTTTTAATTCTGCTGACCTTGTTTCCAGCTGCTATTCTTTCTCATAATGCCGCCTAGAAGCAGCATGTATGAATCACAGGATGACTATGAGCTGCCAATGTGATGTGGCTGTGAAAAAGGCTAATGCAACCCTAAGATGCATCAGGCGAGGCATTTCTAGTAGAGATAGTGAGGTATTATTAACACTATACAAGGCATGGTGAGACCCAGAGGTGCCGACTTTCTGAGTTTGCGAGGGATGTTCTGCCCCCACTCCACCCCTTCCCCCCTAAACTGCCCCTTGCCCCGCCTCTTCCCACACCTGCTCTGCCCCGCCCCTTCCCGCCGCATTCTGCCCCCTCTCCTCCCTCTCGTCCCAAGTGCCTCCTGCACACCGCTGAACCGGTGGGCAGGAGGGGGAGGGTCTGATCCGTGGGGCTGTCGGTGGGTGCTAAGCACCCACTATTTTTTTTCCAATGGGTGCTCCAGCCCCAGAGAATCCACGGAGTCAGTGCCAATGGTGAGACCTCACCTGGAATACTGTATGCAGTTCTGGTCTCTCGTGTATAAGAAAGATGGGTTCAAACTGGGACAGATGTAGAGAAGGGCTACTAGGATGATCAGAGGAATGAAGAACCTACCATATGAGGAGAGACTTAAGGAACTTGGCTTGTTTAGCCTAACCAAATGAAGAATGAGGGGAGATATGATTGCTTTCTATAAATACATTAGAGGGACAAACACTGGGGGCGGGGAGGAAGAGGAGTTATTTAAGGTAAGGGCCAATATAGGCACAAGAACAAATGGATGTCAACTGGCCATCCATGAGTTTAGGCTTGAAATTAGACAAAAGTTTCCAACCATCAGAGGAGTGAAGTTCTGGAACAGCTCCCCAAGGGGAGTAATTGGGGGTAAAAAAACCTAACTCGTTTTAAGACTGAGCGTGATAAGATTATGGAAAGGATGGTATGATGAGATTGCCTACAGTGGTATATGGCCTATCTGCAACTGCTATTAGCAAATATCTCCAATGGCTAGAAATGGAACACGAGATGGGAGGGTTCTGATTTACTTCAGAAAATTCTTTCCTAGGTGTCTGGCTGGTGGGTCTTGCCTGCATGCTCAGGGTCTAATTGATCGTCATATTTGAGGTCGGTAAGGAATTTTCCCCCAGATCAGATTGGCAGAAAGCTCTGGGATGGGGGTGGGGATTTGCCTTCCTCTGCAGCTTTGGGCAAGAGTCACTTACTGGTTTGAATTAGAGTAAATTGTGGATTTTCTGTAACTTGAAGTCTTTAAATCAAGTATTGAGAACTTCCAGTAACTCAGCCAGAGGTTATGGGCCTATTACAGGAGTGAGTGGATGAGGGTCTGTGGCCTGTGATGTGCAGGCAGTCAGGCCAGATGATCACGGTGGTCCCTTCTGGCCTTAAATTCTCTGAGTCTATAAATCTAGTGAACCTGTTATGGGGCTGGTGGACAGGAACTCCTGAGTTCTAAGCCTAATAATAATTGTCAGTCTCGTCATTGTCTTTCATTTGATACATCAGTTTAGAAAGGCAAATAAAATGAGAGGCCGAAACACACAAAAATGTGGGCAAAACACAGCAGAAATTGCTGTTTTGTGCCAATTAATCCCAAAAGTCAGAGTGACAGAAGTTCTGGGAGAGGGATGGATCTGACTTTCCGGTGAACAATGTAACAGAGATGAGGGCCATGAACAGAAAAGCTCGCCAAAGCAAAAGTTGAGACTTGTGACTTAGGAAACCAGAGTAGCTCATGTAGCTGTGTATAATGGCATGAGAATGATCTAAGATTTAGGAGAAAAGTGAAAATCACCTGTGTGCAGAGAAGTGAGGCCAAAAAAAAAAATAAATAATAGAATTTTCCTAATAGTAGAACAATTGCTAATGTGCAATTGGAGTGCAATTTCTTGGGTTGATCCCACCTTCACTGAAGTCATTAGTAACATTCCCATTGACTTCAAAAGTCTAATATCAAGCCCTTCATTTTAGAAATTATTTTTCTACTTTTTGAAATTGTTGTTTTACCGTTACTCTTTAATCTTAGCCATTTATAAGTCATTTGCCTATACAATGAGTTTATATTATTAATTCTTTCAAAGATGTTTCTTAGGGTGCCATAACAGAAATACATGGCTTTATTTACTGAGGCTTTTGTTTTTCTTTTTAGCAAACTTCCCAAAGAATGGCTTTCCACATAATTTAGCAAAAATGAATTTTCAAGAACTGTGCAACATGAATCAGCGGCTGCTTCTGACCGCAGGTAAGACTAATAGGTTTTAATAACTTCAAAACTATAATCCTGACTGTCACCACAACCTAATATACCATGCCACAACTGTCAGTAGG
This sequence comes from Lepidochelys kempii, assembly GCF_965140285.1. NCBI lineage: Eukaryota > Metazoa > Chordata > Testudines > Cheloniidae > Lepidochelys > Lepidochelys kempii. Next base: position 60,589,087 of record NC_136382.1, read on the forward strand.
AAAGGCAGGAAAAGTATTTTCATTAATTTCCATTTCAGTATCTGTGGATTTTGCCTGGAATGCAAAAGAGCAAACACCTGTTCATTACGTCAAAACCTGCACCACAGAGTCTCTAGTACTTTCTGTCCCCTTATTTTTTCAGTGTAATGAAGCTAGGAAGAGTAGGTTACATGGATAAAATGTGTATTTGTATCTACACCAGTTTTTCTACTGCTTCTTTACTAAAATCAGTAAACTTCCCAAGTGATAGCTATCTTCTGTGTCTGTGCTAGCATGTTTATAGGTGACTGCAGACGAAAATGGCTTCTCCGTACTTTCGTCTGTATTTTATGTTATTTCTAGTATGTAGAAATAGAGAGACAATAGAGAAAGAGACAAATTTTGCCTTCACATATGCAGCTCCTCTTGACTTCCATTGGTACAGACACTGGAAGTGTTGAGAGAATTTCTCCCCCACAACTTCGTACTATCCTGTTTGTCTTTCCTTTGAATAGCTGCAAGGTTCATGCATCTTCACCCACATCCCACTCAAATTTTGTATCTGTTTGCCCCACTGTTGACTACTACAAATTCAATTGCCTTGTATATTACTATTGTTTTGATATGTATACAGTGCCATAAGTATGAATGGTGCAAAGTCTCTTTCCTGAAAAGCTAAGAACCTAAAAATTACCAGTTCATCTGCAATGTGCAACCCTGACTGACTGTTGTTATAAAAATAAATATACAGTATTTGGCTACAGAAATGCTCTAAAATTAATACGGTCACAAGTGGAACAAATATGGTCTGCAAGTTACTTTGCTAGAGAGCTAACTTTTATTCAGAGACTAAAAGTACAAACTGCAAGTAGGAAACAGCTTATCTGAATACTTTTAAAAAGTTATTATTCAGATTCTGATTGGACTTACACCAGTATAAATCTTGGGTAGCTCCAACGTCATCAAAGGAGTAGCACCAATGTAAACTTGTGTATGTGAGACCACTAACCACACCAATACATTTATGGATTAGTTGTGCACTCAGGTCTAAATTACAACTTCCTGTATTAGCTTGAGGCAAGGAGCTCAGATGCCATTGTAATGGACACAAAACGGTTCAGGGGTCCTTGGCCTGCCAGGTAGGGGACGGCTATTTATCGAAACTGTTTGAAAGATATATTCATAGTGGAGGTCCATTGCTAACTTTTGGCTATAGAGAACAGGTTGAAAATATTTTTAAGGTCTTTTCAAGACACCACTTGAACTGGTATGCAATACCAGCATTTTTCTTATAGTTCCATCAGTTTCTGCAAGGTTTCTGAATGCAAAATTAAGACCAACATGCTCAACCTGCAGAGCCTAAAGTCAGAGAGACATGGTCTTTTATTGGACCAACTTCTGTTGGTGAGAGAGACAAGCTTTTGAGTTTACACACAGCTCTTCTTCAGGTCCTAACACCTAAATTCTTAATGCACCCCATTAATAAGTGGTGCATAAGTAATATGTTAGCAGGGCTGAGCACCTGCCACTTCCATTGAAACTGTGCTTCTAGCCTGTCTGTTTGAGAAGAAAACTTTCTAACTGTGACCTTGATTCAGCTAAGGTTTCCTGTGGCTGTAGACAGCCTGAAAACATGACTAGTAGAGCTGTTAACGAACAGATTTGTTTCTATTATGTGGTAACTGTGAAAGACACCTTTGCCAGTTTTAATGTCAATATTGCTAGTTGTTTCACTCTGCGTGGAGCTTGCGATTGTGAGTGGAGCTTGAGTAGAGTAACTTCCCTCCCCCACCCCCACCTGACCCATTGAGTATTCAGAGTGATGGATCTGCAGATGTAGTAAACTTGTTCAGAAATAATGCAATAGATCTCTTCTGCATAATAATTTTCTCTGAAGGCCTGTAAAGCTGATTCTGACTTAGAAATAATCTGCAGTTGGAAGAGTAGCTGAAATACCACATGATGCTATTTTATGTGCTCCCAGTAGTGACTATAAGATCTGACAATTTTAAAGACTATCCAAGTGTGAAGGTAGGGATTTGGATTACCCCAAACTCATGGCAAATACCACATCGTGTTAACCTCACAATATTTCCTCATTGTTTTAGTACAGCTAGATGTAGCTGTATGTTTTCTCATTATTTTAACATTTGTGGAACAGTCCTGTTTAAATCTGAGATCAGGATCACAAGCTTTACAACTCAGCTAAAATACACACCTCACAAAAATCACATGTTCCAGTTATTATCTTAAAGGTCAACTGAAACTGTAAAGGTTTCAGAGTAGCAGTCATGTTAGTCTGTATTCGCAAAAAGAAAAGGAGTACTAGTGGCACCTTAGAGACTAACCAATTTATTTGAGCATAAGCTTTCGTCACCTACAGCTCACTTCATCGATGAAGTAAGCTGTAGCTCACGAAAGCTTATGCTCAAATAAATTGATTAGTCTCTAAGGTGCCACTAGTACTCCTTTTCTTTTTGAAACTGTAAAATAGAACTTGAAGAATGGGTGACCTCAGGATCTTTTGATTTACTTAACTGTTTGGAAGCAGCATTTGTTACTGTCCGATGTTTTCATAATAGACTATCATTAAACTTGAACTACTTAATCTGCAATCCTAAAATTTTATCATATCAAGAGAAAAACTAATCTTTCTGAAGTATATAGATACTTATGTCAAGCTAAAGGAATGGGATGAAAGCTGTTTAATGATTGTAAAACTGTTGCCCTTTTCATTGTATTTTTTTAATTAATTAACACAAAATTCAGTTTATAGACGCAATTACTGAAAGGTCAAAATAGACTGACTCAGTGAGTTACTGTTGCCAAAAGCATAATGGTTAGATGAGTAACTGTGGGCCATGCTGTGGATTCCTACTGTGCTGGCTTTTTCCTTCAGACTCATGATTTAGAAAGCAGGTCAGAAAAACAAATAAATGAGAAAACTCAAAGTCAGAATAAGAAAATGGCTGAGAAGTCTTGGATGGATATACGCAACTCTCTATCCGTGAAAGTTTCCAGAATTTAAAAGAAAAAAACATGTTATATAATTAAGGGCCAAATTCTGTGCTATTTTATATGCTCCGGAGCCCCTCTGAAGTCACTGCATGGCATTACACTCAGAATTTGGCCTTAAATGTTAAGTCCGAGGGATTCATTAACAGCAAACATTTCAAAATGACCTATGTTTGGTTAGACTATGCTGTAGATCGGTCACTGGCTGATTGATACTGTGGCCTTTTCTTCATTTTACTAGTGCTCTAAAAATCAAAAGAATCTACAGGTCTGAAGGGGATCACGGGTGGAATCTCTACAACAATCTCAGAATTCTATCCCCTACTAGTACCCCCTGGTTGTCTTGGGTATATTTAAATAAAATGAAACAACTGAAAATGTTTAATAAAGGAAGGGCTTGGTGCTGGCTTCTCATGGGATAAGGGAGAGGAGAAACTTTAATAACAAAAGCAGGAAAAAAAAGGACTTTGAAATCTCCTAACATCGATACTCCCATTTTTGTTTCAAGAAGGTTGTGCTTTTTATTACTTGCAGATCAGTTTTCTTTGCAGGTGATGTGGGCCCAGCATTACATCACCAGAAGAGCAGCCAGGAGTATCTTGATGCCAGGATGACTAAAGCAGAGAGGAATGTATTATCACAGACCGCTGAGAAACTTGCCAATACATTCCTTGCTGGGGGTGCTGCTCTGGGGGAGGAGGAGAGGAGACAATTTTGCATGAAGGGTGAAAGAAAACTTTGTAGAAGAATGATCTGGGGTCAGAATCCTGCTGTCTCCTCTGCGCAGATCTAATTATGGTCATGTACTTCAAAAAGAGGGTTTAACTAAAGCCAGATTTAGCTGGGCATTGCTTAAGAAATACAGCATGAATTCTCAACCCTGCCTTGGAGGAAAATGCTAAATGCTTCTCTATACTTGGAACATTGTCCCATTAGTTGCAGAGTGCAATTTGAGGCTACAATGAGAAATCTCCAATTCAAATCTTTATCACTGTAATGAAGTCTAGCATAAATGTGTATGTGTGTATAATTTATATATCCATACATACATTGGTTCTGTCAGGTTGAAATATTGATTTTCTATATTGACAGATAGGAAAGACATGGTATGTGTTGTGCTATAAATGTTTTATCAGCCTGGCTTTGGGATGTTATTCCCAAGTGTCAAAGCTATGAGTGAGTTACACAGATCATCCCAACTACGTTCCAGTAAAACCCAAATGCCATCCCACTCCATCATGTATTCTGTAAAATATATGCCATGTATATTACAGAAAAAGCTATTTTAGGAATGTTTCAGAGGGCTTTCAGGGCTATTTCTTGTATTCTTCTGTAAGACGACGGGCTTCGGCCTGATCCTGAATCATTAACATCAGTGCCACTGACTTGAATAAGAGAAGGAAATGCGCTTATGAGTCCAACCAAAACAGAATTAGAGGGAGATAAAATTCAAACCACTGAATTTAAACACTTCCACCACTGATGCAAAATAGCTTTTCTGGGGCTAAAATTGTCAGGGTTTTAAGTTTGATCTCTCAGGCCTCTCCAGGACTTGTAGCAAGAGAAGTTTCATGGAGGATCTCTCCATTCCATTGTGCCCCTTTCTAGCCCTGCAGGATCACTAGATAACAGACTTTAAAGTTTCAGAGTAGCAGCCGTGTTAGTCTGTATCCGCAAAAAGAACAGGAGTACTTGTGGCACCTTAGAGACTAACAAATTTATTAGAGTATCATCTTTTGTGGGCTACAGCCCACTTCCTCAATGCATAGAATGGATCATATAGTAAGATAGATAGATATACATACAGAGAAGGTGGAAGTTGCCGTACAAACTGTAAGAGGCTAATTAATTAAGATGAGCTATTATTAGCAGGAGAATAAAACTTTTGTAGTGATAATCAAGATGGCCCATTTAGACAGTTGACAAGAAGGCATGAAGATACTTAACTTAAGGAAATAGATTCAATATGTGTAATGCCCCAGCCACTCCCAGTCTCTATTCAAACCCAAGTTAATGATATCTAGTTTGCATATTAATTCAAGCTCAGCAGTTTCTCCTTGGAGTCTCTTTTTGAAGCTTTTCTGTTACAAAATTGCCACCCTTAAATCTTTTACTGAGTGGCCAGAGAGGTTGAAGTGTTCTCCTACCGGTTTTTGAATGTTATGATTCCTGATGTCAGATTTGTGTCCATTTATTCTTTTCGTAGAGACTGTCCAATTTGGCCAATGTACGTGCCAGCAATGCCCCTCTGCCATGTACATTGGCCAAACCGGACAGTCTCTATGCAAAAGAATAAATGGACACAAATCTGTCAAGCCGGGCCTTAAAAACCTCTAAGGATGGAGATTCCACCACCTCCCTAAGTAACCCATTACAGTGCTTCACCACCCTCCTAGTGACAGGTTTCAGAGTAGCAGCCGTGTTAGTCTGTATTCGCAAAAAGAAAAGGAGCACTTGTGGGGGCACCTTAGAGACTAACAAATTTATTTGAGCATAAGCTTTCGTGAGCTACAGCTCACTTCATCGGATGCATCATGAAAGCTTATGCTCAAATAAATTGGTTAGTCTCTAAGATGCCACTAGTACACCCTCCTAGTGTTTCACCAGATCCAAACCCTTTTATACTTTGGAGTAATTCAGATCTTAATCCAAACATGTCAGCTCAGATCCATTTCTGCAAAATGAATCCGAACACCACCACCTGACACAAATCCCTCCGAGCTGTACAGATTCAGATTTGAAGCTGAACATTCAGGCTCAGGCCCATCTCTAAAGCCAATCTATTGTCTAGTTTTAAACAACAACATCCAGCATTGTAGTATCTCAATTCTCAGGCCCAGATCAAAGGCATTTAGGTGCCTAATTCTTATTTGAAATCAATGGGAGTTAGTTGCCTAAATACCTTTGAGGATCTAGGTCTCAGAGCCTCCCAAATGATTAAAAATCAAGAATATAAACAGCCACTGGCCTAATGCATTTTCTCCATGTCCCTCAAGGTAGTTGGGGTGAATTTTTTGTTTGTGTAGGTTTTCTTTCTTTCTTCCATCTCTCTCAGCTCCCTCTCCTATTACTCCCTTTCTTGTTCTTACTTCATGTCTTCAGCTCTTTCTCCTCCTCTTCCACCTTTTCTCTTCCATGACGTTGTTAGTTGTGACTATATGGAAACTAAGTCAAAGGAGTGAGTTTTACCTTTCATTCTGAAGGCTATGAGAATTGCAGTTGTGCTCATCTCGACTGCTAATGCTTTCCAAAGCCTTGCTCCTCTTGCCAAGGAAACCCTGTCTCCTCCTCTCATGGGTTTCACCTGTGAGGTTTTACCTGTGAGGTCCACTGGAGAACTCCCACTGAGGGAGACTGCACAATGGAATCAGGCATTCTCTGTGACTGCATCTATTTTTGAGGACTGCACTGTCGCAACCTGCAGCATTGTGACTGAATCAGTGAGAGTCTGCAATGGTGCAGTGCTTCCACCCTAGCCATCCTGCTTTAGGTGCACACAGCACTCCCTGCAAGCATTGCAGGTTCTGGGATTTGTTTCACTAATCCCATAATGCCTACAGCAGCTCCTGAGAAGCTGGGGCCATGGTCACACCTGTAGATCGTCACCAATCACCCCGAACCACTGCCAGACTGTCTCTGGAGTGGATCTAGAGGCACAAGCTGTATTATGAGAAGCATCACTGCCTATGAGTGGTGATGCCTGCAGATGTGAGGGACTGGACTGTATTCTTTTCATTCATTTATTCAGTAGTATTTTTCATTTTGGTTTTGCCATTAATGTTTTTTCAGTTCTTATTTTCCTGGTCTTTTGCTTTCATTTGTAGCTGAACTAATGCCTTTCTTCTCTCCTGAGTGGAGAAAGGGAAGTGATCCAAGCCAGGATCTGAAGAGAGGCCATCTCTATAGGGTACCCTCCATTTAGCACATCTAGTTTCTCCTGCCCCCTGCCCCCCCTTACAATGCAGTAGGACTTCCAGGATACGAACCATTCCTTGGGGGGTCAGTGAGGCAATGAATGGGTGCTGAGGCACCATGGGGAATTACAAGAGAGTAATGGGATTGGGTGACAGCAATAGCCTTACTTTGCATTTTAGCTAATGACCCCTTCCTATGTTCGATCTCAGGAGTGTGGGAGACACTGAGGCAGTGGATGGACAGTGGTGGCACTCCCAAGTAGAGTGCACCGAAGGGTGCGCCCACATTTCTCTGGTAATTAATCTTTGATTTTTGTCTTTTGCTTTCCAAGTGAATCTCCAGGGGACCAAAGAAAGAGTTTAAAGTTTGTAATAAAGTTGTAGTTTTTGTTATATTTTTATATCTTTCTTTGCTATCTGAGGGTTGGAACTAAGCAGAGCTGAGGGCAACAAGCACTACCTCTTGGCTACACTAAGCCTTGCCCTGAGGAGAGGTTTGTGGGTGAATGAACAGAGCCAAGAACTGCCTCAGCTGCTCTCACACTTGCATGCAGCCAGCTTGACAGGTGACAGAGCCAGTGCTCTCAGCTGTCAAAGCTGTGACTGAAGGATGGGAAGGATCATTGTGGGACTGTGCTGAAAGGATCAGTTGCAGCTGCTACACCAGCCCTTCCTTTCTACAGTGGCTAATTCTATCCAAGACCCCATCCCAACTCCACCCAGACCCCACTTCTCCCATCCCCAAGACCCAGCCATTCCTGTTTCCTCTGGACCCCACTTACTACTGATGTCTTTGAAAAGTGGCCCAGTGGCTTTCAGCCCTCTCCTTTCTTTCAGGCTCTCTAGGGGGCCTTAGATTGCTGTTCTCCTTCACACTGGAACTTTAGGGGCGTTGGGGTGCCAGGCACAGGTTACTGCTCTTCCCACCTATTGAATTTTCTGTAGATAGTACGAGGCATTCTCCCCCAAGCCTTGGGCTGGAGGGATTGGCAGTCTGCTCACTGCTGTGGCCAAATACAATGTACAGAAATATTTGCAACTATACAAAGACTTCAGCCATGATTTAGCTGGAGGGATGACTGTTCCCTTCTCTGGACACAGGAAAGGGGCCTCCTAGAATCCCACCTCCACAAAAAACTTCATGTATGAGGAAGAGTTGGCCCTCACCTGACACCTCATCTCCACAGAAGGCCCAGTGTGGTGTGAGTGGCCATCTTGTGCTACTCATCCTATTAACTGAGAAGGTGGGAGGGGAATGAAGACTACCCCACTTCCCTACCCAAAGCCACCAAGTATGAGTGAGGAAGAAGAGATGCGTGACAGGGTGCTAACCATGAATGGGAAGGCAAGACAATACCACAGGGCTATGGAGCTTGGATAGTCTAAAGGCTTTGCAGTAGGAGAGAACAACAGAAGCAGACTAAACAGAAGGAAAGGAGACTGTCAGGGAAGTGGCTTGGGAATAGGCCTGGATCTAGCTAATGTGTATGCTAGACCTCAGTGGGTGGGAGGAAAGAAGGGTGCCAATGGAAGTGCAAGGCCTGGATAGTTGGCTGAATGGAATGGTATCACCTGTACCTAACAGATACTGGCAAATTTAGCAGGCCACCAGGCGTCCTCCTGAAAGACAGCACAGACTGCAAACAGGATTAATTATATCTAATAATATACCTCATTGATGGAGATATTGAAACAAGAACAGACAAGTAGTAAACTTTGCTAAACAGTCGAGGATAGAGCAGTACAGAACTGAAAAAGAGAATGAGGGTGGAGAAAATGGTGATAGAAGTGAGTAAGGGTAGAAAGATAAACTTGTGGTTAAGTTACAGGACTAGGAAACAAGATATGTGGTTTGTATTCCAATCTTTATAAAAATAAACTATAGAGATATTTACAAAACACAAAGGCCACCCTTTCTCTAGGAGTATCTTCTTTTGGAACTTCTGATTCCAACTCTTCCTAGTGTAGAGATGCCTTCTTATAGGATTTTTTCCCCAGCATGCCTTTCTGGAGCTGGCTTTTTAAATTTGGCAAAGTCAAACAGCTACAGCCCTTGGGGATCATTTTGTGACTGGTTGCTGCTTGCTACAATTTCCTGTCCTTGATGGGTATGTTTTATACACTCCTGTTATGTTTTCCACCCAGTGCTTTGACATTTTTTGATTGAAACTATATAAGTATTATAGCATTATAAAGTAAATATTATAAATGAGGATTGGGAAGATGTAAGACCCATGAGCCCTCTGATTGTTCTTAGAGAGCTTCCGACCTTTAGCTTGGGCAAAATGGTATGGGGCATGTGGTCTCTGAAAGGCAGCCTATAAAGTTATGAAAGGTTTGTTAAGTTCTTTGTAGAGGGAAAGAGACATATAACTAAGCATTATCATCATTATGCCTGACTCGTAAGAAATGGACCTTCTACAGGATTGTTCTTTCTCTAGGTAACCACTCTCCATTACCACTGCAGATACTGCATGTATAATGGGGTGAACAACAGTTTAACCTCAGCTCAACTTCTGCTTTCCCTTGCACAAGGGGGACTGGGTATTTGTTCAGTTCTGAGCACAGTGGGGCCTGGGCCTCAGAGAACTGCCATAATATAAATAATATAGATGATGCTGATGGTAAAATAAGAATGGCTAAGGGAAGAGAGAAGGGAAAATGCCTTTGGGAGGGTTGGCTCCCCATCCAGTGTCTTAGACTGGATTGAACCTTGAGCTGGGGATGGGTTTTTCTTATCTCAACTTAATTTTCTTTCCTGTTACAAACCCTGTCTCTTGATGAAAAGACCTTGCTGACAGTTTCTTTTGGATTTTGTGATGAGTCATTTCACTAGTTTATCTTTCTCTCTGAATTTGTCCTTCCAAAGATATTACTTTGGGTTTAAAAAATATATGAAATAAGCTATTTGAACTCAGATTAGTCTGGATCCTGAATTCCTTGTGCACTCAAATCCTAAAGGATCTGTCCCCTGAAGGGTAAGAGTTGAGACCATTTAAGTCTAAATTAATGAACAATTTCAACACCTCACTCATAATGCCACTATATAAAGCCACGGTACACACACGCCTTGAATACTGCATGCAGTTCTGATCACCCCATCTCAAAAAAGATATATTAGAAATGGAAAAAGTACAGAGGAGGGCAACAAAAATAATTAGGGGTATGGAACAGCTCCTGTTTGAGGAGAGATTAGAAAGACTGGGATTGTTCAGCTTGGAAGAGAGACAGCGAAAGGAAGAATAAGTGAATAAGGTGAAAGCGAACACGGAAGTCTTATTTACCCTTCACATAATGCAAGAACCAGGAGTCATCCAAAGTAATTAATAAGTAGCAAGTTTAAAAAAAACAAAAGGAAGTATTACTTTACACAATGCACAGTCAATCTGTGGAATTTATTGCTTGGGATGTTACGAAGGCCAAATGTATAACTGGGTTCAAAAAAGAGCTAGATAAGTTCATGGAGGACAGGTCCATCAAGGACTATTAGCCAAGATGGTCAGGGATACAGACCCAAACTCTGAGTGTCCCGAAGCCTCTGACTGTCAGATGCTGGCACTGGACGACAGGGGTTGGGTCACTTGATAATTGCTCTGTTCTATTCATTGCCTTTGAATTATCTGGCATTGGCCACTGTCAGAAGACAGGATTCTGGGCTACATGGGCCATTGGTCTCATTCAGTATGGCCGTTTTTATGGTATCAGATTTCTCTTGTCACTCAACAGAAATCAAAGGGCCTTCAACAGGTGCAATTCTTGCCCCACATCTATTTGCCCTGGTAACTGAGGCAAATGGTCTTGGCCAGGGGTTCTCAAACTGGGGGTCAGGACCCCTCGGGGGTCGCGAGGTTATTATATAGGGGGTTGCGAGCTGTCAGCCTCCACTCCAAACCCTGCTTTGCCTCCAGCATTTATAATGGTGTTAAATATATTTTAAAGCGGTTTTAATTTATAAGGGGGGTCACACTCAGGGGCTTTCTATGTGAAAGGGGTCACCAGTACAAAAGTTTGAGAACCACTGGTTTTGGCTGTTCCCAAAGGATCTGCTTTCAATATATATTTAAATTCAAATTTTTATTGCTGTTTTTGCACTATTCATGGAGTTTATAAAAGGAGGCACATAATGGAGCAGAGAGACTGAGAGAATGCACATAGAGATGGGACTGGATGTAGAGGATTAGTAACAGGAGACAGAACTCAACTCCAGATCACCAAAGAAAACAGCACAAGCCAGTGATGACCAATAGTTTATCATTTTAGGGCTGTTAGTGGCCCATATGAATTGAGCTGGTGATCTCAATTCAATTGGCAGTGAACAGGTTTACACATAATAAATACCTCTCACCTTTGAAGGTGCTTTTCTAGGATAGGGATAAAGTGAGGCTGCAGGGAAACTCTCACTGACACTTTCAAACCATCCCTGATTGGTGGATAAAAAAATGGGCTTTAATCTCCAGGGCTGGTAGGGCTGCCAACTCTTATAATTTGATTGTGAGTCTCAGGATATTAGGTGTTTATCTTAAAGTCCCAGCTCCTTTAGTCATGTGACTATGTAAGAATCTCGGCTTTTTTTTTTAAGTATGTTTCTAGCCCTTATGGCTGTGGAGAAATTATTGAAAATGGGAATGCTAACGGATCAAACATCAAAAGACAAATTTAAAAAGTCCCAGAAATTATTTATTGAAATCTCATTTTAATTGGCTAATTTTAAAGCCAATCTCATGATTCTGAGGGCCTGAGTCATGATTTGTGAACATTTGGGGTTGGCAATGGTGCTGACAAGCCAACAAAATGGTTTAGGGTTGCTCAGTCTGGTTGATCTGAAATGCTCCCACACTGATATAGATTTGTGTTTGTGTTACACTTTTTAGACCACACGTCAGTTCTTTTGCAGTAGTCACTTTATAAGCTGATCAAATATATAAGAAATAATGTTGGCAAAATCAATGTATAAAAAGTAAAAAGGCTGATTTTGGAGATGTCAGTAATTCATTCTTTGTGCCTTATCTAAAAGAAATATTTTGTACCTGATTCTGTCAGGACAACACTCACCAATAGTGTCTAGCAGGAGAGAGAGTTCAATGTGCAAAACCACATTATTTGGACAACACAAATTCATTTCTGGAATGGTGAGATGGCAATAACTGCCAGATTAAAGGGAATGAGCTGGGTGATTTGTAGAAAGTAAATCAGAGAAGATAATACTGCAACGCTCTTATAATAATTTATTATCATAATATGTACTTCTATAGCGCTAAAGGCCTGATCCAAAGATCATTAAAGGCAATGGGTAGCTTTCAATTAACTTCAATAGGCTTTGGATCAAACCCTTGTTTGTGTAGTCTCTGGGCATACATATGTATCTCTACATACATGAATACTCAGCATATATAAAAATAATTTATACACAAGCAACCAAAGGTGATAATTGTCATACTCCTTAACTGGAAAAACAAGCCAACATAATTCTTGATATGCTGTGAAGGTGACAACATTTCACATTATTGGGTAAAATGCAGCAGAGTTTGTGCTCTTTGAAATTTGTCAATCAGCTCAGCAATGCAGCCAAGACATACGGACTTTGTAGCTTCATGCATCATCCACAAAAAGATGGTCTTGAACCTCGCTGAGGAAATAGGTAACAAATAATTTACTCAGTGAATCTCGCATCTTTCTTCCTGGGAATGTCTGCAACGAGTCTGCGGTAGCAGATGGGCAGGACTAGGCAATTTTTAGAAAACATTTCCTTCCTGGGACACGCACACCTTGCCTGAAGCATCACTCTTCAATCAATTGTGAATTCATAGCCCTGGATGTGAAGAGTGCAATCAACTTCTTCTCACTTCCGTGCCAAGGCTCTAGAATGTGGGTTTGGAAACTATGTCCTCCTGCTGTGCTAAACGGTGTTCCATTCCATAAGAAGCCTACCACCTTGGGTTCAGCATGCCAGATTAAAATTCAGTCAATGTAAATAAAATTGGATCACTCAAAAGTTTCCAGAAGATGAACACAAATTGGGCACTGGTGTGGCCAAAGGAAATTCATTTTAAAACTCAAGTGCATACTCACAGAAATGTCTGGTGAGATCTCCCAGCTCTGGACCTGAACAATGTTATTAGTACAATGCGATCAAGGTGACATTTTACAAATAGTTTGCATGGGCAATAGATGTATCACATAAAAAAACTTTTCACTTCTTAACTGAGGAAGTGTCAAGGATGTTGAGGATATGCTACATAGTAACTCTAGTGCTCACCTTTCACGCTCCTGCTCCAAGAGGTTGGTAAAGTCATCGCTTTTGTTCATGTAATCTGTATGTTTATGCTTCTCGTTTTCCAGCTCATAAACTGTACGCCGATGGCACTTCTCGGCCAAGAGGAGCTGTTCCAACATGCGTCGATACGTCTCTTTCTGCTTTTCTTCCAGTCTGTCCAGCTGGATTGTTGAAAAGGAGAATGGGCTGTTTGAAAGGTCTCATTCACTGACATTGACTGATTAACTAACCGAAGAAACTGTATTTAGTAAATGCCAGTTCAGTAATTTTATGTCTTGGGTTTTACATAAAGCAGCGGCTAGGAACCAGAATAATTGTTCTGTGAAAAGAATGATTTCTTTATACAGTATATTTATATTAAACATTTGCATAGCTCCCAGATATATGAAGAACAGAATCTGACACCATTTTAAAATACTGAGTGCTTCCTGCAACATGGTGCTGAGCACCTTCAACTCCTACCAACTGGAAGGGGAAATGAGGGTGTTCAGTGCCTCCAGTGCAGCAGGTCTGAGGCAATGCTCTTTTAAGAACCTGAACAGACACGGTGTTCAGCCTCTCCTGTCTGGTAATGTGTTCTCAGGCCTGTTGAAGTCAATGGCAGTTGAGGACACCCATCAGAACAAAAGAGGGTGGACCCTATGTACAAATTAAGATGCCTAATGTTAGACAGCTAAATCCTGCATTCGAATGGCTAGATGGGAATTTAGATGCCTAAACATGGGGTTTGGCACTTAAGTTGCATGCCTAAAGCTGAAAATTGGGGTGCGCATCTTCGACATGCACTCGTAGCTGCCATTCATTAGATTGATTAAAAATAAAATCTAAATTAGCTAGAGTCAGTGTGGATTCTTTTTATAATACATTTCTGGTTACTGTTCATTTTAGAATTTTTTTCTTTTCCTCTTCTTTTACAATTTATCTCATTACTTTATTGGCAATGGTTTATTTTTTTTAATTTGTCTAATGTTATTATTAATTATATTGTTATTAATTATTATTATTATTTATTATTATTCCAGCTATTTTTCAAACACTAGTTTTCTGGTACACGTGTATAAAGTTGCTAGGAAAGAGCAATACCAAACATCGCTATTCACGCTGCTACTTTCAGTGTTTTGTTGGGGAGAGGGCAATTGAATCTGAGTTCTCATTCAGTTTGTAACAAACTTCCCATTCAGCTAGATCCACACAGTACCCTTCTGATTATGTGCCTCCAACAAAAATATCACCTGATCACACTCATCCCACCCATTGTGGGAATCATGTCTTCCACAGCCAGGGCTGGCCAAGCTAGTTGCTATTTTATGCTATCCCTGTAATGGGCTAACGGAAAGATGAGAACAGGATTGCAGCCCTTTTGAAACAACTCTAGATGATAAACAGGAGAGTCTGAGGTGCTCATTAAACTTCACAAAGGAGAGAGCCTGGCATCAGCTGCATTCTCATCTGGACAATGGACCTTTAGAAGCCAGAAAATATTGTAAACGCGGTATTTTTATACCAATCATCTTCTAATAAATTCCTTGCTGTACAAGTTTTACAGAGAACAAAGAGTCCCTCCCAAACCATCGGACTCCATGGATACAGTGCCCTTGCCACCTATTACAAAAGAGTCTTGTTAAGTTCTTTTATCATTGTTCAAAGTGAATATTTAATGTATCCTCCTGAATGGTACAATCTGTTTTCCCCACTTACTCACCTCACAAATATTCCAGAAGATGTCACATTAAAAGTACGCAGTGTATTTTAAATTGTCTTCTACTAGACACAATTAATATGAATTGTACTGTGTTCTACCCAGAAAGTCCTTGCAAAATTGTACATACATTGTGGCATATTATACATTTTTTGGCTGGCAGTTATCAGTGCTAGGTTTTTGACTTGCGGGTAGAGTTCATCAGCTGCACTGTTCCTATTCTGGTACTAAGCAATAAAGTGGCTGCATGCATCCTAAGACTCTTGGGTGTTTTGTGACTCACTTTTTTCCTATATGAAGCAAATGTTGGCATGAGTTAATATGGGGGGTCTCTTGGCCAATTCTTATGAATACTTAGCCTCATAATTTGCACTGGACACCTTGAATATGGTGAGGGGATCTCAGATACAATATACATGTATTTATAATGTGTCCTGATCCTTCTTTACATTTTTTTTAACATAACCAATCACCCAGGCATGTTGAATCAGTTTGATCACTCTGTTGACTCTAAATTCTGAAAAGATGTAATCTAATACAGTGGGTTGTTCAACCATTGTATCATTATTACTGTAATTATTGTACCATTATTACTGATGTATTTAGAAAAAGTAGAAGAGATTAACTAAAACCCTAGGGATGCTAGTCTTTACCTTAATAACTGAACTCAAAGATGGCCTTTTTTACCTTAAGAACGTGCTCGGTGCTTAGTTTTGGATACACCCTGTAGATATTAGGACCTTTCTCTGGTCTCCTACCTATTCTACACTGGTATAGCTTCATAGACTTCAAACCAAGGATCAAATGCTATAGGTCTAACTTAGAGCCTGATCTTGCCCCCTATACGCCTGATTCTCCACACTGTTACACCATTTTAATGCTCGTGTAACTTTGTTGACTTCAATGGCATTAAACCAGCATAAAATCAGCATTATAACAGAGAATCAGGTTGACTGATGCCATTGGGTACAGGATTGTGCCCACAGTCATCGTATTGACAAAATGACTGTTGAAGACAAACTTTCTAAGGACTGAGTAAAGACTATGGGATTTGGTCCCTAGACTTAACTTCTTCACCTGATGCAATGATCCAGTCTCATGAAAATTGGGGTGGGAGGGAAATTTATTTTGCATGTGGATTGACTTCAATGGAGTAACATTTAATTTACACTGGTGTGAGTGAAATAGACTTCTCATCCTAACTGCTCACTTGATGATACTCTAACAGAAGACACACTGTCAAGAGCACTTATCACTACAGATTTGTACCTATTAATGGAAAGGAATTTAAAATGTGGAGTCAAAATGTAACCATTCACCATCCTGGGAGGGTTTGTCTTTGCTTAACTGCTTCATGTTCACTACTTAGGGGAGCAGGGGGGGAAGGAGGGCAAAGTCCCCTAAAGAACATGAGAGGCTTTTGTTTTTGCATTCAGAGCCAATGCTATTATCATGGGGAACATGCTTTGGTGGTTTCGTAACAAGGAAATATTCACCTTCCCTTCAATTCCTTTTATTTGCATGAGCAGTGAACACTGCATTTGGCTCTTGCTTTGTGCAATGACAGCAAGGTAAATGGGCACAGTTTATTCATCATGACTCATTCTATCCATCCTTTCTTGGGGAATTGGATAAGTTATTACCTCTGAAATGGGTTTCTCATAGACATCTTCCCCTACAGATTTTTCTTGGGCAAGGATGGCATCCCTATGCAACACTCGCAGCACGTTCTCTGGAGCTGCAGATCCATAGTGGGCCTCTAAAACTTCAGGTTTGGTTTTCTCTGTCTTCAGCATGTGGATGACATCTTCTCTAGCCTGCGGGATTTCAATTCAATATAATTAGACAACCTACAATCAACAAGCAAACCACACGTGTATTACTATAACTACAGTGTGTGCAGTGTGTGTATATAGTACACACACAGAGTACATGGTGGGGGGGGGCGGGGGTTAAAAGAATATTAAGATTCCAAAATCAAGCAGGTGGGAAATGCCAGAATAAAGATTGCCTCTGTAATCTTCATTTGACTCTTTGTGGCTATGAATTATTGTGCTGGAAATGGCCCAACTTGATTATCATACACATTGTAAGGAGAGTGATCACTTTAGATAAGCTATTACCAGCAGAAGAGTGGGGTGGGGGGAGAGAAAACCTTTTGTAGTGGTAAACACCCATTTTTTCATGGTTTGTATGTATAAGAACATCTCCTGTATTTTCCACAGTATGCATCCGATGAAGTGAGCTGTAGCTCACAAAAGCTTATGCTCAAATAAATTGGTTAGTCTCTAAGGTGCCACAAGTACTCCTTTTCTTTTTGCGAATACAGACTAACACGGCTGTTATTCTGAAACCTGTTTCCTACCATCACGTATGAAGTCTATGACATTCGGGGTAAAACCTAGCTCTCCTGGGTCCCAGTCTAGGACCTTAACCAGAATAGAACATCCTTGTTCTTCTTACTACCTCCTGCCTCATCCACTGTCCATCCTGTGCACTGGATGAAGAAGGTGTCTTGTAGAACAAAGAATATATGATCATGTAATTAAACTACACCATACAGCACACACAAGGGGGCTGAATTAAGATTTCATGGACAACTATAATTCTGTCATTTCCTAACGACTGAATGCTTGACTTTGCAACCATAATGTTCTTTTAAAGTAATTATTGTACGTAAATGTCTAGGTTTTTTTAAAAAGGGAACTGGAAAAATAAAATACATGGAACCATATTAACTGCCATATGGATCAGCAGTAAGGTTTGAATTAAGGACCTTTATATTCATAGCATGGATCTCAAAAACTTGAGCTAAGAGAGTAACTAGTAGTAATAAAGAACTGTTAACATCTATGTGGACCAGCCACTACAGGGGGACACAGCACACACTTTGACAGTGGCTTACCTAATTATTTGCTGGACAACAGAGGAATCTTAGGAGTTTATTCCCGGCTCTGAATGGGAGTTTGTTCTTGTGGTTACAAATAGCAGAGCTAAGCACATTGATTTGACATGCTGTGGTTCTGCCATATCAGAAACAGAGGCCAGGTCTCAACTGTGTCTGAAGTGACTTTGTGCAATACCTGTTGCCCCACTGGTAAAATGGGGGAATGACACTTGCCTGTCTCTTAACGTGAAGTTATGAAGCCTTGCTCAATAAGAAGGATTGTGAATTTCACAGAATTATAGTCAGTAAGTAGAGAAGAACTCATGCTTTCCTACTGGCTCTCTCCTTCCCTTAGGTCAAAGAGGCAGCTGCTGCTCCTGCCCCATGTAATGCTCAATCTGTGCAGATCTGGGAAGACATTTCAGTGCACATGGAAGGTTCAGAGATTTTAGCAGCAAGCTTCTATAAAGCTCTAAACACACACACAAATGATGATTTTCAAAGGCTTATAACTTGGCCAAATCTGGGTGTGTTTTCATGGGGAAGAAAAGGTACCTCTCTGTCCCCAGGACTATCCCTCTGCCAATTTTACCATGGATGCACTAGAGCTCTTCAAAGAAAAGGCTTTTAACATTAGCAAAACTAGCTCTTTTCCCTAAACTTAATTCTTGGAAACAGCTAAGCCACTTTTACTGACACTTAAAAATTAAGCCTGAGGTAGAGTGTAAGCAGCCCACATAAGAACATTAGCAGTTATAAACAACTAAGAACAGGGGCTTCTAATGGAAAATATTAGGCAACCAGGTATTGCAACTGTCTCTTCCTGTAATATAGAGAATTCATGATAGAGGAGTATAAATGTTTTATCAGCATGAGTCTGAGGAAGCCACATTACTTATGAGTGACAAAAATGAGTTATACAGGTCATCCCTAACTTATGCCAATAAAAGCTGTACACTACAATCGATCATGTACTCTGTATAAGATACTTACAGTACATGAAAAGAGTTATTGTAGGAATGCTTTAGAGACGTTAAAGAAAATTTATCATGACTATTTTTCATACTCTCACTGTAACAGCAGGTACATTACTTATCATGAGTTCAGTGTTTCTGTGCTCAGAGGAAGCCATAAAACCCTCTCAAAGTGGAATGAAACAGTTTTTCTATGCATATAAATATCACAATTTTCAAATCCATTCTCCTGGGCCCTTCCAAAGGAAAAAGCGAGTATTGGATCCCACAGAAAAGCGGAAAGCACTGCAAGGCTGCGAGATATTGGATGATTAATTTGTGATGTTCTGCCCTCTACTACAGGACTGAACATAATTTGAGGGGGGAAACAAGTAAATATTTCTCTGTTAGGCTGATTTTATTTCATATATAATGACAACTCATTGAAAATGTTTTTGGAATGTTAAAAAGTTCAAAGGAGGATGGGAAGATGGATGGACAGGGGACAGATGAGGTGCTCAAAGATATATGATATTAGTTCTTCACATAGTTCTATGACTTTTCACATGGATATCACCATATGTGTATATATTTACAATATGTGATATATGTCCATGTCACATGTACTGTATATTCCCTTGTATATATGTGTGTATAAACGAAAAAGTGTGTGTGTAGATATCATATGCTCATTGTTCATATCCTCATCTTGTCAGGGGTATCAGCTAGTTCATCAAGTACTGTTTCCTTGTATGTTACCATGGGCTTATGATAACAATTTATGAAAAGCAAACTAACAAACAGATACTCCACTGAGGTTGCTAGGAAGCATCAGAGCAAAAATAGGTCTGTGCTGAACTGAACACAAATTGCTTTTATCTGGTAAGACACAAATCCAGGAGTGGGAGGATTTTGAAGTGCAACTGCTCTTAAATCTTAATGGGCTACAGGGTCACAGATAATAGTGTAGCTTTCAGTATTTCTCAGGATTTCAGTTAGTCTCCCTACAAACTCCTCATAATGATTGCATGGGGAATTGGCTAAAATAGCTGGCCTGTGAAATTAATGATTTCATGCTTCCTCCAAATGACTAATTTTCCACTTAAACAACAAGACTAGCCCTCGTGTTGCTGTTTTGTTTTAAGGTATAGTGAAAAAGTATATAATTAAAATAAATTTTAGGACACAGGCCATTTTCAGATAGCAAGCCAAAATAGTCCTGTTGGGAAAGAGCTGGGTTGCCTGGGGCCACATACTTGGTTTTAAAAAAAGAAAAAGAAAAAAGAACTGAGGCAGATTCTCCACTGTGAAGTACTTTTGTTGAAGTACTTCTTGGCTATGTCTTCACTACAAAGGTTCACTGCCAGCTTACAGCCACCAACATTCCTATATCACAAGAGCATG
The DNA here is from genome assembly GCF_965140285.1 of Lepidochelys kempii. Lineage (NCBI taxonomy): Eukaryota > Metazoa > Chordata > Testudines > Cheloniidae > Lepidochelys > Lepidochelys kempii. The sequence goes on from NC_136382.1 coordinate 60,609,212, forward strand.
TGCACATTTGGCTGCTTTTGTTCTTGCCGCACATCGTCGCCACTTGTGGTTGTGTCAGCGGAAAATGTAGTGCACTGTGCGTGGACGTCCCAGTCTCTTCCGCACCACTGTCCGATGCAATGCTCGTGGGACATTTTGCAGTGCATTTTGGGATGCCAGCATAGTGCTCAGATTTATGGGAGCTCCCCCATAATTCCATCCCATAATTTTCATGCCATTTTTAAAAATTCCTACAGTTCCTCATGCCACTTTTCTGTCTATTATGTCACTAAAAGAAACATGAATCCTGAACAGCTCAGAGGAATTTTCAAGTCTGTTTTAGAAACTCAGGGCACATTGAATTTGTGGAACTTCCGCTACCAGCTGTAGTGCTGCAATGAAGATAAGACAATTGAGGAGGGGTAATGCATAATGTAGACAGTGAATTAAAACTGAGGGTGTTGCAGGCATTTGCTGACCAGCTCCACACAGTAGAGTGGTGCTTCTACGCTGGAGAAAGGAGCACTGAATGGTGGGACCACACTGTGATGCAGATTTGGGGTGACCAACTGTGGCTGCAGAACTTCTGGAGGCAGATGGCCACACTCCTGGATCTGTGTGTTGAGCTCTCCTCAGCCCTCTAGCACAGAGACGTTAGAATGAGAGCTGCTTTGGCAGCGGAAAAGCGGGTGGCAATTGCACTCTGGAAGCTGGCAACTCTGGTTGGTAGGTAGTCACTTTGGTGTTGGAAAACCCAGTAGAGTGGTTGTCAGAAAGGTGTCCAAGGCCATAAGTATCTCTTGATATGCAGACATGTGAGTCTGGACAATGTGCAGAAAATAGATGAGGGATTTGAAGCTTCCTGAACTATAGTGGGACAATAGATGGCACACATATCCCAGTTCTGGCAAACAGAGACTCTATCATCCCAACTGGTGGGTATTTTCTTTTATGTTTCTTGTTTGTTTAAGGACACAATGTTACTTAATATAAAACACATGCGAGGGCACAAGCACAAGGAAGGGATTTCAGATTGGAAGTAAACTTGCATATAAAATCACAGACTGCAGTCTCTAGCGGTTTTTGGTGGAATAAATGGGGTTTTCTGGCACTAGAAAACCATTTCTCAACTCCATTCCCCTTGTCATTGCGGTAAGTGGGAACATTCAGAGATATGAGACAATCAGATATTACAACAATTTCTAGTCAATCAAGATTTTATTTTAAAGTTTGAGATTATTTAGACAAGAGGTTGAGAATCACTGTGAGGAACTTAGAAAAATGGATGAGTTTTCACTTTTAGAAAATCACTTTACCTTTTAAATTCACTCATAACTTAAAATTGTTTGATATGAAAACTCCAAACCAATTTTATATGCTGTTCAGATTGTATGTTCTTTAAAGCTGGTACCATATCGAATCTTCCTTTATGCTGTACAGTGCCTACCATGTTACTGATGCACTAGCAGTAGTTTTCAAGGTGAACTAGCACAAAAGTTACTTTTACCTAGTTAGAGTAGAAAGGTTTTTAGTTACTAGCAGTTTTTGTTTCACCTGGGAGCCATGTGAGGGGCTCTGTGTGTGAACTTTTGATAGGAGGCTTGTGAATGTTACAAACTCAGTTCCACCTAATCTGAATTTAAGGCCTAAATTTACAAAATAAATAAAATAAATTAAGCCATTGCATTTGGGTGCCTCCATTTTTCAGTGCCCAACCTGAGAATCCTTATACCTGTTTTTCATACTATAAGAATAAAGGGCTACCCAGAAAAATCAGAGACAATACAATTTGAAACTGATAAAATGAAATAATTTTTACACAACCTACAGCTAGCACATAGAACTCATTGCCACAAGATATTAAATCCAAGATCTTACAGGAGTAAAAAAAGAACTGGACTTTTATATGGATAATAAGAACGTCCACAGTTACATTAGAAAGGATAAAAGTATAAGGGATATATGCCCTCATGCTTGAGAGCCTAAGCCAAGCACTAGCTTCTCTGTAATTAGGCAGAAAATGCCTGTTTTCTGGCTTTTCCGTTATTGTCCATTGTGAATATTGTTATATCTTCTTCCTCTGAAGCATTGGTTCTGGCCTCTATCAGAGAGGCTAGTGGACTAGATGAATCACTGGTCTGATCTAGTATGGTAATACCTATATTCTTAATAACTAGGGACCATATTGTTGAAATTCACATATGCAGTTGGTAAGGGTTTTCAACTCGAAGGCAGAGAGTGACCAGGGCCAGGGTCAGAGCCAGGAAGCTATGGAATTTTAACTCTGGATTTCCTGAGTTTCCAGTGTTTAGGGTTTTTTATATAACATAGAATCATAGAATATTACGGTTGGAAGAGAACTCAGGAGGTCATCTTGTCCAATCCCCTGCTCAAAGCAGGACCAACACCAATTAAATAATCCCAGCCAGGGCTTTGTCAAACCAGGCCTTAAAAACCTCTAAGGATGGAGATTCTACCACTTCCCTAGGTAATCCATTCTAGTTCTTCACCACTCTCCTAGTGAAATAGTGTTTCCTAATATTCATCCTAGACCTCCCCGACTGCAACTTGAGACCATTGCTTCTTGTTCAGTCATCTGCTACCACTGAGAACAGCCTAGCTCCATCCTCTTTGGAACCCCTCTTCAGGTAGTTGAAGGCTGCTATCAAATCCCCCCTCACTCTTCTCTTCTGCAGACTAAATAACCCCAGTTCCCTCAGCTTCTCCTCGTAAGTCATGTGCCCCAGCCCCCTAATAATGTTTGTTGCCTTCTGCTGGACTCTCTCCAATTTTTCCACATCCCTTCTGTGGTGGGGGGACCAAAACTGGACACAATACTCCAGGTGTGGCCTCACCAGTGTCTAACAGAGGGGAATAATCACTTCCCTCGATCTGCTAGCAATGCTGCTACTAATACAGCCCAATATGCCGTTAGCCTTCTTGGCAACAAGGGCACACTGCTGTCTCATATCCAGCTTCTCGTCCACTGTAATCCCCATGTCCTTTTCTGCAGAACTACTGCTTAGCCAGTCGGTCCTCAGCCTGTAGCGGTGCATTGGATTCTTCCTTCCTAAGTACAGGACTCTGCACTTGTCCGTGTTGAACCTCATCAGAATTCTTTTGGCCCAATCCTCCAATTTGTCTAGGTCACTCTAGACCCTGTCCCTACCCTCCAGAGTATTTACCTCTCCCCCATTATAGTATCATCTGTGAACTTGCTGAGGGTGCAATTAATCCCATCATCCAGATCATTAATAAAGATGTTGAACAAAACTGACCCCAGAACCGACCCCTAGGGCACTCCGCTTGATACTGGCTGCCAACTAGACATCGAACCATTGATCATTGAGCCTGACAATCTAGCCAGCTTTCTATCCACCTTATCGTCCATTCATCCAATCCATACTTCTTTAACTTGCTGGCAAGAATACTGTGGGAGACTGTATCAGAAGCTTTGCTAAAGTCAAGATACATCACATCCACCACTTTCCCCATATCCACAGAGCCAGTTATTTCATCATAGAAGGCATCTATTAATATTGTGTTAAAGGACAATATTTCTCATCCTTGACAATCACATTCTTTGGTTGGGAATTTGAGTTTGGGATTACAAAGGAGCCCGAGGGAGTAGTTTCAATGGGATTTCAGTGCCTGACAAATTAAACTCTGCTGAAAAGTTAACCCTTGATATTTCTCCCCCACTTAGCATATAGAGGCTAATCTGGTTGAAAGAGCTGGGTAACTGGTAACAGGTTCTGGAAGAAGGGGGTTTGGGCTGAGTGTGATCTGTCATGTTATCTGTTTTGATATCTCAGTGTGATCTCCGGTGTCAGCTCAGCACTGAGGACTCATTTATGCCTTCTTCCTAATTCTTCCTGAGACTTGATGGGAGAACAGTAGGATGCATTCCCCCGCAAAGTGAGTCAGAAATCATGTGGCTCTCTGATCTAAAGCCTCTGAGAATAGCTGTTTAGTGAGCTGTTGAGGATTTAATTTGAAAAAGAAAGCTGTCTGTGAAGCTGAAGATTACAAAGGGTGAAAGACCATGTCTGACTTCATCATGGGAGGATACAACTCCATTCTAGCCTACATCTTGGAGTCCCTTTCTTATCACTTCCCTTCATTCTACCAACACTGCCAGCCTCACTCCCCTTCATGCCCTCTTCCCACTTCTAGCTTTATGCCTTCATCCATGCTATTACCAGTGGTTGGAATAACCTTTCAATCACATCTTCTCCTCATTCAAATCCTTTAATAAAGGCACACTTATTCTGTAAGACCTTAACACTAATATTCGTCAAGTGCCTTCTCTATCCCAACACATTATAAGAAGAAGAGAGGAATGGGAGCAGAATAAGAGGAGAAAAACATTCCCCAAATTATAAACTAACACTGCCCCTCTCCTCTGGTCACCCAACATATCTTCTTCTTTACCACTGATGTGGCTTTGATATTGTTTCTTGTCCCAAACTGACCTTAGTTAGTGCTTTACAAATAATAAATAGCATCACAGATGTTTTAATTTTGTATAAAATACTCTTGGCCTGATTCTCATTCTGATTCTCACCACAAAGTTCCATTTACATCACTCTGGCCTTAAAGTTGGTATAAATTACACGGTAAATAAGGGCTTTGTGAAAAGGAGTCAGGCTGAGAACATTTTATGCAAAAGAGGCAGTTACTCCTCTGTGCAGTAACTGATGTTCTTTGAGATGAGTGTCCCTGTGGGTGCTCCATTCCCGGTGCTGATGTGTCCATGCACTTTCGCTCGGAGATTTGTACACCAGTACCCGCATGGGTCTGCCTCATGCGCCGCTGGTGCCTTAACAGCGTGTGCGCGGCCATGACTCCTCAGTTCCTTCTCTACAAAGGAGACCGCCCCAAACTCCAAAGTAGAGGGGAGGAGTGTGGGTAGTGGAGCACCCACAGGGACACTCATCTCAAAGAACATCAGTTGCTACACAGGTGAGTAACCTCCTCTTCGAGAGAGAGATGTCCCTGTGTGTGCTCCACTCCAGGTGACTGAATAGCAGTATCTCTAGGATGGTAGGGACTTCAGATCTGGTAAGAAAGCTGTAGACAGCACAGCTCAGGCCATTTGAGTGTCAGTCAAGGGTCCCCGAGTAAAGGCATAATGTTTGGCAAAGGTGTGCTTCAAAGCCCAAGTCGCAGCCTTGCAGGGGAATGTTATGTAGGAATGCAACAGATGTTGACACAGATCTGGTAGAGTGTTCCTTAATAGAGGTTGGAGGATGTATCTTCTTTAGTTGGTAGCATAAACAGATGCACTCCAATATGCAGTTGGATATTCTCTGAGTGGATAATGATTTGCCCTTAGATCGCTCTGCGACTGAGATACAAAGTTTAGGGGAAGCCCTGAACAAACTAATCCTATCCAAATAAAAGGACAAAGTTCTGAGCACATCAAGTGTGTGCATTGCTGCTTCGAAAGAGTTCACATGCGGTTTAGGAAAGAAGGTTGGTAGATGGATGGGTTCATTAAGGTGGAAGGATGAATATACCTTCAGGAGAAATTTTGGATGCATTCGGAGCATGACTTTATCCTTAAAATAGATAGTATACGGTGGGTCAGCCATGAGAGCTCCAAGTTCTACATGTCTGGCGGATGTAATTGCCACTGAGAATGCAGCTTTCATAGAGAGGTGTAGTAGAGAGCAGGATGCTAACAGTTCAAAGGGCTTTTGCATCAAACATGTGAGGACCAAGTGGAGGTCCCATGGCTGAGTGGGTGGTCTGATGGGGGACAGGGTCTGGATGCCTTTGAGGAATCTTTTCGTGGGGTAGGCAAAGATAGCGGTGTCACCGATGTTCCGGTGAAATGCTGTGATTGCTGCCAGATGTACCTTTATGGAGCTAAAGGAGAGCCCAGATTGTTGGAGCTCCGGAAGGTAGTTCAGCACGACTGGAAGAGGTGCGGAAGTAGGAGCGATTTGCCTGGCAGAACACCATGCCGTGAACCTAGACCACTTATTGATATAGGTGGTATGTGTAGATTGTGTCCTGTTGTGTAATAGTACAGTTTGCACCTGCTTGGAGCAGCCTCGTTCTTCGTAGGAGAACCATTGAAGAGCCATGCCTTGTCGTGGAGCATTGCTATGTTTGGGTGGTGTAGATGGCCCGTGAGTTGGGACAATAAAACAGAAGCAATGTTGTCGGTCATGATCCTGATCTTTTGTTTCTTGATGAGTGGGAGAAAGTGGAGGCAGGCGTTGTGGACCACTCACAGCTCTAGAAGATTTATACGTAGTAAGTTATCTGTAGGGGACCATAATCCTTGAGTGGTATGGTGACCCATGTGTGAACCCCAACCAGTGAGGATTGCATCTGTAGCGATTATAATAGAAGGGGATTCCTGTAAAAATGGGACCCTGGAACAGAGATTGTGTGGTCAAGTCCACCATATGAGTAAGTCCTTGATCTTGATAGGCATGATGAGAAGTTTGCATAGTCTGTGTACATTTGGTTTGTAGACTGTGGCTAGCCAACCTTATAGGCATCGCAAGTACAAGCATGAGTTCTTGACCACAAAAGTGCATGCAGCCATGTGGCCTAGAAGTTGTAGGCAATTGTGAGCCGTGACCTGTGGGCTGTTCCGCAGTTTGGTGACCTGATTCTTTATGTTGATGAATCTCTCAGTTGGAAGACACACTATGCTACTTGTGGAGTTGAGGTGTGCACCTAGGAACTCCAGACATTGAGTAGGGATTAATGTGGATTTGTTTTTGTTTATTTGCAGGCCAAGTCCCTGAAAGCAGTCGATGGTCATCTGTGTGGTTCGGATGACTTCCTTGCGGGTTTGCAGCTTCAGGGGGCAAGGGAAGGGAAGGGAAGATTATTATTCCTTTTTTCCTCAGTTGTGTGGTAACCCCGTGAGGATCTTGGAGAAGATGCAGAGTGCTGTTGAGAGACTAAAGGGTAGGACCTGTATTGGTAGAGGTTTGTTCCCAGAACAAATATGAGAAAACGTCTTTGGGCAGGGTGTATAGATACGTGAAAATAAGCATCCTACAGGTTGAGGGCTGAAAAACAATCTCCCTGATCCAATGCTGGAATAATGGTCATTAGGGTAACCATTTTGAATTTTTGCATTTTGACGAACATGTTGAGTTGCCTGAGGTCGAGAATGGGTCACCATCCCCCACTTTTCTTTTGCGTCAAAAAATAGTGGGAGTATTTTTCCCTGTGCTGATTGGGTACCCTCTCCACTGCTCCTGTTTGCAGAGGATGTTGTACCTCTTGGTGGAGCAAGTGGTCATGAGAGGGGTCCCTGAAGAGGGACAGAGAATGGGGGTGAGGGGTGTATGGACAGAAAAGGGATGGTATAGCCCAATCGGATAACCTCTAGGGCTCATCTGCCCATAATGATGGCTCACCAGTTGTCATTCAATGGGGGCAAACGGTGACCAAAGGGATGAATAATTAGTGTGAGTGCTGGAGTGGGTGGGAGGTCTTCTATGCCCTCAACCAAGGCTTCAAATCTGCTTGTTAGGTGAAGGAGGTTGGGATGCTGCTGATGGCGGGGGACGGGGGGCGGCGGTGTTGAGGACTAGGTCTCTGGTGTCGATGCTGTTGCTGATTGTATGGCTGTTGGTGTCTTTGTTGTGTGTACGCCGGGTATCGTGGGCGTTGGTAAGGCAGATACGTATACTGTCTCCTTCTAGAGGCCTGTGTATGGATGCCCAGAGATCTCAGTATAGCCTTGGAATCTTTCATGGTGTTCAGCACCTCTTTGGTCTTTGCTGCAAATAATTTCTCACCATCAAAGGGGAGATCCTCCATGGTGTTCTTTATCTCACGTGGGAAAGAGAAAGAGTTGAACCATAAAGCCTAGCGCATAACAACAGCCATCGTGGTGGACCTGGCTGTGGTGTCCGCAGCATCAAGGGCAGCCTGGAGTGCCATGTGGGAAATTATTTGCCCTTCAGAGACCACTGCCTTAAATTGCTGTCTCTTTTCTTCTGGAATATCATTAATAAATTCCATGAATTTTCCGTAATTTTTATGGTCATATTTGGCTAGGAGGGCAGCATAGTTTGCCACCCTGAATTGCAGTGTAGAGGATGCATAAACCTTGTGGTCAAATAAATCCATTCTTTTACTGTCCGTGTCAGAAGGAGTGGACTGGAAATGCTGCTGCTTGTTTCTTTGGTTCACCACTTCGACTACCAGTGAGTTTGGAGCTGGATGTCTGAAAAGAAACTCTGAGCCCTTGGAGGGAACATAGTATTTCTGATCTGCCCTCTTGCAGGTTGCGGGTACAGTGGCTGGAGTTTGCAGATATTCTTGGCTGGGTCCATGATAGCTCCATTGATCAGAGGACAATCTTGGAGGAGGTCGCAGGTTACAAGACATCTGTCAGTTCATGTTGAGTCACTGACACCTCCTCCATAGTGATCTTGAGTTCACTAGCCACCCTTTTAAATAGTTCTTGAAAGTAGGTGAAATCATCTGCCATTGTCAGTGGGTGGTGGCATAATAGCCTCAGCAGGTGCGGAAATGGATTTTTATTATTTGGAGAGGTATCGGGTGGCACCTCTTCTGTATGCACCACTGCAGGTTCCTCCTGTATCTCCAACAAAGAGGTGTGCGGAGGAGATTCGGTGAGTTTGCAGTTTGGTCTCCAAGCCCACTAAGTCTTTAGCCTCTCCAATCAGACTGCTGGCAAAGCTGCACTTTAGTGCTCATTGAGGTGGTATGTTTTGGGATAGGACACTTGTCCACTGCAAGCTGGACTGAATGAGTCAAACTTGTTTCACATAAATCACCAAAGAGCCATTAGATTATATCAGTTTTCAGTCATTACCAAAATGGGCTGGATTGGAGTCAAACCAATGAGTCATTGGTGAAAGTAAAGCTCATACCAAGCCCCTGAGCCAATCAGTTTCTTAACTTCTTTCTTCAATTCTGGCTCTGCATAACTTGCCTTCCTGCTAACTGGCTCCACATCTTCTCAGAGCTACCTGCCTATCAGTAATAATCTGCTGCCTAAAACAGTAATTAGTTTAGAATTTGCTGATCAAAGAGCTTCTTTATTTCAGTAACATAATGAGAATTCCCCAAGCTATTAGGAAGGAGTGTGGTGTAAAGTTAAGGGCAAATGATATCATTCATAAGCAATGCTTTCAGGAAACCATTAGAAGTTCATCTGGTATTTTTCACTTTCAAAAAACTACCTTTCTAATCACCATGGCACACTGGAACGATTACACAAGTAAAAGCACCATATAATACAGGATCAAAGTTTACAAAGTCATATTTTATTTCTGATTAATGGCATGACAGTAGCTGTGAAATCATGGATAGGAGGACATTTTTTATTACTTGTGCTGTTATTTTACACCTGCAGTTTATTAATAGTGCAACAGCTGCTGCGTACAGGAACAGAAACTAGATAAGGTCACAGGTTCCTTATGCAGTGTGGTGATCCTACCAGTAGCTAATTTCCTAAATTCCAATAGACTTTGCAAGCTTTTCACATAGTGCTAATAAAGACCAAGAGCAAGGCCTCATATTACACTCCTCTCAAGGAAATCAGGTGGCTGTTCTCAACCTGGTCTCAGCTGTATCTGAGGCATGCTGGGTGATATGTCACTGCAGAGACTGAAGGGACCTTTTGTTTCTGGAAATTCCAGTTAGACAGTTCAGGTTATGCATGTGTACAGTAAGGGTTCATCTAGATAAAATTAATGCAGATGACTTCTTCAGGCAGCTGTAGCCCTATTGTGTCTCAGAGCACATTATAAGCAAACACGGATATCAGTGTAACATTCCTAACAAAAGTCCAAATACTTAGATTTTGTAACTCTCCTTCTCGTTAGATTCTTAATAGATAGACTAATTTAAATTTTTTTTAAAATCTTCCTACATTTTGTGTTAAAATAAGAAAAAAATAGAATGAAGAAATAAAAATTGGCCACTCCCAAGACATTAAATTGAGGCTCCTTTGAATCATATAATACTAAATTGTCCCTTTAGGGTCCTTCCATTAATATCCTACCTCCTCAAAGTATCCCTATGTACTCTTACAACGACTTTGTCACAGGGTAGCTGGGCTTTGTCCTTAGAGACTAAACAATTTATTTGAGCATAAGCTTTCGTGAGCTACAGCTCACTTCATCAGATGCATTCAGTGGAAAATACAGTGAGGAGATTTATATACACACAGAACATGAAAAAATGGGTGTTATACACACTGTAAGCAGAGTGATTACTTAAGATGAGCTATTACCAGCAGGATAGCGGGGGGGGGGAGGGAGGGGGGGGAGGAAGAAAACCTTTTGTAGTGATAATCAAGGTGGGCCATTTCCAGCAGTTATTCAAGTTATTCCAGTCTCTATTCAAGCCTAAGTTAATTGTATCCAGTTTCATCGGAATGAAGTGAGCTGTAGCTCACGAAAGCTCATGCTCAAATAAACTGGTTAGTCTCTAAGGTGCCACAAGTACTCCTTTTCTTTTTGCGAATACAGACTAACACGGCTGCTACTCTGAAATCTGATATGAAAATAAACCTCCTTGAGTGAGGCTGGGCATAGCAGCCTGCTTTGGATCCGGGGACAAGCGGTGGCCCTGGTAACAGACAAGCTGGGCATGTGTTGTTGGGATCAAACGTTTACTGAGCGCAAGATCCATTGCACAAAGCTGGAAGCTTGGATCCTGTCACTGAGCACCATTGCACATTGCTTTTTTTTTTTGGTCAAACCCTTGAGAAATAGCTGTGGGAAAATGAAACTGAATCGTGTTATCCCTGTCCACAGCGTCTGTAACTTTTACCTTCCATTATGACACAGTCAGCGTGATATCAACTATCAACTGCATATTGCTGCGAGTCTCTTCCAATGATAATACAGAAAGTCCTATTAAAATCAGTGTGTGGGGGGAGACATACGTTGGGCCAACCCGTCCCCACTGTAAACACTACTGAAGTGACGCCAGTGGAGCCACATCAGAGATTAATCTGGCCTCTTACAGTTTAAAAAAAAAAAAAAAAGTCCAAGCTACAGATGGCAGTGCTACGGAGAAGTACTGAGCAATATATTACTTCTTACAGAAAGCTTCGAAACAGATCAAATGAGCACTAGCAGGCATCTGTCTGTTATTTCCTGCCCACACAGCTTTGTTCTGCTTTATTGCCAGAGAGCTCCATAGATGATGTCACTTTTCTCTGAAGAGAACAGGCCACCAGAGCCTTTCACTGACATAATTAATTATCTGTAGTCTGGGCTAGGGCCAGCAAATTCCCATGGCAAGGCCCCTAGAAGTATTAACTCCACACTGCTTGATGCTTTCTGACTTTTAAAAGGCTGCAGTATAATTTCTTGTCTGTTGACATTGAAAAGGAGCTCTACTCTGTACTATCAAATAATGGGTAGGTTGCTGCAACATACAGATTTACAGTTTCATGATCTTTGGCAGTGGAGAAGCAAACTCAAAAGGTCACTGTAGATTATGTACACAAATCAAAGCATGTTGGGATATGTCTTACATGCTTCAGGAATGCATCACAATGACTAAACCCGCTGTTTTGGGGTTTGCTATATCCAGCCACATAAATGATATCTTAGCCGCAGTTAACCATATAAAATATTGTGCACATGACTTGAACCCAGCAACAAGTACAGACCACCAAACTGAACGCACTAGCTAACAAGAAGAATGCTTTTCAAACAACCTGTAGATTGTACATAGGGAATAACCATCCATAGTCACACAAAAAAGACTCTTATCCACATTTCAAGATTTCTCTGGGGTTCTGTGTTGCAGTGAACAATTTGTTTGCTGATCTCATTTTTTATTTTATTCTCCTTCCAGCAGACAGTGAGCTAGTCACAGAATTTATTGGAGTTTAAATCTATGCTCTGGTTTGCAGTAAAATCATGGTAGTAGATGATCAAAGTTTATACAAAAAAAGAAAAGGAGTACTTGTGGCACCTTAGAGACTAACCAATTTATTTGAGCAAGAGCTTTCGTGAGCTACAGCTTAAGTGAGCTGTAGCTCACGAAAGCTCATGCTCAAATAAATTGGTTAGTCTCTAAGGTGCCACAAGTACTCCTTTTCTTTTTGCGAAGACAGACTAACATGGCTGTTACTCTGAAAAAAGTTTATACAATTTTCTTCAAGTGATAAAAGGTAACTTTGTTCAAAGCAGACTTTGCCAATAGTTAGTAACTTTGAATGCATAGTTTTTAAGGCTAGATGGGTCTGTTATGATCATCTAGTCTGACCTCCTGTATATCACATCCCATAGAATCTCATGCAGGAATTTCTGCATCAAGCCCATAACTTCTGGCTAAAGTAAAACATACCTTTTTGCAAGATGCCCAATCTTGATTTAATAACATGATGTGGTAGATTTGGCAGCACTTGCTTTGGTAAATTGTTCCAATGCCTAACTACCTTTACTTATAAAATGTGTTTTAATTCCAATCTGAATTTTTAGCATCAGCTTCCAACCACATGCTCTTGTTATGGCATTGTCTATTAGATCAGTGGTCCCCAAACTGTGGGGCACGCCCCTCTTGGCAAGCATGGAGGAAAGTCTGGGGGGGAGGCACGGGGGGGCCTAGGCCAGCCCCCATGGGGGGTGGGGAGGGAGTGCCACCGAGCCCTACTTTGGCCCCAGCCGCCAGCACCCAGCTGCACTCCTGGCCCCCACTCCCGGCCACAGCCCCCGCCCCCGCTCCCAGTTGTGACTCAGCCCCCACTCCTGACCGTGCCTTGGCTCCTGCTTCTGGCCGCAGCTCAGCCGCCAGCCCTGGCCCTGGCTTGGCCCTCAGCCCCCAGCTGCAGCTGTGGCCCTGGCTCCACTCCCGGCCACCCCTCCTGGCCACAGCTAGGCCACCAGCCATGGCCTTGGCTCGGCCCTCGGTTCCCAGCCTGGGGGCGGGGAGGGTGTAGATGCATTCAATTACTGGTAAGGGGGGGACACAAGAGGAAAAGTATGGACACCACTTCATTAGATTAAAGAGCCCCCTACAGTCAAATCTCTTCCCTGTGCTACTATTTGTAGATGGCGCTCAAATCACATCTTAACCTTCTCTTTGATAAGCTAAATAGACCGAATCTCTTAAGTATCTCTCTATAAGGCAGGTATCCCAGCCCTTGAATCATTCTCATAGCTCTTTTCTGAACCCTTTACAATTTTTCAACATCCACTCAATGCCCTCCTCAACAGCCAACCTCTTAAAAGAAAATTAGTTTCCCCTGAACAAGAACTGGGGATCACGCTTTCTCACTGGTATTAATGTCTTCATAGTCAGCAACACTTCAAGGGAGGATCTTGAAATCACAAAAACCTGTAGGTAACCATTTTACTGCATCTAATTCTGTTTTACATGATTTTACACCACTCTAGCAGTGTAAACACCATTCAAGTGGGAGTAAATTATACCCATTTTAAGGCCTTTTTACACTGCTATACTGGAGTCATGTAGAACAGACTTAGTGTGAATGAGACTCAGGCCTGTTATTTCATGACTAGCTGGTACCTACTTAAAAAAGGAAGAAAAAGGTTGGTGGAATTGTGATATTGGGGGAGAGCCTCCTCTGTTCCTCCTCTCATTCCCCTCTTATCCCAGGTGTTCTTGTGGTCCACACTCTGGATTGGGATCAAGAGATCTGGGTTCTGCTTGTGGTCTGCCACAGACTTCTTTTAAGACCTTGGCACAAATCATTTAATCTCTCTGTGCTTCAATTCCCAGTCTGTATAATGGGGATGATAATACTTCCTGCCCTCCTGGGGATATTATGAGGCTTAATTTAGTGAATACATTATTGTGGGTTGAGTGAAATATCACTGAAGCGGGCGGGTGAAACTACCACCCTTCATTTAAGAGAGCTGTAAGAAAGTTTAGCTCCTTTACAGCAGCCCCCCATCAGCCAGGAAATAGAATTATGTGGGTGGAGGGCTACATTTGATATTGTTTTGGATAAGAGTGTGCATGTGTATGGATGTGAGGCAAGCTGAGAGAAGCAGAAACAACCAGAAAAAGAAAGCCACACACAGCCAGTTCAAGCAAAATGTAGTGCTGGCCAAAAGAGGTTTGGGGCTCCCACGACTGTGAGTCACCTTGTTACCCCTGCCGCCAGCATAAGGGAGTCTTGCCTGTATGTCTGTTCCTTAACAGCACCAGCCTTTCAGCCACTCCCCTCTGGGCTATACCAGCCCCATCTTTGCCTTGCAAGTGAACAAGAGGTGCACCCCAGTCCCAGAGTTCCTTTGAATTGTACCCCTGTGATATCCAGCCTCTGAGGCTGGTTACTCCAGAAATACCAGATCCTCTGCCCCCAAGGGAGCAGTGTACACCAGTTTACCAGTGTATACCAGTTTACCTTAAACCATTGCTCCTGTAAAATACAGAGCACTTGTAAGCACTTATAATAACACAAAAGAAGGCTTATTTAAGAAAGAATAGTGATTCTACTAGAAATAAGAGAGTGTGCTAGAAACAAATGGCTACAATACAAAACAAAATCATGAAACGTGAAGCTGAGTTTACACTTAATAGTTACCTTTTATTTCTAATAAAGTTCAGTCTGTTGCAGAGCTGGCTGGCTTCACAAGAATCAGGATCCAATTTTTCATGAGAACATCTCCACTCCCCAAGATGCCTCCTCATTGAAAGGCTCCAGAGGACCTTTCCCCACTCTGTGTTACACTGAAACAATCTTTTGTCTCTATTCACAGGCAGGATGAATCCCTGTCTTGTTGTAATGTTCCTTTTTTTACCTTAAAGTGATTTCAATTGTTTGCAGTTGCCTCTGATGGTTTTCCATTGAAACTCTTGGTACTGAGCAAAGCTAAACAATTGAGGCTGGCATTGGATAGCCAGCTGAATAGGATGGGGTGACAACTTCCTCCTGCTTGAATGGGCCATCACTGATATATATTATCCCCTGGGGACTCATTGCTACTCCAAGTCCATAAGTACACTTTCAATATAAATACATTATTCCTTAAATATTACCCATGCATATGTCTCATAATTAAGGCTAAGATTGCTTCATGATTATTTTTAGTAAAAGTCACGGACAGGTCACGGGCAATAAACAAAATTTCACAGAAGCCGTGACCTGTCCGTGACTTTTGCTGCTGAGGCTCCATGGTTTCTCCTGCCACTGTGGTGGCTGGGAATTGTGGGGTTCCCCCTCTGCCCACAGCAGCTGGAAGCTGCAGGGCATCCCCCCTCCACCCATGGCAGCTGGAAGCAGCAGAGTGACCATATTTCCCAAATAGAAAACGGGACACCCCCAGCCACTCGCCCAAGGCATCTCCTCCCTCTCCCCTGCATGAGGCTGTCACCCATCCCTGGAACCCTGAGGAGGGCCACCTCAGGAATCTCTCACCTGTCACTGGAACCTTGCAGGGGCCCCCTGTCACGGCTGTCATCTGTGGCTGGAACCCTGCCAGGGCCCCACTGGCTACCAGCTCCAGAGTCCCACAGCCATTGGGGCTGAAGCAGAGAACTGTTACAGAGATCTCTGGAAGTCATGGAATCCGTGACTTCCATGACCTCTGTGATGTAAATGTAGCCTTACTCATAATGACTATGAATCTTGACAAGTTACAAGCTTTCTGTAGATACCTTACATGCTACTCTGTATGGATAAATAGCCTGTAAGACATGTTTAGTGTAGTGAGTTTGTCAGGTCTGAGGTGAGAGCTATTTGCAAAGAACAGGAGACCCTTTCCCAAGGGGTCTCTCTCACAACTATCTCCTGTTGATTGGTTCCTCCTGTGTTCAGGGAAACAGGACTTCGTACATTCTTTGTAAATAAACAAGATTACATCAAAGATACCTGACTCCACATACATTACATAAAGATACCTGACTCCACCAATCTCTCCTTCTAGCTGGAACAACCTGCAATACTCTGGATTTTTAGCTGGCTTCTTGAGCCAAAATGGGATAGCACAATGTACGGTCAGGGCCAAAAAGGGCTAATAAAATGTAACACTCTCAGATACTATGGATATAAATACCACAGAAAAGCCTATAAACATTGTAATCAGCTCATTGATAAGTGGTGCCATTGTCACCTCAGTGTAATCTCTCCTCCATTACCCTTCTTTTAAATTCATTTTCATACTGCAGCCCAGTTGGGAATGAGTAGGGAACACAATGACAAAAATACAAACATACCTTGCATATCATTATAGTGTTTGCCTAGAGAGTACACCATGATTAAGCTTGCGGGGGGTGCAGCAGGAGGAGACAAGGGGCACTCTGATGCCTCAGTGCCCCAGCAGTCAAGATGATGAACTGCAGATGAAACCCTGCTGCCTCCCTGTGTAAGGTCTCAGCTTAACCCAGAGCATGATACACACAAACACAAATGTGTGCTAGTAGGTGGTGTTGGTAATAAACTGTATACAGAACTCTGCCTTGTCCAAGTGTTTCCTTGGCTTCTAACACACGGGGTTTCAGTGCTCTGTATGCCAATGATGAACATTCATTTACTGATGATTGACCTAGCTGCCGTAAAACTAGGACTGCATTACAGAAGATACTTGCCAGCTTAACCAACCATTTAAAACTATTTTAATGGAAGTCATCTAAAAAATCTGGTCCTACCAACATATGCCCCAATAGCATATGAAATTTAACACACTTAATATCTCACTATAATTTACCTTTTCAGCCTTCAAGGCAATAGTTTTCCATTATAAACCTGAACTCTTCACTTTGTCTCTTTCAGACACAGAAGGAACAGATGATTATAAATTAAGAACTATACATGTTTGGTCTAAGGGCACTCTATTTTTGTTGTTGTTGAGGGGGGAGATGGGTCTGTTAGGAAATTATACTAAATTCTCTGAAAAAAAAGAATCTATCATTTCCAGGACTCAGAAATATTTCATTTGCAAACCTCAGTGGGTGTATTTAGAGGAAGGCATCCCTTGGACAGTCTATCAATGATTCTTCATTTTGGATGATAGTCTGGCATTGCTGTCTCTTGTATGCAGACCATTAAAATAAATCAATCAGACTCAACTTTTTTTTTGAACATCATGCAGAATCTTGAGGTCAAAGCCAGTAAGTTATGGAAGATGTGGCAAGACCCAGGGGCATGAGAATAGCCAACAATTCTCTGAGTGAAAATGTTACATTTCTCTAATCTAAAGCAACCAATAGGTGGAGCCTGTAACCCTAGATACAAGCCACTTTCTCAGAGTTCAGGTTTCCCAAAGTATGGTTTGAAAGCTTATATTTGCTGTTATTAAAATGCATTTTTGGAAGGAAAAATATTAGTTTTGATTTCAAGAGATTATCTGCTCCTCAGCTGATGATCAGGAGACACAAACTTAATAAAAAAGAAAAGGAGTACTTGTGGTACCTTAGAGACTAACAAATGCATCCGATGAAGTGAGCTGTAGCTCACGAAAGCTTATGCTCAAATAAATTTGTTAGTCTCTAAGGTGCCACAAGTCCTCCTTTTCTCTTTGCGAATACAAAGCAACACGGCTGCTACTCTGAAACTTAATAAATACACTATTAGGACAGTAAAGCCAATAAAACCAAACTCAGAGCCACAAACTCGAACATTAACTAATGACTGATGACTCAGTACTGGCCTGCAATGTGACCTGTGATACATACGTTCACCGCAAGTTTGCTTCAAGAATCCCAGATAGTTTAGAGCTGGAGCGACTATAAAACTGCCGTGTATTACAGGAGTGTCTGAAGTCTCCTCAGTAAAGAATGTGTCTTCAGTGAAGTACATAGGAAATTATACAAGCAATTCCCATGGTTGTTAATACACAATTCCCTATTAACTGAAGGAAAAAAGGAAAAAGGAAAAAATATCTTCTGATGTCAGCTGATCAAAAAACCTTTTATCCATTAACTTCAAAAGGTTATAATGAAAGAAAAGGCAATTAAAGAATGTGGATCATAATCAGCTCCCCTGGAACTTGTAAGAATGTGTTTAGTGTTTAGACTCTATAAAATGCTTGTAAGTTGCTGCATGCAATAATCTGATTTGTAAAATGTCTGTATTCCATACTATAATATGTAAATTTTGCTTTATAACTGTAAAAATGCCTGTTCTGATCTTGTGAACCTAGACAGGAAAAGTGGTTCTCCCACCCACCCAGAAGAAATATCAAGACTAAGTGGACCATTGTGGAACATTACAACGAAAAGGCTGGATAAGGGCCCTCTTCTACCCAGGAAGGTGCTATGTGCGAGACGGCAGGTCCCATCTGTTTGAATTCTGGAAGAGGGAATAAAGACGGCTAACATGAAGATTTTTCATCTCTTTGCTGTTTGGACTCTGACAGGGCTGGAGCTATGAAACAGAAGCAGAGATTCCCAGGGTCAACCTGGATTAGCTCTAAAAAAGACATTCAGTGCTGATACATTACTACATCTCTGTCACCTTTTGGAATCATAGACCGAACTCATTTGTGTATGTATCAGGGGTGGCCAAACTTAGTGACATTCTGAGTCACATATGACAATCTTCAGAAGTTCGAGAGCTGGGGCATACCTGCCAGGGCTTGGGGCTTCAGCCCTGCGGAAGGCACCTGCCTGGGCTTGGGGCTTCAGCTGCTTTTGCTGCTGCCTCTCCCCAAGGAGCTAAAGCAGAGACCCCTCCCTGCAGCTCCCAGCTGTTTGCCACTGCCTCTTCACTCAGAGCTAACACCTGGGAGCTGAAGAGAGGAAGTGTGCCTAGGGGTGTGTGACTCTGTGAGCTGTTGGGAGGGCCGAGCATTTAAATTGTGCCTCCCCCCACTCTTACAGGCAGCCGTCGTCTCTAGTGGAAGTCCCTTGCCCCACCATCCCACTGCAGGGCAGAAGCTCTGAGCTCCGCCCCACAGTCTGGTAGGTGGAGAATGGTGGGTTTGGAGGGCTCTGGGAGCTGTACTTTAACAGCAAAAGAGCCACATATGGCTCACGAGCCGCAGTTTGGCCACCCCTGGTATATATGTTGCCTGCTTTCACCTGTAAATAACCCTCTCATTTCTTTTTCCTAGTTAATAAATCCTTAATTAGCTACCATTGTTGTCTTTGGTGTGAGATATATTGTACAAATTGATCTTGGGTAAGTGACTGATCTCTTGGGACTGTGCACAACATGAATATTTTGTGATTTTTGGTGTAAATGACCATTTATCACTAAGTCCAGCTTGCCTGGGTAACCAGATAGACTGAAGTGCCCAAGGGGACTGTCTGTGACTCCATGATCAGACTGTTACAGTGACTCAGGAGTTCACCTGTGTTACTGGGTTGGTGAAATCTAATGATAGAACATACCACCAGTTTGGGGTGCCTACCCAGCTTCTGACAATCTGCTCTGAAATTGGCACTCTCAGTTGTGAGCCATTCCAGCCAGCATTAAAAGGTGCTCTTAGCCCTCCCTCAAGTCTAGTCTAGAAGATCCCATGCAGCTGATATCCACCCTGGTTATTCTTTCTCTGTTCTGTTACCAATGCTGAGTTGGCTCAACAGAGTGTGATACAGCGTGGCCAGAAGGCAGCAGGAGAGTGTTGTTTTTTTTTGAAGCAGAAAAGAATTTTATTTGTGTAACACTTACAAAGAATCACCAAAAAGGATAAAGCAAAACTATGCAACAAAACAAAAGCAAACACAAGGTATAACACCGCAGCCTTCAGGAGGGAGAAGTGTTCAGGCTAGCCTGGGCCCAGAGCGGGGCGGCTTCCTCGACACCCATGGTCTTCCACCCCCTCGAGTTACCTAGTGCCACACCCAGTGTCACCAATTATTCCTCTCCTGAGAGTGCCCGACAAGATGGGCATGGCTGCGGGATGGCAGTTCAGGGGTGGGGGTGGGGGGACGTACACCCATGTGTGATAGGACCCCTCCTAGGTGACAGTGATGATGGTATCCACAGCGGCAACGGCTGGGGCTGGGATCTCTCGCTCTTCCCCTCAATCAATCAATCAGGGTCAGACGGAGGGAACCGGACGGGGTCACCGAGCAGAGAACCTCGGACAGCGCCCACTGCTCCTCGAAGGCGTCAAGGGAGTCGGTGGACGCCGCCCAGAGGAACTCCGCCCGGATACGTGAATGTACTGAGGATCGGAAAATGGCCCTATAGTCGCAGGACGCTTCATTGGCCAACCTCCCCTCTCTGGTTTTATAAATGGCTGTTTTAGCTAGGGCTAGGAGGAGGTTAATCAGGAGATCTCGTGATTTTGTGGGGCCACGGATGGGGAGTGTGTAGATAAAAAGGTGAGGGGAAAAGTGGAGCCAAAAGCGTAATAAAATATACATGAGGAGCTGAAAAAGGGGCTGCAGCCTGGCACACTCTAAATATACGTGTGCCAGGGTTTCCCTCACATTGCAAAAAGGGCAAGTATCCGGGATGGGGGTGAACTGTGTCAAAAACACGCCCGTGCTCACAGCTCCGTGAAGGAGCCGCCAACTAATGTCCCCGACGGGCCTCGGGACCAAGGTGGAATACAGGCTGGCCCACCGGGGTTGCTTACCCTCTAAAGGTGGCAGGAGGTCCCGCCACTTTGTATCGGGGTGGGACACCAGGGTGTGGGAGTGAAGGGTGTGAAGGTGAGTGTGTATAGATATTTCCGTGGTGCGATTTGGAAGCTGACCGGCTGCAGTTCATGCAGCCGGCTCGCAGTGAAAGGGTGAGGGGTTTGTTGAGATCTACGGGGTAGGGACCCAACTGAAAGGTCCGGCGGGCCTGGGGTAGAGGGTGGGTGGGGTGCGCCCTTGCGCAGGGCTCGGTTGAGATAAGCCCGAGCAGCGGGCGTCAAGGTGGCCTTCACCTCCTGAAGTACGCGCTTAGGGGTACGAGGTCTGGAGAGCCCCATGCGCCGAGCGAGTGTCAGGGGATCCAGCCAGTCTCCCCGGTCGTAGTCCAGGAGGTCTCCGACTCTCGTGACTTCCGCCAGGACCAAACTCTGGCTCACTGAGGGGGACTCCGCCGCCTGCACACAGAGCTGTGGGTTGTGTAGCAGTGGCTCTGTGAGGAGATCTGTCCCCATGGTGGTCGCCACGGACCTGGTCGTTGAAAACAGTTTCCAGGTCCGGAGGAGGTCCTGGTAGAAGACCGGCAGCCCGGAGAGATCTCGCGGAAAACCTCTCGGATAGAGATAAAAGAACTGCGGGTCGTATCGGAGCCCTTGGAAGCGGCGCAGGAAGGTGTACGCCAGTATGCTCCACGTCTAACTACCTGCACTATAAAGGAGCCTCTGCAGGGCCTGGAGGCGGAAGACACGGACCTGAGTGTGCAGACACTTCAGGTCCTGCCCTCCTTCCTTCAGGGGTAGAGGAAGAACCCCAACAGGGGCCCAGTGTATTCCTGACCAAAAGAACTCTAGAATCAATGTCCGGAGGTTGGTCAGGAAACCCGGGGCCGGGACCAGGGTGTTGAGCCGGTACCAGAGCGTGGACAGGACTAGTTGGTTAAGCACCAGCGCTCTCCCATGAAGGGAGAGACATCGGAGTAGTCCCGTCCATTTCCGGAGCTGCTCTATCACCCCACCTTCTAAATTTTGCCAGTTCTCCGGCGGAGAAGGGTGCGTGGCAGAAAGGTAAACGCCTAGGTAGAGCAGTGGACCCGCGCTCCACCGGATGGTCTGAAGCGCAGGTGGGAGGAAGCTCACCTGCAGCCAATCCCCCACTGCCAAGCCAGAGCTCTTGACCCAGTTGACTCGGGAGGAGGAGGCTGCCGAATAGATGGCCTGGCAAGCCTCCACCCGCGCCAAGTCGCCCGGGTCCTGGACCACGAGGAGCATGTCATCGGCGTACGCTGACAGGACCAGCCGCAGCTCTGGCTCCGGCAGCACCGACCCCGTCAACCTCCTGCGGAGGAGACAGAGGAAGGGCTTGATCACCAGAGCGCACAGCTGGCCCGAGAGGGGGCACCCCTGCCGTACTCCTCGCCTGAAGCTGACCGGTTCGGTCAGTGTCCAGTTGAGCCTAACCAGACACTCCGGGGAAGCGTACAGCACCTGGAGAAAACTCACAAACTGAGGTCCGAATCCAAATGCCTGCAGAGTGCCCAGGAGGTACCCATGGTCCACTCTAAGCAGGAGAGTGTTAGAAGGGAGCCTTATTCCTTGTAAAGGGAAGAAAGTTTGCTATAGATTAATTAAAGCACCTGAAGCCAGTCACCTGATTAAAAAACTACTGCTTCAATCAGACAAGTGGAGGAGTTGAAGCAGAGAGGATTGATGTTCGAGTAGAAAGCAGTTTGGAGGAGTTGAAGCAGAGTGAATTGGTGTTGGAGCAGAGAGCAGTTTGGAGGGAAGCAGAGGAGAGTTTGGAGAAGTGCTGCGGTGGGCTAAGAAGACAAAGACCCTAGGTAAAGGGACACCTGGTTTGTGCAGAGGGAGGGCAGGAAGCCCCACAAGCTGAAGGGCAGGAGAGGGAAGTAGCCCAGGGGAAGGAACTGCTAGTTCAAGTGGTTTACCGCTATCCCTAGGGCCCCTGGGCTGGGACCCGGAGTAGAGGGCGGGCCCGGGTCCGTCCCTCTCCACTCCCCTCCTCTAGGACACTAGTGGGGCAGTTAATACCCCAGTTCAGGGGCAAGAAACAATTCCCTGAACCCCCTCCAAGAAGAGAAATCGCAAGACCCATCATAGTAGTGCCAGCAATTTGCCACAAGAGACAGACTCTGATGTTCACAGTTCATGGAGGAGTACAGATGGAGCTATTATGAAGGAGCGATTCACCCTACAGTTAACTATAGGTAACAGCTTAAAAACTGACAGCTGATGTTTTTATAAACACATTTTTTAAAAAATGATCTACTTTTAAGGCAGTTTTATTACTAAAGAGCCAGCTTAACTTCAGTGGAAACAGGAAAATGCTGAAATAAATCACCATACTTCTGTAAACTGTGTCTTAGTACTTTCTCTTGCAAAGACAGCAGAGTTCCATTTTGTAATTCTAAATTTTTGTGAGTAAAGACTTGTGGTATGCTGGCTCGGATTGCCTTGAATCACAGTGCTTAAGCAATGTAGTGATCGTATATTATAGCAAAACTGATGATTACATGGAATTTACCTCTGATAACAATTCCATTGTTTAAAAAAACAGAACTTTCATAAAGCCCTTACCATCTGAAATCTACTTTAGTTTGGTATCATGTCAAAAACATGAGTTGGCAGAAAAGCAACATGTATTCAGTCAGATCTGAGGGAATAGTTTAGTTCCTTGTAGCAATACTGTTTTTTTGCACACTCTCTCTCTTGTACATGGCATCTACATAGCAACATTCTCTAGATGCAGTTGTAGTCCATAAGTCATTTCAAGGTCTCTTCTCTGATGTGTTTTTTGCTACTTTACCATTCTACTGCTGACATTCTGCTGCAATGTTGAGTCCCTCCTTCTCCTTCATTCTCTTCCTTTTTTCTCAATCCCTCCTTCCTTTTCCTTTTCCTGCTCTCTATCTCAGTCATTGGTCTGTTCCATTCCTCCTTTTCTCTTCGACTCCCTTCCTGCATCATTCTACTCTTTTATTTAATTTCATTTAACCTACTTCTCTCTCCTGCTACTGACCTTACCTGCTCCTTTTTTCTGTTGCTGTGTATATACCTAGAATGTTCTCAGCGCTTTAGTAAAGTTAACTCTCATCTAAGCAATATGATCAGATAAGAGTTGACTAAATCAACCCATTCGTAATGTTCAGCATAGTTAATAACACCTTCACCAAACCACTACATGCATATGCTTCCTGCTCTCCTCAGCTCTCTTCCTCACCTCTCAGACATAGGTTTGTCAATCCTGGTCACCCACACTCCGTTCCAGATGACAAATGCTTCTCACACCAGCTGATAGTCCTGATGGCTATTTCAGAACTCCCTCCACTTCCCTCACCTCACATACACTCTTTGATTCTGTTGCCTATCTCTGGATTGATTCTCCAGCAGCTTCTCCTCACTTCCCTTTCTAAGTGAGTCCCCCTCACAAATCATAACAAAACACCTCCATATACCACCCCTCCAACAGCTCCACCTTCCCTGCTCCAGTATTCAAGCAACTAATTATTTAATCACATCAATTCAAGAATGTGAGAGCAAGTGCTCCAGGGGGAAAAAAGTGAGTATGTCCAGTATTTCTTTAATCACTTTCCATATCACTCATCACAACAGTGTTTAAGTCTATCGTCACAATTTCTGATTGAAATAAATACAGTACAAGCAGACAGAACCAGTTCTTACTGCCACAGTGATAGCACTGTAAGTACCCAAGAGAGATGGGAGGAAAGATGATGTTAGAAGATGGAAAGCAATGATGTAGGTACACATATTTATCTCAAATTTAGACTAATATTGATCTCCACATGTGGAGATAAGGTCTTTGATTTGAGACCAATTCTCCAATTTGTCAAGGCCATTTTGAATTCATCCTCTCCTTCAAAGTGCTTGCAACCTCTCCCAAGTTGGTATCATCACAAATTTTATAAGTCTACTTTCCACTCTATTATCCTACTCATTAATGAAAATATTGAATAGCGCCAGAACCAGGACAGACACCTGCAGAACCCCACTAGATTCATCCTCAGCTAGCCATTGATAATTATTCTTTGAGTACAGTCTTTCAACCAGTTTTCATCATCATCAAACACACATAGTCTACCAAGGACCTTGAGAATCAAAGAATCATAGAAATGTAGAGCTGGAAGGGACCTCAAGAGGTCATCAAGTCCAGCCCTCTGCACTGAAGTAGGACCAACTAAACCTAGACCATCCCTGACAAGTGTTTATCCAAACCGTTCTTTAAAACCTCCAGTGATGGGGGTTCCACAACCTCCCTTGGAAGTCTATTCCAGAGCCTATCTACCCTTATAGTTCCTAATGTCTAACCTAAATTTCCTACCTTCAGTGGACATTGAGAACAATTGGTCACCATCCTCTTTATAATAGCCGGTAACATATTTGAAGATTGTTTTCAGCTCCCCTACCCCAGTCTTTTATCAAGACTAAACATGCCCTTTTTTTTTTAACTTTTCCTCATAGGTCAGCTTTTCCAAACATTTTATCATTTTTGTTGCTCTCCCCTGGACACTCTACAATTTGTCCACAACTTTCCTGAAGTGCAGCACCAAGAAATACCAGCACCTCGTAGAGTAGGACTGTTGCCTCCTATGTCTTACATATGACACTCCTGTTAATATAAGACCATTGCACCTTCCAGAGTGACCACATCTGAGAGCACTGCACTAGGCATCATGTAGTGAAGTTCCCAGCTTTGGCTCAATCCTGCAGATCCATGAATTTCTGAAGCAGCTGCATAGGCAGTGCCAGGTAGGGTCAGGGTGTGTATCCTTTCAAGCTTCAATAGAGAGTTTGACAGCATAGTGCACTGGTTGCATTTGTCCATTCTGGGAACACGGCCAAAGAGCATGCAACACCACTTTTGAATATAACAAGCAATGGAAGGAAGGCTAGATCTTTGTGAGACTCTGACATTTTGCACAGAGTCAAACCACTTTGTGCTCAGGATTTGGTGCTAACACCACATATGGAATGCCTCTAGCCCAGCGGTTCTCCAACTGTGGGTTGGGACCCCAAAGTGGGTCATGACCCCATTTTAATGGGGTTGCCAGGGCTGGTGTTAGACTTGCTGGAGCCAGGGGCCAGAGCCGAAGCCCAAGTCCCAAGTCCCACTTCCCAGGCCCGAAGCTGAAGCTCGAGCCCCACCGGCACTCAGGACAGCGAGGCTCAGGTTACAGGCCCTCTGCCTGGGGCTGAAGCCCTTGGGCTTGGGCTTTGGCTTTGGCCTCCTCACTCAGGGCGGTGGGACTTGGGCTTTGCCCCCCGGCACCTGGGGCGGTGGGGCTCGGGCAGGCTCAGGCTTTGGTCCCCTCTCCTGGGGTCATGTAGTAATTGTTATTGTTAGAAGGGGGGTTGCAGTGCAATGAAGTTTGAGAACCCCTACCAGGGATTTCCCTAGACCCCCCCTATGGGGGTGTTTACCCCCCCTGAATTTCCCCAACACCCCCTCCCGCCCAGTTTTGTGAACTAGTTACATGCAGTGTTGCCAATTTAGTGATTGTTTGGAAATTTGAATTGAAATTGAAACATTAATACACACTTTAAAAGTATATGCAGTGTATGATAAAATACGTGTATCTGAAAAAGTATAATAGATTTGAAAAGTATGAACATAGACTAGCTTCCTTACACAGCTGTTGTTTTTATGACTATGTCAGTGCATTCATTTTGGTGATGTTGGCCAACCTAATAATTTCAAATTATGATTTGTAAGCAAAGTCTAAATGAGCTCTCCCTGACAGCTAGTGATGAGCTGGGGGCTCGGGGGGAAAGGCTTCAGGACCAGCTTGTATTTACGTTCACACCTAATCTACCTAGGTATCCAGCAAACAGAGCTGTGTTGCCCAAGTGATAGATTTTGGCTGGGGTTGGTTACAAATCACTTGAATGCAGGGCGGCGGGGGGAGGTGTAATGAAATGTTGTTACTCTTATTGTATGAGTAAAGGGCAGTAGAACTGTACTTAGCCTGTGCTGATTGAGGGCATCAAGAGAGAGGGTGGGGACAGGTGTTTTGCTTGATGGTCTGCCTGAGTCACAAGTACTATGAGACCTGCCCCTCTCCACTATTTAAAGACAGAGCTGATTAGGCTCCATAGATAGTCTTTGTTTTGTTAAGTGATCACTACAGCTGAAATCACTAATAATCAGGTCTAAGTGCTTAGATCTGCTGTGGGACAGTGTTTCTGTGGAAGAGATGGCCCAGTCTGCACTAGCAGCGAGGTTCCCCCACTGAGAGCTCAGCTAAAATCACTGAGAGCTGGGTGGAACTTCAAGAGACAAACTCGCAGAGGTCACAGTGGCAGGTGGCAGCAGAAGGTGACGGTGCAGGGCCATTGGCAACAGAGCAATGGAGTGAATGGTGGCATAATGAACAACAGCGGCCAGAGCGAACAGTGTGCACCTGGAGGAACGAGCATGGTGCCTTCTTGCCCCCCACCTGGGAGTTGAACTCATGTGAAAGCACCTCTGAACTCTGAGTGTCCACTGACCAAGGATAACTCCAGTGAGTGTTAATGAGGCTGTTAAGAATATTGGAGACACAACACAGTTCATGTGAACAAACATGGCTGTGGCATCATACTTTCTATTTCAGTAAGAGATACCACACACTACAAACTGGAGGCCAATGTTAAGTGCATTGTCACTTGTTCATCCTGAAGTTGAACACTGATTCCGAACAAGACCAGCATGCTCACTATCTTTCTGCAAGAAACTCAACTGACTGGCTAGACACATGTGGTGCAACAGTGAAAGACTCAACAGTTGAAAAAGTGAAGAACTGTCACATTCAAAAAATGTGCATACATGGCCGATGAATGCACCAATGCACATGGTCATCAAGTATTAAGTTGTTGTGTATGTTATCTTGAACAGTGGTACGTCAGTATCACGTATCTTGTACGTCAGTGGTAGGCCAGTACATGCATTGCTAGATGTTCAAGTTATAGAAGACAGATTGGCTGCATCTGTGACAACCCACATCTTAGAAGAGTTAAATGCTTGTCAACTGGACCCCAAACAGATGGCTGTCTGTGCATTTGATAGAGCTGCAAACTTCTCTGGAAGACATGGTGGAGCACAAGCTTTGCTCAGAGAAAAGTGTAACTCTAGTCTCTCCTATACACACTGCAGAGGCCATCTACTCCAAATAGCACTAGTACGAGCTGCAGACTCTTCAAAAGACATTTTAAAAGCTATAAATTTAATGTCTTCATGGTATTCTTTTTTCAGCAAGAGTCCAAAAAGACTGAATATCTTGGAAAATATAGAAGATACACCGGGACTGAAGTTCAAATTAGTCCAATCTGGGAAAACCCTCTGGCTTTCTCATGAGCGATCCTTGGCTGTTGTCTTAAAATTACTCCAGCCATTATTACTGGCTTTGGAAAGTATCTATCAAGATGGGACAGATCTAAGTAGTGAGGCTGGTGGATTACTTTTGTGACTACGTTCAGAGAAGACTATTGCCATTCTCTCTCTTGTAAGTCTACTGTTGAAACCACTTGGGTCATTAAACAATGCCATCCAGGCATCTGCTACAACAGTAGTAGATCTTTGTCCAGCAATAGAAGCTACATTTGGATCAATCAGAGAGCTATACATTGACAAAGTACTGGAAGAAACAAAGACTTCAGTCCAGAAGTTGACTAATGAAGGCATTTATATCGAATCCTTAAGTGAAGAGGACAAGAAGTGTTTGTTAAGACAACTAAAAAAGTACACAGACTTGATTCGTTAACAATCAACAATCTTGATTCGTTAACAATCAATTAACAACAGCGACTTCTAGATTCTACTCAGCCTCTACGTAGCTTTTACAGATCCCTGTCTTATAAATCACAGACAGTTGAGTGGAGTGAGGCACTACCAGCAATGGGGCTGCCATATACTCAGGACAGAATAGAGAATTTGAACACAGAGTGGAATATCATATGATGAATGAATGAAGATTTGACTTCAACTTCTTTTTTATCATTACTAGTGGCTCGACCCGATCTTTATGCTATGTTTCCTGAGCTGAAAGAAGTAGGAATTCATCTCTTGCTACTCCCAGTCACAATGGCTACAGCTGAGCGTTCTTTTTCATCATTGAATAGAATTTTGTGTTTTGAAAGAAGTCCCCTTCTGCCTGATCACGTGAATGAACTAGTGACCATATCAATTGAAGGAATGGAAATACTGGATACATGAGAAGCTACCAAAGATGAATGCATTGCATTCATAAAGTTCATGAACAGAGTTGTGCAAAATTATAACAAGAAACCAAGAAGGATGTAGATGTAGTACTTCATAGAAGGCTTGAGTAGCCAACTTTAATTTGTGTGATGATTTTAAAATCTAATAAAACGGTCATGAAACATTTTTCAGTTTTTACTATGGTGCCATAAGCCCACCTTCACCCTCACGGTCTCACCCCCCATGAGCCCTGACCCCCCGCCCTGTAAAGTTGAATTGCCCCCTCCCCCATTTCAATTCTTGGGGAAAACACTGAACCCTACTCTAGCCATTCCAAGCCCACCTGTGGGAGTCCAGGTTTCTGATCCATATAGCAATACAGGTAGTACACAGATTTGATAAATCCTGAACATAATCTCATAGCAAAGATGTTTTTGTGTCCATTAGTAAGAAATGGACTTCTTACAGCAGGCAGTAAGAACTATTTGTTGAAGAACATCTGGTTTGCTGCAACCATTTGAATTCTGCTTGCAGCCCAGGTAGATGAACTTGACAATGCTCTACACGGTTCTTGACCCCACTTTCTCCTAGGGTTCTCGTGGCCCAGCTCTCAGGTTCTGGACTTCAACCAGGTTTGCACCCACCTTATAGTAATTTCATCTATACCACATTTCCCTAGTTGCTTACGAGAATGTCACACGGGACTGTGTCAAAAGACTTATTAAACAGTCTACAGCTTCCCTCTTTTCCACTAGACTAGTAAGCCTGACAAAGAAGGAAATTAGGTCAGTTTGCCATGATTTGTTCTTGACAAATCCATATTGGCTATTCCTTATAACCCTGTTATCCTCTAGGTGCTTACAAACTGATTGTTTAATAATTTGTTCCAGTATCTTTCTAAGTATCGAAGTTAGGCTGACTGGTCTATAATTCCTAGGTGCTCTTTGTTCCAATTTTTAAAGGTAGGTGCTATGTTTGTCCTTCTTCAGCCTCTGGGACCTCACCTGTCCTCCGGGAGCTCTCAAAGATAATCTCTAATGGTTCCAAGATTACTTCAGCTAGTTCCCTGGAGTGGAGCTGCTGGACTGGAGAGGGTGGTGGAAGCAGGCTAGACTTGGTGCTGCTATAAAAGAGGAGTTTGGGGACAGGGGCTTGATCACTGAAAGGAGAGGATGGTGGTGGTGGATGGGAGGAGTGGAGACAGTGATCAAAGGTAAGTGAGACAGGAGTGGGAGGGGATTTGGGGATGAAGGGTGAAGAAGATATGAGACTGGAGAGGAATGAAAGATAGACCATTGTGGAAAGGGGAGGAGAACATAGCTGGAAAAGAAGGAAAAAGAGAGAGAAAGCTAAGGAAAGAGTGAATGTCAGATACTGACAGAGAGAGAAATGTAAAGCAGAGTAGAATAGAATATATGAATATACAATGGAAGGAAAGAAAAGCGAGGTGAAAGGAAAGAGCAAGAAAAGGCTGTAATAATTTACAATTCTTAATTATTTATTAGAAAGATGAATGCCAAAATGCTACAATAAACTACCTATAAAGATTGTTAGAGTACGTGCTGTATATGTACATGTACACACTATTTGAATTTTTAAGTAAAGGGGATTTCCCTACGTCTTCTGGAGGTCATTCCTTTGTGGGGCTATGACGACTGAAATCTCCCCCCAAAGACCTTAACAAACAGAATAACAATTAACCCTTAAAGCCTTCATCATATGTGACACAGCAGCTCACTGGTGCCAATGTGGAAAGGGTTCACTGTTCTTTACAAGCAGCTCCTGTTTCAGACCAGAAAAACTCACTACACCACTTTCCTGGTATTTATCCATGAAGGGTAGCATGTGAGGTTACAACTGAAAGGTTACAACTCATAACCAATGTGAGATGTGTACAGATAATATTTAAGGAATAAGGACCTATATTGAAAGCTATGCCTTATGGTCGTAAAGTAAAAGTTAGTCACTCAAAAGTTAGGGACTCATATGTCTCAGTGATGGCCCATTCAAGTGCAATGGAGTTATCACCCCTCCCTGCTCGTCTGGTGATATAATACAAGGTTCAGGTGTCTACTCTTGCCCCATCCCAGAACAACTATCAAATGAAAAACTATCGAAGACAACTGCAAACAGTTGAAACCACTTGGAGTTAAAAAGGAACATTACAGCAGACAGGGGAACGCACTGTCTGTGAATAAAGACAAAAGACTGATGCAGCTTACCACAGCGTGGAGGAAGACACTGTGCATCCACTCACTGAGGAGACATGTTGCTGGCTGGGAGTGTTTCATGAAAGATTGGATCCAGGCTCCTGTAAAGTCAGCCAGCTCCATAACAGACTGAATTTGGAGGGGGAGGGGTGAGGAGGAGAAACCTACTTTATTAGATAGGAAAGGTAACTATCAATAAGTATAGGCCCAAGCTACATTTTATGATTTTATTTTGTATTGTAATACATTTGTTTCCATCATTCTCACTTGTTTCTAGTGGAACCTCTATTCTTTCTTAAATAAAACTTCTTTTGGTTTATTATAAGTATTGTGAATTACACAGGAGCAGTGATTTAAGGTAAAACTGGTAAACTGGGGTACGCTGCTCTCTTGGGAGCAGAGGATCTAGAATTTCTGCAAGTAGCCAGTGCCAGGGGCTGAATATTACAGGGGAACAATTCAAGGGGACTTTGACACTGGGAGGCACCAACTGTTAACTTGCAAGGCAAAGACAGGGCTGGCATAGCCCAGAGGAGAGCCCTTGAGAGTGACTGACTAGTTGGTGGTGTTAGGGAGCTAGAACCCAAATACCACAGGCAAGACTCCCTCTCACTAGAGACAGGGGATAATAAGGTGACTCTCAGTCCCTGGTACCATGAGAACCAATTCCAATATACCTCTCACTGACAGGCCCAACACAATAGATAGTTGAATCTTACAGCATGCCCTGAATTCAACAAGTCCTGGGTCTGGCAGAGAGAGAATTGCATTCCTTAGGCCTTGCCTATAAGGGGGATTTGTCCTCATGTCAGTTACCAGTGGTAACAGCCACTGCATAAACCCTTAGCACAGACAAGGAGCATCACAATTTATACAACATAGTTTATCCCAGTTTCAAGCAAAGGTAAGCTCCATGGGTGCAGTTAGTGGCTTTGTCTGTTAGCTGTGGGCTTCTGGGCTAGTGCAGCTACACCCACGGCTGGGCAATGATAGCTGTGACTAGGGCAAACCTCAGTGTAGCCAAGACCTTAGGCAAGGGCTCCAATGGAGACTGCCCTGCCATCAGCCCCCTCTTTTTGATTGCTGGAAGTACTAGCTCAAGCACCTTGAATGTATGCAATGGATACAGGGTAACATAGGAAGAGATGCAATCCCTCAGATAGCCAGGCCCAAAGTCGTTAGAGTTTTATAGGTTAAAACCAATACCTTACGTGTAGTGTGAACTGGTAGCCTTAGTCCAGTTCCTAATGTATAGCGGTTCACATTACAAATTAGACTCTTATTAGCACTCTATCCAGAGAGACCAATGATTGAATGGACACACCAAGAAGTAGTCCCTCCAGGCTGGGAATTGGTGGTATGGTGGAAACTTGCACTGCCATTGACTATGCTGGGCCTATTGCTCTTAAGAGAAATTAATAACTCCAGTCTTCAGGGCTCTCAATCTGGTGCCTTTCATGAGCATAGGCATGGGTGCAAAACGAGGGGTGCGGAAGATGCTGCACCACCCCCTGGTTTTACGCGGGGCTCCCAGCTGCTGGACCCGCGCCTGGGGCTCTGCCTCTGGCCCTGCACCCAGGGCTCCACCTCCACCCCCAGGTTTGGCCCCAGCCTCAGCCCCCTTATCCCGTCCACATCACCCCCGTCCCAGACCCATGGCCCTGCTCCTGGCCCCAGTTCTAGAGAGCAGCGGGGGGCACGGACAGGTGTAAGAGGGGGCAGAGCTCTCCCACTCTAAAAAAAATTCAAGCACCACTATTCATAAGCATTAAAATTAATTTTAAAATGAAACCTTGTTATTAA
This sequence comes from Lepidochelys kempii, assembly GCF_965140285.1. Classification (NCBI taxonomy): domain Eukaryota; kingdom Metazoa; phylum Chordata; order Testudines; family Cheloniidae; genus Lepidochelys; species Lepidochelys kempii. The sequence continues at coordinate 60,641,890 of NC_136382.1, forward strand.
AGGATAAACATTTTAAAGTAAAATGTTTCCTCTACATATGGGTAGAATCACTTGGTCTTATTCCTTAAGCAAAGGATGTTACTCTGGTAGATTAATCTCTGCCCATCTGTCTTGCAATGTTTACACCTTTCACAGCAAGCTCCTAAAAAGATGTTACATCTGACAGTTTGAAAGAATGATGATTTCTCAGGGCAGCTGTTTTGTGGTAAATCCATACACATTGAGTTTTAAGAATGAAATTTAATCCATCATATGGACATTCACATTCCCCAGTATACAATCTACAATAGACAAAAATATTTGTAACTGGTATTTTAACATAAATGATTAATGTAGGCCCTGATCTTGTAACTGGCTCTGCGCAGGCATGCTCTGCACCCACATAGAGCTGGCTGTAGACTAAGGGCCTCAAGAAGTATTTTCCACTGTGACCATGTCTACACTAGCGAGCTTACTGCGGCACAGCTGTACCGGCTCAGCTGCACCACTGTAAGATGGCTTGTGTAGCTGCTTTATGCTGGCGGGAGAGAGCTTTCCTGTTGACATATTAAAATCACCTTCACGTGCAGCAGTAGCTATGTCAGCAGGGGAAGTTCTCCTGCCAACATAGCACTGTCCACATCAGCACTTCTGTTGGTGTAACTTATGTTGCTCAGGGTATGTTTTTTTCACCCCCCTGAGCGACATAAGTTATACCGACAAAAGTGGTAGTGTAGACATGGCTTGTCTAAAGAGTGCAAGAGACAAATGTAACTGGTAACCTCTGAGCTGTGTCTGATATATACCAGTGCCACGCTAAGGAATCATGCTAACACAGAGGTTATAACTAGAGGGTTGATTTGAAAGGTGCTTCTATTTTAATTGGTGGGTAGTGTAGCTTTTAAGTTTGGTAGACAGTTTCCTACATCTATCAGGCAACAGACAAAAACCTGGCTCATAAATGATTTTCCTTGAAAAAATTAACTATTCCTAGTGGAGTACTGGCTTTGCAAATGAGATTTTTTTTTTTAATCCGAAATAGGAGGGAGGCTAGTAAAAATGTGTATATGCTGCTTCCTGTTTCCTTTCAGGCCCCTGATCAGGAAATGTTTAACATTGGGGTGGGTATTTCTGTAGATTAATGGCTGCTGTTTGGAAAGTATAGAGGGTATATTTTCTTGCCAATACAAACATGTATATGTATCAGACTAAAGTCTGTGCACCACAGATAAGATGATACCTTAGCTGGAAAGATCTCCGATGCCTCTGCTGTTCTGTTATGGTAATCTATGCCTTTTCTTTTGTGTCACCGAAATCACTGAAAGTGTCAGGTACAGGGATGTTATTCTTTCATGTCTGACTGTAGTTCAGGTTCTTTTTAAATCAATTTTTAAATCATGATTTAAAAACCTGGAGACATTTTTCATATTGTTATAAGGAAAACATCCCCTGCAAATTGTTTACCCCTATGCGTGAGGGTGGATGGTTAAAGACTACATAATCTCTGCTTGCTTTCTGTAAGCAGTAAGATACTGCAGAATAACAACTATTGTATCAAGCGGTGTGTGGCTTTTTAAATTAGTTCCTGGCATGAGCTTGTTTATTTCTTATTCCCTCCTGGAGAGGCTGTCTTTAAGGCTTCCCTGCCCATGAATATTGGGAAGAAGTCTAATTACTGCAAGTTTGTATATACATTTTTTCTTCCTGCTTTCTTACAGAACAATGTTTAGGCACTGGTGACTTTAGTGGTTTATGAAACTCTATTCTTCTGTAAATTCAGTAACTAGATATGGCCAAGCTAGGAAATTTGAGGACCGACAAATCAAAGTGTCTGACGTGGCTCTAGGAACCAAAACTCAGGCTAGCTACTGGAGGTCATTGTAGTTTTTTAAAAAAGTTATAACTATCACTGTTAGGAGACATCCGTATGGCTTGTTAGCATTTTCAGCCCCTGGAGCAGAAGCGAGGGATTCACATCCCATACTAAGGTCTCATTATCAGTACCGACAGCAGTGCAACAGAGTACTGGGAGGTCACTGCATTGTTAGAAGTCTGATAAATTAGATCAGTTGCCTTGTAGATGTTAAAGACTTTATGGCAGTTTTTGCAAAGATATTGGTTAATCCTAGATTCAAAGCCTGCAGTCATTCTCTCAACAAAACCTTGTCACATGTGTCTATATGATGTTTGTTCTGCTGGTGTTTAAATGGTTTCCAAAGACAAGGCTGTACACCCCATTTTGTGTGTCCTGGACCCTGTCTCGATATCTTGAGTAGGAAAGGTGCTTTATAAAGCATCTAAACCTTGGCACCAGAGCTGGGGCTAACAGGAGTCTCTTGTTCTGGAGATCAGCTAAGTAATGTAACTTGGGCAATCCAGAAGGTTTGAAGACCAAGCTAATCCCAGAGTTTGATTTGGCTCTATGAATCAAAACACTAGTCAAGCCACTACAGTTGACAATACACATCTGAAAAAGAAAATACGTAAAATGATACAGTGTAGCAAGTCACTGTGACAGCCAGGGAGTAATGCCAGTATATTCACCCTGGCATGATTCTTCTTTGGCATGTCCTCTTTTATAATCACAAGGCCCAGACCTTCATCTCAAGCCAGGCTTCTTTGGCCTGCCCACTCCATTAACAATTCAATGCATTTAGCATAACTGGTTAAATAATTCAAATTGGTTTCTGAAGCTATATTAAAAACCCTGCAGATTAACAATTTATACTTTCCACTCCAATAGCACCTTCCTCCTGAGGATCTCAAAGTGCTTCACAGACTTGAACAAATTTAGCTTCACAGGCCTCTTGTGGGGTAGGTAAGTATCAGTAGATTCTAAGCTCTGTGTGGCAGGGACTATTCATTTGTTTGAATAGTGACTAGTACAATAGACTACAATTTTGACTGAGAACTTTGGATGCTACTGCAGTTCAGATGATGATTGTGCTCAGTTGCCATATGAGGATAATGGGTGGATGGATGGGCCTTTAATCTTTCTGCTCCCTCAATGCAAAGTGAGAGACAAAGACTGAAGACCCTGCTGGGCTCCAGTGAAGTCCACAGGAATGTATGTGAATGGGAGCAGGATCAGCAATGCTTAATTTGTAACGAAAGAGGTGGCGGGGCTCAAGCTGGGTGGCGGGAGAGTGGTACTGTTACTTCTGCACTGCTGCTGCCAGCAATGCTGCCTTCAGAGCTGGGCAGCCAGAGAGTGGCAGCTACTGACCGGGCACCTAGGTTTGAAGGCAGTGCCGTTGCCAGCAGCAGCACAGAAGTAAGGGTGGCATGGTATGGTGTATTGCCACCCTTACATCTGTGCTGTGGCTGGCAGCAGCGCTGTCTACAGAAGCCCAGAGGTTCTGGGGCTATGAACTGCCAAGCCTAGCAGTGCCGGGACTGAGTCCTGGCAAGCCCCAGCACAAATTAAGCACTGGGGATCAGGCTGTAAGTGACTTAACCGAAGTTAGACAGGATTCTACAACAGAGCCAAGAATAGAAGCAAATCTCCTGCCACGTAGGCTTGTGTCTTCACCACAGAAGTGTATTTCATCCCTCCCGCATCAGTGGTGCATGCAAACCATTGAACTGATTTCTGCTTAAATCTTTCAGGAAACTATACATATGCTAAATGATTGATCAGAGCAGACTGCATTCAACACGACAGCTGTGCGTGACAGTTTTGCTTTGCAAAAATTAACACTGATCTTTTCAAACATAGTTGCAAATCTCATCCAACGTGAAATCTTCCCATTTTTAACAGTACACATGGCTCGTGAAATTCTGCCCCAGAAGCAATAGCATGACTTTTTGTAAAACTGAATCAGACAGAATTGCATTCTCTTTATTTTCATTTGTCATAGAAAAATTATAGTTGTATTCCTCTGGAAAGGTGCCTTTTGTTTGTGACAAATTAAAGTTGAAAACCAAAGAACAATTTAGTTTCTGCCGCTAAATGAAAAAAAAAAAAAGCTGGTTTCTCTTCTCTGCTGACAAGATTATTTTTCTTTTATACATATCTACTAAGAAAGCAACCAATCAATGCACCTTAGACTGTGCCTTGGTATTTTGGTGATGAAATACTGGATGGAATAATAGTGTTCAGTAATGAGCTCAGGCCTGATATTTTTGCAGTGGTGGTGTAACCCAGGTTTCTCACTGGTTGATCACTCACAACATAATTGTGTCCTGCCAGTGGATTAACGGGGAGGCAACAGGGATCAGTCCAAAACTAAAGGAAAAGTCCAGCGAATGTGGCTTGCAGGAAAAGCAGGGCATAACAAAGTGCTGTGTAATAGTGGTTCACTGGAAAGAAGGGGCTGTGGATGATAAAAAGCTGACCTCATTTAAACTGCACATGGATACTGTTAGGAGAAATGCAGAGAGGGGATGCCACTATGAAAAGAAATCCCATTCCCCCTGTTATAGCACCATCCCATCTGTAGGTAAATGTGTCAACTCAGCCAGGATAATTGGCATAGCTTTTGGAGTGTTGCTGTGGTTCACAAATATAAACACAAGTGCAGTAAAAAGGCTAAATTGTTTCATGTATTGCCCCACTGTCACCTCAAGTTCTTTTCCAGCATTACTGATTTCCAGGTTTCTCCCTTGCACTGAATAACTGTCTTCTGGGTTGTTTCCCCCATTGTACTTGTTTGCATCTGAATCTCATTTGGTTGTTTTCTGCCCACATGCCTAATCTCTTTAGGCCTCTTAGTATTTCTCTTTCTCTTCTGACTGGTGTTTGCAACTCCTCCCACTTTAGTATCTGCAAATCACTAATGAGGATTTCAATAAGGCTGTACTTAATAGTGACTTCTGCACTAAACACCTCAACCCACTCAATCCCATTTGTGATTACTCCTCCTTTGGAGTCCTTTGTCTTAAATTTGTGTGCCAATGTTGAGATCCAAGTCTCTCAAGGTACATCTACATTTGGAGCTGGGGGTGTGATGCATAACTGCAAGAGACATCCTCGCACTAGCTCTTACTGAGCAAGTATGCTAAAAATATAGTGTAGCCATGGCAGCATGAGCAGCAGGAGGGGCTATCTGCCCTAAGTGTCTGCCTAGGATGTCTCACAGGCAGGTACTCAGGGCAGCTAGCCTGTCCCACTGCTTGCCCTGCTGTGGCTACATGCCATATTTAGTACAATAGCTTGGTGAGGGTTAGTGTGAATACGTCTAGCGTGAGTACGTCTCCTGGAGCTGGGAATTATCTCCCCAATTCCAAGGGCAAACATACCCGCAGAGAAGAGTGTAACAAGGAGAAGACACAGAAGAGTTATATAAGAGAGAGGATGTTTTATTTACCTGCAATTCTCCTTCCATTATACTGAGGAGCCGGATTAAGTCCTCTTTAGAAAGTTCTATGGATTTCTTGTTCTTTCGTTCACCAGGTGCTGGTGATTTTAAGTGTCGTTTTACAGTCCCTGAGACCATGACCTCCTCTTCCTTTTGATGAGATTTGTTCTGTTTCTTGGCATCTTCCTGAAGGTTTTCATTCTCTGCATTGCTGACAATGGGCTTAGAACTGGAGAAATGCCCATTAGGAGAGCTTTCTCCACCTTGGTTTCGGGATCTCATCCCCACCTAGAGAGAGAAAATTATAAAGATGCATTTTCTAAGCATGTAAAACTATTTACACGAACACTCGATCTACAGCAGAATTATTGCGAAGAGGAAGAGCCATCTTTTCATTCTGAATACCAAGATTAATGTTATGCTCAGTGCAAAAGTGCTGAAAAGCTCCCCCACATCAATAAGTTTGTCTTTGGAAGCCGATGAATCAAAATATTGATTATAAACTTAATAGAGCCTTAAAACATGGTAACCATACTGAGATGAGTTGCATTCTGCGGTGCTTGAAATGATGTGGGAAACTGATAACTAAAATTTTCCAGTCTCTTTATTTTATCGTTCAGCATTCTTTTGGCTCACTGCAAGAAAAAATGAGAACACCAGGATTTGGAGGCACATCTTGATTTAACATGAGAGTTAGCTGAAAGATAAGACTGTACTTAACATTTATAAAAGCATATACCTTGAGTGTAAGTTTTCTAAGAGACAGAGTAAGGCGGAATGTGACAAACTAGCTTCTCATCTGTGGCGTGTTGGGTTCAATGTTGGTAACTGAGATAACCCTCTTATGCAGACACTCTTCATCATTTCCAGTCTTGATTATTGTGACATCAACCTCCCCATCCCTCCCTAACACCTACGTCACCTTCCTGGGTTCATACTAAACAGAGCTGTTGAAATAATCTATTCTGTATGTCACTCTGACCACAGAAACACCATTTAATCCTTCCATTGGGCCTCCTTTAACTACACCAAGTTGAAGTCCTCACTTTCAAGTGTCTTCACCACACTGTCCATCCCTACATGTCTGCTCTTACCAAGTTGCCTCCCATGCAGTTTTCACTCTGCCAAGAACAGCCCCATCTGTCAGTTTGTTAGCTTCTCTCACAAACATCTCTGTGTCTTCTTCTGTGCTGCCCTCCAAGCACACAATTCCCTTCTTGATCTGATCAGTAAGGTCATTATCCTCTGTTCCATCACATCTCTCTTTGAGACTCACCTAGGTCTCAATGCCTATTGGAAATCAGCCAGTTAGTTATGGCTCGGGTGGGGAGGTAGGATTTGTTTGCACTCAATTATAAAATGCAAAATATAGTCAAGTGTATATATCTGGACATATATCTCTACCCTCCCAGCCTTCATGTGTCACTAAGCTATGGTAAGGTGTTTGACGCAGGGACTGTGTCTTTCTAAGTATTTTTAGAGTGCCTAGCACCATGAGTCCCCAGTTACGATTTAGACTCTGGATGCTACTGTAATAGAACTATAAAATAGTAATAATGAATTTCGAGGTCTGTTTCAGGGCCAAATTCAGAGCTAAGGAGTAAGGAGGTATAAGTTAGACTCCCTTACATTAACTTTGTCACCCTAAAACTCAGACTTCCTTAGACCTACTTATTAATGTGTAAGACTTTAAACTGATGTAATTTATAAGCTGAACATTCAGAAGAAGGCATAAAAAAGTTTAAGTTAAAGGAAGGGGGGGCCTCTTCAACTTACTTTATTACACACACCCTGTTTCTTTTTGTGTTACACTCCTGTCTTCTGGCCCCTTTTCGTGAGAGTTGAGCCAATTTAGATTCCCTTAGACTTGGTTGGGTTAGGTAGGCAGATTCAGAACTAACGTGTAAAGGGGTTGAAGATATAATAAGTGGAAGTGAGTGGAAGGGAGTTTAGATGGAGCATAAATATAACAAACCTGTTTGAGGGACCTAGAGGAAGGTATAAATAACGATATCTTAGATACCCTCTAGACTTTCTTTGACATTCTTAGGGCTTGATTCTCTAATCACTTATACTGGGGTAAAACTGGTATAATTTTATTGACTTCAGCGGCATTACTCTTGATATACATGTTAATAAGAATAGAATCAGGCCCCTAGATTTTTCTCAGACTTGCCTAAATTCACTTCTGACTTTAGTTTCCACTTTGTTCTCTAGTCATAGGAGATGATTTTCAGCACCAGAAGTACTACCAGTTTGGTATAATTGCCAATCTGTGTTGATGAAAAACCCAGAATAGCAGATCAGTAATGACTTTGCAAATCTTAAGGTACACTGGCAAATCAGTGTGGGTAATCTTAGCCCTGGTCTACACTAGGACTTTAGGTCAAATTTAGCAGTGTTAAATCAAGGTAAACCTGCACCCATCCACACGATGAAGCCCTTCATTTCGACTTAAAGGGCTCTTAAAATCGATTTCCTTACTCCACCCCTGACAAGTGGATTAGCGCTTAAATCGGCCTTGCCGGGTCGAATTTGGGGTACTGTGGACACAATTCAATGGTATTGGCCTCCGGGAGCTATTCCAGAGTGCTCCATTGTGACCGCTCTGGACAGCACTCTCAACTCAGATGCACTGGCCAGGTAGACAGGAAAAGAACCGCGAACTTTTGAATCTCATTTCCTGTTTGGCCAGTGTGGCAAGCTGCAGGTGACCATGCAGAGCTCATCAGCAGAGGTGACCATGATGGAGTCCCAGAATCGCAAAAGAACTCCAGCATGGACTGAACGGGAGGTACAGGATCTGACCGCTGTGTGGGGAGAGGAATCCGTGCTATCGGAACTCCGTTCCAGTTTTCGAAATGCCAAAACCTTTGTCAAAATCTCCCAGGGCATGAAGGACAGAGGCCATAACAGGGACCCGAAGCAGTGCCGCGTGAAACTTAAGGAGCTGAGGCAAGCCTACCAGAAAACCAGAGGGGCGAACGGCCGCTCCGGGTCAGAGCTCCAAACATGCCGCTTCTATGATGAGCTGCATGCCATTTTAGGGGGTTCAGCCACCACTACCCCAGCCGTGTTGTTTGACTCCTTCAATGGAGATAGAGGCAACACGGAAGCAGGTTTTGAGGACGAAGACGATGATGATGATGATGATGATGAGGTTGTAGATAGCTCACAGCAAGCAAGTGGAGAAACCGGTTTTCCCGACAGCCAGGAACTGTTTCTCACCCTGGACCTGGAGCCAGTACCCCCCGAAACCACCCAAGGCTGACCCGGCAGGCGGAGAAGGGACCTCCGGTGAGTGTACCTTTTAAAATACTATACATGGTTTAAAAGCAAGCATGTGAAAGGATTAATTTGCCCTGGTATTTGCAGCTCTCCTGGATGTACTCCCAAAGCCTTTGCAAAAGGCTTCTGGGGAGGGCAGCCTTATTGCGTCCTCCATGGTAGGACACTTTACCACTCCAGGCCAGTAACACGTACTCAGGAATCATTGTACAACAAAGCATTGCAGTGTATGTTTGCTGGCGTTCAAACAACATCCGTTCTTTATCTCTCTGTTATCCTCAGGAGAGAGAGATATCATTCATGGTCACCTGGTTGAAATAGGGTGCTTTTCTTCAGGGGACACTCAGAGGTGCCCGTTCCTGCTGGGCTGTTTGTCTGTGGCTGAACAGAAATGTTCCCCGCTGTTAGCTACGGTGAGGGTGGAGGGTTGAGGGGGTAGCCACACGGTGGGAGGAGGCAAAATGCGACCTTGTAACGAAAGCACATGTGTTATGTATGTAATGTTAACAGCAAGGATTACCCTGAAAGAGTGTAGCCACTGTTTTATAAAATGTGTCTTTTTAAATACCGTTGTCCCTTTTTTTTCCTCCACCAGCTGCATGTGTTTCAATGATCACAGGATCTTCTCCTTCCCAGAGGCTAGTGAAGATTAGAAAGAAAAAAGAAAAAAACGCACTCGTGATGAAATGTTCTGAGCTCACGCTGTCCTCCCACACTGACAGAGCACAGACGAATCCGTGGAGACAAATAATGTCAGAGTGCAGGAAAGCACAAAATGACCGGAAGGAGAGGTGACGGGCTGAAGAGAGTAAGTGGCAGGCTGAAGACAGGGCTGAAGCTCAAATGTGGCGGCAGCGTGATGAGAGGAGGCAGGATTCAATGCTGAGGCTGCTGGAGGATCAAACCAGTATGCTCCAGTGTATGGTTGAGCTGCAGCAAAGGCAGCTGGAGCACAGACTGCCACTACAGCCCCTGTGTAACCAACCGCCCTCCTCCCCAAGTTCCATAGCTTCCACACCCAGATGCCCAAGAACGCGGTGGGGGGGCCTCCAGCCAACCAGCCACTCCACCACAGAGGATTGCCCAAAAAACAGAAGGCTGGCATTCAATAAATTTTAAAGTTGTAAACTTTTAAAGTGCTGTGTGGCATTTTCCTTCCCTCCTCCACTAGCCCTTCTAGGCTACCTTGGTAGTCACCCCCCTATTTGTGTGATGAATGAATAAAGAATGCATGAATGTGAAGCCACAATGACTTTATTGCCTCTGCAAGCGGTGATCGAAGGGAGGACAGGAGGGTGGTTAGCTTACAGGGAAGTAGACTGAGCCAAGGGGCGGAGGGTTTCATCAAGGAGAAACAAACAGAACTTTCAGACCGTAGCCTGGCCAGTCATGAAACTGGTTTTCAAAGCTTCTCTGATGCGTACCGTGCCCTCCTGTGCTCTTCTAACCATCCTGGTGTCTGGCTGCGCGTAACCAGCAGCCAGGTGATTTGCCTCAACCTCCCACCCCACCATAAACGTCTCCCCCTTACTCTCACAGATATTGTGTAGTGCACAGCCAGCAGTAATAACAGTGGGAATATTGGTTTCACTGAGGTCTAAGCGAGTCAGTAAACTGCGCCAGCGCGCCTTTAAACGTCCAAATGCACATTCTACCACCATTCTGCACTTGCTCAGCCTGTAGTTGAACAGCTCCTGACTACTGTCCAGGCGGCCTGTGTACGGCTTCATGAGCCATGGCATTAATGGGTAGGCTGGGTCCCCAAGGATAACTATAGGCATTTCAACATCCCCAACAGTTATTTTCTCTTCTGGGAATAAAGTCCCTTCCTGCAGCTTTTGAAACAGACCAGAGTTCCTGAAGATGCAAGCGTCATGTACCTTTCCCGACCATCCCACGTTGATGTTGGTGAAACGTCCCTGGTGATCCACCAGAGCTTGCAGCACTATTGAAAAGTACCCCTTGCGGTTTATGTACTCACCGGCTTGGTGCTCCAGTGCCAAGATAGGGATATGGGTTCCGTCTATGGCCCCACCACAGTTAGGGAATCCCATTGCAGCAAAGCCATCCACTATGACCTGCACATTTCCCAGGGACACTACCCTTGATATCAGCAGATCTTTGATTGCATGGGCTACTTGCATCACAGCAGCCCCCACAGTAGATTTGCCCACTCCAAATTGATTCCCAGCTGACCGGTAGCTGTCTGGTGTTGCAAGCTTCCACAAGGCTATCGCCACTCGCTTCTCAACTGTGAGGGCTGCTCTCATCTTGGTATTCATGCGCTTCAGGGCAGGGGAAAGCAAGTCACAAAGTTCCATAAAAGTGCCCTTACGCATGCGAAAGTTTTGCAGCCACTGGGAATCGTCCCAGACCTGCAACACTATGAGGTCCCACCAGTCTGTGCTTGTTTTCGAGCCCAGAATCGGTGTTCCACAGCATGAACCTGCCCCATTAGCACCATGATGCATGCATTGGCAGGGCCCATGCTTTCAGAGAAATATGTGTCCATGTCCTGATCACTCACATGACCACGCTGACGTCGCCTCCTCGCCCGGTATCGCTCTGCCAGGTTCTGGTGCTACATATAATGCTGGATAATGCATGTGGTGTCTAATGTGCTCCTAATTGCAAAAGCCTCCATGCTTGCCTTGGTATGGCGTCCTCACAGAAAAAAGGCGCGGAACGATTGTCTGCCGTTGCTCTGACGGAGGGGGGGCGACTGACGACATGGCTTACAGGGTTGGCTTACAGGGAATTAAAATCAACAAAGGGGGTGGCTTTACATCAATGAGTATTTCAGGCAGGATTTCACGGAGGGTTCCAATAAGAAATGGTGCACCTAAGTAATTGTTCTTATTGGAACAAGCAGGTTGGTCTGGCCTCTGATTGATACATGGCTAGATTTACCTCGCTGCACCTTCTCTGTGAGTGACTGCAGTGTGACCTAGAGGAATGAGTCCCCTAGATGGGGGCTGAGGGGGAAGCAAATGAGTACAAAACAAATCTGGTCTATTTCTTATTTTGATCCACTCCATCTATCTTTTACATCTTTGGCTGGCAGCAGACGGTGCAGAAGGACTGCATGCCATCCACATCTCATGGCTGCTCGGCAGAAGATGGTACAATAGGACTGCTAGCAATCCGTATCGCCTGCCTGCTCACCATAAGATGGTTCAATAGGACTGACTGCAGGACTAAAGAGAATGACCTGGTCAAGTCACTTCTAATGTAGTCCCTGCACCCAGGTCTGCCCAGGTGCTCCTGGCCGACGTGGCCAGGAGCACCTCGGACATGATGATGATGGCTACCAGTCCTATTGTACCATCTGCTGCCACAAGGCAATGGGTTGCTGCTGCTGTGTAGCAATGCAGTACCACGTCTGCCAGCACCCAGGAGACATACGGTGACGGTTACCTGAGTGGGCTCCCTGCTTGCTGTGGTATGGCGTCTGCACAGGTAACTCAAGAAAAAAGGCGCGAAACGATTGTCTGCTGCTGCTTTCACGGAGGGAGGGAAGGAGGGAACGGGGGCCTGACGATATGTACCCAGAACCACCCGCGACAATGCTTTAGCCCCATCAGGCATTGGAATCTCAACCCAGAATTCCAATGGGCAGTGGAGACTGCGGGAACTGTGGGATACCTACCCACAGTGCAACACTCCGGAAGTTGACGCTTGCCTTGGTACTGTGGAAGCGCTCCGCCGAGTTAATGCACTTAATGCACTTAGAGCATTTTCTGTGGAGACACACACACTCGAATATATAAAATCGATTTCTAAAAAACTGACTTCTATAAATTCGACCTTATTCCGTAGTGTAGACATACCCTCACATAGAGCCTAGAAGGATTTACACTTAAGTTGATTCTAGACAGTGCTATAAATATCTTGTTTAGATTAGCCTTAATTTTTCGTAATGTCATTCACAGTGTGCCTGATTGTTTTTTTTTTTTCATTTTCATCTGTTATATACTGGTTTAATGCTGTTGAATTCAATGAAGTCTATCCTGAGAAGAGAATCCAGCCCAGTGTTTTTAAGCAAGAGAGTCTCATAATGAGGTTGCTTGCATTGTAGGGTTATTTCCACCCAGACAATATGTGATACAGGTATACAATAGCTACTAACTTCCTGAAAGCCTACACAGTATATTATTCACCAGACAGTTTAGATTTATCACAAGAACTATGTTTTCTAAAAACAGATCTCCATTATGAGCATGAACAATACCTGAGGAGTTCAGGAAATCTTTTGGGTCTCAGGTTTATAATGGAAAAATAAACACTATACTATGTTTCCTTTCAGATAGGGCTACTCAATTTGTTTGGTTGTAATGGGTTTTAAACTCCATAACCATGTTTCCTCTCCAAGACGGAGCACTTGGGATTTACTTTGTCTCTATTTTCTATGTATTTCCTTTTGAGTCCCTCTGGTGTGCAGCCTCCAGCCACAAGAGCACCTAAAACATTTTTCATGGTTTAGACTTGAGAGTGAATGATTTCGTGGTTTTAGAGCAGTGGTGGGCAATCTGCAGCCCTCGGGCCGCACGCAGCCCGTCAGGGTAATCCTCTGGCAGGCCGCCAGACAGTTTGTTCACATTTGCATGGCTGCCCGCAGCTACCAGTGGCTGCGGTTCGCTGTTCCTGGCCAATGGGCGCTGCAGGAAGTGGCGTAGGCCACAGTAGAGTGTCCTATAAATAATAAGGAAAAGATGAATGCTGTGATTATTTACTGGAACCTATATTATTGTTCTGGGCATACATAGATTCTTCAGTTTTCAAAAGTTAACACATACAAGTTTTTTTGAAATGTTCTTTCCTTTTATTGTAAGAAATCTTTGTGAGTAATTTGCTGAGTAGAATGTCAGGAGAGGGTAGACTATCCGTTGTTCCAACCCTTTTTCTTCTATCTATTGTTATATAACCTCACTAGGGTTCCTGGAATAACAGGCCAGATTGGAATATATTGTTACATTAGCTGTGGGTTTATTAGAATCAGATCATGCAAAGATTTTTCTGAACCTAGCAGAGAGTCCTTATGATAATCAAACATGCTGATTTTGGCTATATAGTGGTTTCTCTTCTCAAAACAAAAAATAGCGTGAGAGTTCAAAAAAAGACTGCTGATTTGGACCCATACTATGGTCATTGGCTGTGGACACAAATTGTCATCTGAAGATTAACAGTAGATCTGAAGAAGAGAAACACCATACGGGAGTGCTGTGTTTCTGTGACAGGCTAACAATACACTGCATGTATGTCCTATAAAAGGCTTTTTAGAGATGAGTCCAACCTGAAGCCATTTCTCGAAATTCCTCTCCCTCAAAGTTTGGCATTCGGGTACTATGAAACACAGATTTGAGTCATCCCTGGCTTTGGTTTTACAAAACACTCCGATGCCAATTTGAGTTATGCTACACATGTAGCCAGAAGAGAATGTAACCCTAATGACTAACACTATGAAGAACGGAACAAACGTTAACCCTTTGTAGTTCTGCAGTTTCCTAAGTCTCCAGGAATAAAAAAGGCTAGAGCACTACCCCACTATGCTCTCTAGCTGCCTTTCTTCTCCTCTTATGGGTCACAGACTACCTGTACATCTGAAAAATCAAACTAAATACGAGGGTTTTATTCCTTTTACCTTTACCAAATGTAAAGTAATTTATCAGGGGGGAGAGGGGGATTGAAAGATCATGTCCTTTTGTGATGGAGGATGTCAGGTGCTTGTTTAAGTACAGAAAGAAAAGGAGTACTTGTGGCACCTTAGAGACGAACCAATTTATTTGAGCATGAGCTTTCGTGAGCTACAGCTCACTTCATCAGATGAAGCTCATGCTCAAATAAATTGGTTCGTCTCTAAGGTGCCACAAGTACTCCTTTTCTTTTTGCGAATACGGACTAACACGGCTGTTACTCTGAAACCTGTTTAAGTACGGGTATCTGTACACTCGGTATCACGGGACAAACTCTTGCCTTGGTGCTTAGATAACCAAGCTGCAGGCTGATGATCTTCACCGGGACCAGGGAGGACGTGCCCTCTCCCCCAGGGCACTGCATGGCTGCTCTATTTGAAATAACACCAGCAATGCTCCATGAGGTAGGGAGAAGAGCTGGTGGATCCACAGGTCACACCCCTGCCTCTTTCTGCCAGCCTAAACTCATCTGTGAGCATGAGTGCAGTGAGACCCATGCAAGTGGTTCACGGTCCCTGTGCAAGGCTCCACATCCTGCCTGCCCAATGCATTGGAACAGCACTGCTGATGTCAGGGAGCACAGCAGCCACGGAGGAGAACCTGGATTTGGCCCTATTGGCACTGTCTGGTTTCTGACAAACAGAATGGGGGAGGGGGGTGTAGTATAAAATATATTGATATCTAATGTATATTACTGCTTTCTACTATCAATGGAATGGATGGCTAAACATCCCCTAACCTACTTTGGTGAACAAGAACTTTTTATGTTTGTAGAAAACACTTTAAAAAATAGAAAAAGACCTGCTCTCTGAGGTGCAGTATTGGTTGCCTTAATTTCTCTCTTTTTCTCATATTTTTAAATCAAATTATTTATTTGTATACCTTTACGATTTTCTTTTCCCATCAATAAAATGTGTGCTGGATGTGAGAAATTTCTGCATTATTTTAAATGAAAAAATATGTATGACTCAGTTTCCCACTTACTTGCGTATTGTGTATTAGCCTCTGGGACAGGGAAATCAGAGTGTTGGTCAGGTAGGCATGTCTGGGTTGGTATGAATGAGCTATCAAGGACTTCAACAACATATGAATGGAGTTACCGTGGCAATATAAAGGACGACCAACAACTGGACATTACTTTTAATGAGACAAGGTGGATAAGCATGGGTAAGCGGGTGAAGCTTCCTGTTGAGGAGGCTAGCCCCCTGTCCCAGCTCTTCTGACCAAGGCTCCATCCCCGCTCACTGCTCTTGGACCCTCCCTCCTATCACCCCAGCCAGGGGGCTGAGAGCTCGGTCAGGGCCGTGGGGGGGAGGCTGAGAGGTTGGCCCTGCATGGCAGAGCTCTCTGCCCTGGCTGGAGCTTGGAGCCCCTCTCCCATTCTGCCCCTTATGCCTGCAGCTCCGCCCACGTTCTGTCCCCACTCCACCTTTTCCACCCTGAGGCCCCGGCCCCTGCTCGCTCCTTCCACCACCACTCCCCTCCCCCACTGCGGCCCTGAGATTGGAAAAGCTCTGTTCCCCTACTGCCACAGCGGGGATCAAGAGCTCTTCCAGCCACAGGACCGTGGTGGGGGGAGATTTTTCTGGGGGCCCCAAATCTGCCACTAATCCCCACCCACCCCCCATAGCAGCGTAAGGTTTGGAGAGGCTTAGCCTCCCTTGCCCCCATTGCTTGCCGCCTATGTGTATGAGGTAATATCTTTTATTGGACCACCTTCTGCTGGTGAAAGAGACCAGCTTTTGAGCTTACATAGCACCGAAGAAGAGCGCTGTATAAGCTCAAAAGATTGTCTCTCTTTCACCAACAGAAGTTGGTCCAATAAAACATATTACCTCACCCATCTTGTCTCTCTACTATACTGGGACCAACGCAGCAATTAAATTTTGAATGACTGCCAATCAAGGGAGGCTGAACATGTGAAAACAGCCTGTCTAAAGCTTGAAACAAGGAACTGAGATGTTAGGGGTCAGACATAAGAACTCTGCTGCTTAGTGTAATGGATTTGAATTCAGGATGCTTGGGCAAGAGAGACAGGTTGGGTTGCTACCATAGACACTCTTGCACGCTTTTCTTTTCCATTCTAACCTAAGGACCTACATACTGTCTTTCCTTTGACTAATAACTGCTGGCTTGTTTTGAACAGGCTGTCACTGCTAACATCTCTCTCAAAGGGATAGTGTCTCTGACAGGAAGTCAGGTTCTTTTGGACTTGCTGAAAGAGCCATGGTGAGAAATAGGAGAACTAAGCCAAAAGGCCCAGTCTCAGGGCAAGTCTACACTACAGCGCTACATCGGCTGGTGTGGACATGTTGTATCAACCAGACAAGGTACTAACAAGCTTCAACAGGACTTTATTTTCAAAGTGGAAACCTCTTTACCAAGCTGCTGCTGCACCCTCTGTAGCTTTCTCCCAGCCTCTCAACTCCTCCCCTCTCCTTCCTGTTTCCTGTCCTTTCAGACTCCTAACAGCCAGTGCTCCCAATGCTAATAATTACAAGCAATATCTAAATACCACAGGACAGCACAAAACTTGTGTCCCTCGGGGGAGAGGGGGAATGTTTTTCACACCCTGGAGCGATGAAATTTATATCGATTTAAGCGGTAGTGTAGAGCTGCCCTCCGTGTACTGGACCCACTGGGCTCTGTCTTGCCAAAAATGGAGGACCTTGCACTAAAGGGTTACACTCTCAGAGAGATTGTCTAAGGGTCAGAGAGACGCTCACCCCAGAGATCCACGACAAAGCATTATAGCATGTGAATTATAATGACCACACAGTTTCTCCACTGAGAAAAGTACTTTAGTTTTGTGCGTGAGAATTGCTATTTAGGAACTATTTGCCTATCAAAACATTTTCTGAAACTTCCTCAGTCATTGTGAGTTGATATAATGTTCTTCAAAACAAGACAGTTTCACAAAACTAGTGATATAACCTTCAGGGCAAATCCAGTGGACACAGAGTACAAAGCATGTGGTTTATGTTAGTGTCACTTTGATGGCTTCATTGATTTCAAGCGAAACTTTCAGTTACATTAGCTGCTCTTGAGCAATCCACTTTATCTAGCTAAGGAGTGGCATGGACTTGTTTCACAGGGAGTCATGTCCAGCTGCCTTCAACTGGAAAGGCATTTTGGCTATACTGACTGAGGGATAATCAGGAGAGGAATTTAGGTCACCACCTACTTAAAATAAACTTTTATCATTTCATCTGTGTCTGTTTCATAGATTCCAAGACTGGAAGGGTCCATTGTGATCATCTAGTCTAATTTCTTGTGTAACACAGGCCAGAGAACTTCCCCAAAATAATTCCTAGAGCTTAACTTCTAGAAAAACTTCCAGTCTTGATTTAAACATTGTCAGTGATGCAGAATCCACCAAACACTTTGGTAAATTGTTCCAATGGTTAATAACACTCGCTATTAAAAATGTATATGCCTTATTTGGGGGGATTTACTGTCCTTCCTAGCCTAGTACACCCAGTGCATGTGTTCTCACATAGCAAAGTGCCCACCTACCACTACAGTGCTTTTTTCCTCATTATGATGCAACCTAATTGGGTATCTGGGATGCTTGTTTTTTAATCTGATGTTACAACAAAGTTTGGTTTTAAAAGAAAGTCACTGGTATCACAGTACTCAAGTAGCTGGCTATTTTTACTGCACTGTACATGACTCTAATTCGTTTCCCACTAGGATGTCAATAGGAGTTTTGGCATTGATTTCAGTGAAATCAGAATTTAGCCTACAAATACAGTGTACTGTATAATGGATAGAGCCAGACTGTGCCATTAAGGCACAGGGCTGTAGTGGGGCAGCATAACTGATCCAATGCCTTTTAAGACCAGGTTTACACTAGACACTTACTTTGATATAACTACGTTGCTCAGGGATGTGAAAAATCCACACTCCTGAGCAGCATAGTTATACTGACCCTAATCCCCCTTGTAGACAGTGCTATGTCAGCAGGAAAGCTTCTCCTGCAGACATAGCTACTGCCTCTTGCGGGAGGTGGAGTTATTAAGCCAAGGGGAGAGCTTTCTCCCGTCAGCTTAGAGCATCTTCACCAGACATGCTGCAGTTGCACCAAAGTAAATTTGTAGTGTAGACCTGCCCTAAGCTCCCCAGCAACCTGCACCACCTTTCTAAGGTGTAGCATGTGTGGAGGGGACAGGAGTAGCTGGGTTATTGCCTAGACTCCTCCTGCCCCTCTCCATCTGTTCTGAGTAACTTGTCCCACAGTGGATGTTAGCATGGAACATGCCTTATTCTCAGAAAATTGCAGCACTGTAGTTGTGACTGACCTGTTTAGGAAAAAAGGCTCATAACAGGCCTGACTTTGTGGGGTAGTGAGTTCGCTCCACTTCTGGGTACTAAGTATCTTTGATTCACATTAACTTTCATGGACGTTGAGGTTTACCCAGCACCTCTTCATAGACATGTAGTTCCTTGAAGAATTGGGTTATGGGTATTTTGTCCTTTGCATATTTTTTCTCCTGCTTTCCACTCTCTGAAGTTCTTCCATTCCTCTAGAAGAGCAGCTCATGACCTTTAATGTAGACTTTAAAGAAACCTTGTCACCATTAATTTTAGTCTACACTTATTAAACATTTGCTTCATCATGTGACAGCAAGAACATGCCTGGAAGATTACCAGGCAGGCAATGCAGTCTAGCTGACCTATCAAAAACTTTCTTTGCTCCTGAAGTGGAGAATCCTTGGTATTAGATAAACATTAATCATTTCTGTATTGTTAACAATATAGAACCAAGCTTGTATCCCACAAGGTAAAATACACAGTGAACTTATGAACCACACTTAATCTTTGTTAAGCAATTTTTGTTTCCTGTCAGAGGGTACAGAGGCCGGATTCCTTGCTGCAAACACCACAACCAAGTTCAACAGCAGCTGCATTATCTACAGAGGTTATATAAACCCTTGTCCCGCACCCCATATGCCTTTTACCTTCTCCCTAGGCACAAGATGGGGGAATCACCCCCTCCTTACAATCATGGGCTTCTGTAGCTCTTCCTTCCCCAGTTTCTCTTTTAACTGTTCTCAGCTGAGGTGTTGAATCACCTTGTTAACTGGTGAATCATCCAGTCCTTAATCAATTATCTCCTCAATTTGGCCCATGTGGGGAAACTGCCAAGTGCACAGAGTGCTGAGTCAGCCGTAAGCTATTCACACTCTGTCACACTCCCACAACAATGGATTTTCTGTTTCCAAAATGGCAGGAAATGGGTATGCTGATAATACATGCAGCTGTTGGCTCTTCCTTCTAGTCCCTTGTCATTGTCCTTCCAATGACCCAGGAGTGATGTATCACTGCCCCAGCCCTAAGAGTGATATAGCACTGTTCCAGCATGATGTGGAAATTAAAGTCTAATCCTTCACTCTTTGGGGCCCAACAACCTCACGGTTACTTAGAAATGTGTTACAGCTAGCTCAGAGTGAAAATAAGACACAGACAATCAGGAAACAATGCTTTTGTATTAGAGGCTGATTTTTTACACTTTAATTAAAACATGGAAAACGATTACAGCTAAATTTTATGTTTGACTTTTAAAAACTGGTGGGGGGGGAGCAAAAAAGAAGATACAAACAAATACAAGCACACCCAAGACAAAACCAGCAGCACTATCCACAGCAATAGAGTCAAAAGACGAGCCCTGTCCTGCAGCGTGTCCTGCTAACTCTAATTCGGCTATTGACCAAAGCGGAGAACCAAATCGCTCACAGCAGCTCCCTCTCTTTTGTGTCACGGGAGCTCAGGCTTGAACACCAATGCTAGTCTCCATCTAAGTACTGTGTAATCATTCCACCCAAAGGACAGAACTGCAGCTTAAGAAAGGCACAGTCCCTCTGAAATCTAGCCAGTTTCAAAAATGAGTTAAAAGTAGTTTCTGATACTAAACCAGTCCCAGAGTCACACTGACAATTTTTGTGGTATTTACAATAATATTTTCCTATTTTAGTTTTTTCATTTTTTTAAAAAAAATCTCTTCTCCTTCTCCTTTGCCTGGTTGCTGTGTGAAAAATCCACACAACCAAAATAAATAAATAAATAAAGCCCTAGCTGGCTTGACACAGGAAACAGAGACACTCACTATAAACAAACAGTAAACAAACTGGGTAGGAAAAATAGAGCAGCACTCTCATTTACAGTAAGGGTAAGGGGTAGGTCAATTCTTTGCAGGCAGAGGTATGCTTTCAAAGTAGGAGGAGTTCTTTTAAGCCACCACCCTTGTTAGTGGGTGTTTGGAGGTGCTTCAGCTCAGAGGGAGGTCTGAGAAGCATTGAGCCTGAAATAGCACCATGTTCCACTCGTGCTCGAAGATTGATGCTGCTACCACACTCCTTCAAAGATGGCAGCAACATTCCCGCTTCAAGCCAGGCCACTTCTACTGGCTGTACAAGGAGTGGGGAAGATGATAATCCAGCTCTGCCTCTCCTTGTTCTCCTTAGGAGGGCTCACACTCTCCAAGCACAAGACACTTGAGTTGTTACTACCATTTGTGCAATGAAAGAGGAAAGGATTCTTATGTCCTCTACCTGTTTTGCTTCCCTGTGCAAGGCTGACAATCTGTCCCGAATTATTTTACCACAGGGTTCTCAAACTGGGGGTTGTGACCCCGCAGGGGTCACAAGGTTATTACATGGGGGGTCGCAAGCTGTCAGCCTCCACCTCAAATCCTGTTTTACCTTCAGCATTTATAACGGTGTTAAATATATAAAAAAGTGTTTTTAATTTATTAAGTGGGGGGTCACACTCAGAGGCTTGCATGTGAAAGGGGTCACCAGTACAAAAGTTTGAGAACCACTGTTTTACCAGCTCTTCAGTGAGTACCATCCAAATGTATTGGAAAAATTAAAGAACCAAAGTTAACCTGCACCATGTATATGTTTTCATTGGTTTGAAAGACAGCAATGCTACATGCTGACAAGGAGCAACATAAAATACTGCACAAATACCCCCCTCTGTGCACTGATGGTGACCTCATATGCTTCAGTGGCTTTCAGATATAGGAACCAAATTCATGTATCTCTTCTAATGTTTTGATTTTAAAAAATTCCCAGCCAATTGCTTGACTTGAAAAGAATGATTTAAGATCATTCTTATTTATGAATCTACATGTTGAGTCGGTTTTACTCTATTCTTGACCATCCTGTCCATTCTAGTTTGCTGAAAGCTTCTCCTGTCTTATTAGCTCAGAGGGAGAAAAAGATGCTAAACTGAAAACATACCACAGCTACCTTAAATATTGGGGAGCAAAAAAGATCCAAATAAATATTCCCACATAACACCATCTTGTTTTCACATAACTGAAACTACACACTGTCAGAATCACCTTGCTTTAAGGCTGTCACCTCTTAAAATCCTGTTTCAACATGGATACAAGGGAGGTGAATATCATTTGTCCCAGTCAGCCAGGCTTCCTACATGTCTCTAAGTTTGTTTTTAGTGATACAGACCCTTGAATTTTCTTTTTGCCACTAGTGCATGGTAAAAATTACTCAATTATTTTAAAATAATTAATATCAATGCAAAGATATGGAAAAGGGGCTCCTTCAAACCACATGGGGAAGTTTGAAATGTTTTAATTACAGTTCAGTCAAAATCTGCTGCAGTGTGGAAGCACAAGTGTATCAGCATTGGGCTAATGCATGAGAACCAGAAAAAGAAAGTGACCATTGTGGCTTTAGGGTCAGATTTTCAAAATTGCTCAACACCAAAAATTCCCCCACTGTGACATTTATGGCCAAAAACAGCTCAGCAACACCCAACATGCTGAACGCTCCTGAAAATCTGGACCTGATTTAGGTGCCTAAATAGGAAATGAGCTCATTTGACTATCTAGTCCCAGTTCCTTGAGCTGAACTCTTTTTGGAAAATCTGGCCCCTATTGCCCAAGATAAGTAAATATGACAAACAATAATGTATTTTTAAAATTATTTTTGCATTGGTAATGTAAAGTGCTATTCATAAAAGATGTACTGGTAGTAACAGAGGTATATTGCAAAAAATACATTGGCCAAAATTTTCAAACGCCAATGACTAGTATTAGGCACATGATGTAAAAGTGGCCTGGTTTTCAAAGTCACTGAAGGGCATTGTGCAGGTGCCAAGTACCTTTGAAAATCAGGCCATTTTTTAGGTACCTAAATATGGATTTAGGTGCCTAATTTTAGGCATTCAGGTCTGGAAAATGCACAAGAAAAGATTAGGGATCTATAAGGTCCTGGTTGGCAAATTAGACTAGAAAGATGCCTACAAGTAGAAAAATCACGATTCCTGAAGAATTATACATAAACTGAGAAAATATTTTCCCCAGTAGTTTTGTGCTAAGAGCTACTTATTTGTTTATTTTAATATTTTTCAGCCGACCACCAAGGAATGGTGGGCAACAGATAAAGAATTATGGGCTTATTTTCCCAGGAGTGTTTGCACGGGAAAGGAACTTCACTGTTGGGGAAGTGCTGAAGGCGATGGAGCTGTTGCCCTCTCCTGAGTGTTTTGCCAGGGACAGCAGCTTTATATTCCTGCCAGGGAGCCAGCCTGACTCTAACCTGCCTTGGGAGCTGTAATGCCCAATTCCAGCTCACCTAGCATAACAGGGGTCACAGGCATTTTAAGCCACTGTCCTCACTCTTGGCAGACTTTCCACCACTGTGGATTGTCAGCATGGATTTTATTGGAAGAAATCTATGAAACCCAGGCAGTGAATTGGGCTCGATGCTTTTACCTCCCAACCATCTAAAAACTTGTGGTTGGTATAACTTAAAATATACAGTGAGGGGCAAGTAGAAAGTGTAGTTATACCAGTTGATATTCCCCTATACATCACTCCTGAATTATGTATTGGAAGATATTTTAAAGCCTACTCAATTTTCTAAATTGTAATTAATGAAAAGAAAAAAAACAGTAGAGATTTATATGCTGGAGAAAATGTGGCATCCTCCTTAACTATGCATACCAATAAGATGGCTACACAAGAGTTAAATAGCAAATGTTTCTGGATGGAAATGCTGATTATTATTATTAAAAGCTTAAACCTACCCCCGTATTTAAATTGCTCAAAATTACATCAATATAACTTTTTTATTTTGGGATGGATCTGCTAAGCAGGGGACAACACAACTCCCATCAGCCCCCTTCCCATTTGCACATCCCCATCCTCCTGGCCCGGTAAGGTGAACCAGAAAGTGGCCAGCCTGTGTTCGGAAGTAGCACCTACATGGTGAGTCAAGAGCTACAGAGAAATTAAATGTAGAGGGGAACCCCCAGGAACTGTATGCAAAAGTTAACCATGTGTGAAACAGGCTGTGACAGTTGGGTGCAAGTCTGTGTGAGACTTACGGGGTAGCAGCAGCAGCTGGGCTAGGAGCCAGTGCAAAGGGGCCCCAATGAGAGTCACTAACTGAGCCTGGCTTGGAAATGGGGAAGCTTCTATTTCCTTGACTAGAGACTGACCTAGACAGGGAACTCCAGGCCTGAAGAGTCCTAACCTTCTAATTGCTATTGCTCACTTTGAACTGTAACTGTTCAAGCCTCTGTATCTAGGGTATTAGCAACTTATCTCTTTCCTGCCAGCCCTAGTAAAATACCCTTTCACTTAGCTGTGTGGCTGAATGGTTACTGGGACTTGCCATAGCTAGTACCAGGGCTATCCCCTACAAGGCCTATCTGATGAAATGCCTGCCTTTCAGGAAAGATGTGGACAAATTGGAGAAAGCCCAGAGAAGTGCAACAAAAATTATTAAAGGTCTAGAAAACATGACCTCTGAGGGAAGATTGAAAAATTGGGTTTGTTTAGTTTGGAGAAGAGAAGACTGAGTGGAGGGGCATGATAACAGTTTTCAAGTCCATAAAAGTTTGTTACAAGGAGGAAGGAGGAAAAATTGTTCTTAACCTCTGAGGATAGGACAAGAAGCAATGGGCTTAAATTGCAGCAAGGAAGGTTTAGGTTGGACATCAGGAAAAACTTCCTAATTGTCAGCATGGTTAAGCACTGGAATAAATTGCCTAGGGAGGTTGTGGAATCTCCGTCATTGGAGATTTTTAAGAGCAGGTTAGACAAATACCTGTCAAGGATGGTCTAGATAATACTTAGTCCTGCCATGAGTGCAGGGGACTGGACTAGATGACCTCTTGAGGTCCCTTCCAGTCCTATGATTCTATGCTTGCCTCCCTGGTACCTTACATGTTTGTTATACTCCAGCACTGAGCTGCTCATGCAATGACTGGGTTTGGGGCAGGGGAAATTAAATAGCAATTATCCTCTGTGGTCATGCTGTGTAATGGAAACCTTGGTCAGTTATGTTGGCACGTTAAAACCTAGTTAACCTATCCTGCTTCCCTAAATGAAGAGGCAATTTTCTTTATATACGCTTGACTATTTCTTCGCCAAATGTTATGATGTAAAATTATATCTATAAAAGTAACAAGATTTGGCAAAGAACAGAAATTTCCATTCTGCCCCACACCCTAACCTCATCCCCCCCCCAAAAGAAAATATATCACATTAGGGTTATTCTTTGTAATGGAAACTTCTGGGAAAGCTAGAAGTACACTCTGATCTCTGATAATGTTCATTTCTAAACCACCAACAGAGCTTTTTCTCATCTCCCCCACTGCTTGCTCACACATGCACTGCTCTCTGTAGGTTTTTCATGGGCAACAGACATTTTTCACACCTGCTCAACTGAGAGTTTAATTGCAATTCTCCAGAGTGCAGAGTAACTGATTCTAGAATAATTATGCTCAGAGTAACTCAATTGGCCTAAATGCTCTGTATACAGTGAGAATACATCTTCCATACAGTTTTAGAGCAGTCAAGATAAAAAATGCACATAAAAGAAATAAATCCTTACCAGAGGTATTAATAACACTTCATATTATTAAAGCTGAAAGACTCTGTCAAATCAATTTTACTTTCAGGCGTTTGTGTCTTGTTCACTTTTTGCATTTCAGCAGACAGTTTGTCTTCACTGCACTGTTAGCTCAGCGTATAACTCAAATATTGGCCCTAGTCCAAATACGGTTGCCAATTGTCTGATCACACAAACCTAAACACCCTTGCCCTGCCCCTTCCCAAGGCCCCACCCACTCCATCCCCCCTCCCTCCATCACTCGCTCTTCCCCACCCTCACTCACTTTCACTGGGCTGGGGTCAGGGGTTGGGGTGCAGGAGAGGGTGCGTGCTCTGGGTTATGGGGCAGGGCCAAGGGGTTTGGAGTGTGGGAGGGGGCTCCAGGATGAGCCTGGGTCCAGGGGTTGGATAGCAGGAAGAGGTGTGGTGTGCAAGCTCTGGGAAGGAGTTTGGGTGCTGGAGGAGGCTCAAAGCATTGGGGTGCAGGAGAGGGTGAGGGTTTCAGGCTTTTGGAGGGAGTTTGGGTGCAAGAGGGGGCTGAGGGAGGGGGTTTGGGTGCAGGAGGAGGTGCAGGGTGAAGGCTCCGGCCAGGAGCCACTTACCTCAAGCGGCTTCTGGCTGGTGGCACAGAGGGCTAAGGCAGGCTCCCTGCCTACCCTGGCCCTGTGCCACTCCCAGAAATCATAGAATCATAGAATCATAGAATATCAGGGTTGGAAGGGACCCCAGAAGGTCATCTAGTCCAACCCCCTGCTCAAAGCAGGACCAATTCCCAGTTAAATCATCCCAGCCAGGGCTTTGTCAAGCCTGACCTTAAAAACCTCTAAGGAAGGAGATTCTACCACCTCCCTAGGTAACGCATTCCAGTGTTTCACCACCCTCTTAGTGAAAAAGTTTTTCCTAATATCCAATCTAAACCTCCCCCACTGCAACTTGAGACCATTACTCCTCGTTCTGTCATCTGCTACCATTGAGAACAGTCTAGAGCCATCCTCTTTGGAACCCCCTTTCAGGTAGTTGAAAGCAGCTATCAAATCCCCCCTCATTCTTCTCTTCTGCAGGCTAAACAATCCCAGCTCCCTCAGCCTCTCCTCATAACTCATGTGTTCCAGTCCCCTAATCATTTTTGTTGCCCTTCGCTGGACTCTCTCCAATTTATCCACATCCTTCTTGAAGTGTGGGGCCCAAAACTGGACACAGTACTCCAGATGAGGCCTCACCAATGTCGAATAGAGGGGAACGATCACGTCCCTCGATCTGCTCGCTATGCCCCTACTTATACATCCCAAAATGCCATTGGCCTTCTTGGCAACAAGGGCACACTGCTGACTCATATCCAGCTTCTCGTCCACTGTCACCCCTAGGTCCTTTTCCGCAGAACTGCTGCCTAGCCATTCGGTCCCTAGTCTGTAGCTGTGCATTGGGTTCTTCCGTCCTAAGTGCAGGACCCTGCACTTATCCTTATTGAACCTCATCAGATTCCTTTTGGCCCAATCTTCCAATTGGTCCTTCTGTATCCTATCCCTCCCCTCCAGCGTATCTACCACTCCTCCCAGTTTAGTATCATCCGCAAATTTGCTGAGAGTGCAATCCACACCATCCTCCAGATCATTTATGAAGATATTGAATAAAACCAGCCCCAGGACCGACCCTTGGGGCACTCCACTTGATACCGGCTGCCAACTAGACATGGAGCCATTGATCACTACCCGTTGAGCCCGACAATCTAGCCAGCTTTCTACCCACCTTATAGTGCATTCATCCAGCCCATACTTCCTTAACTTGCTGACAAGAATACTATGGGAGACCGTATCAAAAGCTTTGCTAAAGTCAAGAAACAATACATCCACTGCTTTCCCTTCATCCACAGAACCAGTAATCTCATCATAAAAGGCGATTAGATTAGTCAGGCATGACCTTCCCTTGGTGAATCCATGCTGGCTGTTCCTGATCACTTTCCTCTCATGCAAGTGCTTCAGGATTGATTCTTTGAGGACCTGCTCCATGATTTTTCCAGGGACTGAGGTGAGGCTGACTGGCCTGTAGTTCCCAGGATCTTCCTTCTTCCCTTTTTTAAAGATTGGCACTACATTAGCCTTTTTCCAGTCATCCGGGACTTCCCCGGTTCGCCACGAGTTTTCAAAGATAATGGCCAGTGGCTCTGCAATCACAGCCGCCAATTCCTTCAGCACTCTCGGATGCAACTCGTCCGGCCCCATGGAAATGGCTGGCATGTCCCTGCGGCTCCTTGGGGGAGTGGCAGGGGACTCTGTGCACTGCCCATGCCTGAAAGCCCGCCCGCATGGCTCCCATTGGCTGCAGTTCCTGGCCAATGGGAGTGACAGAGTTGGTGCTTGGGGCAGGGGGAGCGTGCGGCGCCACCTGGCGCCCCCACCCGAAACCCCCACTGGGAGCCGCATGGATGTGCCAGCTGCTTTCGGGAGCAGCGTGGAGCCAGGGCAGGCAGGGAGCCTGCCTTAGCCCCACTATGCCACTGGACTGTCAGCACCTAAAATCTCCTGGTTTGGCTTTAGTAGCCTCTGAGAGCTAGGGCCTGATTCCGGGAGACTCCCAGCGAAACTGGGAGGGTTGATAATCCTAAGCCCGACTTTTGTCTGTACACAAATATCTCTAGCTCAAGTTAAGTGGTGCTTTCAACTGGAACTGTCTGACCCATCAGGAGGTATGGGTTGAAGGTGGTGTGATGGTAATGCTTGAGCTCCATATTAATGCAGTATGGACTCATTTACTCTGTGCCTCTAACACTAAACATTCTGTGCTGTCTGAATGTTGTTTTGCAGTGTGAATGCTCTCACTGGAGCTACGCTAACTCCAGTGTGGATAACAGGACCTGATGCTTCAGTGAAGACAAGTCTTCAGCCTGGGAAACTGAATTAGACTGGTCAGTTTCCTTTTTGTTTGTAATCAGTTTCACTTTCTGATTTTCATGCAGCAGTAGGGTGATTCAGTGTTTGGGGTTCAAACACTGTAGACAAATATTGGAATCCAACCAAAAACATGATAAAACTATTTAAATCAATATTAAGCTTTGTAACTTGTTTAACCAACACAAATTTTAAAAGTCTAAGTTCTGATATAGTCCTTGAATTCATCTGTACAACATCATCAGGCATGATTCAAACAGTGACTTTAAGTAAACAAGTCAACAAAATCCCAATCTATTCTAGAACTGCTTAAATGATGTGGACTGATATGGACATTTTTAGACAGTAACTGCAGCTGGTGGCGTGTTGTGTGATTGTATTTCATTATGACACACTGTTAGTCTTTTTGTTACTGTTATCAGAAGACAGGTTTACATACAGAGCAGTAACAATATGCATATCCTTATGCTTGCTGTCGTGTTTGCAAAAGCATCTTTATTACAGCTGTGTTTATTGATACAAAAGCCAGTTACTGGTTTTTAGGCCAGGAACTGTGGGTCAAGAAAAAACACGTTAAAGGAAAGATTTTTTTAAAAGTAGAAACATATATCTGTGTGGTATTGTCTGATAATGTCCGGTATTGTTTATGGTTCAATGGATGGACTATAACATTGACCTTTATAACTACTAGAAACTACTGAGTACCACTGCAAGGGGAGTATCAGACACTGAGCATCCTTCAGACCTATGATTTGCTGGGGCAAGGATAAGTATGAAAGACAGAGAGTTACCATTGAAAGGATAAAGGGACCCAGAGCATAAAAATATCTTTAAAGCCCAGAAATTCTCTAACATTCTAAGCACTATGAACTGATCCATTCTCACAGAGTGTCAGCAGTCTCAGTTATCTCCCTCAGTTCATCCTCATAAGCCAGCTTGTTGTTCAGGGTGTGCATTAGCTATGTGCATTCAGTTCCTGAAGAGACCTAAATAAAGGCGAATCTCTCTACTCTGGTAAACCACAACATGCCTGAACAGCTCTGTATTTATACTTGTCATTCATTGGCCCATTTTACCTCAGACACATATTTATGGTGAGGAAATAAAAAGAGATTTGATCATCTTGAGGTATCCTTCCCCATCCAATAATTTAAATACTATGAGAAAACAAGATCTCAATATACTTTTACTTCATAATTACCCCCTGAAAACCAGAAACATAAATATGAAGAAAAGTACTAAAACCCTTGCACACCATGGGAAGCTAATACAATACTATTCCCACATCTATTGGTCAGTTCTATAAAAACAACGTTTATTGTACTTATTGACCTCTGGGGTTTTCTAGCTGTGATACCAGCCTCTAATGAAAAAGAAGATAAGCTGGAAAAAGCTCTATTATGAGGCTTTTCGAAACCTTGAAGAAATATTTCTAAAGCCATAAAGGAGAAGGCCTGAGGTAAACGCTTTGTTCAAGTAGTGGAATAATTATTGGGCTATAGAACGTCAACACATTTTTAAATAAGACTGCAGCATGATCCAAACACAGTTTACTTCGGTGTGACATTGGATAAGTCATTAACGTACCACAACCACTTGAGGAAGACAGTTATCACTCAGCACAACCTGCTCAGAGAGCCAGTTCAACCTGAGGCCCAGGCACTTAGATCATCAGCCCTTGCCCTCTGCTATTCAACAGTAGAGTACTGTGCTCCTGACTGGTGTTGCTCGTCTCACACGAGGCTGGTCGATGTAGAACTTAACAAAGCTATGCATATTGTTACGGAGACTTTACGGAGAACTCCATTACCACGGCTACTGATATTTAGTGACATAACACCAGCCCATATTTGTCATGAAAAGGCCTGTGTCATGCTGCTGGCCAAGATCCGTGACAATAGCGACCTGCCATTGTATGCAGACTTCTTCAACCACCTGCCAGCTCACCTGTCTTCTAGACACCCTTTATGGTCATTTATGCCACCACAGGACATGACGATGGCATCTGCTTGGCGCAACGAGTGATCAGCGATTACAGTCATTAATCACCCTCTCACTACTGACCTAACCGTCTGTCCAGCAGGTTTTGATCCGCCAAGATACCTGTGGATATCTCTGAACCAGTTTTGAACAGGACAGAGCAACTGTGAAGCCAATCTTTTTAAATGACGGTTTTCTAATGACCACTTTAGACTATGTTGCATATCCTAGATGAGTGCCCACTGACTTATTCTGATGGTGGGCTACTGGCTCTCATCTGGCTGATGATGATGCCATTAAACGGCTGGGCACATTGCACATACATTGACGATGAGTTAGCACCTCTGCAGTGTGCAACCGAGGCATTAACATGTAAATTTTGCTCTCACTTATATAGTCTTTGTGTATATATATATATATATATACACATATATATATATAGTTGCACAGGGTATAGAAAACTAGAAATATTTAATGTTTCTGACCTGACAATTTAGTGCATGCAGTGTAGTTGTAGCTGTATCAATACCAGGATATCAGAGAGACAAGGTGGGTGAGGAAATATCTTTTATTGGACGAACTTCTGTTGGTAAGAGAGACAAGCTTTTGAGCCACATAGAATTCTTCTTCAAGTCCATGACCTTTCCAAGACCTGAACAACAGCTCTGTGTGGCTCAGGGGCATGCACGGGGGGAGAGGGGGTCAAGCAGGGGCGTAGGGCCCCAATACCTGGCAGGGGCACAGAACTGGCCGGGTCCAGGGTGGGAGCTGACTGAGCTCTTAGCTACAGCATTTGTCAGCCAAAACCCCTCTCCAGGAGCCAGCATTTTCCAGAGCTCACTCACCCCACCCATTTCTCTGCCTCCACCAATCAACAGCTGAGATGATACGGGTGAAAATCCTCATAACCAATAGTAGAGAGGCAGTGAGCAGAGCCTCTGGGGGTGGGGCAGTCAAGGAAGGCATCAGTCGAGGGGGAAGCATGGGGTCCCTTGTTGTGGTAGCACAGGGTACCCTGTGGTGAGGGTGGGAGGAGAGGGGAGCACAGGGTCCCAGTGGGGCCACAGGGAGAGAGCGAGCTCCTCTGGTCTCAGGGATGGAGGCAGCACGGAATCTGCCCCTCCAAAAAGGGTCACATTTTTATTCCTGTGAACACCCCTGGTGTGGCTTGAAAGCTGGTCTCTCTCACCAGCAGAAGCTGTTCCAATACAAGATATTTCCTCACCCACCTTGTCTCTGACAATTTACTGTCCTTCTCAATGAAATTAAAACTTTTCAGAACAAGATGTTCTCTTGGATGAAATATTTAATCTAAGGGACCTCTCTATCCTTATTTAGTCTAAACATATTCCATTTCTTGGAAGCTGATTGGCTCCAGAGATTATGCCTTCCCCCAGTGGCAGCCTGACAGTTCAAGCCAACTGACTCTAATCATTCTATCCCAGCAGTCTCTAGGGTTACTAATAAGACCTGCACAGTTTGTTCACCTCAGCAGGATGTTATTTAATATTTTGCCTCACAGCAGTGAAGTCACATCAAGTGATGTCACCATTTAAGAAATAACCCTGGGGACAACTATAGCTAACCAGAATGGCAGCATTTATAGCAGTACAAGACACATTTTCCCTTGTAATTTCTAACTGAATTATTTGTGGATCCCAGCAGAATAGAAAATAAATGGGAAAATGATATAAAACCAACTTGACATTTGCAGAACATATAATCTGTTATTGCAATTGACAAATGATCCAAGAGTGCTTTTGAAAACTCTGAATTGGACTGTGAGAGGAAAAAGGGAAAATATGTTAAGAAATCGGAGCCAGACTCTCCTTTCTGTTAACGTGGTGCAATTCCATTGAGTCAATGGCTTTATACCACTGTACCTGAAAGGAATACCTGACATTATATGACATGATATAATTTTACTGATAAAGAAAATAAATACCTTTTTTTCCTGGAACATTAGAAGAGGAATTTTAAATCCCAAACAACTAGTTCCAGAGTACAATTGTGCAATCTCCTTTTGTTTGTTTTGTTCTGTTTTATTCACAGAAAGCATTTCACACCAGCACTGTAGTCAAGGACATCATATTTGTTATACCAAAGAGCTCTGAATTATGACTGACATTACACTTTACAGGAGGCAAAGCAGAGATCTCTGGGGTATTGATGTTAATTTGTACAAGATACAGGAGGTGTAAAGAAATCATTGCTTTGCTTCATAAGAAGTCTGTCTTTTGGGACATATATGTGGCTTGATCCTGCACCCATCAGAGTCAATAGGAGTGTTTTCATTCATTTCAATGGGGAAAAGGATCAGGTTTATTATCTTTAAAAACTAATGTAAATATGCAATCAGATAGAGCTGATAAAAGATGGTGAGCATTCATTCTGGTAATGAAGAGCTTCATTTTCAGTGCAGTTAATAAATGTTAAGAAGCAAAGGGGGATAATTTTCTTTTGATTTGTATACTTTAGTAGATATTTAAATTATCAGAAGGGTGATTGTCATAAATACACAGCTAAGGGTAGCATAAAATCCCTCCTTTACCTGTAAAGGGTTAAGAAGCTCAGATAACCTGGTTGGCAACTGACCAAAAGGACCAATAAGGGGAGAAGATACTTTCAAATCTGTGGGGGAAGGATTTTGTTTTGGGCTTGTATATTCTCTCTGGAGACAAAGAGAGAGACCAAGCAAGTAATCTAGCTCCTACTGAATGATACATCTAAACTTACAGAAATAGTAAGTAACAGCAAGGAAATGCGTTAGAGTATCTTTTGTTTTAGCTTTTGAATATTCCCTAGGCTAAGAGGGCGTTTTATTCCTGTTTTTTGTTTGTTTGTTTGTTTTTTGTAACTTTAAAGTTTTGCCTAGAGAGGAATCCTCTGTGTTTTGAATCTGATTACCCTGTAAAATTACCTTCCATCCTGATTTTACAGAGGTGCTTCTTTTATTTTGTTTTTATAATAAAGTTCTGTTTTTAAGAACCTGATTGGTTTTTAGGGTCCTAAAAACCCAACAGTCTGGTCTGTGCTCACCTTGTTTACCTATCTGGTTGGTAGATTATTCTCAAGCCTCCCCAGGAAAGGGGGTGAAGGGGTTTGGGGAGATATTTTAGGGAAACAGGAACTCCAAGTGGTCCTTTTCCTGAATCTTTGTCTAACTCACTTGGTGGTGGCAGCAGTACCCACCCAAGGACAAGGAAGGATTTGTGCCTTGGGGAAGTTTTTAACGTAAGCTGGTAGAAATAAGCTTAGGAGGTCTTTCTTGTGGGTCCCCACATCTGTACCCTAGAGTTCAGAGTGGGGAAGGAACCCTAACAGTGATTCTGGTCTCATTTCTGCTGGCACATGTCTGGAATAACTCCAGTTTGTTTAAAAGAGTTCCTTCAGACTTGGATCATTGTAAGTAAGATCAGAATCTGGGCCATTAACTTGAAAAAGCAACTTGGTCCATGATTTTCTAAGGTCTTGTTCACAGGGCACATAGTTTAAAAATAGCACGGAGCATATTTAGCCTCCACACTATGTAATTTGAAAACTATGTTACAATTGTGTTAATTATGTTCAAACCTCGCTCAGAAGGGGTAGCCTAGAACATGGCTCCGAATCGCATGGTTTAGCACCACTGATTGTTCATAGAATGCTGGTCTGGCGCAGATGCTTTAAACCAGTTTTGAAAACTTTGTTTCATTCAATCCCAAATCTTATTGCAAAATAATAATTAGCTGTACTTATATAGATACCGTTGTATATGCTGGTTTCATTTTCTAATCTTGTTCCCAAACTTACTGTCTTCCAAGGTAATTTTCTCGTCTCTACCCAGCCATATACTGAGCCTGAGTCTTTTCTCACATACGCTGCTGTAAATAAGAAGCAACACCACTGATGCTAATTAAATTAAACCAACATGGAAACCAGTTTGAGACCACAAATCAGATCTACTGCCACTACCTTTTAGCTAAAGTACCGACTGTGTTTAGTTAGAGTCTTGGGATGAAATCATGACCCCATTGAAATCAATGGGATTTTTGCCATTGATTTCAGTGGGATCGGAATTTCACCCATGCTTTTTGTATAAGAGGGTTAGAAATCAGTCTTTATCTTTGTACAGCAGGATGCATTTTTATTAGCCCACAACGTATCTTTCTCATTTTTCTAGGTCTTACTGTTGAGAATTTTAATCACATGTATATTAGCAACATCAATATATTACTTTGAAATATGAGGCATGGAAATATATAAGATAAACAGAGATCTATTTTTCAGTTAGGACTGCCAGCAGATCCAGTTGACACCAATGATTCCCATCAATTTGCTTTGGAGGAATTTGCTCCCCCTTCTTCCTTCCCCCTTTTGCATATGCTGCTCTTGACCCTTGTTCTCTGGTGGAAAAAGGGAGGCCACTGATCAGGAAGATGAGTTTTTAAAAGGAAATCAAGGTATGACTGAGATCTATTCTCTAAATCCCTTTTGGAGACAAAATGTAGTGTAAATCCTTAACATAACATGCAGGGTCATGCAGAAAACACATTCTTCAACATTGCACTGGAGGTCTGTGCAGAGGCCCCAAAACAAGGAAGCTGGATCCATAGAGCAGAGAGCTGGCCAAGATACTCTAATGACCTAAAGATCTAATGATATCGCCCCTTCTCGCTGACTCTCCACTATTATTCTTCAGCAGGCCTATAGGCCCCATTTCCCAGTAAGGCTGACCCTGGCTGAACACAGGAATGGAGGGGCTGGGAGTGGCAAAGAAGGTTTCAAACCTTCTTTTCACTCCCTCTATTTTGGTAGCTATTTAGTGGCTGGGGCAGCCCCAACATCACTGAAAGCAGCCTCAGGACTGCTTAACTTATGGCCTGCTTCCCATGGCCCAGGGGAGACCAGTTGGAATGTGGTGTGAACCTCCCACACTCCAACTTCTTGCACAAGACACGCCCCCTACTCTGGGGCCTGGGGGCAGAGGGCTATTCTAGAAGCCGTGTACCAGTGAGCAAGCCCCCTTGTACAGCAAGTATTCCGTGGGGCCCCTTTGCAGTCCCTTTTTGCAACAGATAACTGGCATCACAGTGTGTGTGTATAGTAACTATGAATCTTCAAATATAGCCCCAGAATACATATATTCTGTGTATCTCTAATGGTTGTAATATACTTGAAGATTCATCTTTATTACTAGCTGAAATATTCTCTAGCATAAAAGTTTCAATTTTTGTTTACTCTCAGTTATCCAGTTAATTTGTTTTTGATCATGTTTGAGAGCCCCCTTTCCTCTTGCTTAACAACATTGTTTGTGTTTTTAAAAGCCTTCTGTTCATTGCTGGCATTAATCTTCATATGTCCACTTAACAAATTAGGCCTGTGTTGCTCTTTTCCCTACTTGTATTAGGGCTCTATGTTCCCTCATGCTGTGATATGTGGACAGCAAATAAATATAAAATGAAGTTAAATAATCCTGAAATGAGTGGAGGAAGGGGAGAGGAGTCAACCCAAAATCTCCTCCAATCGCACAGCACTCACACAAGCACCCAAAACCCTGTGGTCAGGGCTCCACAAATCTAGGAAGGGTATGTAGTTTCAGCAGATCTCCAAAGCAGTTGCTCTTTGTGGCATGTTCCCTTTGAAACTTGGTGAAACTTCCAAAATCAGTTGAAATTAAAAGAGGAAAGATAGTCTTGTGGAACTGGAAGTCAGGCGATTTGTCAGGCTACTTAGGGAGACATGCCACCTGGGAGCAGGTACTTCTTGAGCTGATTGAAGTGACAGCCAGTCTACAGATATAAAAAACCTTTTCTCTGTGGGTCCCTGGGATTTGCAGGGTTGACACTCCCTTCACTTCCACAATCCCTACTACCAATGGGCAACATTGTCAGAAACTCTGCATGATTAATCCCATGGAATCTCCTGGACTTCTCTCCAGGGGTTTTATTACAGGAGAAGTATGAATTTTAAATGCCATGTCCCCAACTGTCTGGCCTGTTTTCAAAACTGGAAACATTGATCACATGCTGTATGATGCCCCTCAGATTTTTCTCAGCACTTTTTGCATTCTATCAAAGTAAACTTTCTTAAGATCAAAACCAGGATACATTGCTTCCTTCAAGGATTAACCTCATCAGTATTTCCAATCAATTTGCTATTGAGTTTACTGAGGGCTTTGATCCGAAGCTGATTGAAGTCAATGGAAAAACTTTTTATTTCATTTACCACACAAGCAAAAAAGTCCATATTACTCAAGCATTTTGCAAAGTAAATATCTCTTCAATTCAGCTGTCCAACACTGAAATTCCTAAGATTGTTGAGAATTATTTCCCATTTGTCCTGTAGCATTGATTTGAGGTTTGTGATAAATATCAAAGAATTTTTTAATTCATAGTTTAAAAGTCTTTATAGTAGAAGTTCAACTATTATTTCTGGTATTCTGCTCTGAGCTAATCCTAATTAAGTATAAGTACTTTTTGTATTTATGCATTTCATCTTGGAAGATACCCAAAAAAATGTAGCCAGAGGAAAAGTATGATAAACTGAGAGGTTTATTTAATGGTTAATAAAAACTGCTGGCATAGATTATTGTTAGTTTATTTCGGTTACAACATGGTTTGTAACTGAGGCCTAGTCTACAATACGTGGTTATTTCGGAATTAGCTGAGTTAATTCAAAATAAAACTGATTCCATCCACATGACCAAACCGTTTTTTTCGATTTAAAGGGCTCTTTAATCCGGTTTCTGTACTCCATCTCGGCAAATGGAGTAGCGCTAAAATCAAGATCACAGTTCCGGGTTACTGGTACTGTGGATGCAATTCGACGTTATTGGCCTCCGGAAACTATTCCAGAATGCTCCCTTGTGAGCACTGTCAACTCCGATGCAGTAGGCAAGGAGGCAGTAAAAGCCCCGGGAACTTTTGAATTTCATTTCCTGTTTGGTCACCGTGGCGAGCTCATCAGCACAGGTGACCATCAGCACAGTCCACCATCACAAGAGACCACGCAGTCCCAGATTCGCAGACGAGCTCCAGCATGGTCTGAACGGGAGGTACTGGATCTCATCGCATTTTGGGGAGACGAATCTGTTATGGCAGAACTACGTTCCAAAAAAAGAAATGCAAATATGTATGCTAAAGTCTCCAGGGCCATGACTGAAAGAGGCTACTCCAGAGACACAGAGCAGTGTCGTACAAAAATCAAGGAGCTCAGGCAAGTGTACCAAAAAGCCAGGGAGGCGAACAGGTGCTCTGGGTCACAGCCCCATACATGCTGCTTCTACCATGAGCTGCATACAATTATGGGGGGTGACGACACCACTATCCCACCACTGTCCGTGGACACGTGCAAGGTGGGAGTTGCACGGAGCGAGGAGGATGAGTTATTGGAGGACGAAGAGGAGGAGGAGGAGGACAGTGCACAGGCAGCAAGTGGGGAATCCGTTTTTCCCCCTAGCCAGGAACTATTCTTAATGCTGGAGCCAATAGCCTCCCCCCACTCCCAGTGTGGGCTCCCGGACCATGACCCTGGAGAAAGCACTTCTGGTGAGTGAGAGCCTGATCGGAGCCATGCGGTGGGGGTGGGGGGAAACCCAGCCATGCTGGGCTGTTTGCGTTTAGTTTAAAGGGCTCATCCCTGCTCAGAGCCTCATTGGAGCCAGGCGGGGGATTGGGGGTTGTGTGAAGTGATCATCCCAGAGAGCCTGCAGGCCCTCCTTTTATATGGCAAACCCACCAGGTATTGCTTGCTATGGGAAAGGGGGCCCAGGAGTTTGAAAGCACTGAAGTGAATGTGGAAGAAGCAGAACCCCTCGTGCCCCTAGGGTTTACCATGGCTGCCTGCAAGCTGAATTCTGTTGCCCAGCTGCGTGTGATGGCTTACTCAAATCACAGTGGCAGGCACTTCAGTATTAGAGGCAAAGTGCGACCTTGTACAGAAAGAACATGTGCTGTGTACTATGAATTGCCTGTTTCACTGAGAAAGAGTGTCCCCTTTGTTCTCTAAAATGTATCTTTAAAATACTATCCTCCCTTTTCCTCCTCTTGCAGGTGCAAATGTTTCAACGCGGCCCCTATCTACTCTGTCCCAGAGGCAGGTCCAGATTAGAAGGCAGAAAAAATGAACTCGGGACGACATGCAATGATAGGGCCCAGCTGAATGTGTAGAGGTAAACAATTGCAGAGTCCTGTAAAGCGTTCAATGAACATGAAGAGAGGAGGGACATGAGCTGTCATAAATATAAAGGGAAGGGTAACCACTTTTCTGTATACAGTGCTATAAAATCCCTACTGGACAGAGCCTTTTACACCTTTTACCTGTAAAGGGTTAAGAAGCTTGGGTAACCTGGCTGGCGCCTGGCCCAAAATGACCAATGAGGGGACAAGATACTTTCAAATCTGGTGGAGGGGGGAAAGGCTTTTGTCTGTCTGTGTGATACCTTTGCCGGGAACAGATCAAGGATGCAAGCCCTCCAACTCCTGTAAAGTTAGTAAGTAATCTAGTGAGAAAATGCTTTAGGTTTTCTTTGTTTTGGCTTGTAAAATTCGCTGTGCTGGAGGAAATGTGTATTCCTGTTTTTGTGTCTTTTTGTAACTTAAGGTTTTGCCTAGAAGGATTGTCTATGTTTTGAATCTGACTGCCTGTAAGATTATCTTCCATTCTGATCTTACAGAATTGTTCTCTTATCTTTTTTTGTTCTTCTAATAAAGTTCTGTTTTTTAAGAATCTGACTGGGTTTTTGGGGTCTTAAAAATCCAAGGCTGGTTTGTGCTCATCTTGTTTATTCTCAAGCCTCCCCGGGAAAGGGGGTGTAAGGGCTTGGGGGGATATTTTGGGGAAATAGGAACTCCAAGTGGTCCTTTCCCTGTTCTTTGTCTAAATCACTTGGTGGTGGCAGCATACTGTTTAAGGACAAGATGAAATTTGTGCCTTGGGAAAGTTTTTAACCTAAGCTGGTAAAAATAAGTGTAGGGGGTCTTTCATGCGGGTTCCCACATCTGTACCCTAGAGTTCAGAGTGGAGAGGGAACCCTGGTATGCGCAATGAGTGCAGGCAGGATGCTATACTCAAGCTCATGGGGGAGCACGAGGTATTTACACGAGGTATTTACGAGGTATTTATTTATATGCACGAGGTATTTACAATGGTGAAAACTGCAGCGGAGATCTGAGCGGGCTCCATGCTTGCCACACTATGGTGCCTGCACGGGTAATCCTGGAAAAAGGGCGCAAAACGTAGGAGAGCAGAGTGGCAGCGGAAGAGGTGCTGTTCAGTTCATGATAGCCGAAAAAAGGCGGGAAATGGTTGTCTCCTGTAGCTTTCAAGGAGGCAGGGGTCCAGGGCAGACAACATGGAGAGGCTTGGTAGCACGGCAAGAGCAGGAGAGCAGAGTTGGCAGTGGAAGCTGTGCTGCTCGGTTCACGATGGCCGAGCAGAGTTGGCAGCAGAAGCGGTCGACAAAGAAGAGAAAGAATAGATATTATAGAGATTACATAGGAAGACGAGAGGAAATGTGAGGTGGATTCATAGTAGCAGGAGACCAACGGTGCACCGTACTGCACCGTCTGCTGAAAGCAGTATGGCGTCTGCATGCCAAAAAGGCGCGAAATGATTGTCTGCCATAGCTTTCACGGAGGGAGGAGCGATTGACGACACACACCCAGAAACACCCGCGAGAATGTTTTTGCCCCATCATGTACTGGGAGCTTATCCCACTATTCCAATGGGCGGCGGGGACTGCAGGAACTGTGGGATAGCTACCCACAGTGCACCGCTCTAACATTCGATGCTAGCCTCAGTACTGTGGACACACTCCGCTGAATTCACGCGCATAGTGGGGACACACAAGACCGAATGTATAAAATCGCCTCAGAAAATTCGAATAGAATAATTTCAAAATACTTTCACACTGTAGATGTACCCTGAGAGAGGTAAGACATTTTGTTAGAAATAGAGCTGGACTGAACAAATTGATTTTTGAAGAAACTTTTAGAGCTCTCACTTTTCCTATGGCCAAGAGACAGCTTGAAATGAGTTTCACAACAATGGAAAACAAATTTTTTAACCAAAAAAACCCAATAAATTTTTGGTAAAAATATTTGGGTTTGGGGGAAAAACTTATTTTAAGTAAAAGTATTCAGTTAAAATTTTGGGGGTTTGGTTTGATTTTTGGTAAAAATTTTCAGTCATTTTTTAAACGCTAAATTTTTACAGAAAGTATTTTTTGTAAGAAAAAAAGTTTTGGGTTCATTTTCTTTGGTTGAAAAACCAAAATATTTTGATGGGAAAATATGTGGTTTTTAAAAAAATTTCCTTCGAAAACAGACTTTGTTTTAAACCAGAACTACCATTAAACCACTATGATCCAACTGAGTTGGATGAGAGTCACTGTAAGGTAGCTTTACAAAAAAGCATCAACACAAGGAGCTTTCTTATATTACTGAAGTGGGATTTTATTATAACAACTAAAAATTACTAAAATATATTACGTATCTTAATCTTATTCATATCTATTCCCACAGCCCCCTTAGGTTTCATAAACCTACAATCAAGGTTGGTGGTCCATTTTATTATTACCAACTCACTTCCTTTGCCAGTAAAATGTAACTGTTCTCATCAGTTTCTGTTAGGAAGTGCTAATTGAGCTGTTCGGATCCAGGCTCAGGAGTATTTAATGGGGTAAAACAAGGTACTAAAAGGAGGAGACAGCTGTCCAAATTTATGTGCCTCTGTGGCTTAAAATATATAGTTAAACTCATGGACAACTGCCATAGCAACTGTATACTTAAAAGGAAGCATTATGAAAACTGTGCTTCACGTAAAGGACATTTTGGCACTTACATCAGAGCTATTTATTGAAAATCCTTGATGTAATCCATTGAAAGAGAACAAACATACTTTTAAAATTAACTTGTCTTTCTCAGATACAGAGCTGGTGCACCACTACTCTCTTTCCAATAGAGAAGTAACATTTCAAGCTTCTCTTCTATCTTGACAGATGCAGAATATTCTAAATTGAATGTATAAGGATATCAGCAGTATTTTGAATAACATTGTATACTAAAGGGACAAGTGGGTGAGGTAATATCTTTTATTGGACCAACTTCTGTTAGTGAAAGAGAGACAAGCCTTTGGGCTTACATAAAGAAAAAGGTATTACCTCACCCACTGTGTCTCTCTATGCTGGGACCAACACTGCTTCAAAAACACTGCAAACAGCATTATGTACTAAAGGCATTCTGGGTGATATTAGAAGTGTGATCTAAAATCAGCTATAAACAAACAAAACCATATATTGAGCCCTACCTTGTGTCAAAGATTTCTCCATGGAACGGACAGGAAAACATTGTATACTATAATTCAGCTAATGGTTAACTAAAGATTAATGCATTGTTAACCAGTTATCTAAATCCACTACCACTTCTTTTTCAGGTTTTGGGTGAGCAGATGTGTTGTGATTTGTTTTATAATAAAAAGAGCAAAGCTACCTAAATATCATGTTACTTATAAGAAAACCATTTACTTTTGTTATACCAAA
Source organism: Lepidochelys kempii (assembly GCF_965140285.1). NCBI lineage: Eukaryota > Metazoa > Chordata > Testudines > Cheloniidae > Lepidochelys > Lepidochelys kempii. The sequence goes on from NC_136382.1 coordinate 60,683,406, forward strand.
TTTAATTAGGCAACATAGGAACACAGAATTTGTCAAGCCAGATAAGATCAGCTGTCCTTCTACTCCACTATTCTACCTCTGGCAGTGACCAGTATGAGATGCTCCAGAACAAGCAGCCCTGTAGTATCTAAACGGAATTTTTTTTGCTATCTTATATGGCCATTGTTTATTATTCATATAAAAAATCTTTTTTAAATTCCTGCTAAGCTCTTGGCTTTAATCATCTAGTTTGGCAGACTTAACATGGGTTAATTATCCATTCTGTAAAAAAAATATTTCCTTCTGTTTTAAATCTGTTACCCTTCCATTTCTCTGCTAGTCTGTTGTGCTTGTATTATAAAACAGGTTAAACAGAAGTGTCCAGACCTTCTTCTCTATACCACTTATTGTTTTGTATATTTCTATTGTGTTCTCTTTTATTCCTTTCTTCCCTGAACTAAATAGTTTTTTCAATTTTTCCTCATAAAGAAGTCACTCTGTGCCTCCTAATCATTTTCATCACACAGCTCTGAAACCCTTTTATTTTATCTATGTATTTTTTCAAAGATACTAACCAGGACTGAACTGGGTGTTCTAGGTGAAGGCGTACCACTGATTTCTAGAACAGCATTATAATATTTTCAGTATAATATTAGTTTTGCATCCTAGCATTTTGTTAATGGCAACTGCATATTGAGCAGATATTTTCATTGAGCTGTCCACAGTAATCCTCAGATCTCTTTCCTAGGTGGTTTTAGACATTCTAGAACCTAGAAGTGAATATGAGTAATTGACAATTTTCCTTTCAATGTGCATTCTCTTGGTGTTTTTCAACAATCAATTTTATTTGTCTGTGATGGGGTGGATAAGCCCCACACCAGTGAACCAAGGGTTAACCAGCAGCTTTGGGACCAGAAGGTCCTGCCCAGCCACACCTGCTTGGCATGCTCACAATGGAGGGAGAGCTCAGAAGGGAATGGCCTAGCTCAGTCAGGATGGACAGAACAAGGGAGCAGTCCTGTGCTGATAGCTCTTGCAGAGAGGCTGCAGGAGCTCCATACTACCTGGACCAAACCCTGCTGCAGAGCTGCCAAAGACCCCCTTGGAGATTGGGAACAGTGGGAGGGGATTGAAAGACCTCCGGATTGCAGTCAGTGAGAACCACCAGCCCTGCCCTGCGAGTCCATAAACTGACTCCTGTTGTGACATTGGAGGGCCAGAGGCTGTAGTAGGAAGTGACCCAGGGAGCAGGATTGGTGCCATCTGCCCCGCAGGCTGCATGTCTGACCTGCTAGTCAGAGGGCCCTGGGTTGGAACCAGTTGGAGCAAGGAAGGTCTGGGTTCCCCTACTGCCAGCCCCATGGGCTCTCACCACTGGGTGAACCTGCTAAGGGCTTGGGCCCAACCTTTCCAACATTTCCATCATACCTTTCTTGGTTAGGTCCTCCTAAAGTTCCTCTATCTCCTGTATTCATGACTAACCTACATAATTTTCTCTTCTACAAATTTTGCCACCCAACTTTTCAAACCCGTTTCCATCTTCATATATTAATTCTGGTCCTAAAATAATACCTCTGAGCACTGCATTATTCATCTTTTGCCATATTAAAATATACTATGAGCCCTGGTCTACACTAGGACTTTAGGTCGAATTTAGCAGCGTTAAATTGATGTAAACCTGCACCCGTCCACACGATGAAGCCCTTTTTTTTTTTACTTAAAGGGCTCTTAAAATTGATATCCTTACTCCACCCCTGACAAGTGGATTAGCGCTTAAATCGGCCTTGCTGGGTCGAATTTGGGGTACTGTGGACACAATTTGATGGTATTGGCCTCCGGGAGCTATCCCAGAGTGCTCCATTGTGACTGCTCTGGACAGCACTCTCAAATCAGACGCACTGGCCAAGTAGACAGGAAAAGAACCGCGAACTTTTGAATCTCATTTCCTCAAGAAAAAAGGCGCGAAACGATTGTCTGCTGCTGCTTTCACGGAGGGAGGGAGGGAACGGGGGCCTGACGATATGTACCCAGAACCACCCGCGACAATGTTTTAGCCCCATCAGGCATTGGGATCTCAACCCAGAATTCCAATGGGCAGCGGAGACTGCGGGAACTGTGGGATAGCTACCCACAGTGCAACACTCCGGAAGTCAACGCTTGTCTCAGTACTGTGGAAGCACTCCGCCGAGTTAATGCACTTAGAGCATTTTCTGTGGGGACACACACACACTCGAATATATAAAACCGATTTCTAAAAAACCGACTTCTATAAATTCAACCTAATTTCGTAGTGTAGACATACCCTTATATATTTGAAGAGGAATTAGAGGACAACACATTGTTTGGCTCCAATGTATCTTTTCTCATCTTATTCATTTATTAATACTTAATAGACAATGGCTGCATAATTTTCAGCCTTCGAATAAAGCACTGAATTTTCCTTGTCTAGCAAGGAGTCATTGTTCATTATTATTGTTTAAGGGAGATAAACAATTCATGACAAGCCCTGGACAAGATGCAGGATCAGTCAGCCTTTCACTTTTAGTTCATTGGTATGAATCCAGTCCAGTTGATAGTAATCAAAAGTCATTACACTCCCATGACTTTTCACTTGTCTGTATGAAATTAGTTGGGTTTTAGTAGAGTTCCTAACAGACAGACGTCCACATAATACAAACAGCACCAGTACACCTCGCCTCTGCAGAGTTGCTAAACACCAATCAAGCATAGAACATGAACTAATCTCCCACCTCCAAAGTGGATTGATAAAGAGGTGTATAGGCCCTACAAAGGTTGTGAGGAAATCCTCCTGGGCCAGCAATATTTCATTCCAGGGATGCCTCATAAAAATACCTGTGGGACAGGGGACATCCTCACTGAGGGGGGAGGAAGGGTTTTCTGGGAAGCAATCTGGAGTTTGTTAAGAAGCTCAATTTGCCAATTCTGGGCTTAGGCCATAAAATAGGAACTCCATGTGAAGGATAGATTGGAATCCTCCTCTAGCCTCATTGGTGAAGGTCAAGGCTGGATCAGGGTAGTTCTGGTTGACTTCTCTCTGAGATCTGGGAGAGCAATGTTGCTAGGAAACTTAGTCCTTCCTGAGACCCATATTTTAATCCTGATCTGATGCAAGGAATCAGGTAAGGCCATAAAATATGTCTTTCCCACAGCTGAGGAGAGATCTGGAAGAACTGAAACTGTGTTGGTATTGTCTCCTGGAAGCTCTGGCACGTGAACCCATTGTTGGTTGGTTGGTTTTTGTTTTGTATTGGGTTTGCAGCAGACTCCTCTGAAGAGGGTCTCCAGAAATTTCTGGAAGACTGTGGAAACACTGTACTGCCTTTGCTTGCAAACTGAACTAAAGCCCCTGGCAAAGGAACATTTTCTGTTAATAAACATGATAGATGAACATTTTGGGTTGTATGGCCTAGCCCAGGCTCCCTCTATAGATGCACATAACTAAAAAAATATTTTAGATATGTTTTAAAAATATACAAGACTTGCCATTTTCCCTGCACCTACTATTAGAAGCTTCCTTAGTAGTGTGTGACCAATATTATACTACATACCAAGCTTTCTTAGACCTATAGATACTGCTGGGGAGTGTAAAGGTGAGAATCTCAGTCCTGATAGGTGATGGGAAATTGAACATAAGAACAGCCATACTGGGTCAGACCATCTAGCCTAATATCCTGTCTTCCAACAGTGGCCAATGCCAGGTGCTTCACAGGGAATGAGAAGAACAGGTAATCATTAAGTGATCCATCCCCTGCCTCCCATTCCCAGCTTCTGGCAAACAGAGGCTAGGGACATCATCCCTGCCCATCCTGGCTAATAGCCATTGATGGACCTATCCTCCATGAATTTACCTAGTTCATTATTGAACCTTGTTATAATCCTGGCCTTCACAACATCCTCTGGCAAAGAGTTCCACAGGTTGACTGTGTGTTGTGTGAAAAAATACTTCCTTTTGTTTGTTTTAAACCTGCTGCCTATTAATTTCACTTGGTGACTCCTAGTTCTTGTGTTAAGAGAAGGAGTAAATAACAATTCCTTATTTACTTTCTCTAAACTAGTCTAAACTTATTTTATAGACCTCTATCATATCCCTCTTTAGTCATCTCTTTTCTAAGCTGAAAAGTCCCAGTTTTAGTAATATCTCCTCATATGGAAGCTTTTCCATACCCCTAATGATTTTTGTTGCCCTTTTCTGAACTGTATCTAATTCCAGTATATCTTTTTTTGAGATGGGGTGACCATATCTGCACACAGTATTCAAGATGTGGGTGTACCATGGATTTATATAGAGGCAATATAATATTTTCTGTCTTATTATCTATCCCTCTCTTAATGATTCCCAATATTCTGTCTGCTTTTTTGATTGCCGCAGCACATTGAGTGGATGTTTTCAGAGAACTATCCACAATGACTCCAAGATCTCTTTCTTGAGTGGTAACTGCTAATTTAGACCCCATCATTTTATATGTATAGTTGGGATTATGTTTTCCAATGTGCATTACTTTGCATTTATCAACACTGAATTTCATCTGCCATTTGGTTGCCCAGTCACCCAGTTTTATGAGATCCCTTTGTAACTCTTCACAGTCTTCTTTGGACTTAACTATATTGAATAGTTTTGTATCGTCTGCAAATTTTGCCACCTCACTGTTTGCCCCTTTTTCTAGATGAATATGTTGAATAGTACTGGTCCCAGTACACACCCCTGGGAGACACCACTATTTACTTCTCTCCATTCTGAAAACTGACTATGTAGTCCTACCTTTGTTTCCTACCTTTTAACCAGTTACTGATCCACGAGAGGACCTTCCCTCTTATCCCATAACAGCTTACTTTGCTTGAGAGCCTTTGGTCAGGGATCTTGTCAAAGGCGTTCTAAAAATCTAAGTACACTATATCCACTGGATTCCCCCTTATGCACATGATTGTTGACCCCCTCAAAGAATTCAAGTAGATTGGTGAGGCATGATTTCCCTTTACCAAAACCATGTGGACTTTTCCCCAACAAATTATATTCATCTATGTGTCTTACAGTTCGGTTATTTACAATAGTTTCAACCAGTTTGCCCGCTACTGAAGTCAGGCTTATTGGCCTGTAATTGCTGGGATCTCCTCTGGAGCCCTGTTTAAAAATTGGCATCACATTAGCTATCCTCCAGTCATCTGGTATAGAAGCTGATTTAAATGAGAGGTTACAAACTATAGTTAGTATTTCTGCAATTTCACGTTTGAGTTCCTTCAGAACTCTTGGGTGAATACCATCTGGTTTCGGTGACTTATTACTGTTTAATTAATCAATTTGTACCAAAACCTCCTCTACTGACACCTCAATCTGGGACAGGTCCTCTGATCTGTCACCTAAAAAGAATGGCTCAGGTTTGGGAATCTCTCGCACATCCTCACCCATGAAGACTGATGCAAAGAATTCATTCAGTTTCTCCGCAATGGCCGTATCATCCTTGAGTGCTCCTTTAGCGTCTCGATTGTCCAATTGCCCCACTGGTTGTTTAGCAGGCTTCCTGCTTCTGATATACTTAACAAAAAATTTTCTATTACTTTTTGAGTCTTTGGCTAGCTGTTCTTCAAATTCTTTTTTGGCCTTCCTAATTATATTTTTACACTTGGAATGTTAGAAGTCATCCTGGGAGAGATGGACTAGTGAGCAGAATCCAGGCAAGGTGATCAAAGCTTCATGATAAATACAGCTTATCGCATAGCTGTTTGCACCATATAATAATGTGTTTAATTAGTCAGTAGTTTGCTACCAACATTAAAAATCAATTGAAAACAGAAATGTATACTAATGTGTGTACATATAACTCTTTAAAAACGAAAGGCCAGATTCTTAGATTATGTAAATCAGTGTAGCCCTATTGAAATCAATGGAGCTATTGCAATTTAATCTCACTGAGGGTCTGGCCCAAAATGTTTACTGCTACATAGTGAGTGATGTCTTTGGTAAACTGTTTCAAACAAATGTATTCATTAAATTTAGTATATTGATATAGTGCAAAAGGTCTCATTTTTAGAGTGATTGAACATTATAATACATATTCCATAACATAGTACACAGGCTATCTGTATCTTCAACAGAAGTCAGTTGAAATCAAATGACAGGCTACTATTTGGACCTTGGCATCTGCCTTTTACTTGTTTTATGCTAGACAGTCACACACAGGAAATATTTGTTATTACTGAGCAGAAACTGTTCTTGTAAAACAGAATATTTAAAGGACCTGAGAGTAAGAATAAAGGAATGGTGAATTGCAAAATTCAGAAGCATTTGCTTGCTCTTAAAATTAAATCTGAAGTCTACTTATTTCCCATGGAACAAGTGCTAAGTGTTGAGAATGCCATTTGTCTCTGGGAAGTCAAATCAGTTGCATGCCACGGCTGAAGTGAAAGAGCATGCTTTTCATTAATGCCCACAATCTCTGTGCTCAGAAAAGAAAAAGTGACTATGTCGCTTGCACAGTTTTAAAACACCAAGACTTTTAATGTTACACCATCCAGAGACTTATATTTACTAATATACTAACTATTGTGCCTCATAGAAACTCTTTAGTGACATACTTCTAGCACCAACATCAGTGCTGAAATGGTTGCTTATTTCCATGTTGTCCGTCATTCACTTCTCAGTTAAGATAAAGAGACCAGCCTTAGTGCAAAGTATTGGAAATGTGATTCCCTTTGACAGAGCTATTTGAAGGACCACTGAAGTGCTTTAACTGCAGAAATAGTTTAATATCTGAAACCATTAGCAGGATTCAGACTATAGGTATTAATTAAAATTACTGTTTCGAAAATAATTTCCTCATATGACAAGCTGTGTTCAAGATTCTCTCCCTCATGGAAGAGCTGGTAAAATTCCATCACGTAAAGCATTATGAAGAATGCAGCCCCTGTTCTACTTTGTGTTGGTGATATCATCAGCTCTTAGAGAAAGAACACAGAACCTTGAATTTGGTTCTTGGCAGATAAAAACTGCTCAGTTCACTTGTAAAATGTATTTGTCTTTAAATGTAAGGACACATTTGTTGTATTAGATGCAAATGCTTTCCCCAGCCTGAATCCAGCCTGAATAACATGGCTGGGAACTGGGATCTCTGCAGAGACAGAAGTGGGGGAGGTACCTTACATTCCCCTCTATGGACTCAGTGAGGAGTCATTTCCCAGATGCTAGTCCACTAATGGATTGAGAAACTGCTAGCACCACCCTTCCACAGATGCAAAGGGCCAAAAGATTCAGTCACCATCCGATCCTCCTGCCTTGCTCCAAACCCAACTGGCTCTCCATTTGCATGTGGCAATATAAAATAGCGCCTGTGGACCTGAGTGCTCTCAAACACAAAAAGTGAGCTCCCACTGTCTCCATGCTCGTGAAGCTGAGGGCATGATTTGCTCACTAATGATTTAAAAATCTTAGCCTTCTGCGCTTTATTTTTTTCCAGCTCACCCTTAATTGCACTAAGGAATTAGAATTATTTGTATTGTGGTAGCTAGAGATGCCAATCTGGGCTCCATTGTGCTAGACACTGTACCCACATGCCCCAAGACAGTCCCTTCCCCCAAAGAATTATAAACTTAAAATACATTTTTGTGGACATTTTTTCTTTACATTTATATATTTCCTTTTCCTAGGGACCGGTCCTGTGAATTACTATGTAGATCTGGGTTCTTTGCTGTCATATACCATTTACCTTTAAGGAACTAAAAGGATCTAACAAGGATAACATTATCACAGCTGAATTTTTTGATCATAATATTATTGGGTGTGTTCGGTAATACTAGCATTTCAGGTCCGTCGTATCCAAGAATGATTACAATTCTGTTAGCTTTTCGCATCCATCAAATGGCAGCAGAACAAAAAGCCAATCTTCCCTTTTAAGGTAACAACAATGGCAAGCAGTCAGCATTGCAGTTCGGGGAAGATGTTAAAATAACATCTAAAGGAACGTACTTAATTTCAGCCTACTGATGTAAATGAAAAATTCTTTTCAAATATATTTTGATATCTGATGTGCTGCGAAATACTTTGCAATGCTATGACTTTGATGTGAGTTCCATATATTCAAAATTTTGTTGCTACAAATATTTGGCATTAAAGTTAAACACATTTTAGATAGTCTGAGATGTTCTTGGAGAAAATTAGTTACTCCCCCTCTGTCTTATGTCAAGTCTGATTATATAATAATATATATGTCTATATTGTACAGCAGATTTTATGCGGGTGCTCAGATGCCCCCACGATGAATGTGCACTGAATACATGAAAAGTTGTTTCCTACAAGTCCACAACTGTTTCCATAAAATAAGCTGCCATGTAACTTTTCAGTGGGAGTAAGAATTGGAGGTGTGAAGCCCCATTGTGGAGATGTGAATTCTCATTCCACAAAACAGCGGCAGCACTGCTGTGAAAGCTAGCCTTGCTCCTGAAGCCCTGACTGATGATGGGGAGTTGGGCAGAGAGATGGCAGGAAGTTCTGCACAACTTCCTGGGACTAGGGCTGGTGAAAAGCAGGAATGGCTGGGGCAACAGTGGTGCAGGGACAGCATGTTGCCCTGGGGAGCCTGCTCCGCACTGTACATGAGACTAAACCAGAACCTCAAAAGGAAGGAGATGCCCCCATCGGTGACTGAGGGAGTGAGTGGACAGATGTGTGGTGCCCTTTATGTCCTGCATATCTGGGCAGCCTGGGACTGTATGTTACTTTGACAGCTAGAGGGAGAACAGGAAGCAGATCAACCAGAATCTGCAGCTGAGGGGTCAATCAGGGGACCAGACCCAGGGGCCAGTTGAGACTCATCAGAGAAATCTGGGCCAGCACCGGGGACTATAGCAACAGACACCAAACGCAACATAGACCTGGAATTCGCACTCAAAGCTCACACACTAGAGAGACACAATGGGGCATTTTGGGTTCGGAATCTGTCTGTTTCTAATCAAGGTGACTGTTTGTACAAACTGAGTGTTTGTACTAGTAATGGCATGGGAGTGATTCCTGGATAAATTCCTGCTTCTCCAAAAGCAGTAAGAGAGGTCTCCACCCCAAGCCAAGTCTTAGTAAGAAAAATTGAAGTAGATGGCTAAGATTGAATAATTCTCTTTCTTGATCTAAACTTAAATTGTCAGACAATGGGAATGAATGTTGATGCCTGATCAAATCCATTTTACCCAGACTCCACATGTCACTTTTAGGGTACTATTAAATCAGTACACTAGATTCTCAGAGAACATGTGGTATCTTACTTTAAAAAAAATAGTTCCAAGTAAAGACTGAAGTTTTCTTCATTTGATTTATTAAATTCATTTTCCTCTTTTCTCATGCTTTCATTGAAAATCAACCAACTGAAAGTGTCCTTTCTCATTGTCTTCTCCTCCCTTTTATTGGCTATTATGTTTTAGAATGTATGTGAGATCTCTGGAGGACAGAGGTGGCACATTTTCAAAGACGCTCTGAGAAACTGTCTAAATATTCTGTATAACAATGGCAGCCAAATTTATTAATTTTTCTCCTTATCTGAAAAAGATTCATTTTGGCAGTGCTCTGGAAATATATGGGAACAATTTAACATCTGTGATTTATGTTTTCCTGCCTCTAATGTTTTATGACAGCTTTTTAAAAAGATGTGCTTATTTGACACTCAGCCAGTGTAATCTACATTGTCCTTAGGAATTCTGGCCCTTTAAACCACAGTTGAATTTTTAATATAAGCTATTCAAGGCAGGGGATATTTTCTCTAAGAAGCTGTTTTGAACTTCAAGAACAACATGGATGAAATGCCACAGAAGCCTGCCCTTAAACTAGAACTAGACAATGCTACTAAATTCTGCTGTGGCAGCAGGTATGTAGATAACATCCATTTCTGCCCTGCGCGATAGACTTGTGGAAGAAGAAAGTCACAGGAGAAGACGTTTTGCAAGAAAATAAATCTAACCTAAAATATAATACTGTAGCTTCTAAAACTTTCTTAGAATGTCAAAGGCTACAGAATCTGGCCCCTAAAAGTGATTTGCAAAAGGGGGAGGAATCCTGGATTGGGTCATTTTTAGTACTACTGTGGCATAAAAGGAAGGCAGCAACTTGTTTTAAACATGGGTATTTTTCTTGTTTCTTACCTTGTTCTGAGGAGGTTTGGGGAAAGAAACATAGGGCTAGCCACTAAGTGTCCCATATTCCTTGCATCTGAATGGATTCTGGGACCATCTGCACAGGGCCTCCTGCAGCTTCATACCAGCTCTGTGCCTCAGGACCCACTCCTTCCAATTGCTTCCTGGCAACACAAGCCCCACTGGAGTCACACTGCCACCACTTTGTCAGCCAGCAGCAACCCTAGGGACTAGCCTTAAAGGATGATGCCCATCACCAGGGGTCCAGCAATGGAAAATGTGGGGGGGTTATTATTATTAATTATAGCCTGGGGCTGTAATAACTGCCCTATGGAATCTCCATGGGATCATCCAAAGGATGAGGCATTTCCGCTCAGCCTTACCCTGAAGTGTGTGCTGCTCTCCAGTCCCAACCTCTCTCTTCCTCTTCTCAGCTCACAGATCCTTGGACCTATGGTGCAGCCTTTGCAGGATGTAGGACAAGACTGGGTTCTGAGGTACCTAATTCCCCACCCCTTCCCCTGATCTATGTGTGGAGAGCCCACTCTGCATAAATCACTAGGGCATGATTAGTTATTAAATGAAGGGGGGAGTTATGAATTGAGAAACTTGACTGTACTTACTGGGGGATTTTTATTTTATTAACTTGAGTAGCACATCTTTCCACTATTATTTTGATTATGCATAGTAAACACAGACACTATTGTATTACATATCTACCTGTACATGGCTACTGCCATTGTCAAATTACATAAATTGGTATTTTGTTTCTTTCTGCACAAATTAAGGGCTTGTCTTCACTTCCAGGGTAAATCGACCTAAATTACGCTGAATAATGTAGCTGGAGTCAACGTAGCTTAGGTCAATTTACCGCGATGTCTTCACTGCACTGCGTCGATGGAAGATGCTCTCCCGTCAACTTACCTTACTCTTCTCGGGAGCTGGAGTACTGAATCAGAGTTGACTGGAGAGCATTCTGCTGTCGATTTAGCAGGTCTTCACTAGACCTGCTAAATCGATACCCGCTGCATCGATTGCAGCAGCGTCAATCTCCCCAGCAGTGAAGACGAGCCCTAACTCTGATAAATAATAAGTTTCTATCTTCTTTAATACTGCACATGAAAGCACCTCTTTACTGTTTTCTTTCACAGTTATGGAATATCTGCAGTCCCCTGTTATTTTAGTCTGGTGTCCCCTTCTCCTTCTTTCTGCTCAAGATCTCTGGTCTATGAGATTATTTTGATGAGATTCCATTTCAATGCATCACCAGAAATGTGCTCCATTAAGAATATGTTCTGTAAAGGCAGCAAGAATAATTGCACTGCTAGGAGCAGAAGGAGATAAGTGGTATGCAGGTAAACCCATGAGAAAGCTAGTTGTTATAGTCAAAGTAAAAGAGCTAAGAGGTAGTGTTGGTGTTGGGATTAACTGAAATGTTATCTGTTAGCTGTAGCTGTCAGCAAAAATACTAAAGAAACAGCAGCTGCATCATACCGCTAGCAGAGGAGTGGAGCAATCCTAGATCCAAAATAGACTTCCGAGTCAGTGTTTTCTTCTAATGAACCCCATTAAGAGTCATGAGCTGTTTATTTTAAAGGCTAGTTTGACCTGGATGATAACGCTGCTGCTATTAAAATGCGTGACCCATAAAATATTTGAAATACAAATACAAAAGGCAGAACTATTTCAAGTAGAGGTTATGTGGGTATATTACTACATATCAGTTGTGCAACTTGCCTTGCTAATGATTCTCAGCTACTGTATCCCAGCTTCATTTTAATTAACAGAAAGGATAATTAATTGCTAATAAAAATACAAATTACATTGCTCAGTTAAAGCAAAAAGAATTGGTTTATTTTCAGCTATTGTAACATTTACTTGTCCTTTTTGGGAAAATATTTACAAAAGTATATCTTTTCATCTTTTTTGGCTGGTCTTATAGAATAAAAGAAACTGCCATTTTCTTTTGATCATGAATGCCAAGATAAATGTAATAAAGCCTGTGGGCTTTTTGTTGTTTTACTGTTTAGAAAAACCTATGCAACAGCCTGATGCAGTTCTGATTATCAAGCTAATGAAGTACAGCCAGACTTGTGATACTACAATGGGTCAGGAGACCTGGACATTTCTGAACTGAGGCCAAGGGAGCCCAGACACATCACAGAGGTGATGCATACATAACCTTTGTGGAAGAGCATTCTCAGTTGATTTTCAGCACCACATAGCTGCCAGATTCAAGGAGCAATCCTGATTCAAAGAGTGGCCTAGGTAGGAAGAAGGGGGCAGTTGTGCACTGATCAGTTTCCCAAGGGTCGTTGCCAAGAAAGCAGAACAAAGACGATCAAGCCAGAATGGCTTAGTGGTCTATGCTTCAGCATTTAAATTAGACTCACTGGACCAATAGGTTCAAATCTCAAGGTCCTTTCCCAGTAGATAGATGTACCATACAAGCTATTGTCTGGGGAACATCTGATGACCTTTTGAGGACAATGTTCTCTGTGTACATAAAAAAAATACATGGCTCTCTTCATAAGAATTGTGGTGCTGCCACTGTGTCCATGAGAAGGACACGCTGGTTGACTGGCAGCCACACTCACTTAGACCTTGCTACATTTCAGTGGTACCCTGTGGGATGCGTACAGATGCACAGCATTTTTGATCCTTCAGAAAACTAGTCATGATGGACTCCGTTTTGAGCAGTCTGGAGCACTCATCACTTTAAGGTGAATTGTATCCTGTGCCATAATGTTAGCAGTTCTGTTTCCAGCAGGGCCAATTCCCTCTCTCCTCCTTCTTACAACTAAATGTAATATCTGCCGGAGACCCTCTCCCACTACCCTTCCTTAGGTGTGCCTTCTCTCACCCATCCCAATGGTTTCTCAAAGCTACAGGAGCTTTCACTGCTGCTCTAAAGAAAATTGGGAGCTCTCAGTGGTTCACCCTCTGAACAGTGCTAGCTTGACTGCTATTGGGGGTTTCCACTGGTCCTGGACCTCCATCTTTTGCTTTCTCTGGTGGGAGCCTCAGGACAAGGAAAGCCCTCCGCCCCCCCAGCCCCGAAATCCAATGCGACCTGTAACCCACTAAGAAGGATCTCCCAGATTTCTTGTTCCCAAGCCCCTTGGTCTTAACCAGCTAGCATATCTTTATTGGAAGTGGCTGTCCTTGGTAGCAGCAAAACTGCTAATTTGCAGCAGAGCCTTCACACTGATATCTGCCTTCTCCTGTGTCTCAGCAACTTTGAGTGTGACCCCCAATCTGTTCACTCTTTGGACTGTGATTAACATGTGAACGTTGGACCTTCCACTAAGCTCAGACTCACTCTCCCTTCTCTCTAGTAGCATTGCCAACCACAAGCATTCAAACTTCAAGTCAAGACCCAAAAGTTGAGGTTGGCTGGAAAATCATGACATTCAAAGCAATAATTTGAGGGGTTTTGTCCCTTCTGGTACTGGAATGTTTAGGATTCATGTTTTTTATCAAAAAGAAAAGGAGTACTTGTGGCACCTTAGAGACTAACCAATTTATTTGAGCATAAACTTTCGTGAGCTACAGCTCACTTCATCGGATGCATACTATCCGATGAAGCAAGCTGTAGCTCATGAAAGCTTATGCTCAAATAAATTGGTTAGTCTCTAAGGTGCCATAAGTACTCCTTTTCTTTTTGCGAATACAGACTCACACGGCTGTTACTCTGAAACAAGTTTTTTATCGGATTCCAGACTCTAACAAAAATGCCAAATATCATTGTACTTGTGATGAAATTGTGAGAGATGGCAATACTGTGTGAGCAAACTGTAGGTGACGGGCTGTGACATTTAAGCCTCTCTCTTGTCTCACCAAACTGAGTGCACAACTCAGGATGACAAGATTGTTTTACAGCAACTTTTTTTCCTCACAGGTTCATTGGTCCCCTTCCCTGATCCTCCATGGCAGTTTTCCCTCTGGCTTTCCAACTTAGCTAGTGGAACCCAGGGCCCTCTGGTTAATTAGGAACTTCTGTGTTCCTCTCAGCTACTGGGTTACTCTGTCTTCTCCCGTTGACAGATTTTGCCCCCAATTTTCTTTTCCTTCGGCACTCTCCATCTTGCACCAGAAGGCTCTCTGGAGTGCTGTCAGTGGTGTGCCTACCATAATGTTCCCTTGTCTATAGTAGGAAGTTTTAGAAAAAACGTCCACTGGTGCATATGCAGTAATGGGAGTCAGAGTGTAGAGGAGGTATTTTTACTACTGTACCATTTGTTGACACAGCAGTAAACCCACCAGTAGCTGCCCAAGGCTTTTCTATGCACCCCCTCTGCTACAGCTGAGCCAGCTGATATATTTTTCTAAAGCTTCTTAATGTTGACATTACTTAGTTTTTATTTGCGTGGGTTTCCCTTATTGCAACATCATGGAGACATCTCACGTCTTCACTTCCCCTCTGATGCCCTTTCAGTGCTGGCTAACTAGCTGTTTTCCCTGCCTCAGAACATAGGCTGTCCAGCCACACTTCATACTGTCCCCCTCCTCTGAGGCTGCATGTTCTTACCCCAGCTTCTCTTCCCTCTTTATGCTGTAGAATCTGCTTTCCAAGAGGGAAGAGGTTTCAACTCTATTTTAGGTACAGTATCTGAACCGCTCACACTCTTTAATGTATTTATCCTCTACCCTGCAAGGTAGGGAAGAAATGAGGCACAGACAGACTATGTGACTTGTCCAAGTCTTACAGGAAATCTGCAGTGGAGCTGGGACTGAACCTACGTCCTTCAATTCCCAGGAAAGCATCCTAACCCCAGGACCATCCTTCTCATCCATTATTATCTTGAAGATCTGATAACACCGCATGAAAACTGTATTAGAGGGATGGACTGTGCATTCAGAACCTAGGGTGAATCGATTATGAAAGATCATCTGAATTTAGCAATGTGGCCTTCACCTACCAGGATATTGTCTCATTAATGGGAGTCACTTGTCAGATGCTTTGTCATGCCTCAAGTATCTCAGTATACTAAACTCATTGTTGAGCAATATCTAAACACTGCTCCTCTCTGCATTTATGCCTGTCACTGGAGCTATCTTTAGGTATTGCTTGCTTCCTCTGAGGGATTTTTTGAGATCACAGTTGTATCCTGTGGAATTGTTGTTCCTGGTATATTCATTTCATAGCCAGCAGTTAGGCCTTGCCAATATCTTGGATTCTGTATCTGTAAAACTCAGGCATAACCAGGACAGGTATTGAGCACTGGACAGCTAGTGGGTTTTATTTGTTATGCATCTTTCCTGTGCTCCTTTGTGATGCTTGAGATAAGGAGAAATTCATAGTAATTCACATTTTTTGCTTTTGCAGCACCTTGTAGGTTCTCAGAGAACTTTGCAGACATGACTGATATATGCCTCACAATACTGTTAGGTAGAGAAGTATTCTTGACTTTGTTTTGGAGATAGAGGCTGAAGAAGTGAGAGACTGTGTGAATTGCCCAGGGTGACTTAGGAGGTATGCAGTAGAGACAGAAATAGAGTACAGGATCACTCAAGGTAACCTGTTTCTGTGGAAAAATCAGTTGATTGTATTACTATCATTAAAGTGCTGTAAGTCTAAGTATCAGCAATACTGAGGGCAGCTCCATGCCTCAGTCCTCTGGTCTGCTCTTATCTATTAGTTCTCTCATTTTTCCAGCACACGTGAGTAGATTCCCAGATGTAGGCTTCCATTCCTTTGACCCCAGATAAAGGGGATTGTGCTAGAAAGTGTCTTCTCACACCGACATTGGTAAGGAATTCCCTCTGTGCTGATTTGTCAAATCCCAGGCACACCAGTTTTTGTTTTGGGGCCTTCAACCCAAGGCTGCGATGCCTGTTCCTGGGACTGAGAAAAGGGAGTTTGGTTATCTGTTCCCCCGTATACACTCTTTTTTACTTCTCATGGCCTGGACCCTTTGCAAGAGCAGAGTGGACAGAGCAGTCATTATCCTAGTTGCCCACATACTTTAGGGGCCCTGTCCCTCAGGCTTACTGGACCTTGTATGAAGTACATATGAGCTCTTTCAATCTGATCTTCTCTTTCAGAGGCCACCACCTCTACTCAGCGTCACCTTCTTTGAACCTCTTATCCCTCACAGTAGCAAATATACCTGCTAAATAGCTGCACCCCTCAACAAAGAAGCTCTACTGTGGTTGAGATGACCTTTCTATAATTGTTTGGGCAGACATATTACAGCCTCAGGTTCTTCCCTTCAACAGTTCTGAGTTTTGCCAGGTACAGCAAGGGCTTGCAACACTCTTGTCAGAGTTGTTTCAGCTAGCTCAGCCTTCCAAGATCTAATGGGCTTTTTTTACCATCTTCATACCTCCAAGTTTTCAGTGCCCTCTTATACAGAGACTCCCTCACTTGAACCTGTCATCTGTGCGAGGAACTTGTGTGAAAAGTTCCCATGCAGCTGTTGATGGTGAAAGCAAGTCCTTTAGTAGTTATAGCCCTGACTTATCTTATTAGATAATTATTGATCCCTCATAATTGACTCCCCATTTTTTGTGTTTTCACAGGACTGAGACTTTTAGGAAAACTAAGGCTATGTTTTTTGTTGTTTTTCATGGTCCAAACAGAGAAGAAAAGGGACTCCTGGTTTCTAAGACTGCAGTTAGTAGCTGATAGAAATCTTGTATTAACATGACTTGTCAGCAGATGGGTAAACCACCTTTGCAGGCTCATTACAGTAGAAGTCTTTCCATTTCTTGGGTGGAGAGAGTGCAAGCCTCATCCCTTTGAAACAGCAGGCTGCTTCTTGGTCTTTGCTTCGCCCCTTCACCAACCACTACCAAGTGACCCTAGACACATCTGCAGAGACTTTGAGCATAAAATAGCCAAAACTACTACTCAGGTTAATCAGTGTCGCCTCTGGGGACACTGTTTGCCACATCTGCTTGCTATTCGGGTCCTCAGCAGGACAGGAGTAGAAGGAGATGTTCAACATGGGAAGTTGACTCAGCTGTGACAGAGTTTTTCAGCATTCCCTTTCTTCTATCCAGCATCCCTGCTCCACTTCCCTATTTAAATGTTCATTTTACTCTCTCTCTTTCTCCGATAGTTCTGGTGTTTGGACTACCTGGAAGGATGAAAGGTGAACTCTGCTTCCATATATTTTCAGGCTTTTGATTTTCTTTACCTCCTTGCTTTCTGATAGATAGCACCCTAATTCTAACTGTGCTGCACTGCCGGAGGGAAAGGAGGAGGGATGGACGGACAAACTCCTTTACCATGAGCAATCTTCCCCTAAGAACACTTTTTAAGTGAAAAGGAAAAAACACAGCTTTCAACTGCTGTTGCTTTTTTGCCCTGATGTTGTTTCTGTTAACACTTAACTAAAAGGAACCAAATTGTTTCACTGTTACTACTGAAATCCTGAAACTGTTGCCAGAAAGAAACCCTGGACCTTCTCTCTGGTTTACTTTGTCTCGATGGCATGGTGAAGAGGATTGATTCCAATCTACTTACTACTACTAAGGAGTAGTACTACTTATGTTCAAGCTTTCTTGATCCAGAGATGATGGGAAACACAAGAGGAGTTTAGAGAAATGGGATTTGGGGTAAGATTGTGTCTCTTGTGTCTATCACCTGACAGTGATACTAGCTGGACTTGTCCTAACTTGTGGTAGCTGCTGCTGAATCTGGCACTGGATCCCAATGCCTCAGTCTTGTGGCTCTGGACGGGGAACTTGAAAAACCCCTACCATCTCCAGACCTTGTTGCTGTGTGGCTTTGCATACTGCGGATCTCTCCATATTCTGCCTCCCTACAATCAACACTG
Source organism: Lepidochelys kempii (assembly GCF_965140285.1). Classification (NCBI taxonomy): domain Eukaryota; kingdom Metazoa; phylum Chordata; order Testudines; family Cheloniidae; genus Lepidochelys; species Lepidochelys kempii. Next base: position 60,701,300 of record NC_136382.1, read on the forward strand.
CTCAGGGAACTCTCTGCCTGGCATTTGTCGCTCTGGGGACTAACAATTAAAATAAAGGGTATTTTCTTTTGTTTCAAAGGGTTTTTCTAGAGATGGCAATTGAACTCCTCACCCATTTAAACTAAACACTGCTCTACCCTGCTTTAGGTATGGGGGAGCTTGCTCCTGTGGCGGAGAAATTAGAGGAGAAGAGAAGTGCTATGGGAATAAGCATTGTTATCTTTGAACTGAGTTGTGATCTCAGAGGTGGTATGATCATAGTTACTGTCTTTTGACAAGTAGGGGTTTCTTCAGCATTTGATGTGTTGATTGTTTAGATAAATGAGATTTTTGGATAACTGAGGCTTAGACAAACAGAGTTTAAATTAACTTTAAATGACAGATCTCTGCCTAGAAGCTATTGTGCTCTGGGCAGCATAGCACTGAACCATTCAAGGCTAACCACAAATGCTTTGCCACTTTTTCATTTGTGCCCAGGGCTACATCTTTTAATGGCACAGTTAGTCTTGTGAACAATCTACATTATATAGTAGAAAGATAATAATAGCACTTGAGTCACATAGCTAGGTATTCAGGGAGCTTAAGAGTCCTCTCTGGAATGTTCACAAACTCTGAACAGGAGAGCAAATCACATGGTTTTATTTTCTTTTAGTGTTTGTTTGTCAGTACAGTAACTACAAAACTAATGGAAATGGCATCATTTCATTAAACATTCAGGTTGCTTCACTGAAATGGCATCATGAACTCACCACCCATTCTCTTTCCTGTTGTTTTCAAGCTGTTTGTCATTTAGCTACAAGAACGGGTACTAAAATAACTTACTTTAGACATGAGCGCATTAGAACTATGACTCACATGTAAGGGTCTGGTGGAAGACCTTCTTTTCAAAGACCTCTTGGATAAACAAGGCAAGTTAGCAGTAATTCAGTTGTGCTGATTTCAGGAATCTGCTGCTTTCAACCACCATTAATTTAGTTTACATTTTCAAAAAAAAAATTAATCCATATGATAAAGTAATGGAAAATCTTGAAGTAATGCTGCAGTACCTTTTTACTTTCAATGGCACTCTTAAAACAAGTTAATAAAATTCTCTACTTACAACTGTTGTAATTGTTACACCAGTAGAATCTAATTTTTCAGTTGTTTAATCTGTTAGTTTTATAAAGCAATGATATGCGCTTGTGTACATATATTTATATTCTCATGTATCTCTCAGTTAAATAGTTGAGAGGTTGGAGCAAAAAATAATAATAATCCACAAACAAAACAAAACCACCCACCTCATCCCTAAATCTTACAGACTTTAGGGAAGAAAGATGCCCTTTAGATAAGAGACTTTAGGTTCTAAAATATTACTTTTATTCTTTTCAATAGAACAAACCTTAGAACAGCATAAATCACACCACATTACACAGATTGACATCATTTCCCCAAAAAGGAAGTGCAACAAAAGCAGCTCTTACTGAACTAAAGTGCTGCTGGGGTTTAAATCAAACTAGAGCTTATTGCAACTTCACCGTGGGGTTTTCTCTCCTCAAATCCCATTGGTTAATATCCAGATGGGATAGGTCACTTCATATATTATTTTTAAAGTTTTATGAAACAAAATGAAACTCTTCAGTTACTATATGGAAATCTCTTCAATTCACCCCCCTCCCCTTAATTCTGGCTTGCTCATGTCAGCTAAACTACAAGAGGTGGCCATTTAAGGGAAAAAATACAAGCTCCAGCTTATTTCCCTGTAGTTTGTATATTTTTCTCCCACTCCCTCAGCATTCTGTGATGCCAGATAGCATTTTTTAAAGGGAAAAAGACAAACACTTCTGATTAACTTTTACTGCTAATGGCACATCTGCAGAATCAACGAGGTTAAAACATTCTATTTTCTCCCTTTTCCTCTCAATTCGGTAGTATTGCAATTAGCAATTTCCTGTTCACTGGGAAAATAAATAAGCAATAGTGTTTTATTGCTACACAACACTGATCTCCACACATATTTTTAAACCATTCTCTGATTGTTTTAATAACCATGGGGTCAGTTAAAATGTCTCTTGGAATGAAGAAAATTCATAAATTGCAGAAATATTGTATAATTATGCTTTTAAGCTGTGTGTTCTTCATGGCATGACCTCTGAAAAGTGCCTAGCCTATTATGGTGGCTATTACAATCTATATGATCTTACAAAGTCATCTTTGAATCTAGTACTTATGGCTTTTACTTCTTCTGGATAAGATTTGAAGAGGTACGCCAACAAAAGCATCAAGGCAAATGACAGATAAAATATCTTAAATGGAAAAAATCCCTTCATTCCCATTTAGTACGGTTTTATGTATGCACTGACTTTTTTTCCCTGACCTGGTAATGAATAAAAGCCAGACAAAAGTACAACAATATTTGTGGGGAAATGAAAATGATAGATCTAATAATTTATGCTTCCCCAGAGGAACACTATTCCCAAATACATTATGCACACTGAAGTCTTCAGTTACAGTTATTAGACTCAATCCTGCTCCCATTTTTGAGATTAATAGCAAAACTCCCATTGTCTCTCTTGGGAGCAGCATCAAGCCCTTATACAAGAAAATATAAGTACCCTGCCACCCTTCCCCCACAACAGCCACAAACAATAGGCCATAGTCTGGATTATAAATAATTTATATATTAGTATCACTAATTCTATAAGAACAGTCGTTGCTGAGTGACAAGAGAGAGCTTGAGTATCACTAATTCTTTTCGAGAAAGCTGGCTTCCACTCCAGCTGTGTATCCCTAGAACTCAACAGCACTGCACATTCCAAACAGGATTCTGAATATCAGTGTATACAATTCTTCTGCCAGTTTTATGTGATGAGCGGATTCTGAAGTTTGTCAAATATACAAGTGAACAAATATTTTTAATGGTCAATGGGAAATAGATGAATGGAAATATCCCCATGTCAGATGTTTGTTAACACATTAGGATAGAACTATAGAACTGAAAACTGAGTTTGTGATTCATATAAAGAAGTGCTAAATGGGCTTTTTTACTTTAATGGGAACCTTATAAAATCATTGTCACAAGCCATTTTCTGTTTAATTATAATTCTTAATTCTTGTTCAGGGTTTTCAGATACTATATTTCCTCCGTGTCATTTCATATTGGATTTTATACAGCTACCTTGCAGTGCATGGTATTTTACAGACATATAAGAGGACACAGTCCTTCCCGAAATAGAGTTGACATTCTAAACCAGGGGTGGGTAAACTACAGCCCACAGGCCGGATCTGGCCTGTGAGCCATTTTAAGCCGGCCTGCAAACTGCACCACACAGCTGGGCCCTGCTCTGGTGGCATGGCCCCACTCCTGCTCCTTCGTGCTCCAATGGCCCCCTCCAGCACTCCAACGGCAGCTGCAGGGGTGGTGCCTGTGGATGGGTCAGCGTGCAGAGCCGCCTGACTGCACCTCCGTGTAGGAGCCAGAGAAGGGACAGGCTACTGCTCCCGGGAGCCGCTTGAGGTAAGCGCTGTCAGAGCCTGCACCCCTGAGCCTTTCCCCATGCCCCAACCCCCTGCCTCAGCCCTGATCCCCCTCCCGCTCTCCAGACCACTTGATCCCAGCCCGGAGCACCCTACTGCACCCCAGACCTCCCATCCCCAGCCCCACCCCAGAGCCCACACCCCGTCCCGTACCCCAACTCCATTTTGTGAGCATTCATGGCCTGCCATACAATTTCTATTCCCTGATGTGGCCCTCAGGCCAAAAAGTTTGCCCACCCCTGTTGTAAACTAATATGATGAGAAACAACAATAGACTATGAGAAAGGAAGGGGAGAAACAGGAAACTAGGGAAAAAGTAAAATAGCTCTTGGGAAAAGATTATTTACAAAGAATTCAGCTGCTCTATTTTTGTTTGATGTTCCTGTGGGGGAGTGGATACTTGTTTGTTAATAACTAAGCACTTAGACCCTAGAGGCCTGATTCTACTCTCATTGAAGTTAACGGCAACATTCCCCTGGGCATTAGTCATATGGATTTGGCCTCTGATTCAGCAAAGCACTTAGACATATGCTTAATTTAAGTATGAGAGTATTTCCATTGAGTTCAGTGGCACTATCCACAAGTGTAAAGTTAAGCATGTGGGTAAGTCTCTGCCGGATGAGGGCCCTCGCTTTTGCAGTGATGAGCACTATAGATAAACCATAGCTTGCTAGATTAGATTAGTGTTTTAATATAGCCACTGACATAAGAGAGGAACCAGATAACACCAGAGCTGAGATTAACAATCCACAGAATGTAAGATGGGGAAGGTAGAGGAAATGATAACTGATGGAGGCAGGGGCAGAACTACATTGAGCTTTGAAGATGAATGCACGGTCTTTGAGCCTGATGTGTAAAGTGACATGGCTGGAATAGCAGGATAAGATGATGATTTTAGCTTTGGGTAGACTGAAAAAGGGAGGCCATAAAGGAGGAAGTTGCTATAGTCAAGATGAGAGAATTGAGCCATGAACCAGAGTGGTAGCAGTAGATATTGAAGGAAAGGGCTTGACAGTCTTTAGCATCATTATGACACGATTAGTTTCCCAGTGGCCACAGGTTCCAGAGGCTCAAATAAGGATGCTGTAATATGAAGGACAAAAAGATATGACTGAGAAAATGACGGTCTGTGCTTATGCCAGCTTATCTTCCTAGATAATCTATATGGAGAAAAATACAGGCAACACCTGAAGAACTTTTTCTGTTTAATATAAAATTTAAGTTGGTTTCCATTCTGAAGAATAGTCAAAGCTATAAACAATCACAATGAAACCAGCTGTTGAATGGCTACATTGCATATTTCACAGAGTTGATTGGAAAATCTCAGAGCCTCTTTCTGGACACCTGTTGAGAAGAGTAATTTTAGCCTGCGGGCCCATTTTAAAATGGAAAGAGAAGGCAGAAGAATGTATAATTGTGATTTTTCTCTGGATGGAGGTTGTCAGCAAACTATTTGAAAGTCACTTCATTTGATTAAGTTTTTGGGCTAATAAGATATGTGCCCAAAAAAGGTTTATGGAGGAAAATTAACATTACAATATAAAATGACATTACATTAGCGGTATTTTTGCCCCGAGACCATAGTTCTCCATAAAATGAGAGGTGAATCTGCTATTTCTTCTCAGCACTTTTAGTGAATTATCTACCACTGTATTCAGGAACAAAATGACAAGATTTATTCTACTCTAATATCAATGAATATTAGAAAACAAACTTTAAACAATTAATATTTTCCACCCTACAGTTTTCTCTAGAAAAAAAAAACTTGCTCAAGAAATATCTATGCTCTCACAAAATCTCAGAGTTTCCACTGTGAGCTTGAAAGAGGTCACAGTAGAGCTGAAATAATTGTCATTATTAACTTATGGGGTCACTAATTACCACTACATGCAAAAGAGTTTATTTCTAAGCAAGCAATGTGCCCCTTTTTAGGAAACAATCTGATAAAAATGTAAAACATGGTGTCTTTTCAGAATTCTTTCCTGGCCCCAGCACTTCATCTTTTCCACTGTTTCACTGGCAGTTATATCCCTTGGCACTGCCAAGTCAGAACTGGTTTCGTGTATTGTTTGTTTTATCCAATTTGTAAACATTTCACAGCTGAACTATGGTACTGATGTAATGTATCTAGTATGCCGGGATGCATCTAAAATCCATTTTGACAAAGTAAAACACTCTACACTTCCTGCAAGAGTCTATACCCTGAGTGTCAAACAAGGTAGAGGACCCAGTCAGCTCATATCTATTGAGAGAATCCCAGACTACAATCTCTTGTCAGTGCTAACGGGATTTTTATTACTCCCCTAGTAATCTTTGCATTCAGATCTTAATTGGTATGGTACGTGGAATAGCTTTTGTAATGAGCACATATTCCTTATCCATAAATGATAAAATTGTATAAAGAAAGCTGCTTTAGAAGGATATGGGTTAGTTTTTATTATTCCTTCATTTGACCTAGCTGCTTTTGTCAGTTTTGACATAGACTAATCACTACAAACAATTCCTGCTTAAATTACTTCGCAGTTCAGGAAGCTGAAGGATACATGTTTTGAATAGATTCTCTTGAGCTGTTAGGGGAAAAGGTTTAACTACTGACTGTCTTCTCCATTTTTTTTTTTTTAAGAAACAATCAGTTAGTGGCATACAAAAAATTACACAGTTTAAGAACACTCAGGTACTAAAATCATAAGGGCTTTTTAAGAAGGCTCTGATCTGCAACTATCCAAGCAGCAATTTGATATTATACATATCGAAGTAGAAGGAGAAGCACTTAGAACTGTTGTCACAAGGGCAGAACAAAATGTACCAGGTGATACTAGTGTGCTTAGTTATGGAAAAAAACAGAAGAGTAGAAAGCAATAGCTCACAAGAACATACATAATTCAGCCACTGTATGGCTATTTCCTCTGGCTTACTACACAGGCTGTTGTTAGTTTTTATAGCAGTTAAATCTCTGGCTGCTAAGGGACAATAACCACTTTATTATTAAATCTTGGTGTGTCTTCTAACAGCATGAGTTTACAAAAACAAATTTTGAGAGTCTCAATCCATATTCCTTTTTCATGTGATTACTAGCTAGTGTCACTAGTCTTGTTTCAACCAAGTTTCAAAAAATGGTCTGAACAACAGTTTGATTCTCTGCTAAAACAGAAAAAAAAAGACATGCTCAACTTCTTATTTTAGCTATTCTTTACTGAATTTTTCAAATTAGTAGAAGACTAATCACAGAAGGAAAAAAGACAAGCAACTTTCACAGGAAAAAATATAAATCCCATCTTACAAAGATAATGTATTGGAGTAGTTAGTTCATTCTTACCTGACAACAGTAGGAACCTGGGAATGTATTCTACAATGTCAGTTTGTTCTTGGTAGATCACAGCAACTTGCTCCACACTACCCAGGCAGATTTAAGACCTAGAAAAGTATCCAGTGCAGAAGCACCCACAGAGATAAGCTTTTTCCACTCTTCTAGGTCTACCAGCAGCTGAAGTAATGCAGAAAATAGGGTAGAGAGCAGAGGAGGAATGTAGTTTCTCCTCACAGAAATCCCAGTCAGGAGAAATAGGAGGTATGCTCTGTCTGTCTCACACCCAGACTTTTGTTTAAAAAGTTTTTCAACTGTTGCTAGGTGGTGTTAGGCTTTGGCAGTTTAGTTCTGAGATTGTATTTCCCCTCTTCTGCTCTCTTCACACACTGTTACAGCAATGACTTTGTTGAGCTCAGCTTGCTTGTTCTATATTTAACCAGTGTTCTCAGCAAGTCAAGCCTGTCAACAGCTGAGAAGTTTGAAGCATGTTTTACTGAGTTCCTCAGCTGCTGAGTTATCAGTGGATGTAGAACTGCATCTCCTGACAACTACATTAATGAAAAATTGTGGAGAAACTGTCAAATCTTTTTAAGGCCTTCCAGTGACTTCACTGGAGTAATTACTATTTTAAGCAATACATAGAAGTTCTGTATTTGGGAATATATTTTAGAATGTTAGAAAGATACTTGTGTTGATACTCGTATTAACATCAAATCAATGTACACAGTAAGGAGTTTAATAAAACCTAGGATGTTTGTAATTTGAAAGGTATTCCCAGCCCTTGCAAAAAATAAATAAATCACACATTGGGAAAACATTTTAAAATATGTTTATTCTGAGTAAATGAGTAAACCATTTTCTGTTTGCACAGTTCAAACGTATCAAGCTGGCATGGAGATATAATGAAAGGCTTAGCTAGAAAGTGTTCAGAGTAACTTTTATTATGAATAAGACAGTATCAACTGTCTTCTTCCACTTGGACATTGCTGTTGTGATCCATCCCTTCATTACTTCCACATTTGAGTATGTCAGCTCTCACTAGCTAGGGATGAAGGTGAAAGCCAGGAAAACTCCAATTTGTGCAACACACAACAGGCAAGAAAGAATCAGGAACACATCACACTAGTACTCTGCCCACTACACTGTCTCCGCATGTGCTTCTGGATCTAAATCATTGTCCTAGTTCTTAAAGTCCCTTAACAACTTGAAGCCTGACAACTTTAGAGACTGCCTCTTTATCTACAAACCCATTGAGAGAACTACACTGTTCAGGGAAGGGAAGCTGCAGTTGATGGAGTCCAGAGCAATGCATAGTTCTCCAGTGCTGGAGTGACATTCTCTGCAAATGGCCCCTGGCAGTAAAACTCTTAACCACAGGAGTTCAGCCTGAGCCCAGCCTGTTTTTAGAACACATTCGTCTCTTCCCAAAAGCCTTTCCCCAGGAACCTTCCCTGGCATCTTTCCTTGTGGTCTGAGGAGGGAGAGAGAAGGAACAAAGAATAGAGTGGAGAATAAAGGAGAAAGACATACTGGGAAAAATACTGATAATTTATCATTGATTTGTTTCTGGTAGTACCTCCTATGTGCTAATCACTTTCCAGACAAGTGAGGCAAAAGAAAGGAATAGTTCCAAGACAAGACTGAGGGGTGACATGATAACAGTCATCAAGTATGTAAAAGATTATTATAAAAAGGGGGGTGATCAATTGTTCTTCTTAACCCCTGAGGACAGGTCAAAAAATAAGGGGCTTAAATTGTAGCAAGGGAGATTGAGGTTAAACATTAGGAAAAACTTAACTCTACGGATAAACACTGGAACAAATTACCTAGGAAGGTTGTGGAATGTCCATCATTGGAGGTTTTTAAGAACAAGTTAGACAAATACCTGTCAGGGATGCGGTCTAGATAATGCTTGTGTCATCTAATCCACTCCCCTGCACCAAAACAGAACTATGAAGGTCCCTTCCACTCCTGCATCTGTGATGCTATGATTATTACCCTTAGCTTGTGTTCTTGGTGCTTAGACCTCATGTTGATGGATTATAAATACTCTCTATGCTTAATGTGTCAAGTAGACTTTATTTTGGTGACCTAGTAAGAGCTAATACTTTCTCATTGTATATTTAAATATTTGGCTTGGGTAGAGGAATAATAAGACTAGAATATAGCTAAGAATTTTTATAAACACAGAGATCACTGGTTGGTGGAATTAATCTAAGTATTAGAAGACACAGAAGTCAGGAAATTGAGTCCTATTCAAAGCCCAGTGTCATGTAGTCACTCTTTGAACTTTGACATGTCCATACAGCAACATTTTTTAAAAAGCCTCAAATTTTGAGTGCCTCAGAGTTAAAATTGAGTTACCTAAAATCACCGGCCACTTTTAAAAAGATTTTGGCCTTAACTTCCCTGTTAATGGATACACTACTGCCAATATTGCACTAACTACAATAAAGTTCAAGAAAATACTCAAACACTGAATTCTTAAGAAAATTCAACTTTCACTCACCCCATCCACTTTAGGAGGTGCTACAATATGGGAGACCAAATACAATCACTCAGGCCAGTGGTTTGTAACCTGTGATGACAATCTTCTGATGAAGTAAATCTACTCAGCCTTGTGCAACTGCAACCTCAGCAGCCAGAAATACACCATAAAGTAGTGTGTGATTCCTGTAGGGCTTCCTATGAAGCCCTACAGGAATTTGCGCCTCATTTGCAGTACTATGGAAATTTAAACAAAGGAGTCTGAAGCAAACATGAAGATGGGTTGCAAATGAATGATTATGGTGTAGGTTCATAATATGAAACAAAGAAAAGCTGAGCACCTCCTACCTAAGTACACTGGGATATAAAGGAAGTATTTGTTTGCATTTGTGGAGTTATCAGACCCACAACCACATGAAAAGTTTGACCATATGGAAGCTGTTTTGTGTTTATTTCCAATTATTTATTTTATGGGGAAAATGTTTATAAATGGATAGAGAGAACAGCAGCAAAACAAGCTACCAAAGGTAATAGTGAAAGTGACCTCCTGGCTGATCTACTAGCCCCACACCAACTGGAGGTAATAATATCTCCTAAACTAGCAGCACCACCACTTTCTACGAGAGCTTTCTTCTCAGGAAAACAGGAATCAGAAAGGGATAAGCACTGCTGCTACAAAGCTTGCAATGGCAGTTAAAGACATGGCAGTTATTGCAATAGCAACACTAGAGGCAGGGGCCCATGCTGCATCAACAAAACTTGCTGTACCATTATCTTCTCCACCTACTGACCATGCCTTTTATTCAAATCTAATTTGTTGGGAGTCCACTATTAGCTCTCTGTCTACTACTTAGCAGCACCCATTAAGGTAACTATGAGCCAGATTCTACCACTCATACTCATGTCAAGTAGTACTTTGCTTTGAGTGTATCTTGATTGATTTCGATGGGACTATTTGTGAAGTGGTGTACTATTCAGTGCGAAGAAAGAGTGGCAAAATGTGGCCCTTCAGAAATCAAGAAAATCATCATAATCAATCACCATCTTTAAATGTAATGTTAGCTGCAGACATATAGGGATGATCATCATCAAACATGCAGAGTCTACTAAGGACCGTTGTGCCAGCCAGAGGGGACCACGGTGGATAGTTTCTCACCAGGCCTTGTGTAGTGAAGTTCCCATATCTGGCTCAATCTTGAGACGCCACAAATCTCTGGGGTGGCCATACAAGTGGTGCCAGGTAGGGTCAGGGTATGCACCACTTCGTGTGTTGAGGGAGAGTTTGAGAGCATGGTGTGTTGGTATCTTTTTGTCCATCCTGGTGATGTGGCTGAAGAGCATGCAACGCTTTTGAATAGAATGAACAATTGTAGGAAGGCCAGATCTTTCTGAGATTGTGCATTTGCACAAAGTCAAACCACTTAACACTCAGGATTTAGCACTGACAGTGCATATGGAATACCTCTGGATATAGAGGGATGATGTGCACAAATTTTGCATGTCACGGTCTTTTGCGATTTCTGCCAAGATCTTGGGACATTTGATATTACCTATGATGATTATCTGTGGAACAGAGGTTTGTAGTCCTTCTCAGTAACCTAAAAATCTCACTAACAATGAAAGCCTGAAATGACTGCAGGTAACCGCACTGGTTAGTGACAAAAAGAATTAATGGCCTCACCTTATCTTTCACTATCCTAGTTATTACATATCACCAATGCAATGCTATACTTTGCCACAAAGGGTCAAACCCATAAAGAAATGGCAATAGGGTTGCAAAAGCACAAGCTGAAGGCAAAATGATGTGTCCAGTTCTGGTATCCATGCTTCAAAAACGATGTTGCAAAATTGGAAAGCGTTCAATAAGAGCTAGAAGAATTATTTGAGCTCTAGAAAACATTCCTTATAGTAAACACCTTAACTTTCTCGGAGATTGAGCTTTATAAGAAGTTGGTCACCGTCTACAAATACCTACATGGGGAAGATATTTCTGATAATATAGGGCTCTTTAATCTAGCAGACAGCCATAATTAATGCAATATTTGGAAGCTGAAACTAGACAAATTCAGACTAGAAATAAGATACACATTTTTAGTAGTGAAAGTAATTAATTATTGGAACAACTTACTTAGGAACATAGTGGAATCTCATCACTTGAAGTCTTTAAGTCAAGATTGAATGTCTTTCTGAAACATAAGCTCCAGCTCAGTGCTTCTCAACTGGTGGGTTTTGACTCCTAACAGGGCCCATGAAAGGCAAATGGGGTGGCTGTAAGGTGTTGATAATTTCATAATAATTAAAGCAAAAAAATCACATTCCCTCACTTCCCACTCACTCGGCTCCTTCATGGTTAAGTATTATCTGTCATCCACTTGATACACACACACACATTATATCTGTGTATCAGTATTAGCATTGATAAATTGTTTAACTCTTACTTTAACAGTAAATGTAAAGGGATCATGAATTTTTTTTAATTTCAAATAAGGGGTTATCAACCTGAAAAGACTGAAAAACACTGCTATAGCTCAAACAGAAGTTATGGGCTTGATGCAGAAATTACTGGGCGAATTACTAAGGCTTGTTTTAAGCAGGAGGTCAGGCTAGATAGTAAAAATGGTCTCTTGTGGCCTTAAAAATATCTATGAATCTATGTAATGTTCTTTTAGAAGGCAGAATATAGAATAGGGATTTTATTATCATCTTATCTGCCGATCACTTTGGTATCTGAGCATATCTTATTTCCTGCAGCAATGAGGGTTCCTAGCATGTAGTCTTTATTTCTTGTTGCTGTTTAAATATTTGGCTCTTTTGCATAAGAAATATGTATAGCTTTATTTCCCTGTGTGTCTTGTGGAAATCCCATTAATGACACTATGGTATTAGTAAACATTTACTTTAGTGCTGTGATTTACAGAAGGGTGAGAGGAGTGCAACATTTTGTTCCTTCTGCAAGTTAGTCAAACTAAAATTGAGATCTAGTACTTTGTGGTCCTCAATTTTTGTGACTGTGAGCAATAGGACTCATAGGAATAAAAAGCATGTTGTTATTTTAGGTTCTGCTACTGCCTTTGGCTCTCTCTTGGCTTCTTTATATTCCTGGCTTATAAGAAGCTATAAGAAGTTGGGTTTTGGTCATGTTTGGATCAGTGTTGTCTTGGCTCTTGCCTGTCAATTCCGTATTTTGAGAGGGTGGATATCTTTTTTCATTTTTGGGGTACTGTTATTACCTCATAAATGCTGATATTGCTTTCTAGATACTGGATCTGCCATATTCCCAGCCCACCCAGAAACACGCTTTCCCAGTATCAAAAAATGAAACACATCTTTACCTTTTAGCTCACAGAAATAATTTAGTTGCCTAATCTATAATCCTGCCGAATTCGCGGAAATCAATAAAATTGTGTAAGACTTCACAATGCAAAGATTTTTCCTAAATTATGTGAATTATTGTGCAGGAAACAAAGTGAAAAAATACACGTCATCAATTCTACTAACGGTTTTCATATTTTTGTTTCTCTGTACATTAGCTCTCCTTATTCTGATAAAATACGTGCCTTTTAATCTAAGTTACCAATGGTATATATGTGAACTACATGCAGGGATTCAGTCACTCAGGTGCATTATCAAAAATAAACTTCCTGATGCTCCTAAGTAATAAATCCAAACTTCTGAGAACAGTAACATTGAGTGCAATTTTATGGTCCTTGCGGTACTTTTTTTTTTGGATACTTTAAGCAATGAGTTTTAAATAGTGAATCTTCCATTTCCTTCTTTCACAGACTATCCTGAGCCATATTCTGCCTTTAACTGTGCCAAAGCTATTTTGGATTGTTGTGTTACTTAAGTGAAAGATATGTTGTAAGGCTCTGTCATTTCAGTTATTCAAAACTAGTATTTTACCTTAGATATTTTAGCATTTAGCCAACAAAAATATAGCATTTAGAGGGACCTCTCCAGATAAAATGAAATAAACCAAAGATGACCAGGAACACATATAGAGGCATGTAAGTTGGTCAAAAACATAAGTTATATAGATTCATAGCTTTTAAGTTCCTCTGGCACAATGGAACTCTCAACATAACAGTAAAGCTCATCTGAGTGGGAAACAGACCTTTCTACAGAATGGTCTGAGACTGTGGAGTAAACTCCCTAATTAAAAAAGTTACTACCTGCTCTCTAACTGTTCCTCTTCAAGATGTGCTGCACATGTCCATTCCACTTCAGGTGTGCATGCATCAAATGTGTGAATGTTAGACATTTTTCCCTTAGTGGTACCCACTGGGGAAATGCGTGCACCCCCTACTGCTTCGTGCTGCTGTGCCATGGTATAAAGGACAAAGCCACCCCGACAAGCTTCAGTTCATTTTTAGTGGATAGACTCCGATATCAAAGAATCCAGGACTGCCTCTGTCAACTCTTTTCTTTGAACAGAGAAGACTGACTTTTCCTCATTGATCAGAAGCCTCAGCACCCTGAAGATGGACTGGATCTTGGTCACACTGAATTCTACCTGGCTCTTGGACCAACCTCTCACCGGCTAGTTATACAGGTATGGAAACACTTGACCTCCTGTTTTCTTTAGGAACACAACCACCATTGCCATGCATTTTGTAAATACTTTCAGAGTCATGAATAGGCCAAAAACAAAGGACTGTAAACGGATAGAGTTAGGGTCAACCAATCCCACTGAGGAATCTCCTATGGATTTGATATATTGCCACATGGAAATGTGTGTCCCTCAAGTCAAGGACAGCTACAAGCTGGACCCAGGGAGGGGATAATGGATGCTGGAGTGGCCATATATATTTGTTTAGGTTTCACAGGTCTAATTGGGGTCTGAGACCTCTTTTTGCCTTTGGAATTAGGAAGTGGTGTGAATAAAACCCTTTCCCTCTGTGTAAAGGAGGAACCTCCTCGATGGCTCCCAACCAGAGGAGAGACTGGACCTCTCACAGGAGAACCTCCTCATGGGTGTGGTCCCTGAAGAGGGACTGGGAAAGAGGTGGGGAGGGAAGGATAGAATTACACTGAAGGCTGTATCCCAATTCCACCAGGCTTAGGACCCACTGGTATGTACTAATATTGGTCCAAACACTCAGGAAGTGGGATAGAAACAGGGATAAGAGAAGCTGGCATAGGGCAAACTGCTAAGCAGTCCTTGACAAGGCAGTCAAACATACAGCTTGACATTCCCAGACTGTTTGGATGGGCTTGCTGCAGACAGAAAGTTAGGTGGTGATCTCCTTCTATGACTCTTCCCTTTCCTCCTCGACTGGACAGATTGCTAAGGCATAAAGGGCTGGTAATGGTGGAATGATGAAAGGTGAAATTGCTTCTTTTAAAGAGTGGAGTATAAATTCCTAAAGACTGTGAAGCTTATCTGTCCACTGGGGAAAAAGGCTCAGTTCCTCAAAAGTGAGATTCTGGACAGTCTGTTGGACATCCTGAGGAAGGTCTGATGATTGAAGCCATGAACACTATGCACTGTGATAGCAGATGTCATGGCCCTGGCTACAGAGTCTGCCCCCATTCAAAGCAGTCTAGAGAGAGGTCCTAGCAATCAGCTTTCCCTCATCCATTACTGCCTGAAATTCTTGTCTGGCATCCTCTGGTAACTTGCCTGCAAATGTGAGAATGTTGTCTGAGAGAGAGAGAGAGAGAGAGAGAGAGAGAGAGAGAGAAATCATACCTCCCCACCAAGGCTTGCTGGCTCAATATATGAAATTTTAGTCCTGCCCTTGAATAAGTTCTTCTACGGGAAGGACAGAGTTTCTTTGTCTCTCTTGACTTTGAGGTAGAAGCAGGAAGGAGACGCTCCTTCTTGTTCAGTGCCAAAACCACCAAAGATCCAGTGTTTTTGTGTGTGTACCTGTGTGAGGGGCCTGGTACCTCTGTTCAGTCCGTTTGGTCAATGGAGGCAGAGAAGATGGTGTTTGTCACAAAATCCTCATGGGCTCAAAAATGGCATCTGTGAGGGGTTGAGCTAGTTGGGAGGCCCTGTTGAGCCCAAAATGTTCACCAATTGATGTGAGCTCTCCTGAACTACCTCCATTTGTATGTCCATGGAGGAAGCCACCCTCATAAAAAAGTCCTGTTGTGCTCTGTAATTATCCTGAAGAGGTAAAGACATACCAGACACCACTGCCTCATCAGGGGATAGGGAGGAGGTACCCAAAACAGACTGAGGTGGAGCCTCCCAGGTCTCTCCAATGGAGGTTCCACTGGGGCAGTTTTTTGTACTAAGTATCAGGGGTGACTTTGCATGCCTTCACACGTGAACTATCCCAACATCTACTTGGGGGTCTGGAGGGATGAGAGTCTGGAGAGGATCTGGTGGTGGGAGGAAACCACAGATTCCAGTATGGCCATTGGTTAGGCATTGGAGCCAATCCCTTCTGTGCCACTCCACCAATGCGGAACCTCTGCTGAGTATCAAGGGTGAAGACCCCCGCATGGAGAGTGACAGCTTCTATCCCGAGGCCAAGACACATAAAAGCCAACCTCTAATTTGGAAGATGAACCCGAGTTACCCAACTAAGGTGATGTGGTACCTCAGTCTCAAGGAGCATCATCAAGATGCCAGAGATGATGGTAAACAAGACAGCCTACTAGACTTGTCCCTCAATGGCCCCAGGTGAAGAGGTACAGGAGGGTCTGAAAGAGGCCACAATACTGAAATTTGAGCTCTTCCTGCAGAGAAGTCAGTCTGAGGGTTTATCGTTACTAGAGAAGATATCTCCTGAGTTGCTGGGAATGCTGGTACTGAGAGCCACAGGACATCGCATGCAGACACATATGCATCTGGCACTGTTGACATTTAGAGGTTCGACTGATGCTGATGCTGTTGCATCAAAGGGTCGGTGCTGTAGTAGCGGTTGGTCTCAATGGCACTGGCATCAACAAATCCACCCGAGGTGCTATCAGTACCAGTGAGAATTTCCTCTCCAAGTGCACTCTACCCCGCTTTGTTTACTGGTTGACAGTGCCAAGGACTTTTATCTTTTAGAGGATGAGTCCTTCAGAGGACTCTGCTGGTGTCTCTTTCTCAATACTGGGAAAAGAGAGTGATGCCGAGACTCTGCAATGCCTGGAGGAGCCTCCTTACAGACTTAGACATACTCAGTGCCCACCCCAAGCAGGAAGGCTCCATGGGTTGAGTCAGGGCAGCCTCTATGAGGTAGTGATGCAGCCTTATCTCCCTATCATTTTTGGTTCAGGGTCTAACGTCTCTGCAGATGTGGCACCAATCTCACACATGATCCTCACCACGGCACTTCACACACTGATATCAAGGGCGACTCAATGACAGATTTTCTGCAGCTGGTGCAAGGCTTAAAGCCTGGAGACTGAGGCATTTCCTGATACCTGATGTTGGTACCCAGAACAAGCAGGAATGGATGTATATGCTTACCTACAAGACAAATAAGAAATTAAACCTATACTAAACTAGCTATAAACTATAAAAATGAGTGCAAACTATGTACAAGAGAAACAATTTCCTTAAAAGGGAGCAAATAGCAAACACTTGCAGAAGCACTCTAGCATACACCAACTTCTGACCAGGGGTGGTAAAAAGGAACTGAGGGGGGTCAGAGGCAGCTGTCCTTTATACCATTGTGCAGCAGCAGGTGGCTACAGAGAGCACTACCCCCAAAGGATATCGCTAAGGGGAAAAATTCTGATGATAGCACACTGGATGCACACATATCTGAAGTGGAATTGACGTGTAATCACTCAAAGAAGAACTAAGAACCCTCACAACACTCACCACTTTTCACTTCCATGCAATGCACATTTGTTGACCTTCCCTTCTTCAATGTAAACACATAACAGGTATATTTATAATAATTAAACCAAACTAAAAGAAGCCTACCAAAACAAGACAATTCCACTGCACGTGCTTCTACCTCTGGGGAGAGCATGAAAGAGCAAATACCACATGACAGATGTTGTCACATTGTTTATGCACTACTGGAAGGCGTTCAGGAACTATGACAATGACAGTGATATAAAAACCTATATAGAATAGAATTAAAGACAGAAGAAACTATAATGATAATCTAATCTGACCTCATGCACAACACAGGCTATAAAATTCACCCATCTCACCAAGTAACTTATGATTTAACTATAGACATCTTTTAGAAGGAGTTTTTAAATCAAGACTGGATCTCTAAGTGATCGAGAATTTACCACATCTGTTCCAAATGTTAATTACACTCACTGTAAACAAAAATAATTGCAATTTACTTCCACCTTGAATTTTGTTGACTTCTATGTCTAGCCACTGGATCTTGTTATGCCTTTGTCTACTAACTCAATGAGCCTTCTAGTAACTGATGTCTTCTCCCTATGTACATTATAGATCATAATTAAGTCACTTAACTTTTTCTTCAGTAAACTAAATATATGAGCACTTTTAGTCTCTAATAAGGCATATTTTCCATACTATGAAAGGAACCACTCAGATTATTCCCATCTATAAACAAAAGCCTAGTGCTCCAAATCTGTGACATTAGATTATGCAGGGAACAACTTGCAAACTTAAATATCTGCTTAAAAGGCAGCTTGGAATTTGCCTCATAAATTATCACAGTAGTCCTGCACTTTCAAGTATTTATTGGTGCACTGTTCAACCCACAAGGGTATTATGCTGAATTTCTACAGAATTTTAACACAATATAAAAATCAGCTTGCATGTAACACTAGAATGAAGCTCACTTTCCTAAATCACATTTTAAGGGGCCAGAAGAATGGACAGAAGCATTCTGATAAAGCTGATAAATGACCCTTTTCAATCACATGCAAAGGATATAGCAAATAATATTGTACGCATTGTTCTTCCTCAATAAAACAAAAGTTTCACTTTTGAGTTTCATCTCTTGTAACAAGAAGCAAGCTATGAGGTGGATGAGGACCTGATAGAGCATCTTTTTCATTGTTCATTGCTGCTTAATTCTATCTGGGCTAGTTAATCCCATACTGGTTTTGAAAAATCAGACAAGTTCTAAGACAACTGTAGCTTCATTGAAGTTATAGCAACAGTGATTTACCCTACCTTAGGGTCTAGCCACCTTCTTTAAAAAGGCTTAATTTCTCTATCCTCTTCTCTTCCTTAGATCAAGGAACTTGCAGGCAAATCCAAATTACTCAAATGAACATTTCTTTTTTATTATTTAGTTCATAATATGAATGTAAGCAGAACCGAGGAAAGGTTTATTTCCTATAGCCCTGCTCTTTACTGTCTCTCATATAATATTGTTGCCCCTTGGCCCGTATTCAAGGCCTTGATGGGTTGTTTCCATTAGGAGAATAAACTGATTATACAAGAAAGGTATTTCTTTGATGCAATCTTGTTTGTTTATAAAGAATGTACAAAGTCCTGTTTCCCTAAACATAGTCAGAACAAACAGTAGGCAGTTTCCTTGCTCACAATTTCCAAGCCTGCCTTTCCACCCAGCATGCTGCCCGAAAGCACCTCTGTTGGTTTCTTCCCATGGCCACAATCACACTGCTTTCCTTTCTGTGTGCTCACTGTTCCCTTCTGCTTCTCACACACAAAGACATATAGCTCCATGCATCTATGCCCCAGCCCCTGCATTTTCAAATCAGTCCCAGGGAAACCCCTGTCATTCTGTGTTGCATCTTGTTCAGTTCTTCCCATGGGGTCCAGTGGCTTCTATTGTTTGGGCAGTGGCTTCTATTGTTTCAGCTATCTTACTCCATAAGGGAGCTTAATTGCTTCCTCCATTTAGCTTGAAATGAAAGGTGGCTAACAATCCATCAGCTGCTTTGAGTTCTCTGATTGCTCATAGATCAAAGACACACTGTTTGGCAGCCGTCAACACCTTCCAGCACAACAATGAATGATTCATCCACAAGTAAAATACAGCATCCTCTGGGGTGAAACATGGCAATTTTAGTGCACTGTACGTCAGAGAAACGGAAGAATAATTTTGTCCAAATGAGGCTGCAGTAGAATATTTTAGATCAGCTGAATGAATTACCAAAATTGGAATTTGATCAGACCATCAGGATTAGCACTGCCATTCTTGCAAGCAGGGCTCTTTAATGTCCACAAGAGATCAGAACCTTGGCTTTACTTCTCATCCAAAAGGCAGCACCTCCATTCGCACAGTGCCACCTACCCACACACCGGAGTTTTTGTTCAGTACTAATTCAAAGAGAATTGCACCAAGCTCTGCAGCACCAACGCTGCATTCTCACATCACCTGGGTTTTCTTTGGATGCTTTCATTCAAATGCTGACCCTTCCCCACCAGCTATGTTTCAGATATCTGAGATCACCCTCTGACATCATAAGGCTACTGTAGAACAGATTTTGTTGGATGAAGCCTAAATTCCCTTCAGCACTTATGGATATGTCTGTGTTGTGGCCCGGGGTGTGAATGGCAGCATGTATAAACACACGCTAGCTGTACTCTAGCTGAGCTTGCTAAATATAGAAGTGAGGACACCACAGTGCAGGCCTCAACACCGGCTACATAAGCCGGCCTGCCTTCCCCTCAACCCCGGAGCTACGTACTCACTTGTGTGGCCGTCACTGAAGCCTGCACCACGGTGTCCTCATTTCTGTTTTTACCAAGTGAGGTAGAGTACAGCTAGTACAGGTGCTTTTACGTAAGATGCCATTCACCGCACCGGCCACACGTAAAAATTCCCTATCTGCCTGATTCTGCTATGGGTCACTTGCTGGGAAGAAACATTTAGTTTAATCATTTGATTAGTGCATTCGCTTCAGTGGATTTACTCAAGGTATACGTAAGGGCAGAATTTAAGTCACAAATCTCTTTTCAGATATCTGATTATTTATACTACATTAATATTAGTTTTCTCATAGGAGCCTTTTAGTGAAAAGGGGTTATACATTAATATGCCTATCAAAAATTCGTGTTAAAAAATATCTAGGCTAAGTTCTTGCAAATCAACCTAGATAAGCACCTGCTTGAAAACCTGCACCCAGCAAGGGTTGGGTCCTCCCCAGTTTGGAGAAAGTGTCTTTGCTCCCTGAAAACTTAGGACACTATCTTTCAGACAGGAGTCACAGAGGTGCACTGCAGCTCCAAAAGATACAAAAGTACTCTACGCATATACCTCTGCATAGGCTGTTTATGCTCTTTCCAAGAATAATCTGTGTGCGTTGACAAGGCAGAGGAGAGACTCAGTAAGGATGAGAAGGGTGGAGAGGGTATCCAGTATACAGGCACACTTTCATATTTGGGGGGCTTTATGTACAAGGCCAGAACTTGACCTTTTGCTTTACTCTGTTCTGTGCAATAAATTCAAGAATATAATCTCCACGAAGTATCAAAGAGACACAGAATTGGTTTAAGCATAAAGAAGGGAGGAGTGTCTGTACATTAACTTGTGAATCTGTCAAACTGTTCTACAAACATTGGGCCCTCTGTTTTCCATTTACCACTGTATCATCCTCTTTTACATTTTTTGTTTGGTTAGGGGGAGGATCCTGCTTAAGTACTTCTTGCTACTAGCTATTTAACAATTTGGGGAGAGCTAGTGAAAGGAATTAAATTGTAGTTGCCTTCAATTGCATGCATATATATGACTTGTCAGTGGTTTTCAAACGTGAAAAGCATCTTCCACAACACCGTTCAAATAGCAATACTATTTGGAACACAGTGCTCAAAGTGCACTTTACAGGAAAGGACAGAGGTAGCATTGGGGTTTTTTATTGCCTAGAGAAAGGCCAGGAGAATTTAAAATTAGTACCAACAAACGTAAAAGAAAATAGGAAATAAAACATTTTATTGCTCCAGAACCCATGATATTGCCCTTACTTTTCCATAGTAGAATATGATCCTTCTGTATACTTTGGCACTAAAGCCATAAAACATAAAACTACTCCTGTTTTGCAAACAGCAGGGGGTTTGTATCTTTTAAAAAATATTGTTTGGAAAGTACTGTCTATATAAAGCAACTACTCCCACAGTGATTAGGATAACAGAAAAAGTTATAACATCTTGGGGCTGAATTCTCTGTATGCATCTCCCTTTGACTTCAGTTAAAAGTGCAGGGCTCCTCCAGAGAAGAATTTGCCCCCAATAAAGAGATGGGGATAGGAGATAATAAACCAGTCTCCCTTTTTTGTATCAATATTCTAAACCTATTGAATCCTTATTATCTATTATGTACTCCTAAGAAAAAAGGAAATGAGTAATCATCCTCTTAGTACATCTCTAGGTTTTCTAGTGTGATGTTGCTCAGAGAACCCCTCTGGAACAAAACATAACATGCATGACTCTGACAAGCTCACTAATTTGATTGGTCTCTAACCTGTCCCTTTTGGGCAAGTTTATTGAGAAGGAAGCCCTGACAGTATCTGAAGTACTTAAAAGTCCTTGATCCTTGTAAATCAGGTTTCACTCCTAGGCATACTATGGAAACTGAACTAGACTGATTGCTGGGAAATTCTCCACCAGCAAACAAATTTGATCTGCACAGTGCAAGATTGCAGTGTTATGGGTATAAGAACAAGGTAAAAAATGGTGAACAGAGGAATCTGATTCCACATTAACAAGACCACTGCTGAACATCCCTGCAAATCACCCCTGCCTTGGAGCAGAAATAAAAGCAAATAGGGAACTGTGTACCTGACTGCCTCATTGCATATTGAGGAATACACCTCAGAACACAGGATTGGCAGGGACTTCCTGGGTAACTGAGTCCAGTCCCCTGTTATAGCAGGCAACCCTGTCATATAATCCCATTCATAAATTTTTGAAGGTCCTTCTTAAAAACTAGCTAGGTTTTTTGCTCCCACGACTTCTGTTGGAACACTGTTCCAGAGCTTCACTCCTCGGATAGTTAGAAGCCTTCTTCTAGTTTCCAGTCTAAATTTATTCATAGTCAGTTTATGCCCATATTGGGTCAGCACTGTCCTTTAGCTTAAATAGATCTTCTCCCTCCCAAGTGTTTGCCACCCTGGTGTATTTGGGGAGAGCAATCCTACCCCTTCTCAGTCTTCATTTTGCTAGGATAAACAAGCCAAACTCGTTTTGTCTTCTCTCATAAGATAGCCTCCCCATTCCATCCCCTGACCATGCTAGTAGCCCTTCTCTGCACCTGTTCCAGTTTGAACTCCTCTTTTTTGGGAATGGATGACCAGAAATTGTATATAGTAAGAATTATATACACTGATACTTCAGATCCTAAGAGCCTATGTCACTTTTGAAAATGGGACATAGATGTTTAAGTCACTGTAGGTACTGCTCCATTCAGCATTGCAAGGCCTAAATACCTTTAAAAATCTGGGCCTACCTATCTAAAGAAAAGTCTCGGGAATCTCTTGAAACACACATTTTAAATGATACTCAAAACTCAGGAAATGTAAGCTTCATATATTTTTCTCCACAGTTTTTGGATCTCTAATTTTACTCTATTGTACTATTCACTAGCTTACGCGTGACATTTCTTCAGCAAACAGTTAACTTCATGTTGACTAGTCTTGCCTCCTCACCCATCTCTCTGCAGCAGGCATTAAACCCTTTTGCCATGTTTTCGACATATTTTGTTTCATTAAGGACAGTTTGCTTTCTCAACCTTAAAGAATGCCTTCTAGAAAGTCGAGAACATAATTTTCTCATTTATTTCAATTATTCTTCCCTCCTTTTATCACAAAAACATCCCAGAAATCAGTAATCCCTAAACATTTTCAATTGCGCCCCCCCCCCTTACCCAGGCCGTGCCTCCCTGGGAGGCAGGGCTGGAAGATGGAGGGTGAGTGGGCCAGGACACAGGAGGGCTAGCCACATGGGGAGCTGCCGGTATCTCTCACACCGGAGCCATCCCTGACTGTTCCTCCAGGCTCCAGCAGCAGCTACTGCTCTTCCTGCACCCCCCCACCCAGTGGCAGAGGACTTTCTGATCAAAAACTGGCACCTGGCAACTCTAACTGCTGGGGCTGGAGGCCACAGCTGGAAGCTGGGGCTGGGAGGGGAGCCATGGCTGGGGCAGAGCAGAGCTGGGTGGTGCTCCTTCCCCGCCCCCTAGGGGGCTGGTCTAGGCCGACCACACTCTGTGGACATTACTCTGTCCCCCCTAAGGGGGTAAATCCCACAGTTTGAGGACCACTGCCCTAGATCATACATTAAATGCCTGCTGCACAGCTTACTCTTATTCATTGTATGCTTCACAGGGAGAGTACTAAGATTGCCAGCAAGCAACAACCATGGAGAGGTATCACCACTAATCCTGTGGTGAGCTACAAACTGCTTTCCCCTCAGAAAAGAAGGGAAAAAGTTAAATACCTGAATATCATAATTGTACACTCCGGAATAGACTCAGAGTAGAACAACGTATGTAAGACATTGCATAAATAAAACAATCATTCTGAACACAGAGTGCCAAAGTTCAGAAGTCTGACCTGAGTCATCCAGGAAATTACCTGTATAATTCTCCTGTAAATGAAGGGTGGGGTATTCAGGGAAGGGTGTGGGGAGCTGGTTATGTCTAATTAGTGCTTTATAAAATAAAAAAATGCACAAAGCTCACTGCTAGCCAAAAGGTAGAAGAATCTGAAAAAGAAAAGAGTCCCATATCCTTTAGCTAAAGTTTTAGGTTGAGTTGGGACTGTTCCCATTAGCCCTCAAACCATAGAGAAAAGCCATGAAATAAGAGGAAGTAGTAAAAGGGTGGGAACAGGAAGAAGGGTAAAAAGGAAAAGACTTAGTGTAGACAAGAACAGAAACCACACCAGACAATGAAAGGTTCAGCCAGCGTACTCTGAAATAGCATGGCTGGAGTACAAATGCATAAATGATGAGAGCAATATAAGAACCTAAATAGACAACCTCTTGTGATAAATTACTTTCTGTTGTTGTGGAATCTGTTTGGCTCAGTCTGCATGCTGTTATGAAAAGGTCCAACCAGTCAAGGAGCAACAAAAATTCTTTATCATAAGAGTTTGAGCTTCAAGTCTTTACTGGATTTGAGGTTTATTCTCCACATTTTTAATAAAAGCCGAGGCTTTCACCAGGGTGCTGGAACAATTTGTATAGTGGGGGTGCTGAGAGCCATTAAACAAAACTGTAAACCCTGTATATGATGGAAACCATTTCAAGTCAGGAGTGTGGTTGCACCCCCAAGGACCTCTAGTTCCAGCATCTATGGCTTTCACATAAAGCAAAAGAGCTTCCAAGGTAGCCCTTCAGCTACAAGGTGTGGCATTCTACTTATAAAGTTATAAGGTTTCCAGTTAGCTCTGAGCACCTGACTGGACTTAATGAGTCATTAATAAGTGAGATGCTCATAGATTATGGTAATGAGCCCCATAAAAAAGTCTGTATATACAGTTTGAAAGCCAGTGAACCACTGCAGTTGCAGTTATTGTGGTTTCTTGTCCACAGTGGGGAGAGACTATGGTAGACTTCCTTGCTTCAGGGAGGCCTGAGCTAAAGATCTCATCCCAGGAGTTGTAATTAGAACTGGTCAGAAGTCAGAATTTCCATTTTGCAGAAAATTCCAAAATTGGGGGAAGGAAATTTGTTGCGTTTCAGAACAAAACGCAGAATTTCAAAATTTCCCACTGAAGGGAAATCCAAAAAATAAAAGTTTCAAAATAATTGAAACAGTTCATTTTGAAACTTTCCAAACAAAATTGACCCTGGGAGCCCATGGCTCCCATCTCCGTGGCAAAGAGCCTGAAAGCCCTGAGAGTCCCAGAGCTTCCAGGCTCCCTGGAAGCCAAACCCTTATTAGATGGCAACTTGGAATCTGGAAGCCCTGGAGTCCCTGGTCGCAGGCAGTCTACTCATGGTGGTACTGTCACAGAGCAACAGAGCCTGGGCTCCTCAGAAACCCACCATGCAAGCTGGCAGGAAAACAAGCAGGGTTCTGATGGAACCTGCCTGTGGTTTGTCGGAAGTTCTAGGAACCCCATATGTTTCCACAAAACATTTTGGATTCAACAAATCAGCATGTTCTAATGAAACCCTATTTCATCTGAAAATTCCCAGCCAGCTGTAGTAACAACCACTCTCTGGGGGCAGCAGTTGTGTGTGAAATGTATCATACAAGCGTTGTAAGCTCAAAGTATTCCATCTGTTTAGGTTTCAGTTTTTTCTGTGTAACAGGTGTAGGGTCTTTGGCAAGAAATTAACTCCCTGTCCATTTGCCCATGCTCATGTAAGTGCTTTGCATCCTGCCACACTTGGGAACAGAGCAAATAGGAGGTGTCCCAACTGCAGTAGGAGCAATCTCCACAATCTTTTTAGCTAGTATAGACTGAAATATGCAACTAAACAAAGGAAACAACTGCTGCCTTTGCAGATTACAATGCAGCTCCTTTCTCAGATAAGGGGCTTCACGGAAGCAACTCAAAGCTGTTCCCACAGACAGCACCACAGAATTAGAGACTGTAACTGAAACTGAGATTTGCCTGTTTTCCTTTTGCCTGAGAGACTCAGCGTCGGGAGGCTGCATTACACAGCTGACTGACAAGCAGGGCAAACAAATGCCAGCCCCCGATATCCTTCACATGGCTGGAACTTTCCAGACTTAAACTGAACAAGGACAGATATGGGAGGAGTTTTCAGATCACAGCCCATTTGACATGCCTGGGCAACAACTGCAGGTCCTGGAGAGCCTGGGACTGCCCTAACATGTGAGCCAACCCTGGGTGGTGTCCGGAATCAGGGCCTCCTGCTCTCTGACTTCTTAACACTCATGCCCACCACTATGCCTGTCCCTACCTTACTGTGTTCCTACTGCTCTAGCCTTACCTTTGACCTACCTTTGCCTTGAACCCCTCCTTGCCTGTTACCCTGCTTGTTCCAGCTCCTGACCTCTGGTTTGACCCTTAGCTCTAGCTCCTATTGACTCTGTCCTGACCCATTGCAGTGCCAGATTAATTTATAAACTAAACTACAGTTTTGGGCCTCACAATATGAGGGGTCTCTAAAAAAGAAAAAAACTGACTCCATTTCAAATTGTATCAAATTCGGTTGATAAATAAAGATGATTTTCTTTAAATATAGACATTTTCATTCAAATATGACAAAAATATATACATCTGGCTACACAAATACCCTTACCCTTCACTAATTGTTCATTATTGACAGGGCTGAGAAAAAAAAAGATAATTGGACTTGTAAAATTATTATTTCTATGAGTGAGTCTGCTATCAGTCTCCTATCGCAGAGTTTTGTTGGCCAGCAGCTACTGGTAAAATTCTGACTGTGCCTTCACAACTTATTTAAATGAATAAATAATCTCACTGCTGATAAAATCAGGAAAAATATGAGGTCAGAGGCGGCAGTGTTGTGAAGCAATCCTGCCAAGTTCATACTCGTATGTTAGTGTGTTCTTTCTTCTTTTGATCTGTACATATGTACAATTGTGTATTTTAGTGCACACACCACTTTCTGCTTCATGCACTATCCATGCCTCACATGATTGAATTTGCAGGCGATTGTCTTATGGACTTGGGTTGAGTGGATCTTCAGGAGGATAAATTTGTGGTGGCTTCCCTCCATCAGTTTTGGGAACCTTCACAGTAAATATCAGAGTGCGCTGATGAAAGGATAAATAGAGGGTTTTGAGAAAAGGGAAGGAAGATATACATATATATCAAAATATTCTGAGTACTTGGTGAACAAGTTATTTCAGACTATGTGCATATACGAGTTATAGGCTAGTAAAGCCTATAATATTCATTATGTATGCTTGAATATAGGTTAGTTTGTCTCACTTTCTCAATGCCCATCTAGAGATTACCAGTCTTTTTTATTGGTATATTCTTTCTTTCTGTTTTGCACATAGAGCTTGTTGTCACTCTGTTTGTCTAAGGTGTTTACTCGAGATGAATTAGTGGTCCTGGGGGAGACAGAGGATAGAAAAGTAAACGCAAAGAGAGATGTCTACCTAGAAAAAAGACTGGGATTTTCTGCTTGGTGGGTTTGGAGCACGCAAGATAATATTTTATTACAGGTAGTATGCTATGTAAAAATTCTTATATAGACTTATAAATCAGATATCATATGCATAATACATTGTGTGGCAAAAGAGACATCTCCACGATTCATTGTTTTGTAGTGAAAATTAAATTGGAATAAACATTTGTAAATATATTGTCTGGATAAACTTTGTATTTCCCTAACCAAATTCATCAAACGTTTTTTCATTTATTCATATGAAAAAAAGGATAATTTTTCTTATTCATGGTGTAAAAAAATTATATATCCTCTCTTGTTTTTCTGTGAGAACATAGACAAAATAACACGAACTTTCACAGAAATATCATGGTAAAATAGCACAGGTTTCTGGCATATATATATGTTAATAAAAATATTATTTGTTGTTGTATAGATATATAAATCTCAATATTTATAATACAAAATTAATTTTTTTTACTGATTTCAATAAAAACTTTCTGCTACTAATTTTAGTACCAATGTTAGGTAATTCAGCATAACCTTCTATAAAAACAAAACAAATCAATTAGAAAAATACAACCAGCATCCAATTTTCTGATTGTTTGCTTATTACCTGGGTGTAATTCATATCAATATAACTAATAGGTGAGCTTTAAGCTTGTGGGTTACCCGCATCCTATATCCTCTATTGCCATCTTATATCCTCTAAGAGTCTCATTGCATATTCAGACTAGGAATTCCACAATTTAGATGCCCCAACAGAGAAGAAAAATATCCTGAGAACTCTTCTAGTAAACTGTATTATTTACTGGGTTTCTTTATTTTGTATTTTTTATATTGTATTGTTTACTTCTACTTTACTTACATATGCAATTAGTTCAAAGAATTCGTCTAAAATTTATTTCTGTCATGTCATCATCATTACAGAGAAGGTTGCTGAAAATGAAGATTTTTATTCTGTTTTTACAACTTCTCCTTTGTATATATACAAACATAAAGCTTTTGTGTTTATATATTCAATGTCCTTTCTGTGAAATATTTATTTATTTATTTTATTTTATTTTATGGGGCCTCTTACACTTGACACAGTTTAGGGCCTCAGAATGTCATAATCCAGCCCTGGCCCCCTGGCTATGGTATCCAGTTCCTGCCCTCCAGTTTTGACACTAGGCTCTGGCTCCTGACTCCAGACTGACCCTTGGCTCTGGTACCTAGTTTCTGCCTCATGGTTTTACCCAGGACTTTGGCTCCCAATGACTGGCTATAGCTCTGACCCCAGCCATTAGGCCTGCTGCCCACTCTGGCCACTAGGGTAGACCACCCTCATCTTGGCCAGCCAACAGGTAGCCACTCTGTAGACAAAAAGCTGGATGCAGGGAGCAGCAGAAGGGGATGCAGTTCCTGAGTTACTTTCAGCTGCAGAAAACTGGATACTCTAATTTGTCTCCTGAACAAGAGGCTGCCTGCCAGCTGAGCGTAGTAGAGCTGCCTTCCCATGGCAAGTCAGGGGACGGACAGGTCTTGAGGCCAACAGGAGCAGCCCACTCCACAAAGGAGAGACTGAGCTTGGTAGGCCTCCCCTGCACCAGAAACAAGGGAATGACCAGAGTTTGTGACAGCATGGGATCCATTCCATCCCGGAAGAGAGAAATGTCATCTGCCCAGAGTAGAGCACCATCCCCTTTCTGTGAGCTCCAACTCCATCAAATAGCCAAGGTCTGTGAGGAGACAGAGAGAATTCTTATTATTTAAATTGTGGAAATTTGAGTATCTAAGGGAGGGAATGTTGAATTACTGTTGTGTGATTTGGTTTGTCATTCATTTAGTTGTTATCCTTGACCCCTGTCTTTCCCCATAGTTCCTGCTCTTGCCTCACATTTTTCCTGGATTAAAATGTTGTTTATCCTTATCTGTTGGCCCTTGATTTCCCATAATTATAATTTGTAATGTCCTAGAGGTCTTAGGGGTTGTCTACTAGTTTATGTCCCCCAACAACTTGGTACAGGCACGAAGTGCAAAAAACCCAGAGCCCTTTTGGATCCTATAATAAGGATGAAACTTGTCTCTGCATGAGATGGAGAACTCCCACAGGAACTAAGGGCCATCAAAAACCTCACCACCTTCCACTCCAAGTGCAAGGCATGCTTTGTTGAACATCTCTAATGTTAGCGTATAGCAACATGTACATAAACAAACCCAATAAAACTCTATGATAACAATTTTTTACTGCACACACAATTCTTTTCCTGGGGAGGCAATGAGAGGGCAAACCAAATACGACAAATTAGTCACATTGCTTAATGCACTTCTAGAAGGCACACTCAGACACTACAGTGATGAACACAGTATAGAACCTGAATAGAAGAATTGGCCCTAAGGTGGGTCATCAAGCCCCTGAGGACAATAAATGTTTTATTATTTATAATGGTCTTTAACCTCATACAGGAACTTATTCTTTCTCTAGCAAGAAAATAAGCATCACACAAAAGCCATGGCCCATGATAATAAATAAAAAAGACACTTAGCCTCTGGTATTTGGGATCTCCAGTCTTGGAGACAGATTGGAGAGGGCATCCCATAGCATGGAATAAGAATAATAATACACCTAACCATAAATAATTTGAGAAATAATAAACCTACCTCAAACTATTTGAACAAATTTTAAAAGATTTTTAAATGGTCAATTCTGAAAAGTATAGAATAAAACAGAAGTTTCTATATGGTTTAGAAAAGTACAAAGAGAACTAGCTTTCCCAATTATCATCAAGCTGCCCACCTAAATTACATAATAGACAGTACGTACACAGTTTGCTTGT
This sequence comes from Lepidochelys kempii, assembly GCF_965140285.1. Classification (NCBI taxonomy): domain Eukaryota; kingdom Metazoa; phylum Chordata; order Testudines; family Cheloniidae; genus Lepidochelys; species Lepidochelys kempii. The sequence continues at coordinate 60,731,340 of NC_136382.1, forward strand.
GCGTGAAAAATCCAACCTTCTGAAATTGCTAAAGTCTATACCCTTTAAAAATCCCACAAAGAATAAAACACATTACAAACTAATATGGGTCAAATATACCTTAAATATTTAGAAACTCATTCATAAAATTGGACATCAATATTTCCCTATCCCATTTAATAATTTGAAAACTTCTCCAACAATACTGTCTTCAAAGATTAGAGTTTTATAAATACCAATGTATGAAATTACCCCTCCACACCAGAACAGATTGAGCACAAGTTTGAGCAGCAATTTAAAAAAGGTAAATTAAATTGTCATTCTCTATGCAGCTTCAATAGTGCTGAAATAGGTAAGTTATCTTATATAAGAGAACCAAGATACAGTAGAAGCGATTACAGAATGCCTATTCTACCACCTACCCACCACTATGAAGAGAATTCTTATGGAAAGTAAACAACTTTGTTCTATAACCCAATAATTGCCAACAAAATGAAATCAAACTTCTTCTAGCCTTTACCAATATTAAACAAATGCAGCATGGAAATGCATCACCATATTATTGCTCATAAGATGAAATCCCACAATCATTCTTTTTATATACAGTATGGATATGAGAAACTGTACGTGAGAACAGAATACAGCTCAGATTAGACTGTCAAGTTCCAAAATGAGTTTATGGAACGCTGGGCTTCAGCCAATGAGCTACTTGTTAAATGCAAGAAAAAGACAAACCATGATGACCTCAAACTAAAATTTTATTATACTATAAGTAGAAAGATGTCAAATAATATCTACTTGTGTACCTATTAAGGTATAATAATGATACAGCAAATATATACATGCCACAGACACCTGTGTTCTTACCTTCATATAAAACTGCCTCAACGAAAACTGAAACTTATTTATTTTACATATGTTTACATAAATATTCATACGAACACTTGCTGAATACACCAGTAGTTAACTGGTGTTACCTCTGTACGAACATTATGCTGATACATTGTATACTGTTCTGTCTCACTGATTTTTGCATTAAAACCATCGCGTACTTGTACCCAAATACATGTTTAAATGTCCACTAAAAAATTTGGCACTCACACCCTTTATTATGAATGTATCCTGCAGTATCTAAAGATGCCACTTGTAGAAAATATTATAATCTATATATCATCTTTGTAACCAGATGTTCTTGATTCAGAATCTTGAGCTTTTCTTTTAAGCAGATATCCTAATTTTCTGATTATGGGCTTTCCCACTTTCATTTCATTCTTTGGGCACAATATTTTCCTGTTTCTTCTTTAGCTCCTTCATCCCATCAAGCTAGCTGACATACAGCAGAGAAATGAGACCTGTTGTTTCTTTAGTCCTGGCTATAACACTGCTTGGATACACTGACAAACACTGGTTTAAGAAGAGATCCAGCAAGTTACCTTTGAAAGCTATCTGGTTTCTAAAGGCTTGCAATAGCAGAAGCCTTGGATTGTTGTTGAGCCAGGGTCTCCTATAAACCACTCTACCAAAGCTATCTTAACTTATATATTATTTTTAATATATTGTTCTTCAGTCTGATAAGATAGTTGTCTTGCTGAGTAGAATTACTCATTCCTGAATTTACTGCTTTGTTTGGGAAAGCTGTACAAAGTGTAGATTCAAGTTTCTATGGGAATTTTAGAGGCTGGCAATGCATCTGACAATAATGAAATATCAATGTTTAAGATATCATAGAAGGAATAGAATAAAAAGCAAAAGAGGTACTAATTTACCATTCATTGCTGCAAAATGTAGTAGATTTGATACCATTCTTAATTTAATCTAAAAATAATATTCCAAAGATGTATGTTTGGAGTAAAAACATTTAGTCTAGCTCAGTGGTTCTCAACCAGGTGTCCAGGGCCCCCTGAGGGTCTGCCAGCAGGCTTCAGGAGGTCTGCGAAGCAGGGCTAGCATTAGACTTGCTGGGGCCCAGAGCCCTGCCACCTGGGACTGAAGCCAAAACCTGAGCAACTTAGCTTCATGAGGCCCTCTCTGGTGTGGGGCCCTGGGCAATTGTCCTATTTGCTACCTCCTAAGGCTGACCCTGGCTTTTATATGCAGAAAAACAGTTTTTATAGCATGTTGGGGGGCAGGAGAGGGGGCACTCAGAAAGAAAGAGGTTGAGAACCCCTAGTCTAGCTAATAACATTCCCCTCCAAATTTTAACTGAGCTCAGCTGCTTGATCTTAAGCTTTGGTTACCTGACATGAACTAGCCCTGTGGTCATATGTGTGTCAGCTGAAGCCAATGTAAATAATAAATAAGAATATAGTGTAGAATAAAAATGCCTGAAAGCACCTTGATTACGGTGACCAGACAGCAAATATGAAAAATCGGGATAGGGCTTGGAGGGGTAATAGGAGTCTATATAAAAAAAAGACCCCAAAATTGGGACTGTCCCTATAAAATTGGGACATCTGGTCACCCTAACCCTGATTATCTTTGGAAAGTTTAATGAGTCACTTCCTACCCCTATTTATGTCAGATCTTTATGAGGAAGATTACATCACATTTGGTATGGGGGAAAAAAGCCAGAATAAACATAACCATGCCTCAGAAAGGCTTATGTCTAATAGCAGACAGGAATTTACTTATGCAGTCGTGCTTTCTTTTTTACTCAGACATATGCCATGCCCATGGTATGGAACCAGCAAAATGCAACATTATAGTATAATGAGGCAAAATACCTGTTTTGCTTATTGGGCCTATAAGCACTCCATATGTGAAACTTGCTTTTTATGAGGGGACCACAGTAAACCCTCCATATAGGGCCTAAATTGGGCTTCAGTGGTGCATAGATTTAGTGATCTGATGCTTTCAAAAGGGATGAATTTCAGCCCTCACACAAAATTCTCACTGAAGTGATTAACAAAATGTTCCAACATGTCTGAGCATTCAGGGACATAATGTACCTTTCACTCATTTGTGACTGGTTTTGCTTTTGGTGTTTTCTATCAAACTTTCCATTCTCTTAACACAGGACCAGATCCTTTGCTTAGTAAAGCCAACTAGAGAAGATTAAAGGGTGAGAAAACATTCATTAGACTTCTGTGGAAATGTGAATTTATTAGGGTAATGCTAAAAAGGACAAACATCTGTATAACTTCAAGGATTATATCTTCTGTTCACATATGTTAATGTTACAAATAAAGAGTTTAAAGGTTGGAAAAGCTTCCTCCTAAATCATTCCATTGGGGGTTGCTTATCCAGTCACACAGAACAGGCTACTATTCTGCTCCCAAACTTTATGGATTTCCTGGATCTAAGGAAGCAAGGGTCACACATGTGGAGAACCTGTTCCTTGAGTGGGTCTGCAGACTGTCATCCCCTTTCTGTTCCTTGGTACTGTACAACAGCGCCAATGGATCCTATTACCTGGGTCTCCCCTAACTGCATTTACCCTAAATAGCCCCACTAAAGGGAAGAGTTCCCTAACACAGAGAGGGATCATGGAAATGATTTTTAAAATGCCAGTTGCTTTTACTTCCTCTGCTTTATCTTCAGGGACTTATAAACAATTGTGGAGAACAATGTCTTAGCCCCTCGTTAACCCAATGCAGCTTTGCATTCATTAGCTGGGAACAGCAGAAAGGATGGTGTTATTTACTCAAATTAGGGACTCTTGTCTCCACCATACATTTTAAAAATAGAAAAGTCAATTTTCAGTAACATATAAAATAAAAATCCCTAATATTTTTATTTAGGCTCATATTTTAAAATAAAATAAAAACTTAATTTTAAAGTGCCCAGAACATTTTGGGCCTAAATTTGCTCTCAGTTAAGGGTGAACCAATGAGAGTTACACACCTCTGTAGCTGAGGGCAGAATTAAGATCCTTTATTCATAGGATAAGCCACTGGGTTTTGAATTGTGCCTGAATAAGGACTGTAGGATTGGTCCATTGTAGGTTCCTGTCTGATAGATATTTACTCTCAAAGAGCCGTCATAGAAACTGGTAAACTGAACAGTCTTTCCTAAAGAAAGTCTGAAGGACTGTAGAATTATTAGTAGAGATATACTCAGAGAGCAATATTTGGATCTCAGTCAGCCTAAAGTGCAACAACAACTGATTCCAGGGTTTTTGCTTGTGCCATTATAAAGATGTGGGCCACATGCAGAAGTCCTAACCAGAAATGAATGTTAAACACTTTCAGGGTTTGGAGTTATTCATCTGCAGAGTCTTGGTTGATGCCCATTTCTAGTTGTAAGACAAAACTTTACTGCACTGGAAGATTGGTAGGTGGAACCTAACAGTGCTTAGCCATAATACCCCCACTTTTGTCCCTCACATTCAGAAGTGCCAAATTTGTGACAAGCAAAACTACTAAAGCACAAAGGATACTGAGGATTTAGTTGTTAGAGTAAAAAAGCCACAGAAAATGATTACTAGCATCTCATTACAAGGGCATTACTCAAATGCAACATTCACAAATAAATCCCATGGTGAAGTATCATTAGACAATTGTATGAGTGACCTTTATTTTTATTTTGACTTTATTTTTAAGATTTTGTTGTAATAAAGTTATTCTTATGGATTTTCATATTAACTATATATGTTATTAGTATTTTCTGCTTTCCCATACTTACTGAATGATTATATAGCACCACCTATTGATACAACAACGTTCAAAAGAAGCTTCAGTGTGTATTTGGATTATATACAATTTGTGACCCTAGATCGTGCATAACCAGGTGTATTTGTTTGCCACCTGACCAAAGACAGCAAAATTGGGATACTAGCATTTAAAAACAGACAACCTCTAAGCCCAAAGAAGATTCAAGATAATGGTTATCCATTCATATCAGTACCATAACACAATGGTTAGTGCCCTCATTGACTACATGGCTAAGGCAAACAGACTTTGGCCATTAGTGAAGGAATAAGTATGTAGCAAAGTAAAAGTAGATGGTCACCCATCTGTAACAAACTAAGGCCTCTTTCATATCTAACAGACACTAACCTGCATTGACATTGTGCATACTTATTATAAGTCATTATATTGCACAGGGAAAGCACTCTTCAGTCTATGCTTTCGTTTTAAGATACAGTAGAACCTCAGAGTTATAAACACCATGGGAATGGAGGTTGTTTGTAACTCTGAACAAAACATTATAGTAGTTCTTTCAAAAGTTTACAACTGATCAGGCTTAATACAGCTTTGAAGAAAAATGCTGCTTTCCCTTTTTTTAGTAGTTTACATTTAACATTACTGTACTTGCCTTTTTTGGGGGTTCGGGGGGAGGAGTCTCTGCTGCTGCCTGATTGCATACTTCTGGTTCCAAATGAGGTGTGTGACTGACTGATCAGTTTGTAACTTTGGTGCTTGTAACTCTGAGGTTCTACTGCAATACAGTACTAGACATTTTCACCGAGAAAGTAGTCTTTAGAATGTGAACTGAGTACTAGACTTCTAAGTTTGTTAATGATTTCTCCTAAAAATTCACAGGTTACTTACACTAACCTTTAGAAAAAAACTACAGTTCATATATTAGCTGTACTCTTCTGCTTTTCATAAAGTACATAATCTGTTGCCACTAGATCAGGGAATCTGTAGGAAAGGGGAAATTCTTAAAAATAAGATAGATATAAATTGTAAGTTCTGTATATATGTCACTATTATGTTTCTTATTTCTATGTATCCAATAATCTCAATTAATAAAACAAACTGTTAAATGTATGCATGACTGCCAGTCTTTGGGCTATGTAGAGTATGCACATAACTAAGAAGAAGGTGATTAAGTATTTATCATTTAAGCAGTAGAGTCCATTTTTTTTCATTGTATTGAGCTTCAAAATTAAAACAACTTCTGATAAGTTTATGGCATAGTAGTACTACTTTAACACAATTGACAGAAGAAAGAATGCCCTTATCATAGCCTCTGCCACACTTTTCCAAAAGTTTCTGAACATTATAGTTGGCTAATGAACTCAGAGTCAAAGAAAGGAGATTGGACATGTTTCCAACATTTTTGAAAGTGCATAGAATAAAAATCTTCTCACATCCAGAAAGACTTCTTCATGTGCAAGTAAAGTTAACAAATAGCATATACAGGATGTTTGTCAGTTGGACTTTATCAGTGGGTAGTCTCTAGAAAATGTCTTACAGAATATTTTGATTCAGTTTAGGTTTAGATGTGGGATGTACAGTGTACAACAAAACTATGCATATTTCTGTGATACCAAGAGCTCTGGATTCAATTAATAAGGCCAGTACAAATTAAACTTACCAGTAGAAATAAGGACTGCATTGAATAAATATCTGGAATAATTAATGCATTCTTGTTCGTTATTTAACCATTACTATGTTCAACTTGAAGATAGAAGTAATAGATAATATGTAGCTTTGATTTGAATTGATATTTCAATTAATGAAAACAAGAACTAAAGACAAGTTGCCATCTTAATCATAAAAATTTTCAAACATTTTAACAACAGGGTTTTTGGTCTTTCTGATGTCTTGTCTTGGATATGTGAGCTCCACTTATTTTGGGTACATCTACACTGCACACCACTGACAGCAGCCTACGGTATGCGTAACTACATGCCTCAGAGAGAGCAAGCAGTATCCACATAGCAGTGTGTAGATACACACATTAGTGAAAGGCTCTGTAAGCGGGGAATTAACAGGAAAAAGGCTCCAACAGCTCCCTGCTGCAGCAGGGAAAGGCTCTTGCAATGGGACACTACACTGCTAAAAAGAATAGTGTAGAAGGGGAAGGCATTGCTTTGGCACATAGAGAGCCATTGTAGGGTACCTATCCACAGACTTCAAGTATATCTTTATTTGCCTAAGCAGTGCCACACTGTCTACACTGATATTTATACACATGCTAGGAGTGTGCGCTATGTATGTCAAATATATGTTAATCTCCCATTTAAAGTAAAGGGAATTGTGTGAGGGTAGAATTTGGCCCTTATACTATTCCCCAAATTGTATTGGGACCAACATTTGCTGGTATTAAGAGATTCAAATTTTCTGTTCCTTTAATGGAACAAAGATCACCATATACTCTTGATTGTTATATGTAGCACTACCAGCTAAGTTAAGGTTGCCTGACATTTCCCATTATAAGATCCTGTTTGAAGATTGGCAAAGTCATAAGAAACAATCCATTTGGGCTGAAATTTTCAGTGTACGGTGTCTGCCTCAGGCTGCATTATTTATTTAGAAAGTTCCAGCAAAAACAGCTCAGCTGTTTCCAAGAACAAGATAGTGAAAAATGCAACGTTAAAAAGATTCTGGCAATCTTTTCTTTGAGAAGCTCTAAGACCTCCAGGCTTAGGAGAAAGGGGATAAAATTTGACGGGGGGTGGCCTTTGCATAATGAATGTGCCTGATACTGTTCTATTGGAGAGAGGGGAGAACACCCAAATTTGACCAAGTTATAACCGTTGAAGAATCTCAGCTTGTAGTTGCTCAATAGAGACTTGTTAGAGTTTGGCAGCAAAATTTTCTGAAGATTCCACATTTACTGGGCATGCACCATCCTGGGGCTGTTTAGGTTGAGTAGGATTTTTTCCTGTTATTGTTGCTGTAGCACCAGAACAGACAACAGGAAGTCTCTCTCTCTCCTGTTCTTTCAACGCTCCACCTGCTGGCACCCAAGCAGCATGGAACAGGAAGTCACCTAACTCAAATGTTGAGGGAAGAGCCACATGGGGTGCAATGGGAGGTGGCAAAGGAAACAGATTGGGACAAAGAGTCTGGGGAGTTGGGGGGACACTGAATGAGAAACCATGGAAGTGGGTAGGAGGATAAAGACTGGTTAGAGAAGAAGCCTGTGAAGGGAGAGATTGGGATGAGGACTCCGAGGAGGGAGGCTGGGATTTGGACAAGGAGCCTGGAGAAGGAGAGTGGGCCTTAGATTTGGATAAAGAGCTTAGAACTGGCACTGATTGCCAGGTGTTCTTTGAAAAATATAGGATATGATCAGGTAATTGAAGGCTATTATCATGTACTCAGAGGAGAGGGGCACAAATTAAGGTTGCACAGATATCCATAACTTGGTATTTCCTAACTTTGGAGTGCTTGACTGTGCAACTGGAATAAAGTTTCTAACCTAATGGGTGCCCAATTTCCTAGATTTTTAAATAAACTGGAAAAAAATCCACTAAACTGTTATGAGAATTAGCTATCATCCTCAGACTCTCTCCATAATTTTGGAGACAAACACCATAAAAGAACATACAGAAGGATGAAAAGAAAATAGGAGCAGTTTGATGAGTTTAATCTATGGTAGCTGATTAGGCTTCGTTTTGAAGCCTCTTCAACTCTTTCTTCCTCATCTTGGTCATTCTTGTCAGCAGCTCTCTCCTATATTGACAAGATGGGGGCGGGGGAGGAGGAGGAGGAAAAGCAGGAATCTTCAGTTTCAGAGTTCTCTCTCTCTGGGAGCAACACCACTAGGTAGTGATATGAAAAGTTCATCAGTTCATAAGAGTTCCAGGATTACTAGTTTACATATAGTCTTTCAGTACAAGCCCAAAGACATCTCTTTACAGTATGTGTATTTTCATGCTAGAAGAGAATTAAGGGAGAATTTTAATTAGAGGCTAGATTCTGCTTTCATTACAAAAGGCACTAAATTCAATGACATTATTCCAGATTTACTCCAGTGCCACTAAACACAATTAAACTCTGTTCTTAAACTCCAATTCAGGGGAACATTTAAACACATGCTTACATCCCATTGACTTCAATGAGACACCAGTACAGTCTTAAGTGGTTTCCTGAATCAGGACCTTACATTGTAAAGTCTTTGGGTTGGGGACTGTCTTACTAGGTCTGTGCACAGACTAAACACAGTAGGGCCCAGCCACAATACAAATTATTATTTTTTCTACTAATACTGTGAGTCTTACAGAAAAAATTAGGACGTTACCTTTGGTAATGCTGGCGTGAGTATAAAATGTCTAAAACGATAAAAAGAGGGCACTGTAAAAAAGGAGTGTTAAAAGTAAATCAAGTTATGTTACTGGGTTTGAGTATGCTAGTGAGCTATACGGGCAGTGAATGAATAAAAAAGTGGAATGTAATTTAAGCTAAACTGATAAAGTTTATAGAATATCAGGTAAAGAGAATAAAGTTAACAGTGTGTTTTTAAATGGGGGAAATTTTCATTAATGACAAGTTATTTATTTGAAGAGATTGTGCAAGTGTGCAGTATGAATACTAGCAGCTGAGCATAAAGAGTTGAAAGTTTAAGAAAACAAGCCTTAATGAAACATGTAAAGTTTGCATTGATAAGCAAATTATAAAATTGTCAGCATCAAGTAGTTCTGCAGTAGTTGGACTAAACGCTTTATAAACAGTGAAAAAAGGTGGAGGGAAACTCAATGTGAATCACTGAGATTAACTTTGGTTTTGTGCTATAATTTAATTCAGAAATACTGATGAGAATTCAGTCCTACTGAGTGGGATTCATTCTTTGATTGGAATATTTATTTCAAAAATGCTTTAATTTCAATAAGAAAAATGCAACTGATGTATTAATTTGAAAGCTTCTCAAGTAAGCACTGCGATTATTTTGTCCTTGAGAAAAAAATGCAGATTGATGGATTAGCTGTAGTATAAATCTGCCCCCTAGTGTGAGACCAGAATAAAATCCTGCAATTTTTAAAAAGACTATCAAGAAATGAAAGGTCATCAGAAGGGAGATTGGAATTAAAGATAAGAATAATTAAACCATACCTCCATCAGCAGGAACCCTTTTGATGTGATTACAGTGAATAGGAGTATTCATTAAAACTCAATCAGAGATGGATTCTTCACACCTGTCACTGCAACAACTGTTGACTGTTCAGATTGAATGAGAAATGGTTGCTGGATTTATTTCATCCTAATGTTACTGGCTCTTTGTAGACTGCGTAGGTCACAAAGTATGGTGGAATCAAATGGGAAAGCCATTTTTGTGCACTTTGTGATGTTCCTAAAATGTTAAGAAATGTTTCATTAAGTACACTAGCAGAGATTTGACAGATTGTTAAAACTGATACATAGCTTTGTTTACAAAATAGCACAATGTACACAATGTGTACATGCCTCCACTTTATACAAATGCAGGATTTGCAGTTGTAATTTAGGTGCCAGCCTCTGAAAAAATAGTTCTAAAAGAATAATTTAAAAAGAAAAATATCCTATTTGCATGGGAACCCATTCTGCCTATTATTCTATATGTGGAAGTTTGAAAAGTCAGGGTGGCCACTGCTATTGATATCTAATGGAGCTTCTACAGCTCATTAATTCAAGCAGTCACTCAAGTTTAAGAAGGTTCCAGTTTCAGCTTCACAAGTGAAAAATGGCTTTTGTCAAACAAACATATACATCCCTCAGAAAACCACAGATGGTAGATCTATCATAGACCAACCTATTCAGCAGAAAAGTCATTCTGCTGCAGAAGGCAATGCCTAGTAAGCCTGCCTCACAACTCTGATTGCCAATTTCTGAGTTGATCAGAGTCACTAGGACAAACTTGGAAGTTGTGGTTATTTATTAATATGGAGTGACATGACATTGCATCAAAATAGTTTTGTGGTATCTTACCACATGTTTATGCTTCCCACGTTTTTGACTTGTGAACATCCCACAAAAGATGGTTGGGCGGGGGGAGAGAGAGAAGGAGTGAGTGCCAGGAAAAACGAATGTATGCAAGAAATACTAGAAAGGGTGTGTAATAGGATGCATTCTATTCCTGCCTTCAAGCACCAGAGACACCACCCCAGCTCCATTGGTTGTGTAGCCACACCGCCATTTATTTGTTTCCTCCACCAACATCTTTACAGTCCTATGCAGAAGTGCTACATACAGTGTCCCCTGCACTTCCAGCCTTTTCCCCAGTGCCTGAGTGGAGCAAAGATCTCCCTTCTCCAAGTTCTGTAAGAATGGGTTCTGGCCCTGCTCCTCTGTCCCCATCACTTCCTTCCTGTGCCCTTTTTAATCAGACTTGAGCTGATGGGCTAATTAGTTCTTTAGATAATTAATATCAGTTACTCCAATCAGCCTTCTCTAGGGGAGCTAACTGGTATTGATGATCAGAGTGCAGCCTCACCTGTTGCCACCCGTGACTGAGTTAGAAATAACTCCCTGCATTTTATCCCTTTACAAATATGCAGCATATGTTACTATTACATGTTCACCTAAGATAGGAGTAAGTGGACATCCCTTTGGGGTAGTTTATTATGAGTTAATGACCCTTTTTATAGACTTGGTTCAGACGCTATTTGTAATATTAAGATCATACAGGTTAAGCATAGAAACAGGTCCTGGAACACTGCATTTCTAGAAGTCAGTAGGACTACTTGTAAATGAAGCTTATATTCACTAAATGTTTATTAAGTATATAATAATTACCACTAGTACATTTGGCCCCGGTGTTACAATGAATTTGACCTATTGTCTAATAAAAATAGAAGGGAACAGAATCTGAGTTGTCAATCTGATGATTAATAAGAATCATGTTTAAATTATTTTCTATATTAAGCTTTATTTGTATTTAACTGTAGTCCCTATTGCATGATTATGCCTATGTATATTCGAAGAAATCTCTGTGAAGGCAGTTGTAAATCCTTCCTCTCCTTGCTTGCGGGAAACATGAAGGAGGTAGTGATAGAGGTTTGTGTAGAGAAAGGGAGTTTGGGGAAGATAATAAAAGGGAGGTTTTTGGTTTGTTTGTTTTTTTAGAAGTTTAACATAACTATATACTAATAATTATAGCTATTTGTATTGTGCTTGTGCCTAGGGTCCTAGTACAGGACTAAAGTGCCTATCATGCTAGGTACTATACAAACAGAACAAGCATGACCCCCCACCACAAAGAGCGTACAATCTAAGATATTACAGTTTATTCTCATTTATCCAAAATCCCATAACATGGAGAATTCAGATAATCTAATTCCCTTCCTTATCCCCCAGCATGATATACATGCCCTTTGCAGCATGCTGGGGAACAAAGAAGGGCGTCAGATAATGCAGAGGTTCAGATAGAGCACAGAACCCAGGCCAGAACTGCAAGGGGGAGGATGACAAGTCCCCAGCCATGGGGGACGCTGCTACTAGATGGCTCATGCTCTCTCATTTACCCCAACTCCTGATTGCCCAAATAAAATCCATGTCCCCCATGCTATTGGGCAAACCAGGAACACACTGTGCTAGCCTTTCCCTCTCCCCTCCTGGAGAGCTCTCAGATGGAATGCTAGGGCCCAGACATTCCACAGCAGTTGGAAGTGACTGCTAGGCAGCAAAGGCACATGAGGAGAAATGCTAGGAGAGGCAGGAGGTAGTGTAGGGTACTCACCACCCATAGCACCCCCTTGTGTCAGGGTGCAACACTACAAAGAATCCTCATCTCTGGCACCTCCTGCCTCTCAGTGGGTTTTCCATAGCTCTACCCTTCATCTTCTCTCTACCCTTCACATACAGTTCAATCACCTTCTGCGGAAACAAAAAGGTCCAGCTAAAAGTTAACAAGATATGCCAACACATTCACACACCACAATCTTCTGCCCCACTCCTGGGCAATTCCTCAGCCCCACCCAGGGCTCCATATTTCTTCCCTTGGACTTGCATGTCCTTTCCTCAGGGGACAATAGGAGAGCACAGGTCCATCATCTGCTCTAGGTTCCAACCCAAGGACACCATATTAAAGAACTAGGTCTCTTCCTTTAGACAGGCTACTATTTCCCTTGGCTACTTCCTACCTCTAAGGGCCTTTGCTGCTTGTCTACAGCCTATACATAACACAGCCTCCTTTTGGTTCCTAGGCCTCCCCCCTCTCCATGAGTCCACACAACTTCTTCCCTCTCTGCTGAATTAACCACTCTTCCACCCCCACTCTACTAAAGTGCTTTTATTGACCTTATCTCAGGGTCTCTTCCACCACAGCCTAACCTACTTCCCAGGGCTCCTTCTCCTTGCTGATTTCCTGCCTGTTTAAGCCCTAGCTCAAGATTCCTCTTAGAGCCAAATTAACCCTTGCTTTACTTCAAAGTAAACCCTACCTCTACTATAGTCCCTCCACTTCATTATAACGCATGAGCGCCTAATGATCCTTAGCTATTTCCACCACATCTGGCCAGAGGAAATCAAACACAGGTGTGCTAATAGGCTCTTAATCCCTTGTGTAACAGGTGATGGGAGTAAGCCCCACCACAAGAAGGAAGAGAATTAATTTATTCTGCCAATCTGACGGTCAAGTGTGAACGCTAGCACCCAAGCCAAAAGGGGAAGTGTTCAGGCAGTAATACAGGAGGGGCCTCTCAGGAAATCTCACCCAGTAATTACCCTGGCACATCAACCCCATTTGTGCTCCCAAGTGTTTTGTTAGTTTTTCTTTCTCCCTAGGTAGATGGACCTTCTTCCTCAGAAACCTAGGAAAGACCTCACCAATGTCTGCCTTCTCCAGGCAGCTGTTGCTATCTTGTAAGTACTATATGAGACTGAGATTTCATATTGTCAGTAGAAAAAGAAATGTGTGATGGAAAAATGGATCCCTCCTTCCCATGGAAACATGTTGTGTAAAAATGGGTTTGCTTTTGATCAGTCCTAAACTCTAGTTAACTCAGGTACAGAGCTCACCATAGACAGGTCCCATTCACCATTGGGCACTGCATGCTGATATGTGGGACACCACTATCCCCTTCTTCCTGGTAGAGGAAATGGTGCATTGTGGCAGCTTTTTAATGAGGGTAAAGGATATCTGCAAGATGAGTGAAGGCTGGGCTAGGATTCTGAAGCTCCACTTAAGATAGGATTGCTGCCTTGTGGTACCTTTACTTGCCAGGCGGAGATGATTAGTGATTATTATTTCTTGGAGGGACTACTCCATATTTCAGATGGTTAACCTCTCTGATCTGGTGGGACTGACTGGTTGTGGTCAATAGAGTATGTGACATGATTCTGGGATTTGCTAGTGATTGAATGTGTTGAGTGTCAGATTCCTTGTGAGCTAACAGTGGATGAGTGTCAGCTGTACCTACCTGTTTAAACACTATCAACTGCTGATATAGTCCCTAGGTCCTCACTATAGATCCATTTCATACAGAAATCTGAATTTTGGAGAACCGCATATGCTGTAGCACAACTGGGGGAATGTTATGCTTATTTCTCTTGTATTATGCATATGTATGTCTGTGTATATGGTATTCCTTGGTTTTGTCACCCACTTATACTAATTTAAAAACCTACTCCAAATGCGTCGTCTTCCATTTAGTTTCCCAGAAGCAGTTGTATCACTACTCTTTCCAGTCTCAAATTGAATATAACAAGGGTATTATTATTATTTATTATTTATTAATTATTTCTGTTACTGTAACACCAAGGAGTCCTTGGAGAACTGGAGTTATTTGGTTACTAGAGAACCCAACTCTACCACCTTCTCTCACACCTAGTAGTACCTTACTCTGAGAATAGTCCCTTTGAAATCAACAAGACTACTTTTATAGTTAGATACTACTGGGGTGATAGAATTTGTGAAAATACATCAAGAAACCTATACTTACTTCCTATACTTAATTACATTTTTCTATTAAGTTAGGGAGATAAATAACTAGTAGCATTATAAACATCTCAAAAATTCACTTACTAGTAAGATTAATTTCACTGATAATGTTATATATTTTCATGTAAATCTTTAATACTAAATTACCTGTTGTTTTCAGTGTCGTAGCTAAAACTTACATGTATGCAGTATTGCAACAAACCACAACTTCCCTTGAAATAACTGGAGAGAGATTTATTTTCTATAGCCCTCTATAAGTATATTATATATAAAACCAATGCTCTATTATTGGATAGTATGTTGCATTCTCTTCTCTAGCAATATGTGGTCATGTAAGAAAAGACCCTATCAGGCAGACACAGGAGGAGACACAGTTAAGGTTGCCATGGGAACCTTAGCTCTAAATGGTCTGGCTTTTGTTGACTTACAATCTCAAACATTGCATTAATTATGTTTTTGTTGGGGTGGGGGTTGCACTGAATATATAATTATGTTGGATTTGCTCTTTTATAAGGTTATGTATGAATGCAGAATTTGGAAAAACAAAATTACATGCACTTTCAAATACAAAAAGAGCAAAGATGTGTTTAACTACCAAAATTCTTTAAAATGCCGAATAGGATTCTGCTTTATAAATAGCGATGGGAAGAATTCTTTTTTTTTTATTCATCTAGATAAGTAGTGGCTACCAGTTCCACCAAATACTGAATGTGGATCTTGGATACTGATAGACACTATCACAGAATGAGCTGCAGTAGTGGGGAGCCATGAGAGGAGAATCTGGAGCCAGGAATGGGGCAATAGCTGTGGGAAGGATGGCTTGGGGAAAATCTATATCTCAGGCAGTAGGAGGGAGCTGGGCAATGGGAGGATGGGTAGAAGGATGCTGAGGACAGAAGCTGTCTGAAGGAAGGGAACCAGACAAATGGACAGAGCAGGGAGAGGGACTTGAGCAGTGACAGGCAGCAAGTTGAGAGACTGATCCTAAGGCAGGAGTAACAGGAAGTAGTGAGGCAGTGAGTGGAAACAAAGGGACTGTGAAGCCAAGGTGAGTCAAGCTGTGAAGTGGGAGGGAGGGAGATGGACCACAATTGAATGGACACTGTCAGTCATTATGGTAATTAGAGTGGTATAAAACCCTAAATATAGGATCAAATAAAATATCTATAACTTGTATAAATACTTTGAATCAAACTCCTACCAATTTTAAATGGGCAAAAAATAAATTAAGATATATAACATGTTATTCTATAGAACAGAATTTGTACTTTAGCCTCTTTCATATTTGGCAGGTGTCTCAAAATACTTTACTAGGCAAAAAACAGCAATGCCTAACCCAGTTTTAGATACTAGAATTTTTTTTAATGAGAAAGGAAACCTTGTCCAGGGCACAGAGTTTATGCCCTTCTTTTTTCTGAAAGTGCAATTTGATCATTTTCTTCTTCCTGAAAAGCCACTTATAGATAATGTAATTTACAAGAAGGAAAATTAAGCCATATGCATTATCTGTTCCCGAAGAGTTTATATTTCATCTGATAAACTTGCACCAAGACAGTCAGTCTTTATTCATCTTTATGGGTGGCACAGAATCTGGAGCTTTTGTGATGAAAACTGATACAACACTTAAAAACTCTTCTGTCCTTGAAAATAATTCATTGCACTACAGGGTGGCAGCCACAACCCAGGTATTAACAGTATGTTACTTAAGCCCATTATACATGTCCTTGTTTAAAAAAAAAAAAAAAACTGCTAACATTTCATAGCATCTTAGCAACCTTTTGAAATGCCCTCATCGTCCTATTGCTGTTTCTTGTACCATCATTTTACTGATACCTACCTACCTGTTGTTCTCAAATGCAAACTGGCATGTTAAACATTCAGTTTACTTGTCATTGTTTATGCTATGTTTTTAAGGTTTGCATTTCTGTCAGTTTGGACAATGAAAATCAATTACTCCTTTCTCTTAGAAACCGCAGGGGAAAGAGGTGCAAATTAATAATCTGATTTACTTTACATGAGTTTTCCCTTTATGTTGTGGCACCATCATAGGGCATTTATAGGTGTAATCATGAGGGAGAAGATTTTGAAAGACCCATTACTGCAGGAGTTGTGCTATCTAGGGACTGGGTGGGAGCCAGTCAGTTGAGCAGAAGCATAGGGCATCTGTACTTCCTGCAAATTCTTGATACTTCCTGCAAAGCCCTTGTCATCTGTGGGTTAAGGAGGTTGAGGTGGAAAGGCAAACCCTGCTTCCATCTTCCATTCAGAAGAATTCCTGGGAAACTCTGAGTTAAAACTCAAAGTTTCTTCTCTCCTGTGTGGGTCTTTTTACATACCCTCTGTGGCAGGTATGCATTATTGGCTTAACTTTAGATAACACTGACTGCTATGAATAAAGTCTAAACTTTACAGTCCCCTTTTAAATAGTAAAGAAAGTTCTCAAAAAAAAAATTGTTTCCAGAAGTAGGATTTGAACCCATTCAGATACTTGTCCTTTAAGTCTACTTCCTAACCACCCACCCACCAGCATAAATGGAGAGAATAGCAGTTATGCACACTGAAAAATGTTATGGGTTGGGTCCTTATATGACTGGCTTTGAGAAACTAATTGAAAAGCAGTGGATTGAAGATGCAATACGATGTAACAGGGTGGTCTGCCTCTCTAAAGGCCAGAGGGTCTGGGGCCAGCCAGTGCATTTTGATTATCAGACCAAGCTGGGAAAGGGTCAGGTGTTTTCTATAAACTGCTGAGGGAGCTCAGTTGGAGAGTATGGCAGGAGGGAGATTAGTGCCTGTGACTTACAGAGGAGGGTTGGCTCTGGGCCACTATGATGTGTGTTGGTCATAGCTTTATTTTGTGTTACTTTGTGAGTGTTTTGTTTGAATTAATAAACTTTGTCCTGAGGGAAGGGCCTGAAAGAGACTAGAGTGGCCCTGAGTTTTAACTAAGGTGGTGAGGGGACCCACCAGCCTATATAAAGCACCTTTTGAATAAAGAGATAATTTTACATTTTAAGCATAAACTTCTTTATTTAAACATGCAGTCACAAAGTGAATTTCATAAATATGGGGGAGGGAGGGAAGATAAAGATATATATAGATATATAATCTTTATCTGATACCAGTGTTACCAAAGATGAAAATGACTTAAATATGATACCTGAAGATTTAAAGACTAAGTTTTATGAAAATGGGGTTCAAGTGAGACTTTTGAAGTGAGGCAACTGATTTTTTAATAGAAATTTTGGAGTAGTCAACAAACTTAACCTAGCCAAAATGTCTTCCCTTGGGAAATACCAAAATCTTGGTATTTGCAGTTGATGGCAAACAATAGCTATTGTGATTGTATAAAGCATACAATGGCCTCACAGTCAAATTAATTTTTAAATGCCAGTTGTATGATTTATTGTAAACAAATGAAAGTAGACATTTTAGTCCAAAAGCTGTTTGGCAGAGGCATTTTTTATTGTATGCGAAATGATTAGTGCAATTGGTTGGGGCTTGTAGGTGCTACTGCAGTACAAATAATAAATCATAACATCTTTAAATATGTGTTATACAGAAATTATAAAACACTTGGATTAAATGAAAACAGGCACAGTAACTTTTTCCTGATATTACAGTATTAAATTGGGTAATGGAAGAGCCAAGTCAATGGGTGCCCAAAGCATGGCCTTGGATTTTAACAGTTGGGATGGCTATGATGTTAAATTTGTTCAATACTCCATTATTTCTTTGTGCAAAATCAGTTGTTTCAACCTAAAGAGTGATTAAGTGAAGAGTGTAGGTATGAAAGGAATGAAGTTGTGTTAGGTACAGTTGGTTCAAGGCAGGTGTCTTTCAAGGGACCACATAAGTTGTCCAGCTAGTGAGGGCCTTCTAAACGAGGACCACCTATTGTGTAGCGTAGCGGTGGCCAACCTGAGCCTGAGAAGGAGCCAGAATTTAACAATGTACATTACCAAAGAGCCACAGTAATAAGTCAGCAGCTCTACATCAGCTCCCCGACCCCGCTCCCAGCGCCTCCCACCCACCGGCAGCCCCAAGGATCAGGGCCTCCCACTGCCTCCCCACACCTCCTGATCACCTGTTTCATGGCATGCAGGAGGCTCGGGGGGGGGAGGGGGGAGAAGTGAGGGCACTGCAGGCTCAGGGGAGGGGGCGGGGCCTGTGGCAAAGCTAGGGGTTGAGCAGTGAGCACTCCTGGCACATTGGAAAGTTGGTGCCTGTAGCTCCAGCACCGGAGTTGGTGCCTATACAAGGAGCCGCATATTAACTTCTGAAGAGCCACAGGTTGGCCACCCCGGTCTAGGACCTGGTATTTTAATTAAGTACCACTATAGGTTTTGAGTTTGCAAATGATTACCCTTTTCATTTCAGCTATAGTGAGGTTGGGGGCACATATGCTATTTTATGCATGCCTCTAGCCATCAGGATTTTCCTTTCCTATAACATTTCACACGAGGTTAAGTTGCTGGAATAAAAATGCAAAGCAGTTGAAGGACATGGAGAAAACCCTCCCTGTTAACTCTATGTAACTTTGGGTCTTTAGAAGTGAGAAAAACCATAATAATGCTCATCACTATATAAGGCTGTTTTAATGAACTGAATGATCTAGAGTCCTAAATACAGGTCAGGTATCCAGGAACTTCTGAGTTCTAATCTTGTTTCTGTCACATCATATTGTGTGCCCTTGAGTATGTTAGTGATCCTCAAGGAACTACATTAATCTGAACGAGGAATCTTTTAGTTCTCGCCCGCAGCATCCACATGGGGGCGTTACAGTGCAGCACTCTGATGTGCACTGCTATTCACACCCCATAATCCGAGCTGTGGGGCAGTGTAGATGTACCCTTAGTTTAAACTGTTGCAGTAGGAAAAATACTAGTTCCTGCTCATGAAGGGGTGAAATTTCTTCATTAATGCCTGTACTGCACTTTCAAAAGTACTTCATGAAGTCTACTTACTTCCTACAATTTCCTAAAGCTCTTCCAATAAATTATTATTAAACCTCTGTTGGATATTTAAATTTTCACAGTAACAGTTACAGTTCATAAGCACCCACAAAAATGCGTTAATAAAATAACATCACTTATAGCTTTATGGAGGAAAAACAGTTTCTTGAACCACAACATAAATATTCCGATATTATTTTTCATCTGTACTTGGAAAAGGGGGTTATCTTTTTCATTTGTCTTATGTGAACAAATTAATATTAACTGTAAGTGAGCTTATGTGTTTGCTCTGTGTATGTTGGCAGAAAGATTTTTTTTTATAATTTTGATGGATAATATTGACGTTTGTAAACATTTTTAGATTTTTTTAATCTATTTAAATTTTCACGGTTGTGGGGAAATTCTGGGATGGTCAGACAATATAGGGTCGAACAATAATAATTTAATGATGGTAGATGTTGAGATTCAAAAAGTTAAAGCTTTATAATTTAAAATACAAATTGTCAACATCATATGTCAAAATATGCAAAATGAATAGCCTTAAAATCAAATTCTAATAAATTCTCCAACAGCATGTTTCTTTCTTTGCCTACCTGTACATTTTGATTATTAATGGAAATATTTTTCATTGTGTGTGTACAGTGAAATTTGTTGATATTTACCAATACAAATCTAATCCTTCCAAGTGTAAAAATAATGTTGTTAAAACAAGTATGAGTGTGTGTACATATTTTTGAGGGTGTCTGTGCATGTACTGCATGCATTTAGGTTGGTGTGTATATAGGCTTTGCACACAACTGTAGGCATGTATGGATAAGGGAGTTTCATGATTTTTACCTTTGCCTTTTCTGAAATAATCATGTATGTCAACAAGGGGTTTTTTGTGTGTTTTTCTGCATGTGTCTATTACATTTTGTGTTTCTAGTTATGTGTACTTGTACTGATTGCACTTGATGTTCATATTGCCCTGGTATATATTTGCAAAATTTATAAAGCCAGTCTGGTCAGTAAAATCTGTATGAATGTGCATTAACTTTGGCACAAAGGCTGTCCTGCAGTTTTCCCCTAGATTTGTGAGAAGCTAATTCTATCGGAGCTTGACATAGAGGGGAAAGGAGTAGTGAGAGGAAGTGGTCTGTAAAATTATGTATTTGCTTTCTTTGAGCCCAGAACTTTATCTCTGACTCATAGCCTGAAAAGAAGAAGTGTTAGGATAGAAGTAGACTCGCTATTAATTCTTCTAACAATAACAAAACTGTCGGGAAGAAAACCCAGTTTTCTGAAGGGCCTGCGTGTGGGCAGTTAGGCCTACTGGTATTCTGCATGTTTCCTTTCATTAACTTTTTTTTTTTTTTTTTTTTTTAAATCAGCCACAGCCAAGAACAACATTTATTTCAGAAAGGAGAGGGGAATGTCTATGTTTGTCTCTCTAAGACTTCATGATTTTGATTTGGTTTTATGGTTTGCTAAATAAATCAAATTAAGAATGTGAAATATTTATTGCTAAAGCATTTAAAATATGTTGAGAACATTTTATTTGTAATTTTTTGGTTTACAACTACATTTTAGTAGCTTACATTTACATTTTAGTAGCTTCCCCTAATATTTCAAGGCTATTTTTATTGTAGTGAAATTCAAATGTAATTTCATGAAAATGGTTACATTTCATTATTTAAAAACACAATAAAATAAAACACCTGTTTGTACTTGGGTATCTGGGTACTTCATATTCTGAATGAGTTACAGTTAAGGGTATGTCTACACTACGAAAAAAGGTTGAATTTATAGAAGTTGTTTTTTTAGAAATCGGTTTTATATATTCGAGTGTGTGTGTCCCCACAGAAAATGCTCTAAGTGCATTAAGTGCATTAACTCGGCGGAGTGCTTCCACAGTACCGAGGCAAGTGTCGACTTCTGGAGTGTTGCACTGTGGGTAGCTATCCCACAGTTCCCACAATCTCCGTTGCCCATTGGAATTCTGGGTTGAGATCCCAATGCCTGATGGGGCTAAAACATTGTCGCGGGTGGTTCTGGGTACATATCGTCAGGCCCCTGTTCCCTCCTTCCCTCCGTGAAAGCAAGGGCAGACAATTGTTTCGCGCCTTTTTTCCTGAGTTACCTGTGCAGATGCCATACCACGGCAAGCATGGAGCCCGCTCAGGTAACCGTCACCGTATGTCTCCTGGGTGCTGGCAGACGCGGTACTGCATTGCTACACAGTAGCATCAACCCATTGCCTTCTGGCAGCAGACGGTGCAATATGACAGGTAGCCATCATCGTCATGTCCGAGGTGCTTCTGGCCGTGTCAGCCAGGAGCGCCTGGGCAGACATGGGTGCAGGGACTAAATTTGGAGTGACTTGACCAGGTCATTCTCTTTAGTCCTGCAGTCAGTCCTATTGAACCGTCTTATGGTGAACAGGCAGGCGATACGAATTGCTAGCAGTCCTATTGCATCATCTTCTGCTGGGCAGCCATGAGATGTGGATGGTATGCAGTCCTTCTGCACCGTCTGCTGCCAGCCAAAGATGTAAAAGATAGATGGAGTGGATCAAAACAAGAAATAGACCAGATCTGTTTTGTACTCATTTCTCCCCCCCCCCCCCGTCTAGGGGACTCATTCCTCTCGGTCACACTGCAGTTGCTCACAGAGAAGGTGCAGCAAGGTAAATCTAGCCATGTATCAATCAGAGGCCAGACTAACCACCTTGTTCCAATAAGAACAATAACTTAGGTGCACCTTTCTTATTGGAACCCTCCATGAAGTCCTGCCTGAAATACTCCTTGATGTAAAGCCACCCCTTTGTTGATTTTTAACTCCCTGAAGCCAACCCTGTAAGCCGTGTCGTCAGTCGCCCCTCCCTCCGTCAGAGCAACGGCAGACAATCGTTCCGCGCCTTTTTTCTGTGCGGACGCCATACCAAGGCAAGCATGAAGGCCGCTCAGCTCACTTTGGCAATTAGGAGCACATTCACACCACACACATTATCCAGCAGTGTATGCAGCACCAGAACCTGGCAAAGCGATACCAGGCAAGGAGGCGACATCAGCGCGGTCACGTGAGTGATCAGGACATGGACACAGATTTCTTGAAAGCATGGGCCCTGCCAATGCATGCATCATGGTGCTAATGGGGCAGGTTCATGCTGTGGAACGCCGATTCTGGGCTCGGGAAACAAGCACAGACTGGTGGGACCGCATAGTGTTGCAGGTCTGGGACGATTCCCAGTGGCTGCGAAACTTTCGCATGCGTAAGGGCACTTTCATGGAACTTTGTGACTTGCTTTCCCCTGCCCTGAAGCACATGAATACCAAGATGAGAGCAGCCCTCACAGTTGAGAAGTGAGTGGCGATAGCCCTGTGGAAGCTTGCAATGCCAGACAGCTACCGGTCAGTTGGGAATCAATCTGGAGTGGGCAAATCTACTGTTGGGCTACTTGCTGTGATGCAAGTAGCCCACGCAATCAAAGATCTGCTGATATCAAGGATAGTGACCTGGGAAATGTGCAGGTCATAGTGGATGGCTTTGCTGCAATGGGATTCCCTAAGTGTGGTGGGGCCATAGACAGAACCCATATCCCTATCTTGGCACCGGAGCACCAAGCCGGCGAGTACATAAACCGCAAGGGGTACTTTTCAATAGTGCTGCAAGCTCTGGTGGATCACAAGGGATGTTTCACCAACATCAACATGGGATGGCCAGAAAAGGTACATGACGCTTGCATCTTCAGGAACTCTGGTCTGTTTCAAAAGCTGCAGGAAGGGACTTTATTCCCAGAAAATAACTGTTGGGGATGTTGAAATGCCTATATGTATCCTTGGGGACCCAGCCTACCCCTTAATGCCATGGCTCATGAAGCCGTACACAGGCAGCCTGGACAGTAGTCAGGAGCTGTTCAACTACAGGCTGAGCAAGTGCAGAATGGTGGTAGAATGTGCATTTGGACGTTTAAAGGCACGCTGGTGCAGTTTACTGACTCGCTTAGACCTCAGCGAAACCAATATTCCCACTGTTATTACTGCTTGTTGTGTGCTCCACAATATCTGTGAGAGTAAGGGGGAGACGTTTATGGTGGGGTGGGAGGTTGAGGCAAATTGCCTGGCTGCTGGTTACACGCAGCCAGACACCAGGGCGGTTAGAAGAGCACAGGAGGGCGCGGTATGCATCAGAGAAGCTTTGAAAACCAGTTTCATGACTGGCCAGGCTACGGTCTGAAAGTTCTCTTTGTTTCTCTTTGATGAAACCCGCCACCCCTTGGTTCACTCTACTTCCCTGCAAGCTAACCACCTTCCCCTCCTCCCAGCCTCAGCACTGAATCCTGCCTCCTCTCATCACGCTGCCACAATCATTGCTTGCAGAGGCAATAAAGTCATTGTTGCTTCACATTCATGCATTCTTTATTCATTCATCACACAAATAGGGGGATGACTACCAAGGTAGCCCAGGAGGAGTGGTGGAGGAGGGAAGGAAAATCCCACACAGCACTTTAAAAGTTTACAACTTTAAAATGTATTGAATGCCAGCCTTTTTTTTTTTTTTTTTTTTTTTTTTTGGGCAATCCTCTGTGGCGGAGTGGCTGGTTGGCCGGTGGCCCCCCCCACCACGTTCTTGGGCATCTGGGTGTGGAGGCTATGGAACTTGGGGAGGAGGGCGGTTGGTTACACAGGGGCTGTAGTGGCAGTCTGCGCTCCAGCTGCCTTTGCTGCAGCTCAACCATGCACTGGAGCATACTGGTTTGGTCCTCCAGCAGCCTCAGCATTGAATCCTGCCTCCTCTCATCACGCTGCCGCCACATTTGAGCTTCAGCCCACCACTTACTCTCTTCAGCCCGCCACCTCTCCTCCGGTCATTTTGTGCTTTCCTGCACTCTGACATTATTTGCCTCCACACATTCATCTGTGCTCTGTCAGTGTGGGAGGACAGCATGAGCTCAGAGAACATTTCATCATGAGTGCGTTTGTTTTTTTTTTCTTTCTAATCTTCACTAGCCTCTGGGAAGGAGAAGATCCTGTGATCGTTGAAACACATGCAGCTGGTAGAGGAGGGGAAAAAAAAGGGACAGCGGTATTTAAAAAGACACATTTTATAAAACAGTGGCTACAGTCTTTCAGGGTAAACCTTGCTGTTAACATTACATACATAGCACATGTGCTTTTGTTACAAGGTCACATTTTGCCTCCCCCCCACCGTGTGGCTCCCCCCTCAACCCTACCCCTTCCCCGTGGCTAACAGCGGGGAACATTTCTGTTCAGCAGCAGGCAAACAACTCAGCAGGAACGGGTTCCTCTGAATGTCCCCTGAAGAAAAGCACCCTATTTCAACCAGGTGACCATGAATGATATCTCACTCTCCTGAGGATAACAGAGAGATAAAGAACTGATGTTGTTTGAACGCCAGCAAACATACACTGCAATGCTTTGTTCTACAATGATTCCTGAGTACGTGTTACTGGCCTGGAGTGGTAAAGTGTCCTACCATTAAGGACACAATAAGGCTGCCCTCCCCAGAAACCTTTTGCAAAGGCTTTGGGAGTACATCCAGGAGAGCCGTGAATGCCAGGGCAAATTAATCCTTTCACATGCTTGCTTTTAAACCATTTATAGTATTTTAAAAGGTACACTCACCAGAGGTCCCTTCTCCACCTGTCGGGTCAAGGAGGCAGCCTTGGGTGGGTTCGGGGGGTACTGGCTCCAGGTCCAGAGTGAGAAACAGTTCCTGGCTGTCGGGAAAACCGGTTTCTCCTCTTGCTTGCTGTGAGCTATCTACAACATCATCATCCTCCTTCTCCTTCTCCCGTGTTGCCTCCATCGCCATTGAAGGAGTCAAACAACATGGCTGGGGTAGTGGTGGCTGAACCCCCTAAAATGGCATGCAGCTCATCATAGAAGCGGCATGTTTGGGGCTCTGACCGGGAGCGGCCGTTCGCCCCTCTGGTTTTCTGGTAGGCTTGCCTCAGCTCCTTAAGTTTCACGCGCACTGCTTCGGATCCCTGTTATGGCCTCTGTCCTTCATGCCCTGGGAGATTTTGACAAAGGTTTTGGCATTTCGAAAACTGGAACGGAGTTCCGATAGCACAGATTCCTCTCCCCATACAGCGATCAGATCCCATAATTCCCGTTCAGTCCATGCTGGAGCTCTTTTGCGATTCTGGGACTTCATCATGGTCACCTCTGCTGATGAGCTCTGCATGGTCACCTGCAGCTTGCCACGCTGGCCAAACAGGAAATGAGATTCAAAAGTTCACGGTTCTTTTCCTGTCTACCTGGCCAGTGCATCTGAGTTGAGAGTGCTGTCCAGAGCGGTCACAATGGAGCACTCTGGGATAGCTCCCGGAGGCCAATACCGTCGAATTGTGTCCACAGTACCCCAAATTCGATCCGGCAAGGCCTATTTAAGCGCTAATCCACTTGTCAGGGGTGGAGTAAGGAAATCGATTTTAAGAGCCCTTTAAGTCGAAATAAAGTGCTTCATCGTGGGACGGGTGCAGGTTTACATCAATTTAATGCTGCTAAATTCGACCTAACGTCCTAGTGTAGACCAGGGCCAAGTTAAATGGGCACAGTTTGTGGAAAGAATAGTAAAGAAAATGTTACCTACTCCTTAACATAGAGTACTTTAAGCAAGACCTGCATTTTGTCTCATACTAAGAAAGGCATCATTGTATTAATCAACTGTTCTCAAAGGTTAGCTAGATTATAGCTTGGAGAGCAAATGTGCAGAATATAATTTAAATCTTTTATTTCTCAGATGGTTAAATTTCTTGGTCATCTCTCTTGAGCACAGGGCAAGAGCAAGTTTCCTGCTTGTATAGCTTTTTAATTTTAATATTTTAAACTGTAAATATATTTATTGTAAGTACTTTCTCCATTCATTATTATAAAGGTCATTATTATAAATATATCAAAAATATATATTTTGACAATCCAAGCATTTTCTTTTTTCACTCATGATATTAAAAACAGGTATAACTTTCTGGTCAGATGTTATAAAATCTGTGCAACAGTTATTTCAGTGATTATAAACAATGACACACCTATTTAGAATATTTATAACTGCATTTTATTTATAACTGTGTATTTTATCATGTTGGGTGCAAAAATATATAGAACCAGAATAAAAGAATTAGGAGAAATGGAAATGCCTGTATTAAATTAATAACTGAGCTATTTGAGGAAAGATGGGCTATATGGGATAAAATTATTTTTTTAAAATTGATACTAAAACAATATGAATTCCTATGGAAATGAGTATTCCATGATGTCTTAGCTCTTTTGTATTTGCTCCCTTTCTTTTAATAATTATGTAAGGATATATGTTCCAGCAACAATTCTGTTCCTAGAAACATAGGACTGGAAGGGACCTCCTGGGTCATTAAGTTTAGTCCCTTGCTGTCACAGGCAATGCAATCATATAATCCCATACATAAATTTATCTAGCTCTGTCATGACCCCAGATTTCCTATGCCCTAGGCTCTTGTAACTGCTACCATCACCAAGCTCTACATTAGGAAATTATATATCATGTCACCCCTCACTCTGCTACCTCTTTTCCAAGGACTCTGTTACCAGGAGCAGGGCGCTCGCTGATCAATATGACAGGTGCTCTTCAGGGCCACTGCAGGAATACCCACTATCCAACAGCTCCATTCCAGATCTGGTTAGCAAACTCTCTCTTACAATTGACTTACAAGTAAACCCATGGATGAATTCATTTACTGTTCATCTGGAGGTACCTTCTTTACCCTCTCAACACAGGAAAGCCTGCTACAGGTCTCAGTTCAGATTTCCTTCTCAGAAAATGTGGGGTCCTAAATCTTCCAACATGGATTTCAATGCTACCTTCCCAGTAGCCTGGACCCATACAGTCCCTGGGCCTTGTCTCTGGTGTCCTGAAAGGCCAGTCCTAGCACTTTCATTGAAATCCTTACAAAACCCTATGTGTAGCTGGCAAGCTTCAACTCTCTTCTAACAGCACATGCACTCCTGCTGACATTTGAATGAACATTCCATGGTGGCTCCTAGCAACTAAATGGGCCTTTACAGAGTCTGCAGATGTTAAATCACTGTCTCATGTCCTATCACAGGTTTTACTTCCCACAACCCCATACACAAAATAACATTAACTGAACTCACCGTATTATTCTCCATAAGTTTTGTCTTGAAACTAGTTAGGTTTTTTGTCCCCACTTCTCCTATTGGAAGGCTGTCCTGGAACCTCACTACTATGATGGTTAGAAATCTACTTCTAGTTGCCAGCCTAAATTTACTCATGGCCAGTTTATACCCATCTGTTCTCGTCTTGTAATTTATCTTTAAATTAAAGGTCTAATGTTTGGTTTAAAATATGTAATAAAAGTATATAATCTGTGACAGGAGGTATTTATAAATCCTAGGTTTTTTACAATTTTCTCTCCAATTACTCACATCGGAAAACACATTAGGATATTTTAGTTAACATTCAGATTTATAAATGACCATTTTTCCTTACCAGGTATCTCTGCACTTATTTAAAATACATGTCTATTTTGTATTTTAAATTTTTAAAACATTTTTAGCTTCCTCATGATTTTAGCTTTTCCCTCCCCCCCTCCTTTTTTTTTTTTTAAAAAAAAAATTATTTCTAGAGGTGGTGTTACTTTGCAGTCATTGGCTTAGAAGTACTGGGCCAGACACAAATCTTATTGGTTTCCCTCCCAAGGTAAGATTGGTTTTCTAGTTGGGGGTCAGGTGCTGGAATACGTTCAGCTGGACCCTGAGCATAACATTATATCTGGTACGCTGTCATGTCCCATGATAACTTATTTCTCAGTCAATCTCTTATCTTTCCCATTAATCTCATTTTTAACATGTTACTCTAGCCCAGTTCTGTTTGAGATCACAAGCTACGAAGGAATGTTTAAATTTAAAAACAATTATTTTTTCTTCCAGGAAAATAATGAACAAGGCGGTGCAACAAAAGAGTATTACATTAACGTAAGAAAGACCAGGTAGGTGAGGTAATGTCTTTTATTGGACCGCCTTCTATTGGTGGAAGGGACATGTTTTTAGCTTCACACAGCACAGAAGTCTTCAGGAAAAGCTCTGTGAAGCTCAAAAACATGTCCCTTCCACCAACAGAAGGTGGTCCAGTAAAAGATATTACCTCACCCATATTGTCTCTTTCATATCCTGCGACTGACATGGCTACAATAACCTTACTTACTTGTTTATGTAACACCCTTAGCAGCAGATAACCGCTTCCTCATTCATAAACGTTCATAATAATAACAGGAAATCTTATAGACAATAACCTTAATGGACAAACACCTAACAAATCAGTATCTATTTTTACTTTAGGGTAAGGTTGTGAGAAATAACAGATTTTTTTCATTGAAAAAAATATCAACAAAACATTCTGAGCCATCCCCCAGTCTACTTAAGCCAAATATCCTCTGACATCAGGGTTTATTATATACTTTTTTTTCACATGTAGATTTTCGACCTATTATTTGTTACGTGTCCTTATAAATCCTAACCAGTGTAATAATAGAGAAGAAAAAGAGCTGTTAGGTCATTTTTCCAGCTCAGGTGGCTCTCTGAGGGGCCTGTGCAAGAGTGCTCACTACAGTAGATTACCAACTGCATTGTAATACCAGGCAAAGCTATCTCAAATCACTTGTGGCATAGGAACAATAAGTAAGCTTGATATTGCTTTAGAAAACACAATATGGTATGTGTCAGTTAAAAGCAGCTCATCTGAGGATGGTAGAAAAAGGAATATTGTAAGAAAAAGAAGAGCTAGAGCACAAATAATGACAGGTTTCAGAGTAGCAGCCGTCTTAGTCTGTATTCGCAAAAAGAAAAGGAGTACTTGTGGCACCTTAGAGACTAACAAATTTATTTGAGCATAGGCTTTCGTGAGCTGCAGCTCACAAAAGCTTATGCTCAAATAAATTTGTTAGTCTCTAAGGTGCCACAAATACTGCTTTTCTTTTAGCACAAATAATGTAGATGAAAAGTTCCTAAGAACACCCCATGGAAAAAAATCAAATATAAATTGCCCTCTACTTTTAGGGCTAATATTCTTAAAGGACAATCTCGGGGGACAAATTCTTGTGCTGATTTATACTCCATAGAATTCTGATAGCATTGGGGGTAAATCCATGCAGAATTTATTTTTATCAAGGTTTCTATAAATTTCATAATGGAGTCTATGCAACTGCAGAAGGCTGGAAATATTGCGGAACATCACCAGAGTTTTGGCTGCAAAGATACTGGAGCTAGGGTTGCACCATCCTAATCAAATTATATTGCCTAGCCAGTGCAACAACTCCTTTCCTTCTGTAGCTTTTGGGCTAAACGTAACAGAAGACAAAAATATATAAAGATGATGTGAGCAGGAGGCAGAGAATAAAAGGACAGAGACAGATAGTGAAAAATAATATTTTTTTCATTTTATCCTAATGCTTCTCTCCAACATAATTTTTAGAATTCACAGTTCTATAAGTAAAAATTTTGTGTTTAGGCAGCCCACAGGACTACCATGTAATAAAACAATTCTTTCATTGTAGAAAGAGACAGGAAAAAAATAGAATACCTGATTAACACATGATTAATGAAGCCATCAGTTTTTCAAACTATAAAGGTGTCACTGAAAGAGTCTTCTTGCCTTGTGAAAGTCAGGAAGGTGGAGAGGCTTCTTTTGTTAATAAGAAATCATTAAGGCACTGAATGTATTGTCTCTATAGAACCTCCCCCCAACCCCACTCCATCAAAAATGTAAAAGCTGAAGTGAGGGGGTCATGTCACAGATTACAAACCAATCCAGCTCCTTAAAAGATCATGCACCAGAGCAAGCATATGTAAATTTATTAGTATACACCAAAGATTATAAACACAGTAGCCCACATGGGGTACAACATTGCCAAGGAAAACTGCAGGTGGTTTTTGCTGCTGCTTTGTTTGTTTGAGCTGGCATTTAAGTTTCTTTCTGGAACTTTATCTTCCATCCTTCATACTTCTGCCTATGCTAACACTAACTGATCATAACCTCCTCCCACTTTGTGTTGAAGAAGGCTTTATATATCAAAGGTCCCATGTTGCTTTGGGCTCTATTCCTATAAATACTTGCATGCTTTATATCAATAGGACACATGCATAAGTATTTGCGGGATCAGGGCCTTAAATTATGCACCTGTGACTGTCAATCAGCCACAGCTGGGCTAGTCAGACTCTAATGGCTGCTATTACTCAGAAAGCAGCTGTCAGATTTATTCCTTCTCTTGGCTCAATCAGAGAGGACCATTTCAGGTAAGGAGAAAAGAGGAAATAAAACCAGAAAATCTATAAGATTTCTTTATTAGGATATACTAAGCTTATCCTTTTTTGACTCAATTAGCCCTCAATTAAGGGAAATGGCTTTCTCTTTAATTTTGGGGGGAAATTAAGAGAATGCTGCAGAGATGTAAAAAGAGGACGAGAATGGTTAACTGTCTTTTAAACTATATGGGTTATGTTCATTCACATACACATATAATGTGAAAAATAACTTCTAAAGTAGAAAAAGGGACTAGGGGAAGGAATAGGGCTAAACACTCCTCTTTCGGAACACTTTCCTTTCAGGAATCTCTAAATAAATAGATGAGATACCAGAGAATAGAGTTTCCTTTTCTGCTATGTAATTTAGGAAGAGCCCTTCTCCAGAAAAAAGTAGATATTAAACAACAAAATCTTCATAAACAGACAGGATGCCTGCCTCAGCAGGCCAGCCTAAAATCATGAGCACAACCAGTTTAATATCTCGTAATTCCTCTTGCTGAAGTCAATATCGTCCCCCTGTGGGGAGTTACTCTTTAAATGGTCCATTTCATTTCAAACTACTTTGATGTTCATTCATTAAAAACAGTAGCAAAGACTGGGACATATGGATTATGGAATTATAATCGCTGTCATTGATTTGGTCAATAAGGACACACGAGCATATCAGCATTTCTTTTTTTTTATCAAAATAAAACTCCTAGTTTTGGAAAACAGTTTTGTTAGATTTGAATCAAAAGTCTGGTCTCACTCAAGGGAGACTTCCTTATTTTGAATTAGCATTATGGACCCAGCCCTGCAACTGGATAAACGTAGAACCTTATGCTCTCATGGGGCCACACTGAGGCATAGTCTACCTGCATGGATCCCATTGCAGGATCAGGGTCTTAGTATCTGTCTGTCTGTCTGTCTCTCATGATAAAGAATTTTGTTGTTTTAGGTTTCAATGAGATATTTAAAGTCATTCTCATTTTTAACATAAATCCTATGCATTTATCTTTTTCTAGCTTGAACTTTGAATTTAATCAGTAATGAAATACCACCATGTCAAATGTTCTAATTCCTCTCTGAGTAAAACCTGTTTTTCTAAGACTGGCATTTTGAAGACTAAGGATTTAGGCTTCTCAGTACACTAAAACTTTCAGAGCACCCTTTCAGCAATCCCTTAGTTCAGGAATTGTAAGGTAGAGTTAGAGGAATTCTTTAGTCTTTTTTTTCTTACATGCTATCTCTTATGCTTGGAACTTCCTCATCCTATTTGTATGAAAATTGACTGCTCTCTTAAAATATTTCCTTAAAACACACTTATTTCCTGAAGTCTTTCAAGGATAATCTAGAAAGTAGGTAATATTTCTATAGTTTTTTTGTTTTGTGTTTTAAATCTGTATTGCTTTGTTTCTGGACTTTGAGCTATTTGTTTGGTGCATTATGTACTTCAATTTATGTAATTTAGGGCCTGATTCTCTAAACTCCTATTGAGTTCAATTGGAGTTTTGGATGTGCAAGCAATGCAGGAACTGTAAATTCACCTTGGCCCAAGGACCACATCTATCTTTTAAAATTTGGCTTTAAATTAGGCACTTAGAGCCCTGATTCTGCTATAAGTTTGTGCTGGTGAAATCCTCTTGTGCAACTGAGGGAGACTGGCCAAAGTGTCTCATTTTTGTTCTTAAAGCTTGGGCTCCTATGATTGTGAGAAACTGTTTCCATTTTAAAACATGTAAGTTTCTGACTCTCCTGCTTTGAGAGAAAAGCTTTAAACTGTGAACCCTAAAGGCTCAAAAACCTGTTATTTTTAATATCTCATGATTTTGACGGGCTTGACTCTGAATGTTTGGTGTTGACAATATCGTGCATCAGGGTTTGCAGACTCCGTACCTGAAGCACTTAAATAAGAATAGCGTCAGCGGGCTACTGGACAATTTTAGAAACTAAAATAAATTAAATAAGCGAGGCCTTGGCTTTGTGCATGTGTTTGATTATGACCTAGAAGGAGTTGGCAGGATCCTCGGCACAGGATTCAGTAATTGCCCCCTCAGTCTTTTAAAGCTCATTCATTTTATGTAGTTCAACCACCCACACCCCACCTTTCCCCCCACCAAGCGGCAGCCTCCTGAGCTGATAAGGGGGGAGCGGCAAAGCCTTAGATATTTACCAGCACAGCCCTTGTGCGGCCATTTTATCATCCAGGGGATAGGGAAATTAGAGTCCCTTTCCCTGGAGGCTGTGGGCTGCACGCCCTGGGGTTAGGGTAGGGGCTGTGCGGTGGGGCTGAAGGATGACTAGTTAAGTCCCCGGGAGGAGAAAAAGGCAGCAGCAGGGTTCCTCGCTCCTGCAGCGGGGATATATGCGGGACCCGCAGGGAGAGGCTGAGTCAGGCCCCCTCATTCCCCCGCCGAGGTGGCAGCAGGCAGCTGCCAGGCCAGGCCTGGGCTGGAACCACTGAGGGCTGCCGGTGGCGGACACAATAAGGGAACGAGCCGACGCGCTGCTTCTTCCTCCCGCAAGCGGGCCGGAACAGGCAGGGAACGGGGCGGGGGAGCGTCGCTCGGTCGGTTGCTGCGGTGCCCTGGGGAAGCCGGGGGAAGGGGCTCGGGGCTGGGTTGCTGTGTGGAAGGCAGAGCGCGCGGGCCGGGCGAAGGGCCTGGCCCCCGCCGGCGGTGCCTGGGCGAGCAACGCGGGCATGGAGTGAGGGGAGCAGCGGCAGGAGGAAGATGGCCGGTGGCGGCGGCGGCGGCGGCTGCAGGGACAGCTTGTTTCTGGAAGGTGCGTGTGTGGCTGAGTGGGGAAATGTGGTACACGGGCGGCTCCTTCCTCCTGGCAACCAGCCGGCAAAGGGGCACGGCACGGACCGGAGGACATGTGGGGGGAGAGGGGGTGCGGGGGGAGGGACGCAGCGAGAGGTGGCCTGGTGTTGGGGGAAGGGTGAATGTTTGTAGGGGCAGGTTTGTCGGGGGGAGCGAGGCAGTGGCGGGGGGGGGGGGGGGCAGGACCGTGGGAGAGAGTTTATCCAGGGCTGGCACAGGGTGGCTCGTTGGCCTGGGATTAGCGACGTCCGGTATGGAGGGGCGGCTTGCGGGAGTCTGAGGTGGGAGGTTAATGGTCAGGTGGGGCTTGATGCAGAGCGGGGTCTCCGCTCGCTGCTCTGAGCCGCTCGGGCCCCCGGCCTCCGCTGGTTTCTTCTTCTTCTTCTTCTTCTAACGTTGTAAAAGGCCGATCTGAAGAGTTGGGGAAGTGGGGGCTGTGATATGGCCAGAGAAGACTTTTCTTCTGCTGCGGTTTCTCTCTTATGTTTGTGTCGCTGGAAAGAGGGAGCTTTGGGATTATTTTTAAAGCTTCAGGCTACTATTAGACTTAGACATAGTCTTGGTTTTTGCATCTGTCTCTAATAATAATGCAGAAATTAACTTAAACAAATTAATAAGGCTTAGAGATATTTACTCTAAACCTTCACAGTACAATTAAATATTATATTCTGTTAATCTAGCCTTGCAAAATTGCCATAAAAATTGACTAGAATAGGGGCAGTGTACCTTAGCTGCCCTTTTACCATAATGATAATGAAAAATCATAGACCTGAAAATACTCTGCTTGTATGAATAGAGTTTTGCATGTCTGTGATGGTTTGGGGTTGTTTGTTTTTTTGTTTTTTTTTTTTTGGCACAGCATATTTTGCAGCATGAATATTGTATAAAGCATGTACTGTACAGGATTTCTCTTAGTTTTTTGGGTTGTTGTATTTTAGCGGTTTGCATAGAGCAGAAATGTTGCCTTTCTGTGTGAATGAATACTTACTTTTAGGACATCAGCATTTCAGATGAATTTTTTAAAGACCTATTTCTTAGCCAACTATTGCAGAAATTTTTTTTAAGCATATGGTGGTGAAATAATGGTACCTATTCCACTCTTCCCTCCTCTCCCCATCTGACCATGATACTACCATAAGAATGACAGGTGTGGGGACAACCATGTGATGATCACTGGTTTTGTGTGTGTTCAGTGGGTGGTATGCCACTCCTGTATGTTATACAGGTGGCAAGCAAAAATAAGTAGCATGTATAATATTTCAAATATTATAAATCCTGGGGGGCTCCCTTTCTAACAGCAGTGGCAGATTAGCTAGCGTGCATTACAGTGCCAAAATATTCGGTAGTCCTATGATCGGTGGACAAAATAGGTCATTAATTTAGTTACATTTATATTGTATTCCAGATTATTTGGGAAACCCATTTATTTTACAGGTAGTGTCCAATAATGGTGATGGTCTAAGGAGTCAAAAGATGTTAACAGAGACTATTATGAGCTCTGTGTGAAGGAAAGTTTATGCAGGCAATGGTGCTAGGAAAAAGGAGTTAATTCTCCTGAGCGCACAATATCAGAGTTGCAGCCTATTAAAATAGCAGAATAGGCCTGTAACTGGATTATGGTGGGTTTTAATGTTAAACAAAAACAGGAAGTTTTGCAGATCAGGTACCATGACTACTATATGTGAAAGTAAAAGCAAAGGTGATGCAGATCTTTGTTTTTAGCAGCCAATGATATGGAATGGATGAGCACTTCAAATTGGCCTTTAGCGTTAGACCTATCATTGTCCAGAGTTCTGACTTTGGACAATAACAAAAGCAGAGGGTTGGGACAATGGTAAGAGATGTGTGAGGTAGACAAAAATAGGAGTGAAGGTGTAGTATAGACAAGAAAGTGAAGTAACACGTGTTGCTGAACCATGATTCGAAATCTGTACTAAGCTGAGTAGAGACTGAAGTTCTTGATGTTTTAATTATGTCTTAAAACATCTTTCGATTAATATAAAAACCCTAAAACCAACAACAACAACAACAAAAAACAGTAAGGAATTCATCTATTAGGTTACTCTTAAAAAAAAAAAATATATAAGTGGGCAGAGTTTTGAGAATTGTTGTTCCCCTCCCTGTCCCATATCAATCTTTTGGGAAACAAATGAGGTAGGAAGTGTGTGTAGGTGTAGCGACTGTCTGTTAATTCTGGCCTCATAATTAAATTGAGGTAATGAGATCAAAGGTGGACAATACTTTTTTTTTTTCTTCAAGTTAATGCGCATATTTAATAGCTCTGTTTGGCTTATAGTAACAATCTATCAATCAGACTATAAAAAAGGTAAAATATACAGTACAGAAAGAAAACTATTAAATTGTAAGCATGACAGTTTTATAGGTTTAAGTATTTTTTGGGATCTCCATTGAGACATTTTGTTTTCTTTCATTTGGTATAATAAAGATTCAATTAAAATGTCTGTCATTGTCTTAACAGTTTAATATTCCTCTTTTTATATTGAAATTATCCTATCAAAAATAGGATGGTTGATGTATGGAAAAACATTCCCTGACGGTTGTATATATTGCCTGTCCTGTTGTGCAGTGTGGTGATTCATAAGGTCATTCAGTTTTTGTCCATTTTCACCTATATAACATGGTTTGTCATCACTTAAAAAAATGTAGATTTGTCTTCTTGGAAATGCAAGAATGATTTAGAATTTCTGTGTTTGACTCTTTGACACTGTGTTTGATATGATGATGTAAATAATGTAGAGCATTGATTAACCTGGCTCAGAGCTGAGCTTTGCTTCTTGACTTTCAGCTCTAGTGGCTGTCAAAATACAGGTGGTACGGGGGAAAGACATTTATCTGTGTGATGCCAGTGGCCAAAGAGCTAACGTGATCCGTGGATGTATAAACAGGGAAATCTTGAGTAAAAATAGGGAAGTTATATTATCTTTGTATTTGGCACTGGTGCCACTACTATTGGAATACAGTGTCCAGTTTTGGTGTCCAAAATACAAAAAAGATATTGATAAATTGGAGATGGTTCAGAAAAGAGCCACAAGAATGATTAAAGGATTAGAACACATGCCTTATAGTGATTGAGCTCCTTGAATCGCTATTTATCTTCCAAAGAGAAGGTTAAGGGGTGACTTGATCACAGTTTATAACTACTTACATGAACAGAAATTTGGTTGAGTGCTCTTCAGTCTAGCAGACAAAGGTATAAGAAATTTCAGTGGGTGGAAGTGAAGGTAGACAAATTCAGATTGGAAATAAGGTGAGGAAATAACAAGGGTGGTTAACCACTGGAAAAATTTACCAAGGATTGTGGTGGAGTCTCCGTCACTGAAAATTTTTAAATCAAGATTGGATGTTCTTCTAAAAGATATTCTAGTTCAAAGAGCAATTAATTCAGGGAAGTCCTGTGGCCTTTGTTACACAGACTAGATGATCACAATGGTCCCTTCTGGCCTTGGAATCTATAAAGCTTATGCTTTTAAAGGTAATTTGCAAATGGAATTAACAATTTTTTTAAATAGCATTAGTATGTGCAGAATGCAGACTAATGAAAGCTTTCAACACATTAACTGAAAATTCTAGGCCAAATTGTCACTTCCATGATAACATGTTGCAACAGGACAAGGAAAATCTAATTTCCAAATTATGTAACTTCCTTAGGCCACGTCTACACTACCCGCCGGATTGGTGGGTCATGATCCATCTATCGGGGAATCGATTTACCGTGTCTAGTGTAGACAAGATAAATCGATCCCCGGTCGCTCTGCTGTCGACTCCGGAACTCCACCAGGGTGAGAGGCGGAAGCAGAGTCGACGGGGGAGCGGTGGCCATCGATCCCGCGGTGTGAGGACGCGAAATAAGTGATTCTAAGTCGATCTAAGATACGTTGACTTCAGCTACGCTATTCTCATAGCTGAAGTTGCGTATCTTAGATCAATTTCCCCCCCCCCCAGTGTAGATCAGGCCTTACAGTTTATCACTGGAGGAACAGAGGCCAGAGTTCTTGCCATATGCTCATGTTTTAAAAGAGCACTGAGCTTCAAACTCTCCTTAACTCAGAAGCCTGGAGGGGGGCGGGGGAATGATCCCAGTTAGTCTACAGAGGACCAAAAAATTCACAGAGACTCAGTGTCTCTGTGAATTCTTTGTTTCCAGTGGCAGCGCAGTTATCTCAGGAACTTATGCTTCATGGGATCCCTGGTGATGGCTGTCCCAACTCACTTGCCTTTAGTGAGAGATTGGAAGTTGCATGGGGAAGCTGCACAAGATCTTGCCAAGATCATTGTGTTACATGGAAAATCCCATCTGGTTGGGAGACGTGTTATTTGTAGCTGAAAGTGGTCAATCTCCAGCAGTATCCATTCATTACTCGAGCCATAATGTGGTGAGATGTTGTGGAAAGGTTTACTCGGAGTTGGGGTAGGGAAAATTATTCTCAGTCCCTCCTCCCAACAACAGAAATGGGGCAATTCCCACTGTTCATTTTTTCTGCAAACGTAGGAACAATGGTTATGATTTGGCCCCTCATATTTAATTTAGCTGCAAGGGGAATGTTTGTGCTGCTGTATGTCTCCTCCAGTCTCAATTTGAAACTTTCACAGTATTGTGGTAACGTGTATCAGATACATTTGAAGCACTCTGAAATGCACACTGTCTGACTAGTAGACTTTTTTTTTTTTTACTTTTATCTCAGTCTCCTGGCTACTACAAGAATGTGTTGGGAGTCCCTGTCCCTTCCCAAGCTTCTTTTTTAGAGCCGCTTCATGGGAATTTTTCCAAAGATGATCTCTCAGCTGGTGAGTGCTTCCTAAGCAGCCACAGAATGAAATAGATTCCTATTAATATCATGCTCACCGCAGATTTCTGACTAACAATAAGGATGACAACACTGGCTCTTAGCAGCAGCAGAAGCTTTGGACTTGTCTGCGGGAGGACTCTGGAAGACAGCACTTTATACTCAGTTCACACTTGGAGAATTCTTTGCAAAAGCAAGTATGGTAGAATAGTGTTTTTTGTTTTTGTTTTTTTTTTTTAAAAGAAATTTAGATTCTGTAGAAGCTGATGATATTTGTGTGGGAAAGTATCCTTTTTGCCCTGGGAGGTTAGATTTTTTTTCAAACTCTCACCATTGGAGGTAGGGGAGATGGTGGTAGTGGGAGTTTTATTTGGGGTGGGATATGTGAGTAGTGTAGGATAGAGTGGAAAGAAGGAGGAGAGAGTGAAGCTTTTATGCACATGGAGAATTTTAAGTACTCTGCCTTCCCTTGACCCCCTCTGACCTTTTCTAAGCAAGCAAATAAAGGTTTGGTTTTATTTTAAACAAAGTTAGCCAATTCCATTTGTCACGCTACTTATAACCTAGTGTATATGCAGTTTAAATGTGGGTAACTGGTGGGGGTTAAATTGATTTTGGATTGTAGGGAAATAGGCTTTTTTAAATCTAGGTAAGGCCTGTGTTTTCTCAACTTTCAGATGCACATGTGCACCCCTTTCCATGTCTCTTTCACACTGCCCTATTTTATACTCTGATTAATGCTCTGTCATATCCCCTTCATGTCCATGAATGTTCTGTCCCCTCCTCTCGCCTCCCTCAGCATTAGTCTCCCATTCTGAGAATGGGGAGCCTTGCTCCCTTCCACAGTTTCATGTGCTTCCTGGTCCTCTACCCCTTTCAAGCCCCAGCTTGCCAGTCCTTTTCTTTTCATGGTCCTCTGATCCACTGCACTTTCCCCTGCTTGCTTTTTCAGTGTGTGCATTTCATCTGTTTCCTGGAATCATTTAAGAAGTGGGTCAGTTTCTATTAATAAAGACTGCTTTTCATACAGTTTAAAAAAAAACATCATCAAACCTGAAAGCCACTTCTCAGTAAGAAACAAATCTGGATAATATTTTCAGACTTTACAAAAGTGAACCGCTAATATTTCAAACTCTGTCTTATTTGCCAGTCTTCCCCAGGATGAAATGTGTCATGGAAAACTTCAGGGGGTTTGTTTTAGGGTACTACGGGAGGCGTTTAAAATCGAATCTAAAAAGGAGCTATCTTCAGCCTTAACTATGGAGTGCATGATGCTGTTCCACGATAATGGACAATGCAATAATTGGTGGTATTCTCTAAAATTCAATAATTTTAAGGAAAAATTCTGTTCCGTATTACCTCCATGGGGAGAAAGGGTTTTATTTAGGGCTATCGATTAATCGCCATTAACTCAAAATTAATCGTGATTAATTGCAGTTTTAATTGCACTGTTAAACAATAGAATACCAATTAAAATTTATTAAATATTTTGGATGTTTTTCTACATTTTCATATATATTCTGTGTTGTAATTGCAATCAAAGTGTATATTTTTATTATAAAACTTTGCACTGTAAATGAGAAACAAGAAATAGTATTTTTCAATTCACCTTACACAAGTACTGTAGTGCAATCTTGTTGTCGTAAAAAAAAAAAAAAAAAATCTACATTTGTAAAGTGCACTTTTGTTTCGTTATATAACTTCACTCAAAACCAAAACAATGTAAAACTTCAGAGCCTCCAATTCCATTCAGTCCTACTTCTTGTTCAACCAGTCGCTAAGACAAACAAGTTTGTTAACATTTACAGGATATAATACTGCCCTCTTCTTATTTACAATGTCACCAGAAAGTGAGAACAGGCCTTTGTATGGCACTTTTGTAGCTGGCATTTAAAGGTATTTATGTACTACATATGCTAAACATTCATATGCCTCTGTGCTTTGGCCATCATTCCAGAGGACATGCTTCCATGCTGATGATGCTGATTAAAAAAAAAATGTTAATTAAATTTGTGACACAATTCTCCCCCAAGGAGTTCAGTGTCGCTTGCTCTGTTTTACCCCCATTATGCTATATTTTTCATGTTATGGCAGTCTCGGATGGTGACCCAGCACATTTTCTTCATTTTAAGAACACTTTCACTGCAGATTTCACAAAACGCAAAGAAGATACCAATGTGAGATTTCTAAAGATAGCTACAGCACTTGACCCCAGGTTTAAGAATCTGAAGTACCATCCAAAATCTGAGAGGGACGAGTTGTGGAGCATGCTTTCAGAAGTCTAAAAAGAGCAACGCTCCGCTGCAAAAACTACAGAACCCGAACCACCAAAAATGAAAATCAACCTTCTGCTGGTGGCATCTGACTCAAGATGATGAAAATGAACATGCATTGTTCCTTACTGCTTTGGATTGTTATCGAGCAGAACCCGTCATCAGCATGGACGCATGTCCCCTGGAATGGTGGTTGAAGGATGAAGGGACATATGAATATTCAGTGCATCTGGCACGTAAATATCTTGTGACACTGGCTACAACAGTGCGCTGGGAATGCCTGTTCTCTCTTTCAGGTGACGTTGTAAACAAGAAGCGGGCAGCATTATCTCCTGCAAATGTAAACAAACTTGTTTGTCTGAGCTACTGGCTGAACAAGAATTAGGACTCAGTGGATTTGTAGGCTCTAAAATTTTACATTGGTTTTACTTTTGAGTGCAGTTTTTTGTACATAATTCTACATTTGTAAGTTCAACTTTCATGATAAAGAGATTGCACTACAGTACTTGTATTAGGTGAATTGAAAAATACTATTTATTATTAACAGTGCAAATACTTGTGCTCACTTTATATTTATTTTTGATTATTGTATACTTTATATTCTGTTGTAATTTTAATCAATATATTTTAAAATGTAGATATCATCCCAAAATATTTAAATAAATGATATTCTATTATTGTTTAATCGTGCAATTAATCGTAATTAATTTTTTCAATTGCTTGACAGCCCTAGTTTTGTTGCTTGTGAGGTACAGGATTCTGGGAGCGTGTCCACAATCCCTTTGAACACATTGTGTTCCAAGTGGGATTTCTGAACCCAAAGGTCTTTTTTGTAAAGAGGGCTAATGGATTGTAAGGAAATGGATCCTGATTGACTGAAACCACAACACACTATGTATCCCCATGTATGGATGGGTGAAGAGGGCCCCAGAAGACATTGCCAGGGTTTCTTTTTAGGAAGCTCTGGAAGGTGTTGAAAATTGAGCCTTAACTATGGAGTGGCTAGTCCTGCTCCCCAGTAGCAGAATATGCTGTCCTATGGATGCAGGAGTGGCTATCTCATGATTTTTTTGGTGGTGGGGGGTCTTAACTTAAGATTTTTGAATGCTTGGTGTTGGCAATTACACACTAGCTTTTCTAGAGGGAGGGATGGTTCTGAAATCCAACTGTTTCTAGGTAGCAACCTCCCTCCCCCACCTTATTTAACAGTATTTCAGTGACATTCTTACACCTGTAAGCATGATGTGCCAAATATTTTAACAGACTAGTGCATAGTCTGATAAGGATGAAACATGAACATTTTGCAAGTGTTCTGAATATAAAGACATCAGATAACATTGTAGTCAGCCAGCTGAAATATTCTGAATATATTGTTTCCTCTTGTTTCACACAAGTGTGGAACACATCATGGATTGCTAGAAAGAGGCGTTATAGCTGTCAACAGTGTTGGCTCTTGCTACATATGTGACCTCTTTCTATATTAGTTGATCAGTGTCTATACTCTCACACAATACCTGCTGTTCAAAGTTTCAGCTGTTATACCTGAAGTCAACAGATGATCATGCTTTTTTGTGGTAGGTCCTAAAATATGAAATCTTGTTTTTTCTCTTCAAAGCTCTTTCTAAAAAAAGCAACAGTTTAATAATGACAATGTTTAGACCCATGTTTATCACCTTCCCTTTTAAAAATTGGACTTTTTTTTCCCATTTATATGTGTTTTATTTTGTGTATGGAAATGTCTTTATTACATTTGTTGAATTCTTTCATACAATGGCCAAACCCCTTCACGTGCCCTGCAAAAATTGTTTGACTACCTTTGCTACTTTTTTGAATCCAGCACTATCTAAATAAAATAATTATTTTTATACCATAGTTGTTTGTGATAAGTCAGCATTGTGTTTTTATAATTTTTAAAAGCAATATATTTTTGTTGAATGTGAATAAGGGAAAATGTAAAACAAACACCCTCACATTATTTTTGATTAGTTCAGACAACATGATGTGTACGTTAATGTAAGGAAAAACTGAAGTAATTTATTAACATAGTATATTCTAAACTTGTCTTTTACGGACCAGTCCATTCCAGTAGCAGGGACCACCATTCTTAAATGTATAAACTACAAATACATCCTTACTCCTTGAAGAAAGACTGGGACAGAGATATCATAAATAAATCTAATAAGAAATCTAGAAGATTTACATTGGTCCTTTGGTGTAACACTACTGACCCTAGTCTTTGACAGTTGCTTGCAAGACTATCTATTGATGTGTCCAATAAATAACTAGATGGTTGGTTCTGTCTACACTGGATTGATAAACTGATTGTATATTGCTGTGATTCTGGGTGATTTAATAAATTGTTGATTGGTTAAGAATAATCAAGTGTCCTGATTTAAAAAGAATATTGTTTAAGTTAAAAGTTGACCTGAAAATAATTGTGTTAAATTAGTAAGCTAATGTTTCATGGACTCAATGAAAGGGGTTATCCTAGTAAATTCCATTCTGAAATTGGCTATAACACTTATCCAACTGGTAAATCTGATTTGTTAGATTTCAGCTTTAAAATCTGTCCCCTTTGCAAATTTGTAAAATTGACTACACTTTCACAACATTTGGTTATTCTACACGGGGCACTGAAACTTTTACGGGTTCAGGACATTATTGAAAAATCCACATCCTATTTCTACTTCAGATTTTTTTGTTGATATTCTCCAGAAGAGGTGGTGGT
This sequence comes from Lepidochelys kempii, assembly GCF_965140285.1. Lineage (NCBI taxonomy): Eukaryota > Metazoa > Chordata > Testudines > Cheloniidae > Lepidochelys > Lepidochelys kempii. Next base: position 60,774,713 of record NC_136382.1, read on the forward strand.
TGTCTTTGACTTGTGTAGACTGTACTGGGCCAGACAGAACATAAATACCTACAGAGTTCAATCTAAGTATAGGCCTTGAAACTTTTGGGATAAAGAAATTAAGACAAAGTGATTTAGGAGGGAATTGCTAGAAACTCCAACCACTGCAAAAAAGGAGGGGAAGGGGGGAGGAGGAATTTAAACCATTCACTCAAACTTTTTTTCTCTCTAAAGCCAACTGCATCTAAGCCTCCAACTGTATCTAAGGGTATATTGCAATTAAAAACCTGCAGCTGGCCCTTGCCAGCTGGCTTGGGCTCACAGAAAATTGCCGTGTTTATGGTTGGGCACAGAGTGAAAGGGTCCCAGAGCTCATGCTGCAGCCCGAGCCTGAATGTCTAAAGTTAAACCACAATTAAACAGCCCTTAGCCTAAGTCAGCTGGCACAGGCCAGCTGTGGGGTTTTTAAATGCAGTGTAGACATACCCTTGGTGACTGTTGCTGAGCTAATGAACATTAATGCTTCTAGGATACTGTAAAGGCTGATTTCAAACATTTAGACTGAGATTTTAAAACCTTTCTCTCCACACCTTGTATATCTCCCAGATCCTTGAGAGTGATAATTACTATTTTAGAATTAATTTGATCTGTTTTGTGTGATTTTTGTTTTGTTCATTTCAATTTCTCTTTTTTGACTGGTTTCTGCCTTATAGTCAAACCAGGGAATGTACTGAATTGTCTAGATATGAAGCTGCCTGAATAGGAGCAGGAAGGCCTTTAGTGATCTCTCTTGCTGTTTTAATTTTATCTGGAAGTATTTTGTTTAATAATAAACCAATTATTTGTTATGGTTTGTGTGCCCTGTGGGTAAATAGGACAAACTTACTTGCCTGTGACAAGTCAGAAGCCAGCATGTGAGAGATTGATTGATTGATTATTCCTTTATCCACAATTGTTTTCTTCCCATTTTTATAGTAGGGTATAGAAAGTAACAGCTCGCTATGTATTTAATTTGCCACCCTCTCCCCCCTGCCCCCCCTTTATGGTAAGATATAGTGTTCTACATTTTTGTTGATATCCCAGCACCTGGATTTAATTTAACGGCAAACTAGTGAGGTTTGGTAAATGTTCTCTGCAACAGATTGCAGCAATATAAGTCTCTGCTGTGGAAGGAGATATATTTACCTTGCTACACCAATGCCTGTGGCGTAAATGTTTTTTGTATTGTTCAGTCTGCCTACATGGCATTGGGGGGAAGTGCCAGATAGCAGGATCCACCCTCTCAGAGCTAGAGCCTAATACAAAACAGAATATAGAATGGTTAGTGGGTAGTGGATTGCTATAGAAGGAGGGTCTGAGAATAAGTAACTCTTTTTTTAGGAGATTTTTGGAGCATGGCTGTTTGTAAGCTAAAAGAAAATTTAGTGTATTGATGAAATCAATTGTTGGTTGAAGCAATTTTTTGTTCTAGATAAGATGTCAAAAATGGTACTCTGGTGACTGTCCCTATGACATATAAGAATATTTCATTGTTACGTTGAATTAACTATACATGAAAATTGAGTTAGTGCATTTTATGGTAAAATGATGAATGTTGGTGTCTTATAATTTAAACCGCCCAGCAGTAACTAGTGACATGCCAGTACTGGGGCGGTGGGAGGAGGGAGGAGTGAAATACAGCTTTTGAACACGGTACCAGGAATATTGTGGGGTGGGGATGATGTCTAGTGACACAAAGTTGTTTGGCTTGTAAAAGATGTTTCAAGATTCATAACTACTGATATTTCTGTTGTTAATATGGTAGTTCTAAATGCTGTGTCTGTCTTACCTGGTTTAGGGTTAATTTAGCAAAACATAAATATCCTGCTCTAAGGCAGGGTCAGGCAGAAAAGATATGCAAGAGCAGGAGCAACCATGCTGGGGCTCATTGCTGCAACTGTATTTATAATTTCTGTGGCATATTTCTAAATGAAACAACCAACTTGTCACTGAAATTCCAGCAGAGGCAAGCACTGTGGGCTCTCTTTCATCACATCTTGGTAACAGATGATGTTCAGGTCTCCCTGGAGGCAGTTAAGGGACACTTTGCTATTAGGAATAGACTTCCAAGCCCTTACTGTCCAAACTTTTATGACTGTATGGCAGTGGTTTTCAACCTGCAGGCCGCTTGCAGCCCAGTTAGCACACATCTGTGGCCCAGCTATGTGCTTAAAAAAATTCAAAGATTGCCACACCGATTGGCTCACTCTTTGGTCCCAGCAAGGGTGGAGTCAGGGCCACCTGAGGAGGAGATGGCACCATAGAGCCCTGCTGGTGCTTTCCCTTTTGGTGGAGGAGGAGCTCAGCTGGTATCTGTCCAGCTAGCAGCCTGCTGCTTTCTCCCTCCCTGTGCTTCACGGATACACTGAGAATGCTCCCTCCTCGCTTCTGGGCATCTGTGCCAGAGGCGTCTGGAGAAATGGGCAGGGCGCATGTGTGTCGTTCCCCCCCCCCCCCCCCCCCCCGCTATGTGTCATTTCTGGAGGGCAGAGGGGAATGAGCATGCTCCAGGCTGCAGTGCACCCTGGGCTGCCTGCAGCAGACATCGCCCGCCTGCCTGTCTCCTGCTGGCCATGTCTAGACCTGGAGCGTTCAGCCAGAGTCATTACAAGGCAACTTGCCTCAACGTAGCTTTGTTGTGTAGACTAGGCCTAATTATTCCTCATACTGCCAAGTCAATGGTGTAGCTTGTACTAGGGCTTTCATTTAGATACAAAATATTTGCAAGTACACATTTCAAAAGAAGCATTTGTCATTTTAAGAATTGGAGAACCAAGGAAAAGTTGAAAACATTTCCAACTATGCGTGGTTTTGTCTTTCCTCAATCAAGTTTTTAGAGGAATTATAAAGTTAACTTCAGCTAGGATATTTCTAGAATTAATTTGTGATATTTTGTTTCATATTTTCTTTTTGTTAATAATAAAAGAAACCATGATTAATAATGATTATTTTGCTTGGTTTTGATCATGGTATCTCTGAAGTTGTGTAAAAATACCCCTGTGACTGAACATTGGGAGCCACACACCTAAGTTGGCAGAAAGAGAAGGAATTCATAAGAGTTGGCCTACCATTTCTTGCTTCTCTACATAATACATATTTTTAGTAATGTTTAAAATACAGTTATTTGGCATCCTGTTTAAAACTACCTCTTTCAACCCCACAACGTCCTGCAGTAGGATCCGCTTTCCCTGATTGCTTGGTTCTCAGCTGGATAGAGAGTTCTAGGAAGCTTGTGTTGTCTTAGCTTTCTAAATGTCATCTACCAGAAGCATTTGCAATAATATAGGAGGATAAATTTGGTGCATGATGCAGACAGGCCCATTTGGACCACCCCTCTATTTTGCCTGTTTGACTACTTTCTCTGCTTTTATCAATCTGCCATGTGTTAATCTTCAGGCTCTGCTACAAAGCACATCCCTAAGGACTCGGGAGAGCAAGGAAGGGAAAAGAGGGCTGGGGTTGGTGTATAATGTGGCTGGAGTTGATTGGAAGGTGTTACCTGCCCTTTTTTGTTTTTTTGAAAAAACTGCTGTCTTTTGCTTCTTTAAAAGTTGTTTTGAACTTTTCCAGGGATGTCAAAGTTGCTATTTTATATTTTTTAAAAAGAAAATCTAAATGAAAAATACTAGCAAATTAAAACGCTCTTGGCAGCTCTTTGTCTTATCATGGGTTAGGCACAAGTAGGTCAATGTCTCTGAAGCCTCGGGTCATCAGGTTCATGTGCGGTTTGACACAATACAAAGCCCCCTGTGATTTAGGGGATTAATGTGGTTATAACACTGAGTTTCTGTGAGCTTCTTGCCCTAATATTGGTCTACCTTGTTCCAGTTCTTACCCAAATAAGGTAATACTGTGGACTTCACCCAAAATTCCTATTTAGGATTATGCGGGAGAGAAGCTTATTAAGGTTATCATCCTACCAATGTTTTCTCCATGCTTGTGTGTTCAAACTAATGAAGCACTTCTCTGTATGTTGTATGTTAAAAGTTTCTTGAACTTAAAGCTGACTAAAAGCACTTAGAAGCTCCATGTTTCTAGTTTCTTTTGCCAATACTTTGCTGGGTGATGCTTTAACCAAGAGGATGTTTTCTAAATTGGTTGCATTTCTTATTGCTTTGACTTGTTAGCCAGAAATTAAGACTGTCTTAAGGTGTGGCTTCACTAAAGTGCTTACTCAGATTTTTTCCCAGACACTTCTCCATTTCTCTTAATTGGGGCTCTTAACTCAGGGTGTCCTGTCCTGAGGTATAAGCTAAAACTCAAGAGAGGCTTTAATTTGGGCTGCTAATCCACCGACTTTGCAGTGGTGACACAGGCTGTCACTCAAATGCTGACAATCCTCCAGTGTCCTCCCACAGCTCACTGAGGAAAAAAAAATCCATAGAGCTCCTCAGCATACTGCAGCACAAAGAAGCATGGAATATATACCCGGAAGTCGTATCAACACATGGGTGAGTGAAGCACCAGTGAGGACACAGTAACTTGGGTATGGTTTTGCAGTATGTCTGGGCTAACATAGGTGCTCAGATTTAGGTTCTGGTCGCCTGGGTTAATTCTGCAGTGAAGATACCTCCTCTGTGATGTTTCCATAACACACATCTGTAAAGCAGCAAAGTTGTCTTTCCATATAGGATCTAGTCAACAGTGTTCTGTAAGTATCTTCTCTTCACCCTCCTCTCTCCCTTCCATCCCTCAAAGTTTTTCTTTTGGAATATGCTTTATTTTCCAGCTAGCAAAATTTCTGCATGCCTTTCCCCCCCCCCCCCCCTTCTGACTGCTTCTGCAAACTTAAACATCCAACAGTAGACAACATGAAGAGGTATTTTGCTTCTCTTTTAATTAATAGAATTTAGTTCTCCCGGTTGTGTTCCTGTGTATATTACTGACTTTCTTGAGGAAGCTACTTAACTGCTATGTATCTTGAGTTTCCTTATGTTAAAGGGATAACACCTTCCCAAAAGCACTTTGCAAACAAAGCTTGCATGAAAGTTGCTTATGTGTAAAATACTATAAATTTTTCTTAGATACATTTTTTTTTTCCTAAGTGTAGCTGTGGTGCTCTGTTTACTTCAACCTGACATTCCCAGAGTTCAATACAATAGCTTGGAAACTATGGTGCACTTTCAGTTGCTACTTTTGCAGCTACTTAAGCTAGGTTCTTAAATCGTATTTTGTACCTAACTGCCTTTCTGCAGTTTCTAAAAATAGATGTGCAGTTTGATTATTGCTGTTACGGTGTATGTAATTGCACAAGCTTGGCTCTTTTGATGACGGCTGTGATGGTTCCTGCAGTTCATAAGTGGGTCTGCAATCAGCAGTCTGCAATTCAGATGCAAAAATTCACTGTACATCTCCTCCTGTTTCAAAGGCAGCATTTGCTTTGTGTCTCAAACTTTTACAGTTCCTGTGGTTCTCATAATTTGAGACCTGATATGATTAACGTCACCTGCTGATTGTTGCTCCCAAAATCTATACTAAAGTTGGTGGTCACAGAGCATCTAGTTTAAAATTACTTTTTAGCTGCTTCTCTACACCATTTTCACATGCTTCCATTTTGAGAATAAATTGTAGGAGAAGAGGAAAATCCACAGGTTCTCCTATGAAACCCATAAACTTTCTTTCTATTTGGACTGCTTAAGCATACCAGACAAATGATAATGGTCTTATAGGAGCAGGGAATTGCATAGTGCCAAGTCACTAGACATGCAAATGTAACTTTTTTTTTTTCTAGATCCGGATTTAAAAAAAATATTTAAATTTTGAAGAGTAGTTATGAAAGGATTTCAGCCAGTGGGTGGTTTTCAAACTGTTCACTTATTATTTACTATTCACAGTGTGCGGTTGGCACGTAAGCAACATAATGTTGTCCCTTTTTGACCCGTATCGCTAGTCAAAGTTTGGGTACTGTAAATTGTTGTAGTTGGGAATAGAAATTGATGGAGTGTGGTGCTTTCTGTGATGCAATCATGTTTATTTACAAGCAACGTACAAAGTTCTACTTCTCTGAATGCAGGGAGGAAACAGGCAAAAGGAAGTGTGTTTTTTTTTTTTAAAAAACCGGCCAAACTCGCCCCCCTGCGTGCCCCCCCCCCCTCGTTTTAGGCTTCTCTCAGTTTGACACTGTGCTTAGACTTCTGCTTGGATTTTTTCAGGTAGTCTCTGGTGCGCTCTAGTTCTGTGTTCTAGACACAGACCCCTTATCCAAAACAATACTCAGAAAAAGCCCTCTGCCGACACACTCCAAACTCCTGGGTGGGGTCATATAACCCTCTAGTTTTAGGTGAAGGCTTGTGATAGATTATTTTTTACACTTAGGTTAATTGAAAGGTGTATTCACACAAATAAATGTAAATGAGATTTAATTCACCCACAATGAGGTTGCACCCAGCTCCTAACTATTATTTCTATCCCTGACTAGAAGAGTGACACCTTATAAAAGAGGAGACTAAGGGAAAATGTACTTAGAAATTATTAATCCAAATACATGCATTCAAATATTTATCAGTATTTTTAGAAATCACCTGGTGGTCATCCATATACTTATTTGTGGGATATTATCCACTATTAACAGCATGCCTGATTTGTTGTGCTCATGGAAATATTCATGAGTCACTTAGGATTGGGGTCTGCAGTAAAATTATTCGTGAAGTAAAGCTATCTTAAATGTGCTGGTTACATAAAGTCTAACTGGTTTAGTAAACAAAGGAAGTATTAAATGTAGTTAGTGAACTTACTCACCTATATATACTTTTGGTCACTGTGGTCTGGGTTTTTAAATGTAGTGGGATTTTAAAGTACCACACTCCCATTTGAAAACAGGAGTTAGGCAGGTTGGGTAATCCTACCAGACATTGTTGTGATGCTTCCCAGGGGTACCCAGAGTTTTGAGGCACCTAACTACCACCTGCCCTTAGTGTGAGGAAGTCTTATCTGTGCCTGCTGCAGGACAGTCTCCAAACATTACTGGCCATGGCCACCACAAGCACTCCCCCTAGGTCTCTGTCATTCTACAGGTTAGCGACTGGCACAGTCCAAACCCTCAAGCCCTCTGAGCATCTCCTTGGAGTATCGCACCCCTGGTCCACTAGGAACTTGTGGTATTCACAGATTCGCTGCTTCCAAAGAAACCATTCACCCCAGCTTCCTGCTTCCATATCAGACAACTGGTCCACTTAAACATATTCAATTGTTGTGTATTATTGTGAAATAAAATATTTAACAAAGCATAGAGACTGATGTAGTAGAAAATATTGGAAACATTGACAAACTGATAAAATGCATGCTAGAGCCTACATTTAATTAACAGGATACTCTCATGTCAAGTATTGTTCACTCAAAATCCTTGCATCGCTTTCCAGGTAGTAAATTGGAGAATTAAACTGTGTTGAGTATCAGGTGAGATCATGGAAGACTGCATTCCCTCTACCCAAAATATTAGAACTTAAGAAATAAGAAGTTAAAGGGAGAGACTTATTCTTTTCCTCCACCATGTTGTCTCCAACGTTGAAGTTGAAAAACTTCGTGCTCCATTGGGCTTTCACTTCTGTCTCCAACAAGTACCCAAAAAGGAATCCATTCCCCAACTGATAACTCAGTGTTAAGGCAGAACCTGCCAAATGCATGAAATATGTGACAATCAGATGCATTGATCTTTGGATATAATTGATATAAAAGCATATGAGGTTACTGTGAAAGTTTTATTTTAGAGTGAAAATTTGAAGTGTTGGGCATCCATCTAGAGATGGATGTTGAAAGTCTTAATGGAGCATTGGAGAATATGCTATCAACAGTTGTAGGCAATTTGAAGGTAGAAGGTCTTTCCCCTTAGTTCTTATTTCCCTACTTCTAATATTTTTGGGTGAATGGGGTGTGTCCTGCTGCAACCTTAAATGGCACTAAATGTAGTTTTTGTTAAATATATATTCTCAGCAGCATTGCCGTTTCCCATTGGTTATTAAGTCCTTTTTGTAATCTTGAATCTTTAAATGAGTTCTCAAATCGGTTCCGTTAGTAGTTTGTTCAGATTATTATAGACTGGGCACTAGGATGGTACTGCTCTTCTCTCCCCTCCCCACTCCACCCTTTAAATATGATGTAGAGTTGTGGTGTTGGGTTTTTTTAAACTCCTCCAGATTTCAATCCACTCCATGTCAGTCTTCACAGTGGGGAATTCCCGGATTGCATGGCAACTGGGTGCAGACCGGTCTTTGCTTTCAGCTTGGGTTTAAGACTGCTCCTCAGGAAGAACTCTCCAGAATTCTGTCTCCAAGTGGCACATGTGACAGACTTCATGTTTCCCTTGGTAGCAGAATTTTCCCAGGATTTTTAACTGAAGGTCTGTTTCTTCATTGGCTTTAAGGTTTTTCCTCAAAATTGCTAAACTAGAAAGTATTGTGGCTTTCTGAAGAGGGTTTGAGGGACAGCCACTCCCTCAGAAATGACAAGCTGCAGGAAGTTGTCTCCCCACTAACGTGGGCAAGGTCCATGCCAAGAGTTGAGCAGACTGCTGTGAAACCTGGCTCCCAACTGATGTGTGGACAAGGTGCAAGCTGCATGGAATCTCCCTTCACCGAGACTAGTCTAGAATCAGTGTCATAGAACTGGAGAGAAGTTACGTGGTTTTTTTGTTTTGTTTTTCTTTTCCTCCAACATCCATAACTCTCCCGTAGACATGGAAATCCCTATTTTCATGGCTTCCAGAGCAAGCAGGAACAGTTCATGGAAGCCTTCTGAATCTTGGGGGAAGGCAAGGTCCCCTGCCTCCCTCACCGGTAGCAACCTGGAGGAAGAAATACATGCTCACTGCCAGCACATGGGTAAGGCCTGTGACGGGATGGTTGAGAAGGCTTCAATCTGCCCTTCCTGCAGGCTGTTTTAACTCAAAGTCCTCTGTTCCTGCAAACTTTGATACCAAGCAGTCATTTATCTCCAGTGGCTCTGGCTTACTCCTTGTTCTATGTGGTGAGCCTCTGCTTAGCCCAGATAAAGTAGCAGGGATTGAATTGATTCAGATCCCTTTCCTTGAGAGAGACCTATTTCTTCTCTACTTCTAGTCTCCTTGTGTTCCATAGGACGTCATAAAGTGGCTATGATTTTCCTTAGGGAGACATGCAGGATACATGTCTGTTGACTGTCCTTTTAATCTCCCTGGTAATGCTCTTTCCACCTCACAGGGCCACCCCCATACTCTCATGTTGGTGAATGATATTGTTCGCAATCAGCTCTTAAAAGGCAGCATAAAATCTTAAAACTCATGAGTCTCCCCTCTAGATTCTTGAAAATGAATAAGTGCCTAAAGCTGGGGCTTTGATAGAGATAACTTATTCTGCTCTAAGGTTCTCAGAGTAAGAGACTTCAGCCAGTAATGTCAAGGCTGAGGTTGCTGTATCCAAGTTTAGTCTGAGTGATTATTTTATTCTCCTGTCTGTGTTTGGCTGGAGTTCTCCCTCAGTTGGTATAAATGTGGTGTTTACTAAGGAGACTGCAACAGGCTTAATCTTACACAGATTAGTGAAGAGCTTTTAGGTCTTAAGTACAAGTACTTCCTGATGGGGAATTCCCACTCCACCTTAAACCCTCATAAACAGTTGAGGAAGAATTATACACCTCTTCAGCTCTGCAAGGTTTTTGTTTTATTTGTTGTTTTTGTGCTCATCTGGGAAGCCATGTTGAGCGCACATGCATTCACATATATAGCCAAACAAAATCAAAACAAAATAACCTAGTTTAAAGTAGACTCTGTAGTTTTTTTTTTTTTTTTTTCAGGACTGGTATTTCACCTGACTATGATTTGCTGTGCATTCAAAACTTCCAAAGACATGTCCTGAAAAGGTCCAGTCAAAGAAAGTTGAAATTGTAGGCTAACAGCTCATATCCTTCCAAATATGTTGGTGATCTCTTTGAGCACGGAGACAAAATAGTTACAAAGGCTTTAGCCAAAAGAATAAGACCTCATCAACACCTAAAATTTAGGTCAACCTAGCTGAGTTGCAGGGGGGTGTGAAACTCACCCCTGAAAGACACTTTAGATGGCATAAGCCCTGGTATAGACACCACTACGTTGACCTAGCCACCGCCTCTTGGGGGGTGGATTTAGTACAGGGATAGAAAAACCCATTTTGTTGCTGTAGCAAGTATCTACATTGGAGGTGTAGCTGCAGTTGTGCCACTGTAACACTTGTGGTTGTAGACCTAGCCTAAGTCACTCCCTCATTTCAATGAGGACCTGGTGAGAGAATCTTCAAACTCCTTTGTCTTAGCAGGCGTTCTTGTTGAAGCTGCTGTTTCTCCAGGCTCCACTGTAGAGATTACATATGAGGAAGGGGGCTATTGCTGTCTTTCCTGAGAACTAGAGGACCACGACTAGGATTTTCTAGAGGAAAACTATCCAACTCCAAAAGCATCTCTTGAGTTGTAAGTTTCTGAAGTCTGAGAAGATCCCCTGTCCCCTTCCCACATATGATACTTCATGATGGGCCCTCATCTGGGTGTGAACTACCTCAGAAAATGAGTGCTTGAGATTCAGGAAAGGCTCCACAGTAGAACTCACTTGTTGTCCCTGGGGATTAAGCATGGAAACAAATCTGGCACAATATACCATTTACCTTCTTGAGTCTCAACCTATGCTTGATGTAAATTAGCTTCTGTTAGACTCCAGCACTTTGCTGAATCTGGCATTTGCCACCTCTGACTGAAGTGGGGCTGCTAATGCTTAAGATTAGGGATGTTCTTAAATACTCTGAATTGGGACCCCTGTTCTCCTTTCAAAGGAGAGGCAATCTGGACTTTTCCTGTCAATTCTGGGAGATACTGCAAAACATTCTTGCATGATAGAAATTCTTCCCAGGGGAATGACTTAACGATGTAGTTCTAACATCCTTACGTCGGTAGGTACTAATCTGGTCCTTCCAAAATTGTCTTTATATTCTTTCCACTAACATCTTTTTCAGACTTTATTTTTCTTTCTATAATCACAGCTCTATTAATTGGCTAAGATATATTTACACACAATTAAAATTGTATGAATACTTATAAAAAATTATGACCGCTTTGGTGTACGTTTGTGTATAATCGAGTGCTCATTTAAAAGATAATGCAATAAAAACATACATTTAAAAACTAACTAAAATTGTTGCTCCCCTAATTTCAGTATCAATTTTTTCAAAACTAAATATTGTCTAGTTAAAAGCTTGCTTCTAAAGTTGTCAATTTTTAAAAGAATTAGTTTGCATTGTAGCCATTTTCTATTAAACATTTTTAAAGCCAAATTTATTGGCACACGTCCAGAGTTCTTAAAATGCTGTGTACTGTAGCTACGATCTTAAAGCTACAGTATAGATACTGAAATTTAATTATTCTCACACAAATTACGTGACAAAATCCCAGCTAAAGTATTGAAACACTTTGATTCTACACTCAACAAAGCTTTGCTAGACCTATTTACTTTCTGCCGGGAAAATGAGATGATTTTATCCCAGGATTTCAAAGATGCCAAAATCATTACAATCTACAAGTGCAAAGGGGACAGACATGACTGGCAATTATCATGGCATTTCGCTCCTTTCTATTGCTGGTAAGACCCTTGGTGAGTTGTTGCTGAAAAGGCTTCAGGTTATTGCAGATGATGTATTTCCTGAATCCCAGTATCGTTTTCATTCATCACGTAGCACTGCTGAAATATTTACCTTCTGCCAGTTACAGGAGAAAGCTGCTGAACAACAAATGCCCCTCTAGTTGCCTTTGTTGACCATAGTAAGGCGTTTGACTCTGTCAGATGCTCTGCTCTTTGGTGCCATCTTGCAAAGTTTGGCTGCCCAGACAAACTAATCAGCCTTATCCGCTGCTTCCATGACAACATGCAGGCCCATGTGCCAGTTGGTACCAACTCACCCGTCCCTTTCCTGTACCCATGGGGTTAAACAGGGCTGTATGCTTGCCCCTACATTATTTACTTGGTTTTTGTCTGGAGTGCTAGAAGTTACCACATGTACTACCACTGCAGGTGTCGCTCTAACAACACGATTTGATGGTAGACTTCTAAACCTCTGCTGATTCAAGGCCAAAAGCAAATCCCAGCAAAGTGAAGTAAAGGACCTATTGTATGCCGACAACTCAACATTTGTTGCCCTTTCTGAGAATGATCTGCAACATTTTGCTGGATTTCTTTGCCCATGCTTTATCTATGTATTGGCCTCTGTACTAATGTGAAGAAAAGAAGTCCCTGTACCAACCATCTTCAGACCACTTCCATCACCGCCAGAAATAGAATTGAACAGCTGCCAATTAAACAATATCAAGTCCTTCAGCTGCCTAGGTAGCACAGTTACTGGTGACCTCAAAATAGAAAAAGAACTTTCAGTATGGTTAGTCAGCTGCCTTTGCTTTCGGCTGTCTACAAAAAGGCTATGGACAAGATGGGGAGGAGGGGGCAAAGTGTCCATAAAATGCGAAGTTTACAGAGCTGTTGTGCTTCCTTGTCTTCCATAGTCATTAGAGACCTGTGCCCTTTATCATCTTATTCAAAAACTTAACTCTCTGCAACAATGCCACCTATGCAGCAAGATGGAAATCGCATCTGACAAAATCACCAACAGTGAAGTACTACAGCTGGCAGCTATGCTAAGCATGGAAGTGATGCTAGCACGGAGGCAAATGATCTGGACTGGCCATGTTATATGTATGGATAACAATCGACTGCCTGAGGGGTTCTGTATAGCGAATTTGACAATGGGACGGCCAGCTTTCCTACTGCCTAACTCCACTACAAGGATTGCCTCAAGCAGCTCGTACAATCTGCTGGGCTGGACTTAATGAAGTGGGAGGATATGGACCATGACAGGCGAGGTTGGCACTCCATTACGGAGGAAGCAAAATGAGCATGTTGTCATGCCACCCTTGCCCAACAGTCGGGGGTGAACATTAGACACCAACTTGCCCTGGCACGTCTCCTAAGCCCTACATGTGGAAACTGATTTCCAGTCATAGTCCTACTTGAATACGAATAACAGTCATTGCATTACAGTCTCTGTGGGGCATTGATGCTACTTTCTTGGGGGCATCACTGAGAGGGTTGTGATGGGAAAACTGATTCACCTATTCAGTTGAATGCCCCTCCAGCCTGCAGTTTGCTCTTGCATGCCAATCAGAGAGCATTTAGTTCAACCTGCTTTTTATATCCGTGTTGTCTTTATGTGAAATTGCCTTGCTTGCTATCATGGCATTCGTGCTTGGTCAGTAGAATATTTGGGTGAATAATGTCCAGAGGTGACGACTCTTCTGAAACGCTGAGATTGTGCTCCCCTTATAATGAGAGGGTCTAAAAATGTAGGTTCATTTCAGAATGCAATAGGTTTCTACCTATACTGTAGAAAGCTTGGTTTTGCAGTATACACTTAAATTATATCCTGGCTCTAGTTCCTCAGAGTTAAGGCTTCATTCTCATTAGAGGTTATCAGCTACTAGGCCTAGCTAGGACTGTATACAGTTTGACCATTTGCATCTAGAAGGTTTTACCTACCAGATTATTTAAATAAAGCAATGGTTGATTTGAAAAGTTTAACTGGAAAAATAAATGGAGTGTATTTGTGCATGGTTGAGGTTTAGACTGATTAAGAGTGAAAATGCAGAGAGACTGGTATACAATGTGTATACAGGGAAGAAACTTTGAAAGTGTGAATGTTGTCAACCAAATGGCTGATTAGTCTAGTTAATGGTATGCAGTTTTTTTTTCCTCCTCAGTTAGCAATCTTTTAATAATAATGTGTGGTGTCAGATGTGTGCAGCTACTTACAGAAGCACAATGCTTTTTCACTTTGAATCTCCTGTTCCAGTATTAATCAACATGCTGAAAGATGTTACTATATAGCTGTGCACATTTTAAAAATAAGTCTGTGCTTCAGTCACTAACCTTATTTTGTCAAATGGTACTTGAATGATTATATCAACTAAATATCTGGGATTGAGTTATTTTACCCTTCTAGTTTTGAATTGATTAGTGACCTGGCTTGAAATCAAAACTTATCTTAACTTGTTCTCATTTCAGCTTTGAATAGATCACAGTCCAAGAGAGATGGAGGTTATAAAAATAATTGGAGCTTTGATCACGCAGAAGAAAGTGAAGGAGATGCAGAGAAAGAGTAAGGATATTTTTTCTAGGTTATTGAACATAAGTGCTTAATTATAGAAACCTAATTTTTTGTAAATAATTAATAAACTGTAGTATATAATTGTGTGTAGAAAATTAGATCCTTAACTTTCTCTTCAGTAATTTAATACTAATTTAAGAAAAATCTATTTTGCAAGAACTTGCCATTGTTAATTATTCTCAGACAAAAACATGCATTCAAATGGAGTTAAGATATAAAGCAGTAATTTAGGTAAAACAGTTGGCAGAGATGTTGTAATTATCCCCAAAACAAACCATACAAATTCAGGAAATTCAGAGTTAAAGGTTAAATTTAAATGAAATCCAAACATGTTAAGGGAAAGGCATATACGGCTAGGATACCCAAACAATCCAACTCTGCCCTACAGTGCCTTTCTGCAATAACCATATCAGTATGATTAAAGCATTTTAGTGTTTATAGTCTCAGGTTAGATTAAACTGGTTTAAAAAAACCAAAAACTGGATTCTCACCTCAATCCCATGTTGTTAATCACATGTTCTTTGTTCCCTAATTGTGCACTTCCATACCTTGCATGTTTGGTTTGTAATACGTTTTGTTTTTTTTTAAAAAATAATTATCCCATCTTTCTCACATATTTTATCCTAAATTACTGATATGTTTTCTCAAACTTAATGTAGCTTTCTGTCTGGGAAATTTTTTGGTTTCCAAAAATTAGTACAAAGTTCACACGTAAACAGTAAATGAGAAATCAGAGAGAATGATCATGATATTTCTAATTATTTGAAGATACATAGTATGACTTTTAAATTGCGGTTGAGTGTATCTGGTGGATAGCATAGCTTTTTAAAAAGAAATATTTAGGACTAATGGTCCTTTCTTGGAATTTTAAAAATTAAAATCTTCTGCTCTAGAGAAACTCATGAAGATCACCCTCTTTCAAACTGGGCACTCTTCCTATTGCTCCCAAAGGGAGTGAAGCGAAGCTGCCCTCAGCAAGCTGATAATCCTTATGCTATATGGGGGGAGGAACACTCTGAGGAGTGGTAATTGGAGGAAGTGGCCATTTTTGGAAAGGCAACCTTTCTCAGTCCCATTGAGGCCGAAAGGAGATGACAGTCATTTTGGAGAAGGGTAATTTTCATGGAACCTTTTGATGGAGATTGTGCTAGTCTTGCTGAAGAATAATAAGCTTTCATTAATTAAACCGCAAAATGTGATCTTCAATAAATATGATAATCCATCCTTTTTTTCTCCCGAATGTACCCAATATACAAAACTTCAGTGAGTTTTAACTGTGTGGATAAGCTGTGTTTTTATTTATTAAGATAATTCAGTGGGGTCTAAAAAGTTGACAGTAGCTTGCTAAATTTCTTAAAGGACTCCTTCTTTGAATTTGAGAATTTGGAAGCAAATTTGTTAGTTTTTAGTTAATTTTTTTTAAAATGCTGTAATTTTGCAGATGCTATTGTATTTTTATGCCTAGCAAGCAAAGAGGTTGAATTCTTGTTTTAAGTGCCAAATTTAACTATATAGAGCCACAAATGAGCCTCCATAATATCCTCAGCAGGTGTTACATCTCTGCATAGACTGTGACAAAGCTCTGTCCTTGCCTCCGTGGGTCCCACGTTTCCTGGCGGATTTTGCTAGCCTCAGAGGCTCACTGTGACCCTCCACGTAACCCTTCTTTCTCTAGAGACAAGGGTCACAGTCTACTGAGCCATTTTCATCATAAGCCAGCGAGGGAGGTGAGGTGAAGTTATCCTTCCTTGCAGTCTCTGCTGTCTCCCAGTCTCAATGATTAATCGGGGGGCAAAGGTGGGGGGGGGAGCCTGGGCCCACCCTCTACTCCAGCCTGGGACCCTAATAGTATCAGCTATGGTAGCTGACCTTTTAGAAACATGACATGTACAATTCCCTGGGCTACTTCCCCCACAGCAGCCCTCACTTCCTCAAGCTCCACTTCACCCTTACCTCAGGGCCTCCTTCCTTGTGCCTGATATGGTATGTACTACTCAGCCTCTCCAACAGCGCAACTTCCTTCAACAGCTCCTGACATGCACCCTCACCTGACTGACTGGGAGGCTTTTAACTAGTTTCAACCAGCCCCTGATTGGCTTCAGGTGTCCCAATCAACCTAGCTTTCTCCCTTCCTTCTGGAAAGTTCTTAATTGGCCCCAGGTGTCTTAACTGACCTGGAGCAGCTTCCATTTCACTTAACCTGGTACCAGGGATTTGTTTAGCCTGGAGCTAATATATCTATCTCCCACTACTTTTCTATAGCCATCTGGCCTTGCCCCATCACAAGACTCAGGAGCAATAGTTATTTTCCATCAACCCCAGCGTATGGAGTAAGGTAGTGGAGCAGGCAGACATATTGTTGCCATCTTTGGTTGCAATAGCAGACTGCTTAGAGATCTGTCAAAAGCATCAAAAGATTACATTTCTTTTTTGAAACAAAGCCACAGACACACAATCCAGTTAATTGTACTGTTGCGTTTTAAAACGCAAAAAATATTCCAAAATGCTTAAGAGTTGAACAGTTAGAAGTTGAAAATTTTAAAAGTGAAGAAAGCAGAGGAAGAGAAATGAGAAGCATTTGTGAAGCAAAGGGGGGAAAGATATATTTTCAAATGAGATCTGAAAATAGATGTAGAGTCTCTTGGATTGAGAGACCCAAGAATACTGTTCCAGTAGTGTGAGCGAAGGCTTTTATATCAACAGTGGCAAAATTCTGTTAAAGGACAAAGCAGGCAGAAGAAGCTATGAGGAAAGCAAATACAAGAAAACAACCTCCTCCTCCTTCTTCCTCTCCCCTGCCCATGGTATGCATGCTTAACACACATAGTATGTTAAGTTATTAGAAATAGTATGTTCATCGAATGGCAAGCACTGAGATCCCCTTGTTGAAATGGAGGTTTATCAGAAATTTGGAAAAGCCCTCAATAAAAGGTCGTGCTTACAAAATAGTGCATTCTTAATTAATTTCCTTACTGTGCTATTTAACACTTTTTTTAATTGCCAGTTTTAATAGTTTAATTTTAGTGTGAAGTATTGTTTGGTGGTGGTTTTTTAAATTTTTTTTGTATGCTGGCAGTTTTAGTTTTGCTTTTTACTCCTCTTGGAAAATGAAGACAATACATCAGGAGATGTGGGTTTTTTTTTTTCTTTCAATAATTTCCTAGTAGCCTCTTGCTGCCTTCAAAAGATGACTTCTCAGCATAGAATGAGACTTGTATTTAGTGGTAGTCCCATTAAAATCTCTGACGAGTCAATGGGTAGCACATGTTTTCATAGTGAATCTGTTCTCTAATTTTAAACCAGTGTTTCTGAATGGTTGTACAATCCCACAAAATAGGTCCAACAGACAGCAGTATAAGTATTGTATGTGTAGTCTTATATTTTCACGTACAATACTTACACTGCTGTTGGCTGGATATCTCACACCTTTGGAGATTTTTTGTTTATGAATTTTTACAGGTTTGATACCACTGATTCATAACTACCTAGTTTTCTTCTCTTTTCTATAACATATAGAAGCTGTTGAGTATTCCTCTTCCTTTTTTTGTATATAATCTACTTTTATAAAGGAGTAGCTCTATACAGGGTCCACTGTGTTTAAAAATTCTTTGATAGAAACCATCTTTCTATTTCTGCTTTCCCCATAGTTAGGAGTTTGTTTTATGTGCATCTTACATATGTAGTTGCTGATAGAACCCCAAGCTACATAGAACATAATTCTTCAAATGTAGATACAAAAGTAGTTGAAGGTTGTTAAGCTTGTTTTTAATTTCTGTATTTATTTTTTTGTGTGAAGAAAAATAAAAAAATACTAAGAATCTTTGACCCACTTTCTTCCTCCATCCCATATTTTAACCTCCCTAATCTTGAGCTCAGAATTTGCATTTTGTTCTCTAGTACTTTTTCTTCTTGTTGCGCATATATATATGTGATTTCATTGATCTGGAAAATAAGTGGTGATAGCATCGTTTGCCTTGTGTCCTTGGTAGAGAGAAACGGTATTAGAACTGTATCCATTTACAGTATATCAGTTGTTGCCTGGGGATGGAAATGTGATGGTTTCTATCCATTGAATAAACTGCAGGTCTGTGTCCAGGGCATTGACTGTTGGTTTTTAATGTCACCTTACCCTATCAAATGCCTTTTCCTCCACACTAATAAGAGAAGTTGAGAGGGGGGTTCTTGAACAGGGTTGAGTATAACATTCTTTAACCACTATATATAAATCGATCTTAGTTTCTCTTGTAGCCGGGCAATATTTTGATGTTGATCAGGCATGCCTTGACCACATTCTTTATGTGTTAGTTTAATAAAGAAATGTAATGAGCATGTGCTAAGGTCCTTTCCAGATTTAGAAATAAGTTACTGCAAACTCTTGAAAAGAAGCTGGTATCTATGCCCCTTTTAATAGCATATTAAACACGTCTGTGAGAGGCCTACCAATCTGTCTTTACATATTTATAATTTATCAGCCCAAGGTTCTGCTGATTTTCATACTTTTTATGGTGAAGACTGGTTCCTCTCTGCTCAAATATCTCCAAAAAAAAAAAAAAAAAATTGAAATCAGAGGGTTTCCTTTTTTCATATAACTTACTACTTTTTCTAATATCTATTTTATTATTCTCTAAAGATCTTTTATAAGAGGTTTTAAAGCCCCCTCTGTAAATTTTGGGATAGATAATTATTTGCTTCCCTCTATTCCAGACTGGATGGATAATATAGTCAGATGGCATTCCTTTTAGTTTTCTAATCAATAGATTATTCTTTTTATTCGCTTCCTCACACTATAATTTATTTCATATACCTGATGGTTCTTTGTGTATTACCTGTTAGTAAAATGTTTAGCATTCCCCTTAAATTGGTTGAAAATCTTGTTCAAAGCAGTCACTTTACGACAAGATTCTGGTTTTTAATGTTCAGAATTTTGTGATGAATTAGTAATGTCACTTTTTTCAACCAAAGATTGATTATTTATAGAGCTATCATCAATGTTTCACTTGAATTCTAGAGAGGGCATCTTTATATGGTGTTTATCAACATATTTGAAATATCTTATGAAATGATTCTTCTCTGGATCTATTAATAGTCAATAATAACCTCTTAGTTTTCTGCAAAATGATTTCCAGCAAGATTAAAATTCAGTTTGGTTGAAGAGCGATCTGGACACATAATATTATGTATGACAGCTTGCAGTTTTTAGGAGGATAGGCTTAATGCTAATCATTAACACTATCTTTGTGTAAAGTTTCTGGATGATGGTAAAATTGAGCACTTTTTTATTTGGATTATGGCTTTTCAACTTTTTCTCTAAATCTCATTGTTTATAAACAAATTATGAGGATAATGGAATTTGTATTTCTCTTCAGTCTCTAGGATTTAATACACAATTAAGATCTCTTCTTTGCAAGAAGTCTAGTATTCTAAACTATTTTGTTTAAAAAAAAATTGTTTGGTAATGGATATAATTTGAGTTTATTTGTGTTTCTTCAATTTTTAAGTAGCTACTGAATATTAGCCCTACCAAGAAAATATCCTAATTTGGTTTAATTAGTAGAAATTTAATTTCTTTTGAAAAGAGAATACCTACTTCGTTTCAAAAATGTTGGTGGAGTTAAAAAGCCCCACAACAACCATATTCCTCTGACGTTCTGTGTGTCTCTCCTTTTAAAAAAAAAAAAAAAAGAAAAAAAAAGAAAAAAAAATCCTGTATGCAGGTAGTGTGATGCAGTCAATAAAAATAGAAAAAAAACTGTATCTTTTAATTACATTATATAGGCATTTAGTATTTATGGAGCATGTAAACCTCTGGACGCTAATTTTTTTTTTTTTTTAACATTGCATTCTAATTTACTTAAGGCATATGTACTTTGTAATCTTTTGAACAGACTTAAAACAAATGTGTTCTTTAAGATCATCCAATCACAATACATTTTTCTGGTCCAAGTCATTACTTTTATTCCTCAAAAATTATGAGCATCAGAAGATCTATTCCTATTCAGTTTAATTTATCCTTTTGAGACTTTTTGTTGATTCAGGGGTTTGTTCGTTATAGTCCTCCCTGTTTTTTGCTCTTACTCTTCTGCTGATGTGTTCTGTTGATACAGTAATATCTAGGGGCCGCCTTGTGATAGACGCTGTGCAAGCAGTAAGACAATTCCTATACTGAAGAGCTTGAAGTCTAAAAAGAAAAGATCAGCCAATGGTAGGAAGGGAAATGAGAGGCAAAATTACTTGTTTAGGGTTACACAGCCGACCAATGAGAGAGCTAGATATAAAAATCTGTCTTCTGAATCTCAGTCCAGTTGCGTGTTCACTAGACTATATTGCATTTATTTCTTCTATAGGTTTTGGTCTTTCAACAACCAAGGTCCAGTTTGTAGCCACTCTTGCACATTTTCATGAACTGTACTATCTCTCTCTTATTAGAGATCTAGGGAAGTGCAACAGAACTCTTTTTTGAGGGAGTGAATTCCCATCCTTGAAAAGCAAATAAAAATGTAGTATGTGAAGGTTTTCCAATCCACAAAGATTCCATCGAAAATATTAAACCCCTTTCTTCCCTTGTTGTGACTGTGTAATTGAAAATTAGTTTTTCTTAACTTTTTTTTTTGCCATGATATCTCTAGAAAAGTTCTGATTCCATAATTGAAGCTAGAATACAATAACATTGATGACTAACCAGCTTGCTTTTAATATGGAGAAAAAGTTTGCACAATTCATACCCATACCAAACCTAACTATATGTACATTCTTGCTTCTAGAACTTTATTTGCATAGATAATGGAGTCCTCCTTTGTTCTTCATCCTACCTAGGAAGAATTGTAACTTGAAGGAAAACCTTCAGTGGCATATTTTGAAATTGTGCTGTAATCTCCCTAAGGTCTTTTTATCTAATTACAGAGATGCAGCAGAAAGGCCTGAGATAGGGTTACCATATGTCTGTATTTTCCCAGACATGTCTGGCTTTTTGGTTCTTAAATCGCCGTCGGGGAGGAATTTTTTAAATATCTAAAAACGTCCGGGATTTTGCCATTATTATTTTTCCCCAAAGAAGAGTTGATCATTTAAGAAAGAGAGTGAATGTTGGTCGCTCGAGCGAGTGCCCACTTTTCCCCCGCTAGCTCCCAGCACTTGCTCTGTGAAACAGTTGTTTCGCACAGCTGGGAGGGAGGGGGAGGAGGGTGGAGTTGTGGCAGGTCCGGGGGCAGTGGCACGAGCTAATACTACACCTCCCCTGTGAAGTGTCCTCTTTTTTGAAAGTTCAAATATGGTAACCCGTGTTAGAAGATCAGTATCCTATGAACTTCATACCTGTTTTTCCCCAACTCCCATTTCTCTACATTCATACTACTATTTCATTGTGCTATCACTGGCATATAGGTACGGGTTTCTGTACCCTTTTCATCTGGAGAATCCAGACTTAAGAGTTCTCCAGAGCCATATCCTAATTTGTGCGACTGAACTACTATTAAAATGAATATCTCTCAAAGGTAGACTGGTCTGTTTTGGTGGAAGTTTAAATACCTTAACATTTTTATCATGTAAACTCGCATCCTGAAGTGAAGCTTGCATAGTGAGTTTGACAGTAATTGAATCATACTCTTTTTGCCCATGGACAAATTAACCTTCTGCTTACAGGATAAATTTTAGGACTTTATTGTGTCTGGGTGTCCATTTTGTGTGAATGGTAACTTCACAAATGCTGGGAGAGCCAAAAGTTCGTATAACTTTCCCTTTTATGTAAACATCTCGTATACTAAAGGTTTCTGCATAGCATAACCATTTATGTAACCCCATGGGCATTAGGTTGGCCCCTTTTAAATATTTAAGTTTTGTTAACAGTACAATATTTCAAATTGCTGGTAACTTTATTTTATTCTCATTTCCTGTTCGTAGTTTTCTTTGTGCATTCACTTACGTTAGATTTGTTTGGAGATTAACATTAATATTGCTTGCTTATTATACTGCCCACTGTAATGTTTGTTTTTTTGGGGAGGTCTGTTTGTTTAAAAATACAAAAAATATATATATTTTTTAATCTGTGTATACTGGCTTTGAGTTATAGTATGGTTTTATGACTATTTTGCTGCCATTTTGCTGTATTACAGTATACCCATACTTTTCTCCCCAACTGTTTAGTGAGGCAAAACTGCTCAGCATAGATGAGAGTGATGGGTCCTTCAGTCCCAGTGAAGAAAAGAAGGCAAGTATTTTATATATTCAGTCATTAAAACACCTGTTAAATTTAGTTTTAAACAAAGTAGTATAGTAATCCCACTGAATTAAAAAAAATTTGAAAAATGGGTGAATGTGTTGCTTTTCTATGATGCACACTGCAAAAATATCTTGAGTTGCATTCCTTTAGTATGTTTCTCATTCTGAATTCCAGGGGGCTTGCTTGCTGTACAGTACTATATTTTCTTTTCTTCTGAACTCTGAAACTATCAGCATTTATGGTTACGTTTATCTCTAGACAACTACCAGTCTAAAACTAAATTATTTTTCCTTTGCGGAAAGACTAAATTTACTTCCTAATCTTTCTTGACCACATATGCTGATGTATTTCCTGGTTTTGAGTATGTGTGTATCTGCCAAAGGGAAGGCGGGGGAAGCAGTGAAGGGTGGTTGTGTTCTTTTGCGATTTTGATGGCAGGTGCTAAAGTATTTTGTTGGAAAGAAGTTTCATAAAGCTTGAAAATTTCAGTGTTTTGAGTAGTGGGTATGTGTAGGAAAGAAAGGCTGCCTTTCTCCCTAACAAATCACGCAAGAGATGCAACCCAATGAAACAGACCAAATGAACGATTAAGCAAATGGCTACAGGTGATGACTCCATAGATAATGAGGAATAGGCTGGATATGGCTATAGCAGTACTATTTAACTAGCAATAAAGAGCAGCCATCCATTATATTTTTAAATTGACAAGTTTATATTAATACAGGCTTAATAAATTTAACAGTAATCAAAAGGGAATAGTCCTCTATTAAGATATTTTCCAAAGCTCAAAAAGTCTGAGCAAGTAAAATGCTATCTGGAATCTGACAAAATATAGTTGAAATGCTGATATCTCAGAAAGACATCATCTTGGCAATGCAGAATAGTTTTATTTCCTATTTATTTACCTTTTTCTAGGTTTAAGGACATTGTAAAATTTTCTCTGTATAAATGGCATGTTCTCTTTTCATTTTTTGTAGTTCCTGGAATTATGCTATCCAGGACAAAACTTTAGACAGAGTTCTGAACAGAATATTATATGAAACATAATTTTAGTTTGAGTTATGAGATCTTGGGGAAAACTGTTTGAAGACCAAGGGACAGGATTTATATAGGAAACGGCTTTTGACTAGGTTTTTAGATAGAACATTAAGATCTTTAACATCTAGTACAAAGGCAACGTAAATATGGATTCCAGTGAGTATTCATATAAGTATTTCACAACTTAATAGTTGTATACTCTCATCAACCAAACATTTTGCTAATTGTCTCATTACAGTCACTACGCTGTCGACCAGGAACCGTTGGCACCAGTGGCGAGTACATAAAAACGTATGCAAGGCGAGGCAAAACTGGAAGTTATAGAGTTTTGAAAGGGAACTCAATTGGACTCAACATGCTGGCAAATAGCAAGAAACTGAGGTACAGAGTTTCCAAGTTTACTAAGTAATTGTTTAGTTAACCATCAGTTTTATTTAAACATGATATATGAATATCATTTTAGATACTTTTTTTTTTTTACTGACCGGTGTGACATTAAGGAAACTACAGCAAAGACTCTCAGTTTGCACTTTGCTAATCTGTACAGTTGGCAAGTTACAAATAAAAGTGGTCTCTCCTTTTCAGCAAAATTTAAGATCTTTTAAAATTCCATTACTCTTACAAAATGTGTTACATACCACTTACTAGTAAATGCTGAAGGCTTTCTGCACAAAAGTAACTGACCCTGGATATTCACTTGTATCTGGACTAAGTACCATTCAAGACTGCTTCTACCATCACCCAGTCTCCCATTCATCACCCTGAGGTACAGAGTGTAATGTACTCTCTCTTGGTCATAGGCTTCTGCCTCTTCCAGGCCATCTCCAGCACTAGCTGCGATGTTCCTTCATT
The DNA here is from genome assembly GCF_965140285.1 of Lepidochelys kempii. Lineage (NCBI taxonomy): Eukaryota > Metazoa > Chordata > Testudines > Cheloniidae > Lepidochelys > Lepidochelys kempii. The sequence goes on from NC_136382.1 coordinate 60,798,980, forward strand.
TTCCCTCCTATAGGACATTATATCACACAAGAACCACTTTGCACTACTTCAGAGCAAGTCTTCATCAACTCTACTCACTCTCAGATTCAGCCTGAGCTCTGGTCTCAAAAGAATTGAGCACAAATGCTGATATCTTTCTATCTGGTGTTCCAGCTGCTCACCACCACTGCTGGTATTCAAAACTGACAATCCTCCTACTCTACTCCTATTCAAGTTGTAACTGAAAGCAATAGCTATATGAAACACCAGCCACAGGAAGTTCATAATATAGTTAAATTGTTTCCAGTGCAGTCAGTTCCCATCCACCCCCTGTGCAGAGAAAAGATCACAAGACCACTACATCCAGTCAATAAGTAGCCATCCTATATAAAGTCAAACAAAGCATAACCTGAACCTCAGCCTTGTGTTGATAAGCAGTAAGTTATTGGTTAGTAAGTGGTAGTGTAGCCATGTTGGTCCCACGATATGAGTGAGAGAGGGTAGGTGAGGTAATATCTTTTATTGGACTACAATTCTGTTTACAGAAGGGACTAGCTTTTGAGCTCCACAGAGACCTAACAGGGCTTTGTGGAGTTCAAAAGCTTAACCCTTCTGCCAATGGAAGTTGGTCCAATAAAAGGTACTACCCCGCCTCCCTCTCTATCTTTTATCTTTCAAAAGCTAGTCCCTTCTGTAAATAGAATTTTAGTCCAATAAAAGATGTTACCTCACCTACCCTCTCTCACTGCTATCATGGGACCAACATTGCTACACTGCTATTTGTCTCTTATTAGTGAATATGACAGTTCCAGTGACTATCTTGTCATGGAGAGTCACTTCAGCTAGTGTGCATCATAGAAACATGGAATGACCTTACATCCAGTGCTATCTCGCCTCGTTTCCTCCCACTACTCTGTACACTAAAGACTCTTGATATGGAGAAAACAAATCTGTAAATGGTCAAACCATTCTGTTCCTAACCATACAATTTCCAGCTACATGTAGTCTGATCTGAGTCCTTGGACCGAATATAAATATAAGGAATACAAGAACTTCAGGCTGAAATGAGAAACCTCCTTGGCCCCAGATAGGAAGAAGCTGTTACACTGGTCCATAGCGAAACACCCATGAGCAGTCTGCCCCCCAAATTTGAAAACCTATGTGAAACTAACTTCACCTGACAGAAGAACTATATGCAAACTCGACTGCTTTGATTTAGCATTTCTCCAATAGCATGCAAGCGTGTAATGCGCATGGGTCAAACTCATCTCTTCTAAATTCTACAAGCAATGGAAGAGGAGTTGATTTTATTTTAATTTTTAATTTTAATTACTGGGGAGATGCTGAAATGCTACTCTGGTGAAGGACATATAAAAACCTACATCCATCAGATAAACAAAGTATATTTTTTCCTGCATTTGTTTTCTTTTGCTTATTTAATTTTGCCAAGTAGCAAGTACCTTGCAATGGGTGTTCCAATTATTTAGTGAGATTCTGCACTAAATGTTCATTTTTGGTGTAATTTTTCTGTAGTACAATAAATTAAGTGACTCAGATTTGCCTATAAAGGGTATTTCACTCTAACAGTTGTATATAAAGAACTATAAAGTAAAGTTATTTGTTTGGAATAAGCTTTAAATAGCTATAATTTACAATGCAAAAGTTTATTGCTACACGGAGATTTAATTAAATCTCCCATATCTAAAACTTCTCTGAACTCCATGAAGACTGACAGTAGATTTCTTTTGCAGGTGCAGAGAAATAGTTTCTTCTTTTCAGTTTATTCCATTAGTTCATTTGAATGATGAGTCCATTAGTTAAGAAACAAATGGGGAGTTGAAAAAGAAGGAAAGCAAGCTTTCTTCTTCCAATCTATGAGAGGATGAGATCTACTAGCTGTAAGATCTTACAGCATGTGGTGACCAGAAACAGTCAGCTCAGCTCACTAACTAGAGATACCACTCCTTTGTTTTAAGAAATGTTAGTTTTAATTGGAAAATTCATTTTGATAAACTTTTCCGTCTTATAGATATAGCACATTTAAGGTAGTTTAATTAGCTTAAAAAAATTAGTGCTGTTTTGCACTCTAGTAATTAAATTTGAATTTACATCCAAAAAGGGCTGGATAAAAACTGCAAGTAAAAATTTAATCATCCAGTAAATGAGAAATGCATCATTCACCATTTTCTAACATAATAAAAAAAAAATTAAGAAACTGAAGGTAAGCTATATAGTTGTTCAATAAATGTGCATAGATACACTATATCTTCTTGGTTAACAAAAAGAGGCACCAAATTTAGCGTAAAGCTATATTTAGTTGCAGCTAAATTTGTTTTAATGGTTATCGACCAATGAGAATCAACCTTTCTTTAGGAAAATAAAGTATAAACGCAAAACACTGTTAAAATCACGAACGAAGGCATGAATGAAAAACACCACCTTGGCTGCAATGAACATTTTTGATGGTGTTGAAACTATTACTGGTATCTCTTACCGCTAACTGCTTTTCTGACTTCGGTCATTTAATCTGGTCAGGAATGTGATTATCCTACAAGCAGTTATCTTCGTTTAATACTGAAGTGCAGCATCTCCTAACTTTTATATATTACATGCATCACAAGAAAGGCCAAAAATATATTTTTCCTGTTTTTGTATATTTTGTTCTGTAGATTTACATAATTGGGACCAGTTTGTTTATTGTGAACATTAATGTGCCCACTGATGTACAATATGAAGGGTACTCAGCAGTAATTCTCTTGAGTTTTGGACATCTAATTCTCAGCAGACTGAAAAGTTTAGTCATACAATTAAATCACAGAATTAGCTGTGAGCAGATGAGATTTATGAAATTCCTGAATTCCTCAGTGATAGTCTGAGACCTTGGGAAGTCACTGTGCTTCAATTCCTCTCCTCTTCCTCCCCACCCCCCATTTGTAAAATGAGGATTATATAACCCACCTATATAAGATATGTTTTTAGATCGTCTGATGAAAAGCATTTAAATTAATGTAGCAGTATTGTAAATCAGTGTTTTTCCTAACGTGGGTGAATGCCTGGCAGTGAGGAGGATTGTGCAGGTTGGGTGAGCACTGATACATGGTCTCAGCTTTAATTTAAAAAGAAAAAAAAAAAAAGGTGTGTGGGGGGGTGTCTAGCTGTTATGGTTACAGTAATACGCATGCATTATAGAACTATAGGACTGGAAGGGACTTTGAGAGGTCATCTTGTCCAGTCCCCTGCACTCATGGACTAAGTATTATCTAGACCAGGGGTTCTCAAACTGGGGGTCGGGACCGCTCTGGGGGTTGTGAGGTTATTACATGGGGGGTTGTGAGCTGTTAGCCTCCACCCCAAACCCTCTTTGCTTCCAGCATTTATAATGGTGTTAAATATATGAACAAGTGTTTTTAATTTGGGGGGGGGGAGGGGAGGGTCACACTCAGAGGCTTGCTATGTGAAAGGGGTCACCAGTACAAAAGTTTGAGAACCACTGATCTAGACCATCCCTGACAGGTGTTTCTCTAACCTGCTCCTAAAAATCTCCAGTGATGGAGATTCCACAACCTCCCTAGGCAATTTATTCCAATGCTTAACTACCCTAGCAGGAAGTTTTTCCTAAAGTCCAACTTAAATCGCCCTTGCTGCATTTTAAGCCCATTCCTTCTTGTCCTATCCTCAGAGGTTGAGAACAATAATTTTTTTTCCCTCTTCCTTGTAACAACTTTTTATGTACTTGAAAACTGTTATGTCCCCCATTAGTCTTCTCTTTTTTCCAGACTAAACAAAGCCAATTTTTTCAATCTTCCCTTACAGATCATATTTTCTACACCTTTAATAATTTTTGTTGCTCTTCTCTGGACTTTCCCCAGTTTGTTCACATCTTTCTTGAAATGTGGTGCCCAGAACGATACAGTACTCCAGTTGAGGCTTAATCAGCACTGAATAGAGTGGAAGAATTGCTTCTCTTTTCTTGCTTATAACACTCCTGCTAATAAATCCCAGAATGATGTTTTTTGTTTTGTTTTTTTTTTTTTGTTTTGTTTTTTTTTTTTTTTTGCAACAGTATTACACTATTGACTCATTTAGCTTATGGTCCATTATGACCCCCCAGATCCCCTTTCCGCAGTACTACTTCCTAGACAGTCATTTTCCATTTTGTATGTGTGCAAATGATTGTTTCTTCCTAAATGGAGTACTTTTCATTTGTCCTTGTTGAATTTCATCCTATTTTCTTCAGACCATTTCTCTAGTTTGTCCAGATCATTTTGAATTTTAATCCTGTCCTCCAAAGCACTTGCAACTGCTCCTAGCTTGGTATCGTCCACAAACTTTATAAGTTTACTCTCTATACCATTATCTAAATCATTGATGAAGATATTGAACAGAAACTGACCCAGAACTGATCCCTGTGGGACCCCACTAGTTATGCCCTTCCAGCATGACTGTGAACCACTGATAACTACTCTCTGGGAACGGTTTTCCAACCAGTTTTGCACCCACCATGGTTGTAGCTCCATCTAGGTTGCATTTCCCCAGTTTTGTTTATGAGACAGTCATGTGAGACGGTATTAAAAGCTTTACTAAGGTCAAGATATACCACATCTACTGCTTTCCCCCCCCAGCCACAAAGCTTTCTTTGACAGGGTAACATGTCATCAGGTTGGTTTGACACACTTTGTTCTTGACAAATCCATGCTAACTCTTACTTACCACCTTATTATCTTCTTGCTGTTTGCAAATTGATTGCTTAATTATTTGCTCTGTTATCTTTCTGGGTACAGAAGTTAAGCTGACTGGTCTGTAATTCTCCGGGTTGTCCTTATTTAACTTCTTACAGATTGGCACTATATTTGCCCTTTTCCAGTTGTCTGGAATCTCTCCGGTCTTCCATGACTTTTCAAAGATCGCTAATGGCTCAGATATCTCCTCAGTCAGCTCCTTGAGTATTCTAGGACGCATTTCACCAGGCCCTGGTGACTTGAAGACATCTAACTTGTCTAAGTAATTTTTAACTTGTTCTTTTCCTATTTTGATCCAACCTCATTTTCACTGACATTCACTATGTTAGATGTCCAGTCACCACCAACCTTCTTGGGGAAAACTGAAACAAAGAAGTCATTAAGCACCTCTGCCATTTCCACTTTTTTGGCCCCCCCCGCTGAGTAACGGGTCTACCCTCTCTTTGGTCTGGTCTTGCTTGTAATATATTTGTGGAATATTTGTTCCTTTTATGTCTCTAGCTAGTTTGATCTCATTTTGTGCCTTAGCCTTTCTAATTTTGTCCCTACATACTTGTGTTATTTGTTTATATTCATCCTTTGTAATTTGACCTAGTTACCACTTTTTGTAGGACTCCTTTTATTTATTTTTTTCATTATTATTTTTAGATCACTGAAGATCTCCTGGTTAAGCCAGGGTGGTCTCTTGCCATACTTCCTATCTTTCCTACACAGTGGGATAGTTTGCTCTTGTGCCCTTAATAATGTCTCTCTTTGAAGAACTGCTAACTGTCTTCAATTGTTTTTCCCCTTAAACTTGCTTCCCATGGGATCTGATCTACCAACTCCCTGAGTTTTCTAAAGTGTGCCTTCTTGAAATCCATTGTCTTTATTTTGCTGTTCTTCCTCCTACCAATCCTTAGAATCATGAACTCTACCATTTCATGATCACCTTCACCCAAGCTGCCTTTCACTTTCATATTCTCAAACAGTTCCTCCCTATTTGTCAAAATCAAATCTAGAACAGCCTCTCTCCAAGTAGCTTTCTCCACCTTATGAATTAAAAAATTGTCTTCAGTACATTCCAGGAACTTGTTAGATAATCTGTGCCTTACTGTTATTTTTCCAAACAGGTATCTGAGTAGTTGAAGTCCCCCATCACCACCAAGTCCTGTGCTTTGGATGATGGCTAGTTGTTTAAAAAAAGCCGCATCCACCTCTTCTGCCTGGTTAGGTAGTCTGTAGTAGACCCCTACCATGACATCACCCTTGTTTTTTACTCCTTTTTATCCTTACCTGGAGACATTCAAGAAGTCTGTCTCCTATTTCCATCCCAACCTCAGTCCAAGCATATACGTTTTTAATATATAAGGCAACACCTCGTCCCTTGTTTCCTTGCCTGTCCTTCCTGAGGAAGCTGTTCCCTGTGATGCCAACTATGTCATAGTTGTGTTTATTTACTAGCATTTTGAATTCTTCCTGTTTATTCCTCATACTTCTCGTGTTAGTATACAGACATCTAAGATACTGATTTGATTCCCCTCTTCCAGTTCTGTCTCGTCTCTTCTTTATCCCTACTATAACAGCCCATGCTCTCCTCCCCCCCCACCCCCAAAAAAAAATTCTAAACCCTTCTCCCAGGTCTCCATGTTTTTGACTTACCTGTGGGCTTTGGTCACCTGCCCCCTAGTTTAAAGCCTTCCTCATTAGGTTAGCCAGTCTGTATCCAAATATGCTCTTTCCCCTTCCTCAGTAGGCGGACCCCATCTCTGCTTAGCAGGCCTTCTTGCTGGAACAGCATCTTCGCATCCTGGAGGTGAATGCCTGGCTGCATCTGTGTCTGCCTGGGCCCCACCCCTTACCCTTTACCAGAAGGATCAAAGAGAACACCACCTGTGCCCCCAACTCTTTCACCCTTACTCCCAGAGCCCTGTAGTCACTTCTGACCTGATTATAGGTAGAGCTGGTAGCAACATATAATTCAGGTTGCCAAACACCTTCCGTTGCAAGACCCTGTTTCATTTGTTGTTTATAACAACTATTCGGACTGTAATTTCCCATGCCGGATGTGTGCCTTGAGCTGCTTTTTTTTTTTTTTAATGTTTCAGCAAAATTCAGCCGTTTCTAAGAACAAAGTTGGGGAGAAATATATTATTTTGCCCACATTAAGTGCCTATGTCCATTTCATTAGGAAGTTTTATCATCTCCGTACTTTGAAATATGATCTTGAAATTTGGCAGGGCTGTCATCCTGCTGTCAGTCATGTGCCTTTTGTCACCCCCTGTCCAAATTGGCCAAGTTAAAAGCCTCCCAAAAACTGCAGTTCGCATATGCTTAATAGAGACTTGTTAGTTTGGCAGTTAAATTGTCTGAAGATTCCATTTTGCACTGAGCATGCTCAAGCCCAGGGCTGTGGATGCTGAGCAGGTGTTTTCCTGCAGTTGCTTCTTTTGGTAGCCAGGAGCCATTGTAGCATGAGGCACAGGAACTGAAAGCAAGAAGTCTGTGTAGTCAGTGGTATGTGCACATTCAGTGGTGTGAGCACATCTGCCCCCTGCCACCAGGGATAACCTATTATACTGCATTCAGATAGTTGTCTTGCTTAGGAAAGGTGTTTGAGACCAAGAGCTATTGACTTTGATTGGCTCTCAGCTGTTGGCCCAGCTTCGTGTAACAATGGCTTTTCTACTCAAGGGCCTGCCGTCATGCAGGCAAGAGAGAGGTGTGGCTGGAGCTTCTCAGTTTTGTGTATGTCATAGAGGGGAGACCCTGTTTAAGAGTAGGGTTCTTCTTTGTGTAGGAGGGGGTGGAGATTAGGAGTAACCATCACCAAATATGAGGAGGACTTGCAGAAGAAAGAAGGCAGGAGAGACTCTGCTTTCCTGAAGTGCTTATGAACCTCAGACTCACAGAAAGGGTAAGATTAGTCCAAGGGAGGGTGTATCTCAGGACTTCAGTTATTTTCAAAGGTCTTGAACTCTCTAGAGTGCTTTGAGTAAAGCTTCTCTGGTTAAGAAGTTCCATTGTTAACTCTGTTCTTGTTTTCTGCCATGTTGTCCCCATGTTATCTAGTCAAGATAATTAAGTCCCAGGCAGACTGCGAAGAGCTACAAAAGGATCTCTCAAAACTTGGGTGACTGGGCAACAAAATGGCAGATGAAATTCAATATTGATAAATGCAAAGTAATGCACATTGGAAAACATAATTCCAACTATACATATAAAATGAATGGGGTCTAAATTAGCTGTTACTACTCAAGAAAGGGATCTTGGAGTCATTGTGGATAGTTCTCTGAAAACACCTACTCAATGTGCAGCTACAGTCAAAAAAGTGAACAGAATGTTGCGAATCATTAAGAAAGGGATAGATAATAAGACAGAAAATATCATATTGCCTCTATATAAATCAATGGTATGCCCACATCTTGAATACTGTGTGCAGATGTGGTCGCCCCATTTCAAAAAAGATATAGTGGAACTGGAAAAGGTTCAGAAAAGGGTAACAAAAATGATTAGAGGTACAGAACAGCTTCCATATGAGAAGAGATTAAGAAGACTGGGACTTTTTCAGCTTGGAAAAGAGACCACTACGGGTGGGGGCTACGATGGAGGTCTATAAAATCATGACTGTTGTGGAGAAAGTAAATAGGGAAGTGTTGTTTACTCCTCCTCATAACAAGAACTAGGGGTCACCAAATGAAAGTAATAGGAGGTTTAAAACAAAAGGAAGTATTTCTTCACACAACGCACAGTCAGCCTGTGGAACCCTCTTTGCCAGAGGATGTTGTGAAGGCCAAGACTATAACAGAGTTCAAAAAAGAACTTGATATATTCATGGAGGATAGGTCCAGTGATGGCTATTAGCCAGGATTGACAGGGATGGTGTTCCTAGCCTCTGTTTGCCAGAAGCTAGGAGTGGGAATGGATCACTTGATGATTACCTGTTCTGTTCATTCCCTCTGGGGCACCTGGCATTTGCCACTGTCGGAAGACCGGACACTGGGCTAGATGGAGCTTTGGTCTGACCCAGTGTGGCTGTTCTTATGTTCAAAGGTGTTAAATTAGAAGCCCGGAGTGTCCGCATCTGAGGTGGAGCTCGAAGGACTGCGTGTAAGCAGCTGAGGAAGCTCACAGGTTTTAAGCAGTGATTTGTGGGATTTAGAGTGGCTGCGTGGCAGTGCTCTATGGCCCATGGACCGCCCTCTGACAAGAGTTCTGAGACTGGGCATATGCTGTATAGACCAAAGCTAGAAATAGTGATTAGATTCTACCCAGACCCAACCAACTTGAATTTGGCGGCTGGGTCCACTTGCAACAGACTAGTGATTACGGCTGGGTACTGGGCTTGGTTGTAACAAACTGAGCCACTAATTAATAATGAACATAGTACAACTAAATTCAATATACTTGAGGGAGTAATTGTGCCAGTCACTAGCACTGTACTGAACATTAGGAAGGTCTTTAACCTTTTCCCTTTTTTTTTCCTTAAGTTAAAAACACATTGAAATCAAAAGTGAAATTAAAATCCTTACACACAATACAGCAGCTCCTTAAAGGTAGCACATTTCTTCCTGAACGCATTCATATTGCTGAACTAAAAAGTAAGGCGGAACAAAAATGCAGAACAAAGAACACATCTCTGTAATATATGAGGGTACAATGCAGACTGAGCAGCTTCCTCTCTAACCTGAGGTGCCCTTTACAATGCTTTCCTGCTGTAGCCATCAGCCTGGACTGCTCACAAACAGCCCCCAGCATGCAAGTCACTACTGGCTGTGTGTGTGCGTGCGTGCGCTGCAGCCAGCCACACTTTAGCTCTTACCAGCCTTGGTGATACTGCAGAGTGACCTAAACAGACTCCCAGTCTTAGATTTTTCCCCAGAAATGTATGTCCTGTACTGCCCAGCCCTCTTCTGGACTTAATATAATACAAGTTTATATTAAGTTTGTTATTGCTTCAGTAGAAATAATATGCACATAACATGCCACCTCAGATGGAGTTTCCCACACATTTCAGTTTAATCACATTGGATTAGATAAAACAAATGTATTAACTACAAAGAGATTTTAAGTGAGTTTAAGTAATGAGGCATAAAAGTCAGAAATGGTTACAAGAAAATGAAGTTAAAATACTACCGGTGCCTAACTTAACAAATTTTCTCACCATATGCTTTCAGCAGTATTACTGACCAAATTTCTTAGATCAGGATCCCTTCTCCCAGAATTCAACAAATGCTTCCTTTGTTGCTTCTGGTGCCATGAATGTGGTGGGCAGGGAGAGAGAGGGTGTGCTTAGCTATATTTGTTCCTCCTTTTTATAGTGTCAGTCCCCTTATTGAAAAACATGTTCAGCCGAGATTCAGGAGACCAAATCTATGTGGAAGGATGTCCCTGCTGCTTTTTCCTCACTGACTTGAGCGTCCTTTGTTTCCCTTCCTGCTTGATGGCTCTGTTCACTGCTTAAATGCAACTTAAGCAGAGCACACACATTCCTCTGTTCGAGACAAACCTGTCCTGCCAACCTCAGTTTGGAATGTGTTAATAACACTGTACAGTGGAATCTTATAACTTTTCTCATATAGTGTTGTCACACACATTTTATCAGGACAATGACTGGCAAATTATGAGTTTTCAAATGGTACCTCACAAGGCATACTTTTCATAATGATTATTATGATAGTGATATGTGAGGTGTGGACACACATACATTTTGTCATGCTGTCCCACCCCAGTATTATGGCTAAATGGCAAGGTATGATATGTTGTTTCAGCCACAAAGTTACCCTTTATAAAATGGAAATACTTCCCAAGCAAAGTCAATAGAAAGGACCATGTACTGTAGCAAATAAAATGTAATATGGAAGTTAAGGGAAAAGAAGGGTTTTGAAGAGCAAATAGACAAAAATATAAAAATTAACAAAATAGAGGGCTGTGTGGGATCTGGATTTTTTTTTTTTCCCTGTTCCGGAGCAGAGCAAAACAAAATTTTGAAATCTCGTGCAAAACAAAATTCTGAAAATAACAATCACAGAACCCTGGTTTGGCTCAGTTGAAGTGTTTTGTTTAGAAAGTAAAATATAGAATAAATCAAACTCATCTTGAAATAAAAATTGAAACATTGTTTTGCATAATTTATAAAAACATTGTCAGGGTTTTTTTTAAAGAAAATTTTGTTGAAAGAGGCACATTTTCTGATCCACTCTAATAACATACTGTAAGTGCATCACAAGATGGAAGCCTATGTGAAAGAATGGGTGACTCCATTGCACTACCAGGGAGTGATTTATTTGTGTAATAATATTGAAGTGAAGCAGCATAATTTCTTTGTATCTATCTTTACCACAAAAGACAGGAAGGAAATAGCTATCCCTGATTTTCCTTTTTTTCAGGTAAGTGTTGTCAGAGATTGACATGTCAAAAGAGGAGGTGCCTTAATAAAAGAAAACAAAAGATCAGGTGTATAAATGGGGTCTTGGATGAGGAATACGAAGCAGTGAGCCTGCCTGCAGTATTTAGTAAATTGACTGAAAAAACAGTTAAGATGAACAAAACAATAAGTATAAACCAGCATGAAAATTATGCATCTATGAGCGTTCTTTGAGCATGTGAACCAAATAATAGATAAAGGGATCCTAGTTGACATTGATTTGGACTTTGAAAAAACCTTTCACAAAGTCCCTCATGAGGCTAAAAAGGAAAACCAAGCAGGCCTGGGAGAGAGGCAAACTACTCTGAGGGATTAAAACTGGCTAACAGACAGAAAATGAAGAGTAGAAATAGCTGATCAATTTTAAGTATGGCAGAGGGTAACAGTGGGGTGTCCACAGGATTGATATTCGAATCGGTGTTCAATATGTTAATGATTTGGAAAGGGAAGTGAATAGTGAGGTCAGACTTTTGTGGATTGCACAAAACTATTTAAGTCAAGATATGAAAAGAATCCTATGATATGAAAAGGACCGAACAAAGCTAGGTAAATACTGATGATGTGTGGTGACTGATTACCTCGCATTAGTCAACAATGAACTTCATGTGTATATGGGAGGGAATAATTTGAACTACTCATTCACATTATTGGATTCTAAATCAAAGTTCATCGCTGTGGAAAAAAAAGCAGTTTATCATTGTGGACAACTCAATGAAAACCTCTACTCTTTTGGTTTCCATTGCATATTGATTACTCATCATGCTAAGATTTATAAAGAGGGGGGAGAAAATAGTGGAAAATATTATTCCATTATAAAACGTGATGATTTTCCCATATCATGAATGCTGTGCTAAATTCTCTAAAATAATTATATCAAAGGTGGTAGAGCTCCAGAGATAAGCAGGTGATTAGTCATAAAAAAACTTCCAAAGGGGAGAGTGACTAGATTAGGACTGCTTAAAGAGACAAGTAGGAAGAAACATAAGACTTAACAGTGGTTCTCAAACTTTTGTACAGTGACCCCTTTCACATAGCAAGCCTCTGAGTGTGACCCTCCTTATATATTAAAAACCCTTGTTGGTATATTTAACACCATTATAAATGCTGGAGGCAAAGCGGGGCTTAGGGTGGAGGCTTGCAGCTCATGACCCCCCATGTGACCTCTTGAGGGGTACTGACCTCCAGTTTGAGAACCGCTGACTTAAAACAAAAAAAACCCCACAAAAACAAAATCAAAGGAATGAATGAAAATGAAGGCAGCTAAATTTAAAAAAAAAAAAAAAGATTCCTTTTGAACACAATGCCTAATTAACTTGGGGAACTCATGGCCACAAAATACTTTGTGACCAAGAGCTTATCAGCATTGAATAAAGGCTTTTGTCAACATTAGGTATTATGAAATAAAAGGTATATCTTAGCCAACCACGAGCTGCCTCAGGTTAGGAAGAAATGTTCCTTTTTGGCAGAATAGTCTATAATGGTCTATTATGCAGATTTTTGTCCCTTCCTTTAAAGAGTCTGGTACTGGCCAATGTCAGCAATAGGATGCTGGGCTGTTTTGATATGACATTTATGCTCCTACAGGCACAGAAGTAGACTTCAGCACGGCGAGGTTTAGAACGAGAGACGAAAGCTCATGCTCAAATAAATTGGTTAGTCTCTAAGGTGCCACAAGTACTCCTTTTCTTTTTGCGAATACAGACTAACACGGCTGTTACTCTGAAACCAGTTCTGTGTACATTAATCTGGACGTTTCCTATTTTTTGTTAGATTTTTTTTTTAATAACATTTTCAAATTAGACATTTGTGACTGCAAAGGATTATAGAATATCATTGCAAAAGATTACAGCAGTGAACCACAAGAAGCTGTGTGTGGTTTATGGGCCCGGAAGTTGGGAGAGGCTGAGAATCCTCATTTCTGACTGTGCTGCCTCTTTATCAAACCAGTCTAGTTATGTAATTTAAGTATTATATTATTTTAGTTACTGATTAGCTACATGACATTTCTTAGCTTTTTTCATTGTTTCTGCAGTTTTGTTAATTTTGTAACTTTTGTTTACCTTACTTTCTATCATATTTACAGTGAAAATTCCCAGAATATAACTTGTCCAGGAACCGTAGTGCACGGTAGACATTTTCACCATGCTCATGCACAGATACCAGTAGTAAAAACAGCAGCCCAAAGGTAAGACTGAAGAAACCAACGTGTATATCATTCTCGTGTCATCCTCTCACACTTTCCCATCCGTGCATCTCATTTGTGGCAGTGGTTCAGAGTGCTATGTTTTTAAAAGAATTTTCATACTGTCTTGTTTTCCCACAGCTGAGATTCGTACATGGTAGTCTTCACAGTCCCGAAAACATTTTTAAAGTAAACAGGGATGTGTGACATGATAGTACTTTTTGGATCCTTTAATATCTGCCTTCATTGAATTGTGAAGGTCTCCAAAAGCTTACCTTGTTAACCTTCATTGTGAACAAACCCTTCACTTTAAAAAAAAAAAAAAAAAAAAAAAAGTTCATTTGACAGCATTTTGTGGAATCTAACCTTTCAACTGGAAAGTAGTTAACAGTGAAACTATTTAAAAAATAAAAAAGACGTCAAGCAATTGTAAATAATGTATAATAGAACGTCACTTAATAAACGCTCGTGTAATCAAACACTTGAATTGATAAAAATTCCAGTTTCTTCCGCCACTTGGCAACGATTCACTAGCAAATGTACTGAGATGTCATATAAGTCACATTGCTTAAAAAAATACAGCAGACTTAATAGTTCACTATGACATATAAACCTTAAAAACAACAGCCATCAAAATAACTGGAGAAATACGTGTCTTCAGTGGGACTGCTCATGAGCAAGGTTATGCATGTGTGTGTTTGCAGGAGTAGGGTCTTAAAGGATGAAAAGGGGAAGTGTAAGTAAATGCAGTTAAGTCTCCTACAAAATTATGACCTTTAAAAATCAAATATTGAATTGAACACATGCATTGTTTGTTTGTTTTTTGTTTGTAGTAGCACCCATTGTGCGTGGGTTGAAAGCTGTTAAGAGAACAACCTTCCTAACCAATAGCTTAACCGTGTCTTTTTATTTCTCCTTCTTCCTCCTTTTTTTTTTCTTAAAGTTATGCTAACCACCAAAATCGTTTTGTTGCAGGGAAGTGTCTGAGGAATCTCAAAGGATCTGCTAGGTCTGATATTAATGGCTATCTTAATGGTCTGGGACAGCTAGTAAAAATCAAGTTAATGAAAAATGTAGATGTTAAATTAGGAAGATTTACAAACATCAGCGAAGATCAAGAGGACGACTTACATTATAAACATGAGCAGAAAATAACTAAATGAGCTTTAAGTTGAAAAAATGCAAGCTAATAATACCTCTAAAGGGAAAACATTGTATGGACCCTCACCAGAAGTTAGAAATCTGGGAAGAAATGATAGCAATAGAAAAGATGATATAGTGGACAGCAAGTGAGGCATGAATTTGCAAAGTGATAGAGGCACAAAACAAAAATATAACTTTTGGCTGCATATGCAGAGGTCTCATGTCATAGGCCTCATAGTCCCTCTGTATTTGGTCCTACTACAGAAGCAACAGGAATACTATGTTCAGGTCTGGGCTACTGAGTGCCATAAAAGATATTGACTAACTGAAGGATGTTCAAAGAAAACATCAGAAGTTAGGGTGTTTGAAGGAGTTTTGTCTTTATGAGTAAAGATGGAAAGAGCTAAATAATAGATCATGGCTAAGGGAATAAATGGTGGGAAATAATGTAGAAATGTGTAAGATGTAAACGCTGGGAATGGTGAGGTATAGCAAGGTGTAATGAGATGAAATTAAAGGAAGATACTTAAATAGAATATTAGGGGTAAGCTTGTTAATGAGATATGTTTGACTGGCATAGTCTAAGGAAAATGGTAGAAATCCTGTTGCTTGGGACACTTAAAACTCTGTTGGACCAAAACAACCAACTATAGTAAATGTACAATAGGGAACAACCCTGTGTTGGCCAGGAGATGGGAGAAACCTATTAGGTTATCTAGTCCATCTCTAGATTCTGTAAGTACTTCAGAAAATTAAATAGTGGGGAATTGCTTTTATGAGGTCTTCCACTGGTGATATTACTGTTTGTATAATTTGTTTTAAATTAATCATGTATTGAGGTGCATGTACATACCACCTAAGTCACATCAGAAAAATGTGAACGACCTCACTCCTTATTTCCTCCGGCAGGGCTGTCCCTAGCGGGGTGTGGGGCCCGGGACATTGGTGCGGAGTTTCTATCTGCCGGGGGGAGCTCCCCCATGACTCCACCCAAGCCCTGCTGCCACTCCACCTCTGCCCCCCTCTTCCCTGCCTAGTTCTGCCCCCTCCCTCGAGTGTGCTGCACCCTCACTCCTCCCCCCAGTGTCTCTAGATGCTGCGAAACAGCTGATCAGTGATAGGCACTGGGAGGGATGGAGAGGGAGGTGGAGGAGGTGCTGATTGGCAGGGCCCACAGGAGGTGATGGGGGTAATGGGTGGGAAGGGGAAGGTTGGGAAGGGTGCTCTTCCTCGCCCCCGCTTGCCCGTCTCCCACCTCACCTCCCAGCCCACCTCCTCAGAAACCGCAGGGTGGGGTCTGGGGTAGTCACCCCGATTTGCCGTACCCTAGGGACAGCTCTGCTCTCCAATACTGGTGAGCATCCTTAAGACCACCAGGGATTCTCTATCATTGGACGTATTTAAATGAAGATTGCATGTTTTTCTAAAAGATATGCTTTAATTCAAACAGGAATTAATTCAAGGGAGTCCTACGATTGTGGTTTATAGTTCAGACTGGATCAATGTTACCTTCTGGCCTTCTAATTAGTCCACCAGTGCACACCATATATGCATTTTGTGTCTATAGCCATTTTATCTTTTTTTTTTTGTTTTACAATTAATTAAAAAAACAAACACCCTTGCCCCCCCCCCCCCAAAAAAACAAACAACCCACCATGCTATTGAAATATGTGAATGTGTTACAGAAATATAAGAGTTAAAGAGATGCTTTAAGAAGTTCTTCTGTCCACGGTCTCTCCATTCCAGTGCTATCTTTTTTTATCTGCGAGTTTCTCAGATTTACAATGCTGCCACGTGAGTGCTTCCTTCCATAGCTGTCCTCCCTTCCCCGTCCTTATTCCTCTGTTACCCTGCAAATAATTCAGTTCACTTCTGATTGGTGTGGTTGTCGCATCAGATGTAGGTCCTTAATCACATCCCTTTTTCCATCCCATCTTGTTTTTTTTTTTTCTTTTACTCCTAACCCATGTATAACATGGCTGACTAAATGGTGTGATTAAGTAAGGTGGCCACGGAGAGTTTTTAATTTTGTGTTCCACACACTGTTCCTGCCCCCTCTTGGAGTTGTATTATTGAGGGTGGTCCTCCCTACGTAAAGTGCGCTGGCACAGGGCCTCTGTCCCCCTGGTACTAGCAAGCATGGCAGTATAGGGGTCTGCTCCCCTCTTCTCTTCTAGAGGCACAAGTGGCAGAAGGGGGCTGGTGGCGCCTCCTCCAGTAATTAACCTAGAAATCAGGGTATGTCTGTTTGTGTGGGTGGGCCAAGTCCACCTGACTCTTTTCCTGCCACATGCAGTTTTCTGTTTGGGGATGGGGCAGTGGGAGAGGGGAACCCCCAGAGCATCTGGTCTTAAAATGAGTGCTCCACTGAGAGACATGGAGCAGTTCAAAACACTCCAGCTGTTTCAGTTGTCTGCAGAAAGACAAAGATCAGTTAACACAGGTCACATTAATGAAAGCAGTTACATAATATCTACAGAAGTCAGTAGAACATTTTTTAAAGTAAACAAGGACATGTCACAGGGTGCTTTCTTGGATTCTTTAGTATCAGTCTTAATTTAATTGAGGTTTTCTAAAATATACCCTGTTAAACTTTATTGTGAAACCATCCCTAGGCATAGACCTAAAGTGCCTATACTGTAATCCTGGTCCTGATGTGACATCAAATTTCTCCTTATGCTGTCTTATGTTGCCAACTACAGACCTATAGGTTTAAGCAAAAATAGCTCATTTGTAAGTGCACCTGTGCAAAATTAATTGACACACCAGTAGATTAGCTATTTAAATAATTTGATTTTAGTGATTTTGATTTTTGATTTTTTTATGCATATCCAAAAATTATATTTCAAGTCCATTTCTTATTGGTGCTATTTGCCTTCACTTGTACTAAATAACAGGCAGATGACTGCAGGATGAAGATTGTGTGTGTGTTACAGCCAGGAAATAATGTCATACTTTCTTGAGTGTGATTGGCTCCAACATCTGCGAATAACAATGTAACCTGACTGATTTGAGTACAGTGTAACCTGTCAGCATGGATTCACTAAAGGCAAGTCATGCCTGACTAACTTAATTGCCTTCTATGATGAGATAACTGGCTCTGTGGATGAGGGGAAAGCAGTGGACGTATTATTCCTTGACTTGAGCAAAGCTTTAGATACAGTTCCCCACAGTACTCTTGCCAGCGAGTTAAAGAAGTATGGGCTGGATGAATGGACTATAAGGTGGAGAGAAAGCTGGCTAGATCATCGGGCTCAACGGGTAGTGATCAATGGCTCCATGTCTAGTTGGTAGCCAGTATCAAGTGGAGTGCTCCATGGGTTGGTCCGGGGGCCAGTTTTGTTCAGTATCTTCATTAATGATCTGGAGGATGACGTGGATTGCACCTTCAGCAAGTTTGCAGATGACACTAAACTGGGAGGAGTGGTAGACACAGTGGAGAGAAGGGATAGGATACAGAGGGACCTAGGCTAATTGGAGGATTGGGCCAAAAGAAATCTGATGCGGTTCAACAAGGACAAGTGCAGAGTCCTGCATTTAGGATGGAAGAATCCCATACTGCTACAGGCTAGGGACCGAGTAGCTAGGCAGCAGTTCTGCAGAAAAGGACCTAGGGATTACAGTGGATGAGAAGCTGGATATGAATCAGCGCTGTGCCCTTGTTGCCAAGAAGGCTAATGACATTTTGGGCTGTATAAGTAGGAGCACTGCCAGGAGATCGAGGGACACGATCATTCCCCTCTGTTGGGCATTGGTGAGGCCTCATCTGGAGTAGTGTGTCCAGTTTTGGGCCCCACACTACAAGAAGGATATGGAAAAATTGGAAAGAGTCCCAGCGGATGGCAAAGAAAATGATTAGGGTGCTGGGGCACATGACTTATGAGGAGAGGCTGAGGGAACTGGGATTATTTAGTCTGCAGAAGGGAAGAATGAATGTGGATTCGATAGCTGCTTTCAACTACCTGAAAGGGGGTCCCAAAGAGGTTGGATTTAGACTGTTCTCAGTGGTAGCAGATGACAGAACAAGGAGTAATGGTCTCAAGTTGCAGTGGGGGAGGTTTTGGTTGTATATTAGGAAAAACTTCACTAGGAGGGTGGTGTAGCACTGGAATGCGTTACCTAGGGAGGTAGTGGAATCTCCTTCCTTTGAGGTTTTTAAGGTCAGGCTTGACAAAGCCCTGGCTGGGATGAATTAGTTTAGGATTGGTCCTGCTTTGAGCAGGGGGTTGGACTAGATGACCTCCTGGGGTCTCTTCCAACCCGGGTATTCTATGATTCTGAGATTCTATGATTTACCTTTGGCATCTAAGGCTGGAATTTTCAAAGGAGCTTTAGGGTATATCCACACTGCAAAAACAAAAAACCCTGAGGCATTGAGTCTCAGAGCCTGGGTCTGTTCACTCTGGTTTGGACTGTGGGACTAAAAATAGCAACGTTAGATATTCCAGCCTGCGTGGTGGAACCTGACATGAGGGAGGGTCTCAGAATCTGGACTGGAGCCCAAAAGGGAGCATTTACACTGCTATATTTATCTCTGCCACCTGAGCCTAAGTTACGTCAACGTTCAGCCAGCACAGTAACTAAATCGCTTTTGCATGTCTGCATTACTCTCCTTGCATCGGAGGTGTGCATCCTCGCCAGAAGCACTTGCACCTACTTAACTGGCAGTGTGGGGAATAGTGGGGCTTCTGAAAGGCAGCAACAGTAGATATAAGCAACACAGTGTTTGCACTGACACTGCATCAGCCTAACTACATTGATATTGACTCTACACCTCTTTTGGAGTTATTAAATTGGTGTAGTGGGCGAGTTACACTGGCAGGAGTGACATTCTAGATGCTTAAAGAGTTAGGTCAACGTAAGCTGGTTGATGCAGATGATGTCTCAGACACAAGTGATCGTGACTTGATCAGAGTTACCAATGTGCAAGAAGAATAAAGTTCAGACCAGTAATACAGTAAAAGATTTGTCATCCGGCATGCTGGAGGAATAGGAGGTTAGTCAAAAATTCCAGTTAACTATGAGGTATACTTACCAATGGAATACCAATTTTCAAAGAATTTAGAATACAATAAAACGAGTAAAGTATAAAATAGTAAACAGGTACTCACCAATCCAGTAGTAGTACTGCACTGGAGAGTTGTAGGTTTCTTGAAGCACTTAAGTGTATACAGGTAAAGTTTTCTATACAGCAGGTTATCTTTTGACACTACGTATCACTATGGGCAGTGCATGGTGTACATCCAGATCACTAAAAATACACTTAACAGTAAAACTGTATTGAACATAATTTAATCGATGGTTCAGAAGGCACCTCAGGGTCATCATTATCAACAGCAATTATCATCGTAGATGTAGAAGGTGTATGAGATTGGGATGAACACCCTGGAAGCTGCTTTTTTGAATAAATCCCTAATATCAACTTGCTGACTTGTCTTCTGCCTCTTTTGCAAAAAAAAATAGAATGTAGCATGTGCAACTGCATGACCTCCTGGGGCAGTATACTGGTCCCGGTTACTAGATTGAAGAGTTGTATTGGGAGATATTGGAAATGCCAGTTAATAGAGCTTTCTGGTTGATAAAGTGCTGGATAACATAGCTTTGTGTGTGTGTGTTTATCAAGGCCAATTTCACAACGCTGAAAACAATTAAGAGTCAAATCATCTGGGAGGAAGAATTTAATCAAAAAAATGTGAATGATTGGGAATCATAGAATCATAGAATATCAGGGTTGGAAGGGACCTCAGGAGGTCATCTAGTCCAACCCCCTGCTCAAAAGCAGGACCAATCTCCAATTAAATCATCCCAGCCAGGGCTTAATCACTTAAGAACACCTTATAGATGTCCAAAAAAGCCACAATCAGGAAGAAGGCTGTGCTGGTTAAACAATCAACTTGGTTTAGAGGGGAAGTGAAGACTGCTATTTAAAATAAATAAATAAATTAAATATAACCTAATGGAAGAAAAGGGAAGTTGACAGTAATGAATATGAATCAAAATTTATGAATTATAGAAAAGTGATGAGACCAAGGAGAAATCTATGGCCTGCAGAGTTAAGGGCGTCAGTGTTTTAAAAGTTATATTAGGAACAAAGACTCCTGGTGCTGGTATTAGTCCATTAGTAGATGGAAATGATCGAATTATCGATAATAATGCAGAAAAGGTAGATGTGTTCAGTACATATTTCTGTTCTGAATTTGGGGTGATAGTCTCCTCATATGCTCTTTCCTTGAGAAATACTAGGGGAATGAATGTTAAACACAAGCTAATAAGGACAAACATTTTTAAATCAGCCAATCCAGATAACTTTTATCCAGAGGTTTCAAAAGAGTTGGCAGAGGAGCTTACTGGATAGTTAAGGTTGTTTTCAGTAAGTTTTGAAGCAGCGGGGAAACTCCAGAAGGCATGCACATTAGCTGTCTTCCAATCTTTAAAAAATGTTGACAGGATGACATGGATAATTCATAAGGCTGTCAGCCTGATACAGATCCTGGGAAACACAGTGGAGTTGCTGATACCGGACTTGTTTAATAAAGAACTAAAGGAGGGTAATGTAATTAATGCAAATAAACGTGGTTTACTGAAAATAGATCTTGTCAAATTAATTTGTCTTTTTGGTGAGATATAACCGTTTGGGTGATAAAGATAATAGAGTTGATGTTCAATTCTTTTACTTTCTATAAGCCATTTTACTTTGTACTGCATGACATTTTGGTTAAAAGTAGAACAGTATAAAATTAACATCACAAATTATAGAAACTGGCAGACTGATAGTTCTCAATGTAATTGTAAGCAGGAAATCGTCATCAAGCGGGTGTTTTCCCAGTGGAGTCCCAAAGGGATTGGTTCTTGGCCTTACGCTATTTAATGTTTTTATCAATAACCTGGAAGAAAACAAAACTATCACTGATAAAATTTACAGATGAGACCGTCATTGGGGAGTGGTAAATAATGAAGAGGATAGGTCACTGATTCAGAGTGATCTGGCTTGCTTGGAAACTGAGTGAGAGCAAACAATATAAGTATTGATATGGCTAAATATAAATGTATTATATCTAAGAACAAAGCAGGTAGGCCATGCTTACAGGATGGGGGACTCTATCCTGGGAAGCAGTGATTCTGAAGGATGATCAGATGATACATCTGGATGATCGTCTGAACATGAGTTCCCATTATGATACTGTGGACAGAAGAGCTAATGAGATCCTGGAATGTTTAAACAGGGAATCTCTAGTAGAGAAGATAAGTGATTCTGTCTCTCTATTTGGCACTGGAATGACTGCTGCTGGAATACTGTCCATTTTTGGTGCCCCAATTCAAGAAGGTTGTTAATAAATTGGAGAGGGCTCACAGAAGAGCCCTGAGACTGATTAAAGGATTAGAAAATATGCCTATAGTAATAAACGCAAGAAGCTCAATCTAGCTTAGCTAAAAGGTGATTTGATTGCAATTTGTGTATCTACATGGGGAACAAATATTTAACAATGGATTATTCACTCCAGCAGAGAAGGGTATAAAACAATTCAGTGGCTGGAAGATGAAGCTAGACAAATTCAGATTGGAAATAGATCTTTTACAGTGAGAGTGATTACCATTTGAACAGTTTGCTAGGGGTCATGGTGTATTCTTTATCACTAACAATTTTTAGATCAGAATTGGATGTTTTTCTAAAAGATAAGCTCTAAAATTTATTTTGGGGAAATTCTATGGCCTGTGTTATATGGGAGGTCAGACTAGAGTATCAGAATGGTTCCTTCTGACCTCTAGCCTCTCTTATTCTAGTTTTACCATACATGTAGCCAAATAGTATGTGCATGTGCCAGATTAAGGTCCCTTAATGTACCTTACGAAGTTTGATTCAAGTAAAATAGCATTGGGAACTTGAAAGTAAAAACCTCATGACAGCCCTACACTGTATAATTTCCTCGTAGAATTCCCTAGCATGTCATTTCTGAAGACCTATATTTTTAAATCTAGATTGTATCATAAGCAGAACTAGTTTTGTGGTTCATTTCAGCTCTGTTCTCTTGTTAATATTATTTCAAATAATGAACGCCACTGTATTTTGAACCATTCTGGCAGATTCTTCTGAGATTCAGGATTGGAATAGCATGTATATGCTACATGTCTCAACCAGATTTTATTGCATGAGCTTAATGGGGTGATTTCTTAAGGCAGTGCCTGTGTTTGATGCTTGTCTGTATTCTGGAATCAATCTCTCTCTCTCTCTCTCTCCCCTGAAGTGTACAAAATCAAAGTAATCTTTTATTCCTTTTTTCTTTAGGCATGTTACACTAAAAAGATATATAATAGGCAAACAAAGCATTATCTGTTGTATGCATCATATTACACATTCAGGAAGATTTCTTCTGTCCTTACATATGTGGCGTTCTGGATTCTGAGTTAATATGAAGGATTATGGAAAGTGGGTGGGACAGCATGATCACGGACAACACCCTGGTGAAAAGCTCAATAGACTCCCCATTGCTGGTGACTGAAAAGTAGGGGCGGAATTTAAAAAAAAAAAAAGAAGGGCGTGTTCTCTCAAGGCAATATCTTAGACTAGGCTTTGGGTCCCCTACCTTGCATATCAACCTTGTGTACTAAGGGTCTGACTTCCAGAAGTTTTGAGCACCTCCAGCTCCTATTAGCTTTAAATAAAACACTTCTGAAAATAAGACCATAAGGCAATAAGACAACTGCAGCTGGCCTGTGCCAACTGATTCAGGCTTGCAGGGCTTGGGCTACAGGACTGTTTAACTTGGTGATGACTTTCTGGCTTGGGCTACAGCCTGAGCTCTGGGACCCTTCCACTTTGTAGGCACCTAGAGCCTGAACATCTACACTGCAATTAAACAGCTCTTGCCTGAGCCCCATAAGCAAGTCAGTGGGTTTTTAATGGCAGTGTAGATTTACCCTGAGTGTCTGATATATTTAGAGCTTCTTCCTTGCCCCTGCTTTTGGATATGAGGAGAGCTGTTCTGTCACTTTCCTCTCTCAAGTATCTGGTCACATGTAGACTCTGGAAAATATGTAACTAATTTTTTTTTCACTTGTGAATATTACATTTTCTCAATCTAAATACTTATTTAAAAAAATATTTTGAATAGATAGGATTGGATTGCTGCCTAAAAATGCAAATAAATGGTAAACCTGTAGACTTTTATTTTCCGTGATAGTCCAGTGGGAAGTCCAGAGCAAAGCTCTATTTTAATTTATTCTGTCATGCCGTCTACAATGGAGTGATTTAAAGCAGATTACCAGTCTTAACTCAAATTTAATGAAATTATTTGAGATTGAACAGGGTGCATGTCAGTATAAAACTTTGCCCACTGACTTTTGCTGGTTTGAGGAATAAAGTTAATTATGTTTGTATTTACTGCTGTTAAAATGCGGTCAATATTTTTAACTTTTAATTAGAAAAGTATTGCAACATGAGTTCAAGAAGTGACCAATTGGTGGTAGTTTATATTTGATAACTATTAAAACTTGAGTGATGTGCAACAAATGTGGGGCTTTGCATCTTATGTTTTTCTCTTTTTTTCATATTTTTAAGCAATCTGGACCGAAAGGAAAGGTAAGTTTAATGTTGATGAAATGAGCATGGAAATGAGAAATAAGTAAGTTAACTGAATGATTACCCTATCAATACTAGCTAAAGAATTATCTGTAAAATCATGGTCAGCTCTGCTGCCTGTGAGCTATTTTATGAAAAGAACATGGAATACAAACAGTACCTTTTTATATTCAGCTATAGGCACTGATTGCCTTTTTAATGTGGACAGTGTACTGGGTACATTCGCATACAGAAACATGCATATAGATATACAGAAAAAAAGATTAACTTCAGTTTTCTGTGGAAACTTGGAAGTTAATTTTAAGTGTTTTGATATTGCAGGAGAGCTATTGCTATCTGGTTTCTAACAAAGTGTTAAGCTATTTTTTAGTTTTCTAGCAATCTCGTAGCTTTGAATAGAGTTTGAATTTCATTCTAAATATAGTCATATAATTTTTATTCATTAAATATACAAATTAGAACAATTAACCAAAACAGAGCAAAGAAAGAAATCTACTATTAAAGCTGATTTGGTGCTGTTGTTTCATGTATTTGTGTGGAAACACTAAAGTTTGCCATGTCACATATTTCATGTTACTTGGA
This sequence comes from Lepidochelys kempii, assembly GCF_965140285.1. Lineage (NCBI taxonomy): Eukaryota > Metazoa > Chordata > Testudines > Cheloniidae > Lepidochelys > Lepidochelys kempii. The sequence continues at coordinate 60,823,588 of NC_136382.1, forward strand.
AAATGCTGGTTTCTGTTAATATTCTTTTATATAGTTTAAGTATACAAATAGATGTAAATATTTTGTTCATTTCGAATACTTTATTAAAACCAATCAGACATCTGACATCCTTTGACATCTGATGTCATTTATTCCACAAGAAAGTAATTCTTTTCTGTTACATGGCAGTATAAGCTTTATATTAAAGTTAAATTATGATTAAACTGTACATTTAATATTGAACTAAAATTGAAAATAATTTACATAACTGTTTAAAGTAGTTTTCTTTGGAAATTCAGGATTTAGTGGATTGACTGTAAATCAATGGTATAATATTGTGCTTTCTTTTACTTTCCAAAATTAAAATTTAAAGGGATGCTGACATATCAGCCTTGGCCCTCATATTTTAACCTCATAAGGAGTTTTACAACTTTTTCTTGTTTTTTAATTTTTTAAATGTTCATGATTTTTTTTTTTCAATTTTATAGTGTGTGGATTTTAAAGAATCAGTTATTATCCTGTTAGTGTTTGATTCAGGCACAGTAGGGATTGTCAGAAGAATAAATTGTGCACAAGGTCACAGCCCCTAGGTTTTTTTTTTGTTTTTTGCAAAAGTGAAACAGCAGCTTCTGTTAAATGCTACTAAGAACCACTACCAGCAACTAGGCTCCATAGACATATAAAGTTGGTAGGGGCTTTGTCTCCCCCCAGCACTGGAAAAAATCATGGAGCAGGCCTTGGAGAAACACAGTTCTTCCTCTCCCTTGCTCCAGGCAGGAGCTTTTCCCAGTTGTTTTTCCCCCTGTATCCAGTTCCCTTCAGGTAATGAGATTATTTTGGGGAACAAGAGACCACAGGGGAACAAGCCCTTTGAGTGTAGTGGGTCCCAGACTAAGATCATAGGGGCTCTTGGTTTGGTTCTGTGAGCCATGCTTCTTTTTCTCTATTTTCCAACAACATGGCTGCTGAGCCGTAAGCCATTTGGGGCAGAAATTCAGCCTCAGAATCTGACTTTGCAATCTACTCTCCAAAACATTAATCCCTGGTTACTCTATGTATGAGATGAACCATAGGTATGAGGGGTGACTACAACAGCAGGGACATGTCAGGCAAGACTAAAGCTTCTTGGACAGAAATTCCACACCAAAAGCATATGCTCTGAAAGCTAAAAGCCCTCCTTGACTGTTTTCTTCTGGCTGAGGTGAAACATGAAATCTGAGAGTATCCCGGAAGAACAAATCATTTAGATGGCTAGGAAGTGGCCAAGGGGCAGCATGTTCCATACCCTGCCACTGAACAGAGTGGGCTATTATTTTGCCTTCCTTGTTCCAGGGAGAGCTTGATATTCAGTCCATGTTATCCGCTATTTTCCTGTGTTGCTTCATCTCTGGATTGTTTCCCTCAAATATTGGTTATTCTCCTTCTACTTGAGGGAACAGAAATCAAAGTTCTTGTTTGTTAAATAAGTAAATAAATGGAAAATCTCAAATGAATTGAATTCCCAGTGTCTGGAACCTGTTAATAATTCTTGTGGATAAATGTGGAGCTCATAGAATTATTTTTAGGGCTCTTATTATCAAGAGAAATTTGCATATTCCTTTTTGGAACAGTTCATTGGCTACCTCCAGTGGGACCTGCAGGAAATATACTCAAAGCAGAGTGTTGTACCTGCTATTTGACATGCCCTTGATGCCACTTCAAAATTGAAGATGACTGGCTTGAGATTTATAAACTGGATTGAACAGGAAGGAGGAATTTGCCTCAGAAGTTTAAAAAAAATATATTTGTGAATGCTTTCTTTGGCAGGTCATAAGACATGTCTTTCAAATTGTGTTTTTGTATATCAAACATTGTTTAGTTCTTAAATGGTTAGTTGAGAGCAAAACCTAAAATGGAAACCACACAGTGAAAATGTACCACCTGTTTAAAATTTTCTGCTCTACTGTGGTGGAGTCAAATCTGCTGGTGTTCAAGTATGCTGTAAGTAAACCTCCTGGTCACATGTAACCTTTGTTTTACCAGCTCTAAAAGCTTTCAGTTATTGTTTTATTATTCTCCTGTACGGCTTTTTAGGTGTGTGAGGGTTGTTTAGACTGATTTGAAGCAGTTCAAGATTTTTTTGCCATGCTCTCTGTTGTTGTTCCTCAGATGCCACTTTTCTGAGATAGATGGGAAGCCAGGCCTGAACGGAATACATTTGAGCACTTCTCAAATCTTTACACATCAGCAATAAGCTTAACACATCCTTTATTTCAGTGAAAGACAAAATAGTAAAATAAAACGCCTAATGAATAGATAGGACAGTTTTAAAAAAATTCTGTCATCATTCTGAGGTTTGCATGGGTGATATAGATCTGGAGTTGCTGGCATGCATGTAATGCAAACAAGGTTCAATAACTAATTCTGTTGATGGGACAGACGGCTACAAACATCCCCCTTGGTATCTTTGATAGGGAAAAAATGAGAGTGAGGCATGTGAATATTTGGAGCTCGAGTGTAATAAGTTCTGTTTATATTTATGAAGAAATGTATTGATTGTATTTTAGATCTTAGACCTGTTAGACTCAGCAAATTTAACTGAATTCTGCTGAGAAGATGAACCGAGAGAGGAGATTATTTTATGTTTCATCATGTTAATAACACTCCAAAACCACATGACAGGAACTTGAAAGCCCACAACAACCTGGGAGAGAAATGAAAGCCAGGACTTTTAAATTTCTTTGAGGCTGAGCTTCATTATGAAGAAACATAAGGCTGTCGTAATCAAGGGATATGTGTACACTCCAATGAAAAAAAAAAACACGGCAATAAGTCTCAGAGTTCAGGTCAACTGGCTTGAGCTGCAGGGGTAAAAAAAATAGCAGTGTAGATATTAAGGCTTGGGCTGGAGCCCGGACTCTGAGACCCTCCTCCTTGCAGAATTTTAGAGTGTGGGCTCCAGCCCAAGCCTGAATGTCTACACTGCTATTTTAAGCCCTGCAGCTCAAGCCCTGCAATTCGGAGTCAGTTGAGCTGGATTCTCAGACTTGCTGCCGCAGTGTATGTGCATGTTTGGTTTTTATTGCAGTGTAGACATACCCATGTAGGCCTTTCGGGAATTAAGATATGGTGGCGCCTCTAATTTTGTTTATGGCTAAAATCTCTACTCTTAAACTTCTGAAAAATATAGAGTGTTTCAATAAAAAAGGATGTGGAAAAAACCAACTATTTCAGAATACCTTTTTGCTGATGTCTTCTGTTTGAGGAAGGTTAGAAATTTAGGAAGTATATCCATTAATGTACTACTAGTACTGTGTGAAATATGTTCTTGTTTTCTTAACGCAATGTTGTTTTCTCATACCCGTCTCCCCCTCTTCTACTTGTCACTTGTACACTATCAGTAAGAGACCGATTATGCACAGTTAGCCTTAAAATTTTGGAAAAGGTTAAGGTGATGCTTCTAAGTGATTTTCCTCTCTTCTTCTCTTCCACTCCCCCACCCACCCGCCCCCAATAGTTTATTCTCATTATAAACAAATAAGCAAAGGACTGCCATCAGGCTCTTGTGCTGCAAAGAAGGAAGGCAGCCTCTTACACTGGCACCTTTGCATAATTGTCAGTCTGGGCTTCTTTTCTGTTTTTTCATTCTACATGCAATTTTGGACATGTTTGCTTTTGGCTATTGTTTTGTGATTGTTGTAATTGCAGAAGACTAGATATAACTGTCCAGTACCTTGAAACGTGACAGTGAGCAAGCTTGATGGTGCCTTGCCTTGGCTGAGTGCAAAGCTTAAGTTAGGGAGTGTGCAGTATGCTGTTGAACGTAATTTTAGTGTTCAACTTATTTTTAATTATTGTTCAACAATATATGATGTGAAACGTGAGTTCAGTGATGCCATACAAATTTTAAAATGTGTTTCATCAGAAGTATGAATATGCCAAGGTAAATTGCTATTTCATCTGCTGAATTTACTGTGCATTGTCAACTGTGTATGAAGATTGGTCAAGAAAAGTTGAAAATGGAGGAAGCGTAAGAGATCTAATTTTTTTCCAAAAAATAATTACAGTATACTTAAACTGTGTGCAGAGATTTTGAATTGTCACACTAAGTCGCTTGGTCCAGCACTTAAAAAGCCTTTGATTTCTTAGGGGTGTGTGTGTGTGTGTATATACGTATCTAATACTTGTACTAAGCCTGTACTCTACTGTTTGCAAAACTATTTGATAGTATTTAAATATCTGAATTCAACAGAATGTCAAATATATGACACAAGCCAAGGCATGTTCTGGTTGTTGAGATGAGGGGATTGTTAAAATAAAATTGTAATAGGCTTGAATCATCCCAGTAGCAAAATGGTTTTATACTTTTATATCTCCTATACTGCATTAGTACATAATAGTTCTAGTTATTGCTAATGTTAGTGATAAATGAAATATTAAAGGTACAGCAAGCTAGCTACATAATGCCAAGTGACATCTCGCATATGCTTTTGCTTTACAGAATTGCACCTTAACTGTTTTGGTTATGCTGTGAATCTTTTGACTTTTTTTAATTTCTACCAAAACAAGTCAAACAAAAAACCCACACAATTTTTGTAAATGTGTAAAACTTACTTTTTGGTTCAGTTTACATACATATTAAAACACACACTTTGAAACAGAGTTGCTACACAAACATACTTGTTACAGACACAGAAGCAAAGAAATAAAAAAGTTAAGGTACATACCATTACATGTTCTCTCCTCTTCATCCCCATGCACAAATCCTAAATTATCACAGCATCCATATGTACATGCCACAATCTTATCAAACTACTCCTTCAACCATCCCTACTGCATAATGCTATCATCAAACTGCCGCCACCCAACACTATAAGATATGGATGTTTGGTGTAGTTGTTTGGTAAAAAGGGTGCCAGAAGGCATTGTAGATAAACAGTAAAAAGAAAAGGAGTACTTGTGGCACCTTAGAGACTAATAAATTTATTTGAGCATAAGCTTTCGTGAGCTACAGCTCACTTCATCGGATGTATGATAAACAGTGTTTAGTCAACAATAGAAGCCCTGAAAAAAAATCAGCCAGAGACAAATTTCATACACTTGCAAGTAAACATTTATTATTCAGAACCAAACAAACTACATATAAAATTCAAAGGGGATAATAAATTTGCACTTTGGTAAATTTCCCACATTGAAAAACTGACCAGAGGGAAGCGGCAAGGGAAAGGGAAAGGGAATTTATGCTACATACTAAGCTCATTTCAGAATGCAAGCTTAGTGTGTCACAACCAGCATCTTTAATTTTTCTTCAGTTTCCCAATCCAGTACCAGAAACCTCTAGCTAACTCATTAGCACCTTAGTGGAGCTGTACGGTTAGCACAAGCTGAGTAAATGCACGTTGCGTCACTTCTGTGTATAGAATATACAGAATTCTTAACCTAAGAATATAAGATTCTGTTGAACAGCAGCTTCTGCAATATAAAAAAGTAAACAAAGTGGTAAAGTATTTTAAAGTGAAGAAATGCCAAAGTTAAGATAGCACATATACATATTTATCTTCTTTTTTTTTTTTTTTAAGTTTTCTTAATAGGAAATGTGTTAGTCACTGTCATTCTAAAATATGGATCAACCTTTTATTAAGGTAATTTTTAAAGGGGGGAAAAGGGGAAAATTTCAGGCAGATACTGGGCCTGGAAAATTTCATCCTGAAATGTGAAAGATCCCAAGTTTTCAGCTACTGAAAAAGGGGATTGAGGTTGGAAACACTTAGAGGACCTTAAATGAGCATGGCTAGTACTCTGGCAGTCAGATTTAGGTTATTAATTTGTCTGTATCAGAACATACAGAGATTTCAGTGTATGTGTAGTATATAATTGGAAAAGCTATTCACTTTCAAATATATTTATTCAGAGTGCTAAAATTCATATTTCTGGGTTTGGTGAAATGTATAACAGTGTCAAAATACGTTACAATTTCTGTCAAAACTACAACTGTATTAATTTTTTTTCCAGAAAAGAATACCCCCCTCATTTTCAGAAGATAGAAATTGACCCTATTAGATTAGCTCGGCCTCATTTGATGGGTAGGTATCCTTAGCGTTTCATTTACTTTAAACTAGGAAGTAAGTCTTTATTTTTTTAAATAAACTGCTTTGAACATGTCTGTGCCAAATTCTATAATCACACCTATGTGTATCTGTAGTATATCCATTGATATCAATAGGATTACTCTGTATTTATACAGGTGTGATGGAAGCTGAATTTGGCCCTTTGTGTGGACTGAATTATGCAATACGTGCTGTCTTATTATTGTGAATTTCAAATTACATCTCAATTTTTCCAAGGTGAACTCAAGTGAAAAAAATAAACTATCAGTGGTTGAAATGGTATTTCTGTAACACTGCAAAAGTGTAGTATATGATGTATGAAACAAGTAAGAATGCTGCACCAAAGACCTTAGCTTTGTACAATGCAAAAGAGAACGGCAAAATGTCTTTTTAGCTTTATATTCTTCGTGGAGCAGCATCCTGAAGCTGGAGACTAAGGGATGGATTTGTTTTTTATTTAACTATATTAGTAATTGTTTTGTAGTAGCACCCAAAAACCCAACTCAGAATTGAAACCTCAGTGTACTGAGGGGCTGTACAAAGAAGTAGGAAGATTTGAACCCTGCCCTGAAGAGCTTACAGCCTAACTTTGAAACAAGACTCAACTAGTAGCAGCCCAATAGACTGGGGGTGGGAGGGAAGTTGAGAATCAACAACTGATTACCAAGGTTCTTTGTCTGAGTCCAGTTTAGAGCAATTGGGGGCTGCTCTATCAGCTGAGTCTTAGGAACCATATGCCAGCTGGGATGAGTTTGGGTATATTGCACTTCAGCCATGTTCCCTCTCCATTTTTGACTCACCCCTCCAACTTAGGGGGTGAAGGGAATGTGGTGTGGGAGCTGGTGATTAGACCTGTCTCTGTACCTGATGTGGAGTACTTCATATCGGGGGAATTCTCAGTAGGGAACTGTCAGGTGTTGGTTCCCTTTGCACTGCATAGTCAACTTAATGGGAGTAGAACAGGGCAGAGTATTAAGTATTGGTTGTGGCCCCTTAAACTTTTTGAAATAATGTTCAGCCCACAGGCTGAAAAGGCTGGATGCTACTCAATGAGGAAGAGAATCCAGACTAATAGTAACTATTGTTAAAGTATTTTTTTCATGCCTTGAAAATGTTTTATAAGTTAATTCAAGAAACAAAAAAACCTAGTCATACTAACACTTCAAGAGTCAATAGACCTTGCAATTTATATTTCAAGTTATTAGCTATAGCTAAGCAAACTTAGAGCTGAGAAAAGATGATTGTTTTACTTCCTAAATATGCAAACTTTTCTGAAAGTGTTTACATATTTTATGGCTGGTAACTCTTTAAAAAGCTTTGTATTTTTCAATGATTTACCTTTTGTGCACGATGGTGTATAAGTTTAGTGTCCTGAGACTGAGTGTAACAGATATCATGATGCTTCTTAATGGATGGATAATATTAAAGGGAAATGCAGAAAGAGAAACCAGGAGTTGTAAAATATGAGAAAAGAGGAAAAGGAGGCGTGTCAGATACTTGAATGTCAAAAGTGGTGGATAAATCCAGAGGAATCAAGATGTGCCCTTTCAGTTTGGCTCAGAAGAGTTTGTCAGAGACCTGGGTGAGAATGGTTTGCTGGAGAAAAGAGAATAGATATCAAATTGAAGGGTGTTGGTCAATTGCTGCCAGAACTTCCTATCTGCCAGGAAGGGAAAGAGCACTCAGAAGCTTGGAGATAAAGGGGAGGAGGAAGATAGTACAGTATATGGAGTTCCCAAGTGAAGTCTCGGAAGACTGACCAGGTGAATTAAAATCCCATTCAAAGACATAAATTTGCTGACAGAGAAATGCTATATTAAGACTTGGAAGATCAGTGGATTTAAGTATTGTGTCCTGTACTTTAACCCCACCCACCCACACAAATGCTCAGTCAAATGAGACTTGTCCTGACAGCAGCTTGAATTCTGTGGCCCACATTGGGAATATTCTTACAGTAGCAGTTTAGGGCAGGGATTGTTTACATAGTAATGCAGGAATTGCCATACTGCATCAGACCACTGCTCTGTATAGCCCAGTATCTTGTCTCCAGTGGTGACCAGCACCACATCTCTGGTGATCACCCTCAAGGGGTGCATCCTCCTGATTCTTAATAGTTAGGAATTGGTTAGGGTTCTTTAACATGAAGTTTTATATCCCTTCTAAAAATTCTTAGTATTTACTGTTACAGTTTGGGGTATTCTTCATATAAATGTCCAGTCTCTGTTTGACTCTCTCTTGCTAAGTCCTTGGCCTCAGTGAAATTCTGTGGCAATGAGTTCTGCCATCTAATTATGGTAAGTGTAAGAAAGTATTTTCTGTAATGAAATATGAATTTACCACCTTTCAGTTTCACTGAATGACCATTTGTTCTTAAGAAGGAAAGAGTAGAAGCTCCTGATCCATCATCTTACCATTCACTACTTTTATGTCTTTTCACATCCTCTCTCATTTCTCCTCTCTAAACTCTAAAGTAATGAATCTGCCTTTTCAATGTTTGCTCATATCTGAGTTGTTCCATGCTCCTAATTTGTGTCATCTCTGAGTCCTGGCTGATTTTGCAATATCCTTCTTTGAGATGGAGCGACCAATACCATGAAAAGGATTTGGACTAGAAGCCTGATCTGTGTTCCCAATTCCCAGTCTGGTTCTGTAACTACAAAGTCTTTTGGACTTGAAGCCACCTTGCAGGCCACAAGGACTGGTAGCCCTCTAAAATGACACTGTTATCTGAGGCAAGAGGCAGAGAATGGAAAGGATAAAACATGTAGCAACTAATGTAGAATGTTAATATCTAGAAAAAAGTACATATTGTTGATGTATGATAGAAGGAAGGAACTACAGTAAGATTGTAGCTAGAGGTATGGTGGCTCTGAATGAGGGAGAGTCACTATATCACAGTTGGGATCTTGCCCCTCATCACAAACAGGAACTGTGATTGAAGGGCTCTGCCTAGAATAGGAGACTTCTCCCAGACAGCAGGGTCTCAACACTGGGGTCAGGAGTATATCTTCAGACATTTAATGTTTGGTTTGTGTTTGTGAATTTATTTTTTGTTAAGATTGATGAGGTTTTTGCTTTGTTTTTTGCAACCTGCCATTAACCTATGGCTCACCGCATCCCACCTCATCATAACATCTGTTGTAATCCTTCTTCCTTCTCCTCTCCTTCTCCCTCCCCCCCATCTCCACCTGCCTTCCTGGTTACTATCGTCCCTCTGCTGTTCCCACCACCTCTGCCTACACATCTTCCTCTCTACACCCCAGTCTCCTCCCTCTTCTTTCCAGCACAAACCTAAGTCCCATATGTGTATCCTCCTCCTCAACTCTGATAGCATTTGTCCAAATCCTAGACCTCCCTACCCATCTTCTCCACTACATCTCACATTCATCCCTTCCACCACCTCCGCCTCTCTTGTATCAGTAGTCCTAAGCTTGTGCCCATCGCCTTCCTTCCCACGATCCACCTCTCTTGCTGTTTCTGGAATGCCCACTCTTCCTCTAAAAAGATCTCAGCCATCCAGAGTCTTTTTCATACTCACATTCAACAGCTCCTTGTTTTGAGATCCAGATCCCTTCATCTCTGACCCTGTCTCTGCAGCACCCCTCTCTTAATGAGGTTGCTGCTGCTTTCGCAGTTCCTCCCACCCCTTCTCCGCGTAGCTCGCAAAAACTAAAACTGATTACCAGAGATTGTGACCATTGGTCTGATCCACTATGGCCATTCTTATGTTCTTGTGTTGCTGTCATCCACCCACATCCTCCTCTTCAACATTCCTCTGTGATTTTTGACTCCTGTCTCTCTCTCTCTTTTCCTCTCCTCATAAGCTCACACGCTCTTTGACTTCAGCTTCCATATTGATGACTCATTTGGCTCCTTAGCTGCATGTTTCCTCATCTTCACCTCTTCTTTCAACCTGCAGCCATGGTTCAAGTCTCCTATTCACCAAAGAGTTTGTTGACTTAACTTGCTCTTCACCTAGCACTGCTCTCTCTCTGTTGCCAAGTTCCACCTTTCTGACCATCACCTGGTCTCATTCACCATCACATATCAACTCCCCTTGCCTGTCACTTAGCCTTTCCACAACTTCCAATCCATCAGCATTGATTTTCTCATCTGCTCTCAGCCTTCTCCCTGCCCTCTCTTCCAATGATATGTTTATTGGTTCTCCCCATGCTTCGCTCTCCTCCATCCTTAACTCTTTTGCCCTTCTCTCCCAGTGCAGTGTCTACCTTGACAACCCTTAGCCCTGGTTCGTTCCCAACATCTGCTTCCTCTGCTCCTGCTCTCACATTGCAGAGCTTCTCTTGGGCAATCTTAGGACTAGATTGACTTTGTAATGGGGGGAAAATCATTCTTTCCTCTTTCAGTTCTGTAATCTTCCAAGCGAAGCAACTATACTTCTTCAGTTTAGCTGAATCCCACATCCACAATCCCAGACACCTTTCTGCTACTTTTAACTCACTCCTCAAATCTTCTCCTCCTTCTGCCTCTACTTCAGTGATTCATGCACACTAAAACCAGAAGGGACCGCTGTGATCATCTAGTTTGACCTCAAACATAACTCGGACCATAGAACTTTCTCAAAATAATTTGTTTGAACTATAGCATATGGTTTAGAAAAAACATCCAGTGATGGCTTTGAAATTTTCCCGTAACAGAGAATCCATCACAATCTCTGGTAATCAGTTTTAGTGATTAATTATCATCACGGTTAAAAATTTACAACTTATTTCCATTTTGAATTTCTCTAGCTTCAACTTCTAATGATTAGATCTTTTTTATACCTTTTCCTGTTAGATTGAAGAGGCCATTATCATAAATTTTGATGAGATCATCCCTTAACCGTTTCTGTTTCTGTTTTTTGTTTTTTCTTGTTTTTTCTTTTAAGCAAAATAGACTCAGGGAGCTCAGCCACCATAAGGCAAGTTTTCCAATCCTTTAATCATTCTCATGACTCTTCTTTGAACCCTCTCCAATTTATCAACATTCGTCTTGAATTGTGGACAGAAGAAATGGACACGCTGTTGCTGCAGAGGTCTCAGTGTTGCAGCAGTACCAAAATACAGAGGTAATATAACCTCTGTTCCTAACCAAGATTCCCTTGTTTATACATCCCAGGATTGTATTGCCCAGAGGCGCTGACTGCTTAATGTGCTGGGGGGTGCTCTGCTTTACCCCCACTCCACCCCTTCCCCCAAGGTCCACCCTGCCTCTTCCCACCCCATTTGCCCCCTCCCCTGAGTTTGCCCCACCCTTGCACCTCCTGCCCTTGCATCTGAAAAGAGAAAAGGAAGGAGGGGGATGGGAAAACTTTCTCACAGCAGGCAGCTGACATGCCAGAAAATGTCTGTACCTACTGCGGGCTGATCTGTGGTTCCAGGAACCAGACTCCTGAGTCATCTCGGAACCCATACGTAAATCTGTGGTAGAGATCACCCTCAAACTGAGGGATTGGCGATTATGACAACTGCATTACAAACATGACAGACAAGGCCCCCATCCACTTGGTATGGATACCCTTCACATCACCCCAGTGGTGGTATTGTTACCCTTGGGCATCCCATAGACCCAGTTCTCTAGGACCTCGAGAGTCTTCCTCTATCCCCCTGGAAGACAATCTCCCTCAGCTTCCCTTTCTAGATCCTTTGATCCTTGAGAGGAGACCTTTGGGGAGCAGGAGGCAAGACTGGATAAAGAAATTACTCCAGCAACACACACTTCATCATCCTGTCCAGATGAAACTGATGCCTCCTCAACTGTCTGTGACGGACAAATTCAAACAATTTCAAGACCTCACCAACAGAGTGGTGGACTTACTTCAGATCCCCCTTGTATTGCACTCCCGATCAACAAGGCCTTAGTAGACCCAGCCAAAATCATCTGGCAAACACTGGCCATGACAACATCCACATGCAAAAGGGCAGACAAAAAATACTTATGTCACCTCTAAAGATGTGGACTTTCTTTTTTCCCTTCCATCACCAAACTCCCTTGTGGTAGAGGCTGTAAATGAATGTGGCAGACCGCTAAACCAACACCCTATGATAAGGATTGGAAAAGACTGGACTTATTTGGCAGGAAATCGTACTCATCAGCAACCCTGCAGTTCAGGATTTCAAATTATCAGGCCTTGATGGTGAAATAGAATCACATCAATTATGGAAAACTCAGTGCCTTTATTGATCATCTACCAAATGATCAAAGAGAGCAGTTCCAAGCCATCAGTGCCAAGGGCCAGCTTCTGGCAAGGACAGCACTACAGACTGCATTAGATTGCATGGATACAGCTGCCTGCTCCGTTATCAGTGGTGGCAGTAACGAGATCTTCATGGCTTTACCTTTCCTGTTTCCCAAAAGAAGTCCAAATGACAGTGGAAGACCTTCCATTTGAAGGATCCAAACTGTTTGTGGACAAGACAGATCCTTCATTCCACACACAGAAGGACTCAAGCCACATTTCAATCTGGGGGGATCTATATGTACAGAAAAGAAAGTACAGCAAATTGCAGACATCACAAGGATCCTAACCAGCCCAGTTCCAATCACCCCAGCAGAAAAGACCACAGATTCCAAAACAAAAGTAGACAGCCCCCCCAAACTTCAATTTTACAGCCCTCAACATTGAAATGTCAATTTGGAGACATTGGTCGAGGCCCCAAACTATCATTCTTGCTATCAATTGCTGCAAAACTCAAACTATCTAAATCTCTTTGGACACCGCCTTGTTCTTTTTCAACAAAACTGGGAAAAAATAACAGACAAGTGGGTAGGGAGATTATCTCCAATGGTTATCCACTTTACCTGCCTCCCTCCCACCCATCTTCCCTCCCTATCCCTCTTCAGGGACCAATGTTACATCAGGAAATAAATTAATCTCCTAAACCTTAGTGTGATAGAACCAGTTCTCAGTCAACACAGAGGAACCGTTTTCTACTCCAAATACTTCTGATGCCAAAAAAGAACAGAGGATGGAGACCCATTCTGTATCTGAGATCACTAAACAAATACGTAAAGGCACAAAGATTTAAGATGGTTACATTAGCAGCAATAATTCCATCTCTGGACCAGAGAGACTGGTTCTTGGCCCTTGACCTACAAGATGCTTATTTTCATATTGAGATTCAACCATCCCACAGGAGGTTCCTGAGATTCACCTTGGGTCAAGACCATTTTCAATATAGGGAGCTTCCATTTGGCCTATCATCTGCACCCAGAGTATTCTTGAAGGTCCTATCTGTGAGAGCAGCCCATCTTCACAAATCAGGAATCATGATATATCTGTATCCAGGCACAATCCTTCAATGCCTTATTAGCCACGCAAAAGACTATGTATTCACGCGGTTGGGACTACAACTGAACATTAAAAATCGACTCTGACTCTAGTGCAACATCTAGAATTCATAGGAGGCTATCTTAGAATCCTAGAATATCAGGGTTGTAAGGGACCTCAGGAGGTCATCTAGTCCACCCCCCTGCTCAAAAGCAGGACCCATCCCCAATTAAATCATCCCAGCCAGGACTTTGTCAAGCCTGACCTTAAAAACTTCTAAGGAAGGAGATTCCACCATCTTGATGTGGTGAAGTCCAAAGCCTTTTTCTCACTACACAGATTCAACACCCTAACTGTCTAACACAATTCAGATCAGCCCCCAGACCTTGGCCACACATTACTTTCAACTCCTCGGGCACATGGTGGCAGGCACCTTTACGATAAGTCTCACAAGGCTCCATATGCTTTTCCTTCAGGCATGGCTCAAAACAGTACACCAAACAGGGATAGATTGAACAAACTACTGTGGATGCCTTCGATAGTCGAAGACTCTCTTGAATGGTAGAAAGATCCCTAGAATACGTGCACAGGGCTCCCATTCATGCAGCAACCTCCAACATTGATACTGACAACAGATGCATCTTTATCATCTAGACAGTCACGCAATTTAAGGCAAATGGTCCCCCTTACAAACTTATTGGAGCTCAGAGCAGTCAGGAATGCTTGTGCATATTTCCTACCATTGATCAAGGGGCAAATGTATAAAAGTCATGACAGATAGCATAGCATGTGTGTTCTACATAAACCACCAGGAAAGAGCAAGATCACTATCCTTTTGCGCAGAGGCAGTGAAACTGTGGAATTGGTGCATTCAGCACAGCATCATAGCAGCAGCCTACCTGCTGGGTGTGCAGACTACCACAGCAGACACCCTTACCAGAACGTTCTTGCAGGAACACGAATAGGAAATGTACCCTGTTGTTCTCCACAACGTATTTTGGCATTGCGGAGTCCCAAAAATAGATTTATTTGTCACGACCAAGACCAAAAATTGCTCCCAGTACTTCTCCACAGCTGGTTTGGGACATCATTTGCTAGGAGATGCCTTAATCTTTCACTGGAACACAGGTTTCCTTTACACTTCTCCTCCAATTCCTGTCATATCGAAGGTCATGCTCAAGATAGGATAAGAGCGAGCAAAAGTTATTCTTATAGTTCCCATGTGGCCAAGACAAACTTACTCGGTTAGTTAGTGATTAGCCCGTCAATCACTCTTCAGCCCCTTCTTCATCTGCTCTCTCGGAACACTGAACAGATCTGCCATCCCAATTTATAGGTTCTTTGACTGATTTGTCAATCATTTGAAAGCATAGAGGTGTCCTGTTCAGAGGATGTGTAAGAAGTGCTATTACATAACAGAAAAATGACTTGTTACAAGTATATGCAGACATGGAAAAGATTCCAGATCTTGTGTGGCTCAAAACACGTTATCACTGCATACTCTCCCCTTTTGCTAGTACTAGACTATATCCTAGGTCTAAAAAAGTCAGGATTATCTCTAAATTCAGTAAAGGTATAACTCGCAACCATAACTGCCTTTTCATCATAATATAGATGGCTACTCCTTATTCACTCATCCTAAAACAAAAAGATTCCTCAAGGGTCTGGGTAATTTCTTCCCACAACTCAGATATCCTACACCAACATGGGCCCTTAATCTGATCCTTAAGTGCTTTACGAAGCCTCATTTTGAACCCACAGTCACATGCTTGCTTATATATCTAACTATGAAAATAGCATTCCTAATAGCCGTCACCTTGTCTCAGCTATTTGGGGAATGGCAACCCACCTTTCGCAATTTCTTTTATAGTGTTAAGGTCACACTGAGACCACACCCAAAGTTGGTCCCAAAATATTCCCTGCTTTCCATATCAACAAACTTATTCACATCCCAACTTTCTTGCCAAAGCCACACCATGATAAAAGAGAAGCAATATTACATATGCTCTATCAGGAGAGCTTTAGTGTTCTATTTGGATAAAACAAAAAACTTCAGAAAATCTCCTAGACTGTTCGTTTTTAATTGCAGAGAGGTCTAAAGCAGGGGTGGCCAACCTGAGCTTGAGAAGGAGTCAGAACTTACCAGTGTACATTGCCAAAGAGCCACAGTAATATGTCAGCAGCCCCCCCCATCAGCTCCCCTCCCCAGTGCCTCCCACCCACTGATCAGCGCCTCTCGCTTTCTCCCCACACCTCCTGATCAGCTGTTTCATGGTGTGCAGGAGGCTGTGGGGAGGAGTGAGGGCATGGCAGGCTCAGGGGAGGGGGCAGGAAGGGGTGGAGTGGGGGCAGGGTCTATGGCAGAGCCAAGAGTTGAGCAGTGAGCACCACACGGCACACTGGAAAGTTGACACCTGTAGCTCCAGCCCCAGAGTCGGCACCTATACAAGGAGCCACATATTAACTTCTGAAGAGCCACATGTAGCTCTGGAGCCACAGGTTGGCCACCCCTAGTCTAAAGGATCCTCAATCGCATATCAAAGGCTTTCTAGATCAGGGGTGGGCAAACTTTTTGGCCTGAGGGCCACGTCGGGGTTCTGAAACTGTATGGAGGGCTGGGTAGGGAAGGCTGTACCTCCCCAAACAGCTTGGCCCCTGCCCCTTATCTGCCCCCTCCCACTTCCCGCCCCCTGACTGCCCCCCTAAGAACTCCTGACATAGCCAACCCCCCTGACTGCCCCCTCCTGGGACCTCCCCACCCCTAACCGCCCCCCCAGGACCTCACCTCCTATCCAACCCCCCATCCCCTGACTGCCCTGCCCCCTATCCACACTCTCGCCCCCGACAGGCCCCCCAGGACTCCCACGCCTGTCCATCCCACCCGCTACCTGTGTCCTGACAGCCCCTCGACTCCATCCAACCGCCCCCTGTCCCCTGACTTCCCTACGGGGACCCCTGCCCCTTATCCAACCCCCTGGCTCTGCGCCTTCTTACCATGCTGCTCAGAGCAGCAGGACTGGCAGCTGCGTTACCCGACCGGAGCCAGCCACGCCGCTCCGCTTCCCGGCAGAAGCTCGCAGCTCCACCGCCCAGAGCGCTGGCGGCACAGCGCTCTGAGGCTGTGGAGGAGGGGGGACAGCAGGGGAGGGACCAGGGGCTGGCTGGCCTCTCCGGCCAAGAGCTCAAGGGCCGGGCAGGATGGTCCCATGGGCCAGATGTGGCCCACAGGCTGTAGTTTGCCCACCTCTGCTTTTAGATGTATATTGAACTGCATTATATATTGCTATTATACCCTCAATCTTCAGCTTCCATCTGCAGTTCAAACTCATTCCACTAGATCCATTTCCATTGCTATAGCCTTCATGTAAAACGGTCCCATCACAGAAATCTGCAGAGCAGCAACTTGGACATCTGTTTATACTTTTGCGGAATATTCTGTGATCACCTATGACTTGACATCAGATTCTATGTTTGGATCCATGGTTTTTATCATCAGTACTAGACTCTACTTTGAAGCCCCAACCCTCCATCGGGATACTGCTGTAGAGTCCCCTAAAGTGGAGCACCTGTAGGGACATTGCTCAGAGAAGAGGAGGTTACTTACCTTGTGCAGTAACTGTGGTTATTCGAGATGCATGTCCCTTTGGGTGCTTCATGACTCACCTTCTTCCCACACCCCAACGCTATCTACTTCAGAGCTCTTAATAAGAGAAGGAACTGAAGACTGTTTGCCTGCTCAGTACTAGATAACCTCGAGGCAAGGCATGAGACCGGGACAGCACATGTACGGTCCAAACAAACATGGCTACCTAAAATCTCTGAGGAGAGGCATAGGGACTTGGATACACCTATTAGTGGGACAACTCTAGAGAAACTAGTTACTGCACAAGGTGAGTAACCCCTTCTTTCCCTCTCCTGTCTAGCCGTCTATGCTACCTCTTATCTCAAACACTGTGGGCAACACTATCATCCTGCCTGTCGCTCAGTCCCATAACCTGGGTGTCATCTTTGACTCGGACCTGGACCTACCCATGCTGTCTAAATCTTGCCGATACTTTCTGCATAACATCTTTAAAATACAGCCTTTCCTAATATTCCTCAGTTCTGAAACTGTTGTCCAGGCTATTACCTCATCTCTTAATTACTGCAGTTTTTTTCTTTGGCCTTGACAAATGCAGTCTTGCCCCAGTCATATCCATTCAAATGCTGTTGCAAAGGTTATTGTCCTAGCCCAGCGGTTTTCAAACTTCATTGCACCGTGACTCCCTTCTGACAACTGGGGTCATGTAGTAATTTTTGGAGGGGGTACTGAAGCCTGAGCCCACCTAAGTGAGGGGGCCAAAGCCCAAGTCCTACCGCCCTGGGTGGGCGAGCTGGCCAAAGCTGAAAACCAAGGGCTTCAGTCTGGGGCAAGGGGCTTGTAACCTGAGCCCAGCCACCCAGAACTTACAATCTCTGGCTTCGGCCCCAGGCAGTGGGGATTGGGTGTCGGCCCTGGGCCCCAGCAAATCTAACGCTAGCCCTGGCGACCCCATTAAAACAGGGCTGTGACCAACTTTGGGGTCCTGACCCATAGTTTGAGAATCATTGTCCTAGCCCAGTGCTTTGGCCATGTCACCCCTCTCTATGCATCCCTCCATCAGCTTCCCCCTCTATTGTGTCAAATATAAGCCACTTGTCTTCACTTTGAAGGGTGGGGACAGGCTATGAGGGCCTATCTATCACATCTTATTCACTGTTAAGAGGTTGATGCCCACCTCCAGTCAGCCAATAATGCCAGTCTCTATCACCCAGTCATTAAATTTTCAAACAAGCTTTGTACTTTCTCTGTGCTGCCCCTCGTGCTTAGGAGGAGCTCCCCATGAACACCTGTAAAGCTAACTCATCCTCATTCAAGCCTTCCTTAAAATTACAAAAAAAAAATTAACAGTTAGGCTGTTGGTGTGCTGAGATTTCTGCCTACCATGCTGATCGGTATTGTTTCCTTGTATACCCCTGTTGGCCTGTCTTCTGTCTCTCTTCTTACATTATAAGTTCTCTGGGGCAGGGATCATCTTTTTTTGTTCTGTTTTATACAGTACTTAGGTCTGTGGGGTTCTGGTCCAAGTCCAGGAGTCATAAGTAATGTGGTAATACAAATATATAATAATGTATTGAAAGTATTGAGTTTCCTTGGTAGGGATCCAGATGATCAAAAGAGAACCTGAGATAATGTTTTTTACCCAATCAACGGTGTCCTAATGATTCTGCTGGAATTTATTTCTCATTTTATGTTAGTATTAACTGAAATATGTAACCATTTTTAACTTTAAATTCTGTATATGAATAGAATCCTCTTCAAGTCTAATTATTTCTTGAGTGAAAATAGATCCTTCTCTAAATGTAAGAGTCAGTGATCCTTGTAGTTGTCAGGGAGATGCAGGTGGGAGGGAGAATGGGACAATCAATACGTTGTTTAAATGGCATGTATATCTATTTTAAATAGTGTAGCCCTAAAAGGAAGTTCTAATGTAAAATAAAATATTATAATTAAATGTAGTTTGCACATTTTTATTAAAAATCTTTAAATGAGAAGCCACTATTTTTACAACAGGTTTCAGAGTAGCAGCCGTGTTAGTCTGTATTCGCAAAAAGAAAAGGAGTACTAGTGGCACCTTAGAGACTAACCAATTTATTTGAGCATAAGCTTTCGTGAGCTACAGCTCACTTCATTGGATGCATCTGATGAAGTGAGCTGTAGCTCATGAAAGCTTAAGCTCAAATAAATCGGTTAGTCTCTAATGTGCCACAAGTACTCCTTTTATTTTTACAATATTGTGCAAAGTATCCCTAAAAAGAATAGCCTATCTGAAAACATTGTAAACGAGGGCTTTTTTTTGCATTAAGGATTTTTTGAACCAGTGTAGCTATGCTGGTGCAGCTCCCCCAGTATAGATGAGCTCCACCATTGTAAAGTAGGGCTTGCGCAGGAATAGCTTATACCAACGCATTACATGTACACTGGGTTTGTACCAGTGGAAAAACTCCCTATTAAGACAAACCCTTGGTATTCCACAATTGTTCCAAGTAAGTGCTCCAATTAGCAAATTTCCTATGGAAATCCCCACCACCTCCTTGGCTGGCCTTGCCTTTCCTCATTTCGGAGGTTGTGTTGGCTCTGAGCTTTTCATGGTAAAGCAGAAGCTATAGGAGTCCTGTACTACTTCCTTTTCTTTATTCCTGGCAGAGTTTCCATTGCCAGAGACTGGGTTCTTCTGGTGTGGAGTGAAGTTAGCAAGGTGTTTTTAAGACAAGGTCGCCTGCTAGGAAATAACATTACAATTACAGATTTCACTGAGGCACACCTTAGCTCCCTTAATAAAATGGGAGTCGGCAAATGGTGGCTGATTTCTAAAACAAAAAGTTCAACATTTTTCTTTTGGTGTGCGTTTTTTATCCTTTATTTAGAAGATCATTAGTAGGGCCCTACCAAATTCACGGCCATGAAAAACGCATCATGGACCGTGAAATCTGGTCCCTCCCCGTGAAATCTAGTCTTTGTGTGCTTTTACCCTATATAGTATACAGTTTTCATGAGGGAGACCAGTGTTTCTGAAATCGAAGGTCCAGGTCCAAAAGGGAGTTGTAGTGGGGGGTCACACTATTATTTTAGGGGGGTTGCAGTATTGCCATCCTTACTTTTTCAGAACTGGGTGGCCGGACAGCGATGACTGTTGGCCAGGCGCCCAGCTCTGAAGGCAGCACCCTGTCAGCAGCAGAGCAGGAGTAAGGGTGGCAATACCGTAGCATGCCATCCTTCTGCACTGGTGCTGCTGGCGGTGGCTCTGGTTTCAGAGCTGGGTTCCTAGCCAGCAGCCGCCACTCTCCAGCTGCTCAGCTCTAAGGGCAGCACTGCCGCCAACAGCAGTGCAGAAGTAAGGGTAGCAGTAACACCCCCCGGTCCCTCCAACTCCTGTTTGGGTCAGGACCCCTATAATTGCAACACTGTGAAATTTTCAGATTTAAATAGCTGAAATAATGAAATTTACAATTTTAAAAATCCTATGAAATTGACCAAAATGGACCATGAATTTGGTAGGACCCTAATCATTTGCTATTCCTCTATGTAGTTGGAACTTGATTGGGTATTATGTCTATTGGTTACAGTGGTTTTTAACTTTTACTTAACTAGCAAAGTTGTCACTTAACCATTCATATGTGATTTATCATGCCATTCAGCCATATCTACATGGCTGAATGGCATGATAAAAGACTATTACACAAACATCATAATATGTTGGGGATAACAATAAAAAAAGAGACATAAACAAATAGTCAAAAAGGGAAGGTGGAGATGGGGAGGAAGAAAGGGAAAAAGCTGATAGCTCAAAGAATACCAGACTTTCTTTCCACCTGATCTATCTCAGCATTCTTTATCCAAATGTATCAAGAAATGGAGTCTAGATGTCTTCAAATTCATATAATTGCTGTCCATGTCTATATGCTCTTCTTTCTTTCACTGCTAACTCATACAGGTCCAAATGGCATTGCTATATTCTGGGCATAAGCCTACTTCTCCATTTTTGTAAAATTATGCAGTTGGTAGTCATTACAGTCCTCAAGAACCCAAGTTTTTGTGATGGAGTTACTCCCAGTGTAGTAGGTACAGAACCTACGATATAACTTTCAGCTAAGATTTGGTTGATGAAACCAAGCACTATTTTCACTCTTGTGCCCACCTCTTTCCACAGCTGCCTGACTGTTGGACAGTCCCATGGCATATGTATCAGGGTTCCTTTTTCTTTATTACAGTCCCAACAAACATCAGAGGACAAGACCCTTATCTTGCTCAACCTTTGTGGCATTGACAATATTTTGAATAGAATCTTTTGCTGTATCGGGTGTAGCCTGAGATCCACAGAAGCATTTTTAACATATATGCCTGCCACCGGGGTTCTTTTACGGGCTGTGATAACTCTCCTTCCTATGTTTTCCCAAGAACTCCAGATTGCTGGAATTTGTCTTTGTTAGTAAAGCATACATAGTGGACATAGGCTTGGGGAGATTATGAAGCATTTCCAAGGTCCCCAGTAGCTCTGGGGCCTGTGACAATCCTAGGGCATCCAGACCAAACTAGTACATTAGCAAGTGTGTTAGTTGTAAGGACGGCCACTATACTGAGAGTGGCAGGTCATATGGTTTCTTTAGTGTTTAGAAAAGAGCAAAGAGCCTTTATCTTTGACTAATTGGGAAATCTGTTTCATGCCCTTCCTCAGCTAGTTTTTTGTAATTATAGGGTTTTTTCCCCCCAGTTTGCAAGTTTGGGTTACACTTGATAGGTACTTTGTGGTGAGGATGAAATTGGTACCTCTTAGCTAGGATAGTCCAGACTGTCTTCGCAGCCACCACTGTAGGCACCTTATTTTTGTCCATTGGACAAAAGGAAGCTCCCAGGAGCTCCATAGGAGGAATTGGATGCATTAATACCCTTTCAGCTTCCTCCTCTATAGATATAAGTGTATTAGAATGCTGGAACCAGTTTGACATCTGTAACATGATAAAAGCACAATAGTAATTTTATAGGTCTGGGAGCGCAAACCCACCTTTTGGCTATAGGGAGCTGGAGTTAAAGTAATAGTCCTGGGCATTGATTGACTGGGGACCCACAGAAGGGCTCTAACAATGTTGTTAAATTTTTCTAAAATTAGACAGAGGGATATAGATAGAATATAGAGTAGTCCAGGCAGAATATTCATTTTTATTGTACTAACCGTTTCCTACAGGCTCAGGCAGAGTGGATGCCACCTATTTATATAACTAGTTATTTGACAGAGTACGGATTCTAAACTACTGAAGATAAATGTATTAATGTTTCTTGGTACTTATATATTGAGGTATACCTCTCCCCCGATATAACGCTGTCCTACCAAAAATCTCAGCACGTTATAGGTGAAATCTCGTTATATCGAACTTGCTTTGATCCACTGGAGGGCGCAGCCCCGCCCCACCGGAGCATTGCTTTACCGCTTTATATCCGAATTCATGTTATATTGGATCGCGTTATATCGGGATAGAGGTGTACTTAATTGCATCAGTTTGCCTATGGAAAAAGCCCAACTACATGACAGCAGAGAAGTGGTTCTGATTTTTCCCAATTTATTTTGGAACCAAATATTGCTCTGAATTTTTGAATTAATGATAGAAAGATTGGAATAATGGTTTCTGGTTTTCGATGTATGGAACGGGGTATTGTCTGCATATAACATCAATTTATACTCCATGGAACCAAGTTGTATGCCTCAGATATCATAATGATCTTGTACAACTATTGCCAGGGGCTCAAGAGCCAAATAAAAAAGTTAAATGGGGCCAGCAAACACCATTTTCTAGTACCCCAGAAGAGGCAGAAGAGGTCACATTGTTGGTTGTGATATGGGGGGCTAGGTAAGAATATAACAGTTGGATCCAGGAACTAAATATGGGTTCCAATCCAAATTTTTCTACGGTGTAAAACATATACCTCCAGCCCACTCCTGTCAAAAGTCTTTTCTGCATCTAAAGCTAATACACTGATTTCTTTGTTAATTTATTTGATTTTTTTTTTTTCCGCCCCATAGAAAGTATAATGGAGAACACAGAAGAGTCAGGATCAGAATCGGAATCTGAAATTAAGAGGAAGGTACAACAGAAACGTCACTGCAGTTCATGTCAATCTGATTTGCCTCTTTCTTCTGCTACAAAAAACTGTTTAACCCACTTAGAGGTGGGTTAGATACAAAATGAAAAGTTCTATTTTAACTTCATAAACGAGTAGCATTAGTAAGACACAGCTCAAGTTTCGGAGTGGAAATAGTTAGTTTTAAAAGTGTTTGTAACTGAGAAGGGAATGATTTGGTGATTTTAAATGTGTTTATCTACCACTCTGATACATCCAAATTGTAAAGGGTCAATATTGGTACTGTGTATACCTTTATAATATTTATTTCTTCAAGTGATGATCCCTGTTTTATTCCGTGGAGGCTAATATGCTTGTGTCATGCATCCGGAGATTTTGAAAGTAGTAGTGTCAGTTGGTCTGCAACTGCACCCTGGATCTGCGCATGCACCCTTGATTTCGTTTGAGGTGATAAAGGGCAGGGCAGACCGACTGCCCTCAGTTCCTTCTCACTGCCACGAGGTAGGACTTGGAGCCTCAATTGTTTTCTCATCTCTTGGAATGTACTTTCTAAAACACAGAAAAAGACTCTTATTCTTGTATATAGTTAGCATGTTGGTCAACAATGCTATTCTCCAACAGGCCCACGCTGTCTGGCATACTCTAGCCACTTGTTCACCCACCTCAAAAGGGGGTGGAAAAGAAATGTTATTTATTGGTGAAGGGAGCTGAGTTTTTCTTACCCAACCCCCCAATTTCCTGGTTATTCAAGCAGCAACGGAACAGGCCAGGCAACATCATCTGTGTTCTACCCCAACTGACAAGGAGGGTAGGAGATTGGACCTCGTAGGTTGTAAGGTCTTTTCTTAAGCCAGCCTTCAGTTTTGGCTCTCCAGTTACCTTGCTTTACCAGCAAAATATGACTTTCTGAACTATGACCAGTTAGTGGACTTTGCTGACAAACTTCCCCAGGAGGACCTTGCCCAATACCATACTATCTTAGAGGAAGGTAAATTGGTTGCCAGGACGATGTTCCAGGCCGTGGTGGATTTGGTGGACACATCTTCACGCTCTGTGGTCACAGGGATCATCATGAGAACAGAATCCTGGTTGCATTTGTCTGGGAGGTGCAGAATACCATTGACGATCTTCCTTTCAATGACTCTCTCCTCTTCAATCCAAAGACTGATGAGTCCCTGCACTCCCTCAAGGACTCCAGAGCTACTCTGTAGTCACTGGGTGTGTGTGTGTATACACATACACACCAGCACCCAAATGCAAGTTCTACCACCTACCCCTTGCACAACAGTTCAGAACTCCTCAATTTTTTGAGCAACCCTACGAGCCCCCTCTTAAGAATTAGAAAATCCAACAATCCCATCCACCTGGTCCGTCAGCGCAGACTTCAACACTGTGTACTCAGTCTTTGCATAAGTGATATTTCTGAGTGCATTTAGAGAGCCAACAACCACCTTGCATTCCACCATACATACAACCCACTCCTTTTGGGGAATGTCTACCACTCTTTCTACCAGCCTGAAGTGTGATAATGGACAATTGGGTTCTGGATGCCATTCGACATAGCTATGTGATCAAGTTCATGATACTACCTCATCCACATCACCTGTCCTGTCCCTGAGACCGCTCTCATGACAGTATCCTCGCCCTCGAGATAGATGCCCTCCTTCAAAGGGGAGCGACAGAACCTGTTCCCATGGCCTTTCGAGGCACCGGGTTCTATTCCACTTATTTCCTGGTACCTAAGAAAAAAGGAGGATGGAAATCAATCCTAGATCTGTCATCTCACCCACTTCAAACGTGGGCCAAAGTTTTCTATGGTCATTCTTGCAACCAATTATACACTCACTAGAAAGAGGCATGTGGGTTACAGCTTTCGATATGCAAGACGCTTACTTCCACATATTCATCCTACTCACAGATGGTTCTTGAGATTCGTGGTAGACTCTCGACACTTCCAATACAGTGTTCTACTATTTGGACTCGTCAGTGCTCCATGGGTCTTCAGCAAGGTTTTCTCTGTAGTGGTGGCCCACCTCCAGCAGCGAGGGATCCTTAGAGTATGTCTACACTTGCCGGTAGATTGGCCCTGCTGCAGTCGCTGCAGCGAGTGTCGATTTTAGTGGGTCTGGTGAAAACACGCTAAATCGATGGGAGAGCACTCGCCAACTGATTTTATGTACTTCACCTCCCCAAGAAGCATAAGGGAAGTCAACAGGAGACACACTCCCATTGACACAGCGCCATGTAGCTATCGCGTTAAGTGGATCTAACAAAGTCTACTTCAGTTACGTTATTTACGTCACTGAAGTTGCGTAAGTTAGCTAGATTTACCGTGGTAGTGTAGACCAGCCCTTATATTCCCCTACCTCGATGACTGGCTGCTAGCAGCATGATCCAAACAGGAGGCTCAAGCATCTACCTCCTTGCTGCTTCTACTGCTCTCCTCCCTGGGGCTGAGCATAAATGAAAAAAAATTGACATTAGACCCCACACAGTCCTTAGAGTTCATTGGGCCATGCATCAGTGCGGTCTCTGCATGTGCTTACCCTACCAGAGGACAGATTCCAGACCCTGCTAGAACTGATTACTATGGTGACTTCCAGTTCTTCTCGTTCTGAGTCCTCAGAATTTGCCAGAATTTCTGCCTGAATTTGCTTTTCCCTTTTTGGCTACATGGCAATGTGCACGTATGTCACCTCCTTCGCTTGTCCCTGCTTCCGCTGCCCGCAGCTGTGCCTACAGAGAGCCTGTTCTCCTACGAACCATTCCATGGACCTTCTACTGACTGTCCCATTCTCTGTCCCCTTCCACCACCCAAGTTTCTCTCCTTGTTTTCAGTGGTGGAAAAACTAGTTCAAGTTTGCACCAGGATACCCTTCCTTCAGTCTTCCCCATGCACAATGATCGTTACAGATGCATCGCTCAGCACATGGGCTAGCACCTGACGCAAGGAACTTGGATTGCTCAGGAATCCAGCATGCACTTGGGGCAGCAAGGAGAGTGTGTTGTGCATGTCTCCTGTCTGTCTACTCCCATCGTGGTGTTATCATGTTAAACGACACCACCACTGTTTACTATTTAAACAAGCAAGGGGGCACAAAGTCGCCAGCACTTCATGCGGAGGCGGTTCACTTGTGGAACTGGGTGCATCACACACAATATCCTGTTGTCAGCAGCTTATCTTCCGAGGACTCAGAACATGATTGCAGACTCTTTTAGCAGGAAATTCGTGACCAACCACAATTGGGAACTGCTACAACTCTGTGGTCAATGACATTTTTTGACTGCTGGGGTACTCCAACCAGGGACCTCTTTTCCTCCCACACCAGCAGCAAATGCATACAGTACTGCTCCAGGGAAGGGCTCTGCGTATGTCCTAGTCATACGCTGGTTGGACCACATCAAATTACGCCTCTCTTCTTCTACTGCTTCTGTCCCTTATCCTCCTCAAGATCAGACTGGAGAGAGCAACGGTCATCCTGATCGCCCTGTTCTGTCCTCTTCAGTTCTCATTTTCTCTCTTCCAGATGTCAGCATGTCCTCCATTTCTGCTCCTGGGTTTTCTGGAATTGCTCATGCAACTCAACGGCAGGATCAGACACCCCTATCCACAGGCGCTGCTCTTTAGAGCTTGATTTTTTGGATGGGTATCTTCGCTAGAACTGAAGTATTTTGTCAGCAGTACAAGATGTATTTTCAAGTAGCAGGAAAAAATCCACAAGACAGTCCAGTCGAGCCAAGTGGCAATATTTCACCTCCTAGGCCCAGCAGAAGGATCTTACTCCTGAGGCTGTGGATGTTCCTTTCCTTTTGGACTATCTCCTATCGCTGAAGGCGTTGGGACTTGCTCTCAACTCCGTCAATGTGCATGTAGTGGCCATTAGTGGTTTTCACCCCCACCTGTGGAGGAGACTTTTGTCTATATGCACCCCTTTGCTGCAAGGTTCTGGAAGGGTCTCTTATGAACTTATCCTCCCATTCAATCCATCGCTCCCGAGTAGGACTTCAACTTTGTCCTCACGGCATTGATGAAATTGTCCTTCAAACCTCTGGCCTCTTGCTCACTGTGTCTCCTCTCCTTCCTGGTAGGTATTACTTCTGTGAGAAGGGTAGGCAAACTGGGGGCCATGATGATGGACCCCCACCCCATTTTACCAAGTTCTATAAGATGCACCCCAAGATTCTGCCAAAGCAGTTCCTTGCTTTGACCTCAACCAAACCATTCGTTTACCTGTTTTCTTTCCAAAGCCGCAGTCCTCCGAGGAGGAACAGTGCCTTCGCTTTCTCAATGTCCAGAGGTCCCTGGCCTTTTACCTGCAGAGGATGAGGCCATTCAGGAAGTCCCCTAGACTGTTTATTGGTGTAATGGAGCGGATTAAGGGGCAAGCCATCTCCCCTGAGCAGATTTCTAAGTGGGTTTCGATTATGTTCTATCGATTATCGGGACTGGCTCCACCCCTTGGGGTATGAGCCCACTCCATGAGAGCACAGACATCCACTATGGCCACGCTTAGCAACGTGCTGCTTACGGACATATGTAGGGCGGCCACATGGAGTTCAGTACATACCATTTCTTTCCATTACGGCTTGGTGCAAGACTCTGCGACAGATGCCTCATTTGGTGTGGCTGTTCTCTGCTGCACCGTTCTGTCATCTTCCTTCCACCTTCCTCCTAACTAGGTAATGTTTGTCTCTATTATATTCCACTGAGGGTGATTAACAATAACTCAAAGAAGAAGCGGTTACTTACATGTAACTGGAGATCCTTCGAGATGTGTGGTCCTTATCTATATTGTGATCCCACCTTCCTTCCCCTTGGTTCATGGTACAGAAGGAACTGAGGGTGCGGTCCATTCACCCCGCCTTTTATCGCTTTGGATGAAACCATGAGGCGGACTACATGCTTGGGCCAAACAACACTACTACTTTCAAAATCTCCAGCTCCAAATGCATGTTGCATGCGTATAATTCTCAGTGGAATAGAGATAGAGACCAGGCATCTCAAAGAACCTCCAGTTACAAGTAAGTAAGCTCCTCTTTCTGATGAGAGGTCATAGTCTAAATTATTTAAATCCTTTCCCGTACTTTAACATGATCAGTTATATTTTGAAAAACCCGAAAATGCCAGTAATTTACAATACTTGTTTGTGTTCCATATTAAATAATAGTAGTAATTCAGTGTGTTAGTATTTTAAAACAAAAGGAATCTGGTAAACAAGAGTTACTTTTTAGTGTTTCAGACAGTAGAGAATAAAAGTTATTAATAAGATAGATAATGCCTTCCTTGAGATGGTAGTTTTCCATAGATATTGATCTGTAATATAATAAAAATTAATCTGTTCTTTTTTGAGTGCTTGCTCATGTTGATTCCATTCTAGGTGTGTGTGCTCCCACGTCATGGCCATCGGAGACTTTTGCCTTAGCAGTACCCATAGGGCTGGCTGTCATGCCCTCTGGAGTGCCGCGCTCATGGTGCAGTATATCAGGTGCCCCCAGCCCTGTGCCCTCTCAGTTCCGTCTTACTGCCCATGGTGGTCAGAGTGCCTTCCTTGCTCGTCAAGGAATTGCAGTTACTTCCTTTGGACTTTGTGCCTTTTGGCTTTGTATATAGTCATCTTTAGTGTTAATTACCTGTTAATTGTGGTAGTTTAGTGTTAGTAGTTAGGTCCCAGCAGGGACTTTGTGCCCGGGTCTCCGGGCTTTAAGCCTTGCGACTCCTGTAACAGGCCTATGCCTGTTAGCGACCCGCACAGCATCTGTCTCAAGTGCCTGGGGGAAGCACATGTTAAAGTGGTGCCGCATTTGTAGGAACCTTAGGCCTTGCACACAGAAGGAGAGAGACATTAGGCTTGGAGTCCGCCTTCCGCCTGGCATTCAAGTCATCTCGGCATGAGGCTCCCAGCACCTCGGCATTGGCCAAGTGCGCCATTGGCACTGGGGCCCTCCTGGCACCGCTCCACGTTGCTGGTGCCAAAAAAAAAAAAAAAGGGCCGAGTAGTATGGTTCCCTGGCATCAGCAAAGAAGGCTGTGAGCAAGGAGCTGGCCCCGAGCTACCTGCCTACACCAAAGCCCCACAGTTGGCCCTCCCCGGTCAGGACAGTCCGCTGACAAAAGGTCCTTTGTCTCCTGCGAGTGGGACTGGACCTACTCCCCTGCCGGCACGGACGCCTTTGAAGGCCCAGGTGTCAAAGGAGCACAGGCCTCTGCCCGTGCAACTAGCACCACAAGTGTTGCAGGCTTTGTCTAAGGCTCCCCAAGAGGGCAAGTTGGTCGATTAAGGCTCCTCAGTGAGCAGAGGAGCGCTGCTGATCCCTCGAGACAAGGCATGCTCTCCACCTCAGCACAGTCAGTCGCCAATGCCATCGTCGAGATCGGCAAGGGCTTACCATCGGTCGCCGGCTCTGCGGTCATGGTCACCTCGTCTCAATGAAGCTCACTGGGAGGGAGGCGCCGGTCCCCATATTACTGATGCTGGTCACCATCCCGAAGATCATTGTCCTGGCGCCATTCCAGGTCACGGGCACCGTGGTAATGATCTCCTTCCCGCCTCCTCAGTACTGCACCTACTCACCGCACCATCGGCACCAGTCTCCTTGGGCGGGGCACAGTGTCTGGTTTCAGTGGTCTGTAGGCGGACCCAGGCCTCGTAAGCCTCTGTGGTCTCTGGAAGGGGGCTTCTCTGGTACCGAGGGCTGCTTCAGCCCGTCACCCCGGCCTCAGCAGTGGGACTGGGCATTGGAGCCAACATCGGTGGCAGCTAGTCTGTGGTCTGCTCAGTGGCAGTGTTGGAACGCCTGGGGTGTTCCAGTCATGGCAATGCCCCCCTTGATCCACTTGTTGGCGGTTGCTGCTGTGGAGCAGCAGCTGCTGGCATTGTTGGCGCTGGGCCCGGCACCGGAGGAACACCCAGTGGCCGAACTTAAAGAGCCTGTGCCTACCCCCAAGCCATCCTCCCCAGTGAAGGAGGAGGAATAGGTCCCCCCTCCACCCATACAGCCATCCTCGTCCTCCTGATGAAGCAGTCGCGGGCCCATCCAGCACGAGCCTGCCTGATCACTTTAAGGACCACCAGGCCTTGCTTCGGTGGGTAGCCGACAACCTGGGCTTACAAGTGGAAGAGATGGCTGAATAGGAGGACACTGTTCTGTCAGCCTCAACCCCCGCTCATATAGCGCTGCTAGTGCATGAAGGGGTTCTCAAAATTGCCAGAGCTATTTGGCAGATGTCCTTCTCCATCCCTCGTACATCAAAATGAGCTGAGAACAAGAACTTTGTTCTTGCCAAAACTTTTGAATATCTTTATACCTCACCCCCACCCTGGCTTGTTGGTGGTCTTAGAGGCCAATGAAAAGGAGAAGCAGGTGCACTTCAGTTCCACCCCAAAAAACAAGGAGGCCAAGCGGCTGAACTTGTTCGGAAGAAAAATTTATTCAACAGCAAGTCTACAGTTTCAGGTGGCAAACCACCAAGCCCTCCTGGGCCGCTATAACTTTAATTTATGGGACACTCTCCATAAATTTAAGGAGTCCCTCCTGCAGGAGCAGGCCCAGGAGTTTGGCACTCTCATGCAGGAGGACACCTCAGCAGCCTGCTGCGCCGTGCAAATGATATGGGATGCGGTGGACCCAGAGTGGTGGCATCTGCGGTGGGGATGAGGTGCAGCTTCTGGATTCAAACCGCTGGACTCCCCCAGGAGATGCAAACTTCCATTCAGGACCTTCCCTTGGATGAACATGGTCTGTTTTCTGATCAAACGGATGTGAGGCTGCATGGAGTAAAGGACGCCAAAGCAAACCTCTGTTCCCTGGACATCCACACGCCACAGTCAGTGCGTAAGACATTCCGGCCGTCTCCACCGCCAAGGTCTTGGCAACCTCTTTCTGGACGTACCAGGAGAAGGGGTAGGGACACCACCTTTGGTCGTCTCCACCGTTTTGCTTCCTGCTCACCCATACAGCCTAGCCAGGCTAAACATACAACAGGGCAGAAGCGCCCATATTGATGGAGCAGTCGAGAGCGATGCCCAGGTCAATTTCCCGGATCCGCCACCTTTCATCAACCGCCTCTTCAAATACCACTTGACCTGGTTGAGGGGTATGTCGGACCATTGAGTCCTGGACATAATATCTTGGGGCTGTACTCTGCAATTTTCGGCTGCCCCTCCTTCCCGCCCGTTCACTTCCTTGTCCCTCATTAGGGACCCTTGTCACGAGGAACTCCTTGTTCAGGAAGTCGACAGCCTTCTGTGTCTGGGGGCCATGGAGGAAGTTCCTCGGGACATGAAAGGAAAGGGGTTTATTCTCGGTACTTCCTAATCCCAAAAGCCAAAGGGGGCCTCCTGCCTATCCTGGACCTGCGCCACCCCAACAACTCTCTCCAGAAATTGAAGTTTTACATGGTCTCTCGGGCCTTCTCCATCCCCTCCCTGGTTCCGGGAGACTGGTAGGCTGCTCTCGACTTAAAGGATGCTTACTTCCATATTTCTATATTCCCGGGGCACAGGCGCTTCCTCCCTTTTGTGGTGGGAGCGCACCATTTCCAGTTCATGGTGCTGCCCTTTGGCCCCCAAGATGTGCATAAAGTGCATTATGCCGGTAGCGGCTTACCTCATGTGTTGGGGGGGGTCCACCTGTTTCCGTACCTCGACAACTGGCTCATCAAAGGCAGGTCTCCGGATCAAGTGTGGGGCAGCCTCGATCTTGTTTGTTCCACTTGCTGTGATCTGGGCCTGTTAATAAATATAGAAAAGTCCATGTTAGTGCCAGTCGAGCACATAGAGTTCATTGGAGATGTTTTAGACTTCATATGGGCCAGGGCCTTCCTACCAGAAGCATGCTTTTGGGCCATGTCGGACCTGATCTCCCATATGAAGAACCACCTGCTTTCTGCGGCCTAGGCCTGCCTATGGCTGGTGGGTCATATGGCCGCATGCACATAATGTGATTAGCCATGCTTGGCTCCACCTATGGCCCCGACAAGCATAGCTCGCCTCGGCCTATGTTTCCAACAGACACACCCTGAAATGGGTGGTCAGGGTACCGGACTGTGTCCTTTCTTCCCTTTAACTGGTGGCTAGATCCCCGATTGGTGTTGCAGGGAATCCCCGTCGCTGACTCTGGTATCTGATGCCTCGGATCTGGATGGGGAGCCCATCTGGGAGAGCTCAGCACCCAGGGCCGCTGGCTGTGGGACGACCTAATCCTTCATATCCACGTCCAGGAGCTCTGAGCAGTTTGTCTGGCCTGCCAGGCCGCCTTGCCCCACTAAAAGGCAAGGTAGTGCAGTCCTGACAGACAATACCGCTGTGATGTATTACATCAAAAGGCAGGGTGGGGCCAGGTCTTTGGCCCTTTGTCAGGAGGCCCTCAGCCTTTTGTGTGCAGCATGCCATTCATCTGATGACGGCCCACTTACCTGGTACCAAGAACGTCATGGCAGATCGCCTCAGCAGAGCCTTCTCATCTCACCATGAACGGTCGCTCTATCCGGAGGTGGTCAGCCTGATCTTCCGCAGGTGGGGGAGTCCCCAAGTGGACCTGTTTGCTTCCAGGCAGAACAGGAAGTACCAAGTGTTCTGTTCCCTGCAGGGCAGGGACAAGGGATCCCTGTCAGATGCCTTCTTGATACATGGTAGGGAGCACTGATGTACGCTTTCCTGCCGGTGTCCCTAATTCACAGGGTCCTGTTAAAAGTGAAGCAGGAGAGGATGAACATCATCCTCACAGCCTGGGGTGGCCTCACCAACGCTGGTTTGGCATGTTACTCAGTCTTTTGGCATCCACCCCGCTGCAGCTACCTCTTCAGGTGCATCTGTTGTCCCAGAACCACGGCACACTACTGCAGCTGAACCTGGCAGCGCTGCACCTGACAGCATGGCTACTGCATGGCTGAATGTGGATGAGCAAGCATGCTCTGCTGGCGTCCAACAGGTTTTGTTGAGCAGTAGGAAGCCTTTCACCAGGGTGACTTACCTGGCAAAGTGGAAATGATTCATGTGTTGGGCCTTGGATTGACCACTTCGGGCCTTGGAGGCCCCGCTGCACCATGTCCTGGACTATTTACTGCACCCTAGGGCCTGTGTCTCTCTTGGGTTAGAGTCCACCTGGTGGCCATTTCAGTGTTCCACTCTCTGTTTCAAGGCAGGTCGATCTTTGCCCATCCTATGATGGTGCGATTCTTAAAAGGCCTGGAGCACCTCTACCTGCACGTCGGAGACCCTGTCCTCCCTGAGGCCTGAATCTTGTGTTATCAAGTCTCATGGGCCCTCCCTTTGAGCCCCTGGCTTCATGCTCCCTCCTGCTTCTCTCTTGGAAAGTTTATTTCTTGGTTGCCATAACTTTGGCCCTCAGTGTGTCTGAGATCAGGGCGCTCACTTTGGAGCCACCCTGTGCAGTCTTCTACGAGGACAAAGTCCAGCTGCGTCCGTACCCGGCCTTCCTGCCCAAAGTCATCGCCCAGTTTCGTATGGGTCAGGAAGTGTACTTAATGGTCTTCTGTCCAAAGCCCCATGCGCTGAACAAGGAACGCAGACAGCATACCCTGGATCTCAGATGGGTGCTGGCCTCCTACATGGATAGGACCAAACCGTTCTGAAAGGTTACCCAGTGTCTACCCAAAGAATTTCATCTTGGATCATGGCCTGCATCCGTTACTGTTATGAGTTCGCAAAGGTGCCCCTGCCGGCGATCGTGACAGATCATTCGGCTAGGGCACAGGCATTCTCGGCAGCCTTCCTAGCGTGGGTGCTGATCCAAGAGATCTGTCGGGCTGCTACCTGGTCATCAGTCCACACGTTCGCATCTCACCCAGCAAGCTTGGGATGATGCTAGCTTTGGTAGAACAGTGCTGCAAGCTGCAAGATTGTGAACTCTGAGCTGGCCTCCAAGGAGTCTGCTTGAGTCACCTAGAATGAAATCGACATGAGTAAGCAGTTGAAGAACAAAAATGGTTACCTATCTTTCATAACTGTTCTTAGAGATGGGTTGTTCATGTCCATTCCAATACTTGCCCTTCTGCACCTCTGTCGGAGTTGTCAGCAAGAAAGAACTGAGAGGGCATAGGGCTGACAGCGCCTGTTATACTGCGCCATGAGCACGGCTCTCCAGAGGGCGCCACAGCCATCCCTGTAGGCAACACTAAGGCAAAAGTCTCCAGCGGCCATGCATGTGGGCGTGCACCCACCTAGCATGGAATGGACATGAGCAACACCTCTCAAAGAGCAACAATTACGAAAGATAGGTAACCGCTTTTTGTTGCCGTTGGGGGAAAAAAAAATTCTGACTTTTTGTTAAACTTTCCTTTTGGATGGGAGAGTTAATATTCCCTTTTACTTTCTCTTACCTACTTAGGTTAAATTTATTTGTAAAGTCTTGTTGTTTTTAATGTGACCTGTTAAATCTAAAAGGCTTAAGAGAACTTTTAATTTGCTTTACTTGTTGACATTTTTCAAATATTTATTCTTTCAAGCTACAAACTCACTCATAATATATACCAAATGGTTCTGTAAGAGCATCATTTGTGGTAACTTGGCATAAGAGGTACAAGCACTCAACTATCCATTCCTGCTGATATATTGGTAATAAGTATTGTGCATAGAGAAGTAAAACTGCCATGTTGGGTTTTGTTCCGGTCAGGGGAAGTTGGAGCTGTTTTCAGTACAAAAATATCCAATGATTGGAGAAAAACTAGAATGTAAAATAAATTTAGAAGAGCCTCCTTGCACACGAAATGAGAAAATAGCACAATTTCATGCTAAAGACCTAAAACTTCTACTTGCAGTAAATTGATTTTCTATCATATGTCACAAACATATATAATTTTTTCATCCTTGGACCTTTTGGCATTTTTCTGTCTTCTAGTCAAATGAATGCACTGGAGGATATACATAATGTATGTGCATTTCAGTATATTCAGTACATAATGTGTGTAATGTAGTTATGTTGAATATTGTATATACTCTGAAAGCTAGTGAGCCGTTTAAACAAAGGTATTACTCTTGTTTTCTATTTCTGTTTCAATTACAAGACTCCATATTAACTGCTAAATATGGTGAATAATTTATTATTGGAGACAATTCTGTTCTTGCGACAAATTTAAAATGTCAAATAGCTACATGGCTGAGCATAAAAAGAGAGAAGGTAAAGTCCTGACCTCAGTGAGGACAATGGCAAAACTCCCATTGGGTGAAATCCTGACCCAGACTTTGCAGCTCATTCTATGTGAGTGTAGCTAGAGTGCTATGCCACATGATACCATTGTGTGTACTGTATATGCCAGAGACGTTTAAAGAATGGGAAAAAAAAAAAAAAGTGTGTGGCGGGGGAATCTGTCTTTTGAGTCAGGTGCCTTAGTTTGCATGAATCCTACTGTGCAGGTTCAGAGGGAGTAATAATAAAATCCTCAAATGTTTTAAAATAATATTGTTATGCTTTTATATATAGAAAAGTTAGTTTGTCAGCTCTTTTCTGGGTTGGAAGAAGTGTGGAATCTCTTTGGAAAGCTAGGGATTTCCCTTTTCAAATGGAGCTGGAGTTCATTTTGAGCCTGCTGCAATGCCATGAAATATCTGACATAAATGTCTTGATGCTTTTTATTAATAGAAAAGACGTTAAATCGGGACTGAATATTGTCTATCCTAAAATAAGCAAGTGGTGTGTTTTAGGCAGAAGGAATTATTTCCTCCTCCTCCTCCCCCACACGTAAGCCCCTAAAACATCTCAGGGGCTTGAAATACTAGAATAACTGTTGGAGGAGATTATATTAATGAGTAGAGGGCACATGAGTCAAAGATACATAAATGTTAAGATTTAGTATATTGTGTGGATTTGTGCTAAGTTTTAATTTACTTTGTGCTATTCAGGATATAAAACAAATGCACAATAAAAATAAGGCAAAAGTACCATCTACTTAAATAGCCTGTTGCTTTCAAAGAGAGCCTAATTCTAGCAAGGTTCAGTGGTGGGTGTATCATCAGCATAGCACATGCTGAGACATCACATAAAAGAGAAACTGACACCTTCTACTTTGGGACATCTGAAAGACAATTATTGTTGAAAGCTATGATTTCATGTCTCATTGCTGTGTAGAATTCTGGGCTGCGAGGAGGGAGAGTCTCAGACCTCGGGCTCCAGCCCAAGCCTGGAAGTCTAAACTGCAATGAAAATGGCTTACAGCCAGAGCCCTGCGAGCCCAATTTGGCTGGAATGGGACAGCCATGGGTGTCTAGTTGCAGTGTAGACATTTGACTCCCACTTAAAAAGCAAAACAAAAATGTCAAACTACCCTTTAATGCTTGCTTTAGGCTTGCATTCTTTGTGGTATTGCTAACATAACATAACATAGGTCTGAGTGATTGTTTCTTTTAAATATACATTTCAATAGCAAGAATAAAATCTGGGTCTCTGTTGTACCTTTTTCTATAAATGCTGAAACCACATGTGTTGTACTTACTGCCTTTTTTTTTTTTTTTTTTTATATTCAAGGATTTGGAGCCAGCTGATTATTCCACATTTTGCCCAGGCTGTGAGAAGACAAATGAAAATCAGACCAAATGCCAAAGTTATGGAAATGTTTTCTGTAAGGATTTGCAAAGATGCTCCAAACAAACTGTGACCTTAAGCGAATCTCTGAGACCTTTATTGCGATCTTCAATACATCAGAATTCAACAGGGCAAAAATCTCCAGGTACAGGATTGAACACACAGAAGTTCTATGGCTCTGCTGGTGGGAAGGGTCCAGTTGATATCATACTGAGTCATGATATTGTAGGACATTCTATGTCGCGACCGAATGGAAAAGTTGGTCTCTTAACTGGGACAAAAATTCCTAAAAGTTCAGGAAACTTAAGACAGAGGAGTACAAGACCATCTGAACTAAATGATCCAAGTAAGTATGGTTTTATATAGCTAGATATGACTTGAACTTGCCAAATACCCAAGAATATCCTATAAGAATGAAAAATATTTGGTTCCATTTGTCTCCTGCCAACCATTTGGAATCTTTTGCTGGTCTTCTTTTTTTGTTTTTAACTTTGCATTCTTCTGTGTTTTAGAGGTACTCCCTTTATGAGTACAATAAAATATGCTGAATGAGGAAAATCTGGATTGGTAAAACAAAGTATTAGTAATTTCTTAATATATTTAAAAATACAATACATGCTGCTGCTGATTGATTCTTAATTTCTAAAGACTATTCCTGCTGAGGATGCATTACTCAACCTTGAAAAAGGGAAGGTGATTTTTTGGCTTCTCCCTCTCCTTTGCCCCTCACATCCAAGTCATGTCACATTTTGCTGTTTCTTTCTGCATAACACTTCTAAAATGAAACCTTTTTCTTTTAATCTACATGGTTGAAGTTCTCTCGTCCAAATACTCAGCTCATGTCTGGACTGCAGCAGCCTCTTAATATTTACTTTGT
Source organism: Lepidochelys kempii (assembly GCF_965140285.1). Taxonomy (NCBI): domain Eukaryota; kingdom Metazoa; phylum Chordata; order Testudines; family Cheloniidae; genus Lepidochelys; species Lepidochelys kempii. The sequence goes on from NC_136382.1 coordinate 60,860,994, forward strand.
CCTCCTCAATGATTACATCACTACACTGTAGTCCAGTGTAAAATGTACCTATGAAGACAATGTTCCTTATCCATTGCTCTAACCATGTCCACCCCCCCAACCTTTGAATTAATCCCATTGAATGCTTCCACGTATGATTCAAACTTACGCTCACCTTCAAAACCCTTCACAACTCTTCCCTTGCTCTTGCACTTGCCATGTCACCCCCTCACCACCTCCATTTATACCAAGGAAAAAGTAGAAGTAGGGACTTGCTGAATAGCCTACAGGTCCATAGGCGATAATAGCACAGAGAGAGAGGTTAAGCAGCTTGCTTACAGCCACACAGCAGTGCCAGAATTAGAATTTCCAGAGTTTCTGGTTTCAGTCCCATGTTTAGTCTAGTGTATCATGCTGCCTCTCAAATTTAAGTACCTTGAGCTGTGCTCTGAATTTTTTTTTAAATATTTGCCAGGGCTCCATTGCCTTTTAAGAATGAACCCTTCTGTCAAAAGAGAATTAAATTGGGCTTAACTCGTATTGATCACTGCTAATTCCTTACTGAACAGGTTTATTTGTCTGAACCATGAAGTTGGTATTTCCACGTCCACTGATGGTGGCAAAGTAAATATTAATAAAGAATATATGTTGAAGAAATTGATGCAGATTACATTTGATATTCTGTGTTTTAGCTATCCAAAAAGAGAAAAGCCACTAAATAGTCATTTAAAAAAATTATTACATGCATCAAGCATTGTATTTTGTATTTAATATTTGCTTCCTAGTTATTTTGTCCAGTGATGACGAGGAGGATGACGACGACAACAGTGGCAGCACTAACAGAATGGAAAGCACATCACCTCGACCTGCAGATTCAGCCTGTTCGTCCCCAGCGCCTTCCACAGGAAAGGTGGAAGCAGCATTAAAGGAAAATACTTCTGGAATAGAACAGAGACTAAGTAGCGTTGCAACAGACACAGAAATTGCCATCACATTACCAAGAAAAGCAAGAATGAAAGATCAGGTACTCAGTTAAAAAAAAAAAAAAAATTTTTTTTTTTTTAAATAAACCTCTGTGTATAAAATTTCAGATAGCGAATGAGAAATGTAAAGGTGTATCTGACCAGAAGTGGGCTTTATTTGATTATTTTTCACCTTGGACAGTTGGTCAAGTATTCTCCTCATTCATACAACATTGGAAGCCTAAGGAAACTTGTTCAATATTTGTAGATTGTTATGCATTTAGGGATGCGTTTAAAAAAATCATACATTCTCAACATAGGCTGTTCTTTGTATTTAATGCTGAACAGATTATCTTTCTATATAATTAGGGGCCTGGTCTTCCATTGTGGGATGTGAAGTGGTGTATGATATTTGTATGCATTAATGGAAGGATAATTTTTAGCATTAAATTTTTTAAACATAAAGGGACACTGGGCAAGGATGATGGTCCTTAAAATTAAATACTTTGACAACTGTCCCAACTAATAGCACTTATTTTAAGGATTTCATGGTGGGGATTTTTGTTTTTTAGTTGAGCACCACTGCAAGAATTGGATAAACAAAGACAAAAAATGCACCATGAGCAGACTCCTTTAGTGCTGTCAAAGGGGACAGCTTTCACGGTATGTTAATTTAAAGACTTAACAACCTTGACAGTGATCCTTTTAAAAAATAATAAATAAATTCCCTATAACAGTTGGTATTCAATTGATGATGGTGCTGCTTAAAGTTCTTTTGGGTCATTTGTACATTTGAATTATTGTGAATTAGGTCCAGCAGCTGTATGACTATACTGCAATTAAACACCCGCAGCTGGCCCATGTCAGCTGCCTGGGGCTGCAGGGCTGTAAAATTGTGGTGTAGACATTTGGGCTTGGGCTGGAGCCCAGGCTATGGGAACCCTCCCCCTTTGTGGTGTCCCCCCGAAAGTCTCCACTGCGGTTTTATAGCCCCATAGCCCAACCCCATGAGCCCAAATCATCTGACACAGGGCAGGCATGGGTGTTTAGTTACAGTCTTGGCATACTCCAAGTGTACTTGATACTATACAGGATGTTGGATCCAAGTTTGATGTGCTGAAAGTATTTGTTGTTTAGCGGAGCCCGGAGCTGGAGCATGGAGCAGCTCCAGAGCAGTGGAGCTGCAGGTTTTTGCCTGGAGCTGGAGCGGAGCAGGAGCACAGCTCCGAAGCCCTGTTGTTTAGAACACTCAACTAGTGGTATAGATTTCAGCATATTACATTCATGTTCAAGAAGTCAGCACTCCTTTGCTGAAATTTACTAGGCTACATAATATGCTCAGTTTGATTAACTTTTAAGATGGCAGGGCCTGAAGTTAGGGCCAGGAATACAATTTTTCCGTTTCAGTTCTTCTAATACTCTTCTGAAATTACGTAAGGAAATAATTGAAAACACTTCATTGAAACTCATTGGAAGTTAGGCACTAAGAGCTATTTGAGCCTTTTGAAAACCTCCCCACTGTTTTATGCTGTACCGCCTCATATTCCTTTTCACTAACTTTAAAGAACGAACTGTTAACATCTGAGTTTTACTGAACTCTTTAGAGTGAGTGAAATAAAGACAGAAAATTGTAGGCAAAATGAGATGTGGGCTGAAATATCATCAGCATAGAACATACCTACAGCTTTAGCCATGACAGAAGGAAACTACCATTAACTGTGTCTGTTACAATGCTTGTGGTGTTGACATAGCAGAGTTGATCCCAGGATATTGAGAGATTGATTAGTAACTTAGCTTAGGTAGTTATTTTTCAAGCTCTTAGTACCTTTTTACAGCAATATAGTCATTGGTTATAACTAAAATCAAGCCTTAGCACAAGTTTTTCATGAAAAGAGAATATCAACACTAAACATGAGATGAACACAGAAAACTGTTCAACAGAATAGAACAAAGTAAAAATGTGTATCATTAAGATTGAAAACCTTGTCTGACAATTAATGATCAGCTTTCCTTCTAAAAACAATATTCTAGAATTGTTCTTCTTGAAAATCAAAGCAGACACGTCTCTTGAGCTAATGCATCACTTCAGGTTCACTATATTCTTTGAGTTGAAGCCAATCTCCAAATGCCTTCTATCAGTGCTCAGGTTCTTCATTCTGGAATCTGCCCTAAAAATCTAACAGCCCTCTGACAGAGGTCCCCTGAGGGTGTCCATGGTTATGCATGATCTCTCTTCTGGAATGTTGTGATCCTGGTAACATTCTCATGTGCTGTACTTCAAGAATAATAGTTCTGCACTTTCAGTCCCCCAAAGAATGTACTAATAAAACCAAAAAGAACATTTTGAGGAAGGAGAGAAGCCGTCTTGAGCATGTCAAGCAGCACCACACTTCAATGCATTAGTGTAATTATGTTGTTTTTTGGCAACTCCAAAAGCACTAAAACAATTCATAATTGTGGCAAAATGTACACAAACAGCACTAATAGTTGCATCTGTAATCTGGTTGCATTAACAAAATACTTAAACTTTGTTTTCCTGATTTTGATGTCACCGGAAATTCTTGGGGGAATAACAGCCTTTATACAGTTGGTATCAATATTATGTAGTCCTATTTATCTATGCAAAAATGGGTGAAAATTAAGTTGTTACAATTTAATGGGTTTCTGCATTAACAGCAAATAGTAATGAGAAATTCTGATACTTGAAAATTACTTTGCAGTTTGGCAACATTGTATCTAACACACCAGTAAAACGTCGTAAAGTTACTTCTCAAGAAGTAACTGATGCTGTACCTATAAATTACCAAAACTCCTGGGAAAGCGTCATTCTACACTGTCGAAGTATACGAATAGGAACCCTTCGAAGAATGGTTGTGGAACCTGTGATTGTAAGTACACTTCTGCTTTATCAGTCCCCTTTTCAAATTAGGTTGTCATTTTGGAATATTAGTAAGTAGCAATAATAATCTCTTTGGTTAGAAGGCAAAAGTCACGTGTATGTTTTTTCAGGGTATTTTAAACCTTTTAAATGAAAGCCAAAGTAAATACAGAGAGAAATCCTGTATATGTTCAACAATCAGGCTGACAAACAGGGACATTGACATATATGGAAGATGCTAATTTCTTTAAATTTGGTTTAAATATATACTGCATTCAGTCTTGAAGTCAGCTTTCTTAAAACTTGGTTTTTAAAAGTTGGGGTTTTAACTAATATGACTAACTAACTTACTATGAAGGCTTTTGGGGGGCTTATTTTGGCGGAAGCATGGGTTATGGAATTCCAGCAATATATAATACTAATATAGTTGTATCTTTCACAGTTTTGCCTTGATTTTATCAAGATACGTCTTGAAGGTCAGTACTTACTTTCTTTCCCCTTGCAGAAATTCTTCATAAAGAAGTTGGGTTTTTGTTTAGAAATGGTTCAAAGCTTAATTTTTGATTATTTTCTTTAAATGTAGTAAAGTTTTCTTGTGTGTGTATATAAATATTTGTAACAGTAAGTTATACTAGATCCCTTTTCCCCACAGACAGCAACTAATATAAAAATCTGAGATATGTATATAACTGTCCTTGATATTGATTGGTAATGTCTGGAGAAGTAAAGAACTTTGGTCATATAAATAATCTATCCACCATTAGCAGGGATTGACTTATTTCAATATAATGTATTCTTACCCTGGAGGAAAATTTAAAATTCATTAGATTGTTGTAGTATAGTCACAATTACATGATCATAGATTTTCCTAGTTGTAATAATGACTGTTGGTGTGCATCTTCCTCTGAGAGGGGTTGCAGTCACACCTGACAAGGATGATACTAGTAACACTTTTATACCTATACCTTTTAACACTTTATCATCAGCTCAGTTCAACAAGATGAAAATAGCAAGCTCAGCAAGTGAGTAAATTATTGTTTTGGTTACTGGTTATCCTCCGTATCTGCACCCAATTCATCCTCCTCCTCCCTCTTTAGAATATTTTTCCTTTTCTTTTGTCTTGCGAGCAGTTTGCATATTTCATGTCCCAGAGGAGGTAGGACTTTTTTTTTTATAGTGACTTAATTTGGGGAATCATAAGGCTGCAGATATTCCCTTTATGAATAAGCTCTGTTTTCCCCTCCTAATCTTTTTACTCTTTTTGACTATGTTGCAAAGCTAAGTTCTGGGGAAAATAAGGTTTCCCTCCTTATGGAATAGTCATTCTTGTGTAAGGCCTTCATGTAAATGTTGACAAATTATAATGGTTCAGTATTTCCACGATATATGCAGTAAGGCCCTATACTACAAAGAACTTAAGCATGGGTCAGTGGGACTACTCAAGTTAAGCATGTACTTTGCTAAAGTTAAGCGTGTGCTTTGCTGGATGTTAAGACTTTGTATATTAAGAGATTATCCTTTACAAATGTCATTCAGTAGTTCAGGAATCACCACCTTTATATATGAAATGAAATCTGGATATTCCTTTTCACCAGAAATCGTATTAGACATGGTCGAAAAACTTCCACCTGCTATTTTTTAATGACTATTTTGACAGAACAGATTTCCATGGGAAATGTAAATTTTTGACATCCCAAAATTTATTTTCATTTATTTAAAAAAAAACAACCCTGAAAACTTTAAAAATTTTGTTTTCAGCAGCCAGTTTTTCAATTAGAACATAAAAAAATTAATTGATTTTTTTTCAGGGTGGACAAAAAAAAAATTCCCAGCCAGCTCTAATTATTACTTCATTATCTGAAACCACATTTAGTTTTCGAACAGCTTCATATATTTCAAGATAAAAATTCTTGTGAATTTTATTTTCAGTAGATTATTACAGGTTTTATTACAGTCTAGCTTGTATCTACAGTTCATCTGTCTTTTTCAACCTTGTAGTCATAATTTAGATTTAGGGATATAGCCAACTAGAGTTTATCCTGCTGAGTAAATATTTAATTAAACCTTTTTTCTTTTCCTTGGATCTTTGAGATTTTGTTCTGCGCATGAAAGTCATAGTACTGACTGGGCTTCCATAGGGAAAAGCTGTGGTTTTGAACATTCCCTCTGTACTTGCTTTAACTATGTATTTGTATGTATCTCCATGGAAGACTGTCTCAAATGTCTTCTCTCCACTTTCCAAAAATACCTGGGTCTTACTAGCCTTGCTCCTGTTCCCGTATAGCACTAGCAGGTCTTCATCTATTGTTAGAGAAAGAAGTGGCCATCTTATTGCCAGGTTTACGTGGGTGACATTGGTCAGTGGAAGAACAGAGAGGAGGAGATGAAAGTTTAGTATGTCAGTCCAGACGCCCAGTGTCCAGTGTGTCAAACTCCACATAAACATATCCATACTTGTCAAGGATGGCAGGTATTCTGGAATTCCAGGAAGTGTTTAGACCTTATACTGTTCTTGTCTTTAGGGCCCCACGGTGCTGCCCTTCCCCTCTATGTGATAGTAATAATTAACAATAAATGAAATATCCCATACAAGAAACCAGCCCCCTAGTGTAACATTAAAGGCTCTGTTATTTCAGATCTTCAGATGCAAAGACACCTACTGAGCACCTGGGCATCATATTGGAGGTAGCAAAGAGAATGACAATTCCTATGGAAGGAGAAGCGCTTTTTGTAAATTTCATTGATGGAAAAAGGGAGACATCCCTTAAATGATCATATGAGGTGTCAAATCTTCTGTTGTAAGCTTCAGTTGATAAGGCATGCACCACACAGGTGATCGTGAGAGGGGGGCAAATCATTAGCAGGTCACTAGAGATCCAAAGTGAGGACTCAGCATTGGGCAAGTGTCATATATATGATACAGTTCTATCAACTTCTGGAGTCATGGTTACCTTCCCTGTGGCAAATAGTAGAGCTTTGTGGCTAAAACAATGGACAGATCCATCCTCCAAAGCCTGACTAGTTCCAGCAGTCCTGAGCTGCTTCAAAGAGCCAAGGCCTTGTTCAGATGGGCCTTCCAAGACAGTGATACAGCAAAAGAGATCCGGTTATCTGAGGAGACAAGGACCTGCTGTCCGGGAAAAAGATGATCAAGCCAGAAGGCAAGCAGGCAAGCTTCCACTACATAAGTCCTTTCACTACTAAAAAAGGTAAAAAGCCTCAGGAAAACTTACCAAATTTAAAACAGTCGGCCATATGATACAAATGTCCAAGTACAGAGCCCCAGTCTTGGGGAGAGCCAGGGAATTTCTTCTGCTCGTGATCAAAATAACATCTGACCAATGAGTCCCAGACACACAGTATGGAAAATGTTCAGGATTCAGCAGTAAGAAGTCTTTTGCACACTGGCATAACTGTGACCTATGGAGATCCCTAGCAAGGCACAGGTAGTGTTTTCAGGGAAATGGATTACTTGAGCTAAGAAGAAACTCCACAATCTATCAGCAATCTGTGCCAGTCATGCCGGAATTCCTGTAGTTTATTTAATCTTGGTTTTGGTGCCAGTTGTTCCAAGCAACTGTGAGTTAGCATTCAGAGACTAGGGATATGGCATGTTGATGAAATTGTTGCCATGTTACTGAAAGGCAGTAGATATATTGAGACAAGTAGCTAGTCTCCTGTCCCACATGAGACTTAAACCTTGTGCTAAATTTTTTTTAATAAATATGAATGTTCTCCCAGCAACTTCTATTCTTAAATCCTGTTGCTAATATGTTAGGTAAGAAGAATAGGAAATTTGCACACCCTTTCCTACAAGTTGCCTTGCACAGTTTTTCACCAGAATAATGTCATCCTGAACAGCCTTGAAATTCAGACCCAAAATATTATTGACCCTTCCCCTGAACCAGGAAATGACCATCTCTACATCTGGTCCTTACTCAAAGATTCCTAAAGAGAGAGAACAACATTGCTGGGTGTCCATAGTGCTCACCTTGCATAGAAAGGACAGCAGAGTTGAGGAAGTCTTGAAGACTTCTACATTTGCATCAGAACATGCGCACTTTTAAAAACCTAAACTTGACTTAAGTGACTAAAACAACAGAGAGTTCGGTGGCACCAGCAACTATACACCACACCACAGAAACACTAACCCAGGAACCAATCTCTGTAGCAAATCTCGTTGCCTACTCTGTCCCCATATCTACTCTAGCGACACTATCAGAGGACCCAACCACATCAGCCACACCATCAGGGGCTCGTTCACCTGCACATCTACTAATGTTATTTATGCCATCATGTGCCAGCAATGCCCCTCTGCCATGTACATTGGCCAAACCGGACAGTTCTTTTGTAAAAGAATAAATGGACACAAATCGGACACCAGGAATGGTAACATACAAAAGCCAGTAGGAGAACACTTCAATCTTCCTGCACATTCTATAACAGATTTGAAAGTAGCTATACTTTAACAAAAAAACTTCAGAAACAGACTTCAAAAAGCAACAGCAGAACTAAAATTCATTTGCAAATTTAACACTATTAATTTGGGCTTGAATAGGGACTGGGAGTGGCTGGCTCATTACAAATGCAGCTTTGCCTCTCCTGGAATTGACACCTCCTCATCTATTATTGGGAGTAGACTACATCCACTCTGATCGAATTGGCCCTGTCAACCCTGGGTTCTCCACTTGTGAGGTAACTCCCTTCCCTTCATGTGTCAGTATATTTATGTCTGTATCTGTAATTTTTACTCCATGCATCTGAAGAAGTGGGGGTTTTACCCATGAAAGCTTATGCTCAAATCTGTTAGTCTTTAAGGTGCCACCAGACTCCTTGTTGATACAGACTAACATGGTTACACCCTGATACTTAAGTGACTAAGTCCCTTTCGGGGGGGAGGGGGGACAAGTCAGTGAGACTTGTGCTCCTAAGTAACGTCAGCACTTTTGAAAAACGTACACTTAGTGGCTTCTGAATCCACCATCTTTTAGATGAACTAGGAAACTAATGAGAGATTATGTTCCAGCAGAAAAAGAGAGAACCAGAATCTTTTAAAATCCCACTCTACTTGCTTAGGAGGATCTTTGTGAGTAGAAAAAGGGGAAGTGTCTAAAAAGAGATTTTCAAGCTTATCTCTTTGCCAAATGTCATAGAATAAGTTTGCTTTTGTAGTCTTTGCAGAGTGGTGTTGCAGGCAGTAGTCAAATGGCTTTCACGCTAAAATGATGATCTGCTTTAAATATATCCGTCCAACACTAAGTAAGATTTAAGTTCCTACTTTATTGCTGAGAACGTGTGTGTGTGTGTAGTCACTGATGTGGTCCAAATTGTCACTAAAGAAATTTTATTATTTTTCATAGAATATCAGGGTTGGAAGGGACCTCAGGAGGTCATCTAGTCCAATCCCCTGCTCAAAGCAAGACCAATCCCCAACTAAATCATCCCAGCCAGGGCTTTGTCAAGTCTGACCTTAACTTCAAAGGAAGGAGATTCCACCACCTCCCTAGGTAACGCATTCCAGTGTTTCACCACCCTCCTAGTGAAAAAGTTTTTCCTAATATCCAACCTAAACCTTCCCCCACTGCAACTTGAGACCATTACTCCGTGTTCTGTCACCTTCTACCACTGAGAACAGTCTAGATCCATCCTCTTTGGAACCCCCTTTCAGGTAGTTGAAAGCAGCTATCAAATCCCCCCTCATTCTTCTCTTCTGCAGACTAAACAACCCCAGTTCCCTCAGCCTCTTCTCATAAGTCATGTGTTCCAGTCCCCTAATCATTTTTGTTGCCCTCTGCTAGACGTTTCCCAATTTTTTCACATCCTTCTTGTAGTGTGGGGCCCAAAACTGGACACAGTACTCCAGATGAGGCCTCACCAATGTCGAATAGAGGGGAACGATCACTTCCCTCGATCTGCTGGCAGTGCCCCTATTTATACGTCCCAAAATGCCATTGGCCTTCTTGGCAACAAGGGCATACTGTTGACTCATATCCAGCTTCTCGTCCACTGTCACCCCTAGGTCCTTTTCTGCAGAACTGCTGCCTAGCCATTCGGTCCCTAGTCTGCAGCGGTGCATGGGATTCTTCCATCCTAAGTGCAAGACTCTGCACTTGTCCTTGTTGAATCTCATCAGATCTCTTTTGGCCCAATCCTCTAATTTGTCTAGGTACCTATATATCCTATCCCTACTCTCCAGCATATCTACCTCTCCTCCCAGTTTAGTATCATCTGCAAACTTGCTGAGGGTACAATCCACACCATCCTCCAAATCATTAATGACGATATTGAACAAAACCGGCCCGAGGACCGACCCTTGGGGCACTCCACTTGATACCGGCTGCCAACTACACATGGAGCCATTGATCACTACCCGTTGAGCCCAACAATCTAGCCAGCTTTCTGTCCACCTTATAGTCCATTCATCCAGCCCATAATTCTTTAACTTGCTGGCAAGAATACTGTGGGAGACCATGTCAAAAGCTTTGCTAAAGTCAAGGAATAACACGTCCACTGCTTTCCCTTCATCCACAGAACCAGTTATCTCATCATAGAAGGCAATTAGATTAGTCAGGCATGAGTTGCCCTTGGTGAATCCATGTTGACTGTTCCTGATCACTTTCCTCTCCTCTAACTGCTTCAGAATTGATTCCTTGAGGACCTGCTCCATGATTTTTCCAGGGACTGAGGTGAGGCTGACTGGCCTGTAGATCCCAGGATCCTCCTCCTTCCCTTTTTTAAAGATAGGTACTACATTAGCCTTTTTCCAGTAGTCCGGAACCTCCCCCGATCGCCATGAGTTTTCAAAGATAATGCCCACTGGCCCTGCAATCACATCCGCCAACTCCTTTCACACTCTTGGATGCAGCGCATCCGGCCCCATTGCGTTGTGCTCATCCAGCTTTTCTAAATAGTCCCGAACCACTTTTTTCTCCACAGAGGGCTGGTCACCTCCTCCCCATGCTGTGCTGCCCAGTGCAGCAGTCTGGGAGCTGACCTTGTTTGTGAAGACAGAGGCAACAAAAGCATTGAGTAAATTTAGCTTTTTCCACATCCTCTGTCACTAGGTTGCCTCCCTCATTCAGTAAAGGGCCCACACTTTCCTTGACTTCCTTCTTGTTGCTAACATACCTGAAGAAACCCTTCTTGTTACTCTTAACATCTCTTGCTAGCTGCAACCACAACATCTCTTGCTAGCTGCAACCCCAAGTGTGATGTGGCCTTCCTGATTTCACTCCTGCATGCCTGAGCAATATTTTTATACTCTTCCCTGGTCATTTGTCCAATCTTCCACTTCTTGTAAGCTGCTTTTTTGTGTTTAAGATCAGCAAGGATTTCACTGTTAAGCCAAGCTGGTCGCCTGCCATATTTACTATTCTTTCTACACATCAGCATGGTTTGTCCCTGTAACCTCAATAAGGATCCTTTAAAATACAGCCAGCTCTCCTGGACTCCTTTCCCCCACATGTTATCTCCCAGGGGATCCTGCCCATAAGTTCCCTGAGGGAGTCAAAGTCTGCTTTTCTGAAGTCCAGGGTCTGTTTTCTGCTGCTCTCCTCTCTTCCCTTTGTCAGGATCCTGAACTCGACCATCTCATGGTCACTGCCTCCCAGGTTCCCATCCACTTTTGCTTCCCCTATTAATTCTTCCCGGTTTGTGAGCAGCAGGTCAAGAAGAGCTCTGCCCCACTTGGTTCCTCCAGCAGTTGCACCAGGAAATTGTCCCCTACACTTTCCAAAAACTTCCTGTATTGTCTGTGCACCGCTGTATTGCTCTCCCAGCAGATATCAGGGTGATTGAAGTCTCCCATGTGAACCAGGTCCTGCGATCTAGTAACTTCCGTTAGTTGCCAGAAGAAAGCCTCGTCCACCTCATCCCCCTGGTTCGGTGGTCTGTAGTAGACTCCCACCCCGACATTACCCTTGTTGCTCACACTTATTCTAAATTTAATCCAGAGACTCTCTCAGGTTTTTCTGCAGTTTCATACCGGAGTTCTGAGCAGTCATACTGCTCTCTTACATACAGTGCAACTCCCCCACCTTTTCTGCCCTGCCTGTCCTTCCTGAACAGTTTATATCCATCCATGACATTACTCCAGTCATGTGAGTTATCCACCAAGTCTGTTATTCCAATCACATCATAATTCCTTGGCTGTGCCTGGACTTTCAGTTCTCCCTGCTTGTTTCCCAGGCTTCTTGCATTTGTGTATAGGCACATGAGATAACTCGCTTATAGTCCCTCTTTCTCAGTATGAGGCAGGAGCCCTCCCCTCTCGCGCTCTCCTGCTGGTGCTTCCTCCCGGTATCGCATGTCCCCACTTACCTCAGGGCTTTGGTCTCCTTCCCCCGGTGAACCTAGTTTAAAGCCCTCCTCACTAGGTTAGCCAGCCTGCTTGCGAAGATGCTCTTCCCTCTCTTTGTTAGGTGGAGCCTGTCTCTGCCCAGCACTCATCTTTCTTGGAACACCATCCCATGGTCAAAGAATCCAAAGCCTTCTCTCCGACACCTCCTGCGTAGCCATTCGTTGACTTCCACAATTGGACAGTCTCTACCCAGGCTTTTTCCTTCCACGGTGAGGATGGATGAGAATACCACTTGCACCTCAAACTCCTTTATCCTTCTTCCCAGAGCCACGTAGTCTGCAGTGATCCGCTCAAGGTCATTCTTGGCAGTATCATTGGTGCCCACGTAGAGAAGCAGGAAGGGTTAGCGATCCAAGGGCTTGATGAGTCTCGGCAGTCTCTCCGTCACATCCTGAATCCTAGCTCCTGGCAAGCAGCAGACTTCTCGGTTTTCCAGATCAGGGTGGCAGATAGATGACTCAGTTCCCCTGAGGAGAGATTCCCCGACCACCACCACCCATCTCCTTCTCTTGGACAGTGCATCTCATGGACAGTGCATCTCATGCCTTCCAGTCAGCAGAGTCTCCTTCTGTTCCCTTCCCTCAGATGTATCATCTAGTCCACTCTCCGCATTAGTACCTGTGGAGAGAATATGAAAATAGTTGCTTACCTGTATCGGCATTGCTGGTATATGGACGCTCCCCTTTCTTCTTCTGGAGGTCACATGCTGCCAAATTTCTTCACCGTCCTGTCCCCGCTGCGCAGCCTGCTCTGAATCTTCAGAATGTTTTGTCCGTAGAAGCATATCCTGACATCTGTCCAGGAAATCTTCAGTATTGTGTATTGTGGTAGTGCCTAGTGACCTAGACCAGGTCGGGGTCCCATTATAGTAGGCAATTTATGATTGATTTATACATTTGTAGTCTCAATTGCAAAGATCTTACAGTCTAAAGAACAAGGTGTCAAATCTGGTTGACGCTAACATACAGGCAGGGGAGAGAAGAATGTTCTAATGTAAATTACTTTTGTGTGCAGGGTATATGTATAGTAAGTCGCTTCGTGTTAGCAATTATAGGAATCTGAACCATCTCCCCAGCCATTAGCAGATATTTGTTAATGGTTATTGCATAGTGTCAGTCTAAACAAAGAATTAGTACTGCTTTCTCCTCTTGTAGCAGGGTCCCCTCCCCCTCACCATCTCTTTTTCCCCCATGTCATTCAGGGGTCAACATATTAAAATCTTTTGAGAGGATGGACAGAACTGAGATAGGGAGAATGTAGGGTATTGTTATGACGGAAGGTGTAATGGTTGCCATCAACAGATTCTTTGATATGTAGACAATTCTAGACCTGGTTGAAGCTGCTGGGTCTGTTAACCAGATATGGCTTGCATTTTCACCAAAATCAATAGGATTCTGTCCATTAAGGCCAGGAACATTCTCTGAAATTTTGGAATTGTGTTGTTCAATAGTTACTGTGTTACATCCAAATGGAGAAATGTCAGCTATTTATGTCTAGGACTTCACTTTGCTCGGCCAATAAAATATAGCTGTAAAGTGGAAAGCTATGTAATATAGCTCAAGTTCACTCCTTTAAAGAACTGTACCATTTTGGTGTGGTCTCACACCCTTTTCTAGGAGCTACCAGGTGATCACAGTTCACGTGTACCTTTATTCCCTCCTTCATTTTAAAACTCCCCTTCCTTAGAGTAGGGGTTCTCAACCTTTTTCTTTCCGAGGTCCCCTGAACACACTATAAAAACATGCAGCCCACGTGGGTTATAGTATATAGTATACACATGAACTGTGATTACCTGGTAGCTGCAACAATTGTTTTCTGTATATAAAATCCAGGGCCGGTGTTAGGAGGTAGCAAGCAGGGCAGATGCCCGGAGCCACACAATGTGGGGTGCCCACAATGCTCAGTTGCTCATGCTTCAGCTCCAGCATCCATGGGGCAGCACTGTGCAGAGCCTGTGCAGAGGCGGCAAGGAGGCTCTGGCAAGTCTAATGCCATCTCTGCTTGGTGGACCCCCTGAACTTATTCACTGCCCCCAGGGGGCTGCGGACCCCCGTTTGAGAACCACTGCCTTAGAGGACATGGGCAGAGCACATTTCAGAGGTCTATGCTAAGCACATTTCATAGGTTCATTTTAAAATTTGCAATACTGCAGGCAGAGACAACTGTAATTACCCTGGGAATCTTTTCTTCCATGGAATAAAGAATGGATTAGAATAAATTTATATGTGTCTTTGCATTAAGCTTAATGGCTTTCCTGCCTAGTGACAATAGAGACTTTTAATTTTGAAACGGAAATCACCACCTATGTTGTTTTTGAATCTGAAACTTATTAAAAATTCCTTTGGCTGCAGCAAACGAATTGTCAATTCTCATTAAAACTAAAATGAAAAGTTGCAAAGGGCATCTTCATATAGGCTTTAATGAAATTTTGGTTTTTTCCCTAGAGTCAGAAAGTGATTCCCGAGAGATTAATTTAAAAACTTCTGAACTTACCAAATGTGAGTGGTGTGGTGTCCGAAAGTTACCAGTAGTGTTTCTGCAAACAGTACCTGCTGCCTGTCTTAGCCTGAGATCCCAACTGAAGATGAGTAGGGAGAAGGATAATGTCTGGTATGACTGTAAAGGAGTGAGTAAGTAAACCAAGTTTGTCTATTACTGTATCTTAAATTGTGTTTTTAATATTTGGGTCATCTTGTAAGTGCTTTAAAAAAGTGAGACTAATATCACTGGCTAGAGTGATATATGGTTTAGTCAGACACTGTCGCCTTCCTGTGCATCTCTGACTGGACAACTTAAAACAGCCCATCAACATTCTTTTCTCCCACTCACCCCACGTACATATTATTGTTAATATGTTGTCAGGTTAGTAAAATTAGTTCTTTATCAGTAATCCGGGTGAAACACAGGTGAGTAAATTTTTTTTTATCTGGGGTGTTAAATTGTCATGACAAGATCATCTTGTAATTTCACTGTTACCCCCCCTTTCTACAGCAGGACCTCTGCTTGAATAGAAACAGTAACAAATTATACCACGTTCTTATGGTAATCTTGTGATGTGATCAAATATTTACTGGCAAGTCAAGAGCTATTTTATTTTATATTAGATTTAAGCTGAATTTCATTTTAGAGTTCCTGACTTTAAAGCATAGCATATTAATCTACTGTACTTTTCTATCTAGTATGCAGTCCATCACTCTTACATAGATGTGTTTTAAGATTTTGTGTGTGTGTGTGTGTGTATGTCTGTACTGAATTTAAGCAACACACAAGTTATGCTTTACTTATGCTGTTAGACTGAAGGAAGATTGCCTTCAGCCACATAACAGAAATATCCAAAACACAGAATCTAGTAGTGATGGGGGACTTTAACTACTCAGACAACTGTTGGAAAAGTAATTGTGCAAAACACAAAATTTCCAATAAGTTCTTGGAATGTATTGCGGGCGATTTTTTGTTTCAGAAAGTGGACATAGCAACCAGGAGGACAGCCATTTTAGACTTGATTCTGACCATCAGGGAGGAATTGATAGCAAATCTGAAGATGGAAGGTAATTTTGATGAGTCATCATGAAATGACAGCTCTTCAAGTGGTGTCCTAAGTGTTCCACTTCAGGTGTACATGTGCCCTACACACCGTCGATTGGGGGTTTTTGTTAGCATCATCTGTTCGGCCTGTGCATGCTTCATGCCTCGAACTGAGGCTATTTAGGGCTGCAAAAGTGGACCTCCCTCTGTTCCTTCACACCAGCCTTGGCCTGAGGCAGAGCATTTAGTGTGTCTGCCTTGAGCATATCTCTGTTAAAAGGGTGTTCTCCACCTCCCTCTCTCTCTTCTCCCTGCCCTCCCCAGTGCCTAGTTAGTTTGCTAGTTAGATTATCTTAGTTTAGTAGGTGAAAGAGTTTTGTTCCTCTCCCTTTCCTCTGGGGAGGCTTGCCCAGCTTACCACGGTTCAAACACTGACAACCGGGAAGTGGCCGTCCCGGTTAGCCACTCCAAGTACATTTGCTGCCGTGGAAAGTCGGACATCTCTCAAATGTAACTTCCGTCTGGTGCTTAAATCCAGGGCAAGGAAGAACTGGGAGATTAAATCAAGGATGCTAATGATGGAAAGTTCCCTTCTTCAGAGCCACCCTGCTTCAGAGCCACTGTTTATGGGTATCAAGCGCTTCTTGTTACTGTGACCTAAGTTTCCCCTAAACTGCGTGGCTGCGCAGCCGCCTATTAAGCTCCATGCAGGGGCTTAGGGCTGCGGTGGGGAGAGGTGCCGCTCCCCGCTGGCCCCAGTGCAGACCTGCCCCCAACTTGCCAGGGGAGAGGAGCCCTTCCCTTGGCCCGGCCCAGGCCTGCTGGAGCTGCCAGGGAGAGGAGCCCCTCCCCTGGCCCATGCCTGCCGGAGCAGCCGGAGAGAGGGGCGGGGGGGGGCCTCTCTCCCCCCCATCACAGTCCTGGGGCAGCCTGCACCCCAAGCCCCTCGACCTCAGCCTCATACCACAGCCCACACACCCAACCCTCTGTCCCAGCCCTGAGCCCCAGCCCCACCCCAGAGCCCTCTTCCCGCATCCCCACACCCTCTGCCCCAGCCTGAGCCCCCTCCCACACTCCGAACCCCTCGGCCCCTCCCCCACCACCTGAATTTTATATGCACCAATATGAAGGTGATATCTCATATCACCTCCATATTGGTGCACATAACAAAATTCATTCCATACATAGACATAAAAAATTAGAGGGAACACTGCCTGAGACCCGCTCCATCTACCTGTGCTACCGCCCTATTCACCACCCTGTTTGGTAGGGGCTCCTCCAGTGGACAGTGTTGAGGATGATGATGGAGATATCCCTTCAGTCTCTTTCATCTCGGTGCAGGGCTCTCCTAAATGTCCATACAGAAACCCACTCTTGGAGGGAATGAGGAATTTCAAGGAAGACATCACAGATGGTGAGAACAGCCTTGGATGCCATTTCTCCTGTATGCCCCCCCCCCCCCCCCACCAACACACAAACGCAGTGGCCATACTGGGAGCCCTATGAGGAATACCAACAATTTTCCAAGGCCCTGAGTATCTTCCACTCAGATGAGAGAGGGATACATTCACTTCCACCCCAGCTCATTCGTCAGGAGGAGACATTTGAGAAGCAGGAAGCCATGGTAAATAAGGAGGCTATCCCTCAAACTACCATATCCACTTTGTCTCCAGATTAGGCAGTTATGCCTTTACCACTGTCAATGGCTGATGATGTCCAGCGATTTCAGGACGTCATAAAAGGGGTGACAGAAATCACTGCAGAAGAAGTCAAGAAAATCACTGGAAGAGGTCAAGGAATCACAATGTAAGTTGCTGGACATTCTGCAGAATTGACCACTGACCAGAATTGCATTACCTGTCAGTGAAGCACTTTTTGATCTGGTGAGGACTGTTTGGCAGACCCCAGCTACAGTACTATCAACATGCAAACGACAGATAACAAATATTTCCCCACCAATGACTCCAAATTTTTATTCTTACCTTTCCCCACTCCAAACTCTCCAGTGGTGGATGTTGTGAATGAATAGGGGAAACACCACTACAATAAGTCAAGCCCTTTTTTTTGATGGAAGCCCTCACATCTGCAATCCTGCAATTTTGAATTGAAATTTTCAGGTGTTCATGGCAAAATATAATTACACAAACTACATGAAATTTACTGCTTTTATCGAGCACCTTCTATCTGAGCAAAGAGCAACATCAGACCATCATTGCAAAGACACAATCACTGGCCAGGATATCCCTTCAAGCCTTGCTAGATGTGGCAGACACAGTGGCCTGTTCCCTCTTTGGTGGTAGTTGTCGTGTATCCTCGCTTCAACTGTCCAGCTTTCCCAGAGAGGTCCAAAGCACTGCAGAGGACCTCCCTTTGATGGTCTGAAGTTGTTTTCAGAGGTTACAGATGAGTCCCTGCACAGTTTGAAAGACTCCAGGACCATTTAGCAATCTCGCGGAATTTACACCCCCTACAAACAAAAGAAAATGTAGTGGGTCACAGACTGCCCAGAGAGCCCATCCTATCCAATTATTTGAGTTCCAGATACTGATTGAACCCCCTCTCGCCCACGTCCCCACCAGAATTCCGAGCAATTCTCCACCTCAGTGCATGATTACTTGATGGTGTGTGGGGCCAGAGGCTACCTGTTCTACCAAGTACAACAGATGGTGTTAAACAGTAGGAAGGAATATACCTGAAACACATACTTGCAAAAGCAGAAAAGATTTAGCCCATTGTGTAAACTCTGACTTGCAACCGAATCTGCTGCACTCTTGGTTATCTTGGTACCTGTTGAAACTGAAGAAAATAGGATTACCAGCCAGCTCGGTCAAGGTTCATTTGGCCACCTTAACAGCCTTTTGTTTCCCAGTGGAAGGGTTCAGTGTTTGCTCACCCAACAACCTTAAGGTTTGTCAAGGTGTGGGGAACCTTTTCCTTCAAGTGAAAGACCCCACTCCGGCTTGGGATCTCAATCTAGTTCTTACGCACCTCACACCACCTCCCTCTGGTGACCTTCTCCTTACCTAACCCGTTAGTGAAAACCACCTTCTTGGTAGCCATTACATCAGCCCAAAGAGTTGGAGACGGTTCGGCTTTAATGGTAGACAGTCCTTTCACAGTATTCAAGGACAAGATTACATAGAATTGTTGGACCAGAAGGAACCTCGAGAGGTCAACTTCAGTCCCCTGCACTCATGGCAGGACTAAGCATTATCTGGACCATCCCTGACAAGTGTGTCTCTAACCTGCTCTTAAAAATATCCAGTGATGGAGATTCCACAGCCTTCCTAGGCAATTTATTCTAGTGCTTAACCACCCTGACAGTTAGTAAGCTTTTCCTAATGTCCAACCTAAACTGCCATTGCTGCAATTTAAGCCTCCTTCTTGTAACAACCTTTTCTGTACTTGAAAACGGTTATCATGCCCCTCTGTCTTCTCTTCTCCAGACTAAACAAACCCAGTTTTTTCAATCGTCCCCCACAGGTCATGTTTTCTAGACCTTTAATCACTTCTGTTGCATTTCTCTGGACCTTCTCCAATTTGTCTACATCTTCCTTGAAATGTGGCACCCAGAACTGGACACAATACTCCAGTTGAGGCCTTATCAGCTTGTAGTAGAGCTTGCTTACAATACTTCTGCTAGTGCATCCCAGAGTGATGTTTTCTTTTTTTACCACAGTGTTACACTGTTGACTCATATTTAGCTTGTGATCCACTATGACTTGCCAGATCCCTTTCCGCAGTACTCCCTTCCTAGGCAATCATTTCCCATTTTGTATGTGTGCAGCTGATTGTTCCTTCCTAAATGGAATACTTTGCATTTGTTCTTATTTAATTTCATCCTATTTAGTTCATACCATTTCTCCAGTTTGTCTAGATCATTTTGAATTTTAATCCTAACTTCCAAAGCATTTGCGACCTCTCCCAGCTTGGTATCATCTGCAAACTTTATAACTGTACTCTCTCTGTCATTATCTAAATCGTTGATGAAGATATTGAACAGAACTGGTCCCTGTGGGACTCCACTCAATGTTTTTCCAGATTGATTGACTGTGAACTGCTGATAATTGCTCTCTGGGAACAGTTTTCCAACCAGTTATGCACCCACCTTATAGTAGCTGCAACCTAGATGGATTTCCCTAGTTTGTTTATGAGAAGATCATGCGAGACAACATCAAAAGTCTTACTAAAGCCATGATATCACATCTACCGCTTTCCCCCTATCCCCAAGGCTTGTTACCCCATCAAAAAAAGCTATTAGGTTGGTTTGACATGATTTGTTCTTGACAAATCCGTGCTGACTGTTACTCATCACCTTATTATCTTCCAGGTGTTTGCAAATTGATTGCTTAATTATTTACTCCATTATCTTTCCAGGTACTGAAGGTAAGCTCACTGGTCCTTATGTCCACACTCCTAAATTCCTACCTAATGTGTCATCCGAGTTTTATCTTAATCATTTGCTGGTTTTGTTTGTTTGTTTTTTATATACCTTCTCCAAGCACTGTGTCTTTGGTCCATGCTTTTAGATCTGATGCAGCAGTTGGCAATGCAGTTCTGTCTTCAGTTCTGGACCCGATTCTGAAGCTCCTTGCTCACTGTGAGGTTACTGTTCTAGAGTCACATGAAGTGGAGCACCACTAGAGACTACTGGAGGAAGAAAAGGTTACTCACCCTGTGCAGTAATTGAGGTTCTTCAAGATGTGTCCCCCACCCTACTTTACCTCTGTGTCAAGAGTTTCCTTTGTGGGACTCCATATAGTCTTGGTGTATGTGTGGGCTGAACAGAAACTGCTAACAAAAATCTCTGATTAAAGGTGTGTGAGGTGCATTTAAAACTGAAGCCGGGCACCTATAGGGACATACTTCTCAAAGAACCACAGTTGCTGCACAGGGTGAGTAACCTTTTCATTTCATGATTCTAAGGAAAGGAAGGAATGAGAACAGAATAAGGACAATGGAATTAAAAAAAGAAAGAGAAAAAAAGCAGACTTGAACAAACTGAGAGTTCTGGTAGGTAAGTTCCCATGGGAAGAAAATCTAAGGGGAAAAATTGTTTAGGAGAGTTGGCAGTTTATCAAGGAAACAATATTTAAGACAAAATTGTAGTCTATTCCAATGCAAAGGAAAGATAGGAGGAATAGTAAGAGGTCAATGTGGCTCCATCAGGAGTGTTTTAATGACCTGAAAATCAAAAAGGAATCCTACAAAATGTGGAAACATGGACAAATTGTGATGGATGCGTACAAAGGAATAGTAAAAACCTATAGGGACAAAATCAGAAAGACTAAGGCACGTAGCAAGGGACATAAAAGGCAATAAGAAGAGGTTCTTTAAATTCATTAAGAGCAAGGGAAAGATCAAGGAACACGTAGGTTGTCTACTTACAGGGGAAGAAGAGCTAATGACTGATGACATCAAGAAGGCTGAGGTGTTCAGTGCCTATTTTGCTTCAGTCTTCACTAAAAAGGTTAATAGTGACCTATTCAACACAATATTAACCACAAGGGAGAAGGCAAGTTAAGCCAAAATAGAGAGGTTAAAAGAATATTTAGGCAAGTTAGATGTATTCAAGTCAGCAGATCTAAGGTGTTTAAGGAACTAGCTAAAGCATTCTCAGAACTGTTAGCAATTACCTTTGAGAACTCATGGAGGATAAGTGAGGTCCCAGAGTACTGGAGAAGGGTAGACATAGTATCTTTAAAAAGGGGAACAAATGACATTCTGATAAGCAAACTAGGGAAATGTAGTCTAGTTAAATTGTTACTAGGTGGGTGCACAACTGGTTGGAAGACTGTACTCAAAGAGTAGTTCTCAATGATTCACTGTTGGACTGAGAGGTCCTATTTGGTGGAATCCTGCGGGGGGTCGGTCTTGGGTCGGGTATTATTCAATATTTTCATTAATGATTTGGATAATGGCATGAAGAACATGCTTAAAATTTGTGGTTGACACCAAGCTGGGATGTTGCAAGCAGCTTGGAGGACAGGATTAGAATTCAAAACGATCTTGACAAATTGGAGAATTGGTCTGAAATCAAGATGAAATATAAAGTACTTCATTTAGGATGGAAAAACCATGTGCACAACTACAAAACGGGGAATGACTGGCTAGGTGGTAGTGCTACTGAAAAGGACTTGGGCGTTACAATGGATCTTAAATTCAAATATATGAAGGGCTGTTTATAAAAAGGATGGTGATCAATTGTTCTCCATGTCTAGGAGGTAGTCATGCTTAATCTACAGCAAGGGAGATTTAGATTATATATTAGAAAAAGCTTTCTAACCATAAAGGTAGTTAAGCTCTGGAATAGGCTACCGCGGGAGGTTGTGGGATCCTCCTCATGAGAGGTTTTTAATAACAGGTTGGACAAACACATGTCAGGGGGGTGGTCTAGCTGTACTCAGTTCTACTCCAAAACAGGTGGCTGGAGTTGATGACCTCTCAAGGTCCCTTCCTGCCCTATGTTTCTATGATTACGCAAGAATTGCCTTCAACTACCACGGAAGTATGCATATTCAGTAAAAATAAAATAAATAAAACAGTTATTAAAAATTTGTTCTAAAATAAATTTTAAATGCTTTTTCCCTCAGACCAAGGTCACAGGCTGGTTTTCAGCCTAGTGCTTTATCATCATTATTGTTTGTATTGTGGTAAGTGCAGTTTCTGTTTGCCTACTGAGCAGTGAAATGGATTTTTAGTGTTTCCTCTCAACTGGTGACTAACAGTCCCCTTTCCAGTCCCATTTCCATAAAAACTGAAAATTTGTGGCAACAGGAAGCATCTATTTTGGTTTTTGAACAAGTCAATATTTTAAACCCTTTCCTTGTTCAGTATAATGTGGAAATGGAGACTGGAAACCAGTAGCTGAGAATTAGCTTGTCAGAAGATTTCTATTTTCATGGCAGAAAAGATCTGATCAGAGAAAATAAGTATTTCCTTTATGAAATTGCAAGCACAGGTCTTCACAATTGGAGTTGTATACCAAGCCAGGCAGACGTAGAATCATTAAAAGTAGTTAGGTATTTGAGAGTTGTTTGCCTTTATGCATATGCCTAAAAAGCACTGAAATCCCATTTTTAAAAGAAGGTACATCTCTCCCTTTCGGCTACCTCAAATCCTGTTGGTGGTGGGTTTACAAAGAACTGCTGATAGCTTATCAGATTTAAAGTTATTTTTTTAATTTAATAATTAGTTCAGTTTAGTTCTTAAAGTTATGAGTTTAGTCTGGTATGCTACCAGCCAACTCTCCCCCATAAGTATAAACCTATACTTATTTCTGAGAACCTCTTCCACTAGCCCAAGGGCTATTGGTACATGCTGGAGCGTGCAAGCAACACAGAATAGTACCAGCAAGTAGCAGTGGAAGCTGTTTAAACTTAGTCTTGCAGCAGATCCCACCCCTGCATCAGCCAGTCTCCTCCATCAGTATCTCAGGGCAAGGAGGTGAGCAATCAGGCAGTGACACCACTTAATGTTGCAGTGTTTTGGGGGTAGGGTTAGCAAGATGGATATGAACCATCTGTCCTAATTGTCTCCCTTATTCTCACCCTGAGGAGCTAGGAAATGTTGTATGTCAGCTGCTGAGCAAAGTCAGGGTGTAGAATGCTGCAGTCTGGTCAGAAGCTGTAGTGGTTCATCTCTGGGAGTAGATCTGGAAGCTTGACATAACTACTGTTAACGTTCAGAATGTATGCATTTAAGTTCATGACTACAAAAGGATGAATGTGTGGGGACAGTTTATTTTGAGAATTCTTACTGTTACGTAACAAGGTCTTTTTAAAAAAAAAAAAAATTAATTCCCATGCAGTTTGTTTCCATGGAAACAGCTTGGGAAAGGTAAACAATGATCCATAGCTATCAACTGTGAACAGAAATTCTCATAGGTTACTTTTGCTGCTGAAAGTGCTGGCTTGTAAAACTATCTAGAATTTAATCTCATATTTAGTGTCTATATCTCTACATAGTTCTTAAGTCTGTAATATAAAATAAATAATAGTAGGTTAAAACCTACTTTTCTTTCTTGACCATTTCAGCCTCCCACTCAGCGATGAGCCTATTGATTTCCCACAGGGCATATTAGACAGATTCCTAACATCTGGAGTTACTCTGGATCTGCACAGTTTGAGCCCTTGTTAACCAAAGAACTTTTTTAATAATCACTTTATTTTTAAGAAGATTGAAAACATATAAGTGGAGAAGCATGATTTGAAAAGTGTTTCTTAAAAGTTAGGGATGATCAATTCAGGTACCACAGAGAGATGTGCTTCAGAAACAGCTTGGATAAATCACATGTTGCGTAGCAAATTTGGGTTTACAAGTGAATTACCAAGGTGTTTTCTAATGAGTGACATGTGCTTATCATAAACTTCTTCGTATGTTTGTACATTGTTTATCTATTATATTACAAATTGTTACATAAATGCACTTTTAAAAAATTGAAAGGGCATCCAGACATGTAATATCAGTAGCTCTTAACCACCTCAGTCGTTAGCCCAAACAATACCACCAAAACTTATTTAACATCTCCTGCTACTTGAAAATCCAGTAGCAACAGAGGAACCAACAAGACTCCCCTGGTCGCAAACATTAGAAATGAATGAGTCAACGCTCCACTTTTATGGGATGCTGATACGTCCACTATTTTTGCTGGTTGGTTTGAGCATTCTTTGAACATCATCTCAATCTTATTTGGCTTATATAGTATACATCAGATTGCTGCTAAATCATACTGAACAGTTTACTAGCAAATTTTAAAACTCCCCAAAAATATTCTCTGTTTCAGGGTGTGTCAACACTGGGGGAGGTGGGAAAAACCACACAGCAGGGAGTCTCAGAGCCCAAATCAACTGACTTGGGCTCATGCTACAGGGCTAAAAATAGCAGTGTAGATGTTCCCGGCTGGGCTCCAAGACCCAACCCCCATTATGGGGTTGCAGAGCCCAGATTCCATTCTGAGCAAGAATCTCTGCCTCATAGTGCGAGCACCACAAGACACAGTCAGTTGACTGGGGCTCTGGGACTTGCTTCCGCAGGATTTTGTGTGGGTGGTGTGTATGGGTTTTTTTTTTTAGTTTTTTCAGTGTAGTTATATCATTAGTGCACAGCCAATCTATGAAACTCATTACCACAAAAAATTCACTCATTCACTTTCATTCTGGGCCCTCATGTTCTTTTCATGAGGGAAAGAATGAAAAGAGATGCCTGATTGGCTAATGATTGAAGGGCTGGAAAAAATGCCTGACAGTGAGAGGTTGAAGGAGTTCAATCTGTTAAATTTATCAAAAAGATCAGAGGTGACTTGGTATTTACACACTGTTATCTTCATGGGAAGAAAACACTGGGTACTAAGGCCTCTTTCTTTCAGCAAAGAAAGGTATAGTAGGAACCAATGGCTGGAAGTTAAAGCCAGACAGATTCAAATTAGAAATATGGCACAGATTTTTGATAGGGGTGACTAACCGTTGGAACTCCTGCCAAGGGAAATGGTGAATTCTCCATCTCTTGATGTCTTTCAATCAAGAATAGATGCCTATCTAAAAAATATGCTTTAGTCAGGCACAATTTATTGGACTCTGTGCTGGGGTAACTGGATGAAATGCTATGGTCTGTGTTTATGCAGGAGTTAAGAATAGATTGTCTAATGGTCCCTTTTGGCCTTAAAATATGAAACTTTGAAAAAACAATCTTGGATCTACTTTCATACTCCTTTTCTCTGAGTTAGATAGTGACTAGCTAGGCAGGGCCATCCTTACCCATACGCAAACTATGCAGCTGCTGAGCCGTCCAGGAAACCTGCCCCTGCTCTCGCCCCGTGCCCACTCCACCCCTTCTCCATAGTCCCCACCCCTCCTCTTTCCACCCCTGCTCCTCCCCAGCCCTGCTCCCACTCCATCCCTTCCCCAGAGCTATGTCCAGGGGGACTGCAGCAGGGGTCAGGCATGCCCTGCACTTACCGGGTGGCGAGAAGTGAAGTGACCTGGCCCCAGCCCACTCCACATCACCAGTGTATGCTGAGGAGCAGTTTCTCCCTGCCCCCCAAGCCTGCTCCTGCCCCACACAGGCCTTGGACGCAGCTCCCCCATCCACCCCCACCACAGGGGGAGCTGCTTAGGGCACCACAATGTCTAGGGACGGTCCTGTAACTAGGGTTACCGTAATGTTCAACAGGACAGACTCCTAAATGTTTGGCTCCTCCCAATGTGGCTGCAGCTACTCCAGATTTCTAGAAGCAGGAGAGAGCATGGAGAGTCGTTCCCAGATGCTCTTTCTAACACAGAAATTTAATCTGGCATCATCTAGGTACCTTTTTCCTTTGCAGCCATGTCTGTTTGCGGGCGGGTGGTGGGGAGAGACAGGGTGGATGTTTTAAATGTCACACAGTAATAGATGAGCTGGCACATTGGTACAGCTCGTAAGAGAAGGCAGATGGATTTATTAGTTATTAATAAAGAAATTACAAAATCAACAAATTGTGAAATCAAAGTATGTGGTAAACTTTAGCTCAAGTTAGTTTACTTGCATGTTGCATTCTTAACCCTAATACTTTTGGTTCTTTGTCAATTTAGATCAGGGGTCTCAAACACATGGGCTGCATGTGGCCCGTGGTGTTATTTTCTGCGACCCACCAGTTTCCCGCAGCACCCCCAACTCTGCCAGTTCCCAGCCAATGGGAGCTTCGGGGGAGGTACCTGGAGGAGCTGTAGCTCACAAAAGCTTATGCTCCAATAAATTTGTTAGTCTTTAAGGTTCCACAAGTACTCCTTTTCTTTTTGCGGATACAGACTGACACAGCTGCTGCTCTGAAACAGACCCCTGTGCCCCTCCTCCCCCAGGTCCCGGCTGTTTCCCGGCGTGCACCGGGCCGGACCTGCCCCCCGAACCCTTCCTGCAGCCAAACCCCCTGCCCCGAGCCCCCTTCTGCACTCCACGCCCCCTCCTGCACCCTGACCCTAAGCCCCTGCAGCATCCCTGCTGCACCAGCCCCCTGCCCTGAGCCCCCTGTCGCACCCCGCACGTCTCTTGCACCCCATCCTCCTGCCCTGGGCCCCCTGCTGCACCCCTCCTGTACCCCAACCTTCTGCCCTGAGCCCCTGCCCCACCCTGCCCTTAGCCCCCTGACGCAGCCCACACTCCCTCTTGCACCCCAACCCCCTGCTTTGAGCCCCCTGATGCACCCTGCACCCTTCCTGCACCCCCTGGGAGCAGGAAGGGAGCGGAGTTGGGGTTGGGATTTTGGGGAAGGGGTTGGAATGGAGCAGGGAAGGGGTGAGAAGAGGCAGGGCAGGAGCGGGGCCTCATGGAAGGGGTGGAGTGGTCAGTGGTGTGGCCCTTGGGCCAATGTACTAGTCCTCATGTGGCCCTCGTGGTCATTTGAGTTTGAGACCCCTGATTTAGATTATAAACCTAATTTAGCTTGTGAACATTTTAGAACAGGGGGACTTGCTTATTCTAGGTCTATAAAAGTGTGCACGCATACATACATATATACATCCTGGGTTATGACTCTCCTCTTATACCAGATATATATTGGTGTAACTCCACTGATTTCAGTGGCACTGCTGTTCATGAATACTGGTGTTGATATGGGAACAATTAAGCCCCCTGTCTCCAGATATAAAACGATAGAGTATAAATTAGCTGTTACCACTCAAGAAAGAAATCTTGGAGTCATTGTGAATAGTTCTTTGAAAACATCCACACAGTGTGCTGTGGCAGTCAAAAAAGCGAACAGAATGCTGGGAATAATTACGAAAGGGATAGATAATAGGACAGAAAATATCATATTGCCTCTATATAAATCCATGGTATACCCACATCTTGAATACTGTGTCCAGGTGTGGTTGCCCCATCTCAAAAAAGATATATTGGAATTGGAAAAGGTTCAGAAAAGGGCAACAAAAATGATTAGGGGGTATGGAACGGCTTCCATATGAGAAGAGATTTATAAGACTGGGACTTTTCAACTTGGAAAAGAGATGGCTAAGGGGAGATATGATTGAGGTCTATAAAATCATGACTGGGTCACCAAATGAAATTAATAGGCAGCAGGTTTAAAACAAATAAAAGGAAGTATTTCTTCATACAACGCACAATCAACCTGTGGAACTTCTTGCCAGAGAATGTTGTGAAGGCCAAAAGCATAACGGGGTTCAAAAAAGAACCGGATAAATTCATGGAGGATAGGTCCATCTATGGCTATTAGCCAGGGTGGGTAGGAATGGTGTCCCTAGCCTTGGTTTGCCAGAAGCTAGGAATGAGCGACTGGGGAAGGGTCACTTGATGATTACCTGTTCTGTTCATTCCTTCTGGGACACCTGGCATTGGCCGCTGTTGGAAGACCGGATACTGGGCTAGATGGACCTTTGGTCTGACCCAGTAGGGCCATTCTTATGTTCTTTTTATACCGATATGAAATTTTACTGAAATTACAAGACAGCAGGTATAATACGAAGAAAAGAAAGTGTGAGTGACTTGATAATTTCATTGGCTTTTTAAGTGAGGTCCAAGTTACAGAGAAGATACTGCTTTTTAAAGTATGTTAGGATCTCTGATTCTGTGTCTTTTTATAAATATTTGTATCAGGTGTGATTCTCCACTTTTCCAAATGATAATGGTAGTATTTTGCAATACTTTGCACAGGTTTAAATGGCTAGACAAAATGTAAGACGTGGGTGAATAAACTGATTATAGTGTTTTGTTTTAAATCCTCCAAAAAATACTCCATGTACATTTTTATGGCCAGGAAGCAATTATTACACTTTCTGTTTTCTTTAAGAGTATTTCTTCCTCCCCCCAGTACACATGGTTTTATGCTGTTGTTCTTATGAGATATTTTTAGAGTGAGAAATCTATTTGTTTGTATTTCAGATTATCTGTATTTAGGATAACTTTACCATACTAAACAAACTTAGGCCAAATTTTTCAAATCTAGATGCATGTCTTTATGCATTAATTTTTAACCTTGTAAATCATATGTGCCTGATATTTCAGAATAGATAAGAACACACAATACTCATGGGATTTGTGGAGGTTCGACACCTCTGAAAATCAGGCTTCACTTTGAGAATCCAAGTTGTAAAATTTTGATGTTACTGTTTTAATGCATTTGTTTTGACTGAAGGCTGTTTAACATCAATAACTTTCAAACAGGAAAATCCGATAGATTTTTATGCATTTTTAAGTAAATTGTCAATTGTGTGTCTGTTTTTTCCTTAGATCCAGAAGAACAGTACATTGTTCTGATTTTTGAGACTGGTCTTGATGCTCATGGAAATACAATATTTGAAAAAATTGTTGCTGAGATTGGTATCAGGAATAACATTTCTGATTTCTTTGTGAAAATTCCATTTGAAGAAGCCAATGGTAGGCTTGTGGCCTTTACAAAATCCTTGGAAGACAACTCCAAAGGAAGCACTTCTTCTCATAAAGAAAACAAAATTAAAAATGTAAATATATTTTGTTCTGGACCAAAGCTTTACTCTGAGTTGTGATGTCATTTTGATTTACAAATACTATGCTTAGACTGTGCTGTTTCACTCGGAGCAATTGTCTTTTAGTATATATTTTTTCGTCTTTCTAGATTTTAGTTCAAATATTTCATTTTTGCAGAATTTTAGC
The DNA here is from genome assembly GCF_965140285.1 of Lepidochelys kempii. Lineage (NCBI taxonomy): Eukaryota > Metazoa > Chordata > Testudines > Cheloniidae > Lepidochelys > Lepidochelys kempii. The sequence goes on from NC_136382.1 coordinate 60,890,317, forward strand.
TAAATGTGTAACATTAGTACAATTCCAGAAGAGGGAAATTATTTTGCTTCACTGTAGTTAAATGTAATTAGTGTTTTCTTTTCACCAAATTTAACTTCCTAAGAGCTTGCAGAATTTTGAGCTATCACTTTAGTTTGTCTGCCAGTCAGACTGACATATAAGTACCATAATTGAATTAAAACTATTTTTCTTCCCTTTGTTATGTTAAATAGTTCTTTTAGACCATGGTACTAATGATATTACCACCCTGTCAGTAAAATGCCTCTGCTTAGCCTCTCAAAGCATTTTTTTAAAAACAATGGAACATGTCTCCTTGGGGGAATTTATAAGGATTTAATCATTTAATTTTATAAACTTTGAGTGTACATTTGGAATAAATATTATATTCATTTTTATAAGGTTGTCTCTGAATCCAAAATGCAGCTGCGAAATGCACCTCCATTTCAATTTTTTGATGATGATGATGAAATTGGAGAGCCACAGACAGTCTTTATTGGTCCTATAGAAAAGTAAGATGTCTTTCTGTGTTTTTGCAATGCTTTGCTACTTTCTGTGGAGTTTCATATTTATTATTTAATGTATTTTTCTTTGCAGGTTGATAGTTTATCCACCTCCTCCTGCTAAAGGTGGTATTTCTGTGACCAATGAAGACCTCCATTGCCTAAATGAAGGAGAATTTTTAAATGATGTTATTATTGATTTTTATTTAAAGTAAGTTTTTTGTTACTTCAAGCTGTTTTTTAGCATCTCTTCGCTATGGCTCTTGAAACGTGTTTACACCAAAGCTCTGTAGGTCAATTAGCATGACTTGGTTTCAAGCCATTTACGTCTGCCAGATTTAAAAATTGAATTGTTATTTTGTTAAAAGGTTTTTAATCTTACGGTTTATGTCCTGTCTGACACTTTTTCAATTTGAAAACAAGATTCTGCAAAGCTTCTCAATAACAGGAATAATAGTGATAACTAAATAGGGAAGAAATATAACCTTAGTTTGACCTTCCTCTCTTTAAGGTGAATGAACATGTTCAGGTTTCAGAGTAGCAGCCGTGTTAGGCTGTATTCGCAAAAAGAAAAGGAGTACTTGTGGCACCTTAGAGACTAACCAATTTATTTGAGCATAAGCTTTCGTGAGCTCTACAGCTCACTTCGTGGTTGCATCCGATGAAGTGAGCTGTAGCTCACGAAAGCTTATGCTCAAATAAATTGGTTAGTCTCTAAGATGCCACAAGTACTCCTTTTCTTTAAACATGTTCAGAATTTTTGTATGCACTAGACCTGAATTTAATTATTTTGATTTATAGAATTTGCTAATCAAAAGCCTTTTAGCAGTCCCTTAGAATGCGATTTTTAAAAATGCCAGTTTTCAACCTATAGTATTAAATGACATAATCATGTGGTTGAGGTTTGGTGCCTAATATGTTGGAGAGGGATGGGTGGGGGTGTGTGTGTGTATAAATTCAATATATTTATTAAAATATTTTTTAGAAGAAAAGAGAAGACTGAGAGCCTCAGTTTTAGAATTTTAATTACTCTTTCTTTTGTAACCGAGCTTTGAGGTTGCTATTTTTTATTTGTATACTGTGTCAATGACCCATTAACAAACAAGTTTAAATCTTCTACGTGGTTTGATAACAAAAGAAATTAAACAGAAACCCATAATAAAGGACCATCTCAAACCCACAAGTAATGAAATTTCTTGAGCAAAAATGTTGCCTCGAATTGTGGGTAGCATAGCATTTGTTAGTTTCAGTCTAGTTAGTTAACTGAGCCATGACGCTTTTGTAGTTCATTCCAATTTAATGAGGGGCATCTGAAACCTTTTGGGTGGGCGCTGCTGTCTGGTCAATATGGCCACTATGTGGCAGACTTTGCCAGCTAGTTGAGTAACACAGAGCTTTACATAAAACAACTGCAGGCATTTTAAAAAAATATTAAAAATAGGATATTTTTCCTAAAACAGGTATTTGGTCCTAGAAAAACTGAAAAAAGAAGATGCTGACAGAATTCATGTGTTCAGTTCGTTTTTCTATAAACGCCTTAATCAAAGAGAGAGAAGAAATCTTCATGAAACTGCAAATCTCTCGTAAGTGTGATGTATTAAGTGCTAAACACAATGAAGGCCATTAGAATAGAGACATTACACAAAACCCATAGAAACAATATATGGAATTGTATTTTAGCTGCTGATTCTAGTTAAAATCTTGGAAGTCTTATCCCAAGAATTATAAATGTAGAATATGCACTACAAATCTTTAGAAATTTTTTCTGCTAGTGCTAATATCATGAAAATATCCCAAAAGGTAGTCTTAAAAAAAAAAAAAATAGTCCAGCCAAACAAAGGTTACATGGTGCCATAAAATATTGTATAATGACATTGAATATTTATTCTCTGCTTTTGGTGTCTTACAGAGTACAGCAGAAGCGACATGGGCGAGTAAAAACATGGACACGGCATGTTGATATTTTTGAGAAGGATTTTATTTTTGTTCCCCTTAATGAAGCGTAAGAAAGAACTGCCTTTTATTAACTTTATACAGTAGAAGTTGTTTGGATTGCCAATTTTTAAATGAAAAGTATGCTTACAGTGATTGCACTTGAAGTTACAGCAGCCTTCCCTGTTTCATATGTTGAGTGTTTATCTCAAACTGGTAAAAACTTCCAAAAATGGAAGGACAGTGCGAGTGTCATAACACATGAATTATTAGGAAATATGGAGATTGAGCAAAAATGAAACAATTTTCCTGAGAGAGATCTTACTTTTCATCTAGCTTTATTTAAAACTTTCACTTCTAATCTGATTTTAGTCAGTACTGTTGGGGTTTTTAACTTTTTACATTGAAAGCTTTTTTTTTTAACTGATGGATTATGAGATGACCCCCACCCCCCACCCCAGGACATTCAAGTGGTCTGCTCTTGGCTCCAGTGGGGCCAAGCCCCCACAGCTGATACAGTTTATTATATATTATTTGTATTACCGTAGCACCTAGGAGCTCTAGTTTTGTGCTGGGTCCTGAACAAACAAAAACAGTCCCTGGTCCCAGGAGTTTGCAATCTAAGTACAAGACAAGAGATAACAGATGGATGCAGACAGACTGGGGAGTACAAGGCAACAGAGAGACAGCATTGGTCAACATAATAGGGAGTGAGGCTGCTGGTATGCAGAAACAACAGTCATTAAGTTTTTTGTAGGGATCACAGTAAAGGAGAGTTTTAAGGAGAGATTTGAAGGTAGGTAATGCAGTAGTCTTGCAGATGTTTTTGGGGACTGTCTCCCAAACATGTTGGGGTAGCATGGGAGGAAGCATGAAAGTATGTTTGAAAATTTAACAGTTGGGCAAGAGAGACTACTCTTATGGGCCAATTGGAGGTGAATACTGATGGCTAAATAGCAAATGAGAGATGATAGCTCATGTGGGGATGGACTGTAAAGGGCCTTGAAAGTAAATACCAACAGCTTATGTTAGATTGGATAGAAAGGGGGGAACCAACGAGTGGATTCAAGAGGTGACATCAAAGTGACAGGTTAAGGAAATGATCTTTGAAGCTGTATTCTGAATGAATGTGAGCAGGGTAAAATTGCATTTGTGAAGACCAGAGAGAAAGATGTTGCAGTAATCAAGATGTGAGGTGATGAGAGAGTGTGGCTGAGAGTTTTAGCTGTGTGGATGAATAGAAAGGCTGTATCTTAGAGATTTATGCAGAAAGAATCACCAAGATATAGATATAGCCTGGATATAAGGATCTAAAGACAGGTCCAAGTTGAAGGTTACGGGCCTGAGGCCTTGTCAACACTACAGGGGAAATTGGATCTCAGTTACGCAATTTGAGTTACATGAATAGCGTAACTCAGATCGACGTAACTTTGATCCTACTTGCCGTGGGGTCCATACTACACGATGTCGACGAGAGACACTCTCCCGTCGACTCCCCCTACTCTTCTCGATCCGGTGGAGTATAGGAGTCGACGGGAGAGTGATCTGTGGTTGATTTAGTGGGTCTTCACTAGACCTGCTAAATCGACCACCGATGCATCGATCGCCACTCATCGATCCCTCCGTAAGTGTTCACAAGCCCTGAGTGACAATACAGATGGTGGTGGTGTCCATAGTGACTCAGAGAGGAGGTAGTGAGGAGGGTTTTTTGGGGAGAAGATTGAGATCTGTTTTTGCAGTGGTGGGCTTGAGCTGTCAGGTGGGCATCCGTGAGATGGCAGAGAGACAGGCTAGGATTTAGTCCATACAGAAGGAGACCGGTCTGGAGTAGATCTGTTGAATCGTCAGCAAGAGAAGATAGTTGAATTTTTGTTTGTGGATGAGATTTCCCAGAGATAAGGTATAGAGGAAGAAGAGAAGGGGACCAAGGACAGAGTCCTATGGAACCCCCACAGGCAGCTGGAGAGCAGAGGAAAAGGTTCCTCCAAAGGACATACTGAAGGAATGACTAGAGAAGTAGGAGGTGAACAAGGAGAAGCAGAGTGACAGAAGCCAAGGGAGGACAAGAATTCAAGAACATCGTCAACTGTGTAAAAGATGGCTGATCAAGGAGCATGAGGATGGAGTACTAGTTCAGAACCCATCTGTGATGTGGGAGAAGGAGATGTGACTTGTAGAAGGGGAAGGAAGAACGTTCTATTTTGTCAGTTTTCTCTTGGAAGAAATTGCCAAGAATCTGCATGAAGAGGGACGTGGAGGCAGTTGAAATTCTTGTCTTTGTCACTTTATTTAGGTGTAATTATTTTCCTTAATCTTTTTAAACCATCACTTTCCCTGTGTAAAAAGGCAGACTGAGTGTAAGCCTATACAGCAAAGGAAAACCCGTGGCTGGCCCTTGCCAGCTGACTCGGGCTTGGGCCATGGGGCTGTTCCTTTGTCATGTAGACTTCCAGGCTTGGGATGGTGCATGAGCCCTGTGAGCCTGAATCGACTGGGATGAGCCAGCTGCAGGTTTTTCTTTGCTGTGTAGACATACCCTTAGACATCTGCAGCTGGCCTGTGCCAGCTGACTTGGGCGTAGGCTAAGGGGCTGTAACTGTGGTGTAGATGTTCAGGTTCAGGCTCAGGCTGCAGTCCAAATTCTGGGACCCTCCCCCCTTGCAGGGTACAAGAGATGGGCTTGAGCCCAAATATCTACATTGCAGTTAAATATCCCTGCGCGCCTAAGTCAGCGGGCACAGGCCAACCATGGGTTTTTAATTGTAGTGTAGACATACCCTTGTTGTCTTCCTAATGGTCGTCAGGGAACATTAGTGTTAAGTGCTTCTCCAAGGACAAAAGCACGTTACCTTCTGCTCCCCTAACTTCCATCAAAATGAGCAAAAATATCAAGGTAATTCCCAAACTCATTTCCCCTTTTAGAAACATGAGGTTACCATTAACTCTTCAGCCAACTTTTTAAGAAAATGTGAACACTTATGGGGAAACTACAACTGGAATAATATAAAGACTGAAAACTTTGACTAAGAATCGTGACATATTTATCACAAGTGGTAGCTTTCTGAATGTTTGGAATATGAAGGGTGAGATTCTGATCTATGATTTATCAAAGCTGCGCAAAATATTGCTTGTATGCAAAAGGCCTATAAAGGAGCTCCTTAAGCCATTTTTGTCTTCCTTTGTGCGCTTGTTCAGTGGTTGGACCTAAAGAGGCAATATGATGTAGCTGACTGAGCACAGGACAAGGAATCTGAATTCTGTTCATTGCTCTGCCAATGGTTTGTTATGTAGCCTTAAGCAAGACTCTTAATCTCTCTCTTCCAGTGTTTTCATAGCTGCAAAGTGAGAATAATTCTTAATCCTGAAACATGCTATTGAGCTAGAAATATGCTTATGAGTTTAGTTGAACATTAATTTGCACAGAACTTTGAAGATGTCAGGCATTAAAAGGCGCTGTCTATACTAGAGAAATTTGGACTACTGGCATGCCTGTAACATACCCATATGTCCACACAAACTTACTCACATTGGTTCACAGACAGTCTCACACTTAGATTGTACTTCCTCTGGTCAAGACAAGTCACAATGTTGGGCTCCACTAATGCAGTGCTAGCTGATTATGAAGCAAGTCTTGGAAGAAGCCATCGTACGAGGACACTCTGCCCTGCTGGCCCAAGGCTGATGTCTGGGAGACAAAATGGTTGTCGCAGCTGAAACTCTGTAATTTGGTACACTCTTGTCCCTGAAAAGCAGGGTATTGCTTGCTCTGAGAAACAGAGAAAGGAAAAAACAAAAATGTTGATGGTCCAATCCAATATGAGCCAAGGTAACATCCACTTTGGGGCAGACATGAAAATGTCTTTCATTGAACCAGTCCCTGTCATTGGGCCTTTTCCATCTGTGGAGAAGGAGGTACTATCGGACAGCATCTAGACACCCAGTATAAGGCTTGTAAGGATGCGAATGGAGGACACCATTAGGATGGTTGAGTCCAAGGCAAGAGATATTTGAAAACCAAGAGGTGCTGGAAACCAGGCTGGGATCACAGGACCTGTTTAAGAATTTCTGGAGTTGCTAGTGAAGATTGTTCAGGTGGAAGAGGACTCTGGAGATGAGGGGACTTCTGTATAAGGTATATTAACTTTTTGTTTGTTTTTTTATTTCTGCTGATCAGGGCTAGTTTTGCAGGCTCCTGAATGGGGGAACAGACTTCTGGGTTCATAAGATCATTGCCATAATTATGAAACTGACAGATACAGTCTCAAATGAAAGTAGAAGTCACTCCTATCATGCCCTCCAGTCTCTGCAAGTATCCTCTCTGCCTGCACAGCAGCAGGTCCTTATGCCTTCCCCATTCATCCAGCTTTGCTCCACTAGATTCCAGCAAGTAGGCAGCTCTCTCTAACCTTCCACTTGAGGCTGCATGGGCTGTTTCAAGTAAAGCCAACGTTTCTGGGAACTAACCGTGGCTAGCCTAAGTCATGCTACATGTCCATATGCAAAATTGTAGTCCACTAATTTTAAAAGTCAAACACTGAAATACAGAAAATGTAAAAGAAGAACTTCATTGCAACAAGCTAGGGCATCTTAGCCCTAGCATGTACTTGCATTATATCTGTTGTTTGATATGCCAGGCTCAGGTATCTGTTCAGTTGGCTACCTAGTTGCAAATGCATTTCGTTCTGCTTTTTGTTTAATTCATATCAACATTTGGGCACAAGCTCATTGTTTGCACACAATTAGAGCAGTTTGCTAACAGCCACAGTCAAGGGCCATGGAATTGTAGATCTTTTCTCCTCTTCCATTGTCCTCACTGCTATTCATTAAGAACGGTCAATATACAGTTTTTGTACTGCTATAACGGTCAGTTGCAGGTGTGATTTTTCTTTTTTTTAACTGATTTAGTTATACTACTATAACTCCTAATGTAGATGCAGTTAGACTAGTATAAAAGCACTCATACAAGTATAGTTTATTCCCATACAGGAAGGGTAATAAACTACCCTGCTTTAACTGCATCCGCCCAGGGGGAGTTGTACTGCTTTTTAACTATACCAGAATTATTAAAGCAGCACAATTTTTCTGTGTAGACAAGGCCAAGCAGTAACCTAAAGTAGAGAATTTATTTTTAACTAAAAAATTTTGAAATCTGCAAATTTTTGCCAATTCAGACTATTGTGTTTACCAATCAGACCAGAAGATGATGCTATGGAGCCTTCTTATGTGTGTCTAATTTTGGAGCATGTCCTTAAATTATAATCCATGAGAATAATTCAAGTATGAATTTATCCCTCTGCCCCCCTTGTTTGTTTTTGTTTTGTTTGCTGGAGACTTAACTATAAAGATTATGTTAAGATGCCTGCAATAAATGTTTCTTTAGTCCCTTTTGAAATATACCACACCCCTATCAAACGACTTCCCTGGCACCACCACACACCCATGTACATTGGTCCCAGTAATCCAACACCTCTTCCCAGTGAGCCATATTATAAATGTTGTTAATGTTCGTTTATGTCCCTATCATTTCAAATCCCAAGACAGACTGTGCCATTAATGACCTAATGCATATTAAACCTCTCCTTCTCACTTCAGTGACTACTTTTGCCGCAAGAGCATCACAGAGCAGAAAAGGAACCAGGAATCCAGGAACGCAAGTAGTCGAGTGCTTGACCATCTTCTGGGGAAGGAAAGTGAAAATGAGATCTTCCTTCATGTTTGTTGGTTTTGGTTTGGTTCTTTTAAGCACCACTCTTACCGAGTTTGAGGAACCACATACCAACATTTTATTTTTTATTTTTAAGACAACAGATTTAACCAAGAGAACAGAATATCAATGAATAAATGTACATCATGGTAGAGGAATGAAGCTGCAGGAGCAAGAGATACATGAGGAGTTCTTGAAAGAATACTTGCAGGTGCAAAGACAGCAAGCAGTCTTATCCCAACAGTAGTCCTCTGCACTTGTTAAATATGTACCACATCCTCAGGACAATACCATGGTACAGGAGAGTAGCAGCTTTTGTTGGGCTGCCACCTAAACTTGTATGTTCCCTTCCGTCTGTTCTCATAGCACTCCACTTGTGCAGGCAATCAAGACAAAGAGAATGGGAATCCCCAGCACATGACTTTCTTGTCTCTGCAGTCTGGAAATATTTCATTGTTGCTTTTTGTATTTTCAGTGGCTTATTTTTGCCGTTGTGGGCTTAATAAATTTGATTTGTGCCTTTTATTTCTGTGTTAAGTTGATCTATCCACCATACTTCAATTTACCTTCTATACATCACCATTTCACTACTCCCTAGCCTCCCTTATACAGACTCCTACATTTAAAAAACTGATGAATAAAAGCATATTTACTATAATAAGATGAAATTCACCATTAACAAAAGAAAAAAATATTTAATAGCCGCAAATACCAACGGTTAGAATCATAGAACTGGAAGGGACCTCGGGAGGTGATCTAGACCAGTCCCCTGCACTCAAGGCAGGACTAAATATTATCTAGACCATCCCGAACAGGTGTTTGTCCAACCTGCTCTTAAAAATCCTCAATTACGGAGATTCCACCACCTCCCTAGGCAATTTATTCCAGTGCTTAACCACGCTGACAAGACGTTTTTCTTAATGTCCAACCTAAACCGCCCTTGTTTCAATTTAAGCCCATTGCTTCTTGTCCTGTCCTCAGTGGTTAAGGAGAACAATTTTTTTCCTTCCTCCTTGTAACAACCTTTTTATGTACTTGAAAACTGTTATGTCCCCTCTCAGTCTTCTCTTCTCCAGACTAAACAAACCCAGTTTTTTTCAATCATCGCTCATAGGTCATGTTTTCTAGACCTTTAATAATTTTTGTTGCTCTTCTCTGGACTTTCTCCAATTTGTCCACATCTTTCCTGAAATGTGGTGCCCAGATCTGGACATAGTACTCCAGTTGAGACCTAATCAGCACGGAGTAGAGTGGAAGAATTTCATCTCGTGTCTTGCTTACAACACTCCTGCTAATACATCCCAGAATGATGGTGGTTGTTTTTTTTGTTTGTTTTTTGCAGCAGTGTTACACTGTTGACTCATATTTTGCTTGTGATGCACTATGACCACCAGATCCCTTTCTGCAGTACTGCTTCCTAGGCAGTCATTTCCCATTTTGTATGTGTGCAACTGATTGTTCCTTCCTAAGTGAAGTACTTTGCATTTGTCCTGATTGAATTTCATCCTATTTACTTCAGACCATTTCTCCAGTTTGTCTAGACCATTTTGAATTTTAATCCTATCTTCCAAAGCACTTGCAACCCCTCCCAGCTTGATACCATCTGCAAACTTTGTAAGTGTACTCTCTATGCCATTATCTAAATCATTGATGATGATATTGAACAGAACCGGACCCAGAACTGATCCCTGTGGGACCCCACTTGTTATGCCCTTCCAGTAGGAGTCTGAACCACTGGTAACTACTGTCTGGGAACGATTTTCCAACCAGTTATTTCTGTCTTTCAGGTTCCAGCATGTTCAGTCCCCTACATCCTCCCAGGTATTGGCAAAATATGAGCCCAAAGCATCTCTGATCTGATTTGCATACCTATTTCAAACAACATGTTAAGCCTCCACTTCAGGTTGTGCTCCCCAACTATGTTTGTTAAGTGCTGGATGCCTTATGGCCTCCTTACTGTATAGTCTGTTAAGCACTTCCACCTGGCATTCGCGGATGTGCAGAATACATCAAGAAGATATTAAAATACTCATATTGCTAATTGTATTGTGATTGCATGTTAGATGCTGCCATTTTGTGTTGAGTCTTCCAAGTGCACAAGGATGGCCTTGTAATGAAAGCACTGAACTGGGACTCAGGAGATCTGGGTCCCAGCTCAGCCACAGACTTTTTATATGACCTTAAGCAGCCATTTAATCTCTTTTGTCTCCATTTTCCATTTGTGAACTGAGTATTATAATAATTTCTTACCTACAGGGTAAGAAAAATTGGGGTAAAATTGGGGTAAAATTGTTTGAGACAGCTTCAGGCGTTCTGGTAATGGAGGTCATATACATGCTTATATAAACCATCCTGCACCTGCTGGATGTGTAGTTGAACTAACTTCTGTCTGCATTGGGGTATGTCTTTGTGACCCAGGTAAGGAGTGGGTATGGAGGGTCACTGAAAATCACTGTTGAGATAGAAATCCAGTTAATTTCAGTGATGTAGGAAGGGAAGTGTGCTTCAGTGTGTTCCTAAAAAGTGCAAAGTGTTTAAAAATTCTTACATGATGCATATTGCCTGGCAACTCTTTTGAACATCTAGGAACCAACTATGATGATCTAATAAGATCATCACCCAACCTTTTTCCTTTAATGCACTCCTGGTCTTGATGGAGTGGGCACAGAATGGACACTTCTTTTTCTTCTGTAACTGCAGCACAATTCAGGTGAACCAGTTACTCAAATCTCTCGATGATCGCAGACATATTTGCTAGTTGATAAATTGCAGTGTAGAGATCCATTGCAACAGCATGCACTGTAAACTTGCCAAATCAAACTGATGCCTGGGGTAATCACACTGATTTTTCTGTGGTCAGCAGAGCTCTTTCTGGTGGTCTGATACCACATTTGTAAGGACTTGCTCCCCATAAAGGCACAAAAGTTTTTGGTCTCTTGCGATGTCACTGCTGTTCATACCAGGTCTCAGACAACTCTGTATCATCATTCTGTCAGGGACCAAACTTACTGCTCCACCTGGTTAGCTCCATCTTGAGGAACAATTACTCCAAGGACCAAGAAACATCTAGAGAATCTTTCACAATCATAGTATAAATTCCAATAATTGCTGATCATCTTTGACGTTACTTGTCAGTTGTACTGCCAACATACAAGACCTCTGCTAGGCAGCCTGAGATGATTCACTTTTGAGGAGTTTCAGCCAAAAAGAGCAAACTATAATTATTTGCCCTGGCCTTCATTTTGAGGATATGTCTTCTCAATTGCTGAGTTTCTGATGGAGTTGCTGAAGTTGGACCATCTGCTTCCAGGAAGCCTTTTTGAAATCTCCCACAAGCCACTGTTTTCGGGAGTTTTTCCAGGAACTGTGGGATAAGTATACAGAAGACAGTTGAACTGCAATGGCTGGGTAGAGAAGTGTGTGGACACAGGGCAGAATTGACCTCAGAACAGGATGGACAGTTTAGACACAACTACTCCGATGCCATTTACACCAGTACAATCGTACTGGTTCAGCTGCCAGTGTTTCAACTCTCCAGTATGGAGACAGCCTAGAAATCAAAATTTGAAACTGATGTTACTTGCATTCAGATGCTAGTAAACAATCAGTCTGTTTAGAGAATTGGTGATAAAGTATACAGTTAACAATACACAACCCATACTTGACAAAGCAATACTGGAATTTGGCATAGTATCTGCAACTAATAAGCTTATGGTTGTGCATCTAGTAAGTGCTGGAAGGAATAAGAAATGGATAAAATGCAAAAGGACATAAGTGTGATTTTTCTAAAACAAAATTAGGAGCCTAAGTGCCATTGACTTTCAATGATATTTTGGCTTTCTGAGTGCCCAAGTCACTTTTAAAAATGGCCCTTAAGTGCCCTGGGAGTCTAAGAGCTTTTGAAAATTTTACCCAAAGTCAGTTTTTTTCTTAGAGAAAGCCACTAGCTAAAACTCTTTAGTTATTGCTGCATCTGTATAAAGCACTGTTTGGCTTTGTTTTGTTTGTGTTACAATAGCTCCAGGAGAGCTCAATCAGATCAGCCCCCTCACCCCGCCCCCCCAATCTCTAATTGGCTGTCACTCCATGTGTGATTGTGTGGAGGTGCAGGCTCTCAGTGAAACGTGTAATGGCAAAGGGATTAAACATCTGCTGTGGAAGAAACTGGGGTTTCCCCCAGTTTTTCATTTTTACTTTTATTTTTTTTGACACTGGTGTGGAAGAAGTGTAAACTCTCTTGTCCTGTGGCGTCACACACTCTGATGGTGGCAGCATTGTCCCCACTTCTCCCTCCTCTGTTTTTTCCTCCACCAGAGGCTACATGGTATTGGGAGAGGTGTGTGGGGTCATACTTATAATTGGAGGGTGTAGGGAGCTGGAGATGGTGGGCTGGTCGTGCCAGCAACAGTCAAGACTGATTGACTGAACATGCAGGCTGGGCTGCAAGCACTGAATCTCCGGGGGGGGGGAAATGAGATGCAGCTGTAAAACATCAGCTCTTCAGTTAACAAAAGACACTGGAGGAGGAAACTTCTATATTTAAGCTTCAGAGGAGGAAAAGAAGTCATAAACAATGAATGAAAGAAATATGCAGACAGTGCCCCTGTTTAACTAAACCTATCCCATTAATGACTTTGGTGGTGGCTAGCTAAGTACATGGACTAATTCTGCCTTCGGAGAATGTTATGGATGCTTAAAGCAAATCTGTTCAGGAAAGTGGAAAAACAAACCAACTCCCATTCCCAATAGTCATTGCTAACTACAATTTTTGCCACTTTATTTCTGATAACTTTAAACATTAAATCAATATAAACTTACTAATTCATTTTTCTTTTGCAGTGCTCACTGGTTTTTAGCTGTCATCTGTTTTCCTGGTTTAGAAAAACCCAGATATGAACCAAATCCCCACTACCATGAAAGTGCACCAATGCAAATAAAAGCATCCTCTTCAGAGAGAGAGAGCAGCACTCCATCTCCTTTGCCAAATGAGTTGGATTCATCTTCACAAAGCTCTCCTTCCAAGTCTACAGTAAAAAGGACACTGAACAAAAAACTTCATGTAGCTTTAACTGACACAAACAGGGAAATGGAAGACAGTGAGTCGCTATATTGTAGAAGAAGCCCTTGTAGGGGAAAAAGTGGAATTAGAAAAGTAAATCAAATAGACAGTGATTCAGAAGAACCTAGGACCATGGAATCTGCATGTCATAAACTTGATCATAGGACTGCAGATGAGAATGGCATGCAGAGTGAATACACAACTGCTGTACAACCTATGGGTATGTACATTTAAAATCTATTTCGATGTGCTTTAGGATGAAAGATTCAGCGTTCCTATTATCAGAAGACAGGTATCTCAGCTGTGGAATCTTGGTTCTTCTCTCTTGTACGTATGTATTATACAGTTTCACATACTTTTTTCTGCATTCAGCGCACAAGATGGACAACTCAGGAAATGAGGCTATTTAATTTTTGTATCCTCCATCTATCAATATATGGGCCTCTCCCCATACCTGCCTTACCACACATCATCTAATCCATGCATGATAAGAGATTAATTTCCTCATGAGCTTTCTGTGTTACTTAACACTGTTGTGTGAATGCTTCACAAAGATGATGTATTTATCTTTACCACATCCCTGTAAGTTAGGTGGTTTTATGCCATTTCACAGATGGGCACAGACAGAAAGATGAGAGCCAGCATTTTCAAAAGTGTTCACAAAGTTTTGGGTACCACAGTGATTGGCTGACCAACTTGACACCTCTAGTCTGACTTTATTTTTTTTAGAGGTACTGAGCAGCTGCAGCTCCCATGGAATTTAGTTGCAGTTGAGAGTACCATGGCTCAGGTTGGGCACCCAGAAAATGAGGAACCTATAACTAGTGGTTCCCTGTGAATATTTGGAGGTTACTGACTTGTCTAGCATTACTTAAGAATCTATGGTAAAGCCAGGGATAAAACATTACATCCTTTCTTTTCCTGTAGTCCCTGGCTTCATTCACTGCACATCTACCAACTTCTGCTACAAATGAGGGTTAAATATCAACAACCTAATTTGTTACACAAACCTGAATAATTTGCTGAACATCATTCATCCCATTCCGTGCACTGAGCGAGGCAGCGGTCCTGTGGAAAAAAACAGTTTGTGACCATGGAATTTAAAAATTGTATCATCATACATATGCCACAAGGGGGCCACATTAAAATTGCACAGGCAGCCCTATGTCTGGTGTTTCCTAACTTTTGCATGCTGGATTTTGCAACCTTTAACGTTCTTTTAAATATAGTGATGTAACGTATGTGAGATCCTACATTTGAAAAGAAACAGAAATGAAAACAATTGTCATGTAGTCACCATGCCACCCTTAGAGGGTGCCCTTAGTGTGCTGTCCCTCTGCATAGGGCAAGCTCCAGTGGCCAGCTTTTCTGTGGAGGCTGCTTCCAGCAGTGGTCCTAGTCTGGAAGAGCACTTTCACTAAGGTAGGGGTTCTCAAACTGGGGGTTGGGACCCCTGAGGGGGTTGTGAGGTGGTTACGTGGGGGGTCGTGAGCTGTCAGCCTCCACCCCAAACCCGGCTTTGCCTCCAGCATTTATAATGGTGTTAAATATATAAACAAGTGTTTCTAATCTATAAGGGGGGCTGCACTTAGAGGCTTGCTATGTGAAAGGGATCACCAGTACAATAGTTTGAGAACCACTGCACTAAGGGGAGTTCAAGAGCTGCCATTGTATCAGGTAAAGGCACATGAGTGGGAAGAGTGGTCCTTGTGTTCTTTCTTCTCATAGTCAGAGATTAAGGTCAGGAGGGGCTGCCAGATCATATAGTCTAAATCCGGTTTATCACAGGACACTGATCCAGCACGCTAAATGTACTAAATCCAACAACCAGAATTAAAGCAAAGTATTACAATCCTCAAGAGACTGAACTATTGTGTGCCATGGACAGAAAACAGGAGGGACCGAGGTGCACCAGTATCTGAGACTCCTGCAGTGGCAGGGAACTGATTAAGTGCACGGGGCCGGGCACTGTTGAACCAGAAATCTTTCTGGAGAGACTTTGGCTCAAGTGCCTCAAAGACTTACGTTTTGATTAGTCCCATTGACTTCAGTTGGATTACTCAGTGGGCAAGTTCAGCACCTGCATAAATCTTTGCAGAGTACGGCACTTGGTCTTTCTGATAATATTACAGAATTAGTGGATGGTGATAATGCAGTAAACATAATGCAATTTATTTTAGTAAAGCTGTTAATACTATCATGAAATATTACTTTAAAAATGACGTAAATTGTCTTGGTTAAGAACATCTCAGAACCTTCAGTTAGTTTCCAAAAATGGTAGTCCTAAATGGGAATGCATTTGAATTGTGAGGGATGTCTAGTGAGGTAGTACAGGGATCATGTTAGTTTTGATCTTTGTATGCAGTCTTAATTATGTTAATGAGGGAGTTTAAGAGGAGATTTAATTTTTCTATGGAATATAAATTCTGTTATTCTATAAATATAAGTATGTATGAAACTTCGAAGTTTCATTAAAATTTGATTGTATAAAACTTCAGAGAACAGTTGCCGCAGTTGTGCAGCTTTTCTCTGTTTTTTTTCGTTTCCTTTCTGTTCCAAGCAAGAGACTCCCTCAGCTCTTCAGTCAGCATCATAGTGGAAAGGGAAGAGGAGGAAGAAGGAAATGTGTCAAAATGTATTATTACATATTTGATGCCTGTGAATTATTTCTTAAAGTTCAATTTAGACTTCTAAGTGACTAAGACGCTTTTGAATATGGGACTTAAGGGCCCTAAGTCTGGTAGGTGCTTTTGAAAATTGTTCCCATGTTCTCAAAACTTGAATTTGGACATGTGTTGGCTTTTTGTTTTTTACCTCAAGTTTTTAGCTTGCTTATGCAAAATATCTGCACTGTCAACCTTATTCAAAGGGAATAATATTTCAAAATGCTGTACTAGTGGTAAAATTATAATGGCTGGTGAATGTAGTGGCTGCTAAAGTTAAGAATACAGAATAATTTCTAGAACGACCCCATCTTCATATGCTAATAATTTCCCTAATTTTAGCCTTTGTGCCTGAAATTTTCCATTCTTGATGTCTGCCTCAAAGTGAAACTTTTCAAAAAAGGTTTGAACAAAATATGTATTGTCAAGTGTCTGAGTTATGGGAGGGAGAAGAAAATGCAATTTTTCCACAAATTTTGTTAGTTGTGATTTATGAGGTGGCTCACAGTTGCTAATCCTTTACAATTCAAATTTGACATCCATAACTTTCGTTACGTGCTTTGCCCAGTTGCTTTAATGACTCATAAGATGATGGAATTTCAGTAGAACCTCAGAGTTACAAACACCAGAGTTACGAACTGACCAGTCAACCACACAGGTCATTTGGAACTGGAAGTACACAACCAGGCAGCAGCAGAGACCCCCCCCCCCCAAAAAAAAAATTACATTACTGTGTTAAACGACTAAAAAAATAAATAAAGGGAAAGCATTTTTCTTCTGCATAGTAATGTTTGAAAGCTATATTAAGTCAATGTTCAGTTGTAAACTTTTGGAAGAACAACCATAATGTTTTGTTCAGAGTTATGAACAACCTCCATTCCTGAGGTGTTTGTAACTCTGAGGTTCTACTGTATGTTCTAATATCCTTTTCCTCCTTGCTCCCCAGGTACCTATGCCATAGAAAAGTCACATTTTAAACTATTAAGTTAAACCCCTAGATATTGGGTGTAGGTGAACCTCTTTTTAAATGCATAGCTGTGTTTCCAGCTCCAGTTTATCACCAGTCTTGTTATAGTCTTATTCAATCTTATTTTCACCAGGTGTGGCTTTAAGAAAAATATCAAGTATCAGCTTCCTTTTTTTAAAATGAAAGTTTCTAGTCCTTTATCGTACTGAGAAGTCTGAAAACATGAAACAAGTGTACTCCAAAGGCTCAGAAATAAGCAGACAAATAAAAACTCATATATATTTAACGTGTGTGTGTGTGTGTGTATACAAAGTATGAGATTGTAAAACAGATCTCATTTATTTGTGGGCCTGTCCCATGCTATTGGAATGCATGGGGCTGGCAGCTATAGCATAGTGAAAAAACATAGGTTTCTGAATTGCTCCAACTCAGTCATACCAACATTTTGGGGGAAAAAACAGGTTCTGTAAAAGTACAGCCCCACTTCCTGTTCCTGCTTTCATCTTTAAAATACCCATTTAGGTTAAGGGAGTGAGTCCTGACCTGTACTCTCTCTAGGCAAATTACTTTAAAACTATGCCTTAGTTAAATCATGTGTAAAATAAGACCAGTAATGTTTTAACTCACCTTTGGCAAGTGCTTTGAATCCTACCAAAAAAAAAGGACTTTAAGTACAAAATATTACTAGTTTTGTTTTGATAGATGCAGGAAGTAAAGCACAGAAAGGGTAACTTGTTTGTGTGGGAAAACATTGAGTACATTAGGCAAAGGTTTCATGGAGAAGAACTGAGCTGTAATGCTGTGATCATGCACCAAGTCACATCATGTCTCTGCTTTCTCATCTGTAACACTGGTATATTTATTTACCTACTTCACAAGGACTCTGAGACTAGTGTTTTGTAAAGTTCCTTTGGAAACGTAAAGCTTTAAGGAAAAGTAATTTGCAAAGCAGAGTTTTGCTAGTGACATAAACACATGTAGCTTAGTTTCACTAGTTATTGTTTTGGTCTAGGTCTAAAGATTTTGAATCAAAACACTTTCTGAAATGCTATTTGTGAGGAACACTTCACTTAGTCCATTATGAGGTTATAAAAATGATGTTGTATTTGATTTTTAAATGTCTGGCTATCTGTGTTTAATACAGATGGCTTGCACAAAATCAGGCTGAACTATAGTGAAGACTCCACTGATGGCAGTAAACTAAATGAAGATGAGCTTATAGATTTTTCTGAAGATCAAGATAACCAGGTAAAGAATTTAACAACG
This sequence comes from Lepidochelys kempii, assembly GCF_965140285.1. Taxonomy (NCBI): domain Eukaryota; kingdom Metazoa; phylum Chordata; order Testudines; family Cheloniidae; genus Lepidochelys; species Lepidochelys kempii. The sequence goes on from NC_136382.1 coordinate 60,908,408, forward strand.
TTGTTTAGGTAATGTGTAATATTGTTCCCCTTCTGAAGAACAAAAATCAGATTGTATGTGTGAATAGTGTTTTTAAAAGCAGTATGCAGATAGTAAATTACGTATTGTGTGAAACCTAGATTTGACATTTGTAAGGTTAGAACCTAGAACATTTGTTGCTCAGTATTAGAATTATACTTGCATCTTAACTGCTAGAAGATTAATGATATACTCTTTCACAAAATTGGCTCAGTAAGAATCTGCTGTACAGATCATGCACTATGCTTCGTGCACTATTGCTTATTGATCATGGACTGTAATGATTTAGCTGAGGTTTAGAGAGCAGTGACTATTACTTTCCCTCAGTTCCTCTGCTTCTGTCTTCATAGCAGGTCCTGGAACCATCCACTCTCTGTTCTTTAAATGCCATTCCTTGGCAATAGACCGACTTCGTAGGTAGATGTTAGCCTTTTTCTTTTTCTTTTTTCTTTTTTAATATTAATTTTAAAAAGGGGGTTTTGTCTAGGTTTGTTGTCTTTCACTCTCCACTCCCAAACCAGAGGATCAGAAGAAAACATTGGGATTTAAAAAATGTAGGGTCTTAAATAGTGGGAAAATGTCCTTTACAAACCCATTTTAGGCCATTGTTTTGAGGTCCTGGGAGGGAGGACATTCTTCCAGGCTTTTGAAGGCTGTATTGTCCTTCCAGAAGGTATACAAAAAGTTATCCTCCCTTAAGAGGCCATCAGAATTGAATCAGTACCGGTGCAGGTCTTCACATCTGAAATCAAAGGATCAGAGACCCTCAAATCCTTTCACATAAGTGATAGGAGTCTTCTGTTCTACCATTTATCTCCCTCTCCAAAAAAGAGACTCAAGAGTACATCATACCTTGGGATTGAAGTTTTCTTAAGCAGTATTCTTCCTACTGAGTCCAGCATACTGAATAATCTTTCTCAAGGTTTGCATTTGTGGGGTGTTTTTGTGTGTGGTCAAAACCTCATATCTGGGCTGAAACCTAAACGGCTGTTGCAGATAGACTAAACTCATCTTTCCCAACTCATGACTGTGCCGAGGTCTGCTTTAAGCCTTCCCCCAAACGGACTCCTTATTGTCTTTTCTCTTGCACTCCCTAAATCCTCGATGAAAAGGGAACCTTTGCTGGGAGCAGATTGAGAGTCCGTCAGAGGGATGGGCAGAGAGTCTGAGTTGGGGCTGGTGGAGGGTGGCAGTCAGGAGAATGGTATAGGCAGCCTCTGCCTTGGTCCTTGCATTTTGGGAGGAGAAGGGGATATGTTGAATCTTGTTGTAGCAGCAGCTCAGGATTCAGCCTGGATTTGAAGTTATTATTCCCATCTATCAGAATTTGCCAGAACTAGAATAGAAACAGGTAAGTTGAGCTAAAATATATAGAGGCTGACTGCAGTAGAAACCTTTAAGAAGGCACAGAAATAGGCGAAATGTGCATGACACTGATGCCAGAGAACAACCATCTAAACTCTCCCTCAACCTGGCAACACATTGCATTATGAGTTGGCTAGTTCTGTCCAAAAGATTTTCAAACAATTTTGCTATACTTCTTTGTTTTATTTTTTGAAAAGCCGTCTTCTTTCCTGTAACAAAAATGGTCCTCGGTGCTAGTCAAGGAGTTTCTCTTCAAAACGCAAGAAGATCCATGTGTAATGTTGCATTATTAAATACACGTAAACACTGACAGAATTCTCATCTATAAAAGTTTTGTCTTCTCCTATAAAGGCAAAACCTTTGCACTGAAGATTGCTCAGAAGAGTGATATAAGTGAATAAAATATGAACCTGAAGAGCAAGTTCTTCTTCGAGTGATTGTTCACATGCATTCCACAGTAGGTGTGTGTGCTTGCCACATGCACCGGTGCCAGAAGTTTTTCCCCTAGCAGTACCCATAGGGGGAGCACCGCTGCGCCCCCTGGAGTGGTGCCTCCATGGTGCGGTATAAGGGGAGCTGCGTGCTCCCTCCACCCTCAGTTCCTTCTTGCACCAGTGAAGGTGCATTGGAACTACACTGCTCCAACTTAGCTGTAGCTCGTCCCCAGAACTTTTCAGTTCGCTTAGTGCTAGTACTGTTGTTAGTCAGTTCTTTCAGTCAGTTCAGTTAGCTAGAGTACCCTGGCCGGGACATGCCCCAGGCTTCAAGTTGTGCGACACTTGCAGGCGTTCTATGCCAAGAAGTGACCCGCACGCGGATTGCCTATGCTGTTTGGGTGAGACTCACATCAGCGACCGCTGTAAGATTTGTAGATCTTTTAAACCCCGAACAAAAAAGGGAAAGAGACATTAGACTCCGGTCCATTCTCATGGAGTCAGCGCGGACCCTGGCGCACCACACCGATTTGGCTCCTGGCACCGCGACTTCGATATGTGGCGACCCTTCAGTGCCTTCCACTAGCTGGTACCACTCCCCATCTATGGGACACAAGAAGTCGAGGAAAGGCCCAACGTCGCAGCGGCATCGAGAGAAAGTAGGGGCAGAGGCTAGACCCATGTCAGGCAGCCCTCATTCCTCTCCAGCCCCTAGGCCTCTAACTCATGTTGAGAGGAGTAGCCTGGCCACGTCGGGTCAGGCCTCTTCGGATGTCCAGATGCCTTCGACGCCGGAGGCCTTGCAGATGTCATGACCATGCCGGTACCAGGGGTGCTGCCGGTGTCAGGCTCCCACTCCAGAGGCAAACTGTCGCTGGGCTCCCCACAATCGCCCCCAGCTCGGCGCAGGTCTCAGACAGGAGACCGACCCCGCTCTCCGCCCAGCGATCGTTCAGCAATGCACGAGGACTGTATCCCGTCGACACCTGCTAGACTGTCTGATTGGGTGCCGTCTGAACAGGGCTCCCAGCACCGTTCCATACTGCGAAGCAATTACCGACATGACCAAGAAAGGCATTGCAGACGGTCACCGAGTCGTTGGGGCTACTGCAATCGGTCATGACATGGGCGCTGTTGCCGCTTCCGGTCAGACTCCTGCTCTTGCTCCATGCCAAGACACTGCCCCTGCAGCTTGAGGCGTAGATTGCTGGCACTGCACTGTTGAAGGTCCGTGTGTCGGAGCAGATCGTGGAGCAGCAGCTATGAGCAGTACTTCTCCTCTGCATTGGGGTCGCGGTCCTGTGGACGCTGTCACTCCAGGCACCGCCGTTCCTCCCACAATAGTGCCAGGTCACTTATCAGCCCAACCTCTGCTCGCAGCCGCTCCTCCTTTGGTCAGCCTAGTCAAGCCAACCAGCCGGTGCCGCAGCAGGGGCAGTGGCACGGGGCCCCATGGCAAGGGCAGTGGTACCAGTGGGCACCGTGGCCTCTGACGCAGCCCCAGGTGGGGGCTCGCTCAGTAACCGGAGCTTCAGAGGTGCCGTCAGCCTCGCTGTCTTGGCCCCCAGGAGCTAAATGAGTGGGACATACATCCTCGGCGCCGCACCCGGAGTCCGACTAAGGGGTGGACCCTCCGGTGCCGGCAGACACTCAGAGCTCTGTGCCAGCCTTGTCTCCCGCTCCGGATGACACAGTTGCATCCCCTCTGCCCCGCAGGAGGACTTCAGAGCACACCAGGAGCTCCTGAGAAGGGTAGCATTGAGCCTTAACCTCCAAGCAGAGGAGATGGAGGGGCCCTCAGACTCCCTTTTTAATGTCCTGTCCTCCCCGGTGCCGGGCGGGGTGGCTTTGCCCCTCCATGAGGGGGTAGCAAACATTTCGAACACCATGTGGCAAACGCTGGCTTCCCTGGCCCCCATTTCAAAGAAGGCAGAGCACAAATATTTTGTACCCACCCAAGGGCATGAATACCTTTATTCCCCGCCCCGGCACCCAACTCCCTGGTGGTCGAATCTGTCAACCACGGAGAGATACAGGGCCAACCAGCTCCCACGCCCAAAAATAAATATTCAAGGAGACTGGACTCTTTCGGTAGGAAGTTGTATTCATCTTCCAGCTTCCAGCTGCAGGTGGCTAACCACCAAGCTGTCCTGAGCAGATACGAATTTAAGTTGTGGGGCTCACTGCCAAAATTCGAGGTCTCCCTCCCGGAGTGAGACAAGAAAGAGTTCAAGGCGCTGCTGGAGGAGGGTGCGGCTGCCGCCAAAGCCGCCCTACAGGCGGCATTGGGTGTGGTGGACATGGCTGCTCGATCCATGGCCTTGGCAATATTCATGCGGAGGGCATCATGGCTCCTGCTGTCCGGGCTATCCACGGAGTCCTAGTCAATTATGCAGGATCTCCCGTTTGATGAGAACGGGAGATCCTGCATAACAAACGGATGCATAACAACCGTCCCGCAGAACAAACGGATGCCAGGCTGCATGGCATGAAGGATTCCAGCACGATCTTGCAAACCCACGGCCTTTATGTACCGCTGGCCAAAGCCAAGTTCAAGCCATAGCAGGCCCCTACCCAGGCTTCTCAGTCTAGATATGAGCCCGCCTGTAACAGGTCTAAGGACCGGAAGGAGCGCCCTCAACAGCAGTCGTGTCCTGCCCCACAACCTGGGTCCTCTAAGGGCAAGCAGTTGGGGAAAAAGACGTTTTTGATGGGGTGCCGGGGGTAGCTGGGCAACTCCCGAGGGGACTCCCCCGTCAATAAAGCTTCCCTTCCGCAATCACTTGTGTGCTTTTTCTCTTGGAATGGTTGCGACTAACCTTGGACCAATGGGTCCTCAACACCATCTCTCGGGGCTACATGCTACAGTTTGTCTCGCCCCTGCCCAACCGTCCTCATCCCTCACTGGTCTTGGGGACCCATCACATGTGGACCTGTTGGAGCAGGAGGTGGGCCAGCTCCTCAGTCTGGGAGCTGTGGAAATGATGCCTGGGGAGTTCAAGGACAAGGGGGCTTACTCCCATTATTTCCTTATCCCCAAGGCGAAAGGGGGTCTCAGGCCTATCCTAGATCTGCGGGACCTGAACCAGTTCACGGTCAAGCTCAAGTTCCACATGATCTCCCTGGCCTCTATCATACCCTTCCTAGACCCTGGGGATTGATATGCGGCCCTGGACCTGCAGGACACGTATTTCCATATTCATATATTCGAGGGGCACAGGCGCTTCCTCCGGTTCCTAGTGGGGCAGAACACCGTCAGTTCACGGTCCTCCCATTTGGCCTATCCACTGCCCCCAGGGTGTTCACGAAGTGTATGTTGGTGGTGGCGGCCTACCTCAGGTGCTGGGAGGTCCAGATCTTCCCCTACCTGGACTGGCTGGTCAAGGGCAGCTCCTGGTTGCAGATGCAGGACCACTTGGTGCTCCTTCTGTCCACTTGTGCCAACCTGGGTCTGTTGGTAAACAAGGCCAAGTCAACATTAGTTCCAGTCCAGCACATAGAGTTCATCGGGGCGCTCCTGATGCCTTGACGGCCATGGCCTCCCTCCCGCTGGGCAGGTTCGAGACCCTAAAAGGGCTAATCGCCTCAATCTTGAAATTCCCCATGACAACGACCAGGGCGTGCCTACAGCTCCTGGGTCACATGTCGGCATGCACGTACATAGTACGCCACGCCAGACTCCGGATGAGGCCCTTCCAACTTTGGTTGGCCTAACAGTTCTTCCAGGCCCAGGACAGTATGGACAAAGTCCTCACCATGCCCGACCTGGTGATTGCCTCCCTACAGTGGTGGTCCTCCCTGAGCAACATGCTCCAAGGGGTCCCCTTCCAGGACTTGGCCCCATCACCGGACCTAGGTTGCGTCAGACCTGGGTTGGGCGGCCCATATGGGGACAGTTCAGACCCAAGGGCTGTGGTCGACCACGAAGTTGTCCCTCCACATAAACGTCAGGGAGCTCAGGGCGGTACTCCTGGCGTGTGTGGCTTTCCGCTCACACTTAAAGGGCAAGATAATCAGGGTCTTCATGGACAACATGGCCTCAATATTTTACATCAACAGGCAAGGCGGGACCTGGTCCTTGGCCCTCTGCCAAGAAGCCTTCAGGCTGTGGGACTTCTGTATAGCCCACATCATCTCCCTGAGGGCCTTCCACCTGCCGGGAGCCCGCAACACGTGGGCCGATCATTTGAGCAGGGATTTCTCCTCCCCTCACGAGTGGTCTCTCCACTCAGAGGTGACTCACCAGACCTTCCCCCACTTACCGCTCATCAGCAAGGTCCTAGAAAAGGTGAAGTTAGACAAGGCACAGCTTTAATCGCCCCAGCTTGGCCCCAGCAGCATTGGTACGGGACCCTCGTGAGCCTAGTTGTGGCCCCACCGCGGCTGTTGCCTCTCCGCCGGGACTTGCTCTCCCAGAACTGAGGCCATCTCCTCCACCCCAATTTAGAGGCTCTCCACCTCACACCGTGGCTGCTCAATGGCTAGGCGGGGAGGAGCGGGTGTGTTCAGAAGGGGTCCAACGCGTCCTTGTGGAAAGTCGGCAGCCATCCACAAGCCGAGCCTACTTGGCAAAGTGGTCCAGGTTCTCCAGGTGGGCTGTTGAGTGGGGTGTTTCCCCAACAGCCACCCCAATTAATCTTTTATCCTGGATTACCTCCTCCACCTTGGGACCCAGGCCCGGGCCCCCTCCTCAGTCAGGGTGCACCTGGCAGCCATATCGGCCTTCCATCCGCTGGTGCAATGTCGTACGGTGTTCTCCCATACTTTGACCTGACGGTTCCTCAAGGGATTGGACCGTCTTTTCCTATATTCTAGGCCCCCTGTCCCACAGTGGGATTTGAACTTGGTGTTGTCCCATCTCACGGGACCCCCCTTCGAACCTCTGGCCAAGTGCTCCTGGTCTCATCTTTCATGGAATGTGGCCTTCCTGGTTGCCATCACGTCGGCCAGGTGGGTATCGGAGCTCAGGGGTCTGACCTCTGGACCCCCGTACACGGTTTTTCACAAGGATAAGGTCCAGCTTGGTCCACACCCTGCGTTCCTCTCTAAGGTGGTCTCCGCCTTTCACATGGGTCAGATCATCTTCCTGCCTGTCCTCTGCCCCAAGCCTCACGCGTCCAATGAGGAACACCACCTCTACACGCTCAGTGTGCGTAGGGCGCTGGCTTTCTACCTGGAACGGACTAAGCCGTTCAGGAATTCTTCACAACTGTTCGTTGCTTCGGCTGAGCGCATGAAGGGGCGGTCGATCTCCACCCAGCGCCTCTCTCGCTGGATCATCTCGTGCATCTGCACCTGTTATGATCTGGCAGGAGTTCCTCCGCCACCGATCGTGAAGGCACACTTGACGCGGGCACAGGCCTTGTCAGCTGCCTTCGTGGCCCGCATCCCAATTCAGGACATCCGTAAGGCCGCTGCCTGGTCCTCTGTTCACACGTTCACCTCGCACTATGCGATTGTATCCCAAACCAGGGATGACGCTGGGTTCGATAGGGCTGTACTCCGTCCTGGGAATGTTGAACTCCTACCCACCTCCAACAGATATAGCTTGGAATCACCTACTGTGGAATACACGTGAGCAATTACTCAAAGAAGAAAAGACAGTTACCTTTTTCCGTAACTGGTGTTCTTCGAGATGTGTTGCTCATGTCTATTCCATATCCCGCCCTCCTTCCCCTCTGTTGGAGTTGTCCGGCAAGAAGGAACCAAGGGTGGGGGGAGCGTGCAGCTCCCCTTATACCACGCCATGGAGGCGCCACTCCAGGGGGCTCAGCGATGCTCCTACTATGGGTACTGCTAGGGAAAAACTTCCAGCACCGGTGCACATGGCGAGCACTCACACCTACTGTGGAATAGACATGAGCAACACATCTCAAAGAACACCAGTTACGGAAAAGGTAACTATCTTTTTCTGGTAGTCTTTTTATCTTTGCATATATAAACAGTATGAATGTCACTTCCATGGAAATTCAGCTTAGGCTACTTGAAATATCCCAACCTGAGTATTTTAGCTTGTTGTGTTGAGTATCAGTTCCCAATCCTGGTAGGTTTGCTGAGTCTCCTCAATAGGAAACTGACAAGAAGTAATGTTAGCTGAAAGTTTGATGGTGCAAAATTTACTGTTAATTTGTGGGAGCAAACTGTGCTAAACTTGAGTTCCTTGTCTTAAGTAAATACTGTAAATAAGTGTAATTTTTATTTGCATTCCATTTAAAAAGCAGTCAGCCTATAAACTCCCACAAATATTTTGTTTTTGTAGGAAGACAGCAGCGATGATGGAGGCCTTGTAGATGATAACTGTAATTCAGAGTTGGGACAGTGGCATCTGAAGCCTAATATCTGCATACAGTAAGTATAAAGATACATTGATTAGAACGAACTTCAAAATAATAAAATGTAAAACAGAATGACAGCACTAAGAGGGTGTCACTCAACCTTCATAAGATGCTGCTAACATACTGTTCCTATTTTTTGAGGTTTCTATATTTTGCAGTATAATCTAGTTCTAGGATTTTGTGTGGAACTCCCTATGCTCTGAAAATAAATAGGTTTCAGAGTAGCATCCGGGTTAATCTGTAGCTGCAAAAAGAAAAGGAGTACTTGTGACACCTTAGAGACTAACAAATTTATTTGAGCATGCTCAAATAAATTTGTTATTCTCTAAGGTGCCACAAGTACTCTTTTTCTTTTTGAAAATAAATAGATATTCCCCTTTGGTTTGCTAAGCTAGAAAGACTTGCTTTTACAAGCATCTGAAGATATTTTTATTCTAATAAAACTGCTGTTCTTAGTGATTTAGTATTTAGGTTCCAATTCAGCAAACTACTTAAGCATGTACTTAAGTGCCATCCCTATTTAGCAAAATACATAGGAAATTGCTTACAATTCAACATGTGCCTAAATAGATGTTGAATTAAGGCCTTAGCTGTGGGCATCTCAAATTAGCAGGGGAGAATGGGGCAGATATTAAATAATATAAAACTAAAATATGTATACAGTCTCAATTTCTTGCCAAAAATATCACAATATCACAGTTGTCCTCTTTCTTGCACCTCTTTCCTGACTTACCTGTTAGGCATATTTCCTTTGCTTTGTCCAGAACAGTCGTAACAGAAAATCTGTTACTTCTGTAATTGCTTTTAGTTAAAACAGTTCTTTCTGTTGCAAACATGAGAACTGGATTCCAAGAACCAGAAAGCTATGTAAAAGCAAATTTATTGCCTATCACTAGCTTTAGTAGTTCAAATGTTAAGTGATAAAAATGTAGACTTCTAAAGTCATAAATACTTTTCAGTTAGCACTGATGCCTTCACGGATTCCCTTCTATTCTTTCTTTACCTTTTAATCCTGTTTTTCCTTTGCGTTATATTATATACTACAAGAAGGAAAAAAATGCAAGTATATTATAATATAAAGCTTACAGTAACAAATTCATAATGGCTTAATGCATGTGTATCATCCATAATTCATTATATTTTATGCCGTATTTATAACAGCAGAAATAAACCTAACTTGTGAGATCTAAGAATATCACAGCTGGAGGTGCAATGGCTTCAAGTTACGGTTTGAAATTAAATGCCCCATGCAGATGGTGATCGCCCCCTTTAGCACTGCTCCCACCCAAAATAAAAAGGCTTAATGTGCCATGGATTACCTTTAGCACTCTGAATTCTAGTCTGTCTGTAGAAATGGAAATAAAAGCCATAAACTCTTTAGTATCTTCACACATAACCATAAGGTCCCTCTTACTAACAAGATCCTCAAAGTGTTGTGTCAAAATCTTAGTTTAATACCAACAAAAATCATTTTTGGGGTTTCATTTCTTCATTAATTTAAAATGCACCTCTTTCCTGAAACAACATTTTAATATTAAAAAACCCATTGCTTGTGTAAGTAATTTACTTTGTTTCAAAGTTTAAAGGCTGTGCAATTCAAAAATTTGTACAATTACTAGGCAAACATATTTATTTTTACTATAAACATGGTTAAATATTTCCAGTCTACTTTGAAAAGTAGTTACTTGCAGTAGCATCATCTATAAAAGTATAAGATAGTACAAAACAATTTTTGCAGTATCTGAACAGTGCATTTTGTTTTCTGTTATTGGGAGTAGGCTGTTCCTTTGGGGACATGCATACAAGGACAAGTTGTCTCCACTGTTAGCAGTGATAAGTATATGAACCAGTAAAACATATTAGCACAATGTAACTTTTTCAAAAGGTATTTTGTCTGTTTTTTTTTTAATTACTTTTTCTTTTGCTTCAACTTTTACTGCCAGCGGTTGGAAAGTCCTTGAAACGAAATGCTCATGCAAAACTTTTTCTGTATTAAGTTAACTGAGTGAGTTGAAGAGGTAGTTTGTTTTTTTCCCCAAATATGGGAAATGTGTTTTTTTTTAAGTACAGACATTTGTTATGCTATTTTACTGACCTACAACTTAAAGCAGTAAACGAGTTTCTGAAATATTTGATTATATTACTTATAAAAAAAAAGAGGACATTGTCATTTTGATACTGACTATATATAAATGTGTATATTAAATCATTAACTGTATTTCTGTTGCAGTTATCTGCAACGTATACTCTACATTTTCTTCGTTATTGTTTTGTTTGCTGTTTTCGTAAAGGGACATTGTCAACTTGAAATCTAGTCCAATTTTAAAAAAAAATTCAATAGTATAAGAGATGGAATCTCGGGAATTTACAACTGCATTTTATTTTAAATGTCCTCTGTCAAGGTTCCTTCCCCACTCTGAACTCTAGGGTACAGACGTGGGGACCTGCATGAAAACCTCCTAAGCTTATTTTTCCAGCTTAGGTTAAAACTTCCCCAGGGTACAAACTATTTTCCTTTTTCCCTTGGACTTTATTGCTGCCACCACCAAATGTCTAACAGATATATTAGATTAAGGCCTAATCCAGCTAAGTGCTTAAGCACATGCTTCATTTCCAGGATGCAAGTAGTGCCATTAATTTCAATGGGATTAGTCACATAATTAAAGTTAAGTACATGCTTAAGATCTGGCACAGCACTTAAATGGCTGTACAAGAAGATCAGTGGTACTCACCATACACACAGTTTTGTCAAATGCCCAGAGTTACACACTGGAAGAATAGAGTAAGTTTTCTCTAATCTTTCAGTGAGAGTATCTATGTTTTACGTGTAACAATGGGTATGTCTACACTGCAAAGAAAAACCCATGGCACTGAGTCTCAGAGCCTGGATCAATTTACTCAGGCTAGAAATAGCAGTGTAGATATTCCTGCTTGGGTTGGGTTGGCTATGAAACCTAGCAAGGGGGAAGAGTCTCGGAGCCTGGGCTCCAGCCTGAGAGTAACATCTACACTGCTATTTCTAGCCCCACAGCTCAAGACCTGCGAGCCTGTGTCAGTTGACCCAAGCTCGGAGACCCATCGCCACAGGTTTCTCTTTGCAGTGTAGACCTATCTAATGAGTAAATAATTTTCAGACACAATGTGATTCTTTAAAATTGACACTTTTAAATAGCCACTGAAGCTTTCTGGACTTAGTGAAATGTTAAATCTAGAGATAACTTCTTTTGCACTTATACTGACTTCAAAGTAATATAACTTTTTGTGCTTTTCTAATTGTTGTAAAATACTCAGTACTTGCAGGAGTAAAAAAAAAACTTTTTCTCATTCATAGACCCTGCATTCTGCTTATGGACTCCCTGAGAGGCCCTTCCCGGTCAAATGTTGTGAAAATACTAAGGGAGTAAGTTATAAACATATAATTTCTTTTTTTTCAAAAGTTTTAACATTCCATAAGAAAAAAAACAAGTTTTGATTTCTGTACACCTTTTGTCACAGATATTTGGAAGTGGAATGGGAAGTGAGGAAAGGTAGTAAAAGAAGTTTCTCTAAAGATGTCATGAAAGGCTCCAATCCAAAAGTGCCACAACAGAACAACTTTAGTGATTGTGGAGTGTACGTACTGCAATATGTGGAGAGCTTTTTTGAGGTAAGTTTACTTGCTTCTGTCATGGTATTTATTTTGTATCCTGCATTTGTCAAATAAAACCTAGTTTAAAGAATGGGAAGATTCCAGTGCAACAGGATTTATAGGTGTTGTAAAATAAGTTTGCAAGGTGAAACAAATCCATTCTGGAAAAGACAATAGTTCTCACATTTAATGATCACACAGAAGAAGTGTCACAACATACAGTTTAGAAGATATGGATGTTTCGGAGGAAAACATTAAGAAAAATGTTTTCTGTTGCTGCACACTCTACATATTTTTTAAATTATGCATTCAGCAATGTAGGTTTAAGTGAGCCTTGTAATCAGTTCTGCTTTAAACACAGAAGACTCTTCTATTAACATTTTGGCAGCTAATCTAATTCTTGAGATTTTTTTTCTTCCAATAATACAGGAAATAGGGTTCTGAATATACTCAGTAACTGTAAACTTCTCTCATTGGATTTCTCACTACACTAGAATTCAAGAAGCTCAGCTACCTGGATATGCAGTTAAATTACTGAATTGTTACCAGATAAGAACCAAATCCGTGTTACACTGAAATAAAACTGTACAACTCCCATGATTTCCATAGGACCAGAATTTGACTTTAATTGATAGGCTTCTCTTTTAAGTTTCTTATATATTTTATTACTTTTACCTTCAAATTAGAGCCTCATGCACACTTCCCTGTGAACTAAACTGGGGAACATGGCAGACAAGAACTGCCTTCATGGTACATTCCCTCTTTGCATGAATCTGCAGTCACGAGGTCCTAGAGGTTCCAATTCTTCATATGGTGAAGGAGTTAGGAGGCAACCAAGTTCTGTAATAAGTTTTAGCCCACTCACCTGCAGAATAGTTCCTAAGTTACTATAGACTGACTCTTTCTCCCTATCTGGTCTGGCAACACGATTAAAGAAATTGTCAGTCAGGGATGCTCCTTGCCTCTGGCATATCCCCTGTGAGCCACATTATACGGCAGGAAATAACAGATGCGGGAGAATTTGGCTCTTAATCTTGATGCATAGTCATCGAATATTTTTGAGTTGATAAATAATCCAGTCAGTTTTGGTTACTAATATATTTGAAAATTACAGAGAAATCCCAATAATTGTTTCAGCTACCAGGCAAATTGCAGAAATTATTTTTAAAAAAGAAGAGGTGTTTAAGGTAAAGCAGGGGCCACAACTGTTACTAAAACAAGTGAAGAAAAAGAAGTAGAGGACGGGAAGCAGCTACAGAATGTTAATTCATGTACTTTTTTCCTTAGACATGGATTTATTTCAAATATATCTCTATTCATATTTAAAAACATCTCTACTCATGTTTTGAAAGTAAAACTGCTTTGACCGACAGATACTATAATTGGGAAACATATGAGATGTCCCTCTCTTATCATGATAAAAAGTAATTACATCTGACCATACGTTAATCTTCTAACTAAAGGTAAAATGCTTCAGTTATCAGATGCAGTGTAGCTGTAGCTATGTCAGTCCCACGATATTAGATACACAAGGTGGGTGAGGTAATATCTTTTATTGGACCAACTTCTGTTGGTGAAAGGGATTTCAAGATTTATATATTTGTGACTTCTAGAATGTGCCATGGAAACCTGAAGTAGTGTATAAGTGTTTTATAGTAATTGTTGTAATTTGGTCAGATCTCTTAAAACATAATCAGCCAGCACAGTAAAATGTGTGGATGATACATCTCCAATGAGAAAAGAGTGATGCTGGTGATTAAATAGGGAAATATCCTTTTCTCTGATCTGTTTAAAGCAGTGCCCAGCCCGGTGGTAAGGAATGCTGTGCTATTTAAAGCACTGCCTTTCAGATGAAATGTAAAATTGAAGACCCTGACTAATTGTGGTCATTAAAGACACGTATATGAGTAGGGGTATTCCCAAATGTCATGATCAAATCCTAATTTGGGTTATTACATTCAGGCTACCAAAATTTTCCGTAAAAACGGTCAGGTGGTTTTCTTTTTGTTCTAAATTATTAGTATTGTTTTTACAATACTAACGTGAAAGCAAGGTCTGTGTGTCCAAAAGATTTTGCACTCTAAATAGACTATTTGTGCAACTTTTGTGTTTAACCAAAGCAGTGTGACTGAATTAACAGTAGTGTATGTCAGGTTACTTCATGATTTATTTGAATTTAGAGGGGAGTATAAAACAAAAATAGAAGTCAATTCTCTGATGCTGGGAGGGGAAGGAGGAAGGAATGTATCTTTTTATTGGTGGGTGGAGTGATTCCTATATCAAATTATCTGTAAAGTGGTTTGAGATCTTTTTGGATGGAAGGCACTGTTTTAGATTTATAAATAGTTTTGTCATTTCTACTTTCTAAAATTTCTGTAAAATGTAAGCATTTAGTAACCAGTATCAATCATCTTACAGATCATGTGGGAAAACATTTAATGGTAGTCAAATATGACTAGTTCCCCAAGATGATGATTCCTTTGTTACTCACTACAGAGAGAGAGAACGTTTTGGTGACAATTTCAGATTCTCAATTGCATTGTCTTGTGTTTAATATCACTGTGCTATAAAGATTATGTTATAATACTCAACTGAACTCTTTCCAGAATCCCATTCTCAATTTTGAGCTACCAATGAATTTAACAGACTGGTTTCCACGCCCCAGAATGAAAACTAAACGAGAAGAAATACGAAATATAATCCTAAAATTGCAGGAACAGCAGAACAAAGAAAAGAAGGGACAGAAGGACCTACGTTCACCAGAAGGATCTTTGCCAGAAGGAACAGAACAATTTATCAACAGTAGCTCAGACTAAATACGTCTGTTGCATGTTAGCTCTGCAGTCAAAAACTGAAATATATTTTATCTTTGTCTGCCCAGACTAAAGAATTGGAGTATTCTCTGCTCAAAAGTTATTTGGGAATGTTAATGCCTGTATAAATGTGTGTCATAAAAGGAATACATTCCCAAAAATATATGTATTAAGTAAACAAGTTTGTACATATGTTAATGAGGCCAACTTTTTCAGCATTTGTAATTAATTTTTTTTGACTTGTTAGGAAGCTTTTGTTATGTATTTCTGTTAATAGAACTTAAATAGCTACTTCTAAACATAAAGCAAATAAAGAAAATATTTATAGGATGAAATGGATAACTTTTTCTTTTTCAGTAAAATTGTCATGTAACACATAGGGGATGATCTGGTACCAAGATAATTAATTCATATTTTGACCTTTACATTTGCCCTTACAAGATTATTCTGCTTGATCTACAAACGAGTATGTGTCAAAATGCACTGTGGCGCCAGAGAGGGTAATTCACATGCTCACGTACAGTATCCAAATGTAAGCAATGTAATAGTTAAATAGGAATGCTTCAGATTTGGGGTCATGAGAAGATCTGCATTTCTGTTTTAAAAAAAGAAGAAAAAACACAGTTGCTCTTTGACCAGAGATTACTTCTCAAGCAGTATTATAACAGTTTCAAATAAAGTGATCTTGAGTGATATTATTATATCATATTTTGTGGATCCCAGTTGTTGTACAGTTGTATTTTGAAACTTCCCTCACTATAAAATTGTATTTTGGTAAGTGTACTTGGATAGCAGATTGCCCACATTACATTTTCTATGTTACAATTCTGAATGTCACATTCATATGTGCTTTATCTAAGTAATGAACATTTACAAATGTATGATTACTATTTTTTGTAATGTCCACACCAAAAAAACCAAAATATCAGTGTTCATTGCTTGCTTATTTGTTTGTTCTTGATTCTAGGTAGCATCAAACTAAGATGTTGGAAATAATTTGTTTATTTGGATATTTTCACAGTGTAATCTGATTTTAAACTATATAAAAACACAGCCTTATAAAACCAGCATTTCTTGTAGTACAGAACGAAGCCACTACCTTGCACAGCCCTTTAAATATTAAAAAGGTTTTGTTATGCAGATGAGAGAATAAGAACTGTTGTTGCAAGGGTCTTGAATAATTCAGTCTTTCCTTAACATTACTTAATTTTATATATAGGAAGGGGGAAATTGCCCCCTCCCATTTAAAAAAAAATCTGCGGGAGAGGTGGGGAAAACAAAGGTGCCCCCACCTCACCCTGCAGTGTTTTCTCCACATTCTTTGATTTGGAGTGTGCTCTGCTGCCTCCTTCTCCTATTGTCAAAGAACCAGGGAATTCAGCTTCTAAGCCCTATGGATCCACTGAGATCAGCTAGAGACACTGGACCATCCACATGCAAACTTGTACTTCTACATCAGCTTTTCACATGCTAGACCCTAACAGCATTGCCAAATAACTTGTCCTGCCAGGGAAATCCTGCACAGACAGATAGCTGTCTCCGAAAAACCCTATTTGAAGGGTGGCTTCACCAAGGTACCATGATTGCATAACCTTGGGATGTTACCTTTTGCACAGATTGACCATGGGATTTGGGGGTGATTCTGTACATTTCCTCCCACCTCTTCTCTCCACGCATGAATCCTGGACCACACAGGGAGCCTTCAGGGGGGCCTGGGAAAGTGTTAATGCTACCAACATATGTTAGGGAACTGTGGATGCAGATTTCCTTTTGCATACAAGTGTGGTTTAACCTCTCTTGTGCATAGTATTAAATATATAATACACACAACTCTAGTCATGTCCTGCATTCTTGCCATTGTCTGGGAAAGTCTATGATAAAAACAGGGTCAGAAAGAAGACGGGAGGGATGGGAAGTCAATAACTAGAGTGCAACTAACAATCTAGAATAGTTGCTTATACAAATGCAAGTAAAATCAAAGATACAGGTGAAAAATATTGAGATACAGATATACTTGCAAATAGAAAACATTTTATTTCTTCGCAATCCAGTCTTCCTCCCAATTTTTCCCTATTGAAAGATTCTTAATTATATATAATATATCGTAATGTGATCAATATAGCACTGTTCCGTTTATAATAATTGTGGTACAGCTTTCAGGGTTTCTGATACTTTAGAACTATTTCCATTCTCTTCCTAGGAATGGCCTAGAGCTTATTTTTCCCACTTGGGATGCGAGGAATAAAAATGCTTGATTTATCATTTAATGTTAAAAGTCTTGAGACCTTCAGTCATGCAGCAAACTAATACGTATGTTGAATATAGAGATGTTTATTTTTTTAATAAAATGTGATAATAGAAAAATACAGAATTAAGAATTTGACTTACTTAAAACATTTCATGAATCAGATTATACAAATTTATGTATGTATGATGCTTGTTTTAGAGAAGTACGTTTTGATATTTTGAGGGAATTCACTACTGATCATTTGGCACCAGTTTTCTTTTACAAAAGTTAGTGCAAAAAACAAATATTTAAATATCTACTTTAAGTGTGTGTGTTTGTGTGTGTGTCTGTGAGAGAGAGAAATAACATTTTAGATGCATATTCCTTTAAAACATGGTGATAAGATTTAGTATTACAAATACTTTTCAAAAGTAGCATGACACAGTTATTCAGTGAAAGCTATCAGGTACCTGACTAATTAGATGCAACTGTTGTATTGTCTTTCATGTTGGATAGAATAACAGTTAAAAATTCTTATAAGAGTTTTAGATTACTTCACATAAAAAATTCATGCCTCTATGGTAAACATTTGGTGGCTAACGTCAGAAGTAGAGATGACATTTAAGTAGTCCCTTATGACAGTCTTAGTTTTCTTGCTTAAGTAGCTACACTAAAGTGCATGCGTGTGCACAAGCACGTGCTCTCACACATCTTTTAAAAGCACCGAAAGCTGGAAGAAGAATATTTTGTTAATCTACCACTGGGGAAAATGACCACCCTATTCTTTTGATTTGGAAACTAACTTCAAAGGATTCAGTGAAGAAACGATTTAATTTTTTTAAAAAAATCCTTCCCCATAAACAAAGAGGAAAAGGCACTGCTGCATGGTTTTTAATTATACGCTGTACGTTACACCATGAAGGAAGAACAATATGCCCTTGCATTTTGAGGTCATGAAGCTTTTTTCCCCTCTTTCACTGTTTTCAAAAAATAAATAGACTTTTTTCTATTGAACAACCTCAACTTCCTGAGGTTACAAATACATCATATTGAGCGCACACTGTTCTCATTTTTAGCATCTGTGTTCATATTCTATAATAAGCTTAGTTCTCTATTGTCTTTGATTAATATGTTAAAACACTAAGCATTATATAATGAAATTTTCATATAAAGGTGCTTATACTTTACAGTCCTACACACCCCATTTGCTGTTTAAGGACCCAAGCTTGGGAGGTGCTGAGCACCTTTAACTCTTGATGTCCTGGTACAGGGACCTTGCTTCTTTTAGACATGAAACTTGCCATCTTTTTTAAAATGGCTTTGGAGTTGCTTTGATATGCAGAATTCTAGGAAGGCCTATAAACATCTCTGCCTGCACAGTGTGCTTGGATGCACTAGGAGAGGTTGCTGAGTGCAGGAGATCCCTGGAGTTCACATACACTTTCCCATCTCTGTCTGGAAATAGTGACAGAGTAAGTAATGGTGGCTATATCAGACCATAACCCATGTGGTTAAGATGACGACGACCTGGGCATCTTTCACCAGGATTCTTTCAAGCCAAATCCCCATCTCTCTTAACACCATTGTGCCTGCTTGCTGATGTGACAAAAGATGTGTTCTGGCTTTTAGGACCCAACTTACTGCAGTTGTACTCTGGAGAATGACTGTGGAGTTTGGTCTGGGTCTCTGACTCACAGCCAGTTGGTCTATGTACTAGCTGCCAGACCCACACCCTGAGTTCTAGCTGTCAAGCTGTTTTCTTTATTACATGAGCCTCATTGCTAAGACTACGATTCTGTCACAGAGGTCACGGATTCCATGATTTTAAGAGATGTCCTCAAGTTCGCGCTCCAGCCCTGGGCAACAGGACTTTGGGAAGGTGCGCTACCTCCACCCCGACTCACCTCAGTGGGTCACCCAGCCGGCGGGTCAGTGTCAACGCCTACCTTGTAATACTTTTTTGTTAAATTGTTACACATTCTTTCTTGCTGTGACCATAAACCCTGACTGTGTGTACATTTTTACCAGCACTGGTCTGTGAATTATGCCTAATTTTACCATGACAAAATCATATCCGTAATCACTGGTAATAAACAATGTGTTGTCAGAAAGGAGATAATCCTGTTTCTGCATATGCGTAATTATAAACTCATTAGTTTTGAGGTGCTTAACAAAGATACTTTCATTCTTATATCTTTAAAGGATGAGAATGTATTTTCCTTTCATAAATGTTTATATGAATAAAAAAGCAGAAAGAATAAAGTCTAGTAAAATAACTTAATAAACCACTGAAATATTTAGAGATGCAAGAAAAGGAGACTGGTCTGTTTTTGAGCATCTCTTCCTCTCCCCTCCCTGCTCCAAGTTCTTATTTTGCTGTTTTGAGTTTAGTTGTTTCTTTGAATCCTTTGGGGAAGTGACTTCCTGAAAACAGAAAATAGTATTTACATGTTTACTTGAATAGTTGAACATGGGATGAGAAGAAACTATTCGTATTCATATTTATTTAGTATTTAAAAATTGGCCAGATGCACTTTTACTGGTAAATGACCTACTTTTTTATTGAAATGTTCTAAATTTGCTGTGTGTCCGATCAATATACTATATTTGTCCATTGCAGAGCTGCAGCACATCTCATGGAAGTGTCTGTCTTTTTCATATAACACATTCTTATTTCAGTACTTGCGTTTATAAACTCTAACCTACGTGGTGGACCAGATCCTCCACTGGTGTAATTTAAGTTTATGGTGCCTCAATGCTTTATGTCAGCTGAAGATCTGGTACCACATATCCTAAAGCGATGCAACATTGAGGAAAATCCACTGTTAGAATTTTTTTAAGCTTATCTTTTCCTATGGGATTAAAACAAGATGCATTTCATCTGTGGTTTAACCTAGTGTAATGTATATATTTATACACAGGGCAATCTTAAGCATTTTTTACAACTATACTAATTCGGCTGAGTTTAATATTTACAGTGTATAGGTCTTTTGCAAAACATCCTACTATGCCTTGAATATAACAAATATTTGAATAAATTTGTCAGACTGAAAATCAATATCCCTAATTTAGAGCTCATAAAATAAAATGATCGTATGCTCCCACTCTCTTTTTGTGTAGACATAAACTATGGTAGCCTAGCTAAATTTCAAGATTGGGCAGTTCACATGATAGAGAAGAAGCACAACCTAATGAGAGCACTAAGAATATGATTATGATTTGATTGGGAGTTTAAAATTGCCACTATAAGTTGGATATTAAATGCAAATAGTATCAGAGGGGGTAGCCATGTTAGTCTGGATCTGTAAAAGCGGCAAAGAGTCCTGTGGCACCTTATAGACTAACAGACGGATTGGAGCATGAGCTTTCGTGGGTGAATACCCGCTTCGTCGGATGCATGTAGTGGAAATTCCCAGAGGCAGGTATAAATATGCAAGCAAGAATCAAGCTAGGGATAATGAGGTTAGTTCAGTCAGGGAGGGTAAGGCCCTCTTCTAGCAGTTGAGGTGTGAACACCAAGGGAGGAGAAACTGCTTTTGTAGCTGGCTAGCCATTCACAGTCTTTGTTTAATCCTGAGCTGATGGTGTCAAATTTGCAAATGAACTGAAGCTCAGCAGTTTCTCTTTGAAGTCTGGTCCTGAAGTTTTTTTGCTGCAGAATGGCTATCTTTAAATCTGCTATTGTGTGTGCCTTGGTGTTCATACCTCAACTGCTAGAAGAGGGCCTCATCCTCCCTGATTGAACTAACCTTGTTAGCCCTAGCCTGATTCTTGCTTGCATATTTATACCTGCCTCTGGAAATTTCCACTACATGCATCTGACGAAGTGGGTATTCACCCACGAAAGCTCATGCTCCAATATGTCTGTTAGTCTATAAGGTGCCACAGGACTCTTTGCCGCTAAATGCAAATAGTAAGTTAAAAAAGAGCAGCACAATTATTTTACATTTGCTAATTTTCATTCCATGTTGCTTCATTCCTGGAACTTCCATGTAAATGTTATACAGCAATATGCCAGATCGCACCTATGTCCGATAATACAAGTAAACAAGGTAGGCCAATGCAATAGGAACACTCTCGGCTCATTACATCATTTAATTGCACTTCTGGTGGGAAATGAATCTAAATGTAGTCCTGTGGTATGCAGGAAAGTAAATAAACAGATGAACATGCTTCTGACTTAAAAGAAAACATTTACTTACACTGTACTATAATCTCTCTGAGTTAGCAGGGGCAATAAAAGGCTGTGAGAAGATATACAAAAGCTTCATCCCCTCTGAATGACCTTAAGAAACTTCCAGCCTATGCTACTGCATCCAAAAAAACCACATTAAAAAGATGTTCAGGTTGCAAAGTCAGGAAGTCATAAATTAGAAAAAGCTTGATTTAAGATTGTCTTTGCACAAGATAGACAAAATGCTCATTGAATGAGCAGCTCTTCAATGTTTCATTTTAAACCCCATTGTTCAGCATGTGGCCCCAGGCCTTGTTTACTGAATACAGTTCAAATAACTACAGAACTATTAATTTCCTCATAGGCTTTTTCTGTGGTGCCCATCACTGTAGCTTATGCATGTGTCACAAACATTGAATAAATTTATCTTCACAACACCCCTGTGACCTGAGGGCTGCTGTCCTCATTTTACTGATAGGGAGAAGAAGTATGGAGATTGTCAAAAGTCTACACTAATTTTGGGTGCCCAATTTCAGATGCTTATGGCTTGATTTTTAGAAAACGTACCATTTTACAATGCAGCATCCACTGACTTCAGCAGTAAGTATCCACCTTTTGCAACAAATGAGGCAGACAACAGTTTTCTTAACTATATAACCATGATTCATTCGCAAAGTAGGTCCAGCCTGTGAACTGAATGAGGCAGGGGCCTGGGGAAAGAATAGTATGCAATCATGTAATTAAAGACTTTCTTATAGTGCATAGGTACAGGGCCGGCTCTAGGTTTCCCCCCCCCCCCCCCCCCCGCAAAAAATTTGTCGCTCCAAGAGCGCAACTGCCCAAGCCAAAAAAAAAAAAGGCTGGCTGGAACGCCGCCCCTGGAATTGTGCTGCCCTAAGCATGTGCTTGCTTTGCTGGTGGCGAGAGCCGGTCCTGCCTAGGTACTAGGAGGATAAGTTAGGGTGACTCGGGTGATCTTAATTCTGGCATTTCCTGACTTCTGAATGCTTGTCCTTGCAACTATAACATTCTTTTTATGTAGGTTTTAAAAAATACATAATTTACTACTTTTTTTTTTTTTAAAAAAAGCAAACTCAGAAAACAGAACTTTCATCATGTTGCATCACAATGACCCCCCACAAGTTTCATCAGCAGGTTCATTCAATCAAGCACACTGACCTCTGCCATTTGAGCTAATTGAGTAACTCAGTGCTATAGTATTTTGTCATCCTAGACGTGGTCAGAAACCATTTTAGATATGTGCTTTGCATGCTGAATTAATCTAGCAACTAAAAAGTTTAATTATTGTTCAGTCTATTGCACATGGTCCCTGTCAGGAGAAGTGCCTGGGACCAGACAAAGGATAAAAAGATCTTCAGATTACCGGTCAGATTTAGAAAGCCTAGTTCAGAAGAGTGCAAGTTGCCTCTGCCTGTACCAGCAAAACAAGCCCCCTGTACCAGTAGGGGAAATCACCCTGCAAATGGGATTAATTTGTCTGGGTGAGGGCAGATTTAACTCACACTCAGATATTACTGGCAGGAGCCACTGAGCTGAAGGGCTGAATAAACATAGACCCCAGACACACTCCGCTTTTCTGTCCAACTGCTACACACTCTGGGCAGCACTGGCCCTAACAACCTCATCAACAAAAGGGAGGTTCTTCTTTGAGTGGTTGGCCACATGGATTCAGCTCTTTGGATACATTGGGGCCAGACCTGTGTTGTTGACATCCTAGCACCCTTCCACCAGAGGCCCAACTATACCTGTACCCGTGGCAATGAGATGGAACCCCTGCAATGTCCATCTGCTTCTCCATGCACTGTTCTAGCATGAGTGTTACATATTAATATTTTAACTTGTTACTATCTGTGTTAGTCATTTTGCCAGTTGGCACCAAAAAAAGTCAGATAGTTAGTTTATAAGCTAGGAAACACAGCCCTTCCTTCCCCCATGTGCACATGTGCACTCACGCTCCCCAGGTTAACACTTTAGATCATGTGCGGTGGTATTGGCTAGACCTTTAGTCACTGAGACCTCAATACCACAGACAGAGAGATCCTCCCCCACTTGAATGATGGGCCATTTGAGCATCTCGATTGCTACTCACCCTCCTTCCTCTCTGTGGGAATCACATTGGGAATCTGGGGGCGGGGGCTTTGGAAGAGACTCTCACAATAGTACCAACCCTATCATCCAAAAATCATGAGATTGGTCTAAAAATTGCCATGGTGTTTTGTTTTGTTTTTTAATTAGACTTTGGGGTTGGTCTGTCTTTCAAGGGGTTCAAGTACTTTTATTTTCACCCAGTGCCAGGATTTTTGTTTCAGCTGTTCAGGAGAAGCCCAAATAGCAGGTGCCTCCCAAATCAACACCTAGGGAAAAAGACCCTCAGAAGCTAGACCTATGTGTATGTAAAGTCTATTTGTCAGCCAGCCTCCAAATACAAGTAGCTAATCACCAAGCCCATCTCACAAAGTACAGTTATTTACATTGGGACAAACTGTTTAAACTTACAGACAAGCTTCCTCCTGAACACGGAGATGAGTTAAAAATCTATAATGAACACAGAGAAGCTGACAGCTCACACTTCCTTACAAGCAGCACTAGATGCATGCACCATCGCCCCATCTGTGACGATGAAAAGGTCATCCTGGCTCCAGGTATCAGGGATCTCTAGAGAGGACCACATCATGATTGAGGACCCTCCCTTTTAAGACAATTTTTTAATTCAATGACAGTTAAGGCTCTCCATTCATTAAAGGACACCAGGACTACCCTAAATTCCTAGGCCTGTATGTCCCAACTCCAAGAAGGAAGAAAGCAAGTTCTCAGAGCACCTTCAGGCAGTGTCTCTCTGCTCAATTCTACTACAACCTTCAGAGGACTTCAGAGCCACAAAAAGAAGCAGAGGTTCCACCAATGTTGCTCCTTTTCCTCATCCTCCATTGCTGCAGTCAGTGTCTTCCACCAGGCGGCAAATTTTATGCCAGTGTTGAGAGCTTGGCTCTTGAGGATCCCTTTCCTTTCAGCCTCCCTGATTTGGCAACTTACCTCTTACTTTTGGGAAGCCTGGACTTGGATCACCTTGGACCAGTGAATCCTGGAAATTGTCTACGAGGGATATTCTATTCAATTCCAGGCTATTCTTATCCCCTATTTCCCTTCTATGGAGAAACCAGGTTTTTCTGCTATTCATATCTCATGAACTGCTCACTACAGCCCCTAATCATATGGAACAGTGGAGGGAGGTGCCCAGAGAGTTCTGTGGCAGGGTTTTATTCCCATTATTTTCTCATTCCAAAGCACAAAGGGAGTTGGCAGCCCATCATGAGCCTTCAATGTCTCAACAAATTCATCCATTGTTTCACTTTCAGGCTGGTGACTTTGGGATCTCTAATTCCCTCATTAGACCCTTAAGATTGGTTCACAGGTCTTGACCTTCAAGATGCCTATTTTCACATATACCTTCATCCAGCTCAGAGGAAATACTTCTGATTCCTAGTAGGAACATCTCATTACTAATACAGGTCCCTTTGTCTTTCTACAGCACTAAGGGTTTTCACCAAGTGCTTGGTAGACATGGCAGCTCATCTAAGAAAAGAGGGGGTCCAGGTCTAGCCATATCACAATGACTGCCTCATCCAAAGAAGCAGATGACCAACTCGTTTCAAGTGACCTTAAAACTCTTCACCACAGTGGGCCTTGAAGTCAACAGAGAAAAATCCACAATGATTCTGACTCAAAGCATAGAGTTCCTAAGATTAGATTCCAGCTCAGCGAGAGCTTGTCTTTCACAAGAAACGTTCCAGACTATAGTGAACCTCATCAACCAACTTTAAGTTATCTCAAAGACATCAGTGACAGCATGCCTCAGACTCCTGGGATGACATGGCCTCAAGCATCAGGGACTACCCAGGATCTGTGGAAACTGAGATAAGATGCTGGATCAATGATCATGACAGCCATGGCATAAGACAGGCTGCTCTGGCATTCATATTTCATGAACCGCTCAATACAACCCCTAATAAGTTTGCCTCCTGTGACTAACATAGTCTTGCAGAACAATGGTTAGATCCAACACCTGGACCCAGCATTGTTACATCTGACCGACTGGATGATGGTGGCTGATTGACATCCAGAGAAAATGGTGTTCAGCTGAAGTTCAGAACATTCTACTCCAAAGCAGAAAAGTCTTGACTTATAAAGCTAAGTAGAATATCTGGGCAATTCAGCACCAGCTGTCTCCCATGACAACACCCACTTCAGCAATACTGGATTATTTACTAGTCCTGAAACAATCTGGATTTTCTATTAGTTCCATATGGGCCCATCTAGCAGCAATATCTTCACATTACCCTCCTGTTAAGGACCACATAGTATTTTCTCCCCCGGGACTATAGCATTCACAGGGTGGAACCCTAATCCCTATAGCACCTATGAATGAAGACTGCTTTTTGAGAAGCCATTACATCAGTTTAAAGGGCAGGAGAAATTCAGGCCCTCATGGCAGGCCCCCCCGTATACATTGTTTTATAAGGATCACTCTCAGGTCTCATCCCAAATTCCTGCCTAAGTTTTTTTCACAACTCTATGTGAACCAATTGATTCATCTCTCCCAGTTTTCTTCCCCAAGAATGTCTGAACACTAGAGGATGCTGAACTTCATACACATGATCTAGAAAGGACATTGTCATATTACCTTACTGGGACAAAACTATTCAGGAACACACTGAGCCTGTTCATGGCCTTTGGTAATAGGATTAAAGGTCAGGCAATATCCTATCAAAAATTATCAAAATGGGTTATGAGAAAGGCTAAGATTTTGTCACAGATATTTTTAATAAAAGTCATGGACAGGTCACGGGCAATAAACAAAAATTCACGGAAGACCATGACCTGTCCCAGACTTTCACTAAAAATATCCCTGACAAAACAGGGAGGCGGGTTGAGCACCAATTGCTGCTGAGGCTCCCAGTCCCCCACCCCTTCAGTGAATGAGAGCTCTGGGGTCCCCCCCCGCACAATGGCTGAGCAGCTCTGGGGGGACCCTGCCGCTTGTGACAGCAGGGAGCTCCAGGGGGTTCCCTGACACCTGCAGCGAGTGGGAGCTCCAGGGTCCTCCACTGCCCGAGGGGGCTGGGCTGCTGGGGGATCCCCTCACCGCTTGTGGCACCTGGAGCTCCGGGGGGGTCCCCGCACCACCCATCACATTTCAACCTTCCTTCCCCACTATTAAAGTCCTACTCCCTGGAGATTCTGTATTGGCAAAGGAACTGAGAGACAGTTAGACCCATTCTTCTCTTTATGCCCTCAGGTGTGGGGATATGAGGACATCTAAGGTATAGGTGCAGCCCCAACAGACAATGCTGGCCAAAAGAATTAGATCTTGTGTGCATGCAGTGTATGCATACCAAGAGTGGAATCCATGTGGACAAGAAATCTTGAAGAGCCACTGTTACTGCTAGGTAAATAATCATTCTTTTTTACTTTTGTGCTGCTGTAATCTCACCTCCTAATGGACCTCATCATTTGTGATTATGGAGTGAATGTGACCCTACAAAAAGCAATGGTCTTGAAAAGGACTGAGATAAGCAGGTCGGGGGTGGTGGGGGTAGTGGTGGTAGTGGGGGGGTTTAAAGAAATTATTGAGGCAAGTCTATATTTTGTCTCTTCTTCTCTTGATTTGTTTAACATTATTTTGTGTTAATTTCTTTGGAACTAGAATTCAGAATTGTGTTTTTTTAAATACTTACAGCTGTAGATAGAAAGAAAGAAAGAAAGAAAGAAATGTTCTTTAGGCACCATGAATCCAAGAAATTGGGCCAGCAGAACTGCCTTCAACCAAAATACAGAACTGCAAACGGCCAAGGGATGCCATCACTATAGGTGCAAATTCAGAATAATCAATCCCTCTTTAGCTTATATACATTTTAATACTAGAAAGGGGAAACTATGTTCATTACTGAAATCGCTCATTAAAAAGAAATTGGACCACGTTCACATAGTAATTCGTGCCTTAGATATAAAATCTGACCAACTAGTAACTTGAACAAACAACTTGGAATACACAAAAGATGTGGGGAAGAGAATGACGCAGTTAGAGGGATTCAAAGATTGGCAATGGCTGTGTGACCACATGTAATGTTTAACCCAAAGTCCACTGAAAAGAATTAAACCTTTAATGCAGCAGTGCAACAAATTAGAGAACAAAGTATTTGCATGAAATATTAGACTTGTTTGGGAAGGTATTTAGATTTTATTAGCTTCCTATCTCACCAGCCAGTAAAGATTTTACATCTTAAAAATGTAAGATAGCCTACTAAAAATGAATAAAAGTGTTGAAGTTGGAAGGACCATCATCTGAAAGGTATCACATCTCGTATATAATAGGGCTGTCAATTAATCACAGTTAACTCATGCGATTAACTCAAAAAGATTAATTGCAATCAATGCAACAACAGAATACTAACTGAAATTTATTAAATATTTTTGGATGTTTTTCTACATTTTCAATATTGATTTCAATATTACAACACAGAATACAAAGTGCACAGTGCTCACTTTATATTATTATTTTTGATTACAAATATATATGCACTGTAAAAATGATAAACAAAAGAAACAGTATTTTTCAATTCACCTCATACACGTACTGAAGAGCAATCTCTTTATCGTGAAAGTGTAACTTACAAATGCAGATTTTTTTGGTTACATAACTGCACTCAGAAACAAAATAGCGTAAAACTTTAGAGCCTACAAGTCCACTCAGTCCTGCTTCTCATTCTGCCAATCGCTAAGACAAACAAGTTTGTTTACATTGATGGCAGATACTGCCGCCTGCTTCTTATTTACTTCACCTGAAAGTGAGAATAGGCGCTTGCATGGCACTTTTGTAGCCAGCGTTGCAAGGTATTTACATGCCAGATATGCTAAACATGCGTATGCCTCTTCCATGCTTCGGCCACCATTCACTTAAAGAGAACTTCCAAGCTGATGAAGCTCGTTAAAAAAATAATTTGTGATAATAATTTCAATTAAATTTGTGACTGTGTTCCTTGGGGAAGAATTGTATGTTTCCTGCTCTGTTTTACCTGCATCCATTTACAAACAATCTTTTGCAAAATAAAGTACATGCAAATCATTCTTTTACCTGCTAAATAACAAGTAAAACAGGTTGCTGAGACTTGGCTTCAACAGGGCCATGATTTCACGCCAAATTTGAAACTGTATTAGCTGGCTATGTTTTAGCCTAAGGAGGTACCTGGGGTACAACATGGCCAGCTAACATGACTACAGACATGTTAGTCTGTGTCTTAAAGTGGGTTTTCAGACATGTTCAGATAACTCAACTGAAATAACATGATTGAAAAAAATACCCCTTTAGCCTGTCAAAACGTACACCAAGGAGTTGTAATTGTTCTGCACCCTGGTTTCTGTATTTTTGTTTTCTCTATAAAATTTGGGAAGAAGAACTTCCTCTCACCATGCCACCAACTTGAAAATGTCAGTGTTATTTGTTGTATGCCGTGTAGCTGTAGACATCTCAGTCCCAGGATATTAGAGAGACAAGGTGGGTGAGGTAATATCTTTTATTGGACCAAATTCTGTGGGTGAGAGAGACAAGCTTTCAAGCCACACAGCGCTCTTCTTCAGGGGTATTCATTGTATTTTCTACGTGTAAACCTGATAGGCTTTGCGTTCATGTTGTTTCTGATATCATTAGTATTTACTTTGGATGGTCAAGATCTGGAGCAACAGGATAATCATATGTGAGATTTTCACCTTATGAAAAATTCAAATACAGCCACACCTGTCACAGTGTGTAACACAGTCTGGTATCCAAATATAGGGTGTCCTCCCAAGATCTGCTAGGGAGGCTGTATTGAGTCCTGCATTCACCCATCTGTTCATGTGCTCTACCAATATATTTGTGCTTGCAAAATACAATGAAACTATACAGTGATCTATGCTGCATTTTAAAATGTCTGAAAACTCTGAGGATAATCATTGTTTACATCTGTTACAATAATTCTGAGTCATCTCTCATTTGAACAGTGCAGTGAGGAAATCAACTGTAGATTCATTTGGTCAGAGCTGGATTGAATTCATTTTGGCCATTTGGAATAGCAATCCATCAGCTCTATAACACAGAGCAGGCGATCAGATTGATACCAATATGGTCTTATAAAATCTATAGTTACCTTCCTTTGATGGTCTTTCTGCCCTTTATGATGGTCACAGAAACCTGGTGGGTTTTCTAGTACTTATCATTCATGCAGCAAGGACAGTGCTGATTTATTTCTTACTCCTCACTGTGGTCCCATGTTGGTCAACAGTAAGCTTTGTGGAGCCTTTTTAGTGAGCATTGTGCCTACATGTCCCACTTGCACATAACCCTTGAATGGATATTTCTCCAGGTGCCTCCTCCTATGTAACAGAATAAGGTGTTAAGCATTTTTATTTGAATGAAGAATCTCTGTTGTTGTGATACAAGCATTCTGGGTGCTAACATGTACATATTACTTCCACCCAGCTAGCCATTAAACTATATCTATCTCTGGTAAGTATTCATTTCCTGAAATCGCTGAAAAGCGAAAATGGGTCTTGCCAACCCACCAATCTGGTCACCTCACTACCTTCCATTGTTTGGAGAAGTCTCTATTTAGACCCAAGTTTTGTAGCTTCATTTAATCTCTTCTGTTACTTATGTTTGAAATGCTTCTTGCCATTGTCTCCGTGGCATGGTCAGAAAAGAAGGTAAGAGTTTAAAAAAATGATGTTGTCCTTTTCTGGATTTTTTTCTTTGAATGTGGGTCAAAATCCTTGCACCCACATTTCAGCTTGTGTGGGGATATTCCTCTAAAAGAAGGAATCTGACAGAGTTAGAGAGCAAACTGCACTTTACTATTTCCTGGATTATTTTTAGAACTACATGAGTGAGAAAGCCTGAGACTAGATAGATGTTCCCTCTAACCAGGAAATGGAATGACTTAAGGTCATGAAGATACTCTCTCGAGCATTATACCCTGCATTCAGACACAACAGCAGTTTTTCAAATCATTAACTCAACCTATCACAGAATGTATCTGTTTAATAGGGCAATATCCATTAACTGAATTGTCCCTTACAAGGCTCACTTAAAGAGAACTATTTGTATTCATCTTCCAGATTGTGTTCCTTTCTAAATCATTGATACTTATAATTCACAACAAACAGAAGAAATGTTTTATATAGAATTTTTATATAAAATTTAAATAAAATAGCCAATAAATAAATAAAATAAATTTGATGCCATAGTCCCCAAGGTCAAATATTCGTAATCCAGTATATTATCTAAAAAATCATTTGTTCCAAAACAGAAAATGAACTTCAGTTTACTGACTGGAATAATATAGTGTATTCACACTTGTGGGTTTTTTTAGCAGCAGTCTGAGAATGTTTAACTCACACATACATTTCTATAGATATTTTCTTGTAGCAATGGTGATAACTACAAACTTTTCCTCCCTGTTTCAGGACCATTTATTCTAAAGTTCCAAAGTACAGCTACTATCATTTTTTCACTTTCCTTAATTTTATGGGAAAAGAAAACCTCTCTAAGGGAGAATGGAATTGAGTGATTTGTATACATTAAATACATTTTGTTGAATGATTTCCTGGCATTATGTATCTTGTTTCTGCTATGACAGAGTTTAACTATTCAGCACATTTTATATTTAACTCAGTTTTCCTTTCACACATGCACAGTTTTCCCCCCTAGATAATAATTACCCATATCTGTGTATGTTTTGCAAATGGAAAACAACATTAGGCCCTTATAGAATGTACAAATAATGTCCCAAAGGGTAATGCTTTAAACGAGAAGTGCCACTCCAGTGCTCTAGAAACACAAAAATATTGTAATTTACCCAAACCCTTAATTATTTTAAAATGATGCCAAATAAAGTTGTCCATAAAAATCCAAATGAACTGCCATACTGAAAAATCATGTTTTTAAAAATATGTATAGTCCAAACATAAAAAGTTGTATTTGACACAGAAGTGTTCTGCAGTATTAATAGCTGTCTTATTTCACATTCTCTCCAACTCTACTCCATACCTATAAAGGAATATTGCAACCGACGGGATAAATTCTAACAGTCCAGTCCCACTCTCATTGGCAAAACAGCCCCAGGCACAAACTGCCATTTGGAAGAGCGGTCTTCTATTCCTTCCCTTAATCGGTGCTGTGTTGGGCCACTCTAACTACATTATAAACTGGCACTTACAAAGTCACAGCACAAGCATTTCTGGTGTCTCTCCTCTTCTAGACATACCATGAAATGGAACAGCCATGGCTGCCGTTTATTGCTAACATACTTTCAGGGGATAAAGTGGAGGTGTGTAGAACCGCACTTCCTGCCACTTGGGTCTTCTTAGCGTATGCACAATGTGCCTCAGGTGGCACGTGAATTTGGTCGGTTGGTTGGCTTCTCCAGCCTGGGCCAGCTACTGACAGGGAGCATGATCCATGCTCCCTACCACTTGAGTCAAACAGACGCAATTCAAACTGCAATTATTGCAGAATGGGCATGTCAGCTATGCAGCTGCTGACTGAAACTGGCATTTTACATGCACATGTAGTGATCGAGAGAACAAAACCAACTTGTTCAGAACTTGTTTTATTGACACAGGGAGTGTTAGTCAGGACACAGGAGTTAACTCCAGCTGCACTCCTCCCAAGTTGCATGATTAAGCACCCACTTTTAATCATACACAACACATGTTCATTTTGTATTGTCCATAAAGAGTCTAGTACAGTGTTGGTCCCACACAAATAAATAACAATAGATTACTTATTTTGGAAAAATCCTGGGGGAGGAAAGGGGGTTCCTTTAAATTCTCCTAGGATAGAGATTAGCAATAGGCATGGCTAAACATCAGCTCTTAAGGATAAAATACAGTTTGAAGACTTGAAGACACTCACTTCAGTGAGCTGTAGCTCACGAAAGCTTATGCTCAAATAAATTGGTTAGTCTCTAAGGTGCCACAAGTACTGCTTTTCTTTTTGCGAATACAGACTAACACGGCTGTTACTCTGAAACCAGTTTGAAGACTATTACTTTGCAATTATTTATTCGTGTGTGATAATACCCAGAATGTTCTGGAAGTTTTTCAGACATTCAGGACAGAATGGTCCTAATCTGCCAAGTCTAAGGACAGAAAGATATAGAGGTTAGTAGAAAGAGAATAGCAGATTTTTAAATACAAATTAATTAGATTCACTCTAGCAGTATAACAGAAGTGGGTTTCTGAGGGACTTAGGGAGGACAATGTACAGGTTTGGAGCATAAGCTCAGGCTGGTCACATTATTCACAGAACACTGTGTAGAAGAGGACATGGAGGTGACTGTGGGAGAAGCTGATGAATGCGTGGAGAAAGTTGAGAAGACTGGAATGAAGGGCAAGGAAGCAACGCAAAACTCAATTAAGGAGGGGCAGAATGATGTAGGTCTTTCAAGGTGGAGAAAAGAAGTTTAAATCTGATGCAATAACATATGGGGAGCCGGTGGAGACATTCAAGGAGAGGAGTGATGTGATCACATGGGCAGGTGAGGAAAATGATTTTTTAGTGGTTACATCTTGTGTGAAATGGGGCAGTGTGTGTTTCAGAAAACAGGATGTTTTAGGAGTCAATGCAGAATATATTGAGGGCCTAAATAAGAGATTTGGCTGGGGAAGGGAAAGAAAAGGCTAGCTCTTCGAGATATTAAGGAAGAAGTAGCACTTCCATCCCCTCTTATGTATGCAAACTAGTAAAACAAATATTTCACATTAAAGGAACACAGCCAAGTAGTTGAGTCCCCAAATTAATTTTCTTTTTTAAAAATAATTATTACTTTTAAAAGATTCCATAAAATCTTTAAAAAGATTGAGAAATACTGAAACTGAAATATTTTCAGTCTAAATGTTGCAACCCTGTATTAGTGTATCAGAACTTCAAAGTGAAATAGAGTTGAAATTGACTGCAAAGTGAAGTGTCTGGTAAATTTCAATGACCAAGCTGGGCAAAAAGCAAATAGTAAACAAAGGAATAAATAGTCAAAGGAAAAATATGTATTTTAATTGTTCAATTTTA
This sequence comes from Lepidochelys kempii, assembly GCF_965140285.1. NCBI lineage: Eukaryota > Metazoa > Chordata > Testudines > Cheloniidae > Lepidochelys > Lepidochelys kempii. The sequence continues at coordinate 60,941,523 of NC_136382.1, forward strand.
ATAATTTAAATTATTGTTTGTATTACAATAGTATCTAGAGATTCCAACTGAGATCAGAGCCCCATTGTGTTAGGTATTTACAAATACTCAATAAGGCCTTGTCTACAGAACAAAGTTGAACTGCTTTAACTATAGCCTATATTGGTATAGTCAGCGTGGCACAATGTCCCTAGTGTGGATGCAGTTATATTGGTAAAAATGTGCTTATACAAGTATGGCTTATTTCCATTCTGGCATGGGAATAAGCCATACTTGCATAAACATATTTATACTGGTATAATTGCATCCACACTGGGGTGGTGGTGGTGGCGTACTAATATAATGGCATTGATTAAAAAACAAAACAAAACACATCCGTAAATTGACATAGTTATACCAGTACAAAAACTGTGTGTAGACCAGACCTAAGAGACAGTTCCTGCTGTGAAGAATTTATGAAGGCTAAACAGTAATAAAGCTCTCTTATTCCAGAATAAGTATGTCCACACATGGAGTTATTCAGCAATAACTGTTGCAAATACAATTCCCACACTACCTTAATCTAAATTAACTTTCAAGTGTAGACAAGCCCTAAATCCTGCAAAGGGCATGTTTGTAATCTTTTGTACTGTGGATACTGAATTAAATGGCATTACCCACTGAATGCATCCGATGAAGTGAGCTGTAGCTCACGAAAGCTCATGCTCAAATAAATTGGTTAGTCTCTAAGGTGCCACAAGGACTCCTTTTCTTTTTGCGAATACAGACTAACGCGGCTGCTACTCTGAAACCTGTCATTACCCATAGTGTGTAAAATTAAGCATTTTAAGACTTTTGAAGGATCAGGGCCTAAATAGGTAAGAGAAAACAGAGAGACAAGGTGGGTGAGGTAATATCTTTTATCTCTCTAATCTCCTGGGACCAACTGCACTACAACAACACTGCATATGGGAGAAAACAGAGGCAGAGATCTTATTTCCACTAGGAAAAGAAGTTACCACTTCTTAGCTAATGTGGTAAAATCTCACGGTATGTCTACGATGAATCCAAGCTGTGATTGTAGCTTGTGTAGATGTGCCCAAACTGGCTCTAATCTAGCTAGCCTGATTAGGGATAGCAGTGAAGCCCAAGCAGAATGGGCTTCAGCCTGAGCTGTGCAAGCCTACCCAGGATCCTGGGTACTGAATGGTGTGGCCAGCCCAGGCCAATGCCCATAGTGCCCTGACTGCACGGCAGAGCCAGCTCGATTCCAGCGGTCTTGTGTCTGTCTACACCTGATGTAACCGCACCTCCCAGTGCAATGTAGACGGGCTGTTTGCAACTGGCTTTTCCCTGCCGTTTGTACTCCTGTTGCAGGTAACCAGCGATCGCTACACCAGCAGGACGTTAGCACTTAGCTGAGTGGAGGTGACCCCCTCCCCTCCCCAGCCCGATACTGCAGGTCACAACGCAGGGCGCTGCCCGAGCCAGGACTGGGAGCCAGGGCTAAAGGGTGACACAGGGAGGGTCATTTCCCGCCGGACAGGCTCGAGCAGGGCGCCCAGGGGTTGCAGGTCACCAGGCCGGTGCCTGGAGCGCCCGGACTCAGCCCCAGTCTCAGGCCCGTTTTAGTGGGGCGGCGGCGCCCCAAGGGCCGGGGGCACCAAGCCGGGTTCCCTGCGGCGGGGGAGGACCCCGGGCAGGGGCCGGCCGGCCGGCGCGAGAGGGGACCGGGGCCGTGATGAGCCGCAGCCCGGCAGCTCCCGGGCCGAACCCCGGCGGAGGGGGGCGGCCGTGACGGGCGCGCCGGGCCGGGCCGGGACGCGCCTCCCCCTCCGTAGCGCTGACGTCTGCGGCGCCTCCCTGGACTCGGCTCCGGGGCGGGGCCGCAGCAGCGCAGGGGCCGCGGCGGCATCAGCTGGGGACGGAGCGCGGCGGCGGCAGGTAACCGGGGCCGCGCGGCGCAGCAGCGGCCGGCCGGAGCCAGGCTCCCCGGGCCGGAGAGCTCCGCGGCAGGGCCCGGGCCCTCGGCTCGCCACCCCCCTTCCGGGCTCTTCTGCCCTCCCTGGCAGCCCCTGGGGCCGCCCCCGGCCCGCTGGGGTCCCGGGTACCCACCTCTCCTCTCCCCCGCCCTGGGGCGCTGGGCTCCGGCTCCCGGGGTCTTTCTCTGCCGGGCCGCCGCGCGCCGGCCCCCGGCCACTGCGGGGAGGCGGCAGCGGGAGCCCCGCTGCCGGGGAGGGCTGGGGGCGCCGGGCGCTTGGGCGGGCGGTGGGGGCGCGCACCTGTCGGGGCGGGGGAGGAACGCGGGCGGGCGAGGGAGAGCGGCCCGGCAGGGGAAGCGTTCGCCGGACCCAGGGGCGCGCAGCGTGTCGGGCTGGGAAGGGAGTCGGAGGTTCTGGGAACTTTCCGGCTGAGCTGGTTGTTGGGACAAGTTTCTAAATCCGATTGTGCCTGTGTCCGTGTCCAGAGCATTATTCGTAGGGTGCAAGGTCTCTTACCCCACCAGCTGTAGAAAAGATACTTAGTCGTCGGACTGATTTAGATGCGACTCTCGAAATTCCCTGTTCTACCCCAAATAGAGGCTTTTCTGGAGAGGTTTAGAAATCGGCAGGTTAAAGAGGTTAGACGTTAGGAGGAAAGTAGCTAATTCTCTCTTGCATTTTCGTTGTGTACAGTAGCTCTCACCTCACACACCTTTCTTTAAATAAACATACAGTCTGCCAATTACTTGGGAAGGAGAAATAGAAGGGCCAAACAAGAACATGAGTCCCAAGTATTCACAGACACATCCTGAGCTCCTGCACAGTAGTTAGAGTCAAGGTCTCATGCTGGGGCCTCTAAATTCTGTATTTGAAGATTTAAGCAATTGAAAGGGAGAGCTCAGGGATTCATCTGGAAGAAGGTAGACTTTTCCTAGCAGGGTGATTTTTTTTTCTTAGAGTGAGAACTTTCTTATTGTGCATACGTACAGATAAAGTGCTTTTTTGTACTCTGTGAAAATGTCATTTTAATCATCTCACTCAGAAATTCCTTCTTGTGGTGTTTTGTATAATTTTATTCTGTAACAGACAACTGCTGCGAAGGTAAATGCTAAAATTACGCTGGGTTTCAGTTGGACTATTGTAGTCTCCATGTCAAAAGCCTAAACATTTCTGTGCAAGTACAACTATACAAAGTAAAGACTCCTCGTGTGGACAAAGCCAGGTTTTGTATCGACTGCTCTAAGGACATATAATCGGGATTGCAAAAAGCATGCTTTCTGTTGAAGCTCTTTGCCCTTTTGCAGGTTTGATTACTTTATGCTTGTCACTTTCTCAAAAACGATTTACACTATCAAAACGCTGACTTCTAAGCTCTGTATCTCCACATTAATTTTCAAGCAAAACAAAGTTTAATAAAAATGTTCTTTCACTGCACAGTTAATCAACCATTATGTGGAATACAATGCACAATGTATCCTATGTATTGTAGATGCTTACAGATGCTTGACCAATGGATTCCTCACTAGTAAATCCTAACACTACCAGATACCTGTAAAAACTTGAAATGGCTAAATTAATAGACTAGATGAAAGGATGTTTGTTACTTATTACTTAGGTAATTGCTGTTGATAGACTGTATCAACCCACACTGTTTTTGTCAAAGGTGGGAGTAAGTGTGTGTCATTATTTAAAATAAGTGTCTTGGCTTACTCATGCAGGGTAAAGAACTTTCTGTGGAATGAGCTAATTTCTCACAATTCAGTTGAATTTATTCGGCCATAAAACAGCCTATGCACTTGTTATCAGAGTACAAAGGTTGAGAACTGAGTCAAGTTTTCCTTTATTGCAAAAACTAACAGAGTGTAAAGAGAAACTCTCAGGTTAAATTCTATCTATAATTTAGTTTTTCAGAAGAAAATAAGGTTGGTAAAACCTAAGAACAATAGGAATGTTTCTATGATTTTCTTTAAAGCTTCCACTGGATTTTTTAAAAGCAATTTTGTTCCTATACTGTTTGATATTCAGACCCTGCAGAACTGTGCCTATGTGTAAGATCCAGAAAGAGAACATGACTGTAAACAAAAGTAAAACTAATTGATTTAATTTCATTGTCCAGGTTGAGATAATAAACACAAAATTAAAATATCAGATAGTGAAATGTAAAATCTTTCAGGATCTAAAATGTTTGTTTTAACATGGTAAATAAGTGTTAATGTGGCTGTATCCTTCAGCTACAGTGCTGCAGCTGTGCCTCTGTAGTACAGACAGTTCCTATGTTGACGGAAGGGGTTTTTCCGGGGATGTAGTAAATCTGCCTTTCTGAGAGGTGGTAGCAAGGCTGGTGGAAGAATTCTTCCATTGACCTATCTGTGTTTACACTAGGGGTTAGTTTGATGGAACTGTGGCACTCAGGGCACAACTTTTTTCACAACCCTGAGTGGCATAGCTAGGTTGATGTAACTTTTAAGTGTAGACCAGACCTTAGTAGAAGTACAGTTGCTGCTTCATTATGAAATTTGTTATAAAATTGCAAAGTCAGGAGGAAGACTCCAGCAAAATGCAAGAATGAAGACAATGCTATGTGGGCTGGTAAACTTGGGTCAAAGTTCAAGTGTGAAGCTGTGGAATCTATGTGATTGTCATGGATTAAAGCCATAGGATTGGATCAGAAGGCTCTTTTAGACCTGTGCGGTCTTGCATGTCCGATACATCATCGTATCCCTTATAGTAACATCTCCAGCCTGTCCAGTAAAAGCCACTTTACTCCTTTAAAATAAATATAATTTCTATAATGTCAGACTGCCGTCATTTTCATTGTTTTGTAGTGATGTGATTTTACACCTTAATAAAAATTTGGATATTAAGAGCAATAATAGTTGAGGCAAACTCTTTGAACACATATTCAACTACAATGTGCTGTGTTTCAGGGCTGGATTAACCTTTTGTGGGCCTGGCGCCAAACATATTTGTGGGCCCCCATGGAAGCAATGGAGCATGGCTTGAGGAGGTCAGTCCCCAGAGCAAGGGGCCAGCCAGGGGCAATGGGGCATGGCATGGCAGGGGCAGCCCTGCTCCACCCAGCCCAGTGTGAGGACACTATTTACAAATCAGCAGTTGTCAGACGCACAATGGCCTGCCTGGCCTTGTGCTGCCAGCGTGCCCCTTCCCCTTGGAGGGAGGATCCGTGCCATGGTACACAGCACCCCCCCCCCCCAAAACCCCATAGGTGTGACTCCATGGGTGCTTCGGGGGTGGAGCACCCACAGAAAAAAAAATAGTGTGTGCTGTGCACCCAGTGGTGGCCCTGCTGATCAGCTGTTCAGCAGCTGGCAGGAGGTGCTGGGAGAGAGGGGAGGAAGAGGTGGAGCGAGGGCAGGAGCCTCGGGGGAGGGTGAAGAATGGGGCAGGAAGAAGCATGATGGGGGTTTGGGGGGAGAGTGTGGAGTGGGGGCGAGGCTTGGGGCAGAGCACCCACAAAGAAATCAGAAAGTCAGCACCTCTGCAACACCCCCCACCCCTCCCAACTCCCTATGGCCAGAGGGACAAATGCAGTGCCCCGAACAACCTTGCAGGCTGAGCAGAGCAAGTGGTGGGTGGGGGAGAGCTGGCGGGGTCTCAGGGCACAGTGCAAGCAGAGCAGGCCAGGGCCCCTTCTGAGCATGGGCCCGGCCCCAGTGGTGCTATTGTAAACCCAGTACTAGTTCCATAGGCCCCTCTCCTGTATTGTGTAGCACTTGGGCGGACTGCTGCATCCCCATGCTCTGTAATGTGGCGTCGGCACTGTAAGTGATTTTAAACAAGCGAAGACCGGGAAGGTCAGAGTTAAGATTGAGATGCTTGCTCATCATGTTTTCACTAGTGTGTATTGTATGAGTTATTGCCTACCATTTGAAGAGCTATAGCAATTTCTGTTTTGATACATTTTCAAAGGCATTTTCAATCTGTAGTATGCTAAATTTTAAAGACCAAGATTAAAAAAACCCCAACTTCTAATGGCCAATTTGAAATAATATATATCTATACTTTAAAAAACTGATGTGTAACTTCAGTAAATTTGTATAGAATGTTGAAATGTGGCAGCTTTTTGCTTGCATTCCTGTTGTTTTAAATGCTACATTTGTTTGTCCCAGCTTGTAGTAAATACTGATAGCTGAGTCCTGAATACATGTGTTTATGAAGAAGTACTTACAGACACTTCATTATAGTTTGGAGTGTTGATGTAGCCATGTTGGTCCCAGGATACTAAAGAAACAAAGTGGTTGAGATAATATCTTCTATTGGACCAACCTGAAGAAAAGCTCTGTGTAGCTCGAGAGCTTGTCTCTTTCACCAACAGAAGTTGGTCCTTTAAAGATATTACCTCACCCACCTTGTCTCTCTACTGACACTATACAGTAAAGAATACTATAGGGATATAATGAACATATGGAATAGAATTGCTATTGAATTAAAGGTCTGTTGAAGAAGTCAAATGTGCCTGCGTTATGTGGAAAGCTAAAAGGAGCTGGCCTGATGGACTAAGCAGTCTTCTCCAGTTGTCAGGGTGTTGTAAATTAATAACAGGTTTCAGAGTAACAGCCGTGTTAGTCTGTATTCGCAAAAAGAAAAGGAGTACTTGTGGCACCTTAGAGACTAACCAATTTATTAGAGCATAAGCTTTCGTGAGCTACAGCTCACTTCCGCAGATGCATCTGAGGAAGTGAGCTGTAGCTCACGAAAGCTTATGCTCTAATAAATTGGTTAGTCTCTAAGGTGCCACAAGTACTCCTTTTCTTTTTGTAAATTAATAAATTTTTAATATCAAGATGAAGCTGTAAATTCTTGGGCTCTTTCATTTGCAGTAGAATTATGTATAATATTTAACTATTAATGATTATACATATAAATGTAATTTTTATGCACTTTAGTCAACATACATATTCATCTAGTGTAACAAAACCCTCAGCATATTGATAGAAACAATTGATCTAGACAAAGTGACAGGTTTCTCAGTGGAGCGAACTTTTCCTGTTAGGAGCAGGAAAGACGAGTGAATAGTAAGTGTCTATATTTCAGGGCCTAATCAAAAATTATTGAAATTAATAGAAAAATTCCCATTGACTTCAGTTGGAGTGGGATTGAACCCTTAAACAGTAATTTTCTAAATAGAACCTGGGCTTACCTGTATAGTTTTTATTTAATATTGAATGGAAAGAAAACCTCTGTGCTGTCTGTCATTTTCTATAACAACATTTCACAAATGATCCTGCTGAACCTATTTTGCAAAGATGAAGTTAAATGGACAGTTCAGTTTTGTTAAAGGCATAGTTTTATCTGATCGTGGATTATCATTTAGTTTACTATAGTAGGTGTCTCTCTTTTTTTTTTAAAGTTGCCTAGATCTAGTTAATTTGTTGAAATCCAGAAAATTTTAACCAAGTGAAATTAGTATGTTGAAGTAGACACCCAGTAGCACCAAAGCAATAAATCTGGCAGGTACACAAATCTTGTTTATATCAGGTAGGGAGGTGGTTATTTGATTAAGTGGCAGCAGCTTTTTGAAGTGAAACTAAGCTACCTACTTTTATAGATGGCCTGGAGCTTGGTCTACCCACAAGAATTCTGGTGCTCACAGGGTTAAATCAAGTACTTAGAAAGCATGGGTGAACACAGTCTTACAAGCGTTACAAGTATTGTTTATATTCACATTATCTCTGAGCAAAACCTGCTCTCCACTGATAACTCAGAGCTCAGTCTTGCTTATCTGTTAGCTGCTCTGACTTTACTTTGCTCTCAGGCTTGCATTGAGCTATTGAGGAAGTATTTGTATGGACCCACATCTGTTCCCAACCCCCAGGATCCTGGCTAGTGTGAGTGCAGTTGAGTCAGTATAGTAGCCATTTTTAATGAGAGATTGCATATTTGTGAGCAGCAAGTTCAGCCACTTTATTCTTAAATTACATGGAAATTTCAAAACATACCCAGCATTCAGATGACAGGGTACAAGAATTAAAAATATTAAAACAGATATTTTAGTGATTGTAACACGCTTTATTTAGATGTCTCTATGTGGATAAGGAATTTAATAAGATGCATTTATGCTTAGCTTTATGGAGTCATTGACCGGATGACTGGAAAAAGGCTAATGTAGTGCCAATCTTTAAAAAAGGGAAGGGAAATGGGAAAGAGATGGCCAGCCCTCTGTGGAGATAGAGGTGGTTAGGGACGATTTAGAAAAGCTGGATGTGCACAAGTCCATGGGGCCGGACGAGTTGCATCCGAGAGTGCTGAAGGAATTGGCGGCTGTGATTGCAGAGCCATTGGCCATTATCTTTGAAAACTCGTGGCGAACGGGGGAAGTCCCGGATGACTGGAAAAAGGCTAATGTAGTGCCAATCTTTAAAAAAGGGAAGAAGGAGGATCCTGGGAACTACAGGCCAGTCAGTCTCACCTCAGTCCCTGGAAAAATCATGGAGCAGGTCCTCAAAGAATCAATCCTGAAGCACTTGCATGAGAGGAAAGTGATCAGGAACAGCCAGCATGGATTCACCAAGGGAAGGTCATGCCTGACTAATCTAATCGCCTTTTATGATGAGATTACTGGTTCTGTGGATGAAGGGAAAGCAGTGGATGTATTGTTTCTTGACTTTAGCAAAGCTTTTGACACGGTCTCCCACAGTATTCTTGTCAGCAAGTTAAGGAAGTATGGGCTGGATGAATGCACTATAAGGTGGGTAGAAAGCTGGCTAGATTGTCGGGCTCAACGGGTGGTGATCAATGGCTCCATGTCTAGTTGGCAGCCGGTATCAACTGGAGTGCCCCAAGGGTCGGTCCTGGGGCCGGTTTTGTTCAATATCTTCATAAATGATCTGGAGGATGGTGTGGATTGCACTCTCAGCAAATTTGCGGATGATACTAAACTGGGAGGAGTGGTAGATACGCTGGAGGGGAGGGATAGGATACAGAAGGACCTAGACAAATTGGAGGATTGGGCCAAAAGAAATCTGATGAGGTTCAATAAGGATAAGTGCAGGGTCCTGCACTTAGGACGGAAGAACCCAATGCACAGCTACAGACTAGGGACCGAATGGCTAGGCAGCAGTTCTGTGGAAAAGGACCTAGGGGTGACAGTGGACGAGAAGCTGGATATGAGTCAACAGTGTGCCCTTGTTGCCAAGAAGGCCAATGGCATTTTGGGATGTATAAGTAGGGGCATAGCGAGCAGATGGAGGGACGTGATCGTTCCCCTCTATTCGACATTGGTGAGGCCTCATCTGGAGTACTGTGTCCAGTTTTGGGCCCCACACTTCAAGAAGGATGTGGATAAATTGGAGAGAGTCCAGCGAAGGGCAACAAAAATGATTCGGGGTCTGGAACACATGAGTTATGAGGAGAGGCTGAGGGAGCTGGGATTGTTTAGCCTGCAGAAGAGAAGAATGAGGGGGGATTTGATAGCTGCTTTCAACTACCTGAAAGGGGGTTCCAAAGAGGATGGCTCTAGACTGTTCTCAATGGTAGCAGATGACAGAACGAGGAGTAATGGTCTCAAGTTGCAGTGGGGGAGGTTTAGATTGGATATTAGGAAAAACTTTTTCACTAAGAGGGTGGTGAAACACTGGAATGCGTTACCTAGGGAGGTGGTTGAATCTCCTTCCTTAGAGGTTTTTAAGGTCAGGCTTGACAAAGCCCTGGCTGGGATGATTTAACTGGGAATTGGTCCTGCTTCGAGCAGGGGGTTGGACTAGATGACCTTCTGGGGTCCCTTCCAACCCTCATATTCTATGATTCTATGATTGAAAGTTACCATTTTTCCCCTAATGATATTTGCTGATCACTTTAAGCCTAATGCTGCTCTGTACCCATGCAGGAGGGTTTAGTTACTGGAAGGTGTTCAGAGACTTGAGTGATCCCCTAGCGTATCATATGTTTCTGCTGCAGTGCTAAAAGTGTTGTCTACATGTCCCACAGGATGATGATGTTGTTACATCTTCTGTTTTCTATTGCTTTTTCTTTTTGATTTTTGGATTAACTGAAGTCTGTCAGTCTCATTTCTCCTCCCCCCCCCATTTACATTTTCTAAAATTAGACCTGCCAGCTATGTACATCGTACATCGTATCATCCCTCTGCTGTCCTCAGCTATTCTGTGCTGGGATCAAGTTATTTTTCTGAGACTAATATTCTTGTACATTTCAATAACAGTGTGACAGCTTGCCCCCCCCTTCCGGGTGCCACCTGATGTACTGGGGTACCACTGAGCCAGCCTGTTCCATTATCCTGGGCCCTCTCACCCTGTCCTGCTAAGCCAGGCCCTCAAGCCTTCTCTAGCGCACACTCAGGTAGGGACGCACCCAGCTGCAGAAAGACACAGACACTGAAATCAGTACTGCATGGGAAGACTTTCAGCTAAGGAATTGCCCAGCACTCAAGTGCATTCTCCCCCGGAGAGTAAACCCAAATTGTATTGTCTTGCACTGCAACGAGAACTGTACAGCATAAGCTAATAGAAATTTGCTCTCTCCCTGGATGTGGAGAGAGAGATGCACAGCTTTTTGCCGCTGCCGCCATGAATTACACAAACTGGGTTTAAAACAAAAACAAGTTTATTAAGTACAAGCAGTAGATTTTAAGTGATTACAAGGGATAGCCAACAGCTCAAAGCAGATTACCTTATTAAATAAACAAAACCCAAATGGAGTTTAACACACTAGATAGGTAGGATGTAAATTAGCAGATTCTCACCCTGAGTGATAAACAGGCTGGCAGACTCTTAAGGCACAAGTTTCCTTGGCTTTCCCAGGTTTTCATACACAAGCTAAAGATCCTTCTAGCCTGGGACCATCACTTCCCACAGTTCCGTCCTTGCCCCTCAGGTGTTTCCAGGTGTGTTCTTGCAGGAAGAGTGAGATCCCCCCATGATATCATTGTCCCCCTTTCTGGAAAGCTCTTTTGCTGTGACCTGTGTCAAGCAGTTCCCATTGTGTTGTTCTCTCTCTGAGAGGTTTCTATTGTACACAGTTCCTGGGGTAATCCGTGTGCTTATGTGCATTCCTCCATAAGCCATTAACATGGTTTGGCCTTTTTACTGTCGTACCTGAAACACTGCTTGTGGGTGCTTTCAACCACACATGTTTCAGTAACACATACACAGCCAAACTTCATAACTTCACATATGACAACACATACAATCCAATGAAAAGTTAATGTCTAGCAGATCAAGACTTTTAGACTGGTACCTCACAAGGCATACTTTGTACAAAACACATCCTAATTACATGACAATGGTGAATATTGGGGTGTCAGGATGTCACAAATGGACCTTCTCATAAGAACTGATGAGACAGGGCAGAGGAAGAGGGTGACTTATATGTATCCGCTCAAGCCCTGATCCTGAAAATAAGTAGAAAAATGGCCGTTCCTTGTTGTCCAGGTGCACAGAATGGAAAGAGTTTGTATTTGGTACATTTTGCATCGGTACTTCTGAAAGCAGAATTTAGCTCAGAAATTTGGACTTGGATAACAGTTGATTCCTGAAACAGAACAGAATCTGACTTCTTTTTCACAGATGTATTGGGATCTGCAGTGTTACCAGGACCAAAATGTAGTACAGTGGTTCTCAACTAGGGGTCCGGAGCCCCCACTTGGTGGGCCGCGAAAAGGTTTCAGGAGGTCCGCCAAGCAGGGCCAGTGTTAGATTCACTGGGGCTCAAGGCAGAAAGCCGAGGCCCTGCCATATGGGACTGAAGCCCAGGGTCCTGAACCCTGCCACCTGGGGCTGAAGTTGAAGCCTGAGGAACTTAGCTTCATGGGGCCCCTTGTGGTGTGGGGCCCTAGGCAGTAGCCTTGCTTGCGACTCCCTAATCCCAGCTCTGGCTTTTATATGCAGAAAAAAGTTGTTGTAGCACAGCTGGGCCTTTGAGTTTTTATAACATGTTGCGGAGGGGGAAGGGGGCTCAGAAAGAAAAAGGTTGAGAACCCCTGATGTAGTACAAACTTTTTCACCGTAGTAAGTAAATATTATGAATAAGGTGACGATTTAGTCACAGAGGTCATGGCATTCATGCATTCCGTGACTTTATTGGACCTCCAAAGAATGGAGCTGTTGAGTAAGAAGACCATTTTTACTTAAGATGTTTCAGAGTAGGGGATGGAGGCTAGACTGTGTGCCCCTTCCCTGCTGCAACTTGGGCTGGATGGGTGCAATCAGGACCCGGCAGTCCCTGACCTGTGGTTTGTGGCGGGTGGAGGGACTGCAGCTGCGGTGGGCTCCGGAGCAGGGACTATGCACCCCGTGGCTGCATTCCCTGCTGTGCCCCATCCCTACAGCTTCCGCCGGGCGCTGCAGCCAGGGCCATGCAACCCAGCCGCGTGGCTTCCATTGGCTTCCCAGGCTGCAGCCAGCTCCAGAGCTGGGGCTGTGCACTCCCTGCTGTGCCCCAGCCCCGCAGCTTCTGCTGGAGGCCGCACTGCAGCCAGGGCTATGCACCGCAGCCCCATGGAACATATATAAGATATATACATACACGTGCAGATAAGTTGGAAGTTACCATACAAACTGTGAGAGGCTAATTAGTTAAGATGAGCTATTATCAGCAGGAGAAAAAAACTTTTGTAGTGATAATCAAGATGGCCCATTTCTTCCAGGTTATCTGTATGTATATGTATATATCTTACTATATGTTCCATTCTATGCATCCGATGAAGTGGGCTGTAGCTCACAAAAGCTTATGCTCTAATAAATTTGTTAGTCTCTAAGGTGCCACTAGTACTCCTGTTCTTCGTGCATAGTAGTTTCCTCAGGAAGTCAGTGGTGTCTCGAAGATAGCTAGGAGTGCTGGTAGCATAGGGTTGAGGAGAGAGTCCAAATAGCCGGATAGTCCTGCCATGTAAGAGTGAGATGATGGAGTGTCCAGGATTTCCAGGTTTATGGATCCTGGGTAGCAAATAGAATACCCCTGATCGGGGCTCTAGGGGTGTGTCAGTGTTAATTTGTTCCCGTGCTGTAGCAGGGAGTTTCTTGAGCAGATGGTATAGTTTCTGTTGGTATTCCTCAGTGAGATCGGAGGATAGTGGCCTGTAGAATGTGGTGTTGGAGAGTTGTCTGGCAGCCTCCTGTTCATAATCCAACCTGTTCATGATGACTATAGCACCTCCTTTGTTAACCCTTTTGATTATAACGTCAGAGTTGTTTCTGAGACTGTGGGTGGCATTGTGTTCTGTACAACTGAGGTTATGGAGTAAGTGATGCTGTTTGTTCAAAAAAAAAAAGGAGTACTTGTGGCACCTTAGAGACTAACATATTTATTTGAGCATAAGCTTTCTTGAGCTCACGAAAGCTTATGCTCAAATAAATTGGTTAGTCTCTAAGGTGCCACAAGTACTCCTTTTCTTTTTGCAAATACAGACTAACATGGCTGCTACTCTGAAAGCTGTTTGATCACAATTTCAGCCAGTGCACGTCTGCGGAAGCACTCTATGTAGAAGTCCAGTCCGTCATTTTGACCATCAGGAGGAGTCCACGCAGAATTCTTCTACTTGTAGCGTTGGTAGGAGGGTTCCTGTAGGTGGTTAGTGCTCTGTTCAGTGGTGTGTTGAAAATATTCCTTGAGTCGGAGATGGCGAAAGTAGGCTTTCAGATCACCGCATAACTGTATCATGTGCGTGGGAGTGGTGGGGCAGAAAGAGAGTCCCCAAGATAGGACAGACTCTTCTGCCGGGCTAAGTGTGTGGTTGGATAGATTAACAATATTGTTGGGTGAGTTAAGGGTTCCACTGTTGTAGCCCCCTGTGGCATGTAAGAGTTTAGTGTCCTTTTTCCTCTGTAGAGAAGTAAAGTGTGATTTGTAAATGGCTTGTCTTGTTTTTGTAAAGTCCAGCCACCTGGAAGTTTGTGTGGAAGGTTGGTTTTGTATGAGAGTCTCCAGTATTGAGAGCTCATTTTTGATCTTCTTTTGTTTGCTGTACAGGATGCTGATCAGGTGGTTCCTCAGTTTCTGTAAGTGTGTGTGTGTGGCACAATCTCTCACGATAGTCAGTTTAGTATGTCGATTGCAATGGATTTTTTACCTTCAGTCCATTTGGTATGATGTCCATCTGTTTGAAGTTGGAGAGGAAGATGTCTGTCTGAATCTGTGCAAGTTTTTTCGTGAAGTTAATGGATTTCCACTTCATACGGCTAAATTCAGCTTGTGCACGTCTGCGGATCAGGAATGGTAACATACAAAAGCCAGTAGGAGAACACTTCAATCTCCCTGGACACTCAGTAACAGATTTAAAAGTTGCTATTCTTCAACAAAAACCCTTCAAAAACAGACTTCAAAGAGAAACTGTTGAGCTACAGTTCATTTGCAAAATTAACACCATCAATCTGGGCTTACAGAATCATAAAATATCAGGGTTGGAAGGGACCTCAGGAGGTCATCTAGTCCAACCCCTGCTCAAAGCAGGCACAATCCCCAATTTTTGCCCCAGATCCCTAAATGGCCCCCTCAAGGATTGAACTCGCAACCCTGGGTTTAGCAGGCCGATGCTCAAACCACTGAGCTATCCCTCCCCCCTTGAGTAGGGACTGGGAGTGGCTGACTCACTACAAAAGCAATTTTCCCTGTTTTGTTATTGACACGTCCTCAATTATTGGGAGTGGACCACATCCACCCTGACCTAATTGGCCTTCAACATTGGTTCTCCACTTGTATGGTAACTCCCTTCTCTTCATGTGCCAATACATATTTATGCCTGTTTCTGTAATTTTCACTCCATGCATCTGAAGAAGTGGTTTTTTTTAACCCACAGAAACTTATGCCCAAATAAATCTGTTAGTCTTTAAGGTGCCACTGGATTCGTCATTGTTTCTGTGCATACAGACTAACACGGCTACCCCTCTGACATTGCGAACTATGAAGACAGAATTTTTTGAACAGAGTGGAAATTTATATTATTGTTAGAAGAAAAGGAGTACTTGTGGCACCTTAGAGACTAACCAATTTATTTGAGCATAAGCTTTCGTGAGCTACAGCTCACTTCATCGGATGCATACTGTGGAAAATACAGGAGATGTTCTTATACATACAAACCATGAAAAAATGGGTGTTTACCACTACAAAAGGTTTTCTCTCCCCGCACCCCACTCTCCTGCTGGTAATAGCTTCTCTAAAGTGATCACTTTCCTTACAATGTGAATGATAATCAAGTTGGGCCATTTCCAGCACAAATCCAGGTTTTCTGTACCAGAGTGCATAAAAGGTTAGGGCTTGGTTCGGTTCCTTTGTTTTTGTTTTTATTGCATCAACATAGGTAATGGTTTAAAGAGGTTTTTTTTTTTTTTTTTAAGGTTTGTATCTGATAATAAAAACAAGTAGCTGCTCTAATGTGGGTGTAAAATACTGTACAACAACTAGTCATCAGCTAGCATTTCACAGCACGTCTAATAAAGGTCTCAAAACCTGAAATCTGATATTTTCAGCTCTTCTTAAATAAATATTTAATGAAAGTAGTCGAGATAACTGTAAGACTGGAAACATCTGAAGGGCAAAATATTTTCAGAAGTATACAATATCATTTTTTGTCTTTTGTGGATATTGTTGAATAAAATGCTTAGTTTTTGAAATTATACTCAATGTATGGAATACATAATATTTAAACCTTTTAATAAATTGCACTAAAGTTAAAACTGATGTTTTGAATGTCTAATTTTTATAGATGGTTGACCCACAAAATCCTACATTATTGAAAACCATTTGAGCAATTTTTCCTTGACTTTTTATGCATGTTTCATCTTTGAGATTCAGTACTTAATACTATTGTTGAGGGATGAGTACTAGGAGGCACAATTGGCTTGTGTGGTCTGCTGCTAGTTTCTAAAATACATGCTGAGATGCAGTAGAGAAGCAGAAATTATTGTGATTATATTTGAAGGGGCTCCAATGTTGATCCAGAGAATGTAGACTAGTAAGCCCTACATCTGTGTCTGTCCAATTGTTTAAAATGTCAATTAAAAACAGAATAACAAAACACCAGGAAGATCATGATATGATCGGGTCTAGCCAACAGAGATTCTGCAAAATAAAATTCTTTCTAATCTGTTAGAAGTCTTTGAATCTGTCAGTGAATAAGAGAGCATTTACTAAATGGATTTAGACTTCCAAAATGCCTTTGACAAGGTTCAACACAAGAGGCTAGTAAAAAAGTTAAGTAGTTATGCGGTGAGAGACAAAGTATTGTCATGGATTAAAAACTGGGTTGAAGACAGCAAGCAAAGAGTAGGATTAAATTGTAATTTTTCATCATTGCAAAAGGTTATGTATTAGGTCCCCATGTTTTATAATACAATTAAGCTTGGAATAATTTGATTTTTTTTAAAGAAATAATTTTGATGGATAACATCGGTATTTATTTCTAAGATTTTTTTTTTGTATTTTTATCAATTTAAATTTTCACAGTTGCAGGAAATTTCGGGAGGATCAGTAGTGTGGGTCAGACAATTATTTAATGACAATAGACATTGAGATTAAAAGAAAAACTGAGAAAACATATTGTCAACATCGAATGTCAAAATATCCAAAGTAAATATCCTTAAATAAAACTTCAATAAATTCTCTAGCAGCATTTTTCTTACTTTGCCTATATTATTGATGGAAATATTTTTGTTTTGTTTGTACGGTGAAATTGATGTTTACTGACAGCGACTAAAAATATCTCACCCTTCCAAACCTAAATATATTAATGAACTGGAAGAGGGATGAACAGTGAGATAGCAACATTTTCAGATGACCTAAAGTTATTTAAATTAGTCAGGATCAGATACGAGTGTGGTGAACTTCAGATGCAACTAAAAAAGCTAGGTGAATGGTTAGCATGATCGGGCAAATTAACTGTATCTGCTCAAGAAAGGGAGCTGGGTGTTGTGGAGAACTCAATAAAGACCTCTGCTCAATGTGCTGCTATGGTCAAAAAAGCAAACAAGATGTTATGTTGCATAAGGAATGGGATGGTGTCTAAAACAAAAATAATATTATGCCTTTATATAAATCAACAATGCAGCCTCATCTGGAGACTGTACTTTGCTGCTCACCCTATTTTAAAGAGCATAATGCAGAATTAGAGGGGGTTCAGAGAAGGTGACAACACTCAAGGGCATGAAAATCTCACATTTGAAGAAATTGAGAAGAGTGGGATTGTTCACCTTAAAGTGGAGCGGAATAAGAAGGGACATGATAAAAATATATAAAATAGTGAATGGTATAGACGCTAGATCAGTAACTTCTGTTCTCCATGTCTGTTAACAAAAGAAAAAAGGGACCTTGAGTGGAAATTAAAAGGTGGAAAACTCAAAAACTGATAAAAAGAAAAGGAGTACTTGTGGCACCTTAGAGACGAACAAATTTATTGGAGCATAAGCTTTCGTGGGCTACAGCTCACTTCATCAGTCTCTAAGGTGCCACAAGTATTGCTGTTCTTTTTGCGGATACAGACTAACACGGCTGCTACTCTGAAACCTGATAAAAGAAAGTGATTTTGACATGTATAATTAAGCTGTGGAACTTACTCCCACAGAAAATTGTTGATGTCAAGGTCTTAATAAGCTTTTAAAAGGAAATGGCTATTTATATGGACATCAAGAATATTCATTTGTTATAATTAACTATAACAATTTTTTGGAAATGATATTAAACCTCCTGCTGCAGAGTTTAAGTCAGTCTCTAATAGTTAGAGATCAAGAGAAGATCTGTTTGAGGGCAGATTGTCCCACGTCTGCCTAATGGAGGGTTGTGATTGAAGCATCTGGTATTGGTCTCTCTTTCCAGCAGTAGCAATTACTAGAGATTATTGTTGAGGATGCTGAACATTATTATAAAGAGTAGGGTGGCTGTACTTCAGGTGTGACACTTCCCTTGAAGGGCAAGTGTGCTGTCTGTCTGAACAGTATTCCATGTAAGAGACACCTGTGCTTCAGAGAGTGCGGCCTTGGCTTTCAATGGTTTTCTAGGTGCAGGTCAAGGTTGGTGACAGTAGGCATTTTTAGAAGCTGTTTTCTCTGGTGTTTGCAGAAATTCAGAGAACAATGAGCAAGGCCTATGTATTCTCTCAGGGGCTGAGCAAGGATGACAATCATGAATTCTTTAATGTCATTCTGTTGGTTTGCTGGTGGAGAGGGAGGAAAATGCAAGCTGTGAATTTGCCAAAATATGTGCATTCAGAATGGCAGAAATGAGGGGCGGGGTATGGTTTTCTAGTAAGTCCAATGTAGACAAATGTGAGAGCAGCAGGCAGGCTCTTGGGAAAGGGAATTTATGGACGATCTACTTGGGGGTAGAGAATGGAAATTTAGTAATGGAAGTAAACATTTAAGTGAGGCTGGGCTGGGGGAAGGAATTGGTTGCTACTTTTTGAAGCTCAGCTGTTAGCACTCTTCAAATCACTAAACCCAACTGAGAATTATTCCCTCCTTCCCCTCAGCACGTCCACATGCTCTGAAAACATTTACTGTAAATTACTGGCCTACCCTATGATTCCGGTGTCCAGGGCTTCAGTGCAGATATCTAGTAACACTACACTTAAATTGAGATCTTTATGGCCTGCTGTGGTCTCTCTACTCTGGGTAAAAGGGCTGGTGAGGAATAAAACCCTGTGTCTGGCTGGGGGAGGATACCCCCCATGCAGGCAATATAAAAGACAGCTTTGAAGCTGTCCTCTGAGGACACCCTTGCAAACCCTGGCATAGGGGGACATACCAGGGAAAGTGTTGGGATGGGGATACATCATTGTGGAGGTCCTGGGCAGAGCTGCAAACCACAGGGCATCCTAAGGAGATGAGCATAATTTAGACAGACTCTCAGGATTGTCTAAATTGTGCTGGGGGCCTCTAAGAAGCAAAGCACAAAATTTCCCCTTGGGAGTTTATAAAAGATCTCTGCTTTGCAAGAGGTGGAGTGCTGTTTCTTCACCCCCAGAGAATCAATGTAAACTGTTTGTCTCCAAGTCCCTTACAATGAGCCTGCTTGCCCTTTCAGACAGCATTTTGTGGCTGTCTGTCCAGTCCCAACTGTGTGTAAGTCAGTTGTCTTTTGTGTAAAAGGCAGGGAAGCTCATTTTGAAGTTGGAGGAGGGGAAGGGATACAGAATCTGAAGAGGAAGGGCGGAATGAGAGTCCAGGAAATGGTAGATCAGAATAGTGTGGATCTAGTAATTTTCCTTATTACATTCCTTCTTGTAGTGAAAACAAGTCTGATGAAAAATCCTCCCTTCAAATACATTTTTTTTCATTTAAAAATATTAATTTAAGATTCTAATAAAAATAAGTCACACCTAGGTAGTTATGGTTATTAGAGCACTTCCTGGGTGGTTCAAGTTACATACGTGAAGTATGCACCCAGTACATCTGTAATGTCTTGTTGCCATGTGTTTTATTGGCATTACGACAGGGAGAATTATATATAATTCTCTAGGAGAGAGAGAGAGACGTCAGAACCTTTAGAGTTTAAACTTGTAAATGTGGTTCCTTACAGTAAATACTTCTGCACTGGAAAAAGATTGTCGATCAGCAAAGGTTGGTGTGTATGTAACTGAATTCAATGCTTTATAATAGCTGTCGGGTGTTTATGAAGTTTATACAAGTGGATTCAGGTTCAGATTGAGCTGCTAATTGGTGGCACATTTTTCTAGCTCATCATTTTCACTTAACAAAATTAAATGTTTCTAACCCTTTTAAAGGAGAATTGATGCACTTGTGCTTTTTGACAGACTAAAACTTTCTTCCTCCCTAGATCATAATAGACTTTGTTAGCTTGCAAGATGTGCTGTAAGACCTACCTTTTCTCCCTTGCCTGTGAGGAGAAGGGTCTTAGGTATTACTGGTGGAGCTGGTGAGAGACTGGCGATTTGTGGGGTGGGTTAATTAATTTATTTTTCTTTGTTATTCCTGGCTTATTGAATTTGATTGGGGCCGGGAGGGTGGAATTGATGGGTTTGTTAGCTTCAGTGTATTTTTTAAAAAAGATTGTCCGGGGCACTTAGAGTAGTGAGTGGGTGCTCTTTTTATTGTTTATAAATATCCAGATAAAGCAATAACTTTAGAAAGTAAAAAAGAGGAAATTCACATCTTTATGGGGCATTAACTCTAAAACTTCCTGTTAACTTTATGTTAATAGTGTTCATTCTCACTATTCACGTTAGCCAAAACAAACAGCTGCTTTGGGGTTATGGGTGAAGCTTGGGCTTCCCCAAATCCAATGTTGGATGTGCTCTTTTTCTAACAGTAATCTGTTTCTTTTAAATAGCCTTACACTTTTTATAAAAATGATCAAAAATTATCTTCAGCCCTGCTTATAGTTTAATTTAAGAGGACGAGAGGTTTAGCCTGTTTAATTTATTTAGGATGGGCAGGCTGTTGGAAAGGGTGGAACCAAGGTGAAGAGAGGGTGGAGGCTCCAATAACATGGTGTAATGGGGACACTGACTCATCTATTATCCATCTGTTTCTCTGGATGGTTCTGTTTATGCTCCAGCGTAACTGACCATGAGTTACTTTTCGGAATTGATGGACTTGATATACACTTTGTATTTCTTTTACGTTTTGTAAGGAAAATGTGCAAATGTATATAATTTTTATGTTTTGAGTAGTTAATCATAAACAAGTACATGCAAAAGAATATTCTCCTAGCCTTTGTATTAAAGGGACTTAAAAATACAGAAGGACAAAGTGAATCACACCACCACGCAGGTAAGAGTATATTTTATAGCTACTATGTATATGAGTAATGTGTCCTCAAAATCAAGGTATGGTAGTTCAGTATATATGTGTTCTCAGTGAGACCAAGGATACCCTCATTTCAAGTAGTTTATTGAGAACTAGAAAGAGATAAGAAGCAGTAAAAATACGGGGTAGAGGAGCCATACCAGCCAGAGAGGGATGTCCATGGGAAGTAATATAGGTTTGCTGGCACGTATCCAGCCAAGGATGTGTGGAAAGGTGCATTTAGACGGGTGTTGTGAGTCAGAGGGAAAGGTGTATTTTTGCTCTCTCCGAGGCACCCCTTCCAGATTACAGGCCTATATGTGTACTTCTTTCAGAGTGGAATCCCTCAGTTCACCCCACATTTGACCAGGCTACAGCACCCCCTATTCACCAACCATTTTGCCTCAGCAGGTCCAACAGGGTTTGGACCCTGTTATAGATGTCTCCCTGGGAGCTTGTGACTAGTATGGAGTTGCAGTGACAGAGAACAGCTTCCTCAAAACATGGTTTGATTAATTTTTGGCAGGAATACAACCAAGAGAGAAGTCAGGTTAACATAACAAAATCTTAAATGCATGTTGTCTTACCTAAACTGTCAAGGGAAGGCTAAGTTAAGTCGGTCCCACTTGACTTAGGCACCGCCCACACCCTTCAAGGGCTTGGGAACGACAGGCAGCGCTGCTGCAACCTCTGCCTCTCTTGCAGTCTGACCCCTCGAGCCTGTTTGTCTCTCCCTGAGGTCACAGGCAGTCTTTTTATCCATTTCAAAGTTCCTTTGTTCAAGGGTTCCCGCCTTAAGACCCACTGAGGTTTCAAGCAGCTCCTGGTCAAATACAACGCTCCAGGTGGATTGGAGGCAAACTTTCTGCAGTGACTTCCTTTTATTATCTATTTGAGCACCTTTAGGTTTCATAGATCTAGCTATGCCACAAGACTCAAACAAAATCGAGATAGACGGTTTTCTTAAAATTAAATAAAGAATATGTCCCACAGTCTTCGCAGAGGGGTAACCAGTGAGGTTATGGTGTGTTGTGGATAATTATATAACACATAACATATAACACATAACATAATTATGGTGTGTTGTGGATCTGTTAGGATATGATCTCTTAGGACTCTTTTGTGATATAAAGGGATAGAAAACATAATATAAAAAGCTTTTAGTTTTCTGGTTCTCATGAAGAATATTTATTTTAATAAAACCTTAAAAAAAATCTCCGCCAGTTGATGTTTATGTCCAGATTCTGGATCAATGTAGTGGCCAGCCAGATTGGTCGCAGATGGGAGCCGGGCTTTACTCCAGGAGCTTCGGTTAGCGACTGACAGTGGCAAAACGAACCCAAAAGCCCATGGCAAAGCACCCTGTTCTTATAGTTCTTTTTCTCTGTTGAAGTCTATGGATTTTGCTGTGTCAGTTTGTGACGGGTTACTCCTTAATTGGTGTATCTTTTAATGTAAACATTCCAAAACACCTCCGAGAGGGTTATCCTGTCCTGGTTCCAATTTAATCAATTGTCCTGTCTTTAGGGGTTCCAGCCTTCACCTCAGTCGTCAATTTGCCCTTCCTTCATTATGGATGTGCGTTGGTGATTTTCTGGTGTCAAGTCTCTTTACTCCTTTTTCCTTGACCATCTGGTTATAACAGTGGCCTTCACACCTTATCTTTTCCTGATGCATACATTCCTCATTCACACAAACAGTCTTTTTTTGTGAATACAAACAGTGTCAGTTTATTCTGAATCCCCTTAACATAGACACAATACAAGATCCTGTCTTTTACTTACTAAACCTTAAAAACAATGAAATGTATATTTAACTAGAGTGCCTAATTTGTAATACATATAGGAAACCATAGTAGACATTATAACTTATCCTAAAACAAAAGGGTGACCATAATCAGTCATAAGGATTGTTCTGGTCTGTCCCTGCCTTAACATCAGTACAGACACTGGCAGCCTGTCAGATGCATTCCTACCAGTGTCCCAGAGGGTCATTCCTTTCTGCTATTCAAAAAGGGTGGCTGGTAAAATGAAATCAAGACATACATTAGTACCTCTATTCTTATAGTACAATTATAAAATCCTGCTTCTACATTGAACACTTCTTGTAAACAGTTGACATGAGGAGGCATGTTATATAAAGTCCAAAAAAATGCCTGTTAGTATGATGGATGACCTTGAATTGGATTGCTTTGGTGCAGAAGACCATAAAACCAAAATGGATACTTTAAAAACTTTGTGTAATGAAATCTCCATAATCTTTTCTCATATGGTTATTAAACCATGGTTGGTTTAGTGAATCTTTAGTAACTCTCAGATATGGGAAGGGGCAAAAAGAGATTTACCTTAAGTCACTTTGGAAGGTCCAGGGGAAGCATCTTTGGACTTTGGAGTTAGTAACAATACATTTTTAAGATGGAGGGATTTCCAGGTGTAGTCAGTCAGATCATGCTGGAGTTGGTGTAATAATTTGAAGGTGTTGTTCCTGAGATCACAGAAGGTGTTAGAATAAAAAAAAAAGTATAAGAAGATTTAAGTTTCTTTGAAGCTTGATTAAGAATTATTTGGCTTTATCCTCCTCTCCAAAGGATTGAGTAACCGGATAATAGGCTTAAATGTGCCAAATAACAAAACACATGGATCCAGGAGCAATTGATCTAAGTGATCTAATTAAGTTTGGAAGAAAGGTTTTTCTTCTCACTTGTGTCACCTGGGAAAATACTAATGATATGTAACAGGTAGAGTTAAGTTGGATTGTGACGGTCTTTGGGGGATGGTTGTGGGGAGGTTTATGAATAGTAAAATGTTTTTAAATAACAAGTGCCATGCCAAGTTAACTTCTCTGTGATGCATCAGTTGCTCCAACCCCCGCCGC
Source organism: Lepidochelys kempii (assembly GCF_965140285.1). Classification (NCBI taxonomy): domain Eukaryota; kingdom Metazoa; phylum Chordata; order Testudines; family Cheloniidae; genus Lepidochelys; species Lepidochelys kempii. The sequence continues at coordinate 60,965,047 of NC_136382.1, forward strand.
CCACCCCAACATATCATTTGACCTCTGAGAAATCCAATAGCTGATTTACTTTCTTGATTATAGAAGAAGAGCAGTTGTTTCAGCATTCCTAGATTGTATTTCTGGACATCTAGGGCAGAAGTGGATAGAACTGGTGCAGCCTAACGTAGCATTTTCTGATTGCTTTAGGAGAAGGCTATGTTGATTACAAAGCTGTGTTGGCCACATCTTAGAAGTCCACATCAAGTACCCCACTCCTAATTTTGGGAAATGCTACATGTGATTATCCCAACCCTCCCTTCTCTGCCAGATGGCCCTAAGAAAGGGTAGTAATGTATCTAGGCTAAAACCCCTGATGCATTTTACAAGGGAGTCTCTCTTGCGTTTGTTGTTTGTGTCAGGAAGTCCTGTTTCCTAAATATGGTGTAAAATACATATATACTTGTTTTATAGGTAGTAGTAGGTGCATGTGCTTTGCTAAATACACATTTTAAAACTTTTTTTTACCTCCAAAGAAACTGTTCAGAAACTCTGTACTCTTTGTGAACACTTAAAATCTAGCTTTGTCAAGATAATTCATACATTCTTGATGTAGTATATTTCTCAGAATTTTGAAAATGTTATGGATAACATTACCTGAGTGAGAGAGAGAAAATTATTCTGATTTCTACAAAACACTCTACAGAGACCTAATCAGAGATGTTCTTTGCAGAACACCTTTCAAAAGGTTTGGGATTTTAATCTTCCTATATATATATATATTTTTTAAAGCTAACATTGTTAATACTTAAGGTGACCTTTGGACTTCTGCGTCAGTTTTTCCTGTTGTTTAGTAAGTAACATACACAGTATTCAACTATAGGTTTTGTGTGCCGAACTGTAGGAGAAAGTATTTAAAAGGCACAAAATGAAGCTAAACATTTAGTCATTTTTGTATTCCGGTGAGAGAGATAATGTTGTCTGGATTTTTTCCCTCTCCAATTGAAATAGGCTACCCTCACTCCCTTTCATTTTCCTCTTCACTGCATCATGATCTCTGTGGGTAACTTTGATATTTTTTAAAGAAAGTACAGTAGCAGCAATATAGGTTAAATAGCCTACTTGAGAGAGAGAAAGTGGGTGAGGTAGTATTTTTTTATTGGACCAACTTCTTCAGCGCCCTATGTAAGCTCGAAAGTTTTGTCTCTCTCAGAAGTTTGGTCCAATACAAAATATTATCTCACCCACCTTGTCTCGCTAATATTCTGGGACCAACACAGTTACAATAACACTACATACAAAAATAGCCTACTTTGTCACTTGTAGAGATGATTTGGGGGAAATATTGTATGGCAATCCTAGCTAGTTCGTCAGAACCCCAGAATTTTGGGGGAACCATATAAGATAGAATTTTAGTCTTCATAAGTTTTTCATAACCCATAGTCACAACCATTAAGAAATCCTAAATTAATATTTCAGAAGTTATAGATCCTTTAGGAGATTTGCACTGATTAGGAATATATGATTTAAAAGAATGTGAATTTTTACTACAGTACATTCATGTTCTTTATATAATTACATGTCAATTCTATCATGTTCTTTTGTTTTAAGTTTACTGCTTGGCTTTAAAATTAACTTCTCTTCAAAATGTAGATTATTTTAATTAACAAAGACAAGTACAGGAAAAGGTTGCTTACAATTCTTCATGCTAATAGATATAGCTCATGTTTGCAGAGTGTGCTTTGTTTCTAACATAAACACTGACTTAGTTTTTCTCTTGAGGAATGGGTGATTGACTCCTGTTTTAATATTGGTTAAAAATAATTTTCTTCTGAAGGTGTGAGGATACCTCATTTTGATATGATTTATTGTCAAGGCCTGAAAGCCTGTCAGCAATCTAGCCATCTCCTTTCTCCTCCATTTTTATTTCCCAGTTAGGAAAATGCTTCAAAACATTAATTATCACACATTTTAGAATAGGAATACTTCACTATCTTGACATAGTTGATTTAAAAAAAATACACAAACTGTTTGAGAGCTGTGCATCTACAAATAATCTATTAACTAAAATATTTTTGTTGCTTGCTAGGTGAAATGTTAAAACTATTAAGCCTTAAATCTGAACTTCAGTCAGGTGAACAAGATGTTGTCCCCTGATTTTTGCTTGGGGGTTTCAGATAAATATTTGTTAAAGGGCAGGAGGGGACTGGTCAGAATTGGGAGGGGTAGAATTTATGGGGAAAGGAAGGTGAGTGCTCTGGGGTGAATAGAGAACTTTGATGTATTTGAGTGTAGGTACTTGTTTTGTGGGTTATATAGCAGTCTACCTATTTTGGTACACTGCAATAAAGTTTACATATGTAAATTTCACTTTTTTCCTCAAGGTTTCTTAGCATTAATATGGGCATATCTGATGACCTCTCGAGTAGTTTTAAAAATAACTAAAGTGTACATTGTACTCTTGTCACGGTTCCTCCCCCACTCTGAACTCTAGGGTACAGATGTGGGGACCTGCATGAAAAACCTCCTAAGCTTATCTTTACCAGCTTAGGTCAAAACTTCCCCAAGGTACAAAATATTACACCTTGGACTGGCCGCTACCACCACCAAACTAATACTGGTTACTGGGGAAGAGCTGTTTGGACGCGTCCTTCCCCCCAAAATACTTCCCAAAACCTTGCACCCCACTTCCTGGACAAGGTTTGGTAAAAAGCCTCACCAATTTGCCTAGGTGACTACAGACCCAGACCCTTGGATCTTAAGAACAATGAACAATCCTCCCAACACTTGCACTCCCCCTTTCCTGGGAAATGTTGGATAAAAAGCCTCACCAATTTGCATAGGTGACCACAGACCCAAACCCTTGGATCTGAGAACAATGAAAAAGCATTCAGTGTTTTACAAGAAGACTTTTAATAAAAAATAGAAGTAAATAGAATAAAGAAATCCCCCCTGTAAAATCAGGATGGTAGATATCTTACAGGGTAATTAGATTCAAAAACATAGAGAACCCCTCTAGGCAAAACCTTAAGTTACAAAAAAAATACACAGACAGAAATAGTTATTCTATTCAGCACAATTCTTTTCTCAGCCATTTAAAGAAATCATAATCTAACACATACCTAGCTAGATTACTTGCTAAAAGTTCTAAGACTCCATTCCTGTTCTGTCCCCGGCCAAGACGACTACAGACAGACACAGACCCTTTGTTTCTCTCCCTCCTCCCAGCTTTTGAAAGTATCTTGTCTCCTCATTGGTCATTTTGGTCAGGTGCCAGCGAGGTTACCTTTAGCTTCTTAACCCTTTACAGGTGAGAGGAGCTTTCCCCTGGCCAGGAGGGATTTCAAAGGGGTTTACCCTTCCCTTTATATTTATGACAACTCTAATAATAATAATAATGTCTAGTGTTTTTTATCAGTAGACCTGGAAGTGCTTTACAAAGGAAGCAGGTAAAGGGAACCTGAGCTAGTAGGAATTGAATCCAGATTACTAAGGAATAAACAAGTATTTTAGTTTCTGGAACTTGGCCAGGTAATGTGTGATGACATTTTGGTAAATGTGCTTAAGTGTTTGCATTTAAATAATGCTTTTGCTACCTCCAGTCTCCCTTTCTACAGGTCAGTTGTGTGGAGGTTATTCTCACTAGAAGAAAGGAAACTGCAGTATAAATTAGATTCAACAAAAAATGAAAGCCATAGTGTAAACTGAACAAAGGTTACGTTTCTGTTCAAAAAGCTCAAGGAAAAAGCATTTTGTCACATAGTGAAAGAGCAGAATTTACAGCTTCCTGACTTTCTGCTGCTGTTTCCTGGTTTCCAGTTTACATCCTCACCTTCTGGGAAGATAGCACTTGTATCTGATTAGGCTACAGTAGCCATGGGATTGCAGTCAGACTACGCTATGGGTGTTCTTTTCTGCAACGGCTACATAAGCATCTGGCTTGACAAACCCATGTCAGGTAGGGCTCAAGTTTGTTGCATTTGATTAGTCATATCCCAGTTTTAATATAGATTATACTTGTCTAAAATTATTGGTTGATTGACCTTCCTTTTGGTGCCGGGCTGTGATGTCACAAATTCCCAGTTAATTCATAGCAGTAACCTCATTGAGAAGATTTGGACCTCCCATAATGTGGATGTTTGGTTAAAGGGTGGGATAAGCCTGAAAGCTTTCCTCTCCCTTGTTGTAATGATCGGTTTAACTTCAGGCACTAGCTACAGAGGCCGTCAACACCTGCCTTATTTTTCCATCCCTCTTTCAGGAGTAGGAACAGCAAGATGGAGATTTATTTGCGGGGGGAGGGTGGTGGAAATATATGGCAATGTACATTTAAATAGGCACAGTGTTGTGTGGGGGCATGGAAGTACTATATTTTCATCCAGGCTAGCAGGCAAAGGGTAATTATATTTCTTAGCAGCTTTTCAAGCCCTGAAAACATACAGGGAATTCAAACAACAAACCGCACCTTGAGGCTAAGAGAGTCATGGGGGATTGTGCTTTATGATAACAATAGGACCTCAAAGCCATGTGAAAGCCTGGTAAAAAATGTATCCATGCGCCTTAAGGGTTGTTGAGGGAAAAAATGAAAGTGGTGGCACAGGAAAGATCTAGATCCCAATTTATACTTCTAAACCCTCTTGCCCTCACCCCCTACAGGTTTGGAAAAGTAAATTAGTTACTTGACCTGATTTGTCCATGCGTAGATAATATTTCTTGGTTAGTTTCTAGCAGTTTTAACGGTAGCTGTTCTAGCATAATGTTTGTTGTGAGTTTGAAGTTAGTCACAGCCTAGCAGAATTTTAACGGCTTGTGTTGTTAAATTTAGGGAGAATTGAGGATAATTTATAAATTACCCTGGTTTTTTAAAAGAAACTTATGACTGGTTATATAATCTTTGAAAGAAAAAATATTTTGGTAACTATTTGAGCTCTATAATAATGAAGGTTTTTGAAGTAAACCTGGTGCTGAAATACTACACAGAGCTTTGCTCTGTACATAATAGACCTATACTTGACTTTCATTGTAACCACTCCAAGTAACTCTCAAGTTTGTGATTGGAGGTGTAGGGCAAAATACTTAGAGATCAGTTGAGTAGACTGCTGTTAGTTAGGAACCCAATAAACAATTAAAGGTATATTGTGTTTGTTTAAATATGTTTTGGGAAGCTGCAGTCCTTTTACCTCAAGCAGCATTCCTGCTGGTGGATGCTAGTGCTCTGGATTCGTATCTCACAGTAGCTGCAAACAAAACTTGAAGAAGAAGAACAAAAATCCTAGTTTGCAAATGTGTTTGGAGGCACCACAGCTTTTCCCTGTGAACTGTGTCCATTGTAAGGTACAGTATGCATTTTAGACACACATTGTTTTCCCATCCATTCTTCTGCCATTCTTCAGATATACAGGTGATAACTCCTGGGGGCTGGGCCAAGTATGCAGACATCTCAGGTACTCCCTTAGCTTATGAAAACTGGAAGTCTTCGTTGCTAGAGTCCCTTGCAGAGCCAACAAGAGAAGAGGGAATTCTTGTTTAGTTCCCATACAAAAATATGGAATTTTAAGTTATTTAGGATACTTATTGATGAATTAAGTGGAAACAAGTCACCGGTGCTAGATATTGCGCAGTAAAGTTCTGTAGCAGCTTAAGAATTAAGCGACCCTTCTGCTATCAAAAATGTGTAGCTGACTTGGTTGGTAGATTACTATTCAGGAAGACTGTGTGAATAGCCTTATAAAAGGTGCAGTCCTGGAAATTAGATTGCTGTAATCTAGAGAACTATGTAAATTAGTTGAAGAAAATATTAATTATAAAATGCCTATGTAAGCATTACTAGTATATTAAAAATTTGGAAGGAAATAAAGAAAATGAAGGAGAACTGTAGTTATTTGGACTGTCAAATGCCTTTGGTGTCATTCATATAAAAGGTACTGGGAATTTGGACAACACCCAACTTATGTATCTTTTTAACATCAAATTCTTATCGGGAGGGAGAGAGCTTCTCAGCTCCATTGCCAGGGAGTCATCAGCCTTTGTGTAAAGAATAGTAGCTGGAACTGAACTTGACACACTTTGAGGTTATGCATGCGGCGAGAGAAAGGGCTTTGAGAAATTTGCTATCAATAACATACTGTCCGTTGATGAAATCTGTCATCTCATCTTCAAGATGGTACACAACCTTGGGGGTTTTCTGTACTCTTTGTTACAGTTATAAATGCCGATGACTATAGTTGGTAAAAATGCTTTGGTCTATCTGCAGAAAGAAGTCTGCACTATTCTATCAGACTCTGATCTGGGCCCATGCATTTTTGATCTCTAGACTTGATTCTTATGGTTTTTTATATCCCCGAATAGCTCTGTTTAGTACTGAATGTTGCAGTTCACCTGCCAAAATACATGGGCTGCTAAAAGCACATTGTCCTCGTGCTCTGCTCTCTGCATAAGCTTCCCCATGGAATATAGAATCATATTCAAGGTTTGGTCCTGATATTCTAAGATCACTGTGGGATTTGCCCAGTTTACTGGAGGAATTTAGGGTATGTCTTCACTACCAGCCGGATTGGCAGGCAGCAATCGATCCAGCGGGGATTGATTTATCGTGTCTAGTGTAGATAAAATAAATCAATCCCTGAGCACTCTCCCGTCTACTCCTGTACTCCAGCACCGCGAGAGGCGCAAGCAGAGTTGACAGGGGAGCGGCAGCAGTTGATCTAAGCACATCGATCTAAATACATCGACTTCAGCTATGTTATTCACGTAGCTGAAGTTGCATAACTTAGATCTATTTCCCCCACTAGTGTAGACCAGGGCTAACTTATTCCAGGGAACCATGAATGCCTGTGATAGCAATGTTACACTAGAAAAATTGGAAGTCAATCTCAAGAGTGACATTCCTGAGTGCAGGAGATGGAGCTTTCATAGCAGCTACCCACAATCATGAAACTTGCTTCTAGAAAACATTGAAGTGACCACAAATCCCACTTCCTTCTGAACATGCAAAACTAATGTATTTGATTTGACTTTCCCACAGTCACTATACTTTTAAAATCACCATCTAGACTGAGGAGAGAGCTTAATTTATTATATTTAAAATAAAAATTATGAAAGAAAAAATTGGAAGGCTCATGGATCTTGATTACAAACTAAATAAAATAGAAAATTAGTATTCATGGGGTGAGAGGTAAAGGTTATCATATGTTTAAAAACTGGATAAAAGAAATCAGAGTAGGATATATGGAAAGAGGTTAGCAGTGGGGTGCTGCAATAATTTGTACATATTGAAGGTGGCAAAATGTGTTGGTACAATTATCGGTAATTCAACTATGTAATTGGGTAAGATGGCAAATGAAGTCCATTAAAGACCATTGCAAGATAATGCACATGGGAAGAAATAGTAACTGCACTGATTTACATTAATAGGCTCTAAATTAAACAAAAAATCACTGTACCAAATTGTCTCCAATCGTGGCTCATCAGAGGACACCAAGTAGGAATGAAACAACTGGAGGGGAAGGAGAGTAGAGTAACGTGGGTGTCGTTGTAGACAGCTCACTGAAAGTATCTGGTCAATAAGCAGGTCAAGGGGGTACAGAAGAGGAGTGAAAAATGACAGTGGGATTATAATAAATTAATTATGCACCTTCACTTTGAATACTGTATTCAGGGTTCGTCACCCCATCTCAAGACAGGTATGGCAGAACTAAAAGGCTCCAGAGAAGGTCTATAAAAATGAGCAGAGTAACTGATAACATTCAAGGGCCACTGTTGTCATAAGCCTCAAAGTCTCTTATGTTGCAACTGGGTGATGAACCACCAAGTCTCACTAGCTTGGATGTATTCCAGTTCCTCCAATCCAAATTGTGACTATTGATAGCTCTGACATAAGATGGGACACTTTTAAAGCACTTGATTTTTCCATAAAAAAATAAAACAACATTTTTTCAGTACTCTACATGTTTAAAGAGCTGGACAGATACAGTGCTTCCAGCTCATGATTTTATTTTAAGGCTCATAATATTTGGCGGGTTTTCTTAAATCCCTAGCGCCTAGAGTCATGTGATTACATGCAAATTTCCTCTTTAAAAAAAAAGATTCTAGCTCTCATGGTTGTGGCAAAAGTTTGAAAACATTAACCCTAAAGACTCAAAGCGCAGAAAGGAAATAAAGAGCCCAAAATGTGTTTATTTTTAAAATCTAACCATTTTTAAGCTAGCTCATGTTTGTGCGGGACTTAACTCATGATTCTTGAAGACTTGGGTTGAGCAATACTGCAGTGATAGTTATTGAAAAGTAAGCTGTTACCAACAACTATCATATGCTTATCCTAGTTAATTCGTATTTCAATTTTCATGCAACTTGCATCAAGACAATACTTAGTAAACATCCTGTTTTAAGAGACTGTGTTGTTCCAAACTTTCTGAGTATGATTTTGTTCCACTCCTTTGCTTAAGCAATTGATTTTTATTGGTCCTTAGACTCAGGTCACTTCAAGCAGGTTTCATTTTTAAAAGAAAAAACTACGGTTTTGATAATGCTGTGTGGTAACTGTTGGAAATTACTGATTTTTGTTTAATAGTTGTGACATTCCCCTGGTGTTATCTGGACCGCTGATCTGCTAGGTCACTCCAATCCTCGACTCGGGGACCCAGCCTTACCCTGCTCCGCTGTGAGAGCCCCCACTCCCGGGCTGTTCACGCACAGCCTCTAGCACAGGTCTCAAATATGCGGCCTGCAGGCCACATGCGGACCCCGGGGTTCTTTTCTGTGGCCCACCAGCTCCCCGTGGCCCACCCCAGCATTTACCTAGAGCGGCTCCTGCCCTGCCCCCGCTCTGCTTCAGGAAGCGTCTGGGACCTGGGGGAAGCGGAGCACAGGGGTCTGTGTGTTGCCCTGGCCGCTCCTCCAGGTACCTCCCCTGAAGCTCCCATTGGCCACGGTTCCCTGTTCCCCTGTCCCAGACACAACCCAGTTATGCCCGCTGGACGTTGCAAGCTTGTATGCGTTCATCAGTTTAACAAAGAAATTGATATACCAGGCTTGTTATCCCAAGGGGGATCTCTGAAACACTTCAAACCAAATGCATTGCTTCAGGTAGAATAACCAAACAAATATATTAAGTATAAAAGATAGATTTTAAGTGATTATAAATCAAAGCACAACGAGTTAGATTTGGTCAAATGAAATAAAAGCAAAATGCATTCTAAGCTGATCTTAACACTTTCAGTGCCCTTACAAACTTAGATGCTTCTCACCATAGGCTGGCTCGTTGCCCTTCAGCCAGGCTGTCCTCTTTGATCAGTGCTTAAGTCGCTTGGTGGTGGTGTCTATAGATGGAGGTGGAAGAGAGAGTGCATAGCAAATGTTTCTCCCTTTTATCATGTTCTTTCTTCCCTCTTGGTTTTGCCCCTCCCCACTTCAGAGTCAGGTGAGCATTACCTCATCATAGTCCCAAACTGACCAAGGGAAAGGGGGTGACTCTTTCAAAGGTCCAACAGATCCTTTGCTGCTCCCTAGGCCAGTGTCCTTTGTTCCTGTGAGGCTGGGCTGGGTTTGTTCCATACGTGCCCTGATGAGGTGTGAACTACCCCTCTGGTCTTGGAGAGTTTTGCCTGGGCCCCTGCTCCTGGAGAATTTTTGCCTGGGTTTGTTTTAAGTCATGAGGACACATTTTCAGCCTCATAACTATATACATGGAATTACAACTTATAACATTACTATAACAGCAATACCAAGTGCATCATGAGCCTTCCAAAGACACCCGGCATAATAAACTTTGCATTGGATACCACACAATCATATAAGGATGAACATGGGGGTACAGGGTGTTTTCCGCAAGGTACAGAGCGTCACAATGGTGTCTACTAAACAAATTAGCTACACCTTACAGCACTCTTTGAGGCACACAAATATTACTAAAAATGTGAAACAGAGGCACAATGACTTGCCTGTGGCTTAAAAGAGAATCTGTGACTAAAATAGGATGGCAGGTCCTGAATGCTCTTAAGGCAGGGTTAGCTCTACATGTTTTGTGTCACGGAGTAGAAAATGTTTTCATCTCCCCCACTCACCTAGAAAAAGGGAAAGTGGGGATTTGTAGCTCCGCAGTGAGATCATTTGGCACCTCAAACACTGGTTTGCTGCCCTGCCCTACTAATCTACACAAAACTAGTATCCCAAAAAGTGATCTTGAATTAAACAGAAAAACAAGTTACTGTCCACTATGTGCAAGTAGGGCAGGAAGGGACCCATGGATGGGAGTTTAGCTGTGGTCAGGATGTGGCTAATATGGAAATTGTGCTGGTCTGTAGTTCCGTTTCTGTTTCAGTGAGACAGGATTACGCCTCTGCTGAAAGCTATAGAATCATAGAAATGTAGTGCTGGAAGTGACCTAGAGAGGTCACCTAGTCATCTCCCCATGCTCAGGCCAAAACCCTGTCTGTATGGATAGAGGGTTTTTTCTAGCTTGTTGCTGTGGAGATGCCCAGCCTTATTATGCTTCAACAGACATGCAGATGTCAACTGTTCTGGCTTGGCTCAAACACTTCTGACCCAGGCAGATTTTGCACATAAAATGGTCATATTTTGGATATCCTAGAGACTGAGGTGCTGTAAGTGATTTTTGTCCAGCCTCCATCTGTACTTTGACATTACTACTTCTCTTTTCTGCCATCAGAATAGAGTATGTATTCCATCAGTCCTCCCATGGAGAATTATGTGCTGGTGAATATATTCTGGCCAGTGTCCCTCTTTCAGGATAGCTTAGGACATTATGATCAACTTTTGTCTTCTGCCATCAATATATTGGATCTTAAGTGTCTTGTTTCTTAATATAAGGGAGTATAAAAAAGCTTAGTTAAATCCCAGACAGCAGAATTATTTTTTCATGGTTGACAGTGTGGTGAATCTGGGCTGTATTTGTTTGGCGGGATTCAGGTATAAACTTTTCTAATTTTGTGAACAAGATTTAATTGATTGGATTCGGACTTCATACCTTGGTTTTTCAGAGCCAGTTCTATATATTTAGAGATGGTAGTTTTCTTTCAATTTTGGGTGGTCTAAATGTGATGGGAAGCTTTGGTCTGCAACCTGTGTATTGGACCCATGCCTTTTCATGAGTAGAATAATCAGCTGGGGGTTACTGTGGTGTATGAGATCAGAGCTGGTTAGAATAACTAATAATTGTGAACATTTTTTTAAAAACTTTTTTTGTTTTGTTTTTTGGCCAAAGTTTAGTTTTTTGTCAAGTTCAGGCTAGCTCTAGTTGAGATCATTAATGTATCTTTACAGGAGGGCATTGCTCTTCTTTCAAGGGAACAGTCATTGAATCAGTCCTGATAATCTCTGGATGCTGATTATTTCACCAGTTTATGTCCCTTTCTTAAACTTTCTCTTTAGGCTGTGACAAGAAACATTGCTAGTATCTGGAGACCTCTGATTTGCTTGATACTTCCCACTCTGGCTTTCAACCTGGGTATAGGACAGAAATTGCAATAACCTTTTTGATGTCTGATCTCCTTGCAGTGGACAGAGGTTAAATGTCCATACTGTTTATTTGAGGACTGTCAGTAGCCTGTGATACTGTTGACCACTAGGTTTAGTTGATTTGGTCGTGTGCCCTTGCTTGAATAGGTATATTTATTATTAATTTATTTATTTATTTACTATTAATTAAATACCAGTTCCCTTCGGTAGTTCCATGTGTCCTCTGACAGAGATCCCAGAAAGTGGTGTTGGGCAATGGGTTGTGGGCCCTAAAAGTTCTGTGCTGTACGGTGTCACAGATTTTTATTCTGTCACTGATTCTATTCAACATATATTCCGAGGAAGATAGTGAGACAATTTGGGCTGTGATGCATTTGGTACTCAGATGACATGTAGGTCTGTCTTGTATCAAACTCAGATTATGAAGGTTTTTGCTTTAGTGGTTCACCAAGATAGAGACATGAATGAAAATTAGCTGGCTGAAGGTCAGTGTGGATAATGCAAATGAGTTGAGGGAAGCACATAGAGAATATGATGGATGGTGTTAGCACCAGTTACTGAAAATTTTTCTCTTCAGTAATTTTTTTGAAACTGATAACTTGGGAGGTTTTTTTGGCTCACCTGTTCCTTGTTGATTTCCAGATATTTTAAACCACCATTTTTATCTGAGTCTGGCAAGGTGCTTATGATTTTATTTGTTTGTTTTTCCTTGTGTGTGGACTTTGCTACATCATTGTGACCTTTCCCATGAATTACTGGGTGCTTTCTACAGGTGACTCTTCAAGGCTCCTAAGAACCTAAAGCTGGCATATAATATAACATCTTCCCACGCTATGGTTTCATGTACCTGAAGGAGAATGTACTGCATCAGTCTCTTGAAAAACTGCACTGGTGCCTATTTTATTTTCAGGTGCAAATAAAGATGTTGACACTGATCTGTAAAGCACTAAAGGGCTTGTTTCCTGATTATTTGAAAAATTACTTCTCATCCATACTCTCATAGCTACATAGATATGCAAAACGAACAGGAGTACTTGTGGCACCTTAGAGACTAACAAATTTATTTGAACATAAGCTTTCGTGGCCTACAGCCCACTTCATCAGATGCATAGAATGGAACATATAGTAAGAAGATATATATACATACAGAGAACATTAAAAGGTGGACCTTGCCATACCAACTCTAAGAGGCTAATTAATTAAGATGAGCTATTATCAGCGGGGCGGGAGACAAGGAGGACTTTTGTAGTGACAATCAAGATGGCCCATTTCAGACAGTTGACAAAAAGGTGTGAGGATACTTAACATGGGGAAATAGATTCAATTTGTGTAATGACCCAGCCACTCCCAGTCTCTATTCAAGCCCAAGTTAATGGTATCTAGTTTGCAAATTAATTCCAGTTCAGTTTCTCATTTGAGTCTGGTTTTGAAGCTTTTCTGTTGCAAAATTGCCACCTTTAAGTCTGTTACTGAGTGACCAGAGAGGTTGAAGCATTCTCCTACTGGTTTTTGAATGTTATGATTCCTGATGTCAGATTTGTGTTCATTTATTCTTTTTTGTAGAGACTGTCAGGTTTGGCCAATGTACATGGCAGAGGAGAGAGACTCCAATGAGAAACTGCTGAACTGTATGTATATATATCTTCTTACTATATGTTCCATTCTATGCATCTGATGAAGTGGGCTGTAGCCCACAAAAACTTAGGCTCAAATAAATTTGTTAGTCTCTAAGGTGCCACAAGTACTCCTGTTCTTTTTGCGGATACAGACTAACACGGCTGCTACTCTGAAACCTGTCACTATGCATAGATATGGTTATACTGTAGTCCCCTTGTTTGAATGGTTGGGGACTGCAGGTAGGATTTCCTCACTTGGGAAATCTTGGCAGTGGAATCTGCTTCTGCACTTAGTGTGTCAGAGCTGGTGTGTGTGGATTTGGGGAGACTTAGGTGTTGAATTGTTTCAGTTGTTTATATATTTTGTCCAGTGCCCACAGAAATTGATGGGCATTTCTTTAAAAAGAAAATAAACAAATTAGTTCCTCCATTAAGTTATCTGAAGATAAGCAATGGCTGGGCAATCGGATGTGTTGGATGCGGAAATTACATATACTTTCTTTACAATAGAAGAGTATTACATTTAGAATACAAATATATGTGGACAGTTAAGGGGCACCTCTGAAAAAGAAATCAGGGAGAGAGATTCTAATTCTTTGAGAAACATTTGTCCACTCCTGGCCTATGTCTATATTGGGCAAATATGTCATGTTAGAAAAAAGTGGTGGTCTTAGCATATGTGCCACGTGCCTCAAGTGGCACGTGACCAGGATTCATCACTGAATTTAGTCCACTGATTGGATCATTATCTTCCCCGGCTCAGGCCGGGTACTGAGGGGGAATGTGACGTGAATGCTGATCCCTGCCCCCAGAAACACGTATTGACCAACACCACTTACCATGAAGTTAAACGCAATTTTGTCCTCAATGTGAACAAGACCAGTCAAGCTTATGTGTGTGCTGATTCTGGTGTTGTGTCACCAGCATTCTCCATGGGGAAGACTGATGCAACTAAATCATCGCTGACAAAACAAATATCCTCATTTTTCTTAACTGCTACTTTTTTAAAAGATATGGTGATCCAGCAGATTCAGTGACCAATTCATAGGCTTTCTTCTTCTGCTATAGTTGCTTTTTGTTATCTATATTAAAATCTTAGCACCCCTTTCCCCCAATTTCCTTCTTAATGTTGCGGTAATTTATGTTCCTTGTATTGGCTTCATTAGGATTAGATTTAGAAATCCTTGAGAATTTTAATCTGATTGGCAAAGCTTGAGCGGTTGTTCAAGTTAACTGTATTGGCAATATGGGCCAATATATTGGTTTTGTCATTCTGCGTTTCTTTTTGTTCAGAGACATGTATGTCTTCTGATAATCTTCTACTATTCCCTACATAGCCTCCATATATAAGGATTTTATTTCCTTTTAATTTTGATTTTAGGCCCTTTTGGGGTAAGTTTACTTTACTGAAATCTTCCTAAAATTTAGTGTTTCTGTACTAGTTTTTGGAACCTTTCCTTCCTTGAGGATGCTGAACTTAATTTTATTGTTATCACTATTAGCAGCTCAGCTATTGTTATTTCTTGACCAACTCCTGCAGGTCCTTGGTCTGTGTCCCTGCGTGGGTGCATCTGCCATTGCCACCCATGTAGGGAGAAGTGAGCTGTGTGCCGTATACTCCCTTCTGAAGGCTGGACTATCAGTCACAGAGTGACTCTGCTCCTGAGTATGTCTACGTTGCAATCAGAGGTGTCATTGTAGCAAGCGGAGACCTATCCAGGCTAGCTTTAATCTAGCTAAATTGGGTACCAATAATAATTAAGCTGCGGCAACAGAATTGTCACAATAAGAGGTGATGCAATTTTAGGCTCAGTTTTGGTAAACACTGAACATCAGAGCAGAGCTGGTTATAGGAGATAACCTTGGATCAAGTGATCATGAGTCAATTAGGTTTAAATTAAATGGAAGTATAATGAAAACAAGGGTTGTTGTTTTTTATTTCAAAAGTGCAGACTTTGCGAAATTAAGGGATTTAGTTAAAGACGTCAACCAACCTGAAGAACTCAAGGACTTAAATGTGGAGGAGGCTTGGAATTTCTTCATATCAACTATACAAAAACCACCTGAAATTTGCATTCCAAGCAAGAGGGAAAAAAACTTGTAAGGAAAGGCTCTAACCACAGCCAGATGAATAACCACCTCAACAAGGTTATTGTAAGGAGTAAGCAAAGAGCCAGTAGGAAATGGAAAAAGGCTCAATCAGCAAGAAAGTTATTTTCTTAATTAAAAAAATGTAAGAATAAAGTGGGATATGATAGAAGTCAAGCTGAATTAGCTCTTAACAGGAAATTAAAATAAAGAACAAGGATTTTTCAGTTCTATAAATAAAAAGAGAATAAGGAAGGATGAGGTTGGGCCATTATGCAAAGTGGGTGGGAAGGAGATTAAAGATAATCTAGGTGTGGCTTAAAACCTAAATGAATACTTTGTCTCAGTTTTCAATAAGGATGATAATATGGATGAGGGCAGTACCTCCGATGGAAATGAGTGTCTAGAAATGGAAATTAGTCCATCTGTGGTGGAAGAAAAAATTAAAGAGCTCGATATGGTCAAATTAGCGGGAGTGGGGATGGTTAGGGAATAATTTCTATCCAGAATACTGAAAGAACTGGCACATGAGACTGCTAGTCCAGCAGCAAGGATTTTTAATAACTCTATTTGCAATAGTACCACATGACTGACGGATAGCTAACATCATACCTATATTTGAGAAAGGGCAAAAAAGTGATGCGGGCAATTACAGACCTGCTAGTCTGACCTCAATAGTATGCAAAACTTTAGAACAAATTGTGAAGGAAAGAATAATTAAATCCATGGAAGTGAATGATGATGCAACATGGGTTTAGCAAAGGCAGATCATGCTAGACTAACCTGATGTTCTCCTCCTGATTTTTTACATAAGGGAAGTGCAGTGGATTTAATACACTTGAACTTCAATCAAGTATTTGACATGGTACCACATGGGAAATTATTACTTACATTAGAAAGATGGGGATCAATACAAGAACTGTAAAGTGGATAAGGAACTGGCTAAAGGGCAGAAGGCTCTGGGTTTTGCTGAAAGGTGAATTATAGGACTTGAGGGAAGTTACTAGTGGCATTCCTCAAGGATTAGTCTTGGGACCAATCTTATTCAATATTCTTATGAAAGACCTTGATACAAAAAGTAGGAGTGTTTTAATGAAATTATTTTTGATGATACCAAGTTGGTAGGCATCATCCATACAGAGAACGACTGGAATTTGAGACCGGAAGATCTGGATGCCCTTGAAGGGTGACAGAAGTGGGATGAAAATGGGATGAATTAAATACTGCAAAGTGCAAGGTCATGCGCTTAGGATCTAATAATAAGAATTTCTGCTGTAAGCTGGGGGCTTATGAGCTGGAAGAGACAGAGGAGGAAAGAGACCTGGGTGTGTGGGTCAGTCACAGGATGACTATGGGCCAGTGTGATGCGGCTATAAAAAAGGCAAATGCGATTGTGGGATCCCAGGCGAGGCATTTCAAATAGAGAGAGAGGGAGAGAGGTATTAATGTCCTTATAAAAGGCACTGCAAAGACCTCATTTGGAATAGTGTGTACAGGTCTGGTCATGCATGTTGAGGAAAGATGAATTCAGACTGGTACAGGTGCAGAGAAGAGATACTAGGATGATCAAGGAAATGAAGGGCCTGTCTTGAAAGGAGACTGGAAGAGCTTGACTTGTTTAGTCTAGCAAAAAGATGGCAGAGAGGGGATATGATTGCTCTTTAGAAATACAAGAAGGGGGGTAAATACCAGGGAGTGTGAAGAGCTATGTAAGCTAAAGGACAACGCTGGCACAAAAACTATGGATATAAACTGACCATGAATAAATTCTGGCTGGAACATAGAAGGTTTCTAACCATCAGAGAGGTGAGGGTCTGGAACAGCCTTCCAATAGGAGTTGCAGGGGGCAAATAACTTAATTATTTTTCAGCAAGAACTGGACAAACATCTGAGTGTAATTGTAAGATGGGGTAGCTTGTGATGGTAGGGAGCAGGGCCCAACAGCCCTGGAGCTCACTTCCCATTTATGCTCATAAAAGCTCATGCTTCAGGGCTTCAGCTGGCCACCTGCTGCAGTCAGGAATGTATTTTCCCCCAGGTATTCTCGGTTTTTAAAATATTTCCTTCCTCTGGAGCATCAGGGATGGCCATGGTTGGAGATAAACTTTGGATGCAGTGGGCCAAGGCTCTGAAATGGCACCAAGCATTCTCTTTCTAAGGTGGTTGGCTGGCTGATTCTTGCTCACTTGCTCAGAGTCTAACTGAGGGATGAAGAAGAAATTTCCCCCAAGGTCAGATTGGCAAGACAGGGTTTTATTTCCCCATCTTTCTCTCTAATGTGTGGGTGCAGATTACTTGCCAGGATTGTCTGGCTATCTCTCACTTAATCATTTCCTTGCCATTGCAGGGGCCTCTGCAGCTGGTGAACTTTGGTCTCTCCCATTCTCTGCCTGTAACACAATAGTCTAGTCTCCTGTAGGCTCTAATACTTTGGTCTCGTTTCAGTTGTTGGGTTTAATGTGCGCTGGGTGGTGTTGGTAATCTGTGGTATGTAGAAGGTCAGACTGGATAAACAGTTCTGGCCTTAAACTCTCTAACTTTATCGGCCAGTTACCTCCAAGTATGTACCCAGGCTCCCTGTGTTGTACTCAGCTGGCTTGCTGGAGTGCATGCTGTACTATTACGGTACTACAGCCCAGGCTTCACCCTCCATTACGGTGCTGGAGCAAACTAGATTAAAGCTAGTTCAGGTATTCTACACAGGCTACAGTCACACATCCGCTTTCAGTGTAGACGTGCCCTGAGTAGCTTATGGTGAAGGGGTAGGTTTCTTGCCTATCCACAGAGGATTTACCCCCTTCCTGCAACAAGGTAATACGTACATGCAGCTAGGCAGAGAAGGCGTTCTTCTAGTCATTAGTGACTGGATTTGTCATGTCTTAAAATATTGTCGTTAGACCTTTATATCAGTCACCAGAAAGCTCTGGGTAGGCACTCAAGTAATGTGGTGGTGTGTGTGGTTATAAAGTGGAAAGAGGCTTGGTGTAAAGGAGGCTGGACTACAGCTTCTTTCACAAAGCAGTTCAATTGTGCAGTGTACTTAAGTAGATTTCAATGAAATGGAAAATATTTTGCTCTGTTTTTCATGACTAACAAAATCGGATCAATTTAGCAAAGGTGAATTATTGCCTTTTGGTAGGGTTGCCTTTTGGCCGGGAGTCTCCTGGAATCAGAATCGATCTTCTGGTGGCTACTGAAACCAATCCAGGAGATTTTAATAGGCAGCTAAAAGTCCAGTCGGCCGTGCAGCAGGGCTAAGACAGGCTCCCTACTTGCCCTGACTCCGCGCAGCTCCCAGAAGTGACCGGAGTATCCGGCTCCTAGGCGCAGGGGCAGCCAGGGGGGTCTCTGCGCACTGCCCTTGCCCTGAGTGCTGTCTCCACAGCTCCCATTGGCTGGGAACTGCTGTTGTAGAGATTGGCAGTATTTTCCCGAAAGTACTGTAGCATGCTAATCCAGGTGAAAATTGCAGATCAGACTTTTGTACAGTTTTATAAAATGTGTGTAAAGTAGGTTCTTTAACAAAACGTAACCATGTACATTTTTTTTACTATGTGTTGTATATACCTGCTTGTTCGTGTATCTGGATACAATCATTGTGATGGGATACCATCTGTCTTTCAGTGCAACCAGGCCAGTTTTATTTTTCAGTTGGTTTAATTAGTTAATTTGTTAGTTAATTCAGTACAGTGCCTTGATGTAGTAAGCTGATAGTTCACAGATCACTTCACACATGAGTGTTTACCTCAGACCTCTGATAACAATGTTAGAAACTGCAACACTATATGTTGCAGTTTGTAGAACTTTCACCATGTGCTAGGGTTAAGTTGGACAGAGCACTTGGTGGGAGAATGAAGGAAATCAGAAGCGAGGTTAAAAGTGGTTACGTTTTAATTCAGTATGGATAAGTGGTAGGATGATGTAATAACTAGAGCCGTGGAAATCTGCGTATATCTGCAGGCCATGTTTGAGGATTACAGACCGATGCGGATCCAAATTTTATATCTAGAGCCCCATAAATCTGCAGATATCTGCTTTATATCCACAGATCATGTTTGTGGATCGCGGATTGGATGTGGATACAAGTTTTGTATCTATGCAGGGTTCTAGTAGTAACTTACACAGATGGGGAGCCTTTCACCGAAGGGATTCCTTAGCACTTTACAAATTCAACATATTACAGCCTGATTTTTTAAAAGATCAATATCTTTGAAGCAGTGTCTGTGAGAGGAAGAAATAGAGCTGCTAATACTGTTGCTTTTTCACGGTCTATTTTTACCTGAGGGGAATGTTTGCATTTTTGCCATCATAGGCGGGGGCCCCAGGATGCTGAATTTTTTGCCTCAAAAGCTTCTTACTGCTGGTTGTCCATATTTAGCAGGAATCAGTTTTGGATGTCATCACTGGTGTGTAAGGTCAACTACTTTCTTGTGTGCTTATTCTGGTACCTTCTGGGTATTCGTTTTAAGCAAACAGTGCTTGTTGTTTTGTCATGCAATTGGTTTTCAGTCACAGAAAGAAAAAATTGAGGTTATCCTATATAAAAGTGTGTATAAAAATCTTTGCCTATTGCTGAAATATAGCTACTTCTGTTTAACACCTGTGTGAGCAATTCAGGACAGGAAGTGAAGAATCTGGTTCCCAGTAGAACTACCAGCAGTGGTCAATATAATGGAAAAATGAGGGGGCAATTTTAAAAATATTACTTAAATTAATTAGAATAACTGTTAGATATGGAGTTGGATTCCGATTGAAGTGTAGAATGAATGTTAGTAAAGGAGTCAGTATTGCTAAAAAGTTAACTTTCGCTTTGGGGGGTGGGGGGAAATTGGCTGAATTGCTGCTGAATGTGTGTATAATCAAATTTTAATATAAATCTTAAGAACAGAATTTGGCAGTTAATGAAAAGGTATATTAGTGCTCAGTTCTGTACTGCATTTTAATTGTGAAAACACACCCTTAAAGGGACAATCAACTTGCATTGTTTTTTGAAACTTACACAAAAAACTTTATCAAATAGTATGATTTTTGAAATGGAATGTCCTGAAATTTTAAAAAATGTAAAAATTGAAAACATTTTTTTCTCATTTGTTTGTTTAAAAATATCTTTAGGGTGAGCTTGAGAGCAGTGCCACTGAAGTTAGGGCCTATCCTTCATCTCCCCTTTCCTTTGTGCACACACCAGCTTTGCTATCTGTTTTGATTTAGCTGGTCTAGTGAAGACCTGCTAAATCAAGTGCAGAGCGCTCTCCAGTCAACTCCGGTACTCCACCGTAACAAGAAGAGTAAGGTAAGTCAATGGGAGAGCATCTCCCGTTGATGCAGCGCGGAGTAGACACTGCAGTAAATTGACCTAAGCTACGTCGATTCCAGCTACATAATTCACATAGCTAGAGTAGCGTAACTTAGGTCGACTTACCCTGATAGTGTAGACAAGGCCTCAGTTTCAGTTCTGCTGCTGTTGTCACAATGTGCTTGCAGTTCTTGGGAAGGTATGCAAAATAGTGAAACTGATTAGTATCCCTACACAAAATAAATTGAAAAACGGGGGGAGGGGAGGGATGTGTTTAACATTTGTTGTAGTAATGTTATGGGTGACTTGTAACAACAACAGGGTAAAGTTTTACAATGAAATATATGATTGACAGTGTCCCTTTTTAGATATAAGTTTTCTCAGTTTTTGTATATATTGAATACAGATTGTATTTCAAAGTTTTCTATTTTAAAACCACAAAAGTATAGTTTAAAATTTTTTTGCTCAACTTGCTTTTTTCAGTGACATGTGCCAAGTGATGGAGAAGTACAAATTCAGAGTTGAGCTACTAATAGAGATGGGTGTATTACTGGTGCCCAAGGTGGATAGATTAGCACAGACTTTTAGATAGTTTTCAGAGTAGCAGCCATGTTGGTCTGTATTGGCAAAAAGAAAAGGAGTACTTGTGGCACCATTTGTTAGTCTCTAAGGTGCCACAAGTACTCCTTTTCTTTTTAGATAGTTGTGAGTGTGGTTATTAAAAATGTTCATCATCTAAGTGGTCAGATAACAGGTTTCAAATATTTGTCCACTATGTTTTTAGTCATCATTGGTGTAACTATGTTAATGAAGTGGATTTGTAAGTTCACAAAACATTTGAACAGTAATTTACCAATAAGACGTGAAACAGACTGCAGAGTGTATGAAAAAGCAAAAGCCTGAATAAACAAACAGTCAAAGCCTGAAGATGCTAATTTGACGGATTGGGTTTCAAATTTAAGTAGAGACAATTCATAAGAAGCCTGCCTGTATCGTACGGAAACTGTAGCACTAAGAGATAATACATGTTAATTTCAAGCTGTATTTTGTTGTGCAACGTGGTTACATCTGGAATATTGGCAGTGTTCCTCTAAAAACGGGGGAAAACCTTGTTTTATATGGTTGTGTGACATATCACTAAGTACCAACGAGAGCAAGCATTTTAAAGGAAAATGATAGGCTTATGAAAATGAATGTCTGCTTATGCCTATAAATAAACATAAATGGTTAGCAGCTACACCCATAACAATTGGACTTGAGTCATAACAATTGACTCAAGACTGGCTCACAGTATCTAAAGACCTATAGAACTGTGGTATGTATTTGATCAAATTTACAGAAGTTAAAAAAAACAAAAACAAAAACAAAAAAACAGGTGGCCAGGAGCCAAGTCTGGGTGAATACAGATGTTGTTCTAAGGGATTTACTGTATGTTGCTGACAACACATGACCAGGATAATCGGGTGTTGTGGACTTTATGGAATGTGGCTGAAGGTTTCAAGTAAACATAAACCAAACTTGACTGTAGAACATAAACTTTTCTGTAGCTGGATAGATGTTGAAGATTTATTCTCTGAACATGAGAGAATATAGAATTAGAGGCTTCTGTTATATTTAATACAAAAGTTTAATAATTATTACAATAATATATATGTCCCAGTAACTTCATTTTTTTTATCTTAATTCTAGATTCATACACTCTAAGCCCACATGCACACTGTCATAGTTTCAAGGTAACTGCATGTGTATTTCCACCCCCATGGTCCACTCCAGGAGTTCCCAGTCAGGTCTGAGGTCTCCAGCTGTCACCTGTGTGACTCTTGTCCCACTCCTTTCACACAGGAAGTGGTAAGGCTTCACAGCTTGCCTGACACTGATATCCACAGCAAGCCAGTCTGTGTAAAGGTCAGCCCCTGTGCATTGCTTTCTCTCTCCGAGGGCTATGAACAGTGTATCGCCAGCAGTTACAAGTTACCACGCAGCTCTTTCTAAGCAAGCACACTTCTTCCTAAGGTCAAAGCATTACAGAGACAACACACAAAAAATCCTAATAAACAGATTTAAACACACACTAAACGTGTCAGGAGTCTGTCCTCAGTCTTCTGGGGTGCTTGTAGGCCAAAGTCTTCCAATCCTTCTGCCAGTGTCCTGATGGTTTGCTGGACCCCAAAGAAGGCCTTGAGTCAGTTCAAGCTCATCCTATTATGCCAAAACCCCTTTCTTTGTCTCTTTCTCTGGAAAATCCAGGTTGGATCAGTGTGTATATATAAGCCTCTGAAGGGAGCCTCTCTAGAATTCCACCCCATACGGCTAAATTCAGTGGAATTGTTTCGTCTCAGTGACTCACCTTAATTACCCCCTACTGTTTTTAGTTTCTGGAGGAGTTGTGGTAACCCTCCTCCACACGTGAACAATCATACATAGACTATTTGTAGATTTAATACAACAGGCCAGCAAAAATATTTCATGGGGTTGCAATATCTGTGTCACACACATTCTAAGATATAGATGTTAGATATCCTCTAATTTTGATAAGATTCCTCAGAGTTCAGTCTTTTTTTATAGAAACACTTTGTCTTAATTTTTAATAATTTTCCCCTTGAAAAACAATACATATTTTAAAGTGAATTCTACTTTGAGAAAAGGCTATGTATAAACAGCATCACCTTACTCCACAAATCTGTTTCCTGTGTTTTATTCAATCATATCTGCTTACATTAGTGTGTGGTTTTTTTTTTAAAGCCACTACTGCCCGCCATGCAGAATCAGCACAGTACTGGGAGAATGAATTGTCATTGTTCTTTCTGGCTTTAATGTCAATATAGAATGACTAAGTTGCAGTTGTCTGTGCAACAATGTTGTCTTCAAATTATGCTTGGTTATTCCTCTGCAACCACAGTGAAGATGAGTTGCACCAGATATACCTGAAAGAAAAATTTTGTCTTGCAGAGTCTCTTTATTAGAATCCAGAAAGGACATAGCCTGACTTCTAGGTCCTGGGTTGAGTTTGTAGGTTTTGCAATTAGAAGTATCACATATTTAGGGGGAAATCATTGATTTTTTAGCATGTTAACTGAGCAAAATGGATGTGGAATAAATGAGAAACATTAACAATGGCCGGGAGAGGGGAAGATGGGGATAGGTTCAGTATTTTGGAGAAAAACAAAACATGGAAGTGACTAAATATGTCAGTGACCAGCTACCCTGATTATTTTGTGTGTTGTATTTCCTCTGTCCTATTTCATCTGCTCTGTGTCATCAGATGTAAGTTGAGGGATGCCTTCCTGTGTGTCTACTATGCCCAGCACATTTTGGGCACTACTGTAGTATTACAAATTTAACTATCCTAGATACATTATATTTCAATACATCCTCTAATGGAAGTAGAATCTGAGAAATGAGACTGTTGTGCTATAATTAGGTGAAACTTTCTATATCATGAGGACACTTAGAAATACGTTCAAATATAATTTCAAATACTGAGTGTAATTAAAACCAAAGAAGTATACAATTTTTAACAGTTAGCTGTTTGTGGTGATCGAATGTTTGTAAGATGTAAAGATGTTTTTTCAAAGTTATTAAAATAATTGACTTTTAGAGCTAAATAATATTTGCATAAATATGTTCTTTGGGGCTGTGCCACTAGCCAGTGGGAGAGGACCTCCTACATATAAGTTTCTCCCTTTTTGCACATAACACAGTTATTCACAGTGGTCTCTGAATGTTATAGGTATAGAAGTTCCTCTAGCCTAGTGGTTTTCAATCTTTTTCATTTGTGGACCCCTAAAAAATTTCAGATGGAGGTACAGACCCCTTTGGAAATCTTAGACATGAAAACCACTGCTCTAATTCAAGAGGGTGGGAAGGGAAAAATTTGTGAGTTATCCTTTCATTTAAGGTGTACTTTCGTACCCTTCATGGGTGTTTTTATATGCTTATTTGAAATCTGTTTCCAGTTTAATGATTACTGGTTAGCAGGTTATTTTTGGATAATGGCCAAAGAGTAGATCATATACCAGAAGTGTACTTTTACAAACTCTGAAACTCTAGAGATGACTGAAGCATATCTCTTTAATGTGTGAATGTATGTTGAGTGGAAAGGAAGAAACTGGCAACCGGAATGGACCTGTCTGTCAGACTTGGTGGAATCCACAAATCTGATTTATAATCTATATAATAGAAATTATCTAGTATTAAAGTAGTTATCCAGAATGAAGATTAATTCGGTATATAAAAATATTGTGTTGGGCCTATTCAGAAAGTCCAAATCCAGGCAAAATTCCTATTTAATTCAGTTGCTATTGTATGTGGTGAGTAACTCTGTAAATTAAGCACTTCTTTAGGTGCCTAACTTTAGGAATCCAAGTTTGAAAATTTTGGCCTTAGATATTTAGCCTTTTCAGATGCCTGTGTTTTTGCATAACAAAGGGTGCATTTTGAATTCAAGACATAATCTAAAACTGTTTCCAGAGATCATTTGGACAGAGATTACAGTCAAAGTTATTTAATCAATAAGGCGTACATATGGGTGTAACTACTTAATACTAGAAATCAGTGTTTCATGTTCTCATTTTATATACACTGTTTGGATTAAAAATAACAAATTAAAGTTTATATACAGTTGGTCAGATTTTTATACAGTTTTTTTTTTCTTACAGGAATAGTGAATAGCTCCAATGATGGAGGACGGGAAGCCTGTTTGGGCTCCCCACCCAACTGATGGGTTTCAGATGGGGAATATCGTGGATATTGGCCCTGACAGCTTAACTATTGAACCGTTATACCAGAAAGGCAAGGTAAGAAAGGGCTTAAGGAATACTTAAAGAACTATACCATCACATAGTTCTATGCATAGAGCACAACAATGGGAGTCAATTTCGCTTTGTCTGACTTGAGCAATTCACTTAACATTTCCTTTGCCTCAGCTTCCTCAGGTACAAAGAAAAATGATTATAATATTGAATTCTGCAATACTGGCTCCCACTGGCAAGAAACACACAATTTCTGGTTGTCAGATTTCCATGTGTCTGAAGTATCTATAGTAAGTAACTGAATATGTGTGTATCTTTCTGTGCAGTGTTACTTTTCCCATATTGAGGCTGGCTCAGGATCTGTCTTAGAGATGATGCCTCTCTAGTCACAGGTCAAGAGGTGACAGAGCAGACCTTCCTTTTCTGGGGGACATGGGTATATATCTTAGGAAGAAACCTGAATAGGAAGCTGGTCATCTTTGCTTGATAAAAATATAAGCAAAGTGTAATGCCATCTGATGTCATTCTTCATCATGCTAAGAGCCACAGATAGATACAATGGGCACCTCAGCCTGTTTACACCTTTGAGCCAGAACCAGAACTTTCAGGTTGGAGTATACTGCGTATTGTGAAATTACTCGTAAGAAGTCTGCAAATGACCTAGATAAATTATCTATATATCCTTTCTCATCTACCCTGGAAAGCTTTAATAGGGTTTTCTTGTCACTCCTATGAGCCTGGGAAAGCATTAGGCTGTTGGCTGCAGCTGGCACTGCAGGTCACCATGCCCTAAATTATTGACCATCATTCTCAGTGGCTGCTGTGGGACACAGTGCCCTAATATCCAGGTTATTGCTCCAAGCTTCTGTTGCAGGATTTTAAGCCTTGCCAGCACCACCACCTCTTCCCCTCACAGATGAAAGTAGATGCAGAGGAACCAGAAGGCCTTGAGGGGCCTCTTGGTTCACTGTTTTTCTTTCTACCACACCCTCTGCCAGCCTTCATTCTTTAAGGCTAGAAGTTTCCTCATTGTGCACTGGTCAATATTTAACTTGGTATCATCACCAAAGTTAAATGGGAGTATTTTCCACAGGGGCTCAGAATTTCTAATTGTGGGAGATTTTTTTTACCTGAAAGAGTGGCCTCCTCAATATGTGGACACATCACTGGCAGCCCAGTCCAGGCAGGCATTATCTGAGCCCCTGATTTGCCATGGAAACTCTCAGGTAGCCTCAGGCCAGCAAGAATGAATAAACAAACAAATGTGAATTGTTATCTGATTCCTAAGTAACTCTGTGTGCTTTCACAAGCAGTACTAGCATGGGTGGACAGTATTGTGAGTATGGTGCCTCTTGGCCTAAAAATTACATGTCCTACAGACTTCTCTTTGGAAAGAGAAGAATAAAAAAGTGTCCTTCAAATATGTTTCATGCAGCTATATGGGGCTTTGGTTCTTGGGATCAAATACTCAGGGAAATCAGTTCTGAGCTATCTTAGTGGTACAATAAACTTTATGGAAAGCTGCAGCTATTCAGAGCCAACAGAAAATTCAACTTATGATCTTGACGCCTGACACACATTATGGAAAGGAATACAAGTCATGTGACAAGTTGAAGCAGTCTGTGAAGTACATAGGAGAAAATATCTCTTTGCAAGTGGTAGCAGGATCATTAGCTACTCATTATTGCCTCAGAGCTATCTGCCAAATGGCTCTGTCTGGAGTTAGACCCTAAATTGGTGCCAGGCTCTTTCAATTTGGGAGCAAAAGGGCTACCTATAGGTTTGATCAAATGAGCTCACTGGTACTTGTGAGGAGGGACCCTATAAAGCTGTGCAAAAATTTCAGGAGCAACTTTGTCCCATTCCCAATCTCAGCAACCTGGAAAGACCATGACATGAATGAAGTAATCCAAAATCTACTTCAGATTGGAATACTGCCACCTGCTCCCAATGCTATTTCTAGCCTCAGAGAATCGGGGACAAGCAGAGCAGAGCCCTGTCTGAAACATCTAAGTAAGTTCTGAATGGAGGCTTGTCTTCAAAGCATTCCCATTTTATTATCCTCAGGCAATTCTTGTGTTTTGCAGATGGATGGCAGCTGTTTTCTTTTCCCAACTTCAAATATTACCATACTATTTTACATGTGCTCCCAAGGTCTCTCTCCAGGATCTTGGTAGGAATTATACTGGCTTTAGAAAAGAAGAAAATTCATGTATCTCTTCCTGGACAATTTTTCTGATCTGGGCTCTGGATGACAGAGAAAACTGTAGCAAACACATGGAGTGATAAGAAAAGGAGGACTTGTGGCACCTTATAGACTAACAAATTTATTTGAGCATAAGCTTTCGTGAGCTACAGCTCACTTCATAGGATGCGTTCAGTGGAAAATACAGTGGGGAGATTTACAAATCTGCACACACACATCCCTGGAACCCCAGCCAGAGGTATTGTGTCTGCTACCCAAGATCCATAAACCTGGAAATCCTGGACGCCCCATCATCTCAGGCATTGGCACCCTGACAGCAGGATTGTCTGGCTATGTAGACTCCCTCCTCAGACCCTACACTACCAGGACTCCCAGCTATCTTTGAGACACCGCTAACTTCCTGAGGAAACTACAATCCATCGGTGATCTTCCTGAAAACACCATCCTGGCCACTATGGATGTAGAAGCCCTCTACACCAACATTCCACACAAAGATGGACTACAAGCCATCAGTATCTCCGATAATGTCACGGCAAACCTGGTGGCTGAACTTTGTGACTTTGTCCTCACCCATAACTATTTCACATTTGGGGACAATGTAGACCTTCAAATCAGCGGCACTGCTATGGGTACCCGCATGGCCCTACAGTATGTCAACATTTTTATGGCTGACTTAGAACAATGCTTCCTCAGTTCTCATCCCCTAATGGCCCTACTCTACTTATGCTACATTGATGACATCTTCATCGTCTGGACCCATGGAAAAGAAGCCCTTGAGGAATTCCACTATATTTCAACAATTTCCATCCCACCATCGACCTCAGCCTGGACCAGTCCACACAAGAGATCTACTTCCTGGGCACTACGGCGCTAATAAGCGATGGTCACATAAACACCACCCTATACCAGAAACCTACTGACTGCTATGCCTACCTACGTGCCTCCAGCTTTCATCCAGACCACACCACATGATCCATCGTCTACAGCCAACCTCCACGATACAACTGCATTTGCTCCAACCCCTGAGACAGAGACAAACACCTACAAGATCTCTATCAAGCATTCTTACAACTGCAATACCCACCTGCTGAAGTGAAGAAACAGATTGACAGAGCCAGAAGAGTACCCAGAAGTCACCTACTACAGGACAGGCCCAACAAAGAAAATAACAAAACACCACTAGCCATCACCTTCAGCCCCCAACTAAAACCTTTCCAACGCATCATCAAGGATCTACAACCTATCCTGAAGGACGACCCATCACTCTCACAGATCTTAGGAGACAAGCCAGTCCTTGCTTACAGACCAGCCCCCCAACCTGAAGCAAATACTCACCAGCAACCACACCCCACACAACAGAACCACTAACCCAGGAACCTATCCTTGCAACAAAGCCCGTTGCCAACTGTGTCCACATATCTGTTCAGGGGACACCGTCATAGGGCCTAATCATATCAGCCACGCTATCAGAGGCTTGTTCACCTGCACATCTACGAACGTGATATATGCCATCATGTGCCAGCAATGCCCCTCTGCCATGTACATTGGTCAAACTGGACCGTCTCTATGTAAAAGAATAAATGGACACAAATCAGACATCAAGAATTATAACATTCAAAAACCAGTTGGAGAACACTTCAATCTCTTTGGTCACTCGATTACAGACCTAAAAGTGGCAATTCTTCAACAAAAAAACTTCAAAAACAGACTCCAACGAGAGACTGCTGAATTGGAATTAATTTGCAAACTGGATACAATTAACTTAGGCTTGAATAAAGCTCTCCTGCTTGTAATAGCTCACCTTACCTGATCACTCTCGTTACAGTGTGTATGGTAACACCCATTGTTTCATGTTCTCTGTGTATATAAATCTCCCCACTGTATTTTCCACTGAATGCATCTGATGAAGTGAGCTGTAGCTCACAAAAGCTTATGCTCAAATAAATTTGATAGTCTCTAAGGTGCCACAAGTCCTCCTTTTCTTTTTGTGAATATAGTCTAACATGGCTGCTTCTCTGAAACATGGAGTGATGTGGTTCCTGGAGTATCTTTGATTCAGGGCAAACACAAATATATGGTGCCAGGGAAGCCAGTCATAGGCCTGAGCTGAGAATGAATCTATCAGGTAAAAGACCTTATCTCAGAAGAATGTTAACAGAAGATGAAGATGGCCATTTTAGAAAGTGGTGTCAAAGAGACGCAAACCTAATTCCTGTTGGTTCCTGTTGGGATTTCTGGTCTGATACACAGGCATGCTTCAGTGATCCAGAGTTCATATGATACCTATCCAGTAATTCTCTGTATCCCTTCTGTATTGCTACTTCATCCACTGGCAGATCTGTATTCTCTGCTCTTACAACTGGTGAATGCAGAGAATCATGGTTTTGGTTTTGTTTCTGTTTTACACATCTTCCCAGTTTAGTTCAGGGTATGTGTAACAGATGGAGACAGCACAGCATCCATCAGCTAGAACACAATGATTCATTGAGGCCTCAGTCCATAGCTCCTTCCATGGATAACAGACCAGTTCTGGTCATGACACCCACCCCTTGGAAAATGGACTTTCTTTCTTTAGTTATGGGGGAAAAAGCCCAGTTCTCACAGCCATGTGCTTTGAACAGGGGGTTTCCTGCTCTCTCCTCCCAAGACAGACTCCTCTGCAGAGTCCATTCAGAGGCAATGGCCCTGGTAGTAGCAATTCCACTGTATCCCAATGGGAGAGCCATTCAATGCTGATGGCCTTTGAGGGTTCTGTTATGGCTTTCCAGACAGCTTCCTCACTACATGTCAAGTTCCTACTACAAAATGGCTGATATAATAATCCATGTGACTGTTACAATTACCAATAGAATTCATAAAATGAAATGGAATTCATAACTGGACCAGACAGTCTTCCCCACACCATCTCACTGCCTATCAATGGGGAGATTAACACCAAAGTTTATTGGGCAAAATCAGATTTGCAGAGTGACTGGTGCTCTCCGAAATGCATTGCTCATTGCAGGTCAGTTTGGTGGGCTTCTGACTGCCCTTTTTGCATATGGAAAAGTAAATAAAGTGCTCTACAGCCTCTCTGTCAGGAACTT
Source organism: Lepidochelys kempii (assembly GCF_965140285.1). Lineage (NCBI taxonomy): Eukaryota > Metazoa > Chordata > Testudines > Cheloniidae > Lepidochelys > Lepidochelys kempii. Next base: position 60,995,520 of record NC_136382.1, read on the forward strand.
GGATTTGGGGTGGTGAGTGGCATCTTACAAACCTGGTCAAGCTCCCTAGTACATATATCTTCCCACTTTTCCCAGAGCTCCTCAGGACATTACAAAAGAGGGGTGAGGGAGCAGCAGTGATACCTATTTAGATCTTTCTGGATAAAGAGATTAATCAAGCCCAAGAGCTATAATCTAGTGTTGGCTCCTTGGATGCCTCTGTCATACAGAGGAGGTGAGCTAATGCAAGACTGGTAGTCCATCAGAGACCAAACTTGGTGACAATAAATACTTGAATTAAGTGATTTTTGCTTTCAGGGACCCCAAAGGAGGAGGCAACAAATACAGCTTATTCTACTGCCTGGTGCAAAGTCCATATTTAATTACAATGATATACCAGTGACATGCAACCTTGAGTTCTTACTGGAAGGCTTTGTTGTGGGTGTATGAATGTTGAAGCAAAAAGGTCAAGGCTCTGTAGCCTAATGTTCTTAAAATGTTAATGAAAAGGAAGTTTTATACAAATCTCAACGTTAAATGCTTCCTTAGGGCATTGCTTTTATTCCAGCCCTACGAGGTCATAGAGCATGGCCTTGGAACCTCATTCTGCTCCTTAGAGCACTACCCAGAATGAACCTCTCTGCAGGAGGTGATGTTACACTTCCTATCCATTAGAGTAGGACTCCTAATTGCTACTATCTCCAATCAGACACGTTTTTGCTTTTGTTTTTTTCATTTAAAGTTGGAAGCTTCCTCTAACAGGACCCAATATTATACTTTTAATTCAGTCCTCAAAATTGTCACAGCATTCATTTCCTAAGTACATTCAAGACTTAAGCTTCTTTGGTTAAGTATCATAGTCCAGCACTTAGGAGCTGAAAATCTGAGGGCAGTGTTTTCATATCTCTAATGTAGAAACCTGCTAGATGGCCAACAAAGCAGAAGTTCACCAAATTCTGCATATTGGTCATTCAGTCCTAGCGAATTTCCTTTTTTTTGGCAGAATTCTTATCCGTGCCTTAGTGCACATGGTTTGGTGGAGGAGGTATTTGTTTACCTTGTTTTGTATCAGAGGGGTAGCCATGTTAGTCTGGATCTGCAAAAGCGGCAAAGAGTCCTGTGGCACTTTACAGACTACCAGATGTATTGGAGCATAAGCTTTCAGGGGTGAATATCCACTTCGTCAGATGCATGTCCTTGTTTTGGTTTTCCACATTTAAAGGATGATCGTGCTTCCCATCCTGGAGGCACAAAGCTATGAAAGCTCCATTTTAATAATTTGTGGACCTTAGCATGAAGAGAAACAGGAAACTGTGTTCATGCTTTCCTGAAAACTTCCCTCCTTTGGGTAATTAAGTGCTCAGATCTGTCCTACCCTGGAGACAAATAGATCATCCAGATTAGAGATGGAAATTGACACTTGTGGTTTTTGTTTTTGTTTTGTTTTGTTTTTTGTTATGTGGGATTTACAATGCTCTCAATAAGAGAAATTGTTGTGCTTTTCCTTCAAAGTATATTTAACATAATCAGTAATTTAGGAATGTAGATTTCAATTTTTTCTGACTGTGAAAGTTTTCAATTGAGGAGAATTTCAGGAAGCTGAGTAGTTCTCTGCTACCAGTGACTGACAGGGCTGGTTTTGCCCCCAATCTTCAAGCAGGCTGAAAGGAAACATGCTGGGAGAAAGAGGGGACTCCAGCTCACTCGGCCCCTGTCCCCAGCATCCGGGTCTGGGAGGGGGTTAGCCTGCTGCTGCCACCTCAGCCAGGCTCTCTCAGGCAGCTGCTGGACTGCACAGAGCAGCGACCCAGAGTGGTCTGCATGAGAAGAGACTGGTCTTGCCCCTTCTGCTCCTGGCCCAGCTGCCAGGGACAGGGGCTGAGCGTGCTGCAGGGGGAACCCTTTTCCGTCCCTCCTCCTGCAGCAGACCAAGCAGAAATCTGGGGGAGGAGGCAGTTGATCTTGTATATTCCTCCCCCTGGCCATGTGTTGCCTATGAAAGGGCTCTCTATGGCTGCAACATGCTTCACTGAACAACATTTGTATCTAGCAACTATATAGATTTCCCAAGGAGGTCTGGCTAATCTAGATTCTGACCATCTCCAAGGCAATGTGTAGCCCCTTCTTTAGAATGTTTTAGCACATAACACTAATGAGAGATAGGAGGGAAAAAAAGGGAGTGGCAGGACAAGGAGTGTATAACCCATGAAGAGTCTCTATACCAGGGAAGGAAATCATGGAAGCTTTTTTACTATTTTCCAACTGGCAACACTTAGTTTATAAAAAGAAAAGGAGTACTTGTGGCACCTTGGAGACTAACCAATTTATTTGAGCATAAGCTTTCGTGAGCTACAGCTCAAGTGAGCTGTAGCTCACGAAAGCTTATGCTCAAATAAATTGGTTAGTCTCCAAGGTGCCACAAGTACTCCTTTTCTTTTTGCGAATACTGACTAACACGGCTGTTACTCTGAAACTTAGTTTATAGACGCTTTAATGCTTCAGTTTAAGAAACCTGGCACTTCAAAAGTGGCTGCTTAACACTGTGTGCAATTTTAGATTGTGTGACCTACACTGTATTGTTTCTATTGTACTGAAGTAAGAGGGTGTCTTAAAATGGTACAGAAAACATGATGTTTATCATGAGGGTGTCTCACTGAACAAAGTTTTAAATAGACAAACTTGCTTAAAATGTTAAGATCATTACTTCTGATAGACAAAGATCTTGTTGCTTGTCTTTTTTGCCATTTTAGATAAAGTAGACGAATCTCACTGCCTGAATCCCCATCTCCTCATGGAAATTAGCTTTGTAGCAGCATAGCAGCTGCTTCAGCATAGCAGCTGTAACATTAATTGATACAACAAGGTTCATAGCAGCTGCTTCAGCATAGCAGCTGTAACATTAATTGATACAACAAGGTTCATTCATAGATAGCTACAATTCTCTAATGTAAATAACCTGTGCATGCTGTATAGACCCAGATAAAATGTCTGAACAAAAGTGTGTAATTTGTTGAAAAATGCAATAGATGTTTGTACACTGTGGACACTCCGATAGATCTATTCTTGCATGTTTCTCTTTCCTTTAAAAAAATATAAATTACAGTTTCTGGAGTATTAAAGAGACAAGTTTGCTTTCCGTTCCAGTAAGTGATGAACACTGGCTAAGTGGTTTTCTTTTGTAACTGAAATACAGGATTAAAGGAAGTGCTTGTAAAATCAGAAGTCAGTGTTTGGGAATATACTGTGTTTTACTATTTATATAGCTAATGTAGTGTATTTTAAAATGGGAATGTATTTAAATGGGTTAGGAGTACTAAAGCATGCTTGAGGGTACTATGCTAGGAATCGGGAGACTTGGATCTTATTCCTGGAGCTGCTATTGACTTGCTGTATAACTCTGAATAAGTCCAATTCTTTTTGAGTCTGTTTCCTTTGAATAAAATACATATAACTGTGTTACTGTTTTCTGTAATGCCCATCACTGATGCATCTAAATATGTGGGGATAGTGCTTACCTTTAAAGCACTTAGCATTTTTCATCCATAGATCCCTAAGTATTAGTAGCAGTAATGCAGTTGAGACTACGATTGCTTTCTTTACCATTAGCATCCCTCCATTTGTCTAAATCCGAGAATGGTAAATGCTTTTGATCGGGATATATCTTTGTTTGTATGATACCGATTATGATGAGGCCCAAATCTTTGATCAGTGTCCTTAGGAGCAACTGCAGTAGAAGTACATTGTTGCGGTGGTTGGGTGAACACACTAAAACCTGCCACAGTAAAATATGGAAATGGCAAATTTTCACTTTTTCTTAACTCAAATAATACACTTATTTAAAACATAGCTCACCATATCTTAGAGCTGCTTTCCCATCTGCAGTTTAAATTCTGAAAATATCAATGTTTTTATCTGACAGACTTTTCTGGCTGTTATCAACCAAGTGTTTCCTGCAGAAGAGGACAGTAAAAAGGATGTGGAGGATAATTGTAAGTACTGTATTTTAAAGTGTGTGTGTATGTATAATAGCAAGGATCCATTTGTTTTGTAACTAGATCTCTACTTTTCTTTGTTTGTTTGCTTGAAGTTGCACATAATATTTATAGCAATAAAGATCCATTTAATGCAGGGATCTCAAACTCGAATCACCAGGAGGGCCACATGAGGACTTGTACATAGGCCCGAGGGCCGCATCACTGACACCCTCTGCCTCTGACCCCGCCCCCACTCCACCTCTTCCATGAGGCCCCGCCTCTTCCAACCCCTTCCCCAAATCCCCACCCCTGCCCTCCCTCTTCTCCACCTCCTCCCCTGAGCACGTGGCTCCCCGCTCCTTCCTGGAAAGCGCTAAGTGCCTGGAGGTAGGTAGAGGAGCGGGGCTGCAGCGCGCTGGGGGGAGGAGGAATGTGGGGGGGAGGGGAGCTTGGTGGCCCACAGGAAATAACTCTGGGAGGGTGTGGGGCGGGCGGCACAGGGCACTTGGCGGGCCGCAGGAAATAACCCCACGGGCCATGTGTCTGAGACCCCTGCATTAATGTATCCTATGTCTCAACCAATTTTAAGAGGTAATTGTACCTTACATATATTGCTGTTCTCAATTCTCAAGTAGGCATGCAAAAGCAGAATGTTTCATTCCCGTGTGTGAGCTGCAGTACTCTTATAAAACTGTAACAAAACTCTTGTCAATTTGATTTACATGTGTTAAATCACATGTGCGTCATAGTACAGTAGTGACACAATTCTTCTGTTTAATGGACAGTAGAGTGAGCTACATGCAGCAGTGCAGGGCTTGATTCAATCTTTTGATCTGTGTTGAAAAACTACCTGTTTTGTCAGACAGAACTCAAGTTTGGGGGTAGTAATGGAAGAGGGATGCTGTATACCCAAAATGTTAAGGCTGTTGTATGCTTCTGTACTTTTCTTCCTTCTTTAAACTGGCAGCAGTGGCGAGAATTTTGTTGTTGCCTTATGCAATTTCATCTGTCTGCAGTGTGGCTTATTTCCTGGGGAAAAAAAAATAAACCTGAAGAAGTTGTCTTTTTAAATTTTGCTTCCCAGGGACCATTGGCCTGAACGTTTGAGATTGCCTTTTACATGGTCACCAAAACTAGCTTCTGCTGTTCTTAATATAAAATACATAGAGGGTGAGATTTTCAAAAAGACTACATGACTTAGGACCACAAGTCCCGTTGAAAGCAATAGCATCTACTTCCTGTGACTGAAGCTAGATATGTAGCCACTCTGCAACAATGAGGAAAACAAGATTTGAAACTTGTGATATCGTCTACAGTATAGGGTCATTATAGGCAGCACTGGTAGCTAACATTTTCTGTTAGAAGGTTGTCTTTTCAGTTGCTTATAATTTTACCCAACTCTTAACTATTTGGGCTGAAATTTTCCGTGCTGGGTGTCTGTCTCAGGCTTATTTTTATTTATTGATTGATTTTAAAGTATCAAATAAATAATTGAGCAGTTTCTGAGAACAAGGCTAGGGAAAAATACTTTGCTTGTGTTTTTAAAAAAATTGTTCACTGCCATTTCACTGAGATGCTCTACCACCTCAGTTTTTTGGAGCAGGAACTTAATGTTTTGTAAGGGGGTTACCCCGTGGTATCAGGGATGTGCATTTTACCATCTCTGTGAAAATCCGCCCCATTTTGGTTGGGTTATAAGCATCTAAATATAAATTCTCATATTTATTTAGTTGTTTATTTTATTTGGCATATGCAACCTGGTCAAGCCAAGCCATAGCGTTCTTATCAACAATGTTCAAGGCATGAAGACCTCTAGGAAGTTGAGTCATTTTGCAGTCCTCAACAATGTGTGTCATGGTTTGTGGCTGCCCACATTGACATAGTGGCCTTGTCATAAATATAAAGGGAAGGGTAAACCCCTTTGAAAACCCTCCTGGCCAGGGGAAAGCTCCTCTCACCTGTAAAGGGTTAAGAAGCTAAAGGTAACCTCGCTGGCACCTGACCAAAATGACCAATGAGGAGACAAGATACTTTCAAAAGCTGGGAGGAGGGAGAGAAACAAAGGGTCTGTGTCTGTCTATATGCTGGTCTTTGTCGGGGATAGACCAGGAATGGAGCCTTAGAACTTTTAGTAAGTAATCTAGCTAGGTATGTGTTAGATTATGATTTCTTTAAATGGCTGAGAAAAGAATTGTGCTGAATAGAATAACTATTTCTGTCTGTGTATCTTTTTTGTAACTTAAGGTTTTGCCTAGAGGGGTTCTCTATGTTTTTGAATCTAATTACCCTGTAAGATATCTACCATCCTGATTTTACAGGGGGGATTTCTTTATTTCTATTTACTTCTATTTTTATTAAAAGTCTTCTTGTAAGAAACTGAATGCTTTTTCATTGTTCTCAGATCCAAGGGTTTGGGTCTGTGGTCACCTATGCAAATTGGTGAGGCTTTTTATCCAACATTTCCCAGGAAAGGGGGGGTGCAAGTGTTGGGAGGATTGTTCATTGTTCTTAAGATCCAAGGGTCTGGGTCTGTAGTCACCTAGGCAAATTGGTGAGGCTTTTTACCAAACCTTGTCCAGGAAGTGGGGTGCAAGGTTTTGGGAAGTATTTTGGGGGGAAGGACGCGTCCAAACAGCTCTTCCCCAGTAACCAGTATTAGTTTGGTGGTGGTAGCGGCCAGTCCAAGGACAACGGGTGGAATATTTTGTACCTTGGGGAAGTTTTGACCTAAGCTGGTAAAGATAAGCTTAGGAGGTTTTTCATGCAGGTCCCCACATCTGTACCCTAGAGTTCAGAGTGGGGGAGGAACCTTGACAGGCCTCTTGTATACTCAGTGGAGACTTGTTGGAGTTTGCAACTAAATTCTCCAAAGATTCCATCTGCAGTGAGCATGCTCCATCTCTACACATCTCCTAGCCGTTGCCTGGACTGCACATTGAGCTATCTCCACAGAGCAAGTGAGCTATCTGGACTGCAAGGGATGAGCAGTACTTTCCCTAAAATTTCTTCTCATGAATGTTGGGAGCTGATTGTCTCTCCTGTGCCTTCAGTGCCTCCCTGCTTGTGCCCAGGCAGTGTGGAGGAGAAAGAGGAAGCATCCATGTTGAGATAGCAGTGGGAGGCAGACTTGTTGAAAGTCTCTGTTAAGGATAGAAGCAGTGAAAAAATGAGGGTATTGTAGGGTTCTACAATAGACCACCTAACCAGGAAGGGGAGGTGGATGACACCTTTTTAAAACAACTTAACAAAATCTTCCAAAACAGAGGACTTGATGGTGATGGGGGACTTCAACTACCTGGACATCTGTTGGGAAAATAATACAGCCTGACACAGATTATCCAACAAGTTCTTGGAATGCATTAGTGACAACTTTTTATTACAGAAAACGGAGAAAGTGACTAGCAAAAAGGCTATTCTGGATTTGATGTGGACAAACAGGGAGGAACTTGAGTGAAAGTGAACATGAAATGATAGAGTTCATGATTCTCAGGAATGATAGGAGGAAAACAGCAGAATAGAGACAATGGACTTCAAGAAGGCAGACTTTAGCAAAGTCAGGTAATTGGTAGGTAAGATCCAATGGGAAGCAAGTCTAAGGGAAAAAAGAGCTCAGGAGAGTTTGCAGTTTTTTAAAAGAGACAATAAAGGCACAAAAGCAAACTATCCCAATGCATAGGAAAGATAGGAAATATGGTAAAAGGCCAACCTGGCTTAACCAAGAAATTTTCAATGACCTGAAACTCGAAAAAGAGTCATACAAGAAGTGGAAACTAGGTCAAATTACAAAGGATGAACATAAAAAAACTCAACAAGCATGAAATTAGACGGGCCAAGGCACAAAATGAGATTAAATTAGGTAGAAATATAAAGGGTAACAAGAAAACATTTTACAAATACGTGGGAAGCAAGAGGAAGTCCAGGGACTGGGTAGGCCCATTACTGAATGAGGAGGGAAAAACAATATTAGAAAACACAGCAATGGCCAAACTGTTAAATGCATTTTGTGTTTTAGTTTTCAGCAAAAAAGTTAGCAATGACTGGGTGACTAACATAGAGAACATCAGTTTAATGGGGTAGGATCTGAGTCTAAAATAGGATAAGTTAAGAATTACTTAGACAGGTTAGATGTCTTCAGGTTGGCAGGGCCTGATGAAAGAAAATATCTGAAGAGATCTCTGAGTCATTAGTTATTATCTTTGAGAACTTGTGGAGGACTTCAGTAAGGCTTTTGTTACTGTATCACATGACCTTCTCATAAACAAAATGTAAGAATAATAACCCCTTGAACTGGAACAACAACCCTTTGATGGGAAAAGAGATTTTAATTCATTTTAGGGACAAAACAAAATCCTTTATCCTTAGCCAGAATTTTATAAAGATCCTAAGCTTGCTCTCTTCCCTTCAAAGAACTTTTTCTGACTTAGCAGTATATTGTAAAGATGCAGAAATAAGAGAAGATTGTTCCCCACTATACTTTCTTTCATTTTGAGGGGTCTCTCCTTTAATAGTCAGGGGGTTATAAATTTCCACATACTCAAGAAATTAACTTGTCCCACAAGGTTAGAATCTGAATTATACTCCTGGGAGAAATCAGAAGAGGAAGACACTTCACCATGAGTGTAGAAAAAAGTTGTTTATTTGGCTGATTTTTCTCTCTCCATCCAAGTATAATCCCCCTGGAGGGGAAAAGGATAAAGAGTTTGGTAGGATGGAACATATGGATGAGAAATAAATATCTAATTTAAGTACCTGATTGTCCAGTTCAGTAAGAACCCCTCAGGTGGTGATCTCAGGAGGAGAGAAATTAGTATGAGCAATAAGATGAGGAACAATTTGAGGGATTTGCAGGCCAGAGCGAGCTTCTGCTCAGGATAAAGCCTAAGTATTTCCTTCATTGACCTTACCTTAGAAGACTTAGACGTGTAGGAAAGGAGTTTTCCTTCTGCTAGTATCTATTCATATCCTCCCATAGCGAAAGATGCCCTCCCTAAGCAGTCCACGTGTTCAAAGCCTATTTGGAGATATATGATGGAGTCTGACCATGTGAAATCAAGTTACTCTTAGATAGGTTCCAGAAAGGGAAGCGCTGCTTCTTGCTGGAGCTGTACACATGAAAGGGCGGCCATGGGAATCTGCTTCTGCTGCAAGCTGGTCTGGCACATTTGGGAAGGAGGCAGATTCATTTTTCACTGCTGAAGGGAGTGAATGGCATTGGCAGACAGGGCTCTGCTGCTGTTGCCAAGCTCACATTGTCCACTGCTAAGGTCTGTTGGACTGTGGCTGCTGATTGTGGCAGAAGAAGGATGAAGAGGAGGTTACCAGTTGCCAGCCTGGCTTCAGGGTTTCCAAAGGGTATCTATGATGTCCTTGTGTATTGAAGTAGCTTGGAAGGCTGACCTTCAGCAATAAGAACTGGATGGTTTTGTTGCAGAGGGATGTTGAGTAACTGTGTATAAAGATAAGGCTTGAGAGGGTCCTGATCGGTAATGGGTCTTGTACCATTTTATACTAAGCTTTTTGTTTCTGGTGTTTGGAAATAGAATGAGTCATTTGAGTCTCAGGAAGTTGAGGAAGAAAAAACATGGTTTTCTGTGCAGGAATCCTGGGAAAAGAGCCCTTCCTGGCCCAAATTCAGAAACAGTGGTCACTTGCTTCCATTTTGTGGGTCAGTGTAGTCTTGTGGGGTGTCGTGAGCACTTGCACATGACTAATGCATCAGTAGAGTTGTTAGAGAGCTCATGAGACAGAAAGTACAACTGACCATCAAGAAAACAGTGAAACTTGACTCTAAATAAAGTACTGTCAAACACACAAAGGAAACCAACTGAAATAATAGAGATGATTTTGTGTTGCTGATTGTTTAAAGTTTAGCAGTCTGAGGTGTTGTTTGAAACAGAAGAGTAAGGATGTGTGTGTTTTGTGTCTGAAATTCTAACCGGAAACTAAAGAGACAATGAATAGAGGAAGGAGAGGAAGTTCCTAGGTTGAGGAAGCTCTACATAAGAGATGTTCACAGAGTAGCTTTAGGGATAATGCTGCTGTTGACATAGATGGAGCTGTTAGTGATGCCCTAGAATTAAGATTGCCTAACACTTTCCATTGTTAGCCCTGTTTTCAGTTCTTTATAGCTTTGCCAAACGTTAACCATTCAGTGTGAAACTTTCTATGCTGGCTTTCTGTCTCAAGATGGGTTTTTTTAAAGTTTTTCAGGAAAATTGGTTTGCCTATTTTCAGCAATGAGGTTAAGGAAAATAGGTAGTTTTGTTTACATTAATTTTTTTTCTAATAGTTTCTTTGCCTACACCTACAGAGTTTGGAGCAGGGATTTTATATATGGCCAAGACAATTGTCCGGGTATCAGAGGGATGCTTTTTGTTCTCATCATGAAAATACACCCTGATTTGACCAAGTTGTGAACATTTGAAAATCACCCCTGGGATATGCTGAGAATTAGCAATTGCAACTACCTAGCTGTTAGATGGCATTTTTCTGTATGTACAAAGGCAGAGAAAGATTTGAAGGAGGATAAGTTGGTGCCTTTATGGATTTTTACAAGAAGTTTGTTGTCGTATGTAAGTGGCAGTATGGAGGAAAGCATGAATGTGCTGATGGGAAAAGCTATTGAGGGAGTTTGGGGCTGCTATCATTGATGGCGTGAAATCAGAGATTGGCACTTCCATGCTCTAATGTTCTTTGTTAAATGTTAGAAGAAAATAATATTATTTGATATGTCTTTTTTTACTGTTGTCACAGTAAACGTAGGTAGACATTTTCCAGACAGAACTATAAATTTGGTTTTTAAGTTGATAGTGTCCCTTTAAAAGGTTTTGAAGAAATCATCAGGATTAAACTACTTATGGGCCAGAAAAGAGGAGGGGAAGCAGAATTCTTCTTAATGCTGAATTTCAGTTCAGTGATCATACACTAAGATGGTTATTTTGTCAAAATAACTGTATGGGTTTTTAAATTGCAGGTTCACTAATGTACTTAAATGAAGCTACACTCCTTCACAATATCAAAGTGCGGTACGGTAAAGACAGAATTTATGTAAGTATTCCATAGTGTATTAGCTTGTACAATATGCCAAATAAATGTAATTGTACTGTTTATTATGTAATATTTGTTTTATAGCAGAAAGGGGTTTAAATGCCCAAGCATAATTGGTAGCATTTATGAATGTTAGGATTTTTTATAAGGAAAGTCTGGTGTGTCACCTGATTCAGATGGGTAAAGGTAGTCAGTTAATCAGGTAATTTGGACTTTCTGTATGTTGTTTAGTTCATTATTTTATTACATGGTAGCAAATTGCATTCCTTTAGGTATATTACTTTGCCAGTAGGTCTGCTGTTACCAAAGATGGCTCTTTTTTCTTCATTATTTTTGAACGAAGCAAACAGGTGCCTCCTTTGACACTTTCTAGCTCAGATGACCATCTTAATCTTTTATATTGCTATCAAATTGCCTAATTATACTTAATGAATTCTGACTAAATTACATTTAGTCCTTGCCATCTGCCCTGGCAATGACAGCTGTGAAATAGAAGAGATGCAAGAAGTTTAGAGGGGGGGAAAATCCAGTTACTGACATGTAGTTATATAAAATTATTTGTCGTCACCTTTTTTTAAAAAAAGAAATCAGCATTGAGATGGTAGAGCTAGGCAACATTTGCATTAAAAATCAGTTGTACTCAAATGTATTTATTTAGACCTAAGCTTTCCTATCCAAAATTGTGTTCACCCATTTTCAGTTGTTGTTGCTGAACATTATACAGCTATGAATTATTTACAGAATCAAGAATACCAGTCATCAGCTTTAGAAACCATGCTGGCAGTGTCAATTATTTGACTGCAGTTAAAAACAAAACACAAAACAAAAACCAAACCCAAAATACGCAAAACAGATATCTAAAGCAGAAAAGACGAAAGTGAAAGTGTTTCAGCTTAGGAATCTAGCTTCACTGTTTTAAATAAATGCTACCTATGTGTTTCCCAGAATCTATTTTGTATAAAATTTGGTTCAATTTTTGTCATAACTAGTTTTCCCTGGTAACTTCAAATATAATTGGAGTAAACAAGATTTATTTGTATGTTGTTTTCAGAATCAGTGGTGTGTAATTTATCTAGCTACCTAGAGGAGTGTTAATATTAGTACTGATGACTCTTGAACATCTTTACTCATACAATTTTCTTCAAAGAAATAGTGAGAACAGAAGTAGCTGAAATAAGCTTTCTGTGAACAGGTGTAGTCCTCTCCCCATTTCAACACAGAACATGCACCCTGGGTTAGTGGCCCATATCCAACCCCCTTCTTGGGGTTTTCCAGTATTCTCAGCTGAAGAACAGCAAATGAAAACAGTTAGCCTGAATCACTTCATCATCTGGCTTTTTTAGGGTCTTTTTTGTACAAGAGTATCTCTTGTCTCATCCTCAGGCATCTAACTATTCATTTATGTAATCTGGTCATCATCACTAGTATCTGAGCACCTCACACACATTCAAGAATTTATCCACATAACTCCTCTGTGAGGCAGGGAATCTTCATTCTTCCCCACTCTACCCCTGGAATTGTGACTATCTAGTCTGGCTGTAACTGTGCATCAGAAGAATAGCACTATATTGCTATGCGGGATAGTATGATCTGCTACCTTTGCTGTTTAAGTATTTAAACTTTTTAAAAAAGTGAATATAAAGTTGTCTCACACCAAATTGTTTTCTAGCTTGATAGACTATCTATATTATGTATTTAGTTGTTGCATAATGTTTTTCTGTGTATCTATGGAATTTTATTCCAGTAGAATATGGATTTATGTTGATGTTCAATACATCCAAGACCAATGAGATACATTGATATACAGTGGCTGTGTAGATTCACAGCAGCCTTCATGTGCTCATTGACAAGTTATACACATCTTTATGCGTTAGAACTTGTTTTACAGGTGGGTAGAATGTTGTTTAGGACACAATTATACTGGGTATGAGGTTTTTTTTAGAAAGTGCTTTGGGAATTTTTGCTTTCTTCTGAGATGTCTTTTAAAGACTGTTAATGCAGCCGATGAAGTGAGCTGTAGCTCACGAAAGCTTATGCTCAAATAAATTGGTTAGTCTCTAAGGTGCCACAAGTACTCCTTTTCTTTTTGTGAATACAGACTAACACGGCTGCTACTCTGAAACCTTAAGAAATACAGCAACTCCAAGAGTGCATTACCTATTTGTACCTGTTGTATGGTGTCAGCATTAGTTGTATATAATCCCAAATTATGAGACTTTTCTGGCAATATTTGATTGTGTCCCCAGTCTAATTTCATTGCTCCAAACTCTGAGATAGGTTTCTGTTGTCTTTAATAGCAATTCGGAGTTGCTTTTAACAAGTTAGTTGAATACTTGCTAGTGGTTTACTATGCATTTTTTTTTCTTCACAGACCTATGTAGCCAACATTCTTATTGCAGTGAACCCATATTTTGACATTCCTAAACTTTATTCTTTGGAGACTATTAAGAAGTACCAGGGTAAATCCCTTGGGACATTACCACCACATGTCTACGCAATAGGTATGTCCACCATTTATGCCTTTCTCCTGTAAAATATACTTTTTCCCCACTTCATCTTGCAATCACATGTTAAATAACACACACACACACACAATATATATATATAATATAATATAAAAGCATCTATTTTTAAACCATGTTTAAATAAGATAAATCTGTACTAAAATGAAAAATCTTCTCACCTTTGATATACTGCTTCTGTATTTAATAATAATAATAATAATAATCTATTTACCTCCCAACAAAAATGCTTAGACTGTTGATTATATCTAGTTTAATATACAATGCAATCAAAGCGATGTCCTCTGTTGTGATGTGATCCACATTCTGAAAATTTTGGTCCTTGCCAGTAAGTAGTATTGAAGCTCATTTCCTGTCTACTTCAGCATGTTGCTGGTGTGGATTGTTCCTCCTTATACATTTTCCCTCTTCGGCATTAAAATATCTTTAAATGATTTAAACAAAGAAAACAGTTACTGTGAATATTAAGTTCTTTATATGTTTAGTATGAAAGTAATATAGTGTATAGAAGCTTGTTCAAAAAGACAACAGGTATGAGTCATAATTGAATCAATTTGATGTGCTGCTAACTTTCTCTCACAGAGTATGAAAACTATACACTTCTTTTGTTTTGATCAAACAGTATTTAAATAATTTTCATTAAAGTTCCTTTTCAGGATCTCTTGCACAACCACAAAGTGTGGGGGGTTTGAAACAATATGAAAATGAGTAAGTGTGTCTGGATATAATTTGTCACAATGTCATGTGAAGGTGAAAATTTCTTAATAAAACACCTTCATAGCTATAAAATCAACCCTCCACTATTCCGTAAATAAATTAACTCCAGAGTTCAGTTCAGTTGGTATTAGCCCTGCATTTGTTCCCTGTGGAACAATAACTGTGTGGGTCTATGCCTCTGTGACTCTGCTGCATGGATGGGCCAGACTGAGAGTGCCACTCTCAGGGCAGACTGCAAGAAATAGGGCAAACACTCCCCCAGACTGGTGGTTTATTCTATAATTAGATTCACCAGGGCAGTAACAAAAGAGCTTCTGTAATACCACATTGGTTACCAAGGAGCCTTTAGGGATTCCAGCTCTTGGCTCCCATCTAGACAACCAAGTCTAATATAGTGAAAGGTTATTGAAAACCTGCTTCACCATATGTAAGGTTCACCAGTTCCAAAGGAACCGACAATTATCCCCAGGTCCATATGAATCTCAGATTTTACTCAGATATCACGCTGTCAGCCAATCCTTAATAACTAAATCTAACATTTATTAATGAAAGAAAGAAGAGAGTTATAAATGATTAAAAGATCAATGTACATACAAGTGACTTCCAGTGTTCGTAGTTGAAAATCACAGCAGTGATGGAATAAACTGCTGGCTTGTAAAAGTCTTCTGGAATCATCCCAACAGATCAGAATCCAAAGGCCGCTTAGATGTAAAGTCTGTTAGTCTTTCCAACCATTTTCCAGGTCATTCCAAATCATTATTTGGAAGATCTCCGTCTTACGACTTATACTTTCCCTATTCAAAGTTTAAGCAGATTAGAGATGGCAGGATCAGGCCCGAGGTTTCTCTTTTATAGCTCTTCTAGCAGGTTGACAAGCTTCTGCACAGAAATTGTCACAGCAGGGCCTTCCCAGGGGAGGAAGAATAGCAATGCAGATCGCTTGTGGACCATTGCTTTGAAGTTAATCTTCTATTGCCTGTGCATACACAGGTAAACTAGTTACACTCATTCACATAAGACAATTAGCTGATTCTACATTATAACATAGTTAAGTTGGAGACAATGTAGACAATATTATTAGTTTCCTGCAGATTCTTACATCTGGACAAGGTCACATACATAATTAAGGCAATTAACACATGTATAATCTACAAGCTAATTTGGTTACATTGTTAAACATCTAACAGGATATAGGTAAACACAGACAAATACACTTAGTATCTACCCTTGATTTCTATTACTAAAAGTGAAGGAGTTGCTAGTCTAGTACATCTCTTTGAAATTCACATACAAGTTAATTATCTGCGTACAAATGCCTCTTGTTAAGTTGTTAAGGGTCATACATAGGTTGTCTGGTCTGCTGTCACAACCTCTTTGAAGATACAAGGCTTCATTCTTTGAGGGTGGGCCACTGTAATGTAACATAAGCAGAAATGGACATTCATAGGATGTAATGCTGAAATTTAGATGTGTAGAGTTTTGATTTTTATTCTCCAAGGGATTAAATTAGGTGTCATGTATATCATAATTTACTTCTGGTTTAGCAGTTGATGGTAGGAGGGTAACATAACAACTTTGTGTCCTTTCATGTAATTTTTGTTGTAGCCGATAAAGCATTCCGTGACATGAAGGTACTCAAGATGAGTCAGTCCATCATAGTTTCAGGAGAATCAGGAGCTGGCAAGACAGAAAATACAAAATTTGTTCTGAGGTTTGTAACCAGAAAATTATTCAGTGGGAATCTTTTGTATTGATACATTAGTTTATCATGTTCAGAGATCAATTGTAAAGTCACTTGTAATGTTGTTAATATATGTTTTAGGCATGATCCAGCAGGACAGCTGAATGCTCCCAACCCTCAGTTGATTTCAGAAATTCACTGTTAAGGTTAAACTTAAAAGAAATGCAAACATGATAAGTAAGACTATGATTTTGGTCACTGTGTTCATAGTAATCATGAGTTTCAGTAATGAGCTCACACTGCAGCGGTGGCTCCTGTCCTGCGGGACACGGCCTGGCCAGCTCTTCACGCTGGGTATTGCAACCTGGCACACGTGCTTGCAGTGCCACTTGGGTTTGGTTTGTCCACCCTCCCTAGGTGGAGATGTGGGAGCTGATGGGCTAAACCTCAGTGGTGCGGTGACCAGATTGCAGTAGGAACTGTTGCTTTTCAACCTTCCTCCCGTGTTCTGGGCCTCACCTTTCAACATCCCCACTATATAATCCACTGTTTTATTCCCCTTCCTCCCCCAATGGTACACTTTTTTTTGGTGTCAGACTTCCTTTTAAAAAAAATTAAAAAATTATTTTATAGCCAAATACCCTACCAACAACAACTGCAGTTATGTATTAAATTATATTTTGGGGTGAAACCTTAAGTTTACTACTTAAACATGTAAACTGCGTTATTTGGTGACCCTTCTGTGGGACTTTTTTCCCCATGCACTTCTGCCATGAAATTTACTAAAAATATTCAATCCAAAACTGTAGCTTTTGTGATAAAATATGAAAATGACAGAGCTCCCAAACAACCTTCGCTCTACTCCATGGTGACATAATGTAATAACCATATGATTATGTTTTGGGCCCAGATGAGCTAAAACTGAGTTTTAGAGATACTAGATTTTTTTTTCCCTACTGTTTTCCTTAATGGTGTCACACTGGGGCAGAATTATGGTTTGTGTCCTAACTGTGCATTTCTGTACCTTACCATGCTTGTATTTCTTTTAAGGTTAACCTCAACTGTGAATTTCCTGGGTTTCTAACTCTTGGTCTAGAGTAAAAGTAGTTATCTTAAAAATTATACTGATATGTATGCTCAACTTCAACCACAGCATAACCTGCGGTTTTATTGGGAATTTCTTTTTTGTTCATATGTGAACACTCAACGAGAAACACTGAGGACACTGTTATGATATTGTTGCTGATTTGAAGATGCATAGTATCAACCTTAAATCATTTTTTATTTTATCTTAACAGTTATGACTATATTCACTGTTATGCCCTGGCTGCTTTATGCCATGCTAGAACAGCACAGCTAGAGAATACTGCTCAATAAAACCTCCTTTATCAGATCATTTGCTTTGCCAGAGTACTGTAATGCAGAGTGTACGTCTCGCTTTCCATCTGCCTTTCTTCCACATTCCCTTGTATGCACCCCTAATTTCCCCCTCCCTCCTGCATCTCACATTTCATTGCATCCAGATGCCCCAGTTTTCCTTCCCTTCTGAACTCCAGAAAAGATGGCCCAAAATCACAAAGATGGCCCAAAATCACCTGCTCCTCAGTGTTGTTCTCTGCCTTTTGACAGCTTACGAGGCCACCATCTAGCCTGAGGACCATTTGGCTTCACTCTTACCAGAAGCAATGGGATATGGAGGGCGTTTTGGAAGAGGGTATCTTAACTGAGGACTCCATGTGGCCTTGCTTCCATTGAGAACATTAGGAGATGGCAACTGTATTGAAAGAGTTGTTTGTAGAATTTTCTAAAACAGAATATTCTTTTAGTGAAAGAGCAAGCTTGTTATGAAGCAGAGCAAGAGGACATTACCATTACTCCTTTTAAAATATTCTTCAAATGTAGCCAATGATTACAAAATTTCAGTGGGTTTTAATTATGTGGAACGTTTGAAGGGTTTGCATTGTGACTTGTTATGATAAGTAACTGGTACAAATAAGTCTAATGGTGGAGGCAAAATTTCTCAAAGGATCCATTTAAAATTTTTTAATTTTAACCTCTAAACTAATTAATGGATTTACTTGTACACTTTCACCAAGTGTAAGCGGTTTGATTGCAGACTATTTTTCATGTAAAATTAGTCATTTTCAATTCCTTCTTTAAGGGTAAAATTGAACTCTGTTCTAATTATGGAGCTGCAATTTGCTCCTCTGGAATCCAAACAGAATTTTGTTTATAGGCTACTAGACTGTATATGTGTGAATAGCTTTAATTCTTGATGTATAGATAAAAAGTGACAGGTTTCAGAGTAACAGCCGTGTTAGTCTGTATTCGCAAAAAGAAAAAGAGTACTTGTGGCATCTTAGAGACTAACCAATTTATTTGATCATAAGCTTTCGTGAGCTATGCTCAAATAAATTGGTTGGTCTCTAAGATAAAAAGTGTTGTATAAAAGTTTAACAAATACCTACAGATGGCACGATAATATACTGGTCAAATTGATTTAAAAAAACCACTTCTATAAATATTGATATACGCATAGAGATATGAAAAGATTTGTAAAAATGAAGTCAGAAATACCAAAAACCACATTTAAAGCCAACAAAAATACGTATGTTCCTTTTACAAAAGAAGAGTGTTTTAACTTGTTTAAATGCATATGCACAGAGAACTTGTACAATAATCTTCCATTTAAAATGTTCAGATACGTTCCCCTCTGTGTAAATGGCCAACATATAATACAGATATTTAACAATTTCCTTAATTAGACTGAGGCAGCGTTACTTGGGAGTAAAAAAGAGATGGAAATTGTTTTTTTTTATTCTTCTTCTACAGGTATTTGACTGAATCCTATGGTACTGGTCAAGATATTGATGATAGAATAGTAGAAGGTATTGTATTTTATTAAAGCGAACAGAGGTCAAATTGTTCAAATTTAAAATGTTTAACAACAACAACAAAATCTAGAATTGAAATGTCATCAAACCAATTTGGGCATAAAAGGTCAATGGCCTGCTCCGATCCATCTAATTTGCAAAGATATTTGATTGGGATTTTCTTCTGTTTTATTTAGTGTAGATGTTGAGCACATAATAATAATTCTCTTTGAGACAGTCCTGAAAATGCATAAGCAAGTGCATGACATTAAACTTGTGGGGCCTTATTTGGTTTCATATGTGTAGGGGCAGTTAGATCATCATTGACAACAGTGGTTTTTAGTGGAATGGCGTGTTTTGTTTTGTTTTGCTCAAAATTGGGAGGAAACACAGAACCAATTTTCAAGAATAAGGTTTCTCCAATTAATCTTTCTGCCATGTTAATTTGTATATGTCATAAAGTAACTCATCCTGAATACTACTTCCATGTCATCTTTATTGGATTTAAATTTGTCATATTAATACGTTATAAGGCCAGAAGGGGAACCAATGTGATTGTCTAGTCTGCGTAATTAGGCCACAAGACTTCCCTGAATTAGAGTATATCTTTTAGAAAAATATCCGATTTTTGATTTACAAATTTCTAATGAAGAAGAATCTACCACAATCCTTATTAAGTTGTTCCAGTGGTTAATAATCCTCACTGTTAAAAATTTACACCTTATTTCTAGTCTAAATTTATCTAGCTTCAACTTCTAGCCATTATATCTTGTTCAGAGAAATAGAGCAGGCTTTCATTTTTTGTTTTTGTAGATATGGTACAATAAGCATGATATTGCTGAATTTCAGCTGGGTATATAAACATCCAAATCCACCTTATGTGCCGTAGGATCTCAGAAAGTGACTGACAGTTGGACATAATGCCTGAAGCTGCATTCCATAATGTTGATTGGTACCTGTAGGTATTCTTGGAAAAAGCTGTGAAATAATTGTAAACACCTTCTTAACAAGCATGCTCACAACAGCTGTATTGTTAGGAGAACCTGTAACTGATCTGAAAAACTTCTGGTCACCTTTTTATTCAATAATCCACATTTCTGTAAATATTACTTAAGCTATTTTTAACAGTTCTTCAATAAGTATTTATTATTAAGGTAGCAGCTTTGAAGCCCAGATTTTCAAATCTCATAAACTTGAAAGACTTTTGTTTATAACAACTGTTAAGAAAACCAAATTAAGAAGTTTAACCATCAGTTTGTAATTTTGAATAACAAAAAACAAAATTCCAAGGAAGGACTGACACTTTATCATCCTTAATTTATCTTACTATTGTGGATTTCCTATTGATAACCTTTTAATGTTAGTAGCATCAGATTTGTAGATAATTTCAATAGGCTTTAAATCTGGGGAACAGTTCTTACTGAATTTCTTTAGTTTTAATGGAGTTCAATTTTAAGGTGAAGGCATGTATCACAGTTCAGGGCAACTACACCTGTATTTCCTCTCAGCGGCCCAGCCAGGGCACCCAAGCTTCCAGCTCCCCAGCCATTGCCTTTTTGAGTGGAGAACCATATGTCACCCTTTCTGACTGGGGAATTTCCAGTCTCCACTGTTCCCTGCCTTCACTGTGTTATTCCCAGCAGATCCTGGCTGCCTGAGCACACCTGCTTGCTTTCTCTTCAGAGACTGATAAGACTGATTGTCAACAATTATAAGTTACCACACAGTTCTTTCTATGTAAGCCTATTTTACTCCTAAGATAAAAGTATTACAGAGAAAACATTAAAAACAATAAAAAAAACCCTGCCGGCATGCTAATAAGCTTACCAGGGTTAATCGCAACCCTAACATGGATTCTGGCAGGGATATTTCCAATTCCCACCCAAAGTGGTTCCTTGTAGTTATAAATTTGTCACAGTTTCAGCTTAGAACAAGCACATAATCTTCAGAGGCTTCAGTAGGACCAGTCCTTCCAAACCTGCCCTAAGGATTGGACCCTGCATGGATCAAGAAGAAGGCCCTGAGCCAGTTTAAAACCAGGCTACTTATCCAAAAATCCTCTCTTTATTGGTCCCTGGAGAATCCAGTTTGAACTTTATGCATGCCTCTCCGAGAGGGTGGCTTCTGCTGATAACAGAAAAAGTACGTTACCATCCCCCTCCTGCTAGAGAAGGTACATACAAAGCCACAATAATACATACACATTTACATTTTAAAACAATGTACCCCAAAGGTATCAACCTAATTCAATAAACCTTAATTCAGTAAACTTTATCTCAACTCCATAAGGTTTCTTCAGGATATTGTCAGTCTGTCACTGTAGGTTGTCAGCAGTTCCTTAAATATAGTTTTCTATGATTTCTGATAGACAAAATGTGGAAACAGTTTTGCTAAGCCTGCTACTGCTGCTTTTGCTAGCTAGCAAAATTATGTTTTTTAGAAGCACTGTGCTGCACAGCTGGATAAATTTTAAACTGTGCTTAAATGGTGCATGTTCAATATGTATGCACTGAATTATTGTGATGCATTCTGGATGGAGCTATTATTGAGGACTGGGAGCTACAGCTACTGCAGAATGTGGCCACCTGCTTGGTGGACTTCAGTGATAGGAGGCACCCTCCAAGTCTTCTCCAAAGTCAGCACTGTCTTTCATTGTGTATCTGTAGGCATTCCAGGTGTCAGTATGCACCATTCGAACAGCAGTTTTAAGTCCTTAAAATTAAATGTTGTTGGGATAGATGCTGGGTTTTCTTAGAGAACAGCTCTTGGTTCCCCCCTTATTAATGTAACTGTGCATAGTGTTCACCTCATAATGTACTTATTCATGCTTTTGCCTGAGGAATAGATGGGAAACTTAGTTGTATTTTGGGGCAATCCACCTGGAGCTCAAATTGTCCATCATATTTTATATTTTGTTTATGGTTGTTTACCCAGTTTTCTTTAGGAAAATACGAGCTGAATCATTTTCAAATATTTTATCATTCAGATTCAGGAATTGCACCTGGTGTAAAATATTTAAAGTTTGTATTACAAATTGCTTCCACAATAGATTCAGTACAATCTGAAAAAAAAGTGCTATTTTTCATGTTAATTTTATTTCTAAGGGGTAAGACGTATTCAACTTTCAAATGTCATCCTCAGTAGTTACTTCGAGTAATTAGTTATCGTAACTGTAAAGTGATGTGAAGTCTTGTTTTTGTTTTTTTTGCTAGTCTTCTTTGAATCAAATTTTGAAATCTTTTATTTTTAAACAGCCAATCCACTCTTAGAAGCCTTTGGAAATGCAAAGACTGTTCGCAACAACAATAGCAGTCGTTTTGGAAAATTTGTAGAAATCCACTTCAATGAAAAGGTATGAGTACTTTGTTTGTAGTTAGTATTCAGTGGTGGGTTTTGTTTGGTGGCATAGATTTTTGGTGGGTGGCACCCTCCTATCATGTGAATATGTAATCTCTGTTCATCCTGAGTCGTTATTGATGCATATACAGCAGCGCTTTTCAATGACCTATCCGTGGATTGGCACTGGTCCTTAAGATCTCCCTGACACAATTATGGAAGAAAGCAAGCCGGTCCCTGGTATCAAAAAGGTTGAGAAACTCTGATATAGAGGGTTGAGGATCCTCTCTGTCACCCCACTCTTCCTAGAAGTGCTATATTTTTCCCCAATTAAAATGTTAATCTCTTTACATTTTCAAGTGGCTGCAATTATGGCATTCAACCGTTGCCTGGGAACAGATATACCAGACCAGAAGTAGGATGAGTTGAAGCAACGGTTACCTTGCTTACCAGACTCAAGGGAAAAGTTGTATTCTGTAATTCTTGAAAAAGAGAACTGAAGCCACTCCTTACCATGTCAATACTGGCAAACTGTGGGACCAAACTGATGGAATGTTATTTTAATTTACAAAAATGATCCTTTTCTACATTTAAAAATGTACCGTTAACAGATTTTAACCAGGTTTTGGCGCACACTTCTTCTGATACGTGTGCAAAAGTAAATATTGCACATTATTTATAGGTGTGTGTATGCATTACATGTGTACATTTGGGGATTTGCACATCTAAATGGGGATAAATATTTTTGTGTGTCTGTATGAAAATTTGGACCCTAATGTCTATATCAGGTATTTTGGAGCTGACTGAAATCCTACTGTTGGACTGAGTTTTTTGTGCCAAAAATGCCTGTAACTATACAGTTTAACAAAAGTTTTATTTTAATTTTGTGTTTTAAAAATAGCTTTAAATATATATTAGTATCTAAGGAAATGTTTTCATCTATTGCCTGGTAGTGGCCATCCTTTGGTACTTACAGAGAACAGGCCATGTTGCAACACTCTTGATCAGACCAAGCAGATATATTTTTAGATGTCTGTATTTCTTGGATGATTAAAAACATAATTGTTTTTCTTCCTTCTAGAATTTGGTGGTTGGTGGATTTGTATCACATTATCTTCTGGAGAAATCCAGGATCTGTGTGCAAGGCAAAGAGGAGAGGAATTACCACATATTTTACAGGCTTTGTGCAGGTGCTCCTGAAGATATTAGGCAAAAGCTGTATTTAAGTTCTCCAGATAACTTTAGGGTGAGTTTGCTGCTGCTTTTGGTTTTTTTGGTTTTTTGGTTTTTTTTAAATCTTTTTATCTTGTTATTAACATACATGAACTCTTCAAACAAATGTCAACAAATCTTATTCAGCATCTCTATTTGTTACCTTTAAAAGACCAATATGTAGTGTTAATCTCTTACTATTGTGTATTTATTTATTCATTTATTATAAAATCTACTTGATACTAATATAAGGCTGTCTACCATTTTTCTGTTTAAAGGATTTCCCATACTTCATTTCTCCATGCCATAATCTTGGGGAATTTTTGTGCTTTTACAAAAATGAGCTATTACACATCTGGCTTGTAGTATTGATTTTATCAGTGATCCTTCCTTAGGACTGTAACCTAATGGAATCAACTATGGGTTCTATGGGTAACCTAACTTCAGTTGTCTTGACAATTTATACTTATTTTCCTCCAAAATGCTGTTATCTCAGGGAATTGCATTATATATGCAGACAGGTCCAGGAAATCGCATCCTTTCTCTCCCCCTGTATCCCCATTTCTTTGGTTTTGTCTCCCCTTCCTGTGTATTCTCATCCCCACCTAGTTCCCACCAGCTCCACCCACTCATCTTCCCTTCTCCATCCTGATCTCCTTCCACCAACATAAATCTAGGTCCCACATCCATGGCATCTTCCTAAATTCTGTTGATATTTACCCCAACCCTGCCGCTCCTTTCACCCGCACAGTCTCCGCCTCCCATATCCATTCCTGCCACCATCTTAATCCCTCTCATGCCACCTAACCTCCTGCCAATAATCCCCTTCTTTCTCCCATCCTTCCTCCCTTCTCTTTCTGTCTCTGGATTGCCCACTCCCATTTCTAAAAATATTTCAGCTATCCATGACCTCTTTATATCTCACTCCTTCCAGTTCTTGGCTCTCAAAGAGATCGGGATCCATTCATGTGACACTCCTCTACAGCTGATGCATCTGCCAGAGATTTCTTCTCCAATACTTCTGCTCTGGACCAGACTGTGGTGGGGTGTTGGGCTTCTCCCCCGCTCCTGGTGCTTCCAGTCACACTGCATCTGACTCTCCTTCCACTCCATGATCCTGTCATCTACTGTCAGCATTCCTCTCTGATTTCAACTCCTGGCTCTCTTTTTTCCCCTCTCCTTATCTCCCACACTCATCGTCTGTGACCTCAGTTTCCATGTTGCTGACGCATCCAACTCTTCAACTGCACACTTCCTCACCCTCACTTCTTCAGTTGATCCGCAGCCCTGGTTCAACTCTCCCACTCAGCCAAAGGGCTGTTCACTTGACTTAATCTTCACCAAGCACTGCTTTCTTTCTAATCTCTCTGTTGCTGAGTTTCCCTCTCTGATCATCCTCATGATCTCCCCCTACCCCATAACCTGTCAGTTGGCCTTTCCATGATCTCCAGTAAATCAGTGTTGATGACTTCTCTTCTGCTCTCAGCCCTGTCCTCTTTTCTCTTTTTTCCCTCACTGTGGTTGTTGATTCTTTGTATACTTCACTCCCCCCCTCCCTGGACTCTTTAGGCCATCTCTCCCTCATTGTAAGGTCTGCCCTGCTCTCTCCCAACATCTGCTTTCTCTGCTCCTCCTTGCATGCGGCAGTGTGTCATTGGAGGAATCCTGTAATCAGGCTGATTTCCTCTACTACAAATATGATTTTTCCTCCTTCAATTCTGCCATTTTCCTAGGTAGATATCTCTACTACTCCAGCTTGAGCCCCATTCCTGCAGTCCCAGATGCCTTTTCATTGTCTTTGACTCATTGCTCCAACCCTCCCTTCTTGTTGCCTCCATCCTCCTCTCTGCACAGGACCTTGCCAATTTCTTCCCTGAGTCAAATGGCAAAATATAACACACAAAATCCCATCCCCTTGGCTTGCCTTCATTTCCCCTCTTACAATGCTTTTATTAGCCTCCTTGTGACAGAGGCTTCTTTACTGCCCTCTTCCTCTAACCTCTCCACTTGACCAAGTGACCCCATCCCATCCCATCCCTGATCTCTCTCTGACCTACTCTCATCCATTTCCTTACTCTTCTCCTTAACCTCTCTCTCTCCTCCAGCTTTTCCCCTCAAAATACAAGCATGCTCTAGTCTCCCCCGGCTTAAATAAATCCCCCAAAGCCACCATCTTGACTCTACTTGCCTCTCGGACTACTGCCTCGTCACCCTTATTGAATGTACTGTCTGCAATTGTCAAAAAGGAGTTTCTTTCCTCTGATCCTATTCTAGACCATCTCCAGTCTGTTTTCCTCCCCTTGTACTCCATTGAAACTGCTCTCACCAAAGGCTCAAGCTCAGAACCAGCATTCCATCCTTATCTTCGATCTGTCAGCTGCCTTCAACACCACTGACCATCTTCTTCTTTTGGAAATTTTGTGCTCCCTTGATTTCTGTGACTCTGTCCTCTCCTGGTTCTCCTCCTACCTCTTGAAATGCTCCTTCAGCATGTCCTTTAGAGGATCCTCCTCATCCCCTCTCCAACTTTCAATGGGACTTCCATAGGACTCTGTCCTTGGACCCTTTCTCTTCTCCTCCTACAGCTTATCTCTGGATGATCTCATCTGTAAACATAAATTCGTATATCACCTTTGTGTTGAGGTCTAACGGATGTACTTCTCTACCCCAGGCCTCTCTCCTTCTATCCAAACTTAAATATTGGCCTGTTTGTCTGACGTCTCCTCATGGATGTATAGCCCTCAATTTAAGTTAAACATAACTGAAATATATTTGTTCCACATGACCTCCTTTCTCACCTGTTGTGAAAAACACCCTCATCCTGCTTGTTTGTCAGGCCCATAGCTTGGACCTTTCTCTCTCCTCACATCCAGGCTAAGTTTAAATCTTCCCAATTTTTTCTGCATAACATCTCTAAGATGCCTTTCTTATGCACCCACAAAGCTAAAACGCTCCTCCAGTCTTTCATTATCTTGTCTTGTCTCCTGGGACATCGTCGTCTTTTATTTTGACACATGCAATCTGCTGAGATCCATTCAGAATGCTGCTGCAAAGATCATTGTCCTAGCCCATCAGTTTGACCATGTCCCCCCTTCACTGGCTCCCCCTTCTCTATTGCATCAAACATAAGCTGCTTTTTTTCCATTTTCAGGGCCTTTTGTAGAATATCCCTACCTACCTATTGCCTCCCATATGTCTATTCTCATCTCCAGTCAGCCCATGCTGCTGGCATCCCATACTCATTTGTTTCATTTTCAAGTTTCATGCTCTGCTATGCTGTCCTTCATGCTTGGGAGGAAGTCCCCCTAAATGTCTGCAAAGCTACCTTATTATTCTCCTTCAGAGTCTCCTTAAAACTCAGCCATGATGTCTCATGCTGACCCATATTGTCTCCTTGTTTCCTTGTATTCTCTTATTGTCCTGCCTGTATTTATCTGCTTTCTCTTGTCTTATACTTAGATGGTAAGATCTCTGGTGCAGGAGCTGTCTTTTTTTGTTGTGTTTGTACAGTGCCATGACTAGGGCTTCTGAGTGCTATGGTAATATAGATGATAATACAGACCTTATTCCCCCATATCTAAAGTTGACTCCTTTCTATATAATTTTTTTCGCTTAAATGGAGTGAGATACTGTTCGTGAAATATTTTATAATAATTTTCCATAGTGGTTACACAGGTAGAAAATGTTTTGGATCTCCTCCAGACATTTCCCCATTGTTCCAAAATAATATGTTCTTAGCTACTTCTCCGTTTTTTCCATCACTACCTGCTAGATCTATCAATAACTTATGCCATGTGGAAATTGGGCCCTGTTGAGTTGGACTTGCCAGTAGTGGGTGTAATTTCCACCCCTGCAAATTTTGGTTTATTCCAATCCAGCACATCATTTTTTGGAATAATGGGAGGAAAATAAATTCATGTAGGTGATGGAGGTTAGGAGAAATATTTTCTTTTAAGTACTTTGTTTAGTCTATACAAATTCATATGTATCTTGTAGCTGTTTAGTTGTAGATTACTCAAGCCCTATATTTAATGCTTCAGATTTAGTATTAGTAGCCTGATTTATCACTGAACTCATGAATTTCTTTCAGAAAGTAATAGATTATGCAGGACTGGTAAGCATTAATAGCACATCATCCACATACAATACAGTTTTATGTTCTGTTTTATTAACTGTTTTATTAACTGTAACTCCTTGCTATGCTTCTATTCTGATGAGATTGTTGAAGAGGGTTAGCAAGAAAGGGAATAGAGGACAACCTTGTCTGATTCTTCTTTGTGGATGAAATTCTTTATAGCTGAACATTTTAATTTTTATCCTGGCAGAGGAAGTGGTGTCCCATAATATATTTATCCAGTTCTTCATTTTGTCTCAAAACCCCATCTCTAATATCAGTGTTTTTAAGACCTTTACTTTATCAAGTACTTCCTTGGGCTCGAGGAATAGCAGTAGACTTTTAATGCTTTTTATTCTGCATTTTACAAATTCTTCCTATGATTCTTCTGATGTTGTTACTCAATTTATCTATTGTGTATGAAGCCCATTCAGTGTGTGGTAACTGAGGAAAGACAGCTTCTGTTCTTTAGGATGAGATTTTTTCCCTCCAGAAATACTGGTGACTAAAAATTTTTTTGTTTTTGTTTTTTGTTTTCGGGTGTGTTTTGTTTAACAAATCCATTTGTTTTCACATCATGTGGAAACAATTTTCCATAGTTATCTTCTTTATTGTGTTCTTCCCCCCCACACCTGTTCATGTTTGCTTCAGGAGCTGAATCTCAAACCTGTGCAAAGTTATGAAAGTGGAGGCAAGATTTATGTTCTGCTTAAAATTGAGCTTTCTGAGTCCAGTGCTGGTAACAGCTGCTACCACTGCCTATGCAGAAGTGCTGTTACTTTACTGTTTTATGATGATGTATTTATTTAAGGTGCCTAGAATCACACTGGCTATTTTTTTTGCAATTATACCAGGTTATACACTGATTTGATTTGCTGTTTGCTACTAAAGTTATGTTGTTTAAGCATTATTGCCTCCCAGGTGTTTCTGTTCCATTGAGTATGTGTTAAGATTATTTTCACCAGTCTGCATAATTGCAGAATAGTTTGTTTTATTTAGATGTTCATTTGAGTGCTTTCAAATAATGACTTACATGGTCAGAGAGATTCACTTTGTGTAAACAGCAAATGTAACATTTTAACTCTTCCTCCCTTTTTCTTTGAGATTAAGGTACATCATCTTTTCTTCAGTTATCACAGAAATTTAAGATGATAATTTTAGAAAAGCTGAAGTAAAAAATCTCTTTCCATGAAATTCATTTTAATATTAAGGCTATTTTTATATAAGTAGTCTCTCAGATTTCAGGATTACAAATTGAGGTCCCAAACTAGTGTCAGTCCTTTTAGGACTCACATCGATTATGCAATCCCTTTTTATTTATAATTGAGGATGATAGCGGATAACAAATACCCTGAAGGTTGAAGAAAATAACACATTGGTGTTTAATCTAGTTAAACTCTAAAACCCCTAATCGTCATCTTTTATTATATGCTTTGAAAATACCTTTTTGCCCTAAACCTAATCTGTGTATTGACTGGAGTTCTTTGTTTTATAATAAAACCCACTATGTTTGGATTAAGCTTCTCCTTTATAGGAAACCTATTAAATTCCACAGTCATTCACTTTGTAAATCTGTAAGATTTCCACTGGAAACCTCAAGTCCTATTCATGTAAACATGTAACTTTTTTTCTCAATTACAAAACTATTTCTGAGGTCAACTCCGTAAGAGTTTCAATGCATAGAGAAACATTTCTATTTTTAAAACGTATTGTACAGGTGGGCTCTGTGCGCTGTCTCCACCCATAGGCGCCATCCCCGCAGTTCCCATTGGCTGCAGTTCCCAGCCAATGGGCGCTGTGGAGCTGGTGCTCGAGATGGAGGCAGCAGTGGAGAGGCCTCACCTCCGTGTAGGAGCTTGAGGGACACGTCAGGGGAGCCGCACGGAGCCAGGTAGGGAGCCTGCCAGCCCCGCCAACCCCCTTCACCCTCAGCAGCAACGGGAGTCCCAGCCGCGCTCCACCGCTTCCCCCCCCCCCCCAGCAGGTGTGGCATCCCTGGGCCGCCCCCCTCCTCAGAGCACCCAAGGTTTAGTCAGGGGAATATAGTACAAGTCACAGGCCATGAATTCTTGTTTACTGCCTGCCCTGTCCATGACTTTTACTAAAAATACCCACAACTAAAACATAGTCTTACCTGTGAAACAGCATGCAGTGTAGTTGTAGCCATTTTGGTCCCAGGATATTAGAGAGACCAGGTGGGTGAGGTAATTTTTTTGGACCAACTTCTGTTGGTGAGAGAGACTATCTTTTGTGTGTGGCTTGAAAGCTTGTCTCTCTCACCGGTGTGAAACTTGGCAGCTTTGTAAACATTGAGGATAATACTTACCAATTTCCATAACAGTGCTCTGAGGATTAATTATGGTAAAGTTTGTGCATCACTTTGCAAATGTAAAATGCTAGTAGGTACTGTTTTTTTATAATTTAATGCCCCCTGCAGCTTCTGACTACAAATGGGAAGGCAAATGCAGTTCCCAAAAACCAAGCTTGACTGCAGTTATCTATGGGTGGAGTTTACTACCTGTAGGAATACACATTTTGTCCTGTTATAAACCATTTCCCCCTTATTTGGAGCTTCATTTCCTGTATCTTTCAAAGCAGTTCATTATGAAGTTACTAGTTGCATCTTCATATGTTTTGCTTTTTAAAATGGGGCATAAACTCTTGTTTTCCTCCAACAGCAGGTGTCCCTTTGGTGCGAAATTTCACACAGTGTCTGATGTACGTCATCGGTATTAGCTTTTGTTTTGCTGAGGTATCACTTAATTTCTTTGGTGTGGAGATACATTTTAAGAGATTCCAGATATGTATTATAAAATTTTGAAGAGACGTGTGTGTTACCCAAACTAAATTTACTTGAGAACAGACTAGACTTGACTGGAGGTGTTTTACAAGAGTACTTAATATTGCAGAATGTACCCTGGTACTGAAAAATTGAAATGCTGAAACTGACAGCTGGCTTTCTATGAAGTAGCACCTTTTCTTTTGTTACTTACTTGCAAGGTTTTATACAGGTTGATTTAATTCAGTACTAAATGTCTAGGTAAGTCTAGGAATTATATGTCTCTTTCAAGTCACAAAGATGTTCCGTTTAATAGCTGTGTCTGATTTAATAGTTCATTTATGAGTTCTCACTGTGTCTTCCCAGTTTGCTTACAAGAAGTACTTTTGTTAGAATAAAATTACTTTCAAATAAGATTTTTTTCCCCATTTTCCAATTCTGTGATACCATTGTTATAAATAAGATATTGCTTTCAAGGAAGTAATCCTGAATGCCTGATAGTATGTGATTGGTGTCATATGTTGAAGTTAGAAGAGGTAGTGCACCTCTGGGTTAGTATGATATACTGTAATTGGACTGAAGCACTAAATCATCGGCTAATTATCTCCTTGCTGTTTTGTTTTATTTTATTTATATATGACATACATTTTCCCCTTCTGTTGTAGTATTTAAATCGTGGCTGCACTAGGTACTTTGCTACCAAAGACACGGACAAGCAAATTTTGCAAAACCGCAAAAGTCCTGAGGTATGGTATATTTTCCACATTTTCAATTACTTCAAATTACTGTCTTATGCGGATCATGTTAAAAATGTCAGTCACACTTGTTTAGAATAAAAGGAAATATTCATTTTACACATCTTACTTGACAGGTTTAAATGGGAACTGGCTGGCATGTTTAAAGTTCTAGTTTTGGAGTGTTACTAATACTTTATTTCAGGTTCAATACTGGAAAGACTTCTTAAAAACAAAAATGTAAATTTATAGCCTAAAATGTAACCCCTAAAATATTTTAAAAATCGCTTTTTAATTTTTATCATACTTTAATACCGATATTTGTCTTAATGACTCAGCAGATCTTCAATGGGAGACAAAACAAATATCTTATACAGAATGTTATCTTAAATTCTTGCTTCTCTTAGCAGTGATACTTTGCAGAGCATTGTTTATTCACCACTTATGACTGTTGACAACCTTTTTGCTTTGCTTTTGTTAATAGCTGGGTATGGTATATTTACCCAGAGAATTATTTGGAATTACTGTACAATTAATTATATTCCTATGAATTAGATGCAGAAACCAATAAGCAGAAAATACAAGTAAAGCTTTTTTCTGTCACAAAAAAGTTTAACCAGTTGAGATTGAATTCTCTTTCATAATTTTTTAAAAAAAAATCTCTTGTTGGTGCTGTTGTAAAGTTTTGGACAATTCTGTATTTCATAGTCGTTACTAAGTTAGAAGTGTGACTTGGGGCACTGAGTGTCAAAAGCCATGACCTCACTGGCTGGTTAGGCCCTTTTAGTAGTGTCATAGCCACACACCAACTCTTTAAGCACAATTATGACTTAATCGCCAGGAAGAGCACGTTGTCTTCACCACACTCTTTTTTTCTCAGCTGGTTTCTCTTATCCTACTAGTAGGAAGTATTTTTCCTAGTGGAACAGTGCATTTCTGAGTAGAACATGTGAAATGTCACACCTCCCCCACAAAAATAAACTAATTACATTGTAAACAGTAATTTAAATGACTGGATCTGATGTTCTAATAAAGGTAAGACACTTCAGGTAATTCAACAAGACTATTGCGGAACTTCTCAGGTGGCTCAAGGCGCTTGATTTTCAGTTGAATGCCTGATAATGCATTCCACTCATGTACCAATACCCTATTACTTTGCACCCTGGAGTGGTTTATTACAGTTTTGTGGGTGAGAGGGAGTGTTAAATTTTGACTTTCCACCACCAAGCTGTAAGGTATCCTCATGAATGTCTGTCTTGGCAGATAATTAAGCCAATCAAAGAAAATGTTTAATCTAACAGTTCATTGTGAGTGCTGCTGAGCTATAGAAATACTGTTCTTTCTTGGGCATTTTTTATACCAAAGTTCAGTTTGAAACAAATGTTAATGTCTAAATTAAAATGTACTAAAAGGAAGAGATGATGTTGGAAATGAATGTTGACCACTAAGTAGTGAAACAAATGATACCACTGAATATTATGTCCTTTTCTTTGAAGAACTACATTTCTTTGGGAATGGATGGCAAACTATTTACTGAGGACAGGTTTCAGAGTGGTAGCCGTTGTAGTCTGTATCAGCAAAAACAATGAGGAGTACTTGTGGCACCTTATAGACTAACACATTTATTTGGGCATAAGCTTTCGTGGGCTAAAACCCACTTCATCACATGCATGGAGTGGAAAATACAGTAGGAAGAGATATTTTTATAGATATATATCAGTACATGAAAAGATGGGAGTTGCCTTACCAAGTGGGGGGTTGAGACAATTCGATTAAAGTGGGCGATTATCAACAGGATGAACAATCACTTTTGTAGTGGTAATCAGGGTGGCTCATTTCAAACAGTTAACAAGAAGGTGGGAGTAACAGTAGGGGCAAATTAGCATGGGGAAATTAGGGTTTTTTGTTTTGTTTTTTAGTTCTTGTAGTGACCCAAGAACTAAAACAAAACAAAAACCTAATTTCTCCATGCTAATTTGCCCCTACTGTTACTCCCACCTTCTGGTTAACTGTTTGAAATAAGTCTTGGCAGATTACTACTACAAAAGTGATTGTTCAGCCTGTTGATAATAGCCCACTTTCATATAATTGTCTCAACCCGCCAGTTGGTCAGGCAACTCTCATCTTTTCATGTACTGCTATATATATATTTTCCTACTGTATTTTCCACTGCATGCATCTGATGAAGTGGGTTTTAGCCCACAAAAGCTTATGCCCAAATAAATGTGTTAGTCTATAAGGTGCCGCAAGTAGTCCTTGTTGTATTTACTGAGGGGTAATAGAAAAGGGCAAGTTTTTCATAGTACACTAGAACCTCAAGTCTAGCTATCTAACTGGAAACTATTGTATTGCCAAGTTCTTTTTAGATAGGCAATGGTCGTTTTTGCTCTGTCACTTATTAAACTTATTCCTGTTGTATATTTTAATATAAATAGCTCAATAGTGAATTAATGTTTAAATTATTTTTCTTTTCCTTATCAGGAAGATGAGGTGATCATTTTACATAATTAGAAAATTTAGTTAAATTTTTGTGTGCGTCTAAATACTGTTTGACGTGAATCTTTCAAATGCATGCACTATTTTATTCTGAGATGACAATAGAAGTGTTTTCACTATAGGCTATTATATGGACTCTTCTTTCAATTAAATTAGGCATCTTTTTCAATTTAAAGCATTTTAAAATTTAATTGTAAAGTTAAAAATTGTGTATATGTTTGATTTAGCCTTTTGGCTGCAAGCAGTTGTTTACTGTCTCCCACCCTGAAATAATACAGTTGTGGCATTCTGGTGTCAAGACAACCAGTAAAAGCTGAATATAATATTTAATGGGTGTGTGTCTTTTAACCTTTAAAGCACTACAGACACACATACTTTTCTGAGCAGGAAATGCAAACTAGTATACTTTTGTAAACCACCCAATGAAAGACTCCCATTCTTTTCCATTTTTGAATCATCCTGTATCCCCTTCTTCTTTCTGTCAATGTCATCCCCATAATGATGTCATTAGCACCTCAACCTGTCTTTCCCCGTCAAAGACTAGAACTCCTCCCCAGTTCATATACTGAACCTTTCACAACTGCTTTTTGCCATCACCCTTGCTATCTGCTGCTGAACGGTTTGTTTTCCTGTTTCCCCTCCCCTAGCTGTCAAACTCTCCTACTTTGTTAGATCTCTTCTAAAGTTTGGTTAATTTTCTCAGAGCCAAGGACACTTGAAAGCAAGTTATAGTATTTTTAAGCATGTGCAAATAGTAACATCTTTAATCCCTTTATATAGTTTATTGTTTTGTTTTTGCATGTTTTGTGCTGCTTGTTCATAAACTAAATTATTAATTACAATTTACTTTCAATCATTTGATTAAATTGTCTGCTTTTCTTGCTCTTTAATAGTACCTAAAAGCAGGTTCCCTGAAGGATCCTCTACTAGATGACCATGGAGACTTCAACAGAATGTGCACAGCAATGAAAAAGATTGGCTTGGATGATGAAGAGAAGCTTGATCTTTTCCGAGTAGTAGCCGGTGTCCTTCACCTTGGAAATATTGATTTTGAGGAAGCTGGGAGTACTTCAGGTTAGATGAATTTTTTTATTATAGGCTTCTTCTAAAAAGGTGTGAATGCTTCTTGACTAGACGACTAACTGAGGTAAACTGCACCCTACATTCTGAAACAAAATCCTGTTCAATATCTGCTCCATAGCTAAAGTTAATCTAGCTGCCCATTATCAACCTCATCTTCTTTTGAAGACCTGTTTTCTAACTTCATCAAAAAATATACTAACACAGTCCCCCTGAAATTGTTCAGGAAACAGGTTTCCTGGAAAGTTTTTGGTACAAGTCAGAAAAGAAATTTTGCACAGCTCTGTTTTGAAAATTTACCTGTCATTCAATTTTTAAAAATTTCCTAGCTTGATTTTGGCTCTTATCACTAGCATGTCTTGGCTTAGAAACTCAGCTGTCTGGTTTTTTGTTAACTTTGGTAAGGAGAAATACCTTCCTTTTAGTAATTTTGGGATGAAGGAAGAAAGTGGTGCACTAAAAAGATCTGTAATATAATCAGCTTTATAATGTTACAATTGGTAGGGAAGAGGGTAGTTGGGGGCTAACTAGAGCAGAGATATAAATTGAAGGTACATGAAGGCTGGAGGAGGGGAAGTAAGGAGCAACTGGGAAACTGATAATCTTACTATGCAACTTACGAGACTTTGTTAGGTCTGTTTGCTATTTTGCTATCCTTCTTGTTTCTTTAAATGTATTTATTTATTGCTGCTCTGTTTTATGGATGAGACTTAAGAGAACCCCAATCTTGACACGCTTTGAATTTGTCCAGGATAGAATTATTCTCTATGTGGAACTGTGTATGTCTAAGATGACAAGATAGTGGTTTTTTAACTTGTTCTTCTCTTCCTCTCCTCCTGCTACCTGCATAACCAGGTCCATATTTGCACAAATCTGTTAGAATGAGCATGTAGAGAAATGTTTAAAATTATTTTTAGAGGTTTATAAGTGTAAATTGACTAGCTTCTGATTGCAGGCATGAATTGGGTGTGGAAAATGTGAAAGAAGGGAAAGCTGGGAAAGATGGGCAGTGGGCTGGGGGTAGTAAGGAGCTGTTTGGTCCTGTTTAGGGGAAGGAGCATGGGATGTATGGTGGAGTGGGGTGAAGAAAGGAGACAGGTAGGGAGGAAGGGGGAGTTGCAGAGGCCAGAAGACATGGAAGCAGGACTGTCAGGGATTGGGAACGGCATGGAATATCTGAGTGCGGAGGATGGATGGGAACATAGAAGGGCAGAGTCTTTTATTTAAACTTACAATTCAAACTGTTTTCTAGAATAACATCTTTAAGAGCTCAAAGTTTTAAATGTGAGTAAAAGCCCCACCCATTCTCCCTCCTCCTGTGTATACGCATAGAGGTGTCTAATACACTTGCTGACACTTGCAGAAAGGTAGCCTAGCTTTGATGGGCCGAATATATTCTGCTGGATCAGGACTGTACTCCTGAAGTGTGTTTATACCAACATGATTTAAACTTTTGCTGCTGCTTCAGAAAGCTGGGGGATTTCCAGACAAAATCTTTTGGTTTATAAAAGTTATGTTTGAAAGTGGTGTGTCAGTGGAGCCCAGTTTACTCCCAGGAATTACATTTCTTCACAAACCCACTACTCTTTTAAAGAACTCAAATGTTTTATTGTCTGTCAATGAACAGTTAAGGTATTCAGGCATTCCTCCACTGATTCTTCATCATTTGTGATTACCCTCACAATATTTCCACCTTAGTTTTCGAGTTATGAGGGATAAAAAGTTTGTGCTTCTGGAAAAAGTAATAACACTTTATTTTAATTTTGAAGATACAGAAACCTTAACTCTGGAAAAATGCTGGATTTTTTTAAAATTATTATTTCAATGCCTTGCTTAACTGTTGTGGGTCTATGAGCAGATTCTAATTCAGATTAGAAATAAAGCATAAATTTTTAACACTGAAGGTAATTAACAGTTGGAACAATTTACCTAAGGATATGGTGGATTCTCTTGGAATGGTGGAATCTTTAAATCAAGACTGGTTGTCTTTGTAAGAGAAATGCTATAGTTCAGACAGGTTTGGCCTTAAAAATGTATTACTCTAATTACACTTTACAGCATCATGAAACATTGTAATGCTGGAAAGGCCTTCACTGTGCATTTGTCAAAGAAAGCATTTAAGGGAAACAAGTGTCATTTCTGCCAAGTCAATCCTTATTTTTCTTGTGTAGCATACACAAGTTTATGGTTAACTAATGTCAGGGTTATCATGTTACGTGCCATGTTTCTAAGAAAGTAAAGTCTGATTTATTATATGTCATGTGGGGAAAAACTGCTTCAGAAATTAAAGGCAACAACCATCAAGTGAAATAAGAACTGAGATATGTAATATACTTACAAGTCTAACAAAATTATGGGTGAAATATTTACAAACATAGGAATCTTTTAAAAAAGTCTTTCAAAAATAGCTATCAAAATATATACAATAAAGCAGTATAACAACTAACTAGGAAGAGTATAAACAACTACAGTACATTATCAAACATTAACATTTATTTCTCCAACTCTTTCTTTCTATATTCTGAGAGAATCCTTTCTTTAAGAGCAGGGTAGTTTTATATATCTTTAGTTTTTGGAACCAAGAAATGCATCCTTTGATGTCAAGAATTCTGTGGGTTAGGAAAACTGATCTTCAGGTTGCAGTGTTTCTTTTTCTTTAATGTCCTGTTCTGCTCTACCCTGTAGACTGGAGCGGTTTCTATTATAGTGAAAAGGGGATTTGTGAATACAAAAATGTCATACTAATGTAATACTATATGACTTGTTCGTACTCCTCAAACTTCTGTCGCACATCTCAGTAAATAGCATGTAATCACTAAATTATCAGTAATGTAAAGGTGGATATTGATTAGTCGACAGTTCTGAATTTTTTTTTTTTAATAAGTAGTCACTAATTGTCCTCTCAGCTAGCTTTGGTTGTAACATCTTTCTTAACTTGTGCTCTAGGTGGATGTATTCTGAAGAACAAATCTAGTCAGTCTTTAGAATGCTGCGCAGAATTGCTAGGTTTGGATCAGGATGATCTGCGTGTCAGCTTAACCACCAGAGTCATGCTTACAACAGCAGGGGGCACCAAAGGAACGGTTATAAAGTAAGTTCAGAACACTCCTCTGTTCAGCTGTAAATGCAAAAGTAGCCCATTTAAAAATAAATTGTAAAAGTGATTATAGATTTTTTTTTTTAATTAACAGCCCTGCATTGTTCAACACACATCTGCTTGTCTGTAAACAGTCTCTGAAACATGGACTTTGACGCAGGGTTTCTCAGTCTTTCTCACTGCTTTAATAAGAGAGTCAACTTCCTGATACCAAAGTGCTTGAAACAGTAAATAAAATACTTACCACCACAGCAGTTTTTATTCTCTCATCCCCACCTTCAACTGTAGGAATTGGATACTGTCCGTGTAACAAAAATAGCAATTATGAGTGATATATATATTTAATACAATATAAGTAGCATCACTGAAGTAAATTGTTTAGAAGTTCAGCCCTTTGCTTGTACATTTGAGAAAGGGCAAACGCTCTTAGGCCCGTGCTTAACCACTTTTAAGTACAAACTGAATCAATTTTAGCATAACAATGATTACTTAAAAGTTAAGGGAAAACTTAGAGTAGTTTTAAATTAAAAGTGTGTAGCACCTTTCAAGATGCGAACGGAGATGGAAGTGAAAAATATTAGCTTGTAAGTAATGGTGGTTGTGCTGGTTGTTTGTGGTGGTGGTTACAGTAGTTTGATTTTACTAAATGATCTAAAATGTACCTGTTGCCTTTCTGTGTTCTTATATTTGCTTTCATTTTGAAGGATAATGTGATTGTACTACAGTATTATGATTAAGTCATTATTTTTAAAAAATAAAAATTGACTAAGTTTTGAATTTTGTTTAAACTTCTGTATCAATTAAGTTAGGATTAAGTGTAAATGTATAGCAGTAACTTGTTTGAGCTTCTGCTGTTTAAGCAGTTAACTACTGCAGCAAACGGTGTTCGCAGAACTGGGCATATAGCTGCTGTTTATATGCATCAACAAAGACTTAAAAGAAAACTGCACAGTTAGCTTTTGTTTCATTAGGAATGTTAGAAAAATAGAACAAGAGGACAAACTAAAATGGAAAGAAATGTGCTTTAGCCATTAAAAGGGTTATTGAATTTACTTGCGTAAATAGTAATAACACATTAAAAAATCAGTAGTTCCTTTTAAAAGTGTTATAGATTTTTGTTAAATATTTATATCACTTGAGATTTAAAATGTTACTCATTACTATGATATCTTTTTGTATTTTATAGCACTAAATATTGTCATAGCAAAAATAGAATAAGTGTTGTACATCTATACAAAATAGCAAATGTTTTTGAGCAATAATTTGGTTTGACTTTGGTGTATCACACTATGGTCTTGAGTTTAAGTTGAGCACTCAGCAAGTTAGTTAATGTACATTTATATTATATCATACTTATAGGTGAAAAATTGATCTTAAAGCACTTTGGAACACTGGCATTTCTCTGGTCATACTCTGAACTTTAGGGATGGAGTTGCTTACCACAACATGAATATAGGCAAGTCTGCTGTATGAACTGCTGTAGAGATTTTTTTTAAAGTAGGTAACATTGAGGCCTGCTTCCCGACTGAAGGCTATTTAGAATGGTCTCCAGGCTTGAACCATTCTAATGATGATACAGTATTTTAGGTCTCTGTTAAGATTGATTATGTATAAGCTCTAGCCTCCATCTTTTTCTTCCACTACTGCATTATACTAAATGGCAGTTCACTTGTAGCCTTTCCTCTCATTTCTAGTGCAAATAAACCAGGGGTGGCCAAACTGTTGCTCGTGAGCTACATGCAGCTCTGCTACCATTAAAGTGTGGCTTGCGGAACCTCTCCCCACTTCCCGCACCAGACTGGGGGAGCTCGGGACCTGTGTGCCTTGCAGCAGGGTGGCGGGGTAGGGGCTTCTGCCCAGCGGGGCAGGGGGTCACCTTGGGGCTTCAAGAGGAGCAGGGCTGAAGCTCCAAACCCTGTTAGGTGCCTCCCACGGGGCTGAAGCCCCGAGCCCAAGCAGATGCATCCTGGCTCTCAAACTTCTGAAGATTGTTGTGCGCGGCTCGGAGGGTCAGTAATTTTGGCCACACCTGGAATAAACAATCAGAATCTTTAGGCAGTGATGTGAACACTTCATCCTGCTTGTCATTGTGCATGAGAAGGGGATTCAATAGTGAGAACTTCAAGATGGCCACTGCCGGTAAAAATTAAAATGGGGTTGGAAATACGAAGGGGGGGAATCTGTGAAGGAGTGTTCTAAATCCTCTGGAGCAGACAGGACCAGCTTTCCTCAAATGTTTAAGAACATAAGAGCTGCCATACTGGTACACACCAAAGGCCCATCTATCCCAGTATCCTGTCTCCAACAGTGGCCAGTACCAGAGCTTCTGGGGGAGTGTATAGAATAGGGGCAATTATGGAATGATCAGCTTTTGGCAGTCAGACATTAAGGGTCGCCCCAAGCGTGGGGATGAATTCCTGACCCTCTAATAGCCATTGATGATCCTCCATGAACTTACCTAGTTCTTTTTTTTGAATCCTGCTATACTTTTGCCCATCACAACATCCCATGGCAATGAGCTGCGCCAGTTAATTGTACTCAGTGTGGAAAAAATACTTCCTCTTGTTTGTGTTCATAGAATATCAGGGTTGGAAGGGACCTCAGGAGGTCATCTAGTCCAACCCCCTGCTCAAAGCAGGACCAATCGCCAATTTTTGCCCCAGATCCCTAAATGGCCCCCTCGAGGATTGAACTCACAACCCTGGTTTAGCAGGCCAATGCTCAAACCCTTGAGCTATCCCTCCCCCCCAAAGCAGGTGTTAAACCTGCTTCCTATTACTTTCATCAGTCGACCCCCCCTGAAGTATAGTTAGGGTAAATAACACTTTTCTATTTAGGTTTCAGAGTAGCAGCCGTGTTAGTCTGTATCCGCAAAAAGAAAAGGAGTACTTGTGGCACCTTAGAGACTAACAAATTTATTTTCTATTTACTTTTTCAACACCATTCATGATTTTATAGACCTCGGTCATATCCTCACCTAGTTGTTTCTGTTCTGAGATGAACAATCCTAATCTTTTTAGCCTCTCCATATATGGAAGCTGTTTCAATGTCTCTTTGGTGGTTCTTCTCTGAAAAATGACTGTAATAATGGTTTGCCAGATCAAATTTGCTCAATTTACAACTAAAATGACCAATATTTTTTTTAAAATGCCAGACCTGCATACTCTTCTTGGGGTAGGAGTCTACTATGTTCTTTCTGACTAGCAGTTTTCATTGGTAACCCTGACCCAATGTTAACAGGTGCTATTTCAAAGGATCGCAAACCTAAGTGGCTATACTGTTATGCCAGTAGATCTCTTACTGCTTAGTTTTCATAATATTCCACTCTGTGGATTAGTAGGAAGAGCTCTGCAGACCTGACATCATTGAATTAAGCCCCCTGCTCCAGCCTTATTCTAAACTTATTCAGCTAAGAAAACCACACACTAACAAACTCTTCTTTCCTTTGTGCCTTATTGAATCTATAATGAAAGCAGATTAGTGACTAGATTTTCATGAAATATCTAGGTTTTACCAGTGAAATAGTTTAAAAAATAATTGGTTAAACCTGTGTTTAATACTTACAATAATTAAAAAAATGCTTTCTTCTAGATTTAAAGAAACACAAATCCTAAAAATGTTTGTGATTTCTCCCTTTCTGTTTTGTGTGAAAATTGAAGAATGTGAGAATGAGTAGGTTACAATGAAGAAATAGCTCAGCTGAAATAGCTCTGCTCAGAGCATAACAAACATTATGTTCTGCTGTGCACAATAGAGTCATTAACAAGGGTGATGTTAAATGCTCTCTTCATGGATTTATTAAATACTATTCTGAAGTGGACATGCCAAGGGAACTTGTCAGTGATACTAAATTTATCTGTCCTTGTTAGCTTCCCTGAAAGAGCAATGGCTGATGTCTTGCAATGCATATCCAGAAAATCTACAGATAGAAATAATGTGTTCAGATACAAAATTTGATATTCCTCTCAAAATTAATGCACCTTGGTATCTTTGGTTACTCAGCTTTTCTCCCTCCATGCATCCTTTGAGACAAGAACTGTGCAAGGTCATATTCTTGGAGAAGATGATACCATTTGAAAACATTTTACACTTTATCATTCTAGCTTCTTATGCTTAGTCTTGGAGTAGTATCATATGTGCAAAATGCTTTTCATGATACTTGTCTTTTTAAATGCATTTGGAAATACATTTGGAAGGGTAGTAATTTTATCATTTCTCTTCTTATTCATTCTAACAGTTATTAGGATTTAATTTTTCTCAATGTTAATCCATGAGACAGCATGTATTCTGTGTTTTATGCTTACTTTTTGTGGGGCATATGTCATATTTTTAAAGCAGTCTTTTACAACCTAGAGTTCACAAACTCCAAGCAGTTGGCACTACTTCCTCAATCTAGATCTGATTTTTGGATCACAAAAAAGTCTCCGTATACAGCATGATATAGGGAGCATCGATCAAGTAACCCATATTGTAGGAAATGCTTCCTTTTGGCATCCCAGAAGCCAGAAAATGTGGGAGAGGGAATTATTTCCTTTTCTCCTAGAAGTATGGAAAATGAGGAGGGAAGGATAAAGTGGAAAGAAAAAGGAAAATTCCTTTCCTTCCTTGCAACCAACTCTTACGCTTTCTGCTCAGCAGGATGTGAGACAGAGGGTTTGGGAGGGAAGAAAGATAGTAAGTAGTATGATGATATTGCATTATTACTCTGTCTCAGTACCTAATATCTATCCAACCACATTCCATCATCTCAGTGCCGTGTCAGGACACTATACTGTAATTCTTTTGTGCATTTTAAGTTGTGAAAATGCATTTGTAGAACCAGATTTCTCTCTTTCCATGGGTTTCTTTTGTTTGAAGTAAGTGCTCACAATAGTTGTTTTGTGCAGTCCTGGAATTAACATTGCTGCACCAGTTCAATCTTGAGTAGTTCTAATATATTTAATAGAATAAATACCCTAGCAGTTTCTTAGCTACATGTGTTAATGATGTAACATCTCAGTTTTTTTATAACCGTTTACATACTTTATAGCTAAAACAATTACATCCTTAAGTAAATATGGTATACTGGATTATATAAGAGAACTGCAGTTGACATGAATTGTTGTGAAGATTACCAGACTGATCTCTTAAATATATCAAAAGGGAATGTAAAGGTACCTTGCCTCTATTTATAAGATAAGATTCCTGTCAGTACTTGTTACCGTAAGATAAATCAGGAGATACTTAGTGGAAGAAGAGATTGTGTGTTAAGCTAATTACTATCTAATGTAATGTAGCTCTAGTTGTCCATAACGAATGGAGTCTTTGCTTTCCTAATTTATCATTTATGATAGAAAGTGATCTTCGATGTTAGAAGTACTGTCTTTGAAAACATATTTTTTCCCAAGAGAATGTAGTGCTTGTAAAAGGAGACTAACTCTGCTATGGGTATACAGAGCTAGTTTAATATGGACAGCTGCACTGTGTACGCTTTCTCACTCAGACCTGCCAGTTCTTCTCAACCCTAATTGAAAGAGAGCCCTGTAGTGGTTAATGCTTCATAATTATGAAAACCATGACCTCTTACGTGGATGTCAGCAGCAGATGTTTTAGTTATGATGGCTGCAGGGGCAGGGGATAAGTGGATTCTTGTCTGTTTGAAAAGCTCCATATTCGAATACCAAAGCCCCGGGGTGCTGGAACAATTTTTGCAGTAGGGGTGCGGATGATGAAGACCATGGAAACCATGCATTTGGTGGTTGTTATTACTACTTCAAGCCAGGGGATGCGGCAGCAACCCCAGCACCCTTAGTTCCAGCACCACTGCCAATGCCCTTAGCCGTTCAGTCCATCCCACTTCATCCCTGATCTTTTTTTAACACAGACATGTAGTTGTTCTGCTAAGAAAAATTAGATTCCATTATCAGCAAAGCTCTGTCAATATTGTATTCTAATTTTCTCTTAAAAGAGATTTACAGCATGTTTTGTGGGGGCTTAACATTTCCATGCAAAATTTTGGTCTTGTAAGGGCCTGATCCTGCACCACTGGAGGTAGTGGGAGTTTTGCAGTTTGATTCAGTGGCAGCAGGATTGGAGCCTGCGCGTGTGCGGTGTTTTTTTTTCTTGTTTCTTTTTTAACCATATTAAAATATATTAAAAAATATTTCTCCATATTTTGACTTCTGTTGAAGCTAAAAGTTTCCTTGTTTGAGATGTCTCTTCCCACACATCTAGTTGTACACTGGTTTCTAGCAATAAATGTATAACTTATTGCACATATGAATATCTGACTATATGATGGATTTCTCTAGGTCTCTCTATATTTTTGTGATGTCCAGATGATATAATACTTCATTCTTATATAAGTTTTCATATGTAAATCTTTCCAAGGGCTTTGAAAAGACTTACATTCTCAGGAGATTAGATAGCTGCTTCATAAAGCCAAAATATGGTAAATAGACATTTTAAAATACATGTAAACATAGATTTACCTAACTGGCTTTAGATTTACCCAATGTGCTTGGAACCTTTTTTGATCACGTATTTCTTAACATTTGAAGTCATGAACAACTTTTAAACAGTAAAACCAAGAAAAAAATGTGAAGCTGGGAAAAGCACACTGGAGTGTCAAGGCTGATCATTAGAAGAAGAAAAGCCAAAGGACATGTTCTCCTTTTCCAGACGATTAAAAAAAAGCAAACACCCATTCCTTTTTTAGCATATAAACAAAATGTCATTTATATTTCAATTTGCGTCCAGTTTTGTACCTCCCCCCCATTACTGATAAACTGATATCCTAGTCTTTGTAAAAGCATAGTAAACTGTAATTAATAAATAAATAAACACAAAGCAAAATTGAAATCATGATACCATCATGGTGGCAGCTGATGAATATTTTGTTACCTGATGAATATTTTGCTACATTGAAGAGTATTTATTTATTTTATTGGCTTTTCTATGGCACTTATCGCTATGGTGTCTGAGTTTATCTTCACAACGCTCCTATGAGGTTGGGAAGATGTATCTATGTTTTACAGCTAGTG
The DNA here is from genome assembly GCF_965140285.1 of Lepidochelys kempii. Classification (NCBI taxonomy): domain Eukaryota; kingdom Metazoa; phylum Chordata; order Testudines; family Cheloniidae; genus Lepidochelys; species Lepidochelys kempii. The sequence continues at coordinate 61,040,183 of NC_136382.1, forward strand.
TAGTTAGGCTCAGAGTGATTGAATTACCCAAAATCACATATGAAGGCTGTATCTGAATTGGGACTAGAACCCAGGTTTTCAGGGTTCTAGTCCAGTGCCTTAAGCAAAAGACTTCTTCCTCCATCCTTGCAGTCTCAAGTGCTTAACAGTGAAAAGATTCTGAAACTTAATGATGTCTCTGTTTTTTGCTTTGTTTTCTAGGGTACCCTTGAAAGTAGAACAAGCAAATAATGCACGTGATGCGTTGGCTAAAACTGTATATAGTCACCTTTTTGATCATGTGGTAAACAGAGTAAACCAGTGTTTTCCATTTGAAACCTCTTCTTTCTTCATTGGCGTTCTAGATATAGCTGGTTTTGGTAAGTGCTCTTTTTTTTTTTTTTTTAACCAGTTTCATGTTTCCCAGATAGTTTACCTATTCTACTGCTATCAGAGATGCAGTGATTCATACATAATTTTGTGGTAGAAAGTTCTTGGATTCTCTTGTCCTTTATCATTCGTGTATGTGTACACACACTGTAGGTAGGTATAATGGTATATTAATGAGAGTGGATGCTATTCAGATTATTCTAAGATATGAAGGTATACGGGAGTTTCTCAAGATGTTAACAGAATCTCTAAATCATGAATGTGAAGCTGGATAGATCTGTTTGTTTGAAACTGGACTTCAGAACACTGGGGTGTCTACACAGACACTACTTTTTCCTGTGTGTAGCTCTGTCCAGCCTGTGCAGTTTGAGTCCAAGAAAATTCCCAGACTAGGCCTGGCAGAATTTGATTTTTACAGTTTTGGTGGATAATATAGATGTTTGTTTTTAAGCATTATTTTCAATTTTAATTGATTTAAAGGCTCACAGATGTGGGAAGTTAGCGGGGGAGAGGTCATACAATAATTATTTAATGACAGTAGATGTTGAGAGTCAAAAAGTAAGTTTTATAACTATTAAAACAAATTGGCAACATCACATTTCAAAATATACAAAGTAAATGTCTTTAAATCATGTTCTTAAGTAGCATTTTCCTTACTTTTTCCTATGTGTAAATTTTGATTGTTATCTACAGCAGTATTTTTTCATCAATTTAATTAACGTTTACCAGCATTTACTGATAAAAATCTGATCCTTCCCAGCCTTTCCATGGCCCTCTCTGGTTTTAACAGCAGCACTGACTACTCACTATTCTGGGGGGAGTCTTCCTCCTTAGAGATGTTAGTATAAAGCTATACTGAGCTGTCCAAGCCTTCCTTTTTCCTTGAGTGGGGTCTGGTACTGGACAACCAATGAGATCACGAGCGGCACTGAATGTGCTTACAGTTTCTCATACAATCTTAGGGAGAGTGGAGTATACTGACTGATATGCAGATGAAAAAGAGACTCAGGCCTGGTCTATAGTACAGAGTTAGGTTAACATAAAGCAGCTTATGTCAACCTACGTCAACTGACCGTACAAGTGTCAGTGTACACACTACTGCCTTGTCCCGCTGATGTAAGTGCCCTACTACACCCACATAATAACTCCACCTCCACAAGAGGCTTAGCGCTTATGTTGGTGTATTTAGGGCGATGCAGTGTCTGTGTAGACACTGCCTTACTTACATTGGCTGACCAGTTTTCTTGTCAATTTCACAGCTCCATGCTGGAGCTGTGAAATTGACAAGAAAGCCAGGTAGCTAGAGTTTGGCTCCCTCCCCCCCCCCCCCCCAGCTCTCCATTCCCAGACGAGCTGCTACCTAGAGGCTCCCCACCCAGCGAGGTGAGAAGTCTGCACGGCTGCTCCTCCCCCCCTTCCCAGCTGGGAGCCTAGGGGGCAGCTGATCTCTCCACGGGGATCCATGAGCCCTGGCTCTCAGCCCCCCACACTTCCCCTCTTCAGTTGGTGGACATACTCTTGTTGAGGATGCACGCCACCAACAGAACGAGAGTAGTGTGGATATCAGCCACCACAGTGATGGCCAGGGGAGTCACAGGTGGTATGGCTCTTGTAAGGGCTGTGCTGTGAAGTAGCTTCAGGGTGGTAGTGTGGAGATAAGGTCCTTTTTCCGCTGCATTTTTGCTGTGTATAATAGTAATAACTTGTATTGGAGAGTGTGAGATCAAATATAACTGTCTGCAAGTTGTTGGTTCCAGAAACATGAACTTTCACATCCTTTTTATTTTTGGTTTATACCCAACTTATTACAGGTACTATGAGACTCAGTAAAACCACTTCATTCAATGGATCTTTTTATGGATCCGAACAAAAGATTTGATGTGAAAATGTTAACTCTATTAACTCCCCCCTGCCCAAACATTATATAACTAAATTCTCAGAGTACTAACTTATCATAATTCAAAGCAGTTTAACATTTTGTTTTTCAGAATATTTTGAACACAACAGTTTTGAACAGTTTTGTATAAACTACTGTAATGAAAAGCTGCAGCAATTCTTCAATGAAAGGATTCTGAAAGAGGTAATTTATATCCCACTTCATGTCTGAGTAACCCACTGACTTTTCGGAAAAGAAAAGTAAGATAAGGGTATGTGAAATAGCAACGCTTTCCGTAAATTTTGTTAATTTCCTTTTTAATTACAATTAAAGAGCCTTGTGTGTCTGTTATAGTGTCGAGTCAGGTGTATATGTGAGAAGTGTAGTTTGCTCTTGGTTGAAGCATTTTTCATTTGTTGAATATGTCAGAATCTTTCCCAGTCTGAGTTGGTTGGTGCTTTGTTCATCTTCGGGAACATGCATTAAGAGCAATGCACCTCACATCTTCCTGTACTAAGCAATTATTATTATTAATTGTAGCATTTTAGCATCTAGATGCCAGAGGCAGAATAAACGTACAATGGAGACAGTCCTGAATCTGAAGAGTTTACAATCTGAGTATGAGATTATAGGCCACAGATGTGGGTTGGGGGTGGGAAGCACAAGGAAACAATGACATATCAGTCAGTTTGATAAACCGGTCACAGCACATGAAATGCCTAACCATTGTTTAGTGTAGGCTTTGTGGCAGAGAAGATTTCTACAGAGGGATCTGAAAGAGGATTACAAGGTGAAATCTAAACTGCACCATTTTTGTGGCTTTCCTTGTCTTCCCCGTGCAAAAGGAGAGAGAGTTCAGAGGCCCTTATTAAACTGCATGTGTCCCATGACTGCACAGGTTTTTTGGCACTACTCCAACTGCCCTGCTTAATTAAGAAAGACTTTCTCCTCAAATTGTACTATCAAATGTGACCCATTCTCAGCAAGTAGTGCTCATGAAATCAGTATGTTTGAAACTGATCTAGGACTTAAAAGTAGTGAATAAAAACTAAAATAACACTTTTGTGTTCAGGTTGGACTTCTGCTGCATATTGAAAAGACTTTGTTGAAAACCAGTATGATTGGATAAGCTACTGGTTAAACTCTGAAAAGGGCCACTGGTACTTTGGCTGGGGCAACCTGAGAAGAGCAAGACTCAGAAACAGCTCCTTATCTTGTGTCTGCCTGTAATTTTGAAGAGCTAGGTAGGAAAGGGATAAGAGCATGAGAGGTCAAAGAGGTTTATTGTATTCCTAAAGAACAAGAGTAATGGATTGGGCAGATTGAAGAGGCTCCTCTGAACACTGGGTGAAGTGAGCCAGGGTTTTTAGAAGCTTAGGGCAAGAAAGAAGCTGGCTGCTATGGCACAGTTTCATCCCCAGGAACTAATTAACTTTAATTTTAGGACTGTGTTGACTTGTGACCTGAAAACATTTGCTACGTAAGTCACTGAAAGAGAATATCAAACTCCACCATGCAATCAGAAAAGTGACTTTGTAATCATGGTTTAAGAACTTCTGGATGAACTCCCAGATAGAGCTGTTTTCAGAAAAACTGAATCAGTGACTAAACTGTTGGAAAATCAGGTTTTCATCAGACTTGTGAGAGAGAGGATTTTTCTTGTCAGAGTACCCTTTTTCCTCTGCATGGCAGGAACATTAAGAAAATACTTCAAATTCCAAGGCCAAAAACTTTTAAAAAGTCTTGTGGTCTCTGTGATGACATTTAATCACCTACAAAAATCCTGAGCTTTTGGAGTTCTTGGATTCTTTGTTGGATAGATGTTGTCCTGATAGTCTGAGATTGTATGGAGATAGCAGGACTTGGAGCTAATATTCTCATCAGTGTTACTAGCTGTATTTAAATTTAATTTACTTCCTTTATAAGACTCACTAAATTATTTATAGCAGTAAGCACTTTAAAAAATTTTTTTGAAGCTAACAGTAACTAAAACTCTTTTGGGTTCGATCTGGTGGTAGCCCTTTTTTTCTAGGAGATTGAAGTTAGAAGGACATACAAGCTTTACTTTTGAAGGTGAGATAAGACTTTGTGAGATGGTACTTTCAGAGAACAGTTACAAATAACTAATTTTCATTACTTTATAAAGCATACTAGAAAACTAGGTAAAAGGCGAGATTATACTGAGTAGCATTTTTCTGAGCAAATAGTTATTGTACTGCAATTACCTTGAAGATATACCAAAGCCAAGCAGATTATTTTAACTTTTTAAATGTGAAACTATTGTTTACAGTGCTTTTCTTAAAAGTTTGGATACTATTTGAGCTGCTTCACCTGCCACATTTGCTGGGTTAAAGCCTATCGTGGCCAAAGGAAAGATTGTATATTTAGCAATATGCCTAGCAGGCTATTGCAGACATAAATTTGCTAAGACAGGCCAATAATTAGGAAATAAAAAAAGCTGTTCTCTGCCTATTCATGGGAGTACTTGGAAGAATATTTAATTAAAATTACAATACATTGAAAAACAGTAATTGATGCATACTCAGAGCTTGCAAGCTTTGTGCAGATGAAAGTGGCATTTGAGTATATAATCAAATAATTTTAATAGTTTGAACTCTTTAGATTGGGTTTCATTTAGTGACTTATAATGTGAGATGGCTTTAGAGTTTGTTACTACATTTAAATGAAATATAACATTGTGGAGAGAGGATGATTTCTCCAAAATGTATCTAAAGTTTAATTGTTTCTCTTACAAGCCCTATCTGAATGCCACCCTCTAATTTTGTCAGAAGTAAATCAATCTGTCTGAATGTCCTTGTGGACTGGTGACATATAGGAATAGTGTTTTGCCACAAGTTTGAGGAGTTATAGGACAAGATATTTGCAAGATCAGAAGTTTGAAAACATGAGTTCATATCCCCTGAAAAGTACCTTAACTCTTTTTTCTATTTCATATTTTTAGAGCAGCTTGGCATAGAAATTCTGAACTTAATTTATTCTATTTATTCTTATTGATGACTTCAACAAGGTGAATTTTGTAGTTTCCTGAAAGGTTTACTCTGGACTTGTGGGAATTCCTGAGTACCTCAAATTCTAGAGCCTATGTGTGGAGTTTTAGATGTCTGGAGCCACTGCCTTTGAAGTTTAATTTGCATACATACTGGCTGAAAATTTTGAATTAAAGATATAAACATCCATAGGTAAGCCAATAGGCATTCTATGGAACTAATTGTATCTGGGCACCAGCTACTTTCTTGATGGATAGTTTATTCTCAGAGTGTCTTGCATCTTTTAAGGGTTATGATCCTTCTAATTCTATGAAAGAGATCCTAGTATTTCCTTCTCCACGTTTGCATTTACAGAGCTAGTACAGTGGATATAGGAAGGCTTATTTCTTATATCAGGAGCGGACATTAGCTTTAGAATCAAAGCAAATATATTCATAGTCCTAAGCTTTGAGGTCATTCACAACTGTCTTTTTCTACTTGTCCACTCCCTTCTCTTATCACATGACCCCCACCTTCAGTTTTGCTAAAGATGCCAACCTGATTCACTAGTGGGCTGGATGGTATATGGGCTTAGATTCCCTTTATTTAGGACAACTGTTCCTCAGGTGTTCAGTGGAGTTTCATATGTAACACCTTCTTAGACCATCCTCTAGGGTCTGTAAATGTGATTACTATGATGGGGGTCAGCTCTGGGGAGTTTCTAGGCTCCCAACCACCCTACATTTTCCTAGGATAAAATGGAGTTTCCCCTTTACACCAGGCTTTTTGCCCTTCTTTTTGTGGCTTGCACCCACTGTTCATAGGAAACAGCCAGATCCTGTACAGCTGCTTCCTGTACAGAACCTAAAGTGTTATCTCAAATGGTTTCTCTGATCTCAGAGCAAAAGCTCAATAAATGCCCGTATGCACAGGGGTCAGATAACTTGTCATAATCAGCCTCTTCCCCGTTTGCTCATCAAATCACAGATTTTACATACAGATTCTCTGTGACTCATCACCTTTTCAGAGGTTTCTAAATCTCACCCTGTACATGTTAGGGGTAATTTGAAATCTTTGCAACATAGCCTTTTAAAATTCATCATACTTCAAATCCTGTTCAGTTTCCACTTCATTAAACACATTTAATGCTTCACCCGAGAGCTTTGCAATCACTGTGGGCACTTTCTGGGCTTCTGAAATTTTATGTAATTTGCACAGTCTTTCAAAAGTACAGAAGTATTCTTCAATACAATCTGATCCTTTGTTTTCCGGGGATAATTTATCTCAGCTGGGTGTTCCTTGTGGAGAGGAAACACTTGGGACCTGTGGGATCTGTCTATGCTTTTCCTACCAGCTCAGGTTACACTGTCTTTCCTTCCCTTTTTTTGGGCTGTCCCTTTTTTCAGTTCCATGTTTCTCTAATGGGAAGCTGTCTCCTCTTCCAGGGTTTGCTGATATGCTTCTCCTTGCTGTTGTCTTTCTGCCTCCCACTGACACTCATTTCAGCTTTCCACTTCTGGTATTCACACACTCCTGTCACAGCTGCTCATTCTTTATCTTTCTGTTCAGCCTTCAGTCTGGCTATTTCTAATTTCATAAACGTTTCGCTGTTGCTCATTTTTATACTTTCTTTTGTTGCCTGAAATAAATAGAAAAAAACAAACTGTAACTGTTTTGACTGTTCCCAACCTTCTCACATAAAATCTGCTTTATCAGTGCTTGAAATATGAACTTCAGTCAACCAGTCGGCAGTGTGTAAATCCTGTCCAGACCACACCACTGTGATGTTCTGATCAGGACTCCCAGAATTGTAAGCCACTGTCTTGCTCTTCTGCGTCAGCAAGTGAGAACTTTTCTGCTGCTAAGCTGTGTGTCAGCTCCCTGCCATTCCAGCCTGTCTGCCTTGCCAGCAAACTCCTCGAGAACCTACCAATTTAAACTATGTCTTGTAGGTAACAAGCAGTTAACCCCAGATGTCTCCCTGGGTATTCACTGGACACCCCCAGAAAGTATTAAATTCAATGCTTCCTAAGAGACATAGCACACATCAGCCTGTTAGCTTAGCTGAAGACTCAAATTTTACTTCAATATAACAGCACCGAGATGGTTTATAATAAAACTAAGAATATGTTTAAATCTCTGTTCTTTGTAAATAAATGATAATAAGCAAGGGAATAAGAGACAGCTGTGGTTGCAAACAAAACATACTTTTTAGTGTCTAAAACTTAATTTTAGCAAGTTACAAACTGTTACAAGTTAGTTTCCTCTCTTACATCAAGTTACCAGCGTCTCTGGTCCTCCTGGCCAAGGGATCCAGCTTTCACAGGCTCAGAGAGTGCTGTTCCCCATGTTCCCTAAATGATGAATAACTAAAATGTCTTTCTGCACCTTCTATTACCAAAAATCCATTCTCTCTGCCTCAAGAGCCGGGAAAGCAGATTCCCCCCCCCCCCCCCGGTGTGCTTAATAAGTTGTCTCCTTTGCCACTCATTAGCTTGGTGGCTTTGTTTACCTTATATGTAAATATACTTTCCTTGTACTGTGCCTGTAATCAAGCCAGCCAGACATGCCAATCCACATTCCTTTGTTAGGCTTGGTGTATGCACTGCCTTCCAAACACACTTGAAGAACATATATTTCCAGCACACACACACGTAACTCTTTTTACACAGCCTGTACACAATGCTTTTTGGGAACAGTGTGTCACTAGTATGTTTCCATATGATACCTTACATAACACCTTTTTATATGCCTCTTATGACAACTGTGTGTTGTGGGTACTGAGTGTGCCAGGCCTGATATGAGTTACATTATGGTAGGCCCTCTGCCATTTGGCATTGAGGGGCATCCAGGGCCACAACTTATTGGTTAACTTCTCATGTAATAATCTCTATGCCTTCTATCTTGATGTCCATTTTTCATGGAAAAAGAATAGATCCACAATCCTGTTTGGGCCTTCTGGTTGCTGTGTAATATAAGCACATTTGGGAAATGTTTAATGTTCCCAATTTAATTTTTCTATTTGAAAATTCAGCTAAGCCATTTAATGTCCAAGGTGTTATAGAATCATAGAATATTAGGGTTGGAAGAGACCTCAGGAGGTCATCTAGTCCAACCCCCTGCTCAAAGCAGGACCAACCCCAACTAAATCATCCCAGCCAGGGCTTTGTCAAGCCAGGCCTTAAAAACCTCTAAGGATGGAGATTCTACCATCTCCCTAGGTAATCCATTCCAGTGCGTCACCACCCTGTCCTGCAGTTATGTCTGGGTAGCATTAAAAAATCAAATTGAGTTTGGAAAAAAAGTATATTTTTTTGAAAGGTGAGGGGGAACAGGTAGGGAGGAAGGTGGAGAGGAGGAAGAATGATTGAGTCTTCATCTATTTTAGAACTTAGAAACTGCAAAAAAAACCCAACAACCCTCCAAAAGCTTATAATGTTCATTTAAAAATGTTTTAAATGTTACCTTTTTTAAAAAACGAAACAAAACCTCTTCATTTTATAATCTCCATGAGACATCTACTACCACACTTTGAGTTGCTGAAGGCACAAAGGAGATATGTATCTGAGAAGTAGCTTAATGGACAAGTAAAACACATTTTATATCTTAATGTTGTTTTCTGAAATATATTTCTGAAACTTTAAGAATTTAAAAATGTTTTGTTTGGTGCTAGTTGCACTTGGTTCTTAGAACCATTTCACATGTCATTAAGAGCCACAGCACAGGAGAAACTTTTATGATCATCAGAATGCTCAAATTAGCACTTAAAACATACTGTAAAATAAAATATCCCATGTTGAAAGTGTGAAGGAGAAAAGATCATAATTTTCTCATCAGGTTTATTGTGACATTCTAACCTGGGATTCAGAGATTTTTAGAATATTTTTGTATTCATTTTAGGAAGTCATTATTTTTAATCAAGAATATATTATTTAGACTTTTAAAAAATTCTTGCATATATGTTTGAAAGTAATCAAGTAACCCTGCTAGAAACTAGAAATAAATTAAATTTAAAGATCAGTTTTTCCTGTTAATAATTTTTACATTAATTATTTTTCACAAAGTGCTGAACTCCAAATTATTCTAACATTTGAAAGTAATATTCTCAAGCCAAATATTGACATCTTACTGAAGTACTTTGTCCTCATTTATCTACAATATATATTGTATTGTTAGTGTTAAGGAAATGGAATTGGAACTATATTAAGCCGTATCCAAGCACTTTAAAATCTCCAGGTTGTTTGTTCATTGTCATTATAGAAGTTAAAATTGTCTCTTTTGGTGCATGGGAAAAACTGTGGTAAATGATATTTTCTCTGAAATATTTTTTATTTTTTCTATTTTAGGAACAAGAACTTTACCAGAAAGAAGGTCTGGGAGTCAATGAAGTGCACTATGTAGACAATCAGGATTGTATAGGTATGTACTTGAAAACCTTGTATGCTGTTTCATTAAAGTGTTATGGTCCTGGAGCATAGTGGCTTTCAATAGAATAGACCAAAATATGTTTAGTAGTGTAGTAATTTTGTCGTATCAATGACCATCCCAGCACTGGATCCTGCTGTTAGGTTTTAGTCCCTGATGCTGCAACTGTGTCTGTGTGGATGCAGAGATCTCTTCACTGATGCAGTTGCAAGACTGGGGTATATTTATTTTATTTTCTTGTGGCCATTGTTGCAGATGACCCTGCACCTCTCTAAGTACTGCCTGCTTCTGCCCATTGAGTTGTTCCTGCCCAGGGTCAAAGGGGGAGATTTCATCAGAGCCTCTGCAAGTTTGTTTTTGCAGAGAATAGACCAATAGTTCTGTCAGAAATTAATTTAGGGAAGATTCTTCTGCCCTATTGTAGCGGGGTCGTCACCCGCTCCAGCCCTGAAGGGGTTCAGTCAGCCCTGGGAGAGCTAAGAGGCTAGGCTGATTGGGAGGGCAGCCTCAACTGGGACCATGCTGCAGTCAGGCCACAACTGGCCTTATATAGGGCTGTGAGCCAGGAGCTCAGGCAGAGAGTCTCTCCCTAGCTGTGGAGAAGAGACGGGCCTGGCTGCTTGAGAGCTCACCAGGGTACCTAGAATGAAGCAGAGCTGGGGAAAGGCCAGAGGAGCTGGGAGCTCCAGGCTGGAAAACCCATAGCCTGCAGGCCTTGCTGAAGGCCTAAAGCAGGTACTGGGGTTGCAGAGTGGCAGCCCAAGGTTAGGCAAAGGCAGCAGGTCCAAATCCTTCTTGCCGACGAGTGGTACAGACTGCAGTCTGCCCCAGTGTGTGGGGGCTAGATGAGGACTGGCAGTAGCCGCTGAGGCAAGGTGGGGATAGAGGGTGGGGATTCCCTGGGGAGGGGAGACCGAGACTGCGGGGGTACTACAGGGGGAAGAACCCTGATGTACAGGGGCACCGGGGTCCGGGAGAGATACAGGGGCCTGAAGCAAGGGGGACACCAGCCTGCAGAGGGCGCTCCGGAGACTGGAGAGCTAATTCTGAGGATGACCATCGGGAGGCACCGCACTGGTGAGTCGCCGCGTTGCTACACCTGTTTATATAATAGTAACACACAGAACCCCAATCAGTAATGGAGTCTCATTGTGATAGGTGCAGATAAATATATGCTCAGACATAGTACTTGCGCTGAAGATCTTATAATCTGAGAGTGGTGAACATGTGGAATTTTCCAGGTAAATTAATCAAAACAGATAATGTGAGGTATACAGAGCAATATTTTTGTTGCGTAAGGAGATTAAAAGATCTGCGAACCAAAGCAGAGATGTTTATATATTTGGAGATAAAGGGTTCCTTCCTTTAAATTTTTTGTCCGATTTTTCCCCATACACTTGTTGCTTGAACAGGGTGAATTAAAAACAAAATAAAAATTTAGATATTGCTATTGTTTTCAGTATGTGAGAGGGTTAAAATGGTCTATCTGCTCCCAACTTCTGTTACCATAATTGGGGTTATCCAGTATGATGAAGAGAGAAACTGACTTTGACATACAATTCAGTGCAGCATTGACTGTGGTAGCTTCAGGATCTCCATTTAGGGAAGCAGTGATGATGGTAGGATACCCCATCTGGCATCAGTTGCAAAGTCACCACTGGTGGTTCCTTCTGAGCATCTATAGATGTGTTCAGACATCTTTCCTTCTAGGCAGACAAGGACATGCATCGCTGGCTCTGCATTGGCCACTGGTAGCCATGTCAGGCAAAGATGACAGCTGGCTGCTGACAGAACAGTAGGAGATGATCCAGGGAAGAAAACCTGAAGGGTAGCAGCAAGAAAAGTGCTGTCTTGTTGTACGAACACAAACCAGCCCCATCTGGTAGTCTGATATGGGTACATTTCCATTAATGTCGTCATGGCTTAAGGAGGTTCCAGTTCCTACAAAAAAAAATCATTTTAAATGATTTCAGATGCCTATTTATTTTTTTTCAAATGTGCCCCAGAAGCAGAAAAGGGCTTTGTTATCTTAGTTAAATGGATGAGAAAAGACAGCAACACTGGTTTCTGTATAAATACATTTTCATTTGAGGCTTTGCTTTTTGTGTTGCTCACTGTTCAGTACTCACACATCTCAGTCTCAGATGGCTCCTTTTTTGCTTTATATTGCACCTTCCAAAATGTTCCAACTTCCAGTGACATCTGATAATTTATAATCAGTAGACTCCTTAAATATAGCGTTGATTTGATATGTCTGTATTTTGAGGGGCGGGGAATCGAATCACACTGTTCTCTGCCTCAGTGGAGATGCTACTGCCAGACACCAGATCTTGGGAATAAAGGATTCTTCTGCCTAAACCTATGAATTTAATATGGTTTCCTATAATAGAAATAAGGCAGGGCAATAATTACAGTGAACATCTGTAAGTAGTATTTGAATAAGGTACAGAATAAAGGTAGATTATGTTCGCTTAGGCAGTTACTTTTCAAATCGTCATCATCTTTTCCTTTTTCCAAAGCCAAGGTTGGGTAGGGCCAAGGTTGGAAGCAGGTTTCACTTAAATCTGTTTTTGAGCTGCCATTTGAGCTTGTTGTTAAGGTGTTCCCTGGATGGTTTTATATACTGTGTTATACAACTGTCTTCTGGCTGACCGTGGCACCTCTCTCTCTCTGTCTCACCATGCACTCTTCCACAGAGAACAATTGCAGGCAGTCGGTATGGGGTCATTTTAGCGACTTGGTCAAACCGTTGTAGTTAGCACCCTTTGACAATTGTAGTTACTGCACTTTTTCACTTTTCTGTGGATGCTGCTATTGCTTAATTTATCTAGTGTTGTCACACCTACAGCCAGAGGTGCTGGAACAATTTGTATAATGGGGGTGCTGAGAGCCATTGAACCAAACTATAAATGATGGAAACCACTTCAAGCTAGGGGGTGCTGTCACACTCCCAGCACCTTAGTTCCAGCACCGAAGGCCTACAGCACAGGAACCTCATTTCAAATGTTCGTGGCTTTTGCTCCAGGCTCTTTGTCAGTACCCATGTTTCACCACCATAAAGTAATGTGGGTACAACGAGTGTTTTATATAAATCTAGTTTTAGCTGTCACAGATGTTGATTTAACCATCCAAACATTTTTATTCAGGCATGTGAATGTTCTGTTCTCAATAGCTGTCTGCCTGTCTGTGTCCTCTTCACATTATTTGTCATATGTTATGATGGAACCCAAATAGCATAAACCATCTACTTGTTTGGTTACTACACCATTGATAACTAGTTTAGCCTGTTGCTTGATTTTTGATGTTGCCATTAGTTTGGTCTTTTGTTAATTTGTTTTTAATCCCCATTCTCTGGATGTTGTGTACAAGTTAGTTGCTGCTTTTTGGTTTCATTCCTCCACAGGGAGTATCATTACAATATTATCTACAAAGTCAAGGTGATTGATGATCTGGTCCCAGTATTCTGCAGCCTCCGCCAATGTTACTTAGAGAGATTTGGACTGAGTACACATCCCTGTTTGACTCTACTTTTCACTTCAAACCATTCTGTCGTCTCACCACTGACGCTTACTGCATGCCAAACTAGGCTGTACGGACACTGTGATATTTGAATCCACTTCCTGCTAAAACTGTGCCACTTTTCACAGAGTCTGTCTGTTAAGAGTTGAATGCTTTCTGAAAGTCAACGAATGTGCAAAATAAGTTCGTTGATTTCTCCCTCCTCCAAGATTTGACGCAAAACAAATCACTGATTTGTGGTGGACCATCCAGGTATAAATCAGCTAGTGACTCAGAAAGGATTTCCTCTGCTTTTCTTTTTATTTGGCTGAGAATCACTCTTTTGGAATACGTTGCTAGGAATGCTTATAAGACTTATTTCTCTGTAGTTGTCATAATCTGCCAGGTCACTATTCTTAAAGAGTGATGCAATAATTTGGTATTGCCAGGTTTCAGGGACTTCACCCTTTGTCCCTGAATAGTTTGTAAAGGAGCACGACCTTGCTTCTTCCACCATATTTTAACACTTGAGGCAATATACCATCTGTACCAGGTGTCTTGTTGATTTTTCAGGGGCATGACTGCAGTTTCAATTTCTGATTCCAATATGTGTCTTCCTTCATTGTTGCCTTCACAGTTGATAGCCTCAAAGACTATTCATGTTCAATAGCTGATGAAAATATTCTTTCCATGTTCTAAGCTTCTGATCTTTATCGACTATGTAGTTCCCCTGAGCATGGTGTAGCTGACTTCTACAGGTGTTAACTTCTTTGATAGTAATCTGACTTTCTGAAAAAGCCCTCTAGCATTACTTTATGTAAGTATTGTTCAAGTTCTTTGCCTTCTCTCTCAAGCCAGTCTTTCATAGCTTTTTTTTAAACTGTTCTTTTTAATTCCTTGTTGAGCTGTCTGTATTTCTTTTTTCCACTCAGGGTAATCTTTAGCTTTCAGATGTTATACTTTCTATTTCTTCTTAATAGGTTTTCAGTCTCTGGTGTCACCTAGTCTTTCCTTTTTTGGATACAATCTCATCCCTAAAACCTCCTTGCTCATGGCAGGAATGAAGTATTTTGCCTCCTCCCAGAATTGGTCTACTGTTGTGTCCTCTAGGTCTAAGAGAGGGGCAAAGTGGCCACTGATGGTGTTCTGAAAGGTCACCATAGTGTCTGTATTTTTCAGAGCTTTGATAGACCCCTTTGCCGTCTTTTGCAAATTAACACTTCAAAAGCCTAAATACAAACTCAGACCAATCACTACCCCATGGTCTGAGTTTGTATTTAGGCTTCTGTAGACCTTGTAGTCTAGTACATTTGTTTTCCAGTGTTGTTTTACAAGATGGTGTTGATCATGTTTTTTGTAGTACCATCATTAGAAATCTTTATTTCTTTATTGACTCACCTGTGCTGATCTGCTGTGTGTTATTTAAATAGATTGTTGATAGCACAGAACTGAAGTAATCTGTCCCCTCGCTCTTTTCTATGCCTTCTTTTCCCAGGTCTCCCAGTCCATATTATCATGACCCATCTTGGCAGTAAAGTCGTCCCCCCCTATGTTTTTATGATTCTGTGATTGTGAACAAAAAACTTCTAGAGAGGGTTCCGGGAATCTCCTCTTGATGTTCATTGTAAAATTGGCTTCTGACGTTGTCTTCTGCATCTGTTGTGGGTCTGTAGTTTTGTATTATAGTCACAGACCTTGTAATTTAACGCTCATTATGTGAGATGACACATGTATAGCTTTTCAAAGAACTGTAAGCTTTTTCTGGTAATATGAAGGCAATTTCCTTTGTTTGGGCATGTCTTTCCTTCCAAAGTAAATGATTTTACGATGCTTTATGGAAAGTTGGCCACTTCCAGTCCAGTTTGTTTCACATATATTGAGAATGTCTATAGAAAAGGATGTAGTTGTAATTTTATCTAACATTCTGGCTTTGCCGCATTGATACAGCCTTCTCAGGTTCCAATGTATACTCTTATTCTGTTGCCAAACAATCTGTTCTTTCCTAGCCAACCTTTTGTGGCAGCCGAAATTCCCAAACTGCTGGCGCAGACCTTTTTAGGCTGGGTGTAGTCCAATCTAATTTGATTCTTGCCTGTTTTGTCAGTTTCTTGGCTTAGGTAAATACCTACACTGAAGCGGAGGCAGCCCCCTCCTGTTCACTACTCATGAAGGCTGCCTGAGTTGCATCATGAGGAGGTTAGAGTGAGGCATTGAGTTTGTAATCCCCACTCCCACTTACGGTACCACCACCCTCTCCAGTGCATGCGGAGAGATAGGTGCCTAAGAATAGAAAGCCAGCACACTACGTGCAGCGCCACCTGAACTAGACAAAGTGAGATGCAGATGAGTAGGGTGTCCTAAATCCCACCCCTCCCAATTTTTAGGAGATTTTATCAAGAGTTAGGTGCCTAAGTCTGGGCTGCAGGGAGGCAACGTTTAACTCTGTATTCTTGCCAGCAAGTTGAAAAAGTATGGATTGAATGAATGGACTATAAAATGGATAGAAAGCTGGCTAGATTGTTGGGCTTAACGGGTAGTGATCAACGGCTCAATGTCTAGTTGGCAGCTGGTATCAAGCGGAGTGCCCCAGGGGTTGGTTCTAGGGCTGGTTTTGTTCAACATCTTTATTAATGATCTGGATGGTGGGATGGATTGTACCCTCAGCAAGTTCGCAGATGACACTAAAATGGGGAGAGAGGTAGACATGCTGGAGGGTAGGGATAGGGTCCATAGTGGCCTAGACAAACTGGAGGATTGGGCCAAAAGAAATCTGATGAGGTTCAACAAGGACAAGTGAAGAGTCCTGCACTTAGGATGGAAAAATCCCATGCACGACTACAGGCTGGGGACTAACTGGCTAAGCAGTAGTTCTGCAGAAAAACACCTGGGGATTACAGTGGATGAGAAGCTGGATATGATTCAGCAGTGTGCCCTTGTTGCCAAGAAGGCTAACGGCATACTGGGCTGCATTAGTAGGAGCAGATCGAGGGAAGTGATTATTCCCCTCTATTCGTCACTGGTGAGGCCACATCTGGAGTATTGCGTCCAGTTTTGGGGCCGCCACTACAGAAAGGATGTGGACAAATTGGAGAGAGTCCAGCGGAGGGCAATGAAAATGATCAGGGGGCTGGAGCACATGACTTACGAGGAGAGGCTGAGGGAACTGGGCTTGTTTAGTCTGCAGAAGAGAAGAGTGAGGGGGGATTTGATAGCAGCCTTCAACCACCTGAAGGGGGGTTCCAAAGAGGATGGAGCTCGGCTGTTCTCAGTGGTGGCAGGTGACAGAACAAGGAGCAGTGGTCTCGAGTTTCAGGTCTAGATTGGATATTAGGAAACACTATTTCACTAGAAGGGTGGTGAAGCACTGGAATGAGTTACCTAAGGAGGTGGTGGAATTTCCATCCTTAGAGGTTTTTAAGGCCCAGCTTGACAAATTCCTGGCTGTGATGATTTAGTTGGGGATTGGCCCTGCTTTGAGCAGGAGGTTGGACGAGATGACCTCCTGAGATCGCTTCCAATCCTGATCTTCTATGATTCTGTGAACTCCTCCACTCTGCCTGATGGAGAGAGGATTTGAACAGGGGAGTTTTGCCTCTGAGGAGTTTGTCATAACTACTGTTCTGTGGGAACAGTTCTGTGGGATACTCTGATGTGGCTCTCCCATCACTCTGGTTGAAGCTGTTCCATTTTAGATATATTGAATCACTGGAGCAGAGGGACTGGAGCCTGGGTCTTCCACCATCTAGGTGGGTGTCCTAACCGCCAGGCTATAGAGTCCTCTCTCTCTCTCACCCAATGTCTAAGTATTTTTCTAAATTGGAGCAATTTCATCAGGAGAGGTTGAGGAGACTACATCAGAATATCCTATAGCCAGCATTTTAGAGCAGTCTCTGAAGAGGTTGGAGACCCCCATTCAAATCCTGTCTCCCTATCAAGCAGAGGAAGGAGTTGAACCTGAGTCTCCCATATCGTGGGTGAGTGCTCTAGTCAGTAGGCTAAAAGTTATAAGGGACTGCCACCGCCTCCTCCTCTAGTCAGATTTTGAATGGGTCCCAATCTAGTACGCATGCTCATAGCACACTTTTTGGATCAAGCTCTGAAGGCAAGATAGACTGGAGAACACCTATCTGCACCTAGTTTAAGGATGGTGGTGGGGCTTACG
Organism: Lepidochelys kempii; assembly: GCF_965140285.1. NCBI lineage: Eukaryota > Metazoa > Chordata > Testudines > Cheloniidae > Lepidochelys > Lepidochelys kempii. The sequence continues at coordinate 61,057,500 of NC_136382.1, forward strand.
CATAAGAGAGGCATCCAGATACCTAGAGAGAGGCACTGGGTCTATTCAGAGAGTGGGAACTTAGGCACTTCAATACTTTAATACATAAAAAATGTAGGTGTTGAGTGAGTTTTGGTGCTTACAGGGCTAGAGATCAGCCAAGAGGGGTTTTGTGGATTTCAGTGGCACTTAAAAGTGGAACGTAAGCACTTAAAACTTGAGTTTAGGCACCTAAGTCCCTTTGAACATCTGGTCCTAGGTTTCTTAGTCATTTAGCATTAACCAATGAAGTAAATACTAATGGGAATTGTGTGATCTTGGGGGACTTGGGAGATTCCCAGATATAGACTGGAGGACAAGTGCTAGTAATAATAATAATAGGGCTCAGATTTTCCTGGATGTGATAGCTGATGGATTCCTTCACCAAGTAGTTGCTGAACCAACAAGAGGGGATGTCATTTTAGGTTTGGTTTTGGTGAGTAGTGAAGACCTTATAGAAGAAATGGTTGTCGGGGACAACCTTGGTTCGAGCAATCATGAGCTAATTCAGTTCAAACTAAATGGAAGGATAAACAAAAATAGATCTGTGACTAGGGTTTTTTATTTCAAAATGGCTAACTTTAAAAAAATAAGGAAATTAGTTAGGGAAGTGGATTGGACTGAAGAACTTGTGGATCTAAAGGCAGAGGAGACCTGGAATTACTTCAAGTCAAAATTGCAGAAGCTATCAGAAGCCTGCATCCCAAGAAAGGGGAAAAAATTCATAGGCAGGAGTTGTAGACCAAGCTGGATGAGCAAAATCTCAAGAGAGGTGATAGAAAGCCTATAAGGAGCGGAAGATGGAAGGGATCCACAAGGAAAGCTACCTTATTGAGGTCAGAACATGTAGGGATAAAGTGAGAAAGGCCAAAAGCCATGTAGAGTTGGACCTTGCAAGGGAATTAAAACCAATAATAAAAGGTTCTATAGCCATATAATTAAGAAGAAAACAAAGAAAGAAGAAGTGGGATTGCTAGACACTGATGACGGAGTGGAGGTTAAGGATAATCTAGGCACGGCCCAATATCTAAACAAATACTTTGCCTCAATCTTTAATGAGGAGCTTAGGGACGACAAATGGGAATGAGGAATTACCACATCCGAGGTAGAAGTGAAGCTCGAATGGGACTAAATCGGGGGCCCAGATAATCTTCATCCAAGAATATTAAGGGAACGGCACATGAAATTGCAAGCCCATTAGCAAGAATTTTTAATCAATCTGTAAACTCAGGGGTTGTACTGTATGTCTGGAGAATTGTTAACACAGTTCCTATTTTTAAGAAAGGGAAAAAACGTGCTCCGGGTATTTATAGGCCTGTTTGTTTGACATCTGTAGTATGCAAGGTATTGGAAAAATTTTTGAAGGAGAAAGTAATTAAGGACATTGAGGTCAATGGTAGTTGGGACAAAATACAACATGGTTTTACAAAAGGTAGATCATGCCAAACCAACCTGATCTCCTTCTTTGAGAAGGTGACAGATTTTTTGGACAAAGGAAACACAGTGGATCTAATTTACCTTGATTTCAGTAAGGAATTTGATACGGTTCCACGTGGGGAATTATTAGTTAAATTGGAAAATATGGAGATCAATATGAAAATTGAAGGGTGGATAAGGAACTGGTTAAAGGGGAGACTACAACAGGTCATACTGAAAAGTGAATTGTCAGGCTGGAAGGAGGTTACTAGTGTAGTTCCTCAAAGATCGGTTTTGGGATCAATCTTATTTAATCTTTTTGTTACTGACCTTGGCACAAAAAGTGGGAGTGTGCTAATAAAGTTTGCGGGTGACACAAAGCTGGGAGGTATTGCCAATACAGAGAAGGACCGGGATATTGTACAGGAAGATCTGGATGACCTTGTAAACTGGAGTAATAGTAATAGGATGAACTTTAATAGTGAAAAGTGAAAAGTCATGCATTTAAGGATTAATAACAAGAATTTTTGTTGTAAGCTGGGGACTCATCAGTTGGAAGTAACAGAGGAGGAGAAGGACCTCGGAGTATTGGTTGATCACAGGATGGTTGAGTCGCCAATGTGATATGGCTGTGAAAAAAGCTAATGCGGTCTTGGGATGCATCAAGCGAGGTATTCCCAGTAGAGATAAGGAGGTGTTGGTACCGTTATACAAGGCACTGGTGAGACCTCATCTGGAATATTGTGTGCAGTTCCGGTCTCCCGTGTTTAAGAAAGATGAATTCAAACTGGAACAGGTACAGAGAAGGGCTACTAGGATGATCTGAGGAATGGAAAACCTGTCTTATGAAAGGAGACTCAAAGAGCTTGGCTTGTTTAGCCTAACCAAAAGAAGGCTGAGGGGAGATATGATTGCTCTCTGTAAATATATCAGCGGGATAAATACCGGAGAGGGAGAGGAATTATTTAAGCTCAGTACCAATGTGGATGCAAGAACAAATGGATATAAATTGGCCATCAGGAGGTTTAGATTTGAAATTAGATGAAGGTTTTTAACCACTAGAGGAGTGAAGTTCTGGAACAGCCTTCCAAGGCAAGCAGTGGGGCAAAAGACCTATCTGGCTTCAAGACTAAGCTTGATAAGTTTGTACAGGGGATGGTATGATGGGATAGCCTAATTTTGGCAATTAATTGATCTTTGACCGGGGCAGATTGGCAGAGGCCCTGGGGTTTTTTTGCCTTCCTCTGCAGTGTGGGGCAAAGGTCACTTGCTGGAGGATTCTCTGCACCTTGAAGTCTTTAAACCATGATTTGAGGACTTCAGAAGCTCAGACATAGGTTAGGGGTTTATTACAGCAGTGGGTGGGTGAGATTCTGTGGTCTGCATTGTGCAAGAGGTCAGACTAGATGATCATGATGGTCCCTTCTGAGCTTGAATCTATGAAACCTAAGAGCATGGATATATTTATTACTGTTATCTTCAAAAAACAGAATTTACATGTATTAAGTCTGGGGATTTAGATAAACAGTCAAAGCAGCATGGTTTTAAAAAGCAATCATGCCCAATGCTGCTGTGAGCATGCTGAAGTCTTTTCAGCTTTTTTCAGCTTTTGATCATCCTCTCTTGTTGCTATCATAGATTTATGATCCTTCCTCATACTGTTGATTCAGCACAGTGAGAAATCTGTATGAGAGACTTTTAAAAGCAAAATGGTGTATAGGCCTAAAAGACCTAGTACACCAGTGTATTTCTACTCTTCCATCATATCCTAGTTTCATAGCTGGAACTTGACAGTGAACTACAGAATACTGCTTAAATCAATAGCTATATGTGCCAAACTTGTTTGTAGTGATCAGATTTTTCCTTAACCTAAACTAAGATGGTTGTAATAATTATACAGTACCATGTTGGTAATATTTTTGAAGTAACCTTCTTGTTCTGATAAGTAATTATATATAGCGTTTTCACAGACATTGATTTCTGTTTTACAAATAGATCTGATTGAAGCAAAATTAGTAGGTGTGCTGGATATTTTGGATGAAGAAAATCGTCTTCCGCAACCAAGTGACCAGCATTTTACTTCTATGGTGCATCAGAAACACAAGGAGCATTTCAGACTATCTGTAGGTTTACTTACTCTTCATTATTTTATAAAAATAAATTCCCAGAGTGGATGCTAATATAACGTAAGTTAGAAATCACTGTGAATAAAAAACCGAGTGGAAAACTCCAGTGATGTTCATGCAGTCTGGTGGCAGCATGTTGCACTCCCATTTGGAAAATCGGTTTGGGTCTGAAGGATGGTAACAGTAGGCAGCCCTAGACTCTCTCTCAATGGACCCATGGAGCTTTCTTGACCAGAACAATGGCCGAGGCCAAGATCATTCTGGTGCAAAGTCCTCTCTGTCTATTATTGTATATTTTAAAAGATATTTTAAAAACCTGTGAGGAAGGCGTTGAAAGCAGTGTTTAGGTTTTATAGAATGATTTACTGAAAAGTAGAAAAACTTTCATTTTAGAAAGTGTTACATATTCACCTCTCCCTTAAAAAACAAAGTGTCTTTGCTAATGCTGTGAAAACCTTTCTTTATGCAATCCCAGTCATATGACATTCAGACATTTTTACAAACTGTAAACTCAGTTTAGGTTTTATTGAAAGGTTCACTAAAGGTTTAACTTCCATCAAACTTGTGCATAATTTTAACTGTAGTGGATATCACAATCTCCCATGCATGTCTAATAATTTCTAGCTATGAAAAGGAAATAAAAAGGATTTTCATTTTGATGCTTTTAAAAAGGCAGAGTTGATACCATCAAATAACCCTTTTCCCCTTCCCTCTCCAAGATTCCTCCGAGATTTTTAGCTTTGAGTTTTGGCAAATATCTGTTTAGTCCAATTTTCTCAGTTTCCCACATAGTACTTTAAAGATGAAATGGTGGAACCTTTTGGGAAAGGTTTGTTTGTTTTTTAAGCATACGGTTAGAAGACTAACACAATCCCAGACTATGTATTTACACGTATATTTTAAAATACAAAAACACAAGAAATGCCACTTCCATAATAACTAAATACAGGCAAATTTAACAAAAGTATGTTTTCCTCTAAATTAATACTAATTAATATTAATTTCCTTAACTGGATTCCTGTGCTATGAGAAATTCTTGTCAGACTCTTTAGGTTTTAGTAGTCAGCTAGTACTTGCAGCCTTTGGTTCCTAGTTCCGTCTCTTACAGCTGGGTCTTTCACCTTGTATCCAGCTATTCAACACTTAATTCAGAAGTCTACACAGCTAATTTGCAGCTGTTGTAGCTTCCATCCTGTGACACCCCATGCTTGGACAACTCATCAAGGCAAATTTCAATGTCGCTGTCTTACTTTTGGATGAAAATATTTACAAGATAAATTTGAGCCTCTATTCCCTATCATTATGACAATACTGTGCACCAACCAAATATTCTATGCCACCTGTGGGAATTAGTGTTGAACTAGGAAGCAGTTGTGACGATAAAAATTATTAATCTTGGCAGTTGCAGTGGCATTTTACTGTGAGTTGCAGGCGCATTCAAAAAAGCTCAGGATGAAGAAAAAGTTTGAATCCCAGTGAATTGAAATAGTGGAGTTTCTCACAGCTTTAATCTTAACCTGTAGGAAAGGCCATAGCATCTAATATTTCTAGCAGAAAAATATGATTTGAAAATGTACTGTTCTGATTTTGTCCTTAATGATTTTTCTGTGTAACTTGTTTTTTTATTGCAGATTCCCAGGAAGTCTAAATTGACTGTTCACAGAAATATCAGAGATGATGAGGGCTTTATTATCCGACATTTTGCTGGAGCAGTGTGCTATGAGACGGTACCTTGATTTAACAAACTCATGTTAATTATTTCATTTGTACTGCCCTGTTCTCCTTTATATTATTAGTGTTTTCCTATGAAATCTAGGAAATTGAGATCACTTGGCATAATCAGGCAAGTTAAAAATTCTTCCGGTTTAACTTTAAATGTCCCCCACCCCCACTCCCAAAAAAAGACATGGACACTTCAAATTCTTCTTTATGCTGATTAACCCAATACGTCTAACCAATCAATAGAAGTATAAATATAATTGCTTGTTGTTACTGCTAGCTCAGTAGTAAATGTATTCAGAGTTCAGAAATGCCCTGATCATTATTCCATTAAAGCAAAATTCTCCTTGATTCCAAAGCATAACATTAGGTGCAAACTTCTCAGTCTTTGGTTTTAGTCAATTTAGTTGGTAAGACTGACCTTTTAAATGCATCTTCAAGTTAGCGACTAAAATATCCCAATTATTTCTCACTTCATTTGCCAACACTAATATGTACAAGTTAAGGTCTGAATAATAATTCTGCATTTCTACAGCACCTTCTAAGGATCTCAAATTGCATCACAAGCATTAAGAAATCAAGCCTCACAACACGGCTGAGGGGTGAGGTAATGAGAACTGAAAATAGAAACCAGGGGTAAAATTCTGATGCTATTGTAGTCAATGGCAGAACTAGCACTGACTTCAGTACGGACTAGGCTTAGCCAGGATTTCAAATCACATCTCATGACTCCCAGTCCTGTGCTTTAAACATAAGACCAGCTTTTCTCCCTTTACTGTTGTTAGTGTCAGACACAGACAATAAATATTCTACAATTATATATTAAATACCCCCCCCCCCCCCAAATTCTTGGTATTTTAGCATTAGGTATTTTTGGTGGGATATTTTGAACAAAGGATGTCTTTATGTAGGACTAAGTAAAGCTATTAGTACTGTGAAGTTTATATGCAACGCTTTACTGGTTTGTTTCCTTTTCAGACCCAGTTTGTGGAGAAAAACAATGATGCTTTGCACATGTCCCTTGAATCTCTTATATGCGAATCCAAGGATAAGTTTGTCCGGGAACTATTTGAATCTACCACTAATAACAACAAGGATCCCAAACAAAAAGCAGGAAAGCTTAGCTTCATCAGTGTGGGAAACAAATTCAAGGTATTGGAATACTAAAAATGAGTTCTTTCCTTTAGTATGTTGCTTTTAAATTGCTTGAAATGAATGGAACTTTAAGTATGGGAGAATCAGATGATAATGTTTCATGAAAAAAATCCTCTTAAACAGCTGTTCTTCAAATAAAATGTAATAAAACCACATCTTCAAGTTAAATGATGGCCTGTGCTATGCAAACAATGAAGATTGTTTGAAGGCAATCCTTGCTTTTATTTTAAAATGCAGCAGCTTATAATTCTGTTTTTCCCCAAATTCAAATAAAACTTTTGAAGCACAAGTTCCAAGTTCTTGTTCTATATCTGGAACCTATAGTTCTAAGTTTGACAAAAAGTGTTCTTCCATTCTATTTGAAGGTGTAGAGGTAACAGTTTGTCAGTAAGTTGCCACCTCAGCATTTAAAAGGTAACCTTAAAACCTCATTTCAAATGGTGCAAAACAGCAGTAGTGATTGCTTTGACAGATATTTTCAGTATGCTGAGTACTTCCTTTTTCACTACCTGACCATAGTATCTGATGCGTCTCCTAATTTTTTCCTTTCTTCCACTTGGTGTAAAGCTGACCTTCAAGCCTTGTCTTCTCCACATGTTTTCTGCTTCCTTTCCTCATTCAGCAGTTTTATTTTTAGCTGGATTATTTCAGCTCAGGATGACTAGAGAGAACTATAGGGAAGTTGAGAGAGGAAAAGCAGGCACAGCCAGGGGCTGCAGGTAAATTTATTACCTTAATGGACTCATTATTTTATAGCTGCTGCAATTTCAGCATGAGTTCTTCTTTTCAACACATCAGTGTTCATAATGTTTTGTACCTCTGTGGCATTTTGAGTGTATATGTTCTACTTACAGTAATTCATAAGTGTTAATTTCCCAGACATAATAATACCCTTAATGAACAGTTAAAGCACTGGAAATTTCAGTTTCACTTCAAATAGCACTGGGGAATGTATCACTACCAAAGGAGACTTTATTTCTTCTGTGGTTTAAGACTGGAAATTTTTCACTTGTGTATCGAGAAATGTGAATAAATCAGTCTTGAATTTCTCTAATTGTAACAGTTACCTGAGCAACTTGAGAGAGAAGATGAAACCATTTACAGAATTTGTTCATGGGTCTCACTGGATCATTCCTTGCTACTCAATCATGAGCATATATAGATTTTTGCATAAAGCCGTTGTTGTTTCTTGTAAAACTGCATATTGACACTCACAGTTAAATTATTTCCTCCAAAACAATGCTTACATAAAATACATTCCTTAATAAATTTAATGACAGGTTTCAGAGTAGCAGCCATGTTAGTCTGTATTCACAAAAAGAAAAGGAGTACTAGTGGCACCTTAGAGACTACCCAATTTATTTATTTATTCGTGAGCTACAGCTCACTTCATCGGATGCATTCAGTGGAAAATACAGTGAGGAGATTTATATACACACACAGAACATTAAAAAATGGGTGTTATACACACTGTAAGGAGAGTGATCACTTAAGATGAGCTATTACCAGCAGGAGAGCGGGGGTGGGGGAGAAGAAAACCTTTTGTAGTGATAATCAAGGTGGGCCATTTCCAGCAGTTAACAGGAACGTCTGAGGAACAGTGGGGGGTGGGGGAATAAACATGGAGAAATAGTTTTACTTTGATTAAAGATTAAATAAGATTGATCCCAAAACCGATCCCTGAGGAATTACACTAGTAACCTCCTTCCAGCATGTCGGCAGAAGCACTCTATGTAGAAGTCCAGTCTGTTGTTTCGACCTTCAGGAGGAGTCCACCTAGAATCCTTCTTTTTGTAGTGTTGGTAGGAAGGTGTCTGTGGGGTAGTATGTTGTTCAGAGGTGTGTTGGAAATATTCCTTGAGTCGGAGACGTCGAAAATAGGATTCGAGGTCACCACAGAACTTTATCGTGTTCATGGGAGTGGAGGGGCAGAAGGAGAGGCCCCGAGATAGGACAGATTCTTCTGCTGGGCTAAGAGTATAGTTCTATAGATTGACAATATTGCTGGGTGGATTAGGGGAACTGGACTTCTACATAGAGTGCTTCCGCCGATGTGCACAGGCTGAAATTGTGGAAAAGTAGCATCAGTTGCCCCATAACCTCAGCCGTGCAGAACACAATGCCATCCACAGCCTCAGAAAAAACTCTGACATCATAATCAAAAAGGCTGACAAAGGAGGTGCTGTCGTCATCATGAATAGGTCGGAATATGAACAAGAGGCTGCTAGGCAGTTCTCCAACGCCACTTTCTACAAGCCATTACCCTGTGATCCCACTGAGGGTTACCAAAAGAAACTACAGCATTTGCTCAAGAAACTCCCTGAAAAAGCACAAGCACAAATCCGCACAGACACACCCCTGGAACCCCGACCTGGGGTATTCTATCTGCTGCCCAAGATCCATAAACCTGGAAATCCTGGAGACCCATCATCTCAGGCATTGGCACCCTGACAGCAGGATTGTCTGGCTATGTAGACTCCCTCCTCAGGCCCTACACTACCAGCACTCCCAGCTACCTTCGAGACACCACTGACTTCCTGAGGAAACTACAATCCATCGGTGATCTTCCTGAAAACACCATCCTGGCCACTATGGATGTAGAAGCCCTCTACACCAACATTCCACACAAAGATGGACTACAAGCCGTCAGAAACACTATCTCCAATAATGTCATGGCAAGCCTCGTGGCTGAACTTTGTGACTTTGTCCTCACCCATAACTATTTCACATTTGGGGACAATGTATACCTTCAAATCAGCGGCACTGCTATGGGTACCCGCATGGCCCCACAGCATGCCAACGTTTTTATGGCTGACTTAGAACAACGCTTCGTCAGCTCTCGTCCCCTAATACCCCTACTCTACTTGCGCTACATGGATGACATCTTCATCATCTGGACCAATGGAAAAGAAGCCCTTGAGGAATTCCACCATGATTTCAACAATTTCCATCCCACCATCAACCTCAGCCTGGACCAGTCCACACAAGAAATCCACTTCCTGGACACTACGGTGCTAATAAGCGATGGTCACATAAACACCACCCTGTACCGGAAACGTAGTGACCTCTATTCCTACCTACATGCCTTCAGCTTTCACTCAGACCACACCACACAATCCATGGTCTACAGCCAAGCTCTACGATACAACCGCATTTGCTCCAACCCCTCAGACAGAGACAAACACCTACAAGATCTCTATCAAGCATTCTTACAACTACAATACCCACCTTCTGAAGTGAAGAAACAAATTGACAGAGCCAGAAGAGTACCCAGAAATCACCTACTACAGGACAGGCCCAACCAAGAAAATAACAGAATGCCATTAGCCATCACCTTCAGCCCCCAACTAAAACCTCTCCAACGCATCATCAAGGATCTACTACCTATCTTGAAGGACGACCCATCACTCTCACAAATCTTGGGAGACTGGCCAGTCCTTGCTTATAGACAGCCCCCCAACCTGAAGCAAATACTCACCAGCAACCACACCCCACACAACAGAACCACTAACCCAGGAACCTATCCTTGCAACTAAGCCCGTTGCCAACTGTGTCCACATATCTATTCAGGGGACACCATCATAGGGCCTAATCACATCGGCCATGCTATCAGAGGCTCGTTCACCTGCACATCCACAAATGTGATATATGCCATCATGTGCCAGCAATGCCCCTCTGCCATGTACATTGGTCAAACTGGACCGTCTCTATGTAAAAGAATAAATGGACACAAATCAGACATCAAGAATTATAACATTCATAAACCAGTCGGAGAACACTTCAGTCTCTTTGGTCACTTGATTACAGACCTAAAGGTCGCAATATTACAACAAAAAGGCTTCAAAAACAGACTCCAACGAGAGACTGCTGAATTGGAATTAATTTGCAAACTGGATACAATTAACTTAGGCTTGAATAGAGACTGGGAGTGGATGCATCATTACACAAAGTAAAGCCATTTCCCCATGTTTATTTCCCCCTCACCCCCACCCCGCACTGTTCCTCAGACGTTCCTGTTAACTGCTGGAAATGGCCCACCTTGATTATCACTACAAAAGGTTTTCTTCCCCCCCACCCCCGCTCTCCTGCTGGTAATAGATAATCTTAAGTGATCACTTTCCTTGCAGTGTGTATGATAACACCCATTTTTTCATGTTCTGTGTGTATATAAATCTCCTCACCGTATTTTCCACTGAAAGCATCTGATGAAGTGAGCTGTAGCTCACGAAAGCTTATGCTCAAATAAATTGGTTAGTCTCGAAGGTGCCACTAGTACTCTTTTTTTTTTTAATAAATTTAAGTAAATGTAAATAATTTGTTAAAATTAGATAGGAAAAGTATGTAGCATCAGTGAAAACTGAGTAGCAGGTTAGTTGGGCCGGGCCTACCCAGCCTCTTATGACACTCCTTTATTCATCCCAGCTGTATGTGCTAGAGTCCACCAGCTTCATCTGCAAGAAAAACCAATAGGCCCCTTCTTTCTCTGCAGGAGAGATGCTGGTAGCTTTAGCTGGAGCAGCAGCAATGTATTTGGTAGACCCCTACACAGATCCCTGCACACTAGGCTCCCTGAGAATAATAGACCAGCTAGTCTAAAATAAGAATCTTGAAAACAATCCTGTTTTATGGTACACAGTACAGTAGTAAGGGCAGAACTGTGCCTGACCACTTGGTATCAGAATTTTGTGTAATGTCACATTCCACAATCAGTACTGTAAGCATCAGCAAGTCAAGCATTACACTAGTCTTTGAAAGATCAGGCTACTCTTGTGCCAAAAATTTAACCATGTCTCTTGAGCTGGTTCCCTGCATATGTAAGTCCTAACCAAATGCTAATACATAGAAGTTGTAATGTGCTACTCAGATGCCTGCATCTGTAGTTGAGGCCTAAGGCTCTCATCCTTTGATACACACAGTCAGTTTCAGAATCAGGGCGTTAATTAATTTCTCTGTTTGTTTAAATTCCATCTAGGATAAATATAGGATTCCCCCCCACTCCCAAATAAAATGAAGACTTATCTGTTGATTGTCATATTCAAAGAACAGTTCAGTGTAAAGTAATTCTGAGGATTTTAGCTGGCCAAATATATGACACATTAATCCATTAAAATGTTAAATCCGGATCGTAGGTAGCCTTGAGTAATGGTGAGCACAGCATCTCTTGTAAAGAGAATTTAAAAAAAGAAAAGAAAAGCAGTGTTAAATGTCTTGACGTGCAAACTGTGTTGAGAATGTCCTTATCCATGTAGTGTTTGACATGCTGATGCACATTACTCCTTACTATTTGTAGCTTTTCATAGATTTTAAGTTTGATTTATATTATTCATATCACTGCTGTCCAATCACCTCATTAACTCTACTATGTATACAACATTTTCCTTATTTATTTTCCTACTGGTGTATGTACTTTGAATATCTAATTGCTAATTTTCAGACAATAAAGAGATATACACATGCAATTATTATACCATTCAACACAAGAGTATTCAACATAAGCAGTTTCCTTGGTGTGACTCAAGTCCTCTTGCATGAAGTTGTCTAAGATTTGTTCATGTGTGGTTTATCAAAACTGAATGAGCTACTATTCATGCACACACCTAACAATAACTGATGCATGCAATAGTGTTGTGTCACTCTAATTTATAACCGTCATAGTAAGACAGACACTTTATGGTTCTCTAATATGAAGTATTGAATTGTTTCATTTTTTTTTGACAGACTCAATTAAATTTGCTCCTTGAAAAGCTTCGTAGTACTGTAAGTATAAATATAGATGCAAATTCTGTATTTTCCTTTATCGCTCCGCTCACGTTAACCAAGAGTTTTGGCTTAAATTTAATGTTTTTATAATAATAAATAGTCACTTCAAAAATGTCACCCAGTTGCAAAACAGGATAATTTTAAGTGTATTGCTACCTAGGTGCTGATTATTATTAAATTCATAGACTAAATATTAAAGTTACTGAAAGGAAAGTTGCTTTGTATTGTAGCATGGAAATTCTACCAGTTCAGATAAAGTGCATTAATATTACTTGATAAAACTAAGTCTCCAATTCCTTTCCCGATCATTTCCCTTTCCTCTAGTCTACTTGCTTCTCACTCATGGGTAATCTGCCATCCTGTGTTTGATTTATTTTTGTGACCAGATTTTGATTCACTGTATATCTGTAGTTTAACTCATGAACAGCCAGGGTTTTGAACAAGTTCTAGGAAAACTCTTAACTCTGATAATTTTATTTTTTATTTGTTGTAGAGTGGCACTTTATTTTTCCATCCCCTTTTCACTACACGTTCACATTTTCAAGTGTGAGAAGGGAATCTAGAGAATCTAGGAATGAAGTTTTACATCTCTTTTTCTCGGGGGGGGGCATTTAATCTAATACATTCATGTAATTGAATTGGTAGCAGGAAAAAAACCTCATACCCCCACCTCCATCCCTACTCCCAATATTAAAATTAGTTCACATTAACTTCATTCACTTTCTCTCTAATCCTCTACTGTGATTTGTTTCTGCTTCTCTCACCTACACCCTTTAAAATTCTGCCTAGTGGTAACCCTCCCTCCATAGCCGGTCAGTGCTGCTGGTAGATGGAGGAGTTTGCGTTACGTCTTTACATTTCAGGTCCAGGATTTAGATGAGCATATTTCCCATTTATTGTAAATTCTGTTTTAATTTATTTTTATGCAGATCCTCAGAGAATACTAGGCATGGGTTTCAGTAAAAGATGCTGCTTGTAACTACCAAATTGCTAATATGCTTCAGTGTTAGAAAGGTTTGCTGCATTGAAAATCTTCGAAGAAGCTCTTGAGCCAAATTAATCAATTTTTAAAGAGCTTTAGTTCATTAGTGAAAGACAAACATGACTAACCATGTTTCACAGCCCTTTGCTACTTCCTCAGGGCTTCTGGAGTTGCACAGCCATTTGTCTGATTTTAACTTCCTGGTTGCATCGGCTCCACAACTCATTGCTTGATCCCTCAGTATCTAGTTCAGGCAGTCATCTTTGAGGAATTTGGCTAAAAAGCCACTATACCTTTTCTGTCTTTGATGTGGTTTTACAGAGAAGCAAATGGTCTACTCTTGCAAGCCCTCCATGAATGTGTACTCTGTTTCTTAGATACCTCTTATGTGCAGGATACATCTTCCTAGTATTTTTGTAGGTCTAGAAGTATTCCCTATCAGATCAACCGCCTCCTTGTCATTAAACAGCTCACTTCATGAGAGGATATTACAGCTGACTGTACTCCTGTGCTCTATGATAAGTATGAACTAGCAGCTTCCCGTTCCACACTTAAATCTCTCTCCTATGTTTGTCTTATCCTCTGAGATTTTTTTAAATTTCTCTCTTCCTTTTCCATTCTTTGTGTCTTTCTTCAGTGCTTAGGGCATAGAAATTACAGTTTCTATACATAACGAAGGGAATCCAACCTACATTTCACACATCTTTAATCTGGATAACAAATTCTGCTTTACTTGCTGGAAGATTACCCATTAGTACGGAGAGAGTTTAGCTCAGGAAATAGATTGCAGAGTTAGTGGTGTGTTACCTCACTTTTCACTGAGTCAGAGTTATCATACTTGTGAATTTATATATTTACAATTTCTCTAACATTATGGTCAGAGGAAGTAATCAAACTGAGTTATAGTTGAACTTTAGGGAATCAAGAACTCTATAAATAGAGGTAGAAAAACATTTTAGCCAATGCAACTTCTTTAAAAAAAATTTAGATGTAGTAAATTATCCTGCTTATTTAACTAGGATAGTAATCGTTAAACTTTATGCTTTGATCTAATTTCTTAAAAAACAAGTTAGATCATAGAGAACCATAAAATTCTAGTCCATTTATATCATCTCTGCTTTTTAAGCTCAGAATGGTGTGGGGGCCTCTCCCTATTTCAGTATTACTTTAGCAAATGTCTTCAGACACTTTTTGGTAGGAATACTAAAATTCTTCTTGTTTATATTAGGATAGTAACCAAAAATATGCTTAGCACTTCTCAGACATAACAAAAGATAGTCTGTGCCCCAAAGAGCTGGATCCTAGTCTTCAAACATGTTTTGCCCTGCCCCAGACTCAAAGCTGGCGTGAATGACCAGGTGAAAATTCTTCTTTCCTAGGGAAATCTTAGAACCAATGTAGCTAACTGTTCATCAGCCCTCTTTCAGCAGTTGGAGTTCAAGGGCTTGTCCCGGAGAAGGGGGCATGGCCAGGGTGCTACTTAACTCCAGTGGTCTTAGAGTTACCAGGATTGGGGGCATAAAGATGACATACAGCTACCTTTGCCCAACCCTTTCCTTTCCTCCCCTGACCCCCAGGACCTGTGCTGAGCACAGTTTTACAGCTTGGCTAGACCTGAGATTTGGTCCCAAGAGGAGAGGGGGAGAGAGAGATACAAGGTACAGTCAAAGCAGTCACAGGTCAGGGTAGTCACAGTGAGGGTAGTCACAGGTCATATTAATCCCAATTTTATTCTAACATACAGCATGAATGGGATTTTTTTTTAAATGTCAGGGAAGACACTGATATACTTGGGCTGGTGAGCAAGGAATGAGTGGTTAAAGAAGGAACTGTTTTGAGGGATGAAAAAAATGGAGAGAGAGATGGTTGGATGGAAGCGTAAAGAGATGGTATTAGTTGCTTGTCTTTTTCAAGCAAGATGATTATAGTAGTGGAGATAGAGTACAGCTAGACTGATGCAATAATAATTGGATTCAGTTATTGATGGGAAGAAAAAAATTGTTGAATGAAAAGAAGGTGAGGTTCTATTGACAGTTTGAACTTTGAGATCAATTGCGTCAAGATATGTTGAGTGCAAAATGGATATGAAGAGACTGAGAAGCATAAAAAGTCAGTTTCTCTCTTTAGAAATCTATTACTGTTCCTTTGTTATGTAATTCTTAAATGATCACTTATTTCAGAAGGTTTAAATTTATGTAGATTCTGCTATCTTGCTGTCCTGACAATAGGGGTCAAGCTTTATTCGCTGCATCAAACCTAATTTAAAGATGACAAGTCACAATTTTGAAGGGGGACAGATTCTTTCTCAGCTCCAGTGTTCAGGTAATGTATTCCTCTTTTTTTTAAATTTTGTGTGTTACAGATTCACACAAAGTTGGAATGTCTATCGTTGAAACAATGTTTCCTTGATTGGATAAATATTTCTGTTCTTAATTTAATGGTGTCTAGATACAATTAAATGATTTGTATCTAATTAATATTAGTATTAGTATTAATTAATTTTGATTCTCAGTAATCAGATAATTATTTTTAAGTAAGACAGTGCAGCCATCGTATTTTAGACTTTTTCAGTGTTAAATGAAAAGCTGGCAAGCATTATGCACTCCACAACATTAAAATATACAATACAAATTCAAATTCACAATGCATAGTATAAGACTGCCCATGTAATACTTGCTCAGATAAGAAAGAATCTAGCAACCCCCACATCTGATCACTCTCTTTAATCCTCTACGCTCTTCCTCCCCCAAACACCTGAAAATACAAATAATGAACTTTGTAGTGTGTCCCAAAAGATGGACTGAGCAGGGGACATGAGTTTCAGAGTTGAAGACTCATTACAAGAAACACCTGGTCAGCACTCTTTTCATGTTTAAACTGATGGTGTTCCAATTTGAGCGCATCTGCTGAACTGCAGGGGTGTTGCACAGAACAAGAGGCAGTACCTCAGAAAGCCAGGTCCCAAACCACTGAAGGGATTCATCTGTTAGTACCACCACCCTGTTCTCTGCCTGGAAACAAATAGACAGACAGTATAGATTATGGTGTTGTGTTCTTGGCATGAAATGCTTCTCAATAAGCAAGCAGCCACATTCTGTACCGTCTTCAGTTTTCTGATTGATTTGTAGATGTATCCCCCATTTTGCACTCATTGTAGTGTTTTAAACTTGAAGTGTCAAACGTATGAATGGCATCCATGGAATGATATGCATCTGAAAGGAAAGGTGTGCTTTTCTTGCTAAACATATATGTGGGAAAAAAGCACTCTTGTTAACAACTCATATCTGAACATCCAGAAGCAGAGAAGGATCTAACAAGACCATTCCATTGTGTGTTTGTGTCATAGATTCATAGAGTTTAAGGCCAGATGGGACTGTCAGATAATCTAGTCTGACTTCTTGAATATCAGAGGGCCTTAAATTTCACTCAGCTACCACAGTATAGACCCCAATCATTTGTGTTTGACTAAAGCATATCTTCCAAAAGCCATCTAGTCTTAATTTGAAGATGGCAAGAGATGTGTTTTGGCACAAGATTTCTGCCATTTGCACTTTAACAGTCTTTCATATCACTTCAGCTATTA
This sequence comes from Lepidochelys kempii, assembly GCF_965140285.1. NCBI lineage: Eukaryota > Metazoa > Chordata > Testudines > Cheloniidae > Lepidochelys > Lepidochelys kempii. The sequence goes on from NC_136382.1 coordinate 61,074,259, forward strand.
CAGGTAATCTGTAAATAAGAATGACCTGTGCTAGTGAAGTTGCAGAGAAACTTCTTTAGGGGCCACGGTATCTATGGACAAGTACTGAAGTTCATTTGAAGTTCCATTCAATTATCAGCTGAATTTTCTGTTGGCTAAATAGTATTCTCCCTGAGAGCTCTCTGGTTCCATTGCCATCTGAGGGTACACCATCAAAACAGACTCTGCCCTTAAGCAGAAGGTAAATGGTTTGTCTGTAACATGGGAGTAATCTCTACCTCCTTGAGGTCCAATCTCAACCCAAATATCAGCTCTTGAATATGTCCCACACTGTGGGTTATGCCAGAAATCTCTTGGGCACGCCATGATTGTCATCTATGAGCAGAAGAATTGTCATCTAAATGGACACCGAAATCACCCTGTACCATCAGTTTCAGTGACTTCAGCCATGTAGCTTATCAGTTCAGCTGAGACCTCTGCAGTGTACCCAGGCTGATCCATTGAAAGTAGGCCCATCTGAATCCTGCTCCATAACTCAAATGCAGAATGAGTACAAGCAATCCGATCTAGTTTTTTGAATGATGCTGCATGGCCATGAATCTGGAAATACAAGGTCCTTTCAAGTTTTATGGTATTGTTACAGACTTATGCAGCCTTGTTCTTGCACTATTATGCTTGATACGAACAGTTAACTGGGTTACTAGAATGAACTTACTCGCAGAAAATCATGGTGGCACAATATAAATAAGTCAATAACATTAAATTGCATCATTTCCCATAAGTCCTTTATACACTTTTCCGTCCAGGTGTTTGTTTCATTATCCTTTTGTGGGTTCAGTAGTTTGAGCTTAGTTTTTTCAACAGAATGGTTTAGCATCTGGTGTCTTGGCAAGCACACTTATATTTGTCATGCCAAGTTATTTTTAAGTAAAAATTAGCACATCATAAACACACAAATGCTTAACAATGTTGCTTTAATTAGGATTCCATTAACACTGTTATCAGCAGCTAATAGCACTTGGCAATATTTGTGAGACTAAACAAATCAATAGACTAAACTTTTGATTTTTCACCATAAGCTTCTATAAGCACATTTGTGTATACGTATTAATCTGTTTGTTTCAGTAAAATAACAAGTATACATAAACATTAAACTGGGGGGGGGGAGTAAAGTTTAAGCTAGAAAAGAGCTACTTATAATATGATTTTTTTTTTTAAAAAAAAGGTATTAATGGAAGTAAATCAAAAGGCGAATGACAATAGTACAGACTTCACCAAGAACAAATATGCAATGAGGAAAGGTGGCAAAAAGAGTTAGTAAAAACAATCACAAGTAAAATTAAAAATGAGATACTCAACATCTGTTGCTGGGAATTTGTCAAAATTAGCATAGAGACATGGCTGGTTGTATGTTACTTAGCTGCAGGATATAATGAGATTTGGAATTGGGGGCAGTGGGTCAAGGATGGCTCTTGCTTCCAAAATATAACCCAATTTTCCTAGTTTATTCATTCTGCAAATTGGTATAATATGTTAATATTTAACTGCCATGGAGATTGTGTTGTTTGTTAAGATTTTTGAGATCGTTGCATGAAAGAGATTGTAGAAGGCCTGGCATGAATTTCCTGTATCTGTGCTGTGACACTCTTACCATGCAACTTTGGAGCCGTTTTGATGCATCAAGACATTGATATCTTTGCAGTTCTCCCACTAATTTTGAGATCTGGGGTGATTTTGAAACTCTTTTGAACTCCGGCTCATGGCATGAATTTAGCCTTGACTTATGTACTCTGGCATTGCAATGTCTGTTTTAATTACTGGTTGAAGAATCTCCAGCCTTTTACTGATTTGGGTAGCAATAAATTGTACCTCTGGAGGTGATGGCAGTATTTATGGATATCTATAATAGACTCATTCCACACTGCCACTTTTGCTGTATCAAAGATATACAAAACGCATCTCACCAGCTAAGGCACACCCCAGCATTACATGTAAACAGGGTGCTAATGCCAGTCATCTGCCCTTTGTACCCTGCACTGCCTCTCATGCTGACATCATTGGTGTGCCATCGTACACATTAATAGTCTTTGTCCGTTCAGAAATTATTGGGACCCTGCTTTAGGGAAGGAACAGCAAAATAGTGGATCTGCCAAAAAAGATTTAACAGAGTAACCCACTGAAGTCGATTAGTTGCCACCTATCTGGCAAGGACGCAGAATATTATCATAGACTGTCTCAGACGTTCAGGAATAAATTCTTATAAATGGCCATTTGACCAGGAAATGGTGAGTGCTGGGGCCAGTCCATGCAGAACTATGTACTACATTGGGGACTTAGGCCAAGCATTTGAGCACATCCAAATGGCGTAAGCCATTAATTGTTCATTATTATGAAACGACTGCTTTATTTACATTTTAATGACATATATATTTTTGTGTGTATTTCTGTGAATATAGGTATGGTGTCTGTTTTGGACTTGATGCAAGGTGGCTTCCCATCACGAGCATCATTTCATGAGCTATACAATATGTACAAAAAGTATATGCCTGCAAAACTAGCTCGACTGGACCCTAGACTTTTCTGCAAGGTAACAATCACCTGAGTGCCAAATTAATTGTCCATATTTTTTCTCTTCATCTCGGATAGAAAATATTTATTTTGGTTTATTTTGCGCCTTTTTTGTGAAATATGAATCAAACTGATATTTTTTTTCTTGTTATAGGCACTATTTAAAGCCTTGGGTTTAAATGAAAATGACTACAAATTTGGATTAACAAAAGTGTTTTTTAGACCTGGCAAGGTAAATAGTATCTCTTTTCAATTGCAGTTTTTGAACATAGAGTATTGAAGGTTGTGTAAACTTCCCGAAAAGTATTGCTTTAGAGTGAAAATATATTGCATGCTTAAAATAAAAAAAGTTATAGCAGAGAAACAAAGGCTTCCCATTAAAACATATCCATATTCAAATCGTCTTTCTCTGAATATGAGCATTGCTGTTGCTGGGGCAAAGGAAGGAGAAGCAGTAAAAGCTTTTATGTCTAGGACTGAGACATCAGTACAGAGATGTAATTGTCTTACTCATTAACGTAATTATCCAAAAGCTGAAGATTTTCAAAAATGGATGCCCTTAAGTTATGCTGATATGTCAAGGTTTTCAAAAATGGCTTTGGGGGCTTCTGTCTTTGGGGGGTACTCAACTTAACATACCTTAAGGGGCATGATTTACAGAGTGGATGCTAAGTAAGTGGGGTACCCAAAATTACTAGTCTTTTGAAAATCCAGACACATATTTAGGTGCCAAAATAAAGATTTATGGCTAGGATTTTCCATGCCATAAATCTTTATTTTGGCACCTAAATATGTGTCTGGATTTTCAAAAGCACTGAGCACTCAGCAACTGTCAGAAAATGCCTGGCTTGGAAGTAGTCATTTCTGTTATCAACAGAACCTATTAAAATGTAAAAGCAAAGTTACCTTTTCACGGGTTTGAATTAATTGGAAGTTGAACTGAGGTTTCCATGGTTACAAGGTTCTGTTTACTGTACTGATCTTTTACCTTTGTCCTCAATGCTCTGTTAGGTTATAATGTTGACTGTCTATTTTCTATTATTTTTGTTAAGTAAAACTGGTTATGTATTTAGTTTGCAGAGTTTGATCAGATAATGAAGTCTGATCCAGATCATCTAGCAGAGCTGGTTAAACGAGTCAATCACTGGCTTATCTGCAGTCGTTGGAAAAAAGTTCAGTGGTGTTCTCTCTCGGTGATTAAATGTATGTAATTTAATATTGCTTTTTAGTAAATCAAAATATGCTAACAGAGAATAGCACAGCAACTGGATCATTGCTTCGTAATTTGAACAGTATTAATTAAGGCCCCCAGCCTGCAAATACCTACTTGCTTAACTTCAGGCACGTGGATAATCCCTTTGGAGTCATTGGGACTTCTCAGTGCTTCATGTTATTTACACATGCAAATGAATGAAAAAATTGGGACCTAAGTATCACCCATGAATCTATTCCAGGATATTTAGAATCTAGAAATTTACACAACTTAATGACCCTACTTTTTTGGAATAATAGGGCAGAAGGCCTGCTACCTTAAAACAATTACATCTAAGGAAATAGTCATTTGTTTGGTGGGCTTTGTGTCTTAGAGCAAATAAGTCTTTACCTAATTCACAGATCAGCTAAATCTGAAATAGCATCTAGTCATAGATGAGAGTTGAAGACTTGTCATATATTTATCATCCTGGGACATCACTTTTAAAAAATAAATACCCTTGTGGACTTATCAAACATGTATTTGTAGGGACTGTAGGCATTCCCTTGAACTATTTAGAATTATAAAACCATTCGGACTCATTGAACTTATTTTGTGTGCTTGCAGTGAAAAACAAAATAAAATACCGAGCTAGTGCCTGCATTAAAATACAAAAGACTATTCGTATGTGGCTTTGCAAGAGAAAGCACAAACCACGGTAAGAAGGGAGGGGTTTTATAAGGTTCAAAAACTATTTTTCTAAATGTAGATATTTTTATGCCTAACTGAATAGTCTTAAGGTGGGGGTGTCAAACAATAACTTATACTAGCAACATTTTTAGAGTGTGGATTTAGCTTTAGCTTTTGCATTCATGCTTATCCATATTGAATGGATGAGTAACACTTATTAGAAAATTAATAGAAATATTATGCAGTATTCTGACTGATCCATTTATAGACCTTTTCTCTCTCAAATAAGGACCAGTAATATAGAATCATAGGACTGGAAGGGACCTCAAGAAGTCATGTAGTCCAGTCCCCTGCAATCATGGCAGGACTAAGTATTATCTATTCTAGACCATCCCTGACAGGTGTTTGTCTAACCTGCTCTTAAAAATTTCCAGCGATGGAGATTCCACACCACAACTTCCCTAGGCAATTTATTCCAGTGCTTAACCATGCTGACAGTTAGGAAGTTTTTCCTAATGTCCAACTTAAACCTCCTTTGCTGAAATTTAAGGCCCTTGCTTCTTGTCCTATCATCAGAGGTTAAGAAGAATAATTTTTCTCCCTCCTCCTTGTAACAACCTTTTATGTACTTGAAAACTGTTATGTCCCCTCTGTCTTCTCTTTTCCAAATTAAACAAATCCAATTTTTTCAATTTTCCTTCATAGGTCACCTTTTCTAGATCTTTAATTATTTTTGTTGCTCTTTTCTGGACTTTCTCCAGTTTGTCCACATTTTTCCTGAAATGTGGCGCCCAGAACTGGACACGATACTCCAGTTGAGGCCAAATAAGCGCAGAGTAGAATGGAAGAATTAGTTCTTGTGTCTTGCTTGCAACATTCCTGTTAGTACATCCCAGCATGATGTTTGCTTTTTTTGCAACAGTGTTACACTGTTGACTCATATTTAGCTTGTGATCCACTATGACCCTCAGATCCTTTTCTGCGGTACTCCTTCCTAGGCAGTCATTTCCCATTTTGTATGTGTGTAACTGATTGTTCCTTCCTAAATGGAGTACTTTGCATTTGTCCATATTGAATTTCATCCTGTTTACTTCAGACATTTCTCCAGTTTGTCCAGATCATTTTGAATTTTAATCCTATCCTCCAAAGCGCTTGCAACCCCTCCCGGCTTGGTATCGTCCACAGACTTTAGAAGTGTACTCTCTATGACATTGTCTAAATCATTGATGAAGGTATTGAACAGAACCAGACCCAGAACTGATCCCTGTGGGACCGCACTCGTTATGCCCTTCCAGCATGACTGTGAACCACTTATAACTACTCTCAACAAGCTACCATGTTAGCAGGGAGCACTTACCTATTCTTATTGAAGAAATGAAGGCTAGTATGGAGGACTTATTACCTAAGGAATGCAACTAAAAAACCCCACCTCCATTTTGAATATTTCTGTCTACAGTTACAGGTATCACTTAAGACTACTATAGCTGAAACGGACATGGTGAAACATTGTTGTCTTTGTTTTCAGTCTGTGTACATTCTGCATTTGATTTCATCTATTTTAAAGTTTTCTCTGGACAGTAATTTTCCTCTTTTATTTGAGTCTTTCACACAATAACAGGAAAGAGAGAAAATCTTTAAAAAAAAAAAAAAAAAAAAGAAAATGTGATTGTAAAACCACAAAAAAGCACAGTTGTACCCCAAATTGCTTCAATTTTTTTTTAATTTGACTAAATTTCATGCTATTGGTTGTGTTTCTTTTGCTCAATTCAGTCTTTTTAAAGGTGTTATGCTGAAGCCCTTGTACTGCACGGGTGCTGAATTCCTCCTCCAGTTCTTATTAATATGCCTTGACTATGTTGTAGGGATCATCTGTTGGGTAGTTGAGTTTCTGTATGATTCAGGTTCCAGTACTGCTTCAGGTTAAGTAAATGACAAAACTCAATCTTTAACCACTCAGATTTCTCCAATAGTGGTGCCTCTAATAATTTGTTTTTGAGATGTGAACATAGATCCACTAGAGATCACAAATGCATTTCACATTCTGTAGGTCACTTTCTGACCACAGACTTTGGTCACTGCTAATTGGGTTCACTGTATTAATAGAGAAGGCTTGATGTGCCAGTACTTGTCCTCTGTGCCACGCAATCCCATATGTGTTTGATTTGCAGAGTTACAGGGCTTATCTACATGGTGTGGCAATGTACACAATGGGGGTGTGATTTCTAAAGCACGCTAGCGTGTTGCACATTAGTTGGTGGGTGTGGACCCTGCTGGTGGCCACTAGTGGGATTTAACTTAGAGCTATTTCAAAAAGTACCACGTTAAAGCACATCAGCAGGGTCTACATGCATCACATTAGTATGCTTTAGAAATCCCATCCCTGTAGTGCATGTGACCCCCATTTCAACCTGTATAGACATGCCCATAGTTTAAACAGCAAATTTTAAAAGGGAAAATAAGATTATAAATTAATGTGACTATTTACTGATACTTAAAAATATTAATCACCTACTTCACAAAAACATCTTAAAATATAGTGCTCTTTTTTTTTTGTATTCACAGCATTGATGGCCTTGTAAAAGTGCGTACACTGAAAAAGAGACTTGATAAATTTAATGAAGTTGTAAGTGCTCTGAAAGAGGGAAAACCAGAGATGAGCAAGCAGATCCGGGATCTGGAATTATCTATTGATGCTTTGATGGCCAAGATTAAGGTATAACGTAACAATAGAACTTTTGAGATGGTTTTTAACTTCGTCTGATATAGAAGAACAAAGGCTTTATAGTTAGCATTTAATCCAGAGTTTTTAATATAAGTGCCTTAAATTAGGTTCCTAAATTCATGTTTAGGCATCTAAATAAAGAGGCTTGATTTTAAGAGATGTTGAGCACTACCAAATCCCCTTAAATTTAGTTGAGCGCTCAGCATGACTAAAAGTAAGGCTGCTTATTTGGCACCTAAATCGATATTTAGGCACCCTAACGCTAAGCATCCAAGTTTGAAAATTTGATTTTAATGCATATTGTGGTGGATGTGGCCACCCTTTTGATATTGTCAGATAAACATATTAAATAAGCTTCCTCTAGTGGCTGCAAAATATGGTGCTTAGAATAATGTAGAGTAGCAATGTTTTAAATTAATTGGGGTTTTGGTGTTACCTTAATTGCTTAGTAGAACATGGTGCTTAAGAGGTTTTGCATAACTATCAAGTGACAGAAGATTACCATAAGGCCAACAATGTTATCTAAAAAAACTAAATGTTTTCTTTTTGCTTCTCAGTGAGCTCATGTGTTGGTTTTGAAAATGCTTCCTGAAGAGGTTTATGTGTGATATCTGACTGAAAACTTCTGGGAATAGCAGGTTTAGCTGAGAAGAATGAAAAGACTGAGCGCTAGGAATAACTTAAGGAGACTGTCTTTAATGTTTGGTTCTACTGAAGCACTGCAAAAACTCTGATTTTAGTCTTATATGGCGGTCCCATATAAGGGGGTTGTTAATAGAAAGTCAAAGCAAAATGTAAAGATTATCTCCCAGTGGGATTCAGGGCTGATTTAAATGCAGAGGTATGTGTGCATGCAAGGGCAAGGGTTGGGGAATGGGGTCGAGTCATAGGTGCTGAAACTGGGGGTGTTGCCATTTGGTTCAATGGCTCTCAGCATCCCCACTATACAAATTGTTCCAGCACCTCTGGGTCCAGTCAGTGCTGCACATGAGAGGGGCCAGAATGCATGTACCAGAATTGCTGTCAGACGCTGTTCTGGTTTCAGAGTAACAGCCGTGTTAGTCTGTATTCGCAAAAAGAAAAGGAGTACTTGTGGCACCTTAGAGACTAACCAATTTATTTGAGCATGAGCTTTCGTGAGCTACAGCTCACTTCATCGGATGCATACCATTGTAGTTCTGGCTCCCAAAATAAATGCTGGAATGGTGTGTCAGCACGTTCTGGCCAGTCTCGAGCTCTGGGCCCAGGACCACTGCCTCTTGGCACTGTTTCTGCTGGGGGGGAGAAGACATTTATTACTGACCCTCCAAGTAAGAGGCAGAACCTTTATGGTATGTCTAGGACCCAGACTGTTTGAATTCATCCCTGAAGATATGTTTGAGTTCTTCACTATACTATAATAGGGTATTAAAGAAAGGTCTCAGATACCAATGAAGAATAACTCTATGGCCACAGACGAATTCACTTTGTTTTTCAGGAGCACTTACACTTGTACCATGAGTGAGACATATTCATGTTTCTCTGTCCCTCTGCTCTTCCTGTGTACTGTATTCTTGTGATCCAGCAGATGAAATATGCAGAATTTTTCATATTAATTTACTTCCAATAAAATGGCTCTTGGCATTTTAATCCCCCCCTCCCCCCCATCACAAAAGCAGACCAGGCAGCTAGAATGAAGGAATATTGAGACTGATGCACACTGAAAGAAACCCAACATATTAGACTTCATTGTGAATGGTTCTCCTGTCTAGGAAGATGACATTTTAGCAATGGTCCCATTGCAGTGGGATAGTATTTTTTTTTTTTTTTTTACATTTGAAATCCCAGTTAAAAAGACACAGAAGGTTTTACCACAGAGCAGGTCAAATTTTGACCTTAGTCAACCTTTACAGCGCCCGTTTAAAAAAAATAATAGTCATGTGAAAAAGATGAATCATCTACTATGCACGGAACACAAGACTTCTGCGGAGAAAAGTTTCATGATTGTTTGCATTAATCAATGTGAAAAGGGGAAGACAGTGAGGCAGGAATGAAATAAAAGTGAAGTTATCAAACATTTTTCAAAAGCTTAAAAAAAGGTAATGGGGACCATTGTCTTGTCCAATTAAAGCATTTGCATCATATTAAGGTCGTTTAAAATACTGGTGTGTTTGTTTCTTTAAATGTTGGCGACTAGTAAAAATACCATACAACGATATGAGTGCCAGGGTAACAAAAGGTGTAGAACCATCCACTGTGTTGCCATATGATTAGTATTGTATGTAACTGATCAGGAATTAAGCAGCTATTACACAGAATCCACCCCAAGAAACAGACCTACCAAGTAAGGAGCTAATTGCCATCCTTCATCCTAGAATTTTAAAGCATCAATATCTTTCTTAAGGGAGTAAGGGTTGAAAAGGGATGACATGCTTCAAAGAAGGAAGGTCCTAGCCAGTCCTCAGCTGTAAGGATGATGGTTATTTGTGGTTTAAAGTGACAAGTGAGACAAAATAGTGGATCTTCAGTATTTTGGAAAGGAGGTGGAGAACTCCTTATTGTGCTCCCCCAAAACAAAACAAAAATGCAAATGTAATGTACCTGTAATGCACTTTTATGGGGCTTTATATTTTTAAATGCAGTACAAGCATTAATGAATATTATCCCCTATATTTCTTGTTTTATTTTCCAGGCCATTGTCATGACTAGGGAACAGATACAGAAAGAGTATGATGCTCTAGTTAAGAGCTCAGAGCGGCTTCTTAGTGAGCTACAGAAAAAGAAGCAGCAAGAGGAGGAAGCAGAGAGGCTGCGACGCATCCAGGAGGAAATGGAAAGAGAAAGGAAAAGACGTGAAGAGGAGGAGCAACGTCGCAGAAAGGAAGAGGAGGAAAGGCGACTGTGAGTGTTGAATTACATAATCAGTTCTTGATTCAAAAGCAAACAGAAATGACAGTCTGACCAATTTGTTGTTAATATTAAAGTAGCACCTATAGGCCCTGATTCAGTTTGGGGCCCACTTGTGCTAAGTGTTGTACAGACATGGTCCCTGCCCCGAAGAGCTTACAGTCTAAATGTAGACAAGATAGACAAATGGAGGAGAGAAAACTAGAGCCAGAGAGAGGTGAAGTGACACCTCCGGCACATCTGGGAATAAAAGGTCTCCTGAGCCCCAGTCCAGAGCCCTGTCCATTGGACTGCTCTGCCTCTCAAGTTGCTATTTAGATTTATGTAAGATGCCTAGAATCGTAGGAATGGAAGGGACTTCGAGAGGTCATCTAGTCCAGTCCCCTGCAGTCATGGCAGGACTAAGTATTATCTAGACCTTCCCTGACAGATGTTTGTCTGACCTGCTCCTAAAAATCTCCAGAGATTGAGATTCCTCCCTGGGCAGTTTATTTCCATGCTTGTATGTTTCTCATTCATTTATGTTCTGTTATAATTTACGTAATTATCAAATGCTTTCTCTTGTTTTTATTTCTTGTATTAGAAAAGCTGAGATTGAGGCAAAGAGAAAACAGGAAGAAGAAGAGAGGAAGAAGAGGGAAGAGGAAGAAAAACGTATTCAGGTAACATTTTAATTAAACTTTCCTGATCTTTCATTTAAATCATCTCTTTGAGCTAGTAAGTCTAGAGGTTCTGTTCCCAAGATAATAAAACAGTGTTGTGGTTGCCATAGTTAATATAAGCATTGACAAAAACAAATAGTGGAATTATAGTTAGATAATTTAGTAACTGTAGAAGTGGGGAAGAGAAAGAAATTAATAGTGATTGGTAAGAAAAAAACCCCATCATTTTCCAGGTAGGATTACAAGTGTGTGTGAATGAGAAGCCGAGAGAGAGAGGTTGTTCTAGATGGCAGGAGCTGCAGCATAGGGTTTTGTGCAAACAGTGTCCAGTTTGTATGGAACAGCATCGAGGAAAGCCGTGACAGATGAAATGATAAAGAGAAGCTGAGGCTATTTATGTAAGCTGAGCATGAACAAGTCCATGGAAGTTCTTAAAAACAGAAGGAAATATTAAATAGAGTCCTCAAATTCATGGGGGCTTGTTAGCATTGTTTGTAGATGTGACTGAATGCAGATGGTGAGCAGAGTCAGAAGGTGCCATTTTAACAATCGCTCCTTAGTACACCTCATCTCTAAAGGCAGATGTGAAATGACTGTGTGGGAGGAAAACTAGAAAAAAACAAGGGCTGAATCTTTTAATTAAAGGACAGGTCGAGGCAGTGCTGCCACCAAGGTATGAGAACAAGGGATATGATGGGCAGGAGTAGAACTGAGACAGAAAGGAACTGGAAATGTTCTTGTAGCTATAGAGTTTGTAGCACAGTGGCTTGTGCTTCCCCCAAGCTAAAGGAAAATGAGGGAGAGGGAGTTGTCAGCAGAACTGTTGTTAGTTACACTGAGGAGAGCATTTTGCAATGATTAAACCAGAATCAAGACTGAAATGAATCAATATTGTTACAAAACGAGATTGAATTGATAACAGGAGTCTGCACACACACACACTGTCCTTCTCTCTCTGCCTCACTGACACACACTCACATCCCCCCCCCCAGTAGCTCGAAAAGGGAAAAGTGTAAATTAGCTTAAATTCTATGAATTATCAGATTTGACTGTCCTAACGGTGTATTTTCTATAAATAATGTAATGTTAGTAGTATGTTACCTAACCATATACCAGTGCTACTAAATCTTGTCTGCGAAGTGAAGTTAGACTGACCCTCCCCCCTTTTTTGCTTTTTCTTATATAGTTCTCTACATGATGGGTTCCAACGTGAGAATTAGTGAAGTTCTGATATACTTACCACATAAGTGTCACAGTTCAATGAAATATGATCATGTAATTACAAAAACACTATTGCAATCCATGATATGTAACTGGTTAAATTAAGTTTATTTTGTAAATTTTAACTCTGCATATCATGGTTTTAATTTTAAAATATTGACCTAATGAGGCATTAAGATAATTTTGTCCATTGAAGTAGCTATATACAGTAGCTGAAGAAGAAAAATACTTCCCTGTAGCAAAGTGTCATATTTTCCAGCTGGGATTTAATGAGAAGTCTGTTATTTACAGCTGTGACATCTGACTTCAAATTGTTAAAAAAAATAAAAATATCTTAATTTAAAAGTCATATGTCATAGCTTTGTTAAATTTCCCTAGAGTTAAATGAGAGAGACATATATATATATATATATATATATATATATATATATATATATATATATATATATATATATATATATATATATATATATATATATATATATATATATATATATATGTCTAACAAGAAATATTATAATTATATATATATATAATTGTAATATTTCTTGCTAGTTGGAGATAGGATTTTTTTGCTTTGACATTATACCTATTTCTCTATATAAGCATAATGCTGTTGATATAAATGAATATTTAGAGTTTTTGTAATTTAGAAGTAATCAAATCCCAGAACAATTTTTACAGTAAAATAAGCTTGTAAAAGAGCAAGCCTGCTGTAGAATGATTGACAGAATTGCCACTGATATCACAATCCCATCTACCTTCCCACCCCCCTTTGCTTTCCCGCTGTTTATAAGACTATTAATCAAACGAAGAACATGTAATGCATGCAAATTCCTTTGTTAATTTTGGAGTTCTTCAGGAAGCTGTCTCAGTCACTTCTTATACTTTCCTGAGTCCTAGAACCATTTAAATGTGTTAAATATTTGATTCTCACATACACACCAACCACAGATCCCTGTTCTATTTGTTCCACATAGGAAGCATATTTTTTCCTCACTATTGACTGTAGGTTACAGAACGATTCTCTAATGTTTCTTGTCATTGTATCAGTCTCTGCTTATGCGCATTCTCTTAAATGGTTATAAACAATAGTTATAAATTTCCAATCCATTGCTTCAGCAGTCAGTATTAAGAACAAGTAATGGCGAGGACTAGAAATATCCAGTCTCTCTGAGGACGTCCAAGTGAAGATGCTGGCCTTTGCCTTTTGATAGTCTCCTTGACTTTTTAAAGCTCATTCCCAAAATCATGTTTCAGTCTTTTGAGGCTTTTGCAGTTCTGCACAGAGAGGGCATCAGATTTGCACGACTAAAAGCCATACCAACAGCTACAGTCAGGCTATATCAATGCAGATAGCAATCCTAACATAAATATAGAGAGTTCCAGGATGCTTACAGCTATCAAGGGGGACAGAACTCTCCTGGAAGACATCTTTTAGTTGCAAATATATCATCCAGATGGATAGATGCAATCCAGATCCAACTCCATCCTCCTAGATTCATGAAGACAGTGATGTTTTTCTCATCCTAAATTAAGAACATAAGAATGGCCATACTGGGTCAGACCAAAGGTCCATCTAGCCCAGTATCCTGTCTTCCAACAGTGGCCAATGCCACCAGGTTCTTCAGAGGGAATGAACAGAACAAGTGATCCATCCCCTGTCACCCATTCCCAGCTTCAGGCAAACAGAGGCTTATAGCCATTGATGGACCTATCCTCCATGAATTTATCTAGTTCTTTTTTGAACCCTATTATAGTCTTGGCCTTCACAACATCCTCTGGCAAAGAGTTCCACCGACTGACTGTACATTGTGTGAAGAAATACTTCCTTTTGTTTGTTTTAAACCTGCTGCCTGTTAATTTCATTTGGTGATCCCTAGTTCTTATGTTATGAGAAGGGGTAAATAACACTTCCGTATTTACTTTCTCCACACCAGTTATGATTTTATAGACCTCTATCACATCCCCCCTTAGTCATCTCTTTTCCAAGCTGAAGAATCATAGAATATCAGGGTTGGAAGGGACCTCAGGAGGTCATCTAGTCCAAGCCCCTGATCAAAGCAGGACCAATTCCCAATTAAATCATCCCAGGCAGGGCTTTGTCAAACCTCACCTTAAAAGAATTCCAGTCTTATTAATCTCTCCTCATATGGAAGCTTTTCCATACAGTAATCATTTTTGTTGCCCTTTTTCCAATTCCGATATATCTTTTTTGAGATGGGGCAACCACATCTGCACGCAGTATTCAAGATGTGGGCGTACCCTGGATTTATGTAGAGGCAACATGATATTTTCTGTTTTTTTGTGTATTCCTTTCCTAATGATTCACAACATTGTTAGCTTTTTTGACTACATTGAGGGAATGTTTTCAGAGAACTATCCATGATGACTCCAAGATCTTTCTTGAGTGGTAACAGCTAATTTAGACTCCATCGTTTTATATGTATACTTGGGATTATATTTTCCGGTGTGCATTACTTTGCCATTATCAACACTGATAATCTAGGTTTCAGAGTAGCAGCCATGTTAGCCTGTATTCACAAAAAGAAAAGGAGTACTTGTGGCACCTTAGAGACTAACCAATTTATTTGAGTATAAGCTTTCGTGAGCTACAGCATCCGATGAAGTGAGCTGTAGCTCATGAAAGCTTATGCTCAAGTAAATTGGTTAGTCTCTAAGGTGCCACAAGTACTCCTTTTCTTTTTACTGATAATCTAGGCTTTTTTACTGTTTAAAATTTTCTCCCAGGGTGATGTTAGAATTCTCTGAATCAGAACATCACCTTTTTGTTCTTTTTTTCTGAAATCTTGGGAGCTGCCAGCTGGGAAAGTAGCCACCAAGAACATGTTGTCTCTGTCCTGCCAGAAACTGGGTGTATTTTCAGCTGTACTGGGGCTGCAGGGAGAGGCCCAGTGATGTCAGCAGAGTGCTTTAAACTCTGTCCACTGTGAATGATGATTTCTTCCAAACTCTTCCCTCACTGCTAACTTGCTATCCCTGTGCTGCCATCTTTGCTTTACCTGCCTCTCATGAATAATGAACTTAATTCTGCAAATCATGTATTTATAGTTGGTTTTGTTTTTTTAAATTCACCTTTGTAAGATTATCACTTACCTAGTTGTTTACTGTTGTTGTAGTGGTAGGTGGGTGAGTATAAAGCATTTATTAAAAACATACGTTTTTACTATGCAGGCTGAAATTGAGGCACAGCTAGCTAGAGAGCGAGAAGAAGAGACCCAACAACAGGCAGTCCTTGAACAGGAACGTCGTGACCGTGAGCTTGCGATGAGAATTGCACAGAGCGAAGCAGAGCTCATCAGTGATGAGGCTCAACTTGATTTAGGATTGCGAAGGTATGGTCATTTATTACTCTTACTTTACTTTCAAAACTTTTCATTTACAGATCCTATTGTTATAAAATACCGAGATCTTGTGTTTTTAATGAGGAAATAAAAGTAAAATAGGGCTTTCAAACCAATATATTGGAGTATTTTATTTTCCAAATAACGCTATCAAATTTGTTGAAAATAGCTTGTTGAAATTCAATTTGCAATGTGCATGTAATCATATGAAATCCCTCTTTTGGCACTGGCTAAGTAGCTGTATGATATTTGAGCAAGAGAGGGGTACCTCAGTCTTTGGACAGTCCCAAAGTTTCTATCACCTGGGCTCATTTCACGGTGCTGCTATCAGGCACCTGACTGTTCCTCCTGGTGTGCTAAAGAATAAAGCTACTTTGTGGTGCCTCCAGCGAGACAAGGGGTTAACCACACAAAGGCAGTTAACACGCTGCACTTAAACACAAATATGAAACTTACACAAGCAGACAAATTAAAAATAATAGCTATAAACTTTTATATAGGGATTTGATTGAAGGGACATACAATCTATAAGAATATTGAACGATTAAATTGATTTTAATTTTATTAATAATACTTTTGAATTACTAAAAACTATGCCAGCAATCACAATAGGTCACGTGACCACACACGCCATAAACCCAAAAGTTTCTCCCCCGTAAGTTTTGTCTGTCCCTCATGTCTCTGGTATGCAGCTGGTGCAGTGGAGACGCGTTGCAAGCCTGTAAGGATATGTCGTTATACGTACACTTTATTATACTGGCAACTGAGCAGGTCTTGATGATCCAGGCAGATGAAAGTCCTTTTGCAGATAGAAGTGCCATAATGATACAATATTAAACCCTAGCTAACTGTCTAACTATAATACAGGGTACTCATTCAGGTTTCTCTTCTGGCTGTGTGGTCAGGAGACTGGTGAAAGCAAGCAGGGCCTCATAAAATATCAGGGTTGAAAGGGACCACAGGAGGTCATCTAGTCCAACCCCCTGCTCAAAGCAGGACCAATCCCCAACTAAATCATCCCAGCCAGGGCTTTGTCAAGCCTGACCTTAAAAACCTCTTAAGGAAGGAGATTCCACCACCTCCCTAGGTAACGCATTCCAGTGCTTCACCACCCTCATAGTGAAAAAGTTTTTCCTAATATCCAACCTAAACCTCCCCCACTGCAACTTGAGACCATTACTCCTTTTTCTGTAATCAGCTACCACTGAGAACAGTCTAGATCCATCCTCTTTGGAACCCCCTTTCAGGTAGTTGAAAGCAGCTATCAAAACCCCCTTATTCTTCTCTTCTGCAGACTAAACAACCCCAGTTCCCTCAGCCTCTCCTCATAAGTCATGTGTTCCAGTCCCCTAATCATTTTTGTTGCCCTCCGCTGGACGCTTTCCAATTTTTCCACATCCTTCTTGTAGTGTGGGGCCCAAAACTGGACACAGTACTCCAGATGAGGCCTCACCAATGTCGAATAGAGGGGAACGATCATGTCCCTCGATCTGCTGGCAATGCCCCTACTTATACATCCTAAAATGCCATTTGCCTTCGTGGCAACAAGGGCACACTGACTCATATCCAGCTTCTCGTCCACTGTAACCCCTAGGTCCTTTTCTGCACAACTGCTGCCTAGCCTAGTCTGTCCCTAGTCTGTAGCGGTGCATGGGATTCTTCTGTCCTAAGTGCAGGACTCTGCACTTTTCCTTGTTGAACCTCATCAGATTTCTTCTGGCCCAATCCTCTTAATTTGTCAAGGTCCCTCTGTATCCTAACCCTACCCTCCAGTGTATCTACCTCTCCTTGAGGATTGCTGGATAGACACGATCTATCTGCTCCCTTCTGGAACTATGCCAGCAGTTTTTAGAGATTGGACCCCATGGGCCCAGGGGCCAGTAGGTTAGGTCTCTATATCCAAAGTCCAGAGTCTGATAAGGGCTGGCTACATGGCAAGCAGGCTGCAGATAGTGGCAGGAGAGATGGGCTGTCTCCTGTTGCTCACAGGCAGGTTGCAGGAGGAACGGATTGTCCCCCCTGAGGCTTTTTGGCAGGCTGAGGGGAAAGATAGGCCAGTTGCTAGGCCTGGAAGTGCTACAATCAGGCCAGGTGCAGGGGCCTGGAAGTGCTGTGTGGGAAGGCTGTAGTGAGTCCACCTTTCTCCTCCACTCCCCAGCTGATCTCTGCCACGTGGAGGGAAAGCAAGGCTATATATACCCTTCCTGGGGTATCTGGGGCCTTGCACAAGGTCAGAGAATGCTTGCTGTGCTGCTTGGCTGTCTTCTGCTCTCTAATTGGGTGCTGGTGACTGCTGTTGTCTCCCTTCTTCCCATTGGTTTGGGGGAGGAGGGTTTCTGGGGTGAGTGGGGGGTTGCGCTCCCCGCCCCTTCAGCTGCTGGTGTGAAGTCAACAGCACAGGACTCGGTGTCATCAATCCCATGGGGGCCCACAAGGTGTGTGTCTTCCCGTCGGGCACTGCCCCCTTGCTAAGGTGGGTGGTGGCTACAATAGAAATGTAAGGCTGGGAGGAACCTAGTTCAATATCTCCTCCTGAGGCAGGATAAAGTATACTTAGACCATTCCTGACAGGTGTTTGTCTGACCTGTTCTTAGAAACCTCCAAAGATGGGGATTCCACAACCTCTCTTGGTACCTTTTTCCAGTGCTTGACTATGCTCATAGTTAGAAAGCATTTCCAGATATCTAACCTGAATCTCCCTTGCATTTGTGCATTAATATGACCAGTTCTGTAGGAAACTGCCTTGGTGGAAAAACAATATTTTTCTCACATTTTATTAATTATAGTAGGGATGGCAGCCAATTTCAGTCTTGATTATACAGTCCAATGAGATTAGAAACTCGGATATCACCAGTGTAATGCAGTGTTTGCACTTTCTGGTACTTACATGCTCCCAGTAGCATAACATAAATTCATTTATTGGGAAAAAAAAAACAAAAAAACCCTACCTAGAAGGAAATAGTAGTTCTTCTGTATCTTAACTGGCAAATATAGAATTGGAAATGCATGCATTTAACCTTAACAGAATTAAAAAGCCTATATCAACTGACCTTGTAGGCACGCTATTAAAAGATATAGACCCTCCAAATGCAAAGATTTTTTTAGATAATGTCACAGCATTTGCTTTGTCACTGATATTATGTTGTCTTTTATGTAATTTTATAGGGTATTTACTAATAAACTAGTTAATAAATTTCTTAGACAGCTGACATACATATAACTGATGTATTTTCCACTTGGCTTCCTGTGAGACTGGGCCCTATTCATCTGTTCTTCATTGTGTGTTGAATGCTTTTTTCCCTATGTGACTTGTGGTTACAAAATTCAGTTTAGGGAATCCTGTTCTCCAGATCTTAATTTTACACATAGAAGAACAATACAAGTACTCTTTTTCATAACATTTCACAGAGGTGGCCACTAAAAAGTCAACATTTACTAACAATCACCATACAATAGTTATCTCAGACACTGTTTGGTGTCTGTTGATAAATGTTGATGTTTTAACAGCAACCACTGTAACTTGCAGATGGAAATTCAAGTGTGATACTTATTTACACAGGCAGAGTTCTGGAAGCTTTCACTTGCTCCCTTTTCTTTAGTTTCCTGTACAAGCTATGCTATTTTTATCAGTGTCTCTCAAATCAAAGAGCAACTTTTCAAAACCATGTGTAGGAATGCAAAATGAGTCAATTAAGGTATGCAGCTCTACATGATGATAATGAGGGCAAGTTTGTGGCAGACAGATCAACTTCTGTAGGTTTGAATCAATAATAGATCTTATTCTTCAAAGTGCTTCCATTTCCCTGACTTTCTCTTAACCTGTGAGGGTGAAGAATGAGGTTTAGGTTTATGGTCCCAATTGGATATTCTATATACATATATTTGTTTTGAGGAGGTTTAGGGCCTTCCGGAACTCTGCTTGAGGATTTGCTTTTAGATGACAGACCAAGATACATGGTTCCCAGGAAAGGAAGAAGCAACCAGGCCAGTGAAGCTTTTCAACAGCTGAGAGGAAGAAGTAGAGCTGCACCAGAGGCACCTAGAAATGCTGGGTTCAAGGGAAGGATCTGAGCAACCCCTCTATTTTTAAAGTCCTTACATTAAATAGGGAAGTGGGGTGGGATATACGAGAGGCATTAGTTCCCTAACCTTCCCTCCGTCAAGTTTGAAAAGGGAGTAGATAGACATGTCCCTTAGTGCCAAGAAAGAGGCAGAAATTGGAGCCCAGGAAGGAGGACTAGTTGGCAAGTAATCTTCCTTGCAAGAGGGAGAGGAGAAGATGGGAGAAGGAAGAGCAGGGAGAGGTATGGCAGTGTAACTGCATTGCAAGAGATTCACTCAAACTCTGATCTTCCCCACTTTTCCTGCTGCCAGAGGATGTGCCTGGCCTTTCTGTCTTCCCTGCCTGGGATGCCCTTTGAAGCACATAGGATGAGTAGAGAAAACGGATGCTTAACCTTCCCTTTCCTCAGAACTTCTCCAGTTTCTCTGTCTATTCAGGTGGTAGGGGAAGGAATCCTCTGCTTTGAGCCACTGGAAAGGGAGCAAGGGTTTGGACAGCTTAATGTGGCAACATAGTGTCACTAGTGATCTCAGGATATCCTAGACACACCTGAAAAACAATCTACCCATTTTGAGCTATAACTGAGTCTCTTCCTCCCTTTTTTTTGTTTGTGTGCATTCGCACATACACATGGTGAGGGTTGAGAACACAGCAACACTGTCTAGGCTCGGAATAAGTGAGTGCAACCACACTTAAAAACCAAAATACTTTTGAATGGGAAGTTTTGACACTTTACAAAAATGTCCATCTTGTTTTCCATCAGTGTAAATCCTTTCTTAGATTGGTTTCTTCACTGCATTTATAGTTGAAATACTCTGCCTTTGTTATAACTTTCTTTGAAGCATTAGCAAACTAATTTAATTTCTAACTGCTCGTGTATAGGCACCTAGAAGACTTGCTTAGAAAAGTTGTGGAAATTTTGTTCGGTCTGAATCAGCTGTTTTCAAACTTCATTGCATCGTGACCCCCTTCTGACAATAAAAATTACTACATGACCCCAGGAAAGAGGGCCTGAAGACTGAGCCCGCCCTACCCCTGCCTTCCGAGCTCCACTGCCCTGGGCAGGGGGGGGCCAAAGCTGAAGCCCAAGGGCTTCTGCCCTGGGCAGGGGGCATGTAACCTTAGCCCTGGGTGGTGGGGCTTGGGCTTGGGCTTGGGCCCTGAGCGGTGGGGCTCGGGCCTGGGCCCCAGCAAGTCTAACACCAGCCTTGGCGACCCCGTTAAAGTGGAGTCATGACCCACAGTTTGAGAACCCCTGGATAAAACCGTTGAGTTCAGCAAGTTTTGTTTTTGTTGTTTAAAAAATATCCTTTTACACAGATCCTCACAAGGCATTTTAGTCATGTTGGCTGCAGGGAGAGGTTTGAAATTTGAAGCATTGCATGGAAATAGTGCTTAGAGAGAAGAAATTCCTTTGTGAGATTTGGAGAGGCGGGAACTAAACATAACAAGTTAAGCATTGAAAAATCACTGCTGAACATTCTTGCTCAGTGGGTATTTGTTAAAATGTAAGCAGACCCGAACATGTGTCTTCCTTTGGGGCAGATGAACTGCACATTCCAACATGCATAGGCTTACACTGCTGTAACTTACACTTCCTTCTCTCCCCTCCCCCACACCACGTTCAACCTTATTGTTGCATAACATACTAAGTATGCTGAACTCATCCAGCCTCACTGCCTCTCCCGTGCTTTGCATAGCATTTCCACAAACCATTTTCGTTTTACTTTTGCATCATGATATGAGCAAAAGTATTTTTTCATAGAACTATACTCCTTTTGGAGTACTTAATAATCGGCACTAGGAGCTTTTTTAGCCAAAAGCCATGTGACAATACGATAGTATGTTCTGTTTCTAAGGACAACTAGTAGTGACTAATATGTTCTGCCCTATGGTGCTGTTCTCCACTCCCAAAAAAATAAAAAAAATCAATCTGTAGCATGTCCTTCTGTAAACGGCCTCAATTTTTATTCAGTGTGTACACATTCTGTTTGACTTTTATAGCTAGTCCCTATTTTACTAATCTTCTCAAGTTGATAAGTACTTAAAATAAATAGGGTATGTACTGTGTGTGTGAAATACATGCTTGAGTAAAATCACAGCACTGTAAAATCATAAAAATAGCTTATTCCTCTTTGCACCATATTGTATTATATTTTTATCACTTTCAGGTTAAGTAAATGAATACATTGCTATTTTGTTTTCTTATTCTATTGACATTTACTGGCTTGGTTACAGTATCTGGTACCAAAATACACACTAACCCTTTTTAATTTTGGCTAGTCTATCACTCTTGAATATGTTGCATATTTCTGGAGAGAAATCTAAATATGTGTGTATTTAATATCTGTGTACTGTACGGATGTATGCAATATGGATTACTGTTGATACTGTATTTGTGTACATTCATGATGTGGGTCTATATTGTGACAAACCATTTCAATTCTAAGTGTCTTTTCACAGATTGGATACTGAAGTTATTCAGCCTGTTCCAGTAGTTGCTAAGTAAGAATTGTTTCATTTTTTTTTTTAGTCTGCTCAACCACACACAAGTGCATCTGTTGCATGTCTGAGTCTTTGATTCAGAAAGATGAAATCTATCTATTCTGTACAAATAAGTAAATTCCAGGTTATAATGTGAGAGTATAAAACAGCCATGGTGAAGTGAGATGGACATCTATAAATGGAGTAAGGCTTTTCTGAATTATTTTAATTTCACTTTTTCTAATCGTGTTACTCTGATCAATAAATTCAGAAGATTAAAGAAGAAAAAAAGGCTTCATAATCCTGAGTCTAGATCAAATAAAATCATTAGATGATAAATCAGAGGAGGATGGGAGAGAGGGAAAAGTTGAACTGATTTGTCCTCTTGACATTTCAGATTTTTAGAAAGTTAATTAGGAAATTGCCAGACTAACCTAAATATCTTCTGTTTGCAGAGTCAATGGAACAAAGCCTCAAATGACTGCGTATGATACTTTATTTTCACTGAGTTTTGCACTACTTTCTAATAATAATAATAATAATTAATAATAATAATAATTCTCTTATTAGAAGAAATTATTGTATTGTCCTTTTATTATTTCTGTTCCCCTATAATAGTAAGCATTGTTATACATTGACCTTTGATAATCAATTTTAATACTTCATAGCTCATACTTTGCTTATGTCTAAGAAATGTTTAAAGTTAATTATAGAGTATGTAGATTCAGTATCTGGCAAATACCATGAATTTTAACCATCCCATATGAAAGAGGCAAACATTCAGAAGGAATTACCACAATATAAATGAGCATTTGGTTGAAGTTGATTGCTCCTGCATTAGTTTTATCTTAGACATAATATACCATCAGTCATAACAGACCTTATTAATATTTGAATATAACACTTTTCTTATGTACACTTATCAATTTTCTTATAGGGAACAAATGGCCAAAGAAATGTCAGATGTTTTGTCTAGGTGGGTGAATAGACCGTCCAAAATTAATTTAATCACTCAATTAAACGAAATCATAAACTGAAATTGCTCAATGAAATAAATCAACCTTTTCTTTTGGATGAAATTGCCGTATCAGTATGCTTCCTATTCAAAATCATTATCTGATTTCTTTCTTTAATTATTTTGCCATGACATTTATTTGATTGCATAAACATGCTCAGAAGGAAATTATCAGTAAATTGCATGTTAAGGTTTCTGTTTGAATAACTTCAAAAGATAAAGAAAAGCTTTGAAGAGCATTCTTTTTCCACTATATCTTAGATGACACCAGTGGTGAGCTGGAGCCAGTTCGCACCGGTTCACTAGGGCCGGTTGTTAAATTTAGAAGTCCTTTTAGAACCGGTTGTTCCCGCTCAGGCCCAGGGAGGCAGAGCGGAGGTGAGCTGGGGCGGGGGGGTGCGCGAGGAGGGCCACCCGTGCCGCAGCAGGTAACCCAGGGGTGCGGGGGGGATTGCGCAGGGGAACTGCTCCCCGCCCCAGCTCACCTCTGCCATCCTCGGCCTGAGTGGGAAGCTGCAGCCTGCTTCTCAGTCCCCCCTGGCTTCCCGCTGCACAGCTGATTTGCAGGAAGCCAGCCGGGGGGCACAGAGAAGCAGAGCGGGGTGGTGGGTTCAGGGGAGGAGGCCTAGGCGGAGCAGAGGTGAGCTGGGGCCAAGTGCAGGGCGGGGAGCTGCTGGTGGGTGCAGAGCTCAAATTTTCCCCGTGGGTGCTCCAGCCCCGGAGCACCCAGGGAGTCGGTGCCTAAGGCACCACTTTTGATGTGATCAGTGGGGGGAGCAGTTGCTCCCCCTGCTCCCCCCCAGCTACGCTCCCCCACCCCTAGGAGCCAGAGGGACCTGCTGGATGCTTTCTGGGAGCTGCCCAAGGTAAGCACCGCTGGGACTCCCCACCTTGCCCCCCGGAAGATGCCTCTGGCTTAGGGGTGGGGTGGGCACCCACTACGGTGGCCCACGAGACCCTCCTGCCCAGTTCTTGGGGCAGTCAGGGGAGTGGGGTGGATGGGGCAGGGGTCCTGGGGGGGCATCAAGGAATGCGGGGGGGGGTTGGATGGGGCAGGGGTCCAAGGGGGCGGGAGTGGGCAACGACCCCCTCGTGGGTTGAGGAGGGAACCTGTTATTAAGATTTTGGCAGTTCATCACTGGATGACACTGACAAGTTTCCAAAATTTTCGGGCACCATGCTTACAAGTTCAGAATAGTGTTAATAAGGACATAAAAAGTGTTATGTTTATGTAACCATAAGTAGCTTTTTAATAAGAAATTAAATCCAGACATAATTCCATTTCAAACAAAATGAAATCTGAAGCACTGAAACACAAAATGCCAGATGGTGTCTGTTCAGCAATCTTGGTATAATGTGGCAGCTTTATAGACAATGCAGGAATGAATGAGTATACAGGATAACCTGTATATTCTAAGTTAAAATTCTGTTTTATTGAGTTACTAACTGAAAGAGATCTTTGGTAACTTCAAGGATAAAAAGCAGCCTTATGACATGCTGTCTGAAGTTCACATGAAATCTTTCATTCTTTTACATTTTTAAAAACAAACCCTTCAGAAAACAAGATATTATGCTGTGTGTATACGATCTTAAGATATTAGTATGTTTGTTGTGGCATTTCTTAATTGTAGTGCTGATAGTAGTGAACACAGCAGATGCTTACATTTGCACAAAAACATTATATGCAGTATTTTTGAACAGGAGAAAAGGAAGATTAGCCCATCCAATTGAAATTGCTGGGGGAACATAGATAGGGAGGTTGTAGAATAACTACGTAAGAACTGAGCTGAGTCACTGGAGTTAACATGCGTTCCGCAAGCTAAGGGCATCACAAGAACTTTGGCCAAAAGTGGTTGGAGCACAGTTTTTAAGTTCTGTCCATAACCTGGTATTTTTAGTATACATTAGTGTGACTGGTAACTAGTTAAATTCCATTGTTTAGAAACATTTGATTCTTCTTTGAGTGATGGTCCCTATATTTATTCCACACATGAGATATGCGCTTGAGTTTGGAATTTCTTATAAGCAGTGTCCATTGGCTTGCATGTGCTTCGTAGATCTTTGTGCTCCTAGCTGATGGCATAAAGGACGGTGGAGGCCGATTCCTCTCCAGATACTCCTTACCGCCATGTGGTGTGAGTCATTCTATTTGGTGTCCTCAGCTCCTTTTTACAGCATCATTCCTTTATGAATTATGTATAGTTAATTTTTGTAGTTTTTATAGTATAGCATAGATAATTAGATAACATTATTTCCCCCTGCCCTGGAACTTTCCCCCCAAGAAGTCTGGGATTCTGCCCAGGATCCAGGGGTTCAAAAACTGTGTTTCCTGTCCTCACTCCTTTACTGTGAGCAATGAACATCAACGCTGCTTCAACTGCCTGGGTGAGGCTCACATTTCTGCTAAGTGCAGCATCTGCCACGCTTTTCCCCCACAGAACTTGAGAGTCGGGAACTGAGACTCAGAAAACACCTCATGGAGAATGAAGGCAATGAAGCCCCAATCCGATCTGGGCTGTGGACCCTTCCACACACACTCTGATTCAGCTTCAACAAGCAGGCAGTGCCCCTCTGAGCATGAGTTGAGGAACAGAGGCTAAGTCTCTTAAGCCTAAAGAGAAGGCTTCACAGGAGAGTAAGGGGCATTCTCATAGACATAAGGACAGTCATTTATGTCTGAAAAGAAGGGATCCCTCCCTGACCCCCTCAGGAGAGCCAACACGCATGGGTGCTAAGCTCTTCAGCCCCACTAAATCTTCTTGACAAGTCAAGAGGGCACCCAAGGATATGGATCCATGCTTCCAACACTGGCTCTAGTGATGAAGACACATGATAGATAGCTCCTGGTGCTTCAATCCACTTTGGGAAACAAACCATCGACAACAGCAATGTGGCCCTGGAGGAAGCCAACCACCATGTGACCAGAGAGGCTCCAGCTCCCCCAATGGATTCTCCTCATACTCCTCATGGTCCGAGATGTCTCCCTCCCTGGAGGACATCTTTTGCTCTCCCCCATCCACATTCACCATTTCTATTGGGTACATCCATATTCCAAGATGATGTTACACGGGAGGAGGAATCTAGCACAAGGAGATGGAATGGGGGGACAGTTATATCTGCCAGCCTACAAGCACAGCCATTGGTACCATTGGTCCCACCGGTGACCAGGTATCCAACCTTCTCTTCCGATGAGTTGAGGGCTCCCCAGGAGTCTATGCGGCATGGAGGAGATGTCACCCTGGACACAGGTGATAGAAGGTCAGGATTCAGGCCTCCAAACTGACATGGTTGGCCAAGGGACAGGGGCTACCCTGTGCCATGGGGACCCCTCCTCCAGTGGATCCATCTTATTGGCAATACTGGGGATCGTGGGAGCCCTACCCCCAGACAGCCAGGATCTATGCACGATTCCTACTTAACATTGCCTGGCCCTACACAATTGGCCCCGCTAGCATAGTCAAAGGAGGATGGTGAGCCAGATCTGACTGGTTCGTGGAGCAGTCTGTTCAGTGTCACTGGATGAGGTGGTCACTCCATCTTTTTTATCTCCACCGGATGACTTTAAAAAGTACCAAGAGCTCATGCGCAGGGTAGCAGCAGTGCTACAGATCCAGCTGGAGGAAATTCAGGAGCCTTCGCACAGCTTACTAAACATTCTGCACCCCCGCCAGTCCCTGTAGAATGGCCCTCCCTGTCAATGAAGTTATCATGAACCCAGCAAAGGCAGTTTGGCACACCTCTGCTTCTTGTGCTCCCACCCCTAAGAGGACCAAGAAGCACTGACTGCAGTGTCCCATCCAAGCGGGGAGAGTTCTTGTTCTTTCACCTCCTGCCAAACTCGCTGGTGGTATATGTGGCTACAGAGCGGTCCAAGCAACAGCACCCAAAGGATACTCCCTCTTCTGCCTCCCTCCAGGTCAGAATCTTGATAATTATTAGGCCCTCATATCCAAATATAATTTTATCAATTATGCTAGATTTCTAGAGTTTAAGGACAAGCTCTGGAGGATCGATCCCACTTTCAGGTCTTAGTAGATGAGGGCAAATTGATGGCAAAATTCACTCCAACTCATGGTGAATGTAGCAGATGCCACATTGAGGGAGATGCTGTGGCCATTGTCATGAGGAGAGACTTGTGGTTGCAATCCTCAGGTTTCCCTATAGAGCTGCAGCGTACTATCCAAGATCTTCCCTTCGATACTATCTACGTATTCCACAACAAAATGGATGAGTCTCTCCACTCCCTCAAAGACTCGAACAGCGTTCACTTGCTTGGCATTTATACCACAAGAGGAAGCATCATAGATAGTGGTATAGGGCAAGACCAATTCCTCAGGCTTTTATCATCAACTTCCTCAGGAGCCACCAGGCAAGAGACAGGGGGTGTATAGACCTAGTAACCTCTGCAACATCCACTGCCAGTTTGTACTCTAATCCCTAGGTGAAGCCTTTCTTTTGATGGGACTGTCAAGACCCATGTCCCTTTATTGATACTCTTCATTCCCCTGTTCAGATTGTTTGGAGGCCACTTTACCCGGTTTGTCAAAGACTGGAGCACCCTCACTACACATAAATGGGTATTAGACATTATCTGTGGAGGCTATCTAGTTGAGTTTCTGATATCTCCTTCCCACAAATGCCCTGTCTCGTTCCTCTTCAGGAACCACTCTCACAAGGAGATTTTAGAACAGAAGGTTAACTCCCTGCTTCTTAAGGGAGCCACAGAAAAGGATTCCTCTCAAACCATGGGAAGGTATTCTATTCTCCTTACTTCCTGATCCCAAGAAGAATGCAGAATGGAGGCCAATTTTCAATCTTTGTCAGTTAAACAAGTTATTTTGAAAACTAAAATTCCTCATGATCTCCTTGGCATCAATAATTCCCTCGTTAGAGGAGTGTGCATAGTTTGCAGCTCTTGACATGAAAGATGCATATTTTCATATAGATATCCATGTGGTCCACAGGAGGTACCTTGAGTTTCTCTTCTCCCAAGACCATTAGCAATTCAAAGACCTCCCCTTCAGTTTGGTCAGAGCACCCAGGGTGTTCACAAATCCATTTTGACCCCCATGAGGTGCATATACTTCACAGGGGCAATGTTAGACTCAACTATAGCAAAAGTGTATCTACTTCTTGAAAGGTTTCTGGCCATGAGCACACTCATACACCAGATTGCTATCACACCCAGGACATCAGTAAGACCTTGCCCTTCTCTCCTCGGTCACATAGCTTTGTGCACACACATGAAACCATTCTCCAGGCTACATCTGTGATGCCTACAAGCCAGGCTTCTCTCCATATACTCACCAGAAAAAGGCACCGTAAATGAAAAGGTCACAATTCTGCCCAAGATGTTAGGCTTTGTTGTCTAGTGGTCAAAACCAGAGAATTTTTGGGTAGGGTTCCCTTTCCTCACACTGATATCTGAAGCCACCATCATTACTGACACCTCCCTCTTAGGTTGGAGTGTGCACATGCATGATCATATGGCACAAGAAGTTCAGAATGCATATCAACTTACTAGAACTCAGGGAAGTCTGTTGGAACTGCAATGCCTTCCACCTGCTCATCCAATCCAGACATGTTCAGATAATGTCGGACAATATGACAACAGTATTTTATATAAACAAGTGGGGGAAACAAGATCTCTTTGTGCATGGAGGTAGTAACCACCTGGAATCGGTGCATCAAACATCACATGACCCTATCAGCAGCATACTTACCAGGGTGCAAAGTTCCCTAGTGGACTGCCTGAGCAGACACTTTTTCTGTGAATCACAAATAGAAAAGTCATGATTCAGTTCTCAAAGACATCTTCACTCAATGGGGAATGCTGTCCTGGGACCTTTTTGCCTCACAGGCAAACAGGAAGCTTCCTTTATACTGCTCCAAAGCAACCCTGGGCAAAGACTTGTTGGGAGATGCCCACCTAATGTCGTGGAATGGTCTCCTGGAGTATGCCTTCCTTCCAGTTCTTTTGATACCACAAGTTGTATGGAAGATCCACTAAGATAGAGCTCAAGTCAACCTTATCACACTCAACTGGCCGAGATAGTTCTGGTTCATGGATCTGATGAAGCTCTCAGTGCATGAACATCCCCATGTTTCTGGACCTTCTAATGTAGTACTGGGACAAGGTCACACACCCCAGTCTGAGGCAGCTGCAACTTGGAGCCTGTTGTTTGGATGCACTTTGGTGATAGAATGCTCATGTTCCAAAAGGGTCAAATGCATCTTTAACTAAAGTAGCAAAGATTCTACAAGAAGCTGTTACTCAACTAAATGGAAGCATTTTTACACTTTGACTCATTGATGTTCATTTTGTTCCAGACTCCATCGGAATTTCTGATATCTTAGAATATCTCCTTACCCTCAACTCTTTGAATCTTGCATTCAGTTCCCTGTGGGTGCATTTAGCTGCAATCAGTGTGTTCCATCCTCCTGTGGATTCTCAGATCGTTCACACTCCCTGAGTGGATTCTCAGATTCTTTCCACCATTGGTGAAGTTTTCACCTCAGTGGTATCTCAATTTTGTTCTATCATCACTCTCCCTAAGACTCTGAGTCACTGGCCACATGCTCTATGATCCATCCTTCCATGAAGGTGGCCTTTTTGATAGCTATAGCGTCGGCCAGAAGAGTCAATGAACTGGGAGTGCTTATGACAGGCCCACCATAAACTACATTCCATAAAGAAAAGATCTTGCTATGCCCCCACCTGAGATTCAAACCTACAGTGGTTTCCGAGTTTCAGATGAGTCAGGTCATCCACTCACCCGTATTTTTTCCTAAGCCATGTGCCCTGGAAGAGGAGAGAAGACTGCATTTTCTGGACATCTGGAGCACTTTAGCTTTTTATCCAGTGTGACAGGGTCAGGCCAGATGGCTATAGGAGAGTAATAGAAGGCAGATATATTAGCCCCAGGCTGAGTAGGTCCCTTTTCCCTGGGTAAGGTAACAGGGAAGGTTCCAGAACAATCAGGAACCTTCTGGAGACAATTAAGACAGGCTGATTAGAACACCTGCAGCCAATCAAGAAGCTGCTAGAATCAATTAAGGAAGGCTAATCAGGGCACCTGGGTTTTAAAAAGGAGCTCACTTCAGTTTGTGGTGTGCGTGTGAGGAGCTGGGAGCAAGAGGCACTAAGAGCTGAGAGTGAGAACACGGAATGTTGGGGGAGTGAGGTGTACAAGCATTATCTGACACCAGGAGGAAGGTCCTATGGTAAGGATGAAGAAGGTGTTGGGAGGAGGCCATGGGGGAGTAGCCCAGGGAATTGTAGCTGTCACACAGCTGTTCCAGGAGGCACTCTAGACAGCTGCATTCCACAGGGCTCTGGGCTGGAACCTGGAGTAGAAGGCGGGCCTGGGTTCCCCCCAAATCCTCCCAACTCCTGGTCAGACACAGGAGTCATCGACCTGGACTGTGAATTCAGAAAAATGGCCAAGATGAGGGCTGCCGTGAAGCTCCAAGGCGAGCAAATCTGCCAATAAGCGCAAGACCCACCAAGGTAGAGCAGGAACTTTGTCACACCACATAGAACAAAAGACATTAGAAAGACACTGAAACTATTTGTTTCCATTGCAGAGCAATCAAGAAATCACCGTGTATCGGCTTAGAGACTTTTGAAATGGATCTCGGGTTATATTACCCTTTGTTACCAACTAGCTGGCATTCTCCTCCTACCCACAACCTCCCAAGAGGTAAAAGCTCATTCTACCAGGGGGCAAGCTACTTCAGCTGCATCTCTGAGACATACCCATACTAGAGAGATGTGTAGGAGAGCTACTTGCAGCTCTTTGCATACCTTTCACAAGACATTATCCCCTGGTGCAGTTATGAACTGCGCAGACTGCTGTGGGGACAGCAGTACTACAAACTGCTATCACTTCTGCCTCCTCACACCCACCATCTGTTTGCTTACTGTTTGTTAATCTTCCATGTGTGGAACACACATAGGGACCATCACCCAGGGAAGAAATGGAGGATTTTATCTGGAACTGGAGGTTCTTCGAGACGTGTGGTCCCTATCTGATTTCCACTACCCACCCTTTGTCCCCTCAGTTGCAGATTGGTTATATTGTAGTAAGAATGGGAAACTGGACAGGCATCAGCCCACACAGTCCATTATGCCCTCATTAGGGAGCACAGGAGAGCTACATGTGGGCCAACGGATGCTGCTTGCAAGAAATTCTGGACTCAGGCACATAATGCACTTGTGTATATCCCATGTGGAATACAGATAGGGACCAGCCATCTTGAAGAACCTCCAGTTACAGGTAAGTAAGCTCCTTTTTGAGACTGAATTTTAATAATCAACTGCCATTCTGATTTTGGTCCATACCCATTATTTGGATTGTGAGTACAGTAATGAAGACTAACATTATGAGTGTTCTTGTTCTTACTACTTCCAGGCTATTTAAAACCATGTAGAAAAAAACAAAGTGGTGATCTCAGCACAGAGTAGTGCTGTAATGGAAAGGCTAAGCCATTCAATTGGATTAACATTCTTAAAGATGACTTGTTTGACCAGAGACCTTCTGGCCTACTTCTGTTGATCTAAATTCTGTAGGGGATTCTTAGGAGTGATGGATGATGTTGCTAAATAAGGAAAATCCTCAGGATTTGTCAAATTAATGGTTCAGGAAGGTTAGACATGTAGCGGAAATTACATTTAACAACAATCCTTTAATGACATACTCCTGATACTTTAACAGTGTATTAAAATATTTTTTAAAAGTAGTCTTTCATTTAGTCATTTGTTTCACAGGTGAGATTTTATATACATATTTTATATTAATGTCTTGTAATTATAGAGGGGGGAAAATGTTTTCAAAATGTATTTCAACTTTGTATTGTTTAGTGGATGAAGAATATAACTTCTGTATGAACTTGTCACATGTGTAGTAATATTTGTAATTGAGGGCTGTCATTACAAGTCAGTAAGTGCACATGAGAATGGTCATAACAGGTTGGAGATTGCTTTAAAGAGTAAGGAGTTGCAGAGTTAATCATTTACATGTGAGTTGTTGTTTGAGTTGCTGTTAACAAGGATGTTTGCATAAACTAGCTGGTTTTATTCTATCCCCTTGATGATTATTTGTGTATGTAGTATTCTGTCTGCTCCAAGGACTATCACAACTAGATGCCCCATGTCACTGGAGAAATCCCAAATAGAATCTCTCTCATTAGTGAGTGTGAAGTTACACAAGTTGTCCAAACACTTATAGCTGAATAAGCTTCCATGATTAATATATTTTTGTATAAATTACATAATATATTAAAATTAATATAATTATATCTTGGTAATTTTGGAAGTGT
Organism: Lepidochelys kempii; assembly: GCF_965140285.1. Taxonomy (NCBI): domain Eukaryota; kingdom Metazoa; phylum Chordata; order Testudines; family Cheloniidae; genus Lepidochelys; species Lepidochelys kempii. The sequence goes on from NC_136382.1 coordinate 61,106,427, forward strand.
AATACACTCTAGGAGTTTGGAGAACTTGTGTAACTTCATAAAAACAAAATGAGACTATATCTAGATATCACTCTGTACTTTACAGAAAAGTAAACTTTCTGTCACATACATATACCTAGTTGCATTCTAATGATATTGTACTCATGCAAAGATATGACTACAATACAAAGTTGCACAAAAAGAACATGGTATATTGTTTCTTATGTTCATTTTTTTTAGTGATATGCCTATATCTAGTGATGTGCTACCCTGGTAATAACCTCAACCCCTGGCCTGGAGAATGGATCCTCCCAGAGTTTGAGATAATTTAGTCTGCTTCCTGGTTTATTCCTGGGCTTTAGTAGAGGCTACCAAACTCTTGTATCTGTTATCTCAAATCACTCAACAATTCAACATGTTCTGCCATTCACTAGGGATGGTGATGCTGCAATCCCAATTTGAGTCGTGTTAATGCACAGGATAATCACAGATATGAAGAGAGTGCTTTCATCCCTCAGTCATAATTGCTAAGAGCGAAAAATAAAGATATTATCTGTATTATTGTTCAGAATCAAATGACAGTAGTATATTATAGGATATTAAATTTCTCTGCCTTGAATGTACTACAGTGAAGACTGATATATTTGAAAAATCATCAAAGTATCAAGTTAGGTCATTTTATCATTTGTCTGGGCCTGATGTAGTTAGTCCTAACTTTCATGGATTACCATGGAGTCCTATGTCTTTCAGCCTTTGTTCTGTGAATGGCGGTGTCTTGTGGCCTTTCCATCCATGTTACTTAATGCTGATTTTTTGTGAATAAGTGAGACACTTTAAAGTTACTTTAATTTAGAATTAATTTTATTTCTTCTATTACATTGGGAGTTTTGGATGAAACATTGATTATTTTATTTATTCTCTGTGTTTTTAGACATTGTAAGGTGTTTCCCTTTAAATTTTGTTCTTTTCTACTTTGTCATTTTCCCTCACCCTTGTTTTGCTAGTGCAACTTAAAATTTACTTTGCTGTTGTTGTTTACTGCCTTTATTCTGCATCAGTATTACTGATGTCCTCAGGACTATATGTAGTTCTGGGAACAGTTTATATTTAAAAGCTGCTGCAAAAAGAGTAGTGGAATACACACAGCCTTGTTTTCAGCAAGCCACACTTGTATATTAACTTCTAGTTTGTTTTAATCTCTTTGCAAATGAGCAAATTGAACAGTTAGAATACAAAGTACATAACAAAATATATTTGAGGTAAGTCAGATTTTGGATCTAAATTATACTCCGACTCGAGTTTCTTTTTAATAATACCAATATGTTACAATAAAGATATATTATGCTGCTGGAAGTTATGAGGTGAATTTTATTTTGTCTTTTTTGCATTCAGCTCTTAGAACATATAATGTTTTTCAATGTAATGCATATTGCATAGAGATGATTGCGCAATCTGCTTATCCTGTTGTCTCTAATATTTCTTCTCACTCTCCTTTCCTTTCTGTACATTGAATATTATTATTATTGTTTATTGGTTATTATTGTTATAACTGTAGGGGCCCTGTAGTTCAAGCCACAAAAGCTGCGGCTGGCACTAAGAAGCATGATCTTAGTAAGTGGAAATATGCAGAACTTCGTGATACAATCAATACTTCCTGTGGTAAGTTTGTGTTTGCTTGGGACTGAGGGGGATTGTGTTCCAATAGTACAATAAATCTATCCCATCTTTCACCAGGACAGAATTTTGAACTCACTAATTTAGTCTCAGATGAAAAACTAACTTGAATGACTTTTCTCCAAAGGAGAGAGCAAATATGCCATTTCCCTTTGAGGAAACAGATGCTATTATGTTACCTGTTATATTCATAGTTGTACCTGTGAAATTAATACACTTCAGTCAGGAGTAACTTGCTATAAATTCTTAATGACATTGTTTAAAAATAATTTCTATTTCAGTGAAATGGAACTAAATACATGTGGTTTTACCCTGAATTTGTAAGATCTTCTAAGTTTATAACTAATTTCTTGCCTTCACCAAAACTAAAAGGAACATAATGAGTTAATTTAAAACACAATCTAGATGTGTTGACATTGTAGCTGATCAAATTAGTATTTGCTTAATTTTCTCAGAAGCTACATCTTATCTATATAATACTTAGATATTTTCAGTATCATGAAGAGATGAACTAATTTGTAATAACAAGGAGTCTGGTGGCACCTTAAAGACTAACAGATTTATTTGGGCATTCTTCAGATGCATCATTTTCTGGATACAGACTAACAAGGCTAACCCCCTCCACCACCCCGATAATAGATTCATAGATTCATAGATATTTAGGCCAGAAGGGACCATTATGATCATCTAGTCTGACCTCCTGCACAATGCAGGCCACAGAATTTCACCCACCACTCCTAAAAAAGACCTCACACCTATATCTGTGCTATTGAAGTCCTCAAATTGTAGTTTGAAGACCTCAAGGAGCAGAGAATCCTCCAGCAAGTGACCCGTGCCCCATGCTACAGAGGAAGGCGAAAAACCTCCAGGGCCTTCCAATCTGCCCTGGAGGAAAATTCCTTCCCGACCCCAAATATGGCGATCAGCTAAACCCTGAGCATATGGGCAAGATTCATCAGCCAGATACTACAGAAAATTCTTTCCTGGGTAACTTGGATCTTACCCCATCTAAAAACCCATCACAGGCCATTGGGCCTATTTACCATGAATATTTAATTACCAAAACCATGTTATCCCATCATACCATCTCCTCCATAAACTTATCGAGTTTAATCTTAAAGCAAGATAGATCTTTTGCCCCCACTACTTCCCTCGGAAGGCTATTCCAAAACTTCACTCCTCTGATGGTTAGAAACCTTCGTCTAATTTCTAATCTAAATTTCCTAGTGGCCAGTTTATATCCATTTGTTCTTGTGTCCACATTGGTACTGAGTTTAAATAATTCCTCTCCCTCTCTGGTATTTATCCCTCTGATATATTTATAGAGAGCAATCATATCTCCCCTCAACCTTCTTTTAGTTAGGCTAAACAAGCCAAGCTCCCTGAGTCTCCTTTCATAAGACAAGTTTTCCATTCCTCGGATCATCCTAGTAGCCCTTCTCTGTACCTGTTCCAGTTTGAATTCATCCTTCTTAAACATGGGAGACCAGAACTGCACACAGTATTCCAGGTGAGGTCTCACCAGTGCCTTATATAACGGTACTAAAACCTCCTTATCCCTACTGGAAATACCTCTCCTGATGCATCCCAAGATGACATTAGCTTTTTTCACAGCCATATCACATTGGCAGCTCATAGTCATCCTATGATCAACCAATACTCCAAGGTCCTTTTCCTCCTCCGTTACTTCTAGTTGATGCGTCCCTAGCTTATAACTAAAATTCTTGTTATTAATCCCTAAATGCATGACCTTACACTTCTCACTATTAAATTTCATCCTATTCCTATTACTCCAGTTTACAAGGTCATCCAGATCCTCCTGTAGGGTATCCCTGTCCTTCTCTAAATTAGCAATACCTCCCAGCTTTGTATCATCTGCAAACTTTATTAGCACACTCCCACTTTTTGTGCCCAGGTCAGTAATAAAAAGATTAAATAAGATTGGTCCCAAAACTGATCCTTGAGGAACTCCACTGGTAACCTCCCTCCAACTTGACAGTTCACCTTTCAGTAGGACCCGTTGTAGTCTCCCCTTTAACCAATTCCCTATCCACCTTTCAATTTTCCTATTGATGCCCATCTTATCCAATTTAACTAATAATTCCCCATGTGGCACAGTATCAAACGCCTTACTAAAATCTAAGTAAATTAGATCCACTGCGTTTCCTTTATCTAAAAAATCTGTTACTCTCTCAAAGAAGGAGATCAGGTTGGTTTGGCACGATCTACCTTTTGTAAAACCATGTTGTATTTTGTCCCATTTACCATTGACTTCAATGTCCTTAACTACCTTCTCCTTCAAAATTTTTTCCAAGACCTTGCATACTACAGATGTCAAACTAACAGGCCTATAATTACTTGGATCACTTTTTTTCCCTTTCTTAAAAATAGGAACTATGTTAGCAATTCTCCAATCATACGGTACAACCCCTGAGTTTACAGATTCATTAAAAATTCTTGCTAATGGGCTTGCAATTTCTTGTGCCAATTCTTTTAATATTCTTGGATGAAGATTATCTGGGCCCCCCGATTTAGTCCCATTAAGCTGTTTGAGTTTCGCTTCTACCTCAGATATGGTGATGTCTACCTCCATATCCTCATTCCCATTTATCATGCTACCATTATCCCTAAGATCCTCTTTAGTCTTATTAAAGACTGAGGCAAAGAATTTGTTTAGATATTGGGCCATGCCTAGATTATCCTTGACCTCCACTCCATCCTCAGTTTTTAGCGGTCCCACTTCTTCTTTCTTTGTTTTCTTCCTATTTATATGACTATAATCTGTAATATGATAATCTGTAATAGTCCTTTATATTGTATTATAATTGTTACCTTGTGTCAATTATGAACAATTGGTTTATTTCTTGGAAAAGATATCTATCTTAAGGCTAATGGATGTATCTGCCAGATGCCTCATTCCTCCTTGGATAGCTTAGATAGAAATCTATCCATTCTCAAGATTTGTTTTTAAACCACTGAATTAGCCTTAAATTTGAGCCTTTTCTTTTATAATTTTCGAGTTTTTGGATTAAGGCACTGTTGGCTGCAGACTAGGGCGTGCAGTGGGTTAATGCACTTAGCTGTTCACCTCTGGTGAACCCAGTTCAAATCCTCTTAGGTGACCAGTGACAGGCATTTGGTATCGTTCTACCATCTATTGTCTGTATGGGCCAGATAATTTGGCAAAAGTAACCATCTCTGTTTAAAGGAAAAAGTCCAGGCCTTGATTGAGTAGCCAGGCTGCCGAGTGTTTTCTCAGCAAGCTAGTTCCCTGTATGGTTGGCAGGAATGAAGTAAGTTCTGCTTGTAGTAATTAATAGGCAAAGAAAGCAAATGGAAAATCATAACTCTAGATGACTGTTCCAAACCTGGCAGCAAATCAGCTGCGGCTAGGCCTACCTCCAGAAAAGAGAAAAGAAAAGAGAAAAAAAACCTTCCAGGCTGTCCACTGCATTCCGCTTCCAGTGTGAGGAGAGGGAGAAGGAGAAGGATGCTTGGACCCTGTGGGTACTGGGGAAAAACACTAGAAAATCCAACTGTGAATCTTTACGTTTCTGTTCTCGCCACTCCCGCATCGCAGTATACCTTGTCTGCCAGTACTTGCAAGGGAGTCCTTGGGAGTCAGTCTTATAGCTGTCTTCCACAGATCCTGCACCAGGGGAATCCTCTATGGCTGAATATGGGTCTTTTAGATTCCCTTTATGCCACTAGGCCTTTTTACACATCACAAAGGGGCTAGAGCATAGGTAGTGATCTTGCCCCTGGACTTTAGTAAGGAGAAGAATATGCAAGCAAGGGACAGTGAAGAGGGTCTCACCAGCATTTGGATCTACCTTCAAGCGTGATGTGAAGCCAGTCGCTTGCCATTCCTCCTCCTCCTCCCTTGCTCATTCCACCTCAGCTGAACTGATAAGTGTGGTGTGTGACTTTCACATGTGAGTGGGAGTTTGTCAGAGACTGATACACACAAACTTATTACCCAGTAATGTATGGGTGGTATTAAAGATATTGCCTAGTCTGCTTGTATCTGTCAGTCCTGCTGCAATCAGGAATGCCAAAGGTCCATATTGTGGTGCTTGTGCAATGTCTCTCACTTGTTACAAGCTTTCAATTTACTTGCATTGTATGAAATACTGTTATGTTGTAACTTGCTCTAAAATTATGTAACTAATATATATAACATATTTTGTAAATAGGTTTGTCATCTGATTTTTTGCACTCTTTCCTTCCCTGCTGTTTTTGAGACAGATATTGAACTATTGGCAGCTTGCAGAGAAGAGTTTCACAGACGACTAAAAGTGTATCATGCGTGGAAATCCAAGAATAAGAAACGTAATACAGAAACAGAACAGCGTGCTCCAAAATCAGTCACTGACTATGGTGAGAGAAGTTTTGTTTTTGTTTTTTTTAATAAATAGGGAAAAAATTTCAAGTGAAATGTTTCTAGAATAAACAAGCAGATTATTTTTTAAAATATTTTTCTCTGTTATGTTGAAGAAAAGGGTGATTTTGTTTAAATATGTTTGTGTGAAAGTAGGTAAAATACTTTTTAAACCGATTTTAAGACCAATAGTTTGCAGTTAAGATACGGTGTTACTCATAAGATCCAGTATAAGTTAACCAGAATAATTATTTTCTGAACAATCATATCTACTAATTCACATTTGCTATAAGTTAGAAATCGTTTTAAATTTGGTATTTTGTGTGCTGGCAGTTTGTTAGAAGTTAACCACTGGGCAGAAAGATACTTAAGGCTTAGCTGATGAAGAGCACTCTTTGTAAAAGCTGTATTAGAGGCTACTACAGCTACATCCTATAACACACACACAAAACTTTCTTAAATTATTTAGGAATCAGGTTATTGTTAGCAGAGAACCCTCCCTCTGAATTCTGCCAGATATTCTGGTAGATATTATCAGAATTCTGGTAGGATAGACCAAAGATAGACCAAATCAGAGATTCTAAATATTCTTATAGTCAACCTGCTGTACCTGAACCAACAGTGGCTGTAAAAAAAAAAAAATTGGCTTTCTGCAATACTAATAAAAAAGCAGACAATTTTAGCTGGTGGCTACTCCATGGTATGATTGTTTTCAGAATAAGCATGACATAAAACATATTGAAGACAAGATTTTTTTTAACCTTTGTTTATCCAGCAACTGCTTGTGTTCCCTGCTGGTTCATTTTAACCAACAACTTAAACTTTTTTACAGTTTAACTTCTGTTCAATAAACTTTAATATTAAAAATGTGTGAAAATGGGACAATATACAGTCTGGCTCTCACCCTGCTGGTCTCATAAATGGTGTTCACTACGTGAAATTTCAAACACTGCACTAATGAGAATGAATGCTTTTGCCTTTTAAGGAATTAAATGGATGATACAGGTGTATTTTCAGAGAGTGCATATAACACTATTTGGTGTTAATGGGAATAATGTTCGTTAAAGAGCACAGATCTACTTGTCTGGGTATACCGCAAGAAGGACAGGAGACTTGTTATGGGTTTTAATCAGGCCGCAACTTTATTATATAGATGTCTGAGACTACCCGGCAGATAAAGTGTACAGTGCAGGCAAATCCATGCTTATTCAAATCAATTCTCCAGGGCTTCCACAAGCCCCCCTTGTTTAATCCATGCTTATTCAAATCAATTTTCCGGGCTTCCACCAGCCCCGCTTTGTTTCCATCCAGGTCCCCCAGCCAGCCCATGGCTTGAACCTTGCCATCCACCAGCCTCATAAGAGGGTTAAAGAGGGCTATGAGAATGAGGTGGGGGGTTGGCTCCCTGACATACCAATCATAGGAATCCCCGAACCCCCTCCCCTGTCCTGTTCCTTTATCCAGTACCTCCTTTTAAGTCCTTTACCAGGCCATTTATCTGGTCACTGGCTGCCCTCCCTGTGGCGTACCTTCACTGAACATCTGCCACAAAGAGGCGTCAGTGCAGTCACTTTGGATGTATGTGTGCGACTCTTATGGCTCTCTGTGGGAGACCCACATTTGTATTGTATTTGAGTGAATAAACCACATAGCAATCAATTTTATAGCAACTCTAGTTTTTCATTATAGTTTTTTTCCTTCATTTTCTTAAATTGTGGCATTATATTTCTTTATAAAAGTTGGATCGTTGCTGTTGATACTGACCTTTAGAAATTCATATTAGTGTCACAGTAAATTCTTCTTATTGTAAGTAATTACACTAAATGAACATTTCAATTCCATGTATTATAACTAATCTTCACTATAGTGAATAATTACTTACCTGATTTCTTGGATGCTTGTGCTATAATTCTTTTAGATGTCACTGAATACATGATTCAAATGACATATTTCTGTTTTTATCCACTCACGAATATATTGTAGTTTTATGCAAACTGTCCTGTAATTAGATGTCAGTGGGCATGAGAAATAGAACATGTTCAATGAGCACTGGTTCAGACAAGGGATTAGAATTAGTGGGTTTTACAGTGCCAAAAAAAATGGAGCTGCATTTCTCTTTCCTAGATATCAACAGAACAGTGGCAAATTAAAGAATCATTTTTCTTTCCATGTAAAAATGTCAAAAGTTTATTAAAGGTATCACATGAAATAACTAACAAAGATGTATCCTTGCAATCTGTGCTGAGTATACCTGTCCCACTGTTTTTTGTTCATTTGTTTTTTGTGACTGGAACTATAAGTCACTGAAAAATCAATTTCAATTTTATATCCTAGTTAGAGTATAAGCAACCATAGATTTGTGAAACATAATACAAGAAAACATTTTCTTCATGTCAATAAATAGCACAGAAAGGCAGAGAATTACCTCAGCACCCACATTTCCATTACAAGTGGACTCTCCATTTGTCACCTGGTTTGGTGATACATTTTCAGTATTTTGTAAAGTTTAACTTTAACAGCGTCAGCATTGTTATGTTTCCTTCAATATGGAATATTTGTTTACAGATTTTGCACCAGTTTTCAACAACTCAAGTAAGTGGGGAGATGGTTAAGATAACTTTAATGAATAGGAACATTTGTAAGTTCTATACTAACTTCAGTTGAACAGCGTTTTGCTATGTTTGTATGTAGAATCAAAGTATACCAATGAAAAATATTAATTCACTGACCACAAAAAACATTAACTCAAGATGTGGACACTTAATGGCTATATGTATTCCATTACCACAGCCCTGTATAGCTTGAAAGCATGTCTCTCTCACCAACAGAAGTTGGTCCAATTAAAGATTTTACCTCACGCACTTGGTTTCTCTAATGGTTGTATATTTTTGGATTTCTTTTCATAATGAGATCCTACATGTTGGGGAAAACACCTTTTTGATGTAGGTTAATTGGTGTATGTTAATCTCATTTTTTATTTCAAGAAATATAATGCTATTATTTTAATTCTACCCTTTTTATTATATTTGTACACATTTTTCTACTGTAGCAAAACTTTGCAATCAACTTAATATAGCAGCTGTTCTCTTAGAACAAAAACTAACGTTAGTGTGCTGGCTTCTTTTTTAAAATGGAATAGTTCTGTATGTGTCAAAATATCGAGCATTGAAAAGTGAAGGCTAAGCTGACTGCTCAGAATTTTTATCCTTTAGATTTACGTAAATGTGCAAAAGGATAGAAATAAGACCTACTGATTGCTGTTGTAATGCAGAGATGTGTTTTACAGTAGCATGTCTTCAGTGTGTTGTGATGCACATTTAGGCAATTCACAAAGATTCATGAAGTTCTATGCAGTTTAATATAAATAAATACAAAATTTTATTCTTTCATATAGAACTGTTTTATCAATGTTCGTGTATAAAAGTGGTATCCACAGATAACTCATATGTAATAAACATTACTAAAAATCTGATCTGTAGAAAATCTTTTCTTGTTTTTCCTATGTGGACATGAAAAATTCTTGTTTTCTGTATAATTTTCAGGCACTAACATTTACATTTCAGGCTTTTTTTCAGATGTTGCTTTCTAGATTTTAATGAACCATTCTAGTCCCGTACAAATGGAAGAAATAACAAGTGCGGCTTGCTATTCTCTTCACTAATGTCTTGTTTATGAAACTGCAGAAGTCTATACATTAAATGTGTCTGCCAATTTTTAATTTTATTAAAGTTCCAGTATAGATTTGCTACTTAATAGGTGACTAATATCTATTAATATTAAGGTTGCTATTTAGAAGCATCGGTCTTGCTTTCAGAACTTCTTAAACATGAAACAAGTTGCCTAAAAATATGTTTGTCTCCTGTAAATTTTTGTTCAACTGAGCTGATTTTAATGACATACAGTAAATACTTTTTGAGGGCAGGTCTACATTACAGTACTAAGTCAACCTAAGTTACGCAACTCCAGCTACATGAATGACCTAGCTGGAGTCGATGTACCTTAGGTCGACTTATTGTAGTGTCTCCACCATGCTGGGTCGACAGGAGAGAGATCAGTGTTCGATTTAGCGGGTCTTCATTAGACCCGCTAAATTGATCCCTGGTGGCTCAATCACTGCGTGTACATCCCCTGGTAAGTGGAGACAAGCCCTGAAAGTCTCCCCTGAAGTCTCAGAAAGTAATTCTAATTTGTAAGTTCAATGCACATTTCAGAAAGCAATTTTTGGTGAGTGTTTTGTAATAAATGGAAATTAATCAGCATTTGTGTTAACACGTTATATGTCTTTAATGATATTACAAGATTTTTCTGTTATCAAAAGAACATCTTTCTTTAGATATTACAATATTACATTAGCCTTTCATATCTAAAATTGCTTGTCTGTGGTATGACTTGATTTTGTGAAGAGAGAGACTATAATATAGACTGGTTGCTGCTTAATACTTTGCTTTTATGTTTGTAAAGGGTTGGATGAAAAACAGTATATCTTCAGTATTACTCTAACCCTAGTGGCTTTTTAACCACCCCATTGTATAGATGTGCTCAAGGCCAGACACCATTGTGCTGCAAATTACCAAGTAGGCCAACGCTAACTCTTCCCAAGTCACTACCATTGCAAGAGCGCTAACTGTGAAAATGCAGGAGGGTAAATTTTGAGTCACGTGATTTTAGCTAATTTGCTTTTTAGCATTGATTTAATATAATTAATACATTATTTGAGGACGAAATATTTCAGTTTTTTGCACATGAAAAAGAAGGCGTTTGGGGGGAAGGGCTGCTTTTGCTGTTTTATCTGCAGTTGTAACTCTGTTTTCTGTAAATAGCTCAACAGAACCCAACAGCTCAGTTGCCTGCCAGGCAACAGGAGATTGAAATAAACAGACAACAGCGTTACTTCCGCATTCCCTTCATTCGCCCAGTAGACCAGTATAAAGATCCTCAAAACAAGAAGAAAGGTTGGTGGTGTGCACATTTTGATGGGCCTTGGATTGCTCGACAAATGGAACTTCATCCTGACAAGCCACCTATTCTGCTTGTAGCAGGTTGGTATATTCTCTTAATTTTTGAAAAGAAAAACTCAAGTATAGAAAATATTCAGTGCTGATATTTATATTGTAGCTGTGAGAGGCTTGGTACAGATTCCAATAACCTCTGGACCAAAACAACATCAAAACCAAAGATAAAGACATAAAGTGATCTAAGAGATAGTGCATGGTCACTGCTTTATTTATTTGATTTTAGGTAGCAGTGAAAGCAGTTGTGGGTGGGGAGAGACTTAAGCAATATATCATTCCATTATGAAAAATAGTTTATAATAGTAGGATAATTTTAAAAAGTCAGAAATTAGGGCATAAACCCATTTATCTACAAGTTTGAATATTTATATATTTAACAATGTGTTTATAAATGTTTCCTGGACTTGTGGGAGACCCCTTCTCTCACCACCTAGCCTCAGTCTGTTGCCCTTTCATTTACTGTTCATGGCCCAGAGGATACTTTTATTGGCTCATAGATTTTAAGGTCCGAAGGGACTATCATGATCATCTAGTCTGACTTTCTGTACATTGCAGGCCACAGAACCTCACCATCCCACTCCTGTAATAGATCTCTAACCTAAGCCTGAGTTATTGAAGTCGTGAGATCATGATTTAAAGACTTCAAGTTACATAGAATTCACCATTAACACTAGTTTAATCCTGCAAGTGACCCATGCCCCATGCTGCTGGGGAAGGTGAACCCCCCCCCCCCACACACACACACACGGGGTCTCTGCAAACCTGACCCAGGAGAAAATTATTTCCTGACCCCAAAAAAGCGATCAGTTAGACCATTCCTCTCTTTGTGTTGAAATATTCCTTACCTGGGATCGTGCTGCTGCAATTGATGAAGCGGGGGTCAATTTAGTGGGTCTTAATCATCTGCAGAATGCTCTCTGATCGACTCTGGTATTCCACCAGAATGAGAAGAGTAAGGTAAGTCGACGCGAGAGCGTCTCCCATCAACCCAGTGCGGTGTAGACACCGCAGTAAGTCAACCTAAAACTACGTCGACTCCCGCTACGTTATTCACGTAGCTGGAATAGTGTAACTTAGGTTGACTTGCCCCGGTAGTATAAATAAGGCCCTAGTGAAGACCCTTCCCAGGTGACTTGTGCATTGTCTTATGGTCAGGGTGCATTTCCAAGCACCTAAGTTTGTTCTCTCTATGCTAATTAGAAATAATAGTATTTTTAATAATTATAGAAATATCTACCTGGTGCCTCTTTCATGTATTAAGTGTGTGTGTGTGTATGTATGCATGTGCACACATACATATATATATATATATATATATATATATATATATATATATATATGTGTACACACACACACGTTTCCTATGGGTACACTGTTTAATGTCCCTCCTGGCACAGTAAAAAAAACAAAAATTGGTTAGCTGCATTCTCCATGTATTTGGATTAAATGTACATATAGGTAATACCAGTTGACAAATGTCATTTTAAATGTTTAGTGTGGGAGACTGGCTGATTCAGCTTTTGGAAGTGTTACACAAAACCTTTTAACTTCTGGGTCACTTGTTCAGATCTGAACAAGCTTAATAATGATATTTCAGTAGCATTTCAGTGGCTTATGTGAAACAAACTGATTAGTAATTTCCTAGTGGACAGGGTGCCCACATTTCAAAAACCATCCTTGTCAGTGATCTCAGCAGAAAAGACCTGGAGGCTGAGAACTCTTGACAACCCCTGCAACGTCTATCCTATTCACTTTTGAAGCACATTTGTATGTCAGTTGCAACATGCAGTATTAGCCTATACTGCAGCTGTCCATGCTATACTTATTTAATGGGTAGGAGAACTTCTGTCTCTTGATCTATCAAACTGGTCTCATAGCACTAATGTATGTTTGTTTGTAAACTACAGTAAAACATTGTCTCTTAAAAGCAAGATACACATGGGGGGGGAACAAAGCAGATGTATAATTTTTGTTAATGGGATCTTGAACCATGTAAATGGTTTTATAAAACCAATTTTGTATTAACTATTTCAGGGAAGGATGATATGGAGATGTGTGAACTAAATCTTGAAGAGACTGGCTTAACTCGAAAGCGTGGTGCTGAAATTTTGCCGAGACAGTTTGAAGAGATTTGGGAGCGCTGTGGAGGCATCCAATATCTTCAAAATGCAATTAAGAGCCGACAAGCTCGTCCTACGTATGCAACAGCTATGTTGCAAAGCTTATTAAAATAGTCACCTTGCACATTGATATTAGAGTTGAGAACCCTTACTATGATATAAAGGGAAGAGTTCCTCTATGCAACAGAGGATTTAAACATTCTGTAATTGTGTTAGAGATGTTTAATTTAAAGTGAACAGATTTTATTAATCATGGGAGTTTAATTTGTACTTTTGATGTTTAATTTGTGTAGTGAACTCACTAATTCTGTGGACCTCGCAGAAGTTTCAGTCAAGTATGTTTGTTGCATTTTCTTTATATGCTGCATCCTTCTCAAAAGTTTCGGTTATAATGCTAACACTGTAAAATACCACTATTGTACTTGGAGTTTATCCTACCAGTATGTACCCTATTACAACTTCCTTTTTATAAAATCCTCTTCAGAACATGCAAGATAGTAACCTTTCAAGGATGGTCTACTGAAGAGGGTACAATGTATCTTATAACTGGAATTGTGAGGCCTTAGCTTCAACTTCTTCTCCAGAGAAGTTGGAGTGTACAGTACTTCTGTATGATCAAAGACATTTTATGTCCTGATCTGAAAGCTGCTCAACATCTGTATGTACTGACTTTTTGAGAAACTTATGGGAAATCTTTGATTTCTTACCTTGTCTCTTAGTTTAACTGACATTTTTCTTTTATATGTTTTGAGAAGAGCACATATGTATTTGAAGGATTGTGTAATAATGGAGGGACTCAACGGTTGTGCTGCACATTTAGGCTTGCATTTCTCTCTCAATTTTTTTTTTAATACAGATTTCTTGCAAACACCAATTATATTTTTCTGACAAAACTTTGTTAGGAGTCCTTCGATAGTTAAATTACCCAGGTAGTGTAATTTAAATACATGATGCAAAAATTGTCTAAGATATCTCTTTAGATACATTTAAGATTAAAGGAAAGCATAAGGGAAATGTGTTTTTTTTTTCCTTTTTTTTCTTTTTTTAAATAGTAGTGTAGCATAATTATAATACAGAGGTCTGAATTTTAAGAGATCCTTTTTACTTTAATCCGTGCACACAGATTGTTACTTCTGTTAGATGGTATCAGAGTCTTGCTCAGCAACGCCGCACTGGAGTGTCTAATTACAGTAGGCTACTTCAAATGGCTAAATTTTTTTGGTCAACTGTAATAACAAACTTTTTCTTCAATCACTCTGATTTCTTTGTACTTCATCTCCCTTCAGGGTTCCACCTTTATGTAATAGTGCCCTTGCTTCACAAGTAAAATGCTTGTGTATAGGAATTATCCATTTCACACCATGAAAACTGCCTTTTATTTATTTATCCGGGTGTTCCTAATGCTGGCCCTATATCAACAGATTAAAACTTGATATTTATATCTCAGTGCTAGAAATTGGAAAAATAGAGATATAGTTTGATGCCTTCTAGTTAAAATTAAATAGGTATCATTTGAAAGCAAAATATTCTCTCTTCCGGTAGTGAAGAACAAAGCTTACATCCTTCAGTTTACACACACACACACGTCTATATAGATAAACTGATTTCCTCTCTGGATCCTAAGGTTGAAAACTTTTTTGAAAACTTTAGTTTCTAAATTCCCTTCATTGTGAACTTAAGAAAAGGTACAGCTGTACAGTGCAGTAAGAAAAAGTGATGAGAACACTTCCTAACTGTCAGAGTAGAGATTGTGTGCATGCCACAGTCAGTCTGTTCTCAGAAATACACTCCAAGTTGTAATAAGTGTGAAAATCTTTTAGTAAAGAACTAGTTATTTATTTATGAATCCACTACACAAGTGACTGACAGTGTCTCTGAACTGAACATTGAAAATGTCAGTGTGTGTTTTCTTTCAAGGTAAGTATCGCATCGCTCTTGGGTCATGTGGTGGCATTGGTCAGGCTCTCAAAATGTCCTTTTTCTTCCCACACCTGACACTTTACTTAAGCAGTAATTATTGACTGCAGTATGAAGGATGCATACATAAGGCCCCAATTCAGCTATTTATTCCATCACATGCATATATTCAACTACATGAATTCAGTGGTACTGCTTGTGTGGTTGAAGTTAGGCACTTGTTTCAGCACATTGCTGAATTCGGACCAGAATCTCAGAGCATCCAGTCACCAGATTCTTGGAAATCCTAAACAGTATAAGAGACTGGAGCATTTAATAGACACATTTAAGGAAGTTTTGAACTGTCTTGGACTCAGATGCTCACGCTCTTCTTTTTCTATCTGAATTTTAGTTATTGTCTAGTTATGTATAGTCTCATGATATTTTTGGTACATTATAAAGAGTTTAAAAAATACAGTGTATCAATTTATTCCTGATATTAACACATTTAAAAGTGTTAAATCTCTTGATGCATACCCATAACTTCCCTCAATAGTAACTATGGTTATACATTGGGAGGAAACTAGCCTTTATTATACAGTATGGCATATTTAAGCTTCTTATGTCAGAGTATATTTGTAAGTCACTCAGATATCATGGCAATGGGTCTGAGATAAGAACCAAGAAATCTTTCTTACTTTAGTCAAAATGGAACCACCTGGTGGCTGGATGTTATCATCTGACACATTTCCCACCTCTTCCTATTGCTCTCGGTACTTGCTCTTGTCTTAATTTGAGCCAGAGAAAAATTTCTAAAGTTTGCAATTTTCCAATTTTGACATGAT
This sequence comes from Lepidochelys kempii, assembly GCF_965140285.1. NCBI lineage: Eukaryota > Metazoa > Chordata > Testudines > Cheloniidae > Lepidochelys > Lepidochelys kempii. Next base: position 61,122,334 of record NC_136382.1, read on the forward strand.
AGCATGCATTCCAGTAAAGGTCTCGGCTGGAAGTGGCTGCTGGTAGCTGAGCCTGTTAGTACAACAGAAGTCATTCTCAAATCAGAATCAAGATTGGGGTTAAGACCACAATCAGCTGCTTACCAGTCCTTTGCATTAGCTGATTGCTAAATTTGACACTTGGTTATCTCATTGGTGATATGGAGTTAGCCTCATTGTCATATGGAGAATACAGTGTTGGCTAATGCTGCTCCTGATATCTGGCAGTAAGGAGCAATTTGAACCTGACCTGACACTTCAACAGGAAAATGAATAGCTCTGTTCTATGTGTTGGTTTTAAAAACCAAAACAAACCTGGTGTCCAGAGTAGCTGGGACTTTTCACATGTAGCATGTTAGTAAATAAAAAGAAATAAACACACATACCAGGCTGTATTCCTGATCACATGACCCAAGAATATGGATCTACCTAGAATTTTATCAAGTCATTAAATACATCCTTTTCTTTCCATTGATGAGATTCTATTTTTCTTTTTGCCACTTGCACCCTCTTTTTTTGTTTTTGTTGTTTAAAAATATTTTTCAAGTAGTTTACCTAAACTGATCTCTTAATGATGTACTGAAAATTACACAAAATAAATACATTCCATGTTGAAATTTGTCTGGTATCTCTTTCTTTTAACTCAATACTTGAAAATTTAAGAGGGAAAAGTTGACCATGTGTAGAAATATATATATATATATAAAAAGGCAGAAAGGCCTTTATGAAGGAAAAGAAATATTGTAGATGAGTAACGGTCACTTGACATATTGATTGAGTGTCAGGAAATCAATTAAGGGATGGCCAGGTGAGTTATAGTACTAGCAGAGTCGCCCAGTCCAAGCAATACAGACAGGCTGAGTGTTAAGACCATCCTTTCTTCATGGGAAAGGGAGTTACCTCAGAAGAGGACATTTCATTTTGTGGTGATGTCAAGGAGCGCATAATGTTGAGATTTTGCTGGTGAATTGGGATCCCATTCATTCAGCATTGGAGTGGTTACATCCTGAACGTAGCTTAGAATAAGAGCCCAACTTATTATGCCTGTCAGTGGCGGCATCCAAATGCATAGAAGGGTTTGGAGGTCCCTGTAGAGGAAAATAGTTGAGTGGTTTATATGTGCTAAACTCTCCCTGTTTGTCCCTTCCGTCAGAATCATGTGAACACGTCACAGGAGTTGATGACTGGATGTGCAGACACAATAGTATGCATTTGGCTCAAAGGTGGGTGGCTGTTTCCCCCTGGAAGTTCATTTCTGGGATGAAGTTCTGAGTTGGCATGGATGGAGGGGAAGGTGACATGGAGCAGATCATGAGACTTGATGTTTGGATCTGTGGGCACAATATTATGCGTTGGGACCCACAGGGAGGCAGTCAGTTCCCCTGGAGGTCCACAGCTGGGCCTCAGTGGCGAGGCAAGGCAAATCGGAGTTGGCGTGGCAGGAGGGATGTGCTCTGGGACCAGGTGATGCCTGTTTTACACTCTTTGCAGTCAGGAAGCAGCCACCTGAAATGATTATAGTTCATTAGTTGATTAGGGATTTTGTAAGAGGGTGATGTAATCATCAGGGCACAGAGATATTTAGGGAAAATCCAGATCCGGGGTCTGATGCTGACTGGTCTGAAATGCTGCAACAGAATGGTATGATGGGGAGCCACCAGCCCTCTCTTGGTTGACAAGGCCAGAAGGTGTGTGAATCATCAGGAATGGGGAGGATCCATAATTACCCACCCAAAACTATTGTATTTGGTACCTTAGTTATTCAGGGACAATGAGGTACACCTTCCTGAGCAGGGAGCAGATATATTGTTGGCTGTTATGGAGGAAATTGTTAACTATCTGGGAACCCAGCTGGGAATGGTGTGAGGCAGCCAAGCAAAATGACTGGTGCTCCTTGTGGCATGTGTCCAGTGCAAGGATTTGTTCCACACAGGGTCTAGGTCCCTGATAAGCTGGAAGTGGATTTAGAGAAAGGCATCTCCTAAACCACCTGGGGAATGGGATTGGGGCTCCTGATACCTGGTACAGCAAGAACACAACCCCTTTTGTCCAGCCCCTTCACTCTGGTACTTGGTGAAGGGGTCCCAAATATGGGCTGGGCAGCTGTGGAAGGGTGGGGGGCTGATGGCAGCCCTCCATCAGGTGAGAGCGATTTCGGAAGGGCTCATGAGCTGCACTGTACAAACTATCTAGGAACTTGCCAGCAATGAGACAAGTTATTAAAGTCGCAGCCTAATTGTCTTTCTTCCTGCATGTCTCGGACAAGGATGAAGTGATGTTAAGCATCCCTTTGGATTTATCCTATTTCAACTCTAGATTCTATTTGCCTGTGACAGTTTTTATGCTCTTTATTTCCAAATTAATTTAAGACCCAAACATCAAATTAGGATGTAATTATGATAATGAAATTAAATACCGATTGAATCTCCTATGCAATTTTCAAGTAAACAGTTTTATTATATTTTATTGAAATACAAAAGGTTTACATCCAGCAAGTGTATTTGGTAATTAATATTTAATAGTGATAAATACAGTCATGAGCAATCATTTCATTATTCAAATACACATTTAAAAGTGACTTCTTTATTGCCTGACTAATGAAGAGTTGATATGAATTGAAATATACGAAATACACTGGAAAAAAACAGACTATTTTGCGCATTCTTAAGTGATATGATCAGCAGTTACAGCTAACATTTGTTGGAAGAGATCTTTCAATGCCCACTGAAAAATATTTTAAATGAGGTTCTACTCTGAGATGTGACTTGGTAAAATAACATCATGGATTCCCTGCTTATTGTCTCAATGATTTCCTACTCAAAATACTCAGTTTATAAATCATAAAGATGTTACGTCAGCCCTGCAAATTCAGTGGGTTCTTCTATCTTGCACATGAGCACAAGTAACACAGATTCTGCATGCCAAATTATGGTTTGCACAGCTGTAACTAACTGGAACTTTGTCATCTATTCTGTTGACACTGCACAAGATAACACAGAATAAAGCTCACTCCCTCTTTGCTCTGTTGGCTCTCCAGCACTAACAATTAAAAAGTAAACACTTAATTTTTGTCACTAAAATAGCAAGATAATACTCTGAATACACACAAGATTCAGATCTGAATAAAGAGGTACCATGTTGCTATAGTACACTGTACTGAGTAGAACTGCACTTTTAAAGTTTTAATTACAGGTTTTGTTGTACAATAAAGGGTAAACAATGCCCAAATGTAGTATAACATGAATAGGACAAGTAACATCAATATTTGAATGTGGATTATGAAACAATCCAGCACAGATGGGTGCTAAGTGTATGGAATCTTTATGGCTGCCCATTGCTTGTAGAGATGCTTTCTGCAGAAACTTAATGGTAACCATTAGGAGAGATCTGTGTGTATACTGAATATAGATTATTTGTGTGTGTGCATATATATGTATATACTCTATTTGCTACCATAGAGTAATCATAAACACAAATCTCTTATGTACATTGTAAAATTTACAGAATGTTTCTTTTATGCCTGGAAAGCCTACTTTCAGGAAAACTGCAATCATTTTGCTCCATCCAAAAGTGTGAAATCTCAGAGTGATAAATCTTTTCACCATGAATTAAACAATTAAATATGTAAAGTTTTTGGGGGGTGTTGGGGTCAGACAATTATTTAATGACAGTAGATGTTGAGTTTAACAAGTTAAAGCTTTATAACTGTTAAAATTGTCAACATTGCATGTCAAAATATAAAAAGTGGGACTGTCGATTAATCGCAGTTAACTCATGCGATTAAATCAAAAAAATTAATCTTGATTAAAAATAATCACAATTAATCCCAGATTTAATCACAGTGTTAAACAATAGAATACCAATTGAATTTTATTAAATATTTTTGGATGTTTTTCTACATTTTCAAATATGTTTATTTCAGTGACCACACAGAATACAAAGTGTACACTGCTCACTTTATATTATTTTTGATTACAAATATTTGCACTGTAAAAATGATAAAAGAAATAGTATTTTTCAGTTCACCTTGTACAAGTATTGTAGTGCAATCTTTATCGTGAAGATGCAACTTACAAATGTAGTTTTTTTTTAAAAAAACAAAACAGTGCAAAACTTTAGAGCCTAAAAGTCCACTTAGTCCTTCTTCGTGTTCAGCCAAACACGAAAACAAATTTGTTTACATTTATGGGAGATAATGCTGCCCACTTCTTATTTACAATGTCACCAGAAAGTGAGAACAGGCATTCACATGGGACTTTTGTAGCTGGCATTGCAAGGTATTTACGTGCCAGATATGCTAAACATCCGTATGCCCATTCATGCTTTGGCCACCATTCCAGAGGACATGCTTCCACGCTGATGACGCTTGGTAAAAAAAATGATGCATTAACTAAATTTGTGACTGAACTCCTTGGGGAAGAATTGTATGTCTCTGGCTCTGTTTTACCTGCATTCTGCCATATATTTCATGTTATAGTAGTCTTGGATGATGACTCAGCACATGTTGTTCATTTTAAGAACACTTTCACTGCAGATTTGACAAAACGCAAAGAAGGTACCAATGTGAGATTTCTAAAGATAGCTACAGTACTCGACCCAAGGTTTAAGAATCTGAAGTGCCGTCCAAAATCTGAGAGGGACGAGGTGTGGAGCATGCTTTCAGAAGTCTTAAGAGAGCAACGCTCCGATGCAAAACCAACTGAATCTGAACCACCAAAAAAGAAAATCAACCTTCTTCTGGTGGCATCTGACTCAGATAATGAAAATGAACATGCGTCAGTCCGCACTGCTTTGGATTGTTATCGAGCAGAACCTGTCATCAGCATGGTTGCATGTCCTCTGGAATGGTGGATGAAGCATGAATCTTTAGCGCATCTGGCATATAAATAACTTGCAACGCTGGCTACAACGGTGCCATGAGAACACCTGTTCTCACTTCAGGTGACATTGTGAACTAGAAGTGGGCAGCATTGTTTACATTTGCAGGAGATAAACTCGTTTGAGCAATTGGCTGAACAAGAAATAGCACTGAGTGGACTTGTAGGCTCTAAAATTTTACATTGTTTTATTTTTGAATGCAGTTATTTTTTGTACATAATTCTACATTTTTAAGTTCAACTTTAATGATAAAGAGATTGCACTACAGTACTTGTATTAGGTAAATTGAAAACTATTTCTTTTTTTTACAGTGCAAATATTTGTAACCAAAAATAAATATAAAGTGAGCACTGTTCACTTTGTATTCTGTGTTGTCATTGAAATCAATATACTTGAAAATGTAGAAAACATCCAAAAATATTTAAATACATGGTATTCTATTATTGTTTAACAGTGCAATTAATCGTGATTCATTTTTTTAATTGCTTGACAGCCCTAATAAAAAGTAAATATACTTAAACGCTAAGTTCTCAAGCAGCATTTTTCATATAGTACCTGTCTGTAAATGTCGATTGTAATTGATGGAAATATTTTTTCTCTGTGTGTGTACAGTGAAATTGACGATTACTGATGTTTACTGATAAAAATCTAATGTTTCCATGCCTATTTATAAAAGCAGGCTGGAACTGCATTCCACTTACTGTTCCTTCTACTGGGTTCTCATACTGCTAGTGAAATGTAACACCGGCAAGATACCTGCTTGTATCACTTATCTTTGAAATAACTAATTAAAATTTTTAAGCCTTATACTTTAACACTGAACACTTAATAAATGCATTTTAACACTATATTCATGATGAATTTTTTGACTGTTGCACTGAGCAAAGTGGCTGCAGCTTTCCATTAACAAAATGGTGACTTTCACTTGATGTGTGCTCCAGTTTCAACACAAAATTGTAAGATTTTTCTATTATCCCAAAATTTGCCCCTATACATAGTTTAGCCTGAACTCCAGTCTTGAATAATGCAGAACTTTTTTCTGAATACCTGTAAGAAAAAATCTTGTAAGAAACATTTTTTAAAAGTTTACAGAAGTCCATTAATAAGCATTCTCAAATTGAAATGAATTGAAAATGTTTTACTAAACCACTGTAATCAGGCAGGCAAAGTTTCACTAAAATCAACTAGGATTTTCCAAGTTGTTTCAAGTAGAATATAGTAGTCCCCTACTTGCAGCTATTTAATTGCACATAGACGTAATGCTATAGCAGTCATAGTGTTGTTGCTGTGCTTAGCATTATGGGTTTTTTCTATTAAAATCTCAGTGAAATGGTGCATGAATAGTATTCATTTGAATAGTATATTCCTGATAAACAATGAATGAAATACAATATTCTGAAGAAGGATTCACATATGAAATACTTATGGATCCATAACTACTATAGCTCTAGCAGCTGAAATAAAGCCGCCTCCTTCATGACTTTGCCTGTATATAGTCTCAATGTAAAAGTAGCTTATCTTACAAACACAGAATAATTTCCGAACCTCAGATCTATCATTCTGGAATTAAGGGTATAGCCCTTCTCATTCCCCCTCCTTCTCCAAAAAGTCTCTTAATGGTCCCTCAGTTCTCCTTCCACCAGCCTTAGTAGGAATGGAATCCTGCCTGTGTGGTGGTATGACTTTATTAGAAAGACTTACTTCTATTGTTGTACTTTTAAAAAAATTCCTATTAATATTTCAATAATTCAGTTACTCTTGAGACCACGTGTCTAATATACCAGATGTGGAGCAGAAAAGAGATTGTGGCGCTCCTTCTGCCCCTCAAAATTGTGTAATTCCAGCAAACATCCCTGGTGATTGGAATACTTGAGTGAAAACTTATGCTGTTTTTTCCCCAGGGTCAGATGAGAAAGGAACTATACACTGAGCAATGTGTGATGGGGGAGCCCTTAGGGACCTCCAGCCCCAAACAGCTGTTTCGTGGGAAGTGCCTGTGTCCACATAAGGCAGATCCAGCGCCAAATGACTTGAAATCCAAGAAATCATCCTCAGATCCACCTAAGGAGGATCCCATATGCTTCCATTCTAGTACTTCTAAATTATTTGATTTGAGGTCTTTGGGTCCATTTCCTTTGAATGGGACATTTATAGCGACTCCTCGGGACTCCAGGAGAGCATTATCCTGGTCTTAACAGAATCTTGCAAACCGATAAGAAATGCTCTCAAAGGCAGGATCTGAAATGGGGTTTTGTCTAAGACTGTTACAACTGATTACTTCCTGTACCTTTTCCAAGGCTACAAATGTGCCTTCTGCAAGGTTGCGCAAGTTTTGTTTGCAAACCGAACTTTGTACTCAATCCATATAAGACCCTTTCTTCTTAAGGAGATCAAATATTAGATTTATTGATGGACGGTGCCAGTCAATGTCTGGAAAGAGATGCCCTTCTCACCTCTGATGCCATTCACAGTGGTAGACCTTGATATTCAAATCTGGGTTGTGGCATTTAAGTCAACTGAAAATGTATGGGCTTTGAAAGTCAAGCAAACTTAGACTTCAGACAAACCTCTTGCAGCTGTGAGTAATGTGTGGCTGCTTCAAACACTCCTGCTGATCAGAAGGCAGGCATCACTAATTCTGACAGGCAATGCTGTGATAAAGCTCCTTCTTGATTCTTTAAATAATATATTATCTCCCCTATTACATACTTCCACACAAATGGTGCATTTTGAAAGAGATGTTTTCTTCAGTTCTACGCCTAGCAGGAGTGAAAAGCAACTTAGTAGTTGGCTTAGGTTGCAAAAAATCAGATCAACATTGGATTGTCTCCTAAGGACTGTTGTAGGTTTGACTTTTGACATATGGGGTGATCTAGGTTTGGTCTTGCTTGCTTGAAGTCACAACATGAAATGTCTGGTCTGCTTGAGCGCAGGCATGAACCCAAATTTCAGTGTCCGATATGCTGCTTTTGCATAGAGGAGCAAGACTCACATATAGCTTTCCTTTATTCCTTCCATTACGGAATATTCTGAGGGAGAAAGGACAGAGTCCATGTGATCCTGATCCCCCTAGCACAGGCTGTGGCTTTCAGATTGGTTAGCCCTGTTCAAGGTTAACTTGGTTTTGATCTTGAGCACGGATCTTTCATTTCAGAATAAGGGTCTGGTTCTTCATAGTCATGAATCCTTTCGTTTGACCACTTGATTTCTGGGTTACTAGCAGGGTTTTTTCCAAACAGTCACATCCTTGCTTTTGGAATCACACTTAGTAATCATAAGACTTCATGTGAAAGCAATTTTCAAGCTTATGTAGAGATTAAAGAAGTTGTTTCAACTTCTTCACTATATACTGGATTTTCACGTACCCCTTTATGAACTCAGAATTATCTTTGACTATGGTGAAGGTGTACTGAACAGCCTTCACTTCTACCGTCTCTATCTACCACACACTTGTTTGAAGGAGTTGGGCCTGTTTTCAAGCCTTGATAAAATGATTTCTTTAGGATCTGGGCTGGGATTGTCAAAGAGACCAAAGCGTGTTTAGGCATGCAAGTCCTACTGAAAGTCAAGAAGATTTGGATGTCTAACATCTGTAGTCTCCTTTGAAAACCCCAGCCCGAGTCAATATGTATTCTCCAGATTGTAAAACTGAGCCTTTGTGCTGCCCATTCATTTAGCTTTGTTAGGTCCCACTAAAGTTCCCCAGCTGCTGCTTCAATACTAACTAACACAAATAATTTTGTGTCCTCTGCACATTTTTGCCGCCTCCTCTCTCTGCAGCACCTTTTTCGAGTCACTAACAAATGCAATAAGCGTCAGTCCTAGCATGGAATCTTGGGGCACTACACTGTGAACTTTAGCCATAGTGAAAATTAGCCAAGTATTCCTTTTGTTATTTTAGCCAGTTTGTAATCTGTGACATACTTCAGCTCTCACCCAATAACTATCTAGCTGTCCTAATCTTGATAGGAATTTTGTCAATGTATTTTTGATAATTCAAATAAAATGTTAACCATGTCTCCTTTACCCACTATCATACTCAAAGGATTCTAATAGATTAGAGAGGCATGGTTTTCTTCGGAGAAGTTGTGTTAGTTTATTTCTATAATACCATGTGTTTTAAGATTTCCACCTGTTCACCTGGTATGGAAGTAAGGCTTACTGGTCTATAATTTCTATAATCACCCTAGTGCCTCCCTTAAAGACAGGTACGACATACACAACTTTTTAATTCTCAACTATAGTAGCTGATTTAAGAGTAGACTTATTTTTTTAGCAGCTGAGCTCAGTCACTTCACTGTCCAGTTCCTCAGAACTTTTGAGTGTATACAGTCCAACCTTTGTGACTTACAGATCTTTATTTTACCAGTGTGTTCCAGCACCTCCTCTATAACAGTGCCTCATCTTTATTACTTGAAGAGAATAAGCCTGAGGTAGGTATTTTCTCAACAGCCTCTGAGTGGTGAAGACCAGTGAAAAGAAATCACTAAATTTTTCTGCTTCTCTTACTCTGGAAATCCAGTAAATTAATCTGTTCTTTTGCAGGATATGATTCAGAGAAATTATAATAGTGGAATATTTTGAAGGAACAAACCAACACAACTTCAGTGACAATAACTTTGGCTCTGTGCCAGGCAAATCAACAATGGGTGCTATCTTTTCATGAATAGTACATGTGGAAAAATATCAGAAAAAAGAGGAAATCCCTGCATGGTAGTATTAGTCAATATTGAGAAGGTTTATATGACCCTGTTCTGAGAGAAGTCATCTCTTGGTGTATGAGAATGAAACAGATACCTGAAGGCACATCAGAGGGTGCTGTTACCACAGTTAGGCCATGTGGAGAAACTGAACAGCTTCTAGTAAGAGTTGGAGTACATCAAGGCTTGGCGCGAAACCTCTCTTTGTTCACATTGGTGCTCGATGCATTAGAGGGGTATCTTGATATCTTGAAGACAATGAGACTGCAAGTCTAGAGGGACCAGCCACCAACAAAGATACAGAAGTTCAAGTACCTAGGTTCAATAACACAGGATAATGTTGAACTCAATGATGAACTTAACAAGCAGAATAGGAAAGGCCTGGACTAAATGGAGAGAAGTGAGCGGAGTGGTCTATGCTAGGAAAATGCCTATCAAACTGAAAGTAAGACCTACAAGACCGTATTAAGCCTTCATTTTTGTATGGCTCAAAATGCTGGGCACTGAGGAAGAGACGAGCAGATCTTGAATGCAGTGGAAATGAAAATGTTAAGATGGATGCTTGGAGTTACAATGATAGGCCACATTTGAACAAATGAATTGGGGAATTTTGAAGCTGGTACTATTTACAGAGAAACTGAAGGAATCCAGGCTTAGCTGGCTTGGGCATGTGAAAAGAAGATTGGCAGAATATACAGGAACAGGACATTAAACTTAGAAGTGAAGGGTAAGAGAAGGGTTGGAAGACCCAAAACTGGATGGATGGATATCATACTGCAGAGTTTCTGAGGAACTGCTTTAAGACAGACTGGGATGGAAAAGAAGGACTCAGAGCCAACCCCATATAGATGGGACTAAGGCTAGAGGAAGAAGGAAGACATAGCTTGACAGTATAGAGAGAACTTCTCAGCTCAATCAAGTTTCTACCCTTCCTAGTTAGATCTTTTTGTTGCATACAAGCAAGAGATTCTGTACTCTAAGTCGCACATTTTGAAGTATAGATAGACACAAAGTAAAATACAGTGTATTGTTCAAACTCAAATGTAGGTGCCTTTTGTATAAAGGTCTTGTGCCTAATTTAAGTAATTTGCAGCTCCTTACATTGCATTAATAAGTGAAAGTATATGACTACTATTCCTATTAAGATTAGTTCTTTTGTTTGTATCTTTTAGTGTCTTTTAGAGACTACTGCTTTTGAAAGCTGGCATACAAAATGGCACAGTATTGCATAAAAGCACTTCAAAATAGAATGTGGCTAACTTATCAAGCTCCCAAAGGAAAAGTCATTTTCAACCAAAAAATACATGTTTCTTTTCAGCTTCAAAAGGAATATGAAACTAGTACATGGACAGGTTTCTCAGTCACGTCTACAAATGGTAAACTTGAGAATAAACATAAAATGGTACACTTTTCTTGAAAATGGAGTCACAAACCTTTCTTACCTAGCTGATGCTGGAACTCCAGAATTTCAGACACTAGCTGGTCAGTCTTGGTTTTGTAATATCATCTGGTGACCTACAACATTAAAACAAGGATATTCAGGCTTAATTCTTGCACTAATGATTAGGAAAGCCATCAGGATAGAATGGATGGCCAAAGCCATGCAGAAGAGCTGTAGAAAGGTAATTTCTAAAGTTCTATTATAAAACCTATGCACAAGTAAATATTATAGGTTATTAGTAAATTTAGGGATTAGTATTTTTAGCTCTGAAATGGCTAAGGCAAGAGGACAAACAAACAAACCAAAACCTGATTTAGTTGTAAAGTTAATGCACGAAAGTGGACATGTTACTTTGGAGAGGATGAGAATGTATGTGCATGCATTTTACCTTCACACTGAGTTGTTTTTTCATATTTGTGTAATGTTCCTTGGTTAATGATCTCTGAAGAACTGACACAAGCACTTACACTACAAGGCACATTGCAAAAGCTAGTGATGGGCTCATCATGTTCAAAAATGGGATTAATTCTTACAGCATTTTCTGTGCCACAGTTGTTGGGAGCAGGACCTCTATAATGCAGAACATTTTTGTTTTATATAAGACTCTGTAACTTAAGGAACATAATTGAAAATTAATTTTAAAATGTGAAGGGAAAAATCATGAGCTGCTTACTCCAAATTAGTCTGGTATTTGTATTTTCTTCTTATCTTAACAATTAAAATGATGACAAGAGAAACAAGGCTTAATAAGCTAAGAACCACAGCTTTTAAAATGAAGGGTTGTATAGGTTCTGGAGCAAACTTTGCACAGCGCTCTCCTTGGTAAAACCGGTGCCTACGTACAGGGCATCTAAACAGGAAGAGGGGGAAAAGCAAAAATATACATAAAAATAAGACTGAGGGCAGGAAATCCAAAGTTCTTGTGTCCAAAATACAGGGAAAACTGCCAACAAGTATAAGAACAGTTTTCTCATTGTAATTAATTAAAAAGGGTCCTTCCATGTGAAGCAGCATGATTAATAATACATGGAAGACTATATCTTCAAGTTCATGATGATTAATATAAAACAATTGGAGACTGAAGTATTCTCTCCCCACCCCTGAATCTTAAGGAAGTTTGCATATAGAACAGAGCTTTGTGGCTGATTCCTAGCTCTATAATGAGGCCAAACCAAACCTTGCACTTGAATGTTCTAGAAATTTGTTCCCTCTCTAATGATATCTCTTTTTTAAATCTTTCCTACACACTACTCATCAGTGACCTCTAACTTGAGAAGTGCTGTCTAAAGCTTTATGCTACTTTACTATAAAATAAACCTCTCCCAAGATGTTGGGTGAGACCTCTGGCTTTTCTATGAGAATGTAGGTTCATAAATTATCAGAAGTGGAAATCAGTGAGGTTTGAAGTAGTTTTGAAAATGAAGCAAACATTGGACTGAATTCGACATGCCTTACCAAGTTCTTACTTGGAAGTACTTCCATTGGAATCAATGATCTGCTGTTTTCATACCTTTCTTGGTTTTGCTTGCACAAGCTTTTAAAGTTTATCCTGGCATTATATAAGTATGTAACCAGACACAATTCAAGGCATTGTATTCATTATTTTTAATAAACTTGCATTCTCATTATGTTCGTTATCTGCATTTAAGCTAGGCCATTTGACTCTCTGGACAAAATTCTGACCCTGCAAAATCATGATCTTGGGTTGATATATTATGGACATTAGATCCAAGCTAACTTTATCGTTGCAAAATACAGCAAGTCTGCTACCGTGAGTTTGCATATAGGGAATTCAGCAGTGTCCCTTCAGAACTCAATCTGAGCTTCAAGCGTCAACATCCCGTTCTTCTCTAAGGCCTGGTCTACACTAAGGGGGGGCGGGGATCGATCTAAGATACACAACTTCAGCTACGAGAATAGCGTAGCTGAAGTCGACATATCTTAGATTGACTTAGAATCACTTACTTCGCGTCCTCGCGGCATGGGATCGACGGCCGCCGCTCCCCCGTCGACTCCGCTTCCACCTCTCACCCTGGTGGAGTTCTGGAGTCGACGGCAGAGCAATCGGGGATCGATTTATCGCGTCTACATTAGATGCCATAAATAGATCCCGGATAGATCGATCACTACCCGCCGATCCAGTGGGTAGTGTAGATGTGGCCTTAAGAAGCCAACAGGGGCAAAAAGAGTTAAGGTAACTCAACTATTGTACATTTTAAACACTAACCGTATACAATGTAGTGGATAATTCTTCTACAGTCATGATGATATGCAGAAATTGTTCAATGTTCTTATTGTTTGTAGCTGATATTAAATGCTCTAATTAGCATATACTGACCTCTTGAGGTCAGTACTAAGAATGATTGACAGGGCTAATCAGATCTGTACTCCGCTTGTTACAATGGCAGTCAATCAACTGCCAGGTAACACTCAGGTTCTGGACATCCTGTGTAAGAGCCTCATAGTCTTTGACCTACTGTACAATCTACACTCCCTTTGAACACTAGAATTTGGTGCCATAAGGGGAAGTTTGTGTATCTGGATTGTATGACATTCTCAGTAACTGGCCCACACTCCTGAATTTGCTACCTGTGGAAATATTTATGATGTCTGGTCAAATTTGCAAAGAGTTGCAAGAAACATCATGCCTTCCCAACTAATGGAATCCTGGCTCACTTGATTACTTTGAAAACTCTGGGCATACAAAGTTTGATCATACAAAGATCTTGACTGTCTCAACATATGCCTTGTAAGTTGGCCAGCTATTATAGTGGTGGATGCCATATATATATGCTTACAATAGTATTTTAAAATGTATTTCATACAAACCAGCCAAAAGTTAATTCCTCACAGATATACCTATTTACCAATAGCCAAAAATGTGAACTGATGTTGTTTGATTTTTCCAAAATGTCAGAATAGTTGCATTTTGAAAATCAAGAACCACCAAGAAGAATATAATTTCAAGTTATTTGTAATCTAGGTCAATGATGCTTCCTTTCTAATAAATGTACTCTTTCTAATAAAGAACTAGACTGTGTGATGCTTTTACTGATATTGTGCAGTACTTGAATCCTTAAATAGTCCCACTGACTTCAGTGGAACTATTCATGGTCTAAGGTAGCTTGTCAATGGAACAATACCACAATCTAGATCAAAATGTCTAGAATTTTATACTCGCTGGCTTGCTCTTGATACTCCTGAAAAAGGGTAATCTCAATTCCAACTCTTTGTGTAACTGATTTTTCAGGAACTATTGTTCAGCAGAATTATTGAGAAATATAATTTGCCTACCTGCAGACAGCTCCTTTTCCTGGAACTAATTCACATTTTCCGCCGTTAACACAAAGATGTGGCTGCATCTCACATAGACTCCGACATGGCAGTCCATCTCGGCTTGCATAACCAGATTTACAAAGGCAGTCTGCTTCTTTTGTCCATTCATTTGTTATGCACTGTGAAAATTCATCACATGCCATGAATTTGCATGGGTCCGCTCGATCAGCTGTAATAAGATAGAGACATTATTAGTGGATGCATTGATGCATTATCTCAGTGTACTTGGCAGAACTTGTGGCAGCTACAGAGAACAAAAGAGATTCACTACAGCCAGGCTCCTTCTATATCAATTGGTGGGGATATCTCAGCATAAAAGGAATATGTACATTTTTCTTTCCTCAGATACCACAGAAAACTGCTATGTTATATTTTCTTGCACAATCGGTTTCCTTCCCACATATTCAGAGTCATGTTTTTATGTTTGAACTGTAGAGTCTTTTTTGCATGTGGGTATTCTGATTCCATCATCTTTTACTTTTGGGGAGTGCTAGTACTATATTTGCACATATATATACAAGAAATGTGATTCTTGTCACAAGTAGCCTGCAATCTGATTAAGGGCAAGGAAAAAACTGCACCGTCCCTGTATGTTGTACACAGGGTGACACTACTAGCTAGAAATGGTGGCATTCTCGAGGGGAGATCCATGTGTGAATGGCTTTGTGGAAGTAAGGTGGTTTACCTTATCTCCTTTCATGAGGTGTATGACACCATCACCACTTGCTGGTTTTCTGGGTTTGGGAAGGAGGCTGCCATGAGACACTGTACTGGGGAAGACGAAGGTCTATGGATGCTAGAAGAAAGGACAAAGCCAGGACTGCAGCCTGAAGCCATATTTCCTCCTCCCAAGCACCTCTAATTCTCCTGTGGACTGCCTTGCCCTGCTTCCTCCTGTTGCCAGGTTTCATCCCCAGCCTCTCTCAAAAAGTCAGCAGGGGACTCAGCATGAGTTTTCCCGGCATGACCCGGCTGTTAGATGGAGGCACTGGTGAGGAAGGCTAGATCCAGTGTAGGAGTATCATTTGGCACCTGGAAGGAAGTATGGGAGAGGAGGAGGGAGATGAGAGCCAGGCTAACTCCTTAGCCCCGAGGATACAGTTAATGAATAGCAAACAATTCAACAGGGCTTCGAAGGTGCATATGAGAAGCCTGAACTGTTAAACCGAACTGAGAAAATGCAGCCTTTACCATAGCTGTAGAGATCAGCATGGGTCTATTGTATAAAGATTAACTATCAACAGCTCTTAAAATGTCAGCCGGGGATGTTATCTCCGCAATAATGGGCCGTCTGTTTATTTTTCCTAGAAAGGCAAATCTTTAGTTTCAGAAGAGGATTCACATTGGACAGCCTACCTACTAATAACTATAAACCTGTTGGTTGAGATTTTCAAAGCTTTTAGAGGATATGGCTGACCAGTGCCATCAATTTCCATGAGAACTGAACACTGAGTCCTCCCTGGTGGCACTGAAAATCTCAGCCATGCTTAAGGGTGCTCATATCTGCCTATACAAGTAGTGAAATGGATTGAATGATCAATAGGTCTCTTTCAGCTCTAACCTTCTATATAATTCCATGATTAGCTTCTCCATAAAATTAAAGACTAGGGAGACCGTTTTAAATCATCTTTGGTACTCATAAAATGATATCACTTTGGCATCCACTTTGTTATTGGAACAAAGAACTTTGTATTGTACTAAGTCTGAACCAAAACAACAACAACAAAACACATTGTGTCAGCAATAATAATTAAGTAAATATTTGTAAAGGCTGACAAATCCCTGTCTAAATGTAATAGAAAAAAATCTTTACTGTATTAATAATTTTTGAATGAAAATTAAAAAAATCATTTTGTAGCAAAGCAATACGTTTGTAAATCAAAAATTGTTAGCTTTTATTTTACAGAAGGAAGTGAAATAACTTAAACAGGTTTTAGCCTGGAGTGGAATTCTGTATCAATGTTCACAGAGAAACAATTTTTCTCTTAAAAAAATAAAATAAAAAGCCTGTTAGATAGAAACAAAAAATACTAGCTGGATCCATTGAAATATGTCATCCTGACTCCCAGCAGCATTTTACAAGGCTAGTTATTGACTAGATGACTCTCACTAGTGTCTATCTTAGCTTGCTTATAAGTAAAAATAAAATAAATAAATACATAAAATTGTCAAAATAAATTGAAATTTTGATTAAATATTTTTGGGAAAAAAGTGTGTGTGTAATAGACATAATAGAATTAGGATTATGCTTAGACTCGTAGATTGTTAAGGCCAGAAAGACCATTAGATTATCTTGTTTGACCTTTCTGTGCATTGCAGGCCTTTGAATTTCATCCAGTTACTCCTGTAATGTGCCCAATAACCTGCATTTGAATAAAGCATATCGTCCACAACGGCATCCAGTCTTAATCTGAAGACTGCAAGAAATGGAGAAGCCACCACTTCCATCAACATCATTCCTGATGACACTGTACCTCTGATGTGAAATTTATTCACTCTTCTTCACAAACGGTGGGGCATATATTCAGAATGCTTTTTTAAACTGTTAAAATTAACTTTTACAATATTCAAGAAGCTTGCTTTTTGTGCTCATGTAAGGAATACCAGTCATGAAAGCTTGCTTTTTGTGCTCATGTAAGGAATACCAGCCATGAAATAAGGATTTACCATTATTTCTGTTCGCTAAGGACAAAGTAGAATTGATAGGTTCACTTACTACTTTCAAAATGGTGTTTCAAGATAGTGATCAGACTCTTGACTGATTCAGGTTGGAGTCATGTTGATCCTACTTGGGCCTTAGAAAAACATGCTTTCCAGACTACGGGCGGACCATTTCCATGGCTAATGAGTTGGGGAATCTGTTTATGTACAACTTATGAATTCTGGTGGTTGTTATGAAATTGTTGTATCTTGGAATGCCTCTATCTGGATGTGGGATCCACTATTTGCTGACAGACCTGTAGCACGTACCTACCAGATGAGGGACAATGGTTGGCTACTAAAATAGTTGTCTATTCAGGTGAAAACCTTGAGACAAAAGACTGGCCTTTTACCTAGGAGAACTGGTTTGTCAGAGGAGAGGTTGCTTGCTAGCATTGTCTCTTGGTAGGGATGTGTGATCACCTGTTGAGGCTGATAAGGAAGTCACCTGAAAAAGGGTGCTGCAGTTTATAAAAGAAAGGGTCATTTTAGCGAGCGAGAGAGAGGGAACACAGGAAGTTTCGGGCAGAAAAGAAGGAAATGCGAAGGCTTTTGTAGCAGTGGGATCTAATTTAACTGTGGATCAACCAAGGTAAGGGAAAGTTAGCTGATCTAGAGAGGGAAAGAGGCTCCATGTTTCTGAGCTGAGACACTGAGCTTCAGGAGAAGGATCCCAGGCATCCCAGAGGCCTCTGTCCAAGCCCAAAGAACTCTCCAGAATGGTGAGGTAACTGATGGAGGGGAAATGCATGTCTTTTGACTAGAGCTGTGTATTTCTCATGCTGTTAAGTAAAGAGTAAATTGTGTTTAGAGTCCTGTGCAAAGTCTTTGTGCTTTCACTGTCATGTGCCCCTGAAGAGGTAGACCAGAAGACAAACCAGAAAGCCAACAACTCCAGTGGGATTCTGGGGAATATGCAAGAGCTGCTGGGGATGCGTGAGGATATGGCACTAGTTTCAGGGCCTAGGCAATTGGGCTGCGGGGTCCACACTGTCAAGTGGGATGTCAGACTTGAAGGCCACACATGGAGTGTGTGCCTAGAGGCCCAAAGCCAGGGACAATACCTGAACTCTGTCTAGCCCCAGCAAGCTAAGAGTTCGTGGAGTTGTGTTTGGATCCCCTCATAGCAGTCTGGCTAATGTTAAGCAGAGGTAACCTGACATCATGCATTTAAATATTTGTGCAATCCTGTTTTACTTTCTTGCTGGAATCTGTACCACTTCGTAATTTATACATGGAAACAGTGAGTCCTGCAGGTAGTTCATTTCTCTCAGCTGCATCTCTTTGTAGTCTTTAAAGTTAATATTTACTCTTTCCTTGCCTTTTCCACAGCTACATGGAGAGCTTTCCCTTTCTCATTTTATTTCCCTACATCTTCATCTCTTCGGTTCAGATGCATTTGCTTGCAAAGATACAATTTGTATTAGCATCCCTTTAGTAATTGTTGTAGTGAGAACTGGTTGAATGCATTGTACTGTGCATTCATCTCAGATTACATTTGGCTGTCTCCCTAGTTATCAGTTAACATTTCTGTTCTCGCATTATTAAAGGAATGCATTCTTTAAAGTAAAGGATGCTGTATGGAGAATCATGGGAGCACATAGTTAGAGACAATTCTGCTTTCTGAGTCAGATGCTGTCTTTTTCTTCTCTGGTTCTTTACCTTTAAGGCTAGTCTCATGAAAGCAGGCTATATCTGAGCTCTTCTTCTCCTCCTACTTATCCCACTGCTTATTTTAGCTTGTTAAATGAACTTATTTTTCCTGAGGATATCAGTGGATATTTTAACTAAAATCTTTTCAGTAGGGTTCTGAGAGATCGTGATAGAGCTGTTCATCTAATTAGTTCATTGATTAAAATATTAACATCTACATTAGTTTCATGTCCTCTTGTAAGTTCCCCATTTTAACTATAATATTTTAGTTTCATGGAAGTGATTTTTTACTGTGATGTCAAAGGCAGCATCAGTACCACAGGAACTAGGTTCTAGCTAAGTTTTACTCAATGTGTACATCAGCACTGTAGTTTTCAGGCGTTTGAAGCTATCACTTTTTAGCTGTTAGAGTTAGGCATAAAACATTCTTCTGAGCTATACTGTGTCATGTTTTCCTGTAATGTTGTGTCATTTTCCTTAATATAATTCTGGCTGGACAATGTGACCATCACAATTTGTTGCCATATTTTCACTTTGGTTTGATGATTAAAAAATACTTGCAGGTATTTGCGAATGGCTTTGACAGGTCTTTTGGCTGCTTCTTGCAGAAGGCTGAGATTTGTTTGTTTGAATATTTAGTTGTGGTACACCATTGTTTCCACTAGATGGCTCTCATTTTCACAAATGAAAGGGGATTTACTTGAATTTAATTCAAGAAGATTTAAACATGTCTTAAACCTGTAGATTTTTTTGAGGTGATTTCAATTTCTATGGGAAAACAGTAGAGAAAATGGTGGCATAGGACTCTACAAGTATGATGCTAAATGAGGAATGAATATGTCAATAAACAGCATCAGGGAGAGATCGGGTTTATGAGATGGAATGTGTTCCAATCACTGCTGATGACTTTAAAAGTGTGTTGATAGCCTGATAAACATTATCATAATTGGGAAAGTTTCTAAGTATCCCCAAGTTATTTCTGGTTGCCATAATTTCCTACTAAAATGAAAGATCAAGGGCAGTCTGACATACTGGAAGCCCAATATTAATAGTCTTTAAAATAAAAATGTCTTTTTTCCAGTTGTGTTGGGTAAAGCCATCAATTGTATCAGTGCTATGAAAGGTCAGCTGTACAGTTTTTGGTTTTACATTTTTAGTAACACAAGCTTACCTGGCTCAATATCAAGAGAGTAACTGTCAATTTCCAAATTCAGGCGCTGGGCTGCAGCATCGCAAAAGTCTTCCAAAACACAGTGCACAGCTTCTGTGATATTGTATGGAACAGTCTTAGCAAACTTCATTTTGCTATTGACAATCACACTTCCATTTCTGAAGTTAAGTATTTCCAGTTGCTTAAATCCTGTAAGGTTGGATTGAAGATATGGAAGCAGCTGCAAAACAGGAAGTTGGTTTACTTTAAATCCCCGTCAATGCCTAGCTGCAATTAATTTCACTTATATTCACTTTTCATTACCAGGTACCTGAATCACCAACTTATTTTTCTGGCTTTAATAATAGTGCTTAACTACCAAGTCCAGTTTTCTGTTTGCCTTGATTAGTCTCTGTATTTGCATCTTTCTCAATAGTGAACTGAGATGGATGGACGCTAGTTTTCCTTGTAATGAAACACAGTGTTTGGGGAATTTATGGGTCTGAATAAAGAAAAATCACCTCACTAAAAAGCCAACTTCAATTATTTTCAAAGGGTTCCATCCAGGCAAGTGAGAGCACGATATAATAGGCATGTTACTGTTGTCCAATGGTCCAGCAGTATCTCTGGGGAAAATCTATATCTAATCACATTCACTTTGATAACTCATGATGTATTTTAAAAGGATTGATAAGAATTGAATCCTTATGCTGGATTTATTAGGTGTAATCAGTGTTACCATACCACTGAAGTGGAGCTAAGAAAAATCCAATTAAAATTACTTGCCAAGAATGTGTGTGTGTGGTTTCTTGCATAGGTAAATATTTTTCTCTCTCTCTTTTTTTTTTTACATGTATTCTCGTTCATAAACCACTGCTATCTGTTATCCAGCCAGCATCACAGACTAAAAAAAAAGTTACTTGTTACAGTAGTTCAAGGTGTTTTATTAAACTGGACGACAGGGCCCTATACTGTGCTCTACTTCATACAGTTGTGTTTTCCAGCTCCTCCTTAGCTTACTGATCTGGTCAGAATAAATCCGTTTTCTAGATGAATGCCCCAGTAGCTTGTCTCTTTTTATTGCTTCTGCTAATCTGGGGAGCAATAATATAAGCTAACAAGGAAAATCTTTTTTCTTTAATGTGTGCTCAAATACTATACATCGCAGACTATCTGTTTTTACTCACCAGCTGCATGAATTGTTGCTCTAGTGCCCTGTATTCCAGAGAACTCCTGTTGAAGAGGTCATCAGAAAAATGCATGTTGGTTACTTTCAGGCTGAAGAAAACCACCAGCTCTTTGCCTTTGGCTGCCGTTGTCATGGAGCTAGTGGTTACATACTTCAGTGTAGGAGCCGGAGTGGCTCCTGCTGGCTGGCTCGCCAACCCGGAAATATATCCACTGCCATACTCTACTTCATCCATCGTTGCTGTGCTCATCGTGTGGACTCTGTCCAGTTCTGCAGCAATATCCTGCACTCCTGTTTTGAAGCCAGTAGGGATGCTGCTATCAGCTGCTGGCGTTGGTGAACTGGTTATTTCAAAGGACTGATCTATGATAATGGAGTGGCTGTGAGGTGGACTAATCACTGCTGGCAGTAGTGTGATTTGGTCAGTGGGTAATGTGGCTATGATGACTTCTTCAGGCAGGGAGGTGGTGTGGTCACTTGAATCAATAAAGAAAGGCAAAGTTCTGTCTGTTGATAAAATATCATCACCTGACGATTCTGGAGGATCTATGATCTTTACGGCTGCAAAAGGTGGGGGGAGGCAAATATTTAACTTTGAAAAATATACATAATGAAATATTTATATAGCATTTCAAGTGAGACATTTTTAAGGAGAATATACTCCTCATCGGAACATGACAGTCTTATTATGACCACTTTCTGATGACTTAGTAAGAAAATGGAGGAAAATGCTCAGTCCACATGGTTACGTGCTGAGCTTTGTGTGTGCTTTGTTTAAGTGATAATTACACGTTGTAAGTGTTTCCCTAACTTCTGCTAACGCACTGTGTGGCTTTGACACACGTAATCCCACTGTCGGTTTACACTGACTGAAAGTGCAGGTTGCAGCTTTGACTTGTCTGCTTGTATCAATGCAGGGCTTGAGTCATTCCTGGCCACTCCCGCTTTGTGAAAGATTAAAGATGGCATTTGCCACTGACCTCAAAATGTGGTTGTACAAACCTGTGCCTCCTCCTCAGATACAAAATATGTCTTTTGTATTTATGCTATTTAAAAAACAAACAAAACCCTCCTAAAGAATCATTTGCTGCATTTAAAACAACCCATTTGCCCCCCGATTATAGGGTCCCTTCAGATGCCTGCTGGAGCTCAGAGGCAGTCTAGGAATGTGTCGCTGAAATTCAAATCTTAAGCATGAAGAATGAGACTGTTTGAATTCAAACAAGCAGCTAACTTACTGTAGTAAGATAACAGAAAATGACAGATTTCAACTTCAGACTAAAGAGGGTAACTTCGCTCTTTCCCAGTGGTGCCCTCGTTAGGGGGCTGGATGGGCTCCTAGTCAAAACACCTGACTTGACTTGGCAGGAAAGTGAGGGTGATTTCCAGCCTCTGATGGAATCTGCTCCATCTTTGGACACTACTTTATAATCCCTGCCAGAGATCACTTATCCTGGCAGTATCCTTCAAAAATACTTCTGAAGAGCAAATATTTCCCCTTAGAATGGACTGGACTGGGAGGAGAGAGGGAAAAAAAGAGGTATTTTCAAAATATTCCCAAGTACAGTTATCCCTAAACCCTCCATATGATCTCCCCTCTCTTCAAATGACACAAGTTGTGAGCCTGTGCTTATCCAATCTGTAGGGTTAGGAACAAATATGCATTTCCACGAGAGAGAACCTTAGTATAAATGCGTTGCCTCATCTCTTGATAATGGTTACAGGAGACCTTTTCTGTTAAATGGGAAAGTAAAGAAATATGCTACTCCCTCACCCCTCCTGTCTGCAGATAAATCCTGTCAATCAGAGTGTCTCCAAGTCTAAAGGGAATTCTTGTCCTTTCGTGAGCCCATTCTTAAAATATTGCTGCCACTCACTGTTCTTTTAATTATCAATGAGAATTCTTTCATATGTTAGCTGAAAGCTAGTGTTCCTTGGTGGGGAGCTACAAAAATCTCCAAGTCCTCTTTCCTTTAGGATGATCAGACATTCAAAATAGATGCCCTGTACCAAAATCTGCCCTCAACTGTATGTGCAGTTCTAAAGACTTCAGAATTAGGCCCTTGAAAAAAAAATTAGTCTTCCTGTCTTAGTCACCACCTTGTGCAAGGTGGGAAAATAACGGGTACATATTTTCTTTCATTCATCATTTTGTTTTCCCATGGCTTTGTTATGTGGAGATATATATTCAAATTGATAATTCACTGACCTACCCTGTTTGAGGTATGTTTGGTCAAAGCACTTAAAAAGAGGCTGGTCTTGTGGTTAAGATAATGCAGTGGGCCTTGGAAGATCTGGGTTCAATTCTCAAACTTCCTATGTGATTGTGAGAAAGTCCATTGATCTCTCTCTCTACTTCAATTTCCATTCTTAGAGCTGTTGTGATTCATTCATGTCTGAGAGGCTCTCAGATCCTATGGTGAGAGGGGCATAGAAGTGCCTTGATAGATGTTTTTGACCTAGAAGGAAACCTTTGGACTGTTTGTCATGGTTTATGACGTTAGCAGTTGGGATGGCATTGCTCAGACGACAGCACTCTGTCATTTGGCATTATCTCGTATCATTGAGTTTATACACTTTTGCCAGTATCGGTTTCTAGGGTAAAAGCAGGTACAAATGTTAAGTCATTCCTTCCTATAAGCTGAGTTCTAGAGTGCTTCATTTTTTTCAAGCGCTCTCCATCTTTTGGATGAATGGATGAACAAAGGTCTTTCTGACTGTCCAGCTTGAACAATTTATTGCCCTTTCTGAAAAAGAATAAGGGTGCAATGGGGTACAGTTCCTTCTTGGGTAAAGCAGAGTCTGTTAACAGCCTTATGGCAGCTGCTTCTGCCTACACAGTCACTACATCAGTTTATTCCACTGCAAACTGCTTGAATACCAGTATGAAAGGCACCATGCAAAAATCAGATTCCAATACTGCTTTAGGCAGGCATTGAGTAACAGGACCGTATATTGTATTTCTGTAATTCGCTGATATTTACCTTGGAAAATACAAATACTAGGCAAAGTTTTGTTAAATACTTGAGTTTACTATGACAGTAACATTGTATCCCAAAGCATATCACAGTACCCTTGTGGCTATGCAAGAAACAGTCACTCAGAAACAAACACCTGGCTTGCTACAGGGAAGATAATTGGAGAGATTACATCCTGTAATATACTCCCCTTCTGGAAGTAGCAGAATCAGAGGTTTGGGGAGGAAGCAACAACAGATAGCAAGGGCATTGGAAGGTGGCTGAATATATCTCTTGCCCTTCTGAAGATAGGGGTTATTAATTATATACTACAGTGGTGAACACGCTATAAAAATAGGACACACAGGCAGCGGGTGATAGGAGGCGGCTTGCGGCTCATTTGTCTCTTTCTTCCCTGTTACAAGCCCGGCAAACCTTCCCGACCAATTCTGCTGCCTTCTCCTTCATAAGTGCAGACCCCTATTCGTTGAACACCTTATTATTTTGGACAAAAGTACCCTTAGTCACAACAGTATCCTTATTTAGATGAGGTGATTTTTCTAATTAATAGGTAAACTTTGATTCTGATTGCTGGTTGAATGATTAGGGACAGGTTCTGATCTCATTTACTTCAGGAGTGAGCTGACAGAAAACAGTGGAACTACCTGGGTATAAGACCTGGCCAAGTGAGATGAAGCTAACTGGATTTGAATTGAGCATTAAAAGCTCAGCGCAATGATTCTAGGAAGCTGAACAGGTTGTATGGAAAGAAGAATTATATCCTGGTGACATTGTATAGCTAGATGTTAAAATCAGTCAGAACACCAGTTTGCTTACATTACACAACTGCATTTTGACAGATCACCCACCTAATGGCTCCTTCTTCAAGTGACTTTTATATAAAACACACACCATGCCACAACGTTCAACACTAAAAGGAAGTCAGAGCATTGACACTTGGGGAAAAGAAAACAGTACTGTTAAATCCATGAGTGACACTATTGATTGTTGGATGCTATGAAAGTGTAAAAACACCACTGAATGAAATGGAGAGGCTGAGGGCGTATTTATTCTAAGACCACTTTACAGATCCCTGAAAGTGCAAAGGGGCTATAAAATGAGAGTCAATCTATATTTTCTTCCACACAAGAGTGCAGGCACAACATACAATTTGCAATGTTGAAAATGTAATACAGGAACTATCGTCCTATTAGGGCCAGAAGAGAAATCTCAGGACACTGGATGAAACTGAAGCCATGTACAGTATTCAGTTACATTAATGGTGTATGTGATGTCCACAGTAAATGCTATACCAAAGTATGGGGCCTTAACATTTGGTTAAAATCCTCAGGTGCTGCCACAATAGAAACAATAAACAATAATACAACTGCATACACAATTAGTTTGTCAGTGCAAAGACCTCCTCCTGTGTCATTCAGCATTAAAACTGGGGTCCATACTGCAAATACCATCAAATCAGAAACTGAGTATGTATATCTCATAAACTGAAGTTGCAGAAATGTTTCTAAATACAAAAATAATGAACTCCCTCTGCCCTTATCCAAGTAAATTGGGTTTTGGTTAGCACAAACAGGTAGAGCTGAGTATATGACAGTCAATAGGCATATATGCTAAACAGTCTCCTTTAGTTGTAATATATGTGTGTGTGTGTATAAATTTAATAAAATCAAATTACAGGAGCTTTAAAATCTATATCCCCATTTTATTGACAGCTGTAGCAATAAATCATTCCCATCTCCTCACTTTCATGGTTTGTTGTGACACTGATCAATCAGGGAATGGGCAGAGTTTTATATCAAATAAACCTAACCATGTCCTGTGGTAAATAAGTCCTCTCTTTTATTGATGGCACAATCAGCTGTTAGATTGACAGTGAATAAGACAAGATTGCAGTGAGGTACAAGTGTGCTCAGAAATAGGTTTTAGTTTGGTGGAGATTAGTGTTGGATAAACAATTTTTTTAGGAAAATCACCAACCCTCTGCAGCATCCCTGTCCCAAAATGATAAATTAAAATGGAATATTTATGGTCTTGAGTTTGGCAGACTGTGAAATTGTGATGGTATTTGTGAGACAGGTAGTTTTAAGTGACTCATCTGAATTCACACAGTGAATTTTAGGCCTTGAATACAATACAATTCTGATGCCCAGCCCTGTGTGTTAGCAACAATGCATCTATATTACGATAGTAATAACTCAAACACTACTTGTGAAGATGAGTACTATTTCTTTATAGCAGGAATCTAGGCAGAAGAGGGTTTGGGAGAAGTGCTAACAGAAACTCTGCAGTGAAGCAGAGGGAGAGAGACTTGGTTTAGGGATAATATTGCTTACTTATTTTAATAAATTACCTTAATCAGCGTGAGAGGAAAGTGACTCTGTGATATTCTCAAATATTGTCCTATGACAGCGTACTGTTGTGTTAGACTGTTATTGTGGAAGATTATAGTATTTTTAAAAGCACTTCCTGTGACGTTGTATGGGGGTGGCGTCTCGTGCATAGCGGCAACCATGCAGCTGTTCATCAGTGCTCAGAAGCTGCACACCCTAGGTGTCTGGACAGGAAACAGTAGCTCACATTAAGGCTCACATTGAGTCCCTGGAGGGCACGGCACCTGAGGATCAGGTGGTTCTCTTGGGTGGAACTCCCTTGGAGGACAAATCTCTCATTGGGCAATGTGGCATCAGAGAGTTTACCACCCTGGAAGTGGCTGCTCGCATGCTGGATGGTAAGGTCCATGGCTCCCTGGCTTGTGCTGGGAAGGTGAGAGGCCAGACTCCCAAGGTTGCCAAGCAAGAGAAGAAGGAGGAGGAGACTGGCCGTGCCGAGAGACACATGCAGTACAATCGGGGCTTTGGCAAGAAGAAGCCAAACTCCTAAATGCCCACTGCTAACTCCTAAATGCCACACCTCACCCAATAAAGCAGATGTCACCCAAAAAAACAAAACAAAACCTGTAAGAGTAACAATACTCCCTAACAATTGGTACTGTACTGATAAAATAGTTTGATATTATGACTCCTGAGTTCTATCCTGTGCAACTACTCTCCTTATAACCCTCATTAACCAAAATCTGCTAGGTGCTATATATACATATAGAAAGACCCTGCTTTGAAGAACCTATTTCTGAAAGATACAAAGCAGATGAAAGGTGAGGGGGAAATGGGACACGACACCCAAGCAAAGTGATCAGGGTGATGGTTGGCAGATGTATTGCTAGTTCTCCATCTCTCTTGGTTTTAACTGGGCTTTCCGGATTTATAGGAAATACCTTAAATGCATGTTGAGCTGAAGGGCATAGGACAAAGATGTTGCAGTGGGGGAGGTTTAGATTGGATATTAGGAAAAACTTTTTCACTAAGAGGGTGGTGAAACACTGGAATGCGTTACCTAGGGAGGTGGTAGAATCTCCTTCCTTAGAGGTTTTTAAGGTCAGGCTTGACAAAGCCCTGGCTGGGATGATTTAACTGGGAATTGGTCCTGCTTTGAGCAGGGGGTTGGACTAGATGACCTCCAGGGGTCCCTTCCAACCCTGATATTCTATGATTCTATGTTGGGTCTGGTTCTCAAGGATGCTGAGCTCCCACATTTTCAACTGAAATCAGTGGGAGCTGCAGGTCACCAGTACACACGTCTGAAAAGTCAGAGCCAAGATTCAATCTTAAGAGGGTCTGGGTTCCAATAATAAAATGCCTTTATTATTGGAAATGTTTTATAGCTTATATGAACATTTATTCCAATATTACACAAATCTTTAAAAGTCCCTTTCCGGGTGAATTTACCAGCTACCTACAAAGGGAAGTTGTAACCATTGTCAGCATCAGAATAATCAATTTAAATGATAAACTAGGGCCTAGGAAACAGAGGCCCCAGTTCTCAGTCCGTCCATGGCTAAGACCCTGAATAGAGGGCAGCAGGGGGGCAAAGTTGGGTATGAGACATCTTTGTGCTTCTTGTGGTCTGGGGACATTTGGGGTTGGTGCACAACCACCAATGTAGGTTAGAAGAGCCTCAGGTCTACTCTACCCCCGGTGGGCCGCGACACACAGAGAATAGCTTTATCATCGGTGTTCTAGCCGTGCCCCCAACTTGCCCCTTCACACCAAGGACAGTGGATGGCAGCAGCTCTAACAGTGCTACACCAGAGGGGATTTACAAAGAGGGACCCTCCCACAGACCATTTTTGCGCCCTTTACGCTACCAGAGCGATATAAAGGCTCCTTACTGCAACAGAGAAGCAGTTCCAGAATCTTTGCATTGTGCTGAGCCTTGTGATTGAGTCCTCGTTTTCTTTTGTGTTTGAATAAGCATGTGTCATATAACACAAGACAGTGTTCCAAAAGACCCTCCATTAAAATCAGTAGAAAAATGAGCGTCAGCCATTTTATGGCAAGCTGCATGGCTCAGCTTCTGTTTGCTCACTGTTCATAACTGATTTTGATCAAATGATCCTTCTGAGTTGTTAATGCATGAATGAAATATGTAGAAGTTTTGAATCCAAAGACCTTTGCCTTTGGACATTTCCCATTGTTTCTCTGAGTTTTTACTAGACTGTTAACTATTTACTAGATAAACGATTAAGGATACAGAACCATGCTGATAACATTTCTTCAAAGACACTGTTTATAAAGCTTTGGCACTGTATGAAAAAGTGAAACTTTTGCATTTTATTTTGGATTTTCCCAGATGAAGAATGGAAATCCCCACCATGCTGTCTGATAATGAGGCTATTATGATGTCTAAAACTAAACTGCTGTTGGCATACGTGTCTAAACATTAAATTAAAAGAGGCCATTTCCTGAACACGCTGCAATATTAAATCGCTGTAAGAGTGATTTTCTAGACACAGAGTTTAATTCCTCAACAGGGAGAACAAATCATGTGGATTTGAGTCACCAAAAAGAATCCTGGCTGTGATCATAAGGTGTTTATTTTACTTATAAAGTTAGATTATCCTTTTGTAATTATTAAAAAACAAATCAACCCCCCAACCTCATTCTCTAAGAACAAGGAATTATTTCCCTACAGGGTATAATAGTCTTGGAAAGCTCTATTACCTTGTCTGCATATTTTTTTTCTAGAAAAAAGTTTCAGAGGAAAAATTTGACGCAGCTCTAATCTCGAGTCTTAAACAACCTCAGGTCTCCTAGCCGTTCCTACTAGGGTTACCACCTGTGATGAGCTGCCAAAATCTTAACAACGGGTTCCCTCCTCACCCCACGAGGGGGTCATTGCCCACCCCCGCCCCCTGGGACTCCTGCCCCATCCAATCCCCCGTGTTCCTTGATGCCCCCCCCCAGAACCCCTGCCCCATCCACCCCCTCCCCTGTCCCCGTCTGCCCCCAGAACCAGGCAGGAGGGTTTCGTGGGCACCATAGTGGGTGCCCACCCCACCCCTAAGAGCCAGAGGGACCTGCCGGGGGCGAGGTGGGGAGTTCCGGCAGTGCTTATTTGGGGCAGCTCCCAGGAAGCATCTGGCAGGTCCCTCTGGCTCCTAGGGGTGGGGGAGCGCAGCTAGGGGAGGAGCAGGGGGAGTGGCCGCTCCCCCACTGATCACATCAAAAGTGGCACCTTATCATAGAATCATAGACTATCA
Organism: Lepidochelys kempii; assembly: GCF_965140285.1. Taxonomy (NCBI): domain Eukaryota; kingdom Metazoa; phylum Chordata; order Testudines; family Cheloniidae; genus Lepidochelys; species Lepidochelys kempii. The sequence goes on from NC_136382.1 coordinate 61,151,973, forward strand.
GGGTTGGAAGGGACCTCAGGAGGTCATCTAGTCCAACCCCCTGCTCAAAGCAGGACCAATCCCCAATTTTTGCCCCAGATCCCAAATGGCCCCCTCAAGGATTGAACTCACAACCCTGGGTTTAGCAGGCCAATGCTCAAACCACTGAGCTATCCCTCCCCCCTTAGGCGCTGACTCCCTGGGTACTCCGGGGCTGGAGCACCACGGGGAAAATTTGGTGGGTGCAGAGCCCCCACCGGCAGCTCTCCGCCCGGCCCCAGATCACCTCACCTCCGCTCTGCCTCCTCCGCTGAACGCGCCGCCCCGCTCTGCTTCTCCATCCCCCCTTCCCACGAATCAGCTGTTCAGCAGGAGGCCTGGGAGGGCTGAGAAGCAGGCGGTGGCTTCACACTCAGGCCGAGGGAGGCGGAGGTGAGCTGGGGCGGGAAGCGGTTCCCCTGCACGGCCCCTCCCGGGTTACCTGCTGCGGGGCGGGCAGCCCTCCTCGCGCCCCTCCCGCCCCAGCTGCCCTCCGCTCCGCCTCCCTGGACCTGAGCAGGAAGCCGCGGCCTGCTTCTCAGCCTGCCCCAGCTTCCCACGCGAACAGCTGATTCGTGGGAAGCCGGGGGGGGGGGGGCGGAGAAGCAGAGAGGGGCGGTGCGTTCGCGGGAGGACCTGGAGGCAGAATGGAGGTGAGCTGGGGCTGGGAGTGGGGCGGGGAGCTGCCGGTGGGTGCTCTGCACCCACCAAATTTTCCCCTTGGGTGCTCTAGGGCTGGAGCACCCATGGAGTCTGCGCCTAAGGCACCACTTTTGGCCAGTTAAATTTAGAAGCCCTTTTAGAACCGGTTGTCCCTCGCTCAACAACCAGTTCTAAAAGGGCTTCTAAATTTAACCACCGGTTCTAGCTAACTGGTGTGAACCGGCTCCAGTTCACCACTGGTTATCACTTGTCCTGAAATTTTCAGGGCAGTCCAAATTTTCACAGGTCTGTTTTGCATTCTACAACCCTAGCCCAGGACTATTCAATGGTATGTAGTTGCTAACTGTTGTTTAACAAGGCCTGAATTTATTTTGGGAGTCCCCATGCATTGCAGTTGTGCACTGTCATCATATTACCTATGAAGATGCAGGTGACATCACACTGCCTCTGGGTGAAAACTTGATTTTGTACCACAGGACAAATACAAATAGATAGTAATATTGTACACATACACACAAAAACTACATTAAAATAACACTATTAAGGTTGTGAAGTCAACTCAGGAGATAGAAAATGCCAGAATTAAGGTTGCCTGTACCACTTTAATTTGGGCCCCCTTTTTGTACATGTATTATGATACAGTCTAATTATATTGCAGATGAAGGGTTAGACTCAACAATATTGCTTCCATTCCATGATCTGAATGGGAGGGTGTGGTAGTGGTCACAGGCTCTTATTGCTCTAAGTTTAACTCCTTCTGCAATGTCCCCTCCAACTGGTCCCTGCCCAGTCCTTTTCTACCTTGGCTTAAAAAATTAACTTAAAAAAAAGCAAAGATGTCTCTACTGAGCATGTGTGAACTTCAGTTTTTCAGAGCCTTATCTCCTGGCCAAATGTGTGGGTGAACTTTTCAGAGGCACATCCCTGATACATAGGCCACTCTGTCAAATTTCAAGTCCGTGTTTCAAAGCATGGAGGTGTGAGAGCTTTTCAAAGAAAAAGCTATGAGAATTTTTTAATGTGGGCAAAACAAAGTGTTTTCTCCTAGTCTTGGTCTCAGGAATGGCTGAACAATTTGGGCTGATTTCTCCCCCCCCCCAAAAAAAAATTAATTTAGCCTGAGGCAACACTCAATATATAAAATTTCAGTCCAAACTGTTAAAATCTCGCAAAGTTATAAGCCCCTGAAAACAGGCTCTTTTAATGGGAAGTGTCAGCAACCTTAATAATTGGTGATGCTACTAGCACAATCATACTACAGACTAGAGAAAATTTACTCTCTAAGGGTATGTCTTCACTGGAGTGGGAGAATTAATTTCCAGTTCAAGGAGATGTACTCGCATTAGCTCTGATCGACCTAGCGTGCTAAAAGTACAAGTGTAGCTTCAGCAGTAGGGCTGGCTAGCTACCTTGTATACATACCTAGTGTTTTGAATGCCTATGTATTTGGGGAAGCTAGCCCCTTCTGCAGCTCGCGCTGCCATGGCTACACTTACACTTTTAGCATGCTAGCTTGATCTGAGCTAGCGTGGCTATATCTCCTTGAGCTAGGAATTACTTGTCCAGCTTGAAATGTAGCCACACCCTAGATCGGAGAATCATAGAATCATAGAATATCAGGGTTGGAAGGGACCTCAAGAGGTCATCTAGTCCAACCCCCTGCTCAAAGCAGGACCAATCCCCAATTTTTGCCCCAGATCCCAAATGGCCCCCTCAAGGATTGAACTCGCTATTTTCTTCACATACATGAAACAATGACATCTAAATTTAAACCACAAGATCTTCAGTTGTATTTATTACAGCCCCATATTCACTGTGCTGATCAGTGAGGACCCCAGTATGGGGATGCAGCTCCATAAGCTCAAATGCACACTGCTATACTTGGGTATGCCATAATTTTCATGGAAATAACAGAAGCTAATTTTGTGTGACCCTCCTTCCACTGTGTGCTCCTGCCCCATAGCATTTCTGAGTGTTCCTTCAGTGATCCCCATTGTGTCCGTCTTGGCAATCTTGTTCACTTAGAAATTCTACTCATTACAGTTTTCTGAGGGACTTGGTTCCAGTGATCTTTATTCTGAATTCATTTTTTTTTTCAATTTGCATTCCCACATGCCTTGTCTCATAATTTCTTATGGTCTAAAAATACTAATTCAACTTGGCATTTTCTGTTTCATTAAGGACTTTATATACCTCAATTAGATATTTGCCTGTGGCTTTTTCCTTCAAGGCATTTGATGCTTCTGTTTATATATAAAAGCCCTGCTCTTTTCACTGATAGTTCCTTACCTGTGGGCTCCACAGCCTCCTTTGATGCTGAATTCTTTCAAGTGCTACTGCTAAGAACATGGTTTTTTTAATGAGGTGTTGGTGAAGAATTAGTGCCTTTAAGATAAAAACACAGACAAGGGACTGCGTAGGACATTTTATATATCTGATTTTATATCTATCTATCTATCTTTATGCACCTTTACTAACTTCATACATTTGTGGAACTTGCAGGTTGAATTTTAGGTCTTGCGGGTCTTTGGCACTATCAAGGTTCTTCAATGTAAGCACAGTTCTATGGAGTAACCTGTTCCAAAATATGTGCATATCCCTGACTGAAGTGGAAAAGAGGTTTGTGGGGGGCCACTATTTTATGAGGAGGTGTTCAAAGATATCCCCAATGTCTCTGTGCAGCACTACTTGACTCCACTTCATGATTAATCTCTTCAATGGGGGAAGACACTGCAGTGTAAAAAATACTAAGGGGTTGACACTGGGCCTGATCCAGCATCCATTGAAATCAACAGGAATCCTTCCATTAACTTCAAAGGGCTTAGGTCAGGCCGGGTGGGATGATGTTTCCAGAAATGCTGCATTTTGAAGGCAGGACTCTCAAAATCAATGCACTAACCCAGCTGTTTGCTGAAGTATATTGTGAGCATAGTGATGTGAAAGAGACAGCATTTCCCTTTCCTCCCACCTGTCTTATTAACTAATACTATAAACTGCCTAAAATAGTTATCTCTAATTAGAGGATCATCAAGCAAGAGCAGTGTGGGGTTATTGTCCCTGCGTTTTATGAGAATACCAAAATGGGGTGAGCCTAATTAGAAACCTGACATGACAGGAAGTCAGTGGTGGGTCATGAAAGCTACAGTACAGTCATGTGAAAGAAGGTCAGGGTTATTGTTCAGTGAACCCTTAACTCACTTATTATTCAACTTTCCAAATAAAATAACACCTTAGTTTTCAAATGTTGTAAAACTCAGTCCTACAAGTAACAGGTTGCTAGAAGGGATGAACTGCTTGAGTCCAGAATAATCCTGAGGGTACGGAGTCAGTAAGGACATGTACAATGAAAACAGATTGTAAAATTACCTTGATAGCTTCATTAGTATATTAGGTGCTACTTTCAGTGGTTTATTAAAACCATAATTTTGTATTAAAATTCTTCATTAAAGAGAACAATGTGCTATTTGTATTTATCAGTATTAAATTCCTTCTCAAACAAGCCACACACCATATCAAACAAGAAGGTCTAGATGAAATCAGTGTTTAAATGAATGAAGGCAGTGGAGCAACAGAAAAATTGAGATGCAAAGCATCTCTGAGATGAATGTACTTTAAAAAAGAAGCTGACTCAATGATGAGCAATGAGAAGCTTACCCAAAACCATAATACTAGGGGTAGGACTCACCACTCCAATTCCCGTTGCAGACTGATATGCAATCAAAGCTCAAAAGTGCAAATATGTTGACATATCCAAGTGTTTAAAATGAGGGATGTTATCAATATAACCAAAAACTTTACAGAACACCTGAAAATTTAAAGAAATGTGTAGCTAGGTACACGAGATGTTGCTGAATTGCGACTGTGGATAATATATTTTATTCTGGAGCTTTCTGAAGCATGGCATAAGTAAGGGATTGGAGTACCATTTTTGTGTGGATTAGGTGGGAGCAATTTTAAATTAAATTTTGACAAGCCTCATAAACAATGCATATACTCTAGAACTGAGGAAGTGATTTGAAATGAAATTCTAAATAGGACGCTTAAAACCCTAGAGTCCTTTTCTTCTTTTCTCTACTGATAGAGCAACATGACAAATTACCATTATCTGCAAGATGAAGAACAACATAATACTCGGACATGCAGCTCTGTGGTACCAGAGTTTATTAGTCTATGCAATAACAAAAACAATACAAAAGTCCCATGAGATAAGAACATGGCGCCTCATTTTCTAAAACCAAAACCAAACATAATATTGAATGTTTTAAAAAGGAAAACTGACTATGATCAACTCTGAGGTGCCCCGGCCTCTCCAGCATTTCTGTACTTACAAGGGAAAATAATGAAAATAGCCTTCACATAGGTTCTCAGTTCAAGCAAATGCCTATATCTGGAAATCACTGAAAGAACAGATATTTTATATTCCTAAGCCAATATGCCTTTGAAATGATGTATGCAATCATCTTATTTTTCATATTCCTGACACTACTAGAGTGTGTGTAAGAGAAATTGAAGGGTCTGTCCAAACGTGGGGGCCCTACTGTTTTGGAGAAATATCTGTTGTGTGTGGCTACCACATACTTCAATTTGGCCAGCTTGATAAACACTATAGCCCAGATCCTTAATTTAGGAGCCTTTTGATTTCAGTGGGAGTGGGACACCTAAATACCTTTAAGGATTTGGGCCAAGGTGGGCAAATTGCTGGTAAACTCCAAATGCTTTTTGCCACTTGAGCAAAGCAAAGCAACACAGATATCTTTTGCCTTAATTGGACAGTCAAATTAGGTTTATGGATGCTTTGCATCACCAGAGCAGTTTAAAGTAGCCAAGGCATAACTGGTGAATCTGGCCCTAAATGCGAGGACTCAGGCAGGTCAGATGCTAGTAAAAATGGCTACAATCAAACATGGTACAAATAGGCACAGTATGAGCTTCCTCACATTTCTGCCAATTAATCCATATCCTTCTTGACCTACATAGTTCCACTTTTGAGCATGTCCTCCAAAGGGATGGCTAGTCATGTTGAATTATGCCTGATTCTGAGATGCAGAACAATTTGTCTAATGGAGGGAATAGAATAAGACCCTCAAATTCACTTTACTAGTGATCCAAACCAGGTTACGCCAAAGTCTACACAGATGAAAGGCTTACAAATAGGGCTGTCAAGTGATTACAAAAATTAATCACAATTTAAAAAATCACACGGTTAAAAAATGAACTGCAATTAATTGTACTGTTAATAACAGAATAACATTTATTTAAATATTTTTGGATGTTTTCTACATTTTCAAATATATTGATTTCAATTACAACACAAAATACAAAGTGTACAGTGCTCACTCTATTTATTTTTTATTACAAGTATTTACACTGTAAAAACAAAAGAAATAGTATCTTTCAATTCACCTAATACAGCTACTGTAGTGCAATCTCTTTATCATGAAAGTTGAACTTATAAATGTAGAGCAATGTACAAAAAAATAACTGCATACAAAAAATAACTGCATTCAAAAATAAAACAATGTAAAACTTTAGAACCTACAAGTCCACTCAGTCCTACTTCTTGTTTAGCCAATTGCTCAAATAAGTTTGTTTACATTTGCAGGCGACAAGGCTGCCCGCTTCTGGTTTACAATGTCACCCGAAAGTGAGAACATGTGTTCAAATGGCACTGCTGTAGCTGGCATTGCAAGATATTGACGTGCCAGATGCACTAAAGATGCATAGTCCCTTCATGCTTCAACCACCATTCCAGAGGACATGCATCATGCTGATGACGGGTTCTGCTTGATAACTATCCACAGCAGCGTGGACCAACACATGTTCATTTTCATCATCTGTGTTAGCTGCCACTAGCAGAAGGTTGATTTTCTTTTTTGGTGGTTTGGATTCTGTAGTTTACGCATCGGAGTATTGTTCTTTTAAGACTTCTGAAAGCATGCTTCAAACCTCATCCCTCTCAGATTTTGGAAGACACTTCAGATTTGAAGGCACTTCGACCTTGGGTTGAGTACTGTAGCTATCTTTAGAAATCTCAGTTTGGTACTCTCTTTGTGTTTGTCAAATCTGCAGTGAAAGTGTTCTTAAAACAAACAACATGTACTGGGTCATCATCTAAGACTACCATCATATGAAATATATGTCAGAATGTGGGTAAAAAAGAGCAGGAAACATACAATTCTCCCGCAAGGAGTTGATTCAGAAATTTAATTAATGCATTTTTTTAACAACCATCATCAGGATGGAACCATGTCCTCTGGAACGGTGGCCAAAGCGTGAAGGGGCATATGGTAAACATTCGTATCTGGCATATAAATATCTTGCAGTGCCGGCTACAAAAGTGCCATGTGAACACCTGTTCTCACTTTCAGGTGATATTGTAAATAAGAATCAGGCAGCATTATCTCCTGTAAACGAATTTGTTTGTCTTAGTGATTGGCTGAACAAGAACTAGGACTGAGTAGACTTGTAGGTTCTGAAGTTTTATATTGTTTTGTTTTTGAGAGCAGTTATGTAACAAAACTAAATTTGTAAGTTGCACTTTCATGATAAAGAGATTGCACTACAGTACTTGTATGAGGTGAATTGAAAATACTATTTCTTTTATCATTTTTATAGTGCAAATATTTGTAATAAAAATAATAGAAAGTGTGCACGGTACACTTTGTGTATTCTGTGTTGTAACTGAAATCAATATATTTGAAAATGTAGAGAAACATCCAAAAATATTTAATAAATGGCAATTAGTATTCTATTGTTTAACAGTGCAATTAAAGCTGCAAATAACCGTGATTAATTTTTTGAGTTAATTGCATGAGTTAACTGCTATTAATTGACCGCACTACTCACAAACCAAGTCCTGTACAGCTGCACTCTTTGCTCCTCTAAGCTATGTAAACAGCTAGGATAAAGTACTGGATTCCAAAATGAAATTTCTGGTGGAAATATTTTCAGTTCCTAAAAATCTTTTCACTGGGAGGGCAAAACTGAGGAACTGAATTCCTCTAGTCTGCTCACAAATATGAGGTAGCTTGACTTGGCTACAGCCAGAAAATGAATAGCCAACTGCGTAATAATATTCCCCTTTTACTTAATTACCCAGTCAGTTTCCAGGTATAGCCATTCCAACCATCAGAAGCATCCTCTGTTAGAAACTCCTGTTGGTGCAATTTGCATGGCAGCTTCCAATTACTTACAGAGTATGTGGTAATGAAGAAAATATATTCTTTTCTGTCACCAGCTCAGTTACTGGTCAATGGCACCAATATTCCCATCTGCAAAGGAATAGTATAGCTTTAATCAAACAAAAAATTCTTTGAATGAAGGGGGAAAATTGAAATGAAAGTTAAATCTATTAATGCAACTAAATGAGCAAGAAACTCATTTTTATAATAATTTCTGCAGAAAGGCTTCTATTAATCAAATGCCATACTGACACACACAATGATGTCATTCCTTTATGGGGCTAACGCGTTAGATTTCTACCTGCTTGGAGAAAAGCCCTACAGAATAATAGACCAAAGCATTAGAAAGGGAATTGACTCTTTCTTGTAGACCATGGGCATCATTACTTGTAATAGTGCTTAATCCTTTCATGAATTTACTTTTCCACGAACTACTGGAAATTGAACAGCGTCACACTGAGAAGTAGTGTTAAGAATTTAATAGAATAACCTACAGTATGTTCAAACAATAGTCAGGGCCAATTTTTTTAATGTGCATGAACAGACTCAGATGTGCAAGAACAAATGTCTATATGTATATGCATCAAGAGTTACACGTGTATTTCGGATTTTTCATAAGTTCAAATGAGCCCACACAATTTATTATATACACTATTGAAAATTTGGCCCTGTGTGTCTGTTTAAATTGACTGATGCCATAATATTTAAAACAACAGTGTCAATACCATCTTTAAAGGATACAGCTATGCCAAGCCACTCTTAAAAATGTCTGGCTTTATCTTATAAATCTAATCCCTAATACTGAAGGGTCATTGAACCCCCTAAAAAGTTAAGTGCAGTGATTTTTAAAATCAAAATTTTAGTTCCATACACATTCCTGGAAGCCAGAATTTCTAACAAAGATAGCACGTAGGACAGGATATTTTTACTGAAAGAGGGAAGAATAATCTTCAAGGTCCCGTAACAGTGTCCCTTTAACCAGTAAGTAACTATAAAGGTTGCAGTGATCTCTGAGCAGTTTCTTACTATATACTGTGTGAGCTTCAATAACCAGACACATACAGGCTGGTGAGGGACACAATTTCATCCTCAACTCTTAATTTGCAGACTTAAAATAAATCTTAACCATTTCTTTCAAGGTATTATTTTAATGTTACTGCTTTGTTTCCTATTTCTTTAATTAAGAGAAATCTTGCAGAAATGTAGGAAAACTAACACAGTGGATTGGAATGATTCCCTTTGCAGTCTGGGCTATTGTGAAAATGGCTTTTTTTGGAAGCAATTTTTAAAATATGTAGTGTTTAGCTCACAGATTTGTTAGTCTATTCTATAAAGACATTCTGAATGATATTGGAGTAAATTATCTATAGAAACAGCCTCTCTAGATTATCATGTAATTTAAGAATTTCTCTTGTGTTTTTAAGTTTCTTATTATGTCTCTAAGGACAGCTTGTTAATAGCTAGTTTATAAATACATTTTTGGGTGTGTCACATAGGTTTTTAAACTATCAAACAGGTTTTTGCATTTTCAGATTCCATTTGGCACATTTTGGGCTCAAGCATGCGGACTAGCAGAATTTTGTCTGGCAAGGTAACTTTTCTTGACATGTGTTTGAACAGTTTTTTATGCTGCATAGAATAATATCAACAGGTCCATAGAATTATGAGTTACATCTAAAGTATAATATGTTACCGGCTTTGATAACATATATGTATTGCATATTTTTGACACACAAAAGGTGATGAATCATATTTGAAAGCAGTAAAGCTTAATCTTACATTGATGTAACCATTAATTGGAGAGACTGGGTAATTTAAATCTGAAATCATGAAATGTCTATGCAGTGGTCTCTCTCCCCCTCACAGTTCTTGTGAAGAATGCCCAAATGCAACTGACTTTCTTAGTGTTGATTTTTAGTTTAACACTTTAAGCATGATTTGAAGATGTGATATTGATTATTTTATTCTATCTTTTTTTTTTCTATTTAGGTTCTTCTAGTGTTCCCACCATAGTCATAGCTGAGAACCAGACTAAATTACATTTGTCCATATGCTATTCACGTACTGTAATATCGACCGTGCTTTCTGATTTTGAGTCCTCCTTTTCGACTTCTGCCAAAACAATCAGCTTAGTATGTATTTTCCGCCCAGTCCTCTTTTAAACATTTCTGGTCAAGAAGTACAGAACATCCTGTCCTTAGCCTTTTCAGTGGAATTTCTGTGGTCATATTACAGGCCTGCTAGTCACTTTACAGCCACTCTCACTATCAGTTTAAAGATAATTGTCAGACTAATCAAAGCCGTAGATAATGCTTGAAAAAGTTACATAGCTAGACTTACCTTTTCACTCCTTAGAGTACTGGGTGAAGTAGTGCTCCCATAACGAGTATTCTTAGCACTTCTGAAGCAGCCAGTGATAATGAGAAACAGCAAAAGGGTGCACCGAGAATTTGACGGAAAAAAAAATTAAGAGAAGCTTGTCAGTTTCTGATCAAAGAGAATTCACGGAAACCAAAAGAGAGAATAATGAAAATAGAAGAATTCTTACCCTTTAAAACTGGTGATTTGGGGAAAGGAAAAAATGCCTTTGGTGTCAAATACATAATATGGACTGAATTCCAATCACTGTGAAACATCTGGAGCAGTTCTTGTAAGAAATAAAAAATGGAGTTTTCTTTGCAATTTGAGTTTAAGATCCGGCCTAGTGGAATGTCATGTTAAAGGTGACATTTTACAATAATGGACCTTTGGGCCGCTGGGAATGAACATGAGGCGGAAAGAATACCAGAAATACAGTCATGTCTATATGATATTCAGCTCTTCCGGAGATCTAGCATCTGATCACTGTCAAATATTAGCTCAAAAGGATGAGCAGAAGACTGTATTAACTGCAGCAGAAATGTGGTGTGTGAAGGAGCCATGCTGCCTTACCTGAGTGCAGGGGTTGGGAGGGTACCAGAGCAGGCTTGGAGGCACAGAACCATGGGGCTTAGGGTGCATAACCACCACCCACTCCTCAGCATGGTCAAAGAATGATCCTAAGAAAACTGAGAGAGGATCCTTGCAGAATCTTCATCTCCCACAGGTATCGGGGGAGCAATCAAGGCCTGTGACTCTATGAAATGTACAAATGCAATATAATGGCAAAGGTTTAGGTCATCTCCAGCAGTCCATGTGCTGATTGTTATGTACCACAGGGTCCAAACTAGTTACTTTTAGTGCATTTCCAGAGCGTATCTCTGGGAATGATGCCCTCAGAAATACTATTTCTTATATAATGCTAGAGATTTTATTAATAAAATGCCAATAGAATGCATTAATAACTTTAATTAAAACAACAAGGAGTCCGGTAGCACCTTAAAGATGAACAGATTTATTTGGGCATAAGCTTTCGTGTGTAAAACCCCCCACTTCTTCAGATGCTTAATTAAATTACTTTAATTTAATTTAATTTAATTTAATTCTTCAGATGTTAATTAAAACGTGCCCTAATCATTTTAAAGAAATTCTTACTACTTTGGAAGTAACCTTATTTTTCATTTTTTTGGTCAGTTTCTAAGATTTTCAAATGCTTTTCTCTTACACATTAGAAATTTGCCCTGCTTCCTTTGCTGTAGCCTTAATATTTTCTTGTATTTTTCAACAATAAGCCATATAGTATATTATCTGTGATTTCCCTCCCGTACAATTATTAAAGAGTATTGTGTGGAAATAGAGGAAGATTGCAAAAGGAATAGGATAATGAGTACTTTAAGCATACAGGGGAGGTTTGGATATGATGAGTTTAGCCCCGGAGGGAAGTCAAAATACATAGACACAAGATACTGAGGGTCAGAGACTATTTAATGGACATTCAAGAAAATGGAAAAGGGCAGAATTGACCTTGCACTGTTTATAAAGGAAAAAATGGCAGTAATTTAGATTCTGGAGGAACTATAATAAAGAGAAATGATGTATGACTAGAGATCAGTTTAAACCAAAAACTTTGGGAGGGGGGCATTGGGATTGAACATCTGGTTTTGAATGGTGTGGCTGGGTCTCATCCCTAATTCATGCTAGCAGTTACACAGGATGAGTGTTTGTGCTGCACCTCTAAGAAGAGTGGCACAGTACTTGCAGCCAGGTGGGAGTGAGGATGCTGAGTTGCCTGGAAGCCACCTTTGTACCTTCCTAATTCTGGGATGCTTTAGGGACTGAAGCACAACTCTACCACCTTCACCCCACCATTGGCATGTTCCCAAACACTAAGGCACGAGAGGAAATCCTTGGATGATAGCTTGTGGTCTCCCTTAGAGCAACCATAGGGGAATTTCCTCCCACCAGAACTAGGGCTTTTAGAGACCCTTTATACTCCTTCAGCCCTTTTGTCCAGTGAAAGAGGGTCTGAGTAGGGATGAGAATCTAACCCACGGATTTCATGCTTTTACAAAGAAAATGTGATGGGCAATTTTGTCAGAAAGAAGCAAGAAATAGATAACAATAAGCCTGGTTTATGAAAAAGGAAAAAAAAAAAGTGGCAAGTGTAACTAAGCCAGTAAGTTAGCATGGCTGCTGTGTAGCAAGTTGCTTTCCACACTGTGTAAAGAAAGAATCTATAACATAGGGGTGTTTTGAGTTGGATCCAACAAGGTACTTAAGCATACCTAACTTTAGATCAAAATAAGATTACTCCGGTGCCCGAGTCCCTTGCTGAACCAGGACTGTATGAGTAAGAGACTGGACGTGACTGGATGAAGAAGCTAGAGAAGTTGTGGTGTGTGTAAGTAATAGTGAATGAGTCAGATTCATAACTATAATAAAAGCTGAACCAAGAAGGGGGAAAATCAGAGTGTTAAATTTCAGGAGAGCCAGTTATGAGAAAATGCTGTAGTGTCAATGGATTTAAAGGGAGGAATACAGAAATTCAAAGAGAAAGAAAGTTTTAATAGCACAACTAGTTAACAGATGATACAGCAGCCTTACCTCCAAAAAATCCTACACTGCTTATCAAATTTTACCAAGTATTTCCATTATGAAAATGCAGCCACTTGCAGAGTAGAAAACCACCAGCTTATATACATCCAACTCAGCAATTTTATATGTCTCTCAGACTTTCTATCATCAACAACATACTCTTGAATGATATCCATGGGATAAAATTAAATAAACATTTTAATCTTTGAAATGTAAGTACACTCCTATAAGAACTGTGTAATTCACAGAAGAGAAAAATCCAGAGAACACTGGGAATATTGCTATAACTAGTAGCAGCTGTCAAAAAGGAGAAAACTTTTTAAATGTGTCCACTATTCAATTTCCCATCAACCTCAGTGGAAATACTTCCAAAATCTCTGAAGCATCCAGCATGCTTTGGGGTATTATAATTAATAAGTGATAATATATACAACCATGTATTGCCACTAACATAGGCTAGGCTATTCTGAAAAATTAGACTGACCTAACCAAGTTGCACAAGGCTGACCCGCACTGTAGATGCAGCTATGTTGATGGAAGAATTATTCTGTTGCCCTAGACACTGCCTCTCAGAGGGGTGGATTAACTACATTGATGGAAAAAACCCATTGCTGCTGTAGCCGCTATAAAGTAGGCATACCCATAATGTATCTACTTTCTTAGCCATCACCATTCCATAAATACTGTATTTCTCTAATATTACTCAGTTACACAACTGATTATAGAGTCTTTTTGCACAGTCTTGCAATGGGCATGATTATGTGCCCCTGTATACACCTGGATACAAGCAGGTGCTAAAGTAATGGATCTTGTGTTTGGGGGAAATGACTTTGCCAGCTTAATAGGGTTATTTGATTTTTGAGAACTGCTAGCATTTAACACAGCTGCCCAATAAAAAACTTTCCTTCGCATACTATGGATAAAGAGCTCACTTCCACAGGGTGCTGAGCACCTCCAAGTACCACTGAACACTGTACCTCGCAGGATTAGACCCACAGAGGATATTACTGTAGAGATGGCAAAAACCACATCTGTCCTCAGTTAACAATCAGTGCTATGTTTGCCTGGAGCAAATAACATAAGTAGTTAAAAATCAACCGAATGAAAAATGTAACAGAGTTCCAAGTAATCTGGGAAGAATTTGAGAGAGAAAATTACACTGGAAATTAAACAATTTCCTTTTTGGTTGTTCTTCCTGCACCTCATAGTCATTACAATGTTGAAAAACACTATAGGACATAGTGGATTATAATGTAATAGGTATGTAATGTTCCTTAGCAACATTTAAAAGTATGGAATAAAAATTCCCATTGAATTCACAAGAACAAGCTTAATGAGAATAAAAACAAATGACTAAGTATTTTTCAAAGATTAATGGAAAAGAATTCAGTGAAGAAGTCTGAAGACCCTCTAAAGGATAGCAAAAATAATTTATGGATAGAAGAAAATTCAACATTCTTTGCGTATTTTCACAGTGCAGTAGTAGAAATGGTCATACGTTTCAATGGGAGGAAGAAAGGGATAAATGAAGGCCAGTGGAATCCCACTTCAATTTATAAAGGACGGGGGGAGGAGGAGAAGAGAGAAGTATCTTTTAACTTCCTTAAGGGAAGGTAAATTCCATATAGTATACATGGAAGAATCTATCCACCCAGGGATGTTACATAATATGTACTTTCCCTTCCTCAAATTTGGGCCTAAAACAATTTTATGCCGTGTCTTTTTTAAGAAGTCTAAGGAAGGACTGGAACACGGCAGATTTCTAAGCATGTATGGTGACACTAATTGGGAACAAGATATGGGAACACTAACTGTAGCATATTAGGACTTGTATACACGTACATTTTATAGTGCTCTAACGTGCTGGCTCAGGGACTGAAAAATCAGCCCTCTGAGTGCAGCAAGCCACGCTCCCAGCACTTGCAGCTAATCCCCTCGTGGAGGTGGATTGCTAGGAGCGCTGGGAGAGCTGTCTCCCAGCGCTCGCACGTGACACTCGCACTTCAAAGCGCAGCCGCAGGAGCGTTCCCACTGAAGTGCTTTGAAGTTTCCAGTGTAGACATACCCTTACAGATAGTTAGCCTGAATTTTTATTAAAAGAAACAAGCCAAACTGCTGGACAGGAAGGAATTTTCTCCCAGGTCAGACTAGCAATGACTGTCAGGGTTTTTTGCCTTCCTCTGCAGCATCTGGGTGCCAGTCTCTTGATAGGATTACCTGAGTATGTTTCATTTAATAAAATTCTCTGCCATTGCAGGGGCCTCAGGCACTGGTCCCTCCTATTCTCTCTGTGTGGCACACAGTAGTCTCCTGTGGGTTGTAATACTTTGGTCTAATTTTGGTTGTTAGGTTGCATGAGTATCAGGTAGGTATGGCACTGCCTCGTCTCAGACAGAACACCAAATATCAGAGTCCTGAGGTAGAAGAGCCTATACTGAGAGAGCCATTTGATCCATAGTCCTACACTGGAATCATGGGAAGGGGGTTCAGCCAAACAAATTGGATCCTGGGGCAAGAAACAGGTCTCCGGTGAAAATCAGTTAGGTGCTAACTGTGATTCAGCATAATTAACACATTCTTCATGGTCTGTGACCTGGAAATGACTGAAGTGAAACAAATAAATCATGCCGCTTTGCTGAGGTAGCCAATAGAGAGGTAACCAAAAAGGGAGCTGTGTGGATACAGTATTTTTCATTTATTTAGAAAAATGCAATATTCAGCAATCATGTGGATTGGTGCCACTAAGTCTACAACCAGTGAGTGAATGACAATGAGATAAATGGAGCATTTTAAACTATGAAAGGTATAATTTCATGCCCATGCTTGCTTATCAAAGGAAAACTACTGTTTTTGATCAGCCCTGCATCTGAAAGATGAGATGTGCTACTCTGCATTAATAAGATGTGCAATGTATTTGAAAATAAAGTTATTAATGACACTTGTTATCAAAAACATTATTTTCAAGTACAATGCACAGATTGTTCAGGCAGAGAAGTGTTTCTTATTCCTTAGAATTTTCAGAGCACTGTGCTGATCAAAAAGTGTGTGGTTTTCTTTTGTTTCAGAACTCCATGTGTGAGAAAGAAGACTGCAGAATGAGAATAAAGTGTACAATGTGTGAGAGAGTCTTGCAGCAGTTCACAGCATGTACCATGGCTGCCGATGAAATTAAAAGCCTAATACAATTTTTGACTGTGGCAAGAAATTACCATTTCAGCCAACAGTTATTTTCATTTGCAGCTACATTATCTACAAATATATAAACACTCAGAACATAAGCCAACAATTAACCACCTGCAGTTGGAGGGACTGAACATGTTATTTCATACTACAACTATCCAGTATGATACTTTCCTTTGCAACATCTGGTTCTGGTTGCAATCAGAGACAATGTACTGGAGTACTTGATCTGTTAGTCCAATCTTGAATGGCATTCACTCTGGTCCTACTCCTCTCAGAACGCTAGTCTCATTTTCTATGTGGTTCTTTACTGTGTCCAGAAAGGAAATGGCAGGGAAGGCCATTTTGGATTAGGCGATTAGGATGAGGGAAATGTAGACATCACATACTACACACGGATATCTCCTCACACAAATCTCTACCATGGATTCTTTTCTTCTGAGAGGCCCATAGACATGAAACTTATTTTTTTAAAAGTAAAAATAACATATTAACCATTTTTCTAGGTCCCCTGATGTGACTTCTTATTTTTGTTTTACAGTGATCAACTGTGCTAGGTGGTTTAGGTAACAAGACATGGTCCCTGCTCTGAAAACCTAACAATCGCATCTTATCACACTTGTCTGTCTTTTAATTCCTCAGGACAGGGAATGTATCTGTAGCTTATCCTGTAGAGCAGGGATTCTCAGCTTTTTTCTTTCTGAGGCCCCCCCAATGTGCTATAAAAACTCCACAGCTCACTTGTTCCACAACAACTGGTTTTCTGCATATAAAAGCCAAAGCCGGCATTAGGGGGTAGCAAGCAGGGCACTTGCCTGGGGCCCCCTCAAAGCTAAGTTTGGCTTCAGCCTTGGGTGCCAGGGCTAAGGGCCCCGGTCTTCAACCCCAGGAGGTGGGGCTTTGGCTTTCTGCCCTGGGCCCCAGCAAGTCTAACACTGGCCCTGCTTGGCGGACCCCCTGAAACCTGCTCGTGGCCAGCCAGGGGGCCTCAAACTCCTGGTTGAGAACCACTGCTGTAGAGCACGGAGTACACTGAAGCTTAGGTGTAAATTTAAATTGACCATACTTACCAGAGGTACAAATATAGAAACACTGTCCACAGCCACATTTACACATACATGGTAGATCCATTTGTCCTAGAAGCTTTCCTCTCACAAACATCACACCATATATGTGGTGCAAATCTTAACATTACCTACCAACCAGAATGTAACAAAATACGTAGAAGGACTCTTAGAAGATCATTGAGACACCAGACTGCCTATTCATGCACTGTTTCAGAGTAACAGCCGTGTTAGTCTATATTCGCAAAAAGAAAAGGAGTACTTGTGGCACCTTAGAGACTAACCAATTTATCTGAGTATAAGCTTTCGTGAGCTACAGCTCACTTCATCGGATGCATACTGTGGAAAGTGTAGAAGATCTTATTATAGACACACTAAAAGCATGAAAAAATATCTCCTCCCACCCCACTCTCCTGCTGGTAATAGCTTATCTAAAGTGATCAGTCTCCTTACAATGTGTATGATAATCAAGTTGGGCCATTTCCAGCCCAAATCCAGGTTTTCTCACCCCCCCCACACACAAACTGAGCCCTGGTCTACACTAGGACTTTAGGTCGAATTTAGCAGCGTTAAATCGATGTAAACCTGCACCCGTCCACACAGAAGCCCTTTATTTCGACTTAAAGGGCTCTTAAAATCGATTTCCTTACTCCACCCCTGACAAGTGGATTAGCGCTTAAATCAACCTTGCCGGCTTGAATTTGGGGTACTGTGGACACAATTCGATGGTATTGGCCTCTGGGAGCTATCCCAGAGTGCTCCATTGTGACCGCTCTGGACAGCACTCTCAACTCAGATGCACTGGCCAGGTAGACAGGAAAAGAACCGCGAACTTTTAAATCTCATTTCCTGTTTGGCCAGCGTGGCAAGCTGCAGGTGACCATGCAGAGCTCATCAGCACAGGTGACCATGATGGAGTCCCAGAATCGCAAAAGAGCTCCAGCATGGACCGAACGGGAGATACGGGATCTGATCGCTGTTTGGGGAGAGGAATCCGTGCTGTCAGAACTCCGTTCCAGTTTTCGAAATGCCAAAACCTTTGTCAAAATCTCCCAGGGCATGAAGGACAGAGGCCATAACAGGGACCCGAAGCTGTGCCGCGTGAAACTGAAGGAGCTGAGGCAAGCCTACCAGAAAACCAGAGAGGCGAACGGCCGCTCCGGGTCAGAGCCCCAAACATGCTGCTTCTATGATAAGCTGCATGCCATTTTAGGGGGTTCAGCCACCACTACCCCAGCTGTGTTGTTTGACTCCTTCAATGGAGATGGAGGCAATACGGAAGCAGGTTTTGGGGATGAAGAAGATGATGATGATGATGAGGTTGTAGATAGCTCACAGCAAGCAAGCGGAGAAACCGGTTTTCCCGACAGCCAGGAACTGTTTCTCACCCTGGACCTGGAGCCAGTACCCCCCGAACCCACCCAAGGCTGCCTCCTGGACCCAGCAGGCGGAGAAGGGACCTCTGGTGAGTGTACCTTTTAAAATACTATACATGGTTTAAAAGCAAGCATGTGAAAGGATTACTTTGCCCTGGCATTCGCGGTTCTCCTAGATGTACTCCTAAAGCCTTTGCAAAAGGTTTCTGGGGAGGGCAGCCTTATTGTGTCCTTAATGGTAGGACACTTTACCACTCCAGGCCAGTAACACGTACTCGGGAATCATTGTAGAACAAAGCATTGCAGTGTATGTTTGCTGGCATTCAAACAACATCCGTTCTTTATCTCTCTGTGTTATTCTCAGGAGAGTGAGATATAATTCATGGTCACCTGGTTGAAATAGAGTGCTTTTCTTCAGGGGACACTCAGAGGAGCCCATTCCTGCTGGGCTGTTTGCCTGTGGCTAAACAGAAATGTTCCCCGCTGTTAGCCACAGGGAGGGGGGAGGGTTGAAGGGGTAGCCACGCGGTGGGGGGAGGCAAAATGCGACCTTGTAACGAAAGCACATGTGCTATGTATGTAATGTTAACAGCAAGGATTACCCTGAAAGAGTGTAGCCACTGTTTTATAAAATGTGTCTTTTTAAATACTGCTGTCCCTTTTTTTTTCTCCACCAGCTGCATGTGTTTCAATGATCACAGGATCTTCTCCTTCCCAGAGGCTAGTGAAGCTTAGAAAAAAAAAAACCGCACTCGCGATGAAATGTTCTCCGAGCTCATGCTGTCCTCCCACACTGACAGAGCACAGACGAATGCGTGGAGGCAAATAATGTCAGAGTGCAGGAAAGCACAAAATGACCGGGAGGAGAGGTGGCGGGCTGAAGAGAGTAAGTGGCAGGCTGAAGAGAGTAAGTGGCGGGCTGAAGAGAGGGATGAAGCTCAAATGTGGCGGCAGCGTGATGAGAGGAGGCAGGATTCAATGCTGAGGCTGCTGGCGGACCAAACCAGTATGCTCCAGTGTATGGTTGAGCTGCAGCAAAGGCAGCTGGAGCACAGACTGCCACTGCAGCCCCTGAGTAACCAACCGCCCTCCTCCCTAAGTTCCATAGCCTCCTCACCCAGACGCCCAAGAACGCGGTGAGGGGGCCTCCGGCCAACCAGCCACCCCACCACAGAGGACTGCCCAAAAAAAAAGAAGGCTGTCATTCAATAAATTTTAAAGTTGTAAACTTTTAAAGTGCTGTGCTTAAAGTGCTGTGTGGCATTTTCCTTCCCTCCTCCACCACCCCTCCTGGGCTACCTTGGTAGTCATCCCCCTATTTGTGTGATGAATGAATAAAGAATGCATGAATGTGAAGCAACAATGACTTTATTGCCTCTGCAAGCGGTGATTGACGGGAGGAGGGGCGGGTGGTTAGCTTACAGGGAAGTAGAGTGAACCAAGGGGCAGGGGGTTTCATCAAGGAGAAACAAACAGAACTTTCACACCGTAGCCTGGCCAGTCATGAAACTGGTTTTCAAAGCTTCTCTGATGCGTACCGCGCCCTCCTGTGCTCTTCTAACCGCCCTGGTGTCTGGCTGCGCGTAACCAGCAGCCAGGCGATTTGCCTCAACCTCCCACCCCGCCATAAACGTCTCCCCCTTACTCTCACAGATATTGTGGAGCACACAGCAAGCAGTTATAACAGTGGGAATATTGGTTTCGCTGAGGTCTAAGCGAGTCAGTAAACTGCACCAGCGCGCCTTTAAACGTCCAAATGCACATTCTACCACCATTCTGCACTTGTTCAGCCTGTGAACAGCTCCTGACTACTGTCCAGGCTGCCTGTGTACGGCTTCATGAGCCATGGCATTAAGGGGTAGGCTGGGTCCCCAAGGATACATATAGGCATTTCAACATCCCCAACAGTTATTTTCTGGGAATAAAGTCCCTTCCTGCAGCTTTTGAAACAGACCAGAGTTCCTGAAGATGCGAGCGTCATGTACCTTTCCCGGCCATCCCACGTTGATGTTGGTGAAATGTCCCTTGTGATCCACCAGAGCTTGCAGCACTATCGAAAAGTACCCCTTGCGGTTTATGTACTCGGCGGCTTGGTGCTTCGGTGCCAAGATAAGGATATGGGTTCCGTCTATGGCCCCACCACAGTTAGGGAATCCCATTGCAGCAAAGCCATCCACTATGACCTGCACATTTCCCAGGGTCACTACCCTTGATATCAGCAGATCTTTGATTGCGTGGGCTACTTGCATCACAGCAGCCCCCACAGTAGATTTGCTCACTCCAAATTGATTCCCAACTGTCCGGTAGCTGTCTGGCTTTGCAAGCTTCCACAGGGCTATCGCCACTCGCTTCTCAACTGTGAGGGCTGCTCTCATCTTGGTATTCATGCGCTTCAGGTCAGGGGAAAGCAAGTCACAAAGTTCCATGAAAGTGCCCTTACGCATACGAAAGTTTCGCAGCCACTGGGAATCGTCCCAGACCTGCAACACTATGCGGTCCCACCAGTCTGTGCTTGTTTCCCGAGCCCAGAATCGGCGTTCCACAGCATGAACCTGCCCCATTAGCACCATGATGCATGCATTGGCAAGGCCCATGCTTTCAGAGAAATCTGTGTCCATGTCCTGATCACTCACGTGACCGCGCTGACGTCACCTCCTCGCCCGGTATCGCTTTGCCAGGTTCCGGTGCTGCATATACTGCTGGATAATTCGTGTGGTGTTTAATGTGCTCCTAATTGCCAAAGTGAGCTGAGCGGCCTCCATGCTTGCCTTGGTATGGCGTCCGCACAGAAAAAAGGCGCGGAACGATTGTCTGCCGTTGCTTTGACGGAGGGAGGGGCGACTGACAACACGGCTTACAGGGTTGGCTTCAGGGAGCTAAAATCAACAAAGGGGGTGTCTTTACATCAAGGAGTATTTCAGGCAGGACTTCACGGAGAGTTCCAACAAGAAATGGTGCACCTAAGTTATCATTCTTATTGGAACAAGAAGGTTAGCCTGGCCTCTGATTGATACATGGCTAGATTTACCTCGCTGCAGCTTCTCTGTGAGTGACTGCAGTGTGACCTAGAAGAATGAGTCCCCTAGACGGGGTAGGGGGGAAGCAAATGAATACAGAACAAATCTGGACTATTTCTTGTTTTGATCCACTCCATCTATCTTTTACATCTTTGGCTGGCAGCAGACGGTGCAGAAGGACTGCATGCCATCCACATCTCATGGTTGCTCGGCAGAAGATGGTACAGTACGACTGCTAGCCATCCTCATCTCTTGCCTGCCTGGCAGAAGATGGTACAGTACGACTGCTAGCAATCCATATCGCCTGCCTGCTCATCATAAGATGGTTCAATAGGACTGACTGCAGGACTAAAGAGAATGACCTGGTCAAGTCACTCCAAATTTAGTCCCTGCGCCCATGTCTGTCCAGGCGCTCCCAGCCAATGTGGCCAGGAGCACCTCGGACGTGATGATGACGGCTACCAGTCGTACTGTACCGTCTGCTGCCACAAGGCAAGGGGTTGCTGCTACTGTGTAGCAAAGCCGTACCGCATCTGCCAGCACCCAGGAGTCATAGGGTGACGATTACCTGAGCGGGCTCCATGCTTGCCATGGTATGGCGTCTGCACAGGTAACTCAGGAAAAAAGGCGCGAAACGATTGTCTGCCCTTGCTTTCATGGAGGGAGGGAGGGAACGGGGGCCTGACAATATGTACCCAGAACCACCCACGACAATGTTTTAGCCCCATCAGGCATAGGGATCTCAACCCAGAATTCCAATGGGCAGCGGAGACTGCGGGAACTGTGGGATAGCTATCCACAGTGCAACGCTCCGGAAGTTGACTCTAGCCTCGGTACTGTGTTAATGCACTTAATGCACTTAGAGCATTTTCTGTGAGGACACACACACTCGAATATATAAAACCGATTTCTAAAAAACCGACTTCTATAAATTCGACCTTATTCCGTAGTGTAGACATACCCTCAGTCTCCTGCTGGTAATAGCTTATCTAAAGTGACCACTCTCCTTACAGTGTGTATGATAATAAAGGTGGGCCATTTCCAGCACAAATCCAGGGTTTCACAAGTACGTCGGAGGGGGGGTAGGAAAAAACAAGGGGAAATAGGTTACCTTGCATAATGACTTAGCCACTCCCAGTCTCTATTCAAGCCTAAGTTAATTGTATGCAATTTGCAAATGAATTCCAATTCAACAGTTTCTTGCTGGAGTCTGGATTTGAAGTTTTTTTGTTGAAGAACTGGAACTTTCATGTCTGTAATTGCATGACCAGAGAGATTGAAGTGTTCTCCGACTGGTTTATGAATGTTATAATTCTTGACATCTGATTTGTGTCCATTTATTCTTTTATGTAGAGACTGTCCAGTTTGACCAATGTACATGGCAGGGGGGCATTGCTGGCACATGATGGCATATATCACATTGGTGGATGTGCAGGTGAATGAGCCTCTGATAGTGTGGCTGATGTTATTAGGCCCTGTGATGGTGTCCCCTGAATAGATATGTGGGCACAGTTGGCAACGGGCTTTGTTGCAAGGATAGGTTCCTGGGTTAGTGGTTCTGTTGTGTGGTATGTGGTTGCTGGTGAGTATTTGCTTCAGGTTGCTAACTGTAGGCAAGGACTGGCCTGTCTCCCAGGATTTGTGAGAGTGTTGGGTCATCCTTCAGGATAGGTTGTAGATCCTTAATAATGCGTTGGAGGGGTTTTAGTTGGGGGCTGAAGGTGACGGCTAGTGGCGTTCTGTTATTTTCTTTGTTAGGCCTGTCCTGTAGTAGGTGACTTCTGGGAACTCTTCTGGCTCTATCAATCTGTTACTTCACTTCCGAAGGTGGGTATTGTAGTTGTAAGAATGCTTGATAGAGATCTTGCAGGTGTTTGTCTCTGTCTGAGGGGTTGGAGCAAATGCAGTTGTATTGCAGAGCTTGGCTGTAGACGATGGACCGTGTGGTGTGGTCAGGGTGAAAGCTGGAGGCATGTAGGTAGGAATAGTGGTCAGTAGGTTTCTGGTGTAGGGTGGTGTTTATGTGACCATCGTTTATTAGCACTGTAGTGTCCAGGAAGTGGATCTCTTGTGTGGACTGGACCAGGCTGAGGTTGATGGTGGGATGGAAATTGTTGAAATCATGGTGGAATTCCTCAAGGGCTTCTTTTCCATGGGTCCAGATGATGAAGATGTCATCAATATAGCGCAAGTAGAGTAGGGGTATTAGGGGACAAGAGCTGAGGAAGCATTGTTCTAAGTCAGCCATAAAAATATTGGCATACTGTGGGGCCATGTGGGTGATTGAAGGTATACATTGTCCCCAAATGTAAAATAGTTATGGGTAAGGACAAAGTCACAAAGTTCAGCCACCAGGTTAGCCGTGACATATCGGGGACAGTGTTCTTGACGGCTTGTAGTCCATCTTTGTGTGGAATGTTGGTGTAGAGGGCTTCTACATCCATAGTGGCCAGGATGGTGTTATCAGGAAGATCACCGATGGATTGTAGTTTCCTCACGTAAAAGAATAAATGGACACAAATCAGATGTCAAGAATTATAACATTCATAAACCAGTCGGAGAACACTTCAATTTCTCTGGTCACGCGATTACAGACATGAAAGTTGCAATTCTTCAACAAAAAAACTTCAAATCCAGACTCCAGCGAGAAACTGTTGAATTGGAATTCATTTGCAAATTGGATACAATTAACTTAGGCTTGAATAGAGACTGGGAGAGGCTAAGTCATTATGCAAGGTAACCTATTTCCCCTTGTTTTTTCCTAACTCCCCCCCCAGACGTTCTTATTAAACCCTGGATTTGTGCTGGAAATGGCCCACCTTGATTATCATATACATTGTAAGGAGAGTGGTCACTTTAGATAAGCTATTGCCAGCAGGAGAGTGGGGTGAGGGGAGGTATTTTTTCATGCTTTGTGTGTATAAAAGATCTTCTACACTTTCCACAGTATGCATCCGATGAAGTGAGCTGTAGCTCACGAAAGCTTATGCTCAAATAAATTGGTTAGTCTCTAAGGTGCCACAAGTACTCCTTTTCTTTATTCATGCACTGTATATGATGGAGTTAGGTTAAACATGCCTTTTCTGTCGTGCTTACAGACTTTGCAAGTGCTGGGGGAAGGCACTGAATTCAGCTCCGGGGTCCCTCGAGGAGCTCTGTAATTTGCCATAGCTGCACATATCTTCATTCACTTAAAATTACCCCTCCATCCTCAATGGTGGCTACTAGAAGGTTTCACCCTCAGGAACTGTCTAACTTGGAGAGATTTTAACCTTTCAGGGCTCCCTACTTTTCAAGGCTTTTTTTTTTGAGGCTTATAAATGGTACTATGGAGGGGCCAGGATGGCTCTCCTGCATGGAGACCGTATTGCTCTATTTCACTGACCTCTGGCTTGCTCCTTGCCCTGCCTCCTACTGCTTCTAGTGCTGGCCCCAGGGTCATCCTGAAAGTGGTAGGGAACGGTTGGCTGAGAAAAGCCAAGAAAGCTATATTCTGTGCTCAGACACTGACTGGTTGGCTAGCAGTGAGGGCAGGGGGCTCACTGCTCACTGGAAAACTGAGTAGGCTCTTTGGTTTTATTTGGAGACAAAGAGGGGAAGGGACAGGGAAGAAATTATAGTGCCACCCTTATCTCTTATTTGTAGTCATCTGTTTTAGAAATGCATGCAGCAGAACCTTGATTTTACCAGTGCCGATCTTACAAATGACCAATTACACTAACCGTTTTTCCTAACAGGAAAAAAAAAATCACCTAACGAAAGTGAGATCAATGAAGAACACCTTGACATCTCTTCATATTCTGATGCCTTCAATGCACTGAAAATTGGTCTGCAGTGATTTGAAGGACTAGAAGAAAGCGATGCAGTGACTTATGCACTGTACCTGTGAGTTCAGTTTTATGAACTTTTTGATTTGATGAATTCTTAAATCCCCAATTAGTATGCAAAATAGGGGTTGCACTGTATATGGTGCGCTAGAATACTGACGTTATTGTGTTCCTCGCAATTTTGTTCATGCATTATTTCAGACTCCACAGATGAAATACTGGTGTGGTTAAAGTTAATGGGAGTTTTGGTATTGATATGGAGCCAGAAGTTCACACCATATGTATTTTTTTTCTCTGCAAATTTGTATTGCTTATTCATAGTGAATGTCCCTTAAAGAGCTGACAGAAGATCCTGTGGACATCTGCATACTCCCATGCATCAGGGTTCTGTAAATCAAATTACCAAACAGAGAGAATGGAATAGATGACTAAAGAAAAGTAGTTGTTTTTTAAAACCTTGGAACCCTCAATCAGATTATTAGAAAATCCTTACTCTTTCAAATTATTATTATTTATTTGTATTGCTGTAGTGCCCAGGGGCCCTGGTCTGGGTCCAGGACCCCATTGTGCTAGGTGCCTGTGGTGGTCCTATTTTGGGATAAACTCTGTTGTTGTACTTATTGCTGACTTCAGATTGAGGTGTCTGTAGTTTATGTGGATAATTTAATCTCCATTTTTGAATACTGGAATTGTTCTTATTTATGGTTGGTC
The DNA here is from genome assembly GCF_965140285.1 of Lepidochelys kempii. Taxonomy (NCBI): domain Eukaryota; kingdom Metazoa; phylum Chordata; order Testudines; family Cheloniidae; genus Lepidochelys; species Lepidochelys kempii. The sequence continues at coordinate 61,177,963 of NC_136382.1, forward strand.
TGGGATTTTATCTGCCATTTCTTTGATTTCCTTGGGTTTGTGAAATCCTACACTAATCCCCTATATGAATCCCACCTCACCCTTAAGTACTTGTGGTTTTTACTTGCTTTACTAACCCTGAAGTCAACCTAAAAGACATGTTTGCTCAGAGTGGACGTCAAAAAATTCTAACTCATATTTTCACACTTGATGATGTAAGAATATTCATTCAGCTGCAACGCAAAATGTAAATTTAAGGAAATATTGAGTCTACTTACTAAATTGTATATATGTGGCACAATAGCTGGGTGTCTCTTATTTCTCCTCATGTATAGATGTTTTATAACCTACCTTGTCCAGATAGACTTTCCTGGCTGTCTCCCTTAAGAACCAGATCTGTGCTAACAGTCTGCTCTTTCTTCCTTTCAGCTTCACTCTTCTGATCACTGGGTTGCAGAAAGTTAGGTGGTGTAGTATAAGCCAGCGTGACAGCCTGCTCAGTTGGGACTTCAGATTCCCTTGTGCTTAAATCATTGCTGGCTGACTCATCTGCTGGAGGAGGTAAATCAGAATCCTCTGATTTTAAAGGGCCATCGGTGCTATCCAGAGTACTGAAAGGCACTGTAGAGCTTTGCTGGTCAATAATAATGTTCATGTCTTCAATTTCCTTTAAAGATTCTGGTTCTTGTTCTTTAGCCCATTCACTTGAGGGTTTGGCAGGAAATGCAGGTTTAGATGAAATAAAATTTTCAGGGGCACTGATATCTCCACTTAGCATAGTGCTTCCAGTGGTATATTCAATCATTAAATCATCTCCCGTCTGCTCCACCGTTGCTAGACTAGGGTAACCTAGTGGGAGTTCAGCACTTAAACCATCATCCTGAAAATCAAATTCAGAGAACATTTACAGGGTGTAGCTTTCATTACTAGAGAGTCTGATACAATGTAGCCACAAAGTCTTGTAACCATTGGCTCAATTGTATAGTTATGAAATATGGACCAATGCTTGTCGTATGTGAATCTGATCCTAAATAAAATATATAGCAATCCATTGCTTTAAAATCAGTTGAGCAAAGGTCGCATTTTATTACACCATGCGCTTTGTTCTATCTCACTCACTGAGATGTACAGTTTAGACGATGGTTCACCAAATAACTTGTAATTCTTATAAAGTCAGAGGAAACCAGGCAATGTCTTCCACATGTAAATACTTCAATCAATTACTTTTTGCTTTTGCAAAATAATACATACTACTCATACTGGCTGCATTTATTATAAGGATTGTGCTTATTTTTAGAATCAGTTTGGGGATGGGGTGAATTTTAGATTATCTCAGTTCGTTTCCCTTTGAGAGAGAGAAAAGCAGAATTAGCTTACCGACTCAGTGCCTCCTGGAGCAATGGTGACCACTGATTTGATATCATTGCCTGAGTCACTAGATGGTTTAATAGCTTCTGCAAAGCAAAACAAAACAAAAGGCAAAATATGTTTTTCAATAAAACTGCAGATTGAAGATAATGAATGCTGATCAAAGTGCATAACCTCTATAATAGAGATAAAAACTGATGGAAACAAAAATGATTCAACTGAAATACTTTTAAAAATCAGAGTGAATGAGAATGAGAGGTAAATTTTATTTTTAAATTACAATAGGAAGTAAAGCAGCAATTTATTTGCAGCACCCAGTATTATGCATTACATAGTTAGTGCAAATGAGATACAGCTGTAGAAAACTTTTATTGGTTAAAACCAGCTTAAGCACAGACTATTCAATGTATCCATATGAGCCATGTTGACTTGTGTAATGAATAATTGCAGTGTTGCCCTATTTCCACACCATTGTAATTCTAAATCTAGTGCTTTCTTGGGTTTGTACCCCACAGTTCTAAGTGGAGCTACTGGTTGAAATATTTCACAAAAAGGGGGTGTTTTTGGTTGTCGAAGAAGGCCATATTTTTAAAAAAATAATTTTTTAAAAAAAATTTGTTGACATTATTAAAATTTTCCATTTTCAAGAAATTTTCCATGACACTTTTTATCGATAGTTTAGACTATTTTTAAATCAATATAGGAATTTAGTTTTGGCACACTTCATTTAGACCCATGAACCTTTAGAAGCTTTGCAGTTCACATCCTAATAGGTTAATTATACCGAAATAAGCTAGAAGGGAAGGAAAAAAATCTTATTTAAACCTCATAAGTTAACAAGACAGAGATTCAGATGTATGCACTTATCAGCCTTTATGTACTGACCATCGGTAAACTGAAGTGTTCCAAGGTCCATTATCAAGGACTGGTCTTCCTGTAGTGCCATGGCAACCAGCTGCTGAAGGTCTGTTACTGTGAATTTAATTCCTGGTATCTCCTCTTCTTCCTTTGTACTAAGAGGGCTTTTTTCATTTTCAACTTTATTGGAGCTAATAGTTGAGATATCATCCCCAGTGCCCTTTACTTCTGAGCTGTCTCTCTCAAAATTGACAACGTACCGTGCTACAGTGCTGCTTGACCTGCAGTGTAAAAATGCAATGATCAGCTACAACAAAATGAGTTACATGTCAAGCAGACATTTTTAAAAGGATTCCTATAGCCTCCAATATGCCAGAATTGTTCTATAAAAGTAATGTAATCATACTTCTAACCTAATTATCTGAGTTGTTACCTCCAAATTACTTTTTCCACCGCTGAGATTTTAAAAATTTAAAAAAATTAAATTTAAAAATGTAAAAATTCCATGCACAGAAACACTGGATTCATTAACCAAAAAAAAAAAAAATCCATTGTTCAAAGAAAATGTAAGAATTGGCAAATATAATCCAATTAAAGCTTAACTGGTGAGCTGCTTGGCTCGTGGGATCGGTAATAGAACATTAAGTCTTTCATTCCTAGGTCATTAACTCAAATACAGTCATAAAGCCATGCTGGCAGTGCCTAAAAGTCATAACCATCTGTTGACTACAAAAGCCTATGTGAAATGAGTTGATTAACTCATTTCAGTTTATAGTGGCGAGGTTCCCAAACTCCCATCCCAATAGGTAATATTGCTAGCAGTCTTAGAAGAGCAGCTAAGGACTTAATATGCATGGAAAGCAAAAGTAGCTTTTCACAATTTAAGTTAGTTCTTCCAGGTCATGGGTGAGTCATGTAAATTGGTCCATCTTGGAGAAACTTGCAGTATTGCTGCTGTGGATGTTCCTGTTCAATGGGTACACAGAAGATGTGATCGGCAGGACTATTAATCTGTCACTTTTCATAAGCAGTAAATACACAGTTTTTTTACAAAAGTAACAAACATTCATTCTAAAAACAGAAATTGTGGAACAGCTTTCCACAATGATGAATAACTGAAGGTCTCTTATCTGGGATGTGCTATGAATTTACATTTAAAATACATGGCAAAAATCCAGTAAAGATGTAGGCCATTTTTGTTGTAAATCAGATTAAATAATAAATCTTATTCTCCAGCAGCATTTTTAGGCTGGAAGAAAATATTCTAGTTATATTACCAGTTAAGAATGAGAGCCAGTTTGCCTCTTATCAAATCATTCTCGGAGACAAAGCTGGCCTTTTTGCGCAACTTCTGTCTCAACTGGGAACTGAAGTTGCAAATTAGATCTTACTACTTACTGAAGGGAATGTGTATGTGGAAACAGAACTAGCAAGCAGCTGTCATGCCAAAAATACTTTTTTAAACATAATTTAAAGTATGACATTTTCACCTTTTCTACTTAAACCTTATGTTGTATAGAGGTATCTTTAGCTGTTCAAATCAATGTTATGCTGCTTATCTAGTAGAGTGATTTAGGCTAAAGAATTTTCGTCCCTCTTCATAGATAGGGTGTTACACTTTGATTAAATGAGCCTTTCAAATGAAGGTGGAAGCCATGCTTCTTGTTTACCACAGATTCTGTATCTGAGCAAAAGACAAATTAATTCACTTTGCCACATTAATAAATCGTGTTTTATCAAATTATTCACTATATATATTTTTTTAAAAAAATGTTGCTGAATTACCCATCTTTTTCCATATTCCGGCTTCATTTCATCACACAGGATAGGACATAATAATGGATTGCAAAAGAGAAAGAAAAGATTCATGTAAACTGTTAAGCCAGGCAGTCATATATCACATTTATCTCAGGACAATTTATCTTTTACCTATCCTTTGTCATCTTTATTTCAATGTGAAAAATGTCAGCCTGCTGTCCATCATTACACATTTTCCCTCCATCTTTCTGCTCTGTCTGTGTGTGACAGCAGGAATTTTACTGTACTCTATTGCTCAAAGATTTGCACTCCCAGTCCCATTACAAATGACACAGTCTGTGGTGCTGTCAGTCCTAATCTGCACCTCCCCAGTGGAGTTCAATACAACAGAGAAGCTGGAACCAAGACTGTGACTGGCTGCTATCCAAATTTAAGCCTCAGAAGTAACCTGACCTATTAATTACCTACCATGTACAGTTATGAAGGTCATGTCTGACGCTTCTAGAATTTAATGACAGACATAACACTCTGTTGTTGTTTACCTGATGAATCCTCTAGTCCAGCCATAATGAAGCCCTTAAGCTACGACACACAGAGCCCTGTACCCAACAGAGCAGCAACCCCTGCTGCAGACCCCACAAAACAGTTTTCTTGTCAGTCAAGGATGAATGAGGAGGGAAACCCTCATGGAGCAAATCAGAGCTGCTCTCTAATTCTCACAAGGTGGCATCATTACTAAGTGGTCCAGTGTACTCCTTACCTCTTCCAGACTGGTGAATATGTTGGCTTCTCAACTCTATCAGCCCCTACTGACCTGAGAATAAGATACCAGCACAGGTACTGATCTCAGATTGCTTGGAGCCGTTCCTTAGAGATATGACTAAGGGCTTGTCTTCACTACAGGCTAAATTGGCGCTGCTGTGATCGATGCAGCACGCATCAATTTAGGGGGTCTGGTGTAGACACCGCTGTAAATTGATCTAAGCTACATGACTTAAGTTATGTATCTTAAGTAACTTAACTAGCGTAACTTAGATCGATTTACCTCGTTAGTGTAGACCAGGCCTCAATGTAAGATGTTGGTGCTTAGTGTTCGTCAGATTTGGTCTTTAAATGGCAGGGTGGAGCACTGGGGCATTTAGCTGGCTCAGTTGAATGTTCTTCAGCAGGGAAAGGTAAACAATAAACTTTTTGAAAATGAAAGCATATTTTAACCCAATATTGACATGTGCTCACTATTTGGAAAGACTATGTGACTTGCCGCAGAACAATTTGGGGAAGGTCTAGCTTTCTCTGTAGGGAGCAGTGCTTGAATGAGTGTAACCCCTCCCCTTCCCTAAAGTACTTTGGCTTCCTCTGTCTGAGGTTCTATATACTTTGTAGGGCAAATTAGCTAAGTCAAACAAGACTTGACCTGTCAAAAATGGCAAAACACCCTATGCATCAGAAATAATGTACATGCTCTGTGTAAAATGTACAGTATCTTTGTTTGCATAGAAAAATTAATTAGTACATAAATAGTGAGCAGTTTTCCAAAACTGCATGATAGAAATTAAAATTGTCAGGAAATTGCATGATAGAATCAGGCCTCATTGGAGTGTACTCGGTGTAAAGCTTATATAACTTCTTTAACCCTTTTGCTGCGGGTCCTTTCTGCAGCTTCTGTGCTGCTGAAGAACAGATTTGGGACCTCTAGAAATGCCAGAATTTTGTGGGAATGCCAGCATGGAATGTTGGCACTGCATAGGTAGTATACCTGGTAGAATAAAAGGACTAACACTTACCACAGTGATTTCTTATTCTAGGTATGGAAAAATTTAGTTGTGTCTTACATGGCAGTAATTTTTATTAAATGCTAACTTTTTAATGGTGACCACTGTCCCTGAGGCAGCAGACAGGTGTGAAGCAGTTAAATCTCTTAAAGCATCTCAACTTCAATGCAGGCAGAAGCTTCAACCTGTACTCTATTTCCATGAAGATTGAAGACAGCAAAGGCCAAGTCTAAAGCAGCATCGCCATTAACATAACTTACTGTCTAGGATTCTTCACCATAACTTGAGTTTTGGTCTCTACCCACAGGAGATGTGCCCTTTTGGCATTCATTAGAAGTAGGGTGAGGCCTCAGGAGAAGTTTTCAATAGCAGGAGATTCTCTGTAACTGTGTTCACTATGACAAAGTTCCCTTATAATATAACACATCTGCTTAAAATTAGTCTCTTCTCCAGTTTAATTGATGCAGCAGCATGCTTTTTAGCAACGGCTTGTGCATAGGATAGTGTCCCCTCAATTTTTATTCCTGCTTCATTCAACTGACTTCACATAAAATGCTGCAAAGTGGCACACTGAAAATGAACATAAATGTCTTCGCTTCTGTAAAGATTAAAAATAAAATCACCTTGACGACATTCAATTTACATGATGAAGTTAGAAAAATCATTAGTGCATGGAAGCCAAAATCACATATGATCCAAAAACGCAAACAAACTTCCTAATTCTGAACAGATTTGCAAGTCCTGTTGCTGCAGACCATGATTCTCACTGTAGTGACAGAACAGATTGCAAATGTGTCAGAAGAGTGCCTATTGGATCCCAGGCATCTTTGTATTGGTTGCCCTTCCTTGTAAGATAAAATAATTCCCTGGACAAACTCAGGGAATTGTGATAAAGTGCTGAATGTTTTTTCCTGACTGTTCTGCAATAATCAGTTTCTTCTCATTTTTTTGGTCTATCAAAAAGTTTAACAATTTATTTCCATTCTGTTTTGCCTTTTCTTTTCCGGTAATTCTGCAGAGAGGAAAACTAGGAAGGAGTGAGTAACTCTGTAAGAGTAGGGTATGATGGGAACATCCTTCAAAGCATTAAAAGGTGTTACTCAAAGGAAATTAATCTGGTGGAGGTGCTGATAGAGGAAGGACCTGTATGAACTGCAGGATTCCAGACCTAGGTTGGGAGACCAAGTTCTGGTCTTTGCATTTGATCCCCCCCCCCGAACATTATTTTGTATTTTTTATTAATATTTGTAAATGGGGAGGTAATGCGTGTGTTTATATTTTCATGCTATGAGCTACAGATTGTTGATGATTGTGAGACAGATGAACTTTAAAACAGCTGCAGATTCTTTATTAATAAGCTACAAGACAGCTTGGAGTAATAGTAAATGTACGTGGAAGTTTAAAAAATCAAGATTGTATTAAAAAAACAAGTGAGACTCTTTGAATAGTGTGGAATGAACCTATTGCAAAAAAAAATCACAGATTGTATGAATATATCATAAAAGTACCCAGTACAATAAAGCGGCGTACAGCAACTGCCCTGCCTTGTACAGAACACTCTCGAGTAACTGCCTAATTACATTTCCTAATGTAACCTTCCATTGCTGAGCCATTTTTCTGTGAGCTGTAAGGGGCACATGATTAATGCACAAAACAATAGTCTGAAGAGACAGGCATACTCCCAGAACCCTTTTCCTTCCTTAAGTAGTTTGAGATAGGTTAACACAAGGCTGCTGGCAAATAACAAATGGCAGGTGATGTGCATATTAATGGATCCCTGAAATAGCATTTCTGTTTTCCAGAGGGAATCTGAAACTCTTTTTCCTTCTCTTTTTTTAATAATCTAAAGGTCTCAATCTCATTTGGAAGTATTTGTCTGTGCTATTCTCCATTCTTATTACAAGGGGTCCCAAAGAGCTAATTTATGTTTACAGCCACATACTTTCTACAACAAAATTGCTTGTAATAGTCCTTTCGTGATGGGGAGGGAATCCTAGCCGTAAATAGAATGAGTCTTGTTTTCTTACTTACCTAAATCCTAACACATGAATTTCTTTGAATCCTGGAAGTTTCTCAAATATCTTTTGCATCTATAGAAAAGCATAAACTCATTAAATCCATGTAAGTTCCGCTGTTAGAGAATAGTGAATAACTGCTGTCAATGGGCACAGTTTGAATGCTTGAAATGTAACATTTAGGATTTCAGAAAATGCTTAGGAAATTGTGCCATTTGTATTTTTATTGATATGTTTTGTTGTTCAACTTAGACATGATTTGGCTTTGTAAATGTCTGTACTACCTGATGAGCAGAAAGCAATATAAAATGCTGCTTTTTTAGTGAGAGTAATTGTGTGAATTAGTGGTAGCCAAGTTCATAATAGAGCAAGTCAAATAGTATTCATTGAACCAAGTATTTGATTTATTTTGACGGCTTTTTGTTCATGAATCATTTGCAAACCTGTCCCATTAGTTGTAAATTATTAATTATTCAAAAGTATTCACTGAATTTAGCAGATTGTGGGTTGTTTGCAAACTGCTTATGAACTGATCCCTTTGACTGTTTTCTATTCATTGTGTTTGGGTGGTCACACAGTAGACTTTCTGCTCCCTAAACAGATAACTGAAACTCTTTAATGTGAGAACAGGCAATAATGAAGAGAAAATAATGGATAAAAAACATGTCTATGATATGCATTTGTCCAGCTGTAGAGGTTTATAAGCATCTTCATTAATACCTGGTGGTCACAAATAATGATCACCACAAATCAGAGTGAATTGAATTCATGAATGCCTTAACAAATCTGTGTTTTCTCATTTATGGTAACCTTTACACAATATATTAAATGATATATTGTATGTACTTATATTATGTAAATTGGATAAACTCCTGGTTTAAACACACATTTTCAAAGAACTATCTGATTAACAGCCTGGTTCTGGAAAAGACTGAGGCCATCAGCCAGGGTGCTGAATGCTCTCATTCTGCTAATGAAGCCCTTTGTAGTGCTGAGTTCCTTGAACTCCCAAGACAATGAACAGCACATTAAGGAATAAGGCCCTAATACATCAGCACATCATTTACAAGGTACATGAATTAGTGTAACCAATAGGTCTTTTCCATCTCTTCTTAGTATTATTCTGCATAAATCTTGCTGAAATTGCTGTCCTCTTTCTATTCATGGTGGATGGGTCTTGAGCTGATTTTCTTCACCACACCAATGGCCTTCAAAATGGTACCCTCCATTGAGGTGAAGGGGGAGGTGACTTAAAAGACTCGACCTGAGTATTTAGGTTCTCATATGTTGCCCAGCCTTCCCCTCTTGAGTTTCTCTTGGCTAATTGCTGTGATTTGTCAGTTGCTGCCAGATTTCTTGTTTGCCCCTCGGTTCCCCCAGTGCCATGGTGATGTTATGAAGGATTTTTCTCTCACTCATGAAATGACACAGTCAGTGTATGTTTCTCATCTTCCTCAGAGCACACAGGAGATCTGGCCTAGGATTCTTTGTGAGACTTAATTAATTGTCACAACTTTTTGCAGGTATCCAGTGCAGGTTAAGGAAGGTAGTAGGTGGTCAGTGTGCCATCCTAGTTCCAGAGTTGGCTACATGGCATCTGCCTAGAAGTCTTTCTCTGCATTACTGGAGGAGTGGAGGATTTCATATCTAGTGCAGAGAATGGCACCTCTCATCTAGAACTCATCCCTCACATGAGGAAAGAGCAAGAGAGATCTGGGAACCACCTCAATCTTGATCTTGGATTGTCTTGATGTGGGGGGTGGAGGAGTAGGTGTAGCCTCATCCTAATGATTATCAAATTGCCATGCAAACATGGAGCCTAATGTAAGGCACTGGACTTGCCCTGCTGCTTACTTGTTAGCAGGGGACTCTTTGCAGTCCTTCCTTGGTTCTGTTTGTGTTATAATCAATAAAATTACAGCACTGCTTTAATCATATGTGTAGTGTCTTATTTCCTGCCTTCTCCAAGCGAAAGTTAGTTTGTCTACATAAACAAACATATGTGAACTTCATTTTCATCCAATTTTTTGCAAAGCTGTTAGTGTTCACATTTGTGCCACAAACATCTACAATGACTTAAATCTCTTTTGCTATGTTTTGGGCTGTGTTATGAGCTCATGGATGTTTGGGTCCCAACAGTCCCCTCCCTAAAAAGAGCTGAATTAGAATTTGTGAATGAGGTTTCAGAGCTAGTTGAGTTCACACTGCTGGTTCTAACCTGCTTACCCACACTCCTCTAATGCACTTCCAGTTCTACCTGGTGATAAGATCACCCTTCGCCTCCCGTGTGCTATATTTGGAGAAAGGCATGCCAGCTGTCCCATATGGTGCTAGCATGTGAACTGTTTTACTGTTCAGTACTGCATGTCAGAAACATAGCTGCATAGCCTTTAAAATGGTAAGATGAAGTTTCACAAAAAGGAGGATACTTCAATAATCAAAACCCCTTTTCTCTTGTTTCTTTCTTATGAAAATACTGTAGAAACTCCTAAACAAAGCAACCAAAAGACACAGATATGAGGTAGCCCCAGTATATGTGCTGCAAAGAAAAGTCTGCAAGCAACCTTTACTAATGAGATACACTTAGATATCTTGGGAGAAGCAGCTGCTTATTAGCTCTGTCAATACTCCCTTTGCAGTTTCATTGTGAGTATCTACAATTGATTAAGAATGAGTATAGCTGCGGAGAACTCACAAACGAACACTGGAGAAACTGACACTAACTTTTGGTTAATTTTATTAAGCAAGCCTCCTGGAGACCACCTCATCATTATGTGCTAACTATGAAATTGCTAATTGAAGATGCAGTTAGCATTATTAATGATATAAATACACCACTGCTGCTCTAGTTGACAGTAAAATAACTAGAAGAGGCAGTGTGCTTTCAGTCCCTTGGCTGCTTGCTCCCAAAAGTAGTTCAGACAACAGTAGCTAATTTCTTTCAACATCTGTATTAAAGTGCTCATTAGGTTTATTGTGAAAATTAAATTACTACAAAGCACTGTCCATTAATTCCTGATTAGGCCCAAATGACTCTCCTAATGTTGAAGTGGGGCTAATGCTCTGCTGATTGGTTATCTGCAGATATACTACGGAACAGATGCCGGAATTCTTGTTAGACTGATAGATGAACAGATATTTCAAGCAAGAGATGTCTATGCTTGGGGGAAAGTGCAACAGGCAGGGACAATAGGAGTTGTCTGTTTCAAATGAGGGCAGTTCCTATTTATTATTTATATTGCAGTAGCACCTAGAGCCATCAACTAGAGCAGGCCCTTATTGTGCTAGGGGCTGTACAAACATAGATGACGGTCCATGCCCCGAAGACCTTACTATCTAAAAGCTTGGGAAAGACTTTATGCTTTGAAACAAAGTATTCAAGGCTCATGGGCAGATTTTCAGCAGGTGGAAGTTTGTCATAGCTCCATTGATTCCATGGAACTATGACAATCTACACATAGCTGAAGACCTGCCCCTGTCTGTTTACTATATGGTTGTACTTGCTTAGTTCTGGCCAGGGCTCATATGAACGACTGAATGTAAGGAATAATACCAATATGTCATCCTACTACTAATACTATAATACTAATAATTTTGTAATGCTGGGGCATCCACGTTTGTGGCAGGAAAGTAAAACCTTCTGTGGCAGTCTTTTCTTCAACAATTCTTGTTGCACTAATTTGATATTGGCCTGAAGTTTAGGAAGGATTTTGTGTTGATTAAGAGACCATGAAGTACAGCAGAAACTATTGAATTCTTGTGTTAATGCCCCATGGTAACCTGCAGCAATTCCATGGAAACCTACATTATTGTAAGATATTACTGTTCTTTAACAAGACAGTACTCTGTAATATAGTACTCTGAGAGGTCTCCAATGTATGCGAGGCTTTGTTTTTAACATTGTGAATATGATGCAGTTGTTTCTTGTTATAAACAAATGTCATGTACAAGACCCATTCTTTAGCATTGGGTCAACTCTCTTACCTGATGTTGAAATTTTCCCGCTAGTTCCTGGTACTGTGGGGAGTTGGGATCATTCAGCTCTGTTGTGTACTCCTGATTGATGAGAGTGACACTGAACTCTACCATCTGCTCCACCGGGAGTTCTGGGACTGTATTAGTGACCTCTGGCTCTAGCCCCTGGGACAAAGGGAGAGGAAATGAGCTTCATGGAGGGAAAATATGAAGACAAAGTAATTTCTTTAAACACTTTAGTACCTTTAATGGGTACAAAGACTTTTTACTCTTGCTACAGAAGAGGTTTCTCAAATATATCTTATCAAAAGGATTTCTAATTATTATTTTTAAATTATTCATTTTGGCACAGAGTTAGCCGATATGTTTACTCCACAAAGTGCTTTCAGGGAGAACAACAGAACAAGAAAGAACAAAAGTAATGTCTGCATCAGAAAGCATGCTATGTTTCTCCTATGAAGCAGGCTCAAAATGGCAGCTGCCTCTAGACTAGGGAAGAGGGCTTTACTCCATTTAAAGAAAAAAAAAGTCTTAGTATTGGGCCTGATTCTTCCCCCACTTATAAAAGTTTTTGTTCACTGTATCTTCAGGGAGTTACTTCTGGTTTACACCATTGTATGTGATAAGAGAATCAGGCCCTCTGTTACAAAATGAATGGTGTTATAATTTTTTTTTCGAGATCCCACAATCATTAGACTGCAATATAGATCTGTACCTTTCCTTTTTCCTCTCCCCACTTTTTTGGCAATTTATCTGACATCTGCATAAGGGTCAGATAAAGCTTTTTGTGGAAACAACATAGGTTTGAACCTTGCTGTGTCTCAGCTTGCCCATGTAGTTACCTTTAGCACTTCATACAAACATTCTGCTTTTGTTTACCACTGTTTTAACCTTATTCACAATTAGGTTCAAAGGCATCACTGCCAACTCTTTTGATTTTATTGCAACTCTAGCAATTTTGGGATATTTTTTTTACCTATCTTATGAAAACATGGTGAAAAGGCACCTATTTATGAATTTTCCCTCATTCAAAATGTCCACAGTCTCCTATAACTGTCAATGGGGCTGAAGCCAGATAGATGGCTGCCATTTCCCTGAAGGCTATCTGCAAGAAGAAGTGAGGCTGCCCTTAATAAAGATGGCTGCTGCCTTCCTCTGTTTTCAGTAAGATTGAAAACATGTCCCCAGGCAAAATGGCTGCCACTCTGTGGTTCAGGGGGCTAGATAGGATACAGGGACAGTGAGGCGCAGCAGACACACTGTGAAGGGTGACTGGGGAGTGTGAGGGGGAGCAGGGCACTGGGAGGAGCAGAAGTTTAGTGGTTGCCGGGGAGACGGGATGGGGGGTTTGAAGAGTAGGAGGCAGGTTGAGCAGGTTGCAGTGGACAGTGATGCAGCGGTGGATGGAGGGGATAGATGGGCAGCATCCTCAGCCTAGGGGTAGTGGTGGGTAAGGGGAGTCCCCTCTGAGCAGCCAGGGGAGGTGGTGTTCCTAACTCTCATGAACTGATCGCAAGTCATGGGATTTTGGTGCCTGCAGGAGGAGCTGTCGAGATAACATGAGATGCTCCTCTAATCCTGTGATTTTCTTCAGTGCTGGGCATGTGGGCAGAGCTTTGTGTGAGATCCTTTAGGCTAAGGACACAGACCTGCCCTGCCCCTGAGCCCTGCCTTCAGGTATGGCCCTAGAGCAGAGAGAAGGGCAATGGGAGTCAGTGAAGAGGGGAGTCAGGGAAAAGCTGCTGCGAGGTCCTGAGCCTCAGACCAAGCAGCAGCACTTCCCTTCTTCCACTGCCTTAGGACTTCTCCTTTACTTGGGATCCAGGTAGAGGAAAAGCCCAGGGAGACAGCGAGGCAGGTGAAGGCAGGAGTCAAGAAAGAAATAGGAAGTGAAGGCAGTTCCCCTTTCTTATTGGTGAGGAGAAGGCAAGTGGAGTTTCCATCTGAGCAGCCAGGGAGCGGTATGCATTTTGTGTGCATTAAAAATGGATTTTTCAACCTGAAATTATTATACACACAGTAGAGGAGAGTTTAAAAAGTCAGACAGACTAAAAAACATGGTTTGTAGGGCAAATATCATGATTTTTTGGGGATCTGTCTCATCACTTTTGCTCTCTTTAGAGAATCCAACGCATGCTTTTTGATCTCTTGAGGTTGGCAAAACTGCAGAGGTGCAAATGAGAACAGAATTTGGGCTACTGTTGTTTTTAATTTGTTGTTAGACACTTTAATACTATGATTTTAAACACAACACTTCATTAACCAGCTAAAGTGTACTGCTCATTGGGGAGGCAGGAGGAGGGAAACCACTTTTGGCCCTTTCAGAAAGAATTTTGAACTTAGCCCATATTTAGTGTTATTTATTCATATATTTTTAAGGCTAAAAGAGTCCTTTATAATCACCTAGTCTGACCTGCATAACACAGGCCATAGAATTTCACCCTGTAATTCCTATATCTAGCCCACTAACTTGTGCCTGAATTGGAGCATTCAGGACAGTGGACTTATATGCTTTTAAGAACTGCATCCTCAAACTTTAAAGATTTCAAGTAATGGAGAATCCACCATCTCCCTTGGTAAATTGTTCAACTTGTTAATTTACAACTTGGTATTATAGATGTTGCTCCTGGATACCTGTGGAATACAGGCATTTCTAAAGTCAGTGTAAAGATTCCAATCTTCTTCTATTTCAAATCCTTCTTCAAGACTCCTGTGGTAATCAGTAACACTGACCCCTATCAGTACAATTCCATTGCCAAACCAATTGTATTTGAAAATAAATGCTGTAAAAGAGTACAGTCTTCTCTGTTTCCCAGTGGGTTTTCTATTATCTGCCTATTAAAAATGTAAGGAACTTAGAGCAAGGACCATCTCACCATCGTCTTTGTCTTGTACACTATTGAACATAGTGTTAATGCTTAAAAATGTGACGCTTTTTTATATTTCATGGACATTTCAGCCCTTCTGCAATGCCAAAAATGCTTTTGCCTCATGTATAAGACGATATTACAGGAAGTGTATAAATCAAGAGATATGACCCAAAAGAACTGCAGGCTGATCAAACTTAGTCCCACAGACAGGTGGGTTTTCTTTTTCCACTGTCAACTAGGTTGGCGTTGGGCTGCTGGAGAGATTTGTCCCAGAACTGAGCAGCTGGGTTTTGGTAGCTGCCAGGAACAAGCAGAACAAGAGACTTGCTCTATTATGATGGTGACAGAGGAGAAAGAGACAAAAGGAGCACTTTACATACAATCAAGGATAAGTAAAACCAAGTGTATGTATGTGCCAGCATATTCTGCAGGGGCACGGCACGTGCGGTGGTGTTGTGCAATTATTCGTCAAGATGCCTCAGTTTTAGATTAATGTATGCTGTATGCAGTGCATATAAAAGTCTGTGGTTTCAATGGCTTGTCAGAAAGGGAGGTGGATGATTCAGTGTCCGTCTACAACAAGTGCAGGACCAAAGAATACATAAATTTTTATCACTACTACCGTTGCTCTTGGAAGCAGTTCCGTGAGGGGGCTACTACCAAGGACTTGGGTGAAGGGAGAATGGAGAGAGAGCCTACAACATGGCAACGTTAATTTATTTTGAAGTGTATTGGGGCTCTGGATTACTAGAAACAAATGACTTTTGCGCAGCTCTTTCCCCTCCACAGATAATAAAGAGTTGAGGGTCAGATTTTTAAAGGTACTTAGGTGCCTCACTTTAACAAGGCACCTAACTACCTTTAAAAAAACTGGCCCTAAATGAATTAAAACTTTTTTGTCTGCTTTGCCCCCGTGAATTAAATGTGATTGATAGTAGTGATAGAAAAGAAACAATCAGTTGCAATTTCCCTGATTTCACTGCCTAAGTAGAATGAAAAGCCTATGCAGATGAGTTTTTAAAAGCCAGTCAGTTTTTTTGCAGTGCTGTATAGAGGTATTTCTGTCAGTAACAGGGGACTCTTTGCATCCCTGAACCGCTGAAGCCCTTGGTGTCTGTTTGCTCTGGAGAGCTGTTGGGGAAGATTTCTGTGTCACACTTGGTTGCTAACAAGGTAGAAAGGCCAGATGGAGTGGCAATACTCTTGCCTGTTCCACTGTGCAGTACAGAGCTCAGAGTGTGAATTTTCACTGCTTTTACATAAAACAGTGGGATTACAAAATTGTGTAATTAGGCCTAACATCCTTGATTCAAAGAAAAAGAGGGAGAACTATGCTTCAAAGAACTATAATGTCTGTATATTTTGGACACTCATGAGCAGGAACCATTATTCATGATTAGCGTATAGAAGAGAGGCTAATAAAACCCTTGAATCTTAATTGAAGTGAATAGAAAATAGCACTAATGGCTGTGAACTGCAGAGTTCTACAAACAACATTTATTTATTTATTTATTTGCCATGTTACTGTAAAGAGAGGTGAATCAATAGTAAATAGGATATTAGACCGTCCTCACCTTCACAGGAGTCTTTGTGTCATTGACAATTTCGTTGCGTAGTGTGCCATTAGGAGCTGATGCATATGGAGGTGGAGATACGTTAGGGGCACCTGCTGGGATTCAAAATAAAAAGGAAGTGAGAAAGGGACATTCATTTGCAAAATGGCAAAAATAAGTCACCTTTCTCTTTTGCTTAGCTACCAACTGACAGAAAATGCACTTCCTAATTTCCTGTGTGTGTGTGTGTGAGAGAGAGAGAGAGAGAGAGAGGAGAAGCTTGGGCTGTTGAAATGTGATAATGAATTAAGGCATGACTGAAAGTCTTTTTCCTGTGCATAATATATGGCCTTTCATGAATATCATAAAAGTCAGTGGGTTTGCATATGAGTAACTGTAAGCAGAGTTAAACTCTGAGTTTAACTCTGCAAACTTCTAAGCCAGAGAGCTGAAGCTGAGGGCTAAAGAGGGCTTAAGGCAAGGGACAGCGGAGGACTTGGATATATGTATATAATGGCATACAATACACATATTCTGCTAAATGTCCTTACTACATGGTAAATTAATGTGTATATTTGATTTTACATTTGCAATCCTTGTTTCTATGACTGTATCACTGGGTGACACTGGCTTTTTAAGAGGAAAGAAGCTAGTGCACCTGTGTCTGGTAAGCTGCCCCCAAATGGCTTAAAAGAGGGCATGTGGGCCCTAGAGGGGAGAGATTGGCAGGTGAGAACTTTCCAGGGACAAGGAAAATGTAGAAGGTTCCTGCGGGAAGAAGTAGATTGTTCCTGGGGGAGGGCCAAAGGCAGGAGAGCAGTAGAGCGATTTGATGGCTAACTTCCCAAGACAGGGCCAGAGGGCTGAAGGCCAGAAAGCAGCAGAGTTGCATGCTAACATGTGTGCCATAGAGTTGAGGCTGAGGGCCAAAGAGAGCTTAAGGCAAGGGAGCAGCGGAGGGACTTTCCTGCTGATGTCTCCTCGCTGCAGAGCTGGAGTTAGGGGAACAGTGGAAGGGCCTGCCTCTTGGTCTGTCTGAGATCTGAGAGGTTAATAGAACAGGGGAAGTGGTGGATGGTGAGGATGAACTGCAAGAAGAAAGGCCGTTCTGCTGGGAAGAGCAGGCTTGCATTCCAGCTGGAAGGATGGGGGTGGTTGTCCTGGGAGAAGGATAAGAGAAGACCCACAAAGGGCCCAGGTGTGACGCAAAATGCTGAAGTGTGATGTGTGTGTGTGTGTGTGTGTGTGGTGGGGTGATACATGCACTGGGGGTGATAAATGGACTATGTTTTGGGTCTTTTGTTATGGACTATTTTATACAATTTTTGGAGCAGGGGTGTTATTGAGGCAGAGAGAGCCTGGTGTGGAGTTACTGGTCTTCTGAAGGAGGGAAACTGAGGCAGCACACCTGTTCTGCTGCACTGTGTTGCTGGAGGGTGCTCCATATGACAGACTAATATCTTTCTCTAGTAGTCAATTTAAAGTAATAAGAGGCTTAGCGAAAAAAACTTGAATTTTCCATTGGAAGCAAATAAATTTGTAATATTAGAAACACCTTGGTTAAAGTAACTTTTAAGAAGTTTCTATAATACACAAATCAATAAAGAAAATACAATGATTGACCATTTACTTCACTAAGCTGCTAATATTTACAGTTTTTAATTTCAATATTTTACCATTTAAAAAAAAAACTTCTTTTCAAAGCTTGAAACACATTGCACCTGCTAACATTCTTTCTTGCCACACCTTTTAAATAAAAGCTTGAATTAATATGCTGATTAATATGACTTTCTGGCTAGTCACTTGAAAATAAAGAATTGTATTGGTATATCCTAGTCTGCTGATTTTGGCTAACAAAATGCAACAGCTCAAACTCCAAACATTGTTTTATAAGTGAAACAAAATGAACACTGTGACATCTTATTGGCTGCAAATCAAACTAGAAAAGGTGAAGTTTATGAAAGTGCACCATCGGAATGGAAAATAATGTGAGAAACCAAGTTAGAGTCATGGTTTCTTTTGTCTGAATGTCCAGGTACACTACACAGAAATCCTAATGTTCTCGGTATAGATCATTTTGCTAAAACACATTTTTTTTTGGTTGTACCTAACTGAACATTTTTTACTTTTGTTGCAGTCACCAAATTACAGCCTTCTAAATTCTAACTGTAATTGTTTCTTCCAATTTTGTGCTAATGGGCAAGCAGTTTCAATTTTACCTGTAGAAAGGGAAGAAATGTCCTCAAGCTTTTTGCCACCTGTCTTCTCCGTAGATATTTCATCTTTCCTATTAATCAGATAGAAAGGAATGATTTAATGGCCAGCATGAATGCGGTGTCATTATCAGCAGGAATATAATGAAATTTTGGCTTCTACATTAAATGCAGTTTTAAACAAAGGAAGTTATTTTTAATGTAATATTTTGATTACATTACATTTAATTACATTCTAAACAAGGCAGTGGAGCAATCAATTGCTTTTTTATTTGGGAATTTTAGAACTTATATTTATGTCCTTTTTCCAGCATAACATTCCTCCTTTCACTAAGAAACTATTATGTGATATATGCATACACCATGTAGTTGTATGAATACCACACCTAACATGAGCTTGCTTGTGAAATTTCATTAATTCTATGAATAATCATAAAGAGAGTGGGCCCTTTAAAATGTGATAATAGCATATAGTCAGATTATACATACAATAGCTATTTCGGGCTTGTTTCTTTGCTGACTGAAGTCAGTGAAAGTTTTGCCTTTGACTTAAGTCAGAATTGGATTGGGCCCCAAGTCAATAACTCTCTGTGCGTGAATATTTTCTAAACCAAATATTTTCTCCCTTGCTGGTCATGACATGAAGCATGGTCTGAGCATCTCTTTAGAATTCTCATCTTGGAGCCACTGGACTCCGACTATACTATATCTCTTATATTTTTCCTGGCTAATTAAGGAGGGTGGGAGGGGGGTAGTGAGAATCAGTTGTCAGACCACTGGCAGCCAGATGGCTGTCATTGATCCCCTTTAAACTCGTAATGGTCTGGTCTTAAACCAGATCCCGTGATCAAAACCTTCCTGAATTATAGGAAAGTTTGGATTCAGATCTGGATCCAGACATCATAGGCCTGTCTACGATAGGCCTAAAACCGGATACCCCAGAACTTTGAGAAAGTCTAAATTCAAATCCAGATCTGAACTTTGCAGCTCTGACCCCATCTTCTCTTCAAACACAGGAATGGCACCTCGATAGCGCACCAGATCTGTGCATGACCAGAGTTTAAGAGCACAAAGTCCTGACTTAATCTAACTCTGCCAGCTGGCTGCCTGAATTATATCTATTACTTTTTACCAGTGGTCTATCTTACATTATTGGTATTTCAAATAATTTCTGGTGACATGGAGGCTGTTTTTTGTACTACCAAACTGGACGTCTGAATTCAATAGAAGTCTCTTTCCCCAAGCTAGCTAAGATTAGACTGGAAAGAGGAGGAAATGCCTCACATATGCTTTGAATTGCTGGTACTCTTTTAACTAAAAAAGAAGTATGACATCCTATGCTAGCAATATGTCCAATCTCCCTTGGCTGGAAGGATGGTGGCTGTGATGTCACGTGACAACACTATTGAATACACCAAATTGAGGGAAAATAGTTTTTATGGAGGAAATGCCTATGAGTGGAGTGTTCTGGTGAAAATTGATCTGAGTGAGAGAAAATACATTGCATATGCAAAGTATTTTGTTAATGATGACAACACTAAGCTCTTAGCATATGTAGCCAAGGCAGGTCATGCTGCACATACACAAATAGCTAACTTAATAACTTAGTTATACCATGAAAAAATTAGAGGAGGTGGACAGTAGATCCTTTGCCTCATTCTCTGAATATCGTGTATGGTGGGAAACTTAGATATGTATGTGTAGCATATTTTAGCATTGAGTACGAATCTGTGCTTGACAGAGTCCATAAAAGGTACATGAAATCATTCCTCCAAACAGTTCAGTAGTAAAGAATAAGTTTAATAGCATAGAGCCATGGCCACCTACATTTTCAGCTAAAATTACTCAGCTGAAATACAAATAACTTCATTGTTATCTGCCTCATCCTCTGAACTGCACATAAGGAAAGTTGTGCTGTGCATGCGAGCATTGGAAATTAGCTTAATAATTAGCCACTTCAGCCCATGTGTACTGAATGGCTGCTGACATTTGCACAGACGTGAATGGGAATTTAATCAGGCCTTACATTATTAAACTACATACCTAAGAAAGCAGAAAACTCAGAATAGTTAAATCAAAATTACTAAGGACATTGTGACAATGATAACAATATTTCATAACAATGAAAAAATATTACAAGTTGCCACACATGATTATCTACTTGTACAAACAATTGTATGAAATTATATTATAGTAATTCAACAACCAGATAATTACATGATTAAGACTGTACCATAATATTTACGTACAAGGGGGCAGAATTAAGCATGCAACTTTAATTTTGTCATTTTCAGCCTTTTGAGGGTTTTACCCTGTAGTCCTGATGTTCTCTTAACGTAGGACCTGAACTTCTATTTTGTTACACTGGTTTTATGTGAGTGTATTCCGTTAACTTTAATAGAATTTCAGTGGATTAAAACTGTTATAGAATTGTACCTAGAGTTTTTCAATATGAATAAATATTATAAATAAATAAATTATACACAATAGCAGTGATATGCCTGAAATTGACGTATAAATTTCCCAGTTTCTACTGAGGAGTTTTAAGCAAGGTTCGACCCTTTCCTCATTTCTCTACATGTTTCTTTAGTTTTCATGCACCATACATAATTTTCTAGAGTTTATCCCGTTGAATTTTGGTGATGGTCTGTTGTCTGCCAAGCATCTACCATTACATCTCTTAGATAGGACTGTAATAAATACCTACTCATTTTTAAGCTGCATGGAAAGAAGCTGGGTGAGGGTTATCTTTTCAGCTAATATATCATATATATTGCATAATACATCTTCTTTCTGTGGCTTCTAGTGAACTATGAACAATTTTTGTATCCTGGCAGAAAGAGCTTCAACTCACTGTAGCATTCAAAACAATAATTTAAATTGCTTCTTAATCAAATTTAAAAAAATCATGATTGGAATAAATCTTATCTTATTGAAACATGCCATTTCTTTTACATACACACACACACACAATAAAGGTATCTCTACTAAAATATATACCCTTCATAAAGAAAATGCACACAAGGACTAAAATCTTGGCTTCACTTGAAGTCAATAAGAATTTTGCCATTGACTTCAATGTGACCAGGATTTCACCTGAGGCATGTTCATATGTACACAGCACATACATGGTCCGTATAGCTACACAGAGATAGCAAAATAACATTAGTGAAAAATTAAACAGTTGAACAGTTAAAATCACAACAATTTTTTGCAAAGCTTAAGATTCCAACAGCAATGTGAACTCACCAGCTATGTACATCTTATATATTTTATGCAATATATTTTTATGACAACAAATAATATATTAAGCTACACATGAACTCAGAAAAATAGAAATGGAAAAAGTTACATATATCCAACATAACTGAGTTACTGTTGCTATGTTAGAATCTTAAGTTTTGCATATCCTGATTTGTATTTAAAAGGCAATGACTGCATAACTTCAACGTCATGTTAAAGGGAGAACCTTAATTTAAAAATATTACTTCTGTGGTTACAAGTGACATGATAAGGATACAATCATTTTAAAGTGATTCAAGAAGAAACATTTTTCAGTTTGTTTTCTGTTGCATTTGACTGCACTTTTCATATAGTAAGTTAATTAATCATTGCCATCATGTTGTTTGTCTGTATCTTTCACATAGCAATAGGAAGAGAAAAACTTTAAAAATAGGAAAATTTGATTATTGAGAATCTCTAAGATTGGCAGGGGGATTTGAGTAGGTTATCATGGGAAATTGCTTGTCCGTTTCAAAAAGTAAATTTACTTTAAGTCGACGGTGTTCCTTTAACATAGTTTTTACATTTTAATTTGTGTGTGTGCGGGGGTGGTTAGTTAAAAAGAAAAGGATCAAAGCAAACACTTGCGCTTAATAAAGCTGGTCTGCAGATGGTCCCAAGTGGTGACCCATTTAACTGAGATGATTGGGATGGGGTTGGGCTAAGTTTCTCCAACTGCTATATTTAGGGCTTGTCTATGATTAGGAATTTACCAAAATAGCTATTCTAGAAGTGGATTAAGCTAAATCTGAAAAAAGCACTATTATTCTGAAATAGCTCTTTCCGTAAATTTCCCAGTGTAGACAAGCTCTTAAAGCCTATGTAGAGACAATTTTCTGCATGGTAGGATTTACAGGATAGCTGAACATCAGTTAACACTGAGATAAGCATATCTTCATTATGTTGATGTTTAATTTTTTAAATTAAAGCACAGGATTTGCACTTTCTTGTAGAATGTAGCAAAAGTGATTAGAACCCCTACAATCAAGTCATAGAATGGCTGACTTTTTCCCACACCAAAGATTTCTCCTTTTCTCTGTCTTCTTTTTATTTAACGTTCAGGTTTTGCAGAGAATTTTGGGGTATGTATGTGTGTTAGTCATACTCTCTCATGACACCTATTCTAGCAGAGGCTTTGGCCTCATCTGAACCTCATGGTCACACTAAGCAAGGAGAATTTTTCGTGATGTTGCAAAGGAAACAGGTATTAGCTAAGATTTTTGCACAACCTTAATTATATGGCGCTCTATTATTGTACAAAACACACAGCTGTCTCACATATACTACACACAGTGCACACCGGGGTTCTGTACATGCATGCACTCTCTCACATCCACATATATCTGCACATACCTTTTTCAAAAAAGGCAGTAGCATCAACTGGCGAGTACTCTACTTTTGCTTTACTTACCTTTCCTGGAAGGGTCTATGTTTTACTCGCTGCAAAAAGATTAAAAAAAAAGTTTTTACCAGTGGGTGTATTCAGTCAAACACGAGAAGCCTGTTAGTCCTTCTGTTTACTTTATTGTTAACACCACTTTTTTTCACCCAGTGAATGTTGATTTTGTGCAGTGCACCCTCCCTTGTCTATGTTAGTCCTTACCCTTATGCATGACATTTAAGGGATGGAATCTGGGAAATCTTCACATTTCTAAAGAAAGTTCAGTCATTCTTACCCGTTGGATTATCTCCAGATGTTCCTGGGAGTTGCTGAAGTTTTTGCCAATGTCAAATATGCAGAAGGTTTCTCGCTGGCAGGCATTGACCCAGTTCTGATATTCATTTGTATCAGGAATCCGATCCAGAAAGATCCGAAAGGCTTCCCATACAGCTTCCTGGCAGACTGAAGAAGCAGAGCAGGGTCAGGGATGGATATACTAAACGATACAGAAAACTTCCAGGCCAACTTCCACATACTCTTAAAGCAAGAGCTAATTTTCTGTTGCATTTCAGATTTTTTGTTTTCATTCCGTGAATTTAACAGAAGATATTTTTTTTGCAGTTTTCCTGTTTATCTGAGTTGATATTTATTTGTCTTCACACTGAAGGACTGAGCCTCTGAGTGCTAGCAAGCACTTTCTTGCTACAACGTGTACGCCTTGCATGAACAATGAAAGAAAATAGAAGTAAGGAAACATGTTAACAATGGACAAAGCATAAATTCACAAGTGGCCTTGTAAAATACATGTAGTTAGTAAATAAAGAAATAGTAAGAAGAGTAGTGTGTGATAAGCTTGCAGCTGCAGCTTTGCTTATTAATATATTTTGCAGCCCGTGGATGGTTCAGGCTCTGTACAGGGATTGGTTACAAAAATTAGTAAAAAGAAAAGGAGTACTTGTGGCACCTTAGCGACATTATGTCATGGCAAACCTGATGGCTGAACTTTGTGACTTTGTCCTCACCCATAACTATTTCACATTTGGGGACAATGTAGACCTTCAAATCAGCAGCACTGCTATGGGTACCTGCATGGCTCCACAGTATGCCAACATTTTTATGGCTGACTTAGAACAATGCTTCCTCAGTTCTTGTCCCCGAATGCCCTTAGTCTACTTGCGCTACATTGATGACATCTTCATCATCTGGACCCATGGAAAAGAAGCCCTTGAGGAATTCCACAATGATTTCAACAATTTCCATCCCACCATCAACCTCAGCCTGGACCAGTCCAAACAAGAGATCCACTTCCTGAACACTACGGTGTTAATAAGCGATGGTCACATAAACACCACCCTATACCGGAAACCTACTGACTGCTATGCCTACCTACATGCCTCCAGCTTTCATCCAGACTACACCACACGATCCATTGTCTACAGCCAAGCTCTACGATACAACCACATTTGCTTCAACCCCTCAGACAGAGACAAACACCTACAAGATCTCTATCAAGCGTTCTTACAACTACAATACTCACCTGCTGAAGTGAAGAAACAGATTGACAGAGCCAGAAGAGTACCAGTTCCCCTCAGCACCTCCACCCCTGCCAGTTCCCGGCCAATGGGAGCTTCAGGGGAGGTACCTGGAGAAGCTGTAGCTCATGAAAGCTTATGCTCAAATAAATTTGTTAGTCTCTAAGGTGCCACAAGTGCTCCTTTTCTTTTTGCGGATACAGACTAACACGGCTGCTACTCTGAAACCAAAAATTAGTAAGGCAGTTATAAAGTGTGATACAATGTAAAATGTAATGCGCATGCATTAGTGTGTTTTAGAATAGGTATATAATCTGATTTATTATTATGTGCTTTGGAGATGTGGTAAACTGCTATACCCAACCAGCTGCATTTGAGCTTAATCACCTCCGTGTAATATTGCTGTATGCCAATAAAAAAAAAAAACAAACTCAGTGACGAGTCCAGATTTGAGCTAATTTCTCGGGAAGCAAGTGGAAGAGGTTGTGGAGAGAAATTCCAGCCCAACACAGTGTATCATGTTCAACTGTGGTGTAACTCCATTGACTTCACTGCAATTACACCAGGGATGAATTTGTCCCAGCGTTCTTCTTATTCAAGAGCATTGCTGATATTCTAAGATGGAGCTTTTGAGTGAGTTAAGCTTTTTCAAAACCAGAAAAAAGAGAAATTAAATCTCTCAGTCATAGGAGTAGTGAACTCTGATGTTTAAAACTGTGTACCTTTCTCCTTGTTTCCCAAAGCACCTCCAGAAAAACTGAATTACTTAGTTTAGGTAAAAGCCCCTTGGAAACAACAGTGTTTTCTTTCTCTTTGTACATGTGTACAGGTTTGTTTGTTAAATGTTAAGTAACAACTCCACGGTGATGAATCACCAAATTACATGCCAAGCTGCAGCAGGCAGGAAAGAGATGGGTATCTCCATTGTGGAACAACCACTGCTGTTCTGTATCATTTGGGAAAATAAAAGTGAGCACAAGAAGGAAAAAAAATGGGGATGGAGATTTCAGAAGCAGAGCTCAGTGGGCTAAAAATCACATGGCACTCAGGAATGGCTCTGACAGCAGCTCTACTTAATGGATTCTCTTAGCTGTCTCCAGCAATTAATGATATGATGTGAGGTCTCTCTCCCTCCCCACCCCGCCAACCTGATGTTCAGCAGAAGACATGCATCTGTCTATATAGACTATTTACTCTCTCCTTATACAAGAAAGCCATGAAATTTAACTGTAATATTTTGTAAACTAGTTTATATTTGGGGCTGGCCCCATACATTTTTATTTATTTGCTAGTATCCACAAATGTGCTATGCACTTCACAAGCAATATATAGAAGTAAGGTCCTTGCCCCAAGGAGCTTGCATATTAAACGGTGGACAAGTGAGGAGCATAACATGCAGCAGGGAGAGAGGAGGAAGCAGATGGGTTATACTAATAAGACAGCAAGCTTACTCAGACATACATTCTATTGGTTTAATTTTTTTTATGAATCTGGGCATGACTTTTGTAGGCAATGCTGCAGAAGTGAGTTTTTAGAGGTGATTTGAATGAGCTGAGGGTGGAGGTCTGGTGAAAAGATTTTGGAAGTTCCCCAAACACAGAAGAAGATAAGGAACATATAAGTGTGTGATTCAGCAGGGCCCCATTCTTTTAGCACTTCTACCCAGCAAACACCTACAGCTTTTGATTGTACTCTTCTACCTTGTAAGATGAAGTTGGGGGCCCAACTGTTCATGGATCCACAAAGATAATCACCTAATCCACACCCCTATTAGTGACTGGCACCCCAACTCCGTTGATAAGTGCCTCAATCCCTGCACAGATGCCAACCCCTCCTCTTGCCCAGAATGTTCTGCATGGGTTACAGAGATCAGGCATCTCTCACTTTGCAAAGTGTCCCATTAAACTTACAACTGATTCTGGTAATACATACTCTGGTCTGAGAGCATCTATCTTTGTTATGTTTCAGAGTAGCAGCGTGTTAGTCTGTATCCTTAAAAAGAAAAGGAGTACTTGTGGCACCTTAGCAACTAACAAATTTATTTGAGCATAAGCTTTCGTGAGTTACAGCTCATTTCATCAGATCCATGCAGTGGAAAAAACAGTGGGGAGATTTTATGTACACACACAGAGAACACCCATTGTTTCATGTTTTCTGTGTATATCTATCTATCTTCCAACTATATTTTCCACTGCATGCATCTGATGAAGTGGGTTTTAG
This sequence comes from Lepidochelys kempii, assembly GCF_965140285.1. Taxonomy (NCBI): domain Eukaryota; kingdom Metazoa; phylum Chordata; order Testudines; family Cheloniidae; genus Lepidochelys; species Lepidochelys kempii. The sequence continues at coordinate 61,204,739 of NC_136382.1, forward strand.
CACACGAAAGCTTATGCTCAAATAAATTTGCTAGTCTCTAAGGTGCCACAAGTACTCCTGTTCTTTTTATCTTTGTTATGTGACTGATGTGGCAATTAATATTTAAAGGATCACATATCTTAAACACTATATATCATCTCTAATGTTGCTTGAAATACAAAATGGTTCTGAGATTTATGAACACAGTGGCTATTGCACTGTTATTTTTCTTTCTCTGAACTTCCTCCCTCCCTGTTTTGGGATGATTGCTTCATTCATTATCTGTTGGATGAGTCCATTGTTCATTACTTTCAGTGTCACCAAATCCAGCTAAATATTTGGCTTTGTGAAAAGATGGTGCACACACAGAATGAAAGCTCAGACTACTTAAAATGTATATTTCAAGTCTGAGCCCTTCAGAGGAAAAGGAATTCAAACATTTTCAAAATGTAGCGTACTTTTAGCATGGAACTTCTCAGCAATTTCAAAGCTGTATCTTTCAGCAGTTCCAGATCTATTTTTGAATCTTTTATAACTGTAAGATGGAGATTTCACTTTTAATATCTGATAATTTCAGTAACTGCAGGTGAAAATTGCCTACACTATCTAAAACCTCAGGGTCTCTAAAATTAATAGTCAGTGACAAAAATGGCTATTCTCAAAGCTAGTGTAGGTATGCACTGTGCAAACATGCTTGCACTGCTGTGCCAATACACCTCAATAATAAGTTGTGAAACATCTGCCCTTCCAGCGCTGAGCCTGTCCTCTGACTAGAGATAGTCACATTAACAGTGAATAATTTACCTAATTAAGTTAGTCCTTTTTTCTGTCCATGAATTGCCATTGTGCAGGTTGTCCTTTTGACTGATTGGTTCCTTATTTGCAATCATTTAGAGCTATGTTCTGCCACATTATACTCGGATGGAATAGTACCATTTTTTTGTAAGCAGCACCTGCTGAGTAATGTATTACTTAGTGGGAGTTAGGGGGGCAGAATCTGGCCCTGAATGAGTAGCTTACTAATGAGCATTCATTGTTTACTATTCACACGATGTGGTTGGTCCCTTAAGTCACACCTGGTAGTTCCTGTGCTCCTTCACTGGAGGACATGCATTTTCTAAAGAGGAATCCTTTTTTTTTCTATTTTCAGATTATTTGTAAACCTCTCTCTCTCTCTCTCTTTATTTTTACTGTGTGTTTCAAAGACCATGGAGCTGGATGGGAATCTTTCCATTTATTTCGATGAGCTTTGGATCAGGCTCTTGGTGTGTTCATTCTGTTACCTGGATAAATGTTCAATATGAACTAAGCTAAAACCACTCAACCCAGTTTAATTTGTAACCTACAACAAAGTACATTTGGGATTAAGATTTGAACCAAGGTCTTCAGTGGTGGCTGTGTTATTTGCACATGCACCGTTCTGCTCCAGCAGGAAAACAGTGCTTACAAGTCACTTGCATCTATTTAGCTAGAAAATACATAAAAGGCAGAATGGCTATTTAGAGTGACAAAATGTTTTTAAAAACTGTAAATTCTCCAGGGCAGAGATTGTGTCTAGTTCTGTGTTTGGAGAGTGCCTAGAACATTTTGAACACTATCATAACCTAATCAACAATAACACACAGTGGAACCCAGTTTTTCTGATCTATCTGGGACTCGGACCAGATCAGATATTCAAACATTTGGATAATCAGGAGAATTGGCAAAGACCTTTCCATCCCTTATTTTGAAAGCCAGAGCCCCACCCGCCCTGGGCTGACCGCTCTAGCCCCACCCCTGTCAGCCTTGGGTGACTGGTGGTTTGGTTAATGCAAAGAGCTAGATAATGGAGGCTCAGATAAACGGGGTTCTACTGTAATTTAAGTGCTTGTTTACGACCAGACTAGTATTTCTAGAATTTGTGCTGTGCTGGAGGGAGTGAGGAGAGGAGCATTTGTGAGCAGCGGTGGAAGGAGGCATTAAACCTGTGGCATCTGCTACATCTTTTTAAAAGGTGGCCTTTTTCCACCGGTTAGTGCACCCATTATTTGGTTTTTATCATCAACTAAACAAGAACACATTGTAACTTCCTTGGAGATTGTGATAGCAACTTAGTATCTCTTGTTTGCATCACTCATGATTGCTCATACCTTGTGCCACCACTGTACTGTGATGTACCTGCAACTGTTCCCCAGTCTCACAAAAGAGTAAGTGCCAAGTTTTCTGCCCAGTACTAGAGAACAACAGAGTGACAAAGGGCTATTGTTGGGTTTCTTAAATTAAAGGAAAGATTCACAAGAAAAGAATATGTGGTGCAATCATCCTCTCACCTCTTAACCGATAATAAGCTTGATGGCTGGCTAAAACCTGCTTCACTGATTCTTGTGGACAGATTTTCACACCAGTTGGGAAAATAGATGACCTCTTTGTTCGATGCTTTGCCATATCAAATATCCTCCTGATGGTTGACACTCTGGACCTCTTTGTTGTTCTTTCTGTTTTATCTGACCCTGAGTCATCTGCAAGCTGTTTGGCTTCATTACGATTTATTTTATTAGGGATTTCTGTAAGGGGTAAAATAATAGAGAGAGACATGAATGAATAAATAAACACACAGTATGTGGACTGTCTGTATGTACTATAGGTTTTGGTCTATTTTCAATATGTTATCTTAAACACCAAACACTAGGGTTCTCAATTACCTACATTACTGTGAACAGGTCAACAAACAGGCTGATATGGGTACGGACTTGTGATCCGACCATAGAACTGGGAGTCAGGATATCTGATTTCTATTCTCCACTCTGACTAGCTCATTGTGTGACCTTGAGAACACTAAAGGTAAAATTTTCTAAAGCACCTAAGGCCCAGATCCACAAAGGTATTTAGGGGCCTAATTCAATGGGAGTTAGGTGCCTGAATAGCTTTGAGGATCTGGGCCAAAGTGACTTAGCAGCCTAAGTCCCATTTCAAAAAGTGATGTAGGCATGTAGGGTCATATTTTTAAAGGTATTTAGATGCCTAAAGATTCATATAGGTGGCTAGTGGGATTTTCAAAAGTGCCTAACTGATTAGGTGCCAATTCACCTTGATTTAAGTGCCTAGTTATTTTGAAAATCCCAGTAGGCACCTGTAGGTACCTAAATACCTTTAAAAATCTAGGCTTTGGGAACCTCAGTTTCATTGAAAGTCACTTCAGGTGCTTTTGCTAATTTAACCCTTAATCTCTGTGTGCCTTAATTTTCTCATGAGAAAAATGAGGATGAACATTGCTTGCTGTACTTAAATAAGGTTTCATAATCATTTAGATCCTTGGATGGAAGGCACTACAGAGGTGATAAGAACCTTTGTAGTGAATAGTAGATGTTAGCATAAAGTCATATCCCCAGTTACTCAGTGTTGCCTTATGGAGAATAATATCTATAAGGAATGGTAGTGCTTCCAGGGTGACAAAATACGCTCAACTTATCCGCAGGTTAGCAAATACCTCTATATTCTGAATGACCCACAGTTCTTCAGGACATTTGTCCCATTTCTACATTATATCCAACACGTTATCATACAACACAGCAATTCAAGTTTGATTTTAAAAAGTTTAACAGAGTAAAAATAAGGTCTAATCTATAAACTTTAGTGAGCTGACAAAGTAGCCTTTTGATGAAGATAATGAAGAAGCCCTTGGGTGAAGCAATTGGTGTATTTTAGATTCTGTTCTTTAATGCTGCATAAATTATAATGTTGATGTTAAAATGCACTTTTAAGGATACTTTTGATGCATTTTCATAGGCCTGATATATTCTTTAGTCATAAATTTAAAAAAAATAAATTGTTAGTTGAAAGAACTGCTGTGAAAAGGAAGGGATGAATTCTGTAGATAACTGGAAAAATTTTTGAGGCAGAAAATAAGAGGGTGACATAATGTGCATGTAGCCTGGATGCTGATGAATTGGCTGCAAACAACAAATGCGTTTGGAAAATGTTCAGACTTTCTAAGTGGAGGAGAAAGTGATAAACCAAGACACCACATTTACAAGAAAATCAGATTATTGGAAAATTAAGAGTAAAACAAAGCAAGTCTGTTTTCCTGTGAATTTGAAGAAATTGCCTAAAACAAATAGTACAAAATTAGGCAGGGTATTGGAACAATTTTTATAGTGAGGGTACTCATGATGGAAACCATGTAGTTGGTGTTTGTTAATACTATTTCAAGACAGGAGGTGTGGCAGCACCCCACCAGTACCTTCCAGCACCACTGAAATTATGTCAGTTGTTTTTAGACAGATTAAAATAAGGATGATAACATCACTTTGACAATTTGGAACTCAGTGAATTACAGTCTTGCAGAAAAAATGGGGTGGAAATGGATAGGAAATGAGTAGCAGAAATACTGGACGTGGCAAAAAGGGATGGAAAATCTGGAGATGGAAGAGGCTTTCCTCATGTACATGGCTATTGTTGGTGAAAATGAGGATACAGTAATGTAACATTTGTCATATCAAATCACTGCAGTTCACTTATTATCATATAAATATTTGTATCAATGTGTTGTTGACATGTGCCAAAGCAAATGAGCAAAAAGATGGAAAATATTCTGAAGAAATGACAGGGGCAAGACAGAAAGGGATAGATTGGTGCTTCTGATATATTTTACCTGTCCTTGGACTCACCACAGCTTATGAATGAATTAATGTTTCCACATTCAGGGTGCAAACCAATAATACACAGTTATATTTTTAATGGTGCCCAGTTATGATTGATAAAGATGAGACAGCATGAAAGGATTTTGCTCCATTCAAAGGCTGTCAAGGGCTACCAGAAACCATAATGGGCCAAATACTGATACATCCTGTGGCAGTAACAACAGTGGAAATCTCATTGCAGGAAGATTCCACCCCAGTAAGATCTCCAACGCAGGTCTGTGCAAGCTCCTCTGCAAGGATGAGATATGCTGGGTGAGGCCAAAAGCCCACACAGAGGGGAGAGCAGGAGGCTATGTTTTCTGCTCCACCCCACATGCTGTATTTGTGGTTATGGCCCAGATGCACAGGCCATCTGACCAGTTGGGACGGAGGATTTTGTCACTAAGTCCATGATAGCTTTTGTATGAAGCAAAGACCTTCCACGAAGGATTTGCTTCTTCCCCAGGATTTGACCCTGTGGCATTAGCTTGAATTAATAACCATTCTATTTACAAGAGTATTATGATGGAGAATCTCCTTTCAAAGCTGGAATAGTGACTGCAGCTCCTCTGTGCCACCTATGCAAAGATTGGGATTTAGGCTGCTGTACTTACATTGTACTTACATGTACTCACCCTCCTGACCCACCTCCAATAGCCCATGCTCTGCTTGCCTATTCAGGACAGGAGTAATCTTTCTCTGCTATAGCTACTCCAGCCACAATCTCCCCCTTCCACACACAGGGGCACTGTGGGACCTGAATGGGGGGAGAGGGTTTTGCATGGGCTGTGCATAAATGGATGAATTTCACCTTATTTGCATCTTATAGGTGACCCTATTCCTTTTTGACTCCTACTATATGAACTTGTGAGCTCACTCTCTTGTCAAACCTCTATAAAACTTGACTTAGAAAACCCACTGTCTCTTCATAATGTTTCCCAGAATTTTACTGAATGCTAATTGAAGAGCAAACTCTCTGTGGATAGAAATGCTTGTTTAGACCTCTGTTCTCCCTCTGCTTTAGTGGAAACTGTCAATTATAGACCTGAGAAATTTTCACCAAAGGGCACAAGCATCTAAATGGCTTAAACATTTTACATGCTTGAATATGTGTCATTGGATTATGCAGCTTGTTTCTGTGTGCATCTTTATCTCCTTCTGTTGAATAAAAATATACACTTATACATAACAAGTCTTTTGCCAGGTGGTGATGTGCCTATAAGCTGTAGTCTACCCGGTCTCTTTCTCCCCCCATCCCCCTTTATATCTAAGTACACTCAGATCATCCCAATTTTATATTGTATATTTATTAAGCCCAGTACCCAGAACACTTTTTGAAGAAACCACGTCCCAAGGAATCCCAGGAATATGGGAATTTATTTTAATTTAAAGCAAAGCATTTTTGGGGCAAGGATATTTTTCACTGTTGTGTGTATACATAAGACCCTTGCCCTACACAATTCTTTTGCCCTTTTGTTTAGACCTGTTAATTGGCAAAGGCATTTGTACCAGTTTTACCTTCAGGAGATGTATGGAAGATGGTTTTTATTTTGTTATGATAATTCTAGTTTAGGAAAGCAGACATCGGGCACAGTATGGTGACTTTTTAATAATAAACTTTAAGTGTTTATGTAATGCTTTACAAATGTTTAACTAATCCTCACTAACTACCCTGTGAAGGAGGTGGGTATAATTCCCCCATTTTCCAGATGGCATAATTGAGGAAGACAGGCAAAGTGGCTTTACGAGGGCCAAGGCGGGAGTTAGTTTCAGTGCGGGTATTTAAAATCAGGAATCCCTGTTCCCCCAGTCCTGATCTCAGACAGTTACAACACAGATTCTCAAACTATGATGGTCCTGAACAGGAAAATCAGAATCTTTTGTTTCAAAAATGTTGAAACAAAACCTTTTGGTAATTTTGATTTTTTTTTCAAAAATTTTTGGGGTTGGGAAATTTGTCAAACTGACCTTTTTCTGTGAAAAGTTTGTTTCAACAAATCAGCATTTTCTGACAAAATAATATTTCATCAAAAATTTCCCAACCAGCTCTCTTAATTTACATGTTGGTAAAAGGAGAGTATGTGGCTATTTAACAGAACTCCTAAAAAAAAAAAGAAATTTAAAAACTTCATGGAGTAGGTCAGTGGGATTCTTTTCTAAAGAGAGGAGCAAGGAGATTGCATCCATGGTTGCTTTCCTATTATTACAGTGGATGTCCTTTTATAAATATATCCTTATTTTTGACTTCCAATACTACCTGTTTCTCCTAGTTCTCATTTTTGCTTTTTAAGGTCTGCAAAATATACCCACATGACTGCATTATGCTACTGGCTTAATTCAGAATACGACATTTAGTTTGACTAGATGCCAGAAAGTTTGTTATTTGCAAAGAGAAGAGTTTCAAAATCGTGAATGCTTGAATAGAAAAGTAAAGGGTGATATCAGAGCAAAAATGTTAAAGTTTGAATAATTCAGGAGGAAAAGAAAAGAACTGCCTGAAATCAAAGCAAAGTTTGAAATCAATAAAAAAAAAAGCAAGTTAGTCTCTGTAATATAAGAGCATGTTCTCCAAGTGTAGAGAGGAAGGTTTGATTGATAAATGAGGCATACTGCCTTCATAGTAAACTAATTACTAATTAAAACCCAAGACTCAGTCAAGGAAGAAAACAGTAACTGGTAACAAAGAAACTGACAAAAAATTACCAAATGAGTTATTTCAACAGCTTTCCTATCGATGTGTTTAGGTCACCCAATACCAAGAATTAAGTGTACAGCAAGTAACACAGTACACTATTTGATATTTATATCTGTAGCAGTAGGCAAGGATAACAACATACAATTAAAAATAGATCAGCAGCTCTCTAGAAGTGATTGAATAGTATAATGTGAAGAAAGAAGCTAACATATGAGCATTAGAGCGTATAAGGTGCAATTGGTACAGATAAAAGGACAAGTGCTGGACTTCTTATTTAGAACCATACTCCCATTCACTAGTGGGAGCAATCATGAACCAAATCTGGTGGTACCTGCCAGTGGTGGGCAGGGCCTCTGCAGCACACTCTTTCAGTGTGTCCTGACACCTGTGAGTCCCTCTACACCAGTTCCATGGGGATGGGACTGATGAGGGGAACAAGCGTCAGGACTGAACGGGGCCAGATTAAGGCAATGCAGGTCCCTACCCATGCAACCCAGCCCTCCACTTGGAGCAGCAGTGTCAGGGCCCCCCTCATCTTCCCAGGTGGCAGGGACGGTAAGCATGGACATTCTTCTTTGGCTTAGGAGTGACAGCACAGGCCTCCTCCTTTTGGGAAAAACAGGTGTGTTAGAAGGGGTTTCCCAGTACTTATCCTAGCATTTGGGTGTGTTTATTTGCTCTGGCTGATGGACTGAGCCCACAAAAATACAGTATTTTGCTCAGGTCTATTGGCAGGGCCCCCAGAGTGGTGGGTCCTAGGCTTAACACCCCATAGTGAAATGTATGGTGCTGTTTATGCATCTTGGTGCTATTGTTTTGGGCTATCTGCCAATTCACACAGGTAACGTATATTGGCTACACTCGGGTCATATTTCCAAGCTTTTGCTTAGAAAAATGAGGGATAAAAACTGATCTTAAAAAAAAATTAAAAGTGAGAGTCTGAAGTAATCACGATTCCAGGATCTGGGACCATGGGCATAGGCCTATACTACAAATGCCTTAATCTAACCCTGGGCTGGAGGATGGCCATTTTCTGCTACAGTGTATTTCCATAAACCTGCAGTGATTCCCTCATGGTAGATAATTTTAATGCTGTCTCAACTTCCCTTGCCAATTCCTTCCCCCCCCCCCAAAAAAAAACAACAACCCAAAACACCCTAAGTGTGTTGGGGAGCAGTATCCAACATAGAGATCATGGCCCCATAAATCTTATCATAGAATCATAGGACCATAAGGTTTAGAAGGGACCCAACCCCTTGCCCAAGATATAGGATTTGTTGTGTCTAAATCAGGGGTTCTTAAACTTCATTGCACCATGACCCCCTTCTGACAACAAAAATTACCACACAATCCCAGGAGGAAAGACCAAAGCCTGAGCCCGCCTGAGCCCTGCCGCCTTGCATGGGGGTATTGGGGGGAGAAGGAACCCAAGCCCCTCTGCCCCAGGCCGGGATGCCAAAACCAAATGCCACGGGCTTCAGCCCCAGGCAGGGGGCCTGTAACTTGAGCCCCACCACCCAGAGCTGAAGCTCTTGGGCTTTGGCTTCGGCCCTGAGCGGTGGAGCTCAGGCTTCAGCCCCAGACTGAAGAAAGTCTAAGACAACCCTGGTGACTCTATTAAAATGCGGTCATAACCCACTTTGCGGTCCCGACCCACAGTTTGAGAACTGCTAGTCTAAACCATTCAAGACAGATGGCTATCCAGCCTCTTTTTGGTTAAGTGAGCGCAGTATGGAGGCACAATCTTTGGCATGTCCCAGAATGCATGGGATTTCTGTCCTTGAGAATCCAGAAGAACTGTGGCTTTGGTGTGTCATCTCTAGATGCTCCATAGCATGAAGGTGGCCTTCATTATTTACTTAAGTAAAATTCCCATCAAAGTCTGGAGGAATTGTCTTACAGTAATACAATATTCAAATGAGACAATGTACTGCTGAGACCATTTTCCTTGAATGAATGAATGACTGATCCAATTTCATAATTAGTAAAGAAAAATCTTGAGAGTCAAGAACATGTATTAAAATAAAACAATAGAAGAGCTTTTGATGATTTATTTCCAAATATGAAGTTTACAAAATGACAGTCTTAAATCTCTTGATTAGGAAAAAAAACATTCTTTGCAAAACACATTTTTTTTAAAGCAATGGCTTTCATATGGATAAGCAAAGGGATAATGAACTAAGTAAGGGCATCTTGACTCTTCTACCCCCCTGGAACCTCATTGGATTAGCATTGCAGTACCAGACATTACTGTTTTCACTCAATGGTGCACGAGTTGATTTGGAATTTCAGTGAATGGGAAGAAGTTCATTTCCTTAACTGAGTATCCCCAAGGAACTTGACCAGTGACACACTGCTCCCCTCCCACAAACGTCTTGTTCTCCCTGCTTGCCCACACAGATGTCCTTGGTTTTCTGACATCCTAAACCAGATGAGGAGAGAGAGAGATGGAAACTCAAACACCAATCACTGAAAACAAATGCTGAAGCAGACAGATTGAAACAGAATTTCTCCAAGCCTATGGTGAGGATGTATAACAGGCCAAGAGAAACTTCTTCTCAGACTCCACAGAACTTGCCAAATCCCAACCTAAGGAGCTAGTGAGGGTGGAAAACTGCTTCATTAACACAGACGGCCTACAATCTACAGCCAAGACTATGCCGCATCATGCTCAGTGAAGAACAATCCTCCTACTTTGCTGTAAAAGATCACACATGTTTGGGAAGGTTCCTCTTGTTGCACGGATCCAAGCCTATACACGGACCAACAAACAGCCCATCTTCAGTCTGAGTTCACACATTCACTCTACAGAAAGTATTGGTCATGTTGAAGAAGTCTTGACTTAAGACAGGTGAATCTGGATCCTGCCCTTCCTACCTGGTAAAAGAGAATCATAAGAGAGTGGGTCTTTCCTGACAGAAATAACCAATGCCCAGGGCCGGCTCTAGGTTTTTTGCTGCCCCCAGCAAAAAATTTGCCACCCCAAGCTCCGAGAGCGCAACTGCCCAAGCCAAAAAAAAAAAAAAAGGATGGCCGGAACGCCGCCCCTGGAATTGTGCCACCCCAAATATGTGCTTGCTTTGCTGGTGCCTAGAGCCGGTCCTGCCACTGCCTCATTCAGGAAAGGAATCTTCCTCCTTCAACCAAGTGCAACCAGCACTGAAGAAATGCATCCTGGTTGCAGCAAATCTATTCAAGCCCTGCCCAGTATAAAATCTTCCATTCCTGAACGAGTTCTTAGAGAAACTAGCCAAAGGCTTCCTATGAGCTCATCTAGCTGAAGCCAATACTCAGGATCCAGTACAATCTGGTTTCAGGCCAGGACATGGGCCAGAAACAGCATTAATGTCATTGGTGGATGATTTCTTGATGTTAGTGGATAGAGGGGAGACATCCATTCTCATTTTCCTGGATCTCTCTGCAGGATTTGATACTCTTGATCCCGAGATACTGCTACCCCACCTGAGGGAGGTGGCAAGGGTACCAGAGAATGCTTTATAATGATTTGAGTCCTTCCTTGAGGATGCACCCAAAGGACAGTGAAGAGACACTGTATCTCTGCTACTAGGCCCCTCATTTAAAGAGTGTCTTTAGGATCAATTCTCCATACCAGTGGCTCTCGACCTTTACAGACGACTGTACCCCTTTCAAGAGTCTGATTTGTCTTGTGTACCCCCAAGTTACACCTCACTTAAAAACTTACAAAATCAGACAAAAATACACAAGTGTCACAGCACGCTATTACTGAAAAATTACTTACTTTCTTATTTTTACCATATAATTATAAAATGAACCAATTGGAATATAAATATTGTACTTACTTTCACGTATAGTATATAGAGAAGTATAAACAAATCATTGTCTATGAAATTTTGGTTTGCTATTGCTTTATATGTAGCCTGTTGTAAAACTAGGCAAATATCTAGATCAGCTGAGTACCCCTGGAAGACCTCTGAGTACCCCCAAGGGGTACACATACCCCTGGTTGAGAACCACTGCTCCATTCAATGTCATTCGGCATCTACATGCTGCCACTAGGAGAACTGTGAGACAACATGGGTTCAAGTGCCACCAATTTGCAGATGACATCCAACTATGTCTATCCTTTGATATGTACAAGCACCACCAAGATGGTTCATTGCTTGGAGAAGATCAACTAATGGGTGAAGAGAGCAGCTGGTTGAAGCTGAAGTAAGATGATGGTTATGTTGGTTGGCAGAAGAAAGTACTTTTAGGAGTCTGAAGCCATGGTGTCTAAAAGATCACCTAAAGCTCTGGGATAAGGACACCAGTCCTCAGGCAAATGGAACTGTTTGCTGCAAAGGTAAAGCTTACCAGTGCAGGAAATAGAGCTTTCTCAGTCCATGAATCTGCAATGAACTTCTACAGGAGCTAAGAACCACAACAAACCTCACTACATTTTGTTCCAAGTGTAAGGGTCTTGACATAGCCTCCCTAAGAGAAAGGAAGGATGGTGCAGAGTTTAGGGTGCTAGATTGGGACGTGGAGTCTTACATTCAGTTCTCTGCTCTGCCACAGCCTTTCAGTGTGACCTTGGGTAAATCACTTAGCCTCCCTGTGCCTCAGTTCCCCTTTGGTAAAGTGGGGATAACAGTACTTCCCTAATACATTAAAGTCTGTGAGGCACAAACGGGGACCTCAACTGCATTAAGTATAAACTATTAGCAATTTTGTGAAAACGTAGGGGTGCTTTTTGGCGATTGTTAATAGAGTGTTTAGATCTGGCAATGTCTGTCCCATAATTGTGGTGGAATCCTTCACTGTAGGGGTCACTCTGGGTAGCTGAGATAACCTCCCCACCTAGGGATAGAGAAAAGAAGCCCCCTTTTTAAGTGTCTCCTAACTTACACTTAAGGGTCATTAAGAGGCAATGCCAAAGTAAACAGCCTTGATGGCTCTAGCCTGCTCTCCTGGGGACTACTGAAACATGTCTGAACAGAATGGGTTGGACTGAGGGACCCAGGGACCCTCAGGAGGATCTGGGCTTGCTAGGAGAATATAAGTTGGTTCTGTTCTGTTACTTTAATGTAAGAGGAAAGTCTGTCTAACTTAGCCTGTAGTGAAATGTAAGAGTAGGTGAAACTAAAGATGTGTCAGCTCTTTGTTATTGAGGAATCCCTTTTTCTCTAATGCTTTGTTCCCAATATTTAATAAAAAAATACTTTGCTTTAATAAGGGTATTGGTCAATATCACAGGTTCCTGAAGGTGCCTGAAACCCAGTCTGGCCTGCAAGGTGATAAGTGTTATTGGGCCCCAGTCTAAGATGCCAAGATTCCACCCCAAGACAGATAAGGCCAGAAGCTGGGAACGGGCAACAGGGGATGTTGCCAGAAACAGAACAGAGAACTGCCAGAAGCTGGGAATGGGTAACAGGGGATGAATCACTTGACGATTACCTGTTCTGTTCATTCCCTCTGGGGCACCTGGCATTGGCCACTGTTGGAAGACTGGATACTGGGCTAGATGGACTTTTGGTCTGACCCAGTACGGCCGTGCTTATGTTCTTATGTAAGGGGAAGAGACCTTCAGAGAGACCAGAAAAGGGGCAGAGACACAGCTAGTCCTGTGTCCATGACAAACATGTACATATAATTTAGGGTGAAAAAAAAATTAAACCCCATAACAAATACACCAGAATGCATATACAGTTTTTTCTCCTGAGAAAAGGATGAGAGCACATGAACCACACATGACAGATATTAATCTTGTTACTTAATGTCCAACTAGTAGGCACTAAGATACCACAGTTATGAGGGCACTATAAGAAATTGTGCAGAACATACTAAACCATAATATGGCTTCTAGCATGTGGAGAGTAATTTGGGATAAAGTCCCTTCTCTGTGGCCTTTAGTTTAGATCCTTCAAGGACAGACAGCCCTTTATTGGTGATAAATACCTTGTTCTCTAGAGTCCATCTCTATTGTTGTTCTCTTAAAAGCTATCTTGTGTAAGTATTTATAATGCACCAATCACCACAGTATCGGTGTGCAAAACTATAATACATGTGCTACTCCGGTTTAATATTCACTGACAATACTAATATTTTAATACATATATTTAACTTTGGAGTTAAGTCAAGGAATGCCAAATATTAAAAACCATTCCTAATTAATTCACTGTTTTTGCATTCAGAGTAACCTGAATTTTATTTTTTCAGTTGTTTATAAACATAAACAGGGAAGCTACTGTCCTTAATTCAGCAAGATGAATTTTTATTTCATGGATGATCTGTGGAATAATTCTGATGAGTAAATCTGGCATTTCCATGTTTTGTTTCTTTGAATTTTTTAATGATTTCCCCCCCGCCCCTTCCTTTGGCATAGATTTGTTTAACCCTTTTCTCAAGGGCAATTACAAGTAACAAAAATCTGCAACAGTTACTGTTGAATTGGCACAGCTCAACGGGAAGGGATAAGTCAGACTGAATTAAAATGATTTCACCGAGCACACAGAAAGCCATTGTCTCCTAAAGAATGACTGTGAGTGAATGGAGAATATTTGTCTACTTAAAAATCCCCTGAAATGTAGCAGCCTGAAATAAGCACTGTTATGCGGCTAGCGTACCTTCTTTCCTACTGAAAGTGGGGTACAAAAGTACATAATTTCAGTACATAATTGCAGGAGATGCTGCTGTAGCTCAAAGCCGCTCAACATTTTCACTGGTGAATTTGTATTTTCAGTGCTTTGTAACTCACATTCATTCTAGGCTGTAATGTCGCACACACTTTGTGTTGGGTTTTTCTTCTGTGTTAAAAAAGGTTTGTGCGAGCTTAGTGGTAGGGTAATGCATAAAATGCAAGCTCAAGTTCAGCCTTTGGATCCTCTTTGGACTAACAAGCTCTGGAGCATTGTTGAAGTTCTGTGTACTCAGCCCATGAAGTCCCCTTGTATTCATCTCCAGCAAGCCCCTTTGACATGTGTAGCCTTCTTGGTTGTTGAGGCTCTCAAAGCAAAATTAGATGGGTAGGGAGAAAATAGAATATCTCAGAAAACTAACTCAATTTTTTCTGGCCACCTTGAAAATAACAATTTGAGTTTGACAGTTCTGTGATAGGGGAAAAAATCAGCGATTGATTAATCCATGAATTAGTTTAGAGACTATTAGTGTTCTGAAGATTTCTTTTTTAAAGGAAAAAAGTTAATTTGCATTTGAGCCTTCAATTTCCTAGGAATGCTGAGTATCTCCAGCTATACATGTACAGCAGTTGCACTGTATAGTAGACTGGAAGGGCCATGAAAGTTTTGAACACATCCAGATTATTTCCGCTATCCACTAACACCCACTACTTGAATTTAAGTAGTTAGGGTGAGATTTTTAAAGATATTTAGGTGTCTAAAGATGCAGATATTCAAGTAGTGGGATTTTCAAAAGCACCTAGGCACCTGAATCCCATTGATTAGGCACCTAAATACGTTTGAGGTTCTGGGTTCTTGGCACTTCTGAGAATCTCATGAGCCACCTGTCTGCATCATTGAACACCTAAATACCTTTGAAGTCAATGCATGGATATTTGAGAGCAGAATTTAGTTTTAAAAATGTTTGACTATACAATATTAATAATGAATATGTATGAGAACAAAAATAATCTCAATTTGTGCGTGGACATACTTTCCAAACATTGGGGTGTGGGAATTTTTCCAATTATTATTAAAAATGAATGTACATAACAAACTACTGCCAGCTAAAACAACAAAAGCCAGGAAATTCCGATAAGCTTTGTTCCTAAGAATTGCAATAATATTTGATCAAACTGTTGTGTGTTGCTGTTTATTTTAAAGAATTAGAAAGAGTAGAGATGAAAAAAAATCCATGTAATCATTTAGTCCTTTCCCTCTTTAGGTGCAAGATGATCCCTAAATATTATCTAGCAAGTCGTCCACAGGTATTATTAAATGTTCCAGTAATGGGACTTCTATTAAATCTCTTGCAGAAAACACTCACAAACCAGTCCGGCACTTTGTTTAGTAAGTTTCCCCTAATATTTAGCCTAAACTTATCTTTGTAAAATGCCATCCAATTATACGGTTATCAGATGTATTGCAATATCTAGGTACAACAAATGATGATAAGCCAGAATATTCAGCTTTAATTTTCATTTCATTTCTTTCTAGTTTTATAATCACAAGTGTACATATTATTGATACCATCATTAGTGCATTAATAATAACACAGAATAAGTTTCATCTTATAATTTTGTAAATGCATTAACATTATGTTTTTCCAAGGTAAATCATCCTCAATACTTGGATGAACTAAATGTTCTCTATAGCTGTTTGTCTATATTTCAGTGAGATAAAACCACTACTTAAAAAAACCGAAAACAAAATCTGCAAACAGAAAAATGGTAATAGTCTTTGCTGCATAAATAAAGTTTTCTAAATGTTATTAACAACAGACTGAAGAATACTGGGGCTCTCTCTTCCTCTACAAACATTTAAATACAAATGGAAATACTCTTTTTCTGATACTGCCTGATCTCTGCATTTAACTAACATGACTAGGACTGAAAGAAAGTAAGATGTGTTAGGCCATTTATGAATCCCTTAGGCAAAGTGTAAAGCAACAGCAACCTGGGGTTTTAATTAGATTACATAAATGTCAAAGACAGACAGAAAAGTTAGTAAGCAATCTAAAAAATAACAACAAAGAAATAAAACCCCCAAACCAAAAATGAAATAAAACAAACAACCCTCCCCCGTGCATAATTATGGAATAAACATGGGTTTACCTGCACTGTACACTTTTATCTGCCGGGTAATCCCAGACATTTAATAATAAAGTTGAGGCCTGATTAAACCCATGTCAAATGTCCCCTGTCCTCCTTTCGGTATAGCCAGACAAACAAAAAACCCAACAACCTTTTGTGATAAGAATAAAATCTGATGTTTTTTTCCCTGTATGTAAATGAACAAGAGGAAAAACACATTTTCATGTTTTTGTTTTTGTTCTTGTTCATGTTGAACAATTAAAGAAAGACTTGTGAACTTTTCAATATGTCTAAAGGAACAATTGTTAGTTGCTTCACTGAATACAGAATAGTTGTCTCTGCTCTGTCTTGCTTTTATTCTTCCTAAAGGCTTACAAATCGATGCTTCCTTTTATTTATTTTTTTGTAGGAATCTGTTCATTGAAACAGATTTTAAATTTATTTTACATGCCAGAAAAAATTACTATTATGATTTTTTTTTTACATTTTTTCACTAAGTACTTAAGTCAGCAGATGTATTCTTTTTCATTTTTCTTTTATAATGTTTAAATTTTTCTGCTTGTTCTGCTGTACACATTTATCAGTAACGTCGCCCTTATTTGTATTGCTATTTTCTGTTTTTTGGCAGTATTGTTTCCACCTACAATATTTGTGTATATACCTAGAAGTCTTTTAAGTTGGCCATGACAGTACCCAGTAAAACCAAAAATACACTTTGTTGCTTTCTTTTCAGTTCAGTAACAACGAATTCTCATTAAGAGTACAATCATTTTCTTATGCATTCACTTCAGCTATTGTGCCCCTTCCACGTAATTTGTAATTGTTCTTTCATCTAGAAACATAAATAAGTAAATAAACTAAAGTGCATCTTTTACAGAGAATTTAATGCAGAGCAAACCTACATGATACAAGTTAAGGCAACATTTTCTTAGGGTCGCCTGTCAAGTTAACAGTGTCACTAACCTCGACTTTTGTAGCACCCAATTCTAGGCAGTGACTTTTATAGCGAGGGAAAACCACTTGACCTTTCCAAAGATTTTTCAACTACAACACAAAATAAATAAATAAAATCATTTTACATGTGAACTTACCTTTGCTTCCTTGAACTTGGAGAGCAAGACAAATGACCAGAAATATTAATCCAGTTTTCAAATGCATGCTGGCAATTCAGAACCTTCAAGGATTGTCATGCAGGAAATATGACCAGTTTAGACTGGCTAACAGATTTCTTTTTAAGAACTAAAATTCCCAAACTGCCTCGTATTTCTACTTTTTTAAGAAAGTGCTCAACAGTTTGAAATGTTTTGAATCTCAGGCAAAGTGTGAAACAGGTGTCAGAACACAGTTACTGAACAAACCCCTCAAACACACACACTTGTAGTCCAGGAGACTGAAAGGGGGACTGGAGTGGTAAACTCCTAAATGTGATAAGAGTGACGAAGTTTTAAAAAAAACCCAACAGTGTCTGTTTCTGGAATAATCTGTTTATCTACTGCTCAGACATAATCCCTCTTATAGTCCAGCTGGAAGAGCTATCTTCATCTTATTAACCTTCTGGAGTGGCATCTGTCAGCCCCAGAAGACTTCAGTAGCACCATGATAAATAACAGAAGCCTCTTCTAGTGGCCATTACCTGTACATTTTGGTCATTTGGTCATTCCAGTAATATGGCATGTCAGCAGAGGCATTGCGAAATGATGGCGACAGTTGATTGCATTATTTCTGAAATGTATGACCATAACAAATGGTGAACTTCCTTTGAAGAAGATGACTAATTGCTTGTCTGAAAGAACTGTGACTGTATGGAGCTTTTCAGCAGTGTTTGACTTGGGAGCTCTTCTCCTTTCTCACACCAGAAAGTTTGCTTTTGCAATATTTCCATAGCTCTGATGATGGACAATCCATTCTGTTTCACTGGTAAAATGCCATGACTCAGCAGTAAATTGCTGTAGCAGTCAGGACTGGAACAATCTGATTCCAAATGAGGAATGGGGGAGGGAGGAGGTGGTTATAGGGAGAGGAATAAAAAAGGGGAGGAGGGAAATAGCATTTCAAGCTCTAGCTCAATCAGGCCAATGAGTGAAAAAACTGTTACAAGCAGTTCTTTTACAGTTATATAAATAAATATTCCTATTACATAACATTTGGTAGGCCCTTTGTTATATTTATGTCCTACATTTGCTACATTATTTTCAAAAGCATTTTGTAAAGTTTTGT
Organism: Lepidochelys kempii; assembly: GCF_965140285.1. Lineage (NCBI taxonomy): Eukaryota > Metazoa > Chordata > Testudines > Cheloniidae > Lepidochelys > Lepidochelys kempii. The sequence goes on from NC_136382.1 coordinate 61,223,019, forward strand.
TAATCAGGGAGGGCTGCCAGGTGAGCATGTACAGCCGTCTGTCCTATTTAGAGATTTATGTGGTGACTGTACTGTACAAACGGAGGCTATTTGCTGGCAACAAGAATCCTTCTAGCTCTGCATGTACAAGTTGCTTTAAGAACAACCTTCATTTGAACCTGGTCAGTGTTCTATTTTTACATGGGATTTGAACAATCGCAAAAGAAAACAAAGATCACCCTCTTCTAAATACTTAGAACAATTAGTACAGGGACATTGCTGGGACCAAAATTTGACCTACCTTTCTTTGTTCTCCTTATCTGTTTTCAAAACCCATAGTAACTTTTTATGTTGTTTTCAGAACAAAAGTTTCAACAGCCTTCTTAACACAAAGAAATCCATGCCATCAATACAGCCAGAATGAAGGATGATCTGGATTTATACTTGAGGACATTTGCACGGAAGAACATAATTAACCTTTACTCGAATACTACACCTCTCATATCTGGATTGAGATGCTTTTCAAACTATAATCAAACCTATCAAGCACTCTTAAGAGCCAGCTAAGTTTTAGCAAATCTTATTTAAAAGGTGGATAAAATGAGATATCCGGGAAAAGAGACAAGTATTCAAAAATATCATCTAATTTTGGTTGCCTCCATTTTTTGCCTAACTTTTGTAAGTGAGGGGGATTTTTCTGAGGTGCTAGGCACCAAGAACTCCCATTGCCTTTCAATGAGAATTTGGCCCTTATGAGCCTAATTCACTTTTGAAAATGGGACTTAGCTGCCTAAATCACTTAGACCCAGATTTTTAAAGCTATTTAGGTGTTACTGCACTCACCGTCACAACACCTAACTAGTTTAGGATCCTGAATCTCTTTTTTAAAGGTTTCAGAGTAACAGCCATGTTAGTCTGTATTCGCAAAAAGAAAAGGAGTACTTGTGACACCTTAAAGACTAACCAATTTATTTGAGCATAAGCTTTCGTGAGCTACAGCTCACTTTATTGGATGCATACGATGAAGTGAGCTGTAGCTCACGAAAGTTTATGCTTATGCTCAAATAAATTAGTTAGTCTCTAAGGAGCCACAAGTATTCCTTTTCTTCTTTAAAGGGGATTTAGGCACTAAGGAGTCTAAATTTCATAATAGTCAATAGGATTTAGACTCCTAAATCCCTTTTGAAAAAGAGATTTAGGTTCCTAAATCAGTTAGGCTGTGCAACACTGAATGTAGCAATACCCAAATAGCTTTAAAAATCTGGACCCAGGTGTCGAATTGAAGCAACCAATATTAGAGGACACTTTTGAAAGTGTGGGTCAATGAGATTGGCTGAAGATCACACTATGAGTCATTATGAGAGCTAGGGACCTAGAACCAGGAGTCTTTCCTATCTCCCACACTGGACAACAATCCCTTCATGAATAATGGAAGAATACATGTTTAGAAATGAAATTTTACTTTCAAGGTTTTTCAGTGTACAGCCCTGGGTAGAGAATTGATTTTAAAAGAAAGAAAACACTTTAACAATGTTCTTTTTAATTAAATGTGCTAGTTTAAGGAAAATATTAGGCTATCCAGCAAGTTTGTGACTAAAAATTATGCTGCTGGGATCTGAGTATAGGGAGATGATCTGTAAATCATGAATATTTCAAGTTGTTTTCTGTCAAGGCTAGTACCTTTTACTTATTTCCTTTTAATTAATTTTTTTGTAACTAACCTTCATAACTGCTACAGTCCAAGCAAACAATAATGATAAACACTCATTATAGCTAAAGCAATACTATCAAGGGACCATTCCATCTCTAAGTACTGCTGTTTTTAATTATGGGTCACTGTTAATTAATCTGGAAGTCATTCTTCTAGCTGGTTTGCTGTCAACAACAATTATATATTCTTAAAGAGGCAAAATCTTTTTTTGATTCTGGCTGAAATTCAATAATGCATTAAAAATATGCCAGGAAGGCATGGAAGGGGCAGTACTGCAAGCTGAAATGTCTGTTCAGACAAGATAAGTGCACATAAATGGGAAAACTAGAGCTATTAGTGGTTAGTGCAATGAATCAGTGCATATATCTGAAAGAATACACTAGTTCTGCTGTTTAAAGTAAAACTTCCAACTGACAAAAGACTGTTTCCTTCCTTTTCTTTCACAAAAACTGCGTTTTATGAAAACCTTACATCAGAGTTTTGATATGACACCAGTCCTTTAGAGGGAATCATAGCTTGTCTCTGTACAGTGAACATACATTTTAAAGTGGAACTCCTGGAGACACTTTTCACCTTTAAATTCTATGATCCTACAAATCAATAAACACTGTCTCTCTATGAGCAGGTTGTTTTCATAAACAAGCCTTATCCTAACTGGAGTTAGAATTTTGTAATTAGTAAATAAAGAGTTTGCAGTATCTCTGAAAGTACCTGAGCCAGGAAGTGCTAAGTTTAAATTTGAGGAACTACATGCTCCCTCCCATGATCACGATAACAGCAGGAAAGTAGAAGTACTGCTCTGCTGGAAGTAAGTAAGGTGAAAACAAACTTCTTTCTAAGTGATCTAGTAATTGTTCTAATGACTCTGCTCTTTAATGTTTTGACACTGATTTGTATAGGAGCAGAACCTAAATATATTGAGACATTTCTGCTCGTGATTTGGCCAACTACATTCTTTTCCTTTTTAATGTTATACCGCCTCAGAGAGCTGTACCACAGTTCTGGAAGCATATATTAGTATTACATTATTTACACTGAATGGGAGGAGACCATATCCTCAGTAATATTTTGTACAGTGAGATTTCGAATGGCGCTAAGAAAGCAGGGTCACCCTTTCTGGCGGTACCACAATGTGTGCAAAAATGACATGAAGTCATTCAGCACCAAGGTAAAAAGCTGGGAGGAGTGAAAGAATCCCATCCAATTTGGAGGGAATATCTGGCACTGGGTGCAGCTCAAGAGGAAGTGGCTTTGATCAAGAGGATGGAAGCAAAGTGAGAAAGAAGAAAGCAGCGTGCTGTAATCTTGGACTCTAACTCAGACAATACATGGATCTATGAAATTTATAACAAGCTGTGTCATGCTCGAGTTGGATGTGTCAGCCATAAGCGGATTCTTCAAGCACCTGATTAGACCTTTTACGCGTATACCATGATCCAGTTTGGATGGACCGTTGTTGATGATGCTGATGATTTACGCTGATCAGGGAGAGAAGTAAAATTAGGAATGGAACTGCAGGAGTAGCACCAGACTTGTCACAGCTGCTCACAGGACTAAAAACACATGAAAAGCTTCTGCAGGAGCAAAGACACCAGTGAGAAGTGGAAATGAACTAGTTGGTTATTTTCTTCCTGTCCCTCTGTTAATATTATCACTATTAAGTAAGATTTACATTATTTTATTATTTATGTTTTGCTTTCTGCTTACCAAAGCCTAGTCCCTGGCACTAATCAGTGCTATGGCTGGTTTAACTCATTCACCACAATGATCATCCATTGTTTTTGCATGTCCTCTAGCCTTTTCCATTGGATAGTAATTTCCTTGTACTTTTGTCTCTACAATCATTCAGCCATCACACTTTTCTTCTCTTTACTGAAATAAAGAAAGAAAATCATGTTCTCATATAACATATTCTCATCGACAAAACAAAATATTTGTGAAGTGAAAAAGATTAAGCCTCATTTAAAAATACCTCAATTTTATTTTTTATGTTTGGATGGACCTCCCCCTTTTTTCCTTTCTGGTATCTCTCCAAAGCGGCAATGAGCAAAGATGGTTGCATGAGTGATTGACATCTTGAAACTGTGGAGATCTAGTCTCTGTTCCAGAAAAAGCTAACTAACAGTAACACTAAGTAATTAAGTAACAGCTGCTTCTTGTTTGCCCTCTCTTTCTTCCTTTTAATCCCTCCTTAAAACCTATTTCTTCCAGAAAGTCTCCATACTTTGTTCCCATCAAAAATCTCACCACTATAATACTTGCCTGCTCTGTGTCTGGTTCTTATTGGCTGCTTTAGGTGATCTTTGGGATGCAGAACTTGTTAAACTTTTTATAAAGCTCCAACTAAACATATGGTGATATATAAATAAATTTAATAATAATGGAGACATCACATTGTCCTTTAACTCAGACTAATCTCCCACTGAAGTCAATTTGGGCTGATATTAATAATAATAATTACTCCCCTAATATTGAGTTATGAAGCAAGTTGAATTTCTCCTTTCATACCTCTCTCCACTCAGACTAGGACTTCTGGTGAAGTTCAGTTCTGCAGTTACAGAAAATGCTGTGAAATTCTGGACTGGCCAGATAGTTTGAGGACAGCAGCAAAAGTTAGCTCAATACAGCGCTACATCTGCTTATATGTATAAAAGCATCAGAGCTTTTAATACTTTTAAATCAGAATGAAATGGTAATAATGCCCCTAAAAGTCTTCTGAGTCATAATTCTTTGCTAAAGCGGCACCACTAGCCATCTTGAGGATAATGTGATATTATTACTAACATGATGTCAGCACTGTTCATTCTTATGTATAACAGAAAAAGGTAGTCACATGGGTACATTTACATGATGAGTGAGTTACAGGTGTCTCATTCGCATTGACTTCTTGACCAATCTTCTTCATTTTCTATTTACAGTGGAATTGTTAAAAAGGTTGATGAATTTAGATGCACCTAAATGTGACAGGCAGATAAGAGTGTGAGAAAGACATGGTTCTGAATGTATCTCTGCAAATATACCTCAGCCCTGATGGGCTACATCCTTTTCTATTTCAATCTGGCCTCTTGTGAACAAAGATTGCTGATGTTGTCATAGTACATGATGTTTTTGTGATGTACCAGATGTCTACATAGGATATAAAATGGTTATTTATGATGGGCAGGAAAATGCCCAACTAGCCACTAGGTTGTAGTCCGTGGAGATATACAATAGCCTATCTGCCAGTCCAGATTATCTTGTACTTGCCTACATACTCAAGCGCAATTTTCTGTTATTCCAAGAGCTGCTTAAGCGTCTAACACATAGAAGCTCTAATGAACTGAAACATGCTTCTTCAACTGCTGATTTGACAAGTTGTTTTCCTCTTGCAGCTCAGAAAGGATTTTTCTAGTTTTAGTAGATGGATATAGTGTCCACAGAACATTTATGACATGTATAGCATGTGTGACAGGATCCCTGGGGTGCAGCTTGGGACTGTGGGACTGCTGTGCCCTCTTAACTCTTCAGCCTCGGCTGTCTCTCACAATGTTTTGCTAGTGACAAGCCGCAAATCCCTCCAGGTGCTGTTATCACTCAGCACAGCCACAACCCTGGGGTGCAGAGTGTCACAGCACATTAAATTGATGACTGTAGTTATCAATTCTGCAGAATTCAGCAGTAATTAAGGTGTAGCTGTGTGCAAAGCCAGGCATATATAGACTCCATCTTTCATGATACATGTTGTCTAATCAGAAATATGAAACATGGGACTAACTGATAGCTCAGCTTCTTTCTATAGCAATGGGGGGAATGGGATGGTAGTGGTAAGACAAAGGGAAGGAAGTGAAGTATTCAGTCATGTTGAGTGGTGAGCAATTATTTGAACTATGGAAATGTCATGCTGAATAGACAAATAAACATATGTACTACTGAATGCATACCAAGAAAATGTTGTCCATCCTTTACTTTTTCAGGGTTCCTTGACAAACCATAGGGAAGTTTGAGGGGGGTCAGCTTAAGATTGCATTTAATTACCTCTTCATTTAATGCTTGAGAATGCTTGGGGAAGTGTTTTAAGTACTGTTGCTGTCTATATTATCAGTCTCTCAGCTTCAGTTACTTTCAGTTGTAAATCTATCATTTTTGGACTCTTAGAGAAATTCTGCTATATACCTTTTCTGGCAAAGATTTTTGAGAGGAAGGTTACAAGTACTGTCTGCCCATCTAAATGAGTTTGTTTTGTTTTGTTTTGTTAATAGGTTCCAGTCTGTTTTCTATTCATCCCACAGCATCATGTATGCCCTTGTGTAGGTAATAGCCTGTGTTTATCTGAAGACCAAAGTTGTTGTTTTTCCTCTACTGCTGCTGTCGGAGGCCTCTATGGAATCTGACACTGTTAACCTTGAAATTTTGTTACCACTCTTAAACTGCTTTATTTGTCTGTTCAGCATGACATTACCATAATTCAAGTAATTGCTTTGTCCCCTGTATATTTAGTCCTGCTTACTACTACTTTTTCTTTTCTTCCTTAGTTCCTTCAAGGATCTGTCCTGGTGTGTCCTCCATACTTCCTTTTGGGAAATATTATTCATGCTTCTACAACCTGATGACCCACAGACAATGTCAGTCCTTGCAGAACCTATTATAAGAGCTCTTATTTGTGTTGCTCACTTGGCACTTCCGATATCAAGGATCGGGTATTGATAAAGTTTAAGTGAAATGTCTATTGGATGAATTCTTATTGAGGGCCCGTTCCCAGCAGAATATCTTTTTACTATTTTGGCAGTTTTCTTTGATGAGAGATGTATTTTGCCTGTTTTCATATTTTAAAATTTGTTCACTGCTCAGACAAACCAGATTGGAAAGATGCAATATTATTTTAGCAGGGTTACGACCTATGTTCTTCCAAAGAGATATTGAGATTCTTATACTTTAATTTATTATTGTTCGTATGTGTAGATTCCCTAGCTGCTTCCTGAAGTATTGGAGCTTTTCTGGACTGTTCACCAGGCAATGATTACTTTCATAGTGAGTGAGCTGCATTGGCCTCCTGCTACAGAGACAGACAGATATTTTTCACATCCCAGCTGTGTGCAGTCTCAGTCCACTCTATTTAAGAGTTCTTAGCTCATTCTCCTCAGAGGGTCCATTCAGCTCTGAGCAGCTGCTCAGTTTTTAGAGTCAAAGCTACACTGATTTTTGTCTTGAGTCAATAGCCAAAATTAAAGAAATTCTTGGAAAATACTTCATAATGTTTCGTATTATTTTTTCCTCATGTATTTCATAGTTTATTCCATTACACCCACCTGTATAGATCTCTGAAATGCTAACAGCCATCTCAGTTTGATTAATTGATTAATCCAACAAACTCAGATGCAAATACAGATCTGAAAGGTATAAATATCAAGGAGGGAGAATAACTGTTTAGCATGCTGCAAGGAATATAAGTAGACGTAATAAAATGTATTTAAATTAAGAATGGAAAGCTTAGATTGAGTAAAAGGAAAAAATTCACTGTAGAACAATCTCTCCAAGAGTGTGGTGGAATCCCCACTCCTTGAGTCTTTTAAAATTATGATGTTGTTATAATATGTAATTGTTTATATTTTAAGTATTGTAGCAGTGCCTACAGGCCTCAACAGAAATCAGGGATATCCCATGCTAGGCACTCTACAGATGCATAGTAAGAGGCAGTTTCTGCCCAAAAGAGAATATACAAGATTGGTCCAAGTCTGAACACAGGGCTTCCCAAATGTTTTCATTGTGTGAACCAGATCATGTTCTGGTGAAATTAAAAGCTGCAGTATGCAACTGCACAACACCCTTTAGCAAACATAGCAATTCCTCAGGCAGGGTGGGTGGGGCAAGGAATTTTTCATGTCTGAATGGGTTATGGTGAGGGAATAGGGGAGAGCAATCGCCACACTCACAAACTGCCTCTGTCTCATACAAAATCTGTTGTTCCACACCCCCACGAAACTCGTTTCATTCCCCCACTCCATCCCCCACATCAACAAACTAATTTTACTCTCCCACAATCCATTTCCACTTTATCACAAAATCAGTGTATTTTATCCACCTTTGCACCAAGATTTTACTTACAGAAATACCATTTGATGACCCTTTAACCTCCATGTTCCCTGCTGTCTGGTGGTCCCACTTATCCTAGACTCTGCCTCCTTCCTCTCACCCTGCTTCTTCCCAGACTCTATGCTCCAGCTCTCCGGCCTTCTCCTCACCCCCAGCTCCATCCACTCAAGCCTGCTCCCCAACTTCACTCTGCTTCTTTCCACAGTGTTCTCAGTGACTTTGTACTCCCAGCCTAAGGCGCACTCTGAATCCCATTACTGCTGTCACGAAGCCCACTGGTTCTGCTCCTGATTGGGTGGGGGGGGTGTGTGACATGGTGGGGAAGGGAAAGGTTGGTCACTTTCTTTGGGTGGCAACTCCTTTTATACAGCAGCACCCTCTGCTGGCAGATTTTTCTTCCTTTCATAGGCATTTTGTCAGAGGCAATAGCCATATCATCAGCCCCATGACTCCAAAATTCAGGAGAGAAAGAAAGAAAGAAAGAAACAAACAAAAAGTCCAGCTAAACATCCAAACAACAACCCATGTGTGAGAGAGAAATGAAACAAAAATGTGTTTTGGTGTCTGACGTTTGCTGTCTGATCTCCTCACAGAAAACAACCAGGTCCCATTGGTGTGTGATTTTTTTTTCTTAACCTCTAGGATGTCAGCCTTTCCTTTCTGACCCTTCAAGCCCTCTCTTATAGCGGTCCACAATTTTGCTCGACTTCTTCTGGTACAGTGCACCTCCCCTAACAGACTTTAATGCCCTAGAAGGCTCCAGAAACAGCCCCCTGTCTCCAGCCTACAGGTGAAGATGCTCTGCTGGATGCAGGAATCTACTAGAGAGATCACACAATCAGAAGCCTGCCTTAGATATATTCCTCTGGTGGAGATATCAAAGGAGCAATTTTGAGGGCCATGCATACTTTCACTCTTTGGATTTAGCATTGTGCTCTGATGCCCAGTTTGGGAGAGAGGTGTTACTGTCCATATTTAATTAAGATCTCCTCTCCATGCATCTGCCCGATGGAACACATTTTGCTAATCTCCCACAAGTGGGAATACACAGAGGCCCTCAAAGATGAGAGAGGTTACACATCAGAAACTGCAGATTGGAAGAAGGCTGCTGAGGAGGTTGGCGTGTACACTCCTTTATACAGAGTAAAGCTATGACATCACCCTTATGCAAGAATGCTACAGTACCACCACCCCCTGCAGCAGATATGGATTTTCAAGGCAGTTCCTTGGAGTGTGAATACACAGAGGCAACCCTAAAAGAACAGTAGTTACTGGTAAGTAAACTCTCTTTGCGCACACAGCCATTACAAGGCCTCTGCACCCTATATGTAGGATAGAGTTTATATATATATGTGGTGTATAGGCTCTCTGCACAGGGGTGAATTTCACTGTTGGCGAGAGAGAATCTGATGCAGAAATGGAGAGAATACATTAGAGAAAAAGATTGGAGGGGGTGATAGCGAAAACTGAGTGAATAAGAGCATGATATATTCTGCTGCTGCTGTTGCAAAAAGTCAAATATTATATTGGAATATATAAAGAGAGAAGTAGTGAGTGGACCAAAGAGACCATTTTTTTCTCTCGGTGTAGCCATATTGCAAAAAGTACCACATAGACTCATAGATTTTGACCATTCAGACCATTAAGATCTCCTGCACATCACAGTTCACAGAACCTGCCACACCCACTCCTATAGTAGGTATATAACCTCTGGCTGAGTTAGTGAAGTCCTCAAATCTTGATTTAAAAACTTCAAGTTACAGCAAATCCACATGCACCTTTAAATACTTTGCTTTAAAACATAAACGGATTAATTTGAGACAATATTAAAAAAATCAAAAAGCATGAAAGGTTTAGGTAAGGTGACCTGTCGAAGGTGGGAAAAAGGCCTGCATTAGTATCCGAAATAACATAATTAATTGTAAAGACCTAACCGAAGGAAAAATGGGGCTGTGAAATGCAGGTATATTGAGTCATAACAGCATAAAAATAGAGAAGTTAAAAATGAGACTAAACTATCACTCCCATGATAACACGGAAGGCCAATTGGACAATGGAGTAATGTACCCCACGCGTTTGTCAAGGCAGGCAGGGAAGTAATGGATTTCTGCAGAAATCTATCAGTTCTCTACTATCTCCATGATAGAGGATGGGCTAGATGACTTCAAAAGTCCAATCCTAAAACCTTAAACATCTGTGGAAGGAACCACTGTCCATATGAATACCAGCTTTGAAAGTGAGTTGAAATGGACTCTGTGTTCCTTTTTTAATGTAATTATTTTGAATGTAGAAACAGCCTTCTTTTCTGTGACAGTATGACAGTCTGATCACATTTTCATCATTTGTAATAGCTCTGCCATATCAGTATTCATTTTTGCTAATGCAGTAACAAAAAGTCTTTATCACATCTGTGACACAAAGATTCCCACTAACAAATGTAACAGAGAATCAATAATATGGGGAAATGTTTAAAATACATTAGAATTCCCCAAACAGCATTTTTGACATTGATTTCCTGTCATGCCTAAGAACCTCTGCCTACCCAAGCAAATTCTACAGAAATTTTTTGAATAACATCTCACTATTTAATTTGTAAAAGCTATAATGAATATATGTGTATTTCATGTCTTGTGAGGATGGACTAGACAAAAGGAGAATTTAATATGAGATGAAGGCTGATAGCACATAACTGGTCTAGTTGAAAACTGATTACTTGGCAGAGCTGACGCTTGTCAGCAGTGGAAACTATCAGTTACCACCATTAGGATGGCACAAGTCATTTGTTATAAAACAGAGCTGTTTAGCTCCTTATTGAATGTTACAAAGCATACTAGGAAGGATGGAAGGATTTTCTATAACAATCTTCATTACTCCAAAATTGGGTCTTTACTGACAATGGAGAAGAAATATGTTTTCAAGCTATATTTGATTTTATTACAGGAAATCAATTCATATCACATAAATTTATATGTTAGTAAATTACTCTACATGCTTATTTTTATTGGTTTGGGTTCAATTATATTGTTTTCTATATACAGGTATATGCTTCAGAATAGCTGTTGGTTAATGCATTTTGTAAGAGTAACTCTGAAAAATCCCATATGCAATTTAATCATTATATAGTGACCAAATGTGAGATCAGATATGTTTTCTGAAACCTTGCGGGGGGGGGGGGGGGAGTGTGTGAAGATATGACTTCTGGTGTAGCAGAAAACAGATTCTTTTTCCAGAAAATTACCCAGGATAAATATCTTATATTTGCATTATCAGTGCTTCTGCTCATAACCTCTTAGCAGACTGGATTTGTTCTTTTTCAGTGAAAGTGATTTAAATTTCAGTACATATATTAGCTTTATTCTGATTCCCATAAACACACAAGAGATGGAGAGCTAAAACCAGAAGTGGTTTGTTAATAGATATTACAAGGGCACTCTTAATAAATGGCCCTTATCCTACAAACATGCACTAGATTAATTTTACCCACATGAGTAATCCCATTGAAGCCTGTGGGTCTACTCAAGTGAGTAAAATTTAGCATGTGCATAAATGTTTGCAGGGTTAGGGACTTAGTATGGATTTATCACAAACTTTAAATGCAATTTTATGGGGTTCTCTTATTCAATTTACCAAACTCGTGATTTTTCATTAGAAATTATCAAATACAACTTGGTCAGAGAAATATCTCAGAAAGATAAATATATGGATAGGATGTTTATGTACATAAAATACTGGGACAAATGATCAGATGTTTATGCATCAATCTGCATAAACCTAAAAAGGGTTTTAGAGTCACAAAAGGTATTCTCAAAAACATCTGGGCAAGGAATTAAATGCATACAGCTTTTTGAAAGGACGGTACACATTTAGGATACTTACTGCTATTTTACATTGTGCCAAAACTATTTTTTTAAAAAGGATAGCTGGTTTGTAGCATTTCACTCAGACAGTGACGGTAATGAAAAAAGCAGAAAGTAAACTTTGTTAAAAATCTTATTACTGAAATATTTGGTTGGGGGTGGGGGCGTGAAACCTACAGTCTCATTTAATACATGAAGCAGTGTCAGAGAAATAATAGGAATACACATCTTTGGTAAATTGCAGAGATTAAATTTCCATTAAAATGCCATTATTTCTTTCAGTGCAACAGGAAAGTAATTAGAATAGTTGCTATAGTAGTTTCTTTTGTTACATTTACTGAGACTTCACTTGAAAGATAAAATCTGTGATATTAGGGGCTTCTGTGCCACTGAATATACATGAAAAGAAAAGGAGGACTTGTGGCACCTTAGAGATTAACCAATTTATTTGAGCATAAACTTTCGTGAGCTACAGCTCACTTCATCGGTTTCCACAGTATGCATCCGATGAAGTGAGCTGTAGCTCACGAAAGCTTATGCTCAAATAAATTGGTTAGTCTCTAAGGTGCCACAAGTCCTCCTTTTCTTTTTGCGAATACAGACTAACACGGCTGCTACTCTGAAACCTGAATATACATGTTTTACCTCATCATATGAATAGATCAGGCAAAATTCACATGGTAGCTGGTAAAGCTTTAGGGTGTGTGCAGATATTGTGGATCATTAGTTCAGTTTCCCAAGCAAAAGGTTATGGACAAGCACTTTTCTCCCCTTCTGTTCTTGCAGAAGTATTTTTCATTTTCACAAATGCAGAATGGAAAGTATTGTATGACAGTGGACACTGCATATTACCTTATTTATTGGTGCAATATGAAAATACTGCACTCCTGCTCATTCCTGTTAATAGCCATTTTTTAATAAAATCCTTGCCGTTATATTCTATACTAGTTGTGCATGGATGACTCCGCTTGATTCTATGGTCTCAGAGGATGAGTTTAGAATGTTGTATGCCTTGTAGTTTATGAATGTCCACAGTTTTCTTATGCTGCCGATGTAATTTGTTGCAGATATATGTGGGAAATATTTTCTATTTATAATATTGCTGAGATCAAACAAATGAGAAATAGCAAACTTGTCATGTATTAGTAGGAAACCTTGACATGCCAACATATTACCCAACAGAATTTATCTTGTCATGGAGGAGAATGCTGACTGAACAACCTGGTGACAAAGGCAGTAAAGTTCAGTGGTAGCATTCAATTAGGATGGACCAACAGGATACCAAGAAATTCATGATAAGTGGGCACAAAAATCCAGCATGACAATTATTTCCAGGTGATTGAATTAGTCTTCTAACATCGGAAAAGCTGACTCAGTCTATTAAGGGACAGCTTGACGTTAGAAAAAAGGGTTGATCCCGCCCTACCTTATGTGGTATATGTTGATATTTATCTTGAATAATGAGTTGGTGCTGTGTGGCTATGTAATCATTTGGCTGTCATGAAATATGGAGCAAAAGATCTTCTTAAACAAAAGGTATTTGTTAAACAGAACAGTAACCAATTATAAACACATTAAAAAGACTTTCTAGCAACAATCCCAGCTCAGCTCTCTGTTGTTTATTAGAGACCGCATCTTGTATGGAACCCTGTACAGCACACAGAGACATCTAGTGACTGAATTATATACTGCAAGTAAACCTATCATACTAGCTTTTCAGGTTAGAAAACAAGAATTCCATTTCATGAAAAATGTCAAGGTTTCACAATTTGTTTTTGTTTGCATCAGAACAAAAACTAAACCTTTTGAATTGTTTTCATGAAGAGAGAGCGCAACATATCCTAAAGCAGTCAATAGCCAAGAAGTTAGATCACTCATGAGGAATGTAGGAGACCCAGCCCCGAGTCTCAAATTCCCAAGCAGCTCTACTCAGGGCACAAAGTGTAAGTAATGCCCAGAGGAGAGTTCATATTTAGCATGCTGGGATGGAGTGAGGGAGATGTGACTTATCATAAAATTATCTCACACCTGTGTAAATAATAATACTGCTGTACACACTCCAAATAAAATTTAACATAAAGACCCTGGAATAAGGCAGTCAGATGGAAAATTAGATGAGGTAATCTCCTTTTATGTAACATTTATTAAGAACTAACAAAACCAAATCAGATACACTACTGAACAATACTTAGTTTTAAAATATAAAAATATATATTTGAAATAATCATATAGTATTAGCTTCGCCTATAAAAGCTGTCTCTTCAAATCTATTTAAGACATGTAGCGTTTGAGGAAGAGTAGTGAGAGTACTAGTGTGGGGGAACTGGTGTCTGTTCCCTGTTCCGCCACAGACTTCCTGTGTGACCTTGAGCAAGTCAATTAGGCCCAGATTCTCAAAGGTATTTAGGCATCTAACTCCCATGTATTTCAATGGGAATTGGATGCCTAAATACATTTGTGGATCTGGGCCTTACTATCTCTGTGACTTAAGCCCGCATCTATAAAATGGGGATCGTAGTACTTCCCTACCTCACAGGGACATTGTGAGGATGAATATGTAAAAAAAATAGAGTAGTGGGGGGCCATATAAATACCATAGATAGAATTTCAAAAATCAGAAACCCTGCATTGTATGCTTCCTAACTTGCACATGCAAAACCACAATTGCACATGAAATGGTAGTTTCATAGGTGGCCATTTGCATGTGCAGATGCTTGGTTTGTGTCTACTAATGCAGTAATTGTGCATGCAGATTGGGTGAACAATCATGGAGGTATTTTCCCCTCAGTCTTGGGCTTCTGATATTTAATAATCACATCCTGAATCCATATATTAAATGCTTTGTTCGATACATACCAATTTATTCTATGCACACCAATTTAAAGGGTAACCATGGTTTTTGCTGTCAAAAGCTGCATTTTTAGTCTTACGAGGTAATGTTATTTGTTCCTGACTATGGATTAATGAGTTTATAGCCTCTGTTTCTTTGAACAGGGGAAAAGCTTTCTTGAAGCTTTCGGTGACAAATGGCACAACTACACTACTGCCTGAATAGATCTAATTTATGTCACTCGGGTGACGCAAGTTTTGCAGTGTTCACACTGGCACTATGTTGGCGGAAGATGCTATCCTGTCGACATAGCTTATGCGTCTCGCTGAGATGGAGTAATTCTGCCAATGGGAGAGTACTATCCCGTTGGCATAGCACGTCTTCACCTGTGCCAATGTAGCACTGTAGTGTAGATTTGCCCAAAGAAACAGAAACACCAGCTTCAGTCACAGGCAACAGGTTTGCTGAGCTGAGTAGCAGCAGCAAAGCTACTGGTAGCTAGTCAATTCTGCTCTTACCAGGAGGCGACCCTACAATCAATGGGACTTGTTAGAAATAATTTTAGATAATACTGATATTTTTAAAACAAAAATGACAGAGTGCCTATCATGGTTGGCTTAACTTTAATATCTTTCCCGGGATATACATGTCTCCTTTGGCTACAAAAAATATTCCCTGACAGATCATCTTCTCTCTGTTGGAAATGTCAGTCGACTCTGGAGACATCATACTTTCTAGGCCTGCCAGTTACTTTTAAATCATTGCTGTAATGTTTTCCTATACAATTTCTCTCAGGGAGTGAAACCAAAATCCTGTCTTTGAACATTTTCTCTCTCTCTATCGCTTTCTCTCTGTAATAAACTGGATGTTCAAGTATCTTCTTCTGCTCAGCAATTCTCAGAGCATAAATTGTATCTTATTTGCAGAAAAGATGGAGGATGTAACTATCTTTACATAACACTATAAAATAACTTTTCTCTTGGGTGCAGAGAAACTGTCTGCATTCGCTAGTGGTGATCCAATCCAGATGCCTTTGTCATACACCCTCTCTGTCAGACTTAGTCACTTGTGGAACGATGTGAAATTTTGGGAGTTATGCGCATTTCATAGCTGTAGACACAGAAAGCAGGAGTGTTGTGAAAATTTTTTTCTGTTCTGGCTTAAACCTACTTATCAGTATGTCTAAAAGTTTAATGGTTGAAAGTCAAGAATTATAGTAAACAAATAACAACCCAACATGTTGTTAATAATTTATATGCCCTAGAGACTTTCACCTAAAATGGCAACTTTCCTCTTATATATAATAAGCTAGTATGTGTTTGCTACAGATATAGATGGCAACCACAATGGTGTACTAGTCTCCTACTTAAAAAGTTTTAGAGGCCAAATTGTTGTAAATTGGTATAGCTCCTCTTTAACTTCAGAGGAGCTATACCATGGTACATCACCACAGATTCTGGCCCGATACACTTATACAAAAACAAGAATGGCTATAATGGCCCCTGCGAGGCAATATGATTATTCAGATGCATTACATTTTATTGGCCAGACAAATAACCTTGAGGAACTCCAGAGGGACCTTGACAATTGAGCAGCATGATAGACTCATAAACACATACATATTAAGGCATGAAGGGACCATTGTCATCATCTAGTCTCACCTTCTGCATATTGCAGACCACAGAATCTCACCCATCCACTCCTGTAATAGGCCCAATCTGACCTAGAGGAAATTCCTTTCTGACCCCAAATATGATGATCAGTTGAATTCTGATCATGTGGTAGTAGTAACTTGGAGCCCTCACCATCTACTGCCCCATCTCTGGCCATTGGGGATGTTTGCTGCTAGCAGTCACAGATGGGCCACATTCCAGTGTAGGCGTCTCATCATACCATCCCCCCAATACAAGCTCAGTCATGAAACAAGTTAGGTTTTTTGCCCCCACTGCTCCCCTTGGAAGTAGGGTTGCCAACTGTTTAATCTCACAAACCCAAACACCCTTGCCCCACCCCTTCCTCGAGGCAACGCTCCTTCTCTGAGGCCCTGCCCCTCTCCATCGCTCACTCTCCACCACCCTCACTCACTTTCACTGGGCTGGGGCAGGGAGTTGGGGTGCAGGAGCGAGTGAGGGCTCTGGGCTGGGACCGAGGGGTTCGGAGTGTGGGAGGGGGTTCCGGACTGAGCCTGGGGCAGGGGGTTGGAGTGCAGGAGGAGGATCTGGACTGGGGCAGTTCCCAGCCAATGGGAACTGCAGAACTGGCTCTCGGGGAGGGGGCAGGGTGCTGAGACCCCAGCCTCCCCACCAGGGGCTGCAAGGACATGCCGGCTGCTTCCAGGAGTGGAGCCAGGGCAGGGCAGGGTGCTGGTATCTTTTAACCAGTTATCAATCCATGAGGCAACCTTCCCTCTTATCCCATGACTGCTTACTTTGCTTAAGAGGCTTTGGTGAGGGACCTTGTCAAACGCTTTTGGAAAATCTAAATACACTATATCCACTGGATCCCCTTGGTCTACATGCTTGTTGACCCCCTCAAAGAATTCTACTAGAATGGTGAGGCATGATTTCCCTTTACAAAAACCATGTTGACTATTCCCCAACAAATTACGTTCATCTATGTGTCTGACAATTTTGTTCTTTACTATAGTTTCAACCAGTTTGCCCGGTACTGAAGTCAGGCTTACCGGCCTGTAATTGCCAGGGTCACCTCTGGAGCCCTTTTAAAAAATTGGCATCACATTAGCTATCCTCCAGTCATTTGGTACAGAAGCTGATTTAAATGATAGGTTACAGACGACAGTTAGTTTTCCTGCAATTTCACATTTGAATTCCTTGAGTACTCTTGGGTGAATACCATCTGGTCCCGGTGACTTATTACTGTTTAGTTCATCAATTTGTTCCAAAACCTCCTCTAATGACAACTCAATCTGGGACAGTTTGTCAGATTTGTCACCTAAAGAGAATGGCTCAGGTTTGGGAATCTCCCTCACATCCTCATCCGTGAAGACCAATGCAAAGAATTCATTTAGTTTCTCCACAATGGCCTTAGCGTCCTTGAGTGCTCCTTTAGCATCTCGATCGTCCAGTGGCCCCACTGGTTGTTTAGCAGTCTTCCTGCTTCTGATGTACTTAGAAATTTTTTTGCTATTACTTTTTAAGTCTTTGGCTAACTGTTCTTCAAATTCTTTTTTGGCCTTCCTAATTATATATTTACACTTCATTTTCCAGAGTTTACGCTCCTTTCTATTTTCCTCATTAGGATTTAACTTCCACTTTTTAAAGGATGCCTTTGTGCCTCTCACTCCTTTTTTTACTTTGTTGTTTAGCCAAGGTGGCTCTTTTTTGGTTCTCTTACTATATTTTTTAATTTGGGGAAGACATTTAATTTGAGCCTGTATTATGGTATTTTAAAAAGTTTCCATGCAGCTTGCAGGGATTTTACTTTTGGTTCTGTACTTTTTAATTCTATTTATCTAACCTCCTCATTTTTGTGTAGTTCCCCTTTCTGAAATTAAATGCTACAGTGTTGGGCCGCTGTGATGTCTTCCCCGCCACAGGGATGTTAAATTTCATTTTATTATGGTCACTATTACCAAGTGGTCCAGCTATATTCACCTCTTGGACCTGATACTGTGCTCCACTTAGGACTAAATCAAGAATTGCCTCTCCTCTTGTGGGTTCCATTTAAGGTGTCAAGAAACTTTATCTCTGCATCCCTTCCTGAGGTGATATGTACCCAGTCAATAATGGGGATTGTTGAAATCCCCCCTTATTATTGAGTTTTTTATTTTAATAACCTCTCTAATCTCCCTGAACATTTCATGGTCACTATCACCATCCTGGTCAGGTGGTCTGTAATATATCCCATCTGCTATAATTATTCAAGCATGGAACTACTATCCATAAAGATTATATGGCACAGTTTGGTTCATTTAAGATTTTTACGTCATTTGATTCTACGCTTTCTTTCACATATAGTGCCACTCCTCCTCTGATGGTTAGAAACCTTCTTAAAATTTCAAGCCTAAACTTGTTAATGGCCAGTTTATATAGAATCATAGAATCATAGAATATCAGGGTCGGAAGGGACCTCAGGAGGTCATCTAGTCCAACCCCCTGCTCAAAGCAGGACCAATTCCCAATTAAATCATCCCAGCCAGGGCTTTGTCAAGCCTGACCTTAAAAACTTCTAAGGAAGGAGATTCTACCACCTCCCTAGGTACTGCATTCCAGTGTTTCACCACCCTCCTAGTGAAAAAGTTTTTCCTAATATCCAACCTAAACCTCCCCCACTGCAACTTGAGACCATTACTCCTTGTCCTGTCCTCTTCTACCACTGAGAATAGTCTAGAACCATTCTCTCTGGAACCACCTCTTAGGTAGTTGAAAGCAGCTATCAAATCCCCCCTCATTCTTCTCTTCTGCAGACTAAACAATCCCAGTTCCCTCAGCCTCTCCTCATAAGTCATGTGTTCCAGACCCCTAATCATTTTTGTTGCCCTTCGCTGGACTCTCTCCAATTTATCCACATCCTTCTTGTAGTGTGGGGCCCAAAACTGGACACAGTACTCCAGATGAGGCCTCACCAATGTTGAATAGAGGGGAACAATCACGTCCCTCGATCTGCTCGCTATGCCCCTACTTATACATCCCAAAATGCCATTGGCCTTCTTGGCAACAAGGGCACACTGCTGACTCATATCCAGCTTCTCGTCCACTGTCACCCCTAGGTCCTTTTCCGCAGAACTGCTGCCTAGCCATTCGGTCCCTAGTCTGTAGCTGTGCATTGGGTTCTTCCGTCCTAAGTGCAGGACCCTGCACTTATCCTTATTGAACCTCATCAGATTTCTTTTGGCCCAATCCTCCAATTTGTCTAGGTCCCTCTGTATCCTATCCCTACCCTCCAGCTTATCTACCACTCCTCCCAGTTTAGTGTCATCTGCAAACTTGCTGAGGGTGCAATCCACACCATCCTCCAGATCATTTATGAAGATATTGAACAAAACCGGCCCCAGGACCGACCCTCGGGGCACTCCACTTGATACCGGCTGCCAACTAGAAATGGAGCCATTGATCACTACCCGTTGAGTTCGACAATCTAGCCAGCTTTCTATCCACCTTATAGTCCCTTCATCGAGCCATACTTCTTTAACTTGCTGGCAAGAATACTGTGGGAGACCATGTCAAACGCTTTGCTAAAGTCAAGGAACAACACGTCCACTGCTTTCCCTTCATCCACAGAGCCAGTTATCTCGTCATAGAAGACAATTAGATTAGTCAGGCATGACTTGCCCTTGGTGAATCTATGCTGACTGTTCCTGATCACTTTCCTCTCCTCTAAGTGCTTCAGAACTGATTCCTTGAGGACCTGCTCCATGATTTTTCCAGGGACTGAGGTGAGTCTTACTGGCCTGTAGTTCTCAGGATCCTCCTTCTTCCCTTTTTTAAAGATTGGCACTACATTAGCCTTTTTCCAGTCATCCGGGACTTCCCCCGTTCGCCACGAGTTTTCAAAGATAACGGCCAATGGCTCTGCAATCACAGCCGCCAATTCCTTTAGCACTCTCGGATGCAACTCGTCCGGCCCCATGGACTTGTGCACGTCCAGCTTTTCTAAATAGTCCCTAACCACCTCTTTCTCCACAGAAGGCTGGCCATCTATTCCCCATGTTGTGATGCCCAGCGTAGCAGTCTGGGAGCTGACCTTGTTCGTGAGGACAGAGGCAAAAAAAGCATTGAGTACATTAGCTTTTTCCACATCCTCTGTCACTAGGTTGCCTCCCTCATTCATTAAGGGGCCCACACTTTCCTTGGCTTTCTTCTTGTTGCCAACATACCTGAAGAAACCCTTCTTGTTACTCTTGACATCTCTCGCTATCCATTTGTTCTTGTGTCAGCATTGGTGCTTTACTTAAATATCTCCTCTCTCTCCCTGGTATCTTTCCCTCTGCTCTCTATAAATACATCAATCTCCTCTCAGCCTTCTTTTGGTTAGGTTAAACAAGCCAAGCTCTTTGAGTCTCCTCCCTAAGAACATGACCTGCACTTTGCGCTATTAAATTTCACCCCATTTCTATTACTCCAGTTTTCAAGGTCCTCCAGATGTTCCTGTGTGATACCCTGGTCCTCCTCCGTATTGGCAATACCTCCCAAATTTGTGACATCTGCAAATTTTATTAGCACACTCCGCTTTTTGTGCCAAGAACAGGAATAAAAATATTCAGTAAGATTGGTCCCAGGACTGATCCCTGAGGAACTCAACTAGAAACTTCCCTCCTGCCTAATGGTGAATGAAATTCATTGTGATATATGCAAGGCAACGAACACTAGATTCAATAATTTGAACTAATTTGGCCCGTGCTCATGGGCCCTGGCAAATGGGGGGCCCCTAGAAAAATTGGTGCCTCTGTGCCCCGACCTGCTCCACCTACCCGCCCATCCGGTGCTCCTGCCGGGGATCAGGGTCAGAGTGTGAGGGCTTGCCCTGCTCTGCCCAACCAGCTGTCCTGTTGTGGTATGGGGATTGCCCTACTGCACCGGCCCGGCGCTCTTGCTGGGGAGTGGGGTTGTGTGCTGGGGCTTCCCCCGCTCCCTGGCAGGACTGCTGGGTGGGCAAAGCATGGCAATCTTCCGTGCCCCGACCCGCTCCCCGGCATGAGCGCTGGGGGAGGACCGGGGGGTGACTGCAGGTGGAAGTGGTGGGAATGGGCTCCCACTTGCTCTGGCTCAGGGTCCCACAAAAAGGTAATCTGCCTTTGCATGCTGGTTACCTTCTGCAGACCTGAAGAAGAGCTCCGTGAAGCTCGAAAGCTTGTCCCTTCCACTAGCAAAAACTGTTCTGATAAAAGAAAAGGAGTACTTGTGGCACCTTAGAGACTAACCAATTTGAGCATGAGCTTTCGTGAGCTACAGCTCACTTCATCGGATGCATACCGTGGAAACTTGCAGCAGACTTTATATACACACACATATGTATGTGTGTGTATATAAAGTCTGCTGCAGTTTCCACGGTACTCCTTTTCTTTTTGCGAATACAGACTAACACGGCTGTTACTCTGTTCTGATAAAAGATATCACTTCACCTACCTTGTCTTTCTAAATATGCATATTTTAATTATATGTCATTGACTGTAGTTCCACTCTAAAAAGTGACTATGGAAAAACAGGAGTTTCTTATTTCTTATTGTTCTCTCTGTGTATTCAGACTCTCAGCTACTTGTCTTAGTTACTGAAATAAGTTTGTACTATTTTTTACTCCTTCAGAGCCAACATGACCAACAGGGACCTGTGTTTTTTTATTAAGTTCCAATCATCTTTGCCTGTGCAAACCTACTGAAGATAGTGCTACTTCACAGGTGTCACTGGGGGCTTAATTTACCGTGCAGAACCTTTATTATTGATGATGATGAATCAGAAGTGAAAAACTTGTATGGCTGGCAAATCCCAAGGTGAGTTTCCAAGGCTGACAATTAGGGTTGGGGGGGGGGGAATCTTTTTATTTGTAAATAGATCTGGAAAACTATTGACACATCATACATGTGGAGCTCAACTGTGGCATTTTTACTGAAATTTTTGGAGTAGAAATGAATTTTTAATAGCCATAAGACTTTGGAGGTATTATTTTTGCCACTAGAGGGCTTCAATTTTTCTTCATTAGTTCAAAAGAGAGAGTGGAAGAATGAAAGGTTTTTTTTTAAAATTGAAGGGATGGAAATTGTAAACCTATCTGAGTATAAATGAATCCCCAGATGAATATAACAACTTTAAAATTAAAAGAGTGACCATTACCTCAGACCAAGATTTACAGCTTCATTAAAATAAGACTTAGTTATACGGCACTTCTTAAATAAAAATGCTAAAGAAAAACTGAAAAGTAAGAGTTTTCCTACAATTGAGCTATACAGTGTCTCCTCTATGTAATGCACCATAAATGATGGTACTAGAGTGATTATGTCTATACAAAATCACACAAAGAATAGCTTCCTGCATTTGTTTTCAGCTGGTGCCCCATCAGAGAGACTTGGATTTTATCAATGTTATTGCTTTCATTTGGGAAATCTGACCGGTTTAGGATCAGAAGGAATGCTTTTTTTAAAAGTGATATTTTTATTGTAGGTCACGTTTTGGGCCAATCAACAATCATAGCGACAATACTCTTTAAGTATTAACATCAATTGTAGAAAAAGTAGTTGTCTTCTACCCATCTTAAATCCTTAATATTATGCAGTAATGCCCTGCATGACTACAACTCCTTCCATCCTAAAAGTATTTGACAGATATTAACAAATTAAATCCCACAACATCCCTGTGAAGTAACCAATTATTATACCTATTCTGCTGGGAGGGAAATTGTTATATTCCTAGAGACAGCAGAGAAGGAGATAGACACAGAGACGCAGAGGGAGCTGATAAAAACAAAGCTGCCTGCTCTGGTACCTTCATTGTTCTGGCTGCAACTGAAACTAACCCAAGAGCGAGGCTTTGCAGTGGGGAGGGAGGAAAGTACAGAGCCCCCTGAACATTTAAAGGGACAGGACATAACAGAAATAAGCACAGAGAGTTTCAATGACCTGCTCAAGGTCACACAGGAATATTGCAGAGGTAGAATGATCAGATACAAGGTGATCCAAACTAAACATAGTATTCCAAGTGAGTGCATACCAGTGAGTTACATCAAAGTGCCTGTACAGTTACATAACAATTTATGCATAGCATAAAATCCTTCACTCTGTTTTATATGCTAGTGCTGAAAGCAATTTAAATTATTACATCATATAGTATTGATTTTCATTTGAAAATGCACATAAAACAATGGGCACCCAATGTTTAATATTCAATTAAATTGATTCAAAACCTAAACCACCCTGGTTTTGCCCATTTCTAATTTAATGTATAAAAACCAGCTCTGCTATTGAATATTAATCTTTCAGCCCTGTAACATCATGCTGTTTGTATCTATATTTGTTTGTTTTCCAGATTAGTAAGTTTATAGCAGTGGCTTCTTAGCAACCCAAAAGCAGAAACTTTCTCTGTTATCACAAACAGTGGTTTAGCTCAGTAGCAAGACAACAAGCCTAGATGTGGATAATGAATACAGTAGCTCCATCACAGTTTAAAGTTCTTTAATTATAAGGTCTCATTTTCCAAAGATTTATAACACAATTATAAAATCATTCGTATTTTTGTCTACATTTTTCTAGCTTTGGGTTATTTATTTATTTGTTTTAAATAGTCAACAATTATCTCAAAATGTGGAATAAATCCTTTTGGCTTTTTTTTTTAAAGGCCCACATAAAGCATTAACATTATCCATGATGAATATTTTCATGACTTTGCACATTATGTGTTTCTGCAGGAGTTGTTCCAGGCTGTTCTATTCACAATGTTCATTATTAAACAAAAATTCTAGCCAAAAACCTAAATACCTGAAAGTCCATTCTAGTAACCCATGTTTGAAATACAGATTGTTTTTCTTCAAGGATATTGAGAATCAGAATAAATTATACCTACCCTTGGAAAAACTTGCAGGAGGTGAAAAAACTCCAGGCATAATGCCACCATTTTGCGGCTTTGCTTAAAGGTCAGTGCTAAGATCTTCAGACTGTGAAAAGCCCAAGTAGTTTTGGTCCCAATCCTCATGACATCTGTGTTAAATGCTAGCCTCTCCATGCTGCTCCATGACCCCTCCACCCAACTGGTAGCATTCAGGATCTGTGCTGCCATTGACTCATTCTGTTCCACGCTATGTTGCTGCAAAAAGGCCAAAAGGCAAGAAGTGGAAGTTAAAGCTTCTATAGGTTATACTAATGTCCACCTATATACTACAATAGATTACCAGTGAGATATATCATGTGGGTATCTCTGTTGCCCCCAAGTCTCTAGAGCTCAAGTAAGTTGTGTTCCTGTAGAGAGACGGAGGGGGATCATACAGATTAGGCCTTTGTTTCTCTTGTGCAGTCTTTAAATCCTTGCATCCCCTAGTGGAGGAACATTTAACTAAACATATTTACAGTACTCAAGTGACCAGACCAGCAATTCAGTATCACACAGTGACTGAATCCTTCATGCACTTTCCATGGTACCTAGTTGCAATTCTTTATTATATACATTAGTAATTCAAATGTTTGCTATTTAACTTTAACTTTCCAGATATGATCATCTGGGTCCAGTCAAAAACAAATAAATGTTTGCATGTGTCAAAATTTGCAAATTACGCAACATGCCCAAAGTCATGTGGCAAGTTAATGTCAGAACTGAGTTTAGAATCCAGATCTCTTAGTTTGCAGTCCTGTACTAGTTCAACAGGTTAGTACTTATCACCTTTTTTGATATGAGACTAGAGCTGATCAAAATTTTTTTGATGACACAGTTTTCCAACAGAAAATACAGTTTAGTCTAAGTCAAAACATTTTGTGGGAACGTGTCTGTTGATGACATTTGTTTCAGTAATGTCAGAATGTTTAATTTCTACTTTATCATTTAATTTCATATTGTTTTGACTTATGTGAAAAAATTAGTTTTAATATTGATCTTATATTTACTATTTTAGACAGGTATATAAAATTACAATAATACATATAATAATATTATTATCAAAACAAAATGTTTCAATGATTCTGAATTGAAATTTTTCAGAATTTCCTTCCCCCATGAAATTCTGAAATCTCAACTTTTTGTTTTGATCTGAACAAAAATAAATTTCAAAATGTTGGAATTTCCTGGGGGAAGGAAATTCTAATTTCTGACTAGCTCTGTTGGGGATCAGAACTACCCACAGTTTCTGATTGGTACTTGGTAGCCATTTGCTGTGGGAAGAGGTGCTTTTACGTTCCCCACCGCCCCCCTCCATTCACATTACACTGAGCTCATGTGCAGCATTGCTTTAAAAGGGTCTGGTGCTCATTGTCTGTCTGCAAAGCCCTTGGAGCACTATTCCCTCTACTCTGGAGCTTTGTGTTGCTGGATGGGGTAGGTGGGGAATGTGACAGCTACAGTGGAATGGGGTTGTAGGCAGGAGAGGTTGCTGTAGCAGCGGTAGGAACAAGACCCTCATTCCATCAGGTCCTAGCACTATCTTATTTGATTCCCCTTTCCCTTCAACCAGTAGGGTATGACCCAGTGTGTGCTCCTTAAGAACCTCCTGAAGATGTCACGCTCTGCCATATCAGCAGTCTTGAATCATGACATCCTGGGACTGTCAGGGAGCCCTGCTATTTCCTGTGTTAGAGACATATTCCAAATTCACTAGAGTGAACGTTAGTGTTATAGTGGCAGTAAAGGTTGTCTCATGCTTTACTGTGGATACTTTTCAGTTTCTTGGAAATGTAAGGAAGAAAAAGATGAACGTGTTGGACACTGCAAAATCTTGCAAAATGAATTGACAAAATCTTTCTCATTTAATTGTGATGATAGTGACTGTATTAGTTAAACCATCTCTACTACTTTAAGCCCTTCATCATTGTCGAAACCCAATTAAATCCCTAATTAGTCAATTAGATATTGCTCTCATCCAAGTGTTATAGACACCACAGAGATGAGCTCTATTTAAATATTTTCTCACTAAGCCACCTAGCTTTCAATCAACACAATTTTAAATGTTCACTGTGCTATAGTTCTTCTGAGAATAGACTGTGATCTTACCATCTCAAACTATATTACTGTATATCAGTGATTAGGTGAAGACTTTTTTTGTTCTCAACATAGTTCAAGATAGATTTGCTGCAGGTTTAATGCCTGAGCAGCACAAATTGCAAATACAATTGGACTCTTAATATGCAGTATGCTTAGGAACTGGAAGCATGCAATGTGCTCTCTGGTTTTGCATTTATTACATTCAAGATTCCCCCTATGCATGAGTATGGTATTAGAAGCTTTTTGATAGTGTAAGACTGAGAACACATGTCTGAATAGGTCAAGTTCATTGTATGAAACCTAGGTGGAGTATATCTTCTGTGGATTTTGTTGGGGGGCATGGATCAGCATTCATGTCGCACTCCCTGTCAGTACCCAGCCCAAGCTGTGGAAGCTAATGATCCAACCAGAGGACCAAATTTGGTGATGAATCCTGGTCACATACCACCTGAGGCACGTTGCACATATGGTAAGAAGAAGTGGATTTTGTTGCTGCTGCTGCTCTTTTAAATTGAATCTCTTTTAGCCTGATAGACTTGGTGACCTTCATAGTATTAGAAAGTTTCTGACTTTGTGTCATATCTCTATCTGGGAACACACTACTATTTTCCAGTTGCTGTTGTGAGTTGAGATTGTAGGTAAATAACCTTCCTTGTTAATATTTGGGAAATAAACACTCAGCGCTGTCTCTCTCTGCTGGGGACTGGAGTTATTTATTCTTAGTTTAATTTAATTTGTGTGCATTTATTTAGAATTTATAGGCTGAAGCCTGATGTGACCTGAGCTTTTGCAGCACCTAGTAGCCTCATTTCAAGATCTCACAGGCTTTGGCCCAGTGGTGCCACATGTTGTCTGGGCTGTGTCTATCCCTTTAAGACATTATTCATTTTATAGTCTGGTATAGCTGGGAAGTAATTACAGGAAATACTATGGCTTTGAAGAAGTGTTTAGACATTGGTCTCAGTTGGGATGCTTGTTACCAGCTGGGGAAAGGTTTAGATTGAACTGCTGGTATGCTTAAGCAATAATTTGTCTTGGAAGTAATTTATCTCAGTATGTTGAGGTAAACCTCTCATCTGTAAGATCTATGAAAGAAAATTGCATTTTTTCTTGTAATTAGAGTTTCCCAATAGTATGTAAGCAGATTATTTGTATATTCACTATTTTAATACCTTGGCTGGACAATTCATTATGTAAATATTTTCCCAGTAAAAATAGATGCCATTTTAATAACACCTTGAAATTGTTTCCAGTCCCTTGCAAAAATCTTGCCTGCTGGCAGTATATTTTCTTATATTATATATTTCCTAGTGACTAAAGTTAAGTGGAAACATCTTCCTGTCTATCTTCCTGATAAAGCTGGCAGAATATTGGCAGTTAGGGGGGAGGAGGAGTACTTGTACACATTTTTTTGAATTTTGCATTGACTGTTAATTTAAACCTTGTCTTGTATTTTGCTTGTTTTTTGCAAACAGGGTGTACGTGAAGGTTTCCTCATATGAATATGTGTGGAAAGTGAATTTTAGGCCAGTGGAATCAATTGGTTTCACTGAGAATGTAAATGTGTTTTAAATGAAAGAAATGAGCCTCTGGAAGGAATGTGAGAATGCAAAGGAAGACTTTGTACGGGGGAACAGCATGGGATCGGATTCTTCTCACAAAAAGTGAGGGTGTCATTCATGATAGTGTCTGATACTGCACCCAACGCAGGTAATACTTCTATGAAATTTCATGTGAGTTGTCTCTGTGTCTGGACTGTAGGTTTTGGCCCTAACTCACAAAGTAAGAACAATCTTTTTATCTTACTGAAAAACATATTGATTGCTGTGAAATCTCTGGTTGCCCTGAACTTACTTCTGGACTAGACATTTCAAATACTTTTCTGATTTTGATTTGAATAGCTATGAGCTAGATGAGCAAAAAATACAAAGTATCAACTATGTAATTAAACACTCAAATATTCCCCCAATTAAACATTCATTGGGATGTCCTATGTTCATCGTTATTGAGAGGGATTCAGATGACAACAACCCTCTCTCAGCTGTGCTGGGGACTTTTTCTATATGAAGAAACCCCATGTCACTTAAGCTGACATTTTGAAATGTACTCTCATTTCTTTCTCAGACTTGGGTCAGGAATCTTTTGCTTTCAGGTCTTTCTGAAACAGACAAAATGTGCTCAGAGTTTGTGCCATCTAGTTCTGACACATTTTCAATAGTACATGCTTTTCACACAGTAAGTCATTCAAGTTTACCTTCAAGACATGTGTCTACAGTTACCATCCTTTTCTGCAGGGCCTATGTCTCACAAGAGCTCATAGTCTTGGATAGACTACAATCTACTCTTAAATATACAGAGCCACACATATAACAGGTTAACCTAGTCTTTTTCCAGACATGTGAAGAATATTTCCTGATGACAATTTGGATGAGTTAGGCTGGGAAAGTAAATCCAGGGCTGTGGGACTGGAATATTGTCCAAAGTCCTGTCAGAGATATGGACTTTACTTTCTGAGCACTGGTTCACACAAGCATGACCTCTTTCAGCTTACTTTAAATAACACATTACTCTTCAGTTCATGATTTAATATATTTGTGAAATAACCTTTTCTCACAAGAGTTTGCAAGAATGAACAAAATAGCCAGAGGTCAGCTTCAGCCAAAGCATTGGTAATTGGCTTGCTGAAACTATATTAAATGTCATCAGCAGTCCAGCTCTGCCACATGCTTTTTCTTAGCTACCTGATAAGGCAGAGTTGCTTTTCATGGTTACAGTTTCAGGTAATAAGAAAAGGAGGGCTTGTGGCACCTTAGAGACTAACACATTTATTTGAGCATAAGTTTTTGTGAGCTACAGCTCACTTCATCAGATGTCACTTTTGCTAAGTTTTGCCACTTTCTCTTGGTCAGCAGAGATTCTGGTGTTGAAGTCTTATATTTCACAAGGTCTTTGGCTCTCTGAGTAGTACTAATAAGTAAGTGGAGCGGTGAGAATGAAAGACAGGAACAGTCACATGATCCAGCACTCTAAAACGTTGCCAGTCATGCCTGCTCTTCCTTCTTATTAGCCTTAGCCCCTGGATTATTCAAACCCTATGATTTTATGACATTTTCCTACTATTATTGTTATGTATTTACTGAGTGCCACCAGAGTTAAGTGCTTAGGCTTCCTATACAAACAATGGGGAGAGATAGACACATCAGAACGGGATTCACATGAGCCAACATGCTAGGTGGCTTCCTGTCTAAATTGGCCAGTGGGAGTGCCAAACCGAGTGTTGTTTATGCTAAGCTCCTACAGGGTCATTCCCATGCTTAGTCTTTCTCTCTGGCTATGTCTACACTGCAACTAAAACCCCAGAGGTGTCCTGTGCCAGCTGATTTGGGCTTGCATGCCTCAGGCTGTTGTGCTGTTTAATTGCAGTGTAAACTTCCACACTCAGGATGCAGCCTGGGCTCTAGGACCCTGTGAGGTGGGAGGGTCCCAGCACTCTGGCTGTGGCCTGAGCCCGGATGTCTATGCCACGATTAATCAGCCCTGCAACCCGAGCCCTGCAACCCCAAGTCAGCTGGCACTGGCCAGCCAGGGTGTCTAATTGCAGTGTAGACATACCCCATGAGGCCCAATGATTCTTTCATTATTTAACCGCAGTGGATCAGCTTCAATAGGAGACATGAATGAGGCCCCATCTGGCTATCCCATAGCCCAGTGGCCAGAACCCTCACCTGAGGGGTGACAGATCCCAGTTCAAATCCCTCTTAAGCAGAGGGGGGATTTGAATTTGGAGTTTCAAAAGTTATGTGGGAGGTTGTCATCCTCCACCCCAGGTGTTTCGTGTAAATTCATCTACAGGGGCCAATCCAGAAGGCAAGCTCTGAACACATTTATGAGATTGGGCCCTGCAGGTGAGACGGGGAAGGAATGCCTGTCTTCTCCTAATTTGTGCACTGCACTGGTGCTTAGGAGACCAGATGCCTGTTTAGGTGCTGCAGTGCACAGTCACATGCTCAAAGGGAGATATATAAGCTTCTTATGGACCTTTTACTAGGGAAGAATAGCTTTGTGATGCCATATGCAGATGTTTTAGCATTTAGTTAGGTGCCCAAACCATCAACATGGTTTTAACAAGTCAAGATTATTTCATCAAAATGACTGTGAAATACAAATTGAATGAAGTTTTCTCTCACAAAGGGTACAAGCTACATTGGTGAGACTGGAGAATGTAAAGTGAACTTAACTGCAGTACTTCTGATGGTTGGTCTCCTACTATTGTAGGTTTCAGAGTAACAGCCGTGTTAGTCTGTATTCGCAAAAAGAAAAGGAGTACTTGTGGCACCTTAGAGACTAACCAATTTATTTGAGCATAAGCTTTCGTGAGCTACAGCTCACTTCATTGGATGCATACTATGGAAAGTGTAGAAGATCTTTTTATACACACAAAGCATGAAAAAATACTTCCCCCCCACCCCACTCTCCTGCTGGTAATAGCTTATCTAAAGTGATCAGGAGGGGGGTGAGAAAACCTGGATTTGTGCTGGAAATGGCCCAACTTGATTATCATACACATTGTAAGGAGAGTGATCACTTTAGATAAGCTATTACCAGCAGGAGAGTGGGGTGGGGGGAGGTATTTTTTCATGCTTTGTGTGTATAAAAAGATCTTCTACACTTTCCACAGTATGCATCCGATGAAGTGAGCTGTAGCTCACAAAAGCTTATGCTCAAATAAATTGGTTAGTCTCTAAGGTGCCACAAGTACTCCTTTTCTTTCTACTATTGTAGAGTATTAATTCAACATTACATTAAAGAAAAACAAATCCATTATAGAATTGAAGTATAATGAGAGTCCTTTTACCTTGGATTAAATGCAGATGTATTTTAAATTAAATCCACTAGGACAGTGTTTCCCAAACTTGGGATGCTGCTTATGCAGGGAAAGCCCCTGGTGGGCCCGGCTGTTTTGTTTGCCTGCCGCGTCCACAGGTTCGGCCGATCGTGGCTCCCACTGGCCGCGGTTCGCTGTGCCCGGCCAATGGGGGCTGTGGGATGTGGCGCGGGCCGAGGGACATACTGGCAGCCGCTTTCCGCAGCCCCCATTGGCTGGGCACAGTGAACCGTGGCCAGTGGGAGCCGCGATCGGCCGAAACTGTGGATGCGGCAGGTAAACAAACTGGCCGGGCCCGCCAGGGGCTTTCCCTGAACGAGCGGCATCCCAAGTTTGGGAAACACTGCACTAGGAGATTCTTTTATGCATTGTGACAACATTTTCATATTCATTCAGGAGTGCTGGAACAATTTGTATAGTGGGGGTGCTGAGTGCCATTGAACCAACTAAACTGTTTACATGATGGAAACGACTTCAAGCCAGGGGGTGTGGTAGCACCCCCAGAACCCTAGTTCCAGCACCTACACGATGTACCTATAAGAAATGAGAGAACTGACTTGTCGTCAAGGATACTTGGCTGATTTTGGCTTCCTTCTTTCCGGAAAGTAATCTGTTGAATATAAAAGGACAAAACTAAATGGTTATTAAGATATTTGCAGTTAGCTAAGTTTTCAAAGCATGTACTCTTGTTTCTTTCTCTACTGATTATAAGTAAACTGCCCAATATGTTTTAAAAACATTTGCTGAATCACATCACTGGCACTGTATGATCATTGGGGAACATTAAGGAGGCTATGCTTTCTTATTCTACCTACCCAGAGGAGCCAAGCTCTACATAGCTCTGCTAATGTTGTACAGGCTGCAGTGAAATTGCTGCATGTTGTATTGTTACTAATCAGCAAGCAATAAGTCTGAGACAAAGGGAATTAGTTGATATTTATACAGACTAACTACAAGGGAAGTAAATACCTCAAAAGAAAACCAAAGATTGTAGACCAAATTCTAAGAGAAACTGTGTGTATGGAATCATCCTCTGAAAAGCATTTTTAGTCCAGTGAGACAAATGGAAGGATCCTCTGGAGGCTGCAGATTTCCTGCTGCAGTGGCTTCTGTTACAAATTGAAATAGCAGAAGGGGATAGAAGTCCATCTAAATGTATGACTGCAAAATGACAGCAGCAAATGGGGCTGATTCTTGTAAGGCAAGCCTGCCAGCCACACTTTTAAAGTGATGCCATCCACATTGCAAAACCAACAAAAGTTTATTTAGATATTTGGAACGATGTGTATAAATGTTTAAGAATGCGGATACTCTAGACTGGTGTATGCAAGGTGTGACAAAGTGGGTTTTTCCTCATGATGTCATACGCAAGCCGATGTGAGTCTTACTATTTAGCATGAATACTCTGTGTGCTTCAGTGTCTTTGTGTATTGCACCAATGCTTAGGTGGTGGGAATAAGGGTGTGTGACTTTTGCTGAGACACTCGGGACAGGTGAGGTGGATCCAGCTGCCTGCACATAGGCTATGGCCAGTGCCCTTCGTAACCTGAGACCCAGGAGGGGGATGCGACCAGATGATACTTTGTCCAGGAGAAGCAGCAACAAGTGTGTCAGAGGTCGGGTCGCTGGAAGCTGGGCAGTCTGCTGTTGGGACTCGGAGAGAGGGGGTCCACGGTGTCCGGCCTGGGGTCCCCCAAGATGGACTTTGCTGGAAGTCGCTGATTTCTGTGCTAACAAGCTCTGTTCTACGCTGTGTTCCTGTTGACTAATAAACCTTCTGTTTTACACCGCTGGTTAAGAGTCGCTGCTGACTGCAGAGTTGGTATGCAGAGCTCCCTGGATTTCCCAGGAGCCCCACCCGGGCAGACTCACTGTGGAAAGCACACGGTAAGAACAGGGATGCTCAATGCTCCGATGTCAGACCCAGGAAGGCCGAAGCTGTGTAAGCTTCTTGCCTTGGCAACAGTATGCTCAGAGAGAGAAGGCATGCTACCCCAGAGCAGTTCCAGAGCATCACCCTGATGACTCTGTGACACAGGGCTGTCCAGAGGGGAAGCAAAAGGCCTCCCATTTGAGATGGCCAGCAAAATAACAGAGGCAGCTGGGCCAAATTTGAGTGAGAGGGGTTGCAACCTGGTGCATGGGGTCACTGTGCCACTCAGATTTGACACTTATTATTATTATTTCTCTAAGTTGTCAAGGAGAAGGCACTTCAAGGCACATGTGCAACCCCCAAGGAGATTACACAGATTCCTGGGACCCTGTCTGCTGGCTGCTCGGAGAGAGGCACACTGTCCCTGGTAGGGAGAGGGAGCCAAGGCAGACTCAGAGTCTGCCCAGCAACCAATAGGGAGTGAGAGGCCCTTCCAGGGAATTGAGAAAAGGGGAGAAGCCATTTTTGGAGTCAGTCTGGAGCCAGCCAGGAAAAGGGCAGGACTGGCTATGTCGGGAGCTGGTGAGTCCCAGGCCTGCACGCAGGGTTCCCCCTGAGAACAGGCCTCTAGGGACCTGACAGCAGATCCCTCAGCTGGGTTTTTCCTTCCCCACTGATGATTCCCAATTTGTAGAGTTTGCTGGGAAACTTCCCCAGCCAGGCTGAGTTCGCCCTCCAGCTCTCTAGGGGAGACCACATGGTCAGCTCCGCTCTGTCTGCTAGTCCAGGGAAGCTGCCTGTGGAGTGTGTATCTGGAGGCTGGGCTAGGAGTCTACAGTTTGGATGTTAGTGTAGTTGTGTAACCTACACCTTGAGCCCTACACCCCTTTGTGGTGAGGGGAAATCCTGGGACCGATGCAGCCTGATGAGAGCAGCCCCTCTGCAATGACTGAGGAGTCCAGAGTCATTTTCGAACCTGAGGATCATTCATGGAGTTTGTAAGTGCACCATGTTTTAGTTAGTTAGTCAGGGAATTTGTTTTGGGGACCCCCTACTCCCTGAACTGTGTCCTCAAACCAGGGAGTAAGGGTTTGAGGATTTTATAACCTGTGGAGGGATTTACCACCTTCTCCCACTTTTGAGTCCTTTGGGCTGTACTGAACCCAGTCAGCCACACTGCTAAACCACTGCAAAGAAGAATTTTGTAGTTATAGGTCACCAAGGGCCCCAGCAAAATACGTACCAATGGGACACTAATTTTGCATTTCCTACATCGAGTCACGGGTATTTTCAGTGTGGGCACCGGTGACCCTAAAAATAGTGTTGTACCCTGTTATGTTGTATTTGGCTCCTGTTTAATATAATTATTGTATTGCATATATTGTATGTGTTATTTCTTGGAAGTCTCCAACTATCTGGCAAGTAAGTGGAAATTACCCTGTAGTTAGAATTTTCTGCCCAAGCTGCCCTGGTGACTCAGCCAGGAAGGAGTGAGGGGGGCGGAGGCACTGCCAAATAATTTCGTAGGAAAAAAGAAAGAAGACACAACTTGCTGTCGGTTGGCGGGATCCAAAAGAATCCAGACCTGTAAGCGGATTGGCATTTAAAGGAGGTAACCAGGTAGAGAGAAGGCACTACACATGGTTTCGGGGAAATTGGGGATTGGGAGTGTGTTGGGGTCATCTTGCTGGCTGTAACCCAGTTTGGTAGAAGCCGCTGTGTGACTGGTGTGTTGCTGGAAGGCTGCTAGGATTAGAGCCAGCAGTGTTCAAACAAATTTTATAGTGGGGGTGCTGAAAGCCACTGATCCAAACTCTAAACTCTGTATATGAATGAAACCACTTCAAGCCTGCCACACCCCTGATTCCAGCCCCCTGATCAGAGCTGCTAGACCAGGGCTGCAGCTATACGTATATACTCAGGGTGTGACTTGTAGCATGCAAAGCATTGTGCAAAGCATTGTGAGGCATTCAGAGTTATAGGGCTGGCAGCAACACAACCCTTCTCCGGTCTGGATTTGTACCTCCAAACCCCAGAATGTAATGAAGCAGCTCATTTTCAGATTTTTCTCTGGGCCCCCCAAAAACCTCTCTGTGGCTGTGGTGTGTCACTCTCAGAGGCCATATATATATATACTCACATCCTGACTGACATCCATAACCTCATTGACTACAATGAGATTATATATGTACGTTTTGTCACTGACTTCAGTAAGGGGGGATTGGGAGCCTGTTATGAACAGCAATAAAGGAAGAGGACATTTCTTCATCTGAATCACAGGCTCATCTTTATCCTTCATATAAAATGCTGATAATGCAGTTACACCAGGGATGAATTATGCAAATAATTGCCCCAGGTAGGAAAAAATCTTCTCCCTGAATCTGAATAATATTTTCTCTCCCTCCCCACAACTTTACAGTTCTGGTGTGTTACAACTGATTAGATTTAACATTTCTTTTCATACTATAGGGCATCATACACATTAAATCAAATCTCTCAGTCCTGGGATTAACCCATGAGTTCCTAAGAACTCCATTTACAGTACAGTAAACAAACAATGGAAATAAAAATTGTTTCTGCAGAAGTAATATATCAGACTAAATATCTAAATATCTGCAGCCTCCACAGGATCCTTCCATTTGTCTCACTGGACTAAAAATGCTTTTCAGAGGATGATTCCATACACACAGTTTCTCTTAGAGTTTGGTCTACAAGCTTTGGTTTTCTTTTGGGGTATTTACTTCCCTTGTAGTTAGTCTGTATAAGTATCAACTAATTCCCTTTGTCTCAGACTTATATTTTAGTGCAATCTGTAAATATAGATACATGTGAATACTCACAGTAAGAGGGCAGGGAGTCTTGTTTAATGTTTAAAGCAGGAGGCTGGAAATGAGGGATCCTGGATTCTATTCCTGGCTCTGCCATTGTTTCTCTGTTTGACTTTGAGCAAATCAAATAATCACTCTGCTCATCAGTTTACCCAGCTGTCAAATGCGAATAATATCAACTTCACGGGATTATAGGTCGGCTTCTGTAAAATTTGTAAGGCACTGTGAGAACCTAAAAAGCAAAGGCTCAGTGTTATTATTTATATAATATTTATACATAATAACTGAGGAGGATTCAGGGTATATAGCTATGGTACATACTGCAATTCTTTCCCATAATTAATGTAAATGGAAATGCAGCACAGAAAAAAGTTCCTAGCATTTAAAAAATGGTGTATTTAATTTTGTTTGTTTAAAAAGCCTCAAAAAAAGTTAGTTCTTACAAAGCAATAGTTAGAGAAAGCACAAGTTGCTCTGAGTAGAATTTAAATAACTGGGCTAGCAGGGAAAAAAACTGATTTATTCATGAAGAAATCTTTTTGTTTTCTTTCATGATTAAATCCTGCCAAAAAACAGCACCTGCTTTGTACACTCAGCAAATCTCTGCACGCTGTTCCAAGGCCCAACTTCTTTTCTGTGGGTGAGAAGGGCCTGTCATTAGATAGCTGCTTGGATCTAAGCTATCTTCAATAACTTTCAAAGATGATATGCTATCAAGAACAATATTTAATTGTTTCTCAATACTGAGAATTCTACAGGTGAGTATCTCACTAATCCTACAAGGTCTTAGACAGGTACTTAATTTTAAGCATGTGACTCGGTCCCATTAAAGTCAATGGTACTACACAAGTTTTTAAGTTTTTGTAGGATTGAAAACTGAAGAAG
Source organism: Lepidochelys kempii (assembly GCF_965140285.1). Taxonomy (NCBI): domain Eukaryota; kingdom Metazoa; phylum Chordata; order Testudines; family Cheloniidae; genus Lepidochelys; species Lepidochelys kempii. Next base: position 61,259,566 of record NC_136382.1, read on the forward strand.
TATTCTATATATATTGGATACAATTTTACTCCTTTTTCTTATGTTCCACTAGGTTATTATAGGTTATAGATGAGTTCTTATTTCAATACTTTGGTATCTCTTTTAGTATGTCTGTATTTTGTATAATTTTTTGTATGTAAAATGCAAGAAAGCTTTTAAACAAACAAAAGCTTTCGGGCATCTTAGCATCTTTTTATTAAATTTAAACTGAAATAAAAACAAAACCTATGATTACAAGGTATTTTCCCATTATGATTCTGAGGGTAGGTGGAACAAAACAGGCTGGTTCACTGCCACTGTCTGCTCCACCGTATTACCAACATAGCTTCTGCCACATTCTGTGTCTTCTCAAAGAAATCCAGTTGTCCACATGTAGGTAATAAAATATATATGGATATGAAACAGAGTTCAAGTTGGGATTTGCCCTATGAAGCTGTGATTTAAAGATACTTTTATTTAAAGATTTGGAGTGCTGTTTTAGTCATGTTGGTCCCATGAGAGACAAAGTGGGTGAGGTAATACCTTTTATTGGATTAACTTCTGCTGGTGAAAGAGACAAGCTTTTGAACTACATAGGGCTCTTCGGGCCCAGATCTGAAGAAGAGCTCTGTGTAGCTCGAAAGCTTCTGTCTAGGGAACATTACAAACATTGTCTCTGGAATGTCAGGGCAGTTCACAATCTGTTCCTTGTAGGTCCCAGATCTCCTTCGTGGGCCTCTCAAATTTGAATTGTTACACTTTTTTATGCAATTATTACATGCTACCCAGGCTCTGACTGCAGGCCACTAATACGAAAGAGAAAATGTCGGCACAGATTCTGCAAACTGTTCCTGCAGGTAGACCTTGGATAATTTCAGTGGGCTTCTGCGTGGTCCACCCTCATGCAACAGCCCACAAACCCTGGCCTTAGGATGAAAAGATTCAAGAGTCCCAACTAGCGTGGGTGTATTTGTTGCTTTTGTCTGAGCCCCTACATCTCAGTATGCTCAGAATAAGCAGTACTAGTATAAGCTCTCAAATATTTATGTATTCTGAACATAAATGCATCAGGCTGAAAAAGAATGTAAGCATCATTGTAAAATTTATTATGCATCTTTTGTTAGGTACCCTTAGGAAAAAGTTTACATTTGTCTAGAAAACACAGAATATTTTATCATTGTAATCTAAAAAAATCCCTCTGCTTCTATGTTTTTATTTAGATTATTAGCATATTTTTAAAGTTAGTAATCAGTGAGGCAAATGAACAATGTATAGAATGCAGACATTAATAGCTAATTTACACATTTTCATTGAAGGTCAAACGCTCAATATGCAATTTAGATTTAGAATCCAATTTTTGGGAAATTTATCCACTGTACAGGGGACTTTCACATAGGATAATAAAAGGAGCATTGATAGAAAAAGCAATTTGCTTTGTATTGTAGTCCCCTTGCAACTATTGAATAAATATATATTTGAATAAGAAATTTCTCCCTCCTGGACAGAACCCAGCACCACTTCTCCACCTGCTTCATCTTGCATAAAAGACATAATCTTCTCTTTATGACATCACAGTCTGCTACCATGGCAATGATTCTGATTCCACAAATGTATATCATTGTTGAATTAATTAGGAGCACTGCAGGATTAATTAGGAGAAGAGGATGGCTGTAAGAAAACCCCTGTTTAAAAACAAATAATTAAAACAAGAACTTTAGAAAAATGATAAGAAGTAATTGTATTACAGAATGGAAGAAAGAAGTAGCTAAAATATGTACTTAATATGTATTAACTTAAGGTGCAATTCACTTCATCAGCATAAAGTTTGACTAATTAGGCGTTATGCAAGTGAAGTACATGAGAGAGAGTATGAAATCCATCCCTCCAGTCTGGGGGTCAATGTAAAATGCTGCAAACCGCTGTTCCTCCTTTCAGGATCACCGCTCCAGCTGATGCGCTGTAGCCATCATTCCACCATCTCATTGGCACTTGTGGATGGATATGCTGTATCTGTCTCTCTTGTGGCCTAACCAGTTGCTACTGCTGCTCTCTGCACGTCTATGTGAAATGGCCTGGAGATCCCATTTGCAAATGCCTGGTGGCTTCCCCCATGTAGTCCGTGCAAGGTTGAAATGATTCAGAGGACTTCATATGGGCCCTCCAGACCAAGGTGAGTTTCACCCATAAAAGGTATTTTATATAGATATTAAAAGAATGATGACATAGATGTATTGTGGGTTAATGTTGTTTTGTTACACCAGGCATCATATCCTATGATTACAGCTGGTTGGAAAATATCTTGGGAAAAAGGACGATAATTTTGTGGACATTTTGACAAATTTGTTCCCTCTCCTCATTTTCTGACCAGCTCTACTTGCAGTAGGACAGTCTTATCCTTTAATTATTTTTTGAGGGGGAGCACTGAAAACTTGCCATCGAAATGGCAGATGAAACACGTGGAAGATAAGGAATAGATTTATAGCACAAGGAATAATGCCATGATATGTTTCTGCTATTGCCTTTAATATGAGATCAGGGGAAGGATAAGTGTCCCTTAAGTGAAAAGTCTGAATCCAGTAATATGTAGTGATGTCCTCCTTATACTTCACTATGACCTCCCAAGTAGCATCAGTACTGGCTCTTTTTTCCCTATCACATTTTGGAAAATGTGCCTGAACCACTTGTGTTAAGGAACTCCCTTATGTTCAAATCTGACTTAGTTTCACCTTGCTGGTCTGGCAAAGGCTTGGCTGTGGGCAAACTGTGAAAGAGAGCTCCACCAGATCTCTAGCTGACTTCTCCCTCCCCTCTCTTAGGCACTACTCTCTAGTTCTGGACTGCAGTAGGGGGGCCAACTTAGTTATAGGGTCTTTACATACTTCTGTTTTTCTTCTCAAGAAGAATTACTCATCTGGTGAGAAAGTTTGAGCACCAGAGGCACTAAAGGCCCTCTTGATGTAGGTATCTCTGCACTTCAAAAGGCCATCATGCAAGTGGAAGGGACCTGAGTCACCCTCTAGTGTAGTAAAGGCAGGCGCAGCAATGGCAACACCTGAAGGAGCTCTGGGTTTGGTCCACTACATGGCTGACCCAGTAGTTCTTAAAACCAATGAACCCTGGATGAAGAAATATATGAAAGGGAATTAATCCCTCCTTTCTGGTAGCATAAAAACTCAGGGCAAAACCCTGCCCTGCTTTGTCATGGTTGAGCAAGGTACAATATTTTTGATGTGATCTCATATCTTTGAGAAATATAGAAAAATGTCTCTAGATAGAAAGGTCAGCAGAGGCAACCTCACTATGAAGCTGCAGGCCTCTGCAGACTACTGATATCTATCTTGATAGGGGCCTGGATTAAATGAGTAACACTGGTAGAAATCTCAGATATGAGGCCATTTCCACAAAGGATCATGTATATCTTCAGTAGCCGGTAAGGAGTTTGTATGGCAGTAGGGTTGTCTACAAGTGAGTTGAGGGCAGGGTCTTTGGAAAAAATTCTTGAGAAGACCCTCAGATTTAAAAAGTGCAAGCTGATAATTCCCAGTGTTTTTTATTTTTCCATATTATTTTTAGTTAGACATTGCTAATATATTAATGTCTAAATAATATAATTTAGAATGTATTTTTATATTTTAGACACTTTTACTCCAACTTAAATATGTCCAACTAATATTTTACCAAAAGTTTCCATATTTCAGGGAAATATTACACTTACTGGGGGAAAACTCATCCCTACTTTAGCTTTACTTCAGTAAAAAGGGATATTCCAGGGATGAATATAGCTATCTATTTTAGCTACTTATCTGGCTTATTTGAGCACCTCATAGTCTTTAATGTATTTATCCTCTCAACACCCTGATGAGGCAGCGAAGTATTGTTTTGCAGATGGGGAACTGAAAGGGTGAGTCAGCACTTGTGCCATGCAAAAGCGTGCCATAACATCATTCCAGAACTTTTTTGGGGCACCAGAATGGGCTTCTCGTTCTTCTGATAATTGTAAGTAAAGAAAACAAACCAAGCCTCATCATTCCCCTTTTAATTCCAGGTATTCTTGTCAAAGCAGTGTTCTGACACTTCTTTTTTTAGGACTCAAATCCTCTAGTGAGTGATTCACCGATGGTCACCTCAAAGCCTATGGTAGAGTAGGGACTTGAACCAAGATTTTACAAGTCCCAGGCTATTATCCTCACTACTAGACCATCCTTCCTCCCATTGTTTTTACAGCTACCATGAACCTTTTTTATATATATTAATATGGCTCAGAATTGTTAATGGCTATAACACAATTCATGAAGGTAATATGGGAAATAGGAATACTGGCATGAGGGATACTTATACCTCACCTGATGAAGAAACACTGCAAAGGTGAGCGTAGTTAACAAATACCAGCAAATAATACTCCATTTCTTTAAAGTAAAAAGAATGATCAGTTCCTAAAATCAAAGATAATCTGTTTTTGTACTGAAGGATGATAGAATATTAACTTTTCACAACTGTGAAAGTCCCTCTTAAATACTGACACCCTTTAAGTACTGTATGACTTTGGGGATATACCCAGAACTGAAGATCAAAAGAAACTGCAGCCTAAAATATAAATGGGGTATATGTGGAGCTTCACTTCCTATTTGATGGGAAAAAATCCCATATTTGCATGCAAAGTGTTTGAAAGGTTTTTGATTGAAGTACTATTTTACGTTGCTGGGAAGGGTTGTCTCTTTGTGCTAATGCCTGATTGCATGGAGAAAGATAATTTCAAATGAACAAAAGAATTAATGTGATTTTTATGTAAGAATTTTTGTGAGTAAAACATGTCTGTCTGCATATTTTACACCTACCACACTGTGGAATTTTAGCAACTGCCATACAAACACTGAAGGAAAAACGTAGTTCAAAGACAAGAGGCAGCGAGAGAGAGAGACTGAAAGATGAGAGGTCAGTGAGTAGGAGTTGTTCTATAGTAGATCTCCTTTTAGAATCATTTGAGAGAGAGAGGAACTGGGAGCCAGAGGCTCATGCTGTCGAGTGATCTCACTATTCAAGTGGAACATCTATGAGCAGTGCACATTTCAAGAATGCTTCTACCCACTACTTTATATCAGTCATCTGTCACTTCTCTAACAGAAAGAATACTCTCTTGGCCCCAGTGCACTTAGTCTGCTCCTTGACTGTGATCATAATAAGTAGATATGCCTTCAGCAACTCCCCAAAGGCTCAGATTTCCTGCCCCGGCCCCTTTTAACTCACTGGAGGAAACAGGCAGAGATACCAGCTGGTTTAAGTCAGGTCTGTTACAGAGCTACAATTTCTCTGCCAATTATTGCATTGACAGGGCCCAGATGTTCTCCTTAATAGTCCAGTCATCACTCTCATTATAAAACTGTGCAGTTCATTGGTTTGAAATTGGGCACATAGATTATGGCTTTGGTTGTAAAATTCTGTTTCAGATGAGGAATTACATCGATTTGATGATTTTTGATTTAGAGACTATCAGACGTGAAATCTTCAGGGTTTCTGACAACTTTTGTGCAACTCTGAAATAATAAAAAAAGAGACTTTGAAAACAATTCAGTCTCTGTTAGCATATTGTTACAGTCCAAATAAATTAAATCTGTGAGTTTTATGAGGATTGGCAGAAAAAGGGGAAATTGGGGTCTGAGCCTGAACATGGAGTTAAGCAGATGTCTCCAGAAGTATTTAACTGCTCAGCAGTTGGAGGTAATCCATGTATTTTGTTGTGATGGTGGTGCTGTCATGTGGAAAGGTGTCCACTGGAAAATGGACCGAGTTCCCCACTTCACTGTGCACACACCAAACAGCTACCCATTTATTATTATTTATTGAACAATGCCATTGTGCTCAGCAACATTTAATGCACACAAGAAGACACAGTCCCAAAGATCTTATGCTGAGATTTTTCATCACTGCCTAGGGGATTTAGACTTCCAATTCCAATTAAAATTAATAGGAATTGGTCACCCAAATACCTTAGGAAGCATTGAAAATCTCAGCCTTAAATCTAAACTGAACAGATATAGGTCTGATGAACAGGGGTAAATCCTTCCCCTTCCCCTCCCTCTGACTCCAACAGATACTGAGGATCCCATGCAAAGCACCACCAGTGTACAATGTGGGATTTTTGGAGCCCATAGAATGGATAACACAGAAGGAATCTGGAAATAAGGAAGAGATCCACTTCCTATTGATCCCAGTGGCGCATTAATCTGTGGTGCTAGCAGATGGAGTTGTGGCTGCAGATCATCCAGTTAAGAGAAAGGAGAAAGGATAGACCCTACCCCTGTGGAGATGCCCAGCACATTTAGTCAGGCTGTGCACAGGAAAATATAGTTAGATACTAAAGTTAATGTCCAGTCTCAAAGTGAGTAGAATTTTCTATGTATTTGTCTCTAGATAGGTGATAGCATTCCTTGCATTTATGTAGTTAAGGTTTTGATGATAAGGCAGGGATTCCACCACTATGTTATATATCCTCCCTAAAATTACAGAACATGCTTGTTAGGCACAAGATGAATTTTCTTAATTTCCAAATAAATCCATTCATAATTTAATTAAATAAAATTAGTTTTAAAATGGGAAGCAAAAGGACACAAGGAGAACACTCTGGCCATCAAAGTTAAGAATAATAGTTATTTTGAAATATATTAAGAACAATAAGAATCCTAACACTAGCATTGGTCCATTACTAGCAAGAAATGGTAGAAATGTCAAAAATAATGCAGAAAAGGGGAAAGTGTTCAATACATTTTTCTATTCTGTATTTTGGGAAAAAACAAATGATGATATCATGATGAAACACTTTCCATTCCAATAGTAACTCAGGAGGACATTAAACTGCTGCTACTAAAATTAGACATATTTAAATCAGCATGCCGAAATAACTTGCATCCAAGAGTTTTAAAAGAGCTGGCTTAGGAGCTCACAAAACTGCTCATGTTGATTTTCTGTAATCTTGGAACATGGAGGACATTCCAGAAGACTGGAAGAAAGCTAATATCTCTGTATCTAAAAAGGTTGAATAGGATGACCCACATAATTATAGGCTTGTCAGTCTGATATTGATCCTGGGCAAGATAATGGAGTGGCTCATATGGAACTTGATTGATAAAGAAGTAAAGAATGGTAATATAATTAATGTCAATTAACATGGGTTTATGGAAAATAGATCCTGTCAAACTTGATATCTTTTTTTGATTAAATTACAAATTTGGTTGATAAAGGTAAAGTGTTGATATACTATATTTAGATTTCTATAAGGCATTTTACTTGGTACCACATGACATTTTGATTAAAAACTAGAAAGAAAAAATAATATGGTGCACATTAAAAGGATTAAAACCTGTGTAACTGATAAATCTCAAAATATAATTGTAACCAGGGAATCATCATCGAATGGATATATTTCAATGCTGTTCCATAGGGATCAGTTCTTGCCCCTACACTATTTAACATTTTTATTAATAACCTGGAAGAAAACATAAAATCATCACTGATAAAGTTTGCAGATGACACAAAAATTGGGGGAGTGGTAAATAATTAAGAGGACAGGTCAGTAACACAGAGCTATCTGGATTGCTTGTTAAGCGGGGTGCAAGCAAACAATATGTATTTTAATATGACTTTATGTAAATATATACATCTAGGAACAAACAAAGTAGTCCATACTTACAGGATAGGGAACTTTATCCTGGGAAGCAGTGACTCTGAAAAGAATTTGGGGGTCAGGATGGGAAATCAGCTAAACATGAGCTCCCAGTGCGATGCTGTGGCCAAAAGAGCTAATGTGATCCTTGAATGCATAAATTAGGAGTAGAGAGGTTATTTTACCTGTATATTTGTAAGTGGTGAGATCACTGCTGGAATACTGTGCCCAGTCCTGGTGGCCACAATTCAAGAAGGATGTTGATACATTGGAGAGGGTTCAGAAAAGAGCCACAAGAATGATTAAAGGAGTAGAAAACATGCCTTATAGTGATAGACTTAAGAAGCTCAGTCTATTTAGCTTAACAAAGAGAATGTTAAGGGGTGATTTTATTACAGTCTATAAGTATCTACCATGGGGAACAAATATATAACAATGGGTTCTTTGACCTAGCAGAGAAAGATATAACACAATCCAATGACTGGAAGTTGACGCTAGACAAATTCAGACTGGAAATAGGGCGTAAGTTTTTAACGGTGAGAGTAATTAACCATTGGAACAATTTACCAAGGGTCATGCTGGATTCTCCATCAGTGACAATTTTAAAATCACAATTGGATGTTATTTCTAAAAGCTATGCTCTATGAATTATTTTGGGGAAGACTTATGGCCTGTGTTACATTGGAGATCAGCCTAGATGATCACATAAGAATGTCCATACTGGGACAGTCTTTGACAGATCCTTCTGGCAGTTGGAAATATAGGGACAGCCAGAGCATGGGGTCATGTTCCTGACTGCCTTGGCTAATAAACATTGATGACCTCATCCAATTCCCTTTTTAACCCATTTGTACTTTTGGCCTTTACAACATCATATTGCAACAAGTTCCACAAACTGACTGTGTTTTGTGTAAAGAAATATTTTCTAATGTATGTTTTAAACCTGCTGCCTATTAACTTAATCAGATAATCCCTAGTTTTTGTATTAGATGAAGGGGTAAATAACACTTCCTTATTCACTTTCTCCAAACCATCCATGCTTTTATAGATCTATATCACATCCTTGTTAGTTGTCTCTTTTCTAAACTCAATGGTACCAGTCTTTTTAATCTCTTCTGGTACATAAGCTATTCCATCCTAATCATTTTCAATTATTTACTAGTCCTTTCTGGCATTGGAATCTATGAATTCCACAAAGAGCTGCTGTCAGGGTTCCTTCCCCATTCTGAACTCTAGGGTACAGATGTGGGGACCCGCATGGAAGACCCCCCGAAGCTTATTTCTACCATCTTAGGTTAAAACTTACCTAAGGCACAAAGTCTTTGCCCTTGGATTAGGTAAAATGCTGCCACCACCAAGTGATTTAACAAACAATCAGGGAAAGGACCACCTGGAGTTCCTATTTCTGCAAAATATCCCCCCAAACCCTTACACCCCCTTTCCTGGGGATGCTTCAGAATAAACAAGATGAGCACAGACCAGCCTGGGATTTTTAAGATCCCAAAACCCCAATCAGATTCTTAAAAAAACAGAACTTTATTAGAAGAACAAAAAAAGATAAGAGAACAACTCTGTAAGATCAGAATGGAAGGTAATCTCACAGGCAGTCAGATTCAAAACATAGAGAATCCCTCGAGGCAAAACCTTAAGTTACAAAAAGACACAAAAACAGGAATACACATTTCCTCCAGCACAGCGAATTTCACAAGCCAAACCAAAGAAAACCTAATGCATTTTCTTGCTAGATTACTTACTAACTTTACAGGAGTTGGAGGGTTTACATCCTTGATCTGTTCCCAGCACAGGTATCACACAGACAGACAAAAGCCTTCCTTCCCCGTCCAGATTTGAAAGTATCTTGTCCCCTCATTGGTCATTTTGGGTCAGGTGCCAGCCAGGTTACCTGAGCTTCTTAACCCTTTACAGGTAAAAGGACTTTGCCTCTGGCCAGGAGGGATTTTATAGTACTGTATAAAAAAAAAGGTGGTAACCGTTCCCTTTATATTTATGACAGCTGCCCTCTTTCAAAATGGCTATTACCTCCCATTGTTCCTAACAGGAGTGAAGCCAAACTGCCATGAGTTAAAATAGTGGCTTATGACAGCATATCATTCTCCTATTCACAGTCACTTCACCTTATCTTTACTCCACCTACTCTCAATAGTGTTGCCAACTCTCTAGTCTCCAGGAATTAAAGATTAATCTTTAATTAAAGATTATGTAATCTGATGAAACCTCCAGGAATACATCCAACCAAAGTTGACAACCCTAGCTCTCAATACTCCCCACATTCATTCCCTCTCTCTTTTCCCCTTCCCTACTCCCTTTACTTCCCTTCCTTCTATGTCCCCTCTCCTTTCCTTTTTCTTTCTATTTTGTTAATTGCCCTCCTAACAAAACCCTACACAAAGAATTTAAAGATCCCGAGCCCCCTCCAGCCCACCTGAAAACAAATCCATAGAACTAACATGACGTTTGCAAACTATCCATCGTTCTGTTTTTTCTGCTTGCCAGTTATATCCCTTCCCCCGCCCTTTATTCATCTTGTTTACTTAGACTGTAAATTCTGTGCAGTCAGGATCCTTCTATTCTGTGTACAGTGCCTAGCATAAGGAGGGTCCCATATGTAGTGGGCCCATAGGCTCTACTGCTATACAAATGATATATAACAATAACATTCGACATAAGTAACGGTATCACTGTCTGATCCTATGTAATATATGTAAAAAGAAATTGGCTACATTAATTATTTGTTTAGAGTTGTTCCTGATTGCATGATGAATTATATAAGGTAAGTAACTAATTTATAAATTAAGTATGTATGTAACTTTTAAAATGCATGTATGTAATTATTTACTTTGTACATGAATTCTTTTATCATTTCTCGTGCAAGTATTATAATTAATGCTATTTTAAGAGCAAATGAGTCTTAAATTGCAGATGTCTTTGAAGGCATAGAGACTTCATTTTGGAAGAAGGTGGTAATTGAAATAATTGAACCTCACATTGTAGTTGAATTTGCCTCCTGCTTCTTCCTTTTAACAGTCACGATAGACTATGGAATTAATTACTTTAAACTTTGAGACTAGATTAGTTTTATGTAAGTATCCCTCAGGCAAAGGTAAAAGATGGAAGAAAAGCTAAAACAGGATTTCTGTGTTTTCCCAATAAGTAGCTTCTGTTAACATTGTCCATTCTGAGATGATTTTTTGGATATGGTGAAAGGGAGGAGGCAGAATGTGAGAGGATATGTAGTGGAGGTCCTCATCATTGGGGCATCCTCTGGCAGCCTGGTTCAGCACCGCCATTGCTTCTGTGCCTCAGTTTCCCTGAGTGAGGGTTTTAATGAGTCCACTAAGGCTTGTATATTGAACAGTGCCTCTTCTGGGGTCCAGTTTATTCAACCCCCAAAGGCAGAACATCATGCAAATAAGCCTCCCTCTTGGCTTCTCTGGCCCATACCAGCCTAACGTCCAAACTATCTTTATAGTTTCCCTCTTTAAGGCAGGAGTTTCCCACAGCTTTCTTCCGGGAAGCTGGGCTGTGGGCTTTAACTGGCTTTTCCTCCAATTGGACCACTCAGTCCTTCCATCCTCAGGTAGGGAGGGTTCAGCGGGCAAACCTTCCCCTGCTGTTGACTTCTCCCTGCTAATTCAGGGTCCCTGCAGGAGCCTCTTGTTCCCTGCAGTTTCTCCAGGCATCTGCTATGAAGGAGGAGGTAACATTTATGTGGGCCTCTACTGCCAGCTCATTCATCATTTTTTGGGTGAGAGGGGAGATTGGCCCCACCGTCTCTGCAAGGCTCCAGGTCCTAGGCCTTTAAAGGTATAGTTAAAGGATTCTTTCTAACTGCTACTTTTTTCTGTGACCCTTTCCCTCTCTCCCCATATCTCCTCAGGCCTTGTGATCAGATCACTCAAAATTCTTAAAGGGCATGACAGGGAGAGCTGACTAATAGGAAGTACTGCCCTTAAGGGGCTGACTACTCCATCATAATATTTAAAAACAACAACAAATCATGATCTGTTTTTTGACTTTTTAACTCCCCTCTACTCCTCTGCCAGTGTGTGTGTGATAACTTCAGGGGGAAAAGGCAGCCTATAAAGCAGACAAAAATGCACACCTGTCCCTATCTGCTTAGATAGACACCCCACTTTCTTTCTCCTCACCCCTGAGAAGGGACATGCCATACATTTCCTATTACTGTCTTGGCCCAGCAGCATCATTTCCCTGCCTCCCACTGCTTTGGGGCTTCTTCTTTGCCCAGGCCCCAGTTTCCTCAATTACCCCTTCCCCTGCCTCCTTCTGCCCCAAGACCCTCTCTCTGCTATAGGACCATACATGTGGACAGGTCTTAATGACAGGGAGGTCTATGTCCTCAACCCCAAGCTTTTTTCACAGAGTTCTGCTCATGTGCCCAGTCCTGAAAATTGTGGTATCAGAGAAGCTTCTCATGTTATCTTGACAGCTCCTCCTGCAGGCACCAAAAGCCTGTGACTTGCAATCAATTTGTGAGAGTCGGCAACACCACCTGCCCTGGCTGTTTGGAGGGGACCCTTGCCCAGCACTATCCCCAGGCTGCAGGAGCTGCCAAGTCCATCACCTTTCACTGAGTCTCTGCTGCTTCTCACAAGTCCTGGGTCCTCTCACCACCAGAGCCATGGTGTGGCAGCCCTTTTGCCTGTGCCCATGGCTTCAATCTCATTGAAAACAGTGGGAGGCAGCAGCCACTTTATTAAGGGCAGCCTCACTTCCACATGAAGATAGAGTAGGGAAGTGGCGGCCATCTTGCTTGCTTCAGCCCCGTTGACAGAAATAGGAGGTGGTGGCCATTTTGAATAAGGAAAAATGTGCATGTTGGCACGTTTCATCATGTTTTCATGAGACAGATAAAAATACACCCCAACATCGCTCGTTGTGATAACACAGAGTTAGCAATACTGAAGACGATATCTTTTCAAGAGCCTACGTGTACAGCGTGATTGTTGTGAGACTCTAACAGCATCATTGCTTTGGTGAATCACTGGGTCAGATTAATTCCTGGTGTAACTTTGTTGCCCTAAGTGGGGTTACACTAGGGATTAATATGGTCCCATGTGTTAGTTGTTTAATAATATTGTTAATTATTTTTTTCTCTTTCAATACCTTCCATCTAATATTCACCAATATTAATGGATTAAGCTTCAAAAAAGTAGTATGGTTGAGAAGTATTGTAATGATCCTGCTGGCTCAATACTAGGTACTTCTCCTCCACACATGCTAAGTTGGAGGGAAAGGATCTAACCAGTGCAGGGCATCACATTACTCTGTTCATCCTTTGTGAAGTACAGTGCTCCATAGAGCACAGGGAAAAGAACAAATATTCTGGGGTTTCTAGGGGCCAGACGCAGCAGCCTGGGAATCAAATAGCTGAGAGTGAAAGCTGGGCAGACACACAGACACTTGCTGGCAGAAGGGAAGCAGACAGAAGTCATGCACAATGCCCTGCAAGCAGGAGAGGTGGGACAACTGGACATGAGAATAGCTGGAGAACAGCACATATGGGCCCCAAAGCGGTTGTGGTTGTGAGGTTGCGGATTGAGCTGTCGCTGGTGGGATTTTGCAGGTCAGTGCTTGATTGACTCTGGAAGAGGGACACACTGGTAGGAGCATCCCTGGACCACTAGGCTGAGGAGCCCTATTAGAGGTTAACTTTATGCCCTCACTGGACTGCCACTAAGGGGTGGGTTGGAAATACTTGGTTTGATCTGTATTGTAACTGTTAAAATAATTATGCCTCGTGTAATTACACCTTTTATTTTCTGGTAGCCTGCTTTTACTTCCTCAGTACTTGTGGGTGTTTATGGGAAGTGACTGAGCCCTAGAGGCTGAAGCACCTAATGTATGGAGAGTCTACAGTGCTTGCCTCTGAGCTCTTGGTACATTGGGAATGCTACCAGACATCTAGAGGGGGTTGGGGCACCATGAGACACACACCTTCATTCTGCAATGGGCTTCGCTACAGTGTTATCAACCATGCATTACAGATTAAGAAAGTGAGCTTGAGTAAAGTGCCTTACTCAAGGTCACATAGGAAGGCTGTGGCAGAGCTAGGAATGATATCCCTGGCTCCTAGTTCAAGGCTTGGGTGACACAACTGTCCTTCTTTTCCCTATTTCACTGGACTGATTTGTAATTAGTAATAAAAAATTGGAAAGGTTTGTTCCACAGAGGATGGTTGATATGTGCTGAGTTGTGATATGTGTCTATTCACAACCTGAAACTAAACACATGTGTTAGTTCAAGATGTATTTTTAGAGAGATTTGCTTTAATTATAAATTGTCTACTGACATATCTGTATAATAGAGCCTTTGTATTCAAACATGTTAGAAGGTGGCTGAAAGCCTGTAGAGAATCACAGAGTCAGTTAATTGATGGAGCAGTCTGGCTGAAGGAGGGGAGGGCCACTACCTGGAACAGCTGGCTGCCCTAATGATTGTGAAAAAGGATACGGAAGATGAGAGAGAAGTCTTGTATGCAGTCATTTCTGTGAAAAAGTCTGTAAGCGTATAAAGTAGTTCTTCCCTTTCCTATATTTATTGCTGATGCAGCTTGTCTTCCTGCCTCCATCATCACCTGACAGCATTGTAAAACGTTTTGGGGAACCTACCTGACTTTCATTTAATCAAGGGTGATATAATTCAGGTTTCTACTGCATTACAGTGTATTGCAGCTTTCTTGTCTAGTTCATACTGCAAAAGGTTTGTATCATTTATACAAGCTGTTGACAAGTTCCATTCCCTGGGGAATGATATGAGGCTCAATAAACCTGTTCAGTTAGTGTGAACCAAGAAATGGCACCATGCAAAGAAAAATCCATTGACTTTGTGCGACATTCTAATAGCAGACAGTTCTCTTTCTGAATGAAAAGTTATGCCAAAAACAGAAGAAGAAAAGACTTTTGACTGAAACTGGGGGAAGCAGGTAAAGGAAAAAGAAACTTGACATTTATATTTGATTGCTATGGACCTGACTCGTATCTGGCAGGTTGGCTAAATCTCCTATTAAGTGACAAAAAATAGAAAAGAAACTGGAAACATTGATTATTTTAAATATTTTTTCAATGCCTATCCCTCTTTCCTTTTTTGACTTTTAATTTCTCCTGATTAATATGGAGATTTACTGCAGTAGGGTGTGCTGGTTATAGTTCTAAATAAAAAGAAATAAATTCTTCTTATTTATATATGTTCAGTCCAAGAAAATGCAAAAAACAAACAAACAAACAAAAAAACAATACATATGCCACAAAACTAGTGCATATAGGCCCTGAACCAAAGTCCATTGAAATCTGTGGAGAGACTCCTATCGGTTTCAATGGGCTTTGGATCAGGCCCTGAGAGAGAGCCACGATTAGGGAGTCTGGTTCTGCCTCTCTGTGGAAAAAGAAACACGGTAAACTCACCGCACTTCTTTTCTGGCCTCTGTCCTTCTGTGCCATTGTGTTACCCTGCACTCTTCCACTACTTGGGGTATCTTTTTCAGACGACCCAGTCAGAAAGCAACAGGTCCCTGTTAATAAAGTGATAAATGCACTTACTGCTTTTCAGCATACTGCCCCCCATTCTGTGACTCTGATTTAACGGTTGTGGTGGATAAACCAGCATGAGCTCCCAGTGTGATATTCTGACTAAGAAAGGCTAACATGGTCCTTTGGATGTATAAATGGGAATATGGAGTAGGAGTAGAGAGGAGGTACTACTGTGTTGAAAATGGCGTATCTCAGACACAACAAGGAATAAGATGTTAATAAAACCCTTCTTCACGGTTACAACATTAAACAGGTAAGTGTGGTCCAGGATTTCATGTCAACTTACGTCTGGCTTAATCCTTTTGAAACAGTCTCCATTAAATTTTTTTTAACTTTTTATTAAAGACAGACAAAGAAGGAAAAATAGGTGTAGCATTTGAAATGTAAAGTATTAAGGAAGGCTTTCAATTTAACAATATGCCTTATTACATTTGCCTTGCGCTGTAGAGAGTTTTTAAAATGAAAACATTAACATGTAACATGGTTGCTTGCAATAGCAGGGGCTGGATTTGATGGCCTAGCAGGACTCTTCCAGTCCTATGTTCTCTGTCTGTCAGTCTTTTAGATGGTATTAAAGATGGTAATAAGTGTCCTTTTGGGGGAAAAGAGAAGAAGCTGAGATGTTCTGGAATAGCTGTTGTTAATGTCTGATCCTGTTTCCTTGAAGGTAAAATGAGAAAAACACACAGGGAACCAAAAAGGGAACCAAAAAGAAAAGCAAAGATAGCAAATGCAGCTTTTGTCTTGGGTGCTGACTCTTATTTGAAATCTCACGGCTGGAGAAAACATAGGCACAGCACAAGATCTGAGACATGGCGAAATTGTATCAGCATCAGTGTCTTTAGGGCATTGCTTTTAGTTGCCTCTCTGGCCACAGGCTCACAGCAGTGTTGTGAAATATGCATTCTTGGCCTGCTAAACCTACTCCTGGGGGAATTCTGTGACACTGTGCATGCGCAGAATTCACGTGCCAGACAGATTTTTTTCCCCACAGAATATATATGTTGCTGGAAAGGTGCTGCAGTTACCCCTTTTGCCCACCATGGGCCGCTGTGGTGACAGAACAGAGAACAACTGCTCCCAGGAGGGAGCAGCCCCAGCTGCGGATAGGGAAGAGAAAGAAGCTGCCTTCCTCGCAGCGCTTTGCCTGTGGGGCCAGGACAGGAGGCACGGGATGTGGGAGGGACGGACAGCATGGGGCACATGGGACTGCAGGGATAATTAACCATCAAAACAACTTACCAAAGGATGTGACGAATTCTTCACCACTTTGTCTTAAATCAAGGTTGAATGTCAGTCTAAAAGATTTGCTGTAGCTCAATGAGAAGTTAAGGCCTGAGATATGCATGAGATCAGACTAAATGATAATAATGGTCCCTTCTTGCTTTGAAATCTATAAGCAGATAATTTCTTTTACAAGGGAAGAGACATGGTTGGAGCAGGAACTCTTGTTCTCTCACTGGAAGGGGCATGTATGGTGGCTGGAGAAGTCACACAGAGACCTAGATGGATAGAGAAGATAAGTTCTGTGTTTGAGACTGCCGGATGGGGTAACAAGGAGGGGTGAAGAATCCCATGAACCAGCAGAGGAAGACTTTGGTCAAAGAGGTGAAGAGAGCTTGGAGACTGGACCAGGTACCAGCTTCCTTTTCTTGGGGTCAGAAGCAGAAGATTCCAGCAGAAGGCAGGAGGAGCTCCCCTTTGCTCCATTGGATCAAGCAAGGCACTCCCTGAAGAGAGCTGGTGCCTGAGAGTTCAGTGTCTTTAGGGCTTCCTGGTTCCTCCTGGTTCTGTTTACTTTTTTGAATTTTGGTTCTCCCGGAAGGGGAGGAATTTTTGATTTAGCTGGAGAGCTAAGCTACATACCAGCAAGGGGAAACTGAGTCAGCAACTGTGCTATCATGGCAACAAGATAAGATGTCCTTGTAGTGCTCCATAGCTGCAAGATAATCATTTTACTTTATATTTATTATTCATGACCTCATATCACCTATACCTTTGGAGAAAATGTCAAGGAGTCCAAGCTTCTGTTTGGGAATTCCTATGTAGGGTGTCAGGAGTAGTCCTTGAAAATAATTGAAAAGCTCAGATTCTAAACTGTGTTTTGTAACACAGCTCCCTTTTCCTGTGTATGCACATGTGTATGCATGCATGTGCCCATATCCCGAGTCTGCTTTCTGTGTATATTCAATGGAACCAGATCAGTTTCCTCCTCAAAAGTCTCATTTCCAATAAGCTTGATTCAACAAAAAGCCCATGGAAGGTAAGTAGTTAAACTCACAAATGCTACTGTGTATTAAAGTCACTCAAGTGGCAATAGGCTGGGGGATTGTGACACCAGGAATGGGTGATCATGTAATTAAAGACTGTATCACAATGCATATGTTCAATGGGGCCAAATAAAGCTTGCACGGGCATCCTTAATCCTGGCATTTCCTAACTTTTTATTGAATGACTTTGCAGCCTTAATTATTTTTTTTAACATAGAGATACAAGAGCTCTATGTAACTCAAAAGCTTCTCTCTCACCAAGAGAAGTTGGTCCAATAAAAGATATTACCTCGCCCACCTTGTCTCTCTAATATCCTGGGACTAATACAGCTACAAAAGCATTTCTTTTATAGTTTTTGGTGTGTAAGGTAATTTATAATCTTACACTCCAGCCCCATTAAAGGGCAGCAAGCACATAGCTGCTCTGCTTCAGGATCAAGGCAGGAGCCAGATTGTGATAATCTGGTGCCTGGCTCCCCCTTCATTCATAGGGGGAAGTAATCTGCACCAACCCTTGTGTTTAACCTTTGCACTGGCTGTAGTGCAGTGTCACTCACTCCCCACCCACCGGGTGGGACAGGGAGTAGAAGTCCCCCTACAGCAGCTGCTGTCACCCCTACCCCCTCGTGCAGCTTCTGGTGATGTTGGCTAGCCAGTGCAGCGGAGTAAGGAGGCTTCTTATCCTACTTTACTCCTCTGTGCAGGTTTTTAGCAGGGCTCATAACTGACCCAAATGGGACTAGTTCAGACTCCTTTATGCTTCTCTGATTATTTTGCTTTGCTGTTACTTCAGGTTGGCACCTTTCCATGTGCCTATGGGCAGTGGGAAGGAGAGAGGAAGGAGACCGTGACATTAGGCCAACATTAGACCAGCTAAACTAATCTAGTGGAACACATTTTTTTTGCTACTAAGTTTACCAGTTAGATTTTTTTTCTGCCTCCCTGGTGATCATGATTGGCAGAAGATTTCAAATCCCATTTTCAAAAGCAATGAGATGATGAGTAGGCAATTGGACTCTCTCCAAAAGGTTGTGATCTCTGAAGATTAAAAGTTTGTGCGTTTCAACTCCAGATCAAGAATGCCGAATGTGAAAGTTTCAGACTGAGGCCAAATAAGAAATTCCATTTGGCACAACAAAAGAAATCAGGTCATGAGATTTATCATGAGAGAGATGGCTCTGATTTAATTGGGAATTAAGTTAAGATCACTAAAACCACCTTACTTACAATTTAAGTAGGATTTTAACATCAGTCTTCAGAAAGAAAAGCTAAAGCATTTGAATTCAAATCCTAATTAGGTTGTATCACAGGGAGGTTTAGTGATCTTAATTGCTCTCCAATGGATATATGTTTGCATCACAGTGTTACCGGCACCCAGTGCCGAGAGGCTGAACAACAGCTTGAGTTGGTTCGTTACCCGGTGTGCTACACCCAATAATCACAACGGGGTGGAGAAGCAGAAAAGTTTATTTGAAGCTTCAAAAAGGTACAGGGAGATTTGAATCTCAAATCCTGTACAACAGAGCAGGAAGTTACACAGGCTTTTATACATCCTTTTTCCCAGCATACTTATCCAATAGCAAGCTGCTCCAAGTAAGTATCCATATAGCCAGCCAATCCAGTTCCCAGCTAGTTCCCTGATTCTCTGTATCATTTGTTAAACTATACATAAAGCTGCTTTATTCAGCATTGTTCTTCCATATCTCCCCTGTTTGGCCTTGCTTAGTTTCAGGCAGTCTGACTCTGCAACATACTGTTGCAGATTCTCAGCATAACTGCTGTGTGTGCCTCCAGGCGGGGGGGCCAAGGACACTTGGGCCTAGCACGCAGAGCTGCTGCGAGTGCCTCCAGGCAGGAGGGGGGGGGGCAAGGACACCGGGGCCTAGTGCGAGGGGGCTTCATCGACACTCGTGGTCTTCCATCCCCTCGAGTTACCTAGTGGCCATGCCCCAGTGTTCCCAACAACAGTAATGTTATGATTGACAGTCACTGCACTAGAAAGGGTCAGGACTGAGGTACAGGGGTGCTGGAATTCAGGAGAAATATCAAGGAAGCTTGCTCAAGCCTGGCCATTCTAGTGATGTGCATGGCATTTGGAATTAAGGAGAATTGTAGGACTGATCACCTTCCATCTTGACGACAAAGGGTGGGTGGGGCAGGAAACTGTCATTTTCTTCTTCATCTTTGGAACACCACTTTAGGATTCATGCTGCCCTGCCATTTAGTCATACCAGGGAATCAAATGCCTATGCTATTAAAGCATGTCCAGTGAATTCTCCTAATATACACAGGTAATTTCAGTAACACATAGTATGTTTTTTATTTACTAAAACGGGAATTTTTAAAGAAGCCTAAGAGAATGAGGCATCCAAATCCTGTAGAAATTCAATGGGAATTGTCCATCTTATGTTCCTTTGGAAATCCCAACTGAAGGGTCACATAATTAGCTAACTTTATTAAATACTAACATGTTCAAATCCCCCAAAAAAGAATCAGCCCAAGAAGACCTGGACAGTGTTTGGACTTTGAAGCCTTTTGAGGAAGAGGATTAGCATTTTACAGAAATTTCTTACTCTCTGCTTTCTTTTCCTCAGTACACCTCAAAGATTTTTCTCAAGTGGAATAAATGCATCACAAACAGCTAAAAATACTCAAACTATTACAAACACCTACACTCAGTATAAATGTAATCAGAACAATTCAAAACCATGTTTTATAACCTTAACAGTGTGTGCAAATATGCCTCAGTAAGTCTCTCAGGGATGGGGGGGGGGGCACTTTTTTCAATGTTACCATCAACTTTAGCCTTTGTAGAAATACTACATTTGGTACACTGCCTAGAGACATTATAAAGTTCAAAGATAACATTATTAGTTTCAGAAAAATGTGCTCAGATCATGAGTGCTGATTTTTCATTCTCTCCCTATTCCTCCATGCCAGTGGCACTCCAGATCCAGGGAAGCAGTGATCTGTTTTTTTTTCCTGGTTTGGGAGCCACATTGGTATCTCCGTTTCTGCAGGAATTTCTGATGTAGAACCTCGGAGCTTCCGCTTCTAGGTTACCTCATAGAGATGTTTTAAGCCTGAAGCTGACCCCTGGAAATTTTTGTCTCTGATTCCTTTATCTGATCTGCATGGGCTGACTTGTGCCTATGTGAAATACCAACAATTGTGGTGGGTCACTGCACGTGAATAAGGTACCTGCCTTAATAATATGCATTTTTTATATATTAGGTCCATCTTTAAGATGTGCTTGTTTCTTTCCCCATGCAAAAATGCCTGAGGTGCAGGTGTACCTCAGGGTTTGCATCCAACATCCGGTCATCTGGCAGTTCTAGTAATAGCTTTGGAAATCTTCTGGGCTTGCCAAATGGTTATGTGCGGGAGGTACTGTCTGAGCAGACTTGCCCACTGGAGACTAATGTTTGGTCTACTCCTGATTTCCAGCAATTAACACTTACTGATTTTTTTTGCTTTTGTAAAACTGCTCCGATATGATTTTATGAGGCCTTCTTTCTGAAAATGGATCATTTCTCCATGTAACATGCCACATGTGCAAAACCAGCAAAGCCTGGAGGATGCTGTTTTCAAACGCACCTAAGTGTCTTAGGAACCTGTTGGAAGTCAATGACACTTGTGCTCCTAAGCTACTTAGGTGCTTTTGACAATTCCACCCTCAAAGCTTTATCATGTGGTTCAATTAGGGCTCAGTCCCATAGTTAAAAAAATGCGTATGTCTCCCTGACTGGCAACCTAGCAGCTACTCCTAATCCTCTACAGAAAGAAAACTTTTGGAGCTGCTCTGTAACAATTTATGACTATCCTATGTTGGCCTGGTTATTAGGATGTTTACTTTATGACTGTATTGGTATAGTTTAAAGGGGGCTGTCAAGAACAATAAATGTGAAGAGGAAGAATGGCTCAAAATAAGTCATTTATTCACAAACAACTTCAGGGTTGTTAAAAGACAATGCCAGGGCGGGGAGAGGCCTGAGACCTCGAGAGATCAGAAGAACTATAGCAGAGTTTAAAAAGGAACTCTCCCTCAAGAGTGGGTGATAGTTGTTTGGGGGAAGCAGGCTGAGACGCAGTTCACCCACAATCGGTGTCTGAAGAAGTTAGGCTTGCTACGTTATCATCAGGGGACGATATGCCTTTAGGTAAGTTCAGCATGCTTGTGGACTGTTTTACAGTCCTTTTTCTCTAAATACTTTGTTTCTACTATGAAAATAAACAATACTTTTGTTTTCAGAAGGCTGACTGATCACTGTGTACAAGTTACCATAGAATCCCAAAGGGAAGACTCACAGGTACCAAAACTCAGTCAAACCTGGGTAAGAACGGTGGATAAAAGGGCACTGCAGCCCAGGGTCTGATCTAAAGGTGGGACCATTGCGGAATTCCACCCCAGGAAAGATAAAAGCATGAGGTCTAACACCTGAGGGGGTTGTACTCAAAAGAGATTTGGAAGCCCAGCAACCATGACAGACCACATTAGGGATTTCACACTGCCCTGCTCCTTTCGATTGCCTGATATAGTTGATGATGGGAACAAAGTGGTTACCAGTGGTTGTAAGGCATACCCAGTAACTTTTGCTGAAGTCCTGCCTTCAGGTTCATGCATTGTATCATTCAGTGTTGGCCTTTAACTGCTTATTCTGTACTTGTTAGGCACACAGACATGGAACACAGACATCCACTGTGCATCAGAGAGAATTTTGCTGAATTGGTAATTCTAACACATGCTTGTAATGTGCTTGTGAAAGTTGCTATATAAATACATTAACCAAAATAAATATTTCCACCATAATTTTAAATAATGCAGGATTGTTCCATTTTTTACCACAATTCTGAAGTATTTAGAGCTCTGAAATTCATGAAATAGGTTATATGGGAAATATATTTAAACCAGAGACCTTTGATAAATAATACCTAAGAGCAATTTTTGCAGAGGCTTGCTGAGAAGCAGAAAAGAAATGTTTATGTTTTCTCCATAATTCTGCTTTTATGGTGTAGGACATGTTTTCAAAATGGCCTTTAATTTTGTGCCCACAATCAGTAGTGAGCAAGTAGTGGACTTTTGACATCTAACTACCTGCAGATCTGATAGATATGTAGGGCCTGATTATGCTCTCATACTCATGTTTCCTGATTTACACTAAGAGGAAAACTGGTCCCCTAAAGTCTACCCACAATGAACCACAGGCACAAAATTAAGGACTGGATTAGGGTCTATTTGAAAATTTGGTACCAAGTTACAGGACCAGTCTTCATCCACCAAAAACAAATTAATAAGAAAAAGGAGGTGCTAGAACATTATTTACAAAAATCAATATTCACATGTAACGTGCAGTCAAGCCACATGAATTCTTTTTCTTCTTTTACTTCACTTGAGCTCAAAATAAGGTCCTTCGCTCTCCTCCTGAGATGCATACGAATAAATAAATGCTTCGTTTGCTATGTGCACTGCACTTTCACAGCATGAATCAAATACTTGCAATGTATTCAGACCAGAGTGACACTCACACAGTTATTTGGTGTGTGTTAGAGAGCGGAGAAATTTTCTCTTGAAGACTTCTGCTTCCTTTCAAGTAAGCTGCAGGAAGGATTCAGGCAATCAGCCATCTCCCCCGATGTTTAAAGGGGGAATAAACATGGAGCAATAAAAGGCCTCAATTGACTTGTATTTAGTCCAATTATCTAATATGCAGATTGTTTTTTTGTTAGTAGCTCATCATTGTGCTTATTGAGTCCAGTTCTGGTTAGTCAAAAGGATATAGTGGAGGAAGCACAGTGCTATAATATTTGTTTTCTATTTTGAAGAGAAGCACATGATGGGAGGCAGAGAAGAAGTATGAGACTGAAGATGTAGTTATGATGAGATCACCCTAATTATTACCCCTCAATGCTATAGTTGTGTGTAACTAGAAATGAAGAACAGAGTGATCTATGACCACTACAGGGGAAAGCTGCTGATAATGAGCATTAGGGAAAATGAATTGGGTTCAAGGAATAAAAGGCAGACATTTAATCAGCCTGGCTCACTACATGCCTGTGAACTTCTTATTAGCTTTTCAAGTGTAATTATATGTGCAGATGCATGAAGATGAATAAGAAACCATTTTACTTTTAGAAATGCTAAGCAGCAAGGTTTTGGTGTTGAAATGGGGTTCTATACATTGTGAATTGCTTAGACAGATCACACTCTTTTTTCCTGTTTTTACATATAAAATTGTGCTGATTAAAACCCTCTGTACTTCAAAACAGATGTCTAATTTGCAATTTTTATGTTAGGCATTCTGCACAACAGCATTGGTTTTATTGTGTTTTTACAAAATGGATCATATATCCATCTGAACTTTGTCATTGTTGCTGAGCATAATGGATACATTTTGCTGACTTAGTGGCTGTATGCTTTTGTGAAGTGTTTTTCACATAAAAAGCAGGTGCATGTGTTCATAAGAACATCACAGGAGTTCTGTGTACATCATTAATTGCCAAAAATCCTTTGGTATTAACTGCCATTCTGTTTGTTACCATTTCCTTGTCATAGAATCATAGAATATCAGGGTTGGAAGGGACCTCAGGAGGTCATCTAGTCCAACCCCCTCCTCAAAGCAGGACCGATCCCCCATTAAATCATCCCAGCCAGGGCTTTGTCAAGCCTGATCTTAAAAACTTCTAAGGAAGGAGATTCCACCACCTCCCTAGGTAACGCATTCCAGTGTTTCACCACCCTCCTAATGAAAAAGTTTTTCCTAATATCCAATCTAAACCTCCCCCATTGCAACTTGAGACCATTACTCATTGTTCTGTCATCTGCTACCACTGAGAACAGTCTAGAGCCATCCTCTTTGGAACCCCCTTTCAGGTAGTTGAAAGCAGCTATCAAATCCCCCCTCGTTCTTCTCTTCCATAGACTAAACATCCCCAGTTCCCTCAGCCTCTCCTCATAAGTCATGTGCCCCAGCCCCCTAATCATTTTTGTTGCCCTCCGCTGGACTCTTCCCAATTTTTCCACATCCTTCTTGTAGTGTGGGGCCCAAAACTGGACACAGTACTCCAGATGAGGCCTCACCAGTGTCAAATAGAGGGGAACGATCACGTCCCTCGATCTGCTGGCAATGCCCCTACATATACATCCCAAAATGCCCTTGGCCTTCTTGGCAACAAGGGCACACTGTTAACTCATATCCAGCTTCTTGTCCACTCTAACCCCTAGGTCCTTTTCTGCAGAACTGCTGCAAGCCATTCGGTCCCTAGTCTGTAGCGGTACATGGGATTCTTCCGTCCTAAGTGCAGGACTCTGCACTTGTCCTTGTTGAACCTCATCAGATTTCTTTTGGCCCAATCCTCCAATTTGTCTAGGTCCCTCTGTATCCTATCCCTACCCTCCAGCGTATCTACCTCTCCTCCCAGTTTAGTGTCATCTGCAAACTTGCTGAGGGTGCAATCCACACCATCCTCCAGATAATTTTTGAAGATATTGAACAAAACTGGCCCCAGGACCGACCCTTGGGGCACTCCACTTGATACGGGCTGCCAACTAGACATGGAGCCATTGATCACAACCTGGTGAGCTCGACAATTTAGCTAGCTTTCTATCCACCTTATAGTCCATTCATCCAGCCCATACTTCTTTAACTTGATGGCAAGAATACTGTGGGAGACCGTGTCAAACGCTTTGCTAAAGTCAAGGAACAACACGTCCACTGCTTTCCCTTCATCCATAGAGCCAGTTATCTCATCATAGAAGGCAATTAGATTAGGCAGGCATGACTTGCCCTTGGTGAATCCATGCTGACTGTTCCTGATCACTTTCCTCTCCTCTAAGTGCTTCAGTATTGATTCCTTGAGGACCTGCTCCATGATTTTTCCTGGGACTGAGGTGAGGCTGACTGGCCTGTAGTTCCCAAGATCCTCCTCCTTCCCTTTTTTAAAGATGGGCACTACATTAGCCTTTTTCCAATCGTCCGGGACTTCCCCGGATCACCATGAGTTTTCAAAGATAATGGCCAATGGCTCTGAAATCACATCCGCCAACTCCTTTAGTACTCTTGGATGCAACGCATCCGGCCCCATGGACTTGTGCACGTCCAGCTTTTCTAAATAGTCCCAAATCACTTCTTTCTCCACAGAGGGCTGGTCACCTCCTCCCCATGCTGTGCTGCCCAGTGCAGCAGTCTGGGAGCTGACCTTGTTCGTGAAGACAGAGGCAAAAAAACATTGAGTACATTAGCTTTTTCCACATCCTCTGTCACTAGGTTGCCTCCCTCATTCAGTGAGGGGCCCACACTTTCCTTGACTTTCTTCTTGTTGCTAACATACCTGAAGAAACCCTTCTTGTTACTCTTAACATCTCTTGCTAGCTGCAACTCCAGGTGTGATTTGGCCTTCCTGATTTCACTCCTGCATGCCCGAGCAATATTTTTATACTCATTCCTGGTCATTTGTCCAATCTTCCACTTCTTGTAAGCTTCCTTTTTGTATTTAAGATCAGCAAGGATTTCACTGTTAAACCAAGCTGGTCGCCTGCCATATTTACTATTCTTTCTACACATCAGGATGGTTTGTCCCTGTAACCTCAATAAGGATTCTTTAAAATACAGCCAGCTCTCCTGGACTCATTTCCCCCTCATGTTATTCTCCCAGGGGATCTTGCCCATCAGTTCCCTGAGGGAGTCAAAGTCTGCTTTTCTGAAGTCCAGGGTCCGTATTCTGCTGCTTTCCTTTCTTCCTTGTGTCAGGATCATGAACTCGACTATCTCATGGTCACTGCCTCCCAGGTTCCCATCCACTTTTGCTTCCCCTACTAATTCTTCCCGGTTTGTGAGCAGCAGTTCAAGAAGAGCTCTGCCCCTAGTTGGTTCCTCCAGCACTTGCACCAGGAAATTGCCCCTACATTTTCCAAAAACTTCCTGGATTGTCTGTGCACCGCTGTATTGCTCTCCCAGCAGATATCAGGGTGATTGAAGTCTCCCATGTGAACCAGGTCCTGCGATCTAGTAACTTCCGTTAGTTGCCAGAAGAAAGCCTCATCCACCTCATCCCCCTGGTCCGGTGGTCTATAGTAGACTCCCACCACGACATCACACTTGTTACTCACACTTCTAAACTTAATCCAGAGACTCTCAGGTTTTTCTGCAGTTTCATACTTGAGCTCTGAGCAGTCATACTGCTCTCTTACATACAGTGCAACTCCCCCACCTTTTCTGCCCTGCCTGTCCTTCCAGAACAGCTTATATCCATCCATGACAGTACTCCAGTCATGTGAGTTATTCCTTGTCTTGCTTTCCTCTTTTACTCAAGAACAGTAGAACTTTTTCTTTCTGTTGAATTTGATGTTTCTTTTAAACTGCATCAGATATATCCAGTGCCAGCAAAATTGTGCTCACATTATTCATGCAAAACTACCATTAGTATTATTATTATTAATTATTATTTATGCAGCAGCTAAAAGTATGATAGGCACTTTACAGCTGGCCTGAAATAGCTTGCAGTGTAATTTCTGATATGCTAAAACAAGTGAGAAAAAACAAATCATAAGAACTTTTTTCTCTATGATTCTAGGAGGAAGATCATACAGTTATTCAGTAACAATACATGCACATTTTAATGGTGTATGCCTGGCTTGATATGAGTGGTTAAACATGGGGGAGGCCTTATTTCTTGGAAGACAGGGTTAGGGAGGTAAATAGATCAGCAGGCTGAAAACTGAATTGCTGTGCTAATTAAAATAGGTAAATGGGTCCATGAGCTAAGAGACAGAATGTCTGAACTAGCTAATCTAAGGGGAAGGAAGACCCAGGGAACCATTTACAAAGCATAAGATAACAATGGACAAGATAAATCTGGAAGGTAGAGATGAGGTAAAGAGTAGATTAAACATGGACAGTCTGTAGACAAAGCACGCAGAACAGGGATCGATTCCTACAAAGTAATCAAGACAATCCCAAAATGTGTGATGCAATGTGTAGCAAATGCAATGAGATGTGTAATGTATATAAAGGAAGAAGGTTTCTATGTAACTTTGGATCTGTGATTTACCCTGCAAGCACCCCCTGAGTTTGAGTCAGATCAACTTAGTGTAGCGTTGCTGTAAGACAAATAAAGAGACCTGAGTGACGAAGTCTGGAGTCAAACCGAGAACCTGAATGGAAAGAATCCCAACAGATGGATTGATTCTGAAGAATGTTTCACATGATCTAGGCAAGCAGGATACGGTCCTATATGAGCAAATAGAAAAGGAGTACTTGTGGCACCTTAGAGACTAACCAATTTATTTGAGCATGAGCTTTCGTGAGCTACAGCTCACTTCATCAGATGTTTACCGTGGAAACTGCAGCAGACTTTATATACACACAGAAATCATGAAACAATACCTCCTCCCACCCCACTGTCCAAAGTCTGCTGCAGTTTCCACGGTAAACATCTGATGAAGTGAGCTGTAGCTCACGAAAGCTCATGCTCAAATAAATTGGTTAGTCTCTAAGGTGCCACAAGTACTCCTTTTCTTTTTGCGAATACAGACTAACACGGCTGTTCCTCTGAAATATGAGCAAATAGGTGACTACTGTGACAGACTTTTACAATATCCTGAAAAAACATTATGGAATTAAGATAAACTTCACTGAATTAAGTTAAACCTCATTGAATTAGGGTTAATACCTTAAGGGTACCTTGTATTAAAATGCAATTGTGTATGTGGCATTGTGGCATTGTATGTACCTTCTCTAGGTGGGATGGAGAATTCTAATATAATTCCTCTGTTATCAACACTTTGAAGCTACATCCCTGGAAAGGTGAGCATATACTAGTTCAATCTGGATTCCCCAGGGGCCAATAGACAGAAAAGGATTTTTGAATAGTCTGGTTTTAAACTGGCTCAGGGCCTTCTTCCTGATCCAGCAAATGGACAGGAACACTGGTTTCATGCAGAGTCCCAATTCTTAGGAACAGGTTGGAAGAACTGGCCCTAATGAGGTCTCATAGTACTGCGGGCTTGTTCTGAGCTGAAGGTGTGATGAACTGGTAACCACCAGGAATCTCCTTGGGTGAGTGGGAGGAGGGGATGAAAGGACTGTTCCTGCCAGAATCCATGTTAGGGTTGGGGTTTCTTCTGGTAAGCTTATTAGCATGTGTGTAGAGTCTTTCATTGTTTTTCATGTTTTCTCTGTAATGCTTTTGCCTTAAGACTAAAGTGGGCTTGCTTAGGAATTGCTATGTGCTAAACTTATATCTGTAGCAATTACACTTGTTAACTGTCTCTGAAGAGAAAGTAAGCAGGTGTCCTTCAACAACGGGTGTCTGTGCTGGGAAATACACAGTGGAGGCAGGGACCTGTGCGGCCTGGAAATACCCCAGTCAGAAGGGAGAGGGGCATATGTATTCACCCAACAGAGGCAACAGTGGGGAGCTGGAAGTTTGCGATTGGGTGCCCCACTGGACCACTGAAGGGAAATATAGGTGCAGTTGACCTGAACTGTGACAACTATATCAAGGTACTCCGATTGTGGTCCATGGATCAGGAGAAACTTTAATTTGTCTTTAAACATTTTTAGAGGGAAGTAGGAGACTATTGTTGGAGGGATTGTGGGGAAAATGTTGGATAATGGAGGGAGAATTTGAGGGAGCTGTTGGAGGTTCTGTTCTGTACAAGGTTAGGGAGGAACTTCCACACCTAATGATCAGATGAGAAAAAGTACAGAGATACATTTAGGAGAATGCAACAGAGAGGGTGACCTGGATTCACAGAGTCTGGTCTATGCCCAGCCTGTAACCAGTCCCTTGGGAGTGACTCCTTTAGTGTGCTGGGCCCGGGCCCCGAGGACCTACGAGTTCTACAGGGCAGGTCTGTGGACTCCGAGACTGGGCCTTAGGGCACCAGGATCCCTGTCTTGCTTTGTGTCCCTGCAATGAATCCAGCCAAGTCAGATGCCTGTGGGAGACTTGTAGTGTACCCCTTCAGGGCACAATGCCCTCAGTGACTGTTTGCAGCAATACAGGGTAACAATTAATTTGTCAGCTGGCCTACAGAATCTGAAAGTCCCTAGCTTATCACAGAGAGGTAAAGGTTAAGCCATAGTTCACCCTAGCCAAGGCAGTGCAATGAAAGCTGTTATCAACTCCATTTCTGTCTGTCTCTTTGTCCTTACTGCCAGGTGAGAGCTGCTGAGTCCCTTCAAATGGTAGCATTTATTCCATCCACCTGACACATTTTCCTCTTTATTCTTCAGTTGAATTCATATGTTCTGCTGTTGGGGTTTTCTGCTGATAGGTGCTGATCGATCAGTCATTGTGTGTGTATGTGTATCATTGTCTCTCTGGATCCTCTCTTGATATGGGCCAGTTTCAACCAGTTCTTTAATAATCTGGTCCCGACCTAGGGTCCTAACAGGGGCAGAGAGGTCTGCCACTGGGCCAGCAGGGAATCCAACCACAATATACTGACCTTATACGAGTGGGAGATACCATTCTCTCCACCTTCCTGGGTCACTTCCTACTGAGATTCCTGAAGCTGCAGTCCATAGGGCATTGGGGTCCCTGGGCTCCTCAGCGCAGGTAACTCCCTGGGACTCCAGCTCCAGCAAGTGCCCGGTCTCTATCTTGGGATCTCTGGCTCCCACAGGCAAAGGGTGTAACAGCTCCTGGTTTGGCACCTCCACCGAGTGTCTTTCCTCCTTGGTGGTCATCCCAGACTGAGATGCTCTCCTTTATATGAGCACAGCAGTTGGAGCATGCCCAGCATGGTCTGAGGGGTGGGATTTCCTGAGCCCATAGTGTGGGTTTAACCCTTTCCTGGCCAATGCGGGGTAAAGGGTTTGACCCTTTCCTATCACAGTGACACATAAGAATGTGAGATTGGCCATACTGGTCCATCTAGCCTAGTATCCTGTATTCTGAATGGCTGGTGCCAGATGCCTCAGGGGGAATGAACAGAACAGGGCAATTTATCGAGTGATCCAACCCCTTTTGTCCAGTCCCCGTTCCTGGCAGTCAGAAGTTTAGGGACTCAGAGCATGGGGTTGCGTCCCTGACAATCTTGGCTAGTAGCTGTTGATGGACCTATCCTCCTTGAACTTATCTAATTATTTTTTGAACCCAGTTATACTTTTGACCTTCATAACATACCCTGTCAAGAACTTCCATAGGTTGACTGTGCATTGTGTGAAGAAGTACTTCTTTATGTTTGTTTTAAATCTGCTGTCTATTACTTTCATTGGGTGACCCCTAGTTCTTGTGTTATATGAGGGGTAAATAACACTTTCTTCTTCACTTCTCCATCCCATTCATGAGATATGGACCTTTATCATATCTCCCCTTAGTTATCTATTTTATAAACTGAACAGTCCCAGTCCTTTTAATCTCTCTTTATATGAAAGCTGTTCCATGCCCCTCATCATTTTTGTTGTACTTCTCCATACTTTTCCCAGTCCTAATATATCTTTTTTGAGCTGGGGTGATCAGAACTCCAAACGATATTCAAGGTGTGGGCATACCATGGGTTTATATAGTGGCATTATGATATTTTCTGTCTTATTATCTATCCCGTTCCTAACGGATAGATAAGACTGTTAGCTTTTTTGACTGCCGCTGCACATTGAGTGGATGTTTTCAGAGAACTACCCACAATGACTCCAAGAGCTCTTTCTTCAGGGGTAACAGCTAATTTAGACCCCCATCATTTTGTATCTATAGTTGGGATTATGTTCTCCAATGTGCATTACTTTGCATTTATCAAGATTGACACATAGACCTCATGTCTTCTGTGCTCTTCCAGGAACAGTGTTAACCCTGTTGCACCAACTGGGTAGCAATGCGAAGTGCAGAGGGAAACTGAGACACA
Source organism: Lepidochelys kempii (assembly GCF_965140285.1). Lineage (NCBI taxonomy): Eukaryota > Metazoa > Chordata > Testudines > Cheloniidae > Lepidochelys > Lepidochelys kempii. The sequence continues at coordinate 61,290,886 of NC_136382.1, forward strand.
CATAGGATTCATAAAAGAATTACCGAAAATTCCCACTTGATCACAGAGGGCCTGGAGGGAGACGGAATTGGCAGAATACAAGGTCTGAACACAAGAGTGGCAGACAACTAGAGTTGAGATGTTCTCAGGGACACAGCCGTGCAGAGCCTGGAATGTCATGGCAAAGAGAGTGAAACCGATGCAGAAGGAGACAAAGAGGCAATAAAGGATCTTGTGAAAGGATGATTGTGATGAGCCGGAAGAGGTGTGTGGGAAGACAAGTTTAGCAAAACAAGAGAGGAGCAAAAGATGGTGATGGGAAAAACCAGATAGAAGGAGGTTACAGTAATCGAGCAAGACTATCAAGGCATGAACAAGAAATGGACAGGTAGGGACTCATTTTAAAGATGTTAAAAAGGAAGAAGCAACAGAATACAGAAATTGCCCTTGAGAGAGAGGAGTTAAGGATGGTGATGAAAAATAGGAAGAATTAAAGATTTTATTATATACTGGACATTTTTCCTGTGAAAAAGACCCTTAGCCTTGATGAAGATCTGAATGATGTACTTAAGGTCTTTAAATAGTAACATGACATTGGAAAAAAGTAGTTCATGATGATTTACATGTGTCATTTTAGCTGACACTAGGGATTGAACTGGGAACCTCCACCCCTGAAAATATTATCTGCTGTTTCAGCTAAAGAGCTATTCTCTCAAGCTGGGGTTGTAGCAGACTCAGATCCTCTAAAGATCAGGCACAGTGGTCGACATGTAACACACACTGACCAGGCAGTTGCATTTTCTCAGTGTTGTCAAAGTTGTGCCTTGATGGATGACAAAATGCGGTAAATTACCAGAGTAGATATTAGCAGCTGACCTCCTGTTAACACACAGCATTGAATCCCACCCAGTATTTCCTGCATCAAGTCCATAATGTCTATTTAAGCTAGAATATATCTTTTAAAAAGTCATCCAGTCTGATTTAAAGCCTTTAAGCACTGGAGAATCCACCATATCCCTAGGTAAGTAATGAGCTCATTAATGATGTATACAGAGGTAACGCCACCTCCCTACTTCTACTTTTTGTATTTCCCTGATTATGCATCCAAGAATCACATTGGCCCTCTCAAATACAGCATTGCACTGGAAGCTCATGTTTAATTGGTTATTGATCCCATGATCTCTGAGTCTTTTTCAGTGTCACTGCTTTCCAGAATACATTCTCCCATCTTGTCAGTGTGATCTATATTCTTTGTTCCTAGATATATGACCTTGCTTTTGGCTGTATTAAAATACATTTTGTTCACATGAGCCCTCCTTACTAAGGTGATCCAGCTCAGTATGCACAACTGACCTGTCCTCATCATTATTTACCACTTCACCAGTTTCTGTCATGCATATTGCATCACTTTTGTTTTCAATAACATACCTACAGCTATGTGAGCATTGCACTGTATCTATAAAGTGATGACAGATGGGTATGGTAAGGATCTAGATTATTTATTCTGAAATTATTGATTGCTGATTCCCATTGTTGATTTCCCATTTATCAAACTGGTCTGAGTTCTGTGTTGATCTTAGTAAGACTTGCTTTCCTATAAGGTTGAGCCATAGAGATCTTCATGGGGGCTGCTGGATCATACATCCCATCAGATTGTTTTGGCCACTGTTAAAAACAGTAACAGAGTACTTATATCCACTTTTGGAATTTCAGTATTTCAGGAATGCCTTGAATACCCAACTGTGGTGTTTTAAGAACAACAGCCCCCTGACATGTCCTTTACTCTGTGTGCAACTTCTGCCCAGACTGTTTGTGTTAGCTGACCACACTGCATGAAAACAGGAGGCTGATTGTAACCTGTGCTTTTTTTTTTAAAGGTAGCACATACATTGTTAAAATTGGGTGATCAGCTGATGTGCAATGATAGGTGACACTTTATCCATGTAAAAAGAAAAGGAGTACTTGTGGCACCTTAGAGACTAACAAATTTATTAGAGCATAAGCTTTCATGAGCTACAGCTTACTTCATCGGATATAGAGTACAACAAGAACAAGAACATGCCAAGTGAAGAATAAGGTGCTTATTGGGAATGCAGCTCAGTTTGTATGTACTCTGTTTACCTATGTGACACTGACAGACCAGCCAACGTGTGTGTGACTGTGTATAAAAACTTAACAGGAGGCATTACAATTGTAATCAAGACAATCTACTTGTATGTGAATTTCAAAGAGATGTACTAGGCTAGCAATCATTATCTCATTCATTTGTAGTAATAGAACTCAAGGGTAGATGCTAAGTATATTTGTCTGTGTTTAACTGTAACTCGTTACAAAGTTTAATGATGTAATCAGATTAGCTTGTAGATGCTAATTTCCTTTAATGTTTTAATTGCTTTAATCATGTATGAGGCTGTGTCCAGTTAACCTTAACATCAAAGATGTAAGATGCTGCAGGAAAAATAATAATAATCTCTGTACTGCCTTCAGCTTAACTAGCTATGTTGTAATACCTGTGTATGCATAGGAAACAGAAGATTAGCTTCAAAGCAATGGTGTACATACTATCTGCACATTCCTTAGAGGAACGCCTGCTAGAAGAACCATAAAAGAGAAGCCTATGGCCTGATTCTGCCATCTCTAATCTGCTTAAACTCTGAACAGGGAAAGTATATGTTGTAAAATGGAGAGCTTCCAAATGATGATTTGGAATGATCTGGAAGATGCAGGGAAAGAGTTTTAGACTTTCCATCTATGATGCCTTTGGATTCTGACCTGTTGGGATGACTCCAGAGAGACTATTACAAGCCAGCAATTTATTCCATCACTGCTGTGATTTTCAACTATGAACACTGGAAGTCACTTGTATGTATATTGATCTTTTTAACCATTTATAACGCTTCTTTCTTTCTCCTTTTATTATTAAACCTTTAGTTTTAGTTACTAAAAAGATTGGCATCAGTGTGATTATGGGGTAAGATCTGAGATTCATACTGACCTGGGGATAAGTGTCCAGTCCTTTGGGATTGGTGAACCTCACATATGGTGAATTAGGTTTTCAGTAACCCTCACTATATTAGACTTGGCAGTCTAGGTAGGAGCCAAGGGCTGGATTGCCTAAAGGGGACTGTGTTTGGCTTTTTATTAACCAGTCTGGTATTGCAGAAGCTGTTTTGTTACTGCGTTGGTGAATCTAATTAGAGAAAAAAACATCAGTGTTGGGGATTGTCTGCCCTATTTCTTGTTGTCTACCCTGAGTGTGGCATTCTCAGTGTGGCCCATCCAGGCACCCTAGTTAAAACCTAACAAAAATATTTCTCTCTTTTTTTTTTAGGCAGAGGAGGCATTTGTCCATTAAATAACATGTTATGTGTCAATTGTGGAGGTAAATGTGTGGTTACACAGGTGGTGTTGGAGAGAGGGCTTTGGCTTCTTCGACCATGGGATGTTGTTCCATGAAGAAAGATTGCTAGGAAGAGATAGGATCCACCTAATGAAGAGAGGGAAGAGCATCTTTGAAGGCAGGCTTGATAACCTAGTGAGGAGGGCTTTAAACTAGGTTCACTGGGGGATGGTGATCTAAGCCCAGAGGTAAGCGGGGAGGTGGGATACTGGGAGGAAACACAAGGAGCAGGGTGCAACAGGGGAGGCCTCCTGATTCATACTGAGAAAGTAGGACAATTGGCTTGTTATCTTATATGCCTGTACACGAATGCAAGACGCCTGGGAAATAAGCAGAAAGAATTGGAAGTCCTGGCACAGTCAAGGAACTATGATGTGATTGGAATAACAGAGACTTGGTGGGGTAACTCACATGACTGGAGCACTGTCATGGATGGGTATAAATGGTTCAGGAAAGATGGGTGGAGGAGTTGCACTACATGTAAGTGAGTAGTATGATTGCTCAGAGCTCCAGTATGAAACTGGAGAAAAGCCTGTTCAGAGTCTTTGGGTTAAGTTTAGAGGTGTGAGCAACAAGAGTGATGTGCTGGTGGGCATCTGCTGTAGACCATCAGACCAGGAGGACGAGGTAGACGAGGCTTTCTTCAGACAACTAACAGAAGTTTCCAGATCACAGGGCCTGGTTCTCATGTGGGACTTCAATCAGCCTGACATCTTCTGGGAGAGCAATACAGCAGTGCACAGACAATCAAGGAAGATTTTGGAGAGTGTTGGGGACAACTTCCTGGTGCAAGTCTGGAGGAACCAACTATGGGCTGTGCTCCTCTTGACCTGCTGCTCACAAAAAGGGAAGAATTGGTAGGGGAAGTAGATGTGGGTGGCAGCCTGGGTAGCAGTGACCATAAGAAGGTAGAGTTCAGGATCCTGACAAACGGAAGAAAGGAGAACAGCAGAATATGGACCATGGACTTCATAACAGCAGATTTGACTCCCTCAGGGAGCCGATGAGCAGGATCCCCTGGGTGGCTAATATGAGGGGGAAAGGAGTCCAGGAGAGCTGGCTGTATTTTAAAGAAGCCTTATTGAAGGCACAGGAACAAACCATCCCGATGTGCAGAAAGAATAGCAAATATGGCAGGCGACCAGCGTGGCTTCACAGAGAAATCTTTGGTGAGCTTAAACACAAAAAGGAAGCTTACAAGAAGTGGAAACTTGGACAGATGACTAGGGAGGAGTATAAAAATATTGCTCGAGCATGCAGGGGTGTAATCAGGAAGGCCAAAGTACAACTGGAGTTGCAGCTAGCAAGGTAACAAGAAGGGTTTTTACCGGTATGTTAGCAACACGAAGAAGGTCAGGGAAAGTGTGGGACCCTTACTGAATGGAGGAGGCAGTCTAGTGACAGATGTGGAAAAAGCTGAATTACTCAATGCTTTTTTGCCTTGGTCTTCATTGACGAGGTCAGCTCCCAGACTACTGCACTGGGCAGCACATTATGGGGAGGAGGTGAGCAGCCCTCAGTGGTGAAAGAACAGGTTAATGACTATTTAGAAAAGCTGGATATGCACAAGTACCTAAGGCCAGATGCAATGCAAAGCTGAGGGAGTTGGCTGATGTGATTGCAGAGCCATTGGCAATTATCTCTGAAAACTCATAGCCATCGGGGGAGGTCCTGGACGAATGGAAAAAGGCAAATATAGTGTCCATCTTTAAAAAAAGGGAAGAAGGAGAATCCAGGGAACAACAGACTGGTCAGTCTCACCTCAGTCCCTGGAAAAATCATGGAGCAGGTCCCTAAGGAATCCATTTTGAAGCACTCGGAGGAGAGGAAGGTGATCAGGAACAGTCAACATGGATTCACGCAAGAGCAAGTCATGCCTGCTGTGACGAGATAACTGGCTCTGTGGATATGGGGAAAGTGGTGGATGTGTTGTTCCTTGACTTTAGCAAAGCTTATGATATGGTCTCCCACAGTATTCTTGCGAGCAAGTTAAAAAAAAGTATGGATTGGATGAATGGACTATAAGGTGGATAGAAAGCTGGCAGGATCATCGGGCTCAATGGGTAGTGATCAATGGTTCGATGTCTAATCTGCAGCCAGTAACAAGCGGAGTGTCCCAGGGGTTTGTCCTGGGGCCGATTTTGTTCAATATCTTCATTAATGATCTGGATGATGGGATGGATTGCACTCTAAGCAAGTTTGCAGATGACACTAAGCTGTGGGGGAGAGGTAGATATGCTGGAGGGTAGGGATAGGGTCCAGAGTGACCTAGACAAATTGGAGGATTGGGCCAAAAGAAATCTGATGAGGTTCAACAAGGACAAGAGCAGGGTCCTGCACTTGGGATGGAAGAATCCCATGCACTGCTACAAGCTGGGAACCAACTGGCTAAGCAGCAGTTATGCAGAAAAGGACCTGGGGATTACAGTGGATGAGAATCTGGATATGAATCAACAGTGTGCCCTTGTTGCCAAGAAGGCTAATGGCATATTGGGCTGCATTAGTAGGAGCATTGCCAGCCGATCGAGGGAAGTGATTATTCCCCTCTATTCGGCACTGGTGAGACCACATCTGGAGTACTGTGTTCAGTTTTGGCCCCCCCTACTACAGAAAGGATGTGGGCAAATTGGAGAGAGTCCAGTGGAGGGCAACAAAAATGGTTAGGGGGCTGGGGCACATGACTTATGAGGAGAGGCTGAGGGAACTGGGGTTATTTAGTCTGCAGAAGAGAAGAGTGAGGGGTGATTTGATAGTAGCCTTCAACTACCTGAAGAGGCGTTCCAAAGAAGATGGAGCTAGGCTGTTCTCAGTGGTGGCAGATGACAGAACAAGGAGCAATGGTCTCAAGTTGCAGTGGAATCATATAGAATCATAGAATCATAGAATATCAGGGTTGGAAGGGACCCCAGAAGGTCATCTAGTCCAACCCCCTGCTTGAAGCAGGACCAATTCCCAGTTAAATCATCCCAGCCAGGGCTTTGTCAAGCCTGACCTTAAAAACCTCTAAGGAAGGAGATTCTACCACCTCCCTAGGTAACGCATTCCAGTGTTTCACCACCCTCTTAGTGAAAAAGTTTTTCCTAATATCCAATCTAAACCTCCCCCACTGCAACTTGAGACCATTACTCCTCGTTCTGTCATCTGCTACCATTGAGAACAGTCTAGAGCCATCCTCTTTGGAACCCCCTTTCAGGTAGTTGAAAGCAGCTATCAAATCCCCCCTCATTCTTCTCTTCTGCAGGCTAAACAATCCCAGCTCCCTCAGCCTCTCCTCATAAGTCATGTGTTCCAGACCCCTAATCATTTTTGTTGCCCTTCGCTGGACTCTCTCCAATTTATCCACATCCTTCTTGTAGTGTGGGGCCCAAAACTGGACATAGTACTCCAGATGAGGCCTCACCAATGTCGAATAGAGGGGAACAATCACGTCCCTCGATCTGCTCGCTATGCCCCTACTTATACATCCCAAAATGCCATTGGCCTTCTTGGCAACAAGGGCACACTGCTGACTCATATCCAGCTTCTCGTCCACTGTCACCCCTAGGTCCTTTTCCGCAGAACTGCTGCCTAGCCATTCGGTCCCTAGTCTGTAGCTGTGCATTGGGTTCTTCCGTCCTAAGTGCAGGACCCTGCACTTATCCTTATTGAACCTCATCAGATTTCTTTTGGCCCAATCCTCCAATTGGTCTAGGTCCTTCTGTATCCTATCCCTCCCCTCCAGCGTATCTACTCCTCCTCCCAGTTTAGTATCATCCGCAGATTTGCTGAGAGTGCAATCCACACCATCCTCCAGATCATTTATGAAGATATTGAACAAAACCGGCCCCAGGACCGACCCTTGGGCTACTCCACTTGATACCGGCTGCCAACTAGACATGGAGCCATTGATCACTAGTGGAGGAGGTCTAGACTGGATATTAGGAAAAATTATTTCACTAGGAAGATGGTGAAGCACTGGAATGGGTTACCTAGGGAGGTGGAATCTCCATCTGTAGAGGTTTTTAAGGCCCAGCTTGAAAAAGCCCTGGCTAGGATGATTTAGTTGGGGTTGGTCCTGCTTTGAGCAGGGGGTTGGACTAGATGACCTCCTAAGGTCTCTTCCAACCTTAATCTTCTATGATTCTAATTATGCAGTTTCATTGGGCAAAAATTGTTAAACCATTTAAGTGTGAAAATATTTGTAATGTGTGGCTTTGTAATGTTAATGAGATGCTGAATTTAATAACTAACAAAGAAAGCCGTGGAAATATGTAGCTTTATATAATCTGTCTGAGTGAAAGCAATGCACTTAAGCTGCAAGGCGGATAACCTGATGTAAAAATGCACACAGATATTAGATTATCAGAATAATTTTACCACATAAAACTGGATGTGGTCATTAATTAAAGATGGCATTTGCTGCATGCTTTAGAAACAACAAATGATTCATTGTAGTCACTTCTATTAAAATTCATGGTATGATTCTGTCCCTGTAAAAACTCATGATGGCTGGTTGATACTTGGCTTTCTCATCAGTTTTTGGATGTTATTTAATTAACAAATGAATGAGCTTATTTGAAGCTCATTATGACACAGTATCTGTCCAATGTGAAACTGACATGGTACTGGGCAGAACTCGTAGTATAAGGTCATCATATACTCTGAAAATATTTTGCTCTGTGTGCGGCTGACCTAATTTCCACAACCCTGTTGGGAGAATCTTGAAATAATGGTACTTGCTGGGGGTTTGGCTTTTGATTCTTTTATTTAAAAGGCTATTTTTTTAGTTCAATCAACCTTTAATACAAAATTATGTCAATTTGGCAGGGGATTCATTAGAAAAAAAATGTACTTAACTTTAGAAAGAGGTTGAACTCTAGAACACTTCCTGAACTTAATTATGCCAAGCCTGATTCTTTGAGGTGCTGATTTCCCTGCAACTGTTATGGCTACCAGAGGAAGGGAGTTCGGTGCTTAGCAGCGGGTGCTAAGCACCATGCAGGTTTTTATAATGGGATAGAAAAGAAGGTGCACTAGTCTCAAGATGGAATGACTGAATCCAGCAACAACAATGTCACATGCTATTGTAATTACTATTATTTGTATTACAGTCGCTCCTAGGGGGCTGAGTCAAGATCAGGGCCCCATTGTGTTAGGACAAGGGACATACACATACTAAGAGAGTCCCCAAAGAATTTACAGCCTAAATAGACAAGACAGAAAAAAGGTGGGAGAAAGGAAATATATAATCTCCATTTTACAGATGAGGAACTGAGGCACAGAGAGATAAAGGGCCAGATCCATGTAAGGATTTAGTCACCTAACTTTAGACACCTAGAGCCAAAATTTACGCACCCCTGAGATCCTCAAAATCCCTGCTCAGCTGCCACCTAACTCTGGAGGCACCCTAAAATCCCTCAGCACCAAAATTTTCAGTGTAAAAGTCCCGCAGGCACCTACGTTTCTGCCGCTAGACGTGCACACAACACTTCAGTCTATGCTCTGGGGCACCTGTCTCACCTAAATTCCAGTGCAATGCTCAAATCAGGTGAAGATAGACGTTGCCCTGTCTAGCTCGGCAGACAGTCTCAAAGCATGCCTAATTCCACGCAAAATGAGACCTTAGCTACGAGACATGTAACCTTTATTGTACATAGAAAGACTTTGTGTTAAGAGGAAAAAAACGGACTTTCAAAATGCCATCTTTGGGATTTTATCAGCATTGGGATCCCATATGTCTAAGTGTTACTCACGTAAGTAGGTATGATCCCTATGATCTCTGCTCGGATGAGTTACAATCTTATTAGTTATCGTACCCAAATCTTCTTTATTGTAGACTCTAGTTTCCTTTAATCTTTTTGCCCCTCTGAATTATAGGGATAAGGGGACAGAATCTGATCTTCATTACATCATCATAAATCTTGATAAACAGACTACTTCAGTGAAGTTAATCAGTAGTACCTCACTCTAAGCTAAGGAAGATACATTACAAAGAGTTAAATGCTGGAGAGGATGTAAAGGAATTACAGTCCTATCTTCATACAGTGGTGGGAATATCCTAAGATAACAGAATCTTTGAGGAAATAAATAGAATTTTTACAATAACTAAAATTAGGTTACCCAGAGAACCTGCAGTGATTCCAAAAGGAGGTTATTGATTCAGGGAAGGACCCAGAGACCTTCTAAGTTGGTATTTGTATTGTAGCTGTCTAGAGGTCTCAGGTTTTCTAATTCCATCTTATTTAATCAAGGAGGTTAAAGACATGAACATTGTTTTTATATTTATGGATAAAAATTATATTGATGTGGAAATGTGAATTTATTAGGGAAATGTTGAGAAGGATAAATTTATAATTTAAATTATGTTTTCTATTCATGTAGGCTTGTGACAAGAATAAAAAGAAGCTTGTCTCAGATCCCTGGTGTTTGCCTTTATGAAGACATTCAAGCAGCGTACAGGCTTTCAGGGATAATACCTACCTACAGATGTGTTGCTTCAGTTGACCCTCAAAACAGCGTCTTCACAGGGTTGTTATGTGCTCTGCAGTCTGTTTGCCTCACTGTGATGAAGCGGGACTGACCACCCGGCACCTCCTGCTGGCCATCTTGGGAATTAGCTCTCCATCCTTCAAGTCTGCCTTCAGCTACTGGTGTCACACCTGCTGTCATAAATATAAAGGGAAGGGTAAACCCCTTTGAAATCCCTCCTGGCCAGGGGAAAGCTCCTCTCACCTGGAAAGGGTTAAGAAGCTAAAGGTAACCTTGCTGGCACCTGACCAAAATGACCAATGAGGAGACAAGATACTTTCAAAAGCTGGGAGGAGGGAGAGAAACAAAGGGTCTGTGTCTGTCTGTAGTCGTCTTGGCCAGGGACAGAACAGGAATGGAGTCTTAGAACTTTTAGTAAGTAATCTAGCTAGGTATGTGTTAGATTATGATTTCTTTAAATGGCTGAGAAAAGAATTGTGCTGAATAGAATAACTATTTCTGTCTGTGTATCTTTTTTGTAACTTAAGGTTTTGCCTAGAGGGGTTCTCTATGTTTTTGAATCTAATTACCCTGTAAGATATCTACCATCCTGATTTTACAGGGGGGATTTCTTTATTTCTATTTACTTCTATTTTTATTAAAAGTCTTCTTGTAAGAAAACTGAATGCTTTTTTATTGTTCTCAGATCCAAGGGTTTGGGTCTGTGGTCACCTAGGCAAATTGGTGAGGCTTTTTATCCGACATTTCCCAGGAAAGGGGGGGTGCAAGTGTTGGGAGGATTGTTCGTTGTTCTTAAGATCCAAGGGTCTGGGTCTGTAGTCACCTAGGCAAATTGGTGAGGCTTTTTACCAAACCTTGTCCAGGAAGTGGGGTGCAAGGTTTTGGGAAGTATTTTGGGGGGAAAGACGCGTCCAAACAGCTCTTCCCCAGTAACCAGTATTAGTTTGGTGGTGGTAGCGGCCAATCCAAGGACGACGGGTGGAATATTTTGTACCTTGGGGAAGTTTTGACCTAAGCTGGTAAAGAGAAGCTTAGGAGGTTTTTTATGCAGGTCCCCACATCTGTACCCTAGAGTTCAGAGTGGGGGAGGAACCTTGACACCTGCCATCACTGCTGTCTCCACCCTTTGGACCCACGTTGCTCCCTGGACTGCAGCGTCCTCTTCTGGGCCTGGTCCTCCAGCTGTGCCCCCATTCCGGTATCTCCCCTCTTCCAGGGCACTGGCAGTCCATAGTCTCACCACTTGCCTCAGCAGCCAACTGGCATCCAAGGTCCAGCCCTTTGCCTCAGGGGCAAACTGCAGCCTGGGTACCGGCCACTGTCCTCATTAACAATTGGGGTGCAAGTGTGTGTGTGTGTGTGGTGGGGGGAAGTCACCCAGGCCTACTCACTATTCTGGCTTCCAATCCAGGGACCCTATAGCTGGCATCCACCTACTGCCCTTCTCCAACCTGCTGCCTATTTTCCCTAGGCCATTTCCCCTGCAGCCCTAGCACCCTCTCAGCCCTCGTAGCAAGGCGCCACCCTGGCCGTGGTCAGCCAACAGCTCATCCTCGCACACTGCTGCCCCTGCCCAGCACTGCGTTATCTATGGTGCTGCTTCAGGCAGCCAGACCTCCTCTCTTGCCTTCCAGGGAGAGACTCCCTTCTGCTCTGCTGAGCAGCTCTTTATATATGGCCCTCGCCAGCCCTGATTCGCTGCTCCAGCAAGCCTTCCCCCTATAAGCCCTTTCCTGATTAGTGGGTTCTGCACAGCCTCCTTGGGGCTGCTTTTAACCCCTTCTTCTCCTTGTGTGGGGCAGCTGCCTCACCACACTCACCCACTGACATGTTTTTTTCTCCCAAATTATTAGAAAAGCTTGAGTGGAATGTTGATGTGCACCAAAGCTGCCTTACAGAGAAATTGCCCCCAAAACTCTCCCAATGACTTCTTTGTCTAAAATGAAAATCAGTGTTCTCCCTGTAAATACTACCATGGTGCAATTCCCTTTTCAATGTTTATGTTCTGCTTTCTTCTCCTTTCCATGTCTAAGCTGTCGTTTTCACTTTGATGGTTGCTTGCACAGATGAGACATTTAGCCTATCTTTAGTGGCTCAGCAATGGAACAGCAGAACCACGTGTTTTCCGTCTAGGGAGTACTGTTTGTGTGGTGACTTACCAGTGCTGAAACCCTGGAAACATGTTTGCTTCAGTAGCGCTGTACTTTGGATAGCTTAAAAAAGGTGAAAAATGCCACAGGGGATAGGAACTCTATTGAATCAGGTATCCTCTTCACTTACGAAAGCTGGGTATATTTTGCAAAATGAAAGAGAGGTGAAGCTAGGAGGGAAATGGGGATGTGGTGTGGCAGACATGGAGCTAAGAATACTGTTAAATAGTAGTTTTATTACTATTGTATGTGACCTGGTCAGGGAGGTGAAGTTACTGTATGTATGTAAAGTTGCACTGGATTATTAGACTTTCCTGTATGAATGTATTGGTCTAGTTGAATCGTGGGCTGCTGGAAACACAATGGGTCTGGGTAAGCTACAGAAATTTGGTTGGGCAATTACCAGATAATGGCCTACGTCAATGCCAAGTTTGAAGTGGCACAGCTATTTTGCCAAGGGTGGGCGTCTAGAGATCAAAGGGCACTAAATAATTAAAAGAATTCTCTGGTGAGAGGTGTGGGTAAGGGGACGGATTTCAGTGAGCTCTGACATGGACACAGAGATGAGTCCTGCAGGAGTGTAGTATGGGACCTTCCCAACCCTCCAGGAGAGGCTAAGCTTTAAGGAATTTAGTAGATTTATTGTTAAGATCTGTTTTCTCTGAATTTTTTTGGTTCTAAATAAAATAATACTATGCTTTAAGAGGGCTGGAGCAGGACAGCAGGTACTGAACACAATTCAGGCTTGCTGAGGTAATTATGGTTAGTACCTGGGGACTACAGCCCAAGACCCACTCTGAGAGTGGGAGAATCACGTGGTTCCACGTATGAGAGGTGATGACCAAAGGCTGAGGGGTGTGCATTTAAAGAGACCTGGGGTAGGAAGAGAGAGAGCCCAGTCACTGTGACATATGGCGCCATAATACAACAGATTAGTGCCTTTGAAAATTGATATGAAAAGTTTGCATCTGTTGCAATTAGGGGATCAGCAAACTTACAGTTTTGACTCAGAACTGAAGCACCGTTGCATGGTGGTAATTACTATGATTGTTATTGCGGTGATAAAGGAAGAAGGAGGCACGCCTCGGGGCCCTATTTCACTCCGGGGTGTTCGCTACATCCCACCACCCAACACAGATGTATTGAGGTAAGTGGTGTCCGTATAAAACCAGGAAGAACTACTGATTATTCCTCAAGAAGGCTTTTAATGATTTCCGACTATAATAACAGCATAAACAAAACAAGAAAAGGAAAACCAAAGACCAGCACTGAATAAGGATTAATACAAAAGGCAGATTATATTGAAGACAAGCACAAGTACATGTAATATTGTGGACCATTTGCAAGTTCCTGAACAGTGACTCTATATATGCTGGTCCTGCCAGGTTATAATAAAAGCCCCGAAGACAAGCATAAGTAAAGCTATTATTCACCAGTCCTATATTCCTGGTGTAAAACTATTTTAAAGGCAACATAAAGCTGATGAATGACAGCGCTACATGCATTTGCTAGGATTATGTAAAAAGACAAGCAATAATACATGCAAAGCTATTATGCATTAGCCATCTACCGTTGATTTTGTACTACAGTATCTATACGACTATGATCAATTCAGGTCGAGCGACCAGACTTCTTTACTCCATAGACTTACCCTGCATTTGTCCGAAAAATACGTTACCCTTCAGTCGGCTGCTTTCCATACTGGCCAGGTATAGACAGTCGAGAAGTGCACGTCCCTTTGGTTCAGGGGGTGTGGATCAGGTATGACCGAAAACACACACACACTCCTGTGCCTTCATCCTTTTTAGCTGGTCTGACAGCCGTGTTTTAGAACAGACCAACCAATCAGAGTGGGCCACATTGTTTATATGGTTGCCCTAATTGTATAATTGATTCGTATATAATTTTTATGTCCAATTGTTTGTTGTTCGTATAATTGAGGCCTATTTATTTTCTGTAGCCAATTAAATCTTGAATGTGGGTAATTTTGGATTGATAAGTACATAGGAGTCAGTATAAATCGCTATCTGGTTGCCTCGTTTCCTGACCACAAGTCACAAGCTTAAGCTTTATTTTTGCAAGGCTTGCATTTTGCAGTATATGGAAATTTGAGGCCTAACATTTGCAATACTTCTATTTCGTTCAAGCTTGACAAGACAGTTGTTCACTTTATTCACAGTTATATGTCAGAGGTACAATCATAGTCCAAAGATATTGGTTAAAAAAGAATGTCACCTCTATATCAAAGTGATAACCAGCAGTTAGTGTGGAATTGTGGACACCCCCCATAATCCTGACAGACTTTCTTTGAGCCAGATCATTCATCTCTGCCTTGCTGATAAAATTTTGAGAATCTTTTTCTCTGTGTTAGTGACCAGGTACGTCTGTGTTATAACAGCACAAAACAAATACTAAGTACAAATTCAAGGTAAAGCCCATTTTGTTCAACAGAAGCCTCCTAATGTACTTGTACAAAGCATATTTACTTTAGTTACTCCATTATTTCATATCTAATCCAATTTCAGTCAATTGAATAATTGTAATGTCTTCTTGAAAAAGAAGAAGGAGGGACGGAAGATATCTCAGAAACTCCCAGCAAGGAGGTAGCCTACAAAAATGATTTTTGTCATGAAGCATTGCTTGGAATCTCCACATATTTCTTCCTCTTCCATTAACTATAAAGCACTAAGGGCAAAATACTACTCCCAGATCCACATGGTGGATGTCAACTGATGTTCTGCTCCAGGGGGAGTTTCTGCTGTGCAGATCTGAAGGAGAATTTTGCCTTAACTGTTGAAAAGTTCAGCCTGTTATGCAAATAGCACTATTTTGTAATACAGAGATGTCACACTGAGTCTGTGGGGAGGGAAAATTACATTTTCTGGTAGAACCTTGGCGTCCAAGTCCTCTCCTTCCAAATATAATATTATTTCTGTTTGTTCACAGATTGTTACTGATTCTTTTGTCTCTGAAAATTAATACTACTTCTTCTTTTCTGCTTTTACATGCTGCAGCAGTGTATTCTATTTCCATTCTGTTTTATCTTCCCCCTCCCTATCCTCGTTTTTTTTTTTTTTTTTTTTTAGCAGTCCTATCGGCTCTTTTCCCACTTACCTCTTCACTCTCTCCTTTGCTTCCCTTCTCCCTAGTTTTCTCTTCTCCCTTGGCTCTTTATGCCCCTTCCCTCGTCTCTCACATTTGCAGGCAAATTATAGAACATTTTGGAATGGAAAAATGCTAATCTAATTATGTTAAAGGAATGATGTGGGGTTGGGGTGAAGAGGGACTGGAACATGGTTTTGCAGAATCTACCGATTAGGTAATACCTTTTCTTTCTCTCCATCTTTTCTTGTGTTTTATCCTCTCTCTCTGTCTCTCTCTCTCAAAGGTTCTCTTTCAGTCTGTGCCTCCTCTTGTTACTCACTCTGTTTCCTTCTCTCTCATTCCCTCTCTTCCGGAAAAGGTGCTGCAGGCAACAGCATCTGCAATCAGGGACACTATTTGAATGGGTTCAGCATTGGTTCTTCCTCTCACCTTCCCAGCTCTGAGAGATTTCAGTAGCCTCCTAGTCTTTGGGGCACCTGGAAATTTCCTTGTAGCCCTAATGAGCCCATTCAAGCCTATACTTGGATAATTGTATTAAAACTACTACTAATCTATTTTTTCCTGACATAGTTTGCAGACTGTGTGTGCGGGGGTGGGGTGGGGTGGGGTTTGACATTGCAGAGTCACCACGGTCTTAAATGTCTCTTTTTTCTTTCCTGGGAGCTTGAATTTAATAGTTAGATGTGTTTTCTAGCTAGGTGTATTACATAATCCTGAATTTACCAATGCATCTTCCAGGACTAGAAGCAAACACTGTAGCCCCATTGAGCAACTGGGAGTCTCCACTTTCCAACTATAAAGCCTCCATTTCTAACTCTCCAGGAGCAAAAGATATCAGCCTTTCCACTTTTTGCTAGGGCAGGACTGAATATTGCCCATCTTGTACCTCAGACCAGTCTGGTTTGGAGGGAAAATTTCACATTTGGGGAAAATAATTTTTTCCTAACACATTTTGATTTTAAAAGATATGACAGCTGTTTGAAGCTGCCCTGAGATTCAGAATATTAGAAGTATTTCTAATTAAGATGGCTTAACGGACAGAAGAATGGTGAATCAAATAAAATAAAGATGAATTACAAATACAATATATCATATGACCCTGCTCTTTGTCGTATGTTTATTACTACTACTCACAGTATGTGGTTCTATATTATATGTAAGCAGTTGATCAGGACCACAGCCAGAAAGACCAGGGGTTAATCTCAATTCAAATAAGGCAATAAATGGATGATCCTGAACGTTAAAAGATATTTCTGACAAGTACTGGAAAAGATCAGAGCAGACAACCTGTGCTGATATTGCTAACACAAGAAAAGCTAACCTGTGGAGTGGACCCTTCAGTTCATGTCTTTCAAAGAGACAATCTGAATTTCAAGAAGACATACTGTGTCCTTATCTCCCACTGAAACAAAGATCAGGAAAATCCCACAATTTCAGTAAGTGCTTTTAATCAATATTGTAAGTACTGAGAAAATGTATGAGAGTTCAAAAGAGACCCGGAAAATAAAAAGCTAAAAGAAGTGAATTAATTACAGCTAGAGAAATGTATATGCTGCAGGGCAAGAGTGTCAGAATTGCCCCACTAGTTAAAGCCAAGTACATAGCAGACAAATCATTAATCACCATCTTCCAATAAGCTAATGTATCCACACTGATCTAACATTCTAGGGACCAGATCGGCAACAAGGTGGCTTAAAGTCACCTATTCCCTATCTTCTAGGTCCTATTCTGAGTGCAGCTTGGTCAGACCAGAGAATCTGCTCTAGTATCGTGTATTTGCGCCCCCACTTAAATAATAATAATAATTAATAATGTGTATGTGTTTGTTTGTATTACCATAGTGCCTAGGAGACTAAGTCATGGACCAGGATCTCAATGGACTAGACACTGAATTGCTGATAGTAGATAGTACATTCCTTTTATTGTGGTACCTCAACGCTCTAATCAGATTGAGGCCCCACTGTGCTGGTCTCTGTACAAACATAGAAAAGAGACAGCCCTGGTTCTGTAGACATTATGTGATATACCTAGCTAGAAAACACACCAACTATTAAATTCAGCTCCCAGTGAAGAAAACAAGAGACATTTAAAGCTGTGGTGACTCTGCAATGTAATCCCCCTCTCCTCCCCCCACACTGCAAGCTACGTCAGGGAAAAATAGATTAACAGTAGTTTTAATACAATTATCCAAGTATAGACTTGAATGGGCTCATTAAGGCTACAAGGAATTGTGGCCCAAAGACTAGGAGGTTGCTGAAATCTCTCACTTTTTTTTTTAATAGAAAAACATTAGATCAGTTTTAGAGTTCTCCAAGATATATCTGCTATAAATTTCCTTTCTTGCTGAGCTCTGCACAGCTGCATATATGGCAGCTGACTTTATAGGTAGAAGGATCAATACAAAAAAGCCCAAAGGACTTTTTATTAACCCCCCCCAAGCTCCCAAACATTTTTAGAATAGATTTTTTTCCCCCTGTAACATGGCATATACAGAATGCAAAATTGTGCAGTGTTAAAGGTTTTTATTTATGCTTGTTGCAATTGCCTGCATAACTCACTGGTAATTAATACACCCATCCCAAAATCATGTTCCTGAAATCTTTATATCACACCATACAAAGATGTATTTCTCTAGATATATGTGTATGCACACACACTTAAATGAATATATAATATTATACACAAAATTACTATGTTAAAAGAACATTATTAACACTGCAAAGCCAAGTATTTAACTTACAAAATGCCAGGATTAAGGTTACACGGGCAACCTTAATATGCTTCTCTAGTGGCCAGTATGATACAGTCTTTAATTATATGATCACATACTTCTTTTCCGACAAGTCCCTTGCCTTATTCAGCGCACAGGGTAGACCATTCTCGCTGAATGAACAGCTGTTCAATAGTTTGTATTATCCATATTGTTTACTGTGTGCTGTAGATCTTATTTATTGCACATTCTTCAGACCTGTTTCTGAATACCGAGGGCTTGAGGGCTTTTCTATGGTGCTCATATCTGTAGTATCAGAGTGCTTTGCAAACATTAGTGAACTTATTGTAACAACACCCCTGAGAGGTAAAATGGTATGATGACCCTAATTTACAGATGGATAACTGTAATAAAGACATTAAAGTCAAAAGTATTCACTAAATTTTGGTGCCCAGTTTGAGAGACTGAGGACCTGCTTTTTTGGAGTACTTAGCATAATGTAATATTTTATTCAGAACAGACCTGTTACTTTCTTTGTTGGGCCTGTCTTGTAGTGGGTGACTTCTGGGTACTCTTCTGGCTCTGTCCATCTGTTTCTTCACTTCACCAGGTGGGTATTGTAGTTTTAAGAACGCTTGATAGAGATCCTGTAAGCGTTTGTCTCTGTCTGAGGGATTGGAGCAAATGAGGTTGTATCTTAGAGCTTGGCTGTAGATAATGGATCATGTGATGTGGTCTGGATGAAAGCTGGAGGCATGAAGGTAAGTATAGCAGTCAAGACAGACCCAGCAAAGAAAGTAACAGAATGCAACTAGCCGTCATCTTCAGCCCCCAACTAAAACCTCTCCAGCGCATCATCAAGGATCTACAACCTATCCTGAAGGACAATCCCTCACTCTCACAGATCTTGGGAGACAGGCCAGTCCTCACTACAGACAGCCCCCCAACCTGAAGCAAATACTCACCACACAAGAAAAACACCAACCCAGGAACCAAACCCTGCAACAAATCCTGGTGCCAACTCTGTCCACATATCTATTCAAGGGACACCATCATAGGACCTAACCCCACATCAGCCACACCATCAGGGGCTTGTTCACCTGCACATCTACCAATGTGATATATGCCATCATGTGCCAACAATGCCCCTCTGCCATGTACATTGGCCAAACCGGACAGTCTCGACGCAAAAGAATAAATGGACACATATCTGACATCAAGAATCATAACATTCAAAAACCAATAGGAGAACAATTCATCTCTCTGGTCACTCAATAACAGACCTAAAAGTGGCAATTCTTCAACAAAAAAACCTTCAAAAACAGACTCCAGCGTGAAACTGCAGAACGTGAATTAATTTGCAAACTGGACACCATCAGATTAGGCCTGAATAAAGACTGGGAGTGGTTGGGTCATTACAAAACCTAAACCTAATTTCCCCAATACTAATTTCCCCCTACTGTTACTCACACCTTCTTGTCAACTGTCTGAAATGGGCCACTCTCATTACCACTTCAAAAGTTATTTTTCCTTCCTTGGTATCTTGCTGTTAATTGAATTGTCTCGTTAGACTGACTTCATACTTGGTAAGGCAACTCCCATCCTTTCATACCTGCTCCTGTATTTTCCACTCCATGCATCTGATGAAGTGGGTTCCAGCCCACAGAAGCTTATGCCCAAATAAATTTGTTAGTCTGTAAGGTGCCACAAGGACTCCTTTTTGATTTTGCTGATACAGACTAACACGGCTACAACTCTGAAACTTGTCTGAGGAATGAATCCACAAATAGGCAAGTAGGACTCAGAGCTTGTATATGGTGGTGGGGAGGGAGTTAGTTCACAGTGAGTTGACACAACTAGCTGACATGCAGTACATAAGCTGCAGTACGAGTATACACACAGGACAGCTGTATCCTATTTCAATTTGCATCGTGCACACATGGCAGGGACTTGGTGTGAATTAAGCATTTTCTGGGTTGGTATTACGTGGTCCTTTGCTTTGCTGCTGAGCTGTTTGAATTCTGGGATTTTTTCCCACTTCGCATTGTGGGATGCATAGCAGAAGCCAGTTGAATTCTAGGACTTGGGGTCAAACTTCATAAATCTCACGATTCCATTCCCTCTGCTCATAGTTCCTCTCTTTCTGGGTCAGCTATGCCATTTTTGAATTACTGTTGGCCAGCATGGATGCAACAATGCTTTGTGCCTCTATGCTGGCCATCAAATATGCAGAGGCTTTTGGGGCTTTATTTGAGCTCTTGGGGCTGGGTGGCTTCCGCTTTGGAGTTCAGCCACTGAGCAACTTTGTTCAGCCACTGAACACCTCCTGCACCAGCTGCAGAGGGAGAAGGAGGAAGACAAGGATGATGATACTGAGTTACCGCTACTATACAAGCTGTTCCTGGAGCAGCCAGTTTCTGGGCTCAGGAAACCAGCATTGATTGGTAGGAGAGGAGTGTTCTGAAAACCTGGGGTGGCCAGCAGTGGCAACAGAATTTCTGGATGGTGAAGGAACCCCATACTCATTGAGAAACAGGTTGCCATTGCCATCAGGGAGCTGGCGACCCCCAACTGTTACTGGTCGATAGCCAACCAGTTTAGCATGGGACAACACCCCCTCCACCAGCTCAAAAGTGTGCGTTGGGGAGAACAGTACAGATGGAAAATGCAGCTTCTGTCTCTGCTGTTGATTCTCACCTACAGGCACAGCAGGTGAGAATCAACATCAGAGAAAGTGCTAAATGGCCACCAATTTGAGCAAATTAATGGTTTTTTTGGTGGGGGAAGGGGCTTGCGTTCACCAGGCAGGAGAGATGTAGGGAGGGAAAAGGAAATTAGTAGATAGGTATGTACCCTTCATGGCGTGGGTTTGTAAACAGATGGGGCTTCAGCATGAGATAGAAGCCAATTGTCCAGTCCAGCCCCCATTTTGAAAATGTGTTTGAGGGGGCAGAATAAAAGGGGACAACATAGGGCAGGTGACGGAGGGAAGCAGGGATTGGAGACTCAGAAAGGCTGCTAGCTCACATCCACCAAAAAGGCAGCAATAGAAGTTAGCAGAGCTGTATAACACAATAATAATACATTACATTAACAATCAGATGTAAAGTTGGATACTTACATGCTGAGGTTCCCTTGAAAAGATATTCCTTTTGTGTCCTGGGCTGGGAATCAGGCTGGCTTCCTACACAGCTGCCCAAGGGTCCTGAGTTCTGAAGAGATCCTCAATGTTCGGAGAGAGCTCTTCATTGTCCTTCTGGTCATTATTCTCCTCCAATGACTTGTGGTCATCCTCAGGGACCACGGTCTCTTTGGTGGTAGAAGTGGCATAAGCACCACTGTCCGCCAAGGGTTCTGTAGTAGCATGCCAGCAACATATCCCCTCCAGAGCCTCATAAAATGGATAAGTTACATGGGCATCACAAGATTTGTTTCTGGCATCCCTGGTTGCATGTGGGTTTTCTGTTGGTGTTTGTTCTTTTGGAGTTTTTGTACATTTTCCTGAGCTCTTTGCTCTTTATATGGCACTAATAGGCATCCTGGCTGTGACCTTTCTCTGCCATCTGCTTAGTGATGCTTTTCCAAAACTTTCTTGTTGCAGTGTTTGGTCACAAGAGCTTGCTGTACCATTCCCTGTTCCCAGATGGCATGGTAATCAAGGATCTCATCACAGCCCCAGGTGGCTGCATGAGGTCTGGTATAATGCTGCTGGAATAATATGGCTCTGACCTGACCCAAGAGCAATGGAGGGTACACAGGTAAACAGACAGCATAATCACAGATACCTGCATTTGGAGAACTGCCGAAGTAGTGTGCAGAAGGATTACATGCACTATTGCTGGGGAATTCTGCATCATTGTGTGTGCCCAGAATTCATGACCCCCGCAGAAAAATGAATTCTGATGGGGAAGCAAAGAGAAGCCACAAAAGTGGTCACATGCCTCTCCCCAGCAGCACAGGCAGGTCGGTTCGGGCACCTGGAGCAGCCAGTAGAGATGTAAATCTCTGCTGGGAGGAGAGACGGGGGCGGGGCTGGCAGTCATGCCTGTGAGAGAGAGAGACACTCTGTCCCTCTCACTTGCTATTGCAGCATGCTCGGAATGGAGGAGCAGGGTATCGGGGTCTTTCTGAGGAAGTGGGCGTGGGGCAGGTTCTGTCCCCTCAGGCAGAACAGAATGTAGCAGCCTGCCTGCTTTGTGAATTCCCCCAGGAGTATAAACAGGGGTAAACGTTTTAAGTCTCCTTTACATTGCAGAGTGGTGTAGAGGACAGTATGGCCTTATAAATGCTTATGGTGTTTTAGTGATTAGAACTTAACTAGATATTTGGACTGAAAAAATTTCCTATCAAACTGTGCTCCATGAACTTTTTGCTACTTCCTTTCCTGGAGATGGTCAGGAGCCAATATAAATTGTGAGTTTGATTCCCCAGCCCTCACTTGCTCTTCAGTTGCCTATGATGTAACACTGAGCATATGCCTGCATATATTTGTTGACTAATAACTAGAAATAAAGGTTTCAGAGTGGTAGCCATGTTAGTCTGTATCAGCAAAAATAACGAGGAGTTCTTGTGGCACCTTGAAGACTAACAAATTTATTTGGGCTAAAAGCCCACGAAAGCTTATGCCCAAATAAATATGTTAGTCTAAGGTGCCACAAGGACACCTCATTATTTTTAGAAATAAAGCGTCCAACCTAGCTACATTACTATTAGGCAAGGGGGTTTGAGGATTTTCTCCAATGCTCCCCACTCCCATTCTCCATACATTGTATTGTAGTTTAAATAAATTACCAAAATAATTGAAACCAGCATGAGTGTATTGTGTTATTTTGCTAAAGTATGCAGAATTTTAAAATATTGCATGCAGAATTTTTAATTTTTTGGTGCAGAATTCCCCCAGGAGTAACTATGATCCACACTAACTCAATTTTTATCAAATTTATACCCCTTGAAAGTGAAGTACAAAATTTGCAGCAAGTAGGGAGCTCTCATCTGTAGATCCCAAAGTGCGTTATAAAAGAAGGTATTCCCACCATTATAAGGAGACGGTGTGGATGTTTTTGCCAGAATGTTTTTGCAGATTCATAGTGACTTGAAAAATGTTGCCATGGAAAAAAGTGTAAAAATATAGGGGATTTCACGGTCACCTTAGAAACCTTCCTCCTTTAAAAGAATATTCAAAAAGTAAGAGTTCAGTTCAAATTCATATGGAAATTGCATTAATATTTTTCACTGAGGAAAGACTCCTTTGTCTGATCTGTCACTGCTTCATCACTTATTCTGCATTTATTAGGATGATCATTCAATCGTTTTTCATCCTTTATTTTCATGGGCTAATTAGAATTTTAAAGGCTCTTGCCTACAACCTCCTCCACTACTTTTTAACTATAGCAAGTCAAATATTGATCCATTGCTAAATCTTGATTGGTTGTAGGGGGGTCTCATCACAGTTTAATGGTAAAAGCCTAAGCCAGTGAACTTGTTCTGCTACTGACTCATAGCATCTCTACATATATGAAATTATATAATAATAATAAATAATAATACTTTAAACAGCAGCTACTAAATTTAGACATTTTACAATCAGCAGGTCCAGATAACTTGCATCCAAGAGTTTTAAAAGAGCTGGCTGAGGAACTCACTGGAACATTAATGTTGATATTCTATAATTACTGGATCATTGGGGAAGTTCCAGAAGACTGGAAGAAAACCAATGTTATACCAATATTTTAAAAGGGTAAGTGGGATGAGCCAGTTAATTATAGGCCTGTCAGTATGATATCAAGCCTGATCAAGATAATGGAGTAGCTAAAATGGGACTCAATAAAGAGTTAAAGGAGGGTAATATAATTAATGGGTTTCAACATGAGTTTATGGAAAATAGATCCTGTCAAACTAGCTTGATATCCTTTTATGATGAGATTACTAGTTTGGCTGATAAAGGTCAAGGTAATATATTTAGACTTCTGTAAGGTGTTTGACTTGCATGACATTTTGAGTAAAAAACTAGAACTATATAAAATTAACATGGCACACATTAAATGGAATAAAAGTTGGCTAACTGATAAGTCTCAAAATGTAATTGTAAATGGGGAATCATCATTGAACAGATGTGTTTCTAATGGGGTCTAATAGGGATTGGTTCTTGGCCCTACACCATGTCACATTTTTATCAATGACCTGGAAGAAAACATAAAATCATCACTGATAAAGTTTTCAGGTGACTCAAAAATTGGAGGAGTTGTTAAGAAGGAAGAGGAAAGGAGATGATACAGAGCTATGTGGCTTGCTTGATAAACTGGGCGTAAAACAATATGCATTTTAATATGGTTAAATGTAAATGTATATGTCTAGGAATGAAGAGTCCAAGCCATATTTACAGAATGGGGGACTCTATTCTGGGAAGCAGTGACTTTGAGAAAATTTTGGGGCTCATGGTGGATCCTCAGCTGAACATGATCTCAATGCTGTGGTCAAAAGGGCTAATGCAATCCTTGGATGCATAAACAGGGGATTCTCAAGCAGGCATAGAGAGGTTACTTCACCCCTGTATTTGGCACTGGTACAACCGCTACTGGACTAGTTTGTCCAGTTCTGTTGGCCAAAGTTCAAGAAGGATGTTACTAAATTGGAGATGGTTCAGTGAAGAGCAACGAGAATGATTAAAGGATTAGAAAACCTGCTTTACCGTGATAGACTCAAGGAGCTCAATCAATTTAGCTTAACAAAGAGAAGGTTAAGGGGTGACTTGATCACAGTCTATAAATACCTACATGGGGAACAAATATTCACTCTAGCAGAGAAAGGTATAACATGATTCAATGGCTGGAAGTTGAAGCTAGACAAATTCAGACAGGAATTAAAGAATAAATGGTTAACAGGGAGGATAATTAACCATTGGAGCACTTTAACCAAGGGTCATGGTAGATTCTCCATCACTGGCAATTTTTAAATGAAGATTGCATGTTTTTCTAAAAGCTATGCTCTAGGAATTATTTTGGGGAGGTTCTATGGCCTGTGTTACAGAGGAGGTCAGTCAAAGATGATCAGAATAGTCCCTTCTGGCCTTGGAATATTTCAATGTATGAATCTATCAACCCATCTAACACCACAGGACAGGTATGGGAATTCATTAGTTAATTCTTGTACCGCTGACAGGCTTTGCATGTGCACATATGAGCCATGTGGCTATTTTTTAAAGAAACAGCATCCTTGAATGGAATTCACATTATGAAAAATTATTTGATGTGAACACTTTGGAACTATGAGTGCATTTCGGAGACATTTAGACAATCTCTTTTCTGTAGAGGTTCGTCTAGCATACTGTGCAGCTGGAGATGTGCCGCATAAAAATACTTATGAACCTCTCCTGTTTTCAGTTGGCAATAAATTGTTTGGCAATGGGTAATTCTACTTGCCCAAACTTCGAAAATTTTGGGTAACAAATCCAAGTCCTTTTAAGATTAGAAAGAAAAATTACAATAATACCTTTAAAAAAGAAACCTGTTGTAAGATGGTTATTGCAACATCTCTCTCTAACTAGATATTTATTATAAAGCAACTAATCACCATGGCATCTAGGTGACAGTCAGCTTGGTGTCTAAATAAATGATCCAAAGTGATTAATTATGAAGTAACCAAAAGAGAATTTAAAAAAATCCTAGTCAGTGCAACCCATTAAGTGATACCTTTGAGCATTTCTATGAGAACTGTGAGGATGAGCACTCCTAATATTAAATTAATTGTGAAATCTTTCTTTTCAAGAGAATAAATTAAGTGAACAATGAAAAAAGTGCTAAAGTCTTGTGAAAGTTATGTGATACAAAAATACCTTTGCTTGCATGGCTCCTGGACTGTTTTGTGCTTCTTTATTTTCATTGTGAGGGTCATGTCAAATAGACCCTGATACAAACCCACAAGAATTTTCTTTTTAATTTAGATATATATATATTTAGGAACTTTTAACAGGTTTACAAGTCATTGCCATGTAAATAATTACCAGAGACAAAAACAAGAACGTTAATGTTCTTGTTGTGCTAGTCCTTTATTGGGAAATGAAGACTGACTGATGGATAGAACAGCTGTGAGGTTTTAGATGAAGCCAAGTCTTCAGCTGTTTACTAAGTAACCAGAAAAAGTCTTGAATTTGGAACATTAGTGTTATAAACAACATATAAACTATTTTATTACTTGTTTATAATTTGTATTACAAGTAAAAATTCTCTCTTTCCTGGGTAGCGCATGACAACATAAAAGGCCTTTTGCCTTGAGCCATGGCGATTACAGAATCATAACTCATGAGCATGCACTTCAAACTTCACTCCCCAGAGCTAACCTTCTTGGTTTTACTATAAAGCACAGAGAACATTTATATCATGTTCAAAAAAATTATCCTACACTTTGACTGGTGATTAGTGTGCAATTTTGCATCAGTCATGCTCTCTTTTGCTGTCTTCAGCTAGTAGGAAGTAAGGAATTTTGCAGACTCTTTTCTGCAGTTTTCTGGCTGCATAGGCTTGGGCTTCTCTAAACACAGCATCTGAGTCAGCAAAGCACTGAGACTTACACCCTTACTTAAAGTTAAGCATGTGCTTAAGTGCTTTCCTGAATAGGAATTAAGCACATAATTAAGTACTTTGTTGAATCGGTATCTCGGTAAAGAATGGAAATGAAATTCACAAGTTTATTACTTGTACATATAATGATGGTACAAACATTCATAGAATTTGGTTAGCAATAATACTTTGCATTTGTGTAGCCCTTTCCAAACAAAGACCCAAAACATTTTGCAAATATTAATTAATTAAGCCACACAATGTCCGTATGAGGCAGGGAAGTAATATTAGCTCCATGTTACACATGAAGAAATGGAGGCATACACATTTGTGATTTGCACAAGGTCAACCAGGAAGGCTTTGGAAGAGTGAAGAATACATTCCACATGTCCTGATTCCTAGTCCTGTGCCTTACATATAAGACCATCCTTCTTTTAGTTGCCAGTGATGAATAAAGTAGATTGTAGGCCCTTTGGAGCAGGGATGGTGCCTAGAACAATGGGGTTCTGGTGCATGACTGGGGTTACTAGGCACTTGCTCAACACAAATAATCTCCACACCAACATTTCAGACTTGTCAATGATGAGCTAAGTTGCAGAAAATATATCTATATACCTGTTCATCAATGCTTATTAACTTACTTAGGCCCTAGGTTAGATTTTTTTTTTAAGATGCCAACTTATCTCAGTTATTTTAAAGTCATAGCTGAGTAAACAGTTTTGTGAGTTTCTGCATATGTGTACTTATTTATTATATGGAGCTGCTATATTGCATCTCTCATCTATAACACCTGAAAGCTGTCATGGTAAACAAAAAAAATTATTCTAGGCTGGAAACTTATCCTCTGCATTTTCTGTTAACTACCCAGAAAAGGGTGTGACATACTGGGCAGCTCTGTTTCACTTGGTAGTGCAGGTCCAGTATTCAGAGATATTATGACATATTGGGCGGGGTTCAACTCACTGCTGGGGAGCCTCCTGCTGGCTGTCCTGGGAATTAGTTTAGTTCACCTGTGCACCCTCATCTGGTGACATCCCGCCACCATCACATCTGCTCCAGGAAGTGTGGTGTCCCGAAGAACACAGCATCCTCTTCAGGACACAGCCCTCTGGCTATGTCACGCTCTGTTCTCCCCCCTTCCAGGGGAACCATAGTCCACTGTCCAGCCACTTCCTCAATGGCAAGTGGGGGCAGGGGAGGGGACCCAGGCCTGCCCACTACTCTGGGTCCTGGACCAGGGACGCTGTAGATGGCAGCCACGTGCTGCGTCCCCTCCAACCCCACAGTCTACTTCCCTGGGCCACTTCCCCACAGCCCCAGCACTTTCTTCACCCTTGTCTCAGGGTCCCAGCATGCCAGTAGTCAGCTGGGAACTTGCTCTTGCTCCCCTGATCCTGTCTAGCACTGCTCTATCCAAGGTGCAAGCTGTCTTCAGCCAGTCCTCCACCCTCCTCAAGCTCCAAGAAGTGACTGATCTGCTCTGCCCTGCGGCTCTTCTTATATGGGCCTGCCTGGCCCTGATTGGCTGCTCCTTGAAGCCCCTCTCCAATAGGCTGTCTCCTGCACAGCCTCCCTAGGTCCTCTCCAATTGGCTGACTGTTGTGCAGCCTCCCTACGGTTACTTTAACCCCTTTCAGGCCAGTGTGGGGCAGGTGCCCCATCACAACATATCATGTTGGTGCATGGTACCTGTCAATAGAATATATTCTTACTAGATTTTGACAAAAGTGACAGGAAAGGCCCATGAAGTAACCCTATGTGGCAGGTGGTTAAATACAGGAGCAGCCTGAAATCAATTAAACATATAATGTTTTTGATCAGCCATGAAATAGGAAATATTTATTGCCGAATGTAGGTGAAGTCTGAGTAAGAAAGAGGATGTTCTCACATGAATACTCATTAAAGCCTTTCTAGTTTCACTGCATTAATAGCTGTGTAATTTGAAGGACTGTAATGGGCTGCACAGTTTATCTAGGAAATAACTGCCATTTCTTTATATTATCAAGTAATGGAAGTTACATATTAAAAAGAAGTTTCACAGTGAACTCGAAAAAAACTGACTTTGCCACATTATTTGCCAGTGGCTATTGCTGACATATTAGCAAGTTTTGTGTTTAGAAAATAATTAAATGATTGTAGCATGGCTTGGTGCTAGAAAGTGTTACATTAGCTCATAGAGGTCATTATTAGGCACCTCACAGTTTGACGTACAGAGTTGAGCTGTCAGAGTGCTTCTCGGGCAACCACTTCATTGTTTTTAGTCCAAATTATACTTGACATTTATTAAATCCAAGGTGCCTTCATGCAAAACAATTCGCTCTTTCGACTGTGCACTTTCTGGACTGATCAATGAATAAGCAATTTACAGGAATACTCTGGAGCTGTGATTTATGGCTTAGCTCATAGGCCTTTTAGGAGAAATCACTGTGTTGGTAGCAACAAAAATCCTATACATTTTGAAATAATTGCATGTAATTAAGGTTGTGTCCATGCATGTTTATATTTTTATATCATCACCCAAAACGAGAATTCAAATCCACTGAAATTTATCTTTTATGTAACAAAATATTTGTTGTTTTAAGCTTCCAGTATTCTTGTCATTATCCAACCTTATGGACCAGCGCTTTCTGTAAATCTTGGCTAGAAACGGATGGGAAAAAGAAAGAAAATACTTGCTACTGATATAAACAATTCAGCAATTTTTGTCTTGCATGCTGTGAACAGAAATGAACTGTAAGGACCAGTATAGCCAAGTAATAAGATGTGCAGAGTGGGAATTGTAGTTTAGGGTTTTCTGTTCTAGTAAGTGGGTTTTTTAATCAACAAAGGCCACATTCCACAGTCCTAACATGAACATAACCCATTGCCCTCAATGGGAGTTTTATTTTCCTTAAATGAGCAGAATTTGGTCTTATGTGACCTTGGAAAAGGTTCCCAGGTCTAAACCTGGCTGTAGAATTGGGTTAAAATTGGACCTATCTGAAGAAGAGAGGCTACCACAGATGAGAGTTCATTTGTCCAGCTACCTCACAAATGAGCACTTATTATATATTGGACACAAATCCCGAACGTGTGATCCCCAAATCACAGTTCTAATTTTGTTGTACAGGCAACATTTCCTTTTTAATTATGGACCTACAAGATTTAACTATAATACTACAAAAAGCAGCAGCAAACAGCCATCAGCTGCTTTCAAGCAGTATGATCTACCATACAGGACGCTGCTACAATGAGCTCAAATGGTCTTCAACCCTACCTGCCTCAGGTTATTATCTTCTGTTACTTAGAAACTGGTTACTACTGTAGGGTGGCTTATTAGACAACCCACATGCAGTACATACTTTAATTTTTGACAGCTACCTGAGTGCATGTCCATTTCTGAACAGTCAAATTTATATTTGTGTCTAAACTGCATTTGTGGTTATCTAAGAATGAAGATAACTCTCTTATCAAGGTTTATTCAGGTCCGTGACTCTTGGAGCATGGTTTGGTAAGTCTCACTGCTGGAACTGTACCCAAGGCGATGATAACCCTTTAATCATTTTACATTAATATTGCATGTAATCAGAGAATGACAGCCATACGTTCCGTTGTTTATTGAGGTAAACTTTCCATGGTGTTTGATTTATGTAGCATCCAGGGGTAGTTCCACAAGGAACAAAATAAGAAGGAAATAATAGTGTGAAAAAAGCTGGCGGAGCAGATATCACAATTATTGTTAAACAAGAGAAGAACATTGCTCAAGCTGTATTGTTTTTACTCTGGTTGGAACCCCCTGGTGGTATTTGCTCTTGGCACACATCTGAAGGTTTCCTGTGGCGTGAAAAAACAGTCTACTAGTTGGTTCACATTTCCCAGAATTTTCTGGAATTTATCTTTTTTTTTTATTGTCTTCAAATAGTCTCCTGGTTTCCGCAATGATTTGCAGTTTTCCAGTGTCATTTGCAGCTGAAATTTGGGACACCTACTTCCATTAAAATCGTCAGATGATTTTTCTGCTCTGCCGTTTATGGGCTTCATATATCAGATATACTATGACCAAAGACTGTCACTCCAGAAATCTTTTGAGACTCATTTCCACCCATCAGTCACGAGCCTGATATATCTTCCCACTCAAGACAATTTAGAAATGTTCAATAGGCCACTTGAGCGTAAAGCATCCTTTTAAAAACTCTATGGAAATAAAATTTTGATGAAAGAGAGGAGAAAAAGTATTTCCCTTACAGTATGTGTTTTTGAGATAGCTGATATGTGCCCCCATTGCTATGAGGCAATAAAGGAACACAATACTTGTCCATTCAATAATTAGGAGAGCAGACTAGGTAATCACAGTGGTCCCTTCTAGCCTTGTAATTTGTGAATTAATGTAAATGTAAAGAACCTGGGACATTCTGTAGCAGAACTTAAACACATGCTTAAATCAATGGGACTTAAGCACATGCTTAAAGCACAATCACAAGCATGTGCTTATGTGTTTTTCTGAATAGGGATGGACTGCTGAGCTGGAGTTCAAAACTGCAAACCTCTATCCCGTCAGCTAAAGGAATAAGTCAATAAGCTATCACTAAGTGGCAGGTTCTAACTCTTGCCATGGCCAGACGCTGTGGGGGAGAGATGACCATCCAGAATAGACCAGTGTATACGTGTGCTAGAATATGGGGTTCTGTGCATATTTGAGGGGCAAGAATGTCTCCTCACTGGCCACTCTGAGAGATATTTGCAAAAGAGGTTTGATCACTTATGTGTCACATACTGTCCCTTCAAAATGTGCGTTATTTCCTGATTTTGCCCAGCCCTAGTTCTGCTTTATAAAAAGTAGCAACAGCTACTTTATCTATTTCAGAATATATTTTACTGGCATCACATCTGTAATATCTTGAGCAGGCCAACTGTGTCTTTATTGACAGTATATGGCGGGATAAGTTTACATCCAAACTCCAACTCTGAGAGCTTGTCTACACGGACACTTGGTGAGCAGCAAGCTGGTGCACTGTAGATTCACACCCTGGCTTGCCATGCACTAAATGGCTGGGTGGATCCTGCTATCACACAATAAAAGTTCCATAGTGAGTGTTTTATCTACTGTGGTTTCAAACAGCAGTTCGTGAAAGCACACTGTGGAACTCTTAGTGCACAGCAGCAGTAGGCTCCACACAGCCACTTAGTGCAGCCGGCGTACCCAGGATTTACACCCTGGCTTGCTGCACAGATGACCCTGCTAAAGGAAGGGACCAGAACAGTATTATAGTGCTCTAACATCACACAGGAGGTAAACGTGGCTGACACAGGCAAACTGTCAGGCTTTAATGAACGGATGAGGACAATGAAGACATTCACAAAAGCTCCAGGTGCTAGAACACTTAATATAACCACATAACCCAGCAGTATTAATCAATCAAATAGGAACTCAGCCAGTTGCTACGAAGTACCTTTCCACCCTTCTTCATTCTAGGAAAAACACCCTCAGTCCTCTCCAAAACGCCTATCCAAATGAGCGGGTGAATTACCAGTGTGGGCCTTGACACTTGCAAACTTGATCCCCTCAACACCACTCAAAATGCTGTTCTAACACCAACTTCCTAGCTCATCACTCTGACTTCATCATACACACCTCTATGTGTCTCTTCACTGGCTCCCATTTCTGGGCTGCGTCAAGGGCAAACTTCTTCCCTTTACCTTTAGGTCTCTTCAGTTTAGTCCCACCCTATCTAGTCACTCTACTGTACTACCAAAGCATTGACCCCCTGCGTTTGCTTGGCCAATGCATCCTAGACCCTACCTTCATCATTCACCAGTCAGGTTTTCCCTCCAGCAGTCCTGTGGTTTTTCCCATGTCACCCTTTATGACTGGGAAAAACTCTCTGTAAAAATCCATAAAGCCATTAGTATAAATTTCTTCCCATCCCGGCCAGGACTTGCTTCTGCTGCAATGCCTAGAAAGCATCAAGTTGATAACAGCTATGCTGGGAATGAGCTGAGACCCCTGCTTATTAGACAGTAATTTGTTTGCAGTACTTGTACGTTATCCTCCCAACTTGCCTTCTCCCTTGTTTGTCTGTCTCATCCCTTTCCTAAATCTTTTGCAGCCTAGACTGTAAACCTTTTGGGGCAGAGAATATGTTGTTCCACAGAATATCTGTAAGGTGCTTAATACAATGGGGACCTGGTCTCTGATTGTTACCTCTAGGCAATAGGGCAATACGAATGAATAACTAGGAGATTTTATGTTGAGGCAACACAGGTGAGATTAAAAATTCAGGGCCAGATTCACTGCTGGTTTATGCCAGTCTCAACAGGATTACATAGGAAGTAAGTTGGCACTGAATTTTGTTTCACTGCTTTGCTGTACCTTAGACATTTCTAGACAAAAATGTTGATTGGAAAAAGACCACACCCTTCACTGCTACTCACACTGAATAGTACTTAACTTAGCAAGAAGCCCCATTGAAGTCAGTGAGTTTACTGATGGGAGTAAATGCTCACTTTCATGAGTAAGGGTGGCAGCATCTAGCCCAAAGTCTGGAACATCCTCAGGCCATCCCCACCCCAATCAGAGAAATTCTTTAAACACAGTTCTACATTTTGTCTATTATCAGAGGACAGTGGCACATCCTCTTTGTTTTTACTGCATTATGCCAAAATCAGTCAGACAGAATTAAACCATATTCAATTATTTACAAACTGGCAAAGAGGGTTTCTTTTTGTTTTCCTTCTTGAAATGCGACCATGTCCCTGTTGTAACTGCAAGTGACATGAGGCGAAAAACCAAACACCCAAAAGCATTTAAAAAGTAAAAACCCTCTGTCTCTTTGCTGATTCAGAAATACCATAACTAATGACAGCAGCGTGGAGTGTCTGTTCTTTTGGTGAATGCTCAGAGGAAAGTGCACACTTTACTCTTGCATGGGCTGCGGATGTGAACGTGCATAGCAGCATGTTGGCACACTTCTAGGACTTAGTGATGATGTCTGGCAACTTAACCAGCTTCCTCTGTGACTCAAGAAAGACTTGAAACTGAGTAAGGAGGCAAACATTTATTTTTTCTTTCCTGTAAATAGGTCTGTCCTTCCTGAAAGAAAAAAAAAATCTGTACTAATTTTGGTTTCGGGTTCATCAAATTCAGCAGCAATAATTCAATGTCAGTCCTTTTTACAGTACGTTGCAAAAATGTTTAAATATTCTGCTGATTTGCTTGGAATTCTAAGTGTGAAGTCTGCAATAGCACTGTAAAGCGTGGACTGTTGGAAACAGCTGTTGTAACAGATTCACAAGGTCTACTTTGTGGCGGAGAGGGAAAGAAATAACACCAAGAGATACCGGATATGAGGGTTGTTGTCATAGTTACAGTACAAAGAGCTGGAAGATACATTAATTTGGTTGTAGGGATACTATTGAGTCAGATTGTACATTTTTTTGTTTATATTAGAACCTTTTCAAATAAGATTTTTATTTCTCCAGTTTTGGTTTTGTGGCTAAGGCACAGGCACAGGACTTGGACTCAAGAGTTCTGAGTTCAGTTCCCAGCTCTGTCAGAGTTTAAAGAATAAACTTGGGTAATTCACTCAGGATGGGATTGACACTTTGCCGGCCTGTCACAATTACACCCCAGCTTCCCCTTTGCTTTATGGGGGAAGTAAGTTGCGCTATCTTTTCTCTCCACATTGGCTCAACTGTGCTGGCTGGTGCTCTTGGGACCAGAATAAAGACTCTGCTCATTTCCCATCTCCCAGCATAGAAGGGGGAACAGCCGCTTCATGGTGGGTATTCTCTCCCATATACAGAGTCTGATGATGCAAATAGCCCAGGCAGAGAAATAAGAGGGAGCCAGGCTCACAATCGAGCACTTAATCTCGCTGTGCTTCAGTTCCCCATTCGTCAAATTGATGATATTTCCTGGCCTCACAGCTTTCGTGAGGATAAACTCCATCGTGTTTGTGAAGTACTTGGATTCTGTAGTAATGGGAGAGTCATTCAAGTAGCTGGGTAGAACAGAGCATGATCTCTGTCGAGGCCAGATTTGGTGCTTTGTTTTCCGCACAGACCAAAATTGTTTATTATTTTGTTATTAAAGTGGATCATTTCATGAATATTAACAAACACCCAATTTTCTAGGTATAGATATTGTTTCTGGCTAGCAGTTTTTCAGCCTTAAACCGTGATCTCTCCACAAAAAGGACAACTTATGATAAATCAGAAGCCTTTGAGCAACTGCAGCATTTTCATTCCATTGAGTTAGCCCTTACCGTTGAGTAGCCCTTTCAATCAGATGGATTAGCCCTTACCAGCACTTGTTTAGGACTGACTGCAACTAAGATATCAGAATGTGATCTTTCTGATGGTGCATAGTAAAACATAATTTTGTTTAACTGTATTTAAGAAGAATCTAAAGGATAAATAAGTGTAGAAAATTGCAAACAAAATGTTTCTTTATGCTTTGCAGTATTCATCTTGTTTTATGTCATTAAACTTATTAAAACAATGTCTGTGACAACAGCTTGCAATGTCACTCAACTGTAGAAAAGAACAATTTCACAAGAGAGAGTCACAGAGAAAGAATGTCAAAATGATGGAGACAAAACTTTGATACAAATTGAGTTATCTGAAATAATAACTGTAATTGTGAACAGAAGTACTTCCCCTTTGTAAATGGTGATAAAGGTGAATGCTATAGTAACTTAAAAAATTTGTCTTTTGGAGATTTTTAGTCTCAACTAGGGCTGTCAAGTGATTAAAAAAATTAATCGTGATTAATCGCGCTATTAAACAATAATAGAATACCATTTATTTAAATATTTTTGGATGTTTTCTACATTTCCAAATATATTGATTTCAATTACAACACAGAATACAAAGTGTACAGAGCTCACTTTATATTTATTTTTATTACAAATATTTGCACTGTAAAAAACAAAAGAAATAGTTTTTTTCAATTCACCTAATGTAAGTACTATAGTGCAATCTCTTTATCATGAAACTCTGCATTCAAAAATAAAACAATGTAAAACTTGAGAGTCTACAAGTTCACTTAGAGCTACTTCTTGTAATCACTCAACCAAACAAGTAAACAAGTTTGTTTACATTTTCAGAAGATAATGTTGCCTGCTTCTTGTTTACAGTGTCACCTGAAAGTGAGAACAGGCGTTTGCATGGCACTGTTGTAGCTGTTGCAAGATATTTACATGCCAGATACGCTAAAGTTTCATATGTCGGGACTATTTAGAAAAGCTGGACGAGCACAAGTCCATGGGGCCGGATGCACTGCATCCGAGAGCACTAAAGGAGTTGGCGGATGTGACTGCAGAGCCATTGGCCATTATCTTTGAAAACTCATGGCGATCGGGGGAGATCCTGGATGACTGGGAAAAGGCTAATGTAGTGCCCATCTTTAAAAAAGGGAGGAAAAAGGATCCTGGGAACTGCAGGCCAGTCAGCCTCACCTCAGTCCCTGGAAAAATCATGGAGCGGGTTCTCAAGGAATCAATTCTGAAGCATTTAGAGGAGAGGAAAGTGATCAGGAACAGTCAGCATGGATTCACCAAGGGCAAGTCATGCCTGCCTAATCTAATTGCCTTCTATGACAAGATAACTGGCTCCGTGGATGAGGGGAAAGCAGTGGATGTGTTGTTCCTTGACTTTAGCAAAGCTTTTGACACGGTCAAAGCTTTTGACACTTGATTCTTGCCATCAAGTTAAAGAAGTATGGGCTGGATGAATGCACTATAAGGTGGATAGAAAGCTGGCTACATTGTCGGGCTCAACGGATAGTGATCAACGGCTCCATGTCTAGTTGGCAGCTGGATCAAGTGGAGTGCCCCAAAGGTCGGTCCTCGGGCTGGTTTTGTTCAATATCTTCATAAATGATCTGGAGGATGGTGTGGATTGCACCCTCAGCAAATTTGCAGATGACACTAAACTGGGAGGAGAGGTAGATATGATGGAGGGTAGGGATAGGATACAGAGGACCCTAGACAAATTAGAGGATTGGGCCAAAAGAAATCTGATGAGGTTCAACAAGGACAAGTGCAGAGTCCTGCACTTAGGACGGAAGAATCCCATGCACTGCTACAGACTAGGGACCGAATGGTTATGCAGCAATTCTGCAGAAAAGGACCTAGGGGTTAGAGTGGACAAGAAGCTGGATATGAGTCAACAGTGTGCCCTTGTTGCCAAGAAGGCCAAGGGCATTTTGGGATGTATATGTAGGGGCATTGCCAGCAGATGGAGGGACATGATCGTTCCCCTCTATTTGACATTGGTGAGGCCTCATCTCGAGTACTGTGTCCAGTTTTGGGCCCCAGACTACAAGAAGGATATGGAAAAATTGGAAAACGTCCAGCGGAGGGCAACAAAAATGATTAGGAGACTGGAACACATGACTTATGAGGAGAGGCTGAGGGAACTGGGGTTGTTTAGTCTGCAGAAGAGAAGAATGAGGGGGGATTTGATAGTGGCTTTCAACTACCTGAAAGGGGGTTCCAAAGAGGATGTTCTCAGTGGTAGCAGATGACAGAACGAGGAGTAATAGTCTCAAGTTGCAGTGGGAGAGATTTAGGTTGGATATTAGAAAAAACTTTTTCACTAGGAGGGTGGTGAAACACTGGAATGCGTTACCTAGGGTGGTGGTGGAATCTCCTTCCTTCGAAGTTTTTAAGGTCAGGCTTGACAAAGCCCTGGCTGGGATGAGTTAGTTGGGGATTGGTCCTGCTTTGAGCAGGGGGTTGGACTAGATGACCTCCTGAGGTCCCTTCCAACCCTGATATTCTATGATTCCATTATTCTAAGTCCCTTGATGCTTCAACCACCATTCCAGGGGACATGTGCCCATGCTGATGATGCGTTCTGTTCAATAATGATACAAAGCAGTGTGGACCGATGCATATTCATTATCATCATCTGAGTCAGATGCCACCAGCAGAAGGTTGATTTTCTTTTTTGGTGGTTTGGGTTCTGTAGTTTCTGCATCAGAGTGTTGCTCTCTTAGGACTTCTGAAAGCATGCTTCACACCTCATCGCTCTCAGATTTTGGACAGCACTTCAGATTCTTAAACCTTGGGTTGAGTGCTGTAGCTATCTTTAGAAATTTCATATTGGTATCTTCTTTGCATTTTGTCAAATTTATAATGAAAGTGTTCTTAAAACGAACATGTGCTGGGTCATCACCTGAGACTACTATAACATGAAATATATGGCAGAATGCGGCAAAAAAAGCAGGAGACATACAGTTCTACCCCAAGGAGTTCAGTCACAAATATAATTAACACATTATTTTTTTAACAAGCATCATCAGCATGGAAGCATGTCCTCTGGAACTATGGCTGAAGCATGAAGAGGCATATGAATCTTTAGAACATCTGGCATGTAAATATCTTGCAACGCCAGCTACAACAGTGCCATGCAAACATCTGTTCTCACTTTAAGGTGACATTTTAATTAAGAAGTGGGCAACATATCTCCCATAAATGTAAACAAATTTGTTTCTCTTAGGGATTGGCTGAACAAGAAGTAGGACTGAGTGGATTTGTAGGCTCTAAAGTTTTACATTGTTTTGTTTTTGAGTGCAGTTATGTAACAAAAACAAAATTTGTAAGCTGCATTTTCATGATAAAGAGATTGCACTGCAGTACTTGTATGAGGTGAATTGAAAAATACTATTTCTTTTGTTTATCATTTTTACAGTGCAAATATTTGTAATAAAAATAATATAAAGTGAGTACTGTGCACTTTGTATTCTGTGTTGTAATTGAAATAGATATATTTGAAAATGTAGAAAAACATCAAAATATTTAATAAATTTTAATTTGTAACCTATTGTTTAATGTTTTTAATCACGATTAATTTTTTTGAGTTCATCACGTGAGTTAACTGTTGTTAATTGACAGACCTAGTCTCAACATATATAGAAGGTCCTTTATGAATTGCACCCTGGTGATTTTCAGTATTATGCAACAATACTAAGTAGATCTAATAGTTGCTTATATGACAACTAAAGAATACAGGGAGTAAAATACTGGCCTCATTGAAGTCAATGATATAGTCTTCATTGCCTTCAGTGGGGTCAGGATTTCACCCATGATGGTTTGTACAGAGTATAGTGAGTGTCTACTGGTGAAGGACCATTAAAAAAATCAGATTTCCAAGTTAACAATGAGTTCTTCAGAAGTTTTGTTGTAGACACATGGTTTTCATTGAGTTTACATTTAAAAAAAACGATGACTTACCTTTGAATAAAATTACTGTGTAATATATTTTTTGTGGTGAGAGGCAAAATTTATATAGCCCTATTCAGTGCTTCAGAAGTGGGGTTTTTTTAAGTGTGACTTTCATGAAGTGAGGATGGATGCTTGATCACCAAAGTTTAGAGAGGCGTTCATTATTAGTAGCATATTTAAGGCATGTTCTTGTCTTTCCGGTCACTTCAGGGGGTATTGCAGCAGCCTCTTAGAGCTCTGGGTTACAACTAGGACTGATGGGTTGAAATTAAAAAAGGAAGGTGTAGACTATAGAAATCAAGAAAAAGTTCCAGTATATTAGAATATGAAAGCACTGAAAGTCTCATTTCTTGGGACCTTTAAAACCTAGACTGAACAAGCTCCTGGAGAATAGACTGAAAGGATTATTCATGCATTGGCCCCTGACAAGAATGGAATAGGTGGTTTAATAGATCTTTTCTCTTTCACACTCATATGATCTTTAAACATACTGGATAAAGCACATTAACTAGTTGTTTCTGCTAAAATAGTTAGCAGTAAAATAGTTGTGTTAAACTGTCATCATCAGGCTTCAAAATTTGCACCCCACTGCAATGATGGAGATGGTTAACTCCCTTCTTAGACTTGTTGGGCCATATTTTCAGACTCCTGTGCAACCAACTGCATGCTTAATCTGCATTCATTTATTAGAGCTACATATGAAGTTGTGGTAGCTGAGTGTATTAAATAACCATTTCCATGCACATTTTCTTTGGTCATTTTGCATGCATACTGATAATAATAGAATCATAGAGGTGTAGGACTGGAAGGGACCTCGTGAGGTCATCTAGTCCAGTCCCCTGCCCTCAAGGTAGGACCATGTAATAACTAGACCATTCCTGACAGGTGTTTATCTAACTTGTTCATAAAAAACCTCCAGTGATGAAGATTCTACAACCTCTCTAAGCAATTTGTTCCAGTGTTTAACTATCCAGACAATTAGGAAGTTTTTTGTAATGTCCAACCTAACCCTTCCTTGCTGCAGTTTAAGCCCATTACTTCTTGTCCTATTCTCAGAGGTTAAGGAAAACAAATTTTCTCCCTCCTCCTTGTAACACTATTTTGTGTACTTGAAAACTGTTATCATGCCCTCCCCTCCTCAGTCTTCTCTTCTCCAGGCTAAACATACCTACATTTTTCAATCATTCCTCATAAGTCATGTTTTCTAGACCTTTAATCATTTTTGTTGCTCTCCTCTGGACGTTCTCCAGTTTGTCCACATCTTTCCTGAAATATGGCACCCAGAACTGAACACAGTACTTCAGTTGAGTTCTAATCAGCATGGAGTAGAGCAGAAGAATTACTTATTGCAGTTGTGCATTCAATCACAATACATTTTTAAAAAATCACTTAGGTTAAATGCAAAAATAGTAATGAATTGTTCAATGAAACAATCATGAATCCAGAAATTCCCTTGCTTAAGGTCAGCATTGTTCATTTGGCAACATTGTACATATGTAGTATTTTCTAATGCCATTACCTCCGTTCACTGTATTATCAATTAAAAAGAACAGGAGTACTGTGGCACCTTAGAGACTAACAAATTTATTAGAGCATAAGCTTTCGTGGGCTACAGCCTACTTCATCGTATGCGTAGAATGGAACATATAGTAAGAAGATATATATATACACATACAGATAAGTTGGAAGTTGCCATGCAAACCGTGAGAGGCTAATTAGTTAAGATGAGCTATTATCAGCAGGAGAAAAAAACTTTTTACCGACTAACACGGCTGCTACTCTGAAACCTGTATTATCAATTGTTTCTCAGGGGTAATATACAAAAGTACAGCATGGGTGAGTTCACAGTGCTAAAGAAACTGCACAAACTGAATGTTGCATTAACCTTAGTTGTCTACTTTTAAAAATTTACTAATCTGAGCACTTAATAATTAATTATTGTTTCTTGGTCCTGAACTGTAGCATTCAAGTCTGTCATTCCTAAGATTATGCTCAGCACTTTTTAAAGACAGGTATAATATTGGTCTTCCCCCAATATAGTAAACATTTTAAATTAAAAAAAGGAATTGAGAGAGGAGTACAGAAACTCTGGTGGACTAACATAGTGCTAAGAGACAAACCAATTAACAGTTAACGCCCTGATGTTGTAAGAGCGTTGTGTCTCCCTTTATTTTTCTCTGCCCACACTTAGCAGACACATACATTATTAAATAGTACTGTGAACTGACCAAAATCACCAATATGACCATGTACTAGCGTTTTCTTGCCAAATGTGAAGGAGAGGTGTTTCTCATACAAATAATATGTATTTTGATTCTTATACCAGGCAGGATGGTGGGAGACAGAGGCCTGGGTAGGGGAGGAGGAATTGCTGACAAAGCCTGAGAGCCATTTGAGTATAGGAAAGGAAAGGACTAAGTCTACCTGGAAAACGTTAAAGGTGGGCAAGAAAGCCTGTGAGTGTAATTAATAGCAGAGAAGTCTAAAGACTGGGGGACATGCGCTGAAGGGTTGAGGAGCAGCTAGGATCACCAGAGAAGTATTCAAGGGAAAGGATAGGAAGCCCCAGAGGTTTCAGGTTTGAAACTCAATCTCAGACTGAAGATTCCCTGACTGATAGTAAATCCTTAGACAAAAGGACATGAATACCTATAACCTTCACTCCTTGTCCCCAAATTATCCTTCTGAAAGCCTTTGTGCTTTTCTTTTTCACCTCCCATGCTACTTCAAATCTCAACAAATAATGAATTGTGCAACTGTAACTATTACCTGTTTGTTTTTCTTAGTGTGGTCTCTGTGTTACTGTGGCATAGCTGCTTCTGGTAAAAAAAAAAAAAAAAGTAACCTCCAAGTAAAGATGCCCTCTTATTTTCCAGTCTACTGCTCTTTGTTCTTTGGAGAATTCCCTTCCTACAGCTTTATCTTTTTTTTTATCACAAATCCATCAAACATATGTCTTATTTTTTTCTCTCTCTAGTGCCACAGCTTTGTTTGTTTAGAAGAGGTTGCTAGTCTTATTTTTTAACAATGTAACTGAGTTTCTAAGAATGTACACCTAACGTAAAATATTGTCTCTCTTTAAAAATAATTGGTATACAGGGTCCGAGTCTCTGGTTCAGCTGATTCTCTCTCAGTGCAGACCAGGGAGAGGTGGACAAAGGTATCACAGAATAATAGGGGTTCATTGTTCCAGCCTTTATATAATCTCTTTGGAGTACTCTATTATCTGACAAGCCCTAGACTTAACCTTTCACAAGGACTAGCTTCTCAGCAATATGAGTCTGAGATTGGGACTTGGGGCTCCAGCCCCTCCCCCATCGCAGTTTCTCATCATGTACTCTACAAGAAGCCCAAATAACTGCTACAGACTGCTGATTTAAGAGGTTTACCCCTCAGGAAGCAATGCAGCTAGTAAGTATCTGCAGAGACACAGGGCAGCCCTTTCAAAACAAGCCTTTATTTTTTAGTTAACTGGAATACAACTGTTGAGAGCCCCGAGGCCAGCAAAAAAACAGCAAGTTTCAGATAAAGTTGGTATTAGCAGAAGTAATTGCTCCATCACGCCATGGCCACCTTGAATTCATTTTAGTCACTGTCTTTCTCTGAGTCTGTGTGTGTTTCTGTTTGCAGCAGCAAACTTACAAACCCGTCTCTTCACACCTTGGGTCTTTGTCCTCCTGCTGGGGACTTTCTACTCTCCACCATGAAAAGACGTAGAGGAAATAATGCGCTCTTGGCTTCTAGTTGTTAGGAGATAATGTCCTGTAGTTGTGTCTTCCACTCACATGGATAGTGCTTGATAATTCATTCATATCAAC
This sequence comes from Lepidochelys kempii, assembly GCF_965140285.1. Classification (NCBI taxonomy): domain Eukaryota; kingdom Metazoa; phylum Chordata; order Testudines; family Cheloniidae; genus Lepidochelys; species Lepidochelys kempii. The sequence continues at coordinate 61,333,280 of NC_136382.1, forward strand.
CCAGACTTGCTAGTTGTTTATGTTCAACAGCCATCTCTCATTCCCCTTGTTATAGAGGAGATATTAATGCCTTCTCATTCAGTGGGTAGTAATACAAAGTGAGTGAGTACACTGAGTATACACCTTCCTACAATGATTACAGAAATACATTCTTCACATCCCTTTCCTCTTTAAGGGCAAAGTAAACAGAATCACTTCCCACCCCCTTCTCCTCTGTCACAGACACAGAAGTTTCTCAACAGTTCTTTTACCTGTATACCCTCTACTTGCCCATGACCCCATCCCATCTCCTGATCTCCCTCATGCCCACTCTCATTCCTACCTTTCTCTTCTCCTTAACCTCTTGTTTGCTTCTGGCTATTTCACCTCACACTACAAGCATGCTCAAGTCTCTGTCATCTTAAAAAATCCATTCTTGATCTCATTTGTGTCTCCAACTAATACCCCATCTCCCTTTTATCTCAAAGCGCATTGAACACACTGTCTACAATCACTGGCGAGTTCCTTTCCTCCAGTTACATCGTAGACCTTCTCCAATCCAGCTTCTGCCCCTTGCACTTGTTCTCACCAGCTCTCTAATCACCTCTTCCTAGCCAAAGCTCAGAACCAGTTCTCCATCCTCATCCTCCTTGATCTGTAAGTTGCCTTTACTCTGTTGAGAATGCTCTTCTTCTCCAAATCTTGTCCTCTCTTGGCTTCCGTGACTCTCCTCTCCTGGTTCTACTCCTACCTGTCTAATCACTTCTTCAGCATGTCCTTCAGAGGCTCTTCATCAACCCTGCTCAAACTTCTCTGGGAGTTCCCTGGGGCTCTGCCCTTCATTCCCTGCACTTTTCCCTCATCACCTTATCTCTGCAAACACAAATTCGACTCACATCTCTATGCTGATGAGTCACAAATCTGCCTATCTATTCCTGACCTGTCTCCATCTCTTTAATCTAAAATCTCAGCCTGTTTCCCTGACATCTTCTCATGCATGTCTAGCTGTCAGTTCAAGCTTAACATGGCAAAACAGTTCTTAGTCTTCCACCCTGATCCTCTCCCCTGCTGCTTTTCCTGGTCACAGTATCACTCAGGCCTGTAGCTTGGGTGTCATCTTTGACTTGGACCTCTCTGTAGCACCTCACATCCAGACTATGTCTAAATCTTGCCAATACTTTCTGCATAACATCTCTTATATCAGAGATAAAGGATAGTCCAGTGGTTAGGGCACTGGTGTAGGCTGTGTGAGACAGGGGTTTAATTCCCTGCTCTGCTATGGACTTTCTTGTGGGATCTTGGGCAAGTCACTTAGTCTCTTTGTGCCTCGCTTACTCATCTGTAAAATGGATATAATAATGCTTCCCTACCTCACAGGACTGTTTGAGGATAAATCCACTAAAGACACTCAAGTGTTTTGGGATCTACTGATGAAAAGTGCTATATAAGAAATAGGAATTATTCATTTCTAAGCTACAGCCCTTCCTATGCATCCACACAGCTAAAGCTCTTGTCCAAGATCTCATCATCTCACATCTTGATTACTGCAACTTACTTCTCTGGCCTTGCTAAATGCAATCTTGCCTGGCTCATTTCCATTGAGAATGCTGCTGCAAAGATTACTGTGATCCCTCTCTTTGAATCCCCTGCCCTACCTGTGTGCTTTCTCCCATGCTGCCCCTTATGCTTGGGAGGAGCTCTCCATAAATATCCAGAAAGCTCCCTCATTATCCTCCTGCAAAACCCTACTCAAAACTGCTGTGATGCCTACAAAAAACTTGACAATGGTTAGGATGCTGTGGTGCTGAGACTGCTGCCTTTCACACTGAACAGTATTGTGTCCTTATCTGTCTTATACTTAGATTGTGAGCTCTTTGGGGCAGGGACTGTCTTTTTGTTCTGTGTTAGTACAGTATCTAGCACAATGGGCTCCTGGTCCATGACTAGCGCTCCTAGGTGCTACAGCAATACTACTAATAAATAATAACTTTATCACACTCTTATGACTCCTGAGACCAGTTAGGGACCATTCCTGTCCCTGGTATAGGTTAGAACAGTTGAGGGCTGCTCTAATTTGTGCCTACATGTCCATAATTCTAAGGGCCCAATCCAGCAGCTGGGGATGTCTTGAGCAAACAGGCGTTGCCTTGACTTTGCCCCTTTTTACCCCCCCGCACTGGGATTGGGAGGCAGTTTAGTAGAAGCCCATTATGGCTGCTCCATGGCAGCCACCTGGTATGCCCTTTGATTCAGGGACTGTCTCTTACTATGTGTCCGCAGAGTGCCTAGAAAAATGGAGTCCTGATCTTCGTAGAGATCTCTGGTTATTACTGTACTATAAATAATAATGTGTCATATAAGATCTATGGTGATGCATAGCCAGTTTATTGGCTCAAGGTGATGCTTCCTGCATATTCTCAGGCAAAATCTGAACTTCTGTTGTTAGATGGATTCTGTGTGATATGAAACATTTCCTTAGTAATGATTTTGAGTCCATCACACGAGCACCACAGGTCTTGATTAATGTCAAAAGCAAGTGTCAGAGGACTCTGCTGTCTGCGTTATAGGTTTTTCCCCCACTCTCTGCTGCTCTGTGTTTTAATAGCAATCTCTCTGTAATTTCAAACAGAAGGCTCTGCAGGGGGCTCCTTTCCTGCTGATCAAATCACTATAGCATGATTAAGCAATTTTTAAAATATTATGTGATTAAAAAGCAAAGTTTATCTTTAATTATACAGAGCAACTAGCTAATGATATACATGGGTATTTCCCATCATGTCAACAGCTGGACTCCTCAACACTGCTTCTCTTCCTTAAGATTTGTGATTTAGTGCTTATTCTAAATAAATTGGCCTTTCAAATACACGGAGAGAAGACAATTAAAAGCAAAAAAGAAACAGTGGTCACTTTCATGCACAGCATTTAAAATAAATCTTTGTTTGACTTAAATAAAACGAATCTGAATAAAGTGGAATGTCTTGTTACTACATCGGGACTTCCATTTATTAATTCAGTGGGACTCCATGGCAGCAGAAGGAGTATTGGTTTGGGATGAGGAGTTCCAGAAATTCTAGTTCTGTGAATTTATCACACAGCTGTGAACATCCCCAATTAAAAGTCTTTGCTTAAAAATATGTTAACAGTGTCACAACTCCTGATGATATGGCCTGTCAGTCTGTCTAGTCACTAAAACCAGTGGTATCACTCAAAACGCCAATGGCTTAATATTATATTTTAATAGAACGTGGCCAAAATATAACAAAAATCTCACATCTCTCAGCAAGAGTTTAAATCCTGTCCTTCCTCTACATATGTCCCCAGAAGCAATGGAACTAGTGCAGTTCCACTGCTTGTGGGGATTTTTGCCACAGAACTCAGCTCCACATAGGTTGTTGCTCTTACTTGGTGCAGTGGGGATTGTACAGGGATGTCCTGAAGGAACCGTGGACCAGTGGATTTGCCATTGCATGAATAGCACATGATTCTTGTGAACTGAGGACACAGTAGTGTTGGCGACTATTACAGCAGTATTAAGGCTAGAGCACTATTTGAGCTGTGGTTTATGATGGTGCTTCATTCTTTTATTTTATTCTGCAATATCTCCTGCAGGACTGCTAGCACCAGACTTTGCTTCCATTTGTGAACTGCAAATGGAAAAATGGGGTTATTTTAATTTTAAATACATAATTAAATAGAAATAAATTAGCAACAAAATTTGAGTCTCAAGGCTGCTTTCAGATATAATCTATATAGGAAAAAGTAGGAAATAGGATTTTCTTTGGTTAGATGCATTCTGGTAATTGGAGTCCAAGAGTATCCTGACTTGAATGGCTAGGTGAATTCACTGGGCTTGATTCTGTTCTCACTTACATTGGTGTAAATCAGGAATAACTCTATAGCAATCAATGGAATAACACCAATGGAAGGATTAAAGTCTACTGTGTCTTGCATCTTGAGATAAACTCTGAATACTAGAAGCCGGGGATACTGTTGTACTGTGGCTGTGTTGTTTTCCTTCCATGGCAGGAGTATTGGCTGAAATATCCCTACATGGCTGCTGGAGGGGGTCCCACCACTTTAAATGATAAACTCTGTCTAGTTTTCCAGTAACCTAATTGACTTATAGTTTGTCTGCTTCGTTGTAACTCTGGACTTTGTCATTTGGATCTCAGGCTCTTCCGGTTTCTCTTATGGCTGCTTCACTCAGATCCCTCTGTATTATACTTCATCTCCTCACCCCACCAGGTCAGTTTTATACAATCCAGGATATCTACTTAGACATATGTAAATGTATATGTCACTTCTTAACTGTTGTTTGTAGTGTTGTAGCCATGTTGGTCCCAAGATATGAGAGACACATGATGGCTGAGGTAATACCTTTTATTGGACCAACTTCTGCTGATGAAAGAGACCAGCTTTTTGAGCTCTTCTTCAAGACCTGAAGTTGATCCAATAAAAGTTCTGAATTGCACAGATGTATAAGCACCATGCAAAACACTAGAAAATATCTTGTGGATAGCTGTCCTATGCTGATATGTAGTGGATGTCTTCTCCACGTTTCATCTCATCCAGCAGAATGCTACATTGAAAACTGAATAACTATATTACAGTAATTTTGCCACCGGGAACAGGCCTTAACAGGGCTAATAAAAGTCCGTCGTCCATGAGAATGGTCTAACTTGCATGCATGTTTGTCAGTGTCTCATGCTAGTATTAAAGCTACTTTGCCCTACTGTTAGCTGAATGGCTAGGAAGGCTTAACTGGAAAAAGCGTTGGCTTACTAATTTGAAACGGGCTTATGGACAAGATGTAACTTTTATTTTTCACTGAATATTTGTGCCCTAAGTTCCAAGTTAACTCACAGGTTTTTTTACATCTATATTTGAAAAGCGATAGACCATCTTTTACATTAGTAACATACATTTTTGGAAAGAAAAACACTTAAACAAAAAGCTCTGTGAGTCCTTGTATAGTAACCACAATCACCTAATATTCTCACAGAATAATAATGATGAAGTAGTATAGTATAGACTTCTCAGACAGTCTTTTATAGGTTACATCTGTGGAATACTTTCCACATAATTCACAACATCCTTGTCTCATATAAAGGAATAGAACCTCTCTAATTCATTTTCAGTAGATTGCACTTACATATTCACTTGTATCTTTTTTCATAGTGGAAGTTTACTGTGCATCGCAATATAGTTTAGTGACAATACTGAAAATATTGGAGCTTATTAACAATAATGTTATAGATATCCACACATAGGTCAGAATCCTTGGTATAAGTTAGGTCATTAAAGCATATCAAACTGCAGGTATTGTTTTTGTGTTTCTCACAGAGGAAATGTAGGTTGAGTAACCTAGGCTTACCCATAAACTCTTGCTAAGCTACAAAGTGACTTCCTTTTCTATTCTTTTCTGCTATTTTAAATGCTTTATATCTATACAATTGTAATAGAGATATAGTAAGAATATAAGAACAGCCATACTGGGTCAGACCATCCGATCAAAGGTCCATCTAGCCCATTATCCTGTCTTTCAACTAGCTTTTTCCAAGGTCACATCAAGCTTCCTATGCTCCTAGTTGGCTTTCTTCCTGCTTCATGGAACCACACACACATACACAACCACACACAGTGTGGAACCCACCCACCAAGTGCTAATTTCTAGGCAGACTCTATTAAGTTTTAGTGTGGCCACCTAAGTGTTTCTTACAACTATCTTACATGAAGACTATGTTCACACCCAGTCTCAAAGAGGTTTATGATCCATGCAGTCACCAGTACCTCTCAGCATATCCCTCCTCCCCTTAGCTTTGCCCATCATTCCAATGGCACCCAAAATGGTGATGTCCTGTGTGACCCATCCCAAACAGAAAATAAACAATTTAACAAACTAACAATGAAACAAGGTTTCTACATATGTACAGTGTCTGTCAAGATGCCTTCACAAATCAATTTTTATTCCCATTCAAATTCCTGTGGCATTTTTTGCTCCCTGATGGACTTTCTTTCCACCCAGGAAGGAGAAACTTTCAGTCAGTCCCTGAGGAACTCCTATTATTTCTGTGGAATTTGCTGCCTTAGGCAGACCTTGCCCATTTTGTTTGAATGGGAGATTCACTGCTGTAACTTTCTCAGACTCATTTTTCACAGCTACAGTCTCTGATTTAGGGAGCAGGCAGCCATGCTGAAATGCTGTCCCCCAAACTGTAAGCACTAGCATCTGTGTACAATAGGAAAGGGATTTTGAAACATAAATATGCAAAGACAGGAGAAGTCACAACAGCCCTTTTCAACTCTGAAAATGCTAAATCACACCTTGTTGACCACTGAAATAGTTTCTAATACTTTGGTTTATACTCCTATGATCATGTACTCTGTAGCTGGAATAGAGACAAGTCTTTTTAAACTAACTTCTTAAGGTGATGTGTGCTGCATATCACAGTTTATTTATTTTTTCCCATGCACTGTGTTTAATTTAAGGCGCTAATGCCAATCCCTAGCTTCATTTTGTGCTTCACAATTTATCAGAAGCAACATACAATTGCTGTAGCCATTGTGTAATCAAGGCAGCCATTTATTTTAATTATCTTTTGTTCCTCAACACACTGTTGTCCGATCTTGATTTGAGACTCTTGGTGCTAGTGTATTACAAGTAATAATTAACAATCAGGCTGGCATATTGACGATTAATGCGGTCCCATGATAAGGTTGTCTGTTAGGCTGGTTCTGAGGTACTCTGCATTCTGACCCTTCAAGTCACCTTATTTAAAGATTTTTTATGGACTATGGCTAATATTTCTCAACTGAAGTCCAATGACATCTTTGCAGACAAGGAATGTGAAATTATCATGGCACATTTTTCCATTATACTCTCCAGTTTCTGTGGTTTACCATATCATCAGATTAAAAATGAATCAGGCTAAAATCTGATACCCAGTTAGTTAACGCCAATCCAGACTTATTTTTCTAAGCCAGTTAAGTTCTTTTTATAGCAGTATACAATAATGCTAAATAGTGCTCTTACTGCTTAGTGTCATTTAACATTTCTATTATACACTCTATCCAGGTATTAAAGCAAAGAGGAAGAGGAAGCTGTCAGGACACCAGCTAATGAGGAGGGAGAGCTTCAGAGAGTGTTGTTTCCTGAAGCCCGGGAGAGATGGAGGAGCGCTGCTTTGGCAGAAGAGAGGAAGCTTTTTTTCCCTTTACTTTAACTCCTGATCTCATACTTTTTAGCACATTGCTTGGAGGATTTAGCTGCATGATTCCTTTTAATGTTAATGACAGACGCATGGAAAAAGGTATTGCTAGAAAGATACCCAATGTGGAATAAATGTCATTTTGTTTTACATTTTACATGTATGGCCTGATTCTGTTCTCACCCTTGTTTTACTCTGGTGACTTCAGCGGAACAACACCTAATTTACACAAATTTATGTGGAGAATCAGGCCCATAGTAAAGTACTTTAAAATTATTGGCACAAAAGTGCACATCTTTGAGCTCAGATTTTAGATTTTGTATACCTTAGACTAATAAATGTACCAAGTTCCTATTTTAATGAACTCTGGTGATAAAGACAGAAATGTTATTTTGTTCAACTATAGCTGCTCATGCTGAAACCACTCGCGTATGTTTTTCAAATTTGATAGCATAGAAGGTGTAATAAAAGATTGATTCATTTTTATTTGGATGTACTATATTCCATTTTTACCCTATCCCAAGTTAATCACATATATTTCAGATCTGAGGAATATTAATGGATGATTTATATGCAGGTAACATTATGAAGTACACAAATTAGGTGGAAAAAGGCCTATTAAATCATCCACTCCATTTCCCTGCAAATGCAAGATTGTTCCCTACAGTACACTTTCTACTGTTTTATCCAGTCTGCTGCTTAAAGTCACAAGCAATGGAACGTCCACTGCTAGTTTGTGAAGGACTCCTGAGACCAATATTCTCCACTGACAAGTATGCCTTGTTCAAGTTTCTTTATTTAACCCTATTATGCCTACTAAGAGGAAATGATAGAAAATCAGAAATTCCATCCTGCGAGAAATTCCAATATCTCAACATTTTTTGTCCCAAATTGGGCAAAATTTTGAAATAAACTTTTTTTGTGTGGATTGAAAAGCTCTGAAAAGTTTTGATTCAGAAATATCAACGTTTTGTCTTGACATTTTTAACAAAATATTGCAACATTCACCAATTGAAATGTTTCATTTTGGTTTGTAAAACTGAATTGGAACATTTTGTTTCAGCTCAATTCAGTATTGAACTGTGTCTGTCCAAGCTTCCTCTGTGCCTCATGCAGTCAATTACCAGCAATGGAGTAGTGTTGTGACCTGCAATGGCTGTGCCATGTTTTCCTTCTTGCCAGAAACCAGGATGGATTTTCTCTGTCTGAAGTGCAAGCCAACGGCTGTGCTGGAAAAAAGGCTTTGTGATCTGCAAGGACAAGTACAGACACTGCGGCGCATCAGAGACACCGAGGAGTTTATGGACAGCCACGGTATGTCTACACTTGGAGCTGGAAGTGTGATTTCCATCTTAAAGAGACATGCTCATGCTAGCTCTGATCAAGCTAGCACACTAAAAGTAGACTGTACGTGCAATAGTGCGAGTGGCCACTTCCCACAGCTCCCATTGGCTGGGAACGGCAAACTGCAGCCACTGAGAGCTGCGGATGGCGGTGCCTGTGGACGGTCATTATAAACAAACTGTCTCGCGGCCTGCAGGCCGCAGGTTGCCCACCATTGTTCTCCAGGGAGAGGGAGCTGAACAGTTTGGATGGCTTCCATTTCATTAGCTGGGTGTAGTGGGGCAGTCACTCTGCTCCGGCCCTGAAGGTGTTAAAACCAGCCCTGGGAAAGGGCTGCCCCAGGGAGCCAATAGGAAAAGGCTGGGAGGCAGCCAGGCAGGGTCCTATAAAAGAGCTGCAGGGCCAGGAGGCAGGGCAGTCACTCTCTAGCTTTGGAGAGAGATGGACCTAGCTGCCTGAAGGAGCAAAGGGTACCATGGACAGAGCAGTGCTTGGAAAGGGGCAGGCTGAGCTGGGGAGCTCCCAGGCTCCGACTTCCCAGGCTGCTGCCTGACATGAAGGCCTAGAGAGGTACTGGGCTGCAGAGAAAGGCAGCCGTTCCAAACCCCCCTTGCCAATGATGAGTGGCCATTACACTGCAGTCTGCCCCAGTGAACAGGGTCTGGATGATGAGTGGCAGTAACCACTGAGGCGAGGTGGGCTTAGGGGGTTGGGGGTTCCCCTGGAAGGGGAGACCCAGAGAGTGGGGATACTGCTGGGGCAGAACTCCAGGGTAAGGGGCACTGGGGTCCAGGAGGGACATGCAGGCCTGAGACAGGTGAGCCACTGGCCTGCAGAGGGTGCTCTGGGCTGGAATCGAGCTAATTCCCAGGACAGCCAGCAGGTGGCGCCACACCAGTAAGTGATCGCTTTGCTACACCGGGGAACTAATCTTTTCAGAGACAGATGAATCATGGCATGGACATTACATTAAAACAAAAGGCACATGTGATGCATGATGGAAAAGGGTTAAGCATCCTGCAGGTTAAATTAAACTTTTAAAAACATATGGGTAGATAATATTTGTGTTTTTGTGTATTTACATATATATTGGTGGAGGTCAACAATGTAATTCAACAGTCCCTGTCTATGCTGTATTCTGTTAATTCAGAGATCATAGGAACATATTAACATTTAAATGTAACATAAACATCGGATATCGCTGTATTCATCTCTCTTTGAAATGTCTAGCAAATCATCTGCGAATAGTGGAAAAACAGGCAATTGCCTTATGTTAATCTGTGGATAATTACCAGTGATGCTTAGGAAATGGGTCTACTTCAAAATCCCCATGAGTACCTATTGTTTACCAGAGGACTCCAAGCTGTCGCAAGAAGGCCTGGAACTGTATAAAGATGTTTGTGTCCCAATCTTTTTAATCTCAGACCTGCTTGAGGCTTCATGCAGCGACAGCCTAAGCCATAAGTATTGAGATTGCACTACTGACTGGACCGCCCTGAATATAAACATTGGACTATAACCTATGAACTATTTCTGAAAGTACTCTTTGCATCTACAAAGTTCACCATCTCTGCTATGTATCTGAAACTCAAGATTGTACTAATGTCTGTATGTATACTGATCTTTTAACCATACTCTCTATCTTTTCTTTTTTAATGAATTTTAGTTTAGTTAATAAAAATTGGCTGTAAGTGTGTATTTGGGTAAGATCTGGAATATTCATTAACCTGGGAGGTAATGTGTTCAATCCTTGGGGATTGGTAGAATTTATTTATATGATTAATAAGATTTTCAGTAATCCTCATCATATTTGACTTGGGTGTCTGACGGGAGGCCTGAGGCTGCGTTACTTTAGGGGAACTGTGTTGTTGGCTTCTGGGTAACCAGTGAGGTATTACAGAAGATGTTTTGTGCTGGCTTGGTAAATCTAAGTATTGGAATATCCACCAGCTTTGGGGATTGTCTGTCCCATTCTTTGCAGTTCACTCTAATTGAGTGACCTCAGTTGGCTCCCCTGGGACTCCGGTCACAGGGTTTAAAGAGGGGACAAACAAGCACTCATTTAACACAAAATCAGGATATTGAAATTCTTTAATTGCCTATACACCAATTGCTCATTTATGAGTAGTAATACCAAACCTGGTGGGATAATTCGTGTGTTTGGAAATGTTAAAATCAATAGTTAGGATGTATTTAAGAAGGACTAAGTGTGCAAAGGGAGAGAGGGAGTGGCATTACCTGTTTCTGAGTCACTGACAACTTGGAAACAAATGGTCAGGAATGCTTATTGGTCAATGTCCTAACAAATAATGCACATTATAATATAGTTTATATTCATCACTATCAACTTCCCCTTTTTGCCATTGATAATAAATATAATATAATATACTATAATATAAATCCATACAATAAATGGTATAAAGGAGATGTTGATAGCAAATAATATAAACCAGAAGCTAAGAATTTTAGAAAATTCATAAGGGAAGCCAAAGGCCACAAGAACAAATCCATGGTCAGAAGAATTAAGGAAAACAAAACAGAGATTTTTTAAGTATAACAGGAACAGAAGGAATCCTAACAATTGCACTTATCAATTATTAGATACAAATGGTATAATTATCAGTAATACAGAAAAGGTTAAGTGTTAAGGAGTAAGTGTTCAATGAACATTTCTGTTCTATATGTGGGAAAAAGTCAGATCACGTATCTAAAATCAGACAATGATGATGAAATACTTTCCAGTCCAACATTAACTCAGGATGATGTTAAACAGGTGCTACTAATTAGATATGTTAAAATCGTTATTGGATAAGTTGCATCCAAGAGTTTTAAAAGAGCTGCCCAAGGAACTTTCTGGATCACTAATGTTCATTTTCAATAACTCTTGGAACACTGGGGAAGTTCTAGAGGGTGGTGGAAGAAAGTTAATGATATGCCAGTATTTTAAAAGGGTAAATGAAATGATCTGAGTAATTATAGGTTTATCAGCCTGACACTAATCCCGGGCAAAATAATATAATGGCAGATATGGGACTCTATTAATAAAGAATTAAAGGAGAGCAATATAAATAACACCAATCAACATAGGTTTATGGAAAACAGATCCTGTCAAACTAACTTGATATTTTCTTTTTGATGAGATTATCAGTTTGGGGTTGCCAAAATTAACAATGTTGATGTAATATATTTAGTCTTCTGTAAAAGATTTGACTTGGTAATGCATGACACTTTGATTAAAAAACTAGAACAATACAAAATTAATCCATTTAATGTATGTCATGTTAAAAACTGGCTGACAGATCTCTAAAAGTAATGGCAACCAGGAAATCGTTATTGTGAGTGGGTATATTTCTAGTGGGGACCCACAAGCACTGGTTCTTGGCTCTGTTCTATTTAACAATTTTATCAGTGACCTGGAAGAAAACAAAAAATCATTACTCATAAAGTTTGCAGATGTCATAAGGATTAGGGGAGTTGTAAATAAAGAGCAGGTCACTGATACAGATCAATCAGGGTTGCTTGGTAAACTAAGTGCAGACGTATGTGTTTCAGTTTGTTCGAATGCGAAATCATACATCTAAAACAAAGAATGTAGCCCATACTTACAGGAAAGGGACTCTCTCTGGGGAAGCAGTGACTCTGAAGAAGACTTGGGGCTAATGGTGGATAATCAGCTGAACATGAACTCTCAGAACAATGCTGTGGTCAAAAGGGCTAATGAGGTCCTTGAGTATGTAAAAAGGGGAATATCAGGTAAGAATAGAGAGGTTATTTTATCTCAGTATTTGGCACTGTGTAACCACTGCTGGAATACTATGTCCAGTTCTGGTATACACAAGAGTCTAAATATATATAAAGCAGGATGTTGAAAAACTGGAGAGGGTTCAGAGAAGATCTACAAGAATGACTAAAGGATTGGAAAACATGCTTTATAAACTATGTTTACACTATGAGCTAAAGGTGTGATTCCCCTGCTCATGTACATATGCTCGTGCTAGCTCCCTTTGAGAAAACTGGAAATCTTTTAATCAAAATTGGATGTTTTTCTAGAAGATATGGTAAGCCTAATTTCAGTACCAGGCAAATTTCCTGAAACTAAGACCTTGTCTACAATAGAATTTAGTTCAGTATAATTTATATCACTCAGGGGGTTTGAATAATCCACACCTCTGACCGACATAAATTATACCAACCGAAGCGCTGGTGTAGACAGCAGTAGGTCAGTGGGAGAGGCTCTCATGGGAGGTGGAATAATTAAGCCGACTGGAGAGTTCTCTCTCCCGTCAGTTTAGAGCAGCTTCACCAGATGCTGTAGTGTCATGCTTCTAGTGTATATGTAGCCTAAGTGAACACAATTATCAGATATATAGATGAACACAGTATGTTGGGGAAGAGTCAACCTGGATTTTGTAAAAGGGAAATCATGCCTGACTATGGCATGCTAGTGCTTCCTTTTTCATCTGAGCTTCCTGCTGCTCAATTTCTGTCAGGCTTCTTGATGTGAATGCAACAGGTCTTTGGTCTCCTTCTGGATGTTTTTGTTTAGCACTTCTCCTATGCCATGTGAAGATGTTACTGTTACTGGATAGTTTACTGGGTATTGTTCCAATACAGGTTGAGATGTCAGTAGTTCTTTTACTTTATTGTGTTTTGTTATGGTCTCCCCCAAATCCACATATTATGACCCTTAAGGAGATTTCCCAAGGGTTTTCTTAGATGAGCTAAATTTGATAAGAATTTACCAAAATAATTTGTTATGCCCAATCATTTTACAGCAAAAATGATTTAGGATTTGAGTAAGAGAAATAGTTGCCTTCAGTTCTCTGAATCCAGCTGAATTCCCTGTTTGCTAATTATCTGTTTTACAAATTTTATCTGCTTCTATCCAAATTCACTTTTCTCACATTTTAGAGTGAGATTGGCTTGTTTGAAGCATTGAAAAACTGCACGCAATCCCTCATCATGTTATTTTTATCTCTGTCATATACCAACACATCATCCGTATGGCAAAGGACGCCAAGCAAACCTGACACGATCTGAGAGATTCTATTTTGGAAATATTCTGGTGTTGAAGATATGCTGAATGGAAGCCAATTAAAATAGTACCTTCCAAATGGGGTGATGAATGTCGTTAGCTATATAGATTCTTTAGCAAGGGGGATTTGCTAGAAGCCTGCTGTAACATCTAACTTTGAGAAGACTTGGGCCTCTGGTGTCTGGTCAACTGTGGGAAATGTGTCGTTCTCTGCTCATGCTTTTATTGAGTGATGAGATGCATGCAAATTTTGATCTTGCCATTGGGCTTCAGGTCTACAACCATCCTGACACACTACACTAGTCAGTGGGTTTTTCTGTGTGGGAAACAACCCCCATTTCACCATTCTCTTTCATTCTATTTTGACTTTCCCTAGCAAAGTTATAGAGATACGGTGTGGAGCAGTGAGAGCAAAGGGAGTTGCTGATGGAACTAGTTTTATTTTGCATTCTCCTGACAGCTTTCCTAGACTTATAAAGAAATGTGGATATAGCTCCTGTATAGTTTGCTTTTTCCCATTAGTGCATTTCAGCTTCTGTACTGGATGTAGTCCTTGTATCACTGGCGACCCAAGTTAGAGGGTTGTTAGTCCTTGTATTACATATATTATTTGCTGAAGAACTTTTCATCCTCGCTCTATTCTTTATTTCTCAAGGAACTGGTCACAAACATCCAATTTAGCCTCACAGAGACTTTTAATTGGTCTTTGCAGATCTCCATTCCAAGACCTCTTACAATCTTTGGCAGTCCCTACTCCCCAGGATCAATTTTAAATGTAAGATTTGGACAATTTACTGTCATGCTTGTGTCCCAAGGTGTGTGTTGTCTGTTCTACTAAGAATAGAATCCTGAATAGAATGGCCTCATTGTTTTTACTGTTCTTGGTGACTTGAATGCTATTGCAAAATGTCTCATTTTTATGACATCTCCTACATTTTCCTCATTGTTGCTAGCTGTGGCTTGGTATCTTGCCACATCTTCAGCAGTTTTTCCAAGCTTCCTCCACAGTTCTTCTCCCAAGGTTCTTTGGTTGCCCACTCTCTAGCTGTTCACTCTTACATTTGGTCTAATTGCTCCTTTCACATTTTTGTCCTTTCTCTTTAGTGTCAGTATAGTCTGATGCAGTTTCCCCTATGTTGCTAGCATTGCTGTTCTTTTATGGCTATCTTAGTCTAACTCAAGCTGTGCTGATTTCTGGCATCTCTTATGCCAACACTTCTCCTGTCTCTTATTAGTTCTTCATTCTGCATTTGCAATGTTCAGCAAGACTATTTACTATTAATAAAAGTCTCAACTGTTTCCCCTTGTTATTGGTACCTTCTATTAAATTCGGCTCTTTCGTATATAACATTCTGTCTGCTTATGAAATGGGCAGCAAAATCCTCTGTCACTTGGGAGTATTCTTTCTTTTCTTCATTAGTGAGGGCACATAGGACACCATCATCAGCCATGGAAAATATCAGGGCATTTACCTGGTATTGTGCTAAGTATGAGTCTGAGTGTTGAGGGATCAGGGTCTTAGGGCCTTTTGGAGATGGGTGAAATTTTGCCCCAATTTATGTTCGAATTAAAGTGATAATATACCACTGAGAGGTATTTTGGGGCTAGACTATAAATATACTGCTCATTCACTGGGCTGGTGATGTTTTATTCTACTTTGAGTTAACAATGAAGGGGGATTGCTTTCTTGGAGGGAGGGACGAGAGTAGGTTCAAGAAGAGTATTAAAACAATAACTTTACACTTCATTGGATGGTGTTCAACAGATGTGTTTTTCTATTTCATGAAGTCTGAATACTATAATGTGCTCATTTTGTGAAATGAGCTTTGAGTATATTTGCTTCCTTTGCAGCACTTGGTGAATGTTTTCATTATCTTTTGCTGGGCTTGCAGTTTGACTGGAAGTTACTTTGACAGCAGTCCACAGATATGTTGGAGGTGTTTTGCTGCTTTGAATGTATTGTGCTATATTTGCTGTACTTCATAACTTGCTGTGCTGATGTCATAGAATCATAGAATCACAGAATATCAGGGTTGGAAGGGACCTCAGGGGGTCATCTAGTCCAACCCCCTGCTCAAAGCAGGACAAATCCCCAATTAAATCATCCCAGCCAGGGCTTTCTCAAGCCTGACCTTAAAAACTTCTAAGGAAGGAGATTCTACCACCTCCCTAGGTAATACATTCCAGTGTTTCACCACCCTCCTAGTGAAGAAGTTTTTCCTAATATCCAACCTAAACCTCCCCCACTGCAACTTGAGACCATTACTCCTTGTCCTGTCCTCTTCTACCACTGAGAATAGTCTAGAACCATCCTCTCTGGAACCACCTCTCAGGTAGTTGAAAGCAGCTATCAAATCCCCTCTCATTCTTCTCTTCTGCAGACTAAACAATCCCAGTTCCCTCAGCCTCTCCTCATAAGTCATGTGTTCCAGACCCCTAATCATTTTTGTTGCCCTTCGCTGGACTCTTTCCAATTTATCCACATCCTTCTTGTAGTGTGGGGCCCAAAACTGGACACAATACTCCAGATGAGGCCTCACCAATGTCGAATAGAGGGGAATGATCACGTCCCTCCATCTGCTCGCTATGCCCCTACTTATACATCCCAAAATGCCATTGACCTTCTTGGCAACAAGGGCACACTGCTGACTCATATCCAGCTTCTCGTCCACTGTCACCCCTAGGACCTTTTCCGCAGAACTGCTGCCTAGCCATTCGGTCCCTAGTCTGTAGCTGTGCATCGGGTTCTTCCGTCCTAAGTGCAGGACCCTGCACTTATCCTTATTGAACCTCATCAGATTTCTTTTGGCCCAATCCTCCAATTTGTCTAGGTCCCTCTGTATCCTATCCCTGCCCTCCAGCGTATCAACCACTCCTCCCGGTTTAGTATCATCCGCAAATTTGCTGAGAGTGCAATCCACACCATCCTTCAGATCATTTATAAAGATATTGAACAAAACCGGCCCCAGGACCAACCCCTGGGGCACTCCACTTGACACCGGCTGCCAACTAGACACGGAGCCATTGATCACTACCCGTTGAGCCCGACAATCTAGCCAACTTTCTACCCACCTTATAGTGCATTCATCCAGCCCATACTTCTTTAACTTGCTGACAAGAATACTGTGGGAGACCGTGTCAAAAGCTGTATTTTAATGTATTTTATTTCAGTTGAATTCTGTTTGTGTGAGGAAAATGCATCCTCCAAGCACAGAATATGTTCTCTTTACAGATTGAGGCTGGATTATTTGTTCTGTCTGGGTTCAGAAGCTGTATTTTACTCTTGTAAACCATGCTTGAAGTGTTCTCATTGTTCACTGTGCCTGAAGTTTTTTTTTGCCAAGCAGGTAGATGAAGAACGATTGGATGAAAGGTGGGATAATTCAAAGGAGGAGGCTCATGTAGATGTATAGAAACATTGTGGAAGGGGTGGGGAGGATGGCAAAGAATAAAATAAATTATACAGAAGACATCTGAAAAGACAGCACTAGCCTTTTGTTTTTGACTTTCCCATATGTGTATAGGATTTTTTTCTGACTTCTACTGCAGACTTAGTTTAACTGAGAGGAAAGAAATATATGGCCAGAAAAGACCAAAAGAATTCAGTGTGGACTTCCAAAGAAATCAAAGAAGGCACTTCAGAAAATATTCTTCAGACAAGAAGGCTTATAATAGATTCTTGATCACAATAGATTTTGAATATGCTGGTAGTACAAATAGCAACAATAAATGAATCAGTAATGAAGGCTGCATTTTTCTGAATGCAGTTGTAGTAGGAGGAATATTTCCTTATAGTATTGTTAACCAACCCATGAAATACAAGGCCTGTTGCATTGCAAGGGAAAGTAATGGACTTTTTGTTATAGAAACGAATGAGCTAAACAAACAGAAATTTGAAACTGTCTACACTACAAGTCAGGATGAAGCTACACTAAGAGTTAGGTGGCTTCTGTCACTCCATCCCCAAAACTGTTCTTATCATTTGTTTCAAAAGCCACTGCTGTGTCTCTTGATTTTCACTCAGCCTCACAGGAGGCTGTGCCTGGGCCAGCAGAATAAAGCCAAGGCTCCAATGCCATTGTGCAGTTAAATGCTAATGAAATCAAAAATAGCAAAAGAAAAATGAAAACCAGTGATTTTTTTAGGAGCAGGTGGAAAAATATAAAAGGATATACTGTTAAAAATCCAAAGAATGTAGGAAAAAGTGAAGTCATGGGAGTTTTGCTCTCGGTTCAATAGGGCCAGGATCTGACCCCATAAATAGATTGCTAAAACATAGACTAAGGCATTTAAAGTTTATGCTTGAGACAAGTGTTGAAGGTAAAATTTCTTGTCAACCACTGTAAGAAAGAGGACAAATTAAAGAGGTCAGATAAAGGGAATAGAATTTTGTTAATCCATTTCCTCGGTTGGCAGGATAGAAATTTGACACAATTTCTTTATTCTATATTAAGAAAAAGGTGACATTAACTGTGTCACTTGGTCCTCTATATTCAAGGAAATAATCAGATGTAATCTTCCAATGTGAGAGTCAAAGGTCTTTACTCATTTTGGTAGCCCTTTCATGAGATAACTGTGGACAAATGGTGCAATTAAATTGTTTGTTGAATCTACTGAGTCACAAGAATAACTCTTGAGCTTTTTCATGGAGAACCATACTATGGAGAAGCTTTTCAAAAATGGGTGCTCTGGCCAATGGAAATGGCTGGGTTCTTTTGAAAACCAGGCTATTTATTTAGGTGCCTGAATGTGGATTTAGAAGCCTGGATTTTCCAAGCACCCATGCTTGGAAATATTTGGTCTGTAAATTCCATGCTTTTTCACATGTGAGTTGGTGAGGGATAACATTAGTGTTCCAGTTGTGATTCAGGGAATGAAGTCAAGCAATATTTACAGATTACAGTGTTGTTGTAACTGTATCGATCCCAGTATACGAGAGAGACAAGGTGGCAGAAGTTCTGGAACTAGGGGTGCTGGAGGTCCTGCAACACACCCAGGCTTGAAGTGGTTTCCATTATATAGAGTTTGGTTCAATGGCTCTCAGCATCCCCACTATAAAAATTGTTCCAGCACCCCTGCAAGGTGAATGAGGTAATAGCTTTTACTGCACCAACTTCTGATGGTGAAAGAGACCTGCTTTCAAGTTACACAGAGCTCTTCTTCAGGTCTGGACATTATACTGTGTAAAGGTATTTACAGTGTGCATGGAAGATTCAGGTGAATGTACCCTTTGGGAAAAATAACCATCATGGATGCTGACAGAGTCTCTTTTTGCACATTCAGAAAAAAGACCAGCCACATGTGGGTTATCAATAGGAGTTGTGATAGGAAAGCATTAAAATCACTACTAGTAATAAGCAATATTTGTCACTTTTATAGGGTTGTAACACTAAAGAGGCTCAGAAGCCAAATAAATGTTCAGCCCAGCATTACTCATAACCCACACCTGACCCATACCTTCAAATGCAAATTTTTTTAAAAAGGAGAATTCACCCACAGAACAAATTGGTAGGCTATGAGGTTAAATGTTG
The DNA here is from genome assembly GCF_965140285.1 of Lepidochelys kempii. NCBI lineage: Eukaryota > Metazoa > Chordata > Testudines > Cheloniidae > Lepidochelys > Lepidochelys kempii. The sequence continues at coordinate 61,352,377 of NC_136382.1, forward strand.
CCCTCAGTTATAGCAGGGGTATTCAGACTTTCCCCTGTGAAATCAGTGGTATTGCCAGATTTATAGCCTGACAGTTTGTCATTGTCAGATCCATGGTAGTAAACGGTAGTGTCATAAACACGATATCAATGGTCCCATCCAGGTGGCAGTGAAGCCAATGGATTTTTCCTATTCCCCATGTTTCAAAGGAAGCATGATCAAGCATTGAATGTAAATATTTTGGTAAATATTGGGACAGGAAGTGGAAAATATACATTATGGGTGTTTTTGTGAAATAAAGTTAATTTACATTTTTGTACTAGCTCACTTGTAAGTTCCTCTTGAGTAGAAGCTGCCAATTGTGCCAGGTTGTGTTCAGGTATATAACTACTAGCCATTGGAGACCGAAATAAATTGGATTTGCACTTGAATCCCAGAGTCAGTGCCTTTCTCTGACAAGCCACTGCTCAGACGTCAGTAGGATTTAAATATGGTTATTTGTGATGTTAGAAACCTACTTTGTAAATCATTTATAAACAAACATATTTTCATGCAGAAAAGCATAATGAGTATGTCAAGGAGAGAAGCCACTGGGCAAGACAATAGCCTCATTGCAACTGACATGTTGTATGATGATAATATTATCATATTCAGTGAAACTGCAGAAGACTGGTAATAGAGTTACAATCCTGATAAACCAACCCTTCAAAACACAGTTTTTCTGAAGGTTAGATCATCTGTCTGAGTTCATTAGGTAGGTGATAAGTAGTGGCCATACTTCTTCCCATGCAAAAGTAAAAATTTAAACCAACAAGCCTGCAGGATCTCAAACTCCTGCAAGCATGAGTTCCAGTGGAGTTGCTGAAACAACAGTTATACATTTCGAATGAGAGCCTACTCTCTGAGCTCAAGGTTTGGCTTTGGTGTGTATGAAACAATGTTGGGCTGATGTGAATCACTGGCAAAAAGTGAAATGAGAGTTTGAGAAAATATACTGTACTGGGGACCAAAACATTGTCAATATCACTTGAGTATGTGGTTTTTATGAATGGCAAGGTAAGGGACTGGATGGCTCGGGCACTGATAATGAAACCTTTTACCTCTAGACCAGAGGTTCTCAAACTGTGGTCCGTGAGCTCCATTCAGGTGGTCCGTGAATAGTTCCCTCTAAGGTGTGCACTTGGGTGGCCGCACATAAGACAATGAAGGGCCACCGACCTAATTACTGAAGCCGTGCAGGCATGGCTCCACTGATTAGGTGCCTGGACCCTGGAGAAGATGCACATGTAAGGTGAGGTGGTGGCCTTGGGGGGAATAGGAGGTAGGTGGGAGGGGGTAGTGGGTGAGAGGAGGGGATGGGGGGAATTTGGAATACGCAGGGCTGTGGCGGCCATAAAAGAGGCGACTTTCCCCAGCTTCAGGGCTGTGGCTACCACAGCGAGACCCCCCCCCATCCTTCCCAGCTTCAGCTCGGGGGCTGCCATGGTGGGGGAGAGAGGGAGAGACCCCCCCTTTCCAGCTCGGGGACTGCCACAGCAGGGGAAAGAGGGCACAACTAGCATTAGAAAGGTAAGACCACTGATATTAAAATATGAGTTGTGTGCTTTTGTTTGTAGAACAAAAAATGTTTATTGTTGTTAAAGGCTTTTTTTATATAGCATTTTATCCAAAGCTCTTTACAATAGTTAGCTAATGGTACAAACAATATTTGGAAAGACCATTAAGTGGTCCGCCGAGACTCTCAGCAATTTTCAAGTTATCCGCAAAAAAGAAAGTTTGAGAACCACTGCTCTAGATTGTTAGTTATTAAACCAAGCCCAGATAAGAAGTGACCAAGGCCCAGTCTTGCAGTTTGTTGCATGTGGATAGACTGCAGAATCAGGGCCTCGGCTGAACAGAGTGATGAAAGAATCTGAGTCCCAGCCCTGATTCAGATCACCCAGATACCAGCCCACCTTGACTTTCCCTCCTGGCCCATATGAGCAGGCCTCGCATCCCAGGAAGACTAAGCCCAGGGTTCCTGGGGGTTTTCTTCAGTCTCTCCATAGGCAACTCTGGGCAGGGACAAGGGTGCCCCTATTCCAGGATACCCTTTTAACCTGTAATCACTGCAATTCATTTAAACATATATACAGTTTATTTACACCAAAAACCATTTCTTTGGGTATTGCAAAACACTTCATAGCATGAGCACTGTGAGGAAATGGGTTGGGTGTGGTTTTCTGAAGCAATCTTTAAACTGCAATAAGCTTTACAGTTGTAACAAATGTACAAGTCCGGTGTTTTCTTCCTGGACCTCCCTGTGCTGCTGGGACACTGCTGGTGTGGCGCTTGGCCAGGATGGTTTGGACTCTGTGTGACAAAACCTATTCTCCTCCTTCTGTTTTGGCCTCCTGTCAGGCTACGTGCCCCTCTGGGTCTGCTGCTTAATGCTCTCTCGACTGGCAATGTTCCCCCCCATGAGTCTGGTGCTTAATGCCCTCCTGACAGACTTTGGGAAAGGGTCCCATTGCTTCCTCTCTCCCTAGATCAGCACACACAACCCTGCCATGAGAGTGGGAGACTCACTCCACCACTATTGCGCTGCTGCCTCTCCTTCTCCAGCTGCTGCTCTAACTCCTGAAGCTGTTGCACTTGGCTCTGCTCTGGACTTCAGCTCCGCTCTGGACTGCTACATGCTCTCCAGCCCTTCCCGGGCAGCCCCAGCTCACATGGATGATGGCCTTGAGCTCTCATTGGCCTGATCGGCTTGTCAATCTGTCTAACTTGGAGTTCTGGCCTCTCCCTGTTGGCCAAGCGGGCCAGGATCCTGACTCCTCTTTGGCCCTTCCCCTTTCTCATACTATTGGGAGAGGGCCAACCAAAAAACCACTAAGTTTCAATGAGGGGCCAGCAGCCCCCCTTACACATGGCAAAAGGGAAAAAAGTGTTTTTGACAGCATCAGGTTGGTTACTGTACAGAACAGTGCCCATGTGTTTTAGCTTTGGCTACAACTGAAGCAGAAATCTCAGCTTTCAATTTCTTCTTTTCTCCTGTCTCTTTATTGTCCTCATATTAAAAAATGAAAAATAAAATATAAAATCTCTATATTTTGAAAAAGATTCTTGAAAGAACACTGTCAACTTGAATTCTAGCCAACTTCAAGGACTGAGCTAATAGGAGACCCAGGTACTAAATCTGCCACCCTGAGCCCTCTTGCCAGAGGGTTGCTGGGGGCATGTGTCTGGGGAGCAGAGGGTCTGCAATTCTGCCTGCCTACTGCGCATGGGATCCTGGTGTCTTTCCCTTCACTTTGACCCCCCCATACAGAGTAGCCCTGCACAATCTGGCTCTTGGGTAACAGTGGGAGGCACATGGATAAGATGTGAAGTATTGTTAAGACTGCGAGTGTCTCAAAAAGGTCACGGAAATCATGGACTCTGTGACTTTCTGGGACCTCCATGACTTCCACAGCTGCAGCTGGCAATGTGGCTGACCCCAGGGATGCCCGAGCAGATGGTCCCGAGGCTGCCCAAGCAGCAGCTAGTGCCGCTGGGCCCCGGGCCACCCGAGTAGCAGCAGTCCCAGGGCCAGCCACAGAACAGTGGTCCCGGAGCAGCAGCAGTCCCAGGGGCAGCCCTAGAGGCCATTAGAGCAGCGGGCAGCCAGGGACAGACAGACCCCCCTCACCGGAGCAGGAGCCACCTGGCAACCCCCTGGGCCCTCCAGAGCAGGACCTGGGGCCTCAGAAGCAGCTAAGATTTAGGCAGGGGTATTTTTAGTAAAAAACACGGACAGGTCACAGCCTGTGAATTTTTGTTTATTGCCTGTGACCAGTCTATGACTTTTACTAACCCTAATCTTAGCCTTAATTATTATATATACAGTTTGTACTATTTCTATATTAGCACGTGGGTTAAAGATAATGTTATACTGTGCGTCTACAAATAAAGCTCATTGGTAGACTTCCAAGCAGACTAATCATTGTGGTTCACACACACACTTGAATAATCCTAATGGGAAAGCTTGCTCGATACATTTATCAGAGTGAGAGCTTTTACTACTACGTGTACTGAAGGCTGGTAAAGTTTCTGCTGGCTGCTGAGGGCACTTTATATATCTTATATATTTTTTCAAGTACACATGGAGTAAATCCACCAAGCTCTGCATACACCTTTGGTTGAGTAGTGCCAAAGTGCTGTTACTCTGATCCCTGCTGTTTTGGCTCCCCTTTGTTATTTATTGTTAAATTGCACACATTTTGGGACAGGTGAGGTGTCTAAGTCACTTTTGGAAACAATACCCCCCCCCCAATAAATCAAATAGTGCTAACACAAATACTCAAATGAAGTAGGGGGGTGACTTGTGGTTAAGGTACTGGGGCAGGACTCAGAAGATATGGTGTGGCAGTGTTCATTCACCCAGGGAACTCCCCCTTACATTGGTGCAGGATGTTGGTGCTATCTTTGGCTCCAGCACCTCCTGCAGGCTGCCTGCCTCAGATCTCAGCTCTTCTGTGGCTCAGCCTTCCAGCCACATCACCTAAGTTCAGACCCCTTCCAGTCTGTCATAACCAAGACACAACAAAAAAGTCCAAACAAAACTGAATAATTCTTCTGCCCTCTTGGGCTACTGAAGTCTTCTCTTCTCTACTTGCAAACCCTCTATCAGGGCTCCCTCCCATAGAAGCTACTCCTGTGAGTTTCCTTCCATAGGAGAGTCCTGCCTTCTCTACAGGCTCTCACTAGATCTTACCCACTTTTTCTGTGGCCTGCCAGAGGGACCAATCCTGCCTCCATGGCCTTCCTTAGTCTTCCTACCCCAGGTCTCTCCTGGAGAGAGGTGCACATCTGAGGTTTTCCTTCTACAGCTGAGCTCCCTCTGTCTAGCTCTACCTTTTCCAGCCAAGAGGCAATGAGTTAATCAGCCACCCTGCAGATGTGAAACATGACTAGCTGGGGTTTTATCCCTTACCTTGCTGGTGATTGGCAGTTAAGACACATCACAAATGGGTTCAGAACCCAGCCTTATCACAGATCTTCTGTGTGACCTTGACCAAGTCACTTATGCCCTGATTTAAGAAAATATTGGCTCAGGGTTTCAGCCTAAGCCCCACAGACAAATCGGTCTGACTTGGGTCTGGAAGAACTCAGGACCCAGGTCCAAGGGCCCTGCTAGAAGATGGGTTGGATTCCAAGGCCTGCCATTTTGCTGTGTGGCTGCAGGTTAAGCCACAGACCCTAGTCAGTAAGTCTTTGGAGTGCAGTATGAATGCATTAGCATAGCTGTGAGACCCTGGTCCAGCAACTGGAAACACAGCTTTATAATGCAGTGTTGATGCTCAAGCGTGGGTTTGGAAACACTAAGTTCACAAGATCAGGTCTTACAGACCCAGGTTTACAATGCAGTGTCAGCATACTTTCTGTGCCTTAGGTCCTTCCTTTCTCCCAGCCCTTATTTGTCTTGTCTATTTAGATTGCAAGCAATGCCTCTTATTTTGTGTTTGTACAGTGCCTGGCACAATGATATGGTGCCCTTGGTTGGATTCCCACGCACTACTATGATACAGATAATACTACTACTGATAATAGTGAGCTGCCTTCGAGGGGCTGGGCTAAGGAATACAATAACTGACTGAATAAGACTTTGGATCTATGGTATTTAGAGGTTATCTTCTCTGGAAATCCCGGTACAGAAGTCCTGTACAAGGTACCTGTATCATCACCAGGAATCCACCCACTGCTACAGCCAATGAAGCCCAAATTAAAGCTTCTCTCAGTTCATGGTACACCTGGTTTGCTACCAGTTACCATGAGATTTAGGCCCAGATTCTTAAAGGTAATTAGGCATTGCTCTGCCTAGTGTTGCAAGACTTAAGGGCTAGACTTACAAAGGGATTTATTGAGGTGCCATTGACTTTCACAAAACCACTGCTCAGCTGCTGCCTAACTGTTAGGTGCCTAAGTTTCTACTGGTGGGCATGTGCAAAGTCATCTAAGTCCTAATGAGCTGCTCAGAGCCTCTGCTCACCCCTATGCCCTGGAGGCATTCTCAAACTAGGTGCTCCCCTGCCTATCTTGCCAACAGACCCTGATCTAGTAGATGTGCTCAAAGATGCCTAGGCTTTGCAAAAGTGAGGTGGGTGAGCAGGTCAGGAATTTTGTGAGTTGGCTGGATCTATATCTGCCCAGAAATTCTTACTAGCCCAATGGTGAGGGCACTCAGCTAGGATAGGGAAAACTTGGGTTTGAATCCCCACTCTGCCTGAGTCAGTGCAGAATGGAGATTCAGATCTCCAGTATTCCAGGTGAGTGCCTTAACCACTAGGATATGGAGACAGCCTCTTGATCCCTAACCCCCAACAGGATCCTCAGACTAGCCATTCTACCTCACCTGTGGCACCTGATCTGGTATGCTTACTTAGAGCCATCTAACAACTAAGGCCCCACACAAAACACAGCTGGTAATGGTGCTCCCAGTGATTAGATCACTTGCCCAATATGTGGGAAACCCATGTTCAATTTCTCCCACTGCCTGAGGCAGAGCACCGATTTAAACCGACGTCTCCACTGTATGCCCTAACCACTGGGTTGTGAGATATTCAGGGGTGGGTCTTTCTCAATCTCTCCTATTGAAGCGAGTCCATGTTGTATAAATAATTAAACAGTCATGAGAACAGGGACTTTCCCATGTCCCAAAAGAGTGCCCTAGACTACAGAATAATTCTCACTCTTTCTCTAATTAATGACTAAATTTCTAGTCTGTGATGGGCTGGGCTATTAGTGTTACATTCTCACTGCTCTGATTATTTAAACTTCCTTTAATGATCTTTGTTAAGAAAGAATCAGTTCATTTGTGGGAACAAACTCAAACAGATTTCTTTTTAAAATTTCAGACTTGGCAGATGTAGAATCCTGAATGATGAATGCGTGCTTAATCTTGTTTGAAGAAATTTGATTTGGAACCATTTAAGTTTGGGGCATTTGAAAATAGGGCACTAAATATCCACAGCATGTTATTTTTCTTGATATAGAGCAAGAAATATGGCATGGTTTGAATGTCTGTAGATGTATATATTTGCATTAACAGCCGGGGGGAAGTTGAGGGTATCTTAATAAGTGCAATGCTCATCATTAAAATATTTACAGTTGTTCTTTGCAAGTAATTATGTTACCACTAATGTTACCATTAACTTATGTAGTGTTACAGTTACATTTAATTTATATTTTGAGTGAGCACAGTTTAACATCATATTCCTGTAAAACCTCACTTTTTCACTCTACACGTAAACCCCAAAAATCTTATAACATTTTCAAAAATGTTTCACAAAAACAGATAAACATCATAGTCAGGTGTAACAGAATGTGTTCTAGCCCCTTTAGGTAGATTTACAGCTTTAGGCAACCAAATTCTAGAACCAAGGCATTCTGGGACTTGTAGTGTAGAGGGTCTATGAGAGCTGTAGGTCTCATAGCAATGCATCTGATGTGTGGGTGTGTGTAAGTAAGATAATGGTAGACCTACTTGGGGGGTGTCTACCTGGATGGAGAAGGACTTGCAGTTGGATCTCTCCAGGCAAAGGGCCTGAGAGGGGTTTTGGATGAGGCTTAGAAGAGCAGCCAAAATGCTTGGAAAAGCATCCATAGAAAGGTGTTTTCAGATAGTAATTCAAGACTGATGAGAGGATTGGAGAAAGGAGATGCCACTAAAGGGCTTTGGAAGAAGAACTGCTTGTGAGCTCTTGTGCTGATGGGTGAAGGCTTGTTTGTTTCTATGACTACTTATGAACCCTTGGGCCAAGCGGTGTGTCAGAGGCCCTTTCTTGAGGGGTGGATGTGTTTGGACTTCCACTGGACTTTTCATTACCCTAGAAGCAAAGGAGTTTTGGCTTTGGCTAGAGGACTAAACTACCTTGTCTGGAGGAGTGAAACTGAAGCAGTGGTCCCTCCTGATGACAGAAGAGTAAGAGATCTTCTTGCACAAAGTTATAAAATTATTTAGTAAGAGGCAAGTGTAATATTTTATTAAAGTATGAAAGGTTCAACTACGAAGCTTTCCTACTATGCAATAGCCCTCATAGAAAACTTACATGGAGAAAAATAAAAAATCTTCCTTATCTTGAAATTGTTTTGAACTACTGCGTAGGTGACAAATTGAAAAGCTGTTTACAGATTACACAACTCCTAATACTGGTTTTAGCTAATTTGTTTGGGATAGATGATGTATATCTTTCCCTGTGTATTTAACTCTGTATTTTCTCCATTTCTTCCCCCAGTGCTAATAATTAGATAACATGTACTCTTATCAGTCATTTGAAAAAAACTGTTATAATTTCTTTGGCATATGGTTTTAAAGTGTGTGTTGTATTGATTTTCTGTAGCCAGTCCACATAACACCCTTTTTATTGCTGCCATTTGCAGGAGTTATTCATTTAGCTCAAGTGGTAGAGGTTTGTGCTTTGGTACCGAAGGTCCCGGTTCAAACTCCCATGATGCCCTTTGGTGGGGGTTTGTTATGCTTTGAGTCCTTTGGAAGGACTCCCATTAGTTCCAAGGTGCTTTGAATCCGTACTGTTTTTTCTTTAAGTCTTGGCCGCGGAAGACAATCTGCCTGATCCAGTTCTTGTGAAATTGTGAACACACATCTTTACCATGTGATGTAATTTATCAATTTTTTTCATCATATGCTGTCATGTGTAGAAAGTACTCAGCTCCATACATTTATTTGTATGCCACCTAATCTAAAAGTAAAATTTAAAAAACTCTGAGTCTCAGATAAGAACATAAGTGTGTTATGGGATAAATAAATTATGCCTTCAGAGTAACCTGCAGTTGAACGTGTAGTGGTTGGTTGAGTGAAGGAGGATGACAATATAATTCAGTGTGTAGTCGCTCTCAGATACGTGTTTTTGAAGCAAAATAGGCTTGTGTAGTACTTAACTCCTGCTCTAGGCCTGTTGCCAGGGAGTGGCACCATTTGAGTCTTTTCTTATTGTAAAATATCCTTTCCCAGTCATTATATTTACTGAGCTTTTAGTGAACCAAATAAAAAAGCAATAATATCCTGTGTCATGGTCATTACTTCCTAGTACAAACATCATAAATCATTTAAAGTGAAACCTAAACCTCTCCCTCCTGAGTAGGGTCTTATGCTACAAAGGGTCTCAAGTTTCTTCCTGCCTCTTTAGAGACGAAACAAATTGGGTACAGAACAGGGTAGCAAGGTTCCCCTCTCAATCAGATGTTTCAGTTGCTTTCCCTCAGGTACCTTACCCATCCATTATATAGCATTTCCATTCCTAGGAATGCGTAAGACGTATCTGGAATCTAGATTCTAAAGCCCAACACATCCATATGAATCCCATAGGAGCAGCATGTGGTTTACTTTATATAACATTTGTTGACTTCATATTTTCTTAACCTGTTTGTTAGTGATGGTTTTGCTGTCTGAGTAGGAAGTCTGGGGGACATGCCTTCAGCCTGAAGGAGTTCTTTTCTTGATCCTCAGAGTTCACAGTATATAACCGGTGTCTTACCTGTGCACTTAGTTAGTAGTGCTATATGGGAATTTTGTATATAAATTGGGCATGTGATTGAAACCTTAGGTAGCAAGGATAAGATTTTATTTTTTAATGTAAACAGTACAAAATTAGGAAGCTTGCTATGGCAGAAATATTGTTTTGGAGCAGCACTCCGAACTTTCTGACCCTTAAGTATTTTGATATTTTAAGTTCATTGTTGCTTTAAAGACTCTGTAATGAAAAACACAAAATAGAGTATGGAGGAAAAATGTGCCTAGATAATTCCTATAGATCATTAAGGCTTCGAGTCTGTCATGGAGGTCATGGAAGTCACGGATTCTGTGACTTTCTGGGACCTCCATGACTTCTGCAGCGGCTGGTGCAGCTGGCCCAGGGACCACCTTAGTAGCTCGGGCATCCCCTGGGCCAGCTGCACTGGCCACTTCTGGGGCAGTCTCGGGCCACCGTGCTCCCCGCCCCCTCCTCTGTAGCAGTGCGGGTCCCAGTCTGTGTGCTGCTGCCCACCTCCCCCAGTAACAGCAGGGTTCCTGGGCTGTGTACTGCTACCCTCGCCCCTAGAGCACCCACGGTTCCCCTGGGCCACTCCCCACCCCCAAAGCACTCAAGATTTAGTCAGAACAAGTCATGGACAGGTCATGGGCTGTGAATTTTTGTTTACTGTCTGTGACCTGTCCATAACTTTTACTAAAAATATCCATGACTAAAACGTAGCCTTATAGATCATTCATGAAAACTCCCGCACAGAGCAAGGTGATGCCCTGGTAGCCTGCCTCCACTGAAGCTGTGTCCTGGGGGTGTGAGGAGGGGATGACACTACAGAGATACAGCGCTCCTGTGTGAATGATGCTTGCCTCCTGTTTGTGGAGTAATGTGCAACATGAGGAAGGGTATTGGAACTGAGCACTGGATTGCACTTTGTGTAGGTTTCATTGTGTCCTGTGCATAGCTGTCTAATTAATCAGCTTTCACCAGCATGATCCTCAAACCAGGTGAAGATAGGCATTCCCGCACCTAGCTCACCGGTAGGACCTGATTGGGTTGGCTTGCTCTGAGTATGCCTGATTCCATACAAAACAGGGGGAAGGGCATGGCAAAGAGGAGGTAGTGATGGTGGCAGTAGCAGCAGCCTCCCTCATAAGCTTTAGCCCAGTAGTTAGGGAACTTACCCAGGATCTGGAAGATGCTGGTTTAGTGTCAGTCTCTGCCAGATGAGGACAAAGGATTTGAACAGGGGTTTCCCATCTCCCAGGGTGTGCCCTAACCAATGGACTCCAGACACAGTCTCATGCGCTCTCTGGCCCAATTAATATTTAATAGAATGTGGAATGGCTTCAACAGGAGAGACTGAGAGACCCACATCAGAATATCCCATAGTCCAGTGGTTGGGGCACTCATCTGTGTGGTGGGAACTCCCTGTTCAAATCCCTTCTCTTCACTGTGGGGAGGAGGGGTTAAACCAGGGTCTCCCACATCCTGGATGAGAACCCTAACTACTTGGCTAAATGTTATAAGGGAGGCATTGCAATGCTTAAGTCCTTTTGTAGATCCAGGCCAGAATGTTTAAAATGGGAAAATGTCCTTGTAAAACCACAAATTTTGGCCAAGAGGAGTTTGAGTTAGGTGTAGTACCTGAAATCACTTTTAATTTGGCTGTTAAAACACTGTTTGGATTTCAAGTTGACAGTGTCCCTCTAATAGTATTATCTTCAAACTCATTTGGATATTCATTTTCTGCTAATCTGTGAAGAGGGACAAGGTAGGTGAGGTAAAATCTTTTATTGGACTGGCTTCTGTTGGTGGAAGAGACAAGCTTTTGAGCTTCACAGAGTTCTTCTTCTTCTTCAAGTTTGGAGAAGGTAACCAGAGTGTCTTCGCTAAATATAAGGTGGCACAGATAAGTATAAGAGATTTACACAGGCTGTAGGAAGCCACTTAAAATCAAGTGGGAAATTAAGGATTAACAGGCAATGGAGTATATTACAAATTGCTGTAATGAGCCATAAAACCAGTGTCTTTGTTAAGTCCATGTTTCTAGCAGAGTTATGAATTTAAATGTCCACCAACAGAAGTTGGTCCAATAAAAGATATTACCTCATCTACCTTATCTCTCTCATATCTGGGAACAAAATGGTTAGAACAACACCACAAAAATCTCTGAATAGTCAGACTACCAATTTTTCTTTGCTTTTAGTCATCTTATTGCCAGGTTTTCAGCGAGCAAAAGTAAAAGATCTCTTGAAACATGTAAGATACGATTGCATATTGAGCCTGAGATGTGCAAGATTTGCCAGTTATGACCAAGGATGAGCTTACAGTATTTAAAGGCAGGAACATAGGAGAAGAAGTTTAAAGGGACTCTAATGCTAATATATAGTAAAATACCATTAACATACAACTAGGTATTCTTGTTTTCAAATATAAGATGACAATATCAAATGCAATTATTCTTGAATTGATCTTACTAATAATATACACACAGAAAAAAAACCTGATCTGGATCCAAACATCTGGGGATGTGATTTCTATTTTTCTTCCTGAAAAGTTGAACTGGTATATAAATAAATAGGTATAATCACTATTGGATCCTTTTTGCTTTATTAACTTCTTTATACTATTGTCTGACACAGTATCTAGTTCTGTCTATAAAAGAGAGCTGTATTTTAGGGCTATTATAAGCTGTACTTGGTCCCCTTTACACCAGGCTAGTAATTGAGTGGAACCAGGGTAAACACAGTAGGAGTGTTTGCAAGCCTTTGGGTGTATCTTGGTTGTTTTCTCTCTCTAGTCTCTACCCATGGACATTAGTCTTGGAGCAGGTGATGAGTGTGTAGCCACAGAGTTTCTCTGCGATCATGCTACAGAATACTATTCCCTGGTATGTCCTTTGATGATGTATATACAGAGTACGTCATCGACCTCTGAGTGGATTGACCTCTCCTACTGCTTCCCCCTGTTCCTCAATAGTTTCCTGTAGCTGTCAGTAAACTGAATTGAAACATGGGAACAATACAAAGGGAGAAGATACCTAGGAGCTATGATGGCAGTGGCAGTGAACAAGAAAGAATTGTTCGATTGGCTAATGTATCATGGGAAATGAGAAACCAAAAATCTCGCATTTTCTAAAGTTGAAACAAACAGCATAATCCAAAGCCCACTGAAGTCAATGGAAAAGCTCCCACTGATGCAAATACCTTTGACACAGGCCTCCAACTCCTTTAAAGCGTTCAAAGAGATTTCTTCTGTCCATTGATTCTAAAGAAAATTCCATTTTTTTTAAGTTGTAAGAAATAGAAATGGTGGTTTTGAATATAATAGTACCCCTCACCATAAGTAGTGAGGTGCTATAATACTGAAAATATACAATCCCTACAGCCTGAAAAGAAACCATTACTTCTGAATATCAAAGCTTCTTCCAGATTAAGGGGCAGTTAATGCATCTAACATAGAAATAGAATCTACTAATGGCCCCAGTCCTGCAATGAAAACCACACAATCTAGTCTTTGCAACTGTATCAAGTCCTGCTGAAGTCAATTCAAACACACATTGAATGAATTTAGCAACACAGCATGAGACTAAACTACTGAAATCGATGTGGCACCTGTGTGAAGGTGAGAGGGTCCATCCATGGAGATGCTATTTGCAGATCAGGGCCTTTATATCCGCAATTAGGAGCTGTCTATATCTGTCCCTATCACCTTTATGGATTTAAGTAGAACAGTTTGTTTAATTCAAAATGGAACAATTCAGTTTATTAGATAGAAGTTTTACCAATAACTTTCAATAAACTGCTACATTTAGGACCGATTTTCTTTCGGATCTAAACCTGTGAGCTAAGTTCTATGTGATGTAATATGTCATAGATTCAGATATTTTTAATGCCAAGAGGGATCATTAGATCATCTATTCCAACTTCCTGTATAATACAGGGCACAGAATTTCACCAAGTTACTTCTGAATTGAGTCCAATAACTTGTTTGATTAAAGCATATCTCCCAGAAAGACATCCAGTCTTGATTGAAGACATCGAGATAGAAAATCCACCACTTTCTTTGATAGTTTGTTGCAAAGATTAATCACCCTCACTGTTAAAAATGGGGCTTTATTTTTCATTTGAATTTGCCTGGTTTTAATTTATTGGAGAAAAGCATAACAAGAACCAGTGGCTGGAAGTTAAAGAGCCCATCTGTCAACTTAAATATAATGTATTTTGACTAAAGCTACTTCATCATCCTTGGCTCGTGTTAGCAAAGCACTCAAGCATGTAATGGACTTGAAGTCAAAGGGGTTTTAGTGAAGCACATGCTTAATTGCTTTGCTGAATTTGGGGCCTTAGACTATAAGGTCTTTGACACAGGGACTATTTTCTTATCCGTACAATGCCATGGCCTTAGCACAATGGGGATTGTTTGGGGTTCCTATGCCCTTCTGTACTACTGATACTAATATACCCCTCTGTCTGTGCTATATAGCTATCTGTTCTATCCTGTTTGAGGCATTTTTTCTTTGTTTTTAGCGGAATTGTGTTGGTATTTTGTTTTATGCGAATCACTCCAAGCTGTGCCGGGTCTTTCCAATTGATCTTTGTGTTTGCTTATGATTAGAGTCACACTGGGTAACTTAAATATAATTTGAGTATTATCAAGAAAACACTGCCTGCCAATTTGTGGGAACATGGTAATCTCTGTACCCAGAGTATTTACGGATAAATGATGTTTGTGAGATCAGGTGGTGCATCCACATTATTCTTGATTATGGTGGAAAGCTGTGTTAAACAAGGGCCATCAATGGGACTAACATTTGTTACTTGAAAGTTGAATTCAGATAGTAAAGAATCAATTCAAATAGTAAAAAATCAATGTAAAAAACATTGACTGTTACCTATTGCTTTGTTGAATCAGAGAAACAGTGAGACTTAAAACAAATTACAGTAACTGAGATGAGAGTATAAGCAAGCAAGTAGATGGGTTCTATTCTTTTCTCAGCCTATGGTGTGACTTCTTCTCCTCTGTCCCCTCAATTCAGCCTCGATCTTGACTGGAGAAGGGACATGCCACTGCTTCCGGGAGCTGCTTGAGGTAAGCGCCACCACAGAATCTGCACCCGCTGGCCTCCTCCTTCAACCAAACCCCTCACCCCAGCCCTGATCTCCCTCCTGCCCTCCGAACCCCTCAGTCCCATCCTCCTGCACCCCAGAGCTCACCCCCCTAATTGGAGCTCTCATCCTCCTCACCCACACCCCAACCCCCTGTCCCAGCCCAGAGGCCCCTCACCCCAACCCCCAATTTCATGAGCATTCATGGCCCACCATACAATTTCCATACTCAGATGTGGCCCTCAGGCCAAAAAGTTTGCACATCCCTGCTGTAGGTGCTACTGTAATATAGTTAAGTTGAATAGAAAGGCGTATATTCCAGGACATCAAAGTTCACAAGGTCTACATTTGTTTGGATTTAAACAACTGTAAAATAATGTCCATCCCACAACATGAAACTCTTTTATTTATTTATTTTTTGGAAACTATGTTCACTTATATTGTGCCAGTGCTCTGCACGAATTCATGCAGAAGTGACTTTTAATATTAAACTCCCTCTCTTATTGGACAGATCAAGCTTATAAGCTTCCAAACGATACTGCAGGGACTGAATCTTATAAATAAATCCAATTTCCCTTCAGAACCCTATCTTTTTTCTAATGCAATATTTGGGATAGTATAGTGACCTTCATCTGAAGATCGCAAAGTGCCTTGTACAACATGGCACTGACGTAACAAAACAAATACTCATACAGAAACTGCACCTACCTTATTTATAGAAAGGTCTTTGTTAAAGCCTGATATTGGACACAATATAGTAGCTCTTTATTGTTGCTTTATTAGATAAATCAATCCTGTAATAAAAAAAATTCTTATTTAAATATGAGAAATGCAGATACAATTGTCTTTATCACTCCCTTGACAGCCCTGTGCAACCACTCCTGTGCAGCCAGTTCTTTCTTTACCATTTAATAAACAAGATAATCAGCATGACCTTTTGCATATATGTGTGTTCAGATGTGACTATTTCCAGGGGCCATTCAATCTTCCACTTACTCTTTTTTCCCCTTCATGCTCCAATATTTAAAAAACATACTTATCACTTAACCATTATGCCTGGTTGCCAGCTACAGCTTCCTATTATTCTGGCAAATTGCTGTTTCTGCTCCAGTTCCCTAATGAGTGATCCCAAGTGGCCCACTTGCAATTCACAAGCTCCACTCTTTCATGTCTGGATGGATTTTCATCTGTGGTTGCAAACTTTTGTTTTCTGGTGCTTCATACCTCCGAAGCAGTCCTTCTATAGTGACCTAGATGGTGTTCCGAAACAGCCCATTTGTAAGTGACCAGATCTTGCTCACTTTCTGCTCCATAGGGATCTGATTAATGTTGTGGATGCAAGCTTCCTGTTCCAGTGCTTCCGCCAGGAGAATGGTGGAAAGAAAAAAGCGGTCATTTCAAAGCATGACCACAGTTGCCAGCAGCATTGCTCTATCACCTGCTGTAATTTAATTTGACATTAAAACTTCAGTCAGGAGCAAGCACCCCCTGGCTGAATATTTCAGTCCAACCTGCGTCTCACAGTTCTGGGGATAACTGCACATCTGCCCCCTCTGTGAGCTGCTCAAAGGCTTCCCGGTAGGTCTCAGGCTTCCAGTCACCACCTCTCAATGGGGGGACCCATGTCTCTCCCCTTCCAGACCAGAGATTTAAGTTTGCCATTCACTGTCACTATACTAATAGGTCTGACTTTAGTCCAGCACCTGAAGTTTTCTCTCTCGCGTGGTCTCCAGGGAGAATTGACTGACTACTAGTGACCAGCCAGCTTATACACAGCACAATAAATTTATTTTACAACAAAAGCATTACAGAGAAAAATGTCAAAACAATAAACAGTCTATACTTATGCTCAGCTTACCAGCTGTTACCCATCTTCTTCCTGGAGACCCTGGCAGGTTCCAATACTTCAAGCTGGGTTTTGCCCTCTTGGTTACAGTTTCATATTAATTTTTGGACCAAAAATGACTTAGTTCATACTCCCCCTTTATACCAAAATCCCTTTATTTGTCTGCTGGACCTTTTCAACTATGTGTCAATTGGTATATACAATTCACCTTATCTGGAGAAATTTACCTGTCCTGGGATTTGCAGAGTAACCCCCCCCCCCCCCCCGTGCCACACACACACAGGTTTTAGTTCTTGGGGAACACTGCATCCCATCCTATGGAGCTATAATACAATCGCTAGCTCACAAAAATACATCACATTTATATACACTAGTTATTAAATAATTCCTTTGTCCACGGCATCTGGCACATCTCAATATAGTAGACTTGTGAAGTTTCCATGCGAGTAGTATCCCACCTCTAGCAAATGTCAAAGATTGATGGGTGAGATAAGTATGACATGACAGGAAGTTCTGCCCACTGCAATGCCCCATAAGTCCCTCCAGAAAATGACAATATCACAGGAAAAGGTTCTGACTTAAAGTTTTGTCATTCTGGGTAGTGGCCTTGTCACAGTTCAGGGTGACGGCACCTACATTTCCCCTCTGTGGTCCAGCAAGGGCACGCGTTCTAGGTTCTTTAGCCATCACCTTTCTTGGGTGGAGACTCACGTCTCTTTCCCTCTTGACTAGGGTATTTCCAGACTACCCAGTTCATTATTATAGTGTGATATCCCCAGCAAGAGACAGACTGACTAAGCAGGCTTGCTTCATTTCTCTCCTCAGAGATGGTGAACAATGGAATTGCCCACAGTTATGCTATCACACAGCTCTTTCTAAGGAAGCACATTTATTCTTAAGGCAAAAAATATTACAGCGAAAACATTAAGAACAATAAAATAACCTATACAAAGGCTAATATGCTTACCAGTGTTCACCCCCAACACCAACAAGGGCTCTGGCCGATGAACAGTCCTTCATACATCACACAGGATTTTTTCTGTGTCACAAGTTCATAGCAGTTTTCACTCAGAACAAGCACCCAGTCTTATGGGCTCACAGTCCCTAAGGATTGGGCTCCCTCTTGGACCAGAGGTTCCATCCATTTACTTGATCATAAAAAAGGTCCCCAGTCAATTTAAACTCAGTCTATTTATCTTTTATTTGTCGGTTGGTCTCTAGATAATCCAGTTTGAACTAGTATATGCGAGCCTCCCCAGGAGGTGGCACCTCTCTGGAGGAGTTACAGCCTGAGTGAATTTGCATAACCACCTACACTGTTCTCAGTTCCCTGAAGAACTGTAGCTACCCTTTCTCACGGAAATACATAAATCGCTGGTCCACAGGGATACATAAGCCATTAATTGAATACAGTAGACTCCAAAGATATTAAACTTAATTCAATAATGTTTGACTTAATTCAGTAAGATTTGTCCAGGGTATTGCAGGAAATTGCCATATCTGTCACCAGCCTAATCCTTTTGACCGCTGACCTCACAAATGAAGTCCAGAGAAGGGCAACAAAAGTCATAAATGTTTAGAAAACCTGACCTATCAGGAAAGGTTAAAAAAACTGAGCATATTTTGGCTTGGGGAAAGAAGGCTGCGGGGGCGCGGAGGGGCAGACGCACAACCCGAACAATCTTCAATTATGTTAAGGGTTGTTATAAAGAGGACTGTGATCAATTGTTCTCCATGTTCACTGAAGTTAGGTCAAGAAGTAATGGGTTTTAATATGGAGCAAAGGAGATTTAGGTTCAATATTAGGGAAAACTTTCTAATCTATAAGGGAAGTTAAGCTCTGGAGTAGGCTTCCAAGAGAGGTTGTTGAATCCCCGCTGCTGGAGGTTTTTAAGAACAGGTTGAACAAACACCTGTGAGGGATGGTTTAGGTTGACTTGGTCCTGCCTCAGTGCAGGGACTGGATTTGTTGATCTCTCAAGGTCCCTTCCAGCCCTACATTTATGTGTCTAAGACTTGCAAACAGACCTGTGAAGGAAAAAGGTGTATTTGTACTTCTTAACGTTAGCTAACATGACCCAAATGTACTTTCCCACAGGCATAATCGGCAAGAGAAATTGTAAAAGACTTAGGTATTTATAATGATACTTTAAGTAGTCTGCAATATAAGTTTTATATATATATTTATTTTATAATACATTTTTGTCAGAAAGAAAATGTTAAACTTTTTATGATAGGATAACCGTATACGTGTATTAAAGAGAAAGAGCAACCACAAAAGTTAAGGGAATACAGCAGAGCGGAGACATTATTGCTCAGGAAACCCAGCAGGCTGATTTTGTAAAAGTGTCTAGTTTATCCCATGGGACTCACCATTGCTTGAAATGGTGTACTTGTTCATCTTATTCACAAAGTAAATCATCACATTTATTTTAAGTCTTTTATTCTGGTTTTATAGAGCCCATATATGTTTTGGCTACTGGAGTGATTCTTAACTCAATGCTACTCAATTAGGTGTATTTATTTAACTTTATACACACTGGGACATGTTCCTAAGAATGTGGTCACAGGAACTTGGGGTATGTGACCCCTGAAATAGCTCTTGCATCAATTTTCTCAGATGTTTGATTTTAAAGCCGAAAAGAAAATGCTTTTCATATTCAGAATAGTTCCCTGTAATAATGATTTGGAGAAAACACTTGTATTATAGCTGCAACTGTAAAAGTCATGCAAGTAGGACAATTTTGTGAAGTTTGGTGTAGAGAAAACAGCACTGGGAATAGACCTGCTCTCACCCTAGTCTTCACTGAAGTTTTCACATAAAGCTATCTAAATTATCTTTAAACCCATAAACAGGCAGTCAGACATTTTAAATTTGTTTTAAAATTCTTTCAGCCAAATTTCCAAAACACATAGCTCAATTCCTCAAAACCTTCAAGCATACATGCAAATCACCTTGTATGCTATTGTATAGATAAGCACACACACATCTCAATAAGTATGTGTATTATTTTATGGATAATCACTCTCACAAACACACACTAAAAATACAAAAAGAGGTTCTCTGTTATGGCTGCACACCAACAAATGAAAAAGAGAACTGCAACTATCAGTTGTTTGAACTGTCTCAAAGTGCTAAGAAAAATTCATTGACGAAGCAGCTAGTTTCTCTCTGGTGGCTTCAGGGTGACTGTATCAGTAATTCCATAGTAACAAAGAGGCCTGTTTTTAAACTAGTTTGTATAAAACAAAGGCCTAGGGTGACCAGACAGTAAATGTGAAAAATCGGGAGGAGGGTGGGAGGTAATAGGAGCCTATATAAGAAAAAGACCCAAAAATCAGGACTGTCCCTATAAAATCAGGACATCTGGTCACCCTACAAAGGCCAGGTCTACACTTCAGACCTACATTGTTCAGAGGTGTGACCTAACCACAGACCCCCGGTGTAGACAACTCTTTGTTGATGGGACAGCTTCTCCCATCCACATACTTACCCTCCCAGGGAGGTGAATTAGCTACGCTGATGGGAGAAACTCTCTCATTTGTGTAGTAGTGTCTTCACTAAAGTGGTACAGCTGCACCGCTGTCCTGCTGGACATGAAGACAAGCCCACAGAGAAAAGGTATTAATTTTTTGATTCGTTGGTAGCAAGGCTACACAGACCTCACAGTCAGAGGCGATGCATAACTGTTGATAGTGGGGGGAGGCACATATTTCTGAACCCACTCCTAGAAAAAATAAATAAATAAAAATAAAAATTAAACCCTCGCAGGAATCGGGGGGGAGGCGCACATAACCTCATGTGCCCTGCCCCCACATTGCCTCTGCAACAGCAGCACCTTCATACCCACCGGTGGCACCTCTTCTTCCTCACTCCTTTCCCTCTCTGTATACAATGGATGGGATTAAACCCTTGCAACAATGGAGGTAACTGCAAGACAATCTTTTTGTGGAAAAGTTAAGGTATATATATTTTCCTACCTAACAGAAAGGTTTTATGAGTTGTTGCCCTAATATAGTTCTAGTACCCAATATAGTGATGTTTCAGTATTTTAGAAAAAAATTATGTGAAAATGGACACAGAGAGTGCAAATGGCCACAGACACGAGCACTGAATGTTAAATGTACTCATGCAGAGGAGAACAAAAAGCTACTTTCAGACACACCCATGTCGTGCACCCACACCCTTCCAGTTTAAAAGAAAGCTGTTGTGTGAGAACTATACATAACTACACTTATTTTCTGCTGGCTTGCTATCAAAACTAGAAGTTATTTAATTTTAGTAAAGTTAGGAGTTTGTCAATTTTTACTGTTTTTACCACAAACCATTCCCATTATACTGTGTTAAACAGCAACTCTTTCACAATGTAAGATATACAAAGATATTCTAATTTTATGAAAGGGGTTAAACTAGGGTTTAAATATGGTAAAACAATTTTGACACATTAGGGAAAGCTACAGATTAATATTTAAGGACTGTAAACACAAACAAAATACACTTAGCATATCTTAAATGCTTTAGCAGTAAATATTTTGTTTGTTTTTGCAAACTACAAAGAAAAATAAAAAAGCATGAAGTCTTTAGATGCATACGTGTGCACACACCAGTTGGTAGCTAATGTTTTATAAAAACAAACAACCTGCAGATATTGGACAAACCTACTCACAGGATGTCCCTTCCAGGAAAAAAAGCTGGCTTTCTTTTTAACTTCTTTGAGGTAGGTCAGAAGATCTAAGTGTAAGACTGCCTCTAACCTAACTTTTCACATACGAACAGTGAGTCAGAGAGAAAGTTTTGGCCCCATAACCTCTGAGCCAGACACACAGTAGGCAGAACGCTTTTCTCCTCACATCTCCTCTTCTTCCTCCTCCTCGCCTCTGTTTATTAGAAGGCTGCCAGGATTTTGGCCTCACAGTCCTAATCTGAAACCTGCAGAAAAGTTAAGACACTTAAAAAGTTAAGATTTTACCTTGCCAATTTCACAAATACGTACAGGGCCCATATAAACATCAACAGAAGCTGGACAAGGACGCACAAATAGGAAACAGAAAAATAGACATACACACGTAGGGGGGCATAAAAAAGCTAGTTCCAAACATACAAGGCTTTATAACAATTATTATAGAAAAAATAAAAATGAAGCCCCAACATATATATGCAAAACATATACACAGCAATGCAGGTGTATAGTACAGACACCCCCAAATACCTATGCATATTTGCTCTTGTGTTTTCAATAATACACATAGCAATCACAGAGGTATGCAGACAGACAATACACATTTGGCCATATAACCCAATGTTAAAGAAAATTCTTTTTACCAGAAGTAGATTGTTTAATTTTTTGTGACCAAAGTTACTGGTTCCCCCGTCCCCACAAAGCTGCTAAACAATTTTTATGGGCACTTATGAACTTAATTAACTGTAATTGTGAGACATAGGTGTCTAAGGCATGTTTAAGAATTAGAATGGCTTTAAGACACTGTAGGTGGTAATAACTAGACCAGGGATTGGCAACCTTTGGCACGCGGCCTGCTAGGGTAAGCCCCGTGGTGGGCCGGGCTGGTTTGTTTACCTGCCGCATACATAGTTCAGCTGATTGCAGCCCCCACTGGCTGTGGTTCACCGCTCCAGGCCAATGGGGGCTGCGGGAAGCAGCGCGGGCTGAGGGATGTGCTGGCCGCTGCTTCAGTATCATCATTAATGCTCTGGAGGATGGTGTGGTTGGCGTCCTCAGCAAGTTTGCAGATGACACTAAACTGGGAGGAGAGGTAGATACGCTGGAGGGTAGGGATAGGATACAGAAGGCCCTAGACAAATTAGAGGATTTGGCCATTATCTTTGAAAACTCGTGGCGAACCGGGGAAGTCCCGGATGACTGGAAAAAGGCTAATGTAGTGCCAATCTTTAAAAAAGGGAAGAAGGAAGATCCTGGGAACTACAGGCCAGTCAGCCTCACCTCAGTTCCTGGAAAAATCATGGAGCAGGTCCTCAAAGAATCAATCCTGAAGCACTTGCATGAGAGGAAAGTGATCAGGAACAGCCAGCATGGATTCACCAAGGGAAGGTCATGCCTGACTAATCTAATCACCTTTTATGATGAGATTACTGGTTCTGTGGATGAAGGGAAAGCAGTGGATGTATTGTTTCTTGACTTTAGCAAAGCTTTTGACACGGTCTCCCATAGTATTCTTGTCACCAAGTTAAGGAAGTACGGGCTGGATGAATGCACTATAAGGTGGGTAGAAAGCTGGCTAGATTGTCGGGCTCAACGGGTGGTGATCAATGGCTCCATGTCTAGTTGGCAGCCGGTATCAAGTGGAGTGCCCCAAGGGTCGGTCCTGGGGCCGGTTTTATTCAATATCTTCATAAATGATCTGGAGGATGGTGTGGATTGCACTCTCAGCAAATTTGCGGATGATACTAAACTGGGAGGAGTGGTAGATACGCTGGAGGGGAGGGATAGGATACAGAAGGACCTAGACCAATTGGAAGATTGGGCCAAAAGGAATCTGATGAGGTTCAATAAGGATAAGTGCAGGGTCCTGCACTTAGGACGGAAGAACCCAATGCACAGCTACAGACTAGGGACCGAATGGCTAGGCAGCAGTTCTGCGGAAAAGGACCTAGGGGTGACAGTGGACGAGAAGCTGGATATGAGTCAGCAGTGTGCCCTTGTTGCCAAGAAGGCCAATGGCATTTTGGGATGTATAAGTAGGGGCATAGCGAGCAGATCGAGGGACGTGATCATTCCCCTCTATTCGACATTGGTGAGGCCTCATCTGGAGTACTGTGTCCAGTTTTGGGCCCCACACTTCAAGAAGGATGTGGATAAATTGGGGAGAGTCCAGCGAAGGGCAACAAAAATGATTAGGGGACTGGAACACATGAGTTATGAGGAGAGGCTGAGGGAGCTGGGATTGTTTAGCCTGCAGAAGAGAAGAATGAGGGGGGATTTGATAGCTGCTTTCAACTACCTGAAAGGGGGTTCCAAAGAGGATGGTTCTAGACTATTCTCAGTGATAGCAGATGACAGAACAAGGAGTAATGGTCTCAAGTTGCAGTGGGGGAGGTTTAGGTTGGATATTAGGAAAAACTTTTTCACTAGGAGGGTGGTGAAACACTGGAATGCGTTGCCCAGGGAGGTGGTGGAATCTCCTTCCTTCGAAGTTTTTAAGGTCAGGCTTGACAAAGCCCTGGCTGGGATGATTTAATTGGGGATTGGTCCTGCTTTTGAGCAGGGGGTTGGACTAGATGACCTCCTGAGGTCCCTTCCAACCCTGATATTCTATGATTCTATGATTCTATGATTCTATGAAAAGAAATCTGATGAGGTTCAACAAGGACATGTGCAGAGTCCTGCACTTAGGACGGAAGAATCCCATGCACCGCTACAGACTAGGGACCGAATGGCTCGGCAGCAGTTCTGCAGAAAAGGACCTAGGGGTTACAGTGGACGAGAAGCTGGACATGAGCCAACAGTGTGCCCTTGTTGCCAAGAAGGCCAATGGCATTTTGGAATGTATAAGTAGGGGCATTGCCAGCAGATGGAGGGACGTGATCGTTCCCCTCTATTCGACGTTGGTGAGGCCTCATCTGGAGTACTGTGTCCAGTTTTGGGCCCCACACTACAAGAAGGATGTGGGAAAAATTGGAAAATGTGCAGCGGAGGGCAACAAAAATGATTAGGGGGCTGGGGCACATGACTTATGAGGAGAGGCTGCGGGAACTGGGATTGTTTAGTCTGCGGAAGAGAAGAATAAGGGGGGATTTGATAGCTGCTTTCAACTACCTGAAAGGGGGTTCCTAAGAGGATGGATCTAGACTGTTCTCAGTTGTAGCAGATGACAGAACGAGGAGTAAAGGTCTCAGGATGCAGTGGGGGTTAGGTTTAGGTTGGATATTAGGAAAAAAAATTTCACTAGGAGGGTGGTGAAGCATTGGAATGCGTTACCTAGGGAGGTGGTGGAATCTCCTTCCTTCGAAGTTTTTAAGGTCAGGCTTGACAATGCCCTGGCTGGGATGATTTAGTTGGGGATTGGTCCTGCTTTGAGCAGGGGGTTGGACTAGATGACCTCCTGAGGTCCCTTCCAACCCTAATATTCTATGATTCTATATGGGATCCTACCTTCATCACTGCTGAAAGCAAGAGGACAATACTATGAAAAACCCAAAACTATAGTACTAAGATCCCTCACACTGAACCCATTAAATTAGAAAATGCTAAACAATGGTTTGTGAAGTCTTTACTAATGACTAGTGCCTCCCCTTTGGAGAAAAAAAGCAGGGGGGGGGGAACCCAGCAGCAACCAGCACTGTCTCAGGTGCACCATCACTCATATACCTACCCATACACAAACACACATGGCCTTTGCCAGAGGAGCAGCCGTATACTTTTGTATTGGATAAAATGTAACCCATCACACTGCATGAAATGTAAAATAATACACAACTAAAGGGACAAATCTCTTAACTGGGAAGTCTCTGAAGCTTGGGACGCACTTCCTCATCTAGGGGAAGTATGTAACCCACACACCTTCTGGGTGTGGTGTTCTGTCCCATCTAATGGCACCGAGACCATTTAGAGAGAGATAAAATGAGTCTGCTCTACAGCCTTAGCTAACAGCCAGTTGGCTTTTAGCTCATGCGGTAGAGGCTCCAAGCACTGAGCTCTAGAGGTCCCAGATTAGAACCCGCCCGCCGACAACCGGGGTGTGTCGGCGTTATGCTCCCTCTATCCTATAATTCAACTGGAAGGCCTTCCTATGTAGGGAGTGAAACCAATAGATTTTTGAAGTGCTGTCCCTAAACTATTGATTAGAAAAGTATTGTGCAATCATTGTATGAAAGAGGATGCAATGTTTGAAAAGGACTGTTGAGTCAAGATGGTGACCCCAAACAATTCAAACTGAGGGGTGTATGGAACTAAGTCATGAGTAAGCTGGCCATAAGAAATGTTTAAGAGCTGGAATAAAATGTGGGGATGCTGGTTATAGGACACATTTCTGCTTGCTGAGCCTGGCTACAGAGTTTGGCATACAGCCCTAAGGTTTAGCGATCAAGACCTGCCCTGAGGCAGAAATTTAAGGCAGGAGCTAAGCTAAATCTCTCAGAAGTGAGCAATGGTTCTTCAGAATCTGCACAGTGACAACCCTGAAGGCCCACAGATGCTGGGCCTGGCCTGCTTTTGCCCCAGTTTGAAAGCAGATGTACAACAAGATGAAGAGAGAAGGTGGTACTAACCCTACACACGAACGATCTAACTTCGGGGAAGCAAATTGGTATTGGTCAGATTGAACCGGTGTCAGTCCTTAAAGATAAAACTGTTATATGTGCATTTGTGTGAACTTCCATGCATGGAAGCATTAAGCACAGGCTGAGACAATGCGTAAGAGATGCCTCAGCACAGCGCAGCCATGACTGTGTGAATTGGACTTCAAAGGGTGCGAACTGTAAAATGTTAATTTGTGCATGGAGCGTGTTTAAAAGGTGATCACACTGGGTTATGTGCTTCAGTGCCTCTGTTTAATGCATGAAAATTTAACACAGGGGCTGGAGGGATGAACAAAGTGATAAATACAAGTGACTCCGGTACAATATTTGACAAAATAACCAAGCTGATGGATGAATGTTTAATACAGAATGCTAATCTACATCCCACACTAGATTACAAAAAACCGTAAGAAAATTAAAGGTTAGAGGGTGGCGAGGGGAACAAAACTGTTAATGTAAAATACAATACAAGTAGGGCTGTAAATAAAATGGCAATTGAAAATGTATGAGTGAAGCAGATTCTCACTTTGGAACACTCCATCTGGTGGCCTGTGTTGCATTTGCAGGCCAGCACAGATCTACTCACCCCTTCCTCGTACAAATCCTACCAAAGCTCAGCCCCTATGCCTACAGCCGCTTTGCCCTTAGCAACACACCCAGTAGACAATCAGTATGCGACAGACCATAAAATACAATAAGATATCTGTTTACAACTTAAATTCTAAAAGAGTTACAGTTTACATAGCAGAAAGAGGATATCTTGTGGGAAGTCTTTTTCAATAGAAAACTAAGCTAAAACAGGGTTCGAACTGCTGGGTTCACTAGGCAGTACTTATCCATGAGGAAGGGGGGAGATGTGCCTAAAGATCAGGCAGTAGGGAACCCTGAGGTTCATGAGGGGAAAGACTTGAGGGAGATGGAGAGATTGGAGACATGAGTAAGGAGTGGATGGAATCCATAGCAGCAAAAGAGAGGGAGAAAAACAATTAGGAAAAGGTCAGGAAGACAAAAACTAAAAGTACGAGGGGTTCAAAGTTCTCTATTTGTGCTTCCACTAAGATCGATATTCCTGATGATGGTGGTGTCCTCTACTTCAAGAAGTTCCAATCTGTGCTAGAACTCAACCAGTGCAAGCCAGCATTTTGCCACATCATTTTATAATGGAAGTTTTTTCATAACTATAAACCCAAAGAATAAAAATGGTGAGCCTGATTCTCTTTTGCCCAACTCCTTGTGTAGCCATTTATACAAGTACAAAATGGATATAAAAAATGCTACCAAATCAAATTTGGGTCCTGGATGTCAAAGCAGAAAAAAAAAACTTATGCAGCAGTTTCCAGGTCTGGCATGAGCTGATTGGAACAGGGATTTACTGTAGAAATTATGCACTTAGTTCTGGGGGGGGGTGGGGGGAATGTTCTGCTCTGCTGTTTCCTCCATTACTACTTCTCTCAGCTGAAGGAAGGCCTATTAACAGCTGCCACCAAGAAAGTAAGAATCAAAGCTGAGGTTTGGGGACCAGAAATCCATTCTGGATGGTAAATATGAAAAAAAATGGATTCTATTCAGACAGCTGCAGGAGGGAGTTAACACACAACAACAGAATTCTATTGGGAGCATTGCCAGGATAACTTAGCCCTCTAAAGTAACTCTATCTTTAAATGACTTTTGTCCAGATCATGGAAGCCTGATTTTTTCTAACTACTTTAGTCCTGATTTGAATGCAAAGAGCTGAAAAATTAAATATTAACCATAGATCTTGGGCTAAATCCATCTAAATTCCACCCTCATCATTTTGTCAGCCTTTTCCCCTCTCCTTGAAATGCCTCAACTCAATCTCAGCTTCACAAACCTTCTTGTATTTCTTTCTCTCTGTTTCTTTCTTTAGGTTTCTTGCCTCTGAGCCTCCATCTGACTACATGCTGTTGTGCTAAATTTCACTGCTGCTCATCAACTACTTTATATGTACTCTTCTTCCCACACTGCCACTTGGTTCAGCTGATGTGTTTGGCTGGAAGAGACTTGTAAAGCCATTATGCAAAGTCTCCCTCCTGTTCCCTGGCCCAGTCTGCTAGATTTTTGACATAGGGAGAGAAAAAAACAACAACCTAGTGTTTGTGAAAGGTGCCAGTTTAGCAGCACTTCAAATGGTTGTCTCTGCATAGCCACGAAATCAGTGCAGTTCTAGTAGTAACAGTTCTGACTTTCTCCATGCCATCCCAACCCTTCCTTATAATGACTGCCTCCAGGTTAGATAGGGTAGATCTCTCTATACTCACTAAATCCTTTCCCTCTCTGCTGAAGCTGTGAACAAGGGTAGTTTTGTGATGTGCATGTTCATGATGTGAATGCTAGGAACTGCATGTTTCAGAGTCGCAGCCGTGTTAGTCTGTATCCACAAAAAGAACAGGAGTACAATACATTTGTTAGTCTCTAAGGTGCCACAAGTACTCCTGTTATTTTTGAGGAATTGCATAGAAACCACTGATTTGTTTCACTAGGCCAAATGGCTGTTAGAAGGTAATCGTGATTAGCTGCTACCAACCTGTAACCAGTTTTAGATGGATACACTAGAGATGAAAGCTCCTGTACTCTATTAACAGTCCCTCAAATAGTCCAGCCTTCCATTAACTTTAAGGAATGTGATTTCTAATGGATCCTGTGTCTCAAAAGCTTGAAAACTCTGCTTGAAAACTTTAAAAAGTGGTGTCAAACACAAGCCCTGCTTGATGTATTTGTGGCCCAAGTGGCAGACTTAGATCATGCAGAATCAATGCTTCCTTTAAAAAATAAAGTATCCAGCTCTCAAGATAGTGAAAAAAAAAAACATCCAAATCTGGCCTGAGTGTAAGACAATGTTGTCTCCCTAAATCTGTGGACAGCCTGAAGCAATTACTCAGGTATGTGAACTGCCCCCGCCCCATCTCATTAGATTATCAGATTAAAGTCTAATGAAACTTTAACTATTTAATTGCTAATCATTTTGGTGGACTATAGGAGTGAAGCCCACACAGGATTCCGGATGGGGAGTTGGCGACTGTCAAGGTTCCTCCCCCACTCTGAACTCTAGGGTACAGATGTGGGGACCTGCATGAAAAAAACCTCCTAAGCTTATCTTTACCAGTTTAGGTCAAAACTTCCCCAAGGTACAAAATATTCCCCCCGTTGTCCTTGGACTGGCCGCTACCACCACCAAACTAATACTGGTTACTGGGGAAGAGCTGTTTGGACGCGTCTTTCCCCCCAAAATACTTCCCAAAACCCTGCACCCCACTTCCTGGACAAGGTTTGGTAAAAAGCCTCACCAATTTGCCTAGGTGACTACAGACCCAGACCCTTGGATCTTAAGAACAATGAACAATCCTCCCAACACTTGCACCCCCCCTTTCCTGGGAAATGTTGGATAAAAAGCCTCACCAATTTGCATAGGTGACCACAGACCCAAACCCTTGGATCTGAGAACAATGAAAAAGCATTCAGTGTTTTACAAGAAGACTTTTAATAAAAAATAGAAGTAAATAGAAATAAAGAAATCCCCCCTGTAAAATCAGGATGGTAGATATCTTACAGGGTAATTAGATTCAAAAACATAGAGAACCCCTCTAGGCAAAACCTTAAGTTACAAAAAAAATACACAGACAGAAATAGTTATTCTATTCAGCACAATTCTTTTCTCAGCCATTTAAAGAAATCATAATCTAACACATACCTAGCTAGATTACTTACTAAAAGTTCTAAGACTCCATTCCTGTTCTGTCCCTGGCCAAGACGACTACAGACAGACACAGACCCTTTGTTTCTCTCCCTCCTCCCAGCTTTTGAAAGTATCTTGTCTCCTCATTGGTCATTTTGGTCAGGTGCCAGCGAGGTTACCTTTAGCTTCTTAACCCTTTACAGGTGAGAGGAGCTTTCCCCTGGCCAGGAGGGATTTCAAAGGGGTTTACCCTTCCCTTTATATTTATGACAGCGACTAGGAAGGAAAGTCAGAGGGAACAATAGAGGGGAAGCACAGATTACAGAGAAAGACAGGAGAATAAGGTCGGAAGAGACACAAAGGGCAGCAATAACAGTGGTCCTAAAATGTGTATTTTCCCACCAAACAATTCTAATTGTATTGAATAATACATAATGATAACTAAAATTGTTAGTTGCTGTATAAAGGCCATATTCTGTCCTCAGAGAGATAATATCTTTTATGGGACCAACTACTGTTAGTGAGAGAGACAAGCTTTTGAGCTTTTACAGTGCTCTTCTTCAGGTCTGGCAAACGTACTTTGTGAGAACTTGAAAGCTTGTCTCTCTCACCAATGGAAGTTGGCCTAATAAAAAGATATTACCTCACCCACCTTGTCTCTCTAATGTTGTGGGCCCAACAAGGCTACAACAACACTGCATATTCTATCCTCGAACATTGTCGTGGCTCTGCTGTGGATTAAGGAAAGCATTTATACCCCATTTCAAGGATAATCATTAAAAACTGAATTTGGCTCTCTCTATCATATGAGCTTGCCATCCCTGGTTTACACCCATGATATACAATAAATTGGAAATTTCTGGGACTCTTCCCCTTCCCCCTTCAGCTGCCTCCAAATTCCCTATTATTCAACATTACTCCCTGCTGCTACAGAGTTCTAATTTGTCACAGCTGTGACAAAGTGTACCTTTTGTTCTAAGTATCTCACTTTTGAAGGAAATCTTTTGTTGACCTCAAAGCACTGTAGATGCTCCAGAAGTTCACATTACACTTTGATGTGCGTATTTAATTATGAAAAAGTGATCTGTTATTTCAGAGGCAGCACGTGAGTGGGTTCCTATACGACCTGCTGTAGGAATTACCTCTGTTTAATAAAGTGCTAGAGTGAAAAAAATCACACAAATGGAAACATCGCAGCTTAGAGTTGCCTTCAGGCAGGTCAAATTCATGTGGTATTAGTTCTGGAAGGTTGTTACAGAATACTCCCTCTTTTATTTTCCCTTTTATTAGGAACATTTTGCATATCTTTTTTTCTGATGACTCTCACTTTTCTACTTTTGAGCTCCAGAGGGCTAAATGGTTGCTCAATTATTTAAAGGTATGCTAATGGAGTCTGCATCCCCTCAGGCTTTCTTTTTGTCACCCACATTAGGTAAGTAATGATATACCTAACCATCTTCTAGTGAATCAGAATTGATGAGTTCAATTACAATTCAGTACCATTTAAATATTTCTGTTTTTAAGGTTTCTGTTATTCTTCAGATGTATGTTCAGGGGCAACATTTACTTATGTTATAAGCCTGCCTGAAGATGTACATTTGTCATGTTCCAATTTTTCATCAACTACACCACTGCTCTGTCATGAGGTAATTAAAAAATACCTTAATATATTGGAAGGTCTAGGGCCTAGGCTTGCAAATCTTTATTTATGTAAGCAGACTAATTGACTTTAATTGGCATTTATCATGACTATTCATTCTTGGGAATTGTAGCTATTCCCTGCAGTGGGATGGAATATTCTATGGAAGTCCTCACATTTATTGACTTCCATAGGTAATGGAATCTTCTGAGCCTTAAAAATATAAAAAGCACCTTTCTACAGCTGTACATAGTACCATTGCTTGTTTTGCTTTCATGAACCTTCTTAAAACTGAAAGCAGACATTTTAATCAAATGTTTTGGAATTTCTTGAGGTTGGCACAGTGTTGACATTTTCACCAGACAAAGGAGCCTATTTTTAAAAATAGAATGGTGAAAGTCTTAAGTCAGTTCTTAACGGAATCTCAAAACAATTCTTTAGGGAAACAATAACAAGGCCTCAATTTTAATTAATAGTTCACATATGAGAAAAAGCAATAAAGAAAGAACAAGCTATTTTAAATAGCATTATATAGCTAAAATGTCAATTTTACCTTGTAGAAAAAATAATGAATCATACAGTTAACCATTTAAACCTTTTTCAAAATGTATCTCAAGAATTATTTTTAATATTTTCTGGAACTGCACTTCGCAGTAGTTTGTAGTAGTCAGTGAAGGATCTTTAGCTGTAACCATACATGTTTTTCCATTACTTTTCCTTTTTGGTTGTCTTTCTTGGTACTTTCTTTCTGATACTAAAATACCTTTCTCATAACTTCACACTGGCAGTATTATCATCACAATATTTTGATGCTCCTGTTGTTTCACCGTCTTTCTTAATTCTGTAAAATTGTCCTAACTGTATTATTTTAAGTAATGATTCTAAGTAAATCCCTCCCTTCCTATATATTGTGTGTCTGCCCAAACTAATCTTGTACCTGTTCTTTGGGCAAATTAAATGTTTTTTGTTAAAGAGTCTCTTGAAGATCAGTGTACATTGTATTTTCAGACTCTTTTTTGGAAATCTGAGGTACAATCTCCTGCTTAGACGGTAATCTTTTTCATAATCTGTCTTGACAGTGTGAATTCATCATAATGCTATCTTGTTAACCTAAATTGCTATGATAACTTAATCATGCTTCTCTTCTAATCTAGAGTCATACATGGAATTTATGTTGCTACCATACATACCACTGCAATCTGTGTTCAGGCAGTCTATCATACTGTAGGTAAATGTAGGTTGCATTTATAGCATAATCTATGCATAACAACCATTTCATACCAATCTGATCTGCTTTTAATTTTGGTCTTTGTAAAAGATGTTTCTGATCCTGTTCTACCTCTGATCATGAGGAAATGTTCTCAGAAGTATAGTTTCCCAATGGTCTCTGCTTTGACTTTCATAAAACTGTTATATTATCTTAACAGTAGGAGCATGTGCTTGCCTGCTGTCTACTTTCTGAACATGTTTTGGTCTTATTCCCTGGATTTGTTGCTGATTTAAAACATGTTTATCTTGCTGATTTGGTCTGTTGTTTCACTTCTGAACTGTCCTGTAGCTTCTCAGCAACATTGGCACTCCTGCACATCACTGGAATATGAACCTATTACTCTAAAATTTCATTGTACAATGTAAACTATTCTTTTTGAACCACTAATCAGTTGTTACTTTGTGGCTCTAGCTGCTTTGCAAATTTTGCCAGATTTTTTAAGCAAAATTATTTGCTGTTGTAAATATTTAATTTAGAAACACTCCCCTTGGCCAAACTGGCTTCTGGCATGTATCGATACGTTAGCGAAGCTAATAACTTACTTTGTTTTCCTAAATGGTTACTGCGACTCTTATCACAACAGTAAATAAGCCATTTAATGTGGCAGTAGCTCTCGTGGCGTGTCTTCTTATGCAAGGAAAGGTTTCAGAATTGATGAGCTTCAGCTTTGTGAGTTGATAGTCTTCTATTGCATCATAAAGGCCCCCTAACAGCCTGCACTGACTTATTATGTAAGCTGCTGTGTCCCCCACAATCATTGGACAAATTCAAACGTGATGTAGTTCCAGTGACTTAGAATGTGGCCCAATGTGTTTGGCAGACTCGCCATCATACTCCCGCTTGACACACAACAGCCTTAAATACAAATTTTGCATTGCTGGAGCAGCAGAAAGAAACCTGAGCATAATGGTGGTTCTGACCCTTAAAGTTCTGCTTTTGTTGGCTAAATACATACATTTGGTGCATGCAATTCAATTGAGATCTCACTAATTTAAAAAAAATTGGAAAAATGCATGTAATGGTAATTTCCTATGTGTAGGTTGGAATATACACCCTAATTTGGAGCATACATTTGTAAGTGAAAAGACAAATATTCAGCAACTGAGACATGTTAAAAATGAAGCCAGCTTTTAACAATGGGAACTAGAGCTTCTGACAAGCTGTACAATTAGAAGAAGAAACTATGAATCTCTTCTTTTCAGTGCAAATGCAGGAACAAACCCTTTGTCATTTAAAACCTTCCTGTAGCATAGAATACACAAACACACACAACCATTAATTCCTTTTGAAAGGCACCACAAGGATGTTATTAAACACCTCAAGGATAAGTAGTCTGACCAAAGAAACCTCCCTACAACATCCCCAATCTATGCATGCGTTCCATTAGCAAATAAAAACTGCAGATACCGTACCATTATCAGGTAAATATATACTCTCACCATCACTCACTGGAAAACCTAGGCAGGCATATAATTACTATTATGTTCACACATTGTGTTCAAAATGTGTAATTATCTCTCCACCTCGCCACACAAATATGCTTCAAAGTATTTTAAAGTTGCATAATGAACATTTCCTGAAGTGTATAAAATCCCACAGCAAATAATTCTGTGATTTTTTTTTTGTGGGGGTTTGGTTTGTACATGGAGTATCTTTAAAAACTTTTCTCTAAGAAAAGGGAAGAAATTCCAGATCTTTAACTGTAATGTTAAACTTACAACCTAAGAAATCTATTTTCTGATGTACACATCACACTCCCTAACTTTCAGAAGATATGCGTATGAATTAAAGGCCTGAAAAAAAGCACACTGAAGCTAGTGGAAAGGTTCTGATTGATGAAATGGGTTTTGGATCAGGCCTCAAGAGAAGACTATACACATTAGTGCCAGGTAGGTGAGGGACATTTATGGTGAGGTAAGAAAGAATTGGAATTTCCAAAAATTCGTAGCTGAACCTGACCCATTTTTGCAGTTGGGTAAAGTTAAGTAAGCTTGTTAAAACTTTCACAGTCTGTGTTTCCTGGTTTTAGGTGGTCCAGGACAGGAGGCCGTGGGCCAGATAAGACTGCTGCAGGTCATGCCTTGATTGAAGTGGACAGTAGCCAAACAAAGACTTGTCTTTTGCCCCTCACTGGGGAGCCAGCAGTGGTTGGTCAGGAGTGATCCTATCACAGCCTCCTAGAGCTTTAGACTCCAAGTGCTCTACAATATTAATCAAAATTGGTATCTGAGAATGATACAAAGCAGCCATTCTAAAAAACAACCCATAAACAGCTATGAAAAATGGCGATTGCTAGTAAATGAATGTAATCTACATTCTACCAGATTTTAAAGACCACCATATTCACAGGAAAATAACTTTTTATCCCTAGAGGGGAATTAAATTGCGACATGAATGACCTAACATGCATTTTTCCTCACTAAATTTATAAGTGGCAAATAATAAATAGCTATGTCTTTATTTAAAATCTTACTAAATGGGCATAATTACAATATAAAAACTTAAATTTTATGTTATGAACAATTAAGTAATTGTGAAGTGTATGCACATAATTTGAATGCTTAATTGCAGAAAAATAATTGGACATGGGAGTTATTGGAATTTGAGCATATAATCCAGAATTGGAATTTATTAGCATATTTGTTTTGCTCATGTGCATGCAAAATATACATGATGTTAAATATCACTCAAAGAAATAAAAGAACAGGTCAGCCCACTAAATACTATAGATGTCAACATCAAGCATTTCTGCTCCACTTGAAGTTACTTGGAATAAACATAGCTCAAAGCTGCAAAACCTACAAACATTTGAAACAACGGAAGAATCATTGCATTGAATGTAAGGGGCAGCACCAGCAAATTGACAGTGGCATGAGCAGTTAAGCGTATTGCATGCAATATATGATAAAACAAGAGAGATCTCAGTGAGTCAATGCTCAGAGTAGACCCATAATGTTGAATTTGCAAATAGGGGGAATTTCTGCTGCCTTCGCTGAGACCCAGTGGTGTGGTTTCCATTGTGCAGTAGGGGAAAATGCCAGGACTTGATGGTGCACCATGAATGAGGGACTCGCTGTGTGCTGCAGGACTGTGCTCTGTGGGGTCTCATTCCTTTCTGCCACAGCAAATCATTTTGGGTGTGGGATGTGGAAAGGCTGAGGTCAGTGGATCTAGGAGTGCAGGAATCTACTAAAACTTCCCCATTTTATTTCCCCATGATTCCTTACCTCTCTATAGAACAGTGAGACAACTTGCATTTTTCCACAGAGGGGAACTTTGGGGGTGAGACTGAGCGAGGAGGGATTTGTATCCATGGATCCAGCATATGATGATCCATTGTCCAGGTCCAGTTTTTATTTTTCCCATGGAAAGAGTCCAGTGCTACTGAAGTGCTGCAGCTCCACAGCCTATGAGGAATGGGGCCCAGACTGAGTACTGCTGTACAGTACCCCATGTACTCCGGTTATACACAAGAACATGAACCGGAGACACAGTTAATACATTTTCACATTTGGACACGAGACATAGAATCCCCCTCCTTCAAAAATAGCCCTTTCCCTGCTTATGCTTTATCACATGAAGTTTGAGCAATGCCACACACCCAAATGCGTGTTCACTGGAAGTCTAATAAAAATGTATTGTGCAGGCAATTCACTTATCAAATGTTAGGTACTCAGTTGAGCAGGCAGTTAAGATTCTCTAGCTGCACGTCTTATAATGCGTAGGGTTTGAAAGGTTGTGTTTGTACCCAGTTTTGATGACTTAACTGAGAAACTAAAGTTCAAACTAGGTTTTTTTTTTTTTTTTAAATAATGTGGAGAATAGCAAACTGGTCTGCATCATTATTGATCCTATATCTTCTTTTGCTTCAGTTACTGTCCAAACGCCATTATAATGTCCCCTGCCATTCTGTAGGCCAATAGCTGCCTGATGTCAGCAATGCTTTTGGGCATTGAGAGAAATCAGTCACTGTTTTGTGTTCCTGCTGCTAGGCTTTTGTAGATCATTGGGAAACAAACAGTGAACCTGACTCTTCCCAGTTTATCTCACTCTGACCTAAAGAACTATCTGGAGAGTTACCTGAATATCATATTTTATTATTCAGTGCAGACTCTTTCGTAGTTCAGTTGCTCTTCCATTGATCGTGTTATGTTCTGAAATTACTAGTAATACTAGGCTAGGTTCTGCTACCTGTACGCATAGTGAGTAGAACCTTGAGTAATCCCGCTGAAATATATTATGCTAATTAAGGAGTAAAGTACTAGTCACTGTGTGTGCAGATGACAGAATCAAGTCCATTGCTTTTATCGTGTAGTTTGCCTTTCCTCTAGCATCCTAGCCAGGAGAAAGGAAGCCTTACTGCAGTTGCCCTACTGAATCTCCATGGCTCTCTCTGGCTATGTGACCATGGAGGCTTCTCCTAAATTCTTAGTGGGGTACTCCTCCCTAAGGCTGCAGGTGCATAATGGACATTCCCATTGTGACCCTTTCCAGGAGCACCCAGAGTTTCAAGGCACCTTGCTTCCACCTGTCTTTAGCATGAGGAAACCTTGTCTCCCACTGCCATGGGTCAGCTCCCCCACTCCACCTGCCATAGGCACCACAAGCCCTCCCCTCTAGGCCTCGTAGATCCTGCTGTCAGTCTGCAGGTTAGCAATGGGCACACTCAACCCCACAAGTCCTCCAAGCACCCCTGGCATGTCCAGCCCCTGTTTCACTGGACACTCTCTGTATTCACAGATTCGCTGTTACCAAAGATACAGTACACCCTAGTTTCCAATTCCACCTCAGATCACTGCTCTGCTTAACACACAGCACTTAGGTATGTTCATAGTGAAATCAAATATAAGTTTATTTAACAAAGTGCAAGGATTCAAGTAGTAGAAAGTAGAGGTATTAGCAACAAAGGGTTACATATAAAATAAAATCATGAAATGCATTTTAGAACCCAGACTTAGTGAACAAGCTACTCTCATGTCTAACCAAGCATTGCTCACCCTCAAGCTTTGCAGTGCTTTAAAGCCAGATGTGATGACTCAGGATTGTGGGGCACCTTGCTGCCTCCTGCCTTTAGCATGAGGAGGCCATGTCTGTATCTTAAACTGCCACAGTGATGTGTGCTGCCCAGATGTCCTCAAGAGAAATTCTGGGTGAGACAGGCAGAATTCTTCCTGGTGACTGGCATTAATCCTCTGCATCCTCTCTGCTGTGCCTCACAGCACCCAGAGGGTGCTATAGCCCTAAATTATTTTAAATATAAAACAATGCATACAAATTACAAGGTGGCACAAACAGATATTTAAGATTGTTGTAGAAAAACTGTGTCTTAGAAATGATACTGTGTATTCTGCAGGGTTTGTAAAGCACCTGTCCTGCTGGGAGCCATCTGACTCTAAACAATAATAAGATATGTGATTAAAGGCTATCTTGTAATGCTTATACACAAAGGGGCATAGTTTAGGAGTGTGCCCTGCCTGCCTAACTTCTTGCTGACTGATTTGGCAGCCTTAACATTCTTTTAATGTACTTGGTTGTTTTCTGAATATGTTTTTTTTTTTGTCTTAACACCTTTGTAATATTGTATTAAACGTATTGCCTAAGCTTTACTGTCTTGGCATAATATTTGATTTTTGTATGCCATTTAATATATTTCACATATGCTGATTTGTGTCTTCCTCTTTTTTTTTTCCTTCATAACTTCCTCACTTCAGTGACTACTAGTCTTTCTGCAAACAAGGGATCTGGTGCTGCTACCATTGAAACCAATAAACATTTAGCTACAAATTTCAAAGGGAACAGTACCCAGACCAAGAAAACTTAGATGAAGAGAAGTCTCATGTGCAACACCAGTCTTGCAGCTGTTCTTTTCATCTGCCTGATCCACCAGTCTCTGTCTTTTCTAAAGAATTCTTTGATAAACTCTAGAAATTGTAGCCTGTATGAAGAAAAGAGAAGCTTCCAACAATGGCTTGTAGAATCCTACAAACTAAACTACTGAAAACTGAGTTGTTCCCCCTCTCCCATCTGAAATCAGCTTGTTACTCTTTTGGTTTTCCATGCTAACTTTGTCAAGACTTTCTAACAGGACCTTCATTTAACTACCTTGTATTAAATGAAAGGGGTACACTTTTACAGTGCCTTTAATTAAATCCAGGCTAAGAGCAAATCTCTTTGCCTATCAAATGCAGTTTCTTGCTGTGGTTTTTTTTTTTTTTTGCATTCATTTTGAGTTCCCTGTCATGAAAGACGTTAAAGCGTCCAAATTCAAATGGAACTGCATTCAACGCCATTGATGATAATTTTCCATAAAGCTATGGAGAATTAAGAGGCACATTTTATTTATTCAAGCAGGAGAGAAAGTAATTATATTAATCACGTATTGTATGTAATATCAGTTACAATTTAGGAAAGAGTGATTTTTTTGAGCTCCAATGACAATTGATTTGTGTAATATTCCTACCATAAAATTTTATTTCATACAATTTCAGGATATTTAAAGTAAGCCTACAACTTCAGAGAAAAAATACTAACATTACATGGTGGCATAAAACACCAAAATGACATGTCTTTGGCCAGATTCTGAACCCCCATTTGACAAAGGTGAGGAGTTACCCTAACAGTCCCTTGAAGTCAGTGAGTGAAGTTACTCACCCATGTAAATGGGTCACAGTCTGGCCCAAAATATCTCATTATTAAATTGTACTGAGGGATATTATGGGTAGAGCCAGCTAAAAGGATATTGGGAACCTGATTAACACCCTAAGTTGACATTTCTCTTAAAGGAAGGAAAATCCCCAAATGTAGCATCACTGGAGGATGGGACTGGATGTAGAGAGGGACAGGCTTTCTGGATGCAATTCTGAGGCTGAAGAAGCAGCTACACATCAGTTTTAGGGAAAGAATTCTTCATACCTTGGCCCCGAGGAGCTTCCATGTGCAGAGCCCAACTGCTTGGACTGTCTTCTAGAGACCAGAGTTCAGTCATTAATACTCTTCAAACATTCTCATTCAAGATACTGTGAAGAGCAACAACTGTATGTAGGCACATGGAACAGCCAGTGGTCTCTCAGCAACAGCCCTAAAATAGTTCTGTCCATTTGCATTTGTGCTAATTAATCATCAGTGATATTAATTGACATTGGGATTGCTGCCTTGAACACTGGGATTGCAACTTGTTCTTTCAGAATCATCGTGGGTCCATTAATATAAATATGATTATCCACAGAAATAGTCAACTAAAGGTATGACTCAGAAGATTAGCAGCTGAAATGTACCATCTCTTTAGTATTATATGGCATGATTGGTACATAGTCATTTCTTTCCAAACTAGAAGATCAGAACAATACCAACAAGTCATGAATTACTTTTAATAACCACAATTTAATTTAAACTTAACAACCAAAATTAACTAAATATATTCTGCCTGACTTGCTGTACAGAGGAAAACTATAGCCTGCATAAATTTATATTAAGTTGATAAATAATACTTAAACCGATACTGTTTTTATAGTTATTGCTGCTGAAAGGTACACGGGCAAACCATGGAGAGATTGGTCCAATTTTCAGAAGTAGCCTCCATGTTTTGTGTTCAGTTTTTCACCCTCAGTTATTTGAGGGTGCAAATATTAGTAGCTAGATGTCTAAAAATGCAGCTGTAAAATTGCCTCTGCAAAAACAGTGACTGGGTTTAGGACCAGCTGAAAGTCCAGCCCAGTTGTTATGAAAACATACTGAAAATCAGGCCTTGCCTGTGTTTATTTTTGTCCATAGGACAGATAGGTATTAGATGTTGGTAAAACAAGCATCTGCACATCCCAGCACCAACACAGCTTTTAAACTTCACCTGGCAGATTGCCTCTAGTGGTGAGATGAAAGATCAGGCTTCAAGCCTGATACTAAAGTGCTCATATGCTAAGATGCTGAGTATGAAATAAGTGTTTAGATGGAAGCCATTCTGTCCTTGATCCCTTTGCTGCTACTACTGATAGTTTAAGTATATATTACAAAAGGTCCCAAACTACTTTAAAGACTGTGATCCAGATCACTCCCTTCCACAAGTGAAAAGAAAAACATGGAAGGAGAAAGCTTATGGCACTTAAGAAAAGCACAACTGAATATTGTAGATATGCAGGGGTCCATCTTCTCTACATTTGGCCTCGGACGTGGTTGACATCTCATCAGTGATGCAAAGGGAGGGCAGGATAGGTCATGGGTTAGAAAGAAACTCCTGTGTCACTTCTCTAGATCTCTCCATTGATCAAAGTAGCTAATACACCTTTGCATGACTTTCATGGCCTCCTGAGCCAATGGAAACCCTTTCATATGAAGATTGCCAGGTGTCACCACTGATGGCACGCCCACCCCTAATAAAATCTGTATAGAATATCTTGCATAAAGGAAATCTTGTGACAAATGTCCTATCATCTGGAGTTAAACATGGGGAAAAGTTATGTTCTGAATAGTTATACTGAGCTATGTGCAGGATTGGCATGTTTGCAACTGGAACACATTAAAAAAAGGCCGCCATCCAAATTCATTACTGTCTCTGGCCACACTTGCTTTTAAATCCTTACTCATTTATAAACCCTATAAATACAAAATGGACAGAGATGGCAGCTTGTCTTCCTCTAAAGCTCTCTATTCTTTTTTCCAGGGGAACTGCTTTCATTTTGAAAATAGCCAAGCCAAGGTTCTGATCCTTAAAAAGGCTCAGTTGCACCTAATTAATTGCCGGTTTCTTGAGTTTAGGCAGGAAGCTTAAAGCTGCCCCACATCCTTTAAGGCATTATGTAGTGTCACACATCCTGTTGACTGCCAAACACAGTGTGAGCAACCAGTTACAGAGACTGAGACAGACAGACAGAGACTAAAATCA
Source organism: Lepidochelys kempii (assembly GCF_965140285.1). Taxonomy (NCBI): domain Eukaryota; kingdom Metazoa; phylum Chordata; order Testudines; family Cheloniidae; genus Lepidochelys; species Lepidochelys kempii. The sequence continues at coordinate 61,393,568 of NC_136382.1, forward strand.
GGTTGGATCACAGCAGGATCTGTACTGTGTTTAATTTATAAATATACCTAATTGCTAAACTACATTAAAACCTGCCTCAGTCATTGAAATACTACATCTCCCTCAAGTGGTCCTGAAGACCAGTAGGGATTTAACTCAGAAAGTCATGTACAGCTGTTTGCCTCGGTGAGGCCTTTGCCCAGAGGCATCACAGGGCTGGAATGCATCATGGGTGCAAGGGACAAATATAATCTGATGTTGTAAATTCCACTTTAGGGAGATCTCCTGATCAAATATGTAAAATATGTGGCTGAAAGATAACAAGCTAAAAGTTAATATATAAATAACTTTAATTAAAGATGTTATAAGGGCATTTTAGTTTTACAGTGTTGTCTACTGTATTGTGAACAACAGAAATAGAATAAAATTGTCGTGTTTGACGCCCATAGGCAGTCTGGTTTGTCTATGATGTGCTTCATCTTTTTTGATAATTCAAATGCTGAAATTGCAGTGAAGCAGAACACATCTTCTCTCTCAGGCTCAAGAATCCCATCATAGCCTCTGTAAACCAGCTAGCATGTGACATCACCCTGCCAGAGCATGAAAGATCTGCATTAGCTACAATTACTTTAGGTCTGTTGTGCATGAGGAAGACCAAAGGGCTACCACAGTTTAAATGGATTGTAGCACAATTTAACAGGATTCAAACCACTGAAAACTGACATATCACTTCCCCATGTGGCACATTAATATGTTAAGACATGGCATGAATAATTCTGAAGGTACTGGAAAAATCTTTCTCCCTGCATTTTCCTCTAAATACTGCTGGTTCTTTGGCCTGAGCCAAAATTCAGGGGGTTGTTTCCATTTGGATGGGAAGTCAGGGAAACAAGTCAGATAGCTTGTTAATATAATCTTATTTATTCACTAAAAAAAAATAACACCCCCCCCCAAAAAAAACCCAACAGTTCTGTTTTCCTGAACAAAGTATAAACAAACAGTAGACAGTTTCTTTGCTCAGAAATCTGCCATCTCAGTGACCTCTGTGCCCAAGAAGCTCTGTCTCTGTACTTCCTTTCAGGGGGTCATGCTCACAACTCCTTCTGCTGGCTTGCCACCACATACCCTGAAACCTGTGTTCATCCACCTGGGTTAGCTCTGACATGCCCATGTGTCCCAGTTCTTTGGGCAGTAACCTGCATTATCTGCAGCAGTTTTACTGCAGAAAGGTTACATTGCACTTTATGTTGAGACTAAAAGACCTTACTGATGGCAGCCATTAGGAACTGTCACCATAACAATACTATTTTAAAGACACTGGATTTTTCTGAGGGGGGGGGGAGAATGTCCCCAAATTATTTTTTTACATATCTGTGTACTTCACAGCTTACTGCTACTTTTATTTTGATTAACCTATGTATATCTAGTATTTGTACTATTGTGTTTCACAAAATATACATTGCATTTGTAAATGATAAGCAAAATATTACATTTTTAAAAAATTATTTAAAAAAACACTTGATTGTGTATACTGTAGTTGGTTCTTTAGAAACATTACCTTCACACATTTGAGTTTAAAATAGGCAGATATTTCACTGGTCTATTTTGGTTATATTGGTTAGAAATTACAGATTCTGCTCTTGCATACAGTTAATAACAAATTATCATAATCACTTGGATGCTTCCAGATTATCAAGGCTCTTCTGTGTTATGGTATGAAAGCTATCCATTTATTGCTGTTTTGCAGTCAATTCATCTTCCTGTGAAATTTAAAATAACCATGAGTTAGTAATTAATATTTAGACTTATTTACTTTAAGCACACAATATATGAAGTTAACATAGTTCTATGTAGTAGCAGAAAGATGGGATGATATCTCAAGTGTATTTTAGTGACATCAACAGTCATTTCCTATTGTTGCTGAAATTTCAAATCAGTGTGTGGCTTCATCATGAATCTGTTTCCCTTAGGAAGACCATGAATTGAAAACATTATAGTTATTCTTCTGTTTGAATAAAGAAATTAAATTTGCTGAAGTGAACTTGTCTGAACATCCTGAGTTTGCTGCCATGTACTAAGAGTGTTACATGGTCCAAGCAATTTTGCTCTGTTGACATGCATCAGTGCAGTGCCAGCTGGAAACTGGAATCTACTGAAACACCAGCAGCAAAGTGTTGTTACATTAAAGCTGTTTAAATTGTTATACATCCTCTTCCAACCCATTAACAGAGGTCAGAGGTTTTAAATTGTGAACTTATGTGTTCACTGGAATGCCAAAGTCTGAAATTGTTGTAATGTTCTTTTACTACTGTCAAGGTTCCTTTCCCACTCTGAACTCTAGGGTACAGATGTGGGGACCTGCATGAAAGACCCCCTAAGCTTATTCTTACCAGCTTAGGTTAAAAACTTCACCAAGGTACAAACTTTGCCTTGTCCTTGAACAGTATGATGCCACCACCAAGCGTTTTAAACAAAGAACAGGGAAAGAGACCACTTGGAGACGTCTTCCCCCAAAATATCCCCCCAAGCCCTAAACCCCCTTTCCTGCGGTTTAATAATAATCCTCACCAATTGGTACAGGTGAACACAGACCCAAACCCTTGGATCTTAAGAACAATGAAAAATCAATCAGGTTCTTAAAAGAAGAATTTTAATTAAAGAAAAGGTAAAAGAATCACCTCTGTAAAATCAGGATGGGAAATACCTTACAGGGTAATCAGATTCAAAACATAAAGAATCCCTCTAGGCAAAACCTTAAGTTACAAAAAGACACAAAACCAGGAATATACCTTCGCTCCAGCACAGCTTATTTTACCAGCCATTAAACAAAAGAAAATCTAACGCATTTTCTAACTAGATTACTTACTAACTTAACAGGAGTTGTAAGGCTTGCATTTCTGATCTGTTCCCGGCAAAAGCATCACACAGACAGACAGAACCCTTTTGTCCCCCCCCCATCCAGATTTGAAAGTATCTTGTCCCCTCATTGGTCATTTTGGGTCAGGTGCCAGCGAGGTTATCTTAGCTTCTTAACCCTTTACAGGTGAAAGGGTTTTGCTTCTGGCCACGAGGGATTTTATAGCACTGTATACAGAGAGATGGTTACCCTTCCCTTTATATTTATGATAACTCCAAACTGCATCTGCTATTCACAAATGAAAGCAAAAAAACAAAACAAAACAAAACCATTTGGACACAGTTTTAAAAAATGAAATAAAACTCCCCGCAAAATACTCAAAACAAAAAGAATCCAGCAGAGAAAGTATGAACACGAGCAGTGCAGATTTTTATTTATTTATTTATACATTTTTACACAGAGGACTAAATTCTGCTCTGAGCTGTGTGCACACTTCCAGCTGAAGTCACTGGGGGATGTGTGCATAGATATCTGAAAATTTCACCCTAAGATTTTAATTGTTGAAACTTTCACTTTTTTTAAAACATGTATCACGTTAGGGAGGTGATGTCAGTTTTCACTGGTCTGAACCCCGTTGAGCTGTGCTACAATCTGTATAAACTATGGAAACCTTTTGGGCTTGACCATGCCTCACAGGCCTGAAGTCATTGGGCCAGACTGCTAGCTGGTGAGAATGACCTATAGTATAGTGATTAGGGCACTCACTTAGAAGGTGGGGGAGACACCTGGGTTCCAGTGCCTTTGTCAATGAAAACTGAAGTATTTTAGACAATGTGTAATAACCTCAACAGGAGAGAGTGAAACAGGCACACTCCAGAATACCTCATAGCCCAATGAGTAGGGCATTCACAATGTGTCCCATATCCCAGGTGAACGCCCTAACCTATGGGCTATAGGGTCAAAAGGCAGCACTGGAACAATCACCTCCTCCTCCTCCAGTGTTTTGTGAATGGCTCCTAAGTCCCCTGTGAATCTAGCCTGAAGTTTTTTTATTTTCTTGGGGCTGAAACTGTTTAGCCCATATGTGTCAAATACATTAGTAGTTATGGTTGACTCAAAGCTGCATTTTTTTGGCAAATAAACTAGGGATGGGCCAAATTTGTCCCTTCCTATTTAGGACAGCACTTAACTCCCATTGATGTCAATTCTTAAACACATGCTTAAGTCCTATCCTGAATAGGGATTCTGTCCAAATCAGGGCCTTAAAATAGCTAGTAGAATTTCAGATATTTTTAAGGCTCCTCATGTTGTTGTCTATTTAGAGGTGCTTTCAAATATTAGACTGCCTCAAGTACATGCACAGTGTCCAATCAATGGATGCTTATATGCAGATGGAAGGTGATTACCCTATAACAAGATGACTAAGTTCTGTACACAAAACTCCTATTTAATAAAATAGGAGATAATTATTTTTAGAGATTTTGACCTTTCAGCCATTCCCTAAAATCAACAAATGACTTAGGGCTACCTCCAAGTGCCATTGATGTGAATGGCAGTCTAACTGTGTTAGAACCAGAGTGTTCCTTAGGGCCAGACCCAAAGCTCAGTGAAGTCAGGGAGAGTTATTTCATTGATTTCAATGGGCTTTGGAGCAGGTTCTACATCACTAGCAGCAGATGTGCCAAATTATGGTAATAGATCAAAACAGAAATCTATGAAAGATATAGAAATAAAAAAAAATCATGTACTGCTCCTTGGTTAATTTTACAGTTATCGTTGAGTGTAGCCGACATCCCAAACATAGTAACACTTTCTTGAATTTGTGGGACTGCAATTTGATGAATAGTTTCCTGATTGTTCTTTGAACTAACTGAAGAATATGGAGTATTGGGGAAGTCTTCCAGGTATTGTAGACATCTAAATGAATATTCTGTTTATCATTTGTAGATTCTGAGGCAAGAAGGGTCCATTATGGTCATTCAGTCTGATCACTTGGATAACACAGTCCATTGTTTTCACCCATTGAATCTTGCATCTAGTTCAATGACTTGAGCATCAACTTGACTATCAATAGTTGAGTGAAAGAGTGATCACACTTTCCTATGGTACAGAAATTAAAGGCCAGGTTTCCAAAGTGTCCAACCCCCAACTATAATATAAGTAGAGTTGATCAAATTAATTTTTTGTCACAAAAAGCTGTTTCAATGAAACCCATGTTTTTAGTAATATCATATCAGTTTTTATTAAATTTCCTGTAGGGGGAGGAGGAATCTTGCTTCAGAAATGTTTGTTTCAGAGATCTTTGAAAATTTGTGTTGGAATTTTAAAATGTTATTTTACATTATTTCATTATATGTCTGATGTTATAACAAAATATAATTAAAATACTCTATTTCTATTTTCTTTTTAAAATCTTTGTGGCACTTGGTGTCAATGTGTCAGACTGTTTCATTACAACACAAACAGGAGACATTTTGACAATAAAAAAGAAGATAAGTTGTTTCAATCCGGACTAAACAGCAGCTGCCTTAAAGATTTTAAAGATAGTGAGGTAAAATTATAGATGCAGTTTATTACAGGTCTTACAACACCTAAAAATGTATTCCTGGACTGAAAATACATAACGAATCCTGAATTCATTTTTATCCAGTGGTACTCCAAATATGTATCTAAAGTTATACTGATTAAAATTATAGAATGGTAGCTATTTCAACACCCAAAATGAGCTGTGCATAATCCAATATACTGGTATCTTATTCAGACCTTACTTTTATATATTCTTTGTCCTCCTCCATCTTGTGTAGTAGCACTTTGGAAGACAACAGAAGAGAGAGCATTTCTCTAAGTGTGGTGCTCTGCTACTCCAGTTGTCAGAAGAGAGAATCAGTTTTTAATTACATTTACTTCATAGTATTAATGTTTTTAACCTTTTGCGGGACGTGGTTTGAAGTGAAAGTGGTATTTTCTCTTCTTCCTATTGACTGCTCCTACTCAGCTGGACACTTACTGAAGGCCACAAAAGAGGTTGAGAGAGACCTTTTAACCCTGAGATTTTTCTCGGCATTGGAGAATCAAGCTATGAAGCGGCCAGGACAAGTATCAGGAGATAATCAATTGCAAGGGTTGAACAAAAGCGTATCCCTTCAAGAGGTTGGAATTGGTATTTATCTCTCTGTCTGGCATCAGAACCCACAACGGGTGTGCAAATTTCACATGGAGAAATGATAATATAGGTTTATTTATATCCATGCCTAGCCATCTGTTGGTGGTACAGATGAGAACTCTTGCCTCCACCCACCTGATGAAAAAGAATGAAGAAACTGGTGTGATGTTCAAAATGTGACTCCTGCATGGAAAAGTTGGTATGCAGCCAGAGACTAGAATAAAGATGAAAGCTATTGTTGTTATCCCAGAATATAGCAGCTTAGCTCATTTCCCACTGTGGAGTCGGTGAGGATGAAAAACAGCGTCACCAAGGATTTTCTATCTGTCTGTCTATCCTTGCCCAGAAATATAATATTTTAACAGACTCCCGTTTAACAATCATATACAGAATAGGTTAAGAATTTTGTAAAAGGCTTTGTCAAAATCTTGAAAACACTCTCTGTGTGTGTGTGTGTGTTTGGAAACAAAATTTCAAACTCTTTTTTTAAAGATACATCTTCTGCATTTTTAGATCAGCCCTAGTCATCTACTTCTTGGAGATTTCTTTTTGAAGTAATGTTGATGACCAGAGCCAAGATTTAAGATTAAGAAGAAGTTTTTCTTCTCCTTGAATTCCCCCTCCTGATTAATTCATTGCCAAAATAAATCATCATCTAAAACATAACAATCCTTTCCTTCAGCTTTCACACACTGGACTGTGACATCAGTGCAAGAAAATTGACCAGAAGATGCTTACTGGTTATTAAGACATGAGATAGACTGAGTTGTCAGTGTAAATCTGGAATTACACTCTCAGAATCAATTTACCCCAAATTTTCACTGGCATAACTGAGATAAGCATCTGGCCTAAAACACCTCTTTCTATAAACACATCTTGGTAATTAGCACTGCCAGACAAGGAAATAATGCAAAAGAAAATGACAGATTCACCAGATTATGAAATACATTTAAAGAGTGTGTGTGCTTTTAGCCACGGTTCTTAAATTGTCTTGGGCTAAAGAGGAGAATCACCTGAAGTAGATTTCTGATTGTACTTTTGGTTTGCATCAAGTTTCAATATATACCATAAAGATTCAAATTAAAAATTTCAGTAGTAGCTGATATTGGACTAGAAACTTCTACCCTTGTTTTCCTTAAGGCATGTTTTATTATAATGGCTTGCCTCATTATTTGTGTGTTGCATGCACACACAGCTTATATATGCACTACTGTTCTATCAAATCATTTCTAAAAAATTCAGTTTTTACTTGCTTAATCACTGCTGCCTAACTAGTATCATGTGCTCAGGGAAGTCATAGCACACATTGGGGGCAGCATGGAGAAGATCCAGAAGAGGATACCATCTCAAAATCCCAGTGAGAATAAAATGTCAAGAAAGAGAGGGGGATAGCATCAAAAGCAGCAAAGAGGTCAAGGAGGATGAGGAATAGAGGCCCTGGAGATATGGCCTCAAGCATGTTATTGGAGACCATTCTGAGTGCCGTTTCAGTGGAGTGGAAATGTTGGAAACCAGACTGGAAGAGATCCAAAATGGAATGGGAGGAGAGAAAATCGGAGTGCTTGTTGAAGACTGCATTAAATGATTTTCAAGATGAAGGGAAAGGCAGAGATGGGAGAGGAGTTGGAATGCCAGATGGGGTCAAGGGATGTCTGTGTAAGGATAAAAAGGGAGCAGGGAATACATGTAGTGGGAAGAAACCACAAGTCATGGATAGTTTGATGGAAAGGGTGAGTACAGGGGCAATAAAAGTAAGGAAACAGGAAGGGTGGGGTGTTACTGGGGCAGTGAACAGAAGCTGAGAGATCTTGAGGTCAAATATGATGCATGAATTACAATGCTGAAAAGTATCTCATTACAAATAGAACCACTAGCACAATTTATTCAGGGAAAATATTGAGCATATAGCATTCCAGTCAACTAAATTTTAAGGGCCAGATCCTTAACTATGCCAGTTTTCTAACAGGATTTGGCCCCAGGTTTACTGTTGTCATCATGACAGAGGTTTTTAAAAGTCAACATTTCTGTTAGAGATACCGTTGCAAAGGACTTAATTAACTCTGACAGAAGTCAATTGGACAATATTACTCCAGAGAATACATTTTAGTTAAAAGGAAAACAATGAAAACAGAGTCACATCAAGATCATCCTTTTCATGAATCATTAGAAGATATATTCATTGGCACATATAATGAATCAAGCAGTTTTGAACCCTGTAGATGTAAAAAGTAAGCATGGAATATGTCAGTGGCATACTGAACAAAATCTCAATTTTATCTCAGTCACTACACAACATGATGGATTAATGCAAACAAATAAAGAGCATAGCAACATAACTCAGGAGAGTTAACAAATCAAACTCAGTTAAGGTTCTGGTTAGTCAGGCAACAGCCATTTAAAATTAGTGAGGAAATATAAGGGGGATGAAAGTAAAGAAAGACTCAAGATACCGGGAAGCTGTGCAGGAAACATTTTGGCTCACATAGTGAAACCAGCAAAATGTGTCCTTACCTCATATTGTCCATTTCCTATTTTGGGCCATAATTGGATTAAATTCCAAACACTTGTTTCCTTTTCCCCAGCTTTGCCAAATGGGGGACATTATGCAAGGTTTGACTTGTAAATACTTTTGCAGATGTGGGGTTGTTTTATACATACATATGGTTGGTGTTCTCTGTATATCTTAGAGTATGGTAATTATTCTTAAAAATAATCAGCCTCTTGATAGTCTCAGGCAGGAACATAAGCCACCCTGGGTCAGACTAAAGGTCCATCTAGCCCAGTATCCTGTCTTCTGACGGCCATTTCCAGGTGCCCCAAAAGGAATGAACAGAACAGGTAATCATCAAGTGATATATTCCCTGTCGCCCATTCCCAGCTTCTGGCAAACAGAGGCTAGGGACACCATCCCTGCCCATCCTGGCTAATAGCCATTGATGGACTTATCCTCCATGAATTTATCTAGTTCTTTTTTTTAACCCTGTTATAGTCTTGGCCTTTAAAACATCCTCTGGTAAAGAGTTCCATAGGTTGACTGTGTGTTGTGTGAAGAAATACAGATCAGCACAGAGCTGCCTCTTGGCTGGTTCACTGCTTAGGTGATGGCACAAATAATATTGCAATAAGAGCAAGATTTGACAAAGATAATATTGAGATTACTTTGAGGGTTGTGTGTATGCATGAGGGGAGGGAAATCTGAAAGTTTCTTTGCATGTGTTAGCGTAGATCCCATGTTAGGTGCATATGCACCTCACGCCTGCAAGTTTGGAAAATTTTGAATTGCATTGTCTGTAAGGATCACACCTGTGCAGTACATATCCTCATAGCTCTCATCTAAGAACATAAAGGACATGGTGGCCACAACTATCCCTCAGTTCTTTATTACCACCCATGGTGTCCAACACACTATCCCTGAGTACTTGCTACATTTTGATCAGGAATTTCTACCTACCTTTAAGGGGAATAGGAAAGATTTTAATTTACTGATCTGGAAAAAAAACAGTACCACTTTGTTAGGTGTGCCTCACCACTGCTGTGCCTCATAGTGGACTCAAATCCCCTGAGTTTAAACTTGTTCATCTGCAACTGCCTCGTTCCAATCACCAATGGCCTTAGCTGCTTATTTTTCTTGGGAGATGAGGCACTGTCACCTAACAGAGTCCCCGGGCAAGAAGGCAAGGGGCTCACTGGTATTTGGTAGGGAGATTCGACTGACCCGATCAGTTCAGTCTTCCCCAACTCAGTAATGTCAAAACCTGTATCTAACAGGTGTCCTGTAATTTATCAATAAACAGCTAATAATGAACTGATGATTAATATTATTGCATGATGTATGTGCACATTCAAAATGATGAACATGTTGGGAATTATGTTCTCAAATGGTGTCTGCCAGGCAGCGCTGAAGTTACCCCGCCCTAGACAAAGGAATTGGCTCTGCCACCCTGATGGTATTTCCAAGGTAAATTAAGAGACAATGGGAATGCAATTTACATAAAAGGTAAACTAGACCATCAAGCCAATAAGGGGAGGAGATAAACACTCAGCATCACAGCAGCAGCAGGAGGAGATTGCAGTAAGCAGACCAATTTGTATTTTAGCAAACACCAGCAGGGGAAGAAACCAGCATGAAACTTCCTTCACCAGGATACTCCATGTCAGCCAGCTTGGTGGAAGGGGGATTGGAAAAGAAACTATTTTGAACAAAGGCTGTAGCTAGATTTATTAGGTCTTAGCCTCTAGAAAGTATTTTTTCACCTTTATTTTTAAAGGCTGAACTCACTTAAAATGCTCTCTTCTTTTGTTAATAAACTTGTTTTACTTTTCATCTAAACCAACCCAGTTCTCTCTTTGAGTTAAAGTAATAAGCATTTTGTCTCTTTAGAGGCACAAACAAACATTATTCATCTGAATGGTCCAGGAGAGGTCTGGACATTGCAGAGCACATGGTTTAGGGAAAATTTGTGACTGGGAGGTGTTGGAGTCACCGTGCCAGGTGTACAGCCCTAATTTAAACCATAGGCATAGGCTTCAGAGTAGCACCAGTTTACAGCCACTTGGAAGCTTGAGGCATGCCTCATATCCAGCCATTCAGTATGGATAGGAATAGTGGAATCCAGAACTGCCATCCCCCAAACCTCAAAAGACCCTTTAATGTATAAAGGAATAAAAGTATACCAAAGATGCCTGTTGGGCCATCTGGTGCACCCTGAAAAGTCAGGAAGAAGCAGCAAGCTCTGCTCTTGAGAATTGGCATGTGGCTTGATCTAGCATCCAGTGAAAAGGCTCCCATTAACTTTCATAAACACTGGATCAGGCTGAAGGAGTAAAGGTTACAAGCCACCAGAAACCCGCTTCTCACTCCATCAAAGCGATGCCTCAGGAGAGAGGTATGTTGGGATCTCACGTGGGTTCTAGGGTCAAACATCTTGGGAGGATGGACTGGTGATTAGAGTCAGCAGAAAATTGGGAAATGAGACTGGATTTTATTTCTGATAATATTTGGGTCTCTGAACAGGCTGACATTTAGGTTATTCAGGACAATTTTTTATTCATCTGTTACATCCCTAGTTATTAGCTGGTATTGTGCTCAGGAGTAGCCACTACCTATGAAACCATTGAATGACTAATATTTGTCTTTTTTTTTAAAGTTCATCCTCAGGTGGATTTTTGCAGACTATCACGGTTCAAAAGATAAGCTATGACAAAGGGTGACAAAATTATATTATACCTACAAAGGAAAATGCAGAAAAAAACAATGGAAGTTTGGATAAAAGTTAATGTGGGGTGATTACTGGATATTAATACAGAAGATTTCTGAATGTACAGTAGATCAGGAAATGGTTTTCAGATGAAGGAGACCATTAAAAAGATCAGTAGCATTGGTCACCTAAGATTTGAATTTCTCAGCTACTAACAAGCAGCGTTGTAACTTTGTAGGAAGTAGTTTTTAAAAAGGGAATGAGGGGATACCAATATATTTGGAGTAGATCAAAGATAAGAGAAAATTAGATGGTATGAAAAATGATATTTGAATGCAGGAAACAGAGGGTAAGAAATTTACATTTATTTTTAAAAAGCTACTTTCATGTGATACATAGCTGCCTAAGAAAAGTATCAGATTTTGTGGCATAGGAGAGACTCAGATAAAGGGCAGTTAACAATATAAGTATTTGTATAAAGTACTAAGGTATAAGAAAAAAAACCCCTCAATATATTTCTGTTATACTGAGGATAAACATTTCTTTTCTTGTCTTTTGTAAGTGCTATCTAGAATGGACCCCATTACCATCATATCTGAGCATATCACAATCTTTAATGTATTACCCTCACAGTACTGCTGTGAGGCAGGGGAGCACTATCCCAATTTTAAAGATGGGGGAATGAGGCACAAGGAGACTAAGTGATCAAGGAATTGAAAGTGGGTCGCCCCTGGGTTCTAGACTAGCTCCCTGACCGCAGGATCATCCTTCCTCTCTAATGACAGGTATAGGTTCTGTAACAACAGACCAAATTTCTGAAAACTGGAAATCATGATACTATCATTATGAGACATGAGATAGCAGGCAGCCATGGTACAAATTAGTTAGTTTAACATTGGTTGTGGGGAAAATGTTACAAATCATTTTGGGGATGTATTCAGAGTGAAACGTACCTGAGGTATTCTGCAAGTAAAAGTGACTAAATTCAATTTAATATACTTTTTACTGCAAATTATACTTTGCACTCTGGCTGTGCTACAAATCTTTGTAAAAAATCTGTTCTTGTTTAGCACTTACAGAATCTCATGAGGAAGGCATATAATAAATAGCTCATCAATTTATACTCATGAAAAGTGCCATTATACTGCAGTATAATAGATGTAGGCAAAGAAACATATTGAACCAATTCCCACTGTATTATCCAGAATTCAGATAGAAAATTGCCACACCAAAGCCATCTGATTCTGAGCAGAAACCTGCTGTTTATTTCCTCTGTGGCTGGAACTGAGGAATAGGCCATTATGAGGGTTGTAACACAGTTATTTAGACATGGTGAAAAGAATACTATATTTAATCTTCAGAACTCTGAAATACTATTTAATAAAAGCTCACAATAGCAGATTTTCCTTATAAGCTATAGCTTTTAAAAAAAAGCCAATTCATAGCAAAGAATATAATGGAATTTGGTTTCATATAGTGCCTTTCATAAAAGGTATCCCAAAGTGCGATACAAAAAATGCCTTAGGTATTGATGGTATAATGTCTGGGAAGACAAACTCAGGATCCATTATGCAGTCAATAATTCACAAACGGCTTTGGATTTAGAACCTGCCTTCCTGAAATAAGGGATGTTGTAGTAAGATGTCTTCAGAAAGTGCCATGTGATCTGAAACATCCAATGCGATATGTACCAGATGTAGTCAAAAGGGACCTCTGTGTAACCTCCAATCTGAAGAATTATGACTGTGTAAGCAGGGTCTGAATGAGTTCTCCTTGACATCTAGCTGGGAGTGGGAGAGACTTCAGGAGCAAACTGTATTTACATGAACACATCTACTCTGCCAAGATATCCAGCAGATAGAGTGGTGTTACTCGAAGTGATCAACTCTGGCTGGTATTGGGTTACAGATCACTTTAGTACTGAATCCAGGGGTAGTGAAATGTTGTTATCAATGTTATGCATAATGACAGGTTTCAGAGTAACAGCCGTGTTAGTCTGTATTCGCAAAAAGAAAAGGAGTACTTGTGGCACCTTAGAGACTAACTGTCAAGGTTCCTCCCCCACTCTGAACTCTAGGGTACAGATGTGGGGACCTGCATGAAAAACCTCCTAAGCTTATCTTTACCAGCTTAGGTCAAAACTTCCCCAAGGTACAAAATATTACACCCGTTATCCTTGGACTGGCCGCTACCACCACCAAACTAATACTGGTTACTGGGGAAGAGCTGTTTGGACGCGTCTTTCCCCCCAAAATACTTCCCAAAACCTTGCACCCCACTTCCTGGACAAGGTTTGGTAAAAAGCCTCACCAATTTGCCTAGGTGACTACAGACCCAGACCCTTGGATCTTAAGAACAATGAACAATCCTCCCAACACTTGCACCCCCCCCCTTTCCTGGGAAATGTTGGATAAAAAGCCTCACCAATTTGCATAGGTGACCACAGACCCAAACCCTTGGATCTGAGAACAATGAAAAAGCATTCAGTGTTTTACAAGAAGACTTTTAATAAAAAATAGAAGTAAATAGAAATAAAGAAATCCCCCCTGTAAAATCAGGATGGTAGATATCTTACAGGGTAATTAGATTCAAAAACATAGAGAACCCCTCTAGGCAAAACCTTAAGTTACAAAAAAGATACACAGACAGAAATAGTTATTCTATTCAGCACAATTCTTTTCTCAGCCATTTAAAGAAATCATAATCTAACACATACCTAGCTAGATTACTTACTAAAAGTTCTAAGACTCCATTCCTGTTCTGTCCCTGGCCAAGACGACTACAGACAGACACAGACCCTTTGTTTCTCTCCCTCCTCCCAGCTTTTGAAAGTATCTTGTCTCCTCATTGGTCATTTTGGTCAGGTGCCAGCGAGGTTACCTTTAGCTTCTTAACCCTTTACAGGTGAGAGGAGCTTTCCCCTGGCTAGGAGGGATTTCAAAGGGGTTTACCCTTCCCTTTATATTTATGACACTAACCAATTTATTTGAGCATTAAATTGGTTAGTCTCTAAGGTGCCACAAGTACTCCTTTTCTTTTTGTTATCAATGTTGTTGTCTTTATTGCATTAATAAAGAGGAACAGAATTGTGCTTAACCTGTCCCAAATGAGGGGGTCACCCTCCACTGAAAGAACCTCGTTATGCCATGGCCTCAAATGCCAGATGCCTGAAATGTCCCAGCCAGGAGGTGTGGACTCTCCCTAAGGGTCCCCGGTCTGGTTTAACCTGTTGCTCCCCACAGTTAAAGGATAGAGTTAAATGGGCTCCATTAGGAGCCTTTGTTATTTTAAGTGCTTAAATGAGAGCTGAAATCACTTATCCTGTTGGGACAGCATTTCTGCCCAGCTTGCTAAAAGCTGAAAATCACTAACAGCTGGCAATCACTAAGACACTGACCTGCAGAGGTCATAGCAGAGAGGCAGGTGGCAGCAGAAGGTAAGTGACATTTGGCCCACTGGAGCGACAAACAGGTGGCCAGTGGAAGCAGCGAGCAGTCAGCCAGCAGGAGCGGAATGAATGGCTGGCGGGGTGGCCAGCAGAGAGGAACAGTGGCTGGCAGGGCAGCCAGCCAGAGGAAGTGCTTAGATGGCAGAGCAAGCAAGGGGCCTTCTTCCCCCGATGGGAGGTAAACTCACACAGATGCACCTCTGAACCCTGGATCCTCACTGACCAAAGACAACCACAGCGAGTGGGGTGTGGTGAGGGAGCAGAGGGGGGCACAGAAAAGGAACTTTTGGTTGTAGAACTCAAGAACACGAGGCAGAAGACACTGCCCCACCCACTCTGGGGTGGGGGTCCTGCTCACAGGTTTATGATTATGAATCCTGCTTGTGGCATTTCCCGTAATTAATATCAGATGGCCTCCCTCCTTTCATTACAAGTGTCTTTTCTACACTCAGACTCTGTGCTTGTGAGTGGGGAAGTATTGCCTCTCAGAGGTGCCCGGGGTGGGTGTATAATTTTCCCAGGTTCCTGCCTCGAGCCAGTTCTGTGTTGTATTGTTGAAAAGGAACTCCTAGATATTGAACCTAGCCCTGGTTGCTGTCAGATCCACCTCACCGAAGAGTTACAGCTGTAACAGTGCAACAGACCCCAACTATTACCATTCCAATTCTCCTCTCACATCAGTGTAATCCAGGAGAAACTCCTTTTCAATGATTAAATTACATTTATATATAAACAGTGTGAGTGAGTCGAGAATCAGATCTCTGAAGAGGATCTTGAAATTTGTCTTGATCACATATGAGACTCTATATGGATAGTCAAAAATAAGGTAAGGTAGCCACGAGGGAATACATCAGACAACTAGAAGAAACCCATGAAATCCTTTGTTTTTTTGCTCTGCAAAAGCAACTACATTCTCTCTCTTTCTTCTCTCTCTTTTAAAATAATTTAAGCTGGACCAGGGAGTAACAGCTTTAGAAGCAGAAATATTCAACAAGATGTGTTAATTTATTGAAAGTATGTTGGAAATATGGACAAAATTCTAAGGATGAAAACAAAAGAATAGCACAAGCATGTGGGGACAAAATCAGAAAGGCTGGGCACAAAAATGAGTTACACCTAACAAGGGACATAAAAGGCAATAAGAAGAGGTTCTATAAATACTTTAAGAGCAAGAGAAAGAAGAAGGCCTCTACTAATCAAAGAAAGACAACAAATAACTGATGACATCAAGAATACTGAGGGGGTTTAATGATTATTGTGCTTCAGTCTTCACTAAAGAAGGTTAATTCTGACCAGATACTTAACATAATTAATATTAGCAATTAGAGGGAAGGAATATAGGTCAAAATAAGAAAAGAACTGGTTAAACAATATTTAGATAAGTTAGATGTAGTCAAGTGCGCAGGGCCTAATGAAATTCACCTTAGAGTACTTAAGGAACTAGCTGAAGCAATTTCAGACCTATTAATGATGGAAGACATGTGAGGTCCTAGAGGCCTGGAGAAGGGCAAACATAGAACTTATATTTAAAAAGGGGAGCAAAGAGGACCTGGGAATTATAGACCAGTCATCTGAACTACAATATCTGGAAAGATACTGGAACAAATTTGTTAAATAATTTGTAAGCATCTAGAGCATAATAGGGTTATAATAATAGCCAACATGGATTTGTCAACAACAAATAATGCCAAACCAATCTACTTTCCTTCTTTGACAAGGTTACTGGCATTTTGGATGTGGGGGAGGATTGATTTTTTTAGTGAGGCTTTTGACACAATCTCACGTGACCTTTTCATAAGCAAGCTAGGGAAATATGGTTTAGATTAAATTACTATAAGGTAAGTGCATAACTTCTTATAAGACTGTATTCAAAGTGTAATTGTCAATGGTTTGCTGTCAAACTGGGTTTACCGTATCTAGTGGGGTTTCACAAGGGCCAGTCCTGGGTCAAGTAATATTTAATATTTTATCAGTGACTTGTATAATGAAGTGGAGAGTATGCTTATAAAATCTGCAGACGGAATGGTGGTGAGATAATATCTTTTACTGGACCAACTTCTGTTGTTGAGAGAGAGAGAGAAACTTTTGAGCCACACAGAGCTTAGTCAGGACTGGGAAAGGTATTCCCAGTGTCACAGCAACTTGCAAGGTGAAACAGATTGTTTAGCCTCAGTGCAGGGGGATGGACTAGAATACTAGATGACCCCTCTAGATTCTTTCTAGTCCTACATTTCCATGATTCGATCACCATGCGCACGTTCACTCACTAGAAATGAACAGTGACATTTTTGTTCTTTGTTCTGTAAAAGATACAACACAGCATAAATAATTAATTTTAAACCATTTGTGCAGACAAGATTCCTTATGTAGTATCTGATCCTGGCTAGTTAGGGAAACACTTTTGACTGGCACTGTAAATATAGAGAGGTAATTGATATTTCATTGAAATACCAAAATGGAACCTGGGTTTTAAGTAAGCTTCTGAGGAAAGCTCAGGTGCTTCAGCTGGCTTCCCTGTTGAACCTGTTCTTTGTGTGCAAGGGACTAAAGGCCTCTCCCTAGAAGAGCTCTTGGTCATTCCCCCATCCCAGCAGTCCAAGTTCCTCTCTGAAAAGTAGTGTCTACCACAGCTCATGCTATAAGAAAGGGAAGCTGTCTTCTATGTTCCTTTCCATAGGAACACATTCAAAGGAGACAAACCCACAAGCCAATGACTGCGCAGCTAGATTGCTAGGCGCTTCATGCTTGGATATTCTAATGCGAAGATGGTTTCTTCTCATGTTGACTGGCAGTCAGACTTATAAGAGCAAGTGGTAAAGGGGGCGGTGGGTGTGGTTTAATTACCAAAGGTTCTCTTTGGTACTCATCTCTGTTCAGAATTCAGCCAAAAAGAGAGGACCAGTGCCCAAAGACTGAACATTGTTGTTTCCCTTATTTTAGAAAACAACCCATAAGACCATGCCATGGTGCATTGGACACACCTCTATATTATATTGCAAAAGATGTGAGAGTAAATATTGGACACAGTGCATAGTTATATGGGGATGAGTAAGCTTGGATAAAACTCAAATGATGACAAACTGACTGTCATTTTGGGGAAAAATGTTTGTTTTGGTTATATGACTTTGTTTTTTCCGATGCTTAATTATCTTATAGATAAGATCAATACAAGTTAAATTCCACGAATGGATAAATCTAATCTAAAACACTGTATCACAATAACAGTTGCTACTTTTGTTATTGTAATATATCTTTACGAAGTCATAATGCTACAAACAGTTTTATCTCAAGAATTGCAGTTTCAACAATGCTAGATGATGCACCATATACTCAGTATGACAACTTAATTCTGCAATAGGTTAATATTGCTATAGGGACATAGAGTGAAAATTAATTATAGTGAGACATAATAACACAATCGCCTATAATAGTACTGTACATATTTCTGAAACAATAGAATCACAGTGAATTATTAGAATAATCATTTGTTTTTGTATGCTACAATTATCATTACAAGAGAGTAATTCTGGTAAATTTTAGATGATGCAAACCCTCAGAACTCAGATGCTGACATGAATAACCCTTGTGGAAGATTAAACCATCTAATACAGATCCTAATGAAACTCACCTAGGGCCTGAATCAACTCCCACTGAAGTCAGTGGAATGACTGACAAGAAAGTTAATAGGAGAACAATCAGTCTCAACAGCTTGGAGCCATACAATGGCTAAAAGGAACTCCAGTCTGTCCTCTTCTGTCTTTTTATTTCCTTTTTTTTTTTAAAGAATATATATTTCTATCTGCCATGAGATGAGCCAGCCAAGACTTTGTAAGATGACTTAAGGTGCCATGTACTCTAAAATAATCCCAAATACGCTAGCTGGAACAAAACTCCTCTCTGACCAACACACACATCAAGCAAAGAAGTGTAACTAATGTAAGAACAAAATTAAAAATTGTCAAACCAAACCAAAATGAGGGCATAACACTTTTGCTGAGATTTCCCCTTAACTCTGTGCTGTTGTGCACATTCCTTTTAAAGTGTCATGTCATAGGAATGTATTTTATAGGGGTGGGGAGGGGGAAAACAGATTACTGCCCAAAAGAGTTTATATCAATCCTGCGAGGCGCTGAGCATCCTCCCTCCCCACTGAAATCAATGAGAGTGGAGGATAATCAGCAACTTGTAAGAAGTACTCAACACATCTAAAGAATTGGGCTACTACTCAGCTGGAAGGAGCATGTGTGATCCCCTTGTAAATAGAGCTGATCTTTGGGCCCCACAAAGGAGTATCTCAACTTTAAAAAGTGTATTTGTATCCCTTTTCCTTGCTCAAGCCTTAAATACAAACTCATGTGAACTGATCTCTAGAGTGAAAGGAAGAAGCAGCTGGGCACCATTTCTACAGTAGATGGAGGAACCTAAACATCCCTTCCACACACAAAAACTTTTAATGTAAAGTAATTTGGTTATACTTCATCTTGCTAACCCTACCCAGAATCCTTAATCTGATCCTGTGTACAGTGACAGGAGGACAGGGGACAGAAATTGGTTGTGTTTGGGAGCGAGATGTGGCAAAACTTTGTTTTGTAGGCCCACTTAAAAATGCCAAGGCTGTTTCTTCTTGCTAACACTTTCATTCCTCTCTGCGTGGGCTCACATAGACAAATGCTGCACTGCTATTGCTACAGTGCCTTTTGGCAGGGGAACTTCTATCCTGCATATTTGACCAGTGCTGCATGCAGACCTTTTACTGCCTGCTACAGCAGCATGTGAGGAAGAGCAGGGATCATGCTGTTACTGCAATAAGTGGGTGTTCGGCAGAGTCACCTCTCCCCACCTGCCTACCTAGCATCCGACCAGAGGTTTACGAGTCCAGTGTTGAGTGGATATCTAGAGCCACGCTTCACCATGATTGCTCCCCTACCCCACCAATACGACTTTGAGGAAATCTACTCCACACCCAAGCCCTCCCACCAACCAGGGGCACTTCTACCCATTCTTCCTGCTGGGGGAGACTGTCAGCAGTTAAGGTAGCTCAACAAATAAATGGCCCCATTTCCCCACCCAGCCTATCAACAACCACCACAGAGGACCCGTTCCCCATTTAGGCAGAGGGAGAGAGTAGGAAATTGATGTATTGTTGTTATGTTTTTTTGGGTTTGTTGGTTTTTTTTGGTGGGGGAAGATATTGCTGACCAAAATTCTCATTTTTTTGAGGTAACCCCTTTGTTAAAAATGTGACCGGGTATCACTGCATTGAGTTCCATATTGAACAGAACACAGCATAGAATGACAATAAATAAAGCATAGGAGGCATGTATAGGAGGCAGTGTGAAGGTCTGTGTTATTTACATCTTGTTTCTCTTTGATTTCCAAGCAAAATTACACAAAAATATATTTAAAAAACTTAATAGAGAATATCAAACAGCGGTCAGCAAGCAAAAAGTAGACTAGTTGAAAATACATTCAATGGCATCTTTTAAAAATCTTGGCAGGGTTCCTCCACCAATGCTATTACAATATTTCATTGTTATTGTGTAATCATAGACTTCTAAAAATAGTCCTTCTGAAATATCCAAAAGTAAGTAAAGAGAGTCAAATATTCAAAATTTTAAAAAGCATAACAGTCACTTCCAAGAAAAAGAGTACCTATGCTAATATAATTACTTTTGTTATGCATTTTGCTGTTTCTTTGTAAAGTTTTGGAACTTGTAAAAATACATTAATTCTTGTGAAAAGATCTCTACATAGTTAAAAAAAATTGTATTAAGTAACTTAGACTAATACAGTAGAGTCAATATTAATCACTTCCCACTTTCTGGATGAGCTTATAGCACTTTGGCCAAATTCTGATGCCAATAAAGTCAATGGGAAAAACTTCTGATTACTTTAAGAGGACCAGGAGTCAGGCCCTTTGTGAATAAGGTATTTTTAAAAATTTGCTATAAACTGTTTTGTTTGCCATAAACTCTCTATTATTCTGTTAAACTCTCTCTTACTCAGTTTTCATTCAAAGCCCAATTTTACAATCTTCATTCACTCAAAACTGCCATTGACCTTGGTGACCATTTTGTTTCAACAAAGACTTCAGGGTACTATTACAGGTAATTAAAAAGCCAAGACTTCACAAATTAGTGGTGCCTGATAAAGATCAGTCCAGATCATGCAGATTTCCAGTCCAGTGATGAAAACCTGATACGTTGATATATACAAACATACCTAAAGACAAGCACACTTTAGAAAAGTATAATTCTAGGAGAACTAAAATCTGCATAACAGAGTTCAAAGACAGGTTTCAGAGTAGCAGCCGTGTTAGTCTGTATCCGCAAAAAGAAAAGGAGGACTTGTGGCACCTTAGAGACTAACAAATTTATTTGAGCATAAGCTTTCATGAGCTACAGCTCACTTCATCGGAGCATATATATATAATTTCTCTGTAGAGTGTTGATGAGTTTTAACAGTTGTCTTGATTGAGTCTTTTAATAGTTATGGTGAATTAGATTTGCCAAATCAGCAGTGTGATTGTGGACCACTGGTGGTCTGCAGAGTACTTGGTGGTACTTGGAAAGCTGGCTGATCACATGATGCAGGCTTTTCTTTTCTGTTTCCAACTACTAAATTTAATTAAAAGATCCCATAAAATACTTTCCTAACATTACTCTTCCACATAAGCAATTGAAGTAGTTGTGACAGAGATAGTGTAATTTAAGAAAGTGGGGGAGCTGGAATTTGAGAATAGTTCAAGTAGCTATTAATTTTTTACTTAGTTGATCTATTGGTAAGTTTAATGATCCAAGGAGGGATAGTGTGTATGGTGGTGGTGGGGAAGAAGCATTGACAGGAAAAAAAGAAACCTTTTATTGATTTATCTCCAAATCACCCATCAAGCTGTTAAACATATACGTTCTTCAGGTGTATAAGAAATGAAAAAATTGATGAACAGACGTTGAAATGCCCGTTGTTTACCAGTGCAAAACATGATTGCTTTGCCTTTACTGAGATTCCCTAACCATGTTCTATCACTGAGGAAACTATTGTATTGCTGTAAATACAAAATGGATTTTAAGATTCCAGTACTCATATATAAGGTCTTTCCTGGTGAAGCTCAATTTTACTGTGTGATTGCATGCATTGTTGCTTAGAGCATACCCTTCTATCTAATTTTTGTTTTTTAACCTATTAACAGAGTTCTCAGCCCACTCAAATGTATGGATCATAACCTTTTACCTAGGAAAGAATTTTCTGTAGTATCTGACTGATGAATGTTGCCCATATGCTCAGGGTTTAGCTGATCGCCATATTTGGGGTCGGGAAAGAATATTCCTCCAGGGCAGCTTGGAAGAGGCCCTGGAATTTTTTCGCCTTCCTCTGTAGCATGGGGCACGGGGCACTTGCTGGAGGATTCTCTGCTCCTTGAAGTCTTTAAACTACAAATTGGGGACTTCAATAGCACAGATATAGGTGCGAGGTTTTTTGCAGGAGTGGTGGGTGAAATTCTGTGGCCTGTGTTGTGCAGGAGGTCAGACTAGATGATCATAATGGTCCCTTCTGACCAAAATATCTATGAATCTGTAAATCATATCACAAAGGATATTCATCTCTTCTTTTTAACTGCCTGCCTGGGGTGGCTGGTCATCTTGTGCTGATACGACTAAGCCCCACCAATATTACCCCACCCATCAACCGCATTATTGACACTGTGCAGTGTGGCTGCTGTACAGCAGAATGTACTAGTATGTGCTGCAATGACTGCTGGTGGGAATAGTGGAGCTCTACCCCTACCCTGTATCTCCTCTGGGTAGCAGATGGTATAAGTCCCCACAGAACCATTCCTTGTGGTAATATGGTGGCCTGCCCCCTTAAAGGTTAAAAGTCCCAGGACCTGTTTAATTAGCCACACCTTTGCTGGGTGTAGGGCTTAAAAAGGGAGGAAGCCCAGCAGTTAGGAGCTGGCTGTGGAGGACAGTAGTTGAGCTGGATTGTGGCTGGAGAGCTGAGCCACAGGAGTGAAGCTAACTCCTGTGGTGGGCCCCTGGCACAAGGGGCTAGGCTTGAAGGAGGCAGTCCAGAGGCTGTTTTTCCACAACACGGACAGGGGAATGAGGAGAAGCCCAGGAGGGATAGAAAACTGTTGTGAGTTTTTGTTGTACTTAGACTCCCAACAGAGAAAACAGTCATGGAGTCAGTGCTCTGATAAGAGTGAGAAGAACCACAAATTAAGCCCAGGAGGGGAGATAGCCCTTTAGTTTATGTTAACTTGGGACTATTGTTGAAATGTGGTGTTTATTTGGGGACTTTGAGGATCCCAGATGGGGAGTGAACTTTTAAGTGAACTTGTCTAAGGACTAGGCCATAGCAGACCCTGATAGAAACAACCAAGGGGAAGGCTCAGTAAGTCCCCACAAGTAAGTAACCCAGCCACAAGGGAACATTGGCTCAGGAGCTAAGTCACTTCTGTGTAGGTGGCGTTCAGTCTAGGGCAGAACCCTGTAACACCTTCCATTGTTGGCATCTTTGCTGTTTTTTGGTTTTGCAGTACAGCTGTAAGGGACCAGAGTGTAGGTGGTCTAGCCTAGTGGTCACAGCTGGGCTGGCGTCCACAAGTCAAAGATGGCCACGAGGCAGAAGTCAGCAATCAGGGATCCGAATAATTGTTAGAGCCAGGATGGATAGACCAGAGTTAAAGGTTAGAGTCAGGCTGGGTTTGGAGACTGAAAATCAGAAAGTGAGGGGAGTTGTACAAGGCCAGAGGTCTGTGTGGTTGCCCAGACAACTTCCTGGGCCACCCTCCAGGGTTAAGTAGTAAGCATGGGCCCATCAGAGTCACAGGGTGCTGTCACTTTGGACCCTTTAGATGGTATGTCCTACAGCGCCTAATCTCCACAGTGCTCCTTGGCTGTGGCTCTGCATGGCTTCCTGTTGGTGAATGGGGAATGTCCGCTGTCCCAGGCTCTGCAGACCCGCGTTCTAGACGCACAAATCCTTATGACAGCTTCCTGTGACCCTGTGGGGAGATCCAAAAAAACAGTCTGCCTTTTGGAGCTCACAGGGGAGTGGTGTGCTACTACACATGTGCTGCTACAGCTCTTTTGTGAGATTCAGCTCACTCTTCTGCTGATGTAAGGGAATAAGGGAGGGAGGTGAAACCATGGCCCCAGCTACTTTTGGGTGCCATGCACCCCAGAGGAGCAGATAGGAGACTGTGATCCCTGAAGAGCAGGGTCTGTGATTTTGTTTGGCTTTTATGTGAGCTGTGCAATGATGAGAAGGTTCCCCCTGCCCTGATTGTACACCTGTGCTTAAGCTCAGGGTAGAGGTCAACAGAGATTAATAAACATTGGATACATTTTCAGTTTTGCCAACCTCATGTGTTCAAAAGTAATGAGCCATGCCTCAAAAATCAGAAAGTTGGCTTCAAACTCATGATCTTTTAAAAATAATACATTTGGCGTTCTTTATATTTATTTGTTTTCTGGCTTTTTGAGTCTTTAAGGTGCACTCATCTCATGTTTTCAAGCACTTCTCTGCAACTGTGAGGGCTAGAAAGTTACTACTTTCAAAGACAAAAGCTGAGATTATCATGACATTTCTTGTTTCCCGCATTTGGGCTTAAGAAAACTAAACCAAACAAAAAACCCCACCAAATATCACGAAACTCAGTAAACTTGTGAGAGTTGATCACTCAGTTTTGTTTTGTCTCTGGCTTTCTGGACTGCTGCCTTGGTAACGCTTCTACATTTCATATGCAAGGGGAACATGAGGGAGTTGTGAGCCCATGTCTGAGTTTTAAACAAACTAAAAAAAAAAAGTTGATGCAGTTTTTTTCCCCTATGGAGCGAGTGGGAACTAAAGGACTGATGGATGAGAACTCTGCTTGTGTAGATGTATAAATTTCATGTGACATCTAACAAGAAGATGACCTCAGTTACTCTTCCTGAGCTGGAACGTTGGGGTATTTATTATTTACAATGGAACAAAAACCAAAAACATACAAAAAATCCTGTAGATAGAGGAAAAGACACAATCTGATTTAATAGATACATTACAGTGGACACTGAAAGAGAGGAAATGTAAAGATTTTTATGAAAATACAGAACGGAAAGAATGAATTTTATTGGACAAATTGAGTGTTTCTTTTTAAGATGGCTATCCTGTATTTGGTGCTGTCAATAAGAAAGAGGCACAGAGTGCTTAGAAATATGATGGGCTCAAAATCAAGTCTAGAAATTAATGCATTTTTCTGAGTCTTTTCAGTCAGTCATTCAGGAAACATTCATTCTGGCAGGTGTCTGTTTTAAATAGAATTGGTTTGGAATTCTTTGAGATGTAGCGTTTTTTTGTTTTGTTCTTGAAATACCTGTGACAGATATGGCAATTTCCTGCGATATTCTTGAAAAACCTTATTGTACTAAATGCAAAGTGTCTGTATTATTATGGGCTGGGATTGTATGTATCTTGTCTAGGGGGCAGGTGTGATGTGAGTTCAAAAGACTATACCGAAATTGAAAGAGAAGTGTAGACTTTTGGACAATAGTGTAGACTTTTTTTGGCCCCCCACTAAAAGGATGTGGACAAATTGGAGAGAGTCCAGCAGAGGACAACAAAAATGATTAGGGGGCTGTGGCACATGACTTACAAGGAGAGGCCGAGGGAACTGGGGTTATTTAGTCTGCAGAAGAGAAGAGTGAGGGGGGATTTGACAGCAGCCTTCAACTACCTGAAGGGGGGTTCCAAAGAAGATGAAGCGAGGGTGTTCTCAGCAGTCGCAGATGACAGAACAAGGACCAATGGTCTCAAGTTGCAGTGGGGGAGGTCTAGATTGGATTTTAGGAAATACTATTTCACTAGGAGGGTAGTGAAGCACTGGAATGGGTTACCTAGGGAGGTGGTGGAATCTCCATCTGACAAGGTTGCTTCACAACTCTGAACTCTAGGGTACAGATGTGGGGACCTGCATGAAAGACCCCCTAAGCTTATTCTTACCAGCTTAGGTTAAAAACTTCACCAAGGTACAAACTTTGCCTTGTCCTTGAACAGTATGATGCCACTCCAAGCGTTTTAAACAAAGAACGGGAAAGAGACCACTTGGAGACATCTTCCCCCAAAATATCCCCCCCAAGCCCTACTCACCCCCTTTCCTGGGGAAGGCTTGATGATGACATCCTCACCAATTGGTACAGGTGAACACAGACCCAAACCCTTGGATCTTAAGAACAATGAAAAATCAATCAGGTTCTTAAAAGAAGAATTTTAATTAAAGAAAAGGTAAAAGAATCACCTCTGTAAAATCAGGATGGTAAACACCTCACAGGGTAATCAGATTGAAAATATAGAGAATCCCTCTAGGCAAAACCTTAAGTTACAAAAAGACACAAAAACAGGAATATACCTTCCCTCCAGCACAGCTTATTTTACCAGCCATTAAACAAAAGAAAATCTAATGCATTTTCTAGCTAGATTCACTTACTAACTTTATAGGAGTTGTAAGGCTTACATTCCTGATCTGTTCCCAGCAAAAACATTACACAGACAGCCCCAAACCTTTTGTCTGTCCCCCCCACTCCAGATTTGAAAGAATCTTGTCCCCTCATTGGCCATTTTGGGTCAGGTGCCAGCAGAGTTACCTTAGCTTCTTAACCCTTTCCAGGTGAAAGGGTTTTGCCTCTGGCCAGGAGGGATTTTATAGCACTGTATACAGAAAGGTGGTTACCCTTCCCTTTATATTTATGACACGATCCTTAGAGGTTTTTAAGGCCCATCTTGACAAAGCCCTGTCTGGAATGATTTAGTTGGGGTTGGTACTGGTTTGAGCAGGGGGCTGGACTAGATGACCTCCTGAGGTCTCTTCCAAACTTAATCTTCTATGATTCTAAGTGTGAAGTGGATTTCTTGAGAAATACTTGGTGAGAGGTTAATGCAAATTCCCCATCTCTAGTTACACAAAAACCCAGCCTTTTCATGTTATGCTCTGAGGGGTGCGTGATTCCTAGAAGTTGGAGATCAAAGACTCAAGCTGTATGAAGAAACAGGCTAATCTGCCAAGTTTGGTTCTGGTTCTGAATCTAAGGCAGTTATGAATTTGTGGCCACAGGAAAACTGAGATATGGTTTTTGAAGGACTGACAGCTATCGGAGCCTGAGGTTGGAGTTGGGATTGACCTCTGGTAAGCTTTCTAGCATGTGTGCAGTTTCCTCTATTGTTTTTAATGTTTTCTCTGTATTGCTTTCATCTTAACAATAAACTTCCTTGTTTTGAAAGACCTGCATGATCATTTATAACTGCAGGCAGTACACTGGGCATAGCCTTTGGAGAGAAAGTAGAGTGCCTATGCTGACTTTGTAGAAAGCTTTGTGGGGATATTGCATTGTAAATCAGGGAGCTGTGCCGCCTTAACACCCCCGTCAGGTGGGAGGCAGATGTGAGTTTCTTCCTAAGGCCATGTCTACACTACCACTTATATGGCAAAATTTATGTCACTTTTTATGAAAAAGGCACACCCCTGAGTGACATATTTTTCTCCGGCATAAGTGGTAGTGTGCACAGCACTATGTTGGCAGGAGAAGCTCTCCTGCCACTTGTTGGGGGTGGTTTAATTATGTCAACGAGAGAGCTCTCTCCCATTGGTATAGAACAGCTACACAGGAGACCTTACAGCAGTGCAGCTGCATCAGTACAGCTGTGCCGCTGTAAGGTCTCTAGTGTAGACATAGCCTAAGAGATGTCTGGGACCCAAGCCTGAAAGTGGGTGCCCTGGGTGGACCACAGAGGGTGCTGTTGTCCAAAACCTATGACAACACACATTCATCAAGACTGGAGGTTTTTTTGGTAGGAATGTATCAGTTTTGATGAAACTTTAGCTGGGAGAAGTTTCTGAGGTCCAGGAAGTAATTTCTGCCCAATACCAGAGAAAGAGAGAAACCACCCAGAGTAGCCAATAGCCTGGTGGTTATGACACTCACTTGGGATGTGGGAGACTCTGGTTCAGAACAGCAACTTGAACCTGGGCCTTCCATATCCCTGGGGAGTGCTCAGACTCACCCCAGAACGTCTATTACTCTGGAGGTCAATCTTTGGTTTCTCATGAGAAACTTTGAAAGGTCTCAGTTTTGTCCTGCTGCAGAACAGGATAAATTTTGAAATCTCAGTTTTGTGGAGCAGAAAAATCATTTCTCACTGAACTCTAGTTTCAAATAAAACCTTTTTAGTTTATAAGTTCCAATACTTTATAGTGTATATGGGGTATTTCCTCCCACCATCTCAAAGATTTTTGTGTTTTAAGATCAGACTCTAGATCTGGAAGGAAATTTTCCAATAGAACAATTTTCCGTCAGTGAATTCTGATTTGTTAAAATTGATCCATTCCATGGGGACATGTTGATTTTGGCAATATTGAAACAGAAATCGGAAGATGAGAGAACTTCCAGTAGCTCCTCTGCTTTTTTGAACAGACAGGGGTGTGTGCAGGAATTTAAATTTTACTGCCTTCAGGTGTGAGAGTATCAGTGGGGGGATGCAGAACTCCTCTGGTGGGGATGAAAGAGAGCAAATTCCTTCACAGAACTCCTCCTGCTCCTGGGCTGCGGCAGGGAGAGCGGAACTCCTTCAGCCCCGGGGCTGCCAAGGGGCGCTCTCTCTGACATAGACCCGGGTCTGGAGAAGTTCGCCTGCCTCCCTGCCACAGCCCCGGGGGTGAGGAGCTCTCTCACCCTCCCCACCACAGCCCAGGAGCAGGAGGAGTTCTACTGCCAGTTATTGGGGCGCCTGCCCCTCCCCACGCCCCTACTGACAGAAATCTGTCTACTTTCCTGCCAGCTCGCCTGATGGAGAGCCAAAAGCCTGGAAGCCTTGGGAGTCACAGCTCCCAGGCTCACAGCTCCTCAGCAGTCTGGACTTCCAGGGTCCCTTTCTCCAGGACAGCCCTCAAGGCAAGCCCAGGCTCCTTGATCGTTCACTGTCTCAGCAGTTTACCTGGCAAGCTGCTGCAGTGCTGTGACTCCCAATGACTTGTTGCTCTTCAGGACCCCCACATGCCTAGAGATCCAGGTACCAGTTTTAGCACCCAGTCACCTCCTCAGAGAGTCAGGTGGCCAGTTCTCAGGGCTACTGTCCTGGAGGTGGCAGGTAGCAACAGACTGCTTGACTCCCCAGCTACTGGCCAGGCAGCTAGGAAGCCAGGCAGCTCTTCCAGCACAAATTATGAGATTGTTTTTGTTCCACAGTGGAATGAAAAATAATCTGAAATCTCAATTTTTGACGGAATGGAAAATCCCATTACTGCTCAACTCCACTATCCTGTAGTATGTTTTAGGTTACCACTGAAGTTATAACAGCTTGTCAATGTAGAAAGTGTGTCAGAGAAGGAAACTTAAAAAAGATTAATAGTGTTATGGATCTCAGTAAAAACATTGCTTTTGTAAGCAAGTACTAAATTTGATCGGTTGTTTCAAAGGGTAGATAAAACTGAATTTAAAACTAAGGGTATATGTAAGTGGCTACATATAATGAAATATCCAAGTCTTCTTACCAATGTAACTTCAGCATGAGTATATGAAAGAATTTGTCAACTCACACTAGAAGAAGCTGACCCATGACTTTCCTCACTGCACGTATTAATAAGAATTACACCTGCATTTACACTAGATAAGATAAACTCGGGATGTGAACATTTGTTTTGTCTAATTTTAAGCACTTTGGATGAAGGGGCGACTTGGGTTCTAAAGTGTCTAAGAATTGAGTACCTACCTTCTTTAAGCTCCTTTGAAAGTTGCATTTGAAATCCTGTTCCCATTGAAGTCAATGGGAATATATTCCATTGACTTCAGCGAGGCCAGGATTATACTCTATTTGTTCAAATGTATTAGTAGTACTATATTGTCAGTGGTTTCATGCTTTGCTTTGTAATTAACAATAGACTGAAGAAGGAGAGAGAGAGAGAATCTAACTATAGAGCAGAGAGCAGTTTGTGGAAAAATAAGTGCAAAGAGACTTAGTAGAGAAAAATGTTCTTACATGTGCATGTATGTATATTCCTAAATATTAACCATATCTCAAATGTATCACATGCAACTTATATACCGTGACAAGAGATGACTGAAGGGACCATGAGATTCAAAGCACAGTACTTTAGTAAGTGTTAGAGCAAGGGTGAAGGGAATGGGGGAGTCCTGATCAGCATTTTTCTTTACTCCACAAAATAGAAAACTAAGGGCAAAAATTACCCTCCCAGAATGGCATATTTGTTCTCAGTGCAGAAGGAATACAGGATTAGGCCCTGTTGCATTATCTTCTCTACAAAACAAAGCTCTTATTGTTACAAAAATGCCTTCTGCATGTCAAAATGTGGATTTGAGGGATTGGTTTCCCTCATTGTGTTTTTGGTTTATGTTCTTTTTCCTTTGCACAACTCTAGATGAAACCTCCTGCTCCTCTCATGTTATCTCACTACCCTTCTCACATGGAATGCCCTAAGCATACTACACTTCATCATGGTAGCCGTGTTAGTCTGTATCAGCAAAAACAACAAGGAGTCCATGTGGCACCTTAAAGACTAACAAATTTATTTGGGCATAAGCTTTCGTGGGCTAAAACCCACTTCATTAGATGCATGGAGTGGAACATACAGTAAGCAGAATATATATGATAGCACATGAAAAGATGGGAGTTGCCTTACCAAGTGAGGAGTCAGTACTAACGAGACAATTCAATTAAGACTGGGAGTGGATGGGTCACTACAAAAATAATTTTCCTTCTGCTGATACTCACACCTGCTTGTCAACTGTTGGAAATGGGCCACTTTGATTGCATTAGCCTCATTAGCACTACAAACGTAATTTTCCCTCCCTTGGTATTCACCTCTTCTTGTCAACTGTTGAGAATAGGCCACTTCCACCTTAGTTGAATTGGCTCGTTAGCATTGACCCCCCCCACTTGAGAAGGCAACTCACATCTTTTCATGTGTTATAATATATATTCTGCTTACTGTATTTTTGATTCCATGCATCTGATGAAGTAGGTTTTAGCCCACGAAAGCTTATGCCCAAATAAATTTGTTAGTCTCTAAGGTGCCACAAGGAATCCTTGTTGTTTTCACTTCATCAGGCTCCTGTGGTTCTTGCTTGAGGTTTTTTTTTTTCTTGCTTCTCTAACCTGTTCCCTGCTTTTACATTCTCCATTGCCTTTAGCTGTTACCTTGGTTTTTGTGTCTGAAGTTGATTTGATTTATTTTATATTTCATTTCTGTTATTACTCATAGATGTTGTTTACCAGATGTCTTGTCTACCATAAAACTGCTTTATCTCTTCCTATTTCCTGTGCTATCCACATGCTAGCCTAATTGTCCCCCACCAGGCTAGATTAAGAAAATATAGGGGTTTATAGGCCTCCTGAACATGGTAATGTCTAAAACCCCATCAGTTTACATAGTACACCCTCGCTATAATGCCCTTCATAATTACAAACCTTCGGCTATAATGAACCCAGTTCCAACTTGAGCCCTCGCTGCAGCCGTGGGGCTCTCAGCCCACACCCACAGTGGTGGGGCTGGAGGGTCTGTCAGCCGCCCCCTCACCCCAGGTGGTAGGGCTTTTTCACTATAACAAAGCCCTGGCTATTACAAACAAACTGCTTGGATCCCAACGGGTTCATTATAGCGAGGGTGAACTGTATGGGAAGTATCACTTGTTTGTATTGTAGTGTTGTCTAGAGGCTTCAGTCAGGAATGCATTTGTACAGTCCCTAGCACAATGTAAAATGATCCCTGCTCCAGACAGCTTCCAATCCTAAATAAACCCTCATATGACGTTAACATTGCAAGGCTGGGAAACCTCCAAAGAATGCACAGGTGCTGCAAAAAGTGTACTTGATTCAGGGGTGAAAGTAACTTAAATGACTTAGCAGTATGCAGGGCGGCTGGGGTCCTGGGCAAGGTGTTGGGGGGGGGCAGCTTTTGGCCTGCAGAAGGGGCAGGGACTCAGGCCGAAGGGGCAGGGCTGAGGCCAAAATACCGCAGCCAGCCCTTCAGCGCTGCCTGGCCCGGGCCTTTGGCAGCAAATGAAAGGGCCCAGGGCTCCGGCTGGAGGTGCAGTGGCGGCAGCAGCAGCCGGGAGCCCTGGGCCCCTCAAATCGCTGCCGGAGCCCTGGGGTAGCGGCACTGTTAGCTTGGAGCCCCAGGGCTCCGGCGGTGTTTTAAAGGGCCCGGGGCTCCAGCTGCTGGCGCAGTAGGCAGTGTTGGCGGGGGGCAGCCCGAGTCCTTTAAACTGCTGCCGGAGCCCCAGGACTCCCAGCCACCGCCGCTGCTACTGCAGCAATGGCCAGAGCCGTGGGCCCTTTAAATCACTGCCGGAGCCTGGGAATAGCGGCGGCAGCATCTGGGAGTCCCAGGGCAGCCGCCTCTTTTGCCCCCGCCCTTTCCCATCAGTAGCCCCGCTGGTATGGTCGGCACTTCCTTACTGGTATGCCATACCAGACCGGACCGACTTACTTTCACCTCTGACTCGATTCCAATGAAATCAGGACTGACCCAATGCCCCAGCATGGCAGTAAGTCATAGTGCTTCCTGTGTTTTCATCTTTCTGATCAACTAAAAGAGAGCTCATGGTGGGTGCAGGAATTAAAAATCGCATAGCAGTGTTCTTGAGATTGGTATCCAAATGGGTTAATAACAGGCTGTATAGTTAAATCCCCTTAGTCATTTTGACTTGATATACTACTTCTCTTTACATCTGAAACTGTTATCTAGTGTTGCTGTGCTATTTGGAAACAACTGACGTGTTCCACATCAAAGGTGGCTCTATTTCATTGGTTGGTGATGTGACCCTTAAATATCATTAGTACCTGTGGCACCTTAGAGACTAACAAATTTATTAGAGCATAAGCTTTTGTGGAAACCTTAAATATCATTTACTCCATAAAGGTTGTGAGGATGAAGTAATACTTATAAGGCATTTTTGGACTATACAATAAGTGCAAAGTGTTAACATTTTATGAATGCAATGTCCAGTATTTCTTACACTTTTATATATAGTATGATGAAAGGTCTGGCTCTCTACTGCATCAGGGGCTTGTTGGAATTTTTGTTAATCTTGCCTTGATTTTTTTTATCATTTATATAAAGCCTGATTGAAAACTCACTGAAGTCAATGGGAGTGGGTCTATCATGCCAATGCATGCAGGAATCTTAACAGACAAACAAAAATGACAAGTCCTCCTCTCAAGAATATTATATCAGACATACTGTAACGTAACAAGGGATGTGAAAAAAGTATAGAGGAAGAGATAATTGGGCGATAAGGTTACAACAATCATGAGATACTTAATGTGAGATTCTGTTTCCATATATAAAAAAAAATAACTTTAAAAGTCTAACAACCCTTTCCCCCCGTGTTTTCATTTCCCCACCATGATTTTTAGTGGCTAATTTTCTTTCTTAGCTTATGTCTGCAGTGACTCTGTTCTCTGAAACTAGACAATGAAAGATGACTTTTTTTGGTTTTTTTGATTGTCATTTTAAACAGCTATTCATTTTTTTAATAGATTTTTTCCCCAAACTTCAATCTTGTCAGATGTGCATGTTTTTAAAAGAGCCCTCTGATTACTGCTTATAATACTTTTTACTTTACTAATTAACTACACTGGCCTCTAGGTACTTTCTCTGCTTGGGGTTAAACTGGGATATATTTCAACTGATGTCTAGGCAGCTGTTTTCTAAATATCATCCTCTTTTCTGCAGCACTTTTCATACAAACAGAATTCAAAATGTAACTCTAAAGCATTTCTCAAGTCTTCAGAATTCTTTCTCTATATCAAGCGGTGATGCACTACTTCCCCTATGGGCATTTAAAGTAAATTGCTGTAGTGATCATACACTTTAATGGGTGTGTTTATAAATGCCTTAAAATGTCGTAGTTTTATCACTCTGCATGCAAAATAAAAAAATCCTATTACTATGGAAGCTTATTGATCTGGGTGAGCAACAGCATCTGTAGAAATGACTCCAATATCAAAAATGTCATTCAGTTTAGTAGGAGTAAAGATACCCGCGTCTATGCTACTCTCCATGCATTAATGCAATTTTGCAGAGGCCCATATTTGAAGGGAAAGGCACAGTAAGTGGTATACGTCCACCCAGCCCGAGAGCTACCAGAAATCCCTGTCATAGGGGGGAGAAATTGACTTGGTAAACAGAGTGGCATCAGGGAAAAGAACTTTATGTATATGTCATGCTGATAGGAGAGAGAGAATTTTTGCACAAAATTACCACATATGCTAATGATGAAAGTCCCAGCACTGTAGTATCCAGCATCATCAGAAGGTGCATGTCCACAGTTGCTATGAGGAAGCTAATGGCAACATGGATGTTATCCAGCCATGATGCCAAATGCAGGGAAATGAAATGCATGGAGAGACCATAGATGCTGTGTGTCTGGCCCAAGATGCATGGAATTTGTTGAAGAGTTATCTAGGATGCATGAGCACTGCAGGGTCCAACTGCTGCCACACTGAGAGGTTGGTGTGTTTTTAACAACCAGACAGAATGTAGCAGAAGTTTTTGCGTTCTCTGAGCTTTTACATGGAAGAGGTTGATATGGCTCAGAGAGAACAAGTTTCTCATTGTTGTGCTTATAACTTCGAAGTATGCTTAGTTGGAAGTTGAACTGGAAAAAGAAAAGATAAAGAAGGAAATCCCCAGTGTCCCTACTAGCACTAGCTAGTACTAGCATTTATGACAGGACATAATCTCCAAAATGAGTTGTTATACTTATACCCATTGCTGCTTTTTCCCCTTAACTGTCTCAGCTACAGCTATCTGTATGCTCAGATCTGTAGTTAGAGCAGTTTGATTCTCATCCCCTTAGACTTGCTTAATTAACCTGCTTAAGAACTGTGTAGCCCAAGATGATGCAGGTTTATTAAATGACCCTTTTGACTGTTCCTTGCAGTTGTGCCTGAGGACTTCAGTTTGAATACTGAGGGACTGTGGGTTAATGTCAGGGACTGCAACAATGATACTGAAAGGACACTTTTTTTCTCTTACGATTACAAAGGGGGAGGCGGGATGGAAAGAGGAATGAACAAAATGAAATTTAGTCACCTGAGAATTATTGCTCTGTTGTGGATTAATCCAAGAGAAACTTCTCTCATTTTGTACCTTCTGCTTTTTTCCCCTCAAAGTGTTGTAATGGATTTATGCAAGAGTAACTAGGTAAAGTTATATTATATTACCAGTTCATTCACCAATATCTATGGGTTTGTCTCATTCTTTTGAAATATTACAACATTTTACTCTCTACAAATATTGTAACATTTTACTATTTCATTTTTAAAAATGTAGTGCAAGAAGGGGGAATAGTTCACTATAGTTCTGAGACAATTTCTCTGAAGTATGATTCTAATCAGTGCTAACAGTATAGGGTGTGAGCAACATATAGTACTGTGACTATTAGATCTCATGGGTTTTAATAGGTACTCCTATCTTAGTTACTTGCCTTGTGTCCAAAATATTTTTCCTAAATATGTAGTTTGTTGTGCCATTGTGAGTTGAAATCTGGTCAGTTTGCTATTTTTGCCTTCTTCAAACTACCATGTGGATTCCAGGTGCAGCCAGCAATCAGGTTTATGTATAATTTTCTAGAAGGAATCCACATCCAATCTTGGAAATTAAGTAAAGACTGCTGCAGTTTCCTGGGCTGACAGCCTAGCTGGGAACCTGTTCAGAATCCTCACATTTTGTCATAAAATCTACTTCATTTACATCCCCCTGCAATCCTTTTGTGTTCAGGAAGGCCAGCTGAGTCAGAGGAAATATCCTAGACCAAAAACCTTTTTCAGGCTGAAATGTATTTTTGGTTGAACATGACTTTTATGATTCTCTTTTACACATATGGCTCATGTCTATTTTGATCTGTCTTTGAAATCATGAATAATTATGAGTACTTCACATGACACCAAGTGGTATTGGAAAAAGTTGTGAGTGTACTGCCGTTCCATGGATTAGGGAATTTTTAGAACCACTAACTTATCTTTATATTTAATTTCTTTTATAAAAGCTTAAATTCCTTTATAACTAAATTTAAATGAATCAGAGGGTTAGAAGGATTGTAAGGGTCATCAGTCTAATCCCCTGCCAAGATGCAGGATTTATTGTGTCTATGCCAGCCAAGACAGATGGCTATCCAGCCTCCTTTTGCAAACCTCCAGTGAAGAAGCTTCCACAACCTCCCTAGGCTGTCTGTTCCATTGTCCTACTGTACTTTCTGACAGCTAGGAACTTTTTCCTGAGAGTTAATCTAAATCTGCTATGCTGTAGTTTGAACCCATTGCGTCTTGTCCTGCCCTCTGTGGCAAGAGAGAACAACTTTTCTCCATCTTTTTTTTTATGGCAGCCTTTCAAGTATCTAAAGACCACTATCATTTCCCCCCCTTCATCTCCTTTTTTCCAAACTAAACATACCCAGTTCCTTCAGCCTTTGCTCATATGGCTTGCATTCCATCCCTTTGTTCATCTCTGTCATTCGCCTCTGGATCCTTTCCAGTTTCTCTACATCCTTTCTATACATTGATGACCAAAATCAGACACAGTACTCCAGCTGAGGCCTACCCAGTGCCGAGCAGAGAAGTACTTTCACCTCCTGTGATTTGCATGCTATGGCTCTGTTAATGCAACCTAAAATTGCATTCCCCCCAACCCCCACCCCCTTTTTTTTTTCTGCAACAGCATCACATTGTTGACTCATTCTGAGGTTGTGACACACCACAGCTCCCAGATCCTGCTCAGCACTACTGCTGTCAAGCCAGTTATCCCCCAGTCTGTATTTGTGCATTTGTTTTTTCTCCCTAAGTGAAGCACCTTACATTTGTCTTTGCTGAATTTCATTTTGTTGTCTATAGCCCTGTTCTCCAATTTATCAAGATCCCTCTGAATTTTAGCTCTATCCTACAAAGTATTGGCAACCACCCCTCTCCCCAGCTTTGGGTCATCTGCAAACTTAATCAGTATGCTCTCTATACCTACATCCAGATCATTAATAGATGTCAAACAACACTGGACCCAGAACAGAAATGTTATTTACAAATAAAAAGGCATTTTGTATTAGTAAAACAAACTCAAAACTTCCCACCCTGTGTAATATAAACCTGGATTTGCTGAATTCACAGCTTCATTTAGGAAGCCACTGGATCATGATGTTTACAACATACGTGGCGGATGCTGAACTGTACACTATTAAGAAGAGAAAAGCTCCTTTGAACACTCTTAATCGAGAGAGCCAGTTAGTATATAGGAATCTCTCACCCACCTCTGAGGGGAAATATGACAGTGATTGTGTTCTAGTAATCCTATAAAATAGAAGAGAATTGCTTTTGTGTTTGTGACGTGAAAAACAACTCTGAATTCGAACCAAGGCACAGTCTATGCAGGTAATTACCCGAATTAGAATTTAGATTACTCAGTGGAGTTAAACTCACTAATCTTATGGAAGGTCCAGTGGAATCTTTCAATGGCCACATGATGTCAGGGCTACAGTATTATTTCTCATAGGAAGATGGCATCTCCAACAGTATGGGGCCTCCTAACTCCATGTTCAGACATTATTCTGTACCTGCTTAAAGAGGAGAAGGTTCATCAAAACCTTTCCCAGCAGTATCTGAGGCTTCCTTGCAGTTGCCCAACCCTTCTGACCTTATGACATACTCACAGCCCTTGTAGATATTGCTGTGAATCAGTACTTGCTCTGTTGATTTAACTCATAATTGAAAGACAGTTTATTGTCCTTCCAGCTTGTGTAGACACGGACTGCTGTGAATGGATTCTTCAGACTGGTATAGTATATAGGATCCAGGCATTTCACCATTCTCTTCTTTCTACTCTATAAATAGGTACAGTCCAGGAGATGTAATCTTTCTAGTTAGAAAAGGAGCAAGTTAATGAAATATACAAGACTAGAGGGAACTAGTTTAGAAATATGAAGTGATAACTCAGGCTTGGCCCATTGTTTAAACACAGTACTAACTACTAGTTTATAAAGGACTTTATCTGGTGGAGAATATCACAGAATTCTGTTGCTCTTCAGGCACTGAACTTTAGGCTCCAGCATATAAATATCGGTGGCTGTGTGTGAGTATATAAATTTTTAATGGCTACATTGTTTACTGTTTCAGCTCTGGTTGAAAAATACTTTGCTGTTTGATAGTATCAGTTGAGCTTCAGCATAAGGTTTTTTTGAGTGTTTCAAAGCCTGTCAAACAAACCTCTTCAAGCCTGCAAACTCATTCCAATTCCACCCATTAGACTCATGTCTGGGAGACGGTGACTGAAGCTGACGTTCATCACTGAGAATTTTGGTTTGGCCTCATGTCAAAAGAGTTGGCAGAAGCAATCAAAGGGAATGGCAATCTGCTTAAAATGAGCACTGGGGGAGTCTGGCATTTTCTACTGTTTGCTTAAACAGACCGACATTCCTTTTGATTACTTCTCACAATGCTTTTAGCATACAGCAAACCAAAATACTGTCCTGGACCAGCACCTATGATTAGGAGGAGATTCCATAGTGAAGAAAAACAAGGTTAAAAACATCACTGGCGGGGGCGGGGAAATCAATCCATTTGTTCAGAAATTTATTTGGGGGTGCTTTACATCTGTAATAGCCATCCTGGGACAGCTTCTTTTTTTACTGCAAGTGGCATTACTAAGAACCCTCAACAGTACTATTCTCTATTCACTAGCCAAACATTTAACTGTTTCCGAAACACTTAGAAAACATTAATCACAGGAGCACAGGCCAATTAATTAATTTTAGCCCTTTTACACAGGAACACAGAAATTACCATGCTGGTTCAGACTAGTGGTCCACAAACTCCTGTATTCTGTCGCAGACAGTGGCCACTACTAGGTCCTTCAGAAGAAGGTGCACGGCACCCTATAGTGTAAAGTTACAAATTAATTTGTCCATGTTTCTTCCCACCCTTCACCATTAAGGGATGCCTTATGCCCCAAAGCGTGATGGTTATAGCTTTTCTTAACTTTTAAAAATATTATCTAATGTGGCAGTGGCTATTCTCTTCATCCATGTAAATACCTAACCCTTTCCTGAATTTTCCTAAACTGTGCTTCTCAGTGGTATTTTGTGACTATCCATTCCATATGTTAATCAGTTGCTCCTTTCCCACTTCATCTGTTTGATACTTCTTAATTCTTCACTTAAAAGTATGGCTGCATGGAAACACATTCATTGTCACTGCTAGCTTCAGCCCAGGGTTATGGCAGCATCTGATGGTGTAATCCCAACTGCAGGGCCCTGACAACAGAAAGCAGGGATGGAGAGGTTGTGGTGCTTACATCTTCTCCTGCACAGGGTGAGCACAAACACACAAGATGGGTCAAAAAGAAGGCAGTGTAGGTTGGGAAGGATGTGTGACTAGTGTTAGGATATAGATATTCAGGCCTGCCTGTAAAGGCCTATACTCTAAGAATTTAGGTGTATTCTTATCACTTAGCTAGTTATGGAGGTATAAAAGAAAGAAAGAATCAAAATCACTGTCTGCCGGTGTAAGGTTCTTCTCTTACTGTGACAGTCTGAGGCCCTGTTCTTAGGCTAAGGCCTTTGGCTAAGCAGCAGAGGCAGCCATAAGCTGGGAAGCGACCGGTCACATCCTCACATTCCAAACTAGTCACATTGAAATAAGGTGCTATTGGGCTGGTAGGAATTCAATCCTGTCCTGATAGTGCCTATCACCTCCAGAGAAAGGGAAGTGCCTAGAAAATGTAAAAGGAAACTTCATTTGATAGCATCCTGTCTGGCAAGAACTCACTTATCAATAGCTGGGATGTGAAATCCTCACTTCTGTATTGTTTTGTCATTATAGTTTCCACTTTGCTATTGTTTGTCTATAAAATCTGTCTGGTTCTGTGATTGTTTCTGTCTGCTGTATAATTAATTTTGCTGGGTGTAAACTAATTAAGGTGGTGAGATATAATTGGTTAAATAATCATGTTACAATATGTTAGGATTGGTTAGTTAAATTTCAGAAAAATGATTGGTTAAGGTATAGCTAAGCAGATCTCAAGTTTTACTATATAGTCTGCAGTCAATCGGGGGTGGGTGTGTGTGGGGGGAAATTGGAATCATGTTTTGCTAAG
Source organism: Lepidochelys kempii (assembly GCF_965140285.1). Classification (NCBI taxonomy): domain Eukaryota; kingdom Metazoa; phylum Chordata; order Testudines; family Cheloniidae; genus Lepidochelys; species Lepidochelys kempii. Next base: position 61,433,348 of record NC_136382.1, read on the forward strand.
GGGGGAAAATGGGAACAGGGACACAGGTAAGGCTCTGTGGTGTCATAGCTGGGAAGGGGGACACTAAGGAAGCAAACTGGAATCATGCTTGCTGGAAGTTCACCCCAATAAACATTGAATTGTTTGCACCTTTGGACTTCAGGTATTGTTGCTCTCTGTTCATGCGAGAAGGACCAGGGAAGTGAGCGGGTGAAGGAATAAGCCCCCTAACAACTAGTTCAGTTGGCGAATGCATTAAATAAGAGAATCCTCTGAGCAGCCTCATGTGGCGGAGTTTCAATGAAGCCCTTATTTAAAATAAAACAGGTTTCTACTGGAAGAAATTATCAGGTGTCTTGGGATTGAAACACAAGTGACTTCCTGCATCAGTGAGCCACACTAGTGTAATGTACAACTCCCTATAGCAGCAAGAGTGAATCTGGACCTTAGTGTGTTCATAGTCATAATTCCAAGGCCAGAAGAGACCATTATGATCATCTAGTCTGACCTCCTGTATAACACAGGCCATAGAACTCCTCCCCACCCCCACATAATTACAGAGCGTAGCTTTTAGAAAAAACATCCAAATTGCCAGTGATGGAGCCTCCACCATAACCCTGGCAAATTGTTCCAATGGTTAAATACCCTCATTGTTAAAAATGTATGCCTTTATATCCAGTCTAAAATCCAGTACTGATTAATTAAAATCAATCTAAACTATGCCATGATTTCATGGTATGGCTGCTCACTGGCCTCTGAATAACATGGTGTTAGAGGAAACTGCTGGGCTGTGTGGTGGGTGTTTTGTGATCTTCAACTATGAGTGCTCTCTCCTCATGAGCAGCATTTGATATCCAGTCAGGTAACTGACTTCCAAGAGAGATTCCAATGCCCAGGTATGTCAGCCCTCGGGACTTTCAATTCTTGCCATCTCTGCTATTAGAAGAGAGAAACGTGTCACTCTCCTACTAAAAAAACCTACCACAAAACTTTATGCAAGTTCTACAGCTTTCAGCACAAAACTGAGACCTAACTTTAAATCAGTTGCAGGGTTCAGCTGAGGAGGCTTTTCAACTAAATCAGGAAGTGCCAAAGGTGAGAGATGTGTAAGATACAAATAAGGTGGGGGCCTACAACTGCCTTTCTTGTTGACCAGGCTTGAATTGGCTTGAATGCATTCAGTGAAGAGATTCTGTGATTTCACAAGTCTTTATCTTGATTCTAATGAACACTCCCTCTCAAGGCTGAATCACCTTCAAGTATTTTTCCTTTTATTTATATTATGTAATATAAATTCCAATATATGGCTAAATCCTGCCATGTTTCACTATTGCATTGGAGGAGAGAAGGGTACAGTGATACTCTTCCTCCTCCAATCTCCAGTGCACCTGAGCATGACACGCTCCTTGTGTTCTCTTTGAATGCTAGAAAGGAGGCTTGCTCTGCTGCTCCAGAGCCATTAAAGTTTGGGATAATGACCAGCGCAATCCCAATGTGCCTTTGTTGCAGTCAGGAACAGCTGCTAGAGGAGTTGTATGATCCTCTTGCTGGATCTGAAGGAAGTTATCCTTCAGGGCACATGCCCCTCAACCTCCCTGTATCCTCCTGCCTTGTGCTAGTTGATTTAGCTGCCATTAAAGTTCTGTCTACTGTACCTTTTGAGACATGTGTTTAAATTATGTCACTTTTTGAATGTGCAGGAAGCACATTGAGCCAATACCATAAACTAACCTTGGAAACTGCTGAGCAATTTGTTTGAGAGATCCACACATAAATACTATAGACGTGGCTTAGAAATTCACTTCTGTAGTGTTAATTTGTTTTAGAGGACAAGTTTGGATCAGAATGAAATTTGACAGTTTTTGATTCAGTTAGGCAGCTAGACTGTTCTCATGCCTTCTTATGTGGCCGCACACCAGGAGGGGAGCAGATGTGGGGATGGGGGAGAGAAGATGGTAAAGCACGTAAAGGCTGTGCATCCTGGAACTCAGCCCATGCACTCCAGAGAGCATGGGGGCTACTCGTGAGATCCTTCTACCACAGGGAATATCACCACAAACAGGGACAAAGAGTGACTCCACCCTTCCCACATGCTGTGTGACACAGCTGGCCAGCCACATGGGAAAGGAGATGGAGGGAAAATATGCTTTCAGAAGTGTCAGAGTACTGTCCCAGACATCCACAGTGCAATGGGGCAGGTCTGGTGGAAAAGGGGAGGTGTTTGTGACACCTTTAAAAAGGATCTCTATGTGCAGTGATCCTTATTACAGTGATGTGCAGTGATCCTTATTACAGGCTGTGCCTAACGTGCACAATTTATCCCTTGTTCTCCCCCCACCTCCAATCCAGTTGGATTAGACATAGCAGTGTGTCCATTAAAGATAGTCAGGTTGTATGTTCAGGATCTGACTCTCTTCTCGCACCAGTGTGCGGGAAAGGAGAATCAAGCCCATAAAGTATTAAATGTTTGAATGTGAGGGGCAAACGAAGAAGAAAAAATATTTTGAATAATGTTATGATCATCTAAATTGAAATTCTCTCCCCCGGTATTCACCTCTAGGCATTAGCGGGGTATTAGATCTTCAATACGATGAGTGCACTATTGCTCCTGAAATCTGTTGTAAGCTTTGGGACAAATTACTCTCTGGTGTTAACTCTATTATGTCACTGAAGTGGGTAGAGTCATACTGGGAATGAGCTTGACCCTTCAGCTTCACCAGCGAGCAGCCTGGTCCTTTATCTTCAAGTGAGATCTTGTAAAATGTTCAGCTACCAACATCAGCCTTACAGGTTCCTATCGGAGAGTATAAGTATTATGGTTCCAATTCAGCAAGGTATTCAAGAGTATGGTTATTAGCACATAAGTAGTCCGACTGAAGTCAAGCTATTCACATGTTTCAAGCTTAGGGTGTCCTTAAGTACATTGCTGAATTGGGGCCGATATGAGTGGTGCTTATGCCAGTGTTGCACAACTAGAATTGAATGGGCTTTCTGGAATCTTCAGACACTGATCGCTTTGCAGGTAATCTTGACCTCTTTAGGCTATGATAGTGGCTACCTATTTAACATGCTACACAGCAACTGCTCCAGTTCCATCCATGACATGTAAGCTCTGTTGCACGGGCCACTATTTCCTAGAGCAGATTAAATGAAACCTGCGGGGGACATTAGCCCTAACCCACACCTGGGCTGATTGGATGAGTCTGACCATTCTTTTTAATATTAAAGACTTTACATGTCTACAGCGTCGGCTTCATTGAATTCTCAGGGCCTGATTCCCATACCATTATACCAGTTTTATGTCGGTGTGATTCCACTGAAGTCAAGGAGTATACTTGTGTATCACAATGGAGAATCTGACTCTTAGGGGCTGTTTTGACTTATTATATTCTAAAGCCTAGTATCTAAAATCTAATTTGAATGGCCAGCAACTCTGCATTCCTTGTGGCATATCTAGGACTTAACTCTGTGGGTACCTGAAAGCAACAGACAATTATTGTGGGTGGTACTTTACTTTCACTGGGCCAAATCTAGCTCTTATTTACACTTCAATGGTGTTGCTGTGGATTTTTTTCAAAACCAGCATTCTTGAGAGCACAATGAATACTAAGATACTAGATATATAACGTTACAATCAAAATATAATGTATAATTGACATAATTAACTATTGACTGCTAACCACTCTAGAGCGGTCTGACTATTTAAGCCCATTGCTCTACTAGGCCTGAGTGTCAGAGAAATCAGCTTGCAGTAACTTGACTCAAGTGCCATTCTTCTCACCTAACATATGCATTCTTCATGTATCAAAGTAATATATTCACACTCTTCTGGTTCACCAGCTGTGCTCTTCACTGTCACTTACAAATGGATTAGTTCCCCTACCTCCCCACAATCACATAATCCTGTCAGTCTGCTCTGTTCTACCTTGACTGTTATCTCTCGCTTGACAAAATAAAACCCAAGTGCTTGTTAAGAGCCTTAGTTTCTAAGCAGCTACTGTACAGTGATGTTGTTCTACCGATAGCCATTACTATAATTATGTGCTTGTGCTCATGTCCCTGTTTATGAGGTTAGGGGAAAGAAGAAATTCTAAGAAGACAAAGTACCAAAGGTTCTGTTGTGGGCAGTTGTATCCTATACAATGGCTCACATTTCACTGTTTTTTTTCAGAATCACAACAGCACAGACTATATCTGTGTTGTTATAGAAGTAATTTATGGCTGGGGAGGAGAAATGAAAACATTGAGTAATAACTGTAGATATTTGCAGATATTAAACAATACAAAATACTCATTCTAGATATAGAAAACTGCTTCCGTTTAAGTCAGAATTTTCTGTTCTTGGGCTTTACCTTCTGTTTTGTTTCCTGCTAAGTTTAGGTTAAAGACCAAAAGCATTTTAACCTTTTTGACATTTATTGCTTCTCAAAGTTAAAATAAGTGAAACAGTATTATCAGTCTAGGTAATGGTTCTTATATTGGTATACCAGATTTTTATTAGAATTTTGAGACAGCTGACCGTGTCATAAAGCATACATTTTTAACAGTAAGAGTAAGTAATCATTGGAGCAACTAACCTAGGATCTTGATGGATTATCAATCACTGATTTTTAAATCAAGATTGGATGTTTTCCCAAAAGATAAGAACATAATAAAGGCCATGCTGAGTCAGCTCAATGGTCCATCTAGTCAGTATCCTGTCTTCCGACAGTGGCCAGTGCCAGGTGATTCAGAGGGAATGAACAGAACAGGTAATCATCGAATCATCCACCCCCTGTCATCCCCTCCGAGCTTCTGGCAATCAGAGGCTAGGGATACCCAGAGCACAAGACTGCATCTTTGACTATCTTGGGTAATAACCATTGATGGACCTATCCTCCTAGTTCTTTTTTTAATGCTGTTATAGTTTTGGCCTTCACAACATACCCTCGTAACAAGTTCCACAGGTTGACTCTGTGATGTGTGATGAAGTACTTCCTTTTGCTTGTTTTAAACCTGTTGCCCATTAATTTCAGTGGGTGATGTTAGGATATAGATATTTTGGCCTGTCTGCAAAGGCCTATACTTTAAGAATTAGGTATATTTTCATTGCTTAGCTAGTTATAGAGGTATAAAAGAGAATTAAAATTACTGTCTGCCGGTGTAAGGTCCTTCTCTTACTGTGACAGTCTGAGGCCCTGTTCTTAGGCTAAGGCCTTTGGCTAAGCAGCAGAGGCAGCCATAAGCTGGGACGCGACTGGTCACATCCTCACATTCCAAACTAGTCACATTGAAATAAGGTTCTATTGGGCTGTTAGGAATACAATCCTGTCCTGATAATGCCTATCGCCTCCAGAGAAAGGGAAGTGCCTAGAAGGAAACTTAGTTTGATAGCATTCTATCTGGCAAGAACTCACTTATCAATAGCTGGGATGTGAAATCCTCATTTCTTTGTTGTTCTATTATTGTATTTTTCACTTCCCCATTGTTTGTCTGTATAATCTCTGTCTGGTTCTGTGATTGTCTGCTGTATAAATAATTTTGTTGGGTGTAAACTAATTAGGGTGGTGGGATATAATTGGTTAGATAATCATGTTGCAATATATTAGAATTGGTTAGTTACATTTCAGTAAAATAATTGGTTAAGGTATAGCTAAGCAGAACTCAAATTTTACTATATAGTCTGTAATCAATTAGGAAGTAGTGGGGGAATGGGAACAGGGAATGGGGGTGCAGAAATTGGAATAATGTTTTGCTAAAGTGGGGGGAATGGGAACAGGGACACAGGCAAGGTTCTGTGGCGTCAGAGCTGGGAAGCGGGACACTGAGGAAGGAAACTAAAATCATGCTTGCTGGAAGTTCACCCCAATAAACATCCGATTGTTTGCACCTTCGGACTTTGGGTATTGTTGCTCTCTGTTCATGCGAGAAGGACCAGAGAATTGAGCGGGTAAAGGAATAAGCCCTCTAACAGGTGACTCCTGGACCCCTGGTTTTGGAATTATTTTGGGGAAGTTCTATGGCCTATGTTATCCAGGAGGTCAGACTAGATAATCACAGTGGTCCCTGTGGCCTTGGAATCTGAATCTATGCTTTAATATGTATTTAAATATTATTCTTATGCCACTATGAGTTAAATACTCTAAGATTTTTGTTCTAGAGAATTATTTCTCTGGATAAAATGTTCTGAACAGTTGATATTCCTAATTTTTTTTAAAACAGTTTGTTTTTTCATTTAACATTATAATTATGAAATGTTTGATTAAATGGGAATGGAATAAACTTTTTCAAAAAGATACTGAAACTTTTCTTTTGACATTTTGATGGCTTTGTGAGTACTTTTGCTCACAAATGCAGACATTACAAAATCAGGATTATTTACAACAGGACTTTGCCTTCTTGAAATTACATGTTGGTTATGCATTTGAGCAATAATTGAACTGACAACGCAAATTTAATTTCAGGAAGTAAGATGTGTAGGTGGCAAAATACCCCCTGCCTCAGCAGTTTGATGGCTATTGTATACTAGCTGCAAGAAATTACAGTTTACATCACTATTATAAATGTATTTATCCATGTATTCAGGTTTACAAAGAATTTCCAAATACTTTGAAGTGTAATTATATGCTTTTAGCAAACATTTGATGCATGAATTATCTATGAAAATGTTGACTTACACGCACCTGATGTGAATTAGTATATGTATTACTGCAACTTAAAGTTACTCTTCTTAGAATATCAGCCATCATATTGTCTTATGTGTCCCATAAGAACATCAGAGAATGACATATCCAAAAGTTGGTCCTATACACTGTAGGTACCCTAGTATATCTAAAATGTAATCTAGAAGTACTTTATTTTTATCTTTCTAAGGACCTTTTTTCAATATACATATATAGTAAATGAAGTCATCGGAATTTTTCACACAGAACCAGCACCTCATCCCCTTCCTCTGCAAAACCCGAGGCAGGATAACTAGAGGGAAATATCTCACACAGGCCCTTGCCTCGTAGAGTTCCTTCCTCATCTGCTATTTGACATGGTCCCATAAGAGAGGCAGTCTGGCCTGCCCCCAAACTTGTCAGACAATCAGAAATTCATTGGTGATAAGTCCATCCACACAAAGACTTTTTGTCTCAGTTGTGTCACTGCTCCCTGCACCCTTGACTCTTGAGCCATGCTGTGGCAGCCAATATTGATGGCACAACATACCCCTTATCACCTTATATTGCATCTCCATTAGTGGAGGTTGCCAACCATGGTAGCCCATTCAGTACAAATCTCTACTAATCTCTTTGTGGATGGTAGTCCTTTTGATGCACACTGGATACCACATTGTCCATTCAAGATCATCTTTTTCTGTCTTTTGTTCTTTTGCCATCAACTTTCCTTTCCAGTGTCTATAAACATGCATTGCCCGCTGAACCCCTTAAAATGAACCCTGCAAATTGAATCTTTCTTTTCATGAGATCTCTGACTAGCATTTACAAAACAACAATCATCTCTAATGTATTTTCATTGGTTATGACCTCTGTTTTCAGAATTCTTCTATAACACCATGATTCAAACTATTGTAATTTCTTTATTATTGATTATTTGAATGTCCATGTTTCACAGCCATAATTTAACACAGATAAAATTTAAGTTTTTAAGAGTAAGAATTTAGTTTTCAGATTTATGTCCCTTCTCATCTGATGTGTATGTAACCCATTTCTGGTTGCTGTGGGACACTGTCCCCACCCTAGTGGCAGCTAGAGATTGATTGAGCTTACTACAGCCTTGGCTAAGAGATATGTGTCTTTTTAGCTCATGCAGTAGCTGCTCATGCATTAAGCTGTAGAGTTCCCAGATTTAATCTTGGCTAATGATTACGTGGGTCTGTCAGTGTTAGATTTATTCTTCCAGAAAGTCTCTTTTGCTCTTGCTGTTTGGGTGCTGATTTCAGCACCCAATCTTCCATTTTCTATAGTAATGCTTCCTAAGTAGCAATAATTTCTCTCAGCTGTACAGCAAGTGAGAGAGTATTGCTAACCCTTATAATCCTATTATACTTAAAGGACATAATACTCGTAAGTAAAAACCCAGTGGTACATTGCGATTTGATAGACATCCCCATCAGGAACCTAAAGGTACCTAAAAATTCCCAACTTCTACCAGTCACATGCAATAATGTGAGTACTGAAACTACTGTCATTTAGAAATAGTACTCAGAAATATGAAAACACTGTAACTTAGTCTTTATGCACTGAAGGCATAAAGGCATCCTGTTGGATCTGTACTGTAGATTTCTGTTGACTATACTACACTTTTATTGCAGTTAATCTCTGTAGGTATTTTACATCACTCCCTTCACCTTAGTATCGGAGTGCATTCAGTAAGTAGCTCTTTATTAAGGACAGAACTGTGGAAAGTTATTTCCTTACATAAAATGGATAAAAGATAATGGAACAGAAAACAGGGGCATCCCCCAACATTTTTACATATTATGCACAACTGAACTCTACTCACCCAGCAGCAGTGGCTTGGCTCCTGTCCCATGGGACTGGACCCGGCTCCCTGTTCTGGATATTGTGATCAAGTACATGGAATTGCAGAGCTTCTCAGGTTTGGCGCGGCTGTCCCACCATATGATGGAGGGGTCACCAGACCAAATTTCAGTGAGTGGCATTGCAACCTGGCCCATGGAGTTGTAGCACCATTCAGGTATGGCCCAACAGCCCCTTACCAAGGGGCCACCAGGACAAACCTGAGTGGTGCTGTGACCCTGCATGCCAGGTTGCAATGCCTCTCTGTTGTGGGGCCCTCTGTCACCATGCCTCAGTGGGTGACATATAAGAATATCAAATTCAGGACCAACTGTTGAGATATAGGGCAGAGACACCCCCCAAACTGGTGGTTATTCTCCAAGAAGATATACCAGACCAGCAACAAAAGTAAACTTCTGTTTCACCACACTGGCTAATAAGTCAGAAAAGTAGTCTTCTTAGGTATTCCAGTCCTGTACCACCACCAAAAACACCAGCCTTAATGATTGGTTATTTAAAAACAATTTCATCAACCAAAGCATTTTTTGATCCCAAAGGACCAGCCACAAACCTAGGTCAATTATAACTTACTAAAGGATTGGCAACAGTGTGATTATTAAAATGAAAAGGAGTACTTGTGGCACCTTAGAGACTAACAAATACACACATGTATATAAAATCTCCCCACTATATTTTCCACTGTTTGCATCCAATGAAGTGAACTGTAGCTCACAAAAGCTTATGCTCTAATACATTTATTAGTCTCTAAGGTGCCACAAGTACTCCTTTTCTTTTTATGGATGCAGACTAACATGGCTGCTCCTCTGAAGTGTGATTATTGGGTATTATTTAAAGGTTTATTTATAAGAGAAAAGAAAGACGAGAGTTAAAGTTGGTGAAAGGAATCAAATATATACAATAATTGCAAAGTTCTTGGATCAGGCTTGAAGCAGTGATAAAATAAACTGCTGGCTTGATAAGTCTCTGGTTACTTCCAAATGATTTAGAAGATCCTCAGTCCCTTGGTTAGAATGCTCCCATTACTATAAATCCATAGTCCAGAGATCAGAGCAGGAAAAAGGCAAAATGGAGATGTTTCCAGGGCCTTTTATAGCATCTGCCATGTGGAGGGAAACAGTGTTTTAGTTTGCGGAAAATTATAGGTAACAAGATGGAGTTTGGAATCACATGAGCAAGTCACCTGTCCATGTGTGCTGCGCTGAGTCATAGCAGATGCCATTATCCATACTCTAGTTAGAACATACACAGGAAGGTCCATTGTGAGTGAAGTATTTCTTGAGGGCCATTTAACTTGAATAGTCCCTTCAAAATGTGCTGGCTAAATACCTTGTGGGTGTTACCACAGGAGCAAACACATTTGAAATACAGGTACATAGTTAATATTAATAACTCCAGATACAAAAATGATACATACATACAAACAGGATAATCACATTCAGCAAATCATAACTTTTTCATAGAGACCTTACATGACATACTTTGTACAAGATTTGTTACAATACATGGTCATATTTTAATCATATAAGATCCTCTCAAATGGGGTTCCAGGGCACATTGCCGCTTTTGCCCCACACATCTGGGAGACCCTGTTCCCAGTTGGCGCCCCTGCCAATAATATGTACTGTGCATAACATGTATATACCTGCGAGTGTCACTCAGACAAAATACAAAAGAAATGAAGCAGTCTATGTTCTGCATTCAGAACTCCAGTGTAGCTGAAAGAAAGCTTCATGTGAAGAAAAATTGAACAAGGGGAGATACAAATCTGCACTGAACATTATCCAGTTGATTATATTAGGGAATATGTAAATGCTTCCTAACATGTTACGGGAGGTATAATGATGGTACATTGATCAGAATGCTTGTCATCTATAGATCTCAAAGCACTTTACATAAGCATATCATTATTATCTCCATTTTAAAGATGTGGAAACTGACACTCAGAGGTGAACTGGCTTGCTTAAGGCCACCCAGCAGGTTAGCAGCAGAGCTGGGAATAGAACTCAGGCTTCCTGAGTTCCAGTCCTGTACATCCACTGGATCACACTGCCTCACATAAATAAATTGGATGGTGCTTGAGACTTTCACAAATGCAGATTTGTGTTCAGTCTGTCTTGCTATATGTAAGTGAAATGAGTTTGAGCTCAATCAAATACCTAGTTTGCGTTCCTCTCCATAATCAAAAGCACCACACCATTTGCCACAGTTCTATAGGAGTAACAGGTCTGCTCCGGGAAGGCCCAGCGTTAGGGTATTGCTGATCAAACATAAAGGATGTATGTGGAGGCAAAGAATAGTAAATTATGCATAGGAGAAATGCATTCTGGGGGAGCATCAAAACTATTTCCAAATTCATGTCAAATTCAGCCAAGAGTTATTTTTAAACTTGTTTTGTTTTTTTTTCAAAAAAGTCAATGTTTCAAAAGTTTCATTATCAAATGTAGCTACATTTATTTTTAAAAAGTGAAAAACACCTCAAAATAAAATTTAAAACTGAAAACAAAATTGTTTCAGCTCATTTTGGTTTTTGGTTTGCGTGTTTTCCTATCTAAACAAACCATTTTTCAATTCAGCCCCTGAACCAAAAAATCAATTATTCACTTATCTCTACTTAGGAAAGAGCTGCCTGCACAGAGTCAGCATGTACCCAGTATTGTCAAACCCTCACTTTCGTGAGCACTGAAAACACCAATTTAAGAAAACAAAAATGACTTTAATATTTGCCAGAGAGGTACCCAAAGGTCCTAATGGTGTTTCAGTCTATTGTATGAATATGCATATGGGCATAATAAAAATAATCCTGAAATCTCAAGCAGTGTAATTACTGTGAGTGTGCCGTGGCCATGTTTCAAGGTTTAATTGCTCTTCAGAATATTATCTGCAATGGGGATTTGTGGAAGTTTCTTCATCGGAATCACAGCTATGTACAGACATAGTACATTGGAGCAAAACTAATAGCTTTAATTTTGGGCATAGAACAAAGCACATCTGTCTCTGCTTCAGATATTTTTTTAATACTACCTTTGGGACATTGGCCGTAATGAAAAGGATCAATCTTAAAATTAAATCTGGAGAAAATACATCACTTACCCATGTTCAAGTCTTAAAGTCTGAAACAATCTACCAGCTCCTGAGAGATGTCATGCCTTTAAAAGGAGAAATTACATTAAAACTGGTAGAATCTATCAAATCAGTACTTTTATCTCACCTGAAAATATCCAGTTACAGAATAACTGATTCCTAGTTGCTTGGAGGAAGTCAGAGTTCAAAGTAAATAGCATTAAATCTTCAGCCATTGTCTTTGCAAATAAACTCCCCCAATAAAGAGTCCTAAAACTTCGTACTTTCCAGGTAGCTCAGAAAAGTCTCAAATCCAAAGCCACTCTGGCACACACTCTGCCAAATCTCCCTTGAGGAAGTCCCACTGCTGTGCTTATTTCCTCAACTACAAATTCCTTATGTCTTTGTTCAGTTCTGCCTTCCCCTTTGCTAATCACTCATGTTTTATCTCCCTCCTGGATTTCCTTTGGTATGTGTCTGATTTCTGATTCCCTCCTGAAACCTGTCTCCCAGACACCTGTCTCTTTCTTCCCAAGCGTTAGCTGATTTTTTTGAAAGGCAAAAAGAACATGACTAGTAGGAACTTTCCTCCTCTCCCCTCAGAACTTCCCCAGTTCTCCATTTCCACTCTTTGGAACATAGAAATTGCCATAGTGAGTGGTTCATCTAATCCAGTGATCTGCCATCAACTGCCTAATACCAGATGTTTCTGAGGAAGGTGCAAGAAACCCTGAAGTAGCTGCTTGTTTCCCTGTCACCAGGGAAAGTTTCTTCCTAACTCCCAATAGTTTGAGGCTGGCTGATGTACAAGGGTTTATAGCCCTTCCAAATTTCTGGTTTACAATTTTAGTGTTTATTATGATAATTCAGGATGTTCTTATTAGCCATATATATGTTCACTCCTTTTTGGAGCCATGCAGAGGTCTTGGCCTCAGTAGTATCTTGTGGCAATGGGTTCAGCAGGCTCATTTTGCATTGCACGAAAGTATTTCCTTTTCTCATTTATAAATTTGCCAACTTCTGCTTTTTCCTCTGATTCAGAGATATTCTTCCTCTTCCTTTCTTTACCAATCCCATGACCGGGCCTCTCAATTTATCTCTTAGTTTAGGGAAAGAACTAGATGGAGCTACTATAAAGTAGGTGCATAACTATTCTCTGGGAACAGTTTTCCAGCCAGTTATCAGTGGTTCACAGTTAAGCTGGAAGGATATATCAAATGGGGTCCCACAGTGGTCAGTTCTAGGTCTGGTTTTAATATCATCATCAATGATTTAGATAAAGGCATAGAGAGTACACTTCTAAAGTTTGTGGACGATACCAAGCTGGGAGGGGTGTCAAGTGCTTTGGAGGATAGGATTAAAACTCAAAATGATCTGGACAAACTGGAGAAATGGTCTGAAGTAAATGGGATGAAATTCAATAAGGACAAATGCAAAGTACTCCATTTAGGAAGGAACAATCAGTTGCACACATACAAAATGGGAAATGATTGCCTAGGAAGGAGGACTGCGGAAAGGGATCTGGGGGTCATCATGGATCACAAACTAAATATGAGTCAACAGTGTAACACTGTTGCAAAAAAAGCTAACATCATTTTGGGCTATATTAGCAGGAGTGTTGTAAGCAAGACACAAGAAGTAATTCTTCCGCTCTACTCCACGCTGATTAGGCCTCAACTGCAGTATTGTTCACCCTCTTTTTAATATATCAGAGGGATAAATACCGGAGAGGAATTATTTAAGCTCAGTACCAATGTGGACACAAGAACAAATGGATATAAACTGGTCATCGGGAAGTTTAGATTTGAAATTAGATGAAGGTTTCTAACCATCAGAGGAGTGAAGTTTTGGAATAGCCTTCCAAGCGAAGCAGTGGGGGCAAAAGACCTATCCGGCTTTAAGATTAAATTTAATAAGTTTATGGAGGAGATGGTATGATGGGATAACATGATTTTGGCAATTAATTGATCTTTAAATATTCCTGGCAAATAGGCTCAATGGCCTGTGATGGGATGTTAGATGGGGTTAGATCTGAGTTACTACAGAGAACTCTTTCCTGGGTATCTGGCTGGTGAATCTTGCCCATATGCTCAGGGTTTAGCTGATCGCCATATTTGGGGTCAGGAAAGAATATTCCTCCAGGGCAGGTTGGAAGAGGCCCTGGAATTTTTTCGCCTTCCTCTGTAGCATGGGGCACGGGTCACTTGCTGGAGGATTCTCTGCTCCTTGAAGTCTTTAAACTACGAATTGAGGACTTCAATAGCATAGATATAGGTGTGAGGTTTTTTGCAGGAGTGGTGGGTGAAATTCTGTGGCCTGCGTTGTGCAGGAGGTCAGACTAGATGATCATAATGGTCCCTTCTGACCTTAATATCTATTAATCTATTGTGTCCAGTTCTGGGTGCCACATTTCAGGAAAGATGTGGACAAACTAAAGAAAGTCCAGAAAAGAGCAATACAAATGATTAAAGGTCTAGAAAACATGACCTATGAGGAAAGATTGAAAAAAATTGGGTTTGTTTGGTCTGGAGAAGAGAAGATGAGAGGGGACATGACAGTTTTCAAGTACATAAAAGGTTGTCCAGCTATACCGAAAGAAGAACAGGAGACACTTGATATGGATTTAATCAGGCCACAACTTTATTATTAGATGTCTGAGACTACCCAGCAGATAAAAGTATACAGTACCCTTGTTTATTCTGTAATTACACTTGGAGGGGGGGTGTCTTCCACCAGCTCCCCTCTTTTCCACCCAAGTCCCTCCAGCACATCTATTGCAGGGACCTTACCATACCAGGCAGACTTTTACCAGTTCACCCTCTTTTTCCATCCAGGTCCCTCCAGCAAATCCATTGCCAAGACCTTACCATCCACCACCCCTCGTAGGAGGGGTAAGGTGGGCAATAAGAAAGGGGGGTTGCCTACCTGCCATTCCAACCATAGGAGCCCCAAACCTCACACCATTCCGTTCCTTTAACCAGCACCTCCTTTTAATGTCCTTTACCAGGCCATTTATCTGGTCACTGGATGCCTTCCCTATGGAGTACCTGCACTGGACATCTGCCCCACACTCACCAGATAAGTTGCAACATATAGCCTACCACACTTTTTTTGTGCTCATCATAATAGGTCTTCCCTAACACCTGCTTTGGGGAAGGCAAAAAAACCCCACTCCACTGAAGCGAATATGGTGGTGAGGGAAAAATTCCTTCCCAGCCCCTCTAAAAAGGAGTGACCAGCACAATGCTCACAGCAAGTTCAAACCCCACCTGATAAGCACACCTCAAGGGGAGGGAGGATGGGTGCTGCCTTGCCTGCTGCGTGGAGAAAGGGGTTTCCAACGCCAGGACTTGCACCTCTAAAGTCTTCCACCCTTACATTCCAAAGGAATGAGTCCGTGCTGCAAAGTTGACCAATACCCACCTTTTTGCAGCAGTTTCTGAACTTGTTCCCCCCATCCCCTGCCATAAAGCACTGCTGCCTTCCTCCAGCAAGTCTGGACAATGTCCCCCCACCCCCGCCCCGCTTTAGGTGTGGTCATTGTTACAAGGAGGAGGGAGAAAATTTGTTCTCCTTAACCTCTGAGGATAGGACAAGAAGCAATGGGATTAAATTGCAGCAAGTGAGGTCTAGGTTGGAAATTAGGAAAAACTTCCTGTCAGGGTGGCTACGCACTGGAATAAATTGCCCATGGAGATTGTGGAATCTCCATCATTGGAGATTTTTAAGAGCAGGTTAGACAAACACCTGTCAGGGGTGGTCTAGATAATACTTAGCCCTCTCTTCATTTCAAGCATGCCTTTGTAAGCTCTGTCCTGGCAAAATCTCTCTCACCTCATCTCCTGCCTCTCTTCAGTTGTTATAACACAGGGCAGAAATTTACACTTCTGCCCTCAATTTAATCTTCACCAAATCTCTTTTCACCTTTTTCTTTCATGCACTTCATTTCACTGAAACAGCTCATATTAAAGTCATCAGTGATCTTCTAGCTAAACGTAGCTATTTCTTCTCAATCCTAATTGTTCTCAATCTTGCTGTAACTTCTGATGCAATTGACCACTATCCTTCTTAAAACAATTCCTCCTTCTACCCTCCACCCTCTGCTATTCCATAACTCATTATTCACCTAGTTTTCTTTATTTTTCTGATCCCTTCTTCAGTGTCTCCTTAGGAAGCTTCTCTTCCCTTTCTTCTGTCTCACAACTCTCCTGAGCTGTGTCCTCAGTTTTCTTCTCTCCATTCCCTCTCCCTAGGTGATTTCATTTGTTTTCAGTTTGTATTTTCACTTATGCTCTGACTTCCATATCTAACACACTACACCTGTTCTCCAGCTAGTTATGCACCTCCAACTATTTCTCCTGGCTATTTCATCACGTTAAGATTAACATGAACCTGTTATTTTACCAAAACCTATCTTCCCAAATAATTTTCTTCTATTTTCCCTTCTTCATGACATCTACACACCCATCCTTACTGTTACCTTTCCAGACCATAGGTGGCAGCTTGCATGAAATAGAGAGGGAAAAGGTTATGAAAGTAAAAGCAAAGGCTTGATTGGCAAGAATCTGCAGGAAAGTTAGGGGAGAAATGAGGGCAGCACCATATATGGGAAGGCCTTTTATGTGAGGACAAGGACTCAAATTTGATATGATAAGAAAGCCAATACAGGTATTCAGAGAGAGGGCAGACATTTATTCAGAGTGAAACCTGGAGAATTTGCATACTAACAAATAAAGACTTTTATGCATGAAGTGTCAAAGCAGACAAGAGCTGAATGCTTTCTGTGGGATGCTCTCAACAACCACTGAGCACGAAGATAAACGATTCAGGAGGAATTATTTAAAAAAGAATACAAAACCAAAAACCACCCCTGAAAAAAACAGACAGACAAAAACAAACAGACCAAAAAACGGAATGAACATGATGCTTGTAAACCATCACACTGTTCACTCTTCATACATGATATATCACTTACCTTCTCACCTTTGGTCTGTGTTCTCTAAATAGATTATAAATTCCCTGGAACAAGGAGCTCCTCTAACTCTCTTTGTACAGTGGGGCTAATCTAGATTGAGGGTTCTAGGGACTACTATAATAATAAAAATTAATAATAATAAATAAGAAGAAGAACATCAGAGGTAAGTGAAGAATATAGCTTATCTAGAATGATATAATGGGTATATATTTGTGATAGTTGCTGTTCTAAGAATAGGAAATCCTGCAAATAGCATGATCAGGTCAAATACCACTCTACTGTAAATGCTGATTTTATATTTTAATGCTGCCCACTATACTACACTCAGGGTATGTCTACACTACGAAATTAGGTCGAATTTATAGAAGTCGGTTTTTTTGAAATCGGTTTTATATATTCAAGTGTGTGTGTCCCCACAGAAAATGCTCTAAGTGCATTAAGTGCATTAACTCGACGGAGCGCTTCCACAGTACCGAGGCAAGCGTCGACTTCCGGAGCGTTGCACTGTGGGTAGCTATCCACAGTTCCCGCAGTCTCCGCTGCCCATTGGAATTCTGGGTTGATATCCCAATGCCTGATGGGGCTAAAACATTGTCGCGGGTGGTTCTGGGTACATATCGTCAGGCCCCCGTTCCCACCCTCCCTCCCCCCGTGAAAGCAAGGGCAGACAATCATTTCGCGCCTTTTTTCCTGAGTTACCTGTGCAGACGCCATACCACGGCAAGCATGGAGCCCGCTCAGGTAACCGTCACCCTATGTCTCCTGGATGCTGGCAGACGCGGTACGGCATTGCTACACAGTAGCAGCAACCCCTTGCCTTGTGGCAGCAGACGGTACAGTACGACTGGTAGCCGTCATCGTCATGTCTGAGGTGCTCCTGGTCGCCTCTGTGAGGTCGATCAGGAGCGCCTGGGCAGACATGGGCGCAGGGACTAAATTTGGAGTGACTTGAGCAGGTCATTCTCTTTAGTCCTGCAGTCAGTCCTATTGAACCGTCTTATGGTGAGCGGGCAGGCGATACGGACTGCTAGCAGTCGTACTGTACCATCTTCTGCCGAGCAGCCATGAGATGTGGATGGCATGCAGTCCTTCTGCACCGTCTGCTGCCAGCCAAAGATGTAAAAGATAGATGGAGTGGATCAAAACAAGAAATAGACCAGATTTGCTTCCCCCCCTCCCCTGTCTAGGGGACTCATTCTTCTAGATCACATTGCAGTCACTTACAGAGAAGGTGCAGCGAGGTAAATCTAGCCATGTATCAATCAGAGGCCAGGCTAACCTCCTTGTTCCAATAACAACGATAACTTAGGTGCACCATTTCTTATTGGAACCCTCCGTGAAGTCCTGCCTGAAATACTCCTTGATGTAAAGCCACCCCCTTTGTTGATTTTAGCTCCCTGAAGCCAACCCTGTAAGCGCCCCTCCCAGCGTCAGAGCAATGACAAACAATCGGGCATCTGAGAGTGCTGTCCAGAGCACTCACAATGGAGCACTCTGATGGGGCTAAAACATTGTCGCGGGTGGTTCTGGGTACGTGTCGTCAGGCCCCCGTTCCCTCCCTCCCTCCGTGAAAGCAAGGGCAGACAATCGTTTCGCGCCTTTTTTCATGAGTTACCTGTGCAGACACCATACCACGGCAAGCATGGAGCCAGCTCAGGTAACCGTCACCCTATGTCTCCTGGGTGCTGGCAGACGCGGTACGGCTTTGCTGCACAGTAGCAGCAACCCATTGCCTTCTGGCAGCAGACGGTGCAATACGATTGGTAGTCGTCCTCGTCGTGTCCGAGGTGCTCCTGGCCACGTCGGCTGGGAGCGCCTGGGCAGACATGGGCGCAGGGACTAAATTTGGAGTGACTTGACCAGGTCATTCTCTTTAGTCCTGCAGTCCTATTGAACCGTCTTATGGTGAGCGGGCAGGTGATACGGACTGCTAGCAGTCGTACTGTACCATCTTCTGCCAGGCAGGCAAGAGATGAGGATTGCTAGCAGTCGTATTGTACCATCTTATGCCAGGCAGGCAAGAGATGAAGATGGCTAGCAGTCGTACTGTACCATATTCTGCCAAGCAGCCATGAGATGTGGATGGCATGCAGTCCTTCTGCACCGTCTGCTGCCAGCCAAAGATGTAAAGGATAGATGGAGTGGGTCAGAACAAGAAATAGACCAGATTTGTTTTGTACTCATTTTCCTCCTCCCCTGTCTAGATCACACTGCAGTCAGTCACAGAGAAGGCGCAGCGAGGTTAATCTAGCCATGTATCAATCAGAGGCCAGGCTAACCTCCTTGTTCCAATAACAACGATAACTTTGGTGCACCATTTCTTATGGGAACCCTCCGTGCAGTCCTGCCTGAAATACTCCTTGATGTACAGGCACACCCTTTGTTGATTTTAGCTCCCTGAAGCCAACCCTGTAAGCCGTGTCGTCAGTCGCCCCTCCCTCCGTCAGAGCAACGGCAGACAATCGTTCCGCGCCTTTTTTCTGTGCGGACGCCATACCAAGGCAAGCATGGAGGCCGCTGAGCTCATTTTGGCAATTAGGAGCACATCAACCACCACACGCATTATCCAGCAGTATATGCAGCACCAGAACATGGCAACGCGATACCGGGCGAGGAGGCGACGTCAGCGCGGTCCCGTGAGTGATCAGGACATGGACACAGATTTCTCTGAAAGCATGGGCCCTGCCAATGCATGCATCATGGTGCTAATGGGGCAGGTTCATGCTGTGGAACGCCGATTCTGGGCTCGGGAAACAAGCACAGACTGGTGGGACCGCATAGTGTTGCAGGTCTGGGACGATTCCCAGTGGCTGCGAAACTTTCGCATGCGTAAGGGCACTTTCATGGAACTTTGTGACTTGCTTTCCCCTGCCCTGAAGCGCATGAATACCAGGATGAGAGCAGCCCTCACAGTTGAGAAGCGAGTGGCGATAGCCCTGTGGAAGCTTGCAACGCCAGACAGCTACCGTTCAGTTGGGAATCAATTTGGAGTGGGCAAATCTACTGTGGGGGCTGCTGTGCTGCAAGTAGCTCACGCAATCAAAGATCTGCTGATATCAAGGGTAGTGACCCTGGGAAATGTGCAGGTCATAGTGGATGGCTTTGCTGCAATGGGATTCCCTAACTGTGGTGGGGCTATAGACGGAACCCATATCCCTATCTTGGCACCGGAGCACCAAGCCGCCGAGTACATAAACCGCAAGGGGTACTTTTCGATAGTGCTGCAAGCTCTGGTGGATCACAAGGGACGTTTCACCAACATCAACGTGGGATGGCCGGGAAAGGTGCATGACGCTCGCATCTTCAGGAACTCTGGTCTGTTTCAAAAGCTGCAGGAAGGGACTTTATTCCCAGACCAGAAAATAACTGTTGGGGATGTTGAAATGCCTATATGTATCCTTGTGGACCCAGCCTACCCCTTAATGCCATGGCTCATGAAGCCGTACACAGGCAGCCTGGACAGTAGTCAGGAGCTGTTCAATTACAGGCTGAGCAAGTGCAGAATGGTGGTAGAATGTGCATTTGGACGTTTAAAGGCGCGCTGGCGCAGTTTACTGACTCGCTTAGACCTCAGCAAAACCAATATTCCCACTGTTATTACTGCTTGCTGTGTGCTCCACAATATCTGTGAGAGTAAGGGGGAGACGTTTATGGCGGGGTGGGAGGCTGAGGCAAATTGCCTAGCTGCTGGTTATGCGCAGCCAGACACCAGGGCGGTTAGAAGAGCACAGGAGGGCGCGGTACGCATCAGAGAAGCTTTGAAAACCAGTTTCATGACTGGCCAGGCTACAGTGTGAAAGTTCTGTTTGTTTCTCCTTGATGAAACCCCCCGCCCCTTGGTTCACTCTACTTCCCTGTAAGCTAACCATCCTCCCCTCCTCCCTTTAATCACCGCTTGCAGAGGCAATAAAGTCATTGCTGCTTCACAGTCATGCATTCGTTATTCATTCATCACACAAATAGGGAGATGACTACCAAGGTATCCCAGGAGGGGTGGTGGAGGAGGGAAGGAAAATGCCACACAGCACTTTAAAAGTTTACAACTTTAAAATTTATTGAATGACAGCCTTCTTTTTTTTGGGCAATCCTCTGTGGTGGAGTGGCTGGTTGGCTGGAGGCCCCCCCGCGTTCTTGGGCGTCTGGGTGTGGAGGCTATGGAACTTGGGGAGGAGGGCGGTTGGTTACAGAGGGGCAGCAGTGGCAGTCTGTGCTCCAGCTGCCTTTGCTGCAGCTCAACCATACACTGGAGCATTCTGGTTTGGTCCTGCAGCAGCCTCAGCATTGAATCCTGCCTCCTCTCATCACGCTGCCGCCACATTTGAGCTTCAGCCCTGTCTTCAGCCCGCCACTTACTCTCTTCAGCCCGCCACTTACTCTCTTCAGCCCTCCACCTCTCCTCCCGGTCACTTTGTGCTTTCCTGCACTCTGACATTATTTGCCTCCACGCATTCGTCTGTGCTCTGTCAGTGTGGGAGGACAGCATGAGCTCGGAGAACATTTCATCGCGAGTGCGTTTTTTTTTCTTTCTAAGCTTCACTAGCCTCTGGGAAGGAGAAGATCCTGTGATCATTGAAACACATGCAGCTGGTGGAGAAAAAAAAAGGGACAGCGGTATTTAAAAAGACACATTTTATAAAACAGTCGCTACACTCTTTCAGGGTAAACCTTGCTGTTAACATTACATACATAGCACATGTGCTTTCGTTACAAGGTCGCATTTTGCCTCCTCCCACCGCGTGACTACCCCCTCAACCTTCCCCCCTCCCTGTGGCTAACAGCGGGGAACATTTCTGTTCAGCCACAAGCAAACAGCACAGCAGGAATGGGCTCCTCTGAGTGTCCCTGAAGAAAAGCACCCTATTTCAACCAGGTGACCATGAATTATATCTCACT
This sequence comes from Lepidochelys kempii, assembly GCF_965140285.1. Classification (NCBI taxonomy): domain Eukaryota; kingdom Metazoa; phylum Chordata; order Testudines; family Cheloniidae; genus Lepidochelys; species Lepidochelys kempii. The sequence goes on from NC_136382.1 coordinate 61,454,780, forward strand.
CTCCTGAGGATAACACAGAGAGAGAAAGAACGGATTTTGGTTGAATGCCAGCAAACATACACTGCAATGCTTTGTTCTACAGTGATTCCCGAGTACGTGTTACTGGCCTGGAGTGGTAAAGTGTCCTACCATGAAGGACGAAATAAGGCTGCCCTCCCCAGAAACCTTTTGCAAAGGCTTTAGGACTACATCTAGGAGAACCGCAAATGCCAGGGCAAAGTAATCCTTTCACATGCTTGCTTTTAAACCATGTATAGCATTTTAAAAGGTACACTCACCAGAGGTCCCTTCTCCGCCTGCTGGGTCCAGGAGGCAGCCTTGGGTGGGTTCGGGGGGTACTGGCTCCAGGTCTAGGGTGAGAAACAGTTCCTGGCTGTCGGGAAAACCGGTTTCTCCGCTTGCTTGCTGTGAGCTATCTACAACCTCCTCCTCCTCCTCATCTTCTTCGTCCCCAAAACCTGCTTCCGTATTGCCTCCATCTCCATTGAAGGAGTCAAACAACACGGCTGGGGTAGTGGTGGCTGAACCCCCTAAAATGGCATGCAGCTCATCATAGAAGCGGCATGTTTGGGGCTCTGACCCAGAGCGGCTGTTCGCCTCTCTGGTTTTCTGGTAGGCTTGCCTCAGCTCCTTCAGTTTCACGCGGCACTGCTTCGGGTCCCTGTTATGGCCTCTGTCCTTCATGCCCTGGGAGATTTTCACAAAGGTTTTGGCATTTCGAAAACTGGAACGGAGTTCTGATAGCACGGATTCCTCTCCCCAAACAGCGATCAGATCCCGTACCTCCCGTTCGGTCCATGCTGGAGCTCTTTTGCGATTCTGGGACTCCATCATGGTCACCTGTGCTGATGAGCTCTGCATGGTCACCTGCAGCTTGCCACGCTGGCCAAACAGGAAATGAGATTCAAAAGTTTGCGGTTCTTTTCCTGTCTACCTGGCCAGTGCATCTGAGTTGAGAGTGCTGTCCAGAGCGGTCACAATGGAGCACTCTGGGATAGCTCCCGGAGGCCAATACCATCGAATTGTGTCCACAGTACCCCAAATTCGAGCTGGGAACGTCGATTTAAGCGCTAATCCACTTGTCAGGGGTGGAGTAAGGAAATCGATTTTAAGAGCCCTTTAAGTCGAAATAAAGGGCTTCACTGTGTGGACGGGTGCAGGTTTAAATCGATTTAACGTTGCTAAATTCGATGTAAAGTCCTAGTGTAGACCAGGGCTCAGAAATAAAAGTGGGAGAAGTTAGAGATTAACAAGGTTCAACACTCAACAGTATAAATTAAAAGAAAGTGGCTTTATACTTTCTAGGAAGGAGTCCTCAATATCATTCTGAATGGACCCAATCCAGCAAGTTGCTGAAAACCTGCCAATGGGTTTTGAGGCCATTCAGCATCTCACAGAACATGCTTAGCCCCTTGCTGCAAAGTGATGCCTGAGTATCTTGATACAAAATATAAAGAAACATTCTGGTCTTTATATTGTTGAGTGCTGATCCTTCTTGATATGGTAAGTGTGAACTTCACTTCTTCAGAGTAAGTCACACAGTGGGTAGTATTTAACACCAAATCAACATTTACAGCAAGATGGGTATTTGATTGGCTAGGAATTGCACATATAGCTAGTATGTGCTGAATTACCCTATTATTTTGGTTACTCTGGTCTCCAGTTCCTACCTGTTTGCTGTATGCAACTGTTTATCTTGTCTTTTAGACTGTAAGTTCTTTGGGGGCAGGGACTCAGACTTTAAGGTCAGAAGGGACCATTATGATTATCTAGTCTGACCTCCTGCACAATGCAGGCCACGGAATCTCACCCATCCACTCCTGCAATAAACCTCTTCTCTATGTCTGAACTATTGAAGTCCTCTAATCATGGTTTAAAGTCTTCAAACCATGTGTATTTGTACAGACTCATTGTGTATTTGTACAGTGCCAAACACAACAGAACTGTACCCTTGAGGTCTCTGGATGCTACTGCAATATAAATATTTAATAATAATCACCTATCTTTTCTGGAATTCTAAAGAGAATTAAACCAGTATATTCTGGGTCTGGTGACAATCCACCAAAATGTCCTTCAGGATTTGTGTATACTTTGTTCCATACTCCATACTGGAGCATGAAGATGATATTTTTAGGACTTTACAGACTTTGTCAAAGAGTTCACCAGTTGATTCCACTTGCCTGCTGTGGGATATTTTTAAGACCTCTGTTGTGAATCAGTGGAAATAGTTTGTGATTTACTTGCATAATACACTTGTAAGTTCCATGATTCTCTTGAATGTGTTGAGGCAATTTGATTCATAGCAGAAACATGTTTTGTAGTTTCATTTACAAAACAATCACAAAAGGTTTCTATTTCATATTTCATTTCCTTCTGTTTTTCTATATTAATGTTTTGATTTTTTTTAAACAAGTCCATTGAGGCCTAGGCTGCTATCCCTGTACCCCTACTCCCATCCACCAAGTCCACTGCACCAGTCCTCTGTTTTCCTGTGGGACTTTCCACAGAAGAATATGATATTGGCCTTTGCTCCAAATCTCCTTCCACAATACCATCAATTACCCAGGACAGCATTAGTAGGGGTTATGTTTCAAAGAGGTATTTGGACATTTAGAAAATGTTATAGGCAGGTGGGAAGAATTATAGCAACAATTTAAATGGAAACAAAATGCTTAAAACACTTTTTAATGGTGGGAGTAGGGTTGATGAGCCAGATTATGCTATTTTTAACCCAGATGAGTATCTAACCCAACATGGTATCTATGAAGTCACCCGCTTCTCTAGATTTTTTTTTTAAGGGTGTGGTGCTGCAGTCACTAAGGGCAGATTGCTGAGCACCCTGGCCCTGATCCAGCAAATCACTTAAGCATGTGCTTAACTTTTAGCCTGTGAGTAATCCCATTGAAGTCAATGGTTGGTTCTAAGGCAGGCAAAGCTGTCATTGGATTTCCATGGATGTTCTGCTTTCCTTGGGATTGAAGGACTTTCAGTTACAAGCAAAATAAATATAAAGTATTTTATAATGTTTCATTTAACTGTAAGTACAACTGCTATAAAGTGAATATTTCTTAATACTACAAAACATAGCATACAATGAAAGAATCATAATCCTGAAAGATTGCTCAGAGATGGCCATTTATCTTCTGGCAGCAGCTTGTATGCCACACTGATATCTGCAGGATCTCCCTCTTGCTGTTCAATGGGTAGTGCTCCTAAGTCAGTAATTTTTTGTGCTAGTAAGATATCTGGTAGTAATTTAAAGACTACTTTAAAAACATGTGGGGTATATGAGTGGATAAATCTATAAATATTTATGCCACTAATCACATTTAATAATTCAGTGATAAAGAATGTATTTTATATTCACAGGCCATATTTTTAAAGGCAGATTCCTGATGTCTGTACTATAAAATTAATGAGCATTTCAGACCTACATTTTCTACTTATCTGGGTATTATTATTTTGCCCCTCTCCCCCTTACTGAGCCAGGTATTCGCCATAGAAGTACCTAGATAAGAACGTATATTTAAAATAGAAATAAAACTCTCTTTCTCTTGGGCCTTGGTTACATGGGAAAGTTTTTTTTCAGTAAATCTTTAGTTGTTTTGGCATGAACTGCCTTCTGACCACACACAAGTTTATTAAGAACATATATCTGGTATCTTGTCCTGCTTTAATTAACCTGTTTTGGAAATGGTATAGTTCTATTCTGGAATGAGGTTATACTGGGATAAAGGCCATGTAGACTCATCCACATTGCAGATTAACTATACTGCTTCTGGCTGTCCTACTGCTATCCCACACTGCATTACTTCATACCTGTTTCAGCCTGTTCTATTTACCTGTGTGCACTCTAGTGCTCTCTGGTCAGCTTGACCCAATGTCACCTCCCTGTTTAAATGCTCATGCACACAGTCAGGCAATTTCAGCTCATGGCAAATTCACACACTTGGCATCCCATGCCCATTATTGCAGCCATCCCCCCATGCTTCTGCATGTTTCTGCCTGAAGATCCTGGATGTCCGTGCCCTCTGGGAAAATGAGCCTGTCCAGAAGTGTTCTATGGAGAATAGAAATTCCCCTTCATGGAGGATTTTGAAATTTCAAAATTTGTTTTCATTCAGATTAGGAATGAAACCCCAAAATTTTAAAAGTCTCTGTCAAAGAAAATTCCAAAAAAGTTAACTTTAGACAATTGAAACATCTTATTTTTATGCGGATGTTTTGTTTTATTATGTTATAGCGCTGTCAAGTGATTAAAAAAATTAATCACAATTAATCACACAATTAATTGCGCTGTTAAACAATAATAGAATACCATTTATTTAAATATTTTTGGATGTTTTCTACATTTTCAAATATATTGATTTCAATTACAACACAGAATACAAAGCAACGTGTACAGTGCTCACTTTGTTTATTTTTTATTACAAATATTTGCACTGTAAAAAAAAATAGTATTTTTCAATTCTTCTACAATAAGTATTGCAGTTCAATCTCTTTATCATGAAAGTTTTACTCATAAATGTAGAACTATGCACCCCAAACCCCTGCATTCTAAAATAAAATAATGTAAAACTTTAGAGCCTACAAGTCCACTCAGTTCTACTTCTTGTTTAGCCAATCGCTCAGACAAACAAGTTTGTTTACATTTGCAGGAGATAATGCGGCCTGCTTCTTGTTTACAATGTCACCTGAAAGTGAGAACAGGCATTTGCATGGCACTGTTGTAGCAATATGCCAGATGCGCCAAAGATTCATATGTCCCTTGATGCTTCAACCATCATTCCAAAGGACATGTGTCCATGCTGATGATGGGTTCTGCTTGATAACGATCCAAAGCAGTTCGGACTGACACACATTCATTTTCATCATCTGAATCAGATGCCACCAGCGGAAGGTTAATAGTCTTTTTTGGTGGTTCGGGTTCTGTAGTTTCCACATTGGAGTGTTGCTCTTTTAAGACTTCTGAAAGCATGCTCCACACCTTGTCCCTCTCAGATTTTGGAAGGCACTTCAGATTCTTAAATCTTGGGTTGAGTGCTGTAGCTATCTTTAGAAATTTCACATTGGTATCTTCTTTGCATTTTGTCAAATTTGCAGTGAAAGAGCTCTTAAAATGAACAACATGTGCTGGGTCATCATCTGAGTCTGCTATAACAAGAAATATATGGCAGAATGTGGGTAAAACAGAGCAGGAGACATACAATTCTCCCCAAGGAGTTCAGTCACAAATTTAATTAACACATTATTTTTCAATGAGCATCATCAGTATGGAAGCATATCCTCTAGTACAATGGCTGAAGTATGAAGAGTCATATAAATCTTTAGTGCATCTGGCACGTAAATATCTTGCGATGCCAGCTACAACAGTGCCATGCGAACATCTGTTCTCACTTTCCGGTAACATTCTAATTAAGTGGACCGCATTATCTCCAGTAAATGTAAACAAACTTGTTTGTCTGAGCAATTGGCTGAACAAGAAATAGGACTGAGTAGACATGTCGACTCTAAAGTTTTGCATTGTTCTGTTTTTGAGTGCAGTTATGTAATCAAAAAAACCTTCGTAAGTTGCACTTTCATGATAAAGAGATTTCACTACAATACGTGTATGAGGTGAATTGAAAAATACTATTTCTTTTGTTTATCATTTTAGAGTGCACATATTTGTAATCAAAAATATAAAGTGAGCACCGTACACTTTTTCTGTGTTGTAACTGAAATGAATATATTTGAAAATACAGAAAAACGTCCAAAATATTTAATACATTTCAGTTGGTATTCTAGTATTTAACAGTGTGATTAATCTATACTCTTAACTCCCTGACTTCAGACAAATGTCTGCAAAAATCTAGGTACTTGCAGTACACTTTTTGTTACAAAAAAAAAATAGAAAAGATCATAATGGACATTTTGACATGCACATTTCAGGACAAAACAGTCTTCTTGGGATTGTCTGTATAGGTGTCTGATTTCTTTTCACTCATGTACCAGTTGTAGGGGCACTTGAAAGGTCCTTGGGAATAGAAGGAGGCGTGCCATGTGGGGGCATGCTATAAGTGCCCCCTTACACTAACCCAAATGGCAGGCCATCCCTCCAACCACACCCCATCTCCTCCCCTCCCCTCCCCCCCCCGGGGACAAGAATAGTTTTGACTCCTTCACCTATGCATTTTTATAAGCCCTTCAACAGGAACATGAGTGCAGCCAACAACTTATGAAGGAGTTCCGCCACAGTTCAATTGCACCGGTATGGTGCACTGGTATGTTCAATCAGCAAAGGTTTTTACTGTGTAAAACTTGGCTCAACAAGCTTATTGAGGTACAGGTCTCCCTAATAACATCAATTCCTAATAAAATCTTTATACAAGCACATTGCATTCTTTTCCTCCATTACATTCATTTCCCACCACTTCACAATGCTCTCAAAGTAGGAGTTAAATGCACCTGACCCTATTTCCCTGACCAACTGGGACACCTATAGAGGCATGTTCTCCATCTAGTCATAATGCACAGACAGTCTTTCCCTTTGTCTCAAAGATGTTGTTGAAAACACAGCAAGCACCTATCACACAAAGCAGATGTTGTATAGATGCCTAAAGCCTTGCTATGAGGTACCTCTACCTTCCCTTCAGTCTTCTAAACATCCTGCCATTCTGCAGCTGCTCAGGTTACAGTTAAACAGCTCTCTTCTTGTGCCCAATAATAGGTTTCATAAGCCAGGGAAGCAAAGGTACACTGGGTCTTCCCAAAGGATAGGAGGAATCATCAGGCCATTAATGTCCATTGTGGTCTTGGGAGCAAAAGTTCCCCTTTCATTGTTGAAAACAGGCCACAGTTTCTAAAGATTCCAGCATCATGGACTTTCCCAACCACCCCACATTAATACTGGCTAACCTTCCACAGTGAGCAACCAGGCCTTGCAGCAGACACTCCTGCTGATTAATTCTAAGGGATGGTGTGTTGGTCTATGAACAGGCACATGAGTTGCATCAATGACTCCAATACAATTTGCGAACCCCAATCATGCAAATCCATCAATAACCGACTGTGTATTGCCAGACTTTATGACTTACGGCAGCACTGCCCTCTCAATAGCAGTGTGCGCCTGATGAAAGCCCTGATTGTGGATCTACCAACACCAAATAGGTTATTTATTGATCAACAGCAATCAGGGATTGTGAGCTTCCTGAAGGTGTTGGCCACACACTGCTCCATAATTAGGAATATCATATTACTGCAAAGTTCTGGAATGAGCTCTGTCCAAGTCGCTAGGAAAGTAACCTTCCACATCTTGAAGTCCTGCAGCCATTCTTGGCTATTTCAGTCCTACATCACTATCCTGCTGCACCAGTTACTGGTAGTTTGTGGAGTCCAGAAGCAGCTTTCCACCAAATCAAGCTGCTAAAGGAAAATGTCCTACAGATGTAACTGATCAATTTCATTCTCTTCTAGCTGCATCACTGCAGCATCACCATGGCAGTGTCCCAAAGCTTCTGGCTGTGTGACTGCAAATACATGTGGACCAGCCTGTTCATATTAATCACAGTCAGGATTGTGCTGTTCATACTTGTTTCCTCTGTGCTGCCTGACAGCAGTTTGAAAATGGTGCTTCCTCAGCAAAAAACAGATGAATGATAGGATGCAAAGAGAAGAATCACAGGAGTCTGTTAGCTTGAGACCTCCCTGCCCTCCGCCCCAAACCCCAGAATTCCAGTAGGATCTGATAGGCATCTCATAATGCGTTGTGAGAAAAATTCCAGAATACATAGAGCCTAGTGGCAGAACATTGCCTTATGGGATATAATCAGGATCAGTTCATGCAGCACTTCCCAAAATAGCTAGCGCTGTATCATTATCTTAGTGTTAAGGGTTTTTTTTGTGTGTGTGTGTACGCATATGTATGTTTTGGAGAGGGTAGCGGGTAGGAAGATGTTAAGTCCTTCCTGTGGGGCCTGGAGTTGTTATTCGCAGTGTCCCAATAAATCCTTTGATTTCTGCAAGAGAGTATTATAATGTCTGCCCAAAATGCTGCCCAGGACTCACTGTGGGATTTGCAATTCAATCCTGTTGAACTCTGAAGAGTCACTGTACACTGTGTAAGTCACAGTAAGTTCTTACACAAAATATAACTCATTATGCATGAAATAATTGGAAGATCTTAGTATCCAGAATGAGTAGAAACAAAATAGTGCATGACAACCATTTAGTAGAGATTTCATGTATAGAGAACATGAGTAAAATATAAGTAGTTTGTAGTAAAGTTCAGCAATTAATGAATATATTATATAATCATCCTATTTAAAAGGTGTATGTAAAATCATTATACTTACACAGTTAAGCACTCAAAATTCAAAGTTAAGATTATAAAAGCAAGTTTAATCCTGCCCCAAGTAAAAATGTATTATGGCAGATTCTTTAATGATACAATCACCTGATATTTCTCAAATTATTTAATATCCTTGTTTTTTCCATAGTCTAAAAAAACCCACACAGTCTAATACTGTGTTTTACTCAGCGTTTGTCAGATTATGTGAAAGTCACCAATATAAAAGATGCACAATGAGAGAATAACCTCTCCAGTGAGAACCCCACGGCAGAACAGAAGGCTGGAGCCAGGGCTGGGGGTTGGGAGGAAGAAGCAGAGTGGGGGGGGGATCTCGGGGGAAGGACCAAGTGGGGGCAGGACCTAATGGAGGTGGGGCCACAGTTTGGATACTGGTGGCCTCCCTCCTTCTTGGGAGCTTCTGGCGCTCCATAGGCTCCCCAAAGGAAAGACTTACATGCCGCCTATGGCACTAACCTAAATAGAAAGCTAGCTATTAATTTAGAAACTGAGTACACTTCTTCAGTTAAACATGTTCAGCCATTGAAGCACTTCTATAATTATCTGCCTCCCCGTGGAAATGATGTATCTTGATGCTACTATAAATGATTTAAATAACTCACCTGGATCTGGAATCAGTTGTCATATTCTCTCTGTATGCAGCTTTTACAGAGCCAAATTCAGCTTGGGTTAAGTAGCTACAATTCCCATGAAGTCAGTGCAGTTATGCCTGACTACACCAGGGCTGCATTTTGTCCAGTTAGCTTCCTTCTAACAAGGACTTGTTGAAAAGTGAACTTTATAGGCCAGATCCTGACACATGAAATCCCCTTTCTGCTGCATTGGAGGCAGTTTGGTGGCTGTTTAAAGCTGACATAGTTTAGAATATGGACAATTGAAAATCAGTCCAGGGAGTGCAAATGGCTCCTTTATTTAGTGTTAACTAGGATTTCAATAGTATTATGAGTCACACTTCATTTGCTTTCTACTATGCCATATAATTAGTGTGACAGGGCAAGGCCAGATGGCTATAGAAAAGTAGTAAGAGATAGATATATTAGCTCCAGGCTAAACAAATCCCTGGTACCAAGATAAGTGAAATGGCAGCTGCTCCAGGTAATTAATACACCTGGGGCCAATTAAGAACTTTCCAGAAGGCAGGGAGAACACTAGGTTGATTGGGACACCTGAAACCAATCAGGGGCTGGCTGAAACTAGTTAAAAGCCTCCCAGTTAGTCAGGTGGATGTGCATGTCAGGAGCTGTGGGAGGAAGCTGTGCTGTTGGAGAGGCTGAGTAGTACACACCATATCAGGCACAAGGAAGGAGGCCCTGAGGTAAGGGTGAAGTGGAGCTTGAGGAAGTGAGGGCTGCTGTGGGGGAAGTAGCCCAGGGAACTGTACATGTCATGTTTCTAAAAGGTCAGCTACCATAGCTGATACTATTAGGGTCCCTGGGCTGGACCCCGGAGTAGAGGGTGGGCCTGGGCTCCCCTCCCTCTTTGCCCCCTGATTAATCACTGAGACTGGGAGACAACAGAGACTGTGCAAGGAAGGATAACTTCTCCTCACCTCCCTCGCTGGCTTATGATGAAAATGGCTCAGTAGACTGTGACCCTTGTCTCTAGAGAGAGAAGGGTTACATGGAGGGTCATAGTGAGCCTCTGAGCCTAGCAAAATCTTCCAGGAAACGTGGGACCCACGGAGGCAAGGACAGAGCTTTGTCACATTAGGTAGTGCTATATTTGCTTATTTGGCTAAAGTTAAATTCATAAATCAGAAGTTGCACTACCCCTATAATCAGAGCCTAGACATCTAGTGGAAAATCTTATTGTCAATATAAAATCAGTGTCATTACTTGTACTGGGATGAATCATAGAATCATAGACTTTAAGGTCAGAAGGGACCATTATGATCGTCTCATCTGACCTCCTGCACAATGCAGGCCACAGAATCTCACCCACCCACTCCCATGACAAACCTCTAACCTATGTCTGAGCTATTGAAGTCCTCAAATCGTGATTTAAAGACTTTGAGGTGCAGAGAATCCTCCAGCAAGTGACCCTTGCCCCACACTGCAGAGGAAGGTGAAAAAACCCCAGGGCTTCTGCCAATCTGCCCTGGAGGAAGATTCCTTCCCTATCACAAATATGGCGATCAGCTAAACCCTGAGCATGTGGGCAAGATTCACCAGCCAGACACCCAGGAAAGAATTCTCTGTAGTAACTCAGATCCCACCCCATCTAACCTCCCATCACAGGCCATTGGGCATATCTACTGCTCATAGTTGAAGATCAATTAATTGCCAAAATTAGGATATCCCATCATATCATCCCTTCCATAAACTTATCAAGCTTAGTCTTGAAGCCAGATATGTCTTTTGCCCTCACTGCTTCCCTTGGAAGGCTGTTCCAGAGCTTCACTCCTCTTATGGTTAGAAACCTTCATTTAATTTCAAGTCTAAACTTCCTGATGGCCAGTTCATATCCATTTGTTCTTGTGTCCACACTGATACTGAGCTTAAATAATTCTTCTCTCTCCATGGTATTTATCCCTCTGATATATTTATAGAGAGCAATCATATCTCCCCTCATCCTTCTTTTGGTTAGGCTAAACAAGCCAACCTCTTTGAGTCTTCTTTCATAAGACAGGTTTTCCATTCCTCGGATCATCCTAGTAGCCCTTCTCTATATCTGTTCCAGTTTGAATTCATCTTTCTTAAACATGGGATACCAGAACTGCACACAGTATTCCAGATGAGGTCTCACCAGTGCCTTGTATAACGGTACTAACACCTCCTTATCTCTACTGGAAATACCTCATCTAATGCATCCCAAGACCGCATTAGCTTTTTTCATGGCCATATCACATTGGCAGCTCAGAGTCATCCTGTGATCAACCAGTACTCTGAGGTCCTTATCCTCCTCTGAAGTCCCAGAGTTGCCTGATATGGGCTAGGGATTTGAACTGGGGTCTTCCACATCCCAAGTAAGTGCTCTAATCACTTGACTCTTCTGGGGGGCAGTGGGGAAAGGGGTTCACTCTTAGATCAGAGATTCCATCCTGCACCTGAGCACTCTTACAAAGAAAAGTTTCATAAAAACTGACACATTCCTGTGAAAAGATTTTGTTTCTGTGAATCAGCTTTTCTTACCAAAAAAGTTTTGTTAGAAAATTTCCAATCAGCTCTAGTGGGCAATAGCAGATGCTTCAAAGGATAGTGCAAGAAACTCCATTGTGAGCAGGTAGTTAGATATTAGTTTAAGTCCTGAAATAAGAGATTTAGTATCCCTTCCAGAATTTACAGCCATTAGTGGACAGCATTCAGTGCAGCTACACCAGTCCAGTGCAACCTTAATTTAAGTATCTGGGGCTATCAGTAACTTGCCATGACTTTTTCTCACAGCCCATGATGCTTGTTTTTTCTGCCTGGCCCATGAATTTTGCAGAGGACAGTTACATGGTGGAGAGAGAAATTTTTATCCTGAGAATCGCCTCTACATAGCCTCACCACTGCTTTTTCCATAGATTTATTCCCTTCCACATCACACCGTATATAGGCCAAAGAATCTTGGAATGCAACTGAACAAGGATGTAAGAATTGCTTGGCACTGCTGAACTGTGAGATTGTTAATATGGCATGTTACATTGTTGTTGAACCGTGAAAAGAAATTAATGATTGAAAAGATTACCCTGTAACCAATTTCAGCAAAGTGTCTTTACTATGCAACAATTGGAAAATGGAAGGAAATATCCTAGGCATATCTGCCAACATCTTCATGCAAAAACTCAGCAAATCCTAAATGTGCATAAATTGAATTAGGTGTATTGAGCTTGATTTTAAAATGTTGATTTTGGCCTATAAAGCCCTAAATGGACTGGGACCTACCTACCTATATAAGGGACAACCCCAGTTACAATTAGCAGAGATGCTTGATCTAAAAGCCCATTGGTGTAAGAGAGAGGGGGCACCTGTCAGGGTGTGTCTGGTAGGGCCTGAGACTTTGGAAGTCACTTTCTCCTCAGGTCCACAACAGATTAATTTTTGTTAGCCTTTGGGACATGTTGCCAGGTCCGTCTCTTGTCCCTTGCCTGTGAGGAGGAGATGGATGTTGGATATAGCTGGTAGCGGTGATGTGAGACTCCGGGGATTTGTGAAAGGTCTATTAATTTCCATTATGTTTATGTGTTGATGGGTTATTAGACTTGAGCTGGGGGCACTGGTGGGTCTGTTAGTTTACTTAGTGTAATTTTAGAAGATTATACACGGCAATGGTGGGAATCCTGCAGCCCACAGGCCGCAGGTGGCACGACAGGCTAATCTGCTGGCAGGCCACAAGACAGTTAGTTTACATTGACCGTCCGCGGGCATGACCGCCCGCAGCTCCCAGTGTCCGCAGTTCACCGTTCCTGGCCAATGGGAGCTGTGGGACATGGCGGCCAGCACATCCCTGCAGTTGCCCACAGGTTGCCCACCACTGATCCAGGGCATCCAGAGCATAGGCTGGTGCTCTTTTATTATAGCTTGAAAAATCTAAATAAATCATCTAAACTGGGGCTGTGTTCTGATTGCAACCTGTAGTGTGGAAAGACAAAGCTTCTTTTTACATCAATGGGGTTTACACTGGAGTCTCAAATAGGGATAAACACCACTGGTGCAAATAGTAGCTTTTCCTGTCTATACTTAAGGTTGCATTGGTAGCTACGTTAAATGCTGGCTATGGATGGCTGGAATAAGGGCAAATCCCCAGTCTTGGCAAGGCCTTGGAATAGTTGCTGATAATGCAGTGACCCTCCAGCCGGTGGAAGAGCAGTGGCTATGTGGAAAGTGGGGTTGGAGAAGATACTCTGCTGTTGGTGTATCCAGCAATATTCTTGGACTCTTGGTGGTGGGCAGGATCAAACCTGGGACCTCCGGAGCTTAGTGCATGAGCCTCTGCTGCATCAGCTAAAAGCTCTCTCTCTCTCTCCCTCCCTTCCAATGGGACAGAAGATGTGTGGGTTACACAAGTTTTGGAACTGGACAAGGTCCAAGAGATTTTTGGGACAGAAGTTGTACCTGTTTCTTCTTGCCAGGCAACAGGGAGAGTTGTTTCCACCCGGATGAGGAAGTTGACTGCCAGGGATAGGGGATGGACATACTCCAGATCCGTCCCAAAGATCCAATTCAGACAGCTATTGTGAGGATCCAGAGGTTACCTGTTAGTAGAGTTGTTTTAAGAATAAAATTTGTCCCATGATGTTAGAAAAAATAATACAAAGGTGATTGCTTTTCCCTTTCAAATTATTTGACAAATATTTCCCTAGGAGAGTATTATTATCTGTCTGTTTTCAGCTGTGGTTCATAGGTCTTTCCCATAGTGAGTTTCACTTTAAAGCACAGGCAGATTTAAAAATGTCTCTGGTAGATGTCACACACCTTTTTGATCTGGCCTTGATGGCATATTGCCAGATTTGAAAAAGCACTTTTGTTGTAGTGAGTATATATATTTTGTGATACACCTGGTAGTCTTCTATGCAAATATATTCAACCCAGCATGAAATCCCTAAACTGCTAATTCCCATTTCAACTTTGTACTTGTCAGGTTTCTGTGAAACTAGTCCCAAAGTGTCCCAAATAGGCTAGTCTATGTAACTGATTCGCTTCTGACAACTGCCATTTGAAATTCCCAGACTTGTGAGGAATAAATACCACTTGCTCTTTGGAAGCTTCATCATTATTAGACTAATTAGCAATCAGTCTTGTAGCTTTGCTACAGAATCCCATCAGTTTGTTTTCACATTATCTGTACAAAGCAGAAATGAAAACCTCTTTCTTCCTGTAGCAGTTATCATTCTTTTCACAATGTAGCCAGCTATCAGTGCAGGGAACACTTGATCTGGCTTTGCTTAACTTTGTTTTGAGTTTCTTCTAATGAAATATTTACATGAACAAAGGATTATCATTAGTACGTTTCCATTTTACCCATTTATTTCTTTATATGCTGCAGATAAAAGTCTACATAAGGACACTGACAAATGCTAGAATACGTGCTGTAAACATAAAATGAAAGAGCCTCAGATTTAACATGCTTTTCATCAATCTTTTTTTCAACATGAGCTTCCTGTATGGAATGTAAAAGAAACTGGGCCTGTAGGTTTTGTGGAACAAAAGACTACCAGCAACTAAAAAGAATTTATTCACACTAAGCATTAGAAAAGATTAGAGAGTAACAGCCGTGTTAGTCTGTATTCGCAAAAAGAAAAGGAGTACTTGTGGCACCTTAGAGACTAACCAATTTATTTGAGCATGAGCTTTCGTAAGCTACAGCTCACTTCATCGGATGCATACCGTGGAAACTGCAGCAGCTACTCTATTTAAGCCTAAATTAATAGTATCCAATTTGCAAGATGGAGACAGGCCAGTCCTTGCCTACAGACAGCCCCGCAACCTGAAGCAAATACTCACCAACAACCACATACCACACAACAGAACCACTAACCCAGGAACTTATCCTTGCAACAAAGGCCGTTGCCAATTGTGCCCACATATCTATTCAGGGGACACCATCACAGGGCCTAATAACATCAGCCACACTATCAGAGGCTCGTTCACCTGCACATCCACCAATGTGATATATGCCATCATGTGCCAGCAATGCCCCTCTGCCATTTACATTGGTCAAACTGGACAGTCTCTACGTAAAAGAATAAATGGACACAAATCAGATGTCAAGAATTATAACATTCATAAACCAGTCGGAGAACACTTCAATCTCTCTGGTCACGCAATCACAGACATGAAGGTCGCTATCTTAAAACAAAAAAACTTCAAATCCAGACTCCAGCGAGAAACTGCTGAATTGGAATTCATTTGCAAATTGGATACTATTAATTTAGGTTTAAATAGAGCCTGGGAGTGGCTAAGTCATTATGCAAGGTAGCCTATTTCCCCTTGTTTTTTCCTACCCCCGCCCCAGATGTTCTGGTTTAACTTGGATTTAAACTTGGAGAGTGGTCAGTTTGGATGAGCTATTACCAGCAGGAGAGTGAGTTTGTGTGTTTATGGGGGTGGGGGTGGGGGTGTGAGAAAACCTGGATTTGTGCTGGAAATGGCCCACCTTGATTATCATGCACATTGTAGGGAGAGTGGTCACTTTGGATGAGCTATTACCAGCAGGATAGTGAGTTTGTGTGTGTGGTTTTTGGGAGGGGGGCGAGGGGGTGAGAGAACCTGGATTTGTTCAGGAAATGGCCCAACTTGATTATCATGCACATTGTGTAAAGAGTTGTCACTTTGGATGGGCTATCACCAGCAGGAGAGTGAATTTGTGTTGGGGGGGTGGAGGGTGAGAAAACCTGGATTTGTGCTGGAAATGGCCCAACCTGATGATCACTTTAGATAAGCTATTACCAGCAGGACAGTGGGGTGGGAGGAGGTATTGTTTTATTATCTCTGTGTCTATATAAAGTCTGCTGCAGTTTCCATGGTATGCATCCGATGAAGTGAGCTGTAGCTCACGAAAGCTCATGCTCAAATAAATTGGTTAGTCTCTAAGGTGCCACAAGTACTCCTTTTCTTTTTGAGAAAAGATTAGTTGTCTGTTAAATTAAGTAATAAGGTTGCCAACTTTTACTGAAGCTATTCCAGGAGATTTTTTCCCCAACATGATTTTTTCCCCCATTTTCTTAAAATATCCTATTAAAATCTCCCGGATTGCTTTCAATAGTCACCGGGAGATCAATGCTGATTCCGGGAGACTCCAGGCCAATCCTGGAGTCTACTTACTGTAAGTAGTCTACTTACTGGCTCTAATTCAGCAAAGCGCTTAAGTGTGTACTTAATTTAAAGCATGTGATTATGTGCTATGATGAATAGGAATGTATTTAAGCACATCTTTAAGTCCCACTGAAGTCTGCAGGTGATATCCTGGCTCCACTAAAGTCAATGGCAAAATTCCCATTGACTTCAGTGGGCCCAAGTTTTCACCCAATTAGTATGTCTACACTGCAATTAAAGACCTGTGGCTGGCCTGTGTCAGCTGAGACTAGGGCTGAAGACTAGGCTCTAGAACCTGTCAGGGGGAGGATTCCAGAGCTTGGGCTCCAGCCCTAGTTTGAACATCTACACTAGAATTAAACAGCCCCTTAGCCTGAGCCCCTTAGCCTGAATCAGCTGACAAAGGGCAGCCAGGGGTTTTTAATTGCAGTGTAGTTGTATCCATTGTGATTTAAGCACATGTTTAAATGCTTTATTGAATCAGAGCCATTACAAGCTTTTCTATTATAAAAGACCCTCAAGCAAGGAACTTAGAGACTCAGTTGTGTCATTTACGCCCCCAGCCCAAGGAGGCAGGAGTGTGATGCTAACCTATCCCATGGGGAGCAAGGAGGAACTATGTAAAGTGCCAGCCAGAATCTCAGTGCACTTTCTCCATCTTGCACGCTCGCTTAAAGACCTGTCACAATTTGGCCCTAAATAATCTCCATCCTAACTCTTAAATAAGAGGACACCTTTACTCAATCAACTGTTCCTCCACTGTAGCTCTGGCTATTCCGTTCCCACCTTTTGGCCCTTGTGTAGACATTTTATAGAATTTAATAGAAAGTTTTATTTATTAATCATCCCTGTCTTACAGAGCTTAATTGAAAATGTTATCCCTACTATACAACTATAGGACTGTTATAAATAATTGATATCAAACTTGATTTTGAGTTTGTAGAGTTCACTCTGGCCAACATTTTCAAACCTGTGTATCTAAATTTAAATTCCTTAATACTTATTTAGGTGCCAAAATATAAGTGGGCTAATTATCAAAGGTGCTGAGAACCTGCAATTCCTATTGACTCAGCTGGGATTTGAAGGCACTTAGACCTTTTAACAATTAGCCCACTTATATTTAGGTAACTAAATACAAATTAAGGACCCCAAATTTAGACACACAGGTTGGAGAACAGTTTGATCTATAGGTGTAGGGTGGGATTTTCAGAAGCGCTCAACTTGTCTAACTCTGCTTCTGGGAAGTCAATGGTAAAATTTGCAGAAACCTCATGGAAACAGAGTTCTACCAACTCAGAGCACTATTAAAACCCCACTCTTAATCCCTTCTAATTTTTATGACATTTCTTCAAGGGGAGGAATGAAGCTTTGATATCCAGGGTGACAGCTAGGATTTCCAGGCTTGAAGGAATGAACTTGAATTTGTTTAGTGTTTAAAAATATAAATATAAATTATTACAAGGTTTATTATTATTAACAAGGTCACCGGCGTAAACTCACCAATGTTAATATAAATATTTCAGTCACATTTGCTGGCTTGTTCCACTGTTTTTCTCTCCATTTTTTCTGCTTGTTCACCTTTTCCTTTTTCCACTGCCCTTATGCTATCATTAGGTCCTGATTATCTCCCCCACCTCTGTGTTTCTCCTCTGAGTTTTTATTTCATTCCTCGCAAGGAAATTCAAAAGGTTTTCTTAACAGCGCTGAAGAAAATAGCCAGGGACTTTTCTTATCTTTATGATACTCGGATTGGATAATGAAGCCCCACATGTTCTAACAGCACTCCCCCTGCTGGTTCTTAGGGAATGTAGCAGAAGGCTGCCTGCGGCTGTCTCCGTACTGCCCATGCTCTACTTTCTCTTCCTGTGCAGTTGCAGACTGGAAGTAGAGAGAGCCTCTGACGATGGTGCTGGTAGTCCTTGAGGTCTGCTTTATAACCCCTCCCCCTATAGGTCAACTTATTAACACTAGTCAACACCTTCTTAGATTCCAAGCCCAGAAGGTTCCACTGTGATCACCTAGTTTGACCTCCTGTATAAACAGGCCACAGAATTTCCCCAAAATAATCCCTAGAGCATATCTTTGAGAAAACCATTAAATGTTGATTTAAAAGTGGTCAGTGATGGAGAATCCACCACAACCCTTGGTAAATCATTCCAGTGGTTAATTATCCTCACTGTTAAGTGTATGCCTTATTTCCTGTTTGAAGGTTCAACTTCCAGCCATTGGATCATGTTATAACATTCTCTGCGATACTGAAGAACTCATTATTAAAAAATTGTTCTCCATGTAGGTACTTATAGAGTATGATCAAGTCACCTTAAGCTTCTCTTTGTTAGACTCAGTCTATTTAGGTTTTCACTGTAAGGCATGTTTTTCTAATCCTTTAATCATTCTCATGGCTCTTCACTGAACCCTTGTCAGTTGGTCAACATCATTCTGGAATTGTAGGTACCAGAACAGGGCACAGTATTCCAGCAGCACTAGCCCCATTGCCAAATACAGGGGTAAAATAAACTCTCTACTCCTACTCAGTTTCCTCCTGTGTCATTTTCATGAGTATATGAGAATAAAAATATAAATTCCCTCCTTTAATAACCAAGATGAGGAATATGACACAGTATTCATTGTTTATATAATGGCACTGTATGCATTATTTATATAGTTCTGTAGTAGGAAATTTTTCTTTACACTATTGCAATAGGTTATTAATTTATAGAAACTGAGGGCATGATCTCATTGTCTTTATTCAGGTAAAGTTCAAGATGATGATACAAAAATTAATTAATTGGGAATAAACCCTGTATTCATTACTATGCTTACATTAACTACGGACTGAGTAAGAGCTACAGGAGTGGGCCCTGGAAAAATTCATTCTCCATTCAGGCATAATTCTCACTGCAGGTAGGTAGACAGATCCTGGGAACAAAGTATTCACAATTCAAGAATAATGAAAATGTGTAAGTTTTGTCTTTAAAAGTTCTTTAACGCTGTCTCTGTTTGTGTAAAAATGTTAACATGTACAGCTGTGCTAACATCTCTTTTCTCAGAGTCTGTGTTTAACTTTAAGTCTGTGTAAAGTGGCATTATAAAACCTCCTTTTGCTGCAGCATCAATTTATCAGCTGACTTGCCTGCAGTGTTGTGTACAAAAATTATACAAACCCCAACACAACACTATACTATGTTTTGGCCTCTGTCAGCACAAATGAGGGAGTAAGCACTGCTTTACTGCCACTGAGTGACCCACATTGTACACTGAGTTCTCAGAGTGTCAGATTGTCTTCACTGGCTTGAAAAGTCTACAAGAGTTAGTAAAAGAAAAAAAGAAAAAAGTATCCCTCTTGAATTCTGCTCCCTGCTGATGCAGATTAGACCTATCAGCTTTTGTCATAACCATAAGGGTAGCCTAAAATTCCTCCTTACCTATAAGAGGTTAAGAAACTCAAATAACCTTGTTGGCACCTGACCAAAGGAACCAATGGGGACAAAAGGTACTTTCAAATCTGGGGCGGGGAGAGGGTTTGTTTTGGGTTCTTTGTTTCTGTGGCTATTCTCTCTTGAGACTGAGAGAAGCCAGACAGAAATCAATCTTCTCCAACCCATCCTAATCCAAGTCTCCAATATTGCAACCGGTATAGGTAAGCCAGGCAAGGCGGATTAGTTTATCTTTTGTTTTGCTTGTGAATTTTCCCTGTGCTAAGAGGGAAATTTTATTCCTGTTTTCTGTAACTTTAAGGTTTTGCCCACAGGGGAATCCTCTGTGTTTTGAATCTGAATACCCTGTAAAGTATTTTCCATCCTGATTTTACAGAGATGATTTTTTTCCTGTCTCTTTTTTTTAAATAAAATCTTTATTTTAAGAACCTGACTGATTTTTTCCATTGTTCTAAGACCCAGAGGTTTGGGTCTTTGATCATTTTGTACCAATTGGTTAGGCTATTATTCTCAAGCTTCCTCA
This sequence comes from Lepidochelys kempii, assembly GCF_965140285.1. NCBI lineage: Eukaryota > Metazoa > Chordata > Testudines > Cheloniidae > Lepidochelys > Lepidochelys kempii. The sequence continues at coordinate 61,474,823 of NC_136382.1, forward strand.
GGAAAGGGGGTGTAAGGGCTTGGGGGGATTGCTGGGGGAAGAGGAACTCCAAGTGATCCATGTGGGTCCCCACATCTGTACCCTAGACTGTACTGGAGAAAAAAGAGCTTGTTTCTTTCTTTAAACGAATTAAAAATCTCCCTCCCTTTCACTCTTTTTACAGTGTTAAAAATTACTCATACTGCCTCAGCTCTTCACTCAACCATCAGCTAAAACCACAAGAAGCCAGCTGATAGGTGGAATGTTTCATAGTGATGTGTGCTTGTCAGTGCAAAACAACAGGATATTTCTGTGAGGTCAAGGGTTAGTGGCACACAGTATAAATCAACCTTTCATATTTCATTAAAATATTCTTCCTTAACTTACCTTCTACCGAGAACTGAGGGCCGAACACCTCCTTCGGGAGTGGAGGAGATGACGTTTTATTTTATATATTTTTAAAAAAATTCAATCTGCAAAACAACTGCAGACTCACCCCTTTTAAGCATGTATGGCAGGCACTTTTTTATACTATTTTGCTTGCTGCACACATTGTTCATAACATTTTCCCATGTTAAATTGTAACGATTTAATTGCCAATGGACCATTTCAGCCTAGAGACAGACAGGCACGGTCCCATTGACAAAAGTGAAATGCCCCTGCTTACAGTAGGACTGAATTTGACCCAATGTCTGAAGGACCCATAGTACTAAAATCGTGTCAAAGTGATACAATTCCTACATTGCATGGAACAGTGACAGGGACCGCGTGAGATCTGAAGAAGCGGTGCACCCAGTACATTCTCAATAGATCTTCCCCCAGGGTAAAGGCATTTCCATTGCCTTTGCAATGTGAGCAAAATTCCCTAGACTAGCAGTTCTCAAACTTTAGCAACCCTAGGACCCCCCATTTTTTGGCAGAACCTCAAGCCCCCCACTCAGCCCCAGACCCCACCCCTACTCCACTCCTTTCCCCAAGGCCCCATCCCCACTCCTCCCACTCCCTTCCAGTGCCTCCTGCACACCACTGAACAGCTGTTCCCCTGTGTGCAGGAGTTGCTGGGAGGGAGGGGGAGGAGTTGACAGAGGGAGGACTTGATCAGCAGGGCCCATGGACCCCCTGGATTAGCCTTGCAGACCCTGAGGGTCTGTGGAGCCCAATTTGAAAAACACTGCCCTAGACAACCAGGGGACATGAGCACTAACTGGAATGATGACCTTTCCAGCTAACAGTGAGAACTGCTGAAATGCATTCCACCCTTGTCCTCCCTTTTGCTTAAGTCAAGTATTTTTCCTATGAGATCAAAAATGACATCAGTGGAATGGACAAGGGACTTTGTTGGGAGAAAGAGGCATAAGGATAATGGAATTGAAGCTGGTGGTTACTGTTTGGTTAGGATGAGTGGGTTGTATGGTGGAAAGTGGACATAAGGAATGAAATTTAGGGAGAGGGAAATTAAGAATGTTTGTTTATTTTGACAGACAAAAATATGTAACTAATAAGATGTGCCTGTTCATCTCCCTGATTGCTGCATATATATGTTGTATCCTTTTGCTCCCTTATCATCTGTCTTCGTCTCTTTAGTATGTGAACTCTTCTAAGCAAGGACTATGTTTACATCTCTGTTTGGAAAATACTCAACAACTTTTGAGCTTCATCACAATCTAGGGGCAAGTGTCTACACTACAGCACTGGGATGTTTTAGTTGGGGATCGGTCCTGCTTTGAGCAGGGGGTTGGACTAGATGACCTCCTGAGGTCCCTTCCAACCCTGATATTCTGTGATTCTATGGTGGGTGCAGCTGTGCCACTGTAGTGTGCCTGGTGAAGACATGCTATGCTGATGGCAGAGCGGTCTCTTGTCGGCATAATTATTCCACCTGAGCGAGGAGTAGAAGCTATGTTGGTGTGAGAGTGTCTCTATATGATGTGATGTATAAATGAAGTAAAAATCTTAAATGAACCAACCTGTACCATAGAATCTCTATGGATAGTAATTCCATGCTCTAATAATAAGGATATAGCAGTAGGGATATATTACTGACCACCTGACTAGGCTGGTGATAGTGACTGTGAAATGCTCAGGGAGATTAGAGAGGCTATAAAAATAAAAAACTATCAACTATCCCCATATTGACAGGGTACAAGTCACCTCAGGACAGGATGCTGTGACAGCGTTTCTTGACACCTTCAATGACTGCTTCTTTGTCTTATCTATTTATATGATGGCATGTCTACCCCACATGAGGAAGCAAAGGATTAACAGGAGTCTGAGAGCTCAGTTAGTCACTGTGCTGCACCAGGCGGGCATGTCAGGGTGGGTTCGTTATTAGACCTGCCTGGGAAGAGCTGTGGCTTTTTTATAAAAGAAGGAAATGAAAGCTATGTGGGAGGTTCAGGACAGGGACCTAAGACAGAGAAGCCCAGAAAAGAGAAGGAGGTAAGGAATTCCCTCTCTCTGGGAAGGGTCTGGGGAAGGCCAACTGAAGAAGACCAGAGGGATGGAATTAATCCCTGTGGTAGGCCCTGGGATGGGGGCAAGGCACAGAGGCACAATACTGAGGGGTTGGCTTTCCAGCAGAGAAAGAAGGAGCTGGGAAGGGTCTAAGTAGAAGCCAGAGGCCTGGTAACCAGAGGAGAGTTTGTGTGAAGTACAGACTGAAGGGAAGCAGCACAAGGCGCTGGGAGGTAGGAAGTGGCTCAGTGTCTGAAGGAGCAGACCTAGCGACTTAATACAGGGACCAGAGCAAAGGGTGGGCTTGGATTCCCCACCAGCAGTGAGTAAGGGGTATACAAGCCTGACAGAAGAACTATTGAGCCCAGGGCAGAGCTGAAGACCGAGCCTCAAGAACAGGCATCTGATAACCCGGAAGCCCTGGACAGAGGGCCAAGTCACAAGAAGAGAGGGACCATTGTGAGATCAGAGCACCCATCGGCCAGACGTGCTACATAGAAAGCTGCTCGGCCAGGCCCAGCTACAAGGGGCACCCTGTATTGTCAACCTTTCTACACCTGTAAATCATCTGGCTATGGGTTCCGTGTAAGTAATGACTAATAATAAATAGGTTTCAGAGTAGCAGCCGTGTTAGTCTGTATTCGCAAAAAGAAAAGGAGTACTTGTGGCACCTTAGAGACTAACCAATTTATTTGAGCATAAGCTTTCGTGAATTGCATCCAATGAAGTGAGCTGTAGCTCACGAAAGCTCATGCTCAAATAAATTGGTTAGTCTCTAAGGTGCCACAGGTACTCCTTTTCTTTTTTTAATAATAAATAGTAACAGTATGAATCACACCATCCTATTACATTTCTGTTTTTGACTTGTCCATAAATGCTATTAGAACTAAAAATCACTTAGGATCAGGGCTTTGTCACGTCAGTCCTTCGTTAAACCAATTTTGCTCCTGCCAACTGTGCCAGGAAGCACTAAACTGCATATCAATATCTGAGACAAATCACAATCATCCATTTGAGCAGCCATTTAATACACCTTCAAGCTGTTGATTGAAAAGTTCCCTCCTTCCCCCAATAATAAATGAAATGTAACACACAAGCTCTTCTCACTTTGTACAGTGAAAAGCATTCTAAATTAACACCAGACCTGGATTTCATACTGAATGATCTGGGCAGAACTCAAGCTGGAAGCATGTATCTCCTTAAACCAAAGTATCATTAGTACATGCTTTCATCGGAGGGATCATAAAACACAGGCAGAGGCCAACAGAAACTCCCTGGAGCCATTTGTCTGGAAAGGCACATTCTGGAAGGAGTCTAGAGGGAGACTTTTTGAGAATTCTCAAGGTTGCAGCTCAGGTTTCCTGGGAATCCCTGTTCCTATGGCTTTTTCCTGGCACTGTTCCCTGCCAGCTCTACATCCCTTCTGGTCCCTCAGCGCAGTGGGGAAAATGCAGCTAAATAGTTGCCTCTTAACACCTGTGGAGTTCTGAGTAATTTATTCTCATCAGCATTTTTTATGCAGAAGAGGAACACAGGGATAACAGTAGTAATCTTGTAGTAATTTATGGCAACCCTATGCACACTTTAATGATTTCTGCTGAACAGGGTGTGTGTGATACACTTATATGTATTTTAGGTTTGGATTTAATACATACCCACAGGGAGGTATGGGAATGTTTCATGTTTAATGTACTTCATCTAAAACATCAATAATAAATAAATGAGAGGGGGGGGGAATATAAGGAAAGAGCATTCTCAGAAGGTCCCTGCCTATGGAAATGACCATTTAAGTTGTTCTTAAATAACTCAAAGTTTAAATAAAAGGCAACCAGTCCCACCCAAAATCTCTCCCCTCCTACCAGAAAATGTGGGGCAGGACCAGGGCTGAAAGTAATTTAAAGGACTTCCTAGTACGCCAGAGTCCTGAGCAGGGGTGTGGCCTCAACCAGAAGGGGTGTGGCCTCAACTGGAAGAGGTGGGGCTGTGGCTGGGAGCCCAAGGGCCTTTAAATTACCCCAGAGCTGCAACCCAGCTGCAGAATTGGCTAGGAGCTCAGGGGCGAATTAAAGGTCCCCAGGCTCCAGCCGCTGGTACTGCAGCGGAGCTCTGGGCCCTTTAAATTACTGATGGAGCCCTGCTGCCGCTACCCCGAGGCTCTGGCAGTGGGCTCAGGCAGGGCTTTAAAGGATCCAGGGCTCCCTGCAGCGGCCAGAGCCTCGGCCCCTTTAAATCACCACCCGGGAAGTCGGTCCAGTCCGATCCGATCCGGTGTACCGGCCCTTGTGTACTCCGGACCGGCTTACTTTCACCTCTGGGCAGGACCCTTGTAGCAAGTCTAGGGGCTGATTTATAAGCACTTTCCCAGTCCAGGAGATGAGACGTAGGTCAGTAGTGACAGGAGCATAGCCAGATGGGGAGAGCCCAACCAGATCATCTACCTGTGGGTCACTAGACACCTTGAGTCTTCCTTTACTCCTCAAGAACACTAGGACCTGAAGCCCCCCGGAGCGCTATTAAAAAGCTCCTGCCTCCAGAAGTGCAAGACCTGTAGCAATAGTGATGGGAGCATGGGCACACATTTATTGTTCCCTGAGACAAGCCCCACCCCTGTCATCAGCAGGTAATAGAGGGGTTGTGAGGATGGCAAGGGAAAGACTCGGTTAGAGGGTATTTGGAAGTAGCAAAGTGAAAAAGGATTACCATGTAAATGATGGTGGAGGATTATCAATTATTAGTTGTGAGTTAATACAGGGTATTGGTTTATTATCTAGACTCTAGAGGTTTTTAAATAATTTTTTTCTTCATCTCCTGTGTTTTGCTGTTGTCTGTTTAGATTGTAAACTCATCAGAGCAGAGACCAGCCCCGCTAAGTGTCTGAAATACCTAACATACTGTTAAGGGCTATCCAGCTTTAAATTCTATTAATTACTCAGAGCAAACATGGATACCCATAAGTCCCTTTGACAGGGCTTAGTTTTCAAGTGGCCTCAGTTAATGCACACACAAGTTATAAAAGCAATCACTTATGCACTGTCATCTGTCTGTTCACATGAAGTGTGCAAATCCCCATTTGTAATCAACCTGCATACAAATGAGGTCTTTGTGGTAAGCCAGACTCTTACGTTCATTTTGAATTTGCCAACCCAATTTTTTAAAAATTTTTTGTGCTACGGGCCATTTTCAGAAGACTGAACTGAGGAAAGTGATTAAACAGCAGGTGATAGTATGCCAAAAAATAAATAAATCAAGGGCAAATTTGTGCATATACAAATAGAGGCCATATTTTGAACACTTGGCCCACAGTCTTGAGAATTTTTTTTGTAAATAATTAATTTCTGTATCTTGTATTTGCTTTTAAACAAGGCTTTTATGTCCGTTTACATAAATAGAAATCTAAGTCTGAGCAAACTAAACTCCAATACAGTTGGGATGAGTTATGCGAGACACTTCTGTAATGTTGAGCACTAGTAATGTAGCCATCAGGGCAGCTGTACAAAAGCAGCAGAACATTATTTATTTATATTTACAGCTTCTGAAAGAGTATGCTAGGTACTTTGCCAAACACAAAAAAGATATCTTTGCTTGGGGCCAGATTTTTAGGGGTATTTAGGCAACTACAGACCACCTGGCCCTTAATGTCTACATTTAGGGAAGACTCGGTAAGTGATGCTCTTATGCTAAGAGTTACAGCAATATCTTGACTATTTCAGCTTGACTGAAATATACCGTGTGGTCTATTTGTTTGGGGGGCCACGTGCTGAGCCTAATGGCCTGCGAGGCAAGGCTGAGAGCTTCTTAATGAGGCTCTGATCCCTAAGACCTTTAGCACTCATCAACCCTTAACCAGGGGCAGGGCTACTCAGGAAGACCAGGGCTTTAAAAAGCTTGCTCCACAGTGACTTGAGGAGCTAGCAAACAGGAGAGTTTCACAAGGGAGTCTAGAGGGGGAGTGTGAGGGTGGGCTAGATACATTTAACATTCTTTAAACTTAAGCCAAAAACACCCCCTGATAAAAACAAAACACCAATAAAGGAACAAGCTGCAGGAGTAAAAAGAGAATTCAGGCAGAAGTTCAGCAACAGAGTGGGGGCTATCCTTGCACCCAGTGCAGCATGTATGATTACCTGTCCTGTGGGCAGGTGGCATATGTGTGCGTTTGGTGCAGGGAGCTTATGGCTCTCAGAGACCGTGTACAGGAGACCAGAGTGGCTGAACTGGAGGAGCTAAGGGAGACCGAGAGGTACATAGATGAGACTTTCTGGAACACACTAGAACAGTCCCACTCTGGTCCGACAGCCTCTGTGCTGTTGAGGAGGATGAAGGGCTCAGGGAAGGAGAACATCCAACTGGAGCGAGGGAAACAATGCCATAGTTGGGACCCTCCTTCCAGATGATGATGTGGTATCCTCTTGCCCTGAGGATACCTCTCCAGGGGAGGGAACTCCAGTTAATAGGAAGAGACAGGTAATAGTTATGAGGTATTTGATCATTAGAAACATAGATAGCTGGTTTGCGATGACTGGGAGATTCGCAGGGTGACTTGTCTGCCTGGTGTGAAGGTTGTGGATCTCTCGAGACATCTAGACAGACTTATATGTAGTGCTGGGGAGGAGCTGGTGGTCGTGGTTCATGCAGGTACCAAGGACATAGGGAAGGATAGGAGAGAGGTCTTGGAGACCAAATTTAGGCTGTTAGGTAAGAGATTGAAGTCCAGAACCTCCATGGTAGCATTCTCTGAAATGCTTCCAGTTCCATGTGCAGGGCCAGTTAGCCAGGCAGAACTGCAGGGGCTCAATGCGTGGATGAGATGATGGTGTAGGGAGGAGAGATTTGGATTTATTAGGAACTGGGGAAACTTTTGGGAAAGGGGGAGTCTATACAGGAAGGATGGGCTCCACTTAAATGAAAATGGAACCAGATTGCTGGCACTTAACATTAGAAAGGTTGTAGAGCAGTTTTTAAACTAAAGGCTGAGGGAAAGCCGAGAGATATGGAAGAACATGTGGTTTGGACAGAGACATCCTTTAGGAGAGGATCTATTGATGGAGATTCTCTATGTCCTAGTAAGGAGGAGAGGATGGAAGATGATAAAATATGGGTAGGATCTGATAAGAAAAAGTCAAATGAAAAAAAGTCCCATTCAATTACATCATGTAATGGCAGACAGCTAAAAAGTGACAAGTTTTTAAAGTGCTTATATACAAGTACTAGAAATCTAAATAATAAGATGGGTGTGCCCATAATAGAGTGCCTCGTATTAAATGAGGATATTGATATAATAAGCATCACAGAAACTTGGTGGAATGAGGATAATAATGGGGCACAGTAATACCAGGGTACAAAATATATTGGAAGGACAGAACTGGTCATGCTGGTTGTGGGGAATGGCACTATATGTGAAAGAAAACACAGAATCAAATGAAGTAAAAATCTTAAATGAACCAAAATGTACCATAGACTCTCTATGGATAGTGATTCCATGCTCTAATAATAAGGATATAGCAGTAGGGATATATTACCGATCACCTGACTAGGATGGTGATAGTGATTGTGAAATGCTCCAGGAGATTAGAGAGTCTATACAAATTAAAAAAACTCAATAATAATGGGGGATTTCAACTATCCCCATATTGACTAGGTGTATGTCACCTCAGGACAGGATGCAGAGATAAAGTTTCTTGACATCTTACATGATTGTTTCTTGGAGCAGCTAGTCCTGGAACCCACAAGAGGAGAGGCAATTCTTGATTTAGTCCTAAGTAAAGCACAGGATCTGGTCCAAGAGGTGAATATAACTGGACTGCTTGGTAATAATGACCATAATATAACTAAATTTAACATCCCTGTGGTGGGGAAAACACCACAGCAGCCTAACACTGTAGCATTTAATTTCAGAAAGGGGAACCACACAAAAGAAAGTTAGTTAAACAGAAATCAAAAGTGAAATCCCTGCAAGCTGCACGGAAACTTTTTAAAGACACCATAATACTATAGAGGCTCAATTTAAATGTATACCCCCAACTAAAAAAACATAGTAAGAGAACCAAAAAAGTGCCACTGTGGCTGAACAACAAAGTAAAGGAAGCAATGAGAAACAAAAAGGCATCCATTAAAAAGTGGAAGTTAAATCCTAGTGAGAAAAATAGAAAAGAGCATAAATTCTGGCATATTAAATGTAAAAATATAATTAGGAAGGCCAAAAAAAGAATTTGAAGAACAGCTAGCCAAAGACTCAAAAAGTAACAGAAAACATTTTTTGAAGTACATCAGAAGAAGGGAGCCTGCTAAACAACCATTGGGGCCACTGGATGATCAAGATGCTAAAGGAGCACCCAAGGACGATAAAGCCATTGCGGAGAAGCTAAATGAATTCTTTGCATCAGTCTTCATGGCTGAGGATGTGAGAGAGATTCCCAAACCTGAGCCATTCTTTTTAGGTGACAAATCTGTCCCAGATTGAGGTGTCATTAGAGTAGGTTTTGGTAAATTGATAAATTTAAAAGTAATAAGTCACCAGGACTAGATGGTATTCACCCAAGAGTTCTGAAGGAACTCAAATGTGAAATTGCAGAACTACTAACTGTAGTTCGTAACCTATCATTTAAATCAGTTTCTGTACCAAATGACAGGATAGCTAATGTGATACCAAGTTTTAGAAAGGGCTCCAGAGGTGATCCCGGCAATTACATGTCAGTAAGCCTGACTTCAGTACTGGGAAAAATGATTGAAACTATAGACATATAGATGAACCATATGTTTTTGGGGAAGAGTCGACATGGTTTTTCTAAAGGGAAATCATGCCTCACCAATCTACCAGAATAATAAGACAGAAAATATCATATTGCCTCTATGTAAATCCATAGTACGCCCACATGTTGAATACTGCATGCAGGTGTGATCATCCCATCTCAAAAAAACATATATTGAAAATAGAAAAGGTTCAGAAAAGGGCAACAGAAATGACTAGGGGTATGGAAGGCTGCCATATGAGAGAGATTAATAAGACTGGGACTTTTCAGCTTGGAAAAGAGACAACTAAGGGGGAATATGATAGAGGTCTATAAAATCATGACTGGTGTCAAGAAAGTAAATAAGGAAGTGTTATTTACTCCTTCTCATAACACAAGAACGAGGAGTCGTGAAATGAAATTAATCGGCAGAAATTAACAAACAAAAAGAAGTATTTCTTCACACAATGCACGGTCAACCAGTGGAACTCTTTGCCAGAGGATGTTGTGAAGGCCAAGACTATAACAGGGTTCAAAAAAGAATTAGATAAATTCATGGAGGATAGGTCCATCAATGGCTATTAGCCAGGATAGGCAAGGATGGTATCCCTAGCCTCTGGTTGCCAGAAGCTGGGAATGGGCGACAGAGAATATATCACTTGATGATTACCTGTTCTGTTCATTCCCTCTGGGGCACCTGGCATTGGCCACTATTGGAAGACAGGATACTGGACTAGATGGACCTTTGGCCTGACCCATTATGTTACGAATTACACTCATAGGTCACATAAAAGTTCGCTCCGAGGCTGAGACGCATTAACCAGACAAGTAAAATGCAGAGTATTTCTCAATGAGACAAGTTTAATAACACTTAAGCGTGGTAGCCCCTCGCTAGCGGGGGGGGGACCCCAAAATGCCGATTTACCCTTCCTTATATACACTGATTCATCACGACCCATCCTCGTGCCTGATCCCTTACATCCAGGTCAAATTACGACCACAACAGCTTTGTTACAAAGTTCACCTTACATACAGACTATTATGCATCAAGTATCAAATCACATGCTGAGACCTGTTAACTTTTCCTTAACAATTATGACCATTCTTATGTTATGTTCTTAATAGGACCACTTGATTACATATTTTAGACATGCGCATGTCTTGATAGTTATTCTCTAATACAATAAGCTAACAATGAACATTAATTCATTACAATATACTAGTCAGTAATTTCATTTAAAACAAAGTCACACATAATGGCCAATACAGCCTGTTGCTGAATGCTGCAATTTATAGTTTACGGGCCAATGCCAAAATGAAGTAATTAGCATAACTAAGTCTCTCCTACTTTCTTTCATCTGCTGACATTCCAGCACAACTTTTAACTGGTCCCCAAAGTGCAATATTCACTATCCCAATCAGCAATATGAAATGAAATGTGAAATTCCTAAAGCCCAGTGCTGATTCTTTCCTTTTGATTTTAACATTTAAATCAAACAATGTTTGTTATCAAAGTCTGGATTCATAACACTTTAATTATCTATAACCCCATTTGAAGTATACTGTACTAATTAAGCAGCGCTATATATTTACATTCAATAAACAGCAGTCATTTGAAAAGCACAGGTCAAAAGATTCTCTTTAGGTTGCAATGAAGTTAACGTTACTCATCACAAGAACAAATACTATATCTGTTGCAAATGTGTGTCACAGTAACGTCCTGCTAAGCTGTACAAGTTCAAGTGGTGTCTGTGTTCAGTAAAATTGTGTACTAGATATGGATAAAAAACCCCAAAGGTTTACTGTCCTGATTAGGTTTATTTCTTAATATATTTTGTTTCAAAAGAGCTTTTAGAGTCAGGACACAAATATCTGGTGTGGAGCTGGGTATCAGTACTAGAGATGTTTATGAAAGTCTAATCTTTCTATGGTACCTTATATTGTTGGATCAGTTCAAATGATCTGAGGTCTGTAATCTGGAAAAAATAATGTAGATGAGTCATTTATTCTGCTCTCACCTGTTTGTAGTGTCATGGAGAGGTTAGGGATAAAGTTTATTATACTGGAGCTGTATTGTTAAACAGGATAGGGAAAATGACTTCTTTTTTAACTCTTTCAAAACAGTTGAGATATTTTAATTCATTTGTTTTTCAGAATGTATGTCTTGGTCATTTCTTTTTGAGAAAAGGAACTGATTTCAGAGGTACAATGGAAAGTGTTGACTGTTTTCAAAAACAGGTGCTCAAGGAAGTTAGGCCCTGACTCTCTTCACCTAGCACTGGCCTAGGCTGGGATTTTCAATTTTTCATTTGAAACCTATTTTTGGTGAAAAATGCAGATTCAATTACACTGATTCATTTTGCAAGTTTGTGTCAATTTTGCAAAACTATTTGTTTTGGAAAAAAAAATCCAAAAAAGTCAAAACTTTTAATGTTGACATTTTCAGAAGAAAACATTTTGATTATTTGGCTTGAAACAACTTTTGAAATTATCGTTAATTTATTTTAAAAAAATCAGAAACCTTTAAGCATGATTGAAAATGAAATGTTTAGTTTTGAAGAAATGTTTCATTTCAACAAAGTTTGAAACAAAATGTTTTGGTTTTGATCAAACAAAATGATTAATCCAACCAAAAATAAATTTTCAGGTTTTGGTCAACCTGAAATGAATTTGTTTTTATTTTTCAGATTTGCCAAAGAATAAAAAAAATCCATTATCTGAACAGCTCTAGCCTAGATAAATGGATATTTTAGGTAGGTTGTCTAATATTTGAAGTTTGGAAAGGTCAGTCATTAAATGAATATCCTTCAACGATCCCTTTTACATTTCTGCCCTGTAGAAGTTTCTATTTGATTCCACTTTCTTTCATCCCACAAAATCAGTCTGGAAACATGCATTTTAAGAAAGCAGGTTTTTAAGAAGTATCAACATTATTGGAAATGTAAAAAGGGATCTTTGAAGGATATTCATTTAATGACTGTGCTTGTACTTGCTCATGTTAGAGGCAGAACAAATTATCTGCATGAAACTTTTTCCTTTGTTGCAAGAGTTTGCCGTGATTTTAATCTGTTTGGGTATATTATTGCCACTCAGAAATTCTAGTAAACCTCTTCTCTACCTACTCGTTCAAGATCTACGTTTCTGAGTGTGAATGTTAGGGTGAGCAGACATCTCAATATTATTGGGACCATCCCAATATTAGGGGCTTTGTTTCACATATGCAACTATACCCCCTCTTTCCCCCCAAAAAGGGTCCCAATTTTTCCCATTTGCTATCTGGTCACCCTAGTGAATGTCCTTTTACCACAATGTATTCAAATGTTACAATACTCACTGCCTTTTGCAGGTACATTGGGAAAATGATATCCACTATTTGTTCAGATGGTATAATTTCTATCCAGGATATCTCACTTTTTAGGGTGACTCTTACAGGAAGGAGAGAAAGCAGCTCTGCCTGTTAGTTTGCAAGTATCATAGGGGAGCAAATGCTCAACCTCTTTAAGGGATTATAAACTATTCAGAAATATTTGAAATGTTTTTGTATCTTAAAGAGGATATACCACACCCAAATAGCATGTTGATAGGTGCTTTTAATATGATTATAGCTATTTTTACAATGATTTTCTATACTTCATTTAAGTGGTTCTAATGGTTTGCTTGCCTGTCCAATACCAACAAAAACGTTGTTAGTTTTAAATAATATAACATGCCATGTAATATTTTATTCGGTAACACTGACACTGTGGTAGCTGTCAGAACACTTGTATTGTTTTACTCTTGTAAGTATGTGATCGATACATGCACTGTGAAGCCCTCTTTGTAATCTCATTCCCAATTTACAGTGTGTAGCTTCACATTTCAGCTTTTCACTCATTCTTTCTAAGTACAGTGAATGCTGGAAATCTAGCACTCAGAGAACATGGGCTTGCTCTGTGTACCTAATGTAATTTGATGGAGCAAGAAACAACGAAATGTCTCTGCTTAACTCCTGTACACTTTGTTATTTGTACTCTAGAGAGGTTCTTCACACCTACAGGAAGCCAATTTTATGCATTCAGGCCCAGCATTCTTTTATGTGGAATAGTGCCTTCTTTATGGGTAGCGCCCTATCAAATTCACGGTGAAATCTGGTCTTTTTGTGTGCTTTTACCCATTCTATACAGATTTCACAGGGGAGGCTAACATTTCTCAAATTGGGGGTCCTGACCCAAAAGGGAGTTGCAGGAGGGTCACAAAGTTATTTTAGGGAGGTCGCAGTATTGCCACCCTTGCTCGTGTGCTGCCTTCAGATCTGGGCAGCTGGAGAGCAGTGGCTCTTAGCCAGGCACCCAGCTCTGAAGGCAGTGCCCTGCCAGCAGCAGCGCAGAAGTAAGGGTCACAATACCATACCAGGCCATCCTTACTTCTAAGCTGCTGCTGGCAGCGGCTCTGCCTTCAGAATTGAGCTCCTGGTCAGCAGCCGCCGCTCTCCAGCTGCCCAGCTCTGAATGCAGCACCGCCACCTGCAGCAGCACAGATGTAAAGGTAGCAATAACCTTGTGACCCCACCCACAACTCCTTTATGGGTCAGGACCCCTACAATTCAACACCATGAAATTCCAAATTTAAATAGCTGAAATAATGAAATTTATATTTTTAAAAATCCTATGATCGTGAAATTGACCAAAATGGACCGTGAATTCGGTAGTGCTCTATTTATGGGACTTCAGTGAATTCTTTGCAAACCCGTAGCCCCATAAAACTAAAAGCAAACTAGATTTGAATCACCATGGACTGTCTCCCATCTTGAGTAAGATCGTGGATTTAACAAAGTGCTTTTCTAGAAGGTAGGGGAGAACAAATTCACTGTGATAGTCCTGCTTTTCCCCCCTCTCCACTGGAAAAACACAGGCATAAGCCTGGAGCCTGTGAAGAAACAAACCCTTTTCCCTAGCAGGATTTATTCTCTGATGGAAGATACACAAGCACTTAATTAACTATGGCATGTAACAACTGACATGGAGAATTTATTAATCATCAGCTGTTGATGATAGGAACATAGGAAAAAAGAGGGGTGAGTGTACTTTATGGTAAATGCAATCACAGTTGATCAGAGGTAATACTTACTGCAGAATAGCAATTCATGAATAATAGAATAGATTTGCTTGAGCAAGTCTGAGTGAATAAGAGTGTTGGTTGAAATGTTTCCATAAACTTTACCCTACTTGTGTCAGTACAATATGAAGAAGGGCTTTTTTCATCAACTATTTCTTGTTCACACATTTGTTCTTCTTTAAATGTGCTCTATTTTGTCATGTACACAATGTAAAGTACATGAACTAAAACTGAGAAAGGAAAGATTTAAACTGGATATTGGAAAGAGTTTTTTCGTACTCCCCGGTTATTGCAATAGGATATAGTCTGCCTGTGTCTGAAAACTAAACAACTAGTGCCAAAGTATTTGTAATTGGAATGGAGGTGCTGACCTCAAATAGCTAAGGACACATTACATTTTGAGATATACATGCTGAAAGGCGACGGGTCCTGGAAAAAGCAGGGATGGACCAATGATTCTTTCCATTTGTATTTGTTATATTTTTTTCAATCTCTTTTCTTTCCTTTGTAGCTGATCTTAGTTGTTTTCTTGACTGATATTCTCTGATCAAAGTTTTTTTTCTGTTGAAAGAAGGATCACATATCAAAATCAAGCCCACACATCTGTGATGCTTAATTCATATGTCAGGCCTATGAGGAAAGTTTGTTGGTGTTTGCTTGCTTAAACCTGTCATGATTAGTTTTGATATGATGATTTACAGAGATACAAAGAGCAGCATGCTCTGTGTGTAGTCATTACAGCACAGCACTTCCTTGCTGACTGCAAGCATGCCTTATGTAGACAATGGAGAACTATGTGAGGGAGTAGAGGAATGAGCCAACTGAGGCTTGTAGAAATGTAAGCAAATCTTGTGAGATCCATGAAGATTCTTCTTACCTGCTGGGCTTTATTTAAAAAACCAGAGCTATAGTTATAACAAAGCTTTGTTGTTGGTTATTTTTAATCTCAGTATTTTCATACATCAATTCTTATAAGAAGTAATTTTAAAACTATTAGAAAAGTTACTCCCACTACACCTCTTCTTTAAAACTTCAGTTTCTTTCCTCCTACTTATGCGAAAATGTCAGGTTTCAGAGTAACAGCCGTGTTAGTCTGTATTCGCAAAAAGAAAAGGAGTACTTGTGGCACCTTAGAGACTAACCAATTTATTTGAGCATGAGCTTTCGTGAGCTACAGCTCACTTCATCGGATGCATACTGTAGAAAATACAGACGATGTTTTTATACACACAAACCATGAAAAAATGGGTGATTATCACTACAAAAGGTTTTCTCTCCCCCCACCCCACTCTCCTGCTGGTAATAGCTTATGTAAAGTGATCACTCTCCTTACAATGTATATGATAATCAAGGTGGGCCATTTCCAGCACAAATCCAGGTTTAACTAAAACCCCTCCAACACATCATCAAGGATTTACAACCTATCCTGAAGGATGACCCAACACTCTCACAGATCTTGGGAGACAGGCCAGTCCTTGCCTACAGACAGCCCCACAACCTGAAGCAAATACTCACCAGCAACCACATACCACACAACAGAACCACTAACCCAGCAACCTATCCTTGTAACAAAGCCCGTTGCCAACTGTGCCCACATATCTATTCAGGGGACACCATCACAGGGCCTAATAACATCAGCCACACTATCAGAGGCTCGTTCACCTGCACATCTACCAATGTGATATATGCCATCATGTGCCAGCAATGCCCCTCTGCCATGTACATTGGTCAAACTGCACAGTCTCTACGTAAAAGAATAAATGGACACAAATCAGATGTCAAGAATTATAACATTCATAAACCAGTCGGAGAACACTTCAATCTCTCTAGTCACGCGATTACAGACATGAAAGTTGCAATTCTTCAACAAAAAAACTTCAAATCCAGACTCCAGCGAGAGACTGCTGAATTGGAATTCATTTGCAAATTGGATACAATTAACTTAGGCTTGAATAGAGCCTGGGAGTGGCTAAGTCATTATGCAAGGTAACCTATTTCCCCTTGTTTTTTCCTACCCCCCTGCCCTTCCTCAGACATTCTTGTTAAACCCTGGATTTGTGCTGGAAATGGCCCACCTTGATTATCATACACATTGTAAGGAGAGTGATCACTTTACATAAGCTATTACCAGCAGGAGAGTGGGGTGGGGGAGAGAAAACCTTTTGTAGTGATAATCACCCATTTTTTCATGGTTTGTGTGTATAAAAACATCGTCTGTATTTTCTACAGTATGCATCCGATGAAGTGAGCTGTAGCTCACAAAAGCTTATGCTCAAATAAATTGGTTAGTCTCTAAGGTGCCACAAGTACTCCTTTTCTTTATGCAAAAATGGTTTAGATTTTATTTCATATAGTGTCCCCATCACCCCTCCAACTTTCCAGTTCAGAACTACTGTAATTCAGAATCATATCATTTATAGTAAGATAAATAATATACTTCAGGTGTACTATCTGGAACGATGGCTACACCTGGGCTCAGATCTCCAGCTATCCTTCAATGGAACTGCATCCATTTACGCTAGCTGAGGATCTGGGCCTTGGTATCCATTTGTTCAGATGTTGAACAGACAGGTTGAATGAAGCGTCCTACAGAAATAGCATTAATTTCATATGGTAGAGTATTCATGTGAGTCTATCAAGAGCATGGATTCTCACTCTTTTTACAGAAAGTGGATCACATTTCAGAAGAGAGCTTGTCCTGTGGATAGTCTCCCTTCCTATCTTTGTTTGTGTGGACCCATTTACCCTGTCATGACCGCATTACATCTCCGTGGCAATCAGAGCAATTGTTTATGTGGAAAAAGTAGTATTATTCAAGCAAGTAACGTGTTTCGGCTGCCTTTAAATGCGAGTTAGCATCTGGAAATAAAGGACCAACCAGCACCATGTGACCATCCATCTCTTTGTAAACTGCTAGAAAGTTAATTGACCTCCCTGTCATCCAATGACAACATTTTGAGAACCTCTGATCTAGAAAGACAGTGTTGCCCATTGGATAGTGCACTGGACTGGGAGTCAGGAAACCTAGATTCCATGCCTTGCTCCGCCACTGGATCCGCTGTGTGACTTTGGTCAAACCATTTTACCTCTCTCTGCTTCCCCTCATACCCTTTTGTGTGTCTTGTCTAGTTAGATAGCCTCGCCCAAACAGCTGGCAAGCTCCTACCTGTTTTTATGATGCCTAGTACAATCGGGTGTCAATACTGGTTGGGTCCTCTAGGCACTACTGTAATACAAATAATAAATGCTTGAAATACTTTGGATTGTTTGACTGTTCCTGAATATGACTTAAATATATGATACCCTACAGAAGCCTGTCACTCTTTTCATATATTCCCAATTTCCTGTTATGTTGTTTGTTTGTAGAAGGTACAATACAGGAGCCTTAAAATCCGCCCTTCAATGGAGTTCACCCTCCAGATTCAAGAAATCCCCTACATTATGCATACCTGGAATAAAATGCAGGATTGTACTGTACCAATACTTCCATAGGTCCACCAGCCTTGGGCTTGTTTAGTGACATGGATATATTCTTGGTTTTAAGAATAAAGAGAGGAGAACAAACCAAAAGGTAACAGACAAAACCCAGGTGATGATGAAGGCCATCTGAGGACTGTGAAGAAACCTGACTAATAGAGCTGTGTAAATAACTGATTGATATTTTTTGGTTTACTGGCAGTTCTGAAAAAAATTTTAAAAATTGTTTTGGGTAAACTCAAAACCAAAGCTTTTTGGAATTTTTGGTGAATTGAAAAGTAGGAATATTGATTTGGGCTCAAATATAAATCTTTCTTTAGATTTTAGTCACCATTCACAAAACGGAGGGGAGGGAGTTGGTAGTGGTTGTGCCAGTCCCCGTCCCCTACCCCTCCATACACTATAGCCCAGTGGCTAGAAACTCACTGGGATGTGGGAGATTCAGGTTCAAATTCCTGCTCAGGACCAGGAACTTGAATCGGGGTCTCCCATTTTCCAAGTCAATGCCTAGCTGGCAGCCTATTGGCTAGTCTGGGGTGGGTCACTCATAGTGAAGCTGTTCCACTTTGTATAAATTCAATAATAACTGGACCAGGGACTGGAACCCAGGTGATCCCTCCGCACCAAAAGGAGTACATTAATCACCAGGTTATAGAATCATTCTCGCTCTCTGACCTAATTCACATTTAATTAGGGCAGTGGCACCAGCAGTGCCTTCTCCTCTCTCACAGTTTTGTGAATTGCACCTATGTCCCCTTAGGAATCTAGCCCCCACAATGGGAATGTTTTGGAAATGTCAGAATGGTTCACTTCCAAAAAGCTCGTCTCTCTTCGAAACAATTTGCTGAGATCAACACAAATTCTCTAAATGTTTTGGTCAGCCTGAATCTGCATTTTGGGGCGGGGGGGAATGTTTTGGCCAAACGGTTCACCTCTACCAGTGATAGAATAGGTTGCTGAAGAAAAAGTGGAAGATTAATTTTATTTATAACGGAATAGGGATTCAGAACACACGTTCCTTTTGGCATAATCAATCATCGCTTCTTCCTTGTGAAACTGCTCATCTGTAGCACACCTATTCATATTTTCTCTGCGGACACAACAGCTAATATTTCTATGATCAGTTTAAAATATAGAGCAAAGCCACTTGTTGTGGCAGTGTAAAATGACCTTGGAGCAGGGGTAATTGGTGGAGAAGAGGATGAGGTGATTATTTTGTACTCCTTTTTACTCCATAGTATAAGCATGTTAAGACTGCCTGGTCTTTCTGTGTTTGCTCTTTGGCATACAGCAGCCTGGAGAGTGGTGAGGAAAGCACAGGGAGGATTAGCAGCTCCTGGGAAGGGTTTATTTATGGTTTCACAGATTTGTTTACCTTCAGCCAATCATCTAATCCTTAAAAGAGTCAAATGTCCCTGTTTGTGTTATCAAAGTGCATTTTTCTGTTCTGTGAATATCGTCTTGATCTTTCAAACCGTAAGGATATTTTCCTCTTCACTTTGTCTTTAATATATTTTCCAGTTACTGTTTGATGTGAACTGAACACTGTTGGAAGTTTGTAACTCTGAAAGATTCAAAGCAATAAAAACAGTAAGTAAAAAACTGTCTACTCTTGATTTGAGGTATGTTTTGACACAGGGTAACTTAGATGTGTTAACTAACAATTGACAATCCTTGCGTAGGCAAAGATATTTTAGCTGGCCTCAGGTTACCCTTAGCCCACTCCAACCAGGCATAATGGTTACCTGATAATTGGCCTGATTCATGCTAGGATTACCAATGAACAGGTAAACTGATGTGTTCTTGTCTATGCTAGAAATTTCAATTGTGTTAATTAATTATCTTGTTTAATACATATTCTTAATTCAAGCGTAGATAAGTCCTAAAGCTAAAGACCATTTGGAAGCAAGGGTCAACAGGAGTTTCCAAACAGGACTATAGAAAGTAGCAGACCGAGGCCATATTTCAGCAAAGCACTTGAGTAAAGCCTTGCCTACACTAGAAAAGGTTTGCCTGTAGAGCTGTACTGGCAAACTGTCCTAGTGGAGACACAGTTTATACTAGTTTCCCAAATGAAATAAGCTGTACCCCTAAACAAACAAACAAACAAACAAATGACTTATTTGCTCCTGTAATTGTGTCTACACTTGGGCTCTTGCAGGCATAGCTGTGTTATTTAGGGGTGTGATTTCACTCCCTTTTTCATGATGCAAACCAACATAGCTATTTGGCAAAGCTATCAAGCATAGGCCAGGCCTATGTCTCATTAGTACGTGCTTAACATGCTTTGCTGAAATAGGGCCTTTCATAGTCACACGGATACACTGAGGCCCTTTGAGCCCTGCATTTCTATGTTCTATGAAAAGAGTAGGGGCTCCAGTTACTCTCCCCTTGCCTAAGCCCTCCCCTACTGTTAAAGGAGCAGCACCCCAGCTACTCACTTTCTTCTCCCTCTGATGAAACAGCAAAGCTCTGCTCCCAGCTGACCCGTCTCACATCCTAAAGAAAACCTGCAGATCCCTGGACCTATGGCGAATGGTCTCTTCTTGTATGCCCCACTTCTCAGTTCCTGAGGCTGCTGGTTGCACCTTTCTCCCCAGCCGATCTGCTGCGTGGGATATTTCTGGCTCAGTCAGCACAGACTTTTAAAAAGGAAACTGAATCTAGAGCACTGCACAGAATGCAGACAACTTGAGCGGTACTTAATCTGTTTTTAGGGCTGCTTTACCCTACAGTGAGGAGTCTTTGCCTGTGTGTAACTGATGTACATGTAACCCTTCTGCCAGTTGGAATCGGCAGCAACAAGGGCCCAGTTCAATACCTAGGGGTTCCTTTTCAACAATACAACACAGAACCAGCTCGAGTCCCCCCCACCCAGTAGCCTGGGACAATTGCACACCACCCCTTGGGCACCTCTAGGAGGCAATACTTCTCCTCTCACAAGCACAGAGTCTGTGTGTAGTAAAGAAACTTTTAATAAAAAGGGGGCAAGTAACCCGTCATTAACTTGGGAAAATGCCACAAGCAGGATTCATAAGCATATAACCATGAGCAAAACACCCAAAGTATGGCAGGCAGTGTCCTTTTGCCTCAGGTTCTTAGGTCCACATAAAAGTTCCTTTAACGTGCCTCTCCCTCCAGCGTACCCCACTCAGTTGGGTGCCTTGGTCAGTGAGACCCAGACTTCAGAGGTGCATCTGCATGAGTTCACCTTCCACCCTGGTGGACTGGGGGAAAACACCTTGCTGGCTCCATTGTCTGGCACTCGCTCTGGCATCAGCTGCTCCGCTCTGCTCCGCTGGCTACTCTGCTGGCTGCTCACTGCTCCACTCTGCTGGCTGCCCCGCTGGCTGTTTGCTGCTCTGTGCTGCATTCTCTGAGATGTCTTGAGGTCCCACCACTTGACACGGCTCTCAGTGATTTCAGCTGTTAGTGGAGGAGCCTGACTGCTAGTGCACAAAGGGCAGTCCCTTGTATCAGTCCCAAAGCAGGTCTAATGCTGAGACCTGGTTATCAGTGATTTCAGCTCTATTGGTCTGCAACAAAAGACTCTTAATTGAGTCTTAATCAGCTCTGTTATTACACAGTGGAGAGAGGAAGCTCTGAAATGGTGTCTAGAATTCTTAGACAGAGCCCACACCAGTGGGTACAAGTACCTGTCCCCACCCTCTCTTACCTCCCCTGGACTTTGGCATCCCTGTGCCCTCCCTAGAGAGTGCAGTTCATTTGAGGATAACTCCTTCAATCAGGGTATGCCAAGCACAGTTCTGCTCCCTTTGATTCACACAACAAGGATAAATGCCCTCTGTTACCCCTGAACCCAATAACAAAATGACTTTGATCCAACGCCAGCCAAAAGTGAGCATTTGGGCAAAGCAGCCCTGCCAAGCTGAGCACCTAGGGAGGGTGAGTGTGCCCATGCAAACAAGGTCTGCTCCTGAAGTCCTCTTCCCCAAACTCATCACTAGATGTCAGGGGAGAACTCTTTCAGACCCTGCTTACATTCAAAATAATTAATGGATTCAAAAATCTTGTTTTGTTTACTACTGTATTATTTTTTTAAACCCAAAGTGTAGAAGTACAATCTTGATTTTCATTTATGTCTTCTGGAAAAACCTGATAATTCTTCATTGGGACTATTGCTATAAGGAGACAAGGTATTATATATTTAAGTAGCACAGCCACTGTGTTTAAATATTAATAATCCAGTACTAATGGATGATTAAAAGACATCCAGATTTACATTTTCCATATCCCTTTTCTCCATCAGAAATTGCTAAAAGTCACTAGTTGGAAATTGTGACGGTTGGCATATAGTGCAGATATAACCAATTTAAGAAGAGGATAGGGAGGTGTTTAGGATCAGTACACTACTGTATTGTGCTACTGATTCCAATTTCACTTAGATTTCACTGTCCTCTTGACACAGTGCTTTCCAACCAGAATCACGAGTTTTGAAGTTTTAGAGGCAAATGTGTTCAGCAAATTGTGTTTAACTTTGTTCTTTTGTAGAGCCATTCAGGTATAATAATCACAAATGCTTTGGAGGCAGGAAATCATATTCAATAAATAGATATGAACCTGCTGTTTAAAACAGGATAAAATGGGGTGAGGGGAATGAAAATACTAAGCATGTGAATAAGATCTGGACTTTAAAGAGCTGGAAGTAACCAAGACCAGATAATATACGTCCAAGAATTCTGAGGGAATTTAAGACCAAAAGAGCTGAGCTACTGACAAATATCTCCAAGAAGTGGAGCAAAAATGTGGGGAAAAATGAATGGCTTTTCTCTGTGACGCCAAAGAATGGCAGTCTCATTTGTATATGGTAAGTTAATAGGTAGATGGGGAATGTATATAGATTTGCAGCCCTTCCCCTCCTACGCCCCATAAAAATATTCTAGTAATTCCAAAGGCAATCAGCAGCACCGAGTACCTCTTCTTTAATCCTAGCATCTCTTTTTACTTATATACTCTTTTACCTTATTCACTGTTGCCAAAAAAAAAAAGGTTTGGGTGGGGTGGGGGAAATATCCATTCCAATAAAGAAGCCTGGTACTTCAACTCCAGAGAGTACAAAAAACTCAATAAAACAATAAAGAACACTCTAATCGTTGTAATAGTACTATAAGAAGAGTTAAGGATGTCATTGACATTTCATCCAGCAGAATACAAAGCACAGTGACAATAGCAGTTTTGTTGCAAAGAGAACCCAGGATGTGTTAAATTTTTGATGCTGCCAAGGTGTTAAGCAAACTCTCAAGGAAACAGAAAATGTCAGACATTTGTCAATATTTAATTGTCTGCCTTCATGTGATGTAGTTGAACAGGACTCTCTTTTTTTTTTTTTTTTGACTGTTTCTCTTCAGTTCCTAACTGTACTTTATCAACTTCTGTCCTCTCCTCTTTACTGGCATTTAGAGTAACCCCTTTAATCAATCCTCCCCTAGGGGATGCGTCTGTCCAAACTGTGTGCTCCTCCATACCTGTTGGCTTTCTCCAGCCCTTTTTTAAAATAAAAAACTCCTCTATGACCTTTTTAATTTTACATGCCAGCAATCTGGGTCCTTTTTTTGTTTATGTAGAACTCATCCTTCCTGTATAGATGCTTCCTTTCCCCAAAAGTTCTCCAGTTCCTAATAAACCTAAATCCCTGCTCTGAACACCATTGTCTCATCCACCCAGTGAGATCCTGTAGTTCTGCCTAACTGCCCCTGTGCACGGAACTGGAAGCGTTTCAGAGAATTCTACCTTGGAGGTCCTGAATTTTAATTTCTTACCTACCAACTTAAATTTGGTGATCAGGACCTCTCTCCGATCCTTCCCCGTGTCATTGGTACCTACATATGCCATGAACACCAGAACCTCCCCAGCACTGCGCATAAGTCTATCTAGATGTCTTGAGAGGTTGGCAATCTTTGCACCTGGCAGGCAATTCATCATGCTGTTCTCCCGGTCATTATATACCCAACCATTTATATTTGTAATAATTAAATCCCTGTTATGATTACTTGTCTCTTCCTAATAACAGAGCTCCCTTCCTCCAGAGAGGTATCCTCAGTGTGAAAAGATACCAGTGACAGAGGGCTTGTCTTCACTGCAGTGTTAGTATGAGGTGTAACTCAAGTGCTGCCCTAACCCAACTCCCCTCCACACACAAAAATCTGTAGCTCAGGTTGAGTGGTGCTTTAAACTTGAGCTACTGGGGAGGAGAAGGGGGAGAGGATATAAGTTGAAGCTCTTAGTGGTCTTGTGCTTATTATTTTTGATAGCTGTTGAGTTAGCAGGAGTTTAAGAGCAACATCCGATGAAGTGAGCTGTAGCTCACGAAAGCTTATGCTCAAATAAATTGGTTAGTCTCTAAGGTGCCACAAGTACTCCTTTTCTTTTTGCGAATACAGACTAACACGGCTGTTACTCTGAAACCAGAGTAAAGAAAGATCTAGAAACAATCTAAACTAGGTTATGCAGTGTAGCAGATCTGAAAGAAGAGGTAGGACAAATTGTTGCAAACCCACTTTGGCAGAAGCTCTAAAATAGTTACAGTACCCACCTGTGCACATTGTATACCTCCCCTTTCCAAGAAAATGGCAGAATATGTTCCTTGTGTGGATACTGTCATGTAGGACAAATCTAGGTTATAATATGATAAGCTATTTCCTTTTGGCCCCACACACAATGTCTGGGGACAGTCACTGGCTCTGCACTCCTCTCAGCAGAGGGACTGCTCCATTTTAGCAGCTTGGGGATGCAAGTTAATCCAAAGGGTGCAGATCAGAGGCAGAACTATGACACTATGATCCATTTCTCCCTTGGGATGTTGTGGCCCTGCACCATTCCCAGCAGAGGTCTATGTCTATTAAGCCTACTTGAATCCTAGATCATCCAAAAATATATACCCATATCTATTAAGAAATCTACACTATTTCTTGTATTTTCAGGCTAGAATGTATGACCTGTAAAATTATTCATATCTTAAATGCAAAGAGGAAGCTGCCGTAGCACAGTAAGTACAGCAAGCTGGAGGCAAATGGCTCAAGTCTGGTAGCATGCATCTGTAATGACTAACAGTGGTAAAAACTGAATTGGACCTATCCAAGCACTTGTTTAGAGTGAGTATGTGGAATTTCAGGTTTCAGAGTAACAGCCGTGTTAGTCTGTATTCCGCAAAAAGAAAAGGAGGACTTGTGGCACCTTAGAGACTAACCAATTTATTTGAGCATAAGCTTTCGTGAGCTACAGCTCACTTCATCGGATGCATACTGTGGAAAGTGTAGAAGATCTTTTTATACACACAAAGCACCAGCAGGAGAGTGGAGTGGTGGGAAGTATTTTTTCATGCTTTGTGTGTATAAAAAGATCTTCTACACTTTCCACAGTATGCATCCGATGAAGTGAGCTGTAACTCACGAAAGCTTATGCTCAAATAAATTGGTTAGTCTCTAAGGTGCCACAAGTACTCCTTTTCTTTATGTGGAATTTCTTGGTTTTGCAGTTATCCTGTTCATTACAATCTTCTCAACAAGATAAAAGGTCACAGTCTTACTGTCTGGGTAGCAAAACTTTTCCATGTGCAGAAAGCAATTTAATAAATTATACTGGAGAGCTGTCACAGCTTTCTCACTATTGTGATGGGGTGTCTACCCTGCACAAACTCTGAATGGGTTAATATGAGCCAGAGAGACCACCTAACATACCACTCTGCACCTGGAAATGGACTAGGCTTAACTGAGGATGTAGCCCAGCTGGAGAGGGGACTATAAACAGGAAGTTTAGACCAGAAGGGCATTGTGGGGAAAGAGTGAAGGGCTGTATTCTTCATCTGGGATGAGAGAGTTGGAATTTCTCTTCTAATTCAAGAAATCTGGCAGGAAGCAAGGAGCAGGCTCCATTGGTAAGCCCAGGGGAGAATCCTGAGTGGTATTTAAATGGGGAATAGAGTAAGGGAAACTAGGGGGTGATGCAAAGTCAAGCCTGAGGAGGGCAGAAGTTGGGTTTGTTTAAACTTTTGGCTTAGGATTTTATTGGGGGATTCAAGAGGAGAACTCAGAGAGAAGGGTGAACAATTAGAAGTTGAGGGTGAGAAGGCCTGAGTGTGGCCATGGTAGGTTGAAGCCCAGGGAAGCAGCAGCAAGGAGTTGGACTGAGCAGAACTTGACTCCTGGTTTTTGGGTCCTGAGGCTAGAACCTGGTATAGTAAGAGGTCTTGGGTTCCCCTATCAGCCGCTGGTATGGTAGCTTGAGTCTGGAGAAGGGTCCTGTGATAATAGAGACTCCTGAATAAAGGGAATGAGGACTGCAGGGCCCTGAGTCAGGATCAAGAACTGTGTGTGAGGATAGTTGTACTATTTTCAGTTGGACTTCTTGTGACATACTGGGGTACAATTCAGACTGGGTAGCTGTGTTACCCCACCCTGTAACCTGGGGTTGCCTTTACAATGCCTTGCTGCTCACAAACCGCCTCCAACAGTAAGTCACTACCAGCTCTGTGTGTGCTGCAAGCAGACAGACACACCTTGGCTCCTACTAGCCTTAAAAATTACCACAGGGTGCCCCCAACACACTCCAAGTCCCAGGTTTTCCCCCAGAAACATATGTCCTGTACAGCCCAGTCCTCTCCTAGAGAGTACAAATATGCTGAGTCCATTATTTCTTTGGGGTAACAAGTTGTGCACATATTATTCCCTTAAAGGGAGTTACCCAGATACTTCAACTTGAACACACTTGATTAGATAAAATAGTAAAACAAGTTTATTGACTAAAGAAATTTGAAATGGTTACAAGTAATGAGGAATAAAAGTCAGAAATGGCTACTATAAAAAGATAAAAGGTTTACTAATGCCTAATTTAACAAACTATGTTAGATTCAAGTAAAGTTTCTAATGATATGTCTCAGCAGATTACTGACCAAATTCTCTAGTCAAGGCCCTTTCCCCAGAGTCCAGGGCCTGCTTCCCTTGTCTCTTCAGGTGCAGTGAATGTGATAGGCAGGGGGAATGAGAGGGGTGCCTGGGGGTGTTTGTCCCTCCTTTTTATAGTTTCAGTTCCCCTTTTGAAAAACATTTCCAGCTGAGACCCCGGAGACTAAGAGCCTATATGAAAGGATATTCCCTGTCTTTTTTCACTTGTTTGAACATCCTTTGACATCCCTTTCTGCTTGATGCCTCTGTTTACTGCTTAATGCAAAATAAGCAGAGTAGACATTACTTTGTTTGGGAAAGACCTGTTTGCCAACTTCTGTTTGGGCAGGGCTGTGGGGTTTGGAACATGTGTTAACAACGCCATACAGGGGAATCTTATAACTTCACATACAATGTTGCCACACATTTTACCAGGATGATACTGATCAGCAAATTGAGTTTTTAAATGATACCTTACAAGGCATACTTTGTACAGAGATTATTAAAATAGTGTATAGGGTGTGACTACACTTCCTGTGACCTGGCTGGAGGACCAAGTTATCAGAAAAGAGACCACTGCAGGACTGGACCAGTAATCTGTAGGGGGGTGGCAGATGGGGAGAAAGCCACTAGGCCATGCCTGGCCATGACAGAATACTCAGGCAGTGAGTCTCCCTTTCATAGTATGCTAAAATACTTTGCTGTAATAGCTTCCACAATGCTGTTGAGCAATGTTAAGTTTGCATATGTTTATAGTATGGAAAAAATCACAATTAAGTATACTGGGTTCTCATTTTATTATATTAACTTATATGTGGAATTTTTTTCAATTCAACCTGGTCACACAATCCACCAATTAGAGACCACTCTAGAAACCCAGTATTGGTGGAGAAGGTAATGAGCTGAGGTTGATGATTCCAGGAATTTATAGCTGCTGAAGGCAAACAGGCAAAATACTTCACTTGAGCCACACATCTCAGAACGTTCATGGCTTAATTGCATCCTTTCCTGTGTGGGAGGAGGGGAGAGGGAAGGCAAAGACCTTCTCCAATGCCAGTGTCTGAGCAGAATCTCAGTCCTTGCATTTCATTGAGGTGAAGACTGGATGAGGTAGTGTGAAGGTTGGATGCACACAATAATGGAAAAACCATAAGAGAAGCCACCCTTGGAGTTCCAGGAGGTATTGTGCCTTCTTCAGGTACAATGTTTCCTGGAATATTTCCCTTCCCCACCACCTCCAACACACAGCTGTGCATTGTTTTCCGCTATCCATCCAAATCTGAACTTTTACCCTCACCTGTACTTTATATAAAGAGAAATTTTAATTCCATAATGTGACATTTAATATTCTATCAGAGTACCAAGAAACTCTGTCATCTGGCGTATATTATCAAACTTTAATCTTTACACTTTAAATCTAGTCCCATTTAATCATTACACTTAAAGAACACTGGTGAGCAAACAGTCCCAAATGCATCTGTTTGTTGTACAAATAGCCTGGGGACAAACATATTGCTTCTACTTATAGTGCAGTCAGTCTGACACCTATCCCTTTCTCAGTGCACATTCAGCAATAAATCACTCTTTCTTTTCACAAAAAGAGGCAAAAGCAGGGATTTTGGACTTTGCTCAGTATTTTTATTTTCTAATAAAATTGGGTAAAAAGGAAACTTTTGGCATGTAGAAATTTAGGCCCCAACTTTTGCAATGAGATTTGCATAGGTGAACCCCTGGACCTAGGTGGATCTCATGACACAATCAGTGCATGTAATGGCTATTGCTGCTATAAAATATTATGCCCCAGTCTTGCAATAAATGCAACATGTGACACCAGTGGGGTTCCATGAGGGCTCAAGGATCCACCCACACGGAACTTATTGCAGGACTGAGGTCTTAATTTGTGGTTCTTTTAGTGATAGAAATGTGATAAGTGAAAATAATTTGCTAGATTTTTATAAATAACCAGTGATCTAAAATTAGTTATTAATGCCTTCCTTACTGAGCAGGGTACAGCCTTTTGTTTACAAGAATGTCCTTTGAAATAAAATTAAAATGTCCACAGAAATCTCATACAAACACACTGAAAACTGTTGAACAAAATTCAGTTTTTATTTAAGAAAGTATTTACCCTTTTAGACATTGTCTGGCTCTGTTTATTACCTTACAGGTGGGTTATGAACATTCACTTGTGAAGGGTAGGAAAGCACCTACTTCAAAGATGCCCATTGTGTCAGTGGTGAGAGACCAAGTTGAGCATTTCAGAGAGTCTAACTCAGTTTCCTTAAATAAGGAATGAATAATATAACAAAATGAGAAATCTGAGAAATAAAAAATAAAAGGCTAGTTATTTCTTTATTCTCAATCATTCCCTCTTCGTTTATTAAGATGGTGAAATCCTGGCCCACTGAAGTCAATCGGAGTTTTGCTATTGACTACAATGAGGCCAGGGTTTCATCCAGAGTCAAGAAATATCACTCCTTATTTCACTTTTCCCAGCATATTTATAACTCTACTTGTTTACCAACACTCTGACCCTTTTCATCCCATGAGCCTTTGTATATCTTCCCTCTTCCCCTTCCCTCCAACAAATATGCACCCTCCATTGAGGTAAAATCTACATCCAACTCTAGCTCTTCCTCTTGGCAATCTCAATATAAGGGCAGAATAGGTAATTTTCTTGCCCTTAAGGAAGCAATTGCTCTTGTTATGCTGTTTTACAACAGGGGTTGGATCTTCCTTCAGAGGAAACTTTTCCAAACTTAATTTTAATACATTAGTGTTTAACCCACACACAGCTGTTTATAATCTAGAAAAATCCTCTAATTATAGCTATATCTATCTGCCACCTATCTCTAGATAGCCAATGTGAGTAGATGATTTGAAAACAGGTCCACAAACTGCCCTGATGGGCTGTTACACACGAATAAAGGTGTAGCAGCAGTTCCCCTAAAGCAAGTATAATCCCCATCAAAAACTTCATAAAACTGAAAGACATGATGCAGAGCTACATTAAGCTTTCATCTAAATTATAGGGTATATAACACCAGGCCTTTGCATGATATCAGTAGCTCATAATGTCTCTCTATTATCATACCCAGCCTCAGATATCTAGAGGGGACTGCTGACTGCCTCAAACAAATTGTGGTTATCTGGTTCAAACTGCAACATCTTTCTTAATGTCTGAGTCACAAATCTGGGAAGCCCTGGACGGAGAAATGTCTGAGACAGATGCAGTTCATAGGAAAGTTTTGATTTATTATTTCTTAATTTTTACCTGCCAGATTGTGGGAAGTTATTAGCAGAGTGACGAACAAACGCAACTAAAAGTATGTAGAACGTGTACAGTGCTCAGTGGTGAATCTTAGACTTCCAATCATATTTTTGCACCATGTACACCATTCTGCAACTAGTTCTTCGGTTAACAAGGTTCACATTCAGAAGCTAGCAACGCATACAGTAGGCTATATTAACATTCTCAGTTGGAAACTAACAAATCAGGAAGTGAACATAGCAACACTGCAGACTTGGCAACTGTTTTCCAACTTTACTGCTTCTTTTTTGCTGTATATGTATTAACCACTATCTGCTCTTTAGCAGAGTAATTATTGTTGTTCAGATAACCTAACTGTTGGGGTCTCTAGCTCATTCAGATTATGTTCATCCTCATGACCTCTATGAGCAGTTTCATCTATGGATTCTCCATGTGGTACACATTAAAGAAATCTAGTTTATTAAAATATTAAATTAGTCACAAATTGGTCTGAGGAGGTTCACCACTATGGAAATAAAATATTTGCAAGAAGAAATACAGCTTGGCCCACAGAAAGACTGCTTCATAAACACTGGGAGTTTATATAAGGGGATTATTTATAGTGAACAGAGCTGGTGGGGAACTTTTTGAAAAAAAATGGCATTTCACTGGAAAATGTTGCTTTGTCAAAGTCAAAACTCTTTGTGGGAATATATTAGTTTGATGAACCATTCATCAGGAAAGGCTTCTCAAGTCCCAGATGGAATTTCTAGTGTTTAACCCTGCGCTGTGGACTATCCATAGAGCTCTCAGCTAAGAGAGAAGAGACGCAGTTTCAAGTCCCTGCTCTGCCATTCTCCCACATCCCAAGTGAGTTGTTCAGCTTTTGTGTAATTAAATATTCATGGGGACAGAAAGACTATTGCCTAGTGGTTATGGCAGTCACCTGTGGGGGTGGGAGTCCCAGGTTCAAGGGCCTGCTTTGAATCAGTCAAGGCAGGGACTTGAAGGTGGGCCCTCCACATTCCAAGAGAATGCCCTACCCATTGGGACTATTGGCTGTTGTGGGATGGAATTTTTTCATGAAAACCTTGGAATGGTCATAGTTTCATACCAATGCAGAACAGGAAAATGTCTGACATCTCAAGTTGTCATGGAATGCGAGAACAGTTTCCCAGCCAGCTCTAATAATGAATTAATTGGTAACGGTTTTGCTGTATTATTCCAAAACAACTCAAAAAAGTACAAAACAGCAGGAGACAGCTAGTATATAATGAAACTGCTGACTTAGATGTGAAAGGTCTGATTCTGACTTCCCTTTAACTGGCTTTATGCCACTGTAACTCTGCCAATTCCAACTGGGTTTTTCTTGATTTATATCTGTGTAGTTCTTCAGAATTGGACAAAAGATTTCTGTGACATTAAAACATTGTGTTTGTGTACAATGAGCAAAATAGACACACTCCCTAAACGTTAAGTGACTTGTATGTTTTAGTGATAGGCAAAGCCCAGCAATCTATGGGTTCAGTTCAGATAAATATTGACTTGGGTGCTTATACTAAGCTTTGAGAACCAGCCACCAGACCACAGAGCTTTCATGTCTCATACAATACCTCCCTCCAAAAAGCCCACAGCTGGCTGTCAATTCTGCTGCAAGTTTTTGTGGAAGGATTATCAACTCTGCTCTTTAGCAGGTTTTTAAAGGGATGACTGAACAGGCTGCCTCATTCTCTTTCAGCAGAGCCATTAGGGAGGAGAGAGCCAGTGAGTTCTCTCCCTTCCTCCATTGGAGGCGATGAGTTCCATTCTGGTTCCATTCACTCTCCCCTGAACTTGTCACTGCATTTCTAAAATCTCAGGCAAATTCTGAGCTTTTCAAAAGCATATTGTATCCTGGGTTATAAACACAATGGAAGACTACATGGAGACACAGCAATAGGACACTACAGGATTTACTGGGTGAGAGGAATGAGCTCTCTATCCCTTCATTGCCTTGTATTTGAGCTTTATACAATACTTTATAAACTCAACGGGCCTCTTAGCTGCTTATTTCCCTTCCATTAAGACTTATATGTATCTTGGTAGGATGACCCATGAGAATGCAAAATGTCTAAATTTACTATGGCTATTAGTAAAAAGGGCAACATTGGGGAATATTTCTGATATGGCTCCTACACATTGTTTCTGTGTGAAAACTTATAATACAAATGGGGTTATAAAAGCACAAACAGTATCTCCTATTGTGAAGAGTGATATTGTGAATACTCGCATTTTCACCCCTCCACTTTTAAATCAAAGCTCTTTATATTCTGGTGTTGCAAAATCTAACTGCTGCTGTGGACTTTTTAAAGCAATAAACCACAACAGAGTAAGTTTTAGTAGGCTATTATTGCATGCCTTGGGTCTGTTATCTGATGCATGAGGCCAAAGGCTGAGTACCTTCCATCAATCTAGGAATGCACCATTAGCCTACTAATACATAACCTTGCATGGTTTATTGTTTAAATAAGAGTGCCATTTTTAAAGTTATGGCAAAAGGCAAATGGAACATGGACAATGGTTGGACTTTAAATACCAAGTTTTTTTGTGTATTGCTGTGCCATTAAAAATAGCTTCTAGGTAAATGTTTTCTAGGTGAATGTTCAAAAGGAATATTTTTTGGTACAATAGGTGGCATCAAAACACTAAGGTGGTGGTTCTCAAACTTCATTGCACCACGACCCCCTTCTGACAACAAAAATTACTACATGTCCCCAGGAGGGGGGACTGAAGCCTGAACCCACTGAAGACCCCTGCCCGGGGGGGGCCAAAGCCCAAGCCCCACCATTCTGATCATGGGGGCGGGAAAGCCAAAGCCTAAGCGCTTTGGCCCCGGGTGGTGGGGCCCAGGCTTCGGCCCCAGCAAGTCTAACACCAGCCCTGACGACCCCATTAAAATGGGGCCACAACACACTTTGAGGTCCTGACACACAGCTTGAGAACCCCTGCACTAAGGAATACTAGTAGCAATCCTGTCCTGCTAGAAATTAGACCAAGGTTTGATTTCCAGATTGGATATCACTTCTCAGTGATGAGATGTTAGCTATGAACCACTTTGAGCCACAAAAGCTCTAAACTGGTCAATTTGTCCATGGCTTTGGACAATCAGAAGCAAAGCTGGACTTTAGATTTTTTCTCTTAGTTCTGCTGTTTATGAGAGCCCAACCAAAACACTGGTTCCCAAAATACCCAGGCTTTGGGGTATCTGAATTCTGGATAGCCTCCTTTGAGTTCACCTCTGTTTTTATGGAATTAGTGTGGAGGCTGTGGGTATTGAAAATGAGACAGGAAAATCAGAATTTTGAATTTTCCTCTGCTTATTTTATAACCATAAGCACTGGACTAAAGTATTGACCCAAAGAAAGAATCACAACTGCAGACACCCAAAATCTGTGCTGGCTAGTGTGATAGAAGTTCTACTATTGCTTGTGAAAATGGTGGACTATTTTCGTCCTCACTGCATTGGGCAGGAAGCTGCTTTCCTCTTTCATACTCTCCTACCTTCCCTTCAGATCTTACTAAACCAAAACTATCCTTACAAGCACAGCTGGAGACTTGAGTCCCAGTCCTACAAACTGCACTGCACAGACTCCTAAATCCATACAGGCAGTGAATTTAATACATAAACGTATGAATTAGATAATTACACTTTCTTATGAAAGGTATTTTTATAGGTGAAGTGCCATTCATCATGACATGATGGGAAATATGATCTAGTATTTATTCAGACAGTACTGCTGTTAGAGAGCTTATTCCTTCACTCTCCCACTTCCCTGGTCCTTCTCGCATGAACAGAGAGCAACAATACCCGAAGTCCGAAGGTGCAAACAATTCGATGTTTATCGGGGTGAACTTCCAGCAAGCTTAAATACAAGTTCCTTTTTCCTTATTTTCGAATCCCAACTTACTTCCTGTTTGCCCCTAATTTATATAGTAATATTCTTAGCTATACCTTAACCAATCATTCTTCTGACATTTAACTAACCAATCCTAACATATTGTAACATGATTAGCTAACCAATTATATCCCACCACAATAATTAGTTTACACCCAGCAAAATTAATTATACAGCAGACAGAAACAATCACAGAACCAGACAGAGATTATACAGACAAACAATAACAAAGTGGGAACTATAATGACAAAACAATACAGAAGTGAGGATTTCATATCCCAGCTATTGATAAGTGAGTTCTTGCCAGACAGGATGCTATCAAACTAAGTTTCCTTTTACATTTTCTAGGCACTTCCCTTTCTCTGGAGGTGATAGGAATACAATCCTGTCCTGATAGTGCCTGACAGCCCAATAGCACCTTATTTCAATGTGACTAGTTTGGAATGTGAGGATGTGACTGTTCGCTTCCTAGCTTATGGCTGCCTCTGCTGCTTAGCCAAAGGCCTTAGCCTAAGAACAGGGCCTCAGACTGTCACAGTAAGAGAATGCCCTTACACCAGCAGACAGTGATTTTGATTCTTTCTTTTATACCTCTAACTAGCCAAGTGATAAGAATACCCCTAAATTCTTAAAGTACAGGCCTTTGCAGACAGGCCTGAATATCTATATCCTAACAACTGCATTAAGTCTTTACATTTCCATCAGTGTGGCCAGCTTCTGACTATAGGATGGTAACAGGCGAATCTACTGCATTGATCTTAAATGGTACTTCTTCAGGGTCACTTCTGCCACCTCCCACCCAGCTACATAAGAAGGAACTACAACAACTTCACTTAAGGCCAGCAGCAGACACAAGAGCTAAAGCGATCTGTGCTATTAACTTTTCCCCTGGGCTGTGTAGTATATTTTCATGTGAGAAAAGGCATAGAAATTGAGACCTTAACTGACACTCCTGTAGCACTGTTAATTTTCAGAGATCATTAGAGAGATTAACTAATCCTTACAGTATTGTGAGGTAGCTAAGTAGTAATATCCCTGTTTTACAGATGGGGATATTGAGGCAGATCCACCCCCATTTCTGGATAAGCCTGCCCTTTACAGGCTGTCATGGATGTGCCAAGAAAAACCCATGCACCCAACCAACACAGTAACTCTTTACAGTATAATCTCACAAACAGAGAATTAAGTGGAATTGGTTCACAAATTTACAATAATTTAATATCATCCTAAATGGTGCTGAAAGTTTTGCAGCACACATTACACACAGTATGCAGGAAGCAAAAGTTCTGTTTATGCACTGTCCACAGACCAACTTTTCCCATAAAATATCAGATCTTTATTTGAACACCATTTCTAATAGCACCTTAGAGACTAACCAATTTATTTGAGCATAAGCTTTCGTGAGCTACAGCTCACTTCATCGAATGCATTTGGAAAAAAAGATGATGTCTGTCTGTATCTGTACGAATTTTTTCATGAAGTTGATCGATTTCCACTCCATACGGCTAAATGCAGTGCCTTGCATAATGACAGGTTTCAGAGTAGCAGCCGTGTTAGTCTGTATTCACAAAAAGAAAAGGAGGACTTGTGGCACCTTAGAGACTAACCAATTTATTTGACCATAAGCTTTCGTGAGTTGCATCCGATGAAGTGAGCTGTAGCTCACGAAAGCTTATGCTCAGATAAATTGGTTAGTCTCTAAGGTGCCACAAGTCCTCCTTTTCTTTTTGTGAATACAGACTAACACGGCTGCTACTCTGAAACATTTCTAATAGACTTCATAAGGCTGAAATTCTTAGTGTTCCCCTGGCATGTTTTCAAGATCTCTAAGTAAGATTCTTAAAATTGGGTGATTCAGTTCTGAACTTTTCCTCCCCATTGTCCCATAGCACAACCTCATTATTTGAAATCTTATTGTTCAAACTTAATAAGGCTCTTTGTTTCTCTTTCTTCTGACTTATTTTTAAATTAAATGAATTTAAATATAGGAATCCTGACAAGGGTTTAGTGATTTGGGAGGAAAAGACACAGCAGAATGCCCTTCGAGTAATTATGCTAATTTAGGCGGCTTGTTATGGCTCACTAAGGCTCTGCATGTGTTTTCGCATACAACTGTTAGTTCCTCTGTGAAACTTTAATTTTAGATTTATGAAACATACTAACAGTTCTTTGGTATACAAAGAAATTTTCCATTAGCTATTCAGTCTACATACAATAGTATTCCTATGACTGCCGTGATATTTTACCTTGCAAAAAATCATGGCAGAACACAGTATAAAGCTAATAAAAGAAAATTGGCCTACCAGTGCACCAAGCAGACTCCAGCTATCTTGACAGCTTAGAAATGTCACCCATTTTGTGAGCTACTATAAGAGGACCATACATAGTGATAATTGAGAAAGGGGTCTGTGATATGGACACATGCATTTGCAATGTACTGATGTAAAGCACTGCATAAAGCTCACACCACATATAGTACAGTAGTTGCCATTTTAACACTCCACATTTGCCCATAATGGAATCCGAGAAGTATTTCTCTGTTTAAGGTGTCCGGATATACTGAAAATATCCCAGATATATGTGTGAATAAATGACTTTTAAGAGGTAATTACTTTGGCCAACCCATCAGATGGTAACTGATTTGGATTCTAGACAGAAACCTAGAAGTTAAAGGCTCTACATCTCAAACCTAGCCCACTAAGCCATCAGTATGGCCACATATTTAATAATCTTTCTTCAAAATGCAGTCCATCCAATCCTTTTGCAATACATTTTTTTTAATTTATGTCCAGCACTGAATGCAGAGTTCTGGATACACTATCCATTTTTGCGCAGCCTGACTATTTTATCATGGATCAGCAAGGGGATACATCTACATCGGTAGCCCACAGCAGCACTGTTTTTTGCTGTTTGTTTACCATCACATTGAATTGCAAGCTCACGACAAACTTGCCGTGTACTTTCATGCATCAGAATCTATCAACCCTTTGTCTTTGTTGAATATGTGTCACTAGGATTATTTTGATCAGGTTTATATGACAGTCACACTAGCACTGGTAACATTTAAGGTGACGATGACATTGACATTAGAATGACTAGAATTTAAGTACATGTTCTTGAATAAACATGCTCAGCTCGATGTACATACAGTGCTTAAGGGGGAATCTCTCGCTGTGCTAATTGTATCTGAGGAATAATGTACAAATATGCTTGAGTTTCTATTATAAAATTACTGAAGCTGTTCAATCACTAAAGAGTTTTAATTGCATCATCCATTGGGGGCTTTTTAAATACATATCTATAAAACACCCAAACTAATTATAAACTGGACATTGGAGTTTTGGTCTACTTTTGGACTTCTGAACCTATGGAGGTACAACCCACAAGTGGGTTGCAAGGGGGTGCCTCTTGAGGTTGTGATGGCCCCATAGCTGAGCACTGTTGGGTGAAGGGTAAAGGGGGGAGAGTGTGTCCATACACCAGTCCCCCACCTCACATTCATCAATATTAACCCAATCACTCCTACCTGACCCCCAATGCTCTAGTTTCCTTACTCAGCAAGTGACACCTCAAACTAACCATAAGATCTTTGACTACAACCTTTTGTGTGTATTACGGTCTGTATTAAGTTTCACACTCACGGTACTTGCAGTACATTAAAGGCATATTCCTGGTATTGTATGTTTCAAGCACATGAAAAAATTCCAGAATGACGTTAGTTTTACTTCACATGATTATTGTCTTTTACGTAAGATGACTGTATGAATCTCCTGTCACCTTTGTTTAGGAACTATAAAATGTTTTTAGCATCTCTAAGCACTTCTCCGGGACAGTGGCTGAGTTCAAAAGTGATACTGTCCTGGACTTGTCTAAGTGTTACTTGAATTGAGGTAACATGCCTTTAAGTTAATGACAGTGAATGCAGTTTCCAGGGGTGAAGAGAACTACGTAGGTAGATCTCCAGCTATTGAGTCTTGCTCATGTGCTTTATACTGCTTACCACTGAGTCAAGTCCTGAAAACTATAGCCTACTTAAAGTTATTTGTTTTAAATTACCTCAGCATCCACTGCATCATTTGCTGCTCTTTTACCACTAATGATGGATATTTCAGTTCATGTCTGACACATACAACTTTGCCTCACTATCCCAGGTACTATAAATAATAATAATAATAATTTTTTTCAGTAAATGTTTACCAAAAATAATTCAAAAACAAAAAAAAATACTTCCAATTAACTAAGGGGCTAAGTGATGATGACCATCTTGATCTTCCATTTATTACAACTGAATTAAACAGGATGTTTTAGGAGATCAGGCCTTAAGAAATGATGGGGGAGGGAGTGAAGGAAAAGCATGTTATCATACAATCTATGGGCCCCATAAGGGGGAAGAAAAATATTTTTTAAATGGTGTTAAGCTAATTAAAATACACTAATTTTTCAGGTGAAAGTTATTGGCCTTGGGATCTAGGGTGTTACGTTGAGGCCTGAAAGGCTTCATGTGAGTTGATTTATGTCTCTATGAATCATTGTGGCTCAGCACTCTGTGCACTGGGTAGAATACTCTCATTTCACACATTGGTCAGCATTCAGACAAGTCCTGCATATCCTTTAGCACAACGGGGAAAACAAACAATTTTTTCTGTTTTCTAAGAAATATTTTGTCCATGATGTATGACAGCTGGGCACTTCAAAGGCAGCACTGAACAAAGTTCCAGCTCAGCACAATGGAGATGAAGAAATATGGTTTTGGTTTTCTTTAATTCTGCCTATGTAGTGGTCTCTGATATTGCTTATTGGAAGCTATACTGACTGCAAAGTTGCACACAACTGCAATGCAACTTATTTTTCTATAGTGTTCATACAAAAGCATCTTAAAACGTTCATGTGTGGATACAGGGCCAGATGCTCCAGTTCTGGGCACCCGTTTTATGATGTGCAGCCACTATCAGCTGGTATTAAAGATGGTTTAACTGGTTCAGGGAGAATCACTCTAGTGTTATGATGATGATGAGTTTATGTACAGCCAATGTAAGGGCTCTCTCCATTGTTGGCAGAGCAGAGAAGTGGGAAATAGCAAGTTGAAAAGGCATGCGGCCAGGATCTTCTGAGCTATGCTAATCCTTGGCTTTATTGAGTTCCCTGTTGTCGTTGAATTCAAAATGATCTTGACAAACTGGAGAAATGGTCTCAAATAGGATGAAATTCAATAAGGACAAACACAAAGAACTACACTTAGGAAGGAATAATCAGTTGTGCAAATGCAAAATGGGAAATGACTACTTAGGAAGGAGTATTGCAGAAAAGGATCTGGGGGTCACAGTGGATCACAAACTGAGTCAACAATGTAATAATGGTCCAAAAATCAAACACTGTGGGATATTAGCGGGAGTATTGTAAGCAAGACACGAGAAGTAATTCTTTCTCTCTGCTCAGCACTTATAAGGCCTCAACTGGAATATTGTGTCCAATTCTGGGCACCACACTTTGAGAAAGATTGGATAAATTGGAGAAAAACAAATGACTCGAGGTCTAGAAAACATGACCTACAAGGAAAGATTGCAATAATTGGGTTTGTTTAGTCTGGCGAAGACAAGACTGAGGGGGACATAAGTCTTCAAGTTCATAAAAAGCTGATATAAGGCAGAGGTTGATAAATTGTTCTCTTTAACCACTGAGGACAGGACAAGAAGTAGTGAACTTAAATTGCAGCAAGGGAGATTTAGGTTAGACATTAAGGGGAAAAAAACACTTCCCAAATGTAAGAGTAGTTAAGCACTGGAACAAATTTCATAGGGAGGTTTTGAAATCTGCCAATGCAGGTTTTTAAAGAACAAGTTAAACACCTGTCAGGGATGGTCTAGATAATACTTAGTCCTGCCTCAGTGCTGGGGATTGGACTAGGTGACATATTGAGGTCCCTTTCAGTCCTGGATTTCTAGTATTGTAGCCCAGTGTAAATTAGAGTAGCCCTTATGGTGCTCAAACACAAAGCAAAGAGATTAAATACAATCCAATTTTCTGAAGAGATTTACTTTTTGCTCAAATTCAATAAATTCGGACAAATTAAATCTTGAGTAGATTTTTTAACATTGGACCAGAAGCCTTTCAACTGGGATAATCCCAGAAAATATGAAGATTCACTTTACAACGATATCTCCTCCAGCATTTGGTTGTGAATTGTCTGTTTTCTTCTGCAAGACTAACTTTTAAAATAACTAATCAATATTTTGCATTAGTATTGTCTACATGAAGGGCCTCTTGGGCTGTTTATATCCAGGATAAAAGCCTCTGAGATTTGCTGGTTCGCTTCTTTTTCCCAGCCTAGCCGCCCAGAGTTGCCCTTTTCCCACACTCAACCACTTCTTCAGTAAAACCACAGGCAGCAGTATTTGAATTTTGAAAAAGGGATAATTATAGGGAAGGTCTTAAATAAAACTTAATTTTATCCAGACTTCTTGTCTATTTCAGACCCTTCAAAATCAATCCCAGAAGTATTGAAAATAGTAGCTGAATATGGCTCAACTTCTGGCTATATAAGGAAATACCACAATATTTTAGATAAATTAAATGTGACCATAAGGGATTTAGGCAGCTAGGAGTATTAGTATAAGATCTAAAAACTCACATAAACAAGATTTAAGAGACATTTATTCCAAACATTGAAAGGTGATTTAAATATATAGGATATTCTGCCCTTTTCTTTATTAAATATAATAGAAACAATTAAAATTAATGTCCTTCAAATAATATTATTTTGCATTAACTTTCCGCTACCAACTTCAGTGAAACAAATAGAATTAATTGATAAATATCTTACAGATTCATAGATATTTAGGTCAGAAGGGACCATTATGATCATCTAGTCTGACTTCCTGCACAACGCAGGCCACAGAATTTCACTCACCACTCCTGTGAAAAACCTCTCACCTATGTCTGAGCTATTGAAGTCCTCAAATCGTGGTTTAAAGACTTCAAGGAGCAGAGAATCCTCCAGCAAGTGACCCGTGCCCCATGCTACAGAGGAAGGCGAAAAACCTCCAGGGCCTCTTCCAATCTGCCTTGGAGGAAAATTCCTTCCCAACCCCAAATATGGCGATCAGCTAAACCCTGAGCATATGGGCAAGATTCACCAGCCACATACTTCCTTCCTTTTCCAGCTGAATGTTAACATCAATATAAAGGCAACTATGTGGACTGTCAACATTTAAATATTTAAAAGGGCTCTGTTTGTTACAAAAAGTGGTATTTCTTCTCCAACTTGTATACATATAATAGGACTAAAGTTGTTTTTGATGCTGTGATCAATGTAATACTTTTCTAAAGGTACAATATATTCTAAATACTCCATGTACTTTACTCACCAATCTTTCTCTTGAAGATGTAGAATATTTAATTTGGAAAAATTGTTACTGTTTGTTTAAGGTAATTGTTTTAAAATGTCCATTCATCTTAGAACTATTTCTGTTGTTCAAGAGTTAGAAAATAAACGGTCACCCACTGCGTCCTATTACCACCTTCCTTCTTTGTAGAATGAAGTTAGAAAACCCCGAAGACAAAATAGCCATAACAGAGTTTTTGACATTCTAGCAATGGATTTTGACAGATGAGGTGGTGCATTGCAAGTAACTTGAGAAAAGTGCATCCGTTTTTATGGCTAACTGCATGCTGAGTAAGACACATACATCTAGATGAGAATGGGAATGCAAAAAAAAAAAAAAGTTGAGTAACTTAGAATCATAGAAATGCAGGACTAGAGAGGACTTTGAGTGGTCATCTAGTCCAGACCCCTCCACTGAGGCAGGACCAAATATCTCGACATCCCTGACAGGAGTTTGCCTCACCTGTTCTTAAAATCTCCAGAGACAGAGATTCTATAACATCCCTTGGAAGCCTATTGCAGAACTTAACTACCTTCATAATTAGGAAACACTTTCTAACATCTAACCTAAAAATCCCTTGCTGCAGTTTAAGCCTATACTTCTTGTCCTCGTTTCAGTGGACATAAACAATTGATCACTGTCCTCTTTATAACATCCCTTAAAACATTTGAAGACTGTTATCGAGTCTCCACTCAGTCTTTCTTTCTCAAGATTAAAGATGCCAAGCTTTTTAAACTTTTCCTCATAGGTCAGGGTTTTTTAATCCTTTATTTTTGTTGTTGTTATTGTTGCTCTCCTCTAGACTTCAATTTATCTAGGTCTTTCCTAAAGCGTGGGACCCAGAACTGGACACATTACTTCAGCTGAGATCTCATCAATGCTGAGTAGAGCAGGACAGTTACCTCCCAAGACTTACTTACAACACTCCTGATAGAATATTAGCCTTTTTTGCAACTGCATCACACTGTTGATTCATATTCAGTTTGTGATCCACTATATTGCAGATCATTTGAGCAGTACTATCACCTAGCCAGTTATTCCCCATTTTTGTAGTTTGGCATTAGATTTTTTTTCCTTATTAATTGTAGTACTTTGCATTTTATTGAATTTCACCGTCAGACCAATTCTATTTGTCAAGGTTGTTCTGAATTATAATCCTGTCCTTCAAAATAATTGGAACCCCTCCCATCTTAATGACATCTGCAGATTTCTATAAACATACTCTCCACTCTGTTATCCAAGTCATTAATGAAAATATTGATTAGTACTGTACCCAGTACTCACCCCTGTGGGAGGGAGCCCACTTGATATGCCCTCTCAGATTGACAGTGAACCAATGAAAACTGAATACAGTTTTTCAACCAGTTGTGCATCCACATCATAGTAATTTCATCTAAACCACATTTCTCTGGTTTGCATATGAGAATGATAGTCCTACATGACAAAAGACTTACTAAAAATCAAGCTTCCCCTTTTAGCCATTGGGCCAGTAACCCTGTCAAAGAAGGAAATAGGCAGGTTTGGCATGATCTGTTCAACAAATCTATGTTGGCTATTCCTTAACTTTATTATCCTCTAGGTGCTTACAAACTGATTGCTTAATAAGTTGTTTTACTATCTTTTCAGATACTGAAGTTTGGCTGACACATCTATAATGCCCTGGTTCCTCTTGTTCCCCTTTATAAAGATAAGTACTACGTTTGCCCCTCACCTGTCCTCCAGAAGTTCTCACAGATAATTCCTAATGGTTACAAGATTGCTTCAGCTAGCTTCTTAAATACCCTAGGCTGAATTTCTTCAGGCTCTGCTGACTTGAATGCACCTAACTTATCTAAATATACATTCATTTATTCTGTCCCTATTTTGCCTTGTATTCCTTTCCCTTGTTGTTGTTCTGAGTATCTGGTCACCATGAACTGTTTTAGTGAGGACTGAAGCAAAACAGGCAATAAACATCTCCGCTTTCTGGATATCATTTGTTGTTAGTGCTCCTTCCCTGCTAAGTAGAAGACCTACACTTTCCTTCATCTTTCTCTTGCTCCTAATATATTTTAAAGACCTTTTTTGTTTTGTCCTTACATGCTTGTACTATTCTTTTGTACTCCTTCTTAGCAATTCATCTGTGTTTCCACTCTTTGGAGGATGCTTTTTTGATTCATATAGTGATATTGGCCTCTTGCTGGACTTCCTACTTTTTCTTCACATTGGGATAATTTGCTGTTGTGCCTTTAATATTGTCTCTTTAAGAAACTGCCAGCTCTCTTGTATGCCTTTGTCCCTTAGATTTTCTTTCTATGGGACCTTTCTTACTGTCAAGTCCAGGTCATATGCAGCCATACCTAGTGGGCAGAGCCACAGTCCACACTCACAAGATAGTAGTTGAGGGTCAGCTGAGTCAGGCTACCAGGAGATCAGAAGCAGGAGAAAAACTGGAGATCATAACCACAAATCAGATGCCACGAGTCCCGCCAGATCAGGATGCCAGGAAATCAGGCCAGGGAGCAGGAAGCACAAGGCATGCAGTCCAGAACAAGGAGGATCCCAGTTGTTCAGACAACATCTTGTTCCTGCTGCTGACTTAAGTAGGGCCAACAAACAAATAAGCTACTCTGGGACTCTGCCAATAGGGCCTCAGGGATGGAGCTTCATACTGGGGCTGGGCTTCATGGGTCCTAGGTAAGCAGTTGCTAGAAGGCTGCCAAGGGGAAGGTGAGAGCATGCCTGCTCCTGCAGACCCAGGTTCAAAACCCAGGGGTTATGACACCTACCAGCTCTCCGAGTTTGTTAAAGTCTGGATTGTTGTTTTTTAAGTCCATTGCCTTTATTCTGCTGCTTTCTCTCCTGCCTTTCCTTAGCGTCATGGAATCATCATTTCATTATTACTTTCACCCAAATTGCTTTTCACCTTCAGATTTGCAACCAATTCCTCCCTGTTGGTCAGAATCATGTGTAAAATGGCTGTCCACTTGGTTATTACTTCTGCTTTCTGGAACAAAAAATTGTCTCCAATACATTCCAAGAACTTATTGGAAATTTTGTGTTTTGCTGTATTACTTTTCCAACACATTTTGGGT
Source organism: Lepidochelys kempii (assembly GCF_965140285.1). Classification (NCBI taxonomy): domain Eukaryota; kingdom Metazoa; phylum Chordata; order Testudines; family Cheloniidae; genus Lepidochelys; species Lepidochelys kempii. Next base: position 61,519,096 of record NC_136382.1, read on the forward strand.
AGTTAAAATCCTCCTTTGCTATCAGGTCTTGTGTCTTGGATATCTCTCTGTTTTGTTCTAGAAATACCTCATCCATCATCCCCTACTGATCTGGTGGTCTATAGTAGACCTATACTATGACATCATCTTTTTTTTACCCATTTGATCTTTACCCAGAGACTTTCAACTGGTCAGCCTCTTACCTGTTCTGAGGTCCAGGAAGATGCATGTATAATGTAACACCTCCTGCCTGGCCTCCCTGAACAAGTTATACACCTCTATACCAATATTTCAGTCACAAGGTTAATCCAACCAACTATCTGTGATGACAATGAAGTCATCATTTAGTTTACAGACTAATACTTCCAGTTCTTCTTGTGCATTCCCCCTACTCCTTGCTTTTATGTATAGACCTCTGAGATGTTGAGCAGATTCCCCCACTCATTTCCTTCTCGGTGGTCCTAGTACCATTTTGTAATTTTTCCATGTGTCCTCCCATCCTGCCAATATCTAGCCCTCTGTTAAGGTCACCTTTTTATGTTTACCTGTGAGCTTTGGTCACCTTCCCCCTTTGAACCTAGTTTAAAGCCTTCCTCACTGGGTTGGCGAGTCAGGGCATAAAGATATTCTTCCCCTTCTTGGTTATTCTTCCCCATCTCTTCCAAGCAATCCTCCAACCTGGAACAGCATTCCAGGGTCAAAGAAGCTGAAGCCCTCCTAGCAACACAATCTGCACAGCCATGCTTTATCTCCAGGATGCATTTGTCCCTACCTGGGCCCTTACCCTCAAGGGTGAGAATGGACCCCAACTTTCACCCTGGCTCCCAGAGCCCTATGCTCACTGCTGATCTGTTCCACATCTCAGAAGGATATAGTCTAACTCGTGTAGTTAGGGAACAGTTCCTGGCTTATGGTAACAGTATTCATCTCAGCATGTTTCTGCTCAAGAATGTACAGTATGAACTGGTCTGGGCAAAATTAAAACCACTTCAGATTGCAAAAACTTTGCCCATTCCATAAACTGAAATATTGATAGGAGTTGATTTAGGATAACTACATTTTATATAATACTCTGCCAGACAGGTCCCTTATCTTTAGCTAACATGGAGTTGTTCCTTGATAACTTCCTTTGCTCTTTACAGCCAATGACATATATTCATTCAGACACTTCTAGTAGGAAAAATATATGAAGAAAGACAGAACAGGTGGTATTTTCAAAAGTCCATAAGTGACTTTGGAGCACAAGTCTCATTGTCAGTGAGGCAGGTTTGAAAATCCCACTCAACGTGTAAACCTGAGAAATATCAATTGCTACTGTCCTCCCAAACTTTTAACATAAAGACAGTAGGAAGTGAAACTATCTAACAGTACAACATTATACAAATTATACAAATTGTGTATATATATACACACACACACACCTTAAAATGTGAGCCAGTCTATCAAAATATAGACTTGCAATTAGTCTGATGGATTTTTCCTCAACTGCATTCACCACTGATGTAATGAGGTGTTGTGCCACTGATTTAATTGGAGTATGACCTGCTTATACCAGCAGTGAATTTGGTCCTCTGTATGAAACTCTCCTCTCAGTCTTGTCTGGAGCTGCATGCCTCCCTTGCTTTCTCACATCTGCAATCTTCCAAGTTGCTCTTGAAGGAGATTTTTTTTTAAATTAATTGATGATACATGCCTTTTGGGGCTGAAATTTTCCATGCTCACTCTGCTTGCCCATACCTGAGTTTATGGGGAAAGGGAGCAATGGGGATTTCACAAATGGAAGGGGAAAAAAATCTTGCCATGCTGTTGGTAAACTGTTTCTGGACCAAAGTGATGTTGATAGTGGAATGAGGGTAATGGAGTGTCTGAGCCACACCAGTAGATCCCAGTTCAAAGTATGAAGGTGAGCTCATATACATTCAGAGGCCCAGGATTAACATCTCACATCCAGGTGATGGACCTGGAGATTGTTGGAAATTAAACATAGTTGGTGCCTGAAAGAAAAACTAGACTCCGTTGTTGTGAAATTCCAAAGGTTCTGTAGTCCTTACATTGTGGCCACATAGTCACGTACCAATGCAATATCAAATAGCAGCTGCCATGGACACCTCTCTTCCTCCATCAGAGAGAGTGAGGGAAAAGGTGGTGGTGGTGGGGTGCTAACAGCTACAAAGGCACTATGAAGATGGACAAGAGCATCTGTAAGTTGGTGTGAACAGTTTGGTTGCTGGTACATATTTACCAAAAAATAATTAAAGCCAGAGATGGCTCACCTGGGGGCATGCAGAGTCAATCCTTTCTATTGAAGCTTTCTGGTGTATGCAGAGGGACCAGAACGTGCTTGTTAATGGCAGCTTGAATAGGGTCAGTGGTACTATTTGAGCATAAGCAGCAATAGAAGGCCAAGCACAACACATTTTATTTTGGGACACGCATTTCCAACTCATAGTCAAAAACTGGGTTGTGGGCAGCCAGATCTAGTGATCAGGGCCAGCATCCACAGTCAGGAATCAAGAGTCAACTGGGTCAGGATACCAGGAGCAGGAGATAAACGAGATCAGAACCACAAGTCATAGGTCAGGAGCCAAGAGAGCTCTGGATGCCAGACAGTCAAGCCAGGAGAGCAGAAGGAAGGTGGGTTCCAGTTGTTTGTACAGCCTCCTGTTGTTCTCTTAAGTGGGACCAGCAGGGCAATTGGCTGCTCTGGGTCTCCACCAATAGGATGTTGGGGTGGAGCCTCAAACTGGGGCTGGGCTTCATAGGTCCTGGGTCAGTAGTTGTGAGCAGGCTGCCAAGTGGAGGGTTGAGACATGGCTGCTTCTGTGGCCTAATCCTCACCAAGTGTTCTCTCTCTCCCTCTCCTTCTTAAAATTCTTTGGTTAGTGCTGTTGGTTACTGTTCTTCATACTTGGCAAAATGCTCGTAGCCCACAGTTTGTATAGACATATATGTTTCTTTGCACAACATACGCATTGCATAACTTTGAAAAATGAATAAATTGGATACAAATGTGATCAGCTTGGAGACAATTTGTGTACAAAAAAGAGGGCTATATTAGGTAAATTGTTCATAAAGAATAACTTGACCACTTTTATTTATATACTCAAGTGATGGATGGAATGTAAGAACCTAGCCAGATGTTATTCTCCACTTGTATCCTTCAAAAAAACACACCAAAACTGGACATGGTAAACAATCTGTGCTAAAGACAGGCCAATATTGCAGGTCAGGAATTAAGTATATTGGCAGAGTTGTTCAAAGAATCTTTAATGCCAAGTTGGTCTTGGCTCAGTCTAGTGTGCTAAGGTCACATTTTTCACATATGAGTGCATAATTGTTAGGGGTTCCAATGTACTTTCTGAAGGTGCTCAGCACTTGCAGACTACTTATTTAGAAGCTTCAGTATGGCTTTAAGTGCCTAAGTAGCAATATTGGCTGTGAATGAATAAACACTGGAAAGTCAAGACCATGATATGGGAGTAGATGACTCTTTAGTATTGTTCCACTTCCAAATAAGTAACCCCAATAAGTGGGGTGTCTGTGAAAAGAATGAAAATCTACTGGAAAAACAAGTTCTAAAATAAGACATCTTACTTTTTTGTTATACTTGGGTTTTGCTTTAGCCTTATTTATTGCAATCTGGTTGAGAGATCATATTTTGTGACTAGTGGCTAATTGGTTTGTATGTGAACTCTTTTCAGGTGTCTCTAACTGCAAATGCAATCTGAAAATATTTTTGTATTACTAATGGCACACTAATAACTTCAGATATAGGTGTTTATTAAGACACTGATCCTGCAAACACTTACACATGTGTGTAACTTTGCATACAAGTAGTCAATTGAGCTCAATGAGACTACTCTTATGAACAGAGTTGCTCACATGGGTAAGTATTTTCAGGATTTATATGACCAGCCATAAGAAATTATGACAGCCTTGAGCAAAACTGAGACAACATTCCCAAATGAGCTAAGACTAGGCTCTCTTTCCTTCAAGATAAGAATTGGTTTATTAATGGACTACGAAGGGACAGGCAATCTTTCTGACATTTTCTTTAAAATTAGGATTTATTCAATAACATTTGGTTTGCAATCTGTGCAAAGCTGAAATGGAGGCAGAGAAAACTATGGAAGTGAGGGAGGGAAGTAGGGTGAAGGGAAGGTGGAGAGAAGCAGGATAAACAGTGAAAGTGAGGTTGGTGAACGGTAGTTGAGAGGCAGGACGAAAGGGGCCAACAGCCAATGGAAATTCCATAAATAACGTATATGTTAGTGCGGTCACTCTCTTAAGACTGAAGAACTTTGGTGAATGGAGTTTTGTTCTATTTGTTCCCTTTGAGATTCAGTTCTGTTTCTTGTTTCATGTGATATAAACATGAGTGAGTGTGATGTAAATGAAGCGTGAAAAGAAATACATGTACCGTTTTGTTTGTTTGTTGCTGCAGCTTTCTCTGTTCCTGGGAAAATGAGGAAAAGGACAAGTAGGCAAATATATCCCCTTGTGTATCCAAACTACTGTTGATGGTTGCCAGTAGACTGCAAGAGCCAGATTAACCAAGCCCTGCTGGAGGCACAGTGGCAGAAGGCTGGCAAATGGTAACCTGAGGCCCAGGAAGCAGGATAGTAACTTGGAGACCTCTAGACAAAGGGGTTTATCTAGGGAAGCGCTGGTCAGAAGGGCCTACTGAGAGAGACAGGATTTTTGTTCTAAACAGTAGCTAGTCTGGAGCACCCTTTTTCTTTACAAGCTGACCTGCTGGCCTTTGTGATGAAGGGAGTGGGGAAGGGGTCCAAGTTTCCAAGTTGAGTGAGCGATGTCAGGGGTATATATAGGCTCTTCCCAGCTGTTGCTGCTGTACCCCATGTGGAAAGTGGGAAGGGAATGTTTCTGGGCATGGTGCCTTTGGTGGATCCCTCTGGGTCTGGAGAGGAAACTGGAAGTCTCAGACTTGCTAGTGCTAGCTACTTTTGAGAAAGAGCCCTGATGATTTGGGGTTTTATTGACCCTGACCCCAACAAGCTCCTCCCAGTGGATGGAGAGGGTCATGGATTGATTTACCAGCACAGGAAGGGCATTCCCATAGGTAGGGCATAGTATGGAAGAGACATAGGTGTAATTGTGGGCTAATCAGTTAAAAAGGCTTCCATCAATAAGGAAGCTATAAAACCTGCCATGCTAGGCAAGGATTAGCCATTTAAATAGACATGTTAAACAACAGACAAGGTGGGTGAGATTATATCATTTATTGGATCAACGTCTTCAGGTCTGGGGAAGAGCTCTGTGTAAACTCAGAAGCTTGTCTCTCTCACCAGCAGAAGTTGGTCCAATACAAGATATTACCTCCCCCACCTTCTCTCTCTAATATCTTGTGCCCAACATGGCTACCACAACACTGCATACTTTAAATAAGACACAATTACAGATAACTTGGATCCTTGTATATAGGTACCAACCATAAAGTATGCACTGAATTGTCTTGCTTAACTTGATCTTTTAAGTATTTAACTATTTTTTTTTCTGTTTTTAAAGAGGCCACCTTTACATAGCTCAGCGCTTTTTGTCTTGGCTTGTTTTTACAGAGGTGTTATGTAACGTGCTGTAACATAGCCCTTAGACTTAGTCTCCCTTAGACCTACTAACAGCATTTGTGCTGGATTGGATGGTAGTGTGCATATTTATCTCCCTTTGACACAAGTAACTAACCCTAAAGTGGTCTAATTTATATAAGAAAGAGACAGAAGTAAACGTCCATTAAGATACAGGGTCGCCTAATTTTATTTATATGTTATTACATCCTCTAGCTCCTACTACTGCTGTACTTTACTTGCTACATTCTCTTTTGCTCCTTTGCATATAGGCAGACTCTAGTACATTCAGTCAGTCAAATTCGCAAGTTAACTATAAATTACACAGTGATATGTGGGTGTAATAATGAGGAAATCTGAAAAAGGTGTAAGATACACTTAGATTCATTTTAAACTGACTTTGACATCTGAATTATGCCCATCAATCTAGGTGTCTTCAGTCTATTCAAGGCAACTACTTAAAGTACTCTTTGTGACAGTGTGATTAGTTCTGGGGAAAAACAACAAAAAGAACAAGTTTCAATACTTGGTACTGTCACAGTAATACCCAGATTCCATATGCAATTCTGTACTGTGTGGACAGCAGTAACATTCCTCTGTTTTGACTTGGCTCAGATTACTACTTGACTCTCAATCTTCTGTTTTGTTTTTTTTTCATTGAACCCATTTCAAAAATCCCTGATCTGCTATAAAAATTGACAACCATTTCCAAGGCACGAGAATGGAGTGACTTATCTGTAATACACCAATAATACAAGCAATCAAGATGAGCAGTGGCCACTTGGATTAGCTAGCACTAGGGAGAAGGCTTGAGGCATGCCTCTGGGGAGGGGGTTCATAGGTTCCTGTAGAACCCAGAAGGCATGTGAGCGGTTATCTTGAATTTGTGACACACTCTGGTTTGGGAATTTTCCTGTAGTAGACTTTTAATCTGTCTGTGTACTATAAGGTTTTATAGATTGAGAAGCATGTTGGGTTTCTTTTGTCTTGTCATTGGAAAAGGAAAGGATTAAGGAAAGCTCTCAAAGTCTTGGTCCAAATATATTTAATTGAAAATTAATTCATTACCAGTCTTTGCTAAAATTGGATACTGCTCATTGACATTTCACAGTTTGTTCCAATGGCAGGTTGTCTTTGTAAGAGTTTTGACTCAACAAAATATTTCTTAATATTTCAACCGGTAAGGGGTTGTTTTTTAAAAAACCCGCATAAAGTGGTCTTTAAATTTGTTTTTAAAGTTCCAGATCCTCAGCGGGTATAAACTGACACATCTGTTTTGGAATTGACAGTTGAATGCTGACATATACCAGCTAAAGATCTGACCCTAAATCTCTTAGCTGGCTTATGATAGGGTTAAGTTTACCTCACACATCAACAGGGAGATAAATTAAAGATTGTGCTGCCTTTCCACTGCACGGTGGCTCATGCTCTGTGTCTGCAAGGGCTGAGAAAGCAGAAGAGATGGTCTCCTTGACCAAAAGGCGTTTGTTCATTCAACCTTTTTCACACCAGCAGCAAAAAGATAATCCTCCAGCTCAGTCTCTCAGGGCCTGAACACTGTCTCAGCACACTGGTGACCTGTAGCAAGTCACGGATCGAAATCTCTGTCTGAAAGCAAACTTTACTCCCTTGTTTTGTGTTTTAAGCAGAAGAGGCAGCTTATCTGGTAAGCTCTGGTCAATGAGTTCTGTGGCAAAAATATAAATTGTACACTCACTTTCAAAGATTTGAAGCCCAGAAAGATCATCTAACATGACCTGAGTAGTATGAGCCATAAAAATTATTCCTGTAGTGGAGGGAATGGTTCTTTCCCACTGCATGTGAACATGATTGAGGCATGGTATTTTTAAGACAGTCAGCCAGCCTTGTTTGTATCTTACAGAATAAAAAATAGGAGCATAATCATTATTAGCAGCCTGCTCCAAAGCTCACCGCAGTCATTGATTCAGATCATGTCCTAGGAGCCTGATCAACTCCCATGAAGCTCAGCAGGAGTCTTTTCATTTACTAAGTATAAGTTGGAGCTGGCCATAGATACTTTTACAGGCAAGTGCAATGCTGGCTGAGGACATAATGGCTGTCCAGATACCTAAGGTACTTACATGGTCCCGATTACCATAGTAACAGACAGCATCACAGTCTTTAAAGTATTTACACACATGGCACCCCTGTGAGGAAGGGAAGTGCTATTATCCCCATTTTATACATGAGGGGAACAGAGTTGTAGTGGAGCAAGGACTTGGAATTCAGGTCTCCTAAGTCACAACCAATGGACTATCCTTTCTCTCTCAAAGTGAAACACCCCTTCCTGCTTCTCCATGTGGGCACCAATGATACTGCCAAGAATGACCTTGAGCGGATCACTGCGGACTACGTGGCTCTGGGAAGAAGGATAAAGGAGTTGGAGGCGCAAGTGGTGTTCTCGTCCATACTCCCTGTGGAAGGAAAAGGCCTGGGTAGGGACCGTCGAATCGTGGAAGTCAACAAATGGCTACGCAGGCGGTGTCGGAGAGAAGGCTTTGGATTCTTTGACCATGGGATGGTGTTCCATGAAGGAGGAGTGCTGGGCAGAGACGGGCTCCATCTTACGAAGAGAGAGAAGAGCATCTTTGCCAGCAGGCTGGCTAACCTAGTGAGGAGGGCTTTAAACTAGGCTCACCGGGGGAAGGAGACCAAAGCCCTGAGGTAAGTGGGAAAGCGGGATACCGGGAGGAAGCACAGGCAGGAATGTCTGTGAGGGGAGGGCTCCTGCCTCATACTGGGAATGAGGGGCGATCAACAGGTTATCTCAAGTGCTTATATACAAATGCACAAAGCTTTGGTAACAAGCAGGGAGAACTGGAGGTCCTGGTGATGTCAAAGAACTATGACGTGATTGGAATAACAGAGACTTGGTGGGATAACTCACATGACTGGAGTACTGTCATGGATGGTTATAAACTGTTCAGGAAGGACAGGCAGGGCAGAAAAGGTGGGGGAGTAGCACTGTATGTAAGGGAGCAGTATGACTGCTCAGAGCTCTGGTACGAAACTGTAGAAAAACCTGAGTGTCTCTGGATTAAGTTTAGAAGTGTGTGCAACAAGAGTGATGTAGTGGTGGGAGTCTGCTATAGCCCACTGGATCAGGGGGATGAGGTAGATGAGGCTTTCTTCCGGCAGCTCACGGAAGCTACTAGATCACATGCCCTGATTCTCATGGGTGACTTTAATTTTCCTGATATCTGCTGGGAGAGCAATACAGCGGTGCATAGACAATCCAGGAAGTTTTTGGAAAGCGTAGGGGACAATTTCCTGGCGCAAGTGCTAGAGGAGCCAACTGGGGGGGCGCTTTTCTTGACCTGCTGCTCACAAACCGGGTAGAATTAGTGGGGGAAGCAAAAGTGGATGGGAATCTGGGAGGCAGTGACCATGAGTTGGTTGAGTTCAGGATCCTGACGCAGGGAAGAAAGGTAAGCAGCAGGATATGGACCCTGGACTTCAGGAAAGCAGACTTCGACTCCCTCAGGGAACGGATGGCCAGGATCCCCTGGGGGACTAACTTGAAGGGGAAAGGAGTCCAGGAGAGCTGGCTGTATTTCAAGGAATCCCTGTTGAGGTTACAGGGACAAACCATCCCGATGAGTCGAAAGAACAGTAAATATGGCAGGCGACCAGCTTGGCTTAATGGTGAAATCCTAGAGGATCTTAAACATAAAAAAGAAGCTTACAAGAAGTGGAAGGTTGGACATATGACCAGGGAAGAGTATAAAAATATTGCTCTGGCATGTAGGAATGATATCAGGAGGGCCAAATCGCACCTGGAGCTGCAGCTAGCAAGAGATGTCAAGAGTAACAAGAAGGGTTTCTTCAGGTATGTTGGCAACAAGAAGAAAGCCAAGGAAAGTGTGGGCCCCTTCCTGAATGAGGGAGGCAACCTAGTGACAGAGGATGTGGAAAAAGCTAATGTACTCAAAGCTTTTTTTGCCTCTGTCTTCACGAACAAGGTCAGCTCCCAGACTGCTGCGCTGGGCATCACAAAATGGGGAAGAGATGGCCAGCCCTCTGTGGCGATAGAGGTGGTTCAGGACTATTTAGAAAAGCTGGACGTGCACAAGTCCATGGGGCCGGACGAGTTGCATCCGAGAGTGCTGAAGGAATTGGCGGCTGTGATTGCAGAGCCATTGGCCATTATCTTTGAAAACTCGTGGCGAACAGGGCAAGTCCCGGATGACTGGAAAAAGGCTAATGTAGTGCCAATCTTTAAAAAAGGGAAGAAGGAGGATCCAGGGAACTACAGGCCAGTCAGCCTCACCTCAGTCCCTGGAAAAATCATGGAGCAGGTCCTCAAAGAATCAATCCTGAAGCACTTGCATGAGAGGAAAGTGATTAGGAACAGCCAGCATGGATTCACCAAGGGAAGGTCATGCCTAACTAATCTAATTGCCTTTTATGATGAGATTACTGGTTCTGTGGATGAAGGGAAAGCAGTGGATGTATTGTTTCTTGACTTTAGCAAAGCTTTTGACACGGTCTCCCACAGTATTCTTGTCAGCAAGTTAAGGAAGTATGGGCTGGATGAATGCACTATAAGGTGGGTAGAAAGCTGGCTAGATTGTCGGGCTCAACGGGTAGTGATCAATGGCTCCATGTCTAGTTGGCAGCCGGTATCAAGTGGAGTGCCCCAAGGGTCGGTCCTGGGGCCGGTTTTGTTCAATATCTTCATAAATGATCTGGAGGATGGTGTGGATTGCACTCTCAGCAAATTTGCGGATGATACTAAACTGGGAGGAGTGGTAGATACGCTGGAGGGGAGGGATAGGATACAGAAGGACCTAGACAAATTGGAGGATTGGGCCAAAAGAAATCTGATGAGGTTCAATAAGGATAAGTGCAGGGTCCTGCACTTAGGATGGAAGAATCCATTGCACCGCTACAGACTAGGGACCGAATGGCTAGGCAGCAGTTCTGCGGAAAAGGACCTAGGGGTGACAGTGGACGAGAAGCTGGATATGAGTCAGCAGTGTGCCCTTGTTGCCAAGAAGGCCAATGGCATTTTGGGATGTATAAGTAGGGGCATAGCGAGCAGATCGAGGGACGTGATCGTCCCCCTCTATTCGACATTGGTGAGGCCTCATCTGGAGTACTGTGTCCAGTTTTGGGCCCCACACTACAAGAAGGATGTGGATAAATTGGAGAGAGTCCAGCGAAGGGCAACAAAAATGATTAGGGGTCTAGAACACATGACTTATGAGGAGAGGCTGAGGGAGCTGGGATTGTTTAGCCTGCAGAAGAGAAGAATGAGGGGGGATTTGATAGCTGCTTTCAACTACCTGAAAGGGGGTTCCAAAGAGGATGGCTCTAGACTGTTCTCAATGGTAGCAGATGACAGAACGAGGAGTAATGGTCTCAAGTTGCAGTGGGGGAGGTTTAGATTGGATATTAGGAAAAACTTTTTCACTAAGAGGGTGGTGAAACACTGGAATGCGTTACCTAGGGAGGTGGTAGAATCTCCTTCCTTAGAGGTTTTTAAGGTCAGGCTTGACAAAGCCCTGGCTGGGATGATTTAACTGGGAATTGGTCCTGCTTCGAGCAGGGGGTTGGACTAGATGACCTTCAGGGGTCCCTTCCAACCCTGATATTCTATGATTCTACGATTCTATGATTTGTTCAACTGAAATACCAGATTTTCTCCTTTGTTTTGCTTTTAAGATACGTTATTTGCCACCACACTATCACTTAAACTTATTTGGACAGCTTCAAACATAACATTCTGATTTAGAAATAATCAGACCCTTTAATAATATATCACAGAAAGAGGCACCCACTGTCTGCTCTTTTAACAGCAGTTTAAGTAGAACTCCCCATGAAAATTAGCCCACTATTTTTAGCAATATGGAGACAGAATACCTAAACCAGATCAATAATTTATATGAAAGATACACAGTACATTGTACTTAAACATAATACAGAGGAAGTATGATAGTAATAGTGGAAATGTACTAGCATTTATAGCAATTTGGGATTCTTCCTTCCTGGGCTCTTTGTCCTATCTCTGTGGTGCCACATCTTCCTCCCACCCAGGATCCTGATCTGATATCCCTCACCTACTGGCTCCAGCCCCCACCCATTTCCCTCCCCAGCTCCCAGACCTAGTCTCCTTGCTCAGTCAGTTCCTGTCTCCTGGACTATGTCCCATCCCCATCCCTACTGCCAGTCCCAGTTTTCCTCCTCTAATAGCTTCCAATCCCAGCCTCTTCTCCCCCCGTCCCTATGGCTCTGGCTCCTTGTCTCCGTCTACTCCCTCATCCCCCTACAAGTCAAGCTCTTGTCCCCTTTGAATTTGAATCACAGCTGCTCCTTCTATGCTGCCTTGTCCCAGTGGGGAGTCATTGAGAACACAAGAGAGTCACGCTCCCTGGTCTCAGTGGAGACAGATGCTTGAGACCCCAGCAACCAGAACTTGAAATTTTCAGGTGAAGTTGTGCTCAGCCCTGGGTTGGAGGGTGCCCAGTTTAGACAGAATTTTCAGGGAAGTAAGTTTCTAAAATCTAAGTCTCTACTGAACATATGAGAACTGACTTTCCCCCATCCCAAAAGCCTTATAACATGGCCAAATTTGGGTAGATTCTCATAGGGACAGAAAAAGGCACAGCCCAGAAACAAAGGCCACCCCTGACAAATTTCAGGGCCTTTCAAAGACAGCACTAGAACTGTTTAAAGAAAAGTTTGCCAGAATTTTTTAACATTGTCAAAACATTGTTCTCTTCCCCTCCCTGCCATCATATTTGTTCTTGAACTGTTAACTGAAATTTTGCAAAATTAAGTTTGTGGCAAATACTTGACATGGAAAAGCTTGGTAGGATTGGGATAATACGCATGACTGGAATATTGGTATAGAAGGGTACAGCTTGCTCAGGATGGATGGACAGGCCGGGAAAAAATGGAGGAGGTGTTGCCTTATATATTAAAAACGTATACACTTGGACTGAGGTTGAGATGGAAACAGGAGGCAGATTTGTTGGAAGTCTCTGGGTATGGATAAAAGGGGTAAAAACAAGGGTGATTATATGGTAAAGGTCTACTACAGACCACGTAACCAGGAAGAAGAGGTGGATGAGGCTTTTTTTAAACACTAACAAAATCATCCAAAGCACAGGACTTGGTGGTGATGGGGGACTTCAACTACACAGACATCTGTTGGGGAAAATAACACAGCAGGTCACAGATTATCCAACAAATTCTTGGAATGTATTGGAGACAATTATTTTTCAGAAGGTGGAGAAAGCTACTAGTGTGGAGGCGTGTTCAAGCAGGTGTTGGTTTAGGCGAAGATCCCTCACCACTTGTGTTCATTTTGTGAACAATTTTTAAGGATAGGTTGTAAATCTTTGATGATGTATTGGAGAGGTTTTAGTTGGGGGCTGAATGTGATGGCTAGTGGCATTCTGTTATTTTCTTTGTTGGGCCTGTCCTGTAGTAGGTGACTTCTGGGGACCCTTCTGGCTCTGTCAATTTGTTTCTTCACTTCAGCAGGTGGGTATTGTAGTTGTAAGAATGCTTGATAGAGGTCTTGTAGGTGTTTGTCTCTGTCTGAGGAATTGGAGCAAATGCAGTTGTATCCCTCATTCTCACAGATCTTGGGAGACGGACCAGTCCTCGCTTACAGACAGCCCCCCCAACCTGAAGCAAGTAGCAGCAACCACACACCACACAACAAAAACACTAACCCAGGAACCTATCCTTGCAACAAAGCCTGATGCCATCTCTGTCCACATATTTATTCAAGTGACATCATCATAGGACCTAATCACATTAGCCTCGCCATCAGGGGCTTGTTCACCTGAACATCTACCAATGTGATATATGCCATCATGTTCCAGCAGTGCCCCTCTTCCATGTACATTGGCCAAACCAGACAGTCTCTATGCAAAAGAATAAATGGACACAAATCTGACATCAGGAATCATAAAATTCAAAAACCGGTAGGAGAACACTTCAACCTCTCTGGCCACTCAGTAAAAGACTTAAGGGTGGCAATTTTGCAACAGAAAAGCTTCAAAAACAGACTCCAATGAGAAACTGCTGAGCTTGAATTAATATGCAAACTAGATACCATTAACCTGGGTTTGAATAGAGACTGGGAGTGGCTTGGTCATTACATGTATTGAATCTATTTCCTTACATTAAGTATCCTCCCACCTTCTTGTCAACTGTCTAAATGGGCCATTTTGATTATCACTACACATTTTTTTTCTCCTGATAATAGCTCATTTTAACTAATTAGCCTCTTACAGTTTATGTTCCATTCTATGCATCTGATGAAGTGGGCTGTAGCCCATGAAAGCTTATGCTCTAATAAATTTGTTAGTCTCTAAGGTGCCACAAGTACTCCTGTTCTTTTTCCCAGCTATACTGTATGAGTGCTATAGCCAGCCACTCATGAATTACACTGCAGGGCAACACCAGCAAACTCCCAGTCCCAGACTTTCCCCCAGAAATGTGAGTCTTGTACATGAAAGCTTATGCTCAAATAAATTTGTTAGTCTCTAAGGTGCCACAAGTACTCCTGTTCTTTTAGTAGAAACATAGGTTCCTAGGAAACTTTTACTGCAAAAATTAAAGGTGACAAGCAAGTTTAGGTGCCTATGAGGTTTGATGGCAGCTGAGCTGGGGTTTTGTGACTCCCAATGGGGACTGATTCTGGGATTTACATGCCTAATATGGCAGTTAGGGGCCTAAGTCCTTTTGTGAATTTATCCCACTGTATAATAAGTAAGAGTTTGCTCTTTAATCTAACTGAAGGCTGAAGTGTTCATTTATCCAAATATTAATATGTATTGCACAGAGCATGACATTTTCCTGAGGGCAGAGGATCTTTATCAGGTCCTCTGAACCAATTAAGCACATTGGTAAGCACCTCATGCAGCCTGTCTGCACAAAGGTGAATTCCATATTGAGTTATGATATGGATGATCTGGATTCTACCTTTACTGACACCACTGAACTTCCTGTAGAGCGGTGAATTAGGCACAGGATATTTGTAAACACATGGGATTCATGATCTTGTAGTTGTGTACATGGAGCACATGTGTGTCAGAATGTATATTCACCACACGTGGTGAAGGTAGCAAGACCTATTGTTAAGGTTACCTGCCTTTTCAGTTATAGGACCCTGTTTCAGTTGCTTATAACTAAGGTTCCATATTTGTCATGGAGGTCACAGATTCTGTGACTTTCCCTGACCTTCGTGCCTGAGCAGCTCGGGCAGCCCCCAGACAGGGCACACCAACTGCTGCTGGGACAGTCTCCTCCTCCCCCCCCACCCCCCACCCTGCAGCAGCAGGCGTTTGTGTATGGGAGCTCAGGGCTGGGGATTGGTGTGTGGGGTAGTGCCTACCTGAAGTGGGGGTTCCCCTCTCTCACTCCTAGCTCCATGTGCTGCCTCTGCTGGCAGGCACCGCCCCCGCAGCTTCCGTTGGCCACAGTTCCCAGCCAGTGGGAGCTGCAGAACCAGGTCTTCAGACAGCACCTGGAGCTCAGGAGCTGCCTAGGGAGTCTGCCCCAGCCCTGCCAATCCCACCCCCCAGCACCCGCAGCGCACCCCCCCACCCGGTCGTGCCCCTCTCCCCCCAAGCATCCATGGTTCTCCTGGCCTCACCCCACCCCCCAGCACCCATGGCGCTCCTCCCTTGGGTTGCGCCTCGCCCAGCACCCATGAATTTTTGTTTACTGCCCATCACCTGTCCTTGACTTTTACTAAAAATACCCGTGACTAAAACGTAGCCTTACTTATAACTTTACCAAACTTTAACTATTTGTACCAAAGCTTTCAGGTATCTGCTTCAAGCTAGGTGGTTTTTTTTTTTTTTTTTTTTTTTTTTTGAAGTTTCAGCAAAAATTTCTCAGAATGAGGTCAGGGAAAAGACACTCCCCTTCCTCGTTCACTGAATGAAAAGTTATTGACTATTTCTTTTTACCCTTATAAAATGTATGATCTCAGGCCTTATTCAATGCACTGTCCAAATCCTGCACTAAATACAAAGTTATTAATTCTATCATGGTTGTTTGCATAATGTTCTCACCATATTATCCAAGTGCTCACAGCAATTAATAAATTTATCTTAACATCACCTAATTTCAGGGGTATTGTGATCTTCATTTTACAGCTTGGAAACTAAGGCACAGAAAGGTTAAGGCCAAAGTTTCCAAAAAATGTCCATTAATTTCGGGTGCCCCAGTTGAGACTCTCAGGACTTGATTTTTCAAGAGCACTTAGCATTATACAGCTTATGATATGATGGTGTTTTTGAACAATCAACTTTAGTTGCAGCTGTTAATATTCAGCACTTCTACAAATCTGACCCCAGGTATCTCACGGTGGGCATCCAGAAAACAAGAAATGTTTTGGTCTTAGTGACTTGCCTAGCACCACATAGGAACTCGGTGGAAGAGGCAGGAATAGAATCCAGTTCATAGAATCATAGAATATCAGGGTTGGAAGGGACCTCAGGAGGTCATCTAGTCCAACCCCCTGCTCAAAAGCATGACCCATCCCCAATTAAATCATCCCAGCCAGGGCTTTGTCAAGCCTGACCT
The DNA here is from genome assembly GCF_965140285.1 of Lepidochelys kempii. NCBI lineage: Eukaryota > Metazoa > Chordata > Testudines > Cheloniidae > Lepidochelys > Lepidochelys kempii. Next base: position 61,535,235 of record NC_136382.1, read on the forward strand.
TAAAAACTTCTCAGGAAGGAGATTCCACCACCTCCCTAGGCAACGCATTCCAGTGTTTCACCACCCTCCTAGTGAAAAAGTTTTTCCTAATATCCAACCTAAACCTCCCCCACTGCAACTTGTTCTCCAGGGTTGACTTCCTTAAGCATGACAACCTTCTGCCTTCTCTCAATCCCTGTCATATTCCCTACACAACTTCCAACTTCTGCAACAAAATGAGGCATGGGCCTGACCCACAACAGCCTCATGCACTACACAAACCTAATTCATCCCCAGAGTGCAGTCCAGCATCATGTGCACTGAAGGAGGCCAGGGTCCTGGGGAATACATAGTAATTAGTAATTATAGAGTCTCACAATGCATATGAACAACGGGCCAAAACTAGGTGGCACAGGCAGCCTTATTTCAGGTGTTGCCTAACTTTTGAGTGCTTGACATTGAAACCTTAAAAAAAAAAAGTATTTTAAATGCAGTTTTTTGGATGTGATTTCCAAGTTGTTTTTAAAAGAGCAAACTGAACCCCCCCCCCCAGTAATTACAGCCATGCAGATTTCAAATGTGTATAAATGCATATCAGCGATTTTAAAAAAAATATCAGCACGGCAGTGATTTAAAAAGAAATCTCATCCATGTTTTTGGTGGGGATTTAAAACTAAAACCCTGAAAACTGCCTTATTCTGAAACCGAGAAAAAGAATTTATGAGAGAGAATTGCTCATGCAGGATTTGTCTAGCCATTCCTCAATGAAAGCCTCCAAAAGTCTTAATGCTCTTCACACTGGGCTTGGCCCTGCAGTCAAAACTCCCATTGAAGCTAATCTTAATGTAAAGCGAGCCTCTATTGCTGACTTGCTCAGCATGAATCCAGACCGATTGTCACTGACCTTTAATTCTCTTCATAATATCTTAACTTTCTCCAAACAGATATTTATTGTGTGGTTCATGAGTTAAATGTTGTGATTGTTACCACAGTCTGGTATGTCTCCTTTTCTCTTCAATATGGTACTAATGTGCTCTTTTTCTAGACATCCGGCAACTTCACAGTCCTCATGCTGCAGTTCAACATTGCGTCAATATGTCCATGCCTGCTTGCCCCAGGTACTTTTATACTTCTGGGATAGCTCATTGGTTTGAGCATTGGCCTGCTAAACCCAGGGTTGTGAGTTCAATCTCTGAGGGGGCCATCTGGGATCTGAGGCAAAAATTGGGGATTGGTCCTGCTTTGAGCAGGGGGTTGGACTAGATGACCTCCTGAGGTCCCTTCCAACCCTGATATTCTATGATTCTATGATTGATTCTAACTCAGGAACCAATCCATGCAACAAACCCCAATGTCAACTCTGCCCACATATCTACACCAGTGACACCATCACCAGTTCATTCACCTGCACGTCCACCAATGTAATATACGCCATCATGTGCCAGCAATGCCCCTTTGTTATGTACATCGGCCAAACTGGACAGTCCCTACATGAAAGGATAAATGGACACAAACCAGATATTAGGAATGGCAATATACAAAAACCTGTAGGAGAACACTTCAAGCTCCCTGGACACACAATAGCAGATGTAAAGGTAGCCATCCTGCAGCAAAAAAACTTCAGGACCAGACGTCAAAGAGAAACTGCTGAGCTTCAGTTCATTTGCAAATTTGACACCATCAGGATTAAACAAAGACACTGAATGGCTAGCCAACTACAAAAGCAGTTTCTCCTCCGTTGGTGTTCACATCTCAACTGCTAGAAGAGGGCCTCATCCTCCCTGATTGAACTAACCTTGTTATCTCTAGCCTGATTCTTACTTACCCTAACCCTAGCCTGATTCTTACTTGCATATTTATACCTGCCTCTGGAAATTTCCACTACAAGCATCTGAAGAAGTGGGTATTCACCCACAAAAGCTCATGCTTCAATACGTCTGTTAGTCCATAAGGTGCCACAGGACTCTTTGCCACTTTTACAGATCCAGACTAACATGGCTACCCCTCTGGTACTTGTATTTTGTTTCTTTTTAATTGAAAAATCTATAAGATTTTATTTTCACAAGACCTAAGAATGATTCATTGAAGAGCTAAGAATTGAAAATACATGCACGGTTAAACAATCATGCCCCTATTTAATCAAATTATATAGATATAGAATAATAACACCAAATAAAATGCCCCTAAACTACTATTGGTGAGGCATTGTTGGTTGGGAAGAAAGCTATGCCAGTTTTCTTGCTGTTCTAAAGGCTAGATGGAAAGTTGTGACTCTGACTCTTGCTAGCTTCTAGAAAAATAAATAAATTGTGACCTTTCTGTTGCCTGAGAAAATGCCCTTCAGCAAATAAAACATTTAATTGGATTCCTTACTCTGTAAGTCAACATAGTTTACATGGGATATTTTGGCAGCTTTGTGTTTAGCATTTCTTAGTGCATTTTGTGGTATGTTCTCATTTTGGAAGAATTTTTTAGTTTTCTATATTGCAGAATACATATTTCTCTGTTCTTGTCCACCCTATACAGTGACATTGTTTTGGTTTGTTCGGTTCTTTGCATATTTAGAGTAGTTTTATTATTACAAAACACAGGCTATTCATTGCAGTTGGCAGTGACTTTTGTTTTAGAATGGAGTATTGTTCCAAACAGGAACTGATTTGGGGATGTTGATCAGATGTACTGTTCTATGTTCTGTTTGTTTGTTTTTTGAACTTCTTATAAGCATCCATTCCAAGATGGATGGGGGAAGTCTAGAGTAATTAGAACAACTGAAATGTCTCTTTATTTTTTAAAAGATTATAGCACACTTAATGGGCTACCAATAGGAAATAAGCCACCCATTAGTAACACATCCAAAGATCTGCCATATCCCATCCTACTAACCCCACTTAAATGCCAAAGAGAAAAACTGGACTTTGCAGTTTTGTCTGGAAAATTAATATCTGTCTAGAAAAATGGTGGGATAATTATGAGGACTGTTTGACTGCAAGAACCCACCTTTTGTATCCCAGGGGGAGGGGTAAGGAGTGATGTCGTGTATTGGCCAAGGCCATTCTCTTTGGCTTTTAGTGTGCCTTATGCCTCCCCTCCATTCCCCCTTGTCCCTCCTAAGTGGTTGCTTGACCTTGCCTTGAGATAGGAGTTGAGGCAGTCTTCAAGTGTGCGTTCATATATTATATTCCCACCATACCCAATAGCACTTTTAACTCTATCCCTTTTCTCTTCTCATTATACTAACAAACCCATCTGGCTGGGCAGAAACAACACACAGTGTCTTTGTTCACACATGTTAGTAATGATATAAGAGTTTTAAAAGTCAAACTCAAAATTCTATCTCAGGCTAACAAACATATATACTAACAGTTCCACACTGGAACCTGAGATGAGCGGAATGGCTGGGTTTCTCTGCTGCCATCAAAAAAACCATCAGTAGCATTCCACCAAAGCCCAACAACTTTGATGGCTTCACAAAGTTTATTATTAAAGCCACAAAGAAGTCGTGGTTACAGGAGCTTTTTTACGCCATGCTGGAAGCCAGAGAGCAAAATGCTCCTAAGGGAGTATGAAGCTACAGAAGACCTGGACTTAGCTGCTGCGCTCCTGGAATCAATGGACTCTACAAGATGACAACAATGAGAAGAGATAGTGGAGGCCACAGACATCACACACTCAAGCCATAAAGCATGGGCCCTTCTGCAGTGCCTAGGTAGAGTGCTGCCATCATGCACAGATGGCAAGTCACTACAAACCGTTTTAATTTATTCCACAGCCGAGTATTGCACACATGTTTGGAGAAGAAGCTCACTTAGAGACCTCATCAATATCCAGCTAAATGCAGCTATAAAACTTGTAACTGGCACCCTGAAGTCCACTCCACTGTCTTGGCTTCCAGGCCTTGGAAACATTTCTTCCTCCAAATGAGATGGCTACACTGAGCGAGAACAATAATGCTCTCACTAACTAAAAGCTTCTGCTCCATGACAGCCTTGTTCATCCACCTTGCACTCACTTTAAGTTCCTCTGGGTGGCTGGAGAAACTCTTCTGTCATCCAGTTTCAACCCAAGAGATACCCAGCAGATGCAGTTGGCAGGCTCTGTCATAAACCACAAGCACTGCATAGTTGATCCTACCGTCAAATCCCCTGGTTTGTTGCTCTGCTGAAGAAAATGAAAGACCATCAACCATATTAGGGTGTTACATGGAAGATGCATGCACCTGGAGAATCAAGGATTCACCACAGTGTGAATGTGGAGACCTCCAAACCTTTGAACACATTGTGAACAATTGCCCCATCTTTTCATTTCTAGGAGGTATAACAAAGGTACACTCTCAATTGCCTGAAGCCTTTGAAAAGATTTCAGGCCTCTCTATTAACTTGTAAATGTTGCTATTTCAATATGAGAGAAGTCTCAAACTCAAAAGTCAAGAGCCTAAAGAGTTTAGTCTTACAGCAACTTTTGCTGACTCTCATTGCACATAATGTGTGTGTGTTTAGGTGAATGTACTTTTAATAGCCTAATTAACAACTGAAAAATATTTATATGCACACATGCAATCAGTATAGATAAGTAAGTGGGCAGACATTATTTCTGAAAATCTGACCGTCATCATAACTGTTTGTGCTCATGAATCTCTGTGAATGAGACTTGGTAACTGCACTTTTGGGCACATTGATTTTCAGGAATTCAGATATGAATCCTGGTTAATGAACTTTAGAGAACAAAAATAATGGGAGTTGGAGTGTAATAATTATTTTCCAGAAAACTCTTTAAGCTTTCCCTTAGAACATGCAGATTCCAGAAATCTGCAGTAAATGACCATAATGGAATTTATTGCCTTGATCTTGTCACCATGAAGTTTCTGGGTCTCAGTATTTTTGGAGATGTGTTTTTTAAAGATTGTTTCACTCACAGTATCTTTTGAATCATTTAGTTCATAATGAAAAGGTGGTGCCCTGGAAAAACCTGCTGCCCACTGCAATATGTCACCTGGAATTACTATAGCTGCACTCCACAACTGTAAAGGGCCTTTTTATCAAGCGCTTGACTTTTGAATATCACACAATGTAATGCTGTGTGAACTGTCAGAAAGATTAATACTATGCCATGACCTTGCAATTTCTCAGAAAATGCCAGCAGTGGTGGCAAGCATAGCAAGTGCTTCAGCTTAATGATGATAAGAATTATTCCATCACTCAGAATAAAAATTCCAAGCAAAAGATTCACCTACACAGAACCTGAAGAAAATTATGACTTATGTTGGGAGGAGATCTGGTCATGAATGACCTCTCTCAAAGCAGTGGCCATAAAAAACACAGGCCCAGCAATTTTAGAAATGTAAGTTGCGTTTAAGATGATTGGTAGAGTGTCAAATCACCCAGTAGTCAGTAATTCTTCATTTTCACAGTTATGGAATCAAAACATGGTTACAACTCAGCTATTACAGTAGAAGGGTTATTTAATGTAGTTAAAGGAGGAAGCTTTTGAATTAAACTTTGCTTTTGGAGTGTAGGCAGGAGGTTTTCCTGATGCAGGGAGGGCTGCTTAAAGCCTGTGCTTTCATTCAATTGGGGCCTTCAGTTTAAGGCCCAAAATGCAGGGTGCACCCTTCTTTCCACCATCTACCCCCAAACTCTTATGCCATGACAGCTAGGAGAAGTTTACACTTATCATGATAGAAAAGAAAAGAGAATATGCCCTGTGATGAGATGTCCACCCCACACAGGTGAACTAAGGGTTAACAGGAGTCTGAGAGCTCAATTAGTCCACTTTGCTGTGCTGAAGGGTGTGTCAGGCTTCATTTGTTACTAGACCCAACTGTGAGGAGCTGGGACTTCTTTGTAAAAGAAGTGAAAGCTACAGAGGAGGCCCAGGAGAGAGGAGGTAGGAGTTTCTGTTCTCTGGGGGCAGCTAAGGAAGACTGACTGAAGAAGGGCACAGGGACAGAATTAATCCCTCTGGTTGGCCCTGGAAAGGGGATAAAGTACAGAGAGTCAAGCATCAGAGGGGTAGCCGTGTTAGTCTGGATCTATAAAGGCAGCAAAGAGTCCCGTGGCACCTTATAGACTAACAGACGTATTGGAGCATGAGCTTTCGTGGGTGAATACCCACTTCCACGAAAGCTCATGCTCCAATACGTCTGTTAGCCTATAAGGTGCCACAGGACTCTTTGCCGAGGGTACAGAGAGGCAGTCACGACAGGTCAGCATTCCAGCAGAGAAAGATGGAGCTAGAAGGACCTCGGGAGAAGCCCCTGAGAACAAAAGGGAAGCTGTGTTACACTGCAGGGAAGCAATACAAGGGGCTTGAAAATAGGAAGCGACACAGGGAAATGGTAGCATGCCCGAAGGAGACCTACCTGCTTAATACAAGGTCCCTGGACTAGAACCCAGAGCAGACCGTGGGCCAGGGTTCCCCTGTCAGCCCTGAGAAAGGAGCACATAAGCCTGACATAAGGATTTGAGCCCAGTGTGGGGCTGAAGATTGAGTCTCAAGGACAAACCAAGGAATAACCCAAGAAGCGACAGAAGAAGGTTTTGTGTCTGGACACGTTGGACTTTTAGTTGTACTTTTGTTCTCCCAGAAGGGGAGAGGATCTAAAGTTGCCAGGCCGAAGGAGCAAGTTATGAGAAGAGTCAGACCACCACAGGGCTGGAGTGACCCTAGGCACGAAACAGCAGCTATGCCACACAGAGCCATGAAGGTGTGCTCTAGCGGTGAGTCCATTCTTCTACATTCTCATGTATTTGTGAGAGGAATAAGGGTGAGTGAGTGTGAATATTTCAGATAAAAGAGAATAGAGGGGGAGGGGGAAGAACTATGGATTGCCCTGGCGGGTCCAGAATAAAGGGGAAACATAACTTCTGCATCTCAAATTATCAGGCCAGTTACATGCCCCAGGCGCAATTACAGTTTTTCAAACAAAAAAGGATGTGGATGAAAAATGAAATTTATTAGTCCTTTCCCTAGTTTCTGTCCAGTCAGCATGGAGCAGATTCTAGAGGACCACATCGCATGGAGCACTACAGCACAAAGGATATTGCATTAGCATTTTCTTGCAGTGAATCTGAATGATTCATGGTATCTAGGTCTTCTGTGAGGGCGACATTCTTTGTTTTATAAGTAATCATTCCTGATTGAGGCCCTGTTATGCAAACAGTTCCACATGGACAGATCCCGTCTGCTTTTGTATCAGGGCTCTAGCCCTTGGAGACAACAAGGCTATGCATTGGTGCAGGGGTGCCTCTAGGCTCAGCTAATTGCAGGATCAGGGCCTGAGTTTGCTCTTCTGGTGACTGGCAGCTCTGGGTATATCAAAGCTTTTATAAAATTTTAATTAAATGGGACTGTCTGCCAATTAGAGTACTGTGCGGTTACTGACCCACAACGCTGTGGGTATTTTTCAGTAATAGATCATGATACTATCCACCTTAGCATGTTGGTGCTGATTGATTTGCATTCTCACTGTACGGATATTTTTGAGTAACCATTCAATTGGGATACAAATCCCCGTGCTCCTATTGGTAAGTATCCCCCATGAAAATGGCCATCTCAACTTGTCATCCTCCTACTCCCACTTCTCTCAGTCCTCCTACTCCTCCCCTCTCCTGTGTAGGTTAAAACACCAAACTCCAGTGACTATGTTCATATTAATTTGTTCTTAGCTCTTGGTGGGTCAGGAAAGTGGCTACCCTTCTCCTTCCCACTCTTCTCTCCATCCATGCCTTCTCCTCTTAAAACCTGAGAGGGGAGCAGCCCTGAGAGACCCAGCACAGAGCTGTGCAATCTGAAGCGAGTAAAAGTGGCATGTGAGGTGCTGCAAAAGTAAGGTGGCTCAAACCAGCCCTGAGATGAAATCTGGAGCAGTGCCTCTGAGTGGAGCTTTACACCTCAGCTCCTCTTCCCAGAGCACTATCGCTGCTCCCTACACACCTTATCAAGTGGAGGGAAGGAAAATAAATGGAAGTGAAGTTAGAGAGTAGATGAGGGGAAAGAGAGAGACAGCCAAATGTTAAGATAACTAGAATATTTATGAGACACAAGGTGGGTGGGGTAAAAGACATTGCCTCTCTCACCTTGTTTCTCTAACATCCTGGGACCGACACAGCTACAACAACACTGCATAGAGTATTTATGAAATTATTCATTGGGAGATGGTGGTACAAAATTTCAGGAACAAGGAGTTCAAGTGGATATATATCCTTATTGTTCATGGCATAAGGCAATCACTAACTGAGCGGTTAGGAAGAAACTTCCTTTATGGGCAGGTGATTCCCTAACTCTCTCACACGGGGTTCAGTGTAACAGCCACTGAAATATCTGGGACTGGCTGCATTCACACAGGATGTAGAGCTGGATGGATCACTACTCAGATCCAGGATGGCAACTCCTGTGCTCTCCAGTTAACTGGATATCACTTTGTGCTGTAACTGTTTGGCACTGCTTAAGAGACCTATATAGCATTTTGCCAAGTATGCAGCGTTGTTTCTAGAACTTTGCATTGGGATGGCAAATGGGGTAGGTGTAAAATTTACCTACAGTAGATACTGATTTAAAGCTCAGACTGATTCAGAGTGATTATTTTGTTTGTGTAGGTGCTTGCTTTCCTCCACCCCCCACCCCAATTTCCTTATGTCTATATGCTGTCCTCTGAATTACTGTGCTAGTACACAATTAGATGGATTTTTTTCTCTGAGGGGACACTTTTATCTCTTCAGCCTCTCACTCTTGTAGTGTAATGATTCCTGTATACTGTTTATGTTGCATTCCTCCTTCCCCCCACCCCTTTTCTTGTTCCTGTGGGGTGAGTTGTGCCGAAATGATTATGGCAGCTGTAACTTCCTAAATCCCTCAGGGTGATAATAGTTCAGAGGTATCATTAAACAAAGACATTCTTAATATTGGACTCCTGTGCTGACTTGTAAGGAAGCACTAAGGCAGGGAAGATTAGAACTTAATATGGATAATAGCTAAACACATTTGAAAGAGGTGGGCCTCTGTAGAATTGCCGTGTACTTTCATAGTTGTTCTTGCAGGCTGACTTCTCATGATGCTGCAGTGGACAAGCTTCTCTTCATTATTTTTAAGTCTTTTTTTACAAATCTAGGGGGAAAAGCAAAAATCCCAAGGTTTGCTTCCTGGAGTTCACTGAATATCCTGTAATTATTTAAATAGAATCTCACAATAATATTTCTATATATTCTTGTGTCTTTGCCACTCTGTCTTCACCAATCAAGTGATGAATGAGACATTATCTTTGTAGCTACCTAATTCCATACAGATATTACAATTCTGTCAGTTCCTTCTCTCAGGTCGATCAAGTCCTTTAAACTATGCCAGAACGTATACGGGCAAATTGCCTTTTCTATAAATCCTGTTTCCTTGGGTATCATTGAATTCCTTGAGTTCAGATAATTAGAGCTTTTATTAAGTGAATCCCCATCCATTTGATTGTAGTATTCTTCAAAAAAAGAACAAAAAATATATTGTTTATATGACTGTTTCCATTTTGTCTGGTTGATCACAAATACAGAAACATAATGCAACCGTGTAGCTTATTATGCATCTTGTAGCACTTAAAAAATAAGTATGGTATTGATATGTTGGTCAGAATGTTTGTTTCTAGGGACAGATGGTGCCAGCTGCTTAGTACTGAATATCTCTAGAATATATATTTTCTTTGGCATGCTCTTATTTTAGTCCATTATAGTGAAATGGAGATAGGTCTTACTCAGAGATTCTTTCACCACTGAAAGGTGCTTAATGCCTACCAGTTCTTAGCCTTTCCTGTCTCCAGGAGATGGAAGGCTTCATTTGCTTCTGGCTGCCATAGGACTTTTTGATTTGTTAGCACTTTCAGCTACAACCTCTAATTTTTCTTTCTCTCCTTTCTCTCACTTTAAACTTTTTTCTTAAAGGGAAGAATCTGTGGGCCAGTGAGACATCTGTCTCCTAGCATGTTGCTAGTCATGCTTTTCCCTGTCCTCTCAGGAAGGTGGTGGGGCAGCAGATGAGTAGTGAATTAATAAAAACCTTCATATGCATTTCCTAGCTTGGAGAGGTACATCCTCTGCTCCACTGAAAAGGAACCAAGTCTTTGAGCAGTTCAAGACTCATTCCTTCCAGTCTACTGACAAATTAAAGGCTGCTTTCCTGAAAGTGGATAATCCCATAGTGGGGGTTTCCCATGAAGAGCATTCTTGCAGAGGGTATAGTTTCTCACATGGTTCCAGTGGACAAAGCACAGAAGTACTCAAAGATGCAAAGACCTAAATACTGCTGCTGTGCTTGTTGTCATGTATACATCCTATTCTTCTCACTTTTTCTCTGGGGTAATTACAGAGAATGAAGACCCTGGGAAGCTGTGTAACTTACTTTCACTTCTTGACTGAATTGCTAACTTTGCATGATGACATCTACAATGCCATCCATTTGTCTGTGGAGAGTGTGGCCACATCATTTACAGCACAGATCCTCTGGCTCTGTTCCTGGTAGGCCAACTCTACTTCAGAGGCCTGCCTCCTGGCCAAACACATTCAAGGATAACTGACTTTTTGGAAAGTGTTTGGAGAGGTTGATGAAGTCACTGAGGGAGAGGCCTCTCTCAGGAATACTTAAGCAAAGCCTAAAAAAGAGAAATCTGTTTAAATCTTTCAGATGACCCAATTCAAAGGTAATCTAAGATGAGATCATGTAAACCAAATTCCTGCTTCTCAGCATATAATTTACATTATTTTAGACCCATACCTACTTACCAATGTGTAACTTACACTTCCCCATACAATTCACTTGTACATTTGGCCTACTGAGTTTAAGAGGGAGTCCACATTTTCCCCCAGCTCACACTGAGGGTGCTAGAGAAAGGAGAAATTACACCAATTTGCCATTGTCTGTCTTCAAATCCAGGCCATCTCTTCTATTATCCTTCCTTAGGAAGGGACTGGGACATATGTGATCTATTATGTAGTTTCATACTATGTCTACACTTGCATGCCTACCCAAGTACTGAATCATGTAATGCTTCCATGTGTTCCCCATTCCCATGTCCACCTGTGCTGTGCTAGACATGTGTATATTGCGGTGTATATGTGTATACCTGTGTCCACACTGCCACTGTAGATACATGATGTTAGTGCTGCCATTTCAGAAGCATTATCCCAGGGCTCTGTGTGTTACAGGGAGACACTCTAGGAGCTGCTTTTCTGTGTGTTTTTGATACTATCCTCTGCCTTCCCGCATTTGCCAATCTCAGTTCCTGATCATGTCACCTCTTATTGTTATTCCCTGAGAAACTATGTGGTAGACATACAGCAATTGGATGATGATCTGGTTTTGTTCCGGCTCCTTATTGTAAGACAAATGATTATGCAGTGGAGTGGGCTCTTGGCAAGATGCTGGATGGAATTTGGGCAGCATTTGCTGACACATCAAAAATGGTTGAACTTGAGGGTCAATGACAATTCATTCAGCTCACACTGTACAAATATAGTGAATGCTGGTTGTTATAGGATCCCCGGGCTACAACCTGGAACCGTTGCACCGCTGTGTCCCCTTAACTCTCCAGCCTGGGCTGTCTCTCATAATGCTTGGCCAGTGACAAGCAGCAAATCCCTCCAGGCGCTGTTATCACTCAGCCATCAGCACACAGAGACACACCCAGCTAAATTACATGAATGCTCTCCAAGCCACTCGTGAACTATACAGAGTGAGAAACCAGCAAATCCCCCCACCCTCAGCCTTGCACTTCAGAAATGTACCATCTTACACTGCTCAAGACCTTCTCTTGAACAATGAAAGCTCAATAAATAGTTTGCCACTTCGTCAAAGGGCAATGGACATGCACCAGCCTTTGTAATCTGAGCAGATTCCCCAAGAACTTCAGACAAACTCACTGGTAAGGATAAAACATTAAAATAAGTTTATTAACTACAGAAAGATAGATTTTAAGTGATTATAAGTGGTAGGCATAAAGATCAGAGATAGTTACCAAAGAAAATAAAAAATAAACACACATTATAAATCCTAAATTTTCAGACTAAGAACGATTTGAATCAAACAGTTTTTCTTACCCAACTGGATGTTGCAGTTAGGTTACAGTTTGTAATACACATTTTTCCTTCTCAGCCTGTGACCAATCTCTGCAGTTCAAAGTCTTTCTATTCCCAGCATTCTTATTGCCTTCAGAGCAGGTGGGAGAGGAGAGAGGTGGGTCTCATGATGCCACTGTCCCTTATTTTATACTCTCAATTCATGTCCCAGGGAAGATAATGGCCCAGCCATGTCCTGGTGGCCCTTGCTGAATCACAGAGTTGAGCAATCCTCATTGTGTGGTGCTTGCACAACCGAATCATGGAGCTGAGAAATCCCCATTGTGTGGTGCTTGCACAACTGCCTCTAACAGAATTGTAAATCTCTTGTTTACAATTCCCCGCTGGTCAATGGCCCGTGATGGTTGCATAACACCTGTTTGGGTGTGAGTCATCTCCTTTGTTGCCACTGGAGAGCTAGCTGTGGGCATCTCCTGAACACACAACATATTTCAATAACCATATAGCTGAATATCATAATTCCACATACAATGATGATACACATATTTTGACAGAATGAGTTTCACCAGATCACTCTTTCATATAATATCTTTCATGGCATCCTTTGTACAAAACATAATCATGTACAAATGAATATGGGGCATACAGCGTGCTATTTTAAGATACATTACATTACACTGATATTGCCATAGCATACCCTTGGGTGGTCTGTCACTTCTGGTGCAGGAAAACTAGCACAGTGAGTGGGATCACATTATTCTGGAAACCTGGGATGACCAGCAGTGGCTTCAGAACTTCTGGATGAGGAAACATGGAGCTGTGTGGCACGCTCCAGTGCCAGACTACTTGATTCAGGGAAACTATATAGGTTTAGAAGCAAGTTGCTATTGCCCTGTGGACGCTGGCTACACTAGACAGCTATAGGTCTGTTGCAAACCACTTTGGGGTTGGAAAGTCCACTGTTGGGGTCGGAAAGTCCACTGTTGGGGTCATGGAGGTGCAGGTTTGTGAGGCAATTAACACTGTAATTTACTCATGGGTGTTTGCCATAAGAAAAGCTTCAGAAATAATAGCTGTATTTCAGAGAAGGGGGTTTCCAAAGTGTGCAGGGGCAATTGATGGCACCCATATCCCAGTACTTTGCCTGTCACAAGGGGCAAGTGAGTATGTGAACCAAAAGGTTACTAGTCACTCTTTCTATGAGGCTTAAGATGGGTCTACACTTATAGTTGCAGCGCTGCAGCTGCACTGTTGTAACGCTTCAGTGTAGACACTACAGTGACAGCAGAGGCTCTCCCATTGCTGTAGATAATCCACCTCCCCAAGAGGCAGTAGGTAGGTGGACAGAAGAATCTTTCTACTGGTTCAGCACTGTCTATACTGGAGGTTAAGTTAGCTTAAATACATCTCTCGGGGGAGTGCATTTTTCACACCCCTGAGAGATGTAGCTATGCTGATGTAACTTTTCAGTGTAGACCAGCCCTTAATGAACCACAGAGGCAAATTCATGAATACAAACGTGGGAAACAATGGAAAGGTTCATAATGCCAGGGTGCTGAAGAGATCAGGATTGTACTTGAAGAAAAAGAAGGGACTTTATTCCTAAGAAGTTATATGGTGCTGTACAGGTGTCTGTGCCAACTGTAATTTTGGGGGATATGACATATCTGCTCCTGCTTTGACTCATGAAACCATACCCTCACATCAATGACCCTGGAAAAAAAGGAATTCAATGACAAGTGATATAACTGTAGGATGGTTGTGGAGTATGCATTTGGTTGGCTGCCTACGCACCCTCCTTGCCCCAAATCTGGATGGCAGTGTGGCAAACACCATGCATATAATTGTCACCTGCTGTGCACTACATAACATTTGTGACAATAAAGGGATGTGCTTCTGTTCCAAGTGGGATCTGCAGAAGTCTGGTTTACAAACTCTTTGCAGGCAGCTGGATGCCACACACGTGCACAACGGTCCCACTTCCCAGGGGGCAAGGAAAATTCAGGAATGCCATATACCCACACATCTTGGCACAGCAGGATGACATATGCATATTCCAGGGGACTCCTTCATATCCTATAAAGCTGCTGAGGGAACATACATGGGGCTTTGCAAGATATTTGTTCCCCCATAGCTGAAGGTCATTAGCCATTCATGTAACATTGCACACACTTAAGACAATTATAACAGGGCACCTCCATTGGGTTATCACCTCGGAGTTGGATTTGTGCTGTGGAGGATGGCAGCCAAGTTATGAGATCACTGTGCAATGTTTTTTTCCCGTCACTATTCACGTTTCTGTGCCTTTCTTATCAGAAGCACTTAAACTTGTTAAAAAGTGTATTACCGTTTTCTTGGTTGAGGAATACTGCACCCATTGTGTTTTTGATCTTTTATTGTCAGCAGTGCTACATGCAATTAACAGTTCTTAGAGAGCATTAATCCCTGGTTAAAACTGCTTACAGTTTTGGGCAGAGGTTGGCAGGATACTGGCAGTCACTGTTCTTGCTGGTATGTTCCCTCCTCCTTTGTTGTTCTTTGGTTTTGATTTTCAACATGTGTAATAAAGCCATTCAGACTTTGACCCCTTTTGTGTGTTTTAGACATCTGCTATGTAGAACAATAGTAGTGTTTTTAAAGCACATAAAACATTATATGAACTGCATTTTCCCCATCCTTCCCATGTATCCATATGACTTAAGATTTTTCTGAGTGTTAGGAGAAACTGAAATATAATTGTGCTATGATGGAATCAGTTTTTTACTCACTATTCAGTTATACAAGGTAGGAAAATTGCAGCCCATTCAAGAACAAAAAATCACCTTTTGTTCATCAATAGGAAGGAGGCCAACACACAGTTAAACAAAGCATTCTGTTTAATAAAAGTCTGAGGTAGAAAGTTTAATGGATTTTGAAATCAGAAAAACAACACAATGTTACCAAAGTAACTGTTCACAACTGAGAACGCTGCCAACGTCCTAATATCTTTGCAACTGCCTCCTACCCCTCCTCATCAGAAGGGGTGAATGACAGGGGACAGTGACTCTTGGTAAGAATCAGGGATACCTCCTGCATGAGGTTTTGAGGGCAGGGGCAGTACTTGGTGGTGCTTCAGTACTCCTGCAGGCTCAGCGTTCTCCCACTAGTCAGTTGCTGGGATGGGTGGGTGGATGGATGCATATGTCACTACAACAGGATCATCCATCTCAGCAGCATCCTGGGTGGCAGCCGGAGAAGAAGTAGGAAGAGGAAGAAGCTCATGAACCAGTTCTGGGACATCAGCAGCAGCTGGACAGTGCACTCTTTCGGCCATTGGTTCAGTTAGCCTCTCCAGTAGGAGATGTTCTCATTCCCTGTAGCTTGTCTACAGCTCCATGAACAGATTTGTTAGTGTCTGTCTGCTCCTGAAGAGACTGCTTCTCTGCCAATTCAAGGAGAAGAAGAGCATTCTAGCTTTTGGCCCTTGGAACATGCCAAGAAATTCCCCCCATTGACATAATTTTGCTGTAGAAGGCCACTGTTTTGATACTTTTCAGCATTCTAGGAATATCTCTCTCACTATCTTTGCTTCTCAGACAACTTTTCCAGCCCTTGAGGGATGTGCAGAGGCTACTAATGGTGAGAAACACTATAATAGTGTTTATAGCAATGTGAAATGTTCTTACTGTCTCAACAGGGATGGGGGAAAGTGAGGTACTTCATTCCAGGGCTATTTTGCCAGTTTGCAATTTTTTTCCTAGGGCTGGCCAACATTTGGAGAACATAGCAGTTTTCAGGATATCAGAAAGGGAAAGACAGGTGGTTTTCTAGTCCTGTGCAGGAGATCACACAATCTGTGCCAGAGACATGTTTCTGCTAATGTTTACCTGTCTATATATTGTTGAATGGAGGAGTCTGGTCAGCTACAAAAGTGAAACAAGCAGGTTTGCACCACTGGTGAACCTGAAGAACCAGCTGGAGTTTGTGCTGAAACAGAAATTTGCTGAAATATGGTTACATGATTGAGAGGCACTTATATTGGAAATTGACTACATTCTGAGCTAGGATACAAGGATTTAATGCAAAAGGAGATCTGAACCATGTACCACCCCTACCCAACCCAGCTTTACCTGAAAAGCATGTGTTGTATCAACCAGGCAAGCTACTAACAAGCTTCAATAGGACTTTATTTTCAAAGTGGAAACCTCTTTACCAAGCTGCTACTGCACCCTCTGTAGCTTTCTCCCAGCATCTCAACTCCTCCCCCTCCTTCCTGTTTCCTGTCCTTTCAGACTCCCAAAAGCCAGTTCTCCCAGTTCTAATAATTACAAGCAACATCTAAACACCACATTTCTTCCTCTCTTAAGAAACTCTCCCAATTAAAATAAACATTATTGTTCTAACCACAGGAACAAATATGAAACAAGACACTATACTGTTGGCAGAAATATTACACTGAAAACACTGTAGATACCTCATAACATAGTCTCTAGTCCAGACAGGTGGTCGTCTGGGTCTGACAGGCCATCTCTCAAGCGCCGGTTCCAGTGCAATGTCTTGTTGTGTGGATACTACGGTGAAGTCATCCAATGCAGACTGGGTGTTGGCATAATCTCCTCTTGGTGCATAGGCAGGTGCAAGATAAGAAGCATTCCATACCCACCCATCAGAAAGTCGATAGGTGTAAGGTCCCTTCTTCTCTATGATTTTAAGAGGAGCTGTGAATTTATGGTTCCCTTTGCGTAAAATTCCAGGTTTTCGTATTCTAATGAAGGAACCACACTCAAACTTTGGTTCCCTAGCACCCCACTGCTTGTCTGTGAAAGCCTTAGACTTTGCTTGATTCTATTCAACTGTTTTTCTCACCTCATCCTCATTTGGGGCATCAGGTCATGCCTTTAACAATCCAGCAATGTTCAGTTTAGTATTCATCTGTTTCCCATGCAGTAACTCTGCAGGTGATCTTTGCATTGTGGCATGTTGTGTAGCCTGGTATGCTTGCAAGAAATCAGTAGTGAGGGTATCCACAATCGCCATTCCAGTTTAGCCATTTGCAAACTCTCTTTCAAACTTCCGTTAAACCGTTCGATTTCCCCATTGGCTTGAGGGTAATATAGGGATGACTTTCTGTTTAAAATGTTCCTCTCTTCTAGAAAAGTTTCAAACTCCAGGGAAGTAAATTGACTACCATCATCTGAAACCAGTTCTTTGAGTTTACCTTCCCTGCTAAAAACTGAAGAGAGGAACTTAATTACTGTAGCAGAAGAGATTTGCGATGTAAACGCTACCTCAGACCATTTACTGAAATAGTCTATTAAAGTGATGGCATAACGGCAGTCAATTGGAGCAGTATCAAAGGGTCCTACAATGTCAATCACCACTTTTTTCCATGCAGATTCAGGAAGAGGAACAGGCTGTAATGGAGGGGTACATGTCACTGCTGTCTTATCATGCATTTGGCAAGTGACACAGGATTTTATGAGTGCTTCAGTTTGAGAGTCCATCCCTGGCCACCAATACAGATCCCATAGTCATTGTTTGGTTCTGACAATTCCTTGATGAGTATCGTGTGCCAGGTGTATGAGTTCTGACTGTAATTCTTCTGGTACAAGTAGCTGGTGTGTACCTCGTAGCACACAGCCATCAAAAAAAGAAAGTTCATCCCAAACTCTAAAATAAGGCAGCAAAACTGGGTCAAGGTTTTTTGGGTGACTGGGCCATCTCTTTGTCAGAAATTCCTGTAGTTTTTGTTGAATTGGACATGCTGAACAAGCAGCTTGAAATTGTTCTCTTGTAACTGCAGTGAGAGCGCTTGTAATAAGCGCAACCACTACATACTTATCCTCCGGTGGACCATTTGGTGAAGGCAAAGGCAGGCGAGAAAGGCAATCAGCGATCACATTTTGGTTTCCAGGCTTATATTCCAGTTCATAATTGAAAGAGAGTAGTCTTGCAGACCATCGAGCAATACGGTATCCCGCTCTTCCCAGTTCTTTCATGGTGAGCAACGTCATCAAAGGGCTGTGGTCTGTGCGCAACTTGAACGTGCGGCCCCACAGGTAAGTTCTCCATTTTTCAGTAGCCCAGACACAAGTAAGTGCTTCTTTTTCAACTGTAGAATATTTCTTCTCAGCATTACTTAGTGTCCTTGAAGCAAATGCAACAGTCCTCTCTGTGTTGTCTTCATGAAATTGTGTGAGAACAGCCCCAAGTCCATAATCAGAAGCATCAGTAGTTACAATTGTGGGCAATGCAGGACTGAATAGTGCAAGTACTGGACTATGTACAATCAAGTCTTTCACCGTTTAGAAACTAGAGTGTGCATCCATTGTCCACACTAACGTTGAACTTCTCCGTAGTAATTCCCATAACAGTTCAATGACAGAAGCATAATTAGGAATGAATTTTGCATACCAGGACCCAAGAAGGAACATAAGGTTTGCAAATCTGTTGGAGGAGGAGCATTTGAAATTGCCAGGATATGATCTGGATCAGGTTTTAGTCCAGCCTGTGAAATTGTATGCCCCAGAAAGGAGAGTTCAGTTTGTCTAAATTTGCATATGGACCTATTGAGCAGGAGGCCTGCTTTGCTGTTGCAGTTTGGTACAGACTGCAGGTTATTGTCATGCTCCTCAGAAGTATTTCCAAACACGATAATATCATCCAGATGGTACTGAACTCCATGTTGATTCTTCAGAATCAATGACATCATTTTTTGAAAGGCACTTGGGGCAGATGCGAGACCGTATGGAACACGTTTAAAACAAAATAGTCCCTCATGTAATAAATGCTGTGAGGTCTCTGCTATCTTCATGTAACATAACCTGGTGGTATGCACTCTGCAAATCAAGAGTAGAAAACATCTTTGCTCCACGGAGTTCTGCAAATACTTCTTCTATGTGAGAAAGAGGATGGATGTCAGTCAGAATAGCTTTATTTGGCTCCCTTAAGTCCACACAAAGGCGAATGCTTCCACCCTTCTTCTGCATCACTACTATAGGTGAAACCCATTCTGAGGTGTCGATCTCTTCAATAATGTCCTTTTGAACAAGATTTCTAAATTCCTCTGAAACAGCTTCCCTCACTGAAAATGGTAAGTGCCGTAACTTCTGTCTTACAGGCATCACATTATTCCGCATTTTAACTTTATGCAGAGACCCATAAGAACAGCCGAGTTTCTCCTCAACCTGGTGTTGGGTCCCAGCTGAAACTGATGTGTGTACCGCAAGAGTGCTTTGCTGAGGAAGATCAGTTCATCCATTAACTACCCTGAGATTTAAAGCAGCCAATAAATATCTGCCAAGGATAGGAGTGCCTTTGTGGACAATGTAGAACTCTGCAATTACACAGCAATCACCAAAAGTAACTATTACTGGCAGGCAGCCATGTACTGGAATATGGTTTTTCAAATAGCACACCAAGTGAAGTTTGGGTTCAGTAAGAGGCACATCTTTAAAGCAATGGAGATAGATGGAATCAGGTAGTATAGATACTGCTGAGCCAGTGTCCAACATTAGCTGAACTGAGTGTGGTTTGCCTGAGGGTATGGTGAAAATGTTTACAGTGCACTTTATCTGTTCTGGAATATGTGCAGTAGTGATTTTGTCCACGCTCAGCACAGTAACATCTGGTATTGTAACTGCATGCACCTGTTGATTGAACTGGCTACTGCGACATACTTTAGCAAAATGTCCAATCTTTTTGCAATGATTGCACTGAGCTACTTTTGCTGGACATCCTGTGTAGCTTGCAAGATGTTGTGGGGATCCACAGCGAAAGCATGCTTTTACTGTATTTTGAATTTGCTGATTCGGTGGTTTTTCATTGTTTTCCTCTTGCAATTGTGTGTCTGCAGTGGTAGTGAACTTTTCTGCAGAGGAGTCACAGCCTGGACTGTGCCTCCTGTATCCATGCTCATTATTTTGGCTTCAGCTGTAGCTGACTCAATCTGAGTAGCAATGGTTCTAGAAATAAGCATGGTTGTTTTCTCAATGAGCTGGCCTCTAATCACCTCATCAACCATATTCCCAAAGTCACAAATTACAATCAGACTCCTCAGGGAAGCAATATACTGCATTATAGTTTCCCCTGGTTTCTGCTCACGCTGGCGAAATCTGTAGCAATTAGCTACTACATTCACTTTTGGCACAAAAAAATTCTTTAATGCAGTGAGTGCAGTCTCATATTTATCATCTGCAAGGGGAAAAGTGTAAAATATACGCTGCCCTTTTGCTCCAAGGCAGTGGATTAGCAGAGCACGCTTTCTTACATCAGAAATCTCTGTAGCACTGATTGCAAGCAGATAAGTCTGAAACATATGGATCCAGGTAGTAAAAGCAATTGGAGGCTCACCTGGGATTTGCAGAAAGGGTGTAGGTGGGCTCAGAGGCAGAAGATCCCTCCTCATCGCCAAAATGTTGTATCAACCAGGCAAGGTACTAACAAGCTTCAACAGGACTTTATTTTCAAAGTGGAAACCTCTTTACCAAGCTGCTGCTGCACCCTTTGTAGCTTTCTCCTAGCCTCTCAACTCCTCCCCACTCCTTCCTGTTTCCTGTCCTTTCAGACTCCCAACAGCCAGTGCTCCCGATTCTAATAATTACAAGCAACATCTAAACACCACAGCATGGCTCTGTGCCTGCTAACAGTGGTGAAATGGACAGGAAAAAAATGAGGCACACTGCAACTTCAACTCAGCACCACAGCCCCTCACCTCAGACAACTGGAAAGGGACACCGCACTGTTTTTATCCAACATCCAGACCAAATCCTTCTCCCACCCCCACTCTCCCAGCTTGTGTAACATGATTCTGCATGTTGCAGACACCTGGGGCAGAGGCTGTAAAGACTGGGTAATCTTCCACGGGGAAAACGGCCTCTGTAACTACTTTCCCTCAAACAATCACCTATATGTTTCTCTATGTTTTATTCGCTTCTCCAACTGGGACCTATCCAACTCTCTGTGAAGCCCCAGGACCTCAATCCCTGACAGCTGGCTGAGAAATTGCACAGACACAAAGGTACAGTGATATTTTTCCTTTGTAAATTGTTTGAAAAAATAGCTTTAGCCCAGTGGTTCCCAAGCTTGTTCTGCCGCTTGTGCAGGGAAAGCCCCTGGCGGGCTGGGCCAGTTTGTTTACGAGCCGCGTCCGCAGGTTCGGCCAATCATGGCTCCCAGTGGCTGCGGTTCGCTGCTGCAGGCCAATGGGAGCTGCTGGAAGTGGTGGCCAGTATGTCCCTCGGCCCGCGCCGCTTCCAGCAGCTGGTATATTTTGCAGAATGAAGTACAGACTAGGAAAACTATGAGTGGGGTTGGAGTATTGCACTAACACCATTTTAGCACTAGTAATCATAGAAAACAAATTCAGTGATATGTGTATTCAGGATGAAGTATAAAAATTATGGAAGTGATTCTGGCACTTTGCAATGCTCTAATAGCACCATGTTTCAAGTACAGTGTAATAATTTTCACCTTATGAGAAGGACAGTTAGCTATTGAAATGAGACCGTGAACAGTATCAAAGTTTATTGACTGTAGATGTTCACATGAAATGTAGGTTTGTCTGTGAGAGACGGAGATAAAATAAGGTGAATGTGTAGCAAGATTAATTTTAGATTTGATATTCCCAATTAAAATAGCACATTTAAAATTTGATTTTCAAAAGGATTGAGTTTGGTATCAATACACTTTCTAATGTGATTATCATATTAGTATTGGTTGCTTCTGTCTAATCTAAGTGAATATGTTGCAAGGGATCCCCACAAAGGGTACATCTACACAGGGATAAAAGATCCGCGGCATGGCGTGGGTCAGCTGACTCAGGCTCGCAGGGCATGGGTTACAGAGCTAAAAATTGCTGCGTAGACATTTGGACTTGAGCTGATGCCTGAGCTCCGGGACCCTTCACCTTGCAGGGTCCCTGTTACCTCACAGGTAAGGAATAGGTTATGATAAAATGGCCACAACTTTGTGTCATAAATAATACAATTTAAACAAATGAAGGCAGGGAAAAAACGTAGACTTTAGAGCACCGGATGGCGGCAGCCGCTCAGATTGGCAGACCCATCTGGAGATACTATCCAGCCTGTCTAGGCTTGGATACGCAGCTTGCACTAAGCCACACTTACCCCCGCTAGTGAGGGCTAGAGCTGCCACTGAGACAGAGACAAGGCACAAAATCTGGTGAGTTTTTAGGGCCTTCTTACACACACATCCCACCTTTCTGAGAGATCGCAACACCTACTTCCTAGCCCAACCCACCAAATTTACCCCATCGGCAAAGACTATGTCTGCCCTAAAGTTGCAACATGGTGCATTTTGGATTCCACATGTTCTGGTGCAATTCTGGCTTAACCAAAACAGAAAAGAAAATGCAATGGTTTTGCAACATCCGATATATTTAGCAATTGTACCCCAATGCAATCTCGTGAGGAAAATGCTGATTGCTTGCTCTAAACCTGGCACCTCCCCTCCCCCAGTGAATGGGTGGGAAAACCTTGCTGTGGCAGGAGGAGAGTCTGACTGGCCCTTTGCTCCTCCTTCAGCTAAGCCTAATCCTGGGGAGAGAGGGCAGCTCTGTTCCTACCAGCCAGTAAGAGGGCTCATTAGAACCAGAGGTGCAGCCTGGCACCAAGCTGGGCTGTAATTGGTTGAGAGGGGTAAACTGGCCCTGTCATAAACTTAACTTCTTCAGCCAGCCACCACACTCAAAGTCTAGGTGGAGGATGGCAGCGGACAGCTCAGCTGAATTATCATTGGAGGGTAATTTGTCTAAGTGGGCAAATGTGGGTGTTGGTAGGTTGAATTTTGTTAATACATATCAGATGGGCCTAGCAGATTGTCTGAGAAACTATTGTGACAATTTGCAGAATTTTCTACAAAGCAAGATACATGGATTTTGCTTTGAACTTCAAACTGTCTTGTTCTCTGCACTGTAGGAGGCTAAAATCTCAAGGAAGAGGTTGTGATTGTATTATATGTAGTGTGAGCACTGTCTAGGAAGAGCAGAGATGGGCATATTTTGGTAATTCTCATCAGCTATCAGACTGTCTTAGTCTAAATGAAGCAGTCAGAGACCACTGGATCCCAAAATAGAAGTGAGTCAAGGAGAGGCTGGGGATGATCAATAACATCTAGAAGCACCTGTCCATCTTTCAGAGTGAAATTTCCTTCTTCTTTGAGTCATGTCCCTACGGGTTCTCCACTTCAGGTGTGCATGTGCCTCACAAGCCCTTGGTTGGAGATTTCTAGCTAGCAGTGCATGTTCAGCACATACATGTGCCCTGTGCCTCCTCATGGCAGGCACTGAGGCTATATAGGGATGTGAGAGCGAACCGCCCTCAGTTCCTTATTTAGCACGTTGGCCCAAGATGGAATGGTAGCATGTCCACCTAGGGCATACTCTGCTTTCCTCTTTACTTTTTTCTATGAAAGTTAGTTATTTTAGAGTTGTCATTAGTGTTAGTACAGTTTGTTAATTTATGAGAGAGGACTGTTTTTCTCTGGGACACTTGTCCTCTCCTGGCAGTGTATTCCTGCTTCACCAAGCTTCAGATTCTGCCTCTCCTCCTGGGAGAGTATACCAGTGAGCGATGGATACTCCAAGTGTGTCCATTGCCTGGGGGAGTTCCATAACTCCCATAAGTGCTCCTTTTGTTTAACCCTTAAGTCCTGGGCTATGAAGAACAGGGAGCTAAAGCTCAGACTGTTGACGATGGAACATTCCCTGCAGCCATCCTCTGAGCCAGATCAGGAGACCGCCCCGGACATCTTTCTCTGGACAGCTCAAGTGCCCTGTCAATCTCAGGGCATGCTTCTCTTAAGAAAAGGAAGACTTTGGAGCACTCTCGGAAGACTCCCCCAAAAAGGGGCACAGACTCGATATCTAAGAAGCCAGATCCAAAAAAGCCCAGGTCCCCATCAATGTCCTTGGTCTCCAAGGATATCCTGGAGGCCAAGGCCTCTTCCCCTGATACAGGCAGGCCCATAAAGTCACAGATCTCCAAGGAGAAGAACCATGGCTCAGATAGGGCCACCCTTCACTATTACCCTTCACTAGTAAGGAGAAGCACCAGGTACTATTGAGCTCAGCCCCATCATTGAAGCATTCTGCTCAGCTGTTGGTGCCATCACATACCTTAACCCTGCCATTGGTACCGATGCGAGTAGCTCAGCCGGGGGTGCCTGAACAAGTGGCATCCTTGGCACTAAGCAAGCATCGGCATCTGGCAAGGTCTGTGGACTGCTCATTATCACTGCTACCCAAGATCCACAAACCCGGAAATGCTGGACGCCCCATCATCTCGGGCATTGGCAATCTTACTGAAGGACTGTCCGGATATGTGGACTCTCTACTCAGACCCTACATCACCAGCACTCCCAGCTATCTCCGTGACATCACTGATTTCCTGAGAAAACAACAATGCATTGGTGATCTTCCAGAAAACACTATCCTAGCCACCATGGATGTAGAGGCTCTCTACACAAACATCCCACACACAGATGGAATACAAGCTGTGGAACAGTATCCCTGATGATGCCACAGCACAACTGGTTGCTGAGCTCTGTGACTTTATCCTCAAGCACAAGTATTTCAAATTTGGTGACAATATATACCTCCAGACCAGTGGCATCGCTATGGGCACCCGCATGACCCCACAATATGCCAACATTTTTATGGCTGACCTGGAACAATGCTTCCTCAGCTCTCGTCCACTCACGCCCCTTCTCTGCCTCCGCTACATTGATGACATCTTCATCATCTGGACCCATGGGAAGGAAACCCTGGAAGAATTCCACCATGATTTCAATAGCTTCTACCTCACCATCAACCTCAGCCTGGAACAATTTAGACAGGAGGTCCATTTCCTAGACACCACGGTGCAAATAAGTGACAGTCACCTTAACACCACCCTATACCGAAAACCCACCAACTGCTATGCCTACCTTCATGCCTCCAGCTTCCATCCCAGACACACCACACAATCCATTGTCTACAGCCAAGCGCTGAGGTACAACCGCATTTGCTCCAACCCCTCAGACAGAGACCAACACCTACAAGATCTTCACCAAGCATTCTCAAAACTATGATACCTGCACGAGGAAATAAGGAAACCGATAAATAGAGCCAGATGTGTACTCAGAAGCCTCCTTCTGCGAGACAAGCCCAAGAAAGAAACCAACAGAACGCCACTGGCCATCACCTACAGTCCTCAGCTAAAACCTCTCCGATGCATCATCAGTGATCTACAACCCATCCTGGACAACGATCCCTTACTTTCACAGGCCTTGGGAGGCAGGCCAGTCCTCGCCCACAGACAACCCGCCAACCTGAAGCATATTCTCACCAGCAACTACACACCACACCATAGTAACTCTAACTCAGGAACCAATCCATGCAACAAACCTCGATGTCAACTCTGCCCACATATCTACACCAGTGACACCATCACCGGTTCATTCACCTAACCAGATCAGCTACACCATCACCAGTTCATTCACCTGCACGTCCACCAATGTAATATACGCCATCATGTGCCAGCAATGCCCCTCTGTTATGTACATTGGCCAAACTGGACAGTCCCTACATGAAAGGATAAATGGACACAAATCAGATATTAGGAATGGTAATATATAAAAACCTGTAGGAGAACACTTCAAGCTCCCTGGACACACAATAGCAGATGTAAAGGTAGCTATCCTGCAGCAAAAAAACTTCAGGACCAGACTTCAAAGAGAAACTGCTGAGGTTCAGTTCATTTGCAAATTTGACACCATCAGCTCAGGATTAAACAAAGACTGTGAATGTCTAGCCAACTACAATAGCAGTTTCTCCTCCCTTGGTGTTCACACCTCAACTGCTAGAAGAGGGCCTCCTCCTCCCTGATTGAACTAACCTTGTTATCCCTAGCCTGATTCTTGCTTGCATATTTATACCTGCCTCTGGAAATTTCCACTACAAGCATCTGAAGAAGTGGGTATTCACCCATGAGAGGTTATGCTCCAATACGTCTGTTAGTCTATGAGGTGACACAGGACTCTTTGCCGCTTCATTATCACTGTTACCATCGGCTCCAGCCATGATGACTTCAGCTCTGGTGTTGGTATTGGTGTCCTTTCCAGTACCACAGGAGTTCTGATACTTGAGGGATAGCTCAATGATGGATAAACCAAAGCCCCATTGCTGTCAGGTAAGCATCTCATGATACTGAGACCTCAGGCTCTGAGTGGCCTCTGCACACCACAGGACTCTCCTCTCTCTTCATTGGCTGCCTCCCACTCCCCCCCCCAGGGAATGATGTGGAGGAAGACAAAGAGGAAGACAAAGACTCCTAGGCAGTCTCCTCAATTTCTGTTAGGGGTTATCCTACATATCCCTTTGGGAATCTGCCCTCATGCAGGGAGGACTTCGAGCCGCATCAAGCACAGTGGAACCAACTCTAGATGCCACTCCCATTTCCTTACAGACCCCCAGAATGGCCATATTGAGACTGGTGGGCTACCTATTGTCAATAATTCAATAAACTACCAGTACCATCCCTTAGGGACACTGGGGTTCCACATCCTCCCTCTACCCTTCTAAGGACAGAGGAGATATTTGAGGAGGTGGAGGAGAAGGTATATTAGGAAGTCACTGCTGAAACTTCCATTTCATCATCATCTTGGAATGAGGTGGTCATGTCAATGACTTCAAGCAATTCCAGGTCCTCGTTAGAAGGGTAGCAGACACTCTGCAGATCCCTCTGGAGGTGGTCTGTCATAAAAATAAAGGGAAGGGTAAACCCCTTTGAAATCCCTCCTGGCCAGGGGAAAGCTCCTCTCACCTGTAAAGGGTTAAGAAGCTAAAGGTAACCTCGCTGGCACCTGACCAAAATGACCAATGAGGAGACAAGATACTTTCAAAAGCTGGGAGGAGGGAGAGAAACAAAGGGTCTGTGGGTCTGTCTGTATGCTGGTTTCTGCCAGGGATAGACCAGGAATGGAGTCTTAGAACTTTTTGTAAGTAATCTAGCTAGGTATGTGTTAGATTATGATTTCTTTAAATGGCTGAGAAAAGAATTGTGCTGAATATCTTTTTTGTAACTTAAGGTTTTGCCTAGAGGGGTTCTCTATGTTTTTGAATCTAATTACCCTGTAAGATATCTACCATCCTGATTTTACAGGGGGGATTTCTTTACTTCTATTTACTTCTATTTTTATTAAAAGTCTTCTTGTAAGAAAACTGGATGCTTTTTCATTGTTCTCAGATCCAAGGGTGTGGGTCTGTGGTCACCTATGCAAATTGGTGAGGCTTTTTATCCAACATTTCCCAGGAAAGGGGGGTGCAAGTGTTGGGAGGATTGTTCATTGTTCTTAAGATCCAAGGGTCTGGGTCTGTAGTCACCTAGGCAAATTGGTGAGGCTTTTTACCAAACCTTGTCCAGGAAGTGGGGTGCAAGGTTTTGGGAAGTATTTTTGGGGGAAAGACGCGTCCAAACAGCTCTTCCCCAGTAACCAGTATTAGTTTGGTGGTGGTAGCGGCCAATCCAAGGACGACGGGTGGAATATTTTGTACCTTGGGGAAGTTTTGACCTAAGCTGGTAAAGATAAGCTTAGGAGGTTTTTCATGCAGGTCCCCACATCTGTACCCTAGAGTTCAGAGTGTGGGGGGAACCCTGACATGGTCAAAGACATATTTTGCAGTCACCAGCACCCTCCACATTGGTGTTATCTACTAATAAGGGTCTCCTGGATCTGGCTCAGATGGTATGGCAGATGCCAGCTACTATTCCACCAATGTGCAAAAGGGTAGACAAGTATTTTGTGCCCCCTAAGGATTCTGACTTTTTGTTTTCCCATTTTCCCACCTAACTCCCTTGTGGTGGGTGCTGTGAATGAGCAAGGTACACAGCACTTTTCAAGGGCTACCACATACTACAAGGATCAGAAGCGACTGGAACTCGTAGTCTTACTTATCCACAATGTTGCCGTTCCAGGTCACAAACTATCAGGCGGTCATGGTGAAATATAACTTTACTAACTGCAACAAGCTCACAGCCTTCATTGAACATCTGCCACATGACTGCTGGGAACAATTCCAGTCTGTTGTTGCAGAGGGTCAGCTGTTGGCCAGAATGGTGCTCCAACCATCCTTAGATGCTGGGGATACTGCTGCCAGATCCATCCCCATGGCAGGGGTTATAAGAAGGACATGCAGGCTCCAGCATTCAGGGTTTCCAAGAGAGGTCCAAAACACAGTAGAGGACTTCCCCTTTGATGGTCACAAATTCTTCTCGGAGACCGTGAATGACTCTCTACACACATTTCAGGACTCCACGGCTACCGTTCGTTCCTTGGGCATTTATATGCCTATGAGCAAAAAGCATTTCAATAGGTCACAGACTGTCCAGAGATCACACCCAGCT
Source organism: Lepidochelys kempii (assembly GCF_965140285.1). NCBI lineage: Eukaryota > Metazoa > Chordata > Testudines > Cheloniidae > Lepidochelys > Lepidochelys kempii. The sequence continues at coordinate 61,563,643 of NC_136382.1, forward strand.
CAGTTCTTGGGGTGCCAAAGACCTACACACCCCCACCCCTGCCCCAGAAAGAGACACAGGTTTCAGAAGAAAAGGGCTGCTCAACTGCCCTCCATGACCACCCAGACTTCTTCGGAATAGCAGTTTTGATTGGTTGGTTGAAGGTTTGAATTATCCCATTACTCTGGTGTTATAGTTGCACCCTTTAGCTCACCTCCCTCCATTTGGGGACCACCTTGTCCATTTCCACCAGGCTTGGAAGCAGATCGTCATGGAGGTCATAACATCAGGCTATGCCATCCAGTTTGTGTCACTCCTTCAATTGTTGGCAAAATTATGCCTTTTCAAAATTAAAGGCCATCTTTCAGAACATTTGTATGTGTGTCTCAAATCCTTCCTTAATAGGTGTCACTTGTGGCTTTGTCTTTCTTCTCAAAAGTCTTAACATCAGGGTGTATTTCCACCACTATAACTTTTTAAATGGCACCCCTGATGTGTACTTTAAGAACAGTTTGATGAACTCCACTGATGAAAAGGATTTCCACTAGCTCCAAATTGTGGACAGCAACTTTATAGCAACTTTCTAGCAGAGAAATGTTGTTCATGGTTAGATTATTGCAAGGTCACTACTGAAGGTATTTTCTTCATAAAGTGGGGAAGAAAGAAAATTCATTTTTTACCATAAAATCGCTGACTCGAGTGACCTGTGGAATGAAAGGTGAGTCTTGAGGGAGTTATAACAAAAACTCCTCTATTAAGTATTCAGGAGAGACAATAACAGCTTAAGTTGAAACTAGAAAGCTGTAGGTTGGAGGTGAAACCTTGTTCAGGGGAAAGCCAAAATAGATTACCAAATCATTCAGCCCATTACCACCCTAGACATCTCGAAGGGATAAAGTTGGGGGAGGAAGGGGTAGTACTCTACACTGCTAGGATATGTTTTGTTTGATCTCTTCCCTGTCACCTTTCTCTCTCCCTTTTGCTGCTGTTTTTCTGCTTTTTTGCACTCTCTCCACCCTACTGTGTTTTAACTTTAGCATTTGTGATCACAGGCACCAACTCTCTAGGTGCTCTGGGGCTCAAACACCCACAGAAAAAAAGGGGGGTTTTCAGCATCAACCTGAAACAGGGATTATGTGGCCCCAGGGCTGGCAGCCAATCAGCTGTTTGTGGCCCTGGGGTTCGCTGCAGATCAGCCAGTGGCTGATGGTAGGCATTCAGGGGAGTGCGGCTGGAGAGGACTGAGTGGTGGGTGTGCAGGGGGACACCTCTGGGGATGGGGTGGAGAGGAGGTGAGGGCTTCGGGGGAGAGGGTGGAGTGGGGGTGGGAAGAGGCAGAGCGAGGGCAGGGCCTTGGAGTGGGGGTGGGGAGTGGAGCACTCACTGGGGAAAAAAGAAAAGTCAGTTGCCCGTGTTAGCAATCACTACTTACCTAAATGCTGTTAGAAGTGAAAGGGGTCATGCTGGTGCGAGCGTTTGTGTCTGTGTACATATATTCATATATTAATCAAAACCTATGAAGAAAATAAATGTGACTGCTACAATGATCCTGGTCAGAGAGTCAGTGATTCATAGCTAAGCACTGGTTGTAGTTGTTTTCTGGCTAGATTTCATCTAGGTAAAAAAATACGTGGCCAGTTCTCAATGGGAGTGGTTGGGTGGTAAGTTTTGAAATTCTGGCTACTTCCCTGAATGGGAGCTGAGCTCTTTTGGAAAGCTGCCTAACAGTGCACACGTTCATGCTGGCTTCAGCAACAGAGACACTAGGATTCGGAGATGAGACTAGGACAGCGACTAGGACGGAGACAAGGATTCGGCATCCTCGTTAGATTCTTCCGTGACTGCAACTACCAGTAGTGACACCCAAAACAGGACTAACATCCTGGCCCTACTGCTGGGAATTATGGCACTTAGCTCACATTAGTACTGAATGCTGCCAAGAGTCATATAGGGTCAGATTCACTCCACTGTCAATCTTCACTTCCCTGCACTCTGTGGGACTCTCACACACACATCCTTGGGAACAGCAGGCAGGCTCCGAGAGAGTATATACCTTGCGGGTTCTTCTGACATGTAGGGCACTCTGCCCACCTCAGGCATGCCTCCCCATCTACACTGCTATTTGTACTCATGCTAGTTGGGTGTGCAGTGTCTGTGCTCTCCACCCTAAGTGTAGACATACCTTTAGCTCACGACTGATAAGCTGAAATGCACAACAGTCACCAAGACAAGCCTTTTACACATAAATCTTTTCAAGGCTTATTCAAATTTGATTCCTCTGAGAATAAAGCTGGAGTGGGGATGATGAAGAATAGACAGATGATGGGTGAAAAACATGCAAAAGGAATCCAGTTTGGTAGCTTTTGGGGATTAAATTGAGTAGATATCATTAAAGGCGGAGTAGCCAAACAGAAATTCTCAGGTGTATCTTCCTGTATCCTTCATATTCTTCATGTTCCTTCTGGCAGTCTCAAGGAATTCTCTGCTCTTTTCCTGGACAGACATTGAATGTGACTACCTGTGTGTGGGGTCAATGCCCTAAAGAGGCATTCAGAGCAGTGCCACAAAAGATCCTTTGTGGTACAATTGTGGTCAAAGGAAATCATTTGACCAGCTGAAAATAAGGCCCCATCTCTCTTGCCCACACCTTTTTGGGCAGTAGGAAAGTCCTCTCAGAACTCTGTTACATGTGAATTGGCACTACATTACAGTGAGCTTAATTATTCCAAGCAGATGAACACAAAATAAGCATTTTATGCATCCCATTATTGCAGTTAATTTAAAAGATATTAACCATGTCCAGCCACTTACTGCAAATTGTTGCCCTGGGTATATTTGTATAAATAACTTCGCCCGAAGAAATTATAAGCTTTTTCTAAGGAAGATATCCTTTGCTCCATCCCACACCTTTGCTGCACCACTGCCACATACTTTGGTTTCATCTAAATGGATACATGTGAGACAATGTATCTACATAACTTTTAACAAGAAACAAACTTCAGTTTTCACCTACCATATGTAATAGGCTGCTTGCAAGTTCTGGTTCCTCATGTCAGACTCTCCGTTCACCACATCATGGATTTTCAGGCCAGAAAGAACTATTAGAGCATCTAGCCAGACCTGCTGTATAACACCTGCCATAGAATTTCACCCATTACTCCCTGTATTGAGCCCAATAACTAAAGCCTCTCTTCCAGAACGGCATCCAGTCTTGATCTGAATACTTCAGAAGATTGACCAGTTCCCTTGGTAGTTTGTCCCAATGGTTAGTCATCCACATTATTAAAACGTTTCTTTATTGCTAATTTGAATTTGTCTGTCTTTAACCTCCAGCCGCTCATTCTTGGTATGCCCTTGTCTGCTAGATTTGAGCCGTTTAATACCTGGAATAATCTGTGGGTTCTACATTAAATGCTTAACTTTAAGCCAATCTATGCCAGGGCAGGAGGGTAACCATCAAAAGGTGCAGTCTTTGGGATCAGTCAAACATTCAAAAGTTTGGATACTGCCTAGATTATTCAGCCCCTCTGAGTCTATAGCAATTAATGGGAATCTCACAAGAACAAACTTTTGCATTAGATTTTATACTCCTACTGCTAGTTACAAGCATAGACGCTCTGATAAGTTTTCATTATGGTAGCACCTAGAGACCCCATTGTGCTAGGCACTGTACACATGCAGAACAACATGCCCCAAAATGTTTACAATCTAACAAACCGCCTTTTGGGGGAGGAGGGGGCAGAGGGAGGGACATCCTGTTCCAAATGGAAATCGGAAATGGGAGAATTTATCTATACATTCTAGAATTGTAAAAGTTCAATTTTTATTTGGTTCTTAAAATGGTTGGTGGTTCTTTCTTTTAAAAAAAATTGCCCATCCTTAGAGCTCGTATTGCTGCATAAGATATATAAATTATCTTATAATATCATCTGCACAAACTACCTCTTACCATCACAACTTGTTAAAGTCAGGTTTCTTGTTCTTTATTTTTTGTCTTCTGTTTTATCAGGCTTAATCATACAGGTAATAATTTCTTTCTAGAACTAGAACATGTAAAAGGAAAAAATAAACTTTCAGAGTTAAGTAAGGAAGATTATAACTATGGGATGTTAAAATCCATTCACCAGAATAATTACCTAAGCCAGTGGTTTTCGTGACCCAGGATTGGGTTGCAGAATGTAAGGCACTGGGTCGCGGCGGCTCTGGTCAGCACTGCCAACCAGGCTGTTAAAAGTCCTGCCCGCAGTGCTGACCGGCTAAAGCAGGCTAGTCCTTACCTGTTCTGACACCATGCTGCATCCTGGAAGCGGCCAGCAGCAGGTCCACGTGCTGCCCCCACCCCGAGCACTGGCTCCGCACTCCCATTATCCAATGGGAGCTGGGGGAGGTGGCCAATGCCTGTGGGCGAGAGCCTCCACCTTGGAGCTGGACCTGCTGCTGGCCACTTCTGGGGTGCAGTGCTGTCCATGGTGCCAGAACAAGCAGGAAGCCTGCCTTAGCACCCCCACTGCACCGCTGACCGAGGTAAGCCTGTGCCCCAATCCCTGCCCCAGCCCTCCCCAAACCCGGAGCCCCCTCCAGTACCCCAATGCATCTGCCCCAGCCCAGAGCCCCCTCCCACACCCTGAACCCCTCATTCCCAGCCACACCCTGCAGCCCTCACCCCTGCACCTCAACCTTCTGCCCCAGCCCTGAGCCCCTCCCATACCCCAAACCTCTCATCCCCAGCTCCGTTGGGTCATGGCCATCAACAATTTTCTTCAACTGGGTCTCCAGAATTTTTTTTTTTAAAACCACTGATGTAAACCACTGAAACTCTCAAGGTTTCTGACTGGGGGCTTTAAATAAAGGGTCAGCCCAAAAGTTATGTTAGTGTGTATAAACAGGAAGCTCCTGAATTCATTTTGGAAATTCACAATTCCATCATTCTATTTCTAGTTCAAACCAAAACTTTCTTCCTAAACCTCTCCACATTCTGACTCTCACTCTTTAATGTTACTGAAAACTTTACAAATACAAAATTTATTTTACAAAAGAGAATGGCAAGGGAATGTTTCACTGGACCATTCACTCTGCATAAAAAAGAAAGACTGTTAGAAAAGTGATATCTGAAGTTATGGCAGAGCAGAATTGTCACATGGGCTTGAATAGCAATCCTCATAACCTGCGAGTTGAATACTTAGGGGATCTCTGAAAGGAAATTATTTCTCAAGGATTTTTTTGTTTGTTTCTCTAGTTCTTGCATCATCTATATTAGAGATTTTCGTCAGTCTGATCTCTCTTTCAAAAAAAGAAGCTAAACTGCTCTGGGAATGGAAAAGCCTAATTATTCTTTCCAACTCTGCTCACAGAGATGAAGAAATGCAACAAAGAGGAGAATTCAACTTGTATGGCTGTTTTTGCAGTTCAGAAATCTGAGATTCTTAGCTGCAATGAGGGACAGATTTCTGAAACTACAGAGAAAAAGAAATCCCTTTTCACTTCATAGTATGCACAACGCTGTGTGGGGTGCTAGCATCCACATGTGTGTGAGACCAAGTAGGGCTTTCCTCTGTAAACAAAACTAAGCACAAAAGTTTGATTTTTTTAAAAAAAACTAACTTCTCTCATCCTTAATCATAACATCCATTCACCTCATAGAGAACTACACAGCACTCATGAGTCCAGCTAGTAGAGGCTAAATCCAAATCCTATGTAAAAATCAATGGCACCATTCTTATTGACTTCAGTGGTAACTGGCTTGAGCCCTAAGTGAAGTACCTTAACAATGAGCAATTATAGATTGTCTTTAGCAAAGGATAATGTGTCCTATGCTAGTCCTACTTATGTAATTTCCCCATCATACACAATCAGGAACAGATAGGCAAAATCTCAGGATTCCACATCAACAAATAACTTTATGTTAATCTAAGATCAATAAGCACCCATGGCAGGATTCTTTGGTCACTAAATTCAATCTGTGCTGCTTAAGCAAAGTTTCCCTCCATCAGCTGCCTCCAAGTGCTGGCATATTGGAGGTCATGTTGAAGGCATGGCGCATCTGGGCTCCAGTATGCATAACTATGGAGTTTAGTTAGAGTAGACCCCCTGCTTCTCTAATTTCCACCAGGGCCAAGTGGCCAAGAATCAAGTTTCTGTGGCCAGCTCCCTGCAGCTGTCGCTACCCACTGTATCTGAACTCAGATGTACTGGAAAATTGCCTGTCTAGTGTCAAATGAGTAGTTATTGTCTGAAAACCTATTTCTGTTTTAATTGCTGATAAAATGTCAATGGCATTTTTGAAAATTGCAGTTTAGAAAAATGGTATTTTAGAAAAGTTAGAAGATGAAATGTTCTCACTAAGCACACTGCTTGGGCTAGTCTTATGTAAATTATTGTTTTGTACAGCTTTAATTGTGGATGGAATGTTATCAGGCCAGATTATTGTCTAGAAGTCAATGAAGTTATGCCAATTTACACCAACTGAGGCTTTAGATCCTGCTGTTTAAGAGATAAAACTTACAATTTTTGGCATATACCATTTGGTGTACCTGGTCAGTGATGGAATAACTGTGTTGTATAGTAATTATTGACAAATTGTCTAGAATCATAGAATCTCAGAAATGTAGGTCTGGAAGGGACCTCAAGTGGTCATCTAGCTCAGCCCCCTGCGTTGAGGCAGGACCAAATATACCCAGATCATCCCTGACAGGTGTTTGTCTAACCTGTTCTTAAAAGCCTCCAATGACAGCAATTCCACAACCTCCCTTGGACGCCTATTCCAGATTGTCAAGATTCCTTCCCCACTCTGAGCTCTGGGGTACAGATGTGGGGACCCGCATGAAAGACCCCCTAAGCTTATTTCTACCAGCTTAGGTTAAAAGCTTTCCCAAGGCACAAAATTTTTGCCCTTGGACTAGGGCAGTGGTTCCCAAACTTGTTCAGCCGCTTGTGCAGGGAAAGCTCCTGCTGGGCCAGTCTGGTTTGTTTACCTGCCGCGTCCGCAGGTTCGGGCGATCATGGCTCCCACTGCCTGCGGTTCGCTGCTCCAGGCCAATGGGGGCCGCTGGAAGCAGCGGCCAGTACGTCCCTCGGCCCGCGCCACTTCCAGCAGCTCCCATTGGCCTGGAGCAGCAAACTGCGGCCAGTGGGAGCCCCGATCAGCTGAACCTGCAGATGTGGCAGGTAAAAAAAATGGCCTTGCCCGCCAGGGGCTTTCCCTGCACAAGTGGCGGAGAACAAGTTTGGGAACCACTGGACTAGGGTATGCTGCCACCACCAAGCGCTTCAACAAAGAACCAGGGAAAAGGACCACTTGGAGTTCCTCTTCCTCCAGGTATCCCCCTAAGCCCTTACACCCCCTTTCCTGGGGAGGCTTGAGAATAAACAAGTTGAGCACAGACCAGCTTGGGTTTCTTAGGACCCTAAGAACCCAATCAGATTCTTAAAAAACAGAACTTTATTAGAAGAACAAAACAAAAATAAAAGAAACACTCTGTTAGATTAGAATGGAAGATAATCTCACAGGCAGTCAGATTCAAAACATAGAGAATCCCTCTAGGCAAAACCTTAATTTACAAAAAGACACAAAAATAGGAATACACATTTCCTCAAGCACAGCGAATTTACAAGCCAAAACAAAGAAAACTTAATGCATTTTTTAGCTAGATTACTTACTAACTTTACAGGAGTTGGAGGGTTTGCATTCTTGATCTGTTCCCGGCAAAGGTATCACATAGACAGAAAGACACAAGCCTTTTTCCCCTCCTCCAGATTTGAAAGTATCTTGTCCCCTCATTAGTCATTTTGGGTCAGGTGCCAGCGAGGTTACCTTAGCTTCTTAACCCTTTACAGGTGAAAGGATTTTGCCTCTGGTCTGGAGGGATTTTATAGCACTGTATACAGAAAGGTGGTTACCCTTCCCTTTATATTTATGACAGAGGCCTATTCCAGAATTTAACTAGCCTTATAGTTGGAAAGTTTTCCCTAATATCTAACCTAAATATCTCTTGCAGCAGATTAAGCCCATTACTTCTTGTTCTACTTTTAGTGCAGATGGAGAACAATTGATCACCGTCCTCTTTTTATAAGAGCCCTTAATATATTTGAAGACTGTTATCAATAATCCCTTCATTCTTCTTTTCTCAAGATTAAACTTAATCAGTTCTTTTGACCTTTCCTTATAGGTCAGGTTTTCTTCACTCTTTATCATTTTTGGCACCTTAGAGACTAACCAATTTATTTGAGCATAAGCTTTCGTGAGCTACAGCTCACTTCATTGGACACATTCAGTGGAAAATAGCTCATGAAAGCTTATGCTCAAATAAATTAGCTAGTCTCTAAGGTGCCACTAGTACTCCTTTTCTTTTTGCAAATACAGACTAACACGGCTGCTACTCTGAAATTTATCATTTTTGTTATTCTCCTCTTGACTCTCTCCAATTTGTCCATATCTTTCTTAAAGTGTGACCCCCCCCCCCCCCAGACCTCATACAGTTTTTCAGTTGAGTCTTCATGAGTGCAGAGTAGAATAGGACAATTATCTCCCCTTGGTCTTACAGCACCTCTATTAATACAACCCAGAATGTTAGCCTTTTTCACAACTGTATCACATTGTTGACTCATATTCAATTTGTGAGCCACTGTAATTCCCCAGATTCATTTTCAGCGGTAGTACCAGTGGTGGCACCACCTAGCCAGTTATTCCCCATTTCGTAGATGTGCATTTGATTTTTCCAGTGAAGTACTTTGAACATATCTTTATTGAATTTCATTTTTGACTTCAGAACAATTCTCCAATTTGTCAAGGTCCTTTCAAATTCTAATCCTGTCCTCCAAAATTCTTGCAACCCCTCCCAGCTTGGTGTCATCAGCAAATTTTATAGGCATACTCTCCACTCTATTATCCAAATAGAGAAAATATTATATAGCACCAGACCCATCACAGACCTCTGTGGGACCTAACTAGATGTGTCCTCCAAGTTTAACAGCAAACCATTGATAACTACTCTTTGAGTACATTCTTTCAACCAGTTTTGCACCCTCCTTATAGTAATTTGGAGGACAGGATTAGAATTCAAAATGATCTCATTACAGCTGCCTCTGGATGGCAGTGTGGAGGCATTTTCTGCTTGGCAGCTCTGCAGGCCTGGGTTGGAGAGCTGCTGGGTCTTATGTTATCTCCCCATGACTCTCAGAGGTGCCCTCTGCTGATCTGGGTTTGTCTGGATAGGCAGCATGGAAGGCTCCCATGAGGTCAGGGGTGTGGAATTGGGATGCTGGTTCCCAGGATCGCTTTTCTGGGCCATTGCCCAGAAGTCTACAGGGTACAAAAGGGAGCTGTGTTTGACTTTTTAAGTCTGGTTGTAGCTCATGGACCTCATACTCATCATGTCCTTGGAGCCACACTGGAAGGGAAAGTGGTTGGGCCCAGTGAGTGAAAGTCAACGAAGGGTTTTAACTAGGATATGTGAAACACTGGGTGTATCAGTTTACAACACGGCTAACTGATGTGGAGGTTTTGGGCTGAGCACCACACTTTTTAACCAGCAGTGAATGCTAGGCCTCCCTAGCACGGGCAGTCAGAATACCACTTGTAGTCTTCCTTGGCCTTGTCCAGAATTTCCTTCAGTTCTTCTTGCACCTCATTGATCTTGTGCACCCAGTTTGCTGCTGTAGGATTGGTGGAATTGACAGATGTGGCTGGGTGGAGACAGGGATGGAAGATACCATTTGCATAGAACAGACTCTGCCCAGTGGGGACATGGTCAGTGTTGTTATACACAAACTCTGCTTGGGGTAGGAGGTTCAACCAGTTGTTCTGGTGGAAATTTATGAAGTAGCACAAGTATTGTTCTAACATTTGATTCACTTGTTCAGATTTCTGGTCAGTTGGTAGGTGATAGGTGATGGACCTGTAAGCATGGACCTCGATCAGTTGGGTTTTGCGCCAGAACCCTGGCATAAACAATAGACCCCAATCAGTTGTGACTCACTCTGGAGTCCATGGAGACCATTGTTATGAGTCACCTGGAGCTGGGCCACTTCTTCTGCAGAGCGCAGGTGCGCAGTGGGGACAAAGCAGGCCATTTTCATCAATTGGTCGACCATGGTGAGGGCTAACCTGTGCCAGTTAGACACTGGGACATTGACTGTAAAGGCCAGGGTTATGGCTGCCCAGAGTCTGGTATCCTCTGGGGCCGTGGTTTTCAAACTAGGATATGCAAACTCTCGTCAAGGGATATGTGAGAAAAATCCTGTAACGGTAGTGAACACATTTTATTTAGTAAGACTTGGCAATCTAATCACAGGTGTATTATGACTGTATTTCAGACTGGGGACACGATAGACTACGTTATTTGGAAAGGGATACACAGCCTAAAAAGTTTGAAAACCACTGTTCTGGGGCATGCCAGGCAGGGAGTGGCCTGCTGCCTCCATGTTCCTCTAGGGTAAGCCTTCACCAAGGGCTAAGTTGGTCCAGGCAAACTGTCAACGGCATTCACAACCACAGGTTGGAGTAGGGTCAAACCTGAGGCCGAGAGTAGTGGAGACATTCTAATCAAGTTCAGGCCTTGGTCAACACCAGGGATCAGAGTCTGAGTCAGGTTTCAGGGTTTAGGTTAGGAGGCGAGGTCCAAATAAAGCTGAGGTCAAAACCAGGAGTTTGAGAGCAGGAAGCAGGAATGGTGGTGGCCCCCGCAGCATCTAGCCCTGCATTAAGATCCCTTTTTTTTTGTACCTATCTGTAGGCTTTTGTCACTGTCCCCTCTGAACCTAGTTTAAAGCCCTCCTCACTGGGTTGGTGCATTGGCGTGCAAAGATGCTCGTCCGTTTCTTGGTCAGGTGGACCCCATCTCTTCCCAATAGTCCTCCTTCCCAGAACAGCATCCCAATTTTTAGGAAACCAAAGCCCTCCTATCAACACTTCCTGCTCAGCCATGCATTCTTCTCCAGAATGTGGATATCCCTGCCTGGGTCCGTACCCCGAATTGGTAGGATAGATGAGAAAACCACACTTACTGCCAACTGACCTATGGCGTTTATGTTTCACACAACTTATCTTCAAGGACAGATTTAATGAGTTGAACTTTTGGCTCCCTTCATTATGTTGCTTAGTTTCCTTAAACTTCTACTGGAGTCAGCAATGGACTGGGTTCACTGCATTTTAAAATGTTTTAATCTAACTAAGCATGGTCAATATAAATGAAACACAATTAGCAAAAAGCAGTAACATTATCAGTACAAATATGTGAGGCAAAATTTGCAGAAAGCAACAGACACTGATTGCACTCATTCAGAATCAAGAAAATGTATAGCAGACAAATAATAGGAGAACTTAAAAGGATCTGAAATCAACCTTGTCATTGTACCACATTAGGTTTATAGGATTTCATACTTCCTGTTTGTCACTATACAATGTTTCATGTTTTAGGACTATCCATCCTTTTTTATACTTATACTGTGTTTGAAAGGGATAGTTTTTTTCTCCCTTCTACTCTCTCAGGAGCAAATACAACATCCAGCCCATGTGTCTTGACTGGGACAGAGAGAATGGTGCCTACTGCTCCCAATCAATCCTTGAATCTTGTTGAGCAAAGACCTTACCCAGATCTGAGTTCAGTGATGTGCACATTTCAGAGATGGGTAAAAAAAATATAGGTGAAATATATAAATAATATAGTAAGGAGAATATCCCCTACTGATTGTGGGTTGGAGTTGCTGGACTCCTCATTAGGGTGTCTGTAGAGGGCACAGTAATATGCAGAAATTTAACCTCTCAACCAGTGCATGCTACACTTCAAAAACATACCATGTGATTATTACCCAATTGTTGACTGTTTCAGAATTACAGTTTGCTCTTTTAGCGATAAAGGGTGTTTTTAAAAGCAGGAATTTGTAAAAGATGTGGAAGTTCTTCTGAATGTGAACTACTGCCTTTTAAAATCTATTTATATAGACAAAGAGCTTAATATTTTAAAAGGTAGCACTGTAACTACTCTTTCTAGTGGTTTATGGAATCACAGCTCAAGCCGAATTACTGTTTTCAGTAGAAATGAGTTCTGCCATAATACTTACATTGAAGTTATTAAGCACAGGAGTGCAAGATGCTCATGTAACAATCCCTACCCTTCCCATCTCTCCATAATGTTCAACTAATTGAAAGTGAATTCTGCAGATCCCGGAGAATGAAACTTTTGATATCAAAAATGAAGAAAAACCATCTGCCTACCCTGAGATCCCTTATGTAAAACTGGAGTTTTTCCAGCCCAGTCACTGACCCTGTTTCTCATGATCACTGGCTCTCCAGGTTTTCTTGTGACAAAGCTCATCCCCAGAATTTTAGCAAGCTGAATAATGGGGCAAGTACAGGATTTTTAAAGTAAATATGGTACTCATGAAAAATGACTCTTTAACCACAGCATGACTGAATCTTCCCCTCACCAGTGTGTCTAAACCCCACACACTTTGGAGGGAGAAAAGGCAGCTTATATCCCCTTTGTTCAATCCTGGACCATTCTGAGAGACTGCCAATAACAGGACTCATTTGCTGCTAACTTTAATATTTTTTGTGATGCTCATCTGTCAATTAGGAAGTGGACTGGGAGAGACCCTTGTCCCCTGGCTCATTTCACACAGGGCACTGAGCTGATGCTAAGCAGGAATGATTTGGCAGTGATGGTATAAGGTAGAGACAGAGTTGAAGCTTTAACTCTAAAGTGCTGTGCTTTCCTGAGTAAGACAAATCCATAACATTTGGTTTATTTGTTATGAAAAGTAAAATGATTTGTCAGAGAGGAAAAAGTGTATGAATGGGTAAAGAGAGACTGGAGAATCTAAAATCTTCACTTTACATTTTTTTTCAGGGGCTAGTAGCAGTTTGTTTGCTCAGAAAATATATTTGTAATGGGTCTTAGCCACAAAATACAGATATGGATTTTGAACTGTGCACAGTTTCAGGGATGGTTTTGGTTCGTCCCACAGAAAATATTCCACCTCTCCCATCAGTTCAGTTATGTTTTTCTCCTCTGCACTGACTTCCCCTCTTATTTCATGTAGAAGTAAAGCTCATGTTCATTACACTCAAAGCACTCCAAAAGCTTTGGCATCTCCTTGCATCCTACATCACCTCTCACTCTCTGCATTACATTCAAGGTTCTCTCCTCCAAGCTTCCTTTAATTTTTCCCCATCCCTAACTTCATATCTATTTCATGCTACCTATTATTCTTGGAATAGCATTAATTATTAATGTACTCCAAGCTCACACCCTTGACAGTATTTGTGAAAAATATCTCCTTTTCTGTAAAGCCTCCCAGCAGTTATATCAATGTGTTACTGGGTTTTTGTTTTTTTTTAAAGTTGTACTGTACCTATGTGTCTTTAATTTATAAGAACTTTAGGAGGTACTATCATAGCACCATAAACAGTTATAATGTTAGATTGTTTAAGAAAAAAGAAAAGGAGTACTTGTGGCCCCTTAGAGACTAACCAATTTATTTGAGCATAAGCTTTCGTGAGCTACAGCTCACTTCATTGGATGCATGCTGTGGAAAGTGAAATTCCACAGTATGCATCCGATGAAGTGAGCTGTAGCTCACGAAAGCTTATGCTCAAATAAATTGGTTAGTCTCTAAGGGGCCACAAGTACTCCTTTTCTTTTTGCGAATACAGACTAACACGGCTGTTACTCTGAAACCCATTGTTTAAGAATTATGTGGTTATTTTTCTCCTGATTTGGTGGCTTGACCTCAGTCCAGTTTTGGTTTGTTAGTAAAATTACTGTTAAAATTCTTCAAGCAGTACACTTTATAAGCTTGTATTTTCACTTTAGGGATCTATTGACACTGACATTGCTAAGACATAGTGGGATATGTTTATACTCTGTGTATCAAGGGGATATAAAAACCTATCTTTTTAAAGCAAGGATATGTTAACAGGTTTATGCAAAACTTTAAGAGAATAATACAGTCTTATAACATGTACAGATTGGAGAGGGGGATTAACACTATTTCTGTACCAACACAATACAAAGTAGATCACATCTCTCTCTATTATCTGAATAATAACTAGATGCGTAGGGTATCTAGTAACCACTAAAGCCAAGCAGAGGACCACAACTGAAAAATGCAGGAACAAATCAAATGAAAATATTTGCAAGCTAAATATGAGTCAACAGTGTAGTGCTGTTGCAAAAAAAAAGCAAACATAATTCTGGGATGAATTAGCAGAAGTGTTGTAAGCAAGACATGAGAAGTAATTCTTCCACTCTGTTCTGTATTGATTAGGCCTCAACTGGAGTATTATGTCCAGTTTTGGGTGTCACATTTCAGGAAAGATGTGGACAAATTGGAAAAAGTCCAGAGAAGAGCAACAAAAATGATTAAAGGTCTAGAAAACATGAGCTATGAGGGAAGATTGAAAAAAAAGGGTTTGTTTAGTCTGGAGAAGAGAAGAATACCGGGGGGGGGGGGGGGGGTGGGAGGGGACAACATGATAACCGTTTTCAAGAACATAAAATGTTGTTACAATAAAGAGGAAGAAAAAAATGTTCTCCTTAACTTCAGGGGATAGGACAAGACGCATTGGGCTTAAAATGCAGCAAAGGCAGTTTAGGTTGGACATTAGGAAAAGCTTCTGAACTATCAGGGCAGTTAAGCACTGGAAAAAATTGCCTAGCTAGCTTGTGGAATCTCCATTATTGAAGATTTTTAAGAGCGGCTTAGAGAAATACCTCTCAGGGATGGTCTAGATAATACTTTGTCCTGCCATGAGTTCAGGGGACTAGAGTAGATGACCTCTTGAGGACCCTTCCAGTCCTCCGATTCTATGATTTCATTATCACACTAATAAAGGTAAATTTATCAAATCTTCTGTGTGTAGAAAGAATAAAAACTTACATGATGGTTTAAAATAGCAAACTGAAAGAATTTTGAAAGAAAAGGCAGTCCTGTAAACACCACTATTTGGATGTGTGGGCCTTCTTCCAGGTGAACATATGAAGGTCAAAAATAGTGTTTATAGCACAGATGAAAAGGACTGTCAGATTACTGACATTTAAGAACGAGTAACTGATATAAGGAAGAAAGCAAAGTAGGCTGTTAAATATGAGCTCTAATGTGGAAAAAATATTTGAAACATAATTTCTATATACCAGTTTTGAATATTCAATAGTATCTATGTCCAAAATAAAGCCTGATTTCTAGATACAGGTAAGTAACCATTTTCATGGTCTCTCCACAGATACTAATGCGGAGAGTGGACCAGATGATACATCTGAGGGAAGAGAACTGAAGGAGACTCCGCCGATTGGAAGGCATGAGATGCACTGTCCTAGGGTTGGGGGTTCCACGACCACTGCTACCAAGAGAAGGAGGCGGGTGGCGGTGGTTGGGGACTCTCTCCTCAGGGGGACTGAGTCATCTATCTGCCGCCCCAACCGGGAAAACCGAGAAGTCTGCCTCTTGCCAGGAGTTAGGATTCACGATGTGATGGAGAGACTGCCGAGACTCATCAAGCCCTCAGATCGCTACCCCTTTCTGCTTCTCCACGTGGGCACCAATGATACTGCCAAGAATGACCTTGAGTGGATCACTGCAGACTATGTGGCTCTGTGGAAGAAGGATAAAGGAGTTTGAGGTGCAAGTGGTGTTCTCGTCCATCCTCCCCGTGGAAGGATAAGGCCTGGGTAGAGACTGTCGAATCGTGGAAGTCCATGAATGGCTATGCAGGTGGTGTTGGAGAGAAGGCTTTGGATTCTTTGACCATGGGATGGTGCTCCAAGAAGGAGTGCTAGGCAGAGACAGGCTCCACCTAACGAAGAGAGGGAAGAGCATCTTCGCAAGCAGGCTGGCTAACCTAGTGAGGAGGGCTTTAAACTAGGTTCATCGGGGGAAGGAGACCAAAGCCCTGAGGTAAATGGGGAAGTGGGATACCGGGAGAAATCACGAGCAGGAGCGCACGAGAGGGGAGGGCTCCTGCCTCATACTGAGAAAGAGGGATGATCAGCGAGTTATCTCAAGTGCCTATACACAAATGCAAGAAGCCTGGGAAACAAGCAGGGAGAACTGGAAGTCCTGGAACAGTCAAGGAATTATGATGTGATTGGAATAACAGAGACTTGGTGGGATAACTCACATGACTGGAGTACTGTCATGGATGGATATAAACTGTTCAGGAAGGACAGGCAGGGCAGAAAAGGTGGGGGAGTTGCATTATATGTAAGGGAGCAGTATGACTGCTCAGAGCTCAAGTATGAAACTGCAGAAAAACCTGAGAGTATCTGGATTAAGTTTAGAAGTGTGAGCAACGAGGGTGATGTCGTGGTGGGAGTCTGCTATAGCCCACTGGATCAGGGGGATGAGGCAGATGAGGCTTTCTTCCGGCAACTCACAGAAGTTACTAGATCGCAGGCCCTGGTTCTCATAGGAGACTTCAATCACCCTGATATCTGCTGGGAGAGCAATACAGCAGTGCACAGACAATCCAGGAAGTTTTTGGAAAGTGTAGAGGACAATTTCCTGGTGCAAGTGCTGGAGGAACCAACTAGGGGCAGAGCTCTTCTTGACCTGCTTCTCACAAACCGGGAAGAATTAGTAGGGGAAGCAAAAGTGGATGGGAACCTGGGAGGCAGTGACCATGAGATGGTAGAGTTCAGGATCCTGACACAGGGAAGAAAGGAGAGCAGCAGAATACGGACCCTGGACTTCAGAGAAGCAGACTTTGACAACCTCAGGGAACTGATGGGCAGGATCCCCGGGAGAATAACATGAGGTGGAAAGGAGTCCAGGAGAGCTGACTGTATTTTAAAGACTCCTTATTGAGGTTACAGGGACAAACCATCCCGATGTGTAGAAAGAAGAGTAAATATGGCAGGCGTCCAGCTTGGCTTAACAGTGAAATCCTTGCTGATCTTGAACACAAAAAAGAAGCTTACAAGAAGTGGAAGATCGGACAAATGACCAGGGAAGAGTATAAAAATATTGCTTGGGCATGCAGGAGGGAAATCAGGAAGGCCAAATCGCACCTGGAGTTGCAGCTAGCAAGAGATGTTAAGAGTAACAAGAAGGGTTTCTTCAGGTATGTTAGCAACAAGAAGAAAGTCAACGAAAGTGTGGGCCCCTTACTGGATGAGGGAGGCAACCTAGTGACAGAGGATGTGGAAAAAGCTAATGTACTCAATGCTTTTTTTGCCTCTGTCTTCACGAACAAGGTCAGCTCCCAGACTGCTGCACTGGGCAGCACAGCATGGGAAGGAGGTGACCAGCCCTCCATGGAGAAAGAAGTGGTTCAGGACTATTTAGAAAATCTGAATGAGCACAAGTCCATGGGGCCGGATGCACTGCATCCAAGAGTGCTAAAGGAGTTGGCGGATGTGATTGCAGAGCCATTGGCCATTATCTTTGAAAACTCCTGGTGATCAGGGGAAGTCCCGGATGACTGGAAAAAGGCTAATGTAATGCCTATCTTTAAAAAAGGGAAGAAGGAGGATCCTGGGAACTATAGGCCAGTCAGCCTCACCTCAGTCCTGGAAAAATCATGGAGCAGGTCCTCAAGGAATCAATTCTGAAGCACTTAGAGGAGAGGAAAGTGATCAGGAACAGTCAGCATGGATTCACCAAGGGCAAGTCATGCCTGACTAATCTAATTGCCTTCTGTGATGAGATAATTGGTTCTGTGGATGAGGGGAAAGCAGTGGACGTGTTGTTCCTTGACTTTAGCAAAGCTTTTGACACAGTCTCCCACAGTATTCTTGCCATCAAGTTAAAGAAGTATGGGCTGGATGAATGGACTATAAGGTGGATAGAAAGTTGGCTAGATTGTCAGGCTCAACGGGTAGTGATGGATGGCTCCATGTCTAGTTGGCAGCCGGTATCAAGTGGAGTGCCCCAAGGGGCAGTCCTGGGGCTGGTTTTGTTCAATATCTTCATAAATGATCTGGAGGATGGTGTGAATTGCAGCCTCAGCAAGTTTGCAGATGACACTAAACTGGGAGGAGAGGTAGATACGCTGGAGGGTAGGGACAGGATATAGATGGACCTAGACAAATTAGAGGATTGGGCCAAAAGAAATCTGATGAGGTTCAACAAGGACAAGTGCAGAGTCCTGCACTTAGGATGGAAGAATCCCATGCACCGCTACAGACTAGGGACATAATGGCTAGGCAGCAGTTCTGCAGAAAAGGACCTAGGGGTTACAGTGGACGAGAAGCTGGATATGTGTCAACAGTGTGCCCTTGTTGCCAAGAAGGCCAATGGCATTTTGGGATGTAGAAGTAGGGGCATTGCCAGCAGATGGAGGGATGTGATCGTTCCCCTCTATTCGACATTGGTGAGGCCTCATCTGGAGTACTGTGTCCAGTTTTGGGCCTCACACCACAAGAAGGACGTGGAAAAATTGGAAAGAGTCCAGCGGAGGGCAACAAAAATGATTAGGGGACTGGAACACATGACTTATGAGGAGTGGCTGAGGGAACTGGGATTGTTTAGTCTGCGGAAGAGAAGAATAAGGGGGGATTTGACAGCTGCTTTTAACTACCTGAAAGGAGGTTTCAAAGAGGATGGATCTAGACTGTTCTCAGTGGTACCAGATGACAGAACAAGGAGTAATGGTCTCAAGTTGCAGTGGGGGAGGTTTAGGTTGGATATTAGGAAAAACGTTTTCACTAGGAGGGTGGTGAAACACTGGAATGTGTTACCTGGGGAGGTGGTGGAATCTCCTTCCTTAAAAGTTTTTAAGGTCAGGCTTGACAAAGCCCTGGCTGGGATGATTTAGTTGGGGATTGGTCCTGCTTTGAGCAGGGGGTTGGACTAGATGACCTGCTGAGGTCACTTCGAACCCTGATATTCTATGAAACTGTCACACCATTTTAAGGCTATTAAGCCTTCTAAATCAACATAAAATAAAATGTCTATTGGTCGTTATGGTATTTGACATTTAACCATTGTATAGGACCCAGTCCTGTAGTCCTGCTTTCTAAAAACTCCCATTCAGGTCAATGGAGTTTGTTTGGCTATATATTGGTGTAAGCTCTGAATTTAGTCCAATATCTTTATATGCAGTTTTGTCCAATATCTGACTGAGGTACCCTATCTGTATCAGTCAGATAATCTATAAAATATCATTCAGAAATCTCATCCAAAACCAGTATCAAATAAATTAGTAATAATAATCAAGACTGGTCACTTACCTGTATATAAAGGGTCCTCACTTTTGGTCCTTACTGAGGCTGAACTACTGAGGTCAAGATAGAGCTTTCACCTTCACTTCCTTCATTTTCTTGGTCATATCCAAACCAGCAAAGCCAGTCAGAGTTTTGACTGCATATGGGTTGTAGATTTGAATACAAAAGAGCTACATCATTGAAATATTTTATCCAACAAAGAAAATCACTGGTATGTCTACAACGTTCTTTCTGTTAAACCTAGAAGACTGAAACAAACATATAATGAGGGCAAGGTTGTGATAACCTTACTTATGCTAAATTGGGACTATTGACAGATTAAAGCGCTTCTCAGTTTTGAGTGAGGATATCAGTCTAGCCCTTCACTTCTGTGAAATATCCATATAATTCTTAATTGCTCCCTTTATTTGTTGGCAGTCCAGCAGACCCACTGATTCTATGGTAGGATTTCTGATTCTGAATAAGACAAAGAACATTCTGTTTATTTCTTGATATTTTTAGTTATTTGCCCTTTAATTTTCTCCTTAGCCTTCATAACTTCCATCTTGCATTTTACCTGAGATAGTTTTCTTGCTTTCTATTGACTTCTCAAGGGTTGCATTTCCATTTTCTGAAGTATATTAGTTTTGCTTGAATAACCTCTTGAACCTTACATAAGAATGGCCATACTGGGTCAGACCAATCATCCAGCTAGTCCAGTATCCGGTCTTCCAGCAGTGGCCAATGCCAAGTGCTTCAGAGGGAATGAACGGAACAGGTCATCAGCAAGTGATCCATCTCCTGTCGCCTATTTCCAGCTTCTGGTAAACAGATGCTAGGGCAGAGGTGAAAGTAAGCTGGTACGCCCCGGTACAGCTTACCGGTAAAAGCTGGTGTGTCGTACTGGGACCGGCTTTTCCAGATGGCCATTTAAAGACCTGGGGTTGCGGCGGCGGGGCTCTGACAGGGATTTAAAGAGCCCCAGAGCTCCAGCCACCGTTACCGCCCTGGCCCTTTAAATCCCCACCAGAGCCCTGCTACTGAAGCCCTAGGGTAGCGGCGGTGGGGCCCCGGAGCGCCAGCCCCTGCTACCGTCCTGGGTCCCTTTAAATCCCCGTCTGAGCCCTGCTGCCCAAGCCCTGGAGTAGCAGTGGCAGTCAGGAGCCCCCAGGGCTCGGGGGTGATTTAAAGGGCCCCAGGCTCCCAGCCACCACTACTGCAGCTGGAGCTTTAAATCAAGCTTTAAAGGCCCGGGGATTTAAGGCCCTGCCTCTTCCAGCTAAGGCCATGCCTCTTCCGGTTGAGGGCACGCCCCCTGCTCAGGACTCCGGCAACCAGTAAGTCCTCTAACTTACTTTCACCCCTGGCCTAGGGACACCGTCACTGTCCATCCTGGCTAATAGCCATTGATGGATCTATCCTCCATGAATGTATCTAGTTCTTTTTTGAACCCTGTTATAGTCTTGGCCTTAACAATATCCTCAGCAAAGAGTTCCAAGGTTGACTGTGCGTTGTGTGAAAAAATATTTCCTTTTGTTTGCTATAAACCTGCTGCCTATTAATTGCATTTGGTGGACCCTAGTTCTTGTGTTAGGAGAAGGAGTAAATAACACTTCCTTATTTACTTTCTCCATACCAATCATGATTTTATAGACTTCTATCAAATCCACCTTAGTTGTCTCTTTTCCAAACTGAAAAGTCCCAGTCTTATTAATTTCTCCTCATAAGGAAGCTGTTCCATACCCTCAATCAATTTTGTTGCCTTTTTCTGTACCTTTTCCCATTCCAATATTTTTTTTTTTTGAGATGTGGGGACCACATCTGCACACAATATTCAAAATGTGGACATGGATTTAGATAGAGGCAATGGATTTATATAGAGGCAATATGACATTTTCTGTCTTATTATCTATCCCTTTCCTAATGATTCTCAACATTACTAGGTTTGGTTTTCTTTGACTGGCACTGCACATTGAAGTGGATGTTTTCAGAGAATTATCCACAATAACTCCAAGATTTCTTTCTTGAGTGGTAAGAGCTAGTTTAGATGCCATCATTTTATATGTATAGTTGGGATTATATTTTCCAATGTGCATTACTTTGCATTTATCAACATTGTATTGAACCTTGCCCTTTAACCATCTGGGTTGTTTCTTTTTCTTGCCTTGCTACTCCCTTTTTTGTCTCTGCTATAGCATGCTTTTAAGTAGCCTTAATGCTGATAGATAGATGGAGTAGATCAAAACAAGAACTACACCAGATTTGTTTTGTATTCATTTGCTCCCCCCTCCATCCCTCCGTGAAATCAATGGCTGACAATCGTTTTGGTGAGGTCTGTCAGGGGCACCTTGAAAACTTTAATGGAGATTCAGTCCTGCCTGAAATAATGAGGGGAGGGATAGCCCAGTGGGTTGAGCATCGGATTGAGCATTGGCCTGCTAAACCCAGGGTTTTGAGTTCAATCCTTGAGTGGGCCATTCTGTGTGACAGTTGTTTTTGTTTCTCCTTGATGTAAAGCCACCCCCTTTGTTGATTTTAATTCCCTGTAAAGCCAACCCTGTAAGCCATGTCATCAGTCACCCCTCCCTCCGTCAGAGCAATGGCTTGCCTCAGCTCCTTAAGTTTCACGCAGCACTGCTTTGGGTCCCTATTATGGCCTCTGTCCTTCATGCCCGGGGAGATTTTGACAAATGTTTTGGCATTTCGAAAACTGGAACGGAGTTCTGATAGCACGGATTCCTCTCCCCATACAAAAAGAAAAGGAGTACTTGTGGCACCTTAGAGACTAACCAATTTATTTGAGCGTAAGCTTTCGTGAGCTACAGCTCACTTCATCAGATGCATACTGTGGAAAGTACAGAAGATCTTTTTATACACACAAACCATGAAAAAATGTGTGTTTACCACTACAAAAGGTTTTCTCTCCCCCCACCCCACTCTCCTGCTGGTAATAGCTTATCTAAAGTGATCACTCTCCTTACAATGTGTATGATAATCAAGGTGGGCCATTTCCAGCACAAATCCAGGTTTTCTTCCCCCCTCCCCTCCCAGACTAACACAACTGTTACTCTGAAATCTCCCCATACACGATCACATCCCGTAGCTCCCGTTCGGTCTATGCTGGAGCTCTTTTGTGATTCTGGGACTCCATCATGGTCACCTCTGCTGATGAGCTCTGCATGGTAACCTCTGCTGATGAGCTCCTGCACTCACCTGCAGCTTGCCACTCTGGCCAAACAGGAAATTAAATTCAAAAGTTCGCGGGCCTTTTCCTGTCTACCTGGCCAGTGCATCTGAGTTGAGAGTGCTGTCCAGAGCAGTCACAATGGAGCACTCTGGGATAGCTCCCGGAGGCCAATACTGTCTAATTGCGTCCACAGTACCCCAAATTTGACCCAGCAAGGCCGATTTCAGCGCTAATCCCCTTGTCAGGGGTGGAGTAAGGAAATCGACTTTAAGAGCCCTTTAAGTTGAAAAAAAGGGCTTCGTCGTGTGGACGGGTGCAGGGTTAAATCGATTTAACGCTGCTAAATTTGACCTCAACTCCTAGTGTAGACCAGGGCTAAGGTTTTAATTTCTTTTGATTTAAGGGATTTACTTTAGCTTCCTCTTTTTACAATCTCCTTCTAAAGAGAGAGTTTTTTGTTTGATTACTCCTCTGAGGCAGCTGAAGTTTAGTTTATATTGTGCTCACTATCCCTTAGTTGAAAATGGGAGCATGTATGGTGGGAGGTCAAAAAAAAAACGATAGATGGACACTCTCAAGGCTCACCTAAAAATGGACCAATCAACCCAAATACATGGGAAACTGCTATTGCCAATAGATCAGGATAGCGGCATACCTCTTGGTCTGCGGTTAAAGCCATCAAGAATAGCAGAACAGAAAAAGCCAAAGAGAAATGTGAGCAAAGAAAGCAGGCTGTGGAAAAAAACATGCGGCCACATCTGCCTGACATGAGAACACATCTGTGGATACCTCATTAATTTACATTCACACAAGATGATGCACTGATGCAAACTGACCCTCCTACATGTAGAGACTCCAACTATTCTTTCGTATCTGAACTATCACTGTTTCTTGAACCGATTCCTGTGTGTTACGTAGGACTAATATTAAGAAGGAAAATGCTGGCTAAAATAAGTGAGTAAAGCTTTTCTATAATAAAAATGAGGTGAATGTTTTTCATGCAAAGACTGACCTGCTTTATTCCACTTCGTATGATCAAAAACGGCAACAGCTGTTGATGAGACTTCAACAAACAGATACAATTGTCTTACAGTTTTCAAAAATACACTACCACACTTTCCCTCAGTTTCTTACACAATTAGTATACAACAGAATAAGTTTTATTTGCATGTAGTGTCCTAAATAAAGCCTTATAAAAACTATTACACAGGGATGGGCATGAGCCTCAGGGTTCAGATTGAGATCTGAATCCGAACCTCCTGAAAATTCAATGAGCTCAGATCCAGGTGTTCAGTCCAGCTCTGAGTCTAGTCAGGAGTAGATGAGAAAAGTGGAATTTTTAAGGCTTTTTTAAAGAGAGGAAGTTACTCAGTTTCTTTGAAAGAGAAGGAAGGGAGGATAGCTTCAGATGGAACTGTGTAAATACTAGATCAACCCCAAAACAATGTGAATCACAGGGAAGGCAAGGACAGACTCTAAGCAGTTGGTTAATGCGAGGTGAGAGAAAAAGAGAACATTAATTAGGATTAATCTGTGCAGACCCCTGATAATTCTGGGCCATATTCTCCTGCTGTAAGCAGTAAGTGGTTCTTCTGGAAGCTACTCATATTCTGCAGATGGAGAACAGGAAGGTAACTTGGCATAGGGTGTGAAGATGAATAGATAGTTGGTGATGGCTATAGTTTTCTGTGGCATTTATTAGCAGTTAATTCTGGAAGTGATCTGCCCGTATTCTTGCAGTTTAAGACAACTATAAAAACTCTATTAGTTTTAGTACCTTTAATCAATGTGGGTAGTAGCAAGAATTTTGCTGCTACATTTGTCTGCCAATTCAGTAAAGATACAGTAGAAGACCTGGGCTTCGACCACTTTATTTTTCCATATTCCATTATTTTACAGATAGACACATCACTCTCACAAAGGGAAAAAAACTTTAATAAACTTTTCTAAATGGAAAATTGTTTTATAATTAAAATAGGGCACTCTGATGCATGCGACTTTGAGATAATTTTATTTCTCAGGTAACTCAAAGTATCATATCTCAGAGATGTAGTTTATCTCATTGTAATAGATGTCTTGTCTTGTCTACTTGTTATTTAAATAGAGAAGATCCTATCATGTTTATTTTTCATCAGATAGGAGGGATGATTTCCATATTTGGTCCAGGTTTTTCATCTCCTTGGAGGCTAATTCATTCATTGGACCATCACTACTTACCTCTGTAAAACTATTAAGGTGTTTTTGTTTGTTTTTCTTCTTCTTCAGACAATGATTATTCAGGTCTTAGTCAGACTCCTATTTTGGATTCAGACACTCCTACCTTTACATTCTTTGAACAGTGGCCAGTCAGCACTGATATGTTCACTGGAAGTTCACCCAACTATTGAAGATCATTCTCTTTTATATGTGTGAATGCCTTTGTAATTGCAGCTATCAGAAAAGGGCACATAAAATCCACAGTCAACTTGACACTCACAGATCTTATTATCTTCTGTTCAATCAAATTAAATTCTGTTTTCAATACTTTTCAGACCCAGGTCACAAAATTGAGATGGTAGGTTCAGTTTCTCATTTCACTTTGTGTTTTGATCTCTGGTGCCCAAGGCAGATGTTACTTCCCAAGTCAATTTCTCCTTCCCATGAGCAAGCCTGTAGGTCTGTGACACACTGAGAGATGGGCCACACAAGTGCAAACTTGTGTAGGTAATTCTCAACAAAGATGCTGGAATTCTGTCAAGAACCAGAGTTTTCTGCTTATCTGACTTACGTTGGGCCAACGTGTATCTCCAGTTATAGTCCCTCAAACTGTGATCTCATCAGATCTTATAACATAATCAAGCTCAGGCTGAGTCAATACTCGCATGAGACACTATTAGGAAAACTCCAAGTGGTTATTGATGATTCAGCACATGGCATTCTGACTTTTGAAATTGTACTGACATATTCCAGCATCACGTTAGGGTGCGCTTCATTGTCTTCTAAATGTGTTATAAAACCGAGGTCTGACTGGGTATTGACATTGAAAATTTTGCCGCAGTTTCTGCAAGAATTGGGTTGTTAGCCAAGTGCTCTGGCAACATTCTAACCCTTTATTACAGTGTGATAGGCATCCAAGACCTTTCATACAGTGAATAAATATGCAATCCCTCTCCTGAAGAGTTTATACTAATGCTGGTTGTAAAGGGGGATTTTTTTACAGAACCTTTTCAGGGGGAGAAAAAAGTCTCACAGAAATTTTGAAATGAAAATGTTCACTTAATCATCAAATGCAGTTTTCTTAGCTTCTTAAATTAAAAAAAAAACTTATTTTTAGGGGGGGCTGCAGGAAGAAGGGAAAGATATTTTAAAAAGTGGGGAACTTATCAGGGAAGCTCACTTTCTCACCTTTTACTATGTAATGAAAACAGTAAAAAGAATGGGAGGTTGTTCCCCACCCCCAACTTTTTGACTGTTTTCCAGCTTTTGCCAGTTGGATCTAACCCATAGATTTGGGAAACGTTGTGGAATATTTTTTGGAACTCTACAAATTACGGCAATTTAGGGCTTGTATAATTCTGCTCCCATTGCCTCATGAATCCTCTGGCCACCACACTACATTTCAAAAGAGGTACTGTCTCTCTCAGTATGGATGAGTTTGGAATTACATGAAAATTTATATGGTATCAACTTTTGGAATGTCAGATATATGTGAGGGGTGATCTGGATAAAATTTTCTTTTTACTATATGAAAAAATTGTGTAGGAGAAAACACAACAGAGTGAAAACAATGATGATCCAAATTGTGAGTGATGTTTCCATATTATATAACATGTTGCATGTATTTCAAAGTGAAAGGCTTATTGCTCCTGCTAATGGACTGTGATGTGATACCTTGTATTATACCACAAGGTTGATGTGCACTGTACAGCCAGAGGGTGGCATCAGGGCTGGTGTAACCACTAGGTGCACTAGGCGGCCGCCTAGGGCGCCAAGATTTGGGGGCACCAAAAAGCAAGCCCGGCGACAGCAGGGCTTGACGAGGAAATGGGCGGCTGCCTCAGCTCAGCCTCCACGCTCAGCCCCAGTGGGGGGCATGGAGAGCACGTTCACCCCTCCCCCTGCCCCTGAGAACAAAAGAGCCTTGCGCGGTGGCACGGCAGAGGAAGAGGATGCCGGTGCATTGGCCAAGGTAAGCGCTTCCCCACAGCTTGGGTGCCTGCTGGTCCGCGCTCCTCTCGTGCGCAGGTGGCTGGAGAGGACAGCAGCCCGCAGAGCTGAGCTGCCCCGGTGCCCCTCTCCCTGCCCCAGCCTCTGTCAGCGAGGGAACGGTCGGAGCTGCCCTGGGCTGGGGATGTCTGCAAACCAGGATCCAGGAGGGGAGAGAAGGACAAAGCCAGAGAGACACTGTGCCCCAAAGAGAGATCAGGTCTAAAGGGAAATGTAGAGCTGCATTAATGGCTTCAAATGCAAATAGCAATTGATTGGCTCCAACTATGTGGTATTGGAGAGGTAGAGGAGTGTAGGGCAAGCAGGGCCCTGCAGTACTTCCTAGCTGAGTCTCTCCATCCATCACAGGATGGTCCTCCCAAGACTGACAGTGTGAATACAGACACATTGAATTTGGTTGTTAATGATACTGCAAAGTGTTGCTTAGAGGCAACAGCCTTCTTTGATTTAGTTCAGCGTGTTTATGTGTATTTCTCAGCTTCTACACGTGGCTGGGAAGTTCTAACACACCACGTATCTAATGTCACAGTTAAACCATTGAGTGAAACAAGATGGGAAAGTCCAATCGATGCTTTGAAACCTCTTTGCTATCAGGTTGGTGACATCTGTGATGCTCTGATAGAGATCTATGATGACACTACTCTAACAGGATCATCTGGCAATACGTCACAAGTTAATGCAAAGGATCTTGCAAAAGCCATTTCTAGTTTCTTGTTTCTCTTGTTGTGTGGTATGTCATATTGTTTGAGATCAACATGACTAGCAAACAACTTTAAGCGAAAGAATTCAACAAATGTGACGCCATTAATCAACTTGGAGAAACCAAGAAGTTTCTTGTGTGCTGCAGAAGTGATGCAGACTTTGAGAAAACGTTGGTAGATGCAGATGAACTTGCGGAGGAGTTGGATGTACCAGCACTTTTGAACCAGATCCAATCTGTATTAGAAAAAAGAGGAAGCAGTTCACATATGAAGCAGATGACGAACCTATTTATAATCCGAAAGAAAAATTCAAAGTGAACTTTTACTTTGCAGTCATTGACACAGCAATACATTTGGTTGAAGAAAGATTCACATTGATGCAGCAAATTAGTTCAGTATTTGGCTTCCTATATGATGTTTACAGATTGCAAAATACAACAACAAAGCAAATTATGGAACATTGCTTGAATCTGCAGCAAGCTTTGGAACATGGTGAATCCAAAAATATTGATGCATTTGACTTGTGCAATGAATTGCAAGCTATTGCAAGATGAGTCCAAAAGAGTGCATCACCACAAGATGTATTGAACTTCATATGGAAAAATAAGCTGACAGATAGTGTCCCCAACACAGTTATTGTTCTTCACATCTTCTTGACTCTCCCAGTTTCTGTGGCCAGTGGTGAGCGAAGCTTCTCAAAGCTCAAATTGATAAAAACATGCATGCGAACATCAACGTTGCAACAAAGACTTGTTGGGCTATCTACCTTGTCAATAGAACATGACATTGCTCACAGCATTGACTTGGAGGAACTTGTTTCTAAATTTGCTAAACTGAAAGCATGGAAAAATAAATTCTAAATTATAACATGTTACTCTGTGACAGTGTATTGTGTATAATGTATGTGATTTATTTTAAGATCCATGCTATGTTGTGCAAAGTGAAAACAATAACAATGTTAACACTGTCAGGTTATTAATTTATTTTCATTAAATATGTAGACTAAACAATGAAGTTATTACATTTTCAAGCCAAACATATTAATTCTAATGAACAATGCCACATTATGCAGTATTCATTTTTGAAAGTTTATAATAAGTGATACTCTGGGGAGAGGGGTGGGGGAGAGAGGGCGCAAGGTGGAAGTTTCGCCTAGGGCACAAAATAACCTTGCACCAGCCCTGGGTGGCATGCTGCAGTTCACAAGTAGATGGGACATGTCCTTACCACATTGTACTGACTTAAATGCAACTGTCTATGATAAAGCAACTTTCTTCTTCTTCCTTTTGGAATTTAACATCTCTGACAGTAAATATATAGAAGCTACCTGATTTTTACCCTTCATGTGATGACCACTGGGGGAAAAAATATCTGAATATGATTTTCCTACATATATAGACATATTATCTATCTATCATTGTGTGTGTGTCTTGCACCAAAGTTTAATTTAAGGTGACAAAAGACCTTTTTTCTTAAATGTTGGTCATTTTCAGACCACTTTTGATGCAACAGAAAAGCCACTGCAAATAGTATTTTAATTTGAACTTTTTGACCTATTAATTCTAAACATGGAGTTGTGCTTATGAATATTTCTATTTTTGAAGGCTGTCTCCTTTTGTAAAGAGAATGTTCGAAAACACTTAAGACTTGGTGTTTACAGACTAATTATACATAGCTATTTTAATGAGCTCTTCAGATGTAATATTAACATTCAAATGGATATGAAAAGCATGGCTGACTGACACATTTATTATTGGACTGTAAATATTGTGATTAGCTGCCTGAAATAAATGTACAATTTTGGAAACCTGGGAAAGTAAGCATTTGATCTCTATATTATTGCAAACAAAAGACTAAGTTAAAACCTACGCTAAGGTTGCAAATTCAAGCATTCAAAAGTTAGGAAATGCCAGAATTAAGGTTATCTGTGCAACCTTCACTTGGCCCCCTTCTCTGTATGCAGTATGAGACAGTCTTTAGTTATATAACATACAATGTTTTCCACACTATTTTTGCCTCACTCAGTGCACGGAATGGACTATTGTTAATTCATTATGTTGTTTTCTCCCCATCATTCCATGTGTGGTCCCATGAAGTCAGAATTATTCATTTCTTCATAGGCTTTTCTATGGTGCTCATCACTATGGTATCCAAATGATTCACAAATATTAATGAACTTATTTTCACAAGTGGCTATTATCCCCATTTTACATATGGCGAACTGAGGCACAGAGTGTTTAAGGTCAAAAATATCTACTAAATTTTGGTGCCCAGTCTAAGACATATGGGACTGGATTTTTCAGAGTATGTATTTAGCATTATATAGCACTTTAGATATTCAAGCACGGTTCCCATTGACTTCAGTTGCAGTTGTGAATGTTCAGCACTTCTGCAAATCAGGCCCCAGGTCTCAAGTCAAGCACTCAGAAAATGAGGAACACACAATTAGGGACCAACTGTGAAAAGCTTGGTTTAGTGACATGACTTGCATTACAAATGAACTGTGTGGCCAGGGCAGGTTTAGAATCCAATTCTCCAGGGCTGTTTTCAAGTGAGTCCTTTGTCTTCCTGCAAACCCTTCCTGATTCACTGCACACCTTCCAACCTGTCATGCAGGTGGGCCATGCTCACACTGCGGGCTAATAAGGAGGACTGCCACAACCTAAGGAACTGGCACCCAGCATAGACTACACAGTTGTAGTGAAAGCCATCTCACTATGGCTGGAGTCCATGCTGGCAGATATGAGCCACCCTGACCAGATCTGCACCGTCCCAGGATGGCCAATCTTTGATAATTTCTATCTGGTCCAGGATCTACTCCATCTCATGTGCAGGGGTGGTCTGTTGCTCAGTCTCCTGCCCATGAACTAGGAAAAGGAGTTAGACAGGATGGATCACAGGTATTTTATGGGCACTCAGTGGTCATTTGGTGTCTGGTCCTGCTTCATCAGGTACTGCTTTCTCCAGGTGCTGTATGCCTTGTTGGAGCATCTGGTCAAGCTCAACTGGTTCTTGGCTGAACCCACCATCTTTGGTCCAGGGGTGCATCAGGGCTGCTCTGCTGTCTGGACAGCTCTACACCATCACCATTGAGCCCTTTCTCCATTTCCTTCGCAAGAGGATGAAGGAGTTAATTTTGCGGGAGCCAGACTTCCAAGTGGTCCAGTTGGTGTATGCTGATGATGTGTTCTTCACAGGAGACTTGGCATGGATGGAGGCTTGCCAAGCCCTCTATTTGTTGATCGCCTCGGCCCGGGTCAACTGGGTCAAGAGCTCTGGCCTGATGGTTGGGAATGGGTGGTAGGTGGGCTCCCTTTCACTGGCAATCCAGGCCAGCTGGTGGGGCATGGGTCCACTGGTCTATCTGGAGGTCTACCTTTCTGCCACCAATCCCTCCCCACTGGAGAATTGGAGTGATCTAGAGGCCAGGATGACATACCAGTTATGGAGGTAGATGGGGCTTCTCCTGTGCCTTTCCCTTCAGGCCAGGGTGCTCAATCAGCTAAAGCATGCATAGTGACACTATATGCAAAATTATATGATTCTATTGTATGGTTGTTATAGAAATAGGGTGTAATTCTGCGTAACACACACGAGCCAGTTTTTCAATGACAGAGAAATAGTAGCACCCCAGATAGGTGTTAAAGGGCCATCTTCTATTTAAGTGTCAATACTCCAGCAGGGAGGAAGATGTAAACAAGAAATTTACATTTCATCACAGGGACAATTCAAACCTCATGTCCACAATGGACTGTGTGTCACCATGACTCAGCAATGATGTTTCTAGCACAAGAAATTGAGCTATAAAGGGGGAGGAAAACACTTGACTTCACCTCTCCTCCTCCCATCTCTCTGCACATGACATCAACAATTCTCAAAGAACTGAACTAAGGAGGAATCTCAGGCTGAAAGGAGACCCAGCCTGTGAAATGTGCAACAGTGTATGGTAAGACAAAACCTTTTGCTTTTAAGTTTACTTAGCTTGTTGAAAGAAAAGGAGTATTTGTGGCACCTTAGAGACTAACAAATTTATTTGAGCATAAGATTTGGTGAGCTACAGCTCACTTCATGCTTATGCTCAAATAAATGTGTTCGTCTCTAAGGTGCCACAAGTACTCCTTTTCTTTTTGCGGATACAGACTAACACAGCTGCTACTCTTTAGCTTGTTCAGTTAGTTATTAGCTTGCATTTTACTCTTTTATTTTCTTTTGTAACCAATCCTGACTTTTATGCATCATCACTTGTAATCACTTAAATTGTACCTTTCTGTAGTTAATAAACGTATCTTATTGTTTTAGCTTAGCTTATTGTTTGAACAGCAGATAAAACTAGATGTAAGAGCTCCACAATGCTCCCAAGGGTCAGACCCATTGTTGTAAGAATATATGTCGCACCTCTCTGAGTGGCACAAAGCTGGTAAATACAGTTTATTGGTATGACCCCTGGGAAAAGCTAACTCTTTCATTTCAGCACAAACACTGATTAATGACAACATGGACAACTAGGCGAAGATTGCACCAATACAGTATTTTGTTTTACGAATTGTCTTAAAGCACTATCGTTGAAGTTAATTATTGGAACTACTGACCACTATTATAGGGTCCATGCTTATATGGAAACATAAGCATAATCTGACAGATACCTCACACACTCTTCTATAACATACCAGGTTTATTACTTAACTTTCACTATTTTGTTTTTCTGTTCTTTTGTTCTTATTACCTATGAGCATCCTCTTATTTCTGATTTCACTGGCATTAATAAAACACTCGTAATAGGCAAAAAAAGAAAGTAATAGAGATTAAAATAATATGATGCTTCAGAAATGTAATAGGGTGCTGTAGAAATTTCTCCAACACCCAAACAATTTTTTCGAGTTTTTGAGTGACCAAGAGGTGTTTTATGGTTGGAGATACAAATTGCCATTACATTCAAGAGGACTCTTCTAGAAGGATAAAGAAAATTGTTCCTTTTTTATTAAATGTTGGTATAAGCTGGTCCCTGGTATAAGTTAAAGTAGTAGCTCAGCTTTCTGGTTGGTCTCTTGATCTTCCAGGGGTTGTTTCTCTGTAACTAAAGCAAAGAAGATGTTTGGAAGGTGGAGGACAAAATATGGATGCACATAATTTAATCATGTGCAAATGATATAAAGGTATATTTGGCCACTCAAATATCACATTATCGTCTCTCCAGTCTATTCAAAATGCCATTATCATTATGATCTGGATCTGATCACATCATCCCTGGCCTCTGAATCCTTCCTTTTTGCTGTTGCTTGTAGGACCCTATGCAATTCTGCCACAATCAACAATCTCCTTTTCAATGACCTCTGACACTGAGGTCATCCTCAATCCCCTACCCACCTGCTTCTTCTTCAAACAGGCCCATTCTGCCATGCCTCCTCTTTGCATGGAACTGCCCCGGGGTGCTTGAACAATTGTTATAGTGGGGGTACTGAGAGCTGTTGAACCAAACTGTAAACTCTGTATAAAATGGAATCCACTTCAAGCCAGGGGGTATGGCAGCACTCCCAGCACCTCTAGTTCCAGCATCTATGAACTACCCTATTTACCCCAGTCTGCCAAGCCAATCCACTTCTTTCCAATGCTTCCTGAAGATTTATTTTTTGTAAAGAGCACATCAGAAATGAGACAACAAAGCAAAAAAAAATCACTCATTCCTTTCTCTCAACTTCCTATTGGCACCTATCTAAACTGCAGCTGTCTTGTTTAGATTGCAAGCTTGTTGGAGAAGGGTCTGTCTGTATTTTGTGGGGTTTTGTTTAGTGTTGAGTACTATCTATGTTCAACAAATATAAACTTAGGCAGTTTATTTATTAGTGACTTAAAACTGGACAAGTTTATTTAATTTTTTCTCCCAACTTGGTACTGACTTAAACACTTACTTCCTCAGAGCAGAGCATGAAGATTCAGTTTTCATGGGACCATGAGATTTTAATCATTTTCCTCTTAGGATTCATTCCTATTCGCTGGTACAGGGAAATTCATCTGCTTACCATTAAATCAAGCACTTTCCATTTAGGCTTTCACAGCCTAAAACAGACCACATTGATGGAAATTCTCCCAACTCTTCTTTATGGCTGAGTATTTCTCGACATTTTCCTTTCACTCAGTGCAGTAATCAGTAACTGTATAGTTCCCTTCACTGTCCTCATTTCTTATAAGTGTAGGCAAGATACCAGGAAAAAACTGCCTCATCTAAGTTTTCTTAGAATTGAAATAATCACTTCAATATCACTTGCCCATGTTTAAGATTAATGAAGTGTCCAGAGAGTGGTTCCTCAGGGATATTCTTGTTTCTATTTCCTTGATCAAACCATTTACAGAACTTTATGGCAGTGTGATTAAATAAACTCACCACCACACTAAAAATCTGGGGTATGAACTACATAAGCTTATTTTCAGTTGCGAAAGCTGCTATTAGTTGTATGGCAATCTTCCCAGCTCAATAACAATTAGTGAATTAGTGTGTGGCAAACATTTGTGGTACACAAACTTTCTCCAGCTGTTACTAAATCAAAAGTGAATGCAAACACCGTGAGGTTTGCAAATCTTTAATTAGTTACATTAGAACTGCTGACTATTTCTATTTATACATCACCAGTCATTACTGACTCATGTCAAGCAATGATAGAAAACAGCTGAATACTTGAATAAATGACCGTCAAAGCTCTCTTCATCAGTTAAAGACATCCAGTCAGTGAAATATTTGCATCACTGCTTCCAAATTAATAGCAGTAAATGTGTTGTTTACATTTTTCTTCTAGGGGCTTGCACACTTCATAATTTCTGGAGGCCAAGTGCATTGCGTACACCAGGGATTCTTATATTCCATCCCATAAGCTTTCTATCACACTCCCAACCACGTCTGTTTCATGGACTATCTCTTCCCCCATGTCAGGGACTCTGTGTGCCCTCTCTTCCCCTGCATTGCTCCTATTCTTATTTGTTTTCTTTCCATTTGGGAGGCAAGTCATTCAGGGTGTCAGTATTTTTAAATTGTATTGGGAGGATGGGCAGAGCCAAGATGGAGGAGTATTGTTATGTTGGAAGGTGTTAATGGCTGCCATCAACTGCTTCTTTGGTCTACAGACAATTAGAGAGGCATTTGAAGCTTCTGGGTCTGCTAACTAGATGCCAGGGGCTTCATGTGTCCCCCATTTCCCTCTTTTGTTTTTTCTGATTTTCTCCAAAATCAACTGATGCCTTGAACATTCCCTGAAATTTTGGAATTTATCAGATGTGGAGTTCAAAGAGACAGACAAACAAACAAAGAAACACCAAGAGTTGAGTGGAAGGCCTCGCTCCGTTTGGGTAATGATATTTTGTTGTCTGTTATACAGAGTGAGGCATTGCAGCAAGTTTGATGGGGAAAGTCATATAATTGTACAACCAGAGTGGAAGAAAAGAGTGAAATCATTCACTTGCAACCCAGATTTTAGCATCATGCCAAAAATGGAACTCTGATGCTGCAGATTTTTTACTCTTCCTGGTACAAGTAGGAGCCAAATCTTACACTCCTGACTCAAGTAATCACTCCTGTTGAACCCAAGGAATGACTCACATCAAACTAGCAGAACTTGCCCATGTATTTTATATATGTCAAATTAATTCCTGTCACACTGCATGGAGAGGAACAACATGCAATGTATTTTATAAAAGCTTTGAGGGTTTTTTTGTCATAAGTATTATATTAAAGTTATTGGTGTGATATGAACACAGTATAACCTAGATATCATGCCTCCAACAGACTTCCGTGTGGCGTGTCATATATGTGTACTATGGAATCCAATCAATCTGTGTTCTTTCCGTATTCTACTTGGCTCCTGGATCACTATGCTTTTGTATGTATAGGCTTGTTTTCCCTACCAAGTGACATCCGAGTGGCCAGACTTGTTCCAGAGGAAAAATTCACAGAATGAAATGAAACTATTGGTTGGATTTCCCCGGTACATCCTATTCCTAAAGCAATTAAAAGGCATTTCTATGTAATGCATTGCTGAGCACAGTCCTCTCTTCCCATCATGGTAGGGTTTTCTGAAAAATGTCATTGGCTGCATAAAACTTAAGTTCCTAGTGATGTCAGTGAGAATTATGCTTGTGGATCAAGGATACTATATTCACTATTGCTAACCCCAATCATTCAAATTCCTGAGTCAAACCACAACCATCCCCCACATTTTAAATGGGTTCTTTTGGGGATTATTTTTGGTCTTTTGCTTATTTATGGTTTGTGTTTTCAAGTCTTTTCCTACAAATATGAAGGCTAGAAAATTACTTTTTAAAAGAATGAAAACTGAGATTCCCATGCAATCACATGAATCTAAGAGCTGGGACTTTAAGAAAAACAATAAATATCCCAAGACTCATGATAAAATCACAAGAGTTGGTAATGCATATGGCCCCAAATATGAATGCATCCTTCACTTAGAGTGCACTACGGATTGTCTGAAATGTCTGTCTGAATTAAAAATTACAGAATCTGGTTTTCTCAGCTGTGTTCAGATTCTGTTGAAACCAGGGAAATTGTGGCTCTTGGTAAGGAGATTAGTGATATGAAAAGTACCTGCTTCACAGTAACACCAAGCACTTATATAATGTTTCACATTGTTCAGCTTCATCTCTGTACATTGATTAATTAATCAATCATGATACCCCTGTGAGAGAGCTAGCTAAATAGGGATCAGCACCACCGTATAGATGAGAAAACTAATCTAGAAAGGAGTTAAGAGATTTATTGAAGTCCCCACAACAACCCACCTGGAAAAACTAGTGTGGACTTCCAGCTCCTAGTCCCCCGGTGTTTTCTTACCATTAGTGCTGAGGGCAGCTAGTTAGGGCAGGCCACTACAAACTTGCATGAGCACAGCTGCACCAATGCAGCACTTCTCGTGAAGACGTTCTAAGCTGACAGGAGAGAGCTCTCTGTCCACTTAGTAACTCCACCCCCTCGAGAGGCGGTAGCTACGTTGATGGGAGAAGCTCTCCCACCGAGATAGCGCTGTCTGTGTGGAGCAGGTTAAGGCCAATATAACTACCTCACTCAGGGGTGTGGATTTTTAACACCACTTAGTGATGTAGTTATACCAAGTAAGTGTGTAGTGGTGGCTTGACTTTAGTTAGCCTGACTCCTCCTGGATGATTGATGGTGAGATGTGTGGACCCTTTGAGCCCTTTTGTAACAGCCTGTTACAAGCACCCTACCTCTTGTGAAGGAGGGACAGGTCACTAAAGACAAATTATTTATTTTAAAAAAGAAAAAAGAAAACAACAAGCCACAGACTTAAGTAAATCAGTTAATGCTACCAGTCAAACACATGGAAAAATGTTGCAGAAACAAAGGGAAAATAGAGGTCAACAAGGAAACTGATATACTTGTAAGTGGAGTTTATTATACCGAGTAAGTGAAAATATAGCTTTAACATTTCTGAAATGTAATTTTAAAGAAAGAACTTGAAAGATTTGCAGTTTGTTATTAACTTTCTGTTGTGGAATCATAACTTCCTTCCCCCTCTTCAAGGATTATTTCTTAGCTTTGAATCAGTTTTGCTCATCTAAAGGGACATTTTGATTCTATTCTAAGGGATTCTGGCTCACATGGATACTCTCAGAAGACTGAATGACTGGGACATAGGTTCTTTTTCTCCAGGGACAGTAATTTCCTACTGCCTCCTTCACTTGACATGTTTACACCTCAGTGAAACAAAGTGTTAACAGAACGAGTTAACCTTCCCAGCACACCACTGACTGCTGCTATTACCATAATCCAGTTTTAACATATGTTATTAGAAGATGTGCGCAGGCTACCTGCGCTCCTTATAAACAGTGCCAGAAGGCAGGGAGTGTTCTTTCACAGCATTTTCAATTTCACCATCTACAATTGCTTTTTTGGATGACTTTAATTATATGACTTCAAACATTTTCCAGCTGGGAGTGATCTTTTTCTGGATATACTGTGTCAGAGCGTTTTCTGAGTGGGCTGCCACTTTCGGAGAGAATGGGCCATATTGAACTGAAGAGATGTGATTGCATAACAGGCAGAGAGGGAGAATACTCATTAGGACATGTAGCTTAATCATTTTTGGGCAGACTATCAGACATGTCATTACCAATTATTTATAAGGGGCCAATCACATGCCTCATTCAGCATTAAGGCTGGCAGTATAAAACAAAAAAATCACCAGTAGTGGGGCAGAAGGGGGTGAAGAACTGGACACTTGGAAGACCTTTCAGATACTGTCAAGAATAAAGGGATTACTGCACCAGGGACTACACAGAAGCTGAGTTTTAAAGGATTGTTTGAACAATTTTGCAGTATTTCTAAGAAATATTCAGCCACATTACTCCAAAAACATTTCAAACTGCAGCCCTCCAATGTGATCTTTTAGGGATTTATTCAGGAAAGATAAGCGAGCTCTCTGTGCACTGAGCTAACATAACTCTCCAGGCTGAAAACTCTGAATGATTTAGGGATGAATAAAGTTATAGATTCACGGAGGGAAGAGAGCTCCCTTGCTATAGACTAACACAGTCTTTTCACAAAACAAATGGGCTTCTGTTGACCAACTGACTTTTTAAAATGCTTACAACTTGCTGTGGTGTGGCTATCTGTGATCTTCAACAGCCTCTGAGGCCTGGCACAATGTGGCATTTTGCAGATAACTACCGCTGACTAAAACTGTTAGCCAGTGATAATAGTCTCACTCCTTTGTATTGTCAGCCTACGATGATGAGCTCTTAGATGAACAAACAGTTCATGTTTAAAACGCTGCTGGGTCCACTTGCTGTGCAGGAATTTCCCCCCCGTCCCCCCCGCCCGCCATTTTAGTGTATTCAGTGTTATAATGTAGATTCCATGGCAGAAAAGATTCTATGACCAGTTCTATAGCAGAAGAATTGCTTTGAGGACTAAGGGACTTGCCAACATTGGGCCAAATTCTCATACCTGGTTGAGAAAAATAGTTTATTACTAGATTAGAAACTGGTTAAGAGCTGGGGGAGCCAAAGGGTAGGAATAAATGGTCAGTTTTCAACTAAGAGAGCAGGTGTCACAGATCTAGTTGAGCTTCTCCCACTGGACATTCAACAGATTGTGATCCAGTTCTGAATCTCACATGCCATGAGAGATGGGGCTGGTCAAAGTTTAAGTATTATTCCTGGCTTTGGGCCTCTAGACACCCACTCCAGGTACAGACCTTGTGTCTGACACCCTTCCTAGAAATGGGGACCCTGCAGTCCAGTTGCCTTGTGTCGTAAAATAATGTTATCATCCGCAACCCACCCCAGTATCTCTCACATGTTGCCCAGAATCTCACTGAATATATGAACCTTTTGGTTTACAGTTTACTACTTCAGGAGTATGCAAGAGTGAAAGCAAACAGACACACAGACTTTGCACAGGATTCAAAAACACCATCACTCTTTACTTAGTAAAATGAGAGCTACATAGATCTAGACAAAATAATAAGACACCTGTACAGCATACACACCAGGAAGTTACATAAACACATAAATACTCTTTTCGGAAGGTTGCAATGTAACACTCCTTTATTTCTTAGAATTTAGAACAATTGTACACAAGAACCCAAAAACAGAGAGAAAGAAAACTGACTGCTCCATAAGGCAGCGAGGCACAGCTCATCCCCACTTGCCTTATGCTTGCTTTAAGTTTGCTCCCAGACACTTCACTAGATAGCCCCCAGTCCTGCAAGCAGGACCTGGAACCCACACCCTCTTCCAATCAAATGAACATACACAGAGACGCAGATACACTCTTAAAATGATACCTTGTAATCCCAATGCAATTGTCAATACATCACAAGATGCATTTTCTCTGCCTCAGTTTCCTCACTACTCTGGAGAGTTCTTTGGTCTTGGACAGAGTCCTCTGGGGTGACTGGTATCCTTCCCCTGGAGCTCATGGTTCCTCTTCAAAATCATACCCAACTAGACTTCTCTGATGCTGGTTGGTCCCAATGTCAAACCAGACTCTTCCCCTCTCTTGCCTAAAACTTCCTGCTTCTCTTAAAGCCTTTTCCCTTTTCTTCCTCCTGTGAGTCATTTTTAAAGACCAGCTTTGTCATCTCTGACTATCCAGTTCCAGACAACGTCCTTAGCATGCCCACTGTTCAGTCAAAGCATAGTTAAAGTCATCACCTCTTCATTGTCCCTAATCTGGTAGATACATACTGCACCCCATGTCACAAATGGTGGATTCAGCATCCACATCGAAGCATTCCCTGATACAACAATTTTGTTCTAATGTCACAACATCAACCAGAATCTATACTTTGAATAGACAAATTCGCCAAGTCATTACAGGAGGTACAGTACAGACTCGTTTACGCGCGAATCCGCTTAATGCACGGTAGCACCATGCCTCCCAGTGCTACCTATTTAACACGCAAGACTCGTTAACACGCAGTACAGGAACTTGCTATGTAGCACTACGGATTTGCTCACTAACTCACTGACATAATAATCGACAGGAAGTGCAGAGCGGAAACGTGTTGTAGGCCTACCGGTGTTTCTTCTTCCTTTTGATCGCTAATATTGGTAAAGACATATCATGCATGCTTAGCCATTGTCATGCAACCAGAAGAGGTGGGGCCTTTAAATCCCCAGGTCCTTTAAATCAGAATTTAAAGGACCCAGGACTAGGGCTGTGGTAGCAGCACCTGGGAGCCCCAGGCCCTTTAAATCACCCCCGAGCTCCCAGCTACAAAGGCAGCTGGGAGCCCTGTGGTTCGGGGTCATTTAAAGGGGGGGAGCCTTTAAATTGCCAACGGAGCTCCGGGGTTCCAGCAGCAGGGCTCAGGCAGCAATTTAAAGGGCTCAGGGCTCTGGCTGCCACTACCCTCCAGGGCCCTTTAAATCGTCCCCAGAGCCCTGCTGCTGGAGCCCTGGAGTAGCAGCAGCGGGGCTCCAGCCCGGGGCTCTGGTCACTGCTACTGCCCCGGGCCCTTTAGATAGCCGCCGGAGCCCTGCCGCCGCTACCCCAGGGCTCCAGCAGTGGGGTTCTGGTGGCACTTTAAAGGGCCTGGGGCTCCAGCTGCTGCTGGGAGCCCCAGGCCCTTTAAATTGCCTCCTGGGGAAGCTGGTCCACCCCGGTACAGTGCACTGGCTCTTGCCGGTATGCTGTACCAGGGTGTACTGGCTTACTTGCACCTCTGGATGAATCATTCCAAGCCAGCAAGGGGTTTATAAGTCATTTTAAAAAGCATCATGGCATAGCGCAGGTATCGATTTCTGGAGAAAGCCAATCAGGCAATGAATCAGTCGTGAACACGTTTACCGATGGAAATGCATGGCCCTCTTAACCTGTGGTCCATTAAGACACGATTGTGGTGGCTTGACTCCTCTCATCCGCGCGTAAATGAGTCTGTACTATAATTAGTGAGATGCCTCAGTGATCCATATATAGTCCATTCAGGACTATTAAATATGTTGGTTTAATTATATAGAAGAGGGCGAATGCTGAGATGGTCAAATATTCACATGAAACAAAATTACTAAAGCAGATAAAACTTGAGATAATTGCGAGTGTGAGGGGTCTCCCCCTGGGGTGCAACCTGGAACTGGGGTACTGCTGAACCCTCTGTTTTACCAGTATGGGTTCCCTCTGACATTGTGACAAGCTGCAAAGCCCTCCAAACTTGCCATCACAAAAACATCCACAGGCAGGAGGCCACACCCAACTGTGTTTATGAATGCTCTTCCAGCCACTGCATGAACCAACAATAGAGAGGCTCCAGCCAAAATACCCCCAGCTCCCCAGCCTAGCACCCTGGAACAGTACCATCCTACCCTGGTCAAAACCCCGACCAATATATATGAGTTATTACCCAGTCCACCACTTCTACAAAGGAAAGTGTATATGCACCAATTCTTTTTCCTGAGCTGACGTTTTTCCCCAAGCACTTCACTCAAGCCACACTGTTTTAGGTAAAAATATAAAATAGCTTTATTAACTACAGAAAGATAAATTTTAAGTAATTATAAGTGATAGCAAACAGACCAAAGTAAATTACCTAGCAAATAAACAAAACCCAATCTAAGCCTAATATACTAGATAGGATTTTAATCAAGCAGTGTCTCACCCTATTAGATAGTGCAAAAAGTCCACCAAGCTTCCAGATGCAGACAGAATTCCTTCTTTCCCACTGGGGCTCCCCTTCCCCAGTTCAGTCTTTGCCCTGGTCTACACTAGGACTTTAGGTCGAATTTAGCAACGTTAAATCGATTTAAACCTGCACCCGTCCACACAGTGAAGCCCTTTATTTCGACTTAAAGGGCTCTTAAAATCGATTTCCTTACTCCACCCCTGACAAGTGGATTAGCGCTTAAATCGACGTTCCCAGCTCGAATTTGGGGTACTGTGGACACAATTCGATGGTATTGGCCTCCGGGAGCTATCCCAGAGTGCTCCATTGTGACCGCTCTGGACAGCACTCTCAACTCAGATGCACTGGCCAGGTAGACAGGAAAAGAACCGCGAACTTTTGAATCTCATTTCCTGTTTGGCCAGCATGGCAAGCTGCAGGTGACCATGCAGAGCTCATCAGCACAGGTGACCATGATGGAGTCCCAGAATCGCAAAAGAGCTCCAGCATGGACCGAACGGGAGGTACGGGATCTGATCGCTGTTTGGGGAGAGGAATCCGTGCTATCAGAACTCCGTTCCAGTTTTCGAAATGCCAAAACCTTTGTGAAAATCTCCCAGGGCATGAAGGACAGAGGCCATAACAGGGACCCGAAGCAGTGCCGCGTGAAACTGAAGGAGCTGAGGCAAGCCTACCAGAAAACCAGAGAGGCGAACAGCCGCTCTGGGTCAGAGCCCCAAACATGCCGCTTCTATGATGAGCTGCATGCCATTTTAGGGGGTTCAGCCACCACTACCCCAGCCGTGTTGTTTGACTCCTTCAATGGAGATGGAGGCAATACGGAAGCAGGTTTTGGGGACGAAGAAGATGAGGAGGAGGAGGAGGTTGTAGATAGCTCACAGCAAGCAAGCGGAGAAACCGGTTTTCCCGACAGCCAGGAACTGTTTCTCACGCTAGACCTGGAGCCAGTACCCCCCGAACCCACCCAAGGCTGCCTCCTGGACCCAGCAGGCAGAGAAGGGACCTCTGGTGAGTGTACCTTTTAAAATGCTATACATGGTTTAAAAGCAAGCATGTGAAAGGATTACTTTGCCCTGGCATTTGCGGTTCTCCTAGATGTAGTCCTAAAGCCTTTTCAAAAGGTTTCTGGGGAGGGCAGCCTTATTTCGTCCTTCATGGTAGGACACTTTATCACTCCAGGCCAGTAACACATAGTCGGGAATCACTGTAGAACAAAGCATTGCAGTGTATGTTTGCTGGCATTCAACCAAAATCCGTTCTTTCTCTCTCTGTGTTATCCTCAGGAGAGTGAGATATAATTCATGGTCACCTGGTTGAAATAGGGTGCTTTTCTTCAGGGACACTCAGTATAGCCCATTCCTGCTGGGCTGTTTGCCTGTGGCTGAACAGAAATGTTCCCCGCTGTTAGCCACGGGGAGGGGGGAGGGTTGAGGGGGTAGTCACGCGGTGGGAGGAGGCAAAATGCGACCTTGTAACGAAAGCACATGTGCTATGTATGTAATGTTAACAGCAAGGTTTACCCTGAAAGAGTGTAGCGACTGTTTTATAAAATGTGTCTTTTTAAATACCGCTGTCCCTTTTTTTTTCTCCACCAGCTGGATGTGTTTCAATGATCACAGGATCTTCTCCTTCCCAGAGGCTAGTGAAGCTTAGAAAGAAAAAAAAACGCACTCGAGATGAAATGTTCTCCGAGCTAATGCTGTCCTCCCACACTGACAGAGCACAGACGAATGCGTGGAGGCAAATAATGTCAGAGTGCAGGAAAGCACAAAATGACCGGGAGGAGAGGTGGAGGGCTGAAGAGAGTAAGTGGCGGGCTGAAGACAGGGCTGAAGCTCAAATGTGGCGGCAGCGTGATGAGAGGAGGCAGGATTCAATGCTGAGGCTGCTGCAGGACCAAACCAGAATGCTTCAGTGTATGGTTGAGCTGCAGCAAAGGCAGCTGGAGCACAGACTGCCACTGCTGCCCCTCTGTAACCAACCGCCCTCCTCCCCAAGTTCCATAGCCTCCACACCCAGACGCCCAAGAACGCGGTGGGGGGGCCTCCGGCCAACCAGCCACTCCACAACAGAGGATTGCCCAAAAAAAAGAAGGCTGTCATTCAATAAATTTTAAAGTTGTAAACTTTTAAAGTGCTGTGCTTAAAGTGCTGTGTGGCATTTTCCTTCCCTCCTCCACCACCTCTCCTGGGATACCTTGGTAGTCATCTCCCTATTTGTGTGATGAATGAATAACGAATGCATGACTGTGAAGCAGCAATGACTTTATTGCCTCTGCAAGCGGTGATTAAAGGGAGGAGGGGAGGGTGGTTAGCTTACAGGGAAGTAGAGTGAACCAAGGGGCGGGGGGTTTCATCAAGGAGAAACAAACAGAACTTTCACACTGTAGCCTGGCCAGTCATGAAACTGGTTTTCAAAGCTTCTCTGATGCGTACCGCGCCCTCCTGAGCTCTTCTAACCGCCCTGGTGTCTGGCTGCGCGTAACCAGCAGCCAGGCGATTTGCCTCAATCTCCCACCCCGCCATAAACGTCTCC
This sequence comes from Lepidochelys kempii, assembly GCF_965140285.1. Lineage (NCBI taxonomy): Eukaryota > Metazoa > Chordata > Testudines > Cheloniidae > Lepidochelys > Lepidochelys kempii. The sequence goes on from NC_136382.1 coordinate 61,607,534, forward strand.
CCCTTACTCTCACAGATATTGTGGAGCACACAGCAAGCAGTAATAACAGTGGGAATATTGGTTTCGCTGAGGTCTAAGCGAGTCAGTAAACTGCGCCAGCGCGCCTTTAAACGTCCAAATGCACATTCTACCACCATTCTGCACTTGCTCAGCCTGTAGTTGAACAGCTCCTGACCACTGTCCAGGCTGCCTGTGTACGGCTTCATGAGCCATGGCATTAAGGGGTAGGCTGGGTCCCCAAGGATACATATAGGCATTTCAACATCCCCAACAGTTATTTTCTGGTCTGGGAAGAAAGTCCCTTCCTGCAGCTTTTGAAACAGACCAGAGTTCCTGAAGATGCGAGCGTCATGCACCTTTCCCGGCCATCCCACGTTGATGTTGGTGAAACGTCCCTTGTGATCCACCAGAGCTTGCAGCACTATCGAAAAGTACCCCTTGCGGTTTATGTACTCGCCGGCTTGGTGCTCTGGTGCCAAGATAGGGATATGGGTTCCGCCTATAGCCCCACCACAGTTAGGGAATCCCATTGCAGCAAAGCCATCCACTATGACCTGCACATTTCCCAGGGTCACTACCCTTGATATCAGCAGATCTTTGATTGCGTGAGCTACTTGCATCACAGCAGCCCCCACAGTAGATTTGCCCACTCCAAATTGATTCCCAACTGACCGGTAGCTGTCTGGCGTTGCAAGCTTCCACAGGGCTATCGCCAGTCGCTTCTCAACTGTGAAGGCTGCTCTCATCCTGGTATTCATGCGCTTCAGGGCAGGGGAAAGCAAGTCACAAAGTTCCATGAAAGTGCTCTTACGCATGCGAAAGTTTCGCAGCCACTGGGAATCGTCCCAGACCTGCAACACTATGCGGTCCCACCAGTCTGTGCTTGTTTCCCGAGCCCAGAATCGGCGTTCCACAGCATGAACCTGCCCCATTAGCACCATGATGCATGCATTGGCAGGGCCCATGCTTTCAGAGAAATCTGTGTCCATGTCCTGATCACTCACGGGACCGCGCTGACGTCGCCTCCTCACCCGGTATCGCGTTGCCATGTTCTGGTGCTGCATATACTGCTGGATAATGCGTGTGGTGGTTGATGTGCTCCTAATTGCCAAAATGAGCTCAGCAGCCTCCATGCTTGCCTTGGTATGGCGTCCGCACAGAAAGAAGGTGCGGAACGATTGTCTGCCGTTGCTCTGATGGAGGGAGGGGCGACTGACGACACGGCTTACAGGGTTGGCTTCAGGGAGCTAAAATCAACAAAGGGTGTGCCTGTACATCAAGGAGTATTTCAGGCAGGACTGCACGGAGGGTTCCAATAAGAAATGGTGCACCAAAGTTATCGTTGTTATTGGAACAAGGAGGTTAGCCTGGCCTCTGATTGATACATGGCTAGATTAACCTCGCTGCGCCTTCTCTGTGACTGACTGCAGTGTGATCTAGACAGGGGAGGAGGAAAATGAGTCCAAAACAAATCTGGTCTATTTCTTGTTCTGACCCACTCCATCTATCCTTTACATCTTTGGCTGGCAGCAGACAAAAAAGGCGCGAAATGATTGTCTGCCCTTGCTTTCACGGGGGGAGGGAGGGTGGGAACGGGGTCCTGACGATATGTACCCAGAACCACCCGCAACAATGTTTTAGCCCCATCAGGCATTGGGATATCAACCCAGAATTCCAATGGGCAGCGGAGACTGCGGGAACTGTGGGATAGCTACCCACAGTGCAACGCTCCAGAAGTCGACGCTTGCCTTGGTACTGTGGAAGCGCTCCGCCGAGTTAATGCACTTAATGCACTTAGAGCATTTTCTGTGGGGACACACACACTCGAATATATAAAACCGATTTCAAAAAAACTGACTTCTATAAATTCGACCTAATTTCGTAGTGTAGACATACCCTTTGTTCCTAAGGTGCTTCCAGGTACTCGGTTGTAGGTGTAGTGAGGCCCAGTCATGATGTCACTTTCCCCTTTTATGTTTTTTTCCAACTTGCTGGAAAGCTCTTTTTCTGTGATGTAGGTCAAACCCATTGTGTAGTGCTATCTTTGAGAGATTTCTGTTGTACCCAGTTCCTGGGGTAATCCTTGTGAGTGTGTCTATTTCCCCAATAGGCCATCAACGTTGTTTGGCCTTTTTACTGTTGTACCTGAAAGGCTGCTTGTGGGTGTTCCCAGCCTCACAACAAGTTTCAGTAGCACATACATAGCAAAACTCTGTAACTTCATATGCAATGATAGCACATACAACTTAACAAGATAGTAGTGTTCAACAGTAAAGACTTTTAGAATGGTACCTCACAAGGCATACTTTGTACAAAACATATTATATCACCATGCTGAATATGGTATGCCGAGTATCTCTTTGGGGCACAGAGTGTCACATTGAGAAACTTATTTATTTATATATTTACTGTAGTGCCTAGGAGCCCCAGTTGTGGACCATAAGCCCATTGTTCTAGGCACTATACAAATGCAGAACAAAAAGACAGACCCTGCCAACAAAGAACTTACAATCTAGGTAATTCTAGAGGGACTGAACAAAGCTATGCAATTGGGCAAATGTAATTCAATGTGGAAGTTGAATGTAGCCAAGTCCCAAAGTGTACTTTAGAAGGAATAATTTCAAACTGCTCACAGTGTAGCTATGGGTATGTTTTTACTTGAACCTCTTCAAGAGAAAAATCTAGAGCAGCAGTAGTCATAGAAGCAAATAAGGTGTTGAGTTGTGTGTAAAGATAGGAAGAATAATGCTAAATAGTGTAATGTAATTATGTAAATCATTGGTATAACCTTATGTTTAATACTGTTTTCCATTCCAGTCATCCCTTGAACAAAAGGATGTATCAGTAAAAGTTGGGCATAGTGCAGAGAAGGATAACAAAATGATTACATTCAAGGAGAGATTTCCATGTGCAGAGAATTTTAAAAGGTTGGGACCAGATTAGAGAAGAAAAGCGTAAGAGGTGACATAGCACAGATAACATGACATATAAAATAATGAATGTTATGCAGAAAGTCAATCAGGTATTCCTGACATGTGCTCTATGAGAGGCCCTCAGCTTTGGAATTTGCTGATATGAAATAGCCTGAATCGTCTGACATTTAGTACACTTTACAAAGTCCATCAGTTTTCATCGCCTGGCTGATATTTATAGGGTTTAATACAGTAAATGACTGTTAAAAAGTAGGAACATTGAATAGGTGATTTATTCTAATGTTTTACTATTGTATTTCAGATTGTGTATGGTTATTGTGGGCCAGTAAAATATATTATTATGACAGATGTCAGCAGGTGGCGCTGTTACACATGGTCTTCCAAGTGTTTTTTCTCAGCATGTGAGACAATGTTCAGTCTTGGGAAGACATGCTGTGTTGTTGTAAGGGTAAGCCCCATGGTCTGAAGACCTAAAGAGTAGGGTAGCTCATTACTGACGCCTGTTGGTGAACAGGGAGAAGAGCGGTCCAAAGCTGCTTGAGAAGTCTAGGTGGACAAGGGTCCATACAGGAGGGAGTTCTCTGTCCGTATCTGCTGGTGAGCAGAGGGAAATGACCCATGGAACAGACCTCATGTATTTTTCAGTTATGTGGTGGCTTGGGGCATATTCATTAAAATATGGTTGTTCTGAGTCTGGGGACAGACAGAACTGAACTGAAGCAGCGTAGAGGCAGTGGACTGTGCTGAGCCTGTGACAGTGCTGAGGAGGCTTGGGCTGAAGTCACAGAAAGCTTCAGCCTACCTGAGGGACCCAACTGCAGGCCTCTCTACCCGGCAATCAAACCTCAAATCATGCCAGCTGGGTCAGAGCAGCCCAGACAGCACTTCCCTTGGGGGCTGCAGAAATGACCTTCCAAAAATTTTTGAACTCCACCAACACTACACAGCAACCTGTGATTGTGGGAGCTGGGGAGGAGGGAAGTGGCTGGAATGTTTTAGCCACCCACAATGGCCAGAGGAGGACTGGGGTTGGGACGATTGTTAAGACCCATTGGAAGCGTGTTCGATATAGCTAATTTAGGAATTGCTGTTTTCCCAAAGTTTATTTTGTTCATCTCCATTCCCACTCCCAATAAAGTTTTCTTTGTTTTAAACTCCTAGGATCAGTTTTGTGAGTAAAGAAGTATTGTCTTTCAAGGGTGTCAAGGGTGGTATATATAGTTTCCCAGGTTTCTGGTTTGGGCTCAAACTGGTCATGTTTAAGTTTTCAGAAAGAACCCCTAGTAAATTGAACCTGGCCCTTTCTGCTGCCAACAATACCTGGCAGAAGGATTATAGTAGTTTGGGTTATGCAGTGTTCTGGGTAGAGGCCCTAGTCCCTTGAAGAGGGAGATGTGTAAGCCTCAGGAGTTGGTGGTCTGCCTTGATCTCTGATTACAGTTAATTCTTGAGGCAGAATTACTCCCTTGGAACCAGGAATTGGAGTTGAGCTATGATTCCTCAAAGTACGGATTGCCCTGCATGCTGTTTGACGTCCTCTGTTCCAGGACTGCTAAGTGTGTGTGTACATAAAACATGTTACACCTAGAATAGACCCAGACTGCATCACTGATTTCTCTAACCCTGGGAAGCTGACCTGCGAGGTCCTGGATATCTGCTACTGCTTGGCAGAGGGGCACCAGTGGTATAAGAATGGGACACTGGTGTCAGAAGAAGGGGCAACAATACTGAGTCTTTCATCAAGGTAAACAGAAGATGAACTATGATAGAATTTGTTTATTTTGCAAAAGTGTTATAATGAATATCAGCCTTCTTACTTTAGTACCTAACCCAAGCAGTGTGTGAGGAAGAAATTTCCCTACTAATCACAGTTACTGGTTGTATAGTATTAGTAGGAGGGAGGTTACACCTTTTTCTGATGCATCTTATGCCAGGCCACTGTCAGAAATAGGACAGTGGACTCAATTGAATACAAGAGTGTTTGATCTGGTAGGGCAATTCCATTGTCCCTATAGTTTAGAATTTCAAAAACAACACATAGCCTATATCACAGTAACTTATAAAAAAGCACACGGGACAGGGGAAAAACCCATCAAATCTTATAGGACATTTACTGAGCCAAACAATGTGCCATCACTTTCTGACTGCTATGCAAAATTGAATCAGCTGATGTCCAGCCGTGTCTTTTTAATAAGGCAGTGCTGAAATTCTGTCCTTGAACAAAATAATTTTAGTTTGGGGGAAGAGCTTATTTACATTATACGTTTCTGTTTATGTTGTCCTACCATGTCAATTGCTGGAGTATCTGACCACGTGGCTATACCTCTATAATTGGGCATTTCTCTGCCTGGCTCACTGTTTTTAATACAGTGCTCCAAAATTAAAGCATACTAAAGTGATGAAAAAATGGGCAGGCTTTGACAAGAGTTAGCATATTGGTGACTTGATCTTCCAGTACTGAACTCAATAGGAGTCTTACCAGTGACTTCAAAGGAACAGAGGAGCAGGCCATAGGAAGGGGGTAGTTATTTTGATGATAAATATGAACTTCCCCAAATTTATTACTCTCCACCACAAACAGAAAAACATTTTGGAACTTTTGCTCTGTTTTGAAGGGCTCTGGGTATGGAAAGTTTCTGAACCATTCATCCTCCTTAACAAGGGACTGAAGTTCAGTGTATTGCTGTATATGTGAGTTTTAGATTACACTGTGTTAATGACGTTCAGCATACTAAAATTCCTACACACTCCTTAATAAGCCACCTATATGAATAATTTATATATCATGCTCTAGTAAGCATAATACAAAGACCATAAATTCAGCACAAAGATAAAGCAATGAAAATGACTTGCTAGGTCTGAAAACATTGTTTTACAGTATGAATCAAACATGTGACTGTCTAATACTTGATACATGCAGGTTTTACCCACTTGGTTTGCCCGATCTGACCCAGATCAAGGTGTTCACTTGACAGTCGTCATAAATTCCCTTTCGCATTTCTTGCCTGAGAGTGTAGTCTGTACTGCCGCATCTCATCTGACATTAGCTTTGACTTCTAATATTTCACAAAGACTTCCTTTAACAAATGAATTTGCAGGACAAATGCATATTTATCACTTTCTTCATATTTATTCACCCTTTTGACATGGTGTTTTTCTCATTTCGGAGAGATGAAATGTCTTAATGCATTACAATAACCTCATTTGTACTCCCGTGACATCTTGGAGTGCCTAGTGAACGAATTTCAACTCCATACTCATATTTGTTAATGCCAGAGAACAGTGATGCTGGCAGCAATACTGGCAACCAGAAAAGAGGCATCTTGAAAGCTCATGCAGTATGTTCATGTTATTGATGCAGTTAGCAAGATTTTCTCATTGGGGTGTGTTTAAAGGAAAGAAAAAGAGCCAGTTTCACTTCAAATTTAAAATGTGATGAATTCATATTCAATGTCCGTATGTCTAAAATACCCGCTCCCAGACCTGTCCCTCCCACTCCTTTCCCCTTGCCAATTTTCTCGTGTTACCTGTTTCCATCTTCATCCTTCCTATTCATCAGTTACCTCAGTGAAATTTGCTATTCATCACATTCCAATTTATAATTTTCCAGACTTTTTAAAGGATCCCTCACTATGAAGTAGTATAAAGCTCAGCCTCAATGAAAGAGCCATATGCTATTACGCCCCTTGCAGACTGTGCCATTTGTTTCAGAAATGAGAGAATATATTTGGAGGGGGGGAGTGGTAAAAACAGTGTTAGCTCTGGATTTGGAGCATTCACGTATACAGAGGGATGCTTCTCTGAAACCAATATCAATAAAGTTTGGTTTCAGTTAAAAATCAAATTTTGGACAATGAACCATCCGTGAAGGAGTCTGACTCCCTGCTACGCAGTAGTTTGGAAGTTATATCACCAGTGCAATGAGTTAAAAAATTGCTGTTGATGGGACGGAGAGTAAATGGGTCTAGGGTTGCATATCAATAAAGCTTTGTTTATGAAGAATCATAGAATCATAGAATCATAGAATATCAGGGTTGGAAGGGACCCCAGAAGGTCATCTAGGCCAACCCCCTGCTTGAAGCAGGACCAATTCCCAGTTAAATCATCCCAGCCAGGGCTTTGTCAAGCCTGACCTTAAAAACCTCTAAGGAAGGAGATTCTACCACCTCCCTAGGTAACGCATTCCAGTGTTTCACCACCCTCTTAATGAAAAAGTTTTTCCTAATATCCAATCTAAACCTCCCCCACTGCAACTTGAGACCATTACTCCTCGTTCTGTCATCTGCTACCATTGAGAACAGTCTAGAGCCATCCTCTTTGGAACCCCCTTTCAGGTAGTTGAAAGCAGCTATCAAATCCCCCCTCATTCCTCTCTTCTGCAGGCTAAACAATCCCAGCTCCCTCAGCCTCTCCTCATAAGTCATGTGTTCCAGACCCCTAATCATTTTTGTTGCCCTTCGCTGGACTCTCTCCAATTTATCCACATCCTTCTTGTAGTGTGGGGCCCAAAACTGGACACAGTACTCCAGATGAGGCCTCACCAATGTCGAATAGAGGGGAACGATCACGTCCCTCGATCTGCTCGCTATGCCCCTACTTATACATCCCAAAATGCCATTGGCCTTCTTGGCAACAAGGGCACATTGCTGACTCATATCCAGCTTCTCGTCCACTGTCACCCCTAGGTCCTTTTCCGCAGAACTGCTGCCTAGCCATTCGGTCCCTAGTCTGTAGCTGTGCATTGGGTTCTTCCATCCTAAGTGCAGGACCCTGCACTTATCCTTATTGAACCTCATCAGATTTCTTTTGGCCCAATCCTCCAATTTGTCTAGGTCCTTCTGTATCCTATCCCTCCCCTCCAGCGTATCTACCACTCCTCCCAGTTTAGTATCATCCGCAAATTTGCTGAGAGTGCAATCCACACCATCCTCCAGATCATTTATGAAGATATTGAACAAAACCGGCCCCAGGACCGACCCTTGGGGCACTCCACTTGATACCGGCTGCCAACTAGACCTGGAGCCATTGATCACTACCCTTTGAGCCCGACAATCTAGCCAGCTTTCTACCCACCTTACAGTGCATTCATCCAGCCCATACTTCCTTAACTTGCTGACAAGAATACTGTGGGAGACTGTATTAAAAACTTTGCTAAAGTCAAGAAACAATACATCCACTGCTTTCCCTTCATCCACAGAACCAGTAATCTCATCATAAAAGGCGATTAGATTAGTCAGGCATGACCTTCCCTTGGTGAATCCATGCTGGCTGTTCCTGATCACTTTCCTCTCATGCAAGTGCTTCAGGATTAATTCTTTGAGGACCTGCTCCATGATTTTTCCAGGGACTGAGGTGAGGCTGACTGGCCTGTAGTTCCCAGGATCCTCTTTCTTCCCTTTTTTAAAGATTGGCACTACATTAGCCTTTTTCCAGTCATCCGGGACTTCCCCGGTTCGCCACGAGTTTTCAAAGATAATGGCCAATGGCTCTGCAATCACAGCCGCCAATTCCTTCAGCACTCTCAGATGCAACTCGTCTGGCCCCATGGACTTGTGCACGTCCAGCTTTTCTAAATAGTCCCTAACCACCTCTATCTCCACAGAGGGCTGGCCATCTCTTCCCCATTTTGTGATGCCCAGCGCAGCAGTCTGGGAGCTGACCTTGTTAGTGAAAACAGAGGCAAAAAAAGCATTGAGTACATTAGCTTTTTCCACATCCTCTGTCACTAGGTTGCCTCCCTCATTCAGTAAGGGGCCCACACTTTCCTTGGCTTTCTTCTTGTTGCCAACATACCTGAAGAAACCCTTATTGTTACTCTTAACATCTCTGGCTAGCTGCAGCTCCAGGTGCGATTTGGCCCTCCTGATATCATTCCTACATGCCCGAGCAATATTTTTATACTCTTCCCTGGTCATATGTCCAACCTTCCACTTCTTGTAAGCTTCTTTTTTATGTTTAAGATCCGCTAGGATTTCAAGACTGAAGTAAAAGTCAGTGATTGGAACTGTTGTGTATTCCACTGCAAGCTATGCCAAAGAAAACCATTGGGCCTGGTAACTGGCTATATGGATGATGTGTAGGACATGAGTAGCCCATCAGGGACTAAAACGGCATCCTCAGGGGTGCACATAGTGGCAAATGAGGATTTGTCTGAGTTTCAGTGTTTAGGCAGGGCCTATAAAATAGCAGGTATGGGCCACTCCTTGCTTCCAGCCCAGGCTGGGCAGATCATTCATTCTTCCACACACAAAAAGCAGCAGGAAGAATTGCTGGTTTGTGCTGTTCAAATAAAAATAAGAAGTTGAAAGACAAATATTCTAATTTTCACAGCAATGGCAAATGTATTTTGTGAGGCATCTGAAAAATTTGCTAAATTAAAATATTTGTCAGACGTTGATGCCAGCATAAATAAACTGCAGGCCATGTCAATCTCCTCCTCCTTCTCCTCCTGTGCACTTTCTCCCACTCATTCTAGAACAGGGGTGGGCAAACTTTTTTGGCCTGAGGGCCACATCTGGGAATAGAAATTGTACAGCAGGCCATGAATGCTCACTAATTTGGGGTTGGGGTGTGGGAGGGGGTGCGGGCCTGAGGATGAGGAGTTTAGGATGTAGGAGGGTGCTCTGGGCTGGGACCAAGAGGTTTGGAGGGCAGGAGTGGGATCAGAGCTGGGGCAGAGGTGCGGGAAGGGGTGCAGGTTCCTGCTGGGGATATGGGCTCTGGGGTGGGACTGGGGATGAGAGGTTTGGGGTGCAGGAGGGTGCTCCAGGCTGGGATCGAGGGGTTTGAAGAGCAGGAGGGGGATCAGGGCTGTGGCACAGGGTTGGGGCATGGAGAGAGGCTCAGGGGTTCAGGCTCCAAGTGGCGCTTACCTCAATCAGCTCCTAGAAGCAGTGGCATGTACCTTCTCCAGCTCTGATGCAGAGGTGCGGCCAGGTGGCTCTGTGTGTTGCTCCATCCACAGGCACCGCCCCTGCAGCTTCTATTGGAGTGCCGGAGGGGGCCATTGGAGCACATAGGAGCCAGAGCGGGCCATGCCACGGCTTCTTGGAGCCACATGGTGCAGCCTCTGAACCCACACCCTGGCTAGAGTGCCGGAGTGGGGCCATGCCACATGGAGCAGCCCCCAACCCGGTGCCCCGGCTGAAGCACTAGAACAGGGACAAGCCAGACCCCGCTCACCAGCAGGAGCTGCAGGCCGGCTTAAATCGGCTCGCAGGCCACAGTTTGCCCACCCCTGTTCTAGAAACACCATATTTCCTCCTGAGTGGTGTTCTTTCCCCAGCTCGCCTCACTCTGGGCTCTTTGACTAGGGGAAGGAGTCTGCTATTTTCTCATAATACTTTTTTTTATTTTTTCAGGTAGTAATTTCATCTGGTACACGCAAACCCACATATTTGGGAGTATTATATGGACTGAGTAACCTGTGAGTAATCCACTGATATTCCCAACTACATGTACAGGTCTAGTGTTGAAAATGTAAGAGTTGGATCCAAGCCACAAGGTTAAAATTTGAATTTGGATCTGAACTTTCTCAAATCCTCTGGGTAACTGTATCTGAGACTTTTGATATTGCCCATTAGAGAGAGAATTTAGTTTATGTGGCAACAAAATATTATTTGTTTTGTAAGACAAAATTTCTGCTGTAAAGGTTCAGGGAAGAACTCTAAGATCTCCCAACACACTGCACATGTGACAGTGCTTGCCTGCATCATCAGGGCCAGATTAACCTTTTGTGGGCCCAGTGCCAAACATATTTGTGGGCCCCATGTAATCGTTAAGGGCTCCTTGCAAGTATGGACCTGGTGTGGCAGCACCATTGTCTCCATAGTAAACCTGGTACTGAATCTAAGAGATATTTCTCATTTTGATCACACACCTCTGCAAGACCATATGCATTGCCATACACAGCTTCCTCTGTCCCCAGTTTTTCTCATAGAGCTGTATCCATGTGGATTTACCAGTGTCCACAGTGAACAGAACTTTCATAGTGATCAGGGGAAACTCCCCACAGACTTATCTCCTTCCTCATTCAGAAGTTCTGTAGCCATGTCTCCAGTACCACCCTATTTCACCAGTCACTGTATGTGGTTCTGGTCTCAGCTCAATAAAGTTCCAGAGCCAGCAGATACCTGATCAGTTCTGAGAGATCCCTCCCCTAACACCCATTCTGCCATTTGAGCAAGCCACTTGCAAACAACATTCTCCCACCCCTGGCTCAGTGAGCACTTAGCCCTTGGGAACCTTAAGTCACCAGCCTTCTTTCTCCCTCTGCTCCCATCTACACACTATACCACTATGTGGTCACCACCACCTCTCCCTATGCTTGTTTCCCTTCTACCTTGGACATGCTCCCCAGCCAGCTGGTCCTTATTCTCCCCCTGCAAGCCTGACCTGCTTCTTCTTTCCCTGCTCCCCTTGACGTGCTTTTCCTACTGGTGACCTCTGTTCCTTGAGGTTAACTCCAGTTTCTTTATCTGCTCCTAGCTTAATGACCCCCCAGAAGTCACAGAGCCACCTGTAGCTTTTCTGGCTACAGTCATGGGGCCAATTGCCAGAGGCCAGCCTTAGAAACCTGCAGGTATTAACTGCGGGAGAGGTGGCAATTCTCAGGCTAAGCATGCTTCAACCTTGTTACGGCAGCACTAGGGACTCCCAATCCTCAGTGCTGGAGCTAGGCAGCTGCAGACTCTGCAGTTAGGTGCTTCCCTACACTAGGCCATGGATTTAAGTACCCGCGATGCCCATAATCTGCAGCAGAGGCCCCCAATTCCCATGCAACCCTCAGCCAGCACGTAGTCATGCAGAAGGTGCAGCCTGGATGATTTCGGAGGCTGGGGTGCTAGAAGGTATTCCTGAGCAGCAGCTTTGCACCAAGCTCACCCTCCCTCCTCCACGGTGGGACTGGGAACTGGGTCTCACCAGCCCTGGCAGCTTCCCCACTCCCTCTTGCTCGCTTTCCAGTTGATAGCAGCCAAGGAATGCTGGGAGATGTCCTTTCTTTCCTGTTCCAGGACCGGCTTACCAGGCAGGGAGCTACAATCCCTTGGGCTCTTGGCTCCTATGCTTGATCCCTGCAGGCAGAGGGTGAGAGCTGGAGCGTTATTGTCTGTCTCTGGGCGTGGCAGGGGATACAATGTATCGTATTCTAGGGAGTGGGGGTGGTTGGCAGTCTGCCCACCCCAGGGCTGGCTGGGCCTGCAGTGGCCGGGAGGGTAAGGTGTTCTCTGGGGCTGGAGGCTGGCCACTATGGTAACCAGGGTTCTCCTTGCACTTGGGGCCTCTCGCTGCACTGTGGGAATGGAGGAAGGAGGCCTTATGGACCCCTTTTGAGTGAGAGCATGGCATAATGGTGCCATTGGCTCCATTGTAAACCCAGTACTATGCATCATAAATGCAAGCCACCTATTCTTTGTCAGCATAGTACATGCTGGACTTGAAAACATGTTGAAAGTCTCAATATTCATTTTGCTACTCAGCCCAGGAAAATCAAAGAAAGATTTGAGGTTTTCCCTAAGTGCATGTGTGACTTTCCCTTCAGCAGAAAAGAAAGAGTTGGCAAAAAACAAAAAAACAAAAAACCCTGAAAGCAAGCCAGGCGATATTTTTCATCTTCTTTTCATCAGGATCTGTCTCTGATTAATTGTGAAGCGCCACGGCACATTTGACTTGAGATCTGCTCTGGCAGAGATGAAAGCCAATGATTTTCAAGATCTATCATCTTCATGGCATACTTTAATTTTAACATTCATTTTCTTCATTTACATCTTATACAACCAAATCTGGTCATCAGTCCTGCAGTTGTGGTTGAGTCCAGTAAACCAGTAATTTTCTGATTTGTGTTGGTATGTTTAAAAATAAGGGCGGTATTTTAATTCTCAGTAAACGGGGCTTATCTAGTATTTCCAAACTTAAAATAAACGGGGGAGCTTTTATTTATGTACAAGTCCAATTACATTGCTGAGTAAAGATCTTTCTATATGTAGGTATTAACTTTTGCTGTGGAAACATTGTACTCTGAGAGAAGCTGTGAGGCTTCCCAGGGGTACCAAGGTCTACGAGACACCTCACTACCACCTGCCCTTAATATGAAGAACCCTGGGTCAGCTCCCCATCTCCACTGGCCACAAACAACACAAGCATTGCCTTCTATGCCTATGCAGGCTCCACTGTCCCTTTGCAGGTTGGTGATAGGCACACTCCAACCCCTAAGCCATCCATGCAACCTCTTGGAGTGTCTAGCACCTGTTCCCCTGGACATCAGCAGTATTCTCAGATTCACTGCTCCCAAAGGAACACTATACCCAGCTTACCAGTTATGCCTCATATCACTGCTCTGCTTAACACAGCACTTAGATGAATTCATAGTGAAAACAAATAAAAATGTATTTAATAGAGATTCAAGTGATAGCAAGTAGAAATTTTGGAAACAAATAGTTACATATAAAATAGAATCATAACACACATTCTAGAGTCTAGACTTCATTAGAAGACACTCTCCTCTTTAATCAAGTATTGCTCACCAGCACTTTACAAACAGAAGGCTGTGATCCCTTGTTCATGAGACAAACCATGCTGGCATCTTGTCCTCTAGGAGAAAGATACTGTGTGACTCCTTGCATTCTACTCATGTACCAGAGTAATCCTTTTAGTCTAACCCTCCTGCTGTGTTTTCCTTCCTGCAGATTTTGTAACCTCGTGTTAATTTTGCAATCTTGTTTAGCTGGTGGCACAGTATGCAAATAGACTTACATTATGAGGCACACAATACACAATGATCAGAAGTAGAGCTTCTACTACTCCCTGCCTGACCAGAACCTGTCAGAGGCATGTCACTATGGAGACCATTTACCTGGGTTTAAGCCAGACAGTCCTGTTTTTCTGAGGTTTGTCCTCTGTCCAGTACTGAAACAAAACCAAATGTGGTTTTGTCCACATTTGTCAGTATCACACACAGAGGGTACCATTTTGAAAAGTGTGCCACTCTCCCCCTACTGGCGTGATCTCGCACATGCAAAATCACACCAGCAATGGTAGGCCACGCCACGCACAGAAGTACCATAATGTCACCCTACAGGTCGCCTCTTGGTGTCCTGCCTTTAACTTCAAGCACTAAAGAACATAATTTTCAGTATAGATATATAACTTCTTAAATATTATTCATACATAATTTCACAATAATTGTGATGACCAGTGGGCTACTGGCTCTTGGTAGAGGCCTTATATGCCACCCTTTTGTGAATTACTGAGTATATATTTGACCCAGGGGATCCCTGCAAAACTCTATGCCTCTCTGCGCTTTCTGCCAGTTGGTATAAAGAAGTTCTTGGATAACAGAAACCTATTGAAACAAAGAGTATAAATGTGTTAAAGAGGCACCCAGGTTTGTGGAAGGAAATGATGGAGGAAAATGTAGAAAGATCACAACAATAACGAAAAATCAGGAAGATGAAATGATCAGCAACCATGCAAGAGTAAATTGGACTGGATGTCTTTTCCTAAGATGTTTATTTGGGTTTCTTTGTACCTTATCAAATGAACTCTAAATATGGGGGTCTTCTTACATTTTCAGTGATAAAGTTCTAGGGTGGTTTAGTTATTAGGACTAGATAAAAATTTTGCATTGAAACACTTTTTGATGGAAATTTAGTTTTGACTAAATGAAATATTTCATTAAAAGTGTCTGCTATACATAGAAATTTTCAGGTGTTTGCTTTTTTGGTTAAAAGTCAAACAAGTTCAACATTAAGACATATAGATCCTCCTGAGTCCCTGTGGTGTCTTATGCCCCTGTTCTCTTCTATGGGCTGGGCTCTCTGGCCAGACTATATCCTGCCTGGTGCCCTGCAACAGTACAGCAAGAAGGGAGGTGGTAGTGCTGTGATGAGGTCCCCGGGGTGCAACCTGGACTGTGAGACCACTGAGCCCTCCAAATGCACCAACCTTGGCTGCCTCTCATACTGTGATGCTAATGTCAAGCTACAAGCCTCTGACAGGCACTGCATTTACAGAACTATCCACACGCAGGGACACACCCAGCTGAGTTACATGAATGATCTCCGAGATACTCATGAACTCATCAATAAAGAGGCTCCAGCCAATTTTCCCCAGCTCCAGCCATACACCTCAGAACTGTACTGTCCTGCACTGGTCAGAAGGCTCACCAATGTAAGTTCATTACCTTTGCTACTCCCTCAGTGTGGAATGGACACACACTAGACTTTGTAATCTGAGCTGAAATTTCCCAAGCACTTCAGCCAAACACACTGTTTTAGGTAAAATATAAAAAAGATGTATTAACTACAGAGAGATAGATTTTACGTGATTATAAGTAGCAGTCACAGAAATCAAAGTTGGTTACCTAAGAAATAAAAATAAATTTGCAGTCTAATTCTAACTCAGACTAAGCAAGATTTGAATCAACCAATGTCTCACTCTAACAGATGGTACAAGCAGGTCGCAATTCCTCAATACACAGCCTAGACCTCTTTCCAGTCTTGGACCAATCTTCCTAATTCCAAGTCTTTTCTTTCCAGATGATTTTCCAGGTGTTGCAATTGGGGGTGGGAGGGAGGCCAAGTGATGATGTCACTGCCTCTCTTTTATACTTTCTTCCAGCTGCTAGAAAGATGCTTGCTGTGACACGGGGGTTAGGTAGTCTCATTGGTCGAGCGGTCTCCTTTGCATGTGTGCCTTCACTAAGGACCCTCTGGGATAGTGGATTCTTTTTTCATGGGCCATCAATGCCCATCTGGTCAGTTATGGGTGCTTCTTTGTCCTTACTGAAAGTCTGGCTGTGGGCATCTCTGAACCTCACAACATATTTCAATAGCACTTATAGCAATACTTCATAACTTCACATACAATGATGGTCCATACAATCCAACAGGATATTAATATTCAATAAATCAAGACTTTTAAAATGATATCTCACAAGGTATATTTTGTACAAAGCGTATCATAATTATATGACAGTGGTGAATATGGGGTTTCCTGGGTTCTACTTTGAGGTACAGAGTGTCACAGGTGCCTCAAGGGAGATGTAGTCAGCCAGGAGTCCAGCCATAGAAGAGTATGGGAGCATGAGGCACCTGAACCTCAGCTCCCATGATGTATTGCAGCAGCACAGGCGGACACAATTGAATGTCAAACAGCCCCAAAATGAAATGTTTCACTTTAGTCTGACAAACTGAAATATTTAGATTTGTGTGGCCTCAACAGGAAACAAAATAGATTAGATTTTCCTAATGGAAACTTTTTTTTTTTCGGTCAACAACATTTTTTGTTTTTGCTTTTTGATGAAAAGTCATTTTTTTTCCAGAGGAAAAACCTCCACTTTCTGACCAGCTGTACTGTCTACTTAGTGTAATAACGTTATATGCCTACACTGCAATTAAAAACCCACGGCTGCCCCATGCCAACTGACTTGGAGTTGCCTGATTCAGGGTATGGAGCTGTTTAACTGCAGGATAGATGTTATGACTTGGGCTGGAGTCTGGGCTCTAAGACCCTGCTATAAGCCCCAAGGTCAAATCTCTCTAATAAAATAATAAATAATAGTAATTAATAATAATAAATAATAATACCACCTAACACTTACCCAAGGTCACCCAACAGGCCAGTTGGAGAACTGGGACTAGCACTCACATCTTCTGAGTCCTAGTCTGGTGAGCTATCCTTTAGCTCACCCCACTCTTTCCAACAAGGCCTCTCTTGCACGACTGACTCCAGGAAATGTTCAAAGAATTGTATTAAATTGTTTGAATTGCTCATTTTCATTCACGTATATAGCAATAACTAATCTGCAGACTACCTCTCTCTACTGTGTACAATTTATAGTTTGCACCACTCAGTGCATTTCATTTCTTAAAAGGGTGGAAGGGTTGTTTGGTTAACAGGTGTTGCAACCCTGCCAGGAGATGCTGATGGATCTCTGCTGACTTGTGGCAAGTGTGACTTGTTTACAACATTATCCTGGATATAAGGGAGGGAGGAGGAATTGGTTCTCTGAGCAGAGGAAACCTGTGTCCAAGACTGCCCATCATAGAGAAATGCTAGGTACAACCAAGCATAGGGACAAAGCTTCATGTCAGCTTTTTGTTTTGTCGTCTGAGTTACAGATAAAGATGAACTCCAGGAAGGGGTTTTTATAGACTAGAATATTTATAGATTCTGTTCAGAGTAGGATAGGATCTTCACTTACTTACAGTGTTATATGAGAGGCTTTGAGCTCCTGTGGACTGAAAGGTTCTATTACCCTGTACAGAAAAGGGTTGTTTTCATTGCATTGACTTTTGAGAGGGTTTAACTATTACTATTTTTTATTTTGGCAGTTCCTATGTGTTAGGTGCTGTCCAAACACAAAGAAGAATAATCCTTCTTACGATATAACTATTCCCTTCTATGAGTTCACATTCCATAGGACACTCACCTTCAGAGTTTGTTTTCATAGAATCATAGAATCATAGAATATCAGGGTTGGAAGGGACCCCAGAAGGTCATCTAGTCCAACCCCCTGCTCAAAGCAGGACCAATTCCCAGTTAAATCATCCCAGCCAGGGCTTTGTCAAGCCTGACCTTAAAAACCTCTAAGGAAGGAGATTCTACCACCTCCCTAGGTAACGCATTCCAGTGTTTCACCACCCTCTTAGTGAAAAAGTTTTTCCTAATATCCAATCTAAACCTCCCCCACTGCAACTTGAGACCATTACTCCTCGTTCTGTCATCTGCTACCATTGAGAACAGTCTAGAGCCATCCTCTTTGGAACCCCCTTTCAGGTAGTTGAAAGCAGCTATCAAATCCCCCCTCATTCTTCTCTTCTGCAGGCTAAACAATCCCAGCTCCCTCAGCCTCTCCTCATAACTCATGTGTTCCAGTCCCCTAATCATTTTTGTTGCCCTTCGCTGGACTCTCTCCAATTTATCCACATCCTTCTTGAAGTGTGGGGCCCAAAACTGGACACAGTACTCCAGATGAGGCCTCACCAATGTCGAATAGAGGGGAACGATCACGTCCCTCGATCTGCTCGCTATGCCCCTACTTATACATCCCAAAATGCCATTGGCCTTCTTGGCAACAAGGGCACACTGCTGACTCATATCCAGCTTCTCGTCCACTGTCACCCCTAGGTCCTTTTCCGCAGAACTGCTGCCTAGCCATTCGGTCCCTAGTCTGTAGCTGTGCATTGGGTTCTTCCGTCCTAAGTGCAGGACCCTGCACTTATCCTTATTGAACCTCATCAGATTCCTTTTGGCCCAATCTTTCAATTGGTCTAGGTCCTTCTGTATCCTATCCCTCCCCTCCAGCGTATCTACCACTCCTCCCAGTTTAGTATCATCCGCAAATTTGCTGAGAGTGCAATCCACACCATCCTCCAGATCATTTATGAAGATATTGAATAAAACCGGCCCCAGGACCGACCCTTGGGGCACTCCACTTGATACTGGCTGCCAACTAGACATGGAGCCATTGATCACTACCCGTTGAGCCCGACAATCTAGCCAGCTTTCTACCCACCTTATAGTGCATTCATCCAGCCCATACTTCCTTAACTTGCTGACAAGAATACTGTGGGAGACCGTGTCAAAAGCTTTGCTAAAGTCAAGAAACAATACATCCACTGCTTTCCCTTCATCCACAGAACCAGTAATCTCATCATAAAAGGCGATTAGATTAGTCAGGCATGACCTTCCCTTGGTGAATCCATGCTGGCTGTTCCTGATCACTTTCCTCTCATGCAAGTGCTTCAGGATTGATTCTTTGAGGACCTGCTCCATGATTTTTCCAGGGACTGAGGTGAGGCTGACTGGCCTGTAGGCAAAGAGTGTACAATATTAGACAGTAAAAAGAAAAGGAGTACTTGTGGCACCTTAGAGACTAACCGATTTATTTGAGCATAAGCCCTAAGGTGCCACAAGTACTCCTTTTCTTTTTGCGAATACAGACTAACACGGCTGTTACTCTGAATATTAGACAGTGTTATTCTCCTCTGAGACCTTGACGCTATCTGAGGATAGTCTCCAGAATGCTTTTAGTTGACAAAGGTGCCAGAAATGGTAATACAATGTGCTGTTGTTATGATGACACATTTATGCGTGTGTTCCTTCCTTTCTATGAGCATTTTGTACCAAAACAATGTGTAGGGTAGCTTGCATTTAAAAAATACTGCCTGGCTTTCCTTGAGTTCCAATTGTTTTTATAAATCAATTAAAGTGATTGTAATAAGGGTCTGTGAGGGTTTCTCAAAATTGTTTTTTGGTTAGAGTGCAAGGGCATTCTTCAGATGAATCAGATATCATGGTCTTAGGCCCTTATTCAGAGCTGCACCCAGATGTCAAAGAGGGGCAAAAGTAATTTTAAGACATGTTTACATCACATGGATTCTCGACCCAGCAGGTGAGCCTGGCTGGCACCTGGTGCAACTTAGAGCCACTAACTTACAGCAGTTTTCCATAACACCTATGGACTGCTCTGCATACCCTGAAGAGCCAGAGAACATCTTTCTCTGCTCACACCCCCAACAGTAGAGGGTGGCAATTCAGAGGAGGAATTTTGCCTTTCCTAGATAGGGGCTATGATGGTGTGTACCCCTGTGTTCACCCCTTTTACAGGACTATGATACATTTTGTACAAAGTATTCCTTGTGAGGTATCATTTGAAAATTCATACTTTGCAGGTCATTATTGTCCTGGTAAAATACATGTGGCATGGTATAACTAAGACATGTTTTAAGTCTGGGGAGTGGCCACAAACCAGCTTCCTAGAGACAAAAGGCAAGCTGATGCCTCAGTCAGATGTCAGCAAAATCAGATCACCTGGGTTAAGTGGTCACTCTTTGCCAGGAAAGAGAGTGTGGGCGAAAAATCTACCTCCTGACAAAGACACAGCTTGGGGTTCCTGTCCACACAGACTTTCTGTCTCCTGAATCTCAGCTAGATATGCTTCTCGGAGAAGAGAAATAACTATAAGAAGGGAGAGCAGACACCCCAAATTATCTCTCCCTTTCTCTGTACCTACAGCATCCACAACTCCTGAAGAATAAAGGAAGAAGCATTGGACTGGGAGAGGAATCCTGACTGAAAAAAATTCAGCCAGTAAGACTGCTGAAACATGTGATGAGAGAGACTTTGCTTTGCTTTCACTTAGCTTAAGTTAAGCATTAGATGCGTTTTATTTTTATTTTTGTAACCCATTCTGATTCTTACACCTAATTACTTGTATTTGCGTAAAATCTATCTCTTTGTAGTTAATAAATTGTTTTATAGTTTTATCTAAACCAGCATGTTTGAACTGAAGTGTTTGGGAAACTCTATTTGAGATAATAGTATCTGTGCATATCATTTTCTATTAATAAAATGAAAATGATATGACTTTATATGAGCTTGTATTGTCCAGGAGAGAGCTGGACAGTACAAGACACACATTTCTGAGGAAAGTCTGGGACTGGGAGTTTTCTGGTGTCACTCTGCAGTGTAATTCAAGAGTGGCTGGCTATAGCACTCATACAGTATAACTTGGAGTAACTTACATGCTGGAGCCTGTGTGCGAGCAGACCAGGAGTGGCTGCTTTCACAGCAAAGCAGTGTAAAGGGCATCCCAGGTTAGAGGTAACACAGCTGTTCATCAGTCCTGATTGTACCCGGGGTATGTCACAGGGCCAACTCCACACAGTCCCATGAATAGGGCATAGGGCTGTATTTTAACTAGAGCTGATTACAACTCTTTCAGCAAGATGTTTTTTGTTGAACTATTGGCTATTCCGGAGTGGGTCTCTGTCAGTCTCTCCCATTGAAGCTGTTCTGCCTTGTATAAATAATGAAATATTTATGGGGGCCAGGGGAGAGAGAGTAAGAGTCTGACTCCATATCCCAGTGGTTAGGGCACTAGCTTGGAATGTGGGAGATCGAGCAGAAAGGCCCTGTTCTGAATTAGGCTAGGGGTGGCAGATCAGACAGCATGTGTCAGGAGTGGTAATGTGCCATGAAATTTTTTGTCACACATGCAATTCTACCCTTGCATGCAAAACAGTTTCCTCCATGTGATGTGACATCACCTGTGAATTGACCTGCTGTGCTGCCGAGGTTATCAGGTCCCCTGGGAAGCTGTCAGCACATTCAACTACAGCACTCTCAAGCTCCATGGCATTTGAGGGAAATAGCCCTATTGTGGACCTCTGCAGGCAGCAACATGGTCCTTGGAACCCACAATTGCCACACACCGTGCAGTTACTACAGCATCGAGGGAAGATGCAAATGTGGTGAAAGCAGTCCAGCAGTCCCTCTTCTGATGAGACACCAAGTCCCATGTCCATTGAAGATAGCTTGAGAGTCACCTACAGTGTAATGAATATATCCAGGTACGCAAAGAAATAAAAATGGTTACTCACTTCCTGGCTGGTGTTCGAGATGTGTTGTATATGTCCATTACACAACCCATCCTCCTTCCCTGATGCATCACAGTCTAGCATCTGGATTCTGGTACAAAGGAACATAAGGATGGGTGGGGTGCCTGCACCCTTTTACCCTCAGCTCAGATCACAAGGGGGAAGCCAGGGTGCATGCATAGCCACCCCTCTCGGTCCCAGTAGGGAAAACTCTCCAGCACCAGTGCACGAGACAGGCACACAGCTACAGTGGAATAGAGGTGTGCAACACATCGCAAAGAACAACAACCACAAGAAAGTGAGTGACCATTTTTTCTTCAGGTCCTGAACTTTGGCCACAAGTTCAGAACAGGCTTTCTGCCATTTGCCTGGTAGCTTGCTCTCTGGTGTGCGCCTGACAGCACACACAAACCTGTCTTCGTAACATTCTTCTCACTAGGTTTTTATATGTGAGAACAGAAAGCCCAAGATAATCTTACACCTGGCAGGAAATTCTAACTTCTCCAAGCCTAGGAACTATAAGGAGATGCTAAAACTGGCCTGAGAATGAGACTACTGTCTTATGGCTTCAGTCAGAACATTTTTTGAGGGGGTGTTGTGGGGAGGGGAAGTGTAGGCAAATCCAAGGCTAAATGTTCACACAGAAATAAAAGTGAGAGATAAAAGGCAGCTTGTACTTGGCAACAATCCATTTTATTTCATGAAGCATCAACAAACTATGCTGCATATATTGCTTGAAAGAGAGAATATTTACAAAACAAACCCTAGCTCCACAAAGTATTTGGTCTGATAAAAATTTTGTGAGCCCACAAGTTTCACTTTGAAGTACCTGCTAACTTTTTCTGCCCTTGCTATTGTGAAGACCACCCTGAATATTTGTGAGCGTGGAAATCCTGGAGGCTTTTATTTATTTATTTTTTTATTAAATAGTACCCCAACCAACCAAAGTCTAGTTCATGCTGGGTGTGCCTTACTCAGTGAACAGGCCTATTTAACCAAAGTCAGATGCCAGGAGTCAAGCCAGGTCAGAATGTCATGAAGTCAAGCTGGGGGACCAGGAGCAGGAAGCACAAGGCATACAGTCCAGACCAGGGGAATCCCAGTTGTTTGGACAGCTTCCTGTTCCTGCTTCTGGCTTAAGTAGAGCCAGTGGCCCAATCAGCTGCTCTGGGACTCTGTCAGTAGGAGCAGAGCCTTACACTAGGGCTGGGCTTCATAGGTCCTGGGCAAGTGATTGGGAGCAGGTTGCCAAGTAGAGGG
Organism: Lepidochelys kempii; assembly: GCF_965140285.1. Classification (NCBI taxonomy): domain Eukaryota; kingdom Metazoa; phylum Chordata; order Testudines; family Cheloniidae; genus Lepidochelys; species Lepidochelys kempii. The sequence continues at coordinate 61,630,110 of NC_136382.1, forward strand.
TTGGCACATGGCTGCTTCTGTGGATCCTACAGACCTGAGTTTAAAGCCAGTGGGCCATGACATCACCCCAGAGGCACTGACTTTCTAATGGTCTGCCCAAGGCCCTGCCCCCACTCCATCCCTTCCCCCAAGGCCCCACCTCTCTCCTGCCTGTTTCTGTACCCACCCCACCTCCTCCCATCCCCGTTCCACCCCCACCTCACCTCTTCCTGCCCTATTCTGCCCCCTCTCACCCAGCACCTTCTGCATGCCGTGGACCAGCTGACTGCAGCAGGTGGGAGGCACTGGGAGGGAAGAGGGGAGGGGCTAATTGGAAGGGCCACTGGCCGGCAGGAGGTGCTGGGCCATAACCTTCCCAGTCAATCAGGTACCATCATTTACCCTTCTTGTCCTTGGAATTGAGAGCTTTGGGGACAATGTGTTCCTCCTGACCTTGTACTTGGCAGTGATGCGACTTTATGGGGAAATGTGTTCTCAGTGTAGGGTTGTAGGAGTGAGATATGGAATATCAGGTAGACTCTAAGGCATTGAGGGAGCTGGAGCTTGAAGGTGACCAGGCTGATTTGTCACTGAATCTGCTACGAGCCAAGGCACAAGTAAGCTAGTTCCCAAGAGTGTCTGTCTATGCAGAGGTGTTCTGTAAAAAGCCATACCTTTTGTCCTATGCCTCCTTTGTGTTCTCAAGGTGTCCTTTCACCCTGTCTTGGATATGATGGATGGGTTGTACTAAGTCCAAGGCTGACGGGTTGGGGGAGAATGTTTGTAGTTGTGGGTGAAATTAGGGGTGGTACCCATCGTTGACAAATAATGGGCTGTGCCTGTGGATGCATGGTCTGCATTATTATATCAGAACTCAGCATCTGGTAATAGGGCAGACCAGTCATCCTGGTGATGGTTGGTGTAAGTATCAGAAGTATAAGGTGGTGCATCGTAAGTATTCTCTAGGATCTGGTTGATTCTTTCCATTTGGCCATTTGCCTGAGGAGAGTAGGCAGAGAACAGGTTCTTGTAGACCCCTAATAGATGTAGGGGCTCCTGCAAGAAACAGGCAATTAACTGGGGCTCCCAGTCGGAGGTGATGTGATCTGGGAGACCATGAAGATGGACTATATGGTTTATCCACAGCTGGGCAGTTTCCTCTGTGGAAGGTAAACCTGTGCAGGCAATGAAGTTGGCCATTTTCGAAAAGCAATCCACCACTGTCAGGATGGTCATGAAACCACTGGATTCTGGCAGTTCAGAGATTGGGTGTCCAGAGGTTGGAGGAGACTGCAGGGTTTCTGGCATGGGATCTTGGTATGGGCACACACCTGTCCGGAAGCAACAAATGTCTCTATTGTGTGGCAAAGATGGGGATACCAGACATAGCGGGACGTTAATCATTGGGTTTTACATTGCCCAATGTGTCCTGCCAGTGTGGAGTCGTGGCACAGCTGAAAGCACCACTTTCCTAGGTCTGGGCAGAACAGAGACGTGATCCCTTATGAACATAATTCCCACCCAAGTGTTGTGTGTTTCTCAGTCAACAATGGCCATCTCGTCAGGTGGAATTCCAGAGACAGAGGCAGAGTGGACAAGCATGAGCAGGTCCTGGGGTCATGTGGAGGAAATTATGGGACTTGAGAATGTGGGCTGGTTCCGGACTGGGGCCTTGTGCATCAGAGCCATGCCTTCAGGATGAGGCATCAGCTTTGCCTTTTCTAGTTCCAAGGTGGTAGGTGAAGATAAAGTTGAACTGGAAGAAGAATAGGGCCCACAGGAACTGTCATTGGTTTAGAGCCATAGCCCTGTGCAGGTACTCCAGATTCTTGTGATCAATGAATACTTGGACTGGATGACAGGCCCCTTCCAAATAGAGTCACCACTCTTCAAAGGCAGTCTTAATTACCAAAAGCACCTTGTTCAAGATCTCATAGTTTCACTCAGCAGGGGTAAGCTTCCTCGAGTAGTAGGCAGTGGAGTGCAGTATTTGTTTGGGTTGGTTACCAATCACTGTACTAGAGGTTTCAGCTTCCACAATGAAAACTTAGATCATGTGTGGGTGGGCAAATACCGGAGGAGTGGTGAAGGCAAGTTTTAGTTGTTCAGATGCGTGCTGGGCCTCGGGCGACCAGTTGAACTGGGCGTTCTTATGTGGGATAGTAGGATAGTAGGATAGTGAGGGTCTTGGCTTGTTTTGAAAATTTTGAGAAAATTTCTGGTAAAAGTTTGGACCGGGCAGGCTGAGATGACATGGCCAGGTTCAGTGCCATAGAAGCATAGGTGGAACTGACAGCACTGTTCTTTTTTTTCAGGAGTGAGTTGCTGATGAGCCAGATTGGCTTCCATGGTTTTGGCAAGTGATACAGAAGGTGAGGTCACAGTATGCGGGTAGAGAGACTGCAGGGAACCTCTTTTCTTCTTCTTTTGTTCTCACAGCCACTCGTGTATGTGGTGGGCAAGGTCCACAAAGGCATCTAGGCCCATAGACATCTCTATGTGGGCAAGTTCATCTTTGATTTCTTCCTGCAAACCCCACTGATGCTGGTACAGCTGCAGTACTTAATTACATTCTCTATCCCCTCTGAGGAGGTGGAAGCATGCTGCATAGGAGGCTACTGTGCCTTGCCACTGCTGAAGTCTCCTCAGGGTGGCCTCAGCCATTTAAGCTTGGTGTGAATCATTGAAGATGATTGATGCTGACTGAAGAAAGGCATCCCAGTTTGACAGTGCCGGGTTATGGCCTTCCAGAAAGGAGGAAGCTCAGCCTAATGCATCTCCTGTCAGCAGGCTGATTACCAAAGCCACCTTGGACTGGTCAAAGACACAGGATCTGGGATGCATCAGGAACAGAAGGCAGCATTGCTTCATGAAGCCCCAGAACCACCAGTGGTTCCTATGAAACCATTCAGGCAATGGCCCCATTCAGGACAAGGCGCTGCAGGCAGTCCTCACAGCACGGCATTCTTAGCGCTGAGCTGCCCCACTTGTTCCTGCAGCCGCTGGTTTCCCCAGTCACCTGAGCAGCTTGGGCCTGTAGTGCCTGATTATCTGTCTGGAGGCAGAGGGCCCATTCGGGTGAGTCCAATGCTTCCAGTGGCTGTGGCGGTGCAGCTGGATCCATCCTTCTTCCACCAGGCTTCGTCCTACAGGGTTATTGTGGTCCAAACAAGCTGTCATGGCTGATTTCTAAGCAGCCAGACCTATTGGACAGAGCCAGAGTCCACAGTCAGGAGTCGAGAGTCAGCTGGGTCAGGATACCAGGAGATTAGAAGCAGGAGACAAACTGAGATCAGAACCACAAGTCAGCTGCCAGGAGTCAAGCTGGGCTGGTATGCCAGGAAGTCAAGCTTGGGGAGCAGGAAGCACAAGGCACACAGTCCAGAGCAGGGTGGATCCCTGTTGTTCAGAAAGCTCCCTGTTCCTGCTGCTGTCTTAAGTAGGGCCAGCTGGCTAATTGATTGCTCTGGAATTCCACCAATAAGACATCGGGGCAGAGCCTCAAACTGGTGCTGGGCTTGGTGGGTCCTGGGTAAGCAGTTGTCAGCAGTCTGCCAAGTAGAGGGTTGGCACATGGCCGTTTCTGCACACCCAGGTTTGAGGCCCATGGATCACGACAGGAAGGGGCCATTGTAATAATCTTGTCTGACCTTCTGTATAACACAGGCCATAGAACTGCCCCAAAATAATTCCTAGAGCAGAGCTTTTCGAAAAAACATCCAATCTCAATTTTAAAATTATTAGTGATGGAGACTCCACTACAACCTTTATTAAATTGTTCCAGTGATTAATTACTCTCACCATTAAAATTTCACACCTTATTTCCAGTCTGAATTTGTCTAGCTTCAACTTTCAGCCACTGGAGTGTGTTGTATCTTTCTCTGCTAGACTGAAGAGCCTTTTATTAAATATTTGTTCCCCATGTAGATACCTATAGCCTGTAAACAAGTCACCCCTTAACCTTCTCTTTGTTAAGCTAAATAGATTGAGCTCTTTGAGTTTATTACCATAAAGCACGTTTTCTAATCCTTTAATCATTGTTGTGGTTCTTCTCTTGAATCCTCTCCAATTTATCAACATCCTTCTTGAATTGTAGACACCAGAACTGGACACAGTATTCCAGCAGCAGTCACACTAGTGCCAAATACAAGGTAAAATAACCTCTCCATTCCTACTGGGGATTCCCCTGTTTAAACATGGCAGGATTGCATTAGCTCTTTGGGCCACAGGAGGGTCAAACTGAGAGGTCATGTTCAGCTTATTATCCACCACAACCCTCAAATCATTTTCAGAGTCACTGCTTCCCAGAATAGAGTCCACCATTCTGTAAGTATGGTCTACATTCATTGTTCCTAGATGCATATATTTATATTTAGCCTTATTAAAACACGTATTGTTTGCTTGCACCCAATTTACCAAGTGATCCACATCACTCTGAACCAGTGACTGTCCTCTTCATTATTTACCAGTTCCCTAATTTTTGTGTCCTCTGCAAACTTTATTGGTGATGATGTTATGTTTTCATAAGGTCATTGACAAAAATGTTAAATGGCATAGGGCCAAGATACTATCTCTGAGGAACTCCACTGAATTAGCTGCACTCAATGACAGTTCCCCATTTACAGTTATACATTGCGGGCTATCAGTTAGCCAGTTTTTAATCCATTTTGTATGGGCCATATTCATTTTATATCATTCTAGTTTTTTAATCAAGATGTTGTGTGGTACCAAGTCAAATGCCTTACAGATGTCAATTACATTAACACTACTACTTTTATCAACCAAACCTGTATTTGCATAAAAAAATCAAATTAGTTTGACAGGATCTATTTTACATAAACCCATGTTGATTTGTATTAATTACCTAACCTTCCTTTAATTCATTATTCAGTCTTACTCAGATTGATGTCAGGCTGACAGGCCTATAATTACCTGGGTCATCCAGTTTACCCTTTTTTTAAATTGGCACATTAGCTTTTTTCCAGTCTTTGAGGACTTCTCTAGCACTCCAAGACTTATTGCAAATCAGCGTTACTGTCCTGTGAGCTCCTCAGCCAGCTTTTTTTGAACTCTTGGACCTACTGATTTTAAAATGTCTAACTTTAGTAGCTGCTATTTAACATTCTGCAGAGATACTAGTGGAGTGGAAAGAGTGCTATCACAATATCTGATGAGAGTAAACTAGCTGGGTTCCCCCCCATAAATACAGAACAGAAATATTTATTGAACACATTTGCCTTTTCTACATTATTATTGATAATGCCATTGTTTCCATCTGGTAATGGACCAATACCATTGTTTGGATTCTTTTTGTTCCTAATGTATTTTAAAAAAACCTCCTTATTTTCCTTAACACTGCTGGCCATACATTTCTCCGTCTGTTTACTTCCCTTGTCAATTTTCTATAATTCCTAACTTCTGATTTATATTCATTACTATCAATTTCCCCTTTCTTTCATCTGTTTTATAATATTATAATTATAATACTATGTGTGTCTTCACTGCCACTCTAAATCAGGTCTGTTTTTAACCAGTATAGCCTTCTTCCTCAATTGTGGGATTGAAGCTTTTTGGGTATCTTGTAAGATGTTCTTAAATGATTCCCAATTATCATTCACAGTTTTCTAATTAAGTTCTTCCTCCCAGCTGATTTGACTCATAATTGTTTTCCGCCTTGTGAAATTGGCCCTATTAAACACCATGTATTATTGGTTTGGCCTTTGTTCTGCTTGCCCATTATGAATCTGATCAAGTCATCATCCCCTGTACCTTTTCTACCATTCATTTTTAGTTCTGTGATCATAGAATCATAGAATCATAGGATCATAGAATATCAGGGTTGGAAGGGACCCCAGAAGGTCATCTAGTCCAACCCCCTGCTCGAAGCAGGACCAATTCCCAGTTAAATCACCTCAGCCAGGGCTTTGTCAAGCCTGACCTTAAAAACCTCTAAGGAAGGAGATTCTACCACCTCCCTAGGTAACGCATTCCAGTGTTTCACCACCCTCTTAGTGAAAAAGTTTTTCCTAATATCCAATCTAAACCTCCCCCACTGCAACTTGAGACCATTACTCCTCGTTCTGTCATCTGCTACCATTGAGAACAGTCTAGAGCCATCCTCTTTGGAACCCCCTTTCAGGTAGTTGAAAGCAGCTATCAAATCCCCCCTCATTCTTCTCTTCTGCAGGCTAAACAATCCCAGCTCCCTCAGCCTCTCCTCATAACTCATGTGTTCCAGTCCCCTAATCATTTTTGTTGCCCTTCGCTGGACTCTCTCCAATTTATCCACAGTTCCTCAGTTTATTTATCCAGAGTTCCTCAATTTATCAGTTCCTCTTTATCTGTTAAAATAAGGTCTAATAAAGAATTCGTCCACGTTGACTGCAACACTTTTTGAGTCAGGAAATTGTCATCTATAATGTTTAGAAATTCCAAGGATGTTTTAGTACTGACAGCATAAGACTTTCGGCATGTCACTCAGATTAACGTTCCCCATAATCACACAGGTTTTTTCCTACATATTATGGACAGATATATAAGGAGGTGGTCAGCCTGTTCCCTCGTATGATTTGGTGGTTTGTAACAGTCACCAACTAATACCCCATCTTGTGCTGTATCTGTTCGGACATCGATCCATGAGCATTCAAGATCATTTTCTTCGAAGTTATCAGTGACTTGGAAATAGATAATGCCATTTTTGACATAGAGTGCCACTCCTCCTAGCCTAAATAGGTTATAACCATTGATTTTTAACATTCTAGTTGTGTGAATCATCCCACCAGGTTTCAGTAATACCAACTAGGTCAAATATATACTAAAAATGAGCAATTCCAATTTCTCTTGTTTGTTACCCAGGTTCCTATCATAGGCCATTCAAAATTTTCTTCTCTTTGTGTCCTTTGGGTCCTTGATTAATTTTGTTCTCAGCATCTCTCTTTTGTGCTGAGTGCTCATATCTTCCTTCTTTTTACCCTCCCATTTTGCTATTAGTTTAACACCTTCCTGACTTCTCCAGCTACCCTGTTCCTGGAGAGATTGGTTCCCCTTCTACTGAGGTGGAGGCCCTCCAAACTATGCAGCCTCCTCTCCTCATAGAAGATGGACTAATGTTTCTGCTTCTGATTTCATGAAGTAATACAATGCCATCCATTGCAAAATGCTGTGCTCCTGTGAAATACAATAGTTGATGCACTTGAATATATCGCTAAAACAAAATAGAGGGAAGAATAAATGTATTTCGCTTGTACCAGAGCAGCACCAAACCTCTCAGCATACTGTAGAACACTGAGAATATACAGCATGTTTTAGACAAGTACCTTCAGCAGAAAGGTACTTTGAAGATGACTTTTTATCCTGGTCATGTACTGTGATCCTTTTGAATCAAGCAACAGGCTTAAAGGAATTGTGCTTGATAAAGGCACCTACCAGATGGCTACTTCAGTTATTGATGATATTCAATATTTAGCAGCTGGGGAATTTCAGAGGGACCAAAAATATTCATGGTGCAAAATCCTCACATATTACATAACAATGTGAGAATCATGATGACGATTTGATGCTATTGTACACTACAATACACTCTTCCCTTATAAATTTGGAGCACAAAGAAAAAGACCAAAATTTTCAATTTTCAGGTCCTAAAGTTAGACACCTGCATCCATATTTTTGGTACCCAAATAAGGTACACCACTCCAAAAAAATTTGTTGGGTATTTAAATCTTTTCATGAAAGGGAGTGGGTGTCCTTGTGTTCTCTGCACCTCTACATAAAAAGCGTTCTAACTTTGAGGTGTTGAAACGTGGATTTTGGAATCTAACTTTAGGCTTCTGAGTTTGAATACTTGGGTGATATAGATCCTAACTTGCAACAAAGGTCCGAGTCCATGTATATAGCTCCAACACTGTGAAACATTTTTATACATAGTCTGCTTTGCCTGGTCTTATTTAACACACAGGGGTTAATATGTATGCAAGAAGCTCCCATTCCAATCACTGAGAACTGTGGACAGAACTTAGCCCAGGTCTTTCAGGTTGTTCATATGCCTACAATAGATGCTCCTAAACCTACTGTTAAAAATGTTTAACCAGAGATACATGTTCATCTTTGGGTGAAGATACTATGTACTTATACTGTTTTAATGTTTTACCTTCTCAGGTGCTGTGTCTCTGTGGCATACTGCCAAAAGAAATGACTGTCTCCTGGGTTCACAGCAAGTCCTCTCTCTTTGTTCCAATCTTCTCTAACTTGTGGCCAAATGCTAAAGTCATTACTTGGTCAAACCTTCCACTGATTTCACTTTTACATCTTGACTGTTAAAACTGCCTCTCCTTTTGTCCTGAAAGATGATTGCAGGCACCATCTTGTGCCATTTAATTGCAGACATAAAAAAATGAATGACCTAAAAAAGAGTTCTGTGTAGCTTGAAATCTTGTCTCTTCCACCAACAGAAATTCATCCAATAAAAGATATTACCTCACCCACCACTCCGTCTAATATCTTGGGACCAACATGGCTACATCAATACTTAAACAAAGCACAAATAATGTCCATTAGGTGCCTAACTACTCAATTGTACCCTTTAGTCAAAAGGATATCTGTCATTAATGCCCACAACTAATAGTGCATGAAAAACTGCAAGTGCATTGATTTGTAGTCACAGAATGAAGATACATAAAAGCCGGCCCTTAGTGGCTACTTTTGTATCATTTGTTTTTAACTCCAGCTTCTCATTTGCTTTCTTTATGCTCTTTGAATTGTAGCAGAAGCAGCTTTATTTTGCCCCTTCTTCAAAATGTAATTGAAAGGTGTGTGTGTGTGTGTGTGTTGCCAAATTTTAAGACTGAGTTCTCTCCCTTCCACCTGCCATTATGTCCCCTACCACCTCACACTTTTCTATTCTCTTCTTTTTTCTGTTTCTGTCCAAAAAAAAAAAAAAAATTCAAGCCCAGAAAAGGGGCATATTAAACTCCCACTCTACAGTAAAAGCCATTGTCAGTCAGGATAAAAATCTGTGTTTATAAATTACCCGTAAAAGAGGGATATCAGAATAATTACATACATTTGATATATTACTACTTCAGCACTTAGTTGCAGTCTCTTTAGAAGGATTATGTTTCCCAAACTTCAAAAGACCTGAGAAGTGCTATTAAAGGAACAATTATTTTTCCCTATTTGCTACACCTTCTATTTAGCCAGTAGAGTAGTTCATATGCAAAGCACTGAGGTCTTTGTTACACCTACAGGAACATTTACTTTCTAAAACCGTTAAATGGTTGCATTAGTAATGCAAAAACTTGCGCTGTGTTATTTAATGATAGACACTTCAACAGTAAATTTCCTATCTGACATGACATGTTGCATTTATTGGCTGAGAGGTTTTAAAATTATGAAAACATGTTTTGTATTACTTTAAAAAATTGTCAGCCCATGTGAAAGTAAAGATAAGATGTTTGCTGCCGAAATTTTCATGGAAAAATTAATTGGAATGTTTCTCTGCAAAAATACCCATTTTCAGTGTAACTTTAGGTCACAACAACCTACTGCAAAGCTTCAATTATGTTTAATTTCTTGATAACACAAACTTATTTAGCAGGGGGAAAGGGAGTGAATCAGCTCTGTGGGTGCAGAACCTAACCATGAGTCAACTCCTGAGAAACAGATCAGGAGATTTCCTGTTCAATCTCCCTCCCACATACAGTCTGTGGCCATATAAGGCATGTAGCCTCTATTACACTGCAGTTGATATGTCTCCAGCAATTGGAGCATTGGATTCTGTAAGTTACTGATGAACAGCTGTACAGGTTTATTTTTAATCAATCATTCAAATATCTGCATTATTACTAGCTGTGGTGGTAGGTGTGGTTTCAAGTTATGCATCTAAAGTCAAGAGGGCTGCCTTAGTGTCTCACTACACTCAGCAAAAAAAAAATTCCCAATTTTGTATGAGAGAAAAAACTACCAATCAGCCAACAAAATGGGTCAGATAACTACTCTTTTGGTTTAAAGAAATATTTTGTGGCTGCTACTTTCCACGTTACTTAACTCTCCCCCGTTCCCTCCAACCACACCCAATTTTACATCTCTACAGTTACAGAAGTCTCTCTTGTCCTAAAAACAGACATTATCTTTCCCTGCAGCCTGGGGGTGGAACATTGGAGAGAGAGATTTATATCTGTCTGGGCCAGCATAGTTTCCTGCCAGCTCGTCTGGTGGGCTACTGGGTACTTGGGTCCAGGTTCTTCAGCTCCAGGCACCCCACCATGTGGACTGTCCCAAGGCTGGAGACCCAAGGGCTTCCAGACTCCTGGGCCACTTGGCTTTCAGGCCTCTCCACTCCTGCAGTTTGGTGAGCCAGCTGGCCTGGGGAGTCTGGCAGCCCAGGGAATCAGCTGGCCTAGGATTCTGGAAGCCCTGAGTTCACTGTTCCTGGAGCAGTCTGCATGCTGAGGTTGCCAGGGACCCACAGACCTGGCAACTGCTGAATACATTTGACATGATTCTTGTCTGTGTCACCACTGCTCACCATTTAATTGCAGCAGTGTCGCTGACAAGAATCATGTCAAGTTCACTCAGCAGCTGCCAAGGCTTCCAAAGGCGCATAGTTCATTTCAGATACACTATGTGTCTGGCTGTGTTTCCAATATAAAATTTTTATGGAATTTGTGGTTCGTGCGAGTTTTAGAAAAACTTGCTTGCAGTCCAAATAGGAAAGAAACCTCATGTTAACATTTCCCAAGCTGATGTCAACCCTGCACCAGGTGGCTCAGAGCATAGAAGAAAGAGTCACCTGCACTGGTCAAATTATTGCAGACTGTGGCGTAGCTAGGTGGAGAGACTAGGGGCAGGGGACATAAAAAAGGTGCCACTCGCTTGTGCTCACCAGGCGGCGCTCCGAGTCCTTGGCAGCACTGAAGGCCCTCACTGCCAAAATGCCGCCGAGGACCTGGAGCGAGTGAAGGCCCCTGCCGCTGAGGAGCCGGAGCACATGAAGACCCCCACCACTGAAGACACAGAGCACCGCCGGGTGAGTAAAAATTAAAAAAGGCGCTCCCCCCTCCCCCCCGCTCCCACACTGGCTACGCTACTGATTGCAGATAGTTCTCAGAAGTGTTTCTTACATGTCACCTCAGGACGAAATGCAGAGACAAAATTTCTCGATACTTTAAATGACTGCTTCTTGGAGCAGCTGGTACAGTAACCCACAACTCTCGATCTAGTCCTGAGTGGAGCGCAGGATCTGGTCCAAGAAGTAACTATAACAGGACCGCTTGGAAGTAATGACCATAATATAATAACATTTAACGTTCCTGTGGTGGGCAGAACACCTCAACAGCCCAACACTGTGGCATTTAATTTCAGAAAGGGGAACTATGCAAAAATGAGGGAGGTTAGTTAAACAGGAATTAAAGGTACAGTGACTAGAGTGAAATCCCTGCAAGCTGCAGGGACACTTTTCAAAGATACCATAATAGAGGCTCAACTTAAATGTATACCCCAAATTAAAAAACACAGTAAAAGAACTAAAAAAGAGCCACTGTGGCTTAACAACCATGTAAAAGAAGCAGTGAGAGATAAAAAGGCATCTTTTAGAAAGTGGAAGTCAAATCCTAGTGAGGTAAATAGAAAGGAGCATAAACACTGCCAAATTAAATGTAAAAATGTAATAAGAAAAGCCAAAAAGGAGTTTGAAGAACAGCTAGCCAAAACTCAAAAGGTAATAACAATATGTTTTTAAGTACATCAGAAGCAGGAAGCTGCTAAACAACCAGTGGGGCCCCTGGACGATCGAGATACAAAAGGAGCACTTAAAGACGATAAAGTCATCATGGAGAAACTAAATGAATTCTTTACTTCAGTCTTCACGGCTGAGGATGTTAGGGAGAGACCCAAACCTAAGCCGTCTTTTGTAGGTGACAAATCTGAGGAATTGTCACAGATTGAAGTGTCACTAGAGGAGGTTTTGGAATTAATTGAGAAACTTAACAGTAACAAGTCACTGGGACCAGATGGCATTCACCCAAGAGTTCTCAAAGAACTCAAATGTGAAATTGCGGAACTATTAACTACGGTTTGAAATCTGTCCTTTAAATCAGCTACTGTACCCAATGACTGGAAGATAGCTAATGCAACGCCAATATTTAAGAAAGGCTCTAGAGATGATCCTGGCAATTACAGACCGGTAAGTCTAACGTTAGTACCGGGCAAATTAGTTGAGACAATAGTAAAGAATAAAATTGTCAGACTCATAGAAGAACATAAATTGTTTTGCAAAAGTCAACATGGTTTCTGTAAAGATAGATCATGTCTTATTAATTTATTTTAGAGTTCTTTGAGGGGGTCATCAACCATGTGGACAAGGGGGATCCAGTAGACATAGTGTACTTAGAGTTCCAGAAAGCCTTTGACAAGGTCCCTCACCAAAGGCTCTCATGTAAATTAAGTTGTCATGGGATAATAGGGAAGATCCTTTCATGGATTGAGAACTGGTTAAAAGACAGGGAACAAAGGGTAGGAATAAATGGTAAATTTTCAGAATGGTGAGGGGTAACTAGTGGTGTTCCCCAAGGGTCAGTCCTAGGACCATCCTATTCAACTTATTCATAAATGATCTGGAGAAAGGGGTAAACAGGGAGGTGGCAAAGTGTGCAAATGGTACTAAACTGCTCAAGATAGTTAAGACCAAAGCAGACTGTGAAGAACTTCAAAAAGATCTCACAAAACTAAGTGATTGGGCAACAAAATGGCAAATGAAATTTCATATGGATAAATGTAAAGTAATGCACATTGGAAAAAATAACCCCAACTATACATACAATATGATGAGGGCTAATATACCTACAACTAATCAGGAGAAAGATCTTGGAGTCATCATGGATAGTTCTCTGAAGACATCCACACAGTGTGCAGGGGCAGTCAAAAAAGCAAACGGGGTGTTAGGAATCATTACAAAAGGGATAGAGAATAAGACTGAGAATATCTTATTACCCTTATATAAATCCATGGTACGCCCACATCTTGAATACTGCATACAGATGTGGTCCCCTCATCTCAAAAAAGATATACTGGCATTAGAAAAGGTTCAGAAAAGGGCAACTAAAATGATTAGGGGTTTGGAACAGATCCCATATGAGGAGAGATTAAAGAGGCTAGGACTTTTCAGCTTGGAAAAGTGGAGACTAAGGGGGGATATGATAGAGGTATATAAAATCATGAGTGGTGTGGAGAAAGTGAATAAGGAAAAGTTATTTACTTGTACCCATAATATAAGAACTAGGGGCCACCAATTGAAATTAATGGGTAGCAGGTTTAAAACAAATAAAAGGACGTTCTTCACTCAGCACACAGTCAACCTGTGGTACTCCTTGCCTGAGGAGGTTGTGAAGGCTAGGACTATAACAGGGTGTAAAAGAGAACTGGATAAATTCATAGAGGTTAAGTCCATTAATGGCTATTAGCCAGGATGGGTAAGGAATGGTGTCCCTAGCCTCTGTTTCTCAGAGGGTGGAGATGGATGGCAGGAGAGCGATCACTAGATCATTACCTGTTAGGTTCACTCCCTCTGGGGCACCTGGCATTGGCCACTGTCAGTAGACAGGATACTGGGCTGGATGGACCTTTGGTCTGACCCAGTATGGCCATTCTTATGTTCTGATGTACTAAAGTTGCAGACTAGTTAAACCGGCTCTCTGATATCTGTACTTTCTTCCCTTGATGCCTGGCACAATGACTTTTGCTTTACTTTATGTAAAACTAAGTAGGTGATGCCTTTCTTTTCCTTATTAAGCTGCACTTTCAAGTACTAAGGCAGAGCAGTGCAGTGGGGAAGCATGCAATGGCTCATGTGTTGCTTCACTCTCCAGCTAACAGCAGTCTCCTGGCAGGATTTTGTTTTTGTTTTCTTTTCACCTAGGTCAGCTGTTTCATGAGGCTATGCACAAAGTTTCAGCAAGTGGAAAGTAAAACTGTATCGCGCAGCTGAGTCATCTATTCCAAGCCTGTGCACCTGGATTTTGTCCAGAGCACTAGTAATTGGATCCAACTAAGAACAGCAGGATTTGGTCCTATCAAGAAATGACTTGCATTTGTTTCATGGAAGCATTTTTTTCTCTCACAGCTAATGTTCTCCTCCCACCTGCTCCCGCAGTGAAATCAAAATACTAAATTTGGGATATTACGTTCAACACCATTGCAGCGAACTGGTGTCATTTGACACAGCATTTAAAAATAAAGGCACCGTCTGGTGAAGGGAGAACATTCGTATTCAAACACAAATATATTTAATTATAACAAGGGCTATGCTGACAATTACAATTGCTGCTTTTATAAATGTCTGTCATTTCAGTTTGGTCCCAGCATGAAAAATCTTACGTCTTTTGTTCTGACGTCCCATCCCGGGAACAAAAGTAAATGGAGAATAAAATGGGGCTTTGAATGTCTAGCATTCTCTTGCTTTCTGTTAGTTATAATCGTATTCTTTAAATACTGATTTTTCCTCTTTGCTTTGTTTAAGGGAAAACAAACAAACATCAGACTTAAAAAAAGATCTTAGAAATGATAACATATGCGCGCAGTAGAGACTGGAACATCTCATTGTGAGCCTTCTGGTCCGTCACAAAATATATCAAAAGTCAGTTTAAACTCATATAGGCTTTAAATGATATCTGAAAGCCTATCATGCAAAACACTACAGTGTACACACAATGCTCCACCAGGAAGAGGGTGGAACAGAGAATGAACCACATGTGACAGATATTAGTCACCTTAGCTAATGTGCTACTGGAAGATGCACATATGCTATGATGATGAGGGTAGTAGAATTAAAAGATTTTAAGGCCAGGTGGGACTTTTAGAGCTGACCTCCTATATAACACATGTCCTAGAATTTCACCTAGTTACCCCCATATTGAGCCATAGGTGCTGAAATTAGGGTGTTGGGGGTGCTGCCAAACCCCTGGCTTGAAGTGGATTCCATCATATACAGGGTTTATAGTTTGGTTCAATGGCTCTCAGCTCCCCCATTATACAGATTGATCCAGCACCCCTGTATTGGGCACAATAACTTGTTTGGCTGAAGTAGTTCTTCCAGAAATGCATCCAGTCTTGATCTGAAGACTTCAAAAGATGGAGAAGTCACCATTTCCCTTGCTCCAATGGTTAATCACCCACACATATTTTTAATTTAAATTTGTCAGGCTTTAACTTCCAGCCATTAGTTCTTGTTATGCTAATTTAAAGAACCTGGATGATTTGGGAAAAGGGGTACACAGTGAGGTGGCAAAATTTGCAGACGATTCAAAACTTCTCAAGATAGTTAAGTCCAAAGCAGACTGCAAAGAGTTACAAAGGGACCTCACGTGACTGGGCAACAAAATGGCAGACGAAATTCAATCTTGATAAATGCAAAGTAATGTACATTGGAAAACATAATGCCAATTATACATAGAATCATAGAACCATAGAATAACAGAGTTGGAAGGGACCTCTGGAGGCCAACTAGTCCAACCCCCTGTCCAGAGCAGGACCAATCACAATTAAATCATCCCAGCCAGGGCTTTGTCAAGCCTGACCTTAAAAACTTCTAAGGAAGGGGATTCCACCACCTCCCTAGGTAACGCATTCCAGTGTTTCACCACCCTCCTAGTGAAAAGTTTTTCCTAATATCCAACCTAAACCTCCCCCACTGCAACTTGAGACCATTACTCCTTGTCCTGTCATCTGCTATCACTGGAATAGCCTAGATCCATCCTCTTTGGATCCACCTTTCAGGTAGTTTAAAGCAGCTATCAAATCCCCCCTCATTCTTCTCTTCCGTAAACTAAACAATCCCAGTTCCCTCAGCCTCTCCTCATATGTCATGTGTTCCAGTCCCCTAATCATTTTTGTTGCCCTCTGCTGGACGTTTTCCAATTTTTTCACATCCTTCTTGTAGTGTGGGGGCCCAAAACTGGACACAGTACTCCAGATGAGGCCTCACCAATGTCGAATAGAGGGGAACGATCATGTCCCTCCATCTGCTGGCAATACCCCTACTTATACATCCCAAAATGCCATTGGTCTTCTTGGCAACAAGGCACACTGTTGACTCATATCCAGCTTCTCGTCCACTGTCACCCCTAGGTCCTTCTCTGCAGAACTGCTGCCTAGCTATTCGGTCCATAGTCTGTAGTGGTGCACTGGGTTCTTCCGTCCTAAGTGCAGGACTCTGCACTTGTCCTTGTTGAACCTCATCAGATTTCTTTTGGCCCAATCCTCCAGTTTGTCTAGGTCCCTCTGTATCCTATCCCTACCCTCCAGCATATCTACCACTCCTCCCAGTTTAGTGTCATCTGCAAACTTGCTGAGGGTGCAATCCACCCATCCTCCAGATCATTAATGAAGATATTGAACAAAACCAGCCCCAGGACCGACCCTTGGGGCACTCCACTAGATACCGACTGCCAACTAGACATGGAGCCATTGATCACTACCCACTGAGCCCGACAATCTAGTCAACTTTCTACCCACCTTGTAGAGCATCTATCCAGTCCATACTTCTTTAACTTGCTGACAAGAATACTGTGGGAGACCTGTGTCAAAAGCTTTGCTAAAGTCAAGGAACAACACGTCCACTGCTTTCCTTTCATCCACAGAACCAGTTATCTCATCATAGAAGGCAATTAAATTAGTCAGGCATGACTTTCCTGTGGTGAATCCATACATATAAAATGATGGGGTCTAAATTAGCTTTTACTATTCAAGAAGGAGATCTTGGAGTCATTGTGGATAGTTCTCTGAAAACATCAACTCAATGTGCAGCGGCAGTCAGAAAAGCTAACAGAAAGTTGCTGGGGTGGGATAGTTGAGCATTGGCCTGCTAAACCTAGGGTTGTGAGTTCAATCCTTGAGGGGGCCATTTAGGGATCTGGGGCAAAAATTGGGGATTGGTCCTGCTTTGAGCAGGGGGTTGGATTAGATGACCTCCTGAGGTCCCTTCCAACCCTGATATTCTATGAATCATTAGGAAAAGGATAGATAAGGTGACAGAAAATATTGTATTTCCTCTATATAAACCCATGGTACACCCACATTTTGAATACTATGTGCAGATCTAGTCACCCCATCTCAAAAAAGATATATTGGAATTGGAAAAGGTTCTTAAAAGGGCAACAAAAATGATTAGGGGTATGCAACAGATGCTATATGAGGAGAGATTAATAAAACTGGGACTTTTCAGTCTGGAAAAGAGATGACTAAGGGGAAAATGATAGAGGTCTATAAAATCCTGACTAGTGTGAGGAAAGTAAATAAGGAAGTGTTATTTATGCCTTCTCATAGCACAAGAACTAGGGGTCGCCAAATGAAATTATTAAGCACCAGATTTAAAAGGACGTATGTATCTTCACATAATGCACAGTCAACCTGTAGAACTCTTTGCCGAGGATGTTGTGAAGGTCAAGACTATAAAAAAAAGGTCAAAAAAAGAACTAGGTAAATTCATGGAGGATAGGTCCATCAATGGCTATTAGCCAGGATGGGCAGGGATGGTGTCCCTATCCTCTGTTTGCAGAAGTTGGGAGTGGGCGACAGGGAATGGATCACTTGATGATTACCTGTTCTGTTCATTTTCTTTGGGGTACCTGGCATTGGCCACTGTTAGAAGACAGGGTACTGGACAAGATGGATCATTGACCTGACCCAGTAGGGTCATTCTTATGTTCTTGACCTTTAGTAACCAATATTTTCTTCATGTGAAGATACATAAGTACACCATAATCAAGTTTCATCTCTAATTTCTTTTTAATATACTCGGCATATTGAGCTTTTTGTGTCTCACTGTAAGGCATTTTTTTTACCCCTTGAATAACTTTTGTGGCTCTTTTCTGCCCACAACAACTTCTTGGAGTATCTCAGTATGACGTTAGCTGATTAAAATATGAACATATAGATCATTGTTGCAACCAGTGTTATATATTTGCAACAAATCTTGTACAACGGTTGTCAAGTAAGGTGTCTATGGAAAGTTATGATTTGCTGAATATGATTATGCTATTTCTATGCATGTATCATTTTTGTATTTGAAGCTATGAGTATTGGCTCTGTACCTGGATTTCAAATGTTTGCTCCTAGGGTAATGCCCACAAGATAGTTAGCTAGGACTATATAGCAAGATAGTTAGCTATCTGGGAAGGACTATTCAAATTGAGTGGCCCATCAAAAGAACATTTAACTCACAGTGGAAGATGCCCATCTACCCTGAATGGACTTTTCTGTGAACGTGCTGTTGAGGTATAAGTAATGGCTTCTACTGTGTCTAAGCGGAATCATGCATGGATATGTGACTTGCCCATGTGACTCCAAACACTATCTTGTCACCTGTGATTTTCCACTAGCTGTGCTGACGGCTTTGTTTGAAACAATGGGTTTCACTCCACATGGCAGAAGCTATAAAAGGCCCTGGAAAATCCTCCATTTTGCCTCCTTCCTGCTCAAGCCTTTGGACTATGAATTTATGCTTATGGAAGCATTCTAACCAAGGGATTGAGGAGGACCTTCCAATGATTTGGAAGCAACCAGAGTCTTAACTTAAGCCAGCAGTTTATTCCATCTCTGCTACAAGCCTGAACCAAGAACTTTGCAATTATTGTATGTATTTGATTCATTTAACAAATTTAACTATCACCTTTCTTTCCTTCTTTTTATAAATAAACATTTAGATTTTAGATACTAAAGGATTGGCAACAGTGTGATTATTGGGTAAGATCTGAGTTATATATTGACCTGGGTGTGTGGCTGGTCCTTTGGGATCAGAAGAACCTTTTGGTTGATGAGCCTGGTTTTAAAGAACCACTCATCTTTTAATTCATTGTTTTTGATGGTGATACAAGGACTGGAATGCCTAGGGAAACTGCTTTCCTGACTTCTTGTTAGCCAGTGTGATGAGACAGAAGTTTATTTTTGTTGCTGGTTTGGTATATCTTATGGAGGAATAACCATCAGTTTGGGGTGAGTCTGCCTTATTTCTCAGCAGTTTGTCCTGAATTTGGTATTCTTAGTTGTGACACACAAAGGCACGTTTACACTCAGTATCAGTTTCACCAGCGCTATAATCAGATGTAAAAATCTCCACCCCCTTCCTACTCACTACTGGCCTGTTTATACATCAGAGGATCACACTGCATTGGGAGGTCCTGTAGAACTGTCCACTCTTATCCCTAAATCCTTTTCAGAGTTACTGTTTTCCAGGATACAAGCCCTCATTCTGTGGGTATGCCCTTCACTCTTTGTTCCTAGATTATGACCTTGCATTTGGCTTTATTAAAGTGCATTTTGTTTGAATGGACCCAGATTACCAAATGATCCAGGTAGCTCTGCATGACTAGGCTGTCCACGCCATTCACCACTCTGCCAATTTTTGTGTCAGCCACAAATTTTATCAGTTGTGATTTTTATACTTATGTAACCATTCTGCCCATCAGAGTTGGCAGTAACAAGGGCTGGGTTCAGTACCTAGGGGTTCCGTTTCAATAACAATGCAAAACTGGCTTGAGCCCCCACTCAGTGACCTGGGATAATTACATACCACCCCCCTGGGTGCCTCTAAGAGGCAATACTTCCCCTCTCACAAACACAGAGTCTGAGTGTAGCAAAAGCCTTTTAATAAAGGAGGGAAACAATGCAGCATTATGTTGGGGAAACACCACAAACAGGATTCATAACACCAACTATGAGCAAAAGACCCACCCCCAAGTAAGTTTGGCAGTGTCCTTTTCCCCTCAGGGTCTTAAGTCCAGCAACCCAATAGTCACCCCCCCCCACCACACACACAATCAGGATAACAACCCTTTATTACTCCTGCCCCAATGACAGAGAGACTGGGGATCCCACAGCAGCCAAAGTGACCATTTAGGCAAGCAGTCCATCATGCTCGTCAGGGTGGGTGTGCCCATGCAAACGAGATCAGCCCCTGAAGTCCTTTTCCACAGCTCACCAACAGATGTCAAGGTAGAACTCATTCTGACTCTGCTTACATCTATGTCTGGAAAACATTGAATAGTGTTGGGCATAGCACTAATCCCTGTGTCACAGTTCAGGACAACTGCACCTGTATTTCCCCCTCTGTGTTCCACCCAGGGCACACACTCTAGCTTCCTGGCTTCTCTGCCATCATGTCTTTTAGACAGAGATCCCTGTCTCTCTCCCTTCTGACTGTGGATTTTCTAGGCTGCACAGTTCCTTGCCTACACCGTGATTTTCCCAGAAAGCCAGACTACTTAAACAGGCCAGCATCTGTGCTTTGCTTTCTCTTTGAAGGTGATAAACAGCTGCAATTACCAGCAGTCACAAATTACCACACAGATCTTTATAAACACACCTTTATTAAGGTGAAAGCATTACAGAGAAATCATAAAATAACAATAATAGTTCTTATATGGATGATACAAGGTGACCAAAGGTCTCCCATTAGTCTAATGGGCCCTCATTAGGTCAAAGTCCTTCCAATCATTCCAAAGAGGGATTGGGGTCCCCCTTGGACAGAAGGTCCTGTTCATTTGCTGGATCAGAAAGAAGGTTCTGAGTCAGCTTAAACTCAGGCTAAATATCCAAAAGTTCTTTCTTTGGCTGTTGGTAAATCCAGTTTGAACTAGTATATGTGAGCCTTTCCAAGTGGTGATATTTCTCTTGTGGTGTTATAACCTGAATGAATTGCACTAATCACCGCCCACTCCCATTATTCTTATTTTCTGGAGGAGCTGTGGTCATCCTCCCCCAAAAAATTACATAAAATCCCTGGCTCTGGCCCACAATGATACAAATAATCTAATATAGTAAGATCCTCCAATGATATTGCAGGAAATTGCCATATGTATCACTCTGTGGAACCCCATTCCATGATGATTCCCCACTGACCACTACTTTTTGAGATCTGTCAGCCAGTTTTAAATCCATTTAATGTGTGATTTATTGATTTTTGTGTAGTGCAGATTTTTAATCAGAATCTCATGCAACACAAAGTCAAAGGTCTTACAAAAGTCTATTACATCTACTCAATTACCTTTACTAACCAATTCTGTAATCTCATAAAAGAATGAAATCATGTTTATTTGAAAGGACCTATTTTCTGTATAATCATGTTGACTGGAATTAATTTCATGCCCATCATATATTTCCATATTGATTGAATCCTGTATTTTTTTCCATTATTTTTCCCAATAATGATGTCACACTAAGTGCTCTATAATTGTCCTGGATCAATCTGCTTGCCCTTTTTTGAATATTGTCACAACATTAGCATGCCTCCATTCTTCTAGAATTACCCCAGTATACAAAGACTGATAAAAAATAACACCAAAGGGCCAGATATATCCTTAGCCAATTCTTTTAGGACTCTTGCATGCAAGTTATCCAGACCTGTTGATTTAAAAATGTTTATCCCTGGGAGATGCTGCATAACATCATCCTTAGATGTAATGGACTAAAAGTTAGTTTATCATCCTCATGTGATATGAGTACAACATCCTGCTTCTTTTCAGATACAGAACAGAAATATTTTATTGAAATTTCTGCATCTTTATTAACAATTTTACCATTTCCATCTAGTAATGGGTCTATACCATTTTAATAATTCCTTTGTTGCTCACATATTTAAAAATCTCTTTCTTAATAACCTTAGTCAATTTTTCCCCTTGATATAGTTAGCTTCATCAATTTTCTACACTTTATAACTTCTAATTTATGTTCATTCCTATCTACTTTTCCTTTTCCCATTTTTTTAGATAAATATTATTTCTAATTGCTGCCTTCAATTCTCCTCTTAGACAGGGTGGACTTTTATCCAAAATTGTCCTCTTTCTTTATTACGCAATCATGGAGTTTTGGCTGTGTGATAAACTCTTCTTAAACCATTCTCATTTTTCATTCACATTTTCTGTCTAAATTTTTCCTCCCAATCAATTTTGAACCTGAAAGAATAGAATAGGAGGCTGAATAAATTGTGCTAATGTGAATGAAATGCTCAGGGAATGTGGAGATGAAATCAAGCCCCACCAGCCACTTTGCTGCTGTCCCTCCTCCTCATGTCACCCCAACATGAGACTTAAATGGAGTGCAGGACCTTGCACTGGTACTTTGCATGTGGATTCCACTCATTCCACTCATTCAGCGTTCCAACCTGCTTCACCAGGGCTTGGTATACTATATGCACAATACCAGATCAGTCAAAGTGAATGTGGGCACGTACTAAATTAATGCAAGTTACTAAACTCCATCATTCACATGTATTTCAGACCAATTGACACCATTCTTTATGTCACTCAGAAATACAATGATATGAGCAAAAGGTTCTGGAACAAGGCATCTATATTGTTATTGTTATATGAAATGTAATGCAGCCAATTATTGTCTTAAAAAACCTTGACATTGTTATTCTAGTCCTAAGCCTCTCTTGAATACAGTATGCCACTTATACAGAAACTTGTCAAATGGTAGGCACAAGTGGGGAATATAATTATACTACTATACTCATTTTTACTTGTTAGTCAAGTCAGGATTTGAACCTATCTCTTCAATAGTAAAATGCAATTTCATAAACTGGTCTTTTTTAAAAGGGTACTGAGTTCTGCCCTCATATGCCCAATTTCAAACTAAAGAAAATTCTGTAATCAAGTTATGAATCTCTGACAGTTATGAAATGCTGGTATGACTCTGACCACAATACTAACGGTGCCGCTGTAATAAATCCATTCAATGAACAGAAAAACCATACCGTTGGTCCAGACTTAGAGCCCATATTATTCCATGGGAATTTTGCCAAAAGACTGCTGTCCTGATCCAGCATTCCCAGCAGTGTTGGTGTGAAGGGTCAGACATACTTTGGACTTACAAAATAATATTCTGTACATCAAACACAGAGATATTAACTAACTTATTGAAAGACAAAAGTAGAAAACTGATTAAGGTGTGAATATTACAGGTGAATTGAAAGATTCTTTAAAAAATGTTTATGATTCAAACCATTATCAAATGTAAATGAAGGCACTTGACTGGGACTCAGGAGATTTGGGTTCTTATTCCTAGTTCTGGCAGAGGCAAGTCATTTCATCTCCCTATTTCCAAGCTGTAAAATGGAGGCACTTCCAATACTTCCTTTCTCTCAGCCTTTGTCTGCTTTGTAAGCTCTGCAGGGCAGAGATTGTATTTTGTTGTGTGTTTGTCTAGGACCTCGCAAATGGGGCTTTAGTTTCAGCTAGGGCAGTAGGTGCTACTGCAACAGTAATCATAATTTAAAAGTTGCAAAATTTTAAAAAAAATTGTCTAAAAATCTAATTCTCCTTCACTAATCTGCCAAAAATCAAGTGCAGCTCTTGTGTGTCTTCCTGCTGCTGTAGTCTGGGGCTGTTGCTAATATCTAAAGCAGCGTAAAGAATGCCATTTGTGAATTTCAGGTGCTCGGAAGGATTTCATTACCTGTGTCTAAAGAATCCACAGTATCAGGATCTGAATTTAAGTCATAGTAAGTCAAAAAATTCTATTAAAAAAAAAAGACTTATTTTCTCAGAAGTAGGCTACGTTAGGTAATAGAGACATCAATTGTAGACAGGTTTCAGAGTAGCAGCCATGTTAGTCTGTATTTGCAAAAAGAAAAGGAGTACTTGTGGCACCTTAGAGACTAACAAATTTATTGGAGCATAAGCTTTCATGAGCTACATCCAATGAAGTGAGCTGTAGCTCACGAAAGCTTATGCTCAAATAAATTTGTTAGTCTCTAAGGTGCCACAAGTGCTCCTTTTCTTCAGTCATAGACATGTTGTCATTTGTTTCCCAGGAGTTGTTTCTCCACTTTTACATGTCTGTAAAGTTTAATGCTGCTTTACCAATGTAAAACAAGACTGTTGGCTCTCATGTTCCACCCACGTAATGTATAGTAGTAGACTAAAGGAAAGGCCTTCATCTTGTTCTTCACTATTTTTATACTACAGTAAGTTGGCATGGCCTTTGTAAATCCAAAAAGCAATCAGGAAAGAAGAACAATCTCTTCCCCCTTCTTTACATTTCAAAGGATATGCAATGTGTCTTGAAAACTGAGAAACATAACCACGCTCTTGGTAACTCTCTTTGGTGGAGGGGAGCGGGCAAACTAAGTTGTTTTGACTTCAATAGATTGGAAAGACTTTACTATACTTGGATTTTAATTTGTACAAAATATTACAACAATAAAGCGCTTATATTAGTTGAACAAATAACAAACAAGCTTGAGTTTACTACAAGGCCATTGGAATATGTGGCCCAAGTTTTCAGGCCTGTCTATAGCTAGGCTCCATGAAGGTGGCCTAACTTCCAGAAAAGCAGATCAAATGCAGCTCCCATTGACCTCAGCCATGATTTGTCGGTGCTCAGCACTTCTGAGAATCAGGCCACTTTTAGGTCTTGGTCTTGCTAAGACTTATGCTGATGCTTAACTTTATGCACGATGAGCACTCCCATTGAAGCCAATAGCACTAAAAGCACATAAAGGTCAGAATAATGAATACATCTTTGTAGGATCAGGGTCTTATTTGGATGTCTAAATATGGATTTAGGAAGCTAACTTTAAATTGAAATATTTGTCTGATATTTATTTTTGGTATAATTCTCATATTAAGAATGTGGTACTTACAGTGCCATTAAACCCTATGAATTCTACAAAATGGCACAGAGACAATTAGCAGTAAGTTACTTGTAATACTTTTTGTATGCAAATCATCACTGGGAGCTAGTTGAACTTTATTTTTGATCAGGCACTATCGTGTTTGCACAGTTTATTTTAAGAGATTACTTGCAATACATTGACAGGTTTCAGAGTAGCAGCCGTGTTAGTCTGTATTCGCAAAAAGGAAAGGAGGACTTGTGGCACCTTAGAGACTAACCAATTTATTTGAGCATGAGCTTTCGTGAGCTACAGCTCACTTCATCGGATGCCTTCTCTTGTCTATTTTATGGTCTATAAACTATATTACAGTTTTTATAGTCCATATAATATCTTAAATAGCAAAGGTTTTCAAAAGTGACTAGTGATTCTGTGTTCCAAAATTTTCGGGATACCAAATATAAAGATAGTGAGTCACTTTCTGAAAACAAGTCTCCTTAAGTTGTCTCAGGTAGGCACCCAAAAATTTGAAAACACACAAAATCAGTGACCTTTTAAAATCTTGGCCTATATATATATATATATAATAAACCACATATTGCATAGTATATAATGAGCCTATTCCTTAGTCATTTTGCTCCCAGTGATTAGAATGACTACTTGAAACCTCTCCTTTGATTGCTCAGAAGTTAGGGCAATATGCCTGTTTTATTGCCATATGATACAGCTTGTCACCTCACGAATGGACCCAAATCAAACTAAACGTATTATTATTATTTGTACTACAGTGGCACCTACCCATCCAAAATCCCCACTGGGCTGAGTTCAGCACAATCACCTGGTGAGAGAGACAGTTCCTGAGACAGGGGAGATATTCAAAGATACAAATGGCCGTTGGCACACTTTTCTTCAGATCATAGAATCAAAGAATCATAGGACTGGTAGGGACCTCGAGAGGTCATCTAATCCAGCCCCCAGCACTCATGGCACAACTAAGTATTGTCTAGATCATCCCTAACAGGTTTTTGTCTAACCTGCTCTTAAAAATCTCCAATGATGGAGATTCCACAAGATTCCTAGGCAATTTATTCCAGTGCTTAACCACCCCGACAGTTAGGAAGTTTTTCCTAATGTCCAAACTAAACCTCCCTTTCTGCAATTTCAGGCCATTGCTTTTTTCCAATACTCAGAGGTTAAGAAAAACAATTTTTCTCCCTCCTCCTAGTAAGAACCTTTTATGTACTTGAAATCTGTTATCATGTCCCCTCTCAGTCTTCTCTTCTCCAGACTAAACAAATCCAATTTTCTCAAGCTTTCCTCAGGTCATGTTTTCTAGGCCTTTAATAATTTTTGTGGCTCTTCTCTGGACTTTCTCAAAATTGTCCACATCTTTCCTGAAATGTGGCACCCAGAACTGGACACAATTCTCCAGTTGAGGCCTAATCAGCATGGAGTAGAGTGGAAAAATTATTTCGCGTGTCCTGCTTACAACACTCCTGCTAATACATCCCAGAATGATGTTCGCTTTATTTGCAACAGCATTACACTGTTGACTCATATTTAGCTTGTGGTCCACTATGACCCCCCAGATCCCTTTCCGCAGTACTGCTTCCTAGGCAGCCATTTCCCATTTTGTATGCGTGCAACTGATTGTTCCTTCCTAAATGGAGTACTTTGCATTTCTCCTTATTGAATTTCATCCTATTAACGTCAGACCATTTCTCCAGTTTGGCCAGCTCATTTTGAATTATAATCCTACCCTCCAAAGCACTTGCAAACCCAGCCCCCCCTCACCCCCCAGCTTGGTATCATCCGCAAACTCTCTATGCTATTATCTAAATCACTGGTGAAGATATTGACCAGAACCAGACCCAGAATTGATCCCCGTGGGACCCCACTTGTTATGCCCTTCCAGTCTGTCTGTGAACCACTGATAACTACACTCTGGGAATGATTTTCCAGTCAGTTATGCACCCACCTTATAGTAGCTCCATCTAGGTTGCATTTCCCTAGTTTGTTTATGAGAAGGTTATGCGAGACAATATCAAAAGTCTTACTGAAGTCAAGATATACCACATCTACTGCTTCCCCGCATCCACAAGATTTTTTACCCTGTGAAAGAAAGCTAACAGGTTGGTTTGTCATGTTTTGTTCTTGACAAATCCATGGTGACTGACAAATAGTTAAGACAGGGAAAGGATAAAAGGGGGATCAAAGGTACAGAAAGGGGAAGTGACACGGCAGGTCAGATGCAGAGCTGAGAACTGAATCCAGGTTTCTTAGTACCCAGTCCTGCTTCATATCTATTATATTACACTGCCTCCTAATTTAATGGCTATAGACACCACACTTGTGGTGTGTTTTTCCATATATTACACTAATTGATAGGCTGCCCTGTAGTGATGTAATATACATTTCCTGATGATGCATAATCTATTCTGAGCTCCTTACTTTGCAAAATTCCCATTGGTTTTAATGTGAATTTTGCCTGAGAAAGGGGTTCAGGATTGGGCTCTGTAGCGGAGATAAATGAGAAATGTTGACTGGCATTTGTCTGTTAAAATGCATTCATTTTAGCAACTCCATCTGTTTAGCTGTCACAATCCAGGTAATGTGTTTGATCCCAGAGCCAGAAGAGAAGAGAATCATTTCTTGGACCAGACAGAACACAAAACAAAAGTGACCCAGGGAAATGCTGGGGTTTGAAACCTGAAGATACTTTAAGGGAGTGGAGAAGAACTTGTAGCCAATTCAGCAGAAGTGAGTTTTAAGAATGGATTTAAAAGAGTAGCATACTTTAATAATCAAAGTGCAGAGAGACTGTATCTGTTGACCTTATCCGGTAACAAGTAGTGTGTGTGGTTTTTGGAGGGGGGTGGGGGGGTGAGAAAACCTGGATTTGTGCTGGAAATGGCCCACCTTGATTATCATACACATTTTAAAGAGAATGGTCACTTTGGATGGGCTATTACCAGCAGGAGAGTGAGTTTGTGTGTGTGTGTGGGGGGGGGGGGCAGAGGGTGAGAAAACCTGGATTTGTGCTGGAAATGGCCCAAATTGATGATCACTTTAGATAAGCTATTACCAGCAGGAGAGTGGGGTGGGAAGAGGTATTGTTTCATGGTCTCTGTGTATATAATGTCTTCTGCAGTTTCCACGGTATGCATCCGATGAAGTGAGCTGTAGCTCACGAAAGCTCATGCTCAAATAAATTGGTTAGTGTCTAAGGTGCCACAAGTACTCCTTTTCTTTTTAAGTAGAATAAAGGATTACTAATTCAGATCTATAAATTAGTCCCTATTTTGAAGGCTTTACAAGGCTGCAAAATCACCTGGTAAGTAATGAAAAACGTGAAAGATAACCAGGGCAACTGGGCGTCGATTAGGTCACATGCTATGACCTCCTATTTATTCCTAGCTGTGTAGTTAGTTTCCTTGTTAGACACCTCGTGGCCACATTTTGTTTCCTTTGCACTGTGCTAATCAACAAGCTGGGATTCCATTCATAGTGTTTTTTGCTCTTCTGCTGATCCTCCTGTATTATTTACCTAACAAACAAAGCTGTGTACTGACCTCATTGATGTCACTATAGAAGGCACAAAAGGCATATCCTACCCCCTCTCCTTCTGGGGCATGCAGGGTTCTAGTTGCAGTGATGCTCATCCAGTCCTGCAGTGCAAGGGGGAGAGGGCTTGAGGGTGTGTAAATCTGAGTGTGAGTGTATAGCTATACTGTGGTGGTACGAGTGGAGAGAAGCAGAGGCACAGAGGCATTTATCAGCTGATTGTAACTCTACTTTGTGGCTTTTAAAAATGTTTGCAATAATATGTGAATAGTCCACTGAGACTTACTCCAACACGCTATTCTGATCATAAGGGAAATTTCAAATATTACATTTCTGGCAGCCCTTTCCCATTAAAGCATGTCTGGGGGCCAATGTTATTCTGATAGTCTTAAAATACATTGTTGCAAGATATACCACGAATATACTGCTCGAGGGCCAAATTTTGTCAGGTATTCTATCCTCCCTACATTTGTGTCCCTCCCATTCATTTCAGTAGGAGTACTGCAGAGAGAGTGACTACTGAGCAAAATATTACCATGCAGTTATGACAAGAGAAAATTTCCCTGATATATAATGTACCATATACCCTGTGAATACACAGTCACATTGCCATAAGGTATGCTGTAATACTCCATTATGACAGACTAATGGAAGCTACAAAAGAAGAAAAAGATCAGTACTTCTATAAGTATCTGTTTTTCATATTCCCTGCACTATTCATGTCATTTTTTGGTTTTCTACAACTAAGAAAAATCTGAAATGGCTGTTACAGAATACAAACTGCTTTTATTTCATATCAAATATACGAGTGAATTTATCATCAAAGTGAGCCAGCACCAGTGCTGGCAGCCACCGTGTAAATTTCCCTACACAATTCTGTTAATGTATTTCCATCCTGACCCATAATACTCTTGTTATTACAGTCTGAGGCTTCTGAGCAGAGATTATCAAGAACACCAGATTGTGCCAAAATGTTTGGATTACGGTGTGCATAAAATGGGGTCTAACGTAAACCAACAAACTAATTCACCTTGAACTCAGATCTCCAGAGATCAAACACTAGTTGCACTGAACTACTACTGCTCTCACCTCCTAACTATTAAAAGTGTTTGTTTTGGCTCTGTATTTCATATCTGCTACTCATTGTTATCCATTATAATTTAGCCTGTTATCTCTGATAACATTTTTATTTTAAAAAGTGAAAAAAACCCAAAACTGTCTACTGTTATATTGCAATTTCTTCCTAAGGATCATCTGATAACCCAGGCTTCATTTGTACCTACACATTTCAATATCTTCCTACATAATTTTAAATTAAACCATAGAAAATTCAGATTGATGCCATCTTCTTAGAACTTTAACTGGAGTATTTCTTTATTGCATTGGATACAAGAGGTAAAAAAGCACCTGTCTAATGCTTTAGATTATTTAGACAAATATTAAAGATATAATCCACAAATTGAACAACCTATCCGCATCCCTGATAGCCAGAATCATTAAACCATAAAACTGATGAATCACCCTCCTTATAGACATCAACTCACTCTGTCCTTCTCTATCCCCAAAAAACTATGAGCATATACTACTGTGTACAGTAGTGCATACCAAAGTAAATTAGAGAAGTCAGATCAAAACTGTAAATAACTTAAATGGATTTTTTAAATGAACCAATTCAATTGAACTGAAATGCAAGTTGTGTCGATTTCCAGTGCAATTCTGATTTTCAGTCAAGCATGAAACAAGTGGATTGAAACATGCAATTATTGGAAGATGATATAAGGTGATGTGATATTTCTCACTACCACACATCCGAAGTTATGATAAATGTGTTATGATTGAGCGCAGTCACAAACACTAATTCCATGAGCTACTTTATTCACTATGACTTCTACTAAGGTGGTGTTTTAACTGAGTTTGACTTCAGTGGCATTACGCACAAGACCAGAGATACTCATGGGCATATTGACAGGTTTCAGAGTAGCAGCCGTGTTAGTCTGTATTCGCAAAAAGGAAAGGAGTACTTGTGGCACCTTAGAGACTAACCAATTTATTTGAGCATAAGCTCAAGTGAGCTGTAGCTCACGAAAGCTTATGCTCAGATAAATTGGTTAGTCTCTAAGGTGCCACTAGTACTCCTTTTCTTCATGGGCATATGTATCTGTAGGCTCCTGAGCTGCCTATTTAAGTCAATGTGCTGTCCAAAAAATTAGTACCTTATCAAAGAGCCTATGTCATTTCCATGGTTTCTTCTTGCCAGGTGTGAGGGTGGAGTTTGTTTACCCCCAAAACTCAACAAAATTCATACTGAGGGAAATCCCTTGCAAGGTATGAGGAATTGTAAGTGTCAGGATGATCACTGGTACTTTTTCAGGCTTATTGTTCAATGCTCCTGAGGGCCAGCAAATGCAAACTTTTGCATCACCCCATGAAACTTAAGAATTAGGTCCAAAATTATAAGCTTTTCACATACAAAATTCCTATTCAAATAATCAGGAGTTCCACATATACAGGGTTTTCAGGATCAGACCACTGATGCTTAAAAAGCCAGTTCTGGGACTCTGATGCAGCAAACTTACTAAATTTTGTTTTTGAGTAACTTAAGGTTTTTGTTAATGGTCAGTTTAGAGCTGAGAACAGTCACGCTATAACAGCGGTTCTCAAACTGGGGGTCGTGACCCCTCAGGGGGTTACAAGGTTATGTTGGGGTCACGAGTACATGCCTCCCAGGTAGCTAGCAAGTGTGCTGTGAAGTCTGCACTAGTAAGTCTGCTGTGAAATATGAACAAACATACAAATATCACTTTTCACAGCAAACTTACTGGCTAACAAGTCTGCTGTGAAAACTGATATCTGTATTTTTGTTAGTCACTTTTCAAAGCTCCCAGCTAATTAGCAAGTTCACTGTGAAGTCTGTGCTAGCAAGTCTTCTGTGGAAAATGATATTAACAATCATACAAATATCAAATTAAAATAGTGTTAAATATAAAAAAAATGTGGGTTTAATTTATAAGGGGGGTCACACTCAGAAGTTTGCTGTGTGAAATGGGTTGCTAATACAAAACGTTTGAAAACCATTGTGATATAATCTATTGGTCTGTGCCAAATGTAGTCAAGAAAAGAACTGAAGTACCTCTAGGAGGCATTCAAGAGGTGAGTGTCCCCATTATAAGCACCTAAATGTCTTCAATAAGATAAGTCCTTGTCTTAAAGCAGCAATACTCAGACTGAGGCTTGTGAGCTGCAAGTGGCTCTTTAATGTGTCTCCTGCATCTCTTTGCAGCACATGGTATTAAAACAGTGTGTGATTTAATTATTAACCAATCGTGATCCTTTTTACTATGTTATTAACCAATTGTAGAATACTTGGTCTGTGAGAATAAAATAAAAGTATATTCATACTGCTGTGGGTCTTTTGGGTAATGTTGGTCACTAATTTGGCTCGCAAACCACTGAGATCTGAGTATCGCTGTCCTGAAGAGTTGCTAATGTCAGCAAAAAAACATACAGAAAAGAGGAAGGTGGGTCTGTTGTGATCTCTGTTTTCAGAGAACAAGTTATAGGGTAAGCAAGTCCGTTTTGTTTTTTTAATTGGCTGTCCTTTATTCATCACTATTGTTGAATGGACTTAATGAAGCTAGTGAACAGGGATTTGAAAACTGCCCACATTTCAGAAGCGTTTGGGGATTTCTGAGTGTACAGCCTAAGGGAGAGCCACAAGGGGATGTAGACTTTAGTGGAGAGGTTGGGAATGACTCTGCAAAGAGGCACAAAAAGAGGTGCCTCTTCATCAACTGCCTACATAGCAGTACCTGTATGAGAGGCAGTCACTATCTCAGTCCCTCAACGCCGAGCATGAAGAGGGAATTACGGCACAGCCAGCAATACTACATTCTTTAATGAGTGAGGAGCAGGGCCATTGACTTGTCCCTATTTGACACCAGCTGTCTGACTCAACCTGGCAAATGCCAGGCACCATTTTGAAGAGTGTAGAACTTGCCACTCGAGTATGCTCTTCCCTAGTGGTCCTCGGGTACTCAGGTTGCCCTTGACAACTCTGGACCTTGCTGCTTATGTCCCTATGGTGTATTAAAGCCACAACAGAGTTCCACATCAATATTTTTCTCCACCAGCTGTGGTGTCTATTGACGGCCAAACCAGCTTTTAATTGAGGGTTTGGTTTTTTTTATTTTCAGACCTGGATTAACTCCCACTGAGCAAGGTCATTATAGGTCAGTTTACTCTAGAGTAGTGGTCCCCACACTTTTCTGGTCACTGCCCCCATTACCTGGTCTGCACCATGGCCAGGGGCTGGGAGCTGGAGTCCGGGGCTGGGTGCAAGGCCTGAAGCCGGTGGCCAGGGCCAGGTCTGGGGCCTGAGTGGGGCTGGGTGGTGCTCTCTCCCCAACCGCTCGTGGGGGCTGGCTGGAGCCCCACCGCACCCCTCTGAACCTTCCTCCATGCCTCCCTAGGGGGTGCACTCCACAGTTTGGGGACTATTGCTCTAGAGGGAACATCCATTGTAATAAACGCATGACATGAAAATTAAACATCTATAAACTGCCTACACTTATGGATTGTCTCATCTGACTTCTTGGATGTCACGTTGCTTGCTCATATGTTGTTCAGACATGGTATGGGAAATAGGTGTCAGGAAAAAATGTTTTTAGCAGGATAATTTAAATAACACAGCAACTGTTGTCTTGTTAACAATAACTCTCTTTTTTTCTGACTGAATAAGAAAGCATTTATTTCCCCATGAAGCTATCCAACACATTGCACCTGTTCATGCTTTGGTGTCATAATGATTCAATCAAAGCTCTTCTGGCTTTCCCGTCTGAGAATTGCTGGCCATTCTGGCTAGGGATATAAGAATGTTTGTTCATATTATTCAAAGTATAAATGTTGGTTGGAATCCAAGGACTAGAAAAGGACAGAAGGCAAAATATTTCCTTGTCATTTGCTTTCTCTTTTTTTCTTCTGTTTCTTGCTGGAGCTAATCCTTCCCTAAGGGTTTCATCATTTCAGTTTGAAAAACTTTTCTTAGTTCTTGTTCTCAAATAATTGTATCCTCTATACAAGCTTCTGGAAAAGGATTTCAGAGAACTGACTCACCCTGCCCCTTGCCTGTGTTTTTAAGCACTCTAATTAGTTATACCAGACAGCGCTGATTATTTTCTCCCAAGTGGGTTAAGTATTAGTAGTAACTTGCATTTAATTAACCCTGCCTGACTATATTAATTTCTCTTTCAACTTACTCATAAATATAAACAATGCTTCTTCAGTTTCTCTTCACAGTTTAGCAAAGTCTAAATCAATTCCAAACACTATGAGTAGAAGTTGAGGATGTTCAGTATCTGCCAGGTGGCACCTAGCACCTTGCAGGAATGAACTCTAGGTGATTTTTCAGTAAGTGGATGAAAACAAAACTAACAGATCTTGGTAGAGCTTTCTGGGCTGGATCCAAAGTCCACTCAAATCAATGGGCGTCCTCCCATTGACTTCAGTGGGGTTTGGCTCAGGCCTGAATTAAGAACTAGGCAGGCTTGTCTGCATTCACCTTTATATTAATAATAATAATTAATTGAGAGTTTTATTTAAATAAGACTGGTGTGCTTCCAGAAAGTCAGGCAACAGAGACTATAAAATAAAAACAATTGAGTAGGGACATGAGGTAGCTCAGTGTGCTGCTTACACTGTTACTTTCTACAGCTAATCCAGCCATGTGCCTTCTAAATTTGATTAATTTATGTCCAAATTTTAGGCAGATTCTGGTTTCAAAATCAACTATGACAAAACACAGGCTTTTGCTATCTATATCTCAAACTGTTAAAGTGTTTTAGGAGATTCATTTCCACTTCAATGGGCTAATTCTTCTATAAAATACTCATACGAATTAAAGATCAAATCTCTACCAGCTGATTTACACTATTACAAAATATTAAGGAATATCTAGAGAGATGGATTGGAAGAATATATTTCTAAAAATAAATGCATTTTTTAGCTTTAATTAACTTTTTCAGGTTTTATACTACCTGAATCCTCTTGAGGAACTGACTAGGAAATATATTTGGTCTAACAAATGCCTTCAATGCCAAATGCCTTAAAATCGGCAGAGTGCCTGTATCATATATAGGAAAATGGTAGACTTATTCTCCTAGATTTCAAACTTCATTGCTTTTTGGCTCATATAAGGACTCTGCTAGATTTCCATAACAGCAGCTTTCAAAAAAATTGAATTATAAGAGAGTTGTCTGGTTTAATTCACTTATTCCAGAGGAAGGCTGGGAATTATTTTTTTCACACTTAGTGACCAACCCTTATATCTCTCATTCATTTAGCTATGACCGAAAAGTGTCTAATATCCCCAGCTGCCTTCCTCATTTAGCTCTTCTTTCTCCTATATATGACATTTATGGGCTTTTTTGTTTTGTTTTTGTTCTGGTCTCTTCAGAGGACTTCAATTACTAGTTAAAGGCTGGCATAATCTCCATCATTTTATTAGCTCTGGATGGCTACTGTGCGATCCAATTGCAGGACTAGAATCTGAAAGAGTTTAATATATTATTGTATAATATATAGAGGAACAACTAACACAAATTATTTGAAGTATAAAGATAGGCACATACATTGCTATAGTCCCAAGGCTGCAGTAATTTATCAACTAGCACCATTAACGTGTGTTTGAGTTAACCATTTAAACAAAATTAATGAGAATTAATATGCCCCTTGAACTCAGAATAATCTACCCGTATTATTAATCTTGGTGTCAAGATGTTCCAAAGAAGAATTTCTCTGGTTACCCATAGCCTGACTCCTTGGATGTTAATCACTAGTATTTAAACTGACTAAGATTACTGTAAGTGGGGAGGCTAGCAGGTGACAAAAACGCAAGTAGAGATCTATTCAGATAATGCATTAGAAGTTCAGAGTTATGAAACAGTGTTCTTATCTGTTCCTAAACCTTGCATAGACTGAGGATTTATGGGATGGTGGACAAGAGCAAAAGCAAATAGTGTGGCAAATAGTGATGCAATTTTTTATTTAAAAAAAGGTTTAAAAACTTGGAAGTTAAATATGTCATGGAACAAACTTTCTTACTTCAGTTCTCCAGGGGGGAAAAAAAGTGAATTCGTTACAGCTTTTTGTCTGGGGTTAGTCAGCAAACTGAAAAATCAATTATTTTCAAGCTCTGATGCCAGTCTTGCATATTTTAAGGAGATGAGAAGAGAAGTGTCACTTTCATCAATCTCTTCATCCCTTCATTTTAACTGGAGGGTCCCAGACTCCTTTTCCCCCAAAGAAGCTCCAAACACTTTACAGTCCATGTCCCCCTAGCTAAAATAAAAGTGCTTAATTATTGCTACCACTCCTGTCATTGAGGCTAGTGTGGGACAGGAGCACTCTGTGCAACTTCCCTTGAGCATGTCCCTGAAATTAGCTGTCATGGAATCCCTGTCCAGTGTGCTTCCACAATACAGTTAACGTTTGGCGGACGGATGAGATGTTGGGTGCAATTGTATTTCTTGGGGCTATAGTGGGATGGGAGTTCCACTGCCCCACAGTCCTGTTTCATGTTCTGACATGTTTTGGATAGACTTCGTGATTTAAATTTTTTTAAATATGTGCCTAGAGACCATGCTGGGTGCAAATGTACATAAATATGGAAAAATTAATGCTGCTAAGATGCTAGAAGAGCCAAAGAGATTCAACCAGAAAAAACCTTAACACTAACACATTGCTTTAGACACCAAGCAACTCAGACATCTATTGCCTAAAGGGAAGTAGATCTAATTATTTGTGACAACGTGAGTGGAACACTGAATTCCAAAATAAAAAGAAGAAATTCCCTTTCCATGTCTGATGGACTTCCATCAAAGCAAAACAAACTGTAACATTAATATAAGATCTGAATTGTCAGTGTTTGAATATTGTATAAAATTCCTAGGGTGCAAGAGAGGTAATTTTCAGCATAAAATCTGAGAGGTGCTTGCAGGTTTGTTTATTTGGTGAAGCTCATCATCCCAGTGTGTGGCAGAGAGTCTGGTATTTGTCAGTAAATGATATTTAATCTGGAGCAGAATTATGCTAAGAGTGATTTGCATAAATCTATAATGAGATGTTGAATTGATTTCACCTGGCATGCCAGAAGCTGTCTGCTTACAGGATAAAGTTAATCAGTTTAGGGATGCTAATTAACATCCTTTAAAGACCTTCTTTGTAACAATAGACACTCATTCTGAAGATCCAGAATGTTTACAGAAACCTATTATGGATCAATCCATAAATACCTATGTGGGAGCGGGGAGAAAGGATGTTGGTAGGATAATAAACAAAAGCAACTGGGTAATCCCATTTGTGAGGAATGTGTAGGCGTATAAATTGGCCATGTCAAAGGAACTTGAGGAATATATCTGGAAAAGGTCTTGAACTGGTAAGAGATAGAGTAGCAGAAAGGAGGGTCTTTGTACTTCTGACCAAAATGGCGAGAGGAGAATGCAGCATTCTAGAACTGTAAGGTATCCCTTTGCTTTTCACTGTACCTAAGCCAAGGTAAGCCTACTTTGCTGACTTTTGCAAAATATTCAGGTCAGAGATGCTGAACCATTTCTTTTGCTTTAGTATGGTGATGATGGATTTTTCTTTGTTTAATTTTTACAGGACTACACGATCATAGAATTTTTGCATGGGTAACTTTATGGACAGAAGAGAGCAAAGTCTTCAGCCTCAAGACAGAAAGGTAGCCAAGGTGAAAGAAATCGGGAATGTTAGTTACAGATTTTGGTCAAAGGGTCCTATCCAAGAGGGAGTGTCACATACAGAGCTAAGGTCATGAGAACACAAGGCAGATGCCTACAGACTAAGGAGGAGACATGAGGAGGAGGGGATGCAGGGAACAGTCTACATTACTAATATTTCTGACATTAGTTGATCTCTTTTGAAGCAGTCATCAAGCTGTATCAACCTGTTATGTGGCCTGAGGGTAGGACGGAGAAGTAAATGTGTATTAGGAGTTTCTGGTCACCACTGTCTAGAGTTGCCAGCTTTCTAATTGCACAAAACCAAACACCCTTGCCCTTGCCCTTCTCCCCACCCCCACCCCCGCTCACTCCACACACAAACCCCGTCACTCGCTCATCCTCACTTGCTCATTTTCACTGGGCTGGGGCAGGGAGTTGGGGTGCAGAAAAGGTTGAGGGCTCTGCCTGGGAGTGTGGGCTCTGGGGTGAGGCAAGAAATGAGGGGTTCAGGGTGTGGGGGAGGGTGATGCATGGGGGGTTGTGGGTGTGGCTCAGGACTGGGGCAGGGGTGTAGGAGGGGATGTGGGGTGCACGCTCTGGGAGGAAGTTTGGGTACAGGAGGGATCTCAGGGCTGAGGCAAGGGATTGGAGTCTGGGAGAGGGTGTGGGGTCTGGGAGGGGGTTGGAGTGCCGAATGGAGCTCCAGGCTGGGCTGGGTGTTGGCGTATGAGAGGGGGTGCAGGCTCCAGGCAGCTCTTACCTCAGGGCAGCTCCCCAGAAGTGGCGACATGTCCCTCAACTCCTGGGTGTGGGGCAGTCAGGTGTCTCTGCACCGTGCACACTGCCTCCCCACCAGGCATCACCCCCATAGCTCCCATTGGCTGTGCCTCGGAGCCAGAGGGACATGTCGCTGCTTCCAGGAACCGCGCGGAGCCAGGTAGGGAGCCTGCCAGCCCTGCCAATCGGACTTTCAATAGCCCAGTCAGCGACACTGACCGGAGCCTCCAGGGTCCCTTTTCAACTGGCAATTCCAGTCAAAAACTGGACGCCTGGCAACCCTACCACTGTCAGCAGTTTCTATATCAGATTTCTACTAGATTATTCTCCTATTAAGGTATAGTTTCTTCTTCTGCCAGTCACTTTTACTGAAGAAGACTCATAGCACTTTCCAATTCCTGCTTTCTTAAAACACTGCTAATCCTTTTCATGTCTCTTTTAGCCTGACTCTTGTCCACTTGATGACAGGAAGTGGGAGGATAAAAGAGTACCAGGCCTGGAGAATCTAATAATAAACATACAGTTGTATCATGCTGTCAGTGTTATAAAAATATTGCAAGAAATGTGTGTCTCTGTTACAGTACCCAGTTATGTGTGGTCAGTAAAGGCCTGCCACTACAAACACAAGAAATATAAATCAACTCACTAAGTTTCATTGTATTATCCTTTTAAAACCAAAGATCTCATAAGTAACTCCACATCTGAGGTCCTTCAATCTGAAAAATGTTTCCTGCTGCCTCTAGAATTAATTTATACGATCAGTTGCTGACTTTAGCAATCTCTTCTTCTTTATTCCAACCAGACTTGCATTAAAGAAATGCTACTTGAATTGCTTAAACTGTACATGAATCCTCTTCTCAGCATCAGGTCATGACTTCTTGTTTTTAATCTAGCAACCCACTTAGTTTTGTTTTCTTTACCTTTCTGGATGCTGCAGCCTTCTGTGAATCTTCTACATCTCAATTTCTAATTTTTTGGAGCTGTCTGACTTCCCCTCACAACTTTTATCTCCTAAACTTGAGATCCCTTTGGTTGTCATTGCTGAAGGTGGACAGTCAAGAAGAATGTAAACAAACATACACACGCAATCCTTTAGTGACTCCTAAAGTGCCAGAATGACTATTAAAACTTATTAATGGTGGGTGAAATATTAATTCAATTTTTTTCTGTTCAAATAACTGAAAAAATGCAGAAAACTTCTTCATTACTGCTTTCAAATTATGACTAGATAAGTCACATGGCTCTGAGTCATTGACTGGCTGTACCTGTCTCCTGTGGTAACAAGTGTTAGGATCAGCTGCCTCATTTTGCTAATTTTTCTTAGCAGAAGTGGCTGTATTTTTGGTGTGTTTTGTGATTGGGGCAGTGGGAGGGGGAAAACTTTGTATCAGCAAAAATTGGCAGTGTCTTTCTCCCTTCTTCAGTGCTAAGGGAAGGCTGTTTATACATATTCCCCGTACCCAAAGAATGTCCAGGATTCAAGGGTATAGTGGCTTTGCTGATGGCCTTCTCACCTCAGGAGAATAGTCCATCCACCAAAGCAGGACATCAGTCCTTCCTTCTAGAAGACAACTGCAGAAAGATGAAGAAAGGGGAGGTTCTCTTCCAGGCAGTGCTTAATTTTTTGCCAGGGCTGAGCCCTGGAACCTCTACGCTGGGCAGTTCATAGCTCCGGCACATCTTTTGCTGCATCAGTTATCAATGTAAAAGTGTTGCTTTGAACCCTGGCACCTCTTTTATTATGAATTAAGCACTGCTTCCAGGGCAGGTTAGAAGGAGAGTTATCCTCTCAGATCCCACCCCATCTAATATCCCATCATAGGCCATAGGGCATATTTACAACTTATAGTCAAAGATCAATTAATTGCCAAAATTATAGGCTATCCCATCTATAAACTTATCAAGCTTAGTCTTGAAGCCAGATATGTCTTTTGCCCCCACTGCTTCCCTTGGAAGGCTGTTCCAGAACTTCACTCCTCTGATGGTTAGAAACCTTCATCTAATTTCAAGTCCAAACTTCTTGATGCCCAGTTTATATCCATTTGTTCTTGTGTCCACATTGGTACTGAGCTTAAATAATTCTTCTCCATCCCCGGTATTTATCCCTCTGATATATTTATAGAGAGGATCATATCTCCTCTCAGCCTTCTTTTGGTTAGGCTAAACAAGCCAATTCATCCTTCTTAAACATGGGAGAATTCATCCTTCTTAAACATGGAAGACCAGAACTGCACACAATATTCCAGATGAGGTCTCACCAGTGCCTTGTATAATGGTACTAACACCTCCTTATCTCTACTGGAAATGCCTTGCCTGATGCATCCCAAGACTGCATTAGCTTTTTTCACGGCCATATCACATTGGCAGCTCATAGTCATCTTGTGATCAACCAATTCTCTGAGGTCTTTCTCCATCTCTGTTACTTTCAAGTAGCGCGTCCCCATTTTATAACAAAAATTCTTGATATTAATCCCTAAATGCATGACCTTGCACTTCTCACTATTAAATTTCATCGTATTACTATTACTCCAGTTTACAAAGTCATCCAGACCTCCTGTATGATATCCTGGTCCTTCTCTGTATTGGCAATACCTCCCAGCTTTGTATCATCTGCAAACTTTATTAGCACGTTCCCACTTTTTGTGCCAAGGTCAGTAATAAAAAGATTAAATAAGTTTGGTCCCAAAACTGATCCCTGAGGAACTCCACTAGTAACCTCCTTCCAGCCTGACAGTTCACCTTTCATTATGACCCATTGTAGTCTCCCCTTTAACCAGTTCCTTATCCACCTTTCAATTTTCATATTGATCCCCATCTTTTCCAATTTAGCTAATAATTCCCCATATGGAACCGTATCAAATGCCTTACAAAATCGAGGTAAATTAGATCCACTGCATTTCCTATGTCTAAAATATCTGTTACCTTAACATTGTATGATGGGAAACCTCTTTCATATTGGGAACCACCAGCTCATAGTCAGAGGAACATTAGCACATGCTGTCCTCTTTGCAGATTCCAAAGACAATGGCCTCTGCTTGGCTCGCCACCCTCTGTATAAGAAAATGATATGGTTGTATGGTTAAGCACTCCAAAATCAAGAAATGGCAAGCTCAGCTGTAACTCTGTGTGCCTAAAGGCATGACAAAATGTTTATTGTTGTGTGCGCAACCTTAATTTTAGCATTCTGATTATTTAGTGAATTTCCTAGGATTGTGGAATTTGGTTTAAAGATGGAAAATAAATAAAAAGCAACTTCATTTTTCAATGCTTGGAACTTGAGTTGCCAGTTTGGTTGTAGATTCATGACTTATTGCATTAGCCTGCACAGTGACCATAGTGGTAGAAAATGGCCAGCTGTGGACCTTTCACCTTGCCAGTATGTTTTCCCTCAAATAACTAGCAATGTTCAAGTTTCTCATAAACCTTTATTTTAAAGTGCTGTATTGTTAAGCCACACTGGCATTTGATGAGTTAATGAAAACTAGATTGTTTCCTTTGCAAACATAATGAAATTCATACTTTTTTCAGATTTTTTTTGAGTAATTGAATAAAAATGGCACTTTATAGACCCCTGGGATATGGGCTTTAACTTGGCAGCTTAATTTTGGCTTTGTGTTGTATAGTTGCATTTAAAAACATTCATGCATTATTCTAAAACTGATAAGTGAATTCTCTAGTCATTGTCCTATTTGTGCTTATCTGAATGTATTCCCACGAGGCCATCTCCCTCTGCTTTCATCTTTCCACCCATAACTATCACTGTATCCTTTACCCTCTATTTTTGGCATTAACATTCCCTCATAATCAAAGGCTATTTGTATCACATATGGATTGGTTTATGTCCATGTGAAATGTATCTCAGAGGGCTATGGCATTCCCCATAAATGACATACAGCACCTCACCTGACTGTTAAATGACATACAGCACCTCATTGGGGCTGCTAAAGTTAAAGAGGTTGCCAGAAGATCAGATTGACTGAATGTTCAACAGTGTTGGTATAACCCATGCCTGCTTGGTGTGACACTCTGTCCTCCTCTAGTGGCACCTATCCCAGGTAGAGTTTAATGAATCTGCTACAACCTTAGCTAATAGCCAAGTGACTTTTAGCTCATGCAGTACAGCAGTGGTTCTCAAACTTTTTTTTCCGCTGACCACTTGAAAATTGCTGAGGGTCTCAGTGGACCACTTAATGATCTTTCCAAATGTTGTTTGTACTGTTAGCTAACTATTGTAAAGTGCTTTGGATAAAAGCGCTATATAAAAAACCTTAATAATAATTAATGGTTTTTGTTCTACAAATAAAGGCACACGACTCATATTTTAATATCAGTAGTCTTACATTTCTAATGTGATGGATGTGCCCTCTCTCCCTGGCAGCAGCCCCTGAGCTGGGACTGGAAAGGAGGGGGGTCTCTCCCTCTCTCCCCCACAGCAACAGCCCCCAAGATGGGCTGGGAAGGAGGGGGGTCTCTCCCCTGCTACAGCAGCCCTGAAGCTGGGGAAAGTTTCCTCTTTCTCTGGCTGCCACAGCCTTGCACATCCCAAATCCCCCCTCCCCTTTTCATCCCACTGCCCCCTCCCACCTACTCCCTATTCCCCCCAAGGCCACAACCTCATCTTACATATGAGTCTTCTCCAGGGTCCAGGCACCTAATCACAGAATCATAGAATCATAGAATATCAGGGTTGGAAGGGACCTCAGGAGGTCATCTAGTCCAACCCCCTGCTCAAAGCAGGACCAACACCAACTAAATCATCCCAGCCAGGGCTTTGTCAAGCCTGACCTTAAAAACCTCTAAGGAAGGAGATTCTACCACCTCCCTAGGTAACGCATTCCAGTGTTTCGCCACCCTCTTAGTGAAAAAGTTTTTCCTAATATCCAATCTAAACCTCCCACACTGCAACTTGAGACCATTACTCCTTGTTCTGTCATCAGCTACCACTGAGAACAGTCTAGATCCATCCTCTTTGAACACCCTTTCAGGTAGTGGAAAGCAGCTATCAAGTCCCCCCTCATTCTTCTCTTCTGCAGACTAAACAATCCCAGTTCCCTCAGCCTCTCCTCATATGCCTATGCAGCTCCATTAATTAGGTGGGTGGCCCTTCATTCTCCCCTGTGCAGCTGGCCAGCTGCGCACCTTAGAGGGAACTATCCACGGACCACCTGAATAGAGCTCCTGGTCCATGGACCGCAGTTTGAGAACCTCTGCAGTAGAGGCTCATACAATAAGCTTCAGGTATCCAAGGTTCAATCCTGCCCACTGACAACTGGGGTTTGTTGGCGTTACACTGGGAAGAGGCAACTATCCATATAGTAAGTGGGAATGCACCACAGTTTGAGGATCAAGACGTACAATAGAAGTTTTGGGATGAGTTTTGCCTTATTGGAAACCTACCACCCCAGGAGAAGATCTAAATGCACCCTCTGGAACTGCAAAGGCTAAATATGAAACAGTCCATGGAGGGCACATAGATTTCACCCTCAGAGATGTTCCAATAAGCTTCTTTCACAGACTAGACTCCTTCCTAGTCTGGGTCCAGCAATCACTCACACCATGGTAGTTACTGTCCTTTGTTCCAGTTTCTTTCAGGCATCTCTTTGGGGTGGAGAGGCTATCTTCTGAGCCAGCTGAAGACAAAATGGAGGGGTTTCCAGAGCCTTTTATATTCATTCTCTTGTGGGTGGAAACACCTTTGTTCTCCTGTGCAAAATCACAGCAACAAGATGGAGTCTGTAGCCACTTGGGCAAGTCACATGTCTATGAATGATTCCGTTTTTTGCAGGCCGACACCATTGTTTACATGTTAGTTCGAATGTTACCAGGAAAGCTCAGATGTGGATTGGCGTCTCCCAAAGTCCATTGTCAGTTGATGTGTTTCTTGACTACTTACTGAGAATAGTCCTTTCTCAAGAAGCTGACCAAATGCTTCACTGAGGCTACTTAGAATCAAACAAATACATAGCCAATATTCATACCTTCAAATACAAAAATGATACACACATACAGACAGCATAATCATAACCAGCAAACTACAACCTTTCCATAGACAGCCCACTTGGCCTCCTCTGTACAAGACCCTGGTTGCAACAATGATCGATATAGTCACAGTTTATGTCAATAACGTCACAACGAGGTTGAGAACTCCTGATCCAAAGGAATTACCCTCCCTTTTTCTCACTCCTAAAAGTTGAGTTTGAACTGCACTTAAAGGGTGTTTGTAGCCATACCTGTGGTTTGCTAATTATTTTATGCATGCACCCCTAATGTAGTATCTTCCATATACTTTTTCTGTCTCCCTGCCAGCCCCAGACTACCTATTTATCTAATATGGCTCCTCAAAACAGCACTCAAGGTGGTGTCCTGGGAAGCCCACTACCTAAATCTTCCAGTCCATGTAAAGAAAGTACAGACCAACATGTGTAAAGAACATAGACATTCCTTCTCTTCAAGAAATACTTTTGATCACAACATAGGCTATTGGAAAATAAGTAGGTGAGGAAGACCCATTATTTCTCCTTTTGTCTATAGCATTAAGCTGCTGGTCATGTAGCTGGTCTGTCTAGTTTATTCCATATTCCTTATCACTGTGGTATTAGTGTGCCTCCCACAGTTGTTCAATGTGGACAACAATATTTTTATCTTCCTTCCCTCCAGCCAGCTGGGACTAAACAACATTCATTTACTGCTGAGAGTCTTGTGGTCAAGGCACTGCACTGTGGTTCAGAAAATCTGGGTTCAGTTCCCAGCTCTTCCACAGGCTGCCTGAAGTGCAACCTTGGGCAAGCCAATAACATGTCTCCCTGCCTCCATTTCCCAGCTGTAACAGAGATAGTACTTCACTTCTCTTGCCTTTTCTCTGTCGTGTCTGTTTGGGTTTTTAGCTCTTTGAGACAGGGAAGGTCAGTAAATAGCACTCAACACAGTAGGGCCTGCATGTTGTTGGTAGTGCCTCTGTGCTACTGCAATATATATTAGTATAAATTAAATATTACTTTATTGTGGTGTTGTGTAAAGGCTAGCTACACAAAGTGGTCCATTTTAAGTGGTGCACAAAGTCCTTTAATCAATGAGTCATTTATCTGATGGCAGAGAGACAACTGCGTGACCCTTGCT
Organism: Lepidochelys kempii; assembly: GCF_965140285.1. NCBI lineage: Eukaryota > Metazoa > Chordata > Testudines > Cheloniidae > Lepidochelys > Lepidochelys kempii. Next base: position 61,674,885 of record NC_136382.1, read on the forward strand.
CTTCACAACAGTTAGATTTAGTACTTTCTTCCGTCAGTATATGCTCTTCAACTGATTGTGATAATACATTATATACCAGCTTTCCCCATTATTATCCACTTTCAAAATCTTGAGGAAAGTCTTCACCAATGTAAGGGAGTATTTAGGTATTACATCCACAAATTATTCCATCCCATTGCTAGAGAAGATTTCTTGTTGATGGTCTCACCCAATCCCTATAATATGAATGGGCATAGTTTAAGTGGGCACTCAGTGGTTTAATTGCCTCCACTAACTACATAGTATTTGCCCAGTAAGATCAATTCTTAAAGGCATTGATTATGCCTTAATTGAATAGACAGTATGAGGATTACATCTAATTTGCTAATATCAATTTTGGATCCTAGATTAGTCAGAACTGGTTTTGAATCCTCATGGTCCCAGGTCCTGAAGTCTGAATCCTAATTTTACAAATGCTTTCTTGAGGTTCACGTGGAACATGTTGACATGTCTTATATTTTAAACATCCTTTGTGTTAATGAGCAGACAAGAAAATCCAACCCTGAAAGAGTCCAATATACTCCTTTGTGTCCTAGATTTAACCATATAAAATCTGCACTTGAAATATAACTGATTGCATAATTAGTGTCATTATTTAGTGTTCTCCTTTCACAGTGAAAGTTTGGGAAGAGGACTAAAAAAGATTTTCAATAATTTTTTTTTAAATGATGTAATCTTTTTTTTAAAGAACACCCTGAAAAGCCTCCAGCATCTTTGCCATAGGCCTATGTAGGTGGCACAGTACTGAAAATAAAGGCTTTCATTTTTAAAAAAAATGTTTATCAGGAACTGCCTTCAGGATCCTTTGAAGTCAATGAAGCCAAAAGCTACTAAAACTTGACAGCTGCTATGCTAACTAGTGATGGGTCATCTCCCCCAGAAGAGAGTTAAGGCTTGTTGGCTGGGTAATGTGCAGAAGCTTGCAATGCCACAGGCTGTGAATTTGTAAAGGACTTCATTCTCTATGACTGTCAATACATTTCCTCATGAGCATTAAGTTACTGGGGATTTTTCACCCTCTCCCCACATTAGCCCTAGTAATATAGAAGGGAGGGAGGGGAATCAGCCTCTTGTTTCAGAGTACTACCTGAATGCACAAGCCCCAGTGAAGTCAAACTGCTCCACAGATTGTAAATCACAACAGGTGTACATGGTGGCTATCATGGGTCAGGCAATTACAAAGTGTCTCTCAAGTTTGTAGAAATAAACATAGTACTTACTCGAGAAAAGGTATCCTTTCTTAGGCTCCGTTCTGGCCTGGAGTTCTGCATGGGTGAGCTTTGAAAACAGTGTGAAGGCCTGCTAATTCTAGTGGGGCTCTGAACAGGCATAGAGGTCTGCTCACAGGGAGCTCTATGCAGAAGCAGAAAAATCTGGAGTGGAATCTTACCACAGTTGAAGTTTATGGGTGTTCTACCATTGATTTCAATGGTTGAAGGGTTTCACTCTGTGTCTTTAAAGAAACAAATGAGAAATATTTCTCAGTAGAATTTTATCCTTAGAAAATGACTGCTCTTCTGCCTTATTTCAGCTGAGAATCAGTAATGTATGTGTTGTTGGTGGTTGGGATTTCAGCAGCTCTTCTTTATTACTTGTCACTACCATCAAATTCAGTTTCTTTAGAGGGAAAAGCGTGTAACTTATCTCTATAAGAATGGACTGAATAGATTTAAACACTGAAAGGTGTTTCCATAGGAACCAAAGTTTTGAATGAGACAATACCATTTTGAAGGACCCTGAACATGCTGTATTGAGAGATCATGGTGCTTATTTTATGGTAATCAGAAAATAACACTCAAAGTTGCTACGCATTAAGGAGCAAGGAAGGTGTTGCTTTGTTGAGAGATTGTTTCTAAGGTTTTGAGAATAGAGTTTTATAAAATGGCTGTTAAGGGCAAAGTAATGGGGTAGCAGAGGAGCAAAGGTGCTGGGATCTCTTGCAAATGGATGTTGGTGTGGGAGAGGGACATGCACAAAGGGCAAAGACCAGTGTTTCTGTGCATGAACTCACCTGAGTGGGAGAAGGGAGGGCAATCAGCAGGAATAGGAATAGGGATGGGGAGACTGGGAATATGCTGGTGCATATAGTAATGCCCCCTTCATGTTAATTATGCCTCTGACAGTCATTGCTGCTTACAACAGCATTAACCTCCACTCTTGTGCCAGTGCTTGGTGAAGGGAGGTAGGATGGAGAATAGTTCATAGCTGTATGTGCTACAAGAACACTAGAGGGTGATTCTCTTAAGACTGTAACCATTGATCCCACTTTGCATTGCCAGACTCCACCTACAAGATGTGGCAGAAGGAGCAAAGGCGGCAGATTGTCAGCGTAAGAATTTCATTTCTTGGTAATTCCTCTTCAGAAGGGAAGGTTATGGCTCCAAGGAGAGGAAGAATTATTTGTCTGTTTGTGTAACAAGTATAAACCCATGATTCTGGGCTTATTCATTATCTAATTGTTGCAAAGATATAAAACCAGTATTTTCTCTGCCCTACTTATGTTTTCATGCCTCAGAATACACTTAGGGTGTGCAAGTACCCAGTGTAATAGCACACCTTGATACTCTGACAGAGTATACTCAAAATTACATAATGTTTGTACAATGCATTGAAGATAAAGTGCTGTATAAATGTTAACTTTGTATAAAGATACACAGCTGATTGGAATCACAGCTAAAATGCTTATGAATTTTATATACTAATAGAAAAGAAAATTGGCCGTATAACTTGCGTTACTGGGTATGAGCTATAATGTAACTAAGTATATATAAAATAGTTAAATATTAATAGCCACTAGTATCTTCTGCACTACAGTATATTTCTGGACACTTATTCCTTTCTTTTTCATAGGCATTTTTGGGGCACTCAGCATAGTTTGGAGTGATTCTCAGGATACAGCCCAAATCCACATTTATTGCCTTTATTTCCTCTTTCTTTTGACAGACTTGTCTGACCACATCTTTTACTGTGCTCTGTGATTTTATCATATCTGTCAAAAATTGCACCATCAACAAAAATGTGACAACAAAAAAAGTTTAGTTTCTGTTTACAGAACTGACAAACATAAAAGACTCCAACAGAAAGTACAAATAGTACATTCATGTAAGTCTAGAATCTGCTTTTGCATGACTTGCTGTACATAAAGATACAATTATCATAAAACTAGTCATGTCTGTTAGTAGTAGTATGTATTTATTATTTAGATGATTGTAGCACTTGCTATGTGGCAGGTACTTTTCAAACACTGGAATAGAGTGAAATCATAAAAGACAAAAACCCAAAGTGAAGAATAAATAAGCGGTTTTCTCATAAACACAGATGACAGTTAAAGAATGTGTAAATCTTGAATGACATTTGTTTAGTGGACAAATAAAAGCTCAATTTGAATTCTAGAAACATAAATTTCACTGTAAATATTCCAGTTTTAATAACAGCTTGATATAATTTGATAAGCAACTTGTTATCTGAACTAATATTTGGTCACATCATTTTATTGCGGAACTTGCATAGTGTATCTCAGGTCAAAACTTTAGTTGCTACGGCAATGTTCTCTTCCTGTGTATGTTTTTAATTGTCTTGTGCAGATATCCAAAAGTATGTGGGGAAAATGGTTCTTAGCTAGGCTATAAACCTTCCTTGTAATAGAACTATCTTTGTTATCGTTATGCAAAGCACCTAGCAGTATATGCAGTCTTAGGGTCTGGCCACCCCAGTTTCCCTCAGAAACCACTGAGATTTTGTGCTCACTACACCATGTTTACTGAATGCTCATTTACCCCTCTCTTAACCAGGAGGCTGGCATTACATTCAAGGAGTTTGACCTACACTCATTTCCCCTTTTTGCTGCCCATCACAGCCTTAAGGCAAATTTAGTTCTCTGTGTATACAATGAACTAAAGTTATTTAAGACCAGTATTATCCTTTGTGTTTTATGAAGATAGATAAGAATAGTAGTTTTTGGACTAATACTGCTGCTAGGTGAATGTTTCCATTGAAATTAGCTGGTGTTTTGTCTGAGTAAGGACTACGTGATCATATAAGTCATTTTTAAAGGGAGAAGTGACTGTTTGTTTCAAGGTGACTGGAGGCATCAACTGGGATTATATTTTCAGAGATGTAGAAGTAGTGATTATTTGTGAGAGAGATACCCAACAGAGATTCTGGTATGTGATGTCCTTTTCTCTCTGATAATTCAGTCAGTACATATTAATTTATACCAAAGGTAGTTTTATTATCTAGCACACAACCACACTTGTTTATTATCTGAGAAAGTGATTAGCCATACTACACTGTCTAAATGGGTTTGGAGAACAGCTCAGCAAATAACAGTGTATCCCAATGTTCAGCACATTTACTTCTCAAGAAGTTCTGGGCATCCTAGGGCAATCTTGACGCAGAAAAAAGCATTTTGAAGAGTTCACAGCCATGATGCAGTCTCCTTTGATTGAAGGCACTTCTCGCTTTCCTACTGGTAAAGCCAGTACATAGTTTAGGAGTACTTTTTAAATCCTCACTGATGCTAAACTCTGACATAGCAGCATCCCCAGTTGTACTTTCTATCATCTCCGGTTGACTAGGAGACTCCAGCCCACTCTGTCAGATGTTGATCTGGCTTCAGTTATTCATGTCTTCATCATCTCTTACCTGAACTACAGCAGTGTAATATATGGGGCATGAAGCCTTCAGCACAGTGTTGGGCAACCTGCGGCCTGTCAGGGTAATGTGCTGGCGGGCCGTGAGACAGTTTGTTTACATTGACCGTCCGCAGGCATGGGCGCCCGCACTTCCCAGTGGCCACGGTTCACCGTTCCTGGCCAATGGGCACTGCGGGCGGCCATGCCTCCAGACAGTCAATGTAAACAAACTGTCTGGTGGCCTGCCAGCGAATTACCCTGACGGGCCGCATGCAACCCGCAGGCCGCAGTTTGCCCACCCCTGCTTCATCACTGAAAATGCAGCTAGAACAGAACACTGCAGTGAATCTCCTCAGCAACACAGGCTATCTCCAGCATATCAGACCAGCTCTCCGCTTTATTAATGTTATGGGAAGCTACTGTAGAATCAGGTTCAAGGTCTTAGTATTTATCTTCAGTGCGCTCCATGCAAATCTAACAGACCCCCCTCAAGGTCTGGGATGAAGACTGTGACTGACAACTTCACCCCTCTGTCCTGATGGAATTATCTACAATAAGGATAAAACTCATCTGTATAGGAGAAATAATTTTCTCAGGGGGCCAGTCTGTGGAGTGAAATCCTTAAGGACCATCACAAACCTCACCAAATTCCACCCCATGTACAAAGTGCATTTCTTCAAACTGGTCTTCTCTAACATAAATAAATAAACTCGTCAATGACAAGACATGCCACTGCACACACTTCTCACACGGATGAGAAAACACGCATGACAGACATTAGTCATATCATTTGAATGCACTATTGGAAGCTGTAGTGAACATGTTTACTAAATCCAAATTACAGCTTGACCGGGCTATGTTTGTAGTTTTCTTCCCATGCAACCACTTCCTTCCCATACACTTTCTATAACATATGTGCAACTACACATGCTCAGGTAAGTGTTTGTTTCTGCACATGAACAAGTGTATTCAACCCCTAAGGGGGAGATGAGAATGGGAACCACAGATTTCCAACATCCTGAGTGTGATCATTCCACCTGAAGTGATAGTGAGGAGGAGAAGGTGGAGAGTGGAAGCGGGGAATCTTGAGCAGCAGAAAGAAACTTTTTCCCTGGTGACTTTGTGCCAGCCCCAAAATATGCAGCAAGGTGCCCATGGTGTGTCCAATTACAGAGGCGGAGTGAATCAGCACCTAGGGCCAGTTATCCTATCAGTCTCTGCCGCCACCTGCACATGGCATGGAGGACTCCAATGCAATTGCAGGAAGGAGGGCACCAGAGTTATATCAGCAGGGAGAGGCTGGCATCAACAAACATTCCTGGTCAAGCGTTGGTGGGGAGCAGTCTCAAAATAGCCAGAAAAAAACACTTGTGATCAAAACAAATCCTGCCAATAAATCTGACTTAAATCCTTTCTCTCACTTAGGAAGGCAGGCAGGCAGCTCTTTTGAAATGTGGGTTCCATACACATAGATATCCTTTGTCTGAAAGAGGCTAGATAAAGATTTAAAATGTTCTATAACTTCCTAGACCTGCCTGTCCCTTTGCTCTGTTTCTGCTTAAAAAGTGCTTTCAACCCTCTCCCCAAGAGATTCAGTGTTCGCACTATTTCTTTAGGCACTACTCCTCTTTAATGAAATCTAGGTCAATCAGGGCGCTAGAGGTGTGAGCAGGATTAGCCCATGTTCCAACTGTCTGAATGGCAATGAATTTGTTATATAACTTTCAACTTTTACTGTTTCAATTTGTAATCATGTATTCATTGTGCAATTTTTATGCTGCTTTTTGCAATTTGGCGTTTTTCCAATATGGTCCTGCGACTTGTTTGCTGCTCTAATAGTTAATTTATTATTATGAACTGAACATATGCCAGCTACTTTTTAAGAACCTGGTTCAGCAGTACACTTAAGGTCAGCAAAAGTATTTAAGTTAGAGATTTAAGCACATGCTTAAATTTGAGTTTTATAGGACTATGTAGTACAAATAGGGACTACTCAGTGTATGTGGTCGTAGAATTGTCTCTGAAGCTCTAGCTATACAACTACTTCAAAAGCCCAGTCTCACTAGTATCCTTCCCATTTCTAACCAACATGGTTCATACAAAAGCAGTGTAATGTCAAATAAGAGTCCCTTTTTACCGTCAGCTGTATTTTCAGTTCATCGTATGATCAAATTTGGGATCCAGAACAGCAATCCTAGCCTGAAGCTAACCAAATTCATTAGTCTTTGGATAAAATTGTCTAAGAATTTGGGCATTGTCTCTAAGACTTGCTGTAAGGAAGGATCACAGTAAGTTACCCAAGGAGATAAAGCAGGCTTTAAGAAATCTATATTGCCTGTCAAAGAAATCTATATTGCCTTCCTCACATTGGGCATAATTCATGTGCTTCTGATCACTTAATCACTGTCAAATCCTCCCAAGTTTTTATTCTCTTGAAGAAAACTGATAATGTGAGCTAAATGTAAAAAGATTTCACTAACTCAGTTTCCTACTAACTTTCCTGAAATGTGGTTATTTGGGTTTTGTTTTGGTGTGCTGCTTTTTTTTTTTTTAATAAAAGCCACCTGTGGCTTGCATGAACACCCAAATCTGACCAATCTTTTCTTTAAGATTATAATGTATAAATAGGGTAACATACTTAAAAATATCAAGACAGTGGCTCCTGGGCTGAAATTTTCCTTTACAGACAAGTTTTATTTCCCTAAAAGTAGGATTTTATAATGCAAGTAACGGGCTCTTAACCACAGTGTCATCACCAGGCTCCAGTGCAATGGATTTTGGCCTCCTGAGGGTGTAAAGCATGACTGGTATATTGCTGTGCCCACAATTCCTTTTAAAAAAAAACCCTCACACTAAAAGCTACAGTGGTTTACATTGAAATACATGACGCAGGCACAGCTTTCTCCTCATTGAAATCCCCAATGGACTTGAACAAAGAAAAGATCCCGATGGACGGTTATTTTTGTATATTGCTATTTAAGTCTCAGAATGAAAGGAGGGCTTTTCAATCATAATCTCCATATCTACTAGGAGAATTATGTATGTGTAACATTGACAATAAATATTGTAAAAGGGTGATTTCACTTGAGTCACAATGTGGTCTTTCGTGATTGCATTATATTTTGGTAGCTATTATTAATATTATTCATATAATATATTATGAACCGAAAGGTGTATTTTTCTATAAATATACCACAGTCATTCACTTATGTTAAGGTTAATTAGGGTTGCACAACTGTGGACTGTAAAAGGAAGTCTGCCCTATCAAACTCCATTAATTATCTCCTATATTGTACAACATAATTGCATTAAAGCTATAGCACAGGGCCAAATTTTAGACTTACTGTAAGTAAAAATAAGGTAGATAAACCCTGTTTGCCATGTAATTGGTTGACACTGGACTTACCATTTTAAGGATCCAGTGTAGATGAGCTATGATTCCTGTCCCTGTTTCCCTGTGACACCATTTATACCTCTATCTTGCTGTATGGATCCAGACATTAATGTAAAACTGAAGTGAGGTCAGACAGAAATTAAACTCAGCAGATGTATATAGCTTAGCCACTTGGTAATAGCAATCACAGTATAATTAAATGTAATATCTGTTTGGGGGAGGAAATGCCAAAGAAACCCCACACAGTAGCATTTAACTTCCAAAAGGGGAACAACATGAAACTGAGGAAGCTAGTTAAGTGGAAATGAAAAGGAACTGTCACAATGGTGAAATGTGTGCAGACTGCATGGAGACTATTTAAAAACACTATAATTGAGATATACATTTAGTTTGAGCCTCTAATACAAATAAACAGCAAGAAAACTAAAAAATGCTCCTCTCCTACCACCCCTCCCCCCCAGCTATACAGCACAGTAAAAGAGGAGGATGGAGGCAAAAAGGCATCCTTTAAATATTGGAAATCCAGTCCTACTAAGGAAAATAGCAGCATAAACTCTGGTAAGTCAAGTGTAAAAGTATAATAAGGCAGGCCAAGAAAGAATTTCATGAGTGTTCAAGGGCTTTCCCTTCACACTCTCCTCTGGTTCTTGTCATGCAAACAGAAAGCAGAAGACCAGAAGTGCAGGCAATGCGATGTTTCTCGGGGTTAGTTTCAAGCAAGCCTATTCATAGCTCTTCACGCCAGCAGAGTCTGTTTTCGACTGTTCCGTTCCTACTTCTGATGCTGCAGAGCCTTTTCCCCATATTCCCCTTCCCAGCTCTGGCACCTCAGAGCCTTGCCTATGTCCCTGTTCCCTATTCCCCTGTCCTCCTTCTTAGCAGGCTCAAATATACTTGCAGTGCATGCCCACAGTCCCACCCCTTACAACTTAGGGTCATGTTCCATTTTTGGTCTGGGGTTTTCATCCCACCTCTTTTGTACCCCATGGGAGGGGTAAGGAGTGAGGTTGTGCTCTGGTCAGGGACAGGCATTTCTTTGGCCTTTTAGCGTTTTATACTCCCCTCCCAAGCTCTTTTGCCCCTCCCGACTGGTTGCTTGACTTTGCCTCAACCCCTATCTCAAGGCAATCTTAAAGTGCGCTCTTGAGTAACACTTTTAGTGCTCTTGTCTCTTCCCATTGTACTAACAAATCCAGCTGACTAGGCAGAAGCAACATCAGAGTGTCTTTGTCCCTTGTTTACACATTTTAGTATAAGAGTATCAAAAAGTCAAAGCCAAAATTCAGTCCCAGGCTAACAAACAGACCTATAATACTAACAATGAGCAACTAGCAAAAGACTCAAAAACTAACAGCAACATTTTTAAAGTATATCAGAAGCAGGAAGCCTGCCAATCAGTGAGGCCACTGGATGATTGAGGTGCGGAAAGAGCACTCGAGGAGACAAGACTGTCATTGAGAAGATGAATTAATTATTTTCAGCAGTCTTCACTACAGAGGCTGTGGGGACATCCCCACATGTGAGGTATATTTTTTAGGTGACAAATCTGAGGAACTGTCCCAGATTGAGGTGTCCATAGAAAAGGTTTTGGAATAAATTGATAAATTAAACCATAGTAAGTCACCAGAACCGGATGGTATTTTCTCAAGAGTTCTGAAGGAACTCAACTATCAAATTTCAAAAACTACTAGCAGTGGTATATAACCTACTGCTTAAATTAGCATCTGTACCAGATAACTGGAGGATAACTAATGTAACACCAATTTTTTTAAAAGTCTCCAGAAGTGATGCTGGCAATTACAGGTGGGCAAACCTAACTGCAAATGCAGGCAAATTAGTTGAAACTGTAGTCAAAATCAGAATGATCAGATACCCAGTGTGACAGGACAAGGCCAGATGGCTATAGAAAAGTAGTGGGAGATATATTAGCTCCAGGCTAAACAAATCCCTGGTACCAGGTTAAGTGAAATGGCTGCTGCTCCAGGTTGATTAAGACACCTGGGGCCAATTAAGAACTTTCCAGAAGGCAGGGAGAAGGCTAGGTTGATTGGGACACCTGAAACCAATCAGGGGTTGGCTGAAACTAGTTAAAAGCCTCCCAGTCAGTCAGGTGGGGGTGCATATCAGGAGCTGTGGAAGGAAGTTGTGTTGTTGGAGAGGATGAGTAGTACACACCATATCAGGCACAAGGGAGGAGGCCCTGAGGTAAGGGTGAAGTGGAGTTTGAGGAAGCGAGGGCTGCTGTGGGGGAAGTAGTCCAGGGAATTGTACATGTCATGTTTCTAAAAGGTCAGCTGCCATAGCTGATACTATTGGGGTCCCTGGGCTGCAGCCTGGAGTAGAGGGTGGGCCTGGGCTCCCCCCCCACCTTTGCCCCCTGATTAATCACTGAGACTGGGAGACAACAGAGACTGTGCAAGGAAGGATAACTTCTCCTCACCTCCCTCGTTGGCTTATGATGAAAATGTCTCAGTAGACTCTGACCCTTGTCTCTAGAGAGAGAAGGGTTATGTGGATGGTCATAGTGAGCCTCGGAGGCTAGCGAAATCTGCCAGGAAACATGGGACCCATGGAGGCAAGGACAGAGCTTTGTCACACCAGATAAAGACAGTTTGTTGGAGAAGAGTCAACACAGCTTTTGTAAAGGGAGATCCATGTATTAGAATTATTTGAGAGTATCAGCAAGCACATGGACAAAGGTGATCCACTTGATAAAGCATTGTAGGGAGCCAGGGTGGCTTCCCTCCGAACCAGAGGGTAAAGAGCCACCCTCTCAGCCTGAGTGGGTGGGGCCAGACCAAGCTTACGCCAATCCCCGGAAGGGGAGAGGCGAGACAGGAAGTACAAAGGGCAGGGCCCTTTGCCCAGTGAGGAGAGCACCAGGGAGGGAGACAGATGCTGACTGCTCCCTCGCGATCCTGCTGCTGACCCAGGGGAGGCCTGGGGCCAGGAGGAACCTGACCGGGAGGAAGGCCTGTGGCGACCAGGACTGCCGGCCGCTGAGTACCCGGAGGACCTGGAGATGCCCGGCTGTAGCCCCGGCCAGCGTGAGCCCAACACAGAGTGGGAGCTGCCAGCAGCGAAATACCCGGACGAGCTAGAGGGACCGGAGAGACCCGCTTGAGAGACCGGGTAGGAAGTAGCCCAGGGGCAGAACTGCACTGTGGGGTGGATGTGTTTGGTCAGCGGGCGTGGACGGCCCCGCTAATCCAGCGGCAGGACCTTCGCCTCCCGTCACTGTCAGGGCCCCGGGCTGGAACACAGTGGAGTTGGGTGGGCCTGCGTTCCCCTACCCTGGCCAACCTGCCTTGGGTAGCAGAACTGTGCGCCACAAACCCATACCAGCGCTCCCCTGCCCGAGGGGCGTGCCGCGGACTCGTGCCGGCGCTCCCCTGCCTGAGGGGCGCGCTGCAGACTCGTGCTGGCACACCTTCCCCGCTAATTCCCCAGTGCCCGAAAGGTGTGACTAAGGCCTGCCAGTGGGACCATAGCTCTCCATCGCCCCCTTGGGGCTCAGAGGACCAACTGAAACCTGTCACAAGCATATTTGGACTTTCAGAAAGCCTTTGACAAGTTCCCATACCAAAGGCTCTTAAGCAAAGTAAGCCATCATGGGATCACAGGGAAGGTCCTCTCATGGATCAGTAACTGGTAAAACAGTAAAAGATAGGAAAGAAAGGATGGGAATAAATGATCTGTATTCACAGGGGTGAGAGGTAAATAGCAGGGTCCTCCAAGGATTTATACTGGGACAAGTGATGGTCAACATATTCATAAATGACCTGGAAAAAAGGATAAACAGTGAGGTGGAAAAATTTGCAGATGACACAAAATTACTCAGACAGTTAAGTCCAAAGCTGACAGTGAAGAGTTACAAAAGATCTCATAAAACTAGGTAAGCACTTCACAAAATGGCAGATGAAATTCAGTGTTGATAAATGCTAGCTAATTCACATGGGAAAACATACTCCCAACTACACATACAAAATAATGGGATGTCAATTAACTGTTACTCACTCAAGAAAGATTTCTGAGTTGTGGTTGATAGTTCTCTGAAAACATCTGCTCAATGTGCAGCAGCAGTCAAGAAAAATTAACAGAATGTTAGGAACCATTAGGAAAGATATATAATAAGAAAGAAAATGTCATAATGCCACTATATAAATCCATGGTATATGAACACCTTGAATACTACTTGCAGTTCTGGTCACCCCATCTCAAAAAGAGATATATTAGAATTGGAAAAGGTACAGCAAAGGGAAACAAAAATGATTAGGGGTATGGAACAGCTTCCTTATGACAAGAGATTAAAAAGACTGGTCTTACAAAACAGACGACTAAGGGGGAATATGATAAAGGTCTATAAAATCATGAATGGTGTGGAAGAAGTAAATAGGGAAGTGTTATTTACCCTTTCACATACCACAAGAAATATGAGTCACCCAATGAAATTAATAGGCAACAGGTTTATATACAAACATAAGTACTACTTCATACAATGTACAATCAACCTGTGAAATGTGTGTCCATTAGATGTTGTGAAAGCCGGGACCAGTTCTAGGCACCAGCAAAGCAAGCATGTGCTTGGGGCTGCACAATTCCAGGGGCGGCATTCTGGCCACCCTTTTTTGCCTGGGCAGTTGTGCTCTCGGACCTTGGGATGGCAAATTTTTTGCTTGGGGTGACAAAAAACCTAGAGCAGGCCCTGGTGAAAGCTAAAAGTTTAACTGGGTTCAAAAAAATAATTAGACAAATTCATACAGGATAGGCCCATCAATGGCTAGTAGCCAAGAAGGTTAGGGACACAGCTCCATTTTCTCAGACTGCCAGATGTTTGGACTGTGGCAGTGAATGGCAGTGAATGGATCACCTGAAATTGCCCTGTTGTGTTCATTCCCTCTGAAGCATCTGTCACTGTCCACTAGACAGGATACTAGGCTAGATGGTAGGCATTGGGTCTGACCCAGTATGGCCATTATTATGTTCTTACTGAAACCTGCTGGAACTTGGTTTGCACTATTGGAACGGTAAAATCAATTGTTATAAACTAAATAGGAAGGATCAAGTGGTTAAAGGGGGAAGGGAAGTAGCACTCTATCAAAAATGACATGATTTTTTCCGTCACTGTCAACTCAGATGTAATGTCAGCATGAGACCTCTAGCATATGTCACTAAAATTGAAGTCCCCCATGATCACAAAGTTTTCTTGTTTCCCTGTACATTGTAGATAGGGAACAGGAAGACTGCTTCCTTATGTACCTACTGTGATTTGGTGGTCTGCAGCAACAAATACCCCATCTTGTGCTTTATCTGTTAGGACATTGATCCATAAGTATTCAAGATCATTTTCTTCTGAGTTATCAGTCACTCAGAAACAGGTGATGCCATTTTTGACACAGTGCCACTCCCACTATCCTTTTGCCCACTTGATCCTTCCTAAATAGGTTATAACCATTGATTTTGTAAAGGGAGAAAAGTTTTGCAGAAAAGGATGTAGGGGTTACAGTGAACAAGAAGCTGGATATGAGTCAACAGTGTGTCCTTGTTGCTAAGAAGGCCAATGGCATTTTGGGATGTATATGTAGGGCTGTTGCCGGCACCCAGTGCCGAGAGGCTGAACAACAGCTTGAGTTGGTTCGTTACCCGGTGTGCTACACCCAATTATCACAACGGGGTGGAGAAGCAGAAAAGTTTATTTGAAGCTTCAAATAGGTACAGGGAGATTTTAATCTCAAATCCTATACACAGAGCAGGAAGTTACACAGGCTTTTATACATCCTTTTTCCCAGCATACTTATCCAATAGCAAGCTGCCCCAAGTATCCATATAGCCAGCCAATCCAGTTCCCAGCTAGTTCCCTGGTTCTCCGTATCATTTGTTAAACTATACATAAAGCTGCTTTATTCAGCATTGTTCTTCCATATCTCCCCTGTTTGGCCTTGCTTAGTTTCAGGCAATCTGACTCTGCAGCATATTGTTGCAGATCCTCAGCATAACTGCTGTGTGTGCCTCCAGGCGGGGGGGCCAAGAACACTTGGGCCTAGTACGCAGAGCTGCTGCGAGTGCCTCCAGGCGCGGGGGGGGGGGGCAAGGACACCTGGGCCTAGTGCGAGGGGGCTTCATCGACACTCGTGGTCTTCCATCCCCTCGAGTTACCTAGTGGCCATGCCCCAGTGTCCCCAACAACTCCCCCCTTTGAGCACACTCAACAACCTTGGCTCTGAGTTTTCTCACTTGGGCTACTTATTTCTTTACAATAGGACTTTGCTCTTTGTGATAGCCCTGAAAAGAATGACTTATTAACTTTTGCAAAAGGGCCCTAACACATGAGACTGCACAGCATAATACCAGTAATACAAGCAATACAGGAAAGAGAATTTTCAATAGCAGGCTAAATAAACCACCAAGCCAAGATGACAAACCCCACCTGAAAACAAGGTTTGCAACCAATCATTCTCTGGGGCAGTATAGGCAACCTGTGCTCTGGCTCGGGCATGGGCCTCAGCCTGTACCACCTTTTCATAGATCTCATAACTGCTATCATTTACATATACACAACATCGGGGCTCGACGAGGGCACAAACCCTTTCTTGGGATGCCAAGAGATAGTCCAAACCCAGCCTGTTTTGGAGGGAAAAGTACCTCTTTATTTAATGTTTTTACTGCTGACCCTAAATCACTAACCGAGTCCTCTAACTCTAAGGCAACTTTCTCAAGTACCATCTGCAGCCTTACAGTATAGCAGCCTATGCATGCCATGGCTGGTCCGGAAACCAGTGGCGCTATTCCCAGTACAGAGCACCCTACAAGCTTCTTGGTTGTGAGGGGATTCTTCATCTTGCCCTCCAATGCCTTAGTCAGTCGCCGCAGGGTTTTATCTCGTGACTCAACAGAGGTGTCTCGGGCATTTCTAATCTTTCCTTTGGGCAGTGTGGCAGTTATGGAAAGATGAGGAACTCCATGAGCTATATAACAGCTACCTGTCCAGTTGGCTGGCAGCACCTTGTAAGCCTTTCAGCCACATACAAAATAGTGACCCTGTAGGGCCCAGTAAGGACTGTTTCTTAAGGGGATTCCTGGGATATTTAAGGCTGCTTTGGCTGCTTTTTTAAACAATTTATATGCCCCTAAGGGGGCATCTTATTTTTTTGATTGGGTACAAGTGGGGGCATTTCTAATTGTGCTGTTCAAATTACACTCACCCTAGGGACCACTACAAACCCACCATTGGCTTGCTACATTAGAGATGTTAACTGGATGGCAAGTTACATTTCCAAACCCCTCTTTTGTGGTAAGATTATTTGTAAGAGTTTCCCTAAAAGGGGAGGAACTATTACACCCACATTGTTGGCCTCCCCTGTTGGTCTTTATCCAATACCCATCAGCCCACTGTGTAATAACACAAGAGCTTTTTCCCACAGGATGCCCATAGTGATCAGATTGGTTTCGGGTAAAACATAACACTCCCTCAGTGAGTACTGCAACTGAATACTCCTGGTCCTGATAGGTGGCCTGCTGTAAAGAGGTCTTATTCCAGAACGGCGAATCCATTCTTTCCTGCTCTTTGGTGGTGGCTAATTCTGCTAGGGTCAGGGGCAGCATGTCAAGGGGCATTCCCGTTTTGGGGGACAGTGGAGTCGGAGCATATACCCAACAATCAGTCTGGTTTGTTAAATTAGCAACATGGTGGGCAAGCGAAACAAAGGAGTTATGCTCCCAATATGCACAGTTTGGAAATACCAATACAGAGAATAACAATGTTACCCAATTAATTATTACTAGAGTTTTTCCAACCCAGGGTCTCCAGTACCTGGGTGGGCCCATTTTAGCATTAAGGTGCCCGCTATTTGTGTCTTTTAAACAGTAGCTTTAGCCCGAGATCATCACTAGATGAGGAGTCAGCAGTTTGGACGGTCCACTCCTCTGCTGACGAGGGGGCGGGTACTGCCTTCAGACGAGAGTGATGGATCCAGTTCTTGTGTCCCTCGATCTTTGCCATTGTTTGGGAGATCAGCAGGACGGTATAGGGTCCTTTCCACTTTTCCTGGAGAGTTTCGTCTTTCCAGGTGCGAACAAGCACAGAGTCACCGGGCTTTAAGGAGTGGACGGGAGTGTCCAAGGGGAGAGGCTGGGAATTCTTGGTATACCTGTGAAGAGACAAGAGAACAGCAGACAGGGAACACATATACTGTGACAAAAAACCATTACCCAACTCCCATTCCCCTGACAGAACCGGGGTGCCATTCATAGGTCATGCCCTTCCAAACATAATTTCAAAGGGACTGAGCCCTAATCTACCCTTTGGGAGAACGTGGATACGGAGTAGGACGAGGGGCAAAGCATCAGGCCATCGCAGTGAGGCTTCTTGGCACACTTTTGAGAGATGCCGTTTAAGGGTCTGATTGGTACGCTCCACTACCCCACTGGCTTGCGGTCCCCAGTGCGTATGGAGTTTCCAGGGGATCTGTAAGGCATGTGAGATGCTTTGAATGATTTTTGACATGAAGTGTGTCCCGTTATCAGATTCCATCCACAGGGGGAGTCCAAAGCGAGGAATGATCTCCTTAACAAACTTGAGGGCCACTGTTCTGGCAGTGCAGTTACGGCATGGGAAGGTTTCTGGCCATCCGCTGAACCGATCCACTAAGACAAGGAGATATTTGAACCCTTGGGTCTGGGGAAACTCAGTAAAGTTTATTTGCCACCCTTGTCCAGGGCCTGGAGTGGGTTCGAGGGCAGCTGGTGGCACAGGATGTCCCGGTCGGGGGTTATTCTTTTGGCAGACTAAGCAGTCCGCTTGTACGTGGGCGGACAGGGGTCGGAGTCTGGAAGTGAAAGTATTTTCCCATTAGTTGGATAAGTGCTTCCCTGCTAGCATGAGTGATTTGATGTAGTTTCTGCAGCACTGACGGGATTAGGCCCTTTGGTAAGAAGACCTTCCCTTCTGGGGAATGGAGCCATCCCTCCTTTTCCCAGAGACCGAGTTTGTCAGTTAGCCGTCTCTCCTCCCCAGAGTACTGAGGGGTTGGAAGCTCCCCTACTGATGGGATAAGGGCATGCATATGGGCGTTCTCTGTCTGAGGGGATGGCAGGGTGGCAGCATGCTTAGCCTCTCTATCTGCCCGGGCATTACCTCTGGCCACATCTTGATTCTCCCTTTGATGGGCTTTACAGTGTACCACCGCCACTTCCAAGGGAAGTTGTACGGCTTCTAGGAGCTGGAGGATTTGGGGCCCCGTACTTGACTGGGGAGCCTTGGGCTGTCAGCATTCCCCTTTGCTTTCATAGGCCAGCATGAGCACGCAGCACACCAAAAGCATACTTTGAATCAGTAAAAATGTTAACCCGCTTTCCTTTTGACAGTTTAAGTACAAGGGTCAGGGCTATTAGTTCAGCAAGCAGGGCAGAGGTCCCAGCAGGCAAACCTTCAGCTTCCACAGTGTCATAGAGGGTCACAACAGCATAACCCGCCCTCCTTTGCCCATCTATTACAGTACTGCTACCATCAGTGTACCACTCATAATCTGCAACTGGGAGGGGTACATCCTTTAAATCCGGACGGCTGGAGTACTGGACATCTATGATCTCTAAACAGTCATGTTTCTGTTCCTCTGTTTCTGGCCAGAGAGTGGCTGGGTTAAGGGAGGGGCAAGGCTGTAAGGTGACTTCAGAGTTCTCTAACAGCTTAGCCTGGTACCGAGCAATCCAAGCCTGGGTGAGCCAAAGCCCTCCCTTTGCATCCAATAAGGCTCGGACCATATGGAGAGTACAGATTTGCATAACCCCTCCCAATGTTAGCTTCTCGGCTTCCTCAAGCACTAGGGCAGTAGCTGCGACCGCCCGTAAACATGCCGGCCAAACCTTTGCAACCTGATCCAATTGCTTAGACAAATAAGCCACCGGACGTCTCCATGCTCCTAACAGCTGTGTGAGCACTCCCAGGGCCACCCCCCTTTGTTCATGTACATACAACTGAAACGGCTTAGAGAGATCCGGCAGGCCCAGAGCCGGGGCTTCCATCAATTTTCTTTTCAGGATTTTAAATGCCCTGTCAGCCTCTGGGGTCCAATAGAAGGGGTCATGATCTGCTCCTTTTACACAGTCATACAGGGGTTTAGCCCACAGTCCAAACTCTGGGATCCATATCCTGCAAAAGCCTGCCATACCCAGAAATGCCCTGAGCAGCTTATGGTTACTTGGGGTAGGAACTTGTCAGATAGCTTCCTTTCTTTCGCTTGAAAGCTGACGCTCCCCTTGCCGTATGTGAAACCCGAGGTACCGTACCTCTGGGAGGGCAATTTGAGCCTTACTCCGTCCTACCCGATATCCCCAGCGTCCAATAAAATTCAGGAGGCTCACGGTGGCTTTAAGGCAGGGGGTTTGGCCCACAGTGGCAATTAACAAATCATCTATATACTGCAGAAGGAGGGCCTCCTCATTATCCCACTCCTCTAGGTTCCTGGCCAGAGCCTGGCCAAAGAGGGTGGGGGATTTTTTAAATCCCTGGGCCAACACTGTCCAGCAAAGTTGCTTTTTAAACCTTTTTCGGTCCTCCCACTCGAAGGAGAAGATCTCCTGTGACGGGGTGGCAACTTGGATAATAAAGAAAGCATCTTTCAGATCAAGGACTGAAAAATGGGTATACTGTCCCCCTATAGAAGCCAATAAGGTATACGGGTTAGGGACAAGAGGGTGCAGAGTCTTAACCCATTCACTGACTGCCCTTAGGTCCTGTATCAGCCGATACGTACCTTCAGGCTTCTGTATGGATAGAATGGGAGTGTTCCAGGCTGACTGACATTCCTGGAGAATACCATACATTAGGAATCTATCTATAGTTTCCTGTAAACTTTCTCTGGCTTCCCTCTTGATTGGATACCGTTTTACTTGCACTGGGCCTTTCCCTGGTATGAGCTGAATAGTAATGGGGGTCTGGTGGGTGGCCTTTCCTGGAATCCCTGATGCCCACACAAGGGGGTACACCTGGTCTTCCCATGGGCTCCATTCTGGGCCTTGCAGGCTGAGGGCTCAACTGCAAGGGTCATGATCCATGCATTCTCAGGGGGTAAGGTAAGGGTTATTTCATCCTCAGTAAAATGCAGGGTGATACCGAGGTGACAAAGTAGATCCCGTCCCAGCAGAGGTGTTGGACACTCAGGGAGGTATACCAGCTTCTGGGATATAGTCCTTTTTCCCAAAGCACATTCCACTGGGGCATACACTGGGCACTTGGTGTCCCTGCCTGTGGCTCCCACCACAGTAAGGGAATCTGCTACTGGCAACTGAAGAGGCTGATTTACGGCAGTTCGGGCCGCTCCAGAGTCCACTAAAAAAATCTATTTCTGAGCTTCCCACCCGCATCTTTACTCGGGGTTCTGGGGGTAGGGTGGTCCATCTCCCCTGACACCCCTATTCCTGTTCTGCCATCGCCATCATAGGGGAACCCCCCTTTCTTTCCTCTTTGGGCACTCATTTTTCCAGTGTCCCTCCTGTCGACACAGGGCACACTGGTTGCGACCCAGTCGTCTCTCCTGAGGGCCCGGATGGTTGCGTCCACGGCCCCTTCCTCCCCGGCCACTTCTCTTAGTGCTGGCCTGTACCACTGTTACCATCAATCTCACTTGCTTTCTCTCCTTCTCTGTCTCTCTCAGACTATAAGCTCGGTTTGCAGTCTCTAAGATTTGTGCCATGGTCATGCCCATTAAATCCTCCTTTTTTTTTTGTAACTTTCTCTTAATATCAGGGGCTGCTCTGCTCGTAAAAATTCCCTTAATAATTGACTCAGTTGCCTGATCATCGGGGTCTGCATTAGTGTTCTGTAGAATGGTGTCCCGAATACGCTGTAGAATGGCCCCTGGGCTTTCTTTTAAATCCTGCATTACTTCATATGGCTTTGCCCAATTATTATGTCGGACAGCTGAGTGATGGAGTCCATGCAAAAGCAACTCCTTATAGGAGGTCAGGCGGGTCATATCCCTTTGATCATTTGTATCCACCTGGGGTCTGCTCAGGGGACTTACAAGGTGTGGGTGTAGGGACCGAAGGGGACACCGGCTCTGCCATTACAGTGGGGGTGGGGGTCTGGGGACTAACATTAGCTGCTACCGAACCAGTCGGAGTCAGATTACAGTGCTGTAAAATATCTGGTCGAGTACGTAAAGTCAGAAACAAATGCGCATACATATGTTCATTCCATTTACCCATTCACTGACAAAACAAAACTAATTGGAGGATCATGTTGTAATTAATTGACCCTCCTGGTGGCCACCACTCCTGGTCCTCTAGTTGATATTGAGGCCAGTCAACTGTACAGAATCATTTTAATTGGCTCTTAGTCATTGGATCCGCACCAAACACCTTCCAGTTTGCTAGAATGCACTCTAGGGGCGTACACTGTGCCCTAACCCCTGAGCTCTGTCCCATACCTACAGGTTAACTCTGGGCGTCCCCAGGTTCCAACAGAGCATACAATCCGGATTTCAAAAGGTTCCTACCTTATCCAAGGGACCAGTTCTTCACTGTTGTCCACCACAGCTGCTTCTCCACTATATGAGTGCGTTGCACTATTGTGCCCTTCGGGGTTGATCAAATCGCGTCTCCTCCGAGGCCCCGGTGAACTCACCGGTGCGCACTGGGCGTCGGTTCTCGCCACAGTCCTCGACCTCCAGGAAGGGTCCAGGCAAGGCTAAATTGCAGCCTCGTCGCCCACCCAGGGACGCCAAAAGCTGTTGCCGGCACCCAGTGCCGAGAGGTTGAACAACAGCTTGAGTTGGTTCGTACAGGGTTACCTATTTGAAGCTTCAAAAACTTTTTCAAATAAACATCCCGTTGTGATAATTGGGTGTAGCACACCGGGTAACAAACCAACTCAAGCTGTTGTTCAGCCTCTCGGCACTGGGTGCCGGCAACAGGGGCATTGCCAGCAGATCGAGGGACGTGATCGTTCCCCTCTATTCGACATTGGTGAGGCCTCATCTGGAGTACTGTGTCCAGTTTTGGGCCCCACACTACAAGAAGGATGTGGAAAAATTGGAAAGAGTCCAGCGGAGGGCAACAAAAATGATTAAGGGACTGGAACACATGACTTATGAGGAGAGGCTGAGGGAACTGGGATTGTTTAGTCTGCGGAAGAGAAGAATGAGGGGGGATTTCATAGCTGCTTTCAACTACCTGAAAGGGGGTTCAAAGAGGATCTAGACTGTTCTCAGTGGTAGCTGATGACAGAACAAGGAGTAATGGTCTCAAGTTGCAGTGAGGGAGGTTTAGATTGGATATTAGGAAAAACTTTTTCACAAGGAGGGTGGTGAAACACTGGAGTGCGTTACCTAGGGAGGTGGTGGAATCTTCTTCCTTAGATATTTTTAAGGTCAGGCTTGACAAGGCCCTGGCTGGGATGATTTAGTTGGGGATTGGTCCTGCTTTGAGCAGGGGGTTGGACTAGATGACCTTCTGAGGTCCCTTCCAACCTTGATATTCTATGATTCTATGATTTTAACATTCTAATTCTGTGAATCATCCCACCAGTTTTCACTAACCCCAACTAAATACAATTTATGCTCATAAATGAGAAATTCCAGTTCCTCTTGTTTGTTACCCAGGCTCCTAGCATTGGTGTCCAGGAATAATATTTAGAGGCACAGGTTTGCCCTAAAACTCCAGATCCAAATAGCACTAAATTTTGGTAAAGCTTGAATCTGGATCTGAATTTAGTGGCTCAGATTATTTTTAAATCTGTCTGGGCCATGGATTGTTACATAAACCAAGTTTGGGTTTTCCTCTCCAAATTTTTTCATTGAGAATATATTTTGACTTTATAAAAAGAATTACAACAGTATCTTCACATCTGATTTTCTTTTCAAGATATCATCTTTGAATAGATTTATTTGTTGCTTAGCTGATGGACAGATGAAGATGCACAATCTTTCCCTCTTATTTTTAAAGGAAAAATTATAAAACAGTCATCTCAATGTCCTCTAAAAACTCAAAACTTTTAAAATTTTCATATGGTGCATTTAGTCTGCTGAGAGGAGAAATTGCCTGGCAAACAAGTTGAATTTTTAAAAAGAAAATAAGTCTATCATGCTAAACTAAGCTGGTTTATTAAGTTGATTATCTTAATTGGAATCCATACAGGAAATAAATTAAGATATTTCATGGCTCATATTTGTGATGGGGGGGTCTCTATTTTGAAATATTAAGAACCTAATTTGTAGCTGGATTCTGTGACTGTGTTTACAAAGCTAGTGGATGCATCACTTGGTTCATAGAAAAGTCTCTGTTAGATGCTGATACCCTTACTCAAACTGAATAGCAAATCAGAATTTAGCCCTGTTTCTACCAATCAGTTGGCAATTGTATGTGCAAACCCAGTAGTTAGAACTGTGATTACCTGATTTCTACATATAAATGTCAGGATCTGTTCATGCAAATGGCTATACCTGCATAATGTGTGAAATCACAGATAATGTGACTAAAAATGTGACCCCAGTGTTTGCAGTTATGAGTCTCAGACAGTGTGTTCTTACCCAGTAAATGACAGAATATTGAGCTTGGGAGGGGATTTAGCCTCCAGTGCTCAGAGCTCTGACAAACAGTTGAAGCACCTACAGTAAAATCATATCAGTCTTCTATGGATGCACAAAAGGGATAACAGTTTTGATAAAAAAAAAAAGGAAATAACAGATAAAAAAGGATAAGAACTCTACAGCTTTTAATTTCCTTTCAGCTTTTTCTTCTTGTCAAAACTGTTGCTAAATTTAATATTCTTTAAAAAAAAAAAAAAAGCAAATGGCAATTTTTCTCACCTTTATTGGTTGAATCATTTAAAACTCAGTTGGACAAAGATGACACAAGGAGGGAATAATCTTATATTGTTATGGGGAGGGACTAGGTGACTAGACTGTCTTTTTTTTTTGTTTCTAAAGGACTCATTCTCCTCTCCCTTACACTGGTGTAAATCGGGAGTAGTTCTGTTGAGATTAATGGAGAGTTCAGCTCATTTAACACTGGTGTGAGACGGAATCTGGTGTAATGAGTCTCTGACTCCTTTGAAAGTAGTTATAGAAATAGTGCTCATTCTGGGAGCGGAGTTTAGTTACACAGGAAGCAGACTCCAGTGGCTAGAGTGCTAGCCTGTTCAATTTCCTGCATTGTCACAGACTGCCTTTGTGACCTTGAGCAAGTCACCTACTCTTTCTGTGCCTCAGTTACCCCTATCCCCCAGGAGTAACGTTAGGATAAATACACTAAAGATATTGAGGTGCTCAGTTAGTACAGTAATGGGGATACATATAGGTATCGAGGCGGGCGGGGGGGAAATGGGGAGACTGAGGAAGAGGTTGTGCAGGTTGTTCCTATAAGCTGTATAGGAAAAAGGCTTATTTACTGAGTGAGTTGATGGAAGAGAGACAATTATCACTTCATCTGTAAATGAAGTGAAATGCTGCTTTAGGGAATGATTGTGTTAGAGTCTAATCGAATACTGACTTATGTATAAAAAATGGCTAATGGAGAGTATTTATAGTGTAGCCAAATTTTATGTCCTTCTGGAAAACAGAACTAAGATGTGGTGGTTGTTCTAAATATGTACAGGTCAAATCTCATCAATTTCAATTGAAACTGCATAATATGTTGTGTGGCAGTAATTATCTTCAGTGCATTTCAGACAGAAGTTCATGTCCTCTATGAGCGTCAGCTAATGACACACAGATGTAGACTGGTGTATCTTAATATACCTAGATTCATTTACAAAGTATGGGTTGAGCTTTACATAGGTGGAATTCATGCTGAATATGACAGGAGTTATGTCTATGCAAGGACTTCAAGATTGGCCTCTGTCCTTATGCATTTTATTGCAGGATCAGGGCCTATGTCCTTTGTAAAACAGATATTCAGAAAGTTATGAAACACTTATGAAAAAAAGGTCCCAAAGGACAAATGCTGTTGACAGTGCTTCAAAAATCTATCTTGTTTTTTTAAAAAAAAAGGAATCACTTTTTCTCTGATAAACAATTTTGTAACTCTATGGAATATACCAGTGGATAGGTAATTATAACTTCAGGTTCCACAGTGATATTGCATGTGGTAAATGTCACACAGGAAATGAACAAAGAAATGAGATTATATTAGACATAAAGTGTAAAGAGAATATCTTAAAACCACTCTTTGAAATTGACTCCCCAGTCTCTATTTCATAATTTTATAGTCCTAGTTATAACATTTGGAAAAATGACTTCCAAGTTATTGTTTTATGTAAAATATTCACTCTAATGGGTTCAGTAGCTTTGACTCTATGAATATCAATATTTTATCACCCGTGCTCTGTAGGATTTTTTGTTAGCTTTCTTTGCTTAAATGATAGGTTATAGGGTTGGAGAGCACTGCAGTAATAGATTTTGCTGCTTATTGTTGTTTGCTCATTTTAAAGTAACCTCAATTGATGGTACACTGGAAAGTGCTTTAAGCTGCATTGTAACTTAACAAGGAATCTTGCAAAGAGGCTCAGAAGTCTGGGACATGTCCTGTAATAAAACTGCAGCAACTGTCATCTCCATAGACGTCAGATGGCTTAGAAGAAGGAGAATACAGTAGGGGTTTCAAAACTCCAGAGTTCTAGTCACACCTCTGGTACTAACTATGACTAACCTTTGATACTTAGTATTCATATAGCACTTTGCAAACACAGCATAGGTAGGCCTCAAAATTATCCTGTGAAATACAATAGGTAAACACCATTATTCATGTTTTATTGATGCAAAAACTAAGGGCTTGTCTAAACAAACATTTAGTTTGTGACAAGCTGGGATAAAAATCTACCCCACGCTAGCCTGTCAGGTCCACGTGTACCCTCCTGCCACTCACTAACAGTTCCCTAGTGTCCTCTGATCTATCCTACTTTGAAATAGAAGTGCACTAGGAAATTGTTTGGTTGTGTGTCTGCAATTAGACACCTATGGCTGGCCTCTGCCAGATGACTCGGCTCAGGCTGCAGGGTTGTTTAACTGTAGTGTAGACATTCCAGCTCAGACTGCCGCCTGAGCTCTGGGACCTGGAGCTCGAGCTCTAGCCCGAACCCGGACGTCTATATCTCCATTAAACAGCCCCACAGCCCAAGCCTTTAGAGCCCAAGTAAACTGCCATGGGGTTTTTAATTGCAATGTAAACATACCCTGAGCACACAGCAACAGAGTCCACAGGAACACTTAGTGCACAGCATACTACAGTGGGGTAAATGTACATCCCAGCTTGCCACAAACTAAATGTTTTTGAAGACAAACTCTGAGTGTAGCAAGGCAGTCCGTTCTTTTTAAGGGCAGCTGGGGTCAAGGTTTGGCCTCCTCCAAGGTTTGGCCCTTTTCAGAATAGACATGCTGGGACATGTAGGGTACATCTTTCAAAAGTGCCAATGTGACTTAGAAGTCTAAATCCCATTCTTTTCCTTAGCATATTCTCAACATGTCAGGTGGCATGTGCCCAGGATTCATCACCAAATTTGGTCCACTGGTTGGATCATTAGCTTCTCCGGCCCGGGTGCTGATGGGGAGTGTGATGTGAATACTGATCCATGCCCCTCTAAGTTCCATTGACTTCAGGGGGAGACTTTTAAAGACACAAAATGCGGACAAGAAAAATCCAGTGGAAATAGTGTACCTGGACTTTCAGAAGGCTTTTGACAAGCCTTTTCAGAAGGCTTTTGTCCCTCATCAAAGCCTCTTAAGCAAAGTAAGCAGTCATTGGATAAGAGAGACGGTCCTCTCATGGATCAGTTAAGATAGGAAACAAAGGGTAGGAATAAATTCAGTTTTCAGAATGTCCAGATATAAATAGTGGTGTCCCCTAGGGCTCTGTACTGGGACCAGTGCTGTTCAACATAGTCATAAACAATCTGGAAAAAGGGGTAAACAGTGATGTGGCAAAATTTGAAGGCAATACAAAATTACTCAAGACAGTTAAGGGCAAAGCAAACTGCGAAGAGTTACACAGGGATCTCACAACACAGGGTGACTGGGCAACAAAATGGCAGATGAAATTCAATGATGATAAATGCAAAGTGATGCACACTGGAAAACATAATCCCAATTGTACATTCAAAATGATGGTCTGATTTAATAGTTACCACTGTTGGACCTTATTCAGTCACTAATTTACCATTGAGCCAAGGTGGGCTTAGGTCCAATCCCCTTGCCAGTGATGAGTGGCCATTACAGACTGCAGTTTGCCCCAGGGAAAAGGGGCTAGATGACCACTGAGGTGAGGTGGGCTTAGGCTGTTAGGGTTCCCCTGGGATGGGAGACCCAGAGAGTGTGGGGACACTGCTGTGGGGCAGCACCCCAAGATAAGGGGCACCAGGGTCTGGGTGGGATGCAGTACCTGAAGTGCTACAAGTGGTGGGGATTCACAGGAGCAGGTACCGACAGGGAGACACCAGCCAGTAGGAGGTGCTCCAAGGCTGGAATTGAGCTAATTCCCAGACTGACCAGCAGGAAGCACCGCGCCAGTGAGTTGGCACTCTGCTACAGGGGGTTAGGATAAAGGTCTATAAAATCATGACTGGTGTGGAAAAAGTGAATAAGGAAGTGTTATTTACTCCTTCTCATAACACAAGAACCAGGGGTCACTCAATGAAATTCATAGGCAGCATGTTTAAAACAAACAAAAGAGGTACTTCTTCACACGATGTACAGTCAACCGGTGGAACGCAGTGCCAGGGGATGTTGTGAAGGCCAAAACTATAACAATATTCAAAAAAATAGTAGATAAATTCATGGTGGATAGGTATATGAATGGCTGTTAGCCAAGATGGTCAGGTATGCAACCTCATGCTCTGGGTGTCCCTAGCCTCTGATTACTAGAAGCTGGGAGTGGATGACGGGGGATGGGTCACTCCATGATTGCCTGTTCTGTTAATTCCCTCTGAAATACCAGGCATTGGCCACTGGAAGACAGGACACGGGGTAGATGGACCATTGGTCTGACTCAGTATGGCCATTCTTATGTTCTTAAATTGAAGCTAGGTACCCAGCTGTCATTGAGTTTCAGTGGGAGTTATACATCTAAGTGACCTTTGTACCATTGAAATTCTCCCCCTGACAGTCAATGGAACTTAGAAGCCTAAGTCATTTAGGCACTCTTGAAACTTTTACCCATATTTCCCTGAGGGATCTGGGGCATAGTAGTTCCCATGTGGGGAGGGGGGTCAAGGATCAGTCACATGACCACCCATAATATGTAAAGGAAGTTTGTGGCTCAGTATGAAATCAGAGAAAAGGGAGAAAGATTTCTGGTTGAGTCACTCCATGGTGTCTGTTCTGGGAGAGCAGATTGGGACTAAGCTTTCCACTGAGAGAGCTGGAGCGCAGCTGGGAAAGGGCCTGGTGTGAAGGCTAAGATGAAAATACTGAAAAGATCTTCGAAGAGGGGCTCACATTCTGGGGGGAATACAGAGGAATGCTGGGCCTGGGAAACCATGACAGGTAAGCTTGCGTGGCTAAGGGGGACAGTCTGAATATATACGGTTACAGGTCTGGGATCTGTCATAGAGGCAGGGTACAGGTCTCCCCTATGGTGCTACCCCAATCAATCAGGACAGGAAGGGATCTGACAGCTCCCAGCAGACTGGAAGCAGAGCCCAATGGAAGGGCTAAAGACCATTGTTGAAGAGGCCCACACCTTCAGAGGAAGGGTCGTGCCCCAGCAAAAATCTGGGGCAGAATTTCTTCATTTGTGTTTCATTTAAATGTTTATACTCTGGAAGGGGTGAACTTTGTGCCTTAGCTGGAGGGCTAAGTCCTCTCAGTGCCAGCAAAGCACTGAAGATTCCTGCATAAGAGCCTCCTAACCAGGGGACAGCTGACAGCAATAGAGAACAGAGACAGTGCCCAGTACTGAGTTAGGTAAACAACTGCCACACTGAGATACAAACAGGTTAAAGTGGATTAGGCCTGCTATTAAGATTCAGGAGACCTGGGTTTTGACCATGATTTTCCATGAAACCTTGGGTAAGTCACTATACTCAGAATTTTTGGAAGCATTCTCCCTTTGTGTGGGAGTACAGGATTTCCCAGAGACAAAACACCAGGAGCATCCCCTCCACATACAAAACTTCCCTTTCCCCAAGTATTAGTTGATTAGTATCCATAGTGCTGGATGGCTGCTGCCTCCTTTTTTCACAGGCTTTTGCTCTTCAGTTGTGCTGTATGATGATAATTTGCAAATATTTTCTGTATGCAAGATGCCATAGAAATATATGAAACACCACTGTAACATCTATATTTAATTGGGACAGATTCATTATTGGAACATCTTTCAGAAGATTGCTTTAGTTTAATGATAGTGTCATAAATATAAAGGGAAGGGTAAACCCCTTTGAAATCCCTCCTGGCCAGGGGAAAGCTCCTCTCACCTGTAAAGGGTTAAGAAGCTAAAGGTAATCTCGCTGGCACCTGACCAAAATGACCAATGAGGAGACAAGATACTTTCAAAAGCTGGGAGGAGGGAGAGAAACAAAGGGTCTGTGTCTGTCTGTAGTCGTCTTGGCCAGGGACAGAACAGGAATGGAGTCTTAGAACTTTTAGTAAGTAATCTAGCTAGGTACGTGTTAGATTATGATTTCTTTAAATGGCTGAGAAAAGAATTGTGCTGAATAGAATAACTATTTCTGTCTGTGTATCTTTTTTGTAACTTAAGGTTTTGCCTAGAGGGGTTCTCTATGTTTTTGAATCTAATTACCCTGTAAGATATCTACCATCCTGATTTTACAGGGGGGATTTCTTTATTTCTATTTACTTCTATTTTTTATTAAAAGTCTTCTTGTAAAACACTGAATGCTTTTTCATTGTTCTCAGATCCAAGGGTTTGGGTCTGTGGTCACCTATGCAAATTGGTGAGGCTTTGTATCCAACATTTCCCAGGAAAGGGGGGGTGCAAGTGTTGGGAGGATTGTTCATTGTTCTTAAGATCCAAGGGTCTGGGTCTGTAGTCACCTAGGCAAATTGGTGAGGCTTTTTACCAAACCTTGTCCAGGAAGTGGGGTGCAAGGTTTTGGGAAGTATTTTGGGGGGAAAGACGCGTCCAAACAGCTCTTCCCCAGTAACCAGTATTAGTTTGGTGGTGGTAGCGGCCTGTCCAAGGATAACGGGGGTAATATTTCGTACCTTGGGGAAGTTTTGACCTAAGCTGGTAAAGATAAGCTTAGGAGGTTTTTCATGCAGGTCCCCACATCTGTACCCTAGAGTTCAGAGTGGGGGAGGAACCTTGACAGATAGTCACTGATAAACAGAGTTTGGGAAGTCTTGGTCAAGAATGGCCAGTTTCTGGGGCTATCGGTCAAGAGACTGACTTTTCAATATTAACTGAGCATCACTGCTAGGTTTTTGCATGGATATGTCATATGGAGATAATGCTCTATGAACAGAACCTGTAATTCTTGCTCCGGCAAACTCACTGGCTTCAATGGGAATTTACCTGAGGAATGATAGAGGGGAAAAAAATGGATAGACCTTTAGAATCTGGCCCAATATTCATAACGTAGTGTGGCTAAGAATATTCCTTATAGAATACTTGAAGAAGATACCTAGCAGAACGTATAACTTAATTTTCAACTTATTAATATTTCATTGTATTTAAGTACTACAGTTACTTCTGCACATTGTTATGACATTGTTTCAAGGGAGGACTATAAAATCAGACATTTTGTGAAAGGCAATAATCCGTTAATGATGATGAACCTGGTGCTCAGGAAAAATGCCAGACTGGGTAATCCAAAAAAAAAAATGAAACTGATTTCAAAGGAAAGTTACAGTCTGGGCAGCAACAGTGAAAGCTTCCCTACAGTGCCCCAGAAATATACAACAGTGCTGACCTGAAAGGGAATACTTGTATATGGCCCTGATTCAGAGAAGGCATGTGTTTAACTTTAGGCATCTCTTCTAAGTCCTATTGATATCACTTTCCATTTCCAATCATTGGCTTCTCTGATAAGAGTAAATCAAGATGTTTCTGTATGTGCTGGTAGTTTAGTGATTTGGATACTGGTCCATAGGAACTGAGACCACCAATTCATTTCATATAGTCAACTGAAACAGCCCTCTTTCTGCTGCCTTCTATGACAGGGTGCAGGGAGTGAGTCGGTGAGCCGTCACTCTGACCACTTGGATGCTAATTAGTGCCCCAGGAGAAGCTGAGTGGTGTAATGATCTAATCAGGATAGTGGGTTTATGGTGGGATGAAAATCCAATTAGCCCCAGGTTGATAAAAGGGACACAGGAAAGAAGTGTCAGGAGGAACAGAGCTAGGTGAGTCTAGTAATATAGATGGGTCAGAGCTGGGAGATCTCTGTTCCCCTCACGTCATGTGGGCCTAAGAGGGGCCTAAGGCTCAGCAAATATTGTAAATAGGCAGGCGCCTGTGGGACTGTGGTGATATTAGTGAAGGGGAATTGAAATAAAGTTTCACTGAGCACACACCTGTGGAGTCTGTGCTGAGTCTGCAAGGAAACAGACAGGGGTGAAGTCAGGTCCCTGTTACACCTTCATCAGATTAAAACTATCAAACTTCTGATCCATCCAGTTCCCATGACCAACACACACCTACTATATAAATAAATAATAAAAATAAATTGAGCTGGTAATGCCATCTGTGTCCTGTTCCCATTTTATATTCTTACCACCCCAACCGCACCCCCAACCCTCGACACAGTGGTTATAGAGTTCCTGGTTCTCTGATGGCTAACCAGATCAGCCACACCATCACTGGTTCATTCACCTGCACATCCACCAATGTAATATATGCCGAGACTCATCAAGCCCTCGGATCACTACCCCTTCCTGCTTCTCCACGTGGGCACCAATGATACTGCCTAGAATGACCTTGAGTGGATCACTGCAGACTACGTGGCTCTGGGAAGAAGGATAAAGGAGTTTGAGGCGCAAGTGGTGTTTTCGTCCATCCTCCCCGTAGAAGGAAAAGGCCTGGGTAGAGACCGTTGAATCATGGAAGTCAATTAATGGCTACACAGATGGTGTCAGAGAGAAGGCCATTCTTTGACCATGGAATGGTGTTCCAAGAAGGAGGAGTGCTAGGTAGAGATGGGCTCCACCTAACGAAAAGAGGGAAGAGCATCTTCGCAAGCAGGCTGGCTAACCTAGGGAGGAAAGCTTTAAACTAGGGTCATCGGGGGAAGGAGACCAAAGCCCTGAGGTAAGTGGGGACGTGGGATACCGGAAGGAAGCACGAGCAGGAGAACACTAAAGGGGAGGGCTCCTGCCTTATACTAAGAAAGCAGGACAAACAGCAAGTTATCTCAAGTGCCTATACACAAATGCAAAAAGCCTGGGAAACAGGCAGGGAGAACTGGAAGTCCTGGCACAGTCAAGGAATTATGATGTGATTGGAACAACAGAGACTTGGTGGGATAACTCACATGACTGGAGTACTCTCATGAATGGATATAAACTGTTCAAGAAGGACAGGCAGGGCAGAAAAGGTGGGGGAGTTGCACTGTATGTAAGGGAGCAGTATGACTGCTCAGAGCTCCAGTATGAAACTGCAGAAAAACCTGAGTGTCTCTGGATTAAGTTTAGAAGCATGAGCAACAAGGGTGATGTCATGGTGGGAGTCTGCTATAGCCCACTGGATCAGGGGGATGAGGTGGATGAGGCTTTCTTCCGGCAACTAACAGAAGTTACTAGATTGCAGGCCCTGGTTCTCATGGGAGACTTCAAAATCACCCTGATATCTGCTGGGAGAGCAATACAGTGGTGCACAGATAATCCAGGAAGTTTTTGGAAAGTGTAGAGGACAATTTCCTGGTGCAAGTGCTGGAGGAACCAACTAGGGGCAGAGCTCTTCTTGACCTGCTTCTCACAAACCGGGAAGAATTAGTAGGGGAAGCAAAAGTGGATGGGAACCTGGGAAGCAGTGAACATGAGATGGTTGAGTTCAGGATCCTGACACAGGGAAGAAAGGAGAGCAGCAGAATATGGACCCTGGACTTCAGAGAAGCAGACTTTGACAACCTCAGGGAACTGATGGGCAGGATCCCCTAGGAGAATAACATGAGGGGGAAAGGAATCCAGGAGAGCTGGCTGTATTTTAAAGAATCCTTATTGAGGTTACAGGGACAAACCATCCCGATGTGTAGAAAGAATAGTAAATATGGCAGGTGACCAACTTGGCTTAACAGTGAAATCCTTGCTGATCTTGAACACAAAAAAGAAGCTTACAAGAAGTGGAAGATTGGACAAATGACCCGGGAAGAGTATAAAAATATTGCTCAGGCATGCAGGAGTGAAATCAGGAAAGCCAAATCCCACTTCGAGTTGCAGCTAGCAAGAGATGTTAAGAGTAACAAGAAGGGTTTTTTCAGATATGTTAGCAACAAGAAGTCAAGAAATGTGTGGGCCCCTTACTGAATGAGGGAGGTAACCTAGTGACAGAGGATGTGGAAAAAGCTAATGTACTCAATGCTTTTTTTGCCTCTGTCTTCACGAACAAGGTCAGCTCCCAGACTGCTGCACTGGGCAGCACAGCATGGGGAGGAGGTGACCAGCCCTCTGTGGAGAAAGAAGTGGTTCGGGACTATTTAGAAAAGCTGGACGTGCACAAGTCCATGGGGCCAGATGCGTTGCATCCGAGAGTACTAAAGGAGTTGACGGATGTGACTGCAGAGCCACTGGCCATTATCTTTGAAAACTCATGGCGATCCGGGGAAGTCCCAGATGACTGGAAGAAGGCTAATGTAGTGCCCATCTTTTAAAAAGGGAAGAAGGAGGATCCTGGGAACTACAGGCCAGTCAGCCTCACCTCAGTCCCTGGAAAAATCATGGAGCAGGTCCTCAAGGAATCAATTCTGAAGCACTTAGAGGAGAGGAAAGTGATCAGGAACAGTCAGCATGGATTCACCAAGGGCAAGTCATGCCTGACTAATCTAATTGCCTTCTATGATGAGATAACTGGCTCTGTGGATGAAGGGAAAGCAGTGGACATGTTGTTCCTTGACTTTAGCAAAGCTTTTGACATGGTCTCCCACAGTATTCCTGCCAGCAAGTTAAAGAAGTATGGGCTGGATGAATGGACTATAAGGTGGATAGAAAGCTGGCTAGATTGTCGAGCTCAACAGGTAGTGATCAATGGCTCCATGTCTAGTTGGCAGCCGGTATCAAGTGGAGTGCCCCAAGGGTCGGTCCTGGGGCCAGTTTTGTTCAATATCTTCATAAATGATCTGGAGGATTGTGTGGATTGCAGCCTCAGCAAGTTTGCAGATGACACTAAACTGGGAGGAGTGGTAGATACGCTGGAGGGTAGGATAGGATACAGAGGGACCTAGACAAATTGGAGGATTGGGCCAAAAGAAATCTGATGAGATTCAACAAGGACAAGTGCAGAGTCCTGGACTTAGGACAGAAGAATCCAATGCACCGCTACAGACTAGGGACTGAATGGCTCGGCAGCAGTTCTGCAGAAAAAGACTTAGGGGTTACAGTGGACGAGAAGCTGGATATGAGTCAACAGTGTGCCCTTGTTGCCAAGAAGGCCAATGGCATTTTGAGATGTATACGTAGGGGTATTGCCAGCAGATCGAGGGACGTGATCGTTCCCCTCTATTCGACACTGGTGAGGCCTCATCTGGAGTACTGTGTCCAGTTGTGGGCCCCACACGACAAGAAGGATGTGGAAAAATTGGAAAACTTCCAGTGGAGGGCAACAAAAATGATTAGGGGACTGGCACATATGAGTTATGAGGAGAGGCTGAGGGAACTGGGATTGTTTAGTCTGCAGAAGAGAAGAATGAGGGGGGATTAGATAGCTGCTTTCAACTACCTGAAAGGGGGTTCCAAAGAGGATGGATCTAGACTGTTCTCAGTGGTACCAGATGACAGAACGAGGAGTAATGGTCTCAAGTTGCAGTGCAGAAGGTTTAGGTTGGCTATTAGAAAAACTTTTTCACTAGGAGGGTGGTGAAACACTGGAATGCGTTACCTAGGGAGATGGTGGAATCTCCTTCCTTAGAAGTTTTCAAGGTCAGGCTTGACAAAGCCCTGGCTGGGATGATTTAGTTGGGGATTGGTCCTGCTTTGAGCAGGGGGTTGGACTAGATGACCTCCTGAGGTCCCTTCTAACCCTGATATTCTATGATTCTATCATTGCCAGCAATGTCCCTCTGCTATGTACATCGGCCAAACTGGACAGTCCCTAAGTAAAAGGATAAATGGACACAAACCAAATATTAGGAATGGCAATATACAAAAACCTATAGGAGAACACTTCAAGCTCCCTGGACATACAATAGCAGATTTAAAGGTAACCATCCTGCAGCAAAAAAACTTCAGGACCAGACTTCAAAGAGAAACTGCTGAGCTTCAGTTCATTTGCAAATTTGACACCATCAGCTCAGGATTAAACAAAGACTGTGAATGGCTAGCCAACTACAAAAGCAGTTTCTCCTCCCTTGTTGTTCACACCTCAACTGCTAGAAGAGGGCCTCACCCTCCCTGACTGAACTAACCTCGTTATCCCTAGCCTGATTCTTGCTTGTATATTTATACCTGCCTCTAGAAATTTCCACTACATGCATCCAACAAAGTGGGTATTCACCCATGAAAGCTTATGCTCCAATACATCTGTTAGTCTTTAAGGTGCCACAGGACACTCTGCCACTTTTACAGATCCAGACTAACATAGCTACCCCTCTGATACTTGACAGTTGGTAGAGAAACTGAAATACATTAATGGCAAAAAGCAAACTATACAGAAGACATAACCACACATCCACATGGGACAAGGAAAGCTATCTGGGGAGTACAAAATAAAACTAGTGCCAACAGCAACTCTGTCTGTTCTCAATGCCCCCTGTCACATCCCTATACCCTTTCTAGAGAAAGTCAAGGTGAAAGAATGAAAGATATGGGGTGTGACAAAGCTCTGTCCTTGCCTCCATGGGTCCCGCGTTTCCTGGCAGATTTCACTAGCCTCAGAGGCTCACTGTGACCCTCCATGTAACCCTTCTTTCTCTAGAGACAAGGGTCAGAGTCTACTGAGACATTTTCATCATAAGCCAGCGAGGGAGGTGAGGAGAAGTTATCCTTCCTTGCACAGTCTCTGTTGTCTCCCAGTCTCAGTGATTAATCAGGGGGCAAAGGTGTGTGTGGGGGGGATCCTGGGCCCACTCTCTACTCCAGGCTCCAGCCCAGGGCCCTAATAGTATCAGGTATGGCAGTTGACCTTTTAGAACCATGACATGTACAATTCCCTGGACTACTTCCCCCACAGCAGCCCTCACTTCCTCAAGCTCCACTTCACCCTTACCTCAGGGCTTCCTTCCTTGTGCCTGATATGCTGTGTACTACTCAGCCTCCAACAGCACAACTTCCTCCCACGCTCCTGACATGCACCCCCACCTGACTGACTGGGAGGCTTTTAACTAGTTTCAGCCAGCCCTTGATTGGCTTCAGGTGTCCCAATCAACCTAGCCTTCTCCCTGCCTTCTGGAAAGTTCTTAATTGGCCCCAGGTGTCTTAATGGACCTGGAGCAGCTCCCATTTCACTTATCCTGGCACCAGGGATTTGTTTAGCCTGGAGCTAATATATCTATCTCCCACTACTTTTCTATAGCCATCTGGCCTTGCCCCGTCACAGGGGGTATTTCCCAGACAGAAGAACACCCGGAGTGGTGTGCAGAGATGATTTCAGTTCCAATGGTAAATTGCAGTTCCAATGGTAAATCCAGTTCTAATGGTAAAATGCATATTTATGTGGATCTCACACAACATAATAAAAGCATTTGCCAAGAAAGAGATGTGATTCCCACGCTTGATCAGACATTAGCTCAGCTATCTGAAGCCAAAGTCATCTTAAGGTAAGCTGCTACAGCAGGCTCCTCTCAGAACCCCTGCTCATCAATCCCCATCTCCGTGTGCAGGTTGTGGAGTCCTCCTGGGTGCACCAGAGGTTGGTCCTGGCTGGTACCACCAGACTTGAAGACCTTCTGGACTACAATCAGAGGGATTGTGCAGACGCCGTGGCACTCAGCTAGTGCATGGTGCTGTCCACCCTGTGCAACCCCTGTCATGTGCTCCAGGAGATGAGGGCAGCCTTGCCTCCTGCTTCTCTCATTTTCCTCAAGAGCGTCCTGGAGGTGAGTGCTCCCTGCCCATCCCTGACCCCTGGTCTCTGGAACTTCCCATGCGGCCCCTACAGTTCAAGCCTCCCTGGCCAACCCCAACACACCACCTGGGCTGCTGCACAATATCCAGCTGGCCCACCTCTGAACCGAGCCCAGAGAACATCTGTATGTGATTGTTTTTTGTGTCCCTGCACTCTGTTTCCACAGCCCACTGCGAAAGCTCCTCCATGCCGTGAACATGGGCATGTACCTGGCATGGCTCACAAAATCCCCCCACACCTCACCTTTTTGCTGTGAGAGGGAGACCCTGGAGTACATCTACATAGGGTGCGTCAAGCTGCAGCCCCTTTTCCAGCTTCTCCAGAATCTCTTACTGAGGTTCTGGCTGCGCTTCCCCTACACACTTTGTCATTTATGCTCACCCTATCCATGGCCCCACAAAGTCACAGGACCTTCTTGTCAGCTTCCACCTGCCACTGGCCAAGATGGCCATTCATCATACCAGGAGAAGGCAGCTGGACAGAGGTGGTACTCTGCAGCTGTGGACCCTATTTCCGGTCCTTTGTTCAGTCATGTCTCTAGAAAGAGTTCCTCCAGGTGATGTCCATAGACTCTTTAGATGCTGCTGAGGAGCAGTCGGCACTGGCTGAGGTTCGCTGCTCAGTGTCCCCCTCTGGATCTCTGTTATTCAACCTTTGAGCTCACTCCCACTCCAGTTTTTTCATCTTTTGTCATTTTGTAGTCTGGGGCTAGTGGTTCATCCCCCTTAATTGAGTGGGCCTTTAGTTATGGGTCGGCCTAGACTTGCCTCCCCCAGTATTGCAAATAGTACAGCAGGCTTCTGGCAAATCCCCCTTGCTAAAGAATCTAAACCATTATCGACATTCATCACCCTCTTTGGAAGGTCCTGTTTCACTCATCTTCCATTCAGCTTATCTTCAGCATCAGAATATTTCCAAAAGAGAATCTTTCAGATCATGTCAGGTTTGCCTGGCATCCTTTGCCATGTAGATCATGTGTCAGTATAGAGCAGAGATAAAAAGGAACACCACGAGGGACTACATGGAGTTTTGAAATGCTTCCAGTGAACCAGCCTCACTCTGAAGGAGAAATGTGAATTTGGAAAGGAGTAGATAAAATTTGTAGGACACATAAATAGCAAATGGGGAATTTAGCTGGATTCAGACAAACTGAAGGCATTACTTGCAAACCTGAACCCCCAAAGATATTTCTTATATAAGAATATTCCTGGGCACAACAAATCATTTTGGAAAATTCTTAACCAATTTAGCTCCTCTAACAAAACTCTTAAGAGAACTTCCTTTTAATGATCACAATATATGGATCTGGGATAGTCCACAACAAAACACTTCTATTAAAATAAAAGAACTACTGACGTCACACATTTTGGCATAATATTCAGTAAACTATCCTACAACTGTAGCAGCAGATGTAGGTTCATATAGTTTAGAGCAATGCTAATGCAAAAGGAGCCAGAAGGAGACCAGAAACTTGTTGCATTCATATCAAGAAGCCTCAAAGAAACAAGCAGCAATATGCTCAAGTGGGAAAGGAAGCTCTAGCAGTCTCTTGGCCCTGTGTCTATATGTTTGGATTGAATTTTTTAACATAGAAACAGACCACAAGCCCTTAGTGACATTATTGGGTTGGAAACTACTTGGTGATCATCTGCCCTGGGTTCAAAGATTTCAACTATGATTGAAGCTATTTTCTTTCAACCTTGAACACATAGCAGCAGGTACTCTATCTAGAGCCCCAACTGATCAGCCACAAATAGAAGAAGAAAGGGCTTTGGAGAAAGAAGTCAAAGTCAACACTGATCTTGTTCTGGCATCAATTCCAGTATCTGCCAGCTGACTTTAGCAAATTAGAGATGAACAACCAAAAGATGATATTTGCCAGAAACGGGCTCAACTCTGTCAAAGAAGGTGGGGTTGAAGGAGGCATGATGGCCTACTTCTGAAAGGACAGTGCAGCATTCTGATTTCTGTAGTACTTCAGGAAGAAATGCTCTCCAAAATTCCCATGGCATGCCAAGATATAAACAAGTGCAGAGCATGAGTACAACAGTCTGTATAGTGGCTTGGTCTGAGTAAGCAAATTCAGACCTTGGTAGAGGACTGCGACATATGTAACAAGGAAAATAAATCTCGACAAGCATTAATTTTGACAACGCTACCTGATAGATCTTGGCAGTGGATAGCCACAGATTTGTTTTTCATGAAAAGACAGTCATACATTATTGTAGTCAATTACATCTCCAGATGTATTGCCTTGGGTACACTTACACATACTTCATCGGCACAGGTCATCAAGAAACCAAAGACCTTGTTTGCAAAACATGGAATTCCTAAAGTCCTCATATCTGATAATGGGCCTCAGTTTATCTCTGAAATGTTCCTAGCATTTGCACAGGACTTTAATTTTGAACATCGTACTAATAGTCCACATTAGCCCCAGAGCAATGGGGAACAGGAAAGTGCAGTGCAGACTTTAAAACAATTACTGCAAAAGTTAGTGGGCCAATATAAAGCACTCTTGGTATATCAGTCAACACCGCTTGCATCTGGACTAAGGATGTCTTTACCTGTGGCACTGTAATGGGGTCCCGCACTCACTGCTAGTGAACCTCCTTGTGTCTAGATCTGGGAAAATAGCTCACGCAGCATTAAGTACCTCCTCTTGCTCTCTGTTTGCTCTGCAAGTCTCTCTCTTCTGGGAACTTTGGCCTTCCAGACAGGTCATCATTTAGTCTACCCCTTCCAGTGTTATGACATCCAACAGGATTACAGTCCCAGTGCTGTCTCCGGACAGTGTTCAGCCCCGCACTTGGAGCTTTGTGCCACTATACCAGTGGCTGGCAGAATAACCTGGGCCCTCCCACTACACCAGGTTCTGGATCAGAGACCCTATAATCAGCAATCCATGTCTGCTTAGTTCTTGTCCCTGCTGCTGTTTCCCTGGGCTTCTTCCTACCCGGCCTGTTTCTCTTTCTTTGCCTGGTTCTGGGTTTACCACAGGAGCCTACTCTCCTATCTGCGGCTACTTCACTCCCTCCTATCCTCTTGTTAGACTCTTTACTCCAGGCAGGATCTCAGGACTTAGTCCATGGAGAGAGTATTTCCTTGTCCCTGATGACCTCTTATCCCAGAAAGTGACACCAGCCTCCTTCCCCTGCAGCCCCACTCCACTTTCAGCCTCCTGGCTTTATAGTGCTGTGCCAGCCCTTCCCCAGTTGGGCTTCACTCTTAATTAACCCTGGCCCTCTATCTCGCAGGTGACAGCAGCGAACCTAATTGGTCTTTCAGGGCCTCATTACTTTATCAGGGCTGGTGCAGGGTGCACACCCTATGGCAGGCAGAAGTATAAATTAAATCCTAGCCTGACAGCCTGAAAGAATGTCAAAAGTAGGAAGCTGAAATCAAAATTCTGCAGCAACAAAACCTCAGTGTTTGGTGAAGATAAAAAAGTGCTACCTTACCTGAGACCAGGAAGAAAAAAGGTGGAGCCAAAGTTTCCAAACAGTTCCAAATGTCTGGAACTCAGAAAAAAGCTCCCAGATCCTACCTAGCTGAGTCTCCTTCCTTGTCTGAAGGAATCGGATTCATCTTCAACACTTCCCAACACAACGAAGAGAGGATCTGGGATGTGCAAGTACTCTGTCAAAAAGTGAGGCCCCTCCATACACAAACTCAAAGAAATGAGAACATGGTCTAGAAGACAGATCAGACCCCATCAAAGACTTGATCTTTAGAATGCTTCTCAGGACTATTTAAAATGCAGTTAATAAAGGGACACGGTGGTGTACGTAGTTTTAAGGAATTTGACGTTTATTTTTATTAAATCTCTTTTTGTTTCCACTTTCTGGAGCTTAGCAGAACAGATATGTAGTTCAGGGGAAAAGTTTCCTTGGTTTATTTTCAGCAATGTGACACTTTTTCACATTTCCTTCATTGAGCAGAACTCTTTGTGTTGTCACAATTAAATAATTGAACAGATACTTCATAACAGACAACACAAATAGAAGATGGCAATAGTTGCTCAAAATGGCATTGTCTCCCCTGGGCTTTGCTGCCACATTGGTAGAACCATACATATCTTTATATTTTGAGACAGCTGTCAGCAAGATGTTGACTGTATTTTTATATGAAAGCATTTTTTTCATGAAGCAAAGGTGCTCTAAACCTTGATTTCTCTCTATATATCTAGGTTCTTCTATGACCTCCATAATCATAGTATCTGAATATCTTCTAGGTATTTAAAAACAGAAACAACAATTGCGTTTTCTTTACCCACCTATGGAAGAAATAGTTTGATTACTCTTTTTTTTTGCTTGTTTCTGTTTGTGTATGAGAGTGGTTGGAGTGTATGTCTGTTGACGAAAAAAAAACAATAAATTGAAGAAGTGAACTGTCCATTTAGTTATGAAGGTAGTTAGTTCTATATAGTCCTTCTGATTTCTTGGGGAAGGTGTGCCATAGTCTAGGTCTGATGATGGTCAATGGTTTGTCTCTTGCACTCTTGAGATTCCCATTATTAGTCAGCAAGGTGAGATATAGCTATTATGGAAGGTCATGGTTGCAGAAAGTGATATATCGAGTAGCTAAGACGAGTATCAAAGAAAACTTTGAAAATCAGAACAAAGTCCTTAAAGAGGACACTCTGTTCAGTGGGGAACCAGATAGGAACTGATTCGCACCAGATGTGTTCACAGTGATCTGGGTTGCTAAGCATGTAGTCTGCACCATTTTGTAACAGTTGGAGCTTTATTTTTTCCTATATGTAATTAATTTTAATGATCAAAGCCTGAAATCAAAAATGCATAATTTGCATGGTCAGGACTGTATATGATAAACTGCTCAGATTGTGAGCTATAATAAGATGGAAGTTGGCTTCCCCCAATTGCAATGAGGAGTCCAAAGGACCACATGGCTATAGACCAGTGGTAGGCAACCTGCGGCC
The DNA here is from genome assembly GCF_965140285.1 of Lepidochelys kempii. Lineage (NCBI taxonomy): Eukaryota > Metazoa > Chordata > Testudines > Cheloniidae > Lepidochelys > Lepidochelys kempii. The sequence continues at coordinate 61,716,055 of NC_136382.1, forward strand.
CAGAGGCCACATGCATCCCACCAGGGTAAGCTGATTGCAGAACGAGAGACATTTTGCGGACATTGCCCGTCCTCAGGCAGAGCCCCCCACAGCTCCCAATGTCCATGGTTCACTGTTCCCAGCCAATGGGAGCTGTGGAAGCTGTGGCCAGCACTGCTGTAGACCAATTTAACAACCCAAGGACAGATTTTAAGAGGGTTGGATTCCCCTGGGAGACGATGATTAAGGCTACGTTTTAGTCATGGGTAGTTTTAGTAAAAGTCATGGACAAGTCACGGGCCGTAAACAAAAATTCACCACTGCACCCTGTCCATCACTTTTACTAAAAATACTCACCCTGAACTTGGGCGGGGGCCACGGGTGCTCGGGGGGCAGGAGGGAGGAGACAGAGGTCATGAAAGTCATGGAATCTGTGACTTCTGTAACCTCTGTGACAGACTCGCAGCCTTAACGATGATTAACTAGGGAAACAAATCTTGATTATGGTATGATTGCCTTGCCCATTGCACTAATCCTCTGATACAGGTAAAGCTGTGCCAAGAACAATTCATTGTGATGCATAAATTAAAGTGACAGGCTGCAGCACTGGGAACTTATCTTTGGTCTGCATTATGCCTTTCATGGCCATGCAGGTATATCACTACTCTCTGGTTGGAAAGACAACTTATTTCCCTATAATTTGATTGCTATCTTATTTTATGTAATTGTCAGTATCTTGTAAATAAAATATAAGCTAGGTTTTCCTAAACTTTATATTCTCTCAATATTTATTGAAAACCTTGAAAAACTGTCATAGAAATATGCTAGCTGAATCAATGAGTTTCTTTCTGTTTGTTTATTTTCAATGATGAGTTGTTACAAACTATTGTTTGACTCTAATAGAATTGTTTTAAAGGATGAAATTATATAAACTCCCTAAATGTTCATCTTATTTCTAAAATAAAACATGTGCACCAAGAAAAGATGAAGTAATATATACATAGGTCAGTATATAGATTCAGTTGTGGATCAACCTTATTTTGGTACATGATTCAATTACTTTCTGGCATTCAAATAAGCTAGACAATTCCCATTTCTATACACTTAACTGACTACCAAAAGGAACACAATTATTTACAGATCACTTAACAAAAAACAGTTGCAAGCATGCAAGAGGAAAAGGTGTGTTTGTGTGAAGTCTTGTGCACTTAAGCTTGACTGAGAGAGAAAACTGTGTGTGGTCCTGACCTTTAAGGCCAGTTTGCACATAGTGGCCTTAATTCTCATACTGCAGCAGTTTCATGGTTGTGGAACTGTACAGATGTCAGTGGAGTGACCAATTTATGCCAGTGTAAGGGAAGTTAGAATCATAGGCCAAATTCTGCTCACAGTTACACCATTGGGAACACAGAGTTACTTCAGTGGGCCCTCTCTTGATTTACACTAGTGCATTCAGCAGCAGCATGGTCCAATGTATATATTTTCATATTGGTACATACATATCTAAATCTAATCTAAATATACATATTAGATATACACCATTTGGCAAGGTTAGAAATCTCTTTGTAGTAGTACTATTCTCTATGTATAACTCATTCTTGTTTAGTATTTAGGGTGGACTCTGTTCATATCAAAAAAGTATTTAAATAATTCCTTACACAGGCAGTATAATGCCCTGAATTCTTCTTCACAGCTCCATGACATTAGTAGGAATTCTGTAACAGCCAGGGGTGGGTCATGATTTCAAGATAATGATTTTCTGATGACACATGGGTCTCAATGTAAGAGAATCCTTAAGTCTAGAAGAAAAGAAGGACTTGTGGCACCTTAGAGACTAACAAATTCATTTGAGCTTTCTGAGCTACAGCTCACTTCATCGGATGCATTCGTGGATGCATTGTTAGTCTCTAAGGTGCCACAAGTCCTCCTTTTCTTTTTGCAAATACAGACTAACACAGCTGCTACTCTGAAACCTGTCATTATGCAAGGCACCGAATTTAGCCGTATGGAGTGGAAATCGATCAACTTCATGAAAAAACTCATACAGGTACAGACAGACATCATCTTCCTTTCCAAATGCAAACAGATGGACATCATACCAAAAGGAATGAAGGTAAAAAATCCATTACAATCTACATACCACACAGACTATGCTGACAGCTTGTGCTACACACTCTCAAAGAAACTGCGGAGTTTCCACTGAATGCATCTGATGAAGTAAGCTGTAGCTCACGAAAGCTTATGCTCAAATAAATTTGTTAGTCTCTAGGTGCCACAAGTCCTCCTTTTCTTTTTGCGAAGACAGACTAACACGGCTGCTACTCTGAAACCTGTCATTACTTAAGGCTAGAGACTTCATTCACAAATGCAGGTGGTATATCAGCGGAGAGAGACTCACACACAGAATATTTCTAGCTGTACAAGAGTTAACAATCCAGACTTCTTTTTGTCAGTTTCTTAGCAGTGTTTAACAGCAGACTCTTAACTGTGCCACAACTCAGGCCTAGGAACAGGAGACAATTACCAGTCCAGAAGACCCTTTTCCTTTGCTTCCTCAGTCTGTTCCCTGATGAAATTTTATAGCACTGCCAAATTGTCACCTATCAGCCAGCCATTCACGGGGGCAGCTCCATCTCTAAGGATCTCCTCCAGAACTATCCTCATTCCAGCTTTGGCCTCCTCTTTCCCAGTTGTGCCTATTAACCCAACAGTCAGAAGTTTTCCTCTGAATGACCTGTAATGAGTCTTTATCTTTTCTGAGCTTTCCTGTTCAGGTATATTTATACTCTATTTACTACTACTGGAAAGGTTGGAATGCCAGATTAATTATTATGCTCATCTGACTCCCTTTCCCCATTCAGTTTTATGCATATTTCTGTCATAGGCCCATTGTGTGAGAGAAGGAAATAAAATGGAATCAATACAATTAAGATATGTCATGCTTGAATCTCCTACATCATTGTCCTTTGTACACTTAAATGCTCCTAGTGTGTTTGATAAGATCATTTTCTAGAAAGGAAAACACTGGAATCTGAATCACTATGTGCTGAAGGAATCTTCCTCTAATGTTTTTTGTTGTGGTGCATTAATTTACTTTTCAATTTGTGTCATGCCAAAGAGAATACCTCATAGTTTCATATAGTGTAGTACACTAAATTATTGTATCCAGGAACAGAATTTGTTTTATGTCAGCTAGATAATGGTCTAATTTTTGAATTGTTGAAAAATATGATGGAAAAAATCATGCCTTGTAATGATCTGGGTAGATAACACAAATCACACTTCTAAGGACATAATTTCCTTTTCTAAAACTGTGGAGTTTGACCTGTACTGATACACAGGTAATAACATCCCAGGACTTTGTGCAGGGTTGTCTAGAATCTAAACCACAGTCCAAATTTCACAATTACATTTATAATGAGCTGAATCAAAACCCCACGGCTGAAGGTCCCACACAACTTCAAGGAGTTGGGAGAATTATTCCACCTCTGAGTTTTATGGCTCAGTTCTAATTCTGCCATGTTGTACCTGGTTTTCTACTATGTTAAAATTAATCAAAATATGAACACTTTGGGGGTAAGCTTGTGCCCTGTTCAACAGCTATTTCCTAACACTTTCATGTAAGGATAGTATCCTTAACCTTAAAAGGGACCTATGTTAAACTGCAAGGAGATGAAAAACTAAAACCACAAAAGCCCCACAGTGTTCCAGTTATGATTGGGATAAACATTACTTCCACAGGCTGGGTTTGAATCAAGTGTAAGATTCTAGATTCAAAGTGTTTAAGGCAGGAGGAACCATCAGATTATCTAGTCTGACCTCCTGTATATCAACAGGCCATTACATTTTGTCCTATTTTGAGCCCAATGACTTGTGTTTGGTTAAAGCGTATCCTTCAGAAAGGCATTGAGTCTTCATCTGAAGATATCAAGAGAGAGAATCCACCACTTCTCTTTGTAGTTTGTTGCAGTGGTTAAATACCCCTTCCCCTCTCCCAGTTAAAAATTTGTCCCTTATTTCAAATTTGAATTTGTCTGGCTTCAGCTTTCAACCACTGATTTTTGTTTTTCCTTTCTATGCAAGATTAAAGAACCCTTTACTAACCAGTATTTCTCCTCCCAACCCCAAAATACTTACACGCTAATCAAGTCACCTCTGAATCTTCTTTTTGATAAAATAAACAGATTGACCCCTTTAAGTCTCTCATTGTAAGACACTCTGTCCAGAGATAAAATAGTCTCTCTCCTGCACACTATGCCCCTGTTTATACATTCAAAGATTGCATTATCCCTTTTCAGCACAGCATTGCACATGTTACCAAGTCCATATCTCTCTGTATGATTGTCCTGTCCTCCTCATTATTTACCATTCTGCCAATGTGCATGATCTGCAAATTTTATATTTACTTCTAGATCACAGATACAAATGTTGAAGTGTCAGGCCTATTACCAATTCCTGAGGCACCCCACTGGAAATACCCCTATTCCATGATGATTCTCCATTTGACAGCTACTTTTGGAGAAGTGTTAGTTCTTAATTTAGCTTTATTAATATTGTATTAGTGCTAATTTTTAACCATGCATTATTAAATCAAATGCCTTACAAAAGTCTAAGTATATTACATCCATACAGTTTTATGTTCATCGCCCAAACTTGGAATCTCATGAATGAATGAAATCAGGTTCTTTGATGAAATCTATTTTCCATAAAACCATGTTAGTTAGCATTAATTATATTTGTATCCTTTAATTCTTTATCAGTTGAATCTCTTATTACCTTTTCCATGATTTTGCACAGGATTGATGTCAGGCTAATTGACCTATACTTACCTGGGTCATTCTACTTGCCCTTTTTGAATATTGGCACATTAGCACTCTTCCAGTCTTCTTGATTTCTTCACTGTTCCCAAATTTGAAAATTAACATCAGCAGGCCAGAGATCTCCCCAGTTTAGGCCTCTTGGGTGCAAGTGATCTGGGACTGTTGAAAATAAAAATAGTTATCCCTTGTAGATGTTCTGTAACATTCTCCTCAGTTATTAATGAACTGGAAAGTACTTCTTCATCCTCCTGTGATACAAGTACATCGTCCTGCTTCTTCTCAAATACAGAGCAGAAATATTTAAACAGTTCTGCCCCTTTTGCCTCATTATTAATGATATTACCATCTCCATCTAGTAAAGAGCCTATTGGTGGGATTTCTTTTGGTCTTAATATCCCTTTAAAAACTCCTTCTGATTGTCCTTAGCCCTTGCAGCCATGGGTGCGTCCCCACCCCAATATCTTTTGCTTTTCAATTTTCTGGCCATTCATAATTTCTAATTTATATCAATTGCTGCTTCCCCCATTTTCCATTTGTTGTACATTCCTTTTTTTATTTCTAATTGCTGCCTTCATTTCACCACTCAAGGGGGGTGGACTTTTAGCAAAAATTGTCATATTTCTCGATTGTGGCTTTGTGATAAACCTTTGAGAAGGGTTTATTATATGATCTCCCACTTTGCAGTCACATTTTTCTGTCTCAGTTTTTCCTCCCAGTCAGTTTAATTCCATTTTCTTCAGCTTTGGGAAATTAGCCCTTTTGATGCACCACATCTATAACTCATTGGGACTGCCGGTGATCATGGTTCCTGAGCCAGCATCAGGTCCAGTTATTTAATTAATCTTTATCTGTCATGATAAAGTCCAAAATATGATTAAATTTTATAGGGTGCATAACCTTTTGTGTTCAAAAATCTACATCTAGAATTTTAGAACCTCTAATACATTTTATTACTGGTTGCTTGAGGCCTTCAATATATGTCTCCCAAATTGAACCTCCCATAACAGTTTTCCTTTCTACACATTACATAGATGTGCTTAACAAGCAACTCGTGTTCTCTGGTTTGATCAGACCCCAATAGGTGAACAATCATTTTATTTAGAAGTATTCTTATTTTCTCTATAAATACATTTATTTTTGGAAATATACTATTTGCACATAGATACTTATTTTTTAAACCAATCCCTCAGAGCTCATTTGATGAGACTAATACTTTGCTTTTCTTCAGACAGGTGCTTCAGTCTTCTGATTATAATGGTTATAGCTAGAGCTGGCTGGAGAAACATTAAGAGAACCACATTACGCTGGAATGTGTGGTTTCATCACGATCAAAACACTTGGAAAAATTAGGTCATTTCACTGAAATTTCATTTAAAAATGGAAAAAGTTCCAACAGTGGTGACATGTCCTGTTCCTACCCTTTCAGAATGAGATGTTATTTTTTTTGCTTTGAAATGAATTTTCCTTTCAAATTTTATTGTTGTATATTATACAAAATAAAAGTTAATCTGAATGAAATGTTTTGATTGTCAAAACTAAGCATTTTGAATGACTTGAAACAAATCTCCTTTCCAGATAATTTCAAAATGATGGGATTTTGTTCCAATTTGAAATGAAGTGAAATTTTAAAAACAAAAATCCTTTAAAACACAGAACATCCATCCTCCACACCAGTCTGATTAGAACACTGATATCTTACTTCTGGTAGCAGCTGTTTCTGAGAAACCACCTCAGATAGGAGCATGCAAGTGCTTAATGGCAAAATAAGAAAGGTAACAGTTTTAGAGATTTTTTTTTCCTGGGTGTAACAGAATTCTAAATCACAGGTCTCTTGAGGATTTAATGTAAACTTTGCTGCAAAAAGAATATTCCATGATGTTTGTTAATTTTATATTTACTAGAACTATGCACATATTTAATAGCAAGTTTACTCTTTTTTTTGGTCTAGGAATTGTCCATGAGCAGTTTTGAGTCTGTTCTCAAATGCATGCATTATTCAGAATTGATCACTGAGTAAATTCTGCAAACACTTCTTGATTAATAGACAGTTCAAACTGTTTGATAGCCAAAACATAGGCTTTGTTGAACTTCACATATCTTGCAAGGAATAGCAGGAAGAATGATGGTGCTAGTGGCAACCTGTGGCTGGTTTACATGTAGAGAAGACAGAGACAAGGTGGGTGAGATAATATCTTTTATTGGACCAACTTCTGTTGATGAAAGAAGCTTTTGAGCTACCCACGGCTCATCCCAAATGAAAGCCAATAACATTTGTTATAAAATGGACCTATAATATAAAAAGTCTGAACAACTTTTTTGGAAAAATTCTACCATTGTCAGCAATATTCCCCAACAGAAGCAGTAGAATAGTTCACAATACTGCAAATATTTGAATGGCCACTCTATCATTGCATGCCACCATGCATTGTGTATGACACATTGTGCAGAAAATATTTTGAGGAACGTTTGAGGTTTTTAAATGTGTGGTACAATTATGTGTTTAACCCCCTCTCTCCTCAAGGTAAAGCCAGGTGTTTTAGACATAAGTTCAACCATACAGTTCTCTGTAGGAGCCATTAAAAAGTGTAACAACATTTAAAAAGATAATGGACTTTAATACTGTGACACTATCTCATACATTTCCAAAGATGGAAGCAAGCACTGGGTCCCAAAGGAAAACTGGGAATCTCCTTGTTTCTGGGCCTGAAGGTCTGACACATAGGACTTTAGTGTTGTGCTATTTTTATATATTGAAAGCTGCCAACTACATTCCCCCATTCTTGGACATCAGGCAGGTGTCATGTTGTGGGAGAAATTCCACATGCAGGGGATGTACGGGGAGATGTCAGCAAACCAGTAAAGTGCCTGAAACCACTATGGCTTATTGCTAAAAGCAGCCAAGTCAGCAGGCTGTAAAGTGGCCATGTAGCAAACTCAGCGTGGCCAAAGAAGGAGGGGAGGGGTGTTTTGGGTGCCACAGAAAGGGCAGCTTAACCCCACATCCCTCCTGATAAGAATTGTGTTGAAGTTGCTGATACCTGCGTTTTAGAAGAGCAGGATGTGCCCCAAGAATGTCTATTGGGGTCTCAAGGCTGCAAACTCTGGAAAAATCCACACCTGGTTAATCGATAATCAGAAGGAACCTCTTGCTTGACCATTGGAACTTCTTGCTTAACAAGTTTTCTTTAAGTGACATGTTATTCTATTACTAATGTATAAATAAGGGGGGAAAGTTTGAGGTAGTTGGACTCTTTGGGACTGGACTCTCCCTCTGGATGCATCTTGTGTTCCCCAGCAGACAGGCTGCTGCTGTGTCACTCGAGAGCCACACTCAGCTTCGGGGAATTATCGAGGGTTGGGGGGTGTTCTACTAACCTGTTGCGGATGTGCGTAAGTGCTTGCGACTAAGTAAAGTTTAGCTTTAAGTGAAAGCACTCTCGTATTGTCCTGTTTATGCCAGCCATCTATCGGTCGGATGGCCGGGTCTCCCCGATTCGTTTCCTGACACCACCTTGCACAGAGTAAGAGTTATCAAGAGCTTTGGGCTGAAAGAACCCCAGGTAACAGGAGAAAGGGGAAAGAGCTTCTGATACCCTATCTAAAAACACAAAAAACCCAGTGTTCTAGCTGTTCAGCAGGTTGGAATATTCCATTGAGCGCCACAGGAAATGGATTAGTAGGCAGAGGGCAGATGAGACAATCAGAAGGCTAGAACATTCTTTTGTGACAGAACTCTGCAATTTATCATATGGATTCAATTTCAAAATAGAGAGTATGTATGAATGTATAAGTGCATTTTTTTTAAATAGGATTTTCAAATAGCACCGCTGATGCAGTATAATTTTCCATCTTTGTTTTGGTGGTGTATGTCTTGAAAGACTATCAAAAGTATTAATACTGCAGAGTTACTGCGATAACCTAAGGTGTTGTATTTAGTAACAATTTGGAAGAACATTTCCTGACCTTCAAGAATTTGCAGCCCATTGCGTTTTTCATTCTAAGCCAGAAGTCCTGTGAGTCTCTCAGACAATTTGTAATGAGCTTACTGCTTGAGGCTGACATGCTTGCACAAGTTCTAAGAAACTTGATTCTGATTCCTTTTCAGTTTGATTCAGATGCCGCACACTTCCTCAAAAGTAGGGATAGCTAAGAAATTGGGTAAGGTGTATAGAATTGAACTGATTTACCTCAGGGAAAGGCTACATTTGGACAGCAATTTAAAAAAAAAAAATTGAGCCCAATTGCCAGTAACCAAGGCCATTGGAAAGCAAAATTGAGTTACCTCAAATAAAGTGAAGGGTTTAATGCCAGTTACCAGGTTGCTTACCTAAGGTGATCCAACTTCTTTTCTGTAGGAAAAGGTAAATAAAGACTCACATTGAGGATACATAGTGAGCATAATAAATTGCTTCTGAAACAAAGTTGACTTGACACCCCTCTGGTCAAATTCAGAATCCATTGTCTTTCTAATCTAGGTGAATGAAACTGGAAGACGACAAGTTTGCAATGGTAAGATATAGGTGTGATTTCACTTGAGAGAACCATGTAACGTAAATACACCATGTCTGCATTTCACATTTAGATTGCCTTTTTATTTTCAATAGACAATTAAATGCTCTCTGTACTATTAAACATAGCCATAGGAAAGTGACATTCTTACAGGTCATGCTAAAAGATTCTTCTTATGTATGGTAAATACATCCACTTGCATGCTTCAGAGCCATGGGGCAGGTAGCTGTCTTTCAGTGTAGCACGTACATTGTACTGTCCATCAGTGCTGTCCCATGGTGTTCTCTGCTAACCTTAATTCAGAAGGGCAACTCCGTTTAAACACTTAATCATTTCTTAAGACCCTGTCTGCCCTCACAGGAGGGTAAGAAATGAGCATGTAGAACCATACCTATCACAAACTGAGCTATGGGCTCCCCAGCACAGTTTCTTTTTTACTTTTCCCCCCTTTTACTTTCAAGAAAAATACATAAATAATGTGCAAGACCTTTCCATTAATGTATCAGTCATTGCTGACACTGAACTAAGGAATGCACACATACAAGTCTATTGCTTTATATTTTTACCTTTTTCCATCTGACACAAGTAGGACCCAGTCAATTTCAGTAGTTCGGGAAGGTAGTGTACTCTCAACTGGTAGCACCCCTCTGTGTCAGGGTGCAATGCTGCAAGGGATCTTCATCCTTGGCTCCTCCTGTTGGCCACCTGCCTCTCATCAGGTCTTTGGTGGCTCAGCCCTATGGCCAAGTCACATAATGTCCAAACTCCTTCTGTGGTAACAAAAAGGTCCAAACAAGAGTCCTAACAAATCCAAGGTATGGTATTTTTCAGCCTCTCTTGGGCCAAACTAATAAATCCTTCTTCTCCAGCAGAATTCCCCACGCTGACTCCCTCCCCCAGGGACCCTGGACGTTTATCTCTGGGGTCTCCCTGCTCCCACTTACAAGTCTTATCCCAGGTAGGGTTGCCAACATTATAATTGCACAAAACCAAACACCCTTGCCCCACCTCCCTTCCCTGAGGCCCTGCCCCTTCTCTGAGGCTCTACCCCTGCTTACTTCATGTCCCCTCGTTCTCACACACTTTTCCTCACTCACTTATTTTCACTGGGCCAGGGCACGGGGCTGCAGTGTGGGAGGGAGTGAGGCTGTCAGTTAGGGGTGCAGGCTCTGGGAATGAGGGGTTTGGTGTGCAGGAGGGGGCTCTGGCTGGGGCTGAGAGATTTGGAGTGTGGGAGGGGGCTCTGGGCTGAGGCACGGGGTTGGGATGTGGGAGGGGGTACGGGCTCTCAGCTAGAGATGCTGGCTCTGGGGTGGGGATGGGGATGAGGGGTTTAGGGTGCAAGAGGAGGCTCTGGACTGAGGCTGGGGGGTTGGGGGCTCCAGCTGGGAGGTGCGGGCTCCAGGTGGCACTCACTTGCGAGCAGCAACATTTCCCTTAGCTTCCAGGCAGAGGCACAGCCAGTCAGCTCTGCCCACAGGCACCGCCCCCGCAGCTCCCATTGGCCAGGGAGCTCGGCCAATGGGAGCTGTGGAGCTGGTGCTCAGGGTAGGGGCAGTGCATGGCAACTCCGTGGCCACCCCTATGGCTAGGAGAAGGAGGGACATGTCACTGCTTCTGGGGAGCCGTGCAGAGCCAGGTAGGGAGCCTGCCAGCCCCTCACCAACTGGACTTTTAACAGCCTGGTCAGTAGTGCTGACTAGAGCCACCAGGGTCCTTTTTCAACCTAGTATTCCAATCAAAAACTGAACACCTAGCAACCCTAATCCCAGGGCTTCTCTCTTGGGAGCCTAACCTGCTTCCTGTGGGTTTCTTCTACCCATTGTAGGCTCTAACTGAGGGCTTCTCCACATAGGGATCTACTCTGATCCCTATGGGTTTCTTCTACCAGATTTCTCCTTCTTCCTCTCCTGCTGGAAGAGAGTTTTCACCTGTAGGACTCTGATCTGAAAGCCTATGCCTGCTCTCTTTTCAGAGCTTAAATGAGAGGAGCTTTGCCACTCTTACCCTCCCTAAGGGTCCTGACAGTTCTCTTGGGGTTCTCACTGTCAATTCAGAGCTTGCACCCCCAGAAGCCTACTTTACTTCCTGTAGGCACTTTCTCACATACCTTAGCTGCAGGACTTTTTCCTTCTTTCACTCTAAGCAAGTTTTCCTTTATCTTGTTCCAGCAGCCTCTTTCTAGCTCAGCTACTCTATTAGTAATGAGTTAAAGAGGTGCCACATGGAGCACCTAGCTGCTCCCAGGTGTCACTAACAGGGTCATCAAGGGCCTATTAGACTTTAATTCTCCTAAAAGGCCATTGGCCCATGACAATTTAAAAGAGCCAAACAAAACCAGCTTCATTTTCTACCTTCCCTATTTTCAGATATGTTTTTAATCTAAGGAAGCAGTCATTTAAAAAAGTTCTAAATGAAAGGAATTGGTGGGTGGGTGCTCCTAGTGAAGATCCTCAAGGCTAGGACTTGCTTCCTCTCAGCTTGCTAAGTCCTTGCTGGTGTGCATCTTGACCTGATGTAAAGCCTATTTTTATCAGGTCAGAAGTTGGTTGAGGGATATACAGTATGGGGTTATGTTTATTATCTCGGTGCAGGGCAAATTAGGCTGTTTATTGTGTATGTTTTGACCTATTTTCTACAATTAGATTTTTTCCTCTTGTAAAGCCCACTCCCAGATATAGAACGGGCACTTCCACATATAACTCTGAACACATAAGGAGGATCATTTTCAGGCATAGTACAGCATAATGCTTATGACTAACTTATTGCTTTTCCTTGTGAAATTGAATTTGTGAAGATGGAAATAAGATAATTGTCAGCTGTTGGTGATTGACTCTCTTTTCTTTCTGTAACTAGATTCTCAGTTTGATGATTAATCCTTGCAGTTTAATGACAGGCTATTGCATCAAATTTTGCAGTAAAGTGAGTGTAGCTATAGCATTCCCAAAATCCTGTAATCAGTTGGTTTATTGAAGTTGGCATTGTGCTAGAGGCTGATCAGTAAGTGCTCTTTTGGGGTGGGAGGGGAGCTAAACCTGCAGGAGCAGAAGGTATCTAAAGTCCCAGCACTTGGTTTGGAGCATGTTTGTTTGGAATCTGGTTTCTTGGTGGAAGAGGAAAGCGAAGAGCTTTCCTCGCAGAATGTTGGTTTAATGGTAGTCAGCCATTTTAGGTAAATGCTTTTATTCAAGTAGTTCAAGAGAACTTTTGCTCTTTCAATATAATCTGATTTGTGAGGTCTTCATGCTGGGGTCTCCTTGGTTAGGATATTGTGTTGCTATAATGGTTATTTAAATGCTTCCTTAGCTGAGAACGTAAATGATATGACTCTGTTTAAAACATTCATTAAAGCCTATGCCAAAATGTGTTTTATATGAAAAATGGCTTTGCTACAGAGAATGATTGGTATGTCAAGAATTTCATTTCAGGCAACATTTTTGTTATTAGAACAAGCTTCTGTTGTCTACATATTGGTTTTGTTCAGAGAGAGATAATGCAAGATAAAAAAAAACCTTTCCAGGGTTCTTATCTGCCATGCAATACTTCTATTGTAAGCATAGATAATAATAATTCTAATATTTTTTTTCATTTCCTTGGGTGCTGCCTCTTACTCACATCTTATAATGCCCCCTCATTTTGCTGCTGCTTCTCTGTAGAACTAGAAAAATAATCAAACTTCATTCTTCAGTAAGCATATATTAAAACCTTAGACTTGTGTATCTTAAAGGTGAACTATGAAGAGGGTTGTTCTTTTTAAATCCTTTTCAGAATTCCTTGATCAAATACAAAGATGACCCATATAAAGCTTGTTTTCATCATTGCTTTTTGCATAGGGAAAGCATGAAAGGGCTGAGCTGCATTTCCCTCTCTTTGCAGAAGGACCCGGCCACTTTGGAGTGGGGAGGGCAGGCAGGCTAGTTGCAGCTTAGGTGACAGCATCATGTGACCTCACCATGCAGGTCTTTTAAAGAGGCCAAGGAGAGCCCTCCTATGAACACGGGGGAAAAGCGAGACTGATCTTTCAAATTAAAGCCATAACAAACAAAGCAGAAAATGGTGGAGCAGCTTGTTCTGTTTTTTATTTTCATGTGTGTTTGGGTTTTTGGTTTTCAGTTCCTTCCCCTGAGATAGTATTGTCTTTTTACTATATTTTGTATATAGGTGACAGAGCCTTTAAGCTGTTTAAAACCAGCAAGTCCCTGCGTGGCTCAAGAGGCAGGATTGTAAGCTTTTCAGACAGGGTGTCTTTCTTTGCACTATAAGGTGGGTAGAAAGCTGGCTAGATTGTCGGGCTCAACGGGTAGTGATCAATGGCTCCATGTCTAGTTGGCAGCCGGTATCAAGTGGAGTGCCCCAAGGGTCAGTCCTGGGGCCAGTTTTGTTCAATATCTTCATACATGATCTGGAGGATGGTGTGGATTGCACTTTCAGCAAATTTGCGGATGATACTAAACTGGGAGGCGTGGTAGATACGCTGGAGGAGAGGGATAGGATACAGAAGGACCTAGACAAATTGGAGGATTGGGCCAAAAGAAATCTGATGAGGTTCAATAAGGATAAGTGCAGGGTCCTGCACTTAGGACGGAAGAACCCAATGCACAGCTACAGACTAGGGACCGAATGGCTAGGCAGCAGTTCTGCGGAAAAGGACCTAGGAGTGACAGTGGATGAGAAGCTGGATATGAGTCAACAGTGTGCCCTTGTTGCCAAGAAGGCCAATGGCATTTTGGGATGTATAAGTAGGGGCATAGCGAGCAGATCGAGGGACGTGATCGTTCCCCTCTATTCGACATTGGTGAGGCCTCATCTGGAGTACTGTGTCCAGTTTTGGGCCCCACACTACAAGAAGGATGTAGATAAATTGGAGAGAGTCCAGCGAAGGGCAACAAAAATGATTAGGGGTCTGGAACACATGACTTATGAGGAGAGGCTGAGGGAGCTGGGATTGTTTAGCCTGCAGAAGAGAAGAATGAGGGGGGATTTGATAGCTGCTTTCAACTACCTGAAAGGGGGTTCCAAAGAGGATGGCTCTAGACTGTTCTCAATGGTAGCAGATGACAGAACGAGGAGTAATGGTCTCAAGTTGCAGTGGGGGAGGTTTAGATTGGATATTAGGAAAAACTTTTTCACTAGGAGGGTGGTGAAACACTGGAATGCGTTACCTAGGGAGGTGGCAGAATCTCCTTCCTTAGAGATTTTTAAGGTCAGGCTTGACAAAGCCCTGGCTGGGATGATTTAACTGGGAATTGGTCCTGCTTCGAGCAGGGGGTTGGACTAGATGACCTTCTGGGGTCCCTTCCAACCCTGATATTCTAGGATTCTCTTTGTATTGTAGGATACCTGATATGCCCTACCATTACATACACTATGTTTACAGCACTCTGATTTCCCTAACAGCTACCACATTTTCAGAGACTCTGTGTGACTATCAACACAGGTAAAGTAGTAACACAGTAAAGTAAAGTAGTGACACAGAGCAGCTGAGGCTGTTGTACTGCACTGGAGGATGCCAGCTTTATCACTTGCATTTTTGTTTTGACTACTTAAGGAATATCTTATCCCTAGTGACCAGAAAAAAAATATATAAAATGAAAATCACTTCATTTTCCTGGAATATAACTTCTGCACGTACCAATATACTCTACCTTTCGGCAGTGGACTTAGATGCCCAGGCAAGTTACTCTCTCATGGGAGGTTTCAGAGTAGCAGCCGTGTTAGTCTGTATCCATGAAAAAGAGTGCTTGTGGCACCTTAGAGACTAACAAATTTATTTGAGCATAATGTTAGTCTCAAAGGTGCCACAAGTACTCCTTTTCTTCTCTCATGAAGATCACAAATATGCTACACTTCATGGAATTAAGACAGTCTCTCAACTCTTGTGATTGCTACCTTTGGCGAGTGATCTTTATTTTTTTCCATGTCCTAGTATGTCACAGAATATGCGGCATTGAACATATTTGTCTTACAGCAGCAGTTAGAGACCCCAACCATGATCAAGGTCCCATTGGGCTAGGCCTTTGGCATAAATAAAGGGAAGGGTAACCGCCTTTCTGTCCACAGTGCTATAAAATCCCTCCTGGCCAGAGGCAAAACCCTTTCACCTGTAAAGGGTTAAGAAGCTAAGATAACCTCGCTGGCACCTGACCAAAATGACCAATGAGGAAACAAGATACTTTCAAAGTTGGAGGCGGGGGAGAGGGGAACAAAGGGTCTGGCTGTGTGATGTTTTTGCCAGGAACAGATCAGGAATGCAGCTCAGAACTCCTGTAAAAAGTTAGTAAGTAATCTAACTAGAAATGCATTAGATTTCCTTTTGTTTAAATGGCTGGTAAAATAGCTGTGCTGAATGGAATGTATATTCCTGTTTGTGTCTTTTTGTAATTTAAGCTTTTGCCTAGAGGGATTTTCTATGTTTTGAATCCAATTACCCTGTAAGGTATTCACCATCCTGATTTTACAGAGGTGATTCTTTTACTTTAATTAAAATTCTTCTTTTAAGAACCTGATTGATTTTTCATTGTTCTTAAGATCCAAGGGTTTGGGTCTGTGTTCATCTGTACAAATTGGTGGATTTTTATCAAGCCTTCCCCAGGAAAGGGGATGTAGGGCTTGGGGTGGGGGGAGATGTCTCCAAGTGGGCTCTTTCCCTGTTCTTTGTTTAACACGCTTGGTGGTGGCAGCAGAGGGTTCAAGGACAAAGCGAATTTGGTACCTTGAGGAAGTTTTTAACCTAAGCTGGTAAGAATAAGCTTAGGGGGTCTTTCATGCAGGTCCCCACATCTGAACCCTAGAGTTCAGAGTGGGGAAGGAACTTTGACAGCCCTATACAAGCAAACTCCCAAAGCATTTGAGATCTAAAAAGATAAGACAGACAAAAGTTGGGAGGGAGACAGGCATGGGGAGGTGAAGTGACTTGCCCGAGGTCACACAGCTGGTCAGTGATACTGAGCAATGGAACCCAGGTCTCCTGTGTGCCAGTCTAGTGCCCTATCTAGTAGGCCATGCTGCCTTCCCTGATGAGTTCTAGGATCTGTTAAAAACCTCGTGTTCCCTCTAACTACCACCATGCTATATGTCCAAATGCATGCAGTCACTCTGTCTAATACACACACAGTTTTATTCACATATGCTTTTATTCTAACACCTTTCAAACTACAATGATTAAATTAGCATTAAAATATGAAAACTTACCACATCCTTATATCAAAGCCACATGTGGTACAGCTGTGGTAAGTATAGTTTTCACCCTCAGAAAATAGCTGTTATCTCAGAAATAGCAAATGATAAGTGCTATATCAAAGTCAGTGTTACCATATTATATGCAGATAGTGCTATGCATATGGTGGTGGTTTTATTGATATTATTTGTATTACTACAATGTCCATTGGTTCCAATCAGGATTGGGGCATAGTGTTTTATGCAACTCAAACAAAATAAAACATTTCTTCCTATGACAGGGTTGGGACTCACCACCACGGCACCTCCCGCTGGTGACTCCTTGGAATTAGCTCAGTCCATGTGGCGCGCCCTCCACCAGTGGTGTCCCATCCATCTTGTGCCCTCGTTGGTGTCTGGACCCACGTTGCTCCCCGCTTGGCAGCATCCTCTTCAGGACACTGCCCTCTGGCAGTGCCCCTTAGTCCACGCTCACCCCCTTCCAGGGGGGCACTTAACAGCAGTCTCCTGGTTCACCCCTGCTGCAGTGGCCAGCCACACCCCAAAGTCTAACACCTTCCCTCAGGGGTCTGGTGCAGTCTGTTATGGCCACTTCCCACAGTCAGGTGCAAGATCGGAGTGGAGGGAAGACAACCCAGGCCCACCCACTACTCTAGGTCCTGACTCAGGGACTCTCTACCAACAGCCTCCCTGCCCTCCTTTTCTCCCCTCATCTGTCCAGTCTCCCTGGGTCATTTCCCATCTGACCCCTTTGCACCCTCTAGGCCCTTCTGGTC
The DNA here is from genome assembly GCF_965140285.1 of Lepidochelys kempii. NCBI lineage: Eukaryota > Metazoa > Chordata > Testudines > Cheloniidae > Lepidochelys > Lepidochelys kempii. The sequence goes on from NC_136382.1 coordinate 61,733,315, forward strand.
AGGGCCGACAGCCTGGCAGGTAACAGGCTGGAGCTCTCCTAGGCTCCCCTAAGTCTGCCCAGTACTGCGCTGTCCTAGGTGCTGGTCTCCTTGCTCAGGAGACTGACCTTCCCTGCTGGAAGTCTGGGAGAGACTCCCTGCTCCTCACATGGGCAGCCTTTATATAGGGCTGAGCCCAGCCCTAATTGGCCACCTCTTGCCCAACCCTGATTGGCTCTGTAACAGGCCCTCCTTGAGTGGCTGCCACTTTGCGCAGCCCCTCTGGCCTGTCTTTACCCACTCTCACAGAGGGGGTGGGACACTTGCCCCACCACACTTCCCCAGTTACAGTGTGTTTATATGATACTAAATGTGGCAGTCCAGTAATGATAAAATCACTAGATAACATCAAACAGCCTTTTAAAAACCTGTTCCTTGCATTACATATCCAGCTACTCTTCACACAGGTTGTTAAAAGCCTTCAGAAACATTCTATTCCCATATAAGAACAGCTGGTTCTTAAAGATACATTTTAAACAACTGAATCAGAAAGAGCACAACAAGGTTGGGTCTCAGCATTTATTGTGAGTGGTTGCTTGACTCGAGCAACAAAATATCATGTTCAAAAATGAGTTGAATAGTTATCAATCTTTGTTCCCATGTCACTCCTAAGGGATACTTGTCTTGTTTCTGAATTTTCATTTGCTATTACTTGTTTTACTTTGGATATTCCTCTCAAAATTCAACTCTCGATTTTAGGGGGGGCACTGATTTGTGGTCCTGTAACTGTAGCCAACTCTTTCAGAGCATATTTTTTAAAATAAATCAGATAGGAAATATTTGATGCAAAGATATTGATAAACAAAAGTGAAGCAGTTACAAAAGAACCTTCAATGTACTGTAATGCTAATGTTTTTTTCAAAAAGTGTAAGGACATGCTCAGGAAGTCTTTTATTTTCCTCTTGCTGCTGTGGCTAAATGGAATGTGTGTTTGGTGGCAGATGGATAACTGTGAAGTGCTCTCTTTATCTACTCAGCAAGGGCAACACAGCAGCAATGGTGTAATCTGCCCAGTTCTTTTGATTTTGCTTCATCTTCGGCCTGAAGTGATCAGGGACTGGACAGGAGAGCAGCAAGCCTCTTTGCCCATTAAATCATTGTTCCTTCCGCTGAGAATTTCCAGTTGGCCTTCAGTGGCTATGATACTGATGCCTCTCTGTTGGGAGCTAACCTAAGCATATTTCCCACAGGCTCTAAAATGGCAAAGACTTTTGGTAACTACCAAACTGGAACTGGTATAAATTGTTCAGGAAGGACAGGTACGGGAGGAAAGGTGGAAGAGTTGCACTGTATGTAAGTGAGCAGTATGATTGCTGAGAGCTCCGGTATGAAACTGAAGAAAAAGCTGAGTGTCTCTGGATTAAGTTTAGAAGCATGAGCAACAAGGGTGATGTCGTGGTGGGTGTCTGCTATAGACCACCAGATCAGGAGGAGGAGGTAGATGGGGCTTTCTTCAGACAACTAACAGAAGTTTCCAGATCACAGGCCCTGGTTCTCATGGGGGACTTCAATCACCCTGACATCTGCTGGGAGAGCAATACAGCAGTGAACAGCAATCCAGGAAGTTTTTGGAGAGTGTTGGGGACAATTTCCTGGTGCAAGTGCTGGAGGAACCAACTAGGGGTTGTGCTCCTCTTGACCTGCTACTCACAAACAGGGAAGAATTGGTAGGGGAAGTAGAAGTGGGTGGCAACCTGGGCAGCAGTGACCATGAGATGGTCAAGTTCAGGATCCGGGCAAAAGGAAGAGAGGAGAACAGCAGAATATGGACCCTGGACTTCAGAAAATCAGACTTTGACTCCCTCAGTGAACTGATGGAGGATTCCCTGGGAGGCTAATATGAAGGGGGAAGGAATCCAGGAGAGCTGGCTGTATTTTAAAGAAGCCTTGTTGAGGGCGCAGGAATAAATCATCCTGATGTACGGAAAGAATAGCAAATATGGCAGGTGATCAGCTTGACTTAACAGAGAAATCTTTGGTGAGCTTAAACACAAAAAGGAAGCTTACAAGAAGTGGAAATTTGGACAGATGACAAGGGAGGAGTATAAAAATATTGCTTGAGCATGCAGGTGTGTAATTATTAGGGTGTCCTACCTTGGCCTCAATGTTTTAACTCTTCACAACTAAATTTAAGTTTAAATTGTAAATATCTTTCTTATATGACATAGTTCTTATCATAACCTTACTATAGTATTTTGTTTAAACCTCTCAGGAGTCAAGGGTTACGTGATTTAGAAAAGCCTAAACAACCTGTATATTTTAGTGGTCCATTGCTGTGGCACAATGATACTGGCATGAAGTCAAAAGCTAGAGCTATTTAATGGCAGAGTTTAGAGGAGAACCCAGGAATCCTAATGCCCAGTCTCCTACTCTAACCACTAGTCCTCTGTTATGTATTCAATGGACTTCAGTGATTGGTGTACTTATAAAAGTTTCACTATCACAGTTCTTCAAAGAGGCTTCACGATTGTTTTTCATTATATCCCTGTGTTTGCTTTCTGAAGTGCACTACTCAGTTTTCCCTGAAGCGCGTAAATGATGAAAGATGTTATTCAGTTATGGGATGTACTGGCATAGATTGTACTGACTTTCCTTTCTTCCTTATTTTCTAAAATCTTATGATTGCATTTTAAAATACCTCATTACTACTAAATAACTACTTCCTTAGCTGAATAACTGGACCTAAAATTTTTCCATTGCCATCCAAACTTTCAAACCTGTTACCTTCATACACATTACCCATTACAGTTCGATATTTGGTGATATCCAGCTGTTCAGAATCCCTTTAACTGCACATCGTTATTTAACAGTTTCTCATGGATTTTGTGAAAGGAAGATCAAAATAAGGAATCTAATTACAATGTAGAATTTATAATCCACTCTTTTTTCCGGTCCCCAGACACCGACCAGGACCAGCTAATACCAAAGTATAGGTGGGCAGTTGGCAGAACACCCATATCTCAACCAAGTCAGCTAATTGTTGGAGTAGTCTGTAGGGAGTTCGCTGAGTGAAGACTGTTACCTTGAATCAATTTTACATAAAACTTTTAGACAGTGTTACTGAGATTGACTCATTACCTCATCTTTCATTCTATATCTTCCTTCCCCCTTTTTTCCTTTCTGAATTTTATTTTTTAGATTAGTGTCTCATCTTGGTGTTGTTTAAAGTGCATCTCTGTCACAGCTGGCAACTCCATTATTGCAGCAGTCCTGCCAGTCTATGAGCAGAGTGACAATTGTATCAAACTGATTAGTGCTTCTGTGGGGTTTAAGTGATGTTAAAGTGAGACCAAAGAGTTATTTTTACCTTTGATGTGACTCAATCTAGGATTCATGTGTGTAACCCACCAGAGAGTATGTTATCGGTCTCCCTCTGTGTGGATCTCCAAAGGTGAAAGGTTAATGTATTACATCACTGTCCAGTTCTCTTCCTTTCCTTTTTGGGAAGGCGGGAGCAGAAAGAGCTGAGTGTGGTAGAAACTAAGTATTCCAAAATCATAAATAAATGTGATTGATACATTGGAACCCAACAATCTCCATTACACCCATAAGCCTCGAACCTGCCAACACCTACTCCCTCCCTTAATTTTACACCTGTGAGTATACCTCCTGGGTGAGATTCTGCACTGTGATTCTAAGGCTATGTCCACACTACGAACTGGGGGTGTGATCCCCAGCTCACATAGATATATTCGTGCTGGATCTCATCTGAGTTAGCAAGCTAAAAATAGTAGTGTAGACAGGGTAGCAGCAGCATGGGCTAGTAGCCCTGAGTACATACCCAGGGGGTTCCAGCGGGTTTGCACTAGGGGTGGCTAGCTTCTGCTGCTGCTACTTCAGCAATGCTACTATTTTTAGTGTGATAGCTCAGGTGAGAGCTAGTATGAGCTGGGAATCAACCCCCGCCCCACCCCGTCTTGTATTGTAGACATAGCCTAAAAGGTGCAGCCCAGAACTCACTCCAGCAGCTGCAGGGAGAGGAGGGGTAAGATGGCTTTGGGTCCTGATCCTGGCCTCTTCAGAGGCTCCCAATTCTTCCTGTATAATATTCTGATCCTTGTCTGTATTGATAATGCCTCACAACTTTGCATCAGCAAATTTCATTAGCGCTTTTTGTGCCAATTAAATATTACATAAGATTGGTCCCAAGAACAATCCTTGAGAAACTCCACTAGTAACCTCCCTCCAGTCTAATGGTTCACCTCCAGTCTAATAGTTCAGCACATCCCATTGCCTGCTCCCCTTTAGCAAGTTCCTTACCCATCTTACAATTATTGTATGAGTCCCCATCTTCTCATTTAACTAATAAATTCCCATAGAGGAATGCTTTACTGAAGTCCAAGTCGATTAGATTTACTGAGTTTCCCTTACCCACTTTCTTTCTCATGTTGCATTACTCCCCCTTTCCATTTGTTTCCATGAATTTAATTTATTCTTTCCTTCACAATTTGTTCTAAAGCCTTGCCCAGATCACTTTTTCCCTTTCTTAAATATAGGTGTGATGTTAGCTATTTTCCAGTCACTATATGTATGTATGTGTGTGTGTGTGTATATATATATATATGACAGTCCAGTAGCAAGGATTTTTAGAAAATCTATTTCATTTTTCAGTTCTTTCAGTATTATGGGATGGAAGTTACTTGGGCCCCTTGACTTTAAGCTCTTTAATTTTTTTCCTCCTCAAATCTGCTAATTTCCATTTGTGTACACTCTTTTTTCCAGCATTCATTCCATGTTCCATCTTAGCATCCTTACTGAAAACTGAGGCAAAGTACCCATTTAGTTTGTGGGCCACACCTAGATTATCTTTACTCTCCTTCCCATTCTCACTGCATAGCTGCCAAGTCTCATTCTTCTTTAGTTTCTTTTTATTTATATAACTAAAACCCCTCTCATTTTAATTTCCTTAACAAGAGCTAATTCAGCTTGACTTGTAGAAATTCTCACTTTATTCCTACATTTTCTAACTTCCAAGGTGTAGCTTTCTTTGCTGATCCCTCCTTTTTCCCCATTCCCTGTAGGCTCTCTGCTTACTCCAAACAACTTTTTTGAGGCAGTTATTCATGCAGTTGGATCTGGAAGCTCTCTACAAGTTTTTCCCCTTGCTTTGGATGCAAATTGCCAATCGTTTTTGTATAATTGATTTTAAAAAATTCTAAGCCTCCTCCACATTCAAGTCCTTCAGCTCTTCAATCCAGTTTACTCCTTTAAATAATTCCTTTAGCTTCCCAAAATCTGCCTACCCCACACCATCCCTGAAAAGTTGAAGAAGCTCAGAAAGGGCCAACTAGTGTGATAGGCCCCACATGAGGGAATTAGGCTGGATAACCAACCCCTGATTGGAGAATGAAGCTCACCTGAACAGATACGGGCTGGGCTAGGATAAAGCCAAGAAGCTGGCAACAGAAAAAGTGGTAGTGAGGAAGTCTGTAGCCATCCTCTGCAGTAGAGAGGGAAGAAGGGAACATTAGAGAGGGAAGGAGGGAACCCAGGAAAAGAGTAGGACCCTGGGAGCCTGGCCCTGAGGCAAAGACATACCCTGAAGAAAGAAGAGTGGAGAAGAAAGCCTCTGAGAGGTGAGTAGGAAGCAGCCCAGGGAGTGAGCAGCAAAGTTGAGGATTGAACAGACCTTGGCTGCATATTGTAGGGTCCCTGGGCTGGAACCTGGAATAGTGGGTGGGCCCAGATTCCTGGTATCCTGATGAAGTGGCATTGCCTGGACATTGGGTCCAGGCAGACTTTATACTCTAGAATGGGACAACACATAATGACCTGGCCAGAGGGCCGAGTCACAAAGAGGAAAGCACCCTGTGATGATGCCCTATTGAAATAAAAATACCTCATAGTTGACAAACTGGTTTTGGTTATCCTTCCACTTAATTTAAACTGAATCAGCTCATGCTCACTCAATCCAAGGTTATTTCTGGTGCCTAGCTCTTCCATGATGTCCTTACTACTTACCAAAACCAAGTCTAAAAGTGCATTGCCTCTTGTTAGTTCAGTGACTATTTCATGAAGAATCTGTCATCAATCACACTGAGGAATAACTGGGCCCTACTAGCATTTATGCTCCAGTCTAGATCTGGGAAGTTAGTCTCCCTTTATGACAGAATTCCCAGTAGTATTTCTCTCTAGTAATATTAAAGAGATCTCTATCCATATCCAAGTCTGACCTTGGGGTTCTATATTACTATCACTTCTTTATTTCTTCTTTTTTTATTATTATTTTATCCTGTTGAGTTCTAGGTTCTTCGGGACAGGGCCTGTTTCTGTGTAATACTTGGTGTATTTTGGGTGCCCAGAATTTGGAGAGAAACAAATTGCAAAGGTGGGTATAGGGATATCTTTATTGGTCGTTAACAGTAAGACGTTCCCAGGCAATGTTAGCTTGGTACTTTATCTCCAGCTGGTTCTTTGCACAGCCCATCCAAAACTAGGCCATTAAATTAATAATGGTAAATAAAAATAAACAAAAGAAACCTACTCCCAAAGAGGCTCTGAATACACATGCTACATCGTCACATAGAGCAATTGCAAAACTCCTTGTGAATTATCGAATATCCTTTTAAAATGACAACTTTTGATGTCAAAAACAAATTTATTTTTTCCTCCCAAGACTTCTTTGCTCATCTTATTCTCTCACATTAAGACTCTTCCTCCCCACACACTCACTTTTAACTCTTCAGTACAGAGGCATAAATTTTCTGCTGAAACTTGCGGGCTTTTTTGTGAAAAATGAAGATTTGGTGACACTGAAACACTTTCCAAATTCATGTTGGTTTTACCAAATTTGTATAATTAAAAAAATCTGAAAAAATCAAAATGTTTCTTGGTGCTAATGGGGCAGGTTCATGTGGTGGAACGCTGATTCTGGGCTCGGGAAACAAGCACAGACTGGTGGGACCGCATAGTGTTGCAGATTTGGGACGATTCCCAGTGGCTGCGAAACTTTCGCATGCGTATGGGCACTTTCATGGAACTTTAACTTGCTTTCCCCCGCCCTGAGGCGCAAGAATACCAAGATGAGGGCAGCCCTCACAGTTGAGAAGTGAGTGGCAATAGCCTTGTGGAAGCTTGCAATGCCAAACAGCTACCGGTCAGTCAGGAACCAATTTGGAGTGGGCAAATCTACTGTTGGGGCTGCTGTGATGCAAGTAGCCAACGCAATCAAAGATCTGCTGATATCAAGGATAGTGACCTGGGAAATGTGCAGGCCATAGTGGATGGCTTTGCTGCAATGGGATTCCCTAACTGAGGTGGGGCCATAGACGGAACCCACATCCCTATCTTGGCACCTGAGCACCAAGCTGGCGAGTACATAAACCACAAGGGGTACTTTTCAATAGTGCTGCAAGCACTGGTGGATCACAAGGGACATTTCACCAACATCAATGTGGGATGGCCGAGAAAGGTACATGACGCTCGCATCTTCAGGAACTCTGGTCTGTTTCAAAAGCTGCAGGAAGGGACTTTATTCCCAGACCAGAACATAACCATTGGGGATGTTGAAATGCCTATAGTTAGCCTTGGGGACCCAGCCTACCCCTTAATGCCGTGGCTCATGAAGCCGTACACAGGCAGTCTGGACAGTAGGCAGGAGCTGTTCGACTACAGGCTGAGCAAGTGCAGAATGGTGGTAGAATGTGTATTTGGACATTTAAAAGCGCCCTGGCGCAGTTTACTGACTCAGTTAGACCTCAGTGAAACCAATATTCCCACTGTTATTACTGCTTGCTGTGTGCTCCACAATATCTGTGAGAGTAAGGGGGAGACGTTTATGGTAGGTTGGGAAGTTGAGGCAAATCGCCTGGCTGCTGGTTATGCATAGCTAGACACCGGGGCGGTTAGAAGAGCACAGGATGGCGCGATGTGCATCAGAGAAGCTTTGAAAACCAGTTTCATGACTGGCTAGGCTACGGTGTGAAAGTTCTGTTTGTTTCTCCTTGATGAAACCCCCCGCCCCTTGGTTCACTCTACTTCACCATCCCCTCCTCCCTTCGATAACCGCCTGAAGAGGCAATAAAGTCGTTGTTACTTCACATTCATGCATTCTTTATTAATTCATCACACAAATAGGGGGATAACTACCAAGGTAGCCCAGGAGGGGTGGTGGAGGAAGGAAGGACAAGGCCACACAGCACTTTAAAACTTTAAAACTTATTGAATGCCAGCCTTCTGTTGCTTGGGCAATCCTCTGCGGTGGAGTGGCTGGGTGACCGGAGGCCCCCGCATCCCATTCTTGGGCATCTGGGTGCGGAGGCTATGGAACTTGGCGAGGAGGGCAGTTGGTTACACAGGGGCTGTAGCAGCGGTCGGTGCTCCTGCTGCCTTTCCTGCAGCTCAGTCATACACTGGAGCATATTGGTTTGATCCTCCAGCAGCCTCAGCATGGAGTCCTGCCTCCTCTCATCACACTGCCGCCACCTTTCAGCTTCAGCCCACCCTTCAGCCCGCCACTGACTCTCTTCAGCCCGCCACCTCTCCTCCCGGTCATTTTGTGCTTTCCTGCACTCTAACATTGTCTGCCTCCACACATTCGTCTGTGCTTTGTCAGTGTGGGAGGACAGCATGAGCTCAGAGAACATTTCATCACGAGTGCGTTTTTTTCACCTTCTGATCTTCGCTAGCCTCTGGGAAGGAGAAGATCCTGTGATCCTTGAAACACATGCAGCTGGTGGAGAAAAAAAAAAGGACAGTGGTATTTAAAAAGACACAATTTATAGAACAATGGGTACACTCTTTCACGGTAAACCTTGCTGTTAACATTACATACTTAGCACATGTGCTTTCATTCCAAGGTCGCATTTTGCCTCCCCCCAGCGCGTGGCTAGCCCCTCCACCCTCCCCGTGGCTAACAGCGGGGAACATTTGTGTTCAGCCACAGGCAAACAGCCCAGCAGGAACGGGCACCTCTGAATGTCCCCTTAAGAAAAGCACCCTATTTCAACCAGCTGACCATGAATGATATCACTCTCCTGAGGATAACACAGAGAGATAAAGAACAGATGTTGTTTGAACGCCAGCAAACATACACTGCAATGCTTTGTTCAACAATGATTTCCGAGTATGTGCTACTGGCCTGGAGTGGTAAAGTGTCCTACAATGGTGGATCGAATAAGGCTGCCCTCCCCAGAAACCTTTTGCAAATGCTTTGGGAGTAAATCCAGGAGAGCCGCGAATGCCAGGGCAAATTAATCATTAAACATGCTTGCTTTTAAACCATGTATAGTATTTTAAAAGTTACACTCACCAGAGGTCCCTTCTCTGCCTGGCAGGTCCGGGAGGCAGCCTTGGGTGGGTTTGGGGGGTACTGGCTCCAGGTCCAAGGTGAGAAACAGTTCCTGGCTGTCGGGAAAACAGGTTTCTCTGCTTGCTTGCTGTGAGCTATCTACAACCTCATCATCATCTTCCTCGTCCCCAAAACCTGCTTCCCTGTTGCCTCCATCTCCATTGATGGAGTCAAACAATACGGCTGGGGTAGTGGTGGCTGAACCCCCTAAAATGGCATGCAGCTCATCATAGAAGTGGCATGTTTTGGGCTCTGACCTGGAGCGGCCATTCGCCTCTCTGGTTTTCTGATAGGCTTGCCTCAGCTCCTTAAGTTTCACGTGGCACTGCTTTGGGTCCCTGTTATGGCCTCTGTCCTTCATGCCCTGGGAGATTTGGACAAATGTTTTGGCATTTTGAAAACTGGAACGGAGTTCTGATAGCACAGATTCCTCTCCCCATACAGCGATCAGATCCCGTACCTCCTGTTCGGTCCATGCTGGAGCTCTTTTGCAATTCTGGGACTCCATCATGGTCCCCTCTGCTGATGAGCTCTGCATGGTCCCCTCTGCTGATGAGCTCTGCATAGTCACCTGCAGCTTGCCATGCTGGCCAAACAGGAAATTGAAATTCAAAAGTTCGCGGGCCTTTTCCTGTCTACCTGGCCAGTGCATCTGAGTTGAGAGTGCTGTCCAGAGCGGTCACAATGGAGCACTCTGGGATAGCTCACGGAGGCCAATACCATCTAATTGTGTCCACAGTACCCCAAATTCGACCCAGCAAGGCCGATTTCAGCGCTAATCCCCTTGTCGGGGGTGGAGTAAGGAAATCGATTTTAAGAGCCCTTTAAGTTGAAAAAAGGGCTTCATCGTGTGGACGGGTGCAGGGTTAAATCGATTTAACGCTGCTAAATTCGACCTTAACTCCTAGTGTAGACCAGAGCTAAGTTTCACTGACAGTTAATGGAACTTGTGCTCTCAAGTCACTTGGGTGCTTTTGAAAACTGTATCTTTAGGCCCTAGTTCAGCAAAGCATTAAAAGAGATCCTTAACTTTACATTGAAGTTGATCTTGTGCTTACGTCCAGTTAAAGTTAAGCATATGCTTGTGTTCTGCTGAATCAAGGCCTACAATGAGAAAGTTCACTGTGTCAAAGAGAGTCACAGCCAGTGGTGAGCTGGAGCTGGTTCGCACCGATTCGCTAGAACCGGTTGTTAAATTTAAAAGCCCTTTTAGAACCAGTTGTTCCACGAGGGACAACCGGTTCTAAAAGGGCTTCTAAATTTAACCGGCCAAAAATGGCGCCTTAGGCGCCGACTCCATGGGTGCTCCAGCCCTAAAGCACCCAAGGGGAAAATTTGGTAGGTGCAGAGCAGGAAGCTGGGCCAGGCTGAGAAGCAGGTGGCGGCTTCCCGCTCAGGCCCAGGGAAGCGGAGGTGAGCTGGGGTGGGGGGACACAGGGAGGGCTGCCTGCGTCACAGCTGGTAACCTGGGGAGGGGGGCGTGCAGGGAAACCACTCTCCGCCCCAGCTCACCTCCACCACCCTCGGCCTGAGCGGGAAGCCACCGCCTGCTTCTCAGCCCTCCCAGGCTTCCTGCCAAACAGCTGATTCGCGGTAAGCCAGAGGAGGGGGCGGAGAAGCAGAGCAGGGCAGCGCATTTAGCGGAGGAGGCAGAGCGGAGGTGAGGTGATCTGGGGCCGAGCGCGGGGTGGGGAGCTGCCAATGGGTGCTCTGCACCCACCAAATTTTCCCCGTGGGTGCTCCAGCCCCAGAGCACCCAAGGAGTCGGCTCCCCCTGCTCCCCCCATAGCTATGCTCCCTCGCCCCTGGGAGCCAGAGGGACCTGCCGGATGCTTTCTGGGAGCTACCCCAGGTAAGCACCTCCGGGACTCCCCACCTCGCCCCCCGGCAGGTGCCTCTGGCTCTTAGGGGTGGGCACCCACTACGGTGGCCCATGAGACCCTCCTGCCCGGTTCTGGGGGCAGACAGGGAGGGGGGTGGATGGGGCAGGGGTCTTGGGGTGGGGGGGATGCATCAAGGAACACGGGGGGTTGGATGGGGCAGGAGTCCCAGGGGCAGGGGTGGGCAACGACCCCCTCGTGGTGTGAGGAGGGAACCCGTTGTTAAGATTTTGGCAGCTCATCACTGTTCACTTTTCAGGCCCAGTGCAGGATTGCTGTGGACTAACCATCACAAGTCAGCAGAATAGTATGTACCAAAATAAAGCCAGTTTACTCATTATACATCATGTATAAAAAGCATGCTTTCCAGGTTTCTCACTAAAGTTTTAACAATGACTTAGAAAAAAGAGTTTAAGACTATGATTGATCTGTGTGAGTACACCTTTGCACTCTCACAATCTATCTTGAGGATGAAAGAGATGGCTGGAAGTTGATGCTAGAAAACTTCAAACTAGAAAAAAAGGAATGCAATTTTAACAGTTCTCACTGGAACAGATTATCAACAGATGTGATGGTTCAAGCCTTCAAAACCACTTGAAGTCTTTCAATCAAGACTGGATGTGTTTCTAGTGAGTATACGCTAGTTCCACCACAAGTTATTGGGCTTGGAAAGATTATATTTTTATTTGTAAATGTTGATTTCACTGTACACACACACAGGGACAAAAATATTTCCAACAATAATTAATTAAAATGTAGATAGGCAAAGTAAGAAAAATGCTTCTTGAGAACTTAGCGTTTGAGTGGAGGATATTTACTTTGTATATTTTGATATGTGATGTTGACAATTTGTGTTTTAATGGTTCTAAAACTAACTTTTGGAATCGCAACCTCTACTGTCATTAAAGAATGTTGGACCTCCCCTGTTGGCTGTACCCCATAATTTCCTACCATTGTGAAAAATAAAGATTAAAAACTGAAAATGCTTTAAAATAAACATTATCTGTAAAACTTATATTAAAAAAATAAAATTCTGCCAAGCCTGATATAACAGCAGCGGCAAACGGTGGAACATGATCCCATTGAGAAGTATTTCTTTTTATCGGCAAAGACTGTTGGCTACAGAATGTTGTTACACTAAGTGTGTGTCTAAATAGAGTGTTACAAAACCACTAAGACTATAAAAAAAGATAAGCACATTAATAAATAAACCATATAGTAGTGCACACCTTGGAAAAGTCAATCTGATAACAGCTAACTATAAATAAACTCCATCTTTTCCTCCAGCACATGTATGGATGTGAAATTACAGGTGCAGGAAGATAAATAGGAAACACAGCTGCACCTGTGATCTTTGAGCCTTTTATTATTATGGGATAGCTGAACAATCTAAATGGACTATGTAACATTTACTTTGACAACTGCAACCCTAGGAACTGGTTGTCAGGCTTAGGTTGCAATTGGAGCCTAGAACTTCTAAGCTGTCGTATTGCAAGTTCACTCAATGCCTCCTAGGGCAGCCCCATTAGCTGCTAGCAAGAACCCATCCCAAGCAGCCACACAATATGTATGACCCTTGCTTCCATCTGTTTACCTTCATCATTGACATTTGTGTCTTTTATTCTTTATCTCTTTCCCCTCCATTACGGTTCATTAATTCCAGCTAGGAGGATGCCCAAGTGGTTCTTTGCATGTATAATGAAAGTGCCGTGGCTTAATAAGTTCTGCTATCTCAGGGCCCAATTCTGTCATTTACAACATGCAGGCAAATTTTAGTGGGGCTCCATGCTGGTGCATTTTGCAAATTGTAGGATAGGGGCTACACTTGCACATTTAGCAGACACTTTAATGAAGCCCAGCTTCTGCAAGCTTGTGAAATTAATACTCGAAGTGCTAGTTTTCATTATAGTTACTGCTTGACACTTAGTTTGATTGCTATGAAAAAAGGTCACATCTGCCAACCGTAATCACATACTCAAATTTGGGATACCCTATATATTTCCTGCTAAATAGAGAGACTACAGAATCGGCAGGGGGAAGGGGAGATTAGAAGAGAGCTTGCTTTTGTCACTACTTGGTGGAAGAAAGTATGATTGGCCTTCTCAGTAATTGGAATGTTGTAAACTAGGACCCAGATCCTGCAATGTCATGGGCACAGGTGTCTGCTCACTTGCTTCTCACGGCATGATTATGGCCTACAATGTAATTGGAAACAGACAATTGAAAATTGTTTTTCTTTCAGATTCAACTGTTTGTAAAGACAGGGCCAAATTCGGTGCTGATTTTTTCACTCTTGCTACCACATTTTTGCCACTGGGATTACACGGCTTTAAACAAAGCGAAGAACATGGGTTCTAGTACATCATTTTCTATTTGGATTCTTTAGTGGATGCTTTGGATAAAGTTGCCTAACTTCAGAAACAGTAGTAATAATTAGTAAGGTATTAAGAAAGCATGAGGGTTTAGCTGGGAGGATGAATATGTTTAAGTTCTTCCCTCTTTCACTCAGTCAAGAGGTGAGCCTGAGTCTGCAGCAGGAATGTCCTATCAGAATTAATATATGTAAGCAATGACAGGGTTAGGATTTTCTATTTAGTGTATGCACAGTTTGAAAGTGCTAAGCGGAGTGCCTTACCACACACAAGTAGGTATATATTAGTGCAAACACACCTCTGAGTATGGAACTATACTTATGAAAGGACTCTTTAAAAGGCAAACTGTCCAGATAAAAATGTCACACCCCATTTGACTGTTTTGTATGGCTCTGCACTTTACGACTGTACACTTGGACTGTAAACATTTTGGGGGAAGATGCCCTCAGACGATTTTCAGTTCATTTACCCATAGCACAGTCCTGTGTGACGCTATCAGTAAGATGGTATGCCATGAGTAAGCATGTAAATATAATAATGTATTAAGCAAACAAAAGAAATAGTGCTACAGGAATCATGTTGGTTGTCCATCTGTTCTGTGTTATAGATTTCTCCATCCTTCAGGAAGGATTTTGGTTAATCGCTCCTGTTTTGATTTTGGTCATTAGAATTTGTGTGCATTTGTTTTATTTGCAAGATACCACATATACTTAACATTAAATGTGCTAGGGAAGGATGACTACTTTTGTTTTCTCTGGGCATCAGTTAACCCCTTTCCTGCTAACGATATGAAGAAAGTGTTATTTTCAAACAGCCCTCCTTCTCCTTCTCCTTCATGTTAGAGAGTGGAATTCACTGCTCCATTTTCAAATTGCTGACTCATGCTCATCAGCTGGAGGATGTGACTATGTCGTTTCCAAACATGTCTCTACCCTCCTGAAGGAAGCATCAACTTGAATTTCCGTTTCTGACTGTGCTGAGAGAAGGGCCTGAGTCCCTTGATTATTTAAGGTTTGCCTTTGCTAGTCAGCCAGAAGATACTGCAGAACCAGAGCAATTTTGAAAGCCTCTCTTTTCCTGTGCACCAAGGTTATAGTTTTGAAAAGTGCCCAAGTGATTTAGGAGCTGGAGTCCAATGACTGTCAATGGGACACTGGCTCCTAAATCACTTAAGGGCATTTGAAAATTTTAGCCACAGCACATGAACAAATCTATATAATATAATCATCCAAGGGATTTTATTTTAGTGCTCTCTGACACTTCATTTGCTGACTTTCTAACTGTTTTATAAAGAAAGTATAAAACTTGGAGTTTGGGGGGATCTCTCTGAAACTCGTTTCAGCATGCTCTCCTAACAAACTCTTTTTTTAGGCATAGCAAAGCTAACTTATAGACATAGGGAAAGCTTCTGTCTTAAAAAAGGCAAATCTAGATGCCTAGCTAAAAAGCAGATTTCGTCTGCTTAATGCAAACATTTATCAAATAACATGCAAGTATAGCCCAGGTAAAGTCAGTATAATGATGGGGTATGGCCAGGAGCCAATCCTGCTACAAGTGAAATTAATGGAAGTCCCATTGACATCAAGAGGAGCTGGATCAGGACTATAAATAGTCATAGAGACATGCAGGAAACTTAATATTTGGTTTTTTTCTTGGGTACTTTATCTATCCTACCCTCGCTTTCCAGTACTCCACCTAGTTTCTCCTTTCCTCATTGATTATTCAGTACTTCCACATTGGCGCTTCCCACAAAATACAGTTAGGCATGATGTCCGCACCATGGAGCCTACCTCTAAGGCCACAGCCCTGCACTGAGACCTCCGCATGTGCAGAGCCCTATTTATTCCAGTGGGTGGCATTGTTTGGGCACAGAGATCCACTTAGTCATGTGCTTACTGTCCGAGTCAATTGAGCTACTATAATAAACTAGTATAATGGTCAGATTTCATTGATGTGGAATTCTGTTTTTAAAAATCTTGGGTGAGGTACTCTGTTCTTGGGGGGGTTATTAGCTTTTACAGAAGTGCATTTTAAGAGGGTTTTGAATGAAGTGGGAGTGGGTGTTTTGCACGTAAGGGTAAGGAATATGTTCCAAGAAAAAAGGGATGGCAAAGAAGAATAAAGAGAAGCAAGAATATGAGCAGTATACAAACCAGGTTTGGAGGAGGGCATGCTGGGAGGACCAGCAACATCAGGAGGGACTTCTCTAGACACAATACCATGCAAAATTCACAGAGCACTGCTGCTGCAGATCAAAAGTTAAGAAGAAAAATTTTCAGTAAAGACCTGTCAAAATTGACACCAGCAACATGCTGTTTTTAAAAAGCTACCCCCAACAGCTGTATTGGTAATGAATGACTTGAGCTGAGATGCTACTGTAGAAGTTTCTGTCACATTAACCAGATGATACTCATTGGCTGTGGCAGGTGTTGTTGAAACTGACAAATCTATTCTAGCTATTCTGTCAATTTTACCTTCCCTTTCCCCTTAAGTGTTCCATTTGCATTTTCATCACTGTCACAGTGATCGTCAAATACAGATCATCTTTATCAATTACACTCTTAGCCAAAACCTCACGTTGTCTGGCATTCAGGACCCCTTTTGTTTAGAACCACATGAGACTCACCACTGACTAAAACTATATTTGCTGTCTAACTTTCTTCTACACAGTGTTGTGCTGGAGAGAATAAACTGATGTGTCTATTAGAGCTGCTTTATTGAATCTGGATTGGAAATGTTCAATATTGGGTTTGTTAAAACTAATTATAAGATGTCTATTTTTGAGTGTTTTTCTGCCGCATTTACAATACATTGGATTCATAGATGCATAGATTAAGCTTTGATGACTAAGGAACTGGCAGGAAGAATAGATTCTTCAACAATATCATGCTTCAAAAAACCTGGTTAAATAAATTTGTCTTTGATTCAGTTTCCATCTTTTTGTAAGGCCTTGCTTTTAACCAGTTTTCCAGCTGTTTTCGCTAAGATACAAAGAGGTCAAGTGACTTAGGGCTAGATTCAAAAGGGAATTAGGCTGAGTGTTGCAACACCGAACTTTGAGGTGCCCAGCTCAGGTGGAACTTACTGCTCTGAGTTAGACACCTTGGCTCTCAATAAAAAATCCATGGAGAGAGTTAGGCACTTAAAAAAAGGTAGAGAACGTGGCTACCGCCTGTGAATCCCTGAGTGGGGAGCTTAGGGTGACCAGACAACAAGTGTGAAAAATCGGGACAGGGGTTGGGGGGTGGGTAATAGGAGCCTATATTAGAAAAAGACCCAAAAATCGTGACTGTGCCTATAAAATCGGGACATCTGGTCACCCTAGGGGAGCTACCTAAGCTAGACAGTAGGAAATGCTGAGGAGAGGGATGTGGCCTAAGCCTTGCCCTTCAAAGGGAGTTAGGCTACTAAGTCTGGACTGGAGGGATGTGCCATCATCAACTCAGGATTCAAAACCATGAATCCTCTCCTGGAGTTAACCAGCTGAAGCAGGTTGGTCCTTTCTTAAGGAAAGTTGAGGAGGAGGAGGTGGTTGCTGGTTGCCCCCCCTTTTAGCCAATATTCCAGTGGTTAGACCACTCATTGAGGATGTGGGAGATCTAAGTTCACATCACCATTTTACCTGATGTGGGATGAGGAGTAGTTCTCCCTACTCCCACATGAGTACCCTAACCACTGGGCTATGTCTCTCAAGCTCTCCTGTTGAAGCTGTTCCACTTTGTATAAATCATGAACCATTCATTGGAGCAGAGACTGGAGCCTGGGTATCCCACAGCCCAGATGAGCATGCCAACTACTTGGCTATAGAGTCAATATTTCTCTCTGGCCCAGTACATATTTCAGTGTTTATACATCATGGAATATTTTTCAACTGGAGAGACTGAGAGAGTGCCACCCCAGAATACCTCATAGCACAGTGGTTAGGGCAACCATGTGGGAAGTGTGAGACCTGGATTCAATTCCCTGCTCCTCTCAGGCAATGTGGGGAATTGAATCCAGGTCTCCCATATCCTGGGTGAGTGCTCTCACTGCTGGACAAAAGGGGACTGCTACCACCTCTTCCTTTTCTGGCAGCTGTTTCTCTTACGGGACCCAGTTTGATAGCCATGCCCTCAGGCAATTTCTGTGTCACCTGGAGTGCCTAGGGAACTTTAGTAGGGGGAATTTAGGCACCTACAGTCTTAGACTGAGCAGGAGTTTTGAGAATGCCAGTAAAATAGGTGAGATTTGAGTCATGGCTTTCTCAATTCTGAGTCCTTTCTGCTGGCCACTCACTATTGAGGGTTACTGAATTATACAATATTTTACATGATAAATGCAAGCACTGCACTAAATTGGCATATTTGACATCCTTATTAGCAGGAGTTAATTAGACCATAGTTTCCATGTCCAGAAAATGGACAGAATAGCATCCAAACACGGATTTAAGTATCTCGTAAGATTATGACTAATGAAGGTTCCATATATTGTTCTGCACTGGTGTTTTAGCTGAAGTATTAACAGCACTAAAAATGATGTATGCTGCTTTCCCCTAGTCCCTGGAAGGTCATTACCTAAGGTCACGCTTTATAAGATAACTTGCTATTTAGGTTTTAAGTGCTTTAGAGTAGAGAGCATTTAGTACTGTTTATACACAGCCTGTTCTCAGTTGGCCCCTAGGTGCTGCGATGATGAACATAATAAATAATCATATTTAAAATAGGTCAACAGAAGCAGAGGCCATTTAAAATAGGCAAGCAGAAGCAGATGCCAACTATCTTAAGGCTATGCAAGCCATGTGACTAGTCAGGCTTCATGGCAAACAGTACTATCACAATTTCAAGGACTTTTGCAAAACAAGTGGCTTTTAGGAGCAGTTTTGTGCACAGTATTATGAAAAATCTGAGTATGATTTTTGGCATTTGTCATTCCACTCAGGACCACAGAAAAAGACTTAAACATGTCTTCCGACAACTAGCTTTCCTTTACTTGAGATACATAGCCATCTTGTATCCCTTAGCTGGTGATGCCCAGCCATCTGCTATTCCAGGATGTTCCCAGAAGTGAATGAGAGTCGGAAGCTGGGGAGGGGGATGGGCATACAGCTTTGCTACATCGCTCTTGGGATGAGGAATAGGAACTGAGAACTTCTGATGATTGCAGCTTGTATTCGAGCGTGAATGCCAAAATTCTGTGGAAATGACCACATAGCATGAGCCCCATTGAACAATCTTTTTTTTTTAACTAGAAAAAAAGATACACCAGAATAAGGAAACAAAAATCAGAATTAGGAATATTAGTCCTCACTGTCATCCATACAGACACTGAAGCATAACATTTTCTCTACCCGTGCAGCTGTTACATATTGTTGTATCTGACTCTTGTTTGAGTCACTGGAAGAATTATGAATTTTAATTTATATTGAACTGGCAGAATAGACATAAGCAGGACATGTATATTTAATCACCACCTACAATCCCATTTACTTGCTACCTCATTTTATGTTATCTCTTTGCTGTTTGACTTGGTGTTGTTAGTGCAGGCAGCATAAGGCCTCTTGCTTTAACTGACTCAGTGAGTGCTGCAAATATTTGCTGAATAGGTGCAACCCCCTAGTGCACAACTAACCCCTAAAGATGCCTCTTGTGTATTTTTCATGTCATTATTTGTAGTGATAATGATAAAATATACATGCAGTGACCTACCTTGCCCCAAGCCAGTACTATACTCAGACAGAAGCTAGAGCTCAGCTGTGAGCCTTGCTTAGTATCTGGGAAGGAAAATAAAGAGAGTGTAAAGACCTCCCCCTCCCCGACCTTCCCCCTCCCCGTTCCCCTGCACAGGCTACTCCTGTCAGCAGATCATGTGTGAGGATGGCAGGGAGTGGGTGTAGCCTTGGCTGGTGTGCTGGGGAGCAAAACCAACGCAGCTGAGTCAGCATGGAGGGGGAAGAAAGCTACACCAGGAAAGGGTATGATGTAGTTCATGTTTCCCTGAGGGCAAGGGGAAAACTGGGGATCAAACCGTGACAGATTCCCTGCCCTGCTCCTGAGCCATGCCTAGAATTGCTAATTTTAGTTGGATGTATTCCTGGAGGTTTCATCAAATGACAGAATCTTTAATTAAAGATCAATCTTTAATTCCTGGAGACTACAGGACAATCCTGGAGGCTTGGCAACACTAGCATCCCAGCTACATGCCCTTCCTTACTCATGGAGGGTTGCAAGGTGCCAGTCTAACACTATAGAGCCGCTCACTACAACTTCTTGGCTCACTAATGTTTTGAGATGACCCATTTTCAGCATTCTTTAACACCATTGTAGTTTTTAAGGTCAAAGGGGACCATGCAATTATCTAGTCTGATCTTCTGCATAGCACAGATCAAAGAATTACACCAAGTGGTTCCTGTACCAAACCTACAACAAATCCATGATATGCTGGTACTATAATCAAGGCAGGTGGATTTTATTTTGCCTCATTTCAAAGCCACTTGAACAATGTGGGTTTCAAAGTTCTGAACTGGAACATTATTGGGTCCATTTTCTGCTTAGGAGAGTCTGTCCTGAAAAAAGTCCAGTGAAAAAACAGTGAAAATGTAGCCAAGAGCAGTGAAAAATAAACATAGAGAAATTCTGGCTGGGATAAGGGAGCAGAGCAATACTTGGAGCAATTATCTCACTTCAGTTGAGTTCCTGTCATATTCTTGAATTAGTTCACCCATCGAACCGAATGTGCTCAATTACAAGTGTTCTCTTATTTTAATTTTTCTTTTGCCTTTCTGGAAACTTAATCCAAAATCTTCACATTTGGGTGCCTAACGTTAACGTCCTAAACTCATATTCAGGCACCTAAACAGAAGTGGTCATTTTGACTGGCGAGCAAACGAAACTGTTATAATCACACATCTTTTTTTAAATTGTATTTTCTGCTCTACCACAACTCAAAAAGGGTTGCTGAGATTTTCCTGAAACTTTCCTAAAGAGTTCAATTTTGGGCTGAGACTGAGTATGAGGAGTTATTTTCAAAGGTGAACTATTCAGTAAGTTATGAGAAACAGGGCAATGATCATAGAATTCTTCATAAACATGGAACTTTAAGTATGAGCAGAGTACCTTCCAACTACCCACAAGCTGAATATAAGCACAAGCACATTATTACATCAGATACATTTGCTGGGAAATTGTCTATATTAGCACATTTTTAAAAATTCATGCCTACAATACAACAATTGATGCTGTTACAAAATACACATTCTGATAGTGTTTTAAGATTGATGTCTATCAAGGTGTTTAAGCATAGCTACCAATCTACTTTAATATTTCGTAATAATAATAATTAATAAGAATAACTAATAATACTGCGCTGCTTTCCTTTAGATAGCTTCTCCCCATATATTAAACTTGTGAATCTACTACAGATTCTTTGCCATTTTTTGACCCCAACTCCTTTCCTAGCACTCCATACATCTATATTTCTCCTCTTTCCCTTCCCTTCCAGCCAAGGCCAGAGTAAATAAAGGAGTTTTGAGGCCTTCAAGGCTGTGTAAAATGGCTGAATGGCAAAGTAATGAACACTCTTTGTGACTGGAGTCATAGACACGTATTTATTGCTAAGCAACACAGGCTGATGTCAATGAGTTTTTCCAAATGCAGATGGTGAGTAGGTTTGTTGAACATTTGAAATCATTCTAATATAAATCTTGAAGTTTGGTTCTAACATAAACACAAAATATGCTCAGCTGGTCAGAATGAAGATCTTTTCAGAGTGGAAATAGAGGGCAACATGAATTTAATAATAGTTTCTGCACATACTTATAGGTGAGATTATTCATAGCTGCATCTACTAAAAATCACAAGTGAAGCTTTCAAAAACACCTGCAAACCCTCCTAAAGTGATGGTATTCTTAACAGTTACTGTTAAAAATAAGGGAAGAACCATGTTTTATTTTGAGGGGGTTGTTCTGATTATAAATAATATTCCTAGGAGTTACTTGGTTTCTCATGAATGTAAGATTCATAGTATTGCTCAGTGAATACCAGTGGCACCATATTCTTTCCCACACTGCTCTGCCAGAACATCTCACTGCGAATATAACTGCTGTTCCATTGCTGAGTAGTGATGAATGATTCTGGTGAGGAGAAGTTGTGCCAAATTATATAAAATGCTTGTACTGTGGGAATGTGTACACCAAACTCATCTGATAATCTCCATCTGAGCCCAAAGTTTCTAGGGAGAAAAACAAATTCGTTTGTCAGCTCCAAGTGCCGCCCCTCTCCCCCCTCCCCCCCCCCGGTGAAAATCATGGTGATCAGCTGAATTTTGACACAGAACTTACCATCAACATGAAGGTCAGTACACCAGAGGGCGGCTTAAAGGACAAATTCTTTTGACTCCCAGGTGGCTTGGGCAGCTTGCTGGGAAACAAATTTAGGGATCAAAAGCAGCCCCTAGGAGGGGGCCTGGCTACACTGCAGTGGGGATGTGTTCGGTCTTAGGAAAAAAAGAGAGTGCAAGAAGCCAAACAGTTCTTAAAGCTTACAAACAGAACTGCACAGCATCGATGGCAGTATCAATGGAAAGGCTGCAAAAATAGCAGTTTCATGGGATAGAAATCAGTTCACTAAATCAGTTGGCAATGGTTCTAACATGTAGATGTGCAAAATGCTCTAGCCTTTTTAGTTTGGCATATGAACAAACCATTTTTATCTAAAGTTGTTCTGAGTCATTGTAGAATAAAGGTGTTAGTTTGGGCTAGTCTGCACAGAGGTCTCTTGTGCAAGGGAGATGCAAGGGAGAGTGGTTAAATTACCTTAGCTTCCAATACCTGGGTAAAGAAGAACTTACTGAGAATGCAGCAGGGGTTAGCAGGGGAACATTTGTTCACTTTATAGTAGGTTAGTTGGCTGTTTTCAGGAAAGTACTTGAAGCCACTTTTTATCTATTCAGATTGTTTGAGGACAAAGATTAGAATTGGGTGAATTCACTAAAGGAAAAAAATGATTAATTTTGGGTGATGATTGTATGTGGGGGGAGTTCTGTTTGGGTTTTTAAATTTTTCTTCATATTTCATTACATTTTTGTGAACCCAGTCCTATTCACTCTGGATGTAGTTGATAGTCATAAGTGTTCACCTCCTGCTAAGAAGAAATAATTTTTGAACTCTGAGTTATTCACTTTCACAGTTCACTGTTAGCTATTTGTGCTGTGTGGTCACGTGGTATTATTTCTGCTATCTTGACTGGATGATCGACGCTTAACTGGAAAAAGATAAGTAGCAAACAGTGAATAATGTATATTGAATAATGAAACTTTCAGAATTCACAGATATTTCATAGACAATCAGCCATCCAAATATTTGTGAATAATAAATAATATGACCTCAGTAATAGCAGAAAATTTTCTGCTATTACTGAGGTCATATTATTTTCAATTTTCAACCATCTCTACTCAAAATACTTTACTCCTGATCACCAGGCATGTACACTATGCCACAGAATTCTGTTGTTCTTTTCTGTCTTTAGCACACTGCTGAAATATCTAGCAGTCATGCCATTTCTTTTTAATAGCTACTAACTTGGAAAAGATTAAAAACAAAATATGAAAACTTGTCAAGAGGTAAAGGGCTGTGAAAAAAGAAAACTACTGAAAACTGTAATCAGTATTGTTTTAAAAAAAATTAAAGTCTTAGTTTTGTCTGTGATAAATGCATATTTCAAAGACTAATATTGTAGATTTAGTACTTGGGAAAATATCTTGACAAAATCTTGAGGCTGAAGTATTTATTTATCTGTGAAACAATTTTATAGAATGCTCAGTGGCAGTACAAGCTTTCCTGCCCCATCAACGTGCTTTCACCTTGAGCTGGTCAGACCATCTCCAGAGGTGAGAGTTTTTCAGTCTCCATGTCTATTGTCCCAGACTTGTGGAAAGCAAGACAAGATACAGGGGATGTGGTTTAATTATTAATTCATCTAGCAACTCTCTGGCCAATACTTATATAGTGCAAAGTCCTTTTACCTGTAAAGGGTTAAGAAGCTAAGATAACCTCGCTGGCACCTGACCAAAATGACCAATGAGGAGACAAGATACTTTCAAAGCTGGAGGGGGGGGGGGGAACAAAGGGTCCTCTCTGTCTGTGTGACGCTTTTGCCGGGACCTTTCACCTGGTGGAGGGCTGCCATTAGCTTCCCACCCCTCCATAGCTAATCTCCAGACTTCTGCTGGGATCCTACTGCCCTTCCCTCGAATAAGGGTTAAGGGGCTGGTAAATCAGGATTGTCTCCTGTCTGCCACAGACACCAGGAGCCCTGACCCTAATCCCCAGTTTCTTTCAGGAAACCAAATCGTCTATGGAACAACTATCTTCTCTGCATGTGGCAGGCTGCTCCCCGCTGCCTCCTTATAGCAGTTGTTAATCCAGGCATGAGAGGAGGGTCAGGCTGGAGAGACAGGGTTTAGCTACCCTCTCCAGGTGCTCAGGGGCCAAGGGCTTACCAGAATGACACTTTGCCACCCACCAGCTTAATAGATGCCTTTCTCCCCTCTTCCCTCCCACAGGCCAGTCACCCCTCTCCACCCTGGAGGGATGGGGGACCTTTAAAGAAGCCACTACCCTCTTTTCCCAACAAGCCCTTGAGGTTGCAGGGGGTGCATTCTGCTGTCAGCCTGTCTGTTGAGACTGGAAACAAGGGCTCAAATTAGTGTCAGGCATGATGGCAGGGCGTTCTGTGTGCCATGGAAATCTTTCTCCCGGTAACCTATCAAAAATGTGCCATATTAGCTCATTTTACAAAATGTAATTAATTGAATATTGAACCAAATGGCAACTTGGTCAACAGAAGAAACAACACTGCTGTTTTTTGTGTTTTGTCTGTTGGATTTCCATGTACTGATTTTCACTGGTTATTTACAAAGTTCTCTCCCACTATAGCTCCTCCCAGATAGCAGCATGTACACTGCAGACTCCACCACAGATTCGAGAAAGCATCCCTACCCAGGAAAACACTTAGGGTATGTCTACACTACGAAATTAGGTCGAATTTATAGAAGTCGGTTTTTTAGAAATCGGTTTTATATATTCGAGTGTGTGTGTCCCCACAGAAAATGCTCTAAGTGCATTAAGTGCATTAACTCGGCGGAGCGCTTCCACAGTACCGAGGCAAGCGTCGACTTCCGGAGCGTTGCACTGTGGGTAGCTATCCCACAGTTCCCACAGTCTCCGCTGACCATTGGAATTCTGGGTTGAGATCCCAATGCCTGATGGGGCTAAAACATTGGCGCGGGTGGTTCTGGGTACATATCGTCAGGCCCCCGTTCTCACCCTCCCCCCGTGAAAGCAAGGGCAGACAATCATTTTGCGCCTTTTTTCCTGAGTTACCTGTGCAGACGCCATACCACGGCAAGCATGGAGCCCGCTCAGGTAACTGTCACCCTATGTCTCCTGGGTGCTGGCAGACGTGGTACGGCATTGCTACACAGTAGCAGCAACCCCTTGCCTTGTGGCAGCAGACGGTACAGTACGACTGGTAGCCGTCATCGTCATGTCTGAGGTGCTCCTGGTCGCCTCTGTGAGGTCGATCAGGAGCGCCTGGGCAGACATGGGTGCAGGGACTAAATTTGGAGTGACTTGAGCAGGTCATTCTCTTTAGTCCTGCAGTCAGTCCTATTGAACCGTCTTATGGTGAGCGGGCAGGCGATACGGACTGCTAGCAGTCGTACTGTACCATCTTCTGCCGAGCAGCCATGAGATGTGGATGGCATGCAGTCCTTCTGCACCATCTGCTGCCAGCCAAAGATGTAAAAGATAGATGGAGTGGATCAAAACAAGAAATAGACCAGATTTGTTTTGTACTCATTTGCTTCCCCCCCTCCCCTGTCTAGGGGACTCATTCTTCTAGATCACACTGCAGTCACTTACAGAGAAGGTGCAGCGAGGTAAATCTAGCCATGTATCAATCAGAGGCCAGGCTAACCTTCTTGTTCCAATAAGGACAATAACTTAGGTGCACCATTTCTTATTGGAACCCTCCGTGAAGTCCTGCCTGAAATACTCCTTGATGTAAAGCCACCCCCTTTGTTGATTTTAGCTCCCTGAAGCCAACCCTGTAAGCGCCCCTCCCAGCGTCAGAGCAATGGCAAACAATCGGGCATCTGAGAGTGCTGTCCAGAGCAGTCACAATGGAGCACTCTGATGGGGCTAAAACATTGTCGTGGGTGGTTCTGGGTACGTGTCGTCAGGCCCCCGTTCCCTCCCTCCCTCCTTGAAAGCAAGGGCAGACAATCGTTTCGCGCCTTTTTTCATGAGTTACCTGTGCAGACGCCATACCACGGCAAGCATGGAGCCAGCTCAGGTAACCGTCACCCTATGTCTCCTGGGTGCTGGCAGACGCGGTACGGCTTTGCTGCACAGTAGCAGCAA
Source organism: Lepidochelys kempii (assembly GCF_965140285.1). Lineage (NCBI taxonomy): Eukaryota > Metazoa > Chordata > Testudines > Cheloniidae > Lepidochelys > Lepidochelys kempii. The sequence goes on from NC_136382.1 coordinate 61,759,292, forward strand.
CCCATTGCCTTCTGGCAGCAGACGGTGCAATACGATTGGTAGTCGTCCTTGTCGTGTCCGAGGAGCTCCTGGCCACGTCGGCTGGGAGCGCCTGGGCAGACATGGGCGCAGGGACTAAATTTGGAGTGACTTGACCAGGTCATTCTCTTTAGTCCTGCAGTCCTATTGAACCGTCTTATGGTGAGCGGGCAGGCGATACGGACTGCTAGCAGTCGTACTGTACCATCTTCTGCCAGGCAGGCAAGAGATGAGGATTGCTAGCAGTCGTATTGTACCATCTTATGCCAGGCAGGCAAGAGATGAAGATGGCTAGCAGTCGTACTGTACCATCTTCTGCCGAGCAGCCATGAGATGTGGATGGCATGCAGTCCTTCTGCACCGTCTGCTGCCAGCCAAAGATGTAAAAGATAGATGGAGTGGGTCAGAACAAGAAATAGACCAGATTTGTTTTGTACTCATTTGCCTCCTCCCCTGTCTAGATCACACTGCAGTCACTCACAGAGAAGGTGCAGCGAGGTAAATCTAGCCATGTATCAATCAGAGGCCAGGCTAACCTCCTTGTTCCAATAACAACGATAACTTAGATGCACCATTTCTTAGTGGAACCCTCCGTGCAGTCCTGCCTGAAATACTCCTTGATGTACAGGCACACCCTTTGTTGATTTTAGCTCCCTGAAGCCAACCCTGTAAGCCGTGTCGTCAGTCGCCCCTCCCTCCGTCAGAGCAACGGCAGACAATCGTTCCGCGCCTTTTTTCTGTGCGGACGCCATACCAAGGCAAGCATGGAGGCCGCTGAGCTCATTTTGGCAATTAGGAGCACATTAACCACCACACGCATTATCCAGCAGTATATGCAGCACCAGAACATGGCAACGCGATACCGGGCGAGGAGGCGACGTCAGCACGGTCCCGTGAGTGATCAGGACATGGACACAGATTTCTCTGAAAGCATGGGCCCTGACAATGCATGCATCATGGTGCTAATGGGGCAGGTTCATGCTGTGGAACGCCGATTCTGGGCTCGGGAAACAAGCACAGACTGGTGGGACCGCATAGTGTTGCAGGTCTGGGACGATTCCCAGTGGCTGCGAAACTTTCGCATGCGTAAGGGCACTTTCATGGAACTTTGTGACTTGCTTTCCCCTGCCCTGAAGCGCATGAATACCAAGATGAGAGCAGCCCTCACAGTTGAGAAGCGACTGGCGATAGCCCTGTGGAAGCTTGCAATGCCAGACAGCTACCGGTCAGTTGGGAATCAATTTGCAGTGGGCAAATCTACTGTGGGGGCTGCTGTGATGCAAGTAGCTCACGCAATCAAAGATCTGCTGATATCAAGGGTAGTGACCCTGGGAAATGTGCAGGTCATAGTGGATGGCTTTGCTGCAATGGGATTCCCTAACTGTGGTGGGGCTATAGACGGAACCCATATCCCTATCTTGGCACCGGAGCACCAAGCCGCCGAGTACATAAACCGCAAGGGGTACTTTTCGATAGTGCTGCAAGCTCTGGTGGATCACAAGGGACGTTTCACCAACATCAACGTGGGATGGCCGGGAAAGGTGCATGATGCTCGCATCTTCAGAAACTCTGGTCTGTTTCAAAAGCTGCAGGAAGGGACTTTATTCCCAGACCAGAAAATAACTGTTGGGGATGTTGAAATGCCTATATGTATCCTTGGGGACCCAGCCTACCCCTTAATGCCGTGGCTCATGAAGCCGTACACAGGCAGCCTGGACAGTAGTCAGGAGCTGTTCAACTACAGGCTGAGCAAGTGCAGAATGGTGGTAGAATGTGCATTTGGACGTTTAAAGGCGCGCTGGCGCAGTTTACTGACTCGCTTAGACCTCAGCAAAACCAATATTCCCACTGTTATTACTGCTTGCTGTGTGCTCCACAATATCTGTGAGAGTAAGGGGGAGACGTTTATGGCGGGGTGGGAGGCTGAGGCAAATCGCCTAGCTGCTGGTTACGCGCAGCCAGACACCAGGGCGGTTAGAAGAGCACAGGAGGGCGCGGTACGCATCAGAGAAGCTTTGAAAACCAGTTTCATGACTGGCCAGGCTACGGTGTGAAAGTTCTGTTTGTTTCTCCTTGATGAAACCCGCCGCCCCTTGGTTCACTCTACTTCCCTGTAAGCTAACCACCCTCCCCTCCTCCCTTTAATCATTGCTTGCAGAGGCAATAAAGTCATTGCTGCTTCACAGTCATGCATTCGTTATTCATTCATCACACAAATAGGGAGATGACTACCAAGGTATCCCAGGAGGGGTGGTGGAGGGAAGGAAAATGCCACACAGCACTTTAAGCACAGCACTTTAAAAGTTTACAACTTTAAAATTTATTGAATGACAGCCTTCTTTTTTTTTGGGCAATCCTCTGTGGTGGAGTGGCTGGTTGGCCGGAGGCCCCCCCCCCACCGCATTCTTGGGCGTCTGGGTGTGGAAGCTATGGAACTTGGGGAGGAGGGCGGTTGGTTACAGAGGGGCAGCAGTGGCAGTCTGTGCTCCAGCTGCCTTTGCTGCAGCTCAACCATACACTGGAGCATACTGGTTCGGTCCTGCAGCAGCCTCAGCATTGAATCCTGCCTCCTCTCATCATGCTGCCGCCACATTTGAGCTTCAGCCCTGTCTTCAGCCCACCACTTACTCTCTTCAGCCCTCCATCTCTCCTCCCGGTCATTTTGTGCTTTCCTGCACTCTGACATTATTTGCCTCCACGCATTCGTCTGTGCTCTGTCAGTGTGGGAGGACAGCATGAGCTCGGAGAACATTTCATCGCGAGTGCGTTTTTTTTTCTTTAGAAGCTTCACTAGCCTCTGGGAAGGAGAAGATCCTGTGATCATTGAAACACATCCAGCTGGTGGAGAAAAAAAAAGGGACAGCGGTATTTAAAAAGACACATTTTATAAAACAGTCGCTACACTCTTTCAGGGTAAACCTTGCTGTTAACATTACATACATAGCACATGTGCTTTCGTTACAAGGTCGCATTTTGCCTCCTCCCACCGCGTGACTACCCCCTCAACCTTCCCCCCTCCCTGTGGCTAACAGCGGGGAACATTTCTGTTTAGCCACAGGCAAACAGCCCAGCAGGAATGGGCTCCTCTGAGTGTCCACTGAAGAAAAGCACTCTATTTCAACCAGGTGACCATGAATTATATCTCACTCTCCTGAGGATAACACAGAGAGATAAAGAACGGATTTTGGTTGAATGCCAGCAAACATACACTGCAATGCTTTGTTCTACAGTGATTCCCGAGTACGTGTTACTGGCCTGGAGTGGTAAAGTGTCCTACCATGAAGGACGAAATAAGGCTGCCCTCCCCAGAAACCTTTTGCAAAGGCTTTAGGACTACATCTAGGAGAACCGCAAATGCCAGGGCAAAGTAATCCTTTCACATGCTTGCTTTTAAACCATGTATAGCATTTTAAAAGGTACACTCACCAGAGGTCCCTTCTCCGCCTGCTGGGTCCAGGAGGCAGCCTTGGGTGGGTTCGGGGGGTACTGGCTCCAGGTCTAGGGTGAGAAACAGTTCCTGGCTGTCGGGAAAACCGGTTTCTCCGCTTGCTTGCTGTGAGCTATCTACAACCTCCTCCTCATCATCATCTTCTTCGTCCCCAAAACCTACTTCCGTATTGCCTCCATCTCCATTGAAGGAGTCAAACAACACGGCTGGGGTAGTGGTGGCTGAACCCCCTAAAATGGCATGCAGCTCATCATAGAAGCGGCATGTTTGGGGCTCTGACCCAGAGCGGCTGTTCGCCTCTCTGGTTTTCTGGTAGGCTTGCCTCAGCTCCTTCAGTTTCACGCGGCACTGCTTCGGGTCCCTGTTATGCCCTCTGTCCTTCATGCCCTGGGAGATTTTCAGAAAGGTTTTGGCATTTCGAAAACTGGAACGGAGTTCTGATAGCATGGATTCCTCTCCCCAAACAGCGATCAGATCCCGTACCTCCCGTTCGGTCCATGCTGGAGCTCTTTTGCGATTCTGGGACTCCATCATGGTCACCTGTGCTGATGAGCTCTGCATGGTCACCTGCAGCTTGCCACGCTGGCCAAACAGGAAATGAGATTCAAAAGTTCGCGGTTCTTTTCCTGTCTACCTGGCCAGTGCATCTGAGTTGAGAGTGCTGTCCAGAGCGGTCAGAATGGAGCACTCTGGGATAGCTCCCGGAGGCCAATACCATCGAATTGTGTCCACAGTACCCCAAATTCGAGCCGGCAACGTCGATTTAAGCGCTAATCCACTTGTCAGGGGTGGAGTAAGGAAATCGATTTTAAGAGCCCTTTAAGTCGAAATAAAGGGCTTCATTGTGTGGACGGGTGCAGGTTTAAATCGATTTAACGCTGCTAAATTTGACCTAAAGTCCTAGTGTAGACCAGGGCTTACATACATGTTTAGCTCTTACTGAAGTCAATGGGACAGAAGCACACACTTAAAGTTACGCAAGTGCTGACCTAAATAGGGGTGGATGTAAACATTTGCTTACATGCTTTCCTGCATCAGGGCTACCATGTGGCTGATTCCACTCCCAACTAATGCACCCATTGCTGCTTCCCCAGCGAGAATTTCAAACCCCTTCTGCCTAGCACGCACATTCTGCTTTCCAGCCTGGGCTCCATTTCAATCTATGCCTCACCAGCCATAGCCACATGTGACTTGAAGTCTGCCCCAAGTACCTGCTTTAGTTGATTAGGAACCTGATATAGTGCACATAACTGCCCAGTATTTTTTCAATATACGATCTTATTTATGTCTCAACCAATTAATCCAAACTTGGCAAGGCACTAATTCCTTCTCACATAGAGGAGCAGTTCCTCATGCAAATAGCCCCATTAAAGCCAGTGAGTCTACTCACGTAAGTAATTACTCCACAGTTGGGCCCTTAATACTGCCCAAAAGCAACTCTGAAGTTTTGAATCCCAACACAAAATCATGGGAGTACTTTTCAGATAGTGTGAAAATTTCCTGTTCTCATGTTCAAATAGGGTTAATCCCATTTTTGTGGGGCAAAAATACCTTAAGGCTGAAAGAAGCTAAGAAATTTAAGATTAAAAGCTTACAATCAAGTGGCCAATTGGGATGGATAAACGTGTCTGGATGAAATAACTTTTGAACAGCTATTGAAAACAAACCCAAACTCTAGACCCTTTAAGGTTCATCATTCTCTGGTGGCCATGTCAGCTTTAACTAGACCATCAATTAAGGAATATGACAATAAGACAGTCTCATGAGATCTGTGTTTAACTATGATACCACCACTGCCCCACAGCTATGGAGCTTTGAAAAGTTACTGTTCCTTCAACAGCCTGAATCACATAAGTGCTATGTAAGTGTGCAATTTGTGGTCTGAATGTGTAGACGTGCCAATGCGCCTTTTTAATATGATTCTTCCATCTTAGATGTTGCTTACCTCACAGAGAATGGGGTACAGAGGACATCCCACATTTATTAATTGGTTGCAAAGCACCCTACAGTACTAAAATATGTGAACCCTTTCTTTTTTTTAGTAAATATGGAAGAACCTTTTGTGAGCATAGCATTCAGTTCCTCATCGGTGATGTTCCAGCAAGCGTTGCAATAAATCCAGTTTCTGAATTTAGTCCTCTGAGGACCTCAAGATAGGCCAAAACCAAATGAATTTGTTTGGCTCTTTGAATGTGCTGCATACAGTATTGCCTGATAATTCACTAACAAATTTATAACTTGGTTTTCAAGGGGGAATAAAGGGAAATAATTGGCCTCAAAGGAAGCATCTTTAAGAACAAACATGTTTTCTCTGTGTTCTCTTAGGGAAAGAACCACTGGGGAAAAAAAACAGTGGCAGGTAGTGCTTTTATTACTGGAAAAACCGCTCTTGATATATTATTAGTTTGAAACTCAGTAACTCAGGTAACATCTCTCCTAAAGGATTTATCTTTTCTATGAGGCCCTATGAACTCTAGGGTCTGTTGCTGTGGAGGGTGTGAGAGAGATGTAAGCAAATAAATATTTTCCTCTGAAAACCATGCTGAAGTCAAAGATTCTCTAATGTCAAATGACATAGTATATTTTCCTTCTTTTCTTTTTGGGCTGTTGCCTGATGCCTCAATGACAACTTGATTAACGAAAAGAAAAGGAGATGCTGATCATGAAAGATCTAGAAATTTATTTTTTAAAATAAAACGCGCTAGCTATTAAACATTTTATTCTGGATCTTCAGTAGGTATAAATCAACATAGCTCAACTGATTTTTAAAAATAAATGATCAAGTCAATGGAGTCACACGGATTTATGCCAGCTTAGGATCTGGCCCTTTAAATATGTGTAGCTTGCTTAACACTAAGGCTATTCTAGCATACCTTCCAAGATCATTGTCTTCTATTTTCTGAAGTTAAGCATGGTTTAAAGTTCAACTTGGCCTGGCCTCAGACTGCTTATTTGACTCTTTGGCCCAGATACTGAGCAGTTCACCCCATGCTAATGGGTCTCCCACAGCCTTGCCCTAACAATACTCCTGAATGCTTGGCTAGTGAGTCCTGCTCAGAGGTCAAAATGATTGCCAGCTGTGGGGTCAAGAAGGAATTTTCTCCCAGGTCAGTTGATCAGGGACCTTGGGGGAGTGGGGGAGTCATCTTGCTCTGCAGCATGGAGTGCAGATCACCTACTAGGATCATCTGGGTATATTTCTCCTAATCCAGTTGTCTGCCTATGGCCCACAACAGGTTAGTGTTCTGAGGACAGAAATACTAGAGTCTAAAGTCACTGTGCTCAATGTAGAGGTATCTGGGTTAAATATAATGGCCTGTGATATACAGGAGGTCATACTAGATAATCTAATGGCCTCTTCTGGCCTTAAACCCTATGAAACTAAGTGGTGCCTTTATATGGGCTTGGAACTGTCTCAGCTGATCAGAGCACTGCAAGTTGCTGCATTATTAGTGGCTATGGGGAATCTGGTTTACATAACGACCATATAGTTATTTCTGAATATTCCACTCGGACCACTGTCCCAGAACACACATCCATATGTCCTCATAAATAAAGTCACTACACTATCTGAATCCCTCTGAAAGCTCTCTCCCCACCTACCTGAGATAAGAGATAGAATGGGTCATTATCCAATTGCACATAAATGAAAGTGTGTGCACACCTCTTGCATCCATGTATACTGGCTCTCCGCCAGGCTGACAAATTCTCAGCAAAATCAGGCCAGTAGAGACAGGTATGAAGCATGATTTCCCAGATGCTCCAGTGTTAAGACACAAGGTGCTCCACTAGGGCAAAGAAAACTCATTCAGGTGAGCTCACTACTCCCTCAACCAGGTTTTTTTTTTCCATTGATACATATATTTTAATGCCAGAAGGGACCAATATGACCATCTCATTTGACCTTCTATATACCACAGGCCATAGGACCTAACACAGTAATTCCTTCATTAAGCCCATAAATTCTGTGTGAACTAGCATATCTTTTAGAAAGAGATCCAGTCTTGATTTAAAGACTTCATGTAATGGAGAAGCCACCATGTTTCTTGGTAAATTGTTCCAATACTTATTACTCTCACTGTTAAAATTTACACCCTATTTCTAGTCTGGATTTGTCTAGTTTCTGTTTCTAACCCATAGACATTGTTATGCCTTTGTCTGAGAGATTCAAGAGCCATCTACAATCAGAAATCTCTTCCACATGTAGGTACTTCTGAACCATAATCAAGTTACCTCTTAACCTTCTCTTAGATTAAATTAAATAGATATAGAGTTTCTTTAGTCTCTAGCTATAAAGCATGTTCTCCAGACCTCAAATGATTCTTTCTGGATTATCAACATCCTTACTGAAGTGTTGACACCAGAACTGAACCCACTGTGCCAGTAATGATCTAACTAATGCTGTGTACAGAGATAATACCACCTCCCTACTCCTACTCAATATTCATCTGCTTATACATCCAAGAAACATGCCAGCCTTGTTACCTACAGCGTTGCATTTGGTTATCTACTATTCTCCCTAAATCCTTTCCAGTATCACTATATTCTAGGAGACAATCATCCATCCTAGAAATGAGTCCTACATTTTTTCACTCGTGATGGATCCTGCTTTCTGCTCCCTCCCACTCAGGGACAGAGAAGAAGTTTGAAGGGGCAAGACCAGAGTTTCAAGAATGCACAAATTCACCTTGCCCTCGCAAAAAAGTTAAGCTGGGCTGGAAGGGTTGGGGTAACTGCTGTTTCCCCACCCCACCAACTTATTGCCCTGAGCAGCTGAAGATCTTTGAGCCTGACAAACCTATCACTCTGGCTCTCAGATGTATTTTGGAACAGTCAGCTGGCTTTCCAAGCAGTTTCCTAAATTACCCCCTGCCCAGGGTCTTGTCAGCAGTGTAGCAGCTATGCAGATGTTGTTAAAGGGGATCTTCCTCACAAGATTTCGTAAGTTGTGTGCTGCATACTGGAATAGGGTCTGTATTTCTCCCCATTTAAATATAAAAGCAATTATTTTTAGTGGAGGCAGAAGTGAAGACTGCAATGAGAGTGTTCTATATCTGTACAGATGTAAATAATTGTTCTTTGGAGGCTACCAAAAATACTTCAGAAACAGAAGAGAGACAATAGATAACAAAGGAGCGGGGGAGTAGATATAGTGAAAAGCAATTGGGAAGTTATATAATTACAATTATATAACTTTGTACCTTTTAGCTTTTTAGTGTACAGGGGAGATGTGTTTCTGAATCTATGAATGGATTTCTCAGAAGTCAGTAACTCCATAAAGGTGACTTCACAAAAGTCATGGGAGTAGGAGATATGACCAGGCAGAGCCATGGTGTTCTGGCTTGCCTTAACCTACTGTATCTCCTATTCAGCTAACTTCTTTCCCAGCCACTACAGAACACAATCAGAAAAGCAACCCAAAAGAACACAGGAATGCTTTCGTTTGGAATTCTGCTAAGATGTATCCAAGTATTCAGCCACAGTAAATATCAGTTTTGCCACCTAATTCCCCATGTTTTGTAAACTTAATAATTATAATCCATTTTCAGATTTTGATTTATACTCCTTTAAGCTATCTAAAGTAAAAATGGCCCTGAGACACAACACTCAGATACAAGTCAGAACTACAGAAACATTTTGGGGTGTCTGGATACAGAGTATTGATTTGGGGCCATCCAATAAATAAAATAGGGAGCAAAAAAATTCCACTGAAAAATCTCATACAAAATTCCATTAGTGCTTGATCCCAGAAATACATGCACTTCTGTGGTCAGTAATAGAGCGTTGTGCTTTAAATTTTGAAAGATGCAGATTCCACACTAAATTGTGCTCCTTAGGAGCAATATTTTAATTGCTCCAAAATCTAGCTCCTAGGAGAACATGTATTATCTTTGCTCACTGAGATTTTAAGTGACAAGATTTTTAATGACAAATTAAGTCTGATTAGCTTTTAGTTGCAGGCATGCACGTAACTCCTCTTCATTTAAATGGCAGTGATGCGTGTGCAACTGTTGAGAGGATTGAGCCATCTCTCTCTCTGATATATCAATGATTTTAAAAGCATACATTTCCTTCTTTATGTTGTACTTAATATAATATGTTATTAATATTTTACTTTCATTTTTATGACTATTTAAGATGTTAGTTTACTTTTTGTAACTCTCTCAGTTTGAGGAAAGGAAATTGACTGATCAGTTTTACTTTTGCTTGTGGCCAGTTTCTAGTCAATTTCATTCCCTCCTTTTTAAGCAGTAGCATAATATTTGGGTCACAGACATAGTAACAGATAACGCTCAGTGCTTTGGAGGAGAGGGAATGCAAGGAGGCTCCCTCCCACAATGCAGCAGCCACGTACGTTTGCTGTCAGGACTGCAGTTGTGCCCAGGCACTGTGTAGGATGATCCATCCTGCCTCCTTATGGATGTCTTGTGGATAGCTTTCAGATCAACATGGCTAAAACAGAGGTGGTAATTTTCCTTACCCCATGCCCTGTCCCTTCTCTTTTTTCTTGATCACCGTGGACAAAATGGACACTCAGGCCCATAACCTGGGCATCAGCTTCAACTTGGGCTTCTCTCTCTAAATCTTGCTTGGTTTTTCTGCATAGCATCTCTAAGATATGGCCTTTCCACACAGCTAAAACCTTTGTCCTGGCTCTCTCATCTTCCATCTCAGCTTCTGCAACATCCTTTTCTCTGGCCTTGACAAATCCCATCTTGCTCCACTCATATCAGTTCAAAATGTTGCAGCAAAGATCATTTTCCTAGCCTGTCACTTTGACTGCGTCACCCCCCTCCTTACATTCCTCCACTGGCTCCCCCTTTTTCCATCACAGCAAAGGTAAGCTACTTGACTTCACTTTCAGATATCTTCATGACCTTTCTCCACCCTGCCAATCATCTCTCATTTACAATCCAGAAATCAACTCCCACCTCTGTGGCCCATGATCCCAACCTCCATCACCCACTTGTTAAATCTCCAAACAAGCCCCTTTTCTCCTATGCTGCCCCTCACACTTTGGAGAGGTTTCTTTTACCCATCTACAAAACTACTTCATTGTCCTCCTTCAAAACCCTTCTTAGCAGCCTCCTTTGTCATAATGCCTATAAAAAAGCCTGACAGTTAAGCAGCTGGTGTACCAAGATCACTGCCTATCATGCTGACCAATTTTGTCTCATTTCCTTGTGTTCTATCATCTCTCTCTCTCTCTCTCTCTCTCTCTCTCTCTCTCTCTATATATATATATATATATATATATCAACCTCTTGTCTCTTGTCTTTTACTTAGATTGCAATCTCTTTGGGGCAGGGACCATCTTTTTGTTCTGAATTTGTACAGCACCTAGCACAATGGGGTCCTGGTCCATGACTAGGGCTCCTAGGCAGTAAAGTAATATAAACAATAAATAACAACATTTTACAGATGGGGAACTAAGGCTCAGAGTTTAAGTGACTTTCCCAAGTTTGCACAAGGAGTCTGTGACAAAGCGAACAATTGACCACATATCTCCTGAGTCTTAGCCCACTGTCTTAACCACAAGTCTGTTGTTCCCCTGGAAGGCTAGCATTCAATGTGACACTGTATCACATTTCTAATACCGCACATCCCTTCTTCATACACAGCCAGTTTGAATGATAGAAATGAAGCAATTGCTTTTAAAAAGCCTCTTGGGAAATTCATTATTATAAAAGTGCTGAATTTAATGTAAGAATTGCAGTCAAATATTGTTAATTGACACTTCTCCTTATTTTGTGCTCTTTATCAACTGACAAAAATGTGCTATATGCAAGAAAATGATTTCTGAATGATTATTTTTATTTTATTTTATTCATGCCAGGTTTGTAAATGACTTGTTTACCTGTGGGTTAGAGAAAGTGTTTTAATAATACTTAATGAAGAAACTACAATGGTATTTCAGATGTTAATTTTCAGTTCACATCAGAAGAAAATGATGCATCTCTGAAAGGTAAATTGGAATATAATTTCGCAATGAGTGCATTTAATTTAATTATTAATAATATTGTGGGATTATTTTGCATAAAATATAGAATCAACATAGCATTATAAATGATCATTTCAAACACAAATTCTTCTTGGAATTAAAACAAATAAATTACAGCAATGAAGCAGAACAGGGTTATAATGTAGAAAGCATACTAATAAAGGGATTCAGACCCTATGATCTGATCCTAGTCTGTCTTCATATTTCTTAAGATATTGATATTGTAATCATGCCAGCCAATCATACTGTAAATCTATTTTAACTAATCTCTCAAAATTAAAGTTCTCATATTTCATGCTATGATACGTATCTCTTTATTATTCCCTGAATAGGAGTTCACTGCACTTGTAGCATAAATATTGACCCAGGTTCTTACTAAGGATCTCCTTCTGCACCACTGAAATCAATGAGAGGTTTGTCACTAACTTAACAGGAATAGGACTGGGCTATAAATGAATATCATTCTAAAATAAAAATATACACTTACAGCATTGAGCAAGGAGAGACAAGCAGGGCCTCTCTTTTCTCTCCACTGTCATCAGGGCAGCCCTCCCTCATCCTGGATACTGTCTTTCAGATCTGCTCAATCCATGTTATCTATCTGCACTGTCCCAACGTGTGTCCTCCCTCCTCCTCCCTCCCTTCCCCTCCCCCCGCCCCCGCAGACACCAGGATTCCAAAAGGACCTCCAGCAACATCGACTTTTCTATTCCCTACCTGTCATTCACCCACTGTATACACCTGACCCAGTTCCCATTGAAATGAATGAGTCGTTCCATTGACTCAATAGGAGCTGGATCAGGCCATAATTTCATCAGTGGATATTGTTACAAAGTTTTTATTAGTAAATCAAGGGTTAAATGCAAACAAAGTACCAAAATAGAAAAAATAGAAAATATTTTTTAAACATAGAAAGGCAAGAGTAAAACTAAAATTTAAAAAGCAAGAGCTATGCTTTTAAAATAAAAAAGCTACTACTAAATATAACTGAAAGTGGGGAAAGGGTTAAGATTTATGTACATGAGAGAGGACCGGTCAGAGTTCAATGTGCTGTATTTTCTTGTGTGTTCATAACATGTAGCATAATAGAGCCATTACGACTAGAACAATATAAATAATATTACTAATATTTGCATTAGGAGATGTTCTGATCATTATTAAAATATTCCATCTTGATGTTTTGATGTCATTTTCATTGATTTGTTGAGCATCAGCAATCTGGCTGCAAAATCGGTTGTCTTCCAAGTAGTCATGCTCAAATAAAATCACAAACAACTCTTTATGCAGAATAATTTGGTATTTATACTTTTCCCTTATTGAATGGTAAAAATTACCTTCCCTCCCTCTCCCAAATTCTGCATTTTGCTTGGTTTATTATTAATTTATATATATTACAGTGTCACCTACAGGCTCCAACTGAGATCTGGTTCTCTTTGAGCTATTCCCTGTACAAACATGTAGTACAAGACCAGTGTAGACCTGAAGATCTTACAGTCAAAATAGACAACATACAGAGAGAGGAAGCAGAGCTGTGAAGACTACTGAATTTTCAGTTTGTTGGCTGTTCCAGACAATAACATACATGTTAATTATAGTAGACCCAAAACAAAAATTGTTTGACATTTTCAATGAAACAAAAATTGAAAGAAAATTGTTTCAGGTTCCAGTTTAACATATCTAATATATCTTTTCTGCCATGACAGATCAGAATGTAAGTCATTGATTACTATCAACAGCTATTTAGGTTGAATCCTGAAATGTGTAAGATTATAGTAGGAAAGATACTGCAGATAATCAGCGTTGAAAGTATAAGGAAATGTTATTGCAAAGGAAGGTAGAGAGAGAAGGAAAAAATCCAGTTCCTCAAATAACTTTCAGTATCTTGTGTATCCTTGCTTGTCAGGCAGACAGCTGTGTCTGGAATGCAAAAGAATTAAAAGCGCTATTTGTCATCTTGTATTTTATATAATCTTGGACATGGTGGGAGGATGATTTTTGCCATTATTTTTATTTCTAAAATGCTAAGAGTTGGATCCTACAAGCCCTCCATGTGCTGAATTCTCCTGTACTTAGAATTCAATGCACTAAGGACTTGTATGCATGCACCCTTAGCTCTGAAGGTATATATTAAGTATTACACATATCATTTAAAAGCATCATTTATTGGACAAAGGGGATATGGGAGAGCTCAGGAAGCAGCTGTGGGTGCATCAGAAGAGTAAGATATGAGGAACAAGGAGGGGAATGGTGTGCTGTGGTGTAAGGATATGGAGGGAAAAGGGAGGGAGGAATTGGGACTATGGTGAGCACAGAAGCAAGTGTGGGGCCTGGGGCTCTATCTAGTATGGGATGGTTGGTTCTGATGGGGAATCGAAGGAGGCAATGAGGTCCTATGAGTGGGGGTGCTGAGAGTCACTGAACCAAACTGTAAACCCTGTATATAATGGAAACCATTTCAAGCCAGGGAGTGCGGCAGCACCTCCAGCACCCTAGTGCCATCACTTATGCCTTGGAGCAGTAGGGGGCGGGACTTTAACCTGGTAGGGCATGGGGAGAGTGGGTCAGTGGGTGATGTGGGTTTGGTGTGGGTGTCTGGGGCTTTGACTGGCAGTAGGGAAACCAGTCTCCCCACCTCTGGCATGAGGTAGGGAAACTGAGGGATCAGATTTCCTTCTGACCAGGGGAAGTGGAAGGCAAGAGAGAGCAGCACAACTGCTGTGCTGTTCTGCGTTGTTACCAAAATAAAAGAATTGCTCTTTAAGATTCACTCAAAGCTTAAACTAAAATTTAGAGGGAGAAATGACTGCTTATTAATACCAATAATGTGGGGGAGAGAGAATTGTTAAATTGCTGGGACAGGTTGGGTAACAGCTATTTATTTACTATTTCAATTTAAATCATATAAAGACACTTATATGAGTCTCCAGGCATTCTAGACTCATAACTGATAGTAAAACATACCCTGGTAGCATCAAAACAATCATCAAAATCTTGGCAGACAGCCACTTACAAAAAGAAAAACTCCTTTCCATCCCTTTGTCATCTGGGAAGAAGGCACTCTGTCCTCTCCAAAGCCCTGTTGGACAGCAGTCTTTTGCAAGATGTCATAAAGGTCCCCAAATTCAGGTTATTTCAGACCAAGCAGGAGAGCAAGTCCAGGTCCTTGAGGCCTCACGGAGGCCCTGCCAGCCACCCCCTCCCATTTACAGTGAGGGAAATCCAGCTCAGGTGCCCCTGCTGACTGCAGATGTAGCAATATGGTGTGGGAAGAGGGGCAATCCCTCACCTAGGCTGGTCCCAGGCCACTTAGGGTAGGTCTACATAGCAAAAGAAAAAAAAACAACCAAACCCAGTGCAGTGAGTCTTAAAGCCCAAGTCTACAGACTAGGGCTTGTGCTATGGCGCTAAAAACAGCAGTGAGACTTCTGGGCGCAGGCTAGAGCTTGGACTCTAAAACCCACCCCCTTCCCTGGGCTCCAGAGCTCAGGCCTAAATGTTGATATGGCTATTTTTAGCTCATAGCACTGGAGCCGGAGTCTGCAGACTCGGGCTCTGCGACTCACTGCTGCAAGGTGTTTTTGCCCATGTAGACCCACCCTTAGGGGTTTGTAGCTCATAACTAACGCCATGAACTCCACCCAGAGACCAATGGGCAGCCAGTGCAGGTTGCCAAGCCCTGACATCATATGATGCCTGCACGGTGCCACTCTTAGTAAGTGAGCTGCTGGGTTCTGCACCAGCTTCCATCTCCAAATGATTTTAAGGTGTAGCCCTACATAGAGCACACTGCAATGGGCTAAGGCATGGATAATGGTGATAAGGACCACAGCCGAAAGAAAAGGTCACAACCTCACAGACAGATAAAGTCTGAAAAAACTGACCAAGTTACTGTTGTAATATGATTGATCACTAATAGCTGAGGGGCTAAAATCACTCCCAAATTGTGAGCCCTGGTAACTAATGGCAGATGTATTCCCTTAGTCAAAGGGACCAATATTACCTCTGCCATCGCAGCCTTTTATGGGGTATGTAAAGTAAAATTGCAACCACCTCAGATATTAAAGGAAATCAATACTTGTCAATGAGCTTTGGGCAGCTATACTGAACATCTGTGCCTCTTTACTAATCTAGTAGATCAGAGAAAGTAAAGCTTTGAGCTAAATGAGCCTTTTAGCCCTGGAAGGTTTTCATGGAATTTAGAAATTTCCACATTCATAAATACAGACCTCTGGTAAAGGGCTATATCCGCATTCAAGCAAACATTTCAGAGTATATTTTACCATGATCTCATTCCATATCAATGTGCTTTTTCTCTGTCTCCCTTCTCATTCTTTCTAGTTTCCAAGATATTTTTAATAACAAAGTTCATTATGGGCCCCTCAGAGAGAGAAAGGCAAGGAGCTGTCTAAAAGAGAAACACCTCCACATTTTAATATCAAGTTCAGGCTTTAAAACTACACATTTTCAAACAATTTCACTGAATATTTAGGAATTATGACAAATGATATATATGAAATTTGTTCCTCTGTTTTGTTTTATTTTTCAATATGGGTAATTTCATAAACATATAAAGCCCAATGCTACCATCTTTACTTTGACAACACACCCATTCAAGACAGTTGGAGATATTTGCTCCAGATTTCTGCTGATTATTTTCTGAAATATAGGTCCTGTTTCTGGTTCTGTGAACAAGAGGGTGCTCTCTGGGCTGTTTAAGGATCTAATCCACCTTCTTTGCTCAGACACAACTCCCATACATAAGGAAAGGTCAAAAATGTTCAAAATCTCATTCTGCTAAGTGAACTACAGCTTCAGAAAAAAGCACAGAACAACCCCTTTAGGATGTTACCAGAAATCTGATTAAAGGAACTTGATTACACTCACTGAACAAGCTCTCTGAATATTTTATATATTTTAAATTGGATGTGAATGAAATCTGTCATTTCATATGGAAATCAATTCTCTGTTCATACAGTAAAATATAAAATTTCCAGTACAACTCTTCTTCAGTTGAAATAAATAGTGCCATTTAACAACTACTCAGACAGGAGAATGCAAGAGGGTGTTATTGTCTAATTGTTTTCTGTGGGAACTGAGTTGTAGCAGTGCCAATTTAAGAGCTAGTCAGGAGGTCTATGATTTAATTAGAGTGAGAAGTGATAAAAATTCTTCCTTCATAAATGAAAACTAATACCCACTAATTGTGGTTGGACTAGGACAAATACAGAGGACCATTTGTGAGCCTTCCTTCTCTGTAATACTCTGGAGTCCTAGTCTAAGGGAATTACAAAATAATTAAATTCTCTAGTATTCACTCTGAATCTGCTGTGATAAATGGTTCCTTTGTGGTCTCGATAATAATTCTTTCATTTGTACTATTTTGTGAAGTAGGGTTGTAGTAAATAGGCCCTCAACGTTCAAAACCATCTACCAGTTTTGAGCATCTCTGGTTTTGGCCACCCAACTTGAGACATCTACAGCCTGATTTTTCAGAAATCCTGAGTATCCACCATTCCCTTTGTCCCCAGCACCCAGTCTAGTCAACAGGGTCAGTGAGCATTTGGCATGTTTGAAAGTCAGGCCAAAGCTGACTCAACGGTCGTGAATATTTGTGAACAGCCAGAAGAGAGAATGCCAACGGCTTAATCTAAACTTCCATCTAACTGTGAGGCCTATTTCCATAAGCAGGGAAAGACCTGCTAGTATAGTCCAAACTTACTCCACACCCTAGCTTTAAAAATAAAAAGCAGGAATATTTGCATCTGAATGTGGAAGAGGCTTAGAAAAACAGTATTGCCAATCCCAAGTTCAAATATCATGAGTCAGACCTTCCCCCCCACCCCCCGCAAAAAAAAAAAAGAATCATGAGATTGGCCTAAAACTCAAGTGATTATTTTAACAGAATTAAATCATGATTTTTAGTTTGTCATCTTATTTTTGAACTTTCCCTGCATACTTCCAATGTGTGTGTGACAATCACAGGAGTTTGGGGAGGGAGGGCTTGGTAGCAGGAACCTGCCAGGAGCAGTGAACAGAGAGGGCTCAGGTCAGAGAGAGAGGGGGCTGGAACTAAGGGGCCAGGTCACAGGTGTCTGCCCAGGCTGGGTCAGTGGGAGAGAAAGGAAAACTATGGGGAAGCAAGAGCACTAAGGAGCTGGGAGTATGGTGAGCTGGGGGGAAGTGTGTGGGGGGTGAGAGGGAAGCAAGGAGCTGTGTAGCAGGTAATAGCTGGGGTCATGGAGCAGTGAGGGCTG
Source organism: Lepidochelys kempii (assembly GCF_965140285.1). NCBI lineage: Eukaryota > Metazoa > Chordata > Testudines > Cheloniidae > Lepidochelys > Lepidochelys kempii. The sequence continues at coordinate 61,777,014 of NC_136382.1, forward strand.
AGAGAGCAGGATGGGGTAGGGAGAAGGAGCTCAAGGGAGTTGAGCATAGGATGGGCTGGGGGGAGGGAAGGGGAGGGAAGGGGTCAGAGAAGCAGTGTAGTTATTGGGACCAGGGAGGAGGAAGAGCAGGTGGCTACTGGGAAGAGGTGGGCTGATGAGTGCAGCCACTGGCTCCCAAACACAGTGATGGCAAGAGCTCTTCCAGTCAGCACATGAACACCTGCAGGAGGGAGCAAAACTGTATGACTTGTGATAAATTCATGAGCATTGGTAAAGCTGTGGGAGCACTTGTTTGGCAAGGGAGTTTAAGACAGGGAATACTAAATTTCACAACGGAGCTGCCTGATAAGCCTGCCCCATCAACATCTGCTGAAGAATTGACACCAAGTCTACCTGACAAACCGCCTCCATTGAAGTCAGCGCCTATATGAGGATCTGAGTTTTGCAGTCATCTTAGCCAAATCAATTGTATCCAGATTAGGAAGGAGGAAAAGATTCTGTATATGCTAATTCAGACAGTTCTTTAACACTGTGTTGCCTCTTTCCATGGTCCTGAAGATGATGGCGACATACCCAGGTCAGAATAGTGGAATCTTTTGTGAGGTCTTTCTTATGTCAATTGACAATGAATTGTGGAGAACCATCAACAAATCTATTTCTCAAAATACACAATATAAAACCAAAGCCAAGAGAGGCAGCGTGGTCCACTGGCTAGGGCACCAGTTTAGGACACTGGAGACCTGAATTTTAGTCCCTAATCTTCCACAGACTTCTTGTGTGATTTTGGGCAAGCCACATAAGCTGTCTGTCCTTCCATTCCCCATCTGTAAAAGCACTTCCCTGCCTCACAGGACTGTTGGGCATGTAAATACATTAAGAATTGTGGGGTGCTTCATTACTATTACAGTATTTAGATAGAAATATTCAGAATAGTGGAGGTTTAGGCCGAGATCCTCAAATGTTTAGGCACTTAACTCCCACTGAGTTCTTATTTAAGAAATAAGACACATTTGTGAAACATAGTCTGTGAACTTCCTGTCAGAGAGGACTGGCCATCGGGGGACGGGAGAAGGAACAAATAATACATTGCTTAAAGTACCTCCACAATAAGTATTTAAACCATATTTATAATATTTTTTCATTCTTATTGAAATATTTAAAGATAATCACTATTAATTAGAATAATTATGAATCTTGCTACCTTGAGGGCAAAACATAAGGCCCAGCTCTTTGTCCTCTCTTTCCTACAGTGTTAGTAATTATAATAAATTAAACAAACCCATCAAAGAAACCTCCCATCTGTGTGTTCATGGAAGGGAGGAGGGAACCAAAGGGAGACTCCAAGAGAAAACTACATTGAGAAAATTACCTGCCATATTTATGTCATATAAATCGCTCAAATACCAGATTAATGAGGGTGATTCTCAACTAGATTATGCAATAAATGGCCTAGTAAATGGCAGTAGCAGATTCCTACCCTTCTGGAGAAAAGGGGTGGCGCAGAGAAATAGATTGTACATATAATTGACCCTCACCATTGCGAATTACTATTTCCTACCCCTCCTCTCTGCTGCTTGGGATCAGCTGTGCTGGCTGGTGCAGGGGAGATGGAAATAGACAGGGACACAGCTGGGGCTCTGCCAACTCACTTTCTGCCTGCTGGAGATGGGGTAGTAACAGGTGTGCAGAATCTGCTTATCCCTGTTCCCCAAAATCCAAGCTCCAGGGAGAGCTTATGAGTCTTACTCTCTTACACCTTATGTAGTCATATAGGGTTGGTCATGATCTAGCCCATAAACATCAAGGTCCTGATCTTGTAACCCCTGGGGGAGGTACACAGAGGTCTTCCCGGGGGGCACATCAACACAACCATATATTTGCCTAATTTTACAACAGGCTACATAAAAAGCACTAGCAAAGCCAGTACTTATAGTAACTCCTCACTTATCATTGTAGTTATGTTCCTGAAAAATGCAACTTTAAGTGAAACGATGTTAAACGAATCCAATTTTCCCATAAGATTTAATGTAAATGCGGGGGGTTAGGTTCCAAGGAAATTTTTGGGGGGCAGACAAAAGGCATTATATACTGTACAGTACTGTACTGTACTGTACTGTGGTTGGGAAGTGCCCCTGGCTTACCCCACACAGGCACAGCCTGCTGCAGGCAAGGACGCTAGGAAGCACCTTCCCTGCAGCAGCAGTGGCAGCTTACCCGGAGAAGAACAGGTGCCGACTTTGCCAGGGGATGCTCCAGGCCCGCCTCTTCCCGTCCCCGCTCCACTCCAGTCCCACCTCTTCCCATCCCCACTCCACCTCCTCTCCGGAGCACGCTGCAACCCTGCTCCTTCCCGCCCACCACCTACCCCCCCAAAAGTCCTAAGTGCTGCCAAACAGCTGTTTGGCAGTGGGGGAAGCGCTGGAGGGGGTGGGGGAGGAGGCGGAGAAGAGGAACTTGTGCAATGCTCCCTTGTAAAGTCGCTGTTCTTCCACAAAATCTTACAAGCAGTGGACAGAGCAGGCAGCCAAACAACGTTATAAGGGAGCATTGCACAACTTTAAACGAGCATGTTCCCTAATTGAGCAGCGACATAACTTTGAAACAATGTTAAGCGGGAGGATGTTAAGTGAGTTACTGTACTAAAATTTCATCCAATAACTTTTTTTATACTGCTATATATATTATACACTGAAATGTAAGTACGATATTTATATTCCAATGGATTTATTTTATAATTATATGGTAAAAATGAGAAGTAAGCAATTTTTCAGTAATAGTGTGCTGTGACACTTTTGTATTTTTATGTCTGATTTTGTAAGCAAGTAGTTTTTAAGTGAGGTGTAATTTGGAGGTATACAAGAAAAATCAATCTCTTAAAAGGAGTACAGTTGTCTGGAAAGGTTGAGAGCAGACCCCATACACTTGTGGAGTCAGTGGGACTCTGCAGTATTAGATACCAACACAGGAGCAGGGCCTGAATAGTAAGTTGCCTTGGGTCTGGCCTTCCATACACCAACATTCACTCTTTTCCTGATCTCCAGGTGGTAGCTGTCAAGAGCTGTGGTGTGGCTAAGCAGCCTCTTGGAAATACAGCACAGCTCGTGGCATTACCATACCAGAAATGGCTTTAAAACAAGTGTCTACAGAAGATTCTAAAGGAGTACCCAATGTGTAGCCATATGCTGGATCAGAACCTTCAAAAGGGAATAGAACAGCTATAGAACAAAAACAGTTGTTTTGCTCAGTAGGCTCTGTATTAGGATCACTGCAGGGTTATGTATTCAGCTTCTTTCGGTTAAATTGGCATTTTATATACTGCTCATTTTGTTTATTTATTTTCTTGAGCCCTTATTCTTGTCACATTCTTTCTTCTTGGTGCTTTTTGTACTGCTCTTTCAGGCTGATCTGCATATTGATTTTTGCTAGCAAGACCAAGACTTCAGATTTCACTCTAATTAAGTGCTGCTGCTGTCGCTAATTGATCCAGCGCTAAGGGCCAGGTTTTTAAAAGTATTTAGACACCTAAAGATGCAGATAAGTGACTAAGGGCTTGTCTTCACTACCGGTGTAAATTGACCTAAGTTAAACTACTCCAGCTACATGAATAACAAAGCTGGAGTCGACGTAGCTTAGGTCGACTTACCCCGGTGTCTTCACTGCACTACATCGATGGGAGAGGCTCTCCAGTTGACTTCTCTTACTCTTTTTGGGGAGCTGGAGTACCAGGGTAAACGAGAGAGAGCTATTCCTTCGATTTAGCAGGTCTTCACTAGACCCACTATATAGACACTCACTGCATCGATTGCAGCAGCATTGATCTCCCTGGTAGTGAGACAAGCCAAAAGAAATTTTAAAATCTGGCCCTAAGTGCCCAGTGAGCAACAATCAGATGTTAATTTCCTCCCATTTCCCTTCACTCCCAATTTGATCAGAAACCTTCTTGCTGGGATACTGAGAGCTGAAATACTGCAGTTAGTTCTCTTGGATTTTTACCATAATGTACTTAGAAAAGTAATATCATTAATATTGATGAGATGACAATCCTTTAGATCACTGCACTGGCTATAACAAGTTCAATTCTTAATGTTAGCGAGCAATTCAGTAAATTATTCCTCTGGTTTACAACCTGCATAAGGTCATAGTAGGCAGACATTTTTTTTTATTTATTGAATCAGACTCTTAATCTGCAAGAATGACAAAAATGAAGAGAGAGAGAAGTCATCACAATTGTGCAGCTTTTCAGAAGATGGCAAAATTAGGGCAAAATTATCCTCTCAGAACTGCAAGATAAGCTCAACTTCTATATTTTGATGTCCTTACCGAACTCCCAGCAACATCATATCATATTTTTTACATCACTGACAATGGTGTGTATGTGTCATTGATGATGTTCTTATAATCTGATTTCAATATATTTATATTTATATAATACTTAGTCCTGCCTTGATAGCATGGGACTGGACTAGATGACCTCTTGAGGTCCCTTCCAGTTCTATGATTCTATGATTCTGTTTAAAGTGGTACGATTTTCTTCTTGATCAGCTGGGCCATACTCTGAATTTATAATTTGGGGGCCGTGTGTGTATCTGAAGTCAGAATACGGTCTATTGTTTTGGCTGATGCAAAATCCAAAAGTTTTAGGCATTTTTAAAAAATCTGATTCATTTGGCATGAATAGGAGATTTTCATTTTTATAATTCCTTAGACTCTGAAACCTAATCTTACATCCTTATTTGGTCATTGTACGGACAAAAGCCACTGATGTCACCAGAGCTACACCAGTACGGAAGGTAAACCTGAGCACTACCAGGCAGATTGAAGAGGAGAATTTTTTCCATTAGCAACTTTCACATAGAAAGAAACTTGAAATTGAAATATTAAAAACACTTTATTGTCATGTAGTTTACTATTACTCATGCCTGTGGTTAATGTATGCCTAAGTATCATCCTTTCTATGTGTTTGGGTATTCTATCAGGGTATTTGTGGGAGAATTGATTTGATTAGTGATGTGATTATGATATCATTTGTTTTGTTTATAGAGGTAATTTTCTCTATAGCACTATGTTTGAATGTTGTTGTTTATTTTGCTGATGGTTTAGTTGTACTGTATTTTTGTAATTTTTTTTATCTGTTTTAAAATCTATTCTTCTTTTTTCTTTAACCATTTATTTTGCTCATAATTTTTGCTAAGTATTTATTACTGGCTCTTGGAGACATTTATGTTTTCAGAGATTTCTTTCCTTACAATCTCTGTTTTGTTTTTCTTATTCATGCAATTAATCCATAATCTGCAGTTTAATGCTGTGAAAATGATTGTGATGCTTCATTTTAGGCATTGCAGTTTTTCTGCAATTCAAGCTGGAAGGGAGCCAGAAATCCCTTGTTTAAATATGTGTCTTTGTTATTTAGAAAAAGTGATGTTGCAAGAAAAATTATGAACATGTAAAAAAGGCTTTTTTTTAATTTTAGCTATGAAAACTCCTAGTGATTTCCACACAATGGCGTCTTTTGAAAATAATGCTTGAAAGCTCACTCCAAGTGCCATTGAAGTCAATGGGACTCCTTCTATTGGCTTCGGTGGGAGTTGGATCATACTCTAGAGAACCGCATTGCCGGACTAACCACTCACCTAAACTCTCATAAGTACTCACGCATGGGAATACATAAATAAGTGCTCATCCACTGGAACACTGAAAAGATTTATTGTGCCTAAAATAATGCAGGTAAGGAAGTCTCCACTCCAATCCAAATGATTACGACAGTGATATTCAGATCTCAAGGGTTCAGGAGCCAAATTAGCAATCAGCATTACCCAAAAGAGCCACAGTAATGTGAATTCATTGTTTCATTTGCCATAGTACTATATAATGGTATCAGAGGAAAAATATTTGGGGGGAGGGATAGTTCAGTGGTTTGAGCATTGGCCTGCTAAACCCAGCGTTGTGAGTTCAATCCCTGAGGGGGCCATTTAGGGATCTGTGCCAAAAATTGGGGATTGGTCCTGCATTGAGCAGGGGGTTGGACTAGGTGACCTCCTGAGGACCCTTCTAACCCTGATATTCTATTTAATTTATATATAAACAGCAAAATGAATAACCAAGTATTATTTCATCAACTACAATTGGTTAATAACATCGTAAAAGCATCCTGATTGCTTAATAATTTAGATTGGTTAATAATTAAATCACACACTGTTTGAATATCATGTGCAGCAAAGAATCACAGGAAACACACTAAAGAGCCACTTGTGGCTTGTGAGCCTCAGTCTGAGTATCACTGGATTAGGACCTGTGTAAAAGTGACTAAAGTAACTTGCATACTGAGTCAACAAAAATCATAGGCCAGAGTCACCCCTGGTGTAACTCCTATGGCTTTAGTAGAGTTATACTAATGATGAATTTGGCCCAACAGGACTTGTTCTGGCTTCTGATGCACACACTTGTGTATTTATAGGCATATCTAATGCCTATATAGGCTAATGTAGTGCCAATCTTTAAAAAAGGGAAGAAGGAGGATCCTGGGAACTACAGGCCAGTCAGCCTTACCTCAGTCCCCGGAAAAACCATGGAGCAGGTCCTCAAGGAATCAATCCTGAAGCACTTACACGAGAGGAAAGTGATCAGGAACAGTCAGCATGGATTCACCAAGGGCAAGTCATGCCTGACTAATCTAATCGCCTTCTATGATGAGATTACTGGTTCTGTGGATGAAAGGAAAGCAGTGGATGTATTCTTTCTTGACTTTAGCAAAGCTTTTGACACAGTCTCCTACAGGATTCTTGTCAGCAAGTTAAAGAAGTATGGGCTGGATGAATGCACTATAAGGTGGGTAGAAAGTTGGCTAGATTGTGGGGCTCAACGGGTAGATATCAATGGCTCCATGTCTAGTTGGCAGCCGGTATCAAGTGGAGTGCCCCAAGGGTTGGTTCTGGGGCCAGTTTTGTCCAATATCTTCATAAATGATCTGGAGGATGGTGTGGATTGCACTCTCAGCAAATTTGCGGATGATACTAAACTAGGAGGAGTGGTAGATACGCTGGAGGGCAGGGATAGGATACAGAGGGACCTAGACAAATTGGAGGATTGGGCCAAAAGAAATCTGATGAGGTTCAACAAGGATAAGTGCAGGGTCCTGCACTTAGGACGGAAGAACCCAATGCACCGCTACAGACTAGGGACCGAATGGCTAGGCAGCAGTTCTGCGGAAGAGGACCTAGGGGTGACAGTGGACAAGAAGCTGGATATGAGTCAACAGTGTGCCCTTGTTGCCAAGAAGGCCAATGGCATTTTGGGATGTATAAGTAGGGGCATAGCGAGCAGATCGAGGGATGTGATCGTTCCCCTCTATTCGACATTGGTGAGGCCTCATCTGGAGTACTGTGTCCAGTTTTGGGCCCCGCACTACAAGAAGGATGTGGATAAATTGGAGAGAGTCCAGCGAAGGGCAACAAAAATGATTGGGGTCTGGAACACATGACTTATGAGGAGAGGCTGAGGGAACTGGGATTGTTTAGTCTGCAGAAGAGATGAATGAGGGGGGATTTGATAGCTGCTTTCAACTACCTGTGAGGTGGTTCCAAAAAGGATGGTTCTAGATTATTCTCAGTGGTAGAAGAGGACAGGACAAGGAGTAATGGTCTCAAGTTGCAGTGGGGGAGGTTTAGGTTGGATATTAGGAAAAACTTTTTCACTAGGAGGGTGGTGAAACACTGGAATGTGTTACCTAGGAGGTGGTAGAATCTCCTTCCTTAAGAGGTTTTTAAGGTCAGGCTTGACAAAGCCCTGGCTGGGATGATTTAATTGGGGATTGGTCCTGCTTTGAGCAGGGGGTTGGACTAGATGACCTCCTGAGGTCCCTTCCAACCCTGATATTCTATGATTCTATGATTATGTTATCTGTGGTGCTCATCCCTGAATTATCTGGATAACTTCAGTAGAGTGATGATTTAACAATGCAGGGTAACTTCAGAAATTGGTTTATATGACATAGGAGATGGCCCTAAGAGGTGCTGAACACTTGCAACTCTCAGTGAAGTGTGGTCTAATTATGTATAGACTACCTGCTAACAGCAACTACAGCAAGAGAACTATCTGCATGGCTATATTCAAATTACTTCAGTGGGAAGTTGCAGATGTTCACACAAGATCAGGATCAGTCCATAATCTATGTCATATACCAAGGAGAGGACACCACATTGATGAAAGAAATAGTTGTGCAAGTCAATCTATATAGTAACATAAGTAAGCGGTGACTGCAATGGCAAATATCTGTGTTTAATGAAATCTGAGAGAATTCTACGTGATCCACCTACTTAAAAGAAAATAAGAGATTTGAACTATTATCTAATTCTTTTAATATTTGGTTTTGATTTTTGTTGTTTTGATCATACAAATACTACTATTTCTAGTACCTTTAATTATTATATGAATTAACTCTTCCCAAATTAAATAGTGGTTTCTACACTCACTTACCAACTGTGCTCACTGAAAACAATGCGGTTGCACAGTGGAGTCCAAAATCTGTGGCCTTTGTTTATGCCCAATTATAGCCTTCATTTGTGTGACAGTTACTGATAGCCAATAAAGATGCACTCTGATAGTCTCACTGTGAGACAAAAGTTGACATAAGATTCTGACAGGTATGAGATAGCTGTAGTACCTAATTAGTGTCTGTACCCACTAATTAGAATACCCACTCCTCTGTGACTGGTAAGTGACCATATGGTTGTTTCTCTTTTTGCTGCTGCTGCTGCTTCTGCTTTGGGCTGCAGTTACATACGTCTTTTGTCAAACAGTTCAATGAGAACATGATATTCTTGACAAAGGCCAGAATTAATCTAGGACAGAGTGTCTAATAAAGGCAGAGTGATTGGCATTTCCCAATCTTAAATACTTCTATGTGGCATGTAGGAATAGTACAGTAAAAGATATGCCCCCTAACAAAGATCAAAAATGTTTTGCCTTACATGTTTTCTGGATGGAGAGACCAACTGAAAATAGGGACCCCAAACTCAGGCTGTTGTTACTTACTTCAGGTCTATGATTCTAAGTGATTTATGAAGCCAGCACCATGAATGATCTGATCTTTGAACAAACCCCAGATATTGCAAATTTTCTGCTTTCCTGGTTTATCACTACTTATATGCAGAGGTCAGGGCCTTTCATCAAGGAGGCAGGCTGAGTGTATCTGTCTATCTTCAAAGTTTCACGGACTCTGTTGGCACTCGCTGGTGGCAAATGATGACCATCTGCTGGATCAAAGCATTAAAGGGCTGGTAGTATGCTATAGCCATCTATTATCCACAGCCACTGATGTACTGCTTATGCTCTCTCCCTCCCCCCTGCCCATCCTGTCAGATCACTTTGGTAAATTGATGAGTTGGGACAGATTAAAGGGAGGAGGCAGTAGATTGGAGCATTGATGGTGGAAGAACAGAGTCTGATAGTCTGCAACATGAAGAATTTGTGACTTCTGTTCCACATTGGTGAAAGAATATAAACACATCATAGAGTCTTGCTCCAAAGTTCCTACAAAGTACCACCTGGCAGATCTTTAAAACTATACCACTCTTATTGAGAAACTTCTCTAACAGTCAAGGAGCACTGGTTCTCTTTGTTCAGTTCCAAGGGACTATCATGCTCATAAGGAGGGCTGTACTGAAAGCATTGGAGACAGAGGTTCTCTCCCCACAGAACAAGTAGAGCAAGGTATAGTACAAGCTCCCAACACTATCTAGCTATGTGTCTCAATTCCTAACCTAGAAAGATCCTTTTTGGAGAGTAAAGCTCAATCCGTATGCCCAAACTGTCAGAAAGGGGACCAAATTAATGTCGTTGTTCAGGTGCCAATCCAGATCCAGTAGTCTGTGTGGAATGGCTGGTAGCCTCAGCCCAGTTGCTAGTGAACTTCCATTAAATATTAGGAGTACTTGTGGCACCTTAGAGACTAACCAATTTATTTGAGCATAAGCTTTCGTGAGCTACAGCTCACTTCATCGGATGCATACTGTGGAAAATACAGAAGATGTTTTTATACACACAGACCATGAAAAAATGGGTTTTTATCACTACAAAAGGTTTTCTCTCCCCCCACCCCACTCTCCTGCTGGTAATGGCTTATTTAAAGTGATCACTCTCCTTACAATGTGTATGATAATCAAGGTGGGGGGAGAGAAAACCTTTTGTAGTGATAAACACCCATTTTTTCATGGTCTGTGTGTATAAAAACATCTTCTGTATTTTCCACAGTATGCATCCGATGAAGTGAGCTGTAGCTCACGAAGCTTATGCTCACATAAATTGGTTAGTCTTTAAGGTGCCACAAGTACTCCTTTTCTTTTTGAGAATACAGACTAACATGGCTGTTACTCTGAAACCTGTCATTAAATATTAGTAACTCCGCATTAGAGTTTTAGCCAAAGCACCATTTTATAGACAAAAGGTTGTGGTTTATCCACGATCAATCCTGTGAATCATTCAATCCTTTATTCAACTAGGGTGGTATTCACTACCGTGCAGTGGTCTTGCACAATGCCCTACAAAAAAATTCAAACCTCAGCTATCTCTGTGTTAAGGGTATAAGTGGTACATAGGATTTTGCACTGATCTGCTATGCTAGGATGGATGTCCCTCTTTAAGCCCCCCAGTTATAGAACAGACCAGAGACACCTAATTCCTGAACTGTAGAAGATTATGTTATTGTTTATTGGTGTTTTTAAAATAACTCTCTGTACATGGTCTATAATTCACCATACTTTAGATGAAGATTTCATCTCAGTTACTTGTGTCTACTCTCTCTGTATTTAAATATATAATTCCTGATTTTTTCATTAGTTCAAAAAAAAAATAACCTGCATCTCCCATCATTATGCCCTCTAGCATCAGGAATAATGGGTTCCAATCACTTCTCTTCCCATCTTTTTTCTAGAATACCCTACTCCACTGCAGTCTAAGCTATCCAATAGTCCTTTTATCATTTTTGTTGCTTTTCTTTGAAACCTTTATTGCTCTTTAATGTCCCTTTTGTAGAGTACTCTAAGTAACTATCCTTAATCGGGGACTTTCACAGGCAGATCAAGAGCAGTAAATGGCACTAACGGTGGTCTGGCACGTCTCTAATAGTAACTCCTATGGGTGTCTTTGGTTTCATTTAAACATTTCCCTTTTTGTGTCTGAAATCTGCATTGTTTTGCAGTTCTGTCTGTCATTCCTATAGCCGCTGACCCTGTGGTTAGCAAAGTTTTCTGTTAACTTAGGTCAGTGATTAGTGGCCTTTTTCTGCAAAGGGCCACACTGAAATATGAACCTGGCTTGTTTTGCTCTGATGCTCTTAAATCTACTGCTACTTTTCCTCTTAAGATTTTTTTGAAAACCATATTTCTTGCAATTCAGGGTTTGAGGACAAGGTTCTATGTGTCTGGCTCCAATTTAGATTCATTTTCTAATAGAGTTATACAGGTAAAGATAGTGCAGAGTAATTGAGAATAATTTTGAAAATGTTCAGGAAAAAGGAATGAATTATAAACTAAACAACTTAATACAAAATTTCTTATGCCTATAGTAATAAAAGATAATTTTATTATGCCCAGGGAGATCAAAATTTTGGTAAATTATATTAAGCAACCAATATTGGGACTTCCTGAGGTATCCAAGAGGAAGGGGATGTCTGATTTTATATCTGCTACTTTGAATTCTGGAGCTATTTTTGATCCACCTCTCTTATCCTAAATGGATTCAGGAAACCAAATAAATGTTCATTAATGTCTAAATTGGCCAGATCAAGAATTTTTTCTACTGTAATTGTAGCCTTTGCCTCAGTTCTAGATAGGGAAAGAATTACAGAAATGGAAGATTACTTTATACATTGATCATGGGATTCATGTCTTTCCTGATCTTTCTAAGACCATTCAGCCTAGAAGTTGAAATGTATGTTTGCTTACAGAAAGCCCTACAGCCATGAAATCTGTTTTTATCCTTCAAAGCTGTGTTTTTTCTAAAGACAATGGAAAATTATTTTTCTTTTACAATGATTGTGAGGCGTTTCTGATCTCTCAGAGGAATAGTAAAGAGTCTCTTTCTCCAGCTACAGAAATGTTGATTTCTGTACTGTAATTGTGATATTCTGTGGATCAGATCTTCACCTAGTACAGTGAGTCTAGTGTTATATCACATCTTTCAAGCTTAATATGCAGTTGATTAAAAAGCTTAGATTTCTTTGTTGCTCTTTTATCTGATCTTTCTATGCCAAGGTGTTTAGTGGCCTGCTGAAATTTGTGGTTGTGAGATAGTTTAATTGCACTATGTAGGCACTTTGTCTAGAATGCCATTATTTATTCGAATTTGGGATATCATTTTTAAAGTAATATGAAACTCATTTGAAGGCTGCCTTTGAAAAGAATCACTGAAAAGTACCCCTTGCTGATGTTACTGCACTCCCACTCACTCCAAACTGTTTATTCATCACCCTCTTTCCCCTAATGCCACCTACATCTAGTGAGATTGTAATTTCTGCTCGCTTCTTTACAAGTGCACTTTCTCACTTCACATTAATCTACTGAGGCTGCTCTTCAGCTGTTCTCTATTCTATTCTGCTTCATCACACATTCCAAGCTGGTTTTTTACATTTCTGTGAAGCAACAGACACCCCTGACTTTTGTTCTCTCTATTTCCAAGGCAAGCCTCTTAATCTTACATTTACTTAAAAAGAAACTGTTGAAACAACTTAGTACCTTTCTAAATAAGAGGCCCTGTCATAAAAATAAAGGGAAGGGTAAACCCCTTTGAAATCCCTCCTGGCCAGGGGAAAGCTCCTCTCACCTGTAAAGGGTTAAGAAGCTAAAGGTAACCTCGCTGGCACCTGACCAAAATGACCAATGAGGAGACAAGATACTTTCAAAAGCTGGGAGGAGGGAGAGAAACAAAGGGTCTGTGTCTGTCTGCATGCTGCTCTTGCCAGGGACAGAACAGGAATGGAGTCTTAGAACTTTTAGTAAGTAATCTAGCTAGGTATGTGTTAGATTATGATTTCTTTAAATGGCTGAGAAAAGAATTGTGCTGAATAGAATAACTATTTCTGTCTGTGTATCTTTTTTGTAACTTAAGGTTTTGCCTAGAGGGGTTCTCTATGTTTTTGAATCTAATTACCCTGTAAGATATCTACCATCCTGATTTTACAGGGGGGATTTCTTTATTTCTATTTACTTCTATTTTTATTAAAAGTCTTCTTGTAAGAAAACTGAATGCCTTTTCATTGTTCTCAGATCCAAGGGTTTGGGTTTGTGGTCACCTATGCAAATTGGTGAGGCTTTTATTCCAACATTTCCCAGGAAAGGGGGGGTGCAAGTGTTGGGAGGATTGTTCATTGTTCTTAAGATCCAAGGGTCTGGGTCTGTAGTCACCTAGGCAAATTGGTGAGGCTTTTTACCAAACCTTGTCCAGGAAGTGGGGTACAAGGTTTTGGGAAGTATTTTGGGGGGAAGGATGCGTCCAAACAGCTCTTCCCCAGTAACCAGTATTAGTTTGGTGGTGGTAGCGGCCAGTCCAAGGACAACGGGGGGGAATATTTTGTACCTTGGGGAAGTTTTGACCTAAGCTGGTAAAGAGAAGCTTAGGAGGTTTTTCATGCAGGTCCCCACATCTGTACCCTAGAGTTCAGAGTGGGGGAGGAACCTTGACAGGCCCTGATTTAGAAAGGTAGTAAGCACATGCCTCACTGAAAGTGTGTGAGGGCACTACATTGCAATTACATATCGCCGGTTGGCCTGTGCCAGCTGATTCAGGCTCGTGGGGCTTGGGCTGCAGGGCTGTTTAATTGTGGTGTAGCAGTTTGGGCTCAGGCTGAGACAGAGCTCTGAGGCCCTTCTCCCTCACAGAGTCCTAGAGCCCAGGCTCCAGCTTGAGCCAGAACGTCTACACTGCAGTGAAACAGCCTCTTAGCCAAACCCGCAAGCCCAAGTCTGTAGGCATGGGCCAGCCACAGGTTTTTAGTTGCAGTGTAGACATACCCTGAGTGGATCCGTTGAAGTCAAACAGACAACTCGTGTTCTTCGAGTGAGGCACATGCTTAAGTATCTTGCTGAATTAGGAGCATACTTATAATTTCCCTCAGTCTCTGTAGAAATTATTCCTTTTTCTCAACTACTTGCTGGCCTCCTTGTCTTCTGCAACCCTGAAAATCATGAGTGGTGTCTTGCTTTAATTTATTTGCTGTATATTCATTAATGGCTCTAGAATCCTTCCTAGCACCATGTTTACTGCTCTGTGATTTCCTAGTTCCTCCCTGCTCCATTTCTTAAAACTGGTTTTATGTTTGTTTTTCTCCTATTCCTCAGGGCCTGCAACATTTTTAGAATTGATTAAAATGTCTGTACTTGGATTAATACAGAATGTGCACCAAACATCCACCTCATGATTCAAAAGTGTATTCTATTGCACAGCAGCTCTAGCTGTATGTAACGATCTGAACTACATCACTTGCTCTCATATGATGGCTAATGCCCTCCGTTTTTCGCTTTCCCTTCCTTTTTGAAGTCACTGGATTTACTTGGGTTTTCTGGATTTTCTTGTGAACAGTGAATAAAGGTGCTCACTTAAAGCAAAACTGTGCCCTGACTCACCAAGGGTTCATGGGGGAAAGCGCTATGAATCAGAAGGCCTAGTAACCGATATGCTAACAGAGGGTAGGATGGAACAAGGGAATCAGGGATGGGGTAGGGAGATGTCAGCACAGGATTCTACAGCACTCCTTACTGCTACTCCAGAAAGGAACAGTAAGCACCATTGCTACCTCACAAACTCTAGCAGGGGCTGCAAGCCAGGTTAGAATGCTCAGATGCCATGATGATCTGTATGATACAAATGCCCAGATAGACAGAAAGTCTGTGTGGCTGGACATGCCCTTCAGAGCACTGGCAACTAGCCAAGCCCCTTTCTAGCATTCAAATGTATGCCATGGCTGTACTTTACCCTGCTGCTGCATAGGTGCATTAAGGTGGGGGTTCTCAACTAGGGGTACACATATCCCTGGGGATATGCAAAGGTCTTTCAGAGTGCACATCAACTCATCTAGATATTTGCTTAGTTTTACAACAAGCTAAATAAAAAGCACTGGTGAAGCCAGTACAAACTAAAATTTCATACAGATAATGACTTGTTTTACTGCTCTATGTTCTATACACTGAAATGTAAGTACAGTATTTATATTCCTATTGATTTATTTTATAATTATATGGTAAAAATGAGAAAGTAACCAATTTTTCAGTAATAGTGTGCAGTGTCACCTTTGTGATTTTATGTCTGATTTTGTAAGCAAGTAGTTTTTAAGTGAGATGAAACTTGGGGGTATACAAGACAAATCAGACTCCTGAAAGGGCTACAGTACTCTGGAAAGGTTCAGAACCATTGCATTAAGGGAGGAAAGACGATTTTATCGTTGATTTAAATATCCTGTGCAGGTGTGACGAATGGGAGAGATGGAAATGCCTGTTAAGAGTACAGGAAAGTGGTAGCTGTGAGGCTAAGAGCCACTACCTTAACTATGATTATTCTTGACTACTCACAAATATGTCCCTCTTTACCTGCATGCTGATCAACCAGCAAGGTTAGAACATCACTGTCACATGTACACTTTATCTCCAGACATGGGAAGCACAGAGCTCACAGACTCCTGGTATTTCAGACCTCAGTGCCCAGCTCTTCTTTTTCTTAACAACATCATATTATTATGTTCAAGCCCTGTGCAAAAATCATGATTGTATCTAATAGCAAGACCTGCTGCTTTCATAAGCAAGGATTAATACACTGTGTGCTAAGCACCTTTAGGATTTTAGCAATTTACTGACAAGATTATGAAGGACATGCTCATTAAAGACAGATGCATAAGACAACTCCTCTACTCAGAGTGGAGGCGGGGAATGGTTAATTTCACCCAGCGAACATTTCTGATGCCCCATCATCTCCTGTGGAACTTGTGACCATTCAAAAGAGTAAGAGGGAATGACTCTCTAATCCTGCAGATGCCCTAAAATCTATGGGGAAATCCACAGATCTCTGGCATGTCTGAACCAAACCTTTCATGCTGCTCCCTGGATCCCCATGAGCTTTAACAGCCCACTTCAATCAGAAGTCATGCTGTCAATGTGATCTACCCCTTCCCTAAAAAGGTAGATGCCAAAATGAAGTTATTGCTGGGTAGAGTGGCTGCCCCTAGGCCTATGGCCAGACCTTCCTAGCTTCTATCCGGCAGAGGGGTTTCTTCCATCTTGAAATATAGGTTGTAAGAGTAGTCTCTGCTGTTCTGCTTTGCATGTTTACTAGACAAGTTTGACTGATATTTCCCCTAACTTCATTCCCGATACACAACAGAGTGAAGTGTATCTTTGGAGGTGGGAAGGGAAAGGTGCTTACACTTAACCTATTGGTGAATCCCTGTGCTCCATGAGTACTGCCACTTCGTACTGTACTGTGCCTTTTCAATCTGCAGATCTTCCTATGGGAATGGTTTACTAGCTACATGTTTGAAATACATGGTCAGTGTTCAGCCAATAGTAAATCCTGTAACAAGGGGATATATTAAAGTGGTTTCTGTTTAATCCAAGATTTCTTGTTCTGGCCTCTAATCATTCAGTGCAATCTCTACCATGATTGTCTTCCCAACAGTAACTATTATTAGCTGAAGCATATTTATTTGTGCTGGAAGGTCAAAGAAAGACTCATCATAAACTTGCACAGATAATCCCTTGATGGATTATCTCTGCTACTATTTAGCAAAACTTTCACATCACAATTAGGGGTCAGTAGTATCTAGTGTCAGTCCTACAGTGACTGGAAATAAAGGCTTCGTCTAATGATCTGAGAACAAGGGATGTTAGAGTTCTAATCCTGGCTCTGTCACTGACTTCTTTTATGGCTTTATCTGATGAGTCATGTATGCTCTTTTCCTTGCTATAAAACTGATATAACAGGGACGTTATAAGTATTAATTTATTTATGGATTTGATCCTCCTTTTGTTGGACACTCAAAATTCCTATCCATATCAGTGGCCGGTTGGGGTGAACAAGAGCTGGCCCACTGTTTGAAAACAACTTTGAAAATGAAAGGTACTATATATAGTGTAGGCTAAGTATTATTAAATGCTTTCTTCTTTGCTTTTGGCTTCACAAAAATTTCTAAAAATCAGGTTTAAAGAGACATTTTAAATGGCACTGCAGTACTTCTATCACTTAAGCCAATGTTTGAAAAAAACTTTTCTATATTTTGAAAAAACAATGCTGTATTTTAACAATTAAAAAGAACACTTTCTAAAAACTTGTGGTGGTAATTAGCCATTCCAGTCTTAAGAAAGCCTTCTAGATTTTATCCGCTTTCTACAAATGTATTTTGACCATCGGTTGTGCTTGCAATTTGTGAGCTACGTTTTGTAGTCTGTGCACACGTATGCATACACACACACACGCACGCGCGCGCCTGTATTTAATGGGAGCTTCGGATGTGCAAGGATGAAGGCTCAGGTATTTGCTGTTGAATTAAATATGTAAATTTATATTGTTTAAATGATTCTCCTGGCAAGCATATGTGGATAATAGCTGACTAAATCCCACATATTTCTCTTGATAGGCCTACAAACAAAGTCTAGTCTAGCATAATTCTTTTTTCAATAGGAGCATTAATTACTGTGGCACTTGGGTGACTAAGCAGGTTTTGTTTATTCTTATTGCGATAAGCTGTGCTTTTATTAAGCATGTAATTTATATTACTGAAATTTATCTGTGATGGTACAGAAAATAAACATAGAAGTTATACCTAAGGACAGTGGAAGGCTCAAGAGTGAAGCACTCTATTAAAAACCTGATAGCTGATTGCAGCTTACAATTTTAGCCCTCATCAATCACTGTCTTGAATGATAGATACATCAAATGATCTTTACCTATAAGGACAGTATTGAGAAAGCCAAGTGAACCAATAAATATTCTTCTTAGTAACATAATTACTACTAAATACTCTTGAGAACACAGTGAAGCTTTTTATTGTTTGTATTTCATTTTCAGTTACACATAGGAGGAACACTCAATGCATTTGTATCACAGCAGGTGGCCACAGTCTGAAACTAATTTTGACTGCTGGACTTAAGTAGACTTGTCTTAAGATCTTAGCTGAATAAAGAAAAAAAAATGAAAGTTATTTCACTGATGTCTGACATCAGTTTATCCAGGATTATGGGTATTTATTTTGCAGGTGCTGTGGCTCTTTTAACAAAGCAAACTGCTTCATCTCCCTACAGAGTAGAATAATCAATATTAAGTATTTTAGATGGTCTAAATTCTCCAGTGTTTGATGCAGTAAGGGTGTGCAATGGACACAAAAATAGAAAAAACTTCAGTTACAACATCAAATAGTACTTAGTCCCAGTTGTTCAAAGGTAAAGCACAGAACTTTGTTTTCCCTTAATGTTTGAGTAGAACTGTTTAACTTATGAAGGAAACTATAATACAAGAGACAGCAATTGTTAAAGGATAAACCGAGGACACAGCCATGTGTGATGCAGTTGAATACATCTAGGACTCTTATTACTACAGTATTTGTATTTACTATTGTTTCAAATACAAATATAACATTTTGCACACTCCTGCTTCACACACATGTTCTGCCCAAGGAGTCACTTACACAGTTTATGTTCCTATTTTTAAATGCTGCAGTTTTCCTCCAGTCCCTTTTTAAAGTAAAGTTAACAACTCTTTCCACTGAAAGAAAGAAATTACAGGTACACATAAGTACAACTATGCTCATACAGACACAAACAACTATTATGCACACCCCTACAACTTGCAAGAGAAAAGTTAAAGGCAAGCCTGCAAAATAAATAGACGTTTTACTCTCAAATTTTGTTTCCAACCCCGATCAGTTCTAAATCTTGATTTGCAGTTGCTCTCTTTTTGTAAGAGATGTGCTTTTTGGAAAAGCATCTTTGCAAGAGTCATTACATTGAAATGCAGGGCAGAACAATTTGGTGGCAGTATGTATTGATGTTATTGCAGCATCATGAATCTGACAACTGGAGCGGGAGGGGTTCAAGCAGTGTGTCTTTACAATAGCAACTTGATTCTGCAGACAAAAAGGGAAAAAATTCATAGAATTATTAAAGTGTCACAACAAAGACAGTAAGTATTCTGCATAAAATGGCGCTGAAAAGTATATATATTACATCATATTATGCTAAATGCACATTTGTTCAACATGTGAAGTAAACAGAATCCTTTAGGACACTTAATTTAGTGGGAGTGTGTATAGAATGTTAATGTTTATATTAAAATCATCTTACTTCAAATGATCCTGCAACCCTTATTCAGGCAAAATTGTCTTTGAAGCCAAAGGGAATTGTGGGTGTACAAAGGCAGCATGGGACCCATAGTGTGCTGAAGTTAAGGTCACTCCTAAAACAGGGCCAGATCCAAACTAGTTGAAATAGATAGAAAAATTCATATTGAATGTTGGAGTTTTGGATCAAGCTCCAACTGCACAGTGAAATCTTCTGATCTTTCTGTCTAGAGAAAGAACTACTTATCAGTCTCCTGAGAGGTGCAAATGAGAAGGCTGGGCGGGCACTTACACAGTTCAGTATGAACTATCGATCTGGAAGCAACATTCATTCCTCCCAGTGAATGTTACATTAACTCTGGCACTTAGTTTTATCTAAATATTGCCCCCAAAACTCCCAAATTCTTTGAGCAAAAACCAGAAGCACTGAAACTAGCTACCTTTGCCATTTCTATTTGTTCTAAGGCAGATGGCCCATGTATTTCATGTAATCCTCACAAGGAGATGAGTAATCAAGAGACCGGAGCTACAGCGGGGTTCTTACTATATTGCGTTACAAATACTACTGGAAAGGGAGCAGGTCTCTGAAGGTGCATAATGGTGCATGAGAAGGGGATTAGAAGTGAAAGGAATGTTATTGTGAATGAGTGCAAAGAGAAAATACTTCGCATTTTAAAAGTCCTGCACGGAGAAAATACGCCAAGGCTCTCTTAATTCGACCGCAGTGTCACTGTAGTCAGATTTGCTTCCGTTTGGACCAGTCTACTTTTCTGAATTAATTTCTGCTTTTTTTCCACCCTAGACAAATTGGCAGAATTGGATTAGAGAGCAAAGGCATCTTAAAAAGATAGGGTTGTTTAACATTAATTGGGCTAAATGATTGTATTAATATGTGGAAATAACAGCAAACTGGTGTGAGTCACTCCTTATGGGCCTCCTTTGGCTGCGAGTTTAAATATGTAAAATGTCAGAGTGTAGCGGCAATAAAATGAAAGCAGCTTGCAGGCTTTGGCACGAGCGCGCGTACAATTTAGTTTGATTTGTTAAACGTGATTTGACTATAGCTAAACAGAAATAAGTCACACAGCTGCGGGAAAACAAACACAAAGGGGTTGCTATTTTCATACTCAATAACCCCTCCCTGCCCCCAGTTTCAAGTATAAGGTGGTTAGCCTCAACCCATCATTGCCAATTCTTCCAGGTGTCTGCTCTGTCCGCTTACAAACTAAGGTTTGGAACCTTATAAAGTCCACGTGGCTCATTCCGTCAGGTTTTAAATTAAAGAAACAAAGAGCAAGATAGCTGTAGCGAGACATTGCCAAAGGACTTGCAGAGACAGCTGATACACAAAGTTCTCCTAGGGCATGCTGGGCGATAAACTTCTAGTTCAAGTACTGCCAAGCTGTAGATCTGTCCAAAGGAGGTGTCCAAAAGCTCTCCAACTCCTAACATAGTGCTCTACGGGCTCTAGAGGGCATAATCCAGGAGAGACAACAGTGATTTTTTTTTTTTTAGAGCTATTGCTACTTAGCGGGATCAGAAGCAGCAGTGTCATTACCAGGGCTAGAGGAGAAACTTTTACAGATTCGCTCCTCTGAAGGGAAGCAAAGCCCTGCCTGCCTGATTGAACTGCGCTCTCCCATTAGAGCAGCCTTTTAGAGAAATGACAACATTGTAACAATAATCAACCTACCTGTAGAATCAGACACAAAAGTGTATTCAAGCAGCCCGGGAGAACACAATGCATTCAACATTCAGCTTGTGCATCTAAAACGCATCAGTTTATGAAAAGCTTGTTTGAAGTCTTCATTGGACATTGTATAGATTATGGGATTGATTAAAGAGTTGAGATATCCTAGCCAGGTGAAAAAGTCAAAGATGGCCATGTGGAACCAGCAAGCGTCCTTGCAAATAGGCAACACCAAGGTGATGATGAAGAAGGGCAACCAACAGACAATGAAGGCTCCTAAAATAATCCCTAAAGTCTTGGTAGCTTTTCGCTCCCTAGCAGCCGTGAGCTTCTTTTTCTCCAGAAGGGCATCCGAGATCTTCACCTTGACCTGATTCATATATACAGGAGATCCGATTGGACTGGAAGCCTCTGGGGCCTTCGAGTTTATGGAGGTGACAGATGACGATGATCCGGGGGAGTCGGTTATTAAATGAGCCCTTGTTAATCTTTTG
Source organism: Lepidochelys kempii (assembly GCF_965140285.1). Classification (NCBI taxonomy): domain Eukaryota; kingdom Metazoa; phylum Chordata; order Testudines; family Cheloniidae; genus Lepidochelys; species Lepidochelys kempii. The sequence continues at coordinate 61,798,510 of NC_136382.1, forward strand.
CCTGTTTTCGTTGGCGACTGTTTCAAAATCCGAGATCTGGCTTCCACATAGATCCTTCCATAGAGGGCTATCAGCAGCAAGGTGGGGAAGTAGAAGGCTCCCACTGTGGAGTAAACGGTGTACAGTATGTGGTCTGTGTTCACCACACAGTCAGAAACTTCTTCCGCTTTCGCTTGACGCCAAAACAAAGGCGGCATGGAAATGGAGATAGAGAAGACCCAGACCAAAGCGATCATGCCCGCTGCCCTCTTGGGAGTCCTTTTCGTAGAATATTCAACTGCATCGGTGATCGCCCAGTATCTGTCCAGGGCGATGACACACAAGTGGAGGATGGAGGCTGTGCAACAAGTAATATCCGAAGATAGCCATACATCGCAGACGATCTGGCCCAAAGTCCATTTCCCCGTCACAGTATACATGGTGCTAATGGGCATGACAAGGATAGACACAAGAAGGTCCGTGACAGCCAGGGAGGCTATAAGATAGTTGGCCGGAGTGTGCAATTTCCTCGTCTGGTAGACGGTTGCAATTACAAATGCATTAGAGAGCATGGTGGCGAGAGTGATAAGAGCCAAGATAATGGTGAGGACTATCTTCCAGGAGAGCGGAGTGGCATCTTGGTAGATCCCTTCCGCTGCACTGCAGTTGCGGTCGTGGTACGAGTCATTGGTCTGAAGCACCTTCAGGTTGTCGGGTGCTGGCTGGCAGGGAGCCGCTTGCTCCATCACTTTCTCAGCCGAAGCGTCAGCCGGCAAACTGACGGGCGTTGAGTTAGCAACCCGAGGCGGCAAATGGCAGGGCAGCTCCCCCCGCCAGGAAACCGATCGCCTGCGGAGCGGGCTGCACCTCTTCCAACTCCGCCGGCCCCGGCACGGACTGCGGGGAGGCGACGCTCCCCATCCCCGCCCGAGCCGGGCAATCCAATGGGGAGCCTTCTCGCTTCTCCTGCGCCCCGGCGGGCCCCTGCCCAGTGGCGCCAGCGAAACCCGGGCACCGCGCGAGCCGGTGCATTAGCACACGCGGCTGCAGCCAGCCTGAAACCTCCCCGCGCTGTGGCGGGGTTCAGAGCGGCTCTGCCTGCGGGGCTGGGGCCGCCACGCTCCCCGGGCAGCCCGCAGCCTCCGGGCGGGAACAGCGCGACGCCTCGGGTACTGGGCCGGGCGGAGGTTCCCCTGCCTATGGCCGCCCGGGCTGGCGGGGGGCGCGCCAGCCCGGCTCGCTGGTGCCCCGCGGGAGCTCTGCCCCGCCACCGCCGCCCACTTCAGCAAGTTGCTGCGAGGGGCGGCAAAGGCGGCGGCGGCGCCCCTGTGGCCGCCGAGCGCTCGGGGGCAGGCAGGGGCTGGGCTCCGGCAGGCAGCAGCGCGGCCGGGAGTGAGAGGCGCGCGGCCTCCGCCCCTTATATACAGCCCGGCTCGGAGCCGCCGGAGCAGCGCAACTCGTGCGGTGCCGAGTGCGGGTTCCCGGCGGCTCACCACCCGCCCCCCTGCCCGGGGAAGTTCCCTCCGGGTCCTAGCGCCCGCGGCAGCCCCTTTCCTCTGCCCCCCTCCCGGCAGTGCATTGCTCCTCTCCCACCGGAGCCCGGCGCATCCCTCCACTCCGGCTGCCCGCCCCGAGGCTGGGAGCGCTGGAGAGAGCGGGCCGAGGAACCGGGTCGGGCCAAGCCCCAAGCCGCGTTTCGGTCCGGCGGATCTCTCGCCTGGTCCCCCCTGCCCCCTACCTGCCGCTCCTGGGCGGGAACCCTGAGCCCTGGGGTTTGCCCGAGGGGGCTTTTCTGCGCTGGAAACAAGCTGCAAGCGAGAGGCCAGGGAGCCTGCAAAGCTGGGGACCTTAGACCGAGACCCCGGGCTGCAGCGATCCCTGATAGGGGCGGGGATGGCTGGTGCTTTTGGGAGGGATCCTGTCTTTTTGGTAACGTCTGTTATCTCTTATCCGCCCCCTGATTTTAACCCAGGCTGTGCATGCTGGGGCGATAGTGCGGCCCTTCTGTATTGTAGCCCCCTTGGAGGGGGTCCTTGCGGAAGTTGCATTTGCTTTTGTTGGAAACTGCCCCCCCCCCCCGCAGCTGCTGGACTGCTTAAACATAGGCAGGCCAAGCCCAGCTCGCCCGCCACCCCAGACCATTGCCCGCGAGTGATGCATCCCATTCACACGGTGTGCGCATCCTCGTTCCAGAACCCGTATCCCGTACATTGCTAGGGAAGTTTTGCATTCAGATATAGTCAGTATCCGGTTGGGAAAGGCAAACAAACAACAGATTACAAAGAAAAGCGCTCAAGTAGACGGGGTCAGAGATTAGGCTTTAGGGCGGCAGTAGGTGGTTTTTATTAGCTTGATAGCTGTAATCTGTTGTTTGCCAGGCTTCGATTTCCGGCAATAAACCAGTGAATTGGTCTAGTTTTATCGGGTTCCTCTCGGAGTCGCAATCTCTCCCCCCGCCCCACCGCGAGAAACCCCAGGACTGGGGAGCGCTCTGATGGGAGCCCAGCGCTTCTATGGACTAACGTTGTGTAAATCCCCGTTTATTGTGTGGATTTAAAGTCCTAGACAGCAAATAGCCGATTGTTAAAGCATTATCACCCTGTCATTTAGAACCCCCCCCCCCGCCGCCGCCCCCACGTTCACACTCTGTTTAATGGAGAGGATGCTTTAATCAACACACACAGGGCTGACTGAGCCTGAAGTGTGTGTGTGTGGTGTTAGTACCGGCTGGACACACAATGTACAGGATTTCTAACTTCTGGGCGCTGTTGAGAAGTGGCCCTTGCAGCGGTTTCAGTCATTTCCCACATGCAGCAAAGGAAAGTTTTGCAAGGAAAAATAAATGTAGATTTTTTATTGATTCGGTGCTCCTGCTGGAGTCTCTCAGTGATGTATAGAAAACGGTTTGGGGAAGGGAGAGGAAAGGGAATTCTCTATATGTACGTGTGTGTATACAGTACACACACACACACACACACACTTGATTTGTGCATGGTGTTTATTCATAAACCTTCAGAGCACTAAAAATCTCATTGAATCTTTCATACCCGGGAACCTCAGCGGGCGTCGCATTGTCGTCTGGCAATTGAAACTGTCAATCTTTAGCTGGCAAGCTCTGCTCTTGTTCGCCGGGAGTGCTGAGTCCTCAAAGTCACCAGCACCTCCAGGGAGCCTTTTGTTCAAGGGAGCAGGTCGGTGATCCTGGTGCAGCCCGCACTCTGCAGCTGCACGTTTGCTCTTGTCGCCCAGCCAGTAGCCAGCCGCTTGTTCTGTGCAGTGGGCCAGGTAAAATGTCAAAAGCTAAAGGGGTTAGCACCTTCCTCTTTCTGATGACCCTTCTCTTTTAGTGGGTGTTTTCAGGTGTGCTCACAGTGAAATGTTTTTAGAGGACAGTTCTGGAAAGCAAAGAGCATTTAGAAAGTAAGTTGATCTAGAGAGAGAGAGCCAGAGTCAAAGCCCACGGCTTTGGCACAGAATTATAGAGCCATTTCCTCCTGTTTATACACTCCCCCACCTGACCAGCGGTGCAGCTTTAAGAGAACTCGAAAAGTCTTGTAAGACGAGACAAGCACACCAGACAAGGCGATGTGTCCAGTCAAAGGGCGTGTTAGGGTGGCAGGCTGAGAAGCAGAGATGTGCAAGTATAAACGAAGGGGGTAGGAAGCTGGTAAGAAAGCTCCCCAAATAGAAGCTCAGAGAAAAAGTTGCATACAGCTACCGTGACTTTGCAGGCTGCGGTGTGCGCTGAAAGAGCTGCCGTCTGTAGGGAACTGTCCAGGAACGAGACCTTCTGGAACAGACTAGCGTCCATACGGAATGTCAGCCCGAGAAAAGCAGTGATGCTGGACAGCAAGACATGCGCGGGCTCAATCCCCCCTCTGCACCCTCCAGACAGGGTGGCATGCCTTTCGGAAGTATTGAGCACCCACAAATTGGTGGAAGGTACGGGTGCTCAGCATTTTGAAAGTCAAGCCATAAAGGCCCAGTCCTCGCCTCACTGAAATCATCTAGTTAGAAACTCTGCAGAACTTAGAGCTTCAATCAAAATCTTGGCAAAGATGAGAGTTTGAGTTAATTGGAGTTTTGATAGACAAGGTTTGGCTGTACGAGCATTGGCTTCTGGTCACAGTATATATCGTCCCTGTTCACTCCCAAGCATCAGCCTCTGATGTTTGCCACTTTTTTAGCACGGAACCAATCGATATAGCCAAGATTCGTCACCTATTGATGTAAAGTATGCACTTGATTAAAAGGCCAGAAGTTGTTTTTATGAAAGTATTTTATTTTGTATGTACACACAACGGTGTATTTAACTGCACTTCACTGCACACTGGGAATGTGTTCCTTGACAATTTAGCAGTGAGTGATTAGCCCATGCCCACATGTTACATAGTGGGTAAATTCAATCACTGCTTAATTACTCTTCCACGGATGTAAATGAGGGTAGAATACTGACCATCAGTGAAGCTTGGTCTCCCACCCTTTGGCGTAGCGACTGTTTTATGTACATGCTTCAACATTGCCAAACACAACGAGGTTGATCGTTGATTCGTTGATCGTTACTTATAACAAATAATAATATAGAGCTTTTGGTATTCTTCGGGACTCTTTTCAGTGGGAAGAGGTTTTACAATGTGAGTTCTTCATGTTGCAGCATAAGTTCCCCCTCTCCCATTTAACATTTTCTATTGATTTTGGTTAAACTCCTGTAGGCAACTTCCCTCTGAATACCCACTCCCGAATTCTCCCGAGAAGGGCCAACTTGTGATACCCCACTGATTTTAATTTCAAAAACTGTTTCTGTTTTGCAGCAGCATGTCTTCCTGCGGTGGAAAGTCTCTTCTCTTACAACCGCCTGTCCTTCAACAGTAACTTCTAACCTTATGACCTCCAATCTAACCTTTAATCAAGATAAATACCAGGTGGCTGGAGAATGAGCTCTGGCCTCTCTAATGCAGTTGTTTACCCTTATTGTAAAAAGTTCTTGTTCCTCTGAGCGTGCTCTTGCGGTTGTCCTTCTCCCTTAATTCTCAGTATTGTACATCGATATTCAGCAGTCATTGGTCCCCTGTTTGTTTGGCAGGAAATGTCTTTCCTTCTCACGTTTTTAAAGTTATGCTATACAACGCTGAATCTTATGATCAAGAGTGTATTCATCCAGGTCCAAAACCATCCTTGGTGTAATTTCAATGATTTCACTAGAGTTACACCAGGGAATAATTGGGCCTCCATATTTGTCCCCACTTATTTCAGCAAATATTCCCTATATTTCTTACTGGGAATACTGCTTGAACTGGCAATATCTTACTTACAGGCAATAAGGTAAAAGACAACTTCCTAACTGGGCTCACTGTAGCCGATTTTGTGCTAATGATCTCCATGGAGGGGCCCGGGGAGAAGGAATGTTCCCACCCAGGCTGTGGAGCTACATCATAGGGATTCCTGGTGAAAAGGGGAAAGAAAACTTTGGAAAACTGCATCTATTCTCTTTGGGCTGTGAATGCTGATTCTCAGGATCTGGGCCATAGTGAAAGATGCTGCAGACTTTCAAGGGTGTCTTTTATTCTCTCTCCACCCAAGGAGTGCACAGTCCAAGTGCTGTTACATGATGGGCTCCCACAAAGCCAAGAATTGATGGAGGCAGGAAACAGGATGAAAGCAGGATCTTCAAGAAATTATTGGCAAGTGTCATCTTATCCCGGAGTTTCAATCAGCACAATAATTTGAATCACATATATTATCACATGAATGATTCTAATCCATAGTTATGCCATCGCACTGAAACCTGCATTTCAAAGCAATAGGCAGAAACTCTTGCAAGCTTCTTTTCTTTTCAACTGTGCCTTTAAAAATGCTTATAGAAAGAGATTCAACTTCTTGCAGCTTTTGGCTTTTACACAGAGGAATGCATAAATAGTCATTTCATTCTGTTGGGGGTAATAGTTCTGATATTTCTTTTATTCACATCTTGACCTGTTAAAATAGTTTAATTAAGGAACTGCAAGTGAAAAAAAAAAGATAATATTCTGGTTATTTTATTGCAAACTGCCAGCATATGGTGATTGATGTGGCACAAACTTGGGTCGGTGGCTTGTGAAGAAGTCAGAGGGAAAGGCAGGTATGTAGGAACAATCCTATGAATACCACAAACTAAGAGTCTAAGCCCACAATCAGATCTGTGAAGGTGGATCTTTTCACCCATGTGGAGTCAACAGGGCTCTGCATAGGTTCATAGGTCTGTCTCTATGAATCAGACTGTAGGATCAGAACTTATGGATTTTGTTGTGATCCCTTAGGCTTTAAGTCACTCCAGTGTATAAGGCTCTAGGCGCAACTTAAGCCTCCCTTATACTTACATTGGTATTTGGTTGAGTTTGCCAGCAGACAAACACCACCAAAATATGTGTGAAGTTTCCTAATGTTAACTTTGAAATATAGATGAGGCCATTTAAATGCCAACACTTTTAAGTCACTAGTGAAAATAAAAACACCCAGCTTGAGTCTAAAATTTAATTATAAGGAACAGCTGGGGATGGTTTTGATTTTGACTCTAAAGTCCTATAAAAAGAATCAAGCACATGTGCTCATGCTCACACTCTTTTTCACACAGACACATACACACTCACACTTAATTGGACTCTTTAAACAGAGAGATAAAGCTGATATTATTTGAATTATCACTTTTTTCTTTAAATTTGTCCAGTTAGGAAGATCAGAGCATCCATAGGTGCAGTTGACACTCAAACTTCCTATAAATAGGGGTTATCTTGCATTACAAATTACTTTTCAACTGGACATCCAGAGTCAAATGATAAGAGGGCTCAATCCTCCCTTGCACATTCTCTGCCACTTCATCTCCAGACACTGCATCCTGCCTAACTGGCTTCCTCCAGCTCATGGAAGTGGTATCAATGCTCAGTGACTGCTTCCTCTTCAACCTAAACAGGACTCATAGATGATGTTCAGTTTATTATGCATGGAGTTTTAGCAGATGCTACATGACCACCTCAGACCAACCCACCATCTCCTCCTTCTAGGCTGGCCAATGTCCTCCTGGCAACAGAACAGAAAAAAGACACTCAGCTGGAAACAGAAGTAGTCCCATCATAATCACAGGTATCTTTTAAGGTATCTTTTCTTATGAGAGCCTCCAGATCTGGTTGGGGAGCAGCATGTACAGTAACTCCAGTGAAAGCTTTGCCCTTTCTCCAGGCCCCTCATAAGCAATGTTCCCTGAGGAGGGACCATCCTCATAGTTTAGACTGTCACAAGTTATGCATTTTAGGTAGTCAGTGTTTGATGCTCAGCAGGAGAAGTAATGAATTTTATTCTGGTCCTTGTGGAATGGACCATAGAAAATGGTTCCCATCCTTAAACTTTCAGATATCAGGGTACACTTATGTGCTAAGTAGTTAGCATGGGTGAATTATCCTTTTCATGCAGAACTCTTTCTTCAAAAGAAGAGCTAGGTACCTGTTCAGCATGTAGGCCAGCTTCTCACCATCTCCCAGAACCTGATGGTAAAGCTGTAAGAGAAAGTAAAGTGGGGTAGTGAGGACTCCAGATCTGGACTATCTGGAGGCACCTAATTTGAAAAGTATTTGTCCAGCATTCTATGCTGAGACTTGACAAAAGGTAAACCTTCCAACATCAGTTATGAATTGAATATCAGAGGGGCTAAAGCTTATTTCACTTTAAATCAGGTGTAAACTTGCCTCCCTTTAGAGGAGAAAATCTGTAAAGACTTAGTTTCAGGATCCAGAGTTGTTTTAAAAAATCTCCAATAGTGAAGCTCCCAAACAGCAAGTTTTTGGATACACTTCACAGAATTCTTCATATGTGTTTTTAAAAGACAACAAATCAAGAGAGAACAAAATGTGCAGAGAATGTGTTCAGTGCTGTAAATCAAAGCGAAGAAATAATAATACTGGAAATTAAGGGCCAGATTCTCAGTTGGTGTAAAGCAGCAGAGTTCCATTGACTTCAGAGGAGCTAAGCTGATTTACTCTAGATGAGGCTCTGGCATTTCTAAATCCCTAGTGAATATCTATCTAGGCAAAAAGGTAACATATGTTAAGCACACTGCTAATGTTAATATATATGCTTTCACCATAGCTTCTTTTTTTTTTTTTGGAGGTAACCAGACTTAACTCCCAATTTTTTATAGCTTTTGGCTTTATATTGGTTAGCTGGAGTGTCAGAGCTGGCTCTTTTGAAAACCATTGATGAAGAAAGCCCACAAATACAACATCAGGGAAGATTATAACTCATACTGACAGTACCCACATACTACTCTATATTGTCTTGTTGGGAAAGATCCAAGCTTATGTGTCCTTTCCTATCTTGAAGCTATACTGAAAGATCTAGTGAAAGAACAGCTGATTTAGCCATCCTTTTTATGACAGCTGCAGATTCTCTGCAAGCCAGTCAGATCCAATACAATCAGGTCTTGGAGTCAGTCTCACATAAAAAATGCAAGTATAGATGTTGCCAAGTATGGAACCCAATTTGTCAAAGGGGTGTGCAATTATCAAAGGATGTGATGTAGCCACAGTTCTTTCTGCAGCCCACTGGGATGGGAGACCAGACGTCCATGAAACATTACTGGAAACTCTTCAGTGAGTATATATAATTTCCCTGCAATGAGTTTAAGGTTCTCCCAAATATTGAAAGTAATGTAACTCTTCACCCGCTGGTTGTAAGAATAAATATTTCAATTTATTTGAGGGGAATGAGGGCATTAATGTAGTTCGAGTGACTTCAGTGGAACTGTGCCAGTTTATGCCAGCCAAGGATCTGGCCTACTATTTCCCCCCACATTTTATTTAATTTATTTATTTATCTATCCCATCTATATTTCTCATAGATGTATTTTCAAATATATGCATATATCTTCCTTAGTTAGAAAAGGTCAGCTTCTATTTTTCTTTCCTTACAGGAAGAGATCAGACTAAAATATTCATTTTTCAGGTCAGAACCCTGTCAAGATAAAGGTTGCTATTATCTCTACTGACCTTCCAAAATATCTCTGCTGTGGGTGAGTTCTTCAGAATGCACTGGACTTTAAAGATTATAGTACATGGAGCTAATTCTGCCCTAGGATTCACACAGCAGAAGGCAGATTTAGGCTCCTTTATTCATTTTTGGATCTATATTTTGGACATGAATTGTACTGTTTTTTTTTACTTTCCCTTGTTGGCCAAAACTTTTTACTTCCCTCTAAAGTATAGTTTACAAAGTGGAATGTACATAAAATAATTATGTTCTTTATATTGCTTATAGACATCACTGATTCCAAGCAGCTAGTGGAATTCAAAATAGGATTAGATGTTTATATAGGTGATCACAGCATTATATTAGATAGGATTATGAACACATTAGAAGGGGTATAAGCCAACCGTTAACTGACAAGAGGTTAGAAAAAGGACTAGAGTTTTTGGTTGTGCTGCAGCTCTTGCTAATTGATTGCCAACTGACACAATAGTAAATTCTAATGTAGACATTCTCAGACATTTGTTCATGGCCACGTGTTACCCTAGGCTGAGTCCTACAGTGAAACATGACCAGAAACAAACATTTGTCTTCTGGAACAATCATTGTGAATCAAGCATGGACATATCTCTGGGGTTTATTGCATCTGTAAAACATCTGGTACTAGCCACTGTCAGAGACAGGATATTGGACTTGATGGAATCAATTTCCGTTTTCCTGTAAAAATTGTCTTGTGGCTTATTACATATTTTCCATTTGGGGAATAGAGAAGGGTTTTACTGTTTGGGGAGGACATTGAAAATTGTGTCGTGCTTTCCTTATGTAACTAATTCAAAATAAGAATGGGATGTCAGGGCATCCTCCTGGGAGGTGGCATGTGTCAGCTTGTTCACATCTATGGCAATTCTGCTTTTCTGAAGTGTAGAGATTTAAAGGGCAGGAGGAATAACTTAAATGTGAAACATAGTGTAATTTCCCCTCCTCAGATAAACAGAGGATGTTCTTAAAGAGGCAGGATTGTGGGTTGTACTTTTGGAGAGGACAGCAGCAAATAGAATCTCCCTGCCCCTCTCCTCACTTGCTCATCATCTGCCTCCAGAGACCAAAATCTCCAGGGCTTCTTCAAGGAACATTTTCTTGAATAATTCCTAGTATAAGGCCTTCACAATTTAATCGAAAGCAATCAGTTTTTAAATGATATACATAGCATTGCCTGCTATTTATTCTTATCATAGTAACGTGTTAAAAAGTGAATGCCCCTTGAAGATTCAATGGCTGAAAGTTCCTATATTATGAGAAGCGTATTGTCTTGCTTTGACATAAATCCTGCAAGTTTGCAATAATTTTAGTTTCTGCAACAGGCGCACTTTGTCACTTGGTGTTGTCAAGAGGTTTGCAGTTCTTCTGTAGGATTGAATAAGTCACCTTCCCTTCAAAAAACATGTTTTTTGCAGGATTGCCTACTTTCTTCACTGTTTTGATTGCTATTAAGTTCCCGGAGTTCTCCAAGATGTCATCCTTGGATGAGATGTTCATGTGGGGCTCAGTCTATTATTTACTGCCTCATGATTATCCTGCTGAAACAACACTGTGGATGTACACTCCTGAACACTAGAGGTGATGCACATTTACTTTTATATCCCTTGGCAAAAGCAGGCTTTTAACTTGGATTCTATCAGATGAAACTATTAGAACAGGATAATCCAAGAAGCTCATTTCTTCTATTGAGGAACTGTTTGAGCATGCAATTTTTTTTTAGTTAGTTATTTCTGCCACTCTCCATTATTTGGTCTTGCTGGTTCCCTTGGAGCTTTATTTCTTCCTGCAGGATCAAATTCTGCTCTCAGCTACACTGGTCCAACTGGCCTGCAGATTTGCAACCCACTTCATTTTCATTTAGGTGTATGTAAGTCCCAATGAATTTAGCCCTAAAGCTTTATTACAGACTTAATATCAATAAAATGAAGAAACAAATCACTTGGATGCCTAATAAAAATACTGGCAAAAGATCAGAATAAATTAAGAGGAAGATTAAAAGCAGGGAATAGGCTAGGTGGATCTTGGTTTTTAATCCTCTGCTGAAGATTCTAAATCAGGCCAGCGTGTGTCATACTAGTCACTTTGATTTTAAAATGATATAAACACAGGGAAGGCACAGCAGATTGCAAGGAGAGTGATAGAGTAACCTGAGGATATTTAATGAACTGCTTTAGATTATACTAACTCTTTATAATGAAAAATAGTAGATTACACAGGGAGTGGTTCTACTAAATTACACAAAATTCTGATGGGGATTCACAGAGTAGATGTGACCTCCAAGGAAAGGCTATTTTGAAATGCAGGAACATGAGAGTATTGCAAATAATCCGTGGAAGGTCTGAGGGCACCAAATGCATTTCTTTACACAATCAAGTCCAACCTTTGCTGTTATGTAACCAACACAATCACATTTATTTTCAGTTGAATTCTGCATACACTGTTATTTATACCAGGATTGCAAACTGCATCTCTTGACTCACTGAAACTTATTAAAGAGCTGGGGCACATATGTACCTAGAGCCCATAGGAAAAAAGGGTTTGGAGATAATGTCAGTATCTAAAGAGTGGACAGTGCCATTTTTTTTCAGACTGGAGACAAATTGAAATAGGGATTAAATGAGATAAAATGGTTAGGAATTAATACAACAAACTTGAAAGAAATAGTGGGTCAAGACATAAAGTCTCATGCTATTGGTTCATGGGGAGATTTGCCTGAGCTAGACTTGAGTAAAACTTGAGTCCCTGATCATTCCAATTCAAATACACACGCAGACACAATCCTCCATGCACAGAATTCACACACAGAAGGAAGGGCTCAGCCTTCTCCATGCTATTAGCCTTCTGTGGAACCCCACAAAGGTTGCTGAACTGGACCACGGTCTATATTAGTGGAGAGGGCTGGAAAGGGCACTCCTTGCTTTCCCTTGGCATAGGAGAAAAAGATAATATAGGTTTTGGCATTATCTGATTTTTGTAAAACATCCTTGAAAGAAAGCAAAACAGAATTAATATGATTCATAAAATGAGAAGCCCAGTTGATTCTAAAATATTGATAACAGGTGTTTTGGACATTGTTAAAAGATAGGTAAGCAGCAATAGGATTTTTTTTTATTGAGCTACTGTAGTGACAAAGATGGTGATTTTGGTAAAGGCAAAGTAAGTTAAATGTAACCAAATGGTATACTAGGAAGGCAGATTGAGAAAATCTAGAACAGGTACTTTCTATTTTAGGGAGATACATTCACAATTCCTAGACCTACTGTAATTTATAGAAGATTCACAGATTTCAAGAACACAGGGGAGCATTATGATTCTTTAGTCTAGTGATACTCAGACTGAGGCTCGTGAGCCGCTAGTGGCTCTTTACTGTGTCTCCTGCGGCTCTTTGCAGCACATGATATTAAAACACTGTGTGATTTAATTATTAACCAATCAGGATGCTTTTACTGTGTTATTAGTAGTTGATAAAATAATAATATTTGGTCAGTCATTTTTCTGTGAGAATATTATAGAGATATATAAAAATAGTAAATGAAGCAAAGAATTCACACTACTGTGGTTCTTTTGGGTAATGTTGATTTCTCATTTGGTTCCTGAACCAGTGATGTTTGAGTATCACTGCTTTATTTTGACTGCTTGCATAGCACAGGCCATATCATTTCTCCAAGTGATTCATGTACTGAGCCCAAGAACTTGTTGCTGAGCTAGAGCACCTGTTTTAGAAAGATGCGCAATCCTGATTCAATGACTCCAAGTGATAGAGAATCTACCACGTCCTTTGTTAAACTATTCCTGTGGTAAATTGCCTTAACTGTCAAAAAATGTGTTTTATTTCTAGTTTGAACGTTGATGACTTTAGCTTCCAGCCATTGGATTTTGTATGCCTTTATCTGCTAGATTGAACAGCCCTCTAGTATCAGATGTCTTCTACCTGTGTAGGTCTCTGTAGACTGTGATCAAGTTGTCCCTTAACTTCTTTCTGATAAGTGAAGTAGACTGATCTCTTCAAGTCTCTTATTGTAAGGTAGTGCTCCAGATCTTGAATCATGCGTGTAGCTCTTTTCTGAACCCTTTCCAATTTTTCAGTACAGAAAACTATAAGAACATAGGCTTTATACAAGTTAATTGTGGAAAAAAGATCTGTTAGGTCATCTAGGCCAGGGCCCCTGCCAAAGAAGGATTGTTGCCTACAGTATAATCTCATGTGCTATGTCCATTCTAGTTTTAAATGTTTCAAATAATGGGGCTTCTGTCATTTCCTTGAGAAATTATTTTGCAGACTAATAGATACCATCTTTGGCAAAATATTCCTGATGTTCATCTTAAATTATATCTTAATTTCATCCTGTTACCCCTTGGTTTTAAATTCTTGAACCACCTTAAACATTCTTCATTTTCTTCATGTTGACTGTGATCATATATCCCCATTTACTCATTGCTTAGCCATACCATACACATATAGGGTCCAACCTTTTGCTGGTATAAGAGGGCCTACATCTTTTATCTTTAATGGAGCTCAGATTCTGGCCCTTAATTCTTTTAATCTGTTCTCATAAATCCTGTCTTCTAAAAGGTAATATGGTATCTAATAGTTTACACATTTAAAATGTTTTATCTAACCCAGTCCTCTTTGTTTCACTTATAGGAATAAATTAAAAAATAGAAAAGAATAGATAGTCATAGCTTCTGAAGATTATAAATTATGTTAGTACAGTGGCTTACACAATGGAGCCCTGAACTTGATTCAGTATTCCAGGTGTTATCACAAGTATAACAATAAGTAAAAATAAGAATGAATGTATCTTTGTAAACTTGAATTCAGATAGCAAGGAAAGAGTCAAACCTCATGAAGGTTTTGTTGGATATGAGATAACGTATCCATTCCTTTAATATCTTAATAATACATTGCTCAAACCATGCAAAAAATCCATGGTGGGGGATCACATTGAAAATTGTCAGGTAGGACTTCCTGTTGGCTTACTGGTAATGCCAATACTGCCATCTGAGAAATCCAGGTTTGATTTGGGTACTGGCTTGTCATGCAACTGGCCAGTAAAGGCTGTGGGTGTTACAAAAATTACAGAAATCTGATTCAGGCAGTGTGTTGATTGGCTCTAATAGAAAATGGCTATTCAGTCTTCCTTGGGCACAATTAGGGTGGGTGTATTGAAATGGGGAGAAATGTGAGACTCTTATGGCATTGCAAGAGATGTGGAAGACCCCAAAGGAGAAAAATTGGAAACACGCTATGCCACTGGCCAAAATGCTAACAAAGGGGAAATTGTACATTTTGTACTATAACCAGATATGCTATATAAAGATAATAATACACTAGACTATTAAGCAGAGGCAAAGTTTTGCCTTAATAGATACTAGCTCTAAGTATTATTATTTACTAGTATCACCAAAGATAAAGGGGCTACAAAGTGTAGTAAGGCTACAACGGGGCCTTTTGTAAGGCAAAATCATTGTATACTGTAATTTCCATAATATCTGTGTATTTAGTGAGCCTGCTAACTCGGCCACATCTTACTTCAAACTTCTATTTCATGCTAATGGAGCATTTGTATGACAGGACAGCACTTACCAATCTAAGGTTTAATAGGAGTTCAGTTGCAAAGGAAGTTTTCTGAATCAGTATGGGAATATTATTAACTCCTCATAGGGTTGTGACAAAAGCTAAACAGAGATTTATTCAGTTTAAGATCATGCACTGGATTTAATTGACACCTGACCAATACAAGTGATTTAGTAGCAAATGAGATCTTCTGCTATTATGAAGCAGAGAATGGGGATTTACTACATTTGTTGTGGACAAATCAGAAAGTCGGCTTTCAATAATCAGGAATGTACTGTATAGAAAAAGCTTACAGGTTTAGAGAAAATACGACTTTCCTCCCTGTGTAGCTGCTTCTTACACAATAGATAATATTTTTGAAAAATGCTCATACATGTAAAGTACACAGCTTCATGCTCCTTAAAGTCAGTGGGAGAGTTCCACACATGTTGACCAGATTGTGAATACTTTACTCTCCCTGAATGGCTGATCAGTAGTGAGAGTAAGGGGTTCAAAATCTCTCTCTGAGGGTCAGAGGAATATTGGAGTCAAAATCCACCTATGGATTTATGTGGAGAATTTTGTCTGCAGAGGCAAGCACCATTGCGTTGTGGTCCATACCAGGGTATGATGGAAGATTTGGTCCTTTTTATGTCTTCTTTGGTCTACTTACATATGTCAATCTAGCAGCAAAACAAGATGTCACTGACTTCATTGCAGTTTCCTCTGTGACGAAATATTTGCAGTGTTAGATTCACAGACTTTAAGATCAAAAGGGACCATCATAACCATCTAGTCTGACGTCCTGCACATTGCAGGCCACCCACCCACTCCTGTAATAGAACCCTCACCTCTGGTTGAGTTACTGAAGTCCTAAAATCATGATTTAAAGACCTCAAGTTACAGAGAATTCACCATTTACACTATTTTATTATTATATTATTACAATTTTTATACTGGGGGTGCTGAAAGCCATTGAACCAACTGTAAACCCTGTACATAATGAAAATCACTTCAAGTTAGGGGGTGCTTCAGCACCCCTGGCACCCCTAGTTCCAGCACCTATGGTTTAAACCTGAAAGTGACCCATGCCCCATGCTGCAGAGGAAGGCAGAAAACCCTCTGGGGCTCTGCCAATCTGACTCGGGGAAAATTCCTTCCCTGACCCCAAATATGGTGATCAGTTAGACCTTGAGCATGTGGGCAAGACCCACTAGGCAGACACCTGGGAAAGAATTCTCTGTAGTACCTAGTGCTCCATCTTTGGCCATTGGGGACATTTGCTACTAGCAGTTGCAGATGGGCCACATGCCATCGTAGGCAATTTCATCATACCATCCCCTCCATAAACTTATCAGGCTCAGTCTTGAAGCCAGTTAGGTTTTTTACCCCCACTGCTCCACTTCGAAGTCTGTTCCAGAACTTCACTCTTCTGATGGTTAGAAACTTTTGCCTAATTTCAAGCCTAAACTTGTTGATAGCCAGTTTATAGCCATTCATTCTTGTGTCCACATTGGTGCTTAACTTAAATAACTCCTCTCCCTTTCTGAAGTTTATCTCATCTGATGCATTTAGAGAGAGCAATCATATCACCTCTCAGCCTTCTGTTGGTTAGGCTAAACAAGCCAAGATCTTATCTCATAAGGTGGGTTTTCAATTCCTTGGATCATCCTAATAGCCCTTCTCTGTACCTGTTCCAGTTTGAATTCATCTTTCTTAAACACGGGAGATCAGAATTGCACACAGTATGAGATACAGATGAGATCTCACCAGCACCTTGTATAATGAAACCAACACTTCCTTGCCTCTACTAGAAATACCTTGCCTGATGCATCCTAGGACTTAGCCTTTTTTCACATTGGTAACGCATAGTCATCCTGTGATCAACCAATACATACAGGTCTTTCTCCTCCTCAGTCATTTCCAACTGATACGTCCCCATCTTATAGTACACATTTTTGTTGTTAGTCCCTAAATGCATGACCTGGCACTTTGCACTATTAAATGTATCCCTATGTATATTACTCCAGCTTACAAGGTCATCCAGATCTTCTTGTATGATATTATAAGAACATTCCCACTTTTTGTGCCAAGGTCAGTAATAAAAATGTTAAATAAGGTTCGTACCAAGACCGATCCCTCAGGAATTCCACTAGTAACCTGCTTCTAGCCTGACAGTTCACCTTTCAGTATGACCCATTGTAGTCGCCCATTTAACCAGTTCCTTGTCCACCTTTCAATTCTCATATTAATCCCATCTTCTCCAATTTAACTAATAATTTCTTATGTGGAACTGTATCAGATGTCTTACTGAATTCCAGGTAGATTAAACCTATTATGTTTCCGTTGTCTAAAAAACCAGTTATCTTCTCAAAGGAGATCAGCTTGGTCTGGCATGATCTACTTTTTAAAACCAGTTTCTATTTTATCCCAATTACCATTAACCTCTACGTCCTTAACTACTTTTTCTTTCAAAATTTGTTCCAAGACCTTATATACAAACTAACAGGCCTGTTGTTTCCTGGATCACTTTTTTCTCTTTTCTTAAAAATAGGAACTATATTAGCAATTCTCCAGCCATAGGGTATGGCCCCCAAGTTTACAGATTCATTAAAAATCCTAATGCTAATGGACTAGATTTTGATCTGAGTTACACTGGTGTATATTCACAGTTACTCCTCTTTAAGTAAATGAAGTTATTCTAAACTTATATCAGCATAACTGAGATCAGAATTTGGTCATGAATTGAAACAAGGTTAGGTTTTCTTGGATCTGGGCTGGAAAAACCTACATATCTTCCACAGCTAAGTCTACAGAAATCTGGCATTTTGCTTGACACATTCCAAAAACTTTGTCTTGTTTGCCATCAGGCGCACAGATACTACAATGATGGGCTGAATAGAACTCACTGTATGAATTCTTCCTCTCCACTTGTATGAGAAGGTAGATATGTCTGCCTTTTGCTTCAGTAGATTTGGTATTATAATCTCTCCTTGATTTGGATTTATGTTCAGGTTAAATGCTTTTGATGTTTGTTGTCTCTTGCTTTTATAATTTAAATGAAGAATGCTGAAAGCATAATCTTTTCAAGTCTAGTTTGCCATTGTATTTATTTAATTTAGTGTTTTATTGTAGCAATATCTATGCCATTAATATTTAACAAATAGCTCAGTGGCATACTTACATATTATATAATCAAAAGATTTTCTATAAAATATGGCGGTTCAAGGTACTGATCTACTTTCCACATTACTCAAGATTTGGCTGTGTAACAAACACCTTCAGCAACTTGGTGATCTTTAAAACAGTGGAAATAATCGTTATAGCATAAAACAAAATTATTTCCTAATATTTATTTGCAAATGTCTAATTTAGGAAAGGTAGGTGACAAGACCCCTGAAAATTAGGGGCAGAGAGTTCCTGGGAATCTTAAGATCTATAGTAGTTAGAAGCTTTGGAAAAGCTACAAAATAAATTCAGAAAATATTTTTAAGCTTTGGGATCAATTTCAAAACACTGGAATTCCTTCTCCGCTCATAATTATGGACTTTATACTTTCCTAATCAAAATATGAATTTGTATCTTGTGCTATTAAAAAAGGAAACAAAAAAGGCACAAATCTCAGATTTGGGGTTCCTTATGCATAGAGGTTTCATTTTATTATTTGTTAATAAAATGCTGTAAAATTTAGAAAAAGACTTGTGCTCAGAATCTAGTATAAACAAAGAACTATACAGCTTCCTTAATAGACAGATTCTTTAAATGTCTAATCATCCTATAAATTGTAAAGGAATGAGCTATTAACCCCACAAACCTTTAACCTCGCACTGATTTATTTCCCAGCTGATGTGTTTTATACAATCAGAGGAGGCAAATTAAATTGATTTAGGTCTATTATTTTATTAATTATTTAGATGTATTGCAGAGATTACCAGTAGCTGTAAAAATGCAGTCTCCTGGAAGACCATATCAGTAATCTGCAACACAGAGTAACAGACTTCTGTAGTGTAGGTGCACCTTCTTCATGGCACCAATAAACTGGATAAAAGCAAGTAGTGTTAAATGTTTCTACTGAAGGCAAAGATCCTATTTCTATTTAGCTCAATGTCAATTGACTAAATGGGCTATTTGGGGGGATTTCAGACTAGTTCATGGGGGGTCATGATGAAGCAGAGGAGGGGGTATCAGTATAGGCAGGGAAAGCTGTGTGGGACACATAGTGAAAAATAAGCTGCCATGTCTGGAGCTAATGGGCCAGGGGGCTCCCTTCAAAGCTGCCTGTATTCCTTGCCTGCTCCTGTTGAGGCCCCTCATGTCACTGGTTGTGAGAGCAGCCCACTTATATTAGAGTGCCGGGGAGCAGGCTTAGGCAGTGGCCCTGCTTTGCTGCTGCACTCAGCTCAGCCTTGGATGGCACCAGTGGATGCCCAACAGCAGCATTTAGCCTTCTAGTGAGCAAAACAATAGGCCATAGGAGCAATAGGAATAATAGGGAGGAGAGCAGAAAAATAATGTAAAGGAATAAAAATAACAGAAAAAAGATGAAGAAAAAAACTACACAAAAAAGATGAAAGGCGACCAAAATGGGAAAAAGAAGAGAAGGAGAAAGAGAAGTGAGAGGAAATGGACAGGAAAAAGAGAGGTGCCAGATGTTTCAGGACATGGCACAAGGAAATGTGGGTGCCCCCATCCACCAATCCATCTCTAGGTGGAGAATCAAGCAAAAAAGGATGGGAGCCGAGAGGTGAAATAAAGGAGATGGCATGGTTGTTCTCTTAAAGCTAAAGTGAACGTGCAGTTCCTAAATTCTAATGGACTTTTCGGCTTGCAATAGTAAAAGTGGCAGCTCTGAAATGTAGTGGTTCTCTGCCCAGTGTTGTGAAGGTAATAAGCTGTGAGAAACTGAGGGTTGAGAAAGACTTTGAAACACCTTTTTCACAGGCCAAGAGACCTGCTGGGTCATTTACCTTGAGGGGGAAATAAGTGGTTTCTAAAACAGCTTTTTCCCAGTCATCTCGACAAGACACATGGAATACGGTAGCACTAAGAAAGGTTTTTATGAGGTATTGTATTCTGTCCACCTGGAGGACGCAGTGATATTCAGCAGTTAGAACAGAGGGAAATGGAAGTCTGGATGAGGTAAAAAAAGAGCAGGGAGCACTGAGTATTTTGCACATACTTAGAAGTCTAGGAATTCATATATCATTTAAAAGAGGGGGGTGGGGAAAGAGGAAGCCAGATCAGTTGGGATCTTTGGTATGTTTTTGGCCAATTTCTTTACAGTTTTGTAAATCAGTTTTATTACCGTTTAATTAAATTACACAAATCTAAATGGTAAGTTCCAACATACCATCTTAAAAGGTCTGCTTGACATAGTATTATATGCTCTTTGAAGGCTAGAAATCAGAAAGTAGCCAAAGTAGAATCTACTTGCCTATCCAGCCTGGGGAGAAGCTATGCTACATTACTTCTTGTAAGCCATGCAGTGTACAGAGATACATTATAATGTTCAGTATAAATGAGTGATTTGGACACAAAAATAAGTTCTTTGAATTGCAATTTGCAAGCATAACAGTTGGTGGCAGCTTTGAAACAATTTTTGCCTTTAAATGTAACTTTGTTGTCTGCAAATCTGTAGACAATTACATTAAAGTATTAAATCACTATTCTATATTGATTTAAATGAATGTAATGATACAAAAACAATCAGTTTTCTTGTGTACTGTTCAGACACCTCTGTTAAACAGAATTTTATGATCCACATTTATAAAACTGTCAAAAGTACTCAAGAAGAGAAACGAGGAAACCAGTGTCGGAGCAAAATGTCCAGAAAGGAAAATAGTGACAATGACAACCAAGTGAGTCATTATGAGCTACCTGTGTATACACCATGACAGTATGCTCTAAGCACTAGAGGAGCCAGGCCTGCAGCAGTGGCATGTTTCTGAGGGTAGTCTGCCACAATTTAGTTCATGTTTAAAGGGCTCTTTAAAGTGTAGAAGTTCAAAGTATCTGATATGTTTATAGATTTTTAAAAAATCATCCCAATAGATACATAGATTTTACCAAAGACTTTAATCCCAACACTCCTGTGATGAAGAACAGCAGTGAGATACAGTGATTGTCATTACAATTGCCTTGAGGTATATGGATGAAGCAAATGTTGTGTTTTCCAGGGTGCAGGGACTATGATTGTGACAGGCTTTTTCCAGCCACTCCCTACCACACATCCTCAAAATCCTTCCCAGAGTTCTCCTTAGCATAGGCACTGACTCCATGGGTGATCTGGGGATAAAGCACCAACGAAAAGTATAGTGGGTGCTCAGCACCCACCGGCGCAGCCCTGCTGATCAGCTCCTCCCCTACCCCATCCAGCACCTCCCACCTGCCAGTGATCAGCTGTTCATCAGTGAGCAGGAGTTGGTGGAGGGGAGGGGCAGGAAAAGGCACGATAGGGGTGGGAAGAAGCGGGGTGAGGGTGGGGCCTTGGAGGAAGGGCTGGAGTGGGGGCGGGGTCTGGGGCAGAGAAGGGGTTGAGCACCCCTAGGGAAATAAGAAAGTCAGTGCCTCTGCTCCTTGGGGTAAGAGATGCCATTCAACTCTTACTTAATGCTGTGTGATAAAGGAACAAATGTAGCCTTGAATCTTCCTAGTGCCAAGGATAATGTATCCAGCACAAAATGGTTTCAGGTTTCTGTGGCTTTGACATTGTCAGAGATTGACAGACACCAAACGTACTTTCACTCATCCATATTCAGGACAAGTTCCAAGAACGTCAGAGAACATTGACAAGGTATTCAAATTCTTGAAAGAGTTTTGCTTATTCTGAGTCACTTGCAAAAAGGTCTAATGATAAATTTGTTAATTTTGCCTGGGTAAAAATCACTCTTAGGCTATGACTTTTGGATTGCAAGGCACAAAGTTTCCAGAACTGGTGACTGCTGTGCAAAAGGATATTGCCTGATTATGTTTTAGTGTATGGGATCAGGCTGTAATTTTCTTAGTGTCATGTGGATTGTTTTCAAGTTTTGAACAAATGTAAAGTCTTCTATTTGGAGGTATCATATTTTATTTAATTTAGGTTGGTGTATGAGTTTCATGGTTCCAGAAGGGGTATGCAATATTTTCTTTCAGTCGTTTGATTCCCACTTCAGGATAACATCTGCTCCTTACTTGCTCAAAGTCAAGCCTCACTTTTCTCGTTTTATATAACTGTGTCCCAGCTTATCCATTTGTAAAACTGCCATATGAGCAATATGAATCCACAGGAATACCAACTGCCATTGTTTTCCTTGTGTGACTGGGAAATTGCTCCTCACTGCAACTCACACAGGAACTTGAAGCATCCTTATTTGACACTTTCTCTTCTTTATTAACCAGTAGTTTTATTCCTGGAAAACATAATGCAATACCAAATAAAGACAGACGCATAGCAGCCTTTCTAACTTAGATTCCGAGTTGACTATAAGCTACCCCATTTGATTTGCTATGTCTACAATAACTATATGTTTGAAGAAGCCTCAATCCTGACGGAGACCTTTAGGCACTACTCAAATATAAATAATTATAACAACAATAGTCTCTATAATGTTCAGGGTTCCTAATCACGCTTCCTCTTGAAGTTTTGAGCAAAGGACTTGAAGAATCAGCTGCAGCTGACTCCTGGTGATCTTTCCAATTTGGCTAAACTACCTACAACACATTGTGTTCAGTCTCTAGTTCCTGTCTGTTAGAAGTGACAAAAAGAAAAGGAGTACTTGTGGCACCTTAGAGACTAACCAATTCATTTGAGCATAAGCTTTCGTCACCTACAGCTCACTTCATCGGATGCATACTGTGGAAAGTGTAGAAGATCTTTTTATATACACACAAAGCATGAAAAAATACCTCCTCCCACCCCACTCTCCTGCTGGTAATAGCTTATCTAAAGTGATCACTCTCCTTATAATGTGTATGATAATCAAGTTGGGCCATTTCCAGCACAAATCCAGGTTTTCTCACCCCCCCACACACACAAACCCACTCTCCTGCTGGTAATAGCTTATCTAAAGTGACCACTCTCCTTACAATGTGTATGATAATCAAGGTGGGCCATTTCCAGCACAAATCCAGGGTTTAACAAGAACGTCTGGGGGGGGGGGGTAGGAAAAAACAAGGGGAAATAGGTTACCTTGCATAATGACTTAGCCATTCCCAGTCTCTATTCAAGCCTAAGTTAATTGTATCCAATTTGCAAATGAATTCCAATTCAACAGTTTTTCTCGCTGGAGTCTGGAAAAACTTCAGTTCCTTTTCTTTTTGCGAACACAGACTAACACGGCTGTTACTCTTAGAAGTGACAGTGTCCATGTCTGCATAGGATAAGCTGTATGAACCCCGCATCAATGATGAAGGGGTTAAAAAGCTGCTACACGGAAGGCTGGCCCCACCCCTCTAGCCCTGTCAATCATTATCGGGGTGGAATAAGGGCTTAAAAGCAAGAAGTTCCAGACAATTGCTGAGCAGCTCTGGGGGGAGAGCAGACAGTGGTTCTATAGCTCCCAAGACAGACTCCTGGAAGCCTTCAGGGGAACAGCCCTCAGGAAGGCCATTCACTGATCCCCATGCGCCTATAAGGAGACAACAGACTTCAATATACCAGCCAGGTGGGATAGGTTTGGCAATCCCCAAAGAGAGCTTTAGGTGGTTGGTACTGCCACCCTCTAACCCTTTTGGTGTTAGAGAATCTGGGACTGTACTAAAGGAACTAGGGGAGTGGGAGCAAGGAGCCCCACCTCCTTCAAAGACAGCTAGACAGCTTCACCCAATTTTGTATCACAGAGACTCCTGCTTAGGCAATCAGGGGGCGCCCTACAGATTTCTCAGTGCCCAGACAGTAGGAGGTGCCTGTCAGCAGCCCGAGAAGTGTGACATTATAGAGAACACTACATCTCAAATGGAGACTTGCTGAATTTCATCTCTTCTTTCTGGGATGAGTTGCAAATATCTCTTGTTCCTCCTGAATGTGCTGTGCTAATCTTGACAGTACTGGACATAGGAGGCTAGTATTCAGCTTCCACAGTGGCAGGTTTTGCAACAGTTAATGGCTCTTTATGTTGGTTTCATGACAAAACTCTCAACTGACTGTAGTTGCTAGAATGTTTTTCACAGCCTCTGGTTACCAAATAGACATATTGGCGTGTACATTTAGAGACATGGCCTTGCATAAGGATAGTTTGCTGTATTTATGAGGAGATGAGTATTCTATTTTCATACAATAACTTTCCACTAGATACTCGAGGGCTACTTTTATCTAGGAAAAAAGTTTGGAGAATTCCAATGTAATTAAGCCACCTACTTAAAATGCTGTCTGGCATTCCAGATTTTTAATATTGTGCCTTCTGATTCGGTGTAAATGAGATTTGAATGTTGGTTTTAAGTTTTCTGGTTTACATGAGCTTCAGTTTCCTTAGGCTTTTGCAATTTTCTTGCAACAGCAACTTTAAAAAGGTGTCTTGACAGTGCATTAGCACCTACCAAGCTCCTTGACAGGCTACAATGTCTTTCAAAATGTTTCAGACATTTTGCATGCCCATACTGCATTAAAGCACTCCTCTTCAATTTGAATGTTTTGTTTGAATCTAAGACGCCAATGTCCAGAAATGGATTGTAGATGCCTTCAGATTACCATTGTGACTTGGCAGTGTTCCTTTAATCAAATAACTGGCACCTATACTTACAGCAACTGGTTTACTGGCATTGAAGACAAGTGCAGGAGTAGTCTGTTGGATGCCTCTTCTTGTTATGTGATCCAACACCACATACTTTATTTTTTAAGATATTCAGGAAAAGGATGTAATACGTCTGACAGTTTAAGCATATATCTGTCTAGATAGCAAATCACCTCATAATACAAAGATACTTTTCACTTCTGGAATGGATACAAGAGAATAAATTTCTTGCATGGCTTTTACCTTCTCTGGATTCAGGCTTATGAACTGCTCTTTTATATGGTGCTTCAGTAAATCTAGTAGTTTCTGGCACAGCGAGCACTTGACTCTTTATTCAGCTTTATTGTTTCCACCATGCTAGACAAATTTATTTTGACCATATTCTCTTTCCATATAGTGCCATCATTCACACCAAAGACTTCCCCCTCCCCCACGTCATGCAGCAGACAGGTCCTCCAGCAAGACTATAGGATGTCTGTGGAAATAGAATCATCTAAACAAAGTTATTGAAAGTAGGAAACTTGGCATCATCTTGGGTGAAAAGGAATCTGCCAATAAGCACTTGCAGCATCTAAAAGGGAACATACTTGGTGTGCCTACTGGTACTCATTTTGGAAGAAAGTCATCCATTATAGGTAGGGTGTCTTCCTCTGTCTGGACTACTGTCTTCTCTTGGTTTTGGTTCAGCACATATATGAATTGTTCCATTGTTCTCAGACACTGTAATCATATGTGCAAGATACTCAATGGACTCTGCAATTTCTTTTATAACCCCACTTAACCATCTGCTTAAATTCCTTTTTTACATTACAGAGCATTGTAATTAAAATCCCCCTTTTTTGAGGGGTGTTAGCATTTTAAATCTCAGAACTACACGGGTTGGGAAGTAGTGCTGAACCACTAATCGCTAAAGGGTGGTTCCAGGTCAAGTAAAGTGTTTGCATAAGTCTTATGCGGGCAGACTCTCACAGAATCATAGACATGTAAGGCTGGAAGGGACCTGGTAAGGTCATCTAGTCCAGCCCTTGTGCTGAAGCGGGACCAGGTTAACCTAGACCATCCCTGACAGGTTTTGGCCAACCTGTCCTTAAAAACCTCCAATGATGGGGATTCCATAACCTCCCATAGAAGCCTATTCCAGTGCTTAGCTACCTGTACATTTAGAAATCTTTTCCTAATATCTAACCTAAGTTTTCCTTGCTGCAGATTAAGTCCATTAGTTCTTGTCTTATATTCAGTCCACATGGAGAATACTTGATCACTGTCCATTTTAACACAGCTCATAACATATTTGAAGACTCTTATCAGGTCCTGCCTCAATCTTCTTTTCTCAAGACTAAACATGCCCGGGTTTCTTTTTTAACCTTTCCTCATAGGTCAGCTTTTCTAAACCTTTTATCATTTTTGTTGCTCTTCTCTGGACACTCTCCAATTAATCACATCTTTCCTAAAATGTGGCACCCAGAACTGGACACAATACTCCAGCTGAGGTCTCCCCAGTGCCGTTTACAGAGGGACAATTGTCTTCTGTGTCTGACATAAGACACTTCTGTTAAACCGAGAAAAGGCATTAGCCTTTTTCACAACTGCATCATATTGTTGACTCATATTCAGTTTGTGATCCACTATAACCCCCAGATCTTTTCAGTAGTACTACCACCCACCCAATTATTTCTCATTTTCTAGTTGTGCATTTGATTTGTCCTTCCAAAGTGTAGTCCCTTTGCACTTGGCTTTATTGAATTTCATTTTTTCGATTTCTGACCAATTCTCTAATTTGTCAAAGTTGCTTTGAATTCTAATCCTGTCTTCCAAAGTAGCTTGGTGGCATCTGCACATTTTATAAGAATACTGTCCACTGTATTATCCAAGTCATTACAGAAATTACTAGAAATAGCCTGCTTTTCTGTCAGAACTTTCAGAATCACACTATCATCAGGTGAGTGCTTATTGTCACATTTGATCAGTCCAACAAGGAAAGGATATTGCTTTCATTTCTATGCCCTCGGTGCAAGCATATTTTCCTGACAGTGAGCTGCATGGTGACTAGATATGTTAATTGATTGTGGAGAATGTTTTAGAAATGAGTGGAATATTTTCAGAGATGGGTGGAAACCTGCTATTACCCCACTGCAAGATGAGGTGCTGATGCTGTGTTTTAAGTACAAGTTGATTATGCAAGGGTGCAAAGGAAGGTTGGGGCACGGGTCATTATTTAGCAGCTAGCTCAGTTCTAATATAGTGTTCTGCCATTTGGGAGATTTAGGTTTGGAAATTACTTCAGGAATTTAGCCCTATATGCTCATGAGGAGGGGGCAAAAAAGTGAAAATGAGCTCTCAGTGGGTAGTGAAATGTTTATATCAGTCTTTTTCTGAGTCGTGACATGTTCAAGGAGTGGCACTAAAGGAACTGTCTTTCCCTTCCTTCTGGGTGGACTGATACAGTATATTAGTTTGCTGAAAGGGTTATTTCAAAAGAGATAAAGGAGTTAGGAAAGAAGATTAAGGAATAAAGCCTTAGGGCTCTACTGTACCAGGAAGAGAGGCATTGCAGAGTTTTCTCAAGAGTTCTGGTAGGTGATTATTTTTTGGTTCAGGGTTGAGTATGTATGGATGTCAAACATCCAGGGATCCACCACCAAAAACTGAAAAGAATTAAAGGCATATGTTTGGTCCCTGTGACGTGGTGAACTCCTCAACCTATGCATTGGCCCAGGACAGGAAAAGTTTAGTTATCTGTCCTGGAGGCAGGAGCTGAAATTGGCCCTTCCTAAGAACACCATGAGCAATGTCAACCCTGGAAGAAAGAAAAAGGGCTTCCAAGCTGGGTGACCCTGACAAGAGGATCTTGGATCTAAGGCAGAGAGGATGGAGCAGGTGGGCTGAGTGCCCCTGAGGCAAGAGCCATAGGAGCTATCAGAACTGAGTGGAAGACCTGGCCTGAACTTTGTTCTGTCCCATTGTTCGTTTCTTTGTCAAAAAAGGTTAAACTGGAGAAAGCTGGTGAGTTTGAAGCATATGCAGGACATGTGAACTGAAGCAAAAGTCACCTGCTCACAGGCCTTCATTCACTTTAATGGTGACCAAGACACTTCAAGCAGTAACTTACATTTTCTAATATTTGAGAGTATTGACACAGCTAGCCATCAGAAAGATGTGAAGGAAGCCAGTTTGATTGCTAAGGGATTTTATACCACAGCTCCATAGTTAAGGTTAAAATTAGCTTCCCCGTGTAAGACAAGTTTTCAATCCACACATCCCTGAGGTATCCAAGAAGAAACTAACCTTCTGGAGCTTTCTTATGCCACATATCATCCAGGGTAATGTTTTTCTGGGAAATTTGGTAAAAATCAGAAGAGGAATTTTAAGTTTTCCATATTTACCTGAAATTCACTAATTTGTGAAGGTTTGGGGGCTCATACTACCTCCAAAATGCCTTGGCCAAAAAACTCATTTGCTTTGTTGTGTTGGCCTTGTTGAGGAGAATTGCTTTGTATGGTTTGTATGGTTTTCTGGTGGTGGTAGGGAGGTCTGGAAAGGTCACAAAGATATAATAATAAAAACAGCTTTTAGTAATCTGACCTAAAATAGGTAAGGAAAGGTTTAACTGGATGTTTTCTTAATAATTATGAAGGCTCCGTGTCTGTCACAGAGGTCATGGAAGTCACGGATTCCATGACTTTCTGTGACTTTTGTGACTTCTACAGCGGCCGGTGTGGCTGGCTCTGGGGCTGGCCAAGCAGATCAGGCAGCCCCTGGGCCAGTAGCACCGGCTGCTGTTGGGGCAGTTTGGGTGTGGGAGAGGGCTCAGGGCTGGGGGTTGGGGTCTGGGGCGGCGCTTACCTTAGGGAGGGCTCCCCAAAAGCAGCTGGCATATCCCTCTAGCTCCTAGGTGGAGGGGCCAGGGGGCTCTGCGCGCTGCCCCTGCCTGGAGGCACTGCTCCTGCAGCTCCCATTGGCTGTGGTTCCCGGCCCATGAGAGCTGCGCAGCCAATGGGAGCTGCACAGCTGGAGCTCGTGGCGGGGGCGCAGGTCCCCCCTGCCCTTCTCTCCCCGAGGAGCTGCAGGGGCACATGGAGCCAGATAGGGAGCCTGCTGGCCCTGCCAACCCTCTCCCCCAAGCAGGGGTCCCGGGCCATTCCCCCTCCCCCCACAGCACCTGCAGTGCTCCCGGACCACCCCCCTAGAGCAACCCTGGCCCAAGTTTTAGTCAGGAGTATAGTACAAGTCATGGACAGGTCACGGGCTGTGAAATTTTGTTTACTGCCTGTGACCTGTCCATGACTTGTACTAAAAATACCTATGACTAAAACGTAGTCTTAATAATAATAATATGTAACTCTGTATAAGAGCTTTTCATCTTTAGATTTCAAAGTGCTTTACAAAGGAGGTTGGTATCATTAGCCCCATTTTACAGATTGGGAAACTGAGGCACTGTGAGGAGCAGTGACTGACTCAAATTTCAATCAGCAAACCAGTGGCAGAGCTGTAAATTGGACACAGAACTTCTGAGGCCTAGTTCAATGCCATGTCCACTAGGCCAAACTGCCTCCACTACAGTGTGGTTATAAATGTGTTAATTATATAAACACATTTTCTTTTTAAGGGATCAATTTTTAATAATCTTCTAATCTTTTCCTATTTTCATCTTTGTGTATATTTGCGAATTTTATGGGGAAATATTAGGTTTGGGTGGACACAGTAAATTGTGATGGATTATATGGTAATGGTTTGATTTGTTTATTTCCAGGAATGGTAATGTTTTTGTTCATTCGTTTATTTGTTCTGGGGGTTTTTTGGTTTAAAATCTTTTTAAAAGAGTACAATACTTAGCTGGTAGGTATTAGCTGAACTCCAGTGAAACACGTTTCAACCAGTTAAAGTGTTTTCTTTGCTAATTCTTACCAAGTGATTAAGGATAATCAAGTGCAAGGAAAGTTTAACTGGGGGAGGGAGGAAGGGAACTGTTGACTGAAAGCAAAGATGGAAATAGCTTACTACATATATTGCATAAAATTGTTTGCAGCCTAAATTAAGGTCAGTGACAGCTACAGTAACAATGGAAGGCAAAACATTTATTCAGAAAGGGGCTAGTTGTTTTATGAAGATGGACAGTAAAATTGTTGGCCTTATTAGATAAAGAAGTTTACAGAATGCTGAAATGTGTAAATTAAACCTAAAAAAAATAATTGAAATGTCATATCTGTGCAACTTGTTAATGAACAAATATTCGTTATACATCATGAGTTTCTGTGTCAGTGTTGCTAATCCTAGGGAGCAAAGGAAAGACAGAAATATCTCTTGTTGGGTACTTATAGCAAACTGATTTACAAGGTGACATATTTTTTATATATTGTGGGAGACAATATTAGCTCATTGTTCAAGTTAACAGAAAGAGCCAATTATGCAAATAATTAATCGCTGTAGTGTGCTACCCATATACAAAAATGAGAAAGATTTGTTTGGAAACATAAAAGTAAATGTAAGATGTTCAAATGATCAGATATTCAAACTGACCTAAACATAGCCTCAGTAAATGTATTCATAGATTTGATTCCATAAACTCTGAACTGCATACTTGCCCTACACAGGCAAGTAGTGTTCCTGAAGTTGGGGAGGCTACTTGCATGAGATCCTTATCTGTAGAATTAGTTGCATAGTCAGATATTCTATTACCTGATTTTCATGAAAAAAATGCAATTTGCATGCTATATGCATCTTTTAAAAAAATGGACAAAACATTTTACAGGCAGCTGTTAAAATTCAGGTCAAAATGTTAGCGAAAAGAAAATTAGCATCTACAGTTCTTGAATATGCACAGTTTTGTGCAGCTTCTGTATTCCAAGTGTCTCCTAGGGTAGGTAGTCATTCAAAAATGGGATCGATGATTTTCATCAATAAATACCCTGCGCAAAATTCTAAGAGGTGAAATCTCCTTGTCTGCTAAGCTTTCAATTAATTTGCAAACGGTACTGAGCAGTGCCCAGAGACTCCAGTCAGGACTGAAAGACTCTTGTGCTGTACAAACATAAAACAGAGCCCTAAGGAACTGACCGTCTAAATAGAGACAAGACATGATTGGTGGGCATAGAATACGTCATGGGGGAGAAGGATAGGTGACAGTAATAGTAAGGTGATGTTCTGGAATTATGTTCGAGTTACTGTTATCTAATCATGAGGAATGACCCCGAAGGGCCAGCTGATCAGAAGAGCTCAACTCCCAGTTAGGCATCTAAATAACTGGCCAAATTTTCAGAAGAGCTCATGTTGGGTGCTGAGATCTTTTTGAAAATATGGCCATAAGTGTCACTGGGGGAGCTGTTGGGTACATAGGACTCCTGAAAATTGGCTCTTATTTAGGTGCCTAAATGGGAGTTAAGGTCTCTGGAAGAGCTAGCTTAAATGTGTCATTAGCAATAATATTGCAAGGCAGTGGAACATTCAATCGCCACATCTGTATCCCTAGATGATACCAGGCATATTGTGTTCCAGATGAGGCAATTACTTACATTATCAAAGACAAGACGGGTGAGGTAATATCTTTTACTGGGCCAACTTCTGTTGGTGAAACTGGAAGGTACAAGCTTTTGAGTTACACAGAGCTCTTCTTCTGGTCTGGGAAAGGAAGCACAGTATCTGAGCTATATACAAATTGGAACAGATTGTTAAGCAGAAGGGGTAATGCAGATTGGAGGTGGTCACTTGAAATGAATTGGGCAAGTGAGGGTTAGATTGTCGTCCACAAAGTGAAGTGAGCAATTAAGAGTAGCAGGCAATGTGGTATGTTACAAATTGTTGTAATGAGCCATAAAACCAATATTCTGATTAAGGTGACAGATCTGAGGAACTGTCGCAGATTGAGGTGTCATTAGAGGAGGTTTTGGAACAAAGTGATAAACTAAACAGTAATAAGTCACCAGGACCAGATGGTATTCACCCAAGAGTTCTGAAGGAACTCCGATATGAAATTGTAGAACGACTAAGTATGGTATGTAATCTATCACTTAAATCAGCCTCTGTACCAGACACCATAATAGAGGCTCAATTTAAATGTATACCCAAATTGAAAAACGTAGTAAGAGAACCAAAAATGTGCCATCATGGCTAAATAACAAAGTAAAAGAAGCAGTGAGAGACAAAAAGGCATCCTTTAAAAAGTGGAAGTTAAATCCTAGTGTGGAAAATAGAAAGGAGCATAAACCCTGGCAAATGAAGTGTAAAAATATAATTAGGAAGGCCAAAAAAGAATTTGAAGAACAGTTCGCCAAAGACTCAAAAAGTAACAGGATTTTTTTTTAAGTACATCAGAAGCAGAAAGTTTGCTAAACAACCAGTGGGGCCACTGGACGGTTGAGATGCTAAAGAAGCACTAAAGGACGATAAGGCCATTGTGGAGAGACTAAATGAATTATTTGCATTGGTCTTCACAGCTGAGTATGGGAGGGAGATTCCCAAACCTGAGCCATTCTTTTTAGGTGACAAATCTGAGGAACTGTTGCAGATTGAGGTGTCATTAGAGGAGGTTTTGGAACAAAGTGATAAACTAAAGAGTAATAAATCTCCAGGACCAGATGGTGTTCGCTCAAGTGTTCTGTATGAACTCAAATGTGAAATTGCAGAACTACTAACTGTGGCATGTCATTTAAATCGGCTTCTGTACCAGATGACTGGAGAATAGCTAATGTGAAGCCAATTTTTAAAAAGGGCTCCAGAGGTGATCCAGGCAGTTGCAGGCCAGTAAGCCCAACTTCAGTACCAGACAAATTGGTTGAAACTATAGCAAAGAAGAGAATTATCAGACACATAGATGAACACGATTTGTTGGGGAAAAGTCAACACAGCTTTTGTCAAGGGAAGTCACGCCTCACCACTCTATTAGAATTCTTCAAGCTGGTCAACAAACATGTAGTTAAAAGACAGGAAACAACAGGCAGGCATAAATGTCCGGTTTTCAGAATAGAGAAAGGTAATAGTGGTGTCTCCCAGGAATCTGTACTGGGACCAGCGCTGTTCAATATATTCATAAATGATCTGGGAAAAGGGGTAAATAGTGAGTTGGTGAAATTTGCAGACAATACAAAATTACTCAAGATAGTTGAGTCAAAAGCAGACTCTGAAGAGCTACAAAAGGATCTCACAAAACTGGGCAACAAAGTGGCAGATGAAATTCAGTGTTGATAAATGCAAATTAATGCACATTGGAAAACATAATCCCAACTATACATACAAAATGATGGGGTCTCAATTAGTTATTACCACTCAAGAAAGAGATCTTGGAGTAATCCTGGATAGTTGTCCTAAAACATCCACTCAATGTACAGTAGCAATCAAAAAAATAGCTAGCAAATGTTAGGAACAATTAGGAAAGGGATAGATAATAAGACAGGAAATATCATAATGTCACTATATAAATCCATGGTGTACCCATACCTTAAATACTGTGTCCATTTCTGGTCATCCCATCTCAGAAAATATATATTAGAATTGGAAAAGGCAGTAAAAATGATAAGGGATATGAAACTGCTTCCATATGAGGAGAGATTACAAAAACTGGGACTTATCAGCTTGGAAAAGAGGCGAGTAAGGGGGGATCTGAAAGAAATCCATAAAATGGTGAATGGTACGGAGAAAGTGAATAAGGAAGTATTATTTACTCCTTCTCATACCACAAGAACGAGGGATCATGCAATGAAATTAATAGGAAGCAAGTTTAAAACAAATGTAAGAAAGTACTTCTTCACACAACACACAGACAACCTGTGGAATTCATTGCCAGGGGATGTTGTGAAGCAAAAAGTGTCACTGGGTTCAAAATAATTAGGTAAGTTCATGGAGGATAGGTCAATCAGTGGCTGTGAGCCAATATGATCAGAGCTGCAACCCCATGCCCTAGGTATCCATAGCTTCTGACTGCCAGGAGATGGGAGTGGATGACAGGGGATGGATTATTCCATGATTGCCTGTTCTGTTAATTCCTGCTGAAGCACCTGGCATTGTCCACTGTTGGAAGACAGGATATGGGGCTAGATGGATTATTGATCTGATCTACTATGACTAGAGCCCTATGAAATTCACAGACATGAAAAACGCATCATAGACCATGCAATCTGGTCTCCCCCATGAAATCTGGTCTTTTGTGTGCTTTCACCATATACTATACAGATTTCACCAGAGTTTCTCAAACTGACCCAAAAGAGGATTATGGGGGGTTTTAAGGGTGGCAACACCAAACCATTCCACCCTTACTTACTTCCGCACTGCTGCCTACAGATCTGGGCAGCCAGAGAGTGGTGTCTGCTTGCTGAGGACCCAGCTATGAAGGCAGCAGTGCAGAAGGAAGGGTGGCAATGCCATACTAGGCTACCCTTACTTCTGCGCTGCTGCTGGCAGTGGTGCTGCCTTCAGAGCTGGGCTCCGGCCAGTGGCCACTACACTCTGGTCACCCAGCTCTGAAGGCAGCGCTGCAGCCAGCTGTAGAGCAGGCGTAAGGGTGGCAATACTATGACCCCCCCCCACCCACAATAACCTTGTGACCCCCCCCACAGGACCCCTGTAGTTACAACACCATGAAATTTCAGATTTAAATATCTGAAATCATGAAATTTACAATTTTTTAAATCCTATGACTGTGAAATTGACCAGAATGGACTATGAATTTGGTAGGGCCCTAAGCATGACTGTTCTTATGTCCATAGTTTTTGGTGTCTAGCAGAGTTATTAATTTAAGTTCCGAAGCTTAACTTTCGAAGGTGTTGTGCAAGTTTCCTTTGAGGACAATATTGAAGATCAGATGTGGAGTGATTATTCTGTGAAAAGTGTTCACCCACGCGTGATATGATGTTTTTGTCTTTTATCATGACAGGTTTCAGAGTAACAGCCGTGTTAGTCTGTATTCGCAAAAAGAAAAGGAGGACTTGTGGCACCTTAGAGACTAACCAATTTATCTGAGCATAAGCTTTCGTGAGCTACGGCTCACTTCATCGGATGCTGTAGCTCACGAAAGCTTATGCTCAAATAAATTGGTTAGTCTCTAAGGTGCCACGAGTACTCCTTTTCTTTTTGTCTTTTATCGTTTTTCTATGTGAGTTCATTCAAGAGCGTAATAATTGTGTGGTTTCACCCACATAATTATTGTTGGGGCATTTGACGCACTGGATGAGGTACACCATATGTTGTGTTAAGCATGTGTAGGACCCATGAATCTTGAAAGATGTGTTGTGTAGACCATTTATCATCACAGCAGTGGAGAACTGTCTGCCAGTTTTGCATCTGTTGTTCTGGCAGGCTCTGGTGCCATTTTGAATTGGTGCGTGCTGGTCTGTGTGCAGAGGTGATGTGGGGGGGGGGCAGGCAGTGTCAAGTGCTCCCCCCCCCCAGATTTCTGCCAGGGTTTGCTGGCCCCTCTTGGTCACATGTTGTGACCGTACCCTCTCCCTGCGCAGCAGCTGCCAGAGCCGGTGAGCTGTGAGCTGCACCCTGTGGGGAGAGGAAAGAGCAACAGCTGGGAGCTACAGGGAGGAGCCACTGCTTTCCGAGAGGGGAGACTGAGGGTAAGGGCGGGACCTGTATGGAGGGCACCATGACTCAAGCTGCTCCAGGGGAAGAGAAATCTTTAAATTATGCCCTTCTAATATCAGCAGGGATGGGTCATCTGTCTGTGGGGAGCTTGCTTCTGACGACAAGCCTGGCAATCTTGGGGTGTTATTTTTAGCTCAGGTACTGTGTTTCTTTCCCCAGACCAGAAGAAGAGCTCTGTGAAGCTCAACAGCATGTCCCTTCCACCAAGAGAAGTTGGTCCAATAAAATATATCACCTCACATACCTTGTCTTTCTCACATCCTGGGACCAAAACAGCTACAACAATGCTGCAAACATATATTGTCAAAAGTAAATATCTGAGCTTGTCAGTTTATTTATAGATCTCCCATGACCTCCTGTTTGCCGACGTTCCTGAGGTTGGCCAGCTTTTTATTTTGGTAATGCCAAGGGTGCTGATTTGTTTTATAGTGCTACTTCAGGATCCTAATCACTGAAGCACTTTATAAACATGAAGTAAAAGATGGCCCTGCCCTGAAGAGTTAAAGTATTGTGTTAAACTTGACCTGAACAAGTGGGTTTGCATGGGATGCAATCAAATTCTGGATATATGTTCCTGGAAACTCTGATATCAGATTGCAAGGTGCACCACCAAATTGATTACCAACATACAAACCTGTTTTTGGGAAGAAAAAAATTATTTTCTCTTAAAAATTAAAAGAGAATCATAATGGGGAATGGATTTCAGGAGGAGGGAAGTCAGAGCCCAAAAGCAAACATCAAGTCTTAAATATTTTTTTAATAATTAAAACTCTTTAAATACATCATAAGTGGGCTGGTGACAACAGTGATATCTGTTGTAGTCCTTTAATTTCTGATTTAATTTCTCATGTCTCTATAAGCAAACACTGCTATCAGTGAGACCAACATGAGAATAACATCAGGAGGAATCTAAAATAATACAGTCCCTTTCATCGACTGCAATGAAATGTTTATTATATGTCTCAACCAATGTGTGTAACTGCTTCCATCCATCTGTCACTGGGGAAATGGATTCACAATTAGACAGTTCATTGAAAATACTACTTCAATGTCTCGGTGACAGTGTTTCTCAGTAAATTATTCTTCTCTAAATTTGGAAAACTTGTGCACATAGTGTGACAGTAACCTGGATTCAGATATAGGATTAACAGATTTATATTATAAGTTTATGAAACTGATATTAAAATATGTCTGGTATATCTTATCCATGCCCAGCTCCCTAGCAAGCACGCAAAAACTTTCATGGTTTCTTTCCATGTTAAACTACCACTGTCTTTTCTGGCCACAAAAGGCTGTGGGATATAATGGATCAGTGGGTGGATTTTTTTTTTTTATTTTTTTTTTTCGCCCATTTTTAGTTTCAGTCCTGGATCCAAAAAAGTTGAAATCATTGGCTTAGGGTCCACAATGTAACCCAAGTTAAGTGATATCTTTGAAATGTCCGTAGGTGGTCTTGCAGATAAATATCTCTGTTTGCAGGTATTGTAGTTATGCAAGGGTCAGTCTTGTAAGGAAAAACCTACAGTAACAAATCCATCAGAACCTCACTGCAGTTTCAAGTCATAACAATATCCCAGATGAAATTATGGGCTGAACTGTAGTTTGTTAAAATGAATCAAATAGTTTAAAGTTAAAAATAATAAAAGTATGAGGTGGAAAAGAGAGAACAATTTGGAAACATAATAAAGAGTCAGATCTTGTGCAATTTTGTTAATGAGTTGGTAAATATAATAATGCCCAGTTAATGTCACCCAAATAACCTTAACTCTGCTCATGTTGTACTGCAGTGAGAACAATGAGAAACGTTGAGATGAGTTAATCCATTTATAGCATACAAGTTCCGTATCAGCAGCAACTCCAAAAAAAAAATAATCTTGTCTACACAGAACTAGATAGTGATACCCTTACTCACACTGCTATACCTTGCTTCTTGAATACACCCACTAAAATCAGTGAGACTATATGAGGAGAAAGGTATTACTCAGTGTAGTATCATAGTCTGGCCCATTGTGGTTGTGAAGACACCAACCTTCTTGATGTTCATACATTCCACAGAAGATGACATACTTTGCTAGTTCATTACTCGAAAAAAATCACAACTAAAAAATCATTCCTCATTTTTCACGTGCTGCCACTGACAAAGATATTATTAGACATGAAGGTGGTAAGTTCAGAGATACAAACCTCCTAAGCTAAAATCATAGGATTTTGCAATTGACATAGAAGGAGAAATGTAGTAGTGAGTGTAGTGACTAAGTATCATATTTGTTATATGAGACATGTGCATTTAAACTAGGTTTAAATCTAATGCCATGGGGTTCATATTTTGGATACTGCACCTTCAAAGTCTAGGAGTCCAAGGTTTTCTCTAACATGTAAGTTGCTTACAGCATTATACTTCATGAAGACCTTAGAAAAGGCCCTTGATCTCAAAATAAATGTAAGAAAATTGGCCCAGATCCATTCTCTAGTATGAACTCAGATAACTGGCTGGGGATGTGTGCTCCTACAGACTGCATAACAGTGTGGGAGCTAATCTGCAGCTTTGACTGCAAGCATAAGGCTGGGATAGTCCTGAAGCCCTAATGCATCCCCTCCATGAAAGGAGAAAGAGGAAAATCTATATATTCTGACCCCACCTTGCCGTGATAGCTCCAGGCCACCTCCACCCTGCCCAAATATATTTTTATCTGGCATAGGACCACCAATAAGAATTTTGAAGTGGACTGATGTTTTTACAGACAGAGAGAAGGGGTAGGAGTAAAAATCAGGCTTAGAACCAAAAGCGAAGTATGAACTTGAGGAAACTGCTGTGTTTTAGTAATGGCAAAAGACAATATTGGCATGGAGATTGGTGACTTTTGTGGGTACAGGGGTTCAAACCAATCTGTCAGATCTTACTTATCTTTTATAAACTTTACATCTCACCTCCGTGTTAATAACAGATCTGAAATGCCTTCAACATGCCCACAGGGCATTTTGAAACTGCTGTTTTAGCAATATTCAACTTCCAAAAGGTGACCTGTGCCTGCAAAATACAAAAAGGCTGCTGCAGTTCCATAATCCATTAAAAATGCAGAATGTCACCTGTTCAATAATGCAGAACAGATAGTTTATTAAACATTTAAATCTGTAATTATTAATAGAATACGTGGCAGTCTTTTTTAACCAATAGGGGAAGTAGTGCACCTTACCTAAACAGTCTCAGCAGTTCATTGGAATTTACTTCTGAAGTTTCACACAGTTCATGTGTTACAAAGCAAAACAGAAGTGACAAAAGATAGTTGTTTGAGGATGTCTTTGTGGTTTTTTGTTGGTAACACTAGGGGGGTAAATGGGGTCCTCTGGGAAGGGTCCTCTGGGAAGGACACATTCCTGATTGGGATCTAACAAGGTAATATGGCTGGAGTCGACCTTGACTCACTAAATGGAAATGGCCTAAATACTCCAGTTAAGACACAACAGGTTAGATTGTCTACTGTAGTCCAGCCTGTTTGTACCATTCTGGCGGCATAAAGGGTCCAGAAAGGACATAGATCTCATTATCTGAATATTCTCCCATTGGTGGGTAGTTTGTTCTGGTTTATGGCTAACACACCACAACCACTGCCTAGGGGGAGGCTGTGTGTGTCTGGAGCACTACTGCATTCCAGCTACTCTTGGCTAATATAATGACCTCTGGAGGGGGTAGAGCCCTGAGGGCATTCTAAACTATGGCCAGGGCAGTGTAGCACAAAGCCCCAAAATCAGAGAGCCACAACTAGCTTCTCAGTAGCCATTCCCTTTAGCTGATTTAGTAGATTCTGGGTGTAGCTAGTATCTAACCCAAGATTTTTAGATTAGTTCAAAAAGAGAAGAAAAGGGATAGCCTGTTTTCAAGAAACCCTCAGAACAG
Source organism: Lepidochelys kempii (assembly GCF_965140285.1). NCBI lineage: Eukaryota > Metazoa > Chordata > Testudines > Cheloniidae > Lepidochelys > Lepidochelys kempii. The sequence goes on from NC_136382.1 coordinate 61,837,259, forward strand.
TGGAGGAACTTTACAAACTTTTGAGACATTGGAGCAAAATGAAAGCATTTGTGATCTTAATTCATAAAAATACATCCTGATTCTCTTCCTGAGTTCCCTAATCTGAGAGGGCCATCAGTGAACCTCTAAGTAGTGTGAAAATGTGGAATATGTCCGTCCTGTGATTTGGGCACCACAGAGTTTCCAGGGAGGATGCCTGGTTGGAGAGAGAGTAGCTGCTGCCTGTAGTATCCTTCACTGTAATAGCGGTGGTTAGCCTACCTACAAGCAGGGGCTCGGGTTGGCAGGCTTGGGTGGGCAGTAACAGTAGAACTCTTAAAGGAGCTATGATATCAGTGAGGATTGGAGCCAACTCCTCATTCGTCTGTTCCCACCTCTAGTCCCTCCTCTTAAGAGATGCTTATAAGGAAAACACTGTGAGATGAACCTCATCGATGATTCCTGGCCACTTGTCTGCCTCACTCAGAAGGGTATGATTTGGCTCTTAGACTAACTGTAGAAGTGTTTTGAAAGATAAAGATGGCTAGGGCAGTGCATTCTGCTACAGAACTGTACAATAGGAACCGGAAGCTATCCATTCTGCGTAGTGTGATATAGCATGGCCAGAAGGCAGCAGGAGAGTGATCCTATTGGGATCCGGGAAGTGCTGCTAAAGGATTCCCCCCACAGCCTAAGATCCACAGGACCTGGACACCAAATAAATCTGGGGGACAACTAATGAAATAACAGGGACACGAGTGTGGTCAAAGGGTCAAATGAAGGGAACTGGACTACAGGAGAGTGGTCTTATTGGGATCCAGGAAGTGGGCGGGTGAGGCTCGCCCACTGCTAAAGGATCCCCCCGCCCCAGCCTAAGGGGGAGATCCACAGGACCTGGGAAGCCAAATAATTATGGGGGACAACTAATGAAAAACAGGGACGGGAGTGCGGTCAAAGGGTCAAATGAAGGGAACCGGATGGGGACACCGAGCAGAGAACCCCAGACAGAGCCCACTGCTCCTCAAAGGCATTAAGGGAGTCAGTGGACACCACCCAGAGGAACTCTGCCCGGAGGCGTGAACGGACAGAGGATCGGAAATAGGCCCCGCAGTCGCAGGAGACTCCATCGGCCAACCTCTTCACCCTGGTTTTATAGATGGCCACTTTAGCCAGGGCCAGGAGGAGGTTGACCAGGAGGTCCCGCGACTTAGTGGGGCCACTGCAGGAGAGTGGTCCTATTGGGATCCAGGACGTGGACGGGCAGAGCTTGTCCACTACAAAGGATCCCCCCCCAGCCTAAGGGGGAGATCCACAGGGCCTGGAGAGCCAACTAGTTACGGGGGACAACTAATGAAAAACAGGGACGGGAGTGCGGTCAAAGGGTCAAACGAAGGGAACCGGACGGGGACACCGAGCAGAGAACCCCAGACAGAGCCCACTGCTCCTCAAAGGCATCAAGGGAATCAGTGGACGCCGCCCAGAGGAACTCCGCTCGGAGGTGTGAACGGACAGAAGATCGGAAATAGGCCCCGCAGTCGCAGGAGACTCCATCGGCCAACCTCCTCACCCTGGTTTTATAGATGGCCACTTTAGCCAGGGCCAGGAGGAGGTTGACCAGGAGGTCCCGCGACTTAGTGGGGCCACTGCAGGAGAGTGGTATAGGAGAGATATGCAAGTCCCAGGGAGAGGAGAAGCCTTATTCCCTGTAGAGGGAAGAAAGGTTTCTGTAGATTAATTAAAAGCACCTGAAGCCAATTAGAGCACCTGAAGCTAGTCACCTGATAAAAAACCCCTGCTTCAATCAACCAGGGAAAGGAGTTGGAGCAGATGAAGTACAGGAGAGTTTGGAGAAGTGCTGTGGCTGGCTAGAAGACCAAGACTTAGGTAAAGAGACACCCGGCTTGTGCAGAGAGAGAGAGGACAAGAAGTCCCACAAGCTGAAGAGCAGGAGAGGGAAGTAGCCCAGGGGAAGGAAGCACTCGTTCAAGTGGTTTACCACTATCCCTAGGGCCCCTGGGCTGGGACCCGGAGTAGAGGGTGGGCCTGGGTCCCTCACTCTCCAGTACCCTTCTCTGGGTTACTAGTGGGACAGTAAATTCCCTAGTTCTGGGGCAGGAAACTTTGCCCTGAACCCCCCTGTCCCAAGAAGAGGACGTGTGGGACCCATCATAATCGTACTGGCAATTTGCCACAGTAGATAATACTGCATGTGTCCCAAATGAGCAACCTTCCACTTTCAATAGCTGGGCATTTTGTTTTATTGTTGGTGACTTTAGCCATACCCTCTTACCAAAGATATATCCAGCAGCATCTTGCAAGTTGGAAGGCTGTGCCCTGAGGGCCATTAAAAAGATATGAAAAATTCAAGCTTGTGCATTTGGCAGAAATACAATGGAAATGGCAGGGAATCCATTTTTCCTACCCCAGGCATAATTCATATTCACATATTGATTGTCTTCTAATACAGAGCTCTGCACTAGAGAATGTACTCTCCTATTCTAATTATAATGCTCTGTATACAGTACACCCATTAAAGGCAGTGCAAACAATGTAATGTGAATAGAGTGTGTTCCTTTCCCCTTTCTGTTTTCTCTTGTCCCATAGCAATACAAACTGACTAATCTCCTTTTCCAACCCCTTTCAGTCTTCACCCCTGGGTGATATAGAGAGGTTAGTTTCCAAACAACTACCTCTCTATCAGATCTGCCAGACAATATAAGAAAGGTCCTCATTAATAATGGATCTTGCAGAGTTTTTACTCTGTGAGAAGTCCCCACCCCAGCCAAAAAACAATCTGACACTATCTTATTTATTTTCTTAAAAAACATGAGGGACTTAATTCTGATTCTACACCAATGTAAATCAAAAGTAACTTCCTCAAAATCAATGGAGTTTAATCAATCAGTTTAAATTGTGTGTGATGAGATTCAAGTCATGTGCTCGTTTGGAACAAGAAGCATCTAATAGCCACAATTTGATCTGGCAGACTAATTTATATAGATGGCGTTTACTTGGCTGAGCCAGCTACTGAAAAGCAGGGAGGTAGCCTAGTTCTAAAATTCTTCAGTTTGTTCAGGTTTCTAAAATCATGTCAGGTGCAATTCTGTGGAAACTACTGGAAAGTCCCAGCTTTTTAATAGGGTGTCTACTCTAGAACAGTTAAACGTGAACCACATATACAAGACCAAGGTACATTGGTGTACATGTGCATAACAGAAGAGGGTTAGCCACCATTTCCAAATTGTATGCTATGCTGGAGATTCAGAGCACAAGTGACAGCAAATGCCAACATATTTTCCCCAGAAGTTGTGCAACACCTCAGAGATGACGGTATTTATCCCACCTTGCCTTTGCCATACCGGCTTACTGTGCTCTGCAACATTAAAGTAGAATGTAGTATAGTATTTGGTTTAACTTCTAGCATGTCTGGAGAAGGTCAGGATGTTGAAGTAGTTAACAATTCTGAAGTACAATAGTGCAGAGAAGGCTAGGAAGTCTGAAGTTTGAGAGAAAAAGATCAGTAAAATTTCTAATTTTGATATGTTCATTTTTATTAATCAGCATTCATGCATTGCATTCTTTCTTCAAAGCACATTTTATATTATGAAAGAACAGAAGCTAAAGCTACAGGAAAGTCATTTCTTTTGAATTTGCACTAATCTCTGGATTTCCTCCCACTAAATTCTTTCAATATTTTTCAGTTCTGTTCTCCATTTCCTTAATTGTATTTCACTCACTCAGTTCCACTTGGTTTCATATAATCTTGTATAACTGCATATTATTAACACCACTCTGACTTTTCACTTCTTCATCACCCCTTTGATTTCTGTTTTTTTTAATGTCTAATTTTTAATCGCTAGGCTTCTTGTTCTTTGATCCACTAACTGGATCCTTTCTTCTTTCCCAGTTTACAAGCTAACCTTTTTATAAGCACTTAACTCTGAAAGTGCTTATGCTTGTTGCCTTGTTCCCTTCTTCTTTTCCATTGCTTTCTGTATTGGCTACTCATTTATTCTCTCTTTCATATAATCTCTTTTTTTAGCAATCATGTTTGTCATATGTCTACTTTTAGATAATAAGCATTAGTAAATTAAACCCTCATTAAGCATTGTACCCTAGCAAAACAAGCTTTGGACAGGGAGTCAGGACCTGACTCTGTGGGTAGCTATGGGCAAGCCACTTAACCTCTCTGTGCCTCAGATTTTATCATCTATAATACAAAGAGAGTAATATTTAATATGCCTATATCACAGAGGCAGTGGGTGAAATAGTTGATGAGTCAAATTCCCTGCCGCCAAAAGCCAGTGGAATTATGCCAACAGAGAATTTTGGCCAGTGTTGGTACAGCACTTCAAGGATGTGAATCACTGTCATTATAACTTACTATTAATTATTTTCCAAGAGTGATGTACACATAGCAATGCAATTCCAGGCTATAATTCTAACAAGGGTTCTTAGGGACTTTAAATACAGAAAGCAGATTTTGCTTGGCTTGTCACTAGAACCTTCAGATTTAAACAGTTTTTGTCTCTGGCCCTGCCCACATTACACTTAGGAGAAAAACTGAATTCAAGACTATTCAGTTACTAACTTACCCTTTCAAGCAATAATGTCAAGTGAAAAGCAGGCAGGGCTAAACTTTTCTGAAACCTGCTGCCATCAGAAGAATGAAGGTGGATTGGGATAGGTTGAAGAAATGGACAGGTAGGCAAAAGATGACGTCTCTGTTTAGAACATCATAGTAATGAATCAATGGAGATCCAACTAGAAAGCAAAAACCTCATTAAATAGATTGGAATAGAGCTAGATGGGGATTTAAAGCACAGAGTGACTGGCATCCTGCTATGCCAATCCACTCCTTTTGTGTACTCTCTCATATTTTAGGTTTCAGACTAGCAGCCGTGTTAGGAGTGCATCCGATGAAGTGAGCTGTAGCTCACGAAAGCTTATGCTCAAATAAATTGGTTAGTCTCTAAGGTGCCACAAGTACTCCTTTTCTTTTTGTCATATTTTAGTTTACCAAATTTTTTTTCTATTTCCCCCTGTCAGTTCCACAAGACAAAACAGCTAAGAGAAAGGGAGCTGGATTCTGGTGCTGCTTGTTTATCATTAGCAAAATACTCCTGGGGAAATTCTGTGCCACTGCATGTGTGCAGAATTCATGTCCCCCGCACATTTCTTTGCTTCCCTGCAAAAAAAACCACTTTCTGGTAGGGAAGCAAAGGGAAGCCGCAAGAGCAGTCACGCTCCCCTCCCCAGCAGTGTGGGCACATTTTTGGGGCATCTGGAGCAACCAGGGGAGAGGTAAATTACTGCAGGCAGTGTGAGGCTGGGGACACCCCACCTGTGCCAGGCTCAGCTGCAAGTCCTGGCTGGGCTGGGGCCCAGGAGGAAGAGACTTCTTCTTCCCCTGCAAGGAGCAGCTGGGGCTGGGGCCAAGGCTGAAGCCGGGTCAGACCCACTGCCCAGAAATCTCCCCTAGCTGCAGGAAGCTCCACACACACCCCTCACTTCCTGCCGCCATTGCTCCTCAGCTGGAGGGGGAGGGTTCACTGTACGGGGAGTTGCTCCCCTGTCTGCCCAACCCCTGTTCATGCAGATCCACCCATACCTCTGACAAGCCTCACCCCTTACATCCGGAGACTCCCTGCACCTAGACCACCCTAAAGAGCCCCCTTCAGCCCTATCCCACTGAGCCTCAACCAGCTGCACCCAGACCCCCACCCCTCCAAGGCCCATTCCCCCAGCATCTGTACCCCCATGCTGAGCTGCATCCCCCACACACCTAGACCCCCCCTGCTGAGCCCCAACCACCTTCCCCTAGACCCCCCTGCAGAGTCCCTTTGGCCCTACACCTGGAACCCCCGCAATGAGTGCCTGTGCATCCAGATCCTCCATGCACCCACACCCCCCACTGAACTACCAACATGCAGATTGCCCCACACAGAACCTTCTCACCCCACACCTGGATTCCCCCACACTTGGATCCTGCTGGACTGAGCCTGCTGTGGGGGAAAGTATTGTTGACCTGACCATATCCCACTTTGTGACAAGACCTATGCACTGTATGCAGCATAGGCAAGAGCAGTAATGCAAGAGACCTACAGGCCTGCATCCTGTAAGACTTAGCTTAAGCTAAGAACATATGCTGGGTCGTGGTATTTTGACCCAAATAATGACCTAGGCCAACGTTTCACCAGCTCAAGTCCCTAGCTGTCTATTATGTACAAACCCCCCCCCCCCCCAGAAACCTGCAAAAGCCCCTAGACAAAACGCTGCCACAAGCAAACCGCAGATCTTGATAATAACAAAGTGTGTCTGCACAATGCTAATTATAACACTGTTCACCTTGGCTCCTTATAAGGCTTTATTAACAATGCTTGAGCAATTAAAAAAAAATTAAGGAAATGTATCCTTCACTGAAATGTAAAAAACTATATAAGACTGGTATTATAGGGGCAGGACAGGGGGAGACCAGCGTGGCACCTGTGTGTGACCATATCTCTCTCCTTCTCCCTGCATGCTTGTATTCAAAATAAAAGGACCTCAGACTGTTTGGACCAAACAGCTGGTGTGACTCGTTTTCCACAACACTGCCTGTGCATACCTGGTACGCTTGCTGCCAAGGGCCCTTGGGGTGTTTCTGGGGCAGGCTTTGTCCTTGAGCTGTGTCAGGGTTGGGTGCAACATCACTGCCACATCCTTGTCCTGGAAGGGGGAGGAGCTGCAGGGTGATCTTCCCACCTCCATGCAGCCAGCAGACTGTGCTCCTCACTGCCATGCTGGAGTCTCCACATTTATATGTTGACAAATAAAATTTGCAGAATTTTAAAATATTGTGTGCAGAATTTTTAATTTTTTGGCACAGAATTCCTTCTGGAGTAAGTTGATGCAGAGACTGCAAACCAGTATGTGTGTTGCCTCCTAAAATAGAGCCAAGTAGTCATCTGAAAGAAATGTTGTTTCTTCTAATACATCTTTTACTTACTGCAAAGGAGTGATGCACAAATAAATTTATGAACATTTGTAAAGAGCTTTCACTTCAGATGGAAATGCAAAGCTTTCTTATTTGGAGCTTTGCATTCACTTTTTGTACTCTTCTAGGTTACCCTTTATTTCAGATTGCTGCTGCTTCCTTTCACTTTTCAACATCAGGTGTAATTAAGGGATCCACAACAGGTGCTCTGTGACGTTCTCCTCACTCTCTGCTCTACACATTTTAACCAGCTTTGCACAGCACAGAGTTAGATCAAGGTCACTTTCAACAGTGAGATCTCTTTGGCAGCTGTCCTAGGGTTTTTCAACATATTATAATAAACAGATATGTTCCAAGTTTGAAAAGTCACTCAAATTACTATTTTAAACTTGTAGTCAGCATCACAAACATGGACACAGTAATGCTTTCTAGATTTGCCTGTGGTAGCAATCTTAGTATGTGTTTTTCCAGTGCTTCTGCAGCTGAATGAAACAAAAATATGAGGTAGTCATCCAGGATGCTGAAATAATAATAATACAAACCCCTTAGCCTTACATTGTAGCACTCTTGGGGGGGGGGGGGGATCTAGTAAAAGGATGTCTGCAGAAAGGCTGAAGGGAGCTGTAATTATAGTCTTCACATTTCACCCAGCAGTGCAAAACTCAGGTGAGGTTTTTCTGTTCGTCAAGCTCCTGGTGATACTCAAGCAGAAGCAGTGACTCTCCTTTCCTTTCCTCCACTTCCTCCTCACTTCCTGAAGAGTAAGTGTAACCCATGTGCCCAATTGGGAGATATCTCAGAGATCTATTGGGGGGTGGGTAGGAAGGAGTTGTGTCTGGATCACTGTTGCTAGGCAGATGCACAATGAACTCTCCACAGTCAGAAGTTTCTGAATTTAGGTGTGGTAGTTTGGGGTCAGCTCAATAGATTCCCTGTTGCTGGATTCATTCCAAGAGGGCAAGGGCTCAGGGCAGCTGCTTTACAAAAGGAAAGGCCATGTGCCCTGGGTGGGTTGGGAGAAGCTGAGCCCAGGAGCAGAAAACAGGCTGTTTTCCCTAACTCTGAAGCATTTTGTAGCAGGTTAGTGATATTGTTACCCTTCAGCAGGGAAGCCCTGGCAGTGTTAATTGTAGAAAGGAGAAATTGGGAGGGGGAACAATTTTATTTTAATTGTATAATTTGAATGTTGTGTAATTTTAGCGAAACTGTTTTAGTTAAATTGTCTCAACTAACATGATTCACCAACTTTTCTCTTATTTAAATGTGATGATGGGGGGGGAGGGAAGTCATGAGTGTGGGTGTCTGACACTAGAGGGGCAAAGTTTTCACCCAGGATGTGCCCGGCTGGCATATGTGATACACTCAGACTGAGGAGCCCAACAAAAGCATAACAGAGAAACAGGAACTGGGTTGTCATAGAGGTTTCTTTAACTCTTTACTCCTGGGGGAATCTTTTTGTTGTCTGTATTCTTACAGACATGCTTGCAGACAGGTATTTTGAAATAAATTACAAAATATTTTAAACTGGTGTGATTATATTGTGTTGTTCTGATAAATAAAATATGCAGAATTATAAAATATGCAGAATTTTAAAATATTGTGTGCAGATTTTTAACTTTTTGGTGGAGAATTCCCCCAGGAGTAACAGAAGAGTTCACTAAATACCACTCAGTTACAGCTGTGGTTTTGTGCAAAAGAGTTGAATACAATGAGTTACACATGTCAGTAAGGCATAAACAAAAGATAACAGGATTGCGGAGATGGAAGTTACAATAGAATGTGGCCTACAGGGCATTTATTATTGGTGCTAATGCACAAGAAGGAAAGAACCCAGTTTGACTTTTTTGGCTCACACTGTCTTTGCAACATTGGCAAGATGACATATTTTGCAACATCACTGTAAGCTTGTGACCAGAAATAGACAACTAAAAGCAATGCCCTAAACAGCCCAATGCTAGTACAAGTTTTCCAGGTCTGAGTGGCTGATTAAGACTGTGTGCTGTGCCTGGAACAAACATTATTGTTGTTTTTTTCAAGCAGCGAGGTTGCAAGTGAAAGTCAACAACAGAGATGGAAGCTGCATTTTCTACTTTGTACTATGCTTTTCTTTTCCCTTTTTGTGTGTGTTTGTCTTTTGTTTTTAAAGTCTGAAAACAAAACAAGTATCAATAACAGTGCCAGCCCTTCATTGCTAGCTTTGTCTCCTTTCCCCAGAAAGAACAGTTATTACCATCTTTAATACCATCTAAAAGACTGTTAAAGATCTTTCTTTCTAAAAACATATTTCCAACTAAATGGAAAAGGGATATTGCTGAAATGAAAGCCGTATTTAATAGCTTACATTTCAAATCCTTTAACTGTTTTTCCTTCTTTTCTCTGTCTTTAAGGGTATGTTTGCCATAGAACCCTAGAAAGGTGGTGCTGGACAAGACATCAAAGTTAAGTCCAGTCCCCTGCACTGTGCCGGAGGACCAGGTAAACCTAGGTCATCCCTCACATGTGTGTGTCCAACTTGTTTTTAAAAGCTTCCAACGATGGGGACTCTATGATCGCCCTTGGAAGTCTATTTTAGAGCTTAACTACCCTAATATTTAGAAAGTTTTTCCTAATATGTAATCTAAATCTCCCTTGCTGCAGATTAAGCCCATTACTTCTTCTCCTACCTTTAGTGGACATGGAGGACAATGATCACTGTCCTCTTCATCACAGCCCTTTTGTCAAGGTTCCTTCCCCACTCTGAACTCTAAGGTACAGATGTGGGGACCTGCATGAAAACCTCCTAAGCTTACTTTTACCATCTTAGGTTAAAACTTCCCCAAGGTACAAACTATTTTACCCTTTGCCCTTGGACTTCCACTGCCACCACCAAACTTTATCTGGGTTTATTTTTATTAGGAAAGCGTTTTTTGGAAATGTCTTTCCCCCAAAAAATCGTCCCAACCCTTGCACCCCACTTCCTGGGGAAGGTTTGGTAAAAATCCTCACCAATTTGCATAGGTGACCACAGACCCAAACCCTTGGGTCTTAAGATTAATGAAAAAGCATTCAGTTTCTGAAAAGAAGGATTTTAATAGAAGTAAAAAAGAATCACCTCTGTAAAATCAGGACGGTAAAATACCTTACAGGGTAATTAGATTCAAAACATAGAGAATCCCTCTAGGCAAAACCTTAATTTACAAAAAGACACACAGACAGGAATATCCATTCTATTCAGCACAGCTTAATTTCTCAGCCATTTAAAGAAATCATAATCTAACGCATATCTAGCTAGATTACTTACTAAGTTCTAAGACTCCATTCCTGTTCTGTCCCAGGCAAAAGCATCACACAGACAGATACAGACCCTTTGTTTTTTCTCCCTCCTCCCAGCTTTTGAAAGTATCTTGTCTCCTCATTGGTCATTTTGGTCAGGTGCCAGCGAGGTTATCCTAGCTTCTTAACCCTTTACAGGTAAAAGGATTTTTCCTCTGGCCAGGAGGGATTTTAAAGGTGTTTACCCTTCCCTTTATATTTATGACACCTTTACATATCTGAAGACTGTTATCAGGTTGCTTCTCAGTCATCTTTTCTCAAGACTAACCATGCCCTTTCCCCGCCCCAACCTTTCCTCATAGGTCAGGTTTTTTAAACCTTTTATCATTTTTGATGCTCTCCTCTGGACTCTTTCCAATTTGTCCAATCCTTCCTAAATTGTGGACACAGTACTCCTAGCTGGAGCCTAAATTACCTCTTGCGTCCTACTTACAACAGTCCTGTTAACACACCCTGCAATCATATTAGACTTTTAGACAGCTGCATCACATTGACAACTCATATTCAGATCCTTTTCAGCAGTACTACCCCCTCGAGAGTTATTCCCCAGCTTGTAGTTGTGTATTTGATGTTTTCCTTCCTAAATTAAATACTTTGCATCCACCGCCGCCCCCAGATTCTAGGAAACCCACCCCAGTTGGCCGGAAAGGCCAGGGTGTGAAGAAAGGAAAGGGCCCTGCTAAAACCACAAGGCCCTCCATGGCAGGGGCTGCCCCCACCGCTGTGGCCTCGTCATCAACCATGGCGTCCCTCCCCGCTGTTCCCTCCACCAGCTCTGCGAGCGTCCCTCCCCCGGCCCCCAAGACGTATGCCCAGGCGGTGGCACCCCCCCCCCGCCTGCCGCCTCGTCATCTCTCCCACCCACCGCCTCCGCTACCATCATTAGCAGCCAGGGCCCCTTTCCCACCATGACCAGGAAGCACGGTGTCCGTTGCCTCCTGGTGCCCGCCTCGCCCCACGTGGAGACATCCGTGCAGGCATTGGCGAGGGTGGTAGGACCCACGGCTATCGTGGCGGCCTCCAAAATGTACAGGAAGGTCGTCTTTTTCTTAGCATCGGAGGCTGCCGCCCAGGAGGCAGTGGAGAAGGGCCTGGTGGTGGGGGGAGTGTTTGTCCCCCTGGAGCCGCTAGAGGACCAGGGTGTTCGCCTAGTCCTCACCTCCGTCCCTCCCTTTCTACCCAATGCCGCCCTGTTACCCGCTCTCTCCACCCTGGGGAAACTTGTTTCTGTCATCAGCCCTCTCCCGTTGGGCTGCAAGGACCCCACCCTCTGTCACGTCCTCTCTTTCCGCCAGCAAGTGCAGCTTCTACTGCCGGCGGCGGTGCGTGATGGAGAGGCGCTCGAGGGGTCCTTCCTAGTCCCCTACCAGGGAGCCCGCTATCAGGTCTTTTACTCCACGGGAGAAGCCTGGTGCTACCTCTGCCGCTCAGCGGGGCATGTCCGAAGAGACTGCCCTTTGACCCAGCGGGGAGGGGCACCCGAGACCAGACAGGACGTCGGCTCCGTCGTTGCCGACACCCCTGGCCACCCGGCACCTGAAACCACCTCTCCTTCTGCTCGATCCACCGCTGCTCCCGTCCGGGCCCAAGAGACACCTTCCCTACAACGCCCAGACGAGCAAGGCAGTCCCACCCTTGCTATCAACAATCCAGCAGAGCCTATGGAGGAGGGTGCAGCAAAGATATCACCGGGTATAGGAGAGGGCCCGCCCCAAGGAGAACCCCCCGCCCCCCATGCTGCCTCACTGTTACCCCCCCCGAACCATCACCTCTGCCCCCCGAGATGACCCCTGCTAATCAACCCCCAGACGACGCTATGGAGGGCTGGACCCTAGTCCAGGGGAAGCGAGGCAAGCGGAAGGCTCGAGCTCCGCTGCACCCATCCGATGTGGAGGCCCCCCGGAAGACCAGGAAGGGAGGCACTGATACTGAGCTTTCCGCTATGCCCACGAGTCAGATCCATCCGCCGGTGTCGGAAGGGGAAGATAGAATGGCATTGGAAGGTAGAATCTCCCCTCCACGGGAGACCCTCCCCTCCGAGACCCAGGGGAAAGCCCCTTCTACCCGGATATCACCCGAACCCCCTGCGAACCCCGAAGCGACCGTTGAGGCGGGCCCCAGAGGAGAGGCCCCCGGGGTAGCAGAAGACGACATCTCCTCCATGTATGAGGAGATTGAGGCCCTAGGTTTGACTTCGGTCACCCAGGGAGAGGATGATCTACTGCTGGCTGGCCTTGATCTGGGCAACCTCACCCCGGTCCCCCTTTCCTCATGCTCCCTCCCCCTAACTGCCTTCCCGGGCGGGCACCCTACAGAAGGTGGTCCACCACCAGATGCCATGGCCGCCAAATCCACCACAGAGCCTGTGTCTAGCATCACTGGGAGCCCCTTCTCCTACCCCTCAACCCTCGAATCTGCTCAGCAGGCACCACTTTTCAGCTGCTTGCCTCCCAAAGCCCACCGCCTTGCCTCTGCCCCCGCCCCCACCCTTGTCCCTGTCCAATCCACCTCCTCCTGCGATGCTACTGCCACCCCTGGGGTTATTTCTTTCCTGTTTTTTGCGGATTCCCCCCAGGGAGCAGCCTTCACATTTTCCTGCCATGACCCATTAGGAGCTGCAATTTTCCCTCCGCCATCCCCTTCTACCCCAAGGTGTGAGATGGACCTAATAACTTTAGCCTGTCAGATGCCCCGTTGGTGGTCCGCATCCTGCCTGCCCGCCTTAGAGGACCACGAGGCTGCATCAAGAGCCTCACCAGGGAACAACCCGGAAGTCGCAACCCCACCCCCCCATGAGCTGCAATATGCATTGTGGAAGTTTTTAGAAAACATCCGTGGTGCCCGCAATGGTACAGCTGACTCTCCAGCTATGGGGGGACTTTGATCAACTCCTCCAGGCCACAAGGGCCCTTATAAAGGAGGGTAGAGGGCAAGGAAGGCACGGTGCTGCAGCCTACGGGTGGGCCCGCAGCTTCCATAATGATTTACTCACTTACGGGATGGGTCACAGATTGTTGCATGACCCGCCTGGGGCTGCGAACCCCCCCGCCAATAAGGAACCCCCACCACCCCAGCCCTCCGCATGACGCCCCTCATTATCGCAATCTTGAACACCAGGGGCTGTAGGATGGCTCTCCGCAGCTCCCAGGTGCTCTATTACCTTCGGGAAGGGGGGTACTCTGTAGTTTTCCTGCAGGAGACCCATACGGATCCGACCGCCGAGGACAGCTGGCGGCTGGAGTGGGGGGACGGGATCTACCTTAGCCACTTCACGATGTGGCAAGCTGGAGTGGCGACCCTGTTCTCCCCCAACCTACGGCCCGAGATGCTAGGGGTCACTGAGGCCGTGCCGGGCCACCTGCTGCATCTCAGAGTCCGTATGGAGGGGCTCATGGTCAACCTCATTAACATCTATGCCCCGACAACGAGCCCGAAGCGGTTGCACTTCTATCAGCGGGTATCCAACTTCCTCGGCACCCTAGATTCTCATGAGTGCCCAGTCCTGGGAGGGGACTTTAACACCACGCTCGAGGAACGGGACCGCTCAGGGGCCGAGCTGAGCCCGGCCGCTGTGAACATTCTCCGAGAAATAGTTGAATATCACTCCCTAGTAGACGTCTGGCATGACCACCACCCAGATGATGCTTCCACGTTCACCTTTGTTCGGGTGGAGGCCCATCGGTCACACCACTCTTGTTTGGACCATATTTATTTATCCCGTTTCCATCTTTCACAGGCCCACTCCTCCAACATTCGGCCGGCCCCATTTTCCGACGATCATCTAGCCACCATAACAGCCTCCCTCCGTGCAGAGAGGCCGGAGCCGGCTTATTGGCACTTTAACAACAGGCTTTTGGAGGATGAGGGCTTTGTGACGTCCTTCCGGGAGTTTTGGCTGGCCTGGCGAGAGCAGCAGCGTGCCTTTCCCTCAGCGCGGCGATGGTGGGATCTAGGGAAGGTGCGCGCCAAGCTCTTCTGCCGTGACTACACCCGGGGCACCAGCCGATGGACAAATGCAGCGATAGAGCAGTTGGAATGGGAGGTCTTAGAGATGGAGAGGCATCTGGCCGCCAGCCCCGAGGACCTGTTCCTCTGCGGAGCATGCCGGGAGAAGCGGGAGGAGCTCCGGGCCCTCGAGGACCATCGGGCCCAAGGTGCCTTTCTTCTAGCCCGCATCTGCCTCCTTCGGGAGATGGATCGCGGCTCCTGTTCCTTCTATGCTCTGGAGAAAATGAGGCGGGCCAAGAAACACATCACCTGCCTTCTAGCAGAAGACGGCGCCCCCCTCATGGATCCAATGGAGATGTGTGGGAGAGCCCGTGACTTATACACAAGCCTTTTCTCCCCGGATCCAACCGATGCTGGCGCTTGCAGGGTGCTCTGGGAGGAACTCCCCAAGGTCAGCGTGGGTGACCGAGACCGGCTAGAGCTGCCTCTCACCCTGGCCGAGTTCTCAGAAGCCCTCTGTCGCATGCCCACCAATAAATCTCCGGGCATGGACGGGCTGACCGTGGAGTTCTACCGCGCGTTCTGGGACATCCTTGGCCCAGACCTAGCCACTGTCTGGGCTGAGTCTTTGCAGGATGGGGTCCTCCCTTTTTCGTGCAGGTGAGTTGCCGAAGAAGGGGTACCTCCGCGATTTAAGAAACTGTCTTCCCGTCTCACTCCTTAGATGGACTGCTTTCACTACGATTTTGTAATCTCACTGCGGCTAGGGTCCATGATGGTGGATGTGATCCATCCAGACCAGACCTACGCTGTCCCGGGCTGCAGCATTTTTGACAACCTATTTCTAGTTTGAGACCTTTTGGAACTCGGGCGTAGAGACGGTCTGTCGTTCGCCCTCCTGTCTCTTGATCAGGAGAAGGCGTTCGATAGAGTGGACCATGGGTACCTCCTGGGCACTCTGCAGGCGTTTGGATTCGGACCTCAGTTTGTGAGTTTTCTCCAGGTGCTGTACGCTTCCACGGAGTGTCTGGTTAGGCTCAACTGACCCTGACCGAACCGGTCAGCTTCGGGCGAGGAGTGCGGCGGGGGTGCCCCCTCTCGGGCCAGCTGTACGCTCTGGCAATCGAGCCCTTCCTCTGTCTCCTCTGCAGGAGGTTGACAGGGTTGGTGCTGTGGGAGCCGGAGCTGCGGCTGGTCCTGTCGGTGTACGCCGATGACGTACTCCTCGTGGTCCAGGACCCAGGCGACTTGGCACGGGTGGAGGCTTGCCAGGCCATCTATTCGGCAGCCTCCTCCGCCTGAGTCAACTGGGTCAAGAGCTCTGGCTTGGTGGTGGGGGACTGGCGGCAGGTGAGCTCCCTCCCACCCGCGCTTCAGATCATCCGGTGGAGTGCGGGTCCACTGCTCTACCTAGGTGTTTACCTTTCTGCCATGCACCTTTCTTCGCCAGAGAACTGGCAGAATTTAGAAGGCGGAGTGATAGAGCAGCTCCGGAAATGGACGAGGCTACTCCGATGTCTCTCCCTCCGAGGGAGAGCACTGGTGCTTAACCAACTAGTCCTGTCCATGCTCTGGTATCGGCTCAACACCCTGGTCCCGGCCCCGGTTTTCCTGACCAACCTCCGGACATCAATTCTAGAGTTCTTTTGGTCAGGAATGCACTGGGCCCCTGTTGGGGTTCTTCATCTACTCCTGAAGGAAGGAGGGCAGGGCCTGAAGTGTCTGCACACTCAGGTCTGTGTCTTCCACCTCCAGGCCCTGCAGAGGCTCCTTTATAGTGCAGGTAGTTTGACGTGGAGCATACTGGTGCACGCCTTCCTGTGCTGTTTCCAAGGGCTCCGATACGACTGGCAGCTCTTTTATCTCCATCCGAGACGTTTTCCGCGAGACCTCTCTGGGCTGCCAGTCTTCTACCAGGACCTCCTCCAGACCGAGAAACTGTTTTCAATGACCAGGTCCGTGGCAGCCACCAAGGGGGCAAATCTCCTCATGGAGCCCCTGCTACACAACCCACAGCTCTGTGTGCAGGTGGTGGAGTCCCGCTCGGTGCACCAGAATTTGGTCCTGGCAGAAGTCATGAGAGTCGGAGACCTCCTGGACTACAACCGGGGAGACTGGCTGGATCCCCTGACGCTTGCTCAGCACATGGGGCTCTCCAGACCTCGTACACCCCGGCACGTACTTCAGAAGGTGAAGGCTGCCTTGGCGCCCGCTGCTCGGGCTTATCTCAACCGAGCCCTGCGCGAGGGCGCACCCCGCCCACCCTCTACCCCAGGCCCGCCAGACCTTTCAATTGGGCCCCTACCCCGTAGATCCCAACAAACCCCTCACCCTTTCACTGTGAGCCGGCTGCACGAACTGCAGCCGGTCACCTTCCAAACAGCGCCAAGGAAACATCTATATACACTCACACTTCACACCCTTCATGCCCACACCCTGGTGTCCTGCCCCGATACAAAGTGGCGGGACCTCCTGCCACCTTTGGAGGGTGAGCAGCGCTGGTGGCCAGCCTGTATTCCACTTTGGTCCCGAGGCCCATCGGGGACATTAGTTGGCGGCTCCTTCACGGAGCTGTGAGCACGGGCACGTTTTTGACATGGTTCACCCCCATCCCGGATACTTGCCCTTTTTGCAACATGAGGGAAACCCTGGCACAAGTATATTTAGAGTGTGCCAGGCTGCAGCCCCTTTTCCAACTCCTCACGAATATTTTATTATCCTTTTGGATACACTTTTCCCCTCACCTTTTTATTTACACAGTCCCCATCCGTGGCCCCACAAAGTCGCAGAATCTCCTGGTTAACCTCCTCCTAGCCCTAGCTAAAACAGCCATTTATAAAACCAGAGAGGGGAGGTTGGCCAATGAAGCGTCCTGCGACTATAGGGCCATTTTCCGATCCTCAGTGCATTCACGTATCCGGGCGGAGTTCCTCTGGGCGGCATCCACTGACTCCCTTGACACCTTCGAGGAGCAGTGGGCGCTGTCTGGGGTTCTCTGCTTGGTGACCCCGTCCGGTTCCCTCCGTCTGACCCTTTGATTGAGGGGAAGAGCAAGAGACCCCAGCCCCAGCCGTTGCCACTGTGGATACCATCATCACTGTCTCATAGGAGGGGTCCTATCACACGTGAGTGTACGTCTCCCCCACCCCGAAACCGCCCACCCCGCAGCCGTGCCCATCTTGTCGAGCACTCTCAGGAGAGGAATAATCGGTGACACTGGGCGTGGCACTAAGTAACTCGAGGGGGTGGAAGACCATGAGTGTCGAGGAAGCCAACATATGGGCCCAGGCTAGCCTGAACACTTCTCCCTCCTGAAGGCTACTGTGTTATACCTTGTGTTTGCTTTTGTTTTGTTGCATAGTTTTGCTTGATCCTTTTTGGTGATTTCTTTGTAAGTGTTACACAAATAAAATTCTTTTCTGCTTCAAAAAAAAAATCACTCTCCTGTAGCCATCTGGCCCGACCCTGTCACAGTTGGTACTAAGTAGGTTAAGATTTCTGTAAACTAAACCCCAACCTTGTTTAAAATTATTTACTGCAGGACCGTGATTGCATTATGTTAAGACCTTTGGCCCATATATTCCATCTAAATGAATTCAGCACTAGCTAGTTGGATTACTAAATAATATGTCAACAGACCAAAAACTTCAATTTTATAAAGTCACATCAATACTATGACATTTTTGATTGACTAGATCTTGGTAGAAACTTGGGAGGTAAAGGAATTGATACCTATTAGCTGATGTACTTTCTAAGTGGGATTGTACTCTACCCCTGTTGTTGTACCATTGCTTAGAATGTTCAAGCCTCCTACCTTTATGGATCTCTGAATACCAACATGGGGATGTGTGAGCATTTGTGTGCGCAAACACACACTGCTGTCTCTTAAATCTCTCTCAAATATTTAAGCAATGGTTGTGTGATGCGACTGGATTCCATTTTTAATCAGAAATACACGAATGCTCCCATTATAAAAATCCTTCCAATTAAGATATTTAAAAATTCAGATTTAACTGCACAGTATTAAATTATAGCTATATATTTTGTGATAAATTTTTAGAACTGAGTGAGATCTTCACGAGGCATCGTTTGACCATAAAGGGAACTAGCTGCATAGCCATTACCACAAACTGTCCTGAAAATGTATGTTCTAAGGTAAGAAACTTGGGTTTGATATGGAAGATTATTTTAATGGGGTATGGGAGGGTAACTTTACTTGCTACAATATTAGCAAAGTCCATATTGTCTGTTTATTTTTTACTACTAAAATACATGGTCTACAATCTGTTAAATATTGGTATGATCTGACATCATCTGTTACAATATTGACATTGTTCTTGACTTTCATTGTCTTACAGTGGACAGTCTGGATAATTATAGTTAGAAAGTCTCTTGCCTCTTGACTGGTTGATGTGATTATATGACTCATGTTCAGTTACAAACATATCTAAAATTAAGTCCTTGAGTTTAACTAATCTCAATTCGGCATTGCTGACAATTCACCTCTTTCCCAGTTGTATCTTGGCAGTTTATTCCTATCCATCAATTAAAATAGTTGGAATGCACTTTACTCAGATTGCTAGAAAAGTATTATCACTAAAGTAAAACTCATTTAGAACACATCACATTGCTTTAGGTTTCATGTGTCTGTAACCCCTTGGGGTTTAGAGAGCATGGCCCCTTTAAATATTTTTCCTACTGGGGAGGGGGAGCAGTGAGAGAAAGAAGGGAAACTTGGGGGTGTGGAAGGGCTGCAGCAGGGAGGCCCTGGACAAAGTGAAGGGGAGAGAACCTGCCTGAAGCCTGGGAAGGACAGGGCGGCTGATCGGGGACACCCCAGGACGGGAGCCAGGAGGAGCAGCACGGTACCAGGGAGGAATTGCCCAAGAAGGACAGGCCGGAGCTGGACCCAGTATCACTGCTGCCCAGAGCTGCATGAGGCTGTGAGTACTGGGGCTTGGGACTCTGCACTGGGAATAAGGAGGGAGGCTGCTAGTTAGTTAAGTGGGGAGGTTGTCGCTCTGTGTGGCTTTGCAGAGAGCAGCAGAAGAGGGCACCAGAGGGGTGGTGGGGGGGAAAGTTCACTGCCGCCGAAGCCGACCAGGAGCACCCAAGACTCAGCACTGGACTGGAACTTTGCTCAGGCCTCCTGAACTCTGTGTGCAGACACATTGCTCAGTGTCTGCCCTTTCAGACTGTGCTACCACTGGGCCCGTGGGGCCTTGGTTTGGATGCAACCCTTTTCTACTGCTCCCCCTACATTTCCCCTTGTTGTTTTTGCTCCTCTCATCCCTCTGTAAATAAATATCTCCCTTTGTTATATCCATTGTACTTTTCCTGTGGGTGTGCGTGTTCACTCTGAGGGGGGGTGGGGGGCAGTTTGGAACAGGTGCCCCTGGGGTGGAGGGAATTTTTCCTGCTGCGTTCCTGCGTGCACTGTCTCTTGGCCAGAGCTGCTTGCAGAGCAGACTCCATCTTGGCTGTGAGGGCGCTAAAGTTACATGTCTATAACTTGGATAATTTATTATTTCAAAAATCTAGGGCATAGGGGCACAGGTGAAGCCCTTGGAGATCAATGGAAAGTTTACCATTGACTTCGGGGGCTTTGAATCAGGCCCATTGGAACACCGTTAATGTTGTTTAAACAACAATCGGGAATGATTACTGAAATCAGTGTCTGGACATTTATTTTTTAGGAAATAGGATTCCTTAGCTTTGAGTCCCTTGTATTGATAAAAAGAGTAATTTTGATTTAAAATATTTAGATCGCTTTTCTTTATCTGTACAAGCTCATCTGTTTTGGTTAGCCACTTCTTCTTCTTTCCAAGGATATAATACAGAAGCAACATTTTATCGTCTTTCCATCTCTCAAAATAAAAATTACTTTTTTTCCATCAGGCCCATCTAATCTTCACCCCAGTTTTGCATCACAATCGCCTGCAAAACTCCACTTCTCAGAATGCCTCATGCTGCTGTTTCCACAAGTAGCTGGCAGAAGTCTCATTCCTGACTGTTTCATGGTTGTGAGTTTCTTTTAACAGATTATGCCACTCTGGAAACAATTGGAATATTTCCCTTAGAAGTGGTTTTGAATGCTCAGTTTCTCTTTGCTGTTTTCCCAGACTTTCTTCAAAGGTTTTGTGCCTTTCTCATTAAATGTGCCTGTTCTGGAGGTCAAACATGCTGGCAAGCACAGCTGCAGAGTAGTTCCTTTCTTCTGCACTCTTTATTCTCCCTTTTGTCATTCTCCTGATTATGTTTACCCGCTCGTCAAATGCCATTGCCACTTGCTTAGCACTCTCCAGCTGAGGTTTGCCATTGTGTTTTATTTCAGTCCATTTTTCCCAACTATTCCCTCAGATAGGAAATGGTCCCACAGTTTGTTCATCTTATTTCCTTAAACAAACATTACAATTTCCTTGTTTATTCTTCAAACTCCTCTCATCACAACACAAGTAGTCTCATTTGATTTCAGTAGGGTTTATGAGTAAGGCTACGATTTTTGTCATGGATTTTTTTTTTTTTTTTAGTAAAAGTCACAGACAGGTTAGGGGCAATAAAGAAAACTTCATGGAAGCTGTGACTTGTCCTTGACTTTTACTAAAAATATCTGTGACAAAATGGGGATCTGTGGGTGCCCACACCACCTGCAGTGGGGCAGCTGCGCAGGGGCTAGGAGCTGCGGGGCCCCCACCATGGGTTGGGTGTTGGAACTCCTCCCCTCAGTACCCACAGCTCTAGGAGTGCCTGCCACAGCCAGAAGCTCAGGGGCTGCCGCACCACTTTTGGGGCTGGGAGCATGGGGCCAGGGGTGAATGTAAGTTAGAGGATTTACCGGTATGCTGGAGTCCTGAGCAAGGGACGTGGCCTCAACTGGATGAGGCGTGGCCTCAACCGGAAGAGGCAGGGCCTTAAATCCCTGGGCCCTTTAAATCTTGATTTAAAGGGCCAGGGCTCCAGCTGCAGTAGTGGCAGCTGGGAGCCCGGGGCCCTTTAAATCACCCCCTGAGCTACCAGCTGCAGAGGCAGCTGGGAGCCCTAGGGGTCAGGGCGATTTAAAGAGCCCAGGGCTCCAGCTGCCGCTACCGCAGTGGAGCCCAGGACCCTTTAAATCACTGAGGAGCCCTGGGGGCTCCCAGCTGCCATTGCTACCCCTGGGCTCTGGACTCCGGCAGAGCTTTAAAGGGCCTGGGGCTCCGCAGTGGTAGCAGCTGCCGGAGCCCCGAGCCTTTTAAATCCCCACCTGAGCCCTGCTGTCTGAGCCCTGGGGTAGTGGTGGCTGGGCTCCATCGGGGATTTAAAGGGCCCCGGGGCTCCAGCTGCTGCTACTGCCCCGGCCCTTTAAATGCCCACCAGAGCCCCACTGCCGCTACCCCAGGGCTTTGGGAGCAGGGCTCCAGCGGGGATTTAAAGGGCCAGGGCAGTAGGGGTGGCTGGAGCTCCGGGGCTCTTTAAATCCCCGCTGGAGCCCTCCCCCACCCTACCCCAGGGCTCGGAAGCAGGGCTCAGGCGGGGATTTAAAGGGCCCCGGGGGAGGGGTAGCAGCAGCTGGAGCTCTGGGGCCCTTTAAATCCCCGCCAGAGCCCCGCCACTACCCCAGGGCTTTAAATTGCCCTCTCTGAAAGTCGCTCCTGGTACGGCGCACCCGCTCTTACCGGTACGCCGTACCAGGGCGTACCGGCTTACTTTCGCCTCTGCATGGGGCGTTCCCCTGTGGGGGCCAGGTTCTGCGGAGTTCCCCCACCACCTGCAGCGGCTTGGAGCTCGGGGGGCCGCCAGAGGCAGCAGGGATACACTGCAGCTTCCTGCTCCCACAGGTGCGGGGGGGACCCTGCAGCTCCCCACCACTGTAGGCTGAAGTCACGGAGGTCGTGGAAGTCACGGATTCAGTGACTTCCATGACCTCCATGACTAAATTGTAGCCTTATTTATGAGTAAGGAAAGCAGGGTGTGGCATGAGGTGTCATCTTCAAAGCCTGTTTGGGAGCATTTAAATACTAATGTGTATCTATCTCCCCCTGCCCTCAAGGTTTCCTTTTAAAAAAAATGGCAGGGTAGATGCTGGGCATTAAAAGCCAAAATATATATACATGTGATGTTAAGGTTACATATTTAGACACAAGGTAGAGAACGTAAATGTTAACATTTTCATAGTGGCTTTAACATCCGTATCTCATATAGGTATGTATACATTTGATTACTAGCTATGCTATTAAATGTTCAGTATATTGAATTATTTAAACGCAATGTGGATGAGTGAATGACTGTCGGAACCTTTAAATTTACACCTACTGTATTTTTGTTTAAGTAACATTGTTGTAATACCATAGGTTCTTGTATTTACATTTAGAAACATTCCTGAACGCGCTGTGTGTTCTGTTTTTCTTCCCTTGTTTTCATTGAAGGAACATTTGAATGATGATCAGTTTCATTTGCTCCTGCTTATTCCCTACCTGTTTGTTTTTCCTTCTATGTGTGATATTAAAATCATCTCCCCAGCTATCAGTTTCGATGTCTGAGTGCCATGACTTCAGCTACAGCTACCCTTGCTTGCTGGGTGCTTGTGTAACCCACATGTCTCCTGGGTGTGGCGCTCGTCCCCTGCTAGAGGCACCAAGACCACTTAGTGAACGCTGTAGCAGACTCATTAACCTCTAAGAGGCATGTGGCTTTTAGCTCATGCAGTAGAGCCTCTCATGCATTTAACTCCAAAGGTCCCAGGTTCGATCCTGCCCGCGGACGACCGGTGTCTGTCGGTGTTACACTTGTCCCCGTACTGCTAGTTCACATACCCCACTGAGTGTCCACACATGCTGTGTTGGGTATGGGTATTCACTGTGCACAGGCATGTACCTATGTCCACATTGCCCCTCTTCAGTATGCAACAGTAGCACAACCATTTCTGGGACAGATCCTGGAGTCCTTTCCGTCACAGGAAACATGCTAGGAAACGCCTTGCTGCATATTGCTGGTACTGCACACTTCCGTCACACACTTGGCGACGGCAGCTCGTTGCCATCTCTCCTGCCAAACTGCACTGAAGATATGGAGCAAGTCCCTGGTGATGGAGGTCTGTTCCTGCTACTGCTCACAGGACAAATGTCTGTGCAGTCCAGTACTGCATACTGGACGGAATGGGTTCACAATAACTTGAGACACCTAAGAAGGCTGACTCAGACTGCAAATGAAATTCCATTGGGTCCCATGGAATAAATGTGTTGAATACCGGGATTACAATTATATGCCTATGGGTGGATCACTGCTTCCAGTCCCGGAGAACCAATATGGTATGGTGGGACCATATCATTTTAGAAACCTGAGATGATGACTAGTGACTGCAGAACTTCTGAATGAGGCAGCAGACCTTCAAGGAGTTGTGTGAGCAGCTTGCGCCAACCTTCCATTGCTAGACCACTTGTTTTTGGAAACCCATTGCAATGCAGAAGTGGGTGGCTATTGCCCTTTGGAATTTGGCAACACCTGACATTTACTGGTCAGTTGCAAATCAGTCCAGGGTTGGGAGTCAACTGTCAGGGTGGTGGTTGTACAGATTTGCCAGTATTGTAATATACCCAAAGGTGGCTGCCATTACACAACTCCGTGATGTCACGGTGTCTGGAGTGGCTCATGAGCAAGAATACCAACCCCAAGGCAGACTGTTAAGAAGCAGGGCACAAACCCCAAACTGGCTGTGAGTTCTATACTTAGATTTCACCAACCAAGGAACAAGTATAAACTCTTCAGCGCTGTACAGTCTTACCATGGAGTCACAGACAGTCCCTTTGGGCATTCTGATCTATCTGTCTACGCAGGCAAGCTTGACTCTATGATTGGTGTAAAGTGACCATCTAAGATGGCAAAATATTCAGGTTACTCCCAGTCCCAAAGGACCACTCATTTATCCCAGGTAGGTTTGCACCTTAGATCTCACACCAAAGACAACACTTGCAGTCAATCCTGTAACAAACAAATGTTTTATTAACTGGGGGAAAATGAGTTATTTACAAGGTTAAAGCAGGTAAGCATACATGCACAATTGAGATACAATCTTAAATTCAAAAGGTGATAGAAGCTTCTACAATAACCAAGCTTTATGTCCTTTGTGGCTAACGCAAGCCAAGTAGCTTGAGATCTCTTGCTTAAGTTTAGGAATCGTTGCCACTCAGAGTCCAGACAGTATGGAGAGACCCCAATTCCTTCTGGTCAGGGATTTTTATCCCCATCTCCCTAGAGTCCAAGCTGATGGGATAAGTGCTTCAGCATGTAACCTCTTTTTTTTGGCTGGATGGAGAGAGCAATCAAGAAAGTCTTTGTTCCACAATGACCCATTTGGATTTAACAGTCCTGTCTGATGGGCAGGAGATAACTCCTTCTGTAGGAATCCAGCACTGTGCATTAGGGGAAGCTTTATTTTTCCTTTTTGAGTTACATAGCTTCAGAACAAGCATTTTACAGTTATAGCTCAAACAAGTAAGTATTACTGTATTGCATGGGATGCAAATATTATAAGTAGAATTAACATATGCAGCATCCTATAAGCATTCCATAAAGTCTAAACACCAAACATATTCTTATTACACTAATAACTATTTAACTATACTAACTCACAGATAAGCCAGACTGGTCTCCATCCATGCATTTGTCAGTGTCAGTGTTCTGTGAGACCCTTGGCCTTGGCATGAGTTGGCACCTGGTCGGCCAGCCTCACACCTGACATTATTGTGGGATTTCAGAGGTGGGGTTTCTGAGCTGTGCAGGGTCCATCGACAGAACACACATCCCCAATTTTTTCCCACTGATGGGGTCAGTGAATATGTGAACCAAAAAGGGACTGGGTAGCTGCAGAATGGTGGTGTAGTGCACCTTTGGGTGTCTGAAAGATCATTGGTGATGCCTGCAGACCTGTCCAGACACCAGTGTAGCTAACACGGTTCACATTATCATGGCATGTTGTACTTTGCACAACATATGGGAAGTTTAAAGGGGAATACTTGCAGAGCAAGCAGGTAGATGACAGAGCTGGTTTTCAAAGCCTGTACAGGTAGCCACAACCCACCCCTGTGCACACTGTTCCTAGTTCCTGATGGGCACAGGAAATTTGTGATGCTATTTGTTGATCAGTATGGAGCCAGAAGTGACTTGGGACTGTGCCGAGGGACACTATTGTGACACGATGGTACAGCTGGAAAAGCGCAATAGAGCATTGACACATATTTGTGTTGTGACATAGCTGGGTGGGTTTCAGTCCCCTGCAGCCAACATTAATGTACTAACTGAAAGCAGCCAATTGGGTGTCAAGAACTCACCACCTTTGGCTGTGGTTTTGTGCTTGGATACTTTTAAGCCACTTTAATGGCTTTTTAAAATATATACGTTAACACTCTGCTTCAGGTTGCTTTATGGGGAGCATTTAAGCACTGTTAAAGTAATTTTTTAATGGTCCTGTAAAGTTTTAGGAAGGGATTAACACATTCTTCTGCACAATGTTTTCTGACACCCTTGCTCACCTCACTTATTCGGCTCTATGCATGAGTATTGCCATGGTTGCAAGTGGGTGACTGATTGGTGGCGGTGGATGAGGAGGGTTTGTAAAAGCACCGCTCAGTGTCAGATATCTTCACTGTTAATTTATTTTTATTTCCTTCATCTGTATTCGAGAGACAAGGTGGGTGAGGTAATATCGTTTATTGGATCAACTTCTGTTGGTGAGAGAGACCAAGCTTTCGAGCTACACAGAGCTCTTCTTCAGGTCTGGGGAAGGTATTAAGAATGTCGCAGCTAAACACAAGATCAAGCAGATAGAATAACTACTTATGATGAACTAAGGGACCATTCAAAGTGAAGTGGCTCATTAATACTCCTAGCCATAGGACAAAAAGGGGGCTTAGTGGGTTACAGATTGTTGTAACAAGCCATAAATCCAGTGTCCATATTAAGACCATGATTTTTAATGTCTAGCAAAGTTATGAATTTAAGCTCCCAGGCTTATCGTTTGAAAGTGTTAGTTTTCCTTGGAGGATGACTAGTAGCTCAGACATAGAGTGATCACTTTGTGAGAAGTGTTCACCCATGGGCATAGATAGAATCATAGAAAGTTAGGGTTGAAAGAGACCTCAGGAGGTCAGCTAATCCAACCCCCTGCTCACAGCAGGACCAACACCAACTAAATCATCCCAAACAGGGATTTGTCAAGCTGGGCCTTTAAAACCGTGAAGGATGGAGATTCCACTACATCCCTAGCTAACCAGTTCCAGTGCTTCACCACCCTCCTAGTGAAATAGCTTTTCCTAATATCCATCCTAGACCTACCTCACTGCAACTTGAGACCATTGCTTCTTGTTCTGTCATCTGCCATCACTGAGAACAGCTTAGCTCCATCCTCTTTGGAATCCCTCTTCAGGTAGTTGAAGGCTGCTATCAAATCCCCCCTCACTCTTCTCCTCTGCAGACTAAATAACCCCAGTTCCCTCAGCCTCTCCTCGTAAGTCATGTGCCCCAGCCCTCTAATAATTTTCATTGCCCTCTGCTGGACTCTTTCCAATTTGTCCACATCCTTTCTGTAGTGGGGGCCCAAAACTGGATGCAGTACTCCAGATGTGGCCTCACCAGTGCTGAATAGAGGGGAACAATCACTTCCCTTGATCTGCTGGCAATGCTCCTACAGCCCAATATGCCATTAGCCTTCTTGGCTACAAGGGCACACTGTTCACTCATATCCAGCTTCTCATCAACTGTGACCCCTAGGTCCTTTTCTGAAGAACTGCTGATTAGCCAGTCAGTCCCTAGCCTGTAGCAGTGCATGGGATTCTTCTCTCCTAAGTGCAGGACTCTGTGCTTGTCCTTGTTGAACCTCATCAGATTTCTTTTGGCCTAATCCTCCAATTAGTCTAGGTCACTCTGGACACTATCCCTACCCTCCAGCATATCTACCTCTCCCCTCAGCTTAGTGTCATCCATGAACTTGCTGAGGTTGCAATCCATCCCATCATCCAGATCATCAATGAAGATATTGAACAAAATGGGCCCCAAGACCGACCCCTGGGGCACTCCACTTGATACCAGCTCCTAACTAGACATGGTGCCATTGATCACTACCTGTTGAGTCTGATGATTTAGCCGGCTTTCTATCCACCTTATAGTCCATTCATCCAATCTATACTTTAACTTGCGGACAAAAATACTGTGGGAGCCCATTTCAGAAGCTTTGCTAAAGTCAAGATATATCATGTCCACCGCATTCCCCATATCCACAGAGCCAGTTATCTCATCAGAGAAGGCAGGCATGACTTGGTCAGGCATGACTTGCCCTTGGTGAATCCATGTTGACTGTTCCTGATCACCTTCGTCTCCTCCAGATGCTTCAAAATGGAATCTTTGAGGACCTGTTCCATGATTTTTCCAGGGACTGAGGTGAGGCTGACCGGTCTGTAGTTCCCTGGATTCTCCTTCTTCCCTTTTCTAAAGATGGGCACTATATTTGCCTTTGTCCAGTCATCCAGGATCTGCCCCAATCGCCACGAGTTTTCAAAGATAATGGCCAATGGCTCTGCAAACGTATCAGCCTACTCCCTCAGCACCCTCGGCTGCATTGCATCTGGCCCCATGGACTTGTGCATGTCCAGCTTTTCTAAATAGTCCTTAACCTGTTTTTTCACCAGTGAGGGCTGCTCACCTCCTCCCCATACTGTGCTGCCCAGTGCAGCAGTCTGGGAGCTGACCTCGTCTGTGAAGACTGAGGCAAAAAAAGCATTGAGTACTTCAGCTTTTTCCAAATCATCTGTCACTAGGTTGCCTCCCCCACACTTTCCCTGACCCTTTTCTTGTTGCTAACATACCTGTAGAAACCCTTCTTGTTACCCTTCACATACCTTGCTAACTGCAACTCCAGTTGTGCATTGGCCTTCCTGATTATACCCTTGCATGCTCCTCCCTAGTCATCTGTCCATATTTCCACTTCTTGCAAGCTTCCTTTTTGTGTTTAAGCTACTGAAGATTTCTCCGTTAAGCCAAGCTGGTTGCCTGCCATATTTGCTATTCTTTCTGCACATCAGGATGATTTGTTCCTGCGCCCTCAATAATATTTCTTTAAAATACAGCCAGCTCTCCTAGACTCCTTTCCCCCATCATATTAGCCTCCCAGGGGAGCCTGCCCATCAGTTTCCTGAAGGAGTCAAAGTCTAGTTCAGGTCCAGGGTCTGCTGGCAGTGGGGGACACAACCCTGGAACAGCTTCAGTCACTCCGCCCTACTCTTCCAGAAAACAGCCCCCCCTTCTGGGAAAGCAGCAGCCCTCCTGTGCAGCTCCCAGATGTTCCTCGGCTCCTGCCTCTGCCTCTCCCTGTCCCGCTGTCTTGTGCTCTGCAGGAAGGGGGCTGGGTCACACCATATGACTGAGCAATCTGTGCAGGCATGTTGACCCTGCATGCCCCCCCAAGTGTCGCTTCTGCCTACAGGTGATGGGGTATTTTTTGTCTTATCATTTTCCTTGTGGGAGTTCATTAGCTTCAGATCCTACCTCATTTTCACTTGCGTTCACTATGTTAGAAATCCAATCGCTATTAACCTTTCGGGTGAAAGCTGAAACAAAAAAACTTCTTCCATTGCCACATTTCCCTTCTCCTCATTGAGAAATGGGCCTACCTTGTGCTTGGTCTTCCTTTTGTTGTAACGCTGTAACTCGCCCAGACAACTATCCAATGCCACGCACAGATGAACTATTAGAGAAACTGGGACGGGCCCAGTTCATCTCTACCTTGGACTTAACCAAGGCGTACTGGCAGGTACCGCTAGATGAATCTGCCAAGGAAAGGTCAGCCTTCACCACACATCTCGGACTGTATGAATTTAATGTACTCCCTTTCGGGTTGCGAAATGCACCCGCCACTTTCCAAAGACTTGTAGATGGTCTCCTAGCGGGATTAGGAGAATATGCAGTCGCCTACCTTGACGATGTGGCCATATTTTCGGATTCCTGGGCAAACCACCTGGAACATCTACAAAAAGTCCTTGAGCGCATAAGGGAGGCAGGACTAACTGTTAAGGCTAAGAAGTGTCAAATAGGCCTAAACAGAGTGACTTACCTTGGACACCAGGTGGGTCAAGGAACT
The DNA here is from genome assembly GCF_965140285.1 of Lepidochelys kempii. Taxonomy (NCBI): domain Eukaryota; kingdom Metazoa; phylum Chordata; order Testudines; family Cheloniidae; genus Lepidochelys; species Lepidochelys kempii. The sequence continues at coordinate 61,866,580 of NC_136382.1, forward strand.
ATCAGCCCCCTACAGGCCAAAGTGGATGCTATCCAAAAGTGGATGCTATCCAAAAGTGTCCTGTCCCAAAGTCAAAGAAACAGGTTCAATCCTTCTTAGGCTTGGCCGGTTATTACAGACGATTTGTACCGCACTACAGCCAAATCTCTGCCCCACTGACAGACCTAACCAAAAAGAAACAGCCAAATGCTGTTCAGTGGACCGAAAAGTGTCAGAAGGCCTTTAACAAGCTTAAAGCGACACTCATGTCTGACCCTGTACTAAGGGCCCCAGACTTTGACAAACCGTTCCTAGTAACCACAGATGCGTCCGAGTGTGGTGTGGGAGCAGTTTTAATGCAGAAAGGACCTGATCAAGAATTCCACCCTGTAGTGTTTCTCAGCAAAAAACTGTCTGAGAGGGAAAGCAACTGGTCAGTCACTGAAAAAGAATGTTATGCCATTGTCTACGCTCTGGAAAAGCTACGCCCATATGTTTGGGGACGGCATTTCCACCTGCAAACCGACCATGCTGCACTGAAGTGGCTTCACACCGTCAAGAAAACTAACAAAAAACTTCTTCGGTGGAGTTTAGCTCTCCAAGATTTTGATTTCGACATCCAACACATCTCAGGAGCTTCTAACAAAGTGGCTGATGCACTCTCCCGTGAAAGTTTCCCAGAATCAACTGGTTAAAATCGTCCTTGAGATGTGGAAAATATTGTTAGTCTTTATGTACTAGGTAGTATATTTAGAGATGCATGTGTCTTATTAACTCTGTTTTTCCTAGAGCTCCAGGAAGAAATCCCAGCCAGTGTTCACCCTAGCTGAGATTTGGGGGGCGTGTCATAAATATAAAGGGAAGGGTAAACCCCTTTGAAATCCTTCCTGGCTAGGGGAAAGCTCCTCTCACCTGTAAAGGGTTAAGAAGCTAAAGGTAACCTCGCTGGCACCTGACCAAAATGACCAATGAGGAGACAAGATACTTTCAAAAGCTGGGAGGAGGGAGAGAAACAAGGGGTCTGTGTGTCTGTCTATATGCTGGTCTTTGTCGGGGATAGACCAGGAATGGAGTCTTAGAACTTTTAGTAAGTAATCTAGCTAGGTATGTGTTAGATTATGATTTCTTTAAATGGCTGAGAAAAGAATTGTGCTGAATAGAATAACTATTTCTGTCTGTGTATCTTTTTTGTAACTTAAGGTTTTGCCTAGAGGGGTTCTCTATGTTTTTGAATCTAATTACCCTGCAAGATATCTACCATCCTGATTTTACAGGGGGGATTTCTTTATTTCTATTTACTTCTATTTTTATTAAAAGTCTTCTTGTAAGAAAACTGAATGCTTTTTCATTGTTCTCAGATCCAAGGGTTTGGGTCTGTGGTCACCTATGCAAATTGGTGAGGCTTTTTATCCAACATTTCCCAGGAAAGGGGGGGTGCAAGTGTTGGGAGGATTGTTCATTGTTCTTAAGATCCAAGGGTCTGGGTCTGTAGTCACCTAGGCAAATTGGTGAGGCTTTTTACCAAACCTTGTCCAGGAAGTGGGGTGCAGGGTTTTGGGAAGTATTTTGGGGGGAAAGACGCATCCAAACAGCTCTTCCCCAGTAACCAGTATTAGTTTGGTGGTGGTAGCGGCCAGTCCAAGGACAACGGGTGGAATATTTTGTACCTTGGGGAAGTTTTGACCTAAGCTGGTAAAGATAAGCTTAGGAGGTTTTTCATGCAGGTCCCCACATCTGTACCCTAGAGTTCAGATTGGGGGAGGAACCTTGACATACAACTAAACACAAAGTCGTAGGGATAGTTTAGCAGCATAAATAGATAGCACATATTCTAAGGGAGCATTCAAGGTGATGTGGACCTTTAACACTCCTGTAGTCTTAGGACACCACCCTACCTTCCTAGAGCCAGTAACTACCCCAAACACACCAAGAAATCTGTTATCTACAGCCAGGCATTTGGATACCACGGAATATGCACTGAGGATAAAGTCCAGGATGTTACACCTTAACACACCAAAAACAGCCTTCACCAAACAAGGACACTCCACCAGAGAAATGGATCACGTTGAGGAACAGGCCACCCAACTACCCTGAGAGAACCTTCTTCAATACATATCAACCCACACTGGAAAGTATATGGATATCATCAAACAACTACAACTCGCACTCAATGGGAAATCTATCCGGAAAGAAATTTTTCCTGAACCCCCCCCTTCTGGTCTTCAAACTACCCCCCAAGCTCTCCAAGCTCATCATCAGAAGCAAGCTCTCCACAGACCAGGATGCACCAACTCAAAGAAACACCAGACTCTGCCAGAACAATAGATGCAAAACCTGCAGACATATCTCTACTGCTACAGTGATCAACACACCTTTCAAGATCCATGGATCCTACACCAGCCTATCACAACATGTGGCGTACCTCATCCAGTGCACTAAATGCCCCTATAACAACCAAGTGGGTGAAACCAGATAAATGCTACACTCTTGAATGAACTCACACAGGAAAATGATGAAAGACAAAAACACCACATTACCTGTGGGTGAACACTTTTCACAAACAATTGCTCTATTAGTCCCCATCCTCCAAGGAAACCTACACAACACTTTCAAAAGTTGAGTTTGGAAGCTTAAATTCATAACTTTGCTAGCCCCCACAAATCATGGTCTTAATAAAGACAGTGGATTTATGGCTTATTACAACAATCTGTAAGGCACTAACTCCCCCTTTTTGTGCTATGGCTACAGGTCGGTTAACAGGCCACTTGACCTTGAATGGTCCCTTAGAATATGTGCCAACTACTTATGCTAAACTATCTGTTCAAACTTGTATTTAGCTATAACAATCTGAGTACCTTTCCCAGACCTAAAGATTGGACAAATGACCAGGGATGAGTATAAAAATATTGCTCGAGAATGCAGGAGTGAAATTAGGAAGGCCAAATCACACCTGGAGTTGCAGCTAGCAAGAGATGTTAAGAGTAACAAGAAGGGTTTCTTCAGGTGTGTTAGCAACAAGAAGAAAGTCAACGAAAGTGTGGGCCCCTTACTGACTGAGGGAGGCAACCTAGTGACAGAGGATGTGGAAAAAGCTAATGTACTCAATGCTTTTTTTGCCTCTGTCTTCACGAACAAGATCAGCTCCCAGACTACTGCACTGGGCAGCACAGCATGGGGAGGAGGTGACCAGCCCTCTGTGGAGAAAGAAGTGGTTTGGGACTATTTAGAAAAGCTGGACGAGCACAAGTCCATGGGGCTGGATGCGCTGCATCCGAGAGTGCTAAAGGAGTTGGCGGATGTGATTGCACAGCCATTGGCCATTATCCTTGAAAACTCATGGCGATCGGGGGAAGTCCCTGACGACTGGAAAAAGGCTAATGTAGTACCCATCTTTCAAAAAGGGAAGAAGGAGGATCCTGGGAACTACAGACCAGTCAGCCTGCCCTCAGTCCCTGGAAAAATCATGCAGCAGGTCCTCAAGGAATCAACTCTGAAGCACTTAGAGGAGAGGAAAGTGATCAGAAACAGTCAGCATGGGTTCACCAAGGGCAAGTCATGCCTGACTAATCTAATTGCCTTCTATGACGAGATAACTAGTTCTGTGAATGAAGGGAAAGCAGTGGATGTGTTGTTCCTTGATTTAGCAAAGCTTTTGACACAGTCTCCCACAGCATTCTTGCCAGAAAGTTAAAGAAGTATGGGCTGGATGAATGGACTACAAGGTAGATAGAAAGCTGGCTAGATTGTCGGGCTCAACGGGTAGTGATCAATGGCTCCATGTCTAGTTGGCAGCCGGTATCAAGTGGAGTGCCCCAAGGGTCGGTCCTGGGGCCGATTTTGTTCAATATCTTCATAAATGGTCTGGAGAATGGTGTGGATTGCACCCTCAGTAAGTTTGCAGATGACACTAAACTGGGAGGAGAGGTAGATACGCTGGAGGGTAGGGGTAGGATACAGAGGGACCTAGACAAATTGGAGGATTGGGCCAAAAGAAATGTGATGAGGTTCAAGAAGGACAAGTGCAGAGTCCTGCACTTAGGACGGAAGAATCCAATGCACCGCTACAGACTAGGGACCGAATGGCTCGGCAGCAGTTCTGCAGAAAAGGACCTAGGGGTTACAGTGGACGAGAAGCTGGATATGAGTCAACAGTGTGCCCTTGTTGCCAAGAAGGCCAATGGCATTTTGGGATGTATAAGTAGGGGCATTGCCAGCAGATGGAGGGACGTGATCATTCCCTTCTATTAGACACTGGTTAGGCCTCATCTGGAGTACTGTGTCCAGTTTTGGGCCGCACACTACAAGAAGGATGTGGAAAAATTGGAAAGAGTCCAGCAGAGGGCAACAAAAATGATTAGGGGACTGGAACACATGACTTATGAGGAGAGGCTGAGGGAACTGGGGATGTTTAGTCTACGAAAGAGAAGAATGAGGGGGGATTTGATAGCTGCTTTCAACTACCTGAAAGGGGGTTCCAAAGAGGAGGGCTCTAGACTGTTCTCAGTGGTAGCAGATGACAGAACAAGGAGTAATGGTCTCAAGTTGCAGTGGGGGAGATTTAGGTTGGATATTAGGAAAAACTTTTTCACTAGGAGGGTGGTGAAACACTGGAATGCGTTACCTAAGGAGGTGGTGGAATCTCCTTCCTCAAAAGTTTTTAAGGTCAGGCTTGACAAAGCCCTGGCTGGGATGATTTAATTGGGGATCGGTCCTGCTGTGAGCAGGGGGTTGGACTAGATGACCTCCTGAGGTCCCTTCCAACCCTGATATTCTATGATTCTATGATAAAGAAGAGCTTGGTGTAGCTTGAAAGCTTGTCTCTCTCACCAACAAAGATTGGCTCAATAAAAGATATTACCTCACCTACCTTTTCTCTCTAATATCCTGGGACTGACATGGCTACAACAACACATTCTTCAAATTTAACACTTCTATACTTTTAAGTTATTGGAGGGACATAACAAAAGCTAAAAGACTTAATAAAAAATGAATAGAAAAACCATAGTACTGCAGGTACTAACAGAATAATACTTTCAACGTTATGGCCATACTGTGTCACCCTCCACACTGCTTAGTTTGTTGTTCTGTAGTTGAGAGAAAAGACTCTTACTTGGAACTATTTTAAAAATTCCAAAGATGCAAACAGCTCACCTGTTCTTGGCAAACATAGGTACAAAGTTTGATTGCAGTTTAGCTTACTACTGAATAATTTAGACACACAATAGTTGCTGATGGAGAGTTCAGGTAAGGGCCAAATTCTGCCCTGTGTAGTACTGTTGAAGTCAGTTGGATTCCAGGGGTGCAAATTAGGGCATATTTTTATCTCCTTTGGGAGGAAGGTGTGCTTTTGATAAATGCAAAGGTTGTGATACTTGTGTAGATGAGTGATATGTGAATTCCAAATCCCAGGATTCACCCCTTTCCCAGCTCTTTCTGCAGACTTGTTCTCCTGAATCTAAACTTTAATTTTTAAAAAGTTGTTTCTAGCCTTCATGTTTGTGAAGAGAGACACCTTAAAAACATGAACCAAGTGAAAACCAATCCAGCATTGTCTTCCTGAGTCTAGAGAGTCTGAAATGATAGTTCGAAGTCATGCAGACTCTTCCTTTCATCAGTTGGGGTGTTGACTCTGAACCTTTAGGATGATATTGTAAATATTCACTCTTAACTATTGTAGTGCTGATCATTTTAGCAGAAACATTCAGCAAATGTGCTTCCCTCACAATTGCCACCTTAGGTACCAAAAGTCCCAGCTGTCCCATATCCAGCTGCCTACTCATCAAGTTTCTTCCCTGGCAGCTTCTACAAGGAAGTTGTGTGTCATCAATACAAAAATTCCGTGGTATACTGGAATCTGAAAATGTGGACACAGCATGAAAAAAATTAAATTTAAAAAGAAAAATAAGTAACACTGGGATTGCGATTGTTCTTTTTATATTGAGGTAGTGCTCAGTGAGTCCCCATCACTAGGTGCTGTTCAAACACAGAGGAAGACATGTTTTCTTTCAGTCTAATTTGAGCGAAGACATAGTAAAGAAGTATGCCAAACACAAGAGAGAAAGGGTAGATGGGTGGGACAGATATTAAGGGGAACACCAATAAGATCATGTGCCTACATAAGCAAGCTAAGTATGTGACATGTTGGTTCTGAATCTTTTTTTTAATTTAAATGTATATATGGGGGTAGCAGTGGGTGAGGTTGAATGGCAGAATGGAGGAGTTAAAAGCAGGAGGAGGAAGGAACTGGGGAATGATGGAGGGAGAGAAGGGGACATGAGCCGAGGAAGGTGGGAAGGTTAAGATTGGTAGGAGGAGGAAGGCTAGCAGCAGAGGCACAGTGGAGGAGGAGTGCAGACCAAACAGCCAGTCAGCAGTTAGAAAAGAGTTCAACTAGAGTTCAGTTTACACAATGTATTCCACCGACATCATTGGTCCGTTGGTGCTGAAGGTGACTCTCCCTGCCCTGCTCATGCTGAAGCTGCTCCGGGATGTTTGTTGCTGGGGAGCAGCTGTGTCTGTCATGGACAAGATGGTTGGCATACCAGAGACATTATGAGGCTGATAACCCAAGGAGAGGCTGTTCTGTCCAAATCTGTGGTGGGCACACAGAGTGATTTGTATTATTCATTTTCATATTTCATTATAAAACCTTTAAGTTCATTTAAAATGAAGCTGATGCAGAATTTCCAGACTGCCACACTAGTGTACCACAGAAAATAGGGACTTTACCATAGAATATAGGTCCAGCGTGCTGCAGAATATATAGGACCTGGTGGATGGTAATACTGCTCTGCTCATATGTGATCTTTTGTTTTGAGTGCAGTGTGAGTGGCAGTTTCTCAGCTTGTGTCAGTTTTATGGCTACCCCGGAATCAATCAGCAACTCCATGCTTGTAGCTGCTAATTGCACAGTTGTTTGGCGGCTATCAGTGCTGCCAGCTTGATGGATTGTGTACACAAAAGTTTCTTCCTCCACCTCATGTGATGCATCTTGATCAGACTCAGTCACTATCTACACAGTCACCCTTTTAGAAATGGTGGTTACTGTTTGATTTTTGTCTTGTATGAAGTTCCGAAGTCTGTTGATTTGTAATGATATGGGACGAGACCTATGTGAATTACTGATTTTTTATTTTTTTTAATGCACGGGCTGGACAGAAAAATTAAAACAAACAGTTTTCATGGTCAACCCAAAACATTTTTTTTCAAATTTTTCATGAACAAAAAAAATTCTACACAAATTCATGAAATGTTTTTGTCAACCTGTATCTGCATTTTCAGTGGAAAAAAAGTTTAGCCCAAACAAATTTGCCCTGCTCTGCATGGACTGTCACTTGACTGACTTCATCCTCATGATCTTTTTTTTTTCCTCACAAAAGCCACAGGTATTTTTCCTTTTCATAGAGAGCCCCCTTACTTTTAAAGCTATGGTTAGCCACCCATATAGTCAGGATTTTGTCTTTCTAGTAATATTCTCTTTGTTACCCATTTGGAGCTTGTTCAGTTCACCCTTTATTTCTGGGGGCTGGTCTACAGTGCACCAAAGTGCGGACTATGGAGGTGTGAATAGCAGAGTGCATGGAAGTGTTGCACTGTAAGTGCCTCGTGTGGATGCACAAACTAAAAGGTACCTAGTTCATGTCAACATAGTTGTGTTTGAAAGAGGACTATGTTAGCACAAACTAGGTACATTTTAGTTCAAGCCAGCTCTTCATGGGACAGTTACAGGACAACACTGTGATATGCTCTGCAATTCAAACCTCCATAGTCCACACTGAGGCTCAGAGTAGATGTACCCTAGGTGATATAGCTCCATATTCAGTCCTCTGCCAGGTTACAAGAGTTCCATATGAGTGATATCCGTCCGTAGATATTGTCTTCATAATTTCATGGATTTTCAGAAAGCTAATCCTCTTTCATTTCATCATCTTGCTCATAAAATTTCAATATTTTGGCTGTGTCCTCCTATAATGTACATACTCATTCACTGATTAGCATTGTGTGGTTTTGTAGATATAAAGGATTATCTGGTTTGTGATAAAACTCCAGGCATGTTAATCTATACCTGATAATTTTGATTCTGTGCAACTAGCCCAGTATCACCTGTGACTGTTTATAGCAGGGCCACTGACATTAGGTTTGTTCTAAAACAATAGCGCAAACTGTTGTTGCGGAAGTTGTTTTGTTTTTTGATCTGTCCAGAGTGATTCAGTCATATATCACATTTCTTTGAATATACATTTCAAAAACACTGACACAGAGACACTTCACTCATTGTCTTTATTGTGGCATTACCATTTGTTAATTTCTATGCCTTACTTATATGATGTTAACTAGCAGCTCTATCATAAAAGAAATTGTTGCTCCTTTCTTCTGACTCATTGAGTAGAACCCTTTGAATATGCCTATGTGTGGATTAAGGTACTACTCATCAGGAATAAAGGTGGGAGAATTAGATCCTAATTGGGCCAGCTATTACTGGCCAAATTTACCAAACTATGATATCCCAGTTCTCGAACCTGGAGAGTTCCCAAACAGCCACCGCATCCAGCACCCAGTGTCTACTGAAACCTGGTGGGCCGAGAAGTTAGTAGGACTAGAGCCGCAGCCAAGGCACCACTCATGGAAGCCCTGATTGGAGGATTGCCCAGTTTCCACTGATTGGTCCAACCACGTTATTTAAGACTGAAGGAGGCACAGGAAGTTGTCTGAGCAACAAGGTGATTTTCTGTTTTGAATGCTTTGGACCCTGCTTGTGCCCACTCTGCTTCTGACTCCTGCCTTCTGCCTTACCCCTGCCTTTGCTCCTGTTCCCACTGTGTTCTTGCTCCGTGCTTGATCCTTGCCTCTCCCCCAGTTCTTGCCCTTCCCTCACTTCCACCATCAGTTATCAGTCTTGGCTCTGACCTCGACTTGCCCATTGGCTCTGGCATTTGGTTCTCACCGTAGCTCTGGCCTTCATCTTTGATTCCTGACTCTGACTTGACCTCTGGCTCTGGTAATTGACAGTTGACTCTGGTACCATCCCTTGGCTTTGTTCCCCAGCCTGGCTGCCTGGTCCACCCACTAGACCTGACTCCTGCTCTGACTACTAGGCCAGTCTATAACACAAACTTGGGTACCTTAATCCATATTTAGGCACTTAATTACTGTAAAAGTGCCCTATTTTTCACAGGCACTGCACATCACTACCATTCTCTTCTTAGTAAATTGCAGATGTTCAGCACCCCTGAAAATTGGGATCCCATAGTATTAGATGCCTAAATATGGATTTAGGTATTGAAATTTAGGCACTCACGTTTGAAAATATTGGCTCTTAGTTATACTTGCACTTTAGTCTCATAGGAACAGGCTTGGTCTTATTTCACCTAATATCTTGGCCCCAAAACAGGCACTGCAGGTTACATGGCAGCTCCAGGACCAGAGGAACTCTCAATGGTGATAGTATAATTCCTTGTGTTTTTCATAAACATGATACCACCCTCAACCCAGTAGCTTAGTGCTTCTGTAGTGAAGTCTGTATGAGAGACATTCTTCTGTTGGGTGCTAGCTCTGGGTGTCAACCTGTGTTTCCCACAGCAGAGTGGTTTGATGTGGACACAAGTAAAATGAGGACAGACACATACATGGAATGAAGCAGCAGGCCACAATTTTTATTAAACTTAAACACAGGGGAGGGGCACTACCTGCCCATCACCCACATTTTCCTATATCAGGCATTTAATCAGTTCCAGTGCAGGGGTTACAGGACTCCTTACCATATAACCCATAACATGGGGTAGGCTCTCTTCAGCCTCCCCCCACAAGCCTACTCCCTAGCCTCTCTCTGAGTTCTAGCACCCTCTCCTCCATGAGAAGGATAGAGGGTGCAGCAGGGTGGAGATCTCAGCCAGTGAGGGCCACAAGGTCTGACCTCCATTCATGAAGGCTACAAGGTCTCACCCTATCACATGTGCCCAAGGCCCATGACCAAAATTCCAGGTCTTTTATCTCCTGGAATCATTCATTCTGTTCTCTGAACCTCAATAGAAACGAACTGCAACTTGCAACGAATGAACAATTCCACTCCGGTACCTCAGTTAGCTCCTAAGTGCATTACTTAACCTACTGTGGCTTGAAAGTGCTGCAAGAAGGACAAAAAACTCCCTGGTCCTCTGCAGTTGGCTCACGGGGGAAAAAAATCCTTCCTAACTCCCTAAACAGGAAATCATTTAGATCTGTACCATCTGTCAGCTCGGGTTCCAATTCCTAGTCGGGGAGGGTGAGGTGGGCTGCTGAAACAGCTAAAAGAGACTCCACATGGCCCCCCGGATGGATTAAATCCTGGGAGTTGGGAAATGCTGGCCAATCAGTTTCCCTCTGGCCAATGGGGGCAAAAGAGTTTCAGTGGGGGAGAAGCTACCTATTGGCCCTTGTCAAGTGTCTCCCTCTCTTGCTGCTGGGGTTCTCCCCCCTTGCACCACCAGCCCCAACAAGTTCCCCAACCCGTTGATGCGGGTAGGTGGCATCTATCAAAGCTTTCACCTTCTCCTTTGAATGATTTCCACTTGCATTTAAATTTTCCAAGTCACTCCTTCAGTCCTTCACCGCACTGACAGAGTGCAGAAGCTTGTCTCACATTGTATCCTGTTTGTTAGCAGGATTCTCTTTAAAGTCCTGGCATAAACAGGAAGGATAGTGATTGATGATTGATTATACCAGCCCTTGATTTTTCTGGTGCATTAAAATTAATCTTCCTATTATTTGCAAGTGTGAACCCAGACTATGATACCACAACTATTGACCTGTGCTGAAGAGCAGCATGATGAATCATAAAGTACCTGATAATGGACTGTCTCCAAGTAAGTTTCTTTTTTTCTTAAGGAAATAAGGCAATATTCATTATAGGGGAAAGAATAAACTATAATTCCAACCATGTAAAAATATTCAGAGCATTCAGAGCAAAGGATGGCCCATTTTCTGTGTGAACATTTTTTTTTCTTTCTTTCTTTCGATTGGTACACTCATTCAATAAATGATTACTGGATTCATTCTCAATGCTCCTTAACTTTATTCAGAAGCTATTTAGTCACTAAGTAATTTTCCAGATTTGTCTAACAGACTTTTATATGTCAGGTGTGCAGTGTAAACACTGGCTCTTTGAGGAAGGAAAAAGAAAAACAGGAAAATCTCTGTCACAGACTTCACTCCTAAACCCTTGTCTAGTCAGCACTTTAACTGTTGCCCAATGTTACACCACAGTGGTGCAACATTTCTCAGATTATCTTGAGAAAGTCTTGGGTACTAGGGATAGATTTCAAAGACTGTCCTGTTTGTGCTGGCTAATGAGAAGTTAAAGATCTGCCCATACTAAGGGTATTTTGGTAACTCCTTCAAGAGGCCTACTCCATGTTTGTGTGAGATTTTAAGACAATGGATCACGCATGGTCTGGTATTGTTTTCTGCCTCCTTTTGTCTCTTTTACTTTCCCTCTAATTAGGGAGGTACAGTAGAGTCAGATGGCTGCTCTCTTCCAGACTTTCCCAATTAGTAGACTTTCCTGGCTGAAAACTGGAATTTCCACTAGAAAATTTTGATTTATTATTTTTTTTCGTAATTAGAATAAAAAGCCAAAATTTCCTGTAGAATACAAATTCTTAAATATTTAAATTTGGAATGATCAAAATTTTTTGTTTAAATTTTGAAAAGGTAAAAACATTATGTTTTAATAGTGTTGATTCATTGTAGCTTTTATATTATATTAAAATATAGGATGTGTTTTATATCTTAAATATTATATAAATATAATTGTGTAATTTTACTGTATTATAGAAGTTGTGACAGGGCAAGGCCAGATGGCTATAGAAAAGTAGTGGGAGATAGATATATTAGCTCCAGGCCAAACAAATCCCTGGTACCAGGTTAAGTGAAATGGAAGCTGCTCCAGGTCAATTAAGACACCTGGGGCCAATTAAGAACTTTCCAGAAGGTAGGGAGAATGCTAGGTTGATTGGGACACCTGAAGCCAATCGGGGGCTGGGTTAAACTAGTTAAAAGCCTCCCAGTCAGTCAGGTGGGGGTGCATGTCAGGAGCTGTGAGAGGAAGTTGTGCTGTTGGAGAGGCTGAGTAGTACACACCATATCAGGCACAAGGAAGGAGGCCCTGAGGTAAGGGTGAAGTGGAGCTTGAGGAAGTGAAGGCTGCTGTGGGGGAAGTAGCCCAGGGAATTGTACATGTCATGTTTCTAAAAGGTCAGCTACCATAGCTGATACTATTAGGGTCCCTGGGCTGGAGCCCGGAGTAGAGGGTGGGCCCGGGCTCCCCCCACACCTTTGCCCTCTGATTAATCACTGAGACTGGGAGACAACCGAGACTGTGGAAGGAAGGATAACTTCTCCTCACCTCCCTCGCTGGCTTATGATGAAAATGGCTTAGTAGACTGTGACCCTTGTCTCTAGAGAAAGAAGGGTTACGCGGAGGGTCACAGTAAGCCTCTGAGGCTAGCGAAATCCGCCAGGAAACGCAGGACCCACGGAGACAAGGACAGAGCTTTGTCACAAAGTCTAAACAAAATTAATCAAAGTGATAAAGTCAAAGTAAAGCCTTTATCTTGCTGAAATGAAACATTTAGTCATTATTAAAATCAAACAAGAAAGTTGGGGAAAAAAATCAACTTTCTCCCATCAAAAATGTAATCAAATTCACATGTTCCCATGATACATTTTGATTTTGACTAAACTTCATTTTTTGACAGAAAACTGTTTTGTCAAAAAAAAATTCAACCAGTTTTACTGATTAGTTAGTTTAGCATCTGCCCCATTTTCACCAAATACAATAGGAAAATTGTCATTTAATTGCAATTTGGGGCTTTTCATTCCCTCTGGGAGCTAAGTTTCCCCTCTATTTGTGGACTATAAACCTAATCTTTCCATATTAAATTTGTGTTTTGAGATAATGAAAGGTCCTGTTATCCCTTCATTTAAGTTTACATGGCTCATCCCAAATCTTTACTCAGCCCAGACCACTTAGGAGCAAAAAAAAAGCTTCCAATTTCACATGGAGTTTCCAATCTCTTAGATCCAGATTCTGACCCCCTGGCACATTTGAGTAGTATCATAGAGATCACCTTAAGTAGTCCAATTGTCATCAAAACAAGATATACCAGACAAACAAAATTGCAGTTAAAATAGCAGGAGAAAAACAGAAAATTCAGAACTTTCGCAATCACATTATTTATGCAACATCTGGGTGTTTTAATAAATTACTGTCTTTGATTTTTCTTCATTTTCAATTCCTGCTGATGAAAAAAAATTCTTAATAAAGTTATTTACATTCTGCCTCTTTAATCTTTCTTGGATCCAAAGCGCTATTTAAGAAGAAGAAGAAAAAAACCCTTTCCTCCTGCAGCTTTGCTCAATCAGCTTTTACCTTTTTAATTGATGAAACTTTTCATGTTGTGCAGTTCAGATTTCAACCTAGCAAGGGTCTCTGTTTTCTTAATCCTCTTTGCTTCTTTCTCAGGGTCCTTAGAGTGGAAAAAAAGTCTTAATATCACTTTTTAGTTAAAATAGATAGGAGCATTTCCTCTCCACTTCTAGCTGCAGGAAAAAGGTTTTCCCCTGGGTATTCTGACTCTCTTAATTATGCTCCAAAATTTGAGTCAGGTTTTTGCTGCTCAAACTAATTTTGCTTTCCAATAATTAGAGATAGCATGGTATCCAAGAAAGTGTTTGAAAATTGTTCTTGTGGTGTGTAGTCAAGAATGCATAACTGCTGCTGCCTAGTGAGGAAAAATGACAAATGCTCAGAATAGAAGATGAGAGAAGCTTAGCAGGAGCAAGATAAAGAGAGGGAACTGCTTTCTCACTCTAGGACTGACTGATCTGCTTCATTTGCAAATATCATGGAACTGCCAGCCATGCCTAGTAGCTATGTGCAGTAAGTGTAGATGTAGTATGTGGCATTTAGTGAAGATGAATTTGCAATAGCAGAGGTTCTCAGTCAAAATTCAGAGTTATTGAAAGATTTTTTTCTCTCTAATCTGACGTTTATGATCAGTAAAAGATGTTGATAATGTAATGGTGGATCTTCAGAGCTCCCTTCTTCAAAGTCCACCCTCCTTTTCTCAGCTCATCATCCATGTGAGAGGGTGCCTCATCTTTCAGTGTTCTCTGAGGTCTTCTGCAGCTCATCCCAATGATCTCACCTGAAGGGGACCCAGTGGAGCCAGCCAATGACCAATGAGTTTCCTGTCAGGGTCGAGAGGTAGTACAGGGAGTCACTACTAGCTGAAACTCATTAGGTGTAGGTGAGCCCATTTAGGCTCAGCACCCTGAAGAAAGGAATGCTGTTCTGAAGGTGTGCACTGCCCAGGAAAAGGAGATGTGGGAAAACGTACCCGCTCCCCAGGGTGGTTTGTACTCTTTGAATGTATTTCTTATAAAATTGCATGGAAGCTGGAGACTTTTGTCAAATTATAGTCAATTTTGGTTAACCAGAACTCCTGCCACAAAACCCTATCTGGACAGGGTGAGTTTGTGTTCCAGGTCAGTCTTATGAGTCAGAGATCACATGTATGAGGTGTTCCATGCTCTGAAAGAGACTTGTCTGGATGGAAGCAAGGAATGGCTAAGCCCTATTCTGTACTTGAGAACACTGGCTCTGGGGAGACTGCATGTAGTAGCTGCTGCTTGTGAGCACATTTGTTTAGCACAACTTGCATCTGCCTGATTTACTATTCTATAGGCAGAATCTTTCCAGCAACAGCTGTCCAGATAGTGTGTCTTGATGACCCCCTCCAAGCACTTCCCCAATATAACAGTGGTTTTAGATCACTTTAATTTTAATAACTATCAGGCCCTCCCAATTCCATCCTCCTTAGGCACAATCCAGCTATTCAGATCTGATTTAGAAAAAAATCTTTAATACAGTAAACCACATTCTGCTCTCAATTATCCAATTAATTCCATTAAATCTATTTTGATCTTATTTCTGTCAACAGTTCTAACATATTCTGTACCAGGTCAAACCAGCAAGGTAAACTGCAAAACTCAGATTCCTGACCGATAAAATATGCATTGGCTGATCAGCACAGGTCAAAGGTTACAACAGAACTCAGCAGTAGGGAACGATGCAAACAAGGCATTAAGCATTAGGAAGTTACTTTCATTACTAACTAGAGTAAATGTAATTTATGCAATTTGTAACACTTTTATTCCAATTGACAGTTTTCTAATCTGGGTCTGAAGACTGAGATGGGGATGGGAAGTGCTAAGCCAGAAGCCAGTGCAAAGAAACTTTATTTTAAAATATTTGGGAACTTAAAATAGAAATGTGAGGAGTGGGGAGAGGTTGGATACTGAGTTGGAATAAGGTAAAAATGTTAAGAATTTGTTTCACTTGACTCTCTTAGAATGATAAACTGAATGAATAATGACTTGAATTTGAATAGCACCTTTAATTTAGAAGGAACACAACGCTCTTCACAAATGTATCTAAGTCTGTTTTCAGGGAAAACACCATTGACTACTAAAATGCCATCTCTTCTGTAATATTATGCAATTGTTTAGGTCAGGAGATTGAAGGACTAACACCCTGAACCTGATTTGTTTATTGGTTGTGACAAGATTATCATCCACAAATCTGGACTCCCTAAACTCATGCAGACTTCCATTGACTTCAGTGGAACTCTGCACAGGCTCAGAGGTCTGCACGAGGGAGATTGTGGATGCAAGATCAAAGCCTAATACTGTATCCACCTGAAACAGCACAGGAAATTTAGGACCAATTTTACACTATCTGTCTGGTGGGGCTGCTGTATCTGCATGGAGCCCCGTTGATTTCATGAAGTTCAATGAGGGTGCAGTAGTCCACCTAAGCACCTCATGTTGCAAGAATGGGGCTTTAGATCAGCAGAATATAATTTCCCAAATTCACCTTTTGATGAGGAAATTGGGGTGAACACCCCTACTTTTGTAAAAAAGTACCATGGAAACTTCAGCTACCACAGATGTTCCTGAACTTGGTTTCTCCTGTCTTACAGATGATGTATCCAGTAGCATCGAAGGGCATTGGTTCTGTAGAACACCAGAAAGAAGACTGAGAACTTTCTAACTAATCATTGCCACTTCTACTGCACCTAGCTTCTCCAATATGGACTACCATCCAACTACTGACCAGGTCTGAACCTGATTTGTTTATTGGTTGTGACAAGATTACAGCCTAAGGTAACATAGCTAAAATAAATAGTTTAAAAGTGTTTATATCAAAACAATATCATTCCTGCAGTGCATATATGAATTAATAATTTTTCTTATTTGAAATCTTAGCTACTTAGTACTTTAGAGAACTGTAGTTTTCCAAAGCCACAGTTTAAGATGGTGTTATTTGCCTTTGAGTAGATAATGATTTGGCTGTTTCAGCAGATGGCTTTTCTTTATTTTTAGACAATTCTCTTTGTAGTTCTGTTTGGGAGGGGAAGGGGATAATTTCCCCCCTAGAAGTGTGTCATTTCAAATTATTGCTCCTTTTACAAATTGTGAGAAGGAACTTGAAAGGACTTAGGAAGATTCACTGAAAACATTTTTTTCCTTCTTCTGGCCTTCTTCAGTGTCTAGACAACACTGAAATTATTGTTTTAAATACATTTTTTCTCCTTGCTCCAGTCATGAAGAGGGGAAACACATTTATTCCTAAAATGAAATTGCTTTTAGGTAGCTAATCGCTCTCCCACAACCAATCTTCAGCTGAGAGAGACAGACAGTTTTGGAGATCTCTCTAAGGTAAATAGTCCCAATCTCTTCTCTCTTAGAAGATGAGTTTGTTCATGCTCTTAATCTTTCTCATTGCCCATGTCTGAACCCCTTCTAATTCTACTATATCTTTTTTGAGATAGGATGAAGTGAATATGGTATTCCAGGCAAGGAGGACTGATTTTATAAATATGGCATCATATTTTCCATAGTATTCCCCCATCCCATTACTTGTGCATCCTAACATTGTGTGTGTTTGTCACAGCTGCTGCACATTGGGCAGAGGTCTTGATTGAGCAATCCACTATGGTGCCAAGATCTTTTTTTCTGACTTGATACACTTAATTTAGAATCTTGCGTTGCAAAGGTTCAAATTATTCCCTCCACACTCAACCTGTGGAACTCTTTGCCAGAGGATGTAGTGAAGGCCAAGACTATAACAGGATTCAAAAAAGAGCTATAAGTTCATTGAGAATAGGTCCATCAATGGCTATTAGCCAGGATGGGCAGGATGCAAAACCATGCTCTGAAGTGTCCCTACCCTCTGTTTGCCAGAAGCTGGAAATGTGCGATAGATCACTTGATTACCTGTTCTGTTCATTCCCTCTGAAGCACCTGGCATTGGACACTATCAGAAGACAGGATACTGGGCTAGATGGACCATTGGTCTGATCCAGTGTGGCCATTTTTATGTCCAATGTGAAAAAAATTTAAAATTGGAAGCACTGAATTTCATCTGCCTTCATTTTGCTCATTCAGCTAGTTTGGTAAGGTCCCTGTGTAGTTCCTCATAGAGTTCCTCACACTTTGAGCTGGAGCTGTAAGTTCCAGCTCAAAGAGACATACTTGTGCTAGCTCTGATTGAACTAGTGCACTAAAAATAGAGTATAGCTGCAGCAGCGGGAAGAGCTAGCTGCCCAAGTATGTAGGCATCCAAGGTACTAGGCTACATTCTATTTTTAGCCCCCCAGCTTGATCAGATATAACACAGGTATGTCCCCTCAATCTGGAATTTACACCTTCAGGGACAGACATACCCATAGCCTTCTCTAGTCTTGGCTGTCCTCAATAATTGTGGTGATCTGTAAATTTTGCCATCTCACTGCTTTTCCCAATAATTGATTAAACAATATTCTTCCCTGTCCAGATCTTTGTGTCACTTCAATCTTCACCTTTTGCCATGATTTAAATTGACCATTTATTCCTATTCTTTGTTTTCTGTCTTTCTGCCAGTTCTATTCCATCACAGTAAATTGCCTCTCACCCCATGACTACTTAGTTTCTTTAGCAGTCTCTTTTGGGAAACTTTGTCAAAGATGATTTGAAAGTCTAAATAAATTATATCAACGAGTTCCCCTTTCCCTGAGATACGTTTTATTTGTTTTGTTGACACTTTTAAAGAATTCTGATAGGTTGGTGACACACTATCTTCCTTTACAAAAGTCTTGCTTGTTAAACTCTGTAATATCATGATCTTCTAGACACTGTATAATTTTGTTTTTAATTATCACTTTCACCAATTCACCAGTTCTGATTCTAGAGATAAGAATTATTCTAAAGAAAAGAATGATATTCAGAGGGTATTAAAACGTGTTTGGAAAAGAATAAAGTTTTTTTTTAAAAAAAAACAAGTCAATCTTCTGGTTTTTGGGGCAACAAATAATTTTCATATATTGCAGAATTTTATTGCATTTATATGGTGAACTTTTTCTCTGTGAATAACTCAAGCAACCAAAGTAACTGGAGTCTGGTGGCCTCCATCTCAGAAAATTACAAGGCAGTTATGTGTAGTTCAGTGTCACTAGCACTATTACTTACATGTGTAGAATTCTCCTGACATCCCATTTGGTGGAAAGGTACTTTGGTTAATAGTGAAGTGACCCCTGATGCTGAGCTGTAGGTCTCTATTTTTATTACACTCTCTGCGTATTAAAGTTTGTTAAAGGATTCTAGAAAATCAAGGGTGTCGGAGCCTTTCCAAAAGTGGGGGGAGGGCCCAGAGGCTCCTGCCCCCTGAGGCCCCACCCCAGCCTCCAAGGCCCTGACCCATCTCTTTCCCCCAAAGCCCTGCCCCTGGCCAAGCCAGAAGCCAGAGCTGGGGCAGGGAGTCTGCCCTCCCCATCTGTGGGGGTCCCTAATAGCAGCCCCCTGCCTGTGTCCCTGACCCCGGGCCCTCCATCCAGGGCAGGGGGAGGGACCTGCTCCCCATATCTGCCTGCACAGCTCTCCCCGACCAGGCTCCAGCAATGGTGGGGGAGCTTGGAGCTGCAGCCTGGCCATAATAAGATGCACGTAAGGCTGGGCAGCTGTGGGGAGCCAAGGCAGACCCTCCATCTGCTGCAGTGCAGGGGGCTCAAGGAGAGCAGCCCCCGGCCTATGTCCCCACCCCGCGCCCAGGGTAGAAGGAGGGGTCTGCGGTTCCTCATAGCTTACCATGGCCAGGTTGCAGCTCTGAGGGCCGCTCCCCCACTCACCCCAGCCACAGCTGGGTCAGGGAGAGCTGCATGGGCAGCTGTGGGGAGCCAGTGCAGAGTTAAGGACTCTCCACCTCCATCTGCGCTGGGGGATGGGACTTGGGGGAAAGAGGAGGGAAAGGGGGTGGGGTGCTCCCGGGCAAAAAGTGGATGGGCCTTGGCCCCTCCAGTTCTGGCGCCACTGTAGAAAACAGTTATAAAACCATGCATTATTGTGCTGGTGCTAAAAGACTTCCATATATTTATTTCTTTAGACAAACTATTTCATCAATCAACATAACTGTTGGTTTACTGAGCCTTGAAGGCCAATTTGGTTGAAATGTCAAATGACTAATGGAATGGTGTATCTGATGAAATAAATATATGCAAGACTTTTAAAATAACAAACAAAAATTCACTAGATCCCATATTTCCCTCCATCTCCTATTCCATAATGTTTGCCATTAAAATCTTTACCATTTTCTCTTTGTAAGTAGATAGTAACTGTGATATTCACAGTATTCCGTAAGTTAATTGGGCTAAACCCTTAGTCCTGCTATGTATTTTTCCAGAGGTTCTCTGCTCCCCTTTTCTCCACCTAACACTCCTCTTCCTGTTTGCAAATATCACAACCTCCACATATTACTAAGAACTCTGCCATTGACTCATTCCCTGGGTTTGTCCAAGAAATAATTCTCCATACCTCTTTTTCCCTTTCTCTTGAATGGGACTGGTAATACTTGCGCAAGATCTGTAAAGCTCTTTGACATCCTTAAATGGACCATAAGAACAGCCTTACCTGATCAGACCAGTGGTCCACCGAGCCCAGTATCCGGTCTTCTGACAGTGCCCAGTGACATATGCCTCAAAGGGAATGAACAAAACAAGGCAATTTCAAGTGATCCATCCAGTCCCAGCTTCTGGCATTTGAAGGTTCAGAGACAGCGAGAGCATGACGTTGTGTCCCTGACCATCTTGACTAATTCCCATTGATGGATCTATCCTCCAAAAACATATCATATCTTTTTTTTAACCCATTTATACTTTTGGACTTCACAACATCCTCTGGCAATGAGTTCCAAAGGTGGACTGTACATTGTGTGATTAAGTATTTCCTTTGGTTTGTTTTACACCTGCTACCTATTAATTTCATTGGGTGGCCATTAGTTCTTGAGTTATTTCCTATTCTTGTGAATTTCCCACTCACTTTCTCCACACCATTCATAATTTTATAGACTGCCGTCATATCCCCCTGTAGTTGTCTCTTTCTAAAATGAACAGCACCAGTCTTTTTATCTCTCCTCATATGGAAGCTATTCTGAACAATGCTGTTCATTGTGAGTAGTCATTGTCATCATCATTATGGTCATCCTCGCATTATGGACAGAGAGAAGCAAAGATGCTTGTCTTACAGCTGCTTTATCCTAAACTTACCTTTTACCATTGCAGCTAGGTTACATAACACTCTTACCAGGCTTTCTAAGGATCCACAGTGAGGCATTATGCATTTATTCCCTGTGTAATTTCTGTGTAATTTCACAGCTGTACCTTGAAACAAAATATGCATTTATTTTATCCAATCTGAATTCAATCAAGCTGCTGCACGTTGGGACATACTGCCTGTTATCTTTACTGAACATTGCATTATTTGTCTTTTATTTGTACGGAAAAATGGGAATTAATTGTTGAGTACTGGCCTGATAGAGAGAAGATACTGGTTCAGAGAGAGCAATCCCCACACAAATTATTCTGGTGTTGCCTACAAGTAGGCTGGATACTGAAAGAGGCAAAGATGAATAGGGCAAGGATAGGTTAACATTTGACAGAAAACATAGACAACTATAAAGGGTTAAAAGCTATACTTACCTCTTTGAATGGCAAAGGCCCTGATCCTTCATACACTTATGCATATGTTTAAATTTACTCAAGTGAGGAGTCTCATAGACTTCAGTGGAACAACTCACATGAATAAAGTTAACATGTGTTTAGTGTATTGGTATAAATAACAACGCTTTATGATCCTCTTGATAGTCAAAGGATACCAACAATTTATGATCTAGGCAGCGCGAAGACTGAGTTAAAAATCACAAAAGGGTTAAAACCCCTAAAAGCTGTAGACAAAACGCACATCTACATATAAGATATAGCTCCTAAGTCCATACTCAGAAACTAATGGGATCCAGATGCATTTTGCTTTTGGCATTATCCAGAAATAGCCACCGATTAATCTTTTGGCTACATACTATGCTGCAGCTTAGTGTATATGATGAGTATTTTAAAATTCAATAGCATCTAGTTCCACCATGCATCACCTTTAAGCTATTTTTGATAACAGCAGAAACACAGTTCCGATGTGAATTTAAGGTAGAAAGCGTACAGTATATTTCCCACTTAACTTTGAACTTTCATTAATCTAAAGATTTTTTCACTGATGTTACTGATGGCCTCTTTGCATCAATTTTCGTGTATTCCCCTTTCTTCCTCATAAAAATAATGTTATGGGCATATAAATTTGAACAGAAATATTTTTTACATTTAATGTAATCATAAAATCATTTTTCAAGACTGTTTTAATGTAATTACTATATGTATTTACTACAAAACTTTCAGCAAGTACAAGGATTTAATCTAAAATCAAACACACTGATGCCTCAAAATAATTCTTCTCAGTAACAGCTTTCATTCGTGCTTGATAGCATTATGGCAAACCCTTCTGATTTAAACAATACAAACCATGAGCTAAAATTCTAAGTTTCTTTATGCATTCTGTCCATATTAATGAATTTAATATGCAGGTTCTGTTTCAAGAAAACACAGTCTGAATAATCTGATTCTATATACCTTTTTTTTAAGAACATATTTTTGTGGGTAAAGATTTAATGTCAGACTCTTGAAGGAAGCCAAATTCCCATGGCAGCAGACCACAGGAGGAAAATCAATTAAAAGAATTACATTACTTTTAGCAACTTACTGCTACCACTCATAATGAAAATGGTAAATTATATTTTCAACATGGGTCACACATATCCAGTGACATCTTTAAATGCAGCAAGAGCTGCATCTAGTGTAATCTGCCCCCACATCAGCTACAGTTTTACCCAAAAGAAGGAAACTCAACTGCATGAGTTGCTTTCTGTATTTTCCTTGTTTTTTTTAAAGAATCAGTTGAGCTGTGTACTGAGCTGATATCAGAGTGTGTCTTTTGACTTTTGATTCACTATTCATGTGAATATAAATAAATATGACTAATGCTTCTGAAAAGCTGAATATATTATAAGCTGTGCTTTCAGTTTGTTTTCTTCTACATTTCTTCCTTGTCTGTTTTATTTGTTATGTGTAGTGCTGCATCTATGTTTTATAGGAACAAGGTGCATGAGGTAATCTCTTATTGGATCAACTTCTGTTAGTGAGAAAGACGAGCCTTCAAGAAATTGGTCCAATCAAAGATATAACCTCACCCACTTTATATCTCTAATATCCTGGGACCACAGCTACAATAACTTTACTTTTTATGTCCTTTTTAAGGTTTATTTTCCTAACCACACAACCCTTCCTTTGACAGGTTTCAGAGTAACAGCCGTGTTAGTCTGTATTCGCAAAAAGAAAAGGAGGACTTGTGGCACTTTAGAGACTAACCAATTTATTTGAGCATAAGCTTTTGTGAGCTACAGCTCACTTCATTGGATGCATACTGTGGAAACTGCTGTAGCTCACGAAAGCTTATGCTCAAATAAATTGGTTAGTCTCTAAGGTGCCACAAGTACTCCTTTCCAACCCTTCCTTTGCAGGTCTTTCCACAAAATGGTGAAATGACCATTTCTTTAATGTCTTGTCATTTATATACTGTAAGCCTATTGATTAAAAAAGCCCTCTAGTAATGATACCACAGCCAACAAATATGGCCTCTGTTGATATCCAAGTATGTCTGTCCCCTCTTCCCCCTCAGAAGCTGGCAGAAGATTTGTCTGTTTATAGGGCAAGATTTTAATGAAGTGAAGACTGAATATATTACACACCTATTTTTATATATGCAAATATCATAATCATATGTGCAAATCTGCATGCAAAAAGGAGCCTAAATGCAGAATTCCTTATGTAATTGTGAGCCTGTTTGTTCATTGAAATACCATAATTTTCCATTCAAATGGAAATTTGTATGCACAAAAACTCCATTTTATCAAGCAATTATGATCACTATACAGCTAAATATATGCCCAGTTTGGGCCTCTGTCCTGCCGTCACTAATGCACGTGCATAAATGTATACATATGAGTAGTCCCATTGAAGTAAGGTGTGACTACTACTTTGTGTAAAATTAAGCATGAGCCTACATGTTGGCAAGATCAGGTACATTTTCCATATTCTACTTTTAAAGAAATTACCCAAATAGCCCTACCACTCATAGTACAATGCATCCAGATCATTATTTGACTTGTGGATTACCACACCAAATAATGTTTCCTAATAACTTTCTTCTTCACTTTTTCCCTGCAATGTACTTTGTTAGTTTGTTCTACCCTTTTTGTTCTAGTTAATCTGGTTTTACATACTCTGGCGCTCTTCGCTCTATTGCCAGAGACTAGGCATATCTTGCCTAGTTTTTGGCATTTTCTGTCTTGTGATGTGCCACATCTTACATACTCCCCTGTTCTTTCTGAATGGCATCTCTACAAGTTTTGTTGCAGCACTGATTGCTTTCATGGCCTTTATATTCCTTCAGGAGAATATTTTTGTGTTTGTTTGCCTTTCATTCTTCTAACACTATTTACTTTTTTGTCTGCTCTGTCTTAAACTTCCATGTCTTGGGAAATTTCTTAAACTTGGAGCTATGGGAAAAATTCATCATATAAATTTAGCCTCTTTGTGCTCACAAAATATCCACAAACACAAACGTCTTTGATTTTGTCCTGTATTCATTTGACAAATTGTTCTGTAAATGTTTTTAACTCACAGGATTAATTGCAAATTTCCTATTTGAGTTGTGTTGCTTACTTGAGAGATTGGTCAGACAAGGCACATGGTTTTGTTTCTGTTCCCCAGTTAGATGACCAACACTCATGCATGTGAATGTAAGCTTCAGTACCTATGAATATTCATGGTCTAGTGTTGACATTTTGTTTCTGTGAACATTTGTGCCGCTATGCACTAATATTTCGTGAAAAGTGAATGCAAGTGCCATGAACATGAGTGAAGGAAATTCAATTAAAATTAAATTGAATTTTCACATAATATTGTTCGTTTTATCCACTGAGTTTTGCATATTTCTTTGCGGCCTTTAAAGCTGAGTCCAGCTCTGAAATACATTTGTGGGGATTTTCATCATTTTTGAATTTTGTGGCCTGACATTAGGAATCTCTCTTTTATCATGTTCTAAGAACTGTCAAATGAGCCAATTGACACTAGCAACCTTACCAGTGTGACTCACTCATCTACAGTTTATCTTCTCCTGGCACCTTCATAGAAGCTTTTCCTGAAAAACAACATGACAAAACAAAACATTTCCAAATGCTCGATTATTTTTTTGGGGGTCTGGTTTGTCTGCTTCAGTCCTCTCCTCATGTGAGTACCCACAGTTTGACTCAGCCTTCAACTTTTGACCAGCACAACTCAAACAGTGCTTTTTCCCTGCGCTTACCATTTGGAGCCTGCTGAGCCTGTTAATATTAGCTCCTTCCATCAAGCTCAGCTTTCTGTTACATCCCTTGATTCTAAATCCTTATCACTTTGTCAGTCTTCTTTCTTTTAGATGTCCTGCAGAGCAAGCATCCTGTGAGTAATCCTCTGTCACTGCTCTAGTGCTGCTTCCCTCATCCGATTCCTTGTCACTCTGGAAGACTTCCAATTGTATAGTATATATTGCTCTTCTACACTGTGAACGTGATGATGCCCTGGTACCAACACTATACAAAAGTTACCTAGTAGCTCTCCTGATTTTTAAATTCAGCTATCTTTATTTTATCTGCCTGTAGCTTTTAAAGACGGAAACCCAATCTCCTTGTTCAACCATTGGAACCATCTTTTAGGACTTGATCCTGTAAGCCTTTATGCAGTATACAACAGGTTGCCTGCATGCAAGTGGAGGTTAGTCCTGGGCACCAAAAAAGTTAGGCACTTGGTGTAATCTTCTACATTTAAAGAGCCGTAACCTTGGAAGCCTTTGTGCTCCAGGCCAAGTAAGCAGAGCCTACTCAAGGCTGCATATGAAGTTAAGCATTAGCCATCGTATTCTACACTTAAAAAAGATAATTCTCAAGAATACAGAGAAGAAAAGGTGATAGAGCTTAATTAGGATCCTCATTATTCCCATAAGATGCTTAGCTATGTATTGTTATGCTGGGGATTGGGTGAAACCCTTTTGAAGATAGTGGGCATAACTGTTGCCCTTCCTTTAGAATAAATGTAAAAAGCAATTAGGCTTCTTTATGGAATAGAAAGTTGAAACAATAGGCCATATGCAAGACTAGAGTCTTGAGCCGTGAGATTTTAATCCAAATTGAGGCGGGCTGGATATTGTTTAATGGAGCTCTGTGTTTGTGAGGGAGTGAAAAGTGGCAGAAACACCACAGTAGAAGACAGGGAAGGCAGATAGGAAGCCCCAGAGAAGCGTTTGTAGCATGACCCTGAGAAAACGCTAAGAGAGGGAACTTTTTGGACAGAGTGCTGACTGAAAGGGGTTTGGAGGTGTTAGCAAAGAAACCATTTCCCATTTCATTCCTCCTGTATTCAGGGAAACAGCACTTTGTACGCTGTTTGTAAATAAACAGGATTGCATCAGAGATACCTGACTCGATCATCACTCTTTCCCCCTAAAACCAAAACAACGCGCAGGCCCTGAATTTTGGTAACTGCTTGGGTCAAAGGGGATTACATGATTATTACAGCCTGGAATATAGTAGCTGTGCAATTCTTAATACTTTACACTGCTCCATCTTGTCTTGTGGAAATTGGGAATTTGTTGATCTGCGGGGCATGTGCCATGGCTCGTCTATTTTCCTGGTTGTTTAGGCAAGGTTGAGAAACAAGATAATTTCTTCAGGAGAGTTCTTCTTGTATTTGATTGCCTGGTTAGTTGATCAGGTAGTTATGTGGATTGGGGTTGTGATAATCTTAATTTGTATGGTTTATTTGTAAAGCGCGTTGAAGCACCTAGAGGTCTAGAATAGATACTTTTGGTATCAAAAGCAATAAAATAGTTTATATGAACATCATTTAGCCACTACTGACACCATTTCCTTTGATTTTCATTGATATTTCCTTTGATTTTTCCCTTATTAAGAAAGGGCCAGTTCTGCCTGGATGTAAATGAGCACAACAACACTGAGGTCAATGGAATTGTGTGAAGCTTGAATTTGGCGCAGAAAGCCTGATCTCTTGAGTTCGTTGTCTCAGAACTAAGTATTATGACAAACCATTGTTATGGAAATGGTCGCATTTCCCTTTCAGCTACACCAATGCAATCCCACTGGCAATGCAATCCCACTGAAGTCAACTGAGAGGAGAATTTAGCCTCTTATTGCCAAGGCAGCAATTTTTTCACTAAGCAATCTCAGTGTCTTCTGAACATCAGCTTGACTGAATTCTATTGGAGTACAATTACACGAATAAACTTTCTCTTTTAACATCTTTCTTTACAAAAAATTATTTTGGCTGGAGATTTGCAAAACAAACAAGTCTAGAACTGGCTTTAACTTACATCTGTACTTCTCCTAAAAGTGCAATTTCCTATCTTTGACTGAAAAATAACAGACTGGAACTGGCATAATTTAAGGTGCAAAACATTTCAGTGAGTGTGAAGTGCCCTCTAGGCATTCTGTGTTTGATAGAGGCAGTGGTTCTCAAACTGATTTGATCGCACCTCCCTTCTTTGCATCTGTAGCATTCCCCCACGCCCCCAAGAATATATACGTATTGCCACCCTTACTTCTCTGCTGCTTCTGGCCACGGTGCTGAGTTCAGAGATGGCTGCCTGGCCAGCAGCTGCTGCTTTTGCTCTCCACTCTGCCTTCAGAACTTAATGGCCAGACACCTACTGATCTGTCAGGAGGAATCAGCTTTGCTAGTTATTCGTTGCTGTGATTAAAATGTGTGCAGTATGTTTTTCCCCCTAAAGCTTCTCACACACACCCAGAATATATTCCACACCCCCTAGTTTGAGAGCCTCTGGGTTAAGGTATTGTGCTGTTGTTGTATTCCAAGCCTTAAGACGGTAAGATCTTTGAAACAGATGTTTAGAAAATCTCATCTATAATATTACAGCAGGATACACAGTGACAGCACTATTTAAATGATAATAATTGTAGATGCTTACAGCGAGTTTCATCCAAATGCAATATCGTATAAACAAGAATTTAAGCCATAAAAATGGGAGTTTAAAATAAACTATAATACACCCTTTAAAACAGCACTGCTATTGTTGCTGCTCTATTGTAGTTAATAGGGTATTAGCATTGTCAGTTTTCCAAGTTGGATAGATTTTTATGGGTTATAGGAATATGTATATGTCAGAATCTATAGCAGCTTTAAAAAGTTTTTATTGAAGATCATTTTAGGCAGGTCGTGTAATGAACTCAGCTGCCTGCTATTGGAAGAGGTCAGAACTGCTCAATTGTGTACTGCCAGTAGAGTTACTGCTAAACTAGTAGAGTTTCTTCTTTACCCCAAATGGTAAGATTGCGTGCTTTTGGAGGAAGAAAATCTGAGTTCAAAACCTGTTGCCACGAAGTTCCAAGTGTTCATGGCGTGAAGTTTAGTGACAACAATGAAATCTCAGAAAACAACAGATTCGTTATAGTAGATTGGAGATCTGGGCATTTGAGGTTACAAGGATATAACTGAGAGCAGAATTTGGCCTTTTATTTAGGAAATTCTCACTAAAAGAAATACTCTGTGCAGTTAAGATTCTTTTTTTTGGGGGGGGAAATCATATTACAAAAACATGAAGTTCCTTTTAAGAAGTAATAAATAGGGCTGACTAGAAAAACTGCAACAAACCATTTTCCATTGGAAGATTCAGTTCTGTCAAAATTGTCAAAATTTGCAAAAGCATGGATTTTTCAGAAGATTCATGTTGGAGAAAATGAAAAAAGTCTGAATCAAAACATCTCATTCTGACACTTCCAGAACTAAACATTTTGATTTTTCCCTTTGAAGTAACTTTTTGGTTTGTTTGAATTTAGTATTTTATTATATATCATCAGGCAAAAAGGTAAAAAGTAAAACAGAATGATTCACCTTTGTCAGAACAAAACAATCTGAAATTATTTTTTTTTCTGACATGTTCATTCACAGAGAATTTCAGAATCTGTGGGTTCTGTTCTAAATCGAAATAAAACAAATTTTGAAATCTCAAATTCCTCCACAAAATGGATTTTTTTCATTTTCCACACAACTCTAGTCCCAATACGGGACACTGTAATAAAGGACTACCCATATATACTGGGAATGTTCATATCTGCTTTCCTGATTAAAGCCACCAACTGAAATCATGAATATTTCATCAATATCTATAAAATGGAGGCCAATCTAACAGTATTGGTGGGTGACATCATTACTGGGTGACATCATTACTGGGTCAGGACCTCTGGATATAGAACCCAGGTTTGCAGAGCTTGGGACCCCTGACATTGCCACCAGAAGGGTAGGTAGAACCACATCCAGGGAATACTGTGGAGATTGGGTACTACAGGAAGTACCGCCCAAAGGGTTCAAAGTGACAGTACCCTCTGATTGGTCAAGTACATTATTTAACCTTGGAGGGTACCCCAGGAAGTTGTCTGGGCGATCACACAGACTTCTGGCTTGCTATGACTCCTCACAATGTCTTGTCTTCTGATTGCCAGTCTCCACCCACGACCTGATTTTGACCCTGACTTTTGCTTATTGAACCAGGCTCTAGCAATTCCTCTGACATCTGCTCACAGACTGCCGTCGTGTGGCTGTCCTTGATGTGTGGACACAAACCCAGCAGTGAGCACTAGGCCAGGTGACCTACCCCCCAGTCCCATACATATTAGTTCAATGTTTCATTTTATTTCTCTTACGTGCACCATGCAACATGTAATTTTATAGTATGAGGTTTAGATGCACGTATTTTATGAGCTTTATATGTTGTGCTCCTATAATTATTATTTTGCACAAAATTTAGAAAAAGGCACTTAAAAAAGAAAAAAAAGGAAAATTTGGGAAATAGACTATTCCCTAGTATAGATAAAAAAAAATAAATGACAGGGACTGTAGGAATTGTTAACATGTTCCTGGTGACTTTTTTCCATTACCTTATTGCATTAGAAGAGAATATTTTCTCATTTTATGCTTGTTTTGTTTTTCTTTCAGTAGACACAGTCCTACCCATTAAAGTACCGTGGAAGCTCAAAGCTGGAACAGAGTTGCCTTCATCTCACTCAGTGAAAATGCTTTTGATGTATTTCGGTCTTTATTTGCCTTTAAAATGTCAAGCAAAGCTGTTGCTGCTGTCACTGTGCTTGTCCTTCGCCTCTTTGTTGACCAGCCTGTTCTAACATCCCTCTCTTGTACCTGATGTACATTTTGACCTATATTATCAAAACATAGTATGTGAGCTGCATGCATAAAATGTTTCAGATGCTTCATTGTTGCTCATTGAAATTGGAAGCATGTGAAGGACCAATGTCTGAAAAGTGGGTATAACAGATCTGTAAGTTATACTCCAACATATGAAATATGTGCCTGGTAACTCAGAAGGAGGAAATGGGATCTTGTGTTACACCTATTATAGCAATGACTAAAATGTGTAGGTATGGCTCTGCTATTATTATTTGTTTACCATAGCACCTAGAAGGCCTAGTCATGGGCTAGGATCCAATTGTGCTCAGTGCTGTACAAAACAGAGGACAAAAAACAGTCCCTGTCCAAAGTGCTTACAAACAAAGTATAAGTCAAGCGACAGCACGTGGACACAGACAGATGGGGGAGTGAAGGGAAACAATGAGACTATATTGGTTAGCAGTAATCTTAGCACCCAAGCAGCCTAACCCTTGACCAGTTTTTTTTTTTTTGTAGGCATCATGGCAAAGAAAGTTTTGAGGAGGATTTTGAACGAAGAAAGAGATTTGGAAGAAAATATATTAAACTGGCAATGAAAATGAAGAAAAACTGAGAAGTGAAAAAAAAGCCCTAAAGCTGTAATAGTTAAAGTTTGTTTATTTAATTTCAGATATTTTTGTTAACATATTTTATGTGGTTTTTTTTAAATATCAGTGTTTGGTGTTGTATGCAGGGTAGTTGTACCTGTGTTGGTCCCAGGATATTAGAGAAACAAGGTGATGAGGTAATGTCTTTTACTGGACCAAAAGCTTATCTCTCCACCAACAGAAGTTGGTTCAATAAAAGATATCTCATTCACCTTGTCTCTCTAGTGTTTGCCGGACAGCCCCACAGCGCAGGAGCGGGAGAGACTGAGGGGAGCTCGCCCCAGCACACCCAAGGCAGCCCCCAGCCATGACACCAGCCGGCCCTGCCCAGCTTCTGGGGCAGAGGAGGCTGCTGCTGCCAAGGGCCTGGCTCCCCGGCCCTATGTGGTGCCCAATCACATGGTGCCTGATCTCCCTGCCCAGCACAGCCGGTCCTGCTTCTTGGGCCGAGCAGGAAGCAGCATGGAGCTCGGCCGTGGCTGCTGAGGTAGCATTGGATCAGCCTCTGTGCGCGGGGCCCTGGAGCGGCTGCCCGGATGGCTGTGCAGCGCAGGTACCAGCCGCAGCACGGCCCCTGCCCCAACACAGGATACAGGGCCCTGCAGTCCTTCCATAGCCCCGTACCCCCCCAACGGCGCTGCTCCATGCACCCCCCTCCATGCACCCCCTGAGCCCCTTCTCCAAAGGCGCTGGCTCTAGGATTTTTGCTGCCCCCAAGCAAAAAAAAAATGTTGACTGCTCCTGCTTCTTTTCATGCCAGCCCCTTGCTCTGCCCCTTCCCAACCCCTTCCCCAAATCCCTGGCCCCGCCTCCTCCCCCAAGCATGCCGCATTCCCTCCCTCCCTATTGCTTCCTAAGGCTTCCCCCCGCAACCTCCCCCCCTAGCTCACCTCCACTCCGCCTGCTTCCCTGAACACGCCACCACTCCGCTTTTGCCCCCTCCTTCTCAGGCGAGGGAGAGGTAGCATGTTCAGGGCATGCCTTCCAGCGGTGTCTGGGACAATGCTTCTTGGACTTAACAGTGCCTCAGTTAACATTACTCTACTTTGAAAATATTATTCTGTAATGCACATGTCAGTTTCCAAGAGTGAGTTCCATTAGCTGTCAGGATGTGTATATCCCTCTACGAATGTCATCCGATACAAACCTGACTGTGAGTTTCTGTTGTCTTTATTTTATTTTCTTCTTCCCAATATTATGATGAAGTTTGAATAAATAGACGTCTGTGTCAAACATTTCCATATTCTGTGCCTTTTCATGTGGTTACTCAATACTGTTTCCAGAGATGATGATAAAATCTGTATAACTACGGATGCTGAAAGATCATCACTGCAGGGGAAAAAATGATCATCTGACAAAGATTTCACTGTATACGGTCTCATTTTGGATTGCAGCCAACTCTTTGTTGGCAACGTCTACTCATTAAGAGATCGATCCTGCAAAATGTTTAGTGCTCTGGCCCTGATCCAGACAAGCACTTAAGCACGTGCTTGATTTTAAGCAGATGAATTGGCA
The DNA here is from genome assembly GCF_965140285.1 of Lepidochelys kempii. NCBI lineage: Eukaryota > Metazoa > Chordata > Testudines > Cheloniidae > Lepidochelys > Lepidochelys kempii. The sequence goes on from NC_136382.1 coordinate 61,898,426, forward strand.
CATGGAAATCAATCTGTTTAAATACTATTCAGGTGTTATATTGAGTTTGTTTAAATCATTAATCAACAAGACATCAAGTGGTCAAGCTCAATTGGTTTATTAATTAAAGATTAGACATCTAAAATTAATCAGCACGATACAGAAAGAAAATACACTCACCAATCTGGGGTCCAGCACCTGAAGCCCACGATGATCTGAATTGCTTCACAGTTTTATGGGTATTATAGACCACTTATTTACTTGTTTCTACACTTTGTCATGAATTATGTAACTAACATTGTCCAATCAACAGCAAAATATGGTTGCTGGGTCTAGTGTGTGGGTGCTGTTGCTGGCCTGTGATATACAGTGGGTCAGACTAGATAATCTGGTGGTCCCTCCTGGCCTTAAATTCCATGACTTTATGACTCCCCTTTCCCCCTCCCCTCGCCCCTGGTTGAATTGATCTGGATGTGCAATACAATAATCAAAAGCTTATGATCTGTAGATGGCAAAAGTGGCTTTGTTTTATCAAATCAGCCAGCTGGTAACTAACTGGCATCACCAATGGAGGTCATTATGTCTTCTCACTGGAAGACTGTTTGCTTCATAAAGCTCACCAGAGCACAAGTTTCCTTAGCAAAACCATAAAAAGCTTCCATGTGACTTTTAATAAGTGAGATTTTATGTTATCTCATTCTATTTCCTTCTGTTAATTAATACAAATGGAATTTTATTTTCTCAAGTACACTGAGCTCAGAAAATTCAACAACAAATACTTTAAAACAGTCTCAATATTGGCATAAAAACAGGATGTGACAGAATAACCACAAATGACAAGAATTGTTAATCAAATAATTTAATATAAGACTAACTAGTTTGTTATAATGCCTTGGGGAAAATGCAAGACAATGTTTTAAGATTCATACTACACTAGTAGTTGCTGTACAAGTCTGGTGGTTTATAGCTTTGCTTTTTTTATGCCTCTTTGTTTTGTGGTAATTGGCTTATTGTTATTTACTGATGGCAGTTATAGGTTTTATAAATTTCCATTTTCCTATCTTCCTTAATTTACAGAGACTAACAAGACTTGTGTTCACTGAAGATAACACAAATACAAACAAATTAATATTATCCTATTTTAGGGTGGATAAAAATCAATGATTTTTTTTTAAAAAAAGCAAAAAAATCGTTTTTTATTTAAATTAGATTTTTTGATAAAATGCTTTTTGAGGGGAAAAACCTATCTAAAGATAATTTTAAGATACAATGTAAGATAAGATAATTATAAGATAGATAGTTATAAAATACATTATAGCTCAAAGATATCTCATCATGGAATAGGGATTATAAATTCTAATTCTATAGTATGAGACAATATATTAATGTAATGTTTAAGAAAAGTTTTGTAAATGAGTTCCAATAGTTCATTGATTAGGGACCCAATCTTATGGGGTTCTAGGGGCTTCTGTATAGATTATTTAGGTTAATCTTTCTATCTAGTCAATGGGACTCAGTGCTTAGTCTAGAAGATACCATCAGAGATGCTTACTTTTGCAGTTCTCAAACTGTGGATTTGTGTCTCCAGAGATAACCTGTTTGTTAAAAGCAAAAATGTTTTAACATAAATAATATAGAGAGGTGAGAAATAACAGACGTCAACCCTATTGTCCCTCTGCAAATTTGTGTACATAGAGTCAATCCCTTACCTCTCTCTGAAAGTGGAAAGCTTCAAAAAGTTTAATGAATAGAAGATGGTTGGGGGCAGAATAGATATGGACAAGGAGAAAAAGTCTGGAGGTAAATGTGAGAAGGGAGGGACAGGCAGTAGAAACAAAAGTGAAACTGTTTGAGCAGCATATTCCAGAAGTCTTGAGGTCTTTCTGAGTGTAGCCTTCATTGATTTGAGATCTACCATACCATTCTCTCACTAGAAGGGAAAAATCTATAATGGCAGCAGACTGTAAAAGAGACCCAGTTTGGGAATAAGAATTATTCAAGAAATCTATGTTTGCTGATGATGTTTTAAAGAAAGTCACACCAGTGAACTGGTGGAAGTCACTTAAGCATTTGGATTCAGAGACTGTTGAAGTGATAATCTCACTTTAAACAGCAGTAGCTTCTTCTGCCAGTGTAGATAGAATATTTTTCTTCTGTTGGACTAATTCATTCCAAATTGAGAAATCGTTTGGGACCTGAAAAAGCAGGAAAGGTTGTTTTTCTTTTCCAGATTATGAACAAAACAGGAAAATGAAGGTGAAGACAACTGAGTTAGCTGCAGAAGTCAGTATTTAAGTTTCTCATGTTGACCTGGCTGACATAGTTGATTTAATTTTTGTTTGTTTGTTTTTTTTTTCAATTTCATTTAACTAATTTTAGTTAAATACAATTTTAGCTAAAACAAATCTGAATTTAAAAAACTTGAATGTTTAATGAAATTCAAAAATTCATATGCTTGTTTTGTTAAAATATTATATATGTTTGCTGTTGAAGAAAAAATCCAGAATATGTAATGTTGTTGTTTTAGTTAAATAAAACAATTTAAATGTCTGTCTGGTGATGTTCTCCTCCTAATACAGAATGGCAAGAAAATCCTCCAAATATTAATGATTAACCTGTTGAATTGGAGATAGTTCACTTCCCAATGACTTCATAAATATCTGCTTCAATTACATTTGGTAAATGAAATAACCAAACAATCATTCATTTTCTGATATAGCTGTAAAACTAATCTGAAAAGTTTTCAAAATAAATCACTTTAAAAATGTATAGTGTGTACCTTCTAAAAATGAAACCTACATCTACCTGAGTCGTGAAGAATATGTATTAAGGTTATAACAAGCAACAAGAATGCACTTTTATGTAGAAATCCATGATTAAATCAAGTCTTCCCAACTAGTGATTTAAATCAAATCCACCCTGTCATATTTAAAATTTAGTGGCAACACAACATTTTAAATACATGAGAGGTACTCTGATACTACAGTGAGAGGGGGCAGATAAGTACCATGATTAGCGAAAACGAGAGAGATTAGATAAATTCATTTATCATTTAAATTATGATCCCAGTATTTTCTAAATTTTCCATATTTTTCTATTTAGATATTATGCATTTACTGAGTTGAATGATTGCATGGTTTATAAGCTACCTTTGATCACATCTTAAATTGACAGCGCTGCTGATTTTGTAAACGTGGCAACCTCTGCATCACCCCATCACATCCCGTCAGAGAAAGAGAAAGGGAAGAGAAGGGTGATCATACTTGTCCACTCATCAGCACTTCAAAGAATCTATACTGAGCTTATCCTGAAGTTTAGTTGAAGTTTGTTAGCTTAGAATAGCTATTAAAAGCTACACAACACACAGAAAATCATCCAGCTAGCTAGATTAAAATCCTTTATAGATGTCAAAATACTGAAAAAACACAACTGATTTAATAATCCCTTACCACCAGCGGGTCCTAGATGCTTGCCATGAAAATGTATTACCTTTGTTGCAGGAAATACCAGCCAGATCCTATTAGTGTTAAGTAAGTGAATTTCCAGGACTTTCAAAACATTTCATATCTATATCTTTGACTTTTTATTTTTTAATAAAAAATATTTTGCAGGCATTGAGAGAATTTCTCTAGAGTGAATTAGAAAAAATATTGGAACATAGGACATAAAAACTGATATGCTAACAAAAAAAAAGTGATAAACTGTTCCATCCCACTAGACATTGATGATTTGCTGCCCTTGTGGGACAAGGTATACAGAAAAGGGGCTTGGTTCACTTCCAGATGGTTTTTGCTGGTGAAACCCAGGGTGTAGGATTCCTGTGGCAAAAATTTTACCTAGAGGTGGGTTGCAGCTGGTCAATCCACCCATAACTCCTGCTTTGCTAGGTGTCCAGAACTGGACTCACTGTTATCTCAAAAAAGCACAGCAAGGATGAGACCAGCACAGTGCTTCTTTGGGCAGCTCCCACTAGCAGGGTTTTTCTGCAACCCTCATTCAAATTTAAAGAGACTTTTCACTGGCAGAATCACTCAGACGATGGGAGTGCAAACAAAGTCTGCCCTCTCTGGGGTACTCACTGACACAAAGGGTGCAATTCAAATCAACATGTGCTAGTAGTGATGACTGTATCTGTGGAGTGTGTAAATTCCAGTTTTTGAGCAGAGGGTTAACTGGAGTCTGGCATTGAAGAGCCTTGCCATTAAGGAATGGGGCTGGGCCCAGCTAGTGAGCTAAGGAACTGTATACAAAGGGAGAAATCTCTTTTGTATTTAGATATTTTGATTGCAAGAAGTATTATTTCTTGGTTTAGTTGGAATTCCTGCTGCAGAAAGCCATTTACTTTGCATTATTCTGTTGACACCTGAATCATTTTCAGTGCTCGTGAGTGATCATTTTAACTGTAGCCAATGGAATCAATAGATAAAGACCCTCTAATATAAATGGAGTATTAACCTTCTGAACACTGACACTGCTCATGTGACTGGAAAGCGATTTCCAGTTTCCTGCCAGCAATCATAGTCTAGCCATTCTTTCTTCTGTCTGCCTATGTGTGGGCCACACTGAAGTCAGTAGGAGCTGCTGGGTGCTCAGCACTTTTGAAAATCAGGCCATTCATTTAGGCACCTAATTATGGACTTGGGAGACTAATTTTAGGCAACCATTTTTGACAATCTTGGCAGAAGTGTGTTGACACCAGCACTGTAAAAACAATCTTTCTTATGGGTAACAGCAGTAATCCAAGCAACATTTGTGAAGGTTTCAGAGTAACAGCCGTGTTAGTCTGTATTCGCAAAAAGAAAAGGAGTACTTGTGGCACCTTAGAGACTAACAAATTTATTTGAGCATGAGCTTTCGTGAGCTACAGCTCACTTCATCGGATGCATACCGTGGAAACTGCAGAAGACGTTATATACACAGAGACCATGAAACAATACCTCCTCCCACCCCACTCTCTGCTGGTAACAGCTTATCTAAAGTGATCATCAAGTTGGGCCATTTCCAGCACAAATCCAGGTTTTCTCACCCTCTGCCCCATCTCCCCCCAACTCACTCTCCTGCTGGTAATAGCCCATCCAAAGTGAAGTAAATAATAATTGGGCAGGGCATGCAACAGTGTCAGTTGGTGGAACAGAAGTTTACTACAAAGTGTAATATGTCTGCTCTGAAGAAATACAAACACATGGGCACAATGGGAATGCAAGATATCAGCAAGGAGAGAGGGGTTTAGCATTTTTAGGGTTTCTCTACACATGAAAGTTAATCTGGAATAAGGTAAACTGTGAATTTAAAACAGATTTACTATTCCCAATTAAACCTCCATATGCTGATGCTCTTATTCTGGAATAAGAGTGTCTTAATTACAGATGAGTTTAATTCAAGTGAAGGGAAGACTGTCATTTTGTATAGAGGGACTTTGATACCACAGACGGGGAGGACTACAGTGACCTGGCTGGAGGGCTGAGTCACGAAAGAGCACCCTGATTCCCAAAGGAAAAGAGAGATCACAGGGAGAGGAACCGACAGAAGGAGGCATGGAACCTGTGAAGAGCTAATCCCCAAAGAAACCAGAAGGAGGTGCCCTAGTGGTGAGTGGGCCACATGACACAACCTAAAATCAAGATTGCAAGAGCTCAAAAAAACAAAGAGGAAAAGTCCAGAAAGGACCTGCCTTGACAGAAGGCCTCCTTGGCATTGTAGACATTTAGCTAATTACAGGACCATTTAACTGATTATCTTAAGCTATTTACATTTAATTCATCTGTTTTCTAATTCAAAGACTTCAGTAACAAGAAGTCAATGATACATCAAGTTATGAGAACAATGCATCAAAACTAACCTGCTTTAGCTGATTAAGTACACTGAAAGGAGAGTATCACAGCCTTCAGCATATCAAAAGAGATTAAGTCTTTTTTCATTTTCTCATCTCTGTAACATTGGGAAAAGAAAAAAGTTGACAGTTAACAAAACTTCTAACTTTGATAAAACTAGGATTAGAAAGAATATAGAAACATTTTGAAAATTAACATGTTAAGAATACGGTAACAAAGGCAGCCTTAGGTTTCATAGAATATCAGGGTTCGAAGGGACCTCAAGAGGTCTTCTAGTCCAACCCCCTGCTCAAAGCAGGACCAATCCCCAACTAAATCATCCCAGCCAGGGCTTTGTCAAGCCTGACCTTATAAACTTCTAAGGAAGGAGATTCCACCACCTCCCGAGGTAACCCATTCCAGTGCTTCACCACCCTCCAAGTGAAAAAGTTTTTCCTAATATCCAACCTAAATCTCCCCCACTGCAACTTGAGACCATTACTCCTTGTTCTGTCATCTGCTACCACTGAGAACAGTCTAGATTCATCCTCTTTGGAACCCCCTTTCAGGTAGTTGAAAGCAGCTATCAAATCCCCCCTCATTCTTCTCTTCCGCAGACTAAACAATCCCAGTTCCCTCAGCCTCTCCTCATAAATCATGTGTTCCAGTCCCCTAATAATTTTTATTGCCCTCTGCTGGACGTTTTCCAATTTTTCCACATCGTTCTTGTAGTGTGGGGCCCAAAACTGGACACAGTACTCCAGATGAGGCCTCACCAATGTCGAATAGAGGGGAATGATCACGTCCCTTGATCTGCTGGCAATGCCCCTACTTATACATCCCAAAATGCCATTGGCCTTCTTGGCAACAAGGGCACACTGTTGACTCATATCCAGCTTCTTGTAACCCCTAAGTCCCTTTCTGCAGAACTGCTGCCTAGCCATTCTGTCCCTAGTCTGTAGCGGTGCATGGAATTCTTCCGTCCTAAGTGCATGGGATTCTTCCGTCCACTGCACTTGTCCTTCTTGAACCTCATCAGATTTCTTTTGGCCCAATCCTCTAATTTGTCTAGGTCCCTCTGTATCCTATCCCTACCCTCCAGCATATCTACCTCTCCTACCAGTTTAGTGTCATCCGCAAATTTGCTGAGAGTGCAACCCACGCCATCCTCCAGATCATTAATGAAGATATAGAACAAAACCGGCCCGAGGACCGACCCTTGGGGCACTCCACTTGATACCGGCTGCCAACTAGACATTTAGCCATTGATCACTACCCGTTGATCCCGACAATCTACCCGGCTTTCTATCCACCTTATAGTCCATTCATCCAATCCATACTTCTTTAACTTTCTGGCAAAAATACTGTGGGAGACTGTGTCAAAAGCTTTATTTGCTGACTTTATTCGCTAAAGTCAAGGAACAACACGTCCACTGCTTTCTCCTCATCCACAGAGCCAGTTATCTCGTCATAGAAGGCAATTAGATTAGTCAGGCATGACTTGCCCTTGGTGAATTGAATTGATTTGCTTCAGAATTGATTCCTTGAGGACCTGCTCCATGATTTTTCCAGGGACTGAGGTGAGGCTGACTGGCCTGTAGTTCCCAGGATCCTCCTTCTTCCCTTTTTGAAAGATGGGCACTACATTAGCCTTTTTCCAGTCTCCGGGACCTCCCCTGATCGCCATGAGTTTTCAAAGATAATGGCCAATGGCTCTGCAATCATATCTGCCAACTCCTTTAGCACTCTCGGATGCAGCGCATCCAGCCCCATGGACTTGTGCTTGTTCAGATTTTCTAAATAGTCCCAAACCACTTCTTTCTTCACAGAGGGCTGGTCACCTCCTCCCCATGCTGTGCTGCCCAGTGCAGTAGTCTGGGAGCTGACCTTGTTCGTGAAGACAGAAGCAAAAAAAGCAGTGAGTACATTAGCTTTTTCCACATCCTCTGTCACTAGGTTTCATGTTAACATTTCTTTATTTTGATTATCAGTCTGTAATATTAGCAAATGTTGGAGGCTTGAACTACAAAGTAAGCTTCAGTCTAATCAGTCTTACTTAAGGTACCAACATTTGGGAAAAGGGACAAGTACAGGTGTTTGAACATTTCAAAGTCAGTGGAAGTGTGTGTGGGGAGAGGAAGGTGGAGGGGATGGTTTTTAGATTTACTGTGAAACAGTTATTCTCCTGTGAATTCTAAATTCCCTCTTTACTAAGGATTAAAGGCATAGGTAAATTCTGTATGTACAGCAGTTGACAGTTCAAATGCTTGGAAGCTACTCTCTCTGTGTGTTTACTTTTCATTCTGTGTGGGGAAAGCCAGCCATATGTGGTGCCTATCTGGAGAGCAAAGAGGGCTCAATCTAGCAGACTAGACCATTCCCCAAATAAAACCACGTTGCATGTCCTCTCCTTCCCTTCCAGGGGACTGCGAGGCAGCCAGCCAAGGAGACCAGGTGGAGTCCACACAGGCATAGTTTACCAACTATACCAGTCTGCCCATGCAATCTTTAAACTCTGGGGGAATTCCTGACACTGAACAGTCCGAAACCTTGTTCTTGAAAGGCAATTTCCCAGACTAACAACAGTCATTAAACAGGACTTAAAGTTGTAAACATTTATCAGTTATTTTGGGTGGGCAAGGGAGCTTCAGCAGAACATAGTGTATCAAATCCTGAAATCTTTGTTATCTTCTTATTTGGGCAAAATTCTACCTGAAACCAATAGTCCTGTATTTTTGAGCACACTAAGTTCTTTTAAAGTCCCCCACCCCATTTTTTTTTAAATATAGATACCTACCTTAACTCTAATTTAATGAGTTTTTACTTGGAAATTCAGGATATAATTTTCACTGAGACATTAAATGTTATAATGATTTAATTAATTGTATTGTGGTAGCACATAGGAGCCTCAGTCATAGACCAGGATCGCATTGTGCTGGGAGCTGTACAAACACAGAACAAAAGGCAGTCCCTGCCCCAAATAGCTTACAGTCGAAGTCGCACTGTTGAGCCCGATGATAAGGTTGAGCGAGTGCAGCTGAGAGGCAAGTCAGAGCCCAAAGGAAAATATGTATGTCATGATAGTTAAGTTTCTACATTTCCTAGAAAAAGAAAATGGCAACATCTTGCACTGTTAGCCTGCCACCATTGACCTCTAGTTTAGTTCTCATTCCAGACATGCCCCCAAATCTGAACAAATAAAATTGATGTTAAAAAATTCAGTGAGGAACTAAGATGTGTGTGTAATAGTAGTTCCCAAAAATCCCACTGGGTGCCTACCTGCAACTTTAAGCATCTAAATACCTTTAGAACTCTGTCCCAAAGAACCTGGTATCCAGACACACTAATCTTTCTGCACTATGGAAAAATAATTTTCAGTGAACTACTGAAAATGGAAGGCTTTTATTAACAGAAATCTGGCAAACCTGAATCTATACCTACATATTGTTTCTGGAACTTAACTGAAATATTTAACTGTGAGAAATAAAAACTGCTTGTTTGGCCCCCAAATCCTAAAAATATTTAGTATGTAAAAGTTACCATTTTTTTTCTTGTCCTTCATATTTAATGTGTCTAGAGAGAGAAATACACATAATCACTGTGACAGAATTTTGGTAATAATAGCAGCCTAGAGATGGCGATTTTTGTATACATTTAAAAATAAACAGAGCTGTATTAATACCCAGGGGTAAAAATAATAAGTGGACAACTTGTTCCTATCTTGAACTAGTTAATTATTAGATTTTATATACAGAAAGTTTTACAAAGTGTCCCCACCTTCTGATAAGTGTTTTTTTGGGATCACCCAATAGCCCCACTCAATACAAACAAGTTTTCTTGTAGTGAATGCCATGCAAGCAAAACCCTGCACCTGTGCAGAGCCCCAGTATAGTCAGCTGGACTCCCAAATGGTAGAAGGGTCAGTTTGCTCAGGACCCATTGTGCTATTAGGGCCTAATCTTTCATTTTATACTCTAATTCACTCTGTTCTACAAGGAATGTTGTGTTCTGTCAGGCAAATACCAACATAAAAATCATTCCTTTCCTGCACTGCAGAAGGACTCTTAAAGGGCCAGGACTTGAAGGCTGGGATTATCAGAAGTGCTCAGCATTAGCCTAACTCTGCTCCTACTGAAGTTAATGAGAGTTTTACCACTGACCTCAGTGTGAATGTAGCTAGGCCAACATTTAGCATTTCTGAAAATCACACCTCAAGTTTTTTTTTTTTTTTCAGTTTATGATTTTGAGTAATTTTCTGACTCACATCACTATTTTGCAAATTATCAGGAGTGAAAAATAAAGTGAAGGTAATTATTTGTTTAAGGCATACTTGCCTCTAATTACAGCCATCTGATTCCTTGTTGCAGCCAAATTTTGCTCTTCTCATCTTTCCAAGAGGAAATAATTTTGCCCTGGTATATATCTGAATCCTTCTGTTCCCAGCTAAATGCCCTCCCTTCTATCTTTTCATTAGGTCTCCCATCACTGTGGTAACTGACTGCTTACTACTTAATCTACAAGTCAAAAACTCAAACAGAAAAAAAAGAGGCTCGAGAAAAAAAAACTAGATTCTAATCAAATTAAAATATTAATTTTGGTGAGGTCTCTATTCTAAAAGACAATATGGCAGGAAAGGTCTTAATAGTCTAATAGTTTTAATATAAGCTATAAGTTCACCATGCAGAAAAAAATGGATTTGTGATTTTTAGAGAATCTAGTGAATGTAAAGAAATGTATAATAGATATTCCTGCCTCTAAAGCTTGTCCGTTTTATAAGTTAAATGTTATTTTTAATAAATTGAAATGCTACTTTTAATAAACATTATGATAGTGTCACTGTCAGAAAGCCATGAGAGATAAATCTGGATGTGCTAAATATGGCCATGAGCTTGCACTGGATCTGTTCAGACTAGCCCATGTCTTTAGTGGGCCTCTGTGGAGGTATAAGGGTCTACACATGGTTCCAGTTTAGAGGCTGCTGTTTGGAGGTGTTAGCTGGACTCCATTTAAACACACTTTCAATCTAAATTCTATTTTTAAAAGAAACTGTGGTTTGCAAATATTATACATCTTTAATTTTCCTATTAACCCACTGATGTAAAATAAATTCTTTCATTTTGCATTAATGCACTTAACAAGCCCAACAAAAAACAAAACAATATGAAGTTTGGAAGCCAAGCCATTTTGATAAGCCATTAACAAGAGTATCAAAAAGTCAGTAGCAAGTAAATGTTTTTAAAACATTATCATTCAAAGGTGTCTTCTGATTTTCCCCTCAAACTTCACTGAAAATTTCAACCTCGGTTATAATGTATCATGTGGAATTTCAGGAGGATCAGTTTGTTTGGGGAGAATTTTGGGGATCTACTTTGTAAATCCAGCTTGTAATGGGCAGCCAGCTTTGCCTCTAGCTATGAAGTGGTTACTGTAGCTCCATAATATTACTTTAATGCTAGCCAATGTTCAGCAACACCCAGTGCTCATTTGAGTCAATGGGAGTCTTTCCATTTATTTCAATGGGAAGTTGGAAGACTTCTAATGTCTGCTCCAAAGAGCTTAATTCTAAAAGAAGAAACATGTGAAAGACAGGTGACTGCATACAACATAGAAGCAATTTTTTTTTATACAACTTGTGAAAAAAATACTATGAAAAATAAATTTGTATACGCTTAATAGTTGATACTAAGCCCTGGTCTACACTAGGAGTCGGGGTTGAATTTAGCAGTGTTAAATCGATTTAACCCTGCACCCGTCCAAACGATGAAGCCTTTTTTTCAACTTAAAGGGCTCTTAAAATCTATTTCCTTACTCCACCCCCGACAAGGGGATTAGCACTGAAATCGGCCTTGCTGGGTCGAATTTGGGGTACTGTGGACACAATTAGACGGTATTGGCCTCCGTGAGCTATCCCAGAGTGCTCCATTGTGACGGCTCTGGACAGCACTCTCAACTCAGATGCACTAGCCAGGTAAACAGAAAAAGGCCTGTGAACTTTTGAATTTTAATTTCCTGTTTGGCCAGCGTGGCAAGCTGCAGGTGACCATGCAGAGCTCATCAGCAGAGGGGACCATGATGGAGTCCCAGAATCACAAAAGAGCTCCAGCATGGACCAAACGGGAGGTACGGGATCTGATCGCTGTACGGGGAGAGGAATCCGTGCTATCAGAACACCGTTCCAGTTTTCGAAATGCCAAAACATTTGTCCAAATCTCCCAGGGTATGAAGGACAGAGGCCATAACAGGCACCCGAAGCAGTGCCGTGTGAAACTTAAGGAGCTGAGGTAAGCCTACCAGAAAACCAGAGAGGTGAATGGCCGCTCCGGGTCAGAGGCCAAAACATGATGCTTCTATGATGAGCTGCATGCCATTTTAGGGGTTCAGCCACCACTACCCCAGCCATGTTGTTTGATGCCTTCAATGGAGATGGAGGCAACCCGGAAGCAGGTTTTGGGGATGAGGAAGATGATGATGATGAGGTTGTAGATAGCTCACAGCAAGCAAGTGGAGAAACCGGTTTTCCCGACAGCCAGGTACTGTTTCTCACCCTGGACCTGGAGCCAATACCCCCCAAGCCCACCCAAGGCTGTCTTCCGGACCCGCCAGGCGGAGAAGGGACATCTGGTGAGTGTACCTTTTAAAATACTATATATGGTTTAAAAGCAAGCATGTTTAATGATTAATTTGCCCTGCCATTCGTGGCTCTCCTGGATATACTCCCAAAGCCTTTGCAAAAGGTTTCTGGGGAGGGCAGCCTTATTCCATCCACCATGGTAGGACACTTTACAACTCCAGGCCAGTAGAACGTACTCAGGAATCATTGTAGAACAAAGCATTGCAATGTATGTTTGCTGGTGTTCAAACAACATCTGTTCTTTATCTCTCTGTGTTATCCTCAGGAGAGTGATATCATTCATGGTCAGCTGGTTGAAATAGGGTGCTTTTCTTAAGGGGACATTCAGAGGTGCCCGTTCCTGCTGGGCTGTTTGCCTGTGGCTGAACACAAATGTACCCCGCTGTTAGCCACGGGGAGGGTGGAGGGGCTAGCCACGCGCTGGGGGGAGGCAAAATGCGACCTTGGAATGAAAGCACATGTGCTATGTATGTAATGTTTACAGCAAGGTTTACTGTGAGTGTACCCATTGTTCTATAAAATGTGTCTTTTTAAATACCACTGTCCCTTTTTTTCCCACCAGCTGCATGTGTTTCAAGGATCACAGGATCTTCTCCTTCCCAGAGGCTAGCGAAGATTAGAAGGCAAAAAAAACGCACTTGCGATGAAATGTTCTCTGAGCTCATGCTGTCCTCCCACACTGACAGAGCACAGACGAATGTGTGGAGGCAGATAATGTCAGAGTGCAGGAAAGCACAAAATGACCGGGAGGAGAGGTGGCGGGCTGAAGAGAGTCAGTGGCGGGCTGAAGAGAGGGCTGAAGCTGAAAGGTGGCAGCAGTGTGATGAGAGGAGGCAGGATTCAATGCTGAGGCTGCTGGAGGATCAAACCAATATGCTCCAGCGTATGGTTGAGCTGCAGGAAAGGCAGCAGGAGCACAGACCAACGCTACAGCCCCTGTGTAACCAACCGCCCTCCTCCCCAAGTTCCATAGCCTCCGCACCCAGATGCCCAAGAACGCGGTGGGGGGGCCTCCGGCCACCCAGCCACTCCACCCCAGAGGATTGCCCAAGCAACAGAAGGCTGGAATTCAATAAGTTTTAAAGTTCTAAACTTTTAAAGTGCTGTGTGGCCTTGTCCTTCCCTCCTCCACCACCCCTCCTGGGCTACCTTGGTACTTATCCCCCTATTTGTGTGATGAATTAATAAAGAATGCATGAATGTGAAGCAACAATTACTTTATTGCCTCTGCAAGTGGTGATCGAAGGGAGGAGGGGAGGGTGGTTAGCTCACAGGGAAGTAGAGTGAACCAAGTGTGTGTGTGGGGGGGATTTCATCAAGGAGAAACAAACAGCCGTAGCCTGGCCAGTCATGAAACTGGTTTTCAAAGCTTCTCTGATGCGCACTGTGCCCTCCTGTGCTCTTCTAACCACCCTGGTATCTGGCTGCCCGTAACCCGCGGCCAGGCAATTTACCTCAACCTCCCACCCCGCCATAAACGTCTCCCCCTTACTCTCACAGATATTGTGGAGCACACAGCAAGCAGTAATAACAGTGGGAATATTGGTTTTGCTGAGGTCTAACCGAGTCAGTAAACTGCGCCAGCGCGCCTTTAAACGTCCAAATGCACATTCTACCACCATTCTGCACTTGCTCAGCCTGTGGTCGAACAGCTCCTGACTACTGTCCAGGCTGCCTGTGTATGGCTTCATGAGCCATGGCATTGAGGGATAGGCTGCGTCCCCAAGGCTAATTATAGGCATTTCAACATCCCCAACGGTTATTTTCTGGTCTGGGAAGAAAGTCCCTTCCTGCAGCTTTTGAAACAGACCAGAGTTCCTGAAGATGCGAGCGTCATGTACCTTTCCCGGCCATCCCACGTTGATGTTGGTGAAACGTCCCTTGTGATCCACCAGTGCTTGCAGCACTATTGAAAAGTACCCCTTGCGGTTTGGGTACTCGCCGGCTTGGTGCTCCGGTGCCAAGATAAGGATATGGGTTCCGTCTATGGCCCCACCACAGTTAGGGAATCCCATTGCAGCAAAGCCATCCACTATGACCTGCACATTTCCCAGGGTCACAACCCTTGATATCAGCAGATCTTTGATTGCTTTGGCTACTTGCATCACAGCAGCCCCCACAGTAGATTTGCCCACTCCAAATTGATTCCCGACTGACCGATAGCTGTCTGGCATTGCAAGCTTCCACAGGGCTATTGCCACTCACTTCTCAACTGTGAGGGCTGCTCTCATCTTGGTATTCTTGTGCCTCTGGGCAGGGGAAAGCCAGTCACAAAGTTCCATGAAAGTGCCCTTATGCATGCAAAAGTTTCACAGCCACTGGGAATCGTCCCAGACCTGCAACACTATGCGGTCCCACCAGTCTGTGCTTGTTTCCCGGGACCAGAATCGGCGTTCCTCCGCATGAGCCTACCCCATTAGCACCATGATGCCCACATTGCTAGGGCCTGTGCTTTGAGAGAAGTCTGTGTCCATGTCCTCATCACTCTCGTCACCACGCTGACGTTGCCTACTCGCCCGGTATCGCTTTGCCAGGTTCTGGTGCTGCATATACTGCTGGATAATGCGTGTGGTGTTTAATGTGCTCCTAATTGCCAAAGTGATCTGAGTGGGCTCCATGCTTGCCATGGTATGGCCTCTGCACAGAAAAAAGGCGCGGAACGATTGTCTGCCGTTGCCTTGACAGAGGGAGGGGCGACCGACGACATGGCTTACAGGGTTGGCTTACAGGGAATTAAAATCAACAAAGGGGGTGGCTTTGAGAGAAACTGAATGGCCCCCTCAAGGATAGAACTCAAAACCTCAAGGAGAGAACTCAAAACTGGGTTTAGCAGGCCATTGATTTCACAAAGGGAGGAGAAAATGAATACAAACCAAATCTGGTCTATTTCTTGTTTTGAGCCACTTCATCTATCTTTATACATCTTGCTGGCAGCAGACTGTGCAGTACAACTGCTAGCCATCGTCATCTCCTAGGTGCTCGGCAGAAGACGGTGCAGTATGAATATTGGCCATCGTCCTCTACTAGCTGCAGATTAAAAGACAGTGCACTGCCGGTAGGACTCCATCACCATGAGACGAAACAAGGGAAATGACCTGGCTGAGTCACTCCCATGTTTGCCCAGGCGCCTGGTTAAAAGAGCACCCAGGACTATGTCGACGACGGCTACTAGTCATACTGCACTGTCTCCTGCCAAAAGGCAATAAACTGCTGCTGTGTAGCAATGCAGTACCACGTCTGCCAGCACCCAGGAGACATATGGTGATGGTTCGCTGAGCGGGCTCCATGCTTGCCGTGGTATGGCGTCTGCACAGGTAACTCAAGAAAAAAGAGGCAAAACGATTGTCTGCCCTTGCTTTCACGGAGGGGGGGAGGGAACGGGAGCCTGACGATATGTACCCAGAACCTCCCGTGACAATGTTTTAGCCCCATCAGGCACTGGGATTTCTACCCAGAATTCAAATGGGCGACGGGAACTGTGGGATAGCCACCCACAGTGCAACGCTCCGGAAGTCAACAGTTGCCTCGGTACTGTGGACACACTCTGCTGACTACATGCACTTAGAGCATTTGTGTGGGGACACACACAATCGACTGTATAAAAACGCTTTCTACAAAAGCGACTTCTATAAATTCGACCTAATTTCGTAGTGTAGACATACCCTCAGGAGCCACAATGGTGTGATCTGAGAATGCTGTGAGCAGCTGCTCTTCCTTCCCTGCTACATCTGCTCAGCGGGTCAGCTTCTGGGAGGGAGGAGAGGGAAGTTTTGTTTGCTCTATTGCCTGTCTCTCTGGTGGGCTGCAGGAGCCCCAGGAAGAGCAGGATAAGATCTTGACTGGCTCTGCCTGAGCCGAGGGAAAAAGTTAAAGCATAGATTGTGACTCCTTGACCTTTTTGAAATAGTATGATCAGCCCTCAGCTGGAAACGTTTGAACACCACTGAATTACAGTATGCTTTGTTTATCTCCTGATGCCAGTTGACAGGTTTGAAATTTGTTGGCCAGGCAACAAAAATGACTTCTAATTCCATGGCTTTTTATGGCAAACTGCTCCACTTCATCTTAAAAATGTTACCCAATCTGTTTAGATTAAATATTGCACTGAGAACACTAGCAGTATTTTATGAGCCTTGCTAGTACTCAGTGAGCATTTCGGAGTTTTTACCTCCTTCTTTGTGTATGCTGGACATAGAGAAACCTTTCTTTCTTTAGACTTTGAGAAGCTAAATTTTTGGCCATCTAATTCAATAACCATGTTTGACACCAGGAAAAACTAACTGATTATCTTAAGCTTAATAAATGTACTGACTTCAATTCAGATATGACAATTTACACCAGCTGAGAGTCTGCCCCACTATTTATAAGGATAAAGCAACAAAGTTTATGTAAAACAGTTCACTTTTTCAGAGTATCAACACTGAGAACTAAACTGGATCAAATGTTCATTCCACAGAAACAGGAATATGTAGCATCCAACTATACATGTGGGGGTGAAGAATGTAAAAACAGCCCCAAAGTGAGACCAGTTCTCTGGCTCTACTGTAAACAATGTGTAAAATCTTTCTTTCACCAGACGTGAATGTGTAACATGGACCTTTTATATCATGGGTTATCTATTTCATGGCTACTATTTCTTCCTTTCTGATTCTGAAATTTGTGTATGACTTTCATAGATTATAAAAAGAAGCTAAGAGCAATGGCAACTACTTTTATATATCCTTTATTTATTTTTATTTATTTTTTTTGCCGGAAGTTAGTTGTTTTGTATGGAGAGAATAAAATAATCCCCAAAAGTGTTTTGATATCTTTAGATTAGTGGTGAAATGTAAATACCATATTGTCCCATCCATTTTTAAGCAAAAGTCCCCAAAGAAGTCATCCTGACCACTTGCTGATATGTTTTTATGCTTTTCTTTCACCCTTACCAGTGTATTCCAGATTGTAAACTTTTAAGGCAGGGACCCTCTTTCTAGTATTAGTACAGTACCTAACATAATGGGGCCTTTTGGAATTATCAAATATAAACAATAATTATTTTATTAGCATAATAAGGATACAGAAGGTGCCAAAATGTAAATAAAGTATGATTAGATATCTGCCCAGGACAGAGTTTCACAATAACCAGTTGCAAGCTGTTACAAATAAAACACCCTCATAATATGTTTCTTTCACTTCTCCCAAAATTATGCTTACTTTCCCTGCCTTGATTCTGAATGGGAGCTCTTTATTTTTCTGGCATCAGAAGTTGTAGTAGTATATTTCTTTTCTGTTCAGTTTTAGAATTGCATATTAAGATGGTCTAATACTTAGTTCTGTCTTGAGTTCAGGGAACTAGACTAGAAGACCTCTCCAGGTCCCTTCCAGTCCTACACTTCTATGGTTCTCTGTCTACTGGTGAATAACAATATCTTCTGTGTAAAAGACAACTTATATAAAGAATATCATTTCTGATCAAAGTTATCTTAGCTTCTTACTCCAGTTAGTGACTGAATGTCTTTAAGCTGGTAAGTTTTGATCACAGTTCTTAAAGCAAAGCACACATTTCTTATGCAGAGGTACATAAATGTTTTGAAGTTTTAAAAACAAAGCCGTTTTTGAGTTATCCAAACACAAGTGACTGAAAAATTATTTAAGTGAAAAATTCTTGTTAAAAGCTCTTTCTGTAATTAATAAATGACTTATGAATGTTTATGCAACCTATAGAGAAAATAATTTGGAATGAGGCCAAGTGTAAAATAGGGTATAAGTTTTGGGGTGAACTTTAGGTTGCTAAAAATAGGAGTGTAGAATGGAGCTATCCCCTTAATTATAGTGTTAATATTATGAAGCTATGACAAAGCTACACAATTATACAGCTGCTAATAGTTTATAATTGTGCCAGAATGTGAAACCACTAGTTCACCCCCTGTGGTTCCAGTCACCTCTCTCTTATTAGCATTATCTCTACCCTTTCATCTGTGTATCATGTCTTGCCATCTACAGTCCACTGATTGTCCAATTAGTTCAAACAGCTGGTCCCCAGTGTCCATAGGACACTGAAGTCAGGAGAGCTCTGCACCACTGAGCTAAATGCAGGTTTGGTGCCATGACTAGAATCTTCCAATGCCTGTCTGGAGAACTTGGGCATGATTTTTGCTCCCCTGGTACCTCAGAAGGAAAAGAAAATATCTGGGGAAGAGGATGGATGCCACTATGGGACAGCTCTGGAACTCTAGAGACATTAGTGGTGCTGTAAACTCTGGCTTCAGTAGCAAAGAAACAAAGTTGAGTAATATATTTATCTTTTAACAGAGGAGTGTGGGCCCAAACCTAAAGCTTGAGAGGTTCTTCCTCCCCAAAGCAAATAACTCCTGTGTCTATATCCTACCAACTCTACCAGCAGTGAGTTCATACCCTGCAATATTGTTTATTTGTACTACTGGACCAGGACCCCATTGTGCTGGGCACTGTAGAAACAGAACAAAATCATGGTGCCTGTTCCAAAGAGCTTTCAATCTCAGTATAAGAGAAGGGACAACAGCTGCACAGACAAACTGATGAGGGAGTAGGTACAGCTCAAGTTTAAGCAGGTCATCACTTGGAGAAGTGGGGTAGTCTGGTGTTAGATGCCCATTATAATATCTGTGTTAGCACCAAAATATTCTAAGCAGGGACATTTCACGTGACAAATAGGTACCTTGACTCCAGTGAGATAAACTAGATGAGTGGAAATCTGGTAACTGTTCCCCTTCAGAAACAGGTCTGGCCCACCGAAAGAGGTTGAGTTAGCCTATATGAAAATGTAAGAGGGGTTGGTGGGAGGTAAGGGAGGGTCTGGAAAAGAGCAGACCCAGGCACTGGCCATCTGGTATAGTGAGTGGTGTGGCAGCCGGGTCCCTACCAGAGCTGACTCCTGGCCAGGGGAGTAGCAGAGCAGGTGCGGGTGGGAGGGTGCTGCAGGTTTCCTGGATGCGGTTTGTAGGGGGGAGACAGAGAATGATATCCGGAGCGGCGTTGCCAAGTCCCTCGGCAGGCTTCACCGGTTAAAGGCAGAGCACAGTCAGCAGATCTGCAGGGTGGCCACCTATTCAGCGGGGTAACAGCGGGTTTGCACGGACAATAAGCCTCCAGTAGCGTCCCGCGCAGGGACCCGACACCGCGGGCAGCCCCGGGAGCCACCTCGCCGCCTGACCCTCTCCCGCGTGAGGGCTGCTCCCGGGTGCCGGCCGGCGGTGCCCTGCAGGGGGCCGCGTGCCCGAGCGAGGCGGGGGAGCGTGAGGGCGGCGGCGGCTCCTCGCCTCGAGGCCTTCGATGGAGCCGGCCGGCAGCGCGGGCGTCCCGGGCTCCTCTGTAGGTGGGTGTCTGCCGGAGGCGCCGGCGGGCGGTACCCGATTGCCGCCCTGAGGGGCGCAGCCCCGGCAGCCGGGCCCCGAGAGGAGCCGGGGCTGATGCCGGAAGGGCCGCGGGCGCCTCTTAGGCCTTGCAGACCAGCCGCCTGGCCTACCGCGGCCGCCGGGGGAGCCTGAGCGCTGCCCAGTGCGGGCTCCCGCCGGCTCTGTCAGGGTCGGCGAGCTGCGCGCATGGCGGGGGTGGGTCCGCCCCTTTGGTGCTGGCAGTCCTGGACTCATGGGGGCTGCCCCTTTGCAGAGGGGATACAGCAGAGTTCTTAGCTGTGGTCAGTATCCGTGAAGAACCCATGACATATTTTCATAACATTAGGGTCTGTATCCTGTGTGTTAATCCCAGGCCTTCTGCTTGTAGAAATTCTCCGGGCCCTTTCAGTTGATAGAGCCCTGCAAATCTGTAGATAGCTGCTTTTTATCCAGGGACCATTTTTGATCGTCGGGTGCAGGTACAAATTTTCTATCCACACAGGGCTCTATCATTTGGGTACAGCATGCATCGCCATGTGTACTGATCTCTTGCTATGGGCTGCTGTTAACTGCCTCTTTTGATCCCAGTAATTGCTCTATTTAGGGTCTAGGTGAAGAAGTTCCTTAAATACCACACAAGGATGTTGAGAGGCCTAATTAATCTCTGTAAATGATATTCTTGAATGAAAGGTCTTATGGTAGTGCAAGGCATTGTAGATAGTAGAGATTCAGACATTTTAGTTCCGTGTATTCTTTGCTTATTTGCATACTGTAGGTAAATCTGCAGTCAAGGTCTCATTCTCCATCCCTTTGCACCAGTGTTAAACCTGAGCAATTTGCATCTGATCTCAAGACATCACTATTCTATCTGCCACAACATACACATTTCCAAAAATATCTCCAGCACACTCTTCAGTTATCCCTGTTTTGCCATTGCCACATGACATTTTCAGGACAGATTCTAGCCACTGTACATTAGTCACTGTAACAGATTCCCAGCACCCTTTTTCTCTCTCTTCTACAGATACTTCCTCATCTCCAAGCCTTCCTGTTTTACAGTTCTGTAGAGTTACACTGATATATAAAATGGGTGTAACAGAGTAGAGAATTATGGCCTTAAATTCTGACAAACTGTTTCTAGTAAGAGGAAACTCATTAACAGATGTTAATCTGGTAGATTTGTAATTGGTGGGACATAAGATTCTTGTTAAAATTTAAACTTTTATAAATTAATTATACAATCATATAACACTTGTCAGTGTTCACTTGCAGAATTATCTTTACAGCTGCTAATCTAATAATGCATGAATAATGGCAGTGTCCACCAGCTTATTTAAAATTTAAAATGGGAATTAATCCAGCAAAGTTCTGTTCCTTGTAACTTCATTAAAACAAAAAAGTTTCTGAACTGAAAATTGGCATGTGTGTTCTATACATAGGAGTGAATATCTTCATTCTCCTATGTAAAAATGTAAGCCAACAACTTTGTCATAAATTAGATAAGTACAAAAAAAACCTGGGGTGGAATTTTTAGTCTTAAACTGGAGCAGTTTTTCTAGAAATGAGACAGTCTTTGAAAGTAATAGGAGTAACAGAGACTAAATGCACTAAATAATTTTAATGTAAGCAGTGTCAGGATGAGCTCCACCCTGACATCTGGTGGTGAGGTGTGGCAAGTTGTGGAAAAGAACTTCAGGGGCCGATCTTATTTGCATAGGCACACCCACCCCGCCTAGAATGAGGCCATAGCTGCCCAAATGGTCACTTTGGCTGCTGTGGGATCCCCAGTGTCTCTGTTATTGGGGCAGGAAGAATAAATTGTTATTACCCTGATTATGGAAACTGTGCTTGGAACTGTAGTTGGCCTTTTGTTATGATGGAGGGACTCACCATCAACTAAGTAGCACTCGCTAGGCAAGGGTCATGGGTTTTAAAACTGTGAATTGAGAGAGGCTGGGGACAAGTATTAATACTTGGTGGCATAGGCCCCCCTGGTGAGGGCCTTACATGCTAATTGCACTTCCTCCTCTCTCTACTGTGGCATATGAGAGCTAATTTTGATTCTATTAGGAGTCTAGTTACAGGCTGCTGAGCTCACTTTGGGCTAATGGTGCACCAGCACTGAGGCTCCCCTACTACAAGCTGAATTCACCAAAGAGCTGAACTGACTAAGAGCTGAAATCACTGAGTGTAGTGCTAAGTAGTGGGGGAGCCTGAAGATATATTGTGGAGTAGTTTGCAGGAGGGCTGGAGTGCCTTGTGGACAGCCTGGTGGAGCAGTTTGTAGGATGGCAGGAGCCGCTGGTGGGACGCGGAACAGTTTGTGGGACGGTGGGAGCAGCTTGTGGGCCGCGGAGCTGAGTGAAGGAGTTCGTGGGGCGGCTGGCGGAGCGAAATGAAGGCCTATGGAGCTGTGGGGTGGTCAGCTTCAGATCATGTAAGGTGCCTCTTACCCCCGTCCCATCCCCACCCAGGTTGGGAGGTAAAGCTCCGCAGATAAAGTTTCGAACTCTGGGGCTGCCCTGACCAGGGACAGAGACTTTTGGGTCATTGGACTTTTGGGACTGTGGGTGATTTGGGGTTGCTGGACTCAAGAACCAAAGGGAAAGGGGCATGCCCCAATTTGCTTGGGGTGGGTTTTTTTGCTCATGGGTTGTGTTATGAATCCTGTTGGTGGGGTTTCCCCAACATAATGCCACATTGTTCCTCTCTGTTATTAAAAGGCTTTTTGCTACACTCAGACTATGTGCTTGCGAGAGGGGAAGTATTGCCTCTTGGAGGCGCCCAGCGGCGGTGGTATATATTTGTCCCAGGTCACTGGGTGGGGGCTCGAGCCGGTTTGCATTGTGTTATTGGAATGGATCCCCTAGATATTGAACCCGGCTCTTGTTGTTGCCAACTCTGACGGGCAGAAGGGTTACATTAGTATAGTCAAACAATCTATCACTGTCATAAAAATAAAGGGAAGGGTAAACCCTTTTGAAATCCCTCCTGGCCAGGGGAAAGCTCCTCTCACCTGTAAAGGGTTAAGAAGCTAAAGGTAACCTCGCTGGCACCTGACCAAAATGACCAATGAGGAGACAAGATACTTTCAAAAGCTGGGAGGAGGGAGAGAAACAAAAGGGTGTGTGTGTCTGTCTATATACTGGTTTTCTGCCGGGGATAGACCAGGAATGGAGCCTTAGAACTTTTAGTAAGTAATCTAGCTAGGTATGTGTTAGATTATGATTTCTTTAAATGGCTGAGAAAAGAATTGTGCTGAATAGAATAACTCTTTCTGTCTGTGTATCTTTTTTGTAACTTAAGGTTTTGCCTAGAGGGGTTCTCTATGTTTTTGAATCTAATTACCCTGTAAGATATCTACCATCCTGATTTTACAGGGGGGATTTCTTTATTTCTATTTACTTCTATTTTTTTTATTAAAAGTCTTCTTGTAAAACACTGAATGCTTTTTCATTGTTCTCAGATCCAAGGATTTGGGTCTGTGGTCACCTATGCAAATTGGTGAGGCTTTTTACCAAACCTTGTCCAGGAAGTGGGGTGCAGGGTTTTGGGAAGTATTTTGGGGGGAAGGACGCGTCCAAACAGCTCTTCCCCAGTAACCAGTATTAGTTTGGTGGTGGTAGCGGCCAGTCCAAGGACAACGGGGGGGAATATTTTGTACCTTGGGGAAGTTTTGACCTAAGCTGGTAAAGATAAGCTTAGGAGGTTTTTCATGCAGGTCCCCACATCTGTACCCTAGAGTTCAGAGTGGGGGAGGAACCTTGACAATCACACATCACAAATCCGATAACATTTATGTTAAAGATAAGTCAGTATATTGACACTGAGTGGGTTTGACTCTTTCGCTATTTATTATAGGCAGGTCTGGCAAGAAACTAATTGTTTCTTAAGTTTAAGGTGAAGATCAAGGCACATGGAAAGTTATATCATGGGAGGGAGAATGGAAAGTGAAGAGACACTTTTTAAAATATTCAAACAGGCATTGCTTGTATTTCGGGAAATAAATCTGGGCGACAGTTTGACACATTTGCTGATAAGACAGAAGGACAAACTAATATTTGGCATATTTACTGTTTTTATTTATTTCTATTACTGTTGTGTCCACAATATGCTAGGCCTCTCCAGAGATATAGTGAGGCACATCACTCCCCAAAAAGCTCACAACTGAAGAAAACAAGTAAAGGGGTGGATGGGGAAGAGAAGTGACAACATACTATCAATCCTTTTAGTATAAAAAAGGAAGAGACAGTTATCGCTAATTGCTGCTCCAGCTGATTTCTTGTAGGTGTTATGGAGGAAGTGATCGTAGTAGGGAGGGGTTGAAGGAGAAGAGGTTAGGGGCCTGTCTTGCAGACCAGCTCAGGAAGAGCATTCAGTGTAGAACTGTGGCTTAGAAAAAGAGGCTGAAGGACCAAGACTGGCATAATTGATGGGGCAGAAGGGTGGGGACAATGAGAAACGACACAAAATCAGGTAAGAAAGGAAACACAGACTGTCCAAGTTTCTCATCTTCACCTTCAAACCTTTAACATGATTTGTTGGAAGATGGGGAATCAATGGAGAAATTCAAATAGGGAGGTGACATAGTGAAAATGCTAGGTAAGGAAGAGATTAATGGGGTTTTGGTCAGTGTATTGATTTGGTATTGGAGAAGGAGAAATGCAGTGACTATCAGTTGCAGGTCTGTATCCTTATGTGAATAACCCTGAAGGCTGATCAAAGCACAGAAAGAGGTTAAGGAAGAATTGTAAAGATCTGCTGTAAGTGGAGTAGTTTCTTAAGCATGTGGAGCTTGGTATGTACCACAACATTCTCCTTCTGATATGGCACTATTCAAACAGAAATAGGGGATATTATTTCCCACAGTCCCAAGTGGCTTTTGTAAACTTAGTCTTTCTTTTTTCTTCTTTCAGATTCCACAGTGGCACTTTCTGTTTTACCTTCTCCAGTATTGACTTTCTCCATATTACTGTGTTTTCCTCCTTTCCCTAGATCTTGACTTTTAGTCATAGTGACCTCTGCTCACTTTTTATTTATCTATCAACAGAAACCTTCTTTGACTTTTAATTTTTGTCAGTCCAGATATATTTGCAAAGTTAATTGTAAAATGAACTAAAAAAGCATGTGTGAAGTTAATCCTAGGATCAATAATGTCTGTTACAGTCTTATATTTTATTATGGTGGAGTTATAGTTTATCCAAAAGAATATTAGCAGCAGGCTTGAAACTAGGCACATGACATAGGGCCTGTGTTATATGAACTGTCTTACAAAGCTATGATAAGAAATGTAATTTCATGTCTCCAAACAGAACCGGTTTTAGGCCATTTCAGTTTTTAAAAAAATGTTATGCCTTTAGAGAGAAATTCTAAAGGGTTAGATTAGAAACCTGCATCACTAAGTCATTCTTTAATTTCTGAATAGTGAACTTTTGGGACAAAGTCCCTGTGTAACTGTATTTGTGTGTAAAAACAACTAAGAGTACTTGTGGCACCTTAGAGACTAACAAATTCATTTGGGCATAAGCTTTCGTGGGCTAAAACCTACTTAATCAGATACATGGAGTGGAAAATACAGTAGGCAGGTATATATACACAGTACATGAAAAGATGGGAGTTGCCTTACCAAGTGGGGGCGGGGGTCGTCAGTACTAACGAGACAATTCAATTAAAGTGAAAGTGGGCTATTCTCAACAGTAGAATACCAATCACTTTTGTAGTGGTAATGAGGCCAATGTAATCAGGGTGGCCCATTTCAAACAGTTGACAAGAAGGTATGAGTAACAGTAGTGGGACATTAGTATGGGGAAATTAGTTTTTGTAGTGACCCATCCACTGTGTGTGTACAGGTGGGGCAGGGGAAATCTGTGGTAATGGTGCATGCCAGATTCAGTAGATATCATTCTAAATGACACAGCAAAGAGAGCTTGTCATGGAAGATAAAAGGAAGAACAGTTTGTATGGAGAATATATACATAATTTTAAATTGATTAGAAATCTCCAGCTTACACTAGGATTTTGATATTTGGTCTATTCTAATGGGAATCAAACTGAAAAAAAATCCTTTTATCTCTGTAAGGCTTCAGTAGTGCACACAGTCTCCCTTGCCTCAACACTTTTAAAAGTCTTTTCAATTATTGAGGGACTTGAACTCTTGAGTGACTACATATTCTTATATGTAAAATTTGGTATGATGTTTCTCTGGTGTATTGTGTTTAGTGACATGCCCACTAGAGATATGATAGCTAGGAAACCTGTCAGCTGAATCTGATCAAAAAGCACTGGGCCAAACCTGTCCAAACTTCTGGAGTTAATTCAAGATGTATCATAGAGTTGCAGTAGCAACATTATTTTTATGCATCTTAAAATAGGGGTTTATAAACTTTCTGATGGGGGAAAAAATCACCTTGAACTAAAATTTTCTCATATAACCTTTCAGTCCAAATGCATGTACCTTGTGCAAGTGGGGCAAAGTAAGGTGACCCATGCACTTTTAATTCTGTTTTTTTGGTAACTTTTAAATGCTTGATTTTTTAACCTTAACTTTCTTTTTCTTTTTGAGGGGGTTTTTGTGTGTGTGTGTATAATGATTCATTTATGGATTTGTATTTTTAGTTATTCAAGGTGTAGGTTAAAATGTTCAAAAGGGTGTGATTTTTGGAGTTCAAGTCTCATTTGGTAAAGGAGTAGCCACATTGCCACCTAAGTCTTATTGAAAGTCAGTGGCCTTTCTACCAATGTGATATGTGCCAGCAATGCCCCTCTGCCATGTACATTGGCCAAAACTGGACAGTCTTTATGTAAAAGAATAAATGGACACAAATCAGACGTCAAGAATTATAACATTCAAAAACTAGTCGGAGAACACTTCAATCTCCCTGGTCACTTGATTACAGACCTAAAAGTGGCAGTTCTTCAGCAAAAAAACTTCAAAAACAGACTCCAATGAGAGACTGCTGAATTGGAATTATTTGCAAACTGGATACAATTAACTTAGGCTTGAATAAAGACTGGGAGTGGATGTGTCATTACACAAAGTAAAACTATTCCCCCATGTTTATGCCCCCCCACCCCCCGGCTGTTCCTCAGACGTTTTTGTTAACGGCTGGAAATAGCCCACCTTGATTATCACTACAAAAGGTTTGCCACTCCCCCCCCGCCCCCCGCTCTCCTGCTGGTAATAACTCACCTTACAGTGTATATCGTAACACCCATTGTTTCATGTTCTCTGTGTGTATAAATCTCCCCACTGTATTTTCCACTGAATTCATCCAATGAAGTGAGCTGTAGGTCACGAAAGCTTATGCTTAAATAAATTTGTTAGTCTCTAAGGTGCCACAAGTCCTCCTTTTCTTTTCACTTAGAAAGTGTGTCATAGCCAGCCAGTGTGCTGTTTTTTGTGTTTTGTATTACTTTGTGAATAAACAGTACATGTCCAGATTATGAATGATTATAAACATGAATCTGATGAGGAACTATTGATTTGGAAGGTTGCATCTCTATTGTGAGGCGTGTAGCTGCCCCATAGCACCCCATCTTAGCAGAGTGTGGTTTTGGAGGTGCTCCCTGCCTCAATTTCCCTTCAACAGGCTTTTCAGTCTTAGGGATACATATGGCTCAGCCCTCTGGCTGGGTCCCTCTCACAGTTCAGTCCCCTTCCAGGGTAACAGAAGTCCAAACTATCAAAAGTTCTTCTCCTCCTCACTTGTGCTCCTCTTCAGCTTGTGCTCTGCGCTCAGTTCTTAGCTCCTTCCGGGTGACCTTTTCTTTCCTGCTCTGGGATAGAGCTCTGACTCCCCTGATTTTTCTTGACCCTGGTTTAGGGCCTGTTCATAGTAGCGCAACTTGCCAGCTGCAGTTCCTCTACCAAACTGAGTTCTCTGGCATTTTTTGAGGCCCAGGTGTTTATCAGGCTATCATCTGACCCCAGTTAGTCCTTCCCTGCTTAGCCTGAGAGGCAGCAAGTTATGGCACACATGGGCTTATTGAACAGGGCTGACTAGCCCCAGGCCTCCTGGTTCTTGAAGGGCCAGGCCACCCTATTCCAAAAACAAAATAAATCCTGGTTTTCACCACACAGAATTATTGCAAAGTAATAAGCAGACTATTAAAGATTAAAAAACAAAATGCAAGGTGCATTTTGCTTTGAGATGTATCTCAGCTCACTGTAGGTGCAAGTCATAGCAGTTTTTCCCCCTACTGGGGTTGAGTGGAGGAGATACTGTTGCAGGGAATGCTCGTGCCTTAAGTGGAGAGATGGATGGCTCAGGTCTCATGAAGGGGAAATTGTCCAGGCAATGTAATGGCTGCTGTGATGTTGGCCTTCAGAGGCTTTTCTCAATAATACTTCAGAGCATCTGAGTTTGCTGTCTGAGGATGATGTCTTTGTGCATTTCCTGATACACACCTTGGTCCTTCTGCCTTTCCTTCAGCATGTGCGCCCTCTATTCCCTGGCCTTGTGGGCTCAGAACTCTTGAGCCGGGCTCAGAACATGCCCTCCCTTAGCCATTTCTTTTCCTCCTTATCAAGGTCAGTCTTTCAGCTGGTGGGGTGAGAGTACCTCTCAAAGATGCCTCAGCTGAGGCCACTAATCAGTCAGAGAGCCCTTATTAGATTTAAGGGACTAGCAGACCTCAAATGAGTGTCACAACTACCTACACTTTTCCCCATGTATGAACAGGGTCACATTCACTACTGCTTGCTTTCAGGGATGTTCAGAACCATACAACATGGTAAATATATGGGGTTAGTTTTCAACACTCTAGCCAGGAGAGGTAGGAGGCTGGATGTAGAGTGTCCCAGGTAAATGTATAAATAGTTCAGTAAACACTACTAAGCTTATTACAGGCAGTGATGATCCTGGTGGGTATATTGCTTATGAGGGTGCCAAAGGCCCAGAGAAGGTAGATGGCGTGAGTTCACTGGAGCCATGTGCTACTGGCCTCTTCACAGCAATGGTGCCGCTGGAGCTGGTGGTAGAATGGTGTGGAGAAACAAGACCCCTAATCCACTCAGTGTGGTTGCAGTTGCTGGCACCTAGGGCTAAAGCAAAATCCATCAACAAGGTATAAAACTCTCTAATTTCCTAAACTGGTTTCCTCAGTTTAATATTCATGCATTTTACACAAACAAAGATGAGATCATCTATAAAGATTTGCACATTTTCTTTTTATCATATCCATATCTAAACATCACCAAAGTATACTTTGAGATCATCACGTTAATGAACGGATACACCCATTATTACTAGCTCAAAAAAGAGAAACTACAGACACCAAGGCACACCTACTTTTATCTCTGCAAATTTGGAACTAAAGGGCTTGTTAACATGAGAACAGGACATATAGCAGACAAAGGAGTGAGCAATCTATACTTGAAACTTTAATTAGAACGAAAACAAGGGACTCAAGATGCATCGGAAGTAAATGTATTCCAAGTTCAGTCCAGGAAGCAAAATGCTCTAATAGCCTCCTCCATCAGGCAAATCTCTGCCTTCAAGTATGGTTCTGCTCTGCAAAGTAACTTTGTAAAAATAGATTTTTTGGGAATCCATGCTTATTGTCTCAGTAATTTCCATATGAAATGTATTCAATTTAGAAGACAAGATGTTTTGTTGGTTTTTTTCCTATCTGCCAGCCTTGCAAATTCAGTTTTGGATCTGAAGACCAAGAGTTGCTCTTTCTTTGCGTCACCCTAGTCATAAAGATCCTTACCCTGCAAGGTGCTCTGCACAGACAGACCCCTATGTTGGTCCCCATTGGCTTCTAGAGTCCTGTGGAGATCCAGGCAGAGCAGTTTTCTGTATCACTGTAGAAGATTTTGCAATTGTAATTCTTGCCATCTGATACACCTGTGCAGCTGTATTGTTTCAGTGCAGTCACACAGATATAAATTAGGTCATAATTTTGAAAGCAGTGGAGTTGCACACACGGCCCTGCAATTGGAAAAAGAAAACGTCTGTTGATGAATGAATCGGGAAGGAATTCAGTTTGTTATCCCAGAACTGTGCTTAATTTTGTAGAACTGACAATAGTAAAACTTATTAAACTTTATTTTTTTTCCACCAAACTTGTCAGATATAACTGAAAACTTTCAGGGAGCAGATTGGTAAATAAGTTATGCAAAAATGACACCTCAAAGTGGAACCATGTTTTACTAAAATAATTCTAAGTATACCATGCATTTTTCAGTGAAGTATTCCACTCCTAAAAACCAGTTATTTTACTGGTCTCTTTAGCCATGGAAGAGAGGTTTCACTGTAAATGACAGTTAAATTCCAGTACAAAAACAAAAAAGTGTTAGAACAAAATGAAAAAAATAACTTTTACAGACTTCTTCTCAAACGTACTGTAGTCTTTTCCCTGTCTTTAACCATTTGGAGTTAAAACAAGCAAATTCATTATTGTTTGGAAAATATAATTCCAGCGTATAATGGCTGTACAAAGTTGGTTTTCATTTTGACAGAACTGTCAAGTCTTCCAGAAATGATTGATAAACATATTTATTTGAATCCTTAATATGCAGTAAAATTGCCCTAAATTGCCCTATTGCCCTAAGTAGATGATAAATTAGATAACATCATCCATTTTCCACAATGATTAAATTAACCCATTTAAATTAATTCAGTGTGCATTTCTTTGTTTTTACATTGTTAAATTACAGTGTTGTCATCTAAAATGTATGGCAAAATTAGGGCTCTCCAATGCAACTTGCAAAATATATATGTACTTTTTTGGGACCTGTACATGATCTTGGCTTTGAATTACCCAATTATGACAAACATAGCTATCAAAAAGAAGGGATTTTCTCAAGAAAGGAATGTCAGTAAATATGCATACCTTTCTATGTGCACATTTTCAATTTGTATCCGACCATCAGTGGTTTCTTTTACCATTGGTCTACAAACGTCTTGGGGAGTGAGAGTACAGCAGAGTGACACAACTTTCAGACTTCCTTCAACCTGCTTTGCTAATATTGACATGAAGGATGGTTGTTGGGCAAATTTTAGCTTCAGCATGCAATGTTTTAGCTGCATAACTCCCATTAATGTTAAAAGGAAGCTGTGTAGCTAAAATGTTTCAGTATTTTGAAAGTAAAACTAAGTATTTGTTAATGCCTGCTCGTTTTCATCTTCAGTTTTTACCTCTGTTTGGATTATTGGCTCCTAAAGTTGTTTTAGCTTTGATTATGTAGCAGTCTCTTGTATGCTATGTATTCGGCTATTTGCAAGGAAACAGATAACTCTGGGTCAGTGTCTGCAGTTTGCTGCTGCTGGGCTGCTGCTTTCCTATAGGTAGATCTAGAGCCGTGGATCTCAACCTATTTACCATTGTGGGCCACATATGCAGTTCTCTGTGTTAGGTGGGCAGCATCCACACATCTATATACTACATGTTTGGCACTGAGAATGTTACATGGACCGCAGCTGTGTGCAGATTGGGCCACAGATGGCCTTTGGGCTGCGAGTTGAGAACCACTGGTCTAGAGGCTTATTTTCTCAGTATCGGGTAAGCTAATCTTTTGTTGGATTGCTAGGGCAGAATGCATTTTATGCAAGTCCCTCGCCTGTTGCACCTTACTGGTTCATTGCTCAGTCCCGTGAAGTGCTGAACATTGACCCCAATCCAGTAAAGGACTTTAAGAATATACATAAATTACACCAACTTCAGCAAGACTACTCAGGTGCTTAAAGATAAGCATGTGCTCAAGTGCTTTTGCTATATGGAGGCCTGAGTACTCGATACCTCTCAGGATCAAGCTTTTTTATATCTTTGCTTGGTGTTAAAATTGACTGGAATATCTGAACTGAGGTTGTAAATGAAGGAACTGCCTATTTAATCCCTTGCTTTTTCTGAATTCCTTTTCAGGATCCCCACTTGATGAAGTATGTATTGTTACCCAAAGTACATTATGGGTGCTATTGCCAATTGGTAGCGCTTAATTATTTAAGTCCTAGATTTTAATCATGATTTAAATCAGCAAGCAAGAAACCTTGATTTAAATCATCAGTATTAATCATATTTTGCATTTGTACATTTTAGTTACTTTCCTATAGAGTGGTTGATTCTCATTGGTTGTTAACCATTAAAATATGTTGATTTGCAACTAAATATAGTTTATTATACTAAATTTGAAACTTCTTTTGCTAACCAGGGTGATACACTATTATCTATATACATTTATTTAAATAAATAAATAAATATAGCTTAACTTACATTAATTCAGTCTTTTTACATTTTTGTTATGTTAGAAAGGGCAAATTATGAATTTTTCATTTTATGTGATGATTTTTTTTACTTGTGATTTATGTCAAGTTTTATTTGGATGAAAATTCAAATTTAATTAATGTACAAAACCAACTTTTTAAAAATTAAATAAAACTACTTTATGTTAAATATGCTGGATATATAAAAATGTTTATCCAAACATCTTTTGCATTTGAAACTAACATTTATTAAACAAAGGAAGTGTCTGTAGTTAGTGAATTGAACTGATTGTTTCTGGTCACTGTCTTTCAAGTTTTTAGAAATAGCAGATCTCATCCTCACACCTCGTTTTTATTCATAGACTGGAAGAGGAAACAAGCTTCTCTGCTTTTTCAACTCCCAAATGGTTTCTTAACTATGAATGAACAAATCCCAGAATAAACTGAAATGAAGAAACTATTCTCTCTGCACCTGCAGAAGAGGTTGCTGCTATCAAAAGCTGGTTTAGCACTTCAACAAATTCTGGTTCCAAGTGTTTAGCCAGTGACTTCCACCGTTGAGGGGTTTGACTTTTTAAACTTGGTAGCACGTGTACTGCTTAATATTATTTTTTTTGTATTTAATTTAAATGATTTTAACAGACTGTAATAAGTTTAGGCCTTAACATAGATTTTCAACTTAAAAATGAATTTTAAATAGGTATATTTTAAAAAATACCTTGTATTTTAATTTAAATTTTAAAAAAGTAAAAAAAAATCATTTTTAAAAAAGAGGAAAAATCTATTTTTATCCACTGCAAAGTTTAGATTTGGTTGACATTGGAGAGGTCATGTTTATTTTTAATAAATAAAAAATGAAATTCCTGCCATGATCTAATGTGGAAGTTCCCTGAAAAAAAAATCCAGTTGAATGGGTGAGGGCTTGCTAATAGTATTCCAGTCAGACCATCGTTATGAAGAGATTAAAGACTGCTTCCCTAACACCTCACCTCAAACTTCTCTGGCAGCTGATTAATCCAGAACAGTTGAGGGCACTCATTTAGGGACCTGTGGCTGCAAAGGCTGTTGAGTTCCCAGTTATATCTGGTTGAACAAAGGTCCCCAATATGTGGGGTGCACCCCCTACCCCAGGGGGATGTGGAGGAACATCTGGGGGGCATGGAGGGGCCATCCCTAACCGGAGTGGGGAGAGAGCACCTTCCAGCTCCTCCATGCCTCCCACCCCCAGCAGCATTCCTAGCTCCTGGCCCTGTCCCCAATCTTGGCGTGGCTCTGCTCCTCGCTAGGGGCAGCCCCGGCTGCGGCCCCGCTCCCAGCCCCGGCTGCGGCCCCACTCCCAGCCCCAGACATACCTCTGGCTGAGACCCTAGCTTCTACCCCCTTACCCCTGTCTGCGTCCCTGCTCCCGGCCCTGGTGGAGAAGGGGGAGTGCGGACAGGGGTAAAGGGGGGCATGACCCTCACGTTTGGGGACCTCTGGTGTAGAAGCTTCCATGCTGATGATGCTCATTTTAAAAAAAAAAGTGTTAATTAAATTTGTGACTGAACTTCTTGGGAGAATTGTATGTGTCCTGCTCTGCCATATATTTCATATTATGGCAGTCTTGGATGATGACCCAAGAACACTTTCACTGCAGATTTCACAAAACGTAAAGACGGTACTGTGAGATTTCTAAAAATAGCTACAGCACTTGACCTAAGATTTAAGAATCTGAAGTGCCTTCCAAAATCTGAGAGGGATGGGGTTTGGAGCATGCTTTCAGAAGTTTTAAAAGAGCAACACTCCAATGCAGAAACTACAGAACCTGAACAACCAAAAAAGAAAATCAACCTTCTGTTGGTGGCACCTGACTCCGATGATGAAAATAAATGTGCATCAGTCCACACTGCTTTGGATCATTATTGAGCAGAACCCATCATCAGCGTGGAAGCATGTCCTTTGGAATGGTGGCTGAAGAATGAAGGGGTTTATGAATGTTTAGCATATCTGGCATGTAAATACCTTTGCAATGCCAGCTACAAAAGTGCCATGTGAATGCCTGTTCTCACTTTCAGATGACACTAAATGAGAAGTGGGTAGTATTTTCTCCCATAAAAGTAAACAGACTTGTTTGTTTTTAGCAATTGGCTGAACAAGAAGTAGGACTGAGTGCACTTTTTTTTTTTTGAGTGCAGTTACATAAAATTCTACTTTTGTAAATTGCATTTTCATAATAAAGAGATTGCACCACGGTGTTTGTATGATGTGAACTGAAAAATACTATTTTGTTTCTTTTTCACAGTGCAAATATTTGTAATAAAAACAATGATATAAAGTGAGCACTGTACACTTTGTATTCTGTGTTGTAATTGAAATCCATGTATTTGAAAATGTAGAAAATTATTTAAATAAATTATATTCTGTGATTAACAGTGCAATTCAAACTGCAATTAATCACATTTTTTAATCCTCTGATAGTCCTAATTTAGAATGCCCTAAAAATAAGAAAAGTTGAGCTAGCATGACTTGTGTTGTGTGTGAGAGGTTAGTGCAACTCAAAATTGTCTGCATGGAAGGCTGCAATATTACCATCTTGGTCAAGTGTTTGAGTCTTCTGAAGCAATGTTATTGCTCAGAAAGGAAACAGTAAGTAAATTGGTGGGGTTTTTATTTTTTTTTATTTTCAGAGAACTTTAATAATAATAATTGTGACAATACCCCCAATTTGCAGTTTTCTCAATTAACCGGGGGGGAAATTAGTTACCTGCATTGCTGTTTTTGGAATCAGTTTTGCTGAGACTAGTGTCAAATCTTAGAGAGCACTTGTTCAATATTCTGGCAGTAATAAATAAAATAAAAGCTACAGTGAAGCTACAGAATGAAAACCAGTTTTTAAAGAATTTCTAATTTAACTTATTGGAACACATCTGTCTGTCCTTTCTGTTAATTTTTTCCCAGCCTTCTTCCTTAACTCTCTGTTCACCCACCAAAAGCTTTGTCCATGCCTTAGTCATTTTGGCTCCTCACTAAAGCAACCTTCTTCTTTCTCTGACCCTCTGCCTCCCTTCTGCCTACTAAAAGTACTGCTGCCAAAATCTCTTTCCACAGAGACCAGGTTCCTCACCTTGAAATTCTTCTTTGGCTCTTTGTCTCCTCTTGTATCACATCTCTATTCTTTGTCCAGTGTGTCTTCGACAGTATCTCTGCTCTCATAGTTTGCCAAGGGAGAAAAGCTTTTGGTGAAAGCTTTTTCACCAGTTGGCATCACTACTGTAAGCCCCCTAGTAGTAGGGGCTTATTTGATGTTCATAAAGAGCAACATGCACTATGGGGCTGCATAAGTAATTAGAACAACTTGAGACATGTCAGATTCAGAGGATGTGTTTTGAGGATGCTGAAAGCAGGGATGTAAAAAATTAGGTTGTAACTAACTTTTTGGGTTCAATTTAAAACACAGATCCTGCAAGAGGACCTCTGTGCATGGATCCTCTTGCAGTATCTGGGCCTAAATTATGGAGTCACTGTCATTGGATCCAAATGTATCAAGTGTACAAAAAGACAAGCCAAGGGCATTTTATAAAGATCTTTATAAAATATTCCTTTATTTTTAACACTTTACAAAATATGTACAGTTTAAAGTATGTACAATCGAATACACATTCTGCAACCATGAGTTTAGAACTTAGTGTTGGGATAAAATGTTCATTAAAATATTTGCTAGAATATTTTTCCTCCTAAGGTAAGCCAGTTTGAGATGCATACTATTCACGCTATTACTTTCAAACTACCAAACTGAATTTGATTACTGACATTGCCTGCATGCTACTTTTGCATGTTTCATGTTCATGCTGTATGTGATTGTTTAGATTTGTGTTTCTGTTGATTGATCTAAGGCCACACGAGAAAAAGATAATTAGCCTGACTGTGGACTATAGCCCATCTGTAAAAAAGATACATAACATAACTCATTAAACAAAAAAAAACTTACTGTGACTTTTTCATTATACGATAGGAATAAAAGACAGAAAAGAACATCAAGCATGGTACTTGAAAATATCAAAACTGGCACTGGCTTTGGCAATTATCCACTCAAAGCCTCCAGAAAAAAGCAGCAAAGAATACACAGAGCATCTTGCTAAAATTATATCTGGACAGGATCTTAAATGGAGATCAAAAGTTGAAGCATTAGAAGCTGAAGTCCTTAGATTACGTCAGGAGCTTCTTTTGAACAAGATCTGTCCAAGATTCTGCTTGGAAAATAGTAAGTCTCTGAAGTTGTTTTTGAATAACATCTATGTGCACTGCACTAACATTTGAAAGACAAAATATCAGAGTGTTTTTGCTTAACAATAGTTTTTTTTTTGTTTTTTTTTTAATGCATGGGTAAAGGTGTCTTAAATGCAGGAATCTTTATTTTTGTTTTTTTCCAAAAAGTGTACAGTGGTGAGACACTAGTTTTAGTTATAACAGGAATTAATGTAAAAATTTTGAGATCTACTTAGTGTTGTTAAAAAAAAAAAACTTTATTCACTTTATTCTCTAACCACATTAAACAGGCTTAAAAATCAGAATTTGGGCCTAATATGTGATATATTGATCTATATGAAAAAAAATTGTAGAGGATAATATCCTAATTTTCTAATGTGTATCTAATCTAAGAAGTTCTGAGACCAGAAATTGTGACTGGGGTTGGTGAGGAGGAAGTCTGAGTTGCAAGGTGCTGCAGTCTTTAGTGAAATATGCTGGTAGATTTCTGTGCCCCTGTCTATGATTTGGCTTACAGGACAGTCTGTTTTAAAAAAAAAATGTGGTCAGGTTTTATCTAGTGGCATTATTTTTTTCACACCAGTGTTTTTGTTTAACTTTTGTCTACGGGAGGAGTTTCCTTCCCCTAATTTTTGAAATGAGGAGGAGGGGATGAATTTGATTTTTCAGCTACCAGCCTTAATGGTGAATAGTTATTTGGATGGATTGATGTACAGATATAGCCTCCACCATAAAAATAGGCAATTTTATA
This sequence comes from Lepidochelys kempii, assembly GCF_965140285.1. Classification (NCBI taxonomy): domain Eukaryota; kingdom Metazoa; phylum Chordata; order Testudines; family Cheloniidae; genus Lepidochelys; species Lepidochelys kempii. The sequence goes on from NC_136382.1 coordinate 61,935,403, forward strand.
CTGTTAATCTCTCATCTGCATTCAGTGTTATTTGGGGTCTCCATTATGGCAGTTTCTGGACTTTTGTCCCTTTTTTGGTATATCTCTGCTTTCCTTCCTGTTATATTCCCAGCCTCCTTTCTCCGTACCCCCATCCCATACACACTACTCTACTTTAAGCAGTATTTCAAGAAGAGGAACTCTCAAGCTCACAGATTGCCAGTGATTGACTTAGTATTCTGAAGAGCTGAAAGATATGAATGTGGGAGGCTTATTATCAGGGTAGACTGCTCCTCTGTACTGGCTACAAAGGATATTGGAATTGGGGATGTGGGGTCTGCAGAACATGTCAACCAACTGGAAATGAAACCAGTTCACCTGGAACTTCTGCATTTCAAGCTTTGTATTTTACAGTCTTGTCCAGAGAGGTGTCTTACCTCCTCAATCAACCAGGGGCGAGGAGTGAAGCTCTGCTTTGAGAGGCACTATTAATTCTGAGACAGAGAAGAGCAGATGTGTTCTGGGTGATGGAGTCTCTATCAAGAGATATTGAGTTTCTCAGCCCTAGTTTAGTCACTGTGAAGGTGGTTCACATACCTGACCCTGATGATTGTAGCCAAGTTAGCCTTTGTTTCGTCCTTACATGGACTTGTGTCTCTTGCAGAAGAGTAGTCCCTTAATCTCCGCAGATCAGGCATCCAACTCCAGGCATCCAACTGGGTCATCAATACGCTTTATGAAATCTCACTGACTAGTACAAAAAAGTCTGGAGTTTCCCTTCATTGTGCTGTGCAAATGGGGGCATTTCCCCTTTTCATATGCTACCTATGAATTTTCTACAGTTCAGCCAGAAAAGAAAAATTATGTCACAATACCTAAAGCAGGGTGGGCAAACTTTTTGGCCTAAGGGCCACATCTTGGTGGTAAAATTGTAGGGCCATGAATGTAGGGCTGGTGCAGGAGGGGGTGTGGAGTGCGGGAGGGGGCTCAGGGCAGGGGGTTGGCATGCAGAAGCGGTGCGGCAGGGAGCTCAGGGCAGGGGTTCAGGGTGCAGGAGGGGTTTGGGATACAGGCTCCAGCCCGATACCACTTACTTCAAGCAGCACCGGGGTGGCAGCAGTGTGCAGTGGAGCTAAGGCAGACTCCCTGCCTGCCCTGGCCCAGCGCCGCTCCCGGAAGTGGCCAGCATGTCCAGCAGGGGCTCCTGGGGATGGGATGGAGAAGGGCAGGTGGCTCCGCCGTGTGCTGTCCTCGCCTGCGGGTACTACCCCCCACCCCTCGAAAGCTCACATTGGCAGCTGTTCCCCGTTCCTGGCCAATGGGATCTGTGGGAGGTGATACCTGCAGGGTGAGGGCAGCGCACGGAGCCCTCTGCCCCCCCCCCCGGGGGGGGGGCTGCAGGGATGTGGTGCTGGCTGCTTCCGGGAGTGGCGCAGGGCCAGGACAGGTAGGGAGCCGCAGGCCATAGTTTGCCCTCCCCTGACCTGAAGAGTCAAATTCCATCACTTACTACTACGGGAGGATCTATGGATGGCTTCTTTGTGGGATTTCATGCCTCAGTGTTTCTAAAAGCCATCAAACCCTGTATATATTTCCAAGGTGAAACAATTTCAGGGAATTCAGTCTAATATTCAAAACACTGTACCACTGTTCAATAGCCACTCTTTCTTTAGAACTGCTTTAATTCAAAGTGGCACTCCTAGTTGTGATGATCTGAGCTAGGCAAGAAATGAGCTAGCTGCCTCTTGTAATTTTCCATTTATTACCTTTTATCCTAACAGTTTTGTCCTGAAAACTGTGCCAAGCTTCATTTCATGGAAGAATTCTGGTTTCATATTAATTAAGAGGTTTTTTCGCCTTTCTTCTGCTCAAACCTGAAATATGACAGATGGGATTTCTGGCAATTTTCCAGGGAAAAGGACACAAAACATTCAGGTCAGCTGACGGTCTCTCTTTGGTTTGGAGAAGCACAAAAGACAAAGTGGCTACATTTAGCGATCCTCTGAGGCAGGTTTCCTTACCCATCATTAATAAGAGCTCATCAAATCCAAGGATCATATTGCTGCTTGGCAAGAAAGTGAGTCAGTCCTTGTAGCAGACCTCTGAAAAGCTCACACCTGATATTCCAGCTCAGGAAGGTATTGCTAATCTTGAAATGGACAGAAAATTGCAGATTGGCTCCAATCCTTCCAGCATACGGTGAATGGAGTATTAGAGGGTAGATGATGTTGTATTTGAAGGGCTGTAATTCAGTTAGCCAACATGTATCTTAGCAAAGGTCGTCAAGGGGTACATTTCTCCCATCTACATTTTCTAATTTGGTTCATCTTACTATTCAGAGTAAATTGATATGAATTACTAGACACACTTGCTGTATTAAAAGGAATTTTTCTGTACCTCTAAAACAGGTTTGTTCTTTCTGCTAAGGCCCACAGATCCATGAGTACTCCAGTCTGCTTATAGCTTGGGGGCAGAATGAGAAAGGAACCAGGTAGGATTAGGGAAAAAACTGACTTCAGGGCAACCAGCCCCTGCTCTCCCACTTCCATTAGGGGAGTGAAGCCAGATGGACAGCGTGTCAGATGGAGAGCTTTTTGCTTTTAAGCTTTACCATACAATTTTAGATGTGTGCTCTCTCCATAATCATGGTAGCAATAGTTCTGTCTTTAGGGAAGAAGGAAATTCATTTATCTCTTCCTGGACAAACTTTTTGATTTGGGCTCTGGTTAGTGAGAGCAAAAGCAAGCACAGAGTCGGATGGTTCCTGGAATATCTTGGATTTAGGACAAACCCAGACACATGATGCCAAGGAAGCCAATCACAGGCCTGGGCTGAGGATGAACACGCTATTGCTGACTCTCCTAGTGTGGTGTCTTTTGTTTTTTGTTTTTGTTTTTTTGGTGAGAGATGGGATTTAAGAGGGGACAGGCACTCTTCTTGTGATGATGCGAGAAGCTTCTGCTCCCTCTTGAAGTTCTGCCTTGCAGGAGGAGTCTGTCCCTTCACTTGCAGCACTCACGGGAGGTGAGAGTGGGGGGAGAGAGCAGAGAGCTCAGCAGCACAGCACAGTGCTGCTCTCCCTCCCCCTCCTTCCTTTCTGTGGGCAAACGGGATGATTCCTGTGCACCTCCTCTCCCCTCACTGCAACACCCACCTTGTGAAGAAGGGATGGGGACAAGCCCCATTGCAGCTCCCCCAGACTGGTGCAGCGGTGGTGGGTATGAAGAATCCCAGAAGCTGTAGAAGAAGTGTAAGTGGTGGGGGGTGCAAAACTGTTTGGGGGGAGGGTGGTTGGAGGCCTGGTAGATGTGGGTCTGGGGATGAGGTAGATGTGGAGGCTGGGTGAGGCATTGGTATGGGTAGTGGGCAGATGTGAGGGCTGGAGGACAGACAGTTGCTGTGACAGGCAATTGTGGGGGTGGAACAGGCAGGGCAGAAAAGGTGGGGGAGTAGCACTGTATGTAAGGGAGCAGTATGACTGCTCAGAGCTCCGGTACGAAACTGCAGAAAAACCTGAGTGTCTCTGGATTAAGTTTAGAAGTGTGAGCAACAAGAGTGATGTAGTGGTGGGAGTCTGCTATAGACCACCGGACCAGGGGGATGAGGTGCGTAAGGCTTTCTTCCGGCAGCTCGCAGAAGCTACTAGATCGCACGCCCTGGTTCTCATGGGTGACTTTAATTTTCCTGATATCTTCTGGGAGAGCAATACAGAGGTGCATAGACAATCCAGGAAGTTTTTGGAAAGCGTAGGGGACAATTTCCTGGTGCAAGTGCTAGAGGAGCCAACTAAGGGGGGAGCTTTTCTTGACCTGCTGCTCACAAACCGGGAAGAATTAGTGGGAGAAGCAAAAGTGGATGTGAATCTGGGAGGCAGTGACCATGAGTTGGTTGAGTTTAGGATCCTGACACAGGGAAGAAAGGTAAGCAGCAGGATACGGACCCTGGACTTCAGGAAAGCAGACTTCGACTCCCTCAGGGAACGGATGGGTAGGATCCCCTGGAGGACTAACATGAAGGGGAAAGGAGTCCAGGAGAGCTGGCTGTATTTCAAGGAATCTCTGTTGAGGTTACAGGGACAAACCATCCCGATGTGTCGAAAGAATAGTAAATATGGCAGGCGACCAGCTTGGCTTAACGGTGAAGATCTTAAACGGATCTTAAACATAAAAAAGAAGCTTACAAGAAGTGGAAGGTTGGACATATGACAAGGGAAGAGTATAAAAATATTGCTCGGGCATGTAGGAATGAAATCAGGAGGGCCAAATCGCACCTGGAGCTGCAGCTAGCGAGAGATGTCAAGAGTAACAAGAAGGGTTTCTTCAGGTATGTTGGCAAGAAGAAGAAAGCCAAGGAAAGTGTGGGCCCCTTACTGAATGAGGGAGGCAACCTAGTGACAGAGGATGTGGAAAAAGCTAATGTACTCAATGCTTTTTTTCCCTCTATCTTCACTAACAAGGTCAGCTCCCAGACTGCTGCACTGGGCATCACAACATGGGGAATAGATGGCCAGCCCTCTGTGGAGAAAGAGGTGGTTAGGGACTATTTAGAAAAGCTGGACGTGCACAAGTCCATGGGGCTGGACGAGTTGCATCCGAGAGTGCTAAAGGAATTGGCGGCTGTGATTGCAGAGCCATTGGCCATTATCTTTGAAAACTTGTGGCGAACGGGGGAAGTCCCGGATGACTGGAAAAAGGCTAATGTAGTGCCAATCTTTAAAAAAGGGAAGAAGGAGGATCCTGGGAACTACAGGCCAGTCAGCCTCACCTCAGTCCCCAGAAAAATCATGGAGCAGGTCCTCAAAGAATCAATCCTGAAGCACTAACATGAGAGGAAAGTGATCAGGAACAGTCAGCATGGATTCACCAAGAGAAGGTCATGCCTGACTAATCTAATCGCCTTCTATGATGAGATTACTGGTTCTGTGGATGAAGGGAAAGCAGTGGATGTATTGTTTCTTGACTTTAGCAAAGCTTTTGACACGGTCTCCCACAGTATTCTTGTCAGCAAGTTAAAGAAGTATGGGCTGGATGAATGCACTATAAGGTGGGTAGAAAGTTGGCTAGATTGTCGGGCTCAACGGGTAGTGATCAATGGCTCCATGTCTAGTTGGCAGCCGGTATCAAGTGGAGTGCCCCAAGGGTCGGTCCTGGGGCCGGTTTTGTTCAATATCTTCATAAATGATCTGGAGGATGGTGTGGATTGCACTCTCAGCAAAATTGCAGATGATACTAAACTGGGAGGAGTGGTAGATACGCTGGAGGGGAGGGATAGGATACAGAGGGACGTAGACAAATTGGAGGATTGGGCCAAAACAAATCTGATGAGGTTCAAGAAGGATAAGTGCAGGGTCCTGCACTTAGAACGGAAGAACTCAATGCACAGCTACAGACTAGGGACCGAATGGCTAGGCAGCAGCTCTGCGGAAAAGGACCTAGGGGTGACAGTGGACAAGAAGCTGGATATGAGTCAACAGTGTGCCCTTGTTGCCAAGAAGGCCAATGGCATTTTGGGATGTATAAGTAGGGGCATAGCGAGCAGATCGAGGGACATGATCGTCCCCCTCTATTCGACATTGGTGAGGCCTCATCTGGAGTACTGTGTCCAGTTTTGGGTCCCACACTACATGAAGGATGTGGATAAATTGGAGAGAGTCCAGCGAAGGGCAACAAAAATGATTAGGGGTTTGGAACACATGACTTATGAGGAGAGGCTGAGGGAACTGGGATTGTTTAGTCTGCAGAAGAGAAGAATGAGAGGGGATTTGATAGCTGCTTTCAACTACCTGAGAGGTGGTTCCAGAGAGGATGGTTCTAGACTATTCTCAGTGGTAGAAGAGGACAGGACAAGGAGTAATGATCTCAAGTTGCAGTGGGGGAGGTTTAGGTTGGATATTAGGAAAAACTTTTTTACTAGGAGGGTGGTGAAACACTGGAATGCGTTACCTAGGGAGGTGGTAGAATCTCGTTCCTTAGAAGTTTTTAAGGTCAGGCTTGACAAAGCCCTGGCTGGGATGATTTAATTGGGGATTGGTCCTGCTTTGAGCAGGAGGTTGGACTAGATGACCTCCTGAGGTCCCTTCCAACCCTGATATTCTATGATTCTATGAATTGATGTGGGAAGTAGGAGGACGGGATTGATTTGTGGGATTTGGGGGCAGAATTAATTGCTGGGCAAAGGTGTGCAGATGTGGGGGTCAGAGGTCCTGTGCAGGGGTGAGGGGTGGGACAAAAATCACCTTATTCAATAAATCTGGGAGAGTGGGCAACACTAACTGTCTCTTGTGTGCACACACACACACACTGGGAATGGGCATGAGGAGTTCAAAAATCAAAAGACAGAGCAAAAGCCACAATATAATCTGTTTCTTTTTTTTTTAAAAAAAGAAAAACCTAAGATTTTTGGACCCAATTTCATGATTTTTGGGGTCTGACTTTTGATCTCTTGATGTTGGAAATACTGTGAATACTATCAAGTACAAGGTCTTTAACAGAAGATGAAGATGGCCATAGTGGAAAACAATGGTGTCACAGAAATATAAACCCAGTTCTTATTAAAGCTTGTTGGGAATTCTGATCTCCTACTCAGCCATTGCTCAATAATCCAAAGTGCATATGTTTGTCCATTAATTGCAGGCATTAATTGTACCTATCCAGTAATATCCGCTACCTCTTCCATTGGCAAAGATCTAGCTCCAATTTTATATTCTCCCTTTCCACAACTGTTGAATGTGGAGAATTAGATGGATGTTTGTTTGGTTGGAAGAGATCTTCCTAATTTAGTTCAGGGAAGGAGACAGCATAGGATCTGCCAGCTGAAATGTAATTCATTGAGGTCTCAGACTCTTAGTGCACAGCTCCTTCCATGGATAACAGACCAGTTCTGGTCACAGCACATACTGTTCTGAAAATTAACTTTATCCCTCTGTACTCAAGTGGGGAAAAAAGCAGTGCTCTCAGCCACATGTCTCAAATGGGAGATTCCATCCCTCTTCTCCCCAAACAAACTTCTGTATAGAGAGTCTACTCAGTCAATGGCTCGACTGGTATCAACCCCCTTGTTTCACAAGTGGAAAACCATTGAATAGTACTGGTCTATTATGGCTCTGTTATGGCTTTCCAGATATAACTTCCCCATTAAATGTCAAGTTTCTGCTACAAAATGGGTGACCTGAACTACGTGGCTGTTACAATTACAAATAGTATTCATAAAACTAAATGGAATTCATAACTGGACACAGATAAATACCCTATACCATCACACTGTCCACCATGGCTCGTCTGTCAAAGTCAGATTAACCACGGGGCTGCTGCACTCAGAAGTATCTCGCTCATCGTGTACCAGTTTGGTGGGCTGATGACTGAACTCTTTGCATCTGGAAATATTAGAAAAAGTGCCCTGCAGACTCTGTGTCAGGACCTGGGATGTGTGGTGGTGAGTGACATCCTCCAGAGTTGGGTAGGACCCTGTTGTATATATTTCCTCACACCTTTCATACTGGTCCCCTGGACGATATATGAGATAGGAATGAGAGCGCAGCAGTAATACTGTTTAGGCCTTTCTGGCTGAAGAGGCTATAGCTCTCAGGCTTGATTTAACCTAGTGTTGGATATTTGGATGTCTCTGTCTCACAGAGGAGGTCATCTAGTGCAAGACCAATCCTCCATCTGGGACCAGAAAGGTTTAAAATGAATACTTTAAAGTGATTGTTTTCCTAGACCCCAAAAGAGAAGTCAACAAATAGAGCATGTGCTACTGGTTAATGCAAAGTCAATATTTAATTACTGTGTTAAACCAGTAACACATAAACTTGAATTTCTCCCGGAAGGCTTTTGTCTGTTCAAGGGTGTCCAAGCAAAAAGATTGAATCTTTGTCATATAATGTTCTCTTCATGTTTAAGAAATGTATTTTTTTGTACAAATCCCAACATTAAATAGGGCATTGACCTTATTCTAACTTTGCAAGGAGAAAGAGCATGGCCTTGGAACCTCATTCTGCACTACCGAGATTGGACCTCTTCAGGAAGCATTGGTACGTTTCCTGTCCTGATGACTGTCTCCAATCAGCTGAGGCTTTACATTTAAAGTTGGGAGCATTCTCTAATGAGATGTTGTATAGTACTTTAAATTCAGACAGATAGCTCTGACAGTTATTATAGCATTCATTCGTAACTAAATTCAACAAATATTGCTTCTCCAGTTAAGCATCGAATTCCAGTCCTCAGGAGCACTGACAGTCTCAGGGCACAGTAGTTATGCCTTATAGATTGAGATCCATTAGCTGTCCATTATTCACCAAATTCTGCACATTGATTATCCAGTCTTACCCAATTGTTATGCTTATAAAAAACACACGGAATCTTTTTCAAGGGTATAAGGCAATACGCCGCTTTTATTGAGGGTACAGTTTAAGCATTAAAATCAGCATATGCTTCCATTCTCTTTCTCACATGCGTGTACTCCCCCACCCCCCCAAAAAAATTTCTGCCGCTCAATCTTATAGTTACCAATCCTTAGTGTGGTTTGGTCAGTTTCAGTGGCCAGCTGAAACTGCACACAAGGGAGGGGAGGAACTGAAGCTGGCTCTCTGTTGGCTGCGTCCGAAGCTCCAATGTTGATGCAGAATGAATCCAAAGTTCCATGGCAGTACACCCTACTTTTATAAGTTCCCATAAAGTCTATGGACCTTGCTGTGTCAAATCGGAGCTGTTAATCATGAGGTAGTCAAGGTTGCTCCCAATCAGCATTATTTTGGGTTATTACTGGGAGTATCCACAGCAATTTCTTATCTCATCCCTCTGGCTCACCTCTTTATCTTATCCTTGGGGTGTATGCCTTTGCTTTAGGGTCGTAAATCTGTCATCCAGGTGATTCTGATGATAAGGTTAGTTCCTCTCGACCATCCAGCCCATCAGTACTGGCGCCTCCTGTCTCTTCTCTGTTAGCATGCCATACATTCTTCATTCACACACAAAACAGTAAATAATTTCAAAAGCATGAATTACAGTCATAACACTTCTGTCCTTCTAAAAACAATCATTAACATGTAAAGCAAAAAATAAAACCAAAACAATTTCTTCTTAGTAATTCAAAGCTAACAAAATAAGCAAAATGGAGTACAATTTACTCGATAACTTCTCCCCATTAGGCTTTTTGCCTACACAATGCCATTTCCTTTCTTTTGGTAGAACTCTTCTTCATATCTTAATGCCTAGGTTTAAAGGTATATCTGCCTCGTTTCAGATGTTCTGTAAAAGGTGATCCTACTTCTCACACTGAAGGTAAACTGCTATGAAAATCCCACTATAGCAGATGTGTGGGGCTTAGCATAAAGAAGAATAAGAAAACTTACCTGTTCTTATTACTTGAAAAAGGAATTTTTAGATAAGACCTAGCTCACCCTGCAAATATGTGGATCATCCAGAATAGAGATAGAAATTGACATCCAAAGATTTGGGTTGTGCATTAAGTGGAATTTACCATGCTCTGCTGTAGGAGAAATTATTGTGTTCTTTCCTCAAAGTATATTTATCAGAATCTGTCATTTTAGGAAAGTGAATTTGAATTATTCTGACTTTGAGACTTGGGCAAATACCAAACAGTGAGTGTGTGCAGAATCAGAATTAGAATTTGGGAGTTCTGAATGCTTGATTCATGCTCATTTCTCAGAGTCTATTCTTAAACGGGAAATCTGTAGTATAATCAGTTTTCTTGAATTGCAGTCCTGTGTTTTTTAATCAGAAAAGACCATTCTTCCTTTAATTTTTGTAAAGGTCTGCTGAAGTATATAAGCAAACCCTAGAGTAATTGGTGTAAAAATCTCTCGAAAAAGAATGTGTTGCTTGCTCAATATAGAGAATCTTGTAAGCATTTACCATCTGCAGAACTATTCTGAAATAATACATAGAGGATGTAAATAGGTCCTGGGCAGAATTCATTTTATTGACTCAAAGAAATAAGGTCAAAAGCAGACCTTGTTTCCAAGGGACCATAACTGCCATAATCATATTAGTGTGTTAAACTTCTTGAAGTTGTGAAGGAGGTTTTTCTGCAAACCCAGCAGCTTAGCTTTTAATGAGTGCAATCGTTACAAAAAAGTAATGTGGTAGAGAGAGGCTTACATAATAAGCCAGTTAAAAAAAAAAAGCCACAAAAATAAATAGTTGAAAGGGTGGAAAAATGAAGTGAATAAACCTGATTCATCGTTCATGAAAGTCTACTTAGCAATATTTCAGTCGCTGAAGACTTAATGAAGGGTAACAAGGATGCATCGATGTGAAAAGAGACAGCAATAAAAACAAATACCCCAAACCAGAATGTTCTTTTATGCGGTTCCCCTCCCTTCTCTGAATGTATTGACTCGTGATTTTATGTTTGATTCACCAAGTCAGTATTGACAATTTGGATCTGTTTTTGTTCCTAAGTGTTTTTTATTATTAGCTTTATTAGATCTGATCCTTGCTCGCAACCATTTGATTATCAGGAGAAGTTGAGCTAACTTAGAGGCTCCCAAACTGCGGTTCATAGAGCCCAAGATGGTGGTAACAGTGCTAGCTATCACATGGTGCTGGATCTTCTTCCTCCTCCTTTCCAGCATTATAGACCAAAAATACATTCCTAACAGCTAAGCAACTGTTGTAATTGCCACAGGGATGACATGCCAAACATTGAAATTCAAGTATCTTATGATCCAGGACCCTTCTCTGATCAGCTATGATATTTACAGAACTAAAGCCTTTTACTGCTTACAACAGAGTTCCACCTCATCCCAGCTTTTAAAAAGAAGTAACTTGTAAGTGATGTTGTAAAGCTTAATTTATTGTAACAAACAAACAAAACCCAACTTTATTTAAAAAAATTATTTAATGTTCCTAACTGACAACATTGTATTTACCTATCATACCTTTTACAAAATACAAGCATTTACAAGTATGGATATGTATCTAAATACATAGATATAAAATTATCAAAACCACCTAAATTTCTTTTTATCAACTAAGGCACTTAGCGTCATAATGGTCATTGAAGGTCAATGGGATTTAGGCTCATTCTTGATTAAGGTGCTTTTGACAATTTTAGCATAAACAAATTGCCACATAATAAATATAAACACATTTTTATCAAGTTAAAAAGAATGGACATTTCAGCCCAGCCCAGCAATCTTAACTCTGACCCCTGTATTTTTTTAAAAAATATATTTTTTGTTATCTTGATTTTGGTATCAAAATATTTTCAAAGGATATTGTTTAGCGACAAATGTCAATAGATAAATATATACTATATTTTAAGAGATTGCTGATGAAAGAATAGTATTTATTTTGGGGCAGAGCTAAAGTTTGCACACTTTTCTTTAATTACCAAGGGGGGAAAAATGTGACTGTGGGTGTTTTTATATTCACAGTGTGCATCAGTCTTGAAATGTGGATACTCCACAGCAGCACATCTGTAAGCATTTATGGAGACTCGTCATCATGGGATAGAAGTGTTGGTGCGCAAATGATCAGGAACTGAGTCATGTGCCCAGTACTGTCTCTCAGTGATAAGAGCAGCTCACTGTACATGCTCTGCCTGTTTGTTTGGAGTGAGAAGGGGGATGGCCTCAAACTTGGCTCTAGCAGACCATTCCATATCTCGTCTCCTTCCTTCGGTATCTCTTCTGTTCCTCACCCCCCCACCCCCCTTTTTTTCCCTTCACCACTCTGCTGACCTCAGCAGGGGACTTATTTTGCCTTGGTCTTCATAGACAAGGTCAGTTACCACACTGCTGCACTGGGTAGCACAGTGTGGAGAGGAGGTAAGCAGTCCTCAGTGGTGAAAGAACAGGTTAAGGACTATTTAGAAAAGCTGGACATGCACATGTCCATGGGGCCAGATGCAATGCATCTGAAGGTGCTGAGGAAGTTGGTTGATGTGATTGCAGAGCCATTGGCCATTATCTTTGAAAACTCATGGCAATCCGGGGAGTTCCCGGATGACTGGAAAAAGGCAAACATAGTGCCCATCTTTAAAAAAAGGAAGAAGGAGAATCTGGGGAACTACAGATCGGTCAGCTTCACCTCAGTCCCTGGAAAAATCATGGAGCAGGTCCGCAAGGAATCCATTTTGAAGCACTTGAAGGAGACGAAGGTGATCAGGAACAGTCAACATGGATTCACCAAGGACAAGTCATGCCTGACCAACCTGATTGCCTTCTATGATGAGATAACTGGCTCTGTGGATATGGGGAATGCGGTGGACATGATATATCTTGACTTTAGCAAAGCTTTTGATATGGTCTCCCACAGTATTCTTGCTAGCTAGCTAAAGTATGGGTTAGTTGAATGGACTATAAGGTGGATAGAAAGCTAGCTAGATCGTCTGGCTCAATGGGTAGTGATCAACGGCTCAATGTCTACTTGGCAGCCAATATCAAGCAGAGTGCCCCAGGGATCTGTCCTGAGGCTGGTTTTGTTCAATATCTTCATTAATGATCTGGGATAGATAATAATGGGATAGATTGTGTCCTCAACAAGTTTGTTGATGACACTAAGCTGGGGGGAAAGGTAGATATGCTGGAAGATAGGGATAGGGTCCAGAGTGACCTAGAGAAATTGGAGGATTGGGCTAAAAGAAATCTAATGAGGTTCATCAAGGACAAATGCAGAGTCCTGCACTTAGGATGGAAGAATCCCATGCACTGCTACAGGCTGGGGACTGACTAGCTAAGTGGCAGTTCTGCAGAAAAGGTCCTGGGGATTATAGTGGATGAGAAGCTGGATATGAGTGAACAGCGTGCCCTTGTTGCCAAGAAAGCTAATGGCATATTGGGCTGCATTAGTCGGAGCATTGCCAGAAGATCGAGGGAAGTGATTATTCCCCTCTATTCAGCACTGTTGAGGCCACATCTGGAGTATTGTGTCCAGTTTTAGGGGGCCCCCACTACAGAAAGGATGTGGACAAATTGGAGACAGTTCAGCAGAGGGCAATAAAAATTATTAGGGGGCTGGGGCACATGACTTATGAGGAGAGGCTGAGGGAACTGGGCTTATTTAGTATGCGGAAGAGAAGAATGAGGGGGGATTTGATAGCAGCCTTCAGTTACCTGAAGGGGGGTTCCAAAGAGGATGGAGCTAGACTGTTATCAGTGGTGGCAGATGACAGAACAAGGCACAATGGTCTCAAGTTGTAGTGGGGGAGGTCTAGGTTGGATATTAGGAAAAAAACTATTTCACTAGGAGTGTGGTGAAGCACTGCAATGGGTTACCTAGGGAGGTGGTGGACTCTGGCCTTAAAAATCTCTAAGGATGGAAACTTGACGAAGCCCTGGCTGGGATGATTTAGTTGAGGTCGGTCCTGCTTTGAGCTGGGGGTTGGACTAGATGACCTCCTGAGGTCTCTGCCAACCCTAATCTTCTATGATTTTATGACTAGGCAAATGCATCTGTGCATCTGGACCCAATGCTCATCCCTCCTCTGGCTATGGGAGTAACTGCCTCCTTTTCCTCCTCTCCTGAGTTGACCTTAGATTTTTGTCCCATGAAAGTGAGAACTGAACAAAATAGTTTTTCAGTTATTCTTCTGGGATTAGAGAAGACTTATTTTCCTCAAACAGTGACAAAAACTTATATACAAGGATTTGAGCAGGAACACAAATTGTGGACTGTATGGAAGTAATAGCATGAGAAGTTGTGTGCTTAGGAGGTCCTCCCAGTAAATATTCAGAAAGCAGATTTTAGCTTTCAGATTTTAGCTGCACTAGACATCAGCCATGGAGGGCAACCACGATGTATTTGGTTGCATGCCTTACCCACAGTGCCAGTAATCTCTTTCTTGCCCATCTAATCCTTAATGTCCCAGCCAAATGGCAGTGTCCATGTCATTTAAATGCTTTCCATTGTCCCTAGAAAGCTCCTTGTGCACTGGATGTCCCTATGTGCGAACATTAAGCGTCTGCATCTGAAAAGACTCTGGCGACACCTCGGGTCACATTCTTCCAGGCCCTGTCCATGCAGACTGGCTCAATGACTCCCTGCCACACTTGTCTTGTTAGTATTTCTGACCAAGCTAATGTTATGCTGAAAAGGCCAGAGGCTTGAGCAGTGCAGGGAAAGATTTAAATTGGTTTGGTGGCAGTGTTCATGAGAGTCAGATAACTACCACTCTCCTCCTCTGATTGACCAATGGGATGCAGCAAACCTGTGGAGAGGCAGCTATGATATGAATCCTTCTCATTCCCCCTTTCTCCTTGGAGCAGTGCATCTCTTTCCTTTGCCAAACGAACCAACAACATTTTCCAGACCCCATGAGGAAGTGGGAAGGCTTTTTCTGGGCAGTCTCCTCCCTATCCCCACTTCCAGGGACAGTACATTTCACCTGCAGTCTAACAAAATGCCCCTGCTATTGAGACAGGAGCAGGGTTATTTCCCACAAATGAGCTCCATTATTCTCCTTTTCAGAAAATGTTGCTTGTCTCTGTAAGGATAAAATATTGTTTTGTACATATTGAATATAATTTTATATAGAGAGTTCTTAATAATTGATCTTTGGTGATTCTTTAAAAGTACAATGTTTTGATTAGATTTTTATCTAAGTCTTGGGAATCTTGCAAATGATGTAATAATTTGTAAAATTATTTTAATAGGATACATTGTCTCAAAAAATGACAGAGGCTTCCTAAAACAGTTGTTTTAACTAGTACAGTAATCTAGTTCTTCGTGTTGAAATAATGTAGGCTTTTGCAACTTCAAATCAGTTTTAGCTTTGCTACAGTTAGATTTGCATTTGAATGGTTTTGGGCAGTGTGAGTGAATAAGCTCTGTACAGGGCAGGGCCTTGAGTATTGTCCTCATTTTCTGTTCTATATAGGTTTATATACTGCGATCATCACTGTAATATCAGAGTGACTTGCAGTAGAGCATTAAGCAACGTGACTACACATCTGTCTCATATTGTTTTTTCTCTCATCCTCTCCCCAGAGGGAACAGTGTGTGCAGTGGAATGTCTTATGTCTTGTTTGGGTAGTGTATGTGTGTGGGTTTTATTAAAAAAGAAATATACCTGTTGCTGTTGCTATGTGTTTACATTCGAGAAAGTAACATAAAAAAACATACCTTGCACCTGCTGCAGACAATAGTGAGATTTATGATGATCCTTAGTTCCTGGGAAAGGTCAGATGACATTGGTCAGGGAATGGACAAGTTCACCCAGTGGTTCCATCTAGATGTTGAAAAGGACTGGAAAGAGAACTGATCTTTGTGGAACTCCACAAGTGAGAGGCCTAGTGGTGGAGGTGCAGTTTCCCATCACTACTTATTATGTGCATCCCTCCAGAAAGGACTCAACCCATTTTAGCACATTATCCTGGATGCCTGCCTCTCTCATGTGAGACACATCATGGATGATAGGTCCATCAGTGTCCATTAGCCAGGATGGGTAGTGATGGTGTCCTTAGCTTCTGTTTGCCAGAAGCTGGGAATGGGCGACAGGGGATGGATCGCTTGATAATTACCTCTTCATTCCCTCCGAGGCACCTGGCATTGGCCACTGTCAGAAGACAGGATACTTTGGTCTGACCCAGTATGGCCATTCTTATGTTCTTGAGACAGTATAATATCATGGTCAACACGTCCAGTGTTGCAGAGGGGTCCAGGAGGATGAGGATGGATGTCTGTCTTCTGTCCATTGACAGGAGGAGATCATGCATCAGTGCCACTAAGGTGGTTTCGGTTCTGTGTCCTGGCCTGAAAACAGATTAAGATGGGTCTAGAATGTTCACTTCAGTTAGAAGAGCTTGATGTGGCCATTTGCTAGCTTCTATACAATCTTGCTCAGGAACGGGAGGTTTGACATTGGGCAGTAGTTGGATAGGACTGATGTACGCAGGGCAGGTTTCTTCAGTGTTGGTTAGCGTATTATGTGTTTTTGAAGGAGGAAAGGAAAATTCCTTCTCTGGATGAGGTTGATGGCTATTTGAGGCCTGGTCTACACTTAAAAATTAGGTAGACATAGCTTTTTTGGTCAGCAGTATGAAAAATCCATACCACTGACTGATGTAGCTTAGCTGCATATATACTGGGGGTTCGGTCAGCAATGTTGATGAAAGAATGGTTCCTTCAGCATAGCTAGGGTTGCTCAAAAAGGTGGTGTTCCTATCCCAGTGGGAAAAACCATTATGTCAGCGTGGGCTGCGTTTACTTTATGGGATTATGACAGCATGGCTATGGAGATTTAGCTATGCTGGTATAGTCTCTGTAGTATAGACATACCCCCAGTCAGGAGGAGTAGCACCAATTGTTCCTGACTCTTGTGCTAGTACATGAGATAGGAAGTACATGGCATCAGAGACTAGTACTGTAGAGTGTTTTTTAAATGCACAAAGTAAAGTGGGGGGGAAAAAAACCCTGAGAAACGTTCTTCTCTAACCATTCCCCCCCCCTCAGTTCTCGTATTTAGGTGTTACTTATAACTGTAGATAACACATTGCAATCCAAAAATATTCTTTGACTTTTTTTTCCAAATTGAATGTTTCTCTTTAAGGGTTAATTGTGATCAAGTAACACATTTTTAACCAGTTGAATCTAGATTAGCTTCTAAATTGTTTAAGAACCTATTATTTAAAGCATGTTAACACATTCTAGAATGGTACGGTAATACAAATAAAAAGTATTTTTCCAGGCATAGACAAAACCCAAGATTTTTTTTTTCTAACAGCACCCATAATGTGATATCTGCATAGACTCATACTCATGAGCTGTCCTCCACTGCATAGTGCGGAAGAGAGTGGAGGAATACGCATGTGTTTTCCCATGCAGAGCATAATTTGATTTGCTTGAATGACAAAGTAAAGAGGTCACTTTCAGGGAGATCTGACAAAGAAAAAATTGGAAAGAAATGACTTAGTAGATACAATTGTTAATTAACTTTAAAATTTAGAAAAATACTATTCTTTAAGCGGAAAAAGAGTAGTGAAAAAGGCAGTGGGAGATGGGGAATGGCATACAGTTCTTTGCTTTGGAACTGATAGGAGTTCAAGTCTTATTGTACAACCAATTTATTTTACTATATGAAGTCTTTGAACCATCAAAATATTTAAAATCAGATTAAAACTGCTACTCCTAAAGTGCTCAAAGGATTTAATCAGAGATACAGGTTGGGCTACCTATTTAAGGCAGAATCTCAATAAGCATTGTTTTCAGAGATTTCTAACTTTATTAAAATGTGTTTTAAATTCCATTAGTATTAAAATTGATGACTGGAAAACAACCTATACTGTATTATTCATTTTTTGCACTTAAGATTTATGTAAAAAACATTGGATTAGATATGGTACATTCTTTGTGAAAGTGTCTCAGAAATATAAATATAACTTTCATGTTTGTATTTCAGGAAACCCAGATGCCTTTACTGAAATTCTGCTGGATCAGGAACAAATAAACCCTATAAATTGCTCAAGTCAGCTAGAAGATTCTGGGTGTGATGTATCTAGTGACTGTGTATTTGATACTGTAGACACATCGCACAACTTTGGGCACTCCAAGCATAGTTGTAACACTTCATCTTGTACATTTAATTCTGAAATACTTCCCATATTGAATACCCATTGTACTAGCAAGGAAAATACTCTGGCTGCTCACATGCAGTTCTTGCAACATCTCCTTGAACTAAGAAAACTGACAGAAGCAGGAGGTCTGAAAACAGTCTTCACAAAGCTTGAAAGCGACTGCTCCACAATATCAGATTCTGTCTCTCGATTGCTTGATGGCCTGCTTACTTTTTACAAGAATCCTAAATTTCCTGTCTCAAATTTTCTGACAGAAGCAGTTTCTGTTTTGATCAATTTAATAACTGATGCTAATTTATCTAATCATGTTCTGAAAAAGTGTTTTGAGAAGCTAGAAGAATTTAAGAAAAACCTAGTTCAGATTATTTTAAGCAACAGCAATATCAATAGGGTAAGTGAAATGACTTCCAACCTCATTATCTATATTAGCATGAAATCGAAATATACAGTTTACGATAAGAGCATTGTTAGTTAGAAATAAAATATTTTGCCTCCATGGAACTTTCAACAGAGACTATGAAAAAGTAAATATGTAAAAGAGTGGGCATGTTGTAGCACACATGTCTTGTTGTGTTGGCTAAGAATAGGATTTCAATGAGTATCAGCATTTGAATAAAATTTTATTTGAATGTATGCAAAGTTCTCCTACTCCACCCCCAAATTTAGAGATTATCCTCCCAACTAGCCGATTATATGCAGATGAAAACAAATTTGTGGAGACCAGAATAAATACTGTTTTTTGCTTTGCTGTGTGAGGCGATTGTGTAGGTTGACACAGGCTACTAAATGTGTCCAATATTTTTTTTTCATTTGCCTGCATTAAAGATGTGGGGTCAGATCTTCAGCCGGTGTAAATCAGCATACTTGCATTGAAGTCTGTGGAATTATACTGACTCACATTATCTGAGGATCCAGTCTCCTAAAGCTTGAAAATAATATTTAAAAATAAAACACAGGAATTAAGAAAGGAACATAGGAATTGAATGCCCACTATTATGAGAGTAAAGAGGAGTGCAAACTTTGCCTTTTGTATACCATACATTTTATATTTCTCTATCATGCTATTTCTGATTAGTTGTCTCTGTTACCTCAGAATTTGACATTCTTGCATGTACCCCAGAACTTAACAGTATTGTTGTCAGCCATTTTGTATGTTCAACCACTGCCAGCTAAAAAACAAATATCACATAGCGAAAAATAATCTTAGGCCTTTGTAAGGCAAGGTCAAACAACTGCATACTTTGTTTGCTAATGAAAATATTTTTTGTAAATTTTGTTTTATTTTTTGCTTAAAAAATAAATAACCTTAATTTTAAATACTCTTAACATATTATTATTTATTATTATAACTAAAATACTAAAACATTTTTAAATAATAAATTTATTAAATATAACCCAATAAAAATTACTATACTAAAATCACTCGAAATTATATATTTTTTGTTAAAAATAACTATAAAAAATTAAATTTGCTTTAAAACAGTCCAAAAAGCATTTCTAAAAGCAAAAAGCTAACATGTAAATTCCCCATCAGCTAAACTAAAAAAAAAACCCAGCTATTAAAAGCCTGGCTAATAATCACTCAAAACTATCTCAAACTATAAATAACTATATCTAAAATATCCTAAACCTATTGCATGCCTCTGTGTGTGTGTATAATGCTTAAAATCTAATAAATAATAACTTTAAATAAAAGCACACTTGCTTGTACAGTATCACATGTCAAACAAATAAGCTACGCTCCTTATTAATTTATTCCTAACATTCCCTAAAAAACCTCAATTAAATTACCACTGCTTTAAATTCTTTAAAAAAAAAAATGGTAACAATCTCTTCCAAATTAAATAGTCCCAGTCTTTCTCCAGGTGGAAGTTTTTTCCAATGCCTGCCCTTGAACTTTCCATTTCTGCTCTGTTCTTTTGAGTAATGAAAACTGAACACAATATGTAGATTTTATTAAGTATTTTAAGTACATACAAAACCCCACATAAATATAAATGAAAGGGGAAGGGCCTAATTATTGTACAGGTATGTTTTACTGAGGGGAAAAGAGTTAGTGGGATTATTCATGTGCAGAAATCTTTCCATGATCAGAGCCTTAAATGTCTAATTTCAAGACGTTCTCATAATTGGATTTCTTTGTTGTGTTCTATTTAGCTAGTAAATACATGGGATGCTGGCCAGTAGTTTGGAAGGGCTTGAGAATTTCAACTACTCTATACTTGTGACATAAGGAATAGAGCAGCATAAGCCTGACTACACTGGGGCTTTCTTAAAGCAGCTGACTCCTCTTTTCTCTGCTGCTGGTCACTCCACTCTCGGCTCTTGGTGCAGAGCAAAGTATCAGAACGCTGTACCTCCGAGCAGAGGAGCCAACAGCAAAAATAATGAGGGTAGTTTAGAGATGGCAGAAGAGCAGATATTGAGTGATTTTCAAGGGCTTCTTGAGGATCAATTTGCATCCAGAATTTCCCTATTTGGATGTTGGTGGATGAGGAGAATAAGTGGACTTTTACAGGGGGGAAAAAAAACCTGAAAAAATGACACATCACAACAGAACACCAAAGAAACAAAAACAATCTGTGGAAACTAGGTGGCATTTATGAATAGAATCAGGAGGACGTGGGAGGGAATCCAGGAAGAGGGATTCATTGTTGGTGGGATGGGGAGGAAGAAGAGAGAAGGACCCATGGCTCGGCTGGGAGGTGGGGTTAGCATATTTTACATAGGAAGGAAGCTGGGGGTGGGATTGGAAGCAGTGTTTCCCGTTGGAGAAACCCAGAAAGAAGCCTCATGAGTTGCAAGACAACTTCATCTCTATTATTTAACTATGTTGAAATAGACAACTTTTTGCCAAATTGCAATGATATAAGCTCTACAGTGTATTAAGAGAACTCATTACTGCATTCAAATAGTTTGAGTGAACATCTGTTTAAACATATATTAATTAACCATGCTGTAGTAATTGCTAAGTTTCTGAAAAACTATTTCAATTGATATAGTTAATATCCGTAATGATGTTTTTAGTGATACTTTAAAAATAAACTGTTTAGTTTTTTTTCTACTTAGTTTCAGTTTCAGCCTCAGCTTTGGAAAAAAAATTAAGTATAATGGAGTGTAGAATTTTTAATAGAAGTTGTATGACTAATGTGCCTTTTATCTAATATCACCCAGGGACATTTTTGCTTAGTTTTTTAATTATTGCTATTTACCCAAACAGTGATTGAAATATGGAGGATATTGATTTAAAACAAGATATCTAGTAATTACAGTGCTGTCAGCTGTGTAGGTGGGTGAGTGGGGGGAAAACAGGCAGCTGTTGAAAATTCAGATCACGTGAACACCTTCAGAATAAAGTAGGATTAGACATTAAAAAAAAGTTTCTAATGTTTGTGAGGATGACTTTGAAAATGTGAACCCAGTACAAACCAGTGCAGCATTCTCTCTTTGATGTTGCAGACAGCCTGAAATGATAGTTGTAAAAGGTGTGAACTTTCCATTAGTTTCAACAGAGAATAACTGAAACCTAGTGATGAGTGGTGGCAATTTAGAGTAACACTTAGCTATTTCACTGATGATCATGTTAGTAGAAGTATCCAGCCATTCTTCTTCAAGTGCTGGTCCCCATGTGTAATCCACTGTGGGTATGAATGCACTCCATGCGCCCAGAGTGCCACAGAATCCAAAGACCTGCTTCAGAAATTTGGTCCATCTTGCTGTGGATTATATTAATTGTAACTGCTTAGAGCACCAAAGGATCTCAGCAGTTTACAAATAGTGACTTAAATACTTTAAAAAATTGCTGAAAGGTGGGGAAGAAATATCCCCATAGTATAGATAGAGAGAAAAAAATGAGGCGGAGACATTTGATGTAACTTACAAAAATCCTATTACTTGAGTTATTCATCACTAGGTTGGACAAAGCACCAGAAAATATAGTATAGGAACCAATAAGACCACTTATTCAAGGTTCCTAATTTTGAATTTGGGACCCTAGGGTTAGGCACTTCAATTAAAAAATTTTGGTCTGAAATTCTAAATTCACATTTAATTTTCTTTAAAGAAAAAATTGCTTGCTCTTCAGTATGAGGTAGTTAGAATTAAGGGAAATACTTCTAATTTTAAAATATAAAAACCCCTTTGTCTTGTAAAACTTCAAAATACAGTAGCTACTGTCATTTCCTTTTTCTTCGGCAGATAGTTCATAAGTGCATAATTTTCAGAGAGATGCACAGGTTTTTTTGAAGGTATCCTATAGATCAATTCCAGAGTATCTATGTAACCATAAAGTTGGTAATCTGCAGGGTTACTTTGTCTTCTTCCACCTAAGGTATTTACAAATTCCTTAAAATCTGTTTGGATTGGCATTAGTCTTCTCTAGGTAAACTTCTTAAGTCTTTGTGTCCTCCCTGACGTTCTCAGTGATTACAGTCTACAGTGAGTTGTACTTCAAGGGCTTTGCTGGCCTTCTTGTTTGAAGGCAGTTGTGTTGTTTGTTTCATTTTTTTGTTGGTGGTGTTTTTATTTCTTCCATTTTAAGATAAGGGACAGTATCCCACAAAACTCTAGGACGCTTTCAAAACTGAATAATTCTGTTCCATGCAATTCATTTTCAGGATTATATACAATAGTTCTGTAGCGGAGCTTTTTTTGCTGTGCCTCTTATCTGGCTGTTGCCAAAACCTATCCCGAAGGACTTTTTTTTTTTTTTTAAACTAGGTCACAATGTAATTGCATGTTACATACAGTAACTGTTTTTTAATTTTTAAGTGTTTATGAAGTTGGAATATGCTTAAAGTTAAGATTCAGTGAAACTATAGTTAAAAATATCAAATTGTCTGTCTGTATAAACTTACATTTAAATGATGTATTTCTTTGGGGATAGAGAACTACTTCACAGTGGAACTATCTTACAGTATTTATTTTCAAAAATTTGATAACTAGAAAGCAATTTTTGGTGGCAATTTCAGCCTACTCAAGTACGGTAGGTTAGCAGCATTTCACTGACATAAAATAGTATATATAGTCAGGTCCATCTCAGAGAAGTCAGTGGGCGGCAAAGGTTTTTTTTAGTTACATCATCTACTATGCTTTGGTAGTAGTCAATTATAGAATTGTACATAATTACAAAAAGGGCCCTGATCTACTTTCCTTTTATGTCTCCTCATAATTAGAATTGAAAATAGCAGATGTCATTCAAAATCAACAACGAAAGTCCAACATAGTAAAATAATCCTTTTTCGAGCATACACTAGACATAAACTGAGGATTTTACTGTTTAACTATTGGGTGCAATTATAGACGACAATCCACTTGCTGTAAATGTCTCCACTCTGCCTTTGACAGTTCTGAACCATGAAAATAATTGAACAGTCATTTAGCTTACAATGGAACCTGCTGTTTCCAAATTATTGTTGAAGGGAGAAACTCACTCCCATGCCACAAGTCTGTCACATCAGTTACTTCAATGATGGCATAAATTATTAATAATTATGGTAATTCCCTGGTGCTTGGAATCTGACTTTTTTCCCACCTGTGTGAAGTCTATCGTCCATAATAGATGTTTCATATATTGGCAACACTGAATTCAGTAAGCATGATTGATAGGGCATGATTTTTAAATAAGTATGATTGTTAGGGCACTTAAAGTAGTACTTAAACAAAGCTAACTGAAAAATCCATTGAGGAATAACAGAAGACACGTAGTGAAGTGTATCACCATTCTGTGATGAATGAATGATTTATTTTATTTTATTTTTATTTTTTTTGGAAGCTGATGGTAGCTGCAAGATTGTGGATGGGGGAGATAGTCCAAAGAGGTACCAGGATGCTACTCCTCCCTTCATTGTTCCTGTGAATAGGATTTACAATACCTATTTTCCCTCCCTTGGAATCCATAAGTAAGGTCGAAATAGCCTGGCTCTATTGATCTGCAGGACCTGCTGTAAAATGTATTTATTTATTCCACACATGGCAGGGGAAACTGTTTGACTGTGCCTGAGGTTTTTATGAAAGCAGAGTTTGTGGGAGTCTTGGAGTTGAGCTGTGTAGGTTGTATAGTTAAATATTTATTATTTATCTTGTTTCTGTAATTTGTTGAACATAGTCTCAGGTACCTTCTTAAACTTACTATAAATTCTCTACACATGGCAAAATAATTGGCCTTTTCTCTACATTGTCTAGAGGATTTATTGTTTCATCTGGACGTTCAGAAATTTTGGAAAGATGGATTGTCATGGGGCCCTGCTGTCCTTAGGTTTTTAAATTAGGGATCCTTCTATATTAATGGGTGACTTGGCTTGTAGGTCTGGATCAGTGTTTCCCAAACTTGGGACGCCGCTTGTTCAGGGAAAGCCCCTGGTGGGATGGGGACGGTTTGTTTACCTGCCACATCCACAGGTTTGGCCGATCGCGGCTGCCATTGGCCACGGTTCGCCGCTCCAGGCCAACGGGGGCCGTGGGTAGTGGTACGGGCCGAGGATAAACTAGAGTTTATCAGGAACGAATGTCCACAAAATCCAGCATACAGTTTAGTTCTTCATTTTTGGAGTTGCTGTAAATCATGTTTTTGGTTTTAACTTGACCTATCTTCTAGCTTGCTACATTTTTGTTCAAGTTTCTCGTCCCTGCAAAGAAGGAATGTATGAAATGTTTTTTTCCTTATAACACCATTATCCTCTCCAGTGCTTTGTTCCACAGCTCTTTGTTAGTTTGAAGAGAGATGACTGTCTCTTTAAAATCAGACAGTGATAGTCCTCTCTTTTAACCCCCTGTTGTTTGAAGAGGAGAATATTTGCTCTCAGGAGCTTTACCTCTTTGTGAGGGGTATACACACACACACACACAGTTGCAAGGGAAGGGTGGACAAATATGCTCTTTATGGTTTTGCGAAGTAATTGGGGTTTGGGAAAAATTGGAAACTTTTCAAGTTGGGGATAAGTTTGATCCACACCTGCAGAATGGGTTACCTAGTTACCTTTTGCCACTGCCCAGCAAAAACTTAAGTATTGTTTTTAAATATATAGTGTTCCATGAGACAACAGGAGTTCAATAGAGATTCCTTTTATGTAAGTGTGAGTCATGAATTTCAATTGTAGGGTGTGTTGCACTTTCAGAAAGTCCAACAGTTGCATAACTTACTGGTAAAAAACAGAAATATCTCATACATAGAGTATATGACACAGCAAGAGAATAATTTCAGGATAAGGTCAAGACTATTATGGATTTTACAGAGAGCCAACTAGTAGAATCTGTTTTTCCTAAATTTGCAAAAAGCTTGCTAGAGTGCTATAAAAAAAGGTTAAAACCTATATGCAATTATGTCAGAAAGTGTCTCCAAAAAAGATTTGTAGTACTCTATAAAAGTATGAATCGATATTTCAAAATAAGTATGGAGGTAAACGTTTTTTCTAGAAAATATTATGAAATGTGAGCAAGCAACATAAATGGAACTTAAAAGTGAATTCTGTATTATTCATCACATTTTAATTCTAGATAATGTAAATTAACACCATAGGGAAATGTAATAAAATTATTGTCTTAACTATCTTTTCTGCTCAGCTTTAAAGTAGATGGGCTGTATGCAAGATTTTAATACAAGCCAGCATGTGACTGATAATGGGTTTAACAGGAATGCAGATGCAAGAATTGCGAGCATGGGATTAATGTCTTTATCACTAAGGGGCTTGACAACACAGTAGCCTGAATACTTTGCGAAACATCATTATGTTGAAATATAGCATAATGAAAAACACAAAACAGAATTTTGAATAACTCAAGAACAGGCAACTAAATTATGAATTGTGTGTGTTTATATATAAAAATACACCTTAAAGTAGTCAAAAACAGTGCCTGAAAGATCATGAATGTGTGTCAATTCAGGTATAATTACATGCATGACCAAGGATTAAGATTTTCAAATAACAAAATGTTATGGTTCTTTCAAAAGTTTACAATTGAACATTGATTTAATACAGCTTTGAAACTTTACTATGCAGAAGAAAAATGCTGCTTTTAACGGTCTTAATTTAAATGAAACTTGAACAGAAAGTTTCCTTACCTTGTCAAATCTTTCATTTTTTTAAACTTTCCCTGTATCTTTTAGTAATTTATGTTTAACATAGTATTGTACTGTATTTGGCTTTTTTGTTGGTTTGGTTGTTTGTGTTGTCAGCAGTCACATTAACATTACCTAACTCCTCAATATACAAGAGCCTCCCTATTCAGGGACAGACAATATTTAAAAATAGATTAAGGTTATCCTGTTTCTCCAGTTCCTTTCAAGTACAGTAGAACGTTAGAGTTACGAACACCAGAGTTACAAACTGACTGGTCAACCACACACCTCATTTGGAACAGGAAGTACACAATCAGGCAACAGCAGAGACCAAAAAAACAACCAAACCAACAAAAAAGCCAAATACAGTAAAATACTGTGTTAAACATAAATTACTAAAAGATACAGGGAAAGTTTAAAAAAATGAAAGATTTGACAAGCTAAGGAAACTTTCTGTTCAAGTTTCATTTAAATTAAGATGGTTAAAAGCAACATTTTTCTTCTGCATAGTAAAGTTTCAAAGCTGTATTAAATCAATGTTCAATTGTAAACTTTTGAAAGAACCATAACATTTTGTTCAGAGTTATGAACATTTCAGACTTACGAACTATCTCCATTCCCAAGGTATTTGTAACTCTAAGGTTCTACTGTATACAGATAAAAAGAAAAGGAGTACTTGTGGCACCTTAGAGACTAGCATCTCATGAAGTGAGCTGTAGCTCACGAAAGCTTATGCTCAAATAAATTTGTTAGTCTCTAAGGTGCCACAAGTACTCCTTTTTCTTTTTGCGGATACAGACTAACACGGCTGCTACTCTGAAACCTGTATACAGACAGTGAGCTTCAGTTCTTCTTTGAGTGATGGTCTTCACTGTGGGGTTACGCATGCGCACCATCCATCTGGAGCTGGAGAATTTGAAAATCGTATGTGTCTGTCAATCTGTGCATGCACCCTGGCTCACCTCGTGCCACCGATCGGCAGGATAAACAGAGGAGCAGACAAATTACCTCTCCAGTTTCTTCTCACTGTGTGTCTTCATCTCTTAAGATAAGATTTAGCTTTGTAAATAACTTTAGCATTTTATACAGTTTATAGTTCTAGTGTTTTCATAGTTTTAGTATTAGATTACTAATGGCGAACCGGGGAAGTCCCGGATGACTGGAAAAAGGCTAATGTAGTGCCAATCTTTAAAAAAAGGAAGAAGGAGGATCCTGGGAACTACAGGCCAGTCAGCCTCACCTCAGTCCCTGGAAAAATCATGGAGCAGGTCATCAAAGAATCAATCCTGAAGCACTCGCATGAGAGGAAAGTGATCAGGAACAGCCAGCATGGATTCACCAAGGGAAGGTCATGCCTGACTAATCTAATCGCCTTTTATGATGAGATTACTGGTTCTGTGGATGAAGGGAAAGCAGTGGATGTATTGTTTCTTGACTTTAGCAAAGCTTTTGACACGGTCTCCCACAGTATTCTTGTCAGCAAGTTAAGGAAGTATGGGCTGGATGAATGCACTATAAGGTGGGTAGAAAGCTGGCTAGATTGTCGGGCTCAACGGGTAGTGATCAATGGCTCCATGTCTAGTTGGCAGCCGGTATCAAGTGGAGTGCCCCAAGGGTCGGTTCTGGGGCCGGTTTTATTCAATATCTTCATAAAGGATCTGGAGGATGGTGTGGATTGCACTCTCAGCAAATTTGCGGATGATACTAAACTGGGAGGAGTGGTAGATACGCTGGAGGGGAGGGATAGGATACAGAAGGACCTAGACAAATTGGAGGATTGGGCCAAAAGAAATCTGATGAGGTTCAATAAGGATAAGTGCAGGGTCCTGCACTTAGGACGGAAGAACCCAATGCACAGCTACAGACTAGGGACCGAATGGCTAGGCAGCAGTTCTGCGGAAAAGGACCTAGGGGTGACAGTGGACGAGAAGCTGGATATGAGTCAACAGTGTGCCCTTGTTGCCAAGAAGGCCAATGGCATTTTGGGATGTATAAGTAGGGGCATAGCGAGCAGATCGAGGGACGTGATCGTTCCCCTCTATTCGACATTGGTGAGGCCTCATCTGGAGTACTGTGTCCAGTTTTGGGCCCCACACTACAAGAAGGATGTGGATAAATTGGAGAGAGTCCAGCGAAGGGCAACAAAAATTATTAGGGGTCTAGAACACATGACTTATGAGGAGAGGCTGAGGGAGCTGGGATTGTTTAGCCTGCAGAAGAGAAGAATGAGGGGGGATTTGATAGCTGCTTTCAACTACCTGAAAGGGGGTTCCAAAGAGGATGGTTCTAGACTGTTCTCAATGGTAGCAGATGACAGAACGAGGAGTAATGGTCTCAAGTTGCAGTGGGGGAGGTTTAGATTGGATATTAGGAAAAACTTTTTCACTATGAGGGTGGTGAAACACTGGAATGCATTACCTAGGGAGGTGGTAGAATCTCCTTCCTTAGAAGTTTTTAAGGTCAGGCTTGACAAAGCCCTGGCTGGGATGATTTAACTGGGAATTGGTCCTGCTTCGAGCAGGGGGTTGGACTAGATGACCTTCTGGGGTCCCTTCCAACCCTGATATTCTATGATTCTGTGATTCTATGATTTGGGGGAACTCCCTCCCCCATACCCTTTGTGGGTACTGGATGATTCCCTACACTCCAGGCTTCAAACTCTGTGCTTCCTGCCCATGATCCTTCTCGGTCAGTAATGACCACCAATGCTGCCTACGCTGCCTCAGAGAAGCTCACATTGCAGTGAGGTGCAGTATCTGCTGCTCATTCCCCAGCTGTACTCAAGAAGGGCTAGCACTCTGTATCCAAAACCACCTCATGGACAAAGCCAGGAAACTTTAATTGGACCCAGGCCAAGGAACCCTCCTCCCCTATACATTGGCCTGCCTCAGGAAGGAATGAGCTTCCTGCTGGTAAGTCTGACACTGGTGCCAGAGAATCGACTCTCATAGACTCCCTGGTGGGATTTTCTCAGGAAGCACTCGTACACATGAAACTAAGTCTTACTTGAAATACACTTTGACGCTTTCAGATTAATCTCTGAGCAAGCCCAGTACCTCTGCCCAAGAAGGCTTAGGTTGGTCCTGCTTTGAGCAGGGGGTTGGACTACATGACCTCATGAGGTCTCTTCCAACCCTAATCTTCTATGATAAGTCCCAGTGGCTTGACAAGAAAGCCCAAAAACATCAGGCTCCATTGGTACTGGAACATGA
Organism: Lepidochelys kempii; assembly: GCF_965140285.1. Classification (NCBI taxonomy): domain Eukaryota; kingdom Metazoa; phylum Chordata; order Testudines; family Cheloniidae; genus Lepidochelys; species Lepidochelys kempii. The sequence goes on from NC_136382.1 coordinate 61,964,186, forward strand.
TCTGTTGGTACTGTCATCCTTGGCACCTCCGAAACCTTGGGATTCCATCGGCATTGGCAAAAGACTGTTCACAACCTATCCATGGCACCGCCTTTGACAGCACCCTTTTCCAGCTCCACTGGTCTGGGCACAGACAACCCCTCTCACTCCATGGGGGAGCTGGGTCTCATGCTTCCCCACAGGATATCTCCTCATTCCTGGATCTGGATTCCTTTCCAGGGATGTCACAACACCACCTATTGAGTCAACTGCTTGGAGAAGTTTATCGTCCATTCCTTTCTTGAAATACAACTTCCCTCCAATGGCTCTGGTGGTACCACCTCTAGAACAGGAATCTGCTTTCTCCTGACTGGGAGACTGCAATCAAGAGGAGCATAAGTTTTGTATCTTATGTATCCTCTGCCACCCAAAAGACTTACATCACTGTGAGACTAACCTCCACATTTAGCTTGGAGCTGCTGGCACCCCATGCCAGGTGGGCCTCTGCATCCCCCTTTGACCCTTCCTACTGGCCATATTGGGGGCCCTGAAACCAGAGTCAATCAGGTCAGCTAGTGTCACCCCTCCCCTTGAAAGAGGCACTCGGACCCCCTGCTCCCGATCCTTCCAAACAGGAAGAGCAAGGTGCACCGGATCCAGTGGCTCTGCCAGAACCAGCAAAACTGCCATCTTCATCTCTGGATGAGGTGGTAACCCCTGTGTCTCCATCTCCCACGCCATTTTTTCATGCAGTCCCAGGATCATTTTTGTAGAGTTGCTGGTGAACTTCTTGAAGAGGCTCAGGAATCCCGGCACAAACTCTTAGACATTCTCCAGGCAAAATAGTGCTCCCCATTAATGAGGCTATTATGGAGCCAGCGAGGGCTGTGTGGCTGAGATCCGCTACCTGTGCTCCATTATAGCCTCATGTGGACTCCCTGTTAGATTGAGGAGTGATAGAACATGTCCCTCCTCAATACCAAGGGAGTGGATTTTACTTGGCTTACTTCCTTATACCCAAAAAGAAGGATGGATGGAGACCAATTCTTGACCTCAGCCACTTCATTTTAAACTCAAGTTTTGTATGGTCATCCTGGCCTCTATAATACTATTCCTAGAAAAGAACATGGTGTACAGCTCTCGATATGAAGGATGCATACTTCCATGTCGATGTTCATCCTGCTCTCAGATGCTTCCTCAGGTACGTGGTGGGCTCCAACTATTTTCAGTACAGAGCACTCCCTTTTGGGCTAGCAACTGCCTCCAGAGTCTTCACCGAAGTATTAGCGATAGTGTCAGCTCCCCCCAGATGTCTTGGTCTCTCTTTTCTTCCCCTGCCTTGACTACTGGCTCCTTGTTGCCATGTGACACCAGGAGGTCCATGTGTCAACTCTAAAGATGCTACATCTCCATTCTTCCCTGAGGATCAGTATAAACACCAAAAAAACTGTTCTCGCACACACACTGTCTCTGGACTTTATCATGGCCACCCTGGATTCAGTCACTGCAAAAGCTTACTTGCCCACAGGCAGGTTTCAAACCATGAGCAACATTATAGCCCAGATCACAAACAATCTTTGAGTACCAGTCAGGACATGCCTATCTCTCCTAGGTCATATGGCCTCATGCACTCATGTCATGCCAGTCACAAGACTCCACCTTCATTACCTTCAAGCGTGGCTTGATAGTGTTGGCGAACACGGTGACCATCTTCTACATCAACAGGCAGGAGGAATGAAATCTGTTTCCCTGCGTGTGACAGCGGTCAGCTTGTGGAACTAGTGTGAGTTGGTTGCTGACACACCATCAGCAGCCTACCTTCCCAGGAAATGAAATACACTCATGAAGTCCTTCAGCAGACCTATTGCTCTCGACCATGAGCGATAACTCCATGATTTGGTGCTGCACAACATCTTCAGTCTATGGGGAACCCCATCCAGAGATCTGTTCACCTCTATCGCGAACTGAATGCATCACATACTGCTCCAGAGGAGCTCTAAATCGCCACTTGCAGAGTGATGCTGTACTTCTTGGTCAGATAACCTGAACTGTGGATTTCCCTCCATTACTGCTTCTGCCATGAATTCTACACAAAATCTGGCAGGACAGGGCACAGGTTATACTGATCACTCTCCACTGGCCCCAACAATTTTGGTTCCCAAATCTCCTGTGCCTGTCATGCAGAGTACCAATCATCCTCCTGACATTTCCTGAGCTCCTGATACAGCAGAACAGTAAGATAAATCAGCCTGTTCGGCATTTGCTTCACCTCAGGGCTTGATTTTTGGATGGGCACCATCTTTAGAGTGCTCATGTTCTGCATACTTTCCAGCTGTAGGAAGGATTCCCAAAGGCAGTATTCCCTGGCTCAGTGGAAATGTTTTTCTTCTTGGGCACATCAAAAGAACGTTCTTCCAGTATATACAGATATCACTCTCATTTTAGACTGTATCCTTTTCTCTAAAGACATCAGGCCTATCCATCAGCTCCTTACAAGTCCACCTGGCAGCACTCAGTGCGTACTATCCTCCTTCTCAGGGGCACTCGGTCTTCATTCACGCACTGATCTCAAGATTTTGGAAGGGCCTAATCAGAACTTTCCTGCCTATTCACAAGCCTACCCGTCAGTAGGACTTGAACCTTGTTCTCTCTGAACTCACAAGGCCACCCTTTGAACTCCTAGCTTCCTGCTCCATGTCCCTTCTCATCAGAAAGGTCACATTCCATGTAGCCATTATCTCAGCCGCAAGGTTGGTGAGCTTGGAGCAATGATGACAGATCCTCCTTACACTGTATTCCTTAAAGATAAGGTTTAATTACGTTTACACCCCAAATTCACCCGCAAGGTTGTTTCAAAAATTTCCTTGAACCGATCCACTTACCTATGTTCTTCCCTAAACAGCATGCTTTCTTACTGGAACAGACTCCATGCCCTTAGTGTCCGGTGAGCCTTGGCATTTTAGTTACACAGAACAAAACCAATCAGGAAGTCACCAAGACTGTTCATCACTATAACAGAAAGAATCAGGGGACAAGCACTCTCCACCCAGAGGATCTCCAAATGGTTCTCTGGCTGCACTCTACTTTATCAACTATTGAACCTCCCCCCACCCCCATGGAGTAAGAGCTCATTCCGTGAGAGCACAAGGAGCGACTATGGCATTGCTTCATGAGGTATATCCCTCCATGAGATCTGTAAAGCAGCCACGTGGGCTCTGTTCACACGTTTACGAGACACTGTGCCCTAGTCTACAACTCCTGTGCTGATGCCTCCTTTGGAATGACTGTCCTTCATTCAGCCCTACTGTCTACGTGCTCACACTCTGCTCCTGCTTAGGTCCTTCTTGTCAGTCACCCACAATGGAATATAATAAGGGTCATCACTCCAATAATAAGAGGAGGTTACTTACCTGTAATTGGAGGTTCTTTGAAATCCATGGTCTCTATCTGTATCCCACTGCCCACTCTCCTTCCCCTCTGCTTCGGACAGTCTCTGATTCACAGTGGAAAAAAAACTGGAGAGGCAGTCAGTCCACCCCACCCTTTATACCCTGTATTGGATGCTTGATGTAAGCCAGGGTGCATGCATGGACCAACTGACACTATTTTCAAATTTTCCGGCTCCGAATGTATGGTGCATATGCATAACTCCACAGATAGGGGCCACACATCTCAAAGAACTTCCAGTTACAGGTAAGTAAACTTATCTTTCCTTGAATTAATTGAGACCCAAGTGGATTTACAGTTGAGAAGCAGCACATTTTGACTGGTTTTAGAACATCAGTTATATGACAGAACAACAGTTAAGTCACAGGAATATTGAGAGGTCTTGCCAGACTTGTGATCTAGTACGAGAGAGGTAATGGCTGAGTCTGCTAACTTTTAAATTCAGTTAAATTTTCTAAGCAATCTGCTCTCCTTTGGAGATAGCTATTCAAGTCAAATAGTAACTGTTTATGAAAAACACGACAGTCTAAAAACACTCACCAAATCCAGTGAGGTGGTCCAGAGGAGATTACCTAAACAGACAAATGGATGGATTAGAATTTTAAGCACAAGCGTTGTCTCATTGCACCTTCTCTTGCCTTCCCTTCCTCTGACTTATATGTCCCATACATTAGGACTAAGGTGATCATGGAGGGAGGGCGTAGAATAGAGCCCTGACTGTTGACCATGGAGCAGCTGCCGATCTCTCCCTCTACAAAGCCTGCAGTGGCCCAGGGCTACCCCTTGCCAGCAATGTCAGCCAAGCACTGTCTCCTAGTGCAGCAGTGTGTATTTTGCTGCATTTTAGTATGTTTTATTCGAAGCAGTGCAGAATAGTAACAAAAGACCACACCAATAAAGCAAAAAGTAACAACAAAACGCATGAACAGGTAGTCCTGGGGGAGAATAAAATATTGTGTTAATAGAAAAGATGTAATGTTTGAGGTCTCTTCTCTTCAAGAAGGAGCTTTAAAAAGGGGGAGGGAGAGAGGTCTTGAGATGAGTGTTAGAGTGTTGAAGAATTGAGCAAAACGGAGTAAAGTATGCCAAGGAGTTGAAGCTTAGAGGAGAAATAGCGTAATCTTTAAAATGACAATAGAAGAATGAGTTAGAAGATGAAGAGAAAATTAATAAAGGAAGCAGATAGCAAGGTGGAGGGTAATAAAAGAATAAAGGTAGGAAAGAACAGTTACAATGAATACCATCCACATAAGAGTGAGAATTTTAAAATGACAACACAAGTGGATCGAAGTGAGTGAAGTGGAGAAAACAAAAAAAGATGAATGGAAAATTAAGTGTTAAAATTAGTGTTTAGGAATACCAACATAGCTAGTCATTTAGATGCTGCATCTCCAAGGACCCTAGTCCCTTTTGAAAGAAGTGAATCATCAAGGTATTAAAGGTGTATATCAGTCAAACATACAAGTATGCACACAATCCCTTAGTTTTTGATGTAGTGCATTTGTTTTTGGATAACCATGCAGAGTTGAAACATGAATTGTGCTGGTACTCAGAGAATTTGCCTTTATAAACTTGCTACTGGTTAATATTTCTGAGTTTCAGATAACCCCTTTTCAGAAAGAGGTGTCTTAATACAGCCTGATCAAGCTAATTCTAAAATGAATAATTCATATCTTGGGATTTTTCCAGTGGTAAAGATATATACCAAGAAGTCCAATAACTTTTTTGCCAGTACATTTAAAAAAACAAAAAACAGATTCCTAACAGCATAGATTTTATTGGATACAAACCATTAATCCAGCCCAAGAATAGGCTAAACGGATTCTTGTTTAGCTTTTTTTTTAACTTTTACTGTATATTTTTGTGAGCTCAATATATTTTATATTTTGTTACTAATAAAAGACATGTAATATTTTTAATTTTACTGTATATCAATTTGAATATTTAAGAACAAATTCATTTTGCCATTATTTCCAGACAAAACTAAAAGATGATCCATGAATAGGCCACTGAGAGATGAAATTGTATTTATGTTCACTGTTTGTAGATAACTTTATTATTTAGACAATGCTGTTTGCATTTGTAGCCGTGTTGGTCCCAGGATGTTAGAGAGACAAAGTGGGTGAGGTAGTATCTTTTTGTGGGCCAACTTCTGTTGCTGAAAGCTTGTGTCTCTCTCACCAAAAGAAGTTGGTCCAATAAAATATATTACTTCACCCCTCTGGTCTCTCTTACACTGTCTAAGTAAGATTAGCCTGTATGCAATTAATGATGAAGCTGACTTGTAAATACTAAACATCCTCCTGTACCAGTTCAGGTAAGTGGGTTTACTGCATCTCTGTCAGCTAATAGAGACATTAATAAATATGTAAAATGCTCAATATTTACAATTTGTATCATGCACTTACTTATTCATAAAACTGAATGTTTTTACTATTGTCTTCAGCCAATGGAGGCAATTGTGTGTTAGGTAGCTAGATTTAAATATAATTCAAGCTTCATGATTAATCCAAGCTTATGCAATTTTATCGTAACTGGCACCCTGGGATACAAATTATTATTCGAGTCTCTTTCAAAGAGGGAGGGATTCGTTGGCACATTGGCATCATCCAGTATAGCAATACAAGTGATCCATCTAGTTCAGTAGTGTTTCTGACTGTGAATTATACTAGATGTTTCAGAGGATTTTGCAAAAATACAAACTCAGTCCATAATGAACAGGCAGAATAGTCTGCCTGAAAGAGAAGTTTTTCCCCAAGCAAATAGTGGTTGGATTGTTCCCTAAAGTGATTTCCATAGGTTAATTGTGATGTTAAAAATACATTTTAAAAAATTTCCTTTTCTGTTTTAAATGTGTCTTTTTAAATGTGTTGGATGTCTCCTGGTTATAGTATTGTAAGAGGTGAGAAGAAGTGTCTGATTGACTTTCTCTAGTCCTATACCTCTATCATGTCATCTCTTATTTGTCTGCTTTTGAATTTCAATAGTTCTAACCTTCATATACCTTTCACATATGAAAGTTTTTCCAAACATCTATTTTGCTGTCCTCTAAACCCTTTCTATTTCTAGTAAATGTTTTTTGAGATGTAGTGACCAAAATTGAATATAGTGTTACCACAATTAACATAGAATTATAGTACCACCAATTTATATAATATTTCCAGTGTTTTTCTATCCCCTTCTTAATACAACAGAACAGTTTGTTTGCTCTCTGATTATTCTGCTGTGTACTGAGCAGATGTTTTCATTGAGCTGTCGAGAGGAACTCAGATTTTTTTCCTCAGTGGTTCCAGTTAATTTAAAACCCATTTAGAGGATATACTCACTAGGTTTTAGGAGGGACCTGAACCTGGAAAGCCTTAGTTAATCTTAGGCTTTTTGCAGGCAGGAGCTCAAAGAACAACTCTATTTTGAAATATTCTCAAAGAAGGTTAGTTTCTTGTTTTGCTGCTCTGTAATAGAAGCCATGTTCTTTCCCACCCAGAGCCTGAGGTGTCCCAAAGAGACTTTATAGGGAGGTCAGAGAATGGGGGGTTCAAAACTTCCAGTACAGTAACCATTGAGAAGTGGATGATGGAGAGGACTTAATTGCTGGACTTCTCTGTTGCCCTCTTATTTCATGGCAAAGGAGCATTTACTGTTTGTTTCATTTTGGATCAATTTGAAATAAGGTTTCTGTTTGGCATCTGAGACACTTGATTCCTTCGAGGTCTACAGGAAACTCAAGTTGCAGTGGGGGAGATTTAGATTGGATATTAGGAAAAACTTTTTCACTATGAGGGTGGTGAAACACTGGAATGCATTACCTAGGGAGGTGGTAGAATCTCCTTCCTTAGAGGTTTTTAAGGTCATGCTTGACAAAGCCCTGGCTGGGATGGTTTAAGTGGGAATTGGTCCTGCTTCGAGCAGGGGGTTGGACTAGATGACCTTCTGGGGTCCCTTCCAACCCTGATATTCTATGATTCTATTATTCTAAGCTACATAGATCTCTGCATCATGTGACAAAGCCCTTTTGGATGGTGGTAAAGTCCAACGTTATTAGGTCAGCCAGACCCATTTGAACTATACTAAGATCCACGGCAGCTCATGTGGATGTTAAAAAGTCTGCAGTCAGGAAAATCTGGGACTGGGCACAGGAATCAAGATATGGAACTGAGAGAGTAGGAAAGAAGGAGATGCTATCCCAAGGAAGCCAGTTGTGAGTCATGGACCTAAAAGGATATGAGAGCTCTACAGTGTTCACCTGGCCCTCAGGAGCTCTTCAGGCATGCTGATCTGAGGGTAGAGGGAAATCTCTGAGCTTCTAGGATATCGGATTATGGGATCGGAGAGGTCAGTCAGTCTGCCTCTCAGTCTCAGCTAATGTGCTGCTTCTGGTGGCTTCCTTCTCACAAGTAATCTGTATGAATAGTTCTGGAATGTAATGGTGCTCGTACAAGTCACATGGTCCATGGTTCTGTCTTTTTCTTTAGCGCCGCTATTTTCTCTTTCACCCGTTGATATGTGTGGTATGTGGTTGCTGGTGAGTATTCGCTTCAGGCTGGGGGGCTGTCTGTAGGCAAGGACTGGCCTGTCTAGGAGTTTTAGTTGGGGGCTGAAGGTGACGGCTAGTGGCGTTCTGTTATTTTCTTTGTTAGGCCTGTCCTGTAGTAGGTGACTTCTGGGAACTCTTCTGGCTCTATCAATGTGTTTCTTCACTTCCGCAGGTGGGTATTGTAGTTGTAAGAATGCTTGATAGAGATCTTGTTTGTCTCTGTCTGAGGGGTTGGAGCAAATGCAGTTGTATTGCAGAGCTTGGCTGTAGACAATGGATTGTGTGGTGTGGTCAGGGTGAAAGCTGGAGGCATGAAGGTAGGAATAGCGCCCCATGTAGGTAGGAATAGCATGTAGGTAGACAGCCCCTCAACCTGAAGCGAATACTCACCAGCAACCACATACCACACCACAGAACCACTAACCCAGGAACCTATCCTTGCAACAAAGCCCGTTGCCAACTGTGCCCACATATCTATTCAGGGGACACCATCACAGGGCCTAATAACATCAGCCACTCTATCAGATGCTCGTTCACCTGCACATCTACCAATGTGATATATGCCATCATGTGCCAGCAATGCCCCTCTGCCATGTACATTGGTCAAACTGGACAGTCTCTACATAAAAGAATAAATGGACACAAATCAGATGTCAAGAATTATAACATTCATAAACCAGTCGGAGAACACATCAATCTCTTTGGTCACGCGATTACAGACATGAAAGTTGTGACATTACAACAGAAAAACTTCAAATTCAGACTCCAGCGAGAGACTGCTGAACTGGAATTCATTTGCAAATTGGCTTGAATGGAGACTGGGAGTGTCTAAGTCATTATGCAAGGTAATCTATTTCCCCTTATTTTTTCCTACCCACCCCCCCGCAGACGTTCTTGTTAAACCCTGGATTTGTGCTGGAAATGGCCCACCTTGATTATCATACACATTGTAAGGAGAGTCATCACTTTACATAAGCTATTACCAGCAGGAGAGTGGGGTGGGGGCAGAGAGAACCTTTTGTAGTGATGATCACCCATTTTTTCATGGTTTGTGTGTATAAAAACATCTTCTGTATTTTCCACAGTATGCATCCGATGAAGTGAGCTGTATTATGATACAGCGATTGCACTATAGCAGAGGTTCTCAAACTGTGGTCCGCGGATAGTTCCTTCTAAGGGTATGTCTACACTACGGAATAAGGTCGAATTTATAGAAGTCGGTTATTTAGAAATCGGTTTTATATATTCGAGTGTGTGTGTCCCCACAGAAAATGCTCTCAGTGCATTAACTCGGCGGAGTGCTTCCACAGTACCGAGGCTAGAGTCGACTTCCGGAGCGTTGCACTGTGGATAGCTATCCCACAGTTCCCGCAGTCTCCGCTGCTCATTGGAATTCTGGGTTGAGATCCCAATGCCTGATGGGGCTAAAACATTGTCGCAGGTGGTTCTCGGTACATATTGTCAGGCCCCCGTTCCCTCCCTCCCTCCGTGAAAGCAAGGGCAGACAATCGTTTCGCGCCTTTTTTCCTGAGTTACCTGTGCAGATGCCATACCATGGCAAGCATGGAGCCCGCTCAGGTAACCGTCAGCCTATGTCTCCTGGGTGCTGGCAGACGCGGTATGGCTTTGCTACACAGTAGCAGCAACCCATTGCCTTCTGGCAGCAGACGGTGCAGTATGACTGGTAGTCGTCCTCGTCGTGTCCGAGGTGCTCCTGGCCACGTCGGCTGGGAGCGCCTGGGCAGACATGGGCGCAGGGACTAAATTTGGAGTGACTTGACCAGGTCATTCTCTTTAGTCCTGCAGTCAGTCCTATTGAACCGTCTTATGGTGAGCAGGCAGGCGATACGGATTGCTAGCAGTCGTACTGTACCATCTTCTGACAGGCAGGCAAGAGATGAGGATGGCATGCAGTCCTTCTGCACCGTCTGTTGCCAGCCAAAGATGTAAAAGATAGATGGAGTGGATCAAAACAAGAAATAGACCAGATTTGTTTTGTACTCATTTGCTTCCCCCCATCCCCTGTCTAGGGGACTCATTCCTCTAGGTCACACTGCAATCACTCACAGAGAAGGTGCAGCGAGGTAAATCTAGCCATGTATCAATCAGAGGCCAGGCTAACCTCCTTGTTCCAATAAGAACAATAACTTAGGTGCACCATTTCTTATTGGAACCCTCCGTGAAGTCCTGCCTGAAATACTCCTTGATATAAAGACACCCCCTTTGTTGATTTTAGCTCCCTGAAGCCAACCCTGTAAGCCGTGTTGTCAGTCGCCCCTCCCTCCATCAGAGCAACAGCAGACAATCGTTCCGCGCCTTTTTTCTGTGCGGACGCCATACCAAGGCAAGCATGGACGCCGCTCAGCTCACTTTGGCAATTAGGAGCACATTAAACACCACACGCATTATCCAGCAGTATATGCAGCACCGGAACCTGGCAAAGCGATACCGGGCGAGGAGGCGACGTCAGCGCGGTCACGTGAGTGATCAGGACATGGACACAGATTTCTCTGAAAGCATGGGCCCTGCGAATGCATCAGGATGCTAAGGGGGCAGGTTCATGCTGTGGAACGCCGATTCTGGGCTCGGGAAACAAGCACAGACTGGTGGGACCGCATAGTGTTGCAGGTCTGGGACGATTCCCAGTGGCTGTGAAACTTTCGCATGCGTAAAGGCACTTTCATGGAACTTTGTGACTTGCTTTCCCCTGCCCTGAGGCGCATGAATACCAAGATGAGAGCAGCCCTCACAGTTGAGAAGCGACTGGCGATAGCCCTGTGGAAGCTTGCAACGCCAGACAGCTACCGGTCAGTTGGGAATCAATTTGCAGTGGGCAAATCTACTGTGGGGGCTGCTGTGATGCAAGTAGCCCACGCAATCAAAGATTTGCTGATATCAAGGGTAGTGACCCTGGGAAATGTGCAGGTCATAGTGGATGGCTTTGCTGCAATGGGATTCCCTAACTGTGGTGGGGCCATAGACAGAACCCATATCCCTATCTTGGCACCGGAGCACCAAGCCGCCGAGTACATAAACCGCAAGGGGTACTTTTCAATAGTGCTGCAAGCTCTGGTGGATCACAAGGGACGTTTCACCAACATCAACGTGGGATGGCCGGGAAAGGTGCATGATGCTCGCATCTTCAGGAACTCTGGTCTGTTTCAAAAGCTGCAGGAAGGGACTTTATTCCCAGACCAGAAAATAACTGTTGGGGATGTTGAAATGCCTATATGTATCCTTGGGGACCCAGCCTACCCCTTAATGCCATGGCTCATGAAGCCGTACACAGGCAGCCTGGATAGTAGTCAGGAGCTGTTCAACTACAGGCTGAGCAAGTGCAGAATGGTGGTAGAATGTGCATTTGGACGTTTAAAGGCGCGCTGGCGCAGTTTACTGACTCGCTTAGACCTCAGCAAAACCAATATTCCCACTGTTATTACTGCTTGCTGTGTGCTCCACAATATCTGTGAGAGTAAGGGGGAGACGTTTATGGCGGGGTGGGAGGTTGAGGCAAATCGCCTGGCTGCTGGTTACGCACAGCCAGACACCAGGGCAGTTAGAAGAGCACAGGAGGGCGCGGTACGCATCAGAGAAGCTTTGAAAACCAGTTTCATGACTGGCCAGGCTACGGTGTGAAAGTTCTGTTTGTTTCTCCTTGATGAAACCCGCTGCCCCTTGGTTCACTCTACTTCCCTGTAAGCTAACCACCCACCCCTCCTCCCTTCAATCACCGCTTGCAGAGGCAATAAAGTCATTGTTGCTTCACATTCATGCAGTCTTTATTCATTCATCACACAAATAGGGGGATGACTACCAAGGTAGCCCAGGTGGGGTGGTGAAGGAAGGAAGGAAAATGCCGCACAGCACTTCAAAAGTTTACAACTTTAAAATGTATTGAATGACAGCCTTCTTTTTTTTGGGCAATCCTCTGGGGTGGAGTGGCTGGTTGGCCGGAGGCCCCCCCACCGCGTTCTTGGGCATCTGGGTGTGGAGGGTATGGAACTTGGGGAGGAGGGCAGTTGGTTACAGAGGGGCTGCAGTGGCAGTCTGTGCTCCAGCTGCCTTTGCTGCAGCTCAACCATACACTGGAGCATACTGGTTTGGTCCTCCAGCAGCCTCAGCATTGAATCCTGCCTCCTCTCATCACACTGCCGCCACATTTGAACTTCAGCCCTCTCTTCAGCCCGCCACTTACTTTCTTCAGCCCGCCACCTCTCCTCCCGGTCATTTTGTGCTTTCCTGCACTCTGACATTATTTGCCTCCACGCATTCGTCTGTGCTCTGTCAGTGTGGGAGGACAGCATGAGCTCGGAGAACATTTCATCACAAGTGCGTTTTTTTTTCTTTCTAAGCTTCACTAGCCTCTGGGAAGGAGAAGATCCTGTGATCATTGAAACACATGCAGCTGGTGGAGGAAAAAAAAGGGACAGCGGTATTTAAAAAGACACATTTTATAAAACAGTGGCTACGCTCTTTCAGGGTAATCCTTGCTGTTAACATTACATACATAGCACATGTGCTTTCGTTACAAGGTCGCATTTTGCCTCCCCTCACCGCGTGGCTACCCACTCAACCTTCCCCCCTCCCTGTGGCTAACAGCGGGGAACATTTCTGTTTAGCCACAGGCAAACAGCCCAGCAGGAATGGGCTCCTCTGAGTGTCCCCTGAAGAAAAGCACTCTATTTCAACCAGGTGACCATGAATTATATCTCACTCTCCTGAGGATAACACAGAGAGATAAAGAACGGATGTTGTTTGAATGCCAGCAAACATACACTGCAATGCTTTGTTCTACAATGATTCCCGAGTACGTGTTACTGGCCTGGAGTGGTAAAGTGTCCTACCATGAAGGACACAATAAGGCTGCCCTTCCCAGAAACCTTTTGCAAAGGCTTTAGGAGTACATCTAGGAGAACCGCAAATGCCAGGGCAAAGTAATCCTTTCACATGCTTGCTTTTAAACCATGTATAGTATTTTAAAAGGTACACTCACCAGAGGTCCCTTCTCCGCCTGCTGGGTCCAGGAGGCAGCCTTGGGTGGGTTCAGGGGCTACTGGCTCCAGGTCTAGGGTGAGAAACAGTTCCTGGCTGTCGGGAAAACCGGTTTCTCCACTTGCTTGCTGTGAGCTATCTACAACCTCCTCCTCATCATCTTCTTCTTCGTCCCCAAAACCTGCTTCCGTATTGCCTCCATCTCCATTGAAGGAGTCAAACAACATGGCTGGGGTAGTGGTGGCTGAACCCCCTAAAATGGCATGCAGCTCATCATAGAAGCGGCATGTTTGGGGCTCTGACCCGGAGCGGCTGTTCGCCTCTCTGGTTTTCTGGTAGGCTTGCCTCAGCTCCTTCAGTTTCACGCGGCACTGCTTCGGGTCCCTGTTATGGCCTCTGTCCTTCATGCCCTGGGAGATTTTGACAAAGGTTTTGGCATTTCGAAAACTGGAACGGAGTTCTGATAGCACGGATTCCTCTCCCCAAACAGCGATCAGATCCCGTACCTCCCGTTCGGTCCATGCTGGAGCTCTTTTGCGATTCTGGGACTCCATCATGGTCACCTGTGCTGATGAGCTCTGCATGGTCACCTGCAGCTTGCCACGCTGGCCAAACAGGAAATGAGATTCAAAAGTTCGCGGTTCTTTTCCTGTCTACCTGGCCAGTGCATCTGAGTTGAGAGTGCTGTCCAGAGCGGTCAGAATGGAGCACTCTGGGATAGCTCCCGGAGGCCAATACCATCAAATTGTGTCCACAGTACCCCAAATTCGAGCCGGCAAGGTCGATTTAAGCGCTAATCCACTTGTCAGGAGTGGAGTAAGGAAATCGATTTTAAGAGCCCTTTAAGTCGAAATAAAGGGCTTCATTGTGTGGACGGGTGCAGGTTTACATCGATTTAATGCTGCTAAATTCGACCTAAAGTCCTAGTGTAGACCAGGGCTAAGGTGCATGCCTGGGCGGCTGCACATGAGAGAATGAAGGGCCACCCACCTAATTAGTGGAGCCGTGCAGGCGTGGCTCCGCCAATTAGGTGCCTGGACCTTGGAGAAGACGCAGATACAAGGTGAGGTGGTAGCCTTGTGGGGGATAGGAGACAGGTGGGAGGGGGCATTCGGGTGAAAAGAGGGTGTGGGGGAAATTTGGGACATGCAGGGCTGCAGCAGCCAGAGAAAGAGGCGACTTTCCCCAGCTCCAGGGCTGCGGCTCCTGGGGAGAGACAGCCTTCCTTCCTAGCCCCAGCTTGGGGGCTGCTGCAGTGCGGGAGAGAGGGCACATCGATTGCATTAGAAAGGTAAGACTACTGATATTAAAATATGAGTTGTGTGCTTTTATTTGTAGAACAAAAAACCATTTATTATTGTTATTTTATATAGCGCTTTTATCCAAAGCGCGTTACAATAGTTAGCTAATGGTGTAAACAACATTTGGAAAGATCATTAAGTGGTCCGCCGAGACCCTCAGCAATTTTCAAGTGATCCGCGGGAAAAAAAATTTGAGAACCACTGCACTACAGTACTTGTATTAGGTGAATTGAAAAATATTATTTCTTTTGTTTCTTTTTACAGCGCAAATATTTGTAATAAAAATAATGTAAAGTGAGCACTATACGCTTTGTATTCTGTGTTGTAATTCAAATTGATATATTCAAATATATCAATATTTGAAAATGTAGGAAAAACATCCACAAACATTTAATACATTTCAATTGATATTCTATTGTTTAACAGTGCAATTAATCGCGATTAATATTTTTAATTTTTTTGAGTTAATCATGTGAGTTAACTGCGATTAATCAATAACCCTAGAATTTTGCTACATTGGTAACAGGATTCATTGAAGTCTGGGAGCTGTGGGTGTCCAATGCCTCTGGAAATTTCTCAAAACATTTTGCATAGATTTAATATTTTATTTCAGTGGCTTTTATATACTCTGGAAAAAATCTATAAGGTAAAAATAAGAAGGGAGAAAGTGGAAGGGGAAAAAAGATATCATTAACATGTTAATTGTTTTAAAAAATGTGCCTATATATTCTTTGGAGAAAGACAACATCAGAGGTCTAGTCCTATGCTCCTAACATAGGTCAAATGCTCATTGAAATCCTGTTTCTCAATTTTCACTGTTTCAGGTGGCATTTTCATTAAGAGGTATGTGGTATTACCTTAAGTCCATGATGTATGGAATTATTTTGAAGGGTATGAAATCTGTTCTGTAAGACAACTTTTAATTAGCGTTGTAAACTTTGCTTGTGCTGCTCACATAGTAGAGCCCAATATATTGTAGAATTATCTGGGACAAACAGTAGCAAAATCTGCTTTATTCCAAGTATAGTCCCTTTCCAACTTTCCAAGGGTTTTAAATAAGAACAGTGGAGTGAATTAAACTTTATTTAATATGATCGGACCTGAGGTTTTGTGTAGAATTATTAGTGACCAGTGTCAGGAAAAAAATTAGCAAATAGGTGATGGTCTTTGCTGTTTAATTTAAGCAGTAATTGCAGATTTTTCTCATAGAACATTTGACACTACTTGCTGAATACAACAGCTACTTGTGCGACCTGCAACAACATAAAAAGCTATTGTTTATGAATATTATTTTGTTAATAAATTTAAGAAAGTGTGACTTCCTAGACCAGCTACAGATTTGTATGAATTTAGATCTGAATTCTGTATAATGTTTACATTACCTCTGCTTCGACTAACCATATCGAATAGTATATAAGGAAATTATCATATAACTTCATATACAACTTTTCATTGTAACTACAAGTCATGCATTAGTGTGCTGCTCTAAACTCTGCAAGCTGTCAATGGTCCCAGAGATCACAGGGGCTCACTAACTGTTCACTCCATTCCCGAGCCATGAGAGCTGCACCAGGCACAGGAGTTGCTATAGTGGCTCTTCCCTACATTGTGGGGAGTCCTCCTTTGGCCAGTCACTCTGGTTTTGAGTCTGTTTTGTACTGGAATGCTAGCTCAAAGCCAGCTTAATAAATCGGAGGATTATGGTCAAATTTCACTTTGAAGGTGGCCACTTTAGTGAAACCTCTAAATACAGCATTGGCAATGACTAATTATTTAAAGCAAAGTGGCTCGAATCCTGTACTAAGGCTAGAAATGAAATGCTGGGTAGTATTTGAGGTGGCTATAATTGTAGGTAATTTTTTAAAATAAAATTTCTTATATATTTTTTCCATCCCAAGAAATATTTGCTAGGCTGATAGAAAATGTTGTGTAAATAATACAGAAATTGACTTTTTACAGCCTAAATAAATGACACTGGAAATCATGGTGGTTTGGTATTCCTGACTCCAAAGGCAAGTTAGTTTGCTAACATGCTCAAGGTTATTCTCTAAAAGATGTAGAATTTGTAAAATATGTATCCAGCCTTAATGCATAAAAAGGAGAAATGAAGTCAGTAAAGATGACTTGCATTCGTATAATATGAAACATGCTTGTTTGTGGCATTGCCTAAACCTCTGTGTAACAATTTGCAACTTACTTAACCTTATCTAGATCTACAGGGACTATGCAGGCTGTCTAGAAGGCAGAATGATCCACATACAACAAGTGCTGCTCCAGTTATATATTATTAGTGGATACATCAGAAAATCTTTCAAACTTGTAGTTGTCTAAATTATTCCTGCAAAGAGCAACCATAACATAGTGAATGATGTCTTGTACAAATGCCACATATCATTGTGTCCTGGTTTAAGGCCATATAAGATCAACATGCCTGTGATCTCCAATTACAATTACATAGACTTTATTCAGAGTAGCAGCCATGTTAGTCTGTATTCACAAAAAGAAAAGGAGTACTTGTGGCACCTTAGAGACTAACAGATTTATTTGAGCATAAGCTTTATTGTTAATGCAAATTGAATCATTTGTCTTGCATGAAGTAGACATACACTAGCTTTCTGGTGTACTCGTACTCTATCTTAGCATGGAGGTACTCTTTTGCTGTTCAACTAGTGATAGTATTATTTATAGTTTGGGATGTGTGTGGGGTGTTTGTTTTAAAAAAACAAACAAAAAAAAAAAACCTTCCATGTGTATGCCCTGCTTTGGGACAGTTGAGAAAACAATGGATGGTTACTTCAGTAAATGTGTGTGTAAAGTAATATGGTGTGATGGGACATCCTGAAGGAGTCAAGATAGACTTGTCATAAAATGACATCTCCTATAACTCTGAAGACTGCTTGCAGTCAACTCCACACATGCTTTATAAAGCTTTAACATAATATTGTTGCGTGTTTTATATGATCTATCTCTTAATATTATGATAAAGTTCCAAGTAATTTTTAATTGTTTGGAGGTTTATTTACCTTTTCCTTACATACATTTCATGTTTATACTGTTTCCGTTTGGTATCTGTGAAAATGTAATCATATTAGAGGACCTTACAGTATATTTCCTACTGTCATGATGATGATGATGATACATTGCTTGGACTCTAGCGACCGTAGAAGTGACTTTACTGAATGAATCTGTGAAGGGTTTTGCATACAGTAGAACCTCAGAGTTACAAACACCTCAAATATGGAGGTTGTTCATGCCTCTGAAATGTTCATAACTCTGAACAAACTGTTACGGTTCTTTCAAAAGTTTACAACTGAACATTGAGTTAATACAGCTTTGAAACTTTACTATGCAAAAGAAAAATGCTGCTTTCCCTTTATTTTTTTTTTAGTAGTTTACAATTAACAAAGTACTGTGCATGCTGCTTTTTTTGTGTGTGTGTGTGTGGCGGGGTTGTTCCTTTGCAGTTGCCTGATTGTGTACTATCACTTCCAGATGAAGTGTGTGGTTGACTGGTCAGTTCATAACTATAGTGCTCATAACTCTGAGGTTCTATTGTACTATGACAACCAGGTTTTGTTGGATCTGGAAATACACAGATGAGAATTTGTTGCCTCCCTCCCCTGATTGTCCTCCCTCCATTCCTGTGTTGATCCTTTTAGGTAATCCCCTGCCTTAACCGCCTTTTTGTCCTATAATTGGTTGAATGTAATAAAATGAAAAATAAACAACCCCCCAAAATAATATGTAAACCAAACAAACAATTAGGTCACTCATATGCTGGCTGTGAACCATCGCTCTGTTTGTATGTGTATATTTCTTTCTACTTGCTATGTGCCTGTCATGTCTATTTAGGCTGCGAGTGCTTTTTCCTTAAGAAAGGGACTGTCATGTACGGTTTTGCACAATGGGACCCCAATCTTGGTTAGGTGCTCTAGATGCTATTGTTCCTTCACTGGTTTCTGTGCATCTGTTTGTTTTTTAAAAAAAAAAAACAGATTTTGCGGATGATACTAAACTGGGAGGAGTGGTAGATACGCTGGAGGGGAGGGATAGGATACAGAAGGACCTAGACAAATTGGAGGATTGGGCCAAAAGAAATCTGATGAGGTTCAATAAGGATAAGTGCAGGGTCCTGCACTTAGGACGGGAGAATCCAGTGCACCGCTACAGACTAGGGGCCGAATGGCTAGGCAGCAGTTCTGCGGAAAAGGACCTAGGGGTGACAGTGGATGAGAAGCTGGATATGAGTCAGCAGTGTGCCCTTGTTGCCAAGAAGGCCAATGGCATTTTGGGATGTATAAGTAGGGGCATAGCGAGCAGATCGAGGGATGTGATCGTTCCCCTCTATTCGACATTGGTGAGGCCTCATCTGGAGTACTGTGTCCAGTTTTGGGCCCCACACTACAAGAAGGATGTGGATAAATTGGAGAGAGTCCAGCGAAGGGCAACAAAAATGATTAGGGGTCTAGAACACATGACTTATGAGGAGAGGCTGAGGGAGCTGGGATTGTTTAGTCTGCAGAAGAGAAGAATGAGGGGGGATTTGATAGCTGCTTTCAACTACCTGAAAGGGGGTTCCAAAGAGGATGGCTCGAGACTGTTCTCAATGGTAGCAGATGACAGAACGAGGAGTAATGGTCTCAAGTTGCAGTGGGGGAGGTTTAGATTGGATATTAGGAAAAACTTTTTCACTATGAGGGTGGTGAAACACTGGAATGCGTTACCTAGGGAGGTGGTAGAATCTCCTTCCTTAGAGGTTTTTAAGGTCAGGCTTGACAAAGCCCTGGCTGGGATGGTTTAACTGGGAATTGGTCCTGCTTCAAGCAGGGGGTTGGACTAGATGACCTTCTGGGGTCCCTTCCAACCCTGATATTCTATGATTCTATGAAAATATGCTGGGGTGAACACAATTATAAATGTATGTTCCATTCTCTTCTACTTCCATAAATTTTCTCTTCTATTAAGTAGAGGTTCATTGTTTCCTTCATGACCATCCATTTCTGAAGGTTTTATAAGAAGTCATGTTCATATATTATGTTGTCTAGCATAAGGCAGTAAGATTAAGGTGATTTAAGTGTGCTTTTGATAGGCACAGAGGGCACATAGCCGTTCTGGGTTTAGTGAGGATATGTCCTGCACGGCTTTGTGTTTAAGGAACACGAGGTGAATTGGGAGGGCTGAGTTTTCTTCTTTGCTCTGCCACACTTTCTGGTAGGATCTTAAGCTCTGTGCCTCTTGTTTCCTCTTCTATAAAATCTTAAATACTAACTCATGGGGAAGTAAAGGCTAATTTTGTTAATGTTTGTAATGCTGTTTGAGAGCTTGAGATGGAAAGTGTGATTAGAAATGCAAATTACTATTTTCTGCCCACAGTGAACTAATGTGTATGACCTCTTCCTGTCCCCACTCAACATTTTTAGACTGATTTGTCAGCAACTTGTTCTGAGCGTTCTGCCATTGATAATTGTTGGTGATAGTTTGCTTTGCACTATATAAGGTACTGAAGACGTGACTGTGCTCCAAGGAGCTTACAGTTTCCTAATGGACAGCACACAAACCTGTTGAGACAGCCAGAAGTGAGATACTAAATGTGAGAAACTTGAGTGTATTGGTTGGGTGCTGGGGGCGGGGCGGAGCCTGGGCACACTAGCACCCAATCATTTCCAAAAAACACCAAGATCCTCACATTTAAAACCTGTGTGTGTATATGTGTGTGTTTTAATTGCTGTAGTTTTTAGCTGTCAGAAGTAAGGTGTGTTTTTTTTAATATCTTCATTTTTCCATGTCTTCCTTTTTACATATTTATTTTTTTAATTTAAAAGTCTCTGTGTATTTGTGTGTGTATATATAAGTAAAGAGTAAAGTAAAGGTTGGGACAGATGTTGAAAAGATAGAACTCACAGCTACTTATATTTAGTTTCAGGTGCAGTATCCCGTGTCCCAAACCCTTGTTTTGCTGGGAAGGTGCAACATATTAAGAAAGTCTATAATATCTCTGCTGTTATCTGAAGTAAATCAATTTGCTGATGAGTTGCAGCAAGCCCACCAGGTACTATTCTGTTGAAAATTTTATATTGTCATGAAGCAAACTAAACCATAATACTTATTTAAATGGTACAGCTTTTTAACACTAGAGCTCTGTTTCAATCTCTTAATTTAAAATAACAAAAAGATCCACAAAAGTTGTTGACTTTCAGATTTAAACGTATCTTCTATCAAGTTTTAGATACTTTTGAAAGTTAAATTTTTCATTCTACAAAAATAGCATGTGATTTCCTTTTAAGTGAAAGATCAGCAAACTGAAGAAATTTCCAAACAAGGACCAGGTCTCAAAATATCTTATATTCAAATACATGCACAATAGACCTCTGATCTGTTTGACATCTGTTTTGATCTGTAGAAACTGCACTGGTGGTGGCTGAGGTTGATCTTTTCCTAGTGATTCATGGAGTTTAGGCATTCATGTTTAGATTGATCAGGTATCTTTTATACGTTGAGTACACAATATTATGTGTTTACTGACCCTCATTAGAGCTGACTGGGTTGTTCTTGAGTCGCTTTCTTTCTGGGAGATCCCAAAGGGCAATTTGTTTATCTGAGGCTATTGTTCTTGTATGTTGTCCCACAGATGCCATCTTTTTACCCTTTCTGTTAAATATATGTATGGGGCTTATAGAGGGTTACTGAGGAAGAATGTCTTGAGAAGCCTTCAGAATGTTAACACTGAAATTTATATCTCTTTTTCTGTCCCTGCTGGTGCAGTGGTGCAGTTTTATAATTGGCTAACAGAAATTATAGACATGGACTGTGAGGAGAGGTACCTAGCTGTAGAGCAAGTAGCTAATACAAAACTGAGATGATGCTTACAGGATTTGAGAAGCAACCGAAAGATATGGTAAACATTGTATTAGCATCCCTCAATGTTGGGGTATGCAGACATGCAACCTGGGGAGTTTCTTGGATACCCAAGGAGCTATGTGCTTATCATGATGTGCTTACCATGATCTGGCAAAGACAGGGAAGCTACATTCTTTCCTTTCAGAGATTGCTTTTGCCTTGGTTATCTAGCTATAAAAATATTTATACCAGGCAAATTGCCCTTATCCCTTCCCTTGTTACCACTAGATTAGATTATTGCAATGAATGAGGTATGGAGAGCAGAATGGAATAGAGGTTGTGGCTTGGGCAGGGCTCATTTCATAGGAGATTAATTTAAGATTTCTTGTGCTGGCTGTATTTTGAAATAAAATGATTGTATACTTGGGATAAGCATATTTTTTCAAGTATGAAACAAGTGTTTAAAAAAATTACCTCCAGGGGAAAATATATATACCATTAGTATCTGCTGAACAGATGTGAGATCAGGGAAATCTAGTAGATCCCAAGGCATTATTGTAGTTGCATGCAGAAACACAGACGCTCCACTGTACTTCTAGTGACCCCTAAACTCCTCTTATACACTGCTCTGGAAAATTCTACAGACAAAACACACATAACAAGAACATCGTATCTGGAGAAAAAGGAAAGCCCAAGGTATTGAAAAGAATCTAAATGACTCATTAAAGTCAAGTAGAAAAATATTCTAATAGAGTTGATTCTGAAAATTGATCACAAAAATTGCCTCAAATGTGCACAATTAGCAAGCAGTGTTTCAATAAAATGTCCCTATGATCACTTATAAACATAAGTATATATTTTTTCCTACATGTAATAAGTATTTTGGGAAATTATGCTTAAGAAAAGTATCATAGTTCAGAAAAGGATTAAAATAGTTAATATAAATCCTGTATACTATTCTGCTCAAAGTAAAAATATAAAATGCATAGAATTCATGTTAAAGATCTTCCTCCATCAACATTTAAATTACAGTGTGCAGAAAGACGATACTCTGTACCAAATGTCACTAACTGACAAATGGCCAGATCCTGCTTCATTTATCAAAACTATCATTGACTTCAGAGGACATTTTGCTTGATTGCAGGATCAGGCTCCAATAGGCATTTCAGATATCCTGTTTAAACAGAACGAAATTGAGGATCTGAATCTTAATTATGATCCGTTCAGGTTTATAGTGTGTGACAGGTTTTGACATAAGAATTCCAAAATACCTAAAAAGAATGGAGCTGTGTCAGTTGAGCCTAGACCTATGTCTCTGTCTTTTTCAAAGCTGTATGTTGAACTTGAATTTTACAGACTTAAAAAATAGATTCTGTATAGGAGAATCAAATCAAATGAAACAAGAAAGAAGTAATTGTTACCAGAAATTATTATACTGATATTTTAGAAACCCCCTGAATAGTTAAATCCTGTGGTCTTACAGGCCACAAATGAAAGAGAAATGTATGAATAATGAAGGTTTGCCTAACATTTTATAACACCTCTCCATATTTTAATATAGAAAATAAAAGCAGCTAAGATACTTATATAGCAATAAACCACTTTTAAAAATTTTACAAAAGGCTTGGGTGTCAGTGCACAAGGAAAATTGAGGCAAGGTCTGCTTGCAGGGCGACCCTGAGGCCACAAGAGAGCTTACTGGAGATGACCATCCTATGACAATCCCCTTTAAGAAGGCCTTGAAACTGACCCTAACCATCAAAGATCCTAGTTCTCATTGTTCTAGGAGTCAGGCAGGTTGTCTCCCTTTCCCTTAGATGTCTGACTGGGGAAGGAGCAGCGTAACCAAGTTCATAAGGCCTTTATGACTGAGCCTAGTGTCACAGCAACCAAACTTACAGTCAGAAAACAGTTTCTAAGGCCCAGGGCAGGCTAGCGTCCTGGGTCCTGCAACCCATAACAGCCAGCATGGCTTCTGTTCCCTTCTCTTTCTTGCTCAGCTTCCTTTTCCTGTTTAGATGCAACCCCAACCTCAGGGCAAAGCAGGGTTTTTCTTGACTGTGCCCAGACTGTTTTGGCTGGAGGTTTCAGACTGTACCTTTAAAGGGATAGTGCACCCCACTACATACTCTCCCATCACCCATAGGAGGAGAAGGGTTCTTATCTGAAATTCTGCCCCTCTTCAATCAAAACTTGATACCGGTGACAAGTGCCATAAATGTTGCAGACTGGGGATCTAGTTTTACTGCTAATACCTTTCTGCAATTCCAGGTTAGATTGCAAGATGCATACAAAATGTGGCATGCCAGACAAATAGGGAAGTGATAAATGGACCATACAACCGCGCAGTTTGCCCTGACCCTCTCATGGAATCTAGTAAGGAAAGAGGAATTTAAAGTATTCTTAGGCAGCTGAGAAGTAACATTGCTTTGGCTATACTTAGGTATAGTGCAAAATTGAAGATGACACATAATCAGAAAACTCAGGTGCTTTTTGCGAATAGAAGAAGCCCAGATATCGATTTCATGAAGAGAGAAGGCTTCTCTTTATTACTGTTGACTAAAGAATTATTAGCTGGAAGAGTTCAATGTTGGTGAGTCATCTCGTTCACTAGAGAATAAGTGATGGAGGGGCAGGAAAGCCATCATTGTAAAAATCAGAATGTACTGTATCGTAACAGACAAATGGGTTTGTGTTATTGGAAGCCTTTGTGCTTATATTTTATGTATGATTTGAAAAAGACACACCATACTATGATAATAAATTACTCTAAATAAGTTTAATTCTTGCAACAGGGAAAAGGAATGAGATTAACATCTAGCTAGATGCTACTTTCTGGCTTTTTCATACTGTGTGTTAATTACTTCGTTTTTTTCCCTCTGACTACTGCTTGCTTCATCTCAGTAATTCCTCTGTGTGATGGATAGTTGAATGAAAACAAGACAGAATTCTCTCTCCTGTACATTGATCTGTACATAGTCTGGTTTGGTGGATGTACAATATATGCTATCAGTCTCTTGTTGTTTACTATGTCTGTTAAGGCTATCTATAATACTCCTTTTAACCTGCTTTGTTCACTGGGCATTCCTGCTTGTTTACAAAAAGAAATGTACTAGAGAAAAATAAGCACTGCTTCCTTCACACTTTGATTAGATTTTGAAACCCTTACTTGCATTGAGTAGCATTCAAGGAGTCAGTGTAAGTAAGGGTATTATAAAGGGAAATATTGTGCATTTGTGGTCATTAAAATATTTTAAGTTACGACTGATATATTTTTTAAAAACATAGCTATCTCTAGATTTGTTTAATATTACACTTGGAATTAACAAAATTGAAAAAAATCTGAGATTTGATTATTTTAATGATATTTTTAAAAGATTGTTAATCTTTTGTTTGTTTAAGACAGCCCTCATTGAAATATTTTTTAGAAACCAGTATCAATACACAGTCGCTACCTCAAAGACATTGTCATTGAAATGTAGATATGAAACATGATAGCAAATCGTATGGAGGTAGTGGGGGGAGGAAAGACCAGGAATGCATCACACAGCTTTATTAGAAGGGTATTTCTTAGGTTTTTATAGCCAAACCAATCTGTGTGGTTACAAATACTTACACAATAGATTTACAATACGCGTTTATACTTTTATAAACGCGCTATTTGTTACTTTTTTGATTCTTTAAAATTTATTTCATTAATATAGTGAACAAACTATTTAACTGTTCCCACTTCTATGGGAAAAGGTTGCTGGTATTAATGCATACGTCATAAAATCTGTATCTCTACCATTAATTATGGTTGTTTAGCATAGCTAATTATTAAATTGCCCGCAATTAACAATTTTGTTAAGTATATTAAAATACAAAATATAGAACTAATGAAAGATTGCCAACCAGATCTTAATTTCATTTTTCATTTTAAAAGTGTTGTTGCTTTTACAGTACAGGATTTCTTATTCATTCTCTCTCTAAATGTTTGGAAAAATGCTGCACATAATAAACAGTACCTGTACCTGCCAAGTGTCCCACATTGGGGACACAATTCCTACTAAAAATGCTGCTGAAGAGAGAACTTTTAAACATACTGCATTATATTTATTCACCTGTAGAGTTTATGAATAACTCTCACTACCTAGACACCTCAACAGGGTGTTATGAGGAGTAGCTGATGATTGTGCAATGCTTGGAAAAATGTGAATTGTTGTATAACTAAGGCTTGATATTAAACATAAACTGGTACAAAACCTGATAACTAAGCACTGTAAAGTATCATCATCATAGCACAGGGCTGAGTGGACTCTTAAATACACAAGATGACACTTGTACTCATTTTATTTACAACCACATTATGTGCTTAAATTACTCTTCTGAAAATATTGCCACTTACATGCTCAAATATGCACTGAGAAGGTCACTGTTGAGTTGAAATGCAATTACAGTAGAACCTCAGAATCACAAACACCTTGGAAATGGAGGTTGTTCATAACTCTGAAATGTTCGTATCTCTGAACAAAATGTTATGGTTCTTTCAAAGTTTACAACTGAACACTGACTTAGTACAGCTTTGAAACTTTACTATGAAGAAGAAAAATGCTGTTTTCCCTTTATATTTTTTAGTAGTTTACATTTACAACAGTACTGTACTATATTTGCTGTTTTTTCTCTCTGCTGCTGCCTGATTATGTACTTCTGGTTCCAAATGAGTTGTGTGGTTGACTGGTCAGTTCATAACTTTGGTGTTCGTAACTCTGAGGTTCTACTGTAGTTCAAAAATAAATAAATAAAATCGAGTTAAACTAATTCCAGGGAGTACCTGTACATCTGTCATAAATATAAAGGGAAGGGTAAACCCCTTTGAAATCCCTCCTGGCCAGGGGAAAGCTCCTCTCACCTGTAAAGGGTTAAGAAGCTAAAGGTAACCTCGCTGGCACCTGACCAAAATGACCAATGAGGAGACAAGATACTTTCAAAAGCTGGGAGGAGGGAGAGAAACAAAAGGGTCTGTGTGTCTGTCTATATACTGGTTTTCTGCCGGGGATAGACCAGGAATGGAGTCTTAGAACTTTTAGTAAGTAATCTAGCTAGGTATGTGTTAGATTATGATTTCTTTAAATGGCTGAGAAAAGAATTGTGCTGAATAGAATAACTATTTCTGTCTGTGTATCTTTTTTGTAACTTAAGGTTTTGCCTAGAGGGGTTCTCTATGTTTTTGAATCTAATTACCCTGCAAGATATCTACCATCCTGATTTTACAGGGGGGATTTCTTTATTTCTATTTACTTCTATTTTTATTAAAAGTCTTCTTGTAAGAAAACTGAATGCTTTTTCATTGTTCTCAGATCCAAGGATTTGGGTCTGTGGTCACCTATGCAAATTGGTGAGGCTTTTTATCCAACATTTCCCAGGAAAAGGGGGGTGCAAGTGTTGGGAGGATTGTTCATTGTTCTTAAGATCCAAGGGTCTGGGTCTGTAGTCACCTAGGCAAATTGGTGAGGCTTTTTACCAAACCTTGTCCGGGAAGTGGGGTGCAAGGTTTTGGGAAGTATTTTGGGGGGAAAGACGCGTCCAAACAGCTCTTCCCCAGTAACCAGTATTAGTTTGGTGGTGGTAGCGGCCAATCCAAGGACGACGGGTGGAATATTTTGTACCTTGGGGAAGTTTTGACCTAAGCTGGTAAAGAGAAGCTTAGGAGGTTTTTCATGCAGGTCCCCACATCTGTACCCTAGAGTTCAGAGTGGGGGAGGAACCTTGACAACATCTGAATCCATATCAGGTGTTCCAATCACATATTTACAATAGGGTTTGTCTCCCTGATACAGTATAAAGAAAAGGAGTACTTGTGGCACCTTAGAGACTAACCAGTTTATTTCAGCATAAGCTTTCGTGAGCTACAGCTCACTTCATTGGATGCATACTTGTGGATAATACAGAAGATGTTTTTATACACATAGACCATGAAAAAATGGGTGTTTATCACTGAAAAAGGTTTTCTCTCCCCCCACCCCACTCTCCTGCTAGTAATTACCTTTTGTAGTGATAAACACCCATTTTTCATTGTCTGTGTGTATAAAAACATCTTCTGTATTATCCACAAGTATGCATCCAATGAAGTGAGCTGTAGCTCACGAAAGCTTATGCTGAAATAAATTGGTTAGTCTCTAAGGTGCCACAAGTACTCCTCTTCTTTTTGCGAATACAGACTAACATGGCTGTTACTCTGAAAGCTGGTACAGTATAGAAAATCCAGACAAACAGGAGAATTGGACTACATACAGAGCACTGTCAAAGGCACAAATTAGAGACAAATATTATTATCCTTTATTTTTCTCCAATTTGTGTAATTTCTTTCATATATAGTAACCTTAGGTGCTACTCTATAAAATAGTATGTAAATGATATTTAGGCAGCCATTTTTTTTTCTTTCAAAGTTAAGTATGTCCCTGGTACATGCTTAAAGAGCAATGTTTGAAAATTTAACTTACATGTTTTGTAGTTGTTGGCATCTGCTACCCCTTGAACTGAGTTGGTCGAAAATCCTATTGTATCTCTAGGATTCTTGTTTTGAAACAAGATTTGTTTGGCTCAGTACCTTCTTTAAAATTTAATTCCTTTAATGAAAGTTACTTTTAGTTGGTAAAACTAAAAACTTTATCTGGGTTTTCAGAGTAGGTATATAGCTCAAGTTCCAATTGTAAAGAACCCTTTTTGATTACCAGTTCCCTTATTTATTTACAATTTTGAATTACATATGTTTCCAGTAATTTATCTCAAAGTAACACTAGGAGGTTAATTGCAGAACATTAAAGCTATTTTAGATTTCCTAAAGTGATTTCCAAGATTAACTGGAAATAAGCCCATAGTAAATCTATATAAATCGTTAAGATCTGAGCAGAGGGAGAACTTAAGCTCATACTGTTTTATAATAAGAAGGCTTTTGTCCTTATTTCAGCCTTCACAATTAACCCTCCAAGTCATATCAGGCCAAAAAAATTATTCCTATTTCCCCCCTCCCCCCGCCCCCCAGTATAGATACCATTGTATATGTCAGTGAAAAAAAGTTACATTTAACTTTCAGTGGAAGTAAAATGCCGCAAACTTCTTCAAGAATACTTGATTTAAAGTTTAAAGAAAAGGAACAGGATCTTAGCTGCTGTACTGGTTTTTGAAGACTGTATATGGAAATTAAATAAATATCATTCTTTTATTTTCTAGAATATTTTGTCACATTAGGTCATCATTTGATGTCTGTGTAGTGTACTTACTATATAAGTAGCAAGTCTCATCACTTTTTTTCCTAAGCTCATCTATTTTCCATGCAGATAATGTTAGGGAATATGCAAAACTGTGTGATGTGGCTTAATGACATGGAGTGTTGTCTATCGTTCATTAAAACTCATTTTAGTTTATGGCTAGACTAGACTTGATGTATAGACTCCACTGATATAAGTGAGTGTTTTCAATTTACCAAAAATAGTGACATGTAGTTTCCATATTTTTATTTCTTCACTTTTATGGTCACTCTTCACCCATTTGATATTTTAAAAAAAAAAACCTGTACGTACAGGAAATACAGCACTTTCCATCATTAATAGGAACCTTGCACATGATTTTCCATATATTCAACTTCTATCAATATATTTCTAAGGAGGAACAAAAAGAGAACCTAGTTGTTCAGTGTTATAATGTCAACTTACCAAACTAAAGTCTTTTTATTGTTTTGTAGTATTGTTCTGTGCATACCTAGGAGTTGTACTTGGATGACAGTTGCTGCTTTGTGTATATCAGTCATTAGTAGAGATATTGTGTGAACTTCTGCTCTAAGGGTCTAATCCAAAGCCGATTGAATTCAATGGAAAGGCACCATTAGTATCAGCTAAGGCCCTTATTGGAGTTATACCTTATACTGATTTCAGTAGAGTTTCAGGAATGTAACTGTGAGTGGAATTGATTTGATTTATCTCTGAAGTTAACAGAGTACAACAATCCACAAGTGGAAATTTTTAATACTTTGAAATGGTTTTATTAATATTGTTAACTTTATATGGAGCCTTGGATATTAGCTTGGTGAAACCCAAGGCTTTTTTGTGGTGGGTTTTTTTTTTTTTTTTTGGCGGGGGGGGGCAGCAGGGCTTTGCATTGTGCTGAACATTGACATAAGGCTAAGTAAGAATGTTTTTATACTGCCATGGTAATGGAGAAGGGCGTAGCAAAAATGTAAGAATTTTTCACATGTAAGTTGGAAAAGGATTGGCAGGCCTGTAAATCGGGTTTTGTGAAACACGGGAGACTCAAACTCCCTTCTCCTTCAAGCAGTTGTGCAGTTCAGCTGTGGAATAGATTGGTGGAGGGGAACACCATAGCTGGGTAATCTTGCTTCTGAATGTCAATTCTGCTGCAGAGCAAGCATCTCTCAGTTTTCTGGATTTCTGTGATTTGGAGTCCTGTGAATAGTGTGTTCTGAAGCAGCTTCTCTGTGTTAATTCAGCCTATACTCAGTTCTCTGTAAGACTTGTCTGTCATATAATTACTGATTTCTGTAACTCTGTACGTGTAATATAATATACATACAATAGTATTATATTTTAAACATGTGATAACATATATCACTGAAAAACTGGCAGAAACGTTAGCTGGCAGCTAGTTGGAGTGTTGATTGTAATGTGGTGTTTACAGTGGTGAAGGCTGTCAATATAAGATACTTTATAAATATCAATTCATAACAGCTGAGTACAATTAAACAGTATTTTAAATTATACTGTGATTTTTGGCTGATCACAGAATTCACCATATTGAAATTCTTCTTTTTTGCTATTTATAGCATACTGTTCATCTTAACTTTAAATATTATGTTCGATCAGAACCGTGTCATTCTAAATATACATGAGTGACACAATAAAGAAAATAAATCTTTATGTTCAGTATGCTCTGTTTGAAATATATAGTGTACAACAAAATTTCAGATCGTCTTAATGTGATTGCATACAGTTTTAAACCTATATTTGAAAGACAAAATAAATAAGGTATCTAATTTATTGATGCTTTCCATTGTTTATAATGATTATTTTCTTCCCAGCTTAATAGCAGCTCACAATGTCTGACTTTCTAGCCCTAAAATGTATTTATTTTATTTCTTTCAATTTAGGTAATAGTAAAAAAAAAATCCTTTACGAAAGCTCTAGGGTGCCCTGACAGTGACTTAAATATTACAGCTGCGTAAGACACCAAGCAACGTTCTTTTTAAAATGTGAACAGGAACAAATTAATTCTGCCAGCCAGCGAATCAGACACAACAAAGCTTTGTTTGTACTCTTGCTTCATCTCCAGGAATATACCATTACCCTTCTTTAAAAACTCTTTCAAATTACACACCATTTGTTCTTTTGTGGCAAGAATGTGACTTAGCATTCCGCCTATGCATCACTTACACATTAAAATCTTAAGTTTAACGCATGGACTTATTGCTTTGGCAGATGTGGTTCAGTTGAAATGTTAGAAAATGCGGTTTAAAAGGGTGAAAAAAAATCAATTAAAACAAGTAAAGGTTATGAAGCAGCTTACAAAGCAGCTAAAACTTTATAGAGGAACTTGAGTCAATAAAATTAACACAAGCATGGGGGGGGATTATTATTAAAAGAGCCTTTAGTTTAGAAAAGTTAGCTACTGATAAC
The DNA here is from genome assembly GCF_965140285.1 of Lepidochelys kempii. NCBI lineage: Eukaryota > Metazoa > Chordata > Testudines > Cheloniidae > Lepidochelys > Lepidochelys kempii. Next base: position 61,994,944 of record NC_136382.1, read on the forward strand.
AGAAATGTTAGTATAATGAGTTCATGAATGTGTGTTCTCGCATATTTTAGGATATTCACAAAGACACACAGTATAACCAAAATATGTTAGTTTGCATTTCTGCCATGTTTTATATGCATTCTATATGCTGCTAAGCTTGTACTAACTCAGAGGTTACATAGTTGGGGCCCTGATTCAAAGCCTGCCATTAATGGAGGGACTCCCACTTATTTCAGTGGGGATTGGATAGAGCCTTTGATCCAATGGTTTGATATGTTTTTGTGAGGGAGCTACATGTAAAATAATAGGTTGATAAGTATTTAAAATGATAGACTCAGGGTTTAGTTACAGAAATATAAATCAGTTACCTTTTATTAATTTGAGTGTTCACCATATTCACTTTTGAGTTTTCTTCCCCTTAGTTACACTGTGGCTAAGAAGCATGAGTGTGCTGTGACACTTGTGGAGAACTGGGAACGTATCATTTATTTTTATGAAAAGTTATGTGACTCAGTTTTCCCTCAGATTGAATTGTTAAAAGAAAAGGAGTACTTGTGGCACCTCAGACTAACAAATTTATTTGACCATAAGCATTCGTGAGCTACAGCTCACTTCATCAGATGCATGCAGTGGAAAATACAATGGGGAGATTTTATATACACAGAGAACATGAAACAATGCATGTTACCATACACACTGTAAGGTGAGTGATCAGGTAAGGTGAGCTATTACCAGCGGGGGGGGGGGGGGGGGGGAATAACCTTTTATAGTGATAATCAAAGTGGGCCATTTCCAGCAGTTGACAAGAACATGTGAGGAACAGTAGCGGAGGAAAATAAATATGGGGAAATAGTTTTATTTTGTGTAATGACACATCCACTCCCAGTCTTTATTCAAGCCTAATTTAATGGTGTCCAGTTTGCAAATTAATTCCAATTCAGCAGTTTCTCGTTGGAGTCTGTTTTTGAAGTTTTTTTGTTGAATTGCCACTTTGAGGTCTGTAATCGAGTGATCAGAGAGATTGAAGTGTTCTCCAACTGGTTTTTGAATGTTTTATAATTCTTGATGTCTGATTTGTGTCCATTTATTCTTTTACGTAGAGACTGTCCGGTTTAGCCAATATACATGGCAGAGGGGCATTGCTGGCACATGATGGCATATATCACATTGGTAGATGTGCAGGTGAACGAGCCTCTGTTACCTGCTAGCTGTAAAGAAGTTAATTTCTTTCTTGAAACAGGACAAGCAATGCAGTGACTGTGGAGAGGTTATGTGAGCATGAATGAGGTATCAGGAACTGTGAACCTGGGAAGTAAGCTATAGAATCATAGGATATTCAAAGACCATTCCCAGCAGTTAACAAGAAGCTGTGAGTATTAACAGAGGGAAAATTTATTTTTTGTAGTGACTCAGCCACTCCCAGTCTTTATTCAGGCCTAATTTGATGGTGTCCAGTTCTGCAGTTTCTCATTGGAGTCTGGTTTGGAAGTTTTTTTGGTGAAGAATGGCGACTTTTAAGTCTGTTATTGAGTGTCCAGGGAGATTGAAGTGTTCTCCGACTGGTTTTTGAATGTTACAATTCTTGATGTCTTATTTGTGTCCATTTATTCTTTTGCTTAGAGACTGTCCGGTTTGGCCAATGTACATGGCAGAGGGGCATTGCTGGCACATGATGGCATATATCCCATTGTTGTGCAGGTGAACAAGCCCTTGATGTTGTGGCTGATGTGGTTGGGTCCTATGATGAAGTCCCTTGAATAGATATGTGGACAGAGTTAGCAATGGGGTTTGTTGCAAGGGTTGGTTCCTGGGTTAGTGTTTATGTTGTGTGGTGTGTGGTTGCTGGTGAGTATTTGGTTCAGGTTGGAGGGCTGTCTGTAAGGGAGGACTGGCCTGTCTCTCAAGGTCTGTGAAAGTGAGAGATCGTCTTTCAGGATAGGTTATAGATCTTCGATGATGCGCTGGAGAGGTTTTACTTGGGGGGCCTTATGTGACTGCAAGTGGCATTCTGTTATTATCTTTGTTGGACCTGTCCTGTAGTAGGTGATTTCTTGGTACCCTTCTGGCTCTGTCAATCTGTTTCTTCACTTGACCAGTTGGGTATTGTAGTATTCAGTCTACTGCCTGATAGAGATCCTGTAGGTGTTTGTCTGTGTCTGAGGGATTGGAGTAAATGTGGTTGTAGCTGAGGGCTTGGCTGTAGACAATGGGTCGTGTGATGTGGTCTGGATGAAAGCTGGAGGCATGTAGGTAAGTATAGCGGACAGTAGGTTTCCAGTATAGGGTGGTGTTTATGTGACCATTGCTTATTTGTACTGTAGTGTCCAGGAAGTGGATCTCTTGTGTGGACTGGTCCAGGCTGAGATTGATGGTGGGGTGGAAATTGATGAAATCCAGGTGAAATTCCTCAAGGGCCTCCTTCCCATGGGTCCAGATGATGAAGATGTCATCAATGTACCGCAAGTAGAGTAGGGGCACTAGGGGACAAGAGCCGAGGAAGCGTTGTTCTAAGTCAGCCATAGAAATGTTGGCATATTGTGGGGCCATGCGGGTACTCATAGCAGTGCTGCAGACTTAAAGGTATAAATCGTCCCCAAATGTGAAATAGTTACGGGTGAGGACAAAGTCACAAAGCTCAGCCACCAGGTTTGCCGTGACATTATTGGTGATACTATTCCTGATGGCTTGTAGTCTATCTTTTTGTGGAATGTTAGTGTAGAGAGCTTCTACATCCATAGTAGCTAGGATGGTGTTTTCTGGAAGATCACCAATGGATTGTAGTTTCCTGAGGAAGTCGGCGGTGTCTCAAAGATAGCTGGGAGTGCTGGTAGCATAGGGCCTGAGGAGAGAGTCCACGTAGCCAAACAGTCCTGCTGTCAGGGTGCCAATGCCTGAGATGATGGGGCATCCAGGATTCCCAGGTTTATGGATCTTGGGTAGCAGATAGAATACCCCTTGTTCCTGTGCTTCTTCAGGTCTACACAAACACACCCCTAGAGCCCTGACCAGTGGTATTCTATCTGCTACCCAAGATCCATCCTGGGAATCCTGGATGCCCCATTTGTCTCAAAATGAATTAAGTTTTTTGCACCCATAACTCCTTTGGGGAGGTGGTTCCAGAACCTCACCCTTCTGATGTTTAGAAACCTTCTTCTGATTTCCAGACTGAATTTGTACATAACCAGTTTATATCCATTTGTTGTTGTGCCAACCATTGTTCTTTAGCTTAAATAGCTCTTGGTTCTCTGTGGGGTTTATCTTTACCCCAATATATTTATAGAGAACAATCATATCCCCTCTCAGCCTTCATTTTGCTAGACTAAACAAGCCAAGTTCTCCCAGTCTTCTCTCATAAGACAGGCCCTCCATTCCCCTGATCATTCTTGTATTTCTTCTCTGCACCTGTTCCAGTTTTAATTAAACTTTCTTGAACATGGGTGCCCAGAATTGTACATGGTATTCCAAATAAGATCTTACCAGTGCATTGTGCAATGGCATTAATGCTTCTCTATCGCTACTGGAAGTGCCCTGCCTGATACACTCTGTATCGCATTTGCCTTTTTTTCCACGGCTGTATCACATTACCATAGTAATCCTGTTATCAACCCACAGTGCAGGTCTCCCTGCTCCTCCGTTGCTGATAAGCCCCCAGTTTATAACAGAAATTCTTATTATTAGTCCATAAGTTCATGATCTTGCTCCTTGCACTATTGAGTTTCCTCCCATTTCTGTCACTCCACTCTTTAAGGTCATCCAGATCTTCCTGCAGAATGTTTTGATCCTCCTCTGAATTCACAGTGCCTCTCAGCTTTGTATCATCAGCTAATGGCATTAGCACCCTCCTACTTTTTGTGCTAACTTAATTAATAAAAATATTGAATAAGATTGGTTCCAAGACCAATCCTTGTGGAACTCTGCTAGTAACTTCCCTCCCATATGATGATTCACCTTTCAGCACAAATGGTTGCCTTCTCCCATTTGCCCAATTCCTTATCCACTATACAGTTCTAGTACTCATCCCCATCATCTCTAATTTAACTAATAATATCCCATGTAGTACCATGCCAAATGTTTTACTGAAGCGCAGCTATATTAGATCTACTACACTTCCTTTATCTAAAAAATCAGTTATTTTCTCAAAGATGGAAATCTGATTAGTCTAGCATAGTCTACTTTTGGTAAACCCATATTGCATTACAACGAGGGCTGTCAAGTGATTAAAAAAAATTAATCGTGATTCATTGTGCGATTAAAAAAAAATTAATATTGTGATTAATCGCACTGTTAAACAATAATATAATACAATTTAAATATGTTTGAATGTTTTGTACATTTTCAAATATATTGATTTGAATTACAATACAGAGATAAAGTGTACAGTGCTCACTATATTTTTGATTACAAATATTTGCACTGTAAAAAACAAAAGAAATAGTATTTTTCAGTTCACCTAATACAAGTACTGTAGTGCAATTTCTTTATTATAAAAGTTAAACTTACAAACGTAGAATTATGTACAAAAAAAACCTGCGTTCAAAAATAAAACAAGGTAATTTTTTTAGAACCTGCAAGTCTACTCAATCCTACTTCTTGTTCCGCCAATCGCTTAGACAAACATGTTTGTTTACATTTGCAGGAGATAATGCTGCCTGCTTCTTGTTTACAATGTCACCTGAAAATGAGAACAGGCATTCACATGGCACTGCTGAAGTCAGCATTGCAAGATATTTATGTGCCAGATGCACTAAAGATTCATATATCCCTCCATGCTTCAACCACCGTTCCAGGGAACATGCATCCATGCTGATGATGGGTTCTGCTTGATAACAGTCCAAAGAAGTGTGGACTGATGCATGTTCATTTTCATTATGTAAGTCAGATGCCACCAGCAGAAGGCTGATTTTCTTTTTTGGTGGTTCGGGTTCTGTAGTTTCCGCATCAGTGTGTTACTCTTTTAAGACTTCTGAAAGCATGCTCCACACCTCGTCCCTCTCATATTTTGGAAGGCACTTTAGAGTCTTAAACCTGGGGTTGAGTGCTGTAGCTGTGTTTAGAAATCTCACATTTGTACCTTCTTTGCATTTTGTGAAATCTGCAGTGAAAGTGTTCTTAAAATGAACAACATGTGCTGGGTCATCACCTGAGGCTGCTACAACATGAAATATATGGCAGAATGTGGGTAAAACAGAGGAGGAGGCATATAATTCTCCCCCAAGGAATTCAGTCACAAATTTAATTAATGAATTTTTTTAACAAGCGTCGTCAGCATGGAAGCATGTCCTCTGGAATGGTGGTGGAGCATGAAGGGGAATACAAATATTTAGCATAGCTGGCATGTAAATATCTTGCAATGCCAGCTACAAAAGTGCCAGGCAAATGCCTGTTCTCACTTTCTGGTGTCTCTGTAAACAAGAATAGGGCAGTATTATCTCCTGTATATGTAAACAAACTTGTTTGTCTTAGTGACTGATTAAACAAGATGTAGGACTGAGTGGACTTTTAGGCTATAAAGTTTTATATTGTTTTGTTTTTGGGTGCAGTTATGTAACAAAACAAAATGTACATTTGTAAGTTTCACTTTCACAGCAAAGAGATTGCACTGAGGTGAATTGAAAAATACTTCTTTCGTTTATCATTTTTACAGTGCAAATATTTCTAATAAAAATAATATACACTTTGATTTCAATTATAACACTGAATTCAATATACATGAAAATGTAGAAAAACATCCAAAATATTTAATACATTTCAGCTGGTATTCTATTGTTTAACAGTGCGATTAAAATTGCAATTAATTACAGTTTTTTAATCATGATTAATTTTTTTAGTTAATCACATGAGTTAACTGCGATTGACAGCCCTAATTACAACCCCTTTACCATTTACCTCGATGAATTAAATTATTTCCTTCACAATTTGTTCTAAAATCTTCCATGCTACTGAAGTCAGACTAAGAGCTCTTTAATTGCACAGATTGCTTTTTCCCCCTTACTTAAATATAGATATGACAGTAGCTATTCTCCAGTCGCTGTATTATCCCCAAATAGATAAATTTATTAAAAATCCTTTCTATAAGACTAGCAATCTCATATGCCTGTTCTTTCAGTATTCTGGGATGGAAATTATCCGATCCTGTTGATCAGAGTGCATTAAACTGTTTGTTTTTCTGAGATGGAAGATGATGTGGTAATTTCCATTTCTAGACACTCATTTTTGTCAGCCGTACTGCCTTCATGCATGTTTCATGTTATCATTCATATTGAAAACCGAGGCAAAACATTCATTTAGCTATGGGCCACACCTAGATTATCTTTAATTTCTTTCCCACCCACACTTCATAGAGGGCCAATAACATCCTTCCTTATCCTATTCATATAACCAAAAAGCCCTCGTATTATTTATTTTAACTTCCTTGGCAAGAGGTAATTTAGCTTAGCTTTTAACAATTTTGACTTTACTCCTACAATTTCTAACCTACACAGTGTAGCTTTCTTTGCTGATCAGCCCCCTTTTCCATTCCCTCTGGGCTCTTTGCTTATTCCAGATAACCTTTCTGAGGTGGTTATTCATCCGGCTGGAGCCTTTCCCTACAATTTTCCTCCCCTTTCTTGGAATGCAGATTTCAGATAGTTTGTGTTTGCTAGTCACTAACTTTTAAATATAGCCAAACTAGGTCAACGCTACCTCTTTGCTAAAGGATATCAGCAAGCACTGAATCAAGCCACATACCTGGAATAAATCACTCCCAAAAAATCCCCTGCACCTTCAGAACAGAACACAAAATATCAGGGTTGGAAGGGACCTCAGGAAATCATCTAGTCTCATCCCCTGGACCAATCCCCAATTTTTGCCGCAGATCCCTAAATGGTCCCCTCAAGGATTGAACTCACAACCCTGGGTTTAGCGGGCCAATGCTCAAACCACTGAACTATCCCTACTCCCATCTTTCCTCTCTGGCCAAACTCCCACAGAAACTCCTCTGTTAGCTTTTGGCTGGCAGGGTGTTAGCCATTCATTAGAAAGGTGTAAGAAAGCAGGTCCCTCTAGAACTCTACTTTTCTTATTACATCTCCTCGTTTTGCCCTGGGTGTGCACTACAATTTACCTTAGTTGACTAGATGAGCAAGAAAGAGAATAAATCTTAGATTGCTCTGTAGCAGGGAGCCACAGAGCTTCTCTGTAGAGTGGATGTAAATGAAATTCTTATCCCTCCACCCCTCTGTTTTCCCCTCTTGTGCGCATCAGGCTAAGCAGAATAAATGTTGTTCTGAGGTTTATTCAGAAAGCGCTGCAATATTTTTTTGACTGATTTGTGGATCAATAGTAGCAGATCCAGGTGGACAACCCTATTGAAAGAACATTAAAAGTAGGCCATATATGAAACCCTTAGCTATTGCTGAATTCTTAAATGGGTGACACTTATCTATAATGAACACATCCATTGCTAGATAACCAAGAACTTCAGTAAAGTTTATGCTGAAATATTACTGCATTGCTTTAATGAGTGCTACTTTCATCTAGAAACTTCAATCAAAATGTTTGTTCTGAAAAATATATATGGGTATGATGTACATGTTTCGTTTATTTTTCCACACTTCTTATTTACAACTGTATCTCCTGTCAAGGATGATTAAAATAGCTACCATTAAATAGTTTGACCCTCTACAAATGGAAAAGTAAAGTAACTATCTATCTCACAAGATGTACAAGAAGCTTCAGAATGGATTTAGGACTAAGCTGGGAAACTGCAAACAAGGGTACTGTTTTTGTGTTATACATTACATGGAATTATAGCCTTAATTACAGTGCATTGGATGATGAAAATATATTGCATTCTAATGTGAAAGTACAATGTAATAGCATCTATTCCATTACCAACTTAAAGAGATACCATTTACAAGCGTTGTTCAGTAGACATTCTTCTGGTCACCTTACGATCTATTTTTACTAGATTTCTAAACTAAAAAATAACTATTTATAGAGCCATATCAAACCTGTGATTGCCTCTCATCCTGTGTTCCTGTTTGATAGCTGCCATCTAAGGCTGAGACGTAGAAAGGATTTTCTAAGTAGGATGAACTCTCACTTGGAGGGAGGTTAATCAGAGTCCCTTATCAATGCCTCTGTGCCATGTGCAAGTATCTATTATACTTGGCTATTTTTAATCCCTTCCCTACTACCCTTTGCAACCTTCTCGTCTTCTTTTTTAACTGGGAATTTTTAACTGTGTCAACTGATGATGTGGCTTGCTTGAAAGCTGTTATGTTTCCTTATACTAGATCCTTTGGTTTGGTTGTATGTTTGGGCTGATTTGTTCTTCGTCTTGATTTTAAATATTCTGTATTGTTCTTATCAGTAGGTGCCCCATAATTGTATATAATATAATAAATAGCAATAATTCTTTATAGAATAAGGCTAAATTACAAATGGCTTCAGGTAGTTAGTTCTGAGGGTGGGGGTGAAACTGGAAATAAGAGGAAGTTCAGTTCAATGTGCGTGGTCATCTCGGCATTTGTGTAAATTTCAGTTGTTTCAAGAGTTTGGGAAAGAACTGTCGCTCCTTTTTCCTAATTATATTGTATGTGTACCATTTAAATTTATGAAAAAAAGTCATACCTATACTCATTTGGGGTTAGAATAAACATAAAACAAGAAAAGCTTTGTTGCTGCAGAATGATGCCTGTCATTCAGTCACTACTTTCTCAAAGGAGTGTAATAGAGAGAGGCAGGGGGAGCATTCAGAAAGACTAGATAATTGACTGAGATTCAAAACTGCTTACAGACATAAATATTATACAGCCAGCATAACAGCAATTGCACTCTGTTTAGCATCTTAATATGCTACTTTACATGAGATAGATCTTTGTTATAAGCTCATTTTTATTGATAAACAATTGTAATTTGTTTTCAGTATGAATCATGACATACATTTGCATTAATAAACTTGTTTCACATACTGTATTGTCTTGACATGCTGTTAAGTACATTTCTGAAACAGCTCAAATAAATTGTACTGCAGAGCAACTGTATTACATTAAAAATCACTGTAAGCATAGTACAATTTTGTGCCATTAGCCTTTCATCAATTAGTGTAGGAAGTTTATGTAAGCTCTCGTAAATTTAAGTCTGAAGAGGTTATTAGTAACTGTAAGTGTGGTATGATTATTTTGTTTCATACTTGAACAGGTTGAACTTGTTCCTGAAGATAAATTTAATTTATTGTCATTTAACAAGTACAGAAAACAGATCTTGAGCTAGTTTTATTTAAATGCAAAGCAACTGTATTAAGATATCATTAAGATTATGAGATATACCTATAAAGTAAGAAATTGTGAGTTAGGGAGATTTGGCCTGTTGTGGTGATCTCATCTCAAGGGGAAAAAAGTGGTAGAAATAAGTGGTTTCAGATATGGACAACAAAAATTAGAGACATCAAAAGGCTTCCTTGTTAGCTAAGATTGAAAAGATTGGGACTGCTCATTTAAAGAGGAGACGGATAAGAGGGTTATTGATGGAAATATACAATCAGTGAATGGTATAGAGAAAGTAAATTGGGCACTCCTATTAACCCTTTTTTGTGATAGAAGACTTAGGGGGTATTCATTGAAATGGAGAGGCAGCAAATTTAATCTGATAAAAGGGTATTTTTCTCTAAACAAATCACCTGGCAGATCCTCCGTTTCAGATCGCTCGCATGAGACTGGTAGAACTCACTAAGGACAATAGTAGCAGGATGGAGCATTTGCCAGTTCCCCTACTGGTGGTAGTGCACCAGCCGCGGGACTTAAAAACTGCCTCTGAAACTTCCCAGTAAATCTCTCCTTAACGGCGCTCTGTGAAGCTGCTCTGTAAAGGAGCTAATCCTCTGCAGTCGCTGCTTTTCTTTTTTGCTTCGTCTTTCCTTCCTGGATTGCTCAGATCACATCAGCTATCTTTTCCAGTCCCTTTCCTCCATTTGGGTCCAGGTATGTTTTACGTTATCTTAGTGAGGTTTTTTGCCTTGGGCACTTTGGCTGGTTTTCAGATGCTGCACTTTCATGCCTATTTTTCTCTCTGGTTCCCTTGTTCAGGTTTTTGTTAACGCTTCAGTGCCTTACCTCAGTGATTCAGGTCCCACTTCGTTGCTTTTTGTCAGTAGGAGAGCCTGCTTTGGAACTTCATTGCCTCTATTTACAGTACTTCTGCTGCTGCCTCAGTGCCTGTATTTTTGGCGCGTTGATGCCTGCATTAGCACCAGTGGTTTTTGGAGCATATCTCAGCACTCTAGCGCCAGTGATGGCAGCAATGTAGTGTTGGCTGCTGTGTTCTGTGGTTCTCCTGCAGCTTTGGAGCCTGTTCTTCATTGAAGCTAGAGCATCTACCCTGAAACTTCAGTATCTGAGTGTAGCCAGACAGCCAGCCCCCCCGCCCCCTCAGACCAGCATTGCTGGAAACACAGGAGGAAGCCGGAACAGGGCACTTAACATATATTCCAGCACAGCCTTTGAAGCTGTGAAAGCACAGGTGTGCTGCTACAATGTGCCTCTGGGAACAGATACTACGATTAAGCTCACAGCAGGCAGAGGCCCTGTGACAGACATGGCTCTTAGCCCCTACTAAATAGCGTGATGCACACACACCAACATCCTAGGTGGGAAAATATTTACCCTGATGAAAGAAATGTCCAGTAGTTGAAACTTATTGTTTCTCTCCCTTGCAAGTGTAAACTACTCTTGCGAAAGCTGGCGTCACCCCGACAGACCAGCCTCAATTTGGCATAAGAAAGGAGAAAGAGAATAAAGGAGTACAGAGGTATAAGTAGGGGACCTACAGCACCATGATTTTTGAGTGCTTTTCACTATCTATCTGCTGGTCAGATAAGTGACAGCCTCCCAAGGCTTCTGCAGCTAAGAGGGTCCCTACGCCTTGTCCCTTATTCGTCTTTCTGTGGAATTGAGTGACTGATCCTGGCTTGGCACCGCTGGAATCGAGAGATGCAAGGAGGGTAAGAAGCACCCACACCTGATCTCCTATCTTTAGTGTACACATATTTTGAAATAGAGCTCTATACTTTGTTTTCTTTCTTTGGGATTGTGGCTTCAGTTTTGTAACTTGTTTGTGTGTGTAACATCTCTACATTTAAATAAGTAGGCACTAGCAATTTTGTAACCACATGATTAGAATCTAGCTTAATAAATTTTGGTAACCATTTATGCATAAGCCTGACTTGTTTTCTCTGGTTTACTGTAAAGCAGCCAACACAATTAAAGAACCTCAGCCGTTTTGGCTCTAAAGCCTGGCCATTAGGTGAGAGTACTAAGAGCCTAGCGTTGAGTTGTGCCGCCTCCACGGGGCAAACTCTTGGGGCACCTGTCAGTCAATCCTGGCTGCCCGCTGCGAAGGAGCTCTGAGCTCTAGCAGTTAAAGTCACGGGTGTGGAGAGGCTCTTAGTGCTGCCATTGGGGCACCTGTCAGTCAGTATTGACTGCCCGCTGCGAAGGAGCTCTGAGCTCTAGCAGTTAAAGTCACGGATGGTTAGGACCTTGGGGCATCCGTCAGCCTAGCCCGGGCTGCCCGCCGCGAAGGGACAGTGCGTCCTAGCGGTTAAAGTCACGGATGGTATAAACGGGCATAGCTGGCACCTCACCAAACATCCTTGGCCGTCGGCTAACACTGAGGCACTCGCACACTTTGCTTCTGTGCTTCAGTGCACCAACTTTGACTCAAAGCCATGCTTTGCTCTTTTCTTTTCTTTCTTTTTTTCCCCTTTTGGTGACATTTTCTGTGACTGTTACAACGTCATCAACAGCTAAGCAGGAAGGAAGGCTACTCAGTATCTTCATACAATGTCCTTGAAGTAGGACTGTCTGTCGTGGAAAGTTGACCATATACATCACATCCTTAACTTTGGAGACAGCCACAAAGTCAAGGGATGCTGGATTGGTTTGCATGTTTTGCCCTTCTAAGAAAAATGAGGACTATCTCCAAGCCCTGCTCGAGGCCCCCTCACAAGATTTTCATAAATGTATAATGAGGTTGGCTGAACAAGCTTCAAAGGATAGACTGCAGCAGTGGAATCCGTTGCATGCTCGTGCACTGTCTGCACCCTGCTGTACCATGCTAGAGTTTTTCCATCTGCCATGATGTACACTTGAATTGCACTTCTTTCTGCGGCCACGGGGGACCTTAAACAGCCACAGATACAGGGGCAGAATTTCCCCCTAGTAAAAAATTATCGCTTTTGACTTTTTATATTGCTTTTTATGCCATGCACTTCATTTTATTAGCTGTTCTGATTATTATTCCTCATGAGTGTTTAACCTTATTAGAACCAGTAATTTATTAGGTGTCAACTGGAATCTAGCAAGGCAGCTTTGTGTTTCTTAATTTTGATGGGGTTTGACTTTGTTTAATCCCTTTCTGTTTAATGATTTAATTTATGGTGACTTCCTGTCACATGTTTCTTATTATGCTTTCAGCATTCAGCTGAAATCATTCTGAAGACATAGGTGGTCTGTATTTTTAGCTTGATTTGTTAATATGAACTTTTACACTATTGCAATTTTGCAATACTAATTTATTGAGAATAGAGTGGCTTTAATCCTGCTTATCAATTTAAGAAATTGTGAAATTTATTACATTTGATAGTTCTGCAATATCTGTCTATAACAAAGCATAATGCATGAGCAGAGAAGACTGTTCATGTGCACTTAAAAGCATTGTAAAGGAAGCCTTAGTTATTTACGCATCTACAACGTTTAACAGTGAAATTACAGATAGCAAATACTTAATTATTGAATAGAATTACCTACTCACAAGCAATGAGCATGGGCAGAATTGAGTAGCATATATTTCTAATTTAGCACATTTTTAATATCTTGGGTCTCTTGTTTCTGTATGGCAAGGTGTAAGGATTTCTTTTAGTTAAGAATGCACTTTAGCAAAAGTAAACCACCTCCTCTTTCATGAGGTTCAGATATTATTTCGGAAGGTTTGTCATTCTCTGCAGTTCTTAAAGATTTTTTTCTAACCTTATCAATACAAAATAATCACAATTTGTATATTCTAAACCTAACTAACACTTCCCATTTTGTCCTCACACATTGTAAATCCATTACAAGCTATTACTTTTTAGCCTGTGTCCATCTAATACAGTTTGAAGAAGGTTGCACTGTTGCTTATGCAAAAAGGAACAAATCTTTTGTGAGAAGCCATTCTTCATACCAAACACCTGTAACTCCTCTATTCTCATGCTATGACATTTTATTTATTTTTTACTGTAGTGAGGTGTTGTCTGGAGTGAGGCCTGTCTCCAGACTTGGTAGTGAGGGATCACTATGCTCTCCCTGTGAGCAGAGTCAAACCCACCCCGCTCTGCCCCCTTGGCCAGAAGTTCTGGAGTGGGGCAGGAAGTAAAAAGGGAGGGCCCCGCACCTCAGTTGAGCAAGACAGGGAAGGAGGCAGATGTCTCCTGCCTATTGCAGAACTCCAGAGCTGAGCCTGCACTGCGCAGTGCCCTCCCCACAGGAGACTGACCCTGGAGAGGAGTTGCAGGGACTGTCATCTGCTGTGTACCCCGAGGGGAGAGAGGACCCTTGGACTGCAGGAACAACTCCCCCCCCCACCCCCCACCCCCCCACACACACATCCAGACTGTGGTAGGAAGTAGCCCAGGAAAACCAGACTTCAGTTTTGTGGCCAGAGCACAGGTCAGCATGTTTTGGTAAGATCTTTGCTAACCTGGGGATGGAATCTTTTGCCACTGTTAGTACCCTGGACTGGGATCCGGTGGAGTAGGGTGAGTCTGGGGTCCCCCTACAATCTGCTGTCAACCTCACCCTTGGGGCAGCAGCCTATGCACCCCAGCCAGAAGGCCTGTTCATTGCTTTTGGTCTGCCCAGCCAGTAGACAGTGAGCCCCAGTCTGCTTGCTTGCAGGCTGCCTTAGCCAGGAGGCTTAGGCAAAAAGCTTGCTCCCTGCTCTGCCCCACCCAAAGGCCAGAGTTTCCCTTCTAGACTCTTAAGCACTGTCTGCCCCATCCAGGAGGCTGTGGGGTAAAGACTGCTTCTGCTCTAGTGTCAGAGCCCTGGATTGTTGATTTGGCAGCAGCTCTAACCGGGAGATGCTGGGCTAAAGACTGTGTACTGCTCTGCCCTTCCTAAGAGGGATAGAACTCTGGACAGGGACAATGAGCTATAGATTGCTTGCCGCTCGGCCCTGCCAGCGGGGCCCAAATTGAGTGCTGCTGCCTGATGCAAGCACCCTGAGAGTGAGGGACCATTACATTTACATAAAGTTTAACATTATTGGTAGGGAACAAGGGATCTCTAAAGCTGAATATCAGTAATGTTTCCTTACCTAATCTCCACAAAGCTCTGTGTAGTTCTGAAACTGTTCGGATAAGCACCCATGCCCAGTTCCATTTTCAAAACCCACTTTTCACTGCAGCAGCAAGTATCTGTCTGTCTAGATTCTTAAATCTAGCACTAATTATGGTGTCTCAGCTCCTCCAAGAGTTATAAAGCATAGGCATAAAGATAATTCTTTCTTTTGTTTATCTTTTATATTTTGAGATATATTAAAACTAATGGCATTATGGGAAGACTAGATCAGGATTCATAGACTTTAAAGGCAGTAAGGGACCATGATGATCATCTAAGTCTGATCACCTACATAACCCAGACCTTACATCTTCACCCAGTAATTCCCTCACTGAGCCCAACAATTTGCAGTTGAATGGCAGCGTATCTTTTAGTAACACTCCATATCTTGATATAAAAACTTCAGGTGATGATAAATCTATCACAAATTTCGGAAGCTTTTCCAGTGGTAATTATCCTAATTGATTATGCATTTTAAATCATCTTATTTTCAGTTTGATTAATAGATTCCAAGGCCAGAAGGGACCATTGTGGTCATCTAGTCCAGGGCACGGCAACCTTTCAGAAGTGGTGTGCCAAGTCTTCATTTATTCACTGTAATTTTAAGGTTTCGCGTGCCAGTAATACATTTTAATGTTTTTAGAAGGTCTCTCTCTGTAAGTCTATATTAGATAACTAAACTATTGTTGTATGTAAAGTAAATAAGGTTTTTAAATGTTTAAGAAGCTTCATTTAAAATGCAGATCTTATCAGTTTAGTGTGATCCTTGCCCTTGGTTTTCCTTGCTGAGTTTTCCAATGTCTGGCACGTATTTGGATACTTTAAGCTGCACACAGGCTTCTGAGTGATCAGTTGTTAACTGGCTCTGAGAGGAACAGAGGATGGATTTCATGTGTGAAAATATCTGTTCACACAGGTATGTGAATCCAAATGCTGAAAGCATTGCAAACGCATTTTTCTTCAGTTAAATTTCACTGGCAGGGATGTACAGTAGTTCAGAATAGAGGCCCTGTGATCTCTCCCAGTAGCTTCGAGTGCACTCCACAGATCTCCAAACTTTGATGCCAACAATTCTGAGCTTTTTAACTGAATGAGCTGCATTTCAAAATCTTCAACACCCATCCACTGGAATACAGACAAGTCCAAGTCGCTTTCATTGAACTTTTCAAGTTCAATTAGAAAAGAAAGCATTGGGCCAAATCGCTTGAAATCTGTCAGAAAATTTTGATTCCAGTTCTTTCATGTACATTCCAATCTCATCAACACTGACAGTGCAACATGTCGATAGCTCTTTTATATGTTGGAAGTACCGGAAAGTCGAAGTTCAAATATCCCGAGAAAAAACTGCTAGTTTGGCAACAAATGCCTTCCAGGCTTCATAAAGGTCCAGAACCATTTGCCATGCACCCTGGAGACAAAGGTTGAGTTCATTTAGGGGAGTGGTGATGTCAGTTAGAAACATGAGCTTACTCAGCCATTTGTCATCATCCACTTCGGGGTAGCTTTGTCCTTTTTCTGACAAAAAGGCCTCGATTGCATCAAAACAGTTTAAAAAGCCCACCAAAACCTTGCCACGACTTAGCCACTGAATGTTGCTGTGAAGTGGAATGTCATTATAAGTATTGTCCATCTCTTCTAGCAGTGCTTGAAATGGTCTGTGAGTCAAAACAGATTGAGCAACAAGGAAATTTACAGTTCTCACCATTATATTCATCCCATTATTAAGCTCTGAAATTTTAGCACACAGGGTTTCTTGATGGATGATACAGTGTAATTTGACTGTCAGGCGGCCAGTTTGATCTTCAAGTAACTTTACAAATCCCTTCTGTTTTCTGACCAGGGCAGGAGCACCATCTGTTGTCACACAATATTTTTCTGATGTCAGCTCCTCATTCTTCAAAATGGTTTACAAAACTTTCCACAAGATCTTCCCCCTTTGTTGTGCCATACAGGGGTTTTAGGCAACAAAGTTCCTCCTAGATTTCATCGGAAGCACAATATCTTGCAACAACTGCCAAATGTGGAACATCGTTTATATCCATGCTCTCATCAACTGCAACACAAAACACTGCTGTGTCTTAATGCAGTTGTCTGCTTTTCGTTAATGTTTTCTGCCATTTCGCTTATGCATCTCTCAACTGTTCTAGCAGAGATAGGCAGTTCTTTTATTCTAGATATGATCGTATCTTTATTTGGCAAATCATTGAACAAAACCTCCAAGCTGCTGAGAAATTTTTTATATATTTCCCATCAGTAAACGGTTTTCCTTTTTTTTTTCAATGCACTGTGCAATCTTGTAACTTCCTCTGTAGCTTGATTTTTACTTACACATAAGCATTTAAAAACACTGCTTTCCTGCTACCGCCTTTTTGATCAATTTCAGTCTTGTCTGCTTTGTCAAGAAAGGTTTTCTCCTGCTTCATTTCAAAATGTTGTCAAACACTTGATGTGCGACAAACAACACTTCCACAACAAAGCACGAACAGCACAGTCCTTCTTTTGAATAAATCCAAATGTCTGTCTGAGAAGGCTGAAGTGAATGGACATCTAACTTTGCTTTCTTAGGAGCTGACATTTTGTCAAATGTAGCCCGCAACTCACAGTGGGGGAAAAAATGGTGACAAAAGGCACGCACAACGTCAAACACAGTGCGCTGTTCCACGTGTGTTGCGGTCCAAATACAAGACAGAACAAGGCTTTAAGCAAGCAAGGAGGCTGGTCTGCCGACGGGCTGGTCTGCCTGTCAGCTTTCCACCCTCTCTTTTATTTCTCTCCCTCCTCCTGCGCATTGCATACTCCAACAGATAAAAGGAATACACTGGCTTTGTTTAATATTCTTATTTACCAATTTCTGTCTACCGCATTCCTTGCTCTCGGGCCTTGAGCCCAGTCCTGGGAGGCTTCCCACGGTTCATGTCATCTGGGCGAGTTTCCAAGGTTCATGCCCTTGAGAGGAGCCGTGTGTGCACTGCTCCTACACAACACTCCGGGTGTGCCCTGAATGTTGCCAAGTGCATGAACCCTGCATGAATCCTACACACGTGGCCTGATATAAGCAGCAAATCAAGACTTGAAAATATCCCAGTGGCGCTGGAACAATTTTTAAGCTGAGCTGTGCCCCCTCTTGCCCCTGTGTGCACCCCTCATTGCCACAGGCTGGGGTCAGCTGCAGAGCCAGGCCGAGGCTAGGAGCAGAGCCCTGGGCCGGTGGCCAGGACCCTGGGCCGGCAGCGGAGCCCCACGGACCTGTGGCCGGGACAGGCAGTGGGCTGAGCAAGGCCGGCAGCCAGAACCCCAGCTGGCAGGGGGCCAGCGGCCAGTATCCCAGGCTGGCAGCAGGCAGAGCGGGGCTGGCGGCTGGGACCCCGGCTGGCAGAAGGCAGAGTGGGGCCAGAGGTCGGGACCCCAGCTGGCAGGGGCCAGCAGACGGAACCCCAGATCGGCAGCGGAGGGCCACTGAAAATCAGCTTGCGTGCTGCCTTTGGTATGCATACCATAGGTTACTGACCCCTGATCTAGTCTTACCTTCTATATAATGCAGGCCATAGAACTTTCCCAAAGTAATTCCTGGAGCATATCTTTTAGAAAAACATCCAATCTTGGTCTTAAAATTCAGTGATGGGAGAATCCACCACTACCCTTGGTAATCTGTTCTAATGGTTAATTACCCTCATTGTTAAAAATTTACACCTTATTTCCAATCTGAATTTGTCTAGCTTCAACTCCTACCCATTAGATCATGTTATACTTTTCTCTGCTAGATTGAAGAGACCATTATCATGTACCATGTAGGTATAGTACTGTAATCAAGTCACCCTTTCACCTTTTCTTTGTTAAGTTAGACTCGAGGATCTCCATCTATTTATCACTGTAAGGCATGTTTTCTAAATCTTCAATCATTCTCATGACTCTTCTCTGGGCCCTCTGCAATTCATCAACATCCTTCTTGAATTTGTGGACATCAGGACTGGAAACAGTACTCCAGCAGCAGTTGCCCCAGTACCAAATATAGAGGTAAAATAACCTCTCTGCTCCTACTCGAGATACCCCTGTTTATCCATCTAAGCATTGCAATAAGACCTGTTGGCAACAGTGTCTCACTGGGAGCTCATGCTCAGTTGATTATCCACCACAATCCGCAAATATTTTTCACATCTGGGGGTCATGGTGGATTTGAATTTGAAGTTTTATATCTTCAGTTCCAAGCCATTGGGTCTTCCATGTTTTTGTCTGCTAGATTATAGTTGTCTTGTATCAGGCACCTTTTTCCTGGCTATAAATTCTTAGAGACTATAGTTAACTTGTTTCTGAACCATCACTTAGATAAAGTAAACAGAACTGTTTCCACAAGTCTCTCATTTTAAGTGATGTTTTCAGACCTTGAATTATTCTTGTAGCTCTTTTCTGAACCCTTTCAGTTTTTCCTATTTTGTTACAGTCATGCCTAGAGGTCCTAGTGTGCTAGGCACTGTACAAACATATAGTTAGAGACAGTCCATGTGCCAAGGAGATTACAGTTGAAATAGATAAGAGTTGGAGGAGAAACAAGCACAGAGAGCTGAATTGATGTACCTTAAGTCGCAGATCCAGGAATTAGAACCCGGGTCTCCCAAGTCCCTCTTGAATACCCTATCTACTAGACCGCATTGTCTCTCGAATGTATGCTTCAGAACTACACCGAGTATTCCAGTAGTAGTCATACTAATGCAGTATACACTCCCTGCTCATACTTGATATGCCACGATTTATACATCCAGTTTATCATCCTGATCTCTTATTTGAATAACTTCCAGATTTGTGGGCCAGCTGCCAAGAAAACTGGCTCTCTTGCAGATATGAATTTCATTTTTGAAATTAACAAGCAACACATATGTCATGTAAATTAGTTTATGATCATGTAGGGTGAGACAATCCTTTATGTAGCTTGGGTTCACTCCATGGAAGGCTTTGAAGATAAGTACCAAAACCTTGAGCTTGACCTCCTATTCAGAAAGGGGAGCCTGGGGTGCTAGCTCTCTGTAGTCTGTGTTGCTGAGTAGCGGGGATGCTGTGTTCTGAATCAGTTGTACCTTTTTTGTATGGTTGGCAGTTGATAGTCTTAAAATACCAGGTGTCTGAATTTCATTATTGCATTCAGGATCCCCTTTCTCACCAGAATGTTGATGTGCAGTTGTTAATGGACAGACAACATTCCCTGGTTCTGATGTTCTTCTACATGGGATCATCAGTCGAGGTTGGATACAACAGTCCATTGCTACATTCTGAGTTCCAGTGGGGCAGTGGGAAAGAGAGATAAAGAGTAGCAGCCAACAGATATAAAACACTCAACACAAATTTTATCTTCCTCTGTTAGAATCAGATCACTAACACCAGCATGCTTTTCTTACCATACACAAACCTTGAACCTGTCTGAGCCAGGTCAAAAAAATCAGAGGAACTCAAATTCTACTGGAGTTGCTTCATCACAACCGTCTCAATTAATTTGCCCCAGAGCTGGAGATTTGTCAGAGATTGATAACCATTTGTAAAAGCTAAGACTGTGTAAGGCTTGCAGAATATGGTCCTTCATTTATTATAATATTTGTTTATACTATTTTAAATTCTTTATTTTGTTACCAATAATATTTTAACTTACTAAAAGTGGAGGAATTCTAAATATATATTTTTGCTACATAATGCTGTCTAATTTTTGCGCTTCTTTCAGCTTGGATACTGAAGAAAGGTTCTAGTTTTAATCCCCATTCAAGTTAATTTTGCTTTCTCTGGCACTAGCATGATGATGCAGTGTTTACCCATCACTGCAGAAGGCTGGTTCCAATAGTAGCCAGCCCTGGCAGAGATTTGCACATTGTTCTCTCCTAAGGAGTGGCAGGGGAGTTGTGCTTCCCAGGAGCTGTGGAATGCCTCCTGGAATTGCAAGAGAGTGCACATTGTTGTTCAAAAATACTATGAAGCTCAAAGAAAAGGAGGACTTGTGGCACCTTAGAGACTAACCAATTTATTTGAGCATGAGCTTTTGTGAGCTACAGCTCACTTCATCGGATGCATACCTGTCTTTCTACAATACTATGTTGATATGAAAAAATTGAAAACACCTAGAAGTTTCTCTTTGAGATGTAGGAGATCTATAATGAAACGATTAATGGCAAAGTAAAGTTGTAGAAGAAACTCTACTCTATCACAGTCAGACCATTTTAGTTTATAGAAAGTCCAGAATAAACATTAGAAACAAATCTATTGACTTTTCCATCAATGTCATGTTGTAGTAGGAGTAAATTGCATCCAAAATTAAGCTTTACAGCATGTTTTAATCTTTCAGATGTACTATTTTATGGTATTCCATGCCTCATAGGCTTTGCAATCAAATATTCTGTTCATATTTTTCATTTTTCACAGATTTGGGCGAAACTGCTAAGTCATTTTAACTGTTGAATACTAATACTCTATTCAGAATTTGATTTTTCACACATGCAGGTTTTTATTCTTCAGAGACTTACACCCTGCATATCTTTTGCATAAACTAAACAAGAAAAGCAGCACAGCTTGATTTTCTTCTCTAATTTACATTAAATTATATATTTGCACCATGCCCCTTTAGCTTTCCCACTGAAATCCAGTACTCGGTATTAGTGTCAGAAACTTGTTAGAAAATAATGGCTGTTTGGTGGACTAGTTGAAATAAGTTTAATGGACTTAGTCCAGTGGATAGATGTCCACATCACAAAAACCATCACATTTTGTACCTTTCTTTGCAATCTTAGCTGAGAGACCAAGAACTGAACTGACGTGGAGAATTAACTGCTTTCTCCATCCTGAATTTGTTCCCTGCAGGTCGGGTTTGAACCATATTGGCTGGGCAGTTTCGGTAAGCTTGTATTTACACTGCCCATATTTTATCTCTTCTGTGGATAAATAGAGGACTTGACTCTCCAGATTGTCAATCCAGCCCTTACAGGAGTGTTTAAATTCATATTAAAAGCTTAGTCATACTTTTAAGGAATTATTTTGCTGTGGAATGGGATATTTGGCCAAAATAGGAAAGAATAAATATAAGTGGATATGCTACAAATAATAATACCCTTCCTAAACTCAGGAAAAAAGATGAAAGCAGCCTTAGTGGTTTGGTTGAGTATGTTGCCCCTTGGTCTGAACAGTTAATCAATATGTGGGGCCTTGCTGGGTTGTTTTCTTTAGGAGGAGAAATTGATTATAATCTTTTGTGCAATTCTGTTTATTTACAAAGAATGTACACAGAGTTCTGTTTCCCTGAAGGCAGCAGGAACAAACAGCAGGCAGTCTCGTTGCTCAGAAATCCAAACCTGCCTTTTCAGACAGTCCTGTGCCAAGGAGCTTTGTCACTGTTGCCTCTGTTGAGGTCAGGACTGCTTCTCTTGCTGTCTGTGGGCTCTTTTGACTTTCTGGTTGTTTTCTTTCAGAGTAGCAGCCGTGTAAGTCTGTATTCGCAAAAAGAAAAGGAGTACTAGTGGCACCTTAGAGACTAACCAATTTATTTGATCATAAGCTTTCATGAGCTACAGCTCACTTCATCGGATGCATACAGTGAGGAGATTTATATACACACAGAACATGGAAAAAATGGGTGTTATCGTACACATTGTAAGGAGAGTGATCACTTAAGATGAGCAATTACCAGCAGGAGAGCCGGGGGGAGGGAGGGGAGAAAACCTTTTGTAGTGATAATCAAGGTGGGCCATGTCCACACAACAGATCCACTTCCTGGACACTACTGTGCTAATTAGCGATGGTCACATAAACACCACCCTATACCAGAAACCTACTGACCGCTATTCCTACCTACATGCCTGCAGCTTTCACCCTGACCACACCACACGATCCATTGTCTACAGCCAAGCTCTAAGATACTACCGCATTTGCTCCAACCCCTCAGACAGGAACAAACACCTACAAGATCTCTATCAAGCATTCTTACAACTACAATACCCACCTGCTTAAGTGAAGAAACAAATTGACAGAGCCAGAAGAGTACCCAGAAGTCACCTACTACAGGACAGGCCCAACAAAGATAATAACAGAACGCCACTAGCCATCACCTACAGCCCCCAACTAAAACCTCTCCAACGCATCATCAAGGATTTACAACCTATCCTGAAGGACGACCCATCACTCTCACAAATCTTGGGAGACAGGCCAGTCCTTGCTTACAGACAGCCCCCTAACCTGAAGCAAATACTCACCAGCAACCGCACACCACACAACAGAACCATTAACCCAGGAACCTATCCTTGCAACAAAGCCCGTTGCCAACTGTGTCCACATATCTATTCAGGGGACACCATCATAGGGCCTAATCACATCAACCACACTATCAGAGGCTCGTTAACCTGCACATCTACCAATGTGATATATGCCATCATGTGCCAGCAATGCCCCTCTGCCATGTACATTGGTCAAACTGGACAGTCTCTACATAAAAGAGTAAATGGACACAAATCAGATGTCAAGAATTATAACATTCATAAACCAGTCAGAGAACACTTCAATTTCTCTGGTCACGCTATTACAGACCTAAAAGTCGCAATATTACAACAAAAAGTCTTCAAAAACAGGCTCCAACGAGAGACTGCTGAATTGGAATTAATTTGCAAACTGGATACAATTAACTTAGGCTTGAATAGAGACTGGGAGTGGATGTGTCATTACACAAAGTAAACTATTTCCCCATGTTTATTTCCCCCCCCCCACCCGCCACTGCTCCTCAGACGTTCCTGTTAACTGCTGGCAATAGCCCACCTTGATTATCACTACAAAAGGTTTTCTTCCCCCCTCCCCGCTCCACTCCCCCCCCCACCCGCTCTCCTGCTGGTAATAGCTCATTTTAAGTCATCACTCTCTTTACAGTGTGTATGATAACACTCATCTTTTCATGTTCTGTGTGTATAAAAATCTCCTCACTGTATTTTCCACTGAATGCATCTGGTGAAGTGAGCTGTAACTCATGAAAGCTTATGCTCAAATAAATTGGTTAGTCTCTAAGGTGCCACTAGTACTCCTTTTCTTTTGGTTGTTTTCTGCTCCTCACTTGCACAAAGCCACACACACGGCTCCAACCAATCAATATCCCACCCCCTCCATTTGCAATCAGTCCCTAGGGAACCGCTCTTTTTCTCTCTGTGTGAGTGATTGCTCAGGTCTTCCTCTGTGGCCCAGTGCCTTGGGTAATGGTTTCTAATGTTTCAGGCTGAATGAAAGGTGGGGTGGCAAGCCTATCAGTTTTAAGGAGGTCTGTGATTTCCTCTAGATGAAAGACGGCCATTAAAACCTTCCAGCATAACAAGCAATTTAGGAGCCTTTTAAGTGGAAAATGTTCAAAAGAAGTGGGGGCACAAATACATTACAGTTAGATAGCACATTCCATGTAAGATAATGCTATCAATGCTTGACCCATAAATGGTTCTATCCGCTTGGTGTTGAGCAGGGGGTAGGATATGTGACAGACCCTGACCACTGGGGTACAGGAGGCAAATATACAGGCCACTGGATGAATAGTTTTCTGTTCCCTCAGTGACCAGAGTAGGGGCTGTGCTAGAGCAATCAGGAACCTGCTAGAACCAATTAAGACAGGCAAGCTAATTAAGACACCTGGAGCCAATTAAGAACATACTAGAATCAATTATGGCAGGCAGACTAATCAGGACACCTGGTTTACAAAGGACCTCCCATCAGTTAGTGGGGGGTGTGCAAGGAGCAGTGAGTGAGAAGGCGTGCTGCTGATACAGGAGACGTAGACAGCTGCTATCCACAGGGCCCTGGGCTGGAACCCAGTGTAGAGGGCGGATCCGGGTTTCCCCCCATCCCACCAACTCCTGATTGGACACAGGAGGAGTTGACCTGGTCTGTGAGCAACACCAGAAGGGAAGGTCTAATTTGGAAAGGGATCTGTCCTGTCCCCGACCCACTAGGTGTGACAACAGAGACTGCAGAGATTGTTCTCCGTTTTCCCCCATGCTGGCCAGTGATGAGGTTAGCTGAGTGAATGGCAGGTTTGAGCCTCTAGCAGAAGCGGCCAAACTGAGGGCTGCTGTGAACCTCTGAGGCACGCAAATCTGCCAAAAAGCACAGGATCCACCAAGGCAGAGGAGGAACTCTGTCACAATATCCAATCTCTAAAAATTAAGTATGTATGTGCTTACTATGAATCAGCTATCCTAGATGAGAAAGTACAGCACTCAGAATGGAACTCAGCATATTTGTTAGATGACCTGCCACTAGTGGCAGCTTCACACTAGCTAGAAGTTGAGCCTCAAAAGGGTTAATTCCCTAAGGAAATACTGTTTCCCTACTGTCTGCCAATGAGGATGGAGCACAACTTGCTTGTGATCCTAAAAGCCTCTTTATGCCAACTGGCAAAGGGTATACACAGCACATTGTTGTCAGAGTATTTAGTCAAACAGTGTCTTGTAAGGTATCATACAACAATTGCTGACACTCTGGTCATAATATCATTGTGTGATGTATGTGCAGTTGTCTATAAAGAATTATGTATGTGTGCTGGAAATATGTTATGTTTTGGAGGTAGTGAATAAATCAAGCCTGCCTTAGATAAAGGAATGTGGATTTGTCTGCCTGCCTGGCTCAATTACAAGCAGAGGACAATGAAAGTATGTTTACTTATAAGGTAAACAAAGCAATCAAGCTATCACGTGGTAGAGGAAACAGTCTGGTGAGCACACTGGGAGACACTGGAGTCTAACCCCCCCATGAGCAGAGGCTCCAATTTTCTATTGTGCCATGGAGTGCTTGACCCCCTGCTGTGTCCCAGGCCTCTCCCCCACTCCACCGCTTCCCTCAAGGCCCCACCCCTTCCTGCCTCTTCCTGGCCCTGCTCCACCCACACCCTGTTCCGCCCCCTCCTCCTGAGTGCATCCTGCTCTTGCTCCTCTGCCTCCCCCCAGCCGCCGCCTGCATGCCATGGAACAGCTGATTGCAGTGGGTGGGAATAACCTACAGAGGGACCAAATGCACCACTCACTAAATCCCACTACTTCCAAGTAAAGAGTCTGCGGCTGCTTCCTCCAAAGCTCCCATTACTGTCTCTGTTCACAGCAAGATTCAAGAAAAACTTGTTCAAAATAGAGCTCTTGTCAGAAACAACAGCCTCCTATCCCTTCCAGGGACACTTGACCATAAAGGAGAAACAGCAGATGCCCCTGTAGCCCTTTCTTCGCTTCCTCAGAGCCAGCAGCTGGGGAGGGGAGGAGAAGAGGGTCACAAAGACTTTTCCCTGTTTACAGGCCTTTCTTCTGTATGAGAAGAGTAAGGATTTCACTCTTAAACTTCATATTAAAAAACCCTGATGTTAAAGCTATTTACATTTTTACCCATTATCTCTGATAACAAGAGCATGTAGAAACTTACTCAGATGAATTTACTTAAGGAGAGCCACATCTGAATTATCATCAACCCTCCCTGTCTTGACCATATGAAAGCTCCTCCACCAAAACTTTATAGAGTCGGTGACCCACAGGACTTTGAGGAGTGGGATGGAAAAGCACACAGTGGTACCATCCCTTGCTGCCCCAGGTTCTTATGTATCCAGGGGTGCTTTTGAAGTAGCGTTAATGTACTCCAAAGGGAAATGTGCTGCTAGGGGGACCAACAGATCTGTCTTGAAGGTCTGCAGACCTCCTTTTTCTCTCTCTATGCAGGATTACAATTTCTGTCCTCTGTGGGCTTCCAGGAGTGGGAAGCTGTTCTCCCTGCCCCCCTCCCAAAAACCCACTGTCCAATCTGAGGGCACCCTAATTAAGAATTTCCATGAAATCAACCTTAGAGTTTCCAGGTCCTTTTGCTTCTTTCCCTAAGATCTCCACTGGATTGAATAAACCAGCACTAAATAAATTAAACCTTTTCAACTAGGAATATTCCTCAATGATTCCCTCTAGTTTGGAGAGAAAGTATTTTAGCAGCCAGTTTTACACTATTTCAGCTTTTCTGTGATAAAATGTATTTCAGGTATCAGCTGTGAAGAATTATATTGATTCTTCTAGGCATACATCATACAAATAACAACATAATGGAACGTCAGATCTGACAGTTGAGGTTTTTGCATCATAAAATAGAGGGAGATTGGTATATACATTTAGTCCTGTTGCCACAGGGACATAAAGGTGGGCTTATACATTCACTTTAAGTATGCTTCTCTCTAAATGAGATTTCTTAGTGACTCATATTTTAGCTGTCTTTTAAAAGCATAATGCGGATTTGAATTTGTATTGTTAATCTTTTTGTTCCCTGGTCAGGTTGCTTCCAAGGTGATTACTATTCCAAAGTGAAAGTGTTAATGTGTTTTTGCTAGTATATGTAATGTCCCACAATATATCCAGGAAATCGTATTAGAAATAAGAGTAATACTGCTTAAGAAGGTTTAAGAATTTCATGGAATTCACAACATAGATTTATATGTTAGATATTAGTAATAGATAACTCTGCTTAATGACCTGGGGGGAATACAATCCACAGATGTGCTCTTCTTATTTTTCTGTAGAAATAGCATCTTTGCTTTTCTTGGGTAGGATTTTAAAAGTGCCTGTTTCCTTTGCTACCAAAAGTGTCTTCCAGTGTTTGTCAGAATATTGTTATTTTATATATGCTATTAGCACAGTATTCTTACTCTTGGTCCTCAAGCCTCCAAAGTGAGACTGGCTGGAACTTCTGAAATTTTGTTGCCAAAATTTTGCTTAGATTTGTAATTGTGAAACACTCTGCTGCAACAGATTCATGTCTTGTGTGACCTTTTTCCTGGAATGGATTGAAACTGTCAGATATATTAATTTAGAGCATGATCCAACCATCCTTACGCTAAATGAGTTTTACCTGATCCTGCAAGTAGTCCCTGTGAGGAGAAAGTGCTACTCATTGTGGGTAAGGATGGCAGAATCAGGCCCCTAGTGCCCATTGAGTCAGATAAAAATGTTTTACAGGGTTTCTGTACATTTTATAAAAATGAATACTTGGGGATGTGACATTTGTCTAAACATTGAAATGTAGAATTGATCACTTCAAATTTTCCTGGCTAGTGAATATTAGTATTGTTAATTAGCATTAGTGGCAAAGATGTCAGACCAGACCAGATATAGAAATCTGAATTGAAAAAACAGAAAACAAAAAAAAAATGCATTCAGTGAGGTTTGCTCTTAAAAGAAATGCTAATTAGTAAAGTGATAAATCCTGAAGCATGATGATTTGTAGGGTAATTACCTTTTAACTGAAGACAATGGCTTCAGTTAAAAGACAGTTACAGTCAGAAAAAGTAGACATTCTGTGTATTCTTTCATGACTGCCTGTCTTGGCTATTTCTGAGGTACTGATCACCATGGTATCTAAGCCCCAGACAACAATTAAGGATAGCAGTAAGCATGCTATAAAGGGTACATTATATTCTCAGTCTCTCCCCACTGGTGCTCCCCCACCCCTGTTTCAAGTATTTTTGTTTGTTTTTGTAAGTTTTAATTATCGAGATAAATATTCACATGCCATTGGAACATTCAGTTTGAAAACATTCCCTGTTGCTTTAAAATAAGACACAAGTTACCTGAACTTCTCTACAGCATTGTAAAAAGTCAATTTGTAGTGTCTTTATAACTGCCACATATTGATGAGGAGACTGAAATAATTTCTGAGAGAAAAAACAAAGGTGTTGGGGTGAAAGGCCCCTGGAAGGAAAAAAATATACATTGGCCATATGAATGGTAGAGAAAATTATCACTATCTGAAGAAACAAATGGTCATTCTCAAATCATTTCCAGTATCCTCTGAATTAGAACTGGGGGAAGAGGAGAGAATCTAATATGCCTCCTGGATGTACATTACTGTAGAAGGGAGGGAAAGAATAACTTCCTGACCACTGTGACAATCAGTTTACACTTGAAACATGATATGTACAAAATGTACTCCTGGGGGCATTCTGCACCAAAAATTTAAAAATTCTGTGCATAATATTTTAAATTCTGTAAAGTTCTGCAAATTTTATTTGTCAAAATAACACTATATAATCACACCAGTTTCAATTATTCTGGTAATTTATTTCAAAATACCAGTCAGCAAGTATGTCTGTAACAATACAGACACACAAATATTCCCCCAGGAGTAGAGAGTTAAAGAAATCACTATGACAACCCAGTTCCTGTTTCTCTGCCCTCTTACTCCCACAGAGCCCAGCTGGGGGGCCAGACTCCCACAATCCCTCCCTCCCGATTCCATCTGGGCCCCCCCCCAGCCCAGCTACAACCCCCCACCCCAGCAGTTGGGCCCCTGGCCAAGATATCTGCACCCCCTCCCCTCCCAGAGCCCAGCTGCGGGGCTCCCCTTTACCCCTCCTTGCCCAGACACCCATCCCCCTTCCCCTTCCCCCCTGAGCCCAGGGATCCAGAGGGAGAAACAGATGAGATGAAATAAGAAAAAATGAAGGTTAAGGAAAGACGTAAGGGTTGATAATCAATTAACTATCTGAAGAAATAACATTCACTTAAGTCTCTTGCTTAAAATCCAATTTATTAAGTCAGGGAGCAAAAAAGAAGTTTCTCTGGCACTGCTCAGATGTGTAGAATCAGAGTTCTAAATAAAGAAAAATAGATAAGAACTTTCAGTTCCAGTAGAGATCCTTTGCTCTTTTATACAGCGTATATTACACTTCAAACAACTCCTCTTGCTTCAGCAAGGCTTTCTTCTCAGTGGTTTTTCTTGTTTCATAGCTTGTTAGTCTTAGTATAGTTGTAGTGTATATATTGTAAATAGTACTGGTATAGTTAGAACCCCACCCCTTATCGTTGCGGGGCTCCCTTTGCCCCTGGGACCAGGCATGCCCCAGTCTCCAGGCTTCAAACCTTGTGCCTACTATGCCCTTGAGCGACCCACACTCCACTTCTCTGAAGTGTCTGAGAGAATCTCACATGAGAGACCACTGTCAAATTTGTCGCACGAAGAAGGTAAGAGAGATCAGACTGAAGGCTATCCTAATGGAAGCCACCCTTAGACTGGCTTCGGAGCCAAGCCATTCAGATTCTGCACAGAGCATTTCAGCCTTGGGGTGAAGTGCTCCTCCAGCATCACATGCATCCTGGCACTTGTCTCCATCTCCATAAAAAGAAGTACACTGACAGAGGGTGCTCACCCATGCCGAAGAAAGGCAAGCAAGGGGAAGACAGTGGACTGCGACCTACATCGGGTCACTCCTCCACCGCCAGTCCCATGGAAGTCAACTCCGCCCAGAATGTTGATTCCGGTGCGGTACGCACCGCCAACACTGGGAAGCCATTGTGGCCCCAACGGAATTCCAGTGCCTTCAACCCTGGAGTCCTTTGCAGTGATCAGGGACTTATTGACGCTCCCGGTTCTGCGGACCCCAATGGGACAGCCACCAGCTCTGACAACCATGAGCAGGAAAGAGGCCATCCCCAGTCTGCCACTGGTCATCAGATCCTCTGCACTGAATGGAGGCATGAGGGGTAATGCTCTCCTGTGATTACCTTGGGAGGACTCTTCATCTGAGTCTGAGATGGAAACCTACATCCAAACCTACACATCACTGGTACCCGTCCTATGCACTGCCGGAGCTTGGTGCAGGTCCCCTGGCCAGGTGGACAGTGGCCTATGCAGTGGCCATTCTGGAACCCTTGGGGGTTTCCCCCACTCTCAGGTTCATCATCTTATTGGTCATACTCTGTTGCTTCCGAGAGATGGGCTCCCACTTCACCCCTTTCAGCGCTGCACCCTTACTGTGCTACTGCCCGGTATGAATATACAGGACATGGTCCCCATGGATGGAATTGAGTCTGAAGAAGAAGAAGAAGCCCCTGCACCTCTAGTATAGGCCTCTTCCTCCTCCTCCTCCTCCTCCTCCCCAGACAAGGCCATTTCAGGGCCAAGTAGCTCGCTTCCTTAGGATGATTTTAGGGCCCATCAGGAGCTTCTAAGGTGGATCACAGCTGACCTGGAGACTAGAGAATGGGGAGGTCGAGGAATTGTCTCACAGCATCATTGACATTCTGGCTGCAGCAGCACCATGTAAGGTGGCTCTATCCATTAATGAGGCAGAGCAGATGGACATGAAACTCCACGGTCTGAAGGACTCAAGGGCCACCCTCAGGTCCCTGGGCCTTTATGCTCCGTCCACTTTGAGGAAGCACTTCAGGCCTCAACAACTGACCTGCTCGTCAGCCCCACCTCCAAGACAGGACACCTACAAGGGAAAGAGCAGAGATTACAAGTGCTGTCAACTACTTCAATCCATCTCAGTCTCACTGCCTGGGTCACATAGGTACTCTGGTTCAACCAAGCAGGCCTCTGAAGGTGCGCCCGAGGGTGCTATACCAGTTCCCACTTCAGACCCTGACTCTCCCTTATCTTTTGGTCCAATTGTCCCACTTCAGCCCAGTGTGATCCTGCATTACATCAGACCACTGAGTTCTAAATACAGTGGTGGATGGTTATACCCTTCAGTTTTCATCCACCCCTTCCTCCACTCCCCAGCTCCATCCCTCTTTAGGGATCCTTCTCATGAGCAATTCCTAGCCCAGGAGGTACAGTCTCCCCTACAGGTGGGGGCTGTGGAGAAGGTACCTAAATATTTGAGAGGGAAAGGGTTTTACTCCCAATATTTCCTAATCCCAAAGGCCAAAGTGGGCCTAAAATCCATCCTGAACCTATGTCACATCAACAATTATTTTGCAGAACTGAGGTTCCATATGGTCTCCCTGTCCTCCATCGCTAATAAGTCACCATTCTTTCCTTTGTCCTGTTCAAAACCCCCTGGGTTTTCACAAAGTGCATGGGGGTGGTAACTGCCTTCCTCAGATGGCAAGGCATTCAAGTCTACCCATAGCTCAATGACTGGCTGATCAAGGGCAGTTCAGAGGCTTACGTAAAGAGCAGCATCAGTGTGGTCCAAGACACCTTCCAAGTGCTGGGCCTGTTTATAAACAAGCACAAGTCAACTCTTATTCCAGTCCAGAGAATAGAGTTTATCAGGGCGGTACTCGCTCAACGCAGGCCAGAGCCTTCCTTCCAGAGACCCGATTCCAGAATATGCTGGACCTGATATCCAAGGTCATGACTCACCAGATCACAATAGCCAGGATTTGCCACAAGTTCATGGGACACCCGACTGCGTGCACTCATGTGGTCTGGCATGCAAGGTTCAACCTCAGGCCCCTGCTGATGAAGTTAGCTTCAGTCTACTCCCTGAATAGACACCACTTGGATTCATTGCTTACTATTCCAGTCCCATCCTTGCCTCCCTCAATTAGCGGAAGGTCAGTAATGGTTGGTGTTCCCTTTGTCACCCCCTAGACATCAGCATCCCTAGTCTCTGATGGTTCAGACCTAGGTTGGGAAGCCCACTTCGGCTGCCTCAGGATGCAGGGCCTGTGGTCCCAGGAAATGTTCTCCCCGCACATAAATGTCAGGGAACTCAGGGCAGGTTCCTTCCCCAGATCACAGGTAAGGTAGTGCAGATACTGACTAACAAAACCACGGCCATGTTCTTCATCAATAAGCTGGGAGGAGCTTGTTCCTCCACCCTGTGTCGGGAGACCATCTGTCTATGGGACTTCTGCGTGAAGCACTCCATTCACCTCAAGGTTTCACATCTAGCAGGAGCCTGGAACACCCTGGCAGATAACCTCAGCAGATCCTTCTCTAACTACGAGTGGTCTCTTCACCGAGAGGTCACCAGGTTCATCTCCCAAAGGTGGGGATCTCCCCAGATAGATCTTGTCATGAACAAGCAGAACAAGAAATGCCATCAGTTTTGCTCGTGCCGTGGGCACAGCCTGGGCTCCCTCTCTATCGTCTTCCCGCTTCCATTCACAGAGCTTCTACTCTGCGCATTCCCTCCGGTTCCCCTGGTTCACAATGTCCTCCTGAAGATCAAGCAGGAGAAGGCAAGAGCTATTCTTATAGCCCCCTCGTGGCTGCGGCTCGCTGGTAGGTCTATCAGTAGCACCCCTGCTACTGCTCTGCCCGGACCTGATCTCACAAAACTATGGTCAGTTACTCCACCCAAACCAACGCTTCCTTCATCTAACTGCATGGAAGTTGCATGGCTAAACACAGAGGAGCAGGCCTGTTCAGAACAAGTTTGATAGATCTTGCTGGGCAGTGGGAAGCTGTCCACTAGGGCTACCTACCTCTCCAAACGGAAGCATTTTTCAGTATTGTTGTCCCAATGAGACATCTGACCAGCTCAGTTTTCCCTTCAGTCTATCCTGGGCTACTTGCTCCATCTAAAGCAACAAAGTCTGGCCCTCACATCCATCAAGGTGTATCTAACAGCAATTCTGGCCTTCCACCTGACAGTGGGCAGTAGGTCAGTGTTCTGTCACAAGATGACAGTGTGTGTGGTGTTTTGTTTGTTTTTGTTTTTTAAAGGATTGGCGAGACTTTACTCTCAGGTTTGAAAGCCGATCGCCCCATGGGTCTTAAACCTGATCCTGTCAAGGC
Organism: Lepidochelys kempii; assembly: GCF_965140285.1. NCBI lineage: Eukaryota > Metazoa > Chordata > Testudines > Cheloniidae > Lepidochelys > Lepidochelys kempii. The sequence goes on from NC_136382.1 coordinate 62,027,763, forward strand.
TCACAAGCTATTTGTCAGAGCTCTGTAGTCTAAAGAGAAGAAGCTACCTGGTGGTGAAACTTGCAGGTCACAAAAGAAATAAAGATGAAAAAGAGACTGATAATGAATATGGAAATAGGTGAAGAAAATGTAATTTATTAAAACATACCTTTTTTAAACAGTAGCTCATTTCTGACCATTATATACTGCTAGCATCAACTACTATAATCATGATTATTTTGATCTTGGGCTCTCATGTAATCGTCAACACTATCTTCAAAGTGGTGGCATTTCTTTGCCCTCATAAAACTTATTTTGGGTTTCTTCCCTTTGAAGCACTATCACGGCACAATTTCTCAGAAGTCTTCAGCACTTAACATTTGTTTTGGCTTGTTTTTAATGAGTTTAGTTTAAAGTGCTGTAATGTCAAGTCTTCTTAAGTACATTTTTTAAAAAATAGATTAATTTATCCCAATGGTAGTTTTCTAAATAAAATAAACTCATCATTGCACTGTTTTAGCAGTAAAGAAAAGGAGTCAAAATTGGATAGACTAATTTATTTAGGATGAAGAATTGCTGGTACTTCACCAGTGAAGGACCGACATATTGACTATTATTAAAAGTGGATTTATGATCTGAATTTAGTCAACTATCTAAACACATGAAAATGTCATGCTGTTTTCATTGACTGCTGCTTGTCTTTGTATCTGCTGTTTGTACAGACTGCATTTCATGCTGCTTCTGGCAAATTTATCTAAGCTTTGGCTGAGCACCCTTTAACGCTGCTCTGGGTAATTTTTATTTCGCCTCTGGCTTTTGTGTGACTGGGCAGTCACTGATGCTGCTCCAGGAAATTTTTATCTAGTCTTTTCCTTCTGCCTGGTTGAACAGATTTTGATGCTGTGTTGGGTAATCTTCGACCAGAAGTCTTATGAGAGCAGCTTTTGCTGATTTCGCTTCACTGAATATTTGGAAATATTTCCTATTATTAATGGGCCTCTTGTAGATCCTTATGTTTTGAAGCTAACATTTTCAGTGTTTTTCTCAAGTTGCTTTGACTTCTTTCACCAATTAAATGTTTCAAGCCTGAATCACTATTATTCAGTGACAGGTTTCAGAGTAACAGCCGTGTTAGTCTGTATTCGCAAAAAGAAAAGGAGGACTTGTGGCACCTTAGAGACTAACCAATTTATTTGAGCATGAGCTTTCGTGAGCTACAGCTCACTTCATCGGATGCATGCCGTGGAAACTGCAGCAGACTTTATATAAACACAGAGAATATGAAACAATACCTCCTCCCACCCCACTGTCCTGCTGGTAATAGCTTATCTAAAGTGATCATCAAGTTGGGCCATTTCCAGCACAAATCCAGGTTTTCTCGCCCTCCACCCCCCCACACAAATTCCCTCTCCTGCTGGTGATAGCCCATCCAAAGTGACAGCTCTCCACACAATGTGCATGACAATCAAGTTGGGCCATTTCCTGCACAAATCCAGGTTCCCGCTGGCAATAGCTCATGCAAAGTGACTGTCACTTTGGATGAGCTATTGCCAGCGGGATAGTGAGTTTGTGTGTGTGGTTTTTGGGAGGGGGGTGGGGGGGTGAGAGAACCTGGATTTGTGCAGGAAATGGCCCAACTTGATTGTCATGCACATTGTGTGGAGAGTTGTCACTTTGGATGGGCTATCACCAGCAGGAGAGGGAATTTGTGTGGGGGGGTGGAGGGCGAGAAAACCTGGATTTGTGCTGGAAATGGCCCAACTTGATGATCACTTTAGATAAGCTATTACCAGCAGGACAGTGGGGTGGGAGGAGGTATTGTTTCATATTCTCTGTGTATATATAAAGTCTGCTGCAGTTTCCACGGTATGCATCCGATGAAGTGAGCTGTAGCTCACGAAAGCTCATGCTCAAATAAATTGGTTAGTCTCCAACGTGCCACAAGTCCTCCTTTTCTTATTATTCAGTGATAATTCAGTAAATAAACCATTTAATTATTTAAATTTATGAGATAAGATTGAAACATGATTTACTTGTGAAAAAAATAATCTAGTGCCCAGCACTTATTAGCTACTCCTCATTCACATATTTCTATCACCAGGTCCAAAATGTTGATTGTGCACCAAACTTTTAGGCTTAAATAAGTAATTTATTTATTGGTACTAGCATAGCACTTGGGGCCCCAGTGATAAACTAGGACCCCATTGTGCTAGGCACTGTACAAACAAAAAGATGGTCTCTGTCCCAAAAGGCTTATAATCTAATTTATACTGATAAATATAGACAGAGAAGTACAGGTAAACAATGAAACAAACAATATTCGTTCTAGGGGTTCTGGAACAATTTTTATAGTGGGGGTGCTGAGAACCATTGAACCAAACTGTAAACCCTCTATATAATGGAAACCACTTCAAGCCAGGAGGTGTGGCAACACCCCTAGTTCCAGCACCTATGATTCATCCGCCTCAGAGGCAGTGCTCTTTTTTCCCATCTTACAAAGGCTCCATCTAGCAGCAAGCTGTGTTGTTCAATAATTTGAAAACAAGGTAAATTAATTAGCGGTCGATTGTATATAAATCCTTCCTGCTTCCCTCTTAGCTAAGTCTGCTATTTTACCTGCACCTTCTGAAAAAGAAGTGTTTGCAGTTCCTGGCTGATCATATCTTTCCTCTTCCCAGTACTGCCTTTAGGGGAAAATAGTGTTATGCCAAAAGAAACTGCTAAAGATTCCAGACAGTAACTGCACTCAATGAGTCAATAATTGTGTGGAGTTAAAGCAATTTTTTCCACACACGTGGACTTTTCTGAGGTTCGTCTGTATGCAAAGCAGTGCACAAAAAGTAGGCAAATGCCCAGGTACAACTTTCCAGGATACATGATCTTAATGACCAGCCTTGCCGTTGAGGTTTCCCAGGTACAAAGTGGAAGGGTTTAGGGAGGAAAAGAGGCATGAGGTAAGCAGAGAGACAGGTTCCAGACAGCTGCTTCTGGGACAGGACAGAGATACCTTATCTGAAGTTTCCACAAGAGGGAGTCTCCTGTGTGCCATTTGTTATCACCCTTATTCACAGAAACAGGACATGTGAACATTTTGTAAAAAAAACAAAATTCCTGACTGTGTCACCTATTTGGGCTCCAAATGAGAAACTTATGTATAAGGTCCCAAATTCTGCTGTCATCATTAACTTTAATGGGACAACAATAAGAATATGAGGCAGCTTCCAAGAGAGAACAACGAAGAGAGACAGACAAAAGGTGACCTACTCACACAGACAGTTCTGCAATAATATAAGGAACATTTGGTATACTGTTGCCAAATACTGGCGATACTGGCAAGCTTTGTCTGGCACAGTTCTTGTTCCAGACTATCAGAATTCCTTTCTGTGCTGGTGTGGTTCTGCATGGATTTCTGTTCTCCTGCAGCTGAAATAAGTTGCACTTCAGGAGTCTGTGAACATGACTATGAGAGGCCATAAAACCCCTGAAAATACCCTAAAATAGCATTCTGTACATAGTCTTGACATTTTTTTATCTCAGATCCTTACTGGGTTAAAAGTCGGTACCATAAATTACTGGGAATTTCCCTTTTCCAGTATTATAAAGTTCAATTTTCTAATCCGATAGGAGCCCAAGATAACACATTTTTGTATTCATAATATTTTAATGTATGGAAAAAGCTATCCTAGGACTCAGTCTTGCACATTATGGTTTCTGCTGGAATATTTTTTTTTGGGGGGGAGGGGAGGGAACTCCACATTTGGGAGGAAAATGAAATATTCATCTAACAGATAAACATATACATTTTTAAAAGATTCTTTGCTTGAAGTTGCTCACTGAGTCAGAGTATTGGAATGAGTGCCAGGGCAATGGATCAATGGGCTGAGATGGTCAAAAGTGCATGATCAGTCTATTGCATGAATCTGCACTGTTTCACATGATTAAAACATCTAGGCATGCCTGTGTGCATGTGTATGTATGTATATTACATGTGCATTCTGTATCTGTGTGTATAATGTTGTTTCCCCTTTTGACCCAAGTGGCTAGTTATACAAAGCTCTATGGGTTGTTTCCACTAGGAGAATAAACCGATGATAGAGCCAAGTATTTTCTTTAATGCAGTGCTGTTTATTTACATAGTTTATACATAAAGTCCTGTTTCAGAGTAATGGCCGTGTTAGTCTGTACTCGCAAAAAGAAAAGGAGTACTTGTGGCACCTTAGAGACTAACCAATTTATTTGAGCATAAGCTTTCGTGAGCTACAGCTCACTTCATCGGATGCATACTGTGGAAAGTGTAGAAGATCTTTTTATGTACACACAAAGCATAAAAAATACCTCCTCCCACCCCACTCTCCTGCTGCTAATAGCTTATCTAAAGTGATCACTCTCCTTACAATAAGAAAAGGAGTACTTGTGGCACCTTAGAGACTAACCAATTTATTTGAGCAGAGCTGTAGCTCACGAAAGCTTATGCTCAAATAAATTGGTTAGTCTCTAAGGTGCCACAAGTACTCCTTTTCTTTTTGCAAATACAGACTAACACGGCTGTTACTCTGAAACCTCCTTACAATTACTTTGTTATCCTTACAATGTGTATGATAATCAAGTTGGGCCATTTCCAGCACAGGTTTCCAGGTTTTCTCACACACACACACACCCACACCCACACCCACAAACCTACTCTCCTGCTGGTAATAGCTTATCTAAAGTGACCACTCTCCTTATAATGTGTATGATAATCAAGGTGGGCCATTTCCAGCACAAATCCAGGGTTTAACAAGAACGTCGGGGGGGGGGGGTAGGAAAGAACAAGGGGAAATAGGTTACCTTGCATAATGACTTAGCCACTCCCAGTCTCTATTCAAGCCTAAGTTAATTGTATCCAATTTGTAAATGAATTCTAATTCAACAGTTTCTCGCTGGAGTCTGGATTTGAAGTTTTTTTGTTGTAATATCACAACTTTCATGTCTGTAATCGCGTGACCAGAGAGATTGAAGTGTTCTCCGACTGGTTTATGAATGTTATAATTCTTAACATCTGATTTGTGTCCATTTATTCTTTTACATAGAGACTGTCCAGTTTGACCAATGTACCTGGCAGAGGGGCATTGCTGGCACATGATGGCATATATCACATTGGTAGATGTGCAGGTGAACGAGCCTCTGATAGTGTGGCTGATGTTATTAGGCCCTGTGATGGTGTCCCCTGAATAGATATGTGGGCACAGTTGGCAACGGGCTTTGTTGCAAGGATAGGTTGCTGGGTTAGTGGTTCTGTTGTGTGATATGTGGTTGCTGGTGAGTATTTGCTTCAGGTTGGGGGGCTGTCTGTAGGCAAATACTGGCCCGTCTCCCAAGATTTGTGAGAGTGTTGGGTCATCCTTCAGGATAGGTTGTAGATCCTTAATAATGCGTTGGAGGGGTTTTAGTTGGGGGCTGAAGGTGACGGCTAGTGGCATTCTGTTATTTTCTTTGTTGGGCCTGTCCTGTAGTAGGAGACTTCTGGGAACTCTTCTGGCTCTATCAATCTGTTTCTTCACTTCCGCAGGTGGGTATTGTAGTTGTAAGAATGCTTGATAGAGCTCTTGTAGGTGTTTGTCTCTGTCTGAGGGGTTGGAGCAAATGCGGTTGTATCACAGAGCTTGGCTGTAGACGATGGATCGTGTGGTGTGGTCAGGGTGAGAGCTGGAGGCATGTAGGTAGGAATAGCGGTCAGTAGGTTTCCGGTATAAGGTGGTGTTTACGTGACCATCGTTTATTAGCACTGTAGTGTCCAGGAAGTGGATCTCTTGTGTGGACTGGACCAGGCTGAGGTTGATGGTGGGATGGAAATTGTTGAAATCATGGTGGAATTCCTCAAGGGCTTCTTTTCCATGGGTCCAGATGATGAAAATGTCATCAATATAGCGCAAGTAGAGTAGGGGCGTTAGGAGACGAGAGCTGAGGAAGCGTTGTTCTAAGTCAGCCATAAAAATGTTGGCATACTGTGGGGCCATAGAATCATAGAATATCAGGGTTGGAAGGGACCTCAGGAGCTCATCTAGTCCAACCCCCTGCTCAAAGCAGGACCAATCCCCAATTAAATCATCCCAGCCAGGGCTTTGTCAAGCTTGACCTTAAAAACTTCTAAGGAAGGAGATTCTACCACCTCCCTAGGTAACGCATTCCAGTGCTTCACCACCCTCATAGTGAAAAAGTTTTTCCTAATATCCAACCTAAACCTCCCCCACTGCAACTTGAGACCATTACTCCTTGTCCTGTCCTCTTCTACCACTGAGAATAGTCTAGAACCATCCTCTCTGGAACCACCTCTCAGGTAGTTGAAAGCAGCTGTCAAATCCCCCCCCTCATTCTTCTCTTCTGCAGACTAAACAGTCCCAGTTCCCTCAGCCTCTCCTCATAAGTCATGTGTTCCAGACCCTAATCATTTTTGTTGCCCTTCACTGGACTCTCTCCAATTTATCCACATCCTTCTTGTAGTGTGGGGCCCAAAACTGGACACAGTACTCTAGATGGGGCCTCACCAATGTCGAATAGAGGGGGACGATCACGTCCCTTGATCTGCTCGCTATGCCCCTACTTATACATCTCAAAATGCCATTGGCCTTCTTGGCAACAAGAGCACACTGCTGACTCATATCCAGCTTCTCGTCCATAGTCACCCCTAGGTCCTTTTCCGCAGAACTGCTGCCTAGCCATTCGGTCCCTAGTCTGCAGCGGTGTATTGGGTTCTTCCGTCCTAAGTGCAGGACCCTGCACTTATCCTTCTTGAACCTCATCAGATTTGTTTTGGCTCAATCCTTCAATTTGTCTACGTCCCTCTGTATCCTATCCCTGCCCTCCAGCGTATCTACCACTCCTCCTAGTTTAGTATCATCCGCAAATTTGCTGAGAGTGCAATCCACACCATCCTCCAGATCATTTATGAAGATATTGAACAAAACCGACCCCTGGGGCACTCCACTTGACACCGTCTGCCAACTAGACATGGAGCCATTGATCACTACCCATTTAGCCCGACAATCTAGCCAACTTTCTACCCACCTTATAGTGCATTCATCCAGCCCGTACTTCTTTAACTTGCTGACAAGAATACTGTGGGAGACCGTGTCAAAAGCTTTGCTAAAGTCAAGAAACAATAAATCCACTGCTTTCCCTTCATCCACAGAACCAGTAATCTCATCATAGAAGGCAATTAGATTAGTCAGGCATGGGTATGCCTGGGTACCATGCGGGTACCCATAGCAGTGCCGCTGATCTGAAGGTATACATTGTCCCCAAATGTAAAATAGTTATGGGTAAGGACAAAGTCACAAAGTTCAGCCACCAGGTTAGCTATGACATTATCGGGGATAGTGTTCTTGACGGCTTGTAGTCCATCTTTGTGTGGAATGTTGGTGTAGAGGGCTTCTACATCCATAGTGGCCAGGATGGTGTTATCAGGAAGATCACCGATGGATTGTAGTTTCCTCAGGAAGTCAGTGGTGTCTTGAAGGTAGCTGGGAGTGCTGGTAGCGCAGGGCCTGAGGAGGGAGTCTAGATAGCCAGACAATCCTGCTGTCAGGTGCCAATGCCTGAGATGATGGGGCGCCCAAGATTTCTAGGTTTATGGATCTTGGGTAATAGATAGAATATCCCAGGTCGGGGTTCCAGGGGTGTGTCTGTGCGGATTTGATCTTGTGCTTTTTCAGGGAGTTTCTTGAGCAAATGCTGTAGTTTCTTTTGGTAACTCTCAGTGGGATCAGAGGGTAATGGCAGAGACAGAAGAGTTCCCAGAAGTCTCCTACTACAGGACAGGCCTAACAAAGAAAATAACAGAATGCCACTAGCCGTCACCTTCAGCCCCCAACTAAAACCCCTCCAACGCATTATTAAGGATCTACAACCTATCCTGAAGGATGACCCAACACTCTCACAAATCTTGGGAGACGGGCCAGTATTTGCCTACAGACAGCCCCCCAACCTGAAGCAAATACTCACCAGCAACCACATATCACACAACAGAACCACTAACCCAGCAACCTATCCTTGCAACAAAGCCCGTTGCCAACTGTGCCCACATATCTATTCAGGGGACACATCACAGGGCCTAATAACATCAGCCACACTATCAGAGGCTCGTTCACCTGCACATCTACCAATGTGATATATGCCATCATGTGCCAACAATGCCCCTCTGCCATGTACATTGGTCAAACTGGACAGTCTCTACGTAAAAGAATAAATGGACATAAATCAGATGTCAAGAATTATAACATTCATAAACCAGTCGGAGAACACTTCAATCTCTCTGGTCACGCGATTACAGACATGAAAGTTGTGATATTACACCAAGAAAACTTCAAATCCAGACTCCAGCGAGAAACTGTTGAATTGGAATTCATTTACAAATTGGATACAATTAACTTAGGCTTGAATAGAGACTGGGAGTGGCTAAGTCATTATGCAAGGTAACCTATTTCCCCTTGTTTTTTCCTACCCTCCCCCCCCCCCGACGTTCTTGTTAAACCCTGGATTTGTGCTGGAAATGGCCCACCTTGATTATCATACATATTATAAGGAGAGTGATCACTTTAGATAAGCTATTAGCAGCAGGAGAGTGGGGTGGGAGAAGGTATTTTTTCATGCTTTGTGTGTATATAAAAAGATCTTCTACACTTTTCACAGTATGCATCCGATGAAGTGAGCTGTAGCTCACGAAAGCTCATGCTCAAATAAATTGGTTAGTCTCTAAGGTGCCACAAGTACTCCTTTTCTTTTTACATAAGGTCCTGTTTCCTTGAACACAATAAGAGTCAAATAGCAGGATACAGTTCATGTGCTTGCTCTTCCCAATGTGCCTTTCCAGCCAGCTCCCTGTACCCCAAAAGCTTTCCCTGGGGGCCACATTACCAACGCTTCTGTTACTGTCTGCTTGACTTTCTGGCCAATTCTGTCTCCCTTCTGTCACATATGCCCAGACAAAAACAGTTCCAACAATCAAAGCCCTAACCCCTGTGTTTGAAACCCCTTGGGCCACCTGGTTCAGCTTCTACTCAAGCTTTTCCATATGCCGATGTTTTGGGGGCTGCTGCTTTAGTTTCAGCCACTACTTTACAGTTACCCTGAATGAAAGGTGGCAATTGTGCCCAACCCATAACAACAAAGGTAGGACCCAATTTACATATATATAATGAAAAACATTTACAGGGATGTTGTAATTAGCCCATACCAAGAATTACATGGGGTAATACTGTGAAATAACCTTACAATTATGATGAAGATATTTTAGCGTGTGTAGTCTCAGGTTAGATGAAACTGAGATTAAGGTTTTTTTCATATTTTTCCTCTTATGGTGTCACTACAGGACAGAGATAAGGTAGTTTAGGTGTCTTAAATGTGTATTTCCATACCTTAATATGTTTGAATTTTGTTTACGTAAAAGTAGATTAGTTTCAGTTCAGAGGAAGCTAAGCAGTCAGAGGGTGACTGTCACGGTGAGGCAACTCACCCCTGCAGTGCCTCCTGCCGGTTGTCCAGGGAATTAGCATTCCAGCCTTGCCGCTGGCCCCCCGTGTCCCTCTCGGACCCCAGTGCCCCTTTTACCCAGGGTGCTGCCCCCTGACAGTACTCCACAGATCTGGGTCTTCCCCTAGGGAACCCCCACCCTCTATCCCCACCTCGCATCAGTCTTTGGCTACTGCTAGTCACCATCTAGCTCCTGCTCCCTGGGGCGGATTGCAGTATAATCTCCACTCATCATCGGCAAGGAGGTTCTGGACCTGCGGCTTCTGCCTACCCTTGGGCTGCCCTCTGCAACCCCAGTACCCTTTTCCTAGGCCTTCATCAAAGCGTGCAGCCTGGGGGGTTTCTCAAGCCGGTCTTCCCAGCTCCTCTGGCCTTAGCCCAGCCCAGCAGTCAGGTCCCTCCCTCTCAACATCTAGAGAGAGACTCTGTGTGCTCCTGGCCCACTGCCCTCTTATAAGGGCCAGCTGTGCCATGATTAAGCCAGCTGCGGCCTGATTGGGACGTGGCCCCCAGCTGAGGCTGCTTCTCCCAATCAGCCCCGCTTTTCCTTCCCTACCACAGCCCTCTCCCCAGGCTGTTTTAAGCCTTTGAAGGCAGGAGCAGGTGACCACCCTGCTACAGTGACACACACAGTATGGTCCAGAATGAAAAAGTGGTTGGAAGCCAGGAAACAAAGAATTAAGAAGTCAATTTTCATCGTGGTGAAAGGTTAACAACAATATGGCATCCAGTATTTAATATATTTATTAAAGACCTAGAAAAGGAGGTGAGTAGTGAGGTGGAAAAGTTAGCAGATGATTCAAAGTTATTAAGGATAGTGAAGACCAAGAAGGATTGTAAGGAACTTCAGAGGGATTTAACCAATCACAGAGAAAGGGCAACTGATTGCGTTTATCAAAACTGAACTAAATTGGCTAAGAAATACACATTGTAGAGAAAAAATAATCTTTTTGTGCACCTTACAGGTTCCTGAATTAACCATGGGGCTCATTAAAGGGACCTGAGCAACACTGTATACAGCTCAGTGAAGACCTCAGCTCCATATGCAGCAGCAGCAGTGGAAAAAAAGCAAATGAGATGTTAGTCTGTATAAGGAATGGGATGGAGAATAATGAAAATATACCATTATACAAATCATGGTGCAGCCTCATCTGGAATTCTGGTGTGAAAAACTGGTCACCTCATCTGAAAAATATATTATAGAATTAGAGGGTGTTCAGAGTAGACCATCATGAATGATTTGAAGCCTGAAAAACACTCATATAAAGAGAAATAGGAAACGACGGGGATTGTTTAATTTAGAAGGGAGACAAAAAAGATGGGACACAATAAAACTATAAAATAACGAATTTTATAGAGAAGGTAGATTAGGAGCTTCTATTCATTCTGCTCATAACACAGTACATGGGGATATTCAGTGACGTTAGAGTGGCAAATTCAAAATTTTAAAGGTAATATTTTTTCATACAACATGTAGTTGGACTGTTGGAGTCTTGTCACAGGATGTTATTGAGACCAGGAATGTAGCAAGATTTAGGAAGGGCTTGGATACGTCTATGGATATGATGAATATTCAGAGTTGTTAATAGTTAATCCCCTTTTGGAAAATATATTAAACCTCACGCTTTAGGGTTTAAACCAAGCTCTGATAAATAGGGGTTAGGATGAGACTCATTGCTGGAGGCAGATTATTCCATATCTGCATACTGCAGGGTTTTTACATCTTCTGTCTGAAGCATCTGGCACTGGGCACTGTCCAGAACACTACACTGATCCAGTGCAGTGCTTCCTATGAAGTTCCTGGGCCAAATAATCTATCCAGGAAAACATTTGACACACATCCAGTCTCTGTTATACTACTGAATCATTACTTCCATGCACATTTCTTGTAGAAAAAAGGTGTTGATTGTTACCTCTTAATGTCTCAATATCCCTATTGAAAAGTTAGCTGCGTGGATGAACTGACCCTGTCCATAGCCTGTGTAGTCATTACATGAATACAGGGTTCCTGTTAGTGTGCATCACAGAGAATGCACAGGAGTCTGACAGAGATTTCCCTGTTTCTAGAATACTGCTAAGCAAACCATGATTACTTGTTCTGAAACACAGTTTGCTACTACTTGTGCCATGGTACCCGCTCCTTACCCCAGTCCACGCTGCTCTGTAGAATGGGTACAGGGCTAAGCCACAGCAGAGGCATGTACATACATACCCACACCCCTTATGCATGCTAACTTTCACACAGAAGACTGTCCTTCAGAAATATGCTTCAGATGTGAACATAGGGAATTCTGGCACAAGAATGCACATGTATCCATATACAGTTGAAAGTGTAGACACACCCTAAAGGTTTATGTCCCCTCCTTTGCCACCCAGTTATCCAAAACTTTATACAATGTAGACTTGCTAAAATATATTGTCCCAGGTCACTTTGTATCTTCTAGTACAATTCTGGAAAAGGCTTATCTGTGAGCCCTCAAGCACTAGTAATTTGAGTGGGTGGGGGGAATACTTTTTTATCAAAATGAGTGAAAGTGTTTGCTTGGATGTGGAGGAAAATTTCGGGGCGGGGGGGGGGAATTACTCAGGGATTCCAGGTCAAGAAATTTAATCACCACTGAATGCAGGTGCTAGATTCATTTATACTGGATGTCAGGATTCTGGCTGTCGGATGGAGTATAACTGTACATCAGTGAAATTCTAATTTAATATTTTAGGTATTTTGCCATGCTCTGTGACTTCATTTTATATTACGTAACATTCTAATTTCCTCCTTCCGTGATCTCTTGCTTTTGTAGTATTTAAAAAAAAAGTGATTGAAGTTGTATTTAACATTTTTTGCCACACTGTATTTATTTCAAAGTGATTTCTTGCATTTTAAACGTTCTCCTTTTGCAGTTTCTGAATTCTCGATAGTGTTCTTTGTATGTTTTATGGCTATCATTTATCATAAAAAGGAACCTGTGGTCTCGGTGCTGCAAAGGTTCCTATCAACTGCCATACCAAGAAGACCACAACATTCAGTCACACCACAGTGATAACTTCTCCCTTGCCCATTTTGCTGTGGGGAGCAATGTGGGGATGTTTGGCCAATTCATCAAGTTTTGAAAAAGCCAGTCAATGAGGTGAGAAATTTAAATTGGAAGAGGATGATTACAATAAGAGGTATATTTTCTGGAAGTGGCCAAATTACATTTTTAATTATGGTTCCTGGATGGGAGCAGCAAGCAAGGTTAGGGCCATAAACCACTGTTTAATTACAGAAGAACTTGTACTGCCATCAGTAGGAGTTTTCACAAAGAACATGAAAAAACTGTTATCCTCTTTTAGGTCACAATTTTCATAAAATTGGAACCTAAAGTTATAGGATCCTAAATCCACATATACACACTTTCCCGGTGTTTCAAAAATGATGAGTGACCAATAGTTCTTCGAGTGCTGTTCTTGTGGGTGCTCCACTACCGGTGACGGTGCGTCCCGGCACCGTTGATCGGAGATCTTCGGTAGCAGTGCTTGGTCGGGACGCACGTGCTCAGGTGATATCTTGCGTCATCATTCGGGTCTGCCTGAGCACGCACGTCCCCAACCGTCCTCAGTTCCTTCTTAACCATCCTCGGCTGAAGACGAGACTTGGGGCAGTGCTTGTCTCTTCCCTCGTTACTGTAGGAAATAAGTAAAGAAAAATAGAAATAGTTAGCTAGCCATTTCCCAGGTCTCCCTTTCCTTTAGTTTTGAGGGACAATATAGCATGCATGTTTTACATTAACAGGCAGGGAGGAGCACGATCTCACTCCCTATGCACGATCTCACTCCCTATGCGGATGAAGAAGCCGACTATGGAATTGGTGCATACAACATCACATAGAAATCACCACTTCTGACCTGCCTGGGTGTCACAACACTACTGCTGACACTCAGCAGACACTTCTCCGAGGAACATGAATGGGAATTACATCCGATGATACTTCGACAGCTCTTCTCCCACTGGGGTACTCCATTGATAGACCCATTTGCCACACCTGAAAACCGTAAATGCCACCTGTTTTGCTACAGAGCAGGACTCGGAAATGCATCTCTAGGGGATGTGTTCCTCATTCCTTGGAACAACTCCCTCATGTATGCTTTTCCACCAATTCCACTGATACACAGGGTTCTACGCAAGATCACAGAGGACAAGGCCCGGGTCATACTTATTGCCCCAGCTTGTCCCAAACAGACAGACATGGTATCCTTACCTGCTGTGCATGTCCATCTGTCCTCCCCGGACTCTCCCCGACAGACCAGATCTCCTCTCCCAGAATTGCTGTCAGCTTCTTCATCCGCAGCTCCGGAAACTCCATTTGATGACGTGGTTCCTTCATGGTTTCAATCCCACGAATTAGCTTGCTCAGAACAGGTCCAACATGTCTTCCTGCACAGTAGAAGGGACTCCACTCGTAAGACTTACCTGCAAAAGTGGAAACGCTTCTCCATCTGGTGCTTCCACAGACACCTGACACCACAGACTACAACCCTCCCTGACATCTTAGACTATCTTTTCGAACTAAAACAGGACGGGCTTTCACTCAGTTCTATCAGTTCTGTCAGTTCACTCAGTTCTATCTCGTGGCCCTTACCACCTTCCATGATGCTCTGGATGGCTATTGACTTTTCGCCCACACAACCATGAAACTCATCCTCACAGGCCTGCAAAATCTCTACCCTGAGATTCATTCACCAGTAGCCTCCTGGAGCCTCAACCTAGTTCTCTGCACTCTTATGAAACCCCCTTTGGAGCCCCTGGCCACCTCATCCCTGCCCCACATGTCCACAAAAGTGACTTTCTTGGTTGCCATAACGTCATCGAGAAGGGTTGGTGAAATAAGCGCCCTGATGGCCTACCCTCCCTACACCATTTTCTCGAAAGACAAGGTTACTATGTGACCCCACCCCAAATTCCTTCCCAAGGTGGTGTCTACCTTCCACCTTTAAGCAGCCAATACACTTACGTGTATTCCATCCCGAGCCTCACTCAACTCCATGGGAAATGGCATTACATACCCTCGATGTCCAATGGGCTCTTGCATTCTATCTTGACAGAACTAAACCATTTCGTAAATCCCCTAGATTATTTGTTTCTACTACCGAGAGATCAAAGGGTGAGGCTGTCTCTAAGCAAAGACTCTCCAAGTGGATCTCTGACGGCGTCAGATCCTGCTACTGGACCCAGAATGTTCAACCACCAGAGAGTGTTAGGAGTCATTCTACTAGAGTAATGTCAATATCCATTGCCTTCCTCTACAATGTACATGTTATAGACATATGCAGAGCGGCCAAGTGGACATCTGACCACACATTTGCCAAACATTATGCTATGACACGGGATACCACGGCAGACACCACAGTCGGCCATATGGTACTGTCTACCGTTGTTCCTCACGCAACCCCAAAATCCCACCAACCATCATGCGTACTGCTTCACATTCACTTGAAGTTAAGCACCCACAGGGACAGCACTCAAAGAAGACGAGAAAGTTACTCACCTTGCAGTACCTGAGGTTCTTCGAGATGTGTCCCCCTGTGGGTGCTCCACTACCCACCCTCCTCTCCTCTACTTTGGAGTACTAATCAGACAACTCTACGGTAGAGAAGGAACTGAGGGGGGTGCGGGACGCATGTGCTCAGGCAGACCCTAACGACGCCATGAGACAGCAGCTGAGCACGTGCATCCCAACCAGTCACTGCTACCGAAGATCTCCGATCAACAGCGCCGGGACACACCATTACTGGGAGTGGAGCACCCACGGGGGACACATCTCGAAGAACCTCAGTTACTGCAAGGTGAGTAACTTTCTCTTCTCATTGAAGTATTATTTCACACTATTTATTGCTGCATGATCTGTGCCATTATGAAATTTGGTGCTACAGCCCAAACAGTCAGAAATTAGAGGTTGAGGTCTGCTTGTATGCATATGAACATCTGGATAGCCAGAGATCCAAACCATTTTTTCCACCCTTACTAAACATATTTCTATACTTTCTCATGTATAAAGTTGGTTTCCTACTGGCTATTGTTTTAGCTAGAAGAATCAGCTAGCTAGGAACTTCATTCATCTAACTACCATAATTATGGTCTTTTCAGGACAAGATAGTACTGAAAAAAACAATGGGTTTTGCTACTAAGCAGGACGCTGCCTTTTCATTTTCTTTTATAGTTTCTTTTTGTTCCTGACAGCCTAATACCAAATGGAAAGGCAACTCCACATGCTGGTCATAAGAAGGGTTTAAAATTTTACTTTAATAAACCCAGTGCCTAAGGATTTCAGATACTCTAATATATAATGATCCTAAGAAGGCCCTCAATGAATTGAAAACTGCAATTTGCATATAGAGATAATTGTATATCAGATACAGTTGTCGTGCTTGTAACAAATCACCACCTTGGTATATGACCTCATTCAACAAAGATGACTTCCCTCGCTATTTAGTAATGGCAAAAAATTTGGATTTTTTCATTTAAGAATCTGTTTTGATTACGAATTTATCTTTCTGCTTTTACTTTCTAGTAGTGTCATCCCAGCTGGTGATTGTCATATAGGAGAGAGGAAATGTTTCTTTCTTGTAATTTTGGTTTCCCATAATAGAGACATCCGCCAGTTTGGATTAAGCAACTGCATAAAAATAAACAATCAAAACCTTTGCTTTATTAATTAAACTAAATAGGAATTATTTTGCAGAAGCTCAATGGCTTGCATTATGGTGGAGGCCAGTCTAGATGATCACAATGGTTCCTTCTGGCCTTAGACTCTACAAATCTGTAAAGAATCCTCATTTTATAGTTGTTAGAAGTTTTAATTGGTTAGGTTTGGGCAGGTTTCTGAGTATGTGCCATTAACAGTAATAGTTTATTAAACAAATTTGGACTGTTTCTCCTGAGGGTTTGTAGCGTGCAATAGGGAGAGACTACCCAGCTTACCTGTCTCCTTGGGTGGGCCAAATCTGGTATGATCTCCAGGTTGGTGGCTAACTCTTTTATGAGAAACCACAAAAGTTTTCTCTGTCACTCTTTTAGGTTGTGATCCTTCAATACTTGTCTTGCAACTGACTGCAGTAAGAGCAGGATTGGATTCATCATCCTCAGAAACAGAATTCAATTGTATGATAAACTGCCTATAAATCTGTATATAATTATTCATTTGTATTTAATTAGTGATGGCCTCGGGTTAATATGTTTGCCAACATGATACAATAACAAACATGTAATTGTACAATAAAATTGATATTTCCATTATAGCTCATTTAAATTGTTATATGTTTTGTAATGTAATAGAAAATGCAATTACTAAAACATTACCATATTATGTATATTATGGGCTGAGTTTTCAAAAGTGAAAATTGATTTGTGGAGACTTCATTTTTGATACACCTAAAAAGGGTCTGATTTTCAAAGCGCAGGTACACCCAACATTTTCTGATAATTGGGTCCATTTAAGTTGGACACTCAAATAGAGCCACCTAAAGTTATTAGTCACTCTTGAAAATTGTACAAAATATCTCAAGAATACCAGTGTTTTCTGCTCTAGAATTTCAGTACATTTACAAATGAACATATTTTTACAATATATTGTTAAGGATGTTTTTGGAAACACCTCCAGGATTAAAACATGAATGGAAACTATCCGACCACATATGATGAATATGAATAGCAGGTACCTGTTCTCTTTTCCACAGCAGAGGAAAAGAGTTGTAAATAATGTTCGGAGTGAAGAAAACCTTACTATGAGAGTGGTCCCTCAAGAAAGACAGCATTCTGTGGATATAGGTCACAAGATTTTACATACTGCACTTCATGTCTATATTGTCATGCTCTTTTACACAAGCATCTTGTATAAAATTCAAGGAAATGGCGTCTTGAAGAGACTTGACTCCATATATGTTTGTTGTATTGCATACAACCTAGATCATGCTAAAGAAAGAAATACAAAAACTCCTTTAAAATAGATTGAATCACCTTCCATTTTGTTACATCTGTGAACCCCTCTACTCCAGTATTCTGTTTAGGTGGTTAGATGTGTTCCAACATCATAGTATCTGAGTGCCCCACAAACATTAATGAATTTATCCTGAGAACACCCGTATGACAATGGGAAGTATTCTCTCCATTTTACCAATGGGGAACTGTGGCATTGAGACATTAAGGGTAGGATTTTCTAAAAACTGAAAGGTTTCAGAGTGGGTAGCTGTGTTAGTCTGTATCAGCACCTTAGTTAGTCTGTATCAGCACTCTTGTAGCACCTTAGAGACTAACAAAGTTATTTGGTTGTAAGCTTTCATGGGCTAAAACCCACTTCATCAGATGCATGGTGTGGAAAATACAGTAGGCAAGTATAAATACACAGCACATGAAAAGATGGGAGTTGCCTTTCCAAGTGGAGGGTGAGTGCTAACGAGCCAATTCAATTAAGGTGGAAGTGGGCTATTCTCAACAGTTGACAAGAAGGGGTGAATACCAAGGGAGGGGGGGAAATCACTTTTGTAATGCTAATGAGGCCAATGTAATCAACCTGGCCCATTTCAAACAGTTGATGAAAAGGTCTGAGTTTCAGCAGGAGGAAATTTAATTTTGTAGTGACCCAGCCACTCCCAGTCTTTATTCAGGCCTAATTTGATGGTGTCCAGTTTGCAAATTAATTCCAGTTCTGTAGTTTCTAGTTGGAGTCTATCTTTGAAGTTTTTTTGTTGAAGAATTGCCACTTTTAAGTCTGTTATTGAGTGTCCGGGGAGACTGAAGTGCTCTCCTACTGGTTTTTGAATGTTCTAATTCTTGATATCTGATTTGTGTCCATTTATTCATTTGTGTAGAGACTGTCCAGTTTGGCCAATGTACATGGCAGAGGGGCATTGCTGCCACATGATAGCATATATCACATTGATAGATGTGCAGGTGAATGAGCCGCTGATGGTGTGGCTGATGTGGTTGGGTCCTATGATGGTGTCCCTTGAATAGATATGCGGATAGAGTTGGCAGTGGGGTTTGTTGCAAGGATTTGTTCCTGGGTTAGTGTTTTTGTTTTGTGGTGTGTAGTTGCTGGTGAGTATTTGCTTCAAGTTGCGGGGCTCTCTGTAAGGGAGGACTGGCCTGTCTCCCAAGGTCTGTGAGAGTGAGGGATCGTCTTTCAGGATAGGTTGTAGATCCTTGATGATGCGCTGGAGAGGTTTTAGTTGGGGCTGGAAGTGATGACTAGTGGCGTTCTGTTACTTTCTTTGTTGGGCCTGTTCTGTAGTAGGTGACTTCTGGGTACCCTTCTGGCTCTGTCAGTCTGTTTCTTCACTTCACCAGGTGGGTATTGTAGTTTTAAGAATGCTATTAGAGATCTTGTAGGTGTTTGTCTCTGTCTGAGGGATTGGCTGTAGACCATGGATCGTGTGATGTGGTCTGGAGGAAAGTTGGAGGCATGTAGGTAAGTATAGCAGTCAGTAGGTTTGCAGTATAGGGTGGTGTTTATGTGACCATCGCTTACTTGCACTGTAGTGTCCAGGAAGTGGATCTCTTGTGTGGACTCGTCCAGGCTGAGATTGATGGTGGGGTGGAAATTGTTGAAATCCTGGTGGAATTCCTCAAGCGCCTCCTTCCCATGGGTCCAGATGATGAAGATGTCATCAATGTAGCATAAGTAGAGTAAGGGCGTGTAACAGTGGTGAGACTTACCCCTGTGGTGCCTCCTGCTGGTCGTCTCGGGAATTAGCTCTCCAGCTCTGGATCGTCCTCTTCGGGCCTATGTCTCACTACTGCTGGGACCGTATGTCCCTCCTGGACCCCAGTGCCCTTTTCCACTGGGTTTCTGCCCCTTGCAGTACCCCTGCAGTCTTGGTGCGTCTCCCCTCCCCGGGAAACCCCACTGCCCCCATCCCCACCTTGCCTCAGTCTTGGCTACTGCCAGTCATCTAGCCCCCGTTCACTGATGCGGACTGCAGTATAATTGCCACTCATCACCGGCAAGGAGGGCTTGGACCTGCTGCCTCTGCGTACCCTTGGGCTGCCCCCTGAAACCCCAGCACCTGTTTGGCCTAACGCTAGGTCTTCAGCCTGCTGGGTTCCAGGTCAGAGCTCCCCAGCTCCTCTGGCTTTCCCCCACCCCTGCTCCACCTCAGGTACCTTGGTACGCTCCGCAGCAGCCAGGTCCCTCCCTCTCCAAAGGCTAGAGAGAGAGTGTCTGTCTGCTCCTAGCCCGCTGCCCTCTTACAAGGGCCAGCTGGGCCCTGATTGGGGCGTGGCCACAGTTGAGGCTGCTTCCTCAATCAGCCTGGGAGCTGCTTGCCCCCAGCCACAACGCTCTCCTGTTAGGAGACAAGAGCCGAGGAAGCATTGTTCTAAGTCAGCCATAAAAATGTTGGTATACTGTGGGGCAATGCAGGTACCCATAGCAGGCCCACTGACTTGAAGGTATAAATTGTCAAAGTGATTTTGGAGTACTAATCCAATTGAAAGCAATGGTACTGGTGCCCCTTACTCACTTAGATGCTTTTGAAAATTCCATCCTAAGTAACTTGGCTAAGGTCACACAGAAAATATTTGGAATAATTGGAGTTGAACACAGACCTCCAAAGTACCTTAACTACACATTCATTTTCCTTAGTTCATCATTCTGTAACATTTCTTTTCATTTGTCTTGGGGTGGGGGGAGGGGGATGACCACACTTGTAATAAATCACAGGTCATTTTTTTAAAATTATACAACCAATTAAATCTGTGTCCCCATTCCCCTCACTAAATCAATGACTGTGATATCCCAAATCCGCAGTAGGAAAACTCCATGAGTTCACGCTTGTGGAGTTTCCAAGGTATCAGCAAACAGAGGTCAAAGTTTTTCTCACCAATCCTGCAGATGTCCCATGGAGAGCTTTGGTATTAGAAGAAAAACAGTGAACAATATATTCAAGATATAGTCCTGACTATGCAACTCCCAGGACAATAACTGGGAGTTATGGTTGAGAATGTATTATCCTTTTATAACACTAATATAATGTTATATTAGAGTGGGGTGGGAGGGAGAAACTAAATGCGAGAAACTGAGAGAATTTGAACTTAAGATTCCTGCACAAACTTGAGTAAGGTTCCAACACAAACCTTGACTGTAACTCCATGTACCCACCTATCCTTTGTGCCTCAGGTTTATCTCGTATAGTTTCACATTCTGTGATGTTTCAATCCTTTTGTTTTCCCCTTTATGCCCTTGGCTTTTTAATCTTGCCGGGTCTGAAGAAGCAGTGTTGAGCTTCGTAGATTCCAAGGGTCAGAAAGGATCATAGAGATCATATAGTATGATCTCCTTTATAACACCAGCCATAGAACTGCCCCAAAATAATTCCTAGAACATATCTCTTAAACAAATATAAAATCTTAATTTAAAAAGTGTCTGTGATGGAGAATCCACCACAGCCCTTGGTAAGTTGTTCTAATGGTTAATTACACTTCCTGTTAAAAATTTGTGCCTTATTTCCAATCTGAATGTGTCTATCTTCAACTTCCAGCCAAAGGATCATGTTATACTTTTCTTTGATAAACTGAAGAGCCCATTATTCAATATTTGTTCCCCATATAGGTACCTGTAGCCTGTAATAATGTCACCCTTTAGTCTTTCTTTTGTTAAGCTATTTTAATTAAAGATGACACTACCACTGCATACTCCATGAAAAGTGTGTATGTAGACGTTGAATAATAAGTGAGAGAAAGTCAAAGGCTTTTGGAGGAGGATGGACAGTTGGTATAATAAATTTCAGGGTTCAGTCTGAGAGGAACCATTCTATTTAAGGCCATTTCTGCCCTCAAGATAGATTCTGAATAGCTTAGTGATCAGTGGTATCAAATGCCAGCTAGAGGTCCAGGAGAACGAGTGGTAATGTCTCAATGGACATCAAGAAATAATCCATCATAACAACTGGTGGTGTCTTTCCATGTCCAATCTTGTAGCCTGAGAGAGATTCAGTAGCCTTCAAGACTAGTTTTTCCATGGAAAAACCAATTGTGCATTATTATGTCTAATTCCTTGGTGCTAAATTGCCTCATTTCTCATGTAAAACTAGGAGTGCTTAACACTATGTTATTTGGTATCTGAGGGTTTAAGGAAAGATTTATTCAGTTTATAATGTATTTGTTTTAAAAAGCTGATCTGAAGGTACCACTGCATTGATTTTGATTGGTACATCCATGTATCATAGTATGTCATGGTCTTTCTGTGGCTAAGTGGAAAAATAAGCTTTCTCAAACTGTTTACCATGGAAAATGGTAAGCTTTGGATTTTAAAATATATTTAATTGCTTGGAGGGTGGCATGTATAATAAAAAGGCTATTTTTTGTGGGGAAATGTAACTAATTGTAGGTTTATCCTCAATTATATCAAAATAAACATTGCTAAAAATTTTAACAACATTCTCTGGAGTACCTTCTGTGTTGATGGACTGTAAAAGCATTTTCAGTTTATGCTTATGCACTTCTTTCTTTATTTCTAGATCGAGGCCAAGTATAATATTACCCAATATGAGAATATTTTTTCTCTCTGCATGATTTTGGAACAGCTTCTTCAGAAGGGGACAGGAGAAGGTAACATTTCAAGCTCAGACTATGATGGAGAAGAAAAAAGCAAATTTCTGCAGAACCTTGATCAAATTATTCTTCATCTTGCTGATGAATTCCCATTGTTTTCTGTTTATATGTGGAGACTGGGTGCTCTTTTGAACTCATCTCAAATGCAAATTGTTTAAAACAGCCAGGCTTCTTTTTAGCAGTATATTCATTACAGCTGTGGAAAAACCAGAGCATGAAAATGGTCACTATTGAAAGACTTTCAATGATTATACTAAACAACAATATCTAAGATAATGTGGTTGTTTTTCCATTCTTCATATAGAAAAGAGTGATATCTTGAATGCCCCTGTGTGTAGTAACTGTGGGTAAATGTTGGGTTTTATTATGGAAACTCCTGTGTATTACATTGTCTACATGAATGGAATTTGAGCAGCAAAGTCCTTTTATGTGATATTTAGAATAAGTAAGTAAAATGAACTTTTAGATTAAGTCCAAGATTTAAAAAAATTTAATGCTCCAGTTAGGCTCATGAATCCATATTTAGGCACATAAATAAGTGGCATGACTTTCAAAAGCGCTGCTCATCCAGCAGTTTCTGTATGTTTCAGTAGGAGCTATTGAATACTCAGCACTTTTGACAATCAGATCATTTATTTAGGTGCCTAAATATGGACTCACAAGCCTAACTGTAGGCATCCATGTTTTTATTTTATTACTGTTTTAAATCTTGGCCAATATGTTAAGGTTAAATTGTGTATAGCGAAGATTTCAATGCTGTGGTGCAAATACAAATATATATTCATATGCAGAAGCCTTGTTATTTTCAGAAAAAATAATTTTAGCTAAGTACCGCTATACTATACATGATGCCTACTACCATTCTCTTAGGTCAGTTGTAGTCTCTGACTTAACCAAAATATTTCTTTTATGTCTGATTTAACCAATGTTTGATTTACGTCTATTTTTATCCTTTTCTCATTTTCACCAAACATTGCATATACACTAATAGTACGTGCATAAACACTGAGCCAAATTACCTCTGAAGTAACTCAACTGATGTTAGCAGAGTTGCACCTGTATTAATTTAGCTCATTTTGTAATTGCTTGAACCTAAAAATCCTAAGGTAAGACAGATAAAATTCCATTTAAATGTTCATACATTATATCTAATTTTTGGATTTTCATTTCTTTATACAGGATTTACATAACTATTTACCTACTTTAATAGGAATCTTCTTAAACATGAAAACTTTAAAATATGGGCCCAATAGTTATTCCAGTGATCCAGAATTTTTGATATATTTGGAGGGTAATTACTAAAATGTATTACAATTTTCTCAGGGAGATCAAATAATATTAATATCATTGTGAGTTCTATTAGTGAGATTCACTTATAAATTACATATTTTTAATATTTGTACAGTTTCTTCCCATCACAAAGTTTACTTCATATCGATTTTAATCTGTTTTTATCTGTTACTAAAATTCAGTGAAACACATCTTCAGTAACATTGGAAAGACGTTTGTATTAAATGGTAATACATATTATTTTAATGATCATAACTGTATTTTCTATATTGCTAAAATATATTAGTATTATGTTGCAACAGAACAACACTGCTGTTATATAGGTATAACTGGGCCATTAAGGAAATTGTCTTGTAATTTCTGTTTTACCACTCTGTAGTATTATGTTCGAGTTATTAAACGTGGGTTTTGGTTATAGCATGGGGTACCATTTTTTCATGTTTTATATTAATAAATTTCAACAAAACTCCATTTGCTGTATAAATCAGATGAACTACTATTCCTGAATAGCCACATCAGAAAATCAGCTAATTCCACCCATACTGACAAGTTACAGATATAAAATTTAGTAGATATTTACTTAAGCTTGTCAACCACTTGTCCCCTAGCATGGTAACTTTTTGGGGGGTTGCTTTTGGATTGTTGTTTTTTTTCTTTTCTTGGTCAACGCTTCTACTTACTGTGTTGGAGGAGAAAGGTAAAAGTGACTTTGACACACAGGGTGGTGGAAAAAGAGGCGAGATACACAAAGTGAACAAAACTAAGAACATAAGAACAGCCATACTGGGTCAGACCAAAGGTCCATCTAGCCCAGTATCCTGTCTTCCAACAGTGGCCAAGTGCCCCAGAGGGAATGAACAGAACAGGTAATCATCAAGTGATCCATCCCCTGTCGCCCATTCCCAGCTTCTGGCAAACAGAGGCTAGGGACATCATCCCTGCCCATCCTAGCTAATAGCCATTGATGGACCTATCCTCCATGAATTTGTCTAGTTCTTTTTTGATCCCTGTTATAGTCTTGGCCTTCACAACATCCTCTGGCAAGGAGTTCCACAGGTTGACTGTGTGTTATATGAAAAAAAACTTCCTTTTTGTTTGTTTTAAACCCGATGCCTATTAATTTCATTTGGTGACCCTTAGTTCTCATGTTATGAGAAGGAGTAGATAACATTTCCTTATTTGCTTTCTCCACACTACTCATGATTTTATAGACCTCTATCATATCCCCCTTAAAAAGAAAAGGAGTACTTGTGGCACCTTAGAGACTAACCAATTTATTAGAGCATAAGCTTTCGTGAGCTACAGCTCACTTCCTCAGATGCATATTGTGGAAACTGCAGCAGGCTTTATATATACACAGAGAATATGAAACAATACCTCCTCCCACCCCACTGTCCTGCTGGTAATAGCTTATCTAAAGTGATCATCAGGTGGGCCATTTCCAGCACAAATCCAGGTTTTCTCACCCTCCACCCCCCCCACACACAAATTCACTCTCCTGCTGGTGATAGCCCATCCAAAGTGACAACTCTTTACACAATGTGCATGACAATCAAGTTGGGCTATTTCCTGCACAAATCCAGGTTTTCTCACATCCCCCCCACCCCCATACACACACAAACTCACTCTCCTGCTGGTAATAGCTCATCCAAACTGATCACTCTCCAAGTTTAAATCCAAGTTAAACCAGAACATCTGGGGGGGGGGTAGGAAAAAACAAGAGGACACAGGCTACCTTGCATAATGACTTAGCCACTCCCAGTCTCTATTTAAGCCTAAATTAATAGTATCCAATTTGCAAATGAATTCCAATTCAGCAGTTTCTCGCTGGAGTCTGGATTTGAAGTTTTTTTTGTTTTAAGATAGCGACCTTCATGTCTGTGATTGCGTGACCAGAGAGATTGAAGTGTTCTCCGACTGGTTTATGAATGTTATAATTCTTGACATCTGATTTGTGTCCATTTATTCTTTTACATAGAGACTGTCCAGTTTGACCAATGTACATGGCAGAGGGGCATTGCTGGCACACGATAGCATATATCACATTGGTGGATGTGCAGGTGAACGAGCCTCTGATAGTGTGGCTGATGTTATTAGGCCCTGTGATGGTGTCCCCTGAATAGATATGTGGACACAGTTGGCAACGGGCTTTGTTGCAAGGATAAGTTCCTGGGTTAGTGGTTCTGTTGTGTGGTATGTGGTTGTTGGTGAGTATTTGCTTCAGGTTGCGGGGCTGTCTGTAGGCAAGGACTGGCCTGTCTCCCAAGATTTGTGAGAGTGCTGGGTCATCCTTTAGGATAGGTTGTAGATCCTTAATAATGCGTTGGAGGGGTTTTAGTTGGGGGCTGAAGGTGACGGCTAGTGGCGTTCTGTTATTTTCTTTGTTAGGCCTGTCCTGTAGTAGGTAACTTCTGGGAACTCTTCTGGCTCTATCAATCTGTTTCTTTACTTCTGCAGGTGGGTATTGTAGTTGTAAGAAAGCTTGACAGAGATCTTGTAGGTGTTTGTCTCTGTCTGAGGGGTTGGAGCAAATGCGGTTGTATCACAGAGCTTGGCTGTAGACGATGGATCGTGTGGTGTGGTCAGGGTGAAAGCTGGAGGCATGCAGGTAGGAATAGCGGTCAGTAGGTTTCCGGTATAGGGTGGTGTTTATGTGACCATTGTTTATTAGCACTGTAGTGTCCAGGAAGTGGATCTCTTGTGTGGACTGGACCAGGCTGAGGTTGGTGGTGGGATGGAAATTGTTGAAATCATGGTGGAATTCCTCAAGGGCTTCTTTTCCATGGGTCCAGATGATGAAGATGTCATCAATATAGCGCAAGTAGAGTAGGGGCTTTAGGGGACGAGAGCTGAGGAAGCGTTGTTCTAAATCAGCCATAAAAATGTTGGCATACTGTGGGGCCATAGCAGTGCCGCTGATCTGAAGGTATACATTGCCCCCAAATGTGAAATAGTTATGGGTAAGGACAAAGTCACAAAGTTCAGCCACCAGGTTAGCCGTGACATTATCGGGGATAGTGTTCTTGACGGCTTGTAGTCCATCTTTGTGTGGAATGTTGGTGTAGAGGGCTTCTACATCCATAGTGGCCAGGATGGTGTTATCAGGAAGATCACCGATGGATTGAAGTTTCCTCAGGAAGTCAGTGGTGTCTCGAAGGTAGCTGGGAGTGCTGGTAGCGTAGGGCCTGAGGAGGGAGTCTACATAGCCAGACAATCCTGCTGTCAGGGTGCCAATGCCTGAGATGATGGGGCACCCAGGATTTCCAGGTTTATGGATCTTGGGTAGTAGATAGAATATCCCAGGTCGGGGTTCCAGGGGTGTGTCTGTGCGGATTTGATCTTGTGCTTTTTCAGGAATTTCTTGAGCAAATGCTGTAGTTGCTTTTGGTAACTCTCAGTGGGATCATAGGGTAATGGCTTGTAGAAACTCGTGTTGGAGAGCTGCCGAGCAGCCTCTTGTTCATATTCCGACCTATTCATGATGACGCCAGCACCTCCTTTGTCAGCCTTTTTGATTATGATGTCAGAGTTGTTTCTGAGGCTGTGGATGGTCAAACTGGACAGTCTCTACGTAAGCTATTACCAGCAGGACAGTGGGGTGGGAGGAGGTATTGTTTCATATTCTCTGTGTATATATAAAGTCTGCTGCAGTTTCCACGGTATGCATCCGATGAAGTGAGCTGTAGCTCATGAAAGCTTATGCTCAAATAAATTGGTTAGTCTCTAAGGTGCCACAAGTACTCCTTTTCTTTTTGCGAATACAGACTAATACGGCTGTTACTCTGAAACATATCCCCCTTAGTCGTCTCTTTTCCAAGCTGAAAAGTCCCAGTCTTATTAATCTCTCCTCATATGGCAGCAATTCCACACCCCTAATAATTTTTGTTGCCCTTTTCTAAACCTTTTCCAATTCCAATATACCTTTTTGAGATGGGGCAACCACATCTGCATACAGTATTCAAGATGTGGGCATAACATAGGTTTATATAGAGGCAATATGATATTTTCTGTCCTATTATCTATCCGTTTCTTAATGATTCCCAACATTCTGTTTGCTTTTTTGACTGCCGCTGCACATTTAGTGGATGTTTTCAGAAAACTATCCACAGTGACTCTAAGATCTCTTTCTTGAGTGATAGCAGCTAATTTAGATCCCATCATTTGACATGTATAGTTTGACATGTATAGTTTTCCAATGTGCATTATTTTGCATTTATCAACACTGAATTTCATCTGTCATTTTGTTGCCCAGTCACCCAGTTTTGTGAGATCCTTGTGTAGCTCTTCGCAATCTGCTTGGGATTCAACAAAGCAAAAGGGAGTTGGTATAAACTTTTTAAAGATCTCCACTCCCCCCATGAGCAGAAAAGAAAGAATAAATTGCTAAAAAATCACACCCAATAATTGATCAGTTTTCTCAAGAAATAGTATTTTCCTCAAAATGCTTTTGCTTCAGTGAAAAAATGGGGACAATTTAAGAAAATTAGAGTTTGAAAAATGGCAAAATGCAAGTCATCTCAGTACTTCAAGCTGTAATTGAGAGAGAGTGTGCGGATTCAGCAGTTGGGCAACTACCAGTTCAAGATGCTACCTTTCACTCCACTTACTGAGTGTTTGTAAAAAATGCCATTAGCTGCATCTTGTCTCACAAAGGACAGGATACATATTTTCTCCTTCCAGTCGCATATAAGACAGAGGAGATGGAAGCAATTTTCTATTGCTGCCCTGTGTAGCCACTGACCTGTTCTATCTGCTGTTGCATGCCCACCGAGCCAAGAGACTAAAGAGGTTGTACTGGGAAGGAGCTTTGATCCCTGTTTTCCTTTCCATCACTAGGGAATAATCCCATACACCTGCCATGATACAATCTTTCCTCCCCCTTCTCCCGCCCCCTGCACATTAGGGGAGTTCACCAGCCAGGTTTGACCTACCCAGCTCAAGAACCAAAGTGCACTCATTCCCCAAACAGCACTGTCTACCTGACAATCCACCCCCCAGCCAGAGCCTGGATGGCAAAATTTTGAAGTTGATGGGTTATGAATAGGTTGAGTGTGAATTTGTTTTCTGGGGAGTGGGAATTACTATGGAATTGATGGATTTTTACAGCAGTAGGAGTGTTGAGTTGATGGATATTTGGGAGTGGGGAAAGGTATTTCAACTAGGGTCTGTCACATGTCACCACTTGAGGCAGAACTTTATTTTTTGTTGTTATGGAGTCCTTTGTTAAAAACTTGTGGTAGCACATCACTGATCTCTAGCTATGTCTTCACTATTAGGGTTACTAGCTGTCTCCTTTGCCAGGAGAAGAGGCATTTCTTCTTGCCTGATAATTTTTCTTCTATAAAAAAAGCACATGGGTGCCTGTGATGGGGCATAAATCCCACATTGATGCTGAGTTACCAGGAGCCTTAGAGGACAATTAACCCACCTCCTGGCACCTAGAGGGGTATTAAGCCGGTCAGTTATCAGGTCAATCTGGAAAGGAGTCAGGTTTCCTTAAAAGAACTGAAACCGCTCACTTAGGGAGAGAGGAGATTGGGAGTTCCTGACTGCTAAGAGTGGCCTGATAGGAAAAAGATAGTTCACTTCTGTGGTGGGTCTCAAAATAGGAGTAAGACTCCAGGGAGGCAGCCCTAAGATGTCATCATTCCGCTGAGGAGCAGAGTATTAGGGAAGACTTGTGAAGAACTAAAGTTCAAGTCTGGGATAGATGGAAGTGGTTTAAGTTGGTACTTTTCATTTGGGATTTCTTGGAGATCTCCAGTGGGGAATCCTGTGAGCCACTGCCCTGAAGGAAGGAGGGAGCCTGAGAGGAACTCAGATATGCAATGAGCCCAGGAAGAGGCTAGAGGGAAAAGGCCTGTAGACAGGCTGAGGTAGAAAAAAGACCCGGAAGGAAGCAGTGGGCCTGAATAGACAGACCTTGCCTGCTTCTTACAGGGTCCCTGCGTGCTGGACCCAGAGAGGAGAGTCTGGGTTTCCTTACTGGCCACTGGAAAAGGTAGTCTGAAGATCCCAGAGACCAGTCATGGAAGGGCTATAGTGTTGGGACTTGGGCCAAAGACTCTGACTGAGGCTACAGAACTATTGTTTGTTGGACTTTGTTGCCTCAGAAAGGTCAGACTTTAAAGTGAGGTGTCTGGAGGGCTGAGACATGAGAAGAGGCGGACCACAGCAGGGCTGGAGCAGCTGTCAACAGGTGATCGATGAGGAGAACCTGCTATCGCTGCGCACAGCCATGGAGGGGTGTGCCAGTGGTGAGTCCACTCCTCTACTATGACAATCTGCCCTTCCTTATGTATGGGAAGATTTTATTATAAATATTGTAATTTGCAGCTTGGTAAACTGTATTTCTAACAGTTCAATATATTCAGAGTTATTTTATAGCACGGAGTTAGTGGTAACATAAAAGCCTAATAGTTTAATATACAGCTGTTTAGAGGTTTGAAATTGTGGTTCTCCAGAATTCATGGACACTGTGATCCATCCAATAGCCACCTAGTTGGCTGACAGTTTTGTGTATCTCTCCATCTGGCAAGGAAGGAGACACTCCAGTATTAGAATTAATGGCTGTGTCCTGTTTTACAGGAGAGAAATTATTACTAAAGAAAAAACTCCCTTTTCACTGTTGCTGAAATGGCATCTGCTTCTTCTCCAAAGACTATTTCATTGACCAGAAAGTTTTACCTACAATGCCAGTTATGGTCATTGGTGTTATCTTGTTGTTAACAGTCTTGTCAGTGTTGTGGTTTAGTATATTTTCATATTTTTCACATGATCTACATGATTTGTTTTTCTTGAACTGCAGTTATGGCTAACACTCCAATCTATTGTATGTCCTGGCATACAATACAAGGGGAAATTCTACCTTACCAATTAATTGCTTAGTAAGCTTTCTCTCTCCCTTTCAGTAGATAATGGATTACTACTCATTATCAAAATGAAAAAAATGCTTTATAATTTACTATCGCACAGTACCAGAAGCCAGGAATAGATAGATCACTCCATAATTGCCCTGTTCTGTATGCTCCCTCTGAAGCTGTGGTACAGGTCATTGTCTGAGACAGAATACTGGGCAAGATTGACCATGGTATGATCCAGTAGGGCAACTCTTAATCATGTTCTCATGAGGAGACTAGATCCTTAAATATCACTTGCTTAAAAGACATCAGTGAAAGATCATGATCTAGGCTATTTGGCAACTTACCAGTGATGAACTGATTCTGGTTTCTTCACTGTTCCAAAATAACTAGGTTTGCAAAATCAGTATTAATATCAGATATCTGTAAAAAGATTATTTAATCCAAAATCCAGTTTGCTTTAGCTAGTTTTAAAAAGCCACAGTATCTGAAGTGGCTAATTCATTTTTCGTATCTTATTGATGTAGACAGGAAAGTATAAATAAATAAGGCTTTAAAATTCTTTTATCTGGTTTGGGAACTGTGGACTAATGGATGATTTTACTTCTGCTTTATAAGGAAAAATATTAACTGCTGGGATTCTTATTTACTCATATTTATCAGTTCATTCAAGACCTTATTCAATTATTCTGAACTCAGTAAGCAGCCAATTTGGGACATAAATATCTAAGACAGGAATTACAGTTGGGTAAATAATTAATTAAAGGACTGATTTAACATCAGAAATCTTATCTTGGTTGAAACTATTTTAAAGCAACTGTAAGAGTTTGACAATATTTTCAATTCATATTTTTTTAAAAGAGGCTTGTGACACACTATTTAAAAAAAGAGAAGAATCAACAATCTTTATATCTGTGTTCTTTAAAATTACCCTGATCTTGGTTTGAACTCTACTCCAAGGGGTTTGTTCTCCCATACATGCACAGGGGACTTGCTGAACATAACCTCGGTTAGCATTAATGGTTGATTCTACTGTAAATCCTTCATTAAAATAATGAGAAAAAATCATCCTTAATAGGGTGTATGGTGAATTCCTATAAAAGATTATAGTCTAGGGTAAGGCTGAGCAAGCTGTTATGACAAATTTAGTTGAACTTATTAACTTTAAAAAAAAATCTTCATCTGAAAATGTTGCTCTTGAGATTAAAATATCCTGAAATTACCTATTTAAAAGACAGATTATACAGTTAAAGTACTGAGCTGTACTGGATACAGTGCAAAGCTTCCCTTATCTCAGGATCTCTCTTGAGGTTTCAAGGGTTACCTTCACAACTTTAAGAACTCAGAAAAAATTAAAGAATGCTTTCATCCTGTAGAATCTGCCTCTCTGGCCCCTAGCATAGTGTCTGAGTGCTTTAACAATAAAAATAATCTGAATCTGAATCTTGGGTGCCACAGAAAAACATCAAATAGCCAGGCCCAGTGTGCAAACTGAAAGTTTGACCCCCTCATCTAAAGATTTCTAATGTGACTCTCAGCGCAACATCTACCTGCCTTGTGCACAAATTGAGGAATATTAATTCTGTCAAAATTCTATTCCCTTTATTCAGGTAGCAGATGTCTGAATAAATCCCAGAAGGTGGTCATCCAAGCAGTCATGTTATGCAAGTTACTATGTTAATTTGGTCTAAAATACCTATCTCCATATGATGATTCTATACTCACAGAGTTGATTGTGTTTTGCAGTCCTGGAGCAACATTTTTAACATGAAGCACTTATATTTTCCCTGGCTATGGCACCAACAATTTTTACTTCAGCTCTGCAAAACTATTTGCTCACACACCCCAGCCAAGAAATTATGTTTATTGTTAATGAGTGCAATAACTTAGCTTTTCATTATCAATCATAACAAAGGAGATGTGAGTAGATTTTGTGCGTGGTTTGGTAAATTTTCATGACTATTATATACTATATATTTGCATGCACTTTATGTGCAGTTCAGGGATATACCATAAAAGACAGAAATTTGGCCAGGTGTTACTGCATGATCTTTTTGCAAGAGGGATATCAATGAGTGATACTCATGCCTTAAATAGTATACTGGTATATTAGCTAATAGAAGCAGAAGAAAATTCCTGCATGGTATGAATACTATCTGATTTCAAATTCTTATGTCGTTTAAACTAAGGTACAGTTATAAGCATTTTCACATATATTTTATATTTTTGTGCAGAATACTCCATTTCACATTTTTTCCCAAGTAACTATATAAAATAAAATTGACATCCTAAGCTGCAAGCAGTGAATTGACTCCAGTATAAACTTGAGGATTGTGTTTGACATTTCTAATTCTTACCTCAAAATGAGAAGGAAAATCTGTTTAAGCAAATTTGTACCATAGCATGAGAATCACTTTAGGCAATAATTCAAGCAAGCAGTATAAAGAAGTACATGTCAGTCATGTATATCACTGTAAATGTTTTTGACACTTCTTGTTTACTCATTCATTAGTTTCCAATAATGCTGGAAAGAATAGCAAGAACCACACGTCACTGCTAAGCTAATGATCCTGTTTCATTCAAAGTGCCCTGATGGTTTTTAACAGAAAAGAAAGTTAGCATTTCTTGGGTTTTGGTGAGCTCTGTGACAAGACCAAATACAAATGCCTCATCCAACACCTATCACCAGCATTAACTTCTTCTGCTACTTGTGCAGCTGTATTCATATAGATCATTCAGTGAGTTTGATTGTACCTGTTTAACATGTAAACATTCACCTATACACTGATTCTACACAATTGTAGAACTAGGGAGAAACACTGTGAATGCATGATCAGCTTAAAGTGAACCATCCAAGAGTCCACCCTATCTGCTTCAGTTTTTCATGATGGTTCACCTTTATACAACCTGCTATTGTGTGTGCTCCCTCCCCCCCATAATTAAGGGACATATCCTGCACTCCTTACTCAGGCTAACTTAATGAGAGTTGTGCCTCGTAGGTAATGTAGGATTCAGGAGGAAGATGGATATTGAGGGTCCCACAGGAGCAAATATGACAGAAACCAAGAGAAGAGCATCTGCAAGAACTCCACTAAAGATTTGAACTCTGGTGAACAAGCTCCTATAAGTGCTTTCACCTCTTTATTTTGCTTCTGAGTTTACTTTGCTTCTTCACCTCAGTTGATCTGGTTGCATTAATTGTTGACAGTTGGAAGGAACAAAGAGGCAGCAAGGAGACCTACTACCCTTCTCAGCTATGTGTCTTTATTCTCACTTCTCATGAAATTGTTGCCAAAACCTGTTGTCTTTTGAAGGACCATTTTGTGAAAAACAACATTTGGAAGCACATCTGTGGCTGCCAAATCACTGAAGCTGCCGTTAGGCTCAGGGACAAAAAAAATCCGGAGACAATTGGAAGCACTTTAATGAAGATTAGAATTTAGAAAGCATTTCTTAATCATTTTGCAACTAATGAATAGCACATTGTTACTACATATTTTCAAGATGTACAGATGATATTCTGATCCATTAAAAAGCCCTGATAAATAGGAGTACATGCCCATTATTATTTTATGTCCCTTCTCACGTCTTACATTTTTTACTTTATTAGCCATTTGAATTTTTCCATGAAAGTCAGCCACCCATTAATTTTTGCTGCTTTTCTATGCACCAATTTGTTAATATATTTCTGGTAAAGTGGTGATTAAAACTGAATGCAACATTCCAGCTCTGGGAGCACTTGAACTGCACTGTGTTTAGTGATGCCTTTCTTCTCCACATCATGATGTTTTGCATATTCAGCCCAAAATTGTGCAAACAGCCCAATTACATTGCAAACTCTGATTTGCTGTCCACTATCACCAATAGGTCTCTTTTTGCATTACAGGTTCCCTGGGTTCTCCCTCCCATTGATTGTTTGAGGTTGTCCCCCCTCCCTGATGTATTTTTGAAGAAGGTGGGAGATGTCTGTATTTTATGAATATTTTGTCGCTGTTTGCTTATTATCCTGCTGTCTGCTACATGGGTGCAAAGAGTTAACTTGGTCCTGAGGGGTTGCAGGAAGGCAGAGAATGCTTACAGATAGCCCAATCACTGATACTTAACCAAAGAGTACAAGTGTCAAGAGCTGCTGTTGTTTCGTCAAGCCCAAGAAGGGCACAACCACATTCATCATAGGATGGATCCAGGGGCCTAGTTGCGCACTGAAGACTAGTGCCCCAAAACTATTGACTAGCTAATGACTCTTGTCCACTGTAACAAACACAGAGGATTGGTGAATGGAAAAACCTGTGGGGAAGGATGGGAAGAGACAAAGTTGTTAGAAACTGCTGTTAAAAGGGAGGGTCTCTCTAGCAAGGAGAAACTGGACCAGAACCAGAAGACAAGACTGGGCAGGAGGAGAGGCTGTTGCAGAAAGGTCCTGGAGGACACTGACTAAGACCCTAAAAGCTCTCAGGAGGGCTGAAAAAACTGAAAGCAGGGTCTTGTATGCAGCTGTTGGTTGTTGTTTTCCATAGATCTGTATATCTCTTGTGCTTTGTCTGAGGAGAGAGTATCTGGTTTATAAATTCCTTTGCAAAGTCTGTGTCCCTTGCTTTAACTGTGACATAGTTCTCAAAGAGTTAAATAGCAAACTAAGGCTCCTCAAAGGGTGGAGCTCTTCAGGGGTCATGCATGCATGACTCGGAAGTCGTGATGTGTAGGGCAGCTGGGCTCCACGTACCAAGAGGAGGTACCAGCACAGAAGTGGAAAATGCCTGAAAGACCAAATATAGAGTCAGAGTCTAGAACTGCTCAGACATAGTAAGCTTAAAAAGGCTGTGTCCCATGTAGCATCCTGGTGACCATCGAAATAGGGAACCTTAGCCAGAGCTATAACAGCGAGTATGTTTGAGATTATTTTCTTCCCAGATGGATTAACTTTAATTTGCTCAGTGACTGAATATCTTTGTGTTCTATGGCTCCAGTCACTCTGTCCCCATTGGTATAGCTGTGCACTTACTTATGTTTGTAACTCCTCCCAGGATATTATCATCGGTGTCACTAATACGCTCTTTACTCCCACTACATAAGACCAGTCCTAGCAGCCTCTTCAGACCACAAGATAGCTGCCCAGTCAATCCATTGCCATTTGTCACTACCCTTTATTTATGCTCCTGTAGACAATTTTCAGTCCACATGGAGTATTGCATGTATCAGGCAGCGGACGCCTTCAGAGTGCATGCAGTTTGAATGGAGCAGTCAGCCTAAGGCCTGGAGGAGAGTGAGCCAGACCCCTGGGATGGGATCATCAAAGGTAGAGTGCCAGTTATATGTATATATTCAAGTTCCATCTTCAGCACCTGTTTAAATCTTTAATAAGTACCAATGATCGGATCTTTTATCAACTCTGATGTTTATCATCTGTCCTAAATGAAATAGTTACTACGGTAAGTGGGAACAACTGAAAGTAAAATAGTTAAAACCTTTGGGAATGTGCAATAGCTCAGAAAAGTAAGACTCTTGTAGTTTTGCCCCTTTGTAGAGGACACTTTTTTAGTTGGAATTGGGCCTCAAAGCAGATTTTGTAAAAGCAGACTTTTATAAAACCTGAGGTGGTTTTAAGTTACAGTGGAAACAGCTGTTTTTAAACAGTCATTCTCCTGAAGTGTTTCCAACCGAAATATTGCAGCACAGAGAGCCTGCAAGTAAAGTGGAGTGAGTTCATTGATTTCCTTAGATCAGTCTGAGAGGCAAACAAACATAATAAATAATGACCAGTAAAATCAATTTTTATTTTTCCTAGCCTTAGTGTATGGGAGGGTCGTGTTAGTAGCATAGGTAAAGAATGTGTTTGTTTCTAATCGGTGACTGTGTTGACACTGCAACTAACGTTATTACTTTTTACCATTTACAACACTCTAAGACTATGTAATTTTTATAGGACATGGTCCCATTAATGGAGTTTGAACAGAGAATGAAGCATATTTATTTACAATTCTTAAGACGATGGTTAATAACACAAGTGTTGTGCTGCTGTGTAGGTTTTTTTTTAAAGCTACATGTTATTTTTTCTGTCAAATTCCATCATCTCTGATTAAATAGGCTGCATCAGAACCATCGGTGATGGGGTATTCATCCCACACCAACCCTAAAAGGATTAAAGAAGTTCAGAAAGGGCCAGTTAGTGTGCTTGGCTCCACATGAGGAAATAGGCTGAAGGCACAACCTCTCACTGGAAGACAAAGCTCACCTGAACAAGTATGGGCTGGGCTAATGTAAAGCCAGGAAGCTGGCAAAAGAAAGGGTGGCAGTGAGGAAATCTGAAGCCACCTTCTGTGTATTAGAGAGGGAGGGAGGTAACCCAGGAAAAGAGTAGGACCCTAGGAGCCTGGCCTGAGGAAAGGGCATACCCCGAAGGGGAAACCATATAGTAACCTGGCCAGAGGGCCAAGTCATGAAGAGGAAGCTGTACCTCCTGGAGTGAAAAAGAGGACAACAGGTGGCGAGACCACACGGGAAGGCATTGGTCCTGGAAGAGAGCTAATCCTCCTGAGCAGCCAGGAGGAGGTGGCACTTGTGGTGAGTGAGAACCCCATTACATGACTATTTTAATTTTCACTTCTAAGAACTAAAAGCTATTTTTAAAAGGAATTATTTGCCTTGTTAAATGGAAGAGCTCTACTATTATCCCAGAGACAAGAGTAGGCCATAAACTTCATAACTAGATTTTTTTTAACACCTAGAAATTCAGCGGTGTTCGGGTGTGGTTCAGCCCAATATAAAAACAAGAGGTATTTGTATGCTGGATCAACTTTCCCACACCCAAGGTTTGGGGTTGTTTAGAGCCAAGATTTAGGGTCAAGCCATTTTCTAGCATATACAGTATATGTATGTTGAATTACAAAATGTATTGAAATGTCTGTGAGTCATTCCAAGTAGAACATCCACAGAATGAGCCAATTTTCTTTTAGTGATGAGAGAACTTCAAGAGACTGAAAGATTCTTTGTGGTTCAGAAAAATCACTGCAATTACAGTTTAACGAAATCGCTGTAATCTGAAACTCAGGAATATAAAAATGGCATTTTTTTTAAACACAGCTCTTGGCTCTTCATTGTGCATAGTGAGAATCCTTTATGTAGTAAAAAAAAATCGTATTTGGGTGTTTTGTTTCTAATTTCCCTCTCTGCCTATTAGCACTGCAGAGTCCCCACAAGTATGGGACAGTATACTGAATTCTGTCCTTTCTTGGGTTATATATCTCTGGCACCCTGCTGAGGAGAGGCCAGGTATCGCTCTTGTGTCAGAGTCTGGAGGATTGTGCTGTTCAGGTTGCCTGCTCCCCTTATAGGGGGAGGAATAAAACAGTCCAAATAAAAAAAGTCAGAATGCTTCCGCAACCCACAAAAGCCCTTTGGAAAACCAAGGAGAAAATAAAATGAGAAAAGAAATGGACCCTCTCCTTTCATGAGGCACCTGGTCAGCCAATGCTCTCAAGAGGTTTCCCCAGTCAGAAATTCCAGGTTTCTGGAGCTGGGGAGCTCTGAGTTCCAGTCTTGCTCCTTCATAGTGGCACCCCACACTCAGCAGGGACCTGCCATTTAAGGACCCACCCATCTCCAGGCTTGACAAGCCTAACCAGTGTGTTGGGTTGTGGCTGATTGTGCCCAGAGGAGGATCCCTTCCTGGCTGGTGTGGGGTTCACTACATGTACCTACAAAATTGTGACCTTCAGTTCCAGTTCTGCAATTTACAAGATGTACAGATCTCCACTGCCTTCCCTGGGGTTTTGTGTGGTCCGGGGGACCATCTGCACATTGGAGACTGCAAACTGTCAGAGCCTACATTATTTTAAAGTCAATCAATTAAAGCTTTGCCATCTCTCTGAAAACAAAGAGGTGTCATAGGTGCAACCAAATGCAGAATCTTCTTCTACAGAATCTTTATTACCGGTAGTGATGTGAAGAAAAGACATTAACTGCATTTTCAGATCCCAGGGGGAGTTTGCAAGATTGGCAGTCTATTCTTAAAAAAACTTTGATGTATAAACTGAGCAAGAATGGGGGGAACCACTCTTTAAGGGCTGGTCTACACACAAACTTGCACCAAAATAAGTAACTCAGATTTAATTCAGATCATTGGCTATTCTGGTGCAAATTTGAATGTGGACACTTACTTTGAAATAAGCCTTCTACTTCAGTTTTGTTTATGTATCCCCCAGTTTTGCTTATGTAACCCATATCCTCAAGAAGGGAGGAATAAGGAGTCCTACCACCCTGAAAGATCAGATTGGCCTCAGGAGTTGGGAACATTTGGTTGGTCTGTTTGTCAGATGGACTCCTGGTTTTGCCCCCACAGAGGGACTTGGCAGGCAGTCTCTTATTCAGTTCCCCCGGCCTCTGTGTCGCTGTCTGTGGGAACTGCTAAGAACTGCTCTTCTCACACCCTCAAGCAGGGCGGGGGGAAGCTACACTAAACCAGCAGAGTTGCTGAAACAATTTGTATAGTAGTGGTGCTGAGAGCCATTGAAACAACTGTAAACCCTGTATATGATGGAAACCACTTCAAGCCAAGGGGTGCAGGAACACCCCTAGCAATCCTAGTTCCAGCACCTATGTAAGACAACAAAAATTTATTTATGTTGGTAAAAATTTGAGATATTTTCTCTTCAGATATCCTATACTAGTTTCTAGATTTGGAATACACAGGAAAAGTTACTCGTGCAGTTATTTTGATAGTATTTCTGTTCATTGCGAAAAGCAGGAAGCAGAGAAGCATGCAAAGTGAGGTAAGGAATTATTAACAGACATTTTTCAAATTTGATTTCCATTTGGGCTCAGGGACCTTGTTTATCTGAACCAGTTCTCATCCATAGTACTCATCTAGTTGTTTCAGAAAGCCTTCGGGAGCAAATTTAAAGGACACAGATAGCAGTCAAGCACCTAACTCCCTGACTCAATGGAAGTTAGGTGCCTAACTATCATTTGTGCTTTTGAAAATTTCCTTATTTTCCACAGAGGATTTGGCATGTTGTATCAGGTTAAGGTTTATCCCTAATTAAAACCCTGATTCAGCAAGTCCTTTTAATGGGACCACTCATTTCCTTAAATTTAGGCCTGTGCATGCTACCTTGAAGAATCAGGGCCACTCTGTCTCGAGAAGAGGCCAATATCTCACAATTCAGAAAGTTAAAAAATGTAAAAAGGAAAAAAAAATTCACATCTAATAATACCTAGCTCTCCATCAGTAAGTCTCAAATTGTTTTACAAAGGAGGTGAACTTCATTGTCCCCATTTTGCAGACGGAAAAACTGAGTCACAGAAAGAAAGTGACTTGCCAGAAGGATGAGAAGCTGGATATGAGTCAACAGTAAGCCTTCCTGGCAACAAGGGCAAACGGCATTTTTGGGCTGTATAAGTAGGAGCATTGCCAGCAGATTGAGGGACGTGATCATTCCCTTCAATTCAGCAATGGTGAGGCCTCATCTGGAGTTCTGTGTCCAGTTTTGGGCCCCACATTACAAGAAAAATGTGGAAAAATTCGAAAGAGTCCAGCGGAGGGCAACAAAAATGATTAAGGAGCTGGAGCATATGACTTATGAGGAGAGGCTGAGGGAACTGGGATTATTTAGACTGCAGAAGAGAAGAATGAGGGGGAATTTGATAGCTACTTTCAACTACCTGAAAGGGGGTTCCAAAGAGGATGGATCTAGACTGTTCTCAGTGGTACCAGATGACAGAACAAGGAGTAATGGTCTCAAGTTGCAGTGGGGGAGGTTTAGGTTAGATATTAGGAAAAACTTTTTCACTTGGAGGGTGGTGAAGCACTGGAATGGGTTATCTAGGGAGGTGGTGGAATCTCCTTCCTTAGAGGTTTTTAAGGTCAGACTTGACAAAGCCCTGGCTGGGATGATTTTTTGGGGATTGGTCCTGCTTTGAGCAGGGGGTTGGACTAGATGACCTCCTGAGGTCCCTTCCAATCCTGATATTCTATGATTCTATGAAGTCAACCAGCAGGCCAGTGGCAGAGCTGGGAATTGAACGCAGGTCTCTCAAGACCCAATCCAGTATTCTGTTCACTGAGCCCCACTGCATCCTTTATCAGCCATCTTTTATTATTTCACAAACAAAACATTGCCATGTAAGAATGAAGGTAGTTGTAGAGAGGCAGGCACTGAAGAAGCAGCTGTTCACAGCCATGTCCTGATTACTTTGTACCAAAATTTCCCTTTTGTGTTCTAGAGGAGAACCTGATACAAAACCATCCTTTAACTTCTCTGCTGTTTTATCACTCTTTTCTGTTGCTGTTTTCCCCTTGCTGGTGTAATAGGAGGAAACCATCCATATTGTTTTGATAGGTTGAGAGATAATGTTTACCTTGATTGCTGAGGACACCTATATTTATTGTCTCTCATTTACTTCAATTTCCAGTTTGAACCTTAGCTGCACTGTTTGCATTTCAGTCTATTAATGTAGTTCAGAACCTAGCTATACATACCTTATATCTCACAAACACTCAATCTACTATAAAGCAAGACTATTTCAATACTTTATATTCAAAAAAGCCCTAGCCTGAGAATGTCTCAGTGGAGTAATAGTATTAAATATTTCATTCAACATATCAGATTCCATTATCTGCAGCTCCTAGTTGTTTAGACAAATGTCAGCAATGAGCTCTGTTGAAACAAATTCTACTCAGTAATGAGCTGGAACCCATTAATATACAAATCTTTGTAGGAATAAGCAAGTGGTACAGTTTTAGCAGGAAATATTGCAATGTCCATACAGCCTAGTTTGGCATGCAGTAAAAGTCAGCATAATCCTCTGATGGGGCCGTGAAAAAGCTTTCCTAATGCCTCACTGGTTCCCATTTCCCACTCAATAAATTATGATTTCCCAGTGACCCTAGTGCTTGATTAGGCAGGAGCAGTTGCCACACTTTAAAAAAACTTAATCTGCTTTTTTGTTGCATATTTCTATTTGCCTTTAAGGGAGTTTATTTTAAAATAATGCCATTGGGAATAGAAGTTGCCACTCCATTTACGGTTGTACAATGCAGAAGTGATGAGGGGCAAGGAAATTACTATAATTATGCACCTACATAAGCATTTACTGATTGCCTTTTGCAGCTGCCCAAAGATTGTTTAAAGATAGGGCTGGCCAGAAGACAAGTATTCTATGTCATGAAAAATGTTGAGGTTTTGAAATTTGTCACCATTCTGATGTGGAACGAGACAGAGAATGAACACACCCCAGAACAGCCAGTAGTCCAGTGGCTAGAGCATATACCTGGGTGGTGGGAGACCCAGATTCGAATCCCTTTTCTGCCAGAGTCCAAGAAGGTAGTTGAATCTGAGTCTCCTGCCTCCTAGATGAGTGGTCTGACCACCCCACTGTTGGCTATTCAGGGGTAAGGTTCTCCCTAGTTTGACTAGAAATTCCCCCATGGACCCGAGAAACGTTCCTAACAAAAGTTTTCTCACAGCCTAAGTAAGAGCTCTTACCACTGGGTTCTATAGTCTGTCTCTGTGGTATAATTACTATTTAAGTATTTATGCAGAGTGGAAAGAATCCAATGGATGTAGGGGAGGGAAAAGGAAAGAGAAAGAGAGAGAGACCATAGCCACATTGTTGGGAGACTCTCATTCAAGTTCTGGATCTTAGTCGGGCAGAACAGAGATTTGAATCTTTGTCTCCTACAACCCAGGAGCCTGCTCTAACCACTGAGCTATAGGCTTTTTTGGAGTGGTCTCACTCTGCACCAGAAATTCCATCCTGGGCCTGAGAAAAGTTTCTTGACAAATTTCATCAAAATCTACCCTTTCCTGAAAAAAGCTTCAGTTTTGATAAATCAGCATTTTCCAACAGGAAGAACTTTAACAAAAAGTTCCCAACCAGATCTATTTAATGACCTAACAGACACTAGGGTGCAAAGTCTGAGGGTAATTTCCAAAGGGGACAAAGCTGTTTGATACCACATGTTGTGTAGCATTCAAAGAGCATTTGTGGCACAATTAAAATAGCTAGTAAGAGTTTATGCTTTGTAATTACATTTCTTCTTTCAGAACATCATTAGGAGGAAATATTGTAAATAAAGCTTGATTAAACTTGAAGGGGTCAGAAAAACATGGCGTACGAGAGCTAAGGAAAAGATGAAATGCACAAGCAATTCTTTATTAATGCCCTCTTCATGCTCATTTTGAGTTTCTCAAGCCTTCTACAGAATCAGAATGCAAAGCCCCACAATCCTATTGAAAGTTATATTCCTACTAGTTACAAATATAAAATTTTAATTAGCAATAATTTCAGAAATAGCACATTGCATTTAAATAAGAAGGGAAACATTAAACATAAAGATTGCTTTTAAAATGATAATGGTATGACATTCACCTGTTTCTTTATATTTTCAGCTGCCTCCAAAATGTGCCCATATGCCCCACTTGTATATGCAACTGGTTTATAGTAGATTACTGCCTATTTTCTGTATGTGAAAATTCAAGTATTTGCAGGTGTATCTGGGCTCTGATTCAGGAACATACTTAAGCACATAGCTAATTTTAAGCATATGAGTATTTACATTGATTTCCAAAGGACTTCTGCTAAGCTTAAAGTCAGACTCCTGCTTCTGTGTTTTCTGAATCAGGATTTTGAGGAGAATAGTGTAAAATTTTGGATCCAATTCTGCAACCCTCGCTAATATGAATAATCTTCCAAAATCAGTGGGGCTGCTCACCTCAGTAAGGGCTACTTGTATTAGTCAGCATTGCAGAAGTGAGCTGTTGAACTCAGCGTCTTCACGCTGAACCACCTCCCAAACACCCATTTTCTCCACATCTCCAGACAAAGCGGTTATGCCTCCACAACCTTCCATGGCTGACAATTTTCATCAATTTCAAGACCCTATAAAGAGGGTAGCTGACATTCTTCAGATTCCAATAAAGAGGTCAAGGATTCACAGCACAAGCTGTTGGATCTTCTGCAGTCAGGAACGCCCTCCATGCATTACCCATCAATGAGGCATTCCTGGATCCAGCTAAGACTGTTTGACAAACACCTGCTACTATTCCACCGACATGTAAAACGGTGGATAAAAAGTATTACATTCCCCTGATTTCATGTTCTCCCAATCTCCACTTAACTCCCTAGTCGTGGATGGGGTAAACGAGTGGGGCAGGCAACACTTTTCCACATCTACTCCACATGACAAGGACCAAAAGAGACTGGATTGGTTTGGACAGAAGTCCTATGTGCCAGCAACCCTGCAGTTCAGGACCACGAACTGTTAGGTGGTCATGGCCAAATACAATTTCACAGTTGACGGCCTTTATTAAACACCTGCCACAGGAATATAGGGAGCAATTCCAGTCCATCATTTGAGTGCCAATTATTGGCCAGGACTGCTCTGCAAGCATCCCTGGATGCTGGAGACACTGCTGCCAAGTCCATCTTCACAGTGATAGTCATATACAGGACATCATGGCTTCAGCTCTTCATCTATGAAGATGGCCTTTTTAGTAGCCATCACGTCATCCCATAGAGTTGGGGAGACTGGGTGCCTTGATGGCAGATCACCCTTTACAGTATTCTTCAAGGATAAAGTTTCTTTATGCCCACATCCTAAATGCTTACCTAAGGTTCTCTTGGAGTTCCACTGTGACCAATCTATTCACCTACCAGTTTTTTTCCCAATGCCACATAACTCTCTGCAGGAGTCATGTTTTCATACCCTAGATGATAGAAGGGCTCTGACCTTCTACTTGGATAGGACCAAGCAATTTCGAAGGTTGCCCAAGTTGTTCATCTCCTTTGCGGATAGATTCATGGGATCCATGAGCTGTGCTTAGAGACTATCAAGATGGATATCTGGAAGGATTGTGACTTGTTAGGAAACTACAGGCGCTCCTCCTCCTCAAAGGGTGCTAGCACATTCCAGCAGGTTACAAGCAATATGCACAGCATTGCTTAAGAACATACCAGTGTCTGAGAGATGTAGGGCCACTACATGGGCTTTGGTACATATATTTTCAAAGCACTACACTTTAATCCATGTCATCGGATCTGATGCAGCTCTGGGCACTGCAGTACTGCCTTCTGTTCTGGACTCAGTTCTGAAGCACTCTCCTCCCTCTAGGGAAACTGCTTGGAAGTCACCTGATGTGGAGCACCAATGGGGACACTACTGGAGTAAGAAGAGGATACTCACCTTATACAGTAATTGCAGTTCTTGGAGATGTATGTCCCTTTGGGTGTTTTACTACCTGCACTTCCTCATGCTTTGCTCCAGAGTGTTCTCATTGGAGACATTTGAGTGGTGAAGGAACTGAGAGCCGTTCACCTATGCATCCCTATATAGCCTCAGTGTCCAGCATGACAAGGCATAGGGCATATGTGTGGGGTGAACAGGCACAGCTAGTGGAAAAATCACCAATCAAGAGCTCAAGAGGTGCATCACCTGAAGTGGAGCACCCATAGCGGGACTCATCTTGAAGAACTGTAGTTACTCCACAGGATGAGTAAACTCTTCTTTTTAAACAAGGAAATAAAACCACATTAATTTTGAGTTACTACAGGAACAAACTTCAGGGTAAATCTGGGTAATTGGCTGGACATGATACCAGGTGCTGAAACAATGTAACTTTGTGGTGGTGTTCTTCAGACATACTATTCCTAGCATGATAGACAATATAGCTGAAGGTACAAAAATGTAGTGAAATTAAATTGGATTTTCATGAAATTATCCATGCAAGGAAATCTTGGTATGAACGAGAGAGCACA
Source organism: Lepidochelys kempii (assembly GCF_965140285.1). Lineage (NCBI taxonomy): Eukaryota > Metazoa > Chordata > Testudines > Cheloniidae > Lepidochelys > Lepidochelys kempii. Next base: position 62,072,736 of record NC_136382.1, read on the forward strand.
ATTTGCACTTCAGTTTTAATACATGCTTTGATCCTTTATTTTTGTATTCAGTGTACAGTCATTTTCAAAAGTTTCATGTTCAATATTTTAGTCATGCTCAGTTGTTTTGATACAAAAATATAGAAGCCTTATGGTGTCTAAAATACCACAAATTTATGTAGTTATTTGCTCAGCAGGGGCCCAATTCTGTAGTAAATGGGACATTCTGGTTTTAGTAGGAGCAAGGGGAAAAAGTATTTATATTTCAAGTTTATCACAGAAATGAGACCTAGAGAAGGCCTTCTTTTATGTTGTGACTTCACGTCCTGAACAGGGATTGCTTTCTGCTGGTGCTGCTGAGCTCTGGTCACTCAAAGTAGAATAAGGAAGAGGGTACATGACTATGCATTTTCTCTCCATCAGTCAGTGGAGCTCTACCTACTAGAAGGGAGACACACATTGCAATTCTGAGGGAGTCATACAACCACTGTGCTCCCCAGAAGCACCATGAGGCATTATGCACCAGTTTCAATGGAACCCAGTGCCATAGAGGCATGGTTTAGTCCAGGGGTGGGCAAACTTTTTTTGGCCTGAGGGCCACATGGGGGTTCCAAAACTGTATGGAGAGCAGGGTAGGGAAGGCTGTGCCTCCCCTAACCCTACCCACCCCCTCCCACTTCCCGCCTCCTGACTGCCCCCCTCAGAACGTCCCACCCATCCAACCCCCCTACTCCTGGGCCCCTGACCACCCCCCACCAGACCCCCTATCCAACCCCCCCGACTGCCCCGACCCCTATCCACACCCCGACCCCCTGAAAGGCCCCCCAAGATCCCACCCCCTATCCAACCCCCCCTCTAAAGCCCCTTTCAGAGTGCGGCCCTGCGAACAAGGGCGGAGGACTCAGGAGGAGCAGGGGCAGCTGCGCAGCTGGAGAATCACTGAATATCAGGGTTGGAAGGGACCTCAGGAGGTCATCTAGTCCAACCCCCTGCTCAAAGCAGGACCGATCCCCAATTAAATCATCCCAGCCAGGGCTTTGTCAAGCCTGACCTTAAAAACTTCTAAGGAAGGAGATTCTACCACCTCCCTAGGTAACGCATTCCAGTGTTTCACCACCCTCCTAGTGAAAAAGTTTTTCCTAATATTCAACCTAAATCTCCCCCACTGTAACTTGAGACCATTACTCCTTGTCCTGTCATCCGCTACCACTGAGAAGAGTCTAGAGAGAAGCGGCGGTTTCCCCTTCAAAGCACCGCTTCTCTCCGGCTGGCTGCACGGCCACCCGGTGCTCCTCCTGGGTCCTCCGGCCACGTTCACCGCTCTCCCGCCACCCTCACCGCCCGCCTGCTCCCCTGAGGCTGAAGGTGAGCCTCCCTTCCTGCTCTTCCCTGCCCCCTCCCGTGCTGGCTGCATGGTGCGCTGAGGCTGTGGGGGAGGGGGGATAACGGGGAGGGGCCGGGGCTAGCCTTCCCGGTCGGGAGCTCAAGGGCCAGGCAGGTCGGTCCCGCGGGCCGGATGTGGCCTGCGGGCCTTAGTTTGCCCACCTCTGGTCTAGTCTCAAGCTTTCATATTTCAAACGTAACTTAATATCATTTTCTATTGAAAAGATAAATAGTAGCTATAGTAATAATTGTGGCTTTACGTGCCTGCATTGTGCGTGTTGCTCTATACAACACAAAGACGGACACAGTCCCAGCTCCAAAGAACCTACAGGTAAACACTCAGATACCAGAGAAAATGAACTGGGAAACAGAGGAATCCATGCTAAAGCATTGTATATTTAATAAATAGAGAGTATGTAGGTGTGGGGAGGAGAGAGAAACTAAACTAAAACAGATGTAAAATTATTGCAAAACTGGTTTTAGTGTTTTATAAAGAAAATGTTCTGGTATTAAGGGACATAAACTATTGGAGGGCCAAAGGGAATAAGAAACAAAGCTTACATTTCATGTAAGTAAATATGTGAGAACATTAGAAGGCAATGCAAAATGAACATATTGATGATATTCTTATTCCTGTAATCTAAAAAAAATCTGCCTGGCTTTTGTGATTGATTCCTTTAAATTACAGTAATGCCAGGGGTTTGGAGTTTGACAGATTGTGTTATCTGTTAGTTAAGCAGTTTAATAAGGTTTTTATTATTGCAGGAATGAATTCAGGACCAATAACAATGTCATCAGTACTGTCTGACTAAGTGTGCATCTAGTACATTCCTAACGGTCAAGACTTGCCATTTGCTTCTTGAGATACCACTTAAATGGTCTGAATGAAGTTTGGGGTGGTGGAATTTTTTCTTTAAAGACAAGATCTAGATAGTGTATGTCTGCAATCTATTTCTATGGCTTGTTTATATTCTAGCAGTATACTATCAACAAAACTTATCCACCTATTTTACTATTTCTCATTACATTAAAGATACTGAAGCTAAATTAATTTAATATGCCTTTCTTGGCTCATAGTTGGAAACTTGTTTTTATAGTAAAATATGATCAGGGACTTATGTAGCAAATTTGTAGCAATTAAACACCACAAACAAACCTCTGTTTCATACAGTATAGAATATGATTCTTTAACAACTAATATTTACTAGATTCCTACTTTGGTATAAAGAAAAGGAGTACTTGTGGCACCTTAGAGACTAACCAATTTATTTGAGCATGAGCTTTCGTGAGCTACAGCTCACTTCATCGGATGCATACCGTGGAAACTGCAGCAGACTTTATATACACACAGAGAATATGAAACAATGGTATAGTCTGTTTCCTAATACAAGATATACCAGACATCTCTAGCTCTTAAAGATTTTTGACAGTCAAGCAGTTCAGGTCTGTTATGCCAGTACCACTAACACATTTTGTTTCTGCTCCTTTCTGAAGGTGTTAGCTGAGGACCTCTCATCCTTATGTCTGTCAGGAGTGCGGCCAGGGACATAACCATATGTTCCTGTAGCAGGGCGACAACTCACTGGTGTGGCTCCTCCTGCTGGTCGTCCTGGACCCCGGTGTCCCTCTACATCAGGGTTCTACCCCGAGCAGTAACCCACAGTCTGGGTCTCCCCATCCAGGGGAACCCCCAACACTCTATACCCACCTTGCCTCAGTGGCTACTGCCAGTCACCATCTAGCCCTCACTCACTGGGGCAGACTGCAAACCACTCACCATCGGCAAGGGGGGTTTGGACCAGCTGCTTCTACCTATTCCCAGGCTACACCTCTGTAGCCCCAGTACCTTTCCTGACCTTTACCAAGGCCTTCAGCCTGGCGGTTTTCCAGGCTGGAGTTCCCTAGCTTCTCTGGCCTTCCCCCAGCCCTGCTCCACTCCAGGTATCTCTCTCTCTCTCCTCTTCGCTCACTCGCTCGCCTGCCTGCCTCTCTCTCAAAAGCTAGAGAGAGTGTCTCTCTTTGAGCTCCTGGCTCACAGCCCTTTCATAGGGCCAGCTGTGGCCTGATTGCGGCATGGCCCCATCTGTGGCTGCATTCCCAATCAGCCTAGCCTTTTCTCTCAGCCCCAGCCCTCTCCAGGGGCTTGCTTTAACCCTTTCTGAGCTGGAGCGGGGTAACCACCCCTCTACAGTTCCCCACAACTTTCAGCTCCTTGTACAAGGTCAAGAAGAGAGAAATTTGGGGAGGGAAAAGAGGAGTCCAGCAGCTGAGCCTACTTAGTCTCTGTGGCTTCCAGCTGACCCACCAATCAGCTGACGTTAAATAGAGAGGATGAGCTCCTGGTCAACAGTATAGAAAAAAAGCTGAACCACAAGCGACCAGCAGGGTCAGTGATAGCTGCTTTCCCCCTTCTAGTCAGGCCCCAACACAATTTGAAGGGAGACAGGAGAAGAGAGACACTGCCCTCTTAAGAACATTGAGAAAAGGTACTGCTGCCTGGGGTGGAGACAGAGGGAATCTGGGGAGAAGGTTGTGTGGGGAATAGAATATGAGGAGCCAGACATGGGAGAACAGAGGGAGTCTGGCCAAGAGGGGAAAGCAGAAGGCAATTAGGGATGGGGAGTGCAGTGGCAGAAAAGGAATCTTATGGGAAGTAGGGAAATGAGGGAGATAAGAGGAGTTTCGTGGTGGGAGGAGAAGGGATTGGGGGCCATGGTTGGAATGAGGACATCATCTGAGTGGTGGATGGAGGAAAAGGGAACCTTAGGTAAAGAAGACACAAGAAGGAACTTAGGATAAATAAGTTGAAAGTGTAAAGTTGTTAGGAGCAGCTAAATGAAGGTGTTATGCCACATACTAATACCCTGAGATGGAAGCAAATCTGCCATCTCTTCCTGAAAACACCTACCATCCACCCCAGCAAATTTCCATAGGGAAAAGCAGATCATTAGGGCTAGCTCCCATCCCTTAAGAAGGGAATAATAGGTCAAATAAGAGTCGTTCGCTGAAGGTGGAGGGAGACCTATGGGTTGTGTAAAGGGGTCAGGTCTTGGTGAAGCCTCCAGGGTATCTAATTCTTCATCCTCCTGCACTGTCAAGTGCATGGGTGTCCATCAGTTCTTCTTCGAGTAGACGTGCATTCCGCTTAATTGTGTGTGCGCCCAGTGCACGGGAGCTGGAGACTTTTGCCTTGCAGTATCCACAGAGCCTCATGGCTGTGGCACCTCCCCTGGCTATATGAGGCAGCGCCACCCCAACCCCCCTCAGTTCCTTCTCACTGTGGGTGGCTGAAGTTGGAGCTCTGTGTGGATGTAGTCTCACAAGTTCGCATTTAGTCTTAGCCTAGTTTATTGTATATAATTAATTAGTAGTTAAATAGTGTTAGTAGACAGCTAGTGTTGCCCGGTGATGTCCTCACTGGGATTTAAACACTGTCCTTCATGTTGCTTCTGTCAAGGTTCCTCCCCAACTCTGAACTCTAGGGTACAGATGTGGGGACCTGCATGAAAAACCTCCTAAGCTTATCTTTACCAGCTTAGGTCAAAACTTCCCCAAGGTACAAAATATTCCACCCGTTGTCCTTGGACTGGCCGCTACCACCACCAAACTAATACTGGTTACTGGGGAAGAGCTGTTTGGACGCGTCCTTCCCCCAAAAATACTTCCCAAAACCTTGCACCCCACTTCCTGGACAAGGTTTGGTAAAAAGCCTCACCAATTTGCCTAGGTGACTACAGACCCAGACCCTTGGATCTTAAGAACAATGAACAATCCTCCCAACACTTGCACCCCCCTTTTCCTGGGAAATGTTGGATAAAAAGCCTCACCAATTTGCATAGGTGACCACAGACCCAAATCCTTGGATCTGAGAACAATGAAAAAGCATTCAGTTTTCTTACAAGAAGACTTTTAATAAAAATAGAAGTAAATAGAAATAAAGAAATCCCCCCTGTAAAATCAGGATGGTAGATATCTTGCAGGGTAATTAGATTCAAAAACATAGAGAACCCCTCTAGGCAAAACCTTAAGTTACAAAAAAGATACACAGACAGAAATAGTTATTCTATTCAGCACAATTCTTTTCTCAGCCATTTAAAGAAATCATAATCTAACACATACCTAGCTAGATTACTTACTAAAAGTTCTAAGACTCCATTCCTGGTCTATCCCCGGCAGAAAACCAGTATATAGACAGACACACAGACCCTTTTGTTTCTCTCCCTCCTCCCAGCTTTTGAAAGTATCTTGTCTCCTCATTGGTCATTTTGGTCAGGTGCCAGCGAGGTTACCTTTAGCTTCTTAACCCTTTACAGGTGAGAGGAGCTTTCCCCTGGCCAGGAGGGATTTCAAAGGGGTTTACCCTTCCCTTTATATTTATGACACGCCCCCCAAATCTCAGCTAGGGTGAAACACTGGCTGGGATTTCTTCCTGGAGCTCTAGGAAAAACAGAGTTAATAAGACACATGCATCTCTAAATATACTACCAAGTACATAAAGACTAACAATATTTTCCACATCTCAAGGACGATTTTAACCAGTTGATTCTGGGAAACTTTCACGGGAGAGTGCATCAGCCACTTTGTTAGAAGCTCCTGAGATGTGTTGGATGTCGAAATCAAAATCTTGGAGAGCTAAACTCCACCGAAGAAGTTTTTTGTTAGTTTCCTTGACGGTGTGAAGCCACTTCAGTGCAGCATGGTCGGTTTGCAGGTGGAAACACCGTCCCCAAACATATGGGCGTAGCTTTTCGAGAGAATAGACAATGGCGTAACATTCTTTTTCAGTGACTGACCAGTTGCTTTCCCTCTCAGACAGTTTTTTGCTGAGAAACACTACAGGGTGGAATTCTTGATCAGGTCCTTTCTGCATTAAAACTGCTCCCACACCACGCTCGGACGCATCTGTGGTTACTAGGAACGGTTTGTCAAAGTCTGGGGCCCTTAGTACCGGGTCAGACATGAGTGTCGCTTTAAGCTTGTTAAAGGCCTTCTGACACTTTTTGGTCCACTGAACAGCATTTGGCTGTTTCTTTTTGGTTAGGTCTGTCAGTGGGGCAGTGATTTGGCTGTAGTGCGGTACAAATCGTCTGTAATAACCGGCCAAGCCTAAGAAGGATTGAACCTGTTTCTTTGACTTTGGGACAGGCCACTTTTGGATAGCCTCCACTTTGGCCTGTAGGGGGCTGATAGTTCCTTGACCCACCTGGTGTCCAAGGTAAGTCACTCTGTTTAGGCCTATTTGACACTTCTTAGCCTTAACAGTTAGTCCTGCCTCCCTTATGCGCTCAAGGACTTTGTGTAGATGTTCCAGGTGGTCTGCCCAGGAATCCGAAAATATGGCCACATCGTCAAGATAGACGACTGCATATTCTCCTAATCCCGCTAGGAGACCATCTACAAGTCTTTGGAAAATGGCGGGTGCATTTTGCAGCCCGAAAGGGAGTACATTAAATTCATACAGCCCGAGATGTGTGATGAAGGCTGACCTTTCCTTGGCAGATTCATCTAGCGGTACCTGCCAGTACCCCTTGGTTAAGTCCAAGGTAGAGATGAACTGGGCCCGTCCCAGTTTCTCTAATAGTTCATCTGTGCGTGGCATTGGATAGTTGTCTGGGCGAGTTACAGCATTTAGTTTACGGTAGTCCACGCAAAAACGTATTTCCCCATTTCCCCAAGTGAGTCCAGTACTACCAAGGGAGATGCCGGAACTGACTGGGTGCATGTTGTTGCTGGACCTCCTCTGCCTCCCGATCTCTCAGTTGATCCAGGATTTTTCCAGGACTGCACCAGCTATAGCTATTCCGATGAACTGAGCCACTGAATCTATATGTCTGTTGGCACTGCAACCAGATGCTCTTCTTGTGATGGAGATGGAGAGGGTACCAGGATCAGTATAGGGCATCTCAGCACCGGAACTCTCTTTGGCCCCATCACATTTTACGCCGCAAGTACTCCCATGGTGGCTCTCACCACTATCAACAACTACACTTTTGGGTGCGCCGGTACCAACGTTTGTGCTAAGAACTATGCTACCTGTGGCACTGCCTTCATTGGGGGTGCCAATTTCTGCCTCGTTCTGGGTCATGGATGAATCAGATCACCTGTTGACTTCCTTGGGCATCATTCTTCCCGCGTCGTTGAGATTCCAGGGCTCTGATTCTCAGTCAGTCATCATCCTCCCACTCCTCATCACCCAATGAACTCAAAGGACCACTAATGCGCCAGTTTGGCTCCCAGGGTTGGCATGTGCCCCATGGCCAGGATGGAGGTCCTTGGCCCAGCCCCTACTGACCACCAATGCCTTACCCATATCAGTGGCCTTGGACTCAGTGGGATGCTCCTTGTTCACGGAGATTCCTCTCGTCATCCTACTCGAAGCCAAAGTCACCCATGGCATGATTTTCCCAGGCACTGAGAGTAACATGGATTCCTTGCAGTTTACTGCAGTTAGTAAGGGGTGTGTGTGTGTGTGTGTTTATTAGGAGGCCTCTTTTCCACTCCAGGAAAGTCTGGAGGTCTATTTTGTCACTTGCTTTAAGCATCTCTCCAGTAATATCCTCTCCAGCTGCTTTCCAAATTGTAAGTTTACTGATGGCTTTTCTAACTTCTTCCATTGTAATATATCCTAAATCAATATCAAGCTCCATTGGTAGAGCTGCATCACATATTTCTAGTAGTTCGCTTGGCTTGGTCTATTTAAAGCAGCCTGAAAATGTTCTACCCATTGTTTCCTTTGTTCTTCTGTACTAAGAGTCTTTCCATTTGCAGCTTTACTAGGGTCTCCAGTACCACTATTAGCTGTTTGATTGTCTACAAGGTTGTAAGGTCACTTCTTTGGCAAGCATCTTCAGCCTCTCGACATTTCTGTCAATATATGCCTTTACATCTCTGCTAGCACTCCTTTTTGTATCTCTATCTAGAGCTCTGTATTCTTCTTGCCACTTGTTTTTCATTCATGAGTTTTTGCTTTATGCTTCTCTTTCCCACCGCTACCTGAGTAGCGTTACTAATCCATTCTTCTCTTTAGATTTTGTTTTTATTAGGACTAACTTTCTAGATAGCAGTCTCTGATGTTTTTCCACAGAGTATCAATGTCTTGGTTTTCTTCAGCTGACTTCATTAGAACACTGAACTTGTTCTTCAGTTCAAGCTGAAAAACACCTTTTGTGACTGGGTCTTTTAACTACGCACTGTTGGTGCATCTTCTTTTAATCTTCTTCATCTTCTTTAACTGGATTTTTAGTTCAGCAATACAAAGGTCTTTGACCATGTCTGCTCCCCTGTACACACATACCTCTGCCAACTACAAAACTTTCAATATGTGCAGATGTGATCGATCTGGTTCTTTGTAGTATCATTTTGGGAGTTGTGTCACTTTATGGATTTCTTTAAGAGGGAATATTGTTCCACCTATCACTAGGCTGTTCTCACCACAAATTTCTACTAATCATTCACCATTTTGATTCATGTCCACACCCCTGCCGTACTTGCCCATAACTTTGTCCAAACTATCAGTGTTACTTCCAACCGTTGTGTTAAAATCACCCAGTCACTATGATATAATGTGTTGCGACCTTCATTAACACATTCTGTAACAAATCAAAAAAGGTATTTTGTTCCTCAGCTGACTTTTTGTTGCTTGGTGGATAGGTGTATGACTGTTAGTTTGAAGAATCTAATTTGAAAGCAAGCTCTAATAACTCTTTCATTTACTGACTCACACTCAGTCTGTGTCTTCTCGGCTTCACTCAACATTAGAATTGTTATATGAGTTTAATGTCTATCATCCACATTCCTGGAGTACATGATGGTCTTATTTGTTTCCCTGAACTGTAGTTAGTTTGAACCTGTTCTGTTCCAAGGACATCAAGATGGTATCTGTACATTTCTTGAATTATTTGAGCAGTTTTTGTAGTTTCATACATTGTTCTCACATTCCAAAATCTGATTTTCCTTACTGATCTGGCCTTAAGCAAGTGACTTTTCAAAACATGGGCTTCCTTATGGGTTTGACCAATGGCTGTTATATTCTTCACATGAAGTTGATCTCTTGTTTAGGACTGCTGAACACCACAATGGATCCTGGTATTCATTTCCATAGTAAGTTTGTTTTACGTGATGCCATTAATAGCCCCATGTACATTCTTAGGGCCATAGTTTCTTATTCATTATTTGGAGCTGTCCACATATGGTAGAGGGAAGAGGGGACGGGCAAGGATGAACCTGGCGGTTAAGTAAGAGGGGGAGGGGTGTGACAGGCTGCTGGGTACAGCCCTCTGGCATGCCAGCTCCAAATAAGGGAGGCAGATTGGAGCTTCCTAGAGAAACCTGTGCCTGATTGGCAAAGGGGAAAACAGCTGCCAGCCTAATTAGCCTGGGACTGCACAAAAGCCTCAGAGGAAGGAAGCTAGGGTGGGTAGAAAAGGGGAAGCCAGAGAGTGGAAAGAGAGGGGTTGCTCTTCCCTCCTGGCTGGAGAGATGGAGAAGCCCTTAGGGATGAAACCCCCAAGTTGTAGATGGTGAGAAGCTGGTGGGATTGCATGCTGTAAATAAACTGCACTAGTGATTGCTGAACCTGAGGGTCTCTGAGTGGTTTCTGGAGCAGAGGAGAGGCAGGACCAAGGAGGGTCCTGTTATGCCCCGTTACACTCTGATTGTAGATATATAGTTTGAGATATTCTGTGGACATGGGTAAAGACCTTTGTATTGCTAAACTGAAAATCAAGTTAAAGAAGATGAAGGTTAAAAGACCATGTAATTGTCTTTTATACTTAGACCTTGATGGACTCTCTGCTTCCTGTTTATCAGGAAACCAAACCCGAATGTTCCAGAAAGAGGATTCAAAGCCTGCAGTCCAGAGTGTCATTCAGGGCCGTCCCTAGCTATTCTGGGGCCCTACACAGCCTCTGCCCCATGCGGGGGGGGCTGGCCTCTATGGGGGGGGCTGGCTTGGGGGGCAAGGGTGAACCACCCCTCAGCACTCACCGGCGGCGTGGCTGGGGTCGATTGCTGCACTTGACCGCCAGTGAGTGCAGGCCCGGCCCTACTGTAGTCCTCAGGGGCAGGAAGAGGCAGGGCTGGGGCGGAGCAGGGTGGGGGCTTTGGGGAAGGGGCAGTGGCTTTGGGGAAGGGGTGGAGTGGGGGTGGGGCTGGGGCGGAGCAGGGGCCCTCAGGAAGAGGTGGGGCAGGGGCTGGAGTAGCATGCAGCTGTACAGGGCACCAGGAAATTTGATGCCCCAAATTTCCTGGTGCCCTACGCAGCTGCATACTTTGTGTATGGATAGGGACAGCCCTGGTGTCATTTAGCTATAGAGCAGGGGGGCAATTGGTTTGTGCTCCCAGATGTTTCATAGATTTATATACTCCATTATGTCTTCCACTCCCCACCCACCCACCCCAGATTTTGCAGGATATAATAAAAATCACATAAAACATTCTATATGGACACAATACCCTGAATTTTTCTGAAATGATGCTCCTGCTGTCAATTGATGTCAGAAGGGAGCTGCATTACCACTGCCTCAATGAGCCCAATGTTTTTGAGAGCTCATGGTGATCTGTGTCTTTGTGTCACATTAGGGAGCTGAGACCCAAAAAGTAGGAATCCAGTCAAAGAATATCTTCAGAGAAGCAGAACTACAGGTGAACAATTACCCCTTAGAATACCTTTTTGGTGGGGAAATAATGAAAAACCTTGCTGCGCCTTCACCTACAAAAGCGAGTCCAAACAAATAAAACTGTTGCTATAATCTCCATGCCCTTTAAGGGTATGTGTGTTTTCACATTTCAAAAATGGATAGGTTTTCTGCCAGATTTTAAATGATTTTAAAACTTAATTTCCTGGGAAAAACATTTTCTCTGAATTTATTCTGGTGCTATGAGTATAAAAGTAAATAATTGTATAAATGATGCATATTTAATATTCTGAGTCATCATAAGCCATCGTTTCATAAGAGAAATTTTACTCTGTGTGGGAATGAATACTCTGAGATTTGATCATTAACATGCTGTGCAACTTGGAAGATAATACCATGGAAAGTACGCACAAACTCTCCAGATTAATTTTAGAACTCAGACCTCAGCATCAGATTTTTAGGTAGAGAACCAGCTGTGCCATAAAAGACCTGACCTTGCATTTATTGTATACCCAAAATTTCCACTGAAGCCACTGGGAATGGATCAAGGAGTACAGGATTAGGCCTAGAGTAACTAAATAATGGTTGTGAAATAAATTGAAATTCATTTTACAATGCTGTTATGTATTCCTACATAATATACCCTAGAATTTTAATTAACACCCCCATAAAGGAGGAACAGTATGTATTTCTGTCTAAATTAAATGCAGCTGTTGAGAAACACAGTTCAGCTAGTCCAGGCACATTGTACCTATTAATTGATACTCCAGTGTTACAGATAATTCATACAGCTTTGACTGGTGAGTTGTGTCATTTCTTCTGATGTGGTGATTTATAGTAGTGATTTGTAATAGCAAATGACCCCGGGATTTACTATCCCCCATTATCCTTTTCAAGAAGGCCAACGAGAATAAAAGAATGAGAGGAAATAACCTGAGTAATAACACAAAAAGAGGCACGACAACAAACTCTATGTTTCCCATCCATAATAAAAGGTGATACAATACAAGTCCATCTAGTTTTATCTAGTGCCCTTTGTGTAGAATACAATACAGGAAGAGGTGCATTAGGGAGTTGATGCATCACTGAGCTGTGAACAGCAAGTCTTACATCAGCAGAGAAGTCAAACCAATTCATGGAAATGGCAAGGACTAAAAGGAAAGAAGACTGAAATTTAAAAGCTGCAATGATGCAAATAATTGAAACTTCTGGAATCTAACTAGTCTGAGGAGAATTCAAGAATGTAGTAATGATAGAGAGAAGGAAAGTGGATCCTGATTTAGTAGGAAAGGACCAGATCCAACTTAGGGACCTAAGACCCATTTTTAGGCACCACAGTGATCCACAGAACCCCTGTTCGACTTCCACCTAAGCCTCGAGGTGCCTAAATTCACTCAGCACATAAATTTTCTGCCGTAAAAGTCACCTCGGTGCCTATGTTTCTGCCTTTCAGCATGTGCACTGCTGCCTAACTAGGTGCCTGGACACCTATCTCCTGCCCCAGAGCGATTCCCAAACAAGGCGCTTGTCTGCCTAACTTGATGTGTGGGGTCTGACTGGGTAGGAATACTCAGAGGCTGCCTCACTCCACCCAAATCATCTGAGGAGGGGGGAGTGGAACAAGGCAGACAAGGACATTCCCCTTATATCCAGGCTTGGCAGGATTCAACTGAAATCGATAACTGTCATTTGATATTGATTTCAGCTGACACAGTGAAATAAATGACAAAAATACTGGTCAGTAACAGTCAGCGGGAGTGCATCCTCCCCTCCATGCCTGTCCAGCAGAGCCGTCCCTAGGGTATGGCAAATCGGGGTGACCCCCCAGGCAGTGCGCTTTGGGGGACCCTCAAGTGGGGCGAGGAGGCAAACAGGGAGGCGAGTGGCTGGCAGGCAGGTGGGGGGGCGAGGAGGAGCCCCTCTACCAGAACCTCCCCCAGTGCCTCCTGCCCACCAGCGGGCCCCACCAATCAGCCCCTCTCACGGTAGGCACTGGGAGGGAGTGGATCAGATGTTTCACCCATGGCATCGGGAGGCTCTGGGGGGGAGGGGAGAGGAGTGAGGGCATAGCATGCTCAGGGGAGGGGGCGAAACTGGGGAGGGGAGGGAAGAGGTGGGGCCCTGGAGGAAGGGGTGGAGTGAGGGAGGGGCCTACACAGAGCCAGGGGTGAGCACTCCCATCAGATTAGAAACTCAGTGCCTGTGTCCCAGGCCCCGCACACATCTACGGGGACAGCCCTGCATCCAGAGATTGGGTACAATAAGCCCTGCAGCATCATAGAGAGCCCTCTCACTGTCAGGGCTACAGAGAGCTCCCAGCATGACCACAGGGCCGGTGACATCCAGTCACCCAGCTTAGACAGCTCCCTGCATAGTGTGCTAGCTTCATGTATCACATTCTCAGGCACCTATCTCTCCCCCATTCATTGTATCGGGATCCTCATTGCCTAACGTGGGCTTTGTGGATCAGTGTTGTTCCTGTGATTTTTCTAGACATCTAAAAGTCATAATGCCTAAGTTCTTTTGTGGATCCAGGCCTAAGGCTAAAGTGAAAAGGACAATTTTAAGACAATCTGGTGGCTCAGCTAGTAGGAAAATCTTCCAGCTATATAGAGTAGCACCAATAAAAGACCATCTGAGAAGACAAAGAGGAGGACAAGAACAGAAGCACAAAGTAGGTTGGGAAGGTCAGAGAGTCCACTGAGAACTTTGAAAAGTAGGAGGAAAACTTGATTTGGAAATGGCTAAAATGCCAAGGAGGTGTAAGGAAAGTGGATGATAAGGTCCAGGCCCTTGAGCAGTGTCCGTAGACACCAGTATTTTGGAGCCCTTGACATGTAGAGTGTAAGAACTTATGAAGACCTTAGCAGAGGATGACTAATAGTCAAAATGAGAAGTGCTTGAGGCATGAAAATGGATAAGCATTTTAGCAGACACAGGGGCAATGCAAGAATAAATTCTAGAAAGGTTTCAAAGATGGTGACAGAAAATGAGGATGTGGGAGGAAAGTATGTTCAGACTTAAGGAGGAATCTAGGGTCATCCTAATAATAGGTGAGCTTGGGAGCACAGTTAATGTCTGAGATAATGCACCTGAAATATTTTGTTTCTCTATATCAATAAATAAAACATGCTGAGATGAAATACTATGGGCTGAATGGTTACATCGACTCTGGGGTACAGAGAGTCACAAAAATATGCTAATTTTGTAATGTGAGCCTGAAAGTAGTGAAAAAGGAGAGTAGAACCTATAGACAGCCAGACAGGCACTGAAAAGCATTGAGGTTTGGTGTGGGGAATCATTGGGCTGGAGAGAGAGAGAGAGACTGATTCTTTATATATGTGGATGACCCAGGTTCCAGTCCCCTTCCTCCAACAAATATTTAATTATTTCTACCCAGTGAAACAACTTCAACAGGAGAAACTGAGCAAAAGCTGCTCCAGAATACCCCAATACTCAGTGATTAGGGCACTCTCCTAGATGGTGAGACCCAAATTAAAATATCTGCTCCCTATCAAGCAGCCTCAGGGAAGTGAACCTGAGTGTCCCACATGCTGGTCAAGTGCTCTACACTGGGCTAAAGGTTATAAGGGGGCACTGCCTCCTTTTTTACCTTGAAAAATGACTGATTTGGATTATGTGTCTCACTCCTGGAGAGGGATCATGGCTATAGAGGTTGGCATCTAACTCCCTTTGACAGGCAGGGCCTAGGGCACACACCTCTCCTTGACATTTCCTACTGGCTGGTGTAGGGGCTCCCCACTTAGCTTTCTGACTTCTGTGAATCCCATTTGTAGGTGACTAACTAACCCCAGGCATTGTGTGCAGATCCTGGGCACCTAACTCAGGGTTGTGCATTCCACTAATGTATAGAGTGTTAAAAAGTTAGGCTCAGCAATGCAGCACATAAGTCCCCCTTGTGAATGCCCAGACCTCTTTCACCACCACTCACCCACTACTCTGACAAATGGTTAAGATATTCTTCAGTGTTACTTTTTCCTCTTCCATGTAGAATGGGAGGAATACCAGCAAGAACAGCTGCGGGATGTGTGCATTGAAGAGACAACACTGAAAACACAGGATGAGGGAACATCAGAAACTGTGGAGAATCTGTGGGAGAATGGAGGTACAGCAAAGTTCTATATGAAATAACTGTGTTCAGTAGGTTCCAGATACTGGCTGGAATTGATTGCAATTCAATGTAAGTTGTAGCACAATTTAATGGATTGATAAAAGTAAAGGTATGATGTATTTTTTGTTCAGGACCATTTCTGCAAAAGTAGGATGAGCTAACAGGAGAGTGATGAGTTATCCAGACACAAAAGGTATAGATGTTAGTGAAAACAAAAGACTGATCAATTAGTCTGATGAAACAGGGATGAGCCTGTTGTACATATTGACATAAATGTTACCTAGTAACAACTACAAATATAAAAGGTTGAGACACTTCAATAGGTGTAAATATACTTGCAATTTGTCTGGCACTTCCTTGGTTAAACCTTTGTCAAAACCTTCTCAAGAGGTGTGGTGACCAGGTCCACCTATAAGCAATTCAGCATTCCTCTGCAGAACTGTTTAATACAAGACTGTAACGGTATCAGGGTTAATGATCTTTAAAAATTAGAGTGACCCTTTTACTATTAATTAACTACAGGTGTTTAGGTAGAAATGGTGAAGGTTTGTGCCACAGAGCTACGGCCTGTTCTTACAGACTAAATCTTACTTTCATGTAGCCTAGTATGTGCAAGATCCAGAGCACAGAATAAATAAATACAGTATGATCAGTGTATTTTTAAGCTAAAATGTCAATCTTTGCTTTAGATGTGAACAGAAATTTTAAGTTTGAAAAAACGCACTACTCATACATCATATAATAGATTCTAATTTCTGGTAGTATTAGCAGCAACATCAAGGCTTCCTTTCATGCAAAGCTTATGTAGGTTATAAGGGATGCATTAACCAATGGGCACACAAACACTGACTAACGACATTAAAAGTTTTCATTTGCATTAGTATTTAGTGTTCTGGCATAGCAAGGAAGGAGTGAGTATGTGTGGGGGGATCACCTTATTCTCATTTTCACTGAGATGCATGTCATAAATATAAAGGGAAGGGTAACCACCTTTCTGTAAACAGTGCTATAAAATCCCTTCTGGCCATAGGCAAAACCCTTTCACCTGTAAAGGGTTAAGAAGCTAAGATAACCTCAGTGGCACCTGACCCAAAATGACCAATGAGGGGACAAGATACTTTCAAATCTGGAGGGGTGGGGAACAAAAGGTTTTGTCTGTCTGTCTGATGCTTTTGCCGGGAACAGATCAGAAATGCAAGCCTTCCCACTCCTGTAAAGTTAGTAAGTAATCTAGCTAGAAAATGCATTAGATTTTCTTTTGTTTAATGGCTGGTAAAATAAGCTGTGCTGGAGGGAATGTATATACCTGTTTTTGTGTCTTTTTATAACTTAAGGTTTTGCCTAGAGGGATTCTCTATGTTTTTAATCTGATTACCCTGTAAGGTATTTATCATCCTGATTTTACAGAGGTGATTCTTTTACCTTTTCTTTAACTAAAATTCTTCTTTTAAGAACCTGATTGATTTTTCATTGTTCTTAAGATTCAAGGGTTTGGGTCTGTGTTCACCTGTACCAGTTGGTGAGGATTATTATCAAGCCTTCCCCAGGAAAGGGGGTGTAGGGCTTGGGGGGATATTTTGGGGGAAGATGTCTCCAAATGGTCTCTTTCCCCATTCTTTGTTTAAAATGCTTTGTGGTGGCAGCATACTGTTCAAGGACAAGGCAAAGTTTGTACCTTGGGGAAGTTTTTAACTTAAGCTGGTAAGAATAAGCGTAGGGGGTCTTTCATGCAGGTCCCCACATCTGTACCCTTGAGTTCAGAGTGGGGAAGGAACCTTGACAATGCAGAGTTCATGTCTTTCAACAAACCACCTAATCTGTTGTGGAGGGAATTATCTTTTTCTAAAGGTGCTCCATTAATTTGCCAGGTGAAAGAGGACCTAAATGACCTTATGGAGATTTTTTTCAGATTGTCAGATCTTTCTGTGATATTGCAAGATGTCAACATTGGTGCTATTAAGAAGATGCATCTGCCACAAACAGATATTGTCATACGGTAAATAAGGAGATTGATGCATCTTTGTTAAGTAGAAGAATGGGTGACATTAATCACCAGATATTAAAATACAGCTGGTATCACTAGTCATACTGCCTGCATGGCGTATAATTAAATTGCAAATGTCATGATGTCTTCCTAGAAAACTTCTGGGATTTTTTAATTATTATTATATTTTATAATTTCACTTTCTGATTTGTGTTTAAGAATTTTATAAAAGCTCTCCATTCTTATGCTCTTGCAGTGGAGGGAGAAGTGAAATCATTGTATTAAATCTGCTCTATCCTATAACTTTAGTTTCCCGTTATCTTTTTTAGTGAACCAGATTTCCTTACGATTACTCTCTCTTGCGAGATTTATCCCTAAATGATACAGTGCTTGTTCATGACACTAGTCTTACTAGGTTAGGCCCAGCATAATCTCTGATCATGAGCAGTAGATGGTGTAAGTTGCCAGGGTGTGGGTGTCCTACCTAATGGGTGGAAAAGGACTTTGACTGGTGGTTGTGGTGGCAGTTTGGAGCACTGGTGAGCATAGGTCCAAGAAGCAGGTACCAGTCCAAGGATGAAGCCGGAGTCAGGATCTAAGAGCCATGCCATAAGGTTAGAACCAGAGTCAGGATTCAGAACATGCTGTTAGCCCCCTGCAGCCCCACTGTCAGCACTGCTCTAACCCTAACCCTAACCCCAACCTTATCCCCTCCTTAATTTCCCGCAACTGTAAAAATAAAAGTAGTTAAAAGTAATTACAAAATTTTAAAAATAAAAATCTATATTAATCGTTGAAATTGCAAATAAAAAAGAGAGAGAAAAAAAGAAAAAAAGAATTGGCCCAGTTCCAGTCCCTCCTCTCTGCCTGATGAGTAAGGATTGAATAGAGATCTGCTACCAAAAGTTCCTTGTCCAAGTTTTGCTTCACTGGAGTCCGTTTCTGGGAGAAAAAGTAACTGGGTGAGACCTGCAAGCTGGTAAAGGACTGAGCCTGCTGAAACGTCTGAAGCATCAGTTTCAATGATGAAGGCCTCAGTGTGTCTGAGTGGACTAGGATGGGGGGCAGATGTGAAGGTTCTTTTCAGGTCATTGAATGCAGCCTGCACACTGGCAGACCAGGCGAATCTGACCCCCTTCTTGAGGAGGGACTTTAAGGGGGCAACCAGGCTGGAAAAGTCTTCAAGAATCACTTGTAAACATTTGCAGAGCACAGGAATTGCTATACCCCATGCATATCTGAGAGCGCCTTCCATGCTGTGATTGCCACTACCTTGCAGGGGCCCATGGTGAGCCCTGCCGGGGAAGTGATGTAACTCAGGAACTCCACTGTGTCCATGTCAAAGTCTCACTTTTTGGGCTAGACATAAAGTTGATCCTAGCAAAACCAATCTAGAATAATAGGTATGTGGTGGTCATGGAGCTCTGGTTCTCAGAGAAGATGAGAATGTTGTCTAGATAGATGACCACTAACTGATCAAGAATATCCCTGAAGATGCCGTTCATAAAGTGTTGGAAGGTAGTGGCTCTGGAACAATTTGTATAGTGACCTTTAGTCTTTAAAGGTTTTGGTCTAGAGAAATAAACACAAATAATTTTGTTACTCAGGACATCTGACTCAGGACATCTGTCTTTGGGGAAATATCTAATTCACTAAGGAAATTTAAGTGGCTTCCTACAAACATAAGAATTCTGCAGATAATATTACAAATATTGAAGATACTGTAATTAAAATAAACCATCTCTATATGAAAACAATAGGTGGAGAACTTTCAGAAAGACAAGCACTTTAGTGTGGAGAAGAATTAAATGATCTGTAAATATGAAGTGATACAAGTTAGAAGGATAACTAGGAGCAAATATGACAGGTTTCAGAGTAACAGCCGTGTTAGTCTGTATTCGCAAAAAGAAAAGGAGTAGAGTAGGGGCGTTAGGGGATGAGAGCTGAGGAAGCGTTGTTCTAAGTCAGCCATAAAAATGTTGGCATACTGTGGGGCCATGCGGGTACCCATAGCAGTGCCGCTGATTTGAAGGTATACATTGTGCTGGAAATGGCCCATCTTGATTATCATACACATTGTAAGGAGAGTGATCACCTTATACAAGCTATTACCAACAGGAGAGTGGGTTTGGGGGATGGGGGTGGGGAGAAGGCCCACCTTGATTATCATACACATTGTAAGGAGAGTGATCACTTTAGATAAGCTATTACCAGCAGGAGAGTGGGGTGGGGGAGAGAAAACCTTTTGTAGTGATAAACACCCATTATTTCATGGTCTGTGTGTATAAAAGCATCTTCTCTATTTTCCACAATATGCATCTGATGAAGTGAGCTGTAGCTCATGAAAGCTTATGCTCAAATAAATTGGTTAGTCTCTAAGGTGCCACAAGTACTCCTTTTCTTTTTAGGAGCAAATATATACATATTTACTGTTTAAACTACAAAAAATACCCTAAACTAACAATAAAAGTTTATTCAAAAAGACTGAAGTGATGATAAGGAAAATTGGTGCACTAAAAAGATAATGGGAGAACTGGAGTCCTAGGACAAGGATATCGCTGATTTAGTAAACTGATTTTGCTTCTCCCATCATTGTAAAGGCATAAGAATAGAATCAGTTTGGGGGAACAATTTTGGTAGGATTGAACACTTCGAAGGGCATAACTCATTAGGCAAGGAAGATTTCACAGAAGGAAACCTCACGTAATCTTTACAGTGCTAATCCCAAGCCCTCTAAGCTGAGGGCCTAATGGGGGCTAAACTAGTTTCCACAATATCTTTCATATCCCCTTCCCCCCAGCAGGAGCCTCTAACTCTTCCTTCCTGCTTGCTCCCTCCTGGAGTAAAATAATCCCTCTCCCTTAACCCTGCTGTCTGTGACAGCTTGTGCTGACTCCAATCCCTTCTTTTTGTGGCTCATGTTTTCTCTATTCCTCACATCCTTTGTCTGCCAACCTCATCTTATTCTTCTCACATGCTCTTCTCCCAAGAATCTTGACCTCCCAAGAGCCAGAAATCTTCCTGGCGTAAGAACCATACTCTACAAAAATGGTCAATATGTGAAGATCAGCCAGTTTCCTGTGAGTTCGTTAGTTAGTGGGAGTTCTTTAGAGATGTTACATGATATATCCAATAGGATATATCCTATTCGATGAACTGGATGAGCCTGTCAAATATAAGATATACTGTTAGAGTCAACTGAGATGTAATACACAGTGATGCTACCAGATTCAGAGAGACTTGAATCTTTTAGGAGACGGGGATTAATAAATTTTTGCTTTTACTGTGGACACATGTAAATAACCACCTGCATGCTACTGAAAGTATCTGGTACATGGGGGGTGTTGGGGAAAAACCCTTTTATCTGTTTTAAATATATTACCTTTCATTTTTATTAGCAGTCATCTTGCTGTTGTATTATGAGTGGGCATAAGTCCCCGTGCTGAACTGACTTTCTCTGAGTGTTTTATATAGCTGTATCCTGTTCCCTCTTATTTGTTTCCTTTTAGGGCTGTCAAGCGATTTTTAAAAAAAATTAATTGTGATTAATCGCGCTGTTAAACAACAATAGACTACCATTTATTTTAAATATTTTTGGATGTTTACTACATTTTCAAATACATTAATTTCAATTACAATGCAGAATACAAAGTGTACAATGATCACTTTATATTTATTTTTGATTACAAATATTTGCACTGTAAAAAACAAAAACATTGTATTTTTCAGTTCACCTCATACAAGTACTGTAGTGCAATCTCTTTATCATGAAAGTCGAACTTACAAATGTAGAATTATGTACAAAAAAAACCTGCACTCAAAAATAAAACAATGTAAAACTTCAGAGCCTACAAGTCCACTCAGTCCTACTTCTTGGTCAGTCAATCACTCAGACAAGCAAGGATGGTTACAATTTGCAGGAGATAATGCTTCCTGCTTCTTGTTTACAATGTCACCTGAAAGTGAGAACAGGCTTTTGAATGGCACTGTTGTAGCTGTTGCAAGATATTTAGGTGCCAGATGCGCTAAAGATTCATATGTCCCTTCATGCTTCAACCACCATTCCAGAGGACATGCTTACATGCAAATGATGGGTTCTGCTTGATAATAATCCAGAGCAGTGCGGAGCGACGCATGTTCATTTTCATCATGTGAGTCAGGTGCCACCAGCAGAAGGTTGATTTTCTTTTTTGGTGGTTTGAGTTCTGTAGTTTCCGCCTCCGAGTGTTGCTCTTTTAAGATTTAAAGAATGCTCCACCCCTCATCCCTCTCAGATTTTGGATGGCACTTCAGATTCTTAAACCTTGGGTCGAGTGCTGTAGCTATTTTTAGAAATCTTACATTGGTACCTTCTTTGTTGTGAAAGTGTTCTTAAAACGAACATGTGCTGGGTCATCATCCAAGACTGCTATAACATAAAATATATGCAGAATGCGGGTAAAACAGAGCAGGAGACATACAATTCTCCCCCCAAGGAGTACAGTCACAAATTTAATTGATGCATTATTTTTTTAACAAGCATGATCAGCATAGAAGCATGTCCTCTGGAATGGTGGCCGAAGCATGAAGGGACATACGAATGTTTAGCATATCTGGCATGTAAATACCTTGCAACGTCAGCTACACAAGTGCCATGCAAATGCCTGTTCTCACTTTCAGGTGACATTGTAAATAAAAACCAGGCAGCAGTATCTCCTGTCAATGTAAAGAAACTTGTTTGTCTTAGCGATTGGCAGAATAAGAAGTAGGACTGAGCGGACTTGTAGGCTCTAAAGTTTTACACTGTTTTGTTTTTGAGTGCAGTTATATAACAAACAAAAAATCTGCACTTGTAAGTTACACTTTCATGATAAAGAGATTACACTATAATACTTGTATGAGGTAAATTGAAAAATAGTATTTATTTTGTTTATCATTTTTACAGTGCATATATTTGTAATAAAAAATAATATAAAGTGAGCACTGTGCACTTTGTATTCTGTGTTGTAATTGAAATCAATATTGAAAATGTAGAAAAGCATCCAAAAATATATAATACATTTCAATTGGTATTCTATTGTTATAAGTGCGATTAATGGCAATTCATATTTTTTAGTTTATCGCATGAGTTAACTGCAATTAATTGACAGCCCTATTTCCTTCATAAACTAAACAGTCTCTATTTTTGTGGTATCTTCTCACATGGAAGTCTTTCCTTGCCTCTAATCATTTTTATTGCACATTTCTAGGAAGAATGAAGTACATTTACATGAGAAAAAGTACCCTGTCCTTTACTATATGGAGCTATTCCTTCCAGAAAATTACCATCTGCTGAAATAGCAAAAGCAAAATTGGATTTTTTCCTACTACACTTTTTAGAAGCCACTTCAAGTTCAAACCCATATATTTAAGTCGATTCATTTCAGCATCATTCGGTAGCAACCTTAATCTATTACTTCCATTCACTATAAGTAAGTGATTACCTTTGCATAATAAAACCATAAATCATGCAGATGAAATTCCTTAGTAATAAGGGGAATCTATAATAGGTTTTAGGAAGTAATTTAATCTCTTTGGTAATTAATAAATGCCTTAGATGGCAGCAACTACTTTGATGAACTGTCTTATATTTTAAGAATAGAAAAATATGTAGAACACAAGAACAGCCATACTGAGTCAGACCAATGGTCTATCTAGCCCAATATCCTGTCTTCCAACAGTGGCTGTGCCAGATGCTTCAGAGGGAGTGAACAGAACTGAGCAATTCCCAGTGATCCGTCCCCTGTCACCCCGTCTCAGTATCTGGCAGTCAGAAATTTAGGGTTTATGTGGAAACCATTTTCTCACTTTACCCAGCTGAAATAATTTGTCAAGACTACAGAGCTCTAAATATACCCATATTATACAGTAACTGTCGAGTTTAAACAGCCAGACTTTCATCTAAAGTCAATATTGTTGCACCTGTGTAAGTCAGGTGAGAATTTGAATAACAGAGGGTATTCACTGGGTTAAATTCTGCCTTATTGTGCATCTGTGCATTGAAGTCAGTCGGTTTGCATGAGTAGAACCAAGAGCAGAGAGTTTTGAGGAGTTTGGTGTGGTGTTTTTTTGGTTCTCTCTTTCCCACTCCTTAATCTCCAAGAAACAGCAGGCAATGATTTCCTTACACTGGAGACTGTTTCCTGAAATTGCATGGGATTGTGTACTTGATTTTCTGTTTTGGCTACCAATCTTAAAGCAAAGATGTGTTAGATGTTTTTTGTAATTTGTACAATGTAACAGTCCAATATTCTTATAGCCCAAAATGGCTTCCAGTTTTCAGCCTCAAAGCACTGAACTTCAACTGACTTTAGGAAACAGTGAGTCAGTGGAGTTCTTTTTGTGCTTTTCCTGTGTTGGCATCAGTGCCTAGCACACATGCCAGTTAAAGAACTGGAAGCTCTTAGGCCTGGTTCCCCAAAGATACTTGGGTGCCCAAGTCCTTTTGACACCACTGTAACAAAACTTCTGCTCCGCTCCCACCTAACCCTGTACGTGCCTAAACTTACTTGACATCTAAGTTTTTGCAGTAAAAGTTCCCTATGTGCCTATGTTCCTGCCTCTGAGCATGAGCATTGCTGCCTCACTGTAGGTGCCTGGGTGCTTCTCTCCCACCTAAGCCCCAAAGTGATCCACAAACCAGGGAAAGATAGGCGCTCCTCTGCCTAATTCAGATGCAGGGCCCAATCCGGTAGGCTCAGAAGCCCCATAATTCCACACAAAACACAGGGGGATGGCGGAGAAAGCCCTCCCCTTTATTACCTTTAGCCAGTGTTTAGAGTACTCATCTGGTTCAAGTCCCCATCTTTTCCTGGTGAGGAGAAGAGATCTGAATGGGGATCTGCCACCTCTCAGGTATGTGCTCTAACCACTGTGTTGTAGAGTGAATTTCACTCTCTTGGCCCAATTAATATTTAATTATTCAATTATTTATTTCAAGCGGAACAACTTCAACAGTACAGAACGAGGGAGATGCATATCAGAATATCTCACAGCTCAGTGGTGAGAGCACTCACCATAGAGGTGGCAGATCCCTGTTCAAATCCCTTCTCCTCAGGCAGAGGGAGGAATTGAACAGGTACGTACCCTAACCACTGAGCTAACGGTAATAAGGGGAAGTCCTCTCTCCCCCTCACTGTCTGTTTTAGTGGCATTAGGTAGCACACCTATCAGATCAGACCCCACACAGAGTTGAGTGGATTGAGTGTCTAGGTTGCCCTGGTTCACGAATCACTAGAGGAGATAGACACCTGCCTGCAACCTGGATTTAGTCACCTATCTCCATGAGAGAGACAGGGCTTAGGGTCAGAGAAGGATTAAGGTCTCCTGGGGCCCTAGGCCAGAGGAAGTGGGGGGGGGCCCAGCACTGGAACCCTGGTCTTGCCCTACCCTTTCTGCCTGCAGACTCACCCACAGCCCCACCCCATTCTGCCCCTTCCCCTGCTGCCCCTCCCTGTTCTACCCATGGCCCCACCCCATTCCATCCCTTTCTCCTGCCCCCGTTCTGCTCAATTTGGCTCAATTGCACTGGTATAAGTCCAGAGTTACTCTACTGGTTTCAGTCATATTACCTCAGATTTATACTGGTGTAATTGATGCAGAATGTGGCCCATCTGTGTGGTCCCCCAAATGATAAACATTTACATTATTTTGACACAGTTAAAAATGATAGAAATCATAGTATGCTGGGGGAGGGGGCAGTTAACAACTAAATGTTAATTTCTGTCTTGTTGGCATTGAAAATGCCAAGATTGCAAGCAAACTCTGAGCACTTTTTATTTCTCTCTAAAGCTTAGTATTTTTGCATTTAAAAGGTGAGCCAATTCTGGTTTTCTTGTTATCAGAATTCTAAATTAAAAATGGTTTCAAAAGTGAGTGAAGTAATTCCTATAAGCATAGCATGTAGAGTTGGATCTTACCAGTTTGCTGCATACAGAACTTTTATTGAAATTATTTTCAAAGGAAATGAAGCCTCATGGAATTATGGAGCTAGATGAGTGCAACTCAGAAACGTTAAGATTTCAAATCCTTTGGCCTGTCCTCCTTTCTGAAGATATGATATTTAGAAACCCCCGTTAGTAATTTACAGTAAGCATTAAGGGGCTTGATAATACTCCATTGAAGTCAACTGTAGTTTTTTCATTACCTTTGTGATGGTGGCAGAGCAGGTGTCAGCTCATGTCAGAGTCCCCCGGCCAATTCACTTGTGTATTAGTGTAGATCAAAGTGATTGTTAAATGTATAAGAGTGTATTTGGTGTTTAAACTTCATGAAAACTAGTGGGTTGTTACTTGCATTGTTTTCACTTATCTGTATCCCATTATAATGTAGGAGCAGACATTTACTTTGTGTGTACACCTGTAATTAAATAACCCAACAAACAAGCCATCAAACAAGAAAGAAGCCTTGTTTAAATAAAGGACTTTAACAGAAAAGTGCTAATTTCAAAGCAAGTGGTCATTGTGTGCGATGATCGGAGGTCACAATGCATTCCTCATTCTTGTCATTAAAGGAAAAGTGCACATAGGCAGTGACACTGTACGCTTGTTTTCTGTGAGAAGAAGCTGTAAGTATGGGTTCAAGGAAAGATCCTACATCTCTGGACTGTTTGGACTCTTACAGGGAAATGTACCAGATCCAAAGCAGAGGTCCCCAGGGACAATGTAGGTACCCTGAAAAGACTTTTGGGAAACTGGCAGTTTATTACACCACTGCCACCATCTGGAATGACAAACTGTGACTCACCTGTGCATATATTTTACCTGCTTGAACCTCTCAATAACTCTTATATTCTTTTCTTATCTAATAAACCTTTAGTTAGTTTACTATAGAATTGGTTGCCAACATTGTCTTTGGTGTAAGATCTAGAGTACCAGTTGGTTTGGGGAAATGACTGGTCTCTTGGGTCTGGAAGCAACCTGATGTGGTCTGATTTTGGTTTAAGTGACCTTTTATCACATAGTCCGGTTTGTCTGGATGGCAAGATAGACTGGAGATTCTATGGGGACTGTGTATGACTCCATAGTAAGACTGGTATAGTGATCCAGGAGTTCACATTTGTCACTGGCTTGGTGAAATCTAATTATGGTATTTTCTCTGTGTTTCTGACAATCTGCCCTGAGGTAGGCACTCACAGTTGTGAGCCACTCCAGACAGTGTGACAACCTTCAATAGGATCACGGTCAAACGCTAGTACTTTACTTTTACGTTTTGATTTTATGTTAAGTCGAAATAAATATTGTTCACATCAGCCAGTGATCTAATCTAACTGGGAAAAATGGCATGTGCCATAATTCAAAATCCCCAGCAATTTACTTAGAATGATCTTGTCTCACATAAATATGCACATGTCCATTTAAGGATTTGGTAAAAGTGCTTTAATAGAGTGCTTTTCTTCTCTTTCCTTTTCTGACAATATGTTTGCATTCCAGATGTCAGAAGAACTATATTTAACCTGGAGATGCCTGGATAGATGTGTGTGCTGTCATCTTTTTTTCCCCTGTACTAATTTATTTCAGTTGTACATCACTTGTACAATGTGAAGGACCAGCTTTAGAAAAGTAATTTTGTAATAAATTAATAGGTTC
Source organism: Lepidochelys kempii (assembly GCF_965140285.1). Classification (NCBI taxonomy): domain Eukaryota; kingdom Metazoa; phylum Chordata; order Testudines; family Cheloniidae; genus Lepidochelys; species Lepidochelys kempii. The sequence continues at coordinate 62,099,454 of NC_136382.1, forward strand.
ACTTAATATCATGTCTGTGTGAAAAGAATCTATTAATATTGTGCAGGGAACATTTTTATTGTATCCTACTGAATATATTATTCATTTTGTTTTAAATTATATTCCACTGACAAGTGAAATGATCCTTTGTCGACAGTTGTTATACTCTAATCAGACAGTGCTAATCTTGTTACTACTGTGTCAGCCCTTCTACTGCAGGAGATAATGGCCAAGTCAAGCTGGCAAGCTAGAAGGCACAAGGGTGTGAGAAGGAAACAGCAGGTCCCAGTGAAATTTAAACTGAAATGAGTGACTGGTAAAGCTATATGTAGGCTGGAAGAGTGCTGTGTGTAATTTCCAGATGCATTCCCAGCCAGTTGAGGTAGAGCATAGTTGTCTTTTATACCTTGCCTCTAGGGCTGACATTCTGGTGTGCAGTTGAGCTGCTGTTGAATTCTAGATAGACATGAAGTGTTGAAAGTACTCGGTGCTCACCAATGTTCAAATTAGAGCTGAACAGGCCAATCTACAGCTGCTTGTGCAACAATAAATAGTTTTTTCATTTCAGGATCACTTTGGAGAATATTTTCACCCTCTAAAGCTCTCTTGTGTATGAAAGTGTTGTCTCTAAAGGCCGATTCCGATTGATCAGAGACAGAGAGGAGAGAGGTACAAATCCTCAGTTTATGTAAATCAGCGATAGCTCTGGTGAAGTAATGGAGCTACTACTGATTTACCCCAGTTGATCTAGTTCATAATGCTCCTAAGTTAACATCCTTGCTGGGGAAGTTTTGGAACATAAGAAGTTGGAATGCACCACTGTAGTTCAAAGTGCGTCTCCTGTTGAGAGAATATTTCACCTCTGTAGTCTTCTCCTGTATTTGAATTAAGATCCATAGTAAAAAATTTTCCTCTTTTTCTAATTCACCTCAAGACTTTTATATTTTTTGTATACTTTTTATCATGAAACTATATTATCCAGCCTGAAAGTCCTTCCGGGGCTGTAAAGCCTGCAGACGTACTAAGCTTCACAGTGACAGTGACAGCTTATTCCTCTGAGGAGAATTACCCTTTCTGCTGCAGCTATGTAAATGCTATTTTCTGGCCTTATGCACAAGTCCACTATCTTCTGTGATGCCCTCTTGTCTGATTACCCTGTCAAGAAACCAGGCTGTAGGCAGAGGAGTGTTTGTACGTGCACATTTGTACATGCTAGGTAAAGCAACAGAGACCGAATCCTGCCAGTGAGCCAGGATAAAATGACACCACATAATTAAATGTAGCTAACTCAGAATTGGAGCACAGCTAAACACAGCTGACACCCTAGGGCCTGTACTATAAAATTATCTTTGTCTACGTCCTGACTTTACATTCTGCCTCCCCAGCCCTAAGTGTTGAGAACACTGAAGCCTCCTTTCCTTGATCAGCCCAGCATCCAAAACCTCAAACACAGAGAACAGTCCCAACATATGCAGCAAGCACATCAGTGATCTCCACAGTTAGGCCATACTTTTAAATGGTTCCTTTCTCCTTTTGATGCCTGCAGAGCTTCAGCTAGCACTACGGTTTATTCATACATGGAGGGGAGACCAATACTCCCTTTGTACATTGGTGAATATTTGGCATATGTCAATGGCCTGATGATGAATAAACATTTCTCTCTCTCTTTCTCTCTCAAAATCTGTCTTAGCAAGATGTGCTGTTACTATCCAAACAGCTTGAAATCTTTCTATGAAAAATATCTACAGTCGGTTCCTTGTCCCTGTAATAATATGCAGGTTTTGGTTAATAATTTACAAAGAAAAAATTGTAGTTTTTAGTCTACAGGAAATTCTAGTAGAGAGATGAAGGGATTATTCATGATTCAGAGTGGAACATAGTGCTTGCTTACTTGTGAGAAGCAAAAGAAAGTCAGAAGCTTGTACAGGGTGCCAAATATCTCCTTCAAATTCTGAATGAAGCCAAAATCCTTCTATCAATCAGGTAGCAGATCATCTAAATTCCTTTCTCTGCCCAGTGGGTTAAATGAAAATACAGTTTCCTAGTTTCCTCTGCAGGGATTTTTGGATTAAATGTCAGTGAAATCTAAAATTAGTACTTCATCTTGAAATATGCACTTTTCTCTCCACTCCCACTGCCGGCCTTGGCTTCGTCTTTGGCCCCTGCCCTAATTCTTGCAGCCCTCCTCTCTGACTTCCTTTCCTCAGACTTCATTCCCCCTGTCAGTACCTCCCAAATGCTGCTGCCAAAATCATCTTCCTCATGCAGATGACATTGTGTTCTCTCGCTCTGGCTTCCACTAGCTTTCCAAATCAGGTTCAAACTTTTCATCCTCTACGGTGTCTTACAAAGCAATGCACAACATTGTCCTCAGCTCTGCACTTATCTCTTCTCATAGCCCTTCTAGTCCCCCTCTCTAGTCATTTTGCTTCATATCCTTCTCCTATTTTGTTTTCATGCCTTTCTCCATGGTGGGCCTTAAATAGCATGTGATCTTGTGGACAGTAAACCACAATGATAATCACTCAGTGTGCTGGGCACTTTACAGACATAGTCTAAAGAGCTTCCAATGTAACTGGAGACATAACATTGTAAGTGAAGTCAAAGATAAGAATTGCCTGGCAGGTAGAGGATAAGATTTACAACTTCAAGAGCATGATGTTAGTGTTGTGGATTCTCTGATTAGAAAACTAGAATGATATAAAATTAACATGGCTCACATTACATGGATTAAAAACTCTTTAGCTGATAGGTTTCAAAATGTAAGTGTAAATGGGGAATCATCATCGAGTGGGTATGTTTCCAGTGGGGTCCCACAGGCCTCAGTTCTTGGCCCTCCTCTATTTAACATTTTTATCAGTGACCTGGAAGAAAACATAAAATCATCACTGATAAAGTTTGCAGATAACACAAAAACTGGGGGAGTGGTAAATAATGAAGAGGACAGGTCACTGATTCAGAGCAATCTGGATCGCTTGGTAAACTGGGTGCAAGCAAAAAGTATGTGTTTTATCTGGGAACAAAGAACATAGACCATACTTGTAGGATGCCAGACTCTATCCTGGGAAGCAGTGACTCTGAAAAGGATTTAAGATGGGGAAGGATAATCAGCTGAACATGAGTTAGCAGTCTGATTCTGTGGCCAAAAGACCAAATGTGATCCTGGAATGCATAAACAGGGGACTCTCAAGTAGGAGTAGAGAGGGTATTTTGCCACTATATTAGGCACTGGTGTGACCACTACTGGAATACTGAGGGCGGGGAGTGATCTGGGCAATGACAGAGCACTTAGTCAGACCTCAGTAGTATGAAAGAACAAATTGTTTGATGAAAAGAATAATTAAAGAAGTGGAAGTAAAAAGAAAATACAGCATGGGTTTACCAAAGGTAGATTGTCTTAGCTAAAAGAAAAGGAGTACTTGTGGCACCTTAGAGACTAACCAATTTATTTGAGCATGAGCTTTCGTGAGCTACAGCTCAGCTCACGAAAGCTCATGCTCAAATAAATTGGTTAGTCTCTAAGGTGCCACAAGTACTCCTTTTCTTTTTGCGAATACAGACTAACACGGCTGTTACTCTGAAACCTGTCTTAGCTAACTGATACCAATTTGTTGATAAAATAGATGGTTTTCTTTAAGACAAGGGAAATGTGGGAGATCTAACCTCTCTGGATTTGAGAAACCCATTTAATACAGTACCACATGGGAAATGTTAATTAAATGAGGGAAGCTGGGGATTAATACAAGAATTATAAGGTGTGTAAGGAAATGGCTAATGGGAAGATTGGAAATGGTTATGCTGAAAAGAGAACTGGATGACCAGTTGGACTGGAGTGATAAAAATCAGATGAAATTTAAAAATACAAAGTGCAAGTCATTCACTTGGGCACTAACAGCGAGAACATCTGCTATAAATTAGGGATTCAGCAGTTGAAAATGAGAGGAGGAGAGAAACCTCTGTGTATTAGTCAATCACAGAATGAGTATGAGTCACCAGTATAACACAACTGGGGCTGGGGGACGGAAGAAAATGCAATCCTAGGATGTATCAGGTGAGGTATTTCCACTAAAGATAGGGAAATATTAATTCCATTGTACAAGGCACTGATAAGACCTCATCTAGGATACTATGTACAGTTCTCACCACCCATGTTGCAGAAAGAGGAATTTAAATTGGAACAGGTGCAGAGAAGAGCTGCTAGGATGATCACAGGAGTGGAGAGCCTGTCTTATGGGAGGAGATTGAAAGAGATTGGCTTATTTAGCCTAGCAAATTGAAGGCTGAGAGGGAATATGATTGCTGTCTATGAATACGTGAGGGAAGTAAACACCAGGGAGGGAGATGAGCTATTTAAGCTAAAGGACAATGTTGGCACATGAACAAATGGGTACAACTGGTCATGAACAAATTCAGCCAGGAATTAAAAGAAAGTTTCTAATCATCAGAGGAGTGAGGTTCTGGAACAGCATTACAATAGTAGTAGGGGCAAAAAACCTAGCTAGTCCTGCAGTGGACTGTGATATGTTTATGAATGGGATTATAGGATTGCTTGTGATAGCGGGGACTGGACTCAAGACTCAGGAGGTCCCTTCGAGTCCTATGTCTCCGTGACAAATGTTGTCTTAAATAGCAACTACTGTCCGAACAAAAATTTTCAATTGAGGAAAATTCACCAGGGGAATTAAAAGTCCATTGGATGTTGCACAGCCTACAATGATGCTTATATCTAGTCTAGCAGGCATTGTAAATATTATGCTACTGTGTACTAAAAGAATCAGACATAACTAGCTGGGGTGGGGAAAATTAAACGAACAAACAGCACAACACATGAAGTTCTGCAGTGAGGCTTCTGTCCCTCTCCAGACACTGGAAGCATCACTCCTTTCACTTCTATTCGTTCATTGATCCTTACCTCTCTGGCTGTCCCATGTTAGCTCTAACTAAACATTGCTTTATATTCCTCTTGAGTGTTAATGTCATTACCACTTCATTTCTGTAATTCTTTTAATCAATGAAAACATCCTGCATGATCTCTCAAGGAATTATTCTGTTTTATAATAGATAAGTGGCATGTATGAATTTTGATGGCTGAATATGTTTAAAGATGAGGCATTTTTCTTTTTAAAAATGCAAATGGTTATATAGTCTCCTCTAAACCCTTTACTGCCCAGTGGAGCAGTGGATGAAGTGACAGATATAAAGATGTGATCTCCACTACATGCAAGAATACAGGATACCTCCAAACCTGCAGATTGTTTAACTAGGTATAGGATAACCTCTAGCTGTTTTTAAAAGGCTGTGAATGTTCTTAGTTGAACTTTCTTACCCATTTGCAGTCAGTTGATTGATACCATTAGGATATTCTGCTTATTTCTACTGGCTCATTCTTTGGAGGTGTTAAGGTTCCTCCCCCACTCTGAACTCTAGGGTACAGATGTGGGGATCTGCATGAAAACCTCCTAAGCTTACTTTCACCAGCTTAGGTTAAAACTTCCCCAAGGTACAAATTAATGTTATCCTTTGTCCCTGGATCTCCACTGCCACCACCAAACTCTAACTGGGTTTACTGGGAAACGTAGTTTGGACACATCTTTCCCCCCAAAATCCTCCCAACCCTTGCACCCCACTGGGGAAGGTTTGGTAAAAATCCTCACCAATTTGCATAGGTGACCACAGACCCAAACCCTTGGATCTGAGAACAATGAAAAAGCATTCAGTTTTCTTACAAGAAGACTTTTAATAGGAGTAAAGAAATCACCTCTGTAAAATCACAATGGTAGATACCTTACAGGGTAATTAGATTCAAAACATAGAGAATCCCTCTAGGCAAAACCTTAAGTTACAAAAAGGACACACAGACAGGAATAGTCATTCTATTCAGCACAGTTCTTTTCTCAGCCATTTAAAGAAATCATAATCTAACACATACCTAGCTAGATTACTTACTAAAGTTCTAAGACTCCATTCCTGGTCTATCCCCGGCAAAAGCAGCATACAGACAGACCCAGACCCTTTGTTTCTCTCCCTTCTCCCAGCTTTTGAAAGTATCTTGTCTCCTCATTGGTCATTTTGGTCAGATGCCATTGAGGTTACCTTTAGCTTCTTAACCCTTTACATGTGAGAGGATTTTTCCTCTGGCCAGGAGGGATTTTAAAGGGGTTTACCCTTCCCTTTATATTTATGACAGGAGGGAAATGTGTCTTTTTCTATGGCTGGGGAATACAGAATTAGGGCATTCTACAATATCCCTTTTCCAAGGTCAGAATCTGGGACTACTGCCCTATACTTGTATATGGGAGTTCAAGTTGGAGAAAATAGGTTTGAGTGAAAGAGAAGAAGGCTCCCAGCAAGAGAAACATGTCATGTGAGCTGTAGCTCACGAAAGCTTATGCTCAAATAAATTGGTTAGTCTCTAAGGTGCCACAAGTACTCCTTTTCTTTTTGCGAATACAGACTAACATGGCTGTTACTCTGAAACATGTCATCCCTTGTTTCATTATTTTTTAAAAAGCCAAAGAAAGGATCCAAACTGCTTGTCCTCACAAGAGAGTCACAGACTACAGCTGGCTTCTGTGCCACTAGCTTTATGGGGGTAAGTTTGAGTGACCAGAAGTCTGGAGAATTGTGACTAGTGTAAAACAGGGTGTTATCTGCTTATGTTCTTTGGACTGGATTGTGGCATGTGGCCACAGCCTTTCTATTTTTGCAGGGGAGGAAGTGGATATAGGTGCACTATCCTTGCAGGGTCCTTTCATTCCCTGAGCCCAAGGATTCTCATTCTGCTCGCTCTCTGTGGGAGTTCAGAGTAGGGGAACAGAGATGGAAAGGACACAATTTGGAAAGGTCCTTGCATTCCCGTGCAGGGTTCCTTTTCTTCTTGAGTGGATCCATAGCTCTCAGCCACGACTTAGCTGGTTTGTTACTTTTTGGGACTGCCCAGTTGGGCTGATCTTTTCAATGATTCTAGTTTTCCTTATAATGGTTTCCATATAATACAATCATTTTCTTTAGCATACTTACGGGATAACTTGCTTAGGCATTGTCTATTTTCTTTGCCCTTGTCTTGGTGACAGCTGAGTGGTATCATGAATCACTGTTTGCTCATCATCAAGGACACATCATCTTTGAAAATTCATGGCAATCGGGGGAAGTCCCAGATGACTGGAAAAAGGCTAATGCAGTGCCCATCTTTAAAAAAGGGAAGGAAGAGGATCCTGGAAATTACAGGCCAGTCAGCCTCACCTCAGTCCCTGGAAAAGTCATGGAGCAGGTCCTCAAGGAATCAATTCTGAAGCACCTAGAGGAGAGGAAAGTGATCAGGAATAGTCAGCATGGATTCACCAAGGGCAAGTCATGCCTGACTAATCTAATTGCCTTCTATGACGAGATAACTGGCTCTGTGGATGAGGGGAAAGCAGTGGACATGTTATTCCTTGACATTAGCAAAGCTTTTGACGCGGTCTCCCACAGGATTCTTGCCAGTAAGTTAAAGAAGTATGGGCTGGATGAATGGACTATAAGGTGGATATAAAGTTGGCTAGATTGTCGGGCTCAACGGGTAGTGATCAATGGCTCCATGTCTAGTTGGCAGCTGGTATCAAATGGAGTGCCCCAAGGGTCGGTCCTCAGGCCGGTTTTGTTCAATATCTTCATAAATGATCTGGAGGATGGTGTGGGTTGCACCCTCAGCAAGTTTGCAGATGATACTAAACTGGGAGGAGAGGTAGATATGCTGGAGGGTAGGGATAGAATACAGAGGGCCCTAGACAAATTAGAGGATTGGACCAAAAGAAATCTGATGAGGTTCAACAAGGACAAGTGTAGAGTCCTGCACTTAGGACGGAAGAACCCAATGCACCGCTACAGACTAGGGACAGAATGGCTCGGCAGCAGTTCTGCAGAAAAGGACCTAGGGGTTACAGTGGACGAGAAGCTGGATATGAGTCAACAGTGTGCCCTTGTTGCCAAGAAGGCCAATGGCATTTTGGGGTGTATAAGTAGGGGCATTGCCAGCAGATGGAGGGACGTGATCGTTCCCCTCTATTCGACATTGGTGAGGCCTCATCCGGAGTACTGTGTCCAGTTTTGGGCCCCACACTACAAGAGGATGTGGAAAAATTGGAAAACGTCCAGCGGAGAGCAACAAAAATTATTAGGGGACTGGAACACATGACTTATGAGGACAGGCTGAGGGAACTGGGATTGTTTAGTCTGCGGAAGGGAAGAATGAGGGGGAATTTGATAGCTGCTTTCAACTACCTGAAAAGGGGTTCCAAAGAGGATGGATCTAGACTGTTCTCAGTGGTAGCAGATGACAGAACAAGGAGTAATGGTCTCAAGTTGCAGTGGGGGAGGTTTAAGCTGGATATTAGGAAAAACTTTTTCACTAGGAGGGTAGTGAAACACTGGAATGTGTTACCTAGGGAGGTGATGGAATCTCCTTCCTCAGAAGTTTTTAAGGTCAGGTTTCACAAAGCCCTGGCTGGGATGATTTAGTTGGGGATTGGTCCTGCTTTGAGCAGGGGGTTGGACTAGATGACCTCCTGAGGTCCCTTCCAACCCTTATATTCTATGATTCTATGACACTCAGGTAATCCATGTTTCACTTCTGATTTTTAAAAAACCTACACTTCCTGCCTAGTTTGAAACCCTTTTGTTAAATCGGAGAAAATCATTTTCTGAAAGCCCTACACATGCTGGACTGTGCAAAGCTATATCACTTGGTCAACTTTGTAAAGGTTATTTAAGGAATATCTCTATTGATTTGTCGCATTCAAAGTCATAAGAAACACTGAAACAGATTAATAGATTAAATGCTTCAGTTTCATATAATCAATCTCAAAGGCCACTTTATGGAAGTATATTACAAAGTTACAGTTGCTATTTTACAATGAGCCATAACAGGAAGAAAGAAGAATATACATAATTTCCTTCTCTTACATGTGCCCTGGGAGTGCTACATTCTCATTCTTAGGTGACCACAATACTCTTAATTGTGTCCTTTACAACTTAACCATTTTAATTATCTGATATATTTCTGACATAACGGTGTTTATAAGCATCCTGAACTAGTCAGTCCTTGCATAGGTGTACACAGCTCTAACTTAAGTCCAGGGGAATTGTGCCTGCTTCTCCCGGGGCTAAATTTAGCTCAATACCTGTATAAGGCTGATCTGTTTGTTTGTTTTTCGTAGTTTGTCTTCTTAACATATCGTATGTTTTGAGTCCAAAAGAGCTGGTTTCCACTTTTGGCTTTCAAAAACTGTTAAAGAACTGATGATTCCTTTTAACTTGTGCTGACATCCTACTGTTTCATTTGGGATGGAGGGTAGAATTCAGGTGAATACGAGATCACGTATGCTAGTCAACTACATTGTGTTCCGGTGAGAGTGACTCCTAGCCACCTAACACAGCAGACAAGGTGTCGAGTGGAGTGGCTCCTGAGCTCCCTGTAGCTGTTTCTTCAACCCCTGTGTTGGAATAGGAATTGTGCCCTACTGTACTCCTGGGCTTTTTATAACCACTGCCTCTGCGCATGGGCCAGTCCCCACTCCTGCCCACCCCCAGTCTCCGCTCTGTGCTGGCCTGGGCAGAGCTGATGTAAAGCCAGCTGTGTTGAGCACAGGTAGAGTGAAGTCTTTTTTTTTTTTTTTCTTGCTTGCTTGCTTGGCAGTTACCCACTCACTCTGTAGTCGAACCAGGGAGGCTTCACTGTGTTTGAAGGCCTCTTCACTAGAAGATGAATTTGCCCTCTAAACTAATATGAGGTAAAGATATTTCTTATAAAAGTATAGTTCTGAGGATTTGAGTTTCCTGTCTGTGCAATACAAAACAGGTGCTTTACTTTCTAGGTCTGTGAATTTTCACTTATGGGAATACAGAAATGTTAAGTTGGCCCAAAAGACATCCTTGCTCTTTGAATGGAAAAAAATAATAAAAATTATGAGAAAATCATCTATAAAGTCTAGAGTTCAAATAGATTCCCTACCATAGTACACACAAAGAACACCACACTGCAAATTGATTGCAAATCAGACATAATTGTGTCATCAATATTTTTGATAAAGCAAGAAGATTTTTTCTACTTTTGTCTTCTTCATAAGTGGTGTGTTTGTCTATTTAAATGCTTTTGTAAATGCAGTGTTAGTGATTAAATGTGTAAAAAGTGCAAAGTTTCAAAGTTACACATTGTCAGGGCACTATCCCGAGAATTCAGTCCTGTGTAGATAGAAATAGTTGTTCTACTTCAAACTTGGCAAGTCATTACTGTGACTCAGTCTGCTACATTTCTGTTGTTTTGTTTTCTTTTTCAGTGGTACCAGTTTCTCTCTAGTCTTGGCGAAGGGTCTCAGTAGAATACTACATCGTTTTCCTCCAATCCCTGCTTTGAATACCGTGTTTCCAACTGTGCTACGGTTGTATGTCTGTTCAACATGTCTTATTAGCATTTCTTTCGTGCTTCTAAAACCTAAGGTACTTAAACTTGGTATTTTTGACATGTGAAAGGAAAACAATAGGCTAAAGGTTGAGATTCAGATTTCTTCAGATGCAGTCAGAGGTAATCAAGACCTCAGCCTGGTCTGGGGTGCATAAAATAAATGTCAAATCCACTCCAAATGTGGCATGCTGAGTTTTCATATGTCATTTCAGACCAGCCGCCAGTGTTTTCTTTTCCTGTGCTAAGAACCAGATTCTGCAAGCAGCTGCGGGCCTCCTGAGGGGTCTTCAGGTCCCTCAATGACAGCTGAAAGTCAATGGGAGTTGTGGGTGCTCAGCAGTCCTCTCAAGATCCTATGACCTCCCTTCCCCACCAATACACAGCTAAATCTCTAAGCAGAGGGACATGGCAAACAGTTTTTCTCTGATTTTTTCACCACTAACTGCATCCAAAGCACAGCTAATCACTGAGGACTGCAACTTTCTTTGAACATGGAAGCAAATATCCACTGTTTCACTCATGTTGGAGGAGAGGTGATTTTGCATGTCTTTTTTTGGTTGTGGGTTAAAATGCACAAATCAAACTGTAATGACTCCTTTTCGGAAACCATGTCACATCAAAGGAAGTAAAGTCTGAGAGTCCCTTTCTCCTGGCAAAGACTTCACTGAAGACAATAGGAGTTACTCACATTCTGTGGCAGAAGAGTAGGGCCTTTGGAAAACAAACTGAACTCTAGGTTGTAATAAAGCTCAGCAGTGAGAAACAGAGGATGTTTCTGAAATCTATGCAGCTGCTTTACCTTCTCATGAGTGTATCTGTCTTTCAAACACCAAAAATCCTTCCGTAGCAATTCCCACTCTGTTTTCCTGACTTTCTGAATTATCCCCCTTTCAGACAGAGTTGGCTATGAGAGATGTTTGGAATGACAGCCTCAAGTTTTACTGCTCAAGCTATTTTTTCTGGTGTTTTGAAACTTTCCTGTTAGTGCTGGAATTGATAAGAATTCTCTGTAGATGAACTGCACATATAAGTTTGCATTCTTGATGTATGCTCTTAAAATTTCAGTTTTAGAGTACTAGGAAAAATCTACAGATTGACAGAATCTTTAATTTAGGGCTAGATTATATGCTGACAGGCACAGCTGCTTCTACCCCATATTATGGGGTGCAATCCTGTGCTCAGTTCCCTTTCATTTTTCCTTCTGAAATTCCTCACAAGCTTCTCTAATCTTGATTAACTTAATTATTTGGTGGTTTCTGCAAATTTTCTCACCTTACTGGTGATACCCCTTTTCTCCACATCACTAATAGATTTATCTTCATCAGTCCTAAGGCTGGAACATTGGGCACCTGGAAATTGGCTATTTATTCCTCCTTTGGTTCCTGGCTCTTAGCTAGTTTCTGATCCAGGGCAGTACTGTTGCTTCTTCCCGGTTACTATTAAATGTATGTCTTCTCTGCAGAGTTAGCTCGAGTTAATTGCACTTGAGGTGACTCCTCCCAAGTTATCTTAGCCTGAGTGAGTGCGGCCACACTGCAGAACAACACTTAAGCAACACAAGGTGTTTGGATTAGCAGCGCAGAGTAGCTCTATCCCCATTGCAATGCCAGCTTGAGTGTCAGCAGCACTCAGCACTCAGTCTTCAACATGTATCCCCTGATGGGCCAGTTAGCTTACGTTTTAAAGTATCACCTAACTCAAGCTACAGATTTTTGTGTTTGGACGGGAATTGGGCTGGGGCAAACCTCAAATTATACCTCAAGCTAACACTGCAGTGAAGGCAAGCCCTGAGATTCCTGACTAGTCTCTTGTGAGGACAGCGGCCCCTTACAAATACCGCCCCACACCCACTCTGACATACTTCATCTCCCTGGGATGCATCTAACCCCGGTGCAGGAGCATACACAGGAGTGGCTGGGTATGGGTGTGCTGTTTGCACCATCTGTTCTGGCTTATGGAGCAACCTGTTGGCAGCTGTGAGAAGCCACCCTTATGACAGAGCAGGCCCTGAAGCTACTCTGTCTTACACCAGAAGCCATGACAGACCCTAGCCCATCTCACAATGGTGGAGGTGCAAAGACTGTATAAAGTCTCCATTGTCCGACACAGCACACAGGCTGTGCTTCCAGTGCTGTATCGCAGAATCTGGCCATAGGCTCAGAAGCATACTACACATAGAAATCATTTACAAAAGAAAAGGAGTACTTGTGGCACCTGAGGGACTAACAACTTTATTTGAGCATAAGCTTTCATGAGCTACAGCTCACTTCATCGGAAAGCTTATGCTCAAATAGATTTGTTAGTCTCTAAGGTGCCACAAGTACTCCTTTTCTTTTGCGAATACAGACTAACATGGCTGCTACTCTGAAACCTGTCATTATGCAAGAGTTTCTTTAATGTCTTTGTCCTCGCTATTTGCTCCCTTTGCATAGGGTGAAAGAATAAAATCTAAAGTGAAATGTCTTCTGTCTATAATATTCTAAATGTATAGTAAATATTTTAGTTGTCAGCTGGTGTGTAAATATTGTAGATACAGTATTTAGTGTAAGAGAAAGTTCTCAGAGAAAGTTTCTTCACTCTGCCTTCCCTGTCCAAAATTTAATCAGGGAAAAAACATGCACCAGTCAATCATCCATGAACTTCTTATCGAAAACTATTACTGGTCTGAAAAGAATCCTGCAGCTTATGTTAGTTTGAAGCATGCTGATATTTCATTGTAACAAAACAAGAATGACAGTGATTGCAGTCAGAGGGACATATTTCAGAGCACTTTTCAGCGTGATTTTGCTGAATGACACTAAATTAGCATAGTTTTATTAACCCTATGGGTACAACAGTAAATAGTTTTCACTGTGCGCTTGGTGAGCCACAGGTCCCTGGGTGATCAGGAACAGTCAACATGGATTCACCAAGGGCAAGTCATGCCTGACCAACCTGATTGCCTTCTATGATAAGATAATTGGCTCTGTGGATATGGGGAAAGCGCTGAATGTGATGTATCTTGAGTTTAGCAAAGCTTTAGATACAGTCTCCCACAGTATTCTTGCCAGCAAGTTAAAAAAGTATGAATTGGATGAATGGACTATAAGGTGGATAGAAAGCTGGCTAGATTATCAGGCTCAACGGGTAGTGAGTAACGGCTCGATGTCTAGTTGGCAGCTGGTATCAAGCAGAGTGCCCCAGGGGTCGGTCCTGGAGCCGGTTTTGTTCAACATCTTTATCAATTATCTGGATGATGGGATTAATTGCACCCTCAGCATGTTTACAGATGACACTAAACTGGGGGAGAGGTAGATACGCTGGAGGGTAGGGATAGGGTCCAGAGTGACCTAGACAAGTTGAAGGATTGGGCCAAAAGAAATCTGATGAGGTTCAACAAGGACAAGTGCAGAGTCCTGCACTGAGGAAGGAAGAATCCCATCACCACTACAGGCTGGGGACCAACTGGCTAAGAAGCAGTTCTGCAGAAAAGGACCTGGGGATTACAGTGGACAAGAAGCAGGATATGAGTCAGCAGTGTGCCCTTGTTGCCAAGAAGGCCAACAGCATATTGGGCTGCATTAGTAGGAGCATTGCCAGAAGATCAAGGGAAGTGATTATTTCCCTCTATTTGGCACTGCTGAGGCCACATCTGGAGTACTGTGTCCAGTTTTGGTCCCCTCCCCCCCCCCACACCACCACCACTACAGAAGGGATGTGGACAAATTGGAGAGAGTCCAGTGGAGGGCAATGAAAATTTATTAGGAGGCTGGGGCACATGACTTACGAGGAGAACTGCAGTTATTTAGTCTGCAGAATAGATGAGTGAGGGGGCATTTGATAGCAGCCTTCAACTACCTGAAAGGGGGCTCCAAAGGGGCTGGAGCTAGGCTGTTCTCAGTGGTGGCAGATGACAGAACAAGAAACAATGGTCTCAAGTTGCAGTGGGGGAGGTCTAGGTTGGATATTAGGAAACACTTTCACTAGGAGGGTGGTGAAGCACTGGAATGAGTTACCTAGGGAGGTGGTGGAACCTCCATCCTTAGAGGTTTTTAAGGCCCGGCTTGACAAAGCCCTGACTGGGATGATTTAGTTGGGGATTGGTCCTACTTTGAGCAGGGGATTGGACTAGATGACCTCCTGAGGTCTCTTCCAACCCTAATATTCTATGAAAGTACTACAGCCAGTTTTAGTGTAGAGAAGAGAACTCCTTGATCTGTCTGTGGAAATATAGATCTCTGGTTAAACCTAAAAATGAGTTAAAGCACATTGTAATTACCAAGTATGGTCACATGATGAGTTATTAATGGGAAAAGAGAGTGAGATACATGTGTAAAGACTGGAGGAACTGCTGATGTGATTCTCTGCTGACACAACTCTCCTGTCTCTATAGGACAAGTTTCACTCCCATGGACACAGCTTGAGAGATGCTCTAAATCACTGGGTAGGCCTCTCCCTAGCTGGTATCAGTGATGGAACTAATAGAGGGTTGGAGGTGGGGGGTGACTGTCTCCCCAGCTGCTTTTAAGTGTGTGTGTGGCACCTTTTCAAGCCAATAGGTATAATTAAAGGTGGCACCACTAATGACCCATCACCACTGCTCAAAACTTGGCTCTAATACTGCCTGAGCCCATCCACTTCGTGGATTGTGCCAGGCAGCTCCAGGACTCTCAGTGAAGCAAGGCTTGTGGTCAGTATGCACCCCTGTGACCGTTCCCATGCAGATTTACTACCACCGGAGAGCCTTCAGACAAACCCAGGTAAAAAAATCTATCCCATTATATTCAAGGTGGAAAGGAGTTCAAGGTGTTAATTTATATTACTGTTTACAGTGTTGTTTTAGCCATGCTGATCCCAGGATATGACAATCTGTCCCAACTCGTATTTAGCTGTGACATTCTTGTTTTCTTCCTGTGACAGGGTGGACCAGGCCCTGAGGCCCCCTGCTGAAGGACTTATGGCACTGCCACACCCCACCCCACCCCAGGAAAAGGGCAGTAGAGAGGTCCTCCAAGCTGCCCAGAGCGACTGTGTGGGAAACAGCCAATCAGAGGCTGCAGGGAGCAGCCACTCGTGCCCAGCAGGCTAGTATAAGAAGAGCTGCAGGGCCAGCATGAGATCAGTCCCTTGCTAGACCTAGATGAGAGTAGATAGTGTGCCTGGCTGGCTGATGGAGCTACAGGACATCAGATAGAGAGGTGCTGGCAGAGGCCAAGGGGAACAGGAAGGAGCTCCGGGCTGCCTGTTAGGACTCCAGTAGGACAAGGCTTTGAGATAAGGGTGAATAATGTGCTGGAGCCACTGGGAAGTGGCCTAGGGAATTCGTGTAGTAGTGCAGCTTAGATAAAGGGACACAGCACTACTGCTCTCTATATGGTCCCTAGGCTGGGACCTGGCACAGACGGCGGGTCTGGGTCCCCCCACAAGCCACTGGGAAAGTGGCCGGGACTTTGATACACTCCAGGATGAGAACTAAACTTCAGTGGCCCAGCTGGAGAGCTGCAGTCAGAAAAACCCTGAGAGGGTAAAGACATTGCCTCCTGGGAGGGAGTCCTGGGGGA
The DNA here is from genome assembly GCF_965140285.1 of Lepidochelys kempii. NCBI lineage: Eukaryota > Metazoa > Chordata > Testudines > Cheloniidae > Lepidochelys > Lepidochelys kempii. Next base: position 62,115,411 of record NC_136382.1, read on the forward strand.
CTGCTTTATATCAGAGCAGGGACAATTTGAGAGATGTTACAGAGGGCACTGAGAGAGGTCCCTGTTGGACTTGTACCCCAGAAGGAGTTGGGTTTGCTTTGCTTTTATCTCACAGACAGTCTGTGTATGACTTGACTGGAGGGCTGAGTCAGTGAAGATCCACCATAAACAGAGAGAGCGAGAGAGAGGGTAGGCACACACACTTGACCAGGGGGCGCCCATGAGGTGAATGCACCACATTATTCTTCTGCAGACCTGATGAAGAGCTCTGTGAAGCTTAAAAGCTTGTCCCCTCCACCAACAGAAATTGGCTCAATAAAATATATTACCTCACCCACCTTGTCTCAGTTTACATTAATATAAATCCAGCCTCTAACTCTGACACCCCTTTGAATTTACTGTTCTGCCACATCTTCTCTCTAAGAAATCATTCTTCTTCCTACCCATACTACTACTTTCTCATGAGCCTTTGGAAATTTTTTATTACCACCATTCAGCTCTACCCCTAAACATAGCCCAAAAAATTAAATACAGTCCCTTCTGCCTTTTCATGGAAGTGGGACAGTCTTTACCCTCTTCCCATTAGAGGGAACAATCTAGTTCAGTACAGTAAATAACAAGGTCCATTTCCAGAACATGCTAAAGGAAAGTAGTACTCCACCTGCCCATCAGGGTGTTGAGGATCTTGGGCACCAATTTTAGAGCTAACAGGAGGATTATAGTTCAAAAGTGGCAACTTTTGAGGGTTCAAAAATTATTTTTGTTCTGCACTGAAACAAAACCGAAACCTTTCAAACATTTTTATGAAAACCAAATTATGTCAATATCCCTGTTTTAAATTGAAAACCTGAGGTGGTTTTATTCAAGAAGAGGGTCTAAGTAATGTGGTGACTAGGGTACTGGTCTGGGGTGTGGGAGACCTAGATTCAAGTCCTTGTTCTGCCTCATTCAAAGCAGCATTCATCCCACATCATGCTGATTTAGACAGAGCAGAGACGTGAACGTAGGTCTTCTAACCAGCAGGCTATAAAATGCGAGAGTCACTTCCTACCTCTGCCCCGAGAGACAAAAAAACATTTTGTTGAAAATATTTTGACCAGTTCTGACCATCATCATCTTACTCTAGCCCCAAATAGTGACAGTCTGACCTCTACATGGCTGCTCCTTCCCCCATTGTCTACCCAAAAGCTCCTTGGTTTTTGGATAACCTTCACTGTTTGAAAATGAGAGGGACAGATGCTTGAGTGCTGGTGGCAGAAAATGAAGACTGAAATAGACCGGCTGAAACATAAAGGATTTATCCAAGCTTATGCCACGTTTGTATTACAACACCACAGAGCTTACTCCTTTGGCCTCTGTAACAGCCACCAAATCATATCAGAGCAATAAACCACTTCATCAACCCTGATGACCTTCAGTCCACAGTAGAATGCAGAGTCAAATATTCCAAAGAATTATCCTCCTTCATGGAAATGATCTCCTGCATTCAGAAAGACTTCTCGGGATCTGATTCCCCTAGGCTAGCATACTTAATTTTTTTGTATTTACAATAGAAAGTAATATTTTGAAAATATCCATACAGAATTGTCCCCTTGGGGGAGGAGATAAGGAAATTATCACACATGACAGATGTTAGTCACATAATTTAGTACAGTTCTGGAAGGCTCTCAGGTATGACAGTAATGGGCACATTATGTGAATCTGAATAGAGTAGAATGGATTCTGGACAGGTAATGTTATATGAAGCCTGTACTTATAAATCATTAGATTGAATATGTCTCAGATACTGACCAAATGTTCTTGCCATCTGATGTCTATTTTACACTTTGCTTGATGATTTAAAAGTGAATAGACAGGAATATTTCTGGAATTTGGGAATCTTCTCTATCTGTGATCTGTTGTGGGTGCAGCAAGTACAGAAACTGAAAGCTGAGGTGAGGTGGAAGGTGGAAGCAGGTGGCTGAAGGAGGGAGAATAGGTGAAGAGTGATAAAGGGAGGCTGAGGTGGTGAGGCTGAGGTGGAAGCAGGTGGCTGAAGGAGGGATAAAGGGAGGCTGAGGTGGTGAGGCTGAGGTGGAAACAGGTGGCTGAAGGAGTGATAAAGGGAGGCTGAGGTGGTGAGGCTGAGGTGGAAGCAGGTGGCTGAAGGAGGGAGAATAGGTGAAGAGTGATAAAGGGAGGGACTGAGAGAGAAAACATTTTCAAGAAAAAAGGGAAGTGAAAACCCAGAGCGGAAAAAGTCTGTAGGAAGGAGGGAGCAAGAAAACAAGTCGATGAGAGAAACAAGGAAATGAGAAGAGTTGATAGGAGTGAATAAGTTAGAAATGCAGAGTAACTATTGTGGCTTTTTAATGGCTAAGAGAAATGTGTAGGTGCTAAGCATATCGCTAAAAACAGAGAACAAATAATTGTTACCTTTATTTTTTGGAAGTTGCCACACATTTTTGAGATCTCCTAATACAGCTGACATTTAGGTGTCTGACAGGTGTGAGTCCTGCTAAGAAGACCACATGCACTATTTGTTGGTTCTGTTTTTACCTTCTCTGTTAGAATGACATGCATTTAGACACTAAGCACTTCAGAGCAGGCTTTCTGTTATTTGTTTGGCATGTTTGCTCATTGTAGAATACTGTGTACATCTACTGATCTATAGAAATAATAAAGCTGGGCCCAAATCAAACTGGAGATCATATTAAGTTAAATTAAGGTAAGCTGGAGTGTGTCATTGTGTGGCCATCATCACACTGTCAAAGGTTGAAGTAGTACCTTCCAGCCAGTATTTCAGATAAACAAAGGTGTTTTAAAATTCATGTTGACTTAATTCCAACCAAATAATATATTAACTACCAGATCTATCTCTATTTTCTCATCTAGACTCACATCTAAAGAAATCAGATAATTGGGAAAAGTTACCTTTCTATCTATTAGTAAACATTTTTGAGATTGGAGAAAGATCATTAATATTGTTACAAAAAGCAATGCAAAAAGGCATTTCTCACCTTTCTAAGAAAGAAAGGGAAGTGACAATATTGTTATCAAGAGATGCAGTGTTCTTGGTTCCAGTAAGATAAACAATGTATTTTTCTAAGTGTAGCAGTGTATGTATTATAAAGATACAAATATAATTACATAGCACCAAGGGGCATGTTTCTAGCAGTTTTTGTCGATCCAAAATAAATTATTGCTAGGAAAAAAACAGTAATTCAAAATACTTGTAATACCCTTAAGGTATATGAGGCATTGTGCAGTAGGCTTTACAAACTTTCAACAGTTACCATCCTATTAAATTTCTTCTGTTGGCTTTTGCTTTCTTAGAAAATGTTTTGCTTTTAGTTTTAAGGGACTTCCTTGTAATTTGTAGGAAAAGACACACTACATAGTCAAAAAGTTGTTGTTCATTTTGTATTTACAATACAGTAGACACCAGTCTCTGCTGTCCTGCAACTTGTACATAGAAGCGATAAAACACTACCATTCTGAGTGGGTAGCATTTTGTGGCCACTTTGAACTGTTGTAAAATGGTTGCACAAGTGCAAGACAAGAGGAAATTAGGTTCAGTATGTATTAAATTAGATGACTGATTAGATTAAGGCATTATACAATAGCTCTACTTCAGCCCCCAACTTCGTTCTGTGTTGCCCCTTACATGTGACTTGATCTCTGTGAATTAATCCACAAGACTTCTGTTTTCTCTTTCAAATCTTTATTCAATAACCATTTGGCACCTAAAAGACATCAGCCAAAGAATGTTGGCTAGATGGAGTGGCATTTGGTGATAGCAGATTTCAGTGTGTCTATACACCACTTTTTTTCTTCACTATGCTAGTATAACATAGTATAAGATGATATTTATATAAAATGGTTGCAAATCTTTGCAACCATTTTATATAAATATTGTTTTATATTTTCTGGCTATTTGAATCAATAAAACATATCTTCATTACTTTGACCAGTCACGTAATAACACCCATGTTTCCTTACAGATCTGCAGTGTCCAACGAGACTGAAATATTTCTTAAACAAGATCCCCTTTTCTAAAAGAAACCAGTAAGAATAACTTTCCTCTTCCATGGAATTCTCTATACTAGGTTAAAGAACTTCTATAATTTATATAGGCAGTCAACAATTAACATTTTCAGCTTGTCACGTGATGCTAATATTCTTTTTAATGTTTCTCTAAACTAGAGTTGGATGAATAAAAAAATAAAACCTAAAGGATTTTTTAACTAAATATAATTGTTTCTGCCATGTTCACAGCCCATTTTGCATTCACTTTCTGTAAAACTTTGTGAAGTTGGGTTCTGCTAGCAGAAATGCTCTCAAAACTCAAACGTTAAGCTTTTGTTCAGGAACAATAATTTAACATTTTGATTCCCTGAGTGCCGATACCTGCACTTCTTCAGTCTGTCCCTCTTTAGCAACACACACAGACTCGTAGTTTGAGTGCTTTTCTGAATCAGGGCAGTTGGGTTTTGCTAGCAGAAATGTTCTCACAAACTAAATGTTAAGTTCATGTTAGAATCCTTAAGGAACAATAATCAAAAATTTTCATTCTGCTCATTCGCTGTCGGGGGTTGGGCGTGGGTGGGTGCTTTTCAGAATCAGAGCCCTGGGCTCCAATTCTCCACCCACTTATGTCAGTTGAAGCTTTGTCAACAACTTCAAGGACAGCAGCATCAGTCCCCTTAAGTTTAATTAATAAAAGGACTATTTAAAGTTAAACTCTTTGAATTACTTTGTTACCTTCTGGTTGTCAATAACTTGTTCTACTCCTACCCTTCAGAAATGTTTCACATTGTAATTCTTCACTGTTTTTGTCTCCTGATACATTTAAGTACAGAATTGGAGCACTGTTTCATTAGAGTCCTTTTATTTGCCCTTTAGGCCCTGATTCTGCAATCTTATACGTGCTGGTGGATTCTTTGTTTTGCAGGGGCCACACTGAAGTCAGTAGTGCTCCATGCAGTCATACAATGCCTCAGCACTTTAGTAATTTGTCCATCACTATTATATACAATGCTCTCTGGGTCCACTCAGCCTCTGAGTACTGAGCGTCTCTCTCCCATAACTGCTGTGTACCATTTTTCCCAGCTGATAAAACTGCTTATACAAGTCTTTTAAGTGTTCTTTTACACTAACAGTAAAACAAGGAAATGTTTTTCTTCTGTTTGTAAATTCAGTATCCTGTTTCTCAAGTTGGAGTAACAATGTTGCATTTTCTTTTAACCCTTATTGAGACCTGAGTGAGGAAAGCACTTAAGCACATGTTTAAAGATAAACATATGCTTAAGTCCCATTGACTTCAGTGCTTCTCTGAATGGGATGTTTTCCTTAATCAGGGTCAAAAGGGTACCATGGTTGTTTGGTTAGGCTTCACCTACACATCCGCAAGCGAAGAATTGGGTCCCAAATGGGTTTGTGTGCCATATCCCAAAGTACTAAAAGTATAAACACTATTATCTTTAACTTCCATATTTCTGAGAGTAGATATTTCACTTACTGCTCAGAGAACTTAGTGCTTCAAAAAAAATTATTTTAAAAAGCAATTACTTTTTGAGTTAATCTGCTGTATTTGTTTAATATGTAAATCAGATCACAGTGCATATTGGCTCTTATAAATGCCGGATCAAAAAACTGGCTTAATCTAGGACTGAGCTCTCTTTTTTCAATAATTTTCCAATTACCTAAAAAGTCTAAGTTATCCATTTTATCACTAATATTTTGCCAAGACAAGCCATAGTTTTATACTAGCCTTTATATAGTATTGTTCATTCCCATAGTAGCTATATAGCAGCATTTTCAGTGCTGGCATAATTAATAGTGCTTTTAGAATATTTAATAACAAATTTGCTTATTTTAAGAAGATCCAAGGTCACTGCAGTTGTTGAATTAACCCTTCATATCACAGTTAGACTGATGGTTTTAACATGTGAATTTCTTCTTCAACATCTATTTCAATTAATTTTCATGGATAGTCTATAGTTTTCATTCTAAGTGTGTCTTTTATTCAAATTTTAGAAAGAGAATGAGGTTAGGCTGGGTTTAATAGAAGTACAATGAACAGTTATACATTGCAGCATGATTGCACCATTTGAACTCATGAGACATATTAAAATGTTAAACAATATTTTGTTTCCTGATGTTGAAATTAACTGATTTCTAGTTACTACAATTTTTAAATATAAACAGAATTATTCATGGAACAAAATATTCTCTTGGATTATTATTAATACAGAGTGACAATGACAAATATGGCAGTTGAGGTAGTACAAGTTATGAGTTACAATAGTGTTTAATTGTTTTCATAAATATAATATCAATAGTATTTTCTCTCTTTATTCCATGTGGCCCATCATTCCTAAAACAGTTCCAATGCTAATCCCATACAGGCACTCAGGGGATCCATTTTTCTGAATTATATTTTTCTGGCAAACCACACTTCTATAGACAGAATTTACAACCACACAAATAAAATGTGTGCTGGCTGCAGTCTCTGAACAGAGATCTGTCTCTTTATAGTCAGCAGATCAGGGCATTTTCCTCATGCCATATCTCATGGGACTCGGGGTGATAATCCAGACCAGTAAGGGGTTTTGTCACCATCTGCCTGTAACCCTGGGTGCCTTGCTCTGCAACTGTAGCTCCCAGTCTGGGATGCTCACAGTCAGCAACAACATGTTGGTCACACTTAAGTGTCTGTGTGTTATGCAGCCAGCCCTGGTTCAGCAGTTCTGACCCCAACAACCTGTTTACAGCCCCAGAGCCACACTCTGGCTTCCACCAGCCTTGTTTACAACCAGCAAGGTGATCCCAACACACACCCAGCGCCCAATTTCCCCAAACCATATGCCCTGAAGTGTCCAGCCCTGCCACAGACCACTCAAAGAAATAATAAGGTTAATTTGCTCCTTTAAAGAGACAAAAGCACATCACAGCTTATTCACTGGGGAAAATACACTTCTCCCTTCAAACACAGCACTGAGCTGGTTTATAGTTTTTTTAAAAAAAAGATTAACATTGGGACATAAGCTAAGTGGTGCCAAGTAAATGAAATAAAAGTAGAGATGGTTACAAGAAAATAAAATTGAAAACAAACATGTAGAAGTTTAAAATGAATCTAACAAGGTACAGGCTTTGTTCAAGATGGGTTCACTTACTTATATTCCTTCTTCCCAATCATGGCTGACTTTCTGTGTCAAGACCTTCCACAGGAGCCTGGCTTCCCTGGTCTTCCTGGGTGAAAGATCTTTGCTGAAGCATGTTTCTCACCTACATTCAGTTCCCAGGGTCTTTAAATCCTCCCACCTTGTGTGAAGGACCCATCTTTCTCAGCTCACATGAGCTTTGACCTGTGGTGTCTGTCTAGTGATAGATGCCAAAGATGGCTTCTGTCTTTGCTTACATCTTCCAAAGATCAATGACCTTGCTTCAAGAGTCAGGATGACCTCATGCCATTCTTTCTTTCCTATGGACTTCTCATTCCCTTACTGATTTTCTGTGTCAATGAGGCTTCCATTGTTTTGGTCACACCTTGCTTAATTTATATAGATGTCATGTAGATAGCTGTCTTCTCTCCCATCTGAGAGCGAACCTGTTTCTCTCTGTTTGGCTGCAGACTTTAAAGTATAATGGCATTGTTTCCATATTTCCTCATATAGTGCTAATACACACATTACACAATAATGTTAATCACCAGTGTGTCATTGGATTTCAGAAAAACCCTCACTCAATATACTTTTATAGTACAGTAATATTGTGTACAATGAGTTAATTCAATTGCTTATCACTTAAGGTTCAGCCCCCCTATCTTTATCGACCAGTAAACCATTGAAATCTTGGAATCTTCTGAGGGTTATCCCTCAAAGTAAAGTTTATTCAACCTGTGAGGAAGGTGACATGGAGTCTGGTGGTGAGGAAAGCTCCATGCTCTTTCTTCCCTCCTGCTGGTGTTTGCTGAAATGCAAATTGTTCTGTTTCCTGCAATCTCTCCCTGCCCCCACCCTTACCCCGTTTACTGCATATATGTAAATTGAGGCAAACCCACATTTCTTTGTCTAAGGTAGGCTGTGCTTATGAGTTGTTTGCCAAACACATTTTAATAATATAATTCTAACACATACCCATAACTTTTGGTACATGCCCTGTGCATACATCATACAAGAACATAAATGAAGAGTGAGCTATTAGTTTTCCAATAATATCTCACAAGACCTATTTTGTACAAAGATTATTACAACAGTGTGTAGGGTGTGAATAGAGGAATGCTTAGAACCATAGTAATAGGAATTTGAGGGACATATTGCTTCAATAACTCCTATATCAATTTTCTAACATCAGACTAGAAACCTTTCAATTTGGGACAATCCCAGAAGAAATGAAGATAATACCACGGTACCCCCTCCAATATTTTGCTGTGAATTTTGCATCTTTTTAATTTTGCAAGATTGGTATGTGAAAATATCTAATCATAATTTTCTATTAGTATCCTCTCCATGAGGGGAAACTTCTAGTACACACATTGGCTTGCACCATATCTTTTAAATCCTCTGGAAAGATTTTCTGATTCAATTTGCTTTTCCCAACCTAACCTCCTATCCTCAGTATTGCCCTGTAGAAAAGAGTGCATACTCATTCATTTTAACCAGAGATCTGATTTGCTAGTAATTTCCTTCCATAGTTCTCTATTGTGAAACAATCAGGTTCTATTCATCCTTATTTTTTATGATATTGAAAATAGCATCTTAACCATACGAAGATATGCATTTCTGCCTACTCACATTGCTCTTGCCGTTGTGTGAAGGACTGTAGCTCACTTGTGTCACAGAAATTATGTGTATAATTTAGTCTCCTATTTTTGTCCCCCTTTTTCTCTTTTTTTTTTTTTTTGTAAAAGTAGATATAACATCTGGACTATTAGAAATGATACATTTTGCAGTATCCTTTGAAAATACTAGTCATTTTCCAATATAGATCACAGATATTTAGCGATTATGGATCTTGGCAAACAACAAACATCTAATGTGTTTACAGATGAAATGAAGAAAAGTGTTAAAATAGCTTCAAAAGCAGTGAGTAACATAGTGAAGTCCTCTCATCAGGGTTCCAAGAATCCTTTGTGCTATGTGGGAATCTTGGAATAATATGCTGAATTTACTCATCTGGCATCCTTGTTATGTTGCTTTAGGCTTGCTTTAGCAACCAGGGGCTGGCTTTGTGTCAGAGGAAACAAGTCTGGCACTATCAGCAGTACTCTGATCCTTGACATTGCTGCACCCAGAAGAAGGTCGCAGGCCCAGCTAGTGGGAGTTGACCTTTTTGTTGGGGGATTATGAGCACCTGCATAGTAATTACTGGGCTAATTATATAATTGGGATGATATAAGTGGAAGCAATAGGAAGCAAGGGGGAGCCCAGAAGGGGAGCCTAGGCTGGAAAGTGAAGACTGTGGGGGAGTTGCCCCTTGCTGTAAGCTTGCATTACAGTGTTACATTTTAAGCAAAGTCTAAATACATGCCTTAGTGAAAGATGATAACCTGCTGTGTGTTACCGTGAGACCACATGAACTGGCCAGGCAGTTGAATACACTGAGTAGTGGTGAAGATGCCCTGTGACTGTCCCCTCTATGTCTTCCCAGCTCTCAACCCATCTAGCCCCCTAAGAACTGGATTGGACCTGAGTGTATTATTATATTGGTGATTAAAGAACTTCTCTATACATAATGACTGTACATGCACTGATAATACTATTTGTGAAGTTCCTTTAAAAATACATATAGAAATTCAGTAACTTTCACTATAATGTAGCGTAAAATTCCAGATTCAATAACATAAATTGGAAACATTTATTTGTTAAAACTGGAAAAGCAGCAAATGTCAGCTTGATGTATCCATTTTGTCCTTTTCATGCTCCTAACCATTGTATCAATTAGTGTGGCTGTTAGTTTAGATTCTATGATAAATTATTTTTTTAATATTTATTTATTTTATTACTGTAGCACCTATGGGCCCTGGTCATGGAGCAGGACCACTTTGTGCTTGGAGCTGTACAAACACAGAACAAAAAGACAGTCCTTGCCCCAAGGAGCATTCAATCTAAGACAATAGATGGATACAGATAGGGAATACAAGTAAGCAATAGTAATAGCAGTAGGGATAAAGTATATTTTTCCTAGGTGACTTAGGAGCCTCAGCCCCATTTTCAAAGGACAAGATTTTCAAAGTTGTTTAGATGTCTAAAAATTCAGATAGGTGTCTAGTGGCATTTTTCAAAAGCCCCGAAAATCAGTGGGGGTTAGGCAGCTAAACTGCTTAGGTGCTTTGAAAAATCTCACTAGGTTCTTATCTGCATTTTTAGCTGCCTACATATCTAAAAATCGGCCTTAAATTTCCAGGTTGCTTTTGAAAATGGGACTTAGGCTCCTAAAACACCTAAACATTTTTGAAAATTTTACCCAAATATCAAATTAACCAAACATTTGCTTGTATGAAACAAGATTTAATATAAATGTTTGCAAAGTTGCATATTTTAGGAAATATAGGGACTGATTCTGGTGTAACTCCACTGGTGTGCTAAGGTAGTGCTGGGAGCTTGCACTAGTCTTTGCACTTGGGAATGTTTAGAAAAATTAGGAAAATATCTACCACTTATCCTTGTAAGGAATCAGATCTAATAAATATGATTTGAAAATGAGTGGATAGGACTTGGCTAAACAAAATTAACCAGTTTTTCACCTGATCTTATTTAAATAGCATTGCTGTGCAGGAGCAATTTAATGACCAGACTGGCAGTCTCAAAAAATGAAACCACCACAGTAGGCAATACTTTCCAGGACATGAACTGAGAATGAGTGAGGGAGAAAAATCAGTCAGCAAAGTGAGAAAAGGTTCTTATTTTAACACTATTTTTTAAAATGTTGACCATAAAATGAATGAAAACAGAAATGCAGTTGGAGAGTAGATTGCATTGTGCTGAAATATTTCAGTCTAGAGCTTAAATGAAATAAATGATACAAAAAAATCTGACCCTTGTTTGCACTTTGGGGACTATGAATCTTCAGTAGCCATTAATTACTGTATCACCACTTTGCTATCTGCCACTTAAGATGCTAAAGCAGACAACTAATTATCAGAATTCTTTACCCCGCAGCAGAACTTGCTGTGACATGCCGTGCACTTTGCTTCTGCTAATACTTGAACCAAGATGCTCATGGGGCCTGATCCAAAGCCTACTGATGTCAATGGAAAGACTCTACTGGCATAAATAAATAGGTTTTGGATAGGTTCTCAGTCTGTAGCCTGCAACTCTATGTGTGAGACCATCTCTATCAAGCCTGAATGAGCTGTACTAAGAATGTCTCAGCTGGAAGTTAGGCTTACATATTGCTCATTATTATTATTATTAATATTTATTTATTAAAAAGAACAGGAGTACTTGTGGCACCTTAAAGACTAACAAGTACTCCTGTTCTTTTTGTGGCTACAGACTAACGCAGCTGCTACTCTGAAACCTACAATTTATTTATTAGGCATCTCTTTTCAAAAACAGGTTGAACTACTCTCATGAGCAGTAGTTGGCACTAGCTTTAACAGTGTTTTGGAACCTAATGTATGGCAGTTGGTCATGGATGGTGCCATAGTGAAGAGTTTACATTTTCAGATACAGAACATTTGGCATGGTTATCCAAACTGTGCCTCTCATTAAATCTAGTGTATCTGAGTACAGATTTTCTATTTGTCTGTTTGGAGCATTGTTGGCATTACCCAGGTTTTGCTGAACCCAAAGCTCTTGGCACTTTACTCTTTGTGAGGCAGTGGCAGAAGATAAATCAATGGGACCATGCCCTGTCCGGCCAATAGATAGTTGGTGCAAACAGGCTATGAATGCAAAAGTGCATTCACTCAAAGCTTCTACTTTATTTAGTCTCCAGCACTTACACATGTCTGCAACAGGCGAGTATAGCACCCCAAATTAACCCCAGATTAAACTATTTACCCAAGTTCTTGAGGAGGTCTTGAGTGGATATCTGTAGATGTCCAGTGGCTAATCTTCTGTTTTCAGGGGAACTTCGGAGGGGTGCAAGTGTCCACTGAGCTCAGATCGCTTCCTCCTTTTAAACTCAATGTGTTAGTATTACATAGCTTGTTCATCAAAAAACTGCGGAGCAGAAATTAAGTGTGGAGCTTTCCAGTCTGTCAAGCAGGGAACATTCCATCAGTTAACCAGCTGTATTTCACATAGCAATCGTTATCTATTGCCAGACTTCCCATCTTGCAAAATCACATGCTTCAACAAAAAGCTCAACTAAGGAGGGCACAGTTTCATGCTTACTCTTCATGGTCACTCACTTCCCACCTCCCAGTCTGTTAGTTGTGCTAAGGTTTCAGAAAGCCTTCCTTTTAGCTGCTTTCAGAAATAAGCATAACAATTGGTATGCCAGCTACTGGCAGTGATCTACGCATGTTACTGGGCTCTGGGCTACCAAAACTCCCACCCCACCTCCAAGTCAGTAGTTAGAATCAATATCTCACAAGCATAGCAGGGGCAGGAATGGTCTGAAAGACTGAATCAGTTGTGTCTCATTATTAGTGACCTTCATTGTTCCTGTAATACTGGAGCTATTGCTCCAATTTATAAGACGGCTGAGTCTTGGGCATACAAGGATGAGAAATGAAGGTGCCAAGAAGGCTTTGCCTATGTGGAGCCTCTCTCCACAGATCAGTAGCAGTGCTATGAATGCTGGCTCTGACTCTAGAGCCCGATTGGCAAGGGAAGGAACAAACAGAAGCATCTGGTTTCTCTACCCTTACAGAGCTCTGACTGGCTAGAGACCTGGCAAGAAATCTGTCCCCAACTTCCAGTTGCCAGCTCCCCTCGGATAGAACAATGAACTCCATGGGCTGCTGGAGAGCATGTGTGGTGGCTACTTCAGGGACACAGGAGACTAAAGAATCTGAGCTCCTGGCTAGGGGAGCAGCCTGAGTGTGTTACCCTATGAGCCTGCCCCATACTGTATGTGAAGATCAATCAGAGCTCTGATGAGTAAAACCCTGCCCGGATACAAATTTATACCTGCGGATGAGGATATCCATGGTATCCACTGAACCACAGGGCTCTCCTGGGAACTGCAGCGGCGAAAGGAGCAGAACATGGGGCTACCACTCCCAGGAGCCAGTGCCCCATGCCAGCAGCTCCCCCAGCTCAGCTGTACTGCTCCCAGCCCCACCCCCAGCCCTTCCACGCAGCTGTGTTTCCTGTCTGGGGTCTGTACAGCCCTCTGGAGGACAGGGCTGGGGGTGGTCCAGCTGTGATGGAGGAGCTGCCAGCACAGGGCGCTGGCTCCTGGGAGCGACGGCCCCACATTCTGCTCCTTTCGTTGGTGTGGTTCCTGGGAGAGCCCTGCAGTTCAGCAGATATTGATTTCTGTCCGCGGCTATCCGCATCAGCGACTAACTGGGATTGTGTTTTGCTGATGAAGGGGACTGTTACTGATACAGCTGATTGTTACAGAAGACCATGTTGGAGTGATTTTTGAGCAAATTCCTGCCTCCCCAAATATGGAAGGGGAGTCATTTCCATCCCAAGGCAAGGGGTGGGAGTTTGGAATTTACAACCAGCATGAGTAGCACCCTGCACACTTACACCGACACTCATGAAAGGGCCAAAAGAATTTTTGGAAAGAACCTTAACCTTGCATTTTATATAGTCTAGTTTGAAGATAAACTCTTTCCAATACTGAGAGAGTCTGTATTTTCTTCTATTAAAATACTACACCCCATCCCCCAAAAAACCTCTCTGAAAGCAAGCGGTCATCTAAATTGGCGTAGGTAAACAGAAGTATTTGTCATCGGGGGAGCAAGACTGTGACTCAGATTTGTGTACTCATTAACTGAGCATCTCGTTTCTAAACGTTGAAAATCAGCCATATCAATTTTTGCTTTCCGTCAAACAACCCATCTGTGATAAAGTGAAGTCTTTGATAGGGCATTGTGCATTGGGGTGAAGATAATCAGCATGTTTACAAGAAGTAGGAGTGGTGGGTCAGATCCTCAGTTGCAGTAAATTGTCACAGCTCCATTGAAAACAATGGAGCTACACCAATTTATCTCAGCTGAGGATCAGAACTACTGTTCAGACTCATTAGCATATCTTTCAATTTAGAGAATGTTTGTAAACTTTTTTAAAAAGTAATTAGGTTTGAAAGTGTGTTTCAATGGAATAAGAAAATAACAGTGAAGGGATCCTCATTGCCATGTAAACCTTCCTCAATACACTACTCAATAGCCACCTCTAACACTACATCTTAGTTTTATTCTATAAAGGAAATCTGCTTTTGGATTTATACAGTAGATTTGAGATATTATTGTACACTAATTTGATTTACAAAGTTCTAGTAACAGTCATATGACATAGTTTCCTCCTGCCCTTTCATAAAATTCACTTTCAAACACAAGAAGACACCCTGGCAGAAACCTTTGACCAGAAGCATAACCAGCACTGAATTCTGACTTGGACTGAACTCTTAGAGTCTTTGTTTCTGCTTGGTTCCACCTCTCAATCTTCCCCCACTGTATTTTTTTAAAACTGTGTATACTTTTCTCATGGAAATACTTTCCACCTTACTTTTACTGGCTGGCCAAAGGAAGTAATTGTTCCAATGGATAATTTGCTGAGGGTTGTGGTGGATTTTCCGTGACTAACAATTCTTAAATCAAGATTGGATACTTTTCTGAAAGACATGCTCTAGGAATTATTTTGGGGAAGTTCTATGGCCTGTGTTATACAGGAAGTCAGACTACATGATCAAAATGGTCCCTTCTGGCCTTGGAATCTATGTTTCTAAATTTGATTTCATCTTGAAGTGGAACAAAATGTCAGAACATCGCAAATTTTTGCAGAATGTAAAGTTTCAAAAAATTCAGTTGGGATTTTCAAAACATTCCTGAATGACTGAAACATAATATTTAGACACCCCAGAATTAAAATCATAGAATCATAGAATATCAGAGTTGGAAGGGACCTCTGGAGGTCATCTAGTCCAACACCCTGCTCAAAGCAGGACCAATCCCCAACTAAATCATCCCAGCCAGGGCTTTGTCAAGCCTGACCTTAAAAACTTTTGAGGAAGGAGATTCCACCACCTCCTTAGGTAACGCATTCCAGTGTTTCACCACCCTCCTAGTGAAAAAGTTTTTCCTAATATCCAACCTAAATCTCCCCCACTGCAACTTGAGACCATTACTCCTTGTTCTGTCATCTGCTACCACTGAGAATAGTCTAGATCCATCTTCTTTGGATCCACCTTTCAGGTAGTTAAAAGCAGCTATCAAATCCCCCCTCATTCTTCTCTTCCGTAGACTAAACAATCCCAGTTCCCTCAGCCTCTCCTCATAAGTCATGTGTTCCAGACCCCTAATCATTTTTGTTGCCCTTCGCTGGACTCTCTCCAATTTCTCCACATCCTTCTTGTAGTGTGGGGTCCAAAACTGGACACAGTACTCGAGATGAGGCCTCACCAATCTCGAATAGAGGGGAACGATCATGTTCCTCCATCTGCTGGCAATGCCCCTACTTATACACCCCAAGATGCCATTGGTCTTCTTGGCAACAAGGGCACACTGTTGACTCATATCCAGCTTCTCGTCCACTGTCACCCCTAGGTCCTTCTCTGCAGAACTGCTGCCTAGCCATTCGGTCCCTAGTCTGTAGCGGTGCATTGGATTCTTCCGTCCTAAGTGCAGGACTCTGCACTTGTCCTTGTTGAACCTCATCAGATTTCTTTTGGCCCAATCCTCCAATTTGTCTAGGTCCATCTGTATCCTATCCCTACCCTCCAGCATATCTACCACTCCGCACATATTTCTTTAACTTGCTGACAAGAATATTTTGTTTCAGTTTGTTGAACTAAATAAAGACTTTGGTTTTGGCTTGATTCAACAATAATTTGTGTCCCTCTGATTTATCATGTAGTCCATCCAGGGAGCCCAGTCCATTGAGAAGAATGGGACAGTGGCAACTAAACTACACCTCTTATGAGGCACCACAGCCGCTCAGACAAATCCAGTCTTTATCTCGCACATGATTTTGGTTCAGTTTGGCATTAGCTTGCAGTCAAACATTTTGTTTCAGTTTGATA
Source organism: Lepidochelys kempii (assembly GCF_965140285.1). Classification (NCBI taxonomy): domain Eukaryota; kingdom Metazoa; phylum Chordata; order Testudines; family Cheloniidae; genus Lepidochelys; species Lepidochelys kempii. The sequence goes on from NC_136382.1 coordinate 62,131,542, forward strand.
AACCGGCATGTTTCAGCTGGGCTCAATCCAATCAGAAATGAAGCATTTCTCTTCAGTTTTCCCAAAGGAAAATTTTAAAAAAATCAACAAAATTGATTTTTTTCTGTGGAAATTTTTGATTTAATGGCAACTGAATTTTTGGACAAAAAAACATTTATGGAAATTCCCACCCAGCTCTAACTCCAAGTACTTTGCTCTCTCTAAGGCAGGGTACTGACTGAGCTGCAATGTTAGTTCCATTAAGCTCCTCACTGTTAATTCTCTTCAACTACACTAAATGAAAGCAGGAAATTAACTGATATAGTAGTTGTTGTATTTCTGAAGAGAGTCTCCTTTTCACCAACAAGAGGAGGAAGTGAAAAAACTGCTTCTCTAAAAGACCAGTATACTTGATGATTCTGATAGCTACATTTTCCTATTTCATAGAATATCAGGGTTGGAAGGGACCTCAGAAGGGCATCTACTCCAACCCCCTCCTCAAAGCAGGACCAATCCCCAATTTTTGCCCCCAGATCCCTAAATGGTCCCCTCAAGGATTGAACTCACAACCCCGGGGTTTAGCAGGCCAACACTCAAACCTCTGAACTATCCCTCCCCTCTAAACTATCCCTCCCCTCCAGTGTTTAACAGAACGAAGAGGTGTAGTAGCCCTCGGCAGCAACTTCTGGTCCACTTCATTCCCTAACCTAGAGGTTTTTAAAAACTATTGTTCTTACCCGTTTTTGCATTTTGTGCACGTTAGCACAAAGTTTATCATTTTTGCGTGTATATTTTTTTAAGAGAGTGGGCTTTTAACTTTTAGATCCTCTATTTGTGTCTACTCAGAACTGGAATTTAAGTTTTACTGAAGAGGCACTTAGGAGACTATCCTTGCTGATTGCTGGACAGGAAAAGTCTAGAGTTACATTGTCTGCCAACATAAAAAGGGACATGCCGCTGCTCCTTATTTGCTATTAATCAAAGTAGCTCCAGTGACTTCAGGTGAAATTGACTTAAATAGAACTATACTGATTTACACTAGAGTTATGGAAATATACCAGCTGCAGTTTGAGAGTAAACACTGAGCAGTGCTTCCATCAGTTCCAGTACGACCAGTTGCACTGAGTTTCCATGAGTGAATGAGCTACATGTCAGGCTACGGTCAGTGCTTTTGAAAGAATGGAAATTTTGAGTGATCAGGAAAAAGTGTCACATGGCTCAATAACAATAACTTGGGTGGTTTTGGTCTTTCTAAGAAAGTATCCACTGTTCTATAGCTGTGTTTATCCCTATACAATTCAGAGGGAGGAATTTGGAAAAAGTAGAATTAATAAAGGGTGAAAAAAAGATGAAAATTCTAGGCCTAAATCATCCCCTCCTGTGGGAGGCAAGTATGGGCAAAATACTCAGAAAACAGTTTGATCTCAAACAGTGTTGAAGGTGTTCCTCATTAGGGGGATGAATTAGGACTGTCAGAGGGGAACCTGTGTGGCTGTCTAGCCACTGGAGCCAAAGGAAGTAACTATAGAAACTCTTGGACCCAACCCCGTGGATTTTGAAGCATCCTCACAAAACAGAAGGCCCTTACCAAAGCTAGCTCTGAGCTCATGCTTCTCTTGGCTAACAGATCACTACCTCATGCCAAGGGACTAGAAGCCACAGATCATAAATTACAGTTGCTCTAAGCAGCAAAAAAAATCTGAGGTAATCCATTAGACAATGCACTACTTTCCAAGGGAACAACTCTGCTTTGAGTTGATGCGCCCAGCTTTTGTCCTGCTACCAGTCAGCCATGAATTCCCACAAACCTGCAGAGCCACAGCCAAGCACTGTTCACATGGAGGGAGTTCCTGGGCTGAAAGTTGCAGTAGTTGCTCTACAATTTAAATTCCTAATCCCCATACTTACTGCCCTAATTTGGGTAGCATTTGAACTAACTCAATTCCCTCCATGGAGTGGTGGGGATGTAATGGCCTCTAGAACCCAAACAAAATGGTCAGATAATTAGCATTTAATCACAAGAAAAGCTAAAACCTAGAATTTTGGCAACAGTAGTTTATTAATTATAATTATTAATTAACAAACACCCAGATTCTTAAAAAAAAGCTCTGTGAAGATTAATAGCAATGGTAGAGCACAGGACCATTTCAACTTCACAGATTTTCTCTTCACAAATCCTGTAAGCTCCCTCTTATGTTAAATTACCACTGACTGATATCTTGAAAAGCAATGTCAAAAAGACCACAGCAATCCTACTATAGAAGATTCGCCAGGTTTTATATTTTAAAAAAAATCAATGCTGTAGTGACAAAGGGGATGAAGAAGCTAATGTTGATATCTCAATCCATGTCCTTCCTTAAATTTTACACCAAGATATACATTTTTCCTTTTAGTTTGTCAGCCAAACTCCAAAGGACCACTCGTCGTGGTTACTTGTTATGGCTTTTTACTTTTTAATCACAACCTCAAACAAAATAACAAAAAATTAACTTTTCCAATTTCTTATTGGATTTTTCCCACCAAGGCAGTGGGCCAAAAAGCCAAAATTGTACCTCCAGCCTTGGATTTTTTTTCCCCCAATATGTTTTTTTAATGGGTAGCAAACTGAAAAAGAAAACCCATATCTTTATACCTTTATAAAACCAAAGCTCAAGTAGCTTTAGCTTTTTCTTAAAATTTATTTACTGTTTCATCGCTAGTCTCATGTGGATTGCAGGCCTGCAGCCTACTGATTCTGCCACCAGACATGCGGTGTTTAGAACTAAATGATTAATTACTTTTCTGTTGCCGTTTGCTCAGCCATTGTGTAACTGATGCTGCAGCTGGCTGACAGGGAACAGTGGTAAACAAGACATTGAATCTCACAGTTTTCTTTTTAGCCCTTAGATAGTTTACATTGTATCATATGGGACATAAGATGATAGTTTTAGTTCAAATTCCAGTGAGTAAGTGTCTGGAATGGTAGGGATCCGATTCAAAATGCTTTCCCCCCTTCTACCTCTGATACACACACACACTTTTGTGCATGCAACATCATGCATCATCCCAGTCCTTTTGTGTCATATTTGATTGCATTAAATTGCTGTATTTGATCAGTGACATAACTAATTAGATGTTTGACAGAACAATGCATCCTCTGTGAGATAAAATACTTATTTCAGACCAATCATGTAGGTATTACGTGGTAATTTTATAAATGTGTCTGGTCATCTTGTTGCCTACCCCAGCACTCTACAGGAACCAAAGCGGCAAGGTGTGTTGCAGCTTGGCTAACCCCAAATCCAACACTTGGATGATAATCCTTCAAGAACAATCCAGGTGCTACAGGAAGTGGTGTTGATTTGGTAGAAGGAATATCTGCCTCTGACTCACTATTGAACCAAAATCCTAATATTGTGTTAGGGATTGTTATGAGATGTTTGGACTCTGTCCTGTATTTGGCAAGGAGATAGTTAAAACCTTCTTACTGAGCTGACAACAACTGGCTTTTCCTCATTGTTGGACGTATACAGGAGCCAAGCCACAAGTAGTGGGAGAAGGTAGCTGGGTGGAACTGTGGATAATTGGCACCCGAGCCGAACCCATGGCGGTGTAACACAGCATTACCAAATTCAATTTAAATAAATAAAAGGCAACACCATACAAAAGTGGTGAACATGGGGTACAGAGTGTCATAGTTAGGTAGACATAATATTAGGGCTGTCAAGTGATTAAAAAAAATTAATCGTGATTAATCATGTGATTAATTGCACTGTTAATAATAGAATGCCATTTATATAAATATTTTTGGATGTTTTCCACATTTTCAAATATATTGATTTCAATTACAGCACAGAATACAAAGTGTACAGTGCTCACTTTATTTTTTTATTACAAATATTTGCATTGTAAAAAAGAAACAGTATTTCAATTCACTTAATACAAGTGCAATCTCTTTATTATAAAAGTTGAACTTACAAATGTAGAATTATGTACAACAAATAACTGCATTCAAAAATAAAACAACGTAAAACTTCAGAGCCTACAAGTCCACTCAGTCCTACTTCTTGTTCAGCCAGTCGCTCGGACAAACGAGTTTGTTTATATTTGCAGGAGTTAATGCTGCCCGCATCTTGTTTACTATATCACCTGAAAGTGAGCACAGGCGTTCACATTGCACTGTTTTAACTGGCATTGCAAGATATTTACATGCCAGGTGCACTAAAGATTCATATAACCCTTCATGCTTCAACCCCCATTCCAGAGGACATGCGTCCATGCTGATGATGAGTTCTGCTCAATGATGATCCAAAGCAATGCAGACCTACGCATATCCATTTTCATCATCTGAATCAGATGCCACCAGCAGAAGGCTGGTTTTCTTTTTTGGTGATTTGGTTTCCATAGTTTCTGCATCAGAATGTTGCTCTTTTAAGACTTCTGAAAGCATGCTCAACACCTCATCACTCTCAGATTTTGGAAGGCACTTCAGATTCTTAAACCCTGGGTTGAGTGCTGTAGCTATCTTTAGAAATCTCACATTGGAACCTTTTCTGTGTTTTGTCAAATCTGCAGTGAAAGTGTTCTTAAAACGAACAACATGCTGGGTCATCATCTGAGACTGCAATAACATGAAATATATGGCAGAATGCAGGAAAAACAGAGCAGGAGACATACAATTTTCCCCCAAGGAGTTCAGTCACAAATTTAATTAACGCATTGTTTTTTTAACGAGTGTCATCAGCATGGAAGCATGTCCTCTGGAATGGTGGCCGAAGCATGAAGGGGCATATGAATGCTTAGCCTATCTGGCATGTAAATACCTTGCAATGCTGGCTACAAAAATACCATGTGAATGTCTGTTCTCACTTTCAGGTGACATTATAAATAAGAAGCGGGCAGCATTATCTCCTGTAAATGTAAATAAACTTGTTTGTCTTAGCATTTGGCTGCACAGGAAGCAGGACTGAGTGTACTTGTAGGCTCTAAAGTTTTACATTTTTTTTTAAGTCCAGTTATGTAACAAAAAAAATCGACGTTTGTAAGTTGTGCTTTCACGACAAAGAAATTGCACCACAATACTTGTATGAGGTGAATTGAAAAAAACTATTTCTTTTGTTTATCATTTTTACAGTGCAAATATTTGTAATAGGAATGATATAAAATGAGCAGTGTACACTTTGAATTCTGTATTGTAATTGAAATCAATATATTTGAAAATGTAGAAAAACATCCAAAATATTTAATAAACGTCAATTGGTATTCTATTATTTAACAATGTGGTTAAAACTGAGATTAATTGTGATTAATTTTTTTAATCGCAATTAATTTTTTTTAGTTAATTGCATGAATTAAATCTCTTCCCCAAAGGAGGAAGCTGGTTGAACAGTCACTCAGACTGCCAAAAGACTCTAGGGAAAGGGGTATTTGTCCCCAACAAAGAGGATAGAGGGATGTCAGGAGACCACTCTCCTTCTTCCACCCTGCAGTAGACAATGTAAAGTTAGGTCTGAAACCTGGGAGTAGGATTACTATTCAAGGAATAGGTAGAGTTTCCTTGGAGGTTTGGGATTTGCTCGCTCCAAGCACCTGTGGGAGTGGGAGAGAGGGACAAAAACTGGAGGCTCTGGTTCATTTAACACACACAACCCATACCCTCAGGGTTTGTTCAGCTCCAAATTATAATTATTGTAGGGAAAATAATGTATTGTTTGGGCTTTTGCATCATACTGCTTACAGACATGCCTGCACTGCACATTCCATTCCAAGAGTGAGGGGAAATATCAGGCTGTCATTAAATCTTGTTATTTTTAACAGCAATTTCCCCCAGAGAATTCAAGTGATAGGCCCCCTACTTAGATCAGCAAAAAGTGTTTTTGCTACAGTCGTGAGTCTCTGCATCCCAACTGTCCTGATGTTGACTCCTGGGTGGAGAGAGATTGAAACCTCCTCACTTGTATAGTTCACTGCACTCTCATTCATTAAATTGCCTTTTGCACTTGTTATGCGTACTGATACAGAGCCCCTCTACAGCCTAAAGTCAAGAGGTGACAATATTTTCCAGAGATCCCACTTTGGTGGAAACATGACTACCAAGGTGAAGAGGTAACTAGAAACAAGAAGTTAAAGGGGGTTACATGGTAAAAAGTCATTCTGAAATAATAACTCTAAGTAATATTGGGGGTGGGGGGAAGGGAGGCAGAAGGCCCAGGCAGACCCATTCTGGGCTCTGTTTACAATGAGATGTGATACATAACACAGTACAATTGCTATAAGATGGGTTGACACATGGAGTTAGTGTTGATTCATAGACATAGTGAATCACATAGTATTCATAGAATCATAGAATCATAGAATATCAGGGTTGGAAGGGACCCCAGAAGGTCATCTAGTCCAACCCCCTGCTCAAAGCAGGACCAATTCCCAGTTAAATCATCCCAGCCACGGCTTTGTCAAGCCTGACCTTAAAAACCTCTAAGGAAGGAGATTCTACCACCACCCTAGGTAACGCATTCCAGTGTTTCACCACCCTCTTAGTGAAAAAGTTTTTCCTAATATCCAATCTAAACCTCCCCCACTGCAACTTGATACCATTACTCCTCGTTCTGTCATCTGCTACCATTGAGAACAGTCTAGAGCCATCCTCTTTGGAACCCCCTTTCAGGTAGTTGAAAGCAGCTATCAAATCCCCCCTCATTCTTCTCTTCTGCAGGCTAAACAATCCCAGCTCCCTCAGCCTCTCCTCATAACTCATGTGTTCTAGACCCCTAATCATTTTTGTTGCCCTTCGCTGGACTCTCTCCAATTTATCCACATCCTTCTTGAAGTGTGGGGCCCAAAACTGGACACAGTACTCCAGATGAGGCCTCACTGGAGTTATTCTGATTGTAACTGGTTAAGTCTCTTGACTAGCATCAGGTAGTCAGTATAGAATTGTTTGTTTTGTGTTTAGTTTGTTAAAATTTCTGTATGCCAATATGTTGCACTGCACCCTGTCATAAGGGGCACTAATGGTGAACCATCATATTCTGAATCACCGCTTTTCAAGTAGATAGCTGATACTCACTGCACTGTGTTGGGGATATGTGTGTCAGCAGCTTGGCTGATATCTGAGAGTCAGGGCTATAATTTGGAGTTGCTGCAGACAGCATGAATTTGCAGATCATTCAATCTCTGCACACATCTCCGTTGTTCTCAGCCAGTGCATTGTGGATAGTGTGCTCCTCCTTAAAATCTTCTGAGATCTTTCTGCAAAAGTAGTTCTTTAGGATTAACTACGGATAAACTTGATAAAATTGTTGGAGATTGGGGGAAAAAACTAAATGAATATACATTAGTCCTTTGGATGCTATTTTCATTAAAATTATCTTTGCATTCACAGTAAAAGACAGCATATTCTGGCATTCAGTGGGTTTTAGACACAGTAAGCATATAAATATATAGAATCACTGAACTCTGTTTAATATTTTTCGTACATCATTAACATGTGAGAGTCTGTAATTTGAATTTGTGTCATATTTTAAATATTGGACTTTCAGTGTTCTCCCAAGCTGTTGTTTGGACAGAGACCAGTAAAAAAATCATGTTTAATATAAATGCTATGATTTCCCTTGACATGGCTTCTTGATTAAAGTGTCTGTTTATACAACTGCAGAAGAATGAGATGGTATATTTCAGACCATTCAGTGGGATAAGAAAAAACTGATGATCAAGTTGAAATTTTGTGTAATTTTCCAGGATAAATGAACTGATGACAGCCAAGGATCAGTATGTCTGTTTTTTTCCTGCTTTGTGGAATAGACTAGCATTTTCACTGAGATAGTCTTCGTTATGGGAATGTAATTCATATTTAATCCCAACCAAAGTTTCACCCATTGTAATATTTAATTTGCTCTATTTTTCTCTCCTTAGCAACTGAAATTAAAAGAATCTCCAAAATAGTCGTCAGGAGGAGTCCTTGCTTTGTTCTTCACTGTTATTAAAAGAAAATGCTATTCAACATATACACAAGGGAGAGCCAGGAAAGAACAAATGCAAAAGTAAGGGCCCATTTGAGGCTCGTAAACTATAGTTATACCATTTTTTTCTATTTTACACAGAGTTTTTCAGTTAAATGAATTAGCAATTAATAAGCATTCACAGATATGAGCCAGGGGCGGGGGGAAGCGTGCTTAAATCTCTCAACCGTAGGAGCTTTCCAGTTTTTCATCTTGTGAATGGAAATCAATGTCACTTTCTTGAGATCAGTTATTGGTTTCATAAACTGGAGTGTGTGACGCATTTCTAGGCAGCTTAGCTAGGCTTGTGTGTGTGTGTTCATGCAGAAGCAAACAATAGGAAAGCTGATAGGATAGATAAATGGATTTGTAGAGTAGGAGTGATAGATGTAGCTTGGCTGTCTGCAGACTTAATTGTTATACTTTTCAATATGTCAGTTAGTAGTAATAGTGCAGCCTTTCAAAACTTCTGTCATCATATGTCAAGACAGTATTACCTATAAGTAAGAAACATTGTATAAACAAGCTCCATGATTTTAAAATCGAACCAAAGCAAAAAATGACTAAAGAATTTGTATTTCATGGCCTATTCTTTTTCTTTTTTTTAATAGCCTGGGAAAAAACAAAAATTCTCTCTTTTGTGTTAATTTCTTTTTCTTTTGAGATAGTTGAGCAAACATATTCTGTAGTTGTTTCTGAAGGCAAAAGAAGGTGTGCCTCTAGGATTGGAATACTGCTGCTGTGGGAGACAAAGATGTTTGTGGGAAGTGATCTGGAGTTCAGTGGAAAAACTCAGGGCTTTTCTACAAGGTGAGGAGATGCACATTACCGGGGTGTGATTTCTAAAGTGGACTGTATAGCGCATTAATTAGTCCATGTATATTAAAGCTCACTAGGGAACATTTTGTGCACACCAGCAGGGTCTGCACAGATCAATTAATGTGTAATACATTGGTGTGTTTTAAACTCACACCTCTGTAGTGCACATTGTCATGCCATGTAGACAAACCCTCAGACTGTCAGCTCTATTTTGGCTCAGAGAGCCATGGTCCATGTACAAAGTAGGATGGAACGCTCCTCTCCTCTCAGTGGTCAGACTGGTGCCATGTGATCTCAACAAGCCCCTCTCCCTCAGAATCAGGAGAGAAGGGCACACCATGAGGTCTAGTCCCCAGATTTATGTAACCTGAAATATCATCTGAGGTTTTGGCAAGGTCTGCTGGGAAGGGGGCTTTGTATGTCGATTTTAAGGTCAGAAGGGACCTTTAGATCAGCTCATCTGATCTCCTGTATAACACAAACAAACTATAATTTTATTCAGTTACCCTTGTATAGAGCACAAAAACTTGTGTTTGGCTAATACAGATGTAAGCAGAGTCAGGATGAGCTCCACCCTGACATCTGATGGTGAGTTGTGGCAAGTTGTGGAAAAAAACTTCAAGGGCTGATCTCATTTGCATAGGCACACCCACCCTGCCTCGCATGAGCCCATAGCTGCCCAAATGGTCACTTTGGCTGCTGTGGGATCCCCAGTTTCTCTGTTATTGGGGCAGGAAGAATAAATTGTTATTATCCTGATTATATGAATCAAGGACAGTGGAACTGTACTTGGCCTTTTGTTATGATGGAGGGACTCGCCATCAACAAAGCAACACTTGCTAGGCAAGGGACATGGGTTCCAAAACTGAGTGAATTGAGAGAGGTTGGGACAGATATTAATACCTGGTGGCATGGGCCCCCTGGTGAGAGCCCTGTATGCTAATTGCACTTCCTCCTCTCTCCACTGTGGAATATTAGAGCTAATTTTGATTCCATGAGGAGTCTAGTTACAGGCTGCTGAGCTGAATTCACTTTGGGCCAATGGTGCACCAGGACTGAGGCTCCCCTGCTACAAGCTGAAATCACAAAAGAGCTAAACCTACTAAGAGCTGAAATCACTGAGTGTTGTGTTAAGTAGTGGGGGAGCCTGAAGATATATGGTGGAGCAGTTTGCGGGATGGCGAGCAGAGCAGCTTGTGGAGCAGAGTGGCTGGTGGAGCAGAGCAGTTTGTCGGATGCCTGGAGCAGCTCATGGGGTGGCTGGCAGAGCAGAGCGATACGTGGGATGGCTGGTGGCGCAGAGCGAAGCCCTATGGGGAGGTGGGGCAATCGGCTTCGGACCATGTAAGGTGCCCCTTAACCCCCCATCTCCACCCAGGTCGGGAGGTAAAACTCTGCAGATAAACTTTCGAACTCTGGCGCTGCACCAACCAGGGACAGAGACTTTTGGGTTGTTGGACTTTTGGGACTTCGGGTGACTTTTGGGTTGCTGGACTCAAGAACCAAAGGGAAAGGACACAGTCCAGTCTGCTTGGGGTGGGTATTTTTGCTCATGGGTTGTGTTATAATAATGCCACACTGTTTCTCTCTGTTATTAAAAGGCTTTTGCTACACTCAGACTCTGTGCTTGCGAGAGGGGAAGTATTGCCTCTTAGAGGTGCCCAGTAGGGGTGGTATATATTTGTCCCAGGTCACTGGGTCGGGGCTTGAGCCGGTTTTGCATTGTGTTATTGGAATGGAACCCCTAGATTCTGAACCCGGCCCTTGTTGCTGCCAACTCTGACGGGCAGAAGGGTTACACATATCTTCTAGAAAGGCATTCAGTATTGATTTAATGACAGCAAGAGATGGGGAATCCATCACTTCCCTTGGTAGTTTGTTCCAGTGGTTAATCACCCTCACAGTTACAAATTTGTGTCTTATTTCTAATTTTACTTTGTCTGGCCTCAGCTTCCAGCCACTGGTTCTCATTATGCCTTTCTCTGCAATACTAAACAGCTCTTTAGTACCTAATATTTTCTACCTGGGAAGGCACTTACATGCTGTAATCAAGTCACTTCTCAATCGTCTTTAGGATATGCTAAACAGATTGATAGTTCAAATCTCTCACATTTTCCACAGCCCTTGAATCATTTTTGTGGCTTTTTTCTGCACCGTCTCCAGTTTTTCAACATTCTTTTAAGAATGTGAATCCCATAACTGGATGCTTTATTCCAGTGTCAGCCTCACCTACATCCTATACAGAGGTAAAATCAGCTCTATGAAGAAGCATACCAACCCCATGCTGAGCCAGCAAGGGTTAATGAGCTGCTGTGGGTTCACTCAGCCCCACTCTGTTACCCCTGCACTTGCTCTCAGGTAATGAAGGGGCAGTTAAACAGGGAAGAGGAGAGCATGGTAGATGGCTGACTAGGGAGGAGAAGAGACTTCCTGTCTCTTGCTTCCTGAGGAAGAGACCAGCCCAGGGCCCCTCTGGAGAAAGGAAAACTTGGCACAGGACTATTGAGTTTTTCTTCATAGGACAGTCTCTTTATTATAGACTGTTGGGTGACCAGTGCTGGTGGGGAGAGGCCTGAGACGTGAATGTGACTGTTGTATGGAACTCCCCTCCAGGGTGGGTGTGGGGAAGTGCCTGAAGCTATTGGAATTCTGTGTAGTTGGGCTTGCGCTGTAGTTTGTCTTGGCACCTGAAGAGCATGGTCACAACTTCCCTACTCCCTTGTATTTTTCTTTATGCCACTGGATTGTTTAAATTGGTGGCTGAGATGAAATTCCCTCTGAAGCAGTGCTGAGTTGAATTTGGAAGAACTGGGACATAAGCCCTACAATAACGACTTCCTAAATCTGCAGCTGGAATGCTGCAGTGCCCATGCTGAGCCCAGGTGCAGCAGAGTTAAAACTGACCAGCGTGAAGAGAACCGTTGAGGAATCTGGGAGAGGAATGGAGTAGCAAGGACCTTGCCATCCTCACAGCAGCCAGCATATGTACTTACAATGTTTAAGACATGGACTAGCTAGAGGTTAATAACAAAGATTTTGTGCCAGTGTTCTGGTAGCAATCCCTGTGTTTGTTTATTAGTACCTAGAGAGGCCCTACATGAGTGCTAGGCATTGTACATAGTAAGAGACATTCCCTTCCCTGAAGAGTTTACAACCTAAATAGACAAGACACAGGCCGGGGAAAGGAAGTATTTTCCCTATTTTAGTGATGGGGAACTGAGGCAATGAGAACTGAGATACTTACCCATCCGATGCATCCGATGAAGTGAGCTGTAGCTCACGAAAGCTTACGCTCAAATACATTTGTTAGTCTCTAAGGTGCCACAAGTACTCCTTTTCTTTTTACATTACCTTACGTATTTCATGACATCTATTCATTACCTCCCCTTGTTCCTGATATCTTGGACAAAACATCCCTATTCATTGTATTGTCAAACTATCTTATCTTGTACTAGATTGGGATGTATCTGTACTAGCTGGAATATATTTGTGCAAATATCTAGTGCCTAGTACACTAGCAACAACTTTGCCAAGTTCATATACTGGACACTGAACTTGTAAGCATCTGCTTTAATACGTGGCCTGACTTTGGTTCACAGACTTGAGCCAGACCCAGTGCCCCAGGGTCTCTCTACTACAGTGTGTTCCAAGGTCTGTACAGTAGAGGTGTTTGTACACAATGTGGTTCAGAATATTCTCTTGAGGCTATTTGTACTGGGTCTTTCAAAAGTCCAATATCACCAAATTCTTTGAGTTCTTCCACCTTTCTCACTAGGCCCAGGCTGCTGCTGAGAAGCACATGCATGCACTCTGAACATAAAGTTTTTGTCTTTGTAAGTTTCTGTGGTGAACTAGCCCATGTGGCTCAGAATACTTTCAGGGTTAGTAAAGACTATGTCAGGTGATTACAGCTCTGGGAATTGTTGAAAGTGATTGTAAGCCCCTTCTGCAGTGACACTCACATCTGCTCCTGAGTCAATTTTGAAGTCAACAGTCTTTCCATGAATATTCAGTTTCACTCTCCAAGCAGGCTCTGTGTCATCACACATGATAGATCCCAGAAAGAGTGGATCATGATGTCTGCATTCATAGCACACTCAGTGCCTTAGTGTGGCAAAACAATTGCAAAATGTCCATATTTTGTGTATTTATTGTATCTTTCACCTTTAGCTGGACACATGTATTGAGCACTGAAACTTTCCACACCTTGTGCATTTATTCTAAAAGGCTTTGTCATTTGCCTGCAATTTTTTTATAGCTTTAGGACTTTTATGGTAATGACTATCAGCACTCAGGCTGTGTCTTTTCACAGCTTTTAAGCTAGCTTCAGGGTTTTGGGGTTTTTTTTTCCAAGTTGCTCCTGCCTTTTTGTTTTGCTGTCTGACTAGTTCAGACAGCTTTGCTATCTGTGTGTCTGTGGAGAGATCTAAATCTGTCTTTAATTGTAGTCGCGATGAGAGATTCTTGTCTGTTTCTTATATTTTCATGTTTTGCAGTCCCAAAATAAAAAAATCAAAATTTTCAGCCAACACATGCAAAAGATCTTATAAAAGTCAACATTTTCTCCTGGTTCTTGAATTCTTTGCTGAAAACATGCTCTTTCATATACCACATTTCTAGATATAAAGTATGCATGAAACACAGCCAGAACCCTTTTGTGGTCATCATTGTGACTGTCTTCAGTAAAAGCTTAAAGATCTGCTCTGCCTGCTTCTCCATAGCATAAATTAACCCCCTGAATATCTCTAGGTTCCTGGGAAAGTTTTGTAGCAATGTGAAATATTGCAAAATACTGCTTCCAGTCTGTTGATTCTGGTGCATTGAAGAGTGGCGTGTTTGAGATTGAGCTTACCACTTTTGTTGCAGTTTCATTCTGTTTCTGCTCTCCTTGGGCACCAGTTAGGATACCTTTATTTCTGACACCATGTTATGTATTTCTTGTACACAGGAGGTTGCAGGTGTGCTACTAGCAGATATGGGCTGGCTAAAGAGCCTCCTTTGTAGAGAGAGACACCAGAGATGTGATTATTTAATGCACGCCCAGGAATGGCTGTTGTGAGCTTATGCTGCACATGCTGCCACTGAGTGGCTAAACAGTATAAAAGTTTAGCATTCCACTACGAAGGTAACAGAAAAATCCACCAAGACCTATTCTACGAGAAAAGAGTGAAAATGAATTGAAGCCTGAGAGGAGGGAAAGGGTGCAGTGGCATAATAAAACCAAGCAGTGTAATTACTAACCTTGTTCAACTTTCCATTAATAATGTTCCTGTTAAGTACAGTAAATATTAATCAATTCACAACCATTTTTTTCTTTAAAATTCAGGGGATGTGGCTTTAAGAGGTTCAGGATTGGATGGTGGTCAGCAGTACAGCTATTTTCAAACCTCTCTAAAAGTCTTAGAGCTTGGTCTGGTGTAAATCTTTCCAGCTCTTGCTTTACTTCTCTATCACTTACTGGTTTTATAATACAATTTACAAAACATTTGAACAGATTAAGTTGAAATGTTGTTGTCATCATCTGTATAGGATCTAGTTTATGTTTAAGACACAATTGCTACATACAGTGGAGGCTGGTTATTATAAGATGCCTATAGGTAAAGGAGTTCCTGGCTCACCAATGTAAACAGTGATGAGATTGAAAACAGCACCTGATCAGTATGGAAAGCAGCATGTGAGAGAACTGGAAGAGTCAAATAACCGGTTTAAGATTACTTAGCCATCAGTAGCACAACTGAAAAATGCAGCTAAATTTAAGCAATGGCTTTATTCCATGTGTTATGGCCTACAGCGTTGAATATTTCAATATATTTCACTGGGATTAAGATAAAATGGATCTTATGAAAATACCCAAGTTGCTTGAAGATACTGAAATCCAAAGAAATATTTTATTACAAGCATACCTATCATACAAAAAAGAAGGGGCCATGTGAATGTATAATACATATACAACAGGTCTGAAAAAGTAAGCTTCTGTGAATTTGGACAAGTTATGATTCATCGGAATACAAAATAAGAAAAAAGGGTGTCTTGGGTCAGTAAAGCAGAGTGTTGTAGCACGTAGTCACTATTTGCAGAGCTTTGGAGGTTCGTGAGCATTATATTAAAATACGAAACCCTTGAATTATGACTTTATGAAGAAAATGTATGAACGAGTATCAGTAACAATTTCCCCACTGCATGAAGACTATAAAAATGAATATAGACACACACAAGTTTATGTCCAGAATCCCTCTCACTGCACAGAGAAAACTGATCATAAGAACAATCTCAAATCAAAGACGTGATTAAAAACTCAAGACGCTATCAGATTTAATCTTGAAAAAAGTAAATAATACATTCTTATTCAGCATTAGATTTAGCAAAGCCATCTGCTACAGCCAATAACATAAGTGAAAGAAAGATCATAAAAACACTATCATGGTGGTTATTTTAATGAAAAGACTAACTGGGAGGGCACACGGAGGGACAATTACTTCTCAAAATGGAAATGCTGTCATGGAGTGTGGGAAAAGTGCAAATGAAACGAGATCTGAACAGTCATCAAAAACTAAAACTGCGACGTATTGAGATTCAGAAATAAGCGGGATAACTCTTAAAACTTCTTTGCTTTTGGTGTCCCATTGAATTTACCTTCATGAATAAGGGCAAGAGTTGAAATATCACAAAAGAGACTGAGACTTCTGGCTCAGAAGAAGAAAATTGCAGAAATCTCATGAAAATTCCTTGTTCTTCTCTTCGCTCTGCCCCAGAGTCACAGCCTATTTTTTCAGAGCCAAGAGAGGTGGCTAGGTAACCAAGCCTCTGGATGATTCTGTAAACCAAACTTCTGAACTTTGAGGCTCAAAGCAGTTGATATGAAAGACATTTAGAGGATATTCATAATTGCATAAATTATGTATTGTATTATGTATTATATAATTGAATTATGTATTGTATAAGTAGGGGCATAGCGAGCAGATCGAGGGACGTGATCGTTCCCCTCTATTCGACATTGGTGTGGCCTCATCTGGAGTACTGTGTCCAGTTTTGGGCCCCACACTTCAAGAAGGATGTGGATAAATTGGAGAGAGTCCAGCGAAGGGCAACAAAAATGATTAGGGGACTGGAACACATGAGTTATGAGGAGAGGCTGAGGGAGCTGGGATTGTTTAGCCTGCAGAAGAGAAGAATGAGGGGGGATTTGATAGCTGCTTTCAACTACCTGAAAGGGGGTTCCAAAGAGGATGGCTCTAGACTGTTCTCAATGGTAGCAGATGACAGAACGAGGAGTAATGGTCTCAAGTTGCAGTGGGGGAGGTTTAGATTGGATATTAGGAAAAACTTTTTCACTAAGAGGGTGGTGAAACACTGGAATGCGTTACCTAGGGAGGTGGTAGAATCTCCTTCCTTAGAGGTTTTTAAGGTCAGGCTTGACAAAGCCCTGGCTGGGATTATTTAACTGGGAATTGGTCCTGCTTTGAGCAGGGGGTTGGACTAGATGACCTTCTGGGGTCCCTTCCAACCCTGATATTCTATGATTCTATGTACCGATTCTGGATACTAGGACAAGTGGTCTTGGCCCATCCAGAGCTAAAGGCCTGACCCTCAACTAAGGGAGAAGAACTACTGAGCTCAGGCCACAAGCATTTACCACAGGGTGACCATCACACTCCCAGTCTGAGATTTTTCCTCAGAAACTTATGTTTTGTACTGCACAACCCTCTTCTAGAGAGTACAAAAATCCTGGGTCCATTATTTCATTAAAGCAGTGGTTCCCAAACTTGTTCCGCCGCTTGTGCAGGGAAAGCCTCTGGCGGGCCAGGTCAATTTGTTTACCTGCCGCATCCGCAGTTTTGGCTGATCGCGGCTCCCAGTGAGTGCGGTTCGCTGCTCCAGGCCAATTGGAGCCTCTGGAAGCGGCGCAGGCCGAGGGACGTACTGGCCACCGCTTCCAGCAGCTCCCTTTGGCCTGGAGCAGCGAACCACGGCCAGTGGGAGCCATGATCATCTGAACCTGCGGACGTGGCAGGTAAACAAACCAGCCCAGCCCAGCAGGGGCTTTCCCTTCACAAGCGGCGGAATGAGTTTGGGAACCACTGCCTTAAAGGAATAATATGCACACAGTTTGTTACCCCCAAACAGAGTTACCCAGATACTTCATCTTGAACACACTGGATTAGATAAAACCATAAAATTATTAACTACAAAGATTTTAAGTGAGTACAAGTAATGAAGTAGGACAGTCAGAAATGGTTACAAGAAAAATAAAGAGAAAAGATAACTGGTCCCTAACTTAACAAACGATGTTAAATTCAAAGCAAAGTTTTCTCCCCAAATGCTTTTAGCAGTCCGACTGACCAAACTCTCTAGTCAGTGCCCTTTCTCCAGAGTCCAACATCTACATCCTTTGTCTCTTCAGGTGCAGTGAACGCAATAGGCAGGGGGTGCCTTGGGGTGTTCGTCCCTCCTTTTTATAGTTTCAGTCTCCCTCTTGAAAAACATTTCCAGCTGAGACCCTGGAGACTAAGAGTCTATATGGAAGGCTAGTCCCTGTCTTTTTTTTCACCTGTTTGAACTTCCTTTGTCTTCTCTGCCTCCTTGATGCCTCTATTTACTGCTTAAATGCAAATTAAGCAGAGCACACATTTCTTTGTTTGGGAGAGACCTGTTTGCCAACTTCAGTTTATTTGTTTGGGCAGGGCTGTGAGGTTGGAATATGTGTTAATAATACCTTACAGGAGAATCTTAACTTCACGTACAGTATTGCCACACATTTTACCAGGACAATACTGACCAGCAAATTGTGTGTTTGTACAAAGATTGTAAGGCTTGATTTGAAAGGATTATTACAATAGTGTGCAGGGTGTGCAAAGAGGGGTGTATTCTATCAGTGTCTTAAAAATAATCAGATTACATAGTCATACACTGTTTTTTGGATAACTGAAACATCCCCTTAATTGGATTTTACCTGATAGTTTTTGTTAAGAAATTTTAATTTGATTTTTTTGCACATCCTGCTTGCTGCTACCATCTGAAAAATGATTATTTTTTTTAGACTGATTATGCACTTCTGAGGCCAAACTTCTGTTTCTCCAGTTAGTGGGAGATTGACCAAATAAGGAATTCATAATCAGACCTAAGAATAACAGAGTCCAGTGACAGATCATAAACTAACTTCCATCATTCTTCAATACAATTTAATAATCAAAGTGTTAACCGTACTGTTCAAACATCTTACACTTTAAATATTAAAGAGTAATGTTCTTACTCTATTGACATTAGGTTGCTGTCTTAAAGTAATTCATGTGAGAGATTTGACAGCTGTTCATTACATAAAACCTGTTGTCAATACATAATCTCTAATGGCTGTAACAATGGCAGTTCCACACGCATATTTACTGCAGGTTAATAAGCAAGGATTACAAAGTGTTATTTGGGAGGCACTTCAAAATGGGAAGTTGTCATAAACATACAGCTAAGGGTAGCATAAAATCCCTCCTTTACCTGTAAAGGGTTAAGAAGCTCAGGTAACCTGGTTGGCACCTGACCAAAAGAACCAATAAGGGGAGAAGATACTTTCAAATCTGTGGGGGAAGGTTTTTGTTTTGTGTTTCTTTGTGTTCTCTTGGGAGGCAGAGAGGCACCAGGTCAGGGAAATCCATCTCCTCCAAACAATCCTGAAACAAGTCTCTGATATTACAAAAAGTGTAAGTAAACAAGGCAAGGCGCCTTGGCAAGGCAAGGTTATCTTTTGTTTCAGCTTGTGAATTTCCCCTTTGCTAGAGGGAGGTGTATTCCTGTTTTTTGTAACTTTGAAGTTAAACCTAGAGGGGCATTCCTCTGTTTTAAATCTTTTGTTACCCTGTAAAGTTACCTTCCATCCTGATTTTACAGAGGTGATTCTTTTACCTTTTTTTAAATAAAATTCTTCTTTTAAGAACCTGATTGATTTTCAGTGTCCTAAAAACCCAGGGGTTTGGGTCTGTACTCACTTTGTAACCAACTGGTTAGGATATTATTCTCAAGCCTCCCCAGGAAAAGGGGGGGAAGGAGCTTGGGGGGATATTTTAGGGAAACAGGAACTCCAAGTGGTCTTTTTCCTGAATGTTTGTTTAAATCACTTGGTGGTGACAGCAGTACCCATCCAAGGACGAGGAAGGATTTGTGCCTCGGGGAAGTTTTTAACCTAAGCTGGTAAAAATCTTGCTAGGCATTCCCAATCAAAATAACACACACGTATGCACTGAAATAACAGCAACCTCTGGGAGAAATGGTAGGCAGCAGGTAGAAACAGTGGCAAGAAATGTTTTCTGCTCTCATCTTGCCAGAAGATTATGCTTACCTCTCTCAGGCACGACATAGCTACTGTAGCTTACATATTCTTTACATCTATTGTGCTTTAAGAGGTGACTGGAAACTCCAGCTTGTGCTAAACGCAACAGCCCACGGTTTAACCAGAACAGCTCACTAAGCATGTACGACATTGGTTCTCTGATCTCTATGAAATGTAGATTCTAGATCTTCATTTCTTGTTCCAGTTTCTAATGGGACTGGGGCCTCTGCTTTCAGGCAGTGATAAATATTGCAAAGCCTTCTCACTTTGTTTGGCATATGTGGTGTTCTTGGACAGAAGCACTATACCTGCTCAAGTGTTGATCCTTTTGTAAAGCTCTCCATTTCAAGTGCGTAGGTAACAAACATTCAGCCAGTGGGCCAGATCTAGCCGGCTTGGTGTGTCGATGCAACACATCTAGATTTGCCCCAACTCTCATGTTTGGGAATATAGCCTTCCACATGTAACTAGAGTGTAACCAAATGCAGTCCGCAATCATGAAGCAATAGCTTTGAGAAGTGTGAACCATGCTGACACACCAATTAAGATTAATTAATACTGAACCCTGATAACACATTTGACATCACAGGTAAAGTCATCTCAACAGCCTAGGAGTTTTGCCTGGGGCATGTCTACATGTGTCTGACAAGAGACTTACTATACAGCTACATGGTACTAGTGTCAAAGAGAAAAGAAATATTTCTTCTGAGCATGGGATCATTTGGGACAGTGTATGGAACACAATGACCCCTGGAAGGAGGATATGGTTAAATCCACACTTCTTTCACTGTCCCATACCCAAGGGCTAAATAGTTTTATTAATTGAAAACAATTAAATGGAGACCGTTCTCCCTACCTGAAGTCAAAATACAACTGTTGAAGTAGGATCTGAGAGATTGGGGGGTAAAATTTTAAAAAGTGTCTAAATTGCTGATGGGAAGTACCATCAGTATATACAGTACCAACCCCTCCACTCCCGCCCACCCTCCACCTCCCCCCAAAAAAACCCACACAGCAGCAAGTCTCAGAGCCCTCGTCAATTGATTCTGGCTTGCTGCAGGGCTGAAAATATCAACAGAGACATCCTGGCTCAGGCTGGAGCCCATGCTCTGAAATCTGGTGAGTGGGGAAGGTCTCAAAGCTGAAGCTCCAACCTCAGCCCAAATGTTTACATAGCTATTTTTAGTCTCAAAGCAGGAGCTCCACAAGCCAGGATCAGTTGACCTGGGCTCTGAGACTTGCTGCTGAGGGTCTCTCTTTTTTAGCTGTGTAGACATACCCTTAGGTTCCTAAGTCATATTTTCAAAAGTGACTAAATATCATTGAAAGTCAATGGGTATTAAGTTCCTACACCTCATATGTACTTTTCAAAATGTTCCTCTGGGTATCAGTTGATTTGATAGGAAAGAATACCATTTCTCAATGCTTTTTTTTAATAGCATATTTTATTATAGGAATAATAGAAAACTTAAATAAAAAGCAGTCAGTTTATTGATGTAAAAAGACAGGAAAAATACAGAAATAGAACTTTTATGCATAGCTTAATTTTGGAAGTCTCTAAAGTTGAAAAAAGTATTCCCTCACTATGCATGGTTATAATATCTAATCTGCAGTTATTTAAACAGCTGGAATGAGATTTTAACTAAAGGTCACCTAATATCTTCATAAAGCTGTGCAGAATATAAAAGGTTCCTTCATTTTCTCATATCATCTGTTGTTTACGGTATTCCTGAGAATTCAGGGATGTTCCTTGTGGGCAGTAAAAGGCAAAGAGTTGAATATTAGTTTAGTAACTTCTACACCTCTTTTATATTTATATATAGCCATTGCTTCTAATTAGTGGTATTGAATGTAACTGAGGGATCTCAGTCCTGTAACCCCCTGCCCCCGCCCAGTGCGGCAGGCTGCCATGGAACTCCCGTTCCAGCCTGTTTCCCTTGTGTGGTACATAAATTAAACCTGTCATCTTCTGTAACTCCAGTCCTTTGGCTGGGTTACTTGTGTCTCTGCCCTTTCCAGACTGGAAAGAGTCTGGCCTCACTCAAAGTTCTACCACCCCCCTTGATGGATCTTTTGCTCATAGTCCCAGGAGTTTGGGCTTTCATGTCAGCACAGGCGCTGACTCCATGGGTCCTCTGGCGTTCAGTCACCCACTGGGAAAGGAAAAAAGAGTGGGTGTGTTGGGGGAAGGGGGGTGTGCTCAGCACCCATGAGCCACAAGTAGGTGGCAGGAGCATATACATGGTGCACAGTGAAACTGGATGGCAGCAGGCACCCACCAGCAATAGCAAAAGTCAGTGCCTTTGCATCTCAGGGCCTCTTCTAACCACTTTTCTGGTGTTGCTGCTTTACACGTTTCTTCCTTTACTTTATTGTAGCCCTGTTAAGAAAAGTTCAAGCAGGAACATATAAAAGCAAAGTCCAATATTCCTGTTATTGTTGCCACCCCGGACAGGGTTCTTAGCAGTCTCTTTCCTTGTCTGAGACCCAGGCCCATCCTCTCCTTTGGGTCCCTCCTCTCTGGGTGGTGCAGTCAGGGACTCATTTGGGACGCTTCCTACCTTGAGGTCTTGCAGGTTTCTCCTGCTTCTTAATCTTCTCTCATCCCTTCTGGCAGAGCACTGGTATCTCTGGGCAGCTTCCTCTGGTCTGACCTTCTGGAGCCCCTTCGCTGTGGCTCTTTCCCCAATAGCTACCCTGTTCTGCCTCCTATCCTTGTTGCTGTTAGCCTGCCCATAGGCTGCAGCTCAGGAGGTGATTGTTCCTTTTTTAAATACTTCAGTGTTTGTTCCCTGCTAGGTCTATATACTCCCCATTACACTGAAATATGCTGGTAGTACAACTAATGCAACTAGGATTAAAATATAGTGTAGTGTGCTTTAGGCTGTAAAAATAGGACCAAATAAACAGTAAGATGCACATGTATACAATGGGGAAATTCTGGCCCTAGTACTGTGAGGAAATGTAAAATAAGACAACAATGAGTTTTGTCAACCCAACTGAATTTTCTCCATCTCTCCATAACCTCAGAAACAAAATTCTTATATTACAAGTCTCGGGTAAAATGAGATGTGACAATTATGCCACATTCTTTGGCACTGGATAGTCTAGAGCTTATTTGGAATATTACCATCAGTATGGGGGACCCACTCTTCAAAAGAAGACAAACCGGGGAGTTCAAAAGCTTGATCTAAGAGCAAAGATAAAGCATGTTTAATCTTCAGAGAAGACCATGAGAGAAGATAATGCTCTACAAATATGTAAAAGGATATTTAGAACAGAGACAAAACATTTCTATTAGTCAGAAGGGACGGAAGAGTTAGTAACTGGCTTAAATTGCAGCAGAAAGCATTCAAGTTGAATACTAAAAACTTGTGGAATTGCTAACTTTGGTGCCCAGTGTAGCCTGGAGTGTTTCCAGTCAATGGGATGGGACTACTAGAGATTCCTTTCAGCACTGATGATTCATTGTTCTTAGCCTCCTTCCTGAAATTATCAAGTGTACCACTTAATGTTGGCTATGATATGATGATAGCTGAGAACTAGAAATTGAATGGATGCTACCCAGAATAGTTATGTAAATAACTTGGAAATAGTAATTTACTCAACAATCTTTTTTTAATTATTTTTTCCTTCTTTTGGAATGTCTGCAAGCACTTAGAGATTTCCTAGAAGCCCAATTTGTGTGTACATGTGAGTCAGTTGGAATTTTTTAATTTTTTTTTTTATTTAAATTTTTTAATCTTGATTGTGAACAGATTGATTACAGTATTCCATACTCGATGTTGAAAACCTGAGTTGTGTGGGATACTTGTGATTGGTCTTGTAAACCACACAGCATTCTTTCTGTTTTCTAATAGGATGATTGCCGGGCATGGATCAAGCATTCATTAGTGCTTCCTGTCAGTACCCGGCCCAGGCCAGGGAAGCTAATGATCCAATCAGCAGACCAAATTCAGTGATGAATCCTGGTCACATGCCACCTGAGGCATGTTGCACATACATGAAGATAAGAAGATTATTTGATGAAGCTGCTAGAACCTGGATTCTCTTGGAGATGTAGCTGTACATGGAACTGGGGAATTTTTAGAACATGTTAAATCTTTCTTTCTAGAACAGAAATGTCCTTGCCTCATTAATGGTGTCTTGGGCTATTATGAGATTTACTAGCTTGGTGTAGAGTGTTTCCTCTCATTGCATCCAGAGTAACTGCACTGTCCTAGTTACACTGAACATGGTAAGATCCTTGTTATTCCCTTTTGAGTTTTCTGTGCCAGGGCTCTAGTGTGTAGCTTGGGTATCTCTGCCCCCCTGCTATGCCAAGTGGTGTCCTACTGTCTTGCACAGATGCTCTCAAATATAATTTTTAAGGTTTGCTATCCATGGCCATTCATGCAAGTTAAACTCCATCACTAAAATGATCGAGAAAGCAAACAGAAAAGGATTATGAGCACAGCCAAAGCAAACTCATTTTTAAATTCAGGTGAATACTAATGGAAAATCTTCTTGCAATATTTGCCCAGCTCTACTCCCAACTCACTTCACTCAGAGTAGACTACCAAAAAGCAGTCAGAAGGTGATTGCTGTCATTCATTACTACTGATGTCTCATTCATTGCTTTTGAAGAAGAGCAGCCAGGGAGCAGGGATTGATTAATTACACAAGGCTCAGCTGGACAGGCAGAGGCAGGACCTATATAAGCTAGAAAGCTAGCAACAGAAATGGGCTACTGGGGATGTGGTACTGAACAGGCAGAGGACAGTGGACTGCCTGATTTGTTCCAGAAAGACTTCATTATATGGGAACATTATATGGGAACATGTATGGTGACCTGGCCAGAGGGCTGAATCATGAAGAGGAAGCTGCAGTTCCTGGAGCAAGAGGGGCTGCAGGGCAAGACAGAACAAGTGAAGACACTGCCAGAGGAGGGTGCAACATGTGGCAGAGGTAATTCCCAGGGGGAGACGCCACCTGTGGTGAGTGAACCCTGTCACACATGTATGAGGGCTTGTCAAGGCTAATTCCCCACTCTGTCACTCCGAGTGCAGAAGGTGGGGGCCTGCAAGGATTCTAAAATTTAATACTGGCCATTCCAGGCTTGTATTAAGCTACCAAGGTTACAGCTTTTCTCTGACCTTGGATTGGTAGATGCTTCCACCGCCCAAGTGCAGAACCCCTTTGAGAGCCCAGGAAGGTGCACTTGGGAATTCCTTCCTGCGGGGTACCCTCAAGCCCTTTCATCTCCCCCCACCCCTGGGGAAGAGCTGAGAAAGAAGAAGAAGAAAAAAGGGAAATCAGCTGTTGCCACCAGCTAATCAGACAACATGTGCACAAACCTCTTAAGATGCACAAATCCAATTCTGTTCTTAAAAAAGGTAAATTTTATTAATAAAAAAAGAGAAAATATATCTGGGAACTCAGGCTATTGCTAGATTTTAAAAGAGTGACTACAAGGATTAAGCACTAAGAATAGCTTTCCTACGGTCCAACGTGAAGGTTACAAGCAAAACAAAAGCATCTGGGGTTAGCACAGAGGAATCCACAAGCCAAAAAGAAATAAAAGGGATAAACCTAATCATGTCTTCCTAGACATTTCCTGATCTACTTACATATCTGTGGTTTCAAATGAGTAGTTTCTAGATATGCTACTGATGATTTTTTCATACCTGGCCCAAGCTTCTCACAGCATACTGCTACCCTGTCTCCCTCTCTCCAGGAGAACAACAACAGACAGACAAAAGGGGAGTTGTTTTTCAATTTTAAAAAGTTCTAGCCTTCCCATTGGCTCTTTTGGCCAGGTGTCCACTCACCTCCTTTTACCTGTGCATAGCAGTGAGACTTTTTAACCCTTTACAGGTTGTGTAAATTAGAGAACAGCTACTAAGAGGGATTTTATAGCTACTGGCTGGCTGGGTGTCCGTAAAAGGGAGCTGCTACTCCTCTTCATTTATCACAGGGCTATTGATACATAACATGTGACTTTCTTTTTCTTCTAAAGACCATAGAAGTAAAAAGCTATATCTCAGGGGTTCTCAAACTTCATTGCACTGTGACCCCCTTCTTACAACAAATTATTACATGACCTAAGAGGGGGGACCGAAGCCTGAGCCTTCCCAAGGCTCACTGCTCTGGGCAGAGGGGCCAAAGCTGAAGCTCAAGGGCTTCAGCCCCAGGCAGGGGGCCTGCAACCTGAGCCCAGCCACTCAGGGCTGAAGCCCTCAGGCTTTGGCTTCAGCACTGGGCAGTGGGGCTTGGGCTTCAGCCCTGTCAAGCTGTCAAGCAGGCCTTCAGCCCAGCAAATCTAAGCTAGCCCTGTCGACCCCATTCAAAGGGGGTCGCGACCCACTTCGGATGCTCTCAACCCATGGTTTGAGGACCGCTGCTTTATACTGTTAACAAATCTGCCATATTTGACTGTAGGTGGTCAGTATGTTTGTCTTATTGTTTGTTTGCACATTAGTTACAATTGAAATCTCATTAATTTTGTGGCTCTGCAGCTTTAATTATATTAAGATTTTCAGTGGTATGGTACAGTAGAATTCCCGTAGGATGTATGCAATGTAGCTTGGCTCAGTCCCTTCTAATCTGAGTATCCCCATCCTGCCTATTTAGGAGGGAAGGCATAATAGTATCTTAAGCAGATGGAATTCCAAACCATTTGATTATTTCTAAACGTTATAGATTCCAAGGCTAGAAGGGATGGAATTCCAAACCATTTGATTATTTCTAAATGTCATAGATTCCAAGGCTAGAAGGGACTATTATCATTTAGTCTGACCTCCTGTATAATAGGTCATAGAACTTCCCTAAGATAATTCCTAGGCAACATCTTTTAGAAAAACATCCAATCTTAGTCTAAAAATTGCCAGTGATGGAGAATCCACCACAACCCTTGGCAAGTTGTTCCAACGGTTAATTACTCGCTGTTAAAAATGTAAGCCTTATTTCCAATCTGAAATTGTTTAGCTTCAACTTCCAGCCATTGGATCATGTTATACCTTTCTCTGCTAGACTCAAGAGCCCATTGTTAAATATTTGTTTCCCATTTAGATACTTGAAGACTGTAATCAAGTCACCCCTTAACCTTCACTTTAAGCTACACAGACTTTCAAGGAGCTCAACCTATCATACTCAGGCATGTTTTCTAATTCTTTAATCATTCACCACTTGAACCAGATCCTGTGTGCCACTTAGGAATAAATCAAGAATTACCTCTCCCCTGTAGGTTCCACGACTAACTGCGCCATAAAACATTCATTAATGGTGTCCAGAAATTTTATCTCTTGCCTCTTGTACTGAAGTGTAATGTATGCAACCAATATAAGGATAGTTGAAATCCCCCATTATTACTTATTGTGTTTTCTGTACTATTGTAGCCTCTGTAATCTCCCTGAGCGCTTCACAATGACCATCATCCTGGTCAGGCAGTTGACAGAATATTCCCATTGCTATATTCATTATTCAAGCATGGAATCTCTAGCCATATCATAGACTCTATGGTACAGTTTAATTTATTTAAGATTTTACTGTATTTGACTCTGCTTTTTTCACATAGTGCCACTCCCCACCAGTGCGACCTACTGTCATTCCTATACAATGTACACTGGTATTACCGTATCCCATTATCATTCCACCAAGTTTCCGTGATGCCTATTATATCAATATCCTCATTTAATACCAGGCTCTCAAGTTCATCCATCTTCGGCCTTGTCTATAGTACCACGGTAAATCGACCTAAATTTTGCTACTCCAGCTACATTATTCATGAAGCTGCAGTCAACGTAGCTTACATCAATTTACTGCAGTGTCTACACCGTGCTGTGTCGACAGGAGACACTCTCCCGTTGACTTACCTTAATCTTCTCATTCCAGTGGAGTAGTGAGTTGACGGAGAGCACTCTGCGGTCAATTTTAGCAGATCTTCACTAGACCTGCTAAATCCCCCACTCCCCCCACTGCGTCAATCCCCGGTAAGTGTAGACATGGCCTTAGTATTTAGACTTTTTCAATTTGTATACAAACACTTTAAAATTTGTCAATATTTAGTTGTCTGCCTTCACGTGATGTGATTGAATGGGACCTTTTTTTTTCCACTGTTCCTCTTCAGTTTCTGCCTGTTCATTATCAACTTCTAATTTCTACTCTTTACTAAGCTATATAGAGAGTCCCCCTTTAATAAATCCTTCCCTAAGGGATGTGTCTATACAAACCATGTGCTCCTCTATTCCTTCTCCCAGCCCTAGTTTAAAAACTCCCCTACAACATTTTTTTAATTTTACATGCCAGCAATCTGGTTCAATTTTTGGTTTAGGTGGAGCCCATACTTCCTATATAAACTACTCCTTTCCCAGAAGGTTCCCCAAGTCCTCTTAAATCTAAATCCCTCCTCCAAAGACTATCATTTCATCCACGCATTGAGACCCTGCAGTTCTGCCTGTCAGCTAGCCCTGCATGGAACTGGAAACATTTCAGAGAATGCTACCATGGAGGTACTGGACTTTAATGTCTTATTTAGCAGACTAAATTTGGCCTCCAGGACCTCTCTTCTGCCTGTACCATGATGACGTGCTTCTTCCCAACACTGCACATAAGTCTGTCAATATCTCAAGAGGTCCACAACCTTCATGCGCAAGCAGGCAGGTCACCGTGCAGTTCTCCCAGTCACCACAAATCCAGATATCAATTATTTCTAATAATCAAATCCCCCATTACTATTATCTGTCTCTTCCTAATGCCATTGGTCCGCTCCCCCAGACAGGTCTCCTCAATGCAAAAGGATACCATGATATCATCAGAAAGGAGGGTCCAAACTATGGGATTGTTTCCTTCTTCTCCAGCTTGATGCTCTCCTTCCCTGAGACTTCTATCCTCCTCAACAGCACAGAGGCTGCTAGAGTGGGGGTGGGACCACTCTCCTGTGTTCCGGAAAGTCTCCTTTATGTACTTCTGATCTCCTTTTTCTCCTCCAGTTCAGCTCCTCGGTTCCCAAGAGCCTGTATTCTGTTTCTGAGGGCCATGAACTGCTTGTACTGAATGCACACATGCCACCTGCCTGCAAGGCAAGTAATTATACATGCTGTATTCAGTGCAATAAACTGGATAGCTGACACTCTGCTTTTTGACTTCTGCCTGCATTTTTTACTCTAGGGTATTCTTTGTGTTGTGTGTGGTGGCAGGTTATTGACTTACACCTAAAAAACATTCTCTAAATTTATCTGGCTGTCACACTTCTTTAAATTCCCTCACAAAACTCCCCTGTTTGCTGGTCTTGTTCAGTAGCTCCTCTAATTGCTTAAAAGCTGGCTTTTTATACCACTGTTTTCCCTGACTTAGCCCTGCCCCCTCATCGGGGGATCAGATAGCTTATGTTTAATGCTCTAGAGCAGTGTTTCACAATGACCGGTCAATGGGATCTTCCTGACAGTTTAGGAAGGCAACAAGCCAGTCCCTGGTATCAAAAAGGTTGAGGCAAAGCTGTTCTAGAGAAGAGGAGTCAATGGAGGGATGCAAAAAGAGAGATGATGTGATTCAAGTGACAGGCTAGGAAAATTATCTTTACATTATATAGCCCATTCTGAATAGATCTGAGCAGGGCAAGGCTTCACTTGTCAAGGCTGGAGAAAAGGATGGTGAAGCAATTGAGATGCAAGATGCTGAGATCCTGAAAAAGAACTTCAGCGGTGTGAGTGGATAGGAAAGGCTACATCTTAGATGTTATGCAGAAGGAAGCGGCAAGATTTAGACATAGCCGGGTTGTGAGAACTTAAAGAGAGCCAGATAGACATTCAAGTTACGGGCCTGAACGACAGGCAGGTTGGTGGTGTTGTCCACAGTGCTTGAGTAGGGGGATCAGGGAGAAACTCCTATTTAAAGCTTAGTTTAATAATATTGAACCACAAAAAGTTGACAGTAAATTTTTAAAATGTTTACTGCACCTTTAATATTTTATTCAGATTTATCTAACTACTTTTAACTTACTTATTTGGCCTTTGAAGTTCAAGGTCAGACTGAGCTCTAGCTCAGATAATAAACTGGATTATGGCCAAATTGTGTCTGAGCAGTGATTGAACTTTAGCTGTCCTCTTCAACATTCTGCAATTTACAATCCTCCTGGGTCATCTAGGGTTAGTAGAAATGAACATGGGGTTGGCAGAACACTGTTTCACATTATGATGAGTTCTGAACTGTTCTGGGAACAGAGTGGATTAGTCACATGATTGGCAGATTTTTGTAAATCTTGACATTGATTCTAAGGCTGTGATTTTTTTTTTTTTTTGGTCTGGGATTTACTCTTATAAATCTGTTTTACTGCTTTGCCTAGCCACCTCAGACCCTGCAAATTAACTTGCAATATGCTGTTATCATTATGTGACTTGAATAACAGCCTAAGATCTGG
Organism: Lepidochelys kempii; assembly: GCF_965140285.1. NCBI lineage: Eukaryota > Metazoa > Chordata > Testudines > Cheloniidae > Lepidochelys > Lepidochelys kempii. The sequence continues at coordinate 62,161,027 of NC_136382.1, forward strand.
CAATAAATGACACTTACTTTTCTGTTTAAAGTCTAAATTTACTATATCCTGCCTAGTTCAATGATTGGGATTTCTAGATCAATGGATGAATAGTAGTTAATCATAAGGGCTGTCTCTCATGCTCTTACGGCTGGAGATCTCAAAGCAAAGTTGAGCACGTCTGTCACTTAAGGACATACTGAATACATGATGCTATTCGCTAATCAAGAGATTCTCAGTTCCATCCTTCTACACTGTCAAACTAAATGATCATCCTCTCCACCCCCACCCCCACCCACACATTCCTTGGAAGTAACAGGCCTGAAAACGGATGTATCTGTGTGGTGAGAGGTTGGGGTTGTGAAGGCCAGGGTGCTGTCTGTACAGCATCACCTACCCCATAGATGCTCCACTGCAGATGATGCAGAGGGTTAGGATCCACAGTAGGCAAAGTGGTGAGGACAGCCGCTCCCTGAGGTATCATCCTCTTCCTTCTGGCTTCCCCCCTGCTCATGGAGAACCTGCATGAGCTAATGCTGACTGAGTTAGACATTCACTTAGATACTCTTCCCCCCCCCCACTCCCCATACCACTGACTGGGCCCCCAGAGGCATCAGATTATGAAAGCAGAAACTGAAGAACAGAAATATCAACTATATTTGTCGCCTCCCCTTATAACATTAGACATTCCCTCTCTGCAACAGGCATGGGAGTAAAACTAGCCTCTCCGTTTTTAAGCGCTTCAAGTGCGTGTTTTGGGTTTTGTACAGACTTTTCTCAAATTTCTATTTCTCAGACACCCAGAACACCTGTACAGTATGTGGAAAACCATTCCCCAGTTATAACACTACAATTAAATTTTTGTGGGTGGTGGGTTGCTGGGGTTTTTTTTTGTTGGGTTTTTTTTTTTTTTTTGGTAAAGAAATACACTATTTGGCACACAGCCACAATTAGTTAAACCCCACCACAAATGTATCCCTGCTTTAATGGTCTCTTGGGGCTCAGTCGTAAGCCTCTCTGTGTACCTGTGGCGTAAAGCATCCTATAGAATGCCACCAGGCTCTACAGAAGTGGGAGAGCCACTGCTGACAGGCTACTCCCCATTAGACAGGTGGGTGGGGTGTGGGCGGAGCCTTGCCTCCTCTCAAGGCTGATTCCCCACTCTGGCACTTTGAGTGCAGAAGGTTGGGGGCTACAAGGATTCTAAAAATTAATACTGGCCACTCCAGGCTTGTATTAAACCCCCAAGGCACTTAGTAACATAGCACGGCCCCATATTTGCCGTGAGAAGGCCTCTCTCATGGTGCTGGCCAAGATCCGTGAGAATAGCGACCTGCCATTGTAGGCAGACCTCTTCAACTACCCGCCAGCTCTCCTATCTTCTAGATACCCTTTATAGTCATTTATGCCACCACAGGACATGATGATGGAACCTGCTTGGTGCAATTAGTGGTCAGCAATGACAGTTGTTAATCACTCTCTCATCACTGACTCAACCAAAACGACATCATAGTGGAGCATTGCACAACTTTATACAAGCACGTTCTGTAATGGAGCAGGGACGTAACATTGAAACAACGTTAAGTGAGATGACATTAAGTGGGGAGTTACTGTATTTAGTCTGCAGAAGAGAAGAATGAGGGGGGATTTGGTAGCTGCTTTCAACTACCTGAAAGGGGGGTCCAAAGAGGATGGATCTAGACTGTTTCAGTGGTACCAGATGACAGAACAAGGAGTAATGATCTCAAGTTGCAGTGGGGGAGGTTTAGGTTGGATATTAGGAAAAACTTTTTCACTAGGAGCACTGGAATGGGTTACCTAGAGAGATGGTATAATCTCCTTCCTTAGAGGTTTTTAAGGTTAGGCTTGACAAAGCCCTGGCTGGGATGATTTAGTTTGGGATTGGTCCTGCTTTGAGCAGGGGGTTGGACTAGATGACCTCCTGAGGTCCCTTCCAACCCTGATATTCTATGATCTGTCCACCAGGTGCTGATCTGCTAAGGCATCTATGGTTATTTCTGAACCAGTTTCAAACTGGACAGGGCAACTGTTTGGCCAATCTCCTGAAAAAAACATTTTTTCTAATGATCCGCGATGCAGCTGTGGTCAACTTCAGACTGTCGCATATCAGTGATGAGTACCCACTGACTTATTTCACTGGTGGGCCACTGGCTATCCACCAGGCTGCTGATGCCATCAAATGGCTGGGCACACTGCTCCAATGCTCATATACTTTGGCTGCATTGTTAGTTTGCAGCTCAACACTTAGTGAGTTATGGCAGCTCTTTGTAACAAGTCCGGAAGTGAATTCTGGGAGGAGAATGAAACTCTCTCCTCCTGGCTATTTCACTGTAAACTGTCTGCATTTCTAGGAAGAAACCACTGTGTGTGTGACAACATAGGGCTAATTTAATCTTAATAAAACTCCTGTTGACTTCAATGGGACTTGCAGGGATTTAAGGACAGCATTATTTGGCCTGTAGTTATTAAAACACGTCCACATGCTCCTTCATTTAACTCATTCTTTATTCATTTCCCTGGAGTCAGGGCCTTGACATCTTTAAAATATGCCCATAACCCCTAATTTTAATGCCTGTTAGCAGAGCTGTAGATTTACATTTTCTTTTAACTCTTCAATTCTTTTGATTTGTTGTCCTGAAGCTTTCTTATTGTAGTAATTTTCTAACAAAGAATGTTATTCACTTGTTTACATCTCCTCAGGCATTTTGTTTAAGCACTTGCCTTTCTTTGTGATTAGTTCTCAGCCTGACTGCCTGCCATGTATAATCTCTATATGTCTTTACCAAAGTCTTCCTGATAGCTGGTATATACCTTATGTCCCAAATTTAATGGGCTTGGCCAATTTGGTTTATAAGCTGTCTGCCTGGGGACTCTGTACTTTATGGGGCTTTTTCTGATGTTGAGCACACTGTTGGAGCTCAACAATAATATATCCAATTATTTAGTATATATCTGATTACTTAGTGTGGAGAGCATTTTGCACAGTATAAGAAAACACTAACTACCAATATTGCTGCCTGTTGCTCTTGGCAAATTGAATCAGCTTGACAAATCCCTTTCTTTGTTGACATCCATTGACAAGATACTACTTTGAAAACTTTTTTGAGCCCTTTCTAAGGCAATCTGTTTTCATTTCCCTTTTAACTTTCTTTCCCTGTGTCTTCTCTTATTTGCCAAGGGCAAAATCATAGTATTCCCATTTGTCTCTGGAATAAAGTTTGAAGCTAGAGATCAATATTTTGTGAGTTCTGGCACGTTAAGAATAAAGCACTTTTTCCCCTTTTTGGATTAGAAATCTACTTTTTTCCTGAAGTATTTTCTTTTCTTTTACTTTCAGTACATCCATGCTATAGTTTTGAAGGATTTAACTTTGTGATTTCCAGCATTTGTTTTACTTGCTTCTCTATGTCTCAGCTATTCATATCAAAATTTTACTTGCAATTCTTCAGTTTGATTTGGAAAGCCATATTTTGATGCATATAAAACTATGATTTATTGGTCTTCCCTCTGAACTACTTCCGTTCTACAAGTCTAACAGCTATCTCATCTCTCATTCAAAGACTAACCCATAATTTGTTTGTTGTATATATCATCCTATCTCTAACTTGTCTTGTTATGTTAAGATACCCAATGCCATTATCTTCATCATATTTTTAAATATTCCTAAACTCTTCACTGAATGGAGAGGAAACCATGCTGTAGTACCAAGAGTTTGATATTTGTCTTCATATAAATTATGTAAAAAACATAAATGCTATGGGTGACATAAATGAACACTCCTGATAAAAACATAAAGGCATGACTGGAACAATCATTTTTCATTGAGGTGGTATGTGTGTGTGTGTACTCCTAGCCCTACTACACCTATAATCATAAGAGCTTGCATTAATACAGTCCTTGTCATGTAAAGATATGATCGTTCTCCTGCAAAGTTCACACTATCTCATACAGGTGATATTTTACAGATGATAAAGTTAGCCACAGAAGTTTAGCAAGTGCTTAAAGTGTTAGAGCATGTCATTTTCTGTCCATGAAATAGATCCCAAATGCCCTGGACTTCTAGATCACTGGTGTAACAATAAGACCACAACATATGTATCAGGCTGTCTGCAGTGGGTCACGACTAGGAGTGCCAATGTCAGGGCAGCCTGTCAAGAAACAGGGCAAAGACCCCAAACTGGTTGTATGTACTATAATTATATTCACTACCCAGTAACAAATGTGAACTCCTAAAGTGCTGTAACAGCCTTACCATGGAGTCAGTCTCCTTTAGCACTCTGGTCTATCTTGGCAACCAGGCAAGCCTGCCTTATATGGTCCCTTACATCAAAAATCACAACAATATTCCAAAAAGAATGAGGAGTACTTGTGGTACCTTAGAGACTAACAAATTTATTTGAGCATAAGCATTTGTGGGCTAAAACCCACTTCATCAGAAGATCTATATATATACACACAGAGAACATGAAAAAATGGGTGTTGCCCTATCCACTATAATGAGAGTGATCAGTTAAGGTAAGCTATTATCAGCAGGAGAAAAAAAACCTTTTCTGGTGATAATCAAGGTGGGCCATTTCCAGCAGTTGACAAGAACATATGAGGAACAGTGGAGGGGGGGGGGAATAAACATGGGGAAATAGTTTTACTTTGTGTAATGACCCATCCACTCCCCGCCTTTATTCAAGCCTAATTTAATGGTGTTCAATTTGCAAATTAATTCCAATTCAACAGTCTCTCACTGGAGTCTGTTTTTGAAGTTTTTTTGTTGTAATGTTGTGACTTTTTTAGCTCTGTAATCAAGTGACCAGGGAGACTGAAGTGTTCTCTGACTGGTTTATGAATGTTATAATTCTTGACATCTATTTGTCTATTTATTCTTTTACGTAGGGACTGTCCGGTTTGACCAATGTACATGGCAGAGGGGCATTGCTGGTACACGATGGCATATATCACATTGGTAGATGTGCAGGTGAATGAGCATCTGATAGTGTGGCTGATGTGATTAGGCCCTATGATGGTGTCCCCTGAATAGATATGCAGACAGAGTTGGCAATGGGCTTTGTTGCAAGGATAGTTCCTGGGTTAGTGGTTCTGTTGTGTGGTGTGTGGTTGCTGGTGAGTATTTGCTTCAGGTTGGGGGGCTGTCTGTAAGCAAGGACTGGCTAACAGATTAACACAACTACCACTCTGAAACAATATTCCAGTTACTCCCAGTCCCAAAGAACTAATCACTTACCCCAGGTCAATTGCACCCTAAATCTCTCAATGCTTGTAGCCAATCCTGTAATAAGCTAACTAAAGATTTTCTGACTAAGAAAAAAAATACTTAAGATTAAAGCAGGTAAATGATACACACACAAATGAGTTACTCTTAGGGTCCAGAAGACGATAGTAGCAGCTATATATGGAAGCTTTATATGTCCTTTGGGGTTAATGCGGCCCAGCAGCTTGTGGATCCTAAATTTATGCTTTGAAATATTGCCCTCTCCAAATTTCAAGCAGCATAGTGATGATTCTTCCTTGATGGAGATTTTTTATGCCCTTCCCTAGCATTCAAGCTTTGATGGGATGAGGACTCGTGCATGTACCCTCTTCACTGGTGTGAGAGAAGCAATCTACAAAATCTTCTGTCCACTGATATTCCACAATAGTTTGTCTGGTGTCTATAGGCTCTCTTTTGTCAGAGAGAAGATGGCACCTCTTATGGTAAACTAGCATTCCACACTTGGTAATGCTTCTCCCCTGACTTGGGGGTGGGAGGGTTACAGTCTTAGCAAACATATTTTTATAGGTACAGAGCAAATGTGGGATACAGATATTATAAGTAAGATTAATACATGCAGCATCCTACATGCATTCCATAAAGTCTAAACACATTCTTAAAACTAATATCTATTTTGACAAGAGTAACACACCAGACTGGTTTCCAGCTATGCATTTGTCAGTGTTCAATGATGTTACCTCAGTTTCCTTGGAAAACAACCCATGGTTACATTTATATTGTTTTATTAGATACCACTGTTGGATCAAACAGAAGAGGGATGAGGCTTATTCCTGTACGCACACATTCAATGCATTCGTAACCTCATGCACCCACACGCTCACACGGGCTGAGAGTTACTGGAGACAGCAGAGGAAGCCAAGAAGCCGAAGCGGTCCCGCCTGTGGTCACGGATCTGGGCTGGCGAGCAGGTCAAGAAGCAGGGGGCTTATGTGTATGCCTTCTTTCTTGTGCTGGAAGTGGGCGGCTCCTGTCACGTACACTGAGTTTCTCTTCTGTGTCCGTCAGCGAGAAGCATTCCTAGGCCTCGTTCCTTTCATGCATACCAGGTTCTTCTTTTCTTTACAACACCCCATGATTGCCTTCTCAGGGCGGATTACATTAGACACACCTGTCTCCTGTCTCTGGGCTCTATTCTCCTTGCAGTTCCTCTCCGCCCAGTCCCACATACACTCCCTTGTTCACACTCCCTTATCTCCCCCACACACTCCTTTTTTCACACTCTCTCTGATTGGTGATGGGGTATTGCAAAGCTTGGAGGTTTATACAAGTGGTAACTGAAAAAGGTTACAAAGCTTGCAAGAGTTACAAAGCTTAAAAGGAACAATAACTAAAGTTACAAAGTTTGCAAAAGGTTACTGAACTTAATGATCATACTATCAATGACTGAAAAGTTACAAACCTTACAACCATATTCTGCTGGATTGAGCGGAGACTTTACATAACAAGCGAGGACCCAAGGGATTTGGCATAAATTGGCATCTGGTCTGCCAGCGTCTGTCACAATATGCATTCTGCACACGTTACGTCGTATTTTCTATCCTCATCCACAGAGTATTCAAAAAGCAGAGCGTGAAAAGAGTGGTTGGAATTTGCCACTAAAATTTCCTAATGAAAGCACAGTTGTTGATCTCATTAATAAACATCAGCAAAGCTTCCAGCAGAATATTGACCAGCTGCAGGGAAGCAGAGATTTGTACATTGGGGATTTTTTTTAATAGTGGGTGGTGGGTTTTTTGTTTTGTTTTATTTTTTTAGATTGCTTTGATATTGTATCACAATGAAAATAATAGCTTAAAGAAATATTAAAGAGGAGGTGGTTCCATAGAAATTGTGTTAGTAAATGAACTTTCTGGGGAATATAAAACTGATCGAGTCATGACTTGCACAATAATGGCTGCCTCTTTATTACAATATGAAATCAATTGCCTATTATCCCCTTGAGTGAAATGTTTGATTTGTCCATAGTTTGATCTTTTTCTTTTCTTTCTTTCTTTTTTTAATAATACCACCTTGCTAGAAATACTGTCCACAGTATATTCTTCATACTGAGGTGCTACAATTTCTAATTCAGCAGCATTGTTTTGGAGAACACAGATTCATTTTCTGTGACCAAAAAGATTTTGGCTGAATACATTCCTTGAAGAAACGTTCAGTATTGCTGCTAGATAGAGAGTGAATAATAGACTGAAGAAACTTTTGGACACCATAGTGGCATAATTGTGGACAAGAAATCTCTCTCCATCGGTATGGAGAGCTCATTCTCTCACCAGGCAGTGAGTGTGAGTAGGTGAGCCAGTGGATTCCAACACGACTGTCACATGCATTTGAAAAGGAAATGTTTAGGTGACAAAAGATAGGGATTATGTTATCACTGGAAAGTGCTGTAGCAGTGTAGACGTTATTGCACAAATGCATAATTAAATTGTTACCTTGGTGGACAAAGCTGGGCAGAACATTCTGTTTAACTGTCAAGGGAGCAAAAGAGACTTACAGTTATTCAAATAAAACAGAATTACTTGTCTGAGCCCCACAGAGCAGTGCTGTTGGCATATTCAGCCTTCCTCTATGAAATTGTTTTGGCCTGAACACTTTCTCCTTTGCCATGTTGTGGGACAGGTTGCAGAGCTGCAGTGGCCCTGCTTGTTTGGCGGAAATCCTTAAAGCAGAGAGGGGAGAGTGTCTGGCTTGGGAGACTTAAGTTTGTAGCTTAGACTTGTTGCAGATTCCTGGCCTGTGACACTCTCATTTTCCCCCATTCAGTTTCCACAATCTTGCAGAGCATGTGAGAGTAGAAGGCAGAATTGCAGAATAATATGGTCCAAAAAATAGAGCATTTTAAATTGTTTTGCTCCACACAGTGGGAGCCGTGGAAGGAACATGGAGTCCTTTGACCTTAGGAGTATCTGTTGATAGTGGAAGTAAAGTACACCTAGATGGTAAGTAGAGGCAAATCCCACTGGTTTAAGCTACCCAGAGTGGTGATTTTTATTATTATTATTATTATTTTAATTTATTATTTTATTATTTTTTTGCAATTAATGACTGTAGTCCCTCAGTTGAAGTCCTGTTTTCCTGTATTTAGCAGTCTAGTTTAACAATATGCAAATGAACTGCCCCATTGCAAATGAGGTGCCCCAACTGGTATCAAAATGTAATCTTGTAAGTAAATGCTATGGTGCAAAAATATCATGAGGAATTAGTTGAGTAGAACAGCTCTTTTGAAAACTTGTGAGTCTCTGAGGTTTTAAATGGGAAGAGGCACCAAGGGAAATCAGAAAACCTTTGAGAGTTCTTTGTCTCATTAAAAGACAAAGGATAGTACAAGAGGGCTGAAGGTTGCACGTGTAGTTCCCATCTGTAAGCAAAAAAAGCAAGGTCTCTGCCAAAAAAACTGAGCCTGATTTCAGTCATCTGGAAGATATCGGAGATGTTGTAAATTTAATAAAGAACAGCCAGTATGGATTCATCACTGGAAAACCAAGCTTGACAAATTGAGGTGAATATTTTGTGTGCATTGCTAAATTGATCAGCGTGAATGAACGTCATAATTTATCTGATTTTGTGAAAGTATTTAAAATCCTACTGTGCAATAGATTAATCTGCAGTATGTGCAAGCAGCAGTATATGAAAGCAGGGCAAAAATCAGTCAAGTGCAGCAAACATTGATTTAGAGACAAGAAACAGATGGTATAAGATAAAGGAATGGTTCTCTGCTGGGTATTCTTTATTGTTTTTTATGCCTCTAGCATGAAGTAAGGGAGTGCTTGTGGAGATTTGAACTAGAAAATGTATTATACCAGGAGTATGGATACAGAGTCTGTCTAAAATCATGGGCTAGATCATCTCCCTTGAGATCCACAAGTAGAGAGGAGTACTTCCATGCTACCTGAGCTCAAAAGAGGCAAATCTTCCACTCCCAGCCCATTCCCTTTTCCAACACACTGGGTTATTCCAGACTGTCCAAGGATTGTGGAATAAGAGGGACTATTGTAGGGATTGGTTCTGTTCAATATCTTCACCAATGATTTAGATAATGGCATAGAGAGTACACTTATAAAGTTTGCGGATGATACCAAGCTGGGAGAGCTTGCAAGTGCTTTGGAGGACAGGATTAAAATTCAAAATGATCTGGACAAACTGGAGAAATGGTCTGAAGTAAACAGCATGAAATTCAATAAGGACAACTGCAAAGTACTCCACTTAGGAAGGAACAATCAGTTGCACACTGTTGCGGAGCGACAACTCACTGCTGTGGTGCCTCCCGCTGGTCGTCCAGGGAATTAGCTCTTTTCAGCTAGAAGCACCCTCTGCCGGTTGGTGCCTCACCTGCTGCTGGCCCTGTGCCCCTCCTGGGGCCCCAAAGCCCTTCTAGATTAGGGTTCTTCCCCCTGGCAGTACCCCCTCAGTCTGAGTCTCCCCTCTCAGGGGAACCCCCAACCCCTTATCCCTCCCTTGTCTCAATGACTACTGTCAGTCATCATCTAGCCCCCACTCCCTCGGGCAGACTGCAGTCTGTACCATTCAACATCGGCAAGGGGGGTCAGACCAGTTGCCTCTGTCTAGGTCTGGGCTGCTCCTCTGCAGTCTTACTACCCTTTTGTGGGCCTTTACCTCAGCCTTCGGCTCTGCTAGGCTGGAGCTCCCCAGCTCCCTCTGCCCTAGGTACCCTCCTCAGCTTCCCTAGCAGCCAGGTCATCCTCCTCTCTCCATGAAGCTAGAGAGAGTGTCTGTCTCAGCTCCTGGCTAACAGCCCTCTTATAGGGCCAGCTGTGGCCTGACTGGGGCATGGCCCCATCTGTGGCTACTTCCCCTAATCAGGCTAGCTTTTCTCCAGCTACAGCCCTCTCTTAGGGCTGTTTTAAACCCTTCGAGGCATGGTAGGGTGACTACCCCGCCTCACACACATACAAAATGGGAAATGACTGCCTAGGAAGAAGTACTGCAGAAAGGGATCTGGGGGTCATAGTGGATCACAAGCTAAATATGAGTTAACAGTGTAACACTGTGGCAAAAAAAACGGCAAACATTTTGGGATGTATTAGGAGTATTGTAAATAAGACACGAGAAGTAATTCTTCTGCTCTACTCCATGCCGATTAGGCCTCAACTGGAGTATTGTGTCCAGTTCTGGGTGCCACATTTCAGGAAAGATGTGGACAAATTGGAGAAAGTCCAGAGAAGAGCAACAAAAATGATTAAAGGTCTAGAAAACATGTCTTATGAGGGAAGATTGGAAAAAATGGGTTTCTTTAGTCTGGAGAAGAGAAGACTGAGAGGACACACGATAATAGTTTTTCAAATATATAAAAGGCTGTTACAAGGAGGAAGGAGAAAAATTGTTCTTCTTAACCTCTGAGGATAGGACAAGAAGCAATGGGCTTAAATTGCAGCAAGAGCATTTTAGGTTGGACATTAGGAAAAACTTCCTAACTGTCAGAGTGCTTAAGTGCTGGAATAAATTGCCTAGGGAGGTGGGGGAATTTCCATCATTGGGGATTTTTAAGAGCAGGTTTGACAAACACCTGTTGGGGATGGTCAAGATAATACTTAGTGCTGCCTTGAGTGCAGGGGACTGGACTAGATGACCTCTCGAGGTCCCTTCCAGTTCTATGATTCTGATTGTAGGGTCAGGTGACTTATCTCACTGCCCCCACCCCTTCACCTTTCCTTAGGAACATTAATAAGGCTTCAAGCTGTATTATCTTTCCTACAGAGTTCCTTCTTCCAGTGGAACTTGTCTTGGGAGATAGGAAGGAGGGAAAGTAGTGCCACAGGTATTAGTGGGCAAGACGTACTAGCCTGGAGTCAAAAGACCCTGAGGTGAAATCCTGGCTCTGCTGAAGTCAACAGCAAAGCTCACTGTTGACTTCAATAGTCCCTGGTTTCCACCACTAGATTGTTTCCAGCTCTGCTCTTGATTCCCTATGGGAACTTGAACAATTCACTAACACCTTCTGTGCCTATATTACCCCTTCTGTAAATTAGGGGGAAACTACACTTGCCTACTGTGATGAGTGAAGGAAGGTGACCTGGGAGCTGCTGATCAGTCTGGCACTAATTGGCTCCCCCAGAGAGGCCTGATTGAGGAATGAAATGTAATTACCTTATCGGATAAAAGAAAAGGAGTACCTGTGACACCTTAGAGACTAACCAATTTATTTGAGCATAAGCTTTCGTGAGCTACAGCTCACTTCATCGGATGCATGCAGTGGAAAATACAGTAGGGAGATTTTTATACACAGAGAACATTCAACAATGGGTGTTACCATACACACTGTAAGGAGAGTGATCAGGTAAGGTGAGCTATTACCAGCAGGAGGAAAAAAAAACCTTTTGTAGTGATAATCAAGGTGGGCCATTTCCAACAGTTGAAAAGAACATGTGAGGAACAGTAGGGGGGAAAATAAACATGGGGAAATAGTTTTACTTTGTGTAATGACACATCCACTCCCAGTCTTTATTCAAGCCTAATTTAATGGTGTTCAGTTTGCAAATTAATTCCAATTCAGCAGTCTCTCATTGGAATCTGTTTTTAAAGTTTTTTTGTTGGAATATTGCGACTTTTTTAGGTCTGTAATCAAGTGACCAGGGAGATTGAAGTGTTCTCCGACTGGTTTTTGAATGTTGTAATTCTTGACATCTGATTTGTGTCCATTTATTCTTTTTATGTAGAGACTGTCCGGTTTGGCCAATGTACATGGCAGAGGGGCATTGCTGAAAAAGCACAAGAGCAAATCCACACAGACACACCCCTAGAACCCTGAGCAGGGGTATTCTATCTTCTACTCAAGATCCATAAACCTGGAAATCCTGGACACCCTATCATCTCAGGCATTGGCACCCTGACAGCAGGATTGCCTGGCTATGTAGACTCCCTCCTCAGGCCCTATGCTACCAGCACTCCCAGCTATCTTCGAGACACCACTGACTTCCTGAGGAAACTACAATCCGTCGGTGATCTTCCTGAAAACACCATTCTAGCCACTATAGATGTAGAAGCCCTCTACACCAACATTCCACACAAAGATGGACTACAAGCTGTCAGGAACAGTATCCCCGATAATGTCACGGCAAACCTGGTGGCTGAACTTTGTGACTTTGTCCTCACCCATAACTATTTCACATATGGGGACAAAGTACCCTCATGGCCCCACAGTATGCCAACATTTTTATGGCTGACTTAGAACAACACTTCCTCAGCTCTCGTCCCCTAATGCCCCTACTCTACTTGCACTATATTCATGACATCTTCATCATCTGGACCCATGGAAAAGAAGCCCTTGAGGAATTCCACCATGATTTCAACAATTTCCATCCCACCATCAACCTCAGCCTGGACCAGTCCACACAAGAGATCCATTTCCTGGACACTACTGTGCTAATAAGCGACGGTTGCATAAACACCACCCTATACCAGAAACCTACTGACCGCTATACTTACCAACATGCCTCCAGCTTTCATCCAGACCACACCACACGATCCATTGTCTACAGCCAAGCTCTACAATACAACCGCATATGCTCCAACCCCTCAGACAGAGACAAACACCTACAAGATCTCTATCAAGCATTCTTACAACTACAATAGCCACCCGCTGAAGTGAAGAAACAGATTGACAGAGCCAGAAGAGTACCCAGAAGTTACCTACTACAAGACAGGCCCACCAAAGAAAATAACAGAACGCCACTAGCCGTCACCTTCAGCCCCCAACTAAAACCTCTCCAGCGCATCATCAGGGATCTACAACCTGAAGGATGACCCATCACCCTCACAGATCTTGGGAGACAGGCGAGTCCTTGCTTACAGACAGCCCCCCCCAACCTGAAGCAAAAACTCACCAGCAACCACACACCACACAACAAAAACGCTAACCCAGGAACCTATCCTTGCAACAAAGCCCGTTGCCAACTGTGTCCACATATCTATTCAGGGGACACCATCATAGGGCCTAATCACATCAGCCACACTATCAGAGGCTCATTCACCTGCACATCTACCAATGTGATATATGCCATCATGTACCAGCAATGCCCCTCTGCCATGTACATTGACCAAACCGGACAGTCTCTATGTAAAAGAATAAATGGACACAAATCAGACGGCAAGAATTATAACATTCAAAAACCAAAGGAGTACTTGTGGCACCTTAGAGACTAACCAATTTATTTGAGCATAAGCTTTCGTGACCTACAGCTCCCCGAGGAGGAGGAGGTATTTTTTCATGCTTTGTGTGTATATAAAAAGATCTTCTACACTTTCCACAGTATGCATCCGATGAAGTGAGCTGTAGCTCACGAAAGCTTATGCTCAAATAAATTGGTTAGTCTCTAAGGTGCCACAAGTACTCCTGTCTATTCTTTTTGCGGACACAGACTAACACAGCTACTACTCTGAAACTTATCAGGATAGCAAGCTGGGTTAGCTTTTGGATTAATTAGTGCATCATCTGAGGCCTGATTAAAAAAGGGAAGGGAGAGAAGCAGGGAGTTCTCCAGGAAGGGAGACATCTACTCCTCTTGAGCCCTCGGAAAAGGGCTAAGGATACAAGGGATGTTGTAAATAGTACTGCTGCACAAAACTGTAAAAGTGTGTAGTGGAGGGAACCTAACTGAACAGCATGGTGTGGAGATCCAGCCAGTGAAGTCTGAGCACATTTCTATGGCACAAGAAGGCAAGGAGCAAATCATGATCTGCTACACCTGCCTATAGTAGAAAGTCTTTATACCTGTAAATAGCAAGAGCTATGTTAGTGCTAAGTATTCACAGAATCATAGAATATCAGGGTTGGAAGGGACCTCAGGAGGTCATCTAGTCCAACCCCCTGCTCGAAGCAGGACTAATCCCCAATTAAATCATCCCAGCCAGGGCTTTGTCAAGCCTGACCTTAAAAACTTCTAAGGAAGAAGATTCTACCACCTCCCTAGGTAACAGATTCCAGTGTTTCACCACCCTCCTAGTGAAAAAGTTTTTCCTAATATCCAACCTAAACCTCCCCCACTGCAACTTGAGACCATTACTCCTTGTCCTGTCCTCTTCTACCACTGAGAATAGTCTAGAACCATCCTCTCTGGAACCACCTCTCAGGTAGTTGAAAGCAGCTATCAAATCCCCCCTCATTCTTCTCTTCTGCAGACTAAACAATCCCAGTTTCCTCAGCCTCTCCTCATAAGTTATGTGTTCCAGACCCCTATCATTTTTGTTGCCCTTCGCTGGACTCTCTCCAATTTATCCACATCCTTCTTGTAGTGTGGGGCCCAAAACTGGACACAGTACTCCAGATGAGGCCTCACCAATGTCAAATAGAGGGGAACGATCACGTCCCTCCATCTGCTGGCAATGCCCCTACTTATACATCCCAAAATGCCATTGGCCTTCTTGGCAACAAGGGCACACTGCTGACTCATATCCAGCTTCTCGTCCACTGTCACCCCTAGGTCCTTTTCCGCAGGACTGCTGCCTAGCCATTCGGTCCCTAGTCTGTAGCTGTGCATTGGGTTCTTCCATCCTAAGTGCAGGACCCTGCACTTATCCTTATTGAACCTCATCAGATTTCTTTTGGCCCAATCCTCCAATTTGTCTAGGTCCCTCTGTATCCTATCCCTGCCCTCCAGCATATCTACCACTCCTCCTAGTTTAGTATCATCCGCAAATTTGCTGAGAGTGCAATCCACACCATCCTCCAGATCATTTATGAAGATATTGAACAAAACCGGCCCCAGGACCGACCCCTGGGGCACTCCACTTGACACTGGCTGCCAACTAGACATGGAGCCATTGATCACTACCTGTTGAGCCCGACAATCTAGCCAACTTTCTACCCACCTTATAGTGCATTCATCCAGCCCATACTTCTTTAACTTGCTGACAAGAATACTGTGGGAGACCGTGTCAAAAGCTTTGCTAAAGTCAAGAAACAATACATCCACTGCTTTCCCTTCATCCACAGAGCCAGTTATCTCGTCATAGAAGGCGATTAGATTAGTCAGGCATGACCTTCCCTTGGTGAATCCATGCTGACTGTTCCTGATCACTTTCCTCTCATGTAAGTGCTTCAGGATTGATTCTTTGAGGACCTGCTCCATGATTTTTCCGGGGACTGAGGTGAGGCTGACTGGCCTGTAGTTCCCAGGATCCTCCTTCTTCCCTTTTTTAAAGATTGGCACTACATTAGCCTTTTTCCAGTCATCTGGGACTTCCCCTGTTCGCCACGAGTTTTCAAAGATAATGGCCAATGGCTCTGCAATCACAGCCACCAATTCCTTTAGCACTCGTGGATGCAACTTGTCCGGCCCCATGGACTTGTGCACGTCCAGCTTTTCTAAATAGTCCCTAACCACCTCTTTCTCCACAGAGGGCTGGCCATCTATTCCCCATGTTGTGATGCTCAGCGCAGCAGTCTGGGAGCTGACCTTGTTAGTGAAGACAGAGGCAAAAAAAGCATTGAATACATTAGCTTTTTCCACATCCTCTGTCACTAGGTTGCCTCCCTCATTCAGTAAGGGGCCCACACTTTCCTTGGCTTTCTTCTTGTTGCCAACATACCTGAAGAAACCCTTCTTGTTACTCTTGACATCTCTTGCTAGCTGCAGCTCCAGGTGCGATTTGGCCCTCCTGATTTCATTCCTACATGCCCGAGCAATATTTTTATACTCTTCCCTGGTCATATGTCCAACCTTCCACTTCTTGTAAGCTTCTTTTTTATGTTTAAGATCCGCTAGGATTTCACCGTTAAGCCAAGCTGGTCGCCTACCATATTTACTATTCTTTCGACTCATCGGGATGGTTTGTCCCTGTAACCTCAACAGGGATTCCTTGAAATACAGCCAGCTCTCCTGGACTCCTTTCCCCTTCATGTTAGTCCTCCAGGGGATCCTACCCATCCGTTCCCTCAGGGAGTCGAAGTCTGCTTTCCTGAAGTCCAGGGTCCATATCCTGCTGCTTACTTTTCTTCCCTGTGTCAGGATCCTGAACTCAACCAACTCATGGTCACTGCCTCCCAGATTCCCATCCACTTTTGCTTCTCCCACTAATTCTTCCTGGTTTGTGAGCAGCAGGTCAAGAAAAGCTCCCCCCCAGTTGGCTCCTCTAGCACTTGCACCAGGAAATTGTCCCCTACGCTTTCCAAAAACTTCCTGGATTGTCTATGCACCGCTGTATTGCTCTCCCAGCAGATATCAGGAAAATTAAAGTCACCCATGAGAACCAGGGCGTGCGATCTAGTAGCTTCTGTGAGTTGCCGGAAGAAAGCCTCATCCACCTCATCCCTCTGGTCCGGTGGTCTATAGCAGACTCCCACCACTACATCACCCTTGTTGCTCACACTTCTAAACTTAATCCAGAGACGCTCAGGTTTTTCTGCAGTTTCGTACCGGAGCTCTGAGCAGTCATACTGCTCCCTTACATACAGTGCTACTCCCCCACCTTTTCTGCCCTGCCTGTCCTTCCTGAACAGTTTATAACCATCCATGACAGTACTCCAGTCATGTGAGTTATCCCATTGTTTGGTTGGTGGTTAAGGCCATATCAATTGAGGAAAAACACATATCAATTGGGCTTCCTCTTAAAGGTGACTGCATTTACAGCATTACCATATATTTATCAGCAACCTTTATTTTTACAAAAGGTAAGACCCATTATTCAAGTATATAGAATATGTTTTCACCAACAGGAATAAAATACTATTTGCGGTGATGATATGCATCACTGTTTTATTCTTTGAACACATTCAGAAGGCTTTCCTTGCCAGAGCTTTAAAACTGTCAAATGCTGCCTGATCTTTTGACATCCTGCTGTGATTTAAATTGTGTACTCATTTACTGCCCCTGGTAAACAGACCTGTTGCTTTGTGGATTTCAGTCATCTGGATGCATTTTAGCCAAATACTAATCTTCCTCTTCTCTCTGGTTTTCTTTTTAATAGACTTGTTTTGAAAGACAGCTAGAGTTATTTGGAGCTGACTTTTAAAATGGGCCTGGCTTGATCTTTCACACAATTGCTAGGAGGGTGTAAACATTTATGTTGAATGGTACATTAGTTTTTTGAAATAAAAATTCTTTCCTACTGAGTTCTAGAAGAACCCACTTATTTATGTACAAGAGATTAGAGAAACACTTTAAATAGTATCATTATTTTAAATGTTCCGGTTAGTCATGGAGTGCTGTGTTTAGGGAGAATCCCCTGCCAAAACTTTCCATATAACTCTCTCATCTATATAAAAAAACAGTGTAGATCTGATGGCGTTAGAGAGCAGTGCAGCAAGCAGGGAGGTGTGCAAGATGGGGATTCATATGCCAGCATTAATACAAAGTTTGGTGTTTGAGAGATGGGGAAACAACCATGCAAGGAACCTTGCCCTTGTAAGAGTCGCCATGTTTGCATGAGGTAGCCTTGCCCTGCACCCAGGTTCTACAATTAAACCCAAAAGGAGCAGTCAATGGATGGGCAGGGTTATGACTCTGATTTCTGGTTCAAGAATAGGACCAGTGTGCAGGAGGGAGCTTATTGTGCCCCTGAAAAGGTGTCGTGCAGCAGTGAATGCTGCCCCTGATAAATGCATTTTCCCTGTGCATAGGGAATTTGGAACAATTGTGTCCTCGAGGCAAAAATCCCGCCTCAGTCACTCCTAGAGCGACTGTTCCTATGCACCACCCCTTATTTTGCAATTTGTGCCGGTAGCACAATCTGCTCAAAAGATTGGAGTAGTTGCTCAGTGGAACATGAAAATGGAAAATCTGCCTAGGCATCTGCCACTGGAGTATTCTCATCCTCACCCATAGATTTGCTACATGCACTTCATGTGTTGATTTTTTTTTCAGAGTATTAGCACACATTTGACTATGTACTTAGATTTCAGCTGCAAGCTTCTTAAATGGCAGTAATTCAGATACATAAAAGTGCATGTCTAATCCAAGCCCCCAGTTTCAAGTAGAGCAAAACTACTAATCCTGCCATAAATTAGCTTAGACCCTGATCCTACATTTCATTGTGCCCAGCAATCCACCTCCATCCCTGATCACAGTCCAGGATTGGGCCTCAGACATACTAAGAACGCTTCTAATAATATAAGATCCTTAGGTAAACCTATTTTATAGATCCTAGTACATAGGCGCTAACTTTTGTGTTTGCCCATGGATGCGTTTGAAGAGGTGTGTGGTTGGGGGGGCACTCTGCCAGTTTTGAAGAAGGCTATTTTCATCATATTTATACACTTCTTTCGTATTCTAGTTATTGAATATCTGTCTATCATTGGTATCTTCACTATTTTAATAATGATTCAATTGTTATGAACTACACAATTATTCTCCTGAATTACAGTATACTAAAATAATTGCAATCACCTAAAAGCTGTCTTCACTATCATCCCAGTTTAAAGACATTATGTTTCACTGTAGCTTTCTGGATGAAACTGTTGTCAATCTTATTTACATCTAGGTTCTCTGGTATTGTTTTGATGAACGTTAAGGAGAGCTATATTATTCAGTTGCGTCTGTCCCATTGATGACTGGAGATAATTTTTAAGTCTTTTGAAGCTGGAGAGTGAGTTCGGGATGATACAGACACAGTGAGAAGGATTCAGTTTGCAGTACTCTGGAAACAGTGCTTCCAGAGTACTTCAAATGACTCCATGATCTCTTTCTTGATGGGTAACAGCTAATTTAGGAACCGTCATTTTGTATGTATAGTTGGGATTATATTTTGCCACGAGCATTACTTTGTATTTAACATTGAATTTCATCAGCCATTTTTTTGCCAAGTCACCCAGTTTTGAGAGACCCTGATGTAATTCTTTGCAGTCTGTTTTGGACTTAACTATCTTGAATAATTTTGTGTCATCTGCAAACTTTGCCACCTCGCTGTTTACCCCTTTTGCAGATCATTTATGAATATGTTGAACAGCACTTGTCCCAGACCAGTAGAAACCCCTCAGGGACACCACTATTTACCTCTCTCCATTCTGAAAATGGACCATTTATTCCTACCCTTTGTTTCCTATCTTTTAATTGGAGTGCCTGCGAATGCTTTCAGGATCATCAACACTTCAACCTCCCTGGACACTCAATTACAGACCTAAAAGTCGCAATTATTCAACAAAAAAAACTTCAAAAACAGACTCCAACGAGAAACAGCAGAACTGGAATTAATCCTCAAACTGGACACCATTAAATTAGGCTTGAATAAAGACTGGGAGTGGCTGAGTCATTACACTAACTAAAAACTATTTCCCTATGCTAATTTTCCCCCTACTGTTACTCACACCTTCTTTCAGAGTAACAGCCGTGTTCGTCTGTCTCCCACCTTGATTATCATACACATTGTGAAGAGAGTGGTCACTTTGGATGGGCTATTACCAGCAGGAGAGTGAGTTTGGGGGTGGGGGGAGCAGAGGGTGAGAAAACCTGGATTTGTGCTGGAAATGGCCCAACTTGATGATCACTTTAGATAAGCTATTACCAGCAGGACAGTGGGGAGGGAGGAGGTATTGTTTCATGGTCTCTGTGTGTATATAATGTCTACTGCAGTTTTCACGGTACGCATCCGATGAAGTGAGCTGTAGCTCACGAAAGCTTATGCTCAAATAAATTGGTTAGTCTCTAAGGTGCCACAAGTCCTCCTTTTCTCTTTTCACACCTTCTTGTCAACTGTTTGAAATGGGCCATCCTGATTATCACTACAAAAGTTTTTTTGTCTCCTGCTGATAGTAGCCCACCTTAATCGATTGGTCTCCTTAAGAATTGGTATGGCAACCCCCATTTTTTCATGTTCTGTGTGTGTGTGTGTGTGTGTGTGTGTGTGTGTGTAACCTTCCTACCATATTTTCCACTGCATGCATCTGATGAAGTGAGCTGTAGCTCACGAAAGCTTATGCTCAAATAAATTGGTTAGTCTCTAAGGTGCCACAAGTCCTCCTCGTTCTTTCTGCTGATACAGACTAACACGGCTGCCACTCTGAAAAGGATCATCTAAGGATCCTTAATTTAATTTAATGAGAAGGCTTTTGTTAATCACCCTGCTTCTGTTTATAAACAAACTCCCTGCCCTAGGGGGAGAAGTTGTTAGCAGCACAGAACTCAGATTCCATACGCACTCCTGGGTGCTGAGCACCCACTATTTTTTTTCCCATGGGTGCTTGAGCCCCAGAGCACCCACAGTGCCTGTGCCTAGTACAGTCTTATTTAAGAAGCATGTAATACCATAGCATTTAGGCATTGTTCCAATGCATGCTGGTCATCAGTTACTTTTGCCTCTTCGGTATCCTGTACCGAGTAAAGTAAATTACCCAAGTACAACATGCTAAATCAAGAGATTCTTGTCTCTGAGTGAAGGGTCCTCCACAGGTTTATTGCAAGGGGTGTGGGGAAGGATTGTCCTAGAAACACAGACAAACCCACTTTAATGATTGTTTCTCTGACTTTTCTGGACTTTTGTTCCATCACTTATTTTTTTTACACTAATTCTGTACCTTATCATAGCACTAATGGTGCAATACTCTAACTTGACAGCATTTCATGTATAAATCCTGTATGATCAGAGGTCTAGATTTTGGCCTTCCACCCCAAAAAAATACAACTGTCAGATGAAACCTGGTATTCATTTGTGCTTAAGGGATCAGGAAATCTTAATAAAATAGGAGAGAGAATTTTAAACATTTGTTTCGATCAGTTAGAACATGTCTGGGCTTGTACAGGACAATGTATCTTACTGTAAAGTGAATTAGCTCATTATAAATGAAATGATTTGGCAATTTAGAAAACTCTAGTAAATGCACTAGAGAAAATACTATCTAACTGTACTGCACTGGATCCCAAGGGATAAACTGGATAATGTAACGAGTATCTTCAGTTTCTAGCACTCTTGGGAAAAGGTTGGTACAAACAAGCATAACTTTAAATTTTTGTATAATTGCTGAGTGTACCACTTTGCCTGCTTGAAAGTTTTGTCACTGTAGCAGCAGCCAAAGGACTGACATCTCTGTTCAGTGCATTGGTTCTGCTGTGTTTACCATGGCAAGTTATTTATTTAAACATCTCATGTAGTATGTCTGCTATTCACATATTATAAGATACATAGGTGGCACAATGCTGAGAATTGCATTGCAGCAACTAGCTACCAGTCATCTATGATTATTGTTACTTGTTTTTGTTGTTGTGGGCTTGTCTACGCTACAAAATTAGGTCAACTCAAGTTAAGTCAACCTACAGCCACTGCAGTACAGTAGAACCTCCCAGTTATGAACACCAGAGTTATGAACTGACCAGTTAATCACACACCTCATTTGGAAACAGAAATACACAGTTAGGCAGCAGCAGAGACCAAAAAAAAAAAAAAAGCAAGTACAGTACCATGTTGAACATAAACTACTAAAAATATAAAGGGAAAGTTTAAAAAAACCTTCTTGACAAGGTAAGGAAACTGTTTCTGTGCTGCTTTCATTTAAATTAAGATGCTTAAAAGCAGTATTTCTCTTCTGCATAGTAAAATTTCAAAGCTGTATTAAGTCAATGTTCAGTTGTAAACTTTTGAAAGAATAACCATAATGTTTTGTTCAGAGTTATGAGCAACCTCCGTTCCTGAGGTGTTTGTAACTCTGAGGTTCTACTGTAACTAAATTGGCTGTTTGGTGTCCGCACTATCCTCCTTTGCCGGTGGTGCGCATCCACACCAGGACCAGTTGCACCAACTGAAGGGGGGCACTGACAGCCAGAGTGTGAGGGCACGGTCAGCTGTGCAGGGCTCACAGCTGGAGTTGATGTAGTTAGGACAAAGCAGTGTCTGTGTACACATTGCATTACTTACATCATGTGTTGGCTGCCAGCCCCACCATCCTAAGCTCCGACAGCCTGGAGCCCTGCCACCGCCACCTCTCAGTGAGGGTTTGGGACCAGGAGAGGGATATCCTGAGCCATCCCTGCCCTAGGGCTGACAACCTCAGCTCTGAGCCAGGTGCTGGGCTGAATTTCACAGCAGGGAGCCTACCGCAGTGAAATTGACATTCTTGTTGGTTTCATGGCTGCTACTATTTCACATTTCCACTCTGGCTGTCAGCCCGCCTGGGGTTCCCTGCCAGAGCCATCTGGCTCCTAACAGTCAGAGACAGAGATCAAATGTAAGTGCCCCTTTGTAATTGGAGATACTATTATATTTTCAGGCCTATACCTAGTTCATCTTATTTTGAGGATGGTGAAAAATATGAGGTAATACCAGACAATATTCCCAGTGCATTTCAAAAATATATCATTGTCACTCCAGTCACTCATCAGGGAAACAAATACACCTCTACCCCGATATAATGCGGTCTGATATAACACAAAGTCAGATATAATGCTGTAAAGCAGCGCTCTGGGGAGCGGGGCTGTTTTACCTCGTTATATGCAAATTCGTGTTACCGCAAGCGGTTCCTCTGGCCCCCCTTACTTGCTGCGGCCCCCCTGCCCATCTCACCTCCGCTCCACCTCTGCCTCCTCCCATGAGTGCACCACAGCTCCACTTCTCCTCCCTCCCAGGCTTGCCGCGCCAATCAGCTGATTGGCATGGCAAGCCGAGGGGGGAGAAGCGGAGCAGTGGCAGCGGGCTCAGGGGAAGAGGCAGAAGCGGAATGGAGGTGAGCTAGGGTGGGGAGCAGTTCCTCTCCCTACCCCAATATAATGTGGTCTCACCTATAAGAGGATAAGATTTTTTGGCTCCTGAGGACTGCATTATATTGGGATAGAGGTGTATATTCTATTGAAGCTGCTTACTGATTTTGCAGAACAGCTGGCTAGTCATAAATAGAGCTGGCTGGAAATCTTGATCGAAAAATCATTTCAATGAAAGTATGCTTTTCTACAAATACATTTCAGAAAATCTTTCAAAGTACATTCCCAATGGGAAAAGTTCTTCCTAAATAGGTTATCACTATTGATTTTAACATTCCAGTTGTGCAAATCATCCTGCCAGGTGTTGGTAATACCACCTACATTGAATGTATGCTCATAATTGCTAAATTCCTCTTGTTTGTTACCCAGGCTTCTAGAATTGGTATAGAAACAATTAATGAATGTCTTTGCTTCCTTGGTTAATTGTTCTCAGCATCTTAATTTCTGTACTAAATGAGTCTTAATATCTTTTTGTTATGAGTTTAACACTCTGCTGACTACTCTAGCCAGTCTGTCCACAAGGAGATTTGTTCACCTTTTGCTGAGGTGGAGGCCCTCCAAATGATAGTTTCCTTCCTCCTTCCCCCTCATAAAAGATGGACCAATGTTCCACAAACCCACACCTGACATCACTTACCTAGCCAGTGGTTCACTTACACAATCTTCTGCCATGTCTTCTTTTGCTTGTAGGACAGGAAGGATCTCAGAGAAGATCCCTTGTATAGTCATCATCTTCAGCATATTTGAGTTCCCTGAATTCATTTATTACCTGAGGTTTCCTGTGATGCAGTGGTCACTAGTGCCAATATGAATCAATCAGCAGTGGATCCTTCACCATAGTCTGCAGAAGCATATCCAATCTTAGAGTGACATCTCATGTCTTGGCTCCAGGAAGACAGTACACTATCCTGTTGTCCATTTGTCCTTTGAAGAATGTTTTCGATTGAGTATTGGAGCCCCAACAAGCATTGTCAGTCTTCTTGGATGGCTGGAGTACTCTTTGTGAGCAAGCTTACTTTTCTTACAGTTGGACTGAAATAACATCCACAGCTGTGTCCTGAATCTCTGTCCTTTCCATTGGACCAGCTGGATCTTTAGAGATATCTTCCACAGTTTCCAAGCTGAGGACTTTGTATAGATGGGAAACTTCTTGCAGTGTGGAATTCCTTATGGTCCTCTTCAGTCAGATGGCCACAGCTTTCCCATCCTCATCTATCTCCAGCAATGAGGAATGCCTATGATCTCTTGCTTCTGGTGGTTTTGAACTGGCAGGCCTCCTCTCTGACTTCTTATCTCTCCATCTCATTTGTGGCAAGCTCCTTTCTTCCTTGAATCCAGGGTACTGATGTTTCCCAAACCTGGCCATCTAGGAAAGCAGGGGGAGCCTGGGCCACAGATGTGAGCAAGCCAGGCCTCAATCCCTGCCCTGGGCTAGGCTGAGCCAGATCAGCTGCTGCCACGTGCTTCATCTATGTGGTGTGGTGGCTCTTGCTGCTCAGCTAGGTGGCATTCATCGCCCTGGCCATCAGTGAAACACACACACCAGCCTACCACCCTCCACTACCCAGGGTAGGACCAGCATACAATCTCCCTGCCACCCTTGCAGGATGGAACTGTCCCACTAACCCCACCCCTGCACCGAGTAGCTGGTGCCAGCTTCCACCTCCCTGTTGTTTGGGTGGGGCGGAGCAGGGGGGACGGTGACTATTTTTTCATGGGGGAAAATGTCAATTCATCAAAACCAAAACTGTTCCCAGGGAAAGGAGTGGGTTTTGATGAATTTGACTTGAAAAAAAGTCTTGAAATTGTCAAAACCTCCTGTTTCTACCTTCTCTGAATGAAAAGGCTTTTTTTTTTAGTTTGAAATGACTTTGCATTTAGAAATTTAACTTAATTTATGGGTGGGGTTTTTTAGAGGAAAAGGTCAATATAGAAACATGTTTCAAAATTATCAAAACATATTTTGATCCAAACCAATTTTGGGGTGGGGGTGGGGAGGTTGTTAGTTTGTGAAAACTTTCACTATTTTGACTTTTCATCAGGATGGGGGGAAAATTTTGAAATTTCAAAGATTCTCATGGGATGGGAAAACTGTTTCCCACCCTGCCCTATTTGTGATCTTTACTACCTGTCTTATCGTTACATGTGCATGTGAATTACTGTGCTCTACTTGACGAAATGTGAGACCTGCTCATGTGTTCATAAACATGGCACTGTCCAGCAGCCTAAAGAGAACCCTTAAAAATTGCTGACCGAGGTGATTCTTCTTTAGCTCAAGTGGTGTAAGCCTGTATTTATTAGATCAGAAGGTTCTGAGTTGTGTCTTGCTACTGCATGCATTTTCATGTCTGTGTGCTAGGTTTTGTATGAAAAGTATTTTTTACAAATTCTTCATGTGAAAATGGCTCCACACACATATTGTTACAGCTTGAGATGCTAAGAATTTGCTACAGGGATTTGCTGCTGAAAGGCAGCAAGTTAGGTCCTGTGAAGTGGGAAGATTAGATTTACCCACAAGTCCATTAGCATCACTGAATGAGAGTTAAGATGGAGAAATCGACTCTTCATACAGACAATTAATTTTAATACCATTTAATGTTGAAATAGTGTGTTGGGATTACTCACTCTTGAAATAAGATGCTGGCTTGCAAAGACCAATTTAAATGCTGTGGTCTCTTAAAGAAACGGCTCTTTTTGTACCTAGGTTTCCTCTGATCCTTTTGTAATTTTAAAATATTTGGCAATATTTAAGTTTCCTCAAGGGTAAGGCTTTCTAAATCCGTTAGTTATTGTACATATCTACAATTTTTGTTCAAAATACTTCAATGCCACACAATACCTGTGTGTGTACTTTTGTTATAACAGTATGACACACAGTGTCTGTATTCTTTCCTGTATATATTATATATTTTGTGAACCTGCTTGTCTGCATATTTAATTATGTATAAAAAGTAAAGATGGCTCAGGAAGGTCAGAGGATTATTCAGACACTCAAATACACATTATGCGTTATGTGATTTTTTTTTAAAGAGCATTATGCATATTATGTCCCCATTAGTATACTGATTATAAAGCTCCAGTACCTTGAGCACATTCCTTTTATTCTCTTTTAACAATATATTACCTCTTCTAAATTTTCCATTATATGCATTCTGGTTAGATTATTCTGCTGTATTAAATCCACCTGTGAATTTCTCCTTTTTAATTCCAAATATTTAGCTATTAGAAATTCTCTTTTGGCATTTCATCTTTAAGTTCAAGATAAATTTCTTTGCTAAGTATTGCAATAAAAACAAAAACACACAGATTGCTTCTGCTGTCCCTGCTTAATATTCTGTTCTGATGAGTTCTCACTTCTCAGTATGCTCTTATGATGAGACTTGGCCAAAAAAATAATTAAATCCCCCCTCCTGCAATAGTGGTGTTCTATTTTAGGTGATACACCTTTCTCTGCTACACCGGTAACATAATCCAATGGCTGGAACTTGAAGCTAGACAAATTCAGACTACAAAGAAGGCATACATTTTTAACAGTGAGTAATTAACAGATGGAACAATTTACCAAGGTTCATGGTGGAATCTCATCACTGGTGATGTTTAAATCAAGATTGGATGTCTTTCTAAAAGAAATGCTCTAGGAATTATTTTTGGGAAGTTGTTTGGCCTGGATTGTATAGAAGATCAGACAAGGTGATCACAGTGATCTGTCCTGGCCTATGAATACATATGTAATACCAACCTAAAATTCTCTTTGGTGTCCAGAATGTTCTCAAGGTAATATTCTGTTTGTATTTACATTCTGCTTATATTCACTGTAACTTGAAGGAACCTATGTTTCCAGCTTTATGAATCTGTTCACAGAACATTTTGACTTTAGGATCTTTTTATTCTTGACATGAAGTATTATATCCCTTTTAGTGACAGGTTTCAGAGTAGCAGCCCTGTTAGTCTGTATTTGCAAAAAAGAACAGGAGTACTTGTGGCACCTTAGAGATTAACAAATTTATTTGAGCATAAGCTTTCGTGGGCTACAGCCCACTTCATCAGATGCATAGAATGGAACATATAGTAAGAGGATATATATACATACAGAAACTATGAAAAGGTGGAAGTTGCCAGACCAACTCTAAGAGGCTAATTAATTAAGATGAGCTATTATCAGCAGGAAGAAAAAAAATCTTTTGTAGTGATAATCAAATGGCCCATTTCAGACAGTTGACAAGAGGTGTGAGAATGCTTAACATGGGGAAATAGATTCAATTAGTGTAAAGCATCCTCACACCTCTTGTCAACTGTCTGAAATGGGCCATTTGATTATCACTACAAAAGTTTTTTTCTCCTGCTGATAATAGCTCATCTTAATTAATTAGTCTCTTAGAGTTGGTCTGGCAACTTCCACCTTTTCATAGTTTCTGTATGTATATATATCCTCTTACTATATGTTCCATTCTATGCATCTGATGAAGTGGGCTGTAGCCCACGAAAGCTTATGCTCCACCAAATTTGTTAGTCTCTAAGGTGTCACAAGTACTCCTATCCCTTTTAGAGCAAACCTGCCTTTTAACTATTTTTGCATGTAATCTTTTATCTGAAAAGCAAGACAAACATAATGTATTAGTTGAGTGTCAAATACTGGTTATTGTATAGTGGCTATTAAAATAATTGACCAACACTGCAGAAATTAATCTATTTTCTTAATCTCCAAAGTGTCCTTAAAAGAAAACAACTGAAAATGATAAGCCTTTAAAAAATATCCATATCTAGCTTTGTTTCCACGGAAGCCCACTGCTTGAATAAATCTAGTTGAATTATAATTTTGTTGTATCCAAACATTTCATAGCCAGACAACTGTGTGGGAAATTTATTAGTACCATTACTTGTGATTACTATTTTGGTAATTTTTATCTTCATCTGGCAGAGGAAAGGAGTTATTGCCTGCTGCTACATTATAGACACCAGAAATCTTATTTTACAAAGACACATTTCCTCTTCACTATGTTAATAATCATTGCGACTGATTTCAAAGTATGAATTAGCTGAGAATGTTCATACACTGTTGATGAATTGACTGGAAGACAAAGCAGCTTACAAACTGGAGGAGATTGTTTTTCATATCGCACAAAAGCCTTTTAAAACTGATTTTTGAAAAAGTTTGTGGATTTGTTTTTCAAATTGTTGCAAATGTTTTTGTCAGTAAATATAACTGAGATTCAGACATATCAAGAAGGCGAATAAAATTAACACCCTATGTAATGGGGTGTTTACCCCCTGCTTGAAAAGGGTTAACGCAGATTGAGAAGAGGGCTAATTAATCTGACTGGCTACAGCTGCGGGGAATCAAGAGGCTAAATAATCCCCAGAGTGAGGGAGCCTAGTTGAAGAGGAGCAAGCTGGAATGGACTTATAAAGGCACGAAATTGGCAGCAGTCACTCCTGGAGAGAAGAGATGAGCATTTGGAAGCTGCATAGCCAAGAAGCCTGCAGTTGTTCCCTAGAAGAATGGATTTAGGAAGCAGCAAACCCAGGGATGGACGGCCAGATGGTAGGGAAAGGGCTCAGGGAAAGGCAGTAAGGTCTAATAGGTAATTGACCTTTACTGCTGGCTAGAACCATCCCTGAGCCAGAACTTGGAGCAGGGGGCAGGTCTGGGTTCCTCTGGCAGCCACTGGAGTGTCACTTTGTGTCAGTGAGTGAGAAGACTGCCCAGAATTGCTGAAGGAAGATTTAGGTATCCCACACACACACTCCAGGGTGCCCTCTGATGTATTGGGGTACCACTGAGCCCACCTGCTCCACCAACCTGGGCTTCCTTACACTGTCCTGCTGAGCCAGGCCCTCAAGCCTCCTCCAGTGCACACACACCGGTAGGGACACACCCAGCTGCAGAAAGGCAGGCACTTAAATCAGCTCTGCATGGGAGGGCGTCAGCTAAGGAATTGCCCAGCATTCAAGTGCACACCCCCTCTGAAGTGTAAACCCAAAATTTTATTATCTTGCGCTGTACAGAAAACTATGCAGTATAAGTTCATGAAATTTGCTCCCTCGCTCAATGTGGAGGAGCTTTCTGTCATGAATTCTACAAACTGACTTTAGAGAAAACAAAACCAAGTTTATTAACTACAAAGGATAGATTTTAAGTGATTATAAGGGATAGCAAACAGATCAAAGCAGATTACTGAGCAAATCAAACAAACACGCAAACTAAGCTTAATACACTAAAAGTAGTTACAAATAGTAATTTCTCACCCTAAATGTTGTTTTAAGAAGATTGCAGAGGTTCTTAAAGGCAAGCTGCTCTTACCTGGAGTTTTAAGCTGCAAGTATTTCTTTCACAGGCCAGACACCTTCCCAGCATTGGCTCAGTTCTCCCCCGTCCCCAGTCTTTGTTTCTTCGATGTTTCAAGCAGTCATCCTGGGCGGGGATTCAGTGAACAATGAACCCTGCTTAAGTCACTCCTTGGCCTTAAATAGATTTTACATATGGTGGGAACCCTTTGTTTTCAAGTGTGGTTCCCTCCACTCCTGCCCCCCCCCCCCGAGTGGAAAAATACTGGTATTCTATTATGGAGTCCAGTACCAGGTGACGTGATCACATGACCCTGCATGAGTCAAAGGCTGTTTGTAGCATCCCAGGAAGCTTCTCAGGAAGGTGGGAGATGATCCTCTTCAAAGACCTATTGTTCTCCTTAATGGTTCATTGACTTGTCACCAGCTAACCAGCCAGACTGATCACGTTTTGTCTGGTGGGCATTCCACAGGTGTAAACACTTTTGTGGTACAGATGTATAGCCAATATTCCTAATTTTAAATACAAAAATGATACATGCATACAAATAGGTTATGATTTACTGAATATGATTATTTATCCTTTCTAATGATACCTCACATGACCCATCTTCATAAAATACATCCTAGATATGCTATAATCATATTATAACTATTTCTATGAAGAATATGGGGCATAGTGTCACATCCTGGAAGGGGAAACAAGTAGGGTGACCTGGCCAGAGGGCCAAGTCACGAAGAAGAGGCTGCAGCTCAGGGACTGAGAGGGGGGCTGCAGACCCAGAGATGGAGGCCTGCAACCATGGGAAGGGGCATTGACCTTGTGAACTATTTCCCAGAGTGACCAGGAGGAGGCTCCATCCTAGTGGTGAGTCAAGCACTCTGTTGCTCCTAGTTAACTTTTTCTACTTTTTTCCAGGCAGTGTTGAGCAAACAAAACCCCAAAAATTTCCAGGCTTTCCTAATGTGTTCATCCCACTCCATTCTCCTCAACTTGTGTAACCAGAGTACCATACTATACATTCAATAGTCTCAACATGTTTTCAAAGAAGAAAGTATTAATGTTTCCTGTGAAGAGTATTTGACATGTTTGCCAAGTGGTGTTACCCCCTTCCTTTGTTAAAAGAGCATTTCTGTTAAATGGAAAAATGAATGACTGGTCTCCAGTTCCCTATCTTTCCTGTCTGAGCGAAGGCAATTCTGTTTCATGGCATTTATCACAGGAGAAACTTGGGTGTGGGAGCTCTTTGGTACAGTTTTTGCAGCAAATCTCTGAAAACCTCTTGCCCCCTCCTTTTGTGATGCCTTAGGCCCCATGTGACTCCATTTCCCCTAAATATGACCCTCTTGCTCCCTAGACTCAACATCACAGCCACCCTATTCCTAGCTAGCTGCAGTGTTGCCTTGACTGCTCTTTGATGTCTTAAACCATTTCTTTAATGAGATGCACTTCTTTAGCTCTGGAGAGGAGGAGGATGACCTGGCTTCCAACACTTTGTGAAGGATGCTCTTAGAAACAGTCTCTCTGCCTGGCAGATAAATGTGATTTCAGTTGTACTCTTGAGATTTAGAAAAAGCAATTTTGTTAGCACACTTTTTTGCTTTACACCCATAGACTTAAGGCCATCATGATCATCTAGTCTGACCTCCTGCACATTGCAGGCCACAGAACCTCACCCACCCACTCCTTAACAGGACCATAACCTCTGGCTGAGTTACTGTAGTCCTCAAATCTTGATTTAAAGACTTCAGGTTACAGAGAATTCACCATTTTCTCTAGTTAAATCCAGCAAGTGACCCAGGCCCCACATTACATAGGAAGGTGGAAGTATCATAGAATCATAGAATATCAGGGTTGGAAGGGACCTCAGGAGGTCATCTAGTCCAACCCCCTGCTCAAAGCAGGACCAATCCCCAACTAAATCGTCCCAGCCAGGGCTTTGTTAAGCCTGACCTTAAAAACTTCTAAGGAAGGAGATTCCACCACCTCCCTAGGTAACCCATTCCAGTGCTTCACTACCCTCCTAGTGAAAAAGTTTTTCCTAATATCTAACCTAAACCTCCCCCACTGCAACTTGAGACCATTACTCCTCATGATGTCATCTGCTACCACTGAGAACAGTCGAGACCTATCCTCTTTGAAATCCCTTTCAAGTAGTTGAAAGCAGCTATCAGATCCCCACTCATTCTTCTCTTCCACAGACTAAACAATCTCAGTTACCTCAGCCTCTCCTCATAAGTCATGTGTTCCAGTCCCCTAATCATTTTTGGTGCCCTCCACTGGACGTTTTTCAATTTTTCCACATCTTTCTTGTAGTGTGGGGCCCAAAACTGGACACAGTACTCCAGATGAGGCCTCACCAATGTCGAATAGAGGGTAACGATCACGTCCCTCCATCTCCTGGCAATGCCCCTACTTATACATCCCAAAATGCCATTGGCCACCTTGGCAACAAAGGCACACTGTCGACTCATATCCAGCTTCTTGTCCACTGTAACCCCTAGGTCCTTTTCTGCAGAACTGCTGCCGAGCCATTCGGTCCCTAGTCTGCAGCGGTGCATGGGATTCTTCCGTCCTAAGTGCAGGACTCTGCACTTGTCCTTGTTGAACCTCATCAGATTTCTTTTGACCCAATCCTCTAATTTGTCTAGGGCCCTCTGTATCCTATCCCTACCCTCCAGCGTATCTACCTCTCCTCCCAGTTTAGTGTCATCTGCAAACTTGCTGAGGGTGCAATCCATGCTATCCTCCAGATCATTAATGAAGATATTGAACAAAAGAGGCCCGAGGACCAACCCTTGGGGCACTCCACATGATACCAGCTGCCAACTAGAAATGGAGCCATTGATCACTACCCGTTGAGCCCAACAATCTAGCCAGCTTTCTATCCACCTTATAGTCCATTCATCTAGCCCATACTTCTTTAACTTCCTGGCAAGAATACTGTGGGAGACAGTGTCAAAAGCTTTGCTAAAGTTACGGAACAACATGTCCACTGCTTTCCCCTCATCCACAGAGCCAGTTATCTCATCATAGAAGGCAATTAGATTAGTCAGGCATGACTTGCCCTTGGTGAATCCATGCTGACTGTTCCTGATCACTTTCCTCTCCTCTAAGTGTTTCAGAATTGATTCCTTGAGGACCTGCCTCATGATTTTTCCAGGGACTTAGGTGAGGCTGACTGGCCTGTAGTTCCCAGGATTCTCCTCCTTCCCTTTTTTAAAGATGGGCACTATTTTTAGTCTTTTTCCAGTCATCCGGGACTTCCCCGGATCACCATGAGTTTGCAGAGCCATTGGCCATTATCTTTGAAATCACATCTGCCAACTCCTTTAGTACTCTCGGATGCAGCACATCCGGCCCCCTGGACTTGTGCTCGTCCAGCTTTTCTAAATAGTTCCGAACCACTTCTTTCTTCACAGAGGGCTGGTCACCTCCTTCCCATGCTGTGCTGCCCAGTGCAGTAGTCTGGGAGCTGACCTTGTTCGTGAAGACAGAGGCAAAAAAAGCATTGAGTACATTAGCTTTTTCCACATCCTCTGTCACTAGGTTGCCTCCCTCATTCAGTAAGGGACCCACACTTTCCTTGACTTTCTTGTTATTGCTAACATACCTGAAGAAACCCTTCTTGTTACTCTTAACATCTCTTGCTAGCTGCAACTCCAGGTGTGAAATCAGGAAGGCCAAATCATTCCTGCATGTCCGAGCAATATTTTATACTCTTCCCTGGTCATTTGTCCAATCTTCCACTTCTTGTAAGCTGCTTTTTTGTATTTAAGATCAGCAAGGATTTCACTGTTAACCCAAGCTGGTCACCTGCCATATTTACTATTCTTTCTACACATCGGGATGGTTTGTCCCTGTAACCTCAATAAGGATTCTTTAAAATACAGCCAGCTCTCCTGGACTCCTTTCCCCCTCATGTTATTCTCCCAGGGGATCCTGCCCATCAGTTTCCTGAGGGAGTCAAAGTCTGTTTTTCTGAATTCCAGGGTCCATATTCTGCTGCTCTCCTTTGTTCCCTGTGTCAGGATCCTGAATTCGACCATCTCATGGTCACTGCCTCCCAGGTTCCCATCCACTTTTGCTTCCCTTACTAATTCTTCCCTGTTTGTGAGCAGCAGGTCAAGAAGAGCTCTGTCCCTAGTTGGTTCCTCCAGCACTTGCACCAGGAAATTGTTCCCTACACTTTCCAAAAACTTCCTGGATTGTCTGTGCACTGCTGTATTGCTCTCCCAGCAGATATCAGGGTGATTGAAGTCTCCCATGAGAACCAGGGCCTGCGATCTAGTAACTTCCGTTGGTTGCCGGAAGAAAGCCTCGTCCACCTCATCCCCCTGATCAAGTGGTCTATAGCAGACTCCCACCACGACATCACCCTTGTTGCTCACACTTCTAAACTTAATCCAGAGACTCTCCGGTTTTTCTGCAGTTTCATACCGGAGCTCTGAGCAGTCATACTGCTCTCTTACATACAATGCAACTCCCCCACCTTTTCTGCCCTGCCTGTCCTTCCTGAACAGTTTATATCCATCCATGACAGTACTCCAGTCATGTGAGTTATCCCACCAAATCTCTGTTATTCCAATCACATCATAATTCCTTGACTGTTCCAGGACTTCCAGTTCTCCCTGCTTGTTTCCCAGGCTTCTTGCATTTGTGTATAGGCACTTAAGGTAACTTGCTGTTAGTCCTGCTTTCTTAGTATGAGGCAGGAGCCCTCCCCCTCATGCTCTCCTGCTCGTGCTTCCTCCCAGTATCCCACGTCCCCACTTACCTCAGGGCTTTGGTCTCCTTCCCCCAGTGAACCTAGTTTAAAGCCCTCCTCACTAGGTTAGCCAGCCTGCTCGCAAAGATGCTCTTCCCTCTCTTCGTTAGGTGGAGCCCATCTCTGCCTAGCACTCCTCCTTCTTGGAACACCATCCCATAGTCAAAGAATCCAAAGCCTTCTCTCTGACACCACCTGCATAGCCATTCGTTGACTTCCATGCTTCGATGGTCTCTACCTAGGCCTTTTCCTTCCACGGGGAGGATGGACGAGAACACCACTTGCACCTCAAACTCCTTTATCCTTCTTCCCAGAGCCACATAGTCTGCAGTGATCCGCTCAAGGTCATTCTTGGTAGTATCATGGGTGCCCACGTGGAGAAGCAGGAAGGGGTAGTGATCCGAGGGCTTGATGAGTCTCGGCAGTCTCTCCATCATATCATGAATCCTAGCTCCTGGCAAGCAGCAGACTTCTCGGTTTTCCCGGTCAGGGCGGCAGATAGATGACTCAGTCCCCCTGAGGAGAGAGAACTCTAAGTCTCTGCTACTCTGACTGGGGGAGAACTCCTTCCTGACTGCAAATATGGTGATCAGTTAGACCCTGAGCATATGGGTGAGAGACACCAGCTAGACACCTGAGAGAGAATTCTCTGTAGTAACTCCTAGCCCTCCCCATCTAGTGCCCCATCTCCAGTCACTGGAGATATTTGCTACTAACAGTCATGGATGGGCTATGTGCCATTGTAGACAACGTTCTCATCCTAGCACCTCCATAAACTTATCAAGCTCAGTCTTGATGCTAGTTAGGTTCCCTTCCCCCAACACGCTACTCCCCTTGTGAAGTTCTGCAACAGCCTTTCTCCTCTGGTTGTTAGAAATCTTCATCTAGCTTGAAACCTAACCTTGCTGATGGCCAGTTTTTATCCATTTTTTCTTTCACCAACATTGGCCTTTAACTTAAGTTACTCCTCTCCCTCCATGGTGGTTATTTTTATGTATTTAGGATTGCTCTCTCTATATCCCCTTAGCCTTCTTTTTTTGTCTAAATAAACCTACCTCCTTAAGTCTCTTCTTGTAACTTTTCATTGTTTCTCTAGGGGGTTAATGGCTTTGAAGATGGGTCCTGTAGCAAAGTGTAGCATTGGCTTAAGTGCCGATTCCATGGATGCTTCAGGGCTGGAGCACCCACAGGAAAAAAATTAGATGAGCTTAGCACCCACCAGCAGGCAGCTCCTCCCCCTCCCATCTGCTGTGATCAGCTGTTCTGTGATGTGCAGGAGGCAATGGGGGGAGGGGGTTGAGAGGGGACGGGGAGTGCTAGGGAGAAGGGGTGGAACTGGGTGGGAAGAGTCAGGGCAGGGGTGCGGGTTTGGCCTGGGGCAGAGTGGGCGTTGAACACCTCCAAAGCAATGAGGAAGCCAGTGCCTGTGAGCATAGACATGGTCAAGATAAGCTATCATTTTTACTACCTTTAATTTCTGTGACCATGTGGACCAGTAGGTTAATCACTGTGGTTTCTTTCTTATAAACCCTTTCTGCACTAATCATAAAAATGACTAGGTTATACCTTTCGGAATGTGCTGTTACTTGAATAAATAGTTGCAAATCATCCACCAGGAAATTTCACACTTTGGGGCTCTATATAGTAACCACACTAGAAGCTACTTATTGTGCATGTAATTTACGTGCATAGTTTACAAATTTAATGTGTTGTTGTAATTGTATACAGTACTGAAAGTGGGCACTAGTTTACCTGCAACGTATGTAGCAATATATGACCTGGCAATATATGATTCATGATGGGCTATGCACAACTTGTGAATATAAATAAAAAATATGTATAAGACCTGATTGACATGGATCAGCTGGAAACCCTATCAAATAACATTACAGTGGTTATGTTCCTCCTGGTTTGAGAGACTTGAATATCATTGGGAATAACAAGGCTATCAAACATGAAGAAATGTCTAAAGCATTCCCTCTGTCACTCTGTATTCCAGGTGAGTGCAGCTGAGTAACTGGCAACATTTTTGCTTTTTATGTTCCCCTTTTTATACAATCTCACTTGTCGTATGCATCATAAACAAGTGCTGTGCTCCTTAAAAGAACCATTTATGGCTTTTTCACATCTTACACATTTCTCACTGTCCAGAGTGCTACTGTGCAGGGAAGAGTGAGGGACATACAGCTTCACTGTAGGCTGCAAGCTTTGCCATTAGCTGATAATTCATAATGGGAGAGATGGTATTGACTTGCCTGTGGGAATACTGTCTCTGCTTCTAGCGGTATTTCAGTTGTAAGCCAATATCACCCCATCCTCCCTCACAGTTATGTCTGACCTTTACACCAAGGTGTGACTGGACAATAAAAATGATAGAGCCTTTCTCCCTCACCTTTTGTTTAGTTCATGTAATGCCCAGAATTGCAGTACCAGAAAAGTACATGAGCTGCTCCCCCTCCTACTTCCCTTGGAGCTGCATGATGCACCAAAGGGGGCAGAAAGGAACAAGAGGATTGGCTCCAACTCCCCAAGCATCAGCCAGTGGGGGAGAGTGAGCT
The DNA here is from genome assembly GCF_965140285.1 of Lepidochelys kempii. Lineage (NCBI taxonomy): Eukaryota > Metazoa > Chordata > Testudines > Cheloniidae > Lepidochelys > Lepidochelys kempii. The sequence goes on from NC_136382.1 coordinate 62,197,556, forward strand.
ACTTTCCTCCCACAAAAGTGGTGTATATTGGGTACATAGCATCAGTTTCACACATTCAAAACAGAGTGCACTCTCTTAATAAGGTGCCCTGCTAAAAAAATAATATAGATAAGACTGTATATCAACAAACCCTACACACAAGGGGGCAGAGTTGCGGTCGTACAGACAATCTTCACTTTGTCACTTCCTGATTTATTTTTTTGAGTGCTTTACTTTGCAACCTTAATACTCTTACAATGTAGCCAAGGCATTGTCCTTTTAAAGGAAGGAAGAATTTTTTTATAAAAACCATTGTGTCCAACTGGATAGGAGTAGCACATTCTGTACTGTGCAATAGATGCGGTTGATCATTGAACCAGGAGACTTTGCCTCTTTTCCTGCTCACCTTCACTCATGGGGGAAGGGAGAAATTTCTTCCTTTAAACTTTCCTAACATATGAAAAACTAATATAGAAGTGCAGGGCTGGTATATATGAAACAGCATTAAAAATAGTGCACCATGCACAAAGTCCTCCCGTGCCCCACTGCACGATTCCCAACCAATTTTCACTGGACCACTGGAAGGCTCACCTGCCTACATAAGGACTATCTCCCTACCACCACATTTCACTGTTCTACTTCAAACTGCTGATGACTGTTTACAGCTGTTAATAAATTACAGAGATTATGTTTATAATAGAGAAAGGGACTTTCCCCCTTCTCATTTTCAAGCAAAACCAGGTCAGCTGTTAATAGAATAATAGAAGATTAGGGTTGGAAGAGACCTCAGGAAGTCATCTAGGACCAAAGCAGGACCAACCCCAACTATATCATCCCAGCCAGGACTTTGTCAAGCCAGGCCTCAAAAACCTCTAAGGATGGAGATTTCACCACCTCCCTTCCAATGATTTACCACCCTCCTCGTGAAATAGTTTTTCCTCATATCCAACCTAGACCTCCCCCACTGCAACTTGAGACCATTGCTCCTTGTTCTGTCATCTAGTCTTTCTAATGACCCCCTAGAAAGAAAATGCAAACACAACCCTAGCTTTAGATGTTACTATGGGCATTTTCTATAACGTTATGTGAACACTCGGTCTCCGTATTGATGGGTTAGCACAGTTGTGCAGAGTCCCTGAAATTATGTCACTGGCACACATTCAGTTGTTCAACAGCCTCTTCTTCTGCTGACAAAATCATTCCCCCTCTCGCCAAGTCAGAAAACACACAGCCTTTAACTTCCTTTGAGTTTTATCTCCAACAGGGGTCCCTCCCATTCTGAAATTGCCACACTCTTTACAGGTGGTCAGTGGATATGCTACACATAAAGATCCAGCCTGCACAGTTCCTGTTATGTAGTACATTCATAAATAATGTGAGAGAATAAATCTGAAGAGGACAGTCTTTTTTTTTTTTCACTATATGATGGCCTCAAGGATTCTTACTGCAAGTTAATCGCGTATATCGGCAGCAAAGAGCTTAATTAAGCACCAATAACTCGGTGTGCATGAAAGTATGTTTTAGTGGCGTGGGAGAATGTTTAGAGAGCTCGTACTACTTACTGGGTAGAAAACTAATTGGGTTTAACAGAAATTAAAATGCCACTAACAGCTTGAATAAACTTGGATATTACATTGACTTTTTCATAATAATCTCCTGCATATAAAGAGTTTGCATTCCTAACAGATTATTTAAGAGAACTAATTGGCCATCTGTTGATGGAAGGTAGGAGTGTGGTGGGCAGATTTTTGGAAAAGAAATACAATTCCTGTTGTCCATTAAGTAACTTGCAAAAGTTTGGGAAATACTGGCAATGGAGAAATCATGTATCCTGTTTGGGAAATGGTTATGGTGCCTCTATTGAACTTTTGTCTTTTTTAAGATATACTTTTATATCTGGAGAATAAATGTCTAGAAGTTAACAAAACTATCATTACTATTTCCATTCAGATACTTCTGATCAGAACACTTGCAACTTACTTTTTAAGGATTCTGTCCTTGTCTTTATCCATTGTGACAGGATTGTAAGGTTATGGTATACTATACTTAAACTTGCAAATACAGTATCCTAATATGCTAGGGAGCATCATGTTTGTCACCTAGCCAGCTCAGTGGCTTAATTGCAAATGATGAACTGGGCTAGGAGTCTATCTTGGATATTTTTTTTTTATTTTTTGTGTTTTGACTTGTTGGCTTCTGTCAGGGTTCCCTCCCCACTCTGAACTCTGGGGTACAGATGTGGGGACCCGCATGAAAGACCCCATAAGCTTATTCCTACAGGCTTAGGTTAAAACTTCCCCAAGGCACAAATCTCTATTTGTCCTTGGATGGATGGTGTGCTGCCACCACCAAGTGATTTAGACAAAGGTTCAGGGAAAGGACCACTTGGAGTTCCTATTCCCCCAATGTATTCCCCCAAGCCCTTACACCCCCTTTCCTGGGGAGGCTTGAGAATAATATCCTAACCAATTGGTTACAAGTGATCAGAGACCCAAACCCCTGGGTCTTGAGGACACTGAAAATCAAGCCGGTTCTTAAAAGAAGAATTTTATTTAAAGAAAAGGTAAAAGAATCACCTCTGTAAAATCAGGATGGAAGATAACTTTACAGGATAACAAAAGATTTAAAAATACAGAGGAATTCCCTCTAGGCTTAGTTTCAAAGTTACAAAAAACAGGAATAAACCTCCCTATAGCAAAGGGAAAATTCACAAGCTAAAACAAAAGATAACCTAACACGCCTTGCCTGACTTTACTTACTATTTTTGTAATACTAGGGAGTCGATCAGGATTGTTTGGAGGAGATGCATTTCTGCCTGGCCCTCTCAGTCCCGAGAGAAAACACACAAAGAGCACAAACAAAGCCTCCCCCGCAGATTTGAAAGTATCTTCTTTCCCGTTGGTCCTTTTGGTCAGGTGCCAACCAGGTTATTTGAGTTTCTTAACCTCTTACAGGTAAGGAGGAATTCTAGGCTACCCTTAGCTGTATGGTTATGACAGCTTCTATGTTAGTTTGGGGTGTTTTGGTGGTGGTTATGGGGGGGGTGTTTTTGGAGGAGACTTGCTTTCACTGTATATTTTGGATCTAAGTACAATAGAGTTGATACCCAGCCAGCTCAGCAATTTGAGTGAATGGATGAAAGGGTTGTTTTGTTTCCCCTTAGTTTTGCAGACATGCTGTGTAGTTGAGGCTCCTGTCTTCTCTGTAGAATTTAAACCTCTTTATCTTGTTTATTGCTCTATTGTCCTAACAAAGGAAGATACTGGGGAGAGCACAGACTTTCCAGTGCTTAGTTTTAATGATTGTCACTTGACTGTTTATGATACCTGTTATTTTCCCCTCTCTCTTGTTGCCTGATCCTTTTCAATGGTTAATAATTGTATTGATTGCCAATTGATACTAATTTAATGAGCTGGGGGTAATAGGGTTCTCATTCCAGAATCAGGCTGCACAGAATTAAAACTAACAAGTTCAGTACCTTGTGGGGAATCCCGGGGTGTATGGAAAAGACACTCACACAAGGCAAAGCAAAGCCTTAGCCACTTTAAATAAAACAATTAGTAAAGACAAGAAAGCTCCAAACCACACAAACAAATAGCGGTAATACTGTTTTACTGCTATCTCTAGTGTCATTCCTGCATATGCTCATATACTTATATGTAGGCCCCTACCAAATTCACAGCCATGAAAAACACATCATGGACTGTGAAATCTGGTCTTTTGTGTGCTTTTACCCTATACTATACAGATTTCACAGGGAAGACCAGCATTTCTCAAATTGGGGGTCCTGACCCAAAAGGGAGTTGCGGGAGGGGGGGTTTGCAAGATTATTTTAGGGAGGTCATGGTATTCTCTCCTTTACTTCTGCACTGCCTTCAGAATTGGGCAGCTGGAGAGTGGCGGCTGCTGACTGAGGGCCCAGCTCTGCAGGCAGCAGCACAGAAGTAAGGGTGGCAACACCGTACCAGGCCATCCTTACATCTACGCTACTGCTGGTGGTGGCTTTGCCTTCAGAGCTCGGATCCCAGCCAGCAGCCACCGCTCTCTAGCTGCCCAGCTCTGAAGGCAGCACCACGAGCAGCAGCAGCGCAGAAGGGGAGCAGTACCGCACCCCCCTACAATAACCTTGTGACCCCCCCCCCCCCCGTCCCAACTCCTTTTTGAGTCAGGATCCCTACAATTACAATACTGTACAATTTCAGATTTAAACAGCTGAAATAATGAAATTTGTTTTTTTAAATCCTATGACCGTGAAATTGACCAAAATGGGCCGTGAATTTGGTAGGGACCTACTTGTATGCTCTTCCTTGGGGACCTGGTGGTGAGAGACAAAGGACAAGCCCTGTCCCTGGCATGCCAAATAAGTGCGATGGTTCAGAACCCCAACACTCAAAGGAAAGTGAAACATAGCAATGGAGAGCTGAAGGAAAGCTAACCCCGGCTACATGGCAACTCAGACTATTCATTTAGATACCCCCAGCCTTCCATGTCCAAATCTAACTTCTTCATGCTCATAATATTGGAGTGTACTTTACCTATAGGTTTATATACTAAGCCTTTTAGCTCATTATCATTTTCGTCACCTATTGCTAAAACAAGTTTGTGGTTCAACTGCCAATGATGCTATCCTAAAATATTCAAGTCCAATATCAGTTCAGTGTTCCTGCAGTTGCCAGTTATTATTCTATACCAACTCCCTCTGTTGAGCAAGCTATTCCTAGTTCCCCAAAACCTAGAGTAACTGTCGGGCCATTTTATTTTTGCTAGGCGTCACAGACCAACCTTACTTATGCAAACTTGCTTAAGCCAATGTCTTACAGGATACAGGCCTGTAGGTTCCTTGTGTTGTGCCTGAGTAAAATAAAAGACTAAGCTATCTCTGTGGGCTACGCTCTCTCTTCATGTGTTTGACTATATAACACAGTCTTCCTGAGAATATTTTTGTCAAAGGCACATGGACAAAATTAGGTTTAACTGGATGAATAGGAAAAGGAATGCATCCGATGAAGTGAGCTGTAGCTCACGAAAGCTTATGCTCAAATAAATTGGTTAGTCTCTAAGGTGCCACAAGTACTCCTTTTCTTTTTAGGAAAAGGAAAATTGTTCAACATTGTTTCAAATGTGATATGACAGTAAAACTATTCTTTTGATTTTTTTCCCCTTAATAGTTAGGATTATATTGATGAAGTGCTATGCTATTTACCCAAGCTTTTCTGTGCTATTGTCTCATTAAAACTACACCAGTCTCTACACAGACAAAATTGATTAAGCTGAATTCATCCCTGGGGTAACTCTGTCAGTCAGTGAAGTTAAACTGGAAATGATTCTGGCTCATAGCCTTCACTGGCCAGTGTAGAAGCAGATCCCTTCTCTATATTAACCATGCATTGCTTTAATTTGCGCCCCTTACAAAGTGTTAAGTATCCTCAGTGTCCAACTTTTCAGTTTTGGACCCCAAATCTGGAGTCATTCCATTTTCTTCAGTAACTGCCGAGTTTCACTGGAGTCAGAATTTATCTTTCATTTTCAGAGTGAAGATCAAGAGATCACAACCAGAACTAGGGATGTGACATACTATGGGTTAGATTCTTTTTTGTGATTCACAAATACTGTCTCTGTTTTACACAGTTCACAGTGGACATGCTCTGTGACTGGCGAGACCATTGAAGAAAATCAGATGGTCCAATTTTTCCTGGTGTGTAATTCTTAGTTGTAATGAGGCTTCATTTGTAGAGCCCAATGAAAATACACAAACTGGAGAAACTTCAATATTTAAAACCACAGTTCTCTGATAGGCCTTTTGCTGTAAACTCAGTTTCTCTATGGAGTCAAAAAACCAAAGTCCATCTATGTCCCCTACTTTGGGTACAATTTTCAAAAGTGCTTACCATTGTTAACAGAAGTGCACCATTTAATTTACACCATCTGGTCAAAGAGTGGTCATCAACAAGACACAACAGGGTGCGTCAAACTGGAACAGCTTCTGTTTTGACTGCACTTTTAAAAAATGCTTACAGTTGTTAGTAGAAGAGCGTCATTTAATTAACACCATCTGGTCCAAGTGTTATATTTCTTTGATGATATATGAAGAGAGTCCACTGTGCCTCAGGTGCATTGTTAGGTATGAGGCCTGTAATCACCCCCCAAAAAGCAGTGATGTTGCATATCCTGGAGTGTCTTAATATAATTTTATAAAACTGCTTTGTAGAAATAATATTGCAAATAAATAATTTGCTACAAATAATTTAGAGAGAACTGTGCAGTTAAAGGTTTCAGAGTAACAGCCGTGTTAGTCTGTATTCGCAAAAAGAAAAGGAGTACGTGTGGCACCTTAGAGACTAACCAATTTATTTGAGCATAAGCTTTCGTGAAGTGAGCTGTAGCTCACAAAAGCTTATGCTCGAATAAATTGGTTAGTCTCTAAGGTGCCACAAGTACTCCTTTTCTTTTTGTGCAGTTAAAGCAATTATGTTTACAATTTAAACATATGTAAAGCTTATTTGTACATGTTTGGCTTCCTCTTGTCAGGACCAGGAATCTCCCTGACCTTCTCCCTCATTATCCCAGGTTCCTTTTCACTGTATGTTTAGATTCTTATGCTACACCATAACTGTGGTACCTAATTGTGGTATCCTCAGCACAACATCGGCTAGTCCATCCTTGAAATAACTAGAGAGCTGTTTTTGATTTATTTTGTATCTTTGGAGCAGCCTGGGGCTGAATCCCAATCCAGCTGCATTTTGAAGTGGTCCAAAGAGGCACTGCTGAGAAACCTGTCTTAGGCCTGGTCTACACTACGAGTTTGTCGGATTTAGCAGCATTAAGTCCGAATTAACCCTGCACCCATCCACACAACAAAGCCATTTTTTTCGACATAAAGGGCTCTTAAAACCAATTTCTGTACTCCTCCCCAACGAGGGGATTAGCACTGAAATCGACATCGCCGTTTCGATTTAGGGTTAGTGTGGATGCAATTCAAAGGTATTGGCCTCCGGGAGCTATCCCACAGTGCACCATTGTGACCGCTCTGGACAGCATTCTGAACTCAGATGCACTGGCCAGGTATACAGGGAACTTTTGAATCTCATTTCCTGTTTGGCCAGGCAAGCTCATCAGCACAGGTGACCATGCAGAGCTCATCAGCACAGGTGACCATACAGTCCCAGAATCGAAAAAGAGCTCCAGCATGGACCGAATGGGAGGTACGGGATCTGATAGCTGTATGGGGAGAGGAATCCATGCTATCAGAACTACGTTCCAAAAGATGAAATGCCAAAACATTTCAAAAAATCTCAGAGGCTACATCAGGCTACACAGAGGCTACACAGTGCTGTGTGAAACTTAAGGAGCTCAGACAAGCATACCAGAAAACCAAAGAATCAAATGGATGCTCTGGGACAGAGCCCCAGACATGCCGCTTCTACGCTGAGCTGCATGCAATTCTAGGGTGGGCTGCCACCACTACCCAACCCCTGTCCGTGGACTCCGAGGATGGGATACTCTCCACCATGGCTGAGGATTTTGCAGATGGGGAAGATGAGGAGGAGGAGGACGAGCTTGGGGAGAGCACACAGCACACCGTTCTCCCTGACAGCCAGGATCTTTTTATCACCCTGACTGAAATACCCTCCCAACCCAACGAAGCCGGAGAAGGGACCTCTGGTGAGAGTACCTTTTTAAATATAATACATGTTAGTATATCCAGGGAAGTAAGTGGATGAAGGAATAAGCCCCCTAACCTTTCACTCCCTTTTTTTCCTCCAGCAGCTACAAATGTTTCAAGCCTCAGCCTCTGGGACAGAGGAGGATCTCAGATAAGGCGGCGAAACGCACTAAAACGCACGCGTGATGACCTGTTCTCTGAGCTCATGCAGTCATCCGGCACTGACAGAGCTGTGTGGAGGGACATAATAGCAGAGTACAGGATGGTGGCCGATGAACGTGAGGAGAGGTGGTGGCAGGAAGATCAGAGGAGGCATGAGGAAATGCTGGGGATATTGCGGGATCAAACGGACATGCTCTGGCATCTAGTGGAGGTTCATGAATGGCAGCAGGATCACAGACTGCCGCTGCAACCCCTGCTTTACCGCCCTCCCTCCTCCCCAATTTCCATAGCCTCCTCACCCAGACGCCCAAGAACGCGGGGTGGGAGGCTCCGGGCACCCAACCACTCCACCCCAGTGGACAGCCCAAGCAACAGGAGGCTGGCATTCAACAAGTTTTAAAGTGGCCTTTTCCTTCCCTCCTGCCCTCCTCCCACACCCCACCCTGGCTATCTTGTGAGTTATCTCCCTATTTTTAAAATCAATTAATAAGGAATACATGTTTTTTTAAATGATAGTGACTTTATTTCCTTTGCAAGCAAGCTGTGATCAAAAGCGGGAGGGCGAGTGACTTACAGGGAATTAGAGTCAACCAAGGGGATGGGTTTTCATCAAGGAGAAACAAACAGAAGTGTCACACAGTACCCTGGCCAGTCATGAAACTGGTTTTCAAAGCTTCTCTGATGTGCACCACTTCCTGCTGTGCTCTTCTAACCTCCCTGGTGTCTGGCTGCACATATTCAGCGGCCAGGCGATTTGCATCAACCTCCTACCCAACCATAAACATCTCCCCCTTACTCTCACAGAGATTGTGGAGCACACAACAAGCAGCAATAACAATGGGAATATTGGTTTCGCTGAGGTCTGAGCGAGTCAGACTGCGCCAGCGACCCTTTAAACATCCAAATGCACACTCTACCACCATTCTGCACTTGCTCAGCCTACAGTTGAACAGCTCCTGACTACCATCCAGGGTGCCTGTGTACAGCTTCATGAGCCAGGGCATTAAGGGATAGACTGGGTCTCCAAGGATAACTATTGGCATTTCAACATCCCCAACAGTTATTTTCTGGTCTGGGAAGTAAATCATAGAATCATAGAATCATAGAATATCAGGGTTGGAAGGGACCCCAGGTGGTCATCTAGTCCAACCCCCTGCTCGAAGCAGGACCAATTCCCAGTTAAATCATCCCAGCCAGGGCTTTGTCAAGCCTGACCTTAAAAACCTCTAAGGAAGGAGATTCTACCACCTCCCTAGGTAACGCATTCCAGTGTTTCGCCACCCTCTTAGTGAAAAAGTTTTTCCTAATATCCAATCTAAACCTCCCCCACTGCAACTTGAGACCATTACTCCTCGTTCTGTCATCTGCTACCATTGAGAACAGTCTAGAGCCATCCTCTTTGGAACCCCCTTTCAGGTAGTTGAAAGCAGCTATCAAATCCCCCCTCATTCTTCTCTTCTGCAGGCTAAACAATCCCAGCTCCCTCAGCCTCTCCTCATAATTCATGTGTTCCAGTCCCCTAATCAATTTTGTTGCCCTTCGCTGGACTCTCTCCAATTTATCCACATCCTTCTTGAAGTGTGGGGCCCAAAACTGGACACAGTACTCCAGATGAGGCCTCACCAATGTCAAATAGAGGGGAACGATCACGTCCCTCCATCTGCTGGCAATGCCCCTACTTATACATCCCAAAATGCCATTGGCCTTCTTGGCAACAAGGGCACACTGCTGACTCATATCCAGCTTCTCGTCCACTGTCACCCCTAGGTCCTTTTCCGCAGGACTGCTGCCTAGCCATTCGGTCCCTAGTCTGTAGCTGTGCATTGGGTTCTTCCGTCCTAAGTGCAGGACCCTGCACTTATCCTTATTGAACCTCATCAGATTTCTTTTGGCCCAATCCTCCAATTTGTCTAGGTCCTTCTGTATCCTATCCCTCCCCTCCAGCGTATCTACCACTCCTCCCAGTTTAGTATCATCCGCAAATTTGCTGAGAGTGCAATCCACACCATCCTCCAGATCATTTATGAAGATATTGAACAAAACCGGCCCCAGGACCGAGCCTTGGGGCACTACACTTGATACCGGCTGCCAACTAGACATGGAGCCATTGATCACTACCCGTTGAGCCCGACAATCTAGCCAGCTTTCTACCCACCTTATAGTGCATTCATCCAGCCCATACTTCCTTAACTTGCTGACAAGAATACTGTGGGAGACCGTGTCAAAAGCTTTGCTAAAGTCAAGAAACAATACATCCACTGCTTTCCCTTCATCCACAGAACCAGTAATCTCATCATAAAAGGCAATTAGATTAGTCAGGCATGACCTTCCCTTGGTGAATCCATGCTGGCTGTTCCTAATCACTTTCCTCTCATGCAAGTGCTTCAGGATTGATTCTTTGATGACCTGCTCCATGATTTTTCCAGGGACTGAGGTGAGGCTGACTGGCCTGTAGTTCCCAGGATCCTCCTTCTTCCCTTTTTTAAAGATTGGCACTACATTAGCCTTTTTCCAGTCATCCGGGACTTCCCCGGTTCACCACGAGTTTTCAAAGATAATGGCCAATGGCTCTGCAATCACAGCCGCCAATTCCTTCAGCACTCTCGGATGCAACTCGTCCGGCCCCATGGACTTGTGCACGTCCAGCTTTTCTAAATAGTCCCTAACCACCTCTATCTCCACAGAGGGCTGGCCATCTCTTCCCCATGTTGTGATGCTCAGCGCAGCAGTCTGGGAGCTGACCTTGTTAGTGAAAACAGAGGCAAAAAAAGCATTGAGTACATTAGCTTTTTCCACATCCTCTGTCACTAGGTTGCCTCCCTCATTCAGTAAGGGGCCCACACATTCCTTGGCTTTCTTCTTGTTGCCAACATACCTGAAGAAACCCTTCTTGTTACTCTTGACATCTCTGGCTAGCTTCCCTTCCTGTAGCCGTTAAAACAGATCAGAGTTCCTGAAGACGTGAGCGTCATGAACCTTCATCTATCTTCATCAATCTTTATACATCTTGCTGGCAGCAGACTGCGCAGTACAACCGCTAGCCATCGTCATCATCTGGGTGCTTGGCAGAAGACGGTGCAGTATGACTGCTGGCCATCGTCTTCTGCTGGCTACCGGCAGGACTGAATCGCCATGAGATGAAACTTAAAAGGGAAATGACCTGGCTGAGTCACTCCCATGTTTGTCCAGGCGCCCCTGACCTCATCGAGGTCGGTTAAAAGAGCACCCTGGACTACATCAATGACGGCTACCAGTCATATTGCACTGTCTGCTGCCAAAAGGCAATAAACTGCTGTTGTGTAGCAATGCAATACCTCATCTGCCAGCACCCAGGAGACATACGGTGACAGTTAACTGAGTGGGCTCCATGCTTGCCTTGCTTTGGCGTCTGCACAGGTAACTCAAGAAAAAAGGCGTAAAACGATTGTCTGCCCTTGCTTTCACAGAGGAAGGGGGGGCCTGATGATATGTATCCAGAACCACCCGTGACAATGTTTTAGCCCCATCAGGCACTGGGATTTCTACCCAGAATTCAAATGGGTGGTGGAGACTGCGGGAACTGTGGGATAGCTACCCACAGTGCAATGCTCCGGAAGTCAATGGTTGCCTCGGTACTGTGGACACCCTCCCCCAACTACATGCACTTAGAGCATTTGTGGGGGGGGGACACACACAATTGACTGTATAAAAACGCTTTCTACAAAACCGACTTCTATAAATTCAACCTAATTTCGTAGTGTAGACAAGGTCTTAGTGGCTCTGGGACAAAGAGACAGTGAGAGTTTTGAAACTACTGCCAGACAGCACATCTCAGCAATTCCTCTGAATGGTGAATCCCAGCTTTTCCCTGATGTTTCATAGAAAAGATGGAGCAGGCAACTCATGTTGCTCCAAATTCAGCTTTAAAATACATACATATATATCGAGATTTTTTTTTAAAATCATTCTTTTGGAGGGAAGCTATGCCTTCCTTAGAAATGGGGAAAAGATGGTGGACCGAAACAGGAACAATTGGTTGGGGGATCAGGGCCACCTCTAGATCAGGAGAATGTTATCTAGAGCACAAAATAAAATGGGAGTGGACAGGGCCAGCCCATAACATTTTGGCACCTGAGGCGGGGAGCTCAAATGATGCCCCCATGCTCCCTTGCTTGGGCCAAAACTTTGAAAGGTCTCAATTCTGCCTTCTTCCTGTTCTACTCCTCTCATGGTACTGCTCTGCTACCTACCCCAATAAAGGAGAACTAACAACTTAAAATGCCTTGTTCAAAAATTTTAAGTAACACTTAGCTTTCAGATGCCTGAACAGCAAATGTAACTTTTCTTGTCTGCATAGTAAACACTGGCATTTTTATCTGTTTAAATAATCAAAGTTGTGCTTTCTGTGCCTTCTTGGTTGCAGATTTGAACTGCTTCCTGAAGGTCCACAGTCTGGGCCAGCTCATGCTCCATTAAGATGGTTGCAAGGCTGACCAGCCTCTCCTGTGACATTGTGGAGCGTAGATGTGTTTTTTATTAACTTCAGCTTGGAGAAGCTGCGTTCTCCACAGGCAACTGTTACAGGAAGTGTTAGAAGTATGCACAGAGCAACAAAAGCATTTGGAAAGAGGGTGGTCATCTTATTTGTGCACATATATTCCAGAACAGCCTTTGGAGTTGATCCTGCTGAAATGTATCTTGAAAGGGCTTTCAGTTCATCACCTAAATCACTCGCATCAATATCGCACATGTCATCATGTGTCAACACTGTCTCTAGTGCCCTGCATTGCTGGTGTAGGTCTTCTTCAGGTATAGTGAGGAGTTTTGGAATATCATACAACATCCCAAATATACTACTGTGTTCCTTGAGCTGCATGAAATGTTCTTCAGCTGACTGTATTGCACAATCTAGCACCTGGTTAAAGAATTCAACTTTGAATTGTTGTTTGGGATTATCCCGTGCCTCGTAATCAAAATGTCTTCTTCGGTGACTCTCGTATTGTTGAATGGGTGGGAAAATAGCTTCAGTTTGAAGTTCCTCTGCCAACTTCTGTGCACTCTTCAGAACGTTTTGAAATCCCTCATCTGAACAGTAAGACTGTAAGGATGACTTTGCTTTGTCCAGTTGTTCCATTGTTCCAGATATATCAAGGTCCACACCTTGGAGTCTCTTGCTTACAACATTTATTTCAAACAGTACGTCATGCCACAACACTAAGCCACACAGAAATTTGAAGTTATGTATGTTTCTGGTGATTCCATTTCCCTCTGCCACTGCTCTCCCACGAAGAGTTCCTGTCATAGCATTAGCCTCCATAATGGCAACTATGGCATCATCTATCTTCCCAATTTGATGTTTTATAGGCTTTATCACCTCCACGCAACTTTCCCATCATGTGGCACTCAGTTGTTTCAGTGTCAGAGAGGATGTTCCCAGATGTTGCTTCAAAATTTGCTATTGATGAGTTGATGCAGAGAAAAATACATAGATGCTTTGAATTATATTAAAAAATTCAGTAGCCTCACTAGAAGCTGATGCTGCATCACTGACCACCAAGTTCAATGAATGAGAACTGCATGGGACAAAAAAAACTCGAGGGTTTAACTCTCGGATCCATGTCTGCACTCCTCTGTTCTGTCCTCTCATGTTGGCACCATTATTGTAGCCCTGACCTCTCGTGTCAGCTATCGCAATTCCCCTATCTTCCAGCTTTTTAAGAAGCACATTTGTCATACCAGCTCCTGTAGTATCGTCAATGTCAATACATTCTAGAAATGCTCTCTGACAATCACCATTGCAGAGACATTTTCACTAAGTTCTGTTGTTGTTGTTACAAAACGCACCATTAAAGTCATTTGTTCCATTTGGCTGACGTCAGGTCCGAATAACAGAGTAATATCATGCTGACTTCAGATCTGCCACAATCTTCTGTTTGACTTTTGTTGCCAGTAACTGTATGATCTCACTTTGAATTGTTTTTTCAAGGTAGTGGTGTACGTACATTTCTTGGGTGGTGACTCTTAGACACTCTTGGAGAACAGCATCAAACTCAGCCATCAGCTCCACAATTTTAAGGAAGTTTCCATTGTTTGGCACATATAGCTGATCTGAAGTGCCATGCAGTGTTAGGGTAGCAAGCATTCTCACAATGGCAATGAGCCGTTTCAGAACATTTTGCAAATAAAGAGACTCTGATACAATCTTCTCTTGATGCTGATCATCTATGGTGGCCTTTAACCTTAGTCTCATCTCAAGCTCTTTCCACCTATGAAATGCTCTCTGGAGATTTGCTGCCTTCTCATGGCATGCCAGATTTCAAGCCAGATTTTTCCAATCCTTTGTTTCTGTAGAACCCAATGTGGCTGGAACATTAGACTGGAAGAGATTGCAACAAAAACAGTATGCGGCATTCTGGGTTTTTGAGTACATAAGTCATGGCCTCTCCACTTTGTCACCATAGGGGATTTCACGCCAGTAATGTGTTGGATGGAAATTTCTATTTTCATTGTCTTTGGGGAACATGAAGTTTTTCACTTGCTGTGGCCCATGCAGTACAAGGAAGTCCCTCAGGCTACTGGATCATCTAGACTTAAGGAACTAACTCAGCAGCAGCTGTTTCTTGCACCTCCACCACATTCTTCTCTGATCTACGCTTTTCTTCAGAAATGTGCATGGTTACATCCATTTGAGATGGAGATATGGATGCTACAGTAGCTGCCAGGTCACCTGCACTCTGACTAACTGGAAGATCAGGCATCTCCTCACCACTCACATCCTCACTGGAGCCAGAAGGCTCACCGTGAACATTTGTGTCTATGTATCTCAGGAGGGCTCCTTCCTGCTTAGATAGAAAAGCTTCCTTTGCTTGCTTTCTTTTTCTGAATGCTGCCCTAGAGGGGCATTTTCTTCTTTCACTCATGACTGCTGTTCTGTGCCAGCTATAGTGGCTCTCAACACTCAATTGAAAGGGACAAACCAGCAGGCTGGTAGCAGGACCTGAGTGAGGGAAGATTTCAGCATCTTAAGGGCCTAACTGGGTCCTACTACTCCAGTTGACTGCCTGTTCTCCTCAAGTGGGTTCAGGGAAGCAGCAGGAAACTGGAAGCTCCCTGAGAAGCTGGTGTTAATCAGTCCAGGCTCCTGGGGATGCTAGAGAGGTACATAAAAGGCCTCCTCTCTCTCCCTGCAGCTCCTGCTGCTTTCTGTTATTCCCTCTCACCTTTTCTCCTGCCTGCCTCTTGTTCTCTCCTTCCTCCAGGACAGCACACCACCATCTCTGTGCATCTAGAGCAGAGAGAATACATATGCACCAGCAGCAGACACAATTTTCTACACTCTGGGTCCTGGTGGCGCCCCCTCTCCCCCCCCACACACAGTCTGGCACCTGAGGCAGTCGCCTCAGTTCACCTCATGGTAAGGCCGACCCTGGGAGTGGAGAGAGTTAGTGCATGTAATCAGAGCTGCTTGACAAATTTTGATTTTTTTTTCTGAGGAGCTGTATATGCAATCATGGGTAAACAGCTGGGTCCCCCAAGGATCTGTATGGGGACTTGTGCTGTTCAATATATTCATAAATTATCTGGAAAAGGGGGTGAGTAGTGAGGTGGCAAAATTTGCAGACGACACAAATTTACTCAAGATAGTTAAGTCCAAAGCTGACTGTAAAGTGTTACAAAGGGATCTCACTAAACTGCGTGACTGGGCAACAAAATGGTGGAGGAAATTCAATAAGTACAAAGTAAACCATACAGAAAAAAATAATCCCAACTATATATGCAAAATGATGGGGGTCTAAGTTAGCCATTACCATCCAATCAAGAGCTCTTGAAGTAGTCATGGCTAGGTCTCTGAAAACACGTGCTCAGTGTGCAGCAGCAATCAAAAAGCGAACAATATTAGGAACCATGAGGAATGGGATTGATAAGACAGAAAATATCAAAATGCTGTCATATAAATCCACACCTCAGCTACTGCATATAGTTCTGGTCGACCCATTTCCAAAAAGATATATTAGAATTCGAAGAACAGAGAAGGAAACAAAAATGATTTAGAGGTATGGAACAGCTTCCATACAAAGAGAGGTTTAAATGACTGACCATTGAGAAAAGAGCCAATTAAGGGAGGACATGATAGAGGTCTATAAAATTATGAAAGGTGTGGAGAAAGTGAATGAGGATGTGTTACTTACCCCTTCTCCATAATACAAAAACTAGGTGTCACCCAATGATATTATTAGGCAGCACGTTTAAAAGAAACAAAAGGAAGTGCTATTTCACACCAGACACAATCAACTTGTAGAACTCATTGCCCGAGGATATTGTGAAGGTCAAAAGTATACCTGGGTTCAGAAAAGAATTCAAAAAATTCATGGAAGATAGTCACTGATGGACCTATTAGCCAAGATGGTCAGGGACACAACCCCATGTTCTGGGTGACCCTATACCTTTGATTACCAGAAGCTGCGAGCGGGGTTGGATCACTTGAAATTGTCCTATTCTGTTCATTCCCTCTGAAGCATCTGGTGCTGTTCACTGTCAGACAGAATACTGGGCTATGTGGACCATTGTTCTGATCCCATCTAGCTGTTCTTATGCTATGTCCATTGGTATTTATCATTATAATTGTAGCTTAGGTAGAAAATCCTACATTTTGGAGTGGGTTATGCTTGTGAAAGTGCATTAATAATATCTAGGGTATGGCTTTGGAAACAACAGAGCAAGTAATTGAAAAAAAAATGAAAATTCTCATTTACCACGTTTGATAGACTGTACATGAAGTACCCCTTATGCTTACTTTGAAGAAGATGACTGTAATTGTTTCTGATGGCATCCACTGTAGCTCTGACCAGCAACAGTGTACCTGGATATTGCCATGGCTGTTGAACGGTCAGAAATCAGTATCTCCTGATGCCATTTTGTAATTGAGTATATTTACGGTCTTGCCACTAGCACTCTAGTTAAAATGTGCAGCTGGGCTTATGCTTCAAAAGAAAAAAGTTGGCCTGTATGAGGTACTACTAATCTGATTCTGTCTGTGTTAGGACTCACACTTTTTAATGTCTCGGGCATGATACCAGTCTCAGCTACACATTTCTGCAGACAATGGAAATGGAGATCTATTTTTTTGAAGTGTTGGCAAAATTCTGTTGGCAGACTGTCTTGCAGAGGGATTTACAAGATTGTCCATGCCTAATTGTTTTTTTTTTTCTGGGCCTTTACTAATGCCCTGCCAAGGGCCTCTCTGTCACCTTCAGTTATGATAACTAAATCCTTCAAGAATGTTTCTGGGCTTTCCTGCTGTACAAAGCAGGGGATTTGCTTGTCACATCCGTGAAACAGATTTCAAGTGTCAAAACCACTCACCTGTCCACAAAATTGCAATAGCCTTATTCAGTAAACATTCTTCTGCCCTTGGTAGAGTTAATATAGGCTACCTTTTTGATTTTTAAGTAGTAATGCTGCTTATTTTTGGGAATAATGGCATTTTCTTAGATGGATATTCAACTGGTCCTTTAAATTGCACCAAGTGGACATGCTTAATATTTTTTCAAGTAAAGTTAAGTCACGGAAGTCTGCACTATGGGCTTACATTTCCCATCTTCTTTTGTTTTACCTGTGGGAATGTTAAAAGCGTGAATTTCAGTCCGAGTACTAGCGTTAGGGTTTGATAGCAAAAACGGTGTCATTGTAAGCAATTATAGGGATATGTCAATTATTCAGAGTTATCTGGATCACTTGGTAAGCTAGGCTCATTTGAACAAGAGGCTTTTTAATACAGCCAAATGAAAATACATCTTAAGAATAAAGAAAGTAGATGTCAGGCACTCTCTCCGACAATCAGGCCCCAGTGGTTGGAGCGTTGGTCACAGCCAGACATAGGATTGGGCCTGAGCCAAGGGTGGACCCAGAATCAAGATCTGGGGTCAATGCTGAGATCAGAGTCCATAGACAAACCAAGACCAGAACCATAGCCAGCGTCCAGCGACAGGTCAGAGGTCGAAGCTGGGCAGTCAGAGTTCAAAGACAAGCCAAGTCTGTACCAAAGTCAGAGTCCAGATATGGGCCGGAGGTTGAAAACTAGATAGTCAGAGCCTGAGGGCTTGCAAGGGATCAGGAGGCAGAGGCAAAGCTGAAACAAGCCGGTGATGAGGCTGGAGCGAGGCTAGTGCAGGGCAAGGGAAGGGCTCAGGCAAGGCTAAGGAACAGGAGCAGGATGGGAGTCACTGGAGTCTGGTGCACTGCAAGGCAGTAGGGGGTTCCTGGCTGCATAGGGTTCCTTCCTGCCTGTTGCTCAGACTGATCTGCAGCTCTGCTGGGCTGTGGAAATACCTGAGCTTTGTGTCATTAGACCCAGGCTCTGCTCAGTGATAGGCTGCTGCTGCAGCAAGCCTGGGGGCTGACTCAACACAGGCCCAGCTGAGTGCTGACTCATTGCAGCTACTGAAGAGCCCCCTAATTTGCCTGTGAGTTTGCCTCACAGTAGGTCACCCTTAGAAGGTGGAGGACTGTATTTTGGACCCTGAAAAGGATTTCAGAGTCATGGTGGATAATTAACTGAACATGAGCTGACCGTGTGATGCTCTGGCTAAGAGGACTAATGCAATCTTGAGATGTATAAGTAGGGAAATGAGGAGCTAGGAGTAGAGAGAGGTAACATTACCTGTGTTCAGAGCATTGGTACAACCAATCCAGAGCGTTGGATAATCCTGTATCTCTTTTCTCAGCACTTTCCAGTTTTTCAACATCCTTTTTAAAGTGATGGCACTAGAAGTAGACAGTATTCCAAAGACTGGCAAATCTGTCACCAGCGAAAAATTATAGAAGCTCAATCTATTTAGATTATCAAAGAGACTGTTAAGGGGGCATGGTCTATAGGTATCTACACTGAGAGATTTCTGATGGTAGAGCATGCTTTATTCTAGCAGACAATAGCATAACAATATCCAGTGTCTATTAACTGAACTTAAATAAGTTCAGACAGGAACTAAGGTACACATGTATAAATGAGGGTAATTAGCCACTGGAATAACTTACCAAGGGACGTAGTGGACTTTCTTGATCACCTGAAACTTTTAAATCAAGATTGGATGTGTTTCTAAAATATATGCTCTAATCCAATCAAAAGTTATGACCCTCATGGAGTAATAATTGAGTGAAATTCTGTGGCCTTTTATTATGCAGAAGGTCACATTAATGATCATATTGGTCCCTCCTGGCCTTGGACTATGAACCTATGACAGCAATAGCTAAAAGGCCTGATTATCATTTACACTAAGGCCACTTTAGGCAGTGGAAAGTGGCTTTTCAGTGAGTGTAACTGTAATTTATGCCCACGTAAAGGCCACTTTACACTTCTTGAGTGATATGTAAATTACAATAAATTCATAGAGGGGGCTTTAGGAACAGAAGGATCATTATGCTCAAGTAGTATGACATCCTGCACTATACACTCATAGAATTTCACCGAGTAGTGCCTTCCTCAAGTCCAATGACTTGTTGTTAAACTAGGAGCACATCTACTAGAAAGACATCATAGGTCTTATCACTAGGCCCGTGTTTTCCTAACCATTTCTATTCTAAACTACCTTTTTCAGTTATTTCTAATTTTCCAAATCTTTGACCTTTCGGGCTGAAATCCTCAGGCCTCGTCTCTTTCTAAAAATTCACCCTCAGGAAAATCTGAATAAAACTGGGTGAGCTGTTTTGGAGAATGACAGTCAAAAAATACACTTCTCCCTTCTCCCTGGCACTTTCCCCCCCTTTGACCATAGCTACTGACAAAATGATTGGCAAATGATAACAAAGTTGAAATTTAGAAGCAATTGTTCAGAAGAAAGAGAGATGTATTTTGGAGTCTGGGTGAAAATTGCTTTTGATTTGACTGAAGTAGGAAGGTCTGATGACCAGAATTGATGCTTGGACAGTCATTTAACAATGCTAGTGCTTTTTAATAACTAGCGCCCAGCTATTCAAAGTAAAGAGGCCTGCAGTGTATATGTGGGCATGTCAGGTTCTGGTAGGTGTTTTTAAAAATTTAGCATGTTAATGGTTGCTACTTATTGCATCTTGCAGTTATTGGACAATATAGTCTGAATCTTGCTTACTGGTTACTCAGTAGAGACTTCCAGGATTTTCAGTATATGCAAATAATTGTGCACTCTCCGAGACACAAGCCCTTTCTCCTTCATTGTACAGTTACATGCATGGTCTCTGTCAAAGGTGCACCTTTTGTTACTCAGTTTTGGAAGGAATGTAGTAGCCTATTAGATCTTTAGTTGTTAGTGAAAGTCCAGGTACCAGTGGTGATGAAGAGGTGTTCTGCTCCCCACCCTCCATCTGCAGACTAGATGTTTCTTGCCCATGCTCAAGTTATCCATGCCTTTGTCGCATTCTGGTTGGATTGCAGCAACACCCACACTATTACAGCTACAGTTTATGAGCATGAAAACACTTTAATGCAGAATGGACCTGCCAGCTTATTTCGCATAAGGAACACAAGAGTTGTGCTGTGCAGGTAGGGGACCATATTTCCCTATGCTGAGTACAGGACACCTGGTAAAATTACTCATATTCAAGTAAGTTCAATGGCAATCAATCAGAACTGTGCAGTACAAACATTCAAAATAACATCAAATTGACTGATCCCCTGTTAAAAAGAAATACTGAGTAGTTGGATTATTTTAATTTACCTTCTTATCTTTAAGTCTTTAGGGTTCACAGGGGTAGGGGTGACGAACACACCCCTACCCCCCACCACACACCTACTGGGAAAGGTCACACACACACACACACACACATGCCTCTCTCACATGGAAGGAGGAGGATGACTGAGAATGAAACGACCCTCCATTCCCAGTGCTCTCTGCCCTCCATGCTTGGCTGGGCCCCTGGGATGGACCCACCTCCCCTGATACCTGGTACCACATCCTCCCGAGGCAACACGTGGGCAGGGGGCATGCAGGGTCACATGCCTCCCCTCCTCAGATTTCTTCCAGGGTTCACACGAGAATGTGGCCAGCAGTATCCTTTCAGCACTGTGTGGGAGGGAAGGGATGGGAGCTGCTTCCAGCGGCAGGGGAGGAAGAGGTGGGAAAGGGATGACCTGGCCTGTGTCTTTGCAGAGCTCATCTCTTCTCTCCCCCTCATCCCAAACTTGTCCCTTCCTAGCTGCACAGTGCCAAAAGGCAGCTAACACCTCCAGGCTGCTGCTGGCCAGCGACATAACCCAGCCACCTCTGGCTACAGTATGGGCCGGAAGGAGTTAAGCCCTAAGGATGCATTATGCGCCAGGGCACAGGGAACCTGTCTGCAGGGGCTTCAGTGAACCCAGCCAGAGAGGCGGCTCCATAGGGGAGGGTGCCTAGGGAACGGAGCAGCCCCATGCTCCCTGGGGGCAGGACCGAGGGTGGGGAGGTGCAGGTGAAGAGGGTGCTAAGCCCCTGCCCCAGAAGGTGCTGTGGAGCCTGCAGGTTTGGAGCATGAACAGGTGGGAAATCACTTCTTCCCCCCACCACTCCAGAGCTTAGCTGAGGGTGGAGAGGCTTCCCCTGCCAGCGCTGCTTGGGACTTTGGCATATGCAGGGCTCAGCTCCTCCTGGTCAGTGCCCTGGGCCGGAGGGTCTTGGGCTTTCCCGGGGTGCCAGCCCAGCCAGAGGCACTGGGGGAAGGAAGGAGCCTGCCAGGCTGTTGATGAGCTGAGAGCTCTGACCAGGGGCTGGTTCTCTGCACAGCGCTGGGAGCGGGACACGCCCCGCTGGGGGGCATATGGAGGAGCAGTGCGGTGGGGGGGGGGGCAAAGCAGGGAGAGGACTGCAAGAGGGGGAGAATGTAAAGGACTGATGGGTGGCAGCAGAGGCAACATGTAACCAGCCGCCCACGTGGCACCTGCTTTCACACACCAGCTACTGCAGCGTGCAGCCAGTGCCAGCCAGAAACGGGGCAGGGCCCTGCTGGATGACAGCCGGCACACAGCGGGGACTGCGCTGGTGGACCAGCAAGGGGAGTGGCCGGTCCCATGTGCTGCATCGTCGTCCGTCCACCAGCCTTGCACAGCAACCCCCCTCATTGGCTACTGGACCACCCACCCCCACTTACCGCTGGCGGGCAGGCGGCTGGCGAGCAGGGATCCAGCCAGCAGCAGGACCCGCCAGTGCTGATGTGGGGAGAGACAGAAAATACAGGACAATTTGCCAGTTTTAAAGAAAAAGTCGGGACACCTGCAAGAGGGCTTAACTAGGGGACTGTCCCTTTAAAAATGGGATGCCTGGCCACCCTAGTGCTGTGGAGACTGCAGCGCTTTTAAAGCCGCTTCCAGTGCAATTTAGAAGTGTTGGCTTTGCTCCATATGGTTGGGGCCAGAGGTGTCTTAGAGGTCATCTCTCTATATATTTTGACTTGGTAGATGGAAACTATTAATATATCAGGGGGTCGGGGGCAGGGTGTTCTTGGCTTGGTTTTCTCCCCCCGCCCCTAGTTTTGTTCAAACAAACACAGAGTCTGCTACCCTTCTGGTCATGCTAAAAGCAGATTTATGTACATGAGTTTGTATAGTGTCATAGGTTGTATAGTTTCATAGTGGTAGAGGAGGTGTTGAGCCCCATATATAAGGAAGCTGTGCACAAATGGCCATATGTTTCCTTTTTTTTTTTTTTTTTTTTTTTTTTGCCAAGATGCCCCTATGGCATGTATCCTCAGATTTAAGCTACTATCCAATTTTCAGGAACTGCTGTAGGAGTACGACATCTGCCTGGGGGCTACACAGTAAACTTGGATGCCAAGGCTCTAGGAGGGATGCTTTTGCAGAAGGAAGCCATCGAGCCAGAAACCCCTTTCTCCAGAAGCATTTTCTTAAAGCACGTAGGAGGAGGCAGGCTGGCCTGAACACAAGGTCTGTCCATTCTGGAAAAGTCCTATAGAATTCAATAGGAAGTGGTGATCTTCTTTTGTTCGGGGATGGGTTTTTTCCTCTTCCCTCTAAAGAATTGGGAGCGGCCATGGTTGGAGAGGGACAATGCTCTGAGGTGGTACATGGAATTTTTTCTCAGGTGCTTGGCTGGTGGGTCTTGTTCACATGTTCATGTTTCAGTGTTCCAGTTGGAATAAATTTTCCTCAGGTCAGACTGGCAAAGACCTGGGAGGGGTAGAAGGGAGAGTTCACCTTTCATTGCAGCATGGGGTGTGGTGTGCTTACTAGGACCAGGTGTGTATATCTTACTTAATCAGTTCTCTGCCACTCCAGGAACCTTGGGCATTGATGCATCTTGGTCCTTTCTATTCTCTTCCTGTGGCACACAATAGACTAGTCGCCTGAGTGCTGTAATAATTCAGTCTAATCCAGGTGGCTGGGCTCAGTACATGGGTAATTGGGTGGGGTTTAGTGGCGTATGATGTGCAGTAAATCAGACTAGATTTGGTGGTTCCTTGTGGCGGTAAAATCAGACCTTTCCAATAGATTTTTAAACAACCCTGTAGAATTGATTAAAAAATAGTTTTATCTAGAATGGTTACCTTAAAAAAGAAAGATAATTTTGAATTACTAAACTTCTATACTATGTAACTTCTACAGATTCCTATTACATTTCTATTGAAATCTATTGCTTTAATCCTTTTTAAATTCTATCCTATAAGACTTTGCAATAAGGGCTGCTCTAGAGAGAGTAGTAAAGACCAATAAGTTTGAGAAGTCTACACAACCAAGGGGAAAAGGAAAGAAATGGGATGGTGGGAAAGGGAGGATGAAAAGCTTTCTTTCTTAGACCAATTATTTATTTAAATATTTAAAAATTAAATATTTAAAAATTAAAAAGGGCTCTAGAGGTGATCCTGGCAATTACAGACCAGTAAATCTAATGTTAGTACTGGGCAAATTAGTTGAAACAATAGTAAAGAATAAAATTGTCAGACATATAGAAGAACATAAATTGTTGGGCAAAAGTCAGCATGGTTTCTGTAAAGGGAGATAGAGTTCTTTGAAGAGGTCAGCAAACGTGGACAAGGGGGATCCAGTGGTCATAGTGTACTTAGATTTCCAGAAAGCCTTTGACAAGGTCCCTCACCAAAGGCTCTCATGTAAATTAAGTTGTCATGGGATAAAAGGGAAGATCCTTTCATGGATTGAGAACTGGTTAAAAGACAGGGAACAAAGGGTAGGAATAAATGGTAAATTTTCAGAATGGTGAGGGGTAACTAGTGGTGTTCCCCAAGGGTCAGTCCTAGGACCAACCCTATTCAACTTATTCATAAATGATCTGGAGAAAGGGGTAAACAGGGAGGTGGCAAAGTGTGCAGATGATACTAAACTGCTCAAGATAGTTAAGACCAAAGCAGACTGTGAAGAACTTCAAAAAGATCTCACAAAACTAAGTGATTGGGCAACAAAATGGCAAATGAAATTTCATGTGGATAAATGTAAAGTAATGCACATTGGAAAAAATAACCCCAATTATATATGTAATATGATGGGGCTAATCTACCTACAACTAATCAGGAGAAAGATCTTGGAGTCATCGTGGATAGTTCTCTGAAGACATCCACGCGGTGTGCAGCAGCAGTCAAAAAACCAAATAGGATGTTAGGAATCATTAAAAAAGGGATGGAGAATAAGACTTATTGTCCTTATATAAATATATGGTATGCCCACATCCTGAATACTGTGTACAGATGTGGACCCCTCATCTCAAAAAGATATACTGGCACTAGAAAAGGTTCAGAAAAGGGCAACTAAAATGATTAGGCATTTGGAATGGGTCCCATATGAGGAGAAATTAAAGAGGCTAGGACGTCTCAGCTTGGCAAAGAGGAGACTAAGGGGGGATATGATAGAGGTATATAAAATCATGAGTGGTGTGGAGAAAGTGAATAAGGAAAAGTTATTTACTTGTTCCCATAATATAAGAACTAGGAGCCAACAAATGAAATTAATGGCTAGCAGGTTTAAAACAAATAAAAGGAAGTTCTTCACACAGCACACAGTCAACCTGTGGAACTCCTTACCTTAGGAGGTTGTGAAGGCTAGGACTATAACAGCATTTAAAAGAGAACTAGATAAATTCATGGAGGCTAAGTCCATTAATGGCTATTAGCCAGGATGGGTAAGGAATGGTGTCCATAGCCTCTGTTTGTCAGATGGTGGAGATTGTAACTGCTGTTTTTATTGGAACAGTTTTTATTGGAACTGTTTTTATTGGAACTGTTTAATTGTTTTTATTGGAACTGTTTTTATTGGAACAGTTAAAACTGCTGTTTTTATTGGAATCACCTGATTCCCCTCAGATGGGGCTGTCATAAATATCAAGGGAAGGGTAAACCCCTTTGAAATCCCTCCTGGCCAGGGGAAAGCTCCTCTCACCTGTAAAGGGTTAAGAAGCTAAAGGTAACCTCGCTGGCACCTGACCAAAATGACCAATGAGGAGACAAGATACTTTCAAAAGCTGGGAGGAGGGAGAGAAACAAAGGGTCTGTGTCTGTCTGTAGTCGTCTTGGCCAGGGACAGAACAGGAATGGAGTCTTAGAACTTTTAGTAAGTAATCTAGCTAGGTATGTGTTAGATTATGATTTCTTTAAATGGCTGAGAAAAGAATTGTGCTGAATAGAATAACTATTTCTGTCTGTGTATCTTTTTTGTAACTCAAGGTTTTGCCTAGAGGGGTTCTCTATGTTTTTGAATCTAATTACCCTGTAAGATATCTACCATCCTGATTTTACAGGGGGGATTTCTTTATTTCCATTTACTTCTATTTTTTATTAAAAGTCTTCTTGTAAAACACTGAATGCTTTTTCATTGTTCTCAGATCCAAGGGTTTGGGTCTGTGGTCACCTATGCAAATTGGTGAGGCTTTTTATCCAACATTTCCCAGGAAACGGGGGGTGCAAGTGTTGGGAGGATTGTTCATTGTTCTTAAGATCCAAGGGTCTGGGTCTGTAGTCACCTAGGCAAATTGGTGAGGCTTTTTACCAAACCTTGTCCAGGAAGTGGGGTGCAAGGTTTTGGGAAGTATTTTGGGGGGAAGGACGCGTCCAAACAGCTCTTCCCCAGTAACCAGTATTAGTTTGGTGGTGGTAGCGGCCAGTCCAAGGATAACGGATGTAATATTTTGTACCTTGGGGAAGTTTTGACCTAAGCTGGTAAAGATAAGCTTAGGAGGTTTTTCATGCAGGTCCCCACATCTGTACCCTAGAGTTCAGAGTGGGGGAGGAACCTTGACATGGTGGCGCAGCGGTGGGATTAACCTGAAATCATTTGAGATCCAGTTGAGATTTTTTGAACTAGAAATACAGATTTTAAAAAGGAAATTTTTTTTTCTTTGGAAACAAAGTCCAGAAAGCAGCTTTGAAACTGAAAGCAGCTTGGTTTCTCTCTGCTTTGTGGCCAAGCAGAGACAAAAGGGGATTATCTTGTGAATTGCAGGTTTTCTTTGCCTGGAGGCAGGGTACTTAACTCCTGCAGGGAAATTCACAGTCTTCCAACCCAGAGGTTTTTTTTTTTTTTTTTCTTCCTAAAAGTAAATAGGGGGGGGTGTGCTCTACCCATTTGCCTGGAGACAAAAGTGGCAGGGTTTTTTTAGGATTTTGATTTTTTTTTTGTTTGTTTTACAAGGAGCACAGGTTTGAAAAGAAATTTTTTTTTCTTTGGGCTGGGTAAGCAGGTTTCCAAGTAGTTGGAGGTTTTTTGCTTTAATTTGGGCCCACAGCAGAGACAAGGGAATTGTCTTTTTCTGTAGGCTGACAATCACTATCAGAGAATAGGTATTCTATTCCAGCACAGCAAAATTTTACAGCCAAGTTTTGTTTGTTTATTTCTAAACCTCGGGTGTAAAGTTAGTTAAAAACAGAGAGGTTAGAATGGCCAAATCCTCAGCTCGACTACAGCTGGAATTAGCCAAATTTCAGGCTGAGGAAAAACAAAGGGAACATGAAAGACAGATAGAACTCATGCAGCTGAAGAAGGAACAAGAAAGGGAGGCAGAACAACACCAAGAGGCTGCCCACAGAAGGGAAATGGAGGCAAGGAAGCATGTGGAGGAGGAGAAGGAAAAAGAGAGGAAGCATGTGGAGGAGGAGAAGGAAAAAGAGAGGAAGCATGTGGAGGAGATGGAGAGGATAAAGGCCCAGCAGAATATACCAACAAACCCTAGCAATCCTTCTCCAGGTACCACTTCCCATCCCAGAAAGTTCCCCACCTACAAGGCAGGTGATGATACTGAGGCCTTCTTAGAAAACTTCGAACGGGCCTGCCTTGGGTACAACATCTCTACTGACCAATACATGGTAGAGCTGAGGCCGCAGCTCAGTGGACCCTTAGCTGAGGTGGCAGCTGAAATGCCTAAAGAACACATGAACAAGTATGAACTGTTTAAATCCAAGGCGAGAGTCAGAATGGGGATAACACCCGAGCAGTCTCGTCGGAGGTTCCGAGCCCTAAGGTGGAAACCAGACATGTCATTTACCCGACATGCCTACCACATTGTAAAACATTGGGATGCCTGGATATCAGGAGCAAGTGTTGAATCTCCAGTAAATTTGCCCTTCCTAATGCAAATGGAACAATTCTTAGAGGGTGTTCCTGAGGAAATAGAAAGATACATCCTAGATGGGAAACCCAAAACTGTAATTGAGGCAGGAGAGATTGGAGCCAGATGGGTGGAGGTGGCAGAGAAGAAGAAACCTGGTCGCAGTTGGAGCGGAGACCAGAAGGGACCACTCCAGACCACACCCTATTACCGGGGGCCGCCCAAAGCCCCACCTACCTCCCAAAGAACCCTCCAGACCCCTTATCGTCCCACCACCCCGTTCTCCAGCAACCCTCCTCGCCCCAGTGACCCGTCAGCTGGACGATGTTTTAAGTGTAACGAGCTGGGGCATGTAAAGGCCAACTGCCCCAAGAACCCCAACAGATTACAGTTCATTGCACCGGAATCACACCAGAGGTCCACAGGCCCAGATACCTCCCAGATACCCTTGGAGCGGAGGGAAACTGTGAGTGTGGGCGGGAAGAAGGTCACCGCGTGGAGGGACACCGGAGCACAAGTGTCAGCTATCCATGCTTCCTTAGTGGACCCCAATTTAATCAACCCAGAGATCCAAGTGACGATTCAACCCTTCAAGTCCAACTCTTTCAATTTGCCTACAGCCAAGTTGCCTGTCCAGTACAAGGGCTGGTCAGGAATGTGGACTTTTGCAGTCTATGATGATTATCCCATCCCCATGCTGTTGGGGGAAGACTTGGCCAATCATGTGAAGCAGGCCAAGAGGGTGGGAATGGTCACCCGCAGCCAGGCTAAACAAGCCGTGAGGCCTAGCTCTGTTCCGGAAACTTCTATCAGGACCCAGTCAGAGGTGATGGACCTGGACCCCAGGCCAATGTCTGCAACAGCAGTAGTGGATCCAGTCCCAGAGACCCAGACGGAACCAGTCCCAGAACCGGAACCAGCCGAACAACCAACACCAGACCCCGTGTCAGCACTGAATCCAGTACTTGCAACCTCAACACCAGAGGGCCCCACCGAACCTGAACTGGCAGCAGCCGATAACCCTACACAAGAGGCTCAGCCGCAGCCTGAATCCCAACATAGTGCACCAGCGGAGAGCGGTTCACAGTCAACAGAAACAGCTCCATCCCCTATATCGCTTCCAGAGGGACCAAGCCTAGGTCCACAATCCCATGAGGAACTGATGTCTCCAGCATCAAGGGAACAGTTCCAGACCGAACAGGAAGCAGATGAAAGCCTCCAGAGAGCTTGGACGGCGGCACGGAGCAACCCACCGCCTCTCAGCTCTTCTAATCGATCCAGGTTTGTTGTAGAAAGAGGACTTTTATACAAGGAAACTTTTTCTGGGGGACACCAGGAAGACTGGCATCCTCAGAGACAGTTGGTAGTTCCAACTAAATACCGGGCCAAGCTCTTGAGCTTAGCCCATGATCACCCTAGTGGCCATGCTGGGGTGAACAGGACCAAAGACCGTTTGGGGGGATCATTCCACTGGCAGGGAATGGACAAGGATGTTTCTACCTATGTCCAGTCTTGTGAGGTGTGCCAAAGAGTGGGAAAACCCCAAGACCAGGTCAAAGCCCCTCTCCAGCCACTCCCCATCATTGAAGTTCCATTTCAGCGAGTAGCTGTGGATATTCTGGGTCCTTTTCCGAAAAAGACACCCAGAGGAAAGCAGTACATACTGACTTTCATGGATTTTGCCACCCGATGGCCGGAAGCAGTAGCTCTAAGCAACACCAGGGCTAAAAGTGTGTGTCAGGCACTAGCAGACATTTTTGCCAGGGTAGGTTGGCCCTCCTACATCCTCACAGATGCAGGGACTAATTTCCTGGCAGGAACTATGGAAAACCTTTGGGAAGCTCATGGGGTAAATCACTTGGTTGCCACTCCTTACCACCATCAAACAAATGGCATGGTGGAGAAGTTTAATGGAACTTTGGGGGCCATGATACGTAAATTCGTAAATGAGCACTCCAATGATTGGGACCTAGTGTTGCAGCAGTTGCTCTTTGCCTACAGAGCTGTACCACATCCCAGTTTAGGGTTTTCCCCATTTGAACTTGTATATGGCCTTGAGGTTAAGGGGCCATTGCAGTTGGTGAAGCAGCAATGGGAGGGATTTACACCTTCTCCAGGAACTAACATTCTGGACTTTGTAACCAACCTACAAAACACCCTCCGAACCTCTTTAGCCCTTGCTAGAGAAAACTTACAGGATGCTCAAAAAGAGCAAAAAGCCTGGTATGATAAACATGCCAGAGAGCGTTCCTTCAAAGTAGGAGACCAGGTCATGGTCTTAAAGGCGCTCCAGGCCCATAAAATGGAAGCATCGTGGGAAGGGCCCTTCACGGTCCAGGAGCGCCTGGGAGCTGTTAATTATCTCATAGCATTCCCCACCTCCAACCGAAAGCCTAAGGTGTACCATATTAATTCTCTAAAGCCCTTTTATTCCAGAGAATTAAAGGTTTGTCAGTTTACAGCCCAGGGAGGAGACGACGCTGAGTGGCCTGAAGGTGTTTACTACGAAGGGAAATGTGCTGGTGGTGTGGAAGAGGTGAACCTCTCCATGACCCTTGGGCGTATGCAGCGACAGCAGATCCAGGAGCTGTGCACTAGCTACGCGCCAACGTTCTCAGCCACCCCAGGACTGACTGAACGGGCATACCACTGCATTGACACAGGTAATGCTCACCCAATTAGGGTCCAACCTTACCGGGTGTCTCCTCAAGCTAAAACTGCTATAGAACGGGAGATCCAGGATATGTTACAGATGGGTGTAATCCGCCCCTCTGAAAGTGCATGGGCATCTCCAGTGGTTCTAGTTCCCAAACCAGATGGGGAAATACGTTTTTGCGTGGACTACCGTAAGCTAAATGCTGTAACTCGCCCAGACAACTATCCCATGCCACGCACAGATGAACTATTAGAGAAACTGGGACGGGCCCAGTTCATCTCTACCTTGGACTTAACCAAGGGGTACTGGCAGGTACCGCTAGATGAATCTGCCAAGGAAAGGTCAGCCTTCATCACACATCTCGGGCTGTATGAATTTAATGTACTCCCTTTCGGGCTGCGAAATGCACCCGCCACTTTCCAAAGACTTGTAGATGGTCTCCTAGTGGGATTAGGAGAATATGCAGTCGCCTACCTTGATGATGTGGCCATATTTTCGGATTCCTGGGCAGACCACCTGGAACATCTACAAAAAGTCCTTGAGCGCATAAGGGAGGCAGGACTAACTGTTAAGGCTAAGAAGTGTCAAATAGGCCTAAACAGAGTGACTTACCTTGAACACCAGGTGGGTCAAGGAACTATCAGCCCCCTACAGGCCAAAGTGGATGCTATCCAAAAGTGGCCTGTCCCAAAGTCAAAGAAACAGGTTCAATCCTTCTTAGGCTTGGCCGGTTATTACAGACGATTTGTACCGCACTACAGCCAAATCGCTGCCCCACTGACAGACCTAACCAAAAAGAAACAGCCAAATGCTGTTCAGTGGACCGGAAAGTGTCAGAAGGCCTTTAACAAGCTTAAAGCGACACTCATGTCTGACCCTGTACTAAGGGCCCCAGACTTTGACAAACCGTTCCTAGTAACCACAGATGCATCCGAGCGTGGTGTGGGAGCAGTTTTAATGCAGAAAGGACCTGATCAAGAATTCCACCCTGTAGTGTTTCTCAGCAAAAAACTGTCTAAGAGGGAAAGCAACTGGTCAGTCACTGAAAAAGAATGTTATGCCATTGTCTACGCTCTGGAAAAGCTACGCCCATATGTTTGGGGACGGCGTTTCCACCTGCAAACCGACCATGCTGCACTAAAGTGGCTTCACACCGTCAAAGAAACTAACAAAAAACTTCTTCGGTGGAGTTTAGCTCTCCAAGATTTTGATTTCGACATCCAACACATCTCAGGAGCTTCTAACAAAGTGGCTGATGCACTCTCCCGTGAAAGTTTCCCAGAATCAACTGGTTAAAATCGTCCTTGAGATGTGGAAAATATTGTTAGTCTTTATGTACTTGGTAGTATATTTAGAGATGCATGTGTCTTATTAACTCTGTTTTCCTAGAGCTCCAGGAAGAAATCCCAGCCAGTGTTTCACCCTAGCTGAGATTTGGGGGGCGTGTCATAAATATCAAGGGAAGGGTAAACCCCTTTGAAATCCCTCCTGGCCAGGGGAAAGCTCCTCTCACCTGTAAAGGGTTAAGAAGCTAAAGGTAACCTCGCTGGCACCTGACCAAAATGACCAATGAGGAGACAAGATACTTTCAAAAGCTGGGAGGAGGGAGAGAAACAAAGGGTCTGTGTCTGTCTGTAGTCGTCTTGGCCAGGGACAGAACAGGAATGGAGTCTTAGAACTTTTAGTAAGTAATCTAGCTAGGTATGTGTTAGATTATGATTTCTTTAAATGGCTGAGAAAAGAATTGTGCTGAATAGAATAACTATTTCTGTCTGTGTATCTTCTTTGTAACTCAAGGTTTTGCCTAGAGGGGTTCTCTATGTTTTTGAATCTAATTACCCTGTAAGATATCTACCATCCTGATTTTACAGGGGGGATTTCTTTATTTCCATTTACTTCTATTTTTTATTAAAAGTCTTCTTGTAAAACACTGAATGCTTTTTCATTGTTCTCAGATCCAAGGGTTTGGGTCTGTGGTCACCTATGCAAATTGGTGAGGCTTTTTATCCAACATTTCCCAGGAAACGGGGGGTGCAAGTGTTGGGAGGATTGTTCATTGTTCTTAAGATCCAAGGGTCTGGGTCTGTAGTCACCTAGGCAAATTGGTGAGGCTTTTTACCAAACCTTGTCCAGGAAGTGGGGTGCAAGGTTTTGGGAAGTATTTTGGGGGGAAGGACGCGTCCAAACAGCTCTTCCCCAGTAACCAGTATTAGTTTGGTGGTGGTAGCGGCCAGTCCAAGGATAACGGATGTAATATTTTGTACCTTGGGGAAGTTTTGACCTAAGCTGGTAAAGATAAGCTTAGGAGGTTTTTCATGCAGGTCCCCACATCTGTACCCTAGAGTTCAGAGTGGGGGAGGAACCTTGACATGGTGGCGCAGCGGTGGGATTAACCTGAAATCATTTGAGATCCAGTTGAGATTTTTTGAACTAGAAATACAGATTTTAAAAAGGAAATTTTTTTTTCTTTGGAAACAAAGTCCAGAAAGCAGCTTTGAAACTGAAAGCAGCTTGGTTTCTCTCTGCTTTGTGGCCAAGCAGAGACAAAAGGGGATTATCTTGTGAATTGCAGGTTTTCTTTGCCTGGAGGCAGGGTACTTAACTCCTGCAGGGAAATTCACAGTCTTCCAACCCAGAGGTTTTTTTTTTTTTTTTTCTTCCTAAAAGTAAATAGGGGGGGGTGTGCTCTACCCATTTGCCTGGAGACAAAAGTGGCAGGGTTTTTTTAGGATTTTGATTTTTTTTTTGTTTGTTTTACAAGGAGCACAGGTTTGAAAAGAAATTTTTTTTTCTTTGGGCTGGGTAAGCAGGTTTCCAAGTAGTTGGAGGTTTTTTGCTTTAATTTGGGCCCACAGCAGAGACAAGGGAATTGTCTTTTTCTGTAGGCTGACAATCACTATCAGAGAATAGGTATTCTATTCCAGCACAGCAAAATTTTACAGCCAAGTTTTGTTTGTTTATTTCTAAACCTCGGGTGTAAAGTTAGTTAAAAACAGAGAGGTTAGAATGGCCAAATCCTCAGCTCGACTACAGCTGGAATTAGCCAAATTTCAGGCTGAGGAAAAACAAAGGGAACATGAAAGACAGATAGAACTCATGCAGCTGAAGAAGGAACAAGAAAGGGAGGCAGAACAACACCAAGAGGCTGCCCACAGAAGGGAAATGGAGGCAAGGAAGCATGTGGAGGAGGAGAAGGAAAAAGAGAGGAAGCATGTGGAGGAGGAGAAGGAAAAAGAGAGGAAGCATGTGGAGGAGATGGAGAGGATAAAGGCCCAGCAGAATATACCAACAAACCCTAGCAATCCTTCTCCAGGTACCACTTCCCATCCCAGAAAGTTCCCCACCTACAAGGCAGGTGATGATACTGAGGCCTTCTTAGAAAACTTCGAACGGGCCTGCCTTGGGTACAACATCTCTACTGACCAATACATGGTAGAGCTGAGGCCGCAGCTCAGTGGACCCTTAGCTGAGGTGGCAGCTGAAATGCCTAAAGAACACATGAACAAGTATGAACTGTTTAAATCCAAGGCGAGAGTCAGAATGGGGATAACACCCGAGCAGTCTCGTCGGAGGTTCCGAGCCCTAAGGTGGAAACCAGACATGTCATTTACCCGACATGCCTACCACATTGTAAAACATTGGGATGCCTGGATATCAGGAGCAAGTGTTGAATCTCCAGTAAATTTGCCCTTCCTAATGCAAATGGAACAATTCTTAGAGGGTGTTCCTGAGGAAATAGAAAGATACATCCTAGATGGGAAACCCAAAACTGTAATTGAGGCAGGAGAGATTGGAGCCAGATGGGTGGAGGTGGCAGAGAAGAAGAAACCTGGTCGCAGTTGGAGCGGAGACCAGAAGGGACCACTCCAGACCACACCCTATTACCGGGGGCCGCCCAAAGCCCCACCTACCTCCCAAAGAACCCTCCAGACCCCTTATCGTCCCACCACCCCGTTCTCCAGCAACCCTCCTCGCCCCAGTGACCCGTCAGCTGGACGATGTTTTAAGTGTAACGAGCTGGGGCATGTAAAGGCCAACTGCCCCAAGAACCCCAACAGATTACAGTTCATTGCACCGGAATCACACCAGAGGTCCACAGGCCCAGATACCTCCCAGATACCCTTGGAGCGGAGGGAAACTGTGAGTGTGGGCGGGAAGAAGGTCACCGCGTGGAGGGACACCGGAGCACAAGTGTCAGCTATCCATGCTTCCTTAGTGGACCCCAATTTAATCAACCCAGAGATCCAAGTGACGATTCAACCCTTCAAGTCCAACTCTTTCAATTTGCCTACAGCCAAGTTGCCTGTCCAGTACAAGGGCTGGTCAGGAATGTGGACTTTTGCAGTCTATGATGATTATCCCATCCCCATGCTGTTGGGGGAAGACTTGGCCAATCATGTGAAGCAGGCCAAGAGGGTGGGAATGGTCACCCGCAGCCAGGCTAAACAAGCCGTGAGGCCTAGCTCTGTTCCGGAAACTTCTATCAGGACCCAGTCAGAGGTGATGGACCTGGACCCCAGGCCAATGTCTGCAACAGCAGTAGTGGATCCAGTCCCAGAGACCCAGACGGAACCAGTCCCAGAACCGGAACCAGCCGAACAACCAACACCAGACCCCGTGTCAGCACTGAATCCAGTACTTGCAACCTCAACACCAGAGGGCCCCACCGAACCTGAACTGGCAGCAGCCGATAACCCTACACAAGAGGCTCAGCCGCAGCCTGAATCCCAACATAGTGCACCAGCGGAGAGCGGTTCACAGTCAACAGAAACAGCTCCATCCCCTATATCGCTTCCAGAGGGACCAAGCCTAGGTCCACAATCCCATGAGGAACTGATGTCTCCAGCATCAAGGGAACAGTTCCAGACCGAACAGGAAGCAGATGAAAGCCTCCAGAGAGCTTGGACGGCGGCACGGAGCAACCCACCGCCTCTCAGCTCTTCTAATCGATCCAGGTTTGTTGTAGAAAGAGGACTTTTATACAAGGAAACTTTTTCTGGGGGACACCAGGAAGACTGGCATCCTCAGAGACAGTTGGTAGTTCCAACTAAATACCGGGCCAAGCTCTTGAGCTTAGCCCATGATCACCCTAGTGGCCATGCTGGGGTGAACAGGACCAAAGACCGTTTGGGGGGATCATTCCACTGGCAGGGAATGGACAAGGATGTTTCTACCTATGTCCAGTCTTGTGAGGTGTGCCAAAGAGTGGGAAAACCCCAAGACCAGGTCAAAGCCCCTCTCCAGCCACTCCCCATCATTGAAGTTCCATTTCAGCGAGTAGCTGTGGATATTCTGGGTCCTTTTCCGAAAAAGACACCCAGAGGAAAGCAGTACATACTGACTTTCATGGATTTTGCCACCCGATGGCCGGAAGCAGTAGCTCTAAGCAACACCAGGGCTAAAAGTGTGTGTCAGGCACTAGCAGACATTTTTGCCAGGGTAGGTTGGCCCTCCTACATCCTCACAGATGCAGGGACTAATTTCCTGGCAGGAACTATGGAAAACCTTTGGGAAGCTCATGGGGTAAATCACTTGGTTGCCACTCCTTACCACCATCAAACAAATGGCATGGTGGAGAAGTTTAATGGAACTTTGGGGGCCATGATACGTAAATTCGTAAATGAGCACTCCAATGATTGGGACCTAGTGTTGCAGCAGTTGCTCTTTGCCTACAGAGCTGTACCACATCCCAGTTTAGGGTTTTCCCCATTTGAACTTGTATATGGCCTTGAGGTTAAGGGGCCATTGCAGTTGGTGAAGCAGCAATGGGAGGGATTTACACCTTCTCCAGGAACTAACATTCTGGACTTTGTAACCAACCTACAAAACACCCTCCGAACCTCTTTAGCCCTTGCTAGAGAAAACTTACAGGATGCTCAAAAAGAGCAAAAAGCCTGGTATGATAAACATGCCAGAGAGCGTTCCTTCAAAGTAGGAGACCAGGTCATGGTCTTAAAGGCGCTCCAGGCCCATAAAATGGAAGCATCGTGGGAAGGGCCCTTCACGGTCCAGGAGCGCCTGGGAGCTGTTAATTATCTCATAGCATTCCCCACCTCCAACCGAAAGCCTAAGGTGTACCATATTAATTCTCTAAAGCCCTTTTATTCCAGAGAATTAAAGGTTTGTCAGTTTACAGCCCAGGGAGGAGACGACGCTGAGTGGCCTGAAGGTGTTTACTACGAAGGGAAATGTGCTGGTGGTGTGGAAGAGGTGAACCTCTCCATGACCCTTGGGCGTATGCAGCGACAGCAGATCCAGGAGCTGTGCACTAGCTACGCGCCAACGTTCTCAGCCACCCCAGGACTGACTGAACGGGCATACCACTGCATTGACACAGGTAATGCTCACCCAATTAGGGTCCAACCTTACCGGGTGTCTCCTCAAGCTAAAACTGCTATAGAACGGGAGATCCAGGATATGTTACAGATGGGTGTAATCCGCCCCTCTGAAAGTGCATGGGCATCTCCAGTGGTTCTAGTTCCCAAACCAGATGGGGAAATACGTTTTTGCGTGGACTACCGTAAGCTAAATGCTGTAACTCGCCCAGACAACTATCCCATGCCACGCACAGATGAACTATTAGAGAAACTGGGACGGGCCCAGTTCATCTCTACCTTGGACTTAACCAAGGGGTACTGGCAGGTACCGCTAGATGAATCTGCCAAGGAAAGGTCAGCCTTCATCACACATCTCGGGCTGTATGAATTTAATGTACTCCCTTTCGGGCTGCGAAATGCACCCGCCACTTTCCAAAGACTTGTAGATGGTCTCCTAGTGGGATTAGGAGAATATGCAGTCGCCTACCTTGATGATGTGGCCATATTTTCGGATTCCTGGGCAGACCACCTGGAACATCTACAAAAAGTCCTTGAGCGCATAAGGGAGGCAGGACTAACTGTTAAGGCTAAGAAGTGTCAAATAGGCCTAAACAGAGTGACTTACCTTGAACACCAGGTGGGTCAAGGAACTATCAGCCCCCTACAGGCCAAAGTGGATGCTATCCAAAAGTGGCCTGTCCCAAAGTCAAAGAAACAGGTTCAATCCTTCTTAGGCTTGGCCGGTTATTACAGACGATTTGTACCGCACTACAGCCAAATCGCTGCCCCAC
This sequence comes from Lepidochelys kempii, assembly GCF_965140285.1. Taxonomy (NCBI): domain Eukaryota; kingdom Metazoa; phylum Chordata; order Testudines; family Cheloniidae; genus Lepidochelys; species Lepidochelys kempii. Next base: position 62,234,611 of record NC_136382.1, read on the forward strand.
TGACAGACCTAACCAAAAAGAAACAGCCAAATGCTGTTCAGTGGACCGGAAAGTGTCAGAAGGCCTTTAACAAGCTTAAAGCGACACTCATGTCTGACCCTGTACTAAGGGCCCCAGACTTTGACAAACCGTTCCTAGTAACCACAGATGCATCCGAGCGTGGTGTGGGAGCAGTTTTAATGCAGAAAGGACCTGATCAAGAATTCCACCCTGTAGTGTTTCTCAGCAAAAAACTGTCTAAGAGGGAAAGCAACTGGTCAGTCACTGAAAAAGAATGTTATGCCATTGTCTACGCTCTGGAAAAGCTACGCCCATATGTTTGGGGACGGCGTTTCCACCTGCAAACCGACCATGCTGCACTAAAGTGGCTTCACACCGTCAAAGAAACTAACAAAAAACTTCTTCGGTGGAGTTTAGCTCTCCAAGATTTTGATTTCGACATCCAACACATCTCAGGAGCTTCTAACAAAGTGGCTGATGCACTCTCCCGTGAAAGTTTCCCAGAATCAACTGGTTAAAATCGTCCTTGAGATGTGGAAAATATTGTTAGTCTTTATGTACTTGGTAGTATATTTAGAGATGCATGTGTCTTATTAACTCTGTTTTCCTAGAGCTCCAGGAAGAAATCCCAGCCAGTGTTTCACCCTAGCTGAGATTTGGGGGGCGTGTCATAAATATCAAGGGAAGGGTAAACCCCTTTGAAATCCCTCCTGGCCAGGGGAAAGCTCCTCTCACCTGTAAAGGGTTAAGAAGCTAAAGGTAACCTCGCTGGCACCTGACCAAAATGACCAATGAGGAGACAAGATACTTTCAAAAGCTGGGAGGAGGGAGAGAAACAAAGGGTCTGTGTCTGTCTGTAGTCGTCTTGGCCAGGGACAGAACAGGAATGGAGTCTTAGAACTTTTAGTAAGTAATCTAGCTAGGTATGTGTTAGATTATGATTTCTTTAAATGGCTGAGAAAAGAATTGTGCTGAATAGAATAACTATTTCTGTCTGTGTATCTTCTTTGTAACTCAAGGTTTTGCCTAGAGGGGTTCTCTATGTTTTTGAATCTAATTACCCTGTAAGATATCTACCATCCTGATTTTACAGGGGGGATTTCTTTATTTCCATTTACTTCTATTTTTTATTAAAAGTCTTCTTGTAAAACACTGAATGCTTTTTCATTGTTCTCAGATCCAAGGGTTTGGGTCTGTGGTCACCTATGCAAATTGGTGAGGCTTTTTATCCAACATTTCCCAGGAAACGGGGGGTGCAAGTGTTGGGAGGATTGTTCATTGTTCTTAAGATCCAAGGGTCTGGGTCTGTAGTCACCTAAGCAAATTGGTGAGGCTTTTTACCAAACCTTGTCCAGGAAGTGGGGTGCAAGGTTTTGGGAAGTATTTTGGGGGGAAGGACGCGTCCAAACAGCTCTTCCCCAGTAACCAGTATTAGTTTGGTGGTGGTAGCGGCCAGTCCAAGGACAACGGGTGGAATATTTTGTACCTTGGGGAAGTTTTGACCTAAGCTGGTAAAGATAAGCTTAGGAGGTTTTTCATGCAGGTCCCCACATCTGTACCCTAGAGTTCAGAGTGGGGGAGGAACCTTGACAGGGGTTCATCTTGTAATCAAGGCTGGCTTAGCCGAAGGGCAAGCCACCCTGTCACGCTCACCATAGTTGGTGTTATCCTTAAAGCTCCAACTGCTGGAATCAAGACATTGCATGAGACTGTCAGCTTTCATTTAAAAAGGAAAAGTATGTTTCTACCCCCTTATGATTATGCAGAAAGTCTTGGAAAATGAAGTAAGTGCACCCTAAAATCTCAGAAACCAGAGGGCAAATAAAACAATTATTTTTAAAATAGCTCATGATTTTTAAGCCAATCTTGTGATTTGAGCACCGGGGGCTGACTCATGACTTTTGAAAATTTGGGCTTGGCAATACTACTGTTGTCAAATCTCCTACTCATGAAACACCCAACCTATGCAAGTGCATGTGTCTTTGCATAGAAACCATGAAAATATATGCAGTTCCAATGATCTCATTTTATGAGAAAATAAAGGTTTCAGAGGTATAAAATAGCCCAAATTGAAATACCAAACTTTTACAGAAAATATTATGAACATATTTTCATTTATGTCGTAATACTTAAATTATTCCCATTCTGAAGTGGCACCTGCACTCTGCTTTAATCAATATTTCCTATTCCCTATAAATTAAAACTTAATATATTATGCATTAAAATGAGATGAGGGAAATGTGGGGAAACACTTTTTTAAATGATTTGTGACCTTTATATTTTTAATGGACGATAGAAACATAACAGTAGATGGGTACGGTATCTCCTTTCTCTAGGGTACTTTCACCTGTTGCATTAATAGATAATCATTTTTAAGGTTTTGTTATCATGCCCATCACGGTAGATCTAAGGACCCAATGCACTCCTACTGAAGTAAATGGAAAGATTCCATTTGACTACAAAGGGAGCTGGATCAGACTCCAAGATATTATTTAAGATAAATGTTCAACCAGCGTATTTTCCACAACAGCCAAGACATTAGCTCAGTCTGATAACTGCCTAATCTGGGTAGAGATGTGTGCAATCATACAGAATGAGAGTCGCACACAGTTCTTATATCTCTGCCACAGATCCACAGGGTGCGCTCTGCCTCTGACCTTTAAACAGTCTTTAAGGGAATGTGTTCCTTTGATCTCTCTCTTCTCAGCCTTAGCAAAATAGCTATGTTACTAATGCTGGAGCCAAGCAGTTGCCTCTTCAGGACTATAAACCTGACTATTGTGTCTGCAGTCTTTGTTGGGATGTTCCTTATCTAGGCTGATGTTTTACCTTTCCTCCTTTGTTCCTCTAACAATCCCATTTGATCTAACTCCATAGCAAGTAACCCTTCATAAACAAACACAGAGGCATGCTGCTTACTCAGAAATATATAGATAGTTCCCAGTGCATCACAACATCACTTTGAAAAAAGAAAAGGAGTACTTGTGGCACCTTAGAGACTAACAAATTTATTTGAGCATAAGCTTTTGTGAGCTACAGCTCACTTCATTAGATGCATGCAGTGGAAAATATAGTGGGGAGATTTTATATACACAGAGAACATGAAACAATGTGTGTTACCATACACACTGTAAGGAAAGTGATCACTTAAGATGAACTATTACCAGCAGGAGAGCAGTGGGGGTGGGGGGAGAAGAAAACCTTTTGTACTGATAATCAAGGTGGGCCATTGCCAGCAGTTAACAGGAACGTCTGAGGAGCGGTGGGGGCGGGGGGGGGATAGATATGTGGACACAGTTGGCCTGTCCTGTAGTAGGTAACTTCTGGGTGCTCTTCTGGTATCCAGCAGTTACCCACTACAGGACAGGCCCAACAAAGAAAATAACAGAACGCCACTAGCCATCACCTTCAGCCCCCAACTAAAACCTCTCCAGCGCATCATCAAGGATCGACAACCTATCCCGAAGGACGACCCATCACTCTCACAGATCTTGTGAGACAGGCCAGTTCTTGCTTACAGACAGCCCCCCAACCTGAAGCAGATACTCACCAGCAACCACACACCACACAACAGAACCACTAACCCAGGGACCTATCCTTGCAACAAAGCCCGTTGCCAACTGTGTCCACATATCTATTCAGGGGACACCATCACAGGGCCTAATCACATCAGCCACACTATCAGAGGCTCGTTCACCTGCACATCTACCAATGTGATATGTGCCATCATGTGCCAGCAATGCTCCTCTGCCACGTACATTGGCCAAATCGGACAGTCTACATAAAAGAATAAATGGACACAAATCAGATGTCAAGAATTATAACATTCAAAAATCAGTCGGAGAACACTTCAATCTCTCTGGTCACTCGATTACAGACCTAAAAGTGGCAATTCTTCAACAAAAAAACTTCAAAAACAGACTCCAGTGAGAGACTGCTGAATTGGAATTAATTTGCAAACTGGACACCATTAAACTAGGCTTAAATAAAGACTGGGAGTGGACGTGTCATTACACAAAGTAAAACTATTTCCCCATGTTTATTCCCCCCCACCACCACTGTTCCTCACACGTTCTTGTTCTTGTCAACTGCTGGAAATGGCCCACCTTGATTATCACTACAAAAGGTTTGGGTTTTTTTGGTCTCCTGCTGGTAATAGCTCACCTTACCTGATCATTCTCGTTACAGTATGTATGGTAACACCCATTGTTTCATGTTCCCTGTGTATATAAAGTCTCCCCACTGTATTTTCCACTGCATGCATCCAATGAAGTGAGCTGTAGCTCACAAAAGCTTATGCTCAAATAAATTTGTTAGTCTCTAAGGTGCCACAAGTCCTCCTTTTCTTTTTGTGGATGCAGATTAACACGGCTGCTACTCTGAAACCTAACATCACTTTGAAAATGTCTCGCTTACTGACTGCTAGTAATAAAAAGGCAGGCAGAGCCAACTGTTGAATAAGAAGGCATGTGCAACCCCTACAGGGCAGAGCAGGTTCACAACCTGTCTCTGCAGCTTGGTTGTCTGGGCATGGAAGTGAATCAAAACTTGCAAATTTGCTCGGAGTTTACTTAAATCCATCCTTCAGGGCAAGTCCAAAGTCCCCCCACCATGAATGAAAGATATGCTACCTTCTTATCTATTCAAGGAAGGGTGGCACAATGTTTGGGATACAAATCCAAGCTCCAGGAGATCTGGATGCAATTCTCTGTCTTGTCAGAGAGTTACACTCTCTGTCTCCATTCCCCCATCTGAAAATGCAGATAACGGTGCTCCTCTGCCTCACAGGGGTGTTATGAGGATAAATACATTAAGAATGTGAGGTGCTCAGATACTAGTATAAGGGTGGCAATATAAGTGGTTTAGTTAATTGGTGCACATCTGCCTAACTTTCATGAGCATGGAATGCAGTTTGCAAATTCATCAGACATCAGGCACACAACTTGAGGCTGTTTTGATATGAATATTGCACACAGTGTCAATGAGGGAAGACCAAGAACTGCTATGTAGCTCTGATTCCTCACTGCCTCATCTTCGCAATTTTCATATTATCGTTGACTTTAGTTTAATGTCGCCACAGAGACTACGGTAACTATTAGATCACATTTATTTATGTAGGCAGAAAGTGTTTCATGATGTGCAGGGAACCAGAAATAATACACTGAAGTGGGGGATCCTTTTAAGAAGAGTAGCCCATCCAGTGCACGTGAGTTTAGCTTTATCTAAAAATTTAGGAGTGTGGGCAGTTTCCTCTGCCCAGGGGGATGGGTCAGAGACTGGGAAAGGATTAGAGGAAGCTGATGCTGTAACTGCCCCAGGCTTGTTGGTAGGCTAAAGTGGAATGGCCAGACTAGCTGGGTGGGCAACCCCTTGGGACAGTGAAGGAACTCTTCCATGTCTTCCCTATCTGTAAAACAGCCACACAGGCCCTTGCTCCTCATAAAATCACTCCTCAAGGCTCTCTTCTTCTCTGAGGTTCACAAACACTGACCAGTGCTGGCCAACTGCCCTCTCTGCCCTAACATTTGATTCCAGGGAGACAAGAGAAATTGGTTTAATGTTGTTCATTTGTTTATATTATACCTTCCTTTAGGTCTGCTAGTGAGTCTGTTCTGTCTAGAACTGACTTCTAAACCATAAGCTTTCCAAATAAAGACAAAGGATCTGGAAAGTCCTTGTGATTCAGAGTGTTTTGTACTAGTCTGAAAAGCCATCTCATGAAGTGAAGGAGCAGTCCCTAGTGCTGTTGACTCCCTGCCTTTCTGAAACAAGAGGAAGGGATTCAGAAGCAGATCAGGGACACATTTTTTGAAATGAAGGGGGGCCTCACTTCTGTCTCTTGAAATCATCCACCACCAAAACATCATTTAAGAGCTGGGTCTGGGGACTGAAATTCAATAGTCAAGTAGTTTGCAATGGCAGGGTGTTCCTCCATCTGCTCCAGCAATGCAATGAGGTAAGTGGAGCTGTTTGTCTCGGTGGGAGATGAGAAAAAATAATGCCACTTTAGGGAAGAGAAGCACTATCTTAGGGGAGTGATTCCAAGTGTTTGATGTGAAGGACTGAGAGAGCCCTCACATGAGGTCCTTTTAATGGTGAATAATCAAAGATGGGAGGTTGGGGGAGAGCTTCTCTCTGTGTAAGTGAAAGCTCTGCACATGCACAAGAGGGTGTGGGTTACAGTTACTGATCAAATTGGAGCTTTGAATTTTCTGAAATGTGAATAAAATTTCAAACATAACATTGTACTAACCTAATTTGGTGTACTTAATGGGCCAGTTAGCCTAACAGTAGTGTTCTTGTCTAGCTGTGTAGTCAAGACAGTCTAGTTAATGTTGTGTACTGGCTGGCTGTTAAAAGGAAAATAATGTTGATGGAAGGCTAGATTAAAAAAGATGAATTAATTATGTGGATTCTGAAAATCTAATAAGTGTTACTGATGATCTTTTGAAGTGTTGCCAAATATTAATACCTCACTAACATTTAAGTACAGAAGAGATACTGGATTTTGTCACACAACGTACTATTATAAAGTCCTTCTAAAAACTCCCAAAACTCTTATTAGTAGAGTACTAGGCAAACACCTTCTAGTTGATGGGCTGTCTAGGACAGAATGTATTACAATCTGAATAACCCCTGTGAACTTTATTTGAACCATTCCCCTACAATAGCACTGGAATTAAGGCCTCACCAGCTACTGGGAAAAGGAGCTCCATTGATTGAGAGGAGACACCTTCTAACTTCCTCCTGTGATTGGGAGTGGTAAAAGCACGCCCTTCTCCCAATGTTCTTCCCTCTCAGCCCCAGGCTATAGTCTGCCTTTAGATTAATAGCTTGACTCAGGAGGAGGCAAAGAGTTATTTTGCACGAGCTCTTCCTTTTCTCCTTTGTGCCAAGATGCTTTGCAGCTCCAGGGCTTCTAAGGGTATTTTTATAAAGCCTTATGTGACATGCCCAACTTTCAGCTGAAAAGTTTGATTTGCTGAGTGTTAGTATGCCATCACTTATAAGCATGCTAGGTGACCGACAGTCCTTAGCTAATGTTAGAAATAACCCAAAAGGAAGACAACAGATAGGAAAGGTCTGGCCAGTGGAATTGAAGATAAGGGTTATGCAGTAAGCATATGTGGTTGCATCATTTGACTACACACATGTCTCTGAAGTTCTAGGGAACTTTATTTTTATGCTATGGTAAGAATCAAGAGTGATTGTAGCTGGTTCCTCTGCATTTTGACAGTCTATACAAGGTTGCACATATAATATGATGGATAAAGCCCAGGCTAAGTACCAGTAAGAACTAATTTTCTGAGGTTCCCTGGTAGTACACTTTATGCATATAGATATGCGTAGGGTACTTAGGGAACTACCTGAAGCATTGCAGAACCATTAGAATCATAGAATCATAGAATATCAGGGTTGGAAGGGACCTCAGGAGGTCATCTAGTCCAACCCCCTGCTCAAAGCAGGACCAATCCCCAATTTTTGCCCCGATCCCTAAATGGTCCCCTCAGGAATTGAACTCAGAACCCTGGGTTTAGCAGGCCAATGCTCAAGCCACTGAGCTATAGTTTGGGGTTCTCAAACTGAGGTTGTGACCCCTCAGGGAATCATAAGATTATTACCTGGGGTTCATGAGCTGTCAGACCCACTAGGCACAGGGCTGATAGCCCCAGCCCCTGTTAAATTAAAAATTAATTTAAATTAAATTAACCCCCCCCACCCATTTTTAATATATAAGGAGGTGTCACGCTCAGAGTCTTGCTGTGTGAAAGGGATCATCAATACAAAAAGTTTGAGAACCACTGCATTAGTGATTATCTTTGAGAACTTATGGAGAATGGGTGAGGTCCCAGAGGACTGGAACAGGGTCAACATAGTACCTATCTTTAAAAAGGGAGAACAAAGAGGACCCAGGGAATTATAGGCCAGTCAATCTAATTTTGAGACCAGGCAAGCTACTAGAACAAATTATTAAACAATCAATTTGTAAGTACTTACAGGATAATAGGATTATAAGTAATAGAAAACATAAATTTGTCAAGAACAAATCATGCCAAACCAATCTAATTTCCTTCTTTGACAGGGTTATTAGCCTAGTGGATGGGAGGGAGTGGAATCTGTAGATGTGATAAATCTCGATATTAACAAGTCTTTTGACACAGTCCCATATGATGTTCTCATAAGCAGCCAAGGGAAATGTTGTCTACATGAAATTACTGTAAGGTGGGAAACACAGTACTCAGAGTAGTTATCAATGGTTTGCTGTCAAACTGGGGGTGGGGGGACGGGACATATCTAGTGAGGTCCAACAGGGGTCAGTCACAGATCTGGAGCTAGTCAGTATTTTAATTAGTGATTTGGAATGGAACAGAGAATCTGCTTATAAAATATGCAGATAACTCTACCAAGCTGGAAGAGGTTGCAAGCATTTTGAAGGATAGGATTAGAATTCAAAATGACCTTGACAAATAGGAGAATTGATCTGAATTCAACAAGATGAAATTCAATAAAAACCAGGTCAAAGTGATACACTTAGAAAGGAAAAATCAAATGTGCAACTACAAATTGGGGAATAACTAGCCAGGCAGTAACACTGCTGAAAAGGATCTGTAGGCTATATTGGATCACAGATTGAATATGAATCAACAACGTGATGCAGTTCAAAACTGGGTTGTATTAACAGGAGTCTCCTCCCCACTGGTGAGGCCTCTGTTGGAGTACTGTGTCCCGTTTTGGAGAGATGTGGACAAATTAGAGAGTACACAGAAGACAAACAAAAAATGATAAAAGTTTAGAAAACTTAACCTATGAGGAAAACTTGAAAAAACTGGGCATGTTTAGTCTTGACAATGAAGATTGAGGGGCCTGATAAGTCTTCAAATATATTCAGGGGTATTATAACAAGGATGGTGATCAATTGTTCTCCATGTCCACTGAAGGTAAGGACAAGAAGTAATGGACTTAATCTGAAGCCAGGGAGACTTAGGTTAGATAGTAGGAAGAACTTTCTAATTAGAAGGATAGCTAAGCTCTGGAATAGGTTTCCAAAGGAAGTTGTGGAATCCCTGTCAATTGGAATTTTTTAAGGAAAGGTTAGACAAACACCTGTCAGGGATGGTCTCAGTATACTTTTTCCTGTCTCAGTGGTAGGGCTGGACTAGATGACCTCTTGGAGTCCCTTCCAGCCCTACATTTCTGTGATTCAGTGATTGTGGGATGGAGTTAGTTGTTGAGGGCGAGTAATGTAGCTAATACCTTTATCTTCTGGATTATATTAATATTTATTATTACCATAACGTCATCCATGTGCATGGCTCTTTGCATAAATATACTTAATTAAAACAATTCCAGTCCCAAAGAGTATGTTACTGGGCATAGTTGTTACTATGAGTAATTCACAGGTTTCAAAATGCCTGAGGGCTTCAGTAGTGCTTGGGTACTAACACCACCTCAGTTCCAAGAAAAAGAAATAAAAAAGTTTAAATTACTTGACCAAAGCATGGAAACTGCAAAAAACTTGTTTACTGATAGTGTGATACCAAAAATAACTAACGTAGACATTTTCGGAATTTGACTTTTAAAATTATGTAGATGCATTTAAAATTAATATTTGATGGGCTCACCAAAAATCAGTTACAATATAAACTCCTGATGTAGGCATTTATAAGAGAAATACTAGAGCATTGAAAATGAGTGCCATGATACTCAGTATATTAAACTGTAGACAACTTTTAACCTGAAACATTACAGTTCATTTTTTATCAATAAATTGCATTTCCCTCTTCAGTGCATGCATCTTGAGACACTGGAGAAAGATTTATTTTAATAACCCTTCCTAAATAATTCCCAATTCTCCTTGGAAAATCCATAGACAATTTATGCACCAATATGAATGGTGCAACGGGGTCCCAAAAGCTGTAGTCTAAACATATAAGGCCTAGCTATGTACATACTGCTGCTCTGATTGGTCTCTGGCAGCTTCTAAAGCATAATACACAGTGTGCACCACCAGCTGGTCCACAAACTGTTTAAAAGGGATACTACCCTACTCCGATACACTACAATGATATATATAATATTCGGGGACAAATCCTTGGCCCAGCATCCGACATGAGTAGCTGGACTGGGTCAAGGAGAAAGGTGGGATGGAGTGTGAGGGAATGCCCTTTGGAGCTATGGAGTGGTTCCAAATGTGTACTATAAATGTTACCTCAGCCCGGTGGCTGGAGTACCACTCCTCACTCCCAGCGTGGATGTTCCCCGGTGAGATGAAGGACTGCAGGATTTGTGAAGCAGAGGTTCCTCTCACCTCCTCCTTAGTCAGATTGCATCCTCCTTGCACCCCCCACAGCTTGGTGCAGTGTAGAAAGCCCGTGTGGAGTGAGTCAAATGAGGATCTCCATTGTGAAGGGGGTCTACAGCCCTGACACCCCTTTCCCACCATGTTCTATGCCCATTTTTACAGCAGAGTGACATTGGTTCTCTTTCCAAGGCCCTTCAGAACCATGGAGGTGGGAATGTTTTGCTCTTTAATTCTAGGAGTAAAATAATTGAAGAATGGAGGTGGGTTTAGAATAAACGAAGGGGTAATCCAGCTGTTCCTATTCTGTGACATCACTCTCATTTTTACCCCCTTTTTATCATTACCAAGAGACAAGAAGTCTGCCTCTCTCTTCTCTTGTGACCCCCCGTGCAAGTGCGTACATCGTTGATATAGAAGGCAACACCTTGTCCCTGCCTAAGGATAAGTACAAAAGATTTATCTAGTATAACACATTTAAGCAAATCAATATGGACTATTAGCTATTTTAATTAAAGGCAGGCAACAGATAGCTTTCAAGTTAAAATTTGAACATCTTCACTTATCTCTCCAGATTCATTCTATCAGAAAAATAGTACTTTTAAAATAAGAACTATTCGAAAACTCATTGACTTCCATTATTAACGAAGGAATTAATCAGTAAAACGCAAATCAATAGCAGTATGTCTTCAGTAGATAGAGTAGCTAATTTCAATTAATTTGCTTACATTAGATACTGTATCATGTTTGTTTCTTATTAAAGTAGTATTGATTTTCTATCACACAATGTTTCAATTACTTAGCATGCTGAACATAGCAACCTTATAACAATGGCTATAGGCAAATAAAAGTCAATTCAGAGAAAGGTATGCTTACAGCATGTCTATTTTTATGAGGTTATTGATGAGGTCCATATATATTAGGCTGCACAGACCCTGAAGCAGACACAATAGAATTATTGAGCACTGTTTAAGAATTCCAAACCCAGTAATGTTGGTGATGTTAGACTAATATAGATAAGTCAGATGTCTCTTAATCAGTTCATTGAATCACATGTACTTTAAAGAGGTAGCTTATTTTGCATTTTAGAAAGTCAGAAGTTTTATAGTCCTGTTCTCCTGAAAACATTAAACGTGCCACCTGAGATATTTGTCACCAGCCACCGTGTGCCCAAATTTTCCAAAGAAATATAGGTTTTAAAACTGTGTTATCCCTTCATTTAAATGTTCAAAGGGTTGGCAGAATTCATTATGCTGTTCCCATATTCTTAAAAACTTTTGTAATGTAAATCTAAAAGGTTTGTAAGCATGCATAGGCATCACATGCTCTTTCCAAAAAAATTTGTTTTAAGTTAGAATTATTCAGCAGTAGCTGTTTATCTCTGCTTAAACAATCACTTTCTTACATACTGCGTAAATTCCATAGCACAGTTTTGACATCACTCCTACCCATGTGATGTAGAATTAGCCATGCCTCTTGCACTCTAATTTATCATTAATCAATTATTTAACTGAAAAAAGACCATGTGCTATACATTGTCAATAAAGAAAGAGAAACAGCAATTGATCATTATTTAAATCTGGTAACTGTTGCCATATTCTTGCTGTAATTGCAGGAAATACTAAGGGTAACATTTTTAAAGTGCCTAAATCTCTTTGCTCCTAAGTCACTTCAAAAATGGGAATAATGAGAGTTAGTCTCCTAAATGCCTTTTGAAAATTTTACCCTTAGTCATTGAGGTATGTTTGCCCACACTCTTTTCACTTGTATGAGCTTGAGTATCACGAAAATAATTTGGGTTGTCCTTCACAGATTTGTCACCAAGCCTCCAAAACATTTTAGTCAACTAACCTCCCACTCCCAGCCAAAACACAAATAAGGCCATTATCCTGCAATAATTTATCTGCATGCAGAACTCATTGAAGGTTCAGGACCAAAGGTTCCAATTCAGAAAAGCTCTTAAACACTTGCTGGAACTCCAGAGAAGTGGGACATCAGCACATGTTTAAAGTTAAGCGTGTGCTTAAGTGAAGTGCTTCCTGAATTGAGGTCAAAGAGCCAGTTTTTTAAAGGTATTTAGGCATCTAGTGGGACTTTCGAAACCACCTCACTCCCAATGGGAGTTAGGGGGCTAGGTGCTTTTGAAAATCCCCTCAGACACCTATATGCATCTTTAGGTGCCTGAATAACTTTAAACATCTGGTCCAAAGTTACCAGCTCTACTCCTGCATGCATGAAAAACCTAGTCTTAGTTTCTATAAACTAAAAAGGTAACGGTGTATCTCTAAAGTATGCCCTGCAACCCTCAGACTGGTATTTAAAGTCCTGAAGAAGCATGGGAAGCTCACATAAAGTAATCTTGGACTAAAAGGTCTAGGCCACTTTTCCCATCATTGATTTCTTGCATCAGCAAATCCACTATCCGTTTAGAAGCTTTTTTTCTGGATGATCACACAGATAGGAAATTGGAGTGTGGGTGCCTTCCTCTGTGGCTAAAGATATACAAATATTTTAAATATTGTTTTCATGTTCTAACAAGTACTTATTTAACTGCTAAGCACTTATGCAATAATCAAAATAATAATCCAAATACATTTCCCACAAAATACAGCTGTCTTCCCTCATTAATGCCCATAGAATTAGAGAGAACTGAAGTAGCAATTTATAGCCTTTTTTCCCCCTTCTCCCTAGGCATATCAGATCTCTGTGCAGGAACACTTTCAACTGGGTGATTGGGTGCCTCTGAAGGCTGTATCTTTACTCTGAGCAGGGAAGTGCTGTGGCAAGAACAGCTTCTCTTCACTCTTTGCTTTGAACAGATGCAGTAATATTGGTCTGGACTCCTTTATTCTTTGCTAGAAGAAACCGAAGCAGGACTTGGAGCTGGACTAAGTACTCTTTTCTCTTCTCCTGTGATTTGGCAGAACAGAGATTTTGAGAAGAAGCTGCTATGAGAAGCTGCATATGGGGAAATATGACAATCCTTTTGGAATGCTGCAAAAGGATCTGACAGATAATCCATGACATGCTGGAGGTAGCCCAGCGGAACTCACTTCAGAATCTTTTACACCAAAGAAATTCTAGTGGTGTGACTGAGTAAATTAGGGAAAAAAGAATCCAAACTATGGTATTGGTTCATTACTAGGTAGAAATGGTAGAATTAATGATAATGGAGAAAAGGCAGAAGAGGTCAATGAATATTTCTGTTCTCTATTTGGGGGGGGGGAACAGATGATGTAGTCACATCATATAATAACACCTTTTCCATTCCACTAGTATCTCAGAAGGACGTTAAACAGTACCTACAAAAGTTAGGTTTCAGAGTAGCAGCCGTGTTAGTCTGTATCCGCAAAAAGAAAAGGAGGACTTGTGGCACCTTAGAGACGAACCAATGTATTGGAGCATAAGCTTTCATGAGCTACAGCTCACTTCATTGGATGCAAAAGTTAGACATTTTTGAATCAGCATGTCTGGATAACTCATATCCAAGAGTTTTAAAGAAGCTGGCTGATGAACTCTCCAGATTGTTAATGTGATTTTCAATAAGTCTTGGAACACTGGGGAAGTTCCAGAAGATTGGAACAAAGCTAATGTTGTTTCAATATTTAAAAAAACTAAATAGGATGATACAAGTAATTACTGCCCTATCAGTCTGACATTGATTCCGGGCAAGATAACGGAGCAGCTGCTAAAGGAATTGATTAATAAAGAATTAAAAGAGAATAATATAATTAAAGCCAATGAACATGGGTTTATGGATTAATAAAGGTAATAGTGTTGATGTAATATACTTAGGTTTCTGCAAAGTATTTGCCTTGGTACCACATGACAGTTTGATTAAAAAGCTAATAAAATTAACATTGCACACATTAAATGGATTAAAAGCTGGCTAATTGATAGGTCTCAAAATGTAATTATAAACAGGAAACCATTATCAAACTGGTGGGTTTCAAGTTGGTTCCCACAGGAATCAGTCCTGGGCCCCAAAGTATTTAACATTTTTTTATAAAAGGCCTAGGAGAAAACAAAAATCATCACTGAGAAAGTTCACAGATGACACACAAATTGTGGGACTGGTAAATAATGAAGAGGACAGGTCACAGGTAAAGAGTGATCTGGATCACTTGGTATAGTGGGTGCAAGCAAACAATGTGTTTAATATGGCTAAATGGAAATGTATACACTCAGAGACAAAGAATGTAGGCCATACGTACACAATGGGGATTGTATTGTGGGGAGCAGTGACTCTGAAAAAGTTTTGGGAATCATGGTGTATAATCAGCTGCACACAAGTTCCACTGTAATGCTGTGGCCGAAGGGCTAATGTGATCCTGGGATGCATCTCAGGTAGGAGTAGGGAGGTTATTTTACCTCTACATTTGGCATTGATGCAACTGCTACTGGAATACTGAGTCCAGTTTTGGTGTCCACAAGTCAAGAAGGATGTTGATAAATTGGAAAGGGTTCAGAAAAGAGCCACAAGAATGATTAAGGGATTGGAAAGCATGCTTTATAGTGGTAGATAAAAAGAACTCAATCTATTAAGCTTAACAAAGAAAAGGTTAAGAGGTGACTTGATTGCATCCTATAAATGCTTATATGGGAAACAAATATTTGATAATGGAGCTCTTCAATTTAGCAGTAAAAAGTATAACATGATCCAATGGCTGTAAATTTAAACTAGACAAATTTGGACTAAAGGTATAAATTCTTAAGTGAGAGTAATTAACCATTGGAACAATTTACCCGGCGTTGTGATGGATGCTCCATCACTGGCAATTTTTAAACTAAGATTGGCTGTTTTTCTAAAAGATGTGATATAGGAATTATTTTGGGGAAGTTCTATGATCTGTGCCATACAGGAGAGCAGACTAAATAATCACCGTGGTCCCTTCTGGCCTTGGTATCTCTGAGTCTCTTTGAATCTACCACTGGTTCATTTGCAGTTTAACTATACTCCCAGACTAATTCCAGTATGGTAACATCAGTATGACTTTTTTGATAAAATTCCCTAATATAGACACTGCCTTTTAATGGGGTGAAACTTCACTGTGACCCAAACCCTCTCCCTTCCACATATGGAGGACCCTGCCTGCAGCAGAACTGCTGTAGTTCCACTGCACAGGAGCCCAGCAGAGATGGTAAATCTGTACTTAGCTGAATTTTCATATCTTCTTTGCAGTCTATCTTGAAGCAGTAATTACTCTGTAATCTTTCAGCATGTTTTTCTCCATTAACTTTCTGTGGTGTTTTTTTTTTTCGGTATTGGCTCTTGCGCGAGCTCCATATGCAAAATGTGTCTCAGAGAGGGTGAATGCCACAGCTCATGACTCAGAGAGATGCAGCAGGCTGCATTGGTACACTGATTTTTTGTTAGACACTACTGTGCTCATGGTTGCAACAAGTAAAAGGCAGTTTTGCTCACAATCTTGCATGGTAACATTGTGCTAGGATTAGTTCAGAGTTGCTTTGTCATTGGCTTCTATTTTTTAAAGGCACATAATTTGTTTATTCTGGGATTCTCACCTGAGTGTTTTAACTGTATATAGAACAAGGAGGACTCGGGGCACCTTAGAGACTAACAAATTTATTTGAGCATAAGCTTTCATGGGCTAAAGCCCACTTCATCAGATGCATGCAGTGGAAAATACAGTAGGAAGATATATATGTGATGGTGCCCCCCATAAGGCTTTATGGAAATATGCTTATGAATATATATGAGATAACTTGAATATGTTCTATGCTACATATGCCATGTAACATATCTATGTAAAGCTTATGACCTACTGAATCTATTAATCCTATTTGTATGCATGTATCATTTTTGTATTTGAAGTTATGAATATTGGCCGTGTACTGGCTTGATTTCTAAATAACCTTAGTAGAGCATTTGGTCAGTTTCTGGAGAAAGGAATTCACAAAGTTAAATGCCCAATCAAGAAGCACTTAAGGAACAATGCATCTTGGAATGCTCCAATCCACATAAGAAGTCTTCCTGGAGACATTCAAGGTACCGTGTGGGCAATGGCTTCTGCTTGTAAAAACTGTGAGTCATGCATGGACATGTGACTTGCCCAGGTGACTCCAGAACTCCATCTTGAGCTGGACTTTGCATAGGAGAGAGGAGGGGTTCTCCACACACAAGAGAAAGTCTATTTAAGCCCATGGGAGACCCCTCCATTTTGTCTTCAGCTGGCTGAGGAGATAGCCTCTCCACCCCCAAGGATACCTGAAAGAAACTGGAACAAAGGACAGTAACTACAGGGGGTGTGAGTGATTGCTGGACCCAGACTAGAAAGAGACTAGTCTGTAAAAGAGAGCTTACTAGAACTGGTGAGGTTTTTATCTGTATTCAGTTTGATTAGACATAGACTTGCGTGTTTTATTTTATTTTGCATGGTAATTCACTTTGTTCTGTCTGTTACTACTTGGAACCACTTAAATGCTGCTTTCTGTATTTAATAACATCACTTTTTACTTATTAATTAACCCAGAGTATGTATTAATACCGGGGGGGACAAACAGCTGTGCAATCTCTCTATCAGTGTTATAGAGGGCGAGCAATTTATGAGTTTACCCTCTATAAGCTTTATACAGGGTAAAATGGATTTATTTAGGGTTTGGACCCCATTGGGAGTTGGGCATCTGAGTGTCAAGGACAGGAACACTTCTGTAAGCTACTTTCAGTTAAGCCTACAGGTGTTAGGGGACGTGGTTCAGACCTGGGTCTGGGTTTGCAGCAGGCTAGCGGGTCTGGCTCAAACCAGGCAGGGCACCGAAGTCCTACGCTGACAGGGCAGGAAAGCAGGGGCAGAAGTAGTCTTGGCACATGAGGTGGCAGTTCCCAGGGGGTTTCTGTGATCCAACCCATCACAATATATATATACAGAGAACATGAAAAAATGGGGGTTGCCATACCAACTCTAACGAGAGTAATCAATTAAGGTGGGCTATTATCAGCAGGAGAAAAAAAACTTTTGTAGTGATAACCAGGATGGCCCATTTCAAACAGTTGACAGGAAGGTGTGAGTAACAGTAGGGGGAAAATTAGCAGGGGGAAATAGTTTTTAGTTTGTGTAATGACTCACCACTCCCAGCCTTTATTCAAGCCTAATTTAATGGTGTCCAGTGTGCAAATTAATTCCAGTTCTGCAGTTTTTCATTGGAGTCTGTTTTTGAAGTTTTTTTGTTGAATAATTGTGACTTTTAGGTCTGTAATTGAATGACCAGGGAGGCTGAAGTGTTCTCCGACTGGTTTTTTAATGTTATAATTCTTGATGTCTGACTTGTGTCCATTTATTCTTTTGCATAGAGTCTGTCCGGTTTGGCTCTGTTCTTGGCAGAGGGGCATTGCTGGCACATGATGGCATATATCACATTGGTAGATGTACAGGTGAATGAGCCTCTGACAGTGTGAGTGATGTGATTAGGTCCTATGGTGTCCCTTGAATAGATATGTGGACAGAGTTGGCAACAGGCTTTGTTGCAAGCATAGGTTCCTGGGTTAGGGTTTTTGTTGTGTGGTGTGTGGTTGCTGGTGAGTATTTGCTTCAGGTTGGGGGGCTGACTGTAAGCAAGGACTGGCCTGTCTCCCAAGATCTGTGAGAGGGAGGGATTGTCCTTCAGTAACTGTACGTGTTACTTATCAAATTATTCTAAGAAACTCTCACTTTAAAATGTCAGCATTGGTTGATTGAACTGTATTACTGTAAGAAATAATTATAGACATCGGGGTCTGGATTCACAAAAGGACTTGGGTGCCCAATTGCTGCTTTAGGCACCTAAATCCCAGAATTAGGCCCATCAGGCTTCACTAAAGCCCTGTTCAACTGCCCCGAATCTTGTAGGTGCCTAAACTCACTCTGAGCCTATATTTTTACAGGAGACATTCTCTAGATGCCTGTTTCTGCCTGTGCTCATATGCACTGTAGCCCAATGCCAGGCATTCAGATGCCAAAGCCCCAGAACAAATGTGGATAAATAATTTTAAAAAAATAATTGGAGCAGGGGGACTGTATCCTGGTTCTCCTACTACCCAGGTGAGTGCGCAAACCACCAGGCTACAGAGTCTTTCTCTTGCCCAGTGATTCTTTCATTATTTATTCACAATGGTACAGCTTCAACAGGTGAGACTGAGGGTACCCCACATCAGAATATTTAATAGCTGAGTGGTTAGAATACTCACCTTAGAGGTGGCCAGTCATTGTTTAAATCCTGCCCTCTCCCCCCCGCTCCCCCTCTCAGGTAGACTGGGGGACTTGAATCAGGGTCTTTGACATCTCAGCTGAGTACCCTAACCACTGGGCTAAAAGTTATGAAGGAGGTTATCCTCGTTCTTGTCAGGAAAAACAGCATAGGAACCTAACCTTTGAGAGAGGGTTTGCAGCTGAGAATCCCAAGTAAAAAGAGGCACTTGCTTGTAGCCCAGACTTAGATGTCTATATCTGAAAGAGGGACAGGGTTTAGCACTCAGCCCTTGGCATCTCCCATTGGCTGGCTTAGAGCCATCTAGCATGCTGGCTTTTGTGAATCCCATTCTAAGACACCTATGTCCCTCTATTCATTGTATAGGGCAGCCTTGGCTTTGTGGATCCCAATGATTTTCTAGATGCCTAAAAGTTAGGCATGGTGATGCTCTGTGTCACCATGTCTAAATTCCTTTGGCACTCTTAGCACTTAGTACTTCCATAATTCCTTTCATCCATACTGTGGATCTGAAAGCTGTTTAGGAACGATCATTATTCCACATTTTACAAATGAGGAAACTGAGGCACAGGGAAGTTAAGTGAATTGCTCCAGGCCACATGGTTAGTCATTGGCAGAGCCAGGGATTAGAACCAAAGATTCTGAGTCCCACTCTTTAGCTCTGTAAGCCAAGCAATACTGCCTAAAATGAGATGAATGGAGCATTTGCTGAAAAGAAATGTGGCTAAGAAATGAAATGTTACAGTTTCTCTCTCTTTATGAACTCTCTGATGATATAGGGAAAGAGGATGTTAGAATGTACAAAGCATCAGATCTTACTGCTCATTCACTCAGTTAATCTTGGGACCACTTCACTTAAGGACCTTTGGAGCAATTTCCAAGGAAACAGGGATGAAAATAATTGAAGCTTACACCTTCAGAGTCCACCTCACTGAAGACTTTGAACAGCCATAGAGCAATTTAGTAGCCTGTTTGTTTATAGCCTATTTCTTCCATCTAATGGACAGTAAAACTACTTCTTAAAAATTGCATTAACTTTTATAATTACTATTTATTGGTTATCTTGGATCAATTCCTCTGAGGCTGTGCCATCTCTTGAGTACTTCATCTTCAAAATGCCTCTTTTTGGATTATGTATTACTCTAATCCATCATCAGGAGATGAATTACTACAATGCATCATCAAGGAGTTGCTACTCTATTACTCATTAATGTAACCAGCTGACAAAAGCATGTTGGGAACTCTCCTATTTTATAGCTAGTACTTGCATTTAATATTTAAGGCAGCATAGCAGTTTTTAAAAGGTTTTAACCAAGAAGAAAAGGAGGACTTGTGGCACCTTAGAGACTAACCAATTTATTTGAGCATAAGCTTTCGTGAGCTACAGCTCACTTCATCGGATGCATACTGTGGAAAGTGTAGAAGATCTTTTATACACAAAAAGCATGAAAAAATACCTCCCCCCACCCCACTGTCCCGCTGGCACAATGCCCCTCTGCCATGTACATTGGTCAAACTGGACAGTCTCTACGTAAAAGAATAAATGGATACAAATCAGATGTCAAGAATTATAACATTCATAAACCAGTCGGAGAACACTTCAATCTCTCTGGTCACGCGATTACAGACATTAAAATTGCAATTCTTCAACAAAACAACTTCAAATCCAGACTCCAGCGAGAAACTGTTGAATTGGAATTCATTTGCAAATTGGATACAATTACCTTAGGCTTGAATAGAGATTGGGAGTGGCTAAGTCATTATGCAAGGTAACCTATTTCCCCTTGTTTTTTCCTAACCCTCCCCCCTCAGATGTTCTTGTTAAACCCTGGATTTGTGCTGGAAATGGCCCACCTTGATTATCATACACATTGTAAGGAGAGTGATCACTTTAGATAAGCTATTGCCAGCGGGACAGTGGGGTGGGAGGAGGTATTTTTTCATGCTTTGTGTGTATAAAAGATCTTCTACACTTTCCACAGTATGCATCTGATGAAGTGAGCTGTAGCTCACAAAAGCTTATGCTCAGATAAATTGGTTAGTCTCTAAGGTGCCACAAGTCCTCCTTTTCTTTTTGTGAATACAAACTAACACGGCTGTTACTCTTTAACCAAGAAAGAATCCAAGTGAAAGCAATAAATTGTTCTATTGACTTTGGTGAGTTTGCATGAGTACAGTGTGCAACATTGTCATAACAAGGTTACTTAATTAAGCACAACATTTCAGCCTTTACTTTGAATTTCTTTACTCTTCTTGGTTGGTGCCAAACCTTAGCATTGTTTGCATAGTGTCTAGCATAATGGGGCCCCATTGGGTCTCCTAGACAGCTTTTCACTGCATAACTCTCTGCTCCCCTAACCCATCTCCACGAGCCGTCATAGCTGAAGTTGGCTCCTCTGGGAGTTCAAGGCAACATTTTTGAATGCACAAATTTTTGCTTGCACAATTTTTCAACCTAGAAGTGGATTTTTTTCAAGATAATCTGAGTGCTTGAAACTGCATGAAAAGCAAAATTTCAAGGGCCCAAAGACTGTCAAATAAATTAGTCTAAAACTGTATCTAGTATTTTGCAACACAATCCTTCCAGATTCTGCAGATGTTCGTAAGGAGTTGTATCAAATATTTGATACAACACCAAACTGTTTCAGAAGAGAAACTGTGGGGTTATTGTAATTCCTTCTACCTTTTTTACCTTTTTTATTGCTTTTCAACACCTCGTTGCAACGGTATCTGCACAGAATAAAGGACACATACCTCAGGCATCAACCCTACAATAAACACTGCAGGCTCCTACACTGCAGGCTCCTTGTTCATTGAAACACTAAGGCTTTAGAAAGCATCCTTCATTAGAATGAGCATGATCTTCAGTGTTGAATATTTTTAACTATTTGCTTTTTTATTTTTGAATCATTAGGTAAATATCACTATTACCTGACTGTCACCCCAATTCAGAAAATGCTTAACATTAAGCACATTTTATTGACTTGAATGGATTCATGGATACAGTTACACGTGCTCAATTACCTTGCTGAATTGGGGTCTATGATAGTGAATTTATTTGTAGGTTGTATTTCTGTGCTGCAGTTCATAAACTGAGATGTTAGGATTTAACACTAAGAGTGATTGTGGCGTTCCTAGGGGTGACTAATTTGTTACTTTCCAGGAACTAGTTTCCTGCCTTGGGGTCCAATCCTGGATAGATTTTTGTTGTTTTTATCTGATCTGTTTTGTGTATATTTCTTTCTAGAAACCAGGACTAACTGCTCTCTTCGAGGATAATCACTTGCCAGATTTTTGTTGTTTGAAATCCTTGTCTCTCTTGAAGTATACAGGTGTAAAAGTGCATAAAAATTTATTCATTCTTCATTAATAATACAAACACTCTAGTTCTAGCCTGGAATGAATTTTTATGGTCTGTTTCTAAACCTTTGAAAACAATTGCTGTAGACACAACCTTAACTAAAGCAGTGTGATTGCTCAGCCATAACATGAGCTCCAAAATTACTACACGCTGCAGTGAAGAGACTACTAAGGAGAGAATTTTTCTCTTGTTGATTTGCTGTGAACTGGGACATGAATCTTTTATATAAACGTAGCTTCATCCCTCTGACTTTGTATTCAGAATCAAACATGATCATTACAGTCTGTAGTTTGTGCAAAAAGAGAGAGAAGGCGATAGACTTCAGCAATCGTTATATTGTACTCTATTGTGTCTTTGGCACTTCGTATGTTTTTAGGAGTACTTGAAATTCTGGCTGAGTTGCCTTTTCTCCCAAGACCCTTTGTAAGACAGTATGGTTGTAATTTGGTGAGACTGTCCTCCAGCACAACTTTTTAAAAAGAATGAATGAAAATAGGTGCGTGAGAATTTTAAAATACTAGGTCTCTCCATAACAGCATTCTGTTGAACTGGCAGCATTTGCCTGTGGTTTGAATTAATCACAGGTCTAGAAGGCAACTCTGCTAATATTTTGTCTATTGGTATATTATTCTTCAATTTATTGTTAGAGCTACAACTCTTAGAGAAATACAACTCTAAGCAGTTCCATGTTTCAGTTGTATAAAAGGCCTTTTTCTATTAACTTGTCTTGCAGATTTGCAACCAGGAAGTGTTGGAGGCTTACAACATTGTGTGCCCTGATTGTAGAGGGCGTGGAGTTGGTCCCAAGGTTCAGAAACACTCCAACTGGTGATTCCCCGGTCTCAAGACCATCACAGAAGTATGACTGACTCCAACTGCATCATAAGAAACATGATCTACAAATAACTGTCTGCAACTAAATGGGACTGATCTGGGAAATTTGTCTTGTTTAGACACTGGGGTAGCATCAGTGGGCACCAGGGCCGGCTCTAGGCACGAGCCTAGCAAGCAGGTGCCTGGGGTGGCAAACGGGAATGGGTGGCACAGTGGCGGCTTGCGGCAGCTCCTCCGCTTCCCTCTTCAGTGGCACGCCAGCAGCAGCTCCTCCTTCCATTTCCTGCTCGGTGGCATGCCTGCGGCAGCTCTTCCTCCAGCTCCATTTTTGGCGGCATTTTCCGTCGCCGCTTGGGGCGGCAAAAAAGGTATAGCTGGCCCTATCAGTGGCAGTTGGACAACTAGAAGGGATGTGTTCAGATGGTATCTCTGGGACAAAATGGACAACTGGGGAAAGGTCTGTATGGATTGAGAGTTTTTGGGTCTATAATGCATTCCAGAAAGATACCTTTAAAAGGTGATGGCATATAAATGAGTCTGGGGCTTTTGAATGACACCATGGAATGTTGTGGCATATAAACAAGTCTGGGATTTTTCTAAGGCAAAATAATTGTACTGAAATAGGCCTAGGATGGTTGGTGGGCATGTATGTAAATGAAACCCAGCTGTTTTGATGGCAAATGATAAATAATACACAACACTCCACACACCAGCCCAAAGTAAGTACCTCTACCATACACTCATTTGAAAACAGTGCTCCTCCTTTATGTCCAGTGATCAGCCCTTGGCCACACAATCGTATTTTTTATATACCCCACTCATGAAACACTGGCAGAAGATGTAGCATGGGTACACCTCACTGATTATGGACTATACAAAATACAGGTTACCTGGAACCTGACCAGCCCCATATAAAAAAAGGTTTAGCAATAATATCAAGGCACATATGCAATTGTGGCATGACCTGGTGGGAGGCACACTCCAAGGATATCAAAACTGGAAAGCCAGGAGGGACACTGTGGCAACCATATTGGGTGGCACAGGAGTTGGGGCCTGCCTATGGAATTCTGTAGACATTGAGGAATTAAACCTTAAGATTAACTTTCTAACTGATGGATTTGGTCAAACCACTGAAAAAAGAGGAAGGATTAGCACTTTAACCTTGCAAAAGGAGGCACTAACTATTAGTAATATGCACTCCATTGCACAAACTTGAAATGGATGAATACATCTGTAAATACTGTGATTAATCATTGAAGAATGTTTCTCAGGCAATTGCATGATCATATATGGTACCAAACTCGTTATGCATCTAATGCAGGGAAAAGAAGAAATAAAGCAGAGGGAATGGCTGAAATTGTTAAATAGCACACTTTATTCAGAATCAAACAACACAAGTGGAAAAGGAATTAAGAATGTTGGGAAAGAAAGATTGCAATTTGCAAGGCTAAAAGGTTTTCAAGGCTTGGCCCCACGTGAAAGTAATAATTCAACTGTGCCAATTATGATTGCTATTCCTAGATGTACAGGAAATCCTAAAGAATTGGTATGTGTTAACAGTCTGTGTACAATAGAGAATGGGACCTATAAACTTCATTATCCCATTGTGAAGATGGCAATACAAGGAGGAGAGGAAATATACACAGCCTGCTGTAAATGAATCAAGCAAAGATGGTTCTGTGAGTACTTGGCTTGAATGAACCTGACCACAAGTGAGGGGAGGTTGAGCTCAACTAGTCATTAAAGAGAGAGTGAAGGAAGTGGTACAACTCGGGGACACAGTATGCACTCTGGGATACCACAACTTTTCAGTGAGACCAATGCCATGCCAGGGGAGGCTGGACGGATTTTGTCTGAATCTCACCTCTCTGACTGAGATTAGGATCCATGTCCTATGGCCAAGTGTGCAGATGAAGGAGAAAGTGACATAATCCATGACCAACAACACCTAATGGCAGTCATTGGTGACCAGTCTCTCTGCACCCATACCTCCCTTGTCCATTAAAACCACTGATTTGATACAAAGGAAAACACAGCAATTGATGTCCATTGCCCAACTAATAGTTGAGCATGATTGGGGTGTACCAGGCCCTTTGAGGCCCTCTGCTGGAGGCCTTGGGGTCCTACCACACCCGTCCCCAGGAAGGAGAAGCAGAGGTGGGTTTCCCAGGCCTGCCTAGAGAGGCTGCAGGGAAGCAGCCAATCATAGGCCAGCAAGCTCAGTTAAAAGGAGCTAGAGAAGTTGAGCAGGTCAGTTCCTTGCTGGGACCTGAGTAGCAAAAAGGGTGCTCTTCTCTGGCCAGAGGAGCTTGAGAGATAACCAGAAGTTGAGTTTTGGCTGCATTTTGCAAGGTGTGAGAGAAAACAGTAACCCTATGGTACTGGGTGATAGGCAAGAGACCTGGTGGGAAGAAGCCAAGGGAAAAACTGTTGCAGCTAATTGACAGAGTTCAAGGGAGCAGTGCATGACTGCTTTTCATAGGGTCCCTGGGCTAGGACCTGCAGTAGTAGGTGGGACCGGGTCCCCTTTACTGGCCACTGGAGAAGTGGCCTAAGCCCCAAGAAGAATAAAAGACTCTCCTAAGAGACTGAGAAAGGGCCTGGCATTTAAACAAGCCTAGATAGATGGCTGAAGATCCTGGAAAGGGCCAACCATTATTGAACTTTGCTACTCTGGGAGGGGTTCGTCCATTTCAGACTGTATGACTTGGAGGGAGGGCTGAACTCCTGAAGACTTGGCTAGTGAAGCTGGCAACCAATAGGGGGCACTGGGAGTAGAAAAGAAGATTTCAGCTGCTAGCCAACAGGAGGCACTCAGAAGTGGTGAGTGTATCCCCTCACACTGAGCAACAAGAAACTGGGGACAGTACTATGCAGGCAGTGGAGATGTCTTGATGTACTGTATAAGAGGAGGTGAGCTTGCACTCCCTGGTTTGTTCTTGGAGTCTAATTTTAATGGTGGTTCAAATGATCACAACTACTGTAGTTTTGGGCATACCAGGAGGAAGCACGAACAGGAGAGCGTGAGAGGGGAGGGCTCCTGCCTCATACTGAGAAAGAGGGACAATCAGCGAGTTACCTTAAGTGCCGATACACAAATGCAAGAAGCCTGGGAAACAAGCAGGGAGAACTGGAAGTCCTGGCACAGTCAAGGAATTATGATGTGATTGGAATAACAGAGACTTGGTGGGATAACTCACATGACTGGAGTACTGTCATGGATGGATATAAACTGTTCAGGAAGGACAGGCAGGGCAGAAAAGGTGGGGGAGTTGCACTGTATGTAAGAGAGCAGTATAACTGCTCAGAGCTCCGGTATGAAACTGCAGAAAAACCTGAGAGTCTCTGGATTAAGTTTAGAAGTGTGAGCAACAAGGGTGATGTCGTGGTGGGAGTCTGCTATAGACCACTTGATCAGGGGGATGAGGTGGACGAGGCTTTCTTCCGGCAGCTAACGGAAGTTACTAGATCGCAGGCCCTGGTTCTCATGGGAGACATCAATCACCCTGATATCTGCTGGGAGAGCAATACAATGGTGCACAGAGAAACCAGGAAGTTTTTGGAAAGTGTAGGGGACAATTTCCTGATGCAAGTGCTGGAGGAACCAACTAGGGGCAGAGCTCTTCTTGACCTGCTGCTCACAAACAGGGAAGAATTAGTAGGGGAAGCAAAAGTGGATGGGAACCTGGGAGGCAGTGACCATGAGATGGTCAAGTTCAGGATCCTGACCCAAAGAAGAAAGGAGAGCAGCAGAATACAGACCCTGGACTTCAGAAAAGCAGACTTTGACTCCCTCAGAGAACTGAAGGGCAGGATCCCCTGGGAGAACAACATGAGGGGGAAAGGAGTCCAGGAGAGCTGGCTGTATTTTAAAGAATCCTTATTGAGGTTACAGGGACAAACCATCCTGATGTGTAGAAAGAATAGTAAATATGGCAGGCGACCAGCTTGGGTTAACAGTGAAATCCTTGCTGATCTTAAACACAAAAAAGAAGCTTACAAGAAGTGGAAGATTGGACAAATGACTGGGGAGGAGTATAAAAATATTGCTCAGGCATGCAGGAGTGAAATCAGGATGGCCAAATCACACTTCGAATTGCAGCTAGCAAGAGATGTTAAGAGTAACAAGAAGGATTTCTTCAAGTATGTTAGCAACAAGAAGAAAGTCAAGGAAAGTGTGGGCCCCTTACTGAATGAGGGAGGCAACCTAGTGACAGAGGATGTGGAAAAAGCTAATGTACTCAATGCTTTTTTTGCCTCTGTCTTCACAAACAAGGTCAGCTCCCAGACTACTGCACTGGGCAGCACAGCATGGGGAGGAGGTGACCAGCCCTCTGTGGAGAAAGAAGTGGTTCAGGACTATTTAGAAAAGCTGGACGAGCACAAGTCCATGGGGCCGGATGTGCTGCATCCGAGAGTGCTAAAGGAGTTGGCGGATGTGATTGCAGAGCCATTGGCCATTATCTTTGAAAACTCATGGTGATCTGGGGAGATCCCGGATGACTGGAAAAAGAATAAAAATAGTGCCCATCTTTCAAAAAGGGAAGAAGGAGGATCCGGGGAATTACAGGCCAGTCAGCCTCACCTCAGTCCCTGGAAAAATCATGGAGCAGGTCCTCAAGGAATCAATTCTGAAGTACTTGAGAGAAGAGGAAAGTGATCAGGAACAGTCAGCATGGATTCACCAAGAGCAAGCCATGCCTGACTAATCTCCTTGCCTTCTATGATGAGATAACTGGCTCTGTGGATGTGGGGAAAGCAGTGGATATGTTGTTCCTTGACTTTAGCAAAGCTTTTGACACTGTCTCCCACAGTATTCTTGCCAGCAAGTTAAAGAAATATGGGCTGGATGAATGGACTATAAGGTGGATAGAAAGCTGGCTAGGTTGTCGGGTTCAAGGGGTAGTGATCAATGGCTCCATGTCTAGTTGGCAGCCGGTATCAAGTGGAGTGCCCCAAGGGTCGGTCATCGAGCCGGTTTTGTTCAATATCTTCATTAATGATTTGGAGGATGGTGTGGATTGCACCCTCAGCAAGTTTGCAGATGACACTAAACTGGGAGGAGTGGTAGATACGCTGGAGTGTAGGGATAGGGTACAGAGGGCCCTAGACAAAATAGAGGATTGGGCCAAAAGAAATCTGATGAGGTTCAACAAGGACAAGTGCAGAGTCCTGCACCTAGGATGGAAGAATCCCATGCACCGCTACAGACTAGGGACCGAATGGCTAGGCAGCAGTTCTGCAGAAAAGGACCTACGGGTTTACAGTGGACGACAAGCTGGTTATGAGTCAACAGTGTGCCATTGTTGTCAAGAAGGCAAATGGCATTTTGGGATGTATAAGTAGGGGCATTGACAGCAGATCGAGCGACGTGATCGTTCCCCTCTATTCGACATTGGTGAGGCCTCATCTGGAGTACTGTGTCCAGTTTTGGGCCCCACACTACAAGAAGGATGTGGGAAAAATTGGAAAATGTCCAGCGGAGGGCAACAAAAATGATTAGGGGTCTGGAACACATGACTTATGAGGAGAGGCTGAGGGAACTGGGATTGTTTAGTCTGTGGAAGAGAAGAATGAGGGGGGATTTGATAGCTACTTTCAACTACCTGAAAGAGGGTTCCAAAGAGGATGGCTCTAGACTGTTCTCAATGGTAGCAGATGACAGAATGAGGAGTAATGGTCTCAAGTTACAGTGGGGAAGGTTTTGGTTGGATATTAGGAAAAACTTTTTCACTAGGAGGGTGGTGAAACACTGGAATGCGTTACCTAGGGATGTGGTGGAATCTCCTTCCTTAGAAGTTTTTAAGGTCAGGCTTGAGAAAGTCCTGGCTGGGGTGATTTAGTTGGGGATTGGTCCTACTTTGAGCAGGTGGTTGGACTAGATGACCTCCTAAGGTCCCTTCCAATCCTGATATTCTATGTGTTGCTGGGTAATAAACTTGTAAAAGAGAGCACAGAAAAACAGGAATATGATGTAAATGAAACACATGCTAATATTAAAAAAGAAAAACAAGGGCAATGGAATGTGAATAGACCTGCCCTAACACTGGGGGATGCCTCATCCTTTTGGAAGATAAGATTAGGGAGGTAAATGAGTCATCAGGCTGAAAATGGACATTTGTGCTAAATAAGATAAGTAAATAGCTCATTATGCTAAAAAGACAGTATGTCTGAACCAGCTAAGATGAGAGGGAGATCACTGAGGGAACCATGTACTATAAACAAGATAACAATGGATAAGCTACATGAGGAATATAGAGATGAGGTAAAGAGTAGGTAGCTGGACAGAGCATGCTGCACAATGGTTCAAAGTAACCAAGCCAATCCAAAAATGTGTGATGCAATGTGTAGTAAATGCAATGAGATGTGTAAATGTATATAAAGGCAGAGAGTTTCTGTGTAACTTTGGAGCTGTGATGTACTTGACATTGACCCCCTTGCATTTGAGGCTGGTCAACTCAGTGTAGCAATGTTGTATGCTAAATAAAGAGACCTGAGTGATGACGTCTGGAATTGAGCTCAGTTCTTGAGAAGCCGAGTGGAATGAGGTTTTGGAGGGAATCCCAACAGTTGACAGTATTTACATCAGCACACATGACTAAGGGAATGTGACTGCTGTTTCTATTGGAGATATGCAGTTGAGGTGTTACTCGATCCTGAGCTATAAAATATACCATACTTTTAGGGAAGGAGTGGGCAGAGAATTGGAGGCGTTTGGTTTTTATTATTCTTGTATTAACTGATGAGCTACATTGTTATCCAGGTGTATAACAATGTTTTAAAAGGTTCCAATTTTCAAACAGCTGTGCACCCAAGTCTATGCACACAGATGCATGTTGTTAATAACATGAGTCACAATGATTTGTGCCAGGATGGGCAGGGATGGTGTCCCTAGCCTCTGTTTGCCATAAGCTGGGAGTGAGCAACAGGGGATGGATCATTTGATGATTACCTGTTCTGTTCATTCCCTCTGAAGCACCTGGCATTAGCCACTGTTGAAAGACAGGATACTGGGCTAGATGGACCATTGGTCTGAGCCAGTATGGCCATTCTTATGTTCTTATGTATAACTATATACTGGTATTTGTCTATGGGAGAAATACAGATTTACAAAAACATTTCAATGATGTGGCTTTTACTCTACAGGCTAATGAGTGTATATACATGTGCCTGTATGAAATACACTGTACACTGTTCTGCTGAGAAATACAGTTAAATTGTTTAACTCGTGATAGTTTGTAGTGCAAATTAACATATGCAAAGCCTCTGACCAATACATGTGTTATGATTATTCATTAGCAATCTTATTACTGGTGAAGGATTGAGTATATGAATCAAATCTTATTTTCCAAAAGTTAGTTCCTGTTGGCATCCTTCACTAGCAAGTGGGAGTAAAAGTTACAAGGATCAGCATGGAAGCGTTTTCTCTGGGGAAAAATAAATTTAAGGCAGGAAAGAATGTCACGTCTCTTTGATGTCACTTGGCTCCAGGTAAAGAATTACAACTTGTGAGAGTGCTAATTAGAATGAATATTTATTTGATTTACCTGAAATGGGTTTTAAATGACTTCTAGAACTTGCTGTTCCTTGGCAACATGGAAATTTTGAGTCTGTACGTGTGTGATTTTTAGGAGATTCTTTTTTTTTTTTTTTTTTTAAGCTGCAGATATAGTGATCCTTTGGATGTAATGATTGAAAGATGGGGATGCCTAAACTGAGCCTTAAAATAAGATATTTCCAATATTTGCAAATAATCAGGATTTTGGTTCCGTCTTTCATGGATGCCATCTGCAGGGGATAATAGAAGAGAATTAATTATGTTGTTAGCATATGCATATGACTTTAGCTTTTCATACTCTAATTTCTAACATATACAGTATTATGTCTAGTCAGGGAAAAGTGCTGCTTATAAGCTGCATCTCAGCAGTAAGAATCATTAGTAAGGTTAAGATTTTGTTACCAGAATTTTTCATCTAAGTCACGGACAGGTTGCGGGTAATAAATGGATGCTGGTGGGGTGGGGGTGGGGGGCTCCAAGCCTCTGCAGCCCTGCCGCTCCAGTCCCTGGGGACTCACCATCACTCTAGCAGAGCTGCTCCAGCCCTGGGCAGGAGGGGGATCTGAGAGCCACTCCAACCCTGCTCCTACGGTGGAGCTGAAGACGTAGAAGTCACAGGAGTCTGTGACAAAATCGTATCCTTAATCATTAGCATCTCTGCCATATTTGACACATCATTTGGGCCAGTGTGATGGTAGTCTAGAATATGCCACCTAACTTCTCTAGTCATTTTAAAGAGACAGTGATGTAGGAAATAATATCTCGAGTTGTCTTTTGTTCCACATAAGTAATTACGATATTATTAAGAAATGCAGCACCAACCAGTATACCAGATCCTTCAAAGCTGAGTGCAGTTTAAAACAATTCTTGGAAACCTTCTATAGTTCTCGGTGCATACACACAGGAGGGCACTGTTTTAGAAATATTTCCAACTGAACAAAAGTATATGAACCTCAAAAGACAGAGTATGTATTTAGGTAGAGCAATCACAGGCATGAACTGAAACAAAGTTCCAAATATCTTCGTTTCAGTTTAATTAAAAGCACCATAGTTAATTTTTAAACCAAAATCCCAAGTGAAGTCAGTGAGGAATTTTAGCTAAAGATTAAAGATATAATATGTCCTAGGATACAAATGTATCCTCTGTTAATTAATGAACTTTTGTGCAGATATTATTTACTATGGAAACAATAGAAAAGTGGCTGAGTGCAAGATCTCATGGGAGATTTCTTACAAAGCATGTATATATTATGTATCAGTATTGTTGTATCACCACAAACATGACAATCAAAACCTGGTAACCTAATTACAGCATTGCCATTTAATGCTGCTGTATATGCTGGGAGTTTAAGCTGCTTTGGAGGTCTCTCAACCTGGCCTGTACAAACTGGTATTTGTAAGGTTAAACTTGTGCACAATTATTTGTGTTGGTCTGACAAACAGATTTATTTTTCTTTTTTTACAGCTGCATAGGTAGATTGGTTTGGGCATTTTTAATTACTATGAATAATTAAAAAGGAAGACCTGTTGGACCAAATTTTTGAAACATGTCCTCTATATAGCTAAACAAATTTGTAGGCTGTGTAGTTTGTGTGTACAAGCACGGCAACTATCACTTGAATGCTTGTGACAAAATTTACATGCATAAAACTTATTACAAACACACTGATCACAAATAGATTTCATGAAACTAAATTTTACCATTCGTACATGCACATTATAGTAAGGGGAAAACTGCACTCACACCCCTCACTTTACAGTCAAAAATGGCGGCTGGTGGAAGGCACCTTTGAAAATTTGGCCCATCTTTTAGGTGTCGTCTACATTTGCACACATATTCGAGTACTGGTTCATATTTATGTTTGTGCGTGCTCCCCATACCTGTGACCAAGGGGACACTGTTGGCACTGCCTATGTGGCAATTGCCATTGATATATTCGTCACCTGTTGTGCACGTCATAATATTTGTGAGGGTAAAGGGGAGTGTTTCCATCCTGAGCCAGCTCAGGACAAGTCTGGTTTACAAACTCTGTACAGGCAGCTAGATACAGCCCATGTGCACAATGGTCCTAGTTCCCAGTGGGCCACAGGAAATCAGGGATACCATATTTGCACACATCTTGGAACAGTAGGGAGGCAGAGGATGACATCAGCCTGTCCCAAGATACACCTTGACATCCGGTACAGGGTGTGGAAATGCACAGGAGGACACATTGGTTTACACTTATGGGACTACTTAGCTTTGTGATGGTTTTGTTCCGTGGTAGCTGAAGGTCGCTAGCTGTTTGTTAGTGTGACATTGCATACATTAAAGATGGTTATAACAGAGCATCTCCATTGGGTTATCCCCTTGAGACTGGGTTTGTGCTGTGCAGGGTGGCACCCAAGTATGTGGTCATTGTACAATGTTTTTGTCTACACTATTCACCCTTTTTGAGAAACCTCTTATTGGGCACACATACTCTTTAAACAAGCTTATGACTGTTTGCTTGGGAGGCTGGCACTGGTACATGGTACGTTCAGGTGCTCCTGCAGGCTCGGCATTCGCCTACTGGTCAGTTGTGGGAGAGGGGTTCATCTGGCACAGGAGCTACAAGCTCAGCAACATCCTGGGCGGCAGATGGAGGATGAGGTGGCAGCAGTTGTTGGGCTGGTTCTGGGGCCTCAGCAGTGGATGGATGCTGTATTCTTTTAGCCACGAGTTCAATTAGCCTCTCCATTAGGGACTGTTCTCATTCCCTGTGGCATCTCTCCAGCTCCATGAACCGATTCATCAGTGTACGAGACTGCTTCTCCCATGCTCAGAGGAATTCACACTGTTCCTGGTTTCTCCTGTTCATCCCTATAAGCAGCTCCTCCAGGGTCCTTCTCTGTCCACCTCTTCTGTCCCTGGGATGTTACTTCTGCCCTCTTGGTGGTATGGTTTTGCTCTTGGGAGCCATAGGTCCTGCCAATTCATGGAGAAGAAGAGCATTCTAGTTTTGGCCCTTGGAACAAGCCAAGAAATTCCTCCCATTTGACATAATTTTGCTGTAGAAGGCCACTGTTTTGATATTTTTCAGAATTCCAGGAATATAACTGTCTCTCTATCCTTGCTTCTCAGACAACTTTTGCAGCCCCTGAGGGAGGTGCAGAGGCTACTAATGGAGAGGAACACTGTACTAGCAATGTAAAATGCTCATACAGTCTCTTGGGAAGGTGGGGTAATTCCTTCCAGGGACTATGTTACTAGTTGACAACACTTTCCCTTAAGGCTAGCCAACAGTTGGACAACATATTCTCCAGGTGCCAGAGAACATATTCTCCAAGTGCCAGAATGGCAAAGAGAGATTGTTTTCCAGTCCTGTGGAGGAGATTTGGCAATCTATACCAGAGAGATGTTTGTGCTAATGGTCACCCCTCTACATACTGCAGAATGAAGGGGTTTGGTCAGCTGTGAAGGTGGGCCAAGCAGATTGGCATTGCCAGTGAACTTGAAGAATGAGCTGGAGCTTTTGCTGCAACAGGAATTTTGCTGAAATTTTGCTTTCAGGATTGGGAGGCAGTTTGAATGGAAATTGACTACATTCTGCACTAGGATACAGAGATTTCACGCAGAAGGAGATCTGAGCCATGAACCCCCACCCTGGCTTCACCAGAAAATCTGGCCCCTGAACCTGCTAAATACAGTGAAGTGGACAGGGAAAGAAGGAGACAATGCAACTTTATTAGGTTTCCTTAAGATTCAACTCAGCACCACAGCCCCTTGTCTCAGACAACTGGAAAGGGATACCACACTATTTATCTGATTGCCAGACTGAGCCTTCTCCCACCCTCACCCCCCTGACTTGTGCATCATGATTCTGTGTGGAGAAAGGGAAGACACCAAAGACTTTGCAATCTTCCATGAGAGGATCTCTCTAACTTTTCGTTATATGACTAACAGTAAGATTTCTACACCTGTGTTCTCTTATCTTCCCCATCTGAGACCTTCATCATGTGGGAAGGAGTTTATTGAACCTGCTCCCCCAGGTAAAGATGCAGAATCACATTGTCCTTGTCCTCTGAGTCTTCTTGGGTGTCTTCCACAGTCCCTGCTGCTTCCATACCCTGAGAGTTATAGCTCCTAACTGAAAGTCAGTGGTAGTTAAGAACCTAACTGCCATTTGTGCATTTGGAAATCTCCCCCCAGAACCTTCATCTGAACATTCAGCTCCTTGCAGGACTGGAGCTGTGGAGGGCAGGCTGAAGCCTGCAGGTAAATGTGGTCCTGTATGTCATTACCAGTCATTGGATTTGTCTACATTGCAATCTGAGGAGTAATTGCAGCTTGGGTAGATATACCCATACTAGCTTTATCTGCACTAGCATGGCAAAGAACATTCATGTGTATGTGGTGGTATGGGCCTCAGTGTGGCATTTCAAGCATGCCAGGGACTCTGGGTACTTACGCACATTGGTGAAGCCCATTCCTCTCCATCTATATTATTTTTCACCATGTTAGCATGAGTATGTCTACCTGCACTGCATTCGCACCCCAGATTGCCAGTTATATCACTAGAGAATTCTGATACCTTTGTCCGTCATCTAGAACTACAGTACCTCAACACAGCATAGTAATTGATTGGTGTGTGTGTGTATATATATATAGTCATAACATAAATGTATGTAACCTACATAAAATTACTTAAAACCAAGAGGAACACAGAAAATGTCATATGAAAAAAAAACATTAAGGATCTGAGATGAAGCAATAAAAACAGAATTAAACTAATTGTTCAATTGCTAGCATCCAGGCACAATAAGGTGCCACCTGATCAGCTTCCTTAAGTTTGCCTGAGTTAGGTGTAGTCTCTAGTTGTGGATTCTTTTGCTTTATTGGGTTTGTTCTGGAAAATTTGGAAAATTAATGCTTTCTAAAAATATTTTATGTGATTCATTTTAAATGCTGCCAACTTTTCCATCGCCACCATCTTTCATGCTCTTGAGACGTTCATGTGTAGGGCCCTACCAAATTCGTGGCCATGAAAAACGCGTTACAGACCGTGAAATCTGGTCCCCTCCCATGAAATCTGGTCTTTGGTGTGCTTTTTTACCCTATACTATACAGATGTCATGGGGGAGACTAGCGTATCTCAAATTGCGGGTCCTGACCCAAAAGGGAGTTGCAGGGGGGTTGCGGTATTGCCACCCTTACTTCTGCATTGCCTTCAAAGTTTGGCGGCCGGAAAGCGGTGGCTGTTGGCCAGGTGCCCAGCTCTGAAGGCAGTGGCCTGCCAGCAGCAGCACAGAAGTAAGGGGAGCAAGACCATACCAGGCCACCCTTACTTCTGCATTGCTGCCTTCAGAGCTAGGTGGCCAGAGTGTGGCAGTTGCTGACTGAGGGCCCAGCTCTGAAGGCAGCGGCGCCGTCAGCAGCAGTGCAGAAGTAAGGGTAGTGGTACCGCAATCCCCCTACAATAACTTTGTGACACCCTCCACCACCACCACCCCGCCCCCCCACACACACACACACACACAACTCCTTTTTGGGTCAGGATCTCTACAATTACAACACTGTGAAGTTTCAGATTTAAATAGCTGAAATCATGAACTTTACGATTTTTAAAATCCTGTGACCATAAAATTGACCAAAATGGACCATGAATGTGGTAAGGCCCTATTCATGTGAGGTTTTTTGTCTGAGTTTCCTCTTTTGCTTGCTTCTTTAGGTCTTACTGTTCTTTTCTTCCTAAAATGTGTGTAGTGTTTTAAAGTGTGTTATTATTCAGACAGGGAAAAAGTGAATGCTTGGTTGCATGTAAAATGATGTGTACCCAGCAAGATTATATCTATTTGTATTTGACCTTGACAAACCAATCTGGTTTGCATGGAGAATGAGGCAATTATTTTAAAAAAGGTTTGTAGCCTGTTTTGCTTTCCTTTGCTTGGTTAACTGAAAACATTCTATGTCTCTAGCTCAATGAAACTATAACATAATGATGACACAATTTGCAATATATCAGTCAGTGTTTCCATGATGCTATATTCTAAACTCCTAAAAACATTACCGCTAAAATGAAACCTTCACGAAAGTACAGATCTTCTTTGGGAAAGATGGCTGCAAAATGTTCCAAATGGAGAGGGGGAAATGATTTTGAATTTAATTTTATAGCTATTTGACAGCATGTCTTCAATAAGCCAACTACTGAGTTCCAAACACAGAACAATAATAATATCTATATCATGCTTTTCTCTGTTGACCAGGTGAAGTCAATAGCAAAACTCTCATTAACTTTGGCAGGAAAAAGGTTTTGGATTTTCCTTGATTAAAATGGTTTGCACTTATATGAAGGCACATCGGCAATACTCTGCCTTGAGTTTACTGCCATGTTGTAACAGGGCAGAACCCAGCTCTCACGACCATCCCCTGACCAAGTGTGTGCACCTGCACTCTTCTAGTCTGTGGTGACCTCTGTCAGTAGTTACTCATGTGGGTCTTCAATAATTCATAGAATATCAGGGTTGGGAGGGACCTCAGGAGGTCATCTAGTCCAACCCCCTGCTCAAAGCAGAACCAATCCCCAAGTAAATCATCCCAGCCAGGGCTTTGTCAAGTCTGACCTTAAAAATATCTAAGGAAGGAGATTCCACCACCTCCCTAGTTAACCAATTCCAGTGCTTCACCACGCTCCTAATGGAAAAAGTTTTTCCTAATAGCCAACCTAAATCTCCCCCACTGCAACTTGAGACCACTAGTCCTTGTTCTGTCATCAGCTACCACTGAGAACAGTCTAGATCCATCCTCTTTGGAACCCCCTTTCAGGTAGTTGAAAGTAGCTATCAAATCCCCCCTCATTTTTCTCTTCCGCAAACTAAACAATCCCAGTTCCCTCAGCCTCTCCTCATAAGTCATGTGTTCCAGTCCCCTAATCATTTTTGTTGCCCTCCGCTGGACTCTTTCCAATTTTTCCACATCCTTCTTGTAGTGTGAGGCCCAAAACTGGACACAATACTCCAGATGAGGCCTCACCATTGTCGAATAGAGGAGAACAATCACGTCCCTCAATCTGCTGGCAAAGCCCCTACGTATACATCCCAAAATGCCATTGGCCTTCTTGGCAACAAGGGCACACTGTTGACTCATATCCAGCTTCTCGTCCACTGTAACCCCTAGGTCCTTTTCTGCAGAACTACTGCCAAGCCATTCGGTCTCTCTCTCTCGCTCACACACAGACACACACACAGTCTGTATGTGAAACAAAGCAGATCCCTTCTGGGGTATACAGTCCACGAGGGGCCTATCCCACTACCCCTCCATTAGTATCTCTGTAGGCCTCCCCAGGCTCAGTCTTTAAATAGTCCTGGTATGGGGCTGTCCCTGCAAGGCCGCCTCCTTTGAGACGCTGTCTTCCTGCTGCCCTCTCTGGGCTCAATCCTTATTCAGTCCCACAGACCCTTCTTGGCTAGCCTTCAAATAGTCCTTCAACCCTGGTATGGGACCATGCCCCCAGGGCTTTCACCCTGGAGACATCGCCCTTTCTGGCCCCAGCTTTTCTATCTTTAGTCCCAGCAGCCAGCCAGGAGCTCCCTGTTGCTCCCTGGTCCCTGCCAGCAACTGATCTGTCTCTGGTTCTGCTGCTCCTTCAGCCAGGCAGGAACACATACAATGATAGTACATGCAATCAAACAGGATAGTAATGTTCAGTGGATCAGGCTTTTTAAGTGATACCTCACAAGGCATACTTTGTACTGAACATATCATAATCATATCACAATGGTGAATATGGGGGTTCCAGGGTGCTATTTTGAGGTACAGAGTGTCACACATATACCAGAGTCAGCAAAAGCAGAGTATATCAGTTGTCTGTAATTTTGCCAAACCTGTTTGGATGAAAATTTTCCATGTTGAGTGTCTAATTCAGCCTGAATTTAATGGAAAATTTCAGCCAAAACAATTCAGCTGTTTCCAAGAATTACTAGTTTTGCTCATGTTAAAAAATATGCTGGCAACATTTTCTTTGAGAGGATCTAGTGCTCCCATGATTTGGAGCATGGATGAAATTTCACAGGGGATGGCCTTTCGTTCAGAAATATGCTTGTGGCTAACCTCTGTGTATGTGGGGGAAGAGGGTTTAAAACAGTCTTAGCAAACATTTTTTATAGTTTATTTACATTTAAATTTAATTAATTACATTTTAAACATTTAAATATTACCTTATAAGATGGGATACAGATATTATAAGTAGAATTAATACATGCAGCATCCTACAAGGATTCCATAAAGTCTAAACACATTTTTATAATTCTAATATCTATTTCAACAACACTAACATACAGGTGAACCAGACTGGTCTCCATCTATGCATTTGTCAGTGTCCAATAAGGCCCAGGGCCTTGACATGAGCTGACTCCTGGTCTGCCAGCATCACACAGGCATTTTATAACTTTTACTAAAAAACTTGACTAGTGTTTGTTTAACATAGATTTCTCACACACACACAAACACACACACTGTGTGTATCTGTATATTCATTCTACTCCTGTCATATGAAAATGTTGATTCATTGGTGTGACAGATATTTTACAATATCCTGGACAAACCTCATGGAATTAAGATAAACATTATTGAATTAAATTTAATACCTTTGGAGTCCATTGTATTAAAAATGCAATTGGATTACTGTGTTACTGTGATATTGCATGAAACTTCTCTAGGAGACTATCTACTATCTATGGGAAGGATTAGGAACTTCACATGTATTGTCCCCAAAAATCCTGAGAGCAGGTGCCTTTGCTGAACCACTGAGGGAAAACATAGGTGCAGTTGCCCTGAACTGTGACAACTGGGACTCAAGATTTTTGTTTGCGTTTTATGGGGGGGGTTGGGGAGAGAAAGGGAAAAGAGGCCTCTGTTTTGTGTCCCCTTACATATTTGCTTTTAATGAACTATTCAACCTGCTGTGCTATATAGATTTTCAGTCCCTATTGTGCTTAGTTCATTTAATGCAGTTTATTGCCAGTCTGGGAATTACAGCCTTATTCTTTTTAAGTGGAAACTAATGGTTCCTCCGGCTAGAAAAGCATGCCTATCATTTGCCTTCTTTAGCTGTATAATTTTAATGAATATTTTTAGAAATTATTTTGGGGGGCATATGTCATTAACCTTCATTTATTTAAAATTAATAGTAAGGCTAAGCTGTCCCTCTCTTCCATCAAGCTTTGAGGAACAGAAGCAGTTCTGTAGTCCCTCCAAGGCTGTAACACAAAGCCAGAGGGAGAGCAAATCAGCTGTACTTCATGGCTCTTTTGAAATCTGCACCACTGAAAGACTATTTCCGTTTTATTATATTTCACATCTTAGCCTCTTTCCCTTTTTCACTGCAAAAGTAATAGCTTTATTAAAAAAAAATCAAATCAAACATATTTTGCCAAGTCCAACAACTAACTGCATTCAGGAATCACAAAACATCAGTTACAAACCAATGCTTAAATTATAAATGGAATAGTTCCTGTTCCTTTTGCAACTGAAACAGCAATTTCGCACCTGAAATCCGACTGGTTCAACATGTCATAACAAACTGAAGACCATAAACAAAGTAGCTCGTTTCATTCCTCTTTGATGTTCACAATAACAAAGAATAAATATTAATTTTTAGACCTTGTTATTGTTGTCATTAGGTCTGTAGTCCTTGTTTCAGACTGCAGCTTATTCAACCCTTACTCTAAAACAGGGGTGGGCAAACTTTTTTGGCCGAAGGACCACATCTGGATATGGAAATTATATGGTGGGCCATGAATGCTCATGAAATTGGGGGTTGGGGTGCGGAAGGGGGTGAGGGCTCTGGTGGGGGGTCTGGGCTCTGGGGTGCAGGAGGGTGGGACTGAGAGGTTTGGAGGGTGAGAAGGGAATCAGGGCTGGGGCAAGGAGTTGGGGTGCAGGAGGGGGTCGGGGTGCAGGTTCCAGGCAGTGCTTACCTCAAGCAGCTCCCAGAAGCGCAGCATGTCCTCCCTCTGGCTCCTATACGGAGGCACAGCCAGGCACCTCTGCCTGCTGCCCTGTCTGCAGGCACTGCCCCTGCAGCTCCCATTGGCCCCAATGGCTGGGGAGGTGTTTGGGGTGGGGACAGCATGTGGATCCCCTGGCAGCCCCTACATGTAGGAGCTGGAGGGGGGACATGGCGCTGCTTCTGGGAGCCACGCAGAACAAGCCCCCAACCCCGCTCCCCGACAGGAGCTTGAGGGCTGGATTAAAACATCTGAAGGGCCAAACACAGCCCCTGGGCCATAGTTTGTCCACCCCTGCTCTAAAACATGTCCTTAGGAGAGCTTGGGAAGGATTCTTTGTTTTAAAATAATAGAGGGATTGCTTAGCACAAATAAGAAACAGTTTTTAAATGTAAAGGAAAAGTAATAATTTA
Source organism: Lepidochelys kempii (assembly GCF_965140285.1). Classification (NCBI taxonomy): domain Eukaryota; kingdom Metazoa; phylum Chordata; order Testudines; family Cheloniidae; genus Lepidochelys; species Lepidochelys kempii. Next base: position 62,275,248 of record NC_136382.1, read on the forward strand.
TTTGAGTTAGTCCTGCATCTCACAATATTTGGTTAATGACAGAATGTTAAAATATATCTTTTGCCTTATGTGGATGAGGTACTGTATTTCAGAAATGTAGGTTACAGTTAAAACCACTCTGTTAAAAGTTAGTAAGAGGTGACCACTGAAATTCAATGCATGTCTGTCATTGCTTGTAGAATTATATGACCACCTGTAAGTTAGTACTTTACTTATTAACAAAGCATATCTGAACTTGTTGCTACATTGAAATTTACATGGGTAATTTTAAGTTTATTGTAGTGTCATGATTGTATAAATTACTTGATTATATTTGTGATCACCTAATGTCAAAATATACATATACTAATCTAATGAAAACACTCTTATTTAGATGACAATGTATAACAAATTAATTTTCTTTTGGGTAGTGCTTTCTGATTATTTATGTGAAAGAAGTGGACAGCTGGTATTACACTCTTGTTTCATATATTATAAAATAAAGTAATAGCAATACAGTTTTTGTTACTGATAATATGAGGTAGCTGTTGATTCACACAGCATTTAATTCCAGTAGTTTTCAGCTTGTTTTTTAGCTTCCATTTTCATCACCTACTGGAGTGTATGTCTCAAAACTATAATTTAGTGTGAGGTATGAAAACCAACGCTTTCATTTTTTGATCAAAAATTCAGTAAATAAGATTATGGGCAGGTGTGTGTACTCGTGCATTAGTGGTGAGTAATGGAGTTTGCCATTATACTATAGGCTCTCCAAGTTTACAAAGGAAATATAGGTTAGACATGCTGGAGTTCCTTTTAGAATTCATTCATCTGTAACTGGAGAGGTAAACCTTCAACAAATTTCCCTCCCCGCACAAACACAAACTACCCACCCACCAATAAAAACAGAGAGAAAAATCAAAAACTATTTTCACCCTGAATCACAGAATTCCTGTATTCTTACTTGATATGTGGCTCAGCCTTTCTGTGGGACTGGAAAATAGCTGTTTTAAGGAAGTAACCCTCAAAATTCAGAAATCCAGTGGTTCTGTCTGATGTTAGCTCATTCCATTCTGCAACTGGGTTTGCTTACAGAAATAAATTAAAAATCAAGTACAAGGCAGGATGAAATTCTTAAATGCAATTATTCTTTTGCAATCTTTTATTCTATAGGATATTTCATGCACTGAATTACCCATTATTCAGGTATTTACATACTATTATCATTGGTATCTGTATGGCGCTGTAGTACACGAGGTGTGGGTCACTATATATAAATTTACATGATTCAATACAGAGGATACACAAAACGACTTTGGTGTTGCAATGCTCGGTGTTACAATGCCTGAGTTCTATGCACCCTGCTTCCCAGTAGACTTCACAGCCTGAGTTAGGTGTCCAAGCTCTCCATGCATTGCACAGGGCACCTAAGAAAGCAATTGACTGAAGCCAGTAAGTTGAGCAGTGAGCTACCTGAACTAGCCAATCAGATGTGTTGAGGAGAGGGGCTGGGCCGAGGCCCCACCCTTCAAAAGTAGTTGGATGCCGCCTCCTGCTCTGGATTCATAGCTATAAACCATGTCTTGAAGTAGTCACCTAAGCTAGGACAGCCGTTTCTTGTGAAAAACATGAAACCTCCCCCCTATTAGAAACAAGAGCTCCGTGATCAGGGCATTGACATGGGAGACACATTGTCAAGTCCCTGTTCTGCCTAATGTGGAGTAGGGACTTAAACACATATCTCTAACTTCCAGGAGAGTACCCTCATCACCAGGCTGTCGGGTATTCTAGAGCGGCTCTCTTTCAGTTTCTCTTGGTCAAGCTGTTCCACTTTGTATAAATAAATATTCATTGGGCAACCAGAGAGAAACCAAAAACCAAGAAATTGACTCCATATCTCAGTGATTATGGCACTCACCTGGGAGATGAAAGACCTGGATTCAAGTCCCTGCTTTAAATCAGGCAATCTAGGGATTTGAATTTGGGTTTTCTACATCCCAGGTGATTGCTCTAACCTCTGGGCTACTGAATGTAATTTTATGTATGGTTGCCTCCCACTGTCTTTATGTAGGTTAAGCATGCTCTGGGCATTCCTATCGGATTGGGCCCAAGAGTAGAGATAGGTAGGGGAACACCTAGTCTGAGAACTCCACCAAAGTTTAGGCATGAGCTACAGAGTTGAGCAGTTTGGTGGCATCTGGACTTAGGTGGTTCTGTGCATGCTCACCAGTGGAAACTTAGACAGGTAGAGGAGTTTAGGTGCCTATAGGGTTAGGCAGCAGCTGAGCAGGGGTTTTGAGGATCTCAGTAGTGACTAAATGTTGGACTTAGACACCTACAGTGGCAGTTAGACACCTGAGTTCCTTTGTGAATCTGGTCCTCTGTAATCACAATTTGAAACGTAAGCATTTGTTAAGAGTTACCACATGGTGGTATCAAAGCTACAAAAACTATTACTGTATTTATCGTAGAAATAACTGTGATATTATAAATACTAGTGTGGTAACTGTTAGTAAATGTTGACCTTTTAATGGCAATTGTATGTACAGAGTTATCAGTGAAAAGGAGTAAGTTTGTGAGAATTAAGAAATGGGAATGTTGTGTATATGTAGCAATGTTAATGGGTTATAATCTTGTTTTCTATGTATTGTACCTTTAATTTTTTAGAAATCTGATACCATGTATTAAAGAAGGAAGTTAAATTGTGCTCTTTCATGGAGACTTTACTTTGTGCCTTTTTATTGTTTATCTTAATTATAAAATAAATTCAGACTGAAAGACTGAAAAGTCTGCTCTTTCTATATGGGAACATATAACAGAGAACTAAAATATAGGAGTCCGATTTTTTTTTCTGAGCTGACAATATTTTACCAGTATCTTTCTGTCAAGAGAAATAGAGAGCAAGAATCTGACATGAGAAAGCTAGACATGAAAAATAGCTAGACAAGAATATAGTGCAAAACAAAATATAATGTAGGTCTTTGAGACGACAGAGGACAATAGTGACTAACGACATGACTGAAAGAAAAGTATTTTCTGGGAACGAAGTTCTTATGAATCATTTAGGAGATATAAAAGTAATCCTTAAGGATTTAGAATATAATATAACCTCTTCCACTGCTAGACAATATAAGTATTTCAGCCTTCATTTTAAAACAACAAATGTGCTTTTCCCTAGAATATTAAACACACAAAACTTAGAGGAAATCATACCTTTGTGTCTATCTTGAATTTTATGTAACTTTTACTGTTTTATAGTCTCCAGGATTTTCTCACAAAGGAAAAAGATACAAAGAAGTTGCTCAAAAATAGGGCTCAAAAGAGTGGGGAAACTATTATCTGCCATTCAGTATTTTTTCTATGAAGCTGGATACTCTGCATCTCAATTTACAACACTGTGAGCACTGAATACCATGCCATTTTGTTTGAAGTAAACAGGCTGCCTCTATCACCTTACACATGTTCATCCCTCTACCAGTCTAAAAAAGACACGCTCATTCATCTGGTTTCCTTTTTGCTCACAAAGAAACTCTTTTTTTTTCTCATGGGAATCTAAATATTTCCAACATGGTATATTTTCCTTTTCAAATAGAAATGCTGCCCTGACTGTCACAGCTAAAGGCAATTTCGTTTGTGCACATCCTTCTCAAAGGGACCGCTGACTGCAGTGAAATTGATGTGGTTGCCCTATGAAGGTGACTTGAAAACAATATCTCGAGCAAGAGGTCCATAGACATGCTCTGTGTGTAGCCACATAATGGGGGAAGGATTGAGGACAGTATGAAGACTATTGCCATTGCCCCTATCAGGGCCGGCTCTAGGATTTTTGCCTCCCCAAGCCAAAAATTTTTTGGGCACCCCTGCTTTTTTTCCGCCCCCCCTGGCTCCGCACCTTCCCAACCCCTTCCCCAAATCCCTGGCCCCGCCTCCTTACCCCGGGGCATGCCGCATTTCCCTCCCCCTCTTGTTTCCTGTGGCTCCCCCCGCCGCAACCCCCCACCCTAGCTCACCTTTACCCCACCTGCTCCCCTGAACACACCGCCGCTCCGCTTCTCCCCCCTCCCTCTCAGGCGAGGGAGAGGCAGCGCGTTCAGGGGAGCAGGCTGAGCGGAGGTGAGCGGGGGGGGGAGCACAGGAAGTAACGGGGGGGTAGAAGAACCGCTCCCCACCCCAGCTCGCCTCCGCTCCACCGCTGCCGCCTCCCCCAACCGTGCCCCCACTTGGCTTCTCCTCTCTCCCAGGCTTGCCACGCCAAACAGCTGTTTCGCACACGGCAAGCCTGGGAGGGAGGGGGGAGAAGCGGAGCGGCGGCAGCGCGCTCAGGGGAGCGGGCGGGGTAGGCGGGGGCATATTTCTAGGGGCGGCATGGCCGGTGCTGAAATGCCTCCCCTAGAAATACCCCGCCCCAAACACCTGCTTGTTTTGCTGGTGCCTAGAGCCGGCCCTGGCCCCTACATAAAAGGAGCTGTTATTTCAGTCATGAGGTTGCAGTAGCGGATGTAGAGCAGTCCTACAGCTACTCTGCCAACAATAGTGGGAACAGGAGTCCATCTACACACTCTTATGCTACTCAAACTTCGAGCGGTGGCCACAGTTTGCCCCACAGTGAAGCTTAGAATAAATGAGGGGTTTTTATGAAATTTTAATCCCATTCAAAGAGTACATCTCAATACAGAACATGCTAACCCCACTGAAGCCCACCTCAGTACAGAGTTAATCTTTTCTTCCTGTAAAGGAAGCCTCGTCTCACTGAATTCTAACACAGAGTACTACTATGGACACCCTTTTATTGTGACTACTATTTGGGAAATAGGATCTCCTAAAAGAATACATCTACTTCAAAGGAATGTGGCAGGTCATCCTTCTCCTCTCTCCCTCTTTCTGTGGAGTTCCTGTAGGGCTCACTCCTTGGCCCTATACTCTTTTTTTTCTCTCTACACCCTATCTTTGGATGATCACATCCCTTCACATGATTTCAAATAACATCTTTATGCTGATGACTCGAGCTGGGCAAATAACAGCTTTTTCAATTCTCTGGTAATTCAGAAAAATTTGGGGGAAAAAATCATTTCAGGTCAAACAATATGTCTTTCTGACAAAATTGAAACGCTTCGCTTTGATTTTGACTATTTGTAAATTCTGTTTGTTTTTAAATACAATTAAAAGAATTTTTGAGGTAAACCTTCAAAACATTTTGTTTCAAAAGCATCTTAACAATATGTTTCAATATTTTTAGAATTTTTTTACCAAAACAATTTGGCAAAATAGCTATCAATTTGCTATCTGTTTCTGTCTCACAGAATCTCCATTTTTGGGGAGGGGGAAAGTTATGGCTGAAAATTATCACTGATCACTCAAATTTCCTGTCAGCTTCTACCTTTGTCTCTTCCTCCTATCCAACATCTCTCTGTCTGTCTTATCTTTTCCAGAATGTCTTGCCATCATTGTAAACTTAACATCACAAAAAGTGAACTCCTGACTTTTTTCCTCTATAGCCCTCCTCACTCACCACGTTTCCTGTCACTGCTGAAACCAACACCCTCCTTTTTGTCAGACAGGTGTTGAACCTAGGAGTCATTGTCAGTTCCTCCCTCTCTTGTACTGCACATCTAGATTAGGTCCAAATCTTGTTTTCTAAGATCCAGTGTTTTCTTTCTATCTACACAGCTAAAACTCTTGATCATGGCAAGCTTCTCCTCTCTGATCTTCTTGACAGCTATGTCACCTACTCCTATTAATTCAAAAAACAACTGCTAAAATAATCATCCTTGTCTGTATTTCTGACAACATCACAGCTCTCTCTTTGTCCCTTGCTCTCTTTGTCAACACATCGGGATGTTCTGGGGGGTGGGGGGGATATCACTAACTAAGATAGACTCTTCTTGTCCTCATATTCTATGCCCTTCACAACTTTGGCCTCCCATACTCTCTTGTTGTCACCTCCAGCCCCTTCTCTCTGCCAGTGTGGCCACCTTCCACTTCCTTGTTTGTCATCATCTTTCTCAGCCATCTTCCAATATCCACTTCTTCTTCGAGTCCTACTTAACAGTAACTCCTACAAGAAGCTAGCCAACTAATAACGTGTACACTGGAGGACAATCAGAGAAATACCAGCAGATAGGGTTTTAGCTAAAATTTGGTGTGTTCTTCCCATGCATGGTGAGGCATGAGAGACTGAATAGCTTTGACTACTTCACATCCCTTATGGAATGGAACTGACCAAAAAGGTCATGCACATTTTTCACTGGTGTCATTGGCAAAAGTAGGACAGCATTGCCAGCCAGTCAGAAATCTCCTCTCATGTTCAAAATTCCAAAACCATTTTCTATTTGTGAATTAATTTTTAGGACACAGAGTGCCCTCTGCATCAAGAATTTTACTCTTTGTACGTAGGAAAGCACAAACAACTCTCAAGAATTCTTCGATAAATGGAGAGCAATTTATATGCAGTTTTTAGTACACTTCAGGAACAGAAAAAATATTAACCCGGGGGATGGAAAAATGAGGTTTTCTTGTCCAAATGCCAGTTAGAGCTCTCTGGTTTTGTACTTACAGAGAAAGACTAAACAACAAGAACAAAGGATAACAGTTCACATACAATTGGAGCAATTTTTTCTCAGTCTCATCTTTTTTTTCATATATTCATTGTTACCTAGAGATAATGAAAGCCAGATCATTGCTAAAGTGACAAAAAACACACTTCAGAAATTTCACTTCCTTCTGGAAAACCTTCCAATTTAAATATTCATTTATTTTTAGCATCTCCATAGTGAGGGATTTCTTATATGGATTGCACAGAACAGAAAACTGAATCTGCATTTAGATAGAAATATCAAAAAGGTCATATACAAACTAGACTGAGCAACCCCCCTCTTCCCCCTGCGACTCCACTCCCCAGTAGGAGTTCAACTCATGTCACGTCTCCTGTGTTTAAAATATGATGCAAATTGCTTCAGGGTCCCCCAAACACTGATGCAGGAGATCTTGAAATAATTTAAATTTTGTATGGTGCCCTGGCCCTCCTGCTTCAAAAACTTCATGTTTTTCTGTTTACTCTACACATCTGCTGCTTTCCATTCAATTATGATGAGTGTATTAAAGGGCATTGGAAACAAATGGAATATAGTAGAATAATGTCCATTTACTGTAAAAATTAAGAGTAACTGGTAGACTTTTAATAGCTTTTCATACATTTCAATGGATGTAGTTTACTCTCAGTCAATAATCCACATTGTAAGAGTAGGCAACACAATTGATTTTGAGTGTAGCATTGCTCAGACCAACGTGTTATAGAATGCTTTATAGCCTATTACACACACAGGGACAAATTCTGTCCCAATTTATATTCCATGCAACCTCATTGAATTCAGTGGAATTACAAAGGGTAAGTGAGAAAGAAATAATTGCAGGTAACAACAGTAGGTAATACAGGTATCATCTATAGAAAAGTTAAATAAGGATACCTCATTTTAAGGTATTGAGTACAGGCAAATGGAAGATAACTTGTTTGGGAGTCTCATTCTTCTGATCAAAATGGCACCACTAAAAAGGTTTCAAAATTGCATATGATGCTACAGGGGAAACCCTTCCCCTATTGCAGCAATGAGGATTTTTTCATTGACCTCAGTGAGGCCAAGAGTTCACCCAAAGTCTTCAGTTTTCTCTGCAAAAAAGAGTTGCAGCTTAACATACACTTTCATGAAAGTCACTCCTAGGGGAAACAAATATATCTATATGTTACGGTAAAATACCTTTAGTATGGCTAGCGTAGTTCATGTCATTTCGCTGCCCAAGACAACAGTCAGTCAGTCAATCATATCATATTTACATATCATTGTTGTCCCTGGGCAGTTACATAACAGGCAACTTTAATGAGGTGGAAGCAGTCAACATTTTACAGGAACTTTGCATGACTTGATACTTAGTAAAATTTCCAGAGAAAATAAGCCAGTCATGTAATTGTGCATTCAGCTAATAGTGGTATGGGTAAAACAGCTTCCTAAGCACTATGTTTTCAAGCATTTTACTCAAGATATGGCCTTTGTTATAGAAAATTACAATTTTAATGATCAGGTCTTTTCATGCAAGTTACTTATAGTCTTGTTTCATTAAAAACACAGGATGCTTAAAGTATCTTTAACAAAATAGGTCATATTTTTGTATAAAATAATAACACTTGTGAGCTCTCCCTCACCCCCCCCCCCCCCCAAAAAGTTTTATTGCATATGGTAAAGCATCTTGTGTGCTCCAATCAGATCAACTGACTGCCCTGGCACACTACCTTATGCAATGCTCTCCAAAACATAACTAATGTTCAGAAACACATGAGCAGAAAGCAAATAGATATAAAACATAGTTCCAGGTGTTACTGGATCAGTGGGGTTGCTCCTTTTCAGGAGCAAGTGAAGGAATTTAAGTCATCTTTATATAAAAAGTTCTGTTCTTCATGAATGTTTCCAATTGCATTAGACTTATTTAGGGTCCCTAAACAAAACCTGCAAACAAATGCACTGACATGGACCTTTGGGCTTATGTAGATTCCCACTAAAGTCACTAGGACACTGTAGATGTACAAGAGCTGTCAGTAATGATCCTATTGCAGGATTGGAGCCCAAGTATATAGTACTTTTTCATTCTCTTAATTTGATCCTCTTTCTCCCTCATCACACAAATACAGAAGTAGCAAAATTCAGCCCAATTTATATGACTTCCCCAGGAACTTGGAGTGTACCTATTCCTGAATGTATGCTGTTTGTTTTACTGGAATACCATATTTTAAATTATTGAGTGAAAATATTGGCCCCCAAAATCTATTACCTAGAAAAAAAGAATGAGAATAGTAGTGAGACATAAACTGGGCTTTAAAAAAAACTGACAGACTTTTTGGCCTACACCGCAGGTTGCCCACCACTGGTTTAGATGCAACAAATCCTGCACCTTGGCAGAGGGTTAGACTGGATGATCCTTGCGGTCCCTTCCAACCATATGATTCTAGGATTCAGATGTTAAGGGCTGTTATAAAGGTGATACATTGTAGGACAAGAAGTAATGGGCTTAATTTGCAGCAGGGCAAATTTAGGTTAGTGTGATGGGGCATCTGCCCCACACTGGCCCATAAGGGGTTAATAGATCCCTAGGGAGGCTGCACAGAAGGCAGCCAATTAGAGAGTGTCTGCAAGGAGCAGCCAATCAGGGTCAGGCAGACCAATATAAGAAGGTTTCAGAGTAGCAGCCGTGTTAGTCTGTATTCGCAAAAAGAAAAGGAGTACTTGTGGCACCTTAGAGACTAACAAATTTATTTGAGCATAAACTTTCATGAGCTACAGCTCCGATGCATCCGATGAAGTGAGCTGTAGCTCACGAAAGCTTATGGTCAAATAAATTTGTTAGTCTCTAAGGTGCCACAAGTACTCCTTTTCTTTTTGCAATATAAGAAGAGCAGCAGGGCAGAGCAGTTTTAGTAGCTGCCTGGAGCTTGAGCACAGAGGATCAGGCTCCTAGCAGGAAGAAGAAACACCAAAAACCTGGACAGACCTGGGGGTGGGGAGAAGCTAAAGATGGCTCTGGGTTGGCTGCAGGGATTCACAGGCTGAGGGCCTGAGTCAAGGGCAAAGCGGGTGCTGGGGGTCACAAGGAAAAGACCCAGGGAAATTAACTGAGGAGTTGGAGGTGATGCAGCAAGTGATGGCCATCTATAGGGTCCCTGGGCTTGGACCCGGAGTAGTGGGTGGGCCCGGGTCCCCTCCCCGCCACCACGGAGGGAGTGGCCAGACAATTTTCTGCCATTGCCCTTGATGGAAATAACTGGACAGCAGACTGCAGTTCCCCTGGAAGGGAAGCGAACAGAACGTGATACAGCCGGAGGGGTGTGTCATGAAGACGATGCTGCGGTCCTGGGAGTGACGTGGGTCCTGGAACAGAAGTGATGGCAGCGAGACACCACCAGAAGACAGCGCACTGGCTAGCAGAGCTAATCCCTGTGACAGCCAGAAGGAGGTGCTGCAGTGGTGAGTTAAACCCATCTCAGTTAGGTATTAGGAAAAGCTTTCTAGCTCTAAGGATATTTAAATATTGGAATACTTACCAAGGGAGGTTGTAAAATCCTCATCAGTGGAGGTTTTTAAGAACAGGTTAGATAACCTAGACAGGGATGTCAGATGTTTTTCTCAGTCCTGCCACAGCACAGAGGACTGGACTTGGTGATCACTCAAGCCCTGTATTTCTATGATTCTATGACTTCCCTAATAAGAGGGGCAGGCACATCATAACTTCTAGATCTTTCCACCAATTTACTACAATTACCTCTATCTTGTCTGGATTGACCTTCAGCCTGCTCATCCTCCTCTTCCTCCCTGTCTCACCCTGGCAAAGGGAAAACATAGGCATTCAGACACTATGATGATGGGTATGGTCTAAGGACTTAAACCAAATAGGACTTCACTGTCAGGAATTGATGAAAAGGAGATGGAGAGTTCCCAGTCATCCACTCAGTGATGACATCACAGTCTGAATCGCTTCACTGTCTCCCTGAATACTTTCCCGAGTTAGCCTGTGTTAAGCAGTGCTGAACGAATAAATCCCTGTGGAACTCCACAAGAGAAACTTCTCTTCATTTTCCTATTTAGGGGTGCAAAGGAAAGGGGAAAGTATTATAAAAAGATTCATGGATAACTTATAAAGCAGTTTGGTTAAGAAGCTTTTGCTGAGATTTCCAGCCCTTCCAGAAAGCTTTGAGGTTTACTCTAATGTGAGTTTTAAGGGGTAACCCTCGGGACAGGAGTATTGTACTATATTCTTGTCTGCTTAGTTTCAGTAAGCAGGAAACCATTTTTGTCAGTTTCACTCTTTCTTCTCTATGAAGCTCAAGGTAATATGTTTCTGATGTTTTCCACGATGGTAGACAGGTAAACATGAAATGTCTGAATTGTGGCAGACAGGGCATCCATCCAGGATTCTCTCCAATTTTCCTGAACAGGTCATTTGTAACTGACTACCAGTATTGGTTGTACAGTATCTTCTTACTGGCTGATACCACAGAGGTCTTAAGCTTTAGAAATTAAGGTCATACTTGAAACTTTAAGATAGGGGGTGGATAAGAGATGTTGGGGTGGGGGAAAAAAAGAAAACATATACTTTAAAGACTAAGTCACTTCTCCTGAAGCTGACATAACCACAAAGAAAATGAGACAGACACAAGTCTTAAAAACCACATCTGCAGGTTTGAGGGTAGGAACTTTCTAATATATAGACCCATGTCATTATGTTCACATAAAGTCAGCTGTCATGTATGTTAGTCCTAACCTCAGGAGTTAGGACTAAAATTCCCTCAGGCCACTGTGTGAGTCTGACATGAGCTTTTTCCCATTGTCTGTGTAACTAAACTAGTAGCGCTATGGACTGTGTAGTGTGTCAAGTCATTACTTGTGGCACGTTGGGGAGCTAAATTGACTTCTTTCTTTGCATTTCGTGCATGTACTTGATAATTTATTAAACAGTTTCTGATTTCATCAGACCTGTTTGGGTTCCAAGTCTTTAAAAACAAAGGGTTTTCCTAGCCATCCTTTTAAAATTTGGTCCCAAACAGTTTATTTACTCACAGCTTTAACTTGACAGATAGGTATCAGTTCTCTCCAGGTGGCCATCTGTCTCAAAAACTGACATGTGCATGAACCATATATATCAGTTTGTTCTTGAGAGATCATGTTATTACAAGTTCCTCCATAAACACTGAGAGCACCAGCTGTTTGACCCACATGAGCGTTAGCAGGCTCCTGATGTGAGTGACATTCACTGAAGACATGGAAAACAGATCAAAAAGGTAGATCTTGTCTTAAGAATTATCTGACTGCTAAATGGGTGCCAGAAATAATCACTGTAGCTGTGGGGACAAATACATTTGATGTGTACTGTCACATTTACCAGCACTGAAATATTCATGCATAAGGCAGATGTTTACTTATGATAGTTTGTATAGACAGCTTCTGATTCTTGCTGTTTAGAGAAACAGAATGTGCTTTTGAGAAAACAGAACAAAAGCTCTGATTTTTTTTCACCGCTGTTCAAAAAATACTGTCAACAAATCAGTTGAAACTAAGACCTAGTCCTGTGAGGTGTTAAGGCCACTCCCATTTAAGTCAATGGAAGGTGAGAATCCTCAGCACCTCATGCAATCAAGCCTCTCCATCATGTAGGCAAAACTTGGATGAAAGTAGCTGTGGGAAACCCCTTGTTAAGGCATACCTGGGCTGCTTGATATAGTGGGGAATAACTTCACTATGCTTTATAGAAGTCAAAAGAATTTCCTAAACAATAAAGCTCCTTGTTTTAAGCTTTGTTTGAAACTAAGATGATGCAGGACACCTGTCTGCCACCTTAGTACAATCATTGGGCCTTTAAATATGCACACTAGGAGATGAGGGGAGAACAATGTTGCTCCTTCCCAAGGAGTAATTCAGTGGGGGGTTTTCCATTTAAAAGTTTAAAAAAAAAAAGCTAATATTTTCACAATTTTGCAGCCAGATGGAGGTAAAGGTGCCATGTTCAACATGCTTTTTTGCTATTAAAAATTTCCAGGTTTGGGAAAACTCCCATGCTTTGGGAGGAATAAATTACTTGGGAAAACTCATTGGCAAGTTTTTTTCCCAAATTATTGTTTATGGTGCAATATATTTTCAAACCAGTAATCCTTTCTCATATTGAGTAGCACTGATGTGAAATGAGAATAGAAAATTTCATGCAGCTCATAATTACAGTATAGAGTCTCTTGTACACTGAAACCTATTGAAATTTCAAATCTCAGTTCCTCTTTTGTGTGAGGCAGAGTGGATAGTGCATTGCATTCTAAATGAGGGAACCTGGATACTGTTCCCAGTGCTTCCACTGTCCTGTGTGACCATTTTTAAAACACCTCAATTTCTGCACCTGTAAAACAGGAATAAGGACACTTATCTTTTTTTAGGTTTCAGAGTAGGAGCCGTGTTAGTCTGTATCCACAGAAAGAACAGGAGGACTTGTGGCACCTTAGAGACTAACAAATTTATTAGAGCATAAGCTTTTGTGAGCTACAGCTCACTTCATTGGATGCATAGAATGGAACATATAGTAAGATATCTATCTATATCTATATACACATACAGATAAGTTGGAAGTTACCATACAAACTGTGAGAGGCTAATTAGGTAAGATGAGCTTTTATCAGCAGGAGAAAAAAACTTTCGTAGTGATAATCAAGATGGCCCATTTAGACAGTTGACAAGAAGGTGTGAGGATACTTAACATAGGGAAATAGATTCAATATGTGTAATGACCCAGCCACTCCCAGTCTCTATTCAAACCCAAGTTAATGGTATCTAGTTTGCATATTAATTCAAGCTCAGCAGTTTCTCCTTGGAGTCTGTTTTTGAAGCTTTTCTGTTGCAAAATTGCCACCCTTAAGTCTTTTACTGAGTGGCCACAGTTATCACTACAAAAGTCTTTTTCTCCTGCTGAAAATAGCTCATCTTAAGTAACTAGCCTCTCACAGTCTGTATGATAACTTCCAACTTATCTGTATGTATGTGTGTGTATGTATATGTATATTATCTTACTATATGTTCCATGCGATGCATCTGATGAAGTGAGCTGTAGCCCACAAAAGCTTATGCTCTAATAAATTTGTTAGTCTCTATGGTGCCACAAGTCGTCCTTTTCTTTTTACTTATCTTCTTTTGCAAAGTGCCTAGAGAATTATGAATGAAAAATACAACAGAAAAGTTCCATTTTTCATCATAATACAACATATCATCAGACTAATTAAATATTACAATATGCTTATTTTCCCTAAGATTTTGCCTAATGTAGCATTAGAAATAGTACTAGGCCTTTGCTGACATGTCAGTCCAGTAATCATATCTTCAAGAAAGACATCACTCAACGAGGCAGGAAAGACTATCACAGAAAACTCAGTAATGGCCAAAGTGTTAAATGCCTTTTTTTGTTTCAGTTTTCACCAAAAAGGTTAACAGTGATCAGATGACTAACATAGTGAACATCAATGTAAATAGGGTAGGATCTGCGGCTAAAATAGGGAAAGAACAAGTTAAGAATTACTTAGACAAATTAGATGTCTTCAAGTCAGCAGGGCCTGATGAAATACATCCTAGAATATGTAAGGAACTGGCTGAAGAGATCTCTGATCCATTAGTGATTATCTTTGAGACCCATTGGAGGATGGGACAGATCCCAGAAGACTGGAAAAGGACAAATATAGTGTTAGACCCACAATAGAGGTCTCCCTACAGGATGGGGAGCAAGCAGATACCGGACACAGTGTTGGTATACAATACTCTAAATGCTCTTTATTGATTACAAAACAAACCTTACTCACTCCACATACACACCCCAAACATACTATACCAGAGTCCAAAGGTCAGAATGGAGCCGACGGCCAGTCGAGTTTCCTTCCATCAGGATAAGATCATATGATGCAGGGAACTACAGCCAATGGGAGCTGTGGGGTCTATGCCTGAGGTACACAGAGACACCCTAGGTCTCCCACCTAGAAGCTGCTGCCAGAGGGGTGTGCTGGTCACTTTCGGGAGCCGCCTGAGGTAAGCGCTGCCCCCCTCCTGCACCCCAATCCCCTGCCCTAGCCTAGAGCCTGCACCCAAACTCCCTCCCAGAGCCTGCACCCCGCCCCCTCAAAACACTTGCCCCAGCCTGGTGAAAGTGAGTGAGGGTGGGAGAGAGATAGCAACGGACAGAGGGGGGATAGAGTGAGCAGGGGCGGGGCCTCAGAGAAGGGGTGGGATAGGGGCATGGTCTCAGAGAAGGAGCGGGTCAGGGGGCAGGGAAAGGGTCTTTGGGTTTGCACGATTAGACATTTGGCAACCCTACCAGGCGGGCATGTGGAAGCCCTGCCGGAAAAGCGCACCCAGCAGTGCACCTGGCAGCTCGCTGGGCACCAGCTAGCACAGGTGCAGCACTGCCCAAATGTCAAGTGGACCGCGTCCACGTCTTGTGTGTAGATGGGGGCCCATTGACTGTTCTGACCTGGGGCCTGGAATTGCTGTCAGCAGGCTTGATGGGAAATGACTGCATAGGAAGGAATATTGCAGAAAAGGATATGAGGGTTATAGTGGATCACAAACTAAATATGAATCAGCAATGTAATACGGTTGCAAAAAGAGTGAGCATCATTCTGGAATGAATTAGCAGGAGTGTTGTAAGCAAGACACGAAAAGTAACAGTGTGTCTATTTCTGGGCACCACACTTTGGGAAAGATGTGGAGAAACTGACATAAATCCAGAGGAGAGCAACAAAAATTATTAAAGGGCTAGAAAACATGACTTATAAGGAAAGACTGAAAAAAATGGGTTTGTTTCTTCTGGAGAAGAGAAGACGGAGGGGGACATAACAGTCTTCACATATGTAAAAGGCTGTTATAAAGAGGAGGGTGATAAATTATTATTCTTATCCACTGAGGACAGGACAAGAAGCAATGGGCTTTAACTGCAGCAAGGTCATTTTAGGTTGGACATTAGGAAAAACTTCCTAACTGTTAGGGTTGATAAGCACTGGAACACATTACCTGGGGAGGTTGTGAAATCTCTGTCACTGGAGATCTTTAAGAGCAGGTTAGACAAACACCTGTCAGGGATGGTCTAGATAATATTTAGTCCTGCCTCAGAGCAGGGAACTGAACTATCTGTTCTATTGCAGCCCCTTCCAGTCCTACATATCTGATTCTATGATTCTACAGTGAAAATCCAATGAAATAATAACCAGTTAACATTTAAATTAATGCCTCTTCAAAGGGAATATGTTTGGGACTAAATTATCACAGAGTAAAATTACTGATTTAATTAGCTTGATTAAATATTAATTATTTATCATAAGGGATATTTGATTATCTGAGAATAACGATGACTGATGCCACTATGATGTTGTCAGCCTGCTATATTCTCTGCCCTCCCCCTTCAGGTGGATTTCAGGGTTGGAGGCCCTGCAGATTGAAAAATCTTTGATCCCAATGCAAAAGAATCTTAAGTTTGGAAGAAGCCCAAGTCTAAACTTTCAGTAAAATGATGCCATGCCCAAAGGGCAATATCTGCCACTACTACTATCAGACATCCTATACACTCTGATGCTACTCTTTGATCTCTTTTCACCATAATTGGACCAGGTTCTGCTAGGAAACATTTTTATTTACCCTCCAGACTTTCACAGTGTGTTATAAAAATTGCAAATATCACCCAATGCAATCTCTTTTTGTTTTACAGTGAGCATATCATTCTATAACTCCAACACAAGCTAATACATATAAATTAGGGCTGTCAAGCAATTAAAAAAAATAATTGCAATTAATTATGCTATTAAAAAAATTAATCGCACTGTTAAACAATAATAGAATACCATTTATTTAAATATTTTGGATGTTTTCTACATTTTCAAATATATAGATTTCAATTACAACGGCATACAAAGTGTACAGTGCTCACTTTATATTTATTTTCATTACGAGTGTTTGCACTGTAAAAAGACACAAGAAATGTTGTTTTTCAATTCACCTAATACAAGTACTGTAGTGCAAACTCTTTATCATAACGTTGAACTTACAAATGTAGAATTATGTACAAAAAAACTGCATTCAAAAATAAAACAATGTGAAATTTTAGAAAAAAGAACAGGACTACTTGTGGCACCTTAGAGACTAACCAATTTATTTGAACATAAGCTTTCGTGAGCTATAGCTCACTTCATCGGATGGATAAAGTGGAAAATACAGTGAGGATGTTTTTATACACACAGACCATGAAAAAATGGGTGTTTATCACTACAAAAGGTTTTCTCTCCCCCCACCCCACTCTCCTGCTGGTAATAGCTTATCTAAAGTGATCACTCTCCTTACAATGTGTATGATAATCAGGGTGGGCCATTTCCAGCACAAATCCAGGGTTTAACAAGAACGTCTGAGGAACAGTGAGGGGGGGGAAGGAATAAACAAGGGGAAATAGGTTACTTTTTATAATGACTCAACCACTCCCAGTCTCTATTCAAGCCTAAGTTAATTGTATCCAATTTGCAAATTAATTCCAATTCAGCAGTCTCTCGTTGGAGTCTGTTTCTGAAGTTTTTCTGTTGTAATATCGCAACTTTCATTTCTGTAATCACGTGACCTCCTGACAAAGGAGGTAGTGTCATCATCATGAATACGTCAGAATATGAACAAGAGGCTGCTCGGCAGTTCTCCAACACCACTTTCTACAAGCCATTACCCTCTGATCCAACTGAGGGTTACCAAAAGAAACTACAGCATTTGCTCAAGAAACTCCCTGAAAAAGCACAAGATCAAATCCGCACAGACACATCGCTGGAACCCCGACCTGGGATATTCTATCTACTACCCAAGATCCATAAACCTGGAAATCCTGGGCGCCCCATCATCTCAGGCATTGGCACCCTGACAGCAGGATTGTCTGGCTGTGTAGCCTCCCTCCTCAGGCCCTACGCTACCAGCACTCCCAGCTACCTTCGAGACACCACTGACTTCCTGAGGAAACTACAATCCATCGGTGATCTTCCTGAAAACACCATCCTGGCCACTATGGATGTAGAAGCCCTCTACACCAACATTCCACACAAAGATGGACTACAAGCCTTCAGGAACACTATCCCCGATAATGTCATGGCTAAGCTGGTGGCTGAACTTTGTGACTTTGTCCTCACCCATAACTATTTCACATTTGGGGACAATGTATACCTTCAAATCAGCGGCACTGCAATGGGTACCCGCTTGGCCCCACAGTATGCCAACATTTTTATGGCTGACTTAGAACAACGCTTCCTCAGCTCTCGTCCCCTAATGCCCCTACTCTACTTGCACTATATTGATGACATCTTCATCATCTGGACCCATGGAAAAGAAGCCCTTGAGGAATTCCACCATGATTTCAACAATTTCCATCCCACCATCAACCTCAGCCTGGACCAGTCCACACAAGAGATTCACTTCCTAAACACTACATGCTAATAAGCGATGGTCACATAAAGACCATCCTATCCCGGAAACCTACTGACCGCTATTCCTACCTACATGCCTCCAGCTTTCACCCAGACCACACCACACGATCCATTGTCTACAGCCAAGCTCTATGATACAACCGCATTTGCTCCAACCCCTCAGACAGAGACAAACACCTACAAGATCTCTATTAAGCATTCTTACAACTACAATACCCACCCGCTGAAGTGAAGAAACAGATTGACAGAGCCAGAAGAGTACGCAGAAGTCACCTACTACAGGACAGGCCTAACAAAGAAAATAACAGAGCGCCACTAGCCGTCACCTGCAGCCCCCAACTAAAACCCCTCCAACGCATTACCAAGGATCTACAACCTATCCTGAAGGACGACCCATCACTCTCACAGATCTTGGGAGACAGGCCGGTCCTTGCTTACAGACAGCCCCCCAACTTGAAGCAAATACTCCCCAGGAACCACATACCACACAACAGAACCACTAACCCAGGAACCTCTCCTTGCAACAAAGCCCGTTGCCAACTGTGCCCACATATCTATTCAGGGGACACCATCACAGGGCCTAATAACATCAGCCACACTATCAGAGACTTGTTCACCTGCACATCTACCAATGTGATATATGCCATCATGTGCCAGCAATGCCCCTCTGCCATGTACATTGTTCAAACTGGACAGTCTCTACGTAAAAGAATAAATGGACACAAATCAGATGCCAAGAATTATAACTGTCATAAGCCAGTCGGAGAACACTTCAAACTTTCCGGTCACATGATTACAGACATGAAAGTTGCGATATTACAACAGAAAAACTTCAGAAACAGACTCCAACAAGAGACTGCTGAATTGGAATTAATTTGCAAATTGGATACAATTAACTGGGAGTGGTTGAGTCATTATAAAAAGTAACCTATTTCCCCTTGTTTATTCCTTCCCCCCCCCCACTGTTCCTCAGACGTTCTTGTTAAACCCTGGATTTGTGCTGGAAATGGCCCACCCTGATTATCATACACATTGTAAGGAGAGTGATCACTTTAGATAAGCTATTACCAGCAGGAGAGTGGGGTGGGGGGAGAGAAAACCTTTTGTAGTGATAAACACCCATTTTTTCATGGTCTGTGTGTATAAAAACATCCTCACTGTATTTTCCTCTTTATGCATCCGATGAAGTGAGCTGTAGCTCACGAAAGCTTATGCTCAAATAAATTGGTTAGTCTCTAAGGTGCCACAAGTACTCCTTTTCTTTTTGCGAATACAGACTAACACGGCTGTTACTCTGAAACCTAAAATTTTAGAGTTTACAAGTCCACTCAGTCCTACTTCTTGTTCAGCCAATCGCTCAGACAAACAAGTTTGTTTACATTTGCAGGAGATAATGCTGCCCGCTTCTTGTTTATAATGTCACCTGAAAGCGAGAACAAGTGTTCTCATGGCACTGTTGTAGCCGGCATCGCAAGATATTTACGTGCCAGATGCGCTAAAGATTCATATGTTACTTCATGCTTCAACCATCATTCCAGGGGACATGCATCCATGCTGATGATGGGTTCTGCTTGAACACCATCCAAAGCAGTGTGGAGCGACGCATGTTCATTTTCATTATCTGAGTCAGATGCCAGCAGCAGAAGGTTGATTTTCTTTTTTGGTGGTTTGGGTTCTGTAGTTTCCGCCTCTGAGAGTTGCTCTTTTAAGACTTCTGAAAACATGCTCCCTACCTCGTCCCTCTCAGATTTTGGAAGGCACTTCAGATTCTTAAATCTTGGGTTGAGTGCTGTAGCTATCTTTACAAATTTCACATTGATACCTTCTTTGCGTTTTGTCAAATCTGCAGCGGAAGTGTTTTTAAAACAATCAACAATATATGCTGGGTCATCATCCGAGATGGCCATAACATGAAATATATGGCAGAATGTGGGCAAAACAGAGCAGGGAATGTACAATTCTGCCCCAAGGAGTTCAGTCACAAATTTAATTAATGCATTGTTTTTTTAATGAGCGTCATTAGCATGGAAGCATGCCCTCTGGAATGGTGGCTGAAGCATGAAGGGGCATGCAAATGTTTAGCATGTCTGGCACGTAAATACCTTGCAATACTGGCTACAAAAGTGCCATGCAAATGCCTGTTCTCACTTTTTGGTGACATTGTAAATAAGAAGCCAGCAGCATTATCTCCTATAAATGTAAACAAACTTGTTTGTCTTAGAGATTGGCTGAACAAGAAGTAGTGGACTTGTAGCCTCTGAAGTTTTACATTGTTTTCTTTTTGAGTGCAGGTATGTAACAAAAATAAAACTACATTTGTAAGTTGTACTTTCAGGACAAAGAGATTGCACTACTGTGCTTGTATGGGGTGAATTGAAAAATACTATTTCTTCTGTTTATCATTTTTACACTCCAAATATCTGTAATCAAAATATACACTTTGATTTCAGTTACAACACAGAATACAAGATTTAGATTAAAATGTAGAAAAAATCCAAAATATTTAATAAATTTCAATTGGCATTCTCTTGTTTAACAGTGCGATTTAAAACTGCAATTAATCGTGATTAATTTTTGAGTTGTGTGAGTTAACTGCGATTAATTGACAGCCCTAATATAAATATATTACATGTAACTTCTAGAGACTTGAAATAAGCTGTCCACCTTTGTCTGAAATTCCCCACTCTGTTAGCAGCTGTGCATCATATTAGGAAAAGGTTAAGCGACTTCTACTGACTCAGAGGCAGGTGGCTCTTTACCCAACCTGGATATAAAGGAGGTAGGAGTGGCTGTCTGGAGATTGAGGATCTATGGTGTGAGCTGAGTATTCAAGGAACCCAGTGAAAAGATTTGAGCCTAAATCTATATTTAGATACCTAGATAAGCAGCCTGAATTTTTAAAAAAGTGTTGAGTGCCTACAATTCCCATTGACTTTCACTGACCTTTCTCATTTTGATATGTGTTTGCAGGATTGGGCCCTAAATCACATAAAAGACCAGACATACTAGGAGATTGTCTCCACCTATGAATCTAGAGTTTTGGTGTTTTTTTTTCTCTTCCCATAACAATAATGTTATTTCCTATGGACCTTGTGGAAGAAATGGGAGTATTAGGAGGGATTTGCGTGAAGAGAGAGGTGACAATTTAGCAAACTAGGATGGCATGGTCAATTCAAGCTTAGCAAGCAGTATGGAAATCTGATAATCCAATTACGGGGAAAGTGTTGTTCATTAGCCCCTAAATTCTAGTTCTGTTCCACAGGTAAAATCCTAAATATATTCTCTAATTTGAACTGACCTTATATTACCTAGTCCCATGGTTGGCATGGAGACTATGAAAACCCAGATTAATTAACAGGGGTTGTCATTGCCATGGACTTTGAAATCACCCTGAGCAGTCATAATAATTCTTTGTAGTTGTATACTGCCTTTCTTTCAAGGGTCAGCGAATACTTTAAAAAGGTAGATAAGTATTATCAGTATTGAACATATGGGGAAGTTGGGCAAAGAGGACAAGGCCATAAATGTCAAACTTGACACAACTGGGAATAATTTTGCATATATAGGTACCTACATATGTGAATCAATCGGATGTTCAGCACTTTTGGGAATCAGGCTACTTAGTTAGGTGCCTGACAGTAGGTGATATAGTTAAAAAAGGTTTGGTTGAGTGAATTGCCAAAATCACACAGTAAGTGCCAGATTTGGGAATAGAACCAAGCAATCTCCTACTCTTCTCTGACCACCAGACCACACTGCCTCAATTAAGACCAATGTGATTCAAATGATAGCCCTGAAAAGCACTAAGGCTGCTTGGTAAGCAATCAATGGGAGCAACACTGATTTTTCCCCCTCCCCCTCACACCCACCCTGCAGTAAGATGTATCCTGTGGGAGCCACCTCTTTGCTATGGTTCTCATTGCTACTGGTAGCTCTGGGAGTGGGAAGAAGAGGACCCCATAGGACAAAGGTGTTAACTTTATCAAAAGAATCTATTTGTCTATATTATCTATTGACAATATTCAAATTTGTAGAGTTCTTTGGGATAGGGTCAGAAACTTCATCAGTGTTCACAAAGTATTTTATACATTTTGTAGCACTATGTAAATAATTAGCAATACATAATAAAATAGGAAAAGCTAGCAAAGGATTTAGTATTGATCTTCATGATGCAGTGCAGAATCAGTGCCTCTATTCATAGATCACAAATCTCAATTCCAGTTCTGTCAGAATCAAAAAGCTGATTGAACTTCCATTGCTCTAAATGTTTGACCTGATCATCAAACAGTTTCTTACCAATGTAAGCAGAGTCAGGATGAGCTCCACCCTGACATCTGGTGGTGAGGTGTGGCAAGTTGTGGAAAAGAACTTCAGGGGCCGATCTCATTTGCATAGGCACACCCACCCTTCCTAGAATGAGGCCATAGCTGCCCAAATGGTCACTTTGGCTGCTGTGGGATCCCCAGTGTCTCTGTTATTGGGGCAGGAAGAATAAATTGTTATTACCCTGATTATGGGAACTGTGCTTGGAACTGTACTTGGCCTTTTGTTATGATGGAGGGAGTCGCCATCAACTAAGTAGCACTCACTAGGCAAGGGTCATGGGTTCCAAAACTCTGTGAATTGAGAGAGGCTGGGGACAAGTATTAATACTTGGTGGTATGGGCCCCTTGGTGAGGGCCTTACATGCTAATTGCACTTCCTCCTCTCTCCACTGTGGAATATCAGAGCTAGTTTTGATTTCATTAGAAGTCTGGTTACAGGCTGCTGAGCTCACTTTAGGCTAATAGTGCACCAGCACTGAGGCTCCCCTACTACAAGCTGAATTCACCTAAGAGCTGAAATCACTGAGCGTTGTGTTAAGTAGTGGGAGAGCCTGAAGATATATTGTAGAGCAGTTTGTAGGATGGCTGGAGTGCCTTGTGGACAGGCTGGTGGAGCAGTTCATAGGGCTGCAGGAGCGGTTTGTGGGCTGCAGAGCAGAGCGGAGCGAAGGAGTTCATGGGGCGGCTGGCGGAGCGGAGCGAAGGCCTATGGAGCTGTGGGGCAGTCAGCTTCAGATCATGTAAAGTGCCTCTTACCCCCCACCCCCATCTCCACCCAGGTTGGGAGGTAAAGCTCTGCAGATAAACTTTCGAACTCTGGGGCTGCCCTGACCAGGGACAGAGACTTTTGGGTCATTGGACTTTTGGGACTTTGGGTGATTTGGGGTTGCTGGACTCAAGAACCAAAGGGAAAGGTCATGCCCCAGTTTGCTTGGGGTGGGTTTTTTGCTCATGGGTTGTGTTATGAATCCTGTTGGTGGTGTTTCCCCAACATAATGCCACATTGTTTCTCTCTGTTATTAAAAGGCTTTTTGCTACACTCAGACTATGTGCTTGCGAGAGGGGAAGTATTGCCTCTTGGAGGCGCCCAGCGGGGGTGGTATATATTTGTCCCAGGTCACTGGGTGGGGGCTCGAGCCGGTTTGCATTGTGTTATTGGAATGGATCCCCTAGATATTGAACCCAGCCCTTGTTGCTGCCAACTCTGACAGGCAGAAGGGTTACACCAATAGAAATGAAAACGTAATTAACCACAATTATTGGCTAATTATTTTCTCCTCGGCTGTTATGGAAGAGTATAGCTCTGTCTTCTGTCATCTGTTCCATTTAGTCCACTACAGATTTAATTATTTCTTTTGTATTTCTTTTTAATAAAAAGCAAGGTTTAATTACCAGGGTAAATCTGTCAGTTATGTAACAGTGCAACTGCAGTGGCATTAAACTGAGCTTTTTGCATGACTATAAAGGGATATGGTCAACTTAAATTGGGCAAAATTTCTATTTTGTGAAAAAAAGATTTTATAGAAACTAAGGCCCATGGAAATGCATCCACAATTGGTTTCAAAAATTTCAGTGCAATGTTTTCAAACCAATAGACATTTGCCTACAATGTTTGAAACCAGCACAGTGCAAAGATGAGCACCTGGAAATGAAATAGACTGAATTAGTTTTCACTGTCCAAGCAAAGACAAAAAGAACATGAACAATGAAAAGCAAGTTGGATTTTTAAGGTGCTATTAGCAGAGCTGGTCAGGAACTTTCTAAGGAAATATAATTATTTCAATTTTCTAGTCTAATCTGGGACTTAAAAATGGTATGGAAATTTTGATTATTTTTACTCAGCTCTAGCTTTATAACACTGGTAAATAAGTGTTTGTTTACAACATAGGATTTTTAAATTTGATTATATCCTTTTAAGGACTTGTCTACACTTACTGGGGGATGGACAAGTGGTGATCGCTGCATCGGCCGTCAATTTAGCGGGTCTAGTGAAGACCCACAGGTCGCTCTCCCGTTGACTCCTGTATTCCACCAGATGGAGAAGAGTAGTGGGAGTTGACAGGAGAGCATCTCCCGTCGACTTTGCATAGTGTGGACCTCGCAGTAAGTAGATCTAAGCTACGTCGATTTGAGTTACGCTATTCACGTAACTCAAATTGCGTATCTTAGATCAAATTTCCCCTGTAGTGTAGATAAAGCCTCAGGGGTTTTTCTTATCTTAATTTTTCAGTATATTAATTTCAAATTCTGAAACTGCATTGATAGCAGAGGAGACTTTTCAGAGCCTGCTGCTGCAGTTTGAGGAGCTAGGTAAACCACTATGCTCCTGCACACTCCCACACACGACTTTCTTCCTCCCTTTTCTTTGGCTCCTCCTGATCTGACCTATGCAGCTCTACAATCTTTGCAAAATTTCCATGAGCCCCACTGCTTGTGATGGAACCTTGTAACATGGGACAACTATTCAAAGAATAGACACATTGCTGCTTCAGAAGAACACATTTTTTCCTAGCCTTTCTGTAAAGTCTCTTTACGGTTGCTGATGGTTTTTATAATCTTATTTAATCAGTTCATTATCCAGCAATACAAAGTCACTTGAGTCATCTTTTCTCCAACAGTCTCTAAGCTTGGTTCAACAGCAGCAGGATGAAAAAGCTGCATGAATCTTTAATCTCTGTATCATTATCTGTTATCTTTTTATTTTTTCTCCAGTTTTGAGCTAGAATCGCTTGTCTAATCAAGCTGTTAACAAGTCTGACATACTTTGGCATGGTTAACTTGAAGATTTTGTACTTCACATTGGGTTTTAAACATATACATTAAATGCGTCACCTGGACTTTGATAGCTCAGATTGTTCATCACCTGTTTACGTTTATGATTAATCAATACTTGTTTGCTTCAAATCAGAGTATGCATGGGATTTTCAAAAGCTCTCAGCATTGGTCTATCTCTGTTCTCAGTGAAATAAATGGGAGTGTTATTACTGACTGCAATGGGAGTTGAATTAGGCCAACACAGAGTTTCAAGATTTTTCAATTTTTTTGCAAATAAAACAAAAGTATAAAACTCTTTCTAAAGACTCAGAATTGACTTAACCCTTGTCTAAAGCAGTTTCTTATTCTCAAAGTCTTTCTTCTGTAGTTGCTGGTTTTCAGTCAGTCCAGGATCCATTCCTTTACAAATCATCCCCCACCACCAACAGCGTTCCTCAGAGAAATGGATAAGGGCTTTGTTAGATAACTAGATTGAATACTGGACACTGTAAAATCAATTATTTCTTAGTAGATTTACTTATAAAATTGTTTTGCTGAATTTGGGTAGCTGGGTTCCCCGTCCTTATTTGTATTTGCTTGGCAACTTTTCCGTTGAAGTTCAGGCATTCTGACTACTTCCAATTTGAAATATTTCTGGTGGTTTTGCTCTCAGAAACAATTGTAGCTTTCATCTGATTTAATGTACTGCAGTGAATTAAGTGTCCTTTTCATAAGAGGCTAGCTTCTGTTGCTGAAACACCTGACCTTTGCAGTGTTTTGGACAGATGGTCTACCATGGCTAGGACTTTTTGACCTAGTTCAATACCAAAGAAGTTTAAAGAAAAGGAGTACTTGTGGCACCTTAGAGACTAACCAATTTATTTGAGCATAAGCTTTCGTGAGCTACAGCTCACTTCATCGGATGCATACGGATACATCCGATGAAGTGAGCTGTAGCTCACGAAAGCTTATGCTCAGATAAATTGGTTAGTCTCTAAGGTGCCACAAGTACTCCTTTTCTTTTTGCGAATACAGACTAACACGGCTGTTACTCTGAAAGAAGTTTAAACTTTTCAATCTGAGCTGCCATACCACTAATTCAAGCTCTCATTTCAGGATCTTTCGTTGCATCCTTCACAAACTCCCAAGTTGCACATAGAGGAAGGTAGTTCTTAGAAATTTAAACCAGTGCTTCTGCATAGAGAGCTCATCTTGTTCGATCAAGGGCTTGGATGCCTGGTGATGTACTGAACACTTCATATTTTATACCTGAAATTTAGCATTTTGTGTGAGACATTTTTAAATTAGTTTTGTGATTTTTGTAAACAGCTTTAAGATACTAAGATGTTTTAGGATACTATTATTTTTTACTAGTGTCCTGGCATGCCAAATATATATACTTATTGCTATATATATATATATACACACACACACTTATTGCCTAATACTAAGCCTGCCATATTTAGCAGTACCATCATAAGTGTCCATGACAGTTATTTATCCCCAGATGTATATGTACAGTAAAACCTGTGTTGGAGACCACCTCTGAGAGAGGCTACCTGTCCTGAGGCAGTACTTGTAGAGGCTATAGAATACCACTGCTCTCTGGTGTGCAAACCTTTGAAGAGAGACCTCTTCTTACAAGCGGCCATTTTTGCAACTCCCATGAGTGGTCACTCTTGGCAGGTTTTACTGTAATAGTTGAATTGGTAATTATAGATATGTTATCTGTGTGGATGTACATGCTACATTGTACAATCCAATGAAGTCTTCATGAATATTCATGTCATCATCCATCTATCACAAGGGCAAAACCTCTTGCTCTTTGTTAAAGGAGCCGGTTTCATCCATCCTAACTCTGTACCACTTTCCAGAATTTTTTTCAAAAATGTCCTTCATGATTTCAAGAGCTGGGATTTCTATTATCTCATTTTGAATACCTGTACTTGTAAATTTGTCTTGATTCTCTTTTAAGCCATTTTGAAATATTAGGATCATATTCTGTCTGCAAGCAGAGCAGTTGAATGAAGTTGCAGTCAACCTCTCAATTTAAAGATGTAATTTCCATTGGTTCAGTATAATGTCCTCTGTAAGATCTTTGTCTGGCAAGATAACATAACTACTTAGTATTTTCATTACGATCTTCCAGTTTTCTTCTTTCTTCTTCTTAGCTTACTAAAAACTGTCATCAACGTTCTTTGTGGTCTTTTAAAGAATATAATGTGTGGTGACATGGAGAGATTGGTGCTTCTCAGATTTATCTCAAGCCACTTATCAACTGAGGAATCCAGACTGTGTGAACGCTTTATCTGTGTACGTAGTCCAAAGTAATTTGCACCTAAAAGCTGTACAACAGTAGAAACAAAATATGCTGTCTCTAAATACAGCATAACAAAGCCACTGAAAATCATCATCAAACCAGGTTAAAGTTATACCAGCCTTGTTTTGTTGTGCACAGGGAAAGACTTAAGTCATGGTTGATGAGGTGACCCAGATACGTTAAAGGTACCAGGGAACTGGAATTAGGTTCCTCTTATAGGCTACGGCAGAGATGGCTCAGTACTACAACCCACAGCTGATGATACATTTGTTGTTGGAAATGTACTTTCCTTCATTTTATACAGCCATGTTTTAAGTGCTCTCATTTCATTTTAGCACCTTGAAGAATATAGATTGTTTTGGTACTTTACTCATTGCTAATAATTTAGTAAGAATGGTTTAGGATTGCAGAATTAAACACACACACAATACTCTGGCAAATTGAAATATTTAGATGGCCTCTTTTTTCCTATTGTCAAGGTTCCTCCCCCACTCTGAACTCTAGGGTACAGATGTGGGGACCTGCATGAAAAACCTCCTAAGCTTATCTTTACCAGCTTAGGTCAAAACTTCCCCAAGGTACAAAATATTCCACCCGTTGTCCTTGGACTGGCTGCTACCACCACCAAACTAATACTGGTTACTGGGGAAGAGCTGTTTGGACACGTCTTTCCCCCCAAAATACTTCCCAAAACCTTGCACCCCACTTTCTGGACAAGGTTTGGTAAAAAGCCTCACCAATTCGCCTAGGTGACTACAGACCCAGACCCTTGGATCTTAAGAACAATGAACAATCCTCCCAACACTTGCACCCCCCCTTTCCTGGGAAATGTTGGATAAAAAGCCTCACCAATTTGCATAGGTGACCACAGACCCAAACCCTTGGATCTGAGAACAATGAAAAAGCATTTCAGTTTTCTTACAAGAAGACTTTTACTAAAAATAGAAGTAAATAGAAATGAAGAAATCCACCCTGTAAAATCAGGATGGTAGATACCTTACAGGGCAATTAGATTCAAAAACATAGAGAACCCCTCTAGGCAAAACCTTAAGTTACAAAAAAGATACACAGACAGAAATAGTTATTCTATTCAGCACAATTCTTTTCTCAGCCATTTAAAGAAATCATAATCTAACGCGTACCTAGCTAGATTACTTACTAAAAGTTCTAAGACTCCATTCCTGGTCTATCCCCGGCAAAGACAGAATATAGACAGACACACAGACCCTTTGTTTCTCTCCCTCCTCCCAGCTTTTGAAAGTATCTTGTCTCCTCATTGGTCATTTTGGTCAGGTGCCAGAAAGGTTACCTTTAGCTTCTTAACCCTTTACAGGTGAGAGGAGCTTTCCCCTGGCCAGGAGGGATTTCAAAGGGCTTTACCCTTCCCTTTATATTTATGACACCTATAATGAATGAGGTGACTATATAAAGTAGAAGAATGAAGAAAGGGAATGGCTTACACCTGATCAGTTGATTACACTAGATAAAAATTGCTTTTATAAGCCTCTGTGTTCTTCTCTTTGTCTCACCCTTTGACAAAGAAAAGACTACAAATACAATGGGAGCTGGAGGCCATTTGACCTCCCCAGGCATGATGTGACTGAGGTTAGACTCTGCAAAAAGACAGCTAAAGAATCACGGGCTTCATGATATCTATCTTCCCCCTCCTTTTGTGAACACACTACTTGGAACTCACGCAGGGGTGAGAAAGAAGAGAAGAGCTAATCAGGAATCTCTAGGAGTCAACCCTTAGAGGAGTGGTAGTTGAGGTGAACCTCACACATGCACACAGAATTTCCCTTTACAAGAAGAAGAGTCCCTACTTGTTGAGCCATTTATCAGTCAGGGAAGAAAAGAACCAGAGCCTGTTGTTGCAGCAAAGACCTTCAACCCAGCTCTGGCTACCAAGAGCCAGCTGATACCCCAAAGGAAAGAGAGGGACCCCAAGCTACCAAGACCTCCTGAGGACTGTAGGACTCCAAGGAGGAATAAAACAAACTATGAGTTATCAGAGGCCTGTCTCTTGTACAGTAATTAGATAGTGGGGAAAATGCTATTCAACAGCTATATGTTTGATTAAGTTTTCATTCAAAACCCACACTAAATAGGAAAAGTTGTCTACACCCCTGGTCAAACTGGAGGGCTAGACTGTTTTTCATTAGTCCACTCAGAGGAATGACTCTCTTGCCTCCCCTTATGGACCTAGATAAAGACCAGCATTTCACATCGTTCACCCCCTCTCTTTGCAAGACTGATACTTTCTTCCCTACTGAAAGGGGACCAGTGTATTCCAGTTGCTACAGCTTAGTCCTTTACTTGCATTCTGCTGACTGGTTTATACAAGAAAGGCAAGATTGTGCTTGCCTGAGGGCTAAATGCCACAATTTCCCTGTGCAAGGGAAGATGCACACTGTGTTTACACCAGCTGTGAGGCTAGCACAGATTGCTACTTCCACAGTCTAGCTCCCCACTTGGGACAGTGTGAAGTGGGTGAAAGCCCACAATTTATTTCTTTTGCGTGCCATTTTCCCAGGCACAAGCTCTCCCTGTACTCTGCAGGGCACACACTCTGCTACTGTGAACAGACTTTGCATACAATCAGGCCTGAGTGTTAGATTGTAAATTCCTTTGGGCAGGGACCTGTCAGCCCTCAATTAATAGCTGATATTCAGGCCCATTTGTACATATTTGTCAGCTGAGATGGCAATTTGAATCACACTGCCTGAGATAACTTTGGAAACTTAACCTGCAGCTCACAGCGGGGTGAACACAAATAAAGGTATGTGTTTGTCAGGAGAACACAAATCCAATTACTTAGAGAATTAAAGCTTTTTATTTTTTGTGGGGGGAAAATAACAAATATTCTTGCAGTACATTTTAATATAAAAATTCTTATTCTGATATTATAATATACAAAGTGAAATTAGTGTAGTATAGGGAAACAGCTGAAAAAGCCTTCAGAACTTCTGGTTAATCCAGGAGCAAGGTAGCTAGCCTAGCTGAAGGAACATTACAAGGAAGCTCTTAGATCTGAGCTTACTGATGTTTTGGACAATGTAAGCACTGTGGTTACAGCTTTTGTACTTCACAGCCTATTATACTAAAGCTAAGGCTCAACTGATGCTCTTACATGTTGGTGCATTAACTACTGCTATATTATGAATTCACATTTGAAATAATGGGCTTGACTGTCTTGTGGAGACTTTCCACTGAAAGCAGAGGAAAAACTGTGACCTCTTTCATATTCACAAAGTAAATGTGATCCGTTTCTCACTGCCAATTAGCTTTTTGGTGCAAAAGTTCTAACAGAACCAAAAGGCAGATGATATCAGTTTTAATGCTTCAATAAATTCATTCAACTTTTTTAACTTTACTTAACTCTTATGCTAACAGAGTACACTTTCACTGCTGAATCCAAGGACTTGATGTACAAACTGTGTTAAAATTAAAGTTGCATATCTCTGCTTCAAATGTACTGAATTTAAAATATACTTTACCCATTAATTTGGTCTATAATCTAAAATACAATGCAGTAAGCATTGCATTTAACCACGCTAAAAAGTTAAATGTTAGGGTGAGAGAGACAGAGCTATGTAAAAACACTTGAGTAGAATGTGTTTTCCAAAGTCAAAGAGCTAATGATTAGCGCTGCGTGAGCTCTGGGATGTTCAATTTTCAATAGACTGGAAGTGAACCAATCCCTGCTGGATAAACTCCAACCTTCAAGGCACACAGTACTAATCATTAGCCCTTTGACTTTCAAAAACACATTCTGCTCCACCATTTTTACATAACACTGCCTCTCTGACCCTAACATTTAACCTTGTCTACTCCCCTACAGGAACATTCTAGCAGTCTTGTTAGCAGTCCCCACCCTTCATAAGCCCTTGCATTCCCCTTTACTCACATTAGGTTTCTTATAGGAGACCCAATGCCCTGTCTCCTCTCCCCTGGGCCTTTTTACTGAACAGGCTGCATGCAGTAGCAGGCCACCCTAAGAAGTCATCGGGGTGAAAGTAGAGGCTATAAAAAGCATTAAAACTAATACCATCTGCTTTTTGATTCTGAAACTTCAGAACTTTTGCACCAAAAAGCTAATTGGCAGTCAGAAATGGATCATGTTTATTTTGTGAATATGAAAGAGATAAAATTGCCATATAATACAGGGTTCAGTAGAAGCACAAAAACACTTTTTACACACACACATAGTAGCACCGACTTAGTAACTAAACTCAGTGGTAGTGAATCCCCCTAATGCAGACTGGAAAAATTGTCATAAAAATGTATTAGCCTATTAAAAGGTCTGTTGCCTTTGTCAGTAATTTTTAATGACAAGTTTGCAAGTTTGCATTACATTACTTTCCTCCAGAGCTGTTGCTGCAGACCTGGATTGTAGAGAGATTAGATAAAGAGGGCTGGTGCTGGCATCTGGTGACGAAGTGAGTGAGAGGCTAGACTGATAGTGTTGACTACTAGAAAGAGGACCCAGTTATTTCATGCAGGGGTGATCCCAAAAAATGCTCAGTCCCAAATTTCCTAAAACCACATACTTTGTAACAAACAGCCCTCTCCCAGACCACTTAGAGAGAGAGACTGAGGTTCATTTATTCCTTTAAAGGTACAATTTTACCCAGAAGCTTGCCACATTAACTGGAGTTTAACATTCACTTTAAATCAAACAACAGTACTCGATTGGTTTAGAGTAAAAGTAAAACAAGTTTATTAGCAAAAGAAGACAGGATTTTAAGTGAATTCAAGTATAAAGGGCAGAGTTAGAAATAGTTACAAGCAAATAAAAGTGAAAAATGATTTCTAGAGGCTAAGACTTAACAAAACAAGCTACAGCCTTTGTTCAAGGTGGTTTCCTTACCAATACACCTTCCAGCAAGAAGGCTGACCATCCCTCTGGTCAGGCTCTCCCACAAAGTCCTGAGTGTTTGGTTCCTTTATCATCTTAGGTGAAAGATAACTTGGGGTTCTTTCCCCCTCTCTTTTATAGTCTTGTCCAGTGGTTCCAAACTTGTTCCGCCGCTTGTGCAGGGAAAGCCCCTGCTGGGCTGGGCCAGTTTGTTTACCTGCCGCGTCCGCAGGTTCGGTCGATCACGGCTCCCTGTGGCCGCGGTTCGCTGATCCAGGCCAATGGGAGCTGCTGGAAGCGGTGGCCAGTACATCCCTTGGCCCGCGCCGCTTCCCGCAGCCCCGATTGGCCTGGATCAGTGAATCACGGCCAATGAGAGCCACGATCGGCCAAACCTGCCGACGCGGCAGGTAAACCGGCCTGGCCTGCCAGGGGCTTTCCCTGCACAAGTGGTGGAACAAGTTTGGGGACCACTGGTCTAGTGAACCTTTGAAATGGATTCTTCTGAAAATTACCTCCCTTCCAAAGAGAGAGTTTATTCAAGCTGTACGGAAGGCAACTTGAAGTCTCCTGGTGAAGGAAGTTTCATGCTGGTTTCTTCCCCTGCTGGTGTTTGCTAAAATGTAAATTGATCTGTTTCCTGCAATCTCCTCTCTCCTCCTTCCCCTTATTAGCTTGATGGTCCTGTTTACCTTCTATGTAAATTGCATTCCCATTGTTTTTTACTGTACCTTGAAATATCTTCCAAGTTGCAGAATCACATTCCTTTAACTAGAATGGGGTAACTTTCGCTCTGCCTGGCAGACACACTTTAATAACACAATTTCCAAAGTGTTTGTAATTTTGAATTTGTCCTCTATACATATATCACACAATAGTGATAATGATCAGCAAGTTACTAGCTTTCAATTGGTATCTTACATGACGCCTTCTAGATACAAGTTATGACCTTAGTGAGTTGGAGTACACTCAACTGATGAGGCCAGCAGAAACTGACTACCAGATACCCTTGCCTTCTTGCATTGGGTTGCAGTTATGGTCACAGGAAACTGGTTCCAGATATTTCCACCCAGTACCGACTTCACTGGTCACAGGAAACTGGTTCCAAATATTTCCACCCAATACCTACTTCACTGGAAACTTTCACAAGCAGATACTCTACATGCCAATTACTGAATACACATCTCCACATACAAGGAATCATTCTTCCAGATCTCATTTTCAATTGATTGACAGAACATTCCTTTAATATAAAACAGATTAAATCCATTAAATCATCCTACAAAAGCTGCCATCAAAGCAGATCAAAGGCTTTATCTAGATCACAGGCCCTGGTTTTCATGGGGGACTTCAATCACCCTGATATTTGCTGGGAGAGCAATACAGCAGTGCACCGATAATCCAGGAAGTTTTTGGAAAGTGTAGGGGACAATTTCCTGGTGCAAGTGCTGGAGGAACCAACTAGGGGCAGAGCTCTTCTTGACCTGCTGCTCACAAACTGGGAAGAATTAGGAGGGGAAGAAAAAGTGGATGGGAACCTGGGAGGCAGTGACCATGAGATGGTCGAGTTCAGGATCCTGACACAAGGAAGAAAGGAGAGCAGCAGAATACGGACCCTGGACTTCAGAAAAGCAGACTTTGACTCCCTCAGGGAACTGATGGGCTGGATCCCCTGGGAGAATAACATGAGGGGGAAAGGAGTCCAGGAGAGCTGGCTGTATTTTAAAGAATCCTTATTGAGGTTACAGGGACAAAGCATCCCGATGTGTAGAAAGAATAGTAAATATGGCAGGTGACCAGCTTGGCTTAACAGTGAAATCCTTGCTGATCTTAAACACAAAAAAGAAGCTTACAAGAAGTGGAAGATTGGAAAAATGACCAGGGAGGAGTATAAAAATATTTCTCAGGCATGCAGGAGTGAAATCAGGAAGGCCAAATCACTTCGAGTTGCAGCTAGCAAGGGATGTTAAGAATAACAAGAAGGGTTTCTACAGGTATGTTAGCAACAAGAAGAAGGTCAAGGAAAGTGTGGGCCCCTTACTGAATGAGGGAGGCAACCTAGTGACAGAGGATGTGGAAAAAGCTAATGTACTCAGTGCTTTTTTTTGCCTCTGTCATCATAAACAAGCTCAGCTCCCAGACTACTGCACTGGGCAGCACAGTATGGGGAAGAGATGACCAGCCCTCTGTGGAGAAAGAAGTGGTTTGGGACTATTTAGAAAAGCTGGACGAGCACAAGTCCATGGGGCCAGATGCACTGGATCCACGGGTGCTAAAGGAGTTGGCGGATGTGATTGCAGAGCCATTGGCCGTTATCTTTGAAAACTCATGGTGATCGGGGGAGGTCCCAGATGACTGGAAAAACTCTAATATAGTGCCCATCTTTAAAAAAGGGAAGAAGGAGGATCCGGGGAACTACAGGCCACTCAGCCTCACCTCAGTCCCTGGAAAAATCATGAAGCAGGTCTTCAAGAAATCAATTTTGAAGCACTTGAGAGGAAAGTGATCAGGAACAGTCAGCATGGATTCACCAAGGGCAAGTCATGCCTGACCAACCTAATTGCCTTCTCTGATGAGATAACTAGCTCTGTGGATAAGGGGAAAGCAGTGGATGCGTTATTCATTTACAATATTCATTTTGATACGGTCTCCAACAGTATTCTTGCCAGCAAGTTAAAGAAGTATGGGCTGGATGAATGGACTATAAGGTGGACAGAAAGCTGGCTAGATGATCAGGCTCAACGGGTAGTGATCAATGGTTCCATGTCTAGTTGGCAACCAGTATCAAGTGGAGTGCCCCAAGGGTCAGTTGTCGGGCCGGTTTTGTTCAATATCTTTATTAATGATCTGGAGGATTGCACCCTCAGCAAGTTTGCAGATGACACTAAACTGGGAGAAGTGGTAGATATGCTGGAGGGTAGGGAAAGGATACAGATGGCCCTAGACAAATTAGAGGATTGGGCCAAAAGAAATCTGATGAGGTTCAACAAGGACAAGTGCAGAGTCCTGCACTTAGGATGGAAGAATCCCATGCACTGCTACAGACTAGGGACCAAATGGCTAGGTAGCAGTTCTGCAGAAAAGGACCTAGGAGTTGCAGTGGACGAGAAGCTGGATATGAGTCAACAGTGTGCCCTTATTGCCAAGAAGGCTAACGGCATTTTGGGCTGTATAAGTAGGAGCATTGCCAGAAGATCTAGGGATCATTCCCCTCTATTTGGCATTGGTGAGGCCTCATCTGGAATATTGTGTCCAGTTCCACTACAAGAAGGATGTGGAAAAATTGGAAAGAGTCCAGCGGAGGGCAAAAAAAATGGTTAGGGGGCTGGAGCACATGACTTATGGGGAGAGGCTGAGGGGACTGGGATTATTTGGTCTGCAGAAGAGAAGAATGAGGGGGGATTTGATAGCTGCTTTCAACTACCTGAAAGGGGGTTCCAAAGAGGATGGAGTTAGACTGTTCTCAGTGGTACCAGATGACAGAACAAGGAGTAATGGTCTCAAGTTGCAGTGGGGGAGGTTGGATATTAGGAAAATCTTTTTCACTTAGAGGGTGGTGAAGCACTGGAATGGGTTACCTAGGGAGGTGGTGGAATCTCCTTCCTTAGAGGTTTTTAAGGTCAGGCTTGACAAAACCCTGGCTGGGATGATTTAGTTGGGGATTGGTCCTGCTTTGGGCAGGGGGTTGGGCTAGATGACCTCCCTTCCAACCCTGATATTCTATGATTCTGTGATTTATCAACACCTCAAAATGTTACCAGAGTAGGAACCCTGACTTTCAACCCATCTGCTACTGGAACAAATGTATGTATTCTAAAAGAACTAACATGCACCCCTAAAGTTTCAATTTCCAGACTACTACTTTTGGTGCTCTAGCAGGGTAAAGCAACCTCCATATGAGAGAATTAAATACCTTCTTATGCAGACACTATCATTAAGCATCACATTAGCCCCTTTGGCCACAGCCTCACACTGGGAGCTCATGTTCAGCTGATTATCTGCCAAGTTCTTTTAAGAATCACTGCTTCCCAGATAGTCTGCCACCATGTAAGTATGGCCTACATTCTTTGTTCCTAGGTGTAAAATTTTAAATCTGGTGATACTGAAATAGATATTGTTTGCTTGAGATCAGCTTATTAACCAATTCTGATTGCTCTGTATCAGTGACTTGTCCTCTTCATTATTTACCACTCCCCCAATTTTTGTACCACCTGCAAACTTTATTAGTTATGCTTTTATATTTTATTCAGGGTCATTGGTAAAAAATGTTAAATAGCATAGGGCCAAGAACAGATCTCTGCAGGACCCCACCAGAAATACACTCATTCAATGATGGTTGCCTATATATAGTTACCTTTTGAGACCTATCAATTGGTCAGTTTTTAATCCATTTAATGTGTATCATGTTGATTTATTTTTATCATTCTAGTTTAGTCACCAAAATGTTGTGCAGTACCAAGTCAAATGCCTTATGGAAGTCTAATTATATTACGTACGTCAACACCATAGACTGAAATAAGACTGTTGCATAAAAGCTTGTAGCCACACAATCTTGGTCTATAATTGCATCAGATCACATGGTATAAGAAAGATTAGATTGGTTTAAATCTATGAGCTCTGCTTATGATGGTGATAATATATTTTGATGTCAGATAACAAACTTACAAATCCTCTGTAAGAGACCATGCTTTCCTGCTCTCTTTGATTCAGCAGCTGGTTTTTTTGGATTTTTTTTGTTTCTCTATTCTCTCCTCTTTCCTCTGACATTGTCCTCAGTCCAGCTGCTGTTGTTTAATGAGAGACTTTTTCAAAGACATAGGTTACATATCATGTGAACATAGCCACATTCTGGTTCATTCTGATTTTCTCTGGTAGGGAGTTCCATAGCCAATGCTCTTCTGCCATCAGCTCGGTGTTTGCAGCTCTCAAAAACCTTACCCTGGGCTCCAGGCACCTTAGCATTCTGATTGAATGCAGCTCTGGAGAGGGT
Source organism: Lepidochelys kempii (assembly GCF_965140285.1). NCBI lineage: Eukaryota > Metazoa > Chordata > Testudines > Cheloniidae > Lepidochelys > Lepidochelys kempii. Next base: position 62,312,475 of record NC_136382.1, read on the forward strand.
GTATGTAGAGGTGGCTTCTGTCATAGCCCAAGAAGAGCTTCGTAAATCCTTTGAATTTTATCCAGGATCAAATGGGGAGCTAGTGAAGTGTGTGGAATACTCTTCCTCTTACTTGCTTGGTAGAGGGACTATCGCACGTTGAGCAAGCTGGAGTGCTGCTGGAGATGGTGAAATTGATTTAGGTGGCATTGTCCCTCTGAAGCAGTACTGCACTAGTGCGTTCATGAGATGTCAGGAGGGGGTCATAGGGAGGTGGGGCAGCTACATTCATCTCTTTGCTCTAGCCTTTCCAGGTAACTGGTAAAGCTGCAGAGTGTATGGTGTTCTTTCTCTAACCAAGATCTTGAATGTCGTATTTAAAGCCATGTAAGGTGAAAAAAAAATGATGGTAATAATTAATAGGGTTGCTCTCTTTCAAATGAGATGTAAAACAGATCGTGATCATTAGAGACCCTATGGCTCTGACTACAGGAATATTGCAATATCACTTTTCCTTGTTCGCTTAGAGAGCTAGCAGGAAAAGTCACCTGTTTTTTGTCTATTTGTTAGCCAGCCAGAGTCTCAGGATTATATAAAAGAATATCTGAGCTATGATTTAATGCTAATCCTAAAGGTGATAAAATCTTGTTTGCTAGATGGAGAGGAACTCAACTGAATTATATTTTAAATTTAGCATTCATTGTAAAAGACTAAACGGATCTGGCTCCATATGTTCCTTTGTACTTAGAAACTTACATGTAAACATCACATTTAAGGGTTGATACAGATACATTATTTGTGTACTCAGCAAGCACATGTGGACTGAGAAAAACAAACTCAATAAGAGCATGAATAAAATACATGATGAAACGGGTAGGTATTGATGTAAAACAGTTTGGTGCTCACGCCAGGGTTTCTCTTATTAAGGCAGTCGGCAAAGAGAAATATATTTCTTTCATTTTCCTGCAGCTCAACAATGGAATAGAAAATGAGCTTTGACAGAGTATTAGAGATACCCAACAAAATTTATCAGTGATATGTATAAGCTGCTACTCCACAGACCAGCACTAGAAATTATGATAATATGTATCATATATTGTGGATACAGAATAATGAATTTTAAAAATTGATAAGAAATTCTTAATAGTGAATGCTTAAATGATCACCTGATCATAAGGTTAATTAGCACTACTGAACAGTTCAGCAACTAAGTTATTTCATCCCAATCATAAACAAAAATATAGAACAATGCACCAAACAGCTCAACACTGTTTTTCCTTCAGTCTGTCTTTTGTGACTTTCTTCCTCTATATCCCATTTTTCCAGGCTTTCCTCAATCTCTGCTGATCAAAATTTTTCTTACAAGAGTCTTCCTACCTGATGACTTGATTTCCTTTGCTTGACTTTCTCTTCCTTTTCCTTCCTAATATGTCTCATTTCCAGACCTCCAATGCACTACTCAATCTGTTTTTGTCTTACTGCTCCAATACCATAAGTGTACATCATCTTTTTAATGCAATTTTGTTTAGGCACCAAGAACAACAAGTTGTTGTAATGTAGTAAAAATATTGTACTGCTAGAAATCATGCTGGTATTTATAAAAGAACAAACACTTTTTTCTTACCCATACAATGTTGCATGCTCCCTCTCCCTGTTTTGCTGAATTAGGCTCTCTGGCCTCTGGCAACACACACAAACAAGTAGGTGATGCACCAGCCGTGGAATCACTGAGTCTGTAAACAGCTCTCTATGAGAAGAATCAACAAGGAAATCACCCAGCACTCAAGTGCAACTCCCCTCTGGAAAGTACACCCAAAATAATATTGTCTTCACTGTAGAGAAATCTATACAACGTAAGCTCATAAATTCGCCCCTCCTTCAATGGGGCAATGGAGGAAGATATGCACAACTTCTTGCCCCTCCCCCCATTAGAAATTGCACAAATTAGCTTTAATAATAAACAAAACAATTTTGTTAACTATAAAAGGCAGATTTTAAGTGATAATAAGGGATAGCAAACAGAACAGAAGAAGCTACTAGATCGCATGCCCTGGTTCTCATGGGTGACTTTAATTTTCCTGATATCTGCTGGGAGAGCAATACAGCGGTGCATAGACAATCCAGGAAGTTTTTGGAAAGCGTAGGGGACAATTTCCTGGTGCAAGTGCTAGAGGAGCCAACTAGGGGGGGAGCTTTTCTTGACCTGCTGCTCACAAACCAGGAAGAATTAGTGGGGGAAGCAAAAGTGGATGGGAATCTGGGAGGCAGTGACCATGAGTTGGTTGAGTTCAGGATCCTGACACAGGGAAGAAAGGTAAGCAGCAGGATATGGACCCTGGACTTCAGGAAAGCAGACTTCGACTCCCTCAGGGAACAGATGGGTAGGATCCCCTGGGGGACTAACATGAAGGGGAAAGGAGTCCAGGAGAGCTGGCTGTATTTCAAGGAATCCCTGTTGAGGTTACAGGGACAAACCATCCCGATGTGTCGAAAGAATAGTAAATATGGCAGGCGACCAGCTTGGCTTAACGGTGAAATCCTAGCGGATCTTAAACATAAAAAAGAAGCTTACAAGAAGTGGAAGGTTGAACATATGACCAGGGAAGAGTATAAAAATATTGCTCGGGCATGTAGGAATGAAATCAGGAGGGCCAAATCGCACCTGGAGCTGCAGCTAGCGAGAGATGTCAAGAGTAACAAGAAGGGTTTCTTCAGGTATGTTGGCAACAAGAAGAAAGTCAACGAAAGTGTGGGCCCCTTACTGGATGAGGGAGGCAACCTAGTGACAGAGGATGTGGAAAAAGCTAATGTACTCAATGCTTTTTTTGCCTCTGTCTTCACGAACAAGGTCAGCTCCCAGACTGCTGCACTGGGCATCACAACATGGGGAATAGATGGCCAGCCCTCTGTGGAGAAAGAGGTGGTTAGGGACTATTTAGAAAAGCTGGACGTGCACAAGTCCATGGGGCCGGACGAGTTGCATCCGAGAGTGCTAAAGGAATTGGCGGCTGTGATTGCAGAGCCATTGGCCATTATCTTTGAAAACTCGTGGCGAACGGGGAAAGTCCCGGATGACTGAAAAAAGGCTAATGTAGTGCCAATCTTTAAAAAAGGGAAGAAGGAGGATCCTGGGAACTACAGGCCAGTCAGCCTCACCTCAGTCCCCGGAAAAATCATGGAGCAGGTCCTCAAAGAATCAATCCTGAAGCACTTACATGAGAGGAAAGTGATCAGGAACAGTCAGCATGGATTCACCAAGGGAAGGTCATGCCTGACTAATCTAATTGCCTTCTATGATGAGATTACTGGTTCTGTGGATGAAGGGAAAGCAGTGGATGTATTGTTTCTTGAGTTTAGCAAAGCTTTTGACACAGTCTCCCACCGTATTCTTGTCAGCAAGTTAAAGAAGTACGGGCTGGATGAATGTACTATAAGGTGGGTAGAAAGTTGGTTAGATTGTCGGGCTCAACAGGTAGTGATCAATGGCTCCATGTCTAGTTGGCAGCCGGTGTCAAGTGGAGTGCCCCAGGGGTCGGTCCTGGGGCCGGTTTTGTTCAATATCTTCATAAATGATCTGGAGGATGGTGTGGATTGCACTCTCAGCAAATTTGCGGATGATACTAAACTGGGAGGAGTGGTAGATACGCTGGAGGGCAGGGATAGGATACAGAGGGCCCTAGACAAATTGGAGGATTGGGCTAAAAGAAATCTGATGAGGTTCAATAAGGATAAGTGCAGGGTCCTGCACTTAGGACAGAAGAACCCAATGCACAGCTACAGACTAGGGACCGAATGGCTAGGCAGCAGTTCTGCGGAAAAGGACCTAGGGGTGACAGTGGACGAGAAGCTGGATATGAGTCAGCAGTGTGCCCTTGTTGCCAAGAAGGCCAATGGCATTTTGGGATGTATAAGTAGGGGCATAGCGAGCAGATTGAGGGACGTGATCGTCCCCCTCTATTTGACATTGGTGAGGCCTCATCTGGAGTACTGTGTCCAGTTTTGGGCCCCACACTACAAGAAGGATGTGGATAAATTGGAGAGAGTCCAGCGAAGGGCAACAAAAATGATTAGGTGTCTGGAACACATAACTTATGAGGAGAGGCTGAGGGAACTGGGATTGTTTAGCCTGCAGAAGAGAAGAATGAGGGGGGATTTGATAGCTGCTTTCAACTACCTGAGAGGTGGTTCCAGAGAGGATCGTTCTAGACTATTCTCAGTGGTAGAAGAGGACAGGACAAGGAGTAATGATCTCAAGTTGCAGTGGGGGAGGTTTAGGTTGGATATTAGGAAAAACTTTTTCACTAGGAGGGTGGTGAAACACTGGAATGCGTTACCTAGGGAGGTGGTAGAATCGCCTTCCTTAGAAGTTTTTAAGGTCAGGCTTGACAAAGCCCTGGCTGGGATGATTTAATTGGGGATTGGTCCTGCTTTGAGCAGGGGGTTGGACTAGATGACCTCCTGAGGTCCCTTCCAACCCTGATATTCTATGTTCCTTGCCCTGCAACAGGTGTGCTTGTACTGGGACATTTTCATTAATGCAGGTATCATGGTGAAATCCTGTCCCTCTATTCTAGATCCACTGGAGTGGGAGAAAGAAAAGGAGTACTTGTGGCACCTTAGAGACTAACCAATTTATTTGAGCATGAGCTTTCGTGAGCTACAGCTCACTTCATCGGATGCATACTGTGGAAACTGCAGAAGACATTATATGCACAGGTTTCAGAGGAACAGCCGTGTTAGTCTGTATTCGCAAAAAGAAAAGGAGTACTTGTGGCACCTTAGAGACTAACCAATTTATTTGAGCATGAGCTTTCGTGAGCTACAGCTCACTTCATCAGATGTTTACCGTGGAAACTGCAGCAGACTTTATATACACACAGAAATCATGAAACAATACCTCCTCCCACCCCACTGTCCTGCTGGTAATAGCTTATCTAAAGTGATCAACAGGTGGGCCATTTCCAGCACAAATCCAGGTTTTCTCACCCTCCACCCCCCCACACAAATTCACTCTCCTGCTGGTGCTAGCCCATCCAAAGTGACAACTCTTTACATAATCAAGTCGGGCTATTTCCTGCATAGATCAAGGTTTTCTCACATCCCCCCCACCCCCATACACACACAAACTCACTCTCCTGCTGGTAATAGCTCATCTAAACTGACCATTCTCCAGGTTTAAATCTACAGCAAACAGGGAAAGATTAAGAATGAGCTCTCAAAAATGGATACTCTCATAAAGAACCAACCTTCCACACAAACTTCCTCGTGGCTGGATTTTACTAAAACTAGACAAGCCATTTACAACGCACACTTTGCTTCTCTACAAAAGAAAAAAGACACTAAACTTTCTAAACTACTACATGCTACAAGGGGCCACAGCAATGGTTCCCTCACCCCACCTAGCAATATTGTTAACCTATCCAACTATACTCTCAGCCCAGCAGAAGCAGCTGTTCTATCTCGGGGCCTCTCCTTCTGCCCCTCCACCCCCACGAACATGATACAGTTCTGTGGTGACCTAGAATCCTATTTTCGACGTCTCCGTCTCAAGGAATATTTCCAAAATACCTCTGAACAACATACTAATCCACAGAGGTCTCCCTGCCAACACTACAGAAAGAGGGATTCTAGATGGACTCCTCCTGAAGGTCGAAACAGCAGACTGGACTTCTACATAGAGTGCTTCCGCCGACGTGCACGGGCTGAAATTGTGGAAAAGCAGCATCACTTGCCCCATAACCTCAGCCATGCGGAACGCAATGCCATCCACAGCCTCAGAAACAACTCTGACATCATAATCAAAAAGGCTGACAAAGGAGGTGCTGTTGTCATCATGAATAGGTCGGAATATGAACAAGAGGCTGCTCGGCAGCTCTCCAACACGAGTTTCTACAAGCCATTACCCTATGATCCCACTGAGAGTTACCAAAAGCAACTACAGCATTTGCTCAAGAAACTTCCTGAAAAAGCACAAGATCAAATCCGCACAGACACACCCCTGGAACCCCGACCTGGGATATTCTATCTACTACCCAAGATCCATAAACCTGGAAATCCTGGGCGCCCCATCATCTCAGGCATTGGCACCCTGACAGCAGGATTGTCTGGCTATGTAGACTCCCTCCTCAGGCCCTACGCTACCAGCACTCCCAGCTACCTTCGAGACACCACTGACTTCCTGAGGAAACTTCAATCCATCGGTGATCTTCCTGATAACACCATCCTGGCTACTATGGATGTAGAAGCCCTCTACACCAACATTCCACACAAAGATGGACTACAAGCCGTCAAGAACACTATCCCCGATAATGTCACGGCTAACCTGGTGGCTGAACTTTGTGACTTTGTCCTTACCCATAACTATTTCACATTTGGGGACAATGTATACCTTCAGATCAGCGGCACTGCTATGGGTACCCGCATGGCCCCACAGTATGCCAACATTTTTATGGCTGATTTAGAACAACGCTTCCTCAGCTCTCGTCCCCTAAAGCCCCTACTCTACTTGCGCTATATTGATGACATCTTCATCATCTGGACCCATGGAAAAGAAGCCCTTGAGGAATTCCACCATGATTTCAACAATTTCCATCCCACCACCAACCTCAGCCTGGTCCAGTCCACACAAGAGATCCACTTCCTGGACACTACAGTGCTAATAAACAATGGCCACATAAACACCACCCTATACCGTAAACCTACTGACCGCTATTCCTACCTGCATGCCTCCAGCTTTCACCCTGACCACACCACACGATCCATCGTCTACAGCCAAGCTCTGCGATACAACCGCATTTGCTCCAACCCCTCAGACAGAGACAAACACCTACAAGATCTCTGTCAAGCTTTCTTACAACTACAATACCCACCTGCAGAAGTAAAGAAACAGATTGATAGAGCCAGAAGAGTTCCCAGAAGTTACCTACTACAGGACAGGCCTAACAAAGAAAATAACAGAACGCCACTAGCCGTCACCTTCAGCCCCCAACTAAAACCCCTCCAACGCATTATTAAGGATCTACAACCTATCCTAAAGGATGACCCAACACTCTCACAAGTCTTGGGAGACAGGCCAGTCCTTGCCTACAGACAGCCCCGCAACCTGAAGCAAATACTCACCAACAACCACATACCACACAACAGAACCACTAACCCAGGAACTTATCCTTGCAACAAAGCCCGTTGCCAATTGTGCCCACATATCTATTCAGGGGACACCATCACAGGGCCTAATAACATCAGCCACACTATCAGAGGCTCGTTCACCTGCACATCCACCAATGTGATCTATGCCATCATGTGCCAGCAATGCCCCTCTGCCATGTACATTGGTCAAACTGGACAGTCTCTACGTAAAAGAATAAATGGACACAAATCAGATGTCAAGAATTATAACATTCATAAACCAGTCGGAGAACACTTCAATCTCTCTGGTCACGCAATCACAGACATGAAGGTCGCTATCTTAAAACAAAAAAACTTCAAATCCAGACTCCAGCGAGAAACTGCTGAATTGGAATTCATTTGCAAATTGGATACTATTAATTTAGGCTTAAATAGAGACTGGGAGTGGCTAAGTCATTATGCAAGGTAGCCTGTTTCCTCTTGCTTTTTCCTACCCCCCCCCCCCCAGATGTTCTGGTTTAACTTGGATTTAAACCTGGAGAATGGTCAGTTTAGATGAGCTATTACCAGCAGGAGAGTGAGTTTGTGTGTGTATGGGGGTGGGGGGGATGTGAGAAAACCTTGATCTATGCAGGAAATAGCCCGACTTGATTATGTAAAGAGTTGTCACTTTGGATGGGCTAGCACCAGCAGGAGAGTGAATTTGTGTGGGGGGGTGGAGGGTGAGAAAACCTGGATTTGTGCTGGAAATGGCCCACCTGTTGATCACTTTAGATAAGCTATTACCAGCAGGACAGTGGGGTGGGAGGAGGTATTGTTTCATGATTTCTGTGTGTATATAAAGTCTGCTGCAGTTTCCACGGTAAACATCTGATGAAGTGAGCTGTAGCTCACGAAAGCTCATGCTCAAATAAATTGGTTAGTCTCTAAGGTGCCACAAGTACTCCTTTTCTTTTTGCGAATACAGACTAACACGGCTGTTCCTCTGAAACCTGTGCATATAATGTCTTCTGCAGTTTCCACAGTATGCATCCGATGAAGTGAGCTGTAGCTCACGAAAGCTCATGCTCAAATAAATTGGTTAGTCTCTAAGGTGCCACAAGTACTCCTTTTCTTTTTGCGAATACAGACTAACACGGCTGTTCCTCTGAAACCTGGAGTGGGAGAATCACTAACTGATACTGTGGATCTGCACTAGACGCTTCTCTCTTTCGACAGCCATGAATCCAAGGGAAATTGCACAAAATTCTTCTCCAGGGTGGAAACAAATGTTCCCTATTTCTGTTCGGAACCTTTCTGTTTCCAAAGACAACAGGGAGTGGGCAGGAGACAGTATTTTGCACTGTAAAACATAGTTATAAAATACAGTATTAAATGCCTACTTGTGTGTCCAGTATCACTGTAAGTTCTGGGGAAACACTGTATCCTTTTTATCTACACAACCTCTTTCTATTTTGTTATCATTATCAAGATGTCTGCTAATAGACATGTTGTATATGATAAAATTATAATAAAATCTCCAGGCTGTTGACAGTTTAAATACAATTAAATATATGGTTTTATTCAGTAGAGGTTTGATCAATGAATATCTAGAAAAACCAAAAAAGCTGAGTGTTGAGATGAGTTCTCCCCTTTTCTCCGTACAGTAAGCTACAGACTTAAATTGCCAGTTTCACTCTTCTTGCTCATAAACACTGTGACCCTCAATCTCTGTTTAGAGACTTGGGTATCCGTTGTAAGAGTTTTGCATAATGACAGGTTTTAGAGTAGCAGCCGTGTTAGTCTGGTTTCACAAAAAGAAAAGGAGGACTTGTGGCACCTTAGAGACTATGCTCAAATAAATTTGTTAGTCTCTAAGGTTCCACAAGTCCTCCTTTTCTTGTCGTAAGAGTAAACATTGTCTCTGTTGGCCAAAGAGCATAAGATAACTCATAATATAAAAGAAAAGGAGGACTTGTGGCACCTTAGAGACTAACCAATTTATTTGAGCATAAGCTTTCGTGAGCTACAGCTCACTTCATCAGATGCATCAAATAAATTGGTTAGTCTCTAAGGTGCCACAAGTCCTTCTTTTCTTTTTGCAAATACAGACTAACACGGCTGTTACTCTGAAACCTGTCATAAGATAAACACCTCAGAATACTTTGAAAGCTACTGGGCATCCAGCTGTTGTCACTTACCACATAAATGGTCACTAATGTACACACTACAAAATATAAATCTGCAGCAGGATATACTTTAGAACCCATGAGTTGAGAAAGTCAGTGCATTATCAAGGCATTGTGTATTGTTCTCTTCACAACATAGGTCTATTTGCACACAGAGCCAAAATGCTAATCAACGGGTTGTGAAATCTGCAAGAGAGGAAATTTACAGGAATAAATAGAATGGCAGGAGGTGTTTCATTTATGAGTAAAGACAATAGATTGTTGGAGTATATCTGGGGGAGGCAGAGGTACCCCCTGCATTCTTCACCAAGGAGACAAGTTTACAGCGTGGCTTGCCTCATGGGGGAGAAAAAAAGGATCACAGCCAGGCCTGGCTGAAAAATACTGGAAGGGCTTTGGGGTAAGCTTTACTTAAATAAGTCTAGGTTTTAGAATGTGTGTTATGATTTTATTTTTGTTTGTAACCATTTGTTTCCAATATTTCTACTTGCTATCATTTGAATCTCTTCTCTTTGTTAAATAAATGCTTGCTTGTTTTCACTGAAAACGTAAGTAAGTGCTGTGTGTTAAGCGGTAGTCTGACATGTAATTGATAAGCTGTGTGGGGATTGTTCCTTTGGGAGCAGCAAATCTATAAATAATATGAGTGTCCAGTGGAACAGGGACTGGACATTCCAGGGGGACGCTCCAAGGGCTCAGGGGTTGGACAGTGCCTATCACTAACCTGCAGAGGAACAACGGAGCCTGTGTGGGCCGAGAGAGGAGAGCTTATGTTGCCTCTGGAGTCAGACAGCTGTCCCATGGCAGGCACAGACAAAGCTTCTTCATGCTAAGGGTAGGTGCTATCAAGGTGCCTCACAACCCTGAGTGCCCCCGGGCAGCAGCATCACCTGTTAGTCAGTGGCAAAGCTCCCACTGATTTCAAAGGGCCTGATCCCACTCCAGGAACGGTGAAAGCTTCCTAAAAGTGTGTGTGTGGGGGGGGTCCACTAGTGCCCAAACCAGGGCCCCGCTCCTTCCTTCTGAGTCCCCACCCCCGCTTGCTCCTCTCTGCCCCCTCCTCCCCTATTGCTCACCCTTATGGATGGTAAAAAGTGATGGGGCCTTCTTCCCCCCCCGTTCCAGAGCCCCATCCTGCTCCCAAACTTCACATTTTTCTAACTGGAGATGTCTGGCATGTATGACGATCAGAGAAACTGAAGTCAGAGGGTCCATGGTCACTGGAGGAACTGTTATTGTCACCAGTGGACCAGGAAAGGCAGGGAGTTAGAGGCTGGAAGCAACTCAGTCACGTGGAAGAAGCAGCCCAAAGGGTTTAACAAAGTTCTCCTTGTTCAACTTAAAATGCATTCAGCTTCACATCTTGTGAATGAAACATGGCAGAATCAGACGAGTGCAGATTCTGCATTCAGTGGGAGTTTTTGGATGCACAAGAAATACAGGAAAAGGAACCTGGTCTGCTACTTCCATCTGGGAAACAGAATGGGTTCATTAGAGGCTGTGAAGCTAGCAAAATTCTGTCTTCTTGTTGGCTGCATTTTTTAACATTATTCATATTCTGATACTTAATCCTACACTTATATTTTGTTCTCGTTTCATGAGAGACACAAAAATATCCGTAAAAAGAAATGGAGGACTTGCGACACCTTAGAGACTAACAAATTCATCTGAGCATAAGCTTTCATGAGCTACAGCTCACTTCATCGGATGCATGCAGTGGAAAATACAGTGGGGAGATTTTATATACACAGAGAACATGAAACAATAGGTGTTACCATATACACTGTAACCAGAGTTATCAGGTAAGGTGAGCTATTACCAGCAGGAGAGCGAGGGAGTGGGGGGGAGGGAAAACTTTTGTAGTGATAATCAAGGTGGGCCATTTCCAGCAGTTGACAAGAACAGTAGGAGGGGAAATAAACATGGGGAAATAGTTTTACTTCGTGTAATGACACATCCACTCCCAGTCTTTATTCAAGCCTAAGTTAATTGTATCCAGTTTCCAAATTAATTCCAATTCAGCACTCTCTCATTGGAGTCTGTTTTTGAAGTTTTTTTGTTGAAGAATTGCCATTTTTAGGTCTGTAATCAAGTGACCAAAGAGACTGAAGTGTTCTCCGACTGGTTTTTGAATGTTATAATTCTTGACATCTGATTTGTGTCTGTTTATTCTTTTACATAGAGACTGTCCAGTTTGGCCAATGTACATGGCAGGGGGGCATTGCTGGCACATGATGGCATATATCACATTGGTAGATGTGCAGGTGAACGAGCCTCTGATAGTGTGGCTGATGTGATTAGGCCCTATGATGGTGTCCCCTGAATAGATATGTGGACACAGTTGGCAACGGGCTTTGTTGCAAGGATAGGTTCCCGGGTTAGTGTTTTTGTTGTGTGGTGTGTGGTTGCTGGTATACTTGGTTTAAAGTATACTGGTATACTTGATATACTTGTTCTGTAGACTGATTTACTCATTTAAAATAATGACACAAATAAATCAATGGACAATTAGATGCAGCAAGTATTTCTGGTTATAACAAAAGACAAAAAAATCCCAATGGGTACTGAGTTTTAATTCAGTTGCTCCAATCAGTCATTACTGCACAATGTGTGATTTTTGAGGCCATCATTTGGTCTCCCTATCACAGGCAATAATTACTATTGGAGAAAAGCAGAACCTCATCAGAAAAAGACCGTGAGAATCAAGTGTATCTGACTTCACTGTGTACAAAAACTGCTATGATGAAAACATTTTCATTTAGTCAAAGGAAAGTGATATTTTTATCAGATTGCTGATAGAAATAAACATTTTTATGCTTAAAGCTAGGATTTTTTTCTGAGATTCATTGCTGGCAAAATAAAAGCCAGAAAAGCACCAATGGGATAGTTAAAGAAATTAATGGCTATAGGACATATTATTGATTATTGTGAATGCCATTATGTTGATTTTAGCAGTGCAGCAAAACTTGCCACAGAGGAATGTGTAATTAATATGAAAAAGCACAGTTTTCTTGCTTGAGCCAAGCCTACAAGTAGGTTTCAAAATACTTGTCATTTCAGTTGACCCACATTGCTTGTACTGGCAGACCCTTTTCAGTCGATTCACACATGCACACACACAAGTGTTTACTTCCGAGAGCAAATGTCATGAAAAGACTTTCTTGGAAAAGTCCAAGCAGCCCCATTCCTGCTCACTAACCCAGATAAGGTTTATCACAGAAATGTAGTGATGAATAAAGTAAGATTTTTGTGCAATATTTCAAGTTTTTAATATTACAATAATGCCTAGAGGCCTTAATAAAGACTGTTAGGCATAGTACAAACATAGCGGTGGATGCAATCCCTGCTCCAAAGTGCTTTCTTGGTTTTTCAGACAAAAGTGGATTACTTTTGAGCATAGCAATTTTAAAGTCTATTAGCAGGAAAAAAAATCTTTTTCTAAAACCATTCTATGTAGCTCTGGCACGGATATATTAAAACAACATAAGAAGTGGAAATGTGCTATATGTATTTCACCCAAAGAGTTATTATGGAATAATCAATTGCCTTTCCTTCCCTGCCTGAGATGAGCTGGACGGTATATCAATTAAAGCACACCATCCCACCCACACCACCGTGTACATTCATGCACACCTACCATTGCTCCCTTGGTGACAGTTATCTTACAGTAACTAGTTATTTACTTTACCATTCACTAAAATAATGATAGAGGGGAACAGCAAAAGTATAGCGGGTGACCCATGTAATTATACATGAGCTTGGCAGAATTCAATTTTTATTTTGTTTATGATGTTGACAGAAAATACCAGTTTATTTTAAGCATTTTTTTTCAATTTTTATCTATTTAAATTTTCACAGTTGAGCAAAGTTATGGGTTTTAAACATGTTCTACAAAATATACAAAGAAAATACACTTCACTCAAACTCTAAGTGGTAAAGCAGCATTTTTTCTTACTTTGCTTATCTTTACATTTTGATTATTATCGATGGAAATATTTTTTCATTAGTTTTTTCTGTGTATGAGGAAATTGACATTTACCAATAAAAACATAATCCTTCCAAGCCTAATTATACGTATGAAATATATGCACATACACAGACAAGTAATAATATCTATCAATAATAGAGTAATTATAGAAACAATTGATTGGGAATAGTCTCATTATCTGTTGCAATAAAAGCTAAAATAATTATAGTACTGGTACATCAGCTGTCGTGTCTAAATTATGGTATAATTGTGCAATTAAATAGCACTGAGTTTTTAAATGATATTGCAGATGACTTGCTATTAGCATGGGGATTTGTAAGACTGTAACTTTATTATGGCACCATAAAATGCAATTCATTTTTCCTGACAAGGAAAATACATGAAATGTAGATGGTTATTCTGATGAAATAACTTAATTCTATTTTTAGAAACAATTTACTTTTTACCATGCTGAGTTGCAGTATTGTATACATTTGTGTACAAATTTAGCATAAACTTGAAGATGTTATGAACAATAAAGTCTAGTTCCTTTAACTACCCAGCTGCTTCTGAAAATGATCCCAGTTTACTTGACATATTTCACACAATTTCTGTTAGGATTTTTATCCTGATAATGGATAGTGGTTAAAAAAACAAATAAACACAGTACACTTCTCTAGGTGCACAAGATTTACCAATGGAATTTTTAGAACGTTGGCTTCAGAATTGCCTGGAATTTCATGTACAAAGCTTGATAAACTCACTTATTTGTTTGGCTAATAACAATAGTAATAGAAACATCCCCACTGCCTAATACTGAGTTTTTGATAAAAAGGAGTTCAAATAAACTCCTTTTTTGGTATGTTTGTTGAAATCTACACGTGCTTAAAGTCTTTCACTGTTGTATATGCTTGCATACTCCTTTTTGGTTGCAAATTGAAAATACAGTTTTTTTCATTAATACAGAAATTAAATTAAGCTTATAATGTAAGGCATGATGGGTAATGTAGATAAGCATTCCTTATTGGGTTGAGTTAGCACAGAGAGAAAAGATGAGCCCTTTGGCTCAACTGGCAAGCACTCTTTTGGAAAACCTAGGGTTGTATGCTCCTATTTAAAACAGTGTGTAAGTGGAGTGCAGTTCACCTCTTTCATCATATTCTGTAGACTCGTGGCTGTGCAGAGCAGAAGGAAAGAGTAATGTCTTTGGAAGTTCCACATGTAAAAATTCTGTCCTCGGAGTGGTGAGTGACTGGAGATAAGTGCTCATTGTTGAGCTGTAGCTTTTAGAGCTGACTTGGAATCTGTTTATCAGGTTGTTATTAAAGAGGATTTTATTTAGAAGTGCTGACTCAAAACTGGGAGAACAGCTGGAGTTTTGTAAGTCATTCCTAATAAGTAGTGGCAGTAAGCCAAATATAGCAGCAGAAGCTCCACGAACAGGAGACAACAAATAGGTTTCCATTTGGAAGCTCCAACAGAAAGAAGTAGTGATGCTGTCATAAATATCAAGGGAAGGGTAAACCCCTTTGAAATCCCTCCTGACCAGGGGAAAGCGCCTCTCACCTGTAAAGGGTTAAGAAGCTAAAGGTAACCTCGCTGGCACCTGACCAAAATGACCAATGAGGAGACAAGATACTTTCAAAAGCTGGGAGGAGGGAGAGAAACAAAGGGTCTGTGTGTCTGTCTATATTCAGTCTTTGTTGGGGATAGACCAGGAATGGAGTCTTAGAACTTCTAGTAAGTAATCTAGCTAGGTACGTGTTAGATTATGATTTCTTTAAATGGCTGAGAAAAGAACTGAGAAAAGAGCTGAATAGAATAACTATTTCTGTCTGTGTATCTTTTTTGTAACTTAAGGTTTTGCCTAGAGGGGTTCTCTATGTTTTGAATCTAATTGCCCTGTAAGGTATCTACCATCCTGATTTTACAGGGGCGATTTCTTTATTTCTATTTACTTCTATTTTTATTAAAAGTCTTCTTGTAAGAAAACTGAATGCTTTTTCATTGTTCTCAGATCCAAGGGTTTGGGTCTGTGGTCACCTATGCAAATTGGTGAGGCTTTTTATCCAACATTTCCCAGGAAAGGGGGGGTGCAAGTGTTGGGAGGATTGTTCATTGTTCTTAAGATCCAAGGGTCTGGGTCTGTAGTCACCTAGGCAAATTGGTGAGGCTTTTTACCAAACCTTGTCCAGGAAGTGGGGTGCAAGGTTTTGGGAAGTATTTTGGGGGGAAAGACGCGTCCAAACAGCTCTTCCTCAATAACCAGTATTAGTTTGGTGGTGGTAGCGGCCAATCCAAGGACAAAGGGTGGAATATTTTGTACCTTGGGGAAGTTTTGACCTAAGCTGGTAAAGATAAGCTTAGGAGGTTTTTCATGCAGGTCCCCACATCTGTACCCTAGAGTTCAGAGTGGGGGAGGAACCTTGACATGGTGGCATAGTGGTGGGATTAACCTGAAATCATTTTGAGATCCAGTTGTGATTTTTTGAACTAGAAATACAGATTTTAAAAAGGAATTTTTTTTTCCTTTGAAGCTGCTGGAAAAGCAGCTTGTTTTCTCTCTGCTTTGGAGCCAGAGCTGAGACAAAAGGGGATTATCTTTGTGAATTGCAGGTTTTCTTTGCCTGGAGGCAGGGTACTTAACTCCTGCAGGGAAATTCACAGTCTTCCAACCCAGAGGTTTTTTTGTTTTTTTTTCCGCTACAAGTAAATAGGGAGGGGGGTGTTCTACCCATTTGCCTGGAGACAAAAGTGGCAAGGTTGGGTTTTTTTAGGATTTTGATTTTTTACAAGGAGCACAAGTTTAAAAAGGAATTTTTTTTTTCCGTTGGGCTGCTGGTAAGCAGGTTTCCAAGTAGTTGGAGGTTTTTTGCTTTGATTTGGGCCCAGAGCAGAGACAAGGGAATTGTCTTTTTCTGTAGGCTGACAATCACTATCAGAGAATAGGTATTCTATTCCAGCACAGCAAAATTTTACAGCCAAGTTTTGTTTATTTCTAAACCTTGGGTGTAAAGTTAGTTAAAACAGAGAGGTTAGAATGACAAAATCCACGGCTTGACACAAGCTGGAATTAGCCAGATTTCAGGCTGCGGAAAGACAAAGGGAACATGAAAGACAGATAGAACTCATGCGGCTGAAGAAGGAACAAGAAAGGGAGGCAGCGAGAGAAGCAGAAAAACACCAAGCGGCTGCTCACAGGAGAGCTATGGAAGCAAGGGACAAAGAACTGGAGGAGAAGGAAAAAGAGAGGAAGTATGTGGAGGAGATGGAGAAGATAAAGGCTCAGAAGAATATCCCAACAAACCCTAGTAATCCTTCTCCAAGTACCACTTCCCATCCCAGAAAGTTCCCCACCTACAAGGCAGGCGATGACACTGAGGCCTTCCTAGAAAATTTCGAAAGGGCCTGCCTTGGGTACAACATCTCTACTGACCAATACATGGTAGAGCTGAGGCCGCAGCTCAGTGGACCCTTAGCTGAGGTGGCAGCTGAAATGCCTAAAGAACACATGAACAAGTATGAACTGTTTAAATCCAAGGCGAGAGTCAGAATGGGGATAACACCCAAGTAGTCTCGTCGGAGGTTCAGAGCCCTAAGGTGGAAACCAGACATGTCATTTACCCGACATGCCTACCACATTGTGAAACATTGGGATGCCTGGATATCAGGAGCAAGTGTTGAATCTCCAGTAAATTTGCCCTTCCTAATACAAATGGAACAATTCTTAGAGGGTGTTCCTGAGGAAATAGAAAGATACATCCTAGATGGGAAACCCAAAACTGTAATCGAGGCAGGAGAGATTGGAGCCAGATGGGTGGAGGTGGCAGAGAAGAAGAAACCTGGTTGCAGTTGGAGCGGAGACCAGAAGGGACCACCCCAGACCACACCCTATTACCGGGGGCCGCCCAAAGCCCCACCTACCTCCCAAAGAACCCTCCAGACCCCTTATCGTCCCACCACCCCGTTCTCCAGCAACCCTCCTCGCCCCAGTGACCCGTCAGCTGGACGATATTTTAAATGTAACGAGCTGGGGCATGTAAAGGCCAACTGCCCCAAGAACCCCAACAGATTACAGTTCATTGCACCGGAATCACACCAGAGGTCCACAGGCCCAGATACCTCCCAGATGCCCTTGGAGCAGAGGGAAACTGTGAGTGTGGGCGGGAAGAAGGTCACCGCGTGGAGGGACACCGGAGCACAAGTGTCAGCTATCCATGCTTCCTTAGTGGACCCCAATTTAATCGACCCAGAGATCCACGTGACGATTCAACCCTTCAAGTCCAACTCTTTCAATTTGCCTACAGCCAAGTTGCCTGTCCAGTATAAGGGCTGGTCAGGAATGTGGACTTTTGCAGTCTATGATGATTATCCCATCCCCATGCTGTTGGGGGAAGACTTGGCCAATCATGTGAAGCAGGCCAAGAGGGTGGGAACGGTCACCCACAGCCAGGCTAAACAAGCCGTGAGGCCTATCTCTGTTCCGGAAACTTCTATCAGGACCCAGTCAGAGGTGATGGACCCGGACCCCAGGCCAATGTCTGCAACAGCAGTAGTGGATCCAGTTCCAGAGACCCAGACGGAACCAGTCCCAGAACCGGAACCAGCCGAACAACCAACACCAGACCCAGTGTCAGCACTGAATCCAATACTTGCAACCTCAACACCAGAGGGCCCCACCGAACCTGAACTGGCAGCAGCCGATAACCCGACCCAAGAGGCTCAGCCGGAGCCTGAATCCCAACATAGTGCACCAGCGGAGAGCGGTTCACAGTCAACAGAAACAGCTCCATCCCCTATATCGCTTCCAGAGGGACCAAGCCTAGGTCCACAATCCAATGAGGAACTGATGTCTCCAGCATCAAGGGAACAGTTCCAGACTGAACAGGAAGCAGATGAAAGCCTCCAGAGAGCTTGGACGGCGGCACGGAGCAACCCACCGCCTCTCAGCTCTTCTAATTGATCCAGGTTTGTTGTAGAAAGAGGACTTTTATACAAGGAAACTCTTTCTGGGGGACACCAGGAAGACTGGCATCCTCAGAGACAGTTGGTAGTTCCAACTAAATACCGGGCCAAGCTCTTGAGCTTAGCCCATGATCACCCTAGTGGCCATGCTGTGGTGAACAGGACCAAAGACCGTTTGGGGGGTCATTCCACTGGGAGGGAATGGGCAAGGATGTTTCTACCTATGTCCAGTCTTGTGAGGTGTGCCAAAGAGTGGGGGAACCCCAAGACCAGGTCAAAGCCCCTCTCCAGCCACTCCCCATCATTGAAGTTCCATTTCAGCAAGTAGCTGTGGATATTCTGGGTCCTTTTCCGAAAAAGACACCCAGAGGAAAGCAGTACATACTGACTTTCATGGATTTTGCCACCCAATGGCCGGAAGCAGTAGCTCTAAGCAACACCAGGGCTAAAAGTGTGTGCCAGGCACTAGCAGACATTTTTGCCAGGGTAGGTTGGCCCTCCGACATCCTCACAGATGCAGGGACTAATTTCCTGGCAGGAACTATGAAAAACCTTTGGGAAGCTCATGGGGTAAATCACTTGGTTGCCACTCCTTACCACCACCAAACAAATGGCATGGTGGAGAAGTTTAATGGAACTTTGGGGGCCATGATACGTAAATTCATAAATGAGCACTCCAATGATTGGGACCTAGTGTTGCAGCAGTTGCTCTTGCCTACAGAGCTGTACCACATCCCAGTTTAGGGTTTTCCCCATTTGAACTTGTATATGGCAGTGAGGTTAAGGGGCCATTGCAGTTGGTGAAGCAGCAATGGGAGGGATTTACACCTTCTCCAGGAACTAACATTCTGGACTTTGTAACCAACCTACAAAACACCCTCCGAACCTCTTTAGCCCTTGCTAGAGAAAACTTACAGGATGCTCAAAAAGAGCAAAAAGCCTGGTATGATAAACATGCCAGAGAGCGTTCCTTCAAAGTAGGAGACCAGGTCATGGTCTTAAAGGCGCTCCAGGCCCATAAAATGGAAGCATCGTGGGAAGGGCCATTCACGGTCCAGGAGCGCCTGGGAGCTGTTAATTATCTCATAGCATTCCCCACCTCCAACCGAAAGCCTAAGGTGTATCATATTAATTCTCTAAAGCCCTTTTATTCCAGACAATTAACGGTTTGTCAGTTTACAGCCCAGGGAGGAGACGACACTGAGTGGCCTGAAGGTGTCTACTACGAAGGGAAATGTGCTGGTGGTGTGGAAGAGGTGAACCTCTCCATGACCCTTGGGCATATGCAGTGACAGCAGATCAAGGAGCTGTGCTCTAGCTACATGCCAACGTTCTCAGCCACCCCAGGACTGACTGAACAGGCATACCACTGCATTGACACAGGTAATGCTCACCCAATTAGAGTCCAACCTTACCGGGTGTCTCCTCAAGCTAAAACTGCTATAGAACGGGAGATCCAGGATATGTTACAGATGGGTGTAATCCGCCCCTCGGAAAGTGCATGGGCATCTCCAGTGGTTCTAGTTCCCAAACCAGATGGGGAAATACGTTTTTGCGTGGACTACCGTAAGCTAAATGCTGTAACTCGCCCAGACAACTATCCAATGCCACACACAGATGAACTATTAGAGAAACTGGGACGGGCCCAGTTCATCTCTACCTTGGACTTAACCAAGGGGTACTGGCAGGTACCGCTAGATGAATCTGCCAAGGAAAGGTAGGCCTTCACCACACATGTCGGGTTGTATGAATTTAATGTACTCCCTTTCGGGCTGTGAAATGCACCCGCCACTGTCCAAAGACTTGTAGATGGTCTCCTGGCGGGATTAGGAGAATATGCAGTCGCCTACCTTGACGATGTGGCCATATTTTCGGATTCCTGGGCAGACCACCTGGAACATCTACAAAAAGTCCTTGAGCGCATAAGGGAGGCAGGACTAACTGTTAAGGCTAAGAAGTGTCAAATAGGCCTAAACAGAGTGACTTACCTTGGACACCAGGTGGGTCAAGGAACTATCAGCCCCCTACAGGCCAAAGTGGATGCTATCCAAAAGTGGCCTGTCCCAAAGTCAAAGAAACAGGTTCAATCCTTCTTAGGCTTGGCCGGTTATTACAGACAATTTGTACCGCACTACAGCCAAATCGCCGCCCCACTGACAGACCTAACCAAAAAGAAACAGCCAAATGCTGTTCAGTGGACCGAAAAGTGTCAGAAGGCCTTTAACAAGCTTAAAGCGACCCTCATGTCTGACCCTGTACTAAGGGCCCCAGACTTTGACAAACCGTTCCTAGTAACCACAGATGCATCCGAGCGTGGTGTGGGAGCAGTTTTAATGCAGAAAGGACCTGATCAAGAATTCCACCCTGTAGTGTTTCTCAGCAAAAAACTGTCTGAGAGGGAAAGCAACTGGTCAGTCACTGAAAAAGAATGTTACGCCATTGTCTACGCTCTGGAAAAGCTACGCCCATATGTTTGGGGACGGCGTTTCCACCTGCAAACCGACCATGCTGCACTGAAGTGGCTTCACACCGTCAAAGAAACTAACAAAAAACTTCTTCGGTGGAGTTTAGCTCTCCAAGATTTTGATTTCGACATCCAACACATCTCAGGAGCTTCCAACAAAGTGGCTGATGCACTCTCTCATGAAAGTTTCCCAGAATCAACTGGTTAAAATCGTCCTTGAGATGTAGAAAATATTGTTAGTCTTTATGTACTTGGTAGTATATTTAGAGATGCATGTGTCTTATTAACTCTGTTTTCCTAGAGCTCCAGGAAGAAATCCCAGCCAGTGTTTCACCCTAGCTGAGATTTGGGGGGCGTGTCATAAATATAAAGGGAAGGGTAAAGCCCTTTGAAATCCCTCCTGGCCAGGGGAAAGCTCCTCTCACCTGTAAAGGGTTAAGAAGTTAAAGGTAACCTTGCTGGCACCTGACCAAAATGACCAATGAGGAGACAAGATACTTTCAAAAGCTGGGAGGAGGGAGAGAAACAAAGGGTCTGTGTGTCTGTCTATATTCAGTCTTTGTTGGGGATAGACCAGGAATGGAGTCTTAGAACTTTTAGTAAGTAATCTAGCTAGGTATGTGTTAGATTATGATTTCTTTAAATGGCTGAGAAAAGAACTGTGCTGAATAGAATAACTATTTCTGTCTGTGTATCTTTTTTGTAACTTAAGGTTTTGTCTAGAGGGGTTCTCTATGTTCTGAATCTAATTACCCTGTAAGGTATCTACCATCCTGATTTTACAGGGGCGATTTCTTTATTTCTATTTACTTCTATTTTTTATTAAAAGTCTTCTTGTAAAAAACTGAATGCTTTTTCATTGTTCTCAGATCCAAGGGTTTGGGTCTGTGGTCACCTATGCAAATTGGTGAGGCTTTTTATCCAACATTTCCCAGGAAAGGGGGGGTGCAAGTGTTGGGAGGATTGTTCATTGTTCTTAAGATCCAAGGGTCTGGGTCTGTAGTCACCTAGGCAAATTGGTGAGGCTTTTTACCAAACCTTGTCCAGGAAGTGGGGTGCAAGGTTTTGGGAAGTATTTTGGGGGGAAAGACGCGTCCAAACAGCTCTTCCCCAGTAACCAGTATTAGTTTGGTGGTGGTAGCGGCCAATCCAAGGACAAAGGGTGGAATATTTTGTACCTTGGGGAAGTTTTGACCTAAGCTGGTAAAGATAAGCTTAGGAGGTTTTTCATGCAGGCCCCCACATCTGTACCCTAGAGTTCAGAGTGGGGGAGGAACCTTGACAGATGCTGAAAAAGATTTGGGAGTCATGGTGGCTAATCAGCTGTACATGAGCTCCCAGTGTGACACTGTGGCCAAAAGAGCTAATGCGATCCTTGGATGCACAAACAGGAATCTTAAGTAGGAGTAGGGAGGGTGTTTTACTATATTCTTTTTGGCACTGGTGCGATCACTTCTG
Source organism: Lepidochelys kempii (assembly GCF_965140285.1). Classification (NCBI taxonomy): domain Eukaryota; kingdom Metazoa; phylum Chordata; order Testudines; family Cheloniidae; genus Lepidochelys; species Lepidochelys kempii. Next base: position 62,334,601 of record NC_136382.1, read on the forward strand.
GAATACTGTGTCCAGTTCTGGTGCCCACAATTCAAGAAAGATGTTGGTAAACTGGAGAGAGTTCAGAAAAGAGCCACAAGAATAATAAAAGGTTTAGAAAACATGACTTAAATTGAGCTCTGTGAGTCTATCACTATATTTACTTTAACAAAGAGAAATTTGATTCTCCTTCACTGACCATTTTTAAGTCAATATTGGATGTTTTTTCTAACAGCTCTGCTCTACGAATTATTTTGGGGAAATTCTATGGCCTGTGTTATACAGGCCGGCAGATCAGATGAACACAATGGTCCTCTGGCCTTGGAATATGTTGAATCCATGAATAAAACATCTTTGCCAAAACCGATTCAGCTATCTTAGCACAATTATCTTTCACAAAACAGCATCAAATTCAGATGCACTAAGATATTTCTATACCTACTCCTATTACCACAACAGAGAAAATATGATTACAAATATTCATATAACTCCTTCCCGGTAGGGAAGATGCGATTACATGTTTCAGCAACCTCCAGCTATAATGATTAGCAGTAAGAATATGATCTTAAATTTCCGCAATCACACTGAAGAAGCATAAAATATTTCTTTCTACAATTGTGAGTGCCCATGTGTAGCAGTTAAAATTTCAGCCCAAAGAGTATCTCAGAATGCTGTGGTGGGGAAGAGGGAGAGACTCAGACTACTCTAACCAGGAGTTAAAATTTTTAAATAAGCATCTCAGAAGGGAAGAGGGATTTTAAATGAATTGTAAGTATTGTATCCTCTGGTAAACTGCAATGCTTATCAGAACTGTGGAATTGAAATGAACATGCTGTACTCCGCCTGCTCTGAGAAATCATAGATTCCACTTCTGCCATTGCTATAGTTGGATGCAGCCCTGAAAAAATAATTAAATAATCCACAGGCCTGTTAAAGCAGAGATGGGACTGGGAGGATTTTTAAAGTATTCATTTCAACAAAAAAATGGGTTTAGTCTGGAGAAGAGAAGACTGAGAGGGGACATAACAGTTTTCAAGTATATAAAACGTTGTTAGAAAGAGGGAGAAAAATTGTTCTTAACTTCTGAGGATATGACAAGAAGCAATGAGCTTAAATTGCAGCAAAGACAGTTTAGGTTGGACATTAGGAAAAGCTTCCTAACTGTCAGAGTGGTTAAGCACTGGAATAAATTGCCTAGGGAGATTGTGGAATCTCCATCACTGGAGATCTTTAAGAGCAGGTTAGACAAACACCCTGTCAGGGATGGTTCAGATAATACTTAGTCCTGCCATGAGTGCTGGGGACTGGACTAGATGAGTTCTTGAGGTTCCCTCCAGTCCTACAATTCTATAATTTGTTTAGTATTAAATTTTAGTTAATTTAAGTACACACAGTTCAAGCAAAGATTCAGAAGGGTTCCAATAGAACTCTTCATGGGGCAAGAAATATTCCTGGTCTGCCTGGAAGTAGATTTGTTAACATTCCAGACATGCTGCAAGGCCCATCTTTTCTCCCAGGCAGTTGAAAACAAGGTGTCAAGGTTCCTCCCCCACTCTGAACTCTAGGGTACAGATGTGGGGACCTGCATGAAAAAACCTCCTAAGCTTATCTTTACCAGCTTAGGTCAAAACTTCCCCAAGGTACAAAATATTACACCCGTTGTCCTTGGACTGGCCGCTACCACCACCAAACTAATACTGGTTACTGGGGAAGAGCTGTTTGGACGCGTCCTTCCCCCCAAAATACTTCCCAAAACCTTGCACCCCACTTCCTGGACAAGGTTTGGTAAAAAGCCTCACCAATTTGCCTAGGTGACTACAGACCCAGACCCTTGGATCTTAAGAACAATGAACAATCCTCCCAACACTTGCACCCCCCCTTTCCTGGGAAATGTTGGATAAAAAGCCTCACCAATTTGCATAGGTGACCACAGACCCAAACCCTTGGATCTGAGAACAATGAAAAAGCATTCAGTTTTTTACAAGAAGACTTTTAATAAAAAATAGAAGTAAATAGAAATAAAGAAATCCCCCCTGTAAAATCAGGATGGTAGATATCTTACAGGGTAATTAGATTCAAAAACATAGAGAACCCCTCTAGGCAAAACCTTAAGTTACAAAAAAGATACATAGACAGAAATAGTTATTCTATTCAGCACAATTCTTTTCTCAGCCATTTAAAGAAATCATAATCTAACACATACCTAGCTAGATTACTTACTAAAAGTTCTAAGACTCCATTCCTGGTCTATCCCCGGTAAAGACCAGCATATAGACAGACACAGACCCTTTGTTTCTCTCCCTCCTCCCAGCTTTTGAAAGTATCTTGTCTCCTCATTGGTCATTTTGGTCAGGTGCTAGCGAGGTTACCTTTAGCTTCTTAACCCTTTACAGGTGAGAGGAGCTTTCCCCTGGCCAGGAGGGATTTTAAAGGGGTTTACCCTTCCCTTTATATTTATGACACAAGGTTTTTCTGAGACGGGGGTGGAGGGAAGTGGCATTACAGTGCAATGAGCAGTTTATTATTCATGAATATACAGCATTGGTATGAAAATCTAAATATTAAATGTAGAAGCACTCAGAGCATGTGATGGGTGCTTATCAAGTGATTGATGACTTTTATATTTTGTAAGAAACCAAATAAATTAAATTCAGTTAAACAATATAATATCAGTACACTTAGGCTTTAACCATACAAGTGTGATGCACAGAAAGGAGTTCAAGGTTGTTGTGCTCCAAGGCAAATGTGTGCAGCGGTTAGTCATGATATGAATAAGCATAAGCACTAGGAATAATCCTCCCCACGGAGCATCTCAAGCCCCATCTGTGCCTATTTTCTTAGTATCCTCTCACTATCAAAAGCAGAGAGTAAAAACAGGTAAGGTGTGGGCTGAGGAGACTTAAATGAGATCCCCAATATTCAAATGAGTCATGAGCTTCCTGACTTGCTGCTTCCCAGGGTAACTTGATGACCATGTAGCAGCACTTTTGTTGATGCTCATCAGCTGATCAGCATTTGTGACTTTGAACTTACACATTTAACACTCCACCTCTTTACAGTGCAAAATCAAAAATGTGGACTGCAATCCTGCAAATTTTTTGAAATGGCTGGACTTCTGTCCCTGTGTGGAGCCCCACTGAAGTAAATGGGACTCCTCATGGGTAGAGAACTCTGCCCACGTGGAAAAAGTTGCAGGATCAGAGTCTTCAAGAATAATTAGATAGCACTGTAATAGCCATCAAAACAGAAGATTACAGACCCACAGTTTAACCAAGGCACAGAAATGGTCCCTATGTTTCATCAGAGAGACTAGGAGAATCTTAACATTCACAGTTTTAAATTACTTTGGAACCTTTAAAAATGTTTTAGATGTAACACAAAATACTGGGAAATTTTAGAAAGATGCAGCTTTCCTTGATACAGACGCTCCCCGAGTTATGCAAGACCTGACTTACGCAAATTCGCACTTACGGAAAAAGTTCCATAAGCCAAAAATAGGATTTTCAAGTTGTGGAAATTTTTGCGTAATGCACGGGTATACGTTTCCAATTTACACAAAGTTCGAGTTATGCAAGGCTTTCCGGAACGGAACGATTGTGTAAGTCGGGGGAGGTCTGTAAATTAATTAGGATGATTTTTTCTCTACTGTTTGTTGCAAACTATAAAGTGAATAAGTAAAATAACATAAGCCCTACCATATTTCTCCAAAAGCACTTCCTGTAATGTTGGTTCCCAGGATTCAATTTATTATGTAGATATGTGTTGTTCATATTGATCATATGTTATTCAGCTGCTGTTGGGATTTTAGGTGATGATAACTAAATTAAACTGTTACTTTTTTGTGCTGGAAAGGAAGACTGTTCTATTGGTGCATACTTCTGGGATTACCTATTGAATTTTTCTTTGGCTTCTCTTCACCAATAGTGTTTCCTTCAGGTCTCGAAAAGTAGGGAGACTCTGACTTGATAAAATTCAGAAGAGTTTTCTAGTTTGAAATACAGAGTTACTGAGGAGACCTCTGCGGGAAGATAAAACTGGAAGTTTGCTGTACATCTTTTTGTGTCAGCTTAGCAACATTTGTTGCACTATATCCTCATTCACAGACACATAAACACACTCAAACCTCTCCTTAAAATGTTCAATGCTCACTAATATTCATCTTTTTTTTCTCCATGCCCTGCACATTCTGGAATACATGACATTCTAAAAGGTACTACATTTTACCTAGTTAAATAGAAACGTTTTTGTTGTAGCAACTTGGACAAAAAGACTACAAAAAGCAATTTCCTTTGCCAGTAACCTTTTGAACTCTCATTTCTATTATTTGCAATGTTTTTGTTTGAATAAGATCTTTATCTTTCAGAACCCAACTTCTAGGTAGAGGATTTATTTATTTTCTGATAAAGTACGCATCTTCAAATACACTATCTGTGACTCTGTACAAACTTTGGACATGGTGTGTTTTTAATTATGTTGAATGTCAAGAAAATCAGCCATTTCCTCTACTAAAACAAAGCAAAAGAAAACAGTCTTAAAAAGAAGAGCTAGTAAAGTGCAGGGGGAGGGGAAAGTGGTCAGAGGAGTAAAATATATGTCAGCCTTCAACTAAGGGTAGAAGTGACTCTGGCGGGACATCATCAAGAAAGGAACTGCATACAGAGTGTCCCTGAATCAAGACAGACCAGCTACTGGCTTACTTCAAACTGAAAGTGAATCATTGCACCAATAGGATCTGGGTCCTGCAGTCAAATGGGGTCTCCATATATAGGTACTGGAAGTCTGGATTTCAAGGATCTATCATTGGTCTCAAAAGTCTGGCTCTCCTAAGGATCCTTCTGTGGAGACTTGCTCAAGGATTGTTCTCATATCACTTGTGTGTTTGCTGCATTGCTAAGTAATGGTGATGTACAATCACCTCCCTTTGTTTACTCCTAGCACAAAGAGTGAAACCGATATCTGACCTTTTCCCTCCTCCTGACTGTGGGGGAGGAGCTGTCACAGGGGTGGGAAAACTACGGCCTGCAGGCCACATCCGGCCTGTCAGACCTTTTAATCCGACCCTCAGTTCCTGCCAGGGAGTGGGGACGGGGGCTTGCCCTGCTCTGGTGCTCCAGCCAGGGAGCGGGATGAGGGGCTTTCCCCGCTCCATGCGGCTCCCGGGAAGCAGCCAGCGTGACCCCCCGTCTGGCTCCTTCTTAGTATGTGGAGGCACGGCCAGCCAGCTCTGCACACAGACGCTGCCCCTGCTGCTGAGAGCTGTGGGGGCAGCACGCACAGAACCACCTGGCTGCGCCACTGTGTAGAAGCCGGATGGGGGGGACATGCTTCCAGGAGCTGCTTGAGGTAAACCCTGCCCGGAGCCTGCACCCCTGAGCCCCACACACACACCCCAGTCCCCTGCCCCAGCCCTGATCCCCCTCCCGCCCTCTGAACCCCTCGATCCCAGCCTGGAGCACCCTCCTGCACCCGAAACCCCTCATCCCCAGCCCCACCCCAGATCCCACACCCGCAGCCTGAGCCCTCTCACCAGCACCTGCCCCCACCCGGAGCCCCCTCCGGCTCCCTGACCCCTCATTTCTGTCCCCACCCCAGAGCCTGCACCTCCAGCCAGAGCCTTCACCCCCCCGCACTGCTACCTCCAATTTTGTGAGCATTCATAGCCCACCATACAATTTCCATACCCCGATGTGGCCCTCAAGCCAAAAAGTTTGCCCACCCCATAGCTGTCAGGACACACCATCTCCATCTGCTGGTCAAGTAGAGGGGAGGAGGAACAAGCACTTGTTGCTACTAGATCCCTTCTCTTTCATGGAATGGAGGAGAGTGAGGGGAATTGTGGTGGGGGTAAAAGTGTCCAATTAAGGAGGTGAAGGGTGAGCTTGATGACATTAGTGGGGGGACATGGCAGAAAAGATGAGAGAGATTAGAGGATCTGATCCTATTCCCATTAATAAATGACAGAATGTGGGAGAAGAGAGGTGAGAACACAAGAAACATGAAAGGAACTAGAGCATGGGTGGGCAAATTTTTTGGCCTGAGGGCCACATTGGGGTTGTGAAATGGTATGGAAGGCCGGGTAGGGAAGGCTGTGCCTCCCCAAATAACTTGGCCCCTGCCCCCTCCCACTTCCCACCCCCTGACTGCCCCCTTCAGAACCTCCGACCCATCCAACCCCCCTGCTCCTTGTTCCCTGACCACCCCCTCCAGGGACCTCCCGCCCCTAACCGCCCCCCCCCGAGACCCCACCCCCTATCCAACCGCCCCCTGTTCCCTGTCCCCTGACTGCCCCCTGGGACTCCCTGTCCCTTATCCAACTCCCCCCCCCCCCGACCCTTACCATGCCACTCAGAGCACCAGGACTGGCAGCCGTGCCACCCGGCTGGAGCCAGCCACCCCACCGCACAGTCTAGAGGGCTGGTAGCACAGCGAGCTGAGGCTGTGGGGGAGGGGGAACAGCAGGGGAGGGTCCAGGGGCTAGCCTCCCCAGCCGGGAGCTCAAGCGCTGGGCAGGATGGTCCCACAGACCGTTGTTCGCCCACCTCTGAACTAGAGGGAAAGGGAAAGAGGGATCATTGAGGAAGGCAAGAGAAAAGACCAGGAAGGAAAATGTCTTGGACATGAAGACATGAAAAGAATATTCTTATACAAAAGTAAACCGGAAAAAATAAATCATAGGAAACTAGAAAATATAAACTGAAAAAGATGGAGTAAAGATCATATCAGAATATACCATAGGAGGAAAGGAAAAGAGAGCAAGAGAAGAACCAAGACAATGAACATAAAGGAAGGTGTGTATATTTTAAAATAAAATGTGATGTCAAATTGTTGTATGCAGTGTGGTAGCTGTGTTGGTCCCAGGATATAGAAAGATGAGGCAGGTGAGATAATATCTTTTACTGGACCAACTTCTGTTGGTGAGAGAGACAAGCTTTTGAACTTACACAGAGCTCTTCTTCAGGACTGGGAAACTAAGGCTATGTCTACACTAAAGAGCTTACAGTGGCGCAAGTGTACCAGTGCAGCTGGGCCACTGTTAGATCTCTAGTGTATTTGCTCTGTGCTGACAGGAGAGGACTCTCCCGTCAATGTAATTAATCACCCCCAATAAGCTGCGGTAGCTATGTAGGTGGGAGAAGCTCTCCCGTCGACATAGCGCTGTCCATACTGGCTCTCATGTCGGTGTAACTTATGTCGCTCATGGGGTGGTTTATTTGAACCCCTGAACGACATAAATTATACCAACATAAGTGGTAATATAGACAGAGGCTAACTCAGTGTCACAACTAAATACAAGGTTTGAACAGATTGTTTAGCATAAGTAGTTAACGTGTATTTCAAGGGACCATTCAAGGTGAAGATTAACATGAGAAAGGCAGGGGGAAGGAAGCAGCTGGGTGGGGTTGGTAGTGGGGTACAGATTGTCTGTAATATACCATAAATCCAGTGTCTCTATTCAGCCCATGATCTTTAGTGTTTAGCAACGTTATGAATTTAAGCTCCCAGGCTCGTCTTTTGAAAGTGTTGTCCAGGTTTCCATTTGAGGATGATAACTGATAGGTCAGATATACAGCGATCACTTTGTAAGTAGTGTTCACCCATAGGTGATGGTGTTTTTTCTTTTATCATTTTCCTGCATGAGTTCATTTCAGAGCGTAGTGATTGTCTGGTTTCACCCACGTAGTTGCTATTGGGGTATTTAGTGCACTGTGATATACATGTGAAGTATATCACATGTTGTGATAGGCATGTGTAGGATCCATGGATCTCGAAAGTGTGTTGTGAGGAGTGTTGATCATTGTAGCAGTGGAGATATGCCTGCAGATTCTGCATCTGTTGTTCTGGCAGGGTCTGGTGCCACCTGTATTTGGGGTGTCCTGGTCTCTGGGGAGCTTGTTTCTGATGACAAGCTTGGGGAGATCGGGGGGTTCTTTGAAGTCCAGAAGAGAAGGTGCAGGAAAGATTGTCACATTGTACATTCTTTGATACACAACAGTCTTATTTGTTGAGGTGGGCTGGCCTGTGGGATTTTGCCACACTAAAGAGAGGATATGTTCTAGTCATTCTAGGTCAGCCCTGATGTAAATGGGCACAACATCTGTTGAGTTTAGTGCAAATTGCATCCACTTATGCCAAAGCTAATTTTGGTTGTTTTTCTTCAGAAACTGAACTCAGATTACACATGAGAAACATAAGGAAGTTTCGCAAAAAGAAAAGGAGTACTTGTGGCACCTTAGAGACTAACCAATTTATTTGTGCATAAGCTTTCGTGAGCTACAGCTCACTTCATCGGTTCCCCCCTCCCCTCTGCCCAAAGTTTAGGGCCTAATTTTCATTTACACCAAAGCCACTTGGTGCTGCTGTGTCAGTGTGTAAAGGGCCCTTAAAGTGAGAGTAAATTATATTTTAATCTATTTTAAGGTCCTTTTACACTGCTAATGGTTTAAAGGGGTCTTAGTGTAAATGAAAATCAGGCCCTTAAAATTTGAGTCCACATAAATGCTGTCCACTTATATTAATATTGATCTTGTTATAATCAAGTGTTAGGATGGCATATCTTGTTTGGTGGAGATTTACTATAATAGATAATCAAATAATACAATAATTAATCAAACTGGTCAGGTTTTATAATTGAGCTAATATATCCATTTTCTGCGGTGGTTATAATTTACTGTGAATTACTGAAATAATTGCATGTGCAACATAGTAAAAACTTTGTTACATTATGCTCTATTTTAACCAAATGCAGCATGAACTAGAATATTTTTCAGAGTTTACAAAATAAAACTGAAAATGTATGAGCTTGGTTATAACTTTTGGCTGCTAAAATAAGTGTGGGGCCAATCCTATAACTGATTAGTAATTACACAAATGATTTATATTGCAGTAGGGAAAAAAATCAACAGTATAATTCAAAATCAAACACTAACTAATTACTAATTTACTATTAAGTTTTGGTTAGCTAAGCTCTGTCTTTGTTTTCTTTTCCCTTTTCTCTGAGCTGCAAACACTAATAGATGTAGGTCGACTGAAATGTCAGAGCAATGTGCATTGTAACATTTCTACCCATCAGAAAAGATGTTTTTGAGAAAACTTTCTAAAACAAGTCCTGCAGGGAGGTAAAAGAAATAATACATATACAGCTGAATTCCCGTTTGTAAAGAATATTCTCCTAGAACAAACAGTATCTTCTAAAATTCATTCACAGAAAACGGGAATGCTCAAGTCTGAGTTTTTTGTTTTGGTGTCAGAGAATAAAATGCTGAGCTAATGAAAGGTTCACAGCTCAGTGCACAACCTGATAGTTTTCAGATGCAATGAATCTGTAGAATGAGTGTAACAGTTATGGCTAGCATACTAGTAGTCTGTAGCCTTAAATCTGCAGAATGGAGAGAAACTGAATTTTGCTAGCTAAAAGTTTTCAAAAAGAGTTAAAGGCTTAGGCTTGTGCCTGATACCTGCTTGAGAACTGCAGAAGCAACACACTTGTATTCTTGTGGCACCTTAGAGACTAACAAATTTATTTGAGCATAAGCTTTCGTGAGCTACAGCTCACTTCATCGAAAGCTTATGCTCAAATAATTTGTGAGTCTCTAAGGTGCCACAAGTACTCCTTTTCTTTTTGCGAATACAGACTAACACTGCTGCTGCTCTGACACTTGTATTCTGTATCAGCCAAAAGATTTTCTGCCTTTGGCTAACACTTGTATAGAATTTCAAAATTTTGACTTTATGGACAAAAGTGTGCTTCAAAAATTTGAAATGTTTAGTGGGAGAAAAATTCCCATTTCTAGCCATCTCTGTTCATTTTATGTATTTTTCTGTAACCAACTAACATGACAACCATGATAACATTTATGAAATTTCTTGGTAAGCCACCTGACTGTAATCAGTGCTACAAGGGTCTCTGACCTGAACCAGAGATTTCAAATAACCCACTGGATTTTTTTAATAGACGTATCATGTATAAAACCTCAAATAAAGGGTTAAAAATTTGTAATCCTCGTGTCTGTTATCCAATTCATCACATGAAGCAGTTCCTTTAAGACATTATTCATAGGTAACATGTGAAGAGATAAAGGCTAATCTATTTAGTACCTAATTACTGACTGAATAGGAAGGGCAAAGATTTGATGTATGTACTGAATGAAGGCTGAGAGCTCATTTTTTCTGTATGAGCAACATTTTTTTACCATCACTTCACATTTTTGGAGTTATAACTGAAAGATGGCTGTTGCTTTTTTAACTACAGAGGAGCCTGAAGAAAACACAGGCATCGGTACACTCGTGAATTTTGTGGAAGTTTAGAGCTTATGTTATGAACTTGCGAACTGGACTTTTATAAAACCTCTAGGGACTATCTTTTCAAAAATGTCCATTAGCATTGGGTTCTCAACATGATCCAACTGAAGCCTAATTACAGAGGTGCTGATTACTCACAACTCTAGTTTGGCCCTTTAACAACCATAGAGTGGCACTGGTTTGAGAACCAGAATATGGTACCCTGCACTACAGTCAGGCTGCGTCATGCTCATTATAGTAAACAGCAACGACTTTATTTTGCTTTCAGCTAGAATTTACTGTTGACCTGTTTATATGTGTTAAACTCTCCAAAGGAGTCTGAGCCTCCTATGTATATTCCTAACTGTTTACATGCTTACTGAATAACGAAAGGGATAAGAGGAGGCCATCTCTTTCCACCACTGGGCTACCACATCCTCATGCAATTGCCAGGTGGCTTCTCATGTTGTGGTTGATAGTTTCGGCACCTTGAGATAGAGTGTACAAATTTGTAAACTCTGTTTGGAAGAAGGCACTAGAACCTCCAAAACCTAATGCAAGATACTCTGTCTTCCCTCTTTATCTTCTCCAACATGGCAGGAGGGCTCACTTCTGCTCCGAGGCACAGACCACTAGCCCTTCATACAGAAAGCAAGCACTTCCTTGCCACTTATGCCTCCCTCCAGCTGTCTGGCTGCCTGGTTATACAAATGCACTCAGTCTAATGGACAGAAATGAGGCTCCTGCTAGCACTCCTTCCTGTTTTTCATTCAGCCAGTTCCATCTCACCAGTCCTGCAAATGGGGCTTATATCTGAGGACTACATGAATCCCAACACAAAATGACTGGGTCAGGTGTGATGAGGATTCAGCTAGAAAGAAGATGGTGATCTAAGTCATTTAAAAGAGTTTGAATTAACCCATCCGTTAGTGCACTCTCATGCCACCAACATCAATGGAACTAAAACCCATTTAGGGAAAAACCCTATAGAATTTAATAGAAAATTATAACTTTTCTAATGTTTTATGGATCCTCCTATACAATTTAATCAAAAACTGTATCCCTATAATACAGCATGCTTCAAAATCCTACTGAAAGGATCTCATTCTCCATTAAACCCTGCGGGTGAAATTCTAGCTCTACAGAAGACAGTTATGAGTTTAAGTAATTTCTATAGAACTCTATTAGTTTAATCCTCATTATGTTATACAGGGCTTTTCCATACACGAATCCTTTGGTTATGCTGAACCTTTAAAGGAAGAGCATAGACCTTATATTTGATGGAAGACAAAGGGAACACAACGAAGGGACTTGAAGAGAGGTTGTACGTGATGTAGCAAGCTTTGGCAAATGTTGCTTTTTCATCAGGTTTTTTTTAACACGAATAAAACATTCTGTGTCACAAAATGGACAAGAAGAGACAGAGTGATAAAACAGAATAGAAAATATGAATCTGGATATTTAGAGGAGGAGCTAATTCTTGTCATATGCTTTTGGTAGAAGGTGGTTGTAAAGAATGTTATTGTAAATGGTAAATGGTAGTTCTAAGTCAAAATGTTTAGAGTACCTATCTAATAATTTGCAGGTGAGGAGAAGGCCAGAACTTTGGCCAAATGAACTCCAGATTCCTGATCCCTTCTTTCTAGATATTGGTTGTTACTGTTCTTCTAAGAATTTGGAATTAAAAGATCTGAAAAGGGAAACAAATGAATAAAGCCCTGTAACACATGCACAGACACACACACAAAAAAGACATGTTGACTATTTTACATTACTCAGCAAATCTTAATTGATGAAACACTAGATACATACATTAATTGGGGGTGAAAAATAATCCTGTAAATATTTTAAAACTCCATATGGTGTTATAAATAATAGTACAAAATGTGTCAAAAAGTTCTTTGGGCTGTCTCTCAGAAGGTTTTCAAAGTAGAAAACTTTATTTTAAAATGTCATTACATAAACTAGCATTTATTTTGTCCAGAAACCAAGCTGGGATTCTGATAGCTAAACACCCAATTAACCATCATAGACCTGAACCCTTTTAAAAGCATTGCAGGCCAAGTTTCAATCCAGTCACACAATAGATGCATCTGCTAAAATGTGCAAGGCTCCCTTTCTGCTTTCAAAACTCATATTTCTGCCCTCAAAGCAAGTACACTAATTACTTGCTTGTGTGTCATTATCTGATATGTTCAAATGTTGTGGTACAACCTATAAGAATGGGTATTTTCAGGGGTTCTGCTGGGCTCCTGAGAATTGGACCCACATCATTCTCCTTTGAGCAAATCCTCCATTTAGAAATTATTTGTATTAATTTTAAAAAAAATCCTATCTGGTGTTGGGTACAGTAATTTGCATTTATAATAACCTTTCCATTAGAGATTATCAGATCTCTGCCAAAAGAGGACAAACAACTTTTCCCTGCTCCTGAAATAGTTTTTTGCTGACTCAGAAGAAATTCACGTTTTCAATTTGCTGTTATCTGTAACAAGCTTCATTTGTATTTGATACATATGGATGGAGTTCACAATTATTTAGGGCAGTGATACAGAAACTTTCCCTGTAACTTGCTGTCAAAAGAATCCGTATGACAGTTTTCCAATAACATACGCAGGCGCTTATGTCCTCTCCAAATAGGTAAAATGGGCATTTTAGGCAGCCTTCAGAGAGTTCATGCAACTGTATTTTGAAGCTTCCGCAGCCTTCAAAAATCTCTCCATCCCTATTATAACAGCAGCTCCTTATTTTTCCTCTTATGTAAATTTTTAATTCCGTGAGTAAGGAGTGACCAGCTGATTTTGTCAGTGGAGGTGAATCAAATGCTAATAATTAACCCTTATACAGCACTTTATGGTCTAGATCCACAGCTAGTAAATTGGTACACGTTCTTTCAGTTCAATAAAGCTACGTCAATGTATATCGGCTAAGGATCTGTCAAAACTTTATCTGTGTGATTAACTGTGCATGAATATTAATAGTCTTGTAGTTCAGTGCTTAGATAAAACAGAAACTGGCACTCTAGAAAATAAAGGAATGTTTTGGGTTTTTTTGTATTCCATCACTGTACTTATCCCTTATATGTACCATATTGCTGCTCTCAATGCATCTGATAATGATAATTCATTATCCTTTCTTCCAGACAAAGATGTGTACAGTACCATGATATTACATACATTTTTAATCTCTCATCACATCAGCTCTATTACTTTCTAGAGGCTCTGGCATTTGTTCATGCAAAATGACAACTGCTTTACAATTTTATAATAATTTAACTAGTGTCTTACTTTAGTCAAATCTGCTCAGTGGTGTAAAGGTTTATTGATTTCACAAGAAATACTTGAACTATTCATCAGTATTTTATAAAATTTTAACAAACTTGCAAGAGTTTGCCTGTAAATAAGCATCTGGAGACTGACTTCTCTACACTAAAAGCACCAGTCTACACATGAGATATATTTATTACCATCCCAATTCAGTGTGTTACAGTAAGATCACTTCATCAAGGGAGTGTTTTGAGACCATTAGAATGAAAGTGAGGAACAAATTACCTTGTATTGCCCGCCTGAAAAATAAGATGAAGCTTGGGTGGAGTGAAATAAAATGCAGTGATAAAACCTTGCTGCAGAGTGCTAAGCAGCTGGCAAGAGAATTTAATTGGCTTTGCGAATATATTTAATGAACACTTAAGGAAAACCAGGAGGGTCTAGATGTGGCCAATGAGAGAGAGAACAGAGTGCAATGGGGAGGAAGAACTGGAAGCCAGCAGTTATCTCCATAGTTTGCTTGAGCTGTAGTGGAGGCAAATTGCATAAGAAGGAACAAAAAGCTTTGAAGAAGCTGTAAGTGAAAGGGAGAGGGAGCACTCAAGGTTTTTTTTTCAGGAAGTTAGTCAGTGTGAGTCCCAGAAGGGTTCAAAGGAACTGCTAACCATACACTTCACCTAAAAGAACCAAAAATAAACCACACATTGATTGACTGACAACATCCTGTAATAGCCTGAATAAACTTTACTGAATTATGTTAAACCCAGTTGAATTAGAGTTAAGACCTTTGGGGTACATTGTTTTAGAAATGCAAATGAGACTTCTTTAGCAGGAAGACAAAATTAGTGCAATCTTTGGAAGGTATAAGGAATTTCAAAGGTCTTTTGGGAACAACAAGTGAAGTGGATTTGAAGTACCTTGATGTGAGGAGAATGCAAATTATCCTCTCCAAATGCAACATTTTGAAAATAGCCCTTGGGAGAGAGGCCCATTGTATACTAATTACCTGCTTCTGGAAACTCCAGATCAAAGGGTGGAGTAAACTTGTCATGAATGTGCTTATTCTGAGCTGAAGTTGTGATGAACTTGTAACCACAGGGAATCCCCTAAAGTAGGGGATTGTCAGACTACTCCTGCCAGAATCCAAGTTATGGTTGGGATTAATTCTGATAAATTTATTAGCACTCTCATAGATTCTTTTATTGTTTTAATAAGTCAGTTAATTTAATAATTAATAATTGTTTTGAAGTACCAGGGTAGCAGAGTTGTTTTAGAGACTCAAGTTCCAGGGATGTTATGTACCTGATGAATAGGCTGTGTGAGTATACAGTGGAGGCATGGGTGGTGTGACATACATGGGTGGTGTGACATAGACACAACAAAGAGCTATCTATTGCATAAACAACAGGCAAGAATGGGATAAAGTGAGCAGTGATGGAAACCATTCCAGAGATGCTTGAGAGGGACATGTTCATCTCAGGTTTCAGAGTAGCAGCTGTGTTAGTCTGTATCCGCAAAAAGAAAAGGAGTACTTGTGGCACCTTAGAGACTAATAAATTTATTTGAGCATAAGCTTTCGTGAGCTACAGCTCACTTCATTGGATACATGTCATGGAAAATACAGTGGGGAGATTTTATATACACAGAGAACATGAAACAATGGGTGTTACCATATAGACTGTAACAAGAGTGATCAGGTAAGGTGAGCTATTACCAGCAGGAGAATGGGGTAGGACCGGGGGGGGTTGACCTTTTGTAGTGATAATCAAGGTGGGCCATTTCCAGCAGTTGACAAGAACATGTGAGGAACAGTGGGGGGGGAGGGAATAAACATGGGGAAATAGTTTTACTTTGTGTAATGACACATCCACTCCCAGTCTTTATTCAAGCCTAAGTTAATTGTATCCAGTTTGCAAATTAATTCCAATTCAGCACTCTCTCATTGGAGCCTGTTTTTGAAGTTTTTTTCTTGAAGAATTGCCACTTTTAGGTCTGTAATCAAGTGACCAAAGAGATTGAAGTGTTCTCCGACTGGTTTATGAATGTTATAATTCTTGACATCTGATTTGTGTCCATTTATTCTTTTACGTAGAGACTGTCCAGTTTGGCCAATGTACATGGCAGGGGGGCATTGCTGGCACATGATGGCATATATCACATTGGTAGGTGCACAGGTTAACGAGCCTCTGATAGTGTGGCTGATGTGATTAGGCCCTATGATGGTGTCCCCTGAATAGATATGTGGACACAGTTGTCAATGGGCTTTGTTGCAAGGATAGGTTCCTGGGTTAGTGGTTCTGTTGTGTGGTGTGTGGTTGCTGGTGAGTATTTGCTTCAGGTTGGGGCGCTGTCTGTAGGCAAGGACTGGCCTGTCTCCCAAGATCTGTGAGTGTGATGCGTCATCCTTCAGGATATGTTGTAGATCCTTGATGATGCATTGGAGAAGTTTTAGTTGGGGGCTGAAGGTCATGGCTAGTGGCGTTCTGTTATTTTCTTTGTTGGGCCTGTCCTGTAGTAGGTAACTTCTGGGTACTCTTCTGGCTCTGCCAATCTGTTTCTTCACTTCAGCGGGTGGGTATTGTAGTTGTAAGAACACTTGATAGAGATCTTGTAGGTGTTTGTCTCTGAGGGGTTGGAGCAAATGCAGTTGTATCGTGGAGATTGGCTGTAGACAATGGATCGTGTGGTGTGGTCTGGGTGAAAGCTGGAGGCATGTAGGTAAGCATAGCGGTCAACAGGTTTCCGGTATAGGGTGGTCTTTATGTGACCATCGCTTATTAGCACCATAGTGTCCAGGAAGTGGATCTCTTGTGTGGACTGGTCCAGGCTGAGGTTGATGGTGGGATGGAAATTGTTGAAATCATGGTGGAATTCCTCAAAGGCTTCTTTTCCATGGGTCCAAATGATGAAGATGTCATCAATGTAGCGCAAGTAGAGTAGGGGCATTAGGGGACGAGAGCTGAGGAAGCGTTGTTCTAAGTCAGCCATAAAAATGTTGGCATACTGTGGGGCCATGCAGGTACCCATAGCAGTGCCGCTGATTTGAAGGTATACATTGTCCCCAAATGTGAAATAGTTATGAGTGAGGACAAAGACTTACTTTCCAGTTGATCTTTAATTGTCATCATAAATTCCATCAAAGATTTTGCAAGGACTTTGTTTGGGCCAGCAGGGAAAAGAAAACATGTTAAAAAGCTTGTTGTTTCCTATAGTAAACAGTACTTATATAACAGTTAAAATTATATATGAGCTGATCCTTTATGAAAAGTTATTTTTAGAACCTACTATGGGGATGTTCAGAATGAAAAGTCTGATATCTTGATCAGGTATCTAGTTATAAACCAAACTTTACACATCTCCAGGTAATTAGCAAATTCGTTGGTGAATATTCTGTAGTGCTACCTAGGTTCCTGAACTGAAACCATTTTACCAACTGACTTCTTAAAATGTACAAGAATAATTCCCATGGACTACCATGGGAGTTGCTTCTCTAAAATATTTGTGTATATTTATCCCAAAGTACTTATTTATCCAAATTATTGTAACTAATCACTACAGCTTTCCTGGCAGATATGTAAAACCTACATGCCAAATTGTTTTTGCCTTACTCACATGAATCCTGCTGAAGTAGGGTGACCAGATGTCCCAATATTATAGGGACAGTCTCGATATTCAGAACTTTGTCTTACATAGGCGCCTACTACTCCCCATCCCCTGTCCTGATTTTTCACACTTGCTATTTGGTCACCCTACGCTGAAGTCACAGGAGTACTTGCAAAATAGTGAACAGAATCCCAGCATGTGTGCAACAAGAGTGATGTAGTGGTGGGAGTCTGCTATAGACCACCGGACCAGGGGGATGAGGTGGATGAGGCTTTCTTCCGGCAGCTCACGGAAGCTACTAGATCGCATGCCCTGATTCTCATGGGTGACTTTAATTTTCCTGATATCTGCTGGGAGAGCAATACAGCGGTGCATAGACAATCCAGGAAGTTTTTGGAAAGCGTAGGGGACAATTTCCTGGCGCAAGTGCTAGAGGAGCCAACTAGGGGGGGTGCTTTTCTTGACCTGCTGCTCACAAACCGGGTAGAATTAGTGGGGGAAGCAAAAGTGGATGGGAATCTGGGAGGCAGTGACCATGAGTTGGTTGAGTTCAGGATCCTGACGCAGGGAACAAAGGTAAGCAGCAGGATACGGACCCTGGACTTCAGGAAAGCAGACTTCGACTCCCTCAGGGAACGGATGGCCAGGATCCCCTGGGGGACTAACTTGAAGGGGAAAGGAGTCCAGGAGAGCTGGCTGTATTTCAAGGAATCCCTGTTGAGGTTACAGGGACAAACCATCCCGATGAGTCGAAAGAATAGTAAATATGGCAGGCGACCAACTTGGCTTAATGGTGAAATCCTAGCGGATCTTAAACATAAAAAAGAAGCTTACAAGAAGTGGAAGGTTGGACATATGACCAGGGAAGAGTATAAAAATATTGCTCGGGCATGTAGGAATGTTATCAGGAGGGCCAAATCGCACCTGGAGCTGCAGCTAGCCAGAGATGTCAAGAGTAACAAGAAGGGTTTCTTCAGGTATGTTGGCAACAAGAAGAAAGCCAAGGAATGTGTGGGCCCCTTACTGAATGAGGGAGGCAACCTAGTGACAGAGGATGTGGAAAAAGCTAATGTACTCAATGCTTTTTTTGCCTCTGTTTTCACTAACAAGGTCAGCTCCCAGACTGCTGCGCTGGGCATCACAAAATGCGGAAGAGATGGCCAGCCCTCTGTGGAGATAGAGGCGGTTAGGGACTATTTAGAAAAGCTGGACGTGCACAAGTCCATGGGGCCGGACGAGTTGCATCCGAGAGTGCTGAAGGAATTGGCGGCTGTGATTGCAGAGCCACTGGCCATTATCTTTGAAAACTCGTGGCGAACCGGGGAAGTCCCGGATGACTGGAAAAAGGCTAATGTAGTGCCAATCTTTAAAAAAGGGAAGAAGGAAGATCCTGGGAACTACAGGCCAGTCAGCCTCACCTCAGTCCCTGGAAAAATCATGGAGCAGGTCCTCAAAGAATCAATCCTGAAGCACTTGCATGAGAGGAAAGTGATCAGGAACAGCCAGCATGGATTCACCAAGGGAAGGTCATGCCTGACTAATCTAATTGCCTTTTATGATGAGATTACTGGTTCTGTGGATGAAGGGAAAGCAGTGGATGTATTGTTTCTTGACTTTAGCAAAGCTTTTGACACGGTCTCCCATAGTATTCTTGTCAGCAAGTTAAGGAAGTATGGGCTGGATGAATGCACCATAAGGTGGGTAGAAAGCTGGCTAAATTGTCGGGCTCAACGGGTAGTGATCAATGGCTCCATGTCTAGTTGGCAGCCGGTATCAAGTGGAGTGCCCCAGGGGTCGGTCCTGGGGCCGGTTTTATTCAATATCTTCATAAATGATCTGGAGGATGGTGTGGATTGCACTCTCAGCAAATTTGCGGATGATACTAAACTGGGAGGAGTGGTAGATACGCTGGAGGGGAGGGATAGGCTACAGAAGGACCTAGACCAATTGGAAGATTGGGCCAAAAGGAATCTGATGAGGTTCAATAAGGATAAGTGCAGGGTCCTGCACTTAGGACGGAAGAACCCAATGCACAGCTACAGACTAGGGACCGAATGGCTAGGCAGCAGTTCTGCAGAAAAGGACCTAGGGGTGACAGTGGACGAGAAGCTGGATATGAGTCAGCAGTGTGCCCTTGTTGCCAAGAAGGCCAATGGCATTTTGGGATGTATAAGTAGGGGCATAGCGAGCAGATCGAGGGACGTGATCGTTCCCCTCTATTCGACATTGGTGAGGCCTCATCTGGAGTACTGTGTCCAGTTTTGGGCCCCACACTTCAAGAAGGATGTGGATAAATTGGAGAGAGTCCAGCGAAGGGCAACAAAAATGATTAGGGGACTGGAACACATGAGTTATGAGGAGAGGCTGAGGGAGCTGGGATTGTTTAGCCTGCAGAAGAGAAGAATGAGGGGGGATTTGATAGCTGCTTTCAACTACCTGAAAGGGGGTTCCAAAGAGGATGGCTCTAGACTGTTCTCAATGGTAGCAGATGACAGAACGAGGAGTAATGGTCTCAAGTTGCAGTGGGGGAGGTTTAGATTGGATATTAGGAAAAACTTTTTCACTAAGAGGGTGGTGAAACACTGGAATGCGTTACCTAGGGAGGTGGTAGAATCTCCTTCCTTAGAGGTTTTTAAGGTCAGGCTTGACAAAGCCCTGGCTGGGATGATTTAACTGGGAATTGGTCCTGCTTTGAGCAGGGGGTTGGACTAGATGACCTTCTGGGGTCCCTTCCAACCCTGATATTCTATGATTCTATGATTCTATGATTCTATGTGAGAAGAAGCCTGTGACACAGGGAAAAGAAAATAGACACATTAATCCTTTCTGGGTCTTTAAAAAAGGCTTCTCAACACATACACCCATTTAATGTATGTTGTCTCATTAGACAATTGTCATCTATTGCTGTGTACCCAACAAAATGTCACCCAGCTTCTATATCACTTTATCTTTTTATTGCCAAGGAAAAAAACCTGTGCTTCTAAAAGCAAAAGAACCCCAAATCTGATTTTCCACGTTTTTTTCCTCCCCATGAATGACAAGTGTATTGTTTGTATACTAAAATTCTTTTAAAAATGAATTTTTCAGTGAGCGTTTAAGAACAATATAAATAAATCTGAAAGGACTAGAATTGCAGTAGTAGGTTATTAGGCTGATTCATGGAAGGATTCTGTACTAACTAGCCTCGTAACAGCCTCTCTACTTCCCTTTTCCCTGTTTACAACAATACCTCTGTATTAACGAATATGGTTTTGCTATTTTCAGGGTATCAGGGTGCCTTAAATGCTGGGGGCTGGATTTTCAAAAAGTTCTCAGCATTGGCCTAACTCTGTTTCCATCAAATTTTTACCTTTGGCTTCAGTGAGAGCAGATTTAGGCCACTGCTGCTGAGCACATTTTGAAAAACCCACCTTGGGATTTCACTGAAATCACAGTCACATTGAGAATCCACTGGTAACTTGGAGGTGTTTAGTAGCATGCAGGACAAAAAGCCTTCTCTTGTTTTGCGAAGGGGTTATATTTTGTTGTCTCTGTAGTTTTCTGAATTGTTTCATATGAAGTGAAGGACGTGTACATGACGTATGATAGACTTTACCGCACAGAAGTCAATTGTGCCTTATAGGTTCAGACCTGATGCACTGTGTCTCTGAATGCTTCCCCAGGAGAACATACTTCTGGCTACACCCCTTAAGGGTTGCCTTCTGTATTCCCCTGAATACCTGGCCAGCTCTACTGGTTGATGTAGGGCCATGGCCTTGCCTCTGCCCCTCCCTGACCTCTTGGGGGAGCAAGTACCCACAGGGTCCCAGGAGGTAACCATCTCTATGACTATGGGAGTATGGGGACTGCAAGTGGTGACTAACCACTATACAAAGATCACGAAGGGTGGGCAGGCTTCTTGCATCTTCCCCTGTCTTGCACACTCATGCACCAGCAGGGCACAATCTGTCCAAAAATAAATCACAAGCCTAAAATATTGTATTAAAAATAATGATCTCTTCCGTAGGAGTCACATTCTTAACCCAGTATGTTCTGTCAAGTGTAGTGAATCATATTGAACAACACAGTGCTGATAGTAATAAATTAAGCTTTCACTTAGTGATTACTGAAGTAAATCCTGCTTGCTTTACTCTCAAGAGTAGCTGCCCTAGTCACTATCTCTGTGGAATACTCCTCAGGCAGAGTGCTTCACAAACATCCATGCTGCTGTCTCTTTGAATTGATCCCATAGGGAACCCAGGGTTCTTGCTCGACATACAACTTTTGAAAGAACTTGCCATTCAGTTGATAGATAATTAACCCCAATCACTAAAAATACTCTTGATATCAATATACCCAGGTGCTAAGAAAAACTGGTGCATCATTAATGCTACACAGATTTTTGACAGCCCTTCCCAGCCGAGGCCTCGAATAAGCAAGGTACTTAAGCGCATTCCTAACTATAAGCATGCAAATTGCCCCACTGATGTCAACGGGATAAGTTATGTGCCTGGAGTTAGGCATGTACTTAAGTACCTTGCTGATTTGGGCTAGAAAGATTTTACAACCAACTTTCATATCACAGTTGCACATTCATACCCCTGAACCCTTGTAATTCGTACCTGGAAAAGTAAAATTGGGATGGGGAAGTGAATGAATGAATTGACCATATTGCAGTAGTTGCAGTAAATATTTATATCAGGGTAGGGCCCAAATATCCCTCATCAAGATTGGGACCCCTTGTGCTGGGAGCTGTACAAATGCAAAAAGTATACAATCCCTGCCTTGATGCTTTTACAGATCCAGAGTGGGGGATGTGTATAAAATAAACAAGCAAATGGACCTAGTGAAGAATTGGCACAACTTTGTTAGTTACATGTATTGGAGGGGTTTGTCTTGTTTAATAAGTGGGGATAGAAATAGGGAGGGAGGGAGGGAGGAAGTAGGAAAAGGAAAGAAGGGGATGAGGAATAGTCACAGCTTGTCACCTGTTTCGGCTGAATTTTATAGATACCCTAAGAAAGGCACATCTTAGGGAGGTCTGGCAGTTCATATTTGATTTGCAGAAGAAAAACTCCAAAGTGACAGTTTGGGAGAAAGCATGAAGGTGTTTAAGGAAGAAGCTGGCTAGTGTGGTGGTAAAGGCTGGGAATACTGGCAGAAAAAAACCAGAGGTCAACATACATGACAGTAAAAAGTTTTAACTCTACTTTTTTAAAAAGTATTACCTCCAGTGACTTGATTTCAGAGGAGCTACTCTGGATTTAAACCAGTTTAACTAAGATAACAATCTTGTCCATCATGCTTAGAAGCAGTTCCATACAATGAGCTTAAATATAGACTCCATAGGGTTATATCATAAAAATGCACACCAGTGAAATAGGCCACTTTGAATAAAAGCACATACCATAAAAGATGCTCCATAAATACTGTTAAACAAGAGAGAATAAAATGAATCCTAGTATTGCATCAAATCTAGGAGAGCTGGCAATGTGAGCAGCAAGCAGTGAGTGTGGTTTTAATGAACAATGGAGGTCCCACTTTTTATCCAAATTCAGTAATATCAAACACACAGCAAATGGTATTCAGCTCAGGGTTGTGGTGGATTCTCAATCACTGGCAATTTTAAAATCAAGGTTGGATGTTTTTCTAAAAACTGTGCTCAAACAGGAGTTATTTTGGGGAAGTTTTATGGCCTGTGTTATATGGCACAGTGGTTCTCAACCCTGGCGGTTCACAGTGGTCTTCCAGGGGATACATCCACTCATCTAGATATTTGCCTGGTTTTACAACAGGGTAAATAAAAAAGCACTATAGTCAGTTCAAACTAAAATTCATACAGATAATGACTTGTTTATACTGCTCTATATACTATACACTGAAATGTAAGTACAATATTTATATGCCAGTTGATTCATTTTATAATTATATGGTAAAAATGAGAAAGTAACCAATTTTTCGGTAATAGTGTGCTGTGACACTTTTGTATTTTTATGTCTGATTTTGTAAGCAAGTAGTTTTTAAGTGAGGTGAAACTTAGGGGTACACAAGACAAATCAGACTCCTGAAAGGGGCACAGTAGTCTGGAAAGGTTGAGAGTCACTGATATAGCAGGTCAGATTAGATGATCACAGTGGTCCCTTCTGGCCTTGAAATCTATTAATCTATTATGCAAGCTCTTTGTCGTATTGAGCAAATGGTTAGTGTAAAGTCGTTGATAATATTGGCTCAGGCATGCATACAGACAGTATATGTGTAGAAGAATGGTACAAAAATTATTATGGCTCAGAACTCCTCTTAAGAGAGCAGACATAGTAGGGGGAAGAAACTGCATTGATTCTGGCTCTAGAAGAGTTCAAAAACTGAACTGGAACATTTCAGAAAATAATTCCTCTCTTATTTGATCAGCTTGACAAAACAATATCTGAAATAAAATGTCTGGATGTGATTTATTTTTCTTTTTGTGGAAAAAGAGAGAGAGAGGAAAGAGTATGAGAGCTAGAATGGAAAGGTAATTTAAATGGAAGTGGAAACCTCTGTGCTAGCCAAAATGTGATAGATTAATTTTCATGTTTAAAACCAGGAAGCTTCCTGATAGTCAAAAGTGACAATTTAAAAAACAGGATAAGTGTGCAAGAATGATTCACATCCCTAAGGCTACAGAGAACAAGGAAAGGATGGAGTATTTTCCTGTGTTGTGCTAAAGAAATTTTCAATCTACAAAATAAAAATGCTCTTAGGAGTTCTGATACAGAAACTGAGAGCTCCAGCTGTTACACTCAGATCCAGAATTACCAGGTTAAACTAGGATGTTGCAAATTTTCTGGAGAATGGCTGGGGACATTTTGATCTTGATAACTTTACAGATGTGCAAAATTTCCAGACATTTTAGTAAAGCAAATTCAGTTGATTAGGACTAAGCTTCCTAACATATTCAGATTAAGTGAAGCTGTTTATGCCTAATGGGACGAAGCACCTCCAAACAATTGAGGATAAAAATGTCCCTCTTGGCCAGCAAGATTTGGGTAGGTAACCTAGTAGGTAGGTCTGGGTGAATGGGGACACAATGGGTCCTGCAGAGTTTAGATGCTGGGCCATAGACCTTCCCGCTGTCTTGAGGAAGAAGTAGCATCTGTGGAGCAGCTCCATCCATGGCAGCTGGTAGGGAAAGGTTCCAGTTTTTTTAAGCAGGATGCTGCATTGTTCTTCCTTATGAGAAGAAGCAAGACTCTGCTGTTAAGTTTTATAAAAGGGATTCTATATTATGGTCATTGGACATAGACAGGACCCTGTAGATCACTAGGTCCCAGAGCAGTTGGTTTTATTTTATTTTATTTATGGAAAAAAGGCTATAGTTGGTTCCTGCATAAGCCATATGTAAATTAGTGTACAATTTCATTTTGCAGCATGAAGCCAGATGATCAATTCTGGACACTCTCGAGCATAGGAGGAGTGTTGTAAGCAAGACACAAGAAGTGGGATTTGGAAGCCTAAATGGAAAATGTAGAGTGATTAATGTTATAACTATGGAATGCTGTTTAAATGTTATTTTACTGGCTGACCATTTCATGTAATCTGTTCTGATTAAAACCAGACTAATATATTTGTGTTATACTTATTTATCAATATTTATTTATGTATTTATTTATTTGGGTTGATGGTAGCACTCATCATGAGTTAGGTGCTCTCCAGTCATTCCAAAAGGACCGTCCCTGCCCTGAGTTGCCCAACTTTAAGGATTTACAATGACCGGTATTTGTTTAATTGGAATGTATGGACTGGACTTGCTGTGCCAAATGTATCCCTTCAGGTTCACAGGGATTAATTGGACCTACTAATCAGATTGATACAATTCATTTGGGCCTTCCTGATTTCTTTGTTGCCTTAGAGCTGCAGTTTAGGCATTGACCTGTGTCTGTAGGTCAGTGGTCCCCAGGGGCTTGGAGGAACATTTGTGGGGCCCGGCAGTTTAAAATAGCTGGGTTTCTTCCTGACTGAGGGAAAGAAAAAGATGGAAACCAGATTTTGCATTCAGTTTTCTCTTGTCCGCTGAGACCAAGTGAATGGGTATGTGCACAATCCTGTTTGCAAAGGTTGAAGCCAGATCCCTGTTGGTCTCACTCTCCTTGAATTACCCACATTACTGGGGAGCATCCCTGCACCTGTAACAGTGCTAAATGACATTTTGGTGGTTGTTATGAGTACATATGTAACACATTGGTCAGTGTATATTACATGTGCCTAATCCACATAAAATGCAAGCCTCTTACACCTCCCTACCCCACTCCCAATTATAGAGCCTGGTTCTTGAGTGCGAGCTATAGAGGCTCATGCTTTTAGCACAGGAAATCAACAGTACAATCACGGGTGTGTTCGGGCTAAGATGGCAGCTGTCACATAACCAGGTCACCTCACCCCATCCCTAACACTACTGCCGCTGCTCAGTATTTTATATTTGTTATATTTTTTCTCCTCCCACCATAGGCGCGGGAAGTAGGGATGTGGGGAGGAGGTGCTGCAGCACCCCCAGGTTTTGCGCAGGGTCCCTGCTCCTGCCCCCGCGCCTGGAGTCCTGGCTGCTGCCCCTCGCCCAGGGGTTATGCAGCTGGTCCTGGCTTCTGGCCCCACGCCTGGGGGCTCTGCTGCCGGCCCCTCACCTGGCTGCCAGCCCCACATCCAGGGGCTATGCTGTTGGTCCTGGCTGCTGGCCCCACACCCAGGAGCTCTACTGCTGGCCCTGCACCTGGCTGCCGGCCCCATGCCCTGGGTCCAGGCTGCCAAATCCGTGGCTGGGACTCCGCTCCTGACCCCGGGCCGGGGCTCCATACCTGCCCACAGCTGTGGTCCCACCCTTGGCCGCCTTACCCCTGTTCACGTCCCCCCTCCCAGAGCCATGGCCCTGCTCCCGGTCCCAGCTCTAGGGGGTGGTGAGGAGCACGGACAAGGATAAGGGGGGCGCAGGTCAGCACCCCCACGCTTCAAACTGTTCTAGCTTCCACTTCCTCTTCTATCCCAACATTCTTTCTACCCGTTCTCCCTCCCATCTCACACAAAGGTTTTCAAATGGCCACTGGAGCATTCCCGCTGCACCTTTTCATCTAAATATTTAGATCACAAAGACCAGCAAACTGAACTCACTGGTTTTATTCACAAAAATATTCTGAAATTAATTTTTGTCGTATCCTCTCAGCTCTAGTGCTAATAGTACTGTCTTGTTAAATGAAGGGAATGTTCTATTAATATGCCTATTAGTATGCACCAACCAAATTTACAAACTAATCCCACTAGAAAATACCTTTCAAATGTTGCAAAAGAGGTTTTTTTAAAAAAATATTAATTTTAATGATTAATGATTTCTGTGACGAGCAGTACTTGAAAAGGACAAACTGATTGTCATTTAAAATTATTATGCTGTAACTGTATTCAGTGAATGTTTGCATGGGTTAACTAAATTCATCATTTTCCCTACAGCAATTTTTTTCCTGAATCCTATATATTTTAGCCATGACTTTAATCCAGTTCTCATTGTATATCAATCTGTGGCTACTGTCTTGTGGAAAGTATGCAAGATGTATCCCGAAAAATACAAATCTCTTTGACAATCTTTTGCATGCTGTTCTAAAACCTTTTTTAAAAGTCAGTCTCTTAACTATTCAATCTTTATATATTAGTTTTAAGTTTTTCTTTTTAAATCTGATAACAACCAGAACATTCCAGTCATTTGGTTTATAATGTGTAATATTTAAAGAACCTAAAGTAAATTTCAGAGGAAGTGAGAGTTTCTTGTTTTCTGAGTAAATGATGGTAATATGTGAATTGTTATTAGCTGAAATCAGACTGACTAAACAGTTTTTAGGATTCTTTATTTTTTTTTTCACTTTAGCAGTATTACTCTAGTTTTATTTTGCCCTGGAAGTTGTATTTACAACAAATCTATAAGAAAATAAAATGAATTGGCAACTGCTGAGGATAAGCTACAGCACATGGCATCAAATGTTTGTAACACATCTGTGGCAAGAGTTTGCTGATGCCTGTGCTATACTACTGATATTTGGATACATGAAGGTTTTTTGAAACTTAATAAACTTAAAAGTAGTTTATAACATCACAAGAAAATAGTTGCAAACATTTTTTCATTTCAACTGTTGAATTAGTTTTGTATTCCAGACATGACTCTGCATTAGAGTCTCCTACAAAACAAGCTTTCAAAACCAACCTTGAAAATGTGCATGTAACTGTCTTTATGTTACAAGTTGGAGAACAGGCTCTGCCTGCGATTGTCTCAGAGAATAAGATTTATTTATTTGTGTAGTTAAAATTCCTAGTACTTATATTATTTAGGGAATAAGATAAAAATGAAGATAACTATCATAATTCTGTGTAGCAAGTGTGTGTTGAATGGGTAAGTAATTCAGGTTTGAAAGGGTGATTTCGTTCATTGTATAGCTTCCTTTAAAAAAATTCCAAAACAAATGAGCAAGGATAGAAATACTGTCACTTAGGGCAGCCAACCAAATTAGAGGCAAAGAAAGGATGAGGATAAAAAGAAAAGTCCTGTCCCCTTCTTCTGAATCTCAAGAATGAAGAGAGAATGAAGTCCCAGTCGCCAGCACCATTAGAAGAGGCTAGCTCATAATTCCTACCTGCAGAAACAACTCTAAAACATGGAAATAACTATTTAAACATTGTGGGGATTGGAAAGGCTTTTACTAATAAAAATATCCTTAATACTAAAGGAAG
Organism: Lepidochelys kempii; assembly: GCF_965140285.1. Classification (NCBI taxonomy): domain Eukaryota; kingdom Metazoa; phylum Chordata; order Testudines; family Cheloniidae; genus Lepidochelys; species Lepidochelys kempii. The sequence goes on from NC_136382.1 coordinate 62,362,446, forward strand.
GAATCAAGTCTCCTACACTGGATTGCCAAATAAATTGTCCACAAATTATATCCCTTTACAGTAAAACTAAGCAGAATAGGAAAATAGTAGAGTAGTGTGACATGTTCAATATCTCTTTCACTGTGTCTTGTATTATTTATGGGATATATGTGTTGACAACAAAGCCATGAGAGTTCATTCTTGTATATGTCAACACAGTGATAAGAAGTGGTGGAAATGTCATCAGAGCTGTTCATAAGGCTAAGGTAGTTTTTGTCATGACTGAGCAATACCTGTAGCATGAAGACTAAAACGTTAATGTAATGCTTTACAATTCTCCACTGTTATATAGATAAAACCAATTTATACAGTGCGATGGTGTGTGCCAGGCCCTTTGAGGCCCTTGCTGGAGGCCTTGTGGTCCTACCCCACCCCACCCCAGAAAAGGAACAGTGAAGATGGGTCCTCCAGGCCTGCCTAGCAAGGCTTCAAGGAAGTAGCCAATTAGAGCTCAGCTGGCTCAGTTAAAAGGAGCTGCAGGAGCTGAGAAGGTCAGTTCCTGGCAGGGACCAGAGGAGTAAGGAAGGGTGCTCCCTGGTTGGTGACTAGAGCTCAAGAGAGAACCAGAAGATGGTGAGACCTTCAGCCCTGAGGTAAGGGTGTAGTAAAAGATGCTATATGGGAAGTGGCCCAGAGAATAGCAGCAGCAACTATTACAGGAAGCAGCATGTGGTTGCTATTTATAGGGTCTCTTCTCCCTTCCCTCCCCCCCACAGAGTGGCCTAAGCCCCACAAAGGGGATAAGGCCTCTTTAGAGTCCCAAGTGAAGGGCAGAACTTAAGAGTCTCCAGGGAGAAAGCCCTGGGGGCACCACTCTATACCAGGGCAGACACAGACTTAAAGCTAGCTCAGAAGGGGCTGAGGACTGAGCACAGAGACAGGGCTAAAGACTTTAACAAGGGCACAGGGAAAGGCCCTGTTGGACCTTTTACCCCAGGGGGTTTGTTCATTCACAAATTGACTGCAAGTGACTTGGTTGGAGGGCTGAGCCACTGAAGACCCACCTGATGAGGGCAGCAGTTGACAGGGGGCACCATGAACAGAGAGAGAGAGAAAGAGTGCATGAAGGGGGGGATTTCCAGTTTCCAGCTATTCAGACATTGGTTCTTATTATGCCTTTCTCTGCTAGATTAAAGAACCCTTAGTACCCGACTAAGTTCCCTTTAAGCTGTGTGGCCGCCTATCAAGGGCCACGCAGGTGCTCAGGGCTGCAGCGGGGAGAGGCACCTCTCCCCCTGCCCTGGACCTGCCGGAGCAGGGAGAGACGCCTCTCCCCTGGCCCCAGCCTCAGACCTGCCATGCCAGGGAGAGATGGGGAGAGCTGCAGCAGCTGGGGTGAGGCGCCTCTCCCCTGGCCCCAGCCCTGGAGCTGCTGCGGGGGGAGAGGGCTGGTGGGGTATCCTCTCTCCCTGCTGCAGCCCCAGGGCAGCCTGCACCCCAAACCCCTCATCCATAGCCCCACCCCAGATCCCACGTCACCAGATGGAGCCCTCACCTCCCCTGCATCCCAACCCTCTGCCCCAGCCTTGAGTCCCCTCCCGCACCCTGAACCCCTCATCCCTGGCTCCACCCCAGAGCCCCCACCCCCAGCTGGAGCCCTTACCCCCCCACAACCCAACCCTCTGCCCCAACCCTAAGCCCCATCCTACACTCTGAACCCCTTGTCCCCGCCCCCACCACACATCACCTCCATATTGGTGCACATAGCAAAATTCATTCCGCATATGCTGTAATAAGATGAGGCCCAGTAAACATAAGCCTTGTATCAGAGGCCCGGTATGAGGCCTGAGGCCCAAACTAAAGTCATGGTCAAGACTTTGCTAACATAAAGCGAAGTTAAGCTGTGAGCCAGAGGCAGGCCATCACAGAAGTTGGCAAGAAGAAGGCTGCTAATTGCACATATACACACACCTAAAGGTATTAAGTACTAGTAAGATGGACATGTGCCAGGATGGCACCAGAACATCCCGGTACGAACGCATTCCACAGAGATAATAAGGAACAGGCTGACCCATCCTACAGACAGGGTCAAAAGAATAATATGATGGATAGAGTTGTTTGTTCAAACCAACATGTACCAGGAAAGAGGCAGCACCCTAACACATGGAGGGGTTGTACCTCAATGCATCAGGAGTGATGTGTAACTTGTTTGTACCTGTCTATAAGAATGCATCCCTGAGTGGATATCTTTGTCTGGCCTAAGGGGCAGTGATAATTCCCACCACTGACTAGCCGGTCCATTGTGAGGGGGCACATATTCGTAATATGTTCTGTAGAGTCTGAGGGAAACTATTACTGTGTTTCATTTGAAAATAAACTTGGCCAGGTGCCTTTGTACCTTATTGGAGTCTGTGGTCATTGGGGATTCTCTCGGGGTCTGCTGTGTCAGTGATCTGGCTGTATTTCAAGGAATCCCTGTTGAGGTTACAGGGACAAACCATCCCAATGAGTCGAAAGAATAGTAAATATGGCAGGCGACCAGCTTGGCTTAATGGTGAAATCCTAGCGGATCTTAAACATAAAAAAGAAGCTTACAAGAAGTGGAAGGTTGGACATATGACCAGGGAAGAGTATAAAAATATTGCTCGGGCATGTAGGAATGATATCAGGAGGGCCAAATCGCACCTGGAGCTGCAGCTAGCCAGAGATGTCAAGAGTAACAAGAAGGGTTTCTTCAGGTATGTTGGCAACAAGAAGAAAGCCAAGGAATGTGTGGGCCCCTTACTGAATGAGGGAGGCAACCTAGTGACAGAGGATGTGGAAAAAGCTAATGTACTCAATGCTTTTTTTGCCTCTGTCTTCACTAACAAGGTCAGCTCCCAGACTGCTGCGCTGGGCATCACAAAATGGGGAAGAGATGGCCAGCCCTCTGTGGAGATAGAGGTGGTTAAGGACTATTTAGAAAAGCTGGACGTGCACAAGTCCATGGGGCCGGACGAGTTGCATCCGAGAGTGCTGAAGGAATTGGCGGCTGTGATTGCAGAGCCATTGGCCATTATCTTTGAAAACTCGTGGCGAACCGGGGAAGTCCCGGATGACTGGAAAAAGGCTAATGTAGTGCCAATCTTTAAAAAAGGGAAGAAGGAGGATTCTGGGAACTACAGGCCAGTCAGCCTCACCTCAGTCCCTGGAAAAATCATGGAGCAGGTCCTCAAAGAATCAATCCTGAAGCACTTGCATGAGAGGAAAGTGATCAGGAACAGCCAGCATGGATTCACCAAGGGAAGGTCATGCCTGACTAATCTAATCGCCTTTTATGATGAGATTACTGGTTCTGTGGATGAAGGGAAAGCAGTGGATGTATTGTTTCTTGACTTTAGCAAAGCTTTTGACACGGTCTCCCACAGTATTCTTGTCAGCAAGTTAAGGAAGTATGGGCTGGATGAATGCACTATAAGGTGGGTAGAAAGCTGGCTAGATTGTCGGGCTCAACGGGTAGTGATCAATGGCTCCATGTCTAGTTGTCAGCTGGTGTCAAGTGGAGTGCCCCAAGGGTCAGTCCTGGGTCCGGTTTTTTTCAATATGTTCATAAATGATCTGGAGGATGGTGTGGATTGCACTCTCAGCAAATTTGCGGATGATACTAAACTGGGAGGAGTGGTAGATATGCTGGAGGGCAGGGATAGGATACAGAAGGACCTAGACAAATTGGAGGATTGGGCCAAAAGAAATCTGATGAGGTTCAATAAGGATAAGTGCAGGTTCCTGCACTTAGGATGGAAGAATCCAATGCACCGCTACAGACTAGGGACTGAATGGCTAGGCAGCAGTTCTGCGGAAAAGGACCTAGGGGTGACAGTGGACGAGAAGCTGGATATGAGTCAGCAGTGTGCCCTTGTTGCCAAGAAGGCCAATGGCATTTTGGGATGTATAAGTAGGGGCATAGCGAGCAGATCGAGGGACATGATCGTTCCCCTCTATTTGACATTGGTGAGGCCTCATCTGGAGTACTGTGTCCAGTTTTGGGCCCCACACTTCAAGAAGGATGTGGATAAATTGGAGAGAGTCCAGCGAAGGGCAACAAAAATGATTAGGGGACTGGAACACATGAGTTATGAGGAGAGGCTGAGGGAGCTGGGATTGTTTAGCCTGCAGAAGAGAAGAATGAGGGGGGATTTGATAGCTGCTTTCAACTACCTGAAAGGGGGTTCCAAAGAGGATGGCTCTAGACTGTTCTCAATGGTAGCAGATGACAGAACGAGGAGTAATGGTCTCAAGTTGCAGTGGGGGAGGTTTAGATTGGATATTAGGAAAAACTTTTTCACTAAGAGGGTGGTGAAACACTGGAATGCGTTACCTAGGGAGGTGGTAGAATCTCCTTCCTAAGAGGTTTTTAAGGTCAGGCTTGACAAAGCCCTGGCTGGGATGATTTAACTGGGAATTGGTCCTGCTTCGAGCAAGGGGTTGGACTAGATGACCTTCTGGGGTCCCTTCCAACCCTGATATTCTATGATTCTATGATTCTATGATCTGCGCAGAGCTGGGGGAACACCTACACGCTGACTGTTATCAACATTGGATAGAGCAGAGCACCACACTGGTGACGTCTGACAACACATGCATGAGAAAAATTAGAGGGAACATTGATATGTTCTCTCTGGGAAGATACTTATATACTGGAATGATGTCCCCTTTCAGTCTTCTTTCTGTTTGAGCTCTTTACGTCTCTCATTGTAAGGCATTTTCCTGAGCCCTAGAATCATTTTTGTCTGTCCAGTTTTTTAACATCCTATTCAAAATACGGCCACCAGAACTGGATGCTGTATTCACTAGTGCTATAAACAGAGATAAGGTCACCTCCCTACTCCTACTCAGTATTCCCCAGTTTATACATCCAAGAATTGCATTTGCCGTTTTTGCCACAGCACCACACTGTGAGTTCACATTGAGTTTTGTCCACTATGATCCTTAAATCCTTTTCAGAGTCATTACTTTCCAGAATATAGTCTGTAGATATGGCTTGCATTCTTTTTTCCTTGGTATATGAATTTGCATTTGGCTGTATTAAAATACATTTTCTTTGAATGGGCCCAACTCACCATTCAGATCGCTCTGTATGACTGTCATGTCCTCGTAATTTCTTACCACTCTGCTTGACATCTGCAAATATTATCAGTAGTCCTATTATATATTTGCTTCTGGCTCATTGACAAAAATATTGAATAGCACTGAGCATAGTACTGATCCCTGCAGAAACTCCACTAGAAGCATTGAACCCCATTCTCCATTGACAACTTCTTTTTGAGATTTGTCAGTTAGCCTGTTCTTAATCCATGTAACAGGTACTCTGCTGATAGTGTATAATGCTAATTCTTTAGTCAGAATGTCAGCCAACACTGCCAGATGTGTTACAAAAGTATATACTTCCATGCAGTTACCTTTAGCAACCAAATTTGTAATGTCATAAAAAAATTGTCAGGTTTGTTTGACCAAAAAACCATTTTGACTGGTATTAATCATATCCCCATCCTTTAATTCTTTATTGATTGAATCCTGTATCAGATTTTCCATTATTTTGCCCAAGGTTTGATGTCAGAATAATTGACCTATTGTTTAGAGCTGCGAGGAGAGAAGTAATTCTGTTTAGTGGAAGATTTTGATATTTCAGACTTTGGTTTTGTTCCAATTTGAAGCAAAACCCAAACATTTAGAAATTCTCCACAAAAGGGAATGAAATCCTGGCTCTGGTGCAGTCTGGCGGGCATGCTGCCAACTAGCCACAGACCCTGGAAGCCCTGGGAATCCAGGTTGCCAAAGAAGCCTGCTTGCCCATTTTAATTCTTGGCACAACATTAGCACTTTCCCAGTCTTCTGGAATTTCCCCAGTATTCTGAAATTAACATCAGTGAGCCAGAGATCTCCTCAGCCAATTCTTTGAAGATTCAGGTGCAATTTTTACCCAGTCTTGCTGATTTAAAATTCTTATCCCTAATAGATGCTATTTAAAATCCTCCTTAGTAATAGGTTGGTAAGTACTTCATCCTCCTCCTGTGATATTAGTATATCATTGTGCTTCCTTTCAAATACCGAACAGAAATATTTATTGAAAACTTCTCCTTTTTCTGTATTAACGTAGAATGATTAACAATGTTATCATTTTCATTTAGTATTGGTCCTGTTCCATTTTTAGGATTTCTTTTGTTCCTAGTATACATTTTAAAAAATCCTTCTCATGGTGCTTAGTCCTGCAGAGCTAGTCTATGTCTACCCAATGTCTGTTATGTCTACCTATGTCTACCCACACTGGGAATTACACCTTTTAGATGCTGTGTGAACATACCCTAAGACTGTTACTAAAATAGTTTCTTATTGGTTTAATTTAAAAAATTAGGAAAATATTGTTTCTTTATTGACTATGCTTTGCCCTCAAAGTTGAATTGAGACCATCAGTATGTTATTTGACAAGTTTCATACACAATGAAAAATTGTTGACAGAAAAATGTGTAGAAGTAGGAAAAAAGCTAATAAATCATAGAAAAGCACTGTCAAGGTTCCTCCCCCACTCTGAACTCTAGGGTACAGATGTGGGGACCTGCATGAAAAACCTCCTAAGCTTATCTTTACCAGCTTAGGTCAAAACTTCCCCAAGGTACAAAATATTACCCCCGTTATCCTTGGAATGGCCGCTACCACCACCAAACTAATACTGGTTACTGGGGAAGAGCTGTTTGGACGCGTCCTTCCCCCCAAAATACTTCCCAAAACCTTGCACCCTACTTCCTGGACAAGGTTTGGTAAAAAGCCTCACCAATTCGCCTAGGTGACTACAGACCCAGACCCTTGGATCTTAAGAACAATGAACAATCCTCCCAACACTTGCACTCCCCCTTTCCTGGGAAATGTTGGATAAAAAGCCTCACCAATTTGCATAGGTGACCACAGACCCAAACCCTTGGATCTGAGAACAATGAAAAAGCATTCAGTGTTTTACAAGAAGACTTTTAATAAAAAATAGAAGTAAATAGAAATAAAGAAATCCCCCCTGTAAAATCAGGATGGTAGATATCTTACAGGGTAATTAGATTCAAAAACATAGAGAACCCCTCTAGGCAAAACCTTAAGTTACAAAAAAGATACACAGACAGAAATAGTTATTCTATTCAGCACAATTCTTTTCTCAGCCATTTAAAGAAATCATAATCTAACACATACCTAGCTAGATTACTTACTAAAAGTTCTAAGGCTCCATTCCTGTTCTGTCCCTGGCCAAGACGACTACAGACAGACCCACAAAACCTTTGTTTCTCTCCCTCCTCCCAGCTTTTGAAAGTATCTTGTCTCCTCATTGGTCATTTTGGTCGGGTGCCAGCGAGGTTACCTTTAGCTTCTTAACCCTTTACAGGTGAGAGGAGCTTTCCCCTGGCCAGGAGGGATTTCAAAGGGGTTTACCCTTCCCTTTATATTTATGACACGCCCCCCAAATCTCAGCTAGGGTGAAACACTGGCTGGGATTTCTTCCTGGAGCTCTAGGAAAACAGAGTTAATAAGACACATGCATCTCTAAATATACTACCAAGTACATAAAGACTAACAATATTTTCCACATCTCAAGGACGATTTTAACCAGTTGATTCTGGGAAACTTTCACGGGAGAGTGCATCAGCCACTTTGTTAGAAGCTCCTGAGATGTGTTGGATGTCGAAATCAAAATCTTGGAGAGCTAAACTCCACCGAAGAAGTTTTCTGTTAGTTTCTTTGACGGTGTGAAGCCACTTTAGTGCAGCATGGTCGGTTTGCAGGTGGAAACGCCGTCCCCAAACATATGGGCGTAGCTTTTCCAGAGCGTAGACAATGGCATAACATTCTTTTTCAGTGACTGACCAGTTGCTTTCCCTCTCAGACAGTTTTTTGCTGAGAAACACTACAGGGTGGAATTCTTGATCAGGTCCTTTCTGCATTAAAACTGCTCCCACACCACGCTCGGATGCATCTGTGGTTACTAGGAACGGTTTGTCAAAGTCTGGGGCCCTTAGTACAGGGTCAGACATGAGGGTCGCTTTAAGCTTGTTAAAGGCCTTCTGACACCTTCCGGTCCACTGAACAGCATTTGGCTGTTTCTTTTTGGTTAGGTCTGTCAGTGGGGCAGCGATTTGGCTGTAGTGCGGTACAAATCGTCTGTAATAACCGGCCAAGCCTAAGAAGGATTGAACCTGTTTCTTTGACTTTGGGACAGGCCACTTTTGGATAGCATCCACTTTGGCCTGTAGGGGGCTGATAGTTCCTTGACCCACCTGGTGTCCAAGGTAAGTCACTCTGTTTAGGCCTATTTGACACTTCTTAGCCTTAACAGTTAGTCCTGCCTCCCTTATGCGCTCAAGGACTTTTTGTAGATGTTCCAGGTGGTCTGCCCAGGAATCCGAAAATATGGCCACATCGTCAAGGTAGGCGACTGCATATTCTCCTAATCCCGCTAGGAGACCATCTACAAGTCTTTGGAAAGTGGCGGGTGCATTTCGCAGCCCGAAAGGGAGTACATTAAATTCATACAGCCCGAGATGTGTGATGAAGGCTGACCTTTCCTTGGCAGATTCATCTAGCGGTACCTGCCAGTACCCCTTGGTTAAGTCCAAGGTAGAGATGAACTGGGCCCTTCCCAGTTTCTCTAATAGTTCATCTGTGCGTGGCATGGGATAGTTGTCTGGGCGAGTTACAGCATTTAGCTTACGGTAGTCCACGCAAAAACGTATTTCCCCATCTGGTTTGGGAACTAGAACCACTGGAGATGCCCATGCACTTTCAGAGGGGCGGATTACACCCATCTGTAACATATCCTGGATCTCCCGTTCTATAGCAGTTTTAGCTTGAGGAGACACCCGGTAAGGGTGGACCCTAATTGGGTGAGCATTACCTGTGTCAATGGAGTGGTATGCCCGTTCAGTCCGTCCTGGGGTGGCTGAGAACGTTGGCGCGTAGCTAGTGCACAGCTCCTGGATCTGCTGTCGCTGCATACGCCCAAGGGTCATGGAGAGGTTCACCTCTTCCACACCACCAGCACATTTCCCTTCGTAGTAAACACCTTCAGGCCACTCAGCGTCGTCTCCTCCCTGGGCTGTAAACTGACAAACCTTTAATTCTCTGGAATAAAAGGGCTTTAGAGAATTAATATGGTACACCTTAGGCTTTCGGTTGGAGGTGGGGAATGCTATGAGATAATTAACAGCTCCCAGGCGCTCCTGGACCACGAATGGCCCTTCCCACGATGCTTCCATTTTATGGGCCTGGAGCGCCTTTAAGACCATGACCTGGTCTCCTACTTTGAAGGAACGCTCTCTGGCATGTTTATCATACCAGGCTTTTTGCTCTTTTTGAGCATCCTGTAAGTTTTCTCTAGCAAGGGCTAAAGAGGTTCGGAGGGTGTTTTGTAGGTTGGTTACAAAGTCCAGAATGTTAGTTCCTGGAGAAGGTGTAAATCCCTCCCATTGCTGCTTCACCAACTGCAATGGCCCCTTAACCTCACGGCCATATACAAGTTCAAATGGGGAAAACCCTAAACTGGGATGAGGTACAGCTCTGTAGGCAAAGAGCAACTGCTGCAATACTAGGTCCCAATCATTGGAGTGCTCATTTACGAATTTACGTATCATGGCCCCCAAAGTTCCATTAAACTTCTCCACCATGCCATTTGTTTGATGATGGTAAGGAGTGGCAACCAAGTGATTTACCCCATGAGCTTCCCAAAGGTTTTTCATAGTTCCTGCCAGGAAATTAGTCCCTGCATCTGTGAGGATGTCGGAGGGCCAACCTACCCTGGCAAAAATGTCTGCTAGTGCCTGGCACACACTTTTAGCCCTGGTGTTGCTTAGAGCTACTGCTTCCGGCCATCGGGTGGCAAAATCCATGAAAGTCAGTATGTACTGCTTTCCTCTGGGTGTCTTTTTCGGAAAAGGACCCAGAATATCCACAGCTACTCGCTGAAATGGAACTTCAATGATGGGGAGTGGCTGGAGAGGAGCTTTGACCTGGTCTTGGGGTTTTCCCACTCTTTGGCACACCTCACAAGACTGGACATAGGTAGAAACATCCTTGCCCATTCCCTCCCAGTGGAATGACCCCCCCAAACGGTCTTTGGTCCTGTTCACCCCAGCATGGCCACTAGGGTGATCATGGGCTAAGCTCAAGAGCTTGGCCCGGTATTTAGTTGGAACTACCAACTGTCTCTGAGGATGCCAGTCTTCCTGGTGTCCCCCAGAAAGAGTTTCCTTGTATAAAAGTCCTCTTTCTACAACAAACCTGGATCGATTAGAAGAGCTGAGAGGCGGTGGGTTGCTCCGTGCCGCCGTCCAAGCTCTCTGGAGGCTTTCATCTGCTTCCTGTTCGGTCTGGAACTGTTCCCTTGATGCTGGAGACATCAGTTCCTCATGGGATTGTGGACCTAGGCTTGGTCCCTCTGGAAGCGATATAGGGGATGGAGCTGTTTCTGTTGACTGTGAACCGCTCTCCGCTGGTGCACTATGTTGGGATTCAGGCTCCGGCTGAGCCTCTTGTGTAGGGTTATCGGCTGCTGCCAGTTCAGGTTCGGTGGGGCCCTCTGGTGTTGAGGTTGCAAGTACTGGATTCAGTGCTGACACGGGGTCTGGTGTTGGTTGTTCGGCTGGTTCCGGTTCTGGGACTGGTTCCGTCTGGGTCTCTGGGACTGGATCCACTACTGCTGTTGCAGACATTGGCCTGGGGTCCAGGTCCATCACCTCTGACTGGGTCCTGATAGAAGTTTCCGGAACAGAGCTAGGCCTCACGGCTTGTTTAGCCTGGTTGCGGGTGACCATTCCCACCCTCTTGGCCTGCTTCACATGATTGGCCAAGTCTTCCCCCAACAGCATGGGGATGGGATAATCATCATAGACTGCAAAAGTCCACATTCCTGACCAGCCCTTGTACTGGACAGGCAACTTGGCTGTAGGCAAATTGAAAGAGTTGGACTTGAAGGGTTGAATCGTCACTTGGATCTCTGGGTTGATTAAATTGGGGTCCACTAAGGAAGCATGGATAGCTGACACTTGTGCTCCGGTGTCCCTCCACGCGGTGACCTTCTTCCCGCCCACACTCACAGTTTCCCTCCGCTCCAAGGGTATCTGGGAGGTATCTGGGCCTGTGGACCTCTGGTGTGATTCCGGTGCAATGAACTGTAATCTGTTGGGGTTCTTGGGGCAGTTGGCCTTTACATGCCCCAGCTCGTTACACTTAAAACATCGTCCAGCTGACGGGTCACTGGGACGAGGAGGGTTGCTGGAGAACGGGGTGGTGGGACGATAAGGGGTCTGGAGGGTTCTTTGGGAGGTAGGTGGGGCTTTGGGCGGCCCCCGGTAATAGGGTGTGGTCTGGGGTGGTCCCTTCTGGTCTCCGCTCCAACTGCGACCAGTTTTCTTCTTCTCTGCCACCTCCACCCATCTGGCTCCAATCTCTCCTGCCTCGATTACAGTTTTGGGTTTCCCATCTAGGATGTATCTTTCTATTTCCTCAGGAACACCCTCTAAGAATTGTTCCATTTGCATTAGGAAGGGCAAATTTACTGGAGATTCAACACTTGCTCCTGATATCCAGGCATCCCAATGTTTCACAATGTGGTAGGCATGTCGGGTAAATGACATGTCTGGTTTCCACCTTAGGGCTCTGAACCTCCGACGAGACTGCTCGGGTGTTATCCCCATTCTGACTCTCGCCTTGGATTTAAACAGTTCATACTTGTTCATGTGTTCTTTAGGCATTTCAGCTGCCACCTCAGCTAAGGGTCCACTGAGCTGCGGCCTCAGCTCTACCATGTATTGGTCAGTAGAGATGCTGTACCCAAGGCAGGCCCTTTCGAAGTTTTCTAAGAAGGCCTCAGTATCATCACCTGCCTTGTAGGTGGGGAACTTTCTGGGATGGGAAGTGGTACCTGGAGAAGGATTGCTAGGGTTTGTTGGTATATTCTGCTGGGCCTTTATCCTCTCCATCTCCTCCACATGCTTCCTTGCCTCCATTTCCCTCTTGTGGGCAGCCTCCTGTACCTCCTTCTCCAGCCGCATGAGTTCTATCTGTCTTTCATGTTCCCTTTGTTTTTCCTCAGCCTGAAATTTGGCTAATTCCAGCTGTAGTCGAGCTGAGGATTTGGTCATTCTAACCTCTCTGTTTTTAACTAACTTTACACCTGAGGTTTAGAAATAAACAAACAAAACTTGGCTGTAAAATTTTGCTGTGCTGGAATAGAATACCTATTCTCTGATAGTGATTGTCAGCCTACAGAAAAAGACAATTCCCTTGTCTCTGCTCTGGGCCCAAATTAAAGCAAAAAACCTCCAACTACTTGGAAACCTGCTTACCCAGCCCAACGAAGAAAAAAAAAAAAATTTCTTTTCAAACCTGTGCTCCTTGTAAAACAAAAAAAAAAATCAAAATCCTAAAAAAAACCCTGCCACTTTTGTCTCCAGGCAAATGGGTAGAGCACACACCCCCTATTTACTTTTAGGAAGAAAAGAAAAAAAAAAACAAACCTCTGGGTTGGAAGACTGTGAATTTCCCTGCAGGAGTTAAGTACCCTGCCTCCAGGCAAATGAAACCTGCAATTCACAAGATAATCCCCTTTTGTCTCTGCTTGGCCACAAAGCAGAGAGAAACCAAGCTGCTTTCAGTTTCAAAGCTGCCTTCTGGACTTCCTAAAAATTCCTTTTTAAAATCTGTATTTCTAGTTCAAAAAAATCTCAACTGGATCTCAAAATGATTTCAGGTTAATCCCACCACTGTGCCACCATGTCAAGGTTCCTCCCCCACTCTGAACTCTAGGGTACAGATGTGGGGACCTGCATGAAAAACCTCCTAAGCTTATCTTTACCAGCTTAGGTCAAAACTTCCCCAAGGTACAAAATATTACCCCCGTTATCCTTGGAATGGCCGCTACCACCACCAAACTAATACTGGTTACTGGGGAAGAGCTGTTTGGACGCGTCCTTCCCCCCAAAATACTTCCCAAAACCTTGCACCCTACTTCCTGGACAAGGTTTGGTAAAAAGCCTCACCAATTCGCCTAGGTGACTACAGACCCAGACCCTTGGATCTTAAGAACAATGAACAATCCTCCCAACACTTGCACTCCCCCTTTCCTGGGAAATGTTGGATAAAAAGCCTCACCAATTTGCATAGGTGACCACAGACCCAAACCCTTGGATCTGAGAACAATGAAAAAGCATTCAGTGTTTTACAAGAAGACTTTTAATAAAAAATAGAAGTAAATAGAAATAAAGAAATCCCCCCTGTAAAATCAGGATGGTAGATATCTTACAGGGTAATTAGATTCAAAAACATAGAGAACCCCTCTAGGCAAAACCTTAAGTTACAAAAAAGATACACAGACAGAAATAGTTATTCTATTCAGCACAATTCTTTTCTCAGCCATTTAAAGAAATCATAATCTAACACATACCTAGCTAGATTACTTACTAAAAGTTCTAAGGCTCCATTCCTGTTCTGTCCCTGGCCAAGACGACTACAGACAGACCCACAAAACCTTTGTTTCTCTCCCTCCTCCCAGCTTTTGAAAGTATCTTGTCTCCTCATTGGTCATTTTGGTCGGGTGCCAGCGAGGTTACCTTTAGCTTCTTAACCCTTTACAGGTGAGAGGAGCTTTCCCCTGGCCAGGAGGGATTTCAAAGGGGTTTACCCTTCCCTTTATATTTATGACAAGCACAGAGGAGAAAACTAATCAGCAAGCTGTGCCAAAGGCTCACTAGTAGCACATAGGGTACTATATGGCAGTGAATGGAAATTTTAAAAAGAACTTGGGTAAAAACCTAATATAAAGAGGTTTGGTGCACTGCAACTCCTCCTGAGCTTGAAGAGAGCTGAAGGTAATCAACACCTCACAGGCTCAGACTGGAATACAGCTGGGTGGGAAATGGTTTTCCTGTCCTGCAAACATTTTTGACTGGCATGTTTTCCCATTTTGAAACAGGACAAAAAGTCAAAATGTCAACTTTTCTTTTCTTTTTCATTTTAGATGAGTCAGAATACTTTGAAATGTTTAATTTTGTTTTGGATCTCTTCCTCTTTTTATTATTTTTCTGTCTAATTAGCTAACATTTTGAAACAGTTATTTTGAACTGGAAAAACTGATTTTTTTTCTTTTGAAAATATCTAAATGAAACATTTTGAAAATTTAAAAAAAAATCTCCATTTATTTTTGACTCAGGAAATTATTGAACCTGACCCTGCTTTTCAAGAATTTGGTGTTTTTCAAGAAAAAACAATTTGTCAAAACATTTCCAACAAGTGCTAGACTGGAACTTTTTGAAATTTTTAAAAGAAAATATTTTCTTGCCAAAAATATTTCATTGAAAACGTTGAGGGGGAAGAGGGAAATGTCATTTTTAATGACATTTTACAATGTGAAATTTTGAAATTAAGTTAATTTTTATTTAGTTTTGATTTCCAAAAACCAAATTATTTTCAATTTTACCTCTTTCTCATCCTTTTTCCCCCTGAATCCAAAAGAATTAATTGTGGGTAGGGTGGTTGGGGATGGATTGCTTCCCCACTTTTTTCTTTTTCTTTTCCTTTTCCTTATCTCACCGTGGGACCTGATCCAGTAGGCATACTCAGAGCACACAGAAATTTGCACAAAACACCCAGGGAGTGAAGGAGGTGGTCTCCCTTATAGCCTGAGGTCCATTAGTTGGGGCTCTCAGTTACAATGTGGGAGACCCAGCTTCAATTATTGCCTGTGTCTGATATGGTGAAAAGAATCTCTCACCAAACTGGTGGGCCATGAGATATTCTGTTGTGGGTCTCTCTGTTTCTCATGTTGTAGTTGATCCGTTGTGTATAAATACTTAAAAATACACTGGACCAGAGAGACAGTCAGAATGACTTCATAGGCATATGGCTAAAAGTTATAACGGGGCCACTGCCTGCTTTGGTGGAAGTGGCATTTCTTGGGGAAAAAAGACTTAGGTGAGAATCCCAAGCAAAGATAAAGGCCTTCATCTGCCCTTGGGCTTAGGCCACAGACCTTTTCTTAGCCAAGAGGGAATGCTATCTTAGGGAAGCTCTCTGTTCAGCATGCCGGCTTCTGTGGACCCCATTCTTATGTGCTTCTCTCCCCACAGCCCATGTATGGTATAGAGAGCGTAGGTGCCTAACATGGGGCTGTGGTTTCCACTGGGAGCAACCTGCCTAAAATTTCCAAACCAAGTATGGTCAAATATAACCAGAAGAAACCCAGTGTAAACAAAGAGCTACTATTCTAAGCTACTATTCTATGCTGTGTACAACTCCTAGCACTTCATAACTGAAAAAATGGGACATCAACACATGGTTATGTTCCTTTGAACTTCATTGAAAAATATTGTCCATGCTCTGAGATCCTATAGGAAATCTGGGATCTCAGTTAGGAAAATGCCTTGACCAAAGTTGCAGAAAAGTGAAATTAAAGAACAGCTGACTGACTTATTTTAAGACAAGACAGTAAAATAAGGCATAATCAGTAGAGGAATAAAAAAGAGAAGAGACAGCTCTTTCTCCTTCCATCCTTAACATGCAGAACATATGGTCTGAATAAAGATATAGAAAAGATTCTGGACCCTAGGAAACCAGATCGTAGAAGCTAGAGATTGTGTGTTGTGAGCCAGCCAAAGCCAACCTGTTGGTGATAGTACCCTAGGTGCACAGCCCATTTCCCCTGAAATATCAATTATAAAAAGTGTATGACATACATATCTTTTAAATGATCATAGACCATATGTACTCCGCA
Source organism: Lepidochelys kempii (assembly GCF_965140285.1). Taxonomy (NCBI): domain Eukaryota; kingdom Metazoa; phylum Chordata; order Testudines; family Cheloniidae; genus Lepidochelys; species Lepidochelys kempii. The sequence continues at coordinate 62,378,203 of NC_136382.1, forward strand.
GCAGCTGCTTCCTAAATCTGGTAGAAGGCCCTTGGTTTCTGCAGTAACCTATTACAACAGGCTGGAAGTATTGCAGCAGATTCGAGTACATTTAAAAAACAGCAGCACTGTATTGAATTAAATATGAAAATGAGTAATACACTCAGGACAGTACCCACTGTTATTTACTTTTTATATTAAATTCAGTCTGCTTTATGCTGCTTATTAACCTTCAGTTTTTTCAGTGCGCTGCAAAATTTTGTATTGAAAACACCTAATTATACGGAAGCTGGCAGGTAGGAAGCTGGAGATTTTGGCAGCTGCTTAGGCGACCACTGGGCCTTTTGGCACTGGAACACACACTTAAAGATTTCTGCTGACACAGTCAGCAGGAATATACTTATGTGGACATTAAGTTACAATGATTGAGTTTTGCAGTTAACACTATAGAGAGATCAATGGGCAACTCATAACTTCCAGAGCTGCTGTTTCAGGCTGGCTATAAAATGAACAGGGCAGCTCTTCTTTGGGTTCCACTTGGATCCCATCAGGACCAGTGTAACCACTAGGTGAACCAGGCAGCCACCTAGGGCGCCAAGATTTGGGGGCACCAAAAAGCGGTGCCCCCTAATTTTTTTTTACACTATTGCTTAGGAGCAGGTACCTGTCAGTCTCCAGTGCTCGGGCCGCGCCATGGCCAGCAGCCTCTTCACCTCGTAGTCTCCCCTGCTTGCCCAGGGGCCACTCCTCCTCTCAGGCTCCCCAGCTGCTGCCTCCGCGGCCGGACATGGGCAGGGGGTGCCGCCATGGAGAGACGCAAGGGGCCAGTCTTGGCTGGAGCCCCGCACCTGCCGACCAAGAGCAGCAGGAACCAGGCGCCGCTCAGGAGGAGCCGGGCCGCCCGAGCCCAGGGCAGCGGCAGCCTCCGCAGCAGCAGGGGCAGGCGGGGACAGTAGGCGCACTGGGCTCGGGCCGCCCAGCTGCCCCCAAGCAGTGCCCGGTTCCTGCTGCTCTCAGCCGGCAGGTGTGGGGCCCCAGCCGAGCCCGGCCCCTTGCGTCTCCTCTGCGGTGGCGCCCCGCAACCCGCGTACTCCCTGACATGGGAGAAACTCCGAGGTGAAGAGGCTGCTGGCCCTGGTGCGGCCCAAGCGCTGGAGACTGACAGATACCTGCCCCTGCCCCATCCCAGCACCGCCTGCCCCCAGCCTGGTGAGTGTTACCTGCCCCACCAGCCTCAGTGCCCTGCCCCATACTGTCAGCTACCCCAAGCTCACAGTGACACCAGCACCCCTTGGCAAAGGGCCCCCTGATCTTCACAAATACCTGTCACTGCAGGCCTGACAAACTCACTGCACCCCACACGTGTCTTACAGGACACTTACCCACAAAGAGAAACGTAGAAGGGATCTACACAAGGCTGGTAACTTGTCAAGAGTGAGAATCTTTGTGAGATGTGTGCATGGGTAATATTGAGGGAATAATGTATTTACCTTAAAAGTCTGCTTTACAGAGTTGGAGTAGAAATTAGTCAACAGGGGATAATGCCCTTTGGGGCAAGGGGGATTTGTCACCCTGCCTAACCTGGCTGGTGATGCAATGCAAGGCTCAATTGTTTAGCTTTGCACAATAGTAAGACTTTGAATGGGACACCACCAGAGGCAATGGAAAACAATTGAAATGCCTTAAAGGTAAAAAAGAAACATTAGAACAGCCATTACCCATTCTGACAGGCTGTTTATAATGCTAAGTTTACTAGTTTTCGGAGGTTGTCGGGGCCGGGGGAGGGCGCAAGGTGGAAGTTTCGCCTAGGGTGCAAAATATCCTTGCACCAGACCTGGATCCCATATTAAGATTTTTTTAACACTGTCAGGGACCTAAATGTAATTTTTTTAAAATGAAACCATAGATTTAGCAGCACAGTTTTGCTTGTGGAGGTCCAATCCCCTGAACACAAAATTGTGGAAATACACAAGGCCCTGATTATAACAAATCACCACCTGCCTGCTGCCCTTAAAGCACAGACTAGAGTTGATGCAAATAAAGGAAATACAATGTGACTCATAAAGTCGTATGTTTTCTTCCCTTTTTCCATTTTCTTCTTTTCCCTTCTCTTTTTTCATCTCTCACTTTTCTTGTATCTCTATTCCATTTTCTTTCTCTCCCTTTTTTTCCCTGACTCATTTTGGCCCGGATTCAGTAAATCACTTAAGCAATGCTTAAATCCCATTTAAGCCAATCAAGCCTAAGCATATTCTTAAATTTAGGCATGCGGAAAGTGCTTCGCTAAATGGAAGATGCTTAGTTAGGTGCTTATGTACTTTGCTGAATTGGGGCCTGAATTATTTTGCTTTCTTTCAAGTCTGGACTCCCCTCTGTGGCGCCCCTTTGTCTCTGTCCCTCTGACTCTTACATTATAGCCTTCACTTCCATCTATTTCTCGCCTTCTCTCCTATATGCCTCCCCAGTTGACACCCTATGACACCTATTCTTCTTTCCCTCTCACCATTTTTTCTCCTTCCCTCCCCCCTCCCATGTCTCATTCTTACTTTCCTTCTCCTAGCCCTTCAAAGGTTCTTTTTGTCAGGGCTTTGGTGCGGAGCCTGGAGCTGGAGCATGGAGCAGCGGAGCTGCAAGTTTTTGCCCAGAGCTGGAGCGGAGCCGGAGCACAGAAAATCTTGACTGCTCCACTGCTCCAGTTTTTTTTTGTTTCTTTTTTTCATTTTCAATCCAAAATGAATGATATTTAGCAAGAAAGTCCTAAAGGTGCCAAAAAGTTTCAGATTGTATAACAATTGATATTAACATCTACTTTACCACTTTACGTAATATGTCAGTTATTCTCACTTCAGCCAAAATCAAGATTTAATGTACAGATACAAAATTACAAAGTTTTTTGGAGATATGTTTTATTAAAGAATCAGATAATTATCAGACATCCGGCAACACTGCAGACTGCTCCCACCCTTGTGCCAAGGTTAGGCGAGTACGTATTCACGTAGATTAGTTAGATAGATTAGTATGTCGTGATACTTCTTTTGTAAGTGTTGATCAACGAGTCGCGCTGAATGCTGCAATTATGGAAAAGTGTGATGCAACACGCAACATTTAAGATATCACAAACAGGTATACTGCAAAAAAAATAATGTTTTTGTTTATTGATATATTAAGATATCGCTAGAGATATTAACCACTTAAGCTCATTTCTGACACGGGCTTCTGTTACTGGTACATTTGTTCATTTGTACATGCTCCTGTATCACTCTGGCAGACTTATTTTAGATGTCATCTGTTCAGCGGTCTTTTGGTAGCGTTGTTTGTAATTTTAAATTTACTGAAAAAGTCGCATGCAGCAGGCATATAAATAAACAATAAACATTTTTGCATAAATTAGGAGTGATTTTTGTGATATATCCAGAGTGATTGGAAAATGTCCAACACAACTTTGGGGGTGAATCCTTAGATCATTTTCAGAAAAAACATTTCTGTGAACACATGTCCTAAAATTCTTCCTAAGGGAGCTACAGTCCCTTCAAGGAGGTGATGAAAAGTTAATTTCTGATTAATATCTCAAAAACGCTTTAATATAAAGTAATGAAATTATGTCTGTGTCTTAGCGTTAGTATGTGCTACCATATTACATTATCCAAAATTATTTAAACCATAGGCATCCTGAACTGGCGGTTGGTCATTTTTATTTCATATTTCGAGAAAGTCTTGTCGTCGACTGCCCCCTGGCTACAAACGGTAATATTATGTTCTATAATAAGTTAATAATTTTTGGTTATTATTTATTATTAAGGTTAAAATTTATGGTTCCAAAGTTGAAAAATAAGTAATAAGTAAAATTGTTTGTATCATTCTAAGCATCTAAGCAGATTAAAATTTTTAAACAGTTTTCTCGGAAACGGTTAATTATACAAAATAAATTAAGAGAACCATTTTAATGCATGTTTTAGCATTAAATCATATTCGAGGGTCGTATCTGTTAAATAGTCAAAGATTTAAAAAATATTAAATAAAATTGGCCCAATCCCCTCAGTTCATGATGCCTGTGGTTTAAATAATTTTATTTGAATGATGTTGTATGATAGAATGTTGGAAATAAACTTTAATGGAAAAGCGGATTCACATTGTAAGCACAGTCTTTTTAGTAAAGAAAGCAAATTTTCAGAAATATGTTTTTCCTTCATCAGACTGGAAACATTATACAAGATAGAACCTGTTATTTGCTCTATCTTGTATAATCTATTCAGGCTGACGAAGCAAAAACATATTTCCAAAAATTTGCTCTCTTTACTAAAAGGACTGTGCTTGCAATTTGAATCCGCTTTCCCATTAAAGTTTTCAACCTTGTAACGTGTAGCCTCGTTACTTCCCAACAATTAATGTTGTAGAACAGCAATAGCATGTACTAACACTATGGCACATACCAGATTTCATTGATATATCTATATTAAAGCGTTTTTGAGATATTAATTAAAAACTTGGAAAATATTTGGAATATTTTTACCGCAAAATTTCATAAGAAAAACTAACTTGCAATTTATAAATAAAAATGTATATTAATTATGTATATTTAAACTACTTCTTACTTCATTAAAACTGCAAGAAACATGTTAACATATTAAAACATACTTTAATAATAATTTTGCGTAAAAAAAACAAATGTGATCATTTTTGTCCAGAAAATCCAAAATAAATTTGAAGTACCTTAAGTGGTTAAGATATCACAAGCAGGTACATTATTTAAAAATGTAATTCTTTTGTTCATTACTGTTCAAAGATCATCACAGGAAGCATTTGGATGTGGTATCAGCACAAGAAGATTTGGCCATGGCTTCAACAAAAAAAAATCAAGTCTGCCCCCCATGATTGATAGCCGATTTACGGAAAAGGATCTCAATGACGACTTTACTTTTCAGTTTGAAAAGCCCAAATTTGGGCTTTGGGGAAAAGCAAAGAAGAAATCGGCAACGTGCAAGGTGGAAAAGGAAGTGAATGGCGAGCTCAAACCATGTAGCTTCAAGACAAGTGAAGCAAGTGCCGTGAAAAGTTTCAACCTTTGGCAGCATGTAAAACGTAACCATCCTGAAAATTATGCTGCTCTGGTTACAAAAAGGACCAGGAAGATGAGGCAAAACAGAAGCTGATGTGGCTAAACAACATTCATCTGGCTCTTTGAAAACTCCTGGAGAAATGATTTTTTGTGGAGCTTCATCTGAAAAGAAACCCAAAATTTAGCAAACAAAACTTGACTCATAAGTCCTCAAAGGTTACAATCACCATGGATGCAAATACTTTCTGTGAAGGGCTGATAGAAATGGTTTGCTTGAGTTCAACACCACTCACTACCTTCAGGCTGAAGAACAAAGGATTCCAAAAAATTGCAGGTGAAATTGGTTGGCAGCTTGGTGTTTCAATGGGGCACGATGCAGTTCATCATTTAGTTGTCAGCACAGCTGAGTCTGGTGGTGGAGAGCTCAAGAAAGCTTTGGAGCAAAAATTGTGCTATCTGAGAATGGAAGTGGCAACCCATGGAAACAGAATTTTCCTTGCAATCAATGCTCAGCACTACGAAGAAGGAAAAGATAAAGCTGTGGTAAAAATCTTGGACATAATCGACACTGAAGGGTGTCACAATTCTTCATATGTGAAAAGTCAAGTAAAAGCTATTTTAGAAAAATTTGGGATCAGTGAAATGCAAGTGCTGAGCATCTGCATTGACAATGCAGCAAACATGACATATGCCATCAAATTTCAGCGAGGACAATGAAACCATTTTTACCTCTGAGAACATGGATGTGTATAGAACTGAAGCTATTTTGCCTGATGAAGGAACTAAAGGAATGGATGAAATCGAATTCAACATGGATGCTGCTGAGCAATGGGTTAATGACCCTAGCCTCATACTTCCAACATGGCTTCAGGAGGATGACTCAAAAGTCCAGCTGATGAGGTGTGGTATTAACACTCTTCAGTTGGCAATCTGGGATGGACTGAACAAAGAACATGAGAAGAAATTTCTGGCAAAAATTCAACAAGTCGTTATCAAACTATGAACCCCAAGTATTCGAAGTGTTCTGCTTGATCTACATGGAGTAACTCAATCATTGGATACTGTGACTCGCTGGGGTTCAACATTTGTGATGATTGATTGGCTTCTTGTTTTTCAATCTTACTGTGAACAAGTGGCTGCTGCTGGAACAAGAGAATTCAAGTTAACAAAAGCTGAATGGGACAAAGTGAAGAACCTGCGAGACCTCTTGGCAAATCCAAACCAAACAACCGTGAATCTTCAAGCTGTCGATGTAACCTCGGGAGTTTTAATGAAGGAATGGTGAAAACCGTCAAAATTCTTGCAAGAAAATAGTGGACAAATTGCAGAAGGAATTCTATCCTCCATGCAGAAACGCGAAGAGAAGCTTTTTGACAATATTAATTTCCTTGCTGGAGTTTATGTTGACCCAGAGTATCGGATTCTTCTTACCTCAAGGGAAATACCAAAGGCAAAGGAATGGCTCCTTGATACTGCTCAATGACTCGAAAACCAAAATTTATTGCTACATCTGAACTCGGCGAAAGAGGTTGAAGAAAACGAAACACAACAAAAGGAGTCATCAACAATTGAATTTGCAGTTTCGGAAAGTTCACATCCTTCAGAAATAGCAAGCTGTTCTCAAACTTCCGTCTCCACTTTGAACTTGTTCGAGCGTCCATCCCTGAGACATCTTCAACCATCACAGGGAAATGGAGATAATTCAAGCACCAATTCTTCAGAAGATGACTCCTTCGAAAAGGAATTGGATAAACAAGAAAGACGCCGGCAAGTTTCTGCGATTCATAAATGTAATGAAGCATTATTCAAGACAAACTTTCAGGAAGATTGTGAGGCGATGGAATCTACTGGTAGGCTAAAAGTTAAGTCTGTTTTTGAGGCCATTCAGAGCTACCCACACCGCATTCAGGTTGCCTGTAGAATTGCTTCAAGCATGCCAACAACTCAAGCTAGTATAGAGCGACTGTTTTCGGCTTTAAAGTTAATTTTAAATAATTTGCAGCAGGCTTTGAAAGATGACTTGATTTCTGCAATAATTTTTTCCAGAATGAATTATGAATGATTCTAATTTGTATCATTGTGGTGACATTTAAATTGTTTTAAAAATCTGAATAAAAATAATGTTTTTTCAAAATTATGCACTTTTTTATTTAGTTAAAAATTAATTTGAGGCAGAGTGCAGAGCGGAGTCGGAGCAGTCACTATTGGGGCCAGAGGGGAGCTGGAGTGGAGCAATTCAAAAATTTGATTGCTCCAAATCCCTGGTTTTTGTTGCCTCAGGTGAAGTTATGCCTATCTCTCTCCACTTCATTGCTTACTATCCATGATTTGACCCTCATAATTAGATCTGAAAATTTCTGAGTGTAGGAGCTAATAACCTGCCAGATTTGTATACCCTCATTGGACTCTGCAGGCTTCTTACCTTCCGATGTGTGTGATGTTTCCTGTGTGTTTGGGTTTGTTTATAGCCCAAGAAATCTTTGCTAATAAAGTAGGCAGCTGGATCAAGCACCCCATCCTGTCAGTGCCTGTGCCTGAATATTCAGCGTAAAAGCTCACCATTTTGAAAGAATAGGGGCTGCATCCAGTGCAAGGTACTAACCATGTTAAGTCCCTACTGGAGACTGGTTAGCAAGTCTCTGAATGGGATTTTAGTCGTGCCAACCTAGATGGATTAGTATAGATCAGGGGTTCTCAAACTGGGGGTTGGGACCCCTCAGGGGGTCGTGAGCTTATTACATGTGGGGTTGTGAGCTGTCAGCCTCCACCCCAGACCCCACTTTGGCTCCAGGATTTATAATGGTCTTAAATATATAAAAAGTGTTTTTAATTTATAAGAGGGTGTCGCACTCAGAGGCTTGCTTCCTGAAAGGGGTCACCAGCACAAAAGTTTGAGAACCACTGGTATAAATGGTCAAGGTGTGGCCAGTCTGGTGCTACACCAGCAGCATGAGCAAGCCCTAACTCCTCATACCCAGTCCCTTTTCTGGTTCTGCTATGCACAGCAAAGGCAGGAGTTGGCCCTAATTACATCTAAATGCTGTATTTCTTTGCTTCTTCACAGGATTGTAAGTACAGCTGCTCAGAAATTTTTTCACATAATGTTTTTTTCATTGGAAAATACCAATTCATCAACTTTGAAACTGTTTACAAAAAAAGGGCCTGATTTGATCAATTTCTCATTTTTGAAAAATTGAACCCATTTCCCTGCCCAGTTCTAATGGTAAGGCAGCTCCTGTGGTGATTGTTTTATACTTATCCGGCAAAGCTTTATTTTGTTGCTGTCCAGCTGCATTTGTATATTTTTTATTATGTTCCATGGCAATGCATACTAATTTACTTTCTCTGCTTGTCATCTTGGTAACCACTGGTCTGACATTCATCCTGGTTTATAGCACAAAAGTAATTTAATACTTTAATAATGGAATAAATTATGTACTATAACTCCAGTCTTAAATACCTATTTCATTAACATTTTATTATTTTATTTTGCACATAAGAACTACAGTATAACTCCCTGTTGCTATAGTAAATCATTTTACAACTTTATTTAATATATGGTGATGATATTAAATTCCAGATCCCTTGCCCTATATCATACTAAATATACCTGAGACAGATGTTACAAATTTCATTTGCTGAACCATTAAGAGATCACAAATGCATCTGAGAAATTTAGCCTCTGAAATAGATTAATATTTTGGATTTATCACAGCAACAGCCTCATTTACACTTAAATATGAATAGTATAAAAAACTAACTTGTTCCTCATTTACAAATTGTTTTATGGATGGCTTGAAAATATAGAAGAGGTGTCTTACAGCCCATCACAAACAACATAACCTAAACTGGCAGAGAGAGAGTTAACTGAAGCCAGAGAGTAATTAGTGCACCCAGTTGTCCCCGGAGGATGACCCAAACCCAATTTAGGATTAGGCTCCACTGGGGAGGAGCTGGGTGACTGATTAATAAAGAAAGGAGTTCATGCCAGTACAAGGCAGATATGAGGTCTATGGGGAAAGTAGGCCTTCAGATCTTCTCCTGAGAAGGGAGCTCTGGTAAAGGCCTAGGAAAGACAGTGGAGTGGAGTATGTTCCAGTTGTGAAACTTAACAAAAAGTAAGACCCCCAGGAAGGTAGTCCCGGGGTTGGATTTCTGGAGGAAAGAGAGATGATACAGAGAGAGCCTTGAGAGAGGCAGACAAGAGCCAGGCCTCCAAAGAGAAAATCCTGGGAGGTGTCATTGGTACTGGAGCCAGAAGGAGTCTGCAGGAGTGAGTCCAGAAAGCGGCTGTGGAACAGGCCTAGAGGCAGGCTGAGCCAGCGAGTGGTCCAGGGAGACAGCAAAGAGTGCAGAGTAAGGGTACAGACCACAGCTGTTTGTTACAAGATTCCTGGACTGGAGCCCAAAGTAAAAGGAGGGCCTGCGTTCCTTGACAGGCCAACAAGGAAGGTGAAGTGAAAACCTCTTATTACAAGGGAAGTAAAGACCAATGACTGAGCCCAGAGCCAGGCCAAAAACCTGCAGCAAGGTCATTGGACTATTGTTTTGTGTGATTCTGTTACTCCAGAAGGGCTGGGACTGTACATGACCTGGCTGGAGAGCTGAGTCACAAGAAAAAGCAGGCCACTACATAGCTGGAGTGGCTCTCAGCAGGGGGCGCCAGAGGAGGCAAGCCTCTACATTGCATCTAGCAATGATGGGGTATACTGGTGGGTAAGTCACTCTTCTGCAGTGTCACTAGTTTCACTTTGTTTAAACACCATTAACTGTATTTCAAGTTGGTTTTACGACTCATGTCCTATAGGGACATCAGTGGTACATTTTGCTTTGCTAGACATTTCCTTCTTAGAGCCTGATCCAACACACAAGGAACTCAATATGAATCTTTTCACTGACTTCAGTGGGCACTGGGATCAGATTTCAGTGTCCAGTGTGTGGAAATAATGTACTATGTGTTTGTGCAACTGATAAATATTTATAATATAGGTGGTGTTACAATAGCTCCCAAAGCGCTTAGTCAGGATCAAAGGACCATTATTATAGAGGTGGATGCAGTCCATGCCCAAAAGAGTTTATTATCTATGGCCTGATCCTGCAAATACTTAAGTACATGATTAACTTTAAAAGTGAGTCACCCTATTGACTTAAATGAGACTACTTCTATGAGGAAAATTAATTAAAATTAATTAATGTGTGTTTGCAGGATCAGGACTTAAGAAAGAACTTTAGATTAAAACTTAAGAATTAAAAGAAATTGACGTGTTTAATCAAAGGTTCTGTACCTGTTCATTGTTAGAAAAATGTGAAATTCTTCACAGCCTAGTATAATTTTTCCATACATTTAACTGGGTAATTAATCAAGCTATGGCTCTACATTTTGTAACTGGTATGACTATATCTCTAATGTTTAATAGTTTAGTCTAATACGAAACCATACAAAATACAATACAACTTAAAAGAAAGATTCACCACAGTATTCAAAACCTCTGACAATCTGACCTACTAGTCTTGTTCAGAGTCAGCTGGTATGTATAACTCTCTTGACTTAATATGAGAAATCAGAAAGGACCCAATGCCTCCCACATTTAGGGTGGATGGGAGTCAGAGATTGTAAAGCTGGATGGAAAGGATTTGTTCAGCTCCAATTGCATGCTCATTTGAAGAGGAGAACTAACACTACTTGCTCAGCCATCCTCCTCCCCTCCACCACTCTGCATCACATACATGTTCGTGTTACTGGGCCCTCATTGTTTTGCTCCAAGTAAATAAAATACACTTTTGTTATAGGTGGGGTTGATAGCATTGCCTGTTGTAAATAATGTGTAGTTTATCCTCAAAAGAAGTGCCAGAGTTCAGAAGGAATGAGAAACAGATGTTGCAAAAATATAATTTGTAGGGTCTTCAAGCCCATCAAACATTTTCCCCTTTGAGACAAGAGCGGAAAGTCTATTTGTGCTGGTCACAGAAAAGGTTTAGGAGACACTTCACACATCTTTTACCACCCAGCCATTCCATCAGCTGTAGCAAGCAATTCTAGTACTCTCAGAAGAAGGGTGGTGGGTAAATAAGGGACAAGCTACAGTAGCATCTAAAGCATTGTACAAGAGTAGTGTGGGAAGATGGTAGAGGGAAAGACCCCTTCTTTGTCTCTCATATTTGGCTTTTCACCTTTGTTACTCTGTATATTTATATAAAAACTCAGAGTAATAATACTGACTGGCAAAAATCTTTGTTAATCCACAGGTTTCAGAGTAACAGCCGTGTTAGTCTGTATTCGCAAAAAGAAAAGGAGTACTTGTGGCACTTTAGAGACTAACCAATTTATTTGAGCAGCTCATGCTCAAATAAATTGGTTAGTCTCTAAGGTGCCACAAGTACTCCTTTTCTTTTTGTTAATCCACAGTTAACCTTGTGCCCTTCTGGAACACTGAGTTCATCAAAACTCCACTCATATGGGGGAGTGGGGAGGAAGAGGGGATCAGACCCCTGTTAATGGGCAGGGGACCCCAGATCCTGGCACATATGCAAAGGTAAGGAGAGGGGCTCAGAGAGGCAGCCCTCCCAGATCTTGGACACACAAGGGAAGGAAGGAGATGAGGCTGACAAGTGCACCTTTTCCTATTTTCCCCCAGTCTTTCTATGCCACTGACCTCCATGTCCTCTTTCCCCCAAATGAGGCCCACAAACCCTCTCTCCTCCCCTATCTCTCATCCCCATTTATCCCCCTTCCCTCACTTCAGCTCCAACTGTTATACCAATAAAATAAAAACCAGCAGGATCTTATTAAAGGGCATAAAGCAAAATGCCACATTTATTGTGAATACAGAAAAAATCATAGTAAGCAGTTAGTTATAGCTATAACATTCCATTCAATTTCATATTTATTCACACATTCATTCATACACACACACACACACACACACACACACAGGTTCTGCAAGGTTGTTATCATAGTTACCAGCCTTAGAGTTGCTCGTGCCAAGCCACTGGCCAGGTGGCCTGGACACGAGGAGGGAGCAGGGCCTTGTCAGATGCACATCTGATGCTAATGGAAGTTGGTTTGCAGACTCAGACCCCAAAGTTCTCAGTTTTTAGAGTCCATTTTTATAGGAATTTATTCCTATGCCAGTCTATGGGAATTGCTTCATCATGCTGTTGCTGAATCAATCAGCAGATGGCACATTCCTGATGGTGCTGTGCCGCCAGATGTTATCTTGTTTCGGTTCTCCCATCCTTGAGGCTGCTGGGTGGATTCCAGTCTGCCCTCCGGGGGTCCTCTGGTTGTTTCCACTTGATGCCTTCTTCTGCCAATCAACACTGGATTCTTAGGCTGGCACCTCCCTGATCATTCATTTATTATCCACACCAAGCATCCATCCACATACATCCTCTATCTCTATTTTAATCACAATTGTTGACAAAGCGAGACAAATACAACAAAAGGGCGGGGAGTTTCTGGGTGCTGTTTCTGTTGTTACAAAGTATCGCTTTGAATCTCTCTCTGTGTGAGTAGTTGTTGTTACAAAGTATTGCTTTGAGAACAGACTGTTTTAGGATGTACTAACACAATTAGCAGCTTGCAAGTTTCACACAGAGAGGGAGAGAAATACCTTTCTCTCTAGCTACCCTATTTTCAACTTTCACCATTTGCTATTTGGCTTTTTACACTCCTTTCTAGAGCCAGGGTGGGTTATTTGTGTATTTTCTCTCAGTATGAGCCTTTCTTTATATTTGTTGTTCCATGGCTTTTCATACAATTCTGAAAGCCACATTACTATAATTTATCCAGGGTAATGGTAGATTCTCCATCACTGATACTTTTAAATCAAGATTAAAAAAAATCTTCTCTAGCAATTATTGTGGGGATGGTCTCTGGCCTGGATGTGTATGTGAGTTAGTCCTTTTTCTTAAAATCCGAGGATAGTATATTTTGAATGTGGTAAGGATAGAGGGCTTCTCTGTTGATGTGAACGTCACACTATAGTTGACAAATGAAATGTACAAATGTACAAACTGAAGTCAATGTAGCTGTGCCCATTTACACCAGCAGAGAATCTGGCACTTTCACCTTACAGGGGGCTAAATTTCACTCTGTTCATCTTTCTCGGAGACTTAGGGTCACATAGTATATTTTGCAAAGAATCTATTAAAATTTCAAGGTCATATGCTTGACCATATTTCTAGTTATTTGAGTTTATTTTCTTATAACCTTTCAGTAACTGGTTGGTGCTATATGTAGGTGTGAGGCAGTCAGCCATCTCCCTGACATTTGTTCGGGAAATAATCACAGTATTTCTGTACTTTACACTGGTATTACCCTAGTTGCTACCATTGTTCCCGTTCATGACCCAAATGAATGGTGCAGGGTGAGATCTGTAGGTGTCTGTTTATCAAGCCTCATGATCACAGTTCTTAATCTTATTTCAGAAAAGTTCTCAACTTCCCAGTTTCTTCTCTTTAGCTTCAGGTTTGCTGACTTGCTTCAGTGACAATAGTCTCTACTGAAGTAGATTAATTTTATTTGTGTCTCATTTCACATATATTTTAAAAGCTCTTTGATATTTAGGGACTAATAGAGCTGGGAAAATACTGCAAGAAAATTTTTAATGAATTATTGGTTCAGTTACTAAAATGAATTCTCTTCGGTTGTGTTTGATAGATATTTCAGTGAATGGGTTATACCCACAGGATCAGAAAATTTTAAATGAATATTGGAATATGAAATCAAAAATATCTTTCCATGAAGTATTCAAACCAGAAATCAGATCCCAAGAGCTCTGCTCCTCTAATAGGGAACTGGGTTATTCATGAGAACATGAAAATCGGGTTTGTAATGAAAAACAATGGTAAGAAGGTGATACAGATGTTCTTTACTCAAGCACAAGTTATTCAGCTAAGTACATGAGTAATTGCATGAAATTCTGTGGGGTGTTGTCAAGGTCAAACAAGGTGAGCTAATTGTCCCTTCTGGTCTTAAAATCTTTGAAACTATAATCCTTGGAATGCATAGGGCACATACTGATTTCTTCTATCTGCTAGCCCTATATGAATAATGGAATCAGTCTGATCAAAATTTCCTGTACTAGTTTGTTCCATTTTCTTCTTTACTTTTACAGTATGATTGGCAGTCTGTGCCAGTAGACACTTACTTATGTCTGAAGTTACTTGTAAAAGATGGTCCATGGGTTGGCTGACTGGGAATTGCCAAAATGAATAAGGGTGATAAGGCCGTTATTGTACCTCACAGAGACATCAACTGTATGTTTGATCTCTATCATGTCTGGTTATCCAAGCTATTGTTTCCATTTCCACTTGAAACATAGACAAAACAACAATCTCAAAGTGTTTTTGAAATCTCATTTCTCCCAAATACTGAACATGACAGCCATGTCCATTGACTGCAAACAAGATTTATTTATCTTTAAACTGAAATAACATGTGTTTCAAGAAGAATAGTAGATATCTGGTCTATGATAACATCTTGTTTTAAAGATCTCATAGTAGTTTGTTATCTGTAAGGCTTCATTTATGTCATGGAGATCATGGAAGTCGCGGATTCTGTACTTCCAGAGACCTCCATGACATTCTCTGCTTCAGCTGCAGGGACTGTGGGGCTGGAGCTGGCAGCCAGTGGGGCCCTGGCAGGGTTTAGGCAACAGCAGCTACAGGTGACAGGGGAGACCCTGCGAAGTCCAAGTGACAGGTGACAGACTCCTGAGGGGGCCCTCCTCAGGATTCCAGCGATGGATGACAGCCTAGCACAGGGGGAACAGTGTCCTGTTTTCTCTTTGGGAAATATGTTCACCCTGCAGTTCCCAGCTGCCGTGGGCAGAGAGGGGCCATCCTGCAGTTTACAGCTGCCATGGGCCGAGGGGGAAGCCCACAGCTCCCAGACATCACAGTGGCAGGGGAAATCATGGAGCTGCAGCAGCAAAAGTCATAGATAGATCACGGCTTCTGTGAATGTTTGTTTATTGCGTGTGACCCATCCGTGACTTTTACTAAAAATAACCATGACAAAATCTTAACCTAGCTATCTGAAATGGGCTGAGGAGGGCTATTCTGTAGTTACTGTACCTACATTAGGAAGTGTCCGAGGATTGCATTCTAGCCACTGTAGATCAAAGAACATATATACCTCCTTCTTTAGCTGACTGTATATTGGGCAAGCCATTTCCCTTGCTATAAAGTAGTTTGCTTCTGTAGAATTTTATCTATTTAAGCCATATAGAATTAGATTAGATTGTCTGAGGAATTGAGTACCGTGATGTTATTTCCTTGAGTCTGATTCCAATCTATAGAAATTGGGCTTGGCTAGCCCTTGGCAGTGCTGTAATAAGATACTTCCCTGTATTCTTGGCTATGGACCCTCAGAAGCCTATGCAGCATCTGTGGGCAGTAGCCATATGGGTGGGTAGAGCCCTTAGTTCTGGGATAAATGGAGAAATGCATTACAGCATTTCAGTAGTGATCAGAAGGGAAAGAAATTTAATATTATGTTTGTCTTTACTGAATTTCCCAGACGTTATTTCTTTGCTAAGAGCTTATTCTATATGATTTTCTATATGCTTTTTAATCCCAAACCCCTAGATGATGTTCACCTAATATGCCAACATCTGCCACTGTGCAAATAAAATGTATGCAACTGTGTAATGAATTTCTGGTTAAAATATGGAAGCAAAATTTATCACGCCAAATAAATAACATCTTTATCATGCACTCAAGACACCAAATTTACACTGTTTGACTTAATTCCAAACTATTTTGCAAATGCCCAGTATAAAAACATCATCATTCATTCTATTTATGACTAGACATTTGGTATTTACATCATACTTTAAGCACATTCCCTCCAATTTCAATCACATTTTTGAGGTAATATAACTAGGGCCCTGCCATATTCACAATCCATTTTGGTAAATTTCACAATCCTAGGATTTTAAAGATCTTAAATTTCACAGTTTCAGATATTTAAATCTGAAATTTCATGGTGTTGTAACCTGGCGGGGTCCTGACCCAAAAGGGGATATTGGTGAGGTCGCAAAGCTATTGCAGGGGGCCACGGTATTGCCACCCTTCCTTTGACACTGCTGCTGGTGGCAGCACTGCTTTCAGAGATGGGTGGCAGGAGAGCAGCAGTTCGGTTTAGCCCAAAATAGGATCCAATTAAAAAATAAAGACAGTAAGAAATAGCTCACATCATGTGAAAGACTTTGTCTAAGATGAAGTGGAAAATGTCATGGAGGTGTCTGAAAGTCATGGCATCTGTGACTTCTATGACACAATCTTATCCTTAACCATGAATAATAATTTATGGAGTACGTCCTCCAGATCTGGACGATAAGTAGAGCCCTGTAAAGCTGCACATATCCGGATTCATGAATGAGGATGCAGTTGCATTCACCATGTTTGTGGATCCGATGCAGATATAATTATTCAGATTCAGCTAACACTGGTGAAAGTTCACTTTGTTTTTATATTGCATTGTCAGTTCATCAGCATGAATTGAAATAGTCACTACATCACCCCTCTGCACTTCCTTGCCAGTTGTCTCCAGAAAAGCCAATGGTCAATGGAGAAACTTTATTCTGAATTTCTAAGTACTGGTGCATACAGTTTGAAGGGAAATGAGAAATGCAAATCACCCATTTGGAATACATTCAGATTTCCTATTGATGAAAACAGAGATACAGCATGTTGCATGTGTTGCATGCAAAAAAGTCTGTGCTTTTACGAGCCATAAAACCAGTACTTCAAACATACTTAAAAATAAATGCAGACCGGAAGAGGGATTCAGTTTGCAGAAGATATTCACCAAGAAATGTCACTATCACACGAGACATGAAGACAACTGAGACTCAGGAATTTATTGAAGTTTGTAGCAAATAACTTGAAAGGTCTTATGTCTGTTAGCGGCAAGGGATTCCTGGCATATCCTCAATGATTGATTAACATAAGTGCCAAATATGGTCAAATAGATTCACATGTGCTAATACCACATTCCAGAACATTAACCCAGCATGCTGCACTCGTGGCAGAACTGAAAACAAATCTCCACAGAGCTGAAAAACATTCTTGGCACAGTGGAGTGGGAGGGGTGGGGGGTTTACCCTCGATCTGTGGATAGATGATTCCAGAAAGGTTGCCTATTTGGGAGTAAATGTTCATTACATGGAGCCATAACAGTTTTTGGAATGGTAGAGAGGGTGCTTTGTGTGACTCAGTTTGAGAGTGGGAAACCAAAAACTGCAGAGAACATTCATTTGGTTGTTATTCAAGCCCTCAGAAGATTTGATATACACAGCATTACCAACCAGATGGTTTTCTTACGGACTGTGGAGTGAACGTGGTTGTAGTCCTCAAGTCCTATGTGCGAATAAGCTGCTCAGCGCATATTATAAATACTGTACTTGAGCACACTGCCAAACCAGAAGGAGGAAGCAGTAACCAAACTGATCCACACAAGCTGAAATCTCGTTACTTACTTCAGGAGTTCTGGATTTCAAAGCAGACTTCAAAAGTCTCTGAAAGGAGATGTAGAAACACAGTGGAACCGCAAACTACTTGTGTTTTAAGACAATCCAGGAGCAGTGGGACAGAATACATGAAATTTTGCAGAAAAGGGGGCTACTCAGCTCATTCATAGCATTGACCACAACACTTTGAGCATCTTAATAGGGGCCCTTCAAGGAAGCATCTGATGCACTAGAGCAATCATGACAGCCCACTCTCCACTTGGTGCCCATTTGGTATGAAAGGCTGAAAAAGCATCGCCATCCTTCTACCACTGATGTAGATAGTCTGTCAATTCAAATCCAAAGGCTTAAAATGTCTCATCAAAAAGTTTTTGAAATCAAGCCCATGCACAGAGTAGTGGTTTTCCTGCACCCACAAATGAAGGGTATGAAAGTTTTCACTGAAGAAGAGAGACAGGAATTTTATCAAGTGACCAAGGAATTTGTCTCATTGCAGGAGAAAAATATTCCTGCAATGAATCTTATGCTGATTTCGTCAGCTCTACACAGACACTATCATCAAAGGAGACAAAATGGTCACATACAGAGTCTAAAGATTCAAAGAGCAAGTGTGGAAATGACTAGGATGAAGTTCCAAAGTATATCACCCTGAAATGGAGAGAGAATGAAAATGTGTAACTGCTGGCATGGCGGAGACAACACAAGCATAACTTTCCCCTTCTCGGTCGAGTTGCATGGTTTGTGCATTCCATTCCTTCATCCAGTGCACCCTCCGAGAGCCTTCTCAGTCTCTGGTCACACAATTAGTGAGAATCATACTTCACTAAAACCAGAAATGGTGGATGATGATTTTACACAGTAATATTTCAAAGAAAATCAGCTGTCCCAAGGAAGACATCTAAGATGAAGTCCCAAAATTCAGGGCTGGTAGTTAGCCCTACAGTGCTTTAATTTGTATTGAAAGAGGGGCCAGGACTCAGCCCCGGTAAACCCTGGCATTGGCTGGGTGGCCGGACAGCCACTGCACCTCCCACCCCATTCTGTGCCCATTTAGGAAACTGACCTAGAGTCACAGAGCACCTGGCATTCCTCCTCACTCCCCCACCTCAGCCCCCTAGGGGGTGTGCAGAGGATGACCTGCCAAGCCAAGAGGTGCCGGGGCTAAGCCCTGGCAAAAATGAAACACTCTAGCCCTGCGATAGTATTCCCCTTGCATGCTTCCACAGGGAGGACAGACTCCTTGACCCTTGCACTATCTGGACTACTTAGAAAAAAGAACAGGAGTACTTGTGGCACCTTAGAAACTAACTAACTAATTTGAGCCACTAAGGTGCCACAAGTACTCCTGTTCTTTTTGGGATACAGACTAACACAGCTGCTACTCTGAAACCTGGACTACTTAGAGTATCATGAGCTTCAGTTACCTCTGCATCAGCAACTCACACTGGGCAATGCAGATAACCCCGTGACCTAGTCTGGGGGGCTCTGTGAACAATTAAAAAACCCAAGCAGCTTGCTAGAGGAAATAGTACTCATAGCATTTTTTTTCTCAACATCACCGATAACTGCACCACATATAGCAAACAGCTTTATTGATTAAGACCTCAGTAGGGCCTTAAATCAATGGAATATAGCAGACCACAGCAAGAAGTGTTGAGCAGGAAGCCTGGAGACTGATATTTAGAGCTGCTGGGAGAAGACTGCAAACCCTGAGTGATAAGGGAAGAAATCTGGATGGAAACAATGCTAATTTCCTCAACACTTGAACTATTATGGGGGGGAAACCAACCCTAAGGCTATTTTTTATTTTATAGTTCAGTTTGTGATTTTGAGCATTATCAACTTGAGACATGTATTTTATTATTTTTATGTAAAAGGCTATTTGTTCTGATGTCTGTTGTATAATAAGATGTTTAACAATGTGTGCATTTATTAAGTCATATAGCTTTCTTATACAATGTGCACGCACGCACACAGACAGTCCTTCTGAGAGGCACAGTGAGATAGGGTGCTGGTACGGATGCAGATAAAAGGTGGAGTATGGATTGCGGGTTGGATATAAGTTGATTCTCATGGATGTGGATTGGATGCAGATCCAAATTTTTGTATCCATGCAGGGCCCTAAAGATAAGCGATTTTGTTAGTTTTCATTGTACATTGTTGCACTCTAGAAGAGAGGAATTGGCTGGCACAAGCAAGAAGGAATTTTGAAAGATATAAACAAGATGTTACTTTGGAATATTAAGAGAAATTGCTTAACAGGGGGATCCCAATTGATACAAGGGGCTAATAATGAAATCCTTGAAATGAATCAAACATAAAAAGCCTCCGATAAGAAAAGTATTGAGGCAATTTGTTATGCCTCAACTCATTTACAAGATACCAGTGGAAGCAGCAGAGAAACAGAGAGCTAAAATCTGAGCACTCACTTGGCATGCGTCAGTAGGAATTAGAGGGTGGGCCTCTCCATAGAGCTCTGAAACTAGGGTATATAAAACTGAGGTCACCATGTGCTCCAGAGAGTTGACTGAATCCAGCAAGAAGCTACAGGATCCTAAATGAGACCAACACCTGGACCAACCATATGGAAATGACTCTACTGTGCCCCATGGTTAAGAAGATAAGAAGTGGTGAGATTTCATTTTAAATATTGTATTTCTCCTTCTGTTTGTTTAGTATAAATAAATGCAGACTATCTTGCTAAGAGCTTGTCTACACTTACCAGGGGCTTGACACGCAGTTATCGATGCATCAGCAGTCAATTTTGCAGGTCTAGTGAAGACACGCTAAATCAACTGCAGGTCACTCTCCCATCGACACCTGTACTCCACCTGAATGAGATGTGCAAAGATGTCTCCCGTCGACATAGCGTATTGTGGACACCGCGGTAAGAAGATCTAAGTACGTCAACTTCAGCTACATTAGTCATGTAGGTGAAGTTATATAACTTAGATCAATCTCCCCCCATAGTGTAGACAAGGCCTAAGACTGCACTTTCTAGTGAGACCTCAGGTATTTTGGATTTTAATTCCTTTTGTAAATCCAAGCAAATTGGCCTAAGAGAGATTGAAAACAGTAACTTCAAGGGTTGCTTTTGATATTCTAAACTTGTCCCTTTTGGATCAATCCAGTCAAACAGATCTTTAAAATGCCTTACAGTTCAGTGCATCCTTGTAAGTGTGATAAATGTGTTTAGATAATTACGAATTGGTGATCATAAGTAAATGTAATAAAAAATCTTGGTAATTTGCATTGTTCCTTGATGTAACTGCTGAGCCTCAAGTCTAGTCTGTGATAATTGCTTTCAAGACTGTATTCTATGTATAGTATACCCCTAGAACAATGGCTTTGTCTACACTTGAGTGGTGAATTGGTGATTATTAATTTACACAGAACCACATTAATATACACATTGTTGGTTGGTTAAGAATTACCAAGTATTCTTATTTGAGAAATATTGTTTAAGTTCAATTTACCTGGGAAGAAGCTGGCATTAAAATTAATATGCTAATGCTTCCTGGACTCAGTAAAAAGGGGTTATTCTATTTAGATTCCATTCTATATTGGCTATACCATTTATCCAATTGGCAAATCTAGTTTGTTGGATTTCAGCTTTAAACTCTCACTGGCACCCTGGCAAATTGGTAAAAATTGACCCTCTTTTATGCTTATAACAGTTCATTAAAACTACCCAGTGACTACTTAAGGATAAGGAAATACATTTACAGAAATCAAGATGGGCTCATGAATAATTTGCAAAGAGGCAAAAAGGCTAAACTTTGCAATATTATTTGCAATAACATGTCACATGCAATAACATATCTACTCAAAACTGTGACATTTGCTGTAAAGGAATGTTAACCTGCACTGCCACTAAGAGGATAAAGTTCCTTCACACCTGCCTCAGTCTAGAACACCACTTCCTAAATCTAATGAATTGCTCAGAAGGGCAATGATGATTACAGACTAGCAGCAGAACAGGCAGGAGAAGAAGCTGGTCCACAAAACAAACCATTTTGGAAGTGCCTCTGTCAGGGTTCCCTTCCCACTCTGAACTCTAGGGTACAGATGTGGGGACCCGCATGAAAGACCCTCTAAGCTTACTTCTATCAGCTTAGGGTAAAACTTCCCCAAGGCACAAACTCTTTGCCCTTGGAGGGTATGCTGCCACCACCAAGTGATTTAACAAAGAATCAGGGAAAGGACCACTTGGAGTTCCTATTCCCCCAAAATATCCCCCCAAACCCTTACACCCCCTTTCCTGGGGAGGCTTGAGAATAATATCCTAACCAATTGGTTACAGAGTGATCACAGACCCAAACCCCTGGGTCTTAGGACAATAGAGAAATCAGTCAGGCTCTTAAAAGAAACAGAACTTTATTAGAAAGAAAAAAGGTAAAAAGAAGCACCTCTGTAAAATTAGAAGGGAAGCTAATCTCACAGGGCAATCAGATTTAAAACACAGAGGATTTCCCTCTGGGCAAAAACTTTAAAGTCACAAAAAGAAAACCAGCAATACACCTTCCTCTCAGCACAGGGAAAATCACAAGCCAAAACAAAAGTAAACTAACGCATTTCCTTGCTAGTACTT
The DNA here is from genome assembly GCF_965140285.1 of Lepidochelys kempii. Taxonomy (NCBI): domain Eukaryota; kingdom Metazoa; phylum Chordata; order Testudines; family Cheloniidae; genus Lepidochelys; species Lepidochelys kempii. Next base: position 62,400,308 of record NC_136382.1, read on the forward strand.
GCAAGAATCTGTGACCATTTCTACCTTAGGGCTTTTGCCCTAATCTTTAAAGTCTCTCCTCATATGGAAGCTGTTCTATACCACTGATCATCTTTGTTCCCTTTCTCTGAAACCTTTCCAGTTGCACTATTTCCTGTTTGAGATGGGGCATCCAGAGCTGGATACAGTATTCAACATGTAGGTGCGCTATGGATTTATGTAGTGGCAATATGATATTTTCTATTCCTTTCCTAATAGTTCCTAACATTTTGTTATCCTTTTTGACTGCTGGTATGCATTGAGCTGAAATTTTCAGAGAACTAGCTATGATAATTCCAAGATCTTTCTTGAGTGGTAATAACTAATTTATAACTGTCATTATATATGTGTAGTTGGGATTATTTTTTTCCAGTGTACATTACTTTAACAATTTTTGTGTCAGAGGAAATAGCTATTCCAGGTTTCTAAGACTGAAGTCCTCAGATACAGTTTAAAAAATTATCCTATATCTCTGTAGATGCGTGGTCAAGCAGGCTTCAGTCTTGCGTGTCATGGTGTACAGTTTTAGTAGTATGGGTAGCATACAGTATCATTTATATGTCCGATTAAAAAGAAACTATAGCATAAAGCACAGTACTGTCATGGAGATTGTGCTTGATACTAAATATATTGTCAGTATTTCATCTTTTATTCCTAAGATTTAAGGACATTAGGATCACCAGGTGCCATTTTTAAATTAATAAACAGATAATATTAATGAGGGAGACTAATTATAAGTAATTTAAAAAAGGAAAGCAATCTCTTAGTGTATTAATAGGCTGTAATTAAAATTGATTTATTTTCTTTTCATACTTCATTTAGCACTTATTTGTGTCAGAGGAGATAGCTATTTCAGGTTTCTAAGTCTGTATGTGCAGCATTTGGCATATGTGCTTGACAGATAGTGGAGCCCTTTAGAATGATCTTCGACCAGGCTGTGTCTGTATTGGCATCTTTCTTCAAATTTCTTGTCCCTGCAGCTCAATGGGTGGTAAGAACTGGAGGAGCACTAGTGGAGACTGGACACCAGTATTTTAACCATTGTGTCCTATCACCACTTAGAGCAGGGCTAGCCAACATGGTGGTTTAAATCATCAGCATCCCATCAATAGTGGCACTTCCAGTGCTTTCACCACCACTTTGAAAGTAACTGCTAGCGCAGAGAAGGCCAGAAGCTTATTTTAGTGTGATTTAACTAGAAATCAGATTACCCTTACTTCTGTTCCTTATAATGAGCAAAGTATGCTCCTGGTCACCCATTAAACAGTAATCTGTGTAGCAGACAATTCATATCTATCACACTAAGGTGTGCTGACAGAACTCAGATGTGTCAAGAAATTCAGCATAGACATGAAACAACAATGATATGCAGCAGACATTTTTATAATCAACTAGAAAAAGCTGGTAGAGAAAAGTCTGATAATTTTTCTAGATCTTATTTAGTTTGTCAGATGGACAGATCCCTTCAATGTGCATGTGGAATGACATATATCTGCATAAATCCCTTACTTATTGAGAGGAAAAGAGATCCTTAAGACAATGAAGGCTAGCTATAAAAATAAAGTGGACACCAAGTGCCTTAATTCCCACAATTACTGTAGCTTCTTGAGCAGAGCAAAACAATCACTACCCAGAAACTGTAAGTTAATTTTGTCCAGGCCCTGCAAAGCAGCTCAGTGGAAACATTTTCATAATGAACTGCTTTTGAGTTACTCTTCTCATCACCTTTCTGCAATCGTTGTAGCTCTTGCTTTACTGTGTGGAAAAGGATATGAGGTGACACTTCAAGGGGACTGATCAGTGATAATTAATTACCTGGCTTCTCAGCCTTATTATAATATTTCAAAGGTAGCTTCCTCCCTCCCCCGATAGCAAAGGATTTCGGATGTCTAATAGGATATTGTATTGGAAAAGAGATTAGTTAGAGCAGATCCAAATCTAATTGTTTTAATAAGCCACTTAGTCACTTGCCTCAGACAATGGCAGTCACAAGATCATAATTAAGGCTTCCGGCTCTTGTTAAATGTGCTCTGTGTTAGCAAAGCAAGAGGTTGAAAGGTACAGTATGTTGTAACGTTATCACATCAAAAGGAGTCCATTGTTCATTTCTGATCTTGGAAGCTGCTCTGTAATTGGCTCTGACAAATGGAGTGGGGAGAATCTACACTTACTGCTGGAACTGTCACTCATTTGATACAACAACATTAGGTTAGCATATGTGATCAAAGGACTAGTTTGATATATGCCTTGTGTTACAACGTGGCCCAGTACCACTTCATATGGGTCCAGTTCATAATGGGCCCAATTGCTGGGTCCCACATGCTTCCAAGCCTGCTAGGGCTGAGCAGAGTCTAGTCACTGCTTCTAGCTGTGGGTGGTCTTTAAGGCACACTCCCAGGCTCAGACTTTTTACCTGAGTCCATCCTTGGGACGCCACAGACCAAAAGCCCTAATCCCTGAAACCAGTGCCTCAGACCTCCCTAGCTGTCCACCCTCCCTCACCCCCAGTCACTTGCATCTAGTATCCCAGCATTCTACTTATGCTGTGGACTTTTAGTTTGTACCCTTGGGGGACAGTGTGGCAGGGAAGGAAGGAGTGCTGCTTTAGCAAAGGAACTTAATCTAACTACGAAAACTTAAGTCTTGAAAGTGTTCAAAAGTTACAGATTTTTGAAATAGCAAGAATTCCTGAGACACACCCTCCCTGATTTTGAGCTCACCCCTTCTGCTAGTCCAAGGTTTGTCAGTGTTCAAGCTGGACAGAGCCCCTCCTGTCATCTCTCTCATGCATGTCCAGCTTAGATGTGATAGTGGTTGGTCCTCTCTGCTCTGTACAGCTGCTCTGGTACTGGCAACTGTTGAAGACAGGATACTGGGCTAGCAGTGCCAGGATGAGCTCCACCCTGACATCTGGTGGTGAGGTGTGGCAAGTTGTGGAAAAGAACTTCAGGAGCTGATCTCATTTGCATAGGCACACCCACCCCGCCTAGAATGAGGCCATAGCTGCCCAAATGGTCACTTTGGCTGCTGTGGGATCCCCAGTGTCTCTGTTATTGGGGCCGGAAGAATAAATTGTTATTACCCTGATTATGGGAATCAAGGACAGTAGAACTGTACTTGGCCTTTTTTTATGATGGAGGGAGTCGCCATCAACTAAGTAGCACTCGCTAGGCAAGGGACATGGGTTCCAAAACTCTGTGAATTGAGAGAGAGTCTGGACAGGTATTAATACTTGGTGGTATGGGCCCTCGGTGAGGGCCTTACATACTAATTGTACTTCTTCCTCTCTCCACTGTGGAATATCAGAGCTAATTTTGATTCCATTAGGAGTCTAGTTACAGATTGCTGAGCTGAATTCACTTTAGGATAATGGTGCAACAGCACTGAGGATCCCCTACTACAAGCTGAAATCACAAAAGAGCTAAACTTACTAAGAGCTGAAATCACTGAGTGTTGTGTTAAGTAGTGGGGGAGCCTGAAGATATATGGTGGAGCAGTTTGCGGGACGGCGAGCAGAGCGGCTTGTGGAGCAGAGCGGCTGGTGGAGCAGAGCAGTTTGTTGGATGCCTAGAGCAGCTCATGGGGCGGCTGGCAGAGCGGAGCCCCATGGAGAGGTGGGGCCATCAGCTTTGGACCACATAAGGTGCCCTTTAACACCTCCCCCCAGTCTCCACCCAGGTTGGGAGGTAAAACTCTGCAGATAAACTTTTGAACTCTGCGGCTGCCCTGAGACTTTTGGGACATTGGGACTTTTGGGTCATTGGACTCTGGGGACTTTGGGTGGTCCTTTATGTTCAAGTTTTTGTCCAAAACCTCAACCTGAAAACTGAAAAATTTTGAGCAACTGGAAAACCAAAAATTTATATGCAGTGTATTAGAGACACGAAGTGGGTGAAGTAAAAGATATTACCTCACCAACCAAAAATTTGTAATTTAAAAATGATTTTTTTTCAAGTTTTGATTTTTTTCCCCTGTGAAAAATCCTAAAATGTGTTGCTTTTTTTGCTCTCCCTATTCTTGCCTCCACACACATGCACACACACACACACTGGGGATGGAGAGTTCCAGTACTAGCAAGGAACAGCAGCTCCCTAGAAGTCAAGGGTGTAGGCGGGTGGAAGGGAGGGGGAAAAGAGAAGCTCGTTGCATGATCAGAGGGGGAAGCTATCCCTCAGCAAATGTAGCAGCTGAGATTGTCTGCCCTTTCCCAGGTGAGGGAAGGGCAGTCAACCAGTAGGGAATTTTCCTGAAGACTGAGGAGCTTTCCCTGGAGACCTTAAAGAGGGTCAGACAATCTATAGTCTACAAGGAAAGTCCATTAAGTTGGCAGGTCTGGAAAAGTACCACAAATAGCTGTACTCAACCCTCTGCTGTGGCTCAGAGTGATATATGAAATGTTTTTTACTTTCCAAGGTTCAGCTGATAAATGTTGACCCCTAAACAGAAATAATACTACTCTTTCTCTTTAAATTATTATTGACCTGCCTGAAGTTATACAAGAGCAATTTAAAAAAAAAAAAAAACAGGCAGGACCAGCATCATCTTAAAACTACATGCTAAAGGGTGCAGCAACTCACTAACAAACTACACATGAAAGCTTGTGTGGTATAAAAACTTCCCTCCTATACAGGACACTAGTTGAGATGACAGACCAGGGCTTTGACACTCGTTAAATTCAGTAGTGCAAATGGGATATAAAGCTGCCCAAAAATGGTAACTGAGGATTCTATTGGCTTATTACAATTGCCAGGTGGTGTAAATGTGGCTTCTTCTGCAGAAGGGGTATTCCTGTGCTGGCAGGGGTATAACTAAACCCGCTCCAGTGAGTCAAAAGAATTCTTTCAAGGGAAGCATTCCAGCTAGTATCATTTATTGCAGACCTGAGGCAAGGGATTATCTTTGCAGCCCCTGCCTCAGCTATAGCAGGCATTAGCTTAACACAGATGTGGATTCAGCCTGGTTTATCTTGTTCATTAGCAAACAGGTAAGACTGCTGTTTCTGCCTACTTGCTGTATTTACATCTGTGTGAGATGCTGGTGCCTCTATGAGGTATGACTTGAAAAAAGACAGCAAATTCGCAGCCTTCAGACATGTAAAAAGTCCTTACTGGTGCCACTAGTCCCCCTGAGGTCAGTTTATTAGTCAGTCAGTGGAAGTATTTGCATGATTAGAATGATTTGTGTGAACCAGGGCTTCTGGATCAGCTCTAATCCTACAATCACTCCAGTCTAAATTGGTGAAACGCATGGCTTTGTGAACAATTTCAGACATTCAGGTTTATCAAAAGGCTGAAGAAATGCAAGCTGTTGTGAAGACAGTACTGTGTTTCAGGCAGGCTCTAATCACGACAGTATGTCCCATCAGAAGTTCAACACAGCGGTTGACACTGTCAGTTTTCTTTCTTCTTAGTCTGAAAGAAGAGTCGAGAAAAATTCATAGGAATTTAATTACTCAGTTTCATCTAAACAACACTGTCTCGTTTGCATAAAGCTTACTGATAAAAATGTAATACAACAATCTTACACAGTGTGCTGTGCAGCAGATTTACTTTGTTACTGCAGTCTGAGGTGTAACCAGCATGCTATTAGAATACTTGTGAGAGTAGGTTGGCCACAATTTTTGCCTGGCAGTTTGTGGAAAAAATATTTTTCTTTTTGAAATAATTCCCTTAGGAAAAATAACAGCAGGCAGCTGTTCCAAGATACAGCCTCAAGAACTCTTCTCTCCATGTTTACATTGTACATTTGTTCAATAGTTATATTGAAGAAATTATGCACATAGGTTGAGAAAAGAAGGTCTATTATATGCGTAAAAGATGCTTTGCAAACCTAGATTTATGCCTGTAAGACTTCCATTTAACAGCCATGTATTGCTGAATCTGTGATTTCATTGCTATACATTTTATTAAGCTAAAAGTTGAACTGTTTATACTGGGCATGGACAACTGTCATCCAAGACACAGCATTCTCTGTTTATCAGAACTGGAATGTTTCTAACTGGAATTAAAGGCATTTTAATTGCTGGTTTAGGCCACATTCTTCCAGGGGCCCCATGAAGGCACGGGGTTCCACCTGCCTGCGGCTCTTTGCTGGATCCGGGCTGTAGAAGAAATGTGTTAAGGATTTTTCACTGAGAGGCATCAAACATCCACAACTCACACCAAAGTTGAGTGTTGAAGGTGCCAAGCACCCTCGGACTCAAGCTCAAAGTGTTCAAAACATATCAAAGCTGAAGGGTGAAATTTTGAAAAGTGACTTGGGGTATGTTTACACTGCAGTTAGACACCCATGGCTGGCCCGTGGCAGCTGGCTGTGGCTAAAGGGCTCAGGATAAGGGACAGTTTAATTGTGGTAGACATTTGGGCTAGGGCTGGAGCCTCAGCTCTAGCACTCTTCCCCCCTTGTAGGGTCCTAGAGTCCAGGCTCTAGCCCTAGCCTATACCACAGTTAAAAAGCTGCTGAGCCAGAGTCAGCCAGCACAGGACAGCCTTGGGTATATAATTGCAGTGTACACACACCTGAAGTCACTTTTGAAAATTGGCCTTTGGCTCTTAAGTCCGTTATGTACTTATTGAAACTCATAATTTTATGGATACTATGTCATTAGGCTGCTGAAGACAATATTGCATACAAAGGACCTCCAGAGTTCAGTTAAGAGTAGATCCTGACACAGAGAATGTAACTCCCATAAGCTCAGTCACACTATTCAATTATGAATGTTCTTTGCAAATAAAGGAAAAGCTGAATGCAGAGAGATACAAGCTGTGCAGTCTTTGTAAACAGTCCATTTACTGCAGTATAAGAAATGCAAGGATGCGGGCCGTTTGGGAACTGGTGATATGTATTCATTTATTTAACATTTTAAATGATTCAGCTAACTGACCTATATAACCATACGATCTCATTACCACTTCCCTCTTTCTTCCTATTATTTAGCTAGCTTGTTATCTTTTCTCTTACATTAGTAAATTCCTCAAAGCAAAGACAATTTCTTCCTCTTTCGACTCCACCTACCATAACAGGGCTATAATTGTGAATGGGGCTTTTTGATGCTACCACAACGCCAGTATAATAATGGGTCAAATCCTTTGCTTATGTAACTCCACTGACTTCAAAAGTGGTTTATGCCTACAGAGAATTTGACCCAATAATTCCCTTCAGGTTTTACAGACAAAGTCATCTTTATAATTCTCTAGAACATAAAGATGTCATAATAGTGGTAGATTCACAATCAGAAAACACAACTAATGTAATTATTACCCTTATCCGTTCAGATAGAATTATTCATGTTGAAAAGTCACCATGGCAGCTCTCTGCTTGGAACAAACTGGCAAAAAAATGGATTGAGGCTGCTAGTTATTAACTGTGATGTTTCGCAAGATAAACTAGAAGCCCATGCCTGACAGGGTTGCCTCCCACACAGAAACACATGCATAAGCAATACTTGAGAGCAATCAACAATCCTCATATACATAGACAATTTTGTTCATTTGGGTTTTTTTTTCCCCCTCAGTCCTAATATTTTTGCTCTTTCAAACACTGAAGAGGCAAACACATTTCCTGTGGTATGACCAAATTCTTCCTTCAGATACGTGGTACACAACTCCACTGAAGTCAGTAGAAGCTGCACACGGATGTACTGAGCGATAGAATTTACCCTGTGATATTTAATTTTGAATGTAAGTTAAATTTGGAATCTGGCATTTAGTGTTGTCTTTAGGTTTTGCTTGGTTTCCTGCATTCTCAGATTTTTCTTTTAAGGCTGCCTTTGATAATGAATAAGAGTTCAGTTAGGAGGAGTTTTTGTTAGATATAGTTTGCATTGCAGGCTATGTGTCCCAATGTAAGGATATATAGTGGTCCTTGGGAATCAGTTAAAATAATTTTGTCAATAAAAGTCTCTCTCAGACTTTGAGTTACAATTTTGGCCATGTTTCAGAGTAACAGCCGTGTTAGTCTGTATTCGCAAAAAGAAAAGGAGTACTTGTGGCTCCTTAGCGACTAACCAATTTATTTGAGCATGAGCTTTCGTGAGCTACAGCTCACTTCATCGGATGCATACCGTGGAAACTGCAGCAGACTTTATATACACACAGAGAATATGAAACAATACCTCCTCCCACCCCACTGTCCTGCTGGTAATTTGTAGAAAACTGAAAACATCATAACTTGATTTTTTTAATTTATTTGGGGATTTTGTACATTTTCATGGCTAGTGTTAACTACTTATTATCTGAAGATGGCAAGCACCCAACCAAAATGTTTTTATCAATACTAAGAATGTATTTTAAAACCTTATATTTGTGTGAAAACCTAGGTGCTGAAGATGTGGGCTAAAATCATCCCTAGTATAAATCTATTGACTACAATCAGTTTGTACCAAAGATAAATGTATTCTCTTTTTACTTTGTTAATTACATATTAAAATATAATTATAATAAATTATCACTTCAAAATGGCTGCATAGTTAGAAAATGAGGTTACAGATCAAAAGTTCACTAGCTTTTAGAAAATGTTTAGATGGCTCTAATGGGCTGCCAAGGCTCAGATTATTACATTTCCATGACTATGACTTGCATTAAGTTCTGTATTATAATAACATAATGATTCATCATCAAGGATGACTTGAAGTCAATTTTAAAGCAAGACTTTCATATTGAGGAAAATCTTCAAATATATCTTAATAAAAACTTTAAAGCTTCTGGAAGGTAGATGGAGAGTCCGAATCTGTATAAATACTATCTATTTGCTGGTGGAGGGATCAGAGTTTAGAGGAGCTTTGCTATGGGATTCTCCACACCACTTCTCACAAAGGATATGACATTGTCTCTGGGTCTACACAGAAGAACCCAGGGAGGGAACAAGTAGATGTGTGGCATCCCCTGAAAAGGCCACCTCTTCCTCCCCTTTGCCTGCCTGCCTGCCAGTACTGATCTGAGGAGCACAGCGAGGGTGAGGGAATCAACAGGGTAAAAGAAGTGTGAGGCAGGGGCCTTATCTTCCTGTTCAGCAGCCCCAAGATCAGAGTAAGGACTGCACAGGAAAGCTTGTGCTACAGGGAGCAAGCTACAAATAAGGGACATTTGCGATGAGATGAGTAACACTGTGTTTGCAGCTGCACACAGGTGAATGTCTTACTCCTGGTAAGTGACACTTGGCAGATATAGTGGCCAAACACTATTGGAAGATTTGGAGAGGATTTTTAATTGGCCTAGGTCCCTTCAAATCAATTTCCAGATTCTAATATTTTGAATTAATTCTGAGAAGACAAAGATGGTTGCTTACCCTTTTCCTGGACTTTCCTTTGACATGGATTTGCTATCTGAGAACAGGTTCAAATTCAGAATGCCCAGAAATGCAAGAACCAGATTTATTTGTCTATCACATGTTTGATCAGTCTGCATACCGAAGAGGAGATGATGAAGGCAGTCGTCATTGTCTGGTTCAAACAAACATGTTCTTTATTATAAATTTTTAAGTGTCATTTACAATCATTGTCTTGAGCTCCTCCTCTCAAATCTAAATAAAGGGGGAAAATCTTATACATTAATACATTTCTTTCTTTCTGCCCAGATTGTAGAAGAAATAGATGAATCTTATTTATATTCTAAAATATGGGGGAGGGCCTCATTGTGGAAATGGGAGGAGCCACATGAGTAGGCATGTTGATTCATAAAGCAATGAACTGCGAGAAATGGAAATTCTATCTACCCTATTCTTCTACAGATATACCACCTATACTCACTGAAAAACACAGATGAGAGTGCTGGAAATTAACACACTAAATTATCTGTCTATCTAGCTATGGGTTTTTTCCCCTATAGCATCCAACACCATTATATCAGAGAAAGCAGTGAAATTACTTCTGTATTTTTTTCTCAGCAGTATTTTTTACAGCAGTCTGGACTCTTCAAAAATGTTAATACCAGATCCTCTATCTTTCCTCGAAATATACACCATATCTATATAAATAGAGGCTAGTAAACATGACATCTGACTTAAAAATTACTCAGTGATATAAATGTACGCTATGACTGCTTGCTGTCATATTTGATCATATGAACCCATGCTTTGTTTTAGGTTGTTTGTAAATCTGGTATACATATCATCACATGAAGGTGCCTTTGGAACAGCCTTTTTAAAGGCTGCATTTCTGGTTTTAAAAAACAAACATGAGTTTCTGTATTTCTGAAATTATTTAAAATGTCAATGGAAAACACAGAATATCAATCTATAGAGGAATTATTCAAGGGCCTATTTTCAAGCTTGATTATATAAATGGTATATAAATGGTAATTACTACACATTTGCTTGCAATGTATTGCCAAACATGGATGCAGTAATACCACTTACTTTACAGATTTTAATAGCTAATGATATTCTGTGTCAATTCTATTCTTTATAGGTTCTTATAGTGTGCTCATCACTGTATTATCTGAATATCTGACTCAGACGCACTATTTATTTTTTTCAAATGAACTCACTATACCAACTGTTCAATTTTTCCACACACAAAGAGTAATCACATCACTATCAGTCAGACTCAAAAAACACTATAAAGAAAGAACAAAATTAAGGTCCCCAGTGAGGGAGCTCACAGTGTTTCTCTGCTGTAGCACTCTGCAGCTGAACAAACAAAAGTAACTGGCTGCTGCTGTAAAGGTGACTTCTCTGCATTTAAAGGTGCAGTGCAGACAAAAGAAGTCATAACAAAGTATAGGCTCTATGTACCACCCCAAAAGTGCCATAATACAGGTGGGAAGAGATTAAAGTATAGTATGCATATGTTAAGAATTCCTGGAAACTTGAAATAAATCCAGTGTAGTCACTTTTGACTGCACATATTTTTATTAAAAGCATGTTTTGCCAAATTTGATATTCAAGTTTTTGTATCAGTGGCTAAAGCTAAAAGTCATTTCAAAGCCAATGTCATTGCATTATGAACTTTAACATAAGAACGTTCATATTAGGTCAGACCAATGGTCCATCTAGCCCAGTATCCTGTCTTCCAACCGTGGCCAATGCCAGGTGCTTCAGTGGGAATGAACAGAGCAGTCAATTAAGTCACCCATCCCATTGTCCAGTCCCAGCTTCTGGCAAACAGATGCTAGAGACACTCAGAGCATGGTGTTGCTTTAGTGTTTACTTTAGAGTCAGACACTTGTTTAAATACATTTATAATTGTGTTGCTTCCTCTGAGTTTTAAAATACTATCTAGCAGAAACAAAGTGGATACAAAGATGAAATAATCAGAATTTGCCATTCAAAGGGTGAAGTTTGATTTCAGGCCCTGAGCCAACTCTGAGTCTTCTATTGACTTCGGTGGGCATTGGATCAAGCCCTTAGATGCTAGCCAGGAATGGACCCAGAGCAGAGCTGCAAAAGCATCTGAAATTGTTCTTCCTGACTAAGAAAGACCTGAAATGCCAAATACAAGAGTTCAGAAATCTGAAGACAAATCAAAATAACCCCTGAGAGAGATTTCCATGATGAAATACAAATTCCATTCCACAGTCCATATAAATCAACAAATACTGTGGTGGTGTTACTAATAGTACTAGTTCTTGAAAAGAGCAAGGACCTCGAAGGAAAAAAACATGGAAGTGGACGGATACTGATCTCTGTTTGCCATTTGCAAAATGTTACTTTAGGCTTAGCCACGTCATCTCCTCTCTATCCCCTCAACTCGATCCTGGATATATTATGAAGACATCATAGCACAGGGAATACTGTGTTCATCTCTGGCATCTTCTCTTATATTCTTGCACGTGCGCTCTCTCTCTCTCTCTCTCTCTGTCTTTTTTAAGGGCTGCCGAAGTGGGTAACAGAAAACATTTAGAGATATGGAGAAAATTCCATGTGAGGTGTGATTGAAAAGACCAGCACTGCTTACAGAGGAGATAAATAAAGTGATATGTGATAGAAGTATAATAAATAACACAGAATATAGAGAAGGTAAATCAGGTACTCCCATTTATTCTCTCTCATAAGACAAGAACAAGCCAGCCAATTTAAATATGTGAACTAGCTCCAAGTGTCCCACACAAAATGGGATGCAAATCCCTGGTCCCATTGCACACCAAAGATTGAACATGGCAGCATACTTGGACCCATTTTCAAAATCTGGCAAATCTTATATAGGTATTTTTTGTAAGTTGGGTCCCACTATGAGCAGCTCATTGTTTTGTTCATAGTAACTGGCATGCACCAAAACATTTTGGATAAACAGCAGAAAATGTAATAAGACACATGCTTTTTCCCTTTTCTTTGTTCAAAGATAACAAAGAGAAAAGAGAATACGCACTTGTTCTAAATCCTCCCCAGCACCTGCAAGTAATACATTAGATTGATGCCTAATTGTTTGCTGTGCATACCTCAGTTGACTTTTTGTCACATTACTGATCTACTGATTACTGATCAAGGGCTAGTGTGCCCTTGTTGCCAAGAAGGCCAATGGCATTTTGGGGTGTATAAGTAGGGGCATTGCCAGCAGATCGAGGGATGTGATCATTCCCCGCTATTCGACATTGGTGAGGCCTCATCTGGAGTACTGTGTCCAGTTTTGGGCCCCACACTACAAGAAGGATGTGGAAAAATTGGAGAGAGTCCAGCAAAGGGCAACAAAAATGATTAGGGGACTGGAACACATGAGTTATGAGGAGAAGCTGAGGGAACTGGGATTGTTTAGTCTACGGAAGAGAAGAATGAGGGGGGATTTGATAGCTGCTTTTAACTACCTGAAAGGTGGATCCAAAGAGATGGATCTAGACTATTCTCAGTGATAGCAGATGACAGAACAAGGAGTAATGGTCTCAAGTTGCAGTGGGGGAGGTTTAGGTTGGATATTAGGAAAAACTTTTTCACTAGGAGGGTGGTGAAACACTGAAATGCGTTACCTAGGGAGGTGGTGGAATCCCCTTCCTTAGAAGTTTTTAAGGTCAGACTTGACAAAGCCCTGGCTGGGATGATTTAGTTGGGATTGGTCCTGCTCTGGGCAGGGGGTTGGACTAGATGGCCTCCAGAGGTCCCTTCCAACTCTGTTATTCTATGATTCTATGATTCTACTTCTACAAATTGTTGTAAATAGCCTCTTTCATCCATAGAATAATTGTCTTATACTATTGGTTTCAATAATTTAAAATTTGATTCAGTTCTTTTTGCCTTACCTAGTAATGATTTCCCATCCATACCAATCTCTTACTGAAGAACTGTAGTATACTCTGACAATACCTACTTTTCTGAAAACCTCCTAAAGGCGTATACCTTACTACCAGCAACTCGCTTGATTTTTCTCCCCTTCTATGGGAATCAAAAGTATAGAGGTAGCTTTGTGTAACTGCCCTTTTCTTCTTAAAGGTGCTTTTGGGAGATGGGGGGAGTGATACATTGCATAAAAATGTGCTGATTTTAACAGACATTGCTTGAGGTGTAATGGCAACTGCATTATAAGACTCATACAATAAACTTGATGAGAGCAATGTGTGCTTGTACACTCGGACATACTGGCACAAACAATGTGAGAGAATTTGGGGAGGAAAGACAGAAAGTGATGAAGCACAGCACAAAAATAACATAAATGCTTGTCTCCAAAACAGAGTTGCTTAAATAGAACTAAATGAAAAGCTTGGTTGCCTAACCTAGAGTTCTTCCCAGTCGAATAGTTCATTATTTGCTATCTGTGCTGAATTCTCCTTTTAGACTACAGTCACTAGGTGCTGAGCATTCAGTGGCCTTCAAAGAGAAAGGTCCTCTGGTTTAGGGACTACCTTAACTGAGGAACAGGTCCTCAGTACAGGACTGAACTATTAACACAGGATGAGGACCAGAGGGCTGTTGAAGGAGCTTTTCATAGGGATGTCCAGGGAAAAAATACTCAAACTAGTAACTGGGGATATTTTGTAAATCTTCCATAGCAGATGAGACCATCAAAGAGAAGACAGTGCTCCCTAATCCAACTAACCAGCAGGGAGATGGTGCAAAGAGCCAACAACATGACCGCCAGAGGACAACCAGGAGACTGAATGGGGGAGCAAAAGCCAAGTCTGTGAGACCAAAGGCTTAATGTTTTATCTTTTTCCAACTGGACTTTCAGGAACAGAGAGGTACTAAAATAGTTGTTTACCCTCCTATTTGGACTGTCCCTAGAAGCCTAGTTAGGAATTAGTCTACTTTCTTTCTGACAGGTTTCAGAGTAACAGCTGTGTTAGTCTGTAATCGCAAAAAGAAAAGGAGTACTTGTGGCATCTTAGAGACTAACCAATTTATTTGAGCATAAGCTTTCATGAGCTGAAGTGAGCTGTAGCTCACGAAAACTTATGCTCAAATAAATTGGTTAGTCTCTAAGGTGCCACAAGTGCTCCTTTTCTACTTTCTTTCTGTAACCAAGTTTTTGTACCTAGAGTATTTGTATATTTTCTCTTCTCTCATCCCTTGTAAATAATATTTTATTATTAGACATTTGCATGAATGTTTACTGGGAACCAAGCAAAGGATAGATGCTACAGTCCCTCACATTTGGATGGCATTTTAACACAGGTTCAATTACCCAACAATTAAAAATATTTTATTATTTTGTGGCTGTCCCACTGCAGAGAAAAAAACATGCCTGAAATCATATAAACCAATGTTTAACAACATAGCTGATCCCTTAGCAAAATCAAAAGGGGTAGACAGAGGTCTGCGCCCCAAGAAAACCAAATCATGTTTAAAAGCACAGGCAATTCAATAAATAGTTATTTTTTCTTAATATTAGAGATGGTCTGGAGATAAAATTATGGATGTAAACCCTGGGGAGGGGGTCAAAATCCAGATCCAAACTTTGTAGCTCAGACTCATCTCTTATTATGATCTGTTTGTTATAGAGATTAATTTTTGTCATTAAGATTTTTGAGGAGACTCTTTTTTTTTCCCCAGTGCCACAGGATCATACTTACATTTATAATGAAACAAAATAAAAGAGCTCTTTAAGATACGTGTGGAAAAATTGAGCAATTTCACTAGCAAAAGGTTATTTCCTGAAAGTCAGAATAGTCTCTTAGACTCCATCATTTATGTGCCTTTCAACATAGTGTGTAATTTACGTATCAACTTGCAAGGAGTCATTTAGCATTCTATTTGAATTTCTCGGTTGAACTGGATTGCTGTACATTTAATTTGACTAAGGTGTGAATTTTCTGCCTGGGGCAATTAGGTGAATTGGTATCATTCATAGCTCTTATTATTTATGGAAGACACACACCAAAGTCTGAACATAATGCACTGAAAATTTTCTCTTTGAAGTTTTTTGCAGTGGTGTTGTAGCCATGTTGGTCCCAGTATATGAGAGAGACAAGGAGGGTAAGGTACTAGCTTTTAATGGACCGACTTCTGTTGGTGAAAGAGACAAGATTTCAAGCCATACAAAGCTCTTCTTCTGGTATGGAAAAGGTAATCAGAGTGTCACAGCTAAATACAAGGTGGAATTGATAGTTAAGCATAAGGTGTTATTAAATGTCGCAAGAGATTATTCAAGATGAAGTGGACAATTAATGCCTCT
Source organism: Lepidochelys kempii (assembly GCF_965140285.1). Lineage (NCBI taxonomy): Eukaryota > Metazoa > Chordata > Testudines > Cheloniidae > Lepidochelys > Lepidochelys kempii. The sequence continues at coordinate 62,415,861 of NC_136382.1, forward strand.
TCAGTCACAGAGCAAAGAAGGGTTAGGGTTTACATATTGTAATGAGACAAAAAGCCAGTGTCTCGGCTGAGTCCATGATTTTTAATATCTAGCAAAGTTATTAATTTAAGTTCTCATGTTTTGAAGGTGTTGTGCAGCTTTCCTTGGGGACAAGGACTGAGAGGTTAGATATGAAGTGATTGTTCTGTGAAAAGTGTTTGCCCATGGTTGATGCGGTGTTTTATCATTTTCTGTGTGAGTTCATTCAAGAGTGTAATGATTGTCTGGTTTCACCCACACAGTTGTTTTGGGGGCATTTGATGCAGTGGATGAGGTATACCAGATGTTGTGACAGGCATGTGTGGGGCCATAGGCACCGACTCTGTGGGTGTTCCGCGGCTGGAGCACCCACGGGGAAAGATCAGGATCTCTCAGCCAAGCTCCCTCAGGTTCTCTCAGGATATTTAAGTGGCCAGCTCCATGATGCAACCTACTTTTCTGGTGGAGTGTCCCTGTTTGGAAGGTAGTTTTAAGTGTGGTAAGGTGTATATCTTGGACTTTCTCCTCAGAGCACATTCTATGGTATCTAAGCGCCTGGCTGTGTATAAAACATTTCTTGGTACGTCTGGAATAATTACTGGATCTGTGAAGGTAAGAGTGGTGATCTGTGCATTTCTTTGTATATAGTTGCTGCAGGGTTCCATTGTTGAAGCTGATTGGACTGTCAAAGAAGATGATGCAGGCAGGGGAATGTTCTAGAGAAAGTTTAATGGATAGGTGCTGGTTGCTGAAGTTGTGGTGGAAATCTATGAGGGAGTTTAGGTCAGCTGTGCTGAGTATGAAAATATCATTGATGTATAGCACTGGTTTCTTGGTGCATTTTTCCAGAAAATCTTCCTCAAGGTGGCCCATCATATCATACCAATCTCATTCTAGAACACTCCCACACCAAGATCAGCTTCCTGGACACTACGGTCAGCTTCAACAATGGAGCCCTACAGACTACTGTATACAAGTAACCCATGGATCATCACACTTTTCTTCACAGAGCCAGTAACCATACCAGACACATCAAGTTTTAACATTTTTCAACAGAGTCTGTTCTAGTCAACTACATGGGCATGATTTTGGCAGTACAGAAGCAGAAGATAAACTGATATGGCTACGTGGAGGGCACTAAGAATTAAATTCACCCATTGTACACAGAGCCAACACAAGGTCCACCTCACCATGTAGACTCACATTCTGGGTCAAACAAAACATTTCACTCAACCCAAAATGATTTTTTTAAACTTTACAGTGTGCCAAAAAAAATAAATTAATTTTGGGTTAACCCAAAACAAATTTCTTCAATTTTTTGGTAGTGTCAGCAAATGAAAAAATCAGTTATTCTCACAAGTCTAAAAGAAACTTGTAATGGGCTGTACTGTTTTTTTAAGGACTAGCTAGGATAGGTAGTCTGAACTGCTCAGTCAACATGACCATCTATCCTTAGGTAGTTAAAAAATCCTCATCTTAACTACAAAGTAGAAGATTTTTGAACTAGGTCAACTCAAAGCCATAAAAGACATATCTGAATTAAAGTTATGTAATCTCTCTGTAAGGCTTTTGATCCATGCACCCAACTCTTCTAGGTATGGCAGACACTGGAAGTTGTAGCACCAGAATTACGGTCCCTGCATTAAAAGTGTTGCAGTGCATTATAATTGTTTATAGTTTATTTACTGTTTAAGTGCTGACAATATGCTTTAACTTGTACAAGACACAAATAAATGCTCTATCTCCCATGAAACACTGATGTGAAGACATTGTAAAATTTCTCTGCAGAGAATAGGGAATTAGTCACTGTTGTATTAATTTAGATAGAATATGTGGGCTAAAGATGTTAACATAACCCAGTCACTGTTTAATATTAAACAGCGTGAAACAAGGTTGGGGGCTTGGTATACAGAGGCTTTTGCAAAACATGTCTGTTAAAGCATCTATAAATCCTGTGCTACTCTTGTAACAATGTACCCTGATTGTGGTGTGTTATAGAATTTTAAGAATCTCTAATTAAGTATGATAACCTTGTAATATTGAATGTAGGTACTGTGATGTCTATGAACATCCTAATTCCTAATGTCCTGTTAGGAAATTTGAAGCAGATAAAATTTCATCTCTGTATGCTTTATCTTTTTACAGGAGAGCTATTGTTCTGGGAAAGGAGGCAGTTGGCACCTCCTTCTAAATAGTGCCAGGAAAAATTGCTATTTTATTTCATCCATATTTTCTTTAAATTGCTGTGGAAATGAAAACTTTAGAAACAGTTCTTAAAAGTGCCAAAACCTGATATAAAATATAGGAAAAAATTGTACTGGGCGAGATAAATATTAGGAGAAAAGCTCAGGCTTCTAACATAACCGTTGGCAGGACACAGCCAATGAAACATGGCATATTACACAGATATTGTCCATCCTTAATCACTGTGTGACAGATTCTGTCACCTTTGTTCAGGCTAATTCCTACTCCTTAAGAGTCCAATTGATGGCAAGGGCAGAGTAAGGTAGTTTTCCAGGCTGAGTAGTAACAATACTAGCTCAGTGGTTTGAGCATTAACCTGCTAAACCCAGGGTTGTGAGTTCAATCCTTGAGGGGGCCATTTAGGGATCTGGGGCAAAAATTGGGGATTGGTCCTGCTTTGAGCAGGGGGTTGGACGAGATAATCTCCTGAGGTCCCTTCCAACCCTGTGATTCTATGAATACCTAACTCTTTTCATTAGTAGATCTCAAAGCAGATACACACCACTATCCCTGTTTTACAGATCAGGAAAATGAGTTGCAAATTGACTTGCCCAAGGTCATCCAGCAAGTCAGTGGCCAAGCCAGGCCTAGAACCCAGGTCTCCTGAGTCCTTCTAGTCTTATGCTCTAGCCACTGGCTATATTGTAGGGGCAGCTTCAATTCAGCAATGATCAATACCATCTTCAACTCTCACCTCCTTTAAACAACCTGATGATGATGAGCCAAGCCAATGTTAGTCATGGGACCGTCCAAGGAAGAAAAGGAAGGAATATCATTCTCCAGCACTGAATTCTCCCCAAAATCTGTTTCCTTCATACCATCAAATATCTTTGTTTATAATGGGAAAATAACTAGAGCAAGATGAAAACATTTAAATTACAGATTTTTAATGTGGAAAAAAAGAGAAATTTTTCATGAAAAATCTTCCCATTTTCTGACTAGCCTTAGAGTCAACACTACCTTTTCCCACTATACAAATGACTTTACATCAGGGAAATGTGTTTATAGTTCAGTTCAAGGGAAAACTTTTTGTATGGAGTTGCAATATTTAAAAAATCACAAAATAAGGATGTGAAGCTGGTACAACATGACTGGAAGGGGTGCATTTCTATTAAATTGGAAAATATGATTTAACAGTGTGTCTGGGCAAAAAAAACTTTAGTTGATAAACCAATGCCAGCACTTGAAGACACCTGTAATTAATACTGCTAGAGATCATTAATACTAACCTTAGGGAGGGAAATCTATAGTACTAGCTACTAGATAGCCTTACCTTTCAGATACAGCCATGCATTTATCATATCAAGTGTGAAATTGTATCCTCAAGACTGGAATATTACCATACCCTTTACCTTGGTCTGACCTACAAGGCTACCTAGAAACTAAAGTGGATTCAACATACAGTAGCCTGGTTGTCAGAGAGCTCACAAGTACATATTACGTCAGAGCTCCGCACTCTACACTGGGTGTTAATTAGATACCAGGTCTGTTTTAAGATTCTGGTATCACCTGTAAAGCACTAAATGGGTTGGAGGCTAGCTATCTCCTTGACCACCTCTTGCTCTGTATCCCACCACAACAGCTACATTCAAAGGACACTGGTTGATGGAGTCCAAGTTCAAGGGCTGTCGCAACAAAGAGCAAAGTTTTCCTAATGAGAGTCCTCAGCTATGTTATTCAGTACCACTGGAAATGGAGTGGAGCCTGAGTATTGCCATTTTTTGGAAATCCTCTCATCCAGTTCTAATTCCATGTAATGACACACAAATATGTGCTAGGTGCCTTAGAAATGTATATGGTAATCATAGAGACAATGTGGATAAGGTAATATATTTTACTGGATCAAATTCTGTTGGTGAGAGACAAGACCTACCCTGTCTTAGGTCTCTGTTATGCTTTCAGTGTATTTGTAAAATGTTTTCCTGTTACCCTTCACGTCCCTAGCTGGTTTAATCTTGTTTTGTGCCTTTGCCTTTCTAATTTGGTCTCTATATGCTTATGTTGTTGTTTTCTAATATTCATCCTTCATCACTCTTTTTTGAGTGGCAGGTCGTTGAAGATCTCCTAATTAAGGCAGGGTGGTCACTTATCATACTTCCTATCTTTCCTATGCATTGGGATAGTTTACTCTTGTGGTCTTAATAATGTCTCTTTGAAAAACTGCCAACTCTCCAGAACTCTTTTTTCCCTTTGATTTACTTCCCATGGGAACTCATCTACCAGCTAAAGTCTGCCTTCTTGAAATCCATTGTCTTTATTCTGCTGTCTTCTCTCCTACCATTCTTTCGAATCATGAACTCATCATTTCATGATCACTTTCACCCAAGCTGCCTTCCACCTTCAAATTCTCAACCAGTTCCTCCCTATTTGTCAGAATCAAGCCTAGAACAGCCTGTCCCCTACTTGCTTTCTACATCTTCTGCAATAAAAAATGGTCTCCAATGCATGTGAAGAACTTGTTGGATAATCTGTGCTCCACTGTATTATTTTCCCAACAGAAATGCCCCATCACCACCAAGCCCTGCGATTTGGATGATTTTGTTAGTTGTTTAAAAATAAAAGCCTCATCTACATCTTCTTCCTGGTTACGTGGTCTGTAGTAGACCCCCACCATGCCATCACCCATGGTTTTTACCCCTTTTAGCCAGAGACTTTCAACAGGTCTGCCACCCACTTCTTCTATCTCAACTTCAGTGCCAGTGCGTACGCATACTTCTTTGATATACCAGATTCCTCCTCCCTGCTTTTCCCTGTCTGTCTTTCCTGAACAAGATGTACTCTTCTATACCAATAGTCCAGTCCTGTGAATTATCCCCACCCCCAACTCTCCATGATGCCAATTATGTCATAATTGTGATTATTCACTAGTATTTCTAGTCCATCCTATTTATTCTTGTATTAGTATACAGACATCTACGATATTGATTAGGTTTTCCTTCTATATTCCCTCTTCTCTCTCCTTTATTCTTAGTATGGTTGCCCATGTTCCACACCAGAGTCCAACCCTTCACCCAAGTTTCCATGTTTTGGACTTACCTGTGGGCTTTTGTCTCCTGCGCCCATCGAACCTAGTTGAAAGCCTGTCTCATTAAGTTGGCTAGTCTTTATCTGAAGATACTCTTCCCTTGATCAGTGGACCCCAGCTGTTGAGCAGCCGTTCTTCTTGGAACAGCATCCCATGGTCGATGAAGCCAAAGTCCTTCTGGAAACACCTTCTGCGCAGCCATAGGTTCATATGTTATTCTGAGTTTAAGCCCCATAAGATGTTTAGGCTCAGAATAACAAACTGCCATCACTTTCTTTGTCCAGTATTGCTCCTCTTGAAATCAGTGGGAGTTTTGCCAGACCCCAGTGCGGTAAAGACCCTATCCTGTTGTCAGGTTTCAGAGTAGCAGCCGTGTTAGTCTGTATTCGCAAAAAGAAAAGGAGTACTTGTGGCACCTAGAGACTAACCAATTTATTTGAGCATAAGCTTTCGTGAGCTACAGCTCACTTCAGATATAACACCCAACCATCTTCCTGCAGATGGGATTCAGAGGTTCTTCATGCAGCCAGGGTTTCCTCAGGTACAAGCTTTTTTCCTTCTTTTAGAAACAGAAATAATCATGTGGTGTGGATATGGAGCTCCCACGTGTATTGCCACGTTGCAGCTGCATCCAAATATTAATTCATATTTTAAGAATCGCACCACTTACCAATTAAGCATCAGCATGAATCAGCTTGGATCTTTCCTGGGATGTCAAATGGACGTGAATAAATTCCTTACAAGGTTGTTTAAGAGCTACGATGCATGAAAGTCTCAAGATGGCATACACATGGCTTCCAAGGCTGCTTAACGAGTATCACGATGTACTTGCCACTTTGTTGGGTCATGTAAATGAATTAATGCATTTTTCTTCTCTCCTTTTAATCTTTTTTTTTTCTTATTGGAAGAGTTATCAGGTAGGAAAGGAAGAAAACGGAGCTCCATTTTGAATTCTGAAATTCAGCTTCAGCCGTCTTTTATACAAAAAATTTCAGTTTCTTTAGAGCTATCTGAGGAACTATCACTACAGCTTGTCTCTCTTCACACGCACTCTAGACATCAACTTCGCTAACTCTTTGTAAGACCATCATCTATTTATTTATTTATTTAAAATCTCTGAATTCTGCAGTACAATGCCTTGTGCTGTGACACGCACAACTGCTCTCTGCTGCCCAGGTCTGATTCAGATCAATACATCAATTTTATACTATCTATGCAGAAGACAGATTGTTAACTGACCATTTATTAGTGGTTCCTCAGAAGCTGTGGGGCTGGTTGCTGTCAGTGAGGTACTTGTCTCACCATCATTAATCACCGTGAAATACCCAAAGAGCTGAAATATCATGATTAATTACCATAAAATGCACAGATCTAAAGACTAACTTCTACTGTTAGCTAAGTTTACCCAAGAGTTCTTAAATCTGTGCATCCCACAGTGGCATCACTTGGGGACATGTCTGCCACATGCAATTTGCTGATAAGCAGAACTCTCAGTGAATATGTGGCAAATTATAAGGAAAATAGTAAACAAATTAATATCAAGTTCTGTGTAAATGTTTATAAATATCCAACAATTAGAGTAAGTATTAATAATTATGTATATAGCTTTACCTTTTCCTTTGCTTAACTATAATTTACTGGTTTATTTGCAAGGTAAAGCTCCCATAAAAAGGAAATTTTGTTCTTGATTTGGAATGCAGGTACAGTTGTTCCCATGAGGTTCAATTCTTAGTGGAAATGGTAGGCCCCAGTTGTGGGGTATAACTTTCATTCCTACTGTCATAAATATAAAGGGAAGGGTAAACCCCTTTGAAATCCCTCCTGGCCAGGGGAAAGCTCCTCTCACCTGTAAAGGGTTAAGAAGCTAAAGGTAACCTCGCTGGCACCTGACCAAAATGACCAATGAGGAGACAAGATACTTTCAAAAGCTGGGAGGAGGGAGAGAAACAAAGGGTTTGTGTGTCTGTCTGTAGTCGTCTTGGCCAGGGACAGAACAGGAATGGAGCCTTAGAACTTTTAGTAAGTAATCTAGCTAGGTATGTGTTAGATTATGATTTCTTTAAATGGCTGAGAAAAGAATTGTGCTGAATAGAATAACTATTTCTGTCTGTGTATCTTTTTTGTAACTTAAGGTTTTGCCTAGAGGGGTTCTCTATGTTTTTTTAATCTAATTACCCTGTAAGATATATACCATCCTGATTTTACAGGGGGGATTTCTTTATTTCTATTTACTTCTATTTTTTATTAAAAGTCTTCTTGTAAAACACTGAATGCTTTTTCATTGTTCTCAGATCCAAGGGTTTGGGTTTGTGGTCACCTATGCAAATTGGTGAGGCTTTTTATCCAACATTTCCCAGGAAAGGGGGGGTGCAAGTGTTGGGAGGATTGTTCATTGTTCTTAAGATCCAAGGGTCTGGGTCTGTGGTCACCTATGCAAATTGGTGAGGCTTTTTACCAAACCTTGTCCAGGAAGTGGGGTGCAAGGTTTTGTGAAGTATTTTGGGGGGAAGGACGCGTCCAAACAGCTCTTCCCCAGTAACCAGTATTAGTTTGGTGGTGGTAGCGGCCATTCCAAGGATAACGGGGGTAATATTTGTTACCTTGGGGAAGTTTTGACCTAAGCTGGTAAAGATAAGCTTAGGAGGTTTTTCATGCGTCTGAGAAGATTAATAAGCTTCAGTGTTTAAACAAAACTTATTAAGAACTAAACATTGTAATAGGTCTGAAATCTTTCAAAATCCCGTATTAAAAGAATTGCTAAGAGCAATATATTCCCCTTTCTGGAAACTTTCCCAAAGACCTTTATAATTCAAATAGAAAAACAAAGTATACTCGCAGTCTGGGAATCCAGCTCATATCAACTAATTTAGCTATGGCAGAAAAGCTTTTTGTCTTTTCATTCGAGACTTTTGCTACATTCAGTATTTCCTCATCTCCTAACACAACATATTCATGACAATCTTCTGAATATTGGCAAATCAGTGCCCAAAAGCATAATAATTTATATTTCACCAGATATAAGCAATCTATTTTTATGCCAGGGGAGATAAAGATGGAGCAGAGGACTTAGTGATGAGTGTGTCTGTCACCTGCATAAACAAGTAACTAAGGAGCACCGCAGATTGCACTGGTTTTTCTAATCAATGAAACCCCATTGAATACATACCATCTCTGAATGTGGAAAATGTATTATGCTAATATTTTCAATCTTTCTTCAGTTATCCATTTCAGAGTTTCACTACATTATTCAATATTCTATCTGATGCACTGAACTGAGTCCTTTAGAACGTTTCATTCCTTTAACACTGGAAACTCTTACTGAATTTTATCATTTAGCTTGCTGGAAAAGTGTTCCTTTCATAGTTTTGTTCTGCTAACAGCAATCCATTTAACAGAGTTTTGCTGTATTGTTCCACAGTTTACAGTTAGAAACACAGAAAATGTATTCTTTGACTGGTAGAATTTCTTGAATTTCTTTGTGCCCAGATTCAGAATGTAAATAAAACTGAATATTGTGGAGACCTGTTAAGTGTACATACTAATCAAAATGTCTAGGTACATAGTAACTGTATCCTTCTGTGTCAGGTATTTATATAAGGGGATCTTACTACACCCAGAGGATTTGTAGACATGTCGGATTTCTTTTAACAGGTTTAGTATGAAGAAGTTAGACCATGAGACCTGCTAAAGATGGAAAAAAGCTCCTTTTTTTTGTTTGTTTTTCCCCCTCCCCCACAAAAGAAACTTCCCAAATTGACAAACCTGGGTAAGGTAAAGGTAGATGGCACAAGAAACTGCAAGGGGAGAGGCAACAAAAGAAGTCAAATCAGCTTTAGGGTGCTGAATTGGCCTGAAAAATAAAAAAATATAAAAATACCAGAGAGTAAAATGTGAGTTTGAATGAGAAAGTGTGAGTTTCTCTGAGACAGCAGGACTCCTAGAAAGCTATACTCCCCTAAATTTGTACTCACCTTTATTCCTTTGGGATTCTTTTTTTACTATTAAACTTTAATTGACCCTTCAATTTTAGTTTAACTAAAGAGCCAGAGGATTCAGAGCCCAGAATGGTCTATCTTTGTTGATGAGAAATTTTCATTTGGATGTGTTTCATTCTTTGAGAATAATTGAAAGAGTGGGGCCAGTCTGAACACAGAGAGGAGAGATCTCAGGAAGCATGTTTTCTGAGGGAGGGAAAAGCCAGTGGGTTCTTTCAATGGATTCTTGATGAGATGTTTGTTCCAGACATTGGCGACCTTGTTCACCATTGATCTCTGGGTGAAAACTTTGAGTCTTCAAGTCTTGCACTGAAAGTCAAAAAGGCTTTCTAGATTTAAATCAGAATCTCAATAAGTTATTTAAGTATTCTAGTATTGTGAGAGCATTGTTTCCTTGAATGTGATGTTATTCCCAAAGAATTCTTATGTCATGACAAATTTAGGGTGGGTGGATGTGTGCCAGTTTGGTGTGAAGTCATGGTTGTGACACTGATTTTTTTACTGTGCCCATAATGATCTGCAAGCTGGTCTTAAGTAGAGAGTTGATGAGTGATGTGTGGGATCACTGTGTCCAGATGGGTGAGAAGTATTCTGTGGTAGAGTAAACAAGGGCCAGTGAAGAAGTCCTCATAGGGTTTTTGGATCAGTTCCCTGGGTAGTTCCTGCCAGTTTCTGGATGAGGTTTATACACACCTTTATTTTGTGGTAGATATTTTTAGGTGGTGGTGGCATGTGAGGCTTCAGTTTAATGCCACACCAAGATATTTTGGTGATCAAGCCTTGTCTGCTGGCTGCAGAAGTCCACATGCAGTTACATCCAGGCATTTCTGATTGTTGTGTTAGCATTTCATTTAAAGTCTTTGTGGTTTTGGTGTTAGCCACAGGTGTAAAAAAATATTTCTCGATTGTTTTACAGTCCTTGTTTAGGATTTTCTCTATGGTAAGTAAATCCCATGCAGGTGCAGCTAGAGCAATGTCATCAGCATAGGCAAATTTCCGTGATGAAGTTTGGGGAAGTTCACTGGTACCCTGTGGTAGGTCACTGTTGAGTGTTCATGACCTGCTGACCTGATCACCAAGGAAAACGTGAAACCTACCACTGATGTGGTATAACTTGGCTAAATTTTGTATTTGGGGCAATTTTTTGGTAATCACCCTGGTGGGAACCATCTGGGCAAGGCCTGGATACTGACTGGGCCCTGGGTCTCCCTGAGTAAGACGGTTCTTTGTGGAGGTTGGGTAAGAGGCCCCTGACAGAGTCAAAGAAAGCAGGAGTAGCTTGCTGCTGGGAGCACTTCTCTCGGTGGTGGTGACTCTGTGTAGAGTTCCTGATATCCCAATCCCTTTTTGAAAGAGCTGAGCTGAGGGTAGCAGATGTATCCTGTGAAGGGAGCACAGCAGCTGATAGCTGCAGTCTACAGATGAAACAGAGCAGTGTGCAACTGAGAGCTACAGTCTACGGGCAGAATGGAGTAGCAGTTCCAGGCCACCTACACCACAGCCAAGGGGTGGGGTATATTAAGAGTTTGGCCCACTAACAGTGCTGAGTGAGAAGCAGCATTACTGAGGTCTGAGTATAGGCAGAGTGGCAGTTTCAGCAGATCTCGGGGGTTATATGCCCCCATATCCATTAGCCTGAAACCTCTGGTGAGGTCTCCCTGAGCCAGCTTCACAGCTGAATGTCACTAAATGTCACAAGTCAGATCCCCAGAGCTGCTTCAGCAGTCTGGACCCAGATTCTCCTTGGGACTTCCTGACCAATTAACTCTGTGTGGGGATGTGGCAATACTGCATAGCCATTATGAGAATGGCCATAAATTGGGATTGTGACTTATGATTCTTGGGGTAATAGTAGTGGAAACTGTTAAATTGTAAAGTTTAAACAAGTTTACCCCTGCCATTGCCCTTCCATCTCCCCAAGAAAGTTTTCCTGTTTAAAACCCTCTAGGTACTGTGCTCACAGGTGGGAAATAAATTGCCTACCAGTAGCTCTCAGGGTGATATATATAGGTTGCTAGGTTACTGGGTGGGGCCTCAAGCCAGAGTTATGCAAAGTTTACAAAAACACCCTAGAAAGTGAGAACCGCCGCCCCTGGATTACTGCCAACATCAGTGGCAGAAGGGTTATATGAGGAATTGCTTTTTAATAGAATAGCACAGATGTTCTAAATTTGATGGCCATCGCTTTAATTGAAAAGTACTATTGTTTGGATATCAGTTAAAATAATTTCACCACAGAGAAAAGCTTTCAGTATGTGAATCAGTGCACATCAAAGAAAGACTTACCTAAACTCATGCTAATTTCTTATCCCTTCTATGAGACTTTATACTTAACAACTTTTCCTTATAAATACTTAACATTTTTTTCATGTGCACTATTACCCCAAGAATCATGTATGCTTGTTAGTGAGAGATCAAAAGGAGGGCCCCCTGCCCAGTTGCATGACTGATCCAGTGTCTCAGCCCAGCCTCCTTCTCCCCCCTTCCCTGGGGCAGTGCAATCTAGCTGCCTGGAAGGGGTCCTTCACAGCATTTTCCAAACTCTATTTTCTCTATTTGTAACCTTGTCCACATGCTACTCGTCCTGACTCTCACCACACCTCCCTTTTTTATCATAGCATCCATCCTTCCCCTCCTTTCTCCCCACTGGTTCCATTTCCCTACCCTTGTTACAATCACCATTCTACAGTGTCTACCTGCACCTCTTTCCCTTCCATCCCAATTTCCCCCTTCCTCCCATCAGCACAAATCCAGATTCCACATCCACTCTTTCCTTTGCCTCTTCCTCACCTCTGGTGACATTTCCCTAACTCTGGCCTCCCTCCATCACCTCCACCCCTCTTGTGCCACAATTCCCGACCTCACGCCCCATTTCCCTTCCCCCTCGCCCCGGCTCTTGCTGTCTCTAGATTGCCTGCTCCATCACTAAAAAGATCTGTCTTCCATGACATCTTCATATCTCACTCCTTCCAGTTCCTGGCTTTCATAGTCATCTAGGTTTCAGAGTAACAGCCGTGTTAGCGCCGAGCTGTAGCTCACGAAAGCTTATGCTCAAATAAATTGGTTAGTCTCTAAGGTGCCACAAGTACTCCTTTTCTTTTTGCCTATAGACATCTAGATCCCTTCATCTGACACTGCCTCTGCATCTGCCCATTCTTACAGAGGCCTTTCCTGTCATACTGCCTGCCTGGATCAGACTGTGGTAGGGGTATTAGACTTCTCATCTCCTATTCCTGCCACTTCTAGTCCTTCCCTACTCCCACTTCCTGCTGCTCCTTCTCTTCTGAACAGCCCTCCATCTGATTCTTCTCACCCCCCTGCCCCTCCCGGCCATGTTGCTGCCCCCTACTATCCACCCAACTCCTCCTCATCAGCCTTTCTCTCTGCTTTTTGATTCCTGGCTCTCTCTCTTCCTCTCCTCATAAGCTTGCACACTCATCCTTGGTGACTTCAGCTTCCATGTTGATGAGCCCTCTGCCCTCATCTCTTCTTTTTACCTGAGCCCTGGTTTAACTCACCAAAAGAGCTGTTCACTTGACTTGGTCTTCACCAGGTAGTGCTCTCTCACTCCAATCTCTCTGTTGCCAAGTTTCTCCTCTCCAGCCATTACCTGGGCTCTTTCAGCATCACCCATCAGTCCTCTCTCTCACACCATCACTCAGCCTTTCCATGATTTCCAATCTATCAGCACTGATGATTTCTCATCCGCTCTCAGCTTTCTCCTCCCTGCTCTGTCTTCCCTTTCTTCCACTGATATGGTGGTTGATTCTCTCCATGCTTCACTTTCCTCCAATCTTAACTCTTTTGCCTCCTCTCCCATTGCAAGATCTGCCCTGCCAACTCCCAGCCCTGGCTTAAACCAACTTCCACTTCCTTTGGTCCAGACCTGTCTGCTTCCATCCAAATAAAAATCTTAGCCTGTGTCTTTGACTATCTTCATCTGTGTCTGGCTGTCACAGGGTAGCTGGCCTCTGTGGATAGACTGAGCCCAGCTACCTTGGACTGGAGCAGGTGAGCCTAATCCAGCTAATTGAAGAGGGCTGGGCTACACCTAGGTCTATAAAGGGCTGCCAGTAGGCAACTAGGAGAGAAGACTGTAGCAGAATGAGTCCAGGGGAGGAAGGACTGAGACAAGCTGAGCCCTGGGCACCAAAGGCTACACAGAAATGGAACTAACTCTTGTGGTGAGTCCCTGGAGTAAGGGAGCAAGGAAGGAATCCTGCAGCTGCTGCTCCAAGGGGAGAGCAGAGCTGGCTGAGGCTAGGAAGCTGCCAGGAACTGGAGTATCAGAGACTCCTGGGAGGGGTGGCCCAGGGACCAGATGCTGACTTAAGACTGCATTCTTGTTGTTCGTTTAAACTTTGCCAGAAAAGAATAAACCTCCTTAACTGGGACTGGGCGTGGCAGGGCATGTTTGGAACTGGGGTGCAGTGGCGGTCAACTTTGTGACACTGACTCTCAACTCAAGGTCATCCTGGCTAAAACAGCTCTAAATCTTCCCACTCACGCCCTCCCCACTACCTCCTTTCCCAAGCATTGTGAACAACACTACCATCTTGCCTGTGATTCAGGCCTTTAACCTGGGTGTCCTCTTAAATGTAACCCTCTCTCTAGGTCCTCACATCCAGGGTATATCTAGCTCTTGCAGATTTTTTTTTTTTTTTTTTTGCATTACATCTCTAAGATGTGGCCTTTCTTGGCCAGCTACAAAGCTAAAACTCCCCTCCAGGTTCTCATCATCTTGCATCTCAATTATTGCAACATTCTTTTCTTTGGCCTTGACAAATGCAATCTTGCCCTGCTTATATCCATTCAGAATGTGGCTACAAAGATCATTTTCTTTGTCTATCACTTGACAATGTTTCTCCTCTTCTTTCATCCCACTGGCTCTCCTTTTGCATTGTATCAAACATAAGCTACTTGTCTTCACTTTCAGGGTTCTTTCCTGCCTATTCCCACCCTGCCTATCATCTCTGTTTCTATCAAGATGTTCATTTCCGCCTCTGATCGGCCCAGGAGCCCAGCCTCCATCACCCACTTGTTAGTTTTTCAAACACCTTTGCGCTTTCTTTCACACTGCCCCTCATGCTTGGAAGGAGCTCCCCATAAACATCTGCAAAACTAATGTATTACCCTCCTTAAAACTCTCCTTTTACATAAATCCTATAAAACTTTTGACAATGGTTAGACTGCACGTGTGCCGATACCACTGCCTATCATGCTGGCCAGTATTGTCTCCTAGTTTCCTTGTACTCCCTGATTTGTCTGTATCCAGCTCTTGTCTTTTGTCTTATACTTAGATTATCAGCTTTCTGGGGAAGGGACCATCTTTTTATTTTGTGTTTTGTACAACACCTAGTACAATTGGATCCTAGCCCAAAACTAGGGCTCCTTGACACTACGTCAAATAAACAAATAATGCAATAATAATAATAAAAGACACACATGTCCTCAAAATACCCCGTGCTTCCCATAACCACAACCGATGTGAAATGTCTGCCATCCTTTCCATCCCTTTTGCAAAAACATCTTTTGAAGAGCATATTTATGGTGCCTTGATATCTACCAATCGGCATTATTTTTCGTTGGAATGACAGACTTTGAACTCAAGCATGAAGCAGTGTTTCTGGGAATTTTGCCATCTGAGATAGCACTGCCCACCAGTTCAGAGGTTGAATACACAGGCAAGAGACGAGAGCTAGCTACCTGAAGAACTCTAAATATCACCATATGGTACCCAAATCTGTTCCCCACCTCCATATCTCTAATATGAACATGGTGTGTTGGCTTAATGAGAAATAATTTTGTCTTTCACATAGACTTCACCTGTAAAAAAGCCAAGATAGAAAAAGAGCAGGGGGGCATCATGTAAGGATAAGAAAACAGCAGCATTTAAATGGGGATTCAGTTGGTTTATGATTTTCTCAGTCCTGCCAACTGTGTGGATTTTCCTCTTATGGAACTGAGGGGAAGACCTATCACATTCTCCTGCCTCCTGGGGAAAGACAGACAATCTAAGTTGATGCCCATCCCTCAAGAAACAAACTTTTTTTTGTTGGCGGTGGGGGTGCAGAAGGAGGAGCCAATACCATTTTCACAAGAGGGAGAAGGGAGCCCTGAGCTTCAGGGCTCTATATTCCCCCTCTTGTGAATAGTATTTCAGCTCCTCCCCTCTCTCTTCTCCTCCTCAGTGCCCCTGCATTAACATCCCTGTGAGAGCTGCCCCATCACCACCTCAGGCCTCCAGGGAAAGTGGGAGAAGAAGCCCCTGCTAGAAATGCTTCACCCCACTTCAGCCAGCACTTTCGTTAACTTGTGTACTTTTGTGTAATTAACACTAAAACACAGTTGGAAGAGAGATAAAACTTCATGTTTCAGATACTGAGCCCCTTCTCTAGCTCCTAGAAGTTAGGATGGGGGCAGATGATCTAACCTCTGCTGACTGTGGGGTTTTCTGCACCTACTTCTGAAGCATCCAGTGCTGGCCACCATCAGAGACAGGAAATTGGACTAGATGGACCTTCTGGCTAATCCAGTATGGCAATTCCTATGTTCCTAATTTTACGAAAATTTAAAATCACCTTTTTTTTTTGGTGACAAGATTTTGGCAGACATGTTGTCTCTATGCTATGTCTAAATTATACATGAATCCAAAACACTTTTGTTTTCTAGACAGAGTTCTTTGCATTTTTTTTTCATTGGTTTCGGTCATGTGAATTTTTCTCATCTATTAATTTTTCTTGACAGTTCTGTTTTGTTACTGTTTTTACCCTGTTAGTTGGAAGAGTGAGTAAGGGGAAGTCCAAACCATAGAGAGGGAAAGTTCGCCTGGGAGTCCGCCTGGAGTGAGCCCAGTGAGGCTTACATCTTGCCAACGTCTCTGAAGAAGCTCATAGTAGGAAGGTGATATGGAAGGGGGGGTTCAGCTGTTGCGACCTGCACTGGATGTGCCATGTTTGTCTTTCTTCCACAGGACAGAAGCAACTTTGTCTGTACAAAGTGCAAGCTGGTCTTCATATGGGAAGAGAAGATTGAAGGTCTGGAGCAACAGATAACGACCCTGCGTTGCATACGAGAAACTGAGGATTTTCTGGACAAAAGTCAGGATATGCTTCTACGGGCACAAAGCTCTAAAGATTTAGAGCAGGTTGCACAGCGGAGCCAAGAGGCCAGTGAAGAAGCTTGGCAACATGTGACCTCCAGAAGAAGAAGGGGGAATGTCCGGGTTCCAGCAACGTGGACACAGATAACTAACCGCTTTCATGTTCTCTCCACAGGTACTTTTGCGGAGAGTGGACCAGATGATATGTCTGGGGGGAGAAAGCAGAAGGAGCTCCACTGGTTGGAAGGCATGAGATGCGATGTCCTGAGATGGGGGGTTCCACGACCACCACTCCCAAGACAAGGAGGCGGGTGGTGGTGGTCGGGGACTCTCTCCTCCGGGGGACTGAGTCATCTATCTGCCGCCCTGACCGGGAAAACCGAGAAGTCTGCTGCTTGCCAGGGGCTAAGATTCGCGATGTGACAGAGAGACTGCCGAGACTCATCAAGCCCTCGGATCGCTACCCCTTCCTGCTTCTCCACGTGGGCACCTATGATACTGCCAAGAATGACCTTGAGCGGATCACTGCGGACTACGTGGCTCTGGGAAGAAGGATAAAGGAGTTTGAGGCGCAAATGGTGTTCTCGTCCATCCTCCCCGTGGAAGGAAAAGGCCGGGGCAGGGACCATCGAATCGTGGAAGTCAACGAATGGCTACGCAGGTGGTGTCGGAGAGAAGGCTTTGGATTCTTTGACCATGGGATGGTGTTCCATGAAGGAGGAGTGCTGGGCAGAGACGGGCTCCATCTTACGAAGAGAGGGAAGAGCATCTTTGCGAGCAGGCTGGCTAACCTAGTGAGGAGGGCTTTAAACTAGGTTCACCGGGGGAAGGAGACCAAAGCCCTGAGGTAAGTGGGAAAGCGGGATACTGGGAGGAAGCACAGGCAGGAATGTCTCTGAGGGGAGGGCTCCTGCCTCAACCTGCTGATCGCCCCTCATTCTCAGTATATCTCAAGTGCTTATATACGAATGCACAAAGCCTTGGAAACAAGCAGGGAGAACTGGAGGTCCTGGTGATGTCAAAGAATTATAACGTGATTGGAATAACAGAGACTTGGTGGGATAACTCACATGACTGGAGTACTGTCATGGATGGTTATAAACTGTTCAGGAAGGACAGGCAGGGCAGAAAAGGTTGGGAAGTAGCACTGTATGTAAGGGAGCAGTATGACTGCTCAGAGCTCCGGTACGAAACTGCAGAAAAACCTGAGTGTCTCTGGATTAAGTTTAGAAGTCTGAGCAACAAGAGTGATGTAGTGGTGGGAGTCTGCTATAGACCACCGGACCAGAGGGATGAGGTGGATGAGGCTTTCTTCTGGCAACTCGCAGAAGCTACTAGATCGCACGCCCTGGTTCTCATGGGTGACTTTAATTTTCCTGATATCTGCTGGGAGAGCAATACAGCGGTCCATAGACAATCCAGGAAGTTTTTGGAAAGCGTAGGGGACAATTTCCTGGTGCAAGTGCTAGACAAGCCAACTGGAGGGGGGAGCTTTTCTTGACCTGCTGCTCACAAACAGGGAAGAATTAGTGCGGGAAGCAAAAGTGGACGGGAATCTGGGAGGCAGTGACCAAGAGTTGGTTGAGTTCAGGATCTTAAACATAAAAAAGAAGCTTATAAGAAGTGGAAGGTTGGACATATGACCAGGGAAGAGTATAAAAATATTGCTCGGGCATGTAGGAATGATATCAGGAGGGCCAAATTGCACCTGGAGCTGCAGCTAGCAAGAGATGTCAAGAGTAACAAGAAGGGTTTCTTCAGGTATGTTGGCAACAAGAAGAAAGCCAAGGAAAGTGTGGGCCCCTTACTGAATGAGGGAGGCAACCTAGTGACAGAGGATGTAGAAAAAGCTAATGTGCTCAATGCTTTTTTTGCCTCTGTCTTCACTAACAAGGACAGCTCCCAGACTGCTACGCTGGGCATCACAACATGGGGAGTAGATGGCCAGCCCTCTGTGGAGAAAGAGGTGGTTAGGGACTATTTAGAAAAGCTGGACGTGCACAAGTCCATGGGGCCAGACAAGTTGCATCCGAGAGTGCTAAACGAATTGGCGGCTGTGATTGCAGAGCCATTGGCCATTATCTTTGAAAACTCGTGGCGAACGGGGGAAGTCCCAGATGACTGGAAAAAGGCTAATGTAGTGCCAATCTTTAAAAAAGGGAAGAAGAAGGATCCTGGGAACTACAGGCCAGTCAGCCTCACCTCAGTCTCTGGAAAAATCATGGAGCAGGTCCTCAAGGAATCAATCCTGAAGCACTTACATGAGAGGAAAGTGATCAGGAACAGTCAGCATGGATTCACCAAGGGAAAGTCATGCCTGACTAATCGCCTTCTATGATGAGATTACTGGTTCTGTGGATGAAGGGAAAGCAGTGGATGTATTGTTTCTTGACTTTAGCAAAGCTTTTGACACGCTCTCCTACAGTATTCTTGTCAGCAAGTTAAAGAAGTATGGGCTGGATGAATGCACTATAAGGTGGGTAGAAAGTTGGCTAGGTTGTCTGGCTCAACGGGTAGTGATCAATGGCTGCCAACTAGACATGGAGCCGGTGTCAAGTGGAGTGCCCAGGGGTTGGTCCTGGGGCCAGTTTTGTTCAATATCTTCATAAATGATCTGGAGGATGGTGTGGATTGCACTCTCAGCAAATTTGCGGATGATACTAAACTGGGAGGAGTGGTAGATACGCTGGAGGGCAGGGATAGGATACAGAGGGCCCTAGACAAATTGGAGGATTGGGCCAAAAGAAATCTGAGGTTCAATAAGGATAAGTGCAGGGTCCTGCACTTAGGATGGAAGAACCCAATGCACAGCTACAGACTAGGGACCGAATGGCTAGGCAGCAGTTCTGCGGAAAAGGACGTAGGGGTGACAGTGGACGAGAAGCTGGATATGAGTCAGCAGTGTGCCCTTGTTGCCAAGAAGGCCAATGACATTTTGGGATGTATAAGTAGGGGCATAGCTTGACAAAGCCCTGGCTGGGATGATTTAATTGGGGATTGGTCCTGCTTTGAGCAGGGGGTTGGACTAGACCTCCTGAGGTGCCTTCCAGTCCTGATATTCTATGATTCTATGAAAGAGTACAAATAACTCAGTCTGCAGTAACATGCCCTAGCTGGTTTGGGGATAGGATACAAAGGAACAACCAGCCTCTCTGCCCCACCCTTTCTCAATCTGTAACAGGGCCGGCTCCAGGCACCAGCTTTCCAAGCAGGTGCATGGGGCCGCAATTAGAATGCGGCAGCAGTCCGTGTCCTCCGGCAGCAATTCGGCGGCCACTCCACAGCTGTTGTGGAGGTGGCAATTCGGCAGCGGCTGCTTGGGGCGGCAAGATTGCTAGAGCTGCCCCTTATCTGTATAGTGGGTAAATGCTCAGTGTCAGGTGAAAGAGGCTCTGGTCATATCTCAGATCTGAGGGCAGAAGTGGGGAAGAGCACAGGGGCCTAGTCCTTTTGTTCAAAGATGGAATTTCAAATGGTCAAAAAAGAAATACAATATTTTGAGGTACAACATTAGATACAGGCTTGACAAACATGGGGACGGCCTAGCTGGTAGTATGGAAGTCCTTTCATAGAATCATAGAATCATAGAATATCAGGGTTGGAAGGGACCCCAGAAGGTCATCTAGTCCAACCCCCTGCTCAAAGCAGGACCAATTCCCAGTTAAATCATCCCAGCCAGGGCTTTGTCAAGCCTGACCTTAAAAACCTCTTAGGAAGGAGATTCTACCACCTCCCTAGGTAACGCATTCCAGTGTTTCACCACCCTCTTAGTGAAAAAGTTTTTCCTAATATCCAATCTAAACCTCCCCCACTGCAACTTGAGACCATTACTCCTCGTTCTGTCATCTGCTACCATTGAGAACAGTCTAGAGCCATCCTCTTTGGAACCCCCTTTCAGGTAGTTGAAAGCAGCTATCAAATCCCCCCTCATTCTTCTCTTCTGCAGGCTAAACAATCCCAGCTCCCTCAGCCTCTCCTCATAACTCATGTGTTCCAGTCCCCTAATCCTTTTTGTTGCCCTTCGCTGGACTCTCTCCAATTTATCCACATCCTTCTTGAAGTGTGGGGCCCAAAACTGGACACAGTACTCCAGATGAGGCCTCACCAATGTCGAATAGAGGGGGACGATCACGTCCCTCAATCTGCTCGCTATGCCCCTACTTATACATCCCAAAATGCCATTGGCCTTCTTGGCAACAAGGGCACACTGCTGACTCATATCCAGCTTCTCGTCCACTGTCACCCCTAGGTCCTTTTCCGCAGAACTGCTGCCTAGCCATTCGGTCCCTAGTCTGTAGCTGTGCATTGGGTTCTTCCGTCCTAAGTGCAGGACCCTGCACTTATCCTTATTGAACCTCATCAGATTCCTTTTGGCCCAATCTTCCAATTGGTCTAGGTCCTTCTGTATCCTATCCCTCCCCTCCAGCGTATCTTTGCCTCAACAGATCTTACCAACATCCTTAGGCTTGGAGACTTGAGCCACTGGCCTTTTTCATGGGAAAAGAATCCCAACTCCTACCCCGAATAGAAGAATTCAGAGGACATTCCATGTGCTGAAGCTGTGGAGCACACATTCCTCTCTGAGGGTTCTTCCTGCATAGGGGAGATCCTTAAATCCAGAATGAGGGAATCTCTCTGATTTTTTTCAGAGTAACAGCCGTGTTAGTCTGTATTCACAAAAAGAAAAGGAGTACTTGTGGCACCTTACAGACTAACCAATTTATCTGAGCATGAGCTTTCGTGAGCTACAGCTCACTTCATCGGATGCATACCGTGGAAACTGCAGCAGATATTATATACACACAGAGATCATGAAACAATACCTCCTCCCACCCCACTGTCCTGCTGGTAATAGCTTATCTAAAGTGATCATCAAGTTGGGCCATTTCCAGCACAAATCCAGGTTTAGTGAGTTTGTGTGTAGGGGGGTGGAGGGTGAGAAAACCTGGATTTGTGCTGGAAATGGCCCAACTTGATGATCACTTTAGATAAGCTATTACCAGCAGGACAGTGGGGTGGGAGGAGGTATTGTTTCATGATCTCTGTGTGTATATAATATCTGCTGCAGTTTCCACGGTATGCATCCGATGAAGTGAGCTGTAGCTCACGAAAGCTCATGCTCAAATTGGTTAGTCTCTAAGGTGCCACAAGTACTCCTTTTCTTTTCTCTGATTTTTGTTTCTCTTATATCATAAAATGAAATGGAAGTTTTTTATAACTTCCATAAAATGAGGCATAGATTCTTCAGGGTATTGTCAGCAAAATAATATGTCTATAGCAAAATTTTATTCTCAATTACCCTCTTCCTATAATAGAAATCTGCTTCAATCCCGCTTTTCTGTTTTCACTATCTTATATAGCTATATTGCTAGGAGGCTCAGTTTCCATGAAGAACAATAATTGTGGGAGCAGGTAAAAACATCTTTGATTGGAGGAGATCACTGGTTACTAATAGTATTCTGGCTTTGGAGTGTGGAATCCAATATCATTGTGTAAATTCAGAGCAATCCTTCCTGCAATCAAGTCTCTAGATTATACAATAATCACATTCTACTTTATCCAAAACTGCTTGTGCACAAGTGGACAGAGCAGCATTGAGTGTACTGTTATCATTAATGTCCAATACTAAAGTCAATGGGCCAAGGTCTGTGATAGTTTACACCCTACAACCTTGTTAAGTATAATGGAGTTGCAGGGATTTTAAATTGGCATAGAATTTTGTTTAATAACCTGAGCATTCCATTAACTGATACTCTATTGGGCACAAGTCTCCTTAGGGGTTTATTTCTGTTACTATTTTGTTCAGCCTTGTAGCCATAATCTTTGCCAGTATTTTATAATTAGTAGTCAGAGATAATATAGGCCTATAATTTTACACTCTAATGCATTCCTATTCAATTTGGGAATCAGCATTATTGCATGGTAAATAGTGGGTGAAGTCATATGAGAATCTAATTATGCCTCTCTGCATACCTGTAATATACTGAGGATTAACATTTCTTGGGATTTTTTTGCAGGATTTATTTGTTAATCAGTCAGTAGAAAGGTTTTAGTATTTTAGAATCTGGGACTTTTGCTTGCTCAAGGAATGCAGGATCAGGCCCCAAGTTTCAGCTGTTTGAGATACTTTGTTCATATGAAGTGATGTCAGGTTGTAGGGTCTCTTCAGAGGTTTATGATATTGTGCAGATTTTAATTTTTTAAAATAAACTCTGAGGGGTCATTTAGTACTCAGTGTTTTCTGTATCATACAGCTCTGTGTTGAAATGTCTTAAAGACTAGATTGTACCCTTGGCATTCTCAAGTGTGCTAGATGAAGTACAGAAGGATCACACTGTACCTGGAGTACTGAGGAAGAATTCTTATGGACTCATCCAGCATTCCTCCTTCCTGGGGACTCCCAGGCAACACGCATCCAGATGTCAGGTATGCCATTCTTGGAGGGCCAAGGTCCCCCTTCTCTGTGGCCAGTCAGCTCCTCGGATCAGGGCATAAGAAAATAAGACCTATGGTACCATTATCTCTTTCTCTCCTATCAGAGAGGTAAAAGGGGGGCATTAGGCACATCAGAGCCTTTACCCATCAGACACATTGTGGGTGGTGTCTGCTCAGTCTTCTTGCACTCTTTCTCCACCTCACTCCACTGCTCTCTTGTGCACCTGCAACAGGGCTGCCCACAATTGTGCCCTTAACTACATCTGTACTTGTGATTATTATTTACTTGGTCTTAAATTAATTTAACTCAATCTGTGCATTACCTAGTTGTTGCAGTTCTCCTCCTAACACCCTTGGATGCTGTATTTCCTGATTCAATGTGTGTTCTCTTTAACCTACATGGGCAAATTTAACTTGGTTTTGCTATATCATAATGCCATTTCTTGTGCCCTGCCAATCCCATTGATTTAATGGGGAATCTGACAGAAATGTAGGATTAGGCCCTATGGCTAATATATATAATATACTTCCCAAGTTTTGAGTCTTCTGGGAGCTATAGATCTCCTTCTACTAGTTTTTAAATAACTTCCTCCACTACTGCTTTCTTCTTGCTCATTTCCTTTTCTGCATGCTTTTTTTAAAGCAAAGATCCTCTCATGAATGCTTTCCCTGCTTCTCATACTCTCCTGAGGGTAGAAACTTAAACCTACATTCACTTTAAAATACAACTTTAATGTTTGTTTGCCTCTCCAACTATATATGCATTGTGAGTTAATTATTGTTTAACTTTCCAAAATATAGGATTGGGATTTTGCTACTTTGTTTAAATTCTAAAATTAGATCTCTAGAAGCCTCATGTAAGACCCAATTCTGCAAGGTGCTTAATGCTCTCAGCTACCACCACTTAACTTCTTGAGACATTCAACATTGGGCCTTTAAAAGCAATCACCAAGATGTCACACCTGATTACTTTTTCAATTAGGGCCCAATCCTGCAGGGTCTTTCAAGTGTAGAAAGCCAAAATGCTAGTGCTGAATACTCAGTGTCTGCTTAGCACCTAGGTAGAGGAGCTTAGTACAGGAGTAAATTTAGTGTGTAGAACTATGCAAAGTGCTCAGCAATGCAGGCAAACCTATGAGTCCACCCTGAACTGAATGCTGGTAAGTAAGGGGGAAAGCAGACATACCCTGTAGAATGCATAGGGCATGGCTGAGGTATAGGCATTCACACACAACCAAGGGATTCTGAATGAGGATTTTCAGGTATTGCTAATGCCAACCAGGACTAGTGATTCAGTCGAGTGCTTGAGAGATGCGTTGAGGAAACAGGTTTCAGAGTGGTAGCCGTGTTAGTCTGTATCAGCAAGGAGGAGTCCTTGTGGCACCTTAGAGACTAACAAATTTATTTGGGCATAAGCTTTTGTGGGCTAAAACCCACTTCATCAGATGCATGGAGTGGGGAAAAAAAAGTAAGCAGAATATATATTATAGCACATGAAAAGATGGGAGTTACCTCCTCTAGTGGAGGGTCAGTGCTAACGAGCCAATTCAATTAAGGTGGAAGTGGGCTATTCTCAACAGTTGACAAGAAGGAGTGAATACCAAGGGAGGGAAAATTACTTTTTGTAGTGACCCGTCCGCTCCCAGTCTTTATTCAGGCTTAATTTGATGGTGTCCGGTTTGCAAATTAATTCTAGTTCTGCAGTTTCTCATTGGAGTCTGTTTTTGAAGTTTTTTTGTTGAAGAATTGCCACTTAAGTCTGTTGAGTGTCCAGGGAGATTGAAGTGTTCTCCTATTGGTTTTTGAATGTTACAATTCTTGATGTTGTCCGGTTTGGCCAATGTACATGGCAGAGGGGCATTTCTGGCACATGATGGCATATGTCACGTTGGTAGATGTGCAGGTGAAAGAGCCCCTGATGGTGTGAGGAAACAAGTGAGCAGCCATGTGGGCCCGTCACTGTTAGATGTGTCTAGATCTCATGAAGCAGCAACCAACTCCTCAATGCTTCATAATATATGCAAAGCACAGCATTCTTTCCATCCCAACACCTGATAGTACTTGATCCCCTCATCTTATTTCATCTTATTAGATTGTGACTAACAAAACAACATACTCAGCAGCCCTACAGATGGCTCA
The DNA here is from genome assembly GCF_965140285.1 of Lepidochelys kempii. Classification (NCBI taxonomy): domain Eukaryota; kingdom Metazoa; phylum Chordata; order Testudines; family Cheloniidae; genus Lepidochelys; species Lepidochelys kempii. Next base: position 62,440,819 of record NC_136382.1, read on the forward strand.
GAGATGCTCTCTTACTACCCTTTGTTCTGATCCTCAAACTGGTATGCTGAAAAAAAAAATCAAACATTTTTGATGAAATATTTAAATAAATTTGAATTTGCTTTGACTCTGTGTTTGCACTTCTTTTGTCTTTTTCTGTTAATTATTCTAGTGAAGAAGTGTACTGGCAGAAATGTTTGAAACCGCAACTGCTCATGAATAAGCTACAGACCAAGAACTTTTAGACATTATGCAATGAATAAGGAATGAATTTAAAAAAATCACAATCTGTTCACAGACAATTCACAAACAGAAAACAGTTGGAATTAATCAAATATATGATTTATTAGTCACCCAGCTTTACTTATTTATTCTGGCCACAGAACTAGTAAATATATGGGAAAAATTCATAAAGCAATTCTTCAGTCAACTCTAGAGGCTCCTCTAAACTTTTAAAGTATCTCAAGAAGTTCTTTTCTTTGGGGACCATCACATTTTCTTCTGGATATTCCATACTCTAATCATTCATGTAGCAATGTGATACTTCTTGGAGCACCCAAAGCTGTGAGTCACCTTGTTACCACCTGCCTCAGGCATGAGCAAGTCTTGCCTGTGGTAGTTGAGTGTTAGCACCCTAAAGCAACCAGCCTGTCAGCCACTCAAACACTCTCCTCTGGACTAGACATGCCCTGACTTTGACTTGCAGGTTGACAGCAGATGCACCCCACCCTCAAGTCCCATCAAATCTGATCACTGGATATCCAGAGAAATCCCAGATCCTCTGTTCCCAAAGGAGCAATGTACCACAGGTCACCAGTTTCAGTTAAAACTCTCACTCCTGTATTGTACACAGCATTTGAGGTCAGTTAAAAAAAATTAATTTATTTGAGAGAATACAGATTCAAATAAAAAGCAATGTGCAAGAAGGGAACAAGTGGTTACATATAAAAACACCACCATCATGCATTCTAAAGCCTAAACTTAACTAACAGCTAATCCTCCTGTCTAAAGAAGCTTTTCTCACCCAAAGTTCTCTCCAGCATTTTCAGCCAAACCTGGTTGAAATCCCTTTTTCATGAAGCAAACTCGCTGTCCATCTACTTCCTAGGTGAAGGATGCCAAGAAGTCTCTTTGCATCCCTAAATAGACCAGAAGAGACCTTTGATGTTCACCATAAGATAAGCTTTTCCCCCTCACCCAGTGATTTTTACCTCTGCCTATTAGTTTCCTTCTCAAGTCTTCACCAGCTCTTCATTAGCATTTGACTTAGTCTGCAATAGACTCCTATTGTATGACATGCAATACACAATGGTCCCCTCCTGAAGATAAGCATCTCCCACTGCCTGTTGGCAGGGGAGGGTTTGTCTCAAGACATGCTACCTTTGAGTGACCTGTTTTTAACTATAGATGTAGAGAACATAGTTTTCATATATATACATAACTCCTTACATATACACTGTACATACATCTTGCCCCCGGTTTTGATGACTAGTGACGCACAGATTTTTACTAGACATCTTACATGACATTATTTTTGTGACTCAAAGGGATCTCTGTATCTCTATAAACCCCTGTGTCTTCTGCCAGTGGCATCCAGAGGTTCTTGGGTCACAAGCAGGCTGAAGAATCTCAGGCCTGTTATTTCTTTTCCTGTAAATTTGCTGAAAACTTCCACAAAGCAGTGTTTGGATAGTCTCAGATTCATTTGTTGTTTTAAAATTATTTGCTAAATTTCTGTGAATAATTCTTGTCTGGAGATTGTTCTTGAAGAGTTCACTGAGAGTATGTGATACATGAAATTCAGTTTCCATTTCTTAGGGTTAATTGGACACATGGCTGACATGGTATTATTACTATTACCTGATTGGATAAGCATAACTCTTAGAATAAGGCCTTTGTTCCTAATAATTGCACTTGTATTCTAGGGGCTGTGGATTTAGTCCGAATAATTTTAGCATCACTGGTGCATCCATAGGACCTCTACCTCCTCAGTCTCAACGGCAGTAATCAATATACTCCTTTTCTGTGTTTGTAATATTATTGCTTGGTTACACCTATATTGTTTATCTACAGCTCCATTGAGAAAGGAGTTCACTTTCCCTTATGTTCCATTAATTCCTTCAGGATTTTATTGGCAATATGCTTGTCAAGGTTCCTCCCCCACTCTGAACTCTAGGGTACAGATGTGGGGACCTGCATGAAAAACCTCCTAAGCTTATCTTTACCAGCTTAGGTCAAAACTTCTCCAAGGTACAAAATATTACCCCCATTATCCTTGGAATGGCCGCTACCACCACCAAACTAATACTGGTTACTGGGGAAGAGCTGTTTGGACGCGTCCTTCCCCCCAAAATACTTCCCAAAACCTTGCACCCCACTTCCTGGACAAGGTTTGGTAAAAAGCCTCACCAATTTGCCTAGGTGACTACAGACCCAGACCCTTGGATCTTAAGAACAATGAACAATCCTCCCAACACTTGCACTCCCCCTTTCCTGGGAAATGTTGGATAAAAAGCCTCACCAATTTGCATAGGTGACCACAGACCCAAACCCTTGGATCTGAGAACAATGAAAAAGCATTCAGTGTTTTACAAGAAGACTTTTAATAAAAAATAGAAGTAAATAGAAATAAAGAAATTCCCCCTGTAAAATCAGGATGGTATATATCTTACAGGGTAATTAGATTCAAAAACATAGAGAACCCCTCTAGGCAAAACCTTAAGTTACAAAAAAGATACACAGACAGAAATAGTTATTCTATTCAGCACAATTCTTTTCTCAGCCATTTAAAGAAATCATAATCTAACACATACCTAGCTAGATTACTTACTAAAAGTTCTAAGACTCCATTCCTGTTCTGTCCCTGGCAAGCGCAGCATACAGACAGACACAGACCCTTTGTTTCTCTCCCTCCTCCCAGCTTTTGAAAGTATCTTGTCTCCTCATTGGTCATTTTGGTCAGGTGCCAGCGAGGTTACCTTTAGCTTCTTAACCCTTTACAGGTGAGAGGAGCTTTCCCCTGGCCAGGAGGGATTTCAAAGGGGTTTACCCTTCCCTTTATATTTATGACACGCCCCCCAAATCTCAGCTAGGGTGAAACACTGGCTGGGATTTCTTCCTGGAGCTCTAGGAAAACAGAGTTAATAAGACACATGCATCTCTAAATATACTACCAAGTACATAAAGACTAACAATATTTTCCACATCTCAAGGACGATTTTAACCAGTTGATTCTGGGAAACTTTCACGGGAGAGTGCATCAGCCACTTTGTTAGAAGCTCCTGAGATGTGTTGGATGTCGAAATCAAAATCTTGGAGAGCTAAACTCCACCGAAGAAGTTTTTTGTTAGTTTCTTTGACGGTGTGAAGCCACTTTAGTGCAGCATGGTCGGTTTGCAGGTGGAAACGCCGTCCCCAAACATATGGGCGTAGCTTTTCCAGAGCGTAGACAATGGCATAACATTCTTTTTCAGTGACTGACCAGTTGCTTTCCCTCTCAGACAGTTTTTTGCTGAGAAACACTACAGGGTGGAATTCTTGATCAGGTCCTTTCTGCATTAAAACTGCTCCCACACCACGCTCGGATGCATCTGTGGTTACTAGGAACGGTTTGTCAAAGTCTGGGGCCCTTAGTACAGGGTCAGACATGAGTGTCGCTTTAAGCTTGTTAAAGGCCTTCTGACACTTTCCGGTCCACTGAACAGCATTTGGCTGTTTCTTTTTGGTTAGGTCTGTCAGTGGGGCAGCGATTTGGCTGTAGTGCGGTACAAATCGTCTGTAATAACCGGCCAAGCCTAAGAAGGATTGAACCTGTTTCTTTGACTTTGGGACAGGCCACTTTTGGATAGCATCCACTTTGGCCTGTAGGGGGCTGATAGTTCCTTGACCCACCTGGTGTCCAAGGTAAGTCACTCTGTTTAGGCCTATTTGACACTTCTTAGCCTTAACAGTTAGTCCTGCCTCCCTTATGCGCTCAAGGACTTTTTGTAGATGTTCCAGGTGGTCTGCCCAGGAATCCGAAAATATGGCCACATCGTCAAGGTAGGCGACTGCATATTCTCCTAATCCCGCTAGGAGACCATCTACAAGTCTTTGGAAAGTGGCGGGTGCATTTCGCAGCCCGAAAGGGAGTACATTAAATTCATACAGCCCGAGATGTGTGATGAAGGCTGACCTTTCCTTGGCAGATTCATCTAGCGGTACCTGCCAGTACCCCTTGGTTAAGTCCAAGGTAGAGATGAACTGGGCCCTTCCCAGTTTCTCTAATAGTTCATCTGTGCGTGGCATGGGATAGTTGTCTGGGCGAGTTACAGCATTTAGCTTACGGTAGTCCATGCAAAAACGTATTTCCCCATCTGGTTTGGGAACTAGAACCACTGGAGATGCCCATGCACTTTCAGAGGGGCGGATTACACCCATCTGTAACATATCCTGGATCTCCCGTTCTATAGCAGTTTTAGCTTGAGGAGACACCCGGTAAGGTTGGACCCTAATTGGGTGAGCATTACCTGTGTCAATGGAGTGGTATGCCCGTTCAGTCAGTCCTGGGGTGGCTGAGAACGTTGGCGCGTAGCTAGTGCACAGCTCCTGGATCTGCTGTCGCTGCATACGCCCAAGGGTCATGGAGAGGTTCACCTCTTCCACACCACCAGCACATTTCCCTTCGTAGTAGACACCTTCAGGCCACTCAGCGTCGTCTCCTCCCTGGGCTGTAAACTGACAAACCTTTAATTCTCTGGAATAAAAGGGCTTTAGAGAATTAATATGATACACCTTAGGCTTTCGGTTGGAGGTGGGGAATGCTATGAGATAATTAACAGCTCCCAGACGCTCCTGGACCACGAATGGCCCTTCCCACGATGCTTCCATTTTATGGGCCTGGAGCGCCTTTAAGACCATGACCTGGTCTCCTACTTTGAAGGAACGCTCTCTGGCATGTTTATCATACCAGGCTTTTTGCTCTTTTTGAGCATCCTGTAAGTTTTCTCTAGCAAGGGCTAAAGAGGTTCGGAGGGTGTTTTGTAGGTTGGTTACAAAGTCCAGAATGTTAGTTCCTGGAGAAGGTGTAAATCCCTCCCATTGCTGCTTCACCAACTGCAATGGCCCCTTAACCTCACGGCCATATACAAGTTCAAATGGGGAAAACCCTAAACTGGGATGTGGTACAGCTCTGTAGGCAAAGAGCAACTGCTGCAATACTAGGTCCCAATCATTGGAGTGCTCATTTACGAATTTACGTATCATGGCCCCCAAAGTTCCATTAAACTTCTCCACCATGCCATTTGTTTGATGATGGTAAGGAGTGGCAACCAAGTGATTTACCCCATGAGCTTCCCAAAGGTTTTTCATAGTTCCTGCCAGGAAATTAGTCCCTGCATCTGTGAGGATGTCGGAGGGCCAACCTACCCTGGCAAAAATGTCTGCTAGTGCCTGGCACACACTTTTAGCCCTGGTGTTGCTTAGAGCTACTGCTTCCGGCCATCGGGTGGCAAAATCCATGAAAGTCAGTATGTACTGCTTTCCTCTGGGTGTCTTTTTCGGAAAAGGACCCAGAATATCCACAGCTACTCGCTGAAATGGAACTTCAATGATGGGGAGTGGCTGGAGAGGAGCTTTGACCTGGTCTTGGGGTTTTCCCACTCTTTGGCACACCTCACAAGACTGGACATAGGTAGAAACATCCTTGCCCATTCCCTCCCAGTGGAATGACCCCCCCAAACGGTCTTTGGTCCTGTTCACCCCAGCATGGCCACTAGGGTGATCATGGGCTAAGCTCAAGAGCTTGGCCCGGTATTTAGTTGGAACTACCAACTGTCTCTGAGGATGCCAGTCTTCCTGGTGTCCCCCAGAAAGAGTTTCCTTGTATAAAAGTCCTCTTTCTACAACAAACCTGGATCGATTAGAAGAGCTGAGAGGCGGTGGGTTGCTCCGTGCCGCCGTCCAAGCTCTCTGGAGGCTTTCATCTGCTTCCTGTTCGGTCTGGAACTGTTCCCTTGATGCTGGAGACATCAGTTCCTCATGGGATTGTGGACCTAGGCTTGGTCCCTCTGGAAGCGATATAGGGGATGGAGCTGTTTCTGTTGACTGTGAACCGCTCTCCGCTGGTGCACTATGTTGGGATTCAGGCTCCGGCTGAGCCTCTTGTGTAGGGTTATCGGCTGCTGCCAGTTCAGGTTCGGTGGGGCCCTCTGGTGTTGAGGTTGCAAGTACTGGATTCAGTGCTGACACAGGGTCTGGTGTTGGTTGTTCGGCTGGTTCCGGTTCTGGGACTGGTTCCGTCTGGGTCTCTGGGACTGGATCCACTACTGCTGTTGCAGACATTGGCCTGGGGTCCAGGTCCATCACCTCTGACTGGGTCCTGATAGAAGTTTCCGGAACAGAGCTAGGCCTCACGGCTTGTTTAGCCTGGTTGCGGGTGACCATTCCCACCCTCTTGGCCTGCTTCACATGATTGGCCAAGTCTTCCCCCAACAGCATGGGGATGGGATAATCATCATAGACTGCAAAAGTCCACATTCCTGACCAGCCCTTGTACTGGACAGGCAACTTGGCTGTAGGCAAATTGAAAGAGTTGGACTTGAAGGGTTGAATCGTCACTTGGATCTCTGGGTTGATTAAATTGGGGTCCACTAAGGAAGCATGGATAGCTGACACTTGTGCTCCGGTGTCCCTCCACGCGGTGACCTTCTTCCCACCCACACTCACAGTTTCCCTCCGCTCCAAGGGTATCTGGGAGGTATCTGGGCCTGTGGACCTCTGGTGTGATTCCGGTGCAATGAACTGTAATCTGTTGGGGTTCTTGGGGCAGTTGGCCTTTACATGCCCCAGCTCGTTACACTTAAAACATCGTCCAGCTGACGGGTCACTGGGGCGAGGAGGGTTGCTGGAGAACGGGGTGGTGGGACGATAAGGGGTCTGGAGGGTTCTTTGGGAGGTAGGTGGGGCTTTGGGCGGCCCCCGGTAATAGGGTGTGGTCTGGGGTGGTCCCTTCTGGTCTCCGCTCCAACTGCAACCAGTTTTCTTCTTCTCTGCCACCTCCACCCATCTGACTCCAATCTCTCCTGCCTCAATTACAGTTTTGGGTTTCCCATCTAGGATGTATCTTTCTATTTCCTCAGGAACACCCTCTAAGAATTGTTCCATTTGCATTAGGAAGGGCAAATTTACTGGAGATTCAACACTTGCTCCTGATATCCAGGCATCCCAATGTTTTACAATGTGGTAGGCATGTCGGGTAAATGACATGTCTGGTTTCCACCTTAGGGCTCTGAACCTCCGACGAGACTGCTCGTATGACTGGTGACAAAAACATAGTATCAACTGTCTCCCCTCAATTACTTTCTCTTTGAAGTTCTTAAACTGCACATATTTAATCTACAACTTTTTAGGTGGAGTGTAAATCTCTTAAAGAAAAGGAGTACTTGTGGCACCTTAGAAACTAACCAATTTATTTGAGCATGAGCTTTCGTGAGCTACGAAAGCTCATGCTCAAATAAATTGGTCAGTCTCTAAGGTGCCACAAGTACTCCTTTTCTTTTTGCGAATACAGACTAACACGGCTGTTACTCTGAAACCTGTAAATCTCTTATAACACAGAAAGGACTAGAGACCCTGTGCTAGATCCACAAAGGTTACTGAGGCTCAGCATTGCAATTACTTACTTTAGATGCCCTGCACCTAATGGAATCCATAACTTCAACAGGAGAGACAGAGCCCCACCTATACCCCAGAATACCATATAGCAGCATTTCTCAAACTGGGGTCTGCTGACCCCTTGGGGTCCCTGAGGGTACTCCGGGGGTCCGCAAACCCTGCTGATCAACTCCTCTCCCTCCCTCTATCTCCCAGAGGCTACTGAAGCCAAACCGGGACATTTTGGCACTAAAAGTCTGTCTGCACAGCAGGGCTAAGACAGGCTCTCCGCCTGCCCTGGCTCTGCACCGCTCCCAGAAGAGGCCAGCACGTTCCTGCAGCCTCTGGGGAGGGGTTAGGGGGTTTCCATGCGCTGCTCCCATCCTGAACACCAACTCCGCAGCTCCCAGTGACCAGGAACTGCAGCCTGCAGGGTGGTGCCTGTGGGCAGAGGCAGCACACAGAGACCCCCCTGCCTAGGAGCTGCTGCCAGAGATATGTGCCGGTTGCTTTTGGGAGCCACCAAGGTAAGCACCACTTGGCTGGAACCTACGCTCCTCACCCTCTCCCACACCCCAACCCTCTGCCCCAGCCCAGAGACTGCACCCAAACTCCCTCCCAGAGCCCACACCCCCTCCTGCACCCCAACCCCCTGTCCCAGCCCAGAGCCCACACCCAAACTCCCTCCCACAACCCACACTTGAACCCCCTGACCCAGCACAGAGCCTGCACCCCTCACCCGCTCCCAGAGCCTGAATCCCTCATCTCCTTGCCCCTTTCTGCACCCCAACCCCCTGACCCAGTCTGGTGAAAGTGAGTGAGGATGGGGGAGTGTGAGCAAGGAAGAGGAGATGGAGTGAGCAGGGGGCAGGAAGAGGTGGCGTGAGGCCTTGGAGGGAAGGGGTGGAGTGGGAGCAGGGCCTGGGGCTGAGTGGGGCAGCTTGGAGGTCCCCAAAACACTTTAAATCAAAATGAGGGTCCTCAGGCTGCTACAGTTTGAGAACCACTGCCATATAGCCTGGTCGATAGGGTACTCACCTGGGAGGTAGGAGATTAGTGCTCAAATCCTTGCTTCTCTCAGACAGCGTGCTGATTTGAGCCTGTGTCTTCCACCTCCTACATTAGTGCTCTAACCACTGGACTCCTCCTCCTCCAGCTGTGTTTTGTACAGGGCCTAGTCTAGTAGGTGTGTTCTGAGACACCTCAAACTAGCGGGGGGGACACCTAGTTTGGAAATTCCACCAGGGATTAGGTGTGAGCTAGTCACCAGATGTCAGGATTTAGGTGGCTGTGCACGTGCCCCCTGGCAGAAATTTGGCAGCTAGGAGACTTTATCAACGGAAACTTAGATGCCTAGGAAATTTTGGCACTGACAGAGTCAAGTGGCAGCTGAGTGGGGGTTTTGAGGATCTACATTTGGACTTAGGCACCTAAAGTAGTAGTTAGGAGCCCACATCCTTTTGTGGATGTAGCCCTCAGTGAGGGGATCTGAGAATTACTTTTCCTCTGTGGTTTTTGTTGCGTAGTCCTGATTTTGAAAGAACTGTCCCACAAGCAGTGTGTGCTGAATATTGGTGGTATGTCTAAACTGCTCTGCAGTTTGGATTGCGGTGGGTGGGAACTGTAGAACACACCAAAGTACTGCACTATAATTCCCCCATGTAGACACTATATGCATGAAATTATAGGTCCCTAGTGTGCACAGGTGTCCTGTTTGAAGAGGACGCCATTTGTGCAAACTAGGGACCTTAAGTTCATGTGTACAGTGTCCACCTGGAGGAGTTGGAGCACAAGACTCTTTTGCACACTGCTATGCATACTCCTACAGTCCTAAGAGTCCAAAAATATATTTTGTGCTTGATGCAACATAGTAACACACACTTCTTCCTGTGTTGACATAACTTTGTCCCACAGGATAAAATCTAAAATTGGCAATGCCACCATTCAACACACACTCACAATAATGTATTCAGTCCGCTCTAGGCTTCCTGCACAGGTGTCAAGTGTCTCCACTTTCATTTGTGTCATTGCATGTGAATGTCTGCTATTTGTTATGACTGAGAGCACTTGAATTCCATAACAGTGACAAAAATACATTGAATTTTGAATTATTGATCCTAGAACATACTAGTATGTTTCACCTTCTTGGTCTTGGAGCTGCTTTTCTGTATTTAATACCTGAATGTTGGCCCGGTATTAAAACAGTTAGTATGGATGTAATTGGTAATGATCCAGACCTCTCTGTGCTACCGCTGGAGAGATCTGGCTTTGACATCTAGGTTTGTTTTCTCACTCCCCAGCCTAGGAGAACTGGGAGTACTAGAGAGGCAAAGTGCACCGCACTTGTGGGAGAGAATGACTGGCAATATTTTGCAGCATGACTTGATGGGCTCTGAACAAAGTTACTCAAGTTTATGATATTATAAACAATGAAATGTTTATCATAATGTTTATTTCATTAATGGAGCAATTAAGTGGGTATCATGCAAGATCGGTTTACACAGGAGAGCTCAGGTTTCAGAGTAGCAGCCGTGTTAGTCTGTATTCGCAAAAAGAAAAGGAGGACTTGTGGCACCTTAGAGACTAACAAATTTATTGGAGCATAAGCTTTCGTGAGCTACAGCTCACTTCATCGGATGCATGATGAGCTCAGTTAACTTGTTCCTCATAGCTTTAACTCTGTACAATTTCTCATTTTCCTTCACATTACTTTTACCTGGTCAAAACCTTTTTTTTTTTGTCTCCTTCTCTCCCCCACCCCCTAAGTCTGATTAATGCTTGATATGTCTGTCCCTTTCCACTTTACTGACTTGAATTAAAATTATTTTTATGCACAAAGATAATTGTTTGCTTCTATTATCACCCTAAAATTTTAATATAATCAAGCTTGCCAGTCTCCAAGTTTACCACTACAGCCAATAAATTGAACACAGAAAAATGATAAAAAAAAATTAAGGTTGAGCCACAAAACTACAAAACCACAGAAATTCTAGTTAAGGCTGCATAGCGTTACTAAAGCCACTTATAGCACACATGGTTAGTCCTCCATCAGAGTCCCACAGCACAGAGTGGGGTTGAGTATCCTGGGTGCTTCATTAGCAACAAATTGCTGGGCTTATAGTACCGAGTGGAACAGAAAATCGCTTGACAGTGTGGTCATTATTTAAAAATCAGCATTTACTGCCAGCTCTCACGCAGTGGTATCTGAGACTATAGCTGGAGAAATAACTGCGTACGACAGGAGCCACCAGTACATGTTGACTTTTTAGCAGCAGACACTGTATCTATCGACATAGTAACACCAGAGGGGTAAAATAAACATTTCTCCTCCAGGATCTGCCTTGTGATTCCTCAAGATAGATTTTTCCCCTGAGGGAAGTAATTTGCTGCTATTACCCTTGAAGACAGACCTTTATTTATATTCTATTTCCCATGATATAATTCCCCTCCACGGCATTATTTTCTCCAAAGAGCAATACACCTTAATGCTTTTTCCTTCAGGATCAACTCAATACTAGTTTTATGCTGGGGATTGTGGTTTCAAACCCCTGGAGTTAATTATCATTTCTTCCTTCTCCTTCCTGCTGACTGTCTCCTTTTCCTGGTTCTTACTCTTTAACCATTCTGCTTCCCCTCCTCTGGCTGTCTCCCCCACCCTTGTACTGTGGCTTTGACTTACTGTCTCTGCTGCAGTCCTGGGCTAGCTTCTCTGACAAGCCAACACAAGGTCTGTCTAAGTGATGATAATAGTATTTTATAGAGGCTTGTTTTGCATCTGTGTTCTCCCCAGTGCAAAGTCTCACTTCCAGCAGCCAAGTGCCAGCTTTCGTCAAAGGCTGGATTGGCTCTCTCCTCTCCCCAAGGGCCCCATGAATGTCTGAGCTAGAGAGGAAGCAAATGCTATGGTGTATTGTTAATGCCAAATACGCATTGTTTCCCTGTACAAGGACTATTCCCCTTTGCCTGAGGGAAATAACTACTTGTCACAGTGGTTCTCAAAGCAAGCCTCTGAGTGTGACCCTCCTTCTAAATTAAAAACTTTTTTTATATATTTAACGCTATTATAAATGCTGGAGGTGAAGTGGGGCTTCGGCGTGGGGGCTGACAGCTCAGGATCCCTATGCAATAACTTCACGACCCCCTGAGGGGGTCATGCCCCCAGGTTGAGAATCGTTGATCATGTGACCACAGTTAACTAGGAGAATCTTAAATACAATTCTAAGAGTTTTATATAGGTATAGATATATATACATGCACCACATATGTGCATGGGCACCAGGTTTGTATAATTTTTGATGGTGCCCAGAATGAGTCCAAGTCCTGCCCCCCGCCCACACACACACACATACACACACCTTCCTTGTAAGCCAATATATATATTTTAAATTACTGTAAAAATGGACCGGAAACAGTAAGCGTTTAACAGTCTCCTATATTGCACAATGTGGGAGGGTGGGGGGATGAAGGCTCTGGCTGGGGGTGAGGGATTTGGGATGTGGTAGGGGCTCAGGACTAGGACAGAGTGTTGGGATGTGGGGGTGAGGACTGCAGGGTGGGACCAGGGATATGGGGCTCATGGTGCAGGAGGTGGCTCAGGGCTGGGGCAGAGGGTTGCAGTGCAGGGGGGTGGTGAGGGCTGTCTCTGGAGGTGTGGGCTCGGAGGTGTGGGCTCTGGGGTGGGGCCAGGGATGAGGATTTTGGGGTGCAGGATGGCTACCCAGGGCTGGGGCCAGAGGAGGACTCCCGCAGCCCTCTCCCCCCCGGCAGCAGTGAGCTCCAGGAAGGGGGCCCACCTCTCCATGCTGGCCAGGCCTGCCGATGTGGGGAGTAAAGGGGGAAAAGCATCTCTTGATTCATAGATGCTTTTGATATGCCCCATGCAGGTTCCGGGGTGGCTGAGGCAGTGGAATAGCAAATACCACTGCCTCAGCCACCCCAGAACCTACATAAGGCCTATCAAAAGCATCTTTGAATCAAGAGATGCTGTGGCTTTTCCCCAGAGCAGGTTGGGTCAATGTGGTTGTGACTGCCCTGAGGCTCCTCTGGGCAGTGGGGGTGGGGGGGGCGCTTGGGGTTTCTTCAGGTAGCAGGGCTTGTGGCCCTGGCCAAGGGAGAGGGATGGGTAGCAGCAGCTAGCCACTGCCCAGGGTGCAGGGACACTCTGGGGGAGGCACGCAGGGGCAGCGGGCAGGGCCGGGGAGAGGCCCGACCCCGAATATTGGTGAAGCCGGGCCCCAGTGCTCTGAATATTGGTGGAGCATAGGCACCACAGGCCCATATAACTCATTGCCTATGCATATGTGGAGTAGATAACCAGGGGATAACTGAATTTATCACCTCTCTGCCTCCTCCCTCTGCCACTGATCCATGTCCATGGGACTTATTGCAAACCACGGAGAGCTTTTTGTTGTTTTTGTTTTTCCTCACATTCATGCTGGTACATAAAGAAGAGCTTTATTTCAGTGACAAGAATCCAAGAATTTTAGACCTAGAAGCTCTTGAGATATCAAACTTTAAAAGTTGTTAGCTTTCTGTACTTAAAAAATATATTTTAGGTCATTTTTAGAGGTTTTTATGTCTCACTCTGAGCACTGTACAGTTAGGTTCATGGCAACTATAGTGCTCCGGTCTTTACGGGGGAAGGGAGATGAAAAATAGTCCCAATCAAATGTTTCAATTCCCTCTCGGACAGTTTCTGTCACATATGCAGAATATACATGTTGTGTCTGCTTAACAAATAATTATTAATTTAAAAAAAAATCTGACTTTCAAACTTCAGAGTTCTGGTTAAATGTAACTTGTGGAATTGTACACTGAGACTGTCTCTAATATTTAAAGAAAGCCCAAGACTACAGCTTACACCCTGCAGCACTATATAAAATATAGAGATCTATAGTTTTTGCAGACTGTATCTGGGATTAATCTGAGAATTGAAAGGTGGGTAAGGAACTGGTTAAATGGGAGACTATTACCGGTCATACTGAAAGGTGAAGTGTCAGGCTGGAGGAAATTAGTAGTGGAGTTCCTCAGTGATTGGTCTTGGAGCCAATTATATTTAACACATTTATTATTGACCTTGGCAGAAAAAGTGGGAATCTGTTCATAAAATTTGTGGATGACACAAAGTAGGTAGGAATTTCTAATGTGGAGGAGGACTGAAATATAGAAGAATAATGGATGACCTTGTAAACTGGAGTAATAGAAATGGGCTGAAATCTAATAGTGCAAAGTGCAAGGTCCATGCATTTAGGAACTAACAATAAGAATTTTTGCTATAAGATGGGGATGTATCAGTTGGAAGTGACAGAGGAGGAGAAAGACCTGGGTGTACTGGCTGATCACAGGATGATGATGAAAAAAGAAAAGGAGTACTTGTGGCACCTTAGAGACTAACCAATTTATTTGAGCATTAAGCTTTTGTGAGCTACAGCTCACTTCATCGGATGCATGAGCCACCAATGTGATGTGGCTGTGGAAAAGGCTATTGCATGCCTAGGATGTATCAGGCGAGGTATTTCCAGTAGAGACCGGGAAGTGTTAGTACCATTATACATGGCACTGGTGAGACTTCATCTGGAATTCTGTGTGCAATTCTGGTCTCCCATGTTTAAGAAAGATGAATTAAAACTGGAACAGGTGCACAGAAGGGCTACTAGTTTGATCCGAGGAATGGAAAACTTACCTTATGAGTAGGGCCCTACCAAATTCATGGCTATGAAAACACATCACAGACCATGAAATCTGGTCTCCTCCCGTGAAATCTGGTCTTGTGTGCTTTTACCCTATACTACACAGATTTCATGGGGGGAGACCAGCGTTTCTCAAATTGGGGGTCCTGAGCCAAAAGGGAGTTGCACGGGGGTTGCAGTATTGCCATCCTTACTTCTACATTGCCTTCAGAGCTGAGTGGCCAGAGAGCATCGTCTGTTGGCAAGGTGCCCAGCTCTGAAGACAGCAGCCTGCCAGCAGCAGCAGAGAAGTAAGGGTGGCAAGCCATACCATGCCACCCTTTCTTCTGTGCTGCTCTTCTCAGAGCTGGGTAGCTGGAGAGTGGTGGTTGCTGACTGAGGGCCAAGCCCTGCAGGCAGCCTCGCAGAAGTAAGGCTGGCAATACCAGACCAGGCCATCCTTACTTCTGCACCGCTGCTGGTGGCAGCTCTGTCTTCAGAGCTGGGTTCCCGACCAGCAGCCACCGCTCTCCAGCTGCCCAGCTCTGAAGACAGCACAGCCACCAGCAGCAGTGCAGAATTAAGGGTAGGGGTACCGCAATCCCCCCGCCTCCTCAACTTTGTGACCCCCCCCATCCCCACAACTCCTTTTTGGGTCAGGATCCCTACAATCACAACACTGTTAAATTTCAGATTTAAATAGCTGAAATCATGACATTTATGATTTTTTTTTAAATCTTATGACAGTGAAATTGACCAAAACGGACTGTGAATTTGGCAGGACCCTACTCATGAGAAAAGATTCAAAGAACTTGACTTGTTTAGCCTAACCAAAAGAAGGCTGAGGGAAGATATGAATGCTTTCTATAAATACAGCCGAGGGATAAATACCAGAGAGAAAGAAGAGTTATTTAAGTGCCACTCAAGAACAAATAGATATGAACTGGCCATCAAGTTTAGGCTTGAAATTAGACAAAGGTTTCTAATCCTCAGAGGAGTAAAGTTCTGGAACAGCCTTCCGAGGGAAGCAGAGGGGGGAAAAAAACCTCACTGGCTTCAAGACTGAGCTTGGTAAATTTATGAAGGCATAGGTACTAGAATTAGAGGTCCTGGGGGTACTGCTGCACCCCCCCCCCCCCCCCGTCTTGAAGTGGCTTCCATCATATAGAGAGTTTACAGTTTGGTTCAATGGCTCTCAGCACCCCCCATGATTCCAGAACCCCTGTTTGGAGGGGATGGTATTATGAGACTGCCTACAATGGCATGTAGTCAATCTGCAACTGCTAGCAGCAGTAACTTCAATGGCTGGTGATGGGACAGTAGATGGGGAGGGCTCTGAATTATTACAGCGAATTCTTTCCCAGGTGTGTGGGCCTTGCCCACATGCTCAGGGTCACTCTCACTGATAACCATATATGGGGTTGGGAAGGAATTTTCCCTTTGGTCAGATTGCCAGAGACCATGAGAGTTTTTCACCTTCCTCTGAAGCATGTGACACTGGTCCCTTGCAGTTTTAAACTTGTGTAAATGGTGGATTCTCTGTAACTTGAAGTCTTTAAAACATGATCAGAGGATGTCAGTAATTCAGTCAGAGGTAGGGGGTCTATTACAGGAGTGGGTAGGTGAGGTTATGTGGCCTACAATGTACATGAGGTCAGACTACATGATCATGATGGTTCCTTCTGATCTTAAAGTCTGAGTCTATACTAAGGATGCCCCATGTTATATGAATGGGGTGAAGCTCCTGTGTGGGTAGAGTTTGCACACAGATGTGGTCAGTGATGAAAATTCTGGATGAGAAACAAAACAACAATGTAAAGTTGATAAAGTGTGCTAAAGCAGCCACATAGAGAACTCAAGTTCAGGTCTTAAACTCCCAGCCAGAAGCTTAGGTCAGCAATAATAGGCTCCAGAGAAATTGTATTCTATCCCCTGCAGCAAATGGATGGACAGTCAACACCTTTTCTCACAGTAAGACTCATGATATAAGATACCATCCTGAACTTCTCCACCACTGAATAATTTTAAAGCTGAGGTTTATCCCCCCCCCCAATTTTTTTTAATAACACCTCTTTTATTACCTGACAATTTCCTGTTATGCTACCACCTATCACATATGTGGAAAAACCTGTAGACCACAGATTGGACTCCTCAGCCGTCTTAAGTCTCATCAATGACTTTTTTCCCCCTAGCAGACATCACCCTTGTATCAAGGGATAGCTGACAACAATGATATGGTCCTCACTACCATGGCATCTGAGGCTTTTTTAAAAAATGTATTTATTCTACCCCTCTGAGGTGGGGAAGTATTATCCTCATTTCACAGATAAGGAACTGAAGCACAAAGGTATGTAAGAACCTGTCCAACATTTAGGCCTATGCCTCAAATGCTCAGCTGCTACCTAGCCCTGTAGATGCCTAAAGTCCCCTTGACTTCCAGCTGTCGGCACATGGAAAGCCACCTAAATCCTGACACTACCCCATCGCTAATGAGCTACTCGATGGCCTCACTCATGTCTAAGCCCTAGCAGGATTCTCAAATGAGGTGTTCCATGCTATCTCCTCAGCAGAGCCCTCTCTGGTAGGCATGCTCAGAGAATGGGGCAGGTAGGCAGGTAAACATATGGTTGTGTGTCCTGGAATGCCCAGTGCGTGGGGCCCCAGTCTGCAATATAGAAGTTGCAGGGCTGAATCACTGTGCTACCCAATTTGGTGCAAGGACATGAATCCAGTTCTCCACCTCCTTGGTGAGTGTCCTGGCAATGAGATATTTTAGGTTTTTCTCACACTGTCCTGTTGAAGCTGTTCCACTTATTATAAATAATAAAATAGTTAGTGGAGCAGGGACTTGAACCTAATTCTTCTGCATCTCAGGAGAGTGCCCTGACCACCAGGCTATCGAGTCAATCGCTCTCACGCTCTGGCCCAATGAATGTTTAATTTTTTGTACAAAGTGAAACAGCTCCAATAGAAGAGACTGAGTACAGCCCATCCAAGAATACCCAATAGCCTGGTGATTAGGTCATTCCCCTAGGAGAGGAGAGACCTATGTTCAGATCCCTGTTTAGATCAGGGTTTTGAATCTAGGTCTCCCACATCCCAGGTGGGTGTCCTTACCACTGAGCTATTGGCTATAAGAGTTGGGAGGAGAGGGTGTGTGTGTGTACATAACATGGGGCATCCTTAGTATAGAATCAGACTTTAAGATCAGAAGGAACCATCATGATCATGTAGTCTGACTTCATGTACATTGTAGGCCACATAACCTCACCTACCCACTCCTGTAATAGACCCCCCTACCTCTGACTGAGTTACTGACGTCCTCTGATCATGTTTTAAAGACTTCATAATATCTCATTGCCAGGACACTCATCAAGGAGGTGGAGAACTGGATTCATGTCCTTGCACCAAATTGGGTAGCACAGTGATTCAGCCCTGCAACTTCTATATTGCAGACTGGGGCCCCACGCACAGGGCATTCCAGTGAGAGAGAGAGAAAGGACAGACCTGGCTTAGATACCTATCTCTAGGAGAGGGTTCACTGCTGAGAACTGTACCTCCCTCCAGCCCATCAGGCACCTAAATCCTTTGTGAATCTTGGCCTTAAGCCCCCACCCTTTTTCTGTGCATTTCACTCTTAGCTAGCTTGGGCACTTCCTCAGCTTGCTGGCTTCTAAGGATCCCTTCCTTAGATACCTTACTCTCTCCGTGTGTTGTATGATGCACCTGAACACATAACTTGAGGCTGAGGATTCCAACAGGCAGCAGGGTGCCAAGGGCTTAGGGATTGCAATGACTAAGTCCCTTCAAGGATCTGGGCCTTAGTCTCTTAGAACTAGATCTACAAAGGTATTTAGGCTCTTAAAAACTTTTGCAGAACGGGGTCTAAGTGAGCTGCTCAAGGTGGCACAGAAAGTCTGGGGTAGAGCTGAAATGGAACCTGTGTCTCAACTCCTAGCCTAGCACTGTAATCACTGGACCCTCATTCCTCTCCTCTTTTGTTTACTTCCTTATGCATGAGTCTCTGCACCAAACTTTGAGCTTGTCAACTTCATTTGAGATTTGTATCAGATCTGAAAACTAATGTGTTGAAGTGGGTTTTAATATCTATTTTCTCTTTTTATAAAGTGTTTACATTTCTTTGTACACAATCTAATTCTCTTTATTTTGTAGTGCAGGTTATTATTGTACATTGATTGTACAAGGTTTTATAATCTCTTTGATGGAAGATGCTCTATAAATAAAAATTGGATTGGATTAAACTTCCTCTCAGTACAGAGTCTCTGCAAAAAAAAGCTTCATCAAAACTTTGAGACATGCCAGAATAGCATGTCATGAAGTCAGCCGGAAGCAACGTTTTTCTTTTCTGAAGAAAAGACATGTCATTGTTATAACTCCCCAGTTGGCCTGTGGAATTCAATTCTGTTTTAACGGTGTAAAATACTATTGTTTGGAGAATGCTGCAGCTGTCTTGCAAGCCATGGTTTTCTTCTAATATTGCCTACAATTTTTTTCCTCATCAAAACTAGGAATATAAATATGCACAAGAGTAAGTTTGTAATCACGTTTAATTTGGTACAGCAGTTTCTCTTTTAATCCCACAGGAGCTGTCTGCTGAAAGCTCAGGAAAAAAAATCACTCTGGCTTGGCCTATTGCTTCCTTTTTATTTTTCAATTTTTCCCCTTAAAAACATCAATTTTCATTAGAATTAAGCTAATTTGGGAAAATGCTCTAAGCATAGCTTCAGAGTTGCCTAAATGTTCTGCTATCAACTTTAATCAATAAGGAAGCATTAGGTTACATGCAGTGCAGAACTGACTTCTGCAGTAAATAGTTTAGCTCATATTGTTTTTCAGCACTGTACTAAGGGGTTACAGAGCCAGCTGAAGGTGTTTTTTTAAATGTTCTGAAAATTTTCTAGTTTAAAATATAGAAAATATTTATTAAAGGTTTCATGTTTTGAAAAATGTGGACCCATTTCTCCATTGCCCTACACCTTTTGTAGTCATTAACACCAGTATCAAGTGGGTGTTGACTGTTAGTCAGAAGGGTATGCTTTCCACTTATTTTGTACTCCCTTTGTACTGGAGTAGATGATCACACACAATGCAGGGTGACAGAGAATCAGGACTCATTGCTTTCAACATGTTTTTAATTTTGTTTCTTCTATTGAGCATGGTATATCTAACACAGGAACTGTATTCTTTGAGCTGTCTCATTTGGTGGTGATGGGGAACTTCAACTCCTTAGACAGCTGTTGAGAAAATAACACAGCAAGGCACAGATTATCCCAAAAATTGTTGGAATATATTGGAGACAATTTTTTACTTCAGAAGGTGAAGAAAGCTACTAGGGGAGAGCCTGTTCTAGATTTGATTTTGACAAATAGGGAGGAACTGGTTGAGAATTTGAAAGTGGAAGGCAGCTTGGGTGAAAGTGATCATGAAATGGTAGAGTTCATGATTTTAATGAATGGTAGGAGGGAGAACAGCAAAATAAAGACAAAGACAATGGATTTCAAGAAGGCAGACTTTAGCAAACTCAGGTTGTTGGTAGGTAAGTTCCCATGCGAAGCAAGTCTAAGGGGAAAAACAATTGAAGACAGCAGTTTTTCAGAGAGACATTATTAAAGGCACAAGAGCAAACTATCCCACTGCGAAGGAAAGATAGGAAGTATGGCAAGAGACCACGCTGGCTTAACCAGAAGATCTTCAATGACCTAAAAATCAAAAGAGTCCTACAAAAAGTGGTAACTAGGTCAAATTGCAAAGGATGAATATAAACAAATGACACAAGTATGTAGGGACAAAATTAGAAAGGCCAAGGCACAAAATGAAATCAAACTAGCTGGAGATATAAAGGGTAACTAGAAAATATTCTACAAATACATCAGAAGCAAGAGGAAGACCAAGGACAGGGCAGAGCAGGCCCGTTACTCAATGGTGGGAAGGGAAATAATAGCAGAAAATTTAGAAATGGCAGAGGCTCTTAATAACCTCTTTGTTTCGGTTTTCACTAAGGAGGTTGGTGGTGATTAGACATCTAACATAGTAAATGTCAGTGAAAATAAGGTAGGATCAGAGGCTAAAATAGGAAAAGAACAAGTTTAAAAATTACTTAGCAAGTTAGATGTCTTCAAGTCACCAGGGCCTGATGAAATGCATCCTAGAATACACAAGGAGCTGACTGAGGAGATATCTGAGCCATTAGCGATTTGTCTTTGAAAAGTCATGGAAGACGGGGGAGATTCCAGATGATTGGAAAAGGGCAAATATATTGCCCATATATAAAAATGGAAATAAGGACAATCTGGGGAATTACACACCAGTCAGCTTAACTACTGTACCCGGAAAGATAATGGAGCAAATAATGAAGCAATCAATTTGCAAACATCTAGAAGATAATAAGGTGATGAGTAACAGTCAGCATAGATTAGTGAAAAACAAATCTTGTCAAACCAAACTGATAGCTTTCTTTGACAGGGTAACAAGCCTTGTGGAGAGGGGAGAAGCAGTAGACGTGGTATATCTTGACTTTAGTAAAGCTTTTGATACTGTCTCACATGACCTTCTCATAAACTAGGGAAATTCAGCCTCGATGGAGCTACTATAAGGTGGGTGCAAAACTGGTTGGAAAAGTTTCCAGAGAGTAGTTATCAGTGGTTCATGCTGGAAGGGAATAACTAGTGGAGTCCCACAGGGATCAGTTCTGGGTCCCGTTCTGTTCAATATCTTCATCAATTATTTAGATAATAGTATAGAGAGTACACTTGTAAAGTTTGCAGACGATACCAAGCTGGGAAGACTTGCAAGATCTTTAGAGGATAGGATTAAAATTCAAAATGATCTGGACAAACTGGAGAAATAGTCTGAAATAAATAGGATGAAATTCAATAAGGACAAATGCAAAATATTTCACTTAGGAAGGAACAATCAGTTGCACACATAGAAAAATGGGAAATGACAACCTAGGAAGGAGTACTCTGTAGGGAATCTGGGGGTCATAGTGGACCACAAGCTAAATATGAGTCAACAGTGTAACGCTGTTTCAAAAAAGCTAACATCATTCTGGGATGTATTAGGAGGAGTGTTGTAAGCAAGACACAAGAAGTAATTATTCTGCTCTACTCCGCGCTGATTAGGCCTCCATTGTGTCCAGTTCTGGGTGCCACATTTCAGGAAAGATGTGGACAAACTAGAGAAAGTCCAGAGAAGAGCAACAAAAATGATTAAAGGTCTAGAAAACATGACTTATGAAGGAAGATTGGAAAAAATTGGGTTTGTTTAGTCTGGAAAGAGAAGACTGAGAGGGGACATAACAGTTTTCAAGTACATAAAAGGTTGTTACAAGGAGGAGGGAGAAAAATTGTTGTTCTTAACCTCTGAGGATAGGACAAGAAGCAATGGGCTTAAATGCAGCGAGGGAGGTTTACATTGGACATTAGGAAAAACTTCCTAACTGTCGGGGTGGTTAAGCAATAGAATAAAATTGCCTAGGGAAGTTCTGGAATCTCCTTCCTGGGAGGTTTTAAGAGCAGGTTAGACAAACACCTGTCAGGGATGGTCTAGATAATACTTAGTCCTGCCATGATTTCAGGGGACTGGAGTAGATGACCTCTCAAGATCCCTTCCAGTCCTATGATTACATGATTCTCTAAATAACTATTAATAGAGCCAACTGAATACCCAATGAATGATTTGAGAATACTTGCACAAAATTTGGAAAGAATTTGCTTTGGCCATGTTCACAATTCTTTTGCATTAGTTTTCCATACACACTTATATTGTTTTGATGGAGGCTGGGTAAAACCTTGTGCAAGCTGATGGATGTGACAGCCACCCTTCATTCAGAATAAATGTAAGAAGCAGTTTAAGATTATTTTTGGAGTAAAGATATCTGAAACAATAGGAGCCAACACCCACAACAGAGACCACATGCAAGGCCGATCAGAAACTTAACTATATGAATGAAGGGGTTTTGCTGGATATTATTTGATGGTGTGTGTCTGGGAGCAGAAGCAGCTAGAGGACTGGCAGAGAGAAGCAGACAAAAGGCAATACAGACAGCAAAAGGACTGGAAACGTGAGCCTGAATTTTTAGCCTGAGTGCTGTCTGGAAACAGGCTTAGAACTTTAAGCAAAGAAACTGTCTCTAGTTGTTTGATTTCTACTGTGTTCTGAGAAACAGGACTCTGTGTAAATTCTTTGTAAATAAACAGGACTGAACCAAAGAAATAACTGCATCTAAGATTTCAAACATTGGCTAACAACTCAGGTCAAAAGGGCTAACTATAATTAGACTTTACTGGAGGAAATGTGCTTAGCAAGCACACTTCAAAGCATACACACACATTCACAAACCCAAAGTATAGAATGGTAGTTGTGAGTACTCATGCCAGAAGTACTTGCACATATATCCATAGAAAATACCATGTGACTTTTCTGACCAGTCACAACTATCAAATGCTTGCATAGAACTTTTCATGATGAATCCATAGAGTTAAATAATTTGAGGGGAAATGTTGAATCATTCTAAATAATGAATAAAGGTAAGGAAATCACATTCAAAATTATATTCCATGAGCAGAAAGAAGCTATATTTGTTGGAAACATTGTTTGGTGCAAATTATTTACTCTGCTCTAGCTTTGAAGTTAAACATGTTTCACGGGAGTGGCTTTGCATTTCAGTAAAACTCTGCACTGCTTAGAAACTCAGTTACGCAATAAGTAAATGTAAATTTAAAAACATGTAGCTCCCAGTGTCAGACTATGGTTTTACCGTTCTATTAAATTAAATTTCTAATTGCAAGTTGTAACCACTGTGCTGTGAAAATGCTGGTCTGACTATCTTGCCTGCTCTGCAAAAACAGGAAGAGTTTCTCAGCCTTCAGCTGAGGTGATTGATCTGTCATTAAAATTCCAATAAGTCTGCTAGAGTAGAGAGCTTTTAGCAGTGGAGAAAACAGAACAACAATGTGAGTTGATGTTTTCACTGAAATAAGATTTTTTTCAGCAGTTTTGATTCAAAATGTTCATTCCTTAGTGAATTCAGTTTATATTTCAACTTTAAGTTAAACAGTTGCTTCCTCATGGTGGCTATGGTAATGTGACACCATCTATCCAAAAGCCTCAAAAACAAAAAAACCAACCCAAATGTGTTTGTTTTTCTATAGGCATGGGGCGGGGGAGGGCTGATTTATGTTTTTTGAACATTTAGGGTTGGCAACACTGCTGAAGCAAGTGTGGTTTGTCAACTTCATGAGGAGTGAGGCTCTCCAGAGAGCGAGCTAGAGAGCTAGGACAGAATTGGTCCTGGAGAGAAACCATTGAGACAACTAGCTTAGGGAGGAAGGTAAGGCTGAGGATTCTGTCATGTTGGGTTGGAGTTACCAGAAAAGCGAAAACTACCCACAATCCTTCACAGGAAAGAGGTGGGACTAGACATTCATTTAGGGTGAGCAGATAGCGTGGTTGTGAAAAATCGGGACAGGGGAGTTGGGGGTAAAGTATGAAAGCATACTTTATAGCGATTAGACTCAAAAAAGCTCAATCTATTTAGCTTAACAAAGAGAAGGTTAAGAGGTGACTTGATTACAATATATAACCATCTACCTGGAGAACAAATATTTAATAATGGGCTCTTTAATCTATCAGTGAAAGGTATTACACAATACAATGGCTGGAGGTTGAAGCTAGACACATTCAGACTGGAAATAAGGAGTACATGTTTTACAAATGAACCCTTTGAACAATTTACCAAAGGTTGTGGTGGATTCTTTATCACAGGCAATTTTTAAACCAAGATAGGATGTTTTTGCTAAAAGACATGCTCTAAGAATTATGTTGGGGAAGTTCTATGGCCTGTGTTATACAGGAGGTCTAACTAGAAGATGATCACAATGGTCTCTTCTGCACTTGGAATCTATAAATCTCTAAGCAGTTTTAATCCAGATTAACACAGTTTAATCTGTGTGCCATAGAATCATAAATCATAGAAATGTTGGGTTGGAAGGGATTTGAGAGGCAATCAGGTCTAGCCCCCTGCACTGAGGAAGAATCAAATAAATTTAGACTGTCCCTGGCAGGTGTCTGTCCATGATCTGAGGATGGAGAATATATGGTCTCACATGGCTCCTCATGCACAATACCTCCCTCTATTTAATTAAGCAGCAAATAATAAGATGAAAAATGTTTAACAGTGAGAGTAATTGACCCAATTTACCAAAGGATGTGGTGGATTTCACTTGAGGTGGATTTTCACTTTCAATTAAGACTGAATGAGGTAAGTATATCTTTTAGAAAGACAATCAGAAGTTAAGGGGTTGATGCAAAGATCACCGGGTAAAATTTTATGGCCTATGTTATTCAGGTCAGACTAGATGATCATAATGGTTCCTTCTAACCTTAAAAATCTATTATTTCTCTATTCAAAATTCCTGTGAACAAGTTACCCTGTAGCTCCCGAACTACATCAGTATTGTATGCAACTGGGAAGAAAGAAAGATATTCCTCTCCCCCCCGCACCCGCACCCGGCCCGCAAGCTCAATTCAATACTGTCACACTTACTCATATTGAGTAATACCTTATACTGAAAGTAACCCAAATGAACTCAGTGGGACTACTCAAGGAATAAGGTATTACTGTGCCTGGTTCTGGGGAGGGGCTGGGGAGAGGTAGAAGCTCATCCAAATCAGCAATCATTTCATACCTCACCCTGTTTCAGAGGGTCTGTAAAAAAGATTACTTCCCAGCTCATTTTTTTAAAGGAAGAAAAACTTTTAAAATGCTCTTTCTCTAAGAAATTCTAATAGCTAAAGCTTTTGTCGCTGAGAGACCATGAGACAGCAATGACAGCAAAGATACTGAAGGAATTAGCTGAGGAAATCTCAGACACACTGGCAATATTTATAAATTCCTGGATGACAGGAGAGGTTCCAGAAGACTGTAGAAGAAGAGCCAAGGGTTTGGGTCTGTGTTCACCTGTACCCATTGGTGAGGATTATTATCAAGCCTTCCCCAGGAAAGGGGGTGTAGGACTTGGGGGGTGGATATTTTGTGGGAAGATGTCTCCAAGTGGTCTCTTTCCCTGTTCATTGTTTAAAACACTTGGTGGTGGCAGCATACTGCTCAAAGACAAGGCAAAGTTTATACCTTGGGGAAGCTTTTAACCTAAGATGGTAAAAATAAGCTTAGGGGGTCCTCCATGCAGGTCCCCACATCTGTACCCTAGAGTTCAGAGTGGGGAAGGAACCTTGACACCAATGTATAGAAAGAATGTAGAGAAACTGAAAAGGATCCAGAGGTGACCAACCAAGATGATCAAAGGGATGGAATGCAAGCCATACGAGCAAAGGCTGAAGGAACTGGGTATGTTTAGTCTGGAAAAGAGATTAGGCGGGGGAGGGGGAGGGGATGAGATAGCTGTCTTCAGATACTTGAAAGGCTGCCACAGAAAAGGTGGAGAAAAAAATCTCTTTTGCCACAGAGGCAGGACAAAAAGAAAAGGAAGGTTTCAGAGTAACAGCCGTGTTAGTCTGTATTCGCAAAAAGAAAAGGAGTACTTGTGGCACCTTAGAGACTAACCAATTTATTTGAGCATGAGCTTTCGTGAGCTACAGCTCACAGCCAATGGTTCAAATTACAGCAGGGGTGGGCAAACTACAGCCCACCAGCTCTTTTAATCCAGCCCTTGAGCTCCCGCTGGGGAGCAGGTCTGGGGCTTGCCCCGCTCCAGCACACACGGGTGCAGCCAGGAGGCTTCACTCTCAGGGTTCATAAACATTATAACCCAGTCAAATTACAGTAGTATCTATGGACATCAGTGGCTACTGTTACACCAGGGACTTCTAAAGCCATTTATGTTATGAGCCTAGAAAGGGTGGTCCAGTGGTGAGGGTGCTAGCCTAGGACAGGGTTCAATTTCCTGCTTTGCCACAAATTTCCTGTGTGACCTTGGAAATTCATTTTGTCTGTGCCTTAGTTCCCTGTCTGTAAAATGAGAATAATCCTACTTCAGAAGGTGTTCTGAGGATAAATGCATTAAAGATTGTGATATGCTTTGCTACCATGGTAATAGGGTCATGTAAGTAATGTAGAAAGCTAGATGCTAAAGTAAGCCATTCCACCAACATTTTGTGCTGCCCATGAATTGAGCCCTTGGTCTTTATTGAACATATACACACTCCAATTGTTTATCTTGTTCCAGCTTTGCTTATTTATTCTCTCTCTCTGCACTTGGTTTCAATCCCTACTCCCTCTAGGGCAACTGCTGAATTTCTGGCATATATGCTGAACTTAGAGGGATTTTCTCACATTGAATGAGTGAGGCTATAGAACAGGGGTGGGCAAACTTTTTGGCCTAAGGGCCACATCTGGGTATGGAAGTTGTCTGGCGGGCCACGAATGCTCATGAAATTGGGGTTGGAATGTGGGAGGGGGTGAGGGCTCTGGTAGGGGGTGTGGGCTCTGGGGTAGGGCCAGAAATGAAGAGTTCAGGGTGCAGGAGGGGGCTCCAAGCTGGGGCACGGGGAGGTGTAGGTGTGTTTGGCGGGGTGAGGGCTCCAGCTGGGGGTGCAAGCTCTGGGGTGGGGCTGGGGATGAGGGGTTTGGGGTGTAGGAGGGATTCTATGGGCTGGGACCGAGAGGTTCGGGGGGGGATCAGGGCCGGGGCACAGGAGGGTGGCTCAGAGTTGCAGGCTCTGGGTGGTGCTTACCTCAAGCAACACCCAGAAGCAGGGGCATGTCCCCGCTCCAGAGGTTCCCAGCCAATGGGAGCTGCGGGGGTGGTGCTTGGGGCAGGGACAGCATGACATGTTATGTGCAAGAGCCAGAAAACAAAGGCCAGTCTCTTAGCTGCACTCCTTGAGATTGGGGAGTGCCTTCAAAAGTAGATCTATGTGCACTTTTGCACAGTGGATGTGTGATGGCTAATCATAGCAGCAAGAGTGAGTAGACTTGTTGCAAAAAAGAGGAATGGGCCGAGGAGCCAGAATATGCAGCAAGATAAATATGGACAGTGTGGTAAACATTTTGCCACAGGAGAAAAAGTTTCCTTCCCTAGAGCAAGAACTTTTAACATCTATTTCAAGAATGTATTAACAAAAGGTATGGCTTATTTCACCATAAAAAATAAGGGAAAAGTGACCATGTAAAGATTGCATATTTTAGGATTAGTCTCTATATTCTCAGTGCAATGTGTAAATAGAATATTGTCCCACTGAGTATGTGATTGAAATGGCCAAGAGGAAATTTTATAAGTAGTTTCAATATTTTTTCCATTTAAATCCTGTGTTGATTCCTACTGCCACATAAATAGTCCATTTTTGTTCCATATGAGAGAAAATGCCTGCGACAGATTCTAAATACATATACTAGTTCTGTCTAGAGTTATGTCAATAGTAGGAAAAATGTTTTATAAACGTTTGTAAATTCTGAGCACTGATTTCATCTTACCATGTTCATTCCCTTAACATATGTGCGGAGATAAAGGAAGAAGGAGGCACGCCTCGGGGCCCTATTTCACCATGGGGTGTTCGCTACTTCCCACCACCCAACACGGATGTAATGAGGGTAAGTGATGTCCGTATAAAATAAGTAAGAACTACTAATTATCCTTCAAGAAAGGCTTTTAATGATTTTCGACTATAACAACAGTATAAACAAAACAAGAAAAGGAAAACCAAAGACCAGCACTGAATAAGAATTAATACAAAAGGCAGATTATATTGAAGACAAGCGTAAGTACATGTAATATTGTGGCAACACAACTATATGTATAAGGAGCTAATGAACGACAGCGCTACATGCATCTGCTCGGACTACTTAAAAGACAAGCACAAATACATGCAAAGCTATTATGCATCAGCCACCTACTATTGATTTAATGCTACAGTATCAAAACGACTATAATCAATTCGGCTCGAGCGACCAGACTTCTTTACTCCGTAGACTTACCCTGCATTCGTCCGAAAATACGTTACCCTTCAGTTGGCCGCTTTCCACATTGGCCAGGTACAGGCAGTCGAGAAGTGCACGTCCCTTCGGCTCAGGGGGTGTGGGTCAGGTTTAGCGAAAACACACACACACAGTCCCGTGCCTTCGTTCTTTTTATCTGATCTGACAGCCGTGTTTTAGAACGGACCAACCAATCAGAGTGGGCCACATTGTTTATGTGGTTGCCCTAGTTGTATAATTGATGCGTATTTAATTTTTATGTCCAATTGTTAGCTGTTCGTATAATTGTGGCCTATTTATTTTCTGTAGCCAATTAGATCTTGAATGTGGGTAATTTAGGGTTGATAAGTACATAGGAGTCAGCATAAATTGTTATCTAGTTGCAGCGCATCCTGACCACAAGCCACAAGCTTAAGCTTTGTTTTTGCAAGGCTTACATTTTGAAGTAAATGGAAGTTTGAGGCCTAACAGTTGCAATACTTCCATTTCGTTCAAGCTTGACAAGACAGTTGTTCAATTTATTCACAATATGCACATCTATCTTTGTTCATGCAAATACTGTCAGATACCATAGATTCAGCTTATTAGCAACCCCTTGGTAGCCAGCCAAAAGTAGCTATTGTCTGGCACTTGCTAATAAGTGGAAGGCAAGTTTGCAAGGCAGCTAGGGTGACCAGATGTCCCGATTCTTATAGGGACAGTCCCGATTTGGGGGGCTTTTCTTATATAGGCACCTATTACCCCTCACCCCTTATCCCAATTTTTTACACTTGCTGTCTGCTCACCCTAAAGGCAGCAGCCAAGGAAGGAAGCACTGGGATGTGCCTTCCCTGGCTGCAGCCCTGCAAACCCCGCAGCACAGAGGGGGACTGCAGCATAGATGCTGAGGCTTTCTACAAGGAGCAGTTGTTTGGAGGGAGAGGGGGGTCTGTGGGGCTGCACCATACCTGTCCCTGGGTTTTTGTTCTTAGACAATGGAAAATATCCAGCACTCAGGGCTGGATCTTGCAGGGTGTTGAACACCTGGTGAAAGGTGCCTGGAACTGACTTCACTAGGTGCTACTCCTGAAGCAGACAGCTTGTTACTTACTAGATCAGTGGGTAGGGTCATCACTGTTGTTAAGTGTTGAAGGCTGGAATGTTGTTGCCTCGGTAATGCTGCTCAGTGCTTTTGTTCTTGAAGCAGAGCCCCCTCCAACCAAGACACCGCCATCTTCCTGAGCGGTTCCCTGGATGGTGAATTTGGATGGGACAGGCGTGACATCGCTTCACCGTGGTCCCGCGCTTGCAATGCCACGTGTCACCTGGGGAAGCGCATCGGCTGCCGCTGGGAGTGGTGCAAGGAGCGCCAAGAGCTGGGAGTCCCAGTGCCGCAGATCAGGTCTGACGACAACACCATCATCACCCAGAGCGCCAGGGGCATGCTGGAGAGGACCCTGAAGGCAGCCATCCACTCACTGTACATGGAAACCCTGAAGCATACACTGGACCAGGGTAAAGCCTTCAAACTGACCAGAAAGTGGGACGCCAGCAACCACTTCCTTGCTGTGGACGGCTTCACCTGTTTCACCGACTGGCGGTTCATCCACCGTGCCTGGCTCAACTGCGTCCTGCTTAATGGAGCCGTCCACCACGGGAACCGAGACAAGCGTTGCAGGAAGTGCGGCTATTTGACCCTGCCCCACGTCCTGTGCAGCTGCAAGCCCCTCTCCAGAGCCTGGCAGCTGCGCCACAACGCCATCCAGAACCGCCTGGTGAAAGCCATCGCACTGCGCCTGGGGGAGGTCGCCGTGAACTGCGCCAGCCCTGATACTGACAGCCAGTTGCGACCTGACATGGTGTCACCAACGAGGCCCAGAAAAAGATCATCCTCGTTGACGTCATGGTCGCCTTTGAGAACAGGACCCCAGCCTTTTGCGAAGCCCGAGCTCGTAAGCTGGAAAAATACACCCTCCCGGACTGACACTCTGAGAGCGAAAGACTATGAGGTGCAGATGGATGCCCTGGTCATTGGAGCCCTGGGTGCCTGGGACCCCTGCAACGAGTGTGTGCTGCAGACCTGTGCTACGCACAGCTCATGCAGCGCCTCATGGTCTCGGACACCATCTGATGGTCCAGGGATGTCTACATCAAACACATCACAAGCCACTGACAGTAGCAGGAGGTTTGAGCCGGAACGACATCATGCATCAACTATGAGAAAGGGACTGAGAGACTTTTTCCATTGGACCATATGAACTGGACCCATAAACTCACTGAACATTAAATCTCACCAAATGAGGGTAAATCCATCCTCATCATCGTATCTACTCATTATACTCCACACCTGAACATAGCCATTATATGAACAACATACCCTCATATCTCAATGTCTGTATTTTGACCCTTTAACCTTTTACCCCCAATCAGGGATATTTCAAATTATGTATTCCTTACGCCATCCGATCCTAAACTGAACTTCGCACCCCTTGATAATCTGTACCTTATTACCTGATACCCAGAAACTTCTATGCTTAAACTCTGTACCATTTTATTTTTCACATCATCTTAATAGAATTATTATCAGTAGGAGCCGATAATGCAGCCTGCTAATTTAGCAGACCTCGAGGTTGCTCATAAAGAAAAAAGACAGCCATTGTTTAGTAACAAAGACACTTGGCCAGGTTTACTGCCCTCAAGAAACTGTACCAGTACCCTGGGTCTGTGGTTACAGGTACAGCTACAGTTTACAGTGACTCAGTCCACGGTGGGAATTTCTGCTCTTCCCTAGGCCACACAAAGAGTTAAGGTGAGGAGCCTTGACATTTATAAACTGAAACAAACAAGTTATGTACCATCTTACATGTTTGATGACATTTGTTTGTTACCTTCTCTTGTTTTTAATATTTTGAACAAAACATCCCTATTCATTGTTTTGTTAAATCATTTTATTTTGTGCTATCCTGGAAGGTAGTTGTACCAGCTGAAATATATTTACATACATATTTAGTGCACAGCACACAAGCAACAACTTTGCCAAGCTCATGAATGGGACAGTGAACTTGTAAGCATCTACTTTAATATGTTGCTTGACTTTGGTTCACAGTCTCTGGGTTCAGGCCTCAGACCTTGCACCAGGCCCAGTGCTCCAGGCTCTCTCTCTCTCTCTACTACACAGTGTATGCTTAGCATGCCACAGATTTGGACCCAAAGGTATAAAGAATAAGAGAGAGAAAAATAACGTACCACCCCAGTGCATTAAAATAATACTAGACTGGATTCTCCTCTGATATAAACTGATGTACATCA
Source organism: Lepidochelys kempii (assembly GCF_965140285.1). NCBI lineage: Eukaryota > Metazoa > Chordata > Testudines > Cheloniidae > Lepidochelys > Lepidochelys kempii. Next base: position 62,472,340 of record NC_136382.1, read on the forward strand.
GGAAGTCATTGGAGTTAAAATGATGCAAAGCTAATGAAAAGGAAGTCAAACCTTAAGGACAGATTCTCAATCTCATTAACACTGTTTAACTCGCCTGTGGAGGATTTGCTCCGCTTATGGAAATCTTCTGGTCAAGTAGGGTCACCATAGCAGTTCCTCATTGACCCCTAAAGCCGAGATTTGGGTGTGTAGTAGGGAATGCAGCATAAGGGAGTACCTCAACATTCCCCAGCTCCCAGAACAGTCAGATGAGGCTGTTGGCAGCAAGAAAAAGGTAGACCAGCTTTGAGGCTAGATGGCATAAAGTGGATCCGCCAGCAGCCAGTCCGCCAGGCTAGGATTGGAGAGTTGGAAAATATGGTGTCAAGTCATCTTTGCTGCTCCCTGCTGAGCTGTGTTGGTGCAGTACAGAATCTGTGTGTAAACATCGACATCAAATCCATACAAGCAAAGATTTTACAATACCTACAGCAGGTAATTCGCATTAACTTACTTTGACTGTGCTCAGTAAGTTCCAGATATCAGATTAAATAAACCTTTGCTGAACTAAAGGATAAATGGCTAGTTCTAGCGAGCAGCATTGAGAACGAAGTGTTTCTTTAATATTCAGTTTTCATAATCTTACGTATCAGTGAACATTTAAAAATATTACTGCCCAGCCAAGCATCACTGCATATTTTTTAGGGTCTCTCAGGTTTTTGATGTGTAATCTTTAATAATGAATTTGTTTGATTTTGTGAGTTTATTATAATGACAGGGCGAACTCCAAAAAGTTTGCAAATTTGGCTTGGTTTGAATACTTGTCTGAATATCTAATCTGGAAAACTGGCTGGAAATCTCTGGAGTTTTCCAGGGCTTTCTGGATCTGGACAGTACAGGAAAGTGCAAAGGCATGGAAAAATAGGTGAGGGGAAATAATAAGATAGAGCCCACTATTTCAAAGCTCCTAAGAAATTCAGTTTTGATTTGAGCCATGGGTGAAGTTTGGATACTTAGTTCATACTTTATCTGAGGTGGTTTACCCTCTCACCTCTGACTATTAATATTATTTTAATGTACAGAATACGTAGGAAGGTTCTCTAAATGACCATATAACAACACTGCCTACCTCTGATATAACATTTGTCATCAGCAGCTCTCAAAGTACTTTGCAGACGAGGTCAGTATCATTAGCCACATTTTACAGATGGGGAAATTGAAGTCCATAGGGGTGGTAGTGATTTGCCCAAGGTTAACCAGAAAATCAGTCGATGAGCTTGGAATGGAATTCAGGAGACCTGAATTGCTCCATTTCTACGACTATACTAATATATCTGGACAGAGATCCCATTTGAGAAATCCGTGGCCGCCTATATGAACATAATTCCATTTGGTTGGCTACCTCAGAGTAAGCAATAGTATTTGGAGATATTCCCCTGGGACCCCAGAACCTCTCACTGCCAACTGGCAAGGGGCACAGAGAGGGGGCCAAGGGGTTACAAGGATCTCCTGGTTTTGGTATGTACATTTTATTTCATCAAAGAGTGTCATGTGAGGTCTTAAATGAAAGCCCATGTCACACTGGTCATCAATATCATTGTGAAACGCTCGTATGGATGTTTAAGGAGTCAGGTATATACTGGGAAAATTATGTTCTTAAGGTCTGTGTATAGAGACTGGTCACCTGCAAAGGTGACAAAGGGGTTTTCTGTCAGACAAGAAATTGATCTATCTGGCTATTTACATATAAATTAAATCTGGTATGGTTTACAGTGGGCCTCCACTCACCAGTTTGAACTAAATACAAATGAAGGACTGTGAAAACTTCAAAAAGAGAGAAAAGTATCTGGAAGAAGTAAGCAGCAGGAGGAGGGCTGGACTATCTGGAGATGCACATCAAAGGTTTGCTGTCTACTTGGGGAATGAAGAAGACACCCTGTCATCCCTTCACCTAGGAAATAATCAGACAGTGAGTTTGATTCATTAATGAGGGGTTCTTGGTTGAAAACTCTGGAGAAAACTTTGAGTGACAACCTTTTGTCTAAAGAAACTTAACTTTATCAGTTAAGTTTAGTCTCTAAAAAGTGTTTTTATATGCAAGCATTTGTTTCCAATATTCTTACTATTACTTGAATCTCTGTTCTTTGATACTAAACTTATTGTTTTCACTATAAATATATCTAAGTGCTGTGCATGTAACAGTGTTGTCCTCGGAAGTACTACTAAGCTTCAGAGTAGCAGCCATGTTAGTCTGTATCCGCAGAAAGGACAGGAGTACTTGTGGCACCTTAGAGACTAACAAATTTATTTGATCATCAGCTTTCGTGAGCTACAGCTCACGATCAAGTGAGCTGTAGCTCACGAAAGCCGATGCTCAAATAAATTTGTTAGTCTCTAAGGTGCCACAAGTCCTCCTTTTCTTTTAACTAATAAGCTGTGGTGCACTGTATCTTTGGGAACAGCAGGTCTGGTCATTCTGTGATTGTTCAGTGGATCAGGGACTGGACACGGCAGGGAACACTCGGAGGGCTCCGGGGTTGGTGTGTGCCTATCATTACGTGCTCAGAGAAAGCCGGGGTTCGTGGCGTCAGGGAGTTGAGCCACAGCAGGCACAGAAAAGACTTCCTTATGCAAAGGGCAAGTGGCAGTGTACTGCCTCAGAACTCTAGGGACCCCCGGAAGTGTCAAATCTCCACCCTGATTTTCATGGTATGCAGATACAAAATATTAAGAAAGACAGTGCTTGCTTATTCTGTACAGTGCATAGAAAGAGGGGGAAATTATTCAAGAGTTTCATGAAAGAAAAACAATTTGAGTACTTCCTGAAACTCGAGAATTAATAAAGTTCTCTAGTCTATCAACACAATAAGCAGGATGACAAATAGTTAACGTTAAAACCATTTATGACAAAAAAGAAAGACAAACTTCCCTTTGAGCACCAGCTTTGGTTAATGTGTAGGGCTGTCATCATTACTATATACTAAAATATTTATTTGAAATAGTTTCTTATGGATCTTACTTTGGAAGACAATGGAATTGTTGAACACGAGTTCAGTGTCAGTGTTTCTCAGACAGAATTATACAATCAAAGTTTGCCACTGTCATGTATAATAAGTCATGTAATTATACTAACCACCACAAGCTCATTGCTGCTTACTTTCCCAGGTTTTTTATTACACAAAGAAAAGTTGAGAGAGCATCAGGTAGTGCTTCCTCATACAGATGGCACACAGAGATTGTTGAAAGCGTTCTCATTATATAATCTCAGTCTGGCCCTTGAACATACTTATCTCTCTGCTCCAAGACTTTGCACTCACTGTCCCTTAATTAGGTAACATCACTACCAGAACAGGATACTGTAAAAGTAATTTGGTTAATACCATTTTTTATGCCTGAGTGGCAGTGACCATCTGTGTTTTAGTTCTGTGCCTTGTTAGACTAGTGAGATGCTGTTTCAGTAACACTTTGGTCTTGGGAAAAAACTTACAAAAATGTAAAATCCAAACCCTTTGTCTACAAATCAGTTTGGTGATTTTCTGCAATGCAAAACTAAAATGTAGATAATGTAGTAGAGAGAAAGCCTGGTGCAAGATAGGCTGGGAGGCTATGGGACAGGCAGTTGCAAGGAAAGGTGGATTTTGGAGCTGCACGGTACCTCTCCCTGCACTGCCTGGGCTGTGTCTGAACACAGGGAAGGAAGTCCTTGAATGTGCTGGGCCCCAACTCTCAGAGTGTGCAGGGAGGTTCTAGGGCATCCATGGGTATCTTCCAGGTAACTGGATTTTCATTTCTATGATAACATTTTATAACTCTCTCTCAACCAGGTTTCAGCAACAGCAGCATTTTATTTGAAATGGGGTGGGAGCAATAGTTCACGTATACTAGCAGCACATGTTCAAAGTGCTTCATCCTCATTCACAATTGAGGAAGCTTAGTCTGAATGATCTAATTCATCGGACAACACAAAAATTACAACAACAAAACCAACCTATGTCTTTCTTCCGCCACGTTGGTGCCTTTTAGTCTGCATAGTCAATGTCCGCTGACAAAAAGCCTGGCTGCACACTGGCATGTGGGGGAAGCTTGTGCAGGCATACAGCATGGTACAGGAATATAAGAGGGCACAAAAAAATAAAGGTTGGAAGAGCCCAAAGATACGCTAAATTTTAACTTGCATTTTGCAGCTGAAAATCAGTAGCATACAGATGTTTCTCTGAGACAGGAAAATGCTTTGGGCCCGGGGAGGGTGTATGTGCAATTCCTCACAGATTGAATATGCTCTTCTGATGGTGTCACCCACAAAAATAACCTTTGGCATAAATAATTCCGTGAGCTAGGCACAGGGTACAAGCAGTTTCACTCACAAGCATACCTCCATTAAACAGACTGGGTTTTGCTTTTCATGTCGGCACCTGACCACAGGCTATTTTTTGTCCTGTAGCCATTATAACTTCCTTTCTTCCTTGTGAACTTTCATCAGAGCAGATAACTCTCCAAAGCTAATGCCAGTGTTGTTCAGTCAGTGGGTGGGTTGGAAAAAAAAAACTTGTTCAAGGAACAAGTAACCATTATTCTTCTCCAAGTCCATAGGAGGGGCAGTTCCATAATACATCTGAGTTTGACCACTCTGGAGGACAAGGCTTATGTGTTCCCTTTGCTTTTGAATGATAGTTTTACTGCACTGTAGAGTGCTGCTGCTATGCTGCCTCTTTAGAGCTATTGTTTAAAGCTCAAGAAACCATCACTGTACAGGGGTTATATCTGGAAGAATGTCTTTGTACCCGGAAGGGCAAAAATGGAGAATGGTATAAACCCATAGCATCAAACAATCTATAACTAGTGCACCCATTATCTATAGCAAGTGCTAGTAGCCTCCATGATCCAAATAATTCAGGACAAACCCTCCTTTCCGAAGCAACCATGAAAACAAGCCCTGGTACCTCAGCATAATGAGGATGTCAGTTATGATTTATGAAATGAGATTTCAAGCCTTATTTCCTTTTATTACGCAGTGAAAGTTTTTCAAATGCTTATTAAGATGACCTGAAAATCGGGAGGGAAACCAATGAATCACTCATGAAACTTTAAGAGAATCCTAATAAAGAAGCATTTATCATTCTTTCTTCTTCATTTATCTTCTCAGCCTGAGCTTCAGTCCCATCACCCATGTGACTGATGCTGGCCTTGAACAGCTTCCACCCCACCCCCTCTTTTTTGCTTTTTCAGCTTTTTTGCTTTTTTTGCTTTTTCACGATTTGCTTTTAATCGTGCTACCAGCCCCGAGAAGTGGATGAAATAAAGTCCCTTTAGAGGTGAAATGAAACATTTACAGTTTTTTTCCCTCTCTCCTTGTTATCCTTCATACTGCGGTCATTTAAGAGTCTGCACCCAAATAAATATTTTAACTACCTGAAAATGAGTAATCTAAGATTTTCAGTATTTCTTGCCAGGAGTAAGTTTTTTCCAATTATTGCTTATTAAGTTAGCTTTAAAACAAGAAGAGCAATTTCTCCCTGTGTGAGAGAGAAAGACAAATCTGTGCATTCCTAAGTCCACTCACGCCATTCAGTTTGTTCCTGGAGCTCAGTCAGCCACACTCTTAGGTAAGTTTCAGAGTAACAGCCGTGTTAGTCCGTATTCGCAAAAAGAAAAGGAGTACTTGTGGCACCTTAGAGACTAACCAATTTATTTGAGCATGAGCTTTCGTGAGCTACAGCTCACTTCATCGGATCTCTTAGGTAACAGTTGCAAGCTGCAGAGCATGCAGACATTTATTCATTATAGGTTATATTGTATCCAGGTTCAGCTATTGCAGGCAAGGTTGCTTCGTCCCTTTCTGATGCCTCTGTGTGGGTGTTTGCTTAGCTGGCCTGGTTGATTTCTACTCTAGTTAAAATCTATTTATTTCCTAAGATCTTTCTTCCTTACTGTAGATGCTCTGTAGCAGATTTGGTGTACTCATTTTCTCACAGACTGGTTTTCCAGCTCACAGCTTCTTCCAAAGAAAGCTCATGTCTGAGCTTCAATAACAAACTGAAAAGTTTGGGAGTGTATCTGAAAAGCATGAATGTTCACTACACAGGTATAAAATTGGATTAGTTCTGTTGCTGTCAGTAATTTGTCCAAATTTACAGTGGTCTAACCAAGAGCAGAATTTGGCCTGAATTTTGTGAGCTTTACAAACCAGAATGGTGGTAGGACTTTCCCAACTTTTAGCTGTCATAAGGAAAAAGAAATTAGTTAAAGCCTTTTAGCTAATATTTTATTCCAAATGTTCTTTTGGGCCAACATTTTCCAAGTAAGTGGGAGCTGGCAGTGCTCAATGTGAAAATCAGGCCACTTTTGTTTGAAACTACAGTATTATAAAATTAAGAACTTAACTTTAGAAACCCAGGTATGAATATTTTGGCCTCACTTTCTTCTGATACTGGTGTGACCTGGATCCTAGTGGGGAGCCAGCTGTGGTCACTCAATTAGGGTGAACTGCAAAGAATGGGGCAGACAATCCCCAAAAAGCTGGTGGATATTCCAATACTTAGATTTACCAAACCAGCATAAAACAGCTTCTTACTGGTAACCTTACTGGTAACTCAGTAGTCCAAACAACACAGTTCCCTTAAAGTGATCCAGCCTCAGGCCTCAATCCAAGTACATAAGTCAAATATGATGATTTCTGAAAATCTTATTTCATCATATAAAAGAAAAGATTCTACCAATCCCAAAGGATCAGACACATTACCTCTCACGTTATTGAATATTCCAGATCTTACCCAAACACATGTTGCAGGCAATTCTTATTAACTGAACTAAAATTTATTAAAAAACAAAAGAGAGATAGTATGGTTAAAAGGTCAATATACATACAAACATGAGTTCAGTCATTGAGGTTCAGATTCATAGCAGAGATGGTGAGCTTTGTAGTTACAAAGAGTTCTTTCAGAAATAGTTCATAGGCTATAGTCCAATGTCCACATCTCATATTCGGGGCATACCAGCATAACTGGGACTTCATTCTTGCTACTCAAACTTCCCTTGATGAAGCCTAAGCAGATCTGAGATGACAAAATCAGGACCCAAGGATCTTTTATACAATTTCATGTCTTCTTTGACAAGTTGGGAGTTCCTCAGGGAACAAAAGGTAATTAAGATGACTCTGAAGGAGGTCCATCACTGCTACTTAGCTATACGAATTAACATAAGGCAATTTGCTTGTTCCTCTGCCATTCACAGTACATTTCAAAGAGAGATGAATACTGAGATATCCCATGTTTGCAGTTCATTTAAATGCTAGGATGTTCTTTTGATCTCTGAACTATCAGAATACAGCATAGACAGGGATTGTTGATTATATTGTCAACCCTACTCATACATATGTAAATACACAAAAACACAAACATTATCTCCCCACATGTCTTTTCAGGGTTATTTATTCTGCAAGATGTTTAACCCTTTCTGGTCGATGGCTATTTTGAAAACTACAAAAAGTCTAACATTTATGAATCTATATTTCTGCCCATTATAACTTTGAAAAGAGAGATCTACAAAAGACAAATAAAACCCCTCTTGTTCTTTTAAGCTGTAAAAATTTTTGAGAAATTCCATCTCTTTTCCCTCTCCTTAGGATGGGGTGAGCTCCCCACACTAGCCCTTCCGGTAGCTGAATTAGGCCAGCTGGGCCCAATCAGTTAATTAGGCTACAAGCAGGGGAGATTTAGACTGGAGGCAGCTAATTAAGGACAAGCTTACCTGTGCAGGAATAAGCAGGATCTGTATAAAGCAAGATTGCTGGCTGTAGAGAGAGGGGCTGCTGGTGCAGGGAAAGACTGCAGGGAAGTTGGCTGCAGACACTCCCTGAGGGCTTGTCTTCACTACCAGGGTAAGTTGACCTAAGTTACGCTACTCCAGCTACATGAATAATGTAGCTGGAATCGACTTAGCTTAGGTTGACTTACCCCAGTGGCTTCACTGTGCTGCATCAATGGGAGATGCTCTCCCATTGACTTGCCTTACTCTTCTTGGGGAACTGGAGTACCAGGGTCAACCAGAGAGCACTCTGCCATCAATTTAGCGGGTCTTCACTAGACCTGCTAAATCAATCCCTGCTGCATCGATTGCAGCAGCATCGATCGCAGCAGCATCGATCTCCCTGAGTAGAGGGAGCTGGAGGTTGGAGGCTGGCAAACCCAGAGTTGGGGGAGGCCAGCTATGTAGGAAGAAACCCCGGGAAACAGCAGCAACAGGTTGGACTGTACAGGGACATAGCAGCTTGTTATACGTATATTCTCTTAACTGAATTGGGTTGATGGGGAGTACTGTATTTTTTAAAAAAATTCTCCCTCCTTTCCTATTTCTACTTCCCTTCTGGGCAGTATCCCTCTCCTTTTACCCAAGTCCTTCTTATATCATTATTCATTCCTCTTTTTCTTCATCCCCAGTGAGTGCCTTCTCTCCATCTGCTCCCCCCTCGGTGGATGCCAGAGATAGATTCCTCCCCCAGCCCAGTGGGGAAACTCATAGCACCCAGAAGGTCCACAAGAGGGTGCTGCTCCTGCCATATCACTACAGGTACTAATTGTTTTTCCCTTTTGAAGTGAAAGGTTTGCCAATTTTCAGGGCAGATTGTTTCAGTCAGGAGAAATTGATATTTCTTCAATGCAAACCTGTTTATTTACAAAGAATGTCACCAAGTCCTGTTTCCCTGAACACAGCCAGAATCAAACAGCAGGAGACAGTTTTTGCTCAAATTTCAAAGCCTCTTTTTCTCCAGCACTCTGCCCAAAAGCTCACTTGTTTAGCTTTTTCTCAGAGTCACTCTACCAGTGCTTCTGTCACTGTGTCCTTGATTTTCTTCTACTTCTCTCTCCCACAGCTCCACCAATATGTATCCTACCTCCTGCATAGGCTAGACCAGTCCCCAGAGACACCCCTAGGACCACATAGTTCAGCTTCTAGTCAAGTCTTGCCATGTGCCTGTGTTTTTGGGCCATGCTCCTATTGTTTCAGCTCCCTGACTCCATAAAGGAGCTCATTTGATTGTTACATTTATCTTAAATGCCCCAGCTTTTACCCAATCCATAACAATCTAAAGTATGGTTATTTTTTTAATCAGGTCACTAGCAGTGTAACTGAAAAGCAGAGTTAAACAGCATGTGGTTAATCAAATATTAAATGAAATTTCAAAATACAGCTTATACCATATTAGATAGTGATGAAAAAAACAAAAGGGTCTGCAAATTTAGTGTTTTAATTAAACAACCTGTAAAGGGATAGCTAGAATCACCTTTCTACACCTTTAGTTTTTCATATTTTCTAATAGCGTAGTGTGTATTTGGTTTTTGTTGGGGGATTTTTCAGTTTAAATTACTTTAAATTAGAATATGAACAATAATTCCATGCTGTGATAAATGTCATATTTTACATAGTATTTATCCAGAGACCATCAGATAAAAATAAACAAGCAAACAAGAGCCTCTTTTTACAGCTTCATTTTTTCAATGGATTGAGAAGCATATATGGAAGCAATTAACTTCCTCCATCAAACAAAACAGTCTGATATACTTGACCAGTACCATCAGTAAGAATGTGTGTTTGTGTGTGTGTGTGTGTATCATCAGAAAAGAACTGCCAGAATGCAAGATTTGCAGGAGCAAATTGAAGGGATTCCAAGAATGTGATATCATGCTAGTCATCCCAGTTATTCCGTTAAAACAAGATGTAACCTTTAAATGGAACAGTGATACTTTGGTGGCTGACATTTGATTTCCCTGTGTTCCCAATATAGAATGTAATTTGCTTTTGATAAACAACAATGAATAATGTTAATCTACAGTTAGATTTTTAAAAAGAGCACAGCACTGTTAAAACAGCTCTTGAATTTTATGATTTATCAGGGGTTCCAGTCTTTCATTGCACTGGTGAAATTATCAGAAAAGAGACAGAACAGTGCTTATGAATATTGCATGAGAGAGAACATATAAACAAAAACTAAAATGTGTTATAGGCATAATGCTTCCTATATTAAAGTAGTCTTTAGTCATACATCAAAAAACACATCAAAATATTATTAAAGATCTGGGTTGAACCTGGTAATAGCTTGGAAATTCAGTTGAGATTCAAACTCTGTCCTAAATACCATCTTCTTCCTTTCCCTCATTATTGTACAGTCCATTGGGTGCTGTAAGTGTAATTGTCCCTAAAGATGGGGTCATTGGAGTGTTGTGATACCTGAATTCTTTTCAAATACTTGGCTAGGTGTACCTAGGATGTACAACTCGGCACTCGGAAACAAGCACTGAAGGCACTTCAATCACTGGACCCCAAAGGCTCTGACATCTCATGGGTTCCCAATAAACCAGGAGTGGCCAACCTGAGCCTGAGAAGGAGCCAGAATTTACCAATGAACATTGCCAAAGAGCCACACTAATATGTCAGCAGCCCCCCATCCACTACCCCGCTCCAGCCCCCAGCACCTCCTACCCACTGACAACCCTGCCAATCAGCACCTCCCCCTCCCTCCCCCCACCTCCTGCCTGCTGCAATCAGCTGTTTTGCATGGCAGGCTTGCGGGGAGGGACAGGGGGCTCGGGAGAAGGAGTGGAGTGGGTGGCAGGACCTGGGGCAGAGCAGGGGGTTAAGCAGTAAGCACCCCCAGCACATTGGAAAGTTAGCATCTGTAGCTCCAGCCTCGGAGTCAACACCTATGCAAGGAGCCGCATATTAACCTCTGAAGAGCCGCATGCAGCTCCGGAACCACAGGTTCACTCCTGCAATGAACACTCAGAACACAGCTCAAATGAAAGGATTCTGTACAAGGCTGGCAAAAGGAAAGGTTGCAAAGACCTCAGGTACAATGGCTTAGTCAGTCAGTTACAATCAAGGATGAACCAAGTAAGTCCCAACTTGGCCCTTAGGAACAGACCAATAAGCTTATCCCATGGGGGTCCTTAGGTCTAGTACTTGGTTGCCTCTCTTAGTCCATTCTTCTACTAAAGGGCAATTGGGTATTGGTCTGTAGGTCCAACTGGCCAATACTTGGTCACTTCTGGTCAATCTCATCATCTGTGGTTTCAGTGTGGACCCCTCCACACGGTCCTGTTATCAGTGTGGCAGTTGCCTAGTGTTTTCTGCTATCAGACTGCTTCATATGTGGACAACATGCCCTACTCAACAGTCCCTGTTTAAGTATGCCTAATGCCTACCTTTTATAAGCACAGTAGCCCTTTTCCTTTGGGTCCAAAACCTCGTTGAATCGCACAGTTTCCCTTTACTAATCCCGTGTATCTGGGACACCATGTCTACAATTGCTTACTTGAAGTTATAGGCTGCTGTTATAATAATTGGGCCTACCAACGTACCCTAATAGTGAGCTCAAGTGCAAAAAAAAAAAAAGTACATGAAAGATCATAAAATGACACAATAATCTATAGCAACTAATGTTGATTGGAAAAGATGAATTAGTCCAAATAAAATGGCCTACTGATCTAACTTAAAGACTGTGCTAAGATCATGTGTGGTAAACAAGAAAGGCATGGAACTAGAAATCAGTGAAACTAAAATTGGAATATCAGAAACTAGGCCTAATTGGTCGACAAAATAATGAGGATGGGCTATTCCACCCACCATTCCCTTTGTGGGTCATTAAAGAAAGACTTTGGGGAGAAAAATGGGCTACTGAAGCAAGTTTCACCATCATGGCTCCCACTCCCACCATCTCCTAAAACCCTGGGCCTTCATCATCCTACTTCTGAGTCATCCAGACCAGGCCAGAGAGAGGGACCTAGATGACCTCACTATCTCCAGTCGGTCCATATGAAACCCAAACTCCAATGGGGATGAAATGGGATCAAACTTTATCAAAAACAACAGCAGCAACAGCTCCAGCCCATCGCAACTAGCTTCTCTTTTCCCCCCAAATGGATCGTTATCTTCTTTGATTCTGTCTAAGAGACTGTCAAACAAGGAGCTTTTTCCTTCTAAAAACTCTCTGCAGTTAAATGCAAAGGGAACAAGGGTTGTTGTTAAAATGAAAGCCTTATTTAATATTTAACATTTCCAATGCTTTAACTGTGTTTCCTTCTTTACTGTATCTTTAATAAAAAAGATGTTTAAATCTATCTTTACCATAAGCAGGCAAGCTTTATGTATAGGAGGTAGGTGTGTGTGTATAGATGTTTAACATTGGACAGTGATTGGATTTTGTCAACAACTTTGGCCCATCTACTCCATCTACATTTATACAACAGTGCTACCTCAGTGCATTAGAGAGTTCCCTTCAGATCTCTCTAGGCTGCCTACTGCTACTGCTGGATCTCCTAGTATCCTCCTCCAGCGTCTGCCATTGCTTCTGTAGGCTCTCTGCTGACAACAACCTGGTTTCCTGCACATCTTCCCAGGCCTAGCACTCCGGTTGACTGCTACATGACCACACTGCTGCCACCAGCACCCAGGCTACTGTGCTGTAGCTTGCTGCTTACCCTCACTCATGGCCTTTTGGCTCTCTCCCTCAAACTGGTCATAAATTCAAGATGTCATTTCCTTTACGTGTCCACTAAGCATCACAGAATCTTCTAATGGCTGGGATGTCGAATTGCTCCTTCCAGTTAAACTGTGACCCAAAGCTTTTGGGGGTCTGGAGTGAGGGAGAAGCAGGAGACAGGTGTTCCTAGTAATTAGTCAATAGGCGCATTACAGGATGTAAGTTCACCTGCAGTTTGTAAGTCCGTCTGCTGTTCTGAAGCCATACGATGTTAACTGCAATACTGACCAATGGACCTCTGAACATGGACTATGTGAAAATATTGAACTTCATTCTGCAGGGCTGATCAGAAGCTTTTTTGCCAAAGGATGGGAGGGAATCACAATAATGACATTTCAACAAGACTGGCATAAAAGAATAAACAAATGTTTGTAATCAAGAGCTGATGTCTGTTCTTGTGAAATTCACTCTGTTCCATGCAGTAGAAATTACTTTATTTCATTCTTTGGTTGATTGGATAAAGGGTGTTAAAGAAACAATGCCCTTGGGGAAAAACACTATTAAAATAGTAATGCAAAGGGACAATAAGTAGCTTTTGAGTGCTTCTGGAATCTATTGGAACCAATCATGTCAAGCAAATATTGGGCTCCTGTAGAGGTTTTTTTGTTTTTGTTTTTGTTTTTAACTGGGCCACCTGAAAGGCCCAGATTCAGTAGGAAACCTCCCATCGATCTCACTCCATATGGTCCAAACTCCCATGCCACGGCAACCATGGTGTGCTTCAGGTTTCACTCCAACAAGCTGAAGTGGGGATAGGGAATGTGTCTTGGTAAGAAATGTGCATATTTATGGAGTGAATTAACAAAAGAGTGGATAGAGGTGTTAGGACATAAAACAGTGTTTAGGTGAACTTACCTCAAGTAAAATGGTAAGGGCCTATGTGTATTTAATGGATTGCATATATATACACACACACACTCTCATATATATCACATTAGTTAGTAATACATGTAAAAGCAAGTACATAATTGATTGAGTTTGGGTCATCAGACCTGCCTCAGTTGATCACTGGGGTGCGGCACTCTACCTATGCTCAAATAAACCGGTTTCTTGGATCTGAACTCTGGATTTAGCCATGATTTTGTCAGTTACAGCAAGCAGTGGCTGTCTGCTTTGTTAGGTTCATAAGGTAACCTGAATGCCGGGTTGGTGGTTCTGAAAATATCCTTACATTTTGGGGCTTGTCCAGGATCTTAGTTACATTTCATGGAGGAATCGCAATCTACATGTAACAGTGCATACGTAAATAATGGCTGAGGCGATCAATCAGTGGATCATTAATTATGTGCGAAAACTTTGGGTCCATTTAATTTTAAAGAGGAGTCACAATAAAGAATTGGATGTAACTCAACATCTGCAAAATGACATAATAATAAGAAATTAAAATCTGGCCCGTATCAAAGTGTCAGCAAACCAATAGCTTTGGCTATTAGCCCATGATTTGAATGTTAAATTAAGTAAATGTAGACCTGAAAAATAAATTGTAATAGAAGAGAAAAGGAAGTTAAGAGCAAATGAAAATGCTGGAGACAGAGGATATGAAGGAGTTAAAGAAAAATGTATGTGAATTAAGGGCAAATTCTCTTTTCAAAGGGAAAACTTCTAGCTGTTAGGAGGCAGAGAAGAGGGAAAGTTTCTGATTTAGAGAGACAAATATACGAAATGGGAGGACACATTAATGGAGTGTTGCAACTACAGAGCACAAGTCAGTTAATTATGTTTCCTCCTTTTTAGGCAAGGAGGCAGTGCTAACAGCATTACCACTCCATGCTGAGGAAACCAGGGCTTTCCGTAAATTATATCCCTGAAAGGATCTGTTGAAAGAATTCTCTCTGCTTTTAATAATTAAAAGCTAAATAATTATTTAAGTAACTTGTAAGTTTAAGTTTAAAGGTATTATTAATTGTTGTTAATTTGTAATGTTTGCATGACTTTTAGTCAAACCTAACGAAAGACAATACAATGTTATTTAAAACTGTTTGGCAAGCAGCCAATATGTTGTTGTGAAAAAGGGTAAGTGGCTTACCTGGCAGTTTTGTCTGTGTTGGTAAAAAGTTGTTTAAAGGCATTCAATTTAATAACCTTTAAATATGACAGTAATTTATACAATTCACTATCTCTCTTTAAATAGGACTGTGTTTAGTGTAAATATGAAATGTAAATTTGTGAGTAAAAGTACAGCAGAGGAGAGAAAGCAGAAAAAGAAGCAAAGGTAAAACCCTTAAGTAAAATTAGCATATTAAATGAGTGTATATATTGTTCTGTTACTTGCATGTCCATATTGGCCAGAGTGACAGCCACAAAACTTGTTGGGTTCAAATTTTTGTTAATGAACATATTTTTAATCTAATTAATTGGTTGTGGTGTGTTATCTCAAAGGTGTAAAGTTAGTTATGATTCCAGCCACACCACCATAATCATGGTAAGGAAAACCAGCGATGTGTAAGTTTTCTGCTTTATACAGAAACCGTTATTTTAAGGAAGTACTGACGCCTCTAACAGAAGAAAACTTGGCATCCTCTTCTACGCACAAAATAGCACTCATGGGATAATTAATTCATCACTCTGTGAAAGTGTCTAAACTTTTTGCAAGCTCTTGTAATTTCCCTTTTTTATTTTCCCTAGATAAAATGTGTTAATATGGTTTCCCACAGCATTTGTTTTTGCTTCCAGTATACAAATATTCAAGGAAAAATACCTTTTGCTCCTAACTAAATTGTGTAATTCCTTTCAGCAAGCAAAACTGAAGACTAATTTAGTTAAAAGGAGGTTGTTAACTCAATTAGGATTTTTTCCATTTCATTCTCATTAGAAATGAACAAATTTCCAGTGCCTGTCCGCCATATTAGTCAATGCTAATGTAACTAAGTCAAGGGTAATTAATCATTTTAACCCCTAGGTTTCCTGGACCTGCCCTAAACAGCAATGTCTAATCCTTTGTTTAGTGGTTTGTTGTCTATGTTTAACTCTTTAGAGTTTTTCTTTAAAGTTTTATTTTATATAGAACAATGTTGGAATTATTTGTCCCTTGGTTATATGTTTTATTTCATGTAACTGTTATTAGGTTTTTAATTAGGGGAGTTTTGTTGGGGGGGGAATCCTTTTTGCGTATGCAAAAATTATGAATAGACCTCTGAGAGGGCAGTACATGTATATTTCCCTCACTCCTACTGCAGCGGAAGGCAACACAGAGCCACTCCTTTCCATAAAGTGTTTGTTTTTTTTCCTGGTTGGCTCAGACATTCCTCACAACACAGTCATTCCATCTGAGAAAATGGATCAGAATGGTTTCAGGTAACTCATCAATCCACATGCTTAGACTCAGTCAGTTAGGGAACCAGAACTAATACTGTTTGACTTGTGAGGAATCAAACCCAGCAAATTCTGCTCTAAACTCCAAAGAACCAATAATCTTATTTTAATTCCTGTGTCCTAACAGAATCCCCCCCTACACACACACACACGTTTGGAATGAGTTTTAGTGAGAACGTCATTTTTTGTGTAACTGCCTTCTGTTTTCATGCACATTTTGTGAATACAAAAAACATGCACAGTTCATTGCAGTTAATATTTTGCCCAGCTCTGCTTTGCTAAGCAAGCAAGCAGTAAACATTGTATTCCACATCCCATATGGGGTTTTGTTTATCTAATGTTACTGGTTAATAAGATTTTTCCTAGCTTGCACCACTGAAGTGCTAAAGAGGTAGCAGCTCTACCAATACAATATGAGCTAAAAGGAAGCCAGTTCTTCTCAAATTACTAGTACCTGTGCTAAATTCTTGGCAGGTAGAGTTATTCTGAATTTACTTTTGATTTGTGCATGATAGTTAAATGCCTTTATTCAGTCTGGGATAAAATATAATATGTCTCAGAAAGTTATATTTTTGTTATTAATACTGGATCATTTGCCCAAAAAGCAAAACACAAATGAGTTTCCACTAAACCAAATCACATTTATTTCCATTTTTGAACAATGCAGTTATTCATTTACTTTAATAATTTACAATTTGCTTATCACTCCAGTCATTGAGTACTTGATACATTGCAGTAAATGTTGTGGTAAACCAACAAGTGAGGAGGAAATCAAAGCCAGAAATCAAATGCAGGCTTGGCTGGAAAAAAAAATCTTAAAATAAAGTGTGATATTTATGCTTAGAAGGCCAACAAACTCTTGCTCTGGCAGACAATACAGTGTCATAATCTTCTGTACCAGATACGGACTGGCTACAGAGCTTGCTTATAGACAACAGATATATTTTTCATAGGAGCCTTTAATGATCTGTCAGCTATGGCTGAGGTTCATTTTAATAAGGTATTTTACACACAGTGCCACCTAGTGGCTGAACCACAATACAATTTAGCATTTCATTAATCCCCTCGTGTAAATTCTACATTCCTACCGTTTACTGTATTTACCCTCGTGCTGTCTTTGAAGTTCTGCAATCAGTCTGTTAAGTGTCTCTGAATTGTACTGGTTTTCTATTTACATGATCCAAATGCATAACATCGTGGCATCTGGCTGTCCATTAGTTGCAATGACTGGCTGAGGACAGTCCAGAATTCTTGAGGCATTGTCTTCTTGTTCTGCATCTGTAGAGTTTGTTCTGTTGATTGTTCTCTCTGTGAACAAACTGCAACTCTTCACAGTTGGTCTCAATCACATCTGATCTGGGTGCTGAATTCTTTTTCTTTGTGACAGCTGAAGTTGGCCATCCTTTCGCTCCATCCAATTTGATGTGAACGTGGTCACTAGGTTCTAGACCTGGCAGTTCTCTGAGTGATATCTGGTGTAAAAGTATTCATAAACTCTTTTAGCCTGTATCTGATTTGTCTACTCTTTTCTTGTCTGGCCCCTTTAGAGACAGGTTCTTTTCCAAAGTTGGAAGAGTAGTTCTGAGTTGTCTTCCCATCAGGAGTTGTGCTAGATTATATCCAGTAGCCACTATTGAACTGTAACTCAGAAGAGCAAGGAATGAATCTTCCTGCTGTAGGATTTTCTTGTCTTCTACAACTCTCTCAGCTTCTCTGTTCATTTGTGGGTAATGTGGGCTGTTAGTAATCTGATCAAAATAATGTTTTGTGCAGAATGAGAAATTCCTCTGCAGTGAATTGTGGTCTGTTGTTCGTCATTAGTTGTTTTGGAATACCAAAGTGAGCACAAGTGCACTTCAGTTTCTCAATACCACTATGACATGTTATGTCTTTCAAATACATTATTGCTACAAAGCTGGAAAAATAGTCCACAATGGCATTTGAATAAATCTGCAGCTAGTCTGGTAGAGGTGTTGTTATTAAAGGTTCTTTTTGCCGTGTTGGTCTGTTAGTTCTGAAATTTTCACATGCAGATATTTTATTCTTAGTGTCTTTGCAGATGCCCGGCAACCACACTGACAAGTTGGCCCATTCACAGCATTTAGTTAATCCTTGATGTCCTTCATGGATGAGGTTTAGGATTTCTCTTCTCATTTCATTTGGAATTACAAAAAATGCAATTGTACAATGCAATTTAATTATGAGTCCATTTAACTAGCTTAATTGTCCATGCAACACAATGTAGTCTCTTGTCACTTTCTTAGTGTCCTTTAAATACTTGGGCCAACCACCCCTGATGTAACATGAAATTCCTGAAGTGGCATGTCTGTCAAGGTTGCTTGTTGTAGCTGAAGTAGTCACTTTTCTGGCACTGGTCTGTCTGTATGTGTGCACAGCATCCACGTATGCCTTTACATCATATTTGAGGTCAAGGGTAGGTGAGTGCAATGTTGGACTACATGACATTATCTGCTACTACCAGATTTTTCCCAGGAGAATATTTAGCGATTGGGTCAAATCACATTAACCTTAACAGTATACGTTGGCAGATCAAGCACCGCTGAGACAGGTCTTTTCCACTGATGAGGGTTACAAGAGGTTTATGGTCTGTCACTTGTGTAAATTAATCCAGTCTACACAGATATCTGTAAAAGTTCTCACATGCCCATACGCTTGTCAGGAACCCCTTTTCAATGTGTGTATTTTATTTTTCTGCTTCTCTGAGTGTGAGAGAGCCAAATGCAAGTGGCTTCCACTCATAGCTATGTTGTTGCAACAATACACCACGTAGGCCAGAGCTGCTTGGATCCACACTAATCACTGTGGGCTTGTTCACATCATAGTACTTGAGAACTGGAGCTGTTGAGATAATTTCTTTTAACTTTCTGAAGGCAATTTCTTGATTTGGCCTCCAAAGCTCAAATGTGTTGGACTTTCACAGTTCATTCAGTGGTTTTGTCTTGTATGTATCGACCATGATAATTTACCATCACAAGTATATGCCTCATTTCTGGTACATTAGTTGGTGCACTCAATTCTCAAATTGCTTTTATTTTCTCAGAGCTGGGACTGATTCCACCTTTGTTTATTGTCTGTCCCAAAAACTTGATTTGGGGCAGGCAGAAAACGCATGTCTCCTTGTTTAGCTTCAGTACAAACTGCAAGTTTTGTTGTGCTCTCCATATATCAGAATATCATTAATGAAAACTACATCTCCACGTGTGTTCATTAACAGATCTGCCATCTTTCTTTGGAAAATTTCAGGTGCACTGGTTATCTTGTAAGTAGGGTCTGAATGAGCTCTCCCCTGACATCTCGTGATGAGCTAGGGGAGAAGACTTCAGGAACTCACCTTTTTTGAGTTCCTGCCTAGGTGCACAGCATGGTGGAGTTGCTTTGCCCAAATAAATCACTTTTGGCTGAAGTTGGGTTGCAAGTCACTTTGTTATTGGGTGCAAGGGTAATAAAGTGGTGTTATCTCTGCTGTGTGAATCAAGGGGATCAGAACTGTGCTTGGCATGCCCTGATTGAGGAGTTTACTCTCAACTGAACTGTGCTCACTACGCCTGGGGACAGGAGTGCCAAAGCCCAGTGGAAAGGAGAGTGGATCATAGAATCATAGAATATCAGGGTTGGAAGGGACCTCAAGAGGTCATCTAGTCCAACCCCCTGCTCAAAGCAGGAGCAATCCCCAATTTTTGGCCCAGATCCCTAAATGGCCCCCTCAAGGATTGAACTCGCAACCCTGGGTTGAGCAGGCCAATGCTCAAACCACTGAGCCATCCCATCCCCCGGTTTGTACCTGGTGGTGTGGGCTCTGCCTACTGATCCTAGACACCATTTGACCATCCCCTTCTCCACTGTGTAGCAACAGAGTTGATTAAGACTCAACTGATAGTGTCTCATTGCAGAGTGAGCGAATGGCCGGCGGATCGAACAAATGGCTGATGGTGGAGCAAGTGGCCAGCAGAGTGGACGGGCAATGGTGGAGCGAATGGACCGTGGAGCAAGTGGCCAGGAGATAGCAGAGCAGGCGACAGCCAAGCAGCAGCTGAGGCATTACTCAGTGCCCTCTTCCCCTTCCACCGCCGGGTGGGAGGTGAACTCACGTGAATGCACCTCTGAATGCTGGGTCTTGGCTGAACGAGGATAACAACTGTGAGCGGGGTGTAGTGGAGGGAGAGGGGCATGGCATAGTAAAGGAATTGAAAATGTGCCCTGGATGGGTGGTTGAATAAGGCAGTGCCTCGGGGGAGAAGTCTTAGAGCTATGGCCCCATATCAGGGCTGAGAAAGAACTTTGACTGTATACCCCAGCGGGGGGACAGCATGTGAAGCTCATCCAGAGGGCTGAGCTGCCGAAGACCAGCCGAGAGAACCAGCGGCCAGGGGGTCTGCTCGCAAGAGGCAGGCACCACTCTGATGTAAGACCAAAAAAGAAAAGCAGGTCACACCTAACCGAAAGAAAGGGGGCCATCCATGACAGGTGGGTGCCCCCCTCTCCCGTGCAAAGAACTGTTTGCAGGCACTATCAGCCAGAGAAAAAGGGGCACTCACAAGAGGTGGGTGCTAACCCCATTACAGTACTCTACCCATAGGAACCCTAACCACAAAGAGGGGAGCCCTATCCACAGGAACCCTGACCCTAACTCTTAGTATCCTGCCCTAAGAAACTGTAATGCTATGTCAGACAGCCCTACCTATAGGAATACTGACTATATGGCGGGAAGCCCTAATAGGAACCCTAACCCTAGGGGGGGAGGCCTACCCATAGGAAACCTAAGCCTAGCTCCAAGTATCCTACCCATAGGAACCCTAACCCTAGGGTAGGGAGCCCTACTCATAGGATCCATCTCCATAGAGCGCTACCAAAAGGAACCCTAACCCTAGCTCCAGTTGCCCTACACATAGGAACCCTAACCCAGCTGCGGGGAGTGCTACCCATAGGAACTCTAACATTAGGGCAGGGAGACCTTCACAAGGGAACCCTAACACTATGGTGGGGAGCCCTACACATACGAACCCTAACCCTACGTTCAAATACCCTACCCATAGGAATGCTAACCCTAGGCGAGGAAGCCCGACACATAGGAACCCTAAGCGAAGCTCTGAGTACCCTACATATAGGAACCCTAACCCTAGGGCAGAGAGAACTACCCATAGGAACCCTAGCCCTGGGGTGGGGAGCGCTACCCATGCGAACCATCACCCCTGGGTGAGAAACCCTACCATAGCAATCCTAACCCTAGCTCCAACTACCCTACCAATAGGAACCATACCCCTAGCTTCAAGAACACTAACTGTAAAACCCTAACCATAGTGTGAGAAGACATACTCATAGGACCCCCTCATCCTAGGGCTGGGAGCTCTACCCATACCAACCCTAACCTTACGTCCAACAACCCAAACCATGGAAACCCTAATCCTAGATCAGTGACCCCTACGCAAAGGACCCCAACCCTTGATCCAAGCACCCTAATTATACTAGCCTTACCCCTACAGCAGGCAGCCCAACCAAGAGCAGACCCTGTCCTAGGGCAGGCAGCCCTACTGAGAGAAACTCTAACCCTAGAAGAGGGGAGACCTACCCTTGGGAACTCTAACAGTAGCTCCAAGAACCCTGCCTATAGAAATCCTAACTCCACCTCCAAGTGCCCTACCCATAGGAACCCTACCATTAGGAACGCTAATCCTAGACTGGGGGGCCCTAATGTTAGGAACCCTAGGTCCATGAGCCCTACCATAAAGAACACTAACTCTAACTCCTTACCCATAGGATCCCTAACCCTGACTTCAAGTACACTTCCCACGGGAAGCCTAACCCTAGGGCCCGGACACCTGCCTATAGGGACCCTAACCCTATCCCCAAGTCCCCTATGCATAGAAACCCTAACCCTAGAGTGAGGACTCCTACCTTTAGTAACTCTAACCCTAGGTCATGGTCTCCTACCCATAGGAACCGTATCTCCGGGGTGGGGAACTCTACCCATAGGAACCGTATCTCCAGCTCCAAGTGTCCTACCCATAAGAACCCTAATACTTGCTCCAAGAACCCTAACTGTAGAATCCCTAATCCTAGGACAGAGAGCTCTACCCATGACCATGCTAACCCTGGGCCACAGACCCCTACCCATAAGAATCCATCTCTAGTCAAAGTACCCTAATCCTAGGGTGGGGACCGCTACCCATAGGAACCCTAACCCTAGGACTAGGACTCCTACCCATTAGAACCCTAACTGTAGTCCCAAATCTCCTACCCATAGGAATCCTGAGCCTAGGCAGGGAAGCCTAAGCCTGGGATGGGGAAACCTACCCATAGCAATCCCAACCCTAGCTCCAACTGCCCCACCCATAGGAACCCTAACCCTAGCCCCATGTCACCTACCCATAGGATACCCGAACCCTAGGGCGTGGATCCTTACCCATAGGAACCCTAGCCCTAGCTTGAAGTGCTCTATCTATAGGATCCCTAACTCTAGGGTGGGGTAAACAGTTAGGTGGCAAAATTTGCAGATGATATAAAATTACTCAAGATAGTTAAGTCCAAAGCAGACTGCAGAGAGCTACAAAGGGAACTCACAAAACTGGCTGACTGGCAACAAAATGGTAGGGGAAATTCAATGTTGATAAATGCAAAGTAATGCAACTGGAAAACAATCCCAACTATACATATAAAATGATGCGGTCTAAATTTGCTGTTACCACTCAAGAAAGAGGTCTAGAAGTCATTGTGGATAGTTCTCTGAAAACATCCACTCAATGTGCAGCAGCAGTCAAAAAAGTGAACAGAATGTTGGGAATCATTAAGAGAGAGATAATAAGATGGAAAATATTATATTGCCTCTATATAAATCCATGGTACGCCCACATCTTGAATACTGCATACAGATGTGATTGCCCCATCTCAAAAAAGATATATTGGAATTGGAAAAGGTTCAGAAAGGGGCAACAAAAATTAGTAGGGGTATGGAACAACTTCCATATGAGGAGAGATTAATAAAATTGGGACTTTTCAGGTTGGAAGAAAGACGACTAAGGGGGGATTTGATAGAGGTCTATAAAATCATGACTGGTGTGGAGAAAGTAAATACGGAACTGTTATTTACTCCTTATAACACAGGAAATAGGGGTCACCAAATGAAATAACTATGCATCATGTTTAAAAACAAACAAAAGGAAGCATTTTTTCCACACAATACACAGTCAGCCTGTGGAACTCTTTGCCATAGGATGTTGTGAAGACCAAAACTATAATAGGGTTCAAAAAAGAACTAGATAAATTAATCGAAGATAGGTCCATCAATAGCTATTAGCCAGGATGGGCAGGGATGGTGTCCCTAGCCTCTGTTTGCCAGAAGCTGGGAATGGGAAACAGGGGATGTATCACTTGATGTTCTGTTCATTCCCTCTGGGGCACTGTCGGAAGGCAGGATACTGGACTAGATGGACCTTTGGTCTGATCCACTATGGCCATTCTTATGTAACATCAGACTAGAAGACTCGCATCTCTTCAGGGAGAAATCTAGGAAGAGTGCACTCTCAGAGATGGAAGACATAAAGCACCATCTTCAGGAGCTGATTGCGAATGGCATCACTGCAGAGTCCCGCAGCCCTTACACCTCCTTCATTATGGTATTCCATAAGAAGAATGGGAAAATCCAGATGTGTATCGACTACAGTATCCTAAACAGACACAATGTAGTTGACCAGTACTGCATACCTTGATTACAAGATGCTTTGGACTGTTTGCTCAGGAGCCAGTGGTTCTCAGTATTGGATCTCGGAAGTGGATACTACCAGATCCCTCTAGAAGCAGAAGATAAGGAGAAGACAGTCTTCATTTGTCCATTAGGGTTTTTATCAGCTTGCCCCCATGGATTTCTGGAGCAAATGCTACGTTTCAACATCTTAAGGGGAAAGTTGTGGGAGATACGAACTATTGCAAGTTTTAGTTTATTTGGATGACCTGATTATGTTTGAGAGAACCTTGGAGAAACATGAAGAAAGACTTCTTAAAGTTCTAAACTAGTTGGAAACCTATGGACTGAAGCTTTCAATTGATAAATGAGTTCTGAAGAACCTCAAGGAAGTACATAAGTCACATTATTTTCCAAGAGGATGTGAGTATGATCCAGATAAAATAAAAGCACTCACTACATGGCCATGCTCACATAATTGCAGAGCGCTCAAGACTTTTCTCAGATTTAGCAGCTACTACTGCAGATTTGTGAAGAATTATGCTACCATCATAAACCCCCTTAATGATTTTACCAGGGGATACCAGTCCAGGGAGAACAAATCTAAGACCAAGAGTAAGGAGGGGTCCCCAAAGCCTCCCAAGCAGAGACACTCTGGCCCCTTAGAACTCTTTGAACCCCAATGGGATGATCGATGTGAAAGAGCAATCATTAATTGCCTAACTCATGCCCCAATCCTAGACTTTGCTCATCCAAGCAAGCCATTTATCCTACATACTGATGCCAGTTTGGAGGGCTTGCGAGCAGTCCTATACTGGGAAGTGGAAGGCAAATGTAAACCTCTGGCCTCTGCCGACAGAGGAGTGTCTGATAGCGAGACTCACTACTCCATTCGCTAGCTGGAGTTCTTGGCCTTGAAATGGGCCATCACCGAGAAGCTTTGAGACTATTTGTATAATGCCAAGTGTGGACAGACAACAATCCACTGACTTACTTTTTAACAAGGGCCCAGCTGAATACTATAGGAAGCTTATCGCTTAGCTACGTCTGCAGCTCACAAGAACTCAGATAGTAACAAGCAATTTACAGTTCGCATGAGCTCCAGCCAGGGGTGGAGTTCTGTAGTGAAATTTGGGTGTTGCTGGCAAACACAAAATAGTTGACAGATGGATGCATTACCTTTCCTGGTGATGGAAAAACTGGGAGAGCTGCTGGTCTACAAGATTAAATCTGAAATGGGGCCAGGGCAAGTAAAGACATTACACAGAAACCTCTTACTACCTGTGGGGGAATTGGTAGGTGCCCCTTACAAAATGGACCATGATATGGGACCTGGGTGGCAAAAGGGCACCCAGGCAAAAGATAGTAGACATCCTGGGGCTAACCCACCTCTACTGAGAACATCTGAGAGTGAGTCTGAAGAGGTGTATCATACCATGGTGTATCATAGAATGGGGACCACATTCTGGTCTCAATCAGCTAAACCTGGTGAGAGCTCCAACTCTTTGGCCCTTAAACCCATGGCGGAAGCATTTAGGCTCATTGCTGGCACACCCATACCACAAATGAGACTGGCCTTGAATGAGGAGTCCTCCCCACAAACATTCCTAGACCACCTTGAAGAAAGACAGGCCTGTGGTGACTCATCTAGGTTGTTGGACAGTGGGGACATAGAGGTGGAAGGTGTCCCTGATGCCCTGAACCAGCCGCTACTAGAACAAGAGCGTCAGGGACCTATGCCAGTAGCTGAGGGGCACTCAAAGGAACCCTCACTATCCCAAGCCCAAGAAGAAGTCCCCCCTGACTCTGCAAAGACCACTCTCAATAGGCATGACAGAGTTATAAGGCCAGTAACCAGATTAATTTATGACGCACCTGAGGGATTAGTGAAGAACCAATACACTTAGCTCACAGGCCTGTGGCAACCATAGTAGGTTTCCTCATACCCTTTAGGAGGAACTACTGGACTTGGTATAATATGGAATGTGATTTGCATAGATAAATTCTTGGCTGGGGGCAGTATGTAAGCAGGTCTGAATGAGCTCTCCACTGACATCTAATGATGAGCTGGTAGAGAAGACTTCAGGAACTGACCTTGTTTACATAGACACATCCACTCTGCCTAAGTGCACAGCATGATACTGCTGCTTTGCCCAAATGATCACTTTTGGCTAGGGTCAAATTGCAAGTCACTTTGTTATTGGGTGCAGGGTTAATAAAGTGGTGTTATCCCTGTTGTGTGTATCAAGGGGAGTAGAACTGTACTTAGCATGCCCTGATTGAGGTGTTTATCCTCAACTGAACTGTGCTCACTAAGCCAGCAGGCAGGGGGCACCAAAGCTCAGTGGAAAGGAGAGAGTATGGAGACAGGTATTTGTACCTGGTGGTGTGAGCTCTGCCTAGGGGACTTAGACACCATTTGACCCTCCCCCCTCTACTCTGTAATGACAGAGCTGACTAAGACTCAATTGAGAGTCTTTTGTTGCTGATCAATAGAGCTGAAATCACTGATAACCAGTGTCACATCCAGCACCCCATATTTACCATAGTGATGTAATCATGATATATTTTGTACAAAGTATGCCTTCTGAGGTATCATTTCAAAAGTCTTGCTCTGTTACACTTTAACAGGCTATTAATGTTTATGTGAAGTTATGAAGTTTTGCTATGTATGTGTTACTGAAAGATGTTGTGAAGTTGGAAACAACCACAACTAGCCTTTCAGGTACAACAATGAAGTTAGACAGTGCTAATGGCCCATCAACAAAGACAGTGGACCATGGAAGAACTTATCCTCACCAGCGGACGTTTCAGACAGCCTATGGAAAATAGCTGCTATGACTCAGCAAGACATGCAAAGGCATGTGACCTGATCACATGATACTGAACTCCATTTTGGTACCTGTGTTATTCCACAAACTGGGCTGGGAACTTGTCTTAGAACAAAGGAGTTCCCTCCCTATGGAGAGACTATAAAAGTTGGGGAGAGACATCATTTCTGGGTCTCACTCCCCACACAAGAGAACACCTGGAGAACAAAGACTGAACTGTGGGGAAGTGCTGGTCCCAGGCGAAAGGGATTTTTAGCCTGTGTACGGAAGCTTGATGGACTGCTTGTACTATCTTATAGGGGGAAGCACTGTTTGATTCAAATCCTGTGTAGTATGTTAGGCTTAGATTGTGTTTTTGTTTATTTACTAGGTAATCTGCTTTGATCTGTGTGCTATCACTTATAATCACTTAACATCTATCTTTCTGTAGTTAATAAACTTGTTTTATATTTTATCTTAACCAGTGTATTTTTGAGTAAAGTGTTTGGGAAAAATCTCAGCTCAGTTAACAAAGCTTGGTGCATATCTTCCCCACATCGAGGGGGCGAGCAGATTAATTTAATGAGCTTGCAGTGTTCAGACCCCTGTCCAGTGCAAGATAGTATAATTCTGGGTTTATACTCCAGTAGGGGTGTAAGGCTGGGGAGCTGGCAAATTAGCTTGGGCCTCCATTGTTAGTCCATGAGTGGCTTAGGTAAAGCACTCAGGTGACTCAGTTGGATGTGTGGCACCATCTCTTGTTGGGTTGGGTGATACCTAGCCAGCCCCTCCATGTCCTGTTATCACCAATAGAGCACTGTGTGAGTCCAACCCAACTGAATGGTTTGGGGACACAGCAATTCCAACAGCTTGCACGCTTCACTCCAGGGGTACATCCCATCACAACCAGGTCTAAGCATTAGAGCTGGAGTGGGGCAGTGTTTCTGATGAAAGGTTACAGTAGAGAAGGAAATGGAGGAGTGAGAAGCTGATGGTGGAGCAAGTGACCAGTGGATTGGCTGGGTGACGGCAGAGTGAGTGGATGGCTAAGCAGATGCGTGATGGAATGAGCAGACAGCTGAGTGGATGGACAGTGGTGGAGAGAACAGACAGGGAATGGTGGAGTGAGCGGATGGCTGAATGGCAGCTGAGGCATTGCTTGGTGCCTTCCCCCCACACCTTCGAGGTGGAATGTGAACTCATGTGAATGCACCTCTGAACTCTGGGTCTTCGTTGACCAAGGACAACAACAGTGAGTGGGGTGTGGTGGAGTGGGGAGTAACACATTGAAGAAATGTTTGTTTTTTGGACTGTCTCACTACAAGATAAGAACCTGAGGCAAAGTACACCAACCAGGAGCAGAACATCCATCACAGATTATGTTGGGCATTCTGAATCATGCTTGCAGCATTTTCCCAAATTAATGCTCAGTTACTTTCCTCTTTTTATTAGAAGTTTTTCTACACACAGACTTCAGTGCTTGTGAGAGGGGAAGTATTGCCTCATAGAGGCATCTGGGGTAGTGTGTAATTTTCCCAAGTTACTGGGTGAGGGCGTCAAGCCAGTTCTGTGTTGCAAATGTTAAAAAAGAACCCCAAAGTATTGGACCCATCCCTTGTCACTGTTGACTCCATCTGGCAGAAGAGTTATAATCCCAAAAGATAATCTAGAAAAGTAAAATCTTCTAAAGGATGTGATAAATGTAGTTAGTTAAAACACCCTCTTTGGCTAAAGGAATTTGCTATAACCAGCCTGGAGAATGCTGTAGCTACTTTCACTTTGGGAAAGAATTCATCCAGTACTGGGAGAATGTATGTCTCTCACAACTGTTTCATTAAGTCTTTTTAAGATCCACACAGATTTGTATTTTTCCATTTTTCTTTATAACTGGTACCATTGGGGCACACCATGCTGTTGGCTGTGAGATTTTCTCGATTATGCCAATCCCTTCCATCCTCTTTAACTGAGTTTCCACTTTATGAAGTAATAGGATAGCCGTTCTGCAAGATGTAGGTACACTATATGGCTCAGCATTGTCTCTTAAGGTTATTTGCACTGGATGTCCTTCCAAAGTCCAATATCACCAAATAGTCCATCAAGTTCTTCCACCTTTCTCACTAAGCCCATCATGGTTGCCATGCTGCAGCTGAGAAGGCTATTGGTCTGTGGTCCTTTGATCACATTCATTCTGAATGCATAGCTCTTGTCACGTAAGGTTTTTTTCTGTGATGAATTGGCCCATCCAGTTCAGAATACTTCCAGGATTAGTCAGAGCTGTGTCTTGTGACTTCATCTCTGGGAGAGGTTGAAGGTGATTGTAAGTGCCTTCTGAGATGACTGACATCCGCTTCTGAGTAGAGCCCTGCAAATCCAGACATCCACTTTATATCCATGGATATCTACACCTGCGGCTTTATTATTTACCATCATTGCAGATCAGATGCAAATCCAAATTTTTGTATCCACACAGGGCTCTAACAGTGAGATAGGGTGCTGGTGCAGATGCAGATAGACAGAAAAGATGGAGTGTGGATTGCAGGTTGGATACAAGTTACTTGTCGTGGACGCAGATCCACATTTTTGTATGCATGCAGGACTCTACAACTCAGTCAATTTTAAAGTCAGTAGTCTTGCCATAAACATTCATTTTCACTCTCCAGGTACGCTCTATCTTATCACAAGTGACAGATCCAGAAACAAAAGCTCTTGATTGTCTGTCTGTAATATGAGTCAACTCCCTGACAGCTTTGGTGCAACAAACAACGGCAAAATGTCTACATTTCATGCATGTGTTACAGTGTGCCTCTGGCTGGAACATGCATCATCTCTTGAGATATGGCTTTTTCCACACCTTGGGGAAGTGGGCTGGAATTTGTTCCTCTTAGCCTGGAAATGCTCTCCTCTTCCTCAGGGGTTTCATGATAATGACTTAACACTCATGTGTCTGTTTATAGCTTTCAGAGTAGCAGCCATGTTAGTCTGTATTCGCAAAAAGAAAAGGAGTACTTGTGGCACCTTAGAGACTAACCAATTTATTTGAGCATAAGCTTTCGTGAGCTACAGCTCACTTCATCGGATGCTTGTAAGCTACTTCCAGGTCTTTCAAGTTGCTCCTACCTTTAGTTTTGTTCTTTGACTAATTCTGACTGCTTTACTATCTGTATAGCTGTAGCTAGAGTTAAATCTCTCTTCAGTTGTAGCTGCTGTGAAAGGCAACTGCTGTGAAAGCCTGTTGCTGATTATTTTCATGTTTTGCATTCCCCAAATCAATTTTGAGCCAATATATGCAGAGCTCTTATAAAACATTCAACATTTTCCCCTCATTCTTAAATTCTCTGGTGAAAACATGCTCTTTCATAAACCACATTTCTCTGGGGTATAAAGTATGTGTGAAATATAGACAGAACCCTTTCATAGTCATCTTTGTGACTGTCTTCAATAAAGTCAAAGGATTTAAAGATATGCTCTGCTTGATTCCCCATCGCATATATTAAAGAAAATACCTGTATATCTCCAGTTTCTTGGGGAGTTTGCAATTCGAAATCTTGCAAAATACTGCTTCCAGTCTATTGTGGAGGTTTGTCAAAGCTGAGATTCTCTGGAGCATGGAAGAATGGCATGTTGATGAGAACCTGCAATCTTTGTTGCTGTTCATTTGGTTTCTGTTAATTTACTCCTGATACCATGTCATGTTCTTCTATACCAGATAGGGACTGGCTACAGAGCTTGCTTAAATACACCAGATTATTCATGCTCAGACAGACCTGGCAGAACTTCATTTAAATAAGGTATTTTATACACACTGTCACCTTGTGGCTGAACAGTTAAATATAGCATGCCATTACAGTCTGCAAGAGAGACCAAGTTCTACATTTGGAGGACTTCCTCTGACAATGTCATGCCTTCAGCTCCCATGGTGGCATATCTAGGAGTTGTCAAGAAAATTACTTCTGCCATTTCAGTGTTACATAAAGAAAACCTACATTTTCCATTTTAGTATTGATTAGTCCTCCAAAATCCATTACACGTTTTAGAAAAAGAGACAACTCACAAGTAATATTCTCTCTTCAATTTGTATTTCAGAGATGATGTAAAGAGTTAGTCTTTTGCCCCTCTTTTTTTCTGGAAGATGAATTTATGCCATTATCTTAAAAAAAGTAAGATTATTAATATGATCTCTTATTAATTATACCGGGGTGGCCAAACTTACTGGCCCTCAGAGCCACATATGACAATCTTCAGAAGTACAAGAGCTGGGGCACACCTCCCAGGAGCCGGGGCTTGGAGTTTCAGCCCCATTCCTGCTGAAGCCCTGATCCCCAGCAGGTGTGCCCTGCAGGGCTGAAGCCCCAACACCCCTCTCCTCTCTGGGCAGAAGTCCCTACCCCATCACCCCACTGCAAGACAGAGGTCCTGAGCTCTGCCCCTAAAGAGGCATATCTTTAAATCCAGGGCTTGCGGGGGGCTTCCAAGCTGCACTTTAATGGGAAAAGAGCCACAGTTTGGCCACCCCTGAATTATACCTTTAATCTCCTTTCTCTCTGCTGTACATCTAAACTCTTTTGTATTAGTAAGTATTTTATTTTGCTTGTCATCATCAAAATATTACAAGAGATTAAATTTTTAGTAGGACTTTACTTTTCTGTAGAAGTAAGAAATTTTACAAATGATCATGTTGATTTAAAATAAATGTGATACTGTCCAAAGAAAAACATGCCCAAATATATACATGCAGAAATCCAGGGTAATTTCTTTTATGGTTTCATTGGGGGGAAAATAATGAACTGCTTCAATCCCAAATTTTTTTTTAGTAAAAAGAATTGTACCCCCGGAAAACATTCAAGAACCATAATTAAGGTACCTCTATGGGCTTGTCTTCACTGCAGTGTTAGCTCAAGGTATAACTTAAGTGGGAGAAAGCATGAAGGTGTTTGTTTGAAAAAGTAAAATGTAGGTGACAGAGGCTGGCATTACTAGCCAATCGGGGTCAGAGTTGACACCTTAATAAAGTATGAGAAATGATAAGGTGGGGATAGGCCAATAAGGACCTTGAAAGTGAAGATAAGTAGCTTACGTTGATGTGATATAAAAGGGATGCCCAGTGAATGAATAGAAAGAGAGGGGTGACATGGTCAAAGCAATGGGCTAGGAAAATATATCATTCTGAATGGATACAAGCAGGGCAAGATAGAATTTGTCAAGCCCAGATAAAAGGATGTTGCAGTAATTGAGATGCAAGATGAGGAGGGCCTGGACAAGAGTTTTAGATGTGTGGATGGATAGGAAAGGCCATACTTTAGAGATGTTATGCAGAAAAAAATCTGCAAGATTTAGACATAGCTTGGATGTGAGAGAGATCTGGGTCAAAGATGACACCAAGGTTATGGGCCTGAGTGAGAGACAGGGCGGTGATCAAGAAAGGATGTCAGGGAGAGGGCTTGGAGGAATTGTTAGTATACATTACCGTTTTATGTTACTAATGCAAAACAAAAAACTGAACAGCGTCAGTGGGCTTGTTTTCACTGCAGTGTTTGCTCAAGGTGTAACTCAACTGTTGTCCCTAACCTGACTCCTGCCCACACACACAAATCTCCAGCTCAAGTTAAGTGGTGCTTTAACCTTGAGCTAGCTCGCTTGTCAAGGGGTAAGGGTTGAAGCTCGAGTGCTGCTGATACTCAGGCTTGTCATGCAGCGGGGACTCAGCTACTCTGTGCTGCCAATCACTCTATTCAAGTAGAGCATTTTGCAGTGTGACTGCTCTCACTCAAGCTAGGCTAACTTGAGAAGAGTTAATTTGCATGTCTTTACTGCTATGTTAGCTCAAGTTAAGACCAGTGTCTCTTAAAGGATACTATAGATGATCGTCTATTAATAATAAATAGTTGTTTTGCAGTAGCACAGAGACCCAATCTGGAATAGGGCCCCATTGTACTAGTCACTGAGTTTAATAAATGTAACTTGATTTATTAATTGAACAGTGTGGTGAACTGATGTGTTTCCAAAACCAAAATGGCTTGTCTTTTACATTAGTACAAATTTAGATATCCTTCCTGAACTAACTTGTAAGGCTGTTACCAATTCCTCCAAATCCTTTTCAACACCCACCCATACTGTGACATCAGCAAGAAATCAGACAACCATTATTAAATTGAGCAATCCTCAGGGATGGCTGAGGTTATTTACTAATTTATCATTTTAAAAATACTTTCAAGTGACTGAAAACCATCAAACTGTGCACATAACTTTACAGAACTGTGTGATCTTTTTATTGTTACCCCCCTCTTCTGTCCCACCCTTCCCACACTTACTTGGTTCTCTTTTCAGATTAGATTGTGAAGTCTTTAAAACAGGGTCTTCCTTTATTCATATAACAGCTAGTATGCAGGGCCCAAATTCTGACTGGGGCCTTTGGGCATTACCACAACATAAATAAATAATGATATTTAATCAAAATTATACAGGTGGAATCCAACTCGGCACAGGACAGATCTTTTAAAACTAGCAGTCAAGTATTTTTTCTTAAATTCTGCTCAACTAAACATGAACTTAAAGGGTTACTAAGGCAACTAAACTGGAATACAAAAATTCAGTTAAGGTTTGCAGGAGCAAACTGGCTTAATCTTCATTAAAAGGGACAAACAGAAAAGAAATACTTTTTCTAGAGCTGCGTGATGGTGGTGGGTAATTTCTGAAAAAAAATTACACTGAAAATGTTTGCCACTTTGCTCCACACAATTTTTTGTATCATTAATTTTTTTGTCATGGCATTTTAAGGGACTGAAATTATGTAAAGTGAAACCTGCAAAACCAGCAAAATCCATTTTAAGGGATGGGGGAATTACACATCACTTTTAAAAAAACTTCTGGAGATATCATTGATCCTGATAAACCATATGGCAAAGAGGATTAAGCCCAGGGTTTGGAATCTGGTTCTGATCTCTAGTCCCACCTTTAACACTGATTAGCCTTAACGATACTTGTATTTTGTTTCTCCCTCCCACAATTCAATGAGGGGAGGAAAGGGATTCAGAAAACCTTGGAGCAGAGTGGGGAGACATGGCGATGGGAAATCTTTCCCATATCTGTACTACCTGCTTTTTGCTGCCACATTCTTCCCCTGTGGTCCTCTTGGAGGGGGTCCAGGATGGTCTCTTACTGCCTCAAATAAGGGAAGGATAGCAGAGTTGTGGGATTTTCTTACCCTCTTCTTACTGGAGGGGATGTCCGGCTGCAGCATTTTATCCTGCCTGTAACTCAGGCTGCTGTGTCTTGAGTCAGCAGAGCAGAAACACTGAGCTTGTTCTGCCTGGTATCAGAATGCTCCAAACAGCGTAAGCTGAGCAGTTTTCTGCTGTTGCTAAAGGAGCAGCCTGAGGACTTCATGTGCTTGTGTGTGAAAATTTACATTTCTGTAAGTTTCAGATGTGAAAAGAGCCATTCCCTCATAATTGCAAATAAAGCAATATGTCTGTGTGCATACATGCAAAATCACATCAAACAAAAAGGCAGCACTACCCTGTGAAAACTGCAGAACAAAAACCCGTGAGGTCTGCCCAAGCCTACTTGCAATAAGCTCTCTGTGTGAAATCAGCCAAGTCTGAATTGCTAAT
Source organism: Lepidochelys kempii (assembly GCF_965140285.1). Lineage (NCBI taxonomy): Eukaryota > Metazoa > Chordata > Testudines > Cheloniidae > Lepidochelys > Lepidochelys kempii. The sequence goes on from NC_136382.1 coordinate 62,506,282, forward strand.
GAATAATGAAAGGCAGCAGTGTAGAAGGGAGAGCTTCACCAACTAGCACTTTAATATTGGGTCAGATCTTTTGGCTGCTGCTTCCATGATCAATCTTAGGGGCATTTGGATGTAAGTCAGACCTATAGCTACACTGCTAGCTTGTCCATTTTCCATTCAAAGAATATTGCCAGACAAGTTGTTTGGTTTTAGTCTGAAGCAAAGCAGGGTGTTTTTTTCATGCATTTAAGCAGACCTCATTACAGTAATGCTGTTTGGACTGCTATTTATCCCTTTACAATTCAAAATGTCCTCTGACTTGAGTCAATTTCAATAACCCTGTTCCTCTTAAACTGCTTTAATTGCAATGACTCCCTGTGAAACAACACTGATTGTTACAGTGTGGATTGGCTGCCTTTTATGGACCAACCCTATTCTAATACCTGCTGCAAATGGGCTCACAAGACTCTGAAGGATTTCATAGCAGTGAGCGGCCATCTATTCTATGTAAATTCTTATATTCGGAGTGCCTTACACTCATGCATTATGCAATATGGCTAACATGTGGTTTGTTCTTTCTCTTGTTCTCTTCCAGGGACAAAATGGTGTGTCCAATAGAGTGTTTTGGTTGGTAAGGTTTTTTAAAATGTTCATGCTGCTATGTGTTTGTTAGAGAAGCTAAGGTCAAAGAAATACACCTTGCAGAAGGAGGTGGTAAGTCTTGTGATAGCCTTTCGTTCCAGTGGAAGTCTGTTCTAGGACTGGCTCCTGAGAAAGCTCTGGCTCCTGCACAGACAAGCTTTACCCTGCTGGTAGACAGTTCCACTGTGGCTGAGGAGTGGAGTTGTCAACCACAATCCTCATCCCTGAGCTTTAGGAGGCCTTTTAGATATCAAGGCATTCAATGGCCTGGACCCAGCATAAGGACCAAGACCTTGAACTTGAACTGATATTTTATGGGAAGCCAATCTAGAGAGCAAAGGAAAGATTCCATGTGTTCACAGTAGACCATGTTGTTGAAGAAATGCACTCTCTCAGCCAACAGTTAAGCCACTGTGCCTTTGAAAAGAGAGGAACTGATGCCTGCAGTCTTTGTGCATCCTAAACTCCTATTTAAGTCAACGGGAATTTTCCCTGCTGATAACCTGTGTCTCACAGGTTCCTTCTCAGATGTCTTGAAGAAGAGTACCACCTAAATTAAGATCAGGCACTAAAGAAATGTTTCAGGCTAATTCATCCTTTGTGTAATTCTATTAATTTCCAAACTGATAGAAAAATAATGCATGCTATTCTTTATCTTACCCATTTTGACCTGGGATCTGATTCACATATGGATACCTGAACCCTGTAGCTGGACAGGGGTGCTGGAACTGGGGGGGAATGGGCCATGGCTCTCCCGCTTTTCACCCAGCCCCCGCCCCTCCTCTTCTCCTGAGGCCCCATCTCCTGGCCAGGCCAGCAGCTGGAGCCTACTCTGAGTAAGAGCGGCCCAGGGAGCCTGGGCAGTGGTGAAGAGCCACGGACCCTCCACCTGCCCGGGGGGGGGGGCCCTGAGAGCAGCCTCCAGCCTGTGTCCCCACCCCCTCACCCAGGGCAGATGGAGGGTCTGCAGCGGCCCAGGTGGCTCTTACTATGGCCTGGCTGTAGCTCTTCAGGCCCTGGCCAGGCCGGAAGTCAGAGTTGGCTCAGGGTAAGAGCCACATGAGTAGCTGTGGGAAACCATGGACCCTCCACCTGCCCTAGGCACAGAGACACAGGCTGGGGGTTGCTCTCTGCTCCCCCCCACCCTGGGCAGGTGAAGGGTCCCTGGCTCCCCAGCCAGGCTCTGGCTTGGCCAGGGCCTCAGGTGGAAGAGATTGGGTGAGGCCAGTGGGCAGGGCCTCATGCTTCCCCCCCCTTTAGGGTGCCTGGTTTTGAAAGGTCCTGAGTCAGAACCCAGTGAAGTAGTGTGGGCCTGGGTTCCCCTACCCCCACCACACACGCACACTTACTTGCCACTGGGCAATACTGCCGCCAAGGGAAGCGGCCCTTTTGGACTCTCGCCACCCCCCTGACAGATGCCCAATGGCTCTACACGTGTTAAATATTTTACAATACCAATGCAGCATTCATATTGCACCCAATTCCACTGCTAGGAGTTTTGATATTGATTTTATATTTCAGATTTTATATTTCATATACTCCCAATGTTGAAACTAGAAAGCCAGTATTTTCACCAGAAGCAAATGAGCAATTCATTTTCAGGCTTGGTGAACAGAAGTATCAGACAAAGAATTGCTTCCTAAGAATTAAGGGGAGACAAAGATACGGAGTATCCTTTCAGGGCAAATAAATAAATACTGTTATTTTCTAGCAGCTTTTCTACAATTAATCATTTGTTTTCTGAAAGGCACAGAGGTGCAACTACTCTTGCTGAATTGTGCTCAACCATTGATTTTTTTGAAAAGCCTGAAAAGCCTCAGGTCATGGTGTTCTTCAGATTTGGAGTCACCTATTGAAATAATTGATGTGCTGAGTATTGGGTCTTCTAAATCCAAACTCAGAATTTTGCCCTGGTTAGCATTTTTTAAATGATGCATCTATTTGATTTTCATGTGCTTGATTTCAGTGCACCATTTCCACTTTACATTGACTCTGTCTGAGACACCTCGAAGTGCTACCCTTGAAGGACCCTATGGAAATGAAAGATAGGGTTGTGTTGATCATTTTATTACTGTGCTCCCATAAAATTACAAAAAGAAAAGGAGGACTTGTGGCACCTTAGAGACTAACCAATTTATTAGAGCATAAGCTTTCGTGAGCTACAGCTCACTTCTTCAGATGCATATCGTGGAAACTGCAGCAGGCTTTATATATACACAGAGAATATGAAACAATACCTATTCCCACCCCACTGTCCTGCTGGTAATAGCTTATCTATCACTTTAGATAAGCTATTACCAGCAGGACAGTGGGGTGGGAATAGGTATTGTTTCATATTCTCTGTGTATATATAAAGCCTGCTGCAGTTTCCACGATATGCATCTGAAGAAGTGAGCTGTAGCTCACGAAAGCTTCTGCTCTAATAAATTGGTTAGTCTCTAAGGTGCCACAAGTCCTCCTTTTCTTTTTGCGAATACAGACTAACACGGCTGTTACTCTGAAACCTGTCATAAAATTACAAACATTCATCAAAAAATGAAACACATGACTGAGCTACGTATAGCTCGTAGATGAGCGGCAGTGCTGAAGTGCCTTCAAAATACGTCGTGCATAATTATCTCAGAGGAGCATTTGGCCCCTAGCAACAGACTGCATGTTATTAAATTAACTTTCAGTCACTATGGAACTGTGGCAAACTCAAATTAGTGATCTACAGGTGTAATAGTTCCCCCCACACACACACCATTATCAATCTTCAGAGCCATGAGCCATCCAGCCTCCCATTATTTGATTGCTTCAAAGGTATTGCATCCACATCAGCCTCCGAGCTGAATAATCAAGCTCTAGGAACTCTCGGTAGTTCTGGTGCCACAGGTTCAAGTCAAGGAGCAAAGTAATAAACTGAGCAGAGTCATGGTGGCAGAGAGAAGAAAGAGGGGGCTAAGTGAATGCAGGTCAAGGACTTGAATATGGCTCGGTTCTTTTGAAAAAGAAGCTACAGAAAAGCCGCAGGCAATTTGGAAGCATAAAGACCCCATTGATTTTTCTTGTTGCTTTGCAGAACAGGTATTACAGTCGATGGTTTTAAACACTCTCGTGGGTAAAACAAAATGATCTGAAGTTATTTATATTTTTAGCAGTAAAAAGGGGAAAATCCTGTTCCTTCCTCTCTGGGAAGAAAGATCCTCGTGCTCTGGAACCAATTCAATGGAGTGGGGAGGGGCTTAGCAGGGCCTCCTTGAATGGCTAAGTAATGGGGAGACGTTTCAGAGTAACAGCCGTGTTAGTTTGTATTCGCAAAAAGAAAAGGAGTACTTGTGGCACCTTAGAGACTAACCAATTTATTTGAGCATAAACTTTCGTGAGCTACAGCTCACTTCATCGGATGCATACTGTGGAAAGTGTAGATGATCTTTTTATATACACACAAAGCATGAAAAAATACCTCCTCCCACCCCACTCTCCTGCTGGTAATAGCTTATCTAAAGTGACCACTCTCCTTACAATGTGTATGATAATCAAGGTGGGCCATTTCCAGCACAAATCCAGGGTTTAACAAGAACGTCTGAGGGGGGTCGGGGTAGGAAAAAACAAAGGGAAATAGGTTACCTTGCATAATGACTCAGCCATTCCCAGTCACTATTCAAGCCTAAGTTAATTGTATCCAATTTGCAAATGAATTCCAATTCAACAATTTCTCGCTGGAGTCTGTATTTGAAGTTTTTTTGTTGTAATATAGCAACTCTCATGTCTGTAATCGCGTGACCAGAGAGATTGAAGTGTTCTCCGACTGGTTTATGAATGTTATAATTCTTGACATCTGATTTGTGTCCATTTATTCTTTTACGTAGAGACTGTCCAGTTTGACCAATGTACATGGCAGAGGGGCATTGCTGGCACATGATAGCATATATCACATTGGTGGATGTGCAGGTGAACGAGCCTCTGAAGGTGTGGCTGATGTTATTAGGCCCTGTGATGGTGTCCCCTGAATAGATATGTGGGCACAATTGGCAACGGGCTTTGTTGCAAGGATAGGTTCCTGGGTTAGTGGTTCTGTTGTGTGGTATGTGGTTGCTGGGGAGTATTTGCTTCAAGTTGGGGGGCTGTCTGTAGGCAAGGACTGGCCTGTCTCCCAAGATTTGTGAGAGTGTTGGGTCATCATTCAGGATAGGTTGTAGATCCTTGATAATGCGTTGGTTGGGTTTTAGTTGGGGGCTGAAGGTAATGGCTAGTGGCGTTCTGTTATTTTCTTTGTTAGGCCTGTCCTGTAGTAGGTGACTTCTGGGAACTCTTCTGGCTCTATCAATCTGTTTGTTCACTTCCGCAGGTGGGTATTGTAGTTGTAAGAATGCTTGATAGAGATCTTGTAGGTGTTTGTCTCTGTCTGAGGGTTTGGAGCAAATGCGGTTGTATCGCAGAGCTTGGCTGTAGACGATGGATCGTGTGGTGTGGTCAGGTTGAAAGCTGGAGGCATGTAGGTAGGAATAGCGGTCAGTAGGTTTCCGGTATAGGGTGGTGTTTATGTGACCATCGTTTATTAGCACTGTAGTGTCCAGGAAGTGGATCTCTTGTGTGGACTGGACCAGGCTGAGATTGATGGTAGGATGGAAATTGTTGAAATCATGGTGGAATTCCTCAAGGGCTTCTTTTCCATGGGTCCAGATGATGAAGATGTCATCAATATAGTGTAAGTAGAGTAGGGGCGTTAGGGGCCAAGAGCTGAGGAAGCGTTGTTCTAAGTCAGCCATAAAAATGTTGGCATACTGTGGGGCCATGCGGGTACCCATAGCAGTGCCGCTGATCTGAAGGTATACATTGTCCACAAATGTAAAACAGTTATGTGTAAGGACAAAGTCTTACCAGCAGGAGAGTGGGTTTGTGTGTTGGGGGGGGCGGTGTGAGAAAACTTGGATTTGTGCTGGAAATGGCCCAACTTGATTATCATACACATTGTAAGGAGAGTGATCACTTTAGATAAGCTATTACCAGCAGGAGAGTGGGGTGGGAGGAGGTATTTTTTCATGCTTTGTGTGTATATAAAAAGATCTTCTACACTTTCCATAGTATGCATCCGATGAAGTGAGCTGTAGCTCACGAAAGCTTATGCTCAAATAAATTGGTTAGTCTCTAAGGTGCCACAAGTACTCCTTTTCTTAATGGGGAGAAGAGGCTGATCAGGGCCAGAGGATCTTTCATTAAACTGTCTTTTTGTTCAGTGTTTGTACAGCACCGAGCACAATGTGGTCCTTGTCCATGACTGGGGCTCCTGGGTGCTATGGTAATACAAAAAATATATGAGCAGATCTTCTGATCTCTCCCCTTCTTTGGTGGCATGGGTACTAGGATGTGGAGGTTACTCCATTCATTAGGCTGGAGTTGCCTCTACAGAGCAGCTTCAGTGCCCTTCTTACTTCTCAGAGATTGCAGTATTGAATTACTCAGACTGGACATTGGGGAAAGAGTTTGCTCCTCCATGGACACACAGGCATCCTCTGTCCAAGGGCTACCAACTGACTCACTGGTAGCAAAAGTATTTTGTTGTTTCCAGCTTAGCCAGTTCCTGCTTGTATCCAATGTTTAAAGTTAGGATGACTAGAAGAAGAGGGGGTCAAAGTATTAGTTTGAGGTCAATCAGTAAATCACTTTTTGCTCCATAGCTTTGCATTGTATTTTCCCAAGGTCTGCTTTTTGAAAGGGCTATTTTCTAGAAGGACACACAGACAGCTCTAGCAGACATATCATATATCGGGGTCTTCAGCTGGTGCTAAGCAGTTCAAAAGTTCATGCATTTTTATAGCCTCTGCCCTGTATGTTTACATTCTAGCTCCCTACAGAAAAGTGGCAATCACTGGATGTGATTGTTTTTCAATATATCCCTGCACACCTATATCCCTGCACTGGTAAACACTAGGGGCCTGATTTTTCAACGTGCTGAGCTCTCAACTCCATCGCTGCCAAGTTTCATGCAGTTCAGTGTGTGACATTTTATGCAAGTTATTTAAGGACCTAATTTGCCTGTTTGCAAAGGACCATATACTTTAGCTTATGATCAATACACCTTTCTCCACACAGTGGCAGGGATAGGACATGGAGGTGCACACAATGTAGCAGCTAAGAGGCTGTGAAAGGTAGATGAGGTGGGGGAAGGTGTCTGGGAGGAATGGGTGCTGGTGGGGGAAGGCAATGGTAGGTGCTTGTGTTGGTGTATGCCAGAGGGTGTCTACGTGCTATTTGCATAGCTGAAGTTGCGTATCTTAGTCCTGTAAGAAGGTGACTGGGTTAGGTGGGTGGCAGCAATGGATACTGCTGGGGTTGGATGGGTTCTAGGAAGTCTGGGAGTACTAAGGTAGGTGACAGGGCCCTGTCTGGGAAGACAGATGGGGTCTGTCTGGTGGTTTGGTAGCTGAGAAATCAGTGGCTGAAGTCTCTCTCAAGGACCGAGGTCTGGAATCTAGCTGGGGTCTCTTTGCATGGCAACAGCTTGGGCTCTGGCTGGTGGTCTGACTGAGGCCAGGCCTCTCTGAGGCAAGGGTCTGGCTGGGGGCTTTGGGGAGAAGGGGTCTGTCTGATACAGGAGTGTGGCAACTGGCTGGGAAGTAGGGCCTGGGGTTGATCTGGGGCACAGAGGTTGGTCAGGGGGAGCCTGGGCCTATTACAGGACCCCCTCACCTTCTGTCCCCACCAACCATTGCTGCCACCCCTCTACTGACTGCTGTTGCAACTCCACCACTGGGAGCCAGCAGGAGCAGCCAGAGGGGAAATGGATAGGTGCCTGGACATAGGCTCCTAGTGGCTGGCAGGAGAAATACAGCACGGGCACACAGCTCAGCCACACATGTGAGATTCATGTGAGAAGCAGCCCTGCAACTCCAATTAAAGTCAAATGGAGCTCTTGGTGCTCAGAACTTCTGAGAAGGTTGCCCTAAGTTTGTTTTTTTTTCATTTCCAGCAGTCTTTCATTTTCCATGCTGAGCCTTGCTTATCCTTCCATTGGCTAGCAGTAATTGGGTAGAAGAATCAGAGGGACATTAGCAGTCCTTGCTACGCCACTGACCAGGAGCCACCTGAGGTAAGCCCACGCTCCAATCCTGCACTCCAATCCCCTGCCCCAGCCCTGAGACCCCCAAACCCAGAGCCCCTTCCTGCACTCTAAACCCCTCACCCCTGGCCCCACCCCAGAGCCTGCACCCCCAGCCCAGAGCCCTGGCCCCCTCCCACACTCTGAACCCATCATTCCCAGCCCCATCCCGCAGGCCTTACCCCTGCACCTCAACCCTCCGCCCCAGCCCTGGGCCCCTCCCACACCCCAAATCCCTCATCCCCAGCTCCATTGGATCGTGGGGATCAACAATTTTCTTCAGCGGGGTAGCTGGAAAAATCTTTGAAAACCACTGTTCTAAAAGATATGTTCTAGGAATTATTTTGAGGAAGTTCTGTGTTATACTGTAGGTCACAGTAGATGATCACAATGATCTCTTCTGGCCTTGGAATCTATTAATCTAAGTATTTGGATGCACCGATAGACATAATGTATGCAGTTTTTATTATTTGTTAAGACTGGTGATATACTTAAGGCACACAATAACAGACTCTGCCCTGAAGAGATTACAATCTAAGATTGCATTTCCATTTGCAGATGCAGGTTTTCTAGAATCAGATATGTTGCTCTGCACATTTTGCATGTATAAAAGCCTTCTTTGAAATTTCATTAAGTGAATATTGTCAGTAACCTACCAGTTTGCATTATGCTGAATGACATTAATAATATTTTTCATTATCTTTTATTCACATATACACATGAGAATCCTCTTTTATTTTATAGCTCTTCTGATACCCTATTTAAATAGGGGAGAGAAAACATGTTTTCAGAACAAATTTTCTAAAATCCATAAGCTTCAAATGTTTTTGACATATTTGCAGCATTTTACAAGACTGAATTTAGAAACGATGACTAACTTTCCATTTTCTTTGTAGTGTGATTGACAAATTCATTTTCACATTCAGGTATGTGCCCTCTGATTACCATTATGATACGAGAATGCTTCTTCCCACATTATGGCTGCTTACACATGGGAATAACTGCCGTACTTTGCCTAAAGTACCAATAATTACACTGCAACTACACGGTAAGCAATGTAAGTATCTAATAGAGCATTGCTGCTTCATGTTATTGAATAGTCATTTAAACGCTGTTATGTTTGACAACTGTATGGTATAATTATATGTTACTTCAAAATCTTTCTTTTACAAAGTGCCACCCCCCAAAAAAAATCATTTTTATTTTAAAAGACTAAAACATCTCAGAAATAATGCCTGAGCTGATCTGAATGCGGAATCACAAACAAAACTGAACCTGTCATTGATTGAGTGAGTATACAAGGCAAAAGATGAAAAATGTGACTAATTTAAAAAAAAATCTCTGGGACTAAACTTCGACAGTCACAGTGATGCTCAATTATTCCTGTAACCAAACTATAATAGGAGAAACAGGAAATTAGTAATAGGCAGCAAGTTCTCTAGGATTATACTGAGGATTGGAGTCACAAAACCCTGCGTGCTAATCCTGGCTCTTCCATGTCTAAAAGCTTGTGACTTTTAGACAAGTTATATCTCCTCTCTGCCTCAGCTCCCCTGACTGTAATAAGGTCCCTCTCACCCTCCTAAGTGTGTTATGAGAAACAGCATCTATAAAGTCCTGATACAGGAGGTATACTGAGCATCACCCCACCTAAGTTTCTTTGTGAATCGTAGCCCTGCGTCTGGAACCCACAACTACGCTAACAAAAAATAGAGTCCAATATTTAATTGGTAGGAAAGTCAGTTCAAACAATTCAGGATAATAAACTTTTAAGAAATCAAGTTAAGTGACAGCACCTTATCCTGCTATACACCCTACTAGAGATTAACACCAGAGTTATATCTTTATAGAAAAAGAGGACAAAATGTACTAGGTGTGTTACAGAATATCAAGAAGTATATCGGACAGATCTTAACTAGATTAGCTTGTTGGTGATGTTGATAATGCTTATAAACATGTATTCATCACAGGTCTTTATTAACATTGCTTAATTAATCCAAACAATGCTTCAGTGAGGAAACTAAGTGTTTATTTTGTTATCTTTCTATCAAAACTGGGTGAGTGGGCAGTTGATGAGTGAGTGGCTGATGAAAGTCATTGTGATTGCTTTTAATATGGATGCATAGGGGGTTAAAGAAAAAGCCATACACACACTGCTATATTAGTTAACAAGTTAGTTAATACTCTCCACATCATGAAAAGAGCCCGGGGTGAGCAGGAGCTGAAGGCCCCAGACCGCCCCCACCCCAGGATCAGGATGGAGATGGAGACAAGGCAGAGTTCAGCCACACAAAGGGTGAAATGAACTTCAGTAAATTACTTCCACCCCACTAGCCTGCCTGGAGCAAGTAAGGACTTGTAATTTTGAGTCACAGTTCCTTCCCAAGGCTCCCTCTGGAGTGATGCAGCTGCGCACACACACACTTATACAGGAGATTGAGGAAAAGTTCAAACTATAGTATGCCGCAGATGTAGTCCGTGTCAGAGCCAGGAATAGCAATAACTCCAGAGAAGAAGTGGGAATTTGTGGAGGTAAAGGGAGGGAGGTTGATGGTAAAATGTTTGAGGCTAGGCAAAAAATGGCAAAGGCTGACCTTGTATAGAATTATAGTTATAAGAGTGTATGTGTGTGGGTACACATGAATATATATTCACGTTTGCAACAATGTGTATGTGCATGTGTGTATATATGTGTGTGTGTGTGTATATATATATATATATATAAAAATGGGATCAGCCATGTGAACCTGCAGCGTTAGAGAATTTCCAAAGCACAACCAGGCAAATATAATAGATATTGTCTTAAGCTGTCAGCATTTTAGAATATTGAGAGATGGGAATTCTAGCTAATTTGCTGAGCAAAAAAACCCAAGAAGCCATCACAGAACATGTCATCAGCACATCTGACAATATTTCTATAGCTCCGATTCATTTAGTTAGGGTATCTGACATGAGCATGACAGAAAGCAGATGAGTCTCCATGAACAGATTTCAAGATTAAAGGAGAGTCCCTTTCCTCCTCTCTTACTTTTAGTGAGGAGGGATAATGATAAACGTAACCCTCATGTTCTGTAAAGCAGTCATAGATTCTTGCTGTTGACAGGATTGTGCTGAAAATAAAACTGCGAGAGGTAGGGAGGTATCCAAAGTAAATTAAATTATACTTTTTTTTCTCAAATACACAGCTACAGTCAAATGACATAAGAACATAACAGCCATACTGGGTCAGACCAAACATCCATCTAGCCCAGTACCCAGTCTTCTAACAGTGGCCAATGCCAGGTGCACCAGAGCGAATGAACAGAACAGGTGATCCATCCGCTGTCACCAATTCCCAGCTTCTGACAAACAGAAGCTAGGGACACCATCTCAGCCCATCCTGGCTGATAGCCATTGATGGACCTATCCTTGATGAACTTATCTAGTTCTTTTTTTAACCCTGTTATAGACTTGGCCTTCATAACATCCTCTGGCAAATAGTTCCACAGGTTGACTGTGTGTTTTTTGAAAAGAATACTTCCTTTTGTTTGTTTTAAATCTGCTGCCTATTAATTTGATTTGGTACTCCTTAGTTCTTGTGTTGTAAGGAAGAGTAAATCACTTCCTTATTTACTTTCTCCACACCAGTCATGATTTTATAGACCTCTATCAGATCCCCCCCTTAGTCATCTCTTTTCCAAGCTGAAAAGTCCCAGTCTTATTAATCTCTCCTCATATGGCAGTCGTTCCACACCCCTAATTATTTTTGTTGCCCTTTTCTGAACCTTTTCCAATTCCCGTATATTTTTTTGAGATGGGGTGACCCCATCTGCATGCAGGAGTCAAGATGTGAGCGTACCAAGGATTTATATAGAGGCAATATGATATATTATGTCTTATTATCTATCCCTTTCTTAATGATTCCCAACATTCTGTTCACTTTTTTGACTGCCACTGCACACTGAGTGAATGTTTTCAGAGAACTATCCACAATGACTCCAAGATCTCTTTCTTGAGTAGTAACTGCTAATTTAGACCCCATAATTAGATAGATAGATAGATAGTAGGGATTATGTTTACCAATGTGCATTACTTTGCATTTATTCAACTTTGAATTTCATCTGCCATTTTGTTGCCCACTCACCCAGTTTTGAGAGATCCTTTTGTAGCTCTTCACAGTGTGCCTGGGACTTAACTATCTTGAATAGTTTTGTATCATCTGCAAATTTTGCCACCTCACTGTTTACCCTTTTTTCCAGATCATTTTAAATATGTTGAATAGAACTGGTCCCAATACAGACACCTGGGGGACACCACTATTTATCTCTCTCCGTTCTGAAAACGCCATTTATTCCTAACCTTTGTTTCCTATCTTTTAACCAGTTACCAAACCATGAGAGGACCTTCCCTCTTATCTCAGGACAGCTTATTTTGCTTCAGAGCCTTTGGAGAGAGATCTTGTCAAAGGCTTTCTGAAAATCTAAGTATACTATATCCACTGGATCCCCCTTGTCTAGATGCGTGTTGACCCCCTTAAAGAATTCTAGTGGATTGGTGAGGCATGATTTCCCTTTACAAAAACCATATTGACTCTTCCCCAACAAATTATGTTCATCTATGTGTCTGACAATTCTGTTCTTTACTATAGTTTCAACCAGTTTTCCTGGTACTGAAGTCAGGCTAACAGGCCTGTAATTGCTGGGATCACCTCTGGAGCCCTGTTTAAAAATTGGCATCACATTAGCTATCCTCCAGTCATTTGGTACAGAATCTGATTTAAATAATAGGTTACAGACTGCAGTTAGTAGTTCTACAATTTCACATTTGAGTTCCTTCAGAATTCTTGTGTGAATACCATCTGGACCTGGTGACTTATTAGTTCCAAAACCTCCTCTAATGACACTTCAATCTGAGACAGTTCCTCAGATTTGTCACCTAAAAAGAATGGCTCAGGTTTGGGAATCTCCCTCACATCCTCAGCCATGAAAACCAATGCAAAGAATTAATTTAGCTTCTCCACAATGCTTTATTGACCTTGAGAGCTCCTTTAGCATCTCGATCGTCCAGTGGCCCCATTGGTTGTTTAGCAGGCTACCTGCTTCTGATGTACTTAAAAAAAATTTGCTATTCCTTTTTGAGTCTTTGGCTAACTGTTCTTGAAATTCTTTTTTGGCCTTCCTAATTATATTTTTACACTTCATTTGCCAGAGTTCACGCTCCTTTCTATTTTCCTCACTAGGATTTAACTTCCACTTTTTAAAGGGTGCCTTTTTGCCTCTCACTGCTTCTTTTACTTTCTTGTTTAGCCATGTTGGCATTTTTTTGGTTCTGTTACTAGGTTTTTTTTAATTTGGGGTATCCATTTAAGTTGAGCCTCTATTATGGTGTCTTTAAAAAGTTTCCATGCAGCTTTCAGTGATTTCACTTTTTGCGCTGTACCTTTTAATTTCTGTTTAACTAACTTCCTCATTTTTGTGTAGTCCCCCTATCTGAAATTAAATGCTACAGTGTTCAGCTGCTGTGATGTTTTCCCTGCCACAGGGATGTTAAATTTACTTATATTATGGTCACTATTACCAAGCGGTCCAGCTATATTCTTATTATTAGAGCATGGAATTATTATCCATAGAGATTCTATGGTACAGTTTGGTTCATTTAAGATTTTTACTTCATTTGATTCTACACTTTCTTTAATATATAGTGCCACTCCCCCACCAGCATGACCTGTTCTGTCCTTCCAATATATTTTGTACCTTGGTATTACTGTGTCCCATTGATTATTCTCATTCCATCAAGCTTCTGTGCTGTCTATTATATAAATATCCTCATATAATACAAGGTACTGTAGTTCACCCATCTTATTATTTAGACTTCCTGCATTTGTATAAAAGCACTTAATAAATTTTTCCCTTTTTAGCTGTCTGCTATTACATGATGTAATTGAATGGGACTTTTTTCATTTGACTGTTTCTCTTCAGATCCTACCTGTATTTTTCCTACCTGTATTTTATGATCTTCCATCCTCTCCTCCTTACTAGAATATAGTGAATCTCCATTTATAGATCTTGCCTAAGGTATGTCTCTGTCCGAACCACATGCTTCTCCACTCCTGTTGGCTTTCCCCCAGCCCTGAGTTTAAAAACTGCTCTACAATTTAGAAAAGTGCCAGCAATCTGGTTCCATTTTGGTTTAGGTGGAGCCCATCCTTCCTGTATAGCCTCCCCCTTTCCCAAAAGTTTCCCCAGTTCCTAATAAATCTAAACCCCTCTTCCCTACACCATCGTCTCATTCACTCATTGAGACCCTGGAGTTCTGCCTGTCTAATTGGCCTTGAGCATGGAACTGGAAGCATTTCACAGAATACTACAACGGAGGTTCTGGATTTCACTCTCCTACCTAACAGCCTAAATTTGGCCTCCAGGACCTCTCTCCTATCCTTCCCTATGTCATTGGTACCTACATGTACCATGGCCACCAGCTCCTGCCCAGCACTACACATAAGTCTATCTAGATGTCTCAAGAGATCCGCAACCTTCACACCAGGCAGACAAGTCATCATGCAGTTCTTCCAGTCATCACAAACCCAGCTATCTGTGTTTCTAATGATTTGAATCACCCATTACTAATACCTGTCTCTTCCTAATAACTGGTGTTCCCTTCCCCCGAGAGGTATCCTCAGTGTGAGAGGATACTACGATGTCATCTGCAAGGAGTGTCCCAACTATGGCATTATTTCCCTCTGCTCCAGTTGGATGTTCTCCTTCCCTGAGGCTTTCACCCTCCTCAACAGCACAGAGGCTGTTGGACTGGAGTGGGACCGTTCTACTGTGTCCCGGAAAGTCTCATCTATGTACCTCTCTGTCTCCCTGAGCTCCTCCAGTTCAGCCACTCTGGTCTCCTAAGCCTATACACAGTCTCTGAGGGCCAGGAGCTCCTTGCACCAAATGCACACATATGCCACTCTGCCCATAGGGCAGGTAATCATACATGCTGCATTGGGTGCAATAAACTGGATAGCCCCCATTCTGTTGCTGGACTTCTGCCTGCATTCTCTTTTTACTCCTGCAGCTCGTTCCTTTGTTGTTCTTTTGTTTTTATCAGGGGATGTTTTTGGCTTTAAGTTTAAAGAATGTTGAGTGTATCTAGCCCCCATCTCACACTCCGCCCATAAACTCCCTCTCAAAACTCCTCTCTTAGCTGCTCCTGTTCACTAGCTCCTCTGGTCACTTAGGAGTAGGCTTTTTAAAGTCCTGGTCTTCCTGAGTAGCCCCATCCCCTGGTTAAGGATTGATGGGTGCTAAAGGGCTCAGGGATCAAAGCCTCATTAAGAAGCTCTCAGCCTTGTCTACGTACATTTTTTGGCTATCTATTTGTCATCTGGTATGAAATTTCTCTACTGATTCCCATCAGGAATTTTGTCCATCTTGATTTTATGGAGAGACAGGTAGTGGTGGGGGGTGGTGAGCCAAAAAATGTTGATCTATTTCTGCATTTCATACCTCCTGGAAGTTCAGAAATGTGGGGTTCAGGGTTTTTGTTCTGCCCATTATACATATTGGGCCAGTCTTGAAATTCAGATATGGAAGTCTAGTGAGAGATTACCCATTACATTCTGAGCGCTTTGCACTGCTCTGATGACACAAAACGCCCTGTTTAGCAGGCCAGTTACACCAGGTTTTCACCCACTTTACTCTGCTGGAGGGCAAAGCAAACAGAATGCACTAACACAATGCCATCCACAGCCTCAGAATAACTCTGACATCATAATCAAAAAGGCTGATAAAGGAGGTGCTGTCGTCATCATGAATAGGTCGGAATATGAACAAGAGGCTGCTCAGCAGCTCTCCAACACCACTTTCTACAAGCCATTACCCTCTGATCCCACTGAGGGTTACCAAAAGAAACTACAGCATTTGCTCAAGAAACTCCCTGAAAAAGCACAAGAACAAATCCGCACAGACACACCCCTGGAACCCCGATCTGGGGTATTCTATCCGCTACCCAAGATCCATAAACCTGGAAATCCTGGACGCCCCATCATCTCAGGCATGGCACCCTAACAGCAGGATTGTCTGGCTGTGTAGACTCCCTCCTCAGGCCCTACACTACCAGCACTCCCAGCTACCTTCGAGACACCACTGACTTCCTGAGGAAACTACAATCCATTGGTGATCTTCCTGAAAACACCATCCTGGCCACTATGGATGTAGAAGCCCTCTACACCAACATTCCACACAAAGATGGACTACAAGCCGTCAGGAACAGTATCCCCGATAATGTCACGGCAAACCTGATGGCTGAACTTTGTGACTTTGTCCTCACCCATAACTATTTCACATTTGGGGACAATGTATACCTTCGAATCAGCGGCACTGCTATGATGGGTATCCACATGGCCCCACAGTATGCCAACATTTTTATGGCTGACTTAGAACAACACTTCCTCAGCTCTTGTCCCCTAATACTCCTACTCTACTTGCGCTACATGGATGACATCTTCATCATCCGGACCCATGGAAAAGAAGCCCTTGAGGATTTCCACCATGATTTCAACAATCTCTATCCCACCATCAACCTCAGCCTGGTCCAGTCCACACAAGAGATCCACTTCCTGGACACAACGGTGCTAATAAGTGATGGTCACATAAACACCACCCTATACCGGAAACCTACTGACCACTATTCCTACCTACATGCCTCCAGCTTTCATCCTGACCACACCACACGATCCATTGTCTACAGCCAAACTCTACGATACAACCGCATTTGCTCCAACCCCTCAGACAGAGACAAACACGTACAAGATCTCTATCAAGCATTCTTACAACTACAATACCCACCTGCTCAAGTGAAGAAACAGATTGACAGAGCCAGAAGAGTTCCCAGAAGTCACCTACTACAGGACAGGCCCAACAAAGAAAATAACAGAACGCCACTAGTCATCACCTTCAGCCCCCAACTAAAACCTCTCCAACGCATCATCAAGGATCTACAACCTATCCTGAAGGATGACCCACCACTCTCACAGATCTTGGGAGACAGGCCAGTCCTTGCTTACAGAGAGCCCCCCAACCTGGGGCAAATACTCACCAGCAACCACACACCACACAACAAAAACACTAACCCAGGAACCTATCCTTGCAACAAAGCCCGTTGCCAACTGTGCCCACATATCTATTCAGGGGACACCATCATAGGGCCTAATCACATCAGCCACAATATCAGAGGCTCATTCACCTGCACATCTACCAATGTGATATATGCCATCATGTGCCAGCAATGCCCCTCTGCCATGTACATTGGCCAAACTGGACAGTCTCTACGTAAAAGAATAAATGGAGACAAATCAGACATCAAGAATTATAACATTCAAAAACCAGTTGGAGAACACGTCAATCTCTCTGGTCACTCGATTACAGACCTAAAAGTGGCAATATTACAACAAAAAAACTTCAAAAACAGACTCCAACGAGAGACTGCTGAATTGGAATTAATTTGCAAACTGGATACAATTAACTTAGGCTTGAATCATAGAATCATAGAATATCAGGGTTGGAAGGGATCTCAGGAGGTCATCTAGTCCAACCCCCTGCTCAAAAGCAGGACCCATCCCCAATTAAATCATCCCAGCCAGGGCTTTGTCAAGCCTGACCTTAAAAACTCCGAAGGAAAGGGATTCCACCACCTCCCTAGGCAACGCATTCCAGTGTTTCACCACCCTCCTAGTGAAAAAGTTTTTCCTAATATCCAACCTAAACCTCCCCCACTGCAACTTGAGACCATTACTCCTTATTCTGTCCTCTTCCACCACTGAGAATAGTCTTGAACCATCCTCCCTGGAACCACCTCTCAGGTAGTTGAAAGCAGCCATCAAATCCCCCCTCATTCTTCTCTTCCGCAGACTAAACAATCCCAGTTCCCTCAGCCTCTCCTCATAAGTCATGTGTTCCAGACCCCTAATCATTTTTGTTGCCCTTCGCTGGACTCTCTCCAATTTATCCACATCCTTCTTGTAGTGTGGGGCCCAAAACTGGACACAGTACTCCAGATGAGGCCTCACCAATGTCGAATAGAGGAAGACGATCACGTCCCTCGATCTGCTCGCTATGCCCCTACTTATACATCCCAAAATGCCATTGGCCTTCTTGGCAACAAGGGCACACTGCTGACTCATATCCAGCTTCTCGTCCACTGTCACCCCTAGGTCCTTTTCTGTAGAACTGCTGCCTAGCCATTCGGTCCCTAGTCTGTAGCTGTGCATTGGGTTCTTCCGTCCTAAGTGCAGGACCCTGCACTTATCCTTATTGAACCTCATGAAATTTCTTTTGGCCCAATCCTCCAATTTGAATAGAGACTGGGAGCGGATGGGTCATTAAACAAAGTAAAACTATTTCCCCATGTTTATCCCCCAGCCCCACCGTTTCTCAGACGTTCTTGTCATCTGCTGGAAATGGCCCACCTTGATTAGCACTACAAAAGGTTCTCCCCCCCGCCCGGCTCTCCTGCTGGTAATAGCTCACTTTAAGTGATCACTCTGGTTACAATGTGTATGGTAACTCCCATTGTTTCATGTTCTCTATATATATAGATCTCCCCACTGTATTTTCCGCTGAATGCATCCGATGAAGTGAGCTGTAGCTCACGAAAGCTTATGCTCAAATAAATTGGTTAGTCTCTAAGGTGCCACAAGTACTCCTTTTCTTTTTGCAAATACAGACTAACATGGCTGTTACTCTGAAACCTTTCTAAAAGATATGATCTAGGAATTATTTTAGCGAAGTTCTAGGGCCTGTGCTTATACAAGTCAGGGTCAATGATCACAATGGTTCCTGTTGGCCTTTGACTAATATCATAGATTCACAGATTTTTAACACCATATTTCTCTTAGGGTTGCAGTAGTTCCTAAGCACTGTTAAAACCTCATCCAAAATGGGAGCATTTTCAGCTGATTGCTGGAAGAATGTGTTATAAACTTCCAGAGCCTCCTCTCCCACTGTATATAATAAAATAGCTACTTTTATGTCCTCTTCATTTTTATCTGCTCCTGAGGCTTTCATACAGATATGGAAACATTGGTGCCATCTCCTTCAGTTCTCAGCAAGATTACCAAGTAAAGAAACAGACAGGGGTGGCTTGAAATCCTCCATGTACAGAGTTAAACTAGAAAATACTATTTTCTAGTTTAACTTCTCTAGTTTTGGTTTCACTTGTGTGTACTCACTGTGCCTCAGTACTCTGTACCTTCTGTCTGATTCTTTCTCTTTATTAGACACATAACAAGATAAATCCCACAGACACTGAGCATTCAGACCCAGAGCGTCCCTGCATCCTGGGGGAGACACCCATCACAATGGGAGGCCCACTGGTGATTACATGTGACTAATTTTAAAGAGACAGTACCAAAATATACTGCACTTTCCCAGGCGTGCAAACACCCCCAACAAAGGAAAAAAGATAATATCAAGAACGAGCCCTTCTCACTTCCACATCTCCTGAACCTGATCTGCAGATTTTGAGTCTTCTCTACTTCCAGAAGCTGATGGGACTATCTACTGCCATGACTGCCTTTGTTCACTAGTAACTCAAAATGTCTGAAAGGAAAACCCCTGCAATCTTGGTACGTGGCAGGTCATGCAGAAGGAAGAGGTTCAGTGGAAAAGCAGTGGAAAAGGTTCAGTGGAAAAGGTTCACTGACGTGGAAAAGCACAGCAAAAATGTATTTAAAAGTACATATACCAGGGGTCTAACAACTTTTTTATGATGGAGAACATATTGTAAGAGAGAGATTGTCCCAGCCACCATCATACAGACCTCCTCCATCCCAATCATGAATGCATAGTGCCCCTGTGGCAATTACAATAATTAATTAGAAGGAAACGTAATATTAGGAAAGAATGTGGCATTGCTTTAACTATCGTTAATGTGATGTAGCAGCTGGAAATAGAGAGGAGAGCCAGCGTCATGTGGTTAGCCAATTTTCTGCTGACCACCAGCAAGTGTTCTGAGGACCAAAAGTAACATACAAGCTGCAATGTTTGAATCACTGGTATAAGTAATTTAAATATTCTCAGCGGGCTGCTGCTAAGAATTTACCAGGGCCTAAACCCTATGCTCTTTGTGACATGTTATGGAGGGAAAGACAATTGCATATTCTTCTTGCTAAAGACAAAAGTGGTCCAGTGATTAGGCATTATATTACATAGGTTGTGCAATTAGGGTGACCAGATAGCAAGTGTGAAAAATCAGGACTGGGGGTAATAGGAGCCCATATTTAAAAAAAGCCCCAAATATCGGGACTGTCCCTATAAAATCAGGATATCTGGTCACCCTATGTGCAAAACATCAAGTGGGTGAAATAAAGTCTCGTATCTTTCGAGGCTACAAATAAGCTGTCATTGCTTTAAACTGCTCCTGCTATTGTCATCCTTTCTATGTTTTCTCTGCTAGTCAAATCCATGCTCTGCCACAAACTTCCTGTGTGATGCTGGGCTAATCTGTGTGTCTCCATTCCCTAGCTGTAAAATGGGAATAACCCCATAGGGGTGATGTGAGGATAAATACATGAAAAACTGTGAAGTTCTGTTGGGAATGTTTCATATAAAGTCAGGAATTCTGAAAAAAATCCTCTCTCTAATTGTTTAAGGTAGCTTAAAAAGTGACAAACCTCAAGCTTGGAATTTGACTCTTTGATTTTTAGGATGCTTGTAAATAAAGGAAGTATGCAATCTGAAGTGTGTCACAAGGCTCAAGTGATTCACATTTCAAAGGGCTCTGTACGAATTCTGAGGTCTTAAAGATAAAATGGAATGTGGTCCTTTTTATCAATTAAATGTAAAATAAAAGAGAGAAGAATCTGGCTTCCTGTATGAGTCAAGAGCTTATTTCCAAGTATGTAAATAAGCATGGAATAATTTGGGAAATAATTTATTCAGTTTGATTTTTATATTAAAACTGATTTTGTATGGTCCATAGAACACCTCTTGGAGCAAGCCATGATAATAACATAATTCAAAACAACCATTTTGTAATCAGGAACTCATTGTAATTGAATTCAACATCTATTGTAAATTCTGTCCATTCAGTCATTGGCCTCAATGCTGAGACCACCAGAACAGGTGCCAACACAAACCAAATGCAAACAACCTGCCAACATGCTCAAAGGCAAAAATGGGTAGTGTTCACATTTTCATAAAATTACATAAATGTCAATGAAGATAAAGGCAGGCAACCAAATGGTGAGAGAGGACAGCAATTCAGGCAGAGAGAGAGATGGGGGAGAGATGAGCAAGAAAAGAGACAGATAGGGAGGAACAGAGAGAAGGAGAGAGAGGCAGGAAGGGTGTGGGTTTTGTTCATTCCCTCCCATTCCCCCAGCCCACCCCCCAGGTGGCTCAGTTAGTCAATTTGTAATCTCCCTCAGTCAACTACTTTATGACTACACACACAAACACAATTAATCAAATGTCACTCTCCAACCCATACCCACTCAATCAGCTGGGGGCATTTTTTTTTTGGTTCCTTCTTCCCCAAAGCATTTCATCCTCTGTTCCCACCCACCACCCCTATTTCACCTCCTACTTCCATCCCAGCATTTCATTCCCTGCCCGCCTCACTTTGAGCTCTCCTTACCTCCCACTCTAGCCAGCAGGTGTGAGGAGTCCTGGTAGCTTTCCCAGAAGGGTGTGTGATTACAAGTAAAGCACATTGAATGCCTCACTCTTTACCCCTCTTCCTTGGTCTGCAAGGGCACCACTGGTGCCTCTTCTCCCCCACCTCAAGCCAGGGAGTAGGAGGCAGAGCAGGTGCATAACCTCAGGAGGAGTTGTTCCCAGTTGGCTCTGTCTGTGCAGAAGCACTCCCAACACTGCTATAGGGAGCAGGAAAGAGCACACACTCCCATCAGCAAATGGACTAGCTCTGATTGAGTGTCCAGGAGGTAAGGGAAATGGGGCAGTGCAACTAATCACCTGGGCAGTTATTTCTCCAGACTGAGGGATTTCCCCACAGCCTGGTGGCTGGGGCTGAGAATTTACTGTGTGTGGGGGAAACCCAGAGTGGCAGAGCTGAAAATGCGGTGATAGTCCATTTCTTAGTGGAGAAGTGTCCACATCAGAAATACTCAGACCCATTACTAGTATCATATGAGTCACCAACTCATTTATTTAGCATGTACCCTACATTTTACCAATCGTTAGAACATGGGGGCGGGGGTCGCACACGTCATAGCTACTGCAGGCTGAGCTTACTGTACCCACCCACACGCCTTGTATTCCTCCATTCTTGCTCCATGAGCTCTCTGTTTGCCATCCTCCCACCCCACTCTATTTTAGGACTCCTTGCATCCCTCCACCCCTCCCTCATGCCAGGGGCTATGTGCCCCTATAGCTCCCTCCACCACACTTCAGGGACTCCGTATGTACCCCATGTCCTCCTCCCCGCAATACCATTATCCCCAATTCTCCCTCCCCCTCTTCTCTCCCTGTGATATTGGGAACTGTACCTGTAAGTGGATTACCTTCCCATGGGGCATTGCAGATGCCCACGCTCTATTAGGCAGTTTGGGACTAATCCCTGAATAAAGTGGATCTCTTTCAAGCACCGTGGACCCAGAGTGACTGCTGAACACCACGTAGTACCAGGGTAAATAGAAAATAAGTGGAAGAATGCAGCAGCTGAAAGCTCCACCAGAACTGGTACTCTCTGGAAATATGGAAGATAGCTGGAAGAGATTTAAACAGCACTTCGCTCTCACAGTATTGCCACCCCCAAAGATTCATAAATCATGAGTCAAACCCCAAGGAATCATGGAATTGGTCCAACACTCATGATATATAGATATAGATGTAGTTTTTTTGTCTTAGTTCCCCCTGCCAGGTGGATTTTGGTGATTTTCACCCTTACTTCAGGAGCTCTCACCCCCACATCGGCCTGGCTCCTGCCCAATTAATTCTGTCCTCCAACCTCAAATCAATTCTGTACCCCCAGCTGCACCTCCTGCAACTGCTCCTCAGGCTCTTCATCCTGACCACACTCTCAGGCTTGCGGGGGCTGCAGCAGGATTCCCTTTCAGAGCAGGGGCTAGTTCCAGGAATTCGTCACACCCCCTCTCCATCTGCCAATTCCCAGACCTGGCAGTGTGAGTGTAATGGGAGAGGAGCCAGAAGGTCACAGAAGGAGATGAGGAAAGAAACACTAGGGCCACCGTGAGCTACTGGACTTTTTCTGCTCCACTCCAGTAAGAACGGTGTTGGGTTGCTGAAAGGAGCTTTGCCTGCTTCCTGTAGTAGCCAATTTGCTGGTCTTTCCCAGCAGGTGGGCAAAGCAGCCAGTCAGAGAGGATTTTCCCCTAGCTAGCTCTACAAATGCTCACTCAGTGACTCAGCTCGTTCCTTAGAAATTTTATTTCCTGGGTCTGCCACATGGTACAATTTAAGTCTTGGCAACACCTATATGAAAGTTGCCTAACACTTGCCATCATACTTCCCAATTGTGTATCACTGTAGCAAACTTTAACCATTTGGGCAGACATTTTCCATGTTTGGTCGCAGTCTGTGGTTAATTTTGGTTTTGGTTTTATTGGTGTTTTTGGAAAGTTTGAGCTAAGTTCAGTTGTTTCTGAAAATGAAAACATTGTAAAATACACAATTTTGCTGCTGATAAAAATAATTCAGACTTTTTTTCAGCTATGTTAGGAAAAGAGGTAGGTGTATTTTTAAACATGGTAGCTAAACAGTTTTAATTGTGCACTGTTAGCATCTACTATAGATAAAGTTTAACATCTTTAAAATGTGTTTGCTGATTATAGCCAACCATCAATTCCCATATACTACAATCTTTACATGATGCCCTATATTTTTTTTCTTATTAAGGTCACAGAATAAGACAAAAAAATCACAGCATATTTCATTGAACTATGTAGAAGCCTAAGTGTGCACCCAGCTGTATAGATTAAAATAATAACTCCACTTAGAGGTTACGGTGACATCAAGCAAGGTCATGCAAGTTCATGGTTGCTGATTCTCCACAGATCCACCTGATTCTCCACAGCTGTGCATCTTGTACAGTTGCTTACAGCTCTTCAAAATGGCTAGAAAATCAGAAAGTAGTATTTCATCACCACTTTGCTCAAGTGTAAATAACTATACAAGGTTCAAGGCAGTGGGAAAATCATGACTCATGGTTTTTGTTAATGTCGCAAGTAAGTAATGCACAATCCTGGAGTACTTCTGCCATTCAATAATTTGAGACTCAAGTTAACTTGGATCCCAGCATCTCAGTTCCTTATATTACAAAAAGTACCATACAATAACAGCATTACTGGAGCAATTTGTTAAACTTTAAACAAATTATTAATAATTTAAAAGCATTTCTATTAGCTGCTCTCAGTAGTTACTATTTACTTTCCAAAACAATGGAAGAAAGATAGGTTACTCTTGCTCTAAGGATTTGAAAATATTTGTAAGGCTTCATTTTCATTTTATGACCTCAAATACTGAATAATAAGAGATATAAACACCAATATTTTATAAACTGGTTATAGGCTTCCATGTATAATTTTAAAGAAATTACAAGTAGCAACGATATGCATAATGAAAATGTTTGGAGAGGTCACAAGCTAGCAGGGGAGAAGTTGGAGAAACGCAGTAGCCTGAATGCAACTAAAGTAAAGATACACGAGTTTCAGCAGCAGCTTCCCTACTGTCTGCTGGATCTTTAAATTGTATGAAAAGGGAAGAAGTCAACAACAGCTGGAAATGGGAGAAGATGAGAGAATAAGCAGAAATGCACAGTAGAGGAGAAGAGAAGTCAAATAAATAGACAAGAAAGGAAAGGGTTATGCAAGAACCAGGAAAGAGAAGAAAGCAAGATGTAGAATGCAAAGGAGATATGTGGTGTTTAGATGTTGCTTGTAATTATTAGAAGTGGGAGCACTGGCTGTTGGGAGTCTGAAAGGACAGGAAACAGGAAGGAGGGGGGAGGAGTTGAGATGCTGGGAGAAAGCTACAGAGGGTGCAGCAGCAGCAGCTTGGTAAAGAGGTTTCCACTTTGAAAATAAAGTCCTGTTGAAGCTTGTTAGTACCGTGCCTGGTTGATACAACAAGATATCAATGCACGATGCCCTCAGTTGTCTGAAGAAATGCTAGAAGACTTATTTGTCCCCTGGAACCTAAAAACGTCAAACTTTACTAAATATTTTGCATGGCCAAGCACCCTATGCTTTACTACTCAGCCGCATAGTGATTTTCATTTTCCTCAAAGGAAAATGGTGTATTTTTATTGCCTATAGTAGTAAAAACAATGTGCTCTGAAGTGCACAGGATTCTGTTTGATTTCAACTTCCAAATTCATATTACTTTATTTTTTAAAAAGTGATAGACCCAAGGTACTATTTTCTTGACTCCGTTATTTATTAAAGAGCTCTTATAAATTACATAACAACCTTTCCCATCAGTTTTTGGACCATTGTCACTGCTTTTTCTTTATTGAAAACATGGCTGTAGGATTAGCTCATGGCTTTAGTAGTTGGATTGGGAGAGGAAGTACAGAGGGGCACTGCAACAGTGGGAGAGCTTGGAGGCATTCTGCCTGTGCAGAACATGTATTGGCATAACTTCTCCAGGAGTGTCGCTGGAGTGCACATGTGAACAGCAAGTCTCTTAAAGGATCATATGGCCTCACTGGAGAGCTCTCTCACTCTTTCGATATCTGTGCAGATGACAGCCACGATCCTTGTGCTACCTGAGCGCAAGCACTGCAAGCAGCAATCCGTATCCCACACCATGCTGGTGAGGGGAGAGACATCCTTGTCCGCTTCCACACCGGCTGTGGGGCCCAGTCCTGCAGGAGCCTATACCGCACCTTTGTAAGTGTATAGCTGCTAAGGTTCCTACACCTCACCTCCCTGGAGGGATTCCAGTATTGCCAACCTCAAGCGATCAAAAATCATGAGTCAGGCGCAAAAATCACAAGCTTTTAAAAAAAAAGATTATATTGTGTTTTTTGGTCTGCCTTTGATGTTAGAACTTCCCCTGCCCACTCACCCCAATTTAGTGGGTAAGGTGATTTGGGCCCCTGCCACAGGAGCTCTTATGGCCACATCTGCCCATCCTCTTGCCCAGCAATTGATTCTGCCCCAATCTCCAAATAGATCCTGTCCCCCAAGTCCCACCCTTGCATCAGTTCTGCCCATCCTCACCCCCCCACACACACCTGCCCAGCCTGCTGTCAGTTCAGTCCCTGCCCCAAACTCCACATCCCCCGGAAGTTAAGCCCCCACCCCCACCCAGTTCAACCTCCCCAGTCTCACCTCTGCTCTTCATAGAGTTCTTTACCCCCCGCATTGCAGGCCTTGGGGGGCTGCAGCAGGGTTCCCTCTCCCTGTTCCAGGCTGGGGCGGTGGCTCCTCAGCCCCATCTGCCCCTTCCTAGGCTGTGTGCTGCAGGTCAGAGGGGATGGAGCAGAGGCTCCATCCTTTCCCTGTTCCTCACAGGAAGGGAGGAAGAGGAGGGGGCAGAGTCACCATGAGCTGCTGGGCTCTTTTCTCCCTCCAACCTTTCCGTGTGAGAATGGCTTCAGGTTGTTGGGTGGAGGGGGAAGGGGAAGAGAGAGCTCTGCCTGCAGTATCTCCAATTGGTTGTTCAGCCCCAGAAGGCGGGCAACTGGGACAGACAATCAGAAGGCTCAAATTCACTTGAAGACTGGAGCTTCTTGGGTTATCACGTGACTGGGTTTCAGCAGTGTCTAGAATAGTCATGATCTAGCTCTAAGAATACAGTGGTCCTTTCTGCTAATGCTGCCCAGGGACCCATGGTTGGGCATGGATGAAGGATGGGGCCATAGCCCTGCCCACCACTACTGGTAGCACTGAGGTACCCCCCTCTCTTTACACTGAAGGTGATGAAAAACCTGGTTTCATAGAAGTCAATGGGAATTTTGTTGAACAATATTCTTGCTCTTCCCCTCCTCATCCCCCCAGCCCATATGAGTGTGGGTGGAAGACAACAGGCTTTAGTATGTTATGGGTAAAAAAAATAACCAAGTGTTCACCATGACTTCAGAGTGCTGCTTGGAAACTTCAGCCCATCATCCTAAACTACAAACCCCTGGGCAGTAGAGAGACTTCAGTGTGCCTGGGGTTTTGTTGATCAATGACATCCTCTAGAAAGTCAGATCGTTGAATGAAAATACCATATTTCTTTCTCAATTTGCAGAAAACACTTCATTTTTTTTCAATTTTCGTAGGAAGGGAGAGGACGAATTTGATCTGCTCGAAAACTCTGAAAAGCTATATTGACATCGATATCTGCTTCATTCTTTATACTGTCTGTTGCACTGGCTTGCTGATGTACTCATAACAACAAGGTTATTTTTAAGTATTCAGATCAAAGTGACATAAAATTTACCAAAGAATGACTATGTGCAATTTACTGTTGTCTTTGGGCTCAGGTTGTTTCGAACATCTCAATTTTTTTTCTCTGACTTCCTATAAGAGCATATAAAGTGTACATACTGTGCCCAATTTACAAGCAGTTAAAGGTATGTTAAATCAAGCATTTTTATTTTGGAAGGACTGTTCCAATGGCTTCTGAGGATTTTGTAGCTCCAGTCAGAAACTAACTATTAATGCTGATCAGATGAGGTGAACTCTGTCAATATGAGGCATTAAGCCTCTTCAATTTTTATGATATTGCAAAGGAATTGCATGTTATCAATCTAAGCAAAAGAGCTTTTCAGAGCTATCATTAGACTGCAAGCAATAGAAATTACTAATCACCTGCTACATGCCATACAATCGTGCTAAAATATTTTCAAAAATAGTCATTTCATGATGTGTGATAAACACTCATACACTTTGAAAATCACTGTCTAAGCACACACTGTGCCCTTTTAGAGATAATTTTCAGGAGGCTCTTAACAGCATTCCAGGAATCTTGTGATATAGATACCTATCGTGCTAACCATCTTCCTTATCCAGCATTGCCAGTCCTTCCCCTGGCTCATCAGAGCTGTCATTGGGCCCTAGTTAGCTCTAAATCTCAAATTCTAAACCAAGGGTCAGATTTTCCTCTCCTATAGAGGTGCTGAAGAAACTATGGATCTGACTGAAGTAAATGGGAGTTAATTGAGTCCTGAGGGGAAGCATTAGACCCACCCAGAGTTCCAGCTAAATTCTCTCTTTAAGGGGGAAGATTTTGAAACCAACTTGTCAAGGTTCCTCCCCCACTCTGAACTCTAGGGTACAGATGTGGGGACCTGCATGAAAAACCTCCTAAGCTTATCTTTACCAGCTTAGGTCAAAACTTCCCCAAGGTACAAAATATTCCACCCGTTGTCCTTGGACTGGCCGCTACCACCACCAAACTAATACTGGTTACTGGGGAAGAGCTGTTTGGACGCGTCCTTCCCCCCAAAATACTTCCCAAAACCTTGCACCCCACTTCCTGGACAAGGTTTGGTAAAAAGCCTCACCAATTTGCCTAGGTGACCACAGACCCAGACCCTTGGATCTTAAGAACAATCCTCCCAACACTTGCACCCCCCCTTTCCTGGGAAATGTTGGATAAAAAGCCTCACCAATTTGCATAGGTGACCACAGACCCAAACCCTTGGATCTGAGAACAATGAAAAAGCATTCAGTTTTTTACAAGAAGACTTTTAATAAAAAATAGAAGTAAATAGAAATAAAGAAATCCCCCCTGTAAAATCAGGATGGTAGATATCTTACAGGGTAATTAGATTCAAAAACATAGAGAACCCCTCTAGGCAAAACCTTAAGTTACAAAAAAGATACACAGACAGAAATAGTTATTCTATTCAGCACAATTCTTTTCTCAGCCATTTAAAGAAATCATAATCTAACACATACCTAGCTAGATTACTTACTAAAAGTTCTAAGACTCCATTCCTGGTCTATCCCCGGCAAAGACCCAGCATACAGACAGACACAGACCCTTTGTTTCTCTCCCTCCTCCCAGCTTTTGAAAGTATCTTGTCTCCTCATTGGTCATTTTGGTCAGGTGCCAGCGAGGTTACCTTTAGCTTTTTAACCCTTTACAGGTGAGAGGAGCTTTCCCCTGGCCAGGAGGGATTTCAAAGGGGTTTACCCTTCCCTTTATATTTATGACACAAGTGAAGACACTGAGTGTGGACAACCCCATGGAGACTGAGGGTCTTAAGGCAAATCTTATGCATCTGGTGCCTCCAGGCTATGGGGTTCCAACGGCTTTCCCTTTCTTCACCCTAGGGCAGGGGTGCAGGGGGGTGCAGCTGCACCCTCTGGCTTGAAGTGGTTTCCATCATATACAGGGTTTACAGTTTTGTTCAATGGCTCTCAGCACCCCCATTATAAAAATTGTTCCAATGCCACTGCCCTAGGGTGTTCTGTGCTCCCATTATACACCTCCAACCATGCCTATCAAAAGGGAGTGCAGCTGTGAATCACAAATTAATGCTACAATGAATAGTATTAAATTATGCACGGCTACCATGTGCTTTTGGAGAGAAGCATGCCCTGTAGATTGACTTCTCCCTGGCTTCATCCCCTGGAAATCCTGCAGTGTCCCTACCACGTGGAGTTTGGATAGAGAGAGCTTTTGTGGGATTGGAGGAAGTAGGGGCACGTTGTCTTTGGGCTCTTGTCCTACTCCTTTGTCCTCTTAGCATTACTGAGCATACAGCCCACAGTCATCTTTCAGATGAAGCCTTTCCTCCTGCAGAATTTTTTTACTTCAGGGTCTGATGAGCTGTTCCCTTTGGGCATTACATTTAAAAGGTTGTTTTTTATTTTAATACTTAACTGATTTCTATTCCCATATGGTAAAATTTTTACAATAAATCTGTTAATCAAAGCTAAATTTTAATAGGTAATTCAATAAGAATTTCATTTTTGTCAGCACTATAGATACCATAATACTAAATAATGTTACTGATGTACCTGTGTGCAGCCAAAGAATAAACAAACAGCACTTCATAATGCGGTTTGTTATTTCACACTGAAGATGGGACAGAGTCTGCTAGATTTAGGTTATGACCTGATATACATTATTGCAAAATGATGTAAATTTTATTTTCTGCTTGCTAGGGAGGCAAATGATAGAAAGTTATTTTATGCAAAATATTAAGCAAACTTCAGCCTGAGGCATAACTTAGTTATTAACAAACCCTAAAGGAGGCTGAGTGCCAACCCTTCTGTAAATAATTCATATATGATGAACTGAGGTGCTGTATCTCTCAATTTGCAAATACAGCTCCCAGCCCTGCGAAGTGCTGAGAGTCTCCTGCGAGGTGATGAGTGCTTTCAATTCCTGTTGACTTAAACAGTTAAAGGGTGCTCAGTGCCATGAGAAGGTGTTCAGCATTTTGCCAGTTCAATCCTTTTATCCCTTTTGCTTTCATATAATCTCAAATGCCTTTTGTCTTTGGGCTTGATCCTACTGGCACCGAAGTCAATAGCAAAACTCCTACTGGCTTCTGTGGGAGCAGGATTGGACCCTTTCTTTGCAATGTCTGAATCAAGTAGCTGCCATCCATTTTTACAGATTGGCTTCATGCAGTTATCTTCTCCTCTAGCTCATTTTAGATGCTTCAGTACCTTCACAGATTTAAAAGGACATTCTAAGATGAAATTAATATTTTAGATAGGTTTCAGAGTAGCAGCCGTGTTAGTCTGTATTCGCAAAAAGAAAAGGAGTACTTGTGGCACCTTAGAGATTAACAAATTTATTTGAGCATAAGCATCCTATGAAGTGAGCTGTAGCTCACGAAAGCTTATGCTCAAATAAATTTGTTAGTCTCTAAGGTGCCACAAGTACTCCTTTTCATATTTCAGATAAGGCCCCTTACTTCTGTTATCAATCCCTAGACTATTTACACTGATTTTTTTAAATGTGATTTACTTTCCAATCTTTATTCTATGGCTTTACTATTTTACATTCAGTTTAGCTTGGATGACAAAGCTAGATGGTCAGTTTCACTTTGTTTTACAGAGGTGCTAAGCAACCACAACTCCCAATCTCTTAAATAAGAACTGTGAGTTCTCAGCAACTTTTAAAATTCCGCCACTTACTTAGGGGCCTATATATGGATAATCAGTGCCTGACTGCAGGCACTCAAGCTGAAAAATGTTGGTCTCTACCTTTAATTTGATGGTTTCAGAGTAACAGCCGTGTTAGTCTGTATAAATTTAAATGTATATGTAAACATTCTTTTGGCCATATAGCTACTTTGTTATGAAGCAGTACTAATTCTTATTCAGAAATTGAATTATTATGGATGTCATCCAGGGTTGAGAAACGTAAATGTGTTTTCGGCCTTTAACACAAAATTCGCCAGTGTGAGGGAACTAATTTGCAGTTCCTTGTAATTATTGTCAAAGGATTTCTGTGCATGTAAGATGATGCATCTCAGTGCACATGTTTATAGAAATTCTTATTAATCAATATGTGTCTCTGGTTATATTTTTGCAAATTAGTTAAGCTTTGGTGGATGTAGTAACACCATATATAACCCACTGGTTATAATGAAAACAATTATTAGAAATATGATTCTCATTTTTCTGTTCATCTGGTTACAGATATTGCAAAATGAATTCATTCTTCTATATTCGCATCTCTTATAAATTATAAAGTAGTTGCAAATTTAATACAATCGGAGCAGTTTTAATGGAGAAAATAGGAGTCTCTTTCTTTAGTGTTTTTGAAAGTTATCTTTAACTAACGTTGAATGAGATATACAGGATTACTAATCATCTTTTCTGTTCTGGTAACATAACAGAAGGTTGACAGATTCCTAAGGTAACACAGAATTCAGGCCATTTCTCTCTAACATGGTATTCTGTATCTATTGTGACAGGGTCGGGCCGGATGGCAACAGGAGAGTAATTTTTTTTTTTGAAGCAAAAAAGGTGTTTTTTATAATTTGCATAACACACTTACAAAACAAAACAACAGCATATGCAATGTGTAACACAGCAACCAATCACAATTGTTTTCTCATTAGCTTCAGGGGGGGAAGTGTTCAAGCTTGCCTGGGCCCAGAGCGGGGGGCTTCTTCGACTCTCGTGGTCTTCCACCCTTCTGAGTTACCTGGTGGCCCAGAGTGAGGGGGCTTCATCGACTCTCAAGGTCTGCCACCCTCTCGAGTTACCTGGCGCCACGCCCGAGTGTCACCAACAATTCCCTCCTCTGAAAGCACCCAACAGAAGGGGCAGGCTATGGGGTGGACAACCCCGGGGGGGGGCACGTGCACCCACGTGTGAAAGGACCCCTCTAAGGTGGCGGTGTCCGCAGCAGCAATGACTGGGGCTGGGGTCCCTTACTCTCTCCCCCAATCAAAGGGTCAAAACAAAGGGAACCGGATGGGGACACCGAGCAGAGAGCCTCAGGACAGCGCCCACCGCTCCTCAAAAGCATCAAGGGAGTCGATGGACGCCTCCCAGATGAACTCCGCCCGGATACGTGAATGGACCGAGTATTGGAAAATGGCCCCAGAGTCACAGGAAACTCCATCGGCCAACCTCCTCTCTCTGGTTTTATAGATGGCCATTTTAGCCAGGGCCAGGATGAGGTTAAGTAGGAGATCCCGCGACTTTGTGAGGCCATGGATGGGGAGTGCATAAATAAAAAGGTGAGGGGAAAAATGCAACCAAAAATGTAATAAAAGATTTGTGAGGAGCCGGAACAGCGTGAGGGGCTGCAGCGTGGCGCAGATATATGTGCCAGGGTTTCCCTCACACCGCAAAAGGGACAGGTGTCTGGGATGGGGTTGAACCGTGCCAAGTACATGCCCGTGCTCACAGATCTGTGAAGGAGCTGCCAACTGATGTCCCTGAGGGGCCTCGGAACCAAGGTGGAATATAGACTGGCCCACCGGGGCTGCTCACCCTCCAAAGGTCTCGCCACTCTGTGTCGGGGCGGGACACTAGGGTGAGGGCGTGAAGGGTGTGGAGCACGAGCATGTATAGATGTTTTCTTGGTGCGGTTTGGAAGCATACCGGCTGCAGTTCATGCAGCCGGCTTGCCATAAAGGGGCGAGGGGGTCGATTGGGTCTACGGGGCAGGGGTCCAATTAAAAGGTCCGGCGGGCCTGGGGTAGAGGGTGGGCAGGGCATGCCCTCGAGCAGGACCCAATCAAGGTAAGCTCTAGCAGCGGGCAGCAAAGCGGCCTTCACCTCCTGAAGTACGCGCCAGGGGGTACGAGGTCTGGAGAGCCCCATGCGCCGAGCGAGTGTCAGGGGATCCAGCCAGTCTCCCCAGTCGTAGTCCAGGAGGTCTCCTACTCTCGTGACTTCTGCCAGGATCAAGCTCTGGCGCACCAAGCGGAACTCCGCCTCCTGCACACAGAGCTGGGGATTGTATAGCAGGGGCTCCGCGAGGAGATCTGCCCCCTCAGTGGCTGCCATGGACCTGGTCGTTAAAAACCGTTTCCAAGTCCAGAGGAGGTCCTGGTAGAAGACCGGCAGCCTGGAGAGGTCTCGCGGAAGACCTCCCAGACAGAGATAAAAGAGCTGCCGGTCATATCAGAGCCCTCGATGCGGCGCAGGATGGCGCACATCAGTATGCTCCACGCCGAACTGCCTGCACTGTAAAGGAACCTCTGTAGGGCCTGGAGGCGAAAGATGCAGACCTGAGCGTGCAGACACTTCAGGCCCTGTCCTCCTTCCTTCAGGGATAGATGAAGAACCCCTACAGGGGCCAGTGTGTTCCTGATCAAAACAACTCCAGAATCGATGTCCGGAGGTTGGTCAGGAAACCCAGGGCCGGGACCAGGGTGTTGAGCTGCTACCAGAGCTTGGACAGGACTAGTTGATTAAGTACCAGTGCTCTCCCACGAAGGGAGAGACATCGGAGTAGTCCCGTCCATTTCCGGAGCCGCTCTATCACCCCGCCCTCTAAATTTTCCCAGTTTTCCAGCGGAGAGGGATGCATGGCAGAAAGGTAAACGCCGAGGTAGAGCAGCGGACCCACGCTCCACTGGATGGTCTGAAGCGTGGGTGGGAGGGAGCTCGCCTGCTGCCAGTCTCCTACCGCCAAGTCAGAGCTCTTGACCCAGTTGACCCGGGCAGAGGAGGCTGCCAAATAGATGGCCTGGCAAGCCTCCACCCGCACCAAGTCACCCGAGTCCTGGACCATGAGGAGCACATCATCAGCATACGTCAACAGGGCCAGCCGCAGCTCCGGCTCCTGCAGCACCAACCCTGTCAACCTCCTGTGGAGGAGGCAGAGGAAGGGCTCGATTGCCAGAGCGTACAGCTGCCCCGAGAGGGTCCAGGGTTCGGTCAGGGTCCAGTTGAGCTTAACCAGACACTCTGCGGAGGCGTACGGCACCCGGAGAAAACCCACAAACTGGGGTCCGAAGCCAAACGCTCACATAGTGTTCAGGAGGTACCCGTGGTCCACCCTCCCTATCAAATGCCTTCTCCTGATCTAGGGACAGGAGGGCGAATGACAGACCGTCTCTACGCCCGAGTTCCAAAAGGTCCCGAACCAGAAATAGGTTATCAAAGGTACTGCGGTCCAGGACGGTGTAGGTCTGGTCTGGGTGGATCACGTCCACCAGCACAGACCCTAGCTACAGTGAGATTGCTTTCGCTATGATTGTGTAGTCCGTGCTGAGGAGCGAGACGGGACGCCAATTTCGTAAATCGCGGAGGTCCCCCTTCTTCAGCAGTAAGGCGAGCACAGCTCGTCTGCACGAAAGAGGGAGGACCCTGCTCTGCAGAGACTCGGCCCAGACGGTGACTAGGTCTGGGCCGAGGACGTCCCAAAACACGTGGTAGAACTCCACGGTCAGCCCGTCCGTGCCTGGAGACTTACGTGGACATACAACGGAGGGCTTCCGAGAACTCACCCAGAGTGAGAGACAACTCTAGCCGGTCTTGGTTGCTCGCGCTGACTGTAGGGAGCTCCTCCCAGAGCACTCTGCAAGCGCCAGAGTCAGTCAGATCCGGGGAGAAAAGACTTGCGTAGAAGGCTCAGGGCCTCCCGCACATCTCCACCGGTTCCATGAGGAGGGTGCCGTCTTCTGCCAGGAGGCAGGTGACGTGTTTCTTGGCCCCTCTCGTTTTCTCCAGGGCATACAAGAAGCGGGAGCCGCGATCCATCTCCCGAAGGAGGTGGATGCGGGATCGAACAAAGGCGCCCCGGGCCCGATGGTCCTCGAAGGCCCGGAACTCCTCCCGCTTCTCCCGGCACGCTCCACAGAGGAGTGGGTCCTCAGGGCTGGTGGCCAGACGCCTCTCCAGCTCTAAGGCTTCCTGTTCCAACTGCTCTATTGCTGCATTTCTCCGTCGGCTGGTGCCCCGGGTGTAGTCGTGGCAGAAAAGCCTGGCACACACCTTCCCCAGGTCCCACCATCGCTGCACCGAGGGAAAGGCACGCCGCTGCCCTCGCCAGGTCAGCCAGAATTCCTGGAAGGACGTCACAAAGCCCTCATCCTCCACCAGCCTGTTGTTAAAATGCCAGTAGGCCTGCACCGGCCTCTCTGCACAGAGGGAGGCTGTCACGGTGGCTAGATGATGGTCAGAAAATGGGGCCAGCTGAATGCTGGAGGAGTGGGCTCGTGACAGATGGAAGCGTGATAAATAAATGCGGTCCAACCAGGAGTGGCTCAACCGATGGGCTTCCACCCGGACAAAGGTGAACGTGGAAGTGTCATCCGGATGGTGGTCGCGCCAGATGTCCACTAGGGAGTGATGATCGACTATCTCCTGGAGGGTGTCCGCGGCGGCTGGGCTCTGCTCGGTCCCTGAGCGGTCCTGTTCCTCGAGGGTAGTATTAAAGTCCCCTCCCAGGACCAGGCACTCATGAGAATCTAAGGTGCCGAGGAAAGCAGACGCCCGCTGGTAGAATTGCAGCCGCTCCGGGCCCAATGTCGGGGCATAGACGTTAACGAGGTTAACCACGAGCCCCTCCATACGGACCTGGAGATGCAGCAGGCGACCCGGCACGGCCTCGGCGACCCCTAGCACCTTGGGCCGCAGGTTGGGGAAGAACAGGGTCACCACTCCAGCCTGTCGAACCGTAGCATGGCTAAAGTAGACCCTGTCCCCCCACTCCAGCCATCAACTGTCTTCGGTGGTCGGGTCCGTATGGGTCTCCTGCAGGAAAACCACAGAGTACCCTCCCTCCTGAAGGAAGGAGAGCACCTGGGACCTGCGGAGAGCCATCCTACAACCCCAGGTGTTCAACGTTGAGATGGTGAGAGGTGTCATGGGGAGGGTCGTGGGGGGTCCTCACTGGCAGGGATGCTCACATCTCCCAGCGGGCCATGCAGCAGTCCGTGACCCATCCCATATGTGAGTAATTGTTCACGGAAGACGCAGACCTGCCAGTAGGCCGCAGCATCCTGCTTCCCCGTCCCTTTACCTTCCCCCATGAGGGCCCTTGTGGCCCGGAGGATTTGAGAAAAGTCCCCCCATCGCTGGAGAGCAAGTTGTACCTTGTTGCAGGAGCCACGGACATCCTCTAAAACCTTCCGCAGGTCTTCTCGCAGCTCATAGGGGGGTGGAGTTACGGTTTCCCGGTTGTTCCCCAACGGGGCCCTTGGTGCAGCCCTGTGGTCCACTAAAACGGACAAGCAGGGTGCCGATCCCCGATGGGGTGCCTGATGGGCTGGAGCTTCTAGGCCCGCCTCAAGCTCTGGGGTGATAGGGGGTGGTGGAGGGAAAATAGCAGCTCCTAATGGGTCGGGGCAGGAGAACACAAAGGCCGCTCCCTGGGGGTCATCAGTTGGGAAACGGAAGGAGACAGCCCCGGGGGCAGCAATGACATTTCAGGAGATAAATTGGATGGGGGTAGGGGAAGGGGCAGGGGCAGAGGCAAGGTGCTGGGTTGCGGGAGGCAAGCAGCTGGATGGTGGTGCCTCCCGATCAGGCTCAAGGGTTAAGGGGGTGGGGAGGGAGCTCTCAGTGACACTGGGCACGCACTCAGTGGTGGATTTAGCGGCCACAGCATCAGGAGGTGGATTATCTTTTGTAGGGCCCCCACCCAGGAAGGGAGTCGATTGCTCCGCACCAATGGGGGGTGCCCCTGGTGACTCGTGCCCCAGCCGCATGGCGCCGGCTGTCACCTGAGCAGGCTCGGTGGTCGTCAGCGGCGTGCCATCAGCGGCTGGGTCAGTGGAGGAGTCCAGGGGCTCCTCGGAGGTGGGAGTGGAAGCAGCAGTTAAGGGGAGGGAGCATGGGGTAGAGGAGTGGAGTGAGGTCGCCCAGATCGAGATTTGCTGGCAAAAGGTCATTCTCCTCCTGGGCGACCGGAGTCAGATCTAAGGCCTCGATCTCCTCAAACATGGAGGAGAGGACACTTTCTGCCGCCCCGGGGTTCTCCCCGCCGGCACCCGCCACGACGGTTGCCTCAGGGTTCACGGGGGCTTCGGGTAGCGTCAGGACAGAAGGGGCTTCCTCGAGGGTCTCGGAGGGGAGGATCTCCTGTGGAGGGGAGACACTACCCTCCAGTGCTGCCACATCTTTCCCGGCTGACACCGGTGGATGGGACGCATTCGTGGGCAAAGTGGAAGGTTTGGCATTGGTGCCCCCCTTCCTGGTCTTCCAGGGGGCCTCCGCCTCGAGTAGATGAGGCAGAGCTCGAGCCTTCCACTTGCCTCGCTTCCCCTGGACTGGGGCCCAGCCCTCCATGGCATCATCTCGGAGCTGGTTAGCAGGGGTCGTGTCAGGGGGTAAAGGCGATGGCTCAGGGACTTGCGGGGGGAACGGTGGGGTAGCATAAGGGAGGGAGGATTCTCCCTGGGGCAGGCTCTCTCCCATGCCTGGTGGTATCTCTGCCACACCCTCCTCCATAGGCCCCACTAGATTGTCAGCAGCGAGGGCGGGGCTCTCCCACTCGTCTGGGCATTGTAGGGGAGGTGCCCCTTGGGTCTGAGTGGAAGTAGCGGTGTTCCGAAGAGGAGGGGGGTGGGTTCGGGTACCGGGCGACCAGGGGCGTCGGCAATGATGGGGCCGATGTCCTGCCAGGTCTCGGGGATCCCAGGTGCCCCTCCTTGTTGGGCTAAGGTGCAGTCCCTCCAGACATGCCCCGACACCCAGCAGTGGTAGCACCGGGCTTCCCCCGTGGAGAAGTACACCCAGTAACGGGCCCCCTTGTGGGGGACTAGGAAGGACCCTTCGAGCGCCACTCCGTGACGCGCCGTCGACAGCAGTAAAAGTTGAACTTGCTGGTGGAAGGAGAAAATGTGACTGAGGGTGGGGTCCTTGCAGCCCAATGGGAGAGGGCTGATAACAGAAACAGGTTTCCCCAAGGGCGGGTAGCAGGAGAGCATTGGGGAGAAAAGGAGGGACAGAGGTCAGGACCAGGCGGACGCCCAGGTTCTCTAGCAGCTCTAGGGGGACAAACACCCCCCCCCCACCGCCAGGCCCCTCTCCACCGCTTCCTGGGCGGCAGCCTCTGATGCTAAGAAGAAAACGACCTTCCCATACATTTTGGAGGCCGCCACAATGGCCGAGAGCCCCACCACCCTCGCCAATGCCCGCACATAGGTCTCCACATGGGGCGAGGTGGGCACCAGGAGGCACCGGACACTGTGCTTTCTTGTCATGGTGGGAAAGGGGCTCTGGCTGCTATTGATGGTGGCGGAGGCGGTGGGCAGGAGAGATGACGAGGCAGCAGGCGGGGGAGGCTGCTGCCGCCTGGGCATACATCCTGGGGGCTGAGGAAGGGACATCCACAGAGCTGGTGGAGGGGACAGCAGGGGAGGACAATGTGGTCAGGGCTGCAGCAGTGGGGGCGGCCCTGTCATGGAGGGCCTGGTGGTTGTAGCAGGGCCTTTCCCCTTCTTCTTGCCCTGGCCTTTCCCGCTGGCTGGGGGGGCTTCCCTAGAGTCTGGGGAGGCGATGGGCATGGCAGCGGCGGAGGTCACCCCAGTGCCCTCCACTGCCAATGCCCCAGCGGGGGTGGTGGCAGGTAATTAACAGGAGTTGGGGTCAGGTAGAAAGGGACAAGCTGTGGGGTGGACAATTCGGTGGGGGGGGCACATGAACCACCGTACGCTTGTCCAGAGAGTCCTGTTTGGTTGGCTGGTGCTTCTGGCTCACGCGGTGGAATCAGGGCGAGCAGCTGAGTCCAGAGGCAGATGTTGGACAGCCAGCAAAGATGGTGGGGGGGGTGAAGATCATAGTGTGGGGGTTGGGAGGACACAGATGGATTGGGGGGCAGCTCCGTGCCACACCCCCTGTGTCCCTACACACACAGTTAAGACACAGTCAAGGCCTCCCCCCACACGAGAGCACAGTTCGAAAGTTACTCAGTCTTAGGCCCCCTCCACGGCGATCTGTAGATTCTCCGGGCGGTGTTCCTCCGGTGGACGGCTTTTTCTCTGTCTGCTCCGGGTTTTCTTTTTTGCATTCCAGAAATGCCGGAGCAAGTGATAAGAGTCCTCTCGACCAGAGATGGGTCCTCAGACAAACAGCAAGCGGCTGGGTCTGGGGGCTGGGTCCTTCCACTCCCCCCTTCTGGGGAAGCGGGCCGGCAGGCCCCCCCCTCTTGGGGGGGTTTCAGCTGGAGCAACAGCAGTGTCCAAGGGCAGGCGGGCGGGCGGGGGGGGCTAACAGCCGGCCGGGAGCCGGCCAGCACTCTAGCAACAGCAGAGAAATTTAAAAAAAACAACAAAAGGAAAAGAAAGAGGGGAAAGCATCTGGCCCGGTTGGGGGGGAAGCCGAAAGCAGGGGCAAAAAGCAAGGAAAGCCCAGGCCAGAGGGCAGCAGCAGGAGAGCAGGCTAAGTAGGTCCCTTTTCCCTGGGTAAGGTAACAGGGAATGTTTTTTTTTTTTTAAACAGAAAAGAAGTTTATTGGTAACACTTACAAAATTACCAAAGGAAACAAAACAACTATGCAACAAAACAACGCAAACAGAAGGTATAACACAGCAGCTTTCAGGAGGGAGAAGTGTTCAGGCTAGCCTGGGCCCAGAGCGGGGGGCTTCCTCGACACTCATGGTCTTCCACCCTCCTGAGTTACCTGGTGGCCTAGAGCGGGGGGGCTTCCTCGACACTCGTGGTCTTCCACCCCCTCAAGTTACCTAGTGCCGCGCCCAGTGTCACCAATCCTCCCTCTCCTGAGAGTGCCCGGTAAGATGGGCACGGCTGCGGGGTGGGCGGTTTAGGGGTAGACACCCATGTATTATAAGACCCCTCCTAGATGACAGGAATGATGGTATCCATAGCGGCAACGGCTGGGGCTGGCGTCTCTCGCTCTTCCCCTCAATCAAAGGGTCAGACGGAGGGAACAGGACGGGGTCACCGAGCAGAGAACCCCGGACAGCGCCCACCGCTCCTCGAAAGCGTCAAGGGAGTCGGGGGACGCCGCCCAGAGGAACTCCGCCCAGATACGTGAATGTACTGAGGATCAGAAAAGGCCCCACAATCGCAGGACGCTTCATGGGCCAACCTCCTCTCTCTGGTTTTATAAATGGCTGTTTTAGCCAAGGCTAGGAGGAGGTTGACCAGAAGATCCCGTGACTTTGTGGGGCCACGGATGGGAAGTGTATAGATAAAAAGGTGAGGGGAGAAATGAAGCCAGAAGCGTAATAGAATATTTGTGAGGAGCCGGAAAAGGGGCTGCAATCTGGCACACTCTAAATATACGTGCGCCAGGGTTTCCCTCACATTACAAAAAGGGCAAGTGTCTGGGATGGGAGTAAACCGTGTCAGAAACACGCACGTGCTCACAGCTCCGTGAAGGAGCCGCCAACTGATGTCCCCGACGGGCCTCGGGACCAAGGTGGAATACAGGCTGGCCCATCGAGGTTGCTCACCTTCCAAAGGTGGCAGGAGGTCCCATCACTTTGTATTGGGGCGGGACACCAGGGTGTGGGCGTGAAGAGTGTGAAGCGTGAGTGTATATAGATATTTCCGTGGTGCAATTTGAAAACTAACCGGCTGCAGTTCGTGCAGCCGGTTTGCAGTGAAAGGGTGAGGG
Organism: Lepidochelys kempii; assembly: GCF_965140285.1. NCBI lineage: Eukaryota > Metazoa > Chordata > Testudines > Cheloniidae > Lepidochelys > Lepidochelys kempii. The sequence continues at coordinate 62,546,890 of NC_136382.1, forward strand.
GTTTGTTAGGATCTACGGGGTAGGGGCCCGATGGAAAGGTCCGGCGGGTCTGGGGTAAAGGATGGGAGGGGTGCACCCTCGCACAAGGCTCGGCTAACATAAGCCCGAGCAGCGGGGGTCAAGGCGGCCTTCACCTCCTGAAGTACGCGCCGGGGCGTACGGGGGCTGGAGAGCCCCATGCGCCGAGCGAGCGTCAGGGGATCCAGCCAGTCTCTCCGGTCGTAGTCCAGGAGGTCTCCGACACTCGTGACTTCCGCCAGGACCAACCTCTGGCACACCAAGCGGGACTCCGCCACCTGCACACAGAGCTCGGGGTTGTGTAGCAGGGGCTCCGTGAGGAGATCTGCTCCCATGGTGGCCGCCACGGACCTGGTTGTTAGAAACAGTTTCCAGGTCCGGAAGAGGTCCTGGTAGAAGACCGGCAGCCCGGAGAGGTCTCGCGGAAAACCCCTCGGAGAAAGATAAAAGAGCTGCCGGCCGTATCAAAGCCCTTGGAAGCGGCGCAGGAAGGCGTGCGCCAATATGCTCCATGCCGAACTACGTGCACTATAAAAGAGCCTCTGCAGGGCCTGGAGGCGGAAAACGCGGACCTGAGTGTACAGACACTTCAGGCCCTGCCCTCCTTCCTTCAGGGGTAGATGAAGAACTCCAACAGGGGCCCAGTGCATTCCTGACCAGAAGAACTCTAGAATCAATCTCTGGAGGTGGGTCAGGAAACTCGGGGCCGGGGCCAGGGTGTTGAGCCGGTACCAGAGCGTGGACAGGACTAGTTGGTTAAGCACCAGTGCTCTCCCTCGGAGGGAGAGACATCAGAGTAGCCTCGTCCATTTCCGGATCCGCTCTATCACCCCGCCCTCTAAATTTTGCCAATTCTCCGGCGGGGAAGGGTGCGTGGCGGAAAGGTAAATGCCGAGATAGAGCAGTGGACCCGCACTCCACCAGATGGTCTGAACCGCGGGTGGGAGGGAGCCTACCTGCCGCCAGTCCCCCACCGCCAAGCCAGAGCTCTTGATCCAGTTGACTCGGGCAGAGGAGGCTGCCGAATAGATGGCCTGGCATGCCTCCACTTGCGCCAAGTCGCCCGGGTCCTGGACCACGAGGAGTACGTCATCGGCGTACGCCGACAGGACCAGCCGCAGCTCCGGCTCCCGCAGCACCAACCCTGTCATCCTCCTGCGAAGGAGACAGAGGAAAGGCTCGATCGCCAGAACGTACAACTGGCCCGAGAGGGGGCACCCCTGCTGCACTCCTCACCCGAAGCTGACCGGTTCAGTCAGGGTCCAGTTGAGCCTAACCAAACACTCCGCAGAGGCATACAGCACCCGGAGAAAACTCACAAACTGAGGTCCAAATCCAAACCCCTGCAGAGTGCTCAGGAGGGACCCATGGTCTACTCTGTTGAATGCCTTCTCCTGATCAAGAGACAGGAGGGCGAACGACAGACCATCTCTCCACCCGAGTTCCAAAAGGTCTCGGACTAGAAAGAGGTTGTCAAAAATGCTGCGACCCGGGACAGTATAGGTCTGGTCTGGGTGGATCACGTCCACCATCACGGACCCTAGCCGCAGCGAGATTGCTTTCGCTACGATTTTGTAATCCGTGCTAAGGAGTGAGACGGGACGCCAGTTTCGTAGATAGTGGAGGTCCCCCTTCTTCGGCAGCAAAGCAAGCACCGCTCGCCTGCATGACAGAGGGAGGACCCCGCTCTGCAAGGACTCAGCCCAGACGGTGACTAGGTCTGGGCCGAGAATGTCCCAGAACGCACGGTAAAACTCCACGGTCAGCCCGTCCATACCCGGAGATTTATTGGTGGGCATGCGATGGAGGGCTTCCGAGAACTCGGCCAGGGTGAGAGGCAGCTCTAGTCAGTCTCGGTCGCCCACGCTGACCGTGGGGAGTTCCTCCCAGAGCACCCTGCAAGCACCAGGATCGGTCGGGTCCAGGGAGAAAAGGTTTGTGTAGAAGTCACGGGCCCTCCCACACATCTCCTCCAGATCCGTGAGGGGGGTGCCGTCTTCCGCAAGAAGGCAGGTGACGTGTTTCTTGGCCCCCCTCGTTTTCTCCAGGGCATAGAAGAAGCGGGAGCCGTGGTCCATCTCCCGAAGGAGGTGGATGCGGGACCGAACGAAGGCACCTCGGGCCCAGTGGTCCTCGAGGGCCCGGAGCTCCTCCCACTTCTCCCGGCACGCTCCGCAGAGGGACGGGTCCTCGGGATCGGCGGCCAGGCGCCTCTCCATCTCTAAGACCTCCCGTTCCAACTGCTCTATCGCCGCATTTCGCCGTCGGCTGGTGCCCCGAGTGTAGTCACGGCAGAAGAGCTTGGTGCGCACCTTCCCGAGATCCCACCATCGCCACACTGAGGGAAAGGCACGCCACTGCTCTCGCCAGGCCAGCCAAAACTCCCGGAAGGACATCACAAAGCTCTCGTCCTCCAACAGGCTGTTATTAAAGTGCCAATAGGCCGGCCCCGGTCTCTCTGCACGGAGGGAGACCGTTACGGTGACTAAATGATGATCGGAGAATGGGGCCGGCCGAATGGCGGAGGAGTGGGCCTGTGAAAGATGGAAACGGAATAAGTAAATACGGTCCAACCGAGAGTGGTGTGACCGATGGGCCTCCACCCGGACAAAGGTAAACATGGAGGTGTCATCTGGGTGATGGTCACGCCAGACGTCCACTAGGGAGTGATGTTCAACTATCCCTTGGAGAATATTCGCGGCGGCCGGGCTCGGTTCGGCCCCTGAGCGGTCCCGTTCCTCGAGGGTGGTGTTAAAGTCCCCTCCCAGGACCAGGCACTCGTGCGAATCCAGGGTGCCGAGAAAGTCGGACACCCGCTGATAAAATTGTGGCCGCCTGGAGCTCATTTGCGGGGCTTGGATGTTAACAAGATTGACCACGAGCCCCTCCATACGGACTCGAAGGTGCAGCAGGTGGCCCGGCACGGCCTCAGTGACCCCTAGCACCTCAGGCCGTAGGTTGGGGGAGAACAGGGTCGCCACTCCAGCTTGCCAGGTCACGAAGTGGCTAAAGTATACCCCGTCCCCCCAATCCAGCTCCCACCTGTCCTCGGCGGCCGGGTCCGTATGGGTCTCCTGCAGGAAAACTACAGAGTACCCCCCTTCCCGAAGGTAAGAGAGCACCTGGGACCTGCGGAGAGCCATCCTACAGCCCCTGGTATTCAGGGTCGCAATAATAAGAGGCATCATGCGGAGGGCTGGGAGGGGTGGGGGTTTCGTGTTGGCAGGGGTGTTCAGGGCCCCTGGCGGGTTGCGCAGCAACCCGTGACCCATCCCGTGGGTGAGCAGATCATGTCGGAAGCTGCGGGTTCGCTTGTAGGCCGTAGCACCGTGCCTTCCTTGCCCCCTGCCCTCCTTTATAAGGGCCCTTGTGGCCTGGAGGATTTGATCAAAGTCCCCCCATAGCTGAAGAGCCAGCTGTACCCTATTGCGGGCGCCACGGGTGTGCTCTAGGAACTTCCGTAGTGCATGCCGCAGCTCATGGGGGGGTGGGGTTACAATTCCCAAGGTGTTCCCTGGTGGGACTCTTAATACAGCCTCGTGGTCCTCTAAGGCGGGTAGACAGGGTGCGGACCACCGACGGGGCGTCTGACAGGCTGGGGTTATTAAATTCATTTCACGCCTTGGGGTGGAGGGGGATGGCAGGCAAAAAATAGCCACTCCTAATGGGTCGCGGCTAGAAAGTGCAAAGACTGCTCCCTGGGGGGAATCTGCGAAAGGCAGAAAGGAAATAACCCCAGGGGTGGCATTAGCATTGCAGGAGGAGGGGACTTGGGCAGGGACAGGGGTAAGGCTCTGGGGTTCAGGAGGCAAGCAGCAAAAGGAAAGTGCCTCCTGAGCAGAGTCAAGGGTTAAGGGGTAAGGGAAGGGGCTCCCAATAATGCTAGGCACTGGCTCCATGGTGGTCTTAGTGGCCATGGCATCAGGTGGTGGACCACCTTCTGCAGGGTGCTCACCCGGGAAGGCAATTAGGGGGAGGGAGCATGGGGAAAGGGAGGCTGGGGTAAGGTTGCCCAGCTCGAGGCCAGCTGGCAGCAGATCATCCCCTCCCTGGGTGACCGGGGTCAAATCTAGGGCCTCAATCTCCGCATACACGGGGGAGAGGCCAGATCCTGCCACCCCGGGGGCCCCTCCTCTAGGACCTGCCTCAACGGTCGCCTCGGGGTCCGCAGGGGGTTCGGGTGGTATCCAGGCAGAAGGGGCATCCTCAGAAGTCTCGGAGGGGAGGGTCTCCCGTGGAGGGGGGATTCTGCCCTCCAATGCCAGTCTGTCTTCCCCTCCCGACACCAGCGGATGGATCTCACTCGTGGCCGTGGCGGGAGGCTCAATAGCAGTGCCTCCTTTCCTGGTCTTCCGGGGGGCTTCCGCGTCGGATGGATGCAACAGAGCTCGAGCCTTCCGCTTGCCTCGCTTCCCCTGGACTAGAGTCCAGCCCTCCAAAGTGTCATCTGGGGGTTTGTTAGCAGGGGTCGTGTCGGGGGCGGAGGCGATGGTTCAGGGGTTCGGGGGGGTAGCGGTGAGGCAGCATGAGGGGCGGGGGTTTCTCCTTGGGGCGGACCCTCTCCTATACCCGGTAATATCCTTGCCACACCCTCCTCCATGGGCTCTGTTGGATTGGTACTAGCAAGGGTGGAATTCCCTTGCTTGCCCGGGCGTTGTAGGGAAGGTATCTCTTGGGCCCGGATGGGAGCAGCGACGGGTCGAGTAGGAGGAGGGTTGGTTTCAGGTGCCGGGCAGCCAGGGGCGTCGGCAGCGACGGGGCCGATGTCCTGCCGGGTCTCGGGGATTTCGGGTGCCCCTCCCCCCCGGGCCAAAGGGCAGTCTCTGCGGACATGCCCCGCTGAGCGGCAGAGGTAGCACTGGGCCTCTCTGGTGGAGTAAAAGACCCGATAGCGGGCTCCCTGGTAGGGGACTAGAAAAGACCCCTCGAGCACCTCTTCGTCACGTGCGACTGCCGGCGGTAGAAGCTGCACTTGCCAGCAGAACGAAAAAACGTGACGGACGGTGGGGTCCTTGCAGCCCAACGGGAGAGGGCTGATGACAGAGACAAGTTTCCCCAGAGTGGAAAGAGCGGGTAACAGGGCAGCATTGGGTAAGAAGGGAAGAATGGAGGTAAGGACGAGGCGAATGCCCAGGTCTTCTAACGGTTCTAGGGGGACAAACACGCTCCCCACCGTCAGGCCCCTCTCCACCGCCTCCTGGGCGGCAGCCTCCAAAGCTAAGAAAAAAACGACCTTCCCATACATCTTGGAGACCACCACAATAGCCGTGGGTCCTACCACCTTCGCCAACGCCTGCACGTATGTCTCCACGTGGGGCGAGGCGGGCACCAGGAGGCAACGGACGCCGTGCCTCCTGGTCAAGGCGGGGAAAGGGCCCCGGCCGCTGGTGATAGTGGCGGAGGCAGGGGGGGAGTGAGATGACGAGGCGGCAGGCAGGGGGGAGCCCGTTGCCACCCGGGCATACGTCCTGGAGGCCGGGGGAGGAACAATCGCAGAGCTGGTGGAGGGAAACGCAGGGAGGGGCGCCACGGTTGATGACGAGGCCACAGCGGTGGGGGCAGCCCCTGCCATGGAGGGCCTAGTGGTTTTATCGGGGCCCTTTCCTTTCATCCCGCCCTGGCCCTTCTGGTCAACCGGGGGGGATTTCCTAGAATCTGGGGGGGCGGTGGGTGCAGCAGCAGCAGCGATCGCCCCGGTGCCTCCTGCTGCCGGTGCCCCAGCGGGGGGTGGGGGGTGGCAAGTATCTTGACAATAGTGGGGGGGGGGACCTTGGGGGTCGGGCAGGGGTGGTGGTGGGGGAGGGACAACTAATTTTGTTGAAGCGGTCTCGCCCCTCTCGTTTCCCGCCATTGTGAGAAGGGAGAGACAGGGAGACACCGGAAGGAGGAGGGGGGAGGGGAGAAGCGGAGTAGCCGCTCCTCCCCGCTAGGCTGCGGGCAGGGAGGGGGGGGAATGCTGAGGGGGTTGGACTGGGAGGGGGGGAAGAAACAAAATCGGGGTCCAGTAATAGGGGCAAGCTGTGGGATAAGCAATCCGGGGGGGGGGGTGCAGACCCACACACGTTTGTCCAAAGAGTCTCGGTTGGTTGGCTGTTATGTCCGGTCCGAAAGGCAAAGTTCAAAGCAAACAGCTGGATCCGAAGGGAGATGGCAGGTTGCCAGCAGGGACGGACGGCGGGGGGGCCGTAACAGTTGTAGTAGGGGTGGGGGAGTTGGGGGCACCGATGGATCGGTGAGGGGGGGGGTCTCCACGCCACACCCCCTGTGCCACCACAAACGCAAGTAACCACAGTCAAACTCCCCCCCACGAGAGTATAATTCAGAAAATTACTCAGTCTTACGGCCCCCTTCACGATGATTTATAGCTCTCCTGGATTATTTCTCCTGTCTTCTGAAATCTTCTTCTCCAGCTGTGTTGGCTGTGTTCCAAGGCCTTCGGCATGCTGAGAATGTTGTAAAGTCTGAGCTGCCAGCAAAACGGCTGGGTCTGGGGGTTTCCACTCCCCCCTCCGGACAGCAAAATCGGCAACCTTCCACCCCCTCCTCTGGGGGCTCAGCTGAGGCAAATAGCTGCACCCGAAAGCAGGCGTGGGGGGGGCGGGTGCTGGCGAACTAAGGGCCGAAGCACGTAGACAGGAAAAAAAAAACAAAGAATCAAGAAAAAACAAAAAAAGCGTCTGGCCCGGTCGGGGGGGACTAAGGCAGGTGCAAAAAGTAAGAAAAACCCGGGCCAGGGGGCTTTAGGAAAGAATAGAAAGCAGATAGCTGAGGAGCAAGCAAACGACATTCCGTTTCCCAACAGGGAAGGTTCCAGAACAATCAGGAACCTTCTGGAGACAATTAAGACAGACAGGCTGATTAGAACACCTGCAGCCAATCAAGAAGCTACTAGAATCAACTAAGGCAGGCTAATCAGGGCACCTGGGTTTAAAAAGGAGTTCACTTCCATTTGTGGTGCGCGTGTAAAGAGCTGGGAGCAAGAGGTGCTAGGAGTTGAGAGTGAGAACGTGGACTGTTGGAGGACCAAGGAGTACAAGCATTATCAGACACCAGGAGGAAGGTCCTATGGTGAGGTTAAAGAAGGTATTGGGAGGAGACCATGGGGAAGTAGACCCAGGGAGTTGTAGGTGTCGCACAGCTGTTCCAGGAGGCACTCTAGACAGCTGCATTCCACAGGGCCCTGGGCTGGAACCCGGAGTAGAGGGCGGGCCCGGGTTCCTCCCAAACCTCCCAACTCCTGGTCAGACACAGGAGGAGTCAACCTGGACTGTGGGTTCACGAAAACGGCCAAACTGAGGGCTGCAGTGAAGCTCCAAGGCGAGCAAATTCGACAATAAGTGCAAGACCCACCAAGGTAGAGGAGGAACTTTGTCACAATATGTATGCATAGAACCTGATCCTGCAAATAAATAATCCTATTCTACTGAAGTTAATGTCAAAACTCTTCATTAGGTACAAGTTTGGGCCCTATAGACAGATAGATAGATAGATGTATTACTCATCTGAGTTATACAAATACTTTTCATTTGTGAATAAAGTCTCATTACTCATTCAAAATTAAGAAGTGTAGAAAATAGTTAAGGGAGGCTACAGACGCCAGAGAAAAATCCATGTCTGGCAGAACTAAAGACAATAAGAAGGACTTTTTAAAGGTATATTAGTAACAAAAGTGATCCTAACAATGGTATAGACTCATTACTAGATGGATCTAGTAAAATCGTTAACAATGACACAGAAAAGGCAAAAGTAGTCAATAAATATTTCTGTTCTGTATTTGGAAAGAAGCAGAACGATGTACTCATATCACATGAGGATGATGAAATACTTTCCAGTCCATAGTAAGTAAAGAGAATATAAAACAGCATCTACTATGGACAAATGTGTTTTAATCAGCAGGCCCAGATAACTTGCACCCAAGAGTCCTAAAAGAGTTGGATGAGATCTCTTGCCCACTGATGTATGTGGGAAAATTTAAGAAGACTGGAAGAGTGCTAATGTGCCAATATTCAAAAAGGACAAGTGGGATGATTCAGGTAACTATAGACCAGTTAGGCTGACGTCAATCCAGGGCAAAATAATGGAAAAGCTGATAAAGGATTTAATGAAGAACTAAAAGTTGGAAATATAATCAATGCCAGTCAGTAAGCATGGTTTTAATGGAAAATAGGTCTCCTCAAATAAATCTGATTTTATTCTTTGAGATTACAAGTTTGGTTGATAAAGGTAATTGCCAAGATGTATTAGACTTTTGTAAGGTGCTTGACTTAATATTGCATCACACTCTGATGGAAAAAATAGCACGATACTATATCAATAAAGGACATGTTAAATGGATTAAGAACTGGCTAACTGACAGATCATAGAATATCAGAGTTGGAAGGGACCTCTGGAGGTCATCTAGTCCAACCCCCTGCCCAGAGCAGGACCAATCCCCAACTAAATCATCCCAGCCAGGGCTTTGTAAAGCCTGACCTTAAAAGCTTCTAAGGAAGGGGATTCCACCACCTCCCTAGGTAACGCATTCCAGTGTTTCACCACCCTCCTAGTGAAAAAGTTTTTCCTAATATCCAACCTAAATCTCCCCCACTGCAACTTGAGACCATTACTCCTTGTCCAGTCATCTGCTATCACTGAGAATAGTCTAGATCCATCCTCTTTGGATCCACCTTTCAGGTAGTTAAAAGCAGCTATAAAATCCCCCCTCATTCTTCTCCTCTGTAGACTAAACAATCCCAGTTCCCTCAGTCTCTCCTCATAAGTCATGTGTTCTAGACCCCTAATCATTTTTGTTGCCCTTCGCTGGACTCTCTCCAATTTCTCCACATCTTTCTTGTAGTATGGGGCCCAAAACTGGACACAGTACTCCAGATGAAGCCTCACTAATGTCAATAGAGGAGAACAATCATGTCTCTCGATCTGCTGGCAATGCCCCTACTTATACATCCCAAAATGCCATTGGCCTTCTTGGCAACAAGAGCACACTGTTGACTCATATCCAGCTTCTCGTCCACTGTCACCCCTAGGTCCTTTTCTGTAGAACTGCTGCCTAGCCATTCAGTCCCTAATCTGTAGCGGTGCATTGGATTCTTCCGTCCTAAGTGCAGGACTCTGCACTTGTCCTTGTTGAACCTCATCAGATTTCTTTTGGCCCAATCCTCCAATTTGTCTAGGGCCCTCTGTATCCTATCCCTACCCTCCAGCATATCTACCACTCCTCCCAGTTTAGTGTCATCTGCAAACTTGCTGAGGGTGCAATCCACACCATCCTCCAGATCATTAATGAAGATTTGAACAAAACCAGCCCCAGGACCGACCCTTGGGGCACTCCACCTGATACCAGCTGCCAACTAGACATGGAGCCATTGATCACTACTCGTTCAGCCCAACAATCTAGCCAACTTTCTACCCACCTTGTAGTACATCCATCCAGCCCATACTTCTTTAACTTGCTGACAAGAATACTGTGGGAGACCGTGTCAAAAGCTTTGCTAAAGTCAAGGAATAATACGTCCACTGCTTTCCCTTCATCCACAGAACCAGTTATCTCATCACAGAAGGCAATTAGATTAGTCAGGCATGACTTTCCCTTGGTGAATCCATGCTGACTGTTCCTGATCACTTTCCTCTCCTCTAAGTTCTTCAGAATTGATTCCTTGAGGACATGCTCCATGATTTTTCCGGGGACTGAGGTGAGGCTGACTGGCCTGTAGTTCCCAGGATCCTCCTTCTTCCCTTTTTTAAAGATGGGCATTACATTAGCCTTTTTCCAGTCTTCCGGGGATCCCCTGATCGCCATGAGTTTTCAAAGATAATGGCCAGTGGCTCTGCAATCACATCCGCCAATTCCTTTAGCATTCTCGGATGCAACGCATCCGGCCCCCTGAACTTGTGCACGTCCAGTTTTTCTAAATAGTCCCGAACCACTTCTTTCTTCACAGAGGGCTGGCCACCTCCTCCCCATGCTGTCCTGCCCAGTGCAGTAGTCTGGGAGCTGACCTTGTTCGTGAAGACAGAGGCAAAAAAAGCATTGAGTACATTAGCTTTTTCTACATCCTCTTTCCATATCTAAATCAGACCTTAGAGGCCTCTAAAATACCCCAAGCACTGTATCGGGGAACCTCTAGTAGCTTTCTTCCCCAACGTGATTTTGGCCCAGACAAACTCCGTCTTATCCATTCTATCACTTCTAATTTCTTTACAGTCAAACTCATCATTAATGTACCATACTGCTCCACTACCTTTGCCTTTATTTCTGTCTTTCCTGAACAGCACATACCCTTCAACACCTTTACTCCAGTCTTGACTACTATTCCACCATGTCTGTGTTATCCCTATATGGTTTCACTTCCTGCACGAGCAGTTCTAGTTCCTCCATTTTGTTACCCAGGCTCCTTGCATTGGTGTATAAACATCTTAATTGTTGCTGCTTGGTTTCACCCACATTTCTCGCTGGATTGGGTATTGTCATTCTACTGTCAGTATCAGCTACCTGACTGGTATCATCACTATCCTTCCTCCTAATGGCCATTCTCCTACCCACTGCTCTTCCTTTCTTCATTGCTGTATCCTTCCTTACTTGATTTTCCTCCCTCTCAATGTTAAAATAAGGCATGGAGATCCCATGAGCATCTCCCAACCATCTCCCCTGAGTTCCTAGTTTAAAGCTTTTTTTAATCAGTTGTGCCAACCTCCATCCCTAAAGTCTATTTCCCTGCCTACTCAGGTAAAGTCCATCCCAAGAGAGCAGTCCTCTGCCCTTGAATGCCGTCCCTCTAGTACCGCTGCCTGAGCCATCTGTTGATCATCATAATCTTGTCTTGCCTTGCCTTCGTTCTTTGTGAGGGATGCTCTATCTATTGATGTCTGCAAATTAAGACCAGATACCTTTCTGTAAGATATGTTTCAGCCAAACACCAGTTATTGGATTCAATACAGGGTTAACTGGGTGAAATGTAATGGCCTGTGATATACAGGAGGTTAAAGTAAATGATCTAGCGTTAAAAAGCTATGAATATGTGTTAAAAATGTGAAAGATGAGTCTAGTTTTGCCAGTGTTGGATTTACTCCAGTTGGACCCAGCTATTCAGGCCCCTCAGAAAATCTCCAGGAAAATATTTTCATCTGAAGATTGAACACTGAAAACTGTTCATGTGTTGCACACTGCTATTACTCAATCATACCTTGTATTTAAAATACAAATATACCCAATGGCATCTCCTTAGTTTTTGTAATTACTTTTCAATTTTATTAAATGGAGCGTCTTGCTGATTACACATATTGACCTGTATACTGCCTACTAATTAACAACTGCATACTAGGACTGCATACTAATTAACAACGAGGCAAACACTCCCTGTGTATACTCTTTGTCCATCAATGGCTGTTAGCCAGGATGGGCAGGGATGGTGTCCCTAGCCTCTGTTTGCCAGAAGCTGGGAATGGACAATTGGAGATTGATCACTTGATGATTACCTCTTCTGCTCATTCCCTCTGGGACACCTGGGATTTGCCACTGTCAGAAGACAAGATACTGGGCTAGATGGACCTTTGGTCTGACCCAGTATGTCCATTCTTATGTTCTTATTCCTTTTTCATGCAAAAAGCAAACAGTATTTTTAAAGCTCCAAAGAAACTGGAAACAATTAGAAATATCTGGTGGTATAAAACAAGGTCAGATGAATCAAACATAGCTCATTCATTTAGTACAAGCAAAGATTATACTTCCATCAGAATAGAAGTGTTAGGTAAATGAAAGTTAAAAATGAAGTTCACATTTTACAGAGAGTTTAAGGACATACGCAGCATTGATCTCCTAAAACCATCAGTACTGCCAACTGTCAAAAATCATGACTCAGCCTGCCAAAAATCATGGCATTGGCTTAAAAGTAATAAATGCTGGGTTATTTGTTTATATCTTCTGGCCTTTGAGCCTTCAGGGTGAACTTGGATCACACTTTTAAGGTTTTCACCTCAACTATGAGAGTTAAAACTCACTTTTCTGTCAAAAAGTTGAGATTCCCACATAATCACTTGTCTCCAGGAGCTAAGGCTTTATGCAAAACATCAACTGTTGCTAAGAATCATGATAAAATCACAAGGGTTGGCAACGCTAAAATATAACTAAGATATGAATATAGAAGTATGCCAGGAAAGAGACTGAGACTTTCATCTTTTAAGAAAGAATAAAGATTTTATCAAATGTCAAGAGTGATAGTAAAGAAAACAAAAGCAACTTCACATTCTTCTACTGAAAGCAAGAAGTGACTTGGAACAGCAGTGATTGATAATTGAACTCCAAGGACTGCTGTGCTCCAATTATAGCACAGATTTAGGGTTGTATTAATAGTGACTTTAACTGGGAGTTAATGCTGCTACTTTGGGTTATTCAATCCATGTTTTGGTTTGGGGTAATTGAGAGATATAGGTACTTGTTTAGACAAAAAAAAAAAAAAAAAAAGATGGGTTCCTAAAGTTAAGCTATTATGTCCATATTTAGGCACCTCAATACAGGTATGATTTTGAAAAGGATGAAGCATCCAATGGCTTCTGAGAAGTGAGGGATTCTCAACAGGTTTTAAAATTAGGCCACTATTTAGGTGCCTAAATATGGACATAAGATTGTAATTTTAAGCACCCATTTTTTAAAAATTTGGCCTAAATTGGCTTTTTAGCATATACAGTTTAAGTTTTACAACATCTTTTTTCCTGTTTGTTTATCATAAATGGGAAATAGGAACCACTGGAAGCTGTTGGATGTCATTTTGCATCATCATCACCCCACAGCAGCTCAGTAATATTGAACTTCATACAACATTACCACCTGGGATTAGTGGGAAAAGGGCAGCCACTTTGGTATATATTGTTTGTGCATGGCCGAGTTTAACTCTCCTGGACTGCCACATCAAAATGCAAACCGTGCTAAATGCTAATCACAGACATCTGTGATTCAATGCTTTTCAACAACAATTTATTAACGTGGGGAGAAGCTAGCATTCAATATGCACCTTTATTCAATATGCATCCAATGAGACAGGGCTTCAAATACTTTTAGTATGACACAAATTCCGCACAACTTATTTACACATACAATGTCCAGCACATGCCATTAGAAAATTGTTATTAAAATATCAGTGTCAACTGACGCCATAATGAGAGCCACTTCAAGTTAGGCTTCAACGGTTTCTTTTAGCCTTTATTATGTGTGTCTTAAGACAATGCTATTGTGACACTAGCAAACCAGGTGCCAGTTCATGCCAAAGCCCCAGGTCTCACTGAACACTTACAGATGCATAGCTGGAAGCTCAGCCAATTCACTTGTGTATTAGTATAGCTCAAAGTGCTTGTTAAATATATAACATTGGATTTGGTGTTCAGACATCACGAAAACTAATAGGATGTTTCCATGCATTGTTTTCACTTATCTGTACCCTGTTATAATAGCAAGCTTTTACATTGTGTACACCCCTATAACTAAATAACCCCTTGGAACAAGAAAGAAGCCTTGTGAAATGCAAATGAAGAACTTTAACAGGAAAGTACTAATTCTTGCACATTTGTACGCAAGTGTGATGAGAAGAGATCAAAGACTCTAAATGTGCTCCTCTCTCTCTCTGCCAATTAAAGAAAGAGCCCATGTCGGCGGTGACCTTGTCATCTTGTTTTCTGTGGGAAAAAGTTATAAGTACAGATCCTTCATAAGATGAGTGCATAACTGGTTGGAAACCCCTTCCCAGAGAGCAGTTATTAGTGGTTCACAGTCAAGCTGGAAGGGTATATCAAGTGGGGTCCCACAGGATCAGTTCTGGGTCCGGTTCTGTTCAATATCTTCAACAAATGATTTAGATAATAGCATAGAGAGTACACTTGTATAGTTTGCAGATGATACCAAACTAGGAGAGGTTGCAAGTGCTTTTGATGATAGGATTAAAATTCAAAATGATCTGGACAAACTGGAGAAATGGTCTCAAGTAAATAGGATGAAATTCAATAAGGACAAACGCAAAGTACTCCACTTAGGAAGGCACACCTAAAAAATGGGAACTGACTGCCTCAGAATGAGTACTGCAGAAAGGGATCTGGAGGTCATAATGGATCACAAGCTAAATATGAGTCAATAGAGTTGTAAGCAAGACACAAGTAATTCTTCCGCTTTACCCCACGCTGATTACGCTTCAACTGGAGTATTCTGACCAGTTCTGGGCACCACATTTCAGGAAAGATGTAGACAAATTGGAGAAATTCCAGAGAAGAGCCACAAAAATTATTAAAGGTCTAGCAAGCAAAACCTAGGGGGAAGACTGAAAAAATGGGGTTTGGTTTTGTCTGGAAAAGAGAAGACTGAGAGGGGACATAATAACAGTTTTCAAGTACATAAAAGGTTGTTACAAGAAAGAGGGGGGAAATGTTCTCCTTAACTTCAGGGGATAGGACAAGACACAATGGGCTTAAAATGCAGTTAAGGCGGTTTAGGTTCGTGTCATAAATATAAAGGGAAGGGTAACCACCTTTCTGTATACAGTGCTATAAAATCCCTCCTGGCCAGAGGCAAAACCCTTTCACCTGTAAAGGGTTAAGAAGCTAAGATAACCTCGCTGGCACCTGACCCAAAATGACCAATGAGGGGACAAGATACTTTCAAATCTGGAGTGGGGAAACAAAGGGTTTGTCTGTCTGTGTGATGTTTTTGCCGGGAACAGGTCAGGAAGGCAGCCTTCCAACTCCTGTTAAGTTAGTAAGTAAACCAGCTAGAAATGCGTTAGATTTCCTTTTGTTTAAATGGCTGGTAAAATAAGCTGTGCTGGAGGGAAGGTAGATTCCTGTTTTTGTGTCTTTTTGTAACTTAAGGTTTTGCCTAGAGGGATTCTCTATGTTTTGAATCTGATTACCATCCTGATTTTACAGAGGTGATTCTTTTACTTTTTTTCTTCAATTCAAATTCTTCTTTTAAGAACCTGATTGCTTTTTCATTGTTCTTAAGATCCAAGGGTTTGGGTCTGTGTTCACCTGTACCAATTGGTGAGGATTATTATCAAGCCTTCCCCAGGAAAGGGGGTGTAGGGCTTGGGGGGATATTTTGGGGGAAAACGTCTCCAAGTGGTCTCTTTCCCTGTTCTTTGTTTAAAATGCTTGGTGGTGACAGCAGAGGGTTCAAGGACAAGGCAAAGTTTGTACCATGGGAAAGTTTTTAACCTAAGCTGGTAAGAATAAGCGTAGGGGGTCTTCCATGCAAGTCCCCACATCTGTACCCTAGAATTCAGAGTGGGGAAGGAACCTTGACAGTTGGACATTAGGAAAAGCTTCCAAACTATCAGGGTAGTTAAGCACTGGAATAAATTGCCTAGGGAGCTTGTGGAATCTCCCTTATTGGAGATTTTTAAAAGCGGGTTAGATGGAACACCTGTCAGGGATGGTCGATAATACTTAGTCCTGCCATGAGTGCAGGGGACTGGACTAGTCCTTTCCAGTCCTACAATTCTATGATTTTCTTTTCTTACCTAATAAATATTAGTTAATTTACTATAGACTTGGCTACCAGCATTATCTTTGGTGCGCAATCTAAGATGCAACTTGATTTGGGTGAGTGAATGACCTCTTAAGACTGGGAATAACCTGGAATATTTGTGATTTTTGGTATAAGTGATCATTTATCACATAGTCCAGTTTGTCTGGGTGGCAAGATAGACTGCAGTGTCTAAAGGGACTGTCTGTGACTCTATTATAAGACTACTGTAGTACTTCGGGGGTTCACATTTGGTACAGAATTGGTGAAATCTAGTTATAGAACACACTACCAGTTTGGGGTGTCTGCTCTGCTTTTGACAGTTTCCGTGAGGTAGGCATTCGGGGTTGTAAGCCACTGCAGACAGCCTGACAGATATTATCACCTATGAATTGCATACACTTGCAAAAACAGAGAAGGCAAGCAAGATAATTGATCAAGTTACCTCTCCTGGGGACTAGGGTCACTCTTTTCAAATCTCTGGTCTCTGCTATGTTTGCCCCTGTATCTTTTCCATGCTTTTGTTGTCAATCACCTATCTTTTATCCCCTGATCCATAACTTTGCACAGACTCAGTTTACCAAGTTACCTCATTTGTGTACCTATTCATTCTAAACCCCTTATTAAAACATTTTCGGGTATGAAACACAATAATTAACAAACTAATACATTTTTGCTTATCCTGATAAAACTTACTTTCAACAGTCTACATCGGTCATCCACACTCGTTCCATCCAGTTGTTTTTATCTTTCTGGTCTGTTTTTGTGTCCTTGTTAGCTTGCCTAGTTGCGAGGGACACATGAAGCTAACAATTCCTTCATGACATTCTGCTTCACCCTGCTATTTGCATAGGCCAAGGATTTTATAGACACACAAACAAGGCTTCATGGTTTACACAACCCTGAAGCTGTTTCAGCTAAGTTCTGAAATGCTGCATCAAAGACACATATAAAGCAAAAAATCCTATATATTTTCTTATATTATATATAATAGTCATTTCTCTAACATTATTTAGTATGTGTATTTGACTAACACAATTCACTATGCGTTTTTCTAACAGTGATATGAACACTTGTCCCCTGGAAACTAGACTGACAACACTAAGTCATCTAATACAGAAATAAGATTTTGAAAAATATCTATAAATACACAAAACCTATTTACACAGTTACAGTAACTTACCTCTGCTGCTGTAGAAAAACTGATCAAAATTCCTCCTATCACGGGATACAGCTTCTCGAACAGCTTTACGTGTGATCATCCTGTTTCACCAAAGCATCATATGGGATGCTCTGCGGCTTTTTAAGACACTGTGGATCTGAATCACCTTTCACACTGTAGTGGCTTTATGGTAAAAGGAAATTCATATTAAAAACATGAAATATGATACGACCCTAATAAGAAAGGAGAATCTGCTTGCTTAACTAAGAACTGTAAATTAAAGTAATGAGAAACCAATGTACTATTGCCCTTTTCTGACCCAGGCAGCTAGTTAAGTTTTCAGGCCCTGGGGATGTTCCAATTAGAAGTAGAAATTGATGGAGTCTGGTATTTTCTTTGATGCAATTTACAAGGAATGTACAAAATGCTGCTTCTCTGAATGCAGGAGGAACCAAGAACAAAAGGGTCAATAAAAGCTGCTGCTGGGGGGTGCATTGAAGCAGCAGCAGCAGGGTCTGCCCTCCCTTTCCCACTCTCCCCACAGCTTGCTCCCCTCACTCACTCCTGGGAATCTTGGGCTGGGTGGGGTCCACCTGAGCTGCCTGGCGCTGAGCGCAATGTCTCAGCTCCTCTTCCCCATCTTGAAGATGCCATCTGACTCACCTTAGAGGGCCGTCTGCAAAGCAGGCAGCGGGAAGCACTGGGACTCCAGCAGCAGGGAAGGAGAAGCAGCCCCATGCAGCTGAGGAGGGAGCTCAGCCCGCAGCAGCTGGCCAGCGGCCCTGCTGCTACTTCCTTCCCTGCGCTGCACGGACACAGGATGAGTGCTGCTGCCGGAGGAGCCGCTACCTCCTTGCTGCTGGGCGTCTTGGCAAGAAGCAGCCTGCGAAATCGGGGAGTGGGGCACATGACCCGGCATTCCGCCCCACCCCACCCATTGCCTCTGACCAGACTAAAAACTCTCTAGGGTTTTTCAGGGTCACACTGTGCATAGAACACACACTCTCTCTCTCTCTCCACCCATCCCCACCCCTACAACTACCCCGGTCACAATACCCAGTGAAACCCTTCCACCTATATGCTGCTAGTTTCTGGGCAGACTCAAATTAGGCCTTGTTTTAGTTGTAACCCCTTAGGAGTTTCTTACAACTTAAGTGAAAGTTGCATTCAAACTTAATCTCAAAGGGTATGTCTACATTGCAATTAGACACCCATGGCTGGCCTACGCCAGCTGACTTGGGCTTGCAGGACTCAAGCTAAGGGGCCGTTTAATTCCAATGTAGACGTTCAGGCTTGGGCTGGAGCTTGGGGTGCAGCCCGAGCCTTAACAACTAAACTGCCCCTCAGACTGATCCCCACAAGCCCAAATCAGCTGGCATGGGCCAGCCACAGGTGTCTAATTGCAGTAGAGACATATGCAAAGAGGTTTGTGATCCAAGCAGTCACTAGTACTTTTCAGAATAACAGTGTAGAGGCAGATTTCACAGGAATTAATTCATCCATTTTCTGTAGTTCTAGCCTCAGGTGAAAGTTCCAAAGATTTAGGAGGGATATTGATCTTTTTCAAAAATGCCATATTAGCATTGTGCTGTCACTCTCAGTCTCACCTTCTAAAGATAAACCTCAACCACTGATCACATTTTGCAAGGAAGGATAAATATCTCGTGCACTTTAGAGGGTCTAACCATAATATGCTTCCAGCTTTATACAATAGAATTTTTTCTTTTAAATACCAAATGCTCCATCGCTGATCTGGTAATTTTGTGCAGTTTATTGTAAGATGGCTCTGCTGATCTTTCTTTGTTGCAAACTGCTTTCATGATGGATTAACTTCTTTTAAAAAAAAAAAGGAAGCTCCACTATTATGTGAATGAGAAAAAGTTAGTAAAAAAATAAGAAAATAAATATTTTTAAAAGTTTGGATATACCTCCGTAAACAGTTATCCACAAACTGTTTAGCTGATTGTTTCTTCAGGATAACCTTAGAAGCATTATGGCTTCATGCATTCATTTGTTTTGAATGATATTTTGTTGTGGTTAGTGAAAAGAAATACTTCTGTAAACCAATACAACAATGAGGAATCAGGAAAATATTAAATTAACTGCATATTTAATGGTTCTGCAGCATAGTATCACAGGATGACCACTGATTTACAGAGTCTGGTATTTTTTCATAAGTAATTTGATTGGATGTTCAGAATATACAATATTTGTAAACAATAAGACAACTTTTTGTAGCTCCTCCCACAATGAAAAAGAGCTTATTGTACAAGTGAAGCTAATTGGCACCACACGATTTTCTCTCAAAGGGAAATTAAGTTTATGGAATAGAAAAGACCTATATATATGTGACAGAAGTAAATTTAATATAAATGTGTATCATTTCTCAAAAGTTTTATTTAATGATTTTCAGTTTCTAAATATTACTTCATTATGCAATGTAATTGGGTGAATGTAACTGCTATCTGGGTGCTGTGGGTAGCTTCCAAGGCCAATGTAAATCCTACAGAAACATGATGCATATATTGGTTGCTTTCGATACAACTAATTTTACAGAACCGATACTGCAATTAGATTTCTCCAGAATAAATATATCAATACATCAACATGTCGTAAGTGTCACTAAATCTTATATGAAAGGCCTTTATTGCTAGAAAACATAGGGCCCAGTCCAGTCCCACTGAAGTCAATAGAACGTCCATTGATTTGAATAATGCAGGCTTGGGCTATTAATATAGATGTAACTTTAACAACTACAAACAATATAGGACTTGTGACTTTCTAAATACATTTTGATGAAGGCACAAAGATTAGATAAGAACCATTGATCGAAGGACAATTTTTATTTATTTGTTTTTTAATATTTGCTTTTTTAAAGGGGTGACAAACTGTGTAGGCTTCTAAATTCTGCTAGAAGAATAGCCCCAGCCATACTTTTTTTTCTATTGCTCAGTAAGAAATGTGTGAGCAGCACTGATTCACATCCACCAGCTATGTTTTATGACAACTGACAGACAATTTACAGTTTTCACAATAGCTTAGTAATGGGATTTAAATGAACATGTTCAAGTTCCAGGTATGAGCCTGCTATTAAAATTGAGAATATTATCTGTTTTTAACCAGGAAATGTGAGTGTTGCATGTGGGGCTTTAAAGGGGTCAGCCACCTTGTGAGAGTCCTCCCACTCCAGTTCCTTGCTGATCCCAAAGCAAGCTCACTTCTATCCGGTGCTACTTCTTTTTTCTCCCCTTGCCAGCCAGTTTCTCTGACAACAAGCCCTCCAGCTCTCTTCTTAGTGGCCAGTCCCAGGGATTAACTGGCCTCTCTTCCAAACTGCCTTTATCTCTGCTATCTAGAGAAGAAGCCCATTTCTCCCATCTTCCAAAATTTCAATTTGAAATTTCAGGCCTCTCTTGTTGTGGCTCTTTCATCCAAGGTCATATATGTTCAATTTCCTCCATAGCGGCTAGTTTCCAATGACACCCCTCTGTCAGAGAGGTCAAGCTTTCTACATAGAATCATAGAAGATTAGGGTTGGAAGGGACCTCAGGAGGTCATCTAGTTGCACCCCCTGCTCAAAGCAGGAAACCATCTTCCCCTCCCCTTGCACATTTGGCATCACTAAAAGGTGTTGCCAGGACTGCAACATCCACTTTTATGCAGCCATAGGAATTTGTGTCAGGACATAGGAACTCCTCTTAAACTGCAGGACAGGCCCTATGATGATGTGCAGGACAAACATCTGGATGTGCATGAAAGGTGAAAGAAAGAGATCTCTGTTGTAATACCCTTTATGCCATTCCTGGACAAGGAAGGGAACATACAGAGAAAAATATAAACACTGAGAAAGCACAAATCATTTATAATGACAAAGAAAGTGATAAAGAAGTATACTGAATTCTAAGGTTATAAAAAAACAAAATAGGAACAGTAGTCAATCTATGGGAGTCCATCAAACACTCCCATTCCTTTCTGGGCTTTAATATAGACCCCAAATACCACCCACTGCATAGTTTTCTTGGGTTCCCTGGAGGTTGACACAGAATCTATGCAAGACAAAAATACATTTAATGTGTCTCAAACCACTGCCCGACTTTGACTCAGACTTGAAGACATTAGATATTGTGTCTTGTACCATGAACAGGCTGGGTAACCTGCCCTCTAGTGCAGGGGTCTCAAATGAACATGAGGGCCACATGAGGACTAGTACATTGGCTCGAGGGCCGCACCACTGACCACCCCCCGCTGCCTTGCCCCTGCCCCCACTCCACCCCTTCTGTGAGGCCCCGCCCCTGCCCTGCCTCTTCCCACCCCTTCCCTGCCCCGATTCCAACCCCTTCCCTGAAATCCCCGCCCCAACTCCACCCCCTCCCTTCCCTCAGAAGGTGCAGGAGGGGTGCAGGGTGCAGCAGGAGCTCAGGGCAGGGGGATGGGGTGCAGGACGGGTGTGGGAATGGCAGGGGGCTCAGGGCAGGGGGGTCAGGGTGCAGGAGGTGTGTGGGGTGAAGCAGGGGGCTCAGGGCAGGGGGTTTGGCTGCAGGAGGGGTTCGGTGGGCGGGTCCGGCATGGCCACGTTTCCCGGCCAATGGGAGCTTTGGGGGAGGTACCCGGAGGAGTAGCCAGGGCAACACACAGACCCCCTTTGCCCCACCCTCCCACAGGTCCCGGCCTGCTTCCCGGAACAGCGCGGGGACAGGGCAGACAGGCAGGGAGTCTGCCCTGCCCCTGGTGTGCACCGGGCCGGAGCCACTCTAGGTAAATGCTGGGGGGTGGGGGGGCCCACAGAAAATAACCCCATGGGCCTCATGCGGCCCGCATGTTTGAGACCCCTGCTCTAGTGAGTCTATCAGAGTTTTCTTCCAGTTTCCAATCAGTTTCCAAGCTGTACAAACTTTGGGGTAATGATCTATTATTTCTCCAGTTGTCTTGCAGACGTGGTCTTAGAATGTGTATAATCTAGGGACAGATCAGCAACAATGAAGGCAGGGACTGTGTTTTCTTCTATGTTTGTACAATGCCTCGTACGGCAAGGACTCTGAGCACTATTGTAATATAAATATTAAATAATAATCCCCAGTAGCTCTAAGGTCCGTATAAACAGTCCCCTGCACCCATGGGAAACCCCATTGAAGAAAGTGGGGTACGATATGGTACCAAGGGTCTGCCCAGATGGGCCAGCTTGGAGGATCAGGGCCGCCATTTTCAGTTGGACAATATGGGAGATTTAACACATTACAGGCAAATGTGAACTGCATATCAGGTTAAAATGGAAGCACTTGTGATGTCCCAAACTTAGCATCCCTTCTTGGTGCCACCAGCTTCTATCTTGGCTTCAATATCTGGAATACATTAGTCACCAGCTTGTGGCTTGCAAAGTCTAATAGAGGTCTCACTCATAAATCATTTGTTTTCTTTGGTTCACTAAATGGCTGCTATTGTTTGAAAACCAATCTAATCAAATATAGGGTCCTTCTAATCCCAAGGGACCAGCCACTTAGCCAGGTGAATATAAATCAGATTTTACCCAATAATCAGGCTGATGCCAATCCTTTAGTAACTAAAAACTAAAGGTTTAATAATGCAAAAAAAGAAGAGAGTTATAAATGGTTAATAGATCATATATATACACACAAGTAATTTTTCAGTGTTCATAGGTCAGGATCATAGTAGTGATGGAATGAACTGCCATCTTACAAAAGTCTCTCCCTGGAATTTCCCAAACAGGTTGAGGGTCATTAGTCCTTGTTTACAGCATCCTTGTTAGAAATCCAGAGGATTTTTCACATATTAAAAATGCAGAAAAACTAACAGTTAGCAGTTATATAACTTTCTAAGCCACGTTCAGACATTAATTTAATGACTTATACTAATTTATTATAAAAAATTATAGCACTAGTATTTTTCACTAATAATTAATAATACTTAGCATTTGTACAGTGCCTTTTATCTCAGGATCTCAAAGCTCTGGAAAAAGGTGAATAACTATAAAATAAACTGTAAAAGTAGATGAATTCAGACTGACGTTTTTTGTATGTGAAATAGGTTATACACATATAATTCAGGATTTCGAGGAATAATTTAAATCCAGGATTAGATTAAAGGCCAAAGATTAAGTATCTTTGACTGCAAACTGTTGCTACATTTGGGAAGCAGTGTGTGGGTGGGTGGGTGGGTGTGTGGAGAGAGAAAGGCTGATGGACTGTTGTTTTATATTATTATTCATTATTTCTAATACCATAGGATTTAGGAGTCCTAATCATAGATCGCCAGAACCCCTCTTGTGCTAGGTGCTGTAACACAGAACAAAAAGATGGTCTCAGCTCCAATAATCTTACAATCCAAGTATAAGACAAAGACAACAAATAGATACAGACAGATGGGAGAGTACAATGAGACAATATTGGTCAGCATGAGAGCCAGTGATATCAGGACCAAGCAGCCTAACCATTGTAAAGATTTTTGTAGTTTTCATAGCAAAAGAGTTTTAGGGAGGGATTTGAATGTGGGTAATTAGGACACTTTATCAGTTTTTACAGGAAGCTCCCCCAGGCTTGAGGGATGCCATGTGAGAAAGCATGAAGGTGCTTGGTTGAAAATTCAACAAGTGGAATCAGGGGCTGATCAGAGGCAGGAGTCAACATCTCAATAATGAATGAGAAATGATAGGTCAACTAAAGTAAGAAACTATTTTAACTTTCTATTTTCAGAGTTTAGAACTGATTTTAGGCATATCTCTCAATCTTTCTGTGCCTCAGTTCCCCATATGTAAAGTAGGGATAATAATACTCTCTTTGTCCTGCTCTTTATCCCTATTTAAAATGTACAATATTAGATCTCTAAATATGTGTTTGTAGAGCACCTTGAATAACGTGAGGATAACTAAGTAGTTTAAGGCAGTGCATTGAGGTCCCAGTTTCCCCTGGGGGCATAGGTTTGAATACCCTCCTCACAACAGGCTGAGCTTTTCTTGAATTTGTTTGGGGGTCATGGTGAATAATCAGCTGAATATGAGCTCCCAGTGTGATGCTCGGGCCAAAAGAGCTCATATGAATTTGGGGTGCATGAATATAGAGTAGGAGTAGAGAGGTTATTTTACCTCTGTATTGGTACTGGAGCAACTGCTGGTGCCCACAATTCAAGAGGGATGCTGATAAACTGGAGAGGGTTCAGAGAAGATCAATGAGCATGATTAAAAGCGAACAGCGGAGAGGCTAACAGAGTGAGTTTGCCTGGGATCTGTCTGAGAGGAGGTACGCTAAGTGCTGCATTAGGGGGGCCTGTGTTGGTGAGTATCTGAGTGTCTGTTGCGGGGACAGTTTGTCAGTTTGACCGTGTACTTGATTGTTTTAAAAGTGTGAATTGGGAGTGCTTTGTTCCAGGTGAGCCTTGAGTAGGCCTGACTGTTATAAAAAGCCAGTCAGCTGCGTACCAGCTGAGTGGCGAACACCGGAGAGGTGAACAGAAGGAGTTTGCCTTGGAGTTTGCCTGAGGAGAGCCCACTGAGACTTTCATCTTGCAGGCTTCTCTGAGTAGTTACTACAACTCCTGAGGAAGCTCGTAGAAGGAAGGTAATATGGACAGGGAGCGTTCAGCTGTTGTGACTGGCACAGGATGTGCCATGTTTGCCTTTCTTCCACAGGACAGAAGCGACTTTGTCTGTACAAAGTGCAAGCTGGTCTCCATATTGGAAGAGAAGGTTCAAGGTCTGGAGAAACAAGTATCGACCCTGTGTTGCATAAGAGAAACTGAAGATTTCCTGGACAGACATCAGGATATGCTTCTACAGGCACAATATTCTGCAGATTCAGAGCAGGCTGCGCAGCAGGGACAGAAGGACGGTGAAGAAATTTGGCAGCATGTGACCTCCAGGAAAAGAAAGGGGAGTGTCCATATACCAGCAATGCAGATACAGGTAAGTAACTGTTTTCATGTTCTCTCCACAGGTACTGATGCGGAGAGTGGACTAGATGATACATCTGAGGGAAGGGAGCAGGAGGAGACCCTGCTGATTGGAAGGCATGAGGTGCACTGCCCTAGGGATGGGGGTGCCACAACCACCCCTCCCAAGAGAAGGAGGTGGGTGGTGGTGGTTGGGGACTCTGTCCTCAGGGGGACTGAATCATCTATCTGCCGCCCTGACCGGGAAAACCGAGAAGTCTGCTGTTTGCCAGAAGCTAGAATTCACAATGTGAAGGAGAGACTGCAGAGACTCATCAAGTCCTTGGATCGCTACCCCTTCCTGCTTCTCCACATGGGCACCAGTGATACTGCCAACAATGACCTTGAGCGGATCACTGCAGACTACATGGCTCTGGGAAGAAGGATAAAGGAGTTTGAGGTGCAAGTGGTGTTCTCGTCCATCCTCCCCGTGGAAGGAAAAGGCCTGGGTAGAGAACGTCGAAGCGTGGAAGTCAACGAATGGTTATGCAGGTGGTGTCGGAGAGAAGGCTTTTGGATTCTTTGACGATGGGATGGTGTTCCAAGAAGGAGGAGTGATAGGCAGAGATGGGCTCCACCTAACGAAGAGAGGGAAGAGCATCTTTGCGAGCAGGCTGGCTAACCTAGTGAGGAGGGCTTTAAACTAGGTTCACTGGGGGAAGGAGACCAAAGCTCTGAGGTAAGTGGGGAAGTGGAATACAGGGAGGAAGCACGAGTGGGAGAGAACAAGAGGGGAGGGCTCCTGCCTCATACTGAGAAAGCGGGATGATCAGCGAGTTATCTTAAGTGCCTGTACACAAATGCAAGAAGCCTGGGAAACAAACAGGGAGAACTGGAAGTCCTGGCACAGTCAAGGAATTATGATGTGATTGGAATAACAGAGACTTGGTGGGATAACTCACATGACTGGAGTACTGTCATGGATAGATATAAACTGTTCAGGAAGGACAGGCAGGGCAGAAAAGGTGGGGGAGTTGCATTGTATGTAAGAGAGCAGTATGACTGCTCAGAGCTCCGGTATGAAACTGCAAAAAAACCTGAGAGTCTCTGGATTAACTTTAGAAGTGTGAGCAACATGGGTGATGTCATGGTGGGAGTCTGCTATAGACCACCAGACCAGGGGGATGAGGTGGATGAGACTTTCTTCCAGCAACTAACGGAAGTTACTAGATCGCAGGTCCCGGTTTTCATGGAAGAGTTCAATTACCCTAATATCTGCTGGGAGAGCAATACAGCGGTGCACAGACAATCCAGGAAGTTTTTGGAAAGTGTAGGGGACAATTTCCTGGTGCAAGTGCTGGAGGAACCAACTAGGGGCAGAGTTCTTCTTGATCTGCTGCTCACAAACTGGGAAGAATTCAGAGGGGAAGAAAAAGTGGATGGGAACCTGGGAGGCAGTGACCATGAGATGGTTGAATTCAGGATCATGACACAAGGAAGAAAGGAGAGCAGCAGAATATGGACCCTGGACTTCAGAAAAGCAGACTTTGAGTCCCTCAGGAAACTGATGGGCAGGATCCCCTGGGAGAATAACATGAGGGGGAAAGGAGTCCAGGAGAGCTAGCTGTATTTTAAAGAATCCTTATTGAGGTTACAGGGACAAACCATCCCAAAGTGTAGAAAGAATAGTAAATATGGCAGGCGACCAGCTTGGCTTCACAGTGAAATCCTTGCTGATCTTAAACACAAGAAAGAAGCTTACAAGAAGTGGAAGCTTGGACAAATGACTGGGGAGGAGTATAAAAATATTGCTCAGGCATGCAGGAGTGAAATCAGGAAGGCCAAATCACACTTGGAGTTGCAGCTAGCAAGAGATGTTAAGAGTAACAAGAAGGGTTTCTTCAGGTATGTTAGCAATAAGAAGAAAGTCAAGGAAAGCATGGGCCTCTTACTGAACGAGGGAGGCAACCTAGTGATAGAGGATGTGGAAAAAGCTAATGTACTCAATGCTTTTTTTGCCTCTGTCTTCACGAACAAGATCAGCTCCCAGACTACTGCACTGAGCAGCACAGCATGGGGAGGAGGTGACCAGACCTCTGTGGAGAAAGAAGTGGTTCGGGACTATTTAGAAAAGCTGGATGAGCACAAGTTCATGGGGCCAGATGTGCTGCATCCAAGAGTGCTAAAGGAGTTGGCAGATGTGATTGCAGAGCCATTGGTCATTATCTTTGAAAACTCATGGCGATCGGGGGAGATCCCGGACGACTGGAAAAGGCTAATGTAATGCCCATCTTTAAAAAAGGGAAGGAGGAGTATCCGGGGAACTACAGGCCAGTCAGCCTCACCTCAGTCCCTGGAAAAATCAAGGAGCAGGTCCTCAAGGAATCAATTCTGAAGCACTTAGAGGAGAGGAAAGTGATCAGGAACAGTCAGCATGGATTCACCAAGGGCAAGTCATGCCTGACTAATCTAATTGCCTTCTATGACGAGATAACTGGCTCTGTGGATGAGGGGAAAGCAGTGGACGTGTTATGCCTTGACTTTAGCAAAGCTTTTGACACGATCTCCCACGGTATTCTTGCCAGCAAGTTAAAGAAGTACGGCTGGATGAATGGACTATAAGGTGGATAGAAAGCTGGCTAGATTGTCGGGCTCAAAGGGTAGTGATCAATGGCTCCATGTCTAGTTGGCAGCCGGTATCAAACTGATTCCCCCAAGGGTCTGTCCTGGGGCCGGTTTTGTTCAGTATCTTCATTAATGATCTGGAGAATGGCGTGGACTGCACCCTCAGTAAGTTTGTAGATGACACTAAACTGGGAGGAGTGGCAGATATGCTGGAGGGTAGGGATAGGATACAGAGGGCCCTAGACAAATTAGAGGATTGGGCCAAAAGAAATCTGATGAGGTTCAACAAGGACAAGTGCAGAGTCCTTCACTTAGGTCGGAAGGATCCAATGCACCGCTACAGACTAGGGACCGAATGGCTAGGCAGCTGTTCTGCAGAAAAGGACCTAGGGGTGACAGTGGACGAGAAGCTGGATATGAGTCAACAGTGTGCCCTTGTTGCCAAGAAGGCTAACACCATTCTGGGGTGTATAAGTAGGGGCATTGCCAGCATATCGAGGGACATGCTCATTCCCCTCTATTCGACATTGGTGAGGCCTCATTTGGAGTACTGTGTCCAGAAGGATGTACAAAAATTGGAAAGCATCCAGCGAAGGGCAACAAAAATGATTGGGGACTGGAACACATGACTTATGAGGAGAGGCTGAGGGAACTGGGATTGTTTAGTCTGCGGAAGAGAAGAATGAGGGGAGATTTGATAGCTGCTTTCAACTACCTGAAAGGGGTTCCAAAGAGGATGGATCTAGACTGTTCCTAGTGGTAGCTGATGACAGAACAAGGAGTAATGGTCTCAAGTTGCAGTGGAGAAGGTTTAGGTTGAATATTAGGAAAAACTTTTTCACTAGGAGGGTGGTGAAGCACTGAAATGTGTTACCTAGGGAGGTGGTGGAATCTCCATCCTTAGAGGTTTTTAAGGCCCGGCTTGACAAAGCCCTGGCTGGGATGATTTAGTTGGGGATTGGTCCTGCTTTGAGCAGGGAGTTGGACTAGATTACCAACCCTGAGATTCTATGATTGAAAACATGCCTTGTAGTAATAGATTCAAAGAGCTCAAGCTATTTTGCTCAATAAAGAGAAAGTTAAGGGGTGACTTGATTACAGTCTAAAAGTACCTACCTGGAGAACAAATTTTTTTAATGGGCTCAATCTAACAAAGAAGGGTATAACCTGATCCAATGGGTGGAAGTTGAAGATAAACAAATTCAGCCTGGAAATAAGATATAAATTTTTAATGGTGAGAGTAATAATAAAATTGTGTGCTAAATATACATTTCCACAGTGACCAAAACATTCTGTATTAACCCTTTAGCTATCTTTGCTGGCCCATAAACGCTACAGAGACTCATATGTTCATCTCTTCCTAGAACTAGTAGTTAAATAGCCAGCTAGTAATCTTTTACCCATCCATCCTAGATTCAAAGAGTTCAATCCTGAGGCCCACTCTGGTCCCTTTCCATCACTCCCGTGGTATATAGGAGCTGGATACCAGCCATATGTCCTCAACTGCGGATTCTCCTAGTGTTGATGAGTTCCTAGGTGGCATAGAGCCAGCTTAGTTGCCTGAGGAGCATGCTGAGGTGTTCCTAGGAGGAAGGTGGCAGTCCATTCCCAACTGGTACACGGTGCCAAATCTAGGTAGGTGTGCTTCACAGTGGCCATGGAGCCATTTTATCTTGAGTTAGAATGGGGAAAAGCAATACCTCTCACTTCCTCTTCCTGCCAAGATGACTGCAGCCTTAAATGGTGGGGCTGAAGGAGGCTTTGGTTCTCCAGTAGGTTCTCTGCATATGATGGTGGCAGAGTCTGTTTGTTTGGAGGCTGATGTAGAAGTTAGTGTGCGCAGACTGGTAGATCTAGTGTTACTATCAGCCAATGTTATGGGACTTGGGGTTTGTGGTCCCTGGGGATTTGGGTCCCCAGGCCAAAGGCACCTGTGGGGAATCTGTCTTAGGAATTGCAGTGGGTAGGTGGGGGGGATGGGGAAGGATTTGGGGTGAAGGGATAGGTGATAGGAGTACATGTTCAAAAAGAAAAAGAGGCTTGCTTTGCCTGCTCTTGGAGAGTGGCTGCCAGACAGAGCTCTGAGTATGGAGGGGGTGGAACTAGTTCTATGTACTCTGGGAAATGATTTGCAGTGTGTGTCCTCTATCTCAGCTCTGCATGGGGTCTTGAGGAGGAGGAAGAATGCAGTGGAGTTTTGGCCCAGTTGGAGTGTATCAGAAATGTGGCTGTGGCTTTCCTTTCCCCTGTGAGGGGAGGAGGAGGAATACTGTGGTCGCTTCCAGTCCAGGGGCTCTATTCACTTTAAGGGACTCCACTCCGAGAGTTATTAAGGGTAGAAGTCGATCACAGGGAAAAGTGGCCCACACGAGGTATTCTTTAGACTCTGAAAAGGGGTCTTTTGTTTTTCCTTCCACCTGAGGTTCCCAGCAACACAAAAGAGAAATCTTAATACTGATGAGGGAGCTCAAAGGCCTGTCATGAGTGAGCAACTGAGGAAGAATGACAATAAAGAAGGACATGAGGTGTCTGTTTCCAGCCATGTGTCTCCTGAGGGGCTGCCTGGGAAGATATCCTATGTAGCAGTTACAGCTGGTCAGGATTGAGCTTCTGGGCAAAACTCATCACAATGGAGCATTATTTTAGGATACCTCGACAAAAATATATCATTCAAGTGTGATACCTAGGGGACATGGACAAATGTCCCACTAGGGATTTAGTTGTTGAGATTCTTTTATTAATATCTTTAGGAGTGTCTCCTTCACAGATGTAAGCTATAATACACCTGTCCAGCAGCAGAGAATTCAATGTTAGATTTTACCCTTATGGTGAAGTGGAATTTTTCTGGGAGCAGTCTGGAATTAGAAAGGGGACTAGGGTTTGGGATGATATAATAGCCATTTCTTTATTCCAACCTGCTATTAAGCCTGTGACTGTTTTCTTCCACAATGAATATATATATGAAGCAGATGTTCTGCATTGGGTTTCATGTTATGCTAAAATGTTGGAGCCTCCAGTTGAAGTTTATGATTGATTTACAGTTTGGAATGGTGAATTTAAAGGCACCATTGTACTCTAGTAGATTAATACAGCACATCTCCCTTATGAATTTTATTTAGATTCTGAGTGGGATTACTGTAAGTATGCTGGGGGGGCCATGCACTTTTTTTACCTGTGACTCTACAGAGCATTTTAGGATGGGCTGTGAGGTGAGGAAGTACATGTGCTGTGGTGCTAACACACACAAGACTGCAGACTGAAGGGACATCTTTCGATGTAATATGTGTGGGGAAAGCAGATAGATTTATAGGCCCAGAGGTGTGGCATAATAGAGAAAGACATCATTCCAACCTGTCAAGGACCCTTCCTCCTTCCCTGACTTGCTAGTTGGGTAGCAGGTTTTGATGCACTCAACTGCAGGAGCAGTAGAGTTTCATGAAGCCAGATAAGGAACGATAGAATCAAGAAGAATGCTGGGTTATAGTCACTGAGGGCAGCCTACTCCTGTCAGAACCACACAGCATTTTCACAGTTCCAGTGGCTAACAGGTTTGCTGCATTAGGTGTTCTTGTGGACGAGGGAAAACAGAGGGAGGAGCCTGTGGGTACATTGCCCGCACATTTATTAGAGGAACTCAGCTTGCACAAGCTCAGAAAAACCTATCAGAGTTGGGTTGAGGATCTGGGGCCTCAGGAGGCCCCTGTTTGAGAACAACAAACTAGACAATAAGAAAAAAGAGGTCAAAGAGAAGGAAAGAGTGAGAGAAAGGAGTAAGTCAGAGCAATTAGTAGCAATGACAACGCAGTCAACTCAGTGGGGATTACAAGCATCTGTGACAACTGGACTTGAGCATTTATTTAGATGGTAGTGAAAATTTGAACTTAAAACCTGCCCTCCATTCTGACCTTGCGCCAAAAGCAGATGATTTTTCAATTTTTGGAGGGGCAGAGTTTGGATCTAGTGGGGATCCATAAAAAAATACTATGTTCTTGGTGTGATGTAATGGGAGCTCAGAGAGATTGGAAGAGGGGCCCATCTTTTTCATCCATGGGGCCTAATACTTATGATGGAGGGAGGATACTGTTTTATATTTCTGTAGTATTGGTGTGGAGGATGGTAAAACTGCAGCCAGGAAGGGGGTTATTCATGGATTCTGTTTGGGTGTGAGATATCATTGTGTCACCATCTATGGCCCACAGCATCAGAAGCTGGGGAAAGATCTTTTTATAGAGATTGTTTCTATCTTAATGACATCTCAACAGATGTTGTGAATGGAGGATTTTGATTGTTTAGTTGCAGTGACTAACAGAGAAGCAACCTAAAGGGTTACTTGCTGATGAAACTTACTTACAAGCAGTGTGTGATACCATTGGGTTAAAGGATGTTTTGGGGCATCCTCATTTAAGAAAGGAGGGGGCATTTACATTTTTAGAGGCTAATCGGGTAGTCAATTGGACAGGTTGTATGTGATCAAACGTCACTGATCAAACGATGTGCAGTGCAGAGTTTTCTGACCACTGCTTGGGCTGTGTTGAACTTGGGAGTATGGAACAGTAGCTTTTGGCCAGAGTTATTGGAAACTAAATAATTATTTATTCAATAATGCAGTTGTAGTTGGAAAGGCTGAAGGCATTGTTATGGAATAAGAAACAGTTTGGGAGTTTTATGCATCCCAGATGGAATGGTGGGAATGGACCAAAGTGGAGCCTGGAGATCTCTCTATGTTCCTCTTCAGGACATCTGTACACAACTGATTACAAGCATTATTTAGTATTGAAGAGCTATTTGACAGATCTTCATGGTCGATTGTGAGATGGGGAATACAAAGAAATAAGGGTCTTAGAAGAAGTTAAGGAAATGGTACAGTATTGAAGGAGAAAGCTGGAATCAATTAAATCTGCAAAGAACTTTTAGGACAAAAAGTGGAACAGCCTCCTCTGATATATTTGCAGGGTGAGATGGGTGGGAACGAGGAAAGCTATATAGATACATTCTGTGAGAAGGCAAGTCCCTTGATTTCCCTGTTGTATTGTTTTTCTTTGGACCCTTTGCTGCAGGAAGCATATGGTAACAGGATTTCAGAGCTTAAATGTATAGTTTAAGGGAGAATTTCACTCTGTCAATGTCCATGTCAATTTTCACCCATGTGGATGATGTCACAGTGCTAGAGCCAGGCCAAAAGATAGAGAGATTTTTTGACACCTTAAACAGTTGTTCAGCTGCAGCCCGAGCAGCTATCAACATGAAAAAGAGCAAAGGTTTGTGGGTGGGGATTTTGGGTTACTCTTTTACTCTTTCAGAGAAGCTGCAAATTGTGATGAGCCCTTGCAGGGTTATAGATACTTTGGGAGTAACTTTTAGCAGTGATTCAGTAGCTGAGCTGAACTGGGAGAGAAATTTGCCTCCTGTTAGGTTAAAGATGATGAGTGGAAGACATGGACCCTGACATTGTCAGGAAGGATGATGTTAATTAAAACATTCTTGTTACCTCTTTGCTTTTATGTGGAATATTTGTATCCTTCCCCTAGAAAATTATTGGTTAAATTATTGGTTATTTTTTTTCAGCTGCTGTGGGTCAATAAATATAATCTAGTGAAGAGAGTATAGTCAATGTGCTAGTTAAGGAGGGTTTGGTGGTGGTGTCCCCTGAAGCTTTCTTAATGATGTTGTTTTTGTATTAATTTTCATAGGGTTTTTGCAGTTGGAGGTAGGGGATGGCCACTTACTTTCCAGTATTACTGGGAAATGTCACAGGGGAAAATAACGAGGAGTCCAATGGCACCTTAAAGACTAACAGATTTATTTGGGCATAAGCTTTCATGGGTAAAAAACCCACTTCATCTGAAGAAGTGAGTTTTTCAAATAAATCTGTTAGTCTTTACAGTGCGACTGGAGTCCTCGTTGTTTCTGTGGACCCCTCTGGTATAAGGAGAAGATAAGGAGTAACTGGTGAGGGAAAAACAGGATGCAGCCCCTAAATAGGGATTTTTCCTGAAACAGCCCAGCAGGCCCCCTCTTACATACAACTTGCTTTAAGATGCATTTCCCATTGGCAATTCAGGCAACAGCATCCCAGCACAGTAGGTCACAGTTTAGGAGAGTACTATACCAGAGGGTGCTTAAGAAATATTTTTCAGAATGCCACTTAGCAATACTGAATTGTCCAGAAGATTGTCTCTGCGGGGAACTGTTGTACTTTTGAAATAATAGAGTTCCCTTCAAGTACAGGGACATACAGAGATCCCACAGCAATTTCTGCCATAGAAAATCAGGGTCTATGCAACAAAACATGAAGACAGCTTTCCTGTCTCTGTTGAAAAGTGATTTTTGTGAGGGAGGCAAAGAGGAACTAACAGGGGAGCCAGACAGATCCACATACCATAATCCTCTGGTAGGTGTGCAAACAAACACTAATGGCTCAGAGTTCAGATGCCTCTACAGAAGTCACAATGTTGAAACCTAAAAAGGAACAAGAAAACTCAGTTATTGTCTTTTCTTTTTTTTTTTAATTTCTCTTTAGCTACAGATCACTGTCTCTGGAGGATCCCAAGAGGAGAAAAACCTCACTTTAGAGCTTAGGCACAATATTGTGTTTATCAAATGTGGTAAAAAATCAAATTGCAGGGAGTCCTGATTTCTAATGGGAAAATCATGCTTGTCTTGTACTGCAAGATTCTGGATGATGAATCCTTGTACTCAGAAAGCATCAAGTGAAATGCTGCAATAATCATTTCCAAGATTCTTAAATATTAACTCTTATTTCTTCACTATTGGCAGATGCTGGGCTGATACAGAAAGGAATGGCAAGCTTTGAATCAGTTTGCCTGTGTAGCAGCAAAGATATTAATAGAGTTCTCCAAAGTTGCCATTTAATAGCTTGGGTATTAACAACAACATTTGATTTATGGAGTATTTGATAACAATGCTTGCTTCGCTCACAGAAACTTGTGCATTAAAAAGCCAGCAGTTTCCATAGTGGTGACTGAAATTACCTATCTTAGGTCTTGTTTACCATCATTTTTTCATCACTTTTTAACTGAATTTATGGAAAAACTCATTTAACTAAATGGGTGCAAACCACTAGTGTGGATGCCATTATAGCATTATAAAAGTATGTATTATATCAATGTAATTTGTATCAGTAAATAAGTGTGCCCACACTAAGGGTTATACTGATTTAGTTAAATTGGAACAACAACTGAGAGTAGAAAAAGATATCTAAAGTAACGGTGTACAATTGTTGGCAGATGTTGACTGGTCAGGCTTTGAATTTACTGGCTAGATTCTATAACATTTTCCTCAGACCTCAGAAATCAATGATGTCAAGAAGCCCTGGTACACATAACACACACAAAACAGCTATTTACATCCAGAATGTTTTTAAGGACAAAAATGGCCTTTTGCTATTGTAAATTTTTCAGCTGTAATGTCACATAAATCACACTCAATACAGAACTGGCAAAAAAAACCCTAAATATTCAGTGATTTCATTTTGATTGAAAACATTTCCACATTGCTCTTTATAGCATTTTGATAAATTATGCAGGTATTTTGGTCATACTTTCTTCAAACCTAGCCCTTTTTGAAGCTCCAAACATGTAGTAACCATTCTACTAGAGATGGCAGTGGGGAGAGGAGCACAAATTACCC
Organism: Lepidochelys kempii; assembly: GCF_965140285.1. Taxonomy (NCBI): domain Eukaryota; kingdom Metazoa; phylum Chordata; order Testudines; family Cheloniidae; genus Lepidochelys; species Lepidochelys kempii. The sequence goes on from NC_136382.1 coordinate 62,581,722, forward strand.
ATTTCAGAGGACTGTTCTTTCTAGCTACAATCAAAGCAGCTTCAATAATTTTCTTCAGAGCTCGCTGGAATTTTTCAATGAAACATTTTTGTCAAAAATGCCAATTTGTTGAAATCAAAATATTTTCTGGGGAAGGGTTGGTTTCAACAAATTTCTCAGCCCAAGAAAAGTTTGAAAAAAGGTTCAAAATTGTTGAACGATTTCATTTCAATATTTTCTAAATAAAAAACTAGTTTTCTGGCAAAACAACTTTTTGTTTTGAAATTTAAGTTACCTGTAGTAACAAGATTTTCCAGTTTAAAATGGGCAAAATCAAAATTAAACATTTTTAAATTGTCAAAATGAAATATTTCAATTCTGAATCAAACTTTTTTGGATTTTTTTTTTTTTGATTCTTGAAAATTTTGTAGATTGAATTATTATCCTGATTTGGGATGGGATAAATTTTCAAAATCTCAAAAATTTTCATGAGACAGGAAAACTTGTTTCCTCCATAGCTCTACTTTTCTTTTACCTGAGCGTATGTCTACACTGGAAATGCTACAGTAACACAGCTGTACTGCTGCAGCTGCCTTGTTGGAATGTAGACACTTATTATAGTGTCAGAAGGCGTTTTAGTAAATCCATCTTTCTGAGAGGTGCTAGCTAGGTCTAGGGATCAACCTAGCAGTGTCTACACTCAGGCTTAGGTCGGCTTTATTACAGAACACAGGGTGTGAAATTTTTCACAGCCCCAAGCAATGTTTTTAAGCCGACCTAACTTTGTAGTGTAGACCAGCCCTGGGTATCAAGATTGCCAGTTGTGTAATTTAGTTCAACAGACATAAATGTGCAGACAGATATGCTGCACTGAAGTCAATGAAGTTAAATCAGGGATAAATTTACTCCATTACTAGCAATCTTTGTGTTTAAATGGGAGTATATTTTAGACCAATATATTGGCATAAGAGGGCAATGCCAACCAAGCAGACATAGTATTAATAGTAGGCTCCATCCAGGCTTGGCTTCCCCTGCTTTCATACACCTCTATTCCCCTCTGACAATTTCTTTCTGCTCTCTACCAATCTTAACCTCCTTGCTCCTCCTCTGTTTGAAGGGAGGGAAATTTAGCATCCTGGTCACTTTTCCCAGTTTAAGGGGGTGCCACATGACCACTACACTAAAACTGAGTGGAGAACAGAAATTCTGTTCATGGAGGATTTTGAGTTTTTGAAATTTGTTTTCATTCCAATTCAGAACAAGACCCGACATTTTTTAAATTCTCAGAAAGAAAATTCTGGGGGGAAAAAATCATTTTGGCTCAATCAAAATGTTTCGTTTTGACAACGGTTTCATTTTAATTTTGACTTTTTTATTTTATAGTACATAATACAAAGTTTTTAAAAAATTCAAAACAAAAGGTTGTTTTGAAAGGAAAAATAGAAATGTTTTGTTTTGACAACATTGAAATGGGATATTGTGACATTGTCAGATTTTTCCCCCTTTTTCCTCCAAAATGAAATTTCAGCAAAATCAGTATGATTTTGTGAAGCATTTCAATTTCAACAGAACAGTGGTTTCCAACACTGGTTTCTGTCAGTTTTCTAGTCAGTTGTAGTTTTAAATGGTGCAGTATGGAAACACAAGTCATTTACCTCCATCCATTGCTGAGCTGTCTGACCTGCCTTCCACTTAAAATAAAAAGGAGATCCATTTCACTACTACATAGTCCTGCATGCAGTGTGACCATGCTAACTTTCTGTTGAATCATCCACACGTGAATATTATACCCACATGTGAAAATTTGCTAAAACTGTCTTTAAGCAACAGAAAAATGTCATTATCATTTTGTGACAGTGCCCCCCATAAGGCTTTATGGAAATATGCTTATGAATGTATATATGACATAACTGGAATATGTTTTATACTACATATGCCATGTAACATATCTCTGTAAAGGTTATGATCTACTGAATCTATTCTTCCTATTTGTATGCATGTGTCATTGTCGTATTCGAAGTTATGAATATTGGCTGTATACTTGTTTGATTTTAAATAACCTTAGTAAGGCATTTGCTCAGCTTCTTTAGAAAGGAATTTGCAAGTTAAGTGCCCAATTAAGAAGCACTTAATGCACAATGGATTTTGGAAGGCTCCAATCCACACAAGAAGTCTACTTGAGGATCTTCAAGGTAGCATGTAAGCAATGGCTGCTGCCTGTAAAAACTGAGTCATGAATGGAGATGTGACTTTGTTACCCGGGGTTCTTTCAACCCAAAGCTCTTGGTAACTTTTACTCTGTGCGAGTTGGTGTCAGGAAATAAATCAGGGGAGACACGGCCATCCGACCGATAGATGGCTGGCACAAACAGGACAACACAAGAGTGCTTTTACTTAAAGTTAAATTTTACTTAGTCTCAAGCACTAACACAAGTCCGCAAAAGGTTAGTAAAACACCCCCAACCCTTGATAATTACCAAAGCTGAGTGTGGCTCTCAAGTGGCACAGCGGCAGGCTTCCAGTGGCCAAATCTTCCGTCTGCCGGTGGGGACTGCAAGATGTATCCAGAGGGAGAGTCCAAAAAGAGTCCAACTACCTCAAACTTTTCCCCCTTATTTATACATTAGTAATAGAATGACATGTCCCTTAAAGAAAACTTGTTAAGTAAGCAGTTTCAATAGTCAAGCAAGAGGTTCCTTCTGATTATCGATTAACCAGGTGTGGGTTTTTCCAGAGTTTGCAGCCTTGAGGCCCCAATAGACATTCCTGGGGCACATCCTGCTCTTCGAAAATGCATGCACCAGCCACTTCAACACAATTCTTATCAGGAAGGATGCGGGGTCAAGCTGCCCTTTCTGTGGCACCCAAAACTCCCCCCCTCCCCTGGTCAAACTGAGAGTGCTGAATGGCCAATTTACAGCCTGCTGACTTGGCTGCTTTTAGCAATAAGCCATAGTGGTTTCAGGCACTTTACTGGTTTGCCAAAGTCTCCCTGTACAACTTGCCCATGTGACTCCAAAATGCCATCTTGGAGCTGGACTTTGCATAGGAGAGAGGAGGGGGTCTCCTCCCACAAGAGAAAGTCTATTTAAGCCCGTGGGAGACAGGTCCACTTTGTCTTCAGCTGGCTAAAGAGATAGCCTCTCTGCTCCAAGGGTACCTGAAAGAAACTGGAACAAAGGACAGTAACTATAGGGGATGTGAGTGATTGCTGGACCCAGACTAGAAGGAGACTAGTCTGTAAAAGGAAGCTTACTGGAATTCCTCTGAGGGTGAGGTTTTATCTGTACTCAGTTTTCTTAGACAGACTTGCATGTTCTATTTTATTTTGCCTGGTAATTCACTTTGTTCTGTCTGCTATTACTTGGAACCACTTAAATCCTACTTTCTGTATTTAATAAAATCACTTTTTACTTATTAATTAACCCAGAGTATGTATTAATACCGGGGGGGGGCAAATACCTGGGGGGGGGCAGGGGAAATCAGTGTTCTAGAGAACGAACAATTTATGAATTTACCCTGAATAAGCTTTATACAGTGTGAAACAGATTTATTTGGGGTTTGGACCCCATTGGGAGTTGAGCATCTGAGAGTTAAGGACAGGAACACTTCTTAAACTGCTTTCAATTAAGCCTACAGCTGTTAGGGGATGTGGTTCAGACCTGGGTCTGGGTTTGCAGCAGGCTAGCGGGTCTGGCTCAAACCGGGCAGGGCACTGAAGTCCCAAGCTGGGAGGGCAGGGAAAGCAGGGGCAGAAGTAGTCTTGGCACATCAGTTGGCAGCCCCAAGGGGGTTTCTGTGATCCAACCTGTCACACATTTAAAAATATTTAAAATTGTATTTGCATAAATAAATATGCAGTTTGGAAAGATCCCTACAGTATAGATGATTAAAACTCAGTTAGTTTATATTAAAGTCTGAGATTACTTTGGTTAGCTCAGTAAAGAACTAGACAGATGTTTCACTATAATTCTAGCATTGCACAATATTACTGATATCCTTTTTCCAAAGCACAAGTTGGAAACCTTATTGAAGAAGACACATAAATTCAGAGCTTAGTTCACTCATTCATGAAGGGACAGAAACACCTTTACCCTTTAATAAATTCTGCCATTTGCAAGGACACTGACAGGCAAGAGATTTTAATCTGGGTTTTCCTGAAAGAACATATCCCTGCGATCTCTTCCAGTATATAGACTCAAAAAGCTCTCAGTAGGAACAGACTTTAAGTGTATAAAATCACTGTCCAATCTTTAAATGATTCCTTGAAAAAAAACAAAAAACAAAGGTCACTTTAGAGGTATATTTCATAGCTGAGAGAAAAGGAATGGAGCCATTATTCCCTGATCGATCTGAGTGTATTTAACCATTATCTTCCTCTCTGGATTATTACTCTGAATTCTACTGTCAATAAATTTCATAAGGTTCATTAGGTCTACAGCTTCAGGACCTCAGTCCTTTCATCAAACCCTCATGGCTATCTTAATCTCACAATGCATGTGACAGTGCCTAATCTGTTATTGCTCCTTTTTTTCCACCAAGAGCTACAAATCATTGATATATTACACACAGAATAAGATAAAGACTGTAAAAATGGATAGAGGACTAACTACACGTAACATCATTTTATACATCAGACAGCTTGTGTTCAGAAGTACTGTGCCAAATAAACAACATCAGCAAAAAGCTAAAATAACCAAAATTAACAGTGCAAACTTCTATCCTAACAACTCATTCAAATCAAATCAAAGGAAAACACTTAGAGATAGGTGCAATAAATTAAACAACCTGAACATTATCTCATCCTTTGAACAGAGACTGAACAGAATCTTGATAGTAACCTAAAAGATATTCGCCTCAAAGTTACCTATTGTCCCCATTCTAGCTCTCCCCATTCCACTTCCATTTCTGCATTTCCTGATTCTGTCTGGGATCTGATGATGATGCTGAGATATAAAACTGTGGAGGCACAGAATTTATCTCTCCCCATGCAGAGGGAAGAGAAGGGGCAAACAAAGGAGTAAGGCAATGGGTAGAATGATGGAGGAGAAGGGGGACAAACACAAGGAGATATACACAGGAAGAGTGGGAAATAGATCAACAAAGAAAAAGTTATTGAAATGAGACAAGGACACAAAATATCCCATGGTGGGAGACAGGGAAGGAGATGACGAGCTAGCTAAGGAGTTGGGGAGTACCCATGACCTGTGGCACCTGAATAGTGAGATTTTAAATTAGTATCACTGAGGTGTTCCTGGGACCAGAATGAGGCACAAGGGATAAGCAATATACTGGACCCTTAAGGCATTTGATGGGGGTGATTCAAATAAGCTGTTGAGGTAATGTATTGCTTTAGTTTGAGAGCCATGGGGTTGTCTTCAGGCTGAGCTCTCAGACATTTCAGAGAAAGAAAGTCATAGGGAGTGTAACAATCTTGGGATTCATTAAATAACAAACAGTGAATGAGAAAGGAATAAAACTTTTATAAAACAAACTGGAGAGCTTCTGTGGTGAACTGCTGTAAACAGCCATGCAATGTTCCCAACCCCCACCTCCAAATTCCCACACTCACAACACTGTCTCTTATAAGGGAATAAATTAACTCATATATATATAAAATCAGTTAACTATCTAACAACACATACATTAAATTCTCAACTCATCTAGTACATTTCCATAAACCCAATGTGTCAACTACTTACAGAGAAGAGATTACCAGCACACCACTCTTGAGTGAGTCTACCACTCACTTTCCTCAAATACCCCTTCTCCTGGCAGCTAAGCAAGTCTTTACGAGTCTTTCAGGACATTTAATGTCCTACTCTGATCTTCTCAGTATTAGTCTTCCATTAGCGTCTGAGTTGTTCTCTTGTTCCTTGACACTTTCTTCTTTGCACATTGATGATAAAGGATCAGACGGGAAATGCCAGAGTCCACTTGAACTGTCAATGGATTGGAATTTTCTGGGATTACTCATAGATCCCTCTGACTGATTTTTCTGCATTTGGGATCTGCAGCATTTTGCAAAATGATTATTTTCCCCATATTTATGACAGCATTTCTCAAAGGCAACACATTGTTTGGGGCCATGTTGAGATCCACATCTTCCACATGACCGCCTGTACCCAGTCATCCCCCTCGCAGTTATTTTTATAGCGAGTAGCTCCATAGGCATGCGCAACACATTTCATTAGGGTGTGCACCCAGGGAATTTTATTTATTTTTTTAAAGGCGAACATTTATTGAATACTCAATCATAAAGGACTTTATTTTTATTCATCAAATAAACTAAAGAAACTAAAACTTAACTAAACTTAATGTTTTTTAAATTAACAACTAAACTTTACTTAAAAAATACAAACTTAAAAAATGAGACACAAAATACCAAATTTTTGCTGTAGTGACAACCAGGCATATACAAAGATAAAGATAATGAAAATTGACTGTATCTTTAACCAGATAATAAGCTAACCCAAATTGACCAAAACTGATAAAGGTTTCTTCATCTTCCTGTCCTAGAGAATGAGATGTCACTCACCAGGTGTTATGGACTTAAATTCCTCAATCACATCATTGTAATTAACTGACAAAGCCAATTCTTGTTCAATGTTCAAAATCATGAGTGAGTCAAGGAGCTGTTGGGACATTGTACTTCTTAGTTTGGTTTTTACATGTGCTAGTTTTGAAAATGAACAGCTTGTAACAGGTAAGACTGCAAAGCATTGAATAGATTTGTAAAAGGCCTGGAACATGGAAGACCGATCCAACTCCTTTAGCCAATCAAGCCACTCTCTGGTGGTGTTCGTAGTGCTACCTTTAGGAACAGATCCGTCATAACCCCAAAGCAATCCGACTTCAGCTTCCAACTCATCCAAGGACACTTTAAATTTGTTGGCAATGATTCTCATATCGTCCCTGCCAATGTCTAAGGTCAGCAGTTTTCCCATTGCAGTCACAATTTTACAAGTCTCCTGTTCAAATTGCTAGTCAATGCCAGTAATCATTGAATCTAGGAGTGGGTAAAATGATGTTATTCTCTCCTGCTCCTCTTTTGTATCAAAGTGATGCTGGGACTCAAACGCATCATCAGTATGAGTGGACATTTTTCTCTTCTTAACTGGAGGAATCGATATATCATTCTCTACACACATTTTCACACTGTCATTGAAAATAGATTGAAAATATTCTGGGCCACTTCTCGTCGCAGCTAAAGAGTTACACAAGCTTTTCACCCCTGTCATTGCAGTAAGTGAGCTGAGATCTGGAGCTTGAAGAGTCTTACTCACTTTTACCACCATCTGGAGAATGGGGTGCATCATGTGAAGGGTAAAGATGAAGTTGAATGAATTTAGTTCATGGATAAGACCCTTGGCTTTTATTTTAGCGTCAGCAAGGTGAGTTGTTTTGATAATCTCTTATAAAGCTTGTATAATGATGGAGTAGTTTTGTTTTACAGCAGCCATTCTTCCGCTCTGCATGCCCATCTTGTGTTTCAAAGTCTTCAACTGGGATTCTACTTCTTGTGAAAACTTCTCCATTACTGCATGTCACACAGGACTCCCCTCCATGAAGGCATAAAGAGTCTGAATAACAAGAAAAAAAATCAAAGACAGTTCTGTTTTGTTTACTTGCAGTGCATGCATCTTCTAAGACAAGGTTCAAACAATGCGCATAGCAGTGTACATAGAATATTTCACTGTTTCTTTCTTTACATTTCATGTGAACTCCCACAGTACATCCAGACATAGTAGATGCGCCATCAAAACAGACAGACATCACTGATGACCAGTCAATATTAAGAATGTCAAGGACGTCATTTAACTGGTCAAAAATAGACTGAGCATCAACTGTTAATAGTCTCAGAACAGACACAAAATGTTCAACTGGACTATGTTTTTCATTGTCAAAATACCGCACCACAATGTACATCTGTTCATGGTATCCACAGTCAGTAGTGTCGTCGGCAATTATTGAGACCATTTTTCCATTTAGTACAGACACAATCTTTTGTTGCACAAGCTTGTGCAAGGCTACATTTAAATCATTTTGGATGCGATTACTCAGATAGGTAGCATTCCAAGGAGATTGTTGCACATGTTTTGCCATTACGGGATCATATTTTTGGAGCATATTGACATGATTTAGAAATAAACCTCTCTCAAAACTGTCAGCTTTTTCATTGTGACTCCTGAATGGTCTACCACCTTTCGCCAAACACAGAACAATGTCCATCAGTCGCACCATTACACTTCAGTTATGGCACCGTTGTTCTTCTTATTTAGACAGATAAGCCTGCTTGCCCTCATCCAACAATACATCAATAGGTTTCCCTTCATTAAAACTTGACCATGAAGAACAGCTCAACACATGAGATTTTGACAGTTGGTGGTTTTTAAAACATTTGTTAGCCCTATGCCAGTTTCTGAATCCCTTATCAATAAATGCTGGATCGGTGTGACCCTTGTTTGCTGCACCATTAGAGGAGACAAAACAGCAGTAAAAGCAAAATGCTGCATCCTTTGATGGGCTACATTCTAACCACCTATACTTTTCATACCAATTGGACTGAAAACTTCTTTGTTTATTCCCTATTTTACTTCTAGGAAACATACTCAATCCACGCTGATAAGGACCTCTAGATAATCGAGACTGGCGTTCTAATCTATTTTTTGGAATATCACGGACTCGGTCCATCAGATGCAACGTTTGATGGCTTTGAATAGGAACTACACTGACCTGAACTAAGAGACAAAGTCTGTTTCTGTTGGTCATTACTCAGTTTATTGCACGCACTGGAACTGGTGGCGGCATTATCTTCATGTACGTTCTTAATTGAGGAGTCCGAGGTATTTGCACTACTATCAGGACATTCATTATAATTCAGTTTGTCTGCTCCTTTTCTTATATTAACAATGAACCGAACCATATTTTAAAATTAAAAGGGGGTATCATATGATTGAATTAAAACAAAGCCACAGACTTGTTATGCTACTTCAGTAGAGTACACGCAACAAAGATTACAAACACTGTAGACACTGTGCTGGGAACGCCTGACGCGGCCGCTTATGTAGGTCAAAGAATTTTCTAGAATAGTAGTCGGAGGGGGAGGGGAGAACCAATGGTAATGCGGCGCCACAGTAGTGGGGACGCATGCTGCGAGTGAATGTGGGCTTTCTGTACATTTCTGACAACATCTATACTATGCAATTCGGCGCTTATTGCATAATACAACATAATACCATCAGAAATGCTTAGTTTTGCAGTTATATCTTCTAGACTGAGCACTGAGTCCCATTGGATAGATAGAAAGATTAACCTAAATAATCCATACAGAAACCTGTGGAACCCCATAAGATTGGGTCCCTAATCCATGAACTATTAGAACTCATTTACAAAACTTTTCTTAAACATTACATTAATATATTGTCTCACATTATAGAATTAGAATTTATAATCCCTATTCCATGATGAGATATAATGTATTTTAATTAAAACTATCTTTAGATATGTTTTTTCCTCAAAAATCAATTTAAATAAATCCAATATTTTTCATTTTTTTTAAAGTCATTGATTTTTATCCACCCTAACAGCTGGGCATGGTGGGGACGGGGAGCAGGATTGGTCACCAGCTGGAGTGAGGCAGGCACCAGGGGCAAGAGGAGCACAGTGGGGCATGGGGGGAGGATTAGTCCCTGCTGACTGGAGCAAGGCAGGGGCCGGGGCCAAAAGCACAGCGGGGTGGGAGCTAGCGTTGGTCCCTGGAGCAAGGGAGGGGCTGGGGGTAAACTGCAAGTGCAGCAGGGCTGCGGAGGGAGTAAACAGGATCCCCCCACACACACTCCTGCCCACATAGAGTGGGTACCTGCCTTCTCCCTGGTTCTAGCCCATTCTCTTTGTCTCTCTCCGCACCGAGCTGAGGGTCGGGGTGCACTGAGTACAGAGCTGGGGATGCAGGGTCTGGGAGGGAGTTAGGGTGCAGGAGCAGGCTGGGGGCTGGGGTGCAGGGGCTGGCCAGGAGCTAGAATAAGGGAGGGCACTCAGGAAATTGGGGTGTGGAGCGCTTACCTGGGGCAGCTCCCATTTGGTGCGAGGGGTGCAGGTGGATATGTGGGCGGGAGGGCACAGGAGCTCCCCGTTTGGTGCTCAGGGTTGGGGTGGGGATGTGGGGGGGGGCTGCAGGAGTCAGGGCAGAAGGTTGGGGTATGTGAGGGGGGTGTAGGAGTGAGGGCAGGGTGTGCGAGGAGGGTGCAGGGGTCATGGCTGAGGAGGTGGGCTGGGGTCGTGGGGGTGCTCCCAGCCCCCTGTCCTGAGCTGTTCACAGCAGGGGGCTGGAGGGGGTATAACCCAATTCCACCCCCTTTCCCAAGGCACTGCCTCCACCTCTTCTCCATTTCCTCCTCTCTCTCCCCAGCCCACAGCTGATCGGAGGCAGGGAGAGAGAGTGAGAGGAGGAGGGGTGAGTACCGCAGCACGCTGGGGGAAGAGGCGGGAGCTTGGCTGCCAGCTGCTGCGGAGAAGCAGGACAGAGTTCAAGGCGTGCAGCACCACCAAGCTTCTGCCCCCGCAGGGGAGAGCAGGAGTGGAGAAGAGAGGCCGGGCTGGGGCCTCCCCTATCCCGGACTCCCCCACCCCCCATCTCCAGCAGTCCAGCCGCCCTTTTTTTGGGGGGGGGGGGGGGCTTGGGCACACCCGGCATACCCCATGCACATGCCAATGGGTGGCTCCACTCTTTGATTTGACCTATTCTGGCTGTATTCTTTCGTACTTTGTACATAGATAACCCCTTCTGGTGAATTCAGCTCTTTGGCTTGTGCTTTCACAGTTTCTGCTGCCCTGCATATTTGGAGATCTTTTTCTAAAGTTAAGTCTCCTTCATGGAGCAGTCTCTCTCTTAACACATTGTCTTTAATGCCACAAATGATTCTATCTCTGACCAGAGATCCTGTCAACTCACCAAAGTCACAGGTTGTACTAAGTTTCCTTAATTCTGTAACATATTGCTCTATGGTGTCATAAGTTTTTTGACTGCATGTAAAAAATTTGTCTCTCTCGAAGGTTTCATTCCTTTTTGACGTTCAATGTTGCTCAGATTCAGTCAGTATTTTACTTAATTTCATGTTTTCACCTTCTTCAAACTTAAAGTTGTTATAGATATCCAATGTTTCCTCCCCGATAACATGCTAAAAGATTGATGATTTCACTTCCTCATTTTTCTCCTCTGCCCCTGTGGCTACTAAATACAATTCAAATCTCTGTCTATTTTTTTCCCAGTTCTCTTCAACATTGCCTGGATGTAGGTTGCAACGCATCCTTTTTTGGCTCCCCCCGCCGCCGCCCCCCCCCACCCTTCTTAAGCTAGTCAAGCTTCTATTCTGCTCACCAAATACAAGCACAAGTATCTGTGCCTGGTACTCCATGTGCTTCTCTGGTGCCTCTCTTTGACTCTGCTTTCAGTTGCAAACACAGGTGTTATCTTCAAAATGACTGTAGTTTTCTTCTCATTCAGCACTTCTGATAGCATGTAGCCATCTTGGGGTCATTAAATAATAAACCAGTGAATGAGAAAGGAATAAAACTTTAATAAAACAAACTGGATAGCTTCTGAGGTGAACTGCTGCACACAGCCGTGTGGTGTTCCCAACCTCTGCCTCCAGGTCCTACCTCCAAATTCCCTCACTTAGAACACTGTCCCTTATGAGGGAGCGTCTCTAAATAACAATCTTTCATAAACATCTCTCTACAGGGAGTGTGGTAGGGAAACAGCATGATTGGTAAGTCCCTACCAAGAATACAGGGGGCACCATAAACCCACTGCTTTGCAGTCTGCGTTGTCCTACTCAAGTCATATTTCTTCCCCGTCAAACTAATTTGAGTTGTTTTGGTGCTGGAGAAAAAAAATCAAGGAGACAATTGTGGGACCTTGGCTATTAAGCTGGCACTAAGTCAGGAAGTGCAGCCCACAGATGTTATTGCAGCAATCTCAGGAGGGGGATGGGGCTTCCAGAGCAGGGAGTTAAGCACAGAAGCAGTGTCTTTTGATGATGCTGATTGGCATGTTCCAACTGTTGCTCGTGTTGATCTACCCCTGGTCTTGCCCTGTGCACATGCTCTAGTGACGACAGAGCCTCTTCCAGATAGGGCCATGCTGGTGGGACAGAGGAAGCTAGCAGTTTCCCTGAAAAGGAAAAGAATCTGTGGAGAACTCAGAGCATCTGCCTCTGGGTATGAAGGCAGAACAATGGGGAGACACTTGACTGCAGTGCTATAGGCATGCCAAGGCAAGCTGCATTGAAAAAGGGGAAAAAAAGATATAAGAATCTCTTACTCAACCTCAGACTTGGAAAAGATGTAAAAACCCTGTAGTTCCAATGCTGATGAAGAAGCGAATTCCCATGAGAGGACAATGCTCCTCAAAACTGATAAAAATCATTTTCTTGCCTGTAAGAAAACAAAACTCTGACATTTCGGAGTTAGAAACATCTTGAATATTGTTGCTGAAGTGTGAATTGAGGACTGTAAAGAAAGAAATTCTAGATGTAATAAATATTGCTTATCCCTAAGTGCTTCTGTTACGCATTTGGTGCTAAGACTCAAGTTGAATGATTCTCAGAAAACTGAAGCTCACTAGCAAGTACTGCAAGAGTAAATAGAAAAAGGGCTAGAGTTAACCATTTATATAACTGTCTTTTCACAACTTGAGCTCTTATATTCAAGCAGGGGCAAAGGAAAGAAGAATTGTGCTGTTTTCACTTATGAAGAAACTATTAGGGGTGATAATATGTATAATATTTAGTACTAATATAATACATCATAAAAACTCAGTGGTGCATGGATGTGAAGTGAGATTTTTTCTTAAATGTGCACTAAATTTTTGGACTATGCACATAGAACGTTAACACACATCTGAAAGCTGTCTAGAACTATTTTCAGTGGTGTGCTGTACTCCCTACAGCTATTAATCTGCCTCTCCTGCTGCAGCATTAAGCACTCTGCCAAATTCTGCACTTCCTGTCAATAGATTGTGTTAATTCAGCTCATCTCAAAGCTAAGGAGAAGGAGGGTGAAAGAGATGCTACCGCTTGGCTCACAGAACTAGTAATAGGTTATGGAGCTTTCCATACCTAGGTAACTGATTCAAATGCAGCTTGGATTAGAAGTGACTGATGGCTGATTGATGGACTACGTGAAATGAAAAGGAGTACTTGTGGCACCTTAGAGACTAACTAATTTATCTGAACATAAGCTTTCGTGAGCTACAGCTCACTTCATCGGATGCTGTAGCTCACAAAAGCTTATGCTCAAATAAATTTGTTAGTCTCTAAGGTGCCACAAGTACTCCTTTTCTTTTTGCGGATACAGACTAACACGGCTGCTACTCTGAAATATGTGAAATGGGTTTGTCATCTGTCTATTTTCTATTGGGCAGGTGCCCAATATATTAAAAATGCAACACCATCATACATAGAGTTGGGACAAAACTGGCCCTAAAATTCTGAATGACCCCAATTTTAAGGGGATTGAATTTTGAGGATTAAATCCAAACGGATCCCATGGCTAGCTTGAGGTTGAGGATTATTAATCACATCTGGTGTACAGAATAAATTATGCTAGCAACATGAATAGTGAAAACAATCCCTCACACCTGCGGACTCAACAGAGTGGAAATAGTAGATTCAGCCTCTCCTCCCAAGTCCCACTGGGGCACAGTGGGAAAAAGGATTCCATGGCCTCCTCCGCCCATGTGAATGGGGTGAATGGATGTGAAAGAAACCTTCATGAACCTCTCCTGCTGGAAGAGACTATTCCTGGTTTTGCCCTTGGGAGGTGTGAAGAAAATGCCACTTAGAACCTACTCCCACACTTCAATAATTAAGAAGTATATTCATTTAGGCCCAAAACCCAAAATAAAACCAGAACACAACTAACCCTGTTGCAAACAAAGCAAGCTGTTCAGTCCATCTCTAACCAAAATTTGCAATCTTGGTAGAAAAGCTAATGATTTCATAGAATCATAGAATATCAGGGTTGGAAGGGACCCCAGAAGGTCATCTAGTCCAACCCCCTGCTCGAAGCAGGACCAATTCCCAGTTAAATCATCCCAGCCAGGGCTTTGTCAAGCCTGACCTTAAAAACCTCTAAGGAAGGAGATTCTACCACCTCCCTAGGTAACGCATTCCAGTGTTTCACCACCCTCATAGTGAAAAAGTTTTTCCTAATATCCAATCTAAACCTCCCCCACTGCAACTTGAGACCATTACTCCTCGTTCTGTCATCTGCTACCATTGAGAACAGTCTAGAGCCATCCTCTTTGGAACCCCCTTTCAGGTAGTTGAAAGCAGCTATCAAATCCCCCCTCATTCTTCTCTTCTGCAGACTAAACAATCCCAGCTCCCTCAGCCTCTCTTCATAAGTCATGTGTTCTAGACCCCTAATCATTTTTGTTGCCCTTCGCTGGACTCTCTCCAATTTATCCACATCCTTCTTGTAGTGTGGGGCCCAAAACTGGACACAGTACTCCAGATGAGGCCTCACCAATGTCGAATAGAGGGAAACGATCACGTCCCTCCATCTGCTGGCAATGCCCCTACTTATACATCCCAAAATGCCATTGGCCTTCTTGGCAACAAGGGCACACTGCTGACTCATATCCAGCTTCTCATCCACTGTCACCCCTAGGTCCTTTTCCGCAGAACTGCTGCCTAGCCATTCGGCCCCTAGTCTGTAGCGGTGCATTGGATTCTTCCGTCCTAAGTGCAGGACCCTATTTAATAGGATTAGAGGATTTGACTCAACTACCTTCTCACCCCTACATATGATCCCTTCATAACAGTGTAATTTTATCCTGTACAGCTTTAATGTCGACTGCATACAGGCCGGTACCGGCAGCCACTTCTTCTGGTACGCTGTACTGGCCCACTTTCACCCCTGCTGGCAGCACTGACCCCGTAGGGGCCATTCTGCTGTCTGAGGATTGCCAGAGTTCGGCATGGTCCAATGCTCCCAGCACATCCCCAGGAGGAATACGCGAACAGGCTGGAAAATTACATTAAGACGCTATCAAGACGACATTCCAGGCAACTTCTGGCACAGTGTGCTTTTTGTTGTTTCTTTTTGTACTGTACAGCGTACTAGAAATCTTTCAAGTTAGCATTTTGTTCAGCTCCCCACGTGATGGAGTTCTGTACTTCATCAGAAACAATAATTATTACAGATCCAGCTCTGGGAACTGCCACAAATTTAGAGGAAAAAATACCCTTTAATAAAAGATCTGATGTGAACCTTCTTTTTCAAACCTCTCCTCAAGGCCCACTTCTGCTGTGACATCTATCAGCTATCAACCAAATAACAATTGCTAGGTTTAGCTGCAGTCAGGGACAGCTTATATTACTTGTTTACTTAAAATGTTTTCTAACAATTAAGAACCACTATGCTGGGCACCCGGCTAACTTATGTCACCTAGTGATTATTGTTGTCTTCAGGTTTCAGAGTAGCAGCTGTATTAGTCTGTATCCGTAAAAAAGAAAAGGAGTACTTGTGGCACCTTAAAGACTAACAAATTTATTAGCGCATAAGCTTTCGTGAGCTACAGCTCACTTCATGGTATGCATCCAATGAAGTGAGCTGTAGTTCACGAAAGCTTATGCTCTAATAAATTTGTTAGTCTCTAAGGTGCCACAAGTACTCCTTTTCTTTTTTGTTGTCTTCATGCTCCCTCACCAGTCTTTACTTTGTTCATGACACTCACTTGGTGCATTTTTTCCAAAGCAGAATGTAAGTTCTTTGGGACAGATACCACATTTTACTCTGTGCTTGTACATCACCAATATAATGCCGCCCTCGTCTTGTGACCTAGCCGTTAGCAGTTCAAACAATAAATAATATCAAATGACCCTTGAAAGAAATCACAGTGAGTTTTGTACAGCAACTATGCTCTGCATGCAAATGATTCAAGCTTTGACTACACTGACTTTTAAAACACTTTAAAGAAAGAAACACATAAAGAAGGCCAACATTCTTGTAGTAGAAAGAGAGCCTGAGACTTAAGGCTTTGTATCAGAAACCCGGCCTGAGGCCTGAACTAAAGTAGTGGTCACGCTTTGCTAATATAAAACAAAGTTAGCAAAAAGTCAGACTGCGAGCAGAAGGCAGGCCCTGCTATAAAACACGTTGGCTTGCAAGCTTCCAGAACCTGGCAAAAACAGGGCTAAGATTGCAAACTCAAACACAACCCTGAGACCAAGTATGCTACAAACACACTCTCCGAGGTTGATACAGGAATACACTGACCCTTTTAGAGATAAGGCAGGATGACAAGGTGATGGATAGAGATGTCTTTATTGAACCAGCATGTACAAGGTAATGAGTGGTAACTATCACATCAGAGGGTGGTCACTAGACACATCAGGGGGCAGTAACTAACTGTGTGAGAGAAGCAATACGTAACTTGTTTGTATTGGCGTATAATATAATACAAGAGGGAGTGCCCTTGGCCAGTCTAGGGGACAATGGAAAGGCCTGACACTGACTGAGCTTTGTCCATTGTCATGGGCGTACAATTCTTGGTACCCGCATAGAGTCTGCCAGGTGCTTTCACCATGCTTCATCAGCAAAAAACGTGATTGAATGCCTTTGCGACTTAATTGGATCTTATGGTTATTGGCAGTTCGATTGAAGTCTGCTGGGTCAGCTAACTGCGCAGAGCTGGGACGGCACACAGAGACCACACACACACATGCAGCCAAACATCTAACTATAACTCTCTTAATTTAAATCTTTATATCCGTTTGGGTGAACATTTGTTTTACAAAGAGTATGAAACAATGCTCTTCAAAATACATAATTACATTACATTAGAAATAAAATGATATTTAATAGGATCAAATGAGCGGACCACAAAGAATCACTAAAGATTAGGAGAGACCTCAGGAGGTCATCTAGTCCAACCCTCTGCTCAAAGTAGGACCAACCCCAACTAAATCATCCCAGCCAGGGCTTTGTCAAGCCAGGCCTTAAAAACCCCTAAGGATGGAGATTGCACCACCTCCCTAGGTAACCCATTCCAGTGCTTCACCAACCTCCTAGTGAAATAGTTTTTCTTAATATTCAACCTAGACCTCCCCCACTGCAACTTGAAACCATTGCTCCTTTTTCTGTCATCTGCTACCACTGAGAACAGTCTAGATCCATCCTCTTTAGAATCCACCTTCAGGTAGTTGAAGGCGGCTATCAAATCCCCTCCCCCCCCCACTCTTCTCTTCTGCAGACTAAATAACCCAGTTCCCTCAGCCTCTCCTCATAAGTCATGTGCCCCAGCCCCCTAATCATTTTTGTTGCCCTCCGCTGGACTCTCTCCATTTGTCCACATCCTTCCTGTAGCAGGGGCCCCAAAATTGGATGGAATACTCCAGATGTGGCCTCACCAGTGCCGAATAGAGGGGAATAATCACTTCCCTCCATCTGCTGGCAGTGGCTCCTACTAATGCAGCCCAATATGCCATTAGTCTTGTTGGCAACAAGGGCACACTGTTGACTCATATCCAGCTTCTCGTCCACTGTAATCCCCAGGTCCTGTTGTACAGAACTGCTGCTTAGCCAGTCGGTCCCCAGCCTGTAGCAGTGCATGGGATTCTTCCGTCATAAGCACAATACTCTGCACTTGTCCTTGTTGAACTTCATCAGATTTCTTTTGGCCCAATCCTCCAATTTGTCCAGGTCACTCTGGACCCTCTCTCTACTGTACAGCATATCTATCCCTCCCCCCCAGCTTAGTGTCATCCGCAAACTTGCTGAGGGTGCAATCCATCCCATTATCCAGATCATTAATGAAGATGTTGAACAAAACTGGTCCCAGAACTGACCCCTGGGGCACTCCGCTTCATTCCAGCTGCCAACTAGACATCGAGCTGTTGATCACTACCCGTTGAGCCTGATGATCTAGCCAGCTTTCTATCCACCTTACAGTCCATTCATCCAATCCATACTTCTTTAACTTACTGGCAAGAATACTGTGGGAGACCATATCAAAAGCTTTGCTAAAGTCAAGGTATATCACGTCCACCGCTTTCACCATATCCACAGAGCCAGTTATCTCATCATAGAAGGCAATCAGGTTGGTCAGGCATGACTTGCCCTTGGTGAATCCATGTTGACTGTTCCTGATCACTTTCCTCTCCTCCAAGTGCTTCAAAATGGATTCCTCAGGACCTGCTCCATGATTTTTTCAGGGACTGAGGTGAGGCTGACAGGCCTGTAGCTCCCTGGATCCTCCTTCTTCCCTTTTTTAAAGATGGGCACTACATTAGCCTTTTTCCAGTCATCCGGGACCTCCCCCGATCGCCATGAGTTTTCAAAGATAATGACCAATGGCTCTGCAATCACATCTGCCAACTCCTTTAGCACTCTCAGATGCAGCGCATCCGGCCCCATGGACTTATATGTCCAGCTTTTCTAAATAGTCCCGAACCACTTCTTTCTCCACTGAGGGCTGCTCACCTCCTCCCCATACTGTTCTGCCAAGTGCAGCAGTCTGGGAGCTAACCTTGTCTGTGAAGACCAAGGCAAAAAAAGCATCGAGTACTTCAGTTTTTTCCACATCTGTCACTAGGTTGCCTCCCCATTCAGTAAGGGTCCCACACTTTCCCTGACCACCTTCTTGTTGCCCTTCACATCCCTTGCTACCTGCAACTCCAATTGTGCTTTGGCCTTCCTGATTACACCCCTGCATGCTCGAGTGATAGTTTTATACTCCTCCCCAGTCATCTGTCCAAGTTTCCATTTCTTGTAAGCTTCCTTTTTGTGTTTAAGCTCATCAAAGATTTCTCTGTTAAGCCAAGTTGGTCACCTGACATATTTGCTATTCTTTCTGCTCATTGGGATGGTTTGTTCCTGTGTCCTTGATAAGTCTTCTTTAAAATACAGCCAGTTCTCCTGGACTCCTTTCCCCTCATATTAGCCTCCCAGGGGATCCTGCCCATCAGTTCCCTGAGGGAGTCAAAGTCTAATTTTCTAAAGTACAGGGTCTGTATTCTGCTGCTTTCCTTTCTTCCTTTTGTCAGGATCCTGAACTTGACCATCTCCTGGTCACTGCTACCCAGGTTCCCATCCACTTTTGCTTCCCCTACTAATTCTTCCCGCTTTGTGAGCAGCAGGTCAAGACGAGCTCTGCCCCTAGTTGGTTCCTCCAGCACTTGCACCAGGAAGTTGTCTCCAACACTCTCCAAAAACTTCCTGGACTGTCTGTGCACTACTATATCGCTCTCCCAGCAGATGTCAGGGTGATTGTCTCACGGTGATTATCCCCCATGAGAACCAGGGCCTGTGATCTGGAAACTTCTGTTAGTTGTCTGAAGAAAGCCCCATCTACCTCATCCTCCTGATCTGGTGGTCTATAGCAGACGCCAACCACGACATCACCCTTGTTGCTCTCGCCTCTAAACTTCACCCAAAGACTCTCAACAGGCTTTTCTCCAGTTTTGTACTGGAGCTCTGAGCAATCATACAGCTCACTTACATACAGTGCAACTCTCCACCTTTCCTCCCCTGCCTGTCCTTCCTGAACAGTTTATACCCATCCATGACAGTGCTCCAGTCATGTGAGCTACCCCACCAAGTCTCTATTATTCCAATCACATCATAGTTCTTTGACTGTGCCAGGACTTCAATTCTTTCTGCTTGTTTCCCAGATTTCTTGCATTCGTGTACAGGCACCTAAGATAATTAGCCAATTGCCCTGCTTTCTCAGTATTAATCAGGAGGCCGCCCCTGTTGCACCCTCCTCCTTGTGTTTCCTCCCAGTATCGCACTTCCCCACTTACCTCAGGACTTAGGTCTCCAGCCCCCAGCAAACTTAGTTTAAAGCGCTCCTCCCTAGGTTAGCAAGTCCGTCTGCGAAGATGCTCTTCCCTCTCTTCGTTAGGTGGATCCCATCTCTTTCTAGCAATCCTTCTTCCTGGAACAACATCCCATGGTCTGTCAAAAGAAATCTCTTTTTAAGGAAAATGTTTAGACCTGTAAAACTCTGAATAGTTTTTCTCTTCCTTGAAAGTTACATTTTAAGATAAAAGCAAATGTGATATTATTCTCAGTGAATTTTAGAATGTGAAGAGTCACTGCTAATTATACCGCCTCTGTAGATATTGTAAAAGTACTTAAGGGTCTAAAAGAACTACACCAGTTAAGTGGTAGATAAAACACTAAAGCTGAAATGAAAACGCTTGTGGACTGTAAGCTCTTTAGGGTAAGGATTGTTAGCAATCAGTAACATAAGATGAGAGAAGCACTCCCTCTTATTCAGCATAAGGGGTGCCAAAGAGGCCCAGAGTAGAATATAAGGTCTCTAAAAGCCTGGTTCTGGCCCGGGATAATTCCACCAGCACAGTAAATGAAGACGACCATGGGTGGTGGGTATCAAAGACTGGGGGAGGCTTAGTCTCTCGAAAGAGCCCAACGTGGCCCTGCCCATGCTCCACCTCCTGGCCTTGTCCTGTTTCCCCATGGCCAAGGCTAGTGGGGGCTGGCCTGCGGCCAGGGACTCCGGGTAGCTGGAGCTGACACTCGCATAGCCCACCTGACACTCCAGGGCTGGGGGCGCTGTGGGTCACGCCGCCCGCCCACCCTGCGTTCCAGGGCTGGAGGCAGTCAGGCAGCCCTGGGGTGGGGCGGGGTGGGGCTGATGTCCATGGGGGCAGAGCCTCAGGCAGAAGGGCTGGGCCAGGGGCTAGCCTTCCCAAGCCTGTGGTTTACCTGCTGGCCATGAGGAAGACATCTGCAAGCTGTCTTCTAAAGACCCCCCTCATAAGCCCTGGCATAAGGAGCATACTGGAAGTGGGCCTGGAGTGGGAGGGGTGTGCTGGGTGGTGAAGTCACAGCATGTAGTACTACTGAGATTCTGGACAATGGTGGTACGCAGAGGCAGCTCGAGTGGAGACAGTTTGCTATAACTCAGGCTGCCCAGCAACGCTGTCTAAATTATTCTTGGGGATGCTCCAGCCCCTGGAAAAGTCCAGAAAGAGGAGGTTGCAAAGGTGGTTTAAAGCCACCTTCATCTCAATCCTCCCTCTGGGCTGTGAGTCCAAAACCCATAATATCTAAGTACTAATCTAATCTATCCAGTCCATCAGATTCCAACATTTTCCATAACCTACCTGAATGTTTTACGCTACCATCTGAGAGGACCACAAAGTCCACTTAAAGCATTCTGGAGAAGAGTAAGGCATTGGTATAATAATGGATCCAAGTAAAATAAACAGAAATACTGGGTGATGTGTTCAAAGCTTGTATCAGGAATCCATGAACATGGTAGTCTGAACGACACCATTTTTTTTAGTACTGAATGAGTAAAATTCAAGAAAAGGAAAAGAAAATAATGTTCAATGAACCTGGAAAAGTGCTAGGCTTTGACGCAATGTAGGTGAAGGCTTGAAGAAAGATGTAGTTTCCTGAACAGTAGTAGCCGTATCCCACCCTTCACATTTATTGGCTCAAAGCCGAGGTCATTTCCATGTTCCTTATATGGCGTTTCTTTGTGTTGAATTGTACCTATTCGGTATTAAAATAACCTCTGTTAAAATTTCAGACAACTGTTTTATGTATTCTTGATCCAAAGGTTGAACGCATTACAACCTTTTGTATCCACACTGGAAGCTCTGTAATACTTTCATATTCAGTTGTAAACATTATTTAATAAAAGAACCATATCAAAACTGAGAGAAAACTATCCAGGACATATAGAAGGCAAAATATTTAGAAAGTATTTGGGATAGTTTGTCTCAGATCCTGAGCTGTGGCCCAGCACAACCCAGGAAGTGCAGGTGCAAAAGTAGCTTTAAACCACATTTGTGTTTCCTCAAACATGGAGCTGACAAGCCCTTAGGCTGGTTCCCAGCACATATTAGAGTAGCCTTAATCTTATGGCTGCCAATGACCCCAAAAGTCATTCTGACAGCCAGGGATCGCCAAACTGTAGGAATACCTTGGTCACATCCCCTTTTCCTGACCATACCCAATGTACCATGAGCAGTTTAATGTAAAAGCTGGCTCCAAAGCATGTGGGAATCCCTCAAAGCACAGAGAATTCTCTGAAGCCTGACTATGAAATGGGTAGCAGCTTTTCACTGGCAGAGCAGTGTAATACTACCCCTCTGCAGGAGAGGTCAGGGATTTTGTGTTCTACTCGTAGTAAAGATGGATTGTGCAATATTTCATTGATCAAGCAACAGTCATGAATTTTAATAAGTCAATGTTATCAAGGTCAAAACAAGGGAACATCAAGGATACGAATAGGCAGCCAATTTGTAATGCTGATTTACACTGAATAGAATTGTAAGCTAAATCTTTGCTGTAAAAAGCAGGGAACCATATGAAAACATAAAAGTCCTGACTCTATGCATCCTAAACAAGCACAGATCCTTCCAAATACATCAGTCAATTGTTCTCAGAACCACTCCAGTCAGGATCATTTGTCACCTTCTGTAATTCACACTTACAAATCACACACATATACAGGAAAATCAGATCTTCACTAGAAACCTACAGCTATTATATAGATTACAAAGTTCTTACAGTGACTTATTATGGCCAAGAAGACACTTTCATTTTAAGCCTCTGTTTCAAGCCATTTATAACTTTCTGGGAAAAGATTATCTATAGGTCATGGTAGTAATAATTTTACAGTTTACCTGCCAACTCACACAGAAAGTAAGTCAAAGAAGTCTGAACAGCTGAGACAAGTCGATGTTGATTTATAAATAAATAAAATAAAAGTTACAGAAAACAGGTGCTGGGGATTTAAAATATGTTCTGGAGTGAAGTTTATAATAGCTGTATAGAGAAAGGTCAGAGCTTATCTGTCTTTATTCTGGTGTTCTATTCAGTTGCTGGATGACACCGTGCAGACAAATCTCCTACTTAAAGAGCACATCTTCTTTTAAGAAGTCTCATACAACTAAGTAGAATCTAAACAGGCACTGATGTTTCAGGAGCATGACACCACCTTATTCCCTATTTCAGAAGGACATTCTCATTTGTGTACCATTAGAGTTTGTCTGGCAAAGTATTTACTAACAAACGAAGCTAAACTGCAGAACTTTTGCACACTCAGTTCCAATTTCCACATGTCTAATGAACATTCTGTGTAACAAAAGAGCTTCACATATTTTAATATATTCATTAAATTATAATGTAAAACACATTAATAGATATTAAACAAGCTTTTCTATTGAGTTTTCTAGGCATGATATATCCCCAAAACATACAAGCTAGGCAATATTCAAAAACCGTGTGCCAAAAAATCACTAGAAACTATAAATAATCACTTACAGTGCTACATAATCTGTGCACTTAGGCCCTAATTCTGCTTGTACTAAATTAAATAGCTAAACTCCCATTGACTTCAATGGTGCAGGAGCAGGGCCTTTAACCTTTACTTACTAAGTAAGTGCTAGTTTTAATAACCTATGAGTACAGTGATAGAAGTTAGCAACTTCGTTGTCAGCGGGTTACAGGTATTTTAGTACATATATATATTCTCTATGCCCTTACTTCAACATTCTTGGATCTGAGCATTATGTACTTGTTTACTGGTTTTATTTTTAACTAAAACTAAAAGGAACATCCTTATTTTAAAAACGGAATTGCCTTAGGGTCTGCCAGCTTACAACATCAGGAGGAGCAAGAGCAGTTTCATGGCCATTCTAAAGGAAAAACTCTTTGTAGAGGGGGAGCTCCAGTCTGATATGTATTGAGCAACAGACTCCCACAAAAATGTTTCCTGCAATAAGTCATGGGCCTGGAGTGTTCTTGTCTGCACCTAAGAGGAGTCAGATACTAGGAATCTGATTTATTTTTCCTCATTTAAATAATAATGCATAGCTACCTATTACACAAGTGTAATTTGAGGCTTACATACAATGATGAGTAAAAGACCTTGACATTTTCAGATGGAAGTTGCCATAGACGTGCTAGATGTTATTATTGTAGGTTTTTCTATGTACGTTTTGAAAAAGTGGTCAAAAGTGATGAGGTATATGAAAGATTGGTTGCATATTTGTGAATTTAAATTCACACATTTGTATTTTAAATATTTTAGAATATTGTATTAAGCCAAGACCAATAAAAATGGAGGGGAGTAGCATTGGCAATAGAAATGGTTTAATCAAAGAGACATTACACAAAGAATTGATATCTTTCATGTTAGAATGGTTTAAGGGAATTAAAACATATATTGCATTGAAATGAAGTATGTATCATCTGAGAGGTGAACCAACAACATTTTAGAAGCTTTGAACATTGTGCTTGCTTTTAATTGCTTCTACTGTAAATATTTTATATTTGTATAGATTTTCATGGGGAGGTTAACCACATTATTATGCTTTCACGAAGGTGTGTAGTTATTCTTTCCCTATAAATTACCATAATGCAGTGCAGGCTTACAGCAGGGGAAGGCTTCTCCACAGCCTAGGGTTGCCAGGCATTCAGTTTTCGACTGGAATGCCCAGTCGAAAAGGGACCCCGGCGGCTCCAGTCAGCACCACTGACTGGACTGTTAAAAGTCCAGTAGGCAGCGCAGCGGGGCTAAGGCAGGCTCCCTGCCTGCCCTGGCTCTGCACAGCTCCTAGAAGTAGCTGGCATGTCCGGCTCCTAGGTGCAGGAGTGGCCACGAAGGCTCTGCACATTGCCCCTGCCCTGAGCACTGGCTCTGCAGCTCCCATTAGCCCAGAACCACAGCCAAAGAGAGCTGCAGGGATGGCGCCTGTGGGCATAGGCAGCACGCAGAGCCCCCTGACCCCTCTGCCTAGAAGCCGGACACTTTCGGGAGTCACCTGAGGTAAGCACCGCCCAGCCATAGCCAGCACCCCTCACCCCCTCCCGCACCTCCAACCCCCTGCCTCAGGTCAGAACCCCCTCCCACACCTTAACTCCCTCCTGGAGCCCGCACCCAACCCCCCTGTCCCAGCCCTGAGCCCCCTCCCATATCCAAACTCCCTCCTGGAGCCCACACCCCCTCCCACACCCCAACCCCCTGCCCCAGCCTGGAGCCCCCTCCTGCACCCTGAACCGCTCTTTCTGGCCCCAGACTGGAGCCCACATCCCCAGCCATAGCTTTCACCCCCTCCTGCACCCCAACACCCTGTCCCAGTCCAGTGAAAGTGAATGAGAGTGGGGGAGAGCAAGCAACGGAGGGGGTGGGAGTGAGCGAAAGCAGGGCCTCAGAGAGGGGGGTGAGACAGGGACAGGGCCTCAGGGAAGTGGTGGGGCAGGGGCATTCCATTTTGTGCAATTAGAAAGTTGACAGCTCTACCACAACCATCACTCCTCATCCCAGGCTCCCTCTCTAAACTCTCCTTACTTCCTTTAGAGTAACAGCCGTGTTAGTCTGTATTCACAAAAAGAAAAGCAGTACTTGTGGCACCTTAGAGACTAACCAATTTATTTGAGCATAAGCTTTCGTGAGCTACAGCTCACTTCATCAGATGCCTATGCATCTGATGAAGTGAGCTGTAGCTCACGAAAGCTTATGCTCAAATAAATTGGTTAGTCTCTAAGGTGCCACAAGTACTCCTTTTCTCCTTACTTCCTATTTTTTCCACTTATATCCTCCTAGTTATATCGTTAAACCTGTGATTAGCACCGGGTGTTCATAATCTCCCCACAGAAAGTGTTTAATTGCTCACAGCTGAGCCTGCAGCCTTTCTCATGCTGTAGCAACATCAGTGCCCTGTCACAGATGTAGAACACAATTTTTAAAATTCCTATAAAACAACTCCTGTTTCACAAATTATGTTTAACAGCAATAATTAAACAGGTCTAGATTGTGCCATTTAGGGACAGCCCTGTGTCGGGTATGGAGATCTGGGTTTATCATTAGTTTCTGAACATAAAGTAAACGCACAAGAGCATGTTTATAATGTTACATACCCTGATTTTTTTCTGCATACTAGACTTTACATTCTTTTAATCCTTTAAGGTTTTGAATTTGTATGAAAAAAGATGTCAGCCTTTTTTTTTTAGTGTTGCATTTAGCTTCCAAAATAAGGAATATTCATTTTGCTCATCAGCAGCTTGTGTAAGTATTGAAACTTTGATTTGTGCCAACAATGACTACTAAAGAGTGAAAGCTCTAACCTGTCCGTTGAAACACACAAAATACTATCACTGCAGAACTGAAATTAGCAGAACAGCCCCAGTACTCACTCACAAAAAAGAAACAGTCATCTTTTTCCTATCACTATTTTTCCCTTTTCCAAATTGCCAAGTAGTGAAATTGGGTATCAATTTCATGATGAAGTTCATAAGCTATGCCTGTCTGTAATTCAGTATAAAACCTTCTTCCAAAATATGTCAGCAGTGCTTTCTCCTAATTACTTCTAAGTAGGTAATTTTTTTTAAGATATGTTGTGTCTAGCCTTATTAATAACCATGACAATCGTATGCAGTCTCTTGGAAAATATAATGTTGATGCTTTTGGTCCTTAGTTATGAGTATTTATTGAGAAGTTCTGGATCCAACCAGGCACATATTGACTTTTTCTTCAATAATAAAGTAGAATATATATTTTATGGCTCTCGTTTTAGTATACTCCATATTCCATTCCAGGTGTTGGTTTTCACCTGTCACTTTAACCTGTGGTCAGCCTCGCTGTGTGCCTTACCTCACCTCAACAGTTGAAATCAATTAGGACACTCAAGGAGAACAGCCTAATCCTGCAATCCTTAGTCATACAAGTAGAACCACTGAAGGCAGTTGCACTTCTTGCATGAGAGGAAAGTGATCAGGAACAGCCAGCATGGATTCACCAAGGGAAGGTCATGCCTGACTAATCTAATCGCCTTTTATGATGAGATTACTGGTTCTGTGGATGAAGGGAAAGCAGTGGATGTATTGTTTCTTGACTTTAGCAAAGCTTTTGACACGGTCTCCCATAGTATTCTTGTCAGCAAGTTAAGGAAGTATGGGCTGGATGAATGCACAATAAGGTGGGTAGAAAGCTGGCTAAATTGTCGGGCTCAACGGGTAGTGATCAATGGCTCCATGTCTAGTTGGCAGCCGGTATCAAGTGGAGTGCCCCAGGGGTCGGTCCTGGGGCCGGTTTTATTCAATATCTTCATAAATGATCTGGAGGATGGTGTGGATTGCACTCTCAGCAAATTTGCGGATGATACTAAACTGGGAGGAGTGGTAGATACGCTGGAGGGGAGGGATAGGATACAGAAGGACCTAGACCAATTGGAAGATTGGGCCAAAAGGAATCTGATGAGGTTCAATAAGGATAAGTGCAGGGTCCTGCACTTAGGACGGAAGAACCCAATGCACAGCTACAGACTAGGGACCGAATGGCTAGGCAGCAGTTCTGCAGAAAAGGACCTAGGGGTGACAGTGGACGAGAAGCTGGATATGAGTCAGCAGTGTGCCCTTGTTGCCAAGAAGGCCAATGGCATTTTGGGATGTATAAGTAGGGGCATAGCGAGCAGATCGAGGGACGTGATCGTTCCCCTCTATTCGACATTGGTGAGGCCTCATCTGGAGTACTGTGTCCAGTTTTGGGCCCCACACTTCAAGAAGGATGTGGATAAATTGGAGAGAGTCCAGCGAAGGGCAACAAAAATGATTAGGGGACTGGAACACATGAGTTATGAGGAGAGGCTGAGGGAGCTGGGATTGTTTAGCCTGCAGAAGAGAAGAATGAGGGGGGATTTGATAGCTGCTTTCAACTACCTGAAAGGGGGTTCCAAAGAGGATGGCTCTAGACTGTTCTCAATGGTAGCAGATGACAGAACGAGGAGTAATGGTCTCAAGTTGCAGTGGGGGAGGTTTAGATTGGATATTAGGAAAAACTTTTTCACTAAGAGGGTGGTGAAACACTGGAATGCGTTACCTAGGGAGGTGGTAGAATCTCCTTCCTTAGAGGTTTTTAAGGTCAGGCTTGACAAAGCCCTGGCTGGGATGATTTAACTGGGAATTGGTCCTGCTTTGAGCAGGGGGTTGGACTAGATGACCTTCTGGGGTCCCTTCCAACCCTGATATTCTATGATTCTATGATTCTCATATAATTATGAACTATTTGCATGAGAATGGATCGTAGGATTTGGACCTAGATTGTAAACCTAGGGCCAGATCCTCAGCTGGTGTATGTCAGTGAAGGGCCAATGAAACTATGCCAATTTACAGCATCTGACTCCTATGGACTAGATTATATGTGGAGGGCCCCCAACCAGTGCCTGGAAGTTGAAGCTAGACACATTCAGACTGTAAATAAGGCATAAATGCTTGACAGTGAGGGTAATTAACCATTGAAACAATTTACCAAAGGTTGGAGTGGATTCTCCATCACTGACAATTTTTAAATCAAGATTGGATGCTCTAGGAATTAATTTTGGGGGAACTTTATTGTCTGTACTATACAGGAAGTCAGACTAGATGATCACAGTGGTCCCATCTGGCCTTGGAATCTATGAAACCCTGGAATTCACTCCTACATTTATCACACAGTGCCAAGTTCGTTAACCTTTGGGGCATAGTCAAAGGCTTAGCTGTTTACCCAACCTTTCCTCTGATGTGGGGATGGGATTTTTAATTTGGGGTAGCGTATTCTTGTTTGTTAGCTAACAATGAAGTGATTTAAGTTCATTAAAAGATGGAAACCTAAAAGAGTAAATGGCTCTGCTAAACTACAAGGGAAGAAAGGGAGTAATCAAGCAGGATAAGGACACTGCAAAGTAGCGAACAAACTTCTCTGTATCAGCCTTCTCCACACAAGCAATGGTGCAATATCTACCCTACAACTATGCTTTGCAGGTAATAAAGAAGAGGTGCTATCAGAGTCTGATGTCAAAAGAGGAAGTAGTGAAAGGAGTTGTAAATTGCAGTAAGTCTCCAGGATCAGATGATATTCATCTGAGTTCTAACATCAGGAGCCTAGTGGGTAGTCAAAACTTTTGAAGATTATTTGCTGATCCTGGGAATTACATATAAGCAAGCCTTCCATCAGTACCAGATATATCAGTTGAAAGAATAATAATAAAATGTGGCCTTATGTTGCTTTTATCTGTAGATTGCAAAGCACTTTACAAAGGAGGGTAAGTATCCTTGTCCCACTTTTACAGATGAGGAAACAGACACACAAATAGGAGGGGCGCCAGACCCAAAAGGTCACACAGTAGCCAGTGGCAGAGCTAGGAAGAGATCCCAAGTCTCCTGACTCCCATACCAGTATCTTATCCACTGTGTCACCTAGAGTAATAAAACACCTAAATTAGCATATGATAGGGACAACCAGACAGCTTCTGTAAAGGAAAATTGTGCTTCTGCAAACCCCGCTGAATTCTTGGGAAAGTGAACAGACTGGTAGATAAAGGAAATCAACATCAAGCAGATATATTTTCAGTGAGCTCGCGCAGGGATCAGTTCTTGGACCTACACTATTTAGCATTTTTATCAGTGACCTGGAAGAAAACATGAGTTCATCACTGATAAAGTTTGCAGATGACACAAAAATTGGGAGAATGGTAAATCATGAAACGGAGAGGTCACTGATTCAGAGCGCCTAATTGTGCCCATGAATTGTATAAAGTGCATTGTTAATTCCACTAGGCAGCAAGGTGCCTACAGGTTCTTCAATGTTCAGCCTAAATCCCCTTTGTAAATCTGGCCCTAAATTACCATCTCATTTCTACTGGTAAACTCTCCAGATTGGAGCGGAGACGTTGGTGGGCAGCATGTGGAAGCTTATATTGATCCATGTTCTGTAGATAAATGGAAGACTTCATTCACCACTGTGGTCAATCAATCTGGCACCTTTTATGACCATAGTGTGTACTTAAAAAAACCCAGAAAACGGGAACTAAATGCTCCATAATTTATGTGTAACTAAAGAATATTATGCTGTAATTTCCATGTTTACTTTCTTGTGCATTATACCTACTGCTTGCATGGTCTCTTCAGAGTCATCATCTGTGCTTTGATCTCTAAAGAAATCACTGGGGGACCATTTATCTTAATCTCTCTTACACATTTTTCATATACAAAGTTCCCTGTGTGGTGATAGTTTCAGTATTGTTAAAAAAACAGCAGGAAAAAACCCTTAGAAATCAATTAAACTTGCAGTTGTCTCTGAATAAAATTTAAACTGGTGTCGTTCTTGCGGCATGCATGAAATCTAATAATGTTTTAACTGTGTCTATAAATTGTACTAGAGCAAGGTAGAACTCAAAGTCCTTTTTCCGCGTTCATAGGGGCCAATGTAAATCTTGGGATGGATTCTTTGGAAGTTGTTGGAAAAGCCTGGTAAGAAATCTGGAGGTGAGCCTCGTGGGAGATAAAAGACAGGTATTGAGGTATCCAGTTACAGATTAAATAATACATATCACATGTATGTATGAGAGACTATAACAGCCCATAATCTGAATTATGAGATTTTTTTTGGTTTTGCTATATTGTGAGTTTTTAATTGTATTTCAGGTAGTCTAATGTCCTTTGGATTTTTAAATAGTAATTTCCCTAACCATGCCAAAAATATAGATGATGCAGATTGTCAAATTGTGGATTATTTACTAACTACTCAACAATAGCTGCATCTCATACAAATGGTCAATTGAACAAATAATAAAAGTTTTAATTCAATAACTTACACTAGCTGCGTTATGGACACAATTTATCTGTCAGTATATTCCAGTTCACAACATTATTGTCCTTTTCACAGATCTGCTTACACTGCACAGCAAAAAGCCTGAGAGAAGTTTCCATAAATAATGCACAAAAATTGCAAAAACTTTGCAAAGTGAACACCTCATTACACAAACCTCTCAAAACTGTCAGTTCACCCCAATCTCACTGCAACTCCCATGCAATCTATTAGTCTAACCTTTATCTACTCATCCTTCAGATCTCCCTCCACCCCATCCATCAGTACTCCACATCCACACAACATATATTAGCAAAAAGCTGGGCTCTTCTCAGCAGGAGCATCTCTGACTACTGCGTTGCTCCTCCCTCCTGCTTTCCTCTTTCTGCTGGCTCTGGCTGCCATGAACTCCCTGCCCAGGGCTCATCCATTCCCTAGCTCTGACTCTCTCACTGGAGGAGGGAGGGAGGAACTGATGGCGATGATTGGTTAAAGAGGACAGGAAGAGGAAGGAATTATGGCCATTGGCCCCACTAGCCAAAACCAAGGTCTCAAAAGACAGGCGTAAGAACTGGAGGTGGTATGACCAGCCAAGTCAGTGATTAGGCTCATTCATGCAACTTCCACTGTGCTGCTTTAGGAAATAAGCAGTATAGACCTTGATCCTGCAAGCATTTGGTTAACATGCTACATGGGCTGCAAGGTTTTTTCCCCACCATAAATTGACCAGAGATATGTAAGGCTGAGCACTAGGCCTAGTATACCACACTGAGCAAAGAAAAATCAGAAGCCCACTGTGCACCAGCTCCCTTATTCTCAAAAACACAGGCTAAGAGAGGAGCAGGATGCAGATAAAGAATGAGTGTGTTTGAACAGAAATGAGCTTAAGTCTCATCCTCAACATGTAAACGAGGCACTTACTACATGTGCTCCGTATTCAGCCTTACCCTGGTTCCTAGTAACTTAACAGCTGCCAGAATGACTCCATGTATAGATAAGCCATTACACATGCTCTACTGTGCACTCGCACATTGCAGAATCAAATTGCATATGCAGCTCAAGAACTAACAAAAAAGTGGATCAAGCCCATAAATATTTAGTCAGTTAGACTCTTGAATCAGCAAATACAAGGTTTGATGTAGCTAAAAACTCTGGAAGCAGACATCTTGCACTGGTATGTGGGAATCATTATCAGACAGCTCTACTGGACCTAAATGTATGCAGAATACAAAGCAGATCAACTAAATAAATTGGATATTTAAAAAAAAATGTTATGTACAATAGACCAGAACTTCCCAAATACAACTCTGGCATAAGAGAGGGCAATTCCTACTGACTTCAATAGGAGATGCAGCTATTTATGCTAGGGTTGACTTTGGTCTGTAGTCTAGCATGCAATTGTTGAAATTTTATGAAATGTTTGACTAGGACTGGAAAAGTACATGAAGGTCAAGTTTAACCTGCACTCACGAGTTTAGTGAATATGGAATTGGGTTGTTGAAACATCTATGAAGCAGCAAACTTTTCTCCTTTCCAGCAAGCAACAGGGACACCTGCTGCAGCTGAAGACATCCAGAATAAAAAGTGTGGCACCAAAACTTGTTGTGGGAGGGTTGTCTGGATTAATTCCTCTTGGACGCTGAATATCTTTGAACTCAAACATCCAAGCAAACTCAAACTTTCTATGAGTGGTTTGCTTCCAACCCCTGTAAACCAATCTCTACAGAGTCCACATGACTTTAGTATCCACAGGCCTGATCCTACAATCCTTGCTCACTATGAGTAGCACTTACAGGAGTATTTGCTTTGATGTCAACATGAGTAAAAGCTGCAGAACTGAACCCACTGACCCAATCCTGCATCCACATAGACAGAACCTTACACCTGTATATGCCAGTTTCCAGGATTGGGGCCTTAATTAGCACAGTTATGTCAGTAATAAGAAAGAGCCTCTCAAAAGCTGTGGATGGATTAAATCTATGTACATATACAACAGATAATTTGGCACTTTTATATTTCTTTACTTTTTGAGAAATCATTTAATCTGCAGTAGTTAATGGATTCCAAACCTTCATTTAAAAAAAAGCAGATTTTTGAGTTACAGAAGCTCTAAATACCATCTGAACTCATTTATATTTTGTTTAGCCCCATTACTAAGAAACTGTCCAATAGTATTTCCTGCTGTGCTAAGATCTTGTGCAAGATTTATGCTCAGAGCACATTTTTACAGCTGCATTATAAAGCCTTGAAAAGAGAGACAGACTTCAGTCAAGGTGATACAACTATAATAATTCTAGTGTAAAGACATTAACCCTTATGCAAGCTAAAGCATGTATATATATCTATTTATACCAAAGGGAGAGCATGTAAAACTGTTCTAGGAGTGAATGTAACTGTTTTGTAAAAAAGTGATTTTATGTTCCAATTTAAACGCAAGAGGAAAAAAGGTTGCCATTATAACTTTTCAAGTTAAATTCATGTAATAAGTTCTTTTTATATATATTGTATTCTCTCCTTGTTTCTCACCTTTGGAATATGCATATGGGGGAGCAACCTTACCATTGAGGAGAATCACTAGCACCTCCTTAGTGCTATGCTCAATATTGGTTAATAAAAGGGACAGACAGAAGACTATTTCGTCTTGCAAATCTATCTTGGAAACCAAACATGTAAAGGATTTTTAACCTTTTAATTGACATTCTTGTTGTTAATTCATTCACAGTTGTGTGCAGAAATGTTTATATGTGACTTGGAACAGCTTTATAGTTTATTCAGAGCTAAATTTATAAGAATTCTCATTTCAGCTAAGCTAAAATTCCTGAAAGAATTAGTGAGGGAATTCAGTAAGGATTATGAAAAATATCCAACAATGTGGAATGCTGAATACTAGTCAAAAATATATATAAGACCATTTAATTACTAAGGAAATTAGGTATTTTATTAATACAAGAGAACAGCTGAAGAAGAAACATTTGCCTTGTTAATTTTTCCTCAAATACTTAAAGTGTTTGAAATTCTTACTAAAACAGCAAAAAACTTCTGTTGAAATACTTTAGTTTTTAATTTTAATTCTACAACTACAACAGGTTGTTGGGTTTTTTTAATATCAACTTTTGTTTACTCTACAGAGATTATTTTATGGAGAATAACCCCTTTTGCAGTTCAATCCACTACTTTAGTAATATACAGTATTGTGGGCCATATTCAACCTTTGGACACAACTCTCATAAACTTTGGTAAGAGTTGTGTATGTATAAATGGGTCACATACTGGCACAAATTCAGCAAAACATTTAAGCACTTTTAACTTTAAGCATGTGAGTAGTCCTACCACTAGACCATAGTTTATGGGCATATAGCACGGGACCTAATGGTAGACCAGGATAGCATATGGCTTTATTGTGGTAATATCTCCAAGCACAGAATCAAGCAGTGATTGATATTCTCACTAACCATTGAGCTAGCCATATCACTAATAGACATTATCTATATATTTTTTAAATCAGTTTACATTATATCAACTGCAACATTCATGCGGTTGGTGAGACACAGGCAGCTGGGAGACTAAGGGAGTAAGCCAGCTGAGGAAGGCAAGGGAAACTTAACTTGCAGATACTCTACAAGGATGAACCCACAATGGGAGGAAAATGGCACATTGTCAACACCAATGCTATCTCTTCCTCTGCTTGCACCTTTGGGAGGCTTCTACCCAGGTCCTTTCACAGACTCCTGATATCATCACTCAACTCTGAAACTTGGCCTCTAGGGCCCAGATCCACAAAGGGATTGAGGCATTGCTCAGTGTTGCAATGTCTAATTTTTAGATGCCTAGAAAAAAAATCACAGGAACAACAATGGGATCCACAAAGCTAAGCCAGGTGTCTAGGTTCCCTATATAATGCATGGGGAAAGATAGGCACCTAAGAATGGGATCCACAAAAGTTGGAACGGTAGGCGGGGAGCCACCTAAGTTTGCCAATGGCAGAATTCAAGGAGAATGGTGTGTCCTGACCCTCACCTCTCTCATGAAGTTATGTGCCTATGTCTGGGCTTCCTGGAGGTGCCTATCTCTGCTTGCAATCCACAGCTGGATTGCAAGAAAGAATGAGTTAGGTGCCTGCTAACACACACAGAACAGCCAATGGTATCCCTTATAACCTTTAGCCCAGTGGTTAGGGTATTCACACAGCATGCTGGAGACCCTAATTCCATTCCCCATTCTGCCTGATGAGAACGGTTTTGAACAGGGGTTCCTCACCTCATAGGTGAGTGCCCTAACCACCGGACTATAGCAAGTCTCCCTTTTTCTTTGGCCCAATTAATATTTATTTATTCACAGCCTGAGGGAAACCCACATCAGAATATCCTATAGTCCAGTGCCTAGGACAGAGGGGGAAACAGAAGCAGCGTGAGAACCCTAACCCCCTGGACTAAAGGTTTAGGACATGCCCAGCAGATTGAGCCATGCAGACAAGCTAGGTGGAAGAAGACCTATCTATCATCCACCGCAGTTTGTAGCTTGCATTGGGGCTTAGGCATCCAAATGCTTAAAGTAGGCAGCAGCACACATGCCCAGAGGCAGAAACTTATGTGCCTAGGGAACTTTTACAGCAAAATTGTAGGTACTAAGCTAATTTAGGCACCTACAGAATGAGGTGGCAGCCAAGCAGGAGTTTTGTGGATCACAGTGGTGCCTAAAACAGGGACCTAGGTGCCTAAGTCCCTTTGTGGATCTGACCCTAAATTTTTTTTTTATTTTTTTTTTTTTACTCATTTGCTATATTGCTATCGGCTGTTGGTTCCTTGTGATCCAAGCCCAATCTCACAATCCCTGTGCATTACTGTTCTGATCCAAAATCCATTCAAAGATTCTTATTGCCATCAACAGCCTTTGGATCAGGCCCTGTGCTGCTCACTATTCTTCTTTTCCCTCCTCCATTCTATCCTTTTATGGATCTTTTGACCTGAAACTGCATTATCACATAGGTCCCAATCCTTACTTAAACGAGTAGTCCCAATGACTCACTTCAACTGGACTACTCACATGAGTCAGGGCTGTGTCAGTTTCAATATGGAGCCATTGTTCTATTAATTGTATATTAAAGAAGTTGAGTACACATTAGTACATTAGCAGACTTTCAAATATTAATATCTCAGGGCCATGAAAGTATTAAAAGCGCTTATTTCATGTACCAATAACCACCATAGCTCATGCTAAAAATTAATATGTTCTTACTCTGTTGTACAACCTCAAAATGGCCAGGTATTTAAGTTTTAAACAAAATTAGTGAGCTATTTGCATGCTAAATATATAAGTTCACAGCACATTTTTAACTGCTGAGTTATAAAAACTAGAAGATAAGAGTTTCTAATGGCAGCACTGACAGACACTTAACTCTCACACAGCTGTTATCATAAAACTCCATAATGTTGTTTATGTACCAAAGAAGAGAAGCTAGCTAAATACAAACAAGGATAGGTATGATCTCTACATTAAACATAACTGATTAAATCATGATGGAAAAATGAAATCTTAAATAAAACATTGTAAACTGTTGAGAGACTGAGGTTTACTTTTATAAAAAATACCTATATTTTATTGAAGAGCAATGGACAGAACAAATAGTTAGAATACACAAATCACTCACATCCAAGCACAAAGCAATAAGGGGATGCACCGAATTGGAGGGTTATATAAGAAAGAACTATGAACAAGGCTCCCTCCAGGACTTTAAGAAAATACTAAAATATTGACTATTGTGGGTTATTATCTTCGTATGCTTCCTAAGGCTAGTAAGCTAGTGGACCTGACCTTGTTTCATCACTTACACTTTGGCAAAATGTGTGTAAAATATTCTGCATCCGCTTGGCATTCACTATATGTGGGTAGGAAATGACTACATAAGGTATAAGACAATGGAGAATCTGGCTCCATATATATGTTGCAAAAATCAATGCACAAAAGTTTGGCTGGGTAAAGAGTTTCAGCTTTAACTCTACACACCCCTTGCTTTTTTGGGGCTTAAACAGATCCTTACATTTTGATAATAGTTAAACATTTTATAGTTTCAATATATACACTTTCTGTAACATGACTGTCATTGGTTTAGTTCACTAGCTAAGTGATTTTTGCCACTCACAAATCAATTTAGTTTATGAGAATTTGTAACCTAATTCACACACTATCATAGCAAACAATCATTGTGCAGGTTGCATCCAATTATAATATCTGCAATTTAAAAAAAACCTCAGTTTTTTAACCTAAAATAAATAAGGAAGACTCTTAAGTGATACAAATAAATAATAATAATAATTAATTATTCTATTATCATAGCATCTAGAAGCCTCAGTCCTGGACAAGGACCCCATTGTGCTAGGCACTGTGCAAACACAAAACAAAAAGTCCCGGCCCAAAGAGCTTTACAAAATAGCTTGTGGTATGTCTAAAATACACTCTGTAAAGAAGTTGGTGGAAATGCATAAAGAGAACAAGCTATAAACCTATGTTGAATTAATAAACAGAAGATGTAAGTCACAAAACTGTTGCCCCCTTTTTGACCCAAGCGACTAATCAAAGTTTGGCACCATGGCGATGTTCAGTTGGAAGTAGAATTAATGGAGTCTATTTTCTTTGCTGTAATCTTGTTTATTTAAAATGAGTGTACAAAGTCCTGCTTCTCTAAACACAGGATGAACCAAGAACAAAAAGGAGCAGTTTCTTATATTACAGCCCCAAGCCTCTTTTGTCAACAGACCCTAAAGCTCTCTCTAGCTTTTGCCAGCATCACACCGTGCTTACAGGCTGCTACTTGGTTTTCTTTCTGTTTCCATCAGCCTCTCCCAGTTTCCATATTGCCTTTTTTTCCCCCCACTCACACAGCAAAATCCCTCTACCCACTCAATCCAAATTCCAGCTGAAAGGTTGTAATTATCTTTTCCTAACAGTTATGTTAATGAAGGGTGTCTTCACACGCAATCTCAAAGGAGTTTGTGACCAAGCAGTTACCAGCATACTATAGTACTACACTGTACATTTCATAAATATGAAGTAGACAAAGTGACGGTCTGACTTGAAGTCCAGATCATCTATTCGCTCTCCATGTGCAAGAAAGACAGAGTAGCTTTAGGGATAACACTGTTTTTCTGATGCTAATAAGGTTCTTGTTCAGTGTTGGAAGAAAGTGTCTCTTCTCATTATTGTGATTCTTAATAATTTTCACATCATACCAGGAGCAGGAGTCAGCAGACCATGCTAGTAAGCAATAGCCCAAACTGGCCTGTACAAAATGCTCAAATGCAGCAGCAATCCTCATTCTCCTAAAACTGTGGCAGCATCTCTGACTGTTAGCCCCCTGAATCTGCAGAGCTGCAAAGAGCAGGAGTAAAGGACATCATCCCTACATCATCCTGACCTTGTGCAGAAAACCTCTCCACATTGTGAAACCATTCCTCAATAGTATGGTTGGAAGAGACCAAGGAGTGTTTGTATTTAGTTTGGGTATGTATATCTCTGTACATATCTATCTCAAGTGAGATACACATACACACAAACACACAAGCTCAGCCTACACTTGAAAGTTATATTGGTGTAACAATGTCAGTTACTGATGTGAAAAAACACACCAAAGCAACGCAGCTATGTCACCATATCCCTCAGTGTAGACACTGCTATGCTGACAGAAGGGTGCTTCCATCGATATAGCTAACATCATTCAAGGAAGTGTTGTTCCTACACTGACCAAAAAAAAAAAAAAAACCCTTCTAAGGGTGTAGATTTTGTCTACACTATCGGACTAGCCAACACAGCTATGCTAGTATAGCCTATTAGTGTAGACATACCAGCACTCTGAAACACATTTCTGCGTGCAAGTCACGAGGGTTCCAAAGGATTATCTGAACAATTATCCTCAGATAATATCTACCAAAATGTCATACCTATGGACCAACAGTATATATGGAATGCTAATCACTGTATTATCTAAATATTGAACATAGTAAGGATGTATAAGACAAACAAAAGTAGACTCTGTTCTTGGTTAGTCATTTGTACTTTGATTTTGTTTTTTAATAAGGAGGCTAATTATGGAAGTGAAATATTAGAGGCAACACTATACTACGTACCTAGAGTTATCAGAGGCTTGCACAGATTTTGTCCCTAGAGCAATCCTGTGCCCCTTTAGGTTATAAAGAAGCTTCTGTATGTTGAATTTTATAAGACAGCAATACGACAACCTGACATTTATGCACAGCACTCTTCAACCGCATGAGTTGCAGTACTTTGTTTCATATCAGTGAAATGAAAAGCATGAGTGACACTTATACTATGGCTATGGGTCACTGCCAGTCTTGCTCCAAAACACCATTAGCTTATGGCATGGCATATCACAGACAAAAGGCATGGTGTGTGACATGCATTGTGCTTCACTGACACACATGCCACAAGCCATGTAGTGCTGCAACACCCTTTGACATTATGTGGAAACAATTTATGCAGTGTGTGATTATACACACTGTGAAAGGAACGCAGGAAAAAAAAAAACTGTTGCCATTTTGACAGTCCCAGAAGCAGGAAGTTTTAAAAGACAATGCTGAATTAAATCTCAGTTCATTCACGCTTTTCATCTCTTGAAACATTAAAGCATTGGTCTGAGAAAAATAGGCAGTGATTTCCTCTACATAATATGAACAACACTAGAGCAAGATTATATCTGTCAGAGATGAAAATATTTGTGTCTCATTGTAATCCATCCTGGGGTTTACAGACCCAAAGTCCTCCAGGGAGTATGACAAATCTACATGATGTTTATGAAAGCTAGATTTTGCATTCTGATCTCTGGTTTAAAAGACAGATAAAAATCACACATAGCCAAACAACTCTCTAGTGACTACACAGATTCAGATGCTGAAGAGACTTGGTTATTCAAGAAAAAAAGTCAGCATTAACTTATGCAAGAAAATATTCCTTCCAAATCCATCTTTTCCGAAAGAGAGAGATTTTAAAATGTAGTGGTTGGCACTATAGAAAAACCTTAGATAGATTAGAATGAGCAATATCTCACTGCGTTGGTTTTTAGTGATTTCACACTTTTGATCAAACAATGCCTCTTTTGGATAACAATATTTGTAAAACACTTTCAGATTGATAAGCAAAACCAATACATAATGCAGAAGCTACAGAAATCTCTTTAAATCTAGACATAAAGCCAATTATTGAAGACCCACAGGATGCATCTGATAGTATCACAGGGCCCTTAGAAATTATATATTGTACTTAAAATATAATCAACATTTTGCAGTAATCTAATAATTGAAAAAAGTACTTCATGGTGACCTAAATCTACATTAAATAGTCTCCAGAAATATGTCCCTGTCTTTTTCCCAAGCTACTTTTCAGATAATTAAAACAAAATTAATAATTGCAATCAACTACAAAAAATTATTCTGTCTGCCGTTAGGGACACGATTGTGCTTTAAAGTCATAATTCTGCACTGGAGGTGATAAGAAGGTGCTGGACAGCAGTGGGAGCTCCAGCAAAATGCCTCCTGGTACTTACAGACAGTGCACACCACAGGAACAACTCTGCCACCTTTTCAACAAGTGCAATCTGTGATTCCCCACACTCAGCTAGCGCTATTGAGTGGGGCAGAGGAGAAAGGGCCACGTGCCATAGTCCCCTCCCATCTGAAGAGACTAGAAGCAGCACTGCTAGACAGGAGTAATACTATTATCAAGAAGCCATATTGCATCTGGCCCATTAACAGAGACATGAAGATCAATAGCAGGTTTCAGAGTAACAGCCGTGTTAGTCTGTATTCGCAAAAAGAAAGGGAGTACTTGTGGCACCTTAGAGACTAACCAATTTATTTGAGCATAAGCTTTCGTGAGCTACAGCTCACTTCATTGGATGCATTCAGTGGAAAATACAGAAGATGTTCTTATACATACAAACCATGAAAAAATGGGTGTTTCCCACTACAAAATGTTTTCTCTCCCCTCACCCCACTCTCCTGCTGGTAATAGCTTATCTAAAGTGATCACTCTCCTTACAATGTGTATGATACTCAAGTTGGGCCATTTCCAGCACAAATCCAGGGTTTAACAAGAACGTCTGAGGAACGGGGGGGGGGGGGGGGAATGTGGGTAGGAAAAAACAAGGGGAAATAGGTTACCTTGCATAATAACTTAGCCACTTCCAGTCTCTATTCAAGCCTAAGTTAATTGTATCCAATTTGAAAATAAATTCCAATTCAATAGTCTCTCGCTGGAGTCTGGTTTTGAAGTTTTTCTGTTGTAATATCGCAACTTTCATGTCTGTAATCGCATGACCAGAGAGACTGAAGTGTTCTCCGACTGGTTTATGAATGTTATAATTCTTGACATCTGATTTGTGTCCATTTATTCTTTTATGTAGAGACTGTCCAGTTTGACCAACGTACATGGCAGAGGGGCATTGCTGGCACGAGGGCATATATCACATTGGTGGATGTGCAGGTGAACGAGCCTCTGATAGTGTGGCTGATGTTATTAGGCCCTGTGATGGTGTCCCCTGAATAGATATGTGGGAACAGTTGGCAATGGGCTTTGTTGCAAGGATAGGTTCCTGGGTTAATGGTTCTGTTGTGTGGTACATGGTTGCTGGGGAGTATTTGCTTCAAGTTGGGGGGCTGTCTGTAGGCAAGGACTGGCCTGTCTCCCAAGACTTGTGAGAGTGTTGGGTCCTCCTTCAGGATAGGTTGTAGATCCTTAATAATGCGTTTGAGGGGTTTTAGTTGGGGGCTGAAGGTGACTGCTAGTGGCGTTCTGTTATTTTCTTTGTTAGGCCTGTCCTGTAGTAGGTGACTTCTGGGAACTCTTCTGGCTCTATCAATCTGTTTGTTCACTTCCGCAGGTGGGTATTGTAGTTGTAAGAATGCTTGATAGAGATCTTGTAGGTGTTTGTCTCTGACTGAGGGGTTGGAGCAAATGCGGTTGTATTGCAGAGTTTGGCTGTAGACAATGGATTGTGTGGTGTGGTCAGCGTGAAAGCTGGAGGCATGTAGGTAGGAATAGCGGTCAGTAGGTTTCCGGTATAGGGTGGTGTTTATGTGACCATCGTTTATTAGCACTGTAGTGTCCAGGAAGTGAATCTCTTGTGTGGACTGGACCAGGCTGAGGTTGATGGTGGGATGGAAATTGTTGAAATCATGGTGGAATTCCTCAAGGGCTTCTTTTCCATGGGTCCAGATGATGAAGATGTCATCAATATAGCGCAAGTAGAGTAGGGGCGTTAGGGGACGAGAGCTGAGGAAGCGTTGTTCTAAGTCAGCCATAAAAATGTTGGCATACTGTGGGGCCATGAGGGTACCCATAGCAGTGCCGCTGATTTGAAGGTATACATTGTCCCCAAATGTAAAATAGTTATGGGTAAGGACAAAGTCAATGGGTGGCTGAGAAGTCTTCTAAGCACCCTAATCATTCTCATTTGTGCACATACACCAAGCCAGACAGTCGGATCCTAAATTTAGAGAGTTGTTATTCTTTGAATGCAAAAGTGTGAAAAGGTACAAACATATATTTCAAACAATATGACACAGATGGTAATATGGTGTGAAATACCTGTAGAGTGACTATCCTCAGTTCATGATTTCCTATGACAAGACAAGAAATTATAAACGAAAAATAAACCAGAGGTTTTCCTCCTTTGGGGGAGGGGAGGGGTAGAAGAAGCAGGCAAATAGTACACAGATGCAGCCCAGCAACCCCATTTTGTCACTGATTATATAATCAAGATTATTACAATTCAATGGTTGATTCAATGGACTGTGTCACTCTGAAGAACTAAATATTTTGCAATCTCTTACTGCCATCTTATGCCATTCTTTGCCACTGCACAAGAGATCACATATGGTGTTCATATAAGACATATAAGACTAACATATTTGTATATAAAATTGTTCTATTCTATAAGTTTTTACAACACAAGCAGTTG
The DNA here is from genome assembly GCF_965140285.1 of Lepidochelys kempii. Taxonomy (NCBI): domain Eukaryota; kingdom Metazoa; phylum Chordata; order Testudines; family Cheloniidae; genus Lepidochelys; species Lepidochelys kempii. The sequence goes on from NC_136382.1 coordinate 62,624,285, forward strand.
ACTTCCTCACAACTCATTTTAGGGCCCTACCTTTACAATGCTAAGCACTCCCTATCAAAATGCTGTGTGCTCTGAACTCCCATTGAAGTTGATGAGAATTGAGGACACAGCATCTCAGAGGATCATGCTGTAAGGACTACTTGAGAATAAAACTACATTCGCTTGTCCCTTTCTAAACTATTTCTTCAGTTGCTCAATACTTTCCAAATATTGGGCGCAATTTGCATTTATACTAATTTGCACTGATTCTCATTTACTGCCCTGGCAGTGTAAAGAGGCTTTATTGTAAATGAAAACCTGGTCCAAACCTGCATTGGGCATGATGAGAAGTCACTGAGTTGCAGTGGGAGCGCCAGCCAAAACTCCTCTTGGGGCTCACAGGAAGTGCACACTATCGTAACAGCTCTGCCACCCTTTTAGCAAGTGCAACCTGCGATTGTTTTATAACAAAAAGTGATGTATATGTGAACAAATATGAATAGTAGATTATCCATACAATAAAACTACGTTGAGAGAATGCTAAATTAATCCAAAGTGAGGAAATGTAAAAGTTACAGTTCCATGTCCAATATTTACCATGACCCCTTGTGAAGATGCTTTGCAATATATTATTTTAAAGTGCAGCTCTGATTTGAAAGTTACCCTAAAAATGATGTCTTGGGGTTCCATGTTTGTCTCCTTTCAATGGTTCCATATAGAATTTGCTTAATTTACAAGTGAAAGGATGCTTCCCCCCCCCCCAATAGCAATCCCTGCAAACTCAACCTAAACTCAGAGCTAGCTGTATAGAGTTCTTTCCTTCTCATGCATCATCAACTGTAATAAAGGTTCCACAGGCCAAATTATTCCCCCAGAGATACATGTGCAAAACCACTGCATACAATAGATTTGCTCAGATATAACAGATTGGAATTTAATAATATCCTGTTGATGATGAACAAATAGGAATAGAATCCATTGCTGTCTCTTTCATCTATGTTGGTTTATATAAAAATTAAAGCAGAAATTGAAGCACAGCTCAGCTCCTCAATACAGCAAAATTAAATAATCTTTCCAATTAACTGAAGATTCTGCCCCTTCTTTGCTGTCATTGTTTTCAGGCAATCAAGTATTATGCACTATAAACTCAATTTTCTTCTTATGTGTTGACTTTGAGCACTCCCAACCATCTTAATCCCAAAGCACAATGCTGCAAGATGACTTTTGTATTGATTTTCCAATATGTGCTACAATAACTTCTTTTTAAACATACCTCAGTGATCATTCTAATCTAAATGATAGTGCAACCAAATGAGGGCTGCATACCAGGTATTTTACTTTGCTTTTCTTAGCACTAATACAACTGCTATATTTCATCTAATGCCGTATTTTCAAGAGAACCAAAAAATGGAGTTGTAATATACCATTAGGATCTGAGAGCAGAAGTTTACCCTTCTGCTGCCAGTTTCTAGAGAAGTTAAAATATCTCAGAATATCTACATGAATATCACAAGAAAGTGCAGCCAAATTAAGGAGGAGGAGAAGGGGAAAGGTGATTTTATACCACTTCCCCACCTCTCTCCACCTATCCTGGGACAGGTCATACCCTATTACCCCACTATGCTGGCTCTCTGCCACTACGTGATTCTCCAGTGCTGGGGAATTCCCTGATCACTTCCTTAAGCCTACTTGCAAGTGGAACAGAGCACAGGATCTGGCTTTGAAACTTTCCCCAAACTCCCCAAATTGATACAAACAGAAACATTTGATTTGTCTTGCAATTCTCTACTTTCTCTATATTTGAGCCACTTCCAGTAGGTCTATTTTTTTCAAAAGGAGAAAATAATTAAAAAGAAGAGGTCTGATTCACCTTTCAGATGTAGAACAAGACTTCTGACATCAACGGAGATCAGAATCAGGCCCAAGGATGTAAAAAATTACAAAGTTTAAAAATTAGCAAATCCTAAGGTCCTCAAAATGATATTACTGTTAAGCATGAATGACTGAAAACAAAAAAGGTAAAGTTTCTGTGAATTAAGAGGCCAGCCTATGTGACTTCTTATCCTACATCTCAAGTTTCCAGGTTACCACAAGTGCAGGGGGAGCTAGAAGCAGTGTAGGACAGTTATAATAATAAATAATAAAAATAATAAAAGGCAATAAAGTTTTATTTTGTTTTTGTTTTTTAATAAAATGTGGTTTCAAGTTCTACGCATAACTGTGCTGGGAAACAGGATGATTCAGAGGATTGGTTCAAACTCAGATGAGGTCAATAGTCACTGAATGTTGTTAGCGTCTGAGGTCAGTACAGTCATCTACAGAATGGTGATCTACATAGAATCATTTGGTGGTCTAATTTCAGTTTTTAGGGAACAGGTGTCCATGGTACATAAATAAATAACTAAATACAGGCATCATTGTGAGACAGTGTGCTATTTCTTTATATCTGTATCAAAAAGCCAAACAACAGGGAGCGTGAGGGAGGTTTTTAGTTAGGATGACCTGACAGCAAGTGTGAAAAATCAGGGCAGAAGATGGTGGGGGCGGATATGGGGGGGGTTAATAGGTGCCTATATAAAGACAAAGCCCCAAATATCGGGACTGTCCCTATAAAATCAGGACATCCGGTCACCCTATTTTCAGTAGAAATTCTACAGTGAGCTAGAAGAAGAGACAAACTAGTGTTTGGGATAATACTATTTTCCATATTCTAATAAAATTTCTGGTTTAGAAGAAAACTCTTTCCACTGTATTTAACATGGGCTTTAAATTGACCTTGGCAAAGTATCTGACTCCCAGGGCTATTGACCAGTATACTGGACAGCTCCATGTTAGTGATACAGCTCATACGCTTAAAGTTTCTTCATAAATCATTTTACCTCTGAATCAATTTTACTTAACAGTATTGCAGATCCACAATCCAAGCATGTTCACAAATGCTCTTTTTAGATACAGATTTCAGGAAATAGGCAATACTCGCTTGAGCTACCCCACGATTCCTTTGCTTGACAGAAATGCTTCTGCTATTCTTTTTTCTTATATTTCCTGGGCAATTATTCCATTGTCCAGGCAACTCTTACCTGTTGTTTTCTTTCTGGTTACACCTGTGCATTTCTACCTTGGAAACTCAGTCCTTTTTAAAGGCTTTGTTTAAAATATAGGTTCCCAGTGGAAATTTTTCCTTGGCCACTTTTTTGCACCATGCTTCACTGCTTTTTTGGTGGGGGACATATTTTCACTAGCTCATATTGCCATCCCAGTTGCAGTGCCTTTTTCAGAATTAGCTCAGATATTAACCATATTACTGAAAGTTCCTTCTTTAAAATCTCAACTGCTAAATGATCATTGTGTTCTTCCTTATTGTTTCAAGTCACATTGCTCTGCTCATTCATTTAGACCCTTTTTAAAGGTTTCCACACTTTCTCTAGGCCTTTGTAGCAGCACCCACCTTCCCTAAAGCAAACTCAGGTGGCCACAGCAGGATCATCCATTAGGGTGACCAAACAGCAACTGTGAAAAAACTGGAACAGGAGATGGGGGGAGGTAGAGCAAGGGGGGGAGAAAATAGGCACCTATATAAGAAAAAGGCCTGAATATGGGGATTGTTCCTATAAAATCGGGACATCTGATCACCTTAACCGCAGTTTAGATTGGCCCCTGGGAGGCATAGGATCCCCTCACAGCAGCTGCACGAGACATAATCAAGAAGCAAAGAGGAAGACCGGGGAAAGAGGGGACATCGCCAGAGCATCCCAGTGATCTGTGGCTGCTGTAATCGTCACTTGTGTCTGTTGGCAACTATACTAATTTATGCCAGAGGACTGTCCCAGTATAGTACAACTCCAGAATCTGGGGAACACTCACCTTGCAGTATCACTGCCATTCCAGAACTGTGCAGAGTACTCGTTGGCTGCAGCCAAGGATTTGGAGCAATGTCCCTTCCAAAGTGCTTACAACTGAAGAAGAAAAGTACAAATGGCAGTTAGGTATTTAACTCCCATTGATTTTCAATAGAAGTAGGGCACTTCACTGCCAATTGTGCCTTTGAAAATTTCCCGTAAAATGACAACATAGAAATACAGGAAGGGGAAACAGTGTACAACAAAAAGCAGTATGATCAGAGTGTGAGGTTTTAACACACATCTTTCTGTTCCATGATTTTTGTATGATTTTTTTTAAAAAAATGTACATATTTTAGCTTGTTAACACTTCTTGGAACGAAGGACTAAGGTTTCTATGCCTTTGGGGAGAAATGCATTGTTTTAAAGAAGGACTTGAAGGAGGAGGCACTGGTAGCATTCCAGACTTGGTCAGGTGCGGGTTCCAAGTAGAGGGGCCAGTCGAAGAAAGAAGAAGTCTGGCGATGAGGACGGAACGGAAAGAAGTGGTTAGTCAACCAGGTTAAACAGAGTGAAGTGGGCAAGGAGGACAATGGAAAGAGATTAGAGGTTTACAGGAGCCAGATTACACAGTGCCTTCCAGAGGAGGACAAAGAGCACAAATTTGAACTAAGAACTTGAATTTTAATCTGGGTCAATGTGCGGCAATGTTGATGAGGTTTGTCAAAAATACAGAGGAAAAAAATGCAGAATTCTCCTTGTATTTACCAAGGAATTGTAGACATATTATTTAAGTGTGGGCAAAAATCATGGCACAAGAGTTAAGGAGACATTTATATGACAGTTTCACTTCTTTTTCCATATTCTTTTACTATTGTCATTGTGTCATTTACTGTTTCTAATGTAATAATATTTCTAATTTTCCTTCCCCTGAGCACATTTATAACCACGTGCAGTATCTTTCTGACAGTTAACCAGTTTGTCTCTGCCATTTCAGCTTTTTTCTCTTCAGAACCGTTACTTGTCACTTCTTATCTAACTTCTGAATTATCACTACTTCTTGCAACTATTCTTACATCTCATGTTTCTACCACCTATGGCTTTGGTATCTTCCAACATGAATAAATTTAAGAAAAAAAAAGTCTGTTTTAAGCTGAGTGGCCACCTTAACACTGTTTAGTATATGTATTACTTGGAGATCAATAGATATTGTTACCAAAATCTTCAGCGGATCATTGTGTTAAAAAAAGGGGTGGGGCAGGGTAAACCAAAGCTACAGCTTTGGTGTACACCATTATAAAAAAATTAGGAGCCAGATCCTTGGAAGAGGTGGGGAAGAAATGGTATAGCTCCCTTGGTATTAATCAGCATAGTTCCATTAAACTACCTGAGGATCTGGTCCTAGGATGGCGTATCCTAGAAAGGAGAAAACTAAAAGGAAGATTTGATTAAAATAATCAAAATAATGAGTGGTGCAAGTGAAAAATGATCACTTTCCTTCTCCCGACTCATTATACGATAAAAAGGTGTCATTTACGTTGATGGCTGGTATATTTAGAAATAATAAAAGGAAATCTTCAAACAGTATATAATCAATCTGTGGAATTCTGTGCTGCAGAAGGTTATTGATTCAAATAAAGTAAGTGGCCAGGTAATTTTATGACCATTAATATTTATAGCTCTGCATGCTCAACAGTAATCTTATGCTTCAGGACATAAAATGACTTGCAGGGATCAAGAAGAAATATTTTCCTCCATGTCCAGGTACTGTGAGGCAGAGTAACAAAGAATAGCATAGGGGAAAGGAAATTTTGAATTCAAACAGGAACAGAGATTGGTTACTATGATGATCAAGAGACTGGAGAGCCCATTTTACAAGACAAGATTAAAAAGACCTTGGCTTGATTTTACTAGCGTAACAAAGGTTGAGAGGGGATAAAATGCTTCTCTATAAATACATCAGGGAGTAAACACCAGAGAGGGAGAAGAGCCATTTAAGCTAAAAGAGAATGTTGGCACAAGAAGAAATAGGTATGGACTGGCCACGAATACATTTAAATTAGAAATTAGGTGGTTCCTTACCCTCACAGCACTATGGTTCTGGAACAAAACCCAGGAGTAGAGGACACAACCTAATTAATCTTGTCCCCATGGGCATGGACCTCATTCCACTACCCATTTAGCAAGGAAGGTGGGGTTTTCAGCAAACCCCCACCTGTGCTGGTCCCTTTGCTTTGTTCCCTCCTGAAGCTTCAGTGGTCACTCTGTCAAGCAGGTAGCAACCCTTTTTGACAAAACAGCACCAATATTCTGCCGCTATTACCTTTCTACTATTATTCATTGGGTAAGGCTCTATCAGTTCAGTCCGAATGACCTTAGGCTGCCCCTAATCTCTCCACCAAATTCTGTTACCTGCACACTCTAGGGCACCCACTTTTATCCAGTTCCTAGGTTTCAAGGTGTAACCCTCTTAATTTAGACATCCACCCTTACCCCGTTCCTAGGGCTCATGACATAACCTTCTGCAGGTTTGCAGGACCTTTTACCAGTGAAAGAGCCTTACATAGTGTGACAGGGTCAGGCCAGATGGCTACAAGAGAGTGGGTCCCTTTTCCCTGGGTAAGATAACAGGGACTACTCCAGAACACTCAGGAATTTTCTAGAGCTAATTAAGGCAGGCAGGCTAATTAGGACACCTGTAGTCAATTGGGAAGCTGCTAGAATTAATTAAGGCTAATCAGGACACCTAGTTTAAAAAGGCTGTCACTCCAGTTAATGAGGTGTGCGCGTAAGGAACTGGGAGTGAGAGGACGTGCTGCTGGAGGACTGAGGAGGTGAAGGTCTCTGAGCTGGTCCCCGACCCACATGGTGGATCAGCAGAAATTGTGGGGATTGTTCTTACTCTTTTTTCCCCATGCTGGCCAGTGATGAGGTTATCTGAGTGAATGGCAGATTTGAGCCATGAAAGTGGCCAAACTGAGGGCTGCCGTGAATCTCTGAGGCGAGCAAAATCCACCAATAAGCGCAGGACCCACCAAGGTAGAGGAGGAACTTTGTCACAACAGTAACATCCACCACGCAGAATACACACACTAAGCATACAATGCTATGCTCACCAATCCTAATCACGTAGGCGGACTTTCCCTGTTGGCCAGGCAAGGTCAGTCTCATCTGGTTTCTGCATGTCATGGTCATGCATAGGATTCTAGCAGCTCTGTTCTCAGACAGTGTCTTGATGGGGAGGAGTTCTTCTTCTTCCAGGTCTTTTCTTCTTATGCTTCTTTTTCCTTCCCAGCTGGTCTCCTTCTTGGATCTCAGTTTATATAGTGAAACTTGAGTCCTGCTTAGCTATACCGTAACCAATCATTTAACTAAAATTTTACAAAATAATTCTTTGACTAATCCTAACATATCGTGAAGCAATTCTTTACCCAATCATACCCCACCACCTGTTGATTTAAATCTTTTAAAATTAATTATGCAACAGACAAACAATCAAAGAACCAGACAGAAACCATACAGATAAACAGAGAAGTGGTGACCATAAAAGAAAAACAGTAATGAAGTAGAGATTTCACACCCACAACTGTAGGTAAGTCATTCCTTGCCAGGCAGAATGCTGCCAAACAAAGTTTTCTTTCAACATTTCAACATTGGGAAAGGAGTTCAGAATGTTGCTCTGATGGACAGAATCAGCTTGTAGATGGAGCGAGATGTTGCAAGGCAGATTGGATCAAGCTTTATGATGACCAGCATCAGAGGGAAAGAATCTGCTGCTCAGATTCAGAGCAATGCTAGTGTGTGGGTGTACCCTACCTGTGGACGGACTCAGCAGCCATCAAAGAACTTATCAATGCATACTCCATATTCTGTGAAGAGCAACAATGCCACTGTTGTTCTGAGTATATGAAAATGTACGGGCAATTAATGTTGCATTTTTAAATAAACAGAAGTTTACATTTGTACTCATTGACCATCATTATCAGCTATTGAGAAAATAAAAAATTACAGGGTTGAGAAGTATTTTATTTACTTAATCCATAAAGCTCAGCCTGACATTTTAATAGCATCAAATTGAAATGTGGCACTTAAGATCTTATACAGATGTAATTTTTAAAAGAAAGATGCTTACAGCAGTTTAGTCATATTTTAATGAATACCATCAAGTCCTGGAGACCGACTGCATTTTAAAGTTACGTTTATTTTAACTCCTCTTTTGAAACCTTGATTTCTGACTATCTCATATTTAACACCTGCAAAGTGTCATTCATGGGTATCTCCCCACTGATGATGTGGTGAAGACAACTACAAAAAACATCATTTAGTTTTTCTGCAGTGAGACCATGAACTTGAAGTATTTCAGTAAAAGATACTATAGAAGGCATAGATTTAAGTCTTTTCCGTAATCTTAATTTAATCTCTCTCTTATGCTACTCCTGGGGGAATTCTGCAACAAAAAAATTAAAAATTCCACACCAAAAAATTAAAAATTCTGCATACAATATTTTAAAAAACTGCAAAATTCTGCATTGTTTTGTCAAAGTAATGTAATATAATCCAGCAAGTTTCAATTATTTTGGTAATTTATTTAAACTACAATACAATGGATGGAGAATGGGAGTGGAGAGCATTGGAGGAAATCACCAAACCCTCTCCGTCTAATAGTAATGCAGCTAGTATTGACCCTTTCTGTCTAGTTATTGTCAACAAATATATGCAGCAATATGCTCAGTGTTATATCATAGGCAACTGAAAAGTAAGTGAGGGCTATGGACTCAAACTCACAATTTATACTGGCTACTGACCATCTTCAAAAAGTGAGTAGCAAACAGTTAATGGAGGAAAATTTTGATAGGAAATGTTTGCAGTCCAAAAATGTACATCAGTTATAATCACTAAAGCACGATAAGCATTTATAAGGCCATACTGTCCTAACAATAAGGCTTTACCCCACTCTGGCAACATAAAGGAATCTTAACATTTTTATACCTGTTTTGTACTCCTGTGGGAATTCACTAAGAACAATGGAAACAATTCACTAAGGAGGCGGGCTGCTACATTCTGCTTTGCCTGAGGGAACAGAGCCTGCCCCACACCTACCTCTTCAGAAATACCCCAAAGCCCTGCCCCTCCATGCTGAGCATTCTGCAATAGCAAGCAAGAGGGAGTGTGTGTGTCTGTCTCTCTCTCACACACACACAGCAGCGATTTACATCTCTACCGGCTTCTCTGGGTGCCCAAACCAACCTGTCTGCACTGCCAGAGAATGGGTGCATGACTGCTCTTGTGGCTTACCTTTGCTTCCCCATCAGAAGTCATTTTTCCATGGGTAAGCAATGAAATCTGCAGGGGCCATGAATTCTGCACATGCGCAATGACACAGAATTCCCCCAAGAGTATTATACCTTCCGACATCATCTGTGTCATTATGTACCATGATCTTCGGTTCATGATTTAGGGTCTGATTCAGCTCCCCTGGAAGTCAGTGACGTCTTTCCTTTGACTTCAGTGGGAATTGGATCAGGCCTTGAATCCTTAGTCTCTTTGCAGATGCTACCAATAACGATCAGCTGTGGAAGTCTTTTGGATTGTGGACCAGAATGAATCAATCAGCTCTTTTAATCAAGACTGACAAACAGACACCAGATAAGCATCCCTCCCTTAAGCCTTAAGAGGATTGTTGGTTCTCCACATCCCCCAAGAGACTCAGTGGGCTCATCAACCTTCCCCATGAGCCTTCTGATTGGAAATTTTTCTTCCATTAGCAAGCCTCCCTAATAATTTATTTACATTTTAAGGTCTATCTCTACAAGGAAAAATGCTAGACACTTTTTAAAAAACAAAACCAAACCAAACCCAAAGGTTTAGGTCTCCAGCAGTCAACTGGCACTCTATAGTATACTTGCTGGACCCATTTCAGAGGGGGGATGTGAGAAAACCTGGATTTGTGCAGGAAATAGCCCAACTTGATTGTCATGCACATTGTGTAAAGAGTTGTCACTTTGGATGGGCTATCACCAGCAGGAGAGTGAATTTGTGTGGGGGGGTGGAGGGTGAGAAAACCTGGATTTGTGCTGGAAATGGCCCACCTGATGATCACTTTAGATAAGCTATTACCAGCAGGACAGTGGGGTGGGAGGAGGTATTGTTTCATATTCTCTGTGTATATATAAAGTCCGCTGCAGTTTCCACGATATGCATCTGATGAAGTGAGCTGTAGCTCACGAAAGCTTATGCTCTAATAAATTGGTTAGTCTCTAAGGTGCCACAAGTACTCCTTTTCTTTTTGCTGGACCCAATTTTACAATTTAGTCTCTTAAATTTTGGTCCTGGAAACAAGACCTCAGCTATGGGAATCCACTAAATTAGGTTCTCTCTCTCTCCCCTTTCTGGTCTTGTGGCATTTGTTTCCCTACAAAATGGTAGAAATGAGACCTTTTCAACTTTGGTGATTACTGCTTTTTAACTAATTCATGAGTTCCTTGTCAAATTTACTTTAAAAGTTTTGTAACTCTACCTTTGGCCCCAGATCTCATCTACCAATTCTGAGTCCAATATGACTCTGTTGTGATTTGGAATGAAGTGGGCAAAACTGAACTTATAGTGGATGTTCAGTTGCAAGGTCTGTATGAAGTGATAGATGTTGTTCTAAATAGGTGACCAATTCTGCATGCAACCACTGTAGTGTATAACCCATCAACATATAGATACCCTTTATAAGACTTCCACTGACGACGAAGTGAACTGAAGCTCATGAAAGCTTATGCTCAAATAAATTTGTTAGTCTCTGAGGTGCCACAAGTCCTCCTTTTCTTTTTGTGGATACAGACTAACATGGCTGCTACTCTGAAACCTGACAGGACGCTGTTAAAGTAAGTCTTTGGAATTATTGCAAACTGTAGCTGAAGGAATGACAGAGAAAAACAACACTTCAAGCACCACGCCCACAATACCTTTCCTTTCCTTTCACAGAGCACACTTGGAAACAGCTTTGACAAAGGCTTATTCTTTTCCACTCAAGGAACCTTGAAAATCTTATGTTTTCTGTTAAATGATGCATACTTCATTGTTTTGGTTTTTTTTAAAGTCAAACTCTTTATATCTCATCCACCTATCCAAGCATGTTTCTTTCATAGAATAGAAATGTCTTCTACTTCTTTAAAATAAAAACCATTTACCTAGGAAAAAGAGCCAGCTTTTAGCACACTTCTCCAAGATCCCCTTGTCTCATAATCTGTCACTGGGTTTTCCATTTTAAAAAAAGTTAATTACAGGCAGGCGCAACTGAAAATAAAGTTGGCAATATCTAGTGTCACACTGGCAGTTTCAGGTCAACAGTTCTCTCTTTAAAGAGTACTACAAAACTAAAACATCAATCAAAAAAGGTTATTATACACGGATATGGCATATATCCAGGTTCTTGAGTGACAGCTTCTCCATAAGAAAATGTCATGACCCATGTATATTAAAGAAACATTGCTGACTAATATCAGTCAGTTTAGACAGCACATCAACCCTACTGTATCACACTCTCACTACTTTACTAACACATTAACTAAACAGGGAACATCTTGTGATTCAGAGAAATTTGTTTTCCTTATTAAAAAAATATTTTCACAAATCAGTTTTGCACATAATGTGACTTTGTAATGAGCCTTAGAAAGGGTTTTCCAGGACATAAAGAATTATTTCTTCACTCTGATACATTCTTGAAGTATTCCTAGTAGGTTATACTATGTTCCTAGAAAACTAAACATAATTAAGAATTTAATTTTGGGTATGGTTATAGATATATAAGGAGTCCAAGGGCCAATATTCATAGCAGACTTTTGCCAAGTCTGTCTGGCATAATAAAACAAACATAGAAAGAAATCAATTTCAATCTTCTCAACAGTTAGACAGATAGGAATAGTGCTTAACACATTAAAGCCAACTTGAACAGTATGTGATTTGGCTTCATTGGATTATCCAACACTTACTGAAAAGCGTCACTGACAATTCCTTGATGAGCAGCATTCAATATTTAAGATGTGCCCAGTTACACATATATTGGTTTAAATAAATCCTCTCTAAACATATCAGCTAACTGAAAATAATAATGTTCTGTTTTCACTGAGTGCTTTAGAAATCACTTTGGATTTGATGTCCCGGCATAAGAGTTTAATTATGAAGAACATACATTTCTAATTACCACTGTACTCTGTATTTTCAACTCTTCTTTCACTTTTGATTAGTTCTCTGCTTTGAGACAGTAGTGTCTTGAATGTATTTAGAAACAGTACCTGAAAACCTGTGCTGACACATGAGTGCAGCAGTTAGCCAAGTAATCCACCATCGGTGTAGTCTCCCTCATACAACTAAGGAAATTGTTGTGTGCAAATTAGCTGAAGATTATGGATGATGATTAGTTGAGTAACATCTGAAATCACAATGATCGAGGCCTCTTGGCATGGCATAGAGACATGCTTTACTGTAGTGAACACCACATGTATAATTTGTAAAGTTAAAATGGCTGAGAACTTAAAAAATTGGATGGTAACAGCCTGCAAATCCCAAAGATGCCTGAATCTGGTGATATTTGGAACAAGAGAGCTCTTAACCAAGTGTGTAATTGCTTCCATAATTACACACTGACTCAACAGACGTTCTTGGCTTCAGAGAGACACAGAGAAAGAGACAATTATATAAACAAGTGACTTGGCCTCAGGACTGCTGGATTCTATTCCCAGCTCTTCCACCGATTTGCTGTGTGACTTCAGGCACAAGTCACTTAGGTCCAAATTTCTTTTTTTATAAGTATCCACTAACTTTGGATGTATCCTTTTCTGAAAAACTTGGAGCCTAATTTTCAGAGGTATTAAACACTAAATATCCCACTGACTTCAACCAGAGTTGTGGGTGCTCAGCAAATCCGAAAAACAGATCCTTGGTACCTCAAGCTGGGCACCCAAAAATTGAGGTAGCCAAAATTGGTTGATACTAAAAATGTGGGTCTTAATATCTTTGTGCATCAATAAATATTCAATTTATAATGTAGCTTTAACAATATTTGTGTGTGTGATAAGGGTGTTGTGAGCCGTATTTAATGTTTGTAAAATTATTTGAATTCCCTAGATTGAACAGGGTCTACATAAATTAAAAAGTACTGTTATGTTTTTCCATCCCTCCCTTAATTTGATTCAAGACTTCTAAAAATAATATTGTCACATATACAAAAACACACCACAACAACCCCCTCCGCCCCCCCCCAAAAAGTTCAAAAAATATTCCAGCCCAATTCCACAGATCAAAGAAGTTGAATAAACTCAGATTAGAATTTGAATTTTTAGATATATATTATAATTGAAGTAATGCAACTTTCCTACTACTACAGCTGGATGAATTATTGGCAGAAAACAATTAAGGTGCTGAATTTAGCCGCTTTTGATGTTTGACAATTACCACAATCAGAATGAGTATTTTTATAAATCTGTTCATTATTTGACAAATGCTTTCGGTGACCATATTACTCACAAGCTACAATCCGGGATACCTGTGCAAAGAAAAGACTGTAAAATTAAATAGTATCCTCTGTTCCACAAATTTACCGATGTCTTTTGGTGACTGAGACAAAAGAAAATTATTTTGAGAGCGATTATCTATTTGTCTGATTTTGGATATTTATTTAAGATATTTCAAAAGTACTTGTCTCCTTATCATCAAATGTTAAGCGCCAGTTTCATTTTACAAGTATGATTTTAACATCATTTGAAAAATTAAAGTTCTTAAAATGTCATTAATTTGACACACAATTTTTAGCACTTCTTCAGAGTACATAACGTACAATTATTTACCTCAACCACCTTGTGTCCCTAATATCCTGGGACCAACACGGCTATAAATACACTGTATACAATCATTAACTAATTAATTCTAGCTATACGGTTTTCTAATGTTGGAGATAAGGATATCTGATCTTACATTTGGTAATAATCTATGAGTTACCTGGACTAACCTTGGTGAAAGAATAGCTTTTTAGGGTGATTATGGGGCAGGAAAAGTTATAGAGCAAACAGTTTGAATCCGAAAGCCAATGACCCTCACCTTCCACCCTAGACGAGCTTCCAATGTACACAGACACACACACTTGTTGCTTTAATAGAGCCAATTCCACAAAGCTGAAATGAGCCAAATGAGCTGGGAGGAAGAATTTAATCAGAAAAATGTGAATGATAACTGGGAATTGTTAAAGAAAGACCTTACTAAATACACAAAAGTCACAGCTGAGGAAGATTGCTGTACAGGTTAAAAAAAAAACCTACCCAGACAACTGGTTTAGAGGGAAAATTTAAAAAAATTAAAGTGGAAAGAACAAATGGAAGAAAGGGGAATAATATAAGAGGAAAGCTGATAATAATGAATATAAATCAGTAGTTAGGAGTTGTAGAAAACAGATAGGGGAAGCCAAGGGACACAAGAAGAAATCTGTGGCCAGCAGAGTTAACAATGAGTTTTTTTAAAAATATATTAGGAACAAAAAGAATATTGACAATGGTATTGGTCCATTGCTAGATGGAAATAGTAGAATCAATAATAATGCAGGAAAGGCAGAGGTGTTCAAAAATATTTATGTTCTGTATTTGGGGATAAAACAGATGTTGCAGTCTCATCACATGATGGTGATAGCACTCTTTCCATTCCACTTTTCTCTGGAGGATGTGAAACAGAAACTACTAAATTTAGCCATTTTTAAAATCAGTAGGTCCAGGTAATTTGCATTCAGGAAGTTTGGATAAGCTGGCTGAGGAGCACACTGGACAATTAATGTTGATTTTCAATAAGTCATGGAGCACTGGCTTTCAGAAGACTGAAAGCTAATGTTGGGCCAATTTTAAAAAAGAACAAACAGGATGACCTCGGAGGTTATAGGCCTGTCAGCCTGACATTGATCCTGGGCAAGATAATGGAGCAGCTGATAAAGGACTCAATTAGTAATGAATTAAAGGAGGATAATGTAATTAAAGCAAATCAACATAGGTTTATAGAAAATAGATCCTGTCAAACTAACTTAGTATATTTTTTTGATGAGATTAGAAGTTTGATTGATAGAAGTAATAGCATTGACATCATATACTTAGACTTCCCTAAGGTGTTTGACTTGGTGCTGCACATTTTGGTTAAAAATAGTATAATATAAAATTAACATGACACACATTAAATTAATTAAAAATGGGCTGATAGGACTCAAAATGTAATTGAAAAGGGGAATCAGCATAAAGCATGTGTGTTTCCATTGGGATACCTCAGGAATCAGTTCTTGATCCTACACTATTTAACATCTTTATTAATAAACTAGAAGAAAATATAAAATCTTCGCTGACAAAAGTTGCAGTTGACTTGAAAATTGGGGGAATTAAAAATAATGAAGAAGACAGATCACTGATTCAGAACGATCTGAATTGCTTGGTAAATTGGGAACAAGCAAACAACATGTTTTAATATGACTAAATATACATATATACATCTGGGAACAAAGAAGGTAGGCCATTCTTATAAGATGAGGGACTCTATCCTGGGAAACAGTAACTCTGAAAAAGATTTGGGGGTCATGGTAGATAATCTGATGAACCTGAGCACCCAATGTGACACAGTGGTCAAAAGAGCTAACGTGATCCTGAAATGCATAAGCAGGGGGAATCTTGTGTAGGAGCAGAGAGGTTATTTTACTTCTTTATTTGGCACTGGTATGAACACTGCTAGACTCCTGTGTGAGCTGAAACCCAAAAAAGTGTCCTACAAAAAGTGGAAACTAGGTCATATTACAAAGCTTGAATATAAACGAATAAGGTATATACGGACAAAATTAGAAAGGCCAAGGCACAAAACGAGATTAAACTAGCTAGAAACATAAAGGGTAACAAGAAAACATTCTACAAATACATTAGAAACAAAAGGAAGATGGAAGGACTGGGTAGGCCCGTTACTCAAGGAGGAGGGGAAAAACAACAACAGAAAATGTGGAAATGACAGAAGTGCTAAATGACTTTTTTGTTTCAGTTTTCACCAAAAAGGTTAGTAGCAACTGGAGTCTAACATAGTGAATGTGAGTGAAAGAGAGGTAGAATCGGAGGCTAAAACAGGCACAGACCAAGCTAAAAAGTACTTACACAAGTTATATGTACTCAAGTCACCAGAGCCTGATGAAATACATCCTAGAATACTTAAAGACCTGACTGAGGAGATATCTGAGTCATTAGCAATTATCTTTGAAAAGTCAGGGAAGATGGGAGAGATTCCAGAGGATTAGAAAACAGCAAATATAGTGCCAATCTATAAAAAAGGAAATAAGGAAAACCTGGGGGACTACAGACCAGTCAGCTTAACTTCAGTACCCGGAAAGAAAACAGAGCAAATAATTAAACAATCAATTTGTGAACACCTAGAATAAGGTGATAAGTAACAGTCAGCACTGCTTTGTCAAGAACTGATCATGTCAAACCAACCTAATAGTTTTCTTTGACAGAGTAACAAGCCTTGTGGATGGGGGGGGGAAGTGATAGATGTTGTATATCTTGACTTTAGTAAGGCTTTTGATATGGTCTCCCATGACCGCCTCATAAACAAACTAGGGAAATACAAGCTAGTATAAGGAGGGTGCATAACTGGTTGGAAAACCCTTCCCAGAGCATAGTTATCAGTGGTTCACAGGCAAGTTGGAAGTGCATATTTCGTGGGGTCCCACAGGGATTAGTTTTGGGTCCAGTTCTGTTCAACTGCTTCATCAATGCTTTTGATAATGGCATAGAGAGTACACTTATAAAGTTTGCAGATGACACCAAGCTGTGAAGGGTAGAAAAGTGCTTCAGAAGATAGGATTAAAATTCAAAATGATTTGCACGAACTGGAGAAATGATCTGAAGTAAATAGGAAGAAATTCAATATGGACAAATGCAAAGTACACCACTTAGGAATGCACAATCAGCTGCACATATATAAAATGGGAATGACTACCTAGGAAGCAGTACTGCAGAAAGGGATCTGGGGGAGTTATTGTGGATCACAAGCTAAATATGAGTTCACAGTCTAACACTGTTACAAAAGAAGCAAACATCGTGCTGGAATGTATTAGCAGGAGAGTTATAAGCAAGACACGAGAAGTAATTCTTCCGCTCTACTCTGTGCTGATTAGACCTCAACTGGAGTATTGTGTCCAATTCTGTGTGCCACATTTCAGGAAAGATGTGGACAAATTGGAAAAAGTCCAGAGAAGAGTAACAAAAATGATTAGAGATCTAGAAAACATGATCTATGAGGGAAGATTGAAAAAAATTGGGTTTGTTTAGTCTGCAAAAGAGAAGACAGAGGTGACATAACAGTTTCCAAGTACATAAAAGATTGTTACAAGACGGAGAGAGGTAAATTGCAACCAGGGTGGTTTAGGTTGGACATAAGGAAAAGTCTCCTAACTGACAGGGTGGTTAAGCACTGGAATACACCACCCAGGGAGATTTCACAATCTCCATCACTGCAGATTTTTAAGGACAGGTTAGACAAACACCTATCTGTGGTGGGTAACCTGCGGCCCACGCCGCTTCCCACACCTCACATTGGCTGGAAACAGCAAATCACAACCACTGGGAGCTGCGGGTGGTGTGCCTGCGGATGCTCGACGTAAACTAACGGTCTTGCAGCCCACCAGTAGATTACCCTGACAGGCCACGTGCAGCCTGCAGGTTGCCCACCACTGGTCTAGATAAGACTTAGTCCTGCCATGAGCGCAGAAGACTGAACTAGATGACCTCCTGAGGTCCCTTCCAGATCCACAATTCTATTATTCTAGTTCCAGTGTCCACAATTCAAAAATAATGTTGATAAATTGGAGAGACTTTGGAGAAAAGCCAGGAGAATGATTAAAGGAGTAGAAAACCAGCCTTATAGTAATTATATAAGAAAACCAGCCTTACATCAGTTCTGCGGAAAAGGACCTAGGGGTGACAGTGGACGAGAAGCTGGATATGAGTCAGCAGTGTGCCCTTGTTGCCAAGAAGGCCAATGGCATTTTGGGATGTATAAGTAGGGGCATAGCGAGCAGATCGAGGGATGTGATCGTCCTCCTCTATTCGACATTGGTGAGGCCTCATCTGGAGTACTGTGTCCAGTTTTGGGCCCCACACTACAAGAAGGATGTGGAGAAATTGGAGAGTCCAGTGAAGGGCAACAAAAATGATTAGGGGTCTGGACCACGTGACTTATGAGGAGAGGCTGAGGGAACTGGGATTGTTTAGTCTGCAGAAGAGAAGAATGAGGGGGGATTTGATAGCTGCTTTCAACTACCTGAGAGGTGGTTCCAGAGAGGATGGATCTAGACTATTCTCAGTGGTAGAAGAGGACAGGACAAGGAGTAATGGTCTCAAGTTGCAGTGGGGGAGGTTTAGGTTGGATATTAGGAAAAACTTTTTCACTAGGAGGGTGGTGAAACACTGGAATGCGTTACCTAGGGAGGTGGTAGAATCTCCTTCCTTAGAGGTTTTTAAGGTCAGGCTTGACAAAGCCCTGGCTGGGATGATTTAATTGGGGATTGGTCCTGCTTTGTGCAGGGGGTTGGACTAGATGACCTCCTGAGATCCCATCCAACCCTGATATTCTATGATTCTAATAGATTCAAGGAGCTCTACCTGTTTAAGTCACCCCTTAGCCTTCTCTTTGTTAAGTTAATTACAGTCTATAAGTACCTACATGGGGAACCAATATTTAATAATGGACTCTTACTAGCAGAGAAAGGTATAACGGGATCTCATGTTTGGAAGTTGAAGAGAGAAAAAAAATCATACTGGAAATAAGGTGTAAATTTTTAATGGTGAGTCATTAACCATTGGAGCAACTTACTAAGGGTTGTGGTAGATTCTCCATCACTGACAATTTTTAAATCAAGACTGGATGTTTTTCTAAAAGATATGCTCTAGGAATTATTTTGAAGATGTTCCATAGCCTGTGCTAAATTGGGAAGTCAGATTAGATGATCACAATGATCCCTTATGGCATTAGAATCTATGAAACAGTGCAACTCCCTTCCAGGAGCAGCTACATGGGGCAGAAACTACCTCCACCCAGGGGGAGGGCTAAACCCCCTGGGAGAGATTAAGGATTCTTTGGCATTACACCTTGACAGAGTCTCCTCAAACAACATAATTGCTTATTTTTGTAGCAGGGATGAAATAGTTGCTAGCAGAGAAGTACATAGAGGATCCTGGAGGAGATGCCAGGGGTTGCCAAGGATGGGTGAGTCTGTACGAAAAGGATGCAGTCCTGCTCCAGATCCACTGAAGGGCCCTCCATTGGCTCCTAGGCAAGAGTCTAGGTTACAGTTTGAGCAGCTAAATTAAACTATACCCTGCATCTACATAAAGAAAGAGGTAGAGAGGAGATTGGGTTTAGCTAGCATATGTTAGTTAAACCCAACCTAAACCTGACCACTTTTCCTAGTCAAAACAAATCCCCGGAGATCTGACAGCACCAAAACAACATAACAGAATTGAGGCAAGTTGGCATGAAAGTTTCCTTGTTTCAGATCCCACCACCAGATTGTGTAATGTTTTCCCCCAGCACCAGAACACTCACACTTGCAGTCTGTTTCCAAAGGCTAGCACCACATCCTCTAGTGCGGAACAAATTTTGATAAGGTTGCGGTTAGGTCACACAAGCATCCAAAAAAATCAAACATCTACTGAGAGCTTATGCAAACTATCCAAACCTTCTGAATCTGTAAAAGGGGGCTGGTATAGGCACTCTCCTTCCTGAGGCCTGCAACCCCTCCACTTCTCAGTGGAAAAGCCATAAGGACAGGCTAGGCAATTGATTTGACACTTCAAGGGCCATTCACAGGTGTGAGCTAGAAGCTGAGAACTAACCTCCCCATGAGTTTTCTGTTTCAGAACTTACGAGAAAAAAAATCTAGTCACCCTGCATTCCAAGGGCAGGGAAGTTGGGGCCGGAGGGCGCGGAATGAATCCCGACTAGCCCCATCCCTGTTCGGTTCCCTGGGGCCGGGCAAATCCCGGCTCCTAGCGGAGCCTCCGGGTACTCTGCGTGCGGGGGTGTTGAGGCAGAGGCAGCTTTCGCCTGGTGGCCGGGGCGCTTGGCGGTGGAGCGGCACCGTGGCCGGGAGCGGGACGGCTGCGAACGCCCGCGGGCCTGTCATCCGGTGGGAGAGGCCTGCGGCGAGACCACAGGCCTGGGCGAGGCTGCGGCTCGGCCCCCTGCTCCGGAGCGGGCCACAAGCGCCTCGGTCCGTGTGATGGCGGAGCTCCACCCCGCGGAGGAACTTCCGAGTCGCTGGCAGGGTGTGTCTCCTGGCGGAGCCGCCCGAACTATCATGGCGGAGCGCGCCCGAGAGACTCCCGGAGAAGCTTCCGCCTCGGTCTGGGGCAGCGGGCTGTGAGCTCCGCCCCAGTAACGGACATAGGATCCTTCCCAGCATGCCCTGGGCGGGAGGGGGCCTTTCGGCCCCCGTGGCGTTGGTTGCCATGGTGCCGTAACGGGTCTGCGGAATGTCGCTGGCCGCGCTGCCGCTACCTCCCGCGCGGGTGTTCGCGGAGCTTTTAGCCCCGCCGCTCGGGCGCCGCGGGCGGGAGAGCGAGCCGGTGCCGGGGCTCCCCGGCGGTCGCAGCACCCCAGTGCCGCCAGGGCGGGAGGTTCATGTGAGCGGCAGCGCAGAGCTGCGTGCGGCCCCGGACCGGGCGCGGGTCTCCATCCGGCTGGGGAGCAGGAAGGGGGAGGCCGGGGAGGCGCGGAGCAGCGTGAGCCGGCGGCTGGAGTACATCGCGCAGAGCGCTCGGCAGCGCGGGGTGCAGGTGAGAGCGGGTCGGCGGCACCCCCGCCTCCTACGGGAGCCCCGAGCTGTAAACTCCAACCCCCTCCCAGCCGCGCTCCCCACTTCCAGCCCCAAACCTTAAATCTCAGCCCCTCGGAGTGCCCCGCCCTAAACCCCACCGTCATCCCCCCCCCTCCGGAGTCTCCAGCCTTAAACCCGCCACTGGCCCCGCCCTCTAACCCTCAACCCCCATCCGAGAGAGTTCAGCTCTAATCCTCCTCCGCCCCAAGCCCTAAACCCCACTCAGCGCCCATGCCAGCACCTACGGTTGCCAACTTAGTAATCGCACAAAACCCATTACCTTTGTCCTGCCCTTCTCCGAGGCCCCGCCTCCCGCTCACTCCGTCCCCCCTTCCTCTGTCACTCGCTCTTCCCCCAGCCTCATTCACCTTCACCTGGCTGGGGCGGGGCTCCTGGAGGGGGTGAGGGCTGTGGCGGGTGGTGCGGGCTCTGGGGTGGGCCGGGGGAAGAGGAGTTCAGGGTGCGAGATGGGGCTGAGGGGTTTGGAGTGCAGGAGGAGGTGTTGGGGTGTGGGCTCTGGCTCAGGGTATGGGCTTTGGGGTGGGGCTCAGGATGAGGGATTTGGGGGGGTTCAGGGCTGGGGCAGTGGGTGGGGAATGGGAGGGGGTTTGGGGTGTGGGCTCTGTCTGGGCAGCACTTATCTCAGGCGACTCCTGGAAGCGGACAGCATGCCCAGCTCTTAGGCGGAGGGGCAAGGGCGCTCTGTGTGCTGTCCGCAGACACTGCCCCCAGTCAATGGGAGCTGTGGAGCCAGCGCTCGGGGTGGGGCCAGTGCATGGAGCCCCAGTGGCCACCCCTGTGTCTAGGAGCCGTGCGGAGCCAGGGCAGGCAGGAAGCCGACCTTAGCCTCGCTGTGCCACTGACTGGACTTTTAGTAGATCGGTCAGCAGTGCTGAACGGAGCCGCCAGGGTCCCGTTTTGACCAGGCATTCCAGTTGAAAACTGGAAGCTGGGCAACACTACCTAAACCCCAACACCCTCCCCTCCCTCGGAGTGCTGAGCTCTATACCCCACCACCTGTTCACTTCCCCTGGGGCACCCAGTTGATATCAGTGGTTGTATGATCTTTCCATTGACTTCATGTTCCTTTAATAAACTCTTTACAAAAACAACAGCAATGACAACAAGCAGAGTTGGTGAGGGATTGCAAAAAAGTGCAGTGATTGGAGTATGTGTTCCTGACCTGGAGGAGACCTACACATGCATTAAATGCCAAAATTGAGCTATAAGTCAGAGATTTGTCTATATTCAGTCCAACAAGGGATCACTGATTTTATTGTCCCATTGTTCATTACAGTTAGATGTAACAAAATGTTCTAAGAGCCCCATGAGGTACAGCACTGTTTGTTCCACTGTAGGACATTTCACTGGCATTGTTGATGTGTGGAGAGTTGGGTGAGACATGTCTTCTTAAATTCTCAAACAAAAACTAAGCCAGCACTTTGCTGCATTTAAAACATTTTATTTTTAATTCTTATTCATTTCTTCAAAGCTTTTTATTTTTGGCATTTTATTTCAAAATCAATAACACAAACTGGAAGTGTGTATATAGGGGGTTATAGATATGAAGGGTAATTTTGACAGCTCTTTAATTTATACCTCCTTTTTTCTGGCTAGGACTTAGAAATCTCCTGTGAAGGAGCTTCTTTGCACAGTGGGCACTGCTTTGTGGAAGATTTAGAAGGAAATTTGCCTTTAAATGCAGGTCACAAACTTATGAAAATGTGCACATCTATGTCAAAGTTTTACTTGCCCACACTCATTTTCATGGTGTGGGTAATATTTTGCAAGGCTGCCTTAAGGATCTCTATCTAAGCCAATCCTGTCTTAATATCTGTGCTTTTCTTTCTCTCCTGTGAAGTAGTTGCTGCTTTCTTTGCTGAGTAGGAGGATTATGCAGCCTTCTTTTACATTCACCTCATTCTCATTGTGCACTAATAGATATTCTGCTGCATTGTGTTAGCTACACACTCTGTTGCTAATATGTTAAGAGTGGCACTAACACTTAGCTTGCTGGCCCCTGTCCAGTCTGCAGCACTCATTTGTTCCCTTGTAGCAACAGAGCATGGCTCTCCCTTCTCTCTTCTTCCCAAAACCCTGCCTATAGTTCTGACCCACTCACAAAACAAATGGGCTAAAACAGGGAGTTATACCTCTAAATTCTTTCAGAGAAGAGGTAGCGCTGTGATTAAAATTTTACAGAGGAATGATGACAATGATTGTGCTTTCTCTACAGGGAAAGTGAACTGGTTGGGGGAACTGGTTGTCTCTCTAGTGCAGACAGACCAGGGATCTTCCACCACAGGCTAGGACACATTAATCTGGTACTTTTCTCATTGATATTTATGTTAGCAAAATATAGCAGGAAGCAAAACATGAGACACTGCCACTAAATCACTTATATACATTCCCCAAAGAAGAACTCACTTTACCCTTAGATTGCTGGAAGGAATCTAGCCCAGGTGGGTGGCATCTAATAGCTGTTCTGTGACTTATGTATATTAAGTTGGTTATCTGTCAATTTTCTAGTGGTGAGAGATCCATGTCATAATCACAACTTGTTGCTATTCTCATCTGAGAAGCCAAAGACTGAAAATGAATGGAAGGGGAATTGTCTTTCTGCCCCTAGAAGCTGACTCTTCAAATTAGGGATGAGGCAGATGGTGACAGAGGAAGCTTGTGCTGCTGCCTGTGCTATTCAGTACTTATATGGATAAGTAGAAGATTGTAGGTTTCCAGCATTCAGCCGCCTGTGGCTTGTGTGTGTGAATATAGTGCTCACATTTGGGAAAAAAAAAATGCTTCACACTTATTCACTCCAGCTAGATATTTCTAATCCTATTAAGATATATGCAGCTGGCACATGATTCATACAGACAGGACTCCAGTTTGTTCATAGTTCTGTTTCTCTTGCTATGGTGTGGCTACTTATATTAAAATCCATTTGGGGAATCTCCCCGCATTGACCCTCTCTATACACTGCTTACACAGAATGAATAGTCTTACCCGAAAATATTCAGTGAGTTACAACGTCTGTCAAAAGAAAAGGAGTACTTGTGGCACCTTAGAGACTGAAATTTATGTTCCTTACCAAGAAAGTTTTTCTATTGAAAATGCCTTTTACCTCCAAACTTTTGTGGGTTAATTATTAATCCAGGTAAGCTGCTTCAAGAGGTTACAGCCACACTGGTGGGCTTTTCTTCAAATATGGATGGCATTTTTGAGTAAGTACGGGGCTGGGCCATGAGGAAGCTTTGAAGTCACATTTTCACAAACCCAGTTGCAAAACAGTGTCTTATACATTATTTGGGAGGTGGCTGCAGCTTTAGCTCCAAAAGAATAATCTGAAAGCAAACAATTTTATTTAAGGGCTTAGTGTTTTCGGCAACTACACCATTATGAAATCTGCTGAAGTCTCAAAATCCAGTGGATGAACGCCTGGTGTGGTTTGGTTTTTTTGTCCACAGGTTCTTTATTATGGGGAAGCCCTTGACTCCTGGTTTCATTCCTACACCAAAAATAACCACCATAGTAAATTGTCCAACCATCTCATATTTTATTGCTAGGTACAACTAAATAGTTCTTTTAAAAAATGTGGGAAGACCACGAAAAAATGACTCATGGAAGCCTAGCTTCTGGTGACCAAGTTGTGAATAACTGACTTCCAGCCTTGCCACTATGGTAATTCAAAATAGGACGACACAAAGTGCTAGAACACCTCCATGAATGACATGGAAGATGGATGCAAATTAAAGTAAAATACTACTCAAATAGGAGGTGTTGCAAACACCAATGACGCCTGCAAAATTTTTTACAAAATGAAGTCTGACCTAGACCAAGCTTAGCTATATATCTCGGGAAAACCAGTCTGAAATAAATTTAAAGAAATTGTGTCTGAGAAAGTAATGCTGATGAGAACTGCCACTGAGATCTGAACATTCAGTGTGATACACTCGTAAAAAATGCCAATACAGTTTTGGACTGCAAGTGTAGACACATCAGATCATAGAAAAGGGAGGTGTTAATTCTCTCTGGAAAGTCCACCAAATACCACATTCAGTTCTGGGTACCTCAATACCACTAAGGTAACAGGGTCAAGGCAACTTACAGAAGAGCAACCTGAAGTCCCATTGTTTTTTGTTGTTTGGTTTTTTTCTTCCTGAAGCTATTTCCTATGGTATAAGTTGTATTGCATTATTTTACTCTGTTTCAAATCACTCCAACACTGGGACTTCTTCCATTTGCATTGTAGATTATTCTACCATCTAACAACTCTCACTACTAACAATTTGTACTTTGCTGATTTTTATCTCATTACTTCTAATTAATACCAAGCGAACAGAATGTTGAGAATCATCAAGAAAGGGATAGATAATAAAAATATCATATTGCCTCTATATAAATCCATGGTATGCCCACACCTTGAATACTGCGTGCAGAGGTGGTCACCCCATCTCAAAAAAGATATATTGGAATTGGAAAAGGTTCAGAAAAGGGCAACAAAAATGATTAGGGGTATAGAATGGCTGCCTTATGAGGAGAGATTAATAAGACTGGGACTTTTCAGGTTGGAAAAGAGGCGACTAAGGGGGGATATGATAGAGGTCTGTAAAATCATGAGTGGTATAGAGAAAGTAAATAAAGTGTTATTTATTCCTTCTCATAATACAAGAACAAGGGGCCACCAAACAAAATTAATAGGTAGCAGGTTTAAATCAAACACAAGAAAGTATTTTTTCATGCAATGCACTGTCAACCTCTGGAACTCCTTGCCAGAGGGTGTTGTGAAGGCTAATACTATAACAGGGTTCAAAAGGGAGCTAGATAGATTATGAAAGATAGGTCCATCAACAGCTATTAGCCAGGATGGGCAGGAATGGTGTCCCTAGCCTCTGTTTGCCAGAAGCTGGGATTGGATGACAGGGCATGGATCACTTGATGATAACCTTTCTGTTCATTCCCTTTGGGGGACCTGCCATTGGCCACTGTCAGAGGACAGGATACTGGGCTTGATGGACCTTTGGTCTGACCCATTATGGCCGTTCTTATGTTCATTATGACCACACTAAAATTAATATCCTTTCCTGGTGTTTATATCCTTCCAATCTTTGTAAAGCTATCTAAGCTGTCATGGGAATCACTAAACCAACTTATAAATATTTACACTTTTTGTTAATCCATATCACAATTCCCCTTCATCATTTTTTGTTGTATTAGGGAGTTGGGCTAGATCAGTACAACACAACCTTTGCAGCAACAAGAGCTGCATTAGCAGTTTGCGAGGAAGCCTGAGGGCTGCACCTAATTTCCATATATATTTACATAGGATTTTAAATCAGAAATAAACTACACCGTAGCATTTATTTATAGAGTGCTGTAACTACGCAGCACTTCACAAAGCACAGAATCTGCTTTGAGGGCTTATAGAGAAGTAAATTGTTTGGGGAAATAGTCTTTTACTTAGCCAGTAAGGCACCTGCCACTCCCCCCCCCTTTTTTTTTTTTAAACACACATTGCAGCTGGCAGTTAATAGTGGCCACATTGCTAAAAATAAGCAGTGACTTTTGTAGTGGTAGCATGAAGATTCAGGATCAGAAGCTGTTTAAAAAGCAAAACAAAACGCAGAAATTACATCCTACTTGAATTCTGGTTTAGACATTAATGTGAAAAGCAGTTAAAGGTTTGTTCCAACAACAACATTTATTCACATATATTTGTTAAATAAGTATACACTGAAGGCTGGACAAGACACCATCTTTACTAGGGAACCATTTTCCCTAAGAAATCCCAAAGTATTCTCAAATCTGTTGAGTCTAATTCTGCTCCACCTCTATTAAAATACACCTGTTAAGCAAGTAAGCTTTTGTTGATCTCTTGAGTTTGCTAAAGACAGGTTTCATACTACTAAGGTAAGGCAGACTTCTTTACATTTGACTTGTATGCTGCCAATTTTATAAGCCCCAATGCAAGATGCCATCACAAGGTGGGTGAGGGAGAAGGAGGGGTTGGAGCACAAATACCATTTGTAATTGCAATATGCTTTGAATACCAGTTGACTTTATCTAGGTATTTATGGCCTTCAATTCCAGATTATCTGTCCAGGGTCGTATTTTAATTAGTTGGGGCTCTTGGGAGGTGTTAGAATACACTATTTTCCATGAGTACATAGATGGGACCTCATCACCCCAACAAAACAAAAAACGTATGCTGTCAAGGTTCCTCCCCCACTCTGAACTCTAGGATACAGATGTGGGGACCTGCATGAAAACCTCCTAAGCTTACTTTTACCAGCTTAGGTTAAAACTTCCCCAAGGTACAAATTAATTTTATCCTTTGTCCTTGGAATATCCACTGCTACCACCAAACTCTAACTGGGTTTACTGGGAAACGTAGTTTGGACACGCCTTACCCCCCAAAATCCTCCCAACCCTTGCACACCCCACTTCCTGGGAGAGGTTTGGTAAAAATCCTCACCAATTTGCATAGGTGACTACAGACCCAAACCCTTGGATCTGAGAACAGTGAAAAAGCATTCAGTTTTCTTACAAGAAGACTTTTACTAGAAATAGAAGTAGATAGAAGTAAAGGAATCACCCCTGTAAAACCAGGATGGTAAATACCTTACAGGGTAATTAGATTCAAAACATAGAGAATCCCTCTAGGCAAAACCTTAAGTTACAAAAAAGACACACAGACAGAAATAGTCATTCTATTCAGCACAATTCTTTTCTCAGCCATTTAAAGAAATCATAATCTAATGCATACCTAGCTAGATTACTTACTAAAGTTCTAAGACTCCATTCCTGGTCTATCCCCAGCAAAAGCAGCATATAGACAGACATACAGACCCTTTGTTTCTCTCCCTCCTCCCAGCTTTTGAAAGGAGGAGGGAGAGAAATCTTGTCTCCTCATTGGTCATTTTAGTCAGGTGCCAGCAAGGTTACCTTTAGCTTCTTAACCCTTTACAGGTGAGAGGATTTTTCCTCTGGCCAGGAGGGATTTCAAAGGGGTTTACCCTTCCCTTTATATTTATGACATATGCCAAGGAGGAGAAAAAATAAACATAGAATTAAAAAGTAGAGCGAACTTTTCCTGTGCTATTTTCGTTTGTCCTTCTATATAATGTTTATCATAGTGCAAAGTTACATTGTGTACATTTCTCCAAAGATTTTTAAAAGGCAGTTGCACCTGAGATGTTAATTGGTAATTTACAAATGTGCATAATGGTATAGCCAGTTGCTACTATATACTAAAAACATACATTTTCAAACTAAGTTTTTTCTCCCAACTGTGACCTCTGTCTTACCTTCATGCTGAGTAAAATGGGTTGTTTCCTTTTCAGTAAGAACCAAAGTAGAGTAGAGCAAAACTTATTGACTACCTTCAGACATTTCCTTTTTCATAATTGGTTGCTCTTCACATTGGCTTGAGCTTTCACATTTTGTTTTAGGTTGTTTTTCCATGTTCAGGAAGGAAGGAGTGGTCATTCATTTTAGCATCTATGGTGCAACCAGCAGTGGCTGTAAAGTGCTACTCCTCACAGAAGAAAATGTACAAACAACATAGGCTTACTTACTGTATGTTCCATTCTAATTATCCAGTGAAGTGGGCTGTAGCCTACGAAAGCTTATGCTCTAATAAATTTGTTAGTCTCCAAGGTGCCACAAGTACTCCTGTTGTTTTTTGCAGATACAGACTAACACGGTGCTACTCTGAAAACAGGCTTATGGTGGTAGCATATTTTGTAGGATTTTCATGCTTTGAGAGTAGGGGAAAATGGAAAAGCAGAGAAGGACATAGCACCACCATGTAAGCCTTGGACTTATAGCTCTTTAGGATAGGAACAGTGTCTAGTACAGGGGTTGGCAACCTTGGGCAAGCGGCATCAGGGTAGTCCGCTGGTGGGCTGCGAGACATTTTATTTACATTGACCATCCATAGGCACAGCCCCGCTGCAGCTCCCAGTGGCTGCGGTTCTCTGTTCCCAGCCAATGGGAGCTGCGGGAAGCAGCTGCCAGCATGTCCCTGCGGCCCACCACTTCCCGCAGCTTCCATTGGCTGGGAATGGCAAACTGTAGCCACTGGGAGCTGTGGGGGGCGCGTGCCTGCGGATGATCAATGTAAACAAAATGTCTCACGGCCCGCCAGTGGATTATCCTGTTGGGCTGCGTGCCGAATATTGCCGACCCCTGGTCTAACACAATGGGATTCTCTTCCATGACTGAGATTCCTACGTGCTATTGCAAAACAAACAAAAAAAAATGACCTTTTTCTGGAACAGTGGTGTTTTATTTCAGTAACACCACAAAAATACATTGGGTGAGCAAAGTACATGTGTGGTTCTTTTGAGAATAGATTTATAGACTGATGGAGTGGATGAGATAACATGTCTTGCATGTGATCTGTTAATTATTAATTCTAAACTGGAAAATTATCCTACCGTGAACCATTTCTTGCCCATTGAAACTTAAAAAATGGAACAGACTGTTGCACAAGTTCTAAGAACATGGCATCAAATGTAAAGCTCATCTTAAAGTATTGCTAAAACTAATTTTTTATGGGGCTAGTGTGATTGAATTGATAGCTCCTCAAGAAGAAAAAAAATTTACAGCAGACGTAAAAGCAGTTAAAAATAAACCAAAAAACCTTTTCCTTTTCAGCTAGTCAGTCATAATTTTAATTAAGAATTCCACTAACATCCATCCTTCCCTCACCTTCCTTTCTGTCAAGAAAGATTATCATAAACAGGAGCAAAAAATCTCCATGGGAAGATTATTGTAAAAGTTAATAATAATATAATTGAGCAGACATTTCTTCCACTAATCTTCATATGGAATTGATTATTGCTGAAAACTGTTAATTTCAAATCTGGAGGGTGATGGAATAAAAATTAACTTCCTGTGGAATATTACCAAAAGAGATACTGCACACAAAATGTCTTACCACCATTTATGTTGTAGTAGGACCCAAAACCACAAGATGGCAGTGTCCTTAAATACATGTGCAGCACATATAAAGTATCAAATAAGACAATTGTACTTCAATCTGTGAGGAGAGAGGATAGGCTTAAAATATTTTGAATGGGGTTGGGGGACATTTTCCTTCTCCATATTCAGATTACCAAGCCAGCTGTTCATTATTAGTCATGTCAGCATGGTTATTTCTATAAAAGAAAAGGAGTACTTGTGGCACCTTAGAGACTAATCAATTTATTTGAGCATAAGCTTTCGTGAGCTACAGCTCACTTCATCGGATGCATACTGTGGAAAATACAGAAGATGTTTATATACATACAAACCATGAAAAAATGGGTGTTTACCACTACAAAAGGTTTTCTCTCCCCCCACCCCACTCTCCTGCTGGTAATAGCTTATCTAAAGTGATTACTCTCCTTACAATGTGTATGATAATCAAGGTGGGCCATTTCTAGCGCAAATCCAGGGTTTAACAAGAACGTCTGAGGAACAGTGGGGGGGAAAGGAATAAACAAGGGGAAATAGATTACCTTGCATAATGACTTAGCCACTCCCAGTCTCTATTCAAGCCTAAATTAATTGTATCCAATTTGCAAATGAATTCCAATTCAACAGTCTCTCGCTGGAGTCTGGATTTGAAGTTTTTCTGTTGTAATATCGCAACTTTCGTGTCTGTAATTGCGTGAACAGAGAGATTGAAGTGTTCTCCGACTGGTTTATGAATGTTATAATTCTTGACATCTGATTTGTGTCCATTTATTCTTTTACGTAGAGACTGTCCAGTTTGACCAGTGTACATGGCAGAGGGGCATTGCTGGCACATGATGGTATATATCACATTGGTAGATGTGCAGGTGAATGAGCCTCTGATAGTGTGGCTGATGTGATTAGGCCCTATGATGGTGTCCCCTGAATAGATATGTGGGCACAGTTGGCAACGGGCTTTGTTGCAAGGATAGGTTCCTGAGTTAGTGGTTCTGTTGTGTGGTACGTGGTTGCTGGTGAGTATTCACTTCAGGTTGGGGGGCTGTCTGTAGGCAAGGGCTGGCCTGTCTCCCAAGATTTGTGAGGGTGTTGGGTCATCCTTCAGGATAGGTTGTAGATCCTACAGACAGCCCCCCCCCCCCCCCCGTTCCTCAGACGTTCTTGTTAAACCCTGAATTTGTGCTGGAAATGACCCACCTTGGTTATCATACACATTGCAAGGAGAGTGATCACTTTAGATAAGCTATTACCAGTAGGAGAGTGGGGTAGGGGGAGAGAAAACCTTTTGTAGTGGTAAACACCCATTTTTTCATGGTTTGTATGTATATAAACATCTTCTGTATTTTCCACAGTATGCATCCAATGAAGTGAGCTGTAGCTCACGAAAGCTTATGCTCAAATAAATTGGTTAGTCTCTAAGGTGCCACAAGTACTCCCTTTCTTTTTGAGAATACAGACTAACACGGCTGTTACTCTGAAACTGGTTATTTCTATGTAATGTTTGAGGGAGGTTGGGAGAAGAGTGAAAAAGGGTTTCCTATGAAGGTCCAAATAAATCTATTACATTTGCCGACTGAAATTAAAAATACTGTAGGATTTGTTTTTAAAAAAAAATCTTGAATTTATTTTATAAAACAAATACATTTTTAGAGTTGGATTGACTCAAGTTCTCTATCCACCCCACAGGCAGCCACCCTGTTAATGTACTTCAACCCTGTTCTGGCAAGAATGTTTCTGTCTGAGAAGTACAATTTGGTCACTGTGGCCAAATCATCCCTTGGCCTTAACTGAAGAGACTGCCAAAAAGTTAACTGCAATGGAGAGTTGTCTATTGGGAATTGTACTGAGATTTCCAAACTCATTTTTTATAGGAAAGCTGGTTATCGATAAATGTCATGAAACGCCAATTTCACCATATACATACAAAAAAATGAAAAAATATTTCAGTTGATGATAATAAAACTTACAAATAGGCAGGGTAAGAAAAATGCTGCTTGAGAACTTAGAGTTTAGTTTCAGGATACTTACTTTGTAGATTGTCACAATTTGTGTTTTAACAGTTCTAAAACTTTAACTTGTTGAATCTCAACGTCTGTCATTAAATAATTGACAATTCCACACATAATTTTGTGTAACTGAAAATTTAAACTGATAAAAATGCTTTAAAATAAATATTTTGATATTCTCAATTATATATATAAAAAAAGAATTCTGACGAGCCTACTTTTAAGCCATCGCAGATGGTAATTTATGGAGCTGACTCAAACTGGTAACTTGAAATGCTTGTCAGTACATAGTGCCATAGATGGGTGCGTGCTACCTTATGTGTGCCTGACTCAAGGAATACATTGACACAAACTTCTTTTTTGAATGAGTAAGGGAAGTAGATAAACAGTGGAGAGGAATGCTGCTCTTTTCCACTCAAGGTGGAATTCAGTACAGTTTAAATGGAAAATCTGCTATCTCCATTACCAAATCCCTGAGCCATCCACACTTGAGAGTTTTAGAAAGATTTAAATTCTTTTACAATTCTTGATTTGTTATAAATTAAACTTTTTATTGTGATGCAGTTATTTTATAAAGGAGTGATTTTATTGTGTCAATTCAGAAAGAAGTGGGGGCAGGGAAAGCGGAAGAAGAGATGCTGAATGGAAGTTCGTGATCTCAAAAAGAAAAATGCGGGCATGGGTTTTCAAGCAATCACTCTGGAAATCTATGTAAATTATGTATTTTTAAAAAGATAGAATATCCTTCTCTTTTCTAACAACCATTTTCTCTGAAGCATCCTGAGTTTTTTCCCTTTTAAATGGTGAAGCTGAATAATTAGAATGAAGGAGTGGATCTGATACGAGACAAGCAGCAAACCACTGCAATGTTCAAGTGTAACTAGAATCTCTATGTATTTTATTTATATAGTGTTTCTCATGCAACTATTCCTAGTGCTTTGTGTGATCATCACTGTGAATAATACAGCTGCTGTTGGGGCAAAGACTGTTGAAAGGGTTACTCCAAACAGCAAAAAAAACATTGCTCAATCCTTATTTAAGTCACCTATTCACTACAAGCCGCTGCTTTTGAAATCTAGAATAGGGGTTTGGAAAGCACTTCACACACTAGTTCTCTTTAAACTTTAAACTCATTGTTTTGTAAGTCAGATGGAGTGTTATGTAGTGATACAGAGCTTTGACTAATTGCCACTTATTAAAGGATTAGACTCTTATTAAAGAAAGAATCGTTGTCCAAAAGACTAGACTTATTATTACTTTTCAAAAGAAACTTGCAATCTTTAACTTCTATCTGGATTCTAACTGAAGGGAGTGGTGTAGCAAATTTCACATGTGTGTTTCTGAGCTACCATTAACATGCCAATACGGAAAGTTAGAATACTATGTGGCATATGAACACAAATTCTTAATTGCTGTGGTTAAAAATTATACTCTTGTACTTTGTTTCAGGAAGAAAATGTGACTGTGACAAAGGATTTTAGTAGAGTAGAAAATGCTTATCAAATGGAAGCAGAGGTATGTATTAATCATAGCAAGAGGAATAACCATGCACCTAGACATAATGAGTTTGTAGGTTTAGTCTTTTCTCCTCAAAACTAGGAAGGGACAGTTACATACAGTACAGCACTGAGACTTTCCTAAAAGAGCCAGTATGAAGTAGTAAAATTAAAAAGGCACCCACAGAATTTTGCAAGAAGTAAGCTAGGTTCTGGGGTGATAGAGCAAGATTTTCTTCATTCTTTGCTATAGAGTGGAGCCCATTCACCCCATCATAATGGGGAGGCTATATTACATAAGTTGGATGTTAGGAGAGCCTTGGCCTTCTATTTGGATGGGATGAAGGCCTTTAGGAAATCTCCCAAGCTCTTCCTATCAATTGCAGAAAGATCAAAAGGCACTGCGATATCAGCTCTGAGGCTCTCTAATTGGGTCTCGAGCTGTATTAGCTACTGCTATCATGCTCGTAATTTGGTACCTCCACCTGGAATCTTACATTC
The DNA here is from genome assembly GCF_965140285.1 of Lepidochelys kempii. NCBI lineage: Eukaryota > Metazoa > Chordata > Testudines > Cheloniidae > Lepidochelys > Lepidochelys kempii. Next base: position 62,657,937 of record NC_136382.1, read on the forward strand.
CACGAGGTCGGTTTCCACCTTGGTCGCCTGAATTAAAAACATTTCTATTCTGGAAATCTGCAGGGCAGCAACCTGGGTGTCTGCTCATACTTTTGCAGAACACTATCTGATTTCTAGAGACGCCACTTTTGTTGCCCTCTTTGGCTCCACAGTATTGTAATCCATAACGGATTTGACTCCAAAGTCCCAACCCTCCATCAGGGATACTGCTTGGGAGTCACCTACTGTGGAGCACCTATAGGGACACTACTCTAAGTAATTACTCACCTTGTGAAGTATAACGATGGTTCTCCACAACCAACCCACCCTCCGTCTTCTTCAGAATTCTCAGTAGGGGCTCTGCAGTAGAGAAGGAATTGAGGATGGTTCACCTGCACATTGCTAATTAGCCTCGCGGCAGAGCACGAGGGAGGGAGGAGAGTGCATGTCTGGACCAAACAGACACTGCTACCAAAGATCTCCAATCAGAGGCACAGGGTGCAGACACACCTACAGTGGAGCATGTAGAGAGACACACATCTTGAAGAACCATCGTTACTGCACAAGGTGACTAACTTTCTCTTATGTGAGTAATCCCGCTGACACCAAGGTGACTATTCATGTGAATAGAGCTTTGCATGAGTAGGCCCTTACCAAGCAGGAAGTGCTGTACTGGGAGTCAATCCAGCTAAGGAAAAACACCATCTTTTTTGGTCTATGAATCTTTGCAATACAGCATGCTAATTAGACCACTATCCAATAGCTTGATAATGTGTTTTGTGGAGGGGGCCTGGAAGTTTGCATCACTGATAGTTACTTGCAACTCCGTAGTTGAAGCACAGTTCCATTTTGCACTTTAGAGAGCCTCTTTGGTTTGTATGAAGAACATAACTTATCCACCTCAAACTAACAGCACTGAGTACAGAAAGAACGTTGAGAATTACACTTATTTGTTTTTAGGATTTAAAATTAAACTGGGTCCTTTAAGAAATATGTCAGTATTTTGCCTTGGTCCTGAATTATCTTAATTGAATAGTGCAGATGCTTTAAACTTCCCCTGTAGTTGGAAGTAATTGAAGTCTTGTGGATGAGCTAAATTTGAAAAATTAAGGTAAGCTATTAATGAGGTATCAAACTGTTTTTATATAGACTACAGCAAGACTTAGCTGGGGGGAGGGGGAGAGTGGATGGATAGCTCAGTGGTTTGAGCATTGGCCTGCTAAACCCAGGGTTGTGAGTTCAATCCTTGAGGGAGCTATTTAGGGATTGGGGCAAAAATTGGGAATTGGTCCTGCTTTGAGCAGGGGGTTGGACTAGATGACCTCCTGAGGTCCCTTCCAACCCTGATATTCTCTGATTAGGCCAACACCTGAACTAATTCTAAAATAGAGTCATATTGATAAAGAGAACTCAACCAATTGCCAGTTTTTCTGTACCATTTTCTGCAACTCACCATCTCCCGCAGTTCTGCTAAGCATGGGACTGCTCTCCTCGCTGCCATTTCCTGAGAGGGTTCAGAGCAGCAGCACAGCTTGTGCTGGCCAACCCTCCTCCTTCCCTGATACCCTGCGTTCACCGCAGCAGTTTGCTAAACTCACATCCTTTAAAGTTACTGTTTAGGTCAGGGGTGGGCAAACTTTTTGGCCCGAGAAATAGTATGGGAGGCCGGGTAGGGAAAGCTGTGCCTCCACAAACAGCCTGGCCCCCGCCCTCTCCCACTTCTTGCCCCTTGACTGCCCTCCTGAGAACCCCTGACCCATCCAACCCCCCCTGCTCCTTGTCCCCTGACTATCCCCTCCTGGGACTCCCCCGCCCAGAACCACCACCCCCGGGACCCCACTCCCCATCCAACCCCCCCCCCGCTCCCTGTCCCCTAACTGCCCTGACCCCTATCTACACCCCTGCCCCCTGACAGGCCCCCCGGAACTCCCGACCCATCCAACCGCCCCCACTCCTTGTCCCCTGACCGCTCCCTCCCGAGGCCCCCATCCCTAACTGCATCTGAGCAGGACTCAGGGAAAATGTAGCAAAAATATTTTCCCCCAAAAAAGTTTGAGGCCATGTGCAAAAGATTGTGTCCACAATATTTATCCAACCTCAGCAAGCTCCTGAGCTCAAGCCTCGAAGTAAATACCTCCCCTCAAAATCCTCCCTCAAGGTTCTGATTCCCCTGCACTTCTTTTTTGGAGGCATGATTAGAGAGAGGTGAAAAATTCAGTAGGGGTAAGACCATTAACATATATGACCTTAGATTTTTACAAACTCCAAAAGCCTAAAAGTTCTATTACTGAGGTTCCAAAAGTAGATACTGCAATAGCATCCTTAACAAGATATATGATTATTCTGGCTGAAAGGGAATTCTTTCCTAAGGACCCCACAGATAGCGAAATGGAGGCCACCCACACTCTGGCAAGTATAATTAGGCAGGCCAAAAAACAACTTGAAAAGCAACTAGCAAAAGACAAAAAAAATAACAGCGAAAAATTTATTAAGTGCTTCAGAAGCAGGAAGCCTATCTAAGGACTTGTCTACACTGGCAATTTACAGTGCGGCAACTTTCTTGCTCGGGGTGTGAAAAAACACCCCTCTGAGTGCAGCAAGTTTCAGTGCTGTAAAGCGCCAGTGTTGACAGTGCACCAGTGCTGTTGGAGGTGGTTTTTTTAGAGCGCCGGGAGAGCTCTCTCCCAGAGCTCTGCCGCGATCACACAAGCCACGTTAAAGCGCTGCTGCAGCAGCCCTTTTACATTGCCAGCGTAGACTAGCCCATACAATCAGTGAGGCCTCTGGATGATCAAAGTGCTAAAGAAGTCCTTAAGCAAGAGAAGACTGATACGGAGAAGCTAAATGAATTCTCTGCATCTGTCTTCACTGCAGAGGATGTGAGGGAGATTCCCACACCTGAGCCATTCTTTTTAGGTGACAGATGTAACGAACTGTCCCAGATTGAGGTGTCGAGAGAGGAGGTTTTGGAACAAATCAATAAATTAAACAGTAATAAGTCACCAGGACCAGATGGAACTCAAATATGAAATTATAAAACTACTAATGTGGTATGTAACCTATTCAATGTTGATAAATGCAAAGTAATGCACATTGGAAAACATAATCCCAACTATACATATAAAATGATGGGGTCTAAATTAGCTGTTACCACTCAAGAAAGAGATCTTGGAATCATTGTGGATAGTTCTCTGAAAACATCCACGCGATGTGCAGCAACAGTGAAAAAAGCGAACAGAATGTTGGGAATCATTAAGAAAGGGATAGATAAGAAGACAGAAAATATCATATTGCCTCGTATAAATCCATGGTATGCCCACATCTTGAATACTGTATGCAGATGTGGTCACCCCATCTCAAAAAAGATATACTGGAATTGGAAAAGGTCCAGAAAAGGGCAACAAAAATAATTAGCAGTATGGAATGACTGCCATATGAGGAGAGATTAATAAGACTGGGACTTTTCAGGTTGGAAAAGAGGCGACTAAGGGGGGATATGATAGAAGTCTATAAAACCATGACTGGTGTGGAGAAAGTAATAAGGGAGTGTTATTTACTCCTTCTCATCACTCAAGACCTAAGGGTCACCAAATGAAATTAATAGGCAGCAGATTTCAAAACACACAAAAGCAAGTATTTTTTTCACATAATGCAGTTAACCTGTGGAACTCCTTGTCAGAGGATGTTGTGGAGGCCAATACTATAACAGTGTTCAAAAAAGAACTAGGTAAGTTCATGGAGGATAGGTCCATCAATGGCTATTAGCCAGGATGGACAGGGACCTCCAGACAACAAATTTGAAGCCTTGGTTGAGGGCCTGAGAACCCCGTATCTTTCAACACTGGAGCTATCTACAACTTGCAAAACCCTTGGAGATCGCTTGCTTCCATTCTACCAATCTGGAAAAATATTACAACAGACAGATGGGTATTGGAAATTAATGAGACTGGTTACTCCATCCGCTTTACCTCCAAACCCCGTACCCGCCTTACCTCCCTGTCCCTCTTCAGGGATCCCTCTCATAAAAATCTACTGTGAGAAGAGGGTAACCCACCTCATACATCTAGGAGCAGTGGAACCCTTATCAACGGAATACAGAGGGAGGGGATTCTATTAACACTACTTTCTCACACAGAAAAAACAGGAGGGTGGAAACCCATCCTCAACCTATGGTGACTCAACAAATTTGAAAACACAATGATTCAAAATGGTCACACTAGGCACCATAATTCCAGCACTAGAAAGGGGAGACTGGTTCTCAGCCCTCGACCTCTAGGATGCGTAGGGGGTCTTCATGCAGGTCCCCACATCTGTACCCTAGAGTTCAAAGTGGGGAAGGAACCTTGACAGTCACATTCACCAGTATGCCTTTTGGATGCTTCCCAGAGTCGTGCAAATGTAAAGTAGCTGTAAACCCTGTTTAGCTGCATGGTTTTGGTGTACCAATAAATCTGTCCTTAAGTGAATTATTTAAGGTTGATAGTGCATACCATATCATAAGATATATTGCATGGTACCATTCTCTTTGTGTTTCTTGTTTAGTGTTTGTGTGAAACTAATAGTTTTAAAAAAGATTAAGGAAATTCCCAGACAAAAAGCTATGTTACAACAGAGTTAAGAGTATACATCAGTTACTTCTGAGGACAGAACATTTTATCCTGTAGTGATGACACAGTGGGGAAGAAATATGAAAAAAAAAATCATGTCTTTAAAAATCACTTAAATCTAACCATGAGCCCTAAACACTAAAATGCTTGAATCATAATTATATAGTTTTTGCATGACATCACTACAGGGTTGTTTTGGTATCTTAAGGTTGCTAAGGTTGTTTTAGTGTCTTAACTGTGCACTTCTTAACATGTTTTGACTTTTTAAATGTAACTCAAATTCCCAGAGTTTTAATGCTTGGTTTTGGGATAATTACAGCATTCCTGTAATTTTTATTTTTACCCTTAAATTACTGAGATATACTCTCAGCCATAACTGTTTTTGGATGGGAGGAGCAGGGGAACACAGATTTATATAAAAGTTATATTTCTTGGATTTTAACCTTAAAATTTAATATTACTAAAATACTAGTCACTAAACATTAAGTTTAGTCTTCTTGTAAGTGCATGTAAGAGTACCTAGAATTACACTGCAATTTTCCTTCCTGCATATCCTCTTCACCCCATTTGCCTAGTTTTCTGAATAATCACTCATGAAGTAGTAACTGGCATTTGTACTTGCCTAAGCTGTCTTCAGAATGTAAGAATTAGAGACACATGGCTTGTGAAATCTTAAGGGCACGTTTTCTTTCTCCAAATTGCTAATATACCAAAAATCCTAGAGTTCCTCACAAAGAGCATATTCTGAATCCATTATTTTCATTCTGCTGCAAAACAATGATCATTTAACAGGCATCTTCTAGGCAAGTAGTAGTGGAGGTATAGGACTAATACCCTCAGTTGTTCTTACATATCAGGTTTGCAATTTGCCCTTGTAATTAAGTCACTGAAAGGAAAGTCACTTTTCTAATCCACTTACGTTTACTTACAGGTCTGCATTACATTTAGTGATTTTGGAAAAATGCAGAACATTTGCAACTTACTCGTTGAGAAACTGGGTAGTTCTGTTATCATCAGTCCACCACACTTCTACCATACAGCAGAGGCTATAGACACCCTTCGGTAAGTTCTCCCTCTCCTTTCCACAGAAATGCACAGCCTCAGGAAGCATTTACGTAATACATAATCCACACAGTTTAAAATGGGAAGCAATGATAGTCTCCCTGTTGTCCACTCCTGCCTTATACTTAAAGGAAAATTCAAGAAACTTTAAAAAGGTTATACAGTTTTTATAAATCCAATTCCATTTAGCTTGCAAATAGTAAAGCTTAATCTTTCATGGAGGCTGCAGTGTCCTTGTATAAAGGCAGGAGGTAACAAGCTTTTCCATGATTTCAATAGGAAAAACAATCTGCTTAACATGCTCAGTCAGCATATCTGGTTTTTCAATGGGGTTAAATGAAAGCAAATTAATTTTAGTTTGGGATTTGTCCAGGAAGGTACAAGCATTTAACAGGCTCCATCCACTTCCCCAAGTGCTGCTGCTGTCCTCTTAGCTGCGGACAACAAACTTTGAAATACACCTTTCTAAAGAAACTACATTTCAGTTACTTTGAGGAGAAAGAAGAGCTTTCTAACATCAAAACATCCTCCCACAGCACCCCAGCCATAGAGGGAGAGTTAATTTGCCATGAAGGACATGAGACAAACATTCAGTGGTTGATGAAGGAAGGCGCCTGGGGAGATTAACTACATTTATCTGTTCCTCTTCCCCTAGTTTTTCAATTCACATTGAGATGAACTAAAAGAGCATTCAAAAGCCTGCTTTTCCCATTGATGCCACCAAAAAAACCCTTCTCCATCTCATCTGAAGTTCACACTCTGCAGATGGCCATGGCTATGTCCAAGAAACAAGCTCAGTCATCCACTGCTTAAAATAATGTTGAAATTGCCACAGAGGTGTGGTTGTGAGCAATATGTATTCTAAATGTCCAGCCATGAGTTTGTTAGCACACTGGAGTTTTCCCTTACAAGCTGCCTCCTCCACATGCTCCCCATTTTTAACCATCAAGCATATGAGTGTGGAAGTAGAAGTGCCTTGCATCTATGTAGTCACAAAAAAATAATGATTTGGCAGGAGTTTCTGTGCTAAAGTTGGATCAGTTAACCTACCTTGCTTTTTACCTTCCAGGCGTCAAGTATGTCTTGCTGCTGTTGGGAACACACGTCAAAAAGCTCAAGAGGTCTGTCGACTGTTTGGCCAGTCACTGGGAAAACCACTGCTAATCAGAGAAGAGGAAATGAAAGAGTGGGAAGGCCAAATAGACAGTCACCCATCCAACTCCTCAGACACACTCACTGTGCAGCAGAGAATCCAAAGTGCCACTATTTATGCTTCTTCAAAAGTATTTGCTATTTTTGAGATAAAGGGAAGAGAAAAGAGGAAAAACAAGCTTATCTAGACGCATGTTAAAGGATTTTTCTTATTTGTCTCTGACAAATCGTGGAATAAATGTATGTACTTTAAAGTACAAATTTATTCAGTTTTTCAGACCTGCATCTTCCTCTATAAATGATCAGGAAAAACTAGTTATAACATTAGTTGTCCGACCCTTCCCCCTCAAAAAAATAAGACCAGATTGTTCTCAGAACTACCTGGAGACACACAAATAGTTTTATCATGGTTCTTCAAACAAATTGAAGGTGGACACCCCAAGCTACATTGAAATCATTGGCAGTTTCCATGAGAGGAGAGGAAGGCTCAAAGGCTTTATATATACTTCATGCCATCACTAGCATTCCTCCCCTTTCTACACCCTTATTTACAGTGGGTAGAGTTGGGTAGGACACCAGTAGGAAGCTCATATATACAGCTTTTTTGTATGCTAAAGTAAAAAGGCCTCCAGCACATTTATTTTCTCTCTTACACCTGGAGAAAGACTGATTAAATACCACGTTCCTTAGATACTAATTTGTGTCCTAAGAGTTGGTCTAAACATACTAAGCAAAGATAAATAGCTCAGTGTACACTCCTTCAAAAAAGTAGATATTCACATTACAGATTTACTTACTGCAAATATCCACAAGAACTTGTTAACATTTAGTCCCAGTTGGCCTCCATCTAGATCAGTGCCCTTCAACTAGTGTGAATATATTACTTTTGAAGAAACACTGCATGCTAGACTATTTAGCTTGCACAAAAAGCTAAAATATTTGATGTGCAGAATGTTTGGTGCTGCTAGTTACAATGCAGCTATATTTAAAGCTTTCATCCCAAGCTAGCGAGAACTAAATTATTCATTGTCCTCAATTCACAATATTCAAATTATATATATAGACAGAGAGAAAATGTTTTACTTTAGTAACCTCAACATAATGCATCACTGAATATGTAATGGAACTGAAATAAGCCATTAACATACATATCAAAATAAGCCATTAACATATGTTTCATATAGAGTTCAATTGTATTTCTTTAATGAAATAATTTACAAATCAGTGTTACCCTGCTTTCCATTTGACCCAGTTTAAAAAAGGAATGCACTGTGCAGTTGTACATCACATGCACAATTTACATATAATGTTAAATACTTCAGTCATGAGGGTAGATTTTTCTCAACCAGGCTTGCATAATGTATTTAGATCCATCGTATCTACTGAAGTAAGTTGTCAGATCAGGATTGTGTATCTGCAGAAAGAATTTTACAAATTGATTGGTAACACCAACATTACTGAAAAAGGCTTGGTGATTTAACTGGACTGTAGCTATTAAGATTAATTTAAAAAAAACCTCTTGAATAGCTGTTAGTAATTGTTTCTGTGGCACAAACTCGTGAAGTTAAAACAGAGAAAAGCATGTACAAGTACACTGTATATATTTTAGTTTTTCAAGAGGTCAAAGCACTTTGACAAATAAGCCTCACTTCGGTCAGGTAGTTAGAGATAAGAAGACTAAGTGATTTGTCCAAATTGGACTAAGTCAGTGAAATCCAGAAATAAAGCCCATCTTTTGCAACAGCCTATTCACAACAGACACCAAATTGATATTTTAGAAAATCCCAAGGTCAAACAACTGGACCCTAGAAAGATGAAAGTAGGCAGCACCTAAATAAGATTATTAGCATTCTATACCGACTTAAGATATGTATACAAAAAGTATAGCAAAATCATTCCATTTGCACCTGTACAATTTATGTAACATTTGCATATCTGCTTTTCCTATGACCTTTCTCTACCATTGCACAATGTTTACCTATTTAGTCTATACTGAGTAGGTCAAAAACCTTTTTGATTACAAAAGGGTAATAATTTAAAATTAAAAAGGACTTCACTCTTACAAACAAAGATACTACCTCTAATCCTGTAATAATTGTTATCTCCTCCTCAGGAATGTAAACTGTAGTCTTGCCAAAGCTGTTGGCTTGGTTAATAAGAATTCGGTAGTGAGGAGTATCTCTTAGACCCTGTAAAAGAACAAATAAAAATAAGCCACAAGAAAGTATTCACATGAACATGTTACACTTCAGGAATATTTTCCTTAGACACAGACAAAGTCCTATCCCCCTAATATCTTAAATCAAAATTTAAGAAAAAATAAAAAGAGTCTTATAACAAGTTAGCCTTCTGGAAATACTCGACCTTTTACACAGGCAAACTGCTTTTATTTTGTAGCAAGTTTCATCACCATTAACTTCTGTTTTACATTTATATAGTTATACATTTCTTATTAAAAACTATATGATAAAAAACCCTCCTTGGCATAGCTGAAGCACTTCTGAAAAGTCAAGATCACAAAGGACAAGATCCTCAGACTTTGATTAGTCCCGTCTGCGCCACCTCAAGTGGAGAAAAGGGGACTTAGAACTTCTAGGGAAAGAGAAATTTCTTACCTGACAATTTTCTGTTACCAGCTTCTCTCCAAATTCATTACTAATGGGCTACTGCCCCCCACCTATGCAATTTGGAGACAGTCCAGTGCGGTTGTTGGAAGCTTCAGGATTAAGCTCCGCCCTTCAGCTTGGGCCACCAAAAGAGTTCTACAGTTGTAGCAACGCTCCAGCAAACCATTATTAGCATTAAGACAACTTGAGATAATGTATTAAATTAACCTTAAGACAAGTCTGACTTTAGAGAAAATTTTCAATTTATATTCTGGTCATTTACCAGACTGTTCGGGTGGGTTAAATTTTAACAGAAAAATGATCTGGTAAGAAATTTCTCATTCTGTTGCACAGCTTTTCTCCTCATTTATTACTAATAAGACGCAGAGAACAGTGAATCACAGAAGTTGGGGGATGAAGGAAAGGATAACCAGAGTTAATTATAGTAGAACAACAGGCAGGAATGAAAATCCCTATCCCTCCCCCCATGTAGTGTTTTATAAACTAAGGAGTTATGTGGGAACCAGCCCAGTAGCACGTAGCCATGTTGCTAGAGTGCTTGGTTGTAAGGTTCCAAATAAATGTCCTGGAGAAACTTTTGTCTAGCTGAGACCACTGGCACTTTGTGATTATTATATTTGTATTACAATAGCATCTAGAGATCCTGGCCCCATTGTGCTGGGCACTGCACAAACAGAGACAGTCCTTGCCCCAAAAGAGCTTTCTCAGAGATATGTTCTAGGAATTATTTTGGGGAAGTTCTGTGGTCTGTGTTATACAGGACATCAGATATGAGATGATCACAGTGGTCCCTTCTGGCCTTGGAATCTGTGAATCTATGTTTCCCCTTGCATCAGAAACATACATTTGACCAGATCAATGAATGAAATATCCTGTTTGAGTTCTATATGGCTACCAAATTGTAGCAGAGGTTAATGGAGAATCCATGATGAAAACTTCTATTTTGGTGCCCAGGCTGTTAACTGTAGGTGTTCCTGGTCTAAGTCCTTGCTTCAAGCGATCTAGTGTTTTCTGCAGACACAATGTGGGATTCTTAGATATCTAGCAAGCCAAAATGCCTTCTGGGCTAATGAAGGACTAGGAAGAGGACTTCAACTCTTCCTTTCCCTTCTTTCTATACCCTTTATATGGACCATCTTGAAAGGTAGCAGATTATTTTCTGTCCATTGACACAGAGAAACTTTGACCTCTGGTTACTCCTTGGTTTTGGAAAGGTTATAAACTCATGCCTCAGTCAAAAGCCAACCTCTAATGGCAGGTAAAAGGAGACTTCCTCTGTGAGTCCTGTAATTGAGGGGTTTCTTTCACCTTCTGCTGATACAGTTGATACTGGCCACTGTCAGACAGGACACTGGATTTGATGGAGCACTGGTTCAGTCCTATATAGCCATGTTTGTGGGGTGCTTTTTAAAAAAGAACAACAACAAAAAACACACACATCCTGATAGAGATGTCAAAACCAACTAAAAGAGATTTTGGAAGTTTGTCTTCCAAGTATGAAAATGTCAACTGAAAATTGGTTTTTCAACATGGTTGTACCTACCCACAAAGGGACATTTGGGTGTGATCTGAGAATGACACCTAATTACACAATGCCATCCACAGCCTCAGAAACAACTCTGACTTCATAATCAAAAAGGCTGACAAAGGAGGTGCTGTCATCATCATGAATAGATCGGAATATGAACAAGAGCCTGCTAGGCATCTCTCCAACACCACTTTCTACAAGCCATTACCCTCTGATCCCACTGAGGGTTACCAAAAGAAACTACAGCATTTGCTCAAGAAACTCCCTGAAAAAGCACAAGAACAAATCTGCACAGACACACCCCTGGAAGCCCGACCTGAGGTATTCTATCTGCTACTCAAGATCCATAAACCTGGAAATCCTGGATGCCCCATCATCTCAGGTATTGGCATCCTGACAGCAGGATTGTCTGGCTATGTAGACTCCCTCTTCAGGCCCTACGCTACCAGCACTCCCAGCTATCTTGAGACACCACTGACTTCCTGAGGAAACTACAATCCATCGGTGATCTTCCTGAAAACACCATCCTGGCCACTATGGATGTAGAAGCCCTCTACACAAACATTCCACACAAAGATGGACTACAAGCCGTCAGGAACAGTATCCCCGATAATGTCACGGCAAAGCTGGTGGCTGAACTTTGTGACTTTGTCCTCACCCATAACTATTTCACATTTGGGGACAATGTATACCTTCAAATCAGCGGCACTGCTATGGGTACCTGCATGGCCCCACAGTATGCCAACATTTTTATGGCTGACTTAGAACAACGCTTCCTCAGCTCTCATCCCCTAATGCCCCTACTCTACTTGCGCTACATGGATGACATCATCATCTGGACCCATGGAAAAGAAGCCCTTGAGGAATTCCACCATGATTTCAACAATTTCCATCCCACCATCAACCTCAGCCTGGTCCAGTCCACACAAGAGATCCACTTCCTGGACACTATGGTGCTAATAAACGATGGTCACATAAACACCACCCTATACCAGAAACCTACTGACCGCTATACTTACCAATATGCCTCCAGCTTTCATCCAGACCACACCACACAATCCGTTGTCTACAGCCAAGCTCTACGATACAACTGCATTTGCTCCAACCCCTCAGACAGAGACAAACACCTACAAGATCTCTATCAAGCATTCTTACAACTACAATACCCACCTGCTGAAGTGAAGAAACAGATTGATAGAGCCAGAAGAGTACCCAGAAGTCATCTACTACAGGACAGGCCCAACAAAGAAAATAACAGAACGCCACTAGCAATCACCTTCAGCCCCCAACTAAAACCTCTCCAACGCATCATCAAGGATCTACAACCTATCCTGAAGGACGACCCATCACTCTCACAGATCTTGGGAGACAGGCCAGTCCTTGCTTACAGACAGCCCCCCAACCTAAAGCAAATACTTACCAGCAACCACACACCACACAACAGAACCACTAACCCAGGAACCTCTCCTTGCAACAAAGCCCGTTGCCAACTGTGTCCACATATCTATTCAGGGGACACCATCATAGGGCCTAATCACATCAGCCACACTATCAGAGGCTTGTTCACCTGCACATCTACCAATGTGATATATGCCACCATGTGCCAGCAGTGCCCCTCTGCCATGTACATTGGTCAAACTGGACAGTCTCTATGTAAAAGAGTAAATGGAGACAAATCAGATGTCAAGAATTATAACATTCAAAAACCAGTTGGAGAACACTTCAATCTCTCTGGTCACTCAATTACAGACCTAAAAGTTGCAATTCTTCAACAAAAAACCTTCAAAAACAGACTCCAACGAGAGACTGCTGAATTGGAATTAATTTGCAAAAGGTCCCCCCCCCCCCACTCTCTTGTTGGTAATAGCTCACCTTAAGTGATCACTTTCGTTACAGTGTGTATGGTAACACCCATTGTTTCATGTTCTCTGTGTATATAAATCTCCCCACTGTATTTTCCACTGAATGCATCTGATGAAGTTAGCTGTAGCTCACGAAAGCTTATGCTCAAATAAATTGGTTAGTCTCTAAGGTGCCACAAGTACTCCTTTTCTTTTTGCGAATGCAGACTAACACGGCTGCTACTCTGAAATCTGTCCTCAGAAGGAAATCTCTGCAGGTTCATTTTGAGAAACCCACTCAGGATTAAGCTGATGCATGGCACCAACAATCCTAGCCATTAGAAATAATTGGCTACTGATGACTCCTCAGGAAATGATTAATGCAATGAAGTTTTGGGTCTTCTCAAATCTTTACCATTATGGTAAAATTACAGCCACATCCATGTCTGTTTTCACTGTTGGGTGAGCAATTCTCTGCATTGGGAACAAAGTCTTTTCTTTATTTTGAAGAACTGGTAGCTATGAATCCTTTCCAGCAGCAGTCCAGTTATGAATGGGTCTATTTCTCTGGACAGAGTACAGATTGATTGGCATGTTTATGCCTGGGTATAGGTGCGTAACATGCAACCTGTTCCTTGCTGTGATTATTACCAGCCACTTAAGACTCTGGGTGTAGAAGGTGGGTCTGAAGGAAGAGTCTTTTGTACAAGAATTGTGAGCTTTTGCACACAAATACTCTTTTTCTCTTTGTCATGCTGAGGATTTTGTTGATTTGGAGGAAAATCTATATAGGTTTCTTTGGGAGCTTCTGCTCCAGATTTTTCCTTCCAACAGGATAATGGTCCCTTCTTGGATACCCTTGATGTTGGCAGCAACCAAGAGATTGTTGTGCTGGCTTTGATAATGAGGGCTGTGGCCTCTCTACAGTCTCAGCTACTAATTTATTTAAGGTTTCCTCCAATAGCGCCTCTCTGTAAGTCTGAATGCACAAAATATCAGTTTAGGATGAGTGATGGTTATTCTTGGGTGAAACATAGCTTTCTTATAACCACCAAGTTAGAATCCATTTCCAGGATGGGCAGGGATGGTGTCCCTATCCTCTGTTGCTAGAAGCTGGGAATGTGCAACAGGGGATGGATCACTTCATAACCTGTTCTGTTTATTCCCTCTAAAGCACCTGGCATTTGCCACTGCAGAAGACAGGATACTGGGCTAGATGGACGTTTGGTTTGACCCATTATGACCATTCTTATGTTCTTAACCTGAAACATCTCATTCCAATCAAGGATCAGACCCCTAGATAAATCACTTGTTTGCCATTAAATTGGCTTTCCTTACTAAATATATGAAAAATGTTTGGTATATGTGAGGCTTTGAAATGACTGGGCAGTCTGTCATCACTCTTATGGTCTATGGGGTCTTTTGGAAAGAAGTACCCATCTGAAGTTTTCACTATGTCTTTCACTGGTTGCACTACTGCTGCACCAACCATAGGCTCCCAACATTTCTGAAATTTCTTTGTATTTATATTAATATTTTAGTTTAATATTTGGTTTAATTAGATGTCCTCATTTTGATCTTAAGATACTCTCAAAGGAGGCATCAATAGAAAACAACATTTCTAATAATGCTTAAAAGGGAAGCTATTTTATTAATATTAATGAGTTTGCAAGCCACTGCCATTCTGTTCTGAGAAAGTCTTGTAGGTTGCTTTGGGGGCTTGTTGCTGTTTGGTGTTGTTGTTGGGGCTTTTTTTGTTTGGTTTTGTTGTTTTGATGTTTTTTGTACATAATGTACGAGTGGTACTTCTTCCCCTGGCTGTTTACAGGGCGAAGGTAGTATGCTATTCATCCTGGCATAGGGCCCACACAACAGAAGAGGAGTACTGGGAAACGTACTGGATTGTGGAAGTAACTGGCTGGATGTTCCTGGAAGCCTGAAAGGCTGCCAACCTGCTCCCACAGGCTTAATTAGCACCCAATTAAGTATTACAGGAGCAATTTAGTACCACACAGGGCTTTACTCAGTAAATCTGAATTATTTTGAACATGGGAAGGGATTTCTCATGTATGCCTCTGTAATCCCATGAATGTGCACCTTTGTGGGGTGTAGAATCCTCATGTGCTTGTGTTCTGGTTACAGACTGCCTGAAGTGCGTTTACAGCTTTAATGTGGAGCCACTTTGTGGAGCTGGGGAGGGGTGGAAAGAGAGATCCCTTTCCCTGCAGAGCAGGGGTTTATGGCTGATGATCAGAAGACACAACTCCCATTCCACTGCTGCCTCAAATCTCAGCCCCTTTCCCTGCCACAGTGAGGGTCCTTGGGCTGAAAGCCACTGGTACAATTTGCATTAACTGCATCCTGAGGCAGGGCTGCACAGGGCCAGGTTTCTCTGCACTGTGGAGGACAGACATGGAGCATGATACAAAGCACTCAGAGACTTGATGTAGGAGAAAAACACCAGCAAACACTCCCTCCAGGGGAGTAGGCAAAAGAAGGGTTAGACACCTGATTTTCACCCCACTTGTTCATTAAAAATACTAATTACTGCCTTGCAAAGGACACACTCACTTTTGCTTTTCTGAAACCTGAAGTCTTTGGGATTTGCAGAATTTACATGAGTGTCACAAGAATCCCCTGACTCTCAATGGGAGGAACGGGAAAGGGAAATATACAGAAGCTCTACTTCTTTCCCCAGGGAGCTGAGGCCCCATGTCAATGTGTGGGTGGGGCAGGGAGAAGACTACTTAGATCCTTTCAGGGAGTTTTCCCTTCCAACCCTAGGTCTGTTGTGGGACTTACTCCCTGAGCAAGCCCAATAGCTTTCTCCTCATCCTTAGACTCTCTCCCTGAAATCTCAGTAACTCTGGACTGGGCTTTTCTGTGTTGGAGTTGTGGCTCCTCAAGGCAGGGTGGGGACCCAACATACCAGTCCGCCTCTGAGCCCCATACCCTGGCAGTGTGAGGGTCAGCTAGCTGGGAAGAGGCAGGGCATAATTCACCCTCTGTAGAGTCTGTAAATGCTGCCTCACATAGGGAACCCCACTTAGAATTCAGACAGGTGTTTGCAGGACAGCTGAGAAAGGGCAGAATCTGGCAGGGAGGCGCCGCCGCACTGGCAGATCCAGGTGGTTGAAACCACTACGCTGCTATTTACCTGGTCTTGGGTGAGAAGTAGGGGAGGAAGATTACAAGTTGCAACTGCACAAAAACAAAAATAAAAGGCCAGACAAAATGGCTGGGAGAAACTGAACCACTAACTTTTTGCAACACTGAAGAGAGAAAATCTGGTGGTCTGAGCTGAAGGGTGGAGCTTAGTCCTGGAGTGTCCAGCAACAACACTGAACAGCTTCTGAATTCCACAGGTGGGATCATTAACCCATTAGTAAAAAATGGGAGAAGCTGTGCAACAAAAGCATATGGTGGCACAACTTTGCACCACCAGCTCCCTCCTTCACAGGGTGTCAAAGGAAGGGACAAGGCAAGAACACACTATTTTCCTCCAGTGATTGTGGTTCCAGTTCTGGGCATACATTTAGAGCATCCAGCTCAGCTCCCAGCAAGCCCATGGTCAGGGAGGCAGAAAGGTGGGCTATTTGTATTATCTTAGTATCTAGGAATTCCAGTCATGAACCAGGGCCCCACTGCACTAGGCTGTCCTTGCCCCAAAGACCTTACAATCTAAGTATAAGATGAGACAATAGACAGGTACAGACCGGAAGTACAAGAAACAATGAGATGGTATTTGTCAACATGACAGGCTGCTGGTGCACTAATACACATCTAATCTTTGTCAAGTTTTTGTAGACATCATCGCAAAAGAGAGTTTTAAGGAGATTTTTAAGGATGATGATGAGATAGCTTTGTGATGTCTACAGTAAGGTCCTCCCAAGTGTGAAGGGCAGCATAGAAGAAATCATGAAGGTGCATATTTGAAAGTTTAACGAGTGGGAAATGGAGGATGGGATCATAGGTTGATTATAGGCAGGAGTCAACATCTTGATAGTGAATGAGAAATGATAGGTTATGAAGGACCTTAAAAATGAAGACAAGTAGCTATGTTTAATGCAACAGAAAAGGAGAGGCAGAGAAGGGATTAAGAGAGAGGTGATGTGGTCAAAAGGGCAGGCTAGGAGAATGATCTTTGCAGCAGCATTCTAAATGGATATAAGTGGGACAAGATTGCATTTGTCAAAGCTAGAAAAAAGGATGTTGCAGCACTGTGAAAGGAAAGGTCATATCTTAGATATGTTATGCAGAAAGAACCTGCAAGATTTAGACAGATGTAGCCTTGATGTGTGGACCTACAGAGGTCTGAGTCAGATGATGCCCAGTTTATGGGACTGGGTGACAAGCAGACTGGGGGTGTTTTCCATAATAATTGAGAAAGGGGAGGTAGTGGGGAGGATTGGAGGGTAAGATTGGCAGCTCTGTTTTAGCCATGTTGAGCTTGAGTTGACAGCTAGACATCCATAAAGGAGATGTCCGAGACAGGCAAAGTTTTAATTTGGACAGAAAGATAGGTCTGGAGTAGAGAGGTAGATCTGTGAGTCGTCAGCACTAAAAAAATTTGTTTACAGATGACATTACCCAGAGATGAAGTGTAGAGGGAGAAGACCAGGGGACCACGGTATCTGGAAAAAGAGAGCCCTGTAGATCCCACTCCCTCCCGAAAGTTGGAAGGAGGATGAGGATACTGAAAAAGTGATCAGAGAAACAAAAGGAGAATGAGAGTTACAGAAACCAGGGGAGGACAAGGTTTCAAGATAAACAGTACGGCTTACCATGTTGAAAGCAGCTGACAGGCCAAGGAGAATCAGGAAGGAGTACTCATTCCTAGCCAAAGCTCAGAAGAGGCCGTAAAAGACTTTGTGTGAGTGATTTCTGTGGAGTGCCAGAGGCAGAAGCCAGATTGGAGAGGGTCTAAGATAGACTTGGAAGATAGGAACTTCAGACAGTGCATTCAGTGATCTTAGAAATGAAAGGTAGAAGGGGAATTGGCAATAGTAGGCCTAGGTGTGTGTTTTCGGAGTGTGCGAGAATTGTGCATGCTTGTATTGTGAGAAGAAAGAGACAGAGGAAAGTGGAGCTTAAGGAGAAAAGTAAGGATGGAAATGAGAGTGGGTATGAGAGAGATCAGGAAATGAGATGGGGCAAGTGGAGGAGAGCAGCTGAGAAATGTCTGCATCTGTGACGGGGAGATGGAGCAGAAGGTTGTAGGAGGGGAAGGGGAAAGAGAAGGCAAGTCACATAATATTTTCAGTTTTCTCTTGGAGGAAAACTGGCATGATACTGTGTGGAAAGAGCCATGGAAGGTATAAGGAGCATGGCAAATTGACCGCTGGGATTACAGACATGGGATTCAATTAAGTTGGAGAAGTAGAGTTGTTTAGCATGGAAGAACTGAAGGAGGAGAGAATAAATTTGTTGGGGAGAAAGTCTGGTCACAGGATTTGAGCCAGAGATGCTCCACATAAGAGAGCAGAGGCAGAGGAAGTGAATGTTGAGGGTGACCCATGGCTGGGAGTTGGCAGGGTGGACCTTGTGCTGGAAGAGAGGGGCAAAAGAGTTGAGGATAAAGAAGAATGAAGCATGAAGAAAATCAACAACGAAATCAATGGAAGAAAGGGAAGAGACCAGAATAAATCAACACTGATGGACTGGAAGTCATGGAAAGGCCGAGTGACAAGGCGAGGGGTAGGGACTGCTGGGAAATATTGAAAGAGACCCAAGTGATAGTTGGAGAGAGAGCAGTGCTTTGTGAAGACCAAGTCAAGTGAATTACCCTTTTGATGAGCAGGAGAGTCGAACGAGGGCTGCAGATCAAATGAAAAGATGAGGGCAAGACGACATGTGGCTAGGGGTCAAATGGTCGTCAGCATGGAAGTTGATATCACTGAAGATGAGTGTGGATGACTGTGGAGAGAGGAAGAGCAAGTGACAAGTGTCGCAAGCAGAAAGGAAGGCTGAGGAGGAGGAGTTGGGGGAACTGTAGATAACAGCAGCATGGAAGGAGAGAAGAGTTGGATGCTGTGCTTTCAAAAGCGGGAAGGGGGAGAGGTTAGAAATGGCAGGAAAGGGAGGGGAAAAGCCCAATAGCACCACCATGGTCTGATCTAGGTGGGGAGTATGACAGGAGAGGTCTCCATAAGAGAGGGCAGCTGCAGAGGCAGTGTCAGATGAAGGGATCCAGATCTCTGCAAGAGCCAAGAACTGAAGGGAGTCAGATACAAAGAACTAGAGATGGAGTGGGTGTTCCAGAGACAGCAAGAAAAAGTGGAAGGAGGGGGTGGTGTGAGGTTAAGAATAGTGGCACGAAAAGGGCAGAGCTGATGGCAGAGGTGGAGAAGGTGGGATGGAAGGGAGGGTTAGGACTGGGGCAAATGTTACCCAGAGGTAAGGAGGATGTGGGACTTAGATTGGGGGTGGGGGTGGAAAGAGAGGAACAGGTAGAAATGGTAGGAACTGTAAAGGGTTAAGGGTAACCAGAAAGAGGATATGGAACTTGAGGAGGAAAGGAGGATGACAGATACTGTGAGGCAGAAGAGGGGTATGGTGAAAGCCAGGGTCAGTGGCAGGTGGACAAGATTGCAATTAAAATAAAAATAGGTCTGAAAGTATGCTCTCTGCCTGGTGCCAAGTCCCTGCTCTCTGGGCAAAGTGTTATGGGCAAAGCTTCCCAATTACAGTGCTCTTTGGTGTAAAATCATCTTTGTCTCCCTGCCACCTGAGCTTTGCAGAATGTGAGCTCAGTGCAGCTGAACATCAAACTCACAGATTACATAGCGTTGCACTATTATAGCAACACTATCAACTTAAATTTGACCTCCCATTTCAGAATATACCAGAAGACTCAGGCTGTATAAAAATTTGAATAGAAATGTTTCACAATATTAAGAATTCCAACAATTTTGAAACCCAAACAGTGTAGCACTTAAAATGAAACTGAATAAACACATTTATCTATGCTTGGACAATGAAGACAGTTTCAGAGTAGCTGTAAGCAGCGATAGGTAAACTGGATTGGAAAAATTCTCAGTCAGTTCTAATAATCAGTAACACAAGGAAATAGGTCACAACATGTAAAGTTTACACTGTTCCTTTAAATACACTCCTGTGTATTAAAGAAAGGAATTGTAATTCATTAGTGTGTCATGACATCCCTAACTGTTGAAGTTTAAACAATCAATACTGCTGCAGCATGCTCTGCTCTGGTGGCAGACAAAGAAGAGCAGAGGGACTGATATCATCTGTGCAGATCATGGAAACAAGATTCAGTGTATCAAATTTCGAATAAATGTGTGAATTATGTGGTTGAGCTATATTTCCACTTCTGCAATCAGAGTTCCATAATTCCATTATTTATTTTTGTGGTCTCGGTAAGTAAGTTTAAAATATACCAAATCTCCCAAAAGACTCATTTATTCCTCTTTTTGTTGTGAAATACCAGGTTAAAAGTGAAAGCTAGAAAATAGTCAGAATTTTTCTGAACATCAGCATCTTAAAGAATTCTGAGCAACCCTATTTCCTCATGTTCCACAGGTACAGACTGCCCAGATAAGTCTAGGCTGATATAAGTAAGGTTTTCATCACCAGAAAAGTTTAGCTACTTGTTTGGCTATGACACTCAAGACAGCCAGCCTTATCCCATATCAAGAGTTGTGGTGCTTTCCTAAAAAAGCTAGCAAGTAATTCTGTTCTTGTCTTCTACTCCCTTTTCCACACCCAGGACCACTTTTTCCCTTACCCCCAACCTCAAACAAAAAGCAGCACAGAACCAGCATGTCTCCGCACCACAGTGTACTGCTGGAGGAAGTTAGACATAACAAATATGGTTATTAACAACACAAAACTATTTCTATTTAACATTTGACTGTTTCACAGCCTGAAAACCACTGCTCTTGTCAAAAGAGTGAGGTATGTCCAAAGATACAATATTCTGGGTGTTCTCCCTTCTTCCTGCACCTCCTCCTTTTTTTTTTTTTTTTTGATAAAGTGATCCATTACAAAAATAAACTTTGTGCCAGTTCTAGAAGAAGTGTCAAACATCCTTATGATGTTGTGACCTCTAGTACTAATATTCAGATCCATACTCAGATGTGTGAATTTTCAGTAGTTTTCTTTTACCTCATTTTAAATCCCTTGGTTTTTACTGAAGTCAGCTGTTATACATTCTTAGTTACTCTTTCACAGTTATGCTGTTTGATTTAAAAATATTCCCCCCCACACACACTTTAAAAAAAAAGTTAATTAGAAAAGCATCAACAAATTACTAGGGTTTAAAATTGACAAGTAACAACTGTCTCTTACATAATGGTTTTCATCAGTAGATCTCAAAGTGCTTTACGAAGGACATTGATATATGGAAACTGAGGCACAGAGTAACTGGCCCAGGTTAGTAATAGCAGACATAGAATTAGAACTCAGGTCCTCTAGAGTCCTAGTCAAGTACTTGATCCTCCAGGCCATATTACTTTTACTAGGAAAGCAGATTTATGTAGCTTGAGTATATAACATCAAGATTACGTCGTTACTCTTAATGAAAAAAAAAAAAAGAGTAGTTGTGGAATCAAAGAACCATAGGGTTTAGAAGGGACTACAAGGGTCAACTAGTTTAACTCCCTGCCAAGATGCAGGATTTATTGGATCTAAATCATCCAAGACAGATGGCTATCCAGCCCCCTTTTGAAAATCTCCAGTGAAGGACCTTTCACAACCTCCCGAGGCAGTCTGTTCCATTGTCCCACTGTTCCTACAGTTCAGAAGTTTTTCCTGAGATTTAATCTAAATCTGCTATGCTGTAGTTTGAACCCATTGCCTCTTGTCCTGCCCTCTGTGGCAAGAGAGAACAACTTTTCTCCATCTTTTTTATGGCACCCTTTCAAGTATCTGAAGACTACTATCATGTGTCCCCCCCGCCCCCAGTCGCCTCTTTTCCAAATTAAACATACCTAGTTCCTTCAGCCTTTGCTTGTATGGCTTGCATTCCATCCATCTGATCATCTTTGTTGCTTGCCTCTGGATTCTTTCCAGTTTCTCACATCCTTTCTATACATTGGTGACCTACTCCAGCTGAGGCCTAACCAACGCCTAGTAGAGCAGTACTATCCCCTCCCATGACTTGCATGCTATGCCTCTGCTAATGCAACCTAAAATTGCATTATTATTTTTTTGTAACAGCATCACGTTACTGACTCATGTTGAGGTTGTGATCCATCGCAACTCCCAGATCCTTCTCAGCAGTGCTGCTGCCAAGCCAGTTATCCCATTCTGTATTTGTGCATTTGTTTTTTCTTCCCTAAGTGTAGCATCTTACATTTCTTTTTATTGAATTTCATTTAGTCATCTATAGCCCAGTTCTCCATTTTATCAATATCCCTGTGAATTTTAGCTCTATCCTCCGAAGTGTTTGCAACTCCCCCGCTCCCAGCTTTGTGTCATCCGAAAATCTGATCAGTAAGCTTTCTGCTCCTAAATCCAGGTCATTAATAAAGATGTTAAACACCAGACCCAGAACAGATCGAACCCCACTCGAGATGTCCCTCCAATCTGACATTGTTCCATTAATAGTTATTATTTATTTGAGGTTGTTTAACCAATTACCTGTCCACTTAATGGTAGTTTGCCAAGTTATGCAGGCTTCCTTCCTCTAACAATTTAAACAAAATCAGGGAGAAATATGTGTTTCAAAACAGTCAGATATTGGGGAAGCATACGTTTGTTATGTTATGCTCTCTAAGCAGCTTTTAAAATTCGATTAATTCTATTGGAAAATACTGATGTTTGAGCCCAGTGGGTTTGCCATCTAATCTGTAGGGATTTTACAGTGGATTTTCCTTTTCTATTCCATGATGGCATCAGCTGCTTTTCTGTTTCCCTTTCGTTTGCTATTTAGACATTACTCTGGCACTAGACCAATAGCTATCTAGGAAGTTCCTAAACATTCTACACATCTGATAGTAGAAACTACTAAAAGTTAGTCAGCCAGAATCCACTGTCTCAGACAACCATCTGCAATGGTTTTAGTCTTCCCTGACTTGCATAAATGTCCTAACCAGTGTTCATTTCTAGAATCTTGCTTAGAGACACTTTCATGGAGGTAGAAAGTCACAGTATATAAAGAAGGGAGACTTGGAACAAGTTATCTGAATTATGTTGTATAAATATTAATAAAGCAAGAGTTAAATACTTTCAGACCTGTTTCTCTGGAGGATATTTGTGCTGCAGCCATTCTTCTGGAGCTCTAGCTTTTATGTCCCAGCCGACAATGACTCCTAAATAGCCAAGTCTTCTGTGTACTATCACCTGTCCCACATTAAACTGAACAGATTCTGGCTTTGGACTGTGAATGTGAGTTGATTCTAGTAAAACAAGAAAACAGGTTTAGCAAGGAAAAAGTGTTTGATCGAGTACAATGGCAAACATTTAATAGACTTTACTTGTCACTGGATGTCCAACAGAGTAAACAGATTGGGCAATTAGATTACTTAATAAAGTGAAACTGGGAGTATGAAGGCTAACAGTCTTTAGTACAAACAGATAGTTTGCTATTAAAACCAAACAGCATTTGTTCAGGATGTTATAATAATATTTCATAAAGCAGCATTCATTGAGGAAAATATTTTGGTACATGTATTCATTTATATTTTATGTTGTATCCTGGAATTAAATTAGTGGGATTTGGGAAATCATTAAGACAAAATAAATATGTTGACAACTATTTGTTTTCTTCAATCTTAATTGATGCAATATTTTACAGTACTACAGAGAACTGGCTTTGACTCCATAGTTGAGGCTATATGAGTTTATCTGTTTTGTGTTTAATGGTGACCCTTTACTTTTTAACTGAAGACAAACAAAGCTTCTTTCTGCCTGAAATTTTTTCCATTCAGTCTCTGTTCAGAGGTGATTTTTGAAGAAAATGAGAGCTATTTGAGTTTGAAGACTGATAAAATGGTACCTTTTCTCTGTTTTATTTCAGTCATAAATCAAACAACTATGAGAATATCAATGTTTTATACACCAGTGCTCCCTGAACAAGCACATATGAACATTTTTAGCAAAGTGTGAGAGATGGCCTCTGCTTGTTTGTCATTTAGGAGATAAGTCTAGCAACGCATACATTCATACTCTGAAACGGTCCAAAATAAAGTTCAAAAGGATTGAAGACTTCAGTCTTTTTTAGAAATGAAGTTTCCCCAGTACCTGCAAAATAAGCATGGATTTCTTCTTCATCTTCAACACCTTGAGTTCTCTTTTCTCCATAGTACCAATTCCTAAAACAATGAGTGTGATCAAACAAGTTTGTTAATGTCTGAATATTTGGATTGGATTTATAATAAATCAGAAAACTGGATAAAGAGTTGTTTGAATAAGGTGATGCTGCAAAATGGTTGATACAAAATTCAATGCAGTTTGAAGCAAAGAATGACAGTCTTATTGGACATTGCAAAAGACAAAGTGATTTGCTCAAAGAGGGCAGGAGAGTATAAATATTATGCATTGTAATTCCACAGTTGCATATTAGATCTCCCCAAACAAAGAAGACAAACAGGTATTCTATAGATGAGATGATACGATACAGAATTCCTTTGGAGTCACACTGTGGTGCATATTGTAAATTGTATGTGGAAACATTTGAAGACATGTTGGTATGTGTATTACGAGTAGTTGCCATACCCAATGTTGTATTTTTGCAAATTAAGATGCAAGCTATCTAAAAATGCCAAATGGAGTTAAACCATTTTCTAGTCTAATAGTTCTCATCCTCTAAGTAAATAAGTACAAAAACTTTAAATCCTTAAAATTAAATGTGCTAAAACAAGAGCCCTTTGCCCCTTTTAAATATTTGAACAAAGAGTTCACCTTGACCAACACTAAGTTGAATGCCAAGTTACAGCTCAAACCAAAGATATACTGCTGAGTTGTAAGAGTTTATATAAATACAATAGGACAAGTTTTTGAACATACAAAGCATGGTTTAAAGGAACAATCAAAAACTGAATTCAATTAAAGCCCAGCTTTAGGGCTACAATGAATGCAACTTCCCTTTTATGCTAGATCTTAGTCATAGCCCAAGAAAGGTTGTGGCTTTCATTTAAATTTTAAAAAAAGAAGAGCTGGCTCCTTTTACTGTTGCTGCTGTCTGTTGAAAGGGAGAAGGACTAGGAAGTCAAAGACGTACTGCAATGTACACTTTGGTGGGGGCACAGCGAGGTGGTTCCAATCTCTCTGCTGCCCTTCTCAGTGGTGTTGATAGGAGTGCTCTATAAGCTAATGGCATCTTGTATGCAGCTTTTAACAAGTGGTGACAACAGATACCCCTTGGGATCTTTTCCCATGTATGTCAGTCAGCTCTCTGTCAATACCAAGTGCTTATCGTTAGTTACAGCATCTCCTCTTCATATATCATTGCTAAGCCCTTCCCAGATCCTGCTTAGACAGGAAGTAGGAGCAAGTTCTACCAGATTCCTAGAAAATCTCCATCTGGATGAACTCTGTAAGGGCTTAAGGTTGGCAAACACTTTCTATTGCAAACACTGAAGTGTAAGCGTTCTGATCTGCTTGATGAAATTGCATCCAGCATGGAAGGTTTGGGAAGTCCAGAAGTATTAGTTTTTAAAATACTAAGAACTGATCATTAAAAAAGGTATTAAGAAGAGAAAGCCATTTTATGGGGGCTAAATAATCCTCAATGTGGTCCTTTTGAGACCGTGGGAGACCCTAGATATAGGGTGTCTGGAATCCTATACAAGGTCATAGAAGGTTGGTGAGAAGTGGGGTCTTTGTGGACGTTTGCAGACTGTGCAAAGAGCTCATTCCTCCTTAGACTGTTTCCCCTAGAAGCCTCCAGGGAGGCAAAGCTCTAATTCTGTGAATTTTCTAGGCCTCATGGGGTCTAAGTAGTGGTTTCTTAGAACTCTGCGTAGACCCTTTATAAAGCCTTCATCAAAATACACGAGTTAAGAACTCTGCAGGGTTCCAAACAAACATGGACACCAGTTTTAATAACTAAATTCCCACAGTGCTCCCAAACTAATGAAAGGCACCAATCTTCACCAAGACATAAAAATGAACTTTTTAGGCCAAGTCACTTTGAAATTATGATCCAGAAAAGATTATACAATATCCAAGCAGCAAGTTTCCCCCATTTTTACCCTTATATTGCCCAGGTGCTTTGCCTGATTTACCATCAAACCACACAGAAATATTATACCCAGTATAAGATGACCATGCACATTGAATTTTAGATGGATCCAGCCTGATCCTGCAAACATTTATGCACGTGTTTAACTTCATGAACATGGGTAATCCCACTGGCTTCACTCATAGAGAGATTTAAATTAGAAGATTAATACAAACATTAAATTGATGTTGTGATTTATCTTCAGGCAACCCCAAGTTGAATGCTCAAACAAAGTAAGCACATAAAGGTCTTTATAAACAGAAATTATACCCCAAGACTGTCCTCCTCAAAAGGAGGACATTTTCCATGGCAGATTTTTTCCTTGTCACTCTTATTTCACTTCTATAGCACACTCTTCAGTTAAAACAGGCCAAGAGATAGGGAAGCTGGAGTTAATGGTAGGATCAATGTAAAACTTACTACAGCATAAATATGTAATGTCCTACCTTGTCTTTGGTATCCACAGCTTTAGATGATCTGTCCATGCATCCAGACTCAAGTAGGACTTTATAAAACTGTTCCAATAGCCAATTATCCTTTAGTAATAAAGATGGTTGTCACATGGTGTGAACATTTGATAGTATACTGTATAAAATTGCTTTACATAAAATTAACATACAAAAATTGCTTTTATATAATTAAAGAGAAGTCACTGACGGAACATTTATTTGATAAAGACTCTGTTCTCTAGACACATTGAGAAATAAGCAGATAATTTTTCAATGGTCACTTGCTCCAAAAACAACCTAATTTTTGAAGATGTCCATTTTTATGCCAAGATGCTTCCTGCCTTTACTCAGACTGTAGGAAATGGCCATCGGTGGTTCATCCTGTCCAGAGTCCTCTCTTCGAGAGTGGCCAGCACCAGATACTTCAGAGGAAGGCAAAGAAATAACAAAATGGACAATTATGGAATAAGTTTCCTGTACACAGTTTCTTCTAAATCTCACAGTTAGTGGTTTTCTCATGCAATAAAATATGAGGGTGTGTTCTGTTCTCTTATCAGTTTAAGACAGGGTATTCTCATTCATATAGACAGTCTAATCTGTTCAATCCAACTAGGTTTTTGGCTTCAGTGATGTTTTGCAACAATATCATAGCCAATGTAATAGTAAGATTTTAATATTTGAATTGCAAATAGGTTATGTATCAGTTGTACAGATCTCTCTCTCTATGCTGCTCACCTTTAAAACATCAGTGGATACACAGATACCTGAAATTAGCATAGCCTGCTCTTTATATTTAGGATGAAAATATTTGTGGTGACTGTTGGTAAACAACAACTTTTTAAAATAAGTAATATTGTACTAGTCACTATGTATTTAATTCTTTTCTGATTGCTGTTCTAAGTCATTATTCACACTCTACTACATTGATTTTTATTGCTAAGGCCAATGCACTAAATCATACTCCAAAAGGAAATACATTTGAATAGTAAGTTTCAACAAGACAAAGGAAAGTCAAAAATAATGTTATTGATCAAGCATTTCATTCGCACCTTTCAAAGAGATTAAACCCATGGTAGCATTTATTGGAATCTCCAGAAGGGCAGAAGCATATTGAGATATGGCCATGCTAACCATACACACAAGGTTTTATACGGAGAAAAACAAAGGCTATTATTCAAATGCTGTAGGGCATCAAACTGCTTAATAAATTCATATTAAAACACAAAAATGTATGAGATATGATCTGAATGGATTCTTCTAAGGATGGCAGGAGGGCATCCCCACCCCAAGCCTTGGGGACAAAAGTGTAATAAGGGAGGAGGGAGAGAGAAATCTTGCTTTGAATATATTAATGTAGTGGGGAGGAAAAGTGTTACAACCTTTGTGTCACTTGGAGGCGCTGAGCAGAGTCTGTTCCATACCACTGGGATATGAAATACTGTGCAGGAAGTGCAGATAGCAGCACACAAATCTGCAGAACTGTAGCTGTATTAATCTGAGGCATTCCAACAGTGAAACCTCTTCAGAGATGCTTCCCCTCTCTGTCATCAGCAAAGTTAAAAAAATAAATAAATACAAATCAGTGATTGCTAACATCACAGTTTAAATTCCATTCACTAGGTACTGTTGAGTCACAAGATATTTCACACCTTGGACTACACTTCAATTACACTCAAAGATTGTTACCTGCATGAGGTGGTGGCTCACAATGAAGTTTATTAATAAGGTGATCTAGCCTCACCACCCCATGTAAATAAAAATCTAGTGAAGGGTCACATATGAATATATTCCTTTCCTCCTTTTGAGGGTGGGGTTTGAGATGAGAGAACAGCAGGTTATGTCCTCTCATCCACTCTAGACTTGAAACAAGAACCTGATCTACAATACCAACTAAGACAGAAATATACACTCTGCTTCCTGTACCACTGTCCAGGTTCCTTCCTCACTCTGAACTCTAGGGTACAGGTGTGGGGACCTGCATGAAAGACCCCCTACGCTTATTCTTACTAGCTTAGGTTAAAAACTTCCTCATGGTACAAACTTTGCCTTGTCCTTGAACAGTATGCTGCCACCACCAAGCGTTTTAAACAAAGAATGGGGAAAGAGACCACTTGGAGACATCGTCCCCCAAAATATCCCCCCAAGCCCTACACCCCCTTTCCTGGGGAAGGCTTGATAATAATCCTCACGATTTGGTACAGGTGAACACAGACCCAAACCCTTGGATCTTAAGAACAATGAAAAAGCAATCAGGTTCTTAAAAGAAGAATTTGAATTGAAGAAAAAAAAGTAAAAGAATCACCTCTGTAAAATCAGGATGGTAAATACCTTACAGGGTAATCAGATTCAAAACACAGAGAATCCCTCTAGGCAAAACCTTAAATTACAAAAGACACAAAAACAGGAATATACCTTCCCTCCAGCACAGCTTATTTTACCAGCCATTATACAAAAGAAAATCTAACAGATTTTCCATCTAGATTACTTACTAATTTAACAGGAGTTGGAAGGCTTGCATTTCTGATCTGTTCCTGGCAAAAGCATCACACAGACAGACCAAACCCTTTGGTCTGACCAAATCCCCCCCACTCCAGATTTGAAAGTATCTTGTCCCCTCATTGGTCATTTTGGGTCAGGTGCCAGCGAGGTTACCTTAGCTTCTTAACTCTTTACAGGTGAAAGGGCTTGCCTGTGGCCAGGAGGGATCTTATAGCACTGTATACAAAAAGATGGTTACCCTTCCCTTTATATTTATGACAACCACCTTAAAGATAATTAAATGAATTTAATGTTTGAGAGATGTGCTGCATGGGACGGCCCTGAAAAACAGTCCTGTTTAGACACAACATTTCCGGCATGAACAGTGGAACTCTGGTCTTTAGTATTGCACCCCACCCGCCTGCCTTAATGGTTTGCTGGAGAGGCCTTCTTTTAGGATGATATTGGAGTGTACTCACATGGTAACTTGCCAAGATGGACATACAAGAATGCCAACTGCGAGGGTGTTTTTGTCATGGTCATATCAGTGCATTACACAGAGGACTGATTTCAGAGTAACAGCCGTGTTAGTCTGTCTTCGCAAAAAGAAAAGGAGTACTTGTGGCACCTTAGAGACTAACCAATTTATTTGAGCATGAGCTTTCGTGAGCTACAGCTCACTTCATCGGATGCATACCATGGAAACTGCAGAAGACATTATATACACACAGAGACCATGAAACAATACCTCCTCCCACCCCACTCTCCTGCTGGTAATAGCTTATCTAAAGTGATCATCAAGTTGGGCCATTTCCAGCACAAATCCAGGTTTTCTCACCCTCCGCCCCCCCCCCCCCAACAAACTCACTCTCCTGCTGGTAATAGCCCATCCAAAGTGACCACTCTCTTCACAATGACAGGTTTCAGAGTAACAGCCGTGTTAGTCTGTATTCGCAAAAAGAAAAGGAGGACTTGTGGCACCTTAGAGACTAACCAATTTATTAGAGCATAAGCTTTCGTGAGCTACAGCTCACTTCCTCAGATGCATATCGTGGAAACTGCAGCAGGCTTTATATATACACAGAGAATATGAAACAATACCTATTCCCACCCCACTGTCCTGCTGGTAATAGCTTATCTAAAGTGATTTCCAGCACAAATCCAGGTTTTCTCACCCTCCACCCCCCCACACAAATTCACTCTCCTGCTGGTGATAGCCCATCCAAAGTGACAACTCTTTACACAATGTGCATGACAATCAAGCTGGGCTATTTCCTGCACAAATCCAGGTTCTCACATCCCCCCCACCCCCATACACACACAAACTCACTCTCCTGCTGGTAATAGCTCATCCAAACTGACCACTCTTCAAGTTAAAATCCAAGTTAAACCAGAACATCTGGGGGGGGGGGGTAGGAAAAAACAAGAGGAAACAGGCTACCTTGCATAATGACTTAGCCACTCCAAGTCTCTATTTAAGCCTAAATTAATAGTATCCAATTTGCAAATGAATTCCAATTCAGCAGTTTCTCGCTGGAGTCTGGATTTGAAGTTTTTTTGTTTTAAGATAGCGACCTTCATGTCTGTGATCGCGTGACCGGAGAGATTGAAGTGTTCTCCGACTGGTTTATGAATGTTATAATTCTTGACATCTGATTTGTGTCCATTTATTCTTTTACGTAGAGACTGTCCAGTTTGACCAATGTACATGGCAGAGGGGCATTGCTGGCACATGATGGCATATATCACATTGGTGGATGTGCAGGTGAACGAGCCTCTGATAGTGTGGCTGATGTTATTAGGCACTGTGATGGTGTCCCCTGAATAGATATGTGGGCACAGTTGGCAACGGGCTTTGTTGCAAGGATAAGTTCCTGGGTTAGTGGTTCTGTTGTGTGGTATGTGGTTGTTGGTGAGTATTTGCTTCAGGTTGCGGGGCTGTCTGTAGGCAAGGACTGGCCTGTCTCCCAAGATTTGTGAGAGTGTTGGGTCATCCTTTAGGATAGGTTGTAGATCCTTAATAATGCGTTGGAGGGGTTTTAGTTGGGGGCTGAAGGTGACGGCTAGTGGCGTTCTGTTATTTTCTTTGTTAGGCCTGTCCTGTAGTAGGTAACTTCTGGGAACTCTTCTGGCTCTATCAATCTGTTTCTTTACTTCTGCAGGTGGGTATTGTAGTTGTAAGAAAGCTTGACAGAGATCTTGTAGGTGTTTGTCTCTGTCTGAGGGGTTGGAGCAAATGCGGTTGTATCGCAGAGCTTGGCTGTAGACGATGGATCGTGTGGTGTGGTCAGGGTGAAAGCTGGAGGCATGCAGGTAGGAATAGCGGTCAGTAGGTTTCCGGTATAGGGTGGTGTTTATGTGACCATTGTTTATTAGCACTGTAGTGTCCAGGAAGTGGATCTCTTGTGTGGACTGGACCAGGCTGAGGTTGGTGGTGGGATGGAAATTGTTGAAATCATGGTGGAATTCCTCAAGGGCTTCTTTTCCATGGGTCCAGATGATGTGTGATAATCAAGGTGGGCCATTTCCTGCACAAATCCAGGTTCCCTCACTCCCTCACCCCCCTCCAAAAACCACACACACAAACTCACTCTCCTGCTGGTAATAGCTTATCCAAAGTGACCACTCTCCCTATAATGTGCATGATAATCAAGGTGGGCCATTTCCAGCACAAATCCAGGTTTTCTCACCCCCCCACCCCCATACACACACAAACTCACTCTTCTGCTGGTAATAGCTTATCTAAAGTGATCATCAAGTTGGGCCATTTCCAGCACAAATCCAGGTTTTCTCACCCTCCGCCCCCCACGTACAAACTCACTCTCCTGCTGGTAATAGCCCATCCAAAGTGACCACTTTAGATAAGCTATTACCAGCAGGACAGTGGGGTGGGAGGAGGTATTGCTTCATGGTCTCTGTGTGTATATAATGTCTTCTGCAGTTTCCACGGTATGCATCCGATGAAGTGAGCTGTAGCTCACGAAAGCTCATGCTCAAATAAATTGGTTAGTCTCTAAGGTGCCACAAGTACTCCTTTTCTTTTTACAGAGGACTGACGCCATCAATTCATTTCAGAGACATTCCCCCTCCCTCTCCACAAATGCACTTTTGCTTTTGTAGGAAAAACCGTAAGTCACTGACGGGAACATTTTTTCCCTAAAGACTCTGTACTTTATATATGGAGAATTAGTTTTTGGATGCTACCAGGCTGAGATGGATTTCACCTGGCAACCAACAAGCACCTGCACTATGTTTAAACATCTATCACAATTTTCTATATCAGAACTAGAACTTCCTTGCTGAGATTTTGGAAAGATTGCCTGAAAGATACCCAGTGTACAGGTTTACTTCTCCTACAGCTTCTTCCCTTCATTTAAGCATCCCTTCTTCCCCTCAAGAGAGTCACTTTGATAACATGTACTCCATTTCTGTTTTATTATTCTCCTGTTCTGACTCTTCATGCCATACTGCCAGGCAAGTTATTATTTCTGTTGCTCCTATTTCAGTTCACACTATTTAAAGTGTCCTTTTATTAAATATTTTAGCACTCATTTACTCTACTATGTTAACAATTTGGGAAGTTAGAATTGTGGAAATACTTGGCAAAAGACTGATTTTTGACCCAAAAGATAAAAGCTGGAATTTCTGAAAATGTTTGTGGAGGGCTGGGGAACTCAACAGAAGCCCTGCTAGCTGCACTGCTTTGTGCACTAGCCTGCGGAAAAGACTCCGTTTCAGATATAAAATTGTTCACAAGTGAAACAGGAAGAACAGTCTCAGCCTAGTTCCCAGCAGATGTTCATACATCTTACCAGTAACCACAAAATTTGCCTGATTCATTAAATATAGGCCAGCCTCTACTGTACAGAGGGCTAGGACCGTTAATTATGGGGATGTGATCATGTACAACAACTCAGGGTTATACCTGTATGAAAAGGAAATGGCTGCACTGATTCTTGAAGAAAATCAATTACACAGACAATCCACAGATGAAAAATGGAATGGAAACACATGCAGCTTGGTTAATAAGACTCTCTCACTCTCTCTTTTTTTTAGTTTACCAAAGACATATTTTACATATAAAAGATAGATTTGTTTAATTCTGCAGCAGAAGCCTTTAACATGCCAGTCAGATAGTTTGAGCCCCAAATGTAGGTAATTTAAAAGACAGTAATAATCCACAAAACCTAACTGGATTCCACCCCCCCCCCCCCGATTTAAAGAGCTACTGAGGTTTTTAAAGGCTAACCCAGTATCCTCCTGCGGCGATTGCGACTCAAACGCTGCATTGTGCTAAGGCGTGGAGCCAGACTAGTACTTTACCTTGGACAAAAAGAAAAACAAAAGAGCACAAACGTCGAAAAGTATGCAGTCAAAAAAGGGAGCACATAGACGTCGAAAAGAGTAAATAGTTTAATTCTGGGGAAAAGATTTGTAGCCAAAACGACTCGGGAATAAAATCTTCCTTCCAAATCCCCACATTTAGAGTGGCGAGGGAAAAGAGTCCCTTCCTGTTAACAAAGATGAGTTCAAACCCCGAAAAATTATGGGGATGCTGCAGACCATCTGTAAATTCCCTGCTCGGAGATGCTGGGTGTTGCTTAAACTACTATCCACGTGCCACTGGGACCCCGCTCCAAAATCTCAGCCAGCCGGCGGCCTCGGAGACTAACTAGAGAGAGGTCGACCCGCTAACCGGCTAACTGAGAGGCGCCGATAGCTGGAGCGCGCTGGCCCCAAAGGGAGACGCAGCTAATCCCGCCGGACAACTTCGGCTCCAGGCATCCAGCGCCACCTGCGCGCCATTCACCCCCAGCCCAGCCCGCCCCGCGCTCGCGGCCCAGATGCCCGGGGGGGAGGCAGCGTGACACGTCGCCCGGCCAGAGGCTCCTCCACCCCTTTGTCTCCCCAGCCCGCGCCGCCAGAGCGAGCCGGGACCCTGCCCCCAGGGGAGCAGAAAGCACCTCCCCCTCCCCGGAGCACGCGCGTCCCAGCCGGCCACTCCCGCCTCGCTGGCTCCGGGCGCCCCGGCACCTTCCCGGCCAACAGGTGCCGGAGCCCCTCGGCAGCGCCCCCCTGGCAGCCCCTCTCCGCAGCAGGGGCGTGTGGGGCACAGACCTGGCCACTGGCTCCGCCCTGGAGGCGCCCCCACTGACGGCCGCTATCGTGGCACAAACAGCCTGTGCCGGGAGCCCCGGCTCCCTGGTGCGCCTCCGAGCCGCGGCTCCTCCCCTCCCCCGCGGCCCTTCCCGCCGCCGCCAGGGGAGGGGCTGCACGCGAGAGACTCACGCGCCTCAAAGCGGCCGCCGGCTGCCCCGGTGCCTCGCTCGGCGGCGGGAAGGCTCCTCGCTTGGGGGGCCGGGCTGACAGGGGGCCGGGCTGCGTGTCCGGCCCCGCAGGGAAAGAGAAGCGAAACCTCTGCAGGAGACGCCACCAGCCGCCTCAGCTGGGGACACGTGCAGGGGAGTTGACTCCCTCGTCAGCTCCCTTCCCCCCGGGCTGGATCCTTTCACCAGAGGGATAACAGTGAAATGTTTGAAAGGACCTTTCCCAGCTGAAATCGGGTCAGTGGGGGAAAAAAAAAGAAAGCGTGATGGTTTCAGTGCCTAACTTTAATCCTGGTATTTTAATCAGAGTCCCCTTCTTCTAAAAATTACAGTTATTACTAAACATGTACATTAAGGCATCAGCCTACATTATTCCCCCTTCCTTTCCTCCAATTGCTGTCTGAAAGATACAGGCAAACAAACACCCCACATACGGTCAATGCAAAACTCAGTGGGACTCTATTCATACTCACCTGCAAGATCAGGGCCCACAGGGGAATTGACTGACTAGGCAGCAGTAGATAAGGCACTGGGCTGAAATTCAATAGATTACAGCTCTATTCCACTGACTTGCTGGGTAACCTTGGGCAAAGCACTTAATTGCTCCATTCTTCAGTTTCCCCATCTACCCTTTGCTAGTCTTGTCTGCTTGTGGTGTAAGCATTTCAGACCAACCACTGTGTGTTTATAGGATGCCTCAAACCATGTGGCACTGATATTAGTTGGTTCCTTTAGGTGCTACTATAATATAAATAACAATATACAAAGGAAAACAGTGTTACTGACTGTACACAGTGTAGACAAAACCACAAAGTAAACTGAAAAAAAGAGAAAAATACATTTTTCTCTACTCCCTTTCAGATATTGTAGTGTTTGATGTTTCTTGAAACAATAGAATTTTCACATACGTGTGATTTTATTTTGATTGCATCTCTTTAGACATTGCAGCATTTAGGATGAGACTAATGAGAGCTACACTGAGACTTCTGCAAGATCAGAGCTTTCAAGTATCATCATTAGGTTTCAGAGATCATGGTTTACACATCTTATTGCAGAATTGGCACCTATGGGCAGACTCAGTAACACAGATAGCCTGTAATAACGTCTGCACAGGGAAACTGTAAAAGTTCCAGTAGAGCACAGCAGTTCAATCCCTGCTTAAGATGCCAGTCCAAAATTTCTCTGTAAAGATATTAAGTATAATTCTGTGTCACCTTTAGCAGACAAACCATTCTTAAAGATAACATACATAATGTTGTTTTTAATTGGTCTCATCCCCTTTTTTGGCATCTTTATTATGCATTAAAACCCCCCTGAAAGCTTGAAGGTTTTTTGATTTCCTTCCCCATTGCCTTCCCGCTGCCTTGTTTAACCCTAGAAATACCAGGAATGTAAATCTGATCTTTTCTGTTTTACTGGATGATTTATTGGGGAACTCAGAGCCTGTATATTGTGATGAGCATTCACATCTTAATGAAAGGAATGGGGGCAGGAGGGAAGATGTTGGCTCTTTAAGAAGGATATCCTTTCTCAAAAATAGTCCTTAGTGATTGGAGTTTAATGAATATTGACAAAAATCAATCAAAATAACCCCAGAGTTTTAAATGCTCAGATTAAAAATCCCTTCTCCTCTTAGTTATTAGGTTTCAGTCTCTTTTTTCAGCTTCTGATGTCATAATTTTACTAGATCTCCAATCACTTTTGGAATCACTCAGACTAGACAAATTCTGAATTTCTAATCTAAAAAAACAAACTGAATGCTTCCCTCCTCCCTTTTAAAGACATCATAAAGAAGCACACAGACATCAAAAGCCCAACAGGTTAGTTTTAAGCAAGTGATTTTTGTTACTCCTTTGAGTGGTCACGTAGGGCCCTTTTTTCTGTATGGGCACTTGCCTGTCTTCAACCTGATGCAGCCTTGCAAATGGGAATAAAATGAAATGGTTCTGGTATGAAGACTATGCAAAAGAGATCCTGTCTTAACCTAAACTTTTAACCTAGTGGTACAGTGGTTCTCAGACTGTGGCTCATGACTCCCATTGGTGGTTCACAGAGTCATTGCTGGTGGTCTGTGGAGCTGAGTCTATCACAATGGTGAAAAATGCATAACTGAAACAAAAGCCTCCTGTGCAACTTCAATTGTGTATGTGTCAGACTTCAAAGAGAGCCCCCCTTATGTGCCTATGTTTGTTGGGCTGCTGCACAGGGATTGGAGTCTGTTAATAAGTTTCTTCTTTGTCAGGTGTTTCTTTGGTGTAAGTTCATCCACAATCAAATTTGTTGATGGAAACCACTTCATGCCAGGGGGTGTGGAAGTACCCCCAGCACTCTTAGTTCCGGTACTTCTGTCAAAGATTCTTAAATAATTCAATTCAGATCAAGCATTAACTGGCCAATCTGTGCTGACATAATTTGTTTAGCACCCACAATGTCCAGTACAAAAACATATATTTCCTGCCCCAAAAACTTATGTAAAGACCCTCTAGGATGGTTATGAAGAGAGCAAGATGATAGCAAACAGCAAGAGAGGGGAGATTCTGTGCATAGGGGCCAGACTTATAAACCAATTTTCAGGCACTATGTTAAACATGGTTCCACCACTGCTGGAATACTGTGTCCAGTTCTGGTGCCCACAGTTCAAGAAGGATATTGATCAATTTCAGAGGGTTCAAGGAAGAGTCATGAGAATGATTAAAGGATTAGACAACATGCCTTATAGTGATAGACTCAAGGAGCTCAATCTATTTAGTTTAACAAAAAGAAGGTTAAGGGGTGACTTGATTACAGACTATAAGTAACTACATGGGGAACAAATATTTAATAATGGGCTCATCAATTTAGCAGAGAAAGATACAACACAATACAATGGCTGGTAGTTGGAAGCTAGACAAGTTCAGACTGGAAGTAAGGTGTAATTTTTTAACAATGAGAATAATTTACTATTGGAACAACTTACCAAGGCTCGTGATGGATTCTGCATCACTGACAATTTTAAAATCAAGGCTGGATGTTTTTCTAGAAGATATACTCTAGGAATTATTTGGGGGGAAGCTCTATGGCCTGTGTTACACTGGAGGTCAGACTAGATGATCACAATGGTCCCTTCTGAACTTGGACTCTATGAATTGATGAACTTGGTTCAAAGGCCAGTATAGACAGCCTTATGGACTTGGGAAGTGGAAGATTTGAGTTCAAAAGGGAGTTCATAATATGTTAGTATCTCAATATATAAATTAGACCAAACTGTTTATTTGTTACTGTGTCGTGATATGGCCTATGATGCCCAGCATGATTCCATAATCCAGTTAAAAATTGATTCACACGCATCCAGAGCAGATGACCAAACACTATTGTAACTGGGTTTTCTAACATTTATTTATTTTAGAGGTGATAACCGAAATTTCAGTCTCTTACTTTCTGCCAAATGTGGTTTGGAGACTCCTTGCTCTGCTTTTTGCTGTGTCCAGTAGAGACAGACAATGGCACAACAGTGACTTGAGTTAGGTGTCTAATAATAATATACATTTCTATAACACTTTTTGTCCTGAGAGGTACCAAAGTGCTTTACAGATGGATGCATGCATTACTACTGAAATGCACTCACTTCTAAGGAACAAAAGTTTGGCTGATGCTATACAAAACAAAACAGAGACTGCAGAGTTGCTTGAATTATGCCAGTGTAGTCTCCTTAAACTTTTTCATGTTGTAGACACTTTTTAAGATTAAGATTCTCCTCCAATGGCCATCTCCTCTTCCAAAGTTG
This sequence comes from Lepidochelys kempii, assembly GCF_965140285.1. NCBI lineage: Eukaryota > Metazoa > Chordata > Testudines > Cheloniidae > Lepidochelys > Lepidochelys kempii. Next base: position 62,695,936 of record NC_136382.1, read on the forward strand.
ATTCCACACTTTTCCCACAGCAAAGTATGCTTGGCTACATTAAAAATATATATAAATATTGGAACAACATTAAGGAGACAATAAAAAATAACTCTTTTAATGGGAACGGTGCAGCTGTTTGGTAACATTTTCCTTTCCCCATAGTTCTGTGTTTTGGAGAGGCACATTGTATAAATGAAAGAGAGAGGTAAAATGTTTCCTCTCCCTAGATGTAAGACTCGACATATATTGGTACTGAATCTCCCCCATTGTCTGTAACCCCACATTGTTCTAATCTCGCCAAGTCACTTTGTAATTAGACTCTGTCCCCTTCTATTTGCTACTCTTCCGATTTTGCAGTACCCCGGTCTTTGAAACCATATGCCATAGCTGGACAGCAAATGAAAAAGAGTTGCTACAAGATAACAGTTGCAGAATCCTTTTCCTTTCCCTCTCCCTCTACATTGCTTGTGTTGTCAGTTGTATCATGTCTCCTTTTAGACTGAAAGCTCTTTGAACCTGTCTTTCCTATGTTCTGTGATGCACCTAGCGCAGTTCTGGATACTGGATAAGTAATAAATAATAATGTTTATAAGATGAAGAAAGAGGAGCTGGCAGAAATTAGACTGGCACCCTCCATGGAAGGGTTATAGCTCGATGGTTGACAACCTATGGGTCTTGGATCCCAAGTTGTTCCTGGATGCCCAGGTAGTGTCAATTAAAGTATATTTTTATTAACTGCATGTGGTAAGATAGTTTTTTGCTTACCTTTTGGATTAGGATCCTGTACAGTTACTCATGCCTCAAGGTTAGAATATTTCACTCTGATGTATATGGGGTCATAGCGTCAAACCATTCAGAAACTGCAGCTAGTTCAGAATTTGGCTACCTACTTAAGTGAAGGGGGTTCATGCAGAGAACACATGACATGCATGCTCCATGATCTGTGTTCGCTGCCAGATTATTTCTGGGTCAGGTGTAAGGTGTTGTTTTTGATCTATAAGTTTCTAAAATAGGGGCGCGTCCATGTACCAGCAACGCAGATACAGGTAAGTAACCGTTTTCATGTTCTCTCCACAGGTACTAATGCGGAGAGTGGACTAGATGATATATCTGAGGGAAGGGAACAGAAGGAGACTCCGCCGATTGGAAGGCATGAGATGCACTGTCCTAGGGTTGCGGGTTCCATGACCACCCCTCCCAAGAGAAGGAGGCGGGTGGTGGTAGTCGGGGACTCTCTCCTCAGAAGGACTGAGTCATCTATCTGCCGCCCCGACCGGAAAAACTGAGAAGTCTGCTGCTTGCCAGGAGCTAGGATTCACGATGTGACAGAGAGACTGCCGAGGCTCATCAAGCCCTCGGATCGCTACCCCTTCCTGCTTCTCCACGTGGGCACCAATGATACTGCCAAGAATGACCTTGAGCGGATCACTGCAGACTATGTGGCTCTGGGAAGAAGAATAAAGGAGTTTGAGGCACAAGAGGTCTTCTCGTCCATCCTCTCCGTGGAAGGAAAAGGCCTGGGTAGAGAACGTCGAATTGTGGAAGTCAACGAATGGCTATGCAGGTGGTATCGGAGAGAAGGCTTTGGATTCTTTGACCATGGGATGGTGTTCCAAGAAGGAGGAGTGCTCGGCAGAGACGGGCTCTACCTACTGAAGAGAGGGAAGAGCATCTTCACAAGCAGGCTGGCTAACCTAGTGAGGAGGGCTTTAAACTAGGTTCACCAGGGGAAGGAGACCAAAGCCCTGAGGTAAGTGGGGAAGTGGGATACCGGGAGGAAGCAGGAGCGTGCGAGAGGGCAGGACTCCTGCCTCATACTGAGAAAGAGGGACGATCAGCGAGTTATCTCAAGTGCCTATACACAAATGCAAGAAGCCTGGGAAACAAGCAGGGAGAACTGGAAGTCCTGGCACAGTCAAGGAATTATGATGTGATTGGAATAACAGAGACTTGGTGGGATAACTCACATGACTGGAGTACTGTCATGGATGGATATAAACTGTTCAGGAAGGACAGGCAGGGCAGAAAAGGTGGGGGAGTTGCACTGTATGTAAGAGAGCAGTATGACTGCTCAGAGCTCAAGTATGAAACTGCAGAAAAACCTGAGTGTTTCTGGATTAAGTTTAGAAGTGTGAGCAACAAGGGTGATGTTGTGGTGGGAGTCTGCTATAGACAACCGGATCAGGGGGATGAAGTGGACGAGGCTTTCTTCCGGCAACTCAAGGAAGTTACTAGATCGCAGGCCCTGGTTCTCATGGGAGACTTCAATCACCCTGATATCTGCTGGGAGAGCAATACAGCAGTGCACAGACAATCCTGGAAGTTTTTGGAAAGGGTAGGGGACAATTTCCTGGTGCAAGTGCTGGAGGAACCAACTAGGGGCAGAGCTCGTCTTGACCTGCTTCTCACAAACTGGGAAGAATTAGTAGGGGAAGCTAAAGTGGATGGGAACCTGGGAGGCAGTGACCATGAGATGGTCGAGTTCAGGATCCTGACACAGGGAAGAAAGGAGAGCAGCAGAATACGGACCCTGGACTTCAGAAAAGCAGACTTTGACTCCCTCTGGGAACTGATGAGCAGGATCCCCTGGGAGAATAACATGAGAGGGAAAGGAGCCCAGGAGAGCTGACTGTATTTTAAAGAATCTTTATTGAGGTTACAGGGACAAACCATCCCGATGTGTAGAAAGAATAGTAAATATGGCAGGCGACCAGCTTGACTTAACAGTGAAATCCTTGCTGATCTTGAACACAAAAATGAAGCTTACAAGAATTGGAAGATTGGACAAATGACCATGGAAGAGTATAAAAATATTGCTCGGGCATGCAGGAGTGAAATCAGGAAGGCCAAATCACATCTGGAGTTGCAGCTAGCAAGAGATGTTAAGAGTAACAAGAAGGGTTTCTTCAGGTATGTTAGCAACAAGAAGAAAGTCAAGGAAAGCGTGGGCCCCTTACTGAATGATGGAGGCAACCTAGTGACAGGATGTGGAAAAAGCTAATGTATTCAATGCTTTTTTTGCCTCTGTCTTCACAAACAAGGTCAGCTCCCAGAATACTGCACTGGGCAGCACAGCATGGGGAGGAGGTGACCAGCCTTCTGTGGAGAAAGAAGTGGTTCGGGACTATTTAGAAAAGCTGGACGAGCACAAGTCCATGGGGTCGGATGCACTGCAACCGAGAGTGCTAAAGGAGTTGGCGGACGTGATTGCAGAGCCATTGGCCATTATCTTTGAAAACTCATGGTGATCCAGGGAAGTCCCCGACGACTGGAAAAAGGCTAATGCAGTCCCCATCTTTAAAAAAGGGGAGGAGGAGGATCCTGGGAACTACAGGCCAGTCAGCCTCACCTCAGTCCCTGGAAAAATCAAGGAGCAGGTCTTCAAGGAATCAATTCTGAAGCACTTACATGAGAGGAAAGTGATCAGGAACAGTCAGCATGGATTCACCAAGGGCAAGTCATGCCTGACTAATCTAATTGCCTTCTATGATGAGATAACTGGCTCTGTGGATGAGGGGAAAGCGGTGGACATGTTGTTCCTTGACTTTAGCAAAGCTTTTGACACAGTCTCCCACAGTATTCTTGCCAGCAAGTTAAAGAAGTATGGGCTGGATGAATGGACTATAAGGTGGATAGAAAGTTGGCTAGATTGTCGGGCTCAACGGGTAGTGATCAATGGCTCCATGTCTCATTGGCAGCCGGTATCAAGTGGAGTGCCCCAAGGGTCGGTCCTCGGACCGGTTTTGTTCAGTATCTTCATTAATGATCTGAAGGATGGTGTGGATTGCACCCTCAGCAAGTTTGCAGATGACACTAAACTGGGAGGAGAGGTAGATACGCTGGAGGGTAGGGATAGGATACAGAGGGCCCTGGACAAATTAGAGGATTGGGCCAAAACAAATCTGATGAGGTTCAACAAGGACAAGTGCAGAGTCCTGCACTTAGGATGGAAGAACTCCATGCACCGCTACAGACTAGGGACCGAATGGCTCGGCAGCAGTTCTGCAGAAAAGGATCTAGGGGTTACAGTGGAAAAGAAGCTGGATATGAGTCAACAGTGTGCCCTTGTTGCCAAGAAGGCCAATGGCATTTTGGGATGTATACGTAGGGGCATTGCCAGCAGATTGAGGGACGTGATCATTCCCCTCTATTCGACTCATTTGGAGTACTGTGTCCAGTTTTGGGCCCCACACTACAAGAAGGATGTGGAAAAATTGGAAAACATCCAGCAGAGGGCAACAAAAATGATTAGGGGACTGGAACACATGAGTTATGAGGAGAGGCTGAGGGAACTGGGATTGTTTAGTCTGCGGAAGAGAAGAATGAGGTGGGATTTGATAGCTGCTTTCAAGTACCTGAAAGGGGGTTCCAAAGAGGATGGATCTAGACTGTTCTCAGTGGTAGCTGATGACAGAACAAGGAGTAATGGTCTCAAGTTGCAGTGGGGGAGGTTTAGGTTGGGTATTAGGAAAAACTTTTTCAATAGGAGGGTGGTGAAACACTGGAATGCGTTACCTAGGGAGGTGGTGGAATCTCCTTCCTTAGATATTTTTAAGGTCAGGCTTGACAAAGCCCTGGCTGGGATGATTTACTTGAGGATTGATCATGCTTTGAGCAAGGGGTTGGACTAGATGATCTCCTGAGGTCCCTTCCAACACTGATATTCTATGATTCTATGAACCCTCCATTCTCTGTGGAACTCACTTCTCACCTTGGCTCCAGACGTGGTGACCTTCAGGACATGCTGTGAGACTCGCCCATTTTCCAAGGCTTAGTTTGTGTGGGGCTAGGCAAAGAACTTATGCTTTGGGGTGGGGAAGGGAACTGGGTGCCTATTCTTTTATGAATTTGTTCTGACTGCATTTTAATCTGTGTAATACAGCTAGAGCATAGAATAGGCACAATAAAAGAGTCCAACTGAATAAATACAGACCTAGGTTAGAACTAGGGCTGTAAAGCAATTAAAAAAATTAATTGTGATTAATCGCACTGTTAAAAATAATAGCATACCATTTATTTAAATGTTTTTGGATGTTTTCTATATTTTCAAATATATTGATTTCAATTACCACACAGAATACAAATTGTACAGTGCTCAATTTATATTTTTATTACAAATATTTGCACAGTAAAAAACAAAAGAAATAGTATTTTTCAATTCACCTAATACAAATAATGTAGTGCAATCTCTTTAACATGAAAGTTGAATTTAGAAATGTAGAATTATGTACAAAAATATAACGGCACTCAAAAATACAACATTGTAAAACTTCAGAGCCTACAAGTCCACTCCTACTTCTTGTTCAGCCAATTGCTCAGACAAATAAGTTTGTTTACATTTTCATATGCTGCCCCCTTCTTGTTTACAATGTCACTTGAAAGTGATAACACGTGTTTGCATGGCACTGTTGTAGCCGGCGTCACAAGATATTTACGTGCCAGATGCGGTAAAGATTCATATGTCCTGTCACGCTTGAACCACCCTTCCACAGGACATGTGTCCATACCAATGATGGGTTCTGCTCGATAGCAATCCAAAGCAGTGAGAATTGATGCATATTCATTTTCATCATCTGAATCAGATGCCACCAGCACAGGGTTGATTTTCTTTTTTGGTGGTTCAGTTCTATAGTTTCCGCATTGGAGACTTCTGAAAATATGCTCCACACATCAACCCTCTCAGATTTTGGAAGGCACTTCAGATTCTTAAACCTTGGGTTGAGTGCTGTACCTATCTTTAGAAATCTCACATTGGTACCTTCTTTTTGTTTTATCAAATCTGCAGTGAAAGTGTTCTTAAAATGAACAACATATGCTGGGTCATCATCCGAGATTGCTATAACATGGTATATATGGCAGAATGTGGGTAAAACAGAGCAGGAGACATACAATTCTCCCCCAAGGAGTTCAGTCACAAATTTAATTAATGCATTATTTTTTTTAATGAGCGTCAGCAGCATAGAAGCATGTCCTCTGGAATGGTGGCCGAAGCATGAAGGGGCATACGAATGTTTCGCATATCTGGCACTTAAATACCTTGCAGTGACGGCCACAAAAGTGCCATGCAAACGGCTGTTCTCACTTTCAGGTGACATTTTAAATAAGAAGCGGGCAGCATTATCTCCTGTAAATGTAAACAAACTTGTTTGCCTTAGCGATGGGCTGAACAAGAAGTAGGACTGAGTGGATTTGTGGGCTCTGAAGTTTTACATTGCACTCAAAAAACAAAACAGTTATGTAACAAAAAAAATCTACATTTGTAAGTTGCACTTTCATGATAAAGAGATTGCACTACAGTACTTGTATGAGGTGAATTGAAAAATACTATTTTTGTTTATCATTTTTACAGTGCAAATATATGTAATAAAATAATATAAAGTGAGCATTATGCACTTTGTATTCTGTTTTGTAATTGAAATCAACATATTTGAAAATGTAGAAAAACATCCAAAAATATAATATGTTTTAATTGGTATTCTATTGTTTACAGTGCGATTGAAAGTATGATTCATTGTGATAAAGTATTTTAATCACAATTAATTTGTTTTAGTTAATTGCGTGAGTTAACTGTGATTAATCAACAGACCTAAATTAGAACATGTTTTGGACTATGGATCTGACCGGGCTAGAACATATCTTTAAAACACTACTAAACAAGTTGGTCTTCTGTCCAGGTAAAAAGTATTGGAAGCCACTTTAGCCAGATAAATTAAACATTATTCCCTAATCCAATTAAAGGTCATTATAGAAGGGACCTGAGAGTCTGCACTTTCTACAGGTATCAGAGTATTTAGGAGCAGAGTATCATAGATAGGTGGTACCACAGCTTTTAGTCCCAGTTTACAAATAAAAGCAACTCATGCCATATAGTTATTCTCCATGTTGCAACAACAGAGGGCAGAGATCAGGAACTAAAAAGGAAAAATATTTCAAGAATGAATGGGAAGAGACAACTCCAGTCTCCTTACAGCCCGGTCAGTGTAAAAGGAAAATGTCACTTTGAAGAATAAGTAGGAAAAAAGCCCCCACTAGAGGAAGGGAGAGAAAAAAAAAAGTTTTGTTTTTTTTTTTTTTAGAGAGTGTCTTGACTGCAGCTGAATGTTTGTTTGTTTCTTTGCTTAATGTTGTTAGCATTTAAATGGCCCAACTAAACTTTCCAGGTAACACCGCTATGAGGTGGTAGGGAGGCCAGGTAGAGCTGATACGTTTGCTGCTGCTTGGCTTCCAGAGCTAGTTTTCCACAAGGCAGGAAAAATAAGCTGAGCGAGAGGAGTCGGACTCATCTTTACATGGGATGGGAAGGTTATCTGTGCAGTGGAATAGTTAGACTATATTTTTTAAATGAAATAAGAGATTCTGCAGTAATCAGCAAAGTTGTAGAAAGATCCCGAAGGAGAGAATTTAAAGTTCTATTGTATTTGCAATTTCCCACTGATTCAGATTATGAGTATGTACTACAGTGATTTTCTGGGGAGGGATTGTCCCACAGAAGTGGAGAGAGAATTCAGTTACAAATGTTTATGGAGTGACCACATCTACAATAACCCCTTACAATATACAAAAGAGAGCACACTCAGTGGTCGATTAACGCATAGGCCTGTGGTTGGGGCCCTGGCCAGTTTGGGGGAGCACCGGAACCTGGGTAGAAGGGGGAGGGCCACCAGTACCAGAACTGTGGTTCTGCCCCTGCTCCTCCTCTTCCCCTGAGAGCCCGCCCCCTGGCCTGGGCAGGCCAGGCTGGAAGCCAAAGCTGGACTGAGGTAAGAGCCACCCAGGGAGCCCAGGCCATTGTGGGGAGCCCTGGACCCTCCTTTGGCCCTGGACAGGGGGCTGGGGTGCTCGAGAACAGCCCCCAGCCTGTGTCCCTGCCGCCTGAGGCGTGTTGCCCAGGGCAGGTGGAGGCTCCAGGGCTCCCCATAGTGGCCCAGGCTCCTTGTGCAGGGAGAGGAGGCGCACAGGGCAAGGCCACATGGTAAAGGGGGGCTAAGGCCCACCTCAGGCCTCTTGCTCCCTGGGAAGCTGGGGCTGCGCTTCATGGTGGGGGAGCTGATCACTTTATCAGTGATAAGTACTGCTGCCTGCTTTGCAGACCATTCAGCAAGATGAGTCAGGGGGTGAAGGCAGAGACAATGCGTGGGACTCCAGCAGCAGGGAAGGCAAAGCAGCCCCATGCGGCGGGGTAGGGGACAAATTCCTGCCTTTCCCCACAGATGCTCCTGTTGCATGGAGGTGGTGGGGACAGAGGAAATCAGTCACTTTCTCAGTGGTGAGAAATGTCACATGGAGCTGAATAGCCCATGGCAGGTTTTGGGGCAGCAAGCAGGTAGAGGTATAGGAAATATCTATTGAGCATATGTAGGGGTCAGTGTTACACGATGAGAAGTCTGTCTTTTTCTGTCAGCAGCCTGGCCAACCAGCTTGCCACCCGATCGGCAGCTGTCACATCAGCCTACGTCCCCCTGAAACCTTTCCTCAGTCCTATTAATTGTACTACAGGTAGGGTCATGGCAAACTGGGTGTTGGTTTATGTTTTATTACTGAAGAAGCAGTAAGGTGCTCTCCACCCCTTCTTGAAATATTCTGTGCTGGCAGGATTGCTCCATTATGCCTGACCCCAAATATTAAGGACAGGATGCTCTCCTCTCCTTCTCTCTTTCACATTATTAAACTTGGTAGCACACTATTAGAGGTCCATAACAGGTCTAGAATTTGACTAGATACCATCCTTTTTTGCTAATGACCTGATTGAATTGCCACAATAATACAAACTGTATGAGTTTTCCCAAAGTGGTTGTTCCAGTCTTCTGAATATGTGGGCTTTGCATCTCTGGGATTCTTTCTTCCATACAGTAGTTGTTGTGATGCTGTATAAAAAGGAAGATAACTAGTTACACTAACACAGTCACCACTGTTACAAAATTGCAATAAATCTTGTACAAAGTACTGTGGGCACCAGGTTTGTATAATTTTTTGTGGTGCGCAGAATGGGTCCAAGTCCCGCCCTGCACACCTGCCTTGTAAGCCGATATATATCCTTACCCCTGTCCACACACAGACACCCCAGCTGGGGACGGGAGCAGGGCCACGTCTCCGGGGATGGGGGTGGGGGAGGGAAATCTGGACAGGAGTACGGGGGCTGAGGCTGGGGCCACAGCTGGGGGCGGGTGCAGGGCTGGCAGCGGAGACTCGGACGGCAGCCAGGATCCCAGGCGCGGGGCCCGCAGTTTGCACCCCGGGCGCGGGACTGGCAGCTGGGACCCCGGGTGTGGGGCCAGCACCGAAGTCCCAAACATTAGTGGAGCCGGGCTCACATTTCTGAATATTGGTGGAGCACAGGCACCACGGGCCCATATAACTCGCCGCCTACACAAAGTACATCATGTAAGGTATCAATGGAAAAGTTAAAGACTGCTAAGTATTATTATCCTGTTTAAATCCATGTGTCAAATTTGTATATGAAGGTACGAATATTGGCCATGGGTTTGTATCTCAAACTTGTGGTGTTCTTGGGTGACACCCAAGGCAGATTTGCATCAAGGCTAGCCAGCCTGCTTGATCGCCCATTAAGGACAATCAGCTAACCTGGTGAGTTCCTCCTGAAGACGTTTCAGAAAGCACTGAGGCAATGGTTCAGCAAGGCATGTAAGGACATGTGATCTAAGACTCCATCTTTTCCCAGTAACTTTTCATATACTTGGACTGAAAGTATAAAACAGGGAGTGGAGACCAATTCTGGACTCAGGACTGTAAACGCCCTTGTCCACTCCCAGCAATTCAGAATGATAACCCTAGCTAACACCCAGGAGGCTGTGACATCACTGTTTTGTCTTCATTCCTGCTCTACATCTCTGGACATGATTTCTAACAAAGAAGAACTTTGGACAATGGTCTGATAACCCCCAATCTAACAGGAGAACCAGAGAGACTTATTACAAGCTAGCAGATTTAACATCACTGCTATTATCCTGACCTGCAAACTCTGAAATCAATTGTAATGTATATGATACCTTTAACCAATTAATAACTCTTCTTTTCCTTTTATATTAATCAATCTTTAGTTTTTAGTTACTAAAAGGGATAGGGGAGTAAGTGTATAGTATAGTGTAGTGACTTGGGCCTCTCCCACTGAGTTGTGGCCACCCTACATTCCTCAAGCAGAATTGCCTGAACTTTGCATTGGACATTGCAGGTAAGACATCTCTCTCAGAATACCTCATTGTTGTTCTCCCATTCGTGGTTGATGCTGAAATGTCTGCTGAGGGACTCCACCACTTTGTTTTGTAGTCCTGATAAACTACTGAGATGTGTATCCACTGTTTTATGAATTGTGGATCTTGTTGCTCCTTGCTAATTGATATAATACATTGCTGCTCTGCTGGCCAGTATTATTCTGATTGGGTGGCCCTTGATGTGTGGTAGGAACTGTTGGCAAGTGTAACAAACTGCTCTGAGGGGTCCATTTGCTCTGAGCTGTAAGGTTCCAGAAGTGTGCATCCCAACCCATCTGGGAGGCATGTCTGGTGATAATTTTTGCGGGACAGGGCTGTAGGAAGGGAACGCCCATGCACACTTTTTGTGGATCCCTCCACCAATTTAGAGAGGCCAGGATCTTCCAACAACCGCTTGGATAGATTGATCTGTTCGGGGTGTAGACAGGTCTTAGTCATGTTTGATAACACAGAGTGAAGCCTTGCTAAGGGAGTCATGAATGTAAAGGCTGCCATATAGCCCAGAAGTTGTAGGCAAGCCCTTGCAATGGTTTGTGGGCTCTGTTGAATTAATGAGATAAGATTGTACATTGTGGTTAATCTCTCATTGGGTAAGTATGCTCTGGTGGAAGAAGAGTCCAGAGTAGCCCCACTGAAGTCTATACATTGCATGGGTGTTAGCATAGACTTTTCCATGGTGAGGTGGTGGCCCTGAGAGTGGAACAGACAGAGCCTTGCTGGTTGCTTTCTGCGCTTTGAGAAGTGAATGGCCCTTCAGAAGACAGTTGTCCAGGTAGGGGAAGATGATTATGCCCATTTAGTGAAAATACACTGCTGAGGCATATAGATCCTGGGTACAGACCCTTAGGGTAAGGGTAAGATGCAATATTGGTAGTGGTCCCTGCCTACTGTAGATAGTAGGAATTGTTTGTGTGAGGGATGGATGGCAAAATGAAAATAAGCATCCTGAAGATCAAGGGAAACAAACCTGTCTCCCAGATCCAGGGAGAGAATTCTAGGTGCTAGGGTTACCATTCTGAATTGTTGGGAGTGGACAAGGGTGTTTATAGTTCTGAGTCCAGAATTGGTCTCCACTCCCTGTTTTCCTTAAGGACAAGGAAGTACTAGGAATAGAACCCTTTCCTGACAACGTCTGGTGGAGCAGGTTCAATCACCCCAGAGCTAGGAGGAATTGTACCTTCTGCCGTAAGAGATCTTTGTGAGAGGGGTCCTTGAAGAGGGACAAGGAGGAGTGTGGCAGGGGTGGTGGTAAAGAGCTGAACTGGATGGAACAGCCTGTAGAAATCACTTCTAGGATCCACCTATCCGAGGTAATGAGCTCCCCAAAAGGAAGGAAGTGGGAGAGATGATCCCCATAAGGGAGAGGGGTGGAATAGGTGCAATGTAGGATCTGGGGTAGATAGTTTGTGACCCTCAACCAATAGGTCAAAACAGGTGTGTTGAGGATGCTTCAAACTGAGTTGCTGTAGAAGAGGACGTTTCTTAGTAAATCTGGGCTTCTTCCTGGGGGTCTTAGCTGGTCTGGTGGGCCAGTAAGGAACCGGGCAAGACTGTTGAGCCATCTGCAATTTGCTGTATTTTCTTTTCATCACAGGTGTATTGATGCCAAAAGTTCATAGTGACACTCAAAAGTCTTTCAGGGAATGAAGGGACCTGTCCATGGCATCACTAAATAACTTAGCCCTTTGAAGGAAATGTCCTTGACAGTATTTTGTATTTCCAAGGGGAGGTCGGAAGACTGCAGCCAGAAAGCTCGGTGCATGACAACTGTAGTAGTCATGGAACATGCAGCTGTGTTGGCAATATTGAGCTGAGTCTGGAGAGATGCCTTGGCAACTGTATGACCCTTTGTCATGAAGCCTGAAATTGTTCTCTCTGCTCCTGAGGCAGGCATTCAATAAAAGATGAGAATTTTGAATAGACTGTGAAGTCATATTTTGCCATGATGGCTTGATAATTGACTACTCTGAATGACAGGGAGGCTGAGGAGTAGTTTTTGAAGCCCAGAAGGTCTAGTCGTTTTAGCTTCTTATCGGATGGTGTTGAATGGGACCAATATTGCCTTTTTTTGTTGTTGTTGAAAGCCTCCTCAACCCAGGAGCTGGGAGTAGGATGGAAGAAAAAATACTCAGAGCCTCTGGGAGGGATGTAGTACTTTTTGTCAGTTATTTCCCATGTGGATGGGATAGTAGCTGGGGTTTGCTACACCATGTGAGCTGTGGTGAGAAAAGTGTCATTGATGGGCAAGGCAGTCTTCCCCTGAGGATGTGTATGAAGGATATTGAACAAGGAATGTTGGGGCTCTTCTGTATCTCTTCCAGCAAGTCTTGTAAGATGTCTGTTGCACTTTTTATAAGGTCTTGAAAGTCCTTGAAGTCACTGGGGAAAGATGGTGGGAAAGAAGCATGACCACCTCATCTGGTGATTAGGAAGACTTGTGAGAAAGTGGTGTTTCTTACTGTTCTGCTGGTCCCTGCTCTGAGAGAAGTACCTATGGGGAAGGACCTGGGGGCATTGGTTGATGCTCTTGACAAGACCTCTTTTCGGATGGCACCCTGTAGAAAGGATCAACATAAGTTATCCCATTGTAGAGGGGCAAAAGGGAATGAGCAGGACCCCAAGTTTGTCCTTGCCAGGGTAGCTGGGTGTGCTTCTTACTAGGCATTTTCCTGACAGCGTGAACCTTGAAAGAGGGAGGTTGGAAGGCAGAAGAACCATGTACAGATATGTCTGAGCTGTATGATCCCCTGTATCCACAGGAAGGGCTAGTGCTGTTAATATTGGTGGTTGAGTTGGTACTGGGCCTTGGGAAGAGACCTGTGCTGGCTTTGATACTGAGATGAGAAAGGGAGGTTGATGGGGCAGTGTTGGAGGATGTGTAGGTACCAGCTGGAAGCACCTCTCGGTACCCTCGAACAGTCTGCATGGGGATTGTGTTGGGGGCAAGTCACTGTTGAAGATATGGATGGAGGGTAAGTAGGCTCAGAGAGGTGGTCGGTACCACTGGGAAATATTTCTCAGTACCTCTTATTATTGATGATTTGGGCTCTTTGAGGATTCGGATGTCCTTGTGAGATAGGAGCCTGTATGGTACCAGAGCTCTGGATGGGGGCTTCTGAGGTGTGAGAATGTTGGGTGGTACTGAAGACTGTGCTGAAACGGGAACAGCATGCCTTTCGTTTCTGGCTGTGGAAGATGGTACCAATGAGGATTTTACATTGGCTCTGGATTTTGGAGGCGCTGATGTCAGTGTTGCTTTAGACAACTTCTTCATATGGGACATGTAGTCTTCTTAGCCTATACCGTGGTCTTGGTACCAGAGGGAATGGGAGCCTTGGAGGTACCCATATTGAGATGTGAGGTCTCCTGAGATCCAGATTACGGACGTGACTTTTTCCTTTTCTTTTCTTGTTCTGGAGAAGGGGGGCTTGTCTTCTTGGAGGGTCTGGGAAGTACCACAGTCTTTGCTCATCAGCAAAGCAGAGATGGTTAGTGGCTCTGAAGTACATGGGGTGGTTTGTGCCCCATAGGAGTCAGGGAGTGCTCTATAAGCAGGAGTTTGTCTGCCCTCTCGATTTTTTTTTAAATACTAAGCAGAGCTTGCTTTTGGTGGGGATGAGAATCTCTCCCAGCCAGTGGAGGCAACTCAAATGTCCGTCAGTGCAAAGAAAGGACCTGTGGGAGATCTGGCAAGATTTGAAGCCCAGGGTCTTGGGCTTAACCCACACTTGAGGCCATGGATGAGGCCCAGGACAATAGCCCAAGATGGGCAGATAAGGAGAAAAGGGGAACCCCCCAATGCACAAACTGTGTTAAATAACAGAAAACAAAAACAAAATAACTAACAACTATGAGGAAAGATATAAAATAAAGAAAGGTGCAGCAAGCCACATGGCTGGCTAATGAACACCAAAACACTCCATTTCAAGCTGCAGTTGGTTGAGAAGGAACTAACGTGGCAGTGGGTCTGCTCCTCCTTATGTACACTTGTATCAAACCACCAGAGTGTCCAAGATGCAGGCGCGGACCCATGGACACTACTGACAAAAATCTGCAATCAAGAGTGCATGGGTGCAAGCATATCCTGACATGGCGCACCCATAGGGACACTACTTGAAGAAGAACTGGGACAGCTTTTCTAAGTGGTCTTATACGGAAATATAAAAGTCTGTGAAACGCTCTTTAATGTATATGGTATCCTTCATACAAACTCTATGTCAAATGGACTTAATTCAACAATCAGCTTCCTTAAAAAAAAAGGGAATAAATGAAATGGCACAGAGAAGGAAGAAAAGAGGATTTTCAACAGGTAGTTGAAATGAATGGAACATTGTGGTTGAGAGGTGCAGCTGCTCCAGATGGCAGGTTCTGTCAAGATTCTCACACAGTGACGTAACCATGTGAGGGGACAGAGGGGAATGTTACTAGGTGACAAAGTGGGAGCCAAAGCTTGCTGTAGTCCTCAGTCAGGAACAGCTCTCATAGAGCCTGATGGACATTTTGACTAAATGAGAACTGTGGGATTTAGAGCAGAATCTATCTAGTCGGATAGTGTTTACATGGAGTGTTTTTTATACAAGAAGGAAAGTGTAATTTGATACATTTACAAATGAAAAAAGTTGATAAACTACTTTATGATTTCTACAAACCTAAAGATATTCATTTTTTTTATCTTTATTTTCCTTTAAAATTTAAACTGGTGCAACACAACTTTATTTTCAAGTTTAATACTAAGCATTTATATAGCACTTTACATCTTCAAAGTGCACTACAACTATTAAATGGAGTAAAATCTATGTACTGTATTCTGAGTCCATCCAAATTCAAGTACATTGCACAGGAAAGGGATTAGAGTAATGCAGATAGACTGAATCTGAACAGAATTTTTTCTAATAAAAGTAGTAAAGTTGCTGACAATCAGAATTTAAGATAAATGTCCTTCTTTCCATAATCTTGATCTATACCTTTCATTAACTAAAATAAAACCTAGGTGAAAGTAGCTTCTTTGCAGGCGCATTCATCTGATAGCAGTTCATCGTGACAGATTTGCTAGGTAGGAATTTTTTCAATATTAAAACTTAACTGGGAAATCAGAGTCTAAATTCAGATATTTTTAAAAATTGTATTGTGTGCCTGAAGGTTGACTTCTAGACATGCTGTGTGAGAAAATTTGGCCCTCCTGATGATTTACTTATCTAGGTTTGCACCAATTTAGAAGAAATATCTAGAATGCTTTCCTGTAGAAAGCTGTATCACCCTCTCTATTCTGCTAATAGTTCTGCAGTGTCCCAGTCATATTCCAGACTGGTCGTACAATTCTCATAATTCACAACTAGACATTTTGAATTATCTGTCTGTCTCAAAAGGTGCAAATTAATTGGTAATACTCACAGTACCAAATAAGGACAACCAATGCTTAAAGTACTATCACGTGTTTCAAAACTTAACATCCTCAGTGATTTGAACATGTATTCATCTCCTTTCTAGAACTGAAATATGGATATGAGTTTATTAATTTGCACACATGCCAGTAGGTACAGCGTAGGTACTACCTGCACAGCTTTGGGATCATCATGGCAAGACCACTGATGCAAGGTGATTTTACATGTGACTGTGGTTTATATCAGTGGCTTCAGCAACTGCTATTATCGTTTCTTTAACTATGTTATATACATATAAAGTAACTATGTCCATTCTCTCCACTAAGCTTAGCATTGCAAGCTTTGTCTGCTACTGTATTGACTTTCATGACCACCATTTTCATTTTCAGTTAGTGCAACAGTGCAAATACACATTACAAATATAGAGCAGGAGATTGTCCAGGGCCATTATACAGCTAACAGAGGCATTCAGGCCACATCTAAAGGGCCAGTAAGGCCCCTGAATGATAGGCACATACAGAATTCCATAAGTAGGTTCTTTGCATTTTCTCATAAAACATCTGTTTCTGGCTGTCATGAGGAATAGGATACTGAACTAGACGGACCACTGGTGTGCAATTTGTATGCTGTTATGTAGCATTTCCAGCACTCCACTTCCTACCATAGAAATGACTCTATTTTTAGACTACTGTACAGATTTCTGAAATGCATCTAGGATTGACAATTTTGGTTGGACGTATTAATATTTAATTCCTGGAGACTCCAGGACAATACTGGAGGGCTGGCAACCCTAACTGGATCCCAGTTGCTAGGTAGGGATTTTATACATAAAAAGATGGTCCTCCTCCCAACAATCTAGATAATGCCATAATATAACAAAGAAAGAAAACAAAAAGGAGCGGCAAGGAGACTAAGGTACTTGGTGCCTATAAAGGGTTGTTTATTTGCATATCCATGCATATCTTAACATGACAGTAAATTAATAAAAATATTGTAATTAAATATTTTAGTAGAGTAGCTGTTAAATAGTACTGCTTAAAATTTTTAAAAAAATCCCTGTACTTTTTAAGAATATAATTTTATATCTCCTATTTGTGGTCAGAAAAGTGTTTTGGTCGAGACAGAGCAACATATTGTCCTGTTCACCCTTCCTCCCCATTTCGCTTATCACCTGCTTACAGGGGCTAGGGAAAGATGGGAAGTGGTTTTTTTTTAATAAATTGAAATATTTTACATACAGTAAAGGGTGCGGGGTTCTGCCTTTTTACTTGGCTACAGCTGACCATTATTTTCTTGTCCTTTCTTCCTTGTACATTGAGAGACTGTTGTTCCCTAGGGTGCTATGCTGTCAGGTGGGAGGAGACGAGGTAATGTATACCATCTATTCCCTTAGATTTCTCATTTCCCCTTGTCTGGTGAGGTAGAAAGATGCTGATGAGTTGTCACTGTCTTGTCTGCTGTGTACTTCCTTAAAATGATTTTTTGAATTACAAGATGAGTTTAATAACTCTTTTTAGTTGTTTTCTTCCTCCATGGGTTTCCAGCTTGTTAAATTTGCATCAGTAACCATCATAAAAAAAATCCTTTCATTACAGCCAATAAATATCTTGAGAGACTTCCACCTCTGAGCCTGATTGAGAAATGGAACCTTGGGAAGGGAGGTACCAGAAACTACCTGCAAGAACAGGGTTTACCCAGGCTGTCGCTGGTGGGGAAGCCTTAGGTCTAGGCACCCTTGGAGTCTGGAAAGGGTGGATGGCTGCTGAGAAGTTGGACTGGTACAGCAAAGACTGGCTAGCAGAGCCTTCTACTTCTATGAACGTGTAGCAAAAACTGGGCCACTCTGGGAATTAGGCCATTGACAGGCCACAATTGCATTACTTGCATGGAAGGCAGAAGTGGTCAGAAACCATCCGAGGCCAAGGGAGGGGATAGGTCAAGATGCCAGGGAGCAGTGCAGCTGTGGAGGACCCTCCAGAGGAAGGGTGTTGGTGTGGAGGAGCAGTCCGCCAGTAGGACTGAGAAAGGAGGAGGTGGCAGTAGAAATACCTTCCCAAGTGGGAGTTAACCAGAACTGTGGTTGGCTGGGAGATCCCAGGGGCAGCAGCTCTTGGAACTTGTGTACACTGAGAAGCTGCCACAGACAGGGTATAATGTGGACTAGAGCTGCAAGCTGAGGTAGGGTGTCCATTCTGATCAGACAGGTGAGCAGCATGCAAGGGTTAGGGATGCCACCATCTGGGGAGCCTTCTCCCTTTTTGCAAGTGGAACAAAGACTGGGCCATCCCAGAATCCTTGAGAGAGACTGGCATTTATGTTTAATTGAATGGTTGGCCCCAGCTGAGACCCCCCACAAAGGGGTATACCCTCTTCCCCTGGCCTGAAGCAGATTCCTCAGTCTTGCTTCTTCCTTATGTGACCTTGCTCATTTCTTTGCTTTTTCTTGTCTCCTCTCTCTCTCTTTAGTGTCTCTTCAAGCCAAAATGAAAGGATGAGGCTCAGTCAGAGAAGGGACAAAGCCTCCATGCTTCTGAGGTGAGAAGGAAAAGAAAACTGGAAGGCATTTGTCTGGCTGAGGTTATATAATTAAGAACAGTTTAGTCCCAGAACACTCCTGGGAGGAAGATGGCATTAAATCTATTTTAGAGATGGGTAAACAGAGGTGTGGAGAGTAACTGATTTGCACATCACAAAGCAAGTCAGTGAGAGCTAGGGATAAAATCCTGGATTCCTAGCTCCCAGTTTCCTGTTCTAACCACCCAATGACCCATACATTTCTAAAATACAGCAAAAATGCCGAGCAGAGAGTTTTACAAAAGTAGTTTAATATTTCAGCTATTTTATATATTCATTTTCAAAATACAGCGCAAGTTAGACCATGTTGTATACCAGTCACCTATATTTTAAGGACATTTTTGTTTTAGTTTTCTGAACAAAAAAAAAAAAATTCCAACTGCAACTTGCTTTATTTACACTCATGCCTTAAACTGCAACTATTATTTTTAAAAGCAAATCCCTTTTGCCAATCCATATCTGTTTCCATGGAAATAGAAAACAGTTGTTAATATTCTCTTTTGTAAATTTCAGCTGTCACACTACCAACTGAATAGTTGAAGAGAATTTTTCTAAACAGCACAATATAGAATGTAGGGCACAAAAGGCTCTTAAAATCTGAAATATTTTACTTTGAAAACAAAAATAGTACGGAAATCATCCTAGAGATGTTATCCTTACTTTTTAAATAGGCATTTTGATTTGAGAATAAACTGGCTAGCAAGTCTCCACATGTGCAATACTTGCACAGTGAGCATCTTCAGGAGCCAGCTACTAAAAGAAAAAATATTGACCTCAGTCGGAGGTACAGTTACATAAAACTTCTGAAAATCAGACCCTGCATGAATAGCTTTTGTTTTTCTTAACTCTTCTTAAGAGCGTCTTAAAATAGAACTCAGAAAAAGTTACAGACTCTTTTTAATCTCTTGTGATGTTGTTAAGTGTTATAGCTTATATTTGCTTTCTCCACCCCAAAAAAACATTTTTAAGTTTTTAAAAAATCTTTTAGTGCTAACACCAAGTTAGAGGGTATTTTCCTTTTGATAAATATGTGATGTCCACTAACATTGTTAGGATTTATGTAAACACACTGAATGAAGCACAGATGCCTTTATTTTTTACATTGTAATGTTCTGAAATACAAGCACATTTTATTGAAAAGAGTTTGTAAACATCTCCTCTTGCTGTGGAACTGTCTCTGCGGAGCTCAGGTCACTGACAGATCTTAGCATGTGTCTCAGTGTGCCAAAATCATCATGTGATTCAATTAAGGAAATTTTGTTCTCAGCAGCATACCTAACATGATGATCCAAATTTATTTTGTGCGTGGGTGTTTGTCAGGTGTTCTTTTTGTAATTAAATGGTTTGTCTGAGATTTCAGGTAAGTAATGTAGATGAAAAGGGATGCAGCTTCCTATGAAGAACAGAGAAATAGAAAAGCAGAGAACAGGGCAGGAGAAAGGTAATCCACAGGGAGCTGCATTTAAAAACTGTTTTTTTCCTGAGCCAACCTGACAGTTAAAAAGTTGGGCTGCAGATATGGAAGGCCTGTGTATATCCCTATATGTAGAGTGCTTGTGATTTGGCATCCTTGAAAGGGGTGATGTACAAAAGACTTAAGAATCCACAGCTGGAAAATATACGCCCCATATTTCTTGATGTGTAGGTATTTTACATATTATGTTTCTCTGTCCCTTATAAGCACAGTTCTGACAGGAATGTGATTGCATCATGGAGGAAGAGGCTGATCCTGATGCACACTACTTCCCAGAATCTTTAAACCACAGGATGTGTAGCAATCAGACAGCAGTTGCAGAGGTTAGGCTCTTGTGTCAGCTCTGCATTGATTAATGTCAAACTCTGAACAATATATTAAGGATGTCAAAAATTCATCTCCACACATCACATCTGAAATGCTGCAGCACCAGCTGATGTGCTTCCACTCCTTTCAATTGCATGCTCAGAAAAAAACAAGAACAAATTTGATTTTAGGCTGTTCTGTGATGTACTTCTCCCATTATACAAATCAACAGACTTTTACGTAGAAATAACAGAACCACTGCAGAACCACTTAGAAAAACAAGTTTTCTATTTATTTAAAAATAAGTTTGTAGTTACTACATTGCAGTGACAGTAATTCTTACACATACATTCTAGTTTGTATAAAAGGATTCAAAGTATTATGCATCAAAACTAACATAGAAAGTGTCCACATAACAGTAAAGAAAGTTCCAATCAATATGTACAAAAAGAAAGGGCACTGTTTATCCTGGTGTGATACTGCAGGTTATAACATGATAATCCAGATTTCTGGAAGAAAAAGACCTTGATAAAGCTAAAGAATTATTGTTTTCAACTGTTTGTTATTCATTACGTACACCAAATTTGTGTTTTACATAATTCTGTACAAAATAAGCATTATAATTTTTAATCTGAAAATGTGTCAGTTTCAAAATTAACCCTTCTAGGTCACTTCCTTAAAATTGAGCTACATTCTACACATTTCTAAATGTTATAAATGACAGGGTATAAATAATTCACTCAGGATCTTTTAACAAGTTGCCTATCATGGTTTTGCAGTTTTAATATGGTCCAAAAATGTAACTTTGCATTGTTTCTCAATATATCTGTAAATCAACATGCACTTTACGTACAAAACAGTAGATGTGCCTTATGTGCATGTGTACATAGTAGGTGCTGATAGGATAATATTCCTTTCTACTCCCAGTTTGTAGGAACTTATTCTTTTTTGTTTTTTAAGTGTAGAAACTCATAGTAAAATATTACCTCCACTCCGACAATGTATTGTTTGTATCACATTAAGCAAATTTCCTGATGTATTTATCTGCATTTAAAGAGTTCCAAAGACCTACTGTCTCCCTTCCCCCCGGATAATTTCCCCCAAATAGCCTGTCTCAGCTAATTCCTAAAAATTATCTTTATCTTATTGCCGCATAGATTCTCTGGAGTGCCTTCATGCTGTTGTAGTCTTCAGAACAAGAAGTTTAACCCTCTTCTGTGGTATTCTTTTTAAATAAAACAAATTATAAAAAGCTAACCTTTAAGTAGTTTTTCCACTCAAATATACTGTTAAAATAAATAGCAAAAATGGTTCCCATACTAGTTAGTACAAACAGGTGAGACATGTAGAGGTTAATTTCAATTTAAAAGCTACCCAAATTTCCCCCCAAATATACCAGAAAGTAAGAGCCCTGTTCCTGTCTAAAAACTATGAAATTATGTAAAGTTAAAACAACAAGAGTGTCAGATTTGCTATCAGAAATAAATTTTCAGACTTGGCCAATTTATATGAAATTTAATACACTGTTTCTGCATATAAACAAACACATTTCTATACAATAATGTACAGCAGAAAAGTAACAGCCCTTTTATCAGTTCAATATCTAGGTGCCCCTGGAAACTAATCAGCTGCAAGAACTTTGGGGAAAATAGACAAAATATATTATCAAATAATTTTACAGTTAACATTTTTGCCTTCATTAGGTAGTAAAAGGTAACAGAGAAAACGAGCTTTTGTCGTCTCCAGGTGAGGTTAAGGCCCTCTGTCCTTTCAGCTTTCACCAGCGTAACAGAACTGCATTTAAACTCCTTTTAAAGAGAAAAGCAGTGTTTAGCTGAAAAGAATAGTTTGACCAGCTAGTGTGGAACACAGTTAAAGTGTGCAAGAACAAGATAGGGAAATAGGATGAAATACAGCAATATATCAAAAGACTTTAGCTAGATTCATGCTCAAAGTGAGTTCATAGGACCACTAAAGATGGGCTAAAAAGAGTCTATTGTATATGAGGTCTACAGCGCTCATTCAGTTAAGTATGTGTAACTTCTATAGGACTGGCAAACAGTTTAACATGTGCTTAACTTTAAGCATGTGCTAAAGTGTTTGCTGGATCAGGGCCTAAAAGTAAATGTGAGCAAGAGAGATTTAATAGTGTGGTGTACAAATTGTATCAAACTTCCAGTTGTCAAATAGATGTACTGATTTAGTCTGCATAATATTTTAATATATGGCAAAAGGCTCTGGACCAGGCGTCCAGAGTTAATACTTGAGAAATACTGGGTACAGCAATACAGCCCATAAGCTATCTGCTACACAACGTAAAGGTGATAGTTTATTTTTATAGATGTTAATACATCTGACATGCTGCATGAGGGTCCTTTTATCAATATTTTACAAATATAAAATAGCAATATTAAATTCAACCCACTTGATCTTACAAGTCTAACAACAATCTGAAACACTAAATAAATGTGTGCAAGTATATATCACAGCAGTCTAATCACAAGAGACATTTTCTGTAAAATTGTGATCACTGGTTATAGCACAATGACAAGAACCTTAGCTGAATAGTGACACAATGCTGAACAATATTGTAATGAAGTTCTTCAAGTTCAATTCTTGGATAACAAAATAACAATGGAAACAAACAGGATAAATACTTGTTCAGTATGCAGGCAAAGGTACAGTGACTGCTGTTAAAGTAAACTTTTAGAATATAATGGTATCTGAGAAACAGCAACTATTTCCTAATCTAAAGATAGAAAATACTGTGGTTTTAGATACCACTCAGTGCTAATTGTTGGTTAATATTGACTTTAACAACCACCAACAGAGAAAACAATTGAATATCCTCATATCAAAAGACAAATATCAATGGATTTGAATGAAGTTGTGTTCACTGCTGCCAGACTTGTAAGATTAGTGTGACTGTATATCAATAAAACACATTTATATAATATTTACAATCTATATGTGAAACAAACACACAATATTTCAATACTCCATTTTTGAATTATTTGTTAGATACTTGAGATAGCATTATCCGTTACATGCACGTAACTATAGTTTTGAAATTCTTTCAGGTTGCTGAACCACAGCTTATTGCTCACATTTAAAACCTTCAGACTTAGTTATCAAAAGCTCTTTTTCTTTGTTGGTACAATATGTTGCAAATATCTCAAATACATTCTTCCAAACAAAAAAAGGACATACAGCATGATGGTATGGTATTAATTCTCATAAATAAACTTTTACAACCTAAAGAAGCTAAATTATAAAAATATATATTTTAATAAATCTGGTATTACTTCTCATAATTTTTAAAGTGTTGTTTCTATAAAAAACTGACCCAAATCATTCACAATCTATTTAAAAAGGAAACAATGTCAATATTTCTAAATGTGAATTAAAAAAACCCCCTGCAGCTTAATGTCACAGATCTCTATAGAAAGGGAACAATGTATCTATGTTCTGCAGATAAGGCCTTCTATTCTTGTGGTTTTAAGGTGTACAGTTTCCACATAATGTAATGGGAATGTGTGCTATTCCATTCTCCAACATTACATACAGTATTTTCTGTGTATAAATATATACATAATCATGCCATATAAAACATTACAAATAGTGTAAATACAGAAGTTGAATTTTAGATATACTCTAATTTCTTATATTACAATGCAGATAACATCAGGAAATTACACATTTGAAACTGATTGCCTTCATCACCAGTGAGATCCTTAAAATTAACTGTTAAGTCTCACACTAAAATGAATTAGTTTTGAACTGTGTAATACACTATTTTTCACTGTACAACCATAATTTTCCACCTTACCATATGTTTAGCAACTGTATTTTAATAGTAAAGAAACATATGTTAGAAAAAATAAATAAACAGATGAAAATAAAATTAATCAAATCCATGCCCCCCAAACTCAGAGTCAAAGTAATCCAGTCAGGCTCTGGAAAATAGTTTACTTAATTTCATATAAAGATGTATAATGAATATAGTTACATAAATCAATACTAAAAATACCAAGTACATGGGTTACTAGTTTTTATCCATAATAGGTAAATGATAGCTAATATCTACTCTTCTTGGGCCAACTACTGTTTTCCTTGCTCAGGAATTTCTTAAACAGACTTTGTTGTAACAGAATAATGAGTATAGGATTTGGCTCAGAATGAATAAAGACAATCTGTGCAAGTTTAAAGGTCCTAAATTCTGCAAATTCTTTGTTCAGCAGTTGCACTCAAGTCCATCAGACTTGTCTTGTAAATGAAGACTTCTTGTATGAGTAAGGGTTTTCAGCACTAGGCTCTACTTTTTAATATTTAATTTTCAATTTTTATTCTTCTAAATCAGGGTCATGACACACTGTCTCGTGCTATCCCAAAATAATGTATCTGAAATTTTTGGTTACATTTTTGTACCATACCAGATCTCAGAAAATACTACTATTTCTATACTTTTTTTAAACTGGACAATACCTTTTAAGCAATAGAAAATGGTATTAAAGTTTATTTTTAAGGTATAAAATAACTAAATGTACCATAAACAAATAAATAACTGCTTTTCTTTTCCACAGCAGTATATATAGTAATACATTCCCCTAAGTCATATAGTTATCATTTACAATAGACAACTTAATTTTACTAAGGATGCAAGAAATAATAGAATACAAGGCACAATCATTAAATGTAATTTTTCTTTAGGGTGTATATTGACTTATGTCAGAGTGATAAGTATACCGTAAAAAGTGCAGAAAAAACACAATGTGCAATGAGACCACTGTATAAAACATGATTGCATAAAAAGTGATTTGGCCTTTTTTAACCTTTAATAATTGAAAATAACCAATCTTCCCCTTAAAATTAAACTATAAAGTATGACATTTAAAATTTACTTTTTTCTTTTCTTTTTCTTTCTTTTCTTTTTTTAATTCTAGTGCTATCTAAAAAATCCTGAAAAAGAGAATCTATACCTGGGTAATATTGTATATGTATGTGTTTGTGTATATATCAATCTACACATACATACTTCTTTGTAAGTCATTTTTAGCTTTCTAAACACATCAGAAGTTGTAGAAAACCATCAATTCAGATCCAAAAGTAAACATCATAAGCCCATACTTTTTCCTGTAATTTCCTTGAATCCTTTAACCAATTATAAATTTTGTCTAAAACATCTCTGTCAAAGGACCCCACCAGTGCATTACTGTTTTCTATTTAAGTACCAAAAGAGGATACATCTCAGCACAATTTATAACAACTTGCTATATAGAATGATACACAGTCTTTTTTGTCTTTGAAAAGTGTTTGCAGGACTGACACTCAAAAATAAAAAAAAAAAAAAGAGAGAGAGAGAGAGAGAGAAGAGAGAAAAGAAAAGAAGGCTTTCCACTGCACTGATTCTCAGTCTTTGGCACAATAAACAGAGATTTAGTGATTGATACAAGAATCAAGGTCTGAAAAATTAGACATATTAGTCAAACTTTTTCCAATGTGGATATATTATATATATATTTATATATTGTGATTACATTTTCTCTCTGTTTGGCAGAACTTGGATAAACCAACAGCCTGTGCTAGGCTTCTTTTGCAGTTGAATGTTCCATCACTACTCAAATTAAACATTTTCAGATTAGCAAAATTTGGTAATTTTGCATTTGTCCTTAATGGAAATGTAATCCTTAATTTACTGCCACTCTTTGCCAACATCTGCCTTCCTGGGAGACATGACTTCTGCAATCAATAAAAATGTACCTTGCTTGGTCAAAAATAGACTTCTGTTCTCAGTTTGTGGCATTAAAAGTTCTATCACTTTGTTTAATCACAGAAATACTCTGCACTGCTCAGGAGTTCTCACTTTTAAAATGTCAGTAATTGCTTATTTACAGGTCTTCAATTATTCTTAACTATGACCAAAATGACTGTTGAAATGCATAACCTATCTGGAGGGCAATAAATAGCAAAAGTTTAAAATATATATTTTTTTCAAAGAAGTGTTCTCTCAGTTTTCTTTTTTGCTCATTTTTTCAAATCACAACATATTCTTCTAATCCATAATAGCAGCAGGGGAGCAGAAGTCTTTGTTCTGCTCACTCCTTTACTGTACCTGCTTCATAGCATTCTAAGGAATATGTTTGGTAACAGTTACCAACCAATCAAATTTGCCTTTGCTTTTTCAGTCAACTTTCGGACTCTGCCTCTGCTAGACGTTCCAAAAGTTAAAGAGGTGTCTTCAAATAATAGCTGCCTTTGCTCTTCTTCAGAGTCATCTTCATTGTAAAAGGCTGTCCTCCTACCCTGGTTTCTAGTTCTCATGTGAGGTTCAGAATCTTTCAGTTCCTCAGACCCTTCTTCTTCTACAGGTTCATCCGTTTTTTTCCTCCTGCTTCTTGTCTGCATCTTAACATTTGCAGGGACTATAAGGTCTGAGTCTGGTTGACGTGTCTGTGTCTTTCTTTTTGGCTTTCTGCCTCCACGGCCTTTTTTTTGTAATCCAGCTTCCTTCACATTATTTTCAGAAAGAGAATTGCATGCACTAGAAACTGAGGGTTCTTCTATTACCATGTCCCTGGTGGTCTGGACTGAATTCTGCTCTGCATTCATCTGTTCAGCAATTTGTAACTTTTTTGGTTTTCTACCTCTTTTCTTGTGCACCACTTCACATGCACTGCTATTAGCCTCCATCTTCAGTTTCCGCACAGGCCCTCTTTTAACTGGAGGTTTTGAAGGTTGCCCTCCATGTCCATTTACCTGAATGCTTCCTGATGCCAAAGCATTATTTTTGCAGTCTGCTGTAAAGAAATAACAGAGTAATAATATGTAAGAGAATTCTACATTCTTTATTTTCCAATGGCCCCGATAAAACTATTCCATTCACTATTTATAAAATACTGTTTGAGTGGATGACATGCCGTAACTGCCTTCATCTCTGAAGGCCCAAATGTGGGACGTGTGTGACAGAGACCCAAAAACTGAAATAAAAATAATTATTCATGCAGGAAATATACTAAAGCAATGAGTCCAGCAGCATTTTAAAAGTAAGCTTTCTGTCACTATGGCTCCATGAGTCCTTATTTCTGATGTAAATGGTTTTCAAAAATAAAAGTCTGGATGCCAAATTTTTGTGGACTGCAGGAAGCTTTGGGACTAAAAGAAGTGATATCCTGGCAATGAGGAACATTTAAGAGGTGTGATTTTCATATCTGATTTCCACGCCACCAATCCTGGCATTTTCTCTTGCTTCTGCTGTGTAACTGAAAAACTTTTCCAGTTCAATAACATCTTTCAATTTAAACCAGTTACTCATTAACATCACTTCTCTTCCGATGTGGAGCGGCTACATCTGTCCACGTCTTTGTTAAATGGAGACTAGAGAAGCACTTT
Source organism: Lepidochelys kempii (assembly GCF_965140285.1). Lineage (NCBI taxonomy): Eukaryota > Metazoa > Chordata > Testudines > Cheloniidae > Lepidochelys > Lepidochelys kempii. Next base: position 62,723,271 of record NC_136382.1, read on the forward strand.
GAGCATTCCAGCATTCACAAAGGTATACTGTTGCAGAATGTGTCCACCCCTTGCTAAACAGTACATCAAAGTATGTTTACACAGTTGCCAGAGTTCTGCACTGGATTTGGGTGTAATTTTAAGTTGTTGGTTTTGACCTATAAAACCCTAAATGGTTTGGGCCTTGGATATCAGACCACCTCTCTCACCTTACAATATCACATTCTTCCACTGTTGTATGCAGTGTTGTTGTAGCTGTATTGGTACCAGGATATGAGAGAGACAAGGTAGGTGAAGTAATACATTTTATTGGACCAACTTCTGTTGGTGAGAGAGACAAGCTTTTGAGCTTTCTGTGTGTCAGGTTGCGAGCTTGTCTCTCTCACCAACAGAAGTTGGTCCAATAAAAGATATTACCTCACCAACCTTGTCTCTCTTACAGTAATACAGCAGCTGTGATCCAGCAGAGGTGGTAGAGCTAAATAAGCTTTTTAGCACAGGGACTGTTCTTTGTTATGTGTTTGTACAGTGCCTAGTACAATGAGGTCATGGTCCACGACTGGGGCTCCTATATATTACCTCAACAGAAATAAATAATAATTAATGGTTTTGTAGGGCAGGAACTACGGGCTGGACATTCTCTATGAGGGGTTGGTTCACAAGTCTGGAGTTCACTTTCCTTGATAGACCATAAGAGCCTAGATTTGCTGAAATCCAGGATATGCTGCAAAGCATATGTGTTCTCTTCCACTTTTCAATTAGGAGTGGGTTGTAGAAGACAGTGAAAGGGTTATTATTTATGAGGAGTTCTTAACTGCCAAATGGATTATTGGAGAGAATATTAGTTTGTATTGTGTTTTCTGTTAATATTTTTCATATTTGTACAGGTGTCTACAGTTTGGATAAGTACTTTTAATAAATCTAAGGAAATAATCTAAATCGAAAAGGAAGTACTTATGAACACCAGTGGCACTGAAACGCTCTCCATGTGACACAGTTCAAGGTCAAAACAACAGGCTTTTTTCATTACAGAGCAATTTGACAATAGGTCAATATTAATCAATCTGAAAGTGACTCTCCAGAAATTAAGCATCAGATGACATTGCCCACTCATAACAACAATCCTCATATTATTCAAAAATCTTTATGATATAATAATGCAGCAAGATATGTGATGTTACATCACTGTGACTCAGAATCACTACACATTAATATTGCCTCATGGGGAAAAAACCTCTATTTCCCCAAGAAGAGATGAGGTAAAGAGTTGTTTTTCCTTTTCTCCTCCTCCCTATTATTAGGCAGGAGAGAGAGGCATGTGTGTTCTTATTCTCCTCACAGTTTCCCACTGGAAGCTGCTCTAGAGAAGGTGGTGGTACCACTTGTGTTTACTGTGTTCCAAGCAACACATTTTCTTTCCTGCTGTTCAGGGGCAAGGGAAAAATATTTCAGCAGTTTTCACATTTTGGTCAGTGTTCTCTGAGAATGGCAAGTGGAGTTGCTGTTCAGAAGTCTACTCCATGAGAGCCACATGGAGGGTCACAAAGAGCTACATGTAGTATTAGAACCACAGATAAAATCATAAAATCCTAGGACTGGAAGGGACCCCAAGATGTCATCTAGTCCAGTCCTCTGCACTCATGGCAGGATTAAGTATAGACCAGGGGTAGGCAACCTATGGCACGAGCTGATTTTCAGTGGCACTCACACTGCCTGGGTCCTGGCCACCGGGGAGGGGGGGCAGCGGCTCTGCATTTTAATTTAATTTTAAATGAAGCTTCTTAAACATTTTAAAAACCATATTTACTTTACATACAACAATAGTTTAGTTATAGATTATAGACTTATAGAAAGAGACCTTAAAATGTATTACTGGCACACAAAACCTCAAATTAGAGTGAATAAATGAAGACTTGGCACACCACTTCTGAAAGGTTGCCGACCCCTGATCAAGACCATCCCTGACAGGTGTTTGTCTAAGCTGCTATTAAAAATCTCCAAGGATGGAGATTCCCCTAGGCAATTTATCCCAGTGCTTAACCACCCTGACAAGAAATTTTTCCTAATGTCCGGCCTAAGCAGCCCTTACTGCAATCTAAGCCCATTGCTTCTTGTCCTACCCTTAAGAGTTTATGAAGAACAATTTACCTCCCTCCTCCTTGTCTTTTATGTATTTGAAAACTGTTGTGTCCCCTCTCAGTCTTCTCTTCCCCAGACTAAACAAACCCAATGTTTTCAAACTTCCCCCATAGGTAAGGCTACAATTTAGTCATAGGTATTTTTAGTGAAAGTCATGGGCAATAAACAAAAATTTACTGCTCATGACCTGTCCATGACTTGTACTATATACTCCAGACTAAATCTTAGCTGGGGGAGGGGGAGGCAGGGCGCTGTGAGGCGGGTGGGGGCACCGAGCAGCGGCCAGTGCAGCTGGCTGTGGGGCTGCCCGAGCAGCTAGCTGTGGATCTGCTCCATCAGTGCTCAATGTGGCTGTCCCTGGGCCAACTGCTGGGCGGCCCTCGGAACAGTCACACCAGCTGCTGCAGAAGTCAGAGAGATTGCGGAAGTCATAGCGTCAGTGACTTCCATGACAGATATGGAGCCCTATTCATAGGTCATGTTTTCTAGACCTTTAATAATTTTTGTTGCTCTTCTCTGGACTCTCCCTAATTTGTTCACATCTTTCCTGAAATGTGGCGCCCAGAACTGGACACAATACTCCAGCTGAGGTCTAATCAGCATGGAGTAGAGCGGAAGAATTAGGTCTTGTGTGTTGCTTACAACACTCCTGCTAATACATCCCAGCATGATGTTTGCTTTTTATGTAACAGTGTTATACTGTGAACTCATATTTAGCTTGTGATCCACAATAAGCCCCCAGATCCCTTTCTGCAGTATTCCTGCCTCGGCAGTCATTCCCATTTTATATATGTGCAAATGATTGTGCATTCCTAAGTGGAGTACTTTGCATTTGTCCATATTGAATTTCATCCTATTGACTTCAGACCATTTTTCCAGTGTGTCCAGATCATTTTGAATTATAATCCTATCCTCATCACTTGCAACTCCTCTCAGCTTGCTATCATCCGCAAACTTTATAAGTATACTCTTTACGCATTATCTAAATCACTGATGAAGATATTCAATAGAACTGGACCCTATGTGACCCCACTGGATATGCCCTTCCAGTTTGACTGTGGATGACGGAAAACTACTCTCTGGGACCAGTTTTACAACCAGTTTTGCACCTACCTTAAAGAAGCTCCATCTAGGTTGTATTTTGCTAGTTTATGAGAAGGCCATGAGAGATAGTATCAAAAGCCTTACTAAAGTCGATATTCATATACATCTACCACTTCCCCCCATCCATAAGGTTTGTTACTCTGTCAAAGAAAGCTATTAGGTTGGTATGACATGATCCGTTCTTGACAAATCAATGCTGACTGTTACTTAACACCTTATGATCTTCTAGGTGTTCGCAAATTGATTGCTTAATTATTTGCTCCATTATCTTTGCAGATACTGAAGTTAATTTGACAGGTCTGTAATTCCACAGGTTGTCCTTATTTCCCTTTTTATAGATAGGCACTATATTTGCACATCACAGTTATGTGACTTAATATCTGCAATTACAATTAATATAAACAGAAAGTTGACTAAATGATGATGTAATTACAGTATAAACACTATGTAAATATACCTGGATTCTAAAAACACTTATATTAACTATGAAATCAAAGGAGTATTTTAATGGAGTAATTCAGTCATGTAGTTAACCTTCTGATTATGTGAATTAATTATAGTTATTACAAACAGCCACAGTGAACTTAAACAGAGGTTCTGACTTTCTAATTTTCCCGTGGGTGGTCGACCCCCACTCCACCCCTCCCCCAAACCCCACTCCCACTGCCCCACCTCTTTCCACCCACTCCCTGAAGCACACCGCGCTTTGCCTCCTCCCCCGCCCAGTGCCTCCTGCACACCGCTAAACAGCTGATCCATGGCAGTTGAGAGGCACTGGGAGGGAGGGGGAGGAGCTGACTGGCACTCCAGCCCCGGAGCACCCAGGGATTCTGAGCCTATGAACTTAAGACAATTGCAGTGCAACTACAGCCACTGTATTACATGAAATGTAACTAATATTTTGAAAAACCCTTACCTTGCTGATTAATAGTGGATGATTTCATTTTACGTTTTATTTGTTTATCTTTCTCCACATTTTCTCTTGAAGAGTTATTCCTAGTGTTGTGGCTGTAACTGGATTGGCTAGGAATGGATAGAATATTCTGATTCTTGGAATGTTTGGTGGAATTCTCCAGTACTAAAAAGAGACAAACATTGTATAAGCAATACTGAATCATTCATTATAATGGTTTATATTATTTTTGTAAATCTTATCTGGCTCAGCAGGAAGGTAATGGCTTTCAGTCACTACTGAGCTGTGCCATATTTGAACCAATTACCTAGAGGGGAATGTCTCCATGTTCTGTTACCAAAATCCTGAGCCTTTCAGTCTCTCTCTTGGAGCTTTCCTGAGACTGTTAACTTGAATACACAGTACCCATTCTTAATCCTCATTGCAGTGCTAAGAAACAGCTACAAATGTACTAGTATCTAAGGCCTGGTCTACAGTACGTCGTTATTTCGGAATTAGCCGAGTTACTTCGAAATAAAACTGATTCCGTCCACATGACCAAACCAGTTTTTTTCGATTTAAAGGGCTCTTTAATCCGATTTCTGTACTCCACCTTGGCAAGTAGAGTAGCGCTAAAATTGAGATCGCAGTTCTGGGTTACAGGTACTTGGATACAATTCAACGTTATTGGCCTCCGGGAGCTAGCCCAGAATGCTCCCTCGTGACCGCTCTGGCCAACACTCTCAACTCCGATGCACTAGGCAGGGAGGCAGTAAAAGCCCCGGGAACTTTTGAATTTCCTGTTTGGTCACCGTCAGCACAGGTGACCATCAGCACAGTCCACCATCACAGGCGACCACGCAGTCCCAGATTCACAGACGAGCTCCAGCATGGTCCGAATGGGAGGTACTGGATCTCACTGCATGTTGGGGAGACAAATCTGTTGTGGCAGAACTACATTCCAAAAAAAGAAACGCAAATACCTAGGTTAGTCTCCAGGGCCATGACAGAAAGAGGCTACTCCAGGGACACAGAGCAGTGTTGTACAAAAATGAAGGAGCTCAGGCAAGCATACCAAAAAGCCAGGGAGGCGAACGGGCGCTCTGGGTCACAGCCCCATACATGCCGCTTCTACCATGAGCTGCATGCAATTATCGGGGGTGACGCCACCACTACCCCACCACTGTCCATGGACACCTGCAAGGGGTGAGTAGCATGGAGCGAAGAGGATGAGTTTTTGGAGGACCAAGAGGAGGAGGACAGTGCACAGGCGGCAAATGGGGAATCCGTTTTCCCCCCTAGCCAGGAACTATTCTTATGCTGGAGCCATTAGCCTCCCCCCACTCCCAAGGCATGCTCCTGGACCATGACCCTAGAGAAGGCACTTCTGGTGAGTGAGAGCTTGATCGGAGCCATACGGTGGGGGGAAACCCAGCCACGCTGGGCTGTTCGCATTTAGTTTAAAGGACTCATCCCTGCTCAGAGCCTCTTCGGAGCCACACAGTGGGGGAAGGAGGGTGTTGTGTGAAGCGATCATCCCAGAGAGCCCGCAGGCCCTCCTTTTTATATGACAAACCCACCAGGCATTGCTTGCTATGGGAAAGAGGGCCCAGCAGTTTGAAAGCACTGAAATGAATGCAGAAGAAGCAGAACCCCGCGTGCCCCTAGGGCTTACCATGGCTGCCTGCAAGCTGAATTCTGTTGCCCGGCCACATGTGATGGCTTACTCACACCAAAGTGGTCGGCACTTCAGTAGAAGAGGCAAAACGCGACCTTGTACAGAAAGAACAAGTGCTGTGTACTATGAATTGCCTGTTTCACTGAGAAAGAGTGTCCCCTTTGTTCTCTAAAATGTATCTTTTAAAATACTACCCTCCCTTTTTCTCCTCCCTCAGGTGCAAATGTTTCAATGTGGTCCCTATCTACTCTGTCCCAAAGGCTGGTCCAGATTAGAAGGCGGAAAAAATGAACTTGGGACGACATGTTCGCCGAGCTCATTCAGTCCTCCTGCACTGATAGGGCCCAGCTGAATGCGTGGAGGTAAACAATTGTGGAGTTGCGTACAGCGTTACATGAATACGAAGAGAGGAGGGACGTGTGCGATGAGAGCAGGCAGGATGCTATGGTCAAGCTCATGGGGGAGCAAACTGACATGTTCCACTGTATGGTGGATCTAATGCGGGAAACTGCCGCTGCAGCCCCTGTATAACCACCCTCCCGCCTCCCCAAGTTCCATAGCCTCCTCACCCAGATGCCCAAGAACACGGGGGTGGGGGTGGAGGCTACGGGGACCCACATAGTTGACCCAGAGGATGGCACAAGCAGCAGAAAGCTGGCATATCTGAAATTTTGATTTGGTTTCCGGACTTGTCCTTCCCTCCTCCTCCACCGCCCTAACCCAATACCCCCCACCCCATCTAGCTTCTGATTTCTCTCAATGTTTTGTGCAACAAATAATAACGGTTTTTAAACAATTGTGGCTTTATTTCCTTTCATATATATAGGAGGCGGGTAACTTTAAGAGAAACAAACACAACTGTCACATCGTACCCTGGCCAGTCATGAAACTGGCTTTCAAAGCTTCTCTGATGTGCAGCGCGCCCTGTTGTGCTCTTCTAATCGCCCTGTTGTCTGGCTGTGTGAAACTGGCCGCCAAGCGAGTTGCCTCAACCTCCCATCCCACCACAAACGTCTCCCTCTTACTCTCACAGATGTTGTGGAGCACACAACAATTACAATTGGAATATTCGTTGTGCTGAGATCTAACCGAGTCAGTAAACTGCGCCAGCGTGCTTTCAAACATCCAAAAGCACATTCTACCACCATTCTGCACTTGCTCAGCCTATAGTTGAACTGATCCTTACTACTGTCCAGGGTGCCTGTGTATGGCTTCATGAGCCATGGCATTAAGGAATAGGCTGGGTCCCCAATAATAACTATTGGCATTTCAACATCCCCAACAGTAATTTTCTGGTCTGGGAAGCAAGTCTCTTCCTGCAGCTGTTCAAACAGACCAGAGTTCCTGAAGATGTGAGCGTCATGCACCTTTCCCGGCCATCCCATGTTGATGTCGGTGAAACATCCCTTGTGATCCACCGGTGCTTGCAGCACCATGGAAAAGTACTCCTTGCAGTTTATGTACTGGCCGCCTCAGTGTTCCAGGGCCAAGATAGGGATATGCATTCTGTCTATCGCCCCGCCGCAGTTAGGGAACCCCAGCGCACTAAAGCCATCCACAATGGTCTGCACATTTCCCAAAGTCACTACCCTTGATAGCAGCTGGTCAATGATTGCGTTGGCTACTTGCAGCACTGCAGCCCCCACAGTAGATTTGCCCACTCCAAACTGATTCGCGACTGACCGGTAGCTGTCAGGCGTTGCAAGCTTCCACAGGGCTATGGCCACTTGCTTCTCAACTGTGAGGGTTGCTCTCATTTTGGTGTCTTTTCGCTTCAGGGCAGGGGACAGCAAGTCACAAATTTCCATGAAAGTGGCCCTACGCATCCGGAAGTTTCTCAGCCACTGGGAATCATCCCATACCTGCAACACTATGCGGTCCCACCAGTCTGTGCTTGTTTCCCAGGCCCAGAATCAGCGTTCCAAGGCATGAACCTGGCCTGACACCACCATGATCTCCCAATCGCCACATGCTGTGCTTCTAGGAACGTCTGTGTCCATGTCTTCATCAGTATAGTAATCGCACTGTCGTCGCTTCCTCGCCCAGTTTTGCAGGTACTGCACATACTGCAGGATAATGCGCAAGGTATTTACAATGGTCAAAACTGCAGCGGAGATCTGAGCGGGCTCCATGGCTATGGCGCCTGCATGGGTAATCCTGGAAAAAGGGCACGAAACATAGAAGAGCAGAGTGGCTGTTCGGTTCACGATAGCCGAAAAAAGGCAGGAAATGGTTGTCTTCTATAGCTTTCACGGAGGCGGGACCCCAGGAAACATGGAGAAGCTTGGTAGCGCGGCAAGAGCGGGAGAGCAGAGTTGGTGGTGGAAGCTGTGCTGCTCGATTCACAATGGCCGAGCAGAGTTGGCAGCGGAAGCGTTCGATGAGGAAGAGAAAGAGTAGATACTAGAGATTACATAGGAAGATGAGAGGAAATGCGAGGTGAATTCATAGCAGCAGGAGAACAGCGGTGCACCTGAAAGCATACTGAAAGCAGTATGGCGTCTGCATGCCAAAAAGGCGTGAAACAATTGTCTGCCGCAGCTTTCACGGAGGGAGGAGCGACTGATGACACACACCCAGAAACACCCGTGAGAATGTTTTTGCCCCATCATGCACTGGGAGCTTAACCCAGAATTCCAATGGGCGGCAGGGACTGCGGGAACTGTGGGATAGCTACCCACAGTGCACTGCTCCGACATTCAATGCTAGCCTCAGTACTGTGGAGGCACTCCGCCGTATTCATGCGCTTTAGTGGGGACACAGAAGACCGAATGTATAAAATTGCTTCTGAAAATTCAAATAGAATAATTTCAAAATAATTTCGTACTGTAGACGTACCCTTAGAAACAGTAAACTTTTAAATTTAAAAAGCTGCAAAAATTACGAATGCTTTTCAAACCTACTTGTTTTCCCTGGCACTGTAGTAGTATTAGGTTTTGTAATTGAAGGTTTTCCTCCTGAAGAAGTGGATGGTTGTTCTGTAACAGCTGTATCTGTTATCCCCCTATTACTTCTGGTCCGCACCAAAGAGGAAGATTCAGCTGCTTTTCCATTCATCTGAGCAGCAATGTGTCTCAGTGCTGTTGAACGTACAGGAACTGAAGATGAGGAGGCACCAGGGGTTTCTGCCTTCAACTGAGGTTTTATTAACCTTCTCTTCCTTTCAGGGCTGTAAATAGAAGCAAGATTTGTAATCTGGATGGCCACATTTAATATTCTACAAGGATAAATAAAACAATATGCTAGGTAGTGTCTAAGACTGTGGGAATAAAACAATTGTTTCTATATGAAATACATTAAAATATGACATTTACAGTGGAATTTCATGTAGTTGTGAGCCCCTGAAAAGTGAATCTTTAGTGAAGAATCACTGTAAATGCTAGTTGTATGACAAAGCATGATGCCATCACTATCCTAACAATGTGATTTACTGTATGTTTAGCTGTTATTTGAATTTTAATCACTTACACTAGGATAGCTTTAGTTAAAGTTTAAAAATCTTCCACATCATAGGGACTTGCATATCAAATATATCATTCTGCAATATAGGGAATAGTAAAAGAAGTATTAAAAAACACCACACCAAGTTCTACTATTTAGATATCTCAAACTTATATAGCATTTCATATTATCTTATAGAAATTAATGTACCTTGATGCAGCACTACTGGAAACAGAACTGCTTCTTCTTCTTTTCCTCCTTCGTTTCTTTATTGTGTTTCTTTTATGAAAGCGCAGAGCAGATTTATAATCTGATAGAACGGAACTTATATGTTCCTCAAAGAAAGCAGAAAGGCGCAAACTCATGCTGTAAATCTATTAAAAAGAGAAGCCAATGGATGGAATAAGCAAACAATACAAAAAATCTTTTAAGGTTCACAGTTTTCCAGTAGCATTTGTTTTTACTGAATATCTGTAACAATATCTGTTTAGAAAACTACACACATTAATATAGGTGTCACGGAGTGTGGGGGAGTCCAGGCCCTGCACCCCTCTTCCTGGGATCCACTGAGACTCTCAGCCAGCCAGTAAAACAGAAGGTTTATTGGACAACAGGAACACAGTCCAAAACAGAGCTTGTGGGTACAACCAGGACCACTCAGTCACGTCCTTCTGGGGGAGCAGGGAGCTTAGACCCCAGCCCTGGGGTTCCCTGTGTTCCTCTCCCCAGCCCCAAACTGAACTAAACCCACCCAGCAGGTTCCCTGCTGCAGCCTCTGTTCACATTCCTGGGCAGAGGTGTTACCTCCCCCTCCCCCTCCTGGCTCAGGTGACAGGCTCTCAGGTCTCCCATCCCCAGGGCACATTCCCAGGTCAACACTTCCCCCTCCCTGCTGAGTCACATCGTCACATCTCTCCCCCCTTCGAGACTGAACTGAGCGGGGTCACGCTGACCAGTGACCTGGGGAAGTTCGGGGCCCCCTCTCGGGGACAGCGCATCCACTATCAGGTTGGCACTTCCCTTCACGTGGACCACGTCCATGTCGTAATCCTGCAGGAGCAGGCTCCATCTCAGGAGCTTGGCGTTGGCTCCTTTCATCTGGTGCAGCCAGGTCAGGGGAGAGTGGTCGGTGTAGACAGTGAAGTGTCGCCCGAAGAGATAGGGCTCTAGTTTCTTGAGGGCCCACACCATGGCTAGGCACTCCTTCTCGATGGCCGCGTAGTGTTGCTCCCGGGGCAGCAACTTCTTGCTCAGGTACACGATGGGGTGTCTCTCCCCCTTTTCATCCTCCTGCATTAACACCGCCCCCAGTCCCGTGTCTGAGGCGTCGGTGAACACCACAAAGGGCTTGTCAAAGTCTGGGTTTGCCAGAACTGGGCCACTGACCAGAGCCTTCTTCAGCGCCCGGAAAGCCTCCTGGCACTGCTCGGTCCAGACCACCTTGTCTGGCTTCCCCTTCTTGCATAGCTCCGTGATGGGGGTGGCGATGGCGCTAAAGTGGGGCACAAATCTTCGGTAGTATCCTGCCATCCCAATAAAGGCTTGGACCTGCTTTTTGGTGTGGGGAGCGGGCCAGTCTCTGATCACCTCCACCTTGGCTGGTTCCGGCTTTAGGCGGCCGCTCCCCACCCGATGGCCCAGGTAAGATACTTCCGCCATCCCCACCTTGCACTTCTCCGCTTTTACAGTCAGCCCAGCCCCCTGGAGTCGGTCCAGCACTTGTCTAACCTGGGACACGTGGTCCTCCCAGGTCTGGCTAAAGACACAGATGTCATCAATATACGCCACGGCAAAACTCTCCATCCCCCTCAGGAGCTGGTCCACTAGGCGCTGGAAGGTGGCCGGCGCTCCCTTGAGGCCGAAAGGCAGGGCCAGGAACTCATAGAGCCCCAGAGGGGTGATAAAGGCCGATTTCAGTCGGGCATCTGCATCCAGCGGCACTTGCCAGTAGCCCTTTGTAAGGTCCATGGTGGTGAGGTACCGAGCTCCTCCCAGCTTGTCTAGGAGCTCGTCCGGCCTGGGCATGGGGTAGGCATCAGATACAGTGATGGCATTGAGCTTCCGATAGTCCACACAGAACCGGACCGACCCGTCCTTTTTGGGGACCAGCACCACCGGCGAGGCCCAAGGGCTGGCAGATGGCTGGATCACCCCCAAAGCCAGCGTGTCCCGGACCTCTCTTTCCAGGTCCTGAGCAGTTTTCCCTGTGACTCGGAAGGGGGAGCATCTTATCGGCGGGTGTGACCCCGTCTGCACCCGGTGGACAGTCAGATTAGTGCGTCCAGGCTGGTTGGAAAACAGCTGTCGGTACGGATCCAGCACCCCCCTGACCTCAGCTTGCTGGGCAGGGGTTAGCTGATCCGAGAGGGGAATTGTTTCCAGCGGGAAACCAGCTCTGGTCCCAGGGAATAGATCTACTAAAGGGTCATCTCCCTGCTCTTCCCACTGTCCACACACGGCCAACACCACATTCCCCCTGGCATAATATGGCTTCATCATATTCACATGGTACACCCGGCGGTGGTGCGCCCGGTTCGACAGCTCCACCACATAGTTTACCTCATTGAGCTGCTTGACGACCTTGAAAGGGCCCTCCCAGGCGGCCTGTAGTTTGTTCTTTCTCACTGGGATGAGAACCATCACCTGATCCCCGGTGGCGTAGGCACGGGCCCGTGCCGTGCGGTCATACCAGACCTGCTTCCTCTGGGCTCTGGCCAGATTCTCCCTGGCCAGGCCCATGAGTTCCGCCAGTCTCTCTCAGAAGATCAGGACATACTCCACCACTGACTCTCCATCGGGAGTGGCCTTCCCCTCCCACTCGTCTCTCATCAGGTCCAGGGGGCCCCTCACCCTCCTGCCATATAACAGTTCGAAAGGCGAAAATCCGGTAGACTCCTGGGGCACCTCCCTGTACGCGAACAGCAGGTGAGGTAAGTACTTGTCCCAGTCCTGCGGGTGCTGGTTCATAAAGGTTCTCAGCATCATCTTTAGCGTCCCGTTAAACCTCTCCACCAGCCCATTGGACTGGGGGTGATAAGCTGAGGCCCAGTCGTGCCGGACCCCACATTTCTCCCACAAGCACCGGAGCAGGGCCGACATGAAGTTGGAGCCTTGGTCTGTCAAGACTTCCTTGGGGAACCCCACTCGGCTGAAAATGGTCAGGAGCGCATTGGCCACGGTGTCTGCTTCAATGGAAGCTAAGGGCACTGCCTCGGGGTAGCGGGTGGCAAAATCTACCACCACCAGAATGTATTTCTTCCCCGACCGGGTCGTCCTGCTGAGAGGCCCCACGATGTCCATGGCCACCTTCTGGAAAGGCTCCTCTATGATGGGCAAAGGTCTCAAAGCCGCTTTCCCCTTGTCCCAGGCCTTCCCCACCCTCTGACAGGGGTCACAGGATCGGCAATACTGCCAGACCGTGGTAAAGACCCCGGGCCAGTAAAAGTTCTGTAGCAACCTCTGCCGGGTGCGCCAGATTCCCTGGTGCCCTGCGAGGGGGATGTCATGGGCCAGGTACAGGAGCCTGCGGCGATACTTCTGGGGGACCACCAGCTGCCTCCTGATCCCACAGGACTCTACTTCCCTTGTGGGAGCCCATTCTCGGTACAGGAACCCCTTCTCCCACAGGAACCTCTCCTGGCAGCCTCTCCTCATGGTCCGTACCACACCAAGGTCGGCCAGGTCCCTGAGCTTCCGCAAGGAAGGATCTTTCCTCAACTCGGCCTGGAACTCAGCGGCTGGGGCAGGGACGGGGCCCGGTTCCCTCTCGCTGGCCAGGTCTGAGGCCTCCGCCTCTCTGAGCCGTGCCCCTCGGCCCTCCCTCCCCACCAGGGTAGGGTCCTGCGCCTCCGGTGTGATACCCTCCCTGAGGTCAGGGCGCAGTGCCCCTCGCCGGCTCTGGCTACGCGTCACAACCAGGGCGGCCTGGGGCTTGCTTGGCCAGTCCTCTAGGTCTCCCCCCATCAACACTTCAGTGGGCAAATGGTGGTGTACCCCCACATCCTTGGGGCCCTCCTTGGCCCCCCATTTCAGGTGTACCCTTGCCACGGGCACCTTAAATGGGGTCCCGCCCACCCCTGTCAGGGTCAGATAGGTGTTGGGCACCACCCGATCTGGGGCCACCACCTCGGGCCGGGCCAGCGTCACCTCCGCGCCCGTATCCCAGTATCCATTGACCTTCCTCCCATCCACCTCCAGGGGAACAAGGCACTCTCTCCGGAGGGACAGCCCCACGCCCACCCTGAGTCCAGAGCCTCCAGCCCTCTGGTGGAGCTGGCCTGGGGTACTCTTCCCTCCGGGGCAGGTGGTAAACTGGTAGGCCCCCTTTCCTGGGTCGTCTGCCCCTCGTCCAGCTGGGTCCCTACCCAGTTAACCCTGGGTAGGTTGGGTCTGCTCAGTTTGTCCCTGAGCCCGGGGCACTGGGACCGCACGTGGCCTCTCTGGCCACAGTGATAGCAGCTCAGGTCACGTTGGTCCCCTCGAGTGGGTCGGAGGGGCCCGACGCCAGGCGTTCCCCTTGGGAGGGGGTTCTCCCTATTTCCCCGCTGGGAGGCCCCCTGGTGACCCTCTCTCTGCATCGGGGGGGGCCTGTTCTTTTGGGACTCCTCCCGGCTACCCCCTGACCGACTGTTCACAAACTCGTCGGCCAGCTGCCCTGCGTGCTGGGGGTTCTCGAGCTTTTTGTCCACCAACCACAGCCTCAGGTCGGAAGGGCACTGTTCATACAGTTGCTCCAGTACAATTAGGTCAAGCAGGTCCTCTTTAGCTCGGGCCCCAGCTGTCCACTTGCGGGCATATCCCTGCATCCGGTTGACCAGTTGTAGGTAGGTGACCTCAGGCGTTTTACGCTGACTCCGGAACCTTCTCCGGTACATCTCGGGGGTCAGCCCAAACTCACGGAGCAGGGCCTGTTTGAACAGTTCATAGTCCCCTGCCTCCGCCCCTGTCATTCGGCTGTACACCTCCACGGCTTTGGGGTCCAGTAAGGGGGTGAGAAACTGGAGCCTGTCTGCAGGGTCAACCCTGTGCAGCTCACAGGCATTCTCAAAGGCCGTCAGGAAGCTATCCATGTCCTCCCCCTCCTTCCTCTGGGCCAGGAAGCACTTATCAAAGTTCCTTGCCGTCCTGGGTCCCCCCGCACTCACCGCAGCCGGGGCCCCACTGCTCTTCAGCCTGGCCAGCTCCAGTTCATGCTGTCTTTGTTTCTCCTTCTCCTCCTGCTCATGTTGACGTTGTTTCTCCTCATGTTGACGTTGTTTTTCATGATCCTCCAGCTCCCTCATTTTCATCTCCCTCTCCCATTCCAGCCGCATCCGCTCCAGGAATGGGGAGCTCCGCTGGGAGGATCCCCTGCTGGGTGCCGGGGTCAGGGTGCCCTCGGTATTCGCTGGGCTTCCCCCAACCCCTCCCCCAGACATAGGTAGGAAGGGTCTCCGGATGTCCTCAGAAACAGTCTGACCCCTCCCAGCCCGGTCAGGCCCCAGGGCCCACGCTGCGTCCCCCGGGCAGCTTCCCTCAGGGACAGGGATCGGGTCATCCAAGCGATCCCTCTCCTCCAGCTGGGCAATCAGCTGTTCCGTGGTGGACCTCCCGATGCGCAGCCCCCTCTGCCTGCACAGCTCCACCAGGTCGCTCTTAAGGCGTTTAGCGTACATCTCCCTGCTGGCCACTCGCAGGCCGGGCAGCTTCCCACGGTTTCCAGGAAAAGCCCCTCGTGTGCCGGTCCTTCTTGAGGTCACCGACTCTTTGCCAGGGTCGAGCTGCAGACTCCTCCGCCCCTGGGACCGCTCGCTGCAATCCCCCGGGGGACCCTGTTACTGCAAAAGTCTTTCTCTCTGGTCACACATTCCTAGGGGTTAACCGCCCCCCGAAACCGTCTCTCTCTGGATCTTCAGCACGCCTGGTCCCCGTCAATTCCCCTTCCTTTTACTGCTCCCCAGTCACTTACTGCAGGAAGCGCCGTTCACGGGGTGCAGTAGATCCCACCGCTGCCACCAGTTGTCACGGAGTGTGGGGGAGTCCAGGCCCTGCACCCCTCTTCCTGGGATCCACTGAGACTCTCAGCCAGCCAGTAAAACAGAAGGTTTATTGGACAACAGGAACACAGTCCAAAACAGAGCTTGTGGGTACAACCAGGACCACTCAGTCACGTCCTTCTGGGGGAGCAGGGAGCTTAGACCCCAGCCCTGGGGTTCCCTGTGTTCCTCTCCCCAGCCCCAAACTGAACTAAACCCACCCAGCAGGTTCCCTGCTGCAGCCTCTGTTCACATTCCTGGGCAGAGGTGTTACCTCCCCCTCCCCCTCCTGGCTCAGGTGACAGGCTCTCAGGTCTCCCATCCCCAGGGCACATTCCCAGGTCAACACTTCCCCCTCCCTGCTGAGTCGCATCGTCACAATAGGGAAGAGATGTTTTAATGTCTAAGTAAGAATGAAATGAAATGTACAGTAGACTCCACAGATCTGTACTCTTGAGGGTCTAGCATGAACCATCAAAGCAGTTTACCCAAAAGTGGGCCATGACCCTGTGAAAATATACAGATTGGCACATAGAAAGAGGTGTATGGCCTTCTCCCTGAGTTCCTGACTGCCTTTCCAGACTACAGGCTTTGATGTAAAAGGGAATAAGTATCAGCGTGCATCTGTGATGGGAATACATTTTGAGAACCACAGTAATCCAGTGCTAAGTAATTTCATTTTCCCCACATTAAGTTGTGTCCATATATCCCCATATCAGGACATTACTCAGCAGTAGCAATCCACCCCAAGAGGAGAGAGAAAGTGGGCTGCAAGCACTGCCACAGCTCTAATTAAATGGACTATCTGGGTACCTCAGATATTCCCTTAGTCTTTACCCGTAAGCCTACAGAGAGTTTGGATGATTCATGGAGAGACCTGGTCCTAGCCACCTAGCAGATGAGAGTTTGTTTCATATCCAGTTAATAGAGTACAGTTGCCATAGATCTGGGAAAACAAACAAACGGACTGGCTAGAGTATCTTTTTGCAGGGGAGGGGGGGGGGGAACAAAGCACCTGGAAAATGACAAACGAAGGCAGACACAACAGCTAAGAGCTCACTAAAAGCACCAAGCAGCCAGTCCAGCACCTAGATATTACAGTTAGGTGTGACAGTTGCCAAACACCTCATTAAAAGATGCAAGTGAAGGAATCTCTTAAAACCCTGCTTTACAAATGGATAAATAAAGATTGATGTCTGACCTGCTAGGAGACAGACATAAGTAGCTATCAGGTATACTTTTCAGAGAAAAGTACAAGTAATCCAAAATGAGAGGTACTGAATGGGACTGAAACACCAATGAATGCTGGAACCAGATTGGAAGCCACTTCCACTGTACTGTATATAGCTTGTGTATGGAGAAAACACCGAACTCCACAAACACCTGGAATAACCTTATTTGATAACCTTAAAATTACTGAAGATAAAAGCCTACAATTTGAATTTCTAAATAAACTGATGAGAGGTATGGCGGTAACAGCATTCCAGTTCCGGTGGATGACATAAGTAGGGAGGACTGAGGTTGTCTGCTAAGAAATTTGTCTCCTGTATTAGGACAACAGTAAATGAGAAGACTTGGAGGAGAATGCACCAGTCACACATGTGAATAAACCCTCAAGCACAGCATACTTCACTGCACTCCTCTTAAGTCTCAGAATTAGTTGTTAGTACTTAGCCCTTGATGAGCAGAAGAAAGGTCACTAGTAGCATGCTGAAGTTTGCATCACCAATACATTTATGTGCTGCCGTTACTTCCATAGGATTTCTCAAACCAGAAGACTAAGTACCTAAAGTGAAGGAAATTTTTTTTCAAGAGAAAATGTAGAGCAGTGGCTCTGAACCTTTCCAGACTACTGTGCCCCTTTTAGGAGTCTGATTTGTCTTATGTACCGCCAAGTTTCACCTCACTTAAAAACTACTTGCTTACAAAATCAGACATAAAAATACAGAACTTTCACAGCACACTATTACTGAAAAAATGCGTACTTTCTCATTTTTACCATATAATTATAAATCAATTGGAATATAAATATTGTACTTACATTTCAGTGTATTGTATATATAGCAGTATAAACAGGTCATTGTATGACATTTTAGTTTGTACTGATTTTGCTAGTGCTTTTTATGTAGCCTGTTGTAAAACTAGGCAAATATCTAGATGAGTTGATGTATTCCTTGGAAGACCTCTGCGTACCCCCAAGGATACATATACCCCTGGTCGAGAACCACTGATGTAGAGCTACTATCTCAGTGACCAGCAGTTCCAAAATCAACTGTCAGATGGAAAAAACAGGGAAATGCCACTTATCAGTGTCAGTGAACACCACTGAACGGTGCAGAATGTCACTGTTCTCTCCTAGGCTAACTAAAATTCTGAGATTTGTGTAATCCCAAGTGTGGGGATTTCTGGAGGCAGTTTCAGTTATGGAGAATCAACTATTATCCTCTTACAAATATCTGTGTCACAGTGTGTCCAATCATACCACATTTTCCACACATCCCTCCCCCTCCACACAATTTATCACTTTTTCAACCTTGTCTCAAATAGTTATTCATTTACACCTCATCCCAAAGATGGTAACTGAAAATCCAAGGTAGTAGCAGCATAGAACTTTCAAGCCTTTAATGACCAAAGCACACTCTTCTTATTTATACTGTAGCTTGCTGAACATTCTTCTGTTTGTCACATAATAGGAATAATATTTATGATGGAATAAGCATTTAAACTTTTTGGAGTTAAGAAATACCCCAGCTTTGTTTTAACATTTAATCTGACAAAAATCATTTACTATCTTGCATGTTTCTGAGGTATGTGAACTTCCCTTAAATAAATACATATCAAGAATTTGGGTGAATAAATTGTATATCCTTACCCTTGATCTTTTGCTTGGTGTGTAAGCTTTAGAGTTGCTGAAAATAAGTCTCACATCTTTACATAATTCCATTGGAGACTCATAATTGCCGGCTTCCAGAGTTTCTCTAACTGTAGCAAAATCCATTGGTGTGTCAATAATATCTCTGTAATCCTATAAAAATGATTAGCAAATCAACATGTAACAGAAATTATTTTTGTTGGGTCTAGCATTTCTCATTCAGTAGGACAAAATTACTTGTCAATTAGAATAGCTTTGCCAAATTCTATGTCAACTTTAAAAGTCTCCATGGAAGACCACAAAAGCATCTTTCAAGATCTATTCTAGGGAAGCACTGCTTCCTTATCTGAAAGAGGCAATGTTGCTCCTGGCAGAGATGACCTTAAACTTGAGCATTTTAAGCAACATTGGTGCAAAATCAACTCCATTTGGTAAATGAACAACTTCAACAAGAAGAAAATTCATAGCTCTATTTAAGTAAATTTCATACCCCTTTTGATATCTAAGATAGGGATGTGCCTCAGCCTCACTGAAAGCAGGAATGCAGTAGGAAGAGAACAATTTCAATTCTAATTTAAGGCAGTTATGAACAAAAGGTGGGTATTTATATCTCTCCCCCTAACATTTTTCCCCGGATGGCCCAACAACTCCCAAACTTCATCAAAAGCACCTAGAATTTCAGCACAGTTGCTTTTAAAAAACGAATTTGAATAAAAGATAATTTGAATGTTGGTGATAGCCTACAGTAGATCCTTAAAAAATCCTACTAGCCTCCAAAATGAAGGCCACACAAATTTAGGGAACTGATAGCAAAATATTGTTTAATCCTTTCTGGGAACAAAACCTATACTAATTTTATAGGCTTAACAGACCTCTCTTTAAACCAATAATTTCTTCCAGACTACAAGAGAAGTGGGAGAACTCTTACATTACAAGAAGGTTTTGAAGACCCAGACACTCTCATCAGAGGATTAAGTTCATGCATCAGACCATCAGAACCAGATTGTGTCCAAATGGAGGACACATATGTATGTGCATGTAGGCGGAAGTATCAGATTCTTAAGGACAAGTCTTGTTTTATTATTACTATTGCCTACCTTGCTGCAAAATCTGAGCCAAAGAAGTATACTCCTTGCTGGCTGATGTTGAGAGTTTAGGTTACCTCAAAGGCATGATGGTTGGAGATTTGGCAAGAAAGACCCTATTCAGTGTCTCCCCAACAAAGAAGCACTTATTTTCCTTTTAATAATTTTCAATACCTTACCTTGAGAAACCTAATCAACACTGAAGAAAAATCTAAGTTAAGGAAAATTCTGGAAGCAGGACTATGGTGATGACGTGCTCTCCATCCTGTTAAATACAGAGCAATGCTGAGGAAGCCAAGATTTCCAAGGCAACTAAATTTGACACTCAAACGTTCTGCAGTTACAATAGCTGCTCATTCCTATTTAAATGTACTGTAAGTGAAAAATCATCTAAATAGAGTGTGACCTTGGGAAAATCATCATGGCTAAAGTGAACATTTGAAAAACTTTCTGTCTCTGAACTCAGGTCCAAATGAAGTAATTTGGAAATTAATCCCCAAAAGATTATGTTGTATCAAAATTATATTTAGTTTTTTTAAGCACAGTAAGTCTTATATAGTATTTTTATGTAAGTTACAGCTAAATATCACATTCACTTCAAAAAGGTGCAAGTTGAAGCAAAACTCAATGGCTCACAACAAAAGACAGCAACAAGAAAACCTTATCAATGCATGATAATATGCAACTAATACCTTGAAAGCAGGAGGTAATGAGGAACAAGTAAAATATATTTTAAAACATTTATATTTAAAGAAAAGAATACAGCAATGCTATCAAGATGTGCACAAACATTTGCAACCATATAATATTGTAACTAGAGCTGGCTGGAAGTTTACAAAACTTGAAATTTTGTGGTAAAACTGGCAAAAGAGGTTAAAAACATCAGTGGGACTACTGTACTTCTGCAGTAAAAGTACTACTGACTGAGAGGAAGGGTGGCAGAATATGCCTCCTAGGTAGGTGTATGCTGATCTCACATAATTACGTGCCAGCATCATGTCACAGAGGCAGGGAAAGCAACTTCCCTGGGACTGCTTCTTCCCCTCCAGTACAAGAGGGCAGGCAGCCCCACAGAATAGGCAGCGCCTCAACTCTGCTGCTCAGTGCACCAGCTAGCTCAGCTCAGTTGAAGGTAAACCCACTTCTCATTTGGAGAATATGGAGTTTAGTTAAGGTTAAGTTTCCCACTTCATTTTTTAAATAGTCAGTGAGAATACTGCTCTCTGTTTGTATGAAAATTCTATACAAGGGAGTAACCTAGCTTCTAATGCAATGGTCCCCAAACTGTGGGGCACACCCATTTATGGGGGTGTGAAGAAACATTCAGAGGTAGGAGGGGAGGCACGGCGCGGCAGGGCCCAGGCCAGCCCCCACCAAAGGCAGGGAGAAAGCGCAATGCTTCCAGCCCTGCTCCATCCCCAGCCTCGCTTCTCTCCCAACCCCAGCTCCACTCCACCACCTGCCCTCATTCTCTCTCCACCCCTGGACCAGCTCTGCCTCTAGCCCTAGCTCCATCCCCATCCCTTCCCACCCCCAGCTCTGCCTTCAGCCCAAGCTCTGCTGCTGAGGAAGCTTTGGCTGGCTGTGCAGTAATGGGGAGGAGGGTACGAACAGATTCCATTACTGGCAAGGGAGGGGATGCAAATGGAAAAGTTTGCGCATCACTCTTCTAATGTGATTAAGACTGCTCCAAAGAACTTTCACAAATGTACCCAAAACAACAGTTAACACAACAGGACAGCTACTATTTCTGTACACTTATTTAATTTTTTATAAACCAACGATAACTTGGTGAACTTTCCAACATACATCTAAATCCAAGACAGTGCTGGACTTTTTTCAACTTCTGCAATCAATGGGGAAACCACCTTTAGATAAGGATCAGTTAGTGAAATGTTTGATGAATTCTCTGTGAACACTGATGGCCTTTCAGGCCTGTAGTGATAACTTTAGAAGGAAAATGTGAAGGAACATCTTATCAAATTAACAACCTCGAGAGAAGAGTAAACATGACTGACTATTGGATTATTCAGGCAGAGGCTATGGTAAAAAAAAAAAAATAGCTATACAGAGTAGAAAACACCTAAAATACTATTATTACACAAAAAAACCCTGTATATTAAAAGACATTAGTGTTGCAGGGTCAAGTACTCAAAAGTTAGGAAGTGCCAGAATTAAGCTTGTCCCCCTTGTGCATATGCATCATGACACAGACTTTAATTACATGATCACATACTAATTTTTCTACTGGACCTCTCCTCACTCAGTGCACAGGAGGGATGTTGTTCAGTCAATGAGCAGTTAGTCTGGCTTTTTTAATTCTCATCATTCATTTGTAGCCTACACGTTAATGACTGCACACCATCCAAATTCTACACTGAGTACAGAATTATTAATTTCCCCACAAACTTTTCTATAACACTCATCACTGTAGTATCTAAGTGATTCACAAACTTTAATGCATTATTCTTTACAAAACCCTTAGGAGATATGGTGATGATTATATTGTTATTTTACAGGGAATTGAAGCACTAAATTTGGGTGCCTAATTTGAGATGTCTAGGGTCTGAGTTTTTTCAGAGTACTTAGCATTTTTATAGTACTTTATACATTCTGAGTACAGCTATTACTGATCCATGTATAATGACAGGTTTCAGAGTAGCAGCCGTGTTAGTCTGTATCCATAAAAAAGAAAAGGAGTACTTGTGGCATTTTAGGGACTAACAAATTTATTAGAGCATAAGCTTTCGTGAGCTACAGCTCACTTCATCGGATGCATGCAGTGGAAAATATAGCGGGGAGATTTTATATACACAGAGAACATGAAACAATGGGTGTTACCATACAGACTGTAACAAGAGTGATCAGGAAAGGTGAGCTATTACCAGCAGGAGAGCAGAGGGTGGTGGGGGGTGGGGTGGGGGAAGGGGTAACCTTTTGTGGTGATAATCAAGGTGGGCCATTTCCAGCAGTTGACAAGAACAGTAGGAGGGGAAATAAACATGGGAAAATAGTTTTACTTTGTGTAATGACACATCCACTCCCAGTCTTTATTCAAGCCTAAGTTAATTGTATCCAGTTTGCAAATTAATTCCAATTCAGCAGTCTCTCATTGAAGTTTGTTTTTGAAGTTTTTTTGTTGAAGAATTGCCACTTTTAGCTCTGTCATCGAGTGACCAAAGAGACTGAAGTGTTCTCAGACTGGTTTTTGAATGTTATAATTCTTGACATCTGATTTGTGTCCATTTTAAATTTTAAATGTGGAAGAGGCAGGGATAAAATCTCATACTCCAGCATTCTAATTCATCTGCATTAAGCATGATACCTATCCTTTCTCTACCTGCAATCCCAGCCTCATTTACTACACATCTCGGCGGTATGGGGATGTGAAGGGGGAGTGTATGGCCTAGGGGTTTTTTCTAGTGTAAACTGCTACTTTTTAAAAAAAGCAAACTGAAATAAAAATAAAGATCCATCATATTGAACCATAGTGACTGCCACATGGATCATCAGCGGGATTTGGACCATTAAATCCAAAGCACAGACCTTCACCATTCAAGTTAATCGGGTATTGGGAGCAGCAGCAGCAACAGGCTGTCCTCTTGGTTGATCGGGCACTGGAAACACACAACTTGCTAGTGTGTGTCACTCTTCTTACTGCCCCCAGCTTGCATCTACTAAGCCTGCATCTGTCTGTCTCAAGCTTTCCAGCCTTCTTGCTCAACTGCATTTGAGCAAGTCAGGCTGCTTTCTCCTCCTCCTCCTCCTCCTCACTTCCTGTGCTTCAGCAGTAGAAGAACAGAGAGAAGAGGGGACAGAGTCTCTGCTCCCAGTTCTGGTGCCAGGCAGGTACCACAGTGGTCCCCAGCAGCCAGGATTAGAAATTTCAGGAAAAGTCCTGCTCATCCCCCTTCCTTCCCAGAAGTACTGGGATTAAGCAGGGGTTAGTCACTTCGTGGCGACAGTGTATGCACAATCTGTTTGGTATGTGGGAGCTGTGAGGGGATGCAGCATGCTCAGTAAGACAATATCTTTGGAAAATAATGCTACCGGTCTCTAACAAACCTCTGCTGAGTATGTGCAAACTGCAATTTTCAGAAGTTTGTAATATGGCCAAACTTGGATAGATTTTCACAAGTACAACACAAGGCACATCCTTGACACCAGGATTATCACCTGCCAAATTTTGTATTTTTCCCACAGCTCGTTCTCAGAAATAACCAAACGTTTTCGGGTTTTTTGCTGAAATTTACAAAAGTAATTCAGCCTAAGGCAGACAATTGGTATGGAAATTCTAGCCTCAACAGTTAGAATTTAGCTAGGTTATAAGCTACTAAAAATAGGGTCTTATAAGCACAGCTGCCAACTCTGCCTATAATTAAATATTGACATGAAAAACAATCCCAAAAAATAACCATTTTGCTTTGGTAAAAATCTAACTATATAATTATCTCAGAAGCATAAGGGCATGATCATGAGCTTCAAATTATTAAGTTTATCCTGATTACTCCAGCTGACCAAAGGCTCAGGAATTGAGTCAGGTTGCCTAGATAAGACTAAAGCCACTACAGTGATTTTGATAAAACACTGTTGAAAAAGATAGCTGCAACTCCTTCTCATCCCAAGTATGCAAACTATGACCAGCTAAATGACCCCACTAAAATACTCACTGGATATTCAAGGAGATCCACTGGTTGGCGAAAAGGTTCAGAGTCCTCACACTGAAAAATAAGATTTAACAACTCCTGGCATTGTCTCTTCCAAGCCTGAACATCGTAGGACTGTGCTCTGTTGCGCAGCCTCCGCTTGGGTTGATGATCCTGAAATGGCAATAGTGACTGCTGTATATTAATCAGCCTACCTGTTTTCACAAATTAAAGAGTAAAGTGATTAAATGAAAATAATTAAGGTATGACGCATCATTAGCAAACCAGTAATACATAATGGAACAGGTAAAAATGTTTTTAATATTACAGCTAATAAAGAAACTACTACTGTTAAAGTTGACTCACGGGGGAAGATACATAATATTTTAAAGACTGGATTATGCCTCCCTAGAGCATTTCAGTTTTTAATGTTTCTTGTATAATCCTTTTTTAGATTTTAGATTTAGATTAGATCACTTATTTACAGTGATATAAATCACTGAAGCAAAGTAAGGGAAAATATTACCTTCCTTTTTCTAGTGGACGTCCCTGGCACGTTTGTATCTTTCTCTTCTTCCTTTGAGCAAAAAAATATGAGTCGTACAACATTAAAATATAAAACACATTTGAGAAATTGTTTCCTTACATACTGTATTTATACTTTCAGTTCTTTGTATTTCTCTCTCTGTCACTTTGGAAGGTGCTCCACATAAGAACCCTGAGAAACTTGCTGTTTTTTTCAATCACATTTTCCTGCCTAACCCTAAAATTTCTGAAACATGACGACCATCATTTTTTTTAAAGCAGTTTAGAACGTCTCTGAGTTTGTAAATGTGGAGTGAAATTCACTCCCATACAGACAATGTGCACGAAGTTTATGTACCACATAAGCCCTCTGGTTTGGAGGGTGGGGGGAATTTCACCCACTGCTCCTCAACTGATTTGAAGGACTGCAGTTGGATGGCACAGGACAGTCTCTATCCTCTCACAATGGGCTGAATATACTGCCTTTGCAGCAGGAAGCTGCGGCAAGTAGTAAAACCCCATTTCTCTTGAACACTAGTGCAGTGTACTAAGACATCATACTGGGGTTACTCTTAGCTATTTTCACATTAAACAATTATTTTTCAAACAGAATAAAAAAAAATCAAAGTGGAATTTTGACATGCTGGTGGTCTTTTGTTAGCTTACCTCATCAGAGTCAGACAAGACTTTCTTCTTCATTGTATTATATAATGGAATTATATCATAGCAAGCCTGGTCTCTGTACAGCAAGAAATATTGTACGTTAACAGGTGTATATTTTCATCCCTTTGTG
This sequence comes from Lepidochelys kempii, assembly GCF_965140285.1. Taxonomy (NCBI): domain Eukaryota; kingdom Metazoa; phylum Chordata; order Testudines; family Cheloniidae; genus Lepidochelys; species Lepidochelys kempii. The sequence continues at coordinate 62,748,439 of NC_136382.1, forward strand.
TATTATCAACTTGTTTTTAGAGGTGGAACACATTTTTTCAAGTCATACATAATCATGACTACAGAAATACTGATTAATGCCATACTAATTCTACACAGAAATATAGCAATAAGAAAGTTAGTTTATTACATTGGAATTTGTAAGGAACCTCCACAAATCTGATTATCTAAATTTCTCAAAATATATGACATATTAACGGATTACTTTTAGGGTTGGCATAATTTGATTTCTTTTAATTCGATGGCTGATATCGATGTTTATTTGTAAGCTTTTATTCATTTTTATCAATTTAAATTTTCACAGTTACAGGAAATAATGGGGAGATCAGACAATAATTACTCAATGATAGTAGATGTTGAGATTCAAAAACTTTACTTGCGTTTCAACGATTATTAAGTTTTAACATCACGTCAGAATACATGAAGTAACTATCCTTATATCAAAATCTAGTAAGTTACTCATAAGCATTTTTCTTACTTTGCTGAGTTGTAAATTTTAGTTATCATCAACGGAAATATTTTCTGTTGGCATGTGTGTATGTACGGAGAAATCAACATTTACCGATAAAAATCTAATTCTGCCAAGGCTAATTTTTTACAGTAACAGATATTTTTAAATTAAAAATGTCACTCCTTCAGCATAAAATAATCAGTTATAAAAATTCTAGACTTTATCCCAAATACATTATTTTGGGATTTAACCTCTTAGAATACAAAACCTTGGAGCATAACCTAAAATGTAATGTTTAAGAAAAGTTTTGTAGATGAGTTCCAATATTTCATGGATTAGGGACCCAATTTTATGGGACTCCAGGGGTTTCTACATAGATTATTTAGGTTAATCTTTCTATCTACCCAATGGGACTCAGTGCTCAGTCTAGAAGATACCATCAGAGATGCTTAGTTTTGCAGTTCTCAAACTGTGGATTTGTCTCCAGAGGTAACATGCTTGTTAACAGCAAAAATATTTTTAAATAAATAAATAAATAAATAAATAAATAGAGAGAGGTGAGACATAGCAGACTTTAACTCTATTGTCCCTCTGCAAATTTGTGTACACAGAATCAATTCCTTACCTCTCTCTAAAAGTGCAAAGTTTCAAAAAGTTCAATGAATAGAAGATTGTTGGGGGCAGAACAGATCTGAACAAGGAGAAGAAGTCTGGAGATAAATGTGAGAAGCGAGGGACATATACTTGTTTTGTTAAAATATAATATGTTTGCGGTTGAAGAAAAAAATCCAGAATACTTAATGTTGTTGTTTTAGTTAAATAAAACAATTTAAATGTCTGGCTGGTGATGTTCTCCTCCTAATACAGCAAGGCAAGAAAATCTTCCAAATATTAATGATTAACCTATTGAATTGGGGATAGTTCACCTCCCAGTGACTTCATAAATATCTGCTTCAATTACCTTTGGTAAATAAAATAACCGAACAATCATTCATTTTCTGATATAGCTGTAAAACTAATCTGAAAAGTTTTCAAAATAAATCAGTTTAAAAATATATAGTGTGTACCCTCTAAAAATGAAACCTACATCTATCTCTGAGTTGTGAAGAATATGTATTAAGGCTATAACAACCAACAAGAATGCACTTTTATGTAGAAAACCATGATTAAATCAAGACTTCCTGACTAGTGATTTAAATCAAATCCACCCTGTCAGTGACCTGTCCTTTTTTGATTGTTTACTGCTTCCCCAATTTTTGTGTGATCTGCAAACTTTATCGGTAATGATTTTGTTTTCTTTCAAGTCACTGATAAAAATGTTAATTGCCTAGGGCCAAGAGTAGTAAAGGACAATCACAACATCTGCGAGATGTTCTGCTTTTTCAGGTCAGTGATTATATAACTTACAGACTCAGACCTAATCTACACAAAGAAGCTGCAGGGGCTGATTTAAAGGTGTGTTTTAATGGGCACAAACTAAAACAATACAAGCTATTATTAAACCAAAATAAGAATGTCCACGTGGTGTTTTGCACTAGCTTAGCTAAATCAGTTTTTAAAAAAGGTATCTTTAGTTAAACCAGGGCAACTTTTGTGTTTAGATGTTAGTCAACAAAAAAGCATGTAGGAACAATGGATTAAAAAAAAATAAGAAATACATGGAATGCTACCAAAAACCCTCCCAATCCTAAAAGCACACAGATTTACTGTTTTGGGATATTTTATTGCTCCTTTACTATGTAGCTTAAAACACTGACTTATAAACTGGAATTAATTTACACATCACCTTTACTATTTTGAAAACAAAATAAACAGAAACATTGATGTTTCCAGGCAAGTTGCTACACGTGTGCAATAACTTTAAAATATTTGAGGGCTCTTCACTACAGAATATACATCCTGCGTCAAAGTCACAAATGATAAGTTTCAGTGACTCCAGTAAATACATATACATTGAGGCAATATTAAGAAATGCATATCAAACAGTGGTTCTCAAACGTCACTGCACTGTGACCCCCTTCTGACAACAAAAATTACTACAGGACTCCAGGAAGTGGGGACTGAAGCCTGAGCCGACCTGAGCCCTGCCGCCCCAGGTGGGAGGGGCAATAGCCAAAGCCCTAGGGCTTCAGCCTCAAGCAGGGAGCCTGTAACCTGAGTCCCATTGCTCAGGGCTGAAGACAATGCCTGAGCTTCGCTGCCCAGGGCTGAAGCCCCCAGGCTTGGGCTTTGGCCCTGGGTAGTGGGGCTTGGGCTTCAGCCCGGCGCCCAGCAAGTCTAACACCAGCCCTGGTGACCCCATTAAAATGGGGTCCCGACCCACTTTGGGATCCCAACCCATAGTTTGAGAACTGCTGTGCTAGATCATCTCCTTATGAGCCAATTATGGCTTACTAGATAAATAAATCTGTAGATATTTTCTTTTCAAATTATTTTAATATGCATTTGCTAATCAACATTCTGTGATATAGCTCATAAGTATTATTTGCCCACTCTCAGCTAATTAATACAGATTTGAACATATATGACGACTTTGTCAAACAAATATAGAACCGCTGCAGCTTTTCTGAACTTTCCTTGAAACAATTCTGTTTTGAAGATCAACATGAAGGGTAAGATTGAGAAGAAAAACTGTCATACTAGAGCCTTGTGTTCTAATGATTTAATATGACAATTCATGCTTTTTATCTATTGTTAGAAAACAGAACAAAAATATTAGATCTGTTCATCAACTCACTTTATGAAGTGTAGCAGAAGATCTGTAACGAATTTGGCAGATTTAACAATAGGGCTTCCTGGTTCATTGAACGTGCGTGTATTATGTTCTATGTACCGAACTTCCCACATAAGTGAAGAAAGCCGCCTTTGTGGGGAAGGAAAAAAACAAACATAGAAGACATTGAACAGTTACATATTATAATATCTAGGTTAAAATTTTAAAAGAAGTCTCCCATATCTTCTTTCAAGCAGTTTAAAAAGGAATAACAGCCAAAAATTACATTTCTTGGTTAGAACAAGAAATCATATACTCTTATAAAGCTCTCTACCTGGACAACAGCAGACAGCTTTCTCTTGCTTCCGGCTCCTACATGTGTGTCTGGTGTACATGGGGAGGGTATGTGGCTGGTGAGTGAAAGGGGCGGGGGGGGAGAGTTTTGAGACCCTCACCACTAGTCAATCAGAAGATGGCTCAGAGGAATGTACTTCCCATGCTTCCCAGACAATTCAGCTGGTTACCTACAGCTCTTCTCTGTTGCCCAGGCCTGGTCCTTGTCCTCCTAAAGCAGATGGGTAAGGGGGACAAAATTTTTCCTCTGATAGGCAGAATCCTAGAGCAACAGCTAGAATTCTCTCCCTTACCCCTTAGAGTAGCTCTGATGAATACAGCCCCCCAGTTACAGAACAGTAGTCCCTGCCTGCATCACAACACAAGTAAAAGCATTTTAAAAAACGGATGCAACTATTACTATGTTCCATGTTGTGTGATTGTCAAAAAATGAGGACACCCCTCATTTCAAACTAAATTCATTCTTAAAAGTGGTATGGAAATTGAGAGTAGGCCCAACTTTCCATTTATTTTGCAATTGCAAAGCACTATGGAAGAAATTTCTAAGAAGCATGTCCTAACCTTTTCTCTCCCCTAATAATTATGAAACCAGACAGAGTGAACTGGAAGACCAATTAATATATTCTACTGGGTGCATATGCACACCAAGACTACGTAAATGTGCTTTCTGTGAACATGGTACTCAATTCCACAATGTGCTAAAAATAAAGTGAAGGAAGATAAGCCTAGCATATTATCACTATGTAAGGAAGAGCCTAAGTTTAACAGTCTCTTGTTTCCAAAGGCTAATGACATGTCCCAAGTAAAATTTCATGGCAAGTTATTAGAGACTTCACCAGGGGAGATGCAGTTATCCCAGGGCCCTGTGAGGACTATCAAAGGTCTGACAGCCTTCCCAAGGCCACTTCCTACCACTGCACGATTGCCCAAAATTCACTATCTGTGGCAAGGAAATGTGCAGGGGATCAGCTCATTGCTTGGTAGCTCCTTGTTGTTGTGCATGGTGTGATAGCTCCCTCTTCCTTAGGGTGGCAGCTGCCTCCTCCTGTTGCTTGGCCCTCAGCCAGCTCACTTTCAGGTCTCTCCTCTGCTGGGATAGTCCATAAACAAAACTAGGTGACTTAACACAAACAAACTGAGTCTATACAAGAGAGAGAGGAATGCCTTCCTCTAGGGGTGTATCTGAAGTAGGTCCTCCCTTCTATCAGGGAGGGACCTTTGGGCAGTTGTTGTAGGGCGAGATCTTGCCTTCACTCAGCTCTTCTCAGGAGCTGCGAATTGCAGATTTGTGCTCTTCTCTTGTCTGCCCCCAAATGAGCTATTCTGCTTCCTTTAAACTCCCCCTCTAGTCTGTGCATCGCTTGCAGGTGTGGCAGGGTGGAGCTGGCTGAGCCAAGACCAGCTCCTTAACCCCTTGTTGACCAGTGTGGGGTTTGCATACCCCATCACACTGCCTTACATGTATCTAGTATGGGTATCTCACTCAGAGATGAAGCTGAAGTAGCTTGCTCCTGGTGGAATGAGCCTTTACCCCTTCTGGTGGGGGGATGCCAGCTAGTTGGTAACAGAGTAATACAACGCAAGATCCATTTCAAAAGCCTATGCACCGATATAGGTTGACCTCTTGATCATTCCTCTATGGGAAAAAATAGTTTAGGTGTCTTTGGTTTAGTTTAGTTTGGATTAGTTTAATTTGGTTTACTTTAGTTTGGTCTAAAAGGCCAAAGCTCTCCGGATGTCCAGAGATTGCAGTCCTCTCTCCTCTTCCAAGGCACGTGGTTTAGGAAAAAATACAGGGGAGTGGATGACCTGACTCATGTGAAACTTGAAAACTACCTTAGGTATGAATCTGGAGTGGGGGGACCTTTTCTTTACAGAAAGTACTATATGGTGGGCCCACCATAGAATCATAGGATTAGAAGGGACTGCAAGGGTCATCAAGTCTGACCCCCTGCCAAGATGCAGGATTTGTTATGTCTAAAACATCCAGGCCAGATGACTTATGGCCATAAGCGCTCCCAGTTCTCTGACTCTTCTGGACGTTATGGCTATCAGAAAGGCCACCTTAATGGACAGTTGGATCATAGAGCATGGAGCCAGAGGCTCAAAGGGAGTCTCAGTGAGAGACAACTGAACAAAACTGAGGTCCCACTGTGGTGCGGACTTCATCGCTGGTGGAAAGGATCTGAGAATTCCCTTAAAAAATCTAGTTGTGATGGTATGTGAAAAATCATACAGTTATCCACTGGAGCTGGGGTGGCCAACCTGTGACTCCGGAGCCACATGTGGCTCTTCAGAAGTTAATATGCCGCTCCTTGCATAGGCACAGACTCCGGGGCTGGAGCTACAGGCGCCAACTTTCCAATGTGCAAGGGGGTGCTCACTGCTCAACCCCTGGCTCTGACACAGGTCCTGCCCCCACTCCACCCCTTCCCGCCCCTTTCCCTGAGCTTGCTGTGCCCTCGTTCCTCCGCTCCCACCCCCAGAGCCTCCTGCACGCCACAAAACAGCTGATCGGGAGGTGGGGGGAGGGAGGGAGGGAGAGGTGCTGATCGGCAGGGCTGCCGGTGGGTGGGAAGTGCTGGGCGCGGGGGGAGCTGATGGGAGGGCTGCTGATGTATTACTGTGGCTCTTTGGCAATGTACATTGGAAAATTCTGGCTCCTTCTTAGGCTCAGGTTGGCCATCCCTGCACTAGAGGATGGAAAGCACTGATTGCTGCTAAATACACTTACAGGAAATTGAATGCAAGACCCAAAGGCTTAAGGGTAAAGAGATAATTCTAATATATCAAGGATTCTGACAGAGTCCAGAGACAAATTGTGTTGATGAACCCAAACTGAGGAAAACTTCCATTTAGCTGAGGAACAGCTTCTCGTAGACTCTTTTCCACTTTGGTTAAAGATGGATTGCCCTCTTGGAACATGAGCATTCTATCCCTGATGCCGATCCAAATACCAGGCTCTGAACTGCAGTGGCCCTGGATTGTGACCTTGCCCCTGTGCTGTGTTAGAAGGTCCGGCAATGTGTGGATGTTCATGGTTGGCTCTACCAAAAGCTTCCTTACATCAGTGAACCGGACCTGTCTTGGCCAGTTGGGTGCAATGGAGTAAATATGCCGATGCAGACCTCTCTGTGCCGATGTAGCACTTCTAGTGTAGCTCTGTCCTCTATCTCAGCAGAGCTCAGGGGAAAAAATGTGGTATCAAAGGAATTAGAGAGAAAGCATACCCCATGCGGCCCTTCCACAACATGAGGGCATCTCCCAATAAGTCTTTCCCAGGGATGCTCTGGAGAAATACTGAGGAAGCTTCCTGTTCACGTGAGAGGCGAAAAGGTCTCAGGCTGGCATTACCCACTGAGCAAACATGTCATTGATAACCAAATCATGACTCTGATTCGTGATTTGTGGAAAAACATCTGCTCAGGCAGTCTGCTAGGGAATTTTGCATCCCTAGTAAGTATAGTGTTGATGGAGTTATGTGATATGATGCACAAAGAGAGAGAGCTCATTCCCCCTTGCTTCTTTATATAAGATATTGCTGCATATTGTCCAATGTTATCTGAAAGTGTTTGGATTGGATGAGTCATGGGAGGAAGGCATTGCAGGCTCAATGGACCACACTGAGTTCTAGTAAGCTGATATGCATTCCAGACTGATGGAGGTCTAGACGATCTGTACCATATGATCTCCCAGGTGTACACTGTGACTCAAAAGGGAGGCACCAGTAATGATGGTTGCTTCAGGTGTTGGTGTGTCCACCAGACAAGAGAGCCTGGTAACATGAGTGGAATTGGGACCTTGTTTATGGTTTCTAGGCATTGTAGATGTAGCCTGGCAAACGGTGTCACATATGCACATGAAGTCATGTGGCCAAGGAGGGAAAGGCAAGTTCTGACTGATGATCTAACAGAGATCTGGTGCATGAGAATGCTTGTGGCCTGAAACCTTTCGAGAGGCAGATACGCTCTTGTGTAGTTGAGTCTAATGTCACCCTTATGAAGTCTATGCACCTCATATGGGCCAACATGGATTTTGCGTGATTGATGCAGACACCTAAGGAAGGTAAAAGATTGAGCAGAACACAGATTGCCCTGTGGACCTCCTTTTAGGAGTTATAGGATCATAGAAGATTAGGGTTGGAAGAGACCTCAGGAGGTCATCTAATCCAACCCCCTGCTCAAAGCAGGATCAACCCCAACTAAATCATCCCAGCCAGGGATTTGTAAAGCTGGGCCTTAAAAACTCTAAGGATGGAGATTCCACCACCTCCATTGTAACCCATTCCAGTGCTTCACTACCCTCCTAGTGAAATAGTTTTTCCTAATATCCAACCTAGACCTCCACCACTGCAACTTGTGACCACTGCTCCTTGTTCTGTCATCTGACACCACTGAGAATTACCTAGCTCCATCCTTTTGGAACCTCCTTTCGGATAGTTGAAGGCTGCTCTCAAATCCCCCCTCATTCTTCTTTTCTGCAGACTAAATAAGCCCAGTTCCCTCAGTCTCTCCTCATAAGTCATGTGCCCCAGCCCCCTAATCATTTTTGTTGCCCTCCACTGGACTCTCTCCAATTTGTCCACATCCTTTCTGTACTGGGGGGCCCAAAACTGGACGCAATACTACAGTTGTGGCTTCACCAGTGCCGAATAGAGGGGACTAATCACTTCGCTCCATCTGCTGGCAGTGGCTCCTACTAATGAAGCCTAATATGCCGTTAGTCTTGTTGGCAACAAGGGCACACTGTTGACTCATAACCAGCTTCTCGTCCACTGTAATCCCCAGGTCCTGTTGTACAGAATTGCTGCCTAGCCAGTCGGTCCCCAGCCTGTAGCAGTGCATGGGATTCTTCCGTCCTAAGTGCAGGACTCTACACTTGTCCTTGCTGAACCTCATCAGATTTCTTTTGGCCCAATCCTCCAATTTGTCTAAGTCACTCTGGACCTTATCCCTACCCTCCAGCATATCTACTTCTCCCCCCAGCTTAGAGTCATCCGCGAACTTGTTGAGGGTGCAATCCATCACATCATCCAGATCATTAATGAAGATGTTGAACAAACTGGTCCCAGGACTGACCCCTGGGGCACTCCGCTTGATACCAGCTGCCAACTAGACACTGAGCCGTTGATCACTACCTGTTGAGCTTGACGATCTAGCCAGCTTTCTATCCATCTTATAGTCCATTCATCCAATCCATACTTCTTTAACTTGTTGGCAAGAATACTGTGGGAGACTATATCAAAAGCTTTGATAAAGTCAAGGTAAATCATGTCCACTGTTTTCCCCATATCCACAGAGACAGTTATCTCATCACAGAAGGCAATCAGGTTGGCCAGGCATGACTTGCCCTTGGTGAATCCATGTTGACTGTTCCTGATTACCTTCCTCTCCTCCAAGTGCTTCAAAATGGTGAGGCTGACACGTCTGTAGTTCCCCAGACTCCCCTTCTTCCCTTTTTAAAGTTGCCTCTGAGAAGCCAGTCATTGAGGTATGAGAAGACTGTAAATCCTTCTCTTTTCATCCCAGCAGCCATAACTGAGAAAATGTAAACACCCCGGGTGCTCCGCCCAGACCAAAGGGGAGGACTCTGAATTGTTAATGGTCATGATCAAAGAGGAACCCAAGGAAACTCCTGTGAACTGGATGAATATCTATATGAAAATATGCATCTTTCACATCGAGAGCCGTGAACCATTTGCCCTCCTCTAATGAGATAATTATCGACGCCAAGGAGATCATGTGGAATTTTAGATTTTGAATAAACTTAACTGACATAGACTGAGAACTGGCCTCCATTATTCTTGGGAATCAGGAAGCAACAGGAATAGAATCCCTTCCCATGGTATTGAGATGGAACTTTTTCTATGGCTCCCCTGAGGTGCAGGGAGTTCACTTCCTGTTGTAAAATCCCTGAAGAAGAACTGGGAAGGAAATGTCAGTAATTGGAATGGTCACCATGGATAACCTCTAATGCGATTTGTTTGTAGTTTGGGATGTCCAGTTTTTGACTAATTGAGAAAGGCGACCTCCAAACACCTATATATGAGACAGGAAAGGCATCAATGAAGGGACACAGGTCTAAACAGTCCCATCAAAAGAAACTTTTCCCCTGGGGATTAGAGCACGAAACAGCAGTGGATGTTGCCAAGGCTGGATTCCTGAATCTATACACCATCTGTTTCTTGTATGGTGGCTCCTAAGGACTTAATGATAAACGGGCTGAAAAGTTGGTTTTGACCTATATACCTGTCTGTGATGCTTCCTCTTGGGAACAGGGGTATAAATGCTCAGCAAGTAAAGCATTGTTTCTGAATCTTTGAGGGAGTGGAGAAACTCATCTGTTTTCTCAAGGAATAGGTTGTGTGACAAAGTTCCTCCTCTACCTTGGTGGGTCTTCCGCTTACTGGCAGATTTGCTCGCCTCGGAGATTCACGGCAGCCCTCAGTTTGGCTGTTTTTGTGAACCCACAGTACAGGTCAACTCCTCCTGTGTCTGATCAGGAGTTGGGCGGTTTGGGAGGAACCCGGGCTCACCCTCTACTCCGGGTTCCAGCCCAGGGCCCTGTGGAATGCAGCTGTCTAGAGTGCCCCCGGAACAGCTGTGCGACAGCCACAACTCCCTGGGCTACTTCCCCATGGCTTGCTCCCAACACCTTCTTTATCCTCACCATAGGACCTTCCTCCTGGTGTCTGATAATTCTTGTACTCCTCAGTCCTCCAACAGTATGTGTTCTCACTCCCAGCTCCTAGCGCCTCTTGCTCCCAGCTCCTTACACGCGCACCACAAACTGAAGTGAGCTCCTTTTTTTAAACCCAGGTGCCCTGATTAGCCTGCTTTAATTGATTCTAGCAGCTTCTTGATTGGCTGCAGGTGTTCTAATCAGCCTGTCTTAATTGTCTCCAGAAGGTTCCTGATTATTCTGGAACCTTCCCTGTTACCTTACCCTGGGACAAGGGACCTACTTAACCTGGGGCTAATATATCTGCCTTCTATCACTCTCCTGTAGCCATCTGACCCTGTCACATATCCCCCGCCTCTGCTCAACAACATGGGGTTGGGCAACTTGGGATGTCAGGCAGTGTACCCGTGACAAGCCATCTGCATTGCCATGGTGGCTTCCAGCCTGGTGTTGTATGGTGAATTGGAAAGGTTGTAGGGACAGGAACCATCTGGTCACCCTTATGTTCTTCTCTTTATTTTGCTGCATCCACTGGAGGGGTGCATGGTCGGTCACAAGGGAAAACTGTTGTCCCAGTAGGTGTTAATGAAGTGTTTCCATGGCCCATTTCATAGCAAGGCACTCTCTTTCAACCATGGCATACTTCTGCTCTCTCGGGAGGAGTTTCCTGCTAAGGTAGAGGATTGGGTGTTCTTCATCTCCGTCCATCTGCGATAGGACAGCTCCCAATCCTACTTCAGATGCATCTGTCTGTAAAACGAATTCTTTGTTGAAGTCTCGGGCTATAAGCACAGGGTTACTGCAGAGGGCTGTCCATAGATCCATGAATGCTTTCTCTGCGGCATCTGTCCACTTCACCATGTCCGGACCCCGGGCTTTTATCAGGTCTGTCAGGGGACTCGCTCTGGTAGCAAAATGGGGAATAAATCGTCGGTAGTACCCCACCACACCCAGGAATGCCCAGACTTCCTTTTTCCGATTCGGCCGGAGCCAATTTTGGATAGCCTCTATTTTGTTTAGTTGGGGCTTGACCATACCCCTTCCTACAATGTAGCCAAGGTATTTAGCCTCGGCTAGCCCTATAGCACACTTGCCTGGGTTGGCTGTGAGGCCAGTCCGTCTTAGTGTGTTCAGAACCGCTTCCACCTTTTCCAAGTGGGTTTCCCAGTCGGGGGTGTGAATAATCACATCATCCAGGTATGCTGCTGTGAAGGGTTAATGTCTAGCTATTCCACCTGGAAGCAGGCGGGGCACACCCTGACTGTTTCCTAGAAGCAATGCACACATTGCTCTATCCAAGGACAAGGGCTAGATATGAACCCTGAGAACTTGATTGTTTGGACAGCAACTGTGGGAGGTTTCTTTAGCCTGGGCTCAAAGCCTGAGAACCAGGATTGTAGTAGATACAGGATGGTAACTAAGCATATGAATCAACGTCATACATTCCTTTGTGTAGCAGTGTGTAATGCTTAGGGGGAGAAATATAATAAAAGGAGAAGGTGGAAGGCAGGGGGGGCAGAACAGCCCATCTCCGCTGACCAGCCTGTTTGCTTGCATAAAGCTGTGTTCTGTCTCATCACTGAACCGCAACAACTGGCGCCCAAACGTGGGGCCCTCAGCACTCACCTCGCCCGGCAAGGGTTTCAGACGCGTCACTCATCCACTTCGTGGATCCCGGTGAGTATTTTTCATTGTGGTAAGTATGGGAAGCTCCCTCTCTGCTTTGCAAGTGCAACACCGCAATGAGCTGCAGTATTTGCTGCGTAAGGCTCAGCATGACTGCCCGGCTCGAGAACTCACTCTCCTGCTACAGGAGGTGCATGCCAAGTGCCCGTGGTATCCTGAAGCCGGAAGCCTTAAGCTAGCGGACTGGGAGCAATTGGGCCAGACATTGCACGAAGAGCCTCGGGCGCCCGTGCAGGCTTTACATGCCTGGCACCTCTGCCGCGACGTGGTACAGCGTGTCGCCTCGGACAGACCCTCCCTCGCGAGGCTGGTGCTCTCGCCGCCCCCGTCCGCCCCTGCAGCCATCCCCCCTCCTGGCGATGCGACACAGCGTGTCGCCTCGGAAAGGCCCTCTCCAGCACCAACAGAGGAGCTGCCAATCCTGCCACCCCCGTCCGCTCCTGCAGCCATCCCTCCCCCTGCTTCGCCCCCAGTGCCTCTATTACCACCGCCTCCCTGGCCTTCCCCACCGGAGCCGGTGTGTGATCACCCTCCCCCCATGGGGCCCCCCGGAGAGTCATCTGCATCTGCTCAGAAGCTTTCGCTGGTGCAACAAATGGTTCACGCAGCGAAAGCTCGATCAGATCTTACAGCAGAGGAGCTGGCTGATCTGGTCTCCGTTTGCCTGGTGACCTGGCAGAATGATGACCAGGGCAACCCCATGGGCACCTGGACCACTCTGCCATACTCGGTGGTTAGAGAGGTAAAGAAAGCAATTCGTGAATTTGGCCTGACTAGCACCTTTGTGCGTGGTCTCATTGAAGGGATGGGTGCTGGGTACTCCCTAATCCCTGAGGATTGGAAAACGCTGCTGCGCATGATGTTGTCACCCAGTCAGTATGTTATTTGGCTTAGTGAGTATCGGCAGATGGCAGAACGCCAAGCCCAGGTATATAGAGAGCAAGGTATCATTTATGAGCATTTGGCAGGGGAGGGCCAGTTTGCTACTATTGAGATGCAGTCTCAACTCCCTCAGGCCGTCTTCCCCATTATTTCCACCTGTGCCCAGCATGCTTTCAAGAAGGTCCCGGATTCAGGCAAGCCTACCAAATGCTTTGTCAGTATCCGTCAGGGTGCCTTAGAGTCCTTTTTGGATTTTACCAACAGATTGCAGGAGGACACTGACTTTCAGCTGCCAGGGGAGGTCTGTGCCATACCTACACAGGTGATGGGACCTCTCCCTGCCGACTTTGTAGGTCTTGTTCTCCCTCGCTCACATGCTGGGAAACAGGGCCTTTTTGTCATTCCAGGGGTCATTGATGCTGATTACACTGGCATTATTAAGGTTCAGGTGTGGACTCATCTTCCACAGTCGCTCCCGCGTGGACGGTCAATTGCACAATTGATTTTAGTCCCCTATCAGGTGCCAGCTGCCGAGGATCGAACTCGGGGCGGAGGAGGCTTTGGATCTACGTTGTCTCACTCGCCGTCTCACAGCGCGTCTTCTCCACTTGTTGCTCTGACAATGTCAGTCTGCCCCTCGAAACCTCAGTTAACACTTCTCTTAAATGATGTTCCTTTTACAGGGCTGGTGGACACTGGAGCTGATGTTACAGTGATTCGTGATCTGGAGTGGCCGGTTAATTGGCCTACGGTTCCTTCTAAAGAGTTGTGGGGGATTGGGGGTAGCAAACCCGGGCGCCAAAGTTTGTCTTGGGTCACGGTCTCTAAACCAGGAGGCCGTGCCCTTGCTACAATCCGCCCTTTTGTGCTCCCTGTCCACCTCAATATTTGGGGCCGTGATTTACTTACAAAGTTAGACACCACCCTCGATATTAACATCTGATGACTCTCCCCACCGAGGTGTAGTCACTTATCAGTTGGGTGACCCCCCTCGTTGGCATTCTCGTTTTACACTGCCTCAGCGTTCGGCACAGCGTTCAGAATTAGCTGCTGTTATTTTGGCCTTTCAATCTTTTGCTGATTGTCCCTTTAATTTAATTGTGGATACCCATTATGCTTATCAGGTAATTGATCATTTACCCCTTGCCCTCATTACCCCTCAGGTTGATGCAGACCTCCTTCACCTGTTTTTGTCTTTACAGCATCTTCTTGCCACTCGTCATTTCCCTTACTTTGTTGCTCATATTCGCAGTCATACCCCTCTGCCTGGGCCACTCACTGAGGGCAATGCACGCGCCGATCGCGCGTTGCGTGGTCAGGTAAATTCCCTTTTTTCTGACCCCATTGAAAGCCATGCCTTTTTTCATCAGTCTGCCTCTGTTTTGGCCCGGCAGTTTCACATTCCTGCTGATCATGCACGTTCCATTGTTCGTTCCTGCCCCCACTGTGCTGCTGCTGCTCCTACTTTTTCTTATGCCGTTAACCCCCGAGGTACCGCAGCAAATCAGCTGTGGCAAATGGATGTTACTCATGTACCACAATTCCGCCCCTATTCATTTTTACATGTTTCCGTTGATACTTATTCAGGCTTCCTTTGGGCAACCCCACAACGTGGGGAAGCCACTAACAAAGTTATTCACCATTTGCTGGCCTGCTTTTCTGTTATGGGTCGCCCTTGCCAAATTAAAACAGATAATGCCCCAGCCTACTGCTCTGCAGCCCTCTCCACCTTTTGTGCCCGCTGGGACGTCCGTCTTAAACACGGAATCCCTTATAATTCCACGGGCCAAGCCATTGTTGAACGTGCCAATCGCACACTCAAAACCTTGCTAGATAAACAATTAAAACAAGGGGAGCTGCATCTCCGAACCTTAGGAGACATTCAACAACAAATGTATATCCTCTTGTTTACTTTAAATAATTTAACACTGAATGCAGATCAGCAGACCCCTGCGGATCGGCATTTTCACAAATCTGAGGTACTGGAAAGACCGCGTGTCTTTTACCGTCAGCTGCCCGATGCACAGTGGCTGGGCCCAGCACCTCTAATCACTTGGGGTCGGGGATATGCTGCTGTGTCTCTCCCTGCAGGACCGTTGTGGGTTCCAGCCCGGTGCGTGCGACCAGCACTTAAACAACATGGCATGGCACCAGGGGCTGTCGAATCCCATACCAGAGTTTCAGCTGACCTTGGAGGAGACCGCGTTGCCCCCCGAGTCGACAACGGCGGGATGGAAACGGAGGACGCGTAGTGTCCCAAGCCAGCCCGTGACATGGGGAGCAGTAAAAGCATTGGTCGCCACGGCTCAACGAAAACTGGCAGCAGATCAGCAGCCAGAAACTCCTAAGACTTTGTTTGTGGCGATTCTCGCCCAAATCACTGCTAATTCTGTGATGATTGTGTGCCTTTTGTGCCTGCTATTTCCTGTAGGGGTTGGCTCGGAAGCGCCTCCCCCGTTACAAGCCCGAAGGAGAATAAGATACTGCTCTTTGCTTATGCTAATCTTTTCTCCCAGTACTCTAGCATGGCTAATTGGGGCCCGGCCAACTATACTCTGCCTCGCACGGCTATATCCCTTCACACACCGTACCCGGCCGGGGCTCACTATGTCACCTGTGTGCGTGTAGTTAACTGCACTAGTACAAAGGTGCCATTGGGCTGTCAAAAAATTTCTCAATCCCTTTTAAATTGTTCCCATGCTGTTAATGTTTCATATAATTATGGCCATATCATCCTACCATCAGGATGGGTTTTTACTTGTGGTTCATGCACCTTTAATTATATTCCTGCAAATTTAAGTGATGGCACCCTTTGCTGTCTTAGTAGAATGATACTTATATTGCCTTTTGCTGGTTACAATTGTAGTAAAAGAAGTGTACCCCTTTTAGATGATTATATTGCAGATGTTAAGCTTTTGGTTATTTTGTGTTTGTAATCATTGGGCTTATTTTTTGTTGTTGCTGTGTACAATGTATTCCTTCCTTGTTAAGACTTTGTAAAATTTTGCCCTGGAAAGCTCCCCAGGTTATGTCCTTGTCTGTCTGGGAGTTAAATAGCATGACAAAACAAATTGGCGGCTACCATGAGATGGCCAACTTCAATAAACAAAAAAAGGGGAGATGAAGGGTTAATGTCTAGCTATTCCACCTGGAAGCAGGCGGGGCACACTCTGACTGTTTCCTAGAAGCAATGCACACATTGCTCTATCCAAGGACAAGGGCTAGATATGAACCCTGAGAACTTGATTGTTTGGACAGCAACTGTGGGAGGTTTCTTTAGCCTGGGCTCAAGGCCTGAGAACCAGGATTGTAGTAGATAGAGGATGGTAACTAAGCATATGAATCAACGTCATACATTCCTTTGTGTAGCAGTGTGTAATGCTTAGGGGGAGAAATATAATAAAAGGAGAAGGTGGAAGGCAGGGGGGGCAGAACAGCCCATCTCCGCTGACCAGCCTGTTTGCTTGCATAAAGCTGTGTTCTGTCTCATCACTGAACCGCAACACCGCTGCATAACTGATATGGGGTCGTAGGCGCTTGTCCATAAGATGCTGGAAGGTGGCAGGTGCCCCATGCAGTCCAAAAGGAAGAACAGTATATTCAATCAGACCCTCTGGGGTAGAGAATGCCGTTTTTTCTTTCGCATCTTTGGCAAGGGGAATCTGCCTGTATCCCTTCGTTAAATCAAGGGTGGTCAAAAATCGGGCGTTGCCCAGGCGGTCAACTAACTCATCGATACGGGGTATGCATCGAATTTGGATATTTCATTCAGCCGGTGAAAGTCATTACAAAACCTAGTGGTGCCATCAGGTTTGGGTACCAACACAATCGGGCTTGACCACTGACTATGGGACTTTTCAATGACTCCCAGCTCCAACATCCTTTTTACCTCTGCCTTGATCTCCTCCCTTTTTGCGGCTGGGACCCGACAGGGCCTTAAAGTTACCTTTGTCCCAAGGTCTGTGATAATGTGGTGATTTGTTTCGGTGGTCCGACCTGGTTTGGTTGAAAACATGTCCTGGTATCGGTTCATCACCTCAGTTACCTCCTTCTTCTGGTTTGGTGTCAGATCAGTGGATATCCTGATCTGCTCCTGCATGTTATTTCCCTGGATTGGGGTCTCTTGGGCCACTACACACGCCTCTCATTGGTGACAAGGCTTTAAGAGGTTAATGTGATAAATTTGCTCTTGTTTCCAGCATCCTGGCTGCCGCAACTTGTAGGTTATTTCCCCCACGGGTTCAACCACCTCATAGGGCCCCTGCCATTGGGCCAAAAGCTTGCTTTCTGCCAGGGGTACTAACACCAACACCTTATCCCCTGGTTGGAACTGTCGGACTTTTGCCTGGCAATTGTAATGGGTTTGCTGAGCCTCCTGCACCTTTTCCAAATGTTCCCGTACAATAGGGGTGACCCGGGCTATCTGTTCTCGCATCTGCAACACACAGTCAATTATATTACTCCCCTCATTGGGTTCCTCTTCCCAGATTTCTTTCACGATATCTAGTATGCCACAGTGGTGGCGCCGTATAATAACCCAAAGGAGAAAAACCCAGTTGAGTCCTCAGGTACCTCCCGGATTGCAAATATAAGGTAGGGTAGTAGGGTGTCCCAATCCTTCCTGTTCTGATTTACCACTTTCCTTATCATTGCCTTGAGGGTTCGGTTAAACCTTTCTACCAGCCCATCGGTCTGCGAATGATAAACTAAGTTCTCAGGGTATGGATATGGAGCAGCATACAGAGGTTCTTCACTAGCTTTGACGTAAATGGGGTACCTTGGTCTGTTAATATCTCCTTTCGTAGCCCCACTCGGGCAAAGATCCCCACCAACTCTTTAACTATCATTTTAGAGGCTGTGTTCCGCAGGGGGACAAGCTTCTGGGTAGCGAGTAGCATAATCCAGAACGACAAGTATATATTGGTGGTCCCGGGCTGTCTTCTCCAGGGGTCCCACTAGGTCCATGGCTATTCTCTCAAAGGGGACCTCTATGATGGGAAGGCGTACTAAAGGTGCCCTCAAGTGGGGACGGGGACTGTGCAGCTGACACTCCGGGCAGGACGCACAGTACCTCCGCACTTCTTCATGTACTCTGGCCCATCTCCGCTGACCAGCCTGTTTGCTTGCATAAAGCTGTGTTCTGTCTCATCACTGAACCGCAACAAAAACTACTAAAAACTAACTACAAACAATTCTTACAGGAACAATACAGTAAAAAGAAGCTGAGGACACTGCAGATTCTGACTCAGGGTATGCTGCAGTCTGAACTGGAGAAGCATTCGCCCATAAAGCCCTATATGCCCTCGGTTCAGAGCATGAGGAGAGCTACAGTGCAAGTGCAGGCCAATGGACACTGATTGCAAAAAATTCTGGACTTAAGTACATGGTGTGCATGCGTATCTGTGTGTGGAATACACATTGGGAACATCACTCAAAGAAGAAAATCTTGTTACCTCTTTAGGGTTTGCCAACACCATGGACAAAACTAGTAAAAATGGGATTTACTTAACAATGTATATACAGTGATGTTGTACCAGTGTTGGTACCAGGGTACTAGAGAGACAGGATGGGTGAGGTAATATGTGGAGGTTGCTGACCTGTAACTGGAGGTTCTTTGAGGTGTGTGGTCCCTATCTGTATTTCAACATGTGGATGCACATGCACACCATGCACCTGAGTCTGAAAATATTTCTTAGCAGTGTCCGTTGACCCACATGTGTATTTGTGTCCCCTCATTCTCCCTGCTGAGGGTACAATAGGTAGTACGGGTCCACGCATCTCCAGTCTCTCTGTTACCATTTTAGAACGTAGTCTAAAGCAGAGAGGATGGAGGGCAGGTAGTGGAATACAGATAAGGACTGCACATCTCAAAGAACTTCCAATTACAGGTAAGTAACCTCCTCCTCTGCTTCGAGAGATGGTCCCCATGTGTATTCCACACGTGGATGATTTGCGAGCAGCCATCAGTGTGGATGTGGGTGCGAGGACGCTAATGGAAGCGTGGTCCTCAGAATGGCTTGGCCAACTGCTGCATCTGTAGCTCCTGCTTGTGTGATGGCACAGTGTGTTGTGAAGGTGTGGACGGAGCACCCGGTGGCTGTATGACAGAAGTCTTGCCAGGACGCATCTGCTAGTGAGGCCGATGTGGTGGCCTGTGCTCATGTAGACTCTATCAAGTGAGGGTACACCAGATTGGTTGTAGCATTCTTGGATGCACCCCGAGACTCATTTGGAGATTCGTTAGGAAGAGAAGGCTTGACCCTTCGACCGTTCGGCAATGGCCATGCAGAGCTTCGGCGATGTGCAAAAGGACTGAGTCCTGTGAAGGTAGAAAGCCAATGCATGATGGACATTGAGGGAGTGTAGGACCCTGTCAGTGTGGGAGGTGTGTAGTTTGGGTAGAAAATAGGTAGATTGATGCACTGGTTCAGGGGGAATGCCTACACGATCTTTGAGAAAATTTTGCATGGAGTCCCAGGGACACCTTGTCCTTTTGGAATGTGGTGTTAGGGGGATTTGCCATCATAGCTGCCAGCTCACTGACCCGCCTGGCTGAAGTTATGGCTACCA
Organism: Lepidochelys kempii; assembly: GCF_965140285.1. Classification (NCBI taxonomy): domain Eukaryota; kingdom Metazoa; phylum Chordata; order Testudines; family Cheloniidae; genus Lepidochelys; species Lepidochelys kempii. The sequence continues at coordinate 62,767,775 of NC_136382.1, forward strand.
GGAATGTCACTTTCATTGAGAGGTGGGAGAGAGAGCATGTTGCCAACAGTTTAAGGGATGGTTTTGTGAAAGCGGGAGGATGAGATAAGTTCCTATATGGGCCTGGGCTTCAGTACTGGTGGGAAGGTATTGAGTAAACCCTTCATGAAGCGGACGGTGGTGGGGTGAGTAAAGACGAAGGTGCTGTCAACAGGGGGAAGAAAGGTACTGATTGCTGCACCCATTCAGAGTTGAGGGGCTGTCGGACATTTTGAGGGTGAGAAGGTAGTTCAGGACAACTGGTATAAATACTATGTTAAGTGAGTGATGGTGAGCCCATAGCATGAAGCATCTCTATTTCGCTCGGTAGAATGCCCTGGTGGATTCTCTCCTACTTTGAGTAAGGATTCGCCGCACCAGGGTGGAGCATGCCCGGTCTACCCTTGACACCCATCCAAATACCAGGCCATGAGGTGAAGAGAATTCAGTTTGGCATACCCGAGTCTCCCCCGATCTTGTGTGACTAGATCTGGGAGTGTGCAAAGGCAGATCCGTGTGTGGGTGGAGAGTCAAAGGAGGTCCATGAACCAGAACTGACGAGGCTACGAGTAGTACTGTGACTCTGTCTCGGCAAATCTTGCATAGCACTTGCGGAAGAAAGGGAATGGGAGGGAAGGCATAGCGAAGGTCTCCGCTCCAGGGGAGGAGGAGAGCATCACCATGCAAGTCCTCCCTTATTGCCCCTCTGGAACAATAGAGGGGCAGTTTCCTGTTCTCAGACGTGGTAAAGAGGTTCCATTAAGGGATGCTCCAGAGCTTGAAGAAGTACTGTAGTGTGGTGCCGTGTAGCTCTCACTCGTGATTGATGTAGAGTGCCTAGCTGAGTTAGTCGGCCTGGGAGTTCTAGGTGCCTGGGAGGTACATGGCTTGAAGAATTATGTGGTGTTTGATGCACCAGTTCCAGAGGTGTACGGACTTGGAGCTGAGGGAGAGAGACTTGGTACTGCTCTGCTTGTTGACATACACGACTGCTGTGATGTTGTTGGGAAGGAGTTGAATGTGGAAGGATTGGACAAGTGAGAGAAGGGCCGGACATACAAAATGGACTGCCCAGAGCTCTAGCACATTTATGTCAATTCTGGCCTCCCTTGACATCCAGGGACCCTGGGCTGTGTGGTGGTCCAGGTGGGCTTCCCAAGGGGAGGCATCTGTCGTGATGGTGATCTGCGGTATGAGAGTGGCGAAGGGGCTGCTGCTTAAGACCTTGGAAGGATCGGTCCATCATGCGAGGGAAGATAGCATGGACTGGGGAAGGACAACTCTGGTCTGCATATGGTCCATGCTGGGTCTGTAGATGGAAAGAAGCCACACCTGAAGCCAACGCATGTGGAGATGTGCATTAGGTGTCACATAGGTCTAGGCAGCCATATGGCTGAGGGGAGAGAGACAGCAGTGGACTGTGGTGTAGGGTCTGCGACACAGATCCGTGATGACAGATGTCAGTACTGCAAAGCAGTCTGCTGGGAGGAAAGTCCTGGCTGCAACGGAGTTGAGATACATGCCGATAAAGTGCATTCTCTGTGTAGATGTCAGCACCAACTTGTCCTTGTTGATGCAGATACCCAGAGACGTCAGCAGCGTGCGAAGGACAAGGATCACAGAGGTGACTTCCCGCTGTGAGAGACCCATGAGGAGCCAGTCATCAAGATGGGGTACACCGTGTATCCGAGGCAGCGCATTTGGGCAACCCTCCCTAGAGGGAGGGGAGAGGAACAAAACAAATCCTCTCAACCACTAAACTAATCTAATCTAATTTACGAACTAAACTGAACTAAACTAGCAATTAGGAAAAAATCTTTTAGCTGAGGCACACTTGAGGCAGACACACTCAGGGTCTGTCTCAGACCAAGGCAGTTGAGAAGGAACTGAGGGTGGTTCTCTTGCACAGACCTATATAGCCTTGATGTCGGTATGGGAGGTAAGGGACCCATGTGCAGGCCGAATGGACACTGCTATCGAAGGTTTCTGATCAAAAGCACATGGGGTGCACATGCACCTGAAGTGGAGCATCTATAGGGACATTACTTGAAGAAGAACCAAATCTTCAGTTTGCATAAAATTCCTTGGGCAGACAAATATTGTCTTATGATTAATACTATTTTTAAAAATTAGACATACGTCTTGGAACATATTATCTTAGAACAGAACAGAATATGTGTATTTGGCAATTTTAGTAAATAATTTCTAATTTCGAAATAGCATTTCAGTAAACTTTCCAGTAAAAATACCCAGAGAAAGACAGAGAGAAATTGGCTGGGAAGAGAGAGAAGCAAGAAAGAGAAAAGGTAAATATCTGTGTTCAAAAGCCTCTGATGTCCGTTTTCTCTGACAATGAAAAAACAGTTTTATATTAGAATGACATCCTAGTAATGTATGAGTATGCAAGGAGCACTACATATTAATCTTCAGATTCAGCCCAAGTAGCAAAACAACATGCCATATGCACGGGGGGGAGGGGGTAAATTCTCAAAGCAAATATCTTCTGTAAATCAAGAGAAGGAGTCTTCCACAAAGTATTTTAATAGAACAATTACTTCATCTCAGATAATTAAATACTGAATATTAAAGACAATTTGCCGAACACAGCAGTCATTTAGGAAAAGAGATGAAAACTGTGCTAACAAGTTAAAACAAAATTCAAAAAATTGTCTGCAACTACAATGAAATGGTGTCCTAATTCAATAAGACTTTTATAAAGGGACTTAAACTGCCAAGCCAACAGTTTCTCTTAAATGCGCAAATAAATTTGTTAGTCTCTAAGGTGCCACAAGTACTCCTTTTCTTTTTGCGAATACAGACTAACACAGCTGCTACTTTGAAACCTGTCTTAAAAGTACATGTTATGTGCAGACTCTTACTATAAACTGCTAATAAATACATTCAAATGCTGTGAGGTATAGTCTGCCTATTTTTTCAATTTATAATTTTAAACAGTAAACTAAATATTTTCAGTCATTTTGTTTAATTTTAAAAGCATAAATGCAATTATTTTGATTTGAAAATCACTTCATAGACATATACCCTGATCCTGCAGTTGGATCCACACACATGGAGCCAACTGTAGCACTAGGCACTTGAACAATGCATATTCTAAAATTCACATCCAAGAAAAACAGCTGATCAATCCCTACTTTAACATTTTATAAAAAGAAAACCTAGATGAAGGATAGATGCATGATGAGACAGATGGACACAGTCTACCTATTTCAATCTCTTTGTTAGACATTATCCCATAAAAAGACAATCAAAAAGGTCTCTTTGGCACTACTTTATAGAAGTAACAGAGACTTGGATCTAACCTGTAAAATCTGCTTTCCAGTCTTTGTTTAATGGTACTGAGATCTGTGGGATATGCCACAACAGTGCAATACATTGGATAAGCTTGGAGATCCACAGGTGCCACAAATGCAGAAGCAATATCTAAATACAAATGAAAATTCAATGTTATATCACATAAAACCAGCACTTTAATAGTCTGTTTCAGATCTTTTTTATTTTCAACACCCCTCCCCACCCACACACTCCTTGAAGCTTAGAATACAAATAGTAAGTGACAGAAACAAACAAGAAAAGCCAACATTACATATTTTAAAATATCAGTGAAATTTTATACACACACATGTGCTGTAGCACATGCCATAAGCATGATTACTGAAGTGATTAATCAGAGCCATCCCTCTGGACATGAAAGACTGCACTCTGAGAAGCATGCTGTGTGCATTCAAAATACAAAGAGAATTACTTTTTGCTACAGATACAAATCTGTAAGTTATATAATTCAAAACGGGTTTCAGAGTAACAGCCGTGTTAGTCTGTATTCGCAAAAAGAAAAGGAGGACTTGTGGCACCTTAGAGACTAACCAATTTATTAGAGCATAAGCTTTCGTGAGCTACAGCTCACTTCCTCAGATGCAGTTTCCACGATATGCATCTGAGGAAGTGAGCTGTAGCTCACGAAAGCTTATGCTCTAATAAATTGGTTAGTCTCTAAGGTGCCACAAGTCCTCCTTTTCTTTTTGCATAATTCAAAACATGCAATTCCAAGATATTAATTGGTGCACTTCTGACTCATTCTGCTTTGGAAAAATATTACTTAATTAATCTTGACATCACCACAGCGGTTCTCAACTGGGGGGTCCATGAGCCCTTTCAGGGAGGCCATGGAGCTCCACAGCTAAAAGCTGGTGCCCCAAGCCCCAGTGCTGAAGCCAGGAGCGACGTGGGGCTAAAGCCACCCCCGCTTCCCCAGTCGGAAGCGTCGCAGGGCTGAAGCCAGCGGCGGCCCCCCAAGGCAGGAGCAGTGGGGGGCTGCAGCATTTTTATAGCCTGTTGAGGGGGGGCTTTGGCAACAAAAAGGTTGAGAACCCCTGCATTATCACTCCCTCATCTTCAAAGTTCTCAAATTTTAATGTGCAAAGCAATTCTTTAGACTGTTACTATAAAAGCTGTAGTCCCTGCCCAGAGGATTTACAAGGAATTTAGGACAAAGACAAATATGATACAAGCAGAAAAACAATATGCCAGAAGATAAGGGAATTCAAACAAGTGAAGGCTTCATAGGCTTTATTTTTCTTTCCCTCTACTTGTCCAACTGGACTTATGGTTCTTACAATACCTGATTTTATAGAGGAAGGAATGAAAAAAATTAGTACAAACATATTAAACTCTAAAATATATTTAAAATATATTTTAAAAACAAGAATTGACAAAAATTAGTTGCTAGATGAACTGATCTTCTAAGAAAAAGGTGAAACAGAATGCTCTATTGCAGTTAAAAATCTACTCTTAAGATTGCTACAGTAAATTGAACCTTTATACAAAGCAAGCAACAATAGTAGTAGTTAAAAAAACAAAACCTCACACAGACTATGGAAAGAACCAGCTAAGATAATTTAAATATACCATTACTCTTACTATGGAGGCATGGTAGTGGAAACCTTAATTACAACTTCATACTTCCTCCAGAAACACATAACATACTACACATATCACTACTGGTATCTGCTAACTCCTTTTGTAATTAACGTTTTACATTATTCTGAAAGAGGGAGATTAATGAGTTATGTGTAGTGTGTTTCCTTATTTGTGGGGTCAGAAGGTAGTTTCTTGTGAAGATGCAGTGTGTCCCCATCAAAGAAAACATGCTGTATAAGCATTCAGGTTCCACCAAGGCGTCCCACAACTTCACATTTCCTAGTTTTTTTGCATTAGGGGATGTCACACTTAACCAATCTTAATCCCTGTTACACCAAATTTTTGTTTATAATAGTTCACACATTTAAGTACCATACAGACACACAAGAATTAACTATGCACATTTCAACAGCCATCTTATCACAAGACACAAAGTTATTCAACATATGCATCAATGATATATGCATACCTTTGACTATGTTAATGACAGAATTAGTGATATGTATGTAGAAAGAATTTATAATGTACTTTTCAGAAACTGCCAATATATATCAGCAATTGTCCCCACAAGTGGTAAATTCATGGTGAACCATTTGCTAACCAATACATTACACATCCGTTCTCCTCACAACCCAAAGAAAAGAAAAATGATGGCTGGAGTACACAGCAGATTAGTTAGGAAAATCCCAAGTACAGCTATTAATCATAACATTCTCTAGGAAAACAAAACAAATACATACTTTTTGCTCTCTGTTCAAAATGAAGTTACAGCTTTTGTATTCAACATAGGGGCCTCCGTTTTCAACACTAGCAAGTGATTTTGGGTGCTCAGTTTGAGATATCATAAACAGGCTTTGATTTTCAAAGGGCAAGTGTTCAGTACTTTCTGAAAATCAAGCTCTTCAACGTCTTTCAAGTTACATGTTCAAAAATCGAAACTTTCAAAATCACTAGTCACCTTCGAAAGTCTGGGTCAGACTATACATTAAAGGCACTATGTAGATATGTCATGTTGTGAACAAAATATTTTCTTTTTTTTATAAGGTAATAATTCAAGTAGAAAAGGTTCAGAAAAGGGCAACTAAAATGATTAGGGGTCCCATATGAGGAGAGATTAAAGAGGCTAGGACTTTTCAGCTTGGAAAAGAGGAGACTAAGGGGGAATATGATAGAGGTATATAAAATCGTGAGTGGCGTGGGAAAGTGAATAAGGAAAAGTTATTTACTTGTTCCCATAATATAAGAACTAGGGGCCACCAAATGAAATTAATAGGTAGCAGATTTAAAACAAATAAAAGGAAGTTCTTCACTCAGTGCACAGTCGAGCTGTGGAACTCCTTGCCTGAGTTGTGAAGGCTAGGACTATAACAGGGTTTAAAAGAGAACTGGATAAATTCATGGAGGTTAAGTCCATTCATGGCTATTAGCCAGGATGGGTAAGGAATGGTGTCCCTAGTCTCTGTTTCTCAGAGGGTGGAGATGGATGGCAGGAGAGAGATCACTGATCATTACCTGTTAGGTTTACTCCCTCTGGAGCACCTGGCATTGGCCACTGTCAGTAGACAGGATACTGGGCTGGATGGACCTTTGGTCTGACCCAGTATGGCCATTCTTATGTAAGTAGTGATTTTATGACTATTATAGTTGATCAATGACAGCATTTACTAATTTTGTGGATTGTGGTGTTCTCATAAAAATGCACATCATCCCTTCCGAAAAAGTTAGCTTGCATACTGAATGTTTCCTAAATTATTCAATCACAAATGTTTACCTAGAGTCATGAGCTGGTTTATCCCTGCAATAATTCTGTCACATTCCTCATCTCGGGTTCTGGAACCCCATTCTCCATCCAGAGGTTTGTAGATCAATGTTCGGCATTCAACATCAGTTAAAGGAACACTAGTTCCCAGCTCTTCAGGAAACACAGCTGAAATATGCCATAAAAAAGACCCAGATGATCACTGCAAAATAGTCATCTGTTTATATTTCAAGACAGACATACGTCTATTAAAAACACAGAGCAATTAATATAGGCAGTATATACAATAACATCGCTTTACTGAATGAAAGTGTAAGGTGTGTAGTTCTTTGTGCAAAAGACAACAATGCTTTGATACTGTTCTGGGGTCCTACATGCTTCATGTATTATTGTTACCAGCTAACAAATGTGTTTCCACAATGCAGATTGCTGGATCCTGACAGAATTTTGTGGATTTTCTATTTACTAGACTTGCAGACTTACAGTCAGTTTGTGGGAGAATGTATTTTTGCAGTAAACAAGGGTAGTTCTGTAGCATGTGAAATTTTTAAAATAAATTGATAATTTAACTATATTCTGGGAACTGTAGTGGTGCTTTATAGGTTTTCAGGTAGAGTTTATAAATATTGATTTTAACCTATATAGCTCGAGACCTGCCTATTTTGAAAACTGCCTTTTTCCTTCTTCCATTGCTATGGTAAGTGGAGGTTCTTGAACTGGAGCCCCTGAGACATAGAAGAGACGCTACCGTCAGGGCATTCTCTTGAGGGCATTCAACTTTGGAATTAATACCCTGATTTGATCAAAATTAGCCAGAATCTGTTGATTTTCAGGGCACACTGCAAGATCCATCTTTTTATCCAGACTTTTGGGCAGGGAAAGCGCAATAAGGGTAAATATTTGTAGGTGTAGCAAGAGATTCTTGGGATGTTTGGGTTTGTGGTTGGATGGATACCTTACATTTTGGTAAAAACAACGAGGAGTCCTTGTAGCACCTTAAAGACTAACAAATGTATTTGGGCATAAGCTTTCGTGGGCTAAAATCCACTTCATCAGATGCATGGAGTGGAAAATACAGTAGCAGGTATATTTATACATAAATATATATCAGGTATAGTGCATCAGTATAGTGCAAGTAGAGTAGGGGCATTAGGGGATGAGAGCTGAGGAAGCGTTGTTCTAAGTCAGCCATAAAAATGTTGGCATACCGGAGGGGGCCATGCAGGTACCCGTAGAAGTCCCGCTGACTTGAAGGTATAAATTGTCCCCAAAATCTGAAATAGTTGTGGGTGAGGACAACGTCACAAAGTTCAGGCACCAGGTTTGCCGTGACATTATCGGGGATACTATTCCTGACAGCTTGTGTGGAATGTTGGTGTAGAGGGCTTCTACATCCATAGTGGCTAGGATGGTGTTTTCTGGAAGATTACCAAAGGATTGTAGTTTCCTCAGGAAGTCAGTGGTGTCTCGAAGATAGCTGGGAGTGCTGGGAGCGTAGGGCCTGAGGAGGGAGTCTACATAGCCAGACAATCCTGCTGTCAGGGTGCCAGTGCCTCAGATGATGGGGCGTCCAGGATTCCCAGGTTTATGGATTTTGGGTAGCAGATAGAATACCCCTGGTCGGGGCTCTAGGGCTGTGTCAGTGTAGATTTGTTCCTGTGCATCTTAAGGGAGTTTCTTGAGCAGATGGTGTAGTTTCTTTTGGTAATCCTCAATGGGGTCAGAGGGTAGTGGCCTGTAGAATGTGGTGTCAGAGAGTTGTCTAGCAGCCTCTCGTTCATATGACAACGCTGTTGCTACACAACTCTCTGACATTGGCCAGACCGGACAGTCTCTACGCAAAAGAATAAACAGACACAAATCTGACATCAGGAATTACAACATTGAAAAACTAGTAGGAGAACACTTCAACCTCCCTGGTCACTCAATAAACTTAAAAGTGGCAATTCTTCAACAAAAAAACTTCAAAAACAGACTCCAATGTGAAACTGCAGAACTGAAATTAATTTGCAAACTGGACACCATCAAATTAGGCCTGAATAAAGACTGGGAGTGGATGAGTCAGTACAAAACCTAGTTTTACCATACTAATTTCCCCTACTATTACTCACACCTTCTTGTCAACTGTTTGAAATGGGCCACTCTCATTACCACTACAAAAGTGATTTTTTCCTCCCTTGATATTCTACTGATAATTAAATTGTCTCGTTAGACTGACCCCCGACCGATAAGGCAGCTCCCATCTTTTCATGTACTATGTATAAATATACGTGCAACTGTATTTTCCACTCCATGCATCTGATAAAGTGGGTTTTAGCCCACGAAAGCTTATGCCCAAATACATTTGTTAATCTCTAAAGGTGCCACAAGAACTCCTTGTTGTTTTTGCTTATACAGTCCAACACGGTTACCACTCTGAAACCTGTTACATTTTGGTGTTAGAGATGCTGCAGGTTTTATCTTGTGTGTTGCTGCACTTTTAATTATTTCTAAGAAGGAGGAAGAGCCTGGGAGAGGTACTTTATTTTTAAAACCAAATAATAAGGAAATGAATAAACATGCTGAAATAACAAATAATTGTAACAGAATATGTACAGTAGGCTGAACTGAATCACAGTTCTACTTTAAGGGAGAGAGAAAGAAAAAACAAATAGTTTATGGATAGCAAAGCAAAGTCATCAATAAGTCTCCCAGAAAACAGCAAAAAAATATTCCAAACTATATTCAGTTTTTAACTAATTTAAAAAAAAACTAGCTCAGAGTGCAGTAGCCCAGTAGAGTGTGGATGGACTGAAGAAATAATGCTAGTGGGCCCACTGGAGAGCATGCACTTCACAATTCCTACCTTGGATAGCTGGACCAGAGAGGGAATAAGTCCCCTTTGCCAATTTGCCCTCAAACACTTTGTGTGTATAGAATTAGTGAGTGCATTGCAGGGACAACAGGTCTCTCTAGCATGCAATTTCCACTGAACCTAGTGGGGGAGCAGGTTCATCTTTCCATTAATGATATTGACATGATTATATATCCAGTTACTTCATTCACAGGTCAGGCTCATTTTAATAGATGTGTATTTGTAATCTGGTGACTTAAGCACAAATTTATAATGCAATTGTTTTTATGATTCTTGTTTCTTTTTTTTCTGGCATTTTACAGAGAAACATACTTGGTAACTTTAATTTTTAAAAACTATTTGCATAAGCTAGGCTTTCTATACATATGAATCAAGATGACACATCTACACACTTACGCACCATTATTTGGTATGAGCTCCATATCCCAAGGACTCATCTTCTCAGTGTCACCATTGTCCCAGCTTAAAGAAAAAAATAACCAAGTTTAAATTATAGTAATTAGTACTGTTTAAACAGTAAAAAATGTATTACTCTTATATGTAATGTTTATTTTATTACATAATGAACACACTTTATAATAAGTTTTATTATTGCAATTAAAGGAACCAAATCACCTAAATCAGTGCTTGCTATGCAAGATTAAAATTTACATTAAAATGATTTATTAAAAGCGGAAGTAAAGACAAATTTGCTAACCAGACATTGTAGCACTGAAATAAACTGTCAGGATATTCAGGCTGTAGAGGTTCCTGGCTTTCAATTGTTCCAAACCACCAGGCATCATCTATTACTGACCTGAAACGATCACCTGGACAATACAAAACAATCTCATTAATAAAAAGTACTTTGTTGTCATAGTCTTATTCTTTTACCAATTTCTACTCTACATTTGCCTAATCTTCATGGTAGTCATTCTTTGGAGATGTCTTTGTCAATGGACATATATAAAGAGTATTCAGACTGATACACCCTTAAAACAACAGTAAAGGGCACACTTTAGAAAGAACTTATATTGTGTAGGATATCAGAAAAAATATAGATAATGAGCATATAAAAATCAGCAATCAGTATAATTTACATGTATATTAGAACACGTTGCAACATTTTTCAAGCTTATAGCAGTGGAAGACAGTTTAATTTTTTAATATCTTTAATTCTAATATATATAAAACTCACATATGTAATACATATTGTTCTCAATAGAATTTCTTACTTTAGAAGGTTCCTATGTTTCTTCCTCTCACGTACAAACTTCCTCAAAGTCCAGCAAACAATAAACTTTTATAAACAACAAACAGTTATAACCACTTCTCTCTCTTCTCTGAGGGCTTCTGTGCATTCCCACTTGCAAGGAGACTGGCAAGCAGTCTACCCAGAGGAAGGTAGAAGTTCTCAACGAAATATGGATTGTAGCACAGTTTTCCCAAATTGACTATCAGAGCACAATGCTGATTCCAAAGAGTAGTGCTTGATGAAAGTTTAGACTGAACTTCAAGTGGCTGCTATACAAATCTCCATTATGGGTACCTGCCTAAAACATGCCACAAAAGCTTCATTGGACCTGGTGGAATGGGTTTTAGCCCAGGAAGTACTAACACCTTGCCTAGATTGTAGCAAAACTCAATCAATACATGCCCTAATCCAGAGTGAATGGAAATGGGGCAATGGACAGATCAAAGGGAAGTACTTTGTACTGGTAATGTCTCTGTCCCATACAGAATTTAAGGTAGTTGCAGTGTGTCAGCCTAATGGCTACATGGAAATAGGTGTCCTTTAAGTCAAGAGCCATGTGTGAAGAACATGGAGTTGATCGGTAATAATTTGTGGCCAATGTATCCTGACTGGTGTGATGTTATTTGATTAAAATATTACTATATAGATATTGTTGCAACCACTACTATATATTTGCAACACAATTTGTACAATGTGGCATGTAAAATGTTTATGAAAAGGTGATGATTTGCTGGTTATGATTATACTATTTGTATGCATGTGTTACTTTTGTATTTGAAGTTATGAGTATTGGCTTTATACCTGGATTTTAAATTGGGGTAACAACCACAAGGTAGCTAGCCAGCACATCCTGGAGGTACTATTTAAATTAAGTGCCCATCAAAAGAACATTTAACTGACAATGGACCATGGGAGACGCCTGTTTACACTTAATGGAATTTTCTGCTGTGACTAGGCAAAATGCATGGACATGTGATTGCCCATATAACGCCAAACTCCATCTTGTTGCTGTAATTTTCCACAGTAGGAACAATGGGATTCCCTCCACATGGCAGAAGCTATAAAAGGCCCTGGAAACACCTCTATTTTGCCTCTGTCCTCCTCAAACCTCTGGAGCATTCTAACCAAGGGACTGAGGTCCTTCCAATGATTTGGAAGCAGTCAGAGACATGACATAAGCCAGTAGTTTATTCTATCGCTGCTACAAACCTGAACCAAGAACTTTGCATATATTGTATGTATTTGATTCCTTTAACCAATTTTAACTCTTACCTTTCTTTCTTTCTCTCTTTCTATGAATAAACCTTAAGATTTTAGATACTAAAGGATTGGCATCAGTGTGATTTTTGGGTAAAAGCTAAGTTATATATTGACGTGGGTGTGTGACTGGGCCTTTGGAATCAGAAAAATCTTTTATTTGATAAGACTGGTTATAAAGAACCACTCACCTTTAAATCCAGTATTTTTGGTGGTGACGTAAGAACTGGAATGTCCAAGAAAACTGCTTTTATGACTTCTTGTTAGCCAGTGTGGTGAAAAAGAAGTTTACTTTTGTTGCTGGTTTGGTATATCTCATGGAAAAATAACCACCAGTTTTGGGCTATGTTTGCCCTATTTCTCAGTAGTTTGTCCTAAGTTTGGCATCCTCAGTTGTGGCCCACTAAGGCACGATTACAACTGGTTATTGTATTGTTTACTTTATTCCTACCCTAAGATAATTCTCTAGCAGGTTTGTTAAGATATGCACCCAGAAAAGGGATGGACACTGATATTCACATCTCCCAGCAAACAGCGGACGGGCTAAGACACAATGCAGAACCAACCACTTTGAAGTCTATCTCTGATCCCCAGTTGAGGAGTCTAAACTGGTTTAACCACACTCAAGAGACAAAGGACTTTGGACGGATTTAAAAACAGACACTCCTGAAGAAGAGAAACTAAGGTGAAGCCAGTTTCCAGAGGCCAGAGTGTCTAGGACTATAGTGATACTTATAGACCTGTTACTGTGTTAAAAGCCCTTTTCTTTTATGTTATGCTTTGTTTCTGCTGTTAAGATTAAGCAACACTTTCTTTAGAAAAGGCTGTCTGGTGACCACTGCTAACCACTGGCCACAACTCCCAAAGGGAAGACTTGCAGTCATTGAACTTCATTAGGCCTGTTGTGAAATCATGGTTGGTACACAGGGTGCTGGAGCCCAGGAATGCAATCTAAGAGGGAGAATCACAATATTCCACCAGAAGAGAGATGAAGGTGTAGGGACTGACACCTGTTGGGGTGCACTCAGAAAGACTCCTGAAGGATCAGAGGTGTTATGTACCCGTCGCCTTGTAATTGGGTAAGATTACTCCCAACAAGAACACCCTGTATTCTTAAGATATTATGGTATTTGTTTAGCCTTCTGAGGTCCAGGTCAGGTCTGAGACCATCCACCTCCCTGGGAATGTGAAAGTACAGAAAACAGAAGTACTTTCTCTAAGGCTCCTTTTGTGATAAGGGAATCCTCTTCTTCCAGAAGTACTTTTTTGTGAGAAGGATCTCTGAAGAGAGGTAGGTGTGTGTGTGTGTGTGTATCTATCTGATGGGATACTCATCATGGTTGATCCCAGCACACAGTGACTGGAAATAACCATGCATCACGCATGGGGGGGGGGGGGAGGAGAGAGAAAGAAAGAAAAGAAAGAAAGAAAGAATTAAAAACCAAAAGTTATAAAAATTGTACAATTTGGGGCTAGCTCAGTCATTCTCAGCCCCACAGCCTGTAGGCCATTTGTGCCCTAATCAGCACACAGCTGCGGTCCATGTGACATCCCCAGGGTTGTAATTAGGGTGGGGCAGGAAGGGATCTGCCCTAGGTGCAGAACTGGTGGGAGGGTGCAATAATGGGGCAGCACTGGATCAGGCCCAGCTGCATCAGGAAGCCAGGATACTCAGCGACCCCCACCCTGCAGGATCACGAGTCTAGTGACTCAGGCTGGAGCAGGATCCCTGGAGGCACTAGGACTGCAGTGGCAGGAGAGCTACATAGCTGAGCTACATGCAGCTGAGGTAGGAGACCAGCGAGGGTGTGTGCATGCAGGGCGCTAGGGCATGTGTGCAGGTGCTGGGGAGGACAGTCCCGGGGGGTTGGGTGATAAGGGGCATTCCCTGGTGGGGGGGCAGTCTGGAGAGAGGCTAGGAGGCAGTCCCTTGGGTGGGGGGACTGGGTGCTTGGGGGACAGCCCCTGGCTGGGGGGGCAACTCACACTGGGCAGGACTCCCCATCTTTGTAGGCAGGCTCCACAGCCACGCTCTCTGGGCACTCAGCCCAGCTACACTGCCAGCAGCAGCACAGAAGTGAGGCTGGCAATACACCATGCCATGCCACCGATATTGTAAATGAATTAATGTTAACTGTTAATGTTTTGCCTTATTTTGCTAATTTAAAATGCTCTTGGCAGACATTTGCCAGTGCTGAAGTGGAAGGTAGTACATTGATTTGAATCATATTGCTGACATATGGTAAATACACTGAGAACCACTGGGCTAGCTAAACCCAATGGGACTAGAAAAAAACACATATAACTGAGAGTCCCTTCTCCTCGCTGTGTCAACAGTGAAGGAAACTGAAATGATTGGGGGAAGAGGGTGCACTTCCTTTATGTAATCTCGAACACTCAACATTCAACACTACAAGGTGTGTTCACATCCCCCAAATGACTCCTCTATGAAGAGAGTCTCTCAAGCTTGCTGCCAGGGAGTGCCATCTCACAACTCGGAACAGAAGCCCTCAAAGAAGGAAAGATCAGGAATAGCCCTTTTTCATGCTTTAAAAACTAAACCAAACCAAACTGAACAAGTATTAGATTTTGTCTTCCCTATTTTTTACTGGAGGATTCCTTAAAACACTAGTAGAACTATGACATCACAAGAGACTCAAACCTGAGCAATTGAGGCAGGATGGGACTTTTTGCTATATACTTTTAAAAAGTCTGATTTTCTTAAAATACCTATGTAATTCAAACTTCTAACAAAAGTTCTCTTTGTGAAAGTCAACATTTCAATTGAGAGAAGAGAGCTCTAGCTTAGTTCTTTAGTCCTACAAAGGGAAGACAAGATGTGATATTCATGATATTTATAAGATAAAAGGAAAATGTTATCTTCTTTTGCAGGTCACCTTAAAAACTCTTATTTTTCTCACATGTAATTGTGTTCAGTGGCAAAGTTTAATTCTGCAGGAGCAGTAAGCACTGCATCTCTCTGAAGATCAGTAGACCTTGCTCTCCGATTCCAGCATACTACTTTATTTTCACCCACTTTGCCACGTTTCCTAATGAAATAAGGCAACATGAATGAAACCAGATGCATTTATTAAACTTTTTACAAAACCCACCACCTACCTATATTCCATCGTCTATGTTTTGCATCATCAAACTGCTGCCGCAAGACTAGGAAATCTATAACATCTGGCATATCATGGTACCTAGTTGCAATCAAAATGGAACAAGAATGATTAAGGTGAAAAACCAGCAACAGAATACAGAAAACATTGTTAGATATCAAAATGCATTTAATGCATCTGAATTCAATATAAACATCTTAAATTTATGTCACAGCAATTTCTGTTTAAAAATAAAACTTATCTTTAAAATTTAGCAAATTTAAAAGGTTTTAAATATTACAAAAAACAGTTTCCCTACTGGAACCGAAATAATGCTTCTCTTACTTCATGGTGAATGATCCTCCAGTCAGTTTACCAGTATCTGGGTCAAGAAAAGCAAGTTTAAGACAGCAGAGAGTAGGCAATCCCACTTCATATTTAATCCCAACTATTTTCATCAGCTCTTGTTCCTGAAGTAAATAAAACAACAATCTTATTTAAGGTGGTTGAATATAAGAGGACTGTAACAGAAGTATGAAATGAAAAAATTGAATATACTTCTGTTGAACAACAGATTTCAGTGGTGAACTGTGTAAACAAAATGAATAGGTCAAATACAGACCTTTCAAATTTACTCCCTGAAACCAAGAAGTTGCAATTCCCCAATATAACCTCATTGTATTGAATTGTTTGAAAACTTAACTGTTCACTGCAACACACTTTTAACAAGGCTTAAAAAAAAATCAGATTGATACATGAACATCAATCACAGGTCTAGGATTTTTTGTTTCATCCTTCTCAGTAATCAATTAAGTTATTGCAATCATAACTTTTAAACATTTATTTATTAACATTTAAAATTTCTGGGGCAATCATTACATTTTTAAATCTTAATATATCATTTTAAAAACAAAGTTAAAATATGTTTTAAAAAGATTCTGTCAACAAAACTATGGACACTTTATGTCAAATAACGTACATAAAAGTTATCTGCTATGACTTATTTAAAGACAACAAAAATGGGAAAAGCAAGAAATATCATACCCGTAGTTCCATTTTATGCCATGGCTGTTTTTTTGGATTAATGCTATATATTTTATTCTTTTTAGCCATTACAATATACGCTTCATGACCTTGTCGGAAATAGTAAACCTAAGAATGAAACAAAAAATTAATTAAGCAACATTTTAAAATCCCAAAATGTTAGCACATTGCTGATACACAGTGTGTTCCCTTTCAAACCAAGATGGTACAGGTACATGCAGATAAGGTCTTTCAAAGTATCTATAAACTATTATTTTAATTTTAAATAGTGATAAGCTGCACTAGTCAGAGTAGGAACTCCCAAGTTATCAAGATAATGCACCACTCAATGGGTACACTGAATATTATAGTGGATCAAGTATGGTTCAATTGTTTGTAGTAGGAATAAATTGTTAGTTTGTATAAAAGAGATTAATCAAATGCACAAAGTACAGCTATTACTCCATTTTAGAGCATTGGGAATCTGCTACTTTTTTATTTAGAGGAAATAATACTAACACACATGCTTGTGTATTAGAAGAAACTGGAGAATAACTTTATGCATAAATACAAGTTTTATACTAATATTCTGAGAAAATAGATTCCTCCTCTCTTAAAGAAGGCATATGGCCTGGTGGAATGAGTGCTCGTATGGCTTCTCTCAGCGTGGCATGAATATATTCTAGCACAATCAGTTGTGAAAATAAGGGAGAACTAAAATAATTGTCTCTTACCTTATGTTTCCCATAAAACAATTTTAATGGGTGTTTACAAACGTACTAGCAATGTTTACTCTAATTTAACACTAACTAGCCAAAGACAGGTAATTCACAATTCAAGCAGACACTTTCTGCTCAATTTATGCCATAGGAAAAAGGAAAGTGTGAAAAGACAAAGGGTGGGATTTTCAAAAGCATCCAAGTGATTTAGAAGCACACATCCCATTGGAAGTTATTTATCTTACATTATGCACCTGCAAGTTCAAAACAACTTCAATGGATTTTAAAAAATTGCACACGCTGTCCACACAATAGTTTAAAACAATTCCACACAGCAGCAAATGTCACTGGCCCTCCCAATTAGCACAACACTACACAGGTGGGTACAAGTGGGTGGCTAGAACATCACCGAGATTAACCATTTACTTATATTGCTAATAATTTTTCTTTAAGTAACACAAATGTCATAGAGCAAATTAAACAATTAGATGTGGGATGGACAAGGTCTAAATAATATCTTCCATGCGACTGAATACATTAATAAACACAGATTATTTAAAAAACATTTAGGTAATTTTATAATAGACAATTTTTTATTAAAAGAATATTTCCTTCCACTTGACATCCCGTACAACAAAGTTAAGATCAGAGCAAACTTGTACACCTGGGATCTGAACTCCTTAACACAGACATTTCTGTGGGAGTGCTGAAGTTTTTACTATCAGCTGATGAACATTGCTGGCATAACGATGAAACAAACTCACTAGAAACCTTTAATGTACTCAACGGATATGTAATAAAATTAAAACTGACCCCCTCAAGTTAATCAGAACACAAGGCTTGAATAAACAACTAAGACAGCATACTGTATATATGTATACCAATTTTAAAAGAATAGTTTTCTTTATGAAATGACCTAAGACAGTAATCTGTGGCTCTGCAAATTCAGATGAAAGAACAACCATTTCCATCAAAAATGTTTTACTATCCATTCCCATGTAACACATGGGAAGTTAGGTATGGAACTCCAGAGTCTCTTTTTATTTTGGAAAACTAAAAGAACCAACAAACATATATAACCCCAGTGAAGTCTTTGCCTGTTGAGCTGATACGTTAGGAAAAACATATAGGCAATTAATGCCGTATTACAGAAGATTTAATTTAATTTATGTCACAGAATGAAACATACAGTAACTAACTTTGCAGAATATCATATTAAAGACATAGCCCTTAAATCCCCGTTTTGTGTCTGTGATCTTTGAGGTTACAGAATCAGGTGGGAGTTGTGCGATTTTGCCAGACATTATGATGATCTAATTGGTAGGAAGAGCAGCAGATGCTACTAAATGCTGGAGCTAAACTACATTTTTGAAAGATTCTTATTTAAATTTAGTGACAACCATTGACTACTACACCATATTTTTGCAACAGAAACAAAATCCGAACTATTGAAACAAACTACAGATAAATCCTTCCATACTTACCAGCCACTCCTACCAACTTTTTCTATAGAAATGAAACCATTTATACACACTAATAAAATACTTTCATTTTACAAATAAGGAAAAATCTCATGTGATTTCCATCAAAAGACTGAGCACAGTAACATTAGAAAAAATAGTATGCCTATTCACAGAAAAATAAACTTTAGTCTTTTGATAAATTTCACAGATTCTACAATTTCAGGGTGGTATCAATACTATATTACTGATGCCATACTAAAGAACACTCAAGCAGTCTAAACTATAGAATGTTCTCTTCAGGCAGATAAATAGGCAGTCATCTCTCTTAGTTGCATTTCTTTAAAATACATAACAAAGATTTGCAAGTGGTGCTAATAAGAAATAAAGTTAAGTGCTATTTATATGGTGAGCTTAACTAAAGATGAAATTGGCCAGCTTTAGGAGAACAAGTTACAAAACAATAAATAGACCTATTAACCTTTCCTGGCAAATGTTGTAAACTACATTAATACCATCTCCCCCCCAAATAATTCAAGAATAGTATGAGATATCTCCCTCTCAAAATGTATCTCCCGCTACACAAATAGTTTTACTCTATTAGTCTTAGAGGTTTTTTGCATGTAACGAAGAAGATTATTGTGGTTGCAAAGTCAAACACTTAGGAGTCATGAAATAACAGAGTTAAGGCAACCTTAATTCGGTCTCCTTGTATGTATGTATTATGATACCATCATCAATTACACGATCACATACTATTATTTCCACAAAACCCCAATGTCATTCAGTGCACAGAATGGACAATGTTCACTTAATGAGCCAGCCATTCTATATTTCGAAAGCTTATGCTCAAATAAATTTGTTAGTCTCTAAGGTGCCACAAGTACTCCTTTTCTTATTGTTCAAAGTGTGGCTCATGCGTTATTTACTACATACTATTCAAACCCTTTTGCTATGATGATCATCACTATCCAAGTGTTTAGCAACATTAATGAATGTATTTTCACAACACCTCTGTGAAATACGTAGGTACTATCCCCATTTTACAGATGGCAAACTGAGGCAGAGATTAAGGTGAAAAGTATCCTCTAATTTTGGATGCCCAATTTTAGACACTCAGAGCCTGATTTTTCAGCATTATAGCACTTATGTTTACAGCACAGCTCCCACTGACTTCAACTGTAGTTGAGTGCTTAGCGCTTTTGCAAATCAGACCCCAGGGTCTCAAGTTGAGCACCCAGAAAATATGGAACACACAGTGACTGCATGTGAAAAATCTGGTGGATATCAGTTACTTACAATCACAAAGGAACTCTGTGCCGCTGTGGGGATAGAATTCAATTACCCAGAGTGGCATTCAACTGCTTTTACTATGAGACCATCCTCTATTTCCTGCAAACCTCTGCCTCACTCACCACAACCTTTAAACTTCTGTAACAAATGAGGCAGGAGTCCTACAGACAACAGCCTTCTTCAGTACACAACTCTGATTAATTTCCAAAGCAGGGTGGAAAAATAGCATGTGATCATGTAATTAACAACCGTATCATAATGCTTACCTACAAGGTGGCTGAATTAAGGTTGCTTGTGCATTTCTCAACTTTTGAGCCCTTGAATTTGCAACTTTAATATTATTTTAGCCCTGGTCTACACTAAGACTTTAGGTCGAATTTAGCAGCATTAAATCGATGTCAACCTGGACCCGTCCACACGATGAAGCCCTTTATTTCGACTTAAAGGGCTCTTAAAATCGATTTCCTTACTCCACCCCTGACAAGTGGATTAGCGCTTAAATCGGCCTTGCCGGCTCGAATTTGGGGTACTGTGGACACAATTCGATGGTATTGGCCTCCGGGAGCTATCCCAGAGTGCTCCATTATGACCGCTCTGGACAGCACTCTCAACTCAGATGCACTGGCCAGGTAGACAGGAAAAGAACCGCGAACTTTTGAATCTCATTTCCTGTTTGGCCAGCGTGGCAAGCTGCAGGTGACCATGCAGAGTTCATCAGCACAGGTGACCATGATGGAGTCCCAGAATCGCAAAAGAGCTCCAGCATGGACCGAACGGGAGGTACGGGATCTGATCGCTGTTTGGGAAGAGGAATCCGTGCTATCAGAACTCCATTCCAGTTTTCGAAATGCCAAACCTTTGTCAAAATCTCCCAGGGCATGAAGGACAGAGGCCATAACAGGGACCCGAAGCAGTGCCGCGTGAAACTGAAGGAGCTGAGGCAAGCCTACCAGAAAACCAGAGAGGCGAACGGCCGCTCCGGGTCAGAGCCCCAAACATGCCGTTTCTATGATGAGCTGCATGCCATTTTAGGGGGTTTAGCCACCACTACCCCAGCCGTGTTGTTTGACTCCTTCAATGGAGATGGAGGCAATACGGAAGCAGGTTTTGGGGATGAAGATGATGATGATGAGGTTGTAGATAGCTCACAGCAAGCAAGCGGAGAAACTGGTTTTCCCGACAGCCAGGAACTGTTTCTCACCCTGGACCTGGAGCCAGTACCCCCTGAACCCACCCAAGGCTGCCTCCTGGACCCAGCAGGCGGAGAAGGGACCTCTGGTGAGTGTACCTTTTAAAATACTATACATGGTTTAAAAGCAAGCATGTGAAAGGATTACTTTGCCCTGGCATTCGCGGTTCTCCTGGATGTACTCCCAAAGCCTTTGCAAAAGGTTTCTGGGGAGGGCAGCCTTATTGCATCCTTCATGGTAGGACGCTTTACCACTCCAGGCCAGTAACACGTACTCGGGAATCATTATAGAACAAAGCATTGCAGTGTATGTTTGCCAGCATTCAAACAACGTCCGTTTTTTATCTCTCTGTGTTATCCTCAGGAGAGTGAGATATAATTCATGGTCACCTGGTTGAAATAGAGTGCTTTTCTTCAGGGGACACTCACAGGAGCCCATTCCTGCTGGGCTGTTTGCCTGTGGCTAAACAGAAATGTTCTCCGCTGTTAGCCACAGGGAGGGGGGAGGGTTGAGGGGGTAGCCATGCGGTGGGGGGAAGCAAAATGCGACCTTGTAATGAAAGCACATGTGCTATGTATGTAATGTTAACAGCAAGGTTTACCCTGAAAGACTGTAGCCACTGTTTTACAAAATGTGTCTTTTTAAATACCGCTGTCCCTTTTTTTTTCTCCACCAGCTGCATGTGTCTCAATGATCACAGGATCTTCTCCTTCCCAGAGGCTAGTGAAGCTTAGAAAGAAAAAAAAAAACGCACTCGCGATGAAATGTTCTCTGAGCTCATGCTGTCCTCCCACACTGACAGAGCACAGACGAATGCGTGGAGGCAAATAATGTCAGAGTGCAGGAAAGCACAAAATGACCGGGAGGAGAGGTGGCGGGCTGAAGAGAGTAAGTGGCGAGCTGAAGAGAGGGCTGAAGCTCAAATGTGGCGGCAGCGTGATGAGAGGAGGCAGGATTCAATGCTGAGGCTGCTGGAGGACCAAACCAGTATGCTCCAGTGTATGGTTGAGCTGCAGCAAAGGCAGCTGGAGCACAGACTGCCACTGCAGCCCCTCTGTAACCAACCGCCCTCCTCCCCAAGTTCCATAGCCTCAACACCCAGACGCCCAAGAACGCGGTAGGGGGGCCTCCGGCCAACCAGCCACTCCACCACAGAGGATTGCCCAAAAAAAAAGAAGGCTGTCATTCAATAAATTTTAAAGTTGTGAACTTTTAAAGTGCTGTGTGGCATTTTCCTTCCCTCCTCCACCACCCCTCCTGGGCTACCTTGGTAGTCATCCCCCTATTTGTGTGATGAATGAATAAAGAATGCATGAATGTGAAGCAACAATGACTTTATTGCCTCTGCAAGCGGTGATTGAAGGGAGGAGGGGCGGGTGGTTAGCTTACAGGGAAGTAGAGTGAACCAAGGGGCGGGGGGTTTCATCAAGGAGAAACAAACAGAACTTTCACACCGTAGCCTGGCCAGTCATGAAACTGGTTTTCAAAGCTTCTCTGATGCCTACCGCGCCCTCCTGTGCTCTTCTAACCGCCCTGGTGTCTGGCTGCGCGTAACCAGCAGCCAGGCGATTTGCCTCAACCTCCCACCCTGCCATAAACGTCTCCCCCTTACTCTCACAGATATTGCGGAGCACACAGCAAGCAGTAATAACAGTGGGAATATTGGTTTCACTGAGGTCTAAGCGAGTCAGTATACTGCGTCAGCGTGCCTTTAAACGTCCAAATGCACATTCTACCACCATTCTGCACTTGCTCAGCCTGTAGTTGAACAGCTCCTGACTACTGTCCAGGCTGCCTGTGTACGGCTTCATGAGCCATGGCATTAAGGGGTAGGCTGGGTCCCCAAGGATACATATAGGCATTTCAACATCCCCAACAGTTATTTTCTGGTCTGGGAATAAAGTCCCTTCCTGCAGCTTTTGAAACAGACCAGAGTTCCTGAAGATGCGAGCGTCATGTACCTTTCCCGGCCATCCCACGTTGATGTTGGTGAAACGTCCCTTGTGATCCACCAGAGCTTGCAGCACTATTGAAAAGTACCCCTTGCGGTTTATGTACTCGGCGGCTTGGTGCTCCGGTGCCAAGATAGGGATATGGGTTCCATCTATGGCCCCACCACAGTTAGGGAATCCCATTGCAGCAAAGCCATCCACTATGACCTGCACATTTCCCAGGGTCACTACCCTTGATATCAGCAGATCTTTGATTGCGTGGGCTACTTGCATCACAGCAGCCCCAACAGTAGATTCGCCCACTCCAAATTGATTCCCAACTGACCGGTAGCTGTCTGGCGTTGCAAGCTTCCACAGGGCTATCGCCACTCGCTTCTCAACTGTGAGGGCTGCTCTCATCTTGGTATTCATGCGCCTCAGGGCAGGGGAAAGCAAGTCACAAAGTTCCATGAAAGTGCCCTTACGCATGCGAAAGTTTCGCAGCCACTGGGAATCGTCCCAGACCTGCAACACTATGCGGTCCCACCAGTCTGTGCTTGTTTCCCGAGCCCAGAATCGGCGTTCCACAGCATGAACCTGCCCCATTAGCACCATGATGCATGCATTGGCAGGGCCCATGCTTTCAGAAAAATCTGTGTCTATGTCCTGATCACTCACGTGACCGCGCTGACGTTGCCTCCTCGCCCAGTAGCGCTTTGCCCGGTTCTGGTGCTGCATATACTGCTGGATAATGCGTGTGGTGTTTAATGTGCTCCTAATTGCCAAAGTGAGCTCAGCGGCCTCCATGCTTGCCTTGGTATGGCGTCCGCACAGAAAAAAGGTGCGGAACGATTGTCTGCCGTTGCTCTGACGGAGGGAGGGGCGACTGACGACACGGCTTACAGGGTTGGCTTCAGGGAGCTAAAATCAACAAAGGGGGTGTCTCTACATGAAGGAGTATTTCAGGCAGGACTTCACGGAGGGTTCCAATAAGAAATGGTGCACCTAAGTTATTGTTCTTATTGGAACGAGGAGGTTAGCCTGGCCTCTGATTGATACATGGCTAGATTTACCTCGCTGCACCTTCTCTGTGAGTGACTGCAGTGTGACCCAGAGGAATGAGTCCCCTAGACAGGGGAGGAGGCAAATGAGTACAAAACAAATCTGGTCTATTTCTTGTTTTGATCCACTCCATCTATCTTTTACATCTTTGGCTGGCAGCAGACGGTGCAGAAGGACTGCATGCCATCCACATCTTATGGCTGCTCTGCAGAAAATGGTACAGTACGACTGCTAGCCATCTTCATCTCTTGCCTGCCTGGCAGAAGATGGTACAATACGACTGCTAGCCATCCTCATCTCTTGCCTGCCCGGCAGAAGATGGTACAGTACGACTGCTAGCAATCCGTATCGCCTGCCCGCTCACCATAAGACGGTTCAATAGGACTGACTGCAGGACTAAAGAGAATGACCTGGTCAAGTCACTCCAAATTTAGTCCCTGCGCCCATGTCTGCCCAGGCGCTCCCAGCCGACGTGGCCAGGAGCATCTCGGACACGACGAGGACGGCTACCAGTCATATTGCACCGTCTGCTGCCAGAAGGCAATGGGTTGCTGCTACTGTGTAGCAAAGCCGTACCGCGTCTGCCAGCACCCAGGAGACATAGGGTGACGGTTACCTGAGCGGGCTCCATGCTTGCCGTGGTATGGCGTCTGCACAGGTAACTCAGGAAAAAAGGCGCGAAACGATTGTCTGCCCTTGCTTTCACGGAGGGAGGGAGGGAACGAGGGCCTGACGATATGTACCCAGAACCACCCGCGACAATGTTTTAGCCTCATCAGGCATTGGGATCTCAACCCAGAATTCCAATGGGCAGCGGAGACTGCGGGAACTGTGGGATAGCTATCCACAGTGCAATGCTCCGGAAGTCGACTCTAGCCTCGGTACTGTGGAAGCACTCCGCCGAGTTAATGCATTTAATGCACTTAGAGCATTTTCTGTGGGGACACACACACTCGAATATATAAAACCGATTTCTAAAAAACCGACTTCTATAAATTTGACCTTATTCCGTAGTGTAGACATACCCTAAGTGTAGTTTTTTGTGTGCAGTTCTAGGGTTTTTTGTTTGTTTGTTTTTAAGCAAAGTGAAAAAAACAAATTCCATAATGTGATATTTTACTGACATCCACATGGGTTATCTGGAGGGCTGGAACCTTTACATACACTGCACATAACTCTGCCACTTGAGCTGACATTGGCTGACAGCAAAGGAATGATAAAACCCTAGGATCTTTGGCCATTACAGGCTCTGGAGAGAAGTGTACTCTAGTGTACTCACAGACTCTTCTGCCCAGACCTCCCCCTACCCCAAGTTTGACTCTTTCTGCCTCATCCTCTACAACCTGTACTTGTCCCAGTCCTGTCTCTACCCCACCACTCGCTCCTCAGCCCCAGCCCCACTCTACTCACCTAGCCAATCCCATGTCTCAGGCTTCTGATCCCAGTCCCCTTTCCCAGGGAGTTCCACTGTCTCCTCTTTAGACTCCCCATTCCAGTCCCAGTCTCCCCCACTTTCAGCCACTCCTAATCTTCCCCACTCCCTTGTTCCCAATCTCCTTGCCTAGCCAATACCAATATCCTCCCCCTGCTTGGCTTCCTGTTTCCCCCTTCCCCTGAGCCCACTGGCTCCCATTCCCAGTCTTAGTTCCTGGGTTTCTCACCCCATCTCAGTGTCCTCACCTCCCCCAGCTCCTTGTCACAGACTCTTTGCAAATCCCTCGGCAGCCAGCGCATCCCTCAGCCCATGCTGCTTCCTGCAGCCCCCACTGGCCTGGAACAGCGAACTGTGGCCAGTGGGAGCTGCAACTGGCCGAACCTGTGGACGCTGCAGGTAAACAAATCATCCCAGCCCGCCAGCAGATTTCCCTGATGGGCCGCGTGCCAAAGGTTGCTGATCCCTGGCATACAATATCCCTAAAGTAATTACTACTTTTGAGAGAATGGAGTTTCCAAACTACGGTGGGGGCACTGATGTGACTCATGTGCCCATAGTTTGCCCTCCTCAAGGAGCATGAGAACATAAACAGCAAAGGTTACTACTCCACCGTTATGCAGACTCTTGTGGATCCCAGAGGCCACTTTATGGATGCCAACATTGACTGCACTAGGAAAGTTCATGATGCCAGGGTTTTCCAACTATTGGGAGCCTACATCCATGGACAAGATGCAACACTATTGCCACCAAACGACACTGTCATAAATGAAGTTTCTGTCCCCACTGTGATTTTGGAGGACTCTACATACCCCCCTTTTGCCTTGCCTTATGAAACCATACCAGAATACCTGGCAAAACAATGTTTAATCACACTGTCAGAAGATGCAGAATGGTTGCTGAAGGTGGGTTCAGCAAACTGATATTCAGCTGGCGCTGTCTGAAGATCTGTTAGGATTCCAGTATTCATCAATGCTGTCTGCATTACTGTGAAGCCAAAGGTGAGCCATTTTCCCGAATGGATCCAAAACAGTAATGGATCGCTGAATCGGTACACTATACCAGAAAGCGTGCCTATCACAGCTGGAGCAGGATGCGTCTGGGCAACACAAATCAGGGATGCTCTGTGCTCCCACGTTATGGGCTTGCACAGGCCAATGGAAGAGGGAGAATAGTATATTTATGAATGTGCTTGTACAATGTTTACAGTAAATGAGATACTGCCATCATGCAACAAAATGGGGAGGGCTGATTGCCAAGCATTGTAACTTATAGGTGACATAACTGATTATGAACTGGGTAGGAGGTTGACTGCTATGCGCTGTACTTACAGGTGACATGACTGATTATGAACTGGGGACAGGGAAGTGTGGCAAGAACTGTGGATTTACAGCAGGGATTGACGTAGAGAAAATTATTGAATACTTATGTTCGAATACAACTTCCCAGCTGTTCCTTATCATGCGTTTATCTTTATTATTTAAAATACACACTATATGTGTGATGCAGTGATAGAAATAGACATTCTTAATAAAATAAACACAAAAATAGATTAAACCACTGCCACGGAGGCCAGCTACCACTGACACATCAATAATAACCCAACTCCAAAACCATTAATAAAACCAAGTGCATAAACCAAACATTAAATAGGGAACACCGTGACAACAAATAAATCCCCTTAGGTTGCATGTCCTGTGGCCTCCTTTCCCTTTCTTTCATGTTTAGTGTGCTCTTGGCACCGCTGCACAGGGGTGGGAGGCCTGCACAGGAGATGGCTCAGCACAAGGTTAGAGGATTGCACATGGTAGATTTGCCCTGCCCAGCTGCTGTTAAGATTTGGTTGCATGGGCCACCCAAACTATGCAATTGTCCAAACTGTTTCTGCTTTGCAGCCCATGGTCCCATGGAGGGGACTCAGGGCATGGTGCAGGCTCGGCAGGAGCCTGTACTCTTGGGGTCATAAGCATAAACCAGTCTCTCAAACAGGTCTTTCTGCTGTGCTCTATCTTCCTCTCTCAGTCAATGTTCCTGCTCTAGAAACTGCACTGCACTGCAATTCTGTCCTCTTACTCTGTAGCCTGTCTGTGCCTTTCCACTTGCCATGAATCCTTCTCCTTCTGGTATTGCACCTGCTTGTTGTCCCTGTTCAGAACGTTCACCATAAGTTCATCACAGAAACACTTCTGCTGGGACTGGACTGTGACAGTTCTGCATCCCAGGGGTCTGCCTGACTGCACTCACACTGTCAAGGTGAAGAGGCAGAAAGGCCTAAGAGTAGAATCGAACAGTGCATTTGTCATAAATATAAAGGGAAGGGTAAACCCCTTTGAAATTCCTCCTGGCCAGGGGAAAGCTCCTCTCACCTGTAAAGGGTTAAGAAGCTAAAGGTAACCTCGCTGGCACCTGACCAAAATGACCAATGAGGAGACAAGATACTTTCAAAAGCTGGGAGGAGGGAGAGAAACAAAGGGTCTGTGTGTCTGTCTGTATGCTGGTTTCTGCATAGGTGTCTATGTTCAGTCTTTATTCTGTCTATATTCAGTCTTTGTTGGGGATAGACCAGGAATGGAGTCTTAGAACTTTTAGTAAGTAATCTAGCTAGGTATGTGTTAGATTATGATTTCTTTAAATGGCTGAGAAAAGAATTGTGCTGAATAGAATAACTATTTCTGTCTGTGTATCTTTTTTGTAACTTAAGGTTTTGCCTAGAGGGGTTCTCTATGTTTTTGAATCTAATTACCCTGTAAGATATCTACCATCCTGATTTTACAGGGGGGATTTCTTCATTTCTATTTACTTCTATTTTTATTAAAAGTCTTCTTGTAAGAAACTGAATGCTTTTTCATTGTTCTCAGATCCAAGGGTTTGGGTCTGTGGTCACCTATGCAAATTGGTGAGGCTTTTTATCCAACATTTCCCAGGAAAGGGGGGGTGCAAGTGTTGGGAGGATTGTTCATTGTTCTTAAGATCCAAGGGTCTGGGTCTGTAGTCACCTAGGCAAATTGGTGAGGCTTTTTACCAAACCTTGTCCAGGAAGTGGGGTGCAAGGTTTTGGGAAGTATTTTGGGGGGAAGGACGCGTCCAAACAGCTCTTCCCCAGTAACCAGTATTAGTTTGGTGGTGGTAGCGGCCAGTCCAAGGACAACGGGTGGAATATTTTGTACCTTGGGGAAGTTTTGACCTAAGCTGGTAAAGATAAGCTTAGGAGGTTTTTCATGCAGGTCCCCACATCTGTACCCTAGAGTTCAGAGTGGGGGAGGAACCTTGACAGCATTATTGTGTCTGTACTTTAAAACAAGTTTCTGCAGGCAAAAGCGGCTTGTGGAATCTCAAGGCCCAGAAATGATACTTTTCAAAACTGAACGTTCTGAGAGGAACGTTTCAGTTCCCTAAAGCTGTATTAACACAACTGAATCACAGTGAAACGATGCAGAAACAATGGTAAGTTAAAATTTTTCTGTTTAAAAATTGCAGACGACCTTGATTTGTGGGCAGGGAAGTGACAGCTTACTAACTAAGCCCTCTCTATCCTTTCAGGGATTCCACCTTCTGGAGGACATCACAAGTCTAAAGGTTCCAAAATGTCAAAGGGACATTTTATTCCAAGCTGCCAGCAGCAAGCCAGCTGTGTATGCCACAGAGGTTTTCCAAGTTATGGTGACTGAATGCACATCTATGGAGTGGGCTGGTGATCTACAGAGCTGGAACTGGAAAGTACTCATTTTCCTGAAATTTGACTACCTCTCTTGAATTCCCTACTATGGGAAAAGTTTGCAGCTAACAGCACTGGGACTGGGCCAAAATTCATGGGGGGAAAATCAACAGGATGCTGTGTTAGCATCCACATGGATTATTGCTTCCCTGCAGCGTCCGATGCGTGCTGCTCTGACCTCAACTACCCAGTGACCACTTGCAAACATACAACAACACAGACTCTCAAAAAACTACACAGCCATTTCCCCCACCCCCGACACATTTCTGGTGTATATACATTCCCCCAGCTGTACTTTGGACATAGAGTCCATTGCCCATGGACTACATTTAACTTCCCCACCAGATAGTTTACCATTTACATGCAGCTCGTTACACTGTGGGGGGACTAATTTGTATAGCATGGCATACTAAAAGGGAAGGCAATATATGGTTCTTACAAAGATGTGCTGGAGTGGTAAAGGTAAGAATGTGCAAGTTTCTAGTAAAAATTAAATTTTAAATGCTTGTTTCATTGATGTTTGCGCTTCCTGGTTTCCATTTTGAATTCCACGTGGTGCTGCTAAGGTGCTGGCATTCCGTTTGCCACTGGCAGATACATGCTGCTGCCCTCAGCTTGTAATAAATTTTGCATTGGGTCATAAAGCAGAAATTCCTCCTACCTGTATAACAACAACAAACATGGAACCAGAAACTCACCAGGTTGAGGGGCTACTTCTGCTTCGTGTGTTTCTGCTGCTAGTTCTACAAGGGGCTGCTCCTCCGAAGAGCCATCAAAAAGGTCCTCTGAGTAGAGACCTAAGATGTGCTGCAGCTGCTCCAGTAGCAAAGCATCCTGGGAGACTGCTCTGAGCATGAGAGTCACTTCAACAGCCTCATCGGGTGCTTGCTCCCGTCCAGTATCAAACTGGATTCCAGGGTCAGAAGGTCACCATCTCTTCTAACCAGACTGTCATGAAGTGCTGATGGCTCAGTACTTGGTGCCATTCCCAGCACATGGTCAAACTCCTCATAAAATGGGCAGGATGATGGTGAGTTTCCAGAGGTGTGGTTCTCATCCCTAGTTTTCCAGTAGTTGTTCTTGGGATGCTTAATCCACTCTCTGCACTGGTCTCGTACATCCACAAAGCTGGCAGCTTCTTCACTATTTCCTTGTATGCATGGTCATTACTGGAATTCTTGCTGAAGTCAAATTGTTTGCTTGCCTCACACGAGAGTTTAACTAAAATCTGATTGTGCTCTCATGACCAGCTAGCAGTGCACTTGGCAAAGGACTTCTTTGTGTTGGTGGCCATTATAAACATAAGAGAAGGTTCACACTGCTTACAGTTCAGTAGTCAGAATAAAAAGGAAGGGCTAAATTCTGAGCAGCTGTACTTGAACCAGAGGGAGCACTTCCATTTCTTAGGAGTCATCTGGCCTTGGGATAGAAAGGCCCATGGGATTGTGGGACAGCATTGGTGAACTCTCAGGCCCCAGTATGGGAGGCATGGCCAGAGCTGCATCCATGCTGCAAAATTTGAGCCTGTCGGACTCAGGTTCAAATCTCTCCCCACACTGATGGGGTCCTGGGGCCTGTGCATGGAGGGTTTGCTGGCCTGAGTCAGACATAATTATGTGTAGATGAAAGGTGGATATGAGCCCAAGCTTGCACTGCAGTGTAGACACATACTAAATTGTTTTGGCTGAAATTTTCCAAAACACAGCCTAGGGCAGACACCCAGTATGGAAAATTTCAGCCCAAATAATTAATCTATGTCAAAGTCATAAGCAACAGAAAATGGAGCCTTAGGGAAGTGTTGAGCAACCTTAATAGGTGATGTTACCAGCCGTGCTTATAATAAAATAATTATCCAGCTGTGGAATTTCTTGCACCCACTCGGACACATATGGGAACAATCATTGTCAGCGATATGCTTCTGGACTAGATGTATTACTGGTACTTCTCTTTTGGTGCAACAATTCGTATGTTTCCAGGTACAGACTAGGTGGCATTGTCAACTTCATTAATGTCAAGGTTCTTCTGAACAACAGACTGATGAGAGCATGCCTAAGTATTCCCTGTATACAGTGCAACATCTGCTTTGTCTGGCCAAATGTGAGATTTTTATGAAACATGTCAATACTAGTAGGTGCTAAAGACTCTTAAGAGTATGGTACAGGCATATCACTGACAACCCTACAATACCTAGATGGCACCAGTGACCAGACTTGTTCATCTTGGATTTGATTCTGTGAGGAGCAGATCACCTCCACAGAGGCTCTCAATGAAAACTGAAGTTGATAATCTGTGTGGGAACTCAGTTCAGCACTCTGGGTGCTCAACACCTATCCAAAAATGCTTAGCTCTTTGAAGATTTAGGCCTGTACAGATTATAGTGTATGGTCCAACTATTTCCTGTGGCTTTTTCCTGAGGGGTGAATTCGTGTGTCATTGATTGTGGAAGACGGGGTACATAAAATCTTGTTTTTGACTTGGATTTTCAAGCCATACATTATATTAAGTATTGTTCATGCACCCAATATATTGTACTAAGCACATTTTATAAATTAAAAAACAAATTGTTTTATGTATCTGTCATTTTTGGAATTGAACTACTGAATCACAGAATTGTAGGACTGGAAGGAACCTCGAGAGGTCATCTAGTTCAGTCCCCTGAACTCTTGGTAGGACTAAGTATTATCTAGATCATTCCTGACAGGTTTTTGTCTACAAATCTCCAATGATGGAGATTCCACAATCTTCCTGGGCAATTTATTCCAGTGCTTAACCACCCTGATGGTCAGGAAGTTTTTCCCAATGTCCAACCTAAACCGCCCTTGCTGCAATTTAAGCCCACTGCTTTTTGTCCTATCCTCAGAGGTTAAGGTAAACAATTTTTCTCCCTCCTCCTTGTAACAACATTTTGTGTACTTCAAAACTGTTATCATGTCCCCTCTTGGTCTTCTCTTCTCCAGACTAAACAACCCAATTTATTCAATCTTCCCTCACAGGTCATGTTTTCTAGACCTTTAATCATGTTAGTTGCTCTTCTCTGGACTTTCTCCAATTTGTCCACATCTTTCCTGAAATGTGGCACCCAGAACTGGACACTACTCCAGTTCAGGCCTAATCAGCACGGAGTACAGTGGAAGAATTACTTCTCATGGCTTGCTTACAACACTCCATGCCAGAATGACATTTGCTTTTTTGCAACAGTATTACACTGTTGACTCATGTTTAGCCTGTGATCCAGTATGACCCGCTATACCTTACTGCAGTACTCCTTCCCAGGCAGTCATTTCCCATTATGTATGTGTGCAACTGATTGTTCTTCATAAGAGGAATATATTGCATTTGTCCTTATTGAATTTTATCCTATTGACTTCAGACCATTTCTCCAGTTTGTCCAGATCATTTTCAATTTAAAACGTATTCTCTAAAGCACTTGCAACTCCTCCCAGCTTGGTATCATCCACAAACTATATAAGTGTACTCTCTATGCCATTATCTAAATCATTTGATGACGATATTCAACAAAACTGGACCCAAACTGATGCCTGTGGGACCCCACTTGACTGTGAACTACTAGTAACTACTCCCTGGGAATGGTTTTCCCACCAGTTATGCACCCACCTTATAGTAGCTCCATCTAGCTTGCATCTCCCTAGCTTTTTATGAGAAGGTCATGCAAGATCGTATCAAAAGCCTTACTAAAGTCAATATATAAGACATCTACCACTTCCCCCCACCCACAAGGCTTGTTACCCTGTCAAAGATCGCTATTAGGCTGGTTTGAGAATGATTTTCTCTTAAGTATCAGTCAGCATGGATATGTCATTACCTTATTATCTTCTAGGTGTTTATGGAAATTGATTGCTTACTTATTTGCTCCATTATCTTTCTGGGTACTGATGCCAAGTTGAGTGGTCTGTAATTCCCCAGGTTGTCCTTATTTCCCTTTTTATATATTGGCACTATATGCCCTTTTCCAATGCTCTGGAATCTATCCCATCTTCCACGACTTTTCGAAGATAACTGCTAATGGCTCATATCTCCTCAGTCACCTCCTTGAGTAATCTAGAATTTATTTCATCAGGACCTGGTGACCAAGACATCTAACTTGTCAAAGTAATTTTTTACTTGTTCTTTCCCTATTTTAGCCTCTGATCCTACCTCATTTTCACTATCATTCACTATGTTAGACATCCAATCGCTACTATCCTGTTTGGTGAAAACTGAAACAAAGAAGTCGTTTAGCACTTCTGCCATTTCCACATTTTCTGTTATTGTTTTTCCCCCCTCATTAAGTAATGGGCATACTCTGTCCTTAGTCCTCCTCTTACTTCTAATGTATTTGTAGAATGTTTTCTTGTTATCCTTTACATCTCCAGCTAGTTTGATCTCGTTTTGTGCCTTGGCCTTTCTAATTTTGTCTCTATATACTTGTGTAATTTGTTTACATTCATCCTTTCTAATTTGACCGAGTTTCCACTTTTTGGAGGACTTTTGTGAATTTGAGATCACTGAAGATTTCCTGGTTAAGCCAGGGCGGTCTCTTGCCATACTTCCTATCTTTCCTATGCAATGATAGTTTGCTCTTGTGTCCTTAATAATGTCTCTTTGAAAGACTGCCAACTCTCCTGAACTCCCTGAGTTGCTAAACTCTGCCTTTTTGAAATCCATTATCTTTATTGTGCTGTTTACCCTGTTACCATTCCTTAGAATCATGAACTCTATCACTTCATGATCCACTTTCAAATTCTTAACCAGTTCCTCCCTATTTGTCAAAATTAAATCTAAACAGCCTCTCCCCTAGAAGCTTTCTCCATCTTCTAAAATAAAAAATTGTCTCCAATATATTCCAAGAATTTGTTGGATAATCTGTGCCCTGCTGTGTTATTTTCCCAACAGATATCTGGGTAGTTGAAGTTCCCCATCACCACCAAGTCCTGTGCTTTGGATGATTTTGTTAGTTATTTAAAAAACCTCATCCACCTCTTCTTCCTGGTTCGGTGTAGTAGACCCCTACCATGATATCACCCTTGCTTTTTTACCTCTTTTATCCTTACCCAGAGACTTTCAACAAGTCTGTCTCCTATTTCCATCTAACCTCAGTCCAAGTTTATACATTTTTGATATATAAGGCAACGCCTCCCCGCTTTTCCCCTACCTGAGCAAGCTGTACCTTTCTATACCAATATTCTAGTCGTGTGTATAATCCCACCAAGTCTCAGTGATGCCAACTATGTCATAGTTGTGTGAATTAACTAGTATTTTCAGTTCTTCCTGCTTTACTTCTCACTTTAGTATACGGGGCATATACCCCATTGAAGTAACAGAGATGAGGAAAGGCACAGGAGAAATACAGTGCAATAAAAAACCCCATCACAATAGTGTGGAAAAAGAAAAGGGATAGCCCAAATGTGACACAGCATTTAGAAGATTTTGAAGGGCGCAGTGGAAAGGTAGAACGTGCTGACAGAGAAACTTTCATTCTGAAAGAAAGTACTCTTGGCTTGATTAAAATTAAGCTCTAAAGGGTGTTTTAATCAATCCAAAATGTTCAGAAAAATAATGACGAAAATAATTAACATACATTTCTAAAAAAGTTATGTAAAAAAGTTGAAAAACTGGAAATGGAAAGCAAGAATCTTGAGAAAAACAAGAATACCTCATCACCCATTTGTGGCACAAACGGACACCGACGAGGAATAGTATCTGTAATCCATGCTGAAGGCAGCCATTCTTCCAACGTCAAGCCATTTTCTGCCAAAACTCCTACAGCCAACCTCTAAAGAAAATGCACACAATAATACATTAATAAGAATAATTCACCCTTTACCAAAACTCACAATTTGTCCCCAAAATATATTATTATTTTTGTCAAAGTCTCAACTCGATTTTTGTGAAAATGATTGATTTTTATCATAAAAAGGAAAATAAATGACATAACCAGATTAGAAATGCTATTGAAAAGTTTAGGGTAATTTTATAGTGCAGCAGTGAAATGAGACTTTTTATAATGAAACTTGAATTTAATACAGGTACTTTCTTTTACCAAATAACATTTGACTGATGTACATAAAGTACGAATTTATTAGCGTCCAGCCATATGACAAGTTTTGAGGGTTAAGAGATAAGCAATTGAAATTTCCCAAATTCTATATTCTATTGCAAAAAACCCCTATGTTAAAAGAACACTATTAAAGATCCAGTGGTGACTGATCTTTGGAGATTTTAAAGGTGAAGCTCTAGCAAGTTTTTACTAAGCAGGCCAAATTAGGATACATTTTCATGGGAATAGCAAAAAACACATCCCTGACACAAATACCACTCCCCCTGCCAATTTTAAGTGCCCACTTCAAAGTATGGAGGTGTTAAAGCTTCTCAAAGAAAAGGTTGCCAAAATAATAGACAGTGCAACCAGCCCTGTCTATAATGTATACACATTAGGAAGTTCAATTAGTTACAGACTAACACGGCTGCTACTCTGAAACCTACAGTAACTGTGGTTCTTTGAAATGTTGTAGTAAGTGTGGATCCTACTCTAGGTGTGAATGTGATCCATGCATTGGGAGACTGAATTTTTCATTTTTTTTATTTTAAAAGTAACGTCCAGCAGAGCCTCCCATACGAGCGCATAGAGAGTGGAGCGGCTATGACCTTCCCCTCAGTTCTCTCACATTTTAAAGCCTATGTAGCTGAGGACTCCGAAAAATAAGGATGGAAGGTGGGTCGTGGGGCTACAACATCTTGAAGAACCTCAATTATTGTAGGGTAAATAACTGTACTTTCTTGTTCGAGTATGGTATTAGTATAAGTCCCACTCCAGGTGACAGTCAAGAAGAATCCTCCCTGGATGCGAGTGAAGAGTCTCAGTTGTATTAGTCAAACATGGATTGAAGTACTGCTCTTCCATATGCAACATCTGCTCTGGCAGCCATGTCAAATGCACAGCATTTCACCAAGGTCATTGAGTTGCTCCATGTGGCTACCTTACAGATCTCAGCTACCAGTATAGTTCTAAAGCAGGCTGAAGATGCTGCCTATGCCCCAGGTGGAGTGTTTGCAGGGAGAGCCTTGCCATACAACAGATAGTAAGTAGGTAAAAATGCACTGAATAATTCTCTTTGAGATTCTCAGGGGTGAGATAGCTTGGCCTTTTGATGTACTGGATATGGCCACAAAGAGACAGGGAGAAACTCTGAAAGTCTTGTTTATGTCATATAGCAGGGCCCCAGTAACATCCAGAATATAAAGCTTCTTTTCTCCTGGTGATGAGTGCGGCTTTGAGAAGAATGGTAAGGTGACAGACTGGCTTAGGTGAATTCTGAGACCACTGTGGGGATGAATTTAGGGTCTGGTTTCATCACCACTTTGTTCCTGTGGAAGGATATATATCCCAGCCCAGTCATGAGAACTTGCAGTTCACTGACTCTCCATGCTGATGTGATGGCTATCAGAAAGACGATCTTGATGGTGAGGTGGTATAATGAACATTCTACTGATGGCACAAATGGCGACTCCAGGCTTTGCTACACTACAATGTGGGAGTAGGGTCCCTAGTCTGAGGGAAGGTAGGTAGAAGGTCCTTGAGGAATTTCAACACTGTAGGGTATGAAAAGACTGAGTATGACTGTATCAGAGCGAGACATGCTGATATGACTTCCAGATGAATTTTAAGGAAAATAAAGGCAGCATATAGTCCAGAATCT
The DNA here is from genome assembly GCF_965140285.1 of Lepidochelys kempii. Lineage (NCBI taxonomy): Eukaryota > Metazoa > Chordata > Testudines > Cheloniidae > Lepidochelys > Lepidochelys kempii. Next base: position 62,804,455 of record NC_136382.1, read on the forward strand.
TTGGTCTAGGATCTGAGTTGGATTCACATTGTTTGAGCTGCTCATATGGAAAATATTTGCCATTCTGTAAAAGGATCTTCTGGACCTGCCGGGAGCAGTCTTTGTGTGTCTTGCTCAATAAGCCAACATTCAGGCCACCAAGCATCACTCTGGGTCCAGATGCAATATTTGTCTCTAGTTCTGAGACAGCATTTCAAGGCAGGTGGGAAGTCATATTGGGGGTGGGGGACTGGCTGGACAAATGCAGGAGATCCAACAGCCAAAATCGTCTCAGCCAGCAGGGCAGTATCATGATGACTGTAGCTCTGTCCCATTTGATCTTGGATATGCTCTTAGGGATCAGAGTGATCAGTGGGAAGGCATACAAGACCACTGAAGTAGAAAGGTGCTAGAAAGGGAGCTGGGGCTTATACTGCCCATGGAGCAGAAATCCCTGCATTTGGCATTATCTGCCATGGTGAAGAGGTCTATGGTGGGAGTTCCCATCAACAAAATATTTCCACGGTGACCAGTTGTGGCTGGTTACCACATTCCTGCCCAGAAAGTCCGCCAGGTCATTGCTGAGCCCTGGTAGGTGTAGAGCTATCAGAGTCACTCCTTGCCAATGGGACTGTTCTTGGAACTTGAACACCTCCAGACAGAGGGGAGATGATCAAGCGCCTCCCTGTTTGTTTAGTGCATCGACGACATGTTGCCTGTCACAATCTGTACTGTGGGTGTTTCAGAGTATGAGAAGGAATGCCATAAAAGCCAGTCTGATAGCTCTCAGTTCCAAGTTGTTCATGTGAAGTTTTAGATAATCTTGAGACCCTGAACCTTGCATTTTCAGATGGCTCCAGTGGGCACCCCAGTCTGTCCCTGCTGCATCTCTCCAGCATCATCATTGCGAAGGGGAACAAGAAGGATATCCCTTTTCTTACATTCAAAAGATATAGCCATCACTTGAGTTCCTGCAGAATGGGGGGGGGGGGGGGGAGGCTGTGATTTGTTTGGTCATAAGGTGTGTGGACGGGATATACTCCATCCTCAGCCACCACTGTAATGGCTGCAGGAAAAGCCTGGCAAGCTGCATCACACGTATGTGCACAAGGACCAAAATGGCCCAAACACACACACACACAGAGTGTTCTGCAGATCATACACTGTTGACTGAAGGGACCAGAACCTGTATTCTGGCATAAAAGCTTTCACCAAACTGGAGTTAAGCACCGCACTTATGAACTCTACTGTCTGAGCTAGTACAAGAGATTATTTCACATACTTCACTAGGAGTTTTAAGGGAAAGAATAGGGAGAAAATGCAATCCAGAGCTGTCTCTTCTTGGGACCTGCCTCTGATCAGCCAGTCATTTAGACAGGGGCAGACAGGGATTCCTTCCTTCCTTAAAAAGGAAAGGAGTATTTGTGGCACCTTAGAGACTAAGGCCAGAAACTTGGTTAACAGTCAGCATCAGAGAGAATCTGAAAAGCAAAACCCTGTATGGGTAATGGTAAGGCCGCACTGTGAATCTTAGGTATTTCCTCAGGGGTGGAAGCTGAGAACTGCAAACCAGTTATGAACTTGACAGAGGCAAGCATTACCCTCCTAAACCTTACTCCTGTAACAACTAAACAGGCAGGCTGCTAATGTTCCCATTGTTAGTTAATTGTTCCCATTCTTAGTCGATTAAGGCTCCTTTACTTGCCAGAGTGATGTAAAGGAGCCTTACTGTAAATGATAGTAACGGAATCCTCAGCTAGGAAAGTCTATCTGCTTTCTCCCTTTTTTCCTGTGCCAAAGAGACACAATGGGGTTAGATTACAGCTCAGGATCTATTTTACTTATCCATTAAAAAAAATACAGGACAATGATTAGCAAAACTGTACAAAAGTCTGAGCAATTTAAAGCAACAGTCTACTTTACAGAATACCAAACACCAAAATAAAAGTAATGTCATTTAAATGAAAATCCAGGATTATAACTGGAATGCAGGGTCTTGGTTACCAAGTATTTGGAACTTAACTTTCATTTGTTTAGGAAATGCTGAGCAGTTATTATGATTTTTTTTCTGTATGGTAGTTTATTTTGGTAATTTATTTAAATGAAATGGGAGTGATTATATTGCATTATTTTGACAAATAAAATATGCAGAATTTTTGAATTTTTTGGTGCAGAATTCCCCCAGGAATAGAATCTGAGACTGCATGCATGTTTGTTGAGTCTCCTTAAGTATAGGATAGGACAAAGAACTCCTTTTTTCTTCTTCAGAACAAGGAAATAAAAGGAGCAAAAGAATCTCTCTCTGTATTATTATTATTTCATTATTATCGTAGCATTTAAAAGCCCCTGTCATGGATCAGGACCCTACAGTGCTAGGTGCTATACAAGTGCAGAACAAAAAATGGACAATCCCTGCCCCGAAGAGCTCACAATCTAAGAGACAGCAGACCAATACACAGAAACAATAAGCCCAGTGAGGTTCAGTATGGGTCAGCACAATAGGCTGTGGTCTCAGTACACCAGCAGTCTAGTTACTTGCACTTTGGCTCCTAGACAAAGCCATGAGGTCACTTAAATTTGCAACAGGCTCTGATGAGAAGGTCCCTGAAGAGGGACAAAGAAGGGGAGTTGGTAGGGGGCAGACAAAAAGGATTAGATATGGTAGCCATGGACTATGATCTCCAGCACCCATCTGTCTGAGGTTATAACAAGACCATGTCCAGTGGAGGGGCAAGGCAGGTCATGCTCTGAGGACTGGTTCTTATGCAGCTCTTGACCATCCTCTCAATTATGCTGACAGGTCATTACGGCAGAGTGTGGGGCTAAAGTCGAGGGGAGCTGACGCCCCATGTTGTAGTACAAGTACTCTGGGTGTCTGTGTTTAGATATAGTATGCAATCTCTGCTGGTGTGATAGTTGATGCCTTTCAATAGGGTGGGGGAATGTAGATTCCCAGAAAGTGTAAAGTTGCTTTGGAATCTTTCAACAAGTGTAAGGAACTATCGTTAGTTCGCTGAACAGCTCCAAGCACTAAAAGGGCAAGTCCTAATCCATTGCTTGTGCCTGTGAGGGATACCCGAAGCTTGGAGTCACGCCACACTCTGCATGGTCACTGCAGTGGCCATAGACCTGCCAGTGATGTCAGACATATTCATTACCTGTAGAGCAGTGGTTCCCAAACTTGTTCTGCCACTTGTGCAGGCAAAACCCCTGTCGGGCCGGGCTGGTTTGTTTACCTGCCGCGTCCGCAGGTTCAGCCGATCGCGGCTCCCACTGGCTGCGATTTGCTGCTCCAGGCCAATGGGAGCTGCTGGAAGCAGCACGGGCTGAGGGACGTACTAGCTGCCACTTCCAGCAGCTCCCATTGGCCTGGAGCAGCGAATTGCGGCCAGTGGGAGCCGCGATTGGCCGAACCTGCGGATGCGGCAGGTAAACAAACCTGCCCGGCCCGACAGGGGCTTTCCCTGCTCAAGTGACAGAACAAATTTGGGAACCACTGCTGTAGAGCCATTATGGCCACAAGTTGGCCTGCTATTATAATGTCTTTCAGCTCCTCTCTGCTTTCATGATGGACATTGGCCAGGAAAGGTGTAATCTTGTCCCATGCTAAAAAGTTGCATTTGGCCAGAAATGCCTGGCACTTGGCCACCCTCAATTGTAGCAAGCCAATGAGTATGAATTTCTTCCAAACAGATCTAAGTGTTTGGGATCCTTGTTGTTAGGTGTGTTCTAGGTGGATCTCAATATCTCCTGGACAAACAAGACCAGCAGGGAGCCAGAGTTGGGATGGGTGTTAAAAAGTGCTTGAATCCTGAGAGGGGTACCTGACACGGTGGATAAAAAATCAATGATTTTTTTTTTAATAAAAAAAAAAAAAGTTTTTTTTATTTAAATCAGGTTTTTTTGAAAAAACCTATCTAAAGATAGTTTTAATTCAGATACATATCTCATCATGGAATAGGGATTATAAATTCTAATGCTATAGTATGAGATAATATTTTCATGTAATGTTTAAGAAAAGTTTTGTAAATGTGTTCCAACAGTTCATGGATTAGGGACCCAAATTTATGGGGCTCCAGGGGCCTCTGTATAGATTATTTAGGTTAATCTTTCTACCTACCCAATGGAACTCAGTGCTCAGTCTAGAAGATACCATCAGAAATGCTCAGTTTTACAGTTCTCCAACTGGATGTGTGTCTCCAGAGATAACATGCTTGCTAACAGCAAAAATGTTTTTAAAATGAATGAAAAAAACAAACAAACAAACAAACAAATAAATAAAATATAGAGGTGAGAAATAACAGACCTCAACCCTATTGTCCCTCTGAACATTTTTGTACAGAGTCAATACCTTACCTCTCTCTAAAAGTGCAAAGTTTCAAAAAGTTCAATGAATAGAAGATTGTTGCGGGCAGAATAGATCTGGACAAGGAGAAGAAGTCTGGAGATAAATGTGAGAAGGAGGGACAGGCAGTAGAAACAAAAGTGAAACTGTTTGAGCAGCATATTCCAGAAGTCTTGAGGTCTTTTTAAGTGTAGCCTTCATTGATTTGAGATCTACCATGCCATTCTCTCACTAGAAGGGAAAACCTATAATGGCAGCAGGCCGTAAAAAGAGACCCAGTTTGGGAATATTTTAATGAAGTTCCTCTGCCTGTGGGTAAGAGGCATGCGTGCAAAATGCAAACAGTGCAACAAAGAAATACAAGGCCTGGTAGCCCGAATGAAACAACATCATGAGAAGTGTTCCTTGTCAGAAGGAAGCTGCGCTGAAAATGATGAAACATCTGAACATGCAGGATCTTCAGATTAGTAAACTTTTTTATTTCATACTTCTTTCTTAAGGACTGCCTGTCTTCCTTCTGGACTATTCTTGAATTCTCATGTTTGAGCAAAAAATATAGTTGTTACTCTATGGTACTATCATTTTAGATGCAGTTGTGGTAAAAAATAAATAGCTGAAATAGGCAGATCTTCCTTATACAATTTCACCTTTAAAGTAGTACTGAGTGGCAGTGAATGCAATGAGTAATACTAAATAAGCAGTATGGTAATAATAATTAAATAACTGCATTGAGTTATTTTGTTTAGGAGAATCCATCCTCAACATACAGAATTCTGAAAACTATCCACCTTCAAGATCACCATCATTTTCTATAGTTTCAGAGTTATCTGCCAATGATAGTGTTTCGGTCACATCATGTATGTCACATAGCCACAGTATATCTCACCTGTTGCAAAAAGAAAAAAAAACCTCCATCATCCAGAAACAACCATAGAAAAGTTTGTGATAAGAACCAGCAGATTACAAAAAGAGGTAATGGTTTGATTATGCAACAAACTCTCCTTTCTGTATGACTGAGAACCCACACTTCATTAACATGGTTCAGTCATTAAGACCAGGATACAGTCCACCTAACAGAGCAGATGTCACAGGCAAATTGCTGGACAAAGTGTATGAAAGAGAAATTGAGCAGTGTGCAAAAGTTCTAGACGGTAAAATTGTTAACCTGAGTTTTGATGGGTGGAGCAATGTTCGCAATGATCCCGTTGTATGTGTTGTGCTCGTGTGACAACAGAAGAAGGGAGTGTCTTCCTTACAGAAACAACTGATGCATCAGGAAATGTACACATAGCAGAATACTTACAAGAAGCAGCAGTAAAAGTTATAATAAACTGTGAAAAAAAATTCAAGTGTCTAGTATGCAGCTTGGTCACAGACAATGTTGCAAATGTATCCAAGATGAGAAGAAATTATTTAGAAGAGAGTAAAGAGAGTCCCAAACTAATAAACGGTTGCAGTGCTCATTTGATGCACCTTCTAGCCAAAGACTTCAGTGTTCCAGAAATAAAGACTAATGTTGTTGAAACTGCAAAATACTTCCGTAACAACCACTTTGCAGCAGCTGCTCTGAAAAAAGTGGGAGAAACCAAGTTAACTCCCATGAGACGTGCGATGGAACTCAGTAGTGGACTGTTCTGAGCACTATATCAAAAACCGGCCTAATCTGACAAGTTTGTAAACAAAATCATGAAAAAATAGATGGCACTGTCACAGCCCAAAGTTCTCAACATCGGGCTTAAAAGAAATGTTGAACACATGCTGAGTACCCTGAAGCCTTGAACAAAATGCAGAGAAATAGCTGTTTTATTGCTGATGCTGTTGAAATTTGGAAGGAACTGAGGGAGACCTTAAAAAGAGAAATATACAATGACAGAGTTAAATTACAAGCATTAAAAAACCAAATGGGACAAGCACTATCTCCAGGTAATTTTCTTGCAAATATTCTCAATACTCGGTACCAGGGTCAAACCTTAACTACTGAAGAAGAGGAGCTAGCTATGACATGGACATCCAGCAATCATCCCTCCTCTCCATAATGCCAACTATAAAAAACTTCAGAGCTAAGGGTGAAGCATTCAAGAAATATATGTTTGCTGATGATGTTTTAAAGAACATCACACCAGTGAACTGGTGGAAGTCACTTAACCACTTGGATTCAGAGACTGCTGAAGTGATAATCTCACTTAACAGCAGTAGCTTCTTTGGCTGGTGTAGATAGAATATTTTCTTCCTTTGCACTAATTCATTCAAAACTGAGAAATAGTTTGGGACCTGTTTTTCTTTTCCAGATTATGAACAAACAGGAAAATGAAGCTGAAGACGACTGAGTTAGCTGCAAAAGCCAATATTTTAAGTTTCTCATGTTGACCCGGCTAACATAGTTGATTTAATTTTTGTAGTTTTTTTTTAAGAAAAGTATTTCATTTAACTATGTTAGTTAAAAACAATTTTAACAAAAACAAACCTGATTTTAAAACACCTGAATATTTAACTAAATGCAAAAATTCATATGCTTGTTTTGTTAAAATATTATGTGTTTTCTGCTGAAAAAAATCCAGAATACATAACGTTGTTGTTTTGGTTAAATAAAACAATTTAAATGTCTGGCTGGTGATGTTCTCCTAATACAGCATGGCAAGAAAATCCTCCAAATATTAATGATTAGCCTGTTGAACTGGAGATAGTTCAAAGACTCCCAAAGACTTCATAAATATCTGCTTCAATTACCTTTGGTAAATAAATAACAAAACAATCATTCATTTTCTGATATAGCTGTAAAACGAACCTGAAAAGTTTTCAGAATAAACCACTGTTTAAAAATGTATGGTGTGTACCTTCTAAAAATGAAACCTACATCTGTCTCTGAGTTGCGAAGAATATGTATTAAGATTATAACAACCAACAAGAATGCACTTTTATGTAGAAATCCATGATTAAATTGAGTCTTCCTGACTATCAATTTGATTTAAATCAAATCCACCCTGGTACCTGGTACTGTTTTTCAGCATGCTTTGTGGGTCTTATAGTGGCTCATGTTTGCCACAAAAGTTCTTGCCAGATCTAGGAGGTCTACATTTATGGGGAGGAGCAATCCTGGAGAGACCAATGGCTGACAAAACTTTAAATAGCTTGTGAGTCTTCTCACAGATGACCAAAGTCTCAGTGTCCTAGGTGTCCGCAATCTGCACCAGCAGCTCTTGAAAGGCGATGAAATTTTCCAGTGCTGGTACTGGTGTGGAGATTACAGTCTCATCTGGGGTTGGTTGCTGATTGTTAGATGATATTGATCAAATTTTGCATCCTGGCAGATTCTTATGTATATTGACCTGCCTTTGATGCTGTTTAACACACAGTGTTGTGAAACCTAGTAGTGAGAGGGATCTTTGGCCTTTGGATCTCGTTCCTCTCTGTATTTCAGCAACTGAGGTTTTGCTAGTGAAACTCCTCTTCTGCAAAGGTTGGGACCAACTCCAAGGCCTGAAAAGATGGTCCCCACAATAGCCTCAGGAGGTGCCAGGGTACCTTCTTGAGCTCTTGCCCCAGTGTTTGGGGCAGCCCTTTTTAGCACCTTGCTTCAACTTCAGGCCTGTCAACTGTTTCAGTGCTGGGGGTGGCACCAATGCTGATGTCAACATTAAGTGTGGCTTCTGTGCCACTTCCTCTGCAGAAGTCTTCAAGCTCGGCTCTTCTGGATCGGATGCCACTCTCATAGACTTCTCCAGAAGGTGGAGCTTCAGCCTCATATCCCTCTACTTCTGGGTTCTTGCAGAGAAGGAGCAGCAGACCAAGCATCTGCTTAGGAGGCAAGACTCTCCCAAGCAGAACAGGCATCTGCTACGTATGTCTTTTAATGTAATTAGCCCATCATAAGATGGATAAGGTTGAAGTCTGTGGGTTTTGAGCTCACTATTATAAGTACCTTTTTACGAGGGTCTGTATGTGAGATGGAGCACTGTTCAGGGGAGTCTGCAAACAGCTTTCAGTGTGACAAGCACTACAACAGACTAGGGAAATAAAAATAAAAGAAAGAACGTGGTACTGAAGAATCACAGAATCATAGAATATCAGGGTTGGAAGGGACCTCAGGAGGTCATCTAGTCCAACCCCCTGCCCAGAGCAGGACCAATCCCAACTAAATCATCCCAGCCAGGGCTTTGTCAAGCCTGACCTTAAAAACTCCTAAGGAAGGGGATTCCACCACCTCCCTAGGTAACCCATTCCAGTGTTTCACCACCCTCCTAGTGAAAAAGTTTTTCCTAATATCCAACCTAAACCTCCCCCACTGCAACTTGAGATCATTACTCCTTGTCCTGTCCTCTTCTACCACTGAGAATAGTCTAGAACCATCCTCTCTGGAACCACCTCTCAGGTAGTTGAAAGCAGCCATCAAATCCCCCCTCATTCTTCTCTTCCGCAGACTAAACAATCCCAGTTCCCTCAGCCTCTCCTCATAACTCATGTGTTCCAGACCCCTAATCATTTTTGTTGCCCTTCACTGGACTCTCTCCAATTTATCTACATCCTTCTTGTAGTGTGGGGCTCAAAACTGGACACAGTACTCCAGATGAGGCCTCACCAATGTCGAATAGAGGGGAACGATCACGTCCCTCGATCTGCTCGCTATGTCCCTACTTATACATCCCAAAATGCCATTGGCCTTCTTGGCAACAAGGGCACACTGCTGACTCATATCCAGCTTCTCGTCCACTGTCACCCCTACGTCCTTTTCCACAGAACTGCTGCCTAGCCATTCGGTCCCTAGTCTGTAGCTGTGCATTGGGTTCTTCCATCCTAAGTGCAGGACCCTGCACTTATCCTTATTGAACCTCATCAGATTTCTTTTGGCCCAATCCTCCAATTTGTCTAGGTCCCTCTGTATCCTATCCCTGCCCCCCAGCGTATCTACCACTCCTCCCAGTTTAGTATCATCCGCAAATTTGCTGAGAGTGCAATCCACACCATCCTCCAGATCATTTATGAAGATATTGAACAAAACCGGCCCCAGGACCGACCCCTGGGGCACTCCACTTGACACCGGCTGCCAACTAGACATGGAGCCATTGATCACTACCCGTTGAGCCCAACAATCTAGCCAACTTTCTACCCACTTTCATTCATCCAGCCCATACTTCTTTAACTTGCTGGCAAGAATACTGTGGGAGACCGTGTCAAAAGCTTTGCTAAAGTCAAAAAACAATACATCCACTGCTTTCCCTTCATCCACAGAACCAGTAATCTCATCATAGAAGGCAATTAGATTAGTCAGGCATGACCTTCCCTTGGTGAATCCATGCTGACTGTTCCTGATCACTTTCCTCTCATGTAAGTGCTTCAGGATTGATTCTTTGAGGACCTGCTCCATGATTTTTCCGGGGACTGAGGTGAGGCTGACTGGCCTGTAGTTCCCAGGATCCTCCTTCTTCCCTTTGTCCAGTCATGTGGGACTTTCCCCAATCTCCACGAGTTTTCAAAGATAATGGCCAATGGCTCTGCAATCACAGCCGCCAATTCCTTTAGCACTCTCGGATGCAACTCGTCCGGCCCCATGGACTTGTGCATGTCCAGCTTTTCTAAATAGTCCCTAACCACCTCTTTCTCCACAGAGGGCTGGCCATCTACTCCCCATGTTGTGATGCCCAGCGCAGCAGTCTGGGAGCTGACCTTGTTAGTGAAGACAGAGGCAAAAAAAGCATTGAATACATTAGCTTTTTCCACATCCTCTGTCACTAGGTTGCCTCCCTCATTCAGTAAGGGGCCCACACTTTCCTTGGCTTTCTTCTTGTTGTCAACATACCTGAAGAAACCCTTCTTGTTACTCTTGACATCTCTTGCTAGCTGCAGCTCCAGGTGCGATTTGGCCCTCCTGATTTCATTCCTACATGCCCGAGCAATATTTTTATACTCTTCCCTGGTCATATGTCCAACCTTCCACTTCTTGTAAGCTTCTTTTTTATGTTTAAGATCCGCTAGGATTTCACCGTTAAGCCAAGCTGGTCGCCTGCCATATTTACTATTCTTTCGACACATCGGGATGGTTTGTCCCTGTAACCTCAACAGGGATTCCTTGAAATACAGCCAGCTCTCCTGGACTCCTTTCCCCTTCATGTTAGTCTCCCAGAGGATCCTACCCATCCATTCCCTGAGGGAGTCGAAGTCTGCTTTCCTGAAGTCCAGGGTCTGTATCCTGCTGCTTACCTTTCTTCCCTGTGTCAGGATCCTGAACTCAACCAACTCATGGTCACTGCCTCCCAGATTCCTGTCCACTTTTGCTTCCCCCACTAATTCTTCCCAGTTTGTGAGTAGCAGGTCAAGAAAAGCTCCCCCCGAGTTGGCTCCTCTAGCACTTGCACCAGGAAATTGTCCCCTACGCTTTCCAAAAACTTCCTGGATTGTCTATGCACCACTGTATTGCTCTCCCAGCAGAAAATTAAAATCACCCATGAGAACCAGGGCGTGCGATCTAGTAGCTTCTACGAGTTGCTGGAGGAAAGCCTCGTCCACCTCATCCCCCTGGTCTGGTGGTCTATAGCAGACTCCCACCACTACAACACTCTTGTTGCTCACACTTCTAAACTTAATCCAGAGACACTCAAGAACCTCAAGATCTGTATATGATTTTGAGATAGTTCGCTGAAGTTAAGTCTATGGGTTGAACGCCAGCTAGATTCCTTCTTGATGCCAAGGACAGCAAGACAGAACTGAGGGAAGTGTAGTGGGGCGCCTGCCCCACTCCAATAAGCAGGGGTTAAAAGCAGCCAAGCTAGGCTGATTGGGGAAGCAGCCACCGCTGTGGCCAGCTTAATTAGGGCCCAGCTGGCCCTGATGAGAGGGCTGTGGGCCAGAAGCTGGTGGAGTCTCACTGCAGCCCTGGAGTGGGAAGGGCCTAGCTGCCTGGGAGCTCACAGTACCAGAAGTAGAGCAGTGCGGGGGAAAGGCAAGAGGAGCTGGGGAGCTCCAGCCTGGCAAATCCCCAGGCTGTGGGCCTGGCTAAAGGCCAAAGTAGGTACTGGGCTTGCAAAGGTGCAGCCTGAGGTTAGGCAGGGGCAGCTGGTCCGACTCCTTTGCCCATGATGAGTGGCCTTTACAGACTGCAGTTTGCCACAGTGACTGGGGCCTAGATGACGAGTGGCAGTAGCCACTGCAGTAAGGTGGGTTTAGAGGGCTGGGGGTTCCCCTGGGAGGGGAGACCTAGAGCAAGGGGTACTGCTGGGGAAGAACACCAAGGTAAAGGGCACCAGGGTCCGCGAGGGACACGGGGGCCTGAGGCAGGCGACACACCAGCCAACAGAAGGTGCTCCAGAGCTGGAAAAGAGATAATTCCCAGGATGACCAGCAGGAGGCGCCATGCCACTGAGTCTTCAACCTTGCTACAGGAAGGTCATAGGTGCCCTGCCATTTTTGCCCTCTTACGAGAGCAAAAGGCAATATAGGGTGAATACATGGCCTCAATGGACATTTCTATTCAATAAAATAAAATACATTAAAAAAAAATCCAGTCTAGCACGCACGGGGTCCATGTGCACCCAGATTAACAGACACATTGACCATAATCAAAGAATTTATGTCTATTTTAATTTTCAAAAAAGCACTTATCTGATAAAGCCCATGAACTTGAAGTTATTTCTACTAACACGTGCATTAGAACAATATTCACATAAGGATCCTTTCAACCTACTATCAAATATGAAAATTTAATCCAGTTTACTCTAACCCACACAGAAAAGGCTTCAGAGAAAATATAGGTCTTGCAGCAGGTCCTGAGAGTTAACAAAACCCAGCTCTGTGAAAGAAAAGATAGTGATGAAGAGGGAGTAAATTCCAGAGGTTAGGACACCTCAATGAATATGCCCTGCTGATAGCCACTTCTTAAATAAACTATATATGCATAATGATAGATTTTAGTTTCTCTGCATATGTCTACATGACAAGCAGAAACCTGTGGCAGAGAGTCCCAGAACCTGACTCTACAGACTCAGGTTCATGATACGGCACTTAAAATAGTTGTGTAGAGGTTCAAACTCAGGCTGGAGGTTAGGCTCCAAAGCCTAGAGGGGTGGACTTCTACACAGCTATTTTTGGTGCCATAGCTCAAGCCCAATTCTGTAGACCTAGGCTCTAAGACTTGCTGCTGCGGATTCTGCTTGCCACATAGATGTACCCTCATTGTCTTATTTGGGTCATGTCCTAACCAAGTTAGTTCTCATGCAAGCCCCAAATTCTATCTAGACTGGGTAAATGACAGCTCCATAACCTGATCTGATAAAATGGAGACTAAGTTTTGTCTCTTCTGTATATAAAGCACCACTGCACACTCCACCTACCCAATTCCTCGTAAGTGTCTCTACTCACAATGAACAGCATGTGTGTGTGTGTGTGTATGAGAGAGCTCTTGGGTCAGATGACGAAAACTACCTTCTGAGACCTCAAAACCAAGTATTAAAGCCACTCAAGCAATTCCATCTACTGCTGCTAGGTTTCACAACATGCAGTAAACAGTATCAAAGGTGGGTCAACATGCCTAAGAATCTGCCTGGATGCAATAACTGACTAATATCAACTGAACTATCAGCAAAGATAAAGCAAACAGTGAAATCAGCCACCTATCCTTAACAATCCTTTCTCTTCATAAAAGGGAGATGTGAGAGAGGAAAATAATTGGAGAGACTGGCCATGCTGGGAGATGGTTTCTTAAAAATGATTTTAACATTAGGTTCTATAAGAGATGCTAGTACTTTCCCCTCCTATGAGACACTGACAATCTCCTCTAATAATGGGCATCATAATTCATTCCACCTTTTGCTAGCCTGCATCAGACAAGAAATTATAACCTGGGTTTTGGACGCAACATCCAACAGAACCTCAATAAACTACAGTGTCTGAAATTCAAGCAGAGAAGAATAGTTTCATCTGTCCCTCATCCCCAACTTGATGTTTCCAATGCAGATTCTGTCTGAGTTGTCTAAGTGATATTTTCTAACCATTGTGAAAATCCTCACAGTCCAAAATGCTCAACTCTGTAAACAAGATGACATCACCTGAATTAACAAGTCTGCTCGCCCCTGCAACAGTTCCATTGACCTGCAACTGTAACTTTACAGAAACTACAGTGGAAATGAAGATTTCCTCATCTCCTGAATAATTGTGGTGTAAGATTAGAAATACTTTTATACCACAGTCTGATTCAGAACAATACTACTAACTACTAGTCCTTTACCCTTTTCATTTGTAACAGATTTTCTATACATCATGGTAACTTGTGAAAATGAAGCCAGGAAAGAGGGTGAGGAAAGGGCCACTGAACCAATAGCTGAGGACAAAAAAAGACTACAGTGTTATACCAAACCCTCAGTGTAGTGTTCGCTCTTATTTAGTGTATGCTCCAGTCAGAGAGCTGAACTGGTTCTGTTAACATTTAAAGAGTGACCTATAAAACATGCCCTTTGCCCCAAAATGGAAGAATGTTTAGTCCATGATAAATGTATAGCCTTTACTCCCCTGCTCCCCAAGCCCAAAACTGAGATCCAGAAGGTGACCAGCCATATGTATGCCAGAAGCCACTTAAGAGTCCCATAATCATAGAAGTCCTGAAATCTTGAACTAACAGAGAAAAGTCATTATCCATATGAAAACTAGTCACCTCAAAAAAAATTCTGACAACTCCACCATCACCATAGAGAGGAACTCAGTCAGCTCAACAAAGAATTCAGAGATGCAACGGGGTAATTTATACAGCAACACAAGTCCTATCTTAACTCCATCCAAGAGTCACACACCAGATGGACATACTTTTAGAATGGAAGCCCTCCTGCATGCAGCCAGATATAACTAATGTGGCTACATCTCTCTATCCCTCTTTTGATTCATACTCAACTGAGTACCCAATAGGAGATACCTGGTTAAAATGTTATGCAGCCAAGTTTCCCAAATATATGCGAAGTCAAGGTCTCATCCACAATCATATCATAGATGTGTTTTTATGCCAAGAAGAGGAGTGTGATATAAATACCTAGATAAATCAGCAACAGAAATTGGTTTATTCTGATTAATGCAAGCTTGCTGCAGATCAAGCAGACTGCCACCTACTATCTTGTACTACTTAGCACAGACTCCTGTTGAGAATGATCTTCAACATTTTATACCTGGATCCACACTTAATACTATTTTCTTGCCAGGCTCCTTAAGCGCCGTCCTACAAGGCCTCTATACTCCCAGTTAATAGCAGCACTGCTTTATCTTCTCGAGCATCATAAAATGGTCATGAAGTGGCACAGTCACAGCAAAGATTGTACTCCTGGTTGTAGGGACACCAATATATTCAAGAGGTGAAACACCTCAAATTCAGATCATAATAAAAATAACCATTACAGAGCCAATTCAGGAGAAGAAAAAGCATTATGTGGAGACCTTACAATGGCTATTTGGGATAATCAATTTGGGATAACATTCGGGATAATCAATATCTGCATAAATAAAATGTAAGATGTGTTCTCAAATTATTAAAAAGTATTTTGGGTTTGCATAAACTCATGTTCAAATCTACTCATGCCTCTCACAATACTAAGAATAAGTGCCCTATAAGCTATAAAATGTACCCAACCTTTTTTTTCCTCTCTTTGGGTTTCCTTTTCTTTGGTGATGTTGTCGGTCCATCTTTATCTTCATTCCCTTTTTTCCTTTCCTTTTTAATTTGCTTCTGTTTCTGTTTCTCAATCCCCTCTTCATCCTCTGAACTGCTCTCTGCTTTCTTGGTTTTAAGTTTAGGAATTTTCTTTGGTGGCTGCAGATTAATTCCTGCATCTGCGGTCCAGTCCGAGTAATCACTGGAGTATTCACTAGAGTTGGTGAATGAAGGGACAAAGGAAGGAAGGGAATTAAAAATCAAGCAAAGAACAAATTGCTTCACAAAGCAAATTCAGAGTAAACTGCTTTATACAATATTAATATAACCCCAGACAAGATTGTTAAGATTGGAGTTAAGGCTGTAATAGTAACACTATTAAAAAGTTGCAGTTAAAAAAGGAATACAAACCCATAATATTTTAAGAGACTGTAAATTAGGGCTGCAATTTAAAACATTCTAGGATGTCTGGAAATTCATATTTATGGTTCTGCCAACAATTTTAACTCCGTTCCTTTACTGGTTTTTAGCCTCTTTTACCAGTGGGACTGCCCATAAATTCACACATTTTAAAGTCACAGGGATCACTGATCATCTAGTTTTACCTATGGCATACAACCCAAGACAAAGAACCTCACTCAATTTCTACATCAAGCCCAAAACTACAGTATGAGGAAGAACGTATCTTTCAGAAAGATCTGTATTTTGTTAAATAAATTACATAACATGAACCTATCCTCCTGGCATGTATCAGGTACACCAGTACATGACAGATATTTACTTGTAACCAGAGTTCTTCAAGATGACTCTATATATTAGAGATTCCAAGGCCAGAAGGGACCAACTGTGATCATCTAGTCTGACACAGGCCATAGAACTTCCCCAACAGAATACCTGAAGCATATCTTTTAGAAAAACATCCAATCTTCAAACGTAAGAACTGCCAAACTAGGTCAGACCGATGGTCCATCTAGCCCAGTATCCTGTCTCCAACAGTAGCCAGTACCACAGCTTTGGGGGAGTATACAGAACAGGGCATTTGGGAGTGATCCACCTCATCTTCCTCTCCCACCTTCTGGCAGTCAGACGTTTAGGTTCATCCTGAGAATGGGGTTGAATCCCTGACCATCTTAGCTAATAGCCACTGATAGACCTATCCTCCATGAACTTACCCCATTCTTTTTTGAACCCAGTTACAGTTGTGGCCATCACAACATCACAGGGCAACAAGTTCCACAGGTTAACTGTGCATTGTGTGAAAAAATAAACTTCTTATTCTTTGTATGTAATCTGCTGCCTATTAATTTCACCAGATGACCCCTGGTTTTTGTATTGAGGGAAAGGGTAAATAAAACTTCTCTTTTCAGTTTTTCCACACCACTCAAACTAAATGGTCCTAATCTTTTTAGTCTTTCCTCATATGGAAGCCGTTCCATACTCTTGATCATCTCTAAACTTTCCCAGTCCCAGTATATTCTTTTTTTACATAGGATTACCAAAACTGGACACAGTATTCAAGGTATACATGCACCATGGATTTATTAAGTGGCATAATGATATTTTCTGTCTTTTCTATCCCTTTCCTAACAGTTCCTAACACAATGTTAGATTTTGTGATCGTTGCAGCACATTAAGCTGAAGTTTTCAGAGAACTATCCATGATAACTACTAGATCTCTTTCTTGAGGGGGTAACAGCTAATTTAGAA
This sequence comes from Lepidochelys kempii, assembly GCF_965140285.1. Taxonomy (NCBI): domain Eukaryota; kingdom Metazoa; phylum Chordata; order Testudines; family Cheloniidae; genus Lepidochelys; species Lepidochelys kempii. The sequence continues at coordinate 62,821,104 of NC_136382.1, forward strand.
CCTATCATTATATATGTGTAATTGGGATTATTTTTTTCTAATACGCATTACTCTGCACTTATCAATGCTGAATTTCATCTGCCATTTTGTTGTCTAGGCACCCAGTTTTGTGAGAACTCCCTGTAGCTCTTCACAGTCAGATTTTGACTTAACTATCTTGAAAAACTGTGTATCATCTGCAAACTTTGCCACTTCACTATTCACTCCCTTTTCCAGATCATTAATGAACAGGCTGAACAACACAGGTCCCAGTACAGATCCTTGGGGGAGCCTACTACTCATCTCTTTCCATTGTGAACAATAACCATTTATTCCTGCCCTTTGTTTCCTATCTTTTAACCAGTTACTGATCACTGAGAGAACCTTCCCTTCTAATCCCATGACTACTTAGTTTTCTTAAGAGCTTTTGATGAGGGACCTTATCAAGCCAACTACACTAAACTGGTTAGATCACCCTATCCACGTTGTTGCTGATACCCTCGAAGAACGTTAATACATTGGTGACGCATAACTTCCCTTTATAAAAGCTGTTTTGCTTTGTGTAGGTTGGAAGTGGATTGAGGGCATAGAAATGTACAAGGCAGGCTGTTTCTGTGTGCTGGACATTTCCCTGTGCAGTTAAGCAGTATGACATAACAGGATGTTGATGTACACCAAGATTTCATGGGAATCCTCTAGAGAGATCTCTAGGAAACTTTCCTAGAGGTACTCGGCAATCCTCTGCCAAAGGTTCCTTAGCAGAGCTCCTTTGTTTCTTCCCTCATTGAAGGAAACTTTCCCATGCCATTCTGCAATCATTTGAGCAGGGACCAAAGTGGCATACAGGTGAGAAGCATAGGGACTCGGTTGGAAGCTGCAAGTGTGCAGTAGATGCACCCTTGCTTCGTTGTTTCCTCTCAAGAATGAGATATCTGCTATAAGTTTTGGCCTGTGGAAAAGGGTAGGAAAATTTAGAATATTGTTCCTAGTTGACTGCATTGTGGCCCTTTCATATTGCTTTTCTATCCATGGAAAATGCCCCCCGCCCAGGAGTAAACTCACCATGCTTGGGGTGTTCGCCAACATGTGTGCTTGTCAAGGGTCAGTGAGAAAGTGACTGATATGTTACTAAAGGTGTATTTTAATAGACTGGTTCAAAGGTGTGCGTGTACTTAACAATCATGCTTCTGTGTTTTGTTCCTTGTGCTTCTGCAGATGTGGCCTTCCCCTTCAGCAGATTCAAAACTCTTTCTCATGCCCTCCCCAAACTCTGCCTGTGCATTACTTTCCACTTTCTACAAAAACAACGAGGAGTCCAGTGGAACATTAAAGACTAACAGATTTATTTGGGCATAAGCTTTCGTGGGTTGAAAACCCCACTTCTACAGATGCATGGAGTGAAAATTACAGATACAGGCATAAATATACTGGCACATGAGCAGAAGGGAGTTACCTTACAAGTGGAGAACCAATGTTGAGAAGGCCAATTCAGTCAGGGTGGATGTGTCCACTCCCAATAATTGATGAGGAGGTGTCAATACCAAGAAAGGGAAAATTGCTTTTGTAGTGAGCCAGCCACTCCCAGTCCCTAGTCAAACCCAAATTAATGGAGTTAAGTTTGCAAATGAATTGTAGCTCTGCAGTTTCTCTTTGAAGTCTGTTTATGAAGTTTTTGTTGTTGAAGGATGGCTACTTTTAAATCTGTTATTGAATGTCCAGCGAGACTGAAGTGTTCTCCTACTGGCTTTTGTATGTAACCATTCCTGATGTCTGATTTGTGTCCATTTATTCTTTTACATAGAGACTGTCTGGTTTGGCCAATGTACATGGCAGAGGGGCACTGCTGGCACATGATGGCATATATCACATTAGTAGATATGCAGGTGAATGAGCCCCTGATGGTGTGGCTGATGTGGTTGGGTCCTATGATGGTGTCGCTAGAGTAGATATGGGGACAGAGTAGGCAATGGGGTTTGTTACAGGGATTGGTTCCTGGGTTAGTGTTTCTGTGGTGTGTAGTCACTGGTGAGTATTTGTTTCAGGTTGGGGGGCTGTAAGCGAGGACTGGCCTGCCTCCCAAGGTCTGTGAGAGTGAGGGATCGTTTTCCAGGTTAGGCTGTACATTGTTGATGATGTGCTGGAGAGGTTTTAGCTGGGGGCTGTATGTGATGGCCAGTGGTGTTTTGTTATTTTCCTTGTTGGACCTGTCCTGTAACAGGTGACTTATGAGTACCCATCTTGCTCTGTCAATCTGTTTCCTCACTTCCCCAAGTGGGTATTGTAGTTTAGAGAATGATTGATAAAGATCTTGTAGGTGCTTGTCTCTGTCTGAGGGATTGGAGCAAATGCGGTTGTATCTTAGGGCTTGGCTGTCCTCACTTCCAGTCAGCCCCTCAACCTGAAACATACTCAGCTCGGAAAGTCCGCCTCCCCTGGTGTCTCCTCTCCCACCAAGCATTTGTGTGTGTGTGTGTGTGAGAGAGAGAGAGTGTGTGTGTGTCTGTTTGGTGGTTGTTTCGGTGCAATAAAAGCCAAGTTTTTGAATGATAAGTAATCTTTATTTGTTTCCTGCAAATTGTGACAGCAGGTGGCAGCAACACATACACACGCAGTTTAATTATTTGCTTAGATAGAATCCTAGGCCACAAAAATCACAAGTGCTTCCTAGCAAAACTCGATTTCCTTAAGCATTATAGTCCCAAGCTTAATAATATACATTACTAATTCTCAATTTCAAAGTATTCCCTCAAAGCCTCCCTGATTCGAACTGCCCCCTGTTGTGCCCTTCAAATAGCCCTGGTATCTGGCTGCTCAAAATCAGCATTCCAGCAGCGTGCCTCAGCAGTGCACCCCTGAGCAAACTTTTCACCCTTACCAACACAAAGAAGATGGAGCTAGGCTGTTCTCAATGGTGGCAGATGACAGAACAAGGAGCAATGGACTCAAGTTGCAGTGCAGGAGGTCTAGGTTGGATATTAGGAAAAACTATTTCACTAGGAGGGTGGTGAAGCACTGGAATGGGTTACCTAGGGAAGTGGTGGAATCTCCATTCTTAGAGATTTATAAGGCCCAGCTTCACAAAGCTCTGGCTGGGATGATTTAGTTGGGGATTGGTCCTGCTTTGAGCAGGGGGTTGGACTAGATGACCTCCTGAGGTCTCTTCCAACCCTAATCTTCTATGATTTTATTACACATGCGTCATGCACCTTTCCAGACCACCCCGCATTGATGCCAGTCAAACACCTGCGGTGATCCAGAAATCCCTGCAACAATATGGAGAAGTACCACTTCCTATTGCAAGGTGGTCTGGTTCCAAAATTGGAATATGCATGCCATCTATTGTCCCTCCACAGTTAGGGAAACCCATTTATTCAAAGCCATCCACTATCTCATGCCCATTGCCAAGAGTCATGGTTCTTCATAGCAGGATGCGATTAATGGTCCTGCACACTTGCCTTAATGCAGACCCTATGGTTGACTTCCTGACTCCAAACTGATTCGCGACTAACTGGTAGCAGTCTGGAGTTGCCAGCTTCCATACAGCAATCACCATGCTCTTCTCTGCTGAGAGGGAAGCTCTTATTTAGGTGTCCTTGTGCCACAGGGCTGGGGCAAGCTCTGCACGCAGTTCCAGGAAGGTTGCTTTCCTCCTCTGAAAATTCTATAGCCACTGTTTGTCATCCCAGACCTTCATGGGACTATGATCCCACCACTCAGTGCTAGTTTCCTGAGCCCAAAAGCAACGGTCCACCATGTTCAGCTGTTCCTTGAATGCCAAAAGTAATCTAATGTTGTTCCTATCCATGTCAGACAGCACGTCAGGCAAGTGTGAATCCTGTTGAGTTAGGAACTTCACGATTACCTACACTGCCATTTGCGATGTGTTACTGATAGCTAGCAGAGCATTGGAGAACAGTGCAGAATCCATCCTTTCACAGAGATGGCAGGGTAAACAGCAAACAAGGGCCATTGATAAATGCCATGAACCAAAAATTGAATCACATGGAATGCTGGGATGGAAAGCAATGCATCATGGGAGGTTGAGCCAGGACCCATGATGTGCTGTGATCCAATCCGCCTTCCCACAAAATCTAGCAGCAGAAGGTGGCAAGTTGAATTGTGGGATAGCTACCCATAGTGCACTGCTCTCACTGTCAATGCTAGTGCCCCAAGTGTGGACATGCTCTGCCAACAAAGGGAGTGTAGCGTGAACATGCCAACAAAACTCTGCAGTGTAGACAAGGCCAAAGGCAAGCACATATACCTTCCTTTGTGCAGGACACCCCTTTGATTTCTGCCTTGGCAGGGCTGCGGTGTTTGGAACATGTTTTAATAAAATCATACAGGGGAATCTTATAACTTTACATGCAGTGTTGCCACACATATTTTACCAGGACAATACTGACCTGCAAATTATGAGTTTTCAAATGGTACCTTACAAAGCATACTTTGTACAAAGATTATTACAATAGGGTGTCGGGTGTGAACATGGGGTGTATTCCATCACAGACAATACTTTAGATTTGTCATTCACTTTGATTTAAAAATAGTGGATGAAGAATCCACTACAACGACCCTTACTGAGTTTTTCCAATGGTTAATTACACTCACTGTTAAAAATTTACCCCACTTCCAGTCTGAATTTGTCTAGCTTCAACTTTCAGCCATTGGATCGTGTTATACCCCACTCTACTACAAGACTGAAAAGTTCATTATTAAATATTTGTTTCCCATGTAGGCACTTACAGATTGAAATCAAGTCAGCCCTTGACCTTCTCTTTATTAAAATAAATAGATTGAACTCCTTTAGTCTATAAGGTAGGTTGTCTACTCCTTTAATCATTCTCATGACTCCTCTCTGAACCCTCTCCAATTTATCAACTTCTTTTTTGAATTGTGGACACCAGAACTGGATGCAGTATTCCAGCAGCAGTTGCACCAGTGTCAAATGCAGAGGCAAAATAATCTCTCTACTACTCGATTCCCCTGTGTATGCATCTAAGGATCGCATTCGCCTTTTTGGCCACAGCATCGTATTGGGAGCTCATGTTCACCAGATATCCACCTACCCTCCCCAAATCTTTTTCCAGAGTCACTACTTCCCAGGATAGAATCCCCCATCCTGTACAGCCTACAGTCTTTATTTCTAGATATGTACATTTAGCCATATTAAAAAATATATTTTTGCTTGCACTCAGCTTACCAATTGATCCAGATCACTTTCTATTAATGACCTGTCCTCTTCATTGTTTACCACTCTCTCAATTTTCTGTTATCTGCAAACTTTATCAGTGATTATTTTATGTTTTATTCCAAGTCATTCATGAAAATGTTAACTAGAGTAGGTCCAAGAACAAATCTCTGCAGGACCCCTCTAGAAACACACCTGCTCAATGATGATTCCACATTTACAATTACATTTTGAGAACTATCAATTACCCAGTTTTTAATCTATTTAATTTGTGCCATGTTAATTTTATATCATTCTAATTTCTTTAATCAAAATGTCACATAGTACCAAGTCAAATGTCTTTCAAAAGTTTAAGTGTATTATATCAACACTATTACCTTAATCAACCAAGCTTGTAATCTAATTTAAAAAAAGATATCAAGTTAGTTTGCCAGGATCTATTTTCCATAAATTAATATTGATTTGCATTAATCATATCATCCTCCTTTAATTCATTATTATTCCAGTCCCATATCAGCCACTCCATTACCGGGCCTAGGATCCACAACATACTGACAGGCCTGGGTCATCCCATTGACCCTTTTTAAAAATTGGCACAACATTAGCTTTCTTTCAGTCTTCTGGAACTTCCCTAGTGCTCCAAGACTTATTGAAAATTAACATTAACAGCCCAGTGAGCTCCTCAGCTAGCTTTTTTAAAACTCATAGATGCAAACTATCTCAATCTGCTGATTTAAAAATCTCCAACTTTAGTAGCTGCTGTTTAACTTCCTCCTGAGATACTTGTGGAATTGAAAATGTTATCATCATATGAAGAGACTACTTAATATACTTAATACGCAACTACTTAATACGTAATCTGTTTTTTTCCCAAATACAGAGCAGAAATATTTATTGAACACTTCTGCCTTTTCTGCATTATCATCAATAATTCTACCATTTCTATCTCATAATAGACCAAAACCATTGTCAGGATTTGTTTTGTTCCTAAGATATTTATGCTCCTCCTTATTGTCCTTATCTTTGCTGGACAGTTTTCTCTTTGTCTCTCTTTACTTCCCCTACCAATTTTCCACAATTCTTAGCTTCTGATTTATATTCATAACTACCAACTTCCCCTTTCTTCCATTTGTTATATGTATATATTTTATAGCTACTTCCACTTCCCCTCTAAATTAGGTCAGTTTTTTAACCAATATGGCCTTCTTTTATTTTGACTTTTGGAGCATCTAATGAAGCATTCTTAAACAATTCCAAATTATCACTGATATTTTTCTGGTTACATTCTTCCTCCTGATTTGGCTCATAATTGTTTTCAGCGTTGTGAAACTGGCCCTATTAAAGCACCAAGTATATATATATTACTGGTCTGGATTTTATTTAGTTTGCACATTATAACTATGACCAAGTTGTGATCACTTGTACCTAAGCGACCATTAATTTTTTGTTCTGTGCTCAATTCTTCTTTATCTGTCAAGATGAATTCTAATATAGAATTTCCTTGTGTTTGCTGCAACACTTTTGAATTAGGATATTGTCAACAGTAATATTTAGAAATTCCAAGGATATTTTAGTATTGGCAGTATGAGACCTCCAGCATATGCCAATCAAATTGAAGTCCCCCATTATAATGCAACTTTTTCCCCTATGCATTATAAATAGATGCATAACTAGGTGGCCATCCTGTTCCCTAGTGTGGTCTGTAGCAGACACCAACTAATACCCCATATTGTGCTTTATCTGTTGGGGCACTGATCCATAAGCATTCAGGATCACTTTCTTTCAAGTTACATTTGACTCAGAAATAGGTAATGCCATTTTTGACAGAGTGCCACTCCCCTTCCCCTTTTGCCCACTTGATCCTTTCTAAATAAGTTATAACCATTTATTGTAACATTCAAATCATGCCACCAGGTTTCAGTTATGCCAACTAGATCAAATTTATGCTCAAACAAGCAATTCCAATTTCTCTTGTTTGTTACCCAGGCTTCTAGAGTTAGCAATTAAAATATTTCTTCTCTTCATATGAGGAAATGACCTCACCTTGTGCAGTAATGGGGGTTCTTTGAGATATGTGCCCTATGGGTGCTCCACCATAGGTGTATCTGTGCTCCTGCGCCTCTAATGGAGATTCTAACTAGCAGTGTCCATTCAGCCCACACACATACTTTCCCTCCCTTGTGGTCTGCCTCGAGATTATTTAGCACTACATGGGCAAACCTCACTCCGTTTATTCTCTAACTCAGAGCCCCTTATGGAGAACTCCAAAGTAGAGGAGAGAAAGGTGGTTTGTGGAGCATCCATAGGGACACATATCTCAAAGAACCAATGTGAGTAACTTCCTCTTCTTTGAGTAGCGTTCCTATGGGTGCTCCACTATAGGTGACTTCATAGTAGTATCCCCCATGGAAGGCTGGGCCTTTGGATTGGAGTCTGTTACTACAGAGAGTACTGTGTAGCTGAAGATGGCATCAGAGGCCAAATCTCCAGTGATCACATAATATTCTGCTTAAGTGTGGGCAGAGGCCCATGTCACTGCTCTGCAGATTTCTGAGATAGCGACATCTTTAAGAAATGTGACCGAGCTAGAAACTGATCTTGTGGAGTGTATACAGATTCCAGAGGGAGGCAACAAGTTGTGCCCTTGATAGCAGTGATTAACGCAAGCAAAGACCCATCTGCACAGTCTTTGAGACGATATTATGGAGCCTTTGGATCTTTCCACGAATGAAAGTAAGTCCTTAGTCCAGTTCAAGTAGAAGGCTCGTGCTCTTCTAATATCTAGCATATGCATAATTGCCTCCCTGTAGTCACAACGTGGTTTTGGGGAAAAAACAGGAAGATGGATCTGCTGTTTTGGAAAGAGGAGGTAACTTCAGGGAGAAACTTGGGATGCGGCCTCAGAGTTACTTTGTCTTTAAAATAAAGACCATGTATGGTGGGTGTGCCAGCTATTTCTCCTATGCACCTAGCTAAGTTGATGGCAATTAGATACGATGTCTTCATGGACAGGTGTAAGAGAGAGTAAGTTGCCATGGGCTCAAAAGGAAGTCTAGTCAAAGCTTTGAGAACCAGATTAAGATCCCAGGGCAGAGTGGGTGGTATCAAATGCAGGAAAAGATTCCCAATGCACTTAAAGAATCTATGTGTCAGTGGATGAGCAAACACTGATTATCTGTCTACCTGATGGTGAAAAGCCGTTATGGACACAATATGGAACTTAAGGGAGCTGAGTGAGAGTTTTGATCTCTTGAAGTCTAAAATGTAGTCTAAAATCAGCTGGAGGGAAGACAAGATTGAGTCTGTGTGCTTACAAAGACACCAAACTTGGAATCCTTTCCATTTTTGTTGGCAAGTACATTGAGTGGTTGAATTCTGGCTGTGCAGCAACACGTCTTTCACCTCATCAGAGTATTCTAACTCTATGTCTTGGAACCAAGAAGGAAACAAGTCTGGAAGTGGAGGACCTGCAGGTTGGAATGAAGGATCAGCCCATTGCTTTGAGAGAGAAGGTGAGGAATGGGACTCAGAGAAACCAGAGAACATATTGCCATCTGTGTCAGATAAGGGAACCAGACTTGTCTGGCCAGGAGGGGGCTCTCAGAATAACTTGCTTTGTCTCATCGAATTTTCAACAGGACCTTGCATAGAAAAGGAAATGGGGGAAAGACATACAAGAGGTCCCTGTCCCAGGGGAGGATGAGGGCGTCTCCCAGTGAATGTTTCCCCAGGTCGGCCCTAAAGCAGTAACAACAACATTTCTTGTCCCAGTAAGTAGCAAAGAGATCTGTAGTTGGGGTTCCCCAAAGGGCAAATATGACTCAAAGCATCTTTGAATTTAGTTCCCATTTGTGGTTGTGAGAAAAGTTCCGACAGACTGTTGGCTGTCACATTCTGTATCCCTGGTAGACAGAGAGCTGAGATGAGCATGTTGTGACAGATGCACCAGTTCCAAAGTTTGAGTGCTTCCATGCAGAGGGAGGGAAATCTAGCACCACCCTGGCAATTTACATAAAACATACAGGTCAGATTGTCCATCATGATCTTTGAATGGATATTCTTGATGAAAGGCAAAAAGTGTGCCCAGGCGTTCTTGATGGCCTTTAGCTTCAAAACATTGATATGGAGGGTCACTTTTGTGGAAGACCACTTGCCTCGAACCTTGCGGTTGTGCAAGTGAGCTCCCCAGCCTATTAGGGAGGCATACACATTAGAGACAGTGGCGGTGGTGGCAGCACGAATGAAATGCCTGCTCGGATATTGGATGGGTCTTTTCACCAGTCCCAGGAGTGCTTTACTATAGAGGGCAGTGATATCAGTTTGGTTAGTCTATCCCCGTTCAAGGAATAGACAGAAGTGAGTCACATCAGAAGACACCTCATGAATATCCAGGTGTTTGGGGTGACAAAGGTGCAGGCTGCCATATGACCTAGCTGAAGGCAGTTCCTGGCTGATGTTTAACGGCTGGCCTGAACTGTCTCTATGAGACTCATAAGGGTAGTGAGTCTGTGTAGAGCAGAGGTTCTCAGACTTTTGTATTGGTGACCCCTTTCACACAGAAAGCCTATGAGTGCGACCCCCCCCTTACACATTAAAAACACTCTTTTATATATTTAACACCATTATAAATGTTGGAGGCAAAGCTGGATTTGGGGTGGAGGCTGACAGCTTGCAACCCGCCATGTAATAGCCTCGCGATCCCCTGAGGGGGCCCAACCCTCAGTTTGAGAACCCCCAGGCTATTACCTTGAACTGTCCCTTACAATATGTGCTAAGTACTGTACATATGCTAAACAATCTGTTCCACTTTGCATTTTGCTATCATGTTGAGAGTACCTTTCCTAGACCCGAAGAAGAGTTCTGTGTAAGTCAAAAGCTTGTCTCTCTCACCAAAAGAAGTTGGTCCAATAAAAGATCCACCTTTTCTCTCATATAAATTGTTAGTTATATTTTCTCTTGTTATCCATTTCAGTCTTCTCTTTCTTCTAGTTTTTTCTCCTTTTTGTTTTTTTTTTGGCTTAAACTCTGTTTTGCTCTCTTGCTTTTCTGGTCCATCTCCCCTGCTAACTCCTTCCTCTTCATTTCCCTAACCACCTGAAAGCTGTCTGCCATGGAACAAGTGCCCATTTCAAGTTTCATAGGACTAAGCTGCATGGCTGAGTAGAGCATCTTTGACCAGTTAGCTACTGTCTACACCTGTAAATATATATATAAATATATATAAATATAAATAAAAAAGCTGCCCACAAAGCCGGCTGCATTATGTGCTACTGCCAGAATAGAGAGAGAAAGCAGGCAATTTTCAAGGAAGTGCCAAAAACTTTACCTGACAACTAGGTAGCTTTCTATTAGCAGTTTCTTTTCAGCTTTCCACATCCCCAACTGCCACCTCAGATTAGTCTAATGCAGGGGTTCTCAAACTTCATTGCACCGCAACCCCCTTCTGACAACAAAAATTACTTCACGACCCCAGGAGAGAGACTGAATCCTGAGCCCACCCCAGCCCCACTGCCGGGGGTGGGTGGGGAGGGGCACCAAAGCCCGAGCCTCACTGCTCTGGGCAGGGAGGCCAAAGCTGAAGCTCAAGGGCCTGCAACCCCCAGGGACCTGCAACCTGAGCCCAGCCACTCAGGGCTGAAACCCTCTGGCTTTGGCTTCGGCCCTGGGCAGTGTGGCTTGGGCTTCAGCCCTGGGCCCCAGCAAATCTAAGCCAGCCCTAGTGACCCCATTCAAAGGAGACTACGACCCATTTTGGGGTCCCGACCCACAATTTGAGAACCGCTGGTCTAATGCCTCCTGAAATTATACCTCCCACCCGCCCCAAAAAGGTTAGGAAACACCTCCTGAAAAATTAAGTTTCACAGATTCCTCTGAATTTAACACTCAAAAGCTGCAAGACTCTGTTTTCATATCTTTTAAGTTCTTAAGCATTTTCTCTCTTCTATGTGCATAATGCTCATTAATGATAATGAAACATGCAGAGAGGACAGAATCCTTAAAAGTTATAATATTTTACTTATTACTGTATTCTATCACTTACCTAGAACTACCATCACTGTGCCATGCTTTCTCTTCATCTTCTGATGTTCCACCACTGGCAACAACTGCTTCTCCTTCCTAACAAGGAAATGATAGATATTTACTTTGTGGTGTTAAACTGAAAACTGTAATTACAGTTAATACTTGACAGAATCATTATAATTCAAAGTCTGTGACGTTTTCCATTAGAAGCTGTGTCTTTCAGGGGCTTATAAGTCAACCATTAAATACAAATTTTCAACTTAAGTACTTATTTTCTTTAAGATGATTTAGTTGAATTCTTTGCTATTTAAATAAGAGCAACAACAACAAATGTATAATGTACGGAAGGCAGACATCTAGTGGATGGAGGACTGGACTGTGACCCAGGTCCTTAGTTCTGGTATTGATTTCCTGTGACCTAACTTAGGTCCTTGGTTCTGGTATTGATTTCCTGTGACCTTCAGAAGTCACTAAGGGTTTTCTACCTTGGAACAATCAAGAAAATTAATCTGAATTAACAAAAGGTGTGAATGTAAAGTACATTAATTAAAACGCATTAAACCCTTGTGTGAACACATTCATTCAGAATTGAAGTGGCCATAATTTGGTTTATCTTAATTCAGTTAATACAGCCACTTCAATTCTGAATGTGAGGGCATGGCTACACTGGAAACTTCAAAGCGCTGCTGCGGGACCGTTCCCACGGCAGCGCTTTGAAATGCGAGTGTGGTCGCGAGCGAGCACCGGGAGACAGCTCTCCCAGCGCTCCTGGTAATCCACCTCCACGAGGAGATTAGCTTGGAGCCTGTCCACACTAGCGCTTTAAAGCGCTTGGACTTGCTCAGCTCAGGGGGGCCACCTGAGCCAGCAAGTTAGAGCGATATAAAATGTAAGTGTAGACAAGCCCTGAGTGTCCACACAGGGTTTAACACAGAGTAACTAATCCACTTTAAATTCACACCTTTAGTTAATTTGGATTACTTTTCCTGAGTGTCCCCATGTAGACAAGCCCTTCTCTTTATGTCTCTGTTTCCCCTCTAACACTTTGTTCTGTCTATTTAGATTGTTAGCTCCTTGGGGCAATGACTATCTCTTACTTTGCATATGGACAGTACCTGCTACAATGGAGCTCTGATCTCAGTTGGGGCATCTATGCACAACTGTAATACTAATATACAACAGTGGCATAAATGCTTTCGGTCAAATGTTTCTGTGTTTCTGCAACTAAAATATATGCATCCATTTAGTTTTAGTCTGTACTATGGACCCAAATATCTTATTTTTTTTTTTAATTAAAAACCATTTCCATTTAATGGTCCACTGACCGAAGGTAGAAATTAGCTACATAGCATCCACTGTAACTACTTTTCCTTAATGCTTAGGTATACCATAAATAATGCACTGCATAAAATTCATACCACATATTGAAAGTAAACACTGAATCCCACAAAAATAGCTAAAATATATCTTGTCTATTCGCAAGAACAGTGCACGATATTGGAATAGCTCATTTACAAAAAGGCTTTTTTGGAAGGGAAATACAATTCTATTGTTTAAAAAAAATTACAAATACAAGCAAGCTGGGGAACTTTAAATTAAATTGGAATGTTGGGTAAGAAAAGTTTAAAAGAGACTTAAATCCATTAAAGCCAATTCTAATGCTGTATCATAATTATGTAGATCAAATATTTCAAAGATGAAGAACAAGAAGTTTAAGTATAAGAATGTATACAAATATTAATCATGTTTTCAGTTTGTTTCTATTATGAAGTGGCTAAAATACACTGTGGAGTTCAGTGTTTGCTGCATCAATTTTCAGTTAAAATATACTGAACAAACAAGATTTTTCTTTTAAAATGCCAGATCTGTACATTCCCATAGGGTTTTGTAAGACAATCTGGATACTTTCATTCTCACACACTATCAGCAATAAAGCCCATGCAGACCACATTCTGTCATAAGTTACACTTGTGCAACCTCTTTGTATTCAGGGGTATTGCACAGGTGTAACAGAAGAGATTTAAAACCTGCAACTGGAACTTGGTTAACAATTTTAGAAGAAATTAAATCCAGATTTATGTCCCATCATTGCACTGAATCTGCAGTGGTAATGAGTCAAAAGCCTTTTTTCTGTCACTGAAGTAAGTTGATATGACTAACATTTACAAGAACTGCTCCGTAAAAAGGTGCCATTGTTACACAGTTACCTTTCAGAGCAGGTCATTTTAAAGTGTTTAACAAAGATCAAGGGACATCTAAAACAAAAACAACACCGGTCCACTTATTTGCAACACCAACTAAGTGACCCACAATTGAATGTTCAGCTATCTGTCCACACATCCTGGTTCTTAGGATTGCACCTAACACTGTGATATCTAATCTACTCTACTCTTTCTCCAAAGATGCCCCCTCTAGAATAAATTGTGGGCACAATGGCAGTACAAAACAAGGCAGATTGCAAGTGCCTTGTTACACTAATTCAATGAAAATAAGAATATCCTTGGTTTTGCAACACTTGTTTCTCCTTCCCCTTCCACAATCTCTCTCTTTAAATCATTTATTTTATCATCGGCAAAGTAACTTTTTTCTGTGTTGGAAAATTATGAGCAGAGTTCCCTTAACTACTGATAATGCTGGTCCCTGACTAACTACCTGGGTATGTTGAAACAATTTTATTATGTCATGTAAATCTCACATGCTAATACTGGGATGGTTTGTCCCTGAATTTGTGTAAGAACTTGGTCATATTCTTACCTATAAAACACTACAGACCCAAGATAAAATTTAAACACTCAAGCTCAATATGCATGTCTAAACAAGTAATTTCCCCTCAATTTTGCATGCCTTTCCCTAAACAGTCAGCTTTTTGTGCCATGACCAAGGGACATATTTTTAAAACTCTCTACACACATAATTTATGCATATCCAAATCTGGGTTTGAGAGTCCAGGTTAGGCACATAAAGATGTTTGTGCACACTTAGAAATCTGAACCTGCATTTTTAGGAACTCTATTTAAACACAATATTTGTATATGGAAGAGGTGTCTTTACCAAAATGCAATATAAAAATTTACATACAGTTATAATTTTGATCGGCATAAATTTAAATGATGCATGCATTTTAATGGTTTTTTTTTTTCATTTAAACCTTGCCAGAAGTAAAACTTTTTATATTAGAAATGATAGAAATTACATCCTTCTGGCTATAAATAATTAATTCTACCCTTACTGAAGCTTATCCCACTTAAGTATTTTATTTCAGACCACTTTCATTTTATTTTATTATATATAAAATGTGTATAATATGATTCCACCTGTGTTTTTGCTGTTTCATTTACAGTTGTATGAAACCTACAGAAATCTGCTATTCATGCTTCAATCCTTCCATGTAAACCTTGCTAAACTTGTAAACTCCATATACAAAAAAAAAGTCTGACCTGTGCAGACTGAAATGTATGCTGAGATGCTTAAAATTAATACCTTTTGTGTTTATGTCAATGTTTTCATCTCTGGGCATTTTTTTAAATACAGATTTTGACCCAATTTGATCCACTATACACTGTGGAGAATGAAGTACATGTTACATGTGAAGTAGCATTTGCAGGTGTAATTTAAATTTCTCTTGAAAATAAGCATTCCAAATATATATACAAATAGTTTATATAAATTAACACCTTTCCACATTCTTACAGTAAATTTGTAGGCATAGTTGAAAGATTGCCAATGCACTTGTTATTACCTGTACACTTGTGAAAAGTTAGCTCAGTATCTAATTTAACCATAAAAAGTAATCAACAATAAACGTTTGCTTTTGAACTTGAGCAACAATATTTAGCATAACAACATAAACAAGTTATAATGCACCCTACTGATTCAGAGTCTTACATCTGAAGAACTGTTTCCATTTTCTAACTCTTCAGCAGGCCTGGCAGTTTCTTCCAATGCATATCTGGTACGGTAATTGTGCTGGTTTGCCTGTTGCTTTCTTGAGTCTCCAGTATCTAATATATGATCATGAGAATGGTTCTATAAGGATATGAAAATTATGTAAGAATCAATATATACTTGAACACAAATGATTTTCTGTAAAACCTTAGATTAGTGTTCTGTTAATTAATAAAGTTCTAGTACGGCTTAGATTTTTTCTGGAATTTTGTCGTGGCAAAAATGTACATTTTACAAACAGTTCAAAAATCATAAAATTGAGAGCAAGGGTCAAGAAAGTCAAATGCTAATAAACGGAAACTCAATGAAAACCTATGCACATGCGCTTAAGGGCTGTAACTGTCATTCAGTACATCTCTGGACCACTGTATTTCTCTCAGACATAAAATAAAATTTATCTTGACTTACCAAAATTTCCTCGATCTTAATTACAAAGTCCAAAGAATGGCCTCTAAGCCTGCATACATCTATGTCAGACCTGTCAGCCACTGACAGAAGGGGGTGCCACCAGCTACACCAAAGAACCTGCCACTGAAACAGGTTCCATTGCAACTGATATCCCTTGTGGACTGAAATTTATTAATGAGCTTATATGCACTAAAACAAACTGTAAATTCCTACTGCAGAGCATTTCTTTATGAACCAATCTGAATGAACTGAAAGAGTAAGATGTATTCATTTGGCCAATGAAATTCCACCATTCCTTGTTTGGAGTACCTGTGGAGCTTGTAACTCAGAGAAAGGAAATTTTTGGTAAGTCAAGAAATTTTCCTATTCTTTTTTGTTTATAAGGTCCACAGATCTGTTCATCTAATGGGATTTTATCACAGTGTCTTCAGGCTGGCCATCAAGCAGAACTACACACAGGGCTAAAAACTCCTCCTCTACTTCTAGAAGATCACAGTCTGGGGTACCCTCCTATCAAAGTCAGCATCCACCAATGCCTCAATATTTAGCTTATACATTTTTGAGAAGGTATGGATGGACAATCAAGCGGCTGTTTTGCAGATTCCATCATATGGTTTGTAAGATCTTTCAGCCCAGGAAGCTGCTACTATTCACAGCAAGTGAGCTTTGCTGCTGTTTTCTGGAGAGAGACAATGCATCCATTAAGCCTCAAACACAGCCATCCTGAATTAGTAGATTTGTATGCCCTCTTTCCTTTAGATGCCAAATAATAGAGAATATTAGAGCATTTGACTTACGAATAATCTGTGCATGAGAGATGTAGATCTTGAGGCCTCTATGAACACCCAACATCTGTCAGAGCTCTCTTGGGTCAGATGGTTTTGAAAAAACAGGGAAATACAATTTGGGGGGTTCTGTGAAAATCTGAGTTAATTTTGGGGATAAAGGATGATCTGTTCGAAGAACCAGCTTATAATAGTGGACTATGCTGTACTGTACCTCAACAGAAAAAAGTTTTAAACCCCAAGCTCCAACACCCACCAGGCAGAGATGATGGCTACCAGGAAAGCCATATTCCTGGGGAGGAAATATATGCAGTCCTTCCTGAAGGGATCAGAAGGACACAGAATCAGGGTATAAAGAGCTAAACTGAGGGGGACCTTGGGGGAGCTCAATTAATCCTAGGAAATGCCTGACATCACAGCAAAAAGAGATTTCTTCCTGCCTGTGGAAAAAAGTATCCTAGATAATGCAGCCACTTATCTTTTAATGCTGAAACTGTAAGATCTTTGATCAGATCCTCCTGTAACTATCCCAAGATCTGTGATATAGATGCCAAAGGAGGAGAGAAGCTAAGTTTCTTGCACCACAGCTTGAACTTCCACCTGGCCTAGAATAAAGAATTTGTGGAAACTTTTCTAGACGTCAGAAGAGTGGAGATTATACTTTCTGAGTATCCTCTCTCTCATGGGAGAGTGGTCAGAATTCAGGCAAGTTAGTCTTAAACACTCTTGACTTCAGTGACAAATTGGTCCGTGGGACGCCAGTCCTATCTTAAGGAAGGACAATGGAGTTGAACTGAACCATACTGAGGAGATCAGAGAACCAGGGCCAATACAAAGCCATTAATATTACCAATCAATGCCCTCTCCCTCTTTATATACTGGTTAGCTCTATGTAACAGAGAAAAAGGAGATACATACAGAAGGCCTACTAACCACCGTCCTGCGAAAGAGCATTTGTACCCTATTGCCCTTGGATCCCTCCTCATTGAGAGAAAAAGGCGGGGGACTTTGCCATTTGTGTGTGATGCAAATGGTTTCATCAGAACCACCCCAAATTTCCTCAGCAGGAACTGAAACACTTGTGTGAAGATTCCACTATGCATGATCTACCTTTTCCCTGCTTAGCCAGTTGGCAGCAATGTTTTATTTTTATTTGACTATGTAGAGTTTGGATGAACTAGAGATTTTGTTCCACTCAGGACATCAGAAGGTAGACCTCATTGTGCAGGGATGATGAGTGCATTCTGTTTGTTCATATAGTCCATTGCACTGGTGGTGTCTGTCATGATTAGTACACATGAGCATACCTTGGGACCACAGTGAATTGCCCATAGCGCTTAATCAGTTTATACTGTTTCCTCTCATGTTTTGTTTAAGTTCCCTGTACTGAATTTACTATGAGAGTTTCCCATCCCTTGAGGCTAATATTGGATATAAGCCCTATTCTATCCAGGTTGGCCATGGGAAATCTCTTGTTAAAACAATATGTGCAGAGACAGTTGCAGTCTCCTGGTGGGATGAACAAAAAGTATAAGGAGGCAGGGACAGTGGACATGACTGGAGGAGGGTCTCATGTACGCAGGAATCCTTTGACTGCTTTCTAAGATGCTACTCAACACTCAAGGAGCGGAAAGGGCCCCAGTGTTGTGATAGCCAAGCAAATTATATGAAGCCTGTAAAAGGGGAACAAAAAGTTACCCCTCTAGTAAGGAAAGACATTTTGTAAAAACTCTGATTTTGTGAAGATACTCCACTATTACCCTGGTAGAAAACAAAATAGGAGCATTCAAAACTACTGATTCCCTGTTTGGAGTTCTGATAAACCATTGATGGGCCCTTGCCTAGCTCTAACTGCCTCCAAATCCCTAAGGGACAGCACTTTTGGCTCCTGTGCTGTCACAATTTTTATTTCTCCAGCCAACGTGTTCCAGGATTGACGAGACCAGAAAGTCTAATTTAAAGAGTCGCACAGCCTCTTCAAAAATACAAGCACCCCTTCAAGCTCTCTATTTCACAAACATATTTTTTAAAAAGGCATAAGGGGCCAGCAATGGTATGTCCCCAGTGTGTATGGGTCTCAGACCACTGCCCACTCCCCCTCCCACAGTCCTGCTGCTGCTCATATCTACTCTGAAGGATGTTTTGATATTGCCAGATCCATCAGACCTATATTTTAAAAAATCCCACAAAGAACTGCTGAGAGGTACTATTATGGAAAATATTTTGTCACATTTAGTGTCCCTGTTTATATAGGGGATGTGATTGGAAGTTAATCTTGGCATAACTTTTGAACACAAAAACCCATGTGATGTACATGTTAGACAAAGTTTTCTTCCACTCGTGCAACTTAAGCAATATGCACTCTTATTCATCTGTGACAACCTCAAACAGCAATACATCCCCTCATGACCAAGAAGTAAAATTACAGTAATTTCCACTTGACAGGACTTCCAGAAACACAACTCATTGCTTGTTAAGAACATTATAGCAGAGTGACAGCTCTGCTATAGTTAAGACTAGATTTCTGTTTTAAGCACCTTAACTCTATTTCCTGGTTTTCACATCTCTGAGTTTTGCTGACATAGGCATTCTGAAAGGTCAATAAGCTATCACTGGGCAGTACTAACTCTGTGTTAAAGTTATTTGCCATTTAATAATATAACATGAATAGGCAGGTGCTCTCTCAATAGCTATAAATAAATAAAAAACATAATATGCCCCGTTTCCTGTTTTAATTTAAACTGAAGTGAGAAGTTTAGAGACATCTGTGGGCTCAATATACCAAAGTAAGTTTTATGGCAATTTCTGTAATAAAATATGGATGACTATTTACCTTTGAAAAAGAAGGTATTTTGTTCTCTCTTGGAACATGACTTGTAATGTGCTTCCTTTTCTCTTCCGATCTATAAATCTTTATTTCTTCTTCTCCCTTTGCTGTTCTCCATTCCTCCTGTCTACTGGAAGGGAGAAATTAAGAAATGTTAATTTTAGAGTTTCTGGGCTTAGGTCAAAGTCCTGTAGTCAGAGATCCTTTTCTTGATGATTTCTATGTGTGAAGTAGTATAGAATGTTTATCACATTCTTGTATTAAACAATGGTTACTTACCCTATAGTAATTGCAGTTCTTCAAGATGTTGTTGTCAGTGTGGATCCAATTATAGGTGCATGTGTGTCTCACTTGCACAAGCTTGGAATATTTTTAATAGTAGTGTCTGGCAGGGCCACACATACACCTTGTGCTTCCTTGAGGTCCCATGCAAGGACACAGAGAGTGGAGCGGCCCTAACCCTTCCTCAGCTTCCTCACAATTCAAAGCCAGTGATAGCTTAGGACTCCAAAGTGTGGGTGGAGAGTGGGTCATAGGGTCCACACTGACTACATCACCTATAAGAACCATAGTTACTGTAGGGTAAATACATGCTCTCTTCTTCAAGTATCTGTTAGTATGGCTCCTACTGTAGGTGACTGGCAAGCAGTATCCTCTTCAGTATGATGGGCATGAGGAGTATATCAACTGCATCAGTCAAAAAGAGACTGGAGTACAGATCTCCCAAATTTTGCATTTGATCTAGCAGCCAAGTCGAGTTTGACAAATGTGAGTGGGCTGTTTGACAAAAGTGAGTGGGCTGGCTCCACAAAGCAGGCTTGCAGATTTTAGATATTGGTGTGTTCCAAAAACATGCTGAGGATGCTGCCTGAACTCTAGCAGAATGAGCCCTAACTGTAGGTCAGAGAGGAACATCAAGCAGTTGGTAGCACAGTGAGAGACACAGTTATCCATTTTGAAAGTCTTGGGGATGAAATGGCTTCACCTTTGGAGCAGCCACCTATAGCTACAAATGGACATGAGGACTATCTGAAAGATTTGGTCCTGTCAATATAGTATCAAAGGCTCTGGATACATCGAAGGTGTGGAGTTTCTTCTCCCCTTGCATATAACATGGCTTTGCAAAGAACACAGAGTAAACTGACTGATTCAAATGGAATTCCGAAACCACCAAGGGAAAATTGCATGAGCTCTCCCTACCATTTTATCTCTATCAAATGAAACACATGAAGGTTCTGCCATGAGTACCTGAAGCTCGCTGACTTTTCTGGCTGAAGTGGTGGTGACCAAGCATAACATTTAAGAATAAAATAGTGGCTGGAGCACTCCAAGAAGTGCTCAGAGGGGGTACTCCTTAATTTTGTGAAAGATGACATTGAGATCCCATTGTGGAGCAGGGCCTCTGACCAACGTATAAGCTTGTTTAAGAAGTCTAGATACCACTGGTTAAGAGAAGACCAAAACCAATGGAATCAGTGGATGATACACCGATATTGCTGCCAGATGAACCTTAAATCAAACTGAATGAGAGCTTAGAGTGCAGAATTGCAGTAAGTAGCATTGTGATAGCTGGGGCTACAACTTTAATTATGAGCTCAACTGTAAAAAGTATGTAAAAGTTCAAGAAATGCCACAATAACCTATAACAACACATAAATGATGATGGGGAAAAGTAGGAAAGGGAGACAGACTGAATTAGTCTAAACAAAAACACCTACTACTATAACTCAAGGACTTTCCTGAAATCATGCTTGGTAAAAACAGATGTGGAACCAAAAATGAATGAACCAGATGAACATATGTTAGGCCTAACTGGTGGACAAACAACACTAATCATTCTCTTTTTAGGTCCTTAACAAAAAATACTTTGGGGGGAAAAGATGAAAGAAGAAATGGAAGCTACTAGAGCGAGCTTCACCATTATGGCTGCAACCCCTAGCTACCATTTACTGAGATCTGCCCTTTTTCACCCTGATCTTGAGAAATGACCTGACCAGACCGAGCTAAACAGAGAGGGACTCAAATAACAACACCTCCCCTACCAGCTCCAGCTGAATCCCAGACATCACCTGAAATGAAGTAGGATCAAACTTTAACAGAAGCAACAAGAGCTCCAGTTCATCTCAACTAACTTCTCTTTTCCTCAAAAGGACAGTTACCATCTTTGATACCATCTAAAAGACTGTCAAACAAGAGGGTTTGTCCTTCTAAAAGCGAAGAAGAAATGTTGTTAAAATAAAATCCTTAATACTTTACATTTCAAATGACTTAACTGTTTTTCCTTCTTTTCTGTATGTTTAATAAAAGATTAAAAGAATTTGCAATGGTGTGTTTGCCATAGTGCTAAGCAGGATGAGGTTTCTGGTTACCAAACTCCGGACCTTGTTTATGTTTGACACTATTTAATATAAGACAGTGGTTGGGTTAACTTAAACAATTTTGGCCTATTTATTACATTCAAATTAATACAACAGTAGTCTAGAATCTTCCTTATCAGGTCTTGCACTGGGTCTAAGCCACGTTGGGCTGCCTATATTGAGAACCTTCTTCATCTAGAGGAATAATTTTTCCTCCTGTTTCCTGCTCTGTGACAGGATCACCTGAACATGTGAGGAGAACTTCCTTTCCATGGCATTCAGCCAGCCAATATCCAGGCTGTCAGTTGCAGTGACTTCAGGTACGGATGGAATACGTGACTCTGATATTGAGAAAACAGGTCTGGGAACCTGATCTGTAGTTGCATGGACATCTGCAGGAAGTCCATCATCCACAATTGTTTTGGCCAGCACAGAGCTATGAGGGTGAGGCTCACTTGATCATATCTGGCTTTGGCAATTGCTCTGGAGATTAGAGGAAAGGCATAAAGAAGCCCAAGATCTTTCCCAGTCACTGTTGAAGGTGCCTGACAAAGATCCTGTGTCCATGCCTCCACTAGAACAGAAGTCTGTCCTTTGTAGCTAACAGGTCTATCACTGGATTCCAGATTTCAGCAGTGAGTACTTGTGGTTGGTGACTGCATGGTTTAGAAATGTCAGGTTGTCGTTGTTTCTTGGAAGATGCAGGGCTGTTCAAGTTATGCTATGCAGGGAGCAACACTTCCATAGCACGATCACTCTCTTGCTAAGGCGCCGGGGGGAAAGGAGGGGGGAAGGAGGCTCCCCCTTGTTTCTTTATGTAGTACACGTCAGACTTATTGTCTCTCAGTATCTGTGCTACGGAGTGTCACAGGACTGGGAGCAACGCCACAGATATCAGCACTCTGATGACTGTAAGTCCTAAGATGTTTCCGTGTAATTTCACCAGATGGTCCAGGAGGGGTACTCAATCCAAGGCAGCTGTGTTTGATACTAATGCTCTACATCAGTGGTGGGCAACCTGCGGCCCGCGGGCCACATGCGGCTCATCAGGGTAAGTTGATTGCGGGCCATGAGACATTTTGCGAACGTTGACCATCCGCAAGCATGGCCCTTCGCAGCTCCCGGTGGCCGCGGTTCGCCGTTCCCAACCAATGGAAGCTGTGGGAAGCGGCAGGCTGCAGGGACTTACATTGGCATACAGCCACTGAAGTAATTATATCCCTTGCGTATGTCTATACTTTGCTCCTTGTGTCAGCGGTGTGCATCCTCATCAGAAGCGCTTGTATCGACTGTACTATCAGTGTGGGGCATTGCTGGATGGCTCCTGAAAGCCAGTAACAGTTGATGTAAGCAACGCAATGTCTACACCAACACTGCACTGAACTAACAACATCAAACTTGACTCTACGCCACTCAAGCAGGTAGTGTTATTAAGTCAGCGTAGCAGGGCAGTTACATCAGCGGCTACAAAATTTAAGTGTAGTTAGGTCACTAGCTGCCTTGCATTGACCTAGCTCTGTAGTGTAGACCAGACCTAAGTCCATTTTGCCTGGGTGGCAAGATAGACTGGAATGACCAAGGAGACTGTCTGTAACTCCATGGTAAGAACGTTAGATGCTTCAGGAGTTCACATTTGTTACTGGATTGGTCTTCTCTCAGTGCATGCAAGTGTGCTCAGCCCTTTGATAGCATCATCATCAGCCAGGTGAAGAGCCAGTAGTCCATTGTCCAAGTAAGTCAGTGACAAAATTCAGCAACAAATCTCAGTCATGTGCCATATGACTACTGGGTTGGTGAAATCTAATTGTAGAACATGCAACCAGTGTGGAGTCTCTGCCCTGAATTTTGGCGCTCTCAGTTGTGAGCCACTCAAGACAGTGTGACACCTTCTTCCTTAGGTACGCCATCTTGACAACTAGATATTTCATAGAGACTCTGAGTGCCATAGAACATCTTAAGAGCAGTACCTTGTACTGATAGTGATTTGGCCGCACTGGGGGGAGGGATAGCTCAGTGGTTTGAGCACTGGCGGGCTAAACCCAGGGTTGTGAGTTCAATCCTTGAGGAGGCCATTTAGGGATCAGGGGCAAAAATTGGGGATTGGTTCTGCTTTGAGCAGGGGGTTAGACTAGATGACCTCCTGAGATCCCTTCCAACCCTGATATTCTATGATTCTATGAATCACAGGCATTTCCTGTGTGCTGGGTGGATCGCAACGTGGAAGTACCTATTCTGTAAGTTAAGAGCTACAAATCAGTCCAGAGCTTGGTGGAAGGGAATAATGGAGGCAAACCTAACAATAGTGAATCTGAAGCCACATAAGTATTTGTTTAGTCTCCTCAGGTCTTGATAATTGAAGACCCCCTTCTTCTTCTTCTTCAGAAACCTCTTCCCCTGTACTCCTATGGAACCTCTTCTACAGCTCCTAGACGAAATAACAAGGCTGCTTCTGATTGCAAAAGGCTTTCGCAAGAAGAATCCTTAAAGAGGGAAGGGAAGTGAACTGATTCATGCAGCCATGGGCAAGATGCCTGTTCTTCCCCAAGGAAGAACAGGCATCTTCTGTTTCCATCTATAAGATGCATTAAGCCATCACAGGAAGGAGAGGGTTTAACCCCAGTGATGATAATTTGTGCTAAGCACCTCACCCCACAGTACAGAGAGGTCTCCTCCTGCCTATCCTAACTGCTTTCTTTTCTTTTTTTTTTAAAGGAACTTATAAAAAAGGAGAAGGGAAGGATTCATTGTAACAGAGTTCTGAAAAATAAAAAGCTGGTCAAACAGTCCAGCTTCTATCAGGCTGCCATAGGCAGTCAGTGGGAACTGAGGGAAGATTGGGACCACTCTACCCTTTATGCCCTCACTTGGAAGAATGAGGCAGCACAGGGTGCACATGCATAAGCTCACCAGACACTGCTACTCAAAAGATTCAAAGCTTGTGCACATGAGAGGTACACATACCCACAGAAAGATCCACACTGATATATACTGAAAGAACATTAATTTCTCCCTCATTCTAGTGAGAATCTGAACTCATGAGTGCACTTCCTGGATACAGTCAGGGTTCAAACAGTAGGTACCTTGCATTTGTGGCTACTCTAAAGTATGCTCAGTTCATAAAAAGAGCTTTTATCTGATTACAAGCACTAAGCCAGTTTCTAGCCCCAAGATTTTAATTTTGATTTAAGAGTCATAGATTCTTCAAAAGAACCCACATGGCATCTAAGACAACTGAGTAAAACATATTTGAAAGTAGGTATTTTCAAGAAGTAGTCAGCTGTAGGTTGGTAAATACACTCAAAAGCTTGTGTGTTTGCTCAGGAACAGAGCTTTAGGGCTGGAAACCACATATTAGTTATCCTGGCTTAATATTTCTAAAGGTTAAAACGATTTTCAGAGAAGCTTGTGTGGATATGAGTATAGGATTTCACTTATTTGTGAAATGACATATAGTAGAATTTACTTACATTTATCAATAAGGCAAAAATCCTGAGTATATTTATTCTCAACATCTGTTTCTTACGGGAGTTTTACCATTCACAGAAATAAAATTACTACAGACTGTAACATCCTGACTGCTTTTCTGGCTTAGGTGGGTGTGAGAGTCTGTAACACTATGTTCACCCCTTTTTCAAGACTATGACAAATTCTGTACAAACTATGCCTTGTAAGGTATCATTTCAAAACTCATAATTTGCTGATCATTACTGTCCTGGTAAAATATGTATGGCAACATTGTATGCAAAGTTATAAGATTCCACTGTCTGATGTTACTTAGACATATTCCAAATCTTGGGAAGCAGCCACAAATCAGTTCTTCAGAGACAAAAGGCAAACTGAGGCCACAGGCAGGCATCAACAAAATCAACTGGACTATCACCTAATTAAGTGGCCATTCTTTGGCAGGAAAAAGTGTTAGCGTGAGAAATTTACATCTTGCCAAAGAAATAGCTGGAGGTTCCCATCTGCACAGACTTTGTCTCTTGAAGCCAAGCAGGAAATGATTCTCGAAGAAGAGAAAAAGTAAGTAGTAAGAATGGGGAACAGATGCCCCAAGTTATTCCTCCCTTTCTCTCTACCCACAGCAGCCACAACACCCGAGGAACAAAAAAAAAACAGCTTTGGACGGAGGGAGAGGACCCTGTCTGAAAGAAAATCAACCAGTGAGACTGCTGGAGTATATGCTGAGATACTTTTGCTTTGCATTCACTCAGGTTGTTAAGTATTAGTTGGGTTTTACCTTTTATTTCTGTGTAACCAATTCTGACTTTTATGCCTCACTACTTGTAATCAGTTAAAATCTATCCTTCTGTAGTTGTTAAACTTTTTTTATCGTTTTATCTAAACCTGTATGTTTGGATTTAAGTGTTTGGGAAACTTCGTTTGGGATAACAGGATTTGTGAATATAATTTTCTATAAATAAAATGATGGACTTTATGAGAGGTTGTGTTGTCCAGGAAAGGGCTGGCAGTACAATATACACATTTCTGGGGGAAAGTTTGGGATCATGAATTTGCTGGTGTTGCTCTGCAGTATAATTCAAGAGTGGCTGACCAGAGCACTCATGCAGTGTAGCTGGGAGTAATTTACATGATGGAGGCTGTGGGTAAGTAGACCAGGAGTGGTTGCTCTCACAGCAAAGCAGTGTAAAAGAGAATTTTCGCAGGCTGAAAATTGAAAGAGGACTGCTGTTCAACAGTCCAGATTGTACCCTGGGTAATGTCACAGTGGGACACTAAGCCAGTTCTTCATTTTTCTGAAATGAACCCAGATGTTGGGTTCATTTCAGAAAAATGATGAACTGGGTCAGTGTCCCACCCCCACCAAAAAAGAAATCAAGATGTAAAAATAAGGTGCCATAGCCAAATGATTGCTCCCAACAGCCAAACAATACTGTTGTAGTGTTTATGAAGTAGGCTACTGATCCTAGGCATTTATGTCCCCTCAGCACAGTATGAAAACCTAATCCCCCATTTGCCAAACTACGACTTTCCAAATCAGCTCCTACCTAAATGCCATTTCTTCCAAAAGATGCAAAAATAGCAAGTTGATATTTTTTAGAAGTACAGTTTATAAAAACTATAAATCCATCAAGATATACACATACCAAAGCTGAGTTACCTTATGTCAACAAGACACAAATTCAAACGTAACAATTTAAGAGAATTAATCCATCAGCTTTCAGAGGAGATTTCTTACCTGGCTACCCCCAGTGACAGCTCAGGTACCACAACCCTTCGACTCCAAGCCACGAGGTCCCGCTCAGTGGCTATTTCACTTCGTGGTGCGTTGCTATGCATCTGTCGCACACCCTCAATTTGGCCACTGCGCCTTAATCCTATATTTGGTGGTGAATGTACTTCTGAGGTAGAGCTTACAGAGCCTGAGAAATTAAAATAGTCATTGTAGTCATCTAAATTCTAAGGGAAGGCTTGCAAAAACAAAGAGCAAGAGTAGCAATTTTAATACATACATTACTTGATCTATTGCTTCAGAAGAAAATTAAAGCATTAATTGAAAATGTCCAAGTGCAGCTGTATGTCCGTATTATCCAGAGGCACATTTCTCCTGCACAAGAATGCAGTTCACAGGCAACAAGCAGTAAAAGTATAAAGATCTGAATAATGTAAGACAAGCTGATAAAGCATTACTGTAGGTTCTCTCAATCCATATAGTATATGTTAACTGTTGGTCTTTAAAACCACCTTCTGAAAACATTTGCACTTTAAGGGTTATATCTTATCTTAAGCTAACAGTAATTACCGTATATACTCATTCATAAGCCGAATATTTTTGGTAAAAAAATGACACATCAAACAGCAGGGGTTGGCTTATAAACGGGTCTACACCAAAATTTGATAATTTTAAACTCTATGAAATCATTGAATATCTAATACATTGTCATTTTGTTTACCTGGAATGTCTGCAGGCACGGAGCCCCTCAGTTCCCTTTGGCCGCGGTTCGCCATTCCCAGCCAATGGGAGCTGAGGGAAGTTCCACATTGGCTGGGAATGGCAAACTGCGGCCACAGGGAGCCAAGGGGCTCCGTGCCTATGAAAGCTCCAGGTAAACAAAACGTCCCGACCTGCCAGGGGCTTACCCTGATGGGCCGGGAGCCAAAGTTTGCCAACCCCTGAAATGTACTGTCAGCTTATGAAAAGGTCATATAGTTTTTACTATTTTTACCTATCCATCTTAGGGGGTCAGCTTATAAACGAATGGGCTAACGAACGAGTGTATACGGTAAGTAGGCTCTTGTCACTGATCTCAGGTTCTAGGTTCACTGTAGCTGGAGATTCCCGTCCCCACACGCTTTCTGTCTCTTGAACCACAGCAGGAGCTAATTCTCAAGGAAGAGAAAAAAGTATAAGAATGGGGAACAGACACCCCAAAGTATCCCTCTCTTTCTCTACCCATAGCAGCCACAACATATGAGGAACCTGGATCTCCTACTGTATCCAGTCACTCCTTAAGAAATGTGAAAAAGCTAATACCCTCAAAAAATCAGATCCATTGTGACATTCATACAATTTGGGGAGTGATGGAGTCTTTGAGATTAGGTTTCCAGTTCATAAAAGTGGTTTTGATAGTATATGAAGGGGAAACAAAACAAATATGCAAATAAATATATAAACAAACATACATACTCCAAACACTCAAATAGGAGCTGACAGCTTAGGCATCCCCTCAAGGACCTTTCACGCAGAAATTTCCACCCAGTAAGATTTTAATATCGCTACCTTTGGTCTGACAGTTCTGGGTCTTGATCCTTCTTCAGATTTACCTTCACTATTTTAATCTGTTTTTTATTCACCTGCAGATTACCAGGAGATGTGCAGCAAGCTAACTGCATAGGTCCTTACTAAAGCTGCTCCAGAGCCATCCTTTTTCAGGTACTGCCTCATATCTCCCACATCCTTTGTGGCACCTATAGTATTTTATCAGTCAGGTAGCTGTTTCCAGATTACACAACAGTATTAAGTTAATGCTCTCTTCTAAAGATCATGTGGTTGCAGCACAATTTTTTGAGCTTTGCTGTACAGCTACTGTACAGTTACAATCTATATTCCTTTCAGTTAAATAATTCATTAAATTTCATAAAAAGGCTGGAAAGCAGCAGTAATATTTATCCCCAAGTTTGTCTTTTCCACCACTCTCATACCTCCTCAATCTCATTATATCCATTTGTTTTCCATTTCACATATTCTTTCTACATTGCAATTAAAAATCCACATCTGCCCTGTGCTAATGGGCTGTTTAACTGGAGCCTGGACTCTAGGAGCATGCAAGGTGGGAAGGTCCCAGAGTGTGGGCTGCAGCCTGAGCTTAAAGGTCCACACTGCAATTAAACAGTACCTTAGCTTGAGCCCCGTGAGCCCAAGTCAGCTAGCATGGGCCAGCTGTGGGTGCCTAACTGCAGTGTAGACATACCCTCATTGTAAATTGTTTGAAAAGAAACAAAAAAGTTTGTTTACTTCTTCCTATTCGGCTAGGATTGCTGGTGCCTGCCTCCCCAGAACGTCTCTGATCTTGTTCTTGCTGAAGTCTTTGTATCATACTGTCCAATGGACTAACTTCCTGGTTTGCTTGTTGACTCAGTACTTGGTTCAATCCTGTGGGGAAAAAAAGCAAGAAACAAAACTACATTTTGACAAGATAAGCCAAGTATTCCAAACTATCTAAGTTCTACCTGTAAAATTTGCGAAGTGCAATATAAGTTACTGCATGTCTTGTAAGTGTTAGCACAGACATTCTAGTTTTAAAAATCTAACCCACTTTTTGTTAGATTTCCTGCTACTAATTAGATTGTCAATTCCATAGTGCCAGAACCATATACTCAAACTTGTATGAGTGCCACAACAAGTAATGCAAAATAACCTTGGGTAGTTCTTAGAAAAGTAAATATCTTGTTACAGAACTATTATCAGCAAAGCATAACATTTTGTAGTCTAACTGCATTCAATTATAGTAGTTTCCATTTAGTATTGGAGTTTAATTATGTATTTGATTAAGGCCACAGCTTAATCAGTAGTAAACATTTCTTGGACAAACACAAAAAGAATGATTACTTACTCTACAGAAACTATGGTTCTTCAATATGTCATATCCACACAGATTCCACTTGTGGCGCACATGCACCCTTGATCAGATCCTTTTTGACTTGTAGCATCCATTAGGGCCACACGTGCACCCTGGGAGCCCTGGAGCACACCAAGCCTCCCCAGCTGAAAGCATAAAGGGTGGAGGGGGCTTATCCACCAATACAGAAAGCCACAGGAACAGGATTGTGAATTAGTGGGGGATGGAGGACAGGTTGTGGAATTTACGTGGACAACATATTTTAAAGAACCAGATACTAGAGGGAAAGTAATCATTCTTTCTTCAAGTGACTGTCCACACAGATTTCACTCTTGGGGACTAACAAACAATTGTTTAATTGCTTGGAGATGGATAAAAGGAGTCCTACTTGAATTAGGATAGCAGAATAGCCCTACTGAAAATTAGCATCTGATCTGGCAGCTTACACTAGGGAATAGTGAGTGGTAAGTGTGTGGACTGAGATCCATGTAGCTACTTTAAATATCTCAGAGGGAATATTAGCCAAACAGTCAATAAAGGCTGCTTGAGCCATAGTGAAATAAAGTTCTAATATGATCTTTTGAGCTAGATGATATGTCATTATGCAATCGGAGATCCATGTGGATATAGGTTGCCCTCTGAGTCTGTCTGCAAATGCTACAAATAGCCTAGATGTGCTCTTTAAAGATCTTGTCCTATCTAATAAGATAAATCTCTCACTATGGCTATTGTGTAAAGCTTCACTTCCCCTGGATTAATATGAAGCTTGGAAAAGAAAACCAGAAGGTAAGTGAACTAATTTATATGGGATTCTGAAATCATATTAGGCAGGAACTTCAGGTGAAGTCTAAGGGTAATCGTGTCATTGTGAAATACTGCATATGGGGACCAGTCATGAGTGTCCAAATTTCCCCTGCTTGCCTAGATTACTTAAGGATCACTGAAAGCTGTTGTCACTGACAGGTGAGAAAAGTAGGAGGTGGCAAGGGTGAAAGGGGAGCCCCAATAAATCCAACTAGTACCATATTAAGATTCCAGGGAGAAGGGGGTATTGTAACTAGGTGGAAAACATAAATATGTATTTTCAATAATTTTGCCACTCTGTGTGAAAAAAACATGTTGTCACCTGGGATAGGACAATAATTTGCAGATACTGCTGCTAAATGGACTCTTACTGAAGTGACAGAAAGTTCAAGCTGGTCTCCAGGCTAACAAATACTCCACTATTGCTGGAATTGGAGAGGTCAGTGGTGAAAGCCAGTGCGGACATGCTCAGAAAAAATCTCTTCCATTTGGCCTTGTATGTCAGTCTGGTCAAAGGCTCCTTGCTTTAAAGCAAAATGTTCTGAATCTCAGCTGAACAGCTTATCTCTTTGCATACCATCCAGCCTGTCAGGTGTAGTGATGCTGGGTCCAGGTTCAGAATCTGAGTGATTATGTCAGGCAGAGCTGGTAAGACATCTGTGCTGATGTATTCAGACTTGGAGAACTCTTGGGCCATGCTGAGCCTATCATGAGAATCTGACCAGCATATGGTCTCAGTTTCTTCAGAACCCTTGGTATCAAGGGTACTGGGGAAAAGCATACATTAATCCCAGTGTACACTGGATGAAGAACACATCTGTTAGGGAGCCTGGCCTCGTATTCCCTCTGGTGCAAAGCATCCAACACTTGTTGTGACATGTTGCAAACAAGTGCACTTTTGAGAGTCCCCATCTGCAAACGCTCAGCAGGATTGAGTATTTGAGGCCACTCAGTTTTCAGAGTAATTCCAGGTGAGCTGCTGGGGTGTTCTGGAGACT
The DNA here is from genome assembly GCF_965140285.1 of Lepidochelys kempii. Lineage (NCBI taxonomy): Eukaryota > Metazoa > Chordata > Testudines > Cheloniidae > Lepidochelys > Lepidochelys kempii. The sequence continues at coordinate 62,852,500 of NC_136382.1, forward strand.
GGGCAGGTGGAGTGACATCGGATGCGCCGTTCCCATAGATGTACAGCTTCTTAGCAGAGTGGCGAGAATCTCTCTCACACTTATCTGTTTATATAGTGCAACACTATATAACACAGGTTGTCTATGCAACACTGGTTGTCTGCCAGTACTTGGATTGCTGAGCACTGCAGAAGAGGTAAGAAAGCCTTACATGTCAGGTGTATGACGTGGAGACCTAAAATTTTTATGTGTATACAGGCCTGCTGAGGAACTGTAGCCCCCTGAATTTTCAGCTGCTCAAGATGCACCAGCACAAACCCAGACTAGAGGCATCTTTTACCAGAACCTTTATAAGTAAAGGCATGGAGGAAGAAACTCTGTTGCACGCCTGAAATGGTTCTAGGGGGTAACAGGTGCCAAAAAAGACAAAGCACCAAATATCAGGACTGTCCCTATAAAATCAGGACATCTGGTCACCCTAAATGGTTCTATCCATCAGTTTAACAAGGATTTCCTGTGGAACTGTGATCACCAAATCCATGCTATGCCTGTTTAGTAAATATACTGATTTAATCCACCCTTGCCACTTCTAAGGTGAAGTCTGGCATGCTGTGTAACGTAAGTGTATGCAGTCATATGTCCCATGAGCCGCAGGCACATCCTCACCAGTGTTCTTGTGTGGGTTTGAAGTTGAATGAGGAAGTCCATTATTCTCCAAAATCTCTATTGAGGAAGATATGCCCTCACTGACCTGCAGTCTAACACTACCCCTCTGAATTCTATGCTCTGAGTTAGAGTCAATATGGATTCTGAGTCCTAGTGAAGCAAATAATTTTAGAATTACATGAAGTTAACCAGTAACTTGCTGTGGAGATCTTCCTCGAACTAGCTAATTATCTAGATAGGGATCTACCTGAATTCTGCCTCCTTAAGATTAGCTGCCACTATAGCCAGAACTTGAGTAAAGACCCAGGGAGTTGTGGAGTGGCCAAAGGGTAGGACTCTGTATTGGGAGTATGATGTTCCTACCAGGAATCTCAGGTACTTTCTGTGTACTGGGTGTATCAAAATGTGAAAATGTGTGTCTTGCAAATCAAGAGCTATGAACCAGTCCACAGGATCCAAAAAAAAAAAAAAAAAATTGATTACAGAAGTCAGGGTCACCATGAGGAATTTGAAATGATGGATGAAGGTGTTGAGACATCAAAGATTGAGGATGGGTCTCCAACTCCATTTCTTCTTTGGGATTAAGTAGTAGTGGGAACAAAACACTCTTGTCCCTGAATTCTAAGGGCACTTCCTCCATTGCTCCCACTTGTAAAAAGGGGTCTCTCTCTTACTTCAAACGTCTCTCATGAAAGGACCCCTGAAAAGGGGGAGGACATTGAAGGAGACTGAAACTGGAATCGATACCCTTGTTTATTAACCCAGGGGCCCACCTATCCAATGTTATCCCAGCTCAATTCTTGAAAATAAAACAAGTGGTTACCAAATGGGGAGAGGGGCAAGTTGAACAGAAAGAGTTTTGTGGTGGAACAATCAAGATGTCAATGGCATCAAATTTATTGTGTATTTGGAGCCCCAGACTGGGAGGCAGTTGAGGGGAAGGCAGAATCACCTCTGGTGAAATCTCTGCCTCTCCCTTGGAGTCTCCAATGATGCGGATATCATCGGGATGGAGACCACGGTCTCTGCTGCTCTCTCTTCAGAGAGAAGACAGAGTCCCAAGGAGTGCAAGGTTGCCCTGGAATCTTTCAGGGCATGGAATGTTTCATGTGTGCCACTATTAAACACATTAATGCTCTCAAATGAGAGCTCCTCAATGGCTATCTGCCCTCAAGTGGTAGGATCTCAACTGTTACCTGGACCTCCCTTTGAATTCCAAATGCCTGACCCCATAAAGTATCTCCTCATGGTAACTGCAGTGGCTATTGTTCTTCCTGCTGAGTCAGGAAATCCAATCACAGACTAAAGTGAGGCTCTGGCAGTCAGCTAGCCCTGGGCCATGAGGGATTTCATCTCCTCCTGATGCCTGTTGGATAGTTTGTCTACAACATTGAAAGCTTGTCCCAATTAAAAAAAAAATTGTACTTGAGAGCAGTACTTGGTAGTTTGCTACCCTCATTTGCAGACTGGCTAATGAATAGCCCTTTTGACCAAAAAAGTCAAGGTTTTTAGGGTCCTTTCCATAAGGTGTGGACTTCGGAGAACCATGATGTTTTTGTCCTCTCTTGGACAGCTTGCACCACCAGAGAACCAGGTGCAGGATGACAGTAAAAGAACTCAAACCCCTTGGCATGGACCTTCTACCTTCCAACAAATCTCTTGGAGCTGGATGGTACTGATGTAAGCATATGTCAAATTGACTTGGCAGGTTCAACTAGGCATAATTTGTAGGCATAATTGGTCTTCCTGATATTCAGAACTTAATGCTTTTGTTCCTGGATAACCTCTAAAGGAATGTCTACTGTTTCTATCATCCTTATCTTTAGCTCTTGAAAGATCTTAAACTGATCCATTGAGGCTGTAGTTGGAGGGTTGACAGGCTTATCTGGGGAAGAAGAGTAGGTGGGTACTTCTGCTCAGCAGAGTGAAGGTCATCCCCTCATTCTCCCTCTAACCTTCTAGTAGTTGTGGTTGGATCTGCTGAGAAGTTTGGTGAGAATGACTCTCCTTCCTGGCTGAGAGAGATCCGTCCCTCGATACAGAGAAGAAGAATGCTGATTTCCTGAAATAAGGATTCATATCCCAGGGGGACCAATACAGCGATGATTGGTATGGGTATCATGGGGGACAGGACAAAGTGGGGATACCCACTGGGATGTTCCCAATGCAACCTTGATCATCTTCTAGTTCCTCTAACAGACTAAGCTCCAGAGTCTCACTATGCCATCTATGGGAGTAATGGGCCATCAGTAGGGAAGAATCTCTGCTGATGAGGAAGAGCAGGAGCAAACCTCCTCTAGGGGAGGATCCTGTCTGGTGTATCTTATTTAAGACATTGGTACCAATGAGACACCTCTGGAAAGACATGGCAGCTGAGGAGTTAGCAATAATGTCTCAATCTACATTCTAACAAGGGTGACTCCTACATAGGGCCAATGGAAAAGTCATTCAGTACTGTGAACTGCTTCAGTGCTGAGCTGGAGAGCACTGAAGTATCCAGTGCTGTAGTCTCAGATGTTGGTGGCTGATACTTCTGCAGTCAGTGAACCACTCTCCACTGAAGCTCAATGTACCAAGCTCAATGCCAAGGTTCTGTACTCAGGGCAACTCAGTCATTAGATTCTGGAGAAACTGATGCAGCCTTCGTCTACAATATCAAAGTACCAGAACCAGACTCAGTTTTATGGCCCTTAAGAGAAGACGGCCAAGAAGAAATGTGGCCCTTGGGTCTCCTGCTCAGCATTGGTGAATGTAACCTACACCTAGTTTCTTCACTGGAGAGATGCACCTTCTTGACCCTGCAGTGGTAGACAAACAAGGCATGTCAGCAGCATCAGCCTGGGAGCATGGAGTGGAATCATGGCTCAGCAGGGCACTACCAATAACAAACTGACCTGCCTGCTGACGCTTCTCTGATCTCCCAGAGCCTGAGCAAGCTTGTATAGGCCTCCCTCGCCTTCTGGGTGAGATTCGAGAAGGAATGGCCCGTGGAAAAATGTTCCAAAATGTGTGTCTCAGAGACAGATGAGGCATTGAGAATGCCCATCATTAATGGGCATAGTGATGTCACATAAGGAACAGGTCTTAAACCCTGGTGACTTGGTGTCTGCCATATTCTTAGTACCCCTGTACAAGTGTGCATGTGTTGGGGGCTACCGAGACGAAAGGAAACATAGTGGGCTAAACTATGAAAAAAGGAATATTGTCTTTTTGATTATTTGTTTAAAGCCACCGGCAAAGGAAACTTAACTGAACTAGCTAACACTAAACTACATTAAACAATACCATTAATTGTAAACCTAAAGATCTAATTTGCACAGTGCTGGAGATGTGAACACTGCAAATGGCACTGGATCACAGCCACAGGTGGCAAGAAGGAAGTGAGTGGCAGTTTAGCCTGTTCCACACCTTTTATTCCATCAAATTTATCTGGGGAAGGAGGGGTGTTGAGGAGGGCATGCTGCAGGTGCTGGTGAGAGTCCACTGGACACTGACACTGCTAGTTAAAAAGAGTCACATGCATGTGCACCAACAGTGGAATCTGTATAGACAATCACTCAGGGGGGGAAAAAAACTGTATTCTAATGGGGCTCCTACTAAATTGTACAAGATCAGCACTGCAAATTATCCTCTTAATTTTTAGAAACATGCATTTCAATTATGGCACGTAGCAGTTATGCTAGATCAAGAATTAGTTTTACTGAATGTCTAGCTGGTGTTTCCTTGCTTCCATCTGACGTTTTCCTAAGCAAGTCAAATCCCTAATCTCATCTGATATTTCTCTCTCAACTGAATATAAGTTTAGACTCCCAGCTCCGAGAGGCAGTTCCCCTCAAAGCCAAAATCACATCTTCTCTCATCATTGCTGCTCTTCTTGTTAGCTGCCAGTTAAGATAAAGATTTATTACACACAAAAAAGGGTTTTTTCTTAATTAATCTGATAAACATAGTGGCAATATTCTAGAGTCCTATTAACTCCAATTGTATTAGACTACACACGAACCACTGCACTATACTTTCCATCTGATGAATTTAATATTCAAGCCTATGTACACTATAGCATACCGGACCTAAGTTCTATGTACCTGAGGAAGTCACCCCCATCTGTGGAATAAGCTGCTCATCCCTGCAGTTCTCACGACCTGGAACTAATCTCTGGTATCTTGATGGATGAGGGTTGCCATCAACATCAACCAAAAAAGGGGGAGGCATGAGATGTGGAGCCTGCTGTGTCTGTTCATCTAAGACAAAGTTGTTGGCATCCCGGATAAGAGGTCGATAATCACTGTGAAAGAACATCTGATCTGCTATCTGTAACGTAAAGCCAATTTTTGATTAATTACAAGCAACTGATTAAAAACAGAAACATTCAAAGAAATATGTCTGCAGTAAGTATTTAATGTCTTTTCCTAGCAAGTAAGTGATTTGTACTGATGGACACTTATGTAAAAATGAGGTGGTCATAGATGAGCTACTTTACCTCCTTTCCAGAGAAGTATATAATGGGCTAATGTTTTTCCTATCTAATAGTTATTTTTGTACTGTACTGGGGAATAAAACCCATAACTACCCCCTAAAAACACAGTTGCTTGGCAGAAAGCAACTGTGCTTGGGTTAAGTAATTTACAAACTCTGATGTACTGTACATCTGACTATTACAGTTATGTTACTGCATTTTTAGGAGATATGGGGTGAAATGGAAATAAGCATGAAATCATTTATATCATTTTAGTAATAATATTTTGTTAGCACTATCTGTTAATACACACAACTAAATTTTAAAAATCTTTATCTATTACAGCAGATACTTCCAAAAGTCTGTTATAAAAGTAATTAAACAAACACTGATTTCCACCATATTCGAGTCAAGTTTTAATGCCAATATAGCATTACTGGGAGCCTGTGTAAGCATAAGGAAGTATCTAGGATCACCAAAATGAACCTACCCTACTTAAAATTATATTAATATAACATACAGTACATTTACAGCAGTGGTGCACAAACTTCTCCAGCCACGCCAACCCCCCTCTCCATTAACTCCCCCCTCCATTGTTGTACAGCCAAGGCTTCCTCAGCAGCAGAGCTGGTGCTGAGGCAGAGCTGGGGATGGGAGAGGAGCTGGGGCCAGAGGCAGAGCTGGTCTGGGGGCAGAGAAGGAATGAGGACAGAGCTGAGGTGGGAGCAGAAGAGGGGGCTGAGTGGAACGGGAGGCGAAGCAGGGTTAGGAGTGGAGTGGGATGGGGGTGGATCTGGCCTGGAGGCACAACAGATCTGGGAGCTGAATGGGGTTGGGGGAGGAGCAAGGCTGGGAGTGGAGCTGGTCTGGGAGCGAAACATGGCTAGAAGCATGGTGCGTGCTCCCTCCCCACCCCCCGTGGGAGTTGGCTCAGGCCCTGCCGTGTCCCCCCGCCCCAACTGGTCCTCAACACCCCCCTAGGGGGATGCCCCCACAGTATGAATTTACAGAATGAATCTGTCTCCAAATAACTTCTGGAGCAAGCAATATAAACACGGAGAGCCATACATGTGATAATCCAAAAATATCTTCATCATAAATACAAAGGGAAGGGTAAACCCCTTTAAAATCCCTCCTGGCCAGAGGAAAACTCCTCTCACCTATAAAGGGTTAAGAAGCTAAAGGTAACCTCGCTGGCACCTGACCAAAATGACCAATGAGGAGACAAGATACTTTCAAAAGCTGGGAGGAGGGAGAGAAACAAAAGGGTCTGTGTGTCTGTCTATATGCTGCTTTTGCCAGAGACAGACCAGGAATGGAGTCTTAGAACTTTTAGTAAGTAATCTGTTAGGATATAGATATTCAGGTCTGTCTGTAAAGGCCTATACTCTAAGAATTTAGGTGTATTCTTATCACTTGGTTAGTTATAGAGGTACAAAAGAAAGAATCAAAATCACTGTCTGCCGGTGTAAGGGCCTTCTCTTACTGTGACAGTCTGAGGCCCTGTTCTTAGGCTAAGGCCTTTGGCTAAGCAACAGAGGCAGCCATAAACTGGGAAGTGAATGGTCACATCCTCACATTCCAAACTAGTCACATTGAAAGAAGGTGCTATTGGGCTGTTAGGAATACAGTCCTGTCCTGATAGTGCCTATCACCTCCAGAGAAAGGGAAGTGCCTAGAAAATGTAAAAGGAAACTTAGTTTGATAGCATCCTGTCTGGCAAGAATTCACTTATCAATAGCTGGGATGTAAAATCCTCACTTCTGTATTGTTTTGTCATTATAGTTCCCACTTTGCTATTGTTTGTCTGTATAATCTCTGTCTGGTTCTGTGATTGTTTCTGTCTGCTGTATAATTAATTTTGCTGGGTGTAACTAATTAAAGTGGTGGGATATAACTGGTTACATAATAATGTTACAATATGTTAGGATTGGTTAGTTAAATTTCAGGAAAATGATTGGTTAAGGTATAGCAAAGCAGAACTCAAGTTTTACTATATAGTCTGCAGTCAATCAGGAAGTGGAGGGGTAGGTGTGTGGATGGGGGGGAAATGGGAACAGGGAATGGGGGTAAGGAAATTGGAATAATGTTTTGCTAAAGGGGGAAATGGGAACAAGGAATGGGGATGGGGAAACTGGAATCATGTTTGGCTAAGGGCAAGAATGGGAACAGGCACACAGGTGTAAGGCTCTGTGGTGTCAGAGCTGGGAAGGGGGACACTAAGGAAGGAAACTGGAATCATGCTTGCTGGAAGTTCACCCCAATAAACATCGAATTGTTTGCACCTTTGGACTTCGGGTATTGTTGCTCTCTGTTCATGCGAGAAGGACCAGGGAAGTAAGTGGGTGAAGGAATAAGCCCCCTAACATAATCTAGCTAGGTATGTGTTAGATTATGATTTCTTTAAATGGCTGAGAAAAGAACTGTGCTGAATAGAATAACTATTTCTGTCTGTGTATCTTTTTTGTAACTTAAGGTTTTGCCTAGAGGGATTCTCTATGTTTTGAATCTAATTAACCTGTAAGGTATCTACCATCCTGATTTTACAGAGGGGATTTCTTTACTTCTATTTACTCCTATTTCTATTAAAAGTCTTCTTGCAAGAGAACTGAATACTTTTTCATTGTTCTCAGGTCCAAGGGTTTGGGTCTGTGGTCACCTAGGCAAATTGGTGAGGCTTTTTACCAAACCTTGTCCAGGAAGTGCAAGGTTTTGGGAAGTATTTTTGGGGGAAAGACGTTTCCAAACAGCTCTTCCCCAGTAACCAGTATTTGTTTGGTGGTGGTAGCGGCCAATCCAAGGACAAAGGGTGGAATATTTTGTACCTTGGGGAAGTTTTCGACCTAAGCTGGTAAAGATAAGCTTAGGAGGTTTTCATGCAGGTCCCCACATCTGTACCCTAGAGTTCAGAGTGGGGGAGGAACCTTGACAATCTTTTAAAGAGATTGATTTTAATTAATTAGAATTAATCAGGGACCTGCAAAATTATGTCTGAAAGCCAGGGTTAAATCTAGAACGAATTTCACTGTAGTAAATTAATGTCACCTACTTAACAAGTACTCTGCATTTCAATCTATTTTTGTTATTAGAGGTATTTCTACTCCTTTTGTTTTAAGCAGGGAAACTTGGAGTGATTGCAGCTGAACAGGAGGTAGAAAGCAGCAGCAACTTATAGAAACATATCATATTGTATGAGCTGGAAAAAAAAGACAGAAAATAAAGGGAAGGAGAATGGAATCTAACAATACAAATATAAAAGCTATACCTTACATGACTGAAAAGACAAAAAGCTTTAAAAGCTGTGAAATAAATTCGACATCAATGTTTTTTTCCAACAAAATGCATGCACAAACACTTTTACTTAAACAGTGAAAAGGATATTTTGATTTATGCCTTGCACTGTACCTTATCATATTTGCTACTGGAGCCAAAACCAAAAATGAGAAGGTGCCCGTGAGAGTCTGTACATGCAAAATGCTGGCCATCAGGAGAGCACTTGCAGTCAAAAACTGCCCCATGTCCTTGTCCTTCAATCTGAAATACATTAAGGCAAAAAACCCCAACAAACAAAAGAACGATAATCAAAAACTAGGGAGACATATCATACTAATTACAGTCTCAACACTGTGATGCTGAAATGTACATAAAACATCCAAAGACAGCATACTGTTAGATGACAGACCCAGTATGTCTTTTACTTTTTAGCCATTTACCTATCAGTGAATTTTGCTGTAGTACTCATGAAATATGCCAGATTAATAGCAGTAGAAACTGACTGACTTTAATCGCAGAGCAAGCACAATACAGGAAGAGACAACAAAACCTTCCCCCTTGATGTCCTGATGATAAATTAAACAGAGAGCTGCATCCAGTTCAGGGTTTCAGTCGCTATACTGATTCTATCTTCTGCCTGTTAAATTTGTCAATCAGCATCAACTGCAATGGTATTTTTGTGATTTCACCACTTATCCACTAGGATATGCACTGAATAAATCAACCCATATATTGCCTTCTTCTAAAATTCCTACCCATATTTTTTTTGGAGAATTTAGATTTGTGTGGTCTTAACTCCAGTTTTTAAAAGGAGAACTGCAAAGATTTTAAAAAAGTAATTTTTACCTGATACTCATTTTCTGTTCTCCAGTTCCATTAAGCCAGAACAAATGGGTTTTTGTTTTTCCCTGAAACCTGTCAATCAAGCAGAGGTGACCAATCACCACGCTGAGTTTTCATGTCTTTAGCACCTCTTCAGATAGTCCCTTTCTACACTCCCCAGTCAAGAACTTTTTGCATTGTCTTTTAAAGACACAAAAAAATTCTTTCCTTAACCATGGCAGGCCTGTAAACTTACAAAAAAAAATGGAATTCACTCCACACAATAATAATTTGCACTTCCACAGTACCTTCCAACAAAGGCTATCAATGTGTTTTACAAACATTACTGAAGTAAGCCTCAAAATTCCTATAAGGTAGGCACTAATATATCCATATTACCAATTAGGAAGCTAAGGCATAGGGTCACATATATCAGTGTCAAAACCTCTTATTTACTCCCAGTCCCTTTAAATCACTAGTTTACACTCCCTCTCACTACAGAGGTTTCAAAGAAAAGTGAGGCAGGTTTCTGGATTAGTAAAATGGAACACAGAAAACAATTACGTTATTATGTTCTCTGTTTTTGGCATTTGCTATTCCACAATGAAAGGGCTCTTAATAGAAGTATCCCACAGAAAAGACAGAAAATAAAACAGATTAGTCCTTCAAGAGAGCCATCCTAACATCAAATTGACTGAGGAAGGCAGAATTAATTTAAGCTTAGTGAATGTGTAGATGCAACAAAGCAGTCAGCTTTACTGATATCTTTTGAGGAGGCTCACCTTTTTGTTCGATGAGGAAGTCATGATTCCGGTAAAGTAGGCAGGTAACTTCTGCACAGAAATAAGCCTTGCAGAGTCCTTAAATACAACTCCAGGGTCCTCCTACAGCCTAACACATTAAAGATTTTTTCTTGTTGGAGAAAGGCAGTAACTGGGCAGAATTATTTTTTGGCTCTGGTGAAATTCAGAGGAAATCTTAGATTAAGGTTTTCCACTCTAGTAGGAAAATAGCTTGGATGGATTCTTCTCAAGAAACTCTTACAAAAGTTATAGAATACAATAGCTGAAGACATTCTTTTCTGGATGCACCACAAAAAGAACACTGATCCTATCTTGTAGATGCTCAGCTTCTCCGGTGATCAATATGTACCAGTGCTTAGTCTCTAGATGTGGCCAGGTTTGTCCTGAATGAGTTTCCAGGACAGTCTTTAGCCAGCATAATTTATTCAAAATGCTTTGCTTACAAGCCTCCCCCCCCCCAAAGAAAATACAATACTCTTCTTTCTGGACTACTGTGGCTGACCTGCATCTAAGTCAGGTTTGGTGAACTGTGAGTTTGGAGGTTTATGAGAACCATCACTTAATCTGATTGCACCAATTAAACGCCATTTCCTGGGCCATTTGTACGTTACTACAGTCTTGTCTGAATTGTTTGCTAGGATCCTAACAAAAGCTGAAGTGAAGGAAAGGAGGCAAAGAGATGAAAGAAATGGGGAAGGAAAACATAACTGAAAATAAGCTTGCTCGCTAGCCTGGATATCATCTGTAATATTTAGGAAAGCTGCAGTTCTTCTCAGAGATGAACAGATCCACAGAGGAGAGGCCTCAGGCTTGGATGTGATCTTTTAATGGCAAGATATTCAAACACCATTTTTTTGGGATGTGACACATCTTCTCAGCTAGTCAGTTTAATCAATATAAGTTTTTCAAGTGCAGCTTTAGCTTTATCTTGAGCCAACTGAGCGTTGTTACGACTGCCGTTAGGAGAGTCTTGCTCATCATGATCCCTTGTCTGTTTCTAAAAGCAACAAAGGAATGTCTGCCTTTATCCACTTACACAGTTGATTGAGGAGTAACTTCCTGAAACTTAAAACCAGGATAAGAAGGACCACTCTGTTCCGGACTGATGAAAAACACAGTTTCTCTTTGAAACCTTTATCCCAAGTCATTCTGCACTTCAAAACCTGCATCCAAAGTCACAACAGTCCAGTGTGATCCTAGACTACAGAATCCAGGAAAAATTTAGTTATGGTGCAACTACCACAAAAATGACCCCAACATGGGGAGGAAAGAAAACCTTGCTTTCTAAAGCCCCAGTATAAAGAGTCCGGATAACAACTGGCGTGAGCTCCCATAAAGTTTGGTCCACAGGAACCACTTCAGATATGACATAAATAAGAAGCATATAGAATCTCACTGAGATGTCCCAGATGGACTCAGATTTTTTGCAACCTTTCTTCTAAAAAGGACTCAAATCTCTGTGTCTGATAATGGTTGATGTGTTGCACATCGGCTCAGAATATTCTTCTCAGAGTTTATCATCAATGCTACTAGGCAAAGAGGAAAAGATCCAAGTGAACAATTCAGTAGAACAGGTAGTGGATAGACTTCCCATTAAAAGGTATGCCTAATTAACAAAAGGCATTAAATAAGAGTGATGATGCTGGAGAAACTACAGAATTTATCAGATTAAACAGGATATACTAGAGTGAAACATTAAAAGTCCAGGAGTCATGTTGAGAGGATTGTTAAAGGAACAGAGTTTTTGCAAAAAAGGTGAAGTTGCCTGGTATATCTCCAGTTCTATGGATGGACTTCTGGAGATAGATAGAGCAGCATAATACTATAAGGGGATGAAAGGATGCATCTGTGCTCTTCACTTCTATTTTCTGTACAGTGATACAGCAGTGTCCAGTTGCTGCTAAGGATAAGGAAAGATTGGAAACCACAACAGATTCCTTGAAGGACAACGAGAGTGAAGAAATTCTCAAGTGCAACTGGCAGCCCCTGCTTGATTGACAATTTCCAGGAAGAAACCCATTTAATTTGAATTAGTGGATGTTAGAACACTGACAAAGTAGATTCTTCTAAGCAAAATAAGGGTCAGACAATTCTTAAATAATCATTTTTAAACAGAGTAATTTTTTTTTAATTCATCCAGGAGAAAATGACTGAACAGAACCAGCTTTATCAGAACCACTTTTATCACATTCCATAAAGGAGAATACCTCCAAGTCAATTCCCAATCTTTTGTTCTGAATGGTGTAACAAGAAAAAGGAAGAGGGAGAAAAGATCCACCCAAAAGCCATGACTCTGCAACTGCATCTGTGCAGGCAGAACCTTACTCCTGTGTAGAGCCCCACTGACTTCATGGGGGTTCTGTGTGGGAGCAGGGGTCCACCCATGTAGTTCCAGTTGCATGATCAGGGACAACATCTGCAAATGTAACTGAAATTTTTTCTGAAATGTAAATATCATGCAGAGATCAAGAAGTCCAAATTCAAGTATTAAAGTTTTCCATAAGATCCATAGTTTGGCCACATTTTGCAAATTGCCAGTTGCTGTTTATGCAGTTAATTAATGTCTAATATATATCTAATGTGTTCAACCAAGTTCACGAAGTTTTGAGAAAATGTTTGAATTTCTTCACTTTTATGTTTAAATTCTTAATCTTATATGGGTAGGGGTTTAAAAATTTTATCTGACTCTAAGTATTAAAAAAGGGGAAGAGGAGTCAAGGAGGTGGAGAATGATACAAACTGAAACTTAAAACTGCATTAAAACCATCACACAACCTATGAAAGTAAACGGTGCATTTCCTCTAGGTGCTGGTGTGTGCATTTAGGGGCACTGAACAGATGTATTTAAGTTGAGCACTCCTAATTACCTCCATTCAAAATACAAGACCAAAGGGACATCCTATGACATAGAAAGGACTCTAATTTAAAAAACATTTTAAAAAATGTATAAAAGGACACCGTTAACAATTACGCTGTCTGGAATTTTTCCATCCTATTGTTACAATTATAGTACTTTAACTGATCATGTATTTTTTCCAGTTTGTTTTCTTTTTGTACAGTTTCATTTGTTTTGCTATAGAAACTGCATCATACTTAATCCTGAGTATGTGGATTTTTAACAGAACAAAAGGGGAGATAAATGTCATTAAAAAAACTACATGAAGATTTTAGACCTTCAAAAATTAATTTGGGATGCCCAGGGACAGGAGTAGTATCTTCACCACTTATCTCATTTTTTCCTCACACACTGACTAGATATTATATTAACAGTGTCCTTTTGATCATTGGGGTGTGGCTAATTGTATTTTCCATGTGACAGTCAAACTGTTTTATATTTCAGATGCCACCTTCTCAAAGTATTGTATAAAATTTCTAAAAATATTAAAATTCATGTACAAATCTGAGTACAAAAGTTTAGCTTTGTTCACCACTGTTTTGATCCATATACTTCTCATTGAAGTACAAGTAAATTTAAAACTGACGTTCTATTAGCAAACAAAAACTTATTTCCAGATACTAAATATTTAAACTGTCTTACATACCAATTGTTTATTATAGCAAGATGTATTGAAGTACAACAGATCCTAGCATATTTATTGAAATAATTTAATATGTGATATATATATATATGTATTTTATTGCAAACAAACTAACATTACACACATACCAGCCCATAATTCCATATGTTATTGCATTTTCCCTAAAATAGGTTAAGTATGCTCTATTTACTTTATATAAGAAGTACTTTCACAGAGATGGCATTAATCTCTATAACGATGCTATGTGATCAAGGTTATAGAAAAAACTGCATAATGTATTTTTATTTTATAAATAGCATGTGAGCACACAAAGGCTATCATAATGATAATGTATATGGGAAATACTGAAGATTTTGTGTTCACTGTTGATTATTGTAAGTAACATTTTCAAAAATGGGTGCCTAAAGGTAGGCTCCTAAAGCCAGCTATAGATACTTACATATTTGGCCTGATTTTCAAAAATGCTGCCTACCAGGCAATTACATTGACTTTGGGAGCCCAACACCTTCAAGAATCAGGTCACATGTTTAGTTGCCTAAATATGGATGTAGGAGCCAAATTTTGCACACCCACTTTTGAAAATCTTAGCCTGCATTTTGACTTTGATTGTTTGACCTGGCAACCTGACATTAATTTAACATCATTTTTGTATGGAATTAGATGTAAACTAGTAATTTGCATTAACGTGTTTACAAAAACTAGCAAGCAGTGAGCTAATTAAACAGCTGGTTTAAAATGTTTTTCCACACTAACTTTCATATAGTGAATATAAATCAAAATTGAAAAGAAAGCTGTATTTATTTTATTCAGCACATCTTTTGAAAGTTCTTGTGGTGGTATGCATTTCTCATACTCCATAAACGTCAGCTGTATTTTAAATTAAAATGTTTGATTAAAATATTCATTCATTTTAAAAATACATATCACTGAATTACCTGCTGTTGGCACCTATTTTTCTGAAAAGTCAAGCCTTACTGGTTTAAGATGTCAACACAGTTGACATTATTTACCTCAACTACAGAGAGGCATAAAACAATATGGCAGTTACATATCTAAAATGGGGCAGTTTTCCAGAGAACAATAATATCAGTTTACCATCCAATCAGTGTTCTCCAGTCTCACTTTAATAAGTACTCATTTTATTCAAAAAGCCGCTCAAAACAGTGTCAGATCTGTTTTTTTGTATTTGTTTCTCCTGGCCTCAGAAAGTATTTTACCACTTTTGAGTCTGGTAACAGAATTTATCCTAGAAAAAGCAAACTAAGAACCAAAAGAATTCATATTTTTTCTTTACTACACCATATTCAAAAAAGCTGAAGTCTAATCTTTTTCAAGCCTGACCATGAAAGAAGATAAATTAAAATATAAGGATCTGCACAATCAAGTTTTATTCTGTCAATTATATAACAAAAACGTAATTATATTTTTCACTCCACAGACATATTCTAACAAATACCATCTCCACCAGCATTCTGGAAAAGAAATAAGTTGGAGTCACTGTCACCCTGGAGTCCCTACTGTCACTGCCCTCTTCACTACACTAGACCCTTCCACTGCCTTTACTTTAATCTGAACTTTAGAGGGAACTACTCATTATGCGCACAGACTCTATTCCTCACAGAAGAGTGAAAATGCATGCTGAGGAACCTTTTATCTTTTCCAGAAGAGGGCCTCCTACTGCAGTAAATCTTTCCGTTACTCTCACACAGTACTTAAGGAATATCCAGATAGTACTACCACAGCAATACAGTTAACACATGTCTACACCTTTTATTTGAGTGTCCTAAATTTACCTGCTTGAAATGTAGCTACTGTCATTAGACTATAACTTTAAAAAGGAGATTTGGAATACATTATAAAATATTGCGGTTCTCTCTGCAAAAGAAGAGCAGTGACTGGGGAAGGAGGGTATATTACCTATAATGTGTGGCTAAAAGTTGTATGAATAAACTACTGCCACTTTTTATTTCCCTTAATTTTCTGACTGATTTTCAGTTATGTTTAGAAGTCAAAAGTCCTTTAACATAGCTGAGTTAGTTTAATTTTACATTTCAACTAAAAAAATATTGCTGCATCAAAATTGAGTCCATAGTTAAAAAGATGCCAGTCCACAATTAGTATTAGCCTCTTTGCAATATTTGGAAAGATAGTAGAAATAAAGTGATTAAACACCCAGTGCTGTGCAAAAACAGCAATAACATTTGTTGATGCCGATAGTGACAACACTAATGGACATATTTCAGCATAGAAAGATTTTCTATTGAAATCTTTATGCTCTTGCAAAGTTGGATTCCTGTCTGAGGAGGGTACAATCTCTGCAGCATCTTCCTTGTTGTAGAATTTATAATCACTGAAAGGCAAAAATGAGATGCTCACAAGCACCACTAGCAAAGGTAACTACGTTTGTAAATTCTGCACGTTTAACAGCTCAAATTTAAGGACCTTCAAAGTTCCTCAGGACCAAGAGCTCTAGATTTTTTTCCCTCAGAATAAACTAGAAAAACAGAATTGAACATTACATTAATGTAACTTTAACAGCAAATGCAGGCCTTGATCTTGCAATGCAATGTAAAGTAAAGAAGAAGCCAATGAGGTTCCATTAGGATGGAGAGGTCTGAGCCAGTATGAATCTCATTTACAGGATCGGGCCCTTATAACACTTAAGTGTGAGGATGAAAACATTAAGATGTACAGAGCAAAATTAACTGAGGCATGTCACAAGCATTTTGTATTTTCTATTACTTTTCTTTATACATGAATCTATCAATATATTCATGTTTATGCCATTAAACTTAGACTTAAAAAATACAGAACTGATATTTGTCTTTTGGTATATAGAATCAAACATGCAGCATTATTTGATTTATGCAATGTTTCCTATGAAACAATGCTTATTTATATAATTTTTCCTACTTCTTATGAGAAATAAATTAAAATGATAAAATACAGAATGTACAACAGGGCTGAATTTTAATCTTATGGTAAGAAGCATAAATTTAACTTTTCACCATTTATATTTGTGACCTTGTATGTTACATCAATTTAATTTTTGTAGTTTTGTTTGACTTCATCTTCAACTGTATACATAAGGAATTTCCTGTGAGATCTAAAGATGATAGATGTTTTCTTTTTATCTATCAGACTAACCATACCCTGAAGGAAGAGGGTTTAACCTCTTTCAGCATATGCACAACATATCAAAAGTGTGTCCCTCTTCTTGGTACAACACTAGCTCAGGTTCATCTTCAGAAGCTAGCTTAATTGCTCTGCTTAGGATATATGCAGTTCGGTGGGAGATTGCCAAGTGGTGGGCACAATCACTGTTTACTCAAACTATAAACCACAGAAAGTGCTCACAAACAATTTCTTGGATACTTATGTATGTATTTTCATAGGCCCTAGAAAATTAAAGAAGTTACTTACTCTACAGCAACTGAGGTTCTTTGAAATATTGTAGTCAGTGTGGATCCTACTATAGGTGCACAGGCACCTCACGCATGCAAGATCAGAGTCTTCTGAATAGTAGCATCTGTCAGGGATGCCCACGCACCTTGTACCTCCTCTTGCCCCTCTATGATGACATAAAGGCATGGCAGCTGTGATCCTCTATCAGTTTCCTCACAGTTCAAAGCCCATTGTAGCTAAGGATGCCAAAAAGCAAGAATGAGAGGGTGGGTGGTGGGATCCACACTGATTACAACATGTCAAAGAACTTCAATTACTGGGGGGTAAAAGTTCTTTCTTCAAGTGTGTGTCAGTGCTTATCTCACTCTAGATGACTATCAAGCAGTGTCCACTCTGGAGAGTGGGAAAGAGCCATATGAGCAGAACAGAGATTAAAGTACAACTCCCCCAAACTTGGCATACAAATTCTCCCAAACCAGCTGCCATGTCAAAGGTGTAATGTTTAACTAATGTCAGTGTGTTGGCTCCAGGCTGCAGCTTTACAGAGACCATTGAGGAATCTGGATACCATTGGATGTGAAAAGACTGAGCATGAAACAGCTGCAAGGTGAACCTTGAGAGAACTAAGAGCCAACCCAGCCTGAAGGAAGTGCAGCATATAGTCAAGGATCATTGGGCACATGGCCTCATTTGCGCCCAGATAAGGCTGGATTGCCCATAAGGAGAGCCATTTCCATTTGGAGGAATAGCTAGATCATCCTAGGAGACAGTTCCCTGTTTTGTATCAGGATTTCTTGCATCTGCTGAGAACAATCTCTGACAGTAGCTTTCATACATCCAACATTCAAGTTGTCAAGTGCAATGTCTGAGCCTGGCTGCAATATCTAACCATGATACTAAGATATCAAGTACAACCACACCAGGAGATGGATTGGAGATTGAATGGACACGTGCAATAAGTCTCAGAATCAGAAATGTCTCAACCAGTAGGGAGCTATTGGAATCAATGTGGCCTTGTCCCATCTGAATTTGGAGATTACTCCATGTAGGAGGCCTGGAGACCACTGCAGCAGGAAGGAGTCTGGTAAGAAATTCAGATACACACACATACATACACCCCCGCTGGAGCAAAAGTTCAGGAACTTGGTTTTGTCCTCTGTAGCAAACAGATTTATTGGGAGAGTCCCCTACTAGCAAAATATCACCTCCATGACAGATGTCTGCCATTTGTGGTTGGTTATAGTGCACATGCTTAAGAAGTTTCAGGTTGCTGCTGGTTCCTAGAAGGTGTAGAGAGAGTGGGGTTACCCCATGGTGATGACATCAAGTCCACAGCCTTGATGGCTTCCTGGTAGAGAATATGACCAAGCACTTCCTTGCTTGTTTATATAGTGCACTGTGCACTTACTGTCCACCAAGATCTGCATTGTAGAGTCCTGCAGGACAGGCATTTATGCCACACAAGCCAGACAGATGGCCCTGAGCCCCAAGACGTTCATATGCAGTTTCAGATCATCCTGGAACCAGATCATCTGCATCTACAAATGGTTCAGGTGGGCAGTCCCAACTTGTCCCTAAGTCATCTGTGATGAGCATCACCAATGAGGAGGGGAGAAAGGGGTCTTGTATTCTCCTGGTCCAGCCACTGAGCTTTTGCAGGTCCTGGGGCAGAACTGTGGCTTGGATGGGGAGTACACTGACCTCAGCCATGGTCGATAAGGACTGCAGGTGATCTCTGGCAAGAAACATCAGCTGTCATGTGGGAGCTTTAATAGAAAGGGAGTAATTCTGTCCCAAGTTAAAAAGTCATACTTGGCCAGTAGTCTGGCGATATGCCACTCACAGCTGTAAGGAGCAGAGGAGAACAATTTTTTCCCAAATAGTTTTAGCCTTTTGGGATTATTGCCTTTAGAGCTACTCTTACTGGATTTAATTTTTTTCTATATTGTCATCACAAGCAAGGAGCCCAGACGGTGGTAGGTGAAAAGTACTCAAATCCTGTTTGAGGGACTTACTACTGCTTCTCTACCTGTTTCAGCCGCTCTGATTTCAACTCCTGGCTCTCTTGATTCCTCACCTCACAAACTCCCATTCTCATCACCAGTGAGTTCAACTTTCATGTTGATGAGCCATGCAACCCCTTCGCTGCACATTTCCTCACTCTCACCTCTTTATTCAACCTGCAGCCCTGGTTCAACTCTTCCATTTATGAGAAGGCCCATTCAATTTGATCTCCACCAAGCTCTGTGCTCTCTCTGACCTCTGTTGCTGAAATCCCCCTCTCCAATCACCTAGCTCCTTTCAGCATCACCCATCACCTCCTTCACCTGTCACTCAGACTTCCCACGACTTCCAGTCCTTCAGCATTGACTACTTCTCATCTGATTACTGACTCACTCCTCAAATCTTCCCTGCTCCTGCCTCTGCTTCTCTCTCCGTACAGGACCTCACAGACTTCTTCCAAGAAAAAAGTGACGAAATACAACGTGAACTTTCCACTTTCCACCAGCAACTCTCTCTGCCTTTTCCCCTGTCACAGATGCAGAAGTATCTCAGCTATTCTTCTCATCTAACCCTTTCAATTGCTGCAGTGACCTCATCCCAACCCATCTCCTGATCTCCATTGGGTCCATTCCCATTCCATCCCTTATTCTTTCCCCTCACAAAAAAAGCATGGGTTAGTCTCTCCCATCTTAAAATACCCACCCTTGACCCCATTTAATCCTCCACTACTTCCCCACCTCTCTTCTTCCTTTGAATATCATATCTACAATCACTATTTGGAGTTCCAATACCAACCTAGACCCTCTCCAGTACTTCTGTCCCTTGAACTCCACCCAAACCACTCTCGCCAAAGTTTATAATAATCTCCCCCGCTTAGCCAAAGCTCAGAACCAATAACTCCATCCTCATTTTCTTGACCTGTGAGCCTCCTTCAACACAGTTGTCTATGCTTTTCTTCTTCAAATCTTGTCTTCCACGACTGTCCTCTCCCGGTTCTTCTCCTATCTCTCTAATCACTTCTTCAGTGTGTCCTGAAAATCCACCTCATCCCTTCTTCAACTTTCTGTGGGAGTTCCACAGGCTTACTCCTTGGTCCTCTTCTCATCTCCCTCTACACCTTGTCTCTGGATAATCTCATCCACAAACCTAAATTCAACCACCATCTCTATGCTGACAACTTCCAGATCTACTTCTCTACTTCTGACCTGTCTCCTCCTGTCCAAATTAAAGTCTCAGCCTGTTTTTCTCCAACTTCTCCTTGTGAATGTACAGCCATTAGTTCAAGTTTAACATGGCTAAGACAGAGCTTTTAATGTTGCCCCCGACATAAGAATGGCCATACTGGGTCAGACCAGTGATCTAGCCTAGTAACCTTTCTTACTGATAGTGGATGGGGCCAGATATTTTCTGAGGAAATAAACAGAATAGGGCCATTTTTGAGTAATCCATCCCATCATCCAGTCCCGGTTTCTGTTAGTCAGAATCTTAGGGACACCCAGAACATGGGGTTGGCTGAGGAACTAGTGGAGCATGCTTTAAAACTAGAGCACTTGTGCTGTTGCCAATGCTAGGTCTTTTCTCAGCATTGTCTTCTCTATGCTGACCTTTTGGGTTGCTTGTCTACTGGATGGGGCACTGGATTAAGTTGGTTTGTCTGCTGTTGGTGCTCTGGTGCCCATTTCCTCCGGCTCTGAGGAGACCTTCACAGATTACCCCAGGAGGGGAAGCTTTAGCGACGCATCACATGACTGACTTGTTCTTGCGATGAAAGAGAGGTGTACTGAACATGTGGGACTCTCCTAAATAGAAGAGAAGACTGCTGTGTCCATGTTTCTAAGTAATTAGTCCATCACAGGACTTGTAGGGCTTGAAGCCCACAGGTTTTGAATCTACCATATTGAGGTGGTTCAGTAGTGGGGGTGGGGAATACAGTTCTGATCATCAGTACTCAATCCAGATGGATCAAAGATGTTCATGGTGGTCATATATCAGAAGCATTCTGAAGAATTTTGAAAAGTTTTCAGAGATTTAGCTAGAGCTAAAAACTAGGGGGTTGGAAGCTTCCCAGTTTCCATCTCACTGCCATGAGTAGTAAGAGGGAACTAAGGGAAGGTCACAGCCATACTGCCCTTTATGCCCCAATACAGGAGCATTGGGAGTCACAGGTTGCATGTGCAGCACCGACAGACACTGGCATTCAAAAAGACTCTGATCTTGTGTGTACGAGGCACATGCATACATACAGTGGGATCCACGTTGATATATGCAAAGAAAAATCATCAGTTAATGTAGTCGTCATTTCAAGCAACTTCATATAAAAGTTATGAGTGAAATCCCGACCCGACTGAAGTCCATGGGAGTTTGGCCACTGACATCAATGTAGCCAGGATTGCTCCCTCCTCTTCTGGCCACACACCCACCAAAATGCAATGTACTTTATATTTGTGCAGGAATAGCAAATAACCATAGAAAAATTACCATGTTGAAGTAAGACCGAATTTTGACCCCTCTGGCCAAATCCCAAACTATGACATTTCCATCATGGCCAGCAGAGAAGAGAACTCTAGGATCAAATGGGTGAGGCTCAAGTACAAACACTTCATCCTCGTGTCCCTGAAATAAAATATATATCTTTTTTTAAAAGATTTGGTAAGAGAGTTTAGAGAAGACTGTTACACAAATACATACAGAAATACTTACTACTATTACACTATGTGCAGTATACACATCTGAATAATGATATAATGATGAGAAACTGTACAAATGTCTCATGTACAACAGCAGTTTTGGCAACTCTCTTGGGTGGCTTTTCATAAATTTGTTGTATCTTTATATTATATGTTTCTCTTTCTTCAGTGACAATTTTAAATAGAAATGTGTAACTATCAGTTAAATCACTATCAACATTTTTGTAATGAATTTAGAAGCCCAGAGGGCTGGAAATGACATTTTAAAAAACTCTGACTCATATTTTAGCAATTTTAACCTTTTGAGGGTTCATTCTACATTATATGTGCAACTGCTCCAAAAACATCTAGTAAAGAACTAGTTCAGTAGTTAGGATATGATTTTAGGCTATGTAAAGAATTAGTACCCTAAAAGTAGAAATCCATTTAACAAGTGCCAAGCATTTCCTTTCAACAATGGCATGAAATTATATGCAGGAGCTACTTCTTTTGTAATTAAGATTTTTTAAAAATCTCTAATTTTAATGCAGAACAGGAAGGTAGTAAAATTAAATATGTGCATATTTTTTCATGCCTAAGGAACGATAAGGTCATGATAAGAACTGATATTTGTGTTAAGATATGGGTACTGATCTCGAGTTTCAATTTTGTATTTTTTAATTTTGAGTTGAGGAGCAGCTGCTGACCCAGTGTTTTACATAACTACTTTTTATTTTATGGCAAATGGTGTCTAGAACCTGAAAAAGATATGTTCACTGCAGGAAAAGACGGAAATTGGTGGCTCTGTGACTGGTGCCCTGAAATACTGCATAAGAAACCCAGGTTCAATTTCTGGGTCCAAGAGTCTCTTTGGACAGCAGATGCCCCAAGTACTCTAGGTGAGAGAAACAAACTTGTGTTGTTCTGCAAGCTCGTTCAGCTGACATAGAAGGTGCTCTGATGGTCTCTATGAATGTGTCTGTATACACATATATATTTTATGTATGTATTTAGATATTAGTAACTGGTGGTGAGTGGAGAGCTAGCAATGGTATTCACCTCCCCTTATTTTCTGATAAAAAGATGCATTAAAAGACAACTATAAATACACTACTTAATAGTTTTTCAAATACACAATTGCTGTAGTTACCACAGGGATGTTATGCAAATATAGCTGGAAAAGCAGATGGTCCATGAGAGAATCTAGTAAAAATGTGGTCAAACAAAAATGTTAAGGCTCCCTGGAGCAGAGATCCTAATATGGATTATTATTCTGAATCTCCTCCAACCAGACTAGGGAAGTATCACTGTTCACAAATCGCATGTATTTTTGCAACTGAAAAGTCCATATTGTCCCCATTTTTTTCCCCTGCTTAACGTTACCCTGTGACTAAAATGCATTAGGCACCATTCATTTTAATCTTAAAGTTTATCAATCTTCTTCATTCTTCAACCACAAGTGTCCACATAACTGCAGAATTTTAAGTCTAAATTCAGTAATTATATATAAAGGTATGTAATATTTCTCTATGTAGGTGCCATTCCTACTACTTCAATAAAAAAAACTTAAGTTTCTAAAATTTTGCCATGATTGTGGGGTTTCCCACATACCCTCAGGAAGACATTTTGTTTAATGCTGACATTCTAATGATGGGAATCATCCTATCAAAGTTTCAATTATATTCATTTTAATCTGTAATTTAGTATCACTTGCGACTCCCCTTGATTTCCTATACAACTTGTATTTGTACATAGACAAAAGTACATTACTATGAAAATGTACTTAATTAATACTTCAATTATGCATCTTCTATTCAAGGAATATCTGGGTCTTCCATCTTATTTTTCAACCTGGAAGTGAATGCTATATCTGGAGGTCAGCAAAAAGCTCACCCATATCTTCCTTCTACTTAAAGGCCACCATAAAAAGCCTTGCCAATTTTGAACAAAAAACAAAAAAACCCACAAACACACAACCAATGGCACTCTGTCTACACAAATTAAAATCTAACCCAAACAGATGCCTGCTAATACTTGCCTACAAAAGATGATTTTAAAGAAACATAAGAGAGATTTAAAATTTTAAATTTAGAAACTATCATTTCAAAAACAAACAATGTCTCTGCAAGGAGGGCACGTGAAGAACTACTTTAGCTCCATCCTCATTGACAATGTTACTTTAGGTTGACAGTCACAAGAAATTCAACTAGCTTTAAATTCTTCTGTATGCAATTATTTCCTTAACTTTCTGCCTTGTTATGCAAATCTATAAAGATATTATAAAAAAATCTATGATGGATATGTGAGTTACAGTATACTGAGTAAAACTGCCACTCTTATTTTTCTTACCATAAGGACATGAATAAGCTGGCCAGTGAAAGAATTCCAAACCTTCAGAGTCATGTTATTAACTGCAGTTATAACAGAATTGTCATGGCGGTCCCATGCCACCATAGTTACTTTCAGTTTTGTGATTTTGTCTTCTACTCCTTGTACACTTTGTCTAAAAGTAAACAGAAAAAAGAGTTTTCAAAATAATGAGTCTGAGTTAGCCAAAATCTTTGGTGCATCAAGAAACTTGTCTGATAAAAAGAGGGTTCACTCATCAAAAATTTTAAAATGTGTTTTGTGTTTTGGTTTATCATCAAAAGTAATGTGTTTCTTCAATACTACGGACAAATGAGAGATCAGACGTACATGATGGAAATGTTATATACATAGCCCACCTGGGCAATTTGTATCTTCAGATGACCTCTGATACTGGTGCAAACCCATTTAAGGTTAATGGAGCAACACATATATCAGACAGCAAAATATGAAGACAAAGTGGTTGCACAGGTAGACAACAAACAGTCTGGCCTGCAGAGCCTATGTTATTGGTTACGAATACAGAAAGAACATAGCGTGATCGTCAGACTTTAGGGTGAGACTGTAGGGCTGATGCTAGGAAAAAGACAACTTACTCCAAATGAGCCCATTTGATATGAAAATCTATGAGATAATAGACATGGTACTCTGTAACACCATTTTTATAGAGTAATTTTTAGGACAGAACCTCACTTTAAAGGCAATGGGTGAAATCCAAAGTCTCCTGATGTCAAAGGCAAAATGCACATTGACTTCAATGGGGCCAGGATTTTGCCCACTGTTGAGAGCCTTGTCTAATTTTTCTTGTAAAAAGGTTCAGAGTTTAAGGCTAGAACGGACCAGTAGATCATTCAGACTGACTTCCTGTGTATCACAAGGACACCAACACCACCCAGCACCTGCACACTAAACCCAAGAACCAAAGTGAGACCAAAATATTACGGCCCACAGGAGGCCCACATATTACTATGTACCACAGGCAGAGAATAGGAAGGACAAGTTGCCAACATTTTCCACAACGGCAGGAAAATGATTAAATAAGGTATATACCAGATACACCTGGTGACCCGCACCCAAACATCACAAAGGCAAAAAACACTCAAGGATACTGCCAATCTGACTTGGGGGAAATTCCTCCTGGACCCCACATATGGCTATCAATTAAACCCCAATTCCAGAAGCAAGAATTAGCCAGCCAAGCACGTCAGAGAGAGATTGCTTGGTGCCACCTCAGAGCCCTTGCTCACTCCGCCCAAAGTCACATCCGCAGCCGTGGGCATCCCTGATGCTTCATAGGA
The DNA here is from genome assembly GCF_965140285.1 of Lepidochelys kempii. Taxonomy (NCBI): domain Eukaryota; kingdom Metazoa; phylum Chordata; order Testudines; family Cheloniidae; genus Lepidochelys; species Lepidochelys kempii. Next base: position 62,877,778 of record NC_136382.1, read on the forward strand.
ATTTGTTAATGCTTTACTCCATGTAAGAATACAAGAATGGCCATACTGGGTCAGACCAGTAGTCCATCTAGCCCAGTATCCTGTCTTCCAACAGTGGCCAATGCCAGGTGCATCAGAGGAAATGAACAGAACAGGCAATTATTAAGTGATCTATCATGTTGTCTACTCCCAGAGAATACCTTAAATAAACTGAAATCTGTTTTCTCAACAAAACACTTTCTTCATTGTACACACAATACTTTATTACTATAGAGTAGCTTACGAGTGGAGTGTTAAGGCCATTTTTTAAAAACTTAACATTGAAGTTTTTGTTTTGGAGAGTTTAGCCTTAAACTCTATCACTCTTGTTTACAACAGGTCACAAGACATTATGCGGACTCAAAAGAGAAGGATGCACTTTGGCCCTATTAAGCTTTCCTTATAAAAATACAATGATTTTAGTGATAGTGAAAGGTGCTGAATCTTGAAAACAAATTTTCTATATGTATTCATGTGACAGATAACGTCCTGACAATCTGTAGGGCACTCTTGGCTTGCATCAATTTATCTCAAAACCATGCCTATTTGATCACTAGCTTCTCTGTCAACTACTGAGCATTTGTGATTATATTTGAATGATGCATATACATGTCTCCATGAAAAAAAATGAACAGAGAAGGATCACCAACTCATTTAGTACAGACAACTTGAGAGCCTGTCAAACTGGATTCCTAGTAGAATCTGCTTTATTTCTTGCAAAAAGGTTCTCCAGGCCTAATTATTCTCTCTTTTTCAACTGTATAATCCCATTTTCTTCAGTAGGATTGCTCAGGTGTAACTAGGGCTGAATTTGGACTTGCATTAAAAATGGAGAGTTACCTGGATTTTCATTTTGTCACGCAACACACGCTCTTACCAGGTGCTCTAGCTAGAAGTTTCTCTGGGGAGTTTAATCAGTATTTTTGATAATTATTGGAAAAATCATAGTCAACAAAAACCTTAAGAATCTCTCAGGGTCAAGTTTTCAAATGTGTTTCATGAAACAGACTGAGATCTCTTTACCTTCCAATGAATTATGGGAAAAAATTCTAAAAGACCCTTAAGCTGTGGAAATAGTACTAGCATCTCTGTTCCAGCCACCCAATTGGGTCATAAAAAAATTTACATCTCAGAGAAGAAAATTTAAAATATTCCTAGAATCTTTCCACCTGCCCCAACAACAGCTCTGGGGCAGATATATTAAAGTAATTAATTCACAGCCTTACCAAATTATTATTTTCTCCCGATTTTAGGCAGCTACCTATTATTTAGAAATTTTTTGCAGTGTGACTCTAAGAATTTACCTTCAGTGGATTTGGCAAGAGTTCTTCCAAATATTGATTCACACTTATTTTTTAATCTTTATTACAACATCCAGAGGACCTACTCATATCGGGATACTGTGTAAACATTACAAAAAGACAACCCCCGACCTTGAAGAGCTTAGTCTTTCCTCCTAGTATTCCACGCCACAAAAGAACTATGGGAAGTAGAAAGCTCCATGGGCCTTTCAACATTTTATGTAGTAAACACTATATAAAGTGACCTTCTCTTAGAAGCATATTAACCAATTTTGAGTCCAGAATACCTGATGGCATCTCTTGTTAGGAATAGGCAGTAAAATTTAGTTAATTGTTAATATGTGTTTTTATTTTTTCACAAAATGTAAAAACTAAAGATTCTCTGTAAAAAAGCAAATTCTGTGTTTTTCTGTGGCAAATGGATTTCTAGGATCCCTGCTGAAGATCAAGATTGAGTGCTTGGCATCAGGAAGAGATTGCCTTCTGGGCATTCTACTGTTAGATGTAGATTCTTTTCTAGATTTAAAAAATACAAGTATAAGATCCAGTGAGTAGCAACAAACCCAAGCTTTAGCCACTCAGCTTCTAGTGAGTTTGAGGCAAAATGGGTTTGGGTTTAAATCTGACCTTAAACTCTGTGACTCTAATGCCAGAAGGGACCACCATATCATCTAGTCCGCCCCCCTGCTTATTACAGGCCACTAACACCATCCAGCCACACACACACTAAACCCAACCATCAGAATTAGACCACAGGATTACAGCCCTCAGGAGACAAAATTATTGTGTGCCCCACAGGCAGAGAACAGGAGGCACCAAATTCCATCAATGCCCAAGGCCCTTGCAATGGCAGGATTAAGTGAAACACACCCAGTGGATACCTTGATACAGTAAGTCCAAAAATTGCTTAATGATCCTATAACATAGTTACCTCTCAAAGATGAGGTAAGGAAAGACACCTAAGCCAGGAAGGAGTTACAAGAATTATCTTGTCTTGGTCCTCTATTTTAATGGTTAAACTCAGCTATTAGTGGCAGGAAAAAAATAGGTAAATCCAGAGTCCAATCCACTAAATACAGCCAGCTGTACATGTATTTATAGGGCATCTGGAGCACAAGCTTGGAATTTGTTCATGGCTGGTGCAAAGACATCCAACTTGGGAGTAAGTCACATGAGGAAAGTCTGTTGTAGCACTGGAATTTTGATCTTTCCTGGCTGAAGACACTAACAACTCGGCCAGTCCATCTGACTATTGAGTCTTCCTCAAACATATGTTTCAGGTAATGTGTGATCACATTTATCTAGGTTAAGTAGAAAATTTAGAGCTTTTGGTTGAAAACTGATGCTCTTTGGGCCCTCTTGATGTTGATATATGCTATTGCAGTTGGTTGTCTCATGCTAGATAGAATGTGGGACTAAGACAGACTTGAATGGCTTGGCCTGTTACTCTCAGTTCCAGAAGACTAATGGACAGTCAAGCTTTCAATCTGTTACTGTTTTCCCAACCTGAGAAATTCTTCACACATATACTCTTCAAGCTCAACAAGACTTATGGTCTATCATGAACCTGGTTGGTAAGCTACCACCCAGGGATGCACCTAACAATGTCATGTTTTTCCATGACTGGAAAAAGCAAAGTACCAGATTAGATAGAATTTAGAAAGGATTGCTGCCCACTAGGTAAAATTACCAGGCCATACCTGCAGATTTTTCACATGAAAAAAAGATAACTGTGCTTTGTCAGCACAAAATGTATGCGGTATAAACTGAACCAGATTCATTTAACGGGATCCTGGAATATTTTAAGTTTGAAGGCTTTGATTTTCAAGCATCTCTCCCTCTGCTAACAGTACCAACCTTTAACAGGTCAAAAACTGGGGATCAGAAATAAACTTGGTCCTGCGTGGCAGATTAAGGTGTTTGTTTAATAATTACAAAATTATGCTGTCAAGAAACTGTAAAATGGAGAATATCCTTTGAAGTTTGGTGATAGGATGTTTTTAAATCAGCCAGATCAGAGAACAAAAATGGTAGCCAGACCATTAAAAAAACCCAAAACACACTAGAATAATCTAAGAAAGTACTCTGAAGGTCAAAAGGAAGTGCCAAGAACAGAAAGTGTTTTTAAGACACGTAGTAAGAGGAAAGAAATGGTTACTTTAACTGTGGTTCTTCAAGATGTGATGCAGACTATATTCAAAGTGTGTGTGTGTGGGGGGGGGGAGGGTGCCGGAACCGGAGACTTTTGCCTAGCAGTACCTACAGAGGGGCGGTGCTCATGTCTTGAGCCTGTTGCCCCTCCCCTAGCTATATGAGGCAGCATTGCCCCAACCCCCTCTCAGTTCCTTTGCACTGAACATCCAGGGCAAGACTCTGATGCAGAGGGGACAGATCTGCATCACATCTCAAAGAACCGCATTTACAGTAAATAACCATTTCTTTTTCCTCGAGTAGATGCAGACGTGTATTCCAAGTAGGTGACTAGCAATCAGTATTCCCACTCAGAGGTAGGGCTCAGAGTTGACCTGAGTAAGGACTGCAGGACCGCTCTTCTGACATTATCGTCTGCTCTGGAAGCAGCACAGATCGCATAATGATCTGTAAAAGTATGTACAGACGACCACATGGCCACCCTACAAATGTCCAATATGGAAATGTCATTGAGGAACGCCACCGATGTTGCCTGTGCTCTCGTCAAATGCACCCGTATGTGCTGAGGAGGTATGGCTGACACTATCTCATAAGCAGTCTTGATGCAAGACGTTATCCATATAGAGATGGTCTAGGCAGAGACCACTGGCAAAGGTAATGGCTATCAAGTATACAGTGGATTCTCTTCTTCCTGAGGTATGCCATGACCACCACCATGCATTTGGCGATGACCCAGAGGGCATAACAGGAGTACTGTGTACTAAAAGTGGTGATCTCCTGCCTCTGAAGATAATTCCTGTGACTCAGCAGAATGGCCACATGGACGTAAGCATGTTGACAGTCCAGAGAAGTGAAAAAACAGTTACTAACTTTTCAGTAACTGTTGTTCTTCAAGATGTGTTGCACATGTCCATGCCATGCTAGGTATGTGTGCACCGCAAGCACAGCTGGCAAAAAATTTTTCCCTCAGTGGTACCCGTCGGGTCAGCTCCAGTGCCCTCTGGTGCCACACACTCAAGCACTGGTATAAGAGGTCCGGCCAGCCCCACACCCTGTAAGTTCCTTCTTGCCAGCCAACTCTAACAGAGGGGTAGGAGGATAGGTCATGGAATGGACATGTCAACACATCTTGAAGAACAACAGTTACAGAAAGGTTAGTAATCGTTTTTTCCTTCTTTGAGTACTTGCATATGTCCATTCCACATTAAGTGACTACAGGATGGGAGATCGGAGTTCATGGACATGCTTACGGCAACATGACTTGACCAAACCCAGCATCATCTCTAGCTTGCTGGGTGATGGCGTAGTGGGAAGAAAATATATGTACCCATGACCAAGTTGACACTCTGCAGATGTCCTAGATCAGCACCTGGGCCAGGAACACTGCTGAGGAAGCTTGCACCATAGTAGAACAGGATGTCACTATAGCCGGTGACGGGACCCCCACCTGTTTATAGCACATGAGAATGCATGATGTGACCCAGGATGAGATCCTCTGAGCTGAAATAGGAAGGCCTTTCATCCTGTCCGCAATTGCCACAAAGAGCTGTGTGGATCTACGGAATGGTTTTATCCTCTCAATGTGGAATGCCAGGGTGAATCTAACACCCAGGGCGTGGAGATGTTGCTTCTCCCTGTTTGCGTGGGATTTCGGGAAGAAAAGTGCAGAAAAACAGCCTGATTACTGTGAAATTGCAAAACCACCTTCAGAGGGAACACAGGGTGAGAGCGAAGCTATACCTTGTCCTTAAAGAAGATGGTGTATGGGGGTTCTGACATAAGGGCCCTGATCACTGAGACTCTCCTGGCTGAAGTGATAGCCTCCAGAAAGGCGACCTTCCCAGAAAGATACAGCATAGGGCATGTTGCCAGTGGCTCAAACTGGGGGTCCCATGAGTTTTGACAAGACCAGGTTCAAGTCCCATGGGAGAACTGGCTCCCGAATCCGAGGGTATCGTTTTTCTAGGCCCTTGAGAAAATGAATGGTCATCTCATGGGAGAAAATCGATTGGCCATCCACCAGGGCATGGAACGTTGAAATCGCTGACAGGTGTACTTGAACTGATGAAATTGCCAGACACTCCTGTTTCAGATGCAGCAAATACTCCAGAACAGCCTGCACAGATGCCTGTGTGAGCGAGAGACCTTGCTGGGAAGATAAATGGAAAACACTTCCACTTGACAAGGCATGTAACTCTGGTAGAGGGCTTCCTACTACCTAGCAGAACCTGGCAGACTTCTCTGAACAAGCCAGCTCCTCAGGATTTAGCCATAGAGCCTCCAAGCTGTCAGGTGAAGTGTGTTCAGGTTTGGGTAGAGTATTCGACCGTGGTCTGCGGTATTAGGTCCGGGAGGAGAGGTAGTGGCATCAGAGTTGCTACTGAAAAGCCTTGCAGTGTGGTGAACCAGTGTTGGCAGGGATAGGCTGGGACTACAAGAATGACCCTCACTCCATCTTGCTTGATCTTCAGTGGGACCTTGTGCACCAGAGGAATCTGGGGGGAGGCACAGAGCAGGTATCCAGTCCAAGGGAGTAGGAAAAGAGCCCATGAGTGAGCCTGGTCTGTGGCCACGCAGGGAGCAGAACTGGTGACATGTCCTGTTCTGCCTGGCCGCAAACAGGTCTACCTAGGCAGTCCCCCACTGCTGGCAAACTGCCTTTACTATGTCGGCCCAAAGGGAGCACTCATGGTGACTGGAGAAAGACCTGCTGAGGTGATCTGTCAGCTCGGTCTGAGCTCCCGGACAGTGAGATGATTTAAGGTGGATGGAGTGCATTATGCAGAACTCCCACAAGTGGACAGCTTTCTGACACGGGGGAAAGAGTGAGCTCCTCCCTCCTATTGAGGTAGAACATGGCTGCTGTATTGTCCATGCACACTAGGCACATTCTTGTTCATGATGTGGGACAAGAACACCTGATAGGCCAAGCGAAACGCTCTTAGCTCCCTGAAAGTTATACGTATGGAGAGCTCCTCTTGGGACCACAGGCCCTGCATCCTGAGGTGCCCTAGGAGAGTCCCCACCCCCTCAACCTTAGATCTGTCAAATGCAAACTAGGGGTAATGAGAGTTGGGGTCTGGCAAAGGGGACGCCTGAGCAAACCGACAGAGAATCCCTCCACCAGTTGAGGGAGTCAAAGACCAGTGCTCACAGTTCCTGCCCTGAATCCAGGTAAAGGCGACTTGATGGATTCTTTGGGCGGATTCTTTAATGGCGACACCCAGGCCAGCCATGCTTAAAGGGGTCTGAGGCATAGCCTCGCATGCTGCATGCACTTATATGCATGCGGCCATGTGGCCTAACAGTATGAGGCAGAAATGGGCCATCATGACCAGGTGGGCCTTGACCTGTGCTACTAATCACACCATTATCTGGAAATAAGCTTCTGGAGGAAAACCCTGGCCTGAGAGGAATCAAACACCACCCCGATAAACTCTGGCCTCTGTACAGAGACATGGGTAGACTTATGCTCGTTTATAAGCAGGCCCAGTGACTGAAAGGTTGACTGTATGAGGTGGATACTTGCCTCCACCTGGGCCTAGGCCCAGTCTTTGACCAGCCAGTCGTGGAGGTACGGGTAGACTTTTAACCTTCTTCTCATGAAAACCCTCGGTGCTGCCAAAAGGCTGGACAGAAGAACCATAAATTGGTAGCGAGTCTGGTTTACAATGAACTTGAGAAACTTCTGTCCCTTGGAAAATTGAGATGTGGAAGAAAGCATCTGACAAGTTGAGAGCGGCATACCAGTACAAGGGAGATCATGGAGGCCAGGGACACCGTGTGGAACTTCAACTTTTTGAGGCAGCCATTGAGCTGGCATGGGTCTAAAATGGATCAGAGAGCCTCTCTTGGCCTTTAGAATTAGGAAATACCATAAGTAAAATCCCTTCCCTTTTGAGTCCCACTCGGAGGAGGGCTTGCACCTCCTGGGCCAGAAGCTGCTCCTGAGAAGGGTCCCGAAAGAGGGATGTGGAGGGAGGAGTTGTGGGGTGGTGAAAATAAACTGGAGTGTATAACCCCTTTCCACAGTGTTCAGCACCCAGCAGTCTATGATTGTAAGAGACCATACTGAACTGAAGTGGGACAGGCAGTCCAAAAACAAAAGGGGGACAGGATGCTGTGGTACACGAACTGGTACAATTCCTTGGATGTCAGAAGTTCTGCTTGGCTGCCTCCATGTATTTGGGTGGGCCAGGTAGGGATGCTGAAGTGGATGGGGGCAGCTGCCTGCATCTAGAACTCCTGTTTCTTTTCTTTTGCAGGTCCCGATGGGGCATCAGAGCTGAGAAACAGGTGGAATGCTGGGGCATAAAGACCCAAGCACTTGGGGGTGGCTCTGGAGTTTTCAGGCCATGGAGCTTTCCATCCATTTGCTCTAAGGAGAGCAAAGTGCCTTCGAACGGAAGGTTCGGAATGGACTGCTGGACCTCTGTTGGCAGTCCTGAGGACTGGAGCCAAGAGCATCTGGCATGACCTCCACAGAAGCCATGGAGCTATCTGCTGAATCTGCCTCATCCAGGGTGGCCTGCAGGGAAGCCCTGGCTACAGACTTCCCCTCAGCTACCAGAGCAGAGAACTCCTGTCTGGGCTCCTGGGGAAGCAAGTTCTTGAATTTCAACATCAAGTCCCAGACGTTTAAGTCCTATGTCCCCAGCAATGCCTGCTGGTTGGAGATGCAGAGCTGTTGACGCCCTGTAGAATAAACCTTTTTACCAAAAAGTTCTAGTCACTGAAACTTTTGTCTGGGGGGGGGGGGGGGTTCACTACTTGTTGCCCTTGTCTGTCCCTCTTGTTGGCTGCTGAGACCATCAGGGACCCAGGAGGGGGGTGGGAGTACAAGTACTTATACTCTTGAGCACGAACAAAATACTGCTTTTTGGCTCTCTTTGATGTGGGAGATAGGGAGGATGCAATTTGCTACAGGGCTTTAACCAGTCCCATGATTGCCTCATTGAGAGAGAGAAAGCCTCATTCAACAGGGCCAAAATATCGACCAGGCTCTGGGAGGATTCTTTAACTACCTCCACTTCCAGCCCGAGGTTCGAGGTCACTCTTTTCAACAGCTACTGATGAGCTATGAAGTCATCGTGGGGAGGTGACAAGCCTGCCCCTGCCACAGCTTCATCCAGGGAAGATGACTAGGAGACCTGCACTGGCAGGGGGTCCTCCTCTTCTCTTTCTGCACCAATCTGGTCCTGAGGACCGGTACCATTCTTGGTACCGCAGTCTGGATCGGATTCTGCTCAATGGGACGGAGGTGCTCTCCTCTCCAAGACCACCGAGTATGAGAGCCTGGAAGGGGGCCCAGCATCCGGCGAAAAACCCCAGGAGTTCCAAAATGGTCATTGCATCTGCATAGGCCAGTGCCCACCAAGGGTGCTGAAACTATTTTTATAGTGGGGGTGCTGAGAGCCATTGAGTCAAACTGTAAATCCTGTATATAATGGAAACCACTTCAAGCTAGGGGATGCAGCAGCACCCCCAGCTCCAGTACCTATGATGCCCACTGTGCCAAGCGCTCGCTGGTACTGCTATGCCTGGATCCACAGCCAAATAAGGGTGACTGGGGAGGGGGGTATTGGGAACAGTTCATCAGCTAGGGATATGATTCCAATTCCGAGTCTGACAACGAGCCTTCCTCCGGGGACAATGGAAGGGCGGTACCACTTAGTGCCGGGGAATGGTGCCACAGTGGGGAGACTTGTGTCGTGGCCAGCAGGGATGGATTCCCTCTCAATGGTACCAAACAGGAGCTTGGAGCAACAGACTCCCTTCTGCTCACCAGCACGGACATTGCCAACTCTTGTACCGCCAATAGTGGTACCGAAAGCAACAGTAAGACCCTGACTGCACCGAACCCTCTGAGGTAGACGGCACCATGATCCCGCTGGTGCCGCAACTGTCCCTCCAGTACTGAAGGTTGACCCAGGACCAGACTCAGCAAAGCCTGTATACAGGATGGAGTCAATAGTACTGTCCTTGGAGCAGCAACTGAGGAGTAGCCAGACTCAGGTCGCATTCTGCTGTGCTCCCCCTGCTTGGCTTTCTTCAGGCAGGGAATGCCCCCTCTAAGCCAGCCGCGTATGTCTTTTCTACGGCAGCAATGACAGGAAATGGTGCTGAGAGACTCTCACGGTGGGAGCAGCACTCCGCACCGACTCCAAGGTACTCAATACCAAGTCTAACTGGCTCAGCTCCAACTAGGGTCAGAGTACTGCCTCTGTCAGGTGTGACTTCAACCTGGTCTCCAGGTACTTCTGAGTATGGGGCTTGAAGTCCCAGCAGATCTGACAGTGATATGAGTCTCTCCCAGGAAGTTCAGACAACTGGAGTTCTGGGTCACCCATAGCCATAGGGTTGCCACAGGAGGCACAGGGCTTGAAACATGGAGACTCGGGCATGTCCAGTACCGGGAGCGGATGAAGACTCTGCTAACACAGCGAAAACAGCAACTTACTATGTTCAACAATTTCACATCTGTCCAAATCAGAAATAAAGATCTGATAAGAAACAAAAGGAAGGTAGTAAACTAAGACCACAGAGAAGGGTCTTCCACTGAGGGGAGCTTGATGAAGCAAGAGGAGCAATTCCAGCAACTGTCATAGTAGGAAAGAAGGAACTGAGAAGATGCAGGGTTGGCCATACCCCTTATATGGGAGCTTAAGCAAGTGGCACTGTAGGGTGCTAGAGCCCACCCAATGGATATGACTGAGGCAAAAATTTCCAGCAACTGTGCTCACAGTGCACAGACACCTGAAGTAGAGTAGTCATGTGCAAGCACTCGAAGAACCAGTCGTTCTGAGACAAAGCAGGGAAGCTAGCTGACAGAGTGATCATACAGAAAAAACGGTTACTTACCTCTCGTAACTGTTGTTCTTCAAGATGTGTTGCTCATGTCCATTCCAATAGGTTTGTACGCGCATGGCACATGCACAATCGCCGGAAGCTTTTCCCTAGCGGTACCCATTCGGTTGGCTGTGGAGACTCCTAAAGTGGTGCTTTCATGGCGATGTATATATGTCCCTGCCAACCCACCGCCTGCTCAGTTCCTTCTTGTCGGAATACTCCGAAAGTGGGGAGGCAGGCGGGATTTGGAATGGACATGAGCAACACATCTTGAAGAACAACAGTTACAAGAGGTAAGTAACCATTTTTTCTTCTTCAAGTGATTGCTCATGTGTATTCCAATACGTGACTTCCAAGCAGTTATCCCGGGGAAGGGGTCAGAGTTCGCCTAACTGCCGAGTGCAGGACTGCCCTACCAAACCCAGCATCATCCCTTGCCTGCTAGGTAATGGCGTAGTGGGAAGTGAAGGTGTGGACTTGCCACCTTGCAGATGTCCTGGATAGGCACCTGCACCAGGAAAGCTGCAGACACTGCCTGCGCTCTGGTAGAGTGCGCTGTAATCGTCAGGGCTGGAACTTTAACCAGGTCATAGCAAGTCCTGATGCAGGACGTGATCCATGACGAGATGCGCTGTGATGAGATCGAGAGCCCCTTCATTCTTTCTGCAATAGCAATAAAGAGCTGTGGTGACTTACAAAACGGCTTTGTGCATTCAATGTAAAATGCTAAGGCCCGTCTAACGTCCAAGGAATGGAACATGCACTCCCTGTGAGTGGCATGGGGTTTAGGGAAGAACGCAGGTAAAAATATGTCCTGGTTCACATGAAACTGGGAGACAACCTTGGGCAGGAACACAGGGTGGGGGCTTACCTGCACCTTGTCTTTATAAAATACCATGTATGGAGGTTTGGAGGTCAGTGCCCTGAGTTCGGATACCCTCCTAGCGGAGGTTATAGCCACCAGGAAAACCACCTTCCAGGAAAGGTAGGAGAGAAGGCAGGAAGCCATGGGCTCAAAGGGGGGCCCCATGAGTGAGGACAGGACCAGATTGAGGTCCCGGGGGGGGGAGGGGGGGGAGAGGAGAGGATGGGCTGACGTACTGGAGGATAAAATCTGTCAAGGCCCTTCAGAAACCTGCTCACCATCGGATTACCAAACACTGAACCCCCCACCGTTCCCAGGTGGAAGGCCGAAATGGCTGCGAGGCGTACCCTTAGGGATGATATTACTAACCCTTGGTGCCTGAGATCTAAAAGATAATCCAAAATAAGGGGAATTGCAGCTGATTGCAGCTCAGTTCCCCTTTGTCGAGACCAAATGGAGAAACGCTTCCACTTAGCCAGGAATGTGGCTCGAATGGAGGGTTTCCTACTCCCCAGCATGACCTCCCTAACCGAGTGCGAGCACTGAAGCTCAAGAGGGTTCAGCCATGGAGCTTCCATGCCATGACGTTGAGTGACTCCAGGTTGGGGTGCTGTAAACTGCCGTGGTCCTGTGAGAGTAGGGTTGGACAGAGAGGGAGCACTACTGGTCACATAGTGAACCAGTGCTGATGGGGCCACGCTGGCACTATGAGGATTAAGGAAGCCCTGTCCTGACGAGTCTTGAGGACCACCCTGTGTATGAGGGGGAATGGCAGGAATGCGTACAGCAGGCGACCCGCCCATGATAGATGAAAGGCGTCCGCGGTGGAGCCTGGGCTGTGGTTCAGGAAGGAGCAGAACCTCTGACGCTTCCTGTTGCTCTGCGTCGCGAACAGGTCCATGTGGGGACAGCCCCACCTCTGGAAAATTGAGTAAGTGATGTCCGGTCTGAGGGACCACTCATGTCCATGAAACAAGTGACTGAGCCATCTGCCAGCTCGTTCTGCACCCCTGGAAGGTGTGACGCCTACAGGTATATGGAGTGGGCGATACAAAAGTCCCACAGCGCAAGGGCTTCCCGACAGAGGGGAGAGGAACGACCACCACCCTGTTTGTTTATATAGAACATCGCTGCAGTATTGTCCGTGAGCACTGATACGCACATGCCCTGCAGATGGGCCTGAAACGCTTGGCATGCCAAGCAAACCGCCCTCAGCTCCCTCACGTTGATGTGCAGTGATAGCTCTGCATGGGACCAGAGGCCCTGGGTTCTGATATTGCCCAGATGCGCTCCCCAACCGAGCACCGAGGCGTTTGTGACAAGGGAAAGCGTGGGTTGGGGTTTTGCGAAGGGTACTCCCGCACAAACCACCTGTGGTTACAGCCACCATTGGAGAGAGTGGAGAATTTGAGGCAGGAGGGTTATGACTGAGTCCAACGGGTCCCTGCCCGGTCTGTGCACCTGTGCTAAGCATGTCTGGAGGGGCCAGAGGCACAACCTGGCATGCTGTACCACGTACGTACAGGCCGCCATATGCCCCAGTAGTCTCAAAGAATTCCTGGCCGTAGTTGTGGGGAAGCGGAAGAGGGTCTGGATAATGTCCGTGAGCGCTTTGAAATGCAGTTCCAGAAGAAACGCCCTCGCGCACGTGGAATCCAAGAGAGCGCCAATTAACTCTATTGTTTGTGTAGGGGTCAATGTGGACTTGGGCTCATTCAGTACAAACCCCAACCTGTGAAACGTAGCCCAGGCCAGGGATACGTGCTCCACCACCTGTGCTTGGGACTTGGCCTCAATGAGCCAGTCGCCCAAATACGGGAATGCCTGCACCTGGTGCCTGCAGAGAAAAGTTGCCACTACCGCCATACATTTGGTGAACACCCGGGGGGCCAAATGGGAGCACCCTGAACTGGTAGTGTTGGCCACTGACCACGAATCTGAGAAAGCATGTGTGGGCTGGAATAATAGCAATGTGAAAATACACATCCCTTCAAGTCGAGGGCGGCGTACCAGTCTCCTGGATCCAGGGAGGGAATGATGGCGGCCAGAGAGACCATGCGGAACTTCACCTTTTTTATGTATGTGTTGAGGTCTCGTAGCTCCAGGATAGGCCAAAGCCCGCCCTTGGCCTTGGGGATGAGGAAATAGCGGGAGTAAAACCCCTTGCCCCTGAATTCCTGAGGAACCTCCTCTATTGCCCCTAGAGCTAGGAGTGATTGTTTCTCTTGTAAAAGGAGTTGCTCATGAGAGAGGTCCCTGAAGGGGGACAGGCACGGGGGGTGGGAGAGCGGGAGGGAACATAATTGGATAGACTATCCCACCCCAACCGTGCTGAGGACCCAGCGGTCTGACATGATCTGAGACCAAGGCACAGTAGAAGCAGGAGAGTCGATTCACAAAGGTGGGGGAAGGACACAAGGCGACTGGTGCGCTACCTCATGCGCATCTTCAAAAATTGGGCTTGGGGTCGGGGGGCTGTTTGGTTGAACCCTGGCCTTGGCCCGAGGAGGATTGTGGTGGGCGCCTCCTGTTATTTTTGCCCCTCCTCCTAGGTGGATCCAGCCTAGGGGGCCCCGGGTAGAAACGGGACGGGGGCTGAGGTCTAAAGGGCTTTCTCTGAGGCACTGGGGTGTGTAGCCCCAGAGACTTCAGAGTTGCCAGTGAGTCCTTCAAGCTATACAGGCGCATGTCCGTACTTTGAGCAAACTGGCCCTCGCAGTCAAAGAGGAGGTCCTGAATTGTATTTTGGACCTCAGGTGGAATCCCTGAAACCTGAAGGCATGCACTGCGCCTCATAGCGATGGCAGTGGCCATGGTTCTAGCCACAGAGTACGCTGTGTACAGGGCTTCCTAGATGGCGGTCCTACTGAAGGGCCGACTCCATCAAGAGGAGCTTCAGGCGATAGTCCCACTCCCTCTTAGTCCTGGGTCCGAAGCTCCTGCAAATAGGGCACTTATCTGTCTGATGACCCTCCCCAAGGCACTTGAGACAGGCGGCGTGCGGATCACTTGTTGGCATAGGTTTTGCACACCTCTTGCACGCTTTAAACCCCTCCGACCGAGGTGTGCCCTGGTGCCGGGGAGAGTAGAATGGGGGGAAACCCCCTGAAGTAAGCTAAACTAATCTAATCTACAACTATTAACAACTAACAAAAAACTATTTACATTAGAAACAAGGGAACCACTACGTAAGGCACTTGCAAAGCAAGAGACTAAGCTGTTCGAACGACCGTCACGGGCGGTAAGAAGGAACTGAGCAAGCGGCGGGTCGGCAGGGACATATATACACTGCCACGAAGGTACCACTCTGGGGTCTCCACAGCCGAACCAACAGGAAAAGCTTCTGGCGATCGTGCATGGGGTGCACGCACACACACCTATTGGAATGCACATAAGCAATCACTCGAAGAAGAACCGCACATGTTTGATTAACTTATTGAGTCCATGGAGGTCAAGGATGGGCCTCATCCTGCCCTTGGATTTCAGTATCAGGAAATACCGGGAGTTGAACTTGCAACCGTAGTGTTCTTGCAGAACCTCCTCCACTGCTCCCAATGCTATCAGAGAGCTGACCTGCTCAAAAAGCAGTATTTCATGAGATGGGTCCCTGAAAAGGGATGAGGAGGAAGCATAGAGAGAAACTGGATGGCGTAGCCCAATCTGAAAGTGTCTAGGACCCAGCTGCCAGACATTAACAAGACTCAGGCATTGTAAAGGCAAGCCAGTCTGTCCACAAAAGAATTGGTGGGATGACGAGGGAGAAAGAACAACTGGACCTGTGCTCTGGATCAATGCGTCAAAATGGACGCTCAGCAGACGCCGAAGGAGAGTGCGCAGAGCAGCTGGGTCCTGAGCTTGCGGTCCATAAACTTCATCTTGTGAGATCTATCCCTTTTCTGGGTAGCACTGCTGTCTCAGGGCGAAGGACACACAAAGGGTTGCTGTGGCCTGTATCTCTGCATAGATGCCATACACACCCCCAGCTAGCCCTCAAATCCTTGAAAGAATGCAGAGTTTCATCAGTCTTGTCCAAAAACAAGGTTTGGTCATCCAAGGGCAAGTCCTCAATTGTTTGCTGGACTGCCAGCATAATCTCCAAGTTCTGGAGCCAGGAAGCCATCCTCATAATAATTGCGAAGGCCCCAGCCCTGTCTGAAGTGTCCACCACATCAAGGGCAGATTGCAACAACATTTTTGCCACCATGCAGCCCTTAGTGACAAACACCTCAGGCAACAGTTGCTCAAACATAGCCATAGCCTACCAGCTAAGGAAGTCATATTTAGCCATGTTTGGCTTGCTCGTTTGCAATACTCATCTGAAGTGATGATGAGGTGGGTATCTTCCTGCCTAGAAGATCTAGGCACTTCAAGTCTCTGTCTTTGGGGCAGGACATGAATCTGTCCTGCTGTGCCCTGTCATTCACAGTCATGAGTTTGGGGATGTGTAGGAATAAAATCCCTCGTATCCCTGTACCGGAACAAAACAACACTTCTCCAAGTGCATGGCCAAGGCTAGTGTACACCAAAGAGCCTTCACAGGCTTGAGGAGTGACTCGTTAATCAGAAGGGCCACTCACCCAGGGACAGAGGGTTGGAGAATGTCCATGTGTTTATGGGTATTCTGGAGAAATGATGCCTGAATACCCACGGACAAAGCCACCCGAAATAACAGGTCCTGGTATACCCTAAAGTCCTCTGGGATGGAAGGGGAAGACATTGCATTGTCCTGGGGCAGCATCTCCGGATGAGGAAACTCCAGTGGCTTCACGGGAAGGGGAACCGCAGGCATCTGGTCTTACAACTGGTCTTCAGCCACCAATAGCGCACAAGCAGAGGATCTCGACCCTGACGACGAGTGAGATGTCTGAGACCAAGGAGCTTCCCACTGAGCCCAAGGTGGCCTCTGGTATTAGTAAGGCATTGGTACCCAGTAGGCACTGGGCCAGGGATCTCCATTCTGGTCTTGAGGTGCATGCCAAGCTTGCTAGCTGCCTTAGTCTACTGTTGTCCCCAGGGTGCCCTCAGGTGAAGTGGAGCAGGAGAATGAGGAGCCCGAGTCTGAAAAAGAAAAGTCTCAGAGACATGGGAGGGGTGACTCCAGAGGGAGCCAACAGGTGATCTAATTCATCCATAGCCCAGAACGAGTTTGGGATTGGCGCCACGCTGAAGTCAGCACCACTGGAAGATCAGTGTCGCAGGCAAGGTCATCAAAGGCAAATGCAAACAATGGTACTGGAGCACCCACGTGCGTCGATGTCATTTGCGGCATTGACTGTGTCGGTACCAAGGAAGGACCCAGTACCGAAGAATCTTGTACTGTCATCAGTACCATATCCATGCCAATCCCCAGAAGCAGTGCTTTCTGGTGCAGTGCTGAGACTTCAGCAGCATGCTCCAACTGGGGACCCATCACAGCCACCAGACTAGTGAAGTCCTGAACCAGCAGCAAGGATGGGACTGAAAGGTAGAACAGCCTGGTACAGCGACACCACTGATACTGTCAGTACCAGCACCATTCTTATCAGTACCAAACTCAGTGCCTTCCCTACCTTGTACTGAGGGAGGATCAGAAGCACAAGCACCAGCACCATACCGCGCACCAGAGCCGGTCTCTTGCCAGTCCATGTTTTTCTTAGGGGATGCAGAAGAGTCACCCCGGGATCTGGAGTGCTCCCAAACTGTCTTATGCAACCTCTTTTTGAGGTGCCGACGATGAAGAAAGGTTCCCATGCTTCTTCAGAGAGGCCCTTGCCCCGGAATGGAAAGCAGCAGCACTTTCGCAGCTGGAGGGCAATCTGCAGCCCGAGGAAGGCCTCGGTATGGGGTCAAGCCTAATGGCCTGCTCAAGCAGGTGCTGCTTAAGGCAAAGGTCCCAAGCCACCTGAGTCCGCTTCTTGAACAATCTGCGGACTGAACAGTGCTCCTTAAGGTGGGCTTCGCCAAGGCAGAATAAGGACCATTTGTGGGGGTCACTGTTAGGAATCACCACTCCACATGAAGGACAATGCTTGAACCCTACTGAGAACATTCCCAGGGAGCACTACCTCTACCACTATACTATACACTATAACTTTTAACTACCACTACTAACTAACTAGCTAGGAACTATATACAACAAAACTAGGCTAAAATATAAATTTGCAAGACTGTGAAGCAACAACTGCTCAGAGCTCCAACTACAGCCAACTGGTGGTGGGAACAAACTGGGGGGGTGGGGGGGAAGGCGTGGCGCCAGCACCAACTCATTTAGCCAGAGGAGAGGCTACAGGCATGAGGCACTAGTGCCGTTCATCTACAGGTACTGCTAGGCGAAAGTCTCCAGTTCTGTCATGCGGGGCGCACACACGCCTACTTGGAATACACATCTGCATCTACTCAAAAAATAACTAAAGTGAGAAAGATATATGCTTCTTTGAGATCTATGAAGCATAGAAAAACATCTTGGAGAAATTTCCTGAATTAGAAGAGAGCGATTTTCCCTCTGGAAATGAAATATTTTGACATGAAGGAGCTAATGATTGCCATTTTATGAGTTTCAATTTACTCAGTCTTGATGTTTGTTACCAGGTGTGAGAAATATGTAAGTCAAATGAAAGACGATAATGATGATATTCTGGAAGCTGTGACTGAGTGGGGTACAGTCAGATAGAAAACAGGGAGTGTGGGGACCCACACTGACAGAAAGGTCCTGGCAAATCTAACTACTGTGGCCTTATAACATGCACAAATCATACTGACACGACACAGGTCCAAAAGGAAGTAACAGGTACTTCATAAACGCTATGCCTTGCATAATGACAGGTTTCAGAGTAGCAGCCGTGTTAGTCTGTATTCGCAAAAAGAAAAGGAGTACTTGTGGCACCTTAGAGACTAACAAATTTATCTGAGCATAAGCTTTCGTGAGCTACATTTCCACTGAATGCATCCGATGAAGTGAGCTGTAGCTCACGAAAGCTTATGCTCAAATAAATTTGTTAGTCTCTAAGGTGCCACAAGTACTCCTTTTCTTTTTTCATAAACTCTATGCAAATTGTGTTGTATATGTGCTTGTTCATTGACCCTGAGGGAAGTTGCATCTTTTGCTGGAATTACTGGGTTTTAATCTGTTGAAAACTTGAATGCTTCACCTTAGGAAGAGAGGAGTTTTAAAAATTACACTTTGTACTACTTATGTGTTAAGACTGTAGGCAAGCAGGGATAGGTGGAGGAAACAGTGAGCCATCAGGGTTGAATTATTTAAAAATCAAGGCATTTACAATAATGGATCATTTTAAAAAAAAATTATTGATTTAAATCAGATTGAGGCTTTGTAAAACTAATTTGAAAATCTGTGTGATTGAAATTTTATAAAGTTATTAAGTTATACATTCGGTTTTGTTTTATTAATGCCACTGCCAGAGTATCCTCTTTGACTTTTGACAAAACTGCTCGAGATAGAAAACAAAATATTGAAAAATACAATGTTGGGCAGAATTTTGAAAAGCACCCAAGTGTCTAACAGTATGTTTACACTGAAAAAACAACAATGCAGGAGCGAGTTTCAGAGTTCAGGTCAAATGAAGTGACCTTGCACAACAGCAATAAAAATAGCAGGACAGATGTTTGGGCTTGGGTTGGAGCCTAGACTCTGGAACCTGTCGAAGCAGTGGGTCTCGGAGCCTGGGCTCCAGCCTAAGCACAAAAATCTACACTACTATTTTTCGCCCCTTAGTGCAAGCCTGAGTCAGTTGATTCAGCTCTGAGACTTGCTGCCGCATGGGTCAAGCTTACGGAATATGCAATTTAATAGAAAAATATCACTATGTAAAATCTGAAATTCTATTTATAATTAGGAAGCAAGTACAAAACATCCATTTTAGCGTTTTAAGATTACTTTATTCCCATTTTATAAAGAATTGTCAACACATAAATTAAAAATGTAAATGAAAAAAACTAAAATTTTAAAAATCAAGTTAAAAAATAAGATCAGATTTTCTATGATTTTTATCCACCCTGTGCACAACTTTTAAAAAAATTGTCACTGATAACATATAGTGTATCATTTAAGTTGCTTCTTTTTAAGAAGAACCATAGAAGATTTTGATTTCTTTTTAGTGTCTGATGTCTTAATGACTACGAAAATGCAGTCAAGTTAGCCTTCATCAGACAATCAAAGTCATTCCATACAGGATGAAAAGAATGAATAAGAGTAGGATTCTGGCCCTACTCTGAAGATAATTTATCCCTTTAAAGTAGGGGTACTCAAACTGGGGGTTGCAAGGTTAGCATGTAGGGGGTTGTAAGCTGACAGCTCCACGCATGGCTGACAGCCCGAGCCCCACCATGGACGGGGCTGACAGCCCAAGCCCCTCCAGCCCAGCTCCACCCCCAATCCCACTCCACCTCCAAAGAAAGGGTGCCAAAATAGAAGTTTGCCCAGGGTGCCATTTTCCCTCAGGACAGCTCTGGGACTGAGACAACATTAGAGGGCTTGACTGTTCAGCAGCTGAAGAGCTGCATTAAACAGCAGACCAATCATAACACTGAGACTGGCCAAAAAAAAATTTTAATAGTCAGACACACAGGCAGGGGTGGCACTAGGGGGGTCTGCGGGAGCTATAGCCACCCCAAAATTTGCCTTAGCCCCCCGTAGCCACCCTTACCAGCACAAAGGTCAAATGTTACGCAGAAGTAAGGAGAGCATCATATGTCATTGCCATTCTTACTTCTGCAGTTCTGCACTGCTGTTGGTGGCTGCACTGCCTTCAGAGTTGGGCACCTGGCCCGCAGTCGTTCCTCTCCAGCTGCTCAGCTCTGAACACCGCACCTGCCACCACCAGCAGCGCAGAGGTAAGTGTGGCAATGGGGCGCTAGTAAGCCTGCTGTGAAAAGTGATATTTGTATGTTTATTAATATCATTTTTCACAGCAGACTTACTAGCACCCCATTGTCACCCATACTTCTGCACTGCTGCTGACTGTGGTACTGCCTTCAGAGCTGGGAGGCTGTGAAAAGTGGTATTAACAAACCTACAAATATTACTTTTCACAGAAGACTTACTAGCTAGCAAGTCTGCTGTGAAAAGTGATATTTGTATGTTTGTTAATATCACTTTTCACAGCCTTCCAAGCTAACTAGCAAATCAAGTGATATTGACAAAGTTTCCTCATGCCCCCCCACAATATTAAACAGTAACTATTTTTAAAAATAACATTTCTGCTTAAAACAATAATTTAATTAAAATATGTTTTAGTCTTAATTTAAAGGCGGTGAGAAAAGGTAAATTCATTTTAAACAATAGGCTTATAAATTTAGCATTTAAAATAGTGTTAAATATAAAAAATGTGTTTTTAATGTATAAGGGGGGTAGCACTCAGAGACTCACTGTGCGAAAGTAGTCGCTATCACAAAAAAATTCGCAAAAAGAAAAGGAGGACTTGTGGCACCTTAGAGACTAACCAATTTATTTGAGCATGAGCTTTCGTGAGCTACAGCTCACTTCACCGATGAAGCTGTAGCTCACGAAAGCTTATGCTCAAATAAATTGGTTAGTCTCTAAGGTGCCACAAGTCCTCCTTTTCTTTTTGCGAATACAGACTAATACGGCTGTTACTCTGAAATCTAACAAAAAAATTGAGAACCACTGCTTTAGAGATCAGGATTTCTTTTATTACCTGTTCTAAGGGGCTTATTTACTACATTTTGGGACTAGAGCGGGGTCGGGGGTAAGGCTAAATGTGTTTAGTCTTGCCCTTTGTATGACTGAAAAGGGGGAAGAGTCGGAGTGCAGGAAACTTGACTGAAAGACTTGGTGGGAGAAAGAACAAGGGAAGGCCAGCTAGAAAGCAAAAGCAATGGTTTAGGCTATAGTATGATCAGAGCAGGCAGCAATCAAACCATGACTCAGGAATGCCAGCAATGTGTTGCTCAGATGCTATGCTGTTGAGTACAATATAAATGCCTAAACAGATCTGCTTCCTTCATCAATGTGGGTCCTAGTAACAACATTAAAAAATTTTAAGGGCAAAAGAAGACAACACAGAAGGTGAAAGAATGAGAAAAAGGATGGGAAAGAAAACATCCAGTAGGTAAGGAAAGATTTTGGCCTCACGGGGAGAGTATAGAAAACTTCAGGCTTTACTCAACCGACCCTTGACATGTCTTCCTACCACTAAAAAACCCAAAAAATCTTCAGAAGCTGGCTCCAAGTAGTCACCAGCAGGTGCACAACCCCAGCATTACAGAATCCAAGAGGGTGGATTTATTCCACTAGAAAATTGTTCTGAAGAGGGTTTATTCTGTCCCTTGCATTCCAACTTCTGGGGCTATGGCATATTCCTTCAGTCAAATATGAAAGTTGTTCAAGTGTGAAAACCCTCAACAAATTTGACTGACAATGTCTTTTGATGTTTTCAATAAATTCTCCCAACACTCTTGTCAAAGAGAAGTACCTGATCATCTTTTCATCAAGGAAAGAAATTCTGCAGTTCTTTTAGTGATTTTGAAAAGAAACTAATTACACTGCTCAACCTAATCCTAGTAATAGTGCTGCTGAGCTGAATACTGGTAACATGTCAGCTCAAAGCCTGTATGGATGCTAAGGAAGAAGCTGAAGTAACAGGAAGAGAAGCAATCATTCTAATCTATACTAATGTGTGTTGAAAAGACACAATTCTGCAAATTTGTTAGGACAGCTGGTATAAAAGTAGAAGCACAATATACAGAACAAGAATCAGAAGCGAACAAGCCCTATATACTCTAGTAAACGATCTACATTTTGTGGCAAGACTCATTACAGCACTCTGGTGAAGCAGATGTGATAAAACTGTAGAAACTTAATTTAAAATTACCAAATGGAGATTTTTAAATTAAATATGAAAATGAATAAAATAATCAGTACTAGAGTACTATAAACGCTTGCATTTTGATAATAAGCTTTATTCACAGTCCCACATTTTCAGTTTTCTATGTCCAGCTGATTTCTGTATTAATGTATGACTGCATCACAGGCTATATCTCACTAATTCTGCTCCACCAAAAGGCATGTTAATATAAACAAGGTTCTGGAGGCTTCTGGCTTTTTTTCTTCGCCTTTTTTTTTAAACCACTGCATTAGTTAAACCTATGGGGGTAAAAATACTGGAAGCCACCTGAATCTTGTCTACATGAGGTCTCCATTCAGTGAAGCTGAACTGATGAAAAATTTATTTCTAAACTTCCTCAGCACAGACAAAGCTTAGAAGATGTCCAGGAGGAAGCTGGCAGTTTTGCAAAAGGGTAGGAGACAGAGATAGAAATTGCAACCACATGCACTATCTTTGCAGACTATAGTATTAACTTCATGAATGTTATATGGATCATTGTAGGCTAGTGACTGTATTCTACTTAATGAGACAGGGTTATCCTATGTTCTCCAGGAACTAAAAACTGTGCAGAATAACTACTGCAGTCCATGGGACTATAAACAAAACCAGAGAAGTACCACATGTTGGGGTAATTTGCATATACTGGTTCAGGCGAGGCTTCAAGAAACACAGGAGACAAAGAAAGAACTTGGGGTATAAAGGGCCAGCTTGACCCAACAGGGGTCCTTTTGATTCAACAAATGAACAAGGCATTTTGTTCAAAGGGGGACACAACCATGCTGAAAGGTCTGGAACCTGTCAGGATCTCCATAGGACTGATGGGGGATGCTGATGAAGTATTTAGATCCTTTTACTGTCTTATATGTATTTTTCTGTATATTTTTATCCTTAAATAAATGTACTCTGTTTTGAAAGAGCTGTTTGGTTACTTAGAATCATTGGTATTTCCTGGAGAGAAAGTGCAGACACACAGTTGTCACAGATCTTAAGTCACAAAGGCAAACAAAGCCTGTTTTTCTTTCTGTCTGGTAGTACCATCTCATGCTTTTACTTAAACTTTGACCTAGTCTACAGTACAAAAAGTTTACCAGTGATAGCTATACAGATATTACTACACCAACAAACCCTCCTAGAGTGCTTTTTGACAGTATAACTTATACCAGTTCCCTGAACAAAATAAGTTATACTGGCAAAAGCATTTTTTTGCCAGTATGAATGCATCTGCACTAGGGTTTTTGCACAGTGTTTTAAAAAAAGTCTTAAAAAAAATCACCCTCCCCAAACTGACATCACTATTCCGGCAAAAGTTTTAAGTGCAGACTTGGCCTTTGCCTCTTTGCTCCAGAAACATATGTAGGTTCTTTAACATGGGTCTCTAGAAAATCACCCATATGCTTTGCTAGCTCCGTGGCTGGAAGATTTTAGCAGCAGTTTTCCTTTGACCTCTTAATGAAACAGTAGTGCAAACAGGAGTTAAGGTGCATCTAAGAAGAACTAGCTTGAGCAGCTGAATATGTAGACAAATATATTTAAAAAATAAAGTTGAAATCCCTGCTTCAGAACAATATGCTTTATATTTAACTCCTCTTAAGTGATTAGGTGCTATGTCAGTAAATAGCATTAGCGTTGAACACACTTTAAATTTGCACCATTTGATGCAGACCATTTGAAAGCCAATCATTTGATGTTGCTTACCCTGTTGGACGAGTAGCCATATCTAACAAAATACTCTTCCACTCCCTTCGCTTAAATTGCCATATGCGTGCTGTCCCATCACGGCTTCCACTCACAAACCTACAAAAGAAAAATTACCATTCAATATCAATCAGAGGTAAGCCGGTTCATATGAAAATTGATTATGGAGAGAAAATGCTGTTAATCATTAGGTTTTTATTCTGTAATGTACTACACAAACGAACCAATATACCTGTTATTTCAAAAACTCTGCACTGCTGATTTTGGGTGGCATGCACTTCACTCTTTGCTCTGTTGAATGTGGGACCACAGTGGAGACATCAGGGTAACTCTATACAGATGCTAAGCCAATGCCCCCTCCCTTCATACAGTCCCAGTGCAGAAGCTAAGTGGTGCAAAAGGCCAAGATGCCAGGAAAGCAGAAATTAAAGGTAAAGACACACCTTATTTCAACAAGCAAAACCTATCCCTGAAGTAATTTGGAACTGTGTATTTTGTCGTAGTTGCTATGATATCTAAATTGAACTTTTTTCTCCCTGACGGCTTAAGTTGGAAAAACCTAGTGGAACTCTCCCAAGCTCAGTTTAGAGCAGTTTATATCATGATAAAATTGCATATTGGAACACTAATTGTCAGTGGGGGAAATGGTTGCCTTCCTAATGAATTTAAATTTCTTTCCTTATCTTTCATGTCAACCATCCAGAAGAGCTTTACAAATTATTGTGATATTTATAAATAAATATCTACTCCTCATGAATTTCAAGCAAACACTGTCCAGAATGCTCTTCCTTACCCTACCTGATCATTTTTGCTGTGAATCAAGTTGCCACTTACTAAAAATGCTATTTAAATAGCCTTCTAGGACAATTGATAAAGTATACTAGAAATATTTCCAAAGTGTACCAATGAACCTTTCATCTCTTCATAACCCACAAAAAATTTGGTCATTAAGTAACTAAGCATTAGGGACTTGTAACGAAAGTGATGATAAAGAGGAAGCCATTTTATTTAATTATTTTAAATAAATCTAATGATGACCCATAAAAATTACTAAATATTGCAGATTACCTTTAAATATAAGTTGACATAGAATGCTTCAAAACATACAGCAAAATATTTCTAACAACTCGAGAAAACAACTGACATTTGGAAATTATTTTCGTGAGGTTGCAAAAATTGTCCTGAAATAAAAACATACAAATATTCGCTTGCTTACCTGTTACTAGTGTTAGAAAACTGAATGCTGTCAACTTTGTCCTATATAAAGAATACAGAAATTACCAGTGAATTCCATCTATCAACACATTTTAATCAAATACTTATGTAATTTTAAAATAGTATTTACAGTATGAAACTCCAACTCTGATATCTTCTCTGGCTGACCTGATCCAAAGAAATAAACCCTAATGATGTGATCTGTACTTCCAGTGGACAAAAACATTCCACCTAAGAAAGATAAGCACAAATAAGCAATAGTAATGAGGAAAAAGGCAATGTAATATTATTTGAAAGTTGTAATGACCTTAAATATATTAAAGTTTATTTTTATTACCATAAAAAGTTATACCTATGTTGACTCATTTTTCATTATCTGTTTATTTAATATTCAAAATTACATGAAAAATCTGAGACACCAAACATGTTATAAAATTTTTACATGTACACAAATGATTACATATTCCTAATTTTTCTCAAAACAATATTAAGCCATTCTATTTTTTAAAGTAACTTTTCATAAGCAAAACAAATGTAGGATTTTATGTATTTATTTATTTTTAAAGAGGACATGGACAAAGGGAGTTAGTTTCCAAACTCAACAGAAGATTTGAATTCTCTCTGGTCATTGGAAGCAGAATTTCAAAAATACTTAGAAGCTTAGGTCCAGTTTTTAACTCTACTTGTCCAAGTCCCTTATAAAAACTTCTGTACATGACGTGTAAACAAATCCTTTGATGCTCTCCCCTATGCTCAGTACACATTTAACTTGGAGGAAACTAAATCACAAGAACACATTAACTAGATTTTATACCTAATGATACCCAAGTATTCCTATATAGCGAATTGTCTATGCACACAATATGAAAATCTATTATTAATAATAATTCTGAGCTCTTATATAGCATGTTTCTTCAGTAGAGCCCATCCAACTAAGTACACACACTGTAGTAGTACTATATTTTACTAAGCTCCTTAAATGCCTTATTAAAAATCCTTATATTAAAGAGGTAGAAAATAAAATCCTTTACCAGCACTAAAGGAAGAACAGATCATTTGAACTCCAGGGCGAGGACGTTCCATAAACTTTGTTGGCCTCTGACTACAAATAAGAAAATAATTAAATAAAAAAATCATTTTTTTCCTTAGGGATATTATCATAATCAGAAGCAAGTCTGTATCTCAAAAATAAGTACAGAAGAACAAAATTAAACATGAAGTAACAGATGGCTAGCCATTTATAAACAATCTTATGTCACTATGCTTCATGATCTGATCTCGTGGAAATTACAGAACCTCTAGATGGACTACATAGAATCATAGAATATCAGGGTTGGAAGGGACCCCAGAAGGTCATCTAGTCCAACCCCCTGCTCAAAGCAGGACCAATTCCCAGTTAAATCATCCCAGCCAGGGCTTTGTCAAGCCTGACCTTAAAAACCTCTAAGGAAGGAGATTCTACCACCTCCCTAGGTAACGCATTCCAGTGTTTCACCACCCTCTTAGTGAAAAAGTTTTTCCTAATATCCAATTTAAACCTCCCCCACTGCAACTTGAGACCATTACTCCTCGTTCTGTCATCTGCTACCATTGAGAACAGTCTAGAGCCATCCTCTTTGGAACCCCCTTTCAGGTAGTTGAAAGCAGCTATCAAATCCCCCCTCATTCTTCTCTTCTGCAGGCTAAACAATCCCAGCTCCCTCAGCCTCTCCTCATAACTCATGTGTTCCAGTCCCCTAATCATTTTTGTTGCCCTTCGCTGGACTCTCTCCAATTTATCCACATCCTTCTTGAAGTGTGAGGCCCAAAACTGGACACAGTACTCCAGATGAGGCCTCACCAATGTCGAATAGTCTGCATGTATCACAGATTTCTAGCACACTTAATGAGTTGCACTATATTCTTACACAAAACCATGCCAAAAGCCACTTTCAAGAAAAAGAGGTGGACATCAATAGCGCTGTGTTTTAAACCAATGAATACATGTGACCTCAGCTGTTCCATGGCTTTCAAAGAGCAAAAACCCCTTTACACAGCACACGAAAAAGAAAGCTAGAAGTTGTTTAATAAAAAGATATGTTGAATAAAGGAACAGGTATTAAAAATAGACCAGACTTTGCAGAAAATCTATATTCTTTGTAGGTAGCATTATCATCACATTGCCCCAAAATTTCAAAAAGCATCATGATCTCCTATGTAACTTCCATATATTTGTTCCCTTTTGGACATTTCAGTATCTGTTATGAGTAGTAGAAATGTCAACGAGAGCTTTAATGGTCTAATCCTGTGGCATAAAAATAAAAAAATTAAAATCAAGAAAATCCAGATGTTTGTTCTTTTAATCCTTACTCTCTGATTTTACATATATACTGTGGCAGCCTCAAAACAGTAGGTTTTGCATACTATACCATCTCCAATCTGAGAGCTCAGTGGAGAGCAGCACTTACACATACATGTGGTCCTTGTTGTAGTTGATTTATACTAAACTCTAAATACTTGCATTAAAATTATGTAGGCTTTCCTTTCACGTAAGAAAATAGGAAAATGTATTCATACCTTACTGAAAATTTCATTTCTAAGAGTAATGAGGTCCATAGATCTCTGACATTAAGTTCCTGCTCTGTGCGGCCTTAGAGGTAAACCAGACCTGTCAGTCAGTGGCTCCACCTCCAAGAAGCATGCCAGCTGCAACACTTCCTCAGCCAAGAAAATCTCTAATCACTATATATTGCTATATATCAATACTACCAGTCCCCATACTAAGCAAAGATTGCAATGAAGAAATAGATTTTAAGTACCAACTAATAATCCTGTATCTTTCCCAAAGAAACACCGCGTTCCAGGTGGACTAAAACTATGAACCTCATTATTCCAAAAGTAAAACATATATGTGTTTTCCTATTCTCGTTTGTAATGAGGGCCACAGATCCATGACACTGGGATTTTCATAACAGTATCCACTCAGAGTGGGAAAAATACATTTGCAAAATAGGATAATCCCTTCTTAATTGTTATTAGAAGGGGTTATGCAAAATAGGATAATCCCTTCTTAATTGTTATTAGGACACTACAGCATGGAGCACCCATTTACTAAAGGTGGTATCGACTGATGATTAAATGCCCAGCTTGGAGAACTTGGAGATGGCTTACACAGAGGACCAGGTGGCTAGCTTTACAGATTCTCTCATATGAAATGAATCTTTCTGTCCACTGAGTTACCACAGACCTGAAAAAGAGATAGCATGTGTGCAAGCATACACGCACACTCTGATTTTGGAAGAGGAATTTATACTTCGACTTGCAGGCCTCCAAGATACAATGCCTTAGCCAGCTGGAATTGGAAGATTAAGATCTTCTTTTCCCTTTGACACTGAATCACAGAGCACAAACATTTCTGGTCTGTAAAATTAATATTTATTTTGAGAGTTGTGCAGATATCCAAAATATGCCAGAATTCTTTTTGGGGTGAGAGGGAGCTGGATGTAAGGATTGAATGACAATTTCCTGTGCTCCATGCAACTATGAGTTAATCTTTGGTATGAAGCCAAGATTGGTTCTGAGTACCACTTTATCTTTACGGAAAGTGTAGTATTAAGGTTCCCAGGAGAAAGATCCCTGTGAGCAGAAGTGACTGCTATCAAAAAGCCATTTCAGTTGTGAAGAAGTACTGAGACAACCTCACGAACGATTCCAGTGGAGGCCAGTAAGGTCATGAAGAACCAGGATAAGATCCTATGGAAGAGCACTGTGCAGAGATTTAGTTCTCCAAAATGGGACCACCAAAATCACCAATGTCGGTTCTTGTATGATCTTTTATAGTGTTCTAGTGGGAAGATGAAAAGGAGAGAAAGGGTTCAGGAATCCTCTTGACCAATTTTGTGATAAGACATCTTGTTGCCTTGGTTTTGTAATCCTGCCAATGAGAGAAGAACATGTGAAAACTGTGATTCAGGTGGAGAAAACACAGATCAACAGGAAAAATGAATAAATCTACAAGTAGTTTCCAGTGTGAGTAATCTGTCTAGCTGCTGAGCCAGTCGCCTGTAATATTTTCCTTTATATGTGAAGGAAGCAGGCTGACAGTGAACTCTCCTCCGCCCAAGGCATCAGAAAGTGAGTTTCTCTTTATTGACCTGTGCTGTGCATCTTGTTTCATCTTGTCTGTTGATGTATGACATGGCTGAGGTGTTGCCTTTCATGACCAGCACATAAGGGGGGTCTAGATACAGGAGCTGAGCCTTGATACCATATTGAATTGTACTGACTTGTAACCAGTTTTTACTGTCTTTGCTGTTGTTTGGACCATATTCTCCAGAATCTGGGTGAGGGGGGATGGGACTCAGCAGGGAGTCTGGAGGGCTTAGCTGGGGGTCCGGGTGCTGGTGGGGTGGGGGTTTAGGTGCAACTGGTTGAGTGTCTGGGTGCAGGGGGCTCATCAGGGTGGGGGCTGGTCTGGGTGAAGGAGGGTGGGGTTCAGGGTGCTGACTGTAGGAAGTGAGGCTCAGTGGGGTGGGGGTTCGGGTGTGGGGGGGCTCAGTGCGGGGTTCTGGGTGCAGAGAAGGTCTGGGTATACAGGGGTCTGGATGCACGGGGATTGTGAGGGGAAGCAAAGAAATCTGCGGGGAACATGAATTCTGCGTGCACACAGTAGTGCAGAATTCCCGCAGGAGTAGTGAGTGAAGTGACTGAGGGAGGAATAGGAATAAAATCTGTACTGACTTCATAAGAACACAAGCCCACTGAGGAACATCTATACTGGAATCTACTGATCACAGAAGCATGTGAACATGGGTTGACCATTTTGATAAGATTCCTCAGCTTCTCCCATCTTTCCTAGTAAATGAAAACTTTTTAGAGAGCCGTATTTATCTCTACTCTGAGGTGTGGAAACTGCTGAGATATTAACTAACTACACACAATTTATCAAAGCTCTGGCTCTCCAGTATCATTCATCTATGGCCCTGCCTCTGGATGGGGCTTGAATAAGGTGGTTATCAAGGAAGGGACAGACATGGAAACTCTCCTGTCTGAGAGCTGCTATTAACACTATCAACACTTTCATAAACACTTGCAGGGCTGTTGGTAAACCAAAAAAGACAAAGACCTGTGCTAGTAGTGTTATGCTTCTAAAGCAAAGCAACTGTGACACTGCTGAACTGGGATAGGGGGCTGGGAATCCTTCAGATCTACCGATGTCATCAGGTGTCCCATGCTCATGAAAGCTAATATGAATATTAAAAGTCTCCACCTTGAGTTTTAATTTCTTCATGAATCTGTTGTGTTATTACACATAAAGAACTGACTTGTAGCCTGCTTTGACTAAGAACAAGATGTAATAAAGGCCTCAACTCTTTACTGGAAAAAGGGACAGGGTCAGTTACTCCCATTCATGGAAAATGAAGGACGGCTGTCTTCACATTTAATCTCTTTTGTGGATCCTTTGACAAGTGAGATGGGGTAAATCTGTGCCTTCTTTATGCATCCCAGGATTGCATAAGCTTTTGGCCACAGTATCACACTGGGAGCTCGTGTTCAGCTGATTATTCACTGTGACTCCCAAATCTTTTTCAGAAAGTCACTGCTCCCCAGGATAGGATCCCCATCCAGTAAGTATGGTCTACATTCTTCGTTCCTAAATGCATACATTTACATCTAGCTGTATTAAAACACATATTCTTTGCTAGCGCCCACTTTACCAAGAGATCCAGATAACCCTGAATCAGTGATCTTTCCTCTTCATTATTTACCACGCCCCCAGTTTTTGCGTCATCTGCAAATTGGTTAGTCCCTAAGGTGCCACTAGTACTCCTTTTCTTTTTGCAAACTTTGACAGTGATGATTTTATGTTTTCTTCACTGATAAAATAGTCAAGGGCCAAGAACAAATCCCTGCAACAGACTCCTGGAAACAGATCTGCTTAATGACAACTCCCTATATACAGTTACATTTTAAAATCAGTCAGCCAGTTTTCAAATCCATTTAATGTGTGCCATGTTAAATTTATATTCTTCCAGTTGTTGTTTTTTTTTTAATCAAAATGTTGTGTGGTACTAAGTCAAACACCTGACAGAAGTCTAAGTATGTTATGTCAACACTATTACCTTTATCAACCAAACTTGTAATCTCATCAAAAAAATATATCAAGTTAATCTGACAGGATATGTTTTCCATAAACCCATGCTGATTTGCACTAATTACACTACTCTCCTTTAATTCTTTATTAATCTAGTCACATAGCAGCTACCCCATTAACTTGCCCAAGATCCACAACATATTGACAGACCTAGAATTATCTGGGTCATCCCATTTACCCTTTTTAAAAATTAGCGTAACATTAGCTTTTTTTCAGTCTTCTGGAACACCCCTAGTGCTCCAAATCTTATTGACAACTAACATTAATGGTCCAGTAAGCTCTTCAGCCAACTCTTGTAACACTCTTGGACACAAGTTCTCGCCCTGCTGATTTTAAAACGTCTGACTTCAGTAGCTGCTGTTTAACATGCTCCAGAGATAACAGTGGAATGGAAGGAGTGTTATCATCGCCACACGATGAGAGTTTATCGTCTGTTTTTCCACCAAATACAGAACAGAACTATATCAACACTTCTACCTTTTCAGCATTATTGATAATTCTACTATTTCCACATAGTAATGGATCAATACCATTGTCAGGATTCTTTTTGTTCCTAAGATATTTAAAAAGCTTGTCCTTGCTGTCCTCAGCTCTCGTGGCCAAGATTTCGCCTTCTCTCTCGGCTTCCCTTATTAGTTTTCTACAATTCCTAACTACTGATTTATATTCATTATTAACAAATTCACCATTCTTATATTTTTATTTTTACAGCTGCCTTCACTTCACTTCCTCTCTAAACCAGGTCTTTTTTTTAACCTTCTTCCTTGATTGTGGGATTGTGACTTTTGGGGCATCTAGTAAGATATTCTTAAATGATTCCCAATTATTCACATTTTTCTGATTTCATCTTTCTCTCACTTGATTTGGATAATAACTGTTTTCACCTTTGTGAAATTGGCCCCATTAAAGCACCAAGTATATATATTACTGGTCTAGATTTTATTCTGCTTACGTATTATAAACGTGATCAAGCTTTAGTTCTGAGATCAGTTCTTCTTTATCTGTTAGGTCAAGGTCTAACACAGAACTTCCCTGTGTTGGCTGCAAATTATTGAGTTAGGAAACTGTCATCTATCATGTTTAAAAATTCCAAGGATGTTTTAGTAGTGGCAGCATGAGACCTCCAGCATACATCACTCAAATTAAAGGCCCCCCCCCCATGATCATGCAGTATTTTTTCCCTACATGTTGTAGGTAGGCACACAAGAAGGCAGTCCTACGGTGCCTTAGTGTGATTTTGTGGTCTGTAGCAGACAACAGCTAGTACCCCATCTGTCCTTTATCTGTTAGGACATTGATCCATATGCATTCAAGATCATTTTCTTCCAAGTTATTAGGGACTCGGAAACAGGTAATGCAATTTTTGACAGTGCCACTCCCCATTCCCTTTTGCTCACACAGTCCTTCCAAAATAGGTTATAACCATTTAACATTCCAGTTGTGCGAGTCATCCCAGCAGGTTACAGTAATACAAACTAGATCAAATTTAGGCTTATAAATGAACATCTCTAATTCCTCATGTTTACCCAGGCTCCTAACATTGGTGCACAGGCAATTAAAGAATTTCTTTCCTTTGTGTCCTTTGGTTCCTTGATTAATTTTCTTCTAAATATCTCCATTTTATACTGAGTGCTCATATCACCCCTCTTTTTACCCTCCCCTTTTGCTATTAGTTTACCCCCTTTCTGACTATTCTAGCCAGCCTGTCCTCCAGGCAATCGGTCCCCCTTCTACTGAGGTGGAAGCCATCCAAACTATACAACTCCTCTCCCATAGAAGATGGACCCATGTTCTACAAAACCAAAGCCCTCCATCCTACATCACTTACCTAGCCAGTGATTCTCTTCCAGAATCTTCTGCCTTCTGTCTTCCTTTGCTTGAGGGACAGCAAGGATCACAGAGAAGATGGCTTGGACGTTTTTCTTCTTCGGCACATATCTACTACCTGTGAGATATCCCGCGACACAATGTCATTTGTGCCAATATGAACCATCACCACTGGATCCTTGCCCATCATCTTTAAAAGCCCATCCAATCTTAGAGTGATGTCTCGTACCATCCTGTTGTCCAACTGTCCTGTGCAGAAATTTCTTCTGCTTCTTCTGAGTATTGAATCTCCAACAAGGACCGTCTCTCTATTTTGGACAGTTTGATAACTCTTTGTGAGTCAGTTTGATTTTCTTAAAAGTTGGGCCAAGCTGCTACTTGTATGTATGTTCCAGACTGCGTTCTGTTTCCATGTCAGTGCTGTCCAACTATAACAGCAGGATGGGTGGGGTTAGCATGAGGGGGGTGGGGCTGGGCAGGCTTTGGCAGCTAGGCAAGAAGCTTCTCTGGTCCTTTAATATTGCACTTCAACCTCCCTTCTTTAAGGTGGGAGGAGGAGGGAATGGCTGTCTGTGCCAGAGCAAGAGGACTTTGCTGCTTTCTGGGAACTCTCCTACTTGGGGGAGAGAGGCTGCAGGAAACCCTGCCCCAATCTGACCATATGGGAGAGACCTGAGTCTCCAGAGAACCAGAACAGATCTCCAGAATAGGCACTCAATCAGTTAGGAGGTACAGGAGACTGCATCTGGCTTTCCCCTTCTTAGTCTCCTCCACGCTGCACTCTGTGTGGTTGAGCAGGGAGGTAGAGGAAGAGTCCCAGTAATTGTGAGGAGAAAAGGAATCCCCATGCCAATAAAGACAGAGAGCAGAAACCTGGAAGTTTGAAGCCAATTGAAAAGAAATTCTATATATTTGCTCTGTAACAAGGTGGAGTTGATCTGCCTCCCTCTTGCCTAGAGCAGAGACATTTGGCTGCCTAAAACAAATATGTCTGATGTCATGGATCTGTGGACTTCACTATAAATAATAAGTACAATGCAAGTTCCCAGTCTCATGGAAATACTTAGTACAATTTCAGTCAACACTTTAAAAGGTGGAAAAACTTTTCAGCTTAGAAGACCCTTTGACCTCAACCAAAATTCATGGAAGCCATTAGAATTCAAGGGCATTAGTTTTTGAACTTTAAGTTCTTATGTTGAAAAAAACTGCATTAAGACATTTCTGGGTTCCCAACTGTCTCTCTACCCCTATCAATTTATGTTATCTACTAAGGCTTTTAAAAACTACTTGGGGTCCAGAATCTTAGCGATCCAATTTATGCCAGCCAAGTATCTAGTCCCTTGATAGTTAGAGGGCAAACTTTAGCCCACTGTAATAACGTCAACAGATTTCTACCGACTTGTTCTAAGTGTTGAGGCATGGGACATAATAATAGCAAAAGATCATAAGACATAACAGTAAATACATAAAAAAGAGAAAAAAAAAGTAAGACTTTTGAGTATACTTTGAATAGTACTAAAGAATTAGCAGTATGGATGTTTGGAAGACGAGAACAACAGAGTGGAACATGAGTAAGGGTCCAATATTAAATGCAAACAGCAGAAAAAAAGGCACCAAAGATAACCAAGACAGTTAATATAATATGTGAATAACAATATAAACAAAAATCAAATATACAAGTACAATGATAAATCAGAGGGAAGGACCTTAATGTCAGATGACATTTTGAACTTGACACATATCGAGGGTAGAGGCTTACTAGCTGCAGATATCTAAAATACATGAGAAACTGGGACTGAAAATTTATTTAAAAATTGACAAACAAAAATTTAAATCAGGCAAGTTGCACAGATCTATGTAGACTATTACTTAGAACAGGCTTGAAAGCTTGTCTCTCTCACCAACAGAAGTTGGTCCAACAAAAGATATTATCCCACCACCTTGTCTCACTTAGAACAGTAGACCAGTAAGGCAACCACTGCAATAATATAGCCACAGGTATGTCTACACTGGAGCTGGAAGTATAATTTCCAGCTCAGGTTGATATAACTGTATAAGCATTGATTGAGCTAGCGTGTAAAAACAGCAGCATAGCTGTGGCTCAACGGGCAGTGGGATGGATTAGCTGCCCCAAATACATACCTAGGATTGAAGACAGGATTGTAGTTAAGGCAACTAGCCCATCCTACCAACCATGGAGCTACAGCTACACGGCTATTTTTAGCATGCTAGCTCAATCAAAGCAAGCATGGGTATGTCGATCTAAAATTACAACTCCAGCTCCCATGTACACATACCCTATGAGAGAATCAAGGCATATACCAGTTTTTAAATGTGATATTTGTCAAATAATTATGGATTACATTGTTACGTACCCAGAAAATCCCTATGCATCAACATCATGTCCACCCATAAGACCCTATATACCCCTAGAACTTTTGATATAACATTTGTCTTGCAAAGTAATCTTCCCTGCCTTCTTCCCTCAGTGCAAATTTGGGATAGAGGGGGGAAAAAAAAGTTGGGAAGATTTAATTAATCTCTCCCTCTTTCCTTCAGCAGAAATAGATTTCCAAGTAGCAGAATCCTGCCTTTGGTTCCGCAAAGTAGTGTGTTTCCCCCTGTGATGGAATATGCAAACCCCACACTGAGCAACAAGGGGTTAAGGAGCTGCTCTGGGCTCAGCCAGCCCTGCCCTGCCATACATGCAAGAGATGCACAGACTGGAGGAGGAGTTAAAAGGGAGCAGGACAGCTCACTTGGGCGTAGACCAGGGAATGTTTTAGAAAAGC
This sequence comes from Lepidochelys kempii, assembly GCF_965140285.1. Taxonomy (NCBI): domain Eukaryota; kingdom Metazoa; phylum Chordata; order Testudines; family Cheloniidae; genus Lepidochelys; species Lepidochelys kempii. The sequence goes on from NC_136382.1 coordinate 62,913,468, forward strand.
AACTTGCAGCTCCTGAGAAAAGAGCTGAGGGAAAGCAGGATCCCTCCCTGAGGACCTGCTTCAGGTACACTGTGAGAGGGAAGCATTCCTCCCCCTCTCTCATGTGTACTCAGTTTATTTGTGCTAATTCTCCTTGTCCTGTTTATGAGCTACCCCTGAAGCGGAGAGACCTGGAACTAAACTGAGTGGCGGGCCAAGGAGCCAGCCACTGCTCTAAGGAAAGAGTTAACACACCATGCCTGACCACGAAGAGGTGCCATGTGGTGAGCTGACCCCATTCATGCCTTCCTGTTCAGTCTGCAAACTGTGGACAACAGAGGGATGGTAGGAAGTGGTTCAGAGAGAGCAGCCTGGAGGCACTCTTGGGTGTTGGACCCTTTTGTTACCCTCAAAGGGCCATGGGCCAGAGCCTGGGGCAGTGGGAGGGCCCAGGCTCCCCTACCAAAACCCCCTCTGCAAGTAGAACTACCTAAGCCCTGATCACTAGGTGACGCTCCCCACAAGTGAAGATCAGCACACACCCCCAGCAGCACTACATGTTGTAAATGAATATCTTCTATTTTAAACTACCCCTGGAAACCTTCTACTCTGCTGGAGTGCTGCTGAGATCATGCTGCTTAGGTACTGCAGAGGAATCTTCTACAAAAACAAGAGGCCAGGGAAAACCATTGATTCTTGCAATTCCATCTCCAATGTAAAGAATTAAAATGGAGGATCTCAACTATTAAATGGGAGAGGAGATTATGATTTTTCTTCCTCTGAGGCTATCCACTAAGACTTTCCCAATAATGCGCCTACCAGCTATTTCCCACCTATTCTTCCCAGAGACCCACTATTTCAGTATTCTAGACATGACCACAACATAATTTCTAATCCTACAAGACATACTTTATACCTCCTCCCCAAAAGACATGCCAACTAATAACTACTTTATACTATCCAAAAAACAGTTAAACCAACTAAAAGAAACCAAACACTTATTCCCTTCAATACTTGTCCCCAGGCCCATGCCATCTCACAAAAAAATTCTGACTAAACCAATATGTACCGCAGATGTGAATGAACGAGAAATAGTCAAAGTAGCCTCAACATCCCCACTCCACTAACACTTTATTCTACAGCCAATAGACTCCTTGTTCCTCTACCTCAGCATTCCCACATCTCCATCCCCTCAAAAGACTGGTCCTTTACTAGCGCCCATTAATATATATATGTAATAATCAGAGCCCCATATATTCCACAATTCTGTCACTGCAGAATGTGCTTCAAAACGGAGCTCCATAATCTCAGGTTTGATAAGGGAAAAAAATGTTTCTAGTCCTTGTAACCAAGGAAATCATATTGGAAACTATGAATAACTGTAAACTGATGTAGAGAAGTTTGCTTGAGTCTGCAGACAGCCAGAAACAATAGCTCAGAGGAGTGAACTGCTTAATTCATCTTGATCAGGATCTTTTGGACCACAGAATTAAGCATTCTTGCCATGTAATTTGCAATTCTGCTGCAGCCAACTACCCCACATTTTATTTTGTCTCTCAGTATTGGCAATCCAATGTGTTCAAAAATCATCGGGTAGGACCCCCCCCCCCCAAAGTCATATCATTGTCTTAAAATTCAGAAGATTTAACTTTCAACCTATTGACCCACCCACCCACCCACTCTCTCCAAGTTTTTTATTTGCCTTCTGGTTTTTGAGCCATTAGTGTATGCTCAGGTCAGATTTCTGAGCTTTTCTCCACAACAAGAGCTAGAAACCTTGTTTCTTAAAAGAAAACGCTGAGATTCTCATCTAAACACTTGACTCCAGAAGCTCACGCTTTAAGAAAAACTTCATGAAAGTTGGCAGAACTGGTCTCTCTAGCCTACTGGGATAGCCTCTTGCTCTTCTGTTTTCCTAGTAAGGCAGAGTTAATTGGATTAGTATATGCTCCCACAGCAGAGGGTCAAGAGTGAGAGCTGCAGTAGTACATCTTGTAGCCAGCAAACAGGGGAGCCAGAAATGTAAACTGGCAAAATGAACTGCCTGGAGAACAGTGCAGCAGCCAAGGCCTGGAAAACCTGGAAGATAAGATGAGGAAGCTGACTACAAGCTCCCTAGCACACAGAAAAGAAAAGAAGGGTCTGAACCAGACTGCTTGGACAACATAATGAAAGCCCAGGCTTCGGAAGTGGAGCCAGTCCACCCAGAGAGCACAGCAAAAAAATACCATCCTCAAAAACAACCCCAATGAATTTTATGTTAATGAATATTTTCAAGACCGAGCCATAGATTTTGAGTGAGGATAGTAGAATGAGAATGAATAGTATTTCATGTTTATAGACTAAATTAATGTTTTCACAAAATTTAATTCTGTTGTGTATATTGTATCCTGACAATGCTTCCAAGAAGATGTCATGCACCCCACCTCAAGTTACTCGTCAGATTCATTTTAGACACCAGCACACCTACATAACCATCCAGAAATACCCATGTGTGCTGATACATAGCAGGAGGGAAAGAAAGCTCAAACTCACCTCACCTAAAGTAGGAAAATGGGGGAGGGGCGGGGGGGGGAATAACTCTGATAGGCAAAAAGTCTAGAGGAAGATGAAAGAAAGAAGTTTCATTTATTTTAGCATTAAAATGCTTTAAGATATTTCAGAATTTTAGTAGGATGATACTGTGACTGTGCCCCCTATAAGGCTTTATGGAAATATGCTTATGAATATATATGACATAACTGGAATATGTTCTATGCTACATATGCCATGTAACATATCTATGTAGCGGTTATGATTTACTGAATCTATTAATCCTATTTGTATGCATGTATCATTTTGTATTTGAAGTTATGAATATTGGCCGTGTACTGGCTTGATTTCTAAATAACCTTAGTAGAGCATTTGAGTCACGCATGGACATGTGACTTGCCCAGGTGACTCCAGAACTCCATCTTGGAGCTGGACTTTGCATAGGAGAGAGGAGCGGGTCTCCGCCCACAAGAGAAAGTCTATTGAAGCCCATGGGAAACCCCCTTCATTTTGTCTTCAGCTGGCTAAGGAGATAGCCTCTCCACCCCCAAGGATTCCTGAAAAAAACTGCAACAAAGGACAGTAACTACAGGGGGTGTGAGTGATTGCTGAACCCAGACTAAAAGGAGATTAGTCTGTAAAAGGAAGTTTACTGGAACTGGAGAGGTTTTGTTTGTATTCAGTTTTATTAGACATAGACTTGCAGGTTTTATTTTATTTTGCTTGGTAATTCACTTTGTTCTGTTACTACTTGGAACCACTTAAATCCTACTTTCTGTATTTAATAAAATCACTTTTTACTTATTAATTAACCCAGAGTATGTATTAACACTTGGAGGGGCAAACAGCTGTGCATATCTCTCTATCAGTTATAGAGGGCGAACAATTTATGAGTTTACCCTGTATAACATTTAAACAGGGTAAAACAGATTTCTTTTGGGTTTGGACCGCATTGGGAGTTGGGCATCTGAGTGTTAAAGACGAGAACACTTCTGTAAGCTGCTTTCAGTTAAGCCTACAGCTGTTAGGGGATGTGGTTCAGACCCGGGTCTGGGTTTGCGGCAGGCTAGTGGGTCTGGCTCAAACCAGGCAGGGTGCTGGAGTCCTAAGCTGGCAGGGCAGGAAAGCAGGAGCAGAAGTAGTCTTGGCACATCAGGTGGAAGCTCCCAGGGGGTTTCTGTGATCCAACCCGTCACAGATACCTTCTCCCACCTAACATTTGGAATTAAAAACCTTCTAGTCCTACTGCTTTCTTTAGCACTACTCTCATTTCACTTGGAGTTAGGAGCCAGATATTGATCTATCAATCAATCAATAAAAAAATGGAGCTTCTATGCCAGGCCACAGAAAGTCTACCTGAACAGAAATGTATTAAATTAAATTAAACAGTGAGGTTGGATGCTTTATCTGCTTCACCTACAAAACCTTAAGTACACTGCTGTACTAACTTAATCCTGAAAGGAGGCAGACAGTCAATTTATAACTTTATACCAACCAGAAAAACTATATTCTGTAACCATATAGAAAGTTAATTGATGAGTAACTTTTTTCAATTTGCTGACGGTAATACCCAACTAAATTTCTCTAACACTAATTACCACTACTTTTTCATGACATATAACTAAGAACATGTAAAATACAACTAACTTTATTTTAAGGGTGCCAGCATCCCACAGCCAAAAACATATTGTTCCATCTGCTCCAGTTGAAGACAGATATCTCTTTGATCCACTGCACAATGGAGAAAACTGGAGGAAAAACAAACAAAAACCCCCACAGGTTAAAAAAAAATATTTGTTCAACTGCTGTCCCATTCTCACAAACAGAAACAAATGACCCTAATTATTCAGTCTTTATTGCAAACTCAAGTAGTACCCAACACTACCAAAGGAAAAGTCACATAGCAGGGGGGAAAAATCACATGGTAACACCACCAACTGGTAAAATATTGCGAAGTTTGTCAGAAGGATTATCTTCCCCCACAAAAACAATCCTCATGGATGAATCCCCTAGGCCTACAAGTCTACACGCAAACCCAAACATAAAAAAAAGTTACTTACCTGTACAGTAACTAGAGTTCAAGATGTTTTGTCCTATATGTATTCCATTCTAGGTGGGCATGCACCAGAGATTTCTGCTAGCAGTGTCCGTTTGGTAGTGCATGCATCCTATCCTCCCACCCATACTCAGTGTGTGACCAATTGCCACTTGAGCACCTTTTCTACCACAGATCCCAAAGAGTACAGGAAGAGTCCAAAGCAGATAGGAAGAAAGGCCGATCATGGAATACACACATCTCAAAGAACAATGAGCTATCTACATGTGGGTGGAAGGCACTAATAGCATTCAGATGTACCCAAGACAGGTGTGTGAGTTCCCCCAAGGTCTTTGGCGAAAGGATATAGTCCAAAATACAAAGTGTTTAGGACTCCAGAAGCACAAGTTCAGACTAAGCCACAAATCTCTACCACTTTTTGTATTATGCTCTTTTCTTGCAGAATCTTTTCTACTGTTGATCAGAATAGTTTGCTCCTCTGAAGAACATTTCTTTTCTAGTTCTGACATCCATCCAAAAACCATGTGGTTAGGTTGAGATGGATCAGGATTATTAACGATTCCCATGTTCTGAGTCAAGAAGTCCAACAGCAGAAATAATTGAATCAGAGGATAAGTGGAGAAGCAAAGTAGTGCTGGGAACCAATACTGTATGAGCCACGTAGGAACTACTAAGATAATTACTGCCTTGTCCTTTTTGATTTTCCTTAATGCCCTCAGAAGTAGAAGAATTGGCGGATAAGCATACATTAGCATCTGTGACCGCGAAATTAAAAACATATCAACCAGAGAGTTTGGATTCTGACCCCCTCCGGAACAAAAACTTTTGACATTTCTTGTTCCTGTCTGTTGCAAACAAATCGACTGCCGGTCATCCCCACTGGTGGAAAATGAACTGAACAACAGACTTCTGAATCTCCCATTCATGCGCTGTGGAAAAGTATTTGCTGAGGTTATCTGTTAATGTGCTCTTCAGACCTGGCCAGTTATATATATATTGATATATATCAATATCCTGGCGCTCAAAGGAATTGCCTATGAGCACAGAAGAGATGACTGTGCTCTCTGCTTGTTTATGTAAAATATTGTAATCATGTTGGTCATAATCTGACTAGGCTGACCTTGAAACCTTGGCAAGAAGTGTATGCATATGCTGTAAACTTTTCTGAGCTCCAGGATATTGATATATGTAACAGTGACCCTTCTAGACTCCATTTGCATCTGTTGCTATCGTTCTTGTCGGAAGGGGTAGAACAAAGGAAACTTCCATACAAACTGCATTCAGGTTTTCACAAATTGAAAGGGAAGAGAATCTTTTGTGGAACTGATACAATCATGTCCAGACTGTGTTTGCTCAGGGCATACACTGTCCTCAACCAAGCTTACATGCAAAGTAAATGTAGTATGGCATGCAGTGTCATGGAAGCGCTAGAGGCCTTGTGACCCATTAGACTGAGACAAGATCTTACTGTAATTTGCAGAGTCACTTGAAGTTGGATGATGAGGCTGGATATAGTCTGGAATCAGTTGTGAGGTAAATACTCTTTTGCTGTCCTAGAATACAGTATCAGGCCAATAAATTCTATACATTCTGTTGGTGTTAAAACTGACTTTTCTTCTTTTACTCTCAAATCGAGAGTCTGGAAAAGCTGGGGAACCACTCACATAGAGTTTTGAACTTCTTGATAGGACTTTAGCTTGAGAAGCTACTAGCCCAGTTATAAAAAGACTATAGTGCCCTGTTATCTTAGGAAAGCAGCCACCGTTTGGTAAATACCCCTGGTGCCAGTGTCAGGCCAAAGGGTAAGAACCCTAAATAGGTAGTGATTTGGACCAATCACAAATCTCTTGTGTACGAGATAATATATTTATGTGGAAATAAGCATCCTGGAGGCCAACAGCTGTAAATCCATCTCCCAGATCTAATAACAGTATTATGGTAGCAAAGGTAACCACGCTTAAATTTCAAATGGTGAATGCAGGTGCTCAGCATTCTAAGGTCCAGGATTGGCTTCCAACTTCCCATCTTCTTGGGTAGAAGAAAATATTTTAAGTAAAAATTCTTCACTTTGGAACAGTTTCTATTGCTCCGAAAGGGAAGAGAGAATCCTCCTTCTGGACAAGAAGTCTCCTTTGAGAGGGGTTCCTGAAAAGGAATACAGAAGGTGGGTGGAGAACAGGAAAAGCATGGAATTGAATTGGAAGAACAATTGTAATAATTTTTAACATCCCTTGTCTATTACAGCATTCTTTGCTCTCCCATACTGGAAAAAGGAAAGTTTCCAATTGGAATCTGGGAAGGAGGAGCAGCAGCCAGATCTACAGAAATGATTATTTTGCAGCTCTCCACAATCCCATCAAAAGGGATGTTTGCTGGTCAGCACGGACTGCAAAGAGAAAGCAGACAGATTTCTCTTTTGTAGTTTCTGACTTTTCCTTGGAGGCTCTGGTGGCCTCAGCTAGTAAAAGGAGGACGGAGTTGTCCTCTGTCTAGGGTAAGATTGAAGTTTACCATATTTCCTTTTTATTATTAGAGTATAAATGCCTAAAGAACATAAAGCAGCATGGGAAACCTTAAAAGGGTGGAGGGACCCATCTGTTCTCTCATTGAAAAGATCAGGGTGCCCTAACGGAAGGTCATTCACTATGGCTTGGACTTCTTTCAGAATACTCAAAGACTTAAGCCACAAAGACCAACACATCATATAGAAGTTACCAAAGAGCATGAAGTGGTGTCTGCCACATATAAGGAAGCCTGTAATGAAGGTCTTGCTATTAACTGACATGGCTCCCTGTATTCCTTTGGCAACTTGTGAACAAAATTTGTGAATTTATTATAGTTGAGAAAATCATACTTTGCCATGAGAACTTGGTAATTAGAAATTTGAAACTGCAGACTTACAGCAGAATAGTTTTTGTCCAACAAGGTCTAAAGGCTTTACGTTCTTACTAAATGGGGCTCTCTTAGAATGGTGCTGTTTATTTCTCTCATTAGCTGCAGCTACCACAAGACAGCATAGCACTGGGTGGAAGTACAAGTATTCAGCTTCTTTTGCAAGAAAATAATATTTCTTCTCAGTCTTTTTAGAAGAAGGAGAAATAATAGCAGGAGTATGCCATACAGTCTTTGTAGGCTCCAAGGGAGCATCATTAATCAGAAGCATGATTTGCCCCAGCATAGTAGTATGAAGGATGTCTAATAGTTTATGAAGAGCCTCTCAGGACTTCCTCTAACAGGATATGGAACAAATTCACTATCCTCTTCATGAGCTCTTAAAAGCTCAAAGTAGTCAGGACATAACAGTCAGGCTGGCATCACTGCCTCATCCACAGAAGACAAGGAAAGGACTACAGAAGCTGAGCTGTCTTCCTCTCTGAGCTGGTCTTTCCCTTCAGAGAGCTCCTCCTGATGTTGGGTATGCACAGAAGATCCACCCATGAGGCTTAACAGACTTCTGCTTCTTTCTCTTCATCACTCTCTTTGAGAGGATACCTTGAAAGGCTTGGGTCCCCAATATGGCCACCGAACGGCACTGTACCAGTAAAAAAATGAAAGGGCCTCAGAGAGATGGATACCAGCTCATATGAGGAGCCTGATAATCCCTGAATCTGGAATGACGGGATATCTTAGACCACCTTTCTGAGCCAAAATTTGAGGCTGGGACTGGACCACAGGGGATGGATCAAATGGAATTACCCTCTTCTGTTCATCTGGCACTGGCCACTGTCGGAAGACAGGATACTGGGCTAGACGGACCATTGGTCTGACCCAGTATAGCTGTTCTTATGGTCTTATGAACAGGTTCTAGGGAAATATGTAAGTGAATCATTTACTCTGTTCTGGGAGTCAGACAATGAATATGATACATCTGACTCCAGAGGAGGAACAGTGGGAATGGGACTGAAATGAAGCTGTTCCTCCCTTAAAGTTAGTAGCAGGGAGGAGACTGGTCCTGAGGAAGTAACTGAGTCTTGTACTGGAGATAAATGTAAGCCTCCTGACAGCAATGGGGATTTGGGCTCAGACATTTGCAGGTCCCCCAGTACCATGCATTGAATCAGTACTGTGAAGCTGGATCATTCTCGTTACCGTTGATAAAGCACTCAGTACTGATCTGCTTTCTACAATGCATCAATTGGTACCAATGGTGTGGCAGCTGGTGCCGATGGTGGGTACTGTAATAAGAGACTTAGTACTGGGCATGATCATAGGATTCTATGACATCAGTGCCGCAGTGCTGGTTCCACACTCCTTCAATGCTCCATCTGTACCTGTACCAGGTTGTGGAGCCTCACTCATCTTGGAATCAAGAGGCAATTTTAACTTTAAAAAAAAAAAAGATATAAGCAGAGCTTTGTCTCGCTTCCTTGGGAGGGTGTTTAACTTTTCGCTGCTACTTTCCCCTGGATCCTCCTATCCTTCAAGGTAAGCTTAACTGCATGTGTTCTAGAGCTAACCAATGCCAAGCTGAAAGGAGCACTCTTTGGCTCTTCTGTCCATTGTACAGGGGAGTCAGGTGGGCCCAAATTTGAGGCTGACCACATTGCGGGGGATGGGGGGGAGAAGACATTTTTAGCCTCATCTCCCTGCAATTGTTTGTTCTTCTGGAAAATAACTTACAGATACTGCACTTTGGGCGAGTCTCATGTCCCCTCAAACAAAAAAGGCAGCAAGTAGAGTCATCACTGAGAGGGAAGTGCTCACTTTACAATATTTGAAGCTGGAAGATTTTAGCATAATCAATTCCCAGAATACTAAACAAAAGAAGGAGGGGTATGGATTTTATTTTGCACACACATTTAAGTTCTCTTTTAAAAATACAGTCCAAAGATACTGTGCATACAGTGCCATCTGAACTGAAAACTAATAAAAAGAGAGAGCATTACATCTCAGGCCAAGTATGCACAGATGAAACAGAAACTGCTAGCAAAAAATCTCCAATCCTGGGTGCATGTACACCTAGAGTGGATCATCAATAGGGACAAACACCCAAGGAAAGATCTTTACAAATGTAAGGAATAGAAACAGCCTTACAATAAGCTCTCTTTTATAAATGACAAGTGTTGTGAAATATTAAACAAATCATCTAATGAACTCGTTCTTTTAATGCTTGACAATCTTCTCTCTACCACACCCAATATTTATCGCCATTTGTGCATAACTTAGGTGTTGGTCCTGCAAAGACTTGCGTACCTAACTTTATATACAAATAGTCCCACTGACTTCAACAGGACTACACATGTGCATAAAGGGAAGCATGTGTTTTTGCAGAATCAGAACAGAATCTTCGGGATCAGATCTTCGGGACAAAAATCATGTCTTCAGTCTGTCAGACATTTATGACATTAAAAAGAACCTAAAGGGACCATTCAATTTTTAAAAGCTCCTTGTTCATGCTTTACAATTTAGTTACCTGTTGCACATTTCTTATTAAAACAAACTTCACAGAAAAAAACTGTTATTGCTGCAATCCACTTCCTCACTTATTGTGATATGTAAAAAGACAGAAAGATTGTTACCTGTAGTGATGTTATGGATGCACTGTGACCCTGCAAAACTGCTAAGGGTGCACATGTTCGAAGACACCAAACTCTGATCATTTTATCACAGCTCCCTGCAGCAATCATGGTGTTCTCATAGTTCACAGCCATGTCAGATATTTCAGCTGCATGTCCTCTTAAAGTTGCCAACAACCTTCCATCATCTGTTGCCCAGATTTTTACAAGGCAATCATCAGAACCCTAAAAACAAGGCAGCAATCATCACAACCATATAATTATCTCTTCTGATGTCCAAATCTATATTATTTAACTAAAACAACAAAATTAGTGACATTCATTGTAAACCACTTCTCACTACAGTCTAAATACACTGAGTAAAGCTGCAGAAGAGTGTGCAAGCAGAATACAAAGTATGCTAAGTGCCAACAGCATATACAAATTATGCATCTATAAATGTACACACAAGCCCTACAGCAAGCTGAATCTAAATTCTTTAGCAAGGTCTTTTAGTTTCTGCAGAACTCCAGGGCAACGAACTGTAGATACTGCAAACAGCCTAATTTATATTTTAAAACTGAGGTTTATATTGAATATGAAAATGAATAATGAATCAGTATAGTGTTCCTTGTATTTATTTTATGTTAAATTTAATATTTTATTTTATACCCGTATTTCTATTCTCTCCTCACATCAGCTAGTCCTTCATGCACTCCCAACTTAAGAAACGCTAGTATATATCTTCTGAATATATTTCCTCACCTTTCCGGCATGCTTTAATAAGCAGTGAAACAGATAACTTTTAAAGCATAAAAAAAAATCTTTATTAATGCCCATTAAGATGAATGGGGCAATTCACAGCACTCAGAGCTGTTCCAGGTTCTCTGCAAACTCAGGCAGGCATTTCTGTCCCAGTTACAGTCAATTCACATTTTGGCGGTTTCCTTTGAAACCATAACAGATGTTTTGGTTTTGTTTTAAATAAAATCCAAGACCCTGGGAAGAACAAGTGAAAGGTCTGTCCGTAGCTTGTCCTTTGTACCCCCTGAGAGCACAAAGATGTAGATAGGTGACTAGTGTCAGACACCTCAGTGCTTTTGAAAATCCCACTAGGTGCCTATCTGCACATTTGGGAACCTACTTTTAAAAACTGTATATGACTTGCTTAAAGTCACACAGGAAGTGTGTGACAGACCAGGGAATTGAGCCCATATTTCCAGAGTCACAGGCCCTTACCACTGGGACCATTCTTCCTCTCCATAGGGATATACACCCCAGCAAGTTAAAAACTTCACCCCAGAAAGTTAACTTATGTTTTATGAGCTCTAATTCAGAGACCATGGATGAGAGTCAGACATATGTCATCACCACTTTTTGTAAAACTGAACAGGTTCCAGTTCTAACTCAGCTAAAAAAAATCCAATTTGTTACAGCACAACTATGAGACCCAGGTTTATGTTGGCACATAGATATAATTCATTAATTAAAAGGGACTGCAGGAGAAGAGGGGATTCTGGTCCTTGAGTTCTGGTATCGTATGTTATGTGCCATGCCTACAAGTTAGATTTATAGAATGACAGCAGCCTAGAAAGAACCTACTCACTCTTCCCATCCAAATAATATTCAAAGTATAATATAATATATATGGGATGATTTTTTCTCCCTCTATTATTGTTAAAGCAGAAACTGGAATGATTTGGGTGATGTCCTAGATAGAGGAGAAGGGATGAAATATTGTAAGAAAGTTCCTTGACACTTATAAAAGGAGGATGCTACAGTAACAACAGTAGGGGGCCCTGAAGTGGTGACAAGGGAGGAAAGTTTAATATGGGCAGGGGAAAGTCTGAGAAGAATCTAGTCAAGGAACTGAGATAAAATTAAAGAAGAGAAAAAGGAGAGTGCAAAAGAGAGAGCAGTTCTGTCTACAATGAGTAAAATAACTAGAATACCCTGGTCCTCAAATTCACAACTCCTCCTTCTTGTTTGAAGGATTCCACAGCCTTCCTTTTATTGGGCCATGCTGTGATTCAAACATACTTCCCCACCCCACCAGTATCCAGATTCCAATCCCGTTCCATACAGCCTCCCTTGGTCCTTGAACTCATGCACTTCTTTCCCTTGGCTCTGGGGCCTCCCAGCCCCCCCTGGGCTGTACTGTGATTCAGACAGTCTTCCCCAGCCCACCAGTCTCCCTTCTGGTTCTCAAGCCAAAGAACCCACAACCTGACTTGATGCTCTCCTACAAATTCTCTTCTCCAGGCTGTCTGCCCTGTGACTCTTGGCGTCACCCAACTCCCACTCTCCCCCCCCCCCCCCCCCGAACCTGGAATTGAAGCAAGAGTCTCAAAATCTTGAACTTCTTCTGATGCGGTCTGCAAATAGCTGTAAAAACTGCAAGCAAAATGTGGGTTTTATCTCCCCCTCTAGTCCACTCACAAAGGTGGACAACCTACAACTGTTAACAGTTACTATGAGCTTAGTGGCAGACATCTGTCTGTAAGTCTAAAGGTTTCAATCCTGCTGAGTGTGTTTAACTTCATCCCGCTGTAGTCAATGAGGCTGTCTGTAGGAACTGATGGCTCTTTGCAGAAGTTGAAAGACGTGTAGTAAATTAGGGGGATTGCAGGAGAAGAATGGCCACCTTGGAGAACTGGATTCCATCTCCGCCTTTACCACAGTATTCTAAGTGATGCTGGACAAGTCATTTAACCAAATTTTTTCACATTCCTCATGTTCTGGGTGCCCAAATTGAGACCCTGGGGTCTGACTTGCAGAAGTACTAAGCATTCACAGCAAAATGAAGTCAGTGATAGCTCTGCTGTCAACATATGAAGTGTTTTATAATACTAAATATTCTGAAAAAAACAGGCCCTAGATATCTCAAGTTGGGCACCAAAAATTTGGTTAGTCTCTCTGTGCCTCTAGTTCCCATCTGTGAAATGGGGATTATATCATCTTATCTGACAACAGTGTTTTGAAGATAAAATTATTACATTTGTGAAAAAGTCTGGTGGTGACCACCATTAAAATGTCAACAAGGAAATTAATAATTCTGTATTCAGAACCCAGTTTGAAGGTGGTGAAATAAATAAAACTTGGGGTCACATACTAAATTTTGAGGATAAAGAAAGACAGTCTAAAAGATTTTCAGGATACTTCAATGGAGGGAACAAATTCTTCAGATTTGGTAACACTGGTCTGATACTGGTTCTCTAACTATCATAAAAGGCAGAATTGAGCCATCTAGAATATCTGAAACAACCAATACATATACAGGCTCTGTTCTTTACAAAACTAGTTTTGCAAAGACAGTCTTTTCATATCTGTTCTTAAAATATTTATTTTCTGTTTCTTTGCAGCAAGATACTGTTGTTCTATTAAAAAGATACTAAAAAAATTGCTCCTGATACTATAAGTATAGATTATATCTAATTAGCATTGTAGTGAAATTCTAAGTAAAGCCGTGCGCGGATACAAAATGTATATCCACGGATATAAAGCGGATATCTACAGAGCTGCAGAGCTCTTGCGACAATGAGCGGGATTAGCAGGGTTGGGCCATGGCAAGCGACCGGGCCAGGAACCGCAATGGCAAAAGCAGCAGCATATCGGGCTGCGACTCGCAGCGATGTGAGAATCCTGTCTTGGAGTCTGTGAGCCGCTTGCACACATGACCAGTGACAGCTGCTACTGAACCTGGTGCCCTGCCCAGTGGGCAGGGCTGGGGGAAGCACAGCCATGCTGCAGCTACCCAGGCTGGACACTGGCTCCTAAGAGTGGTGGCCCAACATGCTGCTGCTTTCTCCACTGCACTTCCTGGCCCGGTCACTGGCCATAGTCCTGCTGGTCTCGTTCATTGTCACTAGAGCGCTGCAGATATCAGCTTTCTATCCACAGATATAAATTTTGTATCACTCAGGGCTCCAATTCTAAGATGCAGTCTACTATGCATATTCTGTATATACAAATTATTATTATAAATAGAATTTGTGTACTTTAAATACAAAAATTACTATTATAATACATTCTATGTATGTCACACACACACACACACACGGAAAACAAAGACGAGAGGTTACGAGACTAAATTAAAGAAGAATGAAAGTCACAGAACACAGTTACACACGTTTAAGTGTAAAAGGCTGCATACACAAGTTTAAGACAGTCTCTGCTTGATTTTATCCTAACAAAACAAAGAGATGAAGATATTAACCTATCAAAATACACTCTAAACTATTTAAATAGGATGGAATCTGACAACCTAAAAACAAGTAGCAAAATCTGAATGAATCATTGAGAAAAGAATAAAGCAGCGCAAACAAAAAGCTATTTTTAAAAACAAACTTGCAATTATTACAGCGTTGCTTCTCCAAACTATGATCCAATGTGAAATTAGGGCAGTAAATATTTGCAATTGTACATTCCTGTTTTAGTAGTTTGATGGCATGTGATCTCTCTAAATACTGTGTACTATTTTGATCTGGAGGGCTATAACATACCATACCGTTTGCTTTTTTATGCACTGGGATTTGAATCGCAATATATTCTATTGCTTTATCCTCAGTTCAAGTTTTACTTCAGTAGTACTGAACTTCCCCACTTATGTGTCTTTCCAGCATATTTCATACCCCCATTACTGCAGTATACCATAGCTCCACAGCAAACACAAAAGTCTAAACAGGGTCAACAAAACACAGGGATGTGCATGTGATGGGGGCTCCATCTTTAAAGAAGTCTAAATATTTAACATGGAGACAAGAATATAAAAATGAATGGTAGAGAAACCATTTGGATACACACTTGTGCACACTTTATAAAATGAAACAGCAGCACTGTTCAAATACATGAACTCTAATACAACCCAATTAACAAAAGTAATTCACTGCCACAGGATACTCCGGTAAATAGCTTAGTAATATTCAGAAAAGATTAGACGTATGAAATAAATATACCATCCGCAGTTCACTACTACAGCTAGAACAAAATTAGAGTGATCAGTTTTGATGCTTCAGGAAAGAACCAGATTGTTTAGCTAATGTCAGGAAAAGATTGCCCACTCACCCCTGCCCAATAGGAAAGTACTGCACAATTCACTAGAGGTATTATAAAAAGAGAAAGAAAGGGCATTTCACTTTTCTTTGAAACACTGAGCATAGGTCACTGCCAAAGACATGAGAACATACTACTCAAACCATTTGTTTGTTCCTTTGTAGCTATCTCTTGTTAAACTTTACAAACACTGAAATCAACACTGCCTGTGTATAGAGAAATTACTTTTCAGAATATTTAACTATATGTCAGAGATGTCTCTCCCTCTCATTTACACACATAAGGTATCTCTTATCTATGTAATGTACAGTCGCTGTCAGGTACAGTTAGTGTCATGGTAGTGCTGGAAGTGATGCCTATAGCTAAGGCTGCCTAATACTTTCAATTACAGTAACTCCTCGCTAAACATTGATGTTATGTTATTGAAAAATGCTACTTTAAGTGAAACAATGTTAAGTGAATCCAATTTCCCCATAAGAATTAATGTAAAGGGGGGGATTAGGTTCCAGGGAAATTTTTTTCACTAGACGAAAGTCTATATATGTATACACACACACAAACATATATACACAGTATAAGTTTTAAACAAACAATTTAATACTGTACACAGCAATGATGATTGTGAAGCTTGGTTGAGGTGGAGGAGTTAGAGGGTGGAATATTTCCCAGGGAATTGCTTACTGCTAAATGATGAACTAGTACTTGGCTGAGCTCTCAAGGGTTAACACATTGTTGTTAATGTAGCCTCACACAATACAAGGGAACACAAATGGAGGGAGGAGACACAGCATGGCAAAGAGAGACTGTGTGTGCGTGAGAGAGAGAGAGAGAGAGACGCATTGCCCCTTTAAGTACACTGCCTTTTTAAGCAGATAAGCAAGTTGAGACAACAGCTGCTGCTAGCAAGCTCCCTCAATCCTGAGCCCTCTATTGTCCCGTCCCCACCTCCCCGCCCTGAGATATGGTAAAGCAGCAAATGGCAGTGTGGGGAGGGACAGCTGAACTGCCTGGCAACTAACAGCCTGCTGGGCGGCTGCCACATAGGGAACTTAGGGGAGCTGATAGGGGGGCTGCCGGTCCACCCTAGTTCCAAGCCTCCAGCAGCTAGCTCCGACGGGCTGCTCTTCCTGCAAGCAGTGGACAAAGCAGATGGCTGCCAAACAAGATTATAAGAGAGCACTGCACAACTTTAAACGAGCATGTTCTCTAATTGATCAGCAACGTAGCAATGAAGAAACAACGTTAACTGGGACAACGTTAAGTGAGGAGTTACTGTACAAGACCTTGTTTTCAGTTTCTTATCAACTTTGCCAAAATTAAACTGTTCAGTCTGAAATTTTCTATGCCAGGTATCTGCTTCAAGCTGAATTTTTTTTAAAAAAAATTTTCAGCAAAACCAGGTCACCAGCTTCTGGAAATGAAATTAGGGAAAAACAAGTTTTGCCCATACTGATTTTTTTTAACTGTTGTGCTGAGAAGCTCTAGTCTCTCCATGATTTGGAGCAGGGGCCTGAATTTTGGCAAGAGGTAGGGAAGAATCACCTGGCTGTCACGGGATGTGCCTTTTTCCATGCCTACGAAGAACCACCCAAATCTGGCCAAATTATAATTCTCTAAGAAACCTCAGCTTTCACAGGCTCAGTAGAGACTTGTTAGAGTTTGGCAGCAAAATTTAGCCAAAGATGCCATCTGTACTAAGCGTACTCCATCCCTGAGCTACAGGAGCTAAGCAGAACTTTTCCTGTAGTTTTTCCTTCCAGCAACCAGAGGCTGCTGTGACAGAAAAACAGTGTAAAATAACTGCAGAATACCGTATCCAAGTTGCTGAAGATACCACCCAAAAATGCAAAGAAAAGTATCATATGGAAAATTTTGCCAAGTGCTCAGACTAATGTAAAAGAAGATTAAAGTTTCTTTTGTACAAGTGTTCCAGATTTCTCATGCACGGTTGTTCAGCATATTAAAAGTTCATGGGGAAAAAAGAAGACCTAACCGTCCTCCAGCGTGACTTACAAGTTCAAAATTTCTTCTGCAGCCACCAGCTGCCTCCCGGTTAGCTGACTGAAAAGGGTATCTGATGCCCCATCGTCAGATCAACAATACTCAGTAGAATTCTAAGGAAGAGAAATGTCTCTACACTTGCATCTATCTACTATATATATGCTGGAATTGATAAGAACTTTGATTAAAACAAACTACCTGTTTTACACAAGGAAATCTACTGAGGGGCTCAGAATTTACCAGAATAATTGAAGATGTTTTTAAGAGAACATGACAGACTACGTACTAATGACACCACTGTCAGAGTGGAAGTCTGGCTGATCTAACAAACAAACAAAAAACTGGATCAACACAAGTAAAATCAAAAGATGTTTGAGGTACTATGGAGGTACTATTGAGGTACTATTTCTTCACCAACATGAGGCTGAAAAATCATAATCTTCAGTTTTGTTCCTTTTCTAGCATTAAGAATTGAAGATCTAGATTTCTACCTGAAATCTACGTTTTTAACAGATGTTCTGTCCCAGTTAACTTATTGCATCAAGATGTTGGAATGTTGTAAAAATAAAATAATGGAAGACAGGATAGCTGAATTCAGAATTCTGGAAATTTTAAAATACTTGCACTCCTATTCCAGCCATCTCAGTATTAACTGAGCAGGTCTATCCACATGAAAATTGGTTTGGTCAAACTTCATAATAGATGCTGTAAAATCAAAGGCTGCTAAAAATTATCCTACTTGATATTCCGATTTACACATCCAAAGATTGCATTAGCCCTTTTAGCCATGGAGGATATGCCTATATATGGGAGGGAAAAAAACACACACCACATGGCAGCAAGTCTGAGAGCCTGGGTCCACTGAGTCAGGCTTGAGCTCCGGGACTAAAAATAGCCGTGCAGATATTTGGGCTCGGGCTGGAGCCTGGGCTCCATGATCCTCCCCCATTCTTGGTTTTCAGAGCTCAGGCTCAAGCCTGAGCCCAAACTTCCACACTGATATTTTTAGCCCTGTAGTACGAGCTCCACAAGACCAAATCAGTTGATCCTGACTCTGAGACTCTCTGCCACAGGTCTGTTTTTGCAGTGTCGATGTACCCAGAGTCACACTTCAAGCTCACATTCAGATGATTACCCACTATGACCCCAAGGTCTCTTACAGAGTCACTGCTTACCAGAAAAGGGTCTGCCATCCTGTAAGTATGAACTGCATTCTTTCTTCCTAGCTACATTTGGCTGTATTAAAACACATTGATTGTACCCAGTATACGCAAATGATCCAGATTTCTCTAAAAGTGACCTGCCCTCTTCATTATTCACAACTTCCCCAGTCTGTGTGTCACCTGCAAACCTTATTAAAAATGATTTTATGTTTCCTCCAGGTCCCACTAACTTCAGTTGCAGTCCTCCAGGCTCAGCACTTCTGAAAATAAGGATCCAGGTCTCACACTGGACACCTAGAATGAAATACACCAAATAGTGGCCAGCTGTGAACATGTGTTTAAATGACTTGCCCAGAATTGCACAGAAAGTCTATGACAGAGGCAGGGATAGAATTCAGTTGCCTTAACCACTACCCATCCTTTCTCTTCTTGTAGTCCCCTGCCTAATTCACTTTCTGCAACAAATGAGGTAGCTGTCATACAAATAATCTAATTCCCTATACAACACCAATTCATTCCATTTTATTGTCTTTTTAATTACAAGCAAGACTCAGGAAAGAGCAACGGGAAAGGAACAACTTGATTGTATGGAACTGGGTAAAAAGTTACTTATAAACTGGGCAATTGATATTAAAATTTGTGTGACAATGAATACTGAAACAATTACCACAAAAATCGCATTTTAAGCAATTTTGCTTCCTCCTTCAGTCTCTTTCCTTCTACCTCACCACCAGTTTCTCTCTAAAAGCGTGGCATGACTTCAGACACGGTCATTAACAAGGCTTCATCATTGGATCCCATTTAGCTGTAACCAGCCTCCATCACCACTCCATGTTGTGCAGGCCTACTTATAGTCTCATGCCTAAAACATTTCAATAGCTGAAACTAGAGCTTCATTCTTCGCACATTACCACTACACTACCATGTACTTCACTAGCAGTTTTCTTTTGAAAAAAGATGAAAATTTGCTAAAGCAACACCACAAATTTTTGTAAGACACACTCTCTTCTTTCATATTGTTTAGCTTCTTACTTTTCAGCCAACTAACATTCACAAGATCTCAAAACTACAAGCCTCGTCAAACAGACATGCAACTAAATGCTTTTATTAAGAGAAATGTGGTTAAAATGACTGGTTTAAAAAAATCAGACAAACTTGCATCCTTGTCATTTTTTGCTGAGCTTTGGACTCAAATTAATAGTAAGAATCAAGGAAAATCATGCACTCATCTGTGTACAAATACAACAGCTAGCTTTCTATGAAGCAAAGTAGTGATTATCAGCAAATTTATGAAAAGTACCATTATTTGTAGTGCAGTAATGTAAAGGGATCCCAAATCACAGACCAAGGCCTTAAGCTAGTGGGCACTCTATAAACACAAGAGAGTTCCCTGCCACAAAGAGCTTATGTGCTCTATATAATTTGTTTCAGAGTAACAGCCGTGTTAGTCTGTATTTGCAAAAAGAAAAGGAGTACTTGTGGCACCTTAGAGACTAACCAATTTATTGGTCTCTAAGGTGCCACAAGTACTCCTTTTCTTTATATAATTTGTATTCACTTCCATTCTTACAGTATATGATTGATGTCAGTTATTTCATTTTCTGCCACAGTTACAGTTTGACACTGCACCCATCTTACTGTCTAAGGAGACTGCCTTATAAATTGGAATTTCTACTACGTGTTATATGACATTTTAAAAGCCATCTATAAAACCACCATCTTTTGAATAAAATACTTATTAACTGTCAATTAGCTCTACAAATACAAGTATAGGGGCTTATAAATATCCTTTACAAAGGTTCCAACTTGTGGTTCATCTGCACTGGTGTAACTGAATCACAGGAAACAACTAGCAAGTGAAGAAATTATTTCTGGGACTTGTTGCCACCAGCGCAAACTGTAGGTGTCTATTTAGCAATGTCCATTCCAGGGAGGAAGATAAACACAAAAAAGAAAAGAAATCTGAGGGAAAAAGACCCTGGAGGTTCATCACCTTCTGATTTAAACAGGAAATGCTTCGGTCAAATGATGCAGCAGAGAAAACCATTATGTTAATCTTTCAGTATCTTCTCATCTGCATACAAATTCACATTGGACCAGTCAACACAATGTCCAAGTGCCAACACCTACTAGAAGTATTAACAGCGCACTGGACAGTTTTATTCAGCTCCTATGAAGAAATAACTCACTTTGTGCAGTGACAAAAGCTCCAAAGTACAGGAGAGGAGGGTAGGTAGTGGGGCACCCATATGGACACACCTCTCAAAGAACCATCTTTACTGCACAAGGTAACAACTTCTTCTTCGAGTAGTGTCTTTCTGGGTGCTTCACTGTAGGCAACTCCTGACCAGTACTCTTTTTGGAGGGCTAGGACTTCAGAGTCTGGTCAGTCACAGATGACAGTACTGTGGAGCCAAAGATGGCATCAGAGGCAGAGTCCCCAGTGATGGCATAATGTTCTGAGAAGATGTGAACTGATGCCCACGCTACCACTCTGCAGATCTCTGAGATAGGGACATCCTTAAAGAAGGTAACAGATGAGATCAATCTTGTGGAATGTGCACAGATGGAGTCTGCAGAGGTGATGTTACGAATCTGGTAGCACTGACTAATGCAATTCAAGAGCCACTTAGAGAGTCTTTGGGCTGATATTGCTGAGCCCTTAGATCTTTACACCATGGAGAGGAACAGTCTAGGGGACTTCATAAAGGCTTTTGTCCTATTGAGGTAGAATGCTAGGGCTCTCTTAACATCTCTGGTATGTAGTATGGCCTCCCTACTGTCTTGGTGAGGCTTGGGGTAGAAGACGGGAAGGTGGATTGACTGGTTCATGTGAAAAGAGAAGGTTACTTTAGAAATGAACTTTGGGTGCAGCCTGAGTGTAACCTTATCTGGAAAGAACACTGTGTAAGGGGTTGCACCCATCAGAACTGCTATCTCCCCTATTCTTCTAGCTGAGCTAATGATCAGAAAAGCCATTTTCATTGATAGGTACGTAGCGAAGAGGTGGCCATAAGCTCAAAGAGGGGCCTGGTTAGCCCTTTCAGCACCAGGTTTAGGTCCAATGAGGGAGTAGGAAGTAGAGGCTGAGGGAAGAGGTTTGTTAGACCTTTAAGGAATTGCTTGACAGTTGGGTGCAATAGCACTGAGTACTCCTCTATGGGTTGGTGAAATGCTATAACAGCTGCTAGATGGACCCTGAGAGAACTCAGGGATAAACCCAATTTTTAAAGGTTAGGACATATTCCAGAATATTTGGAAGAGTTACTGACACTGGAGAGATTTGTTGGGACATGCACCAAATCTGAAACCCGAACCATTTCTGCAGGTGAGTGCGCTGCGTGAAGGACTTTCTACTGTGTGGTAGAACCTCTTGTACTTCCTTTGAGCATGAGCTTTCTAGATGCTGGAACCACGTAGGAGCCATGCTTTGAGGTGGAGAATCCCCAAGTTTGGATGTATGGTTTGCCCTTTGTCTTGTGAGAGGAGGTGTGGAGTGGCTGGAAGGGAGATTGGAAGGCACATCATGAGCTGCATCAGGTAAGGGTATCAGATTGGTCTCGCCCAAGTAAGAGCAATCAGGATTACGTAAGTTCTGTACACCTTTACCTTTAGCAGGACCTTTAGCAGAAGAGGAAATAGAGAGAAGGCATAAAGAAGGTCCTTGTCCCAGTGGAGGAATAGAGCAACACCCAGATAGTGCTGTCCCATCCCCACCCAGGAGCAGTATCATGGGCACTTCCTGTTCTGGTAAGTGGCAAACAGATCTGTGGATGGTCTTCCCCACCATGTGACCAAGTCTTAGAGTACTGACGGGTGCAGCTCCCACTCGTGGTCAAGTGAGAATTTGTGACTGAGCTTGTCTGTTATCAAACTCTGTGTGCCCAGGAGGTAAGCCACGGACAAGATGACCAGAGATGCACCAGCTCCACAGACTCTGTGCATAGGAAGGGCAACCTGGCCCCTCCCTGGCAGGTGATGTAATACATGCAGGCTATGTTGTCTGTTAGGATCTTCATATGTGATCAATGGGAGAAAATGGGTGAAGGCATTCCTGACCATTCTCAGTTTAAGGAGATTGACGTGTAGGGATATCTCTACAAATGACCATTTGCCTTGTGGCGTGAGGCCATTTAAATGAGTGTACCAACCGATGAGCAGTGCATCCATGGTAAGGAGTGACGATGCTGATACCTGTAAAAAAGGGATCCCTTTGCATGCTTTGACTGGGTTCTTCTACTATTCCAGGCAGTTTTTGCTCCTGGGAGGTAGTGACAGGGTTTGTCCAGACTGTCCCTGTTCAGTATGTAAACCGAACTGAACCACAGTTGGAGGCATTGCATGTGGAGTCTGGCGTGCAGTATCATTGCTGTGCTTGCTGCCATATGCCCAAGGAGTCGGAGGCAGAGACTGGCTGGTATTTGAGGGCAGCATCTGAGTGAGACCAGGGATAAGAACCTATCTTGAGGTAGGAAAGCTTTGGCCCGTAGCACATCTAGGTCGGTCCCTATGAACTCCAGGCTTTGCACTGGTCTGAGAGTCGACTTCTCCATGCTGATCTGTAGGCCCAGTTCTGTGAAGAAGCATATCATGGTCTCGGTGGCTCGATGAGTCTCTTGAAGCAATCAGGCTCTGAGGAGACAATCATTCAGGTACAGGTAGATCATTATCCCTTGTGATCATAGATGAGCGGCTGTCACTTATAGAACTTTGAAAAATACTCTCGGGGCCAATGGAAGTCCAAAGGGAAGGATTCCTTATTGGTAATAGTGGCATCCCAGCTTAAACCTGAGAAATTGTCTGAGAGTCGGTAGTATTGAAATATGAAAGTAGGAAGCCTGTAGGTCCAAGACTGAAAACCAGTCTCCCTTTCCCAATGATGGAATGATATTCAATAAGATGACACCTTAAACTTCTGAGCTTTGACAAACTTCTTGAGAGTTGTGAGATCCAAAATGGGTTTCCAACCTCCCTTCCTTTTTGGTATTAGGAATTAACGAGAGTAGAACCCCTCGCCTCATAGATGTTGAGGTACTGGTTCGATAGCTCCTAACTGCAGGAGTCGATCTATCTCCTGACGAAGTAGACTCTCATAAGAAGGGTCCCTGAAGAGGGATGGGGAAGATTGTGGCGGAGAGGGTAAGGAGGTGAAGTGGATGGAGTACACTGATCTAACGATCTCTAGGACTCATCTGTCCAACATTATGCGCTCCCAGGCACTCTGGAGCACTGACAATGGCAGTCAAACGGGTGCATGATCACAGAAAGTAGTGGGGAATAGTCTTGTGGTGCCTCAACCTACCCATCAAAAGTTGTTCTTAGGGGCCGGAGGTTGGCTCGACAATTGAGAACCAGGTTTCCGTTTAGTGAATTTTCCTGTTGTCCTTTGGGGTGCACAGTAATGTTGTGATGGGAATCGAGATGAATAAGGCCTGGGCTCGGATTGGAGGCTAAAATGTCTCTTTTGCCGTGGTGTGCAGATTCCCAGTGTTCTGAGGGTGGCCCTGGAATCCTTCAAGGAGCAGAGAGTGGCACAGGTCTTCTCAGCGAAGAGCATCACACCCTCGAAGGGGAGGTCCTCCATTGCGGTCTGCATCTCCTTCGGGAATGCTGAGAGTTAGAGCCATGGCTCCCATCTCATGACCACAACAGTGGAGATGGATCTGGCAGCCGTGTCAGTGGCATTGAGGACCGATTTCAATGATGTTTTTGCCACCAGTTGCCCTTCCTAGATGATGACCTTGAAGGAATCTTGAGAACTCTCTGGCAGCTTGTCAATAAAGTCACTTAACTTATAATTTATGTAATCGTATTTTGCCAGGAGTGCCTGGTAGTTGGCAATATAAAATTGTAAAGTGCCTGAGGAATACGCCTTCCTACCAAACAGACCAAGGCACTTCCAGACTCAGTCATAGGGAGTAGCCCTGGAATGATGTTGTCGGCCTTGAGAGTTTAAAGTGCCCACCACGATGGAATTGGGTGGCGGGTGAGTGAAAAAGAACATTTGTTTGCAGGGAACATAATATTTCTTGTCTGCCTGCTTGCACATGGGGGCTACCAATGCCAGAGTTTGTCACACCACCTTAGCCAGGTCTAGGATAGTCTTGTTGATTGAGAGGGCCATTTCGAGGAGGACAAAGAGTGGAGGATGTCGATGAGCTGGTGGTGCGTGTCTTTGACCTCCCTCCAATGGCATGTGGAGGGTGTCCACTACTCTTTCGCCAGCTCCTGAAACAGGTGGAAGTCATCTGCCATGGAAGGTGGTGAAGGCAGCACTGCTTCATTTAGGGAAGAGGGGGATACAGCTTTTGGTGTTATCTCCTCCTCCGTGTCCTCTTCTTGATCCACCATTTCTTGAGGCTCTGAGGCCCTCGATGATGTGGCCTGGAGGGTTGTCAGGCAATGCATGAAGCCTGTGAGGCAGTCTGTCCATGTGCCTCCCAGGGATCCCAGTATGGCCACTGCAGTGGAACAGGGCCTGGTGGAGGTGCCCATGGATGGCTGTACCAAGATGGTGGTGATCCCATCTGCTGCTACATTCCCAAACCCTGTTGATAGCAGGTCCCTTATGGAGCTTGGGAGAAGTACTGTAAAATCCCCTCCAGTTCACTTTCTGAACCCTCACTTGATAGTGGAGGAGCATGGCATGACTGTGGGGAGATAACCTGTGCTCAGCAATGGCTCGGTGTCATGATCTAAGTACCGAGGGGCAGTGTGTCGGGTGTTTCTGTCATGCCTAGGTCACTGATCTGATGGAATTCCACTATACCAAGTGCCCCAGCATTGGTGCCAGGGGAGATGGAGACCCTGTCTGTACTTGTCTCTCCAGTACTGGGTGGGCCATTAAAGCTCATGCAACTGATGTCAACTCACGTACTGAAGTCCACTCACACACCAAGGGCATTTTAGGGCTTTTGCCCTTATTTCTCAGTACCTGTACCCAAAGGATCTGTGAGCCTATCAACAGTACCAGATACTGATGACCGCCATGAGGCACGTGTACCAAATTGTGGTCTCAGTGCCGGCAGTGCAGAGATACAGAGAAAGATGGTGATCGCTTTTGGTTATCCCTGGTCTTGTTGAGGGGACTTCCTGCTCTCCTTTTTAACTTGTGAGAGGAGTCCCCAGCCCATTTCTTCGATCTACTAACCTTCAAAGTCGAAGGGAAGACTCATGCCTGCCTGTGGGCTGAGGTCAGAGAGCTGCCTCCATAAAGATGACTTTTTGGCTAAGCTCTCTATCCTTGTGGATAGGAACTGCTTGGTAAAGGAAACATTTCCGTTCAATGTCACCCTGGCCGAGACAGCAGATGCACTGAGAGTGCTTGTCCGTGATCGGGACTACCTTGCTGCAAGTGCAAAACTTCTTAAAACCCGAAGAGCCGGGCATACCCTTCTCGAGGGGGGGGTTGACAAAAGAACAAAGTCCTTTCTTCATCTTCTTTTTTTCTCTAAGGCACAGCCAAATAAACGGAAAAGGAAAAGAAACATGAGAGGCTTCTAAAGAAGCTAAAATTTAGTAAATGAAAGAGTTAACTATACGCAAGTGCACAGCTAAAGGCTCAGTCTCTAGCAGGGGCAGCTGAGAAAGAATTGAGGATAGTTAACCCGTGCATCCTTCAAATCAAGGGCGGTGTACCTGTCTCCTGGATCCAGGGAGGAAATGATGGAGGCTATGGAGACCATGAGAAATGTCAACTTCTTGAGATATTTGTTGAGGTGGCGCAGATACAGTATGGGTCTTAGGCCCCCTTTTGCTTTCAAGATTAAGAAAAAGCAGGAGTAGAACCCTTTCCCCCTCATGTCTCGAGGGACCTCCTCTACCGCCCCCAGTCGTAGGAGGTTCTCTAACTCCTGAACAAGGAGATGCTCCTGAGAATGATCTCTGAAGAGGGACGGAGAAGGGGGGTAGGAGGGAGGAGTGTCTGTGAACTGCAGGGTGTAGCCCAAAGAGATTATACTGAGTACACAACCATGCTGAAAGGAAGAAGGGAGATGGTACTTAAACCCCATGTCTCTGTCTTTTCTCCTGAAGATGCTTTGCTGAGGAGGCCCCCAGGACCTGGGCAGTGGAGGAGATCTGAACTGCCTCCTTGTTGCTTGTGGAAGCCCAGCGAGTGCAGAGTAGCCCAGGACTTTTTTAGACCATGCAGCTTCACATCTGTCTGCCCTGAGAGCAGTCCATTCCCTTTGTACAGAAGCCTGGATGGAGGACTGCATCTCCTGGGACAGACCCGAGGATTGGAGCCAGGAACTGTTCCTCATTACCACAGCCGAGGCAACAACTCTGGCAGCTGAATCGGCCATGTACCAGGCCATCTGGAGGTACCAGGCCATCTGGAGCATCTTGCCACCGCCTTGCACTCCTCCAGGATGGATGCAAACTCCTGACTGAGGTCCTATGGCAAGGTGTCCTTAACCTTGTTGAGGGAGTCCTAAAAATTGAAGTTATACCTCCCCAACAAGACCTGGTGGTTGGACACCCTAAACTGTAGACTTGCAGCTGAATAAACTTTTCTTCTGAAAAAGTCTAGCCTTTTTGCATCCTTATTTTTAGGTGTGGCGCTCACCTGACCCTGCCTGTCCCTCTCGTTGGCAGCTGATACAACCAGCAACCCAGGTGGCGAGTGCGTATAGAGGTATTCAAACCCATTAGCGGGGACATAATATTTCTTTCTGGCTCCTTTGGAGGTGGGAGGAATAGATGAAGATCTCCCACAGGGCCTTAGCAACTGGCAGCACAACCTGTGCCAGGGTTGCTGCCGTGAGCACATCGAAGAGTGTGTCCTACTGCTCTGACAGGTCATTGTCCTCCAGGCCTAGATTAGAGGCCAATCTTCTAAGCAGGGCTTGGTGCTCCTTGAAGTCATCAGGAGGGCTGGCGTGAGAGGGGCCCGCCACCACTTTGTCCGGCGACAAAGACAATGATGGCACCATGAGAGAAGGCGCCCTCTGTGACGGCATCTGTTCTTCCAACCCTGTGTCAAAGTCTGTGCCATGTTCCGACTCAGTACCGGTGGTACAGGGGGTTGCTTATCCAAGGCAGCCGAGGAGGAGTGGTACAAATAAGGCATCGTTATCATAGGTACGCCCCACAGGGTTCCAGTAGGACCACTGGGCTGACCAGTGGCCCGACTGCCACGTGGTCATCGAGGGTGCTGAACTGGCCTCCAATGCCAGAGGAGACCAGTGCTTCCTCAGCAAAGGGGTAAACTCCCACTCCAACTCAGACCAGGTGGGGCCATGGAGGCTTGCGTCTGGCAGCTCACTTTGGGTGCAGGGAACCAGCGCCTGGAAGGTGGCGACCAACACCTTTCCAGGGAATGGCGCTGAGACAACAGGGACACAGACCACGCTGGAGCGTCAGCTGATGGGAGACAACCAGGTACTAGGAATGCAGAGACCGGTCCTTGATGTGGGTGATGTGCACTGTGTTCGTGGGGACCGCGAATGCGGTGCCAGCCAACTGACCCGTCTGGCCGGTGACCGAGGTTGCAATGCTGGGGTTTGTGGTCAGGGAACTACGCCTCTGCTCCAGGGACTGATGGTGCTCCACTGTCCTTTGAGGTGGCCCCATGGCCAGCTTGCCCTTGGGTTGGGGAGCCTTAGCGAGATCTACTGCTGGGCACGTCATCGGCAGCACCAGAAGGGTCATTCGATCCCTAGCCACCTGGAAGCCCCCAGGAGTTGAAGGCACCAATAGGTGCCAAGATCCCCTACCACTCCCAGGAGTCAGAGGCGGATCCCTGGGTGGGCTGGGGGGGTCCAGACAGAGCGATACCCTTTTGGAGCCCCAGGGTGGGCTTATGACCTTAACTGCATCCTTTGTCCAACACCTCCTTCCCCTCTTTATTCTGTGCCAAGGAACCATGCTGCTTCTTGTGGAGTTTCTTGGGCACCGGCAAGGGGTAATGGTGCCGGGAGGGACCCAGTGCTGACAGGGCACTCCACACCCATACCGATGTACTAGGCATTGAATTGGAGCGGGGCGGCTATGACGCCAAGCGAACTGAAGCCTCCTTGAGGACGGCCTTTAGGCAGATGTCCCGCTCTGAGTCCCAGGACCAAAGTTTTTACAGATCCTGCACTTCTCCTTTATGTGTGACTCTCCCAAGCACTTAAGCAGCTGCTATGGGGGTTTCCAACAGGCACAGGCTGTTGCAGGGTGAACACAGTTTGAACCCTGGGGACTGGGACATGCCCCACCCAGGGCAAAGTCCCTGCTGGGAGCCCAGCTACTAACGCTTAACACTTAAACACCAAGTACTAGCAACTATATACAAAGAGACAGTCAACAGATTGTTAGAAAACCGCTAGCCACTTCGGAGACAAGAGGAAGGCATTCCAATCAACCGTCACAGGCAGTAAGGAGGCATACAGACAGCAGTGCCTCATATACCAGCGCATGAGTATGGCACTACAGAGGTTGCCACAGTTGGCTCTATGCATACTGCTAAGGCAAAAAATTCCAGCAACTCTGCATGTGGGTATGGACACACCTAGAATGGAATCGACACGTGCAAGCACTTGAACAGTTTTATCCACAACAGACTAAATAAAGACAGTGTACCAGTATTTAAAATGGTGATGGCTGAGGATAACACAGTGTTGCAGACTCTCTCACATCTGAAATTTTGCAAGGTCAAAATTCCGCAAAATATTTAGGAATAAAAGAGTTTACAAGTAACAGCTCCACCAAGGTCAAAAGAATTACAGAGCAGAAGTCACTTAGTATCAGAAGAAAACCAAATTATTTTGAAAGCATTCCATAAAGGCATTAGCATCCCTGAGTGCTATAAGAGGCAAGAATATAGTACCAAATGACTTATCATCATGTTCCTATTACGCCTCTGGTGTTTAGGGCAGTGACGAAGCTCCTCCACTCCTGTCTGTTTCTGGCTCGTCTTTCAATGGTTCCCCAGTTGTGCTCCAGGTTTTTCAGCTCGGCTTCCACTGATCTTTGCCATGTTGTTTTCGGGTAACCTCATTTTCACTTGCCTTCAGGTGTCCATGTTATTGCTACTCTGGAGATGGAATCAGTTTCCATCTGAAGCACATGACCTACCCATCTCCAACGCCTCCTGGCAATGATGGTGCTCAGATCCTTTTCGCTGCACTGTGTCAATAGATCTTGGTTTGAGATTGTCCTGGGCCAAAAGATACGGAGGATTTTTCTGAGGCAGGTTGTATGGAATAAAGATAGCTTGGACATGTCATACTTTCTCATTCCCCAGCATTCTGCACTATAAAGTAGTGTTGAAAGTACGCAGCTCTGATAAATCTTAAGTTTGTTTTTGGCAGTGTATTTTGATGATTTCCACACTGTATTTAAGCTCATGAAGGTGTTCCTGGCTTTACTGATTTTGTTCCGGATGTCCTGGCTTGTTCCACTGTCCTGGCTGATTGTGCTGCCCAAGTATGTGAATGTTTCTACATTGGTGAGACCATAATCCTCTATCCGTACCAGTGACAGTGAGGCAATATTAAAGTTCATGATATCTGTCTTACTGCGGTGGATTTTCAGTCCAGTTTGCTGGCTGAATGTGTTGAGTCAAGTTGTTTTTTTTTGTATATGGTGTCAGGTATGTGATAGGAGAATGACATCATCTGCGAAGTCCAGATCTTCAAGGGATGAAAAGAGTGTCCATTTAATGCCTCTTGGCACGTCTTCTGTTGTACGCCGCATTATCTAGTCAATGGCAATGTTGAAGAGGATTGCAGATATGACAATCCTGACATACTCCTGTTTTGACTTCAAAACTGAGCTCACTGTGATCAACACTGCATGTAAAGTTGAAACAGAAGCTTTTGATGACATTGATTATATGGGAAAGAATTCCATATGCCCACAGAATGCGCCATCGGCTGGTCCTGTGAATGCTATCAAAAGCCTTCTCGAAGTCTATGGGATTTATGTAGAGTTGCCATTGCCATTCTAAGCACAGTTCTATTATGTATCATAGAGCGAACATCTGCTCTGTGCAACCACGACCTTTCCAAAAACCAGGTTGCAATAAAATGACTTGTAGTAAAAATATAAACCAACTTTAAAACAACATAAATTTTATGAACAAATTCTTCTAAAAGTACACAGAGCACAAGTACCTTGTGAATAGAAAAATGAATTTCTAGTCCTTAAAATTCTGAAGACAATCTACTAAACATGAATCAATGTAAAACGATGAAGAGCTGTCTTTTTGAAGAATTAGGAAGACAGCTCTAGCACCTCTGCTGATGCTAACAGGCGGGAAGCCCCTGCAACATGCAGCAGCTGCCCTTAAGTTCAGTGGCGGCATTAGTTTATTCTAGCACTACACAATACCCTGAATTCTCCCCCACCCACATAAACATGGCTTGTAGCTGAAAATACTCAATGGAGGTAGTTTAATTACCTGACTTCATTTTAAAGAATGGGGTTTTTACCTTGCTCTCAAGGTACCCCAGCCCCATACCTTGCAATTCAATTTGTACAATGTTGTACAAGTGGTCCAGCTAATCCTTTCACCTATCATACAGGGCCAAGGTGGGGAGGGAGACGAGAACTTGTAGCTACCTTCAGATACTCATCTTCTTGGCTCTGTAGGCCTCAAATTGCTAAACTGTTCTCCAGATACTCTAGCTCACCACAATACGCTTCTGGTTCTCTCCACCTACTGACAGCAAGCTGAACTCTCGCTCTGGCTCCCTGATCCTTGGCTGCTTGAGCGTGGAATAGCTCAGGGAACATACATGGCAAAACAATTAACTATCTCTTGTGGAAAAAGGCAGAGAGCAACAGGGAGTGAAAGCAGGTCTCACCATTGCAGGGAGACACAACAAATGGCCACGCATTGGCTGAGCAAAATGGCAAATTCTGTGCCACCTTGGAAAAACACCAAATTCAGTACCTAATGAGTCCATGTGATTCTGACTGAAATGAATGGGACAGGTCACAACTCTTAAGGTATTATTTCAGGCTCTGCCAACAGATGCAGGCTTCACTGTATTGGCTCACAAATCAGTTCACGTTCTCAATATTATTTCCACAACCCTTCAAGACTAGAAACATTTTAAAATTTGTTTTTCTTTTTTAAACACAATTCTGGGAAAAGGAGTGAATTCTGAGTCAAATTCAGCATCTGCATAATAAACAGGGCCCTGATGACAATGACAACAGTGTGAAATGATGACGACTTTGATCCATTTCACTATTATTCAGAATCCTGGGGACAGCAGTGAAATGGGCAAAGAACCATCATATCAAATTAACTACTGGTTAGGAAAACTATGAACAGCCGCAAACAATCAGCTGAATTACGCCCTGGGAAGGACCACCCAACATGTATGAAGGCAGGGAGAAAAGCACAGTGGGCACAGGAGACATAGCAGCAGTCAGGAACTGAGGCTATTCTTCTCAACGGTCTGCTAACTCATATAAAAAGTACAAACTGTGTGATCTTCATTAGGATTTTACTTGAGTTAAGAACACCCTTTTTTTCCCTGGTGAAGCCAATACCTTTCATACGAGCTGATCTGTGCAGAATGTTCTAAGAAGACTCTGATCACTTACAGAATTGGTTTATCTGCAGCAGAATGTTTCATTGATATAGTAGTTGATATAGATCAGTGGTTCTCAACCTATTTACCATTGTGGGCCACATATGCAGCTCTCTCTGTGTTATGTGGGCCGCATCCACACAATATAGATACTACCTGTATGGCCCTGAAGATGTCACACGGGTCACAGCTGTGTGCTGATTGGGCCGTGGGTTGAGGACCACTGATTTAGATGCTTTTAAGGCACTGAAACTGGCGGGGGGGGGGGGGGGAAAGGGAGGGCAGAATGGCAGTGATGTATCTTCTACAATTGGTCAGTGCTAAAGATAAATCCTAAGAGCACTTCTCACATCTAGGTTGTGCTACACTTTCACATATTTGAGGCTTTGGAGTAAAAATTGAAGGAAGAATGGTCTCCTATGGATGTATGAAAGAACTTATCTTGATAACAAACAAACCTAAAGTACAAAGAACTGAAGGTTACTTACTAGTAAATGAAGGTTGATTACCTGTAACCACAGTTCTTCGCAATGACTGCATATTTACACTTACAGGCACTATGCCACCTGGTGGCACTTTACAGTAGAACCTTTTCCAAGCAGAGCCTACTGGAGTACACATACACACACTCTAAACCCTCCGCTCAGTGTTTCTGAATGTTCCCAAGGTGAGGCTATAAAGGGGCGCTGCACCCTCTACCATCTCAACTGCTTTCACTGCCAACCCAGATGACCATGATAGAAAGAGCAGAAGGTGGGAGGGAAGGGTGAATATGCAGACATTTCAAAGAACTCTGGTTACAAGTAATGATTATTTCTTCTTTGAGTGGCGCTGCATATTTCCACTTATGGGTAGTTTGAAAAGCAGTGCTGTACCAAGTTAAGGTCTCAAGAAGGGACAGGATCCCTTAAAAGGAGGATATATGTTAGATCAGGGGTTCTCACAACAAAATTTTTGGTGGCCTCAGAGTGTGGCCACCAACTCTTGCTGGTGGCCACTCTGACAAATTTTCCTAAAATACTTAATTAACTTCAAGGAAAACAAATAAATATGCATATATACACATCCAAATCATTGTAATTTATGTATGTAGGGATTTTTTTTGCAGACTCGATAAAAATAATGTAGTCGTATTATGGTGCCCCTAGCCCCTGCTGCCTCCCCCTCACGCATCACTTCTGGCCCCCACCGCCCACCAATCGCCTCTAGTCCTGCTGCCTTCCCTGGGCCCCCCAGCGATCCCTCTGGCCCCATGCCTTCCCCATCCCTTCCCCCCCGCCCCAGAGTTCCATGGCTGAAGCCAGGAAGGGGGGTCTGAAGCCTGCCCCTGGACTCCTGCAGCTGAAGCCCTCTTCCAGAGCCCCTGAGCACTGCAGGGAGGGGCCATTGCTTTGCCCCCTCCCCATCTCTGCCCAGGAGGCAGTCATGGCCACAGGAAAAACCCCTAGTGCCCGCATTTGAGAAATGCTCTGCTAGATAATCTCTTCATAAACCTTTTGACATAATCATATACTAATAGTGACCTACCCCCAACCAAATCATGATAAGCTGAACAGCACTCAAGTGAACTCTTAAAAAATAATTATAGAATCATAGGACTGGAAGGAACCTTGAGAGGTCATCTAGTCCAGTCCCCTGCACTCATGACTGAACTAAGTATTATCTAGACCATTCCTGGCAGGTGTTTGTCTAACCTGCTCTTAAATATCTCCAATGATGGAGATTCCACAACCTCCCTAGGCAATTTATTGCAGTGCTTAACCACCCTCACAGTTAGGATATTTTTCCTAATGTCCAACCTAAACCTCCCTTGCTGCAATTTAGGCCCATTGCTTCTTGTCCTATCCTCAGTGGTTAAGAACAACAATTTTTCTCTCTCCTCCTTTTATATACTTGAAAACTGTTATCAGGTCCCCTCTCAGTCTTCTCTTTTCCAGAATGAGACAATCCTTCAAGCTTTAAGTACATTAAATACTCCAGAATACAGGGCATAGAAGTTGCCACTGGAGAATCAGATTTTCCCTCCATCCAAGTGACTAATCTAGTCCATTTTAAGAAGAATGGTCCACTGGTACCATTCTCTTGTGGATAATTTTCTAGAATTGAACTGTACATTCCCTACCAAGGAAGAACATGACTGTCTGAGACTAATCGAAGTCCAACGGCCCAAGCTATCAGATGAAGAGACTGCAGGTCTGGATGGACAATCTTGCCTTGTTGCTGTGACAAAATATCCAGAGACAGAGGAAGATGCACGCTCTGTCTGACAACTGTAGCAGGTCTGTGTAACACTGCTGTCTTGGACAAGCTGGAACAATCAAAATCACTTTTGCTCTGTCCTGCTGAATCTTCTTAATCACTTTCTGAATTAATGCCAGAGAGGGGAATCACCTTCTGGTAATGACAGACAAAGTTGGGAAATCATTTCTTGTATTTTTAGAAACATCTCTTCTGGAATAAAAGCTCTTACTGCACTGAGTCCAGTATGGAACCTATAAAGGGAATCCTCTAAGTCAGGCAGAGATTTGACTTTTTGCGATTGAGAAGCCATCTGTGATGGGGTGTAATTCTTCACTCTGGCATCTGTTGCCAGCTGTTATAGCAATTAACTCTTCTCGCCAGTGCGCCCTCTTCTGGTGATGCCTCGCCACCTTCACTTCTGCTCTGGGACCCACATCACTCCCAGAACCGCAGCGTCCTCTTCAGTGACACAGTCCTCTGACTGTGCTTCACTCCGTGCTCCCCCATTCCAGGGGGCCTGCAGTCCGCTATCCAGCCACTTCCCTCAGTGGCAACTGCAGCCCACTATCTGGCCCACTTCCTCAGTGGCAAAGGGGGGAGGGGACCCCAGGCCTGCCCACTACTGCAGGTCCTAGCCCAGGGACCCTGTAGAAGGCCGCTGCTTGTGGCACCCCCTCCAACTCTTCAGTAGGTTGCCCTGGGCCACTTCCCCGCAGCCCCAGCACCCTCTTTACCCTTGCCTCAGGGCCTCAGCTTGCAGATCCTTTAGCTTTTAGCTACCCAGGTCTCTTCCTGCAGCACTGCTCTATCCAGGGTGCTTGTTGCCTTCAGCCTGCAAGGCAGCCTGTCCACCTCCCTCCTCAAGCTCCAGGGAGTGATTAAAGCTGCTCTGCAGCCCTCTCTGACTGGCCACACCTCGCAGCCCCTCTCTGATTGGCCTCCTGTGCAGATTCTTAAGGGCTGTTTTTAACCCCTTTTCTGCCAGTGAGGGGCAGCCACCCCACCACACCATCCCATGTCCAAAATGAAGGAGATTGTAAATCAGATGTGAAACAACTGAACATTGTGTTAAGCTGCTTTAAGCAGACAATCCTCCAAGTATGGGTAAATAAAAATACCTTACTTTCTCAGCTGCGTCACTATCACAGAATGGCACTTGAAAAAACCTCTTGATGCAGTTGACAGACCACATGTAACCACCTTGAACTGGAAATGGCATTCTGCTACCATGAACCTCAGGTATTTTTGATGACTGTGCCAAACAGAGATATAAGTGAGGAAATTATAGAGTTAACATTCTAAACTGGAATTTTTGGATGTTCTTGTTTAAACTCCTTAAGTCGAAATATTGAACGTACACCCACATCTTTTTCTGTATTGTAAAATATCTTGAATACAATCCGTGACTCTAAAGACATTAGTGTACCTCCTCGATAGCTCCTATCTGCAGTACCTTGTGAACATCTGTAAGTAAAAATCACCTCATAAGACGAGTCCCTGAAAAGAAAAGGATGGGGAATTGGAAGAGGGCAATTGTTTCAACTGAATGGCACAACCCTTTTCTATAATTTTCAGTATCCGTGTGTCTGATGTAATTAGCCTCCATGGGTGACAAATTGGAGTAGCCTGTCTTCAAATAACAGCGTTCACTGATTGGTCCACAACTCTCGAGCGTTGCCATCAAGTCTGAGGCCTGGTGTTCACTGAAGATGAAGAGGAAATCGGTTGCTTCATCCCAGGTCTAGATCTGAAAAACTTCTTCTTCTGTTGATACTGAAATTAAGTCTGCGGTTGCTGGTGTCATTGCGGATGCCACTGGATAGAGAAAAATCAGATGATGACAGGTAATACTCTCTCTGGTATCTAAAGGATGAAGCAGAAGGCTCCTCCTGGTCCATGGATACAGACTGTGATATCCCAGTTCTTGAACTGAGGCCTGAAAGTTCTCAGACAGCTGCTCTATCCTGGCTTCCACCCTGTATCTGCTGAAAGCTGGGGGATCAAGAAGCTCGGAGCACTGTAGCCTCAGCCAATTGGGAGTCCCAAATGGAGAATTGCCCAGCTCTAGCAATTTGTTCAACCACACTATTTAAGTCAGGAGGTGGCAGAGCAAGTTTGTCCAAGCAACAAGGTGATTTCCTGTTGTGTCTCCTGCACACAACCCTGTTCTTAAATCCTGCTCCACTTCTGCCTCACTCCTCACTCTTTGCTCTTGTTCCCAGTGTGCTCCTGCTCTGTGCTTGATCCTTGCCTCTCTTCCAGTTCCTGCCCCCAATCATCAGTTACCAATCCTGGCTCCGACCGCAGCCTCTGACTTCAGACCCTGATTCTGACTTGCCCTTCGGCTGTGGCCGTTGGTATCTGACCTCTGCTCTGACCCTTTGCTTCGATTTCTGGTTCTGACTCTGACTTGATCCCTGGCTCTGGTAATTGGCAGTTGACTCTGCTGCTGACCCTTAGCTTCATTCCCCAACCTGGACTCCTACTCCGCTCACTAGCTCTGACTCCTGCTCTGACTACTAGGCCAGATCACCTACATCACAGTCCATAGCACAAACCCGGAGAGCAAGCCTATCTATTCTTCTTTAATTTTTCCAAGAAATGGTCTTAGAACTGAAAAAAAACATCCCTCGCAACAGGGACATCCTCTACTTGAACTCTCATGTCCACTGCCAATGAAGATAACAGGATACAAGCATGCCTACTCAATGAGACTGCAGGTGCCAAACCTCTGTTAAAAGAGTCTGAAGCATCAAATGATACCCTGAGGGCATACTTTGACACATTCTGTCCTTCTGTGAGAAGAGCATTAGTTTATCTTCATTTGTCCACTGGCAAATGCTGCAAGAATACAGCCATCTTCTCTCACAGATGGAAATGATAATGGGCCATTACTACCTGATAATTATCCACCCAGAGAAGAGGAATAAAACACTTTTCTCCCTAGTGCATCAATCTTCCCCATTCTCTATCTGTTGGGGTAGAAGTGAGCCTGGCCAGATCTAAACCTTCTCCTAGCAGCAGCCGCCGCCATCAGTGAATTCATTATAGGATGGATGTGAAAATACAAAAACCTGTGGCACCTGATAAAGTTTGCCTGCTTTCTTCAATACAGGCTGACAGGAAGCAGGAGTTCACCAAACAGCCTTTGCAGGCTGCAAAAGTCCATCCAAAGTTGGAAGTAAACTTCTATTTCTGGAGGTAGCTCCCAAAAAGTCAAATACAGGGTGGGAGGTCTCCTCCAGAGTCAACAAAGGTAAATTCAATGCAGCTACCATAAGATCATGGAACTGTAACGCATCCTCAGAAGGAGAGGAGGCTGAAGCCACACCCTCATGCTCATCAGGTAACAAGTCTGAACAGAAATCTGCATCCAGTTATTCCTGTTCAAAAAGAGGAGCCAGTTCTTCCTTGCCTTCCTCAGATATTGTATCCAATACCACTGTCTGCACCAATGGATCCAGAGAAACCACATCCAAGGACTGATGATCTACCAGATCCTCATCAGAGGAAACTTCATATCTCCATCTATAAAGAGGAGAATCAAAAAACTGTTGTGGCTGAACCCAATAGGGCCACAAAGACCGTGGCTGCTGGTCTTTCCAGTAGGTAGGATCTGAAAATATATCCATGGGAGGAGCAGCAAAGAGCATAACCCAAGATGACATAGGTCTCCTGACTTTTCCTCTGTCCTCTGCAGACAGATGCAACGTTGGAAGAAGACAATGGAGAGATACAAAGGATGAGAAAGATCTGCATGGAGACGGTAAGCTCTCAATGGTGATGCAAGAGCATGAATATCAATCTCAGGGCAGACTGTTAAAAACCAGGGCACAAACTCCAAATTGGATCCAAGTTCTCAACTTCGATTTGCGCCACGTACAAACTCCTTGGGCAGTTATACAGCTTTAACACAGAGTCACTGACGGTGCTCCAGTCTGTCTTGCCATCCAGGTGAGAGTATCTCTGTGACAGATGGTGCCAGACACCAAAATTCACAGTAATATTCAGATTACTACTTACCCCAAAGGACCAGTCAATTACCCTAGGTCATTGTGCTTTAGGTCTCACACCAAAGACAACACTTGTGAATCCCATAGTAAACTATAGGAAGATTTATTAAATAGGAAAAGGAGATTAGAGAATTATTTACAAGGTTAGAGTAAGCAAACAGATACTGGAATGAGTTATCTTAGGTTTCAAAAGGTAATATAGGCTTTCATATTCAGCAACCTCTATTTGACCTTTAGGGTTTACCCACACAAGAAGCTGGGGATCTCTTGCTTATGCTTAGAAATACCTTGCCCCCCGCCTTCCCCTGGAGTCCAAGCAGCATAGAGATACCTATTTCCTTCTGTTTGAGGTTTTTTATCCCCCTTCCTGCCAAGTACTTTGAGCTGCAAATTCAGCTGATGGGAGCACTCCACTTGCATGACTTGTCTTCACAAGAGCAGAAAAGAAGGAGTCTTTAGTCCTTTAGCTGATGGTTTCTCAATCCAGATGCAGGGGGTTTCCAATTGCAAGATCCAACTAGAGCCCGTCTGATATAATGGATCTCCTCTTTCAGGAGAGATGTAACAATTTCTGCAGAAGAGCAGCTCTCCACAATAATTAAGGTCCCTCTCCTATATGGCAATCCATACAGTCAGAGGCTCACTCTACAACCACGCAAATATTACATTACTATATGGAACATGGATATTACAAATAAGATTAATGCATGCAGCAACTCACAAGCTTTAAATTAACACTAAATACTTTATCATTATAATCCTATTTCATCAATATTAACTCCTGAGAGCCAGACAGATTACAACTATGTATCTGTCTGTGTCCAGCTGAAATATGGGAACCTTGCATGAGCTGGCATCTGGCCTGTCAGTGTCACAGAGACCCTGTTGGAGTCTTGGGAGGAGGCACAGAAAAGTCCAGAAACAAACTAACAATCTACTCTACTGGAACTGGAAATAATCTTCTGGTTTAAATGCAGCTTCTCATCATTGAACCCTTCATTTCTACATGGAGTGCTCAACTGGATATGTACTCAATGCTCATGTGTATTAACTATGGCCAGCAAGTAGTAGTCATTCTGCATCAAGTGCACTGCTAGCTCGTGAAAGGAATATAGACAGATTCGGGTTAACCTTTGGTGGGAGGCAAGCAAGACGTTTGACTTGAACAAGCACATAAGAAGCACATAAGAAATGATCATACCTACAAAACTATATCCAAGCAGCTGTAAGCATGGGATTGACCAGACAGCAGAACAATGCAGAGAGCAAATCAAGTGGCTGAAGAGACTACTGCAAAATTAAGGGTGCTAATGGGGAACAACACATCTTCGTGCCTCGTTTATGACAAATTCAACCAGGTACTGGGAACTGCAGCAGGCGCTGGGTCCATAGTGGTGTATGACAACTAGCTGAATGGGAATGGTGCCCTTAAACATCCCTCCCTCCCCCTCCACCGGCATCACAGTCAGCCAGATGTAGGGCAAGAAGTGATCCTGTAACTGAGGCCAGTTAGCCAAGATGCTATGCCGCTGGAGCATCTAAAGCACATTCTAGGTCCATACTCAAAGGAGCAATTTAGGAGCAGCTCTGGAGGAGGGTCTGGCTACTGAAGAAACAGCATCAGAACAAGCTTCTAAGCCTGGTAAGTTCCAACCACCATGTTTGTGTTTATTAGTATGTGGATGGAAGAGACTCCCAGCTTATGGGCTATTAAGTTACTAATTCAAGCCAAGGTTTTCTGTGCTTCTGTTCACTGCAGAACCCACACCATTCCCCTAGCACCACCTCTTCCCTCTCCTCCCGCAATATGGGATTCAAAATGGATACCATGAAATGTTCAAGAAGTTAACAAGACATTTTTTATTACTTCCTGATTGGTATGAATTTGGGTTGAGGCTATTAATTGTGGAGCCCCATATGCCCCAGTCATCTAACATAGCACACTTTATACACCGGTGATGCCCACATTGTCCCAGACTGCCTGTGAACTAACTCCCCCAAAAGCCTGGCTGCTATGATTCCACACAAAATCGGAGTGTGTATTTCGTCCATTGCTGGCTGTAATATACGAGTCCACATTACAGCGGAGGATGACAGTCTGTCTGTTAGAAGTCCCATGGTTGATTGATTCAGTTGTATACATGGAAGCAGGGTGTTGTAAAGAGACAGTACCGCATCTGCATGATAAATCAGCATCTTATTCATTTTTCCACTAATTTTCACCCACTGATGGTTGGTGAGGAAAGCAAATTTCTCACAGAGTTGGAACTCCAGCAGCTCAGTTATATTCCAAGGCAGGGAATATTTATTATGGCCATCTCCAAAACTCATAAGCCCACTCCACTCAGCGATGTGTTTGGTTGCTAGATGCCTAAATATATCCTTGGCATGCACAGATGGCTGTCCTCCACTGGCTTGAAACAGAAGTTCACATGTCCACCCTAGGACCTCCAGAATATCAATGTTCTTCAAAGATTGCCCTCCCTGACAGGACTGAAGAACCATAGCTAGTACTTAGAGCAGTCATAAGTTCCCTACCCCCAGAAAACATGAAGGGGATGCAGAAATAATTTCCACAAACTTTTGTGTGGGCCTTGCCATGATGTGTGATGATTTTCAGTGCTTCTCCAAAGAATGTCTGAAACAGACAGTGTTTTTGTGTGACTAGAATACAGCCCACTGATAAACAGTATAATTTTTTGACCTTGATTTAAAGCAACCCCCTTTCATAGAATGGGAAATGTAATTTTTTTATCATGCTCAAACAGCAATGTTCTGTTTCTCCTTTCAAGGGCCTTCCATCTCCACAGGGCAAACCCATGGCAGTAGGAGCTTGGGGGTGCAGACCAGCCCACTGAAAGAAAAGTGTGTGAGATGAGCTCATGGGAGAGCTACCCGATAAAACTAATGGTCAGACAGAGTTTCAGAAGGACCAAATGTATTATCAAAAAGATAAATATGCACACAGATTGGAAAGAAAGACAGAGGCTGCACAGAGCAAGTAGAAACTGGCAAACAGATTCAGAGAGCATGACCACAAGTTGAGGGAGCAAGACAGAGCAGGGGAGAAGGAGCTGTTCAGGCAATTGCTTATGCTCATGACTTCCAGACTGAAGACTCCAGTGCCACCTTCAACTCCTGCTCCTGCCCCATGGCTTGAATCCCCTCCACTCAATCGTGACCTGCAGAGTATGCATCCTTTGAACAATTCACGGGGTGGCTAGACCATGTCACTGGCAATAAACACAGTACATGGAATGGTGAAAAGTATCCTGTGCATTCACCTGCTCCAGTCGAGTCACAGCCCACATGTGCAAAACACAGCAGAAAGATCAAGGAGAACAGAAGAACAGGGGGATACACAAGAATAGCTGAACATGTCATTTGGGCACATGGATCTTTGGCTGTATGACGAATTTGTTTATTGCACTGCATGCTTTGATGGCAGCTGGTCTGCCTATTCTTACAGTAGCTTGTAAATACCTTCGTAAACAACATGTTGAATTAACACCAACTTTACTGAATATCATCATATGCCCATTCTCAATAATTTAACAGTAATAATGAAAAATTACAAATTTTCATCTTAGTAATCCACAAACCATGAATTGCAGTACATTGCTAGTTTTGTAAAATGCATAATACATCTCTATAAATTACATGGAAGTGTTTAAAAAATTCATGACACCAACACATTTACAAAAAGTTTCACACAGCTGCCCCATACCCATACACAGCACAACCTCAAATACCAGTTAATTCCTCCACTTCCCCCCACACACCAGACTGTGCAAACCCATTATGTGGGCACACAAAGCACCTCTGACTTCTGTTGCATCCAGCACTAGCCTTGACAGGTACAGTTTCTGGTTGTGTAAAAAGAAAAGGAGTACTTGTGGCACCTTAGAGACTAACCAATTTATTTCAGCATGAGCTTTCCTGAGCTCACGAAAGCTCATGCTCAAATAAATTGGTTAGTTGAGCTGTAGCTCACGAAAGCTCATGCTCAAATAAATTGGTTAGTTGAGCTGTAGCTCACGAAAGCTCATGCTCAAATAAATTGGTTAGTCTCTAAGGTGCCACAAGTACTCCTTTTCTTTTTGCGAATACAGACTAACACAGCTGTTACTCTGAAACCTTTCTGGTTGTGTGTACCAGTTCAGGTATCAGGTGTTACCTAGGGAGGTGGTAGAATCTCCTTCCTTAGAGGTTTTTAAGGTCAGGCTTGACAAAGCCCTGGCTGGGATGATCTAACTGGGAATTGGTCCTGCTTCGAGCAGGGGGTTGGACTAGATGACCTTCTGGGGTCCCTTCCAACCCTGATATTCTATGATTCTATGATTCAGTGTACTGAGTCCACTCCTGGAAAAAAAGCTCGCCTTGTCCTCACAGACATTGTGAAGAACACAGCAGACCACAATAATGTGGACTGCACTGTCAACACTAGCATCCAAATGGTTTTGAAGACAGCAACAACCGGATTTCAATCTGCCATATGCACATTTCACCACCACATCCTGCAGCTACTGAATGTGTAATTGAAGCATCTTTTACCAGGACCTCTAAAATCAGGAGTTCACATTCATAAGTCATAGCAACGGAGGGTAAGCAGGGTCTCCTAGCCGAACAGTAGGTACAGTAAAAAGAAAAGGAGTACTTGTGGCACCTTAGAGACTAACAAATTTATTTGAGCATAAGCTTTCGTGAGCTACAGCTCACTTCATTGGATGCATGCGCATGTACAGGTACAGTGACTCCATTTATAACCATGTCATGCAGTGGGAAAAACTGTCCCAGCTTGTGCATGAAGGTATAGTCCTGATCTCTGGAACACTCTGGTATCACGCACTCAGCCACTGCATTCCACATTTTTATCCATGTGTCTGCCCCTGTAGTTGACCAGGGTCTGCATAATAATGGAGCAGTATCCACCATGTTTATGTACTCATGTGCTCCTTGCAGTGGACAATCTATAAGCACGAGTCCCATAACGGCAGTGTGGAAAGCCAATTCACTTTGGAAAGGCAGCAATTATTTCAAGAACAATTCTTATGCCTATCTTCTTTGGGGCAAATCACAGTCCTGATTAGGGTGACCAGATAGCAAGTGTGAAAAATCGGGACAAGGGGTGGTGAGTAATAGGTGCCTATATAAGAAAAAGCTCCAAAAATCGGAACTGTCCCTATAAAATTGGGACATCTGGTCACCCTAGTCCTGATTGCCTCAGAAACCTCTGCTACGACAACTCCAACAGTTTATTTTCCAATTCCAAACTGGTTAGCCACGGACCAGTAGCAGTATAGGGTAGCCAGTGTTCAGATGGCTATAGCAACCCACTTCTGGACCAGCATGCTTAGTGCTAAAGGACAGGGACTAGCTGATCACAAACCTCCAGGAACATCATTTATGCAAATGTTCAGTACCCGCTGTTGGTCATCCCAGGTCTGCATGACAACGTGATCTCACCAGTACGTAGTTGGGGCCCTGCTCCAGAAGTGCCAGTCTACACAGGGCAAATCTGACACTAAGGCAACAGGTATGAGCTACATCACCTGGGTCACAGCTGACATGCCAGTATCTCCCTCAGAAAGGTAAATCACTGTAGGAGGGTGGATCAGAACTACCCCGCACCCCATCCACCCAACCCCCATGCATCAGTACCCACCCATACTCAGACACCCCCCACCAAGCCTTATCCCCCTGCCCCCAGAATCCCCCCAAACCCAAACCCCCATCCCATCAAGCCTCACCTCCTGCACCCGAAGCAGATACACACACACACCCAGCGCTGATTCCCTCCCCAACCCCACCCCAGCCGGTGGCTCCTACCCCGCACCAGGTTCAGCTACTAGTCCTGGCTGGAGAAATAGCGGACTTCCCCTGCACAGAACAGCTGGGGCCCGACCCCTGCTTCCTGACCCCTGCCCCTATCGCTCCTCAGCTGCAGGGGAGGGTAACATTATATGGGGAGCTACTTCCCCCATTTGCCCAACCCCTGTGCATCCTGACCCCTCCCCAATACCGAGAACCCCCAGCCGAGCCCCACTCCCTCTTCATCCGGACTCCCGCCCCTGCATCCTGCCAAGCACCACCACCCTGTATCTGGAGCCCCACCTCTGTATCCAGACCACCACCACCACCCTGAGACCCGTGCACTCAAACCCCCACCCTGACAATCCCTACCCCCTATGCACCTGGACCACCCCATGCACCCCCCCACACCTGGACCCCCACCCCACTAAGCCCCAACCAGCTGCACCCAGAGCCCCATCCCACCAAGCCCTACTCTCCTGATGAGTCCCATCCCCC
The DNA here is from genome assembly GCF_965140285.1 of Lepidochelys kempii. Taxonomy (NCBI): domain Eukaryota; kingdom Metazoa; phylum Chordata; order Testudines; family Cheloniidae; genus Lepidochelys; species Lepidochelys kempii. The sequence continues at coordinate 62,957,844 of NC_136382.1, forward strand.
ACACCCAGACCCTCCCAATGGGCCACCACCACCTTCACCTGGAACCCATACAGAGTCCCATTGCCCCTGCACCTGGAACTTGTCCCCCCACCAAGACCCTGTGCATCCAGATCCCCCTACTGAGCTGCCTGCATCCAGAGTGCCCCATACAGAACCCTCTCAGCCCACACCTGGATCCCCCCACACTAGGATCCTGCCCGTCTGAGCCTGTCCTCCCACATCTGACACAGGGCTGCTAACCCTGGGGAGTTGCTTCGTTTGCTACTCCTGAGGGAATTCTGCACTAAAAAATTAAAAATTCTATGCACAATATTTTAAAATTCTGCAAATTTTATTTGTCAATAAATAAATGGGGAGTGGGGAGCACAGGACACTGGCTTCATGAAGGTGGGAGATCACCCTGCAGCCTTTCCCCACGCCGCCCCCCACAGACCTCTCCGGCAGGGCCCGCCCTTGCACAGCATCAGGTGCAGCCTCACTGCCAAGTCCGTGTCCGGGGGCAGGGGATTCACAGGGTGATCTCCCACCTCCATGCAGCCAGTAATCTGTGCTCTCCACTGCCATGCTGGCATTCCACATTCATTTACTGACAAATAAAATTTGCAGAATTTTAAAACAGTGTGTGCAGAATTTTAATTTTTCAAAGCAGAATTCCCTCAGGAGTAACAGTTTTATTCCTTCTGTGCAAAAGGATAGCTATCTTGTGTACAGACGCAGTAAAATACATAGTTGCTTTGTCAGTCACGATCCTGACTTAACAACACTTGATTATCGGTAAGAAGTGACTGCATACGTGCTCTAAGGTCGAGTAAATCAATGTGAAGGACAGAGTCTTGACAGGGTCCATTTGCCCTGTGTAGTAAGGCACCCCAGCCTATCAAGGAAGCATCTGTTATGGTCTCTGTGGTGCGTGGATGATTGAATGGGACTCCAACACAAGCTCTGTGAGGATCCTTCCATCAATTAAGAGACTTAAGGGCCTTTTAGTTGTTCGGGTTGTGCTTTTTGGGCATATAGACAGTTCTGAGCCAGGCCTCAAGGCAACAAGAATATAATCTGGCATGAGGTGTCACAGATATACATGCTATCATGTGAACCAGCAGTCGTAGGCAGGTTCTTCCCATTGTTTGGAGGCTTAACTGAAGGTGAGAAATAAGGTTGGACACTGACAAATCTGTCCATCGGCAGGTAAGCCAGGGCAGCCATGGAGTTCAGGGTAAGCTCTATAAATTAGATCCATTGGATGAGTGTCAGAGTAGGTATTTTCTATATTGAGACTTAGACCCTGTGAGTGGAAAATGGATAGGGCCTTGTTGACTGCCAACTGTACCTTGAGGTACGTGTGACATACCAGGGTACGATCCAAACTAAAGAGTAATGTGGGGTTAGTCATGAACAGCCTCCAGCATGTAAGTCATTCTCAGCTACGTCTGTGTGTGTGTGCTGCAGCCAGCCCTTGGCTCTTACCAGCCTTTGTTATGCTGCAGGGTAACCCCAACACACCCCAGTCCCAGATTTTCCCCCAGAAACCTATGTCCTGTACTGTTTAGCCCTCTCTAGGACAGTACAAAAATACTGAGTCCACTATTTCTTTAAGGAAATAATATGCACACAATTTGTTATGTCAAATGGAGTTATCTAGACCAGTGGTACTCGACCTATTTATCTTTGTGGGCCATATATGAAGAGCTGTGTGTGTTAAGTGGGCCACATCCACAGAATATATAATACCAGTGCCCATGATATACAATATTTGGGCAAGAGGGCCGTGAATCAACCAGTTTCTGTACAATAGTCAAGACTACAAAAACGCGCATGTGCGCGCTTTGGGGGGTAGGGGACAGAGGTGTCTATGATAATCTCACCTGAAATAAATATACCTACATTTCGTAGGGCAGCGCTTAAAGTGTACCCCTCAATGACCAGACTCCATTTTTAATTCTTTTGTACCAGGAATGTGACCCATTGCGACTCTGCCCCTTTAAGCCTTGCCTGAGCTGGGCCCACAAAACAGCTGCAGTGTCAGCAGTGTCTCCTCCAGGCTGCTGTGCTGTAGTATAGGGGAGAGTGTATGGTGCACAGCAATTTTGTGCCCTGGACACCTCACACCTGGAGCTTGGCTGAGGCAGGGGGCACAGCACTGCTGAGGCTGCCTACGTGCTATCTCTATGCGTGAATGAGCAGGCACTGACCTTTGACAGGCAAGTAGTAACTGTGTAGGGGGTGCAGCTGGGATAGAAAGTATTGCTTCAAGCCCAGCTCAGTGCAGCAGGCACAAGGAGCATGCACTCAGCCCCATGTGGGGCTCAACAGTCCATCTCTCTCCAGGCCAAAGAGGGTCACTGCTGCAGAGGCCATTAGAACCCTGTAGCAGAGATTGCACAGGAGGTGGAGAGGTCTCTTCCACACCCTGCCTGCTGTGGCTTCCCGGTCGGGCACATGTCCTTCCATGCCTGCTCCCACGCAGTCAGGGGCAGAGGTGATCCCACCCACCGAGCCATGGGGGGACCCTTACTAAGAAGCTGCCCACAAGACAAATTTCCTCTCCACACAAGCTGTTGCTTACAAATAATGGTACAAATTTTAATGTAATGACTTCCAGAGCAGCCTCCTGCTCTGGCTGTGAGCTCTGGGTCTGGGCATAGCCAGCAGGGGATGGGCAGGTGGGTGCTGTCTGCTGTAGCAGCTCAGAACACGCTGCAGCCTGGAGCATGCACATTCCCCCACCCCCCGAGGAAACATGCAGCTGTGGCTAGTGTGGAGGCACAAATGAAAGGTTCTGGGGAGGGTCACATGCCCCCCCCATTTATCCATACACCTCTGGCACAGACACCCAGAAGTGAAGAGGCAGCACTCCCATGGCAGCAGCATTCTCAGTGTGTCTGTGCAGCACGGGGAGGGAGAAAGCAGCAGGCTGCCAGCTGGCTGCAGGCCAAGCTCTTCCCCTGCCTTCCCTGTTGGCAGGGAGTGCTCCAGTATGGCTCCGTGGTACCATCTTCCCCTCAGCCGGCCCCGGCTGGGACCCAGGAGCAAGGTAATCGGCACAGCAATCTTGAATTTTTTTAGCACACAGCTGGGCAACAGCTGTGTGCTAATTGGGCTGCAAGTGGCCCACGGGCTGCAGGCTGAGAACCACTAACCTAAACACTTCAACTTGAACACACTGGATTAGATAAAACAATAAAACAAGTTTATTAACTACAAAGAGAGAGATCTTAAGTGAGTACAGGTAATGAGGCATAAAAGTTAGAAATGGTTACAGGATGAAACGCTTACTAATGTCTAATCTAACAAACTACATTACATTCAAAGCAAAAGTTCTCACCACAACCCTTCAACAATCTTGCTGACCAAACTCTTTAGATCAGGAGCTCTCCCCCGGAGTCCAAAAGCTGCTTCATCTTTTCAAGTGCAGTGAATGCAATGGGCAGGGAGAGAGAGAGGGATCATGGGAAGTTTCTCCCTCCTTTTTATAATTTCCATCCCCCTCTTGAAAACCATTTCCACCAGAGACCCAGGAGACACAGTCTATGTGGAAGGATATACCCTGATGGGTTTTTCCACCTATTTGAACTTTCTTTGTTTTCTTTCCCTGCTTGATGACTCTGTTTACCGCTTAAGTGTAAATTAAGGCAAGCACACAATCCTTCATTTGTTTAGGACAGACCCACCTTCTGCTTGGCTGTGGGGTTTGGAACATGGTGTTAACATCACAGAGGGAAATCTTATAACTTCACATACAACGTTGCCACACATTTTGCCTGGATAATATTAACCAGCAAATTATGAGTTTTTAAAACAATACCTAACAAGGCATACCTTGTACAAACATTATTGCAATAGTGTGCAGAGTTCTGCATACTCCTTTCTTCTTGGGCATCAAAAATATCTGGAGTCTAACCCCTTCTGGATGATGAAGAGGGAATTCGTTCTATCAACCCCAGTTGCAAGATGGATTCCACTCTTGTCGTCGTTTTGTCCCACAATAATTATATTAGGCCAAGAAGTTCAAGAATGAATTTGGTGACTTTCACAGGGTCATGGGTAAGGGCTTGATCCAAGGTATCAAATCTGAAGAGCACCGCCTTCCATACAATAATATTACATTCAAAAGCATGGGCAGATGTCAAAACCCACCCCGCAACACAACTTGCAAAGTTGGATATATCAATCCCATCTCTACTGATTTTCATTCCTGTAGCGTGCCCTGTCCAAAATTTCATGATAGTGGATAGAAAAAAAAGGAGGACTTGTGGCACCTTAGAGACTAACAAATTTATTTGAGCATAAGCCTTCGTGAGCTACAGCTCACTTCATCGGATGCATTCAGTGGAAAACAACAAATGATAGTGGATGTAATTTTCCAAGATGCTTTGATATCAGGAGATCTTTTATCTTAACCATTTACTTCAGCTAGTATTTTCCTTGATAGGGCTTCAATATCCTCGACCATTGAAAATTTAGGTGGGGATGGCAATCTTCCAACTTCAATCGCATTATTAGCTACCTCATTCCCATACATACCAATGTACAACAGAATCCACTAAAGAGTCTATTTATTGCTTCTCTCTTCGATCCTCCAAACCTACTAACAAATTGCATTGTTTATAATGTTCTGGTTTCTTCAAAAAGGAAACAAGGATTGCCACCTGTGAGTAAACAAACATTACAACATCTGCCTTTATTTCTGCTCTGTTTTCTTCTTGCAGGTCAGTGAGAATAGCTTTTATTACAGCCATGTAGTTTAAGAAGATATATCCCAAATTAATACTCTTTCTTGTACTTTCATCATTAGGCCACTGGATAAAGACACCATTCTTGAAGGATTTATCTGACGAACCATCAGGGTACACGTGAATCTGTTTCCCTTGTAATGGATACTGTTGGATGATCTTTTCTGCAATTTTCCTTAGTGTAACCAAGTATGTGTGCTCCTTCAAGCAGGAGTACAAGGGGAGAGTCATTTACTAAAATAAACAGGTTCATATGGAGGAATTACTGAGCATACAAGTTTCTCATGCACTCTACCCTTCTATCATTATCAAATGCTTCAGTTTCTTCAGTAGCCTTTACATATCTTTCAGAACAAGATTATTAATTCAGCCTTGATTTGGTCTTCCAATTCCCAAACAGATCTGAACAATGACGATATTCAGGTAGGAACCGAAAATGATTTCCATTACTGAAGAGCTCGGAACCCTCAAATTAAAGGTCCTCCACTGTGTTCTGGACCTCTCTGAGGATCCCAGCATTGCAAATGTGATACATGGTGTATTACCATGGTTGTTTCCACAGAGCAGGCAGCCACATCTCCTGCATCCAGCAAGCCCTGCAAGGAGCCTTTGGCAACCAGTTGCTCTTGAGTAGAGAGAGCCTGGAATTGATTCTTTTGTTCCTGCAGTAAATAGCCAATGTACTGAGTGAGTTTGCTGAACTTTGTGTAATCATATTTGGCCATCAGGCCATGGTAATTAACTTCTCTAAACTATAAAGCAACCTAAGAATAACTTTTATGGCCATGGCAGTCCAGCCACTTAAGTTCCTTGTTGCGTGGTGTGGAATGGTACTGTTTGTTCCTTTCATTCACAATATCAATCACTTGGGAATCTGGGCCTGTGTAGGAGAACATATATTCTGGAACCCTGACGGGCATATTAACAGGAGTGTTGTAAGCAAGACATGAGAAGTAATTCTTCCGCTCTACTCCACGCTGATTAGGCCTCAATTGGCGTAGTGTGTCCAGTTCTGGGCACCACACTTCAGGAAGGATGTGGACAAATTGGAGAAAGTCCAGAGAAGTGCAACAAAGATGATTAAAGGTTTAGAAAACATGACATATGAGGGAAGACTGAAAAAACTGGGTTTGCTTAGTCTGGAAAAGAGAAGACAGAGGGGACATGATAACCGTTTCCAAGTACATAAAAGATTGTTACAAGGAGGAGGGAGAAAATTTGTTCTTCTTAACCACTGAGGATAAGACAAGAAGCAATGGGCTTAGATTGCAGCAAAGGAGGTTTAGGTTGGACATTAGGAAAAACTTCCTGTCAGGGTGGTTAAGCACTGGAATATATTGCCTAGGAAGTTGTGGAATCTCGGTCATTGGAGATTTTTAAGAGCAAGTTAGACAAACACCTGTCAGGGATGTCCTACCTAGATAATACTTTGTTCTGCCATGAGTGCAGGGAACTGGACTAGATGACTTCTTGAGATCCCTCCCAGTCCTATGATTCTATAATTCTATAATATTTTTTCAGCTCTTTTGCAAGTGGGAGGGACAGTGGCTCAGACCTGCCATACTGTTCTTGCTGTTTCCAGCAATGCATCATTTATATAATGATGTATATGGTTTATACCTGTGCTTAAAAAGGCAAAGAAAGCACATCTAGTTAAACAGTAAGTGAGTTCATAGATGTATGGAAGAGTATAAAAATATTGCTCGGGCATGTAGGAATGATATCAGGAGGGCCAAATCACACCTGGAGCTGCAGCTAGCCAGAGATGTTAAGAGTAACAAGAAGGGTTTCTTCAGGTATGTTGGCAACAAGAAGAAAGCCAAGGAAAGTGTGGGCCCCTTGCTGAATTAGGGAGGCAACCTAGTGACAGAGGATGTGGAGATGTGCTCAAAGCTGATGTACTCAATGCTTTTTTTGCCTCTGTTTTCACTGACAAGGTTAGCTCCCAGACTGCTGCGCTGGGCATCACAAAATGGGGAAGAGATGGCCAGCCCTCTGTGGAGATAGAGGTGGTTAGGGACCATTTAGAAAAGCTGGATATGCACAAGTCCATGGGGCCGGACGAGTTGCATCCGAGAGTGCTGAAGGAATTGGCGGCTGTGATTGCAGAGCCATTGGCCATTATCTTTGAAAACTCGTGGCGAACGGGGGAAGTCCCGGATGACTGGAAAAAGGCTAATGTAGTGCCAATCTTTAAAAAAGGGAAGGAGGAGGATCCTGGGAACTACAGGCCAGTCAGCCTCACCTCAGTCCCTGGAAAAATCATGGAGCAGGTCCTCAAAGAATCAATCCTGAAGCACTTGCATGAGAGGAAAGTGATCAGGAACAGCCAGCATGGATTCACCAAGGGAAGGTCATGCCTGACTAATCTAATCGCCTTTTATGATGAGATTACTGGTTCTGTGGATGAAGGGAAAGCAGTGGATGTATTGTTTCTTGACTTTAGCAAAGCTTTTGACACGGTCTCCCACAGTATTCTTGTCAGCAAGTTAAGGAAGTATGGGCTGGATGAATGCACTATAAGGTGGGTAGAAAGCTGGCTAGATTGTCGGGCTCAACGGGTAGTGATCAATGGCTCCATGTCTGGCTGGCAGCCGGTATCAAGTGGAGTGCCCCAAGGGTCGGTCCTGGGGCCGGTTTTGTTCAATATCTTCATAAATGATCTGGAGGATGGTGTGGATTGCACTCTCAGCAAATTTGCGGATGATACTAAACTGGGAGGAGTGGTAGATACGCTGGAGGGGAGGGATAGGATACAGAAGGACCTAGACAAATTGGAGGATTGGGCCAAAAGAAATCCTTATTGAACCTCATCAGATAAGTGCAGGGTCCTGCACTTAGGATGGAAGAACCCAATGCACAGCTACAGACTAGGGACCAAATGGCTAGGCAGCAGTTCTGCGGAAAAGGACCTAGGGGTGACGGTGGACAAGAAGCTGGATATGAGTCAGCAGTGTGCCCTTGTTGCCAAGAAGGCCAATGGCATTTTGGGATGTATAAGTAGGGGCATAGCGAGCAGATCGAGGGACGTGATCGTTCCCCTCTATTCGACATTGGTGAGGCCTCATCTGGAGTACTGTGTCCAGTTTTGGGCCCCACACTTCAAGAAGGATGTGGATAAATTGGAGAGAGTCCAGCGAAAGGCAACAAAAATGATTAGGGGTCTGGAACACGTGACTTATGAGGAGAGGCTGAGGGAGCTGGGATTGTTTAGCCTGCAGAAGAGAAGAATGAGGGGGGATTTGATAGCTGCTTTCAACTACCTGAAAGGGGGTTCCAAAGAGGATGGCTCTAGACTGTTCTCAATGGTAGCAGATGACAGAACGAGGAGTAATGGTCTCAAGTTGCAGTGGGGGAGGTTTAGATTGGATATTAGGAAAAACTTTTTCACTAAGAGGGTGGTGAAACACTGGAATGCGTTACCTAGGGAGGTGGTAGAATCTCCTTCCTTAGAGGTTTTTAAGGTCAGGCTTGACAAAGCCCTGGCTGGGATGATTTAACTGGGAATTGGTCCTGCTTCGAACAGGGGGTTGGACTAGATGACCTTCTGGGGTCCCTTCCAACCCTGATATTCTATGATTCTATGATTCTATTGGAAAGGCAATCCCACCCCAAGAGAGGTGGTATGATCAAGAATATCCACTAGTCTGTGTTGTGGTTCCTGCACCTCTTCCAAGGACATCTGGAAGGACTCAAGACGCCAGAGACTAATCCACTGAAGACAGCAAGAGTTTGGGTTACCAAGAAGGTAACACTGAGACCAAGTTCGGAGTACGTAGGACGCAGCACCTTCTGAGAATGACAGCTGAACTGAGAACTGTAATAAGACTAACCTGTGCTTAAAAAAGCAAAGAAAGCACATCTAGTTAAACAGTAAGTGAGTTCATAGATTCATAGACTTTAAGGTGAGAAGGGACCGTTATGACCATCTAGTCTGATCTCCTGCACAACGCAGGCCACAGAATTTCACCCACCCACTCCTGTAACAAACCCCTGACCTATGTCTGAGCTACTGAAGTCCTCAACTCGTGGCTGAAAGACTTCAAGATGCAGAAAATCCTCTGCCAAGTGACCCGTGCCCCATCCTGCAGAGGAAGGCAAAAAACCCCAGGGCCTCTGCCAATTTGCCCTGGAGGAAAATTCCTTCCCAACCCCAAATATGGCAATCAGCTAAACCCTGAGCATGTGGGCAAGACTCAGCAGCCAGACACCCAGGAAAGAATTCTCTGTAGTAACTCAGATACCACCCTATCTAGTGTCCCATCACAGGCCATTGGGCATATTTACCGCTAATAGTGAAAGATCAATTAATTGCCAAAATTAAGCTATCCCATCATACCATCCCCTCCATAAACTTACCAAGCTTAGTCTTGAAGCCAGATATGTCTTTTGCCTCCACTGCTCCCCTTGGAAGGCTATTCCAGAACTTCACTCCTCTGATGGTTAGAAATCTTTGTCTAATTTCAAGTCTAAACTTCCTGATGGTCAGTTTATATCCATTTGTTCTTGTGTCCACATTGCTACTAAGCTTAAATAATTCCTCTGCCTCCCTGGTATTTATCCCTCTGATATATTTAGAGAGAGCAATCATATCTCCCATCAGCCTTCTTTGGTTAGGCTAAACAAGCCAAGCTCTTTGAGCATCCTTTCAGAAAACAGGCTTTTCATTCCTCGGATCATCCTAGTAACCCTTCTGGGCTTGTGGGTTTTATCTGTAATCAGTAAAGAGTCTATTAATCAAGTCTGGAGTAGCGTTCTGATGACTGGGTTTTCCTGATACTTCGCATGCAGTTTGGTTGCAAAAAATTCTATGTCTGGGTGATTCTACTGTGCAAAGATTTTGCCTACTATTGTTTGCTGAGCCGACTTGCGGTTGTCCATATATCAATGAAACTGCTTAGGTGATCCACCAGATTGCTGTCTTCCCCTGCAAAATGTAGCGCTGTAGGACTCCATGTGGGGAAGAACAGAGATGGTGCTTCACTGCAAAGCTGAAAAATGTGTGTGTCACACCTTGCTTGTTCACATGAACATTGCTTCGGTGGACTACTTTGGGTCGAACCTGAAGAAATGCTTTTAATGCTAGACAAATCATTCTGAGTTCCAAAAGGTTTATATGCAACCTTGACTCTTACATGTACCAGAGACTCCAAGCTGTAAGGTTGCCTTAATGAGCTCACCATCCCAAGCTGGATGCAACCATTGTCACTGTGACAGATTGTATTGGAAGACAGAATGTTACTCCTTGAGTATACAACCCCAGTGATATTAACACCTTCTGAAGAATGGTTAACTTTTGATACATGCAACGTATGCCCTGTGGCTGGATGACAGCCAGCGTTGTAGGGATCTTATCTTTAGATAGGCATACAGGGTCACTTAAGTCAAAGACAGAAGACCCAATAGTTTGAGGCAGAAGATCACTCTTAGAGAAGGCTGAATATGTAGCAGGGCTATAGCAGCCTGGATGCTACTAGAGATGAACCAGTAAATTTAAAAAGAACTGCAGCATACAAAGCAAAACCTCGTGATGGAAGCGTTGAACTTCTTCGATCTAAGATAGGACAGAGACTACCACCTTCCTTGGGAATTAGGAAATATCTTCAATAAAACCTTTTAGCTTTTAATTCCCTTGGGACCTCCTCTATAGCCTTCATTTTGAGCCATCAATTTCTAATTTCAACAGGTTTTTATGAAAAGGGATCCCTGAAAGGAAGGGGTAGAAGGGTTAGGAAGGAATAGCCTTGAATTGTACCAGATACTTGTTTTGAACTATTGCCAGAATCCACTTGTCTGTTGTAACAGAAGCCCAACAGTGGGAAAATTGGTTCAAGATAGTCTCCAAGTAGTAGTTAAAGAAAAATTAGGTTGCAGCTCTTGGGTAAGTTGTCAAACTTGGGATATAGGGCCTGGCCCACAGATGTTTAAGGTGCATTGCTTGCTCCTCGGCCTCTGTTTAAAAACTTCTCTTTTGTTGAGAAGAGTGTTGGGGAAGATACTGTTGATAACAATGCTGTCTCCTTTTTGAAAACTAATATGAAGCAGAAGATGAGGGATACTGGGGTTTTTTGATATCTAAACCTGCAACTCCTGGTTTTCTCCTTGGAGGTTGATACATACATCAAAAGACCTGTGTCTCTTGTTTCTTCCATTTTTCCTAAAATCTCATCAGTCCTAGCACGAAATAAGCCTTGGTATCTTAAGGAAGACCCGAAGATTTGAACCACCTAAACCAACATAGAAGAAGCCACAGAAGTAGCTACTGAATCTGAGGAATCAAAAGATGTCTTTATGGCATGCCTTTCTACTTGGCTGTATTTTTCCAATGATGGCACAGGCCAACTATCTTGGATCGTCTGGGAAATTTAATTTATTTTACCCTCACAGATGGTACTGGTAGCAAGCCATTAAGACTTGATAGTTTGCTAACCTTAATCCTAGAATTGAGAAAAAAAGATTTTCCCTCCTAATATTTCTATCTTCTTCCCATCCTTGTCCATGCTCCCTTTGATTTCTGGTTGGCTGCTTCTACCAATAGAGAATTTGGGGCAGGATGGGTGCGAAAATAGGAAAATCCTTTTTGAGGAAGATGATATAGATTTGTCCACCTTTTTGATACTGCCTGGACAGCAGCTGGATTCATCCAAATGAGTTTTGCAGGTTTTAAGTCAATCCAATAAAAGCTCAGAAACTTTACTGCAAGAATAAGAACCCAAGATGGTAAATATTGGATGGGAAGTCTCCTTTATGGAAGAAGTTGGCAACTTAAGAGTAGTCATGATTCTCTCTAACAATTCTTAGAAGACAAAAGTATCCTCTAATGGAGATGATGCAGAAGGCACTTCCACATCTTGTGATGCTTCTATTTAATCTTCTTTATAGACATGGTGGAAGCTGAGATTGGTGTGTGTCGTATTTCAGAAAATCAGGTGCTTTGATCGATCCAGAATGCCTCCCGAAGAAGTATGACCTGCAGTCTATTCTACCACTTTTTCCCTGCTTTTAGAGTAAATGTGCTACAAATACAGCACACCTAGAAAGTGAATGACCTTTTTCAAGGTAGGCAAGGCATCCTATGGGTGCTACTCTGGGGAGACTGTGGGGTAGCAAGCACAATATATAAACCATGATCTTCAGATCCACCACATAAATGTTTTCCCACAGAACAGGATACCAGGAACCATCTAATAAAAAAACCAACTAAGTATAAAAGTATTAAAAAGTTGACATTCCATCTATGAAGGATCCAGATAAGAAGTCCAAAAAGGTCCCAGTCAGTGGCTGTGGGGAAGGGGTGGGGTGGGGGGTTTAAAATGAATTGCAGTGGCTAGAGCACCATGTCCCTTTTTATAGCATTGTCCCCAAAACATTCAGGAATAGAGAAGGGAAGGGCAGGACGGGGTGCATGAGCACTCAAAAGAGCACTGCTAGCTAAGGTTCCACCATCAAAGCTGTACCAGTCAGCACAACTCATGAGTGGAATTATGCAAAGGCCACTTAAAGGAGAAACACTATGTCCTTGTGAATTATTCAGTCAGATTTATACCTTCTAAGAGCACAAATTTCAGACACACTTCTCTCTAAGGCAATTGTGAACAGAAAGCATGTTTTTATAGAGAGTAACATATGGGAGATTTGATGCCTTCCATTTGAATGGATGGACTACATAAGCATGTGACAAGTCTCAAATTGCAAAGACAGGTCAAACTACTGATCTGAACAGATGTGTTATCAGAGAAGAACCTATACCATCTGGTTCCCAACACAAGAACTTAGATAAACCTGCATTTATTACAGTGCTGGCATTGTCATGATTTGTGGGGTCTGAATTGTTATGGGATCATACCATAAAGTGCTATTTCCTGTACCCACCAACATCAAGTCTGTATCATTCTACATGCTATCTACTTTTCTTTGCATCTCTTGGCAGGAATGGTTTCCATCTCATAACAGAAATCTCTGAACCTCACGGGCAATCTCTCTGTATGCTACTAGAAAACGAAGGAAAACTGCATGTAAAGATGGATGAAAGACTCTTGGTTCTGCAACATCGTGACGACCAGTGTTTGTGTCTTGTTGAGCCTTTCCTACATCACAGTTTCTAGTCCTTTTTCTCTACCTTGACTCCCCTATGGGTGATCATTTGAGAGGGGATCAAGGAGCTCTTTACGTTTATCACAAATCTGTATCCCTGGAGCATGGAGAGGATCTTCCAAGTTGCTTCCTGTCAGGTTCTCAACGACGTGACTATTATAAGTTTGCTAAGAATGGTTATGGATAAGCCCCAGATTCCTCAATCTGACAGTTTTTACCAGGGGCAAAAGACAGACCAAAAGATAAGAGTTTGTCCATAGTCTCATTAAAGAAATTGCTAATAATAGCCCCAGAGGGGAATATGCAGATAAGTTTCTGACAGATCCACATTTTGTTGAAAGGTCTCCAAGACCTACTGACTGACTCTGGTTTCCATCAAGATCACTCAGCTCTGTTGTGTCTAAAAAACCCCAAATATTCTGTTATTTTTTCTTACTGTGAAGAAAATGAAGTAGGCCTGGAGCGCCTTTGATTCTGAGGGACAGATTACTGTTCCTATCTCTAAGAGGTATAAGGTTTCTTTTAGAAATATCTAATGTTTCTCAGTCTCTCTCAAGGTAGGAAAGGGGATAAGGGACAGGATGTAGGAAGGCCTGAAACTCCAAAGAATAGTATTCTGCGTTAACTTCATGACTCACCCATTTCTCACATTGTCTCCATGTATGTAAGTGGCGTCACAGGCCTATTTCAGGTTTGGAATAGGCACAGTTGTCATTATGCTGATGGTAGACAAGTCTGTTACAAGTATACAAGTCTTGGCTTACCTAAAACATAATGTAGACCCGAGACAAAGATACTGTGTAAGGGACCCGGGCATAAGGTGGTCTGGTCTAGCAGTCACAGCTGGACTGAGGTCTGTCCAGCAGGGATGGAAGTCACTGGGCCAGAACTGGAGCAATCTCAAGATTTAATTCCATAAACAAGAGTCCAGGTCAGAGTCAGGCTAGAGACCGAGATCAGAGATCAGGAGACAAGGCAAATTCTGGCACTGCAGCAAGCTGAAGTCTGTGTGGTTGAGTATGGACACTTAGCTAATCAGAGGGCCACAGGGTACTGTCACTCAATCTCTTGCGGGTTCGTCTGCGGCACCTATTCTCAACAGTGCTCCCTTGCTGTGACTCTACATGGCCTCCCAGTGGCACTGTGGAAATATCAGCTGCCCAGACTCTGATGATCCAGGTTCTAGTCCCCAAGTCCTTGCACACTGGGTGAAAGCTGAGACATTTCTGAAACTTCGCTTCAGGGTAGGAAAAAAAAGCTTCTGCTCGTCAATGTAGTTCTATCACTAGTGGGGCACTACCAAACTCACAGTTCATTTTGGTCAATTTCACCATCATAGGATTTTTTTAAATTGTAAATTCATGATTTCAGCTATTTAAAACTGAAATTTCACAGTGTTGTAATTGTCAGGGTCCTGACCCAAAAAGGAGGTGTGTGTGGGGGGGGAGGGGGGTCGCAAGGTTATTTTAGGGGAGGTTGCGACATTTCTGTGCTGCTGCTTGTGGTGGTGCTGCATTCCGAGCTGAGCATCTGGAGAGCGGGGGCTGCTGACCAGGAGGCCCAGCTCTGAAAGGAGAGCAACCGCCAGCAGCAGCACAGAAGTGAGGCTGGCCTGCTATGGAATTGCCACCCTTACTTCTGCATTGCTGCTGGCACGGCGCTGCCTTCAGAGCTGGGTGCCCGGCCAACAGCTGCCACTCTCTGGCCGCCCAGCCCTGAAGTCAGCACAGAAGTAAGGGTGGCAATACCATGACCACCTAAAATAATCTTGTGACCCCCCCCCTCCTCCCGCAACTCCTTTTTGGGTCAGGACCCCCAACTTGAGAAACGTTAGTCTCCCTCATGAAATTTGTATAGTATAGGGTAAAAGCATACAAAAGACCAGATTTTACGGGGGGAGACCAGATTTCACGGTCCATGATGCATTTTTCATGGCTGTGAATTTGGTAGGGCCCTAATTATTAGTACTATAGTAACATCTAGGAACCCGGATAAAGGATCAGAGCTCCCACTGTACTAGGTGTACCACATACCCACCCCCCCACCCCTCCCCCCCCACCCACCCCTCCCCCCCCCACACACACACACACAAAGTTTATTGTAAGCTTACGCCCCAAAAAGCTTACAATGTAATCATAAGATGAGAGACTACAGTTGAATACAGATACACTGAGGCAGAACACAACAGAGACAGTTATTAGTGTAATACGCAGCAGTCACATCACATCATCTCTAGCACTTTGAGTTTTACTGGTGTGGAGAGGAAAGATTTTGGCTTATCGGTGAGACACCACTTATTACAGCTTCTTCCAGAACAAGATTCGTCAGAGTATTGTAAGACACAGAGTATTTCTTCTGAATTATCACTCAACCTCTACGGTTTAAATCCATGGATCTGTCTTCCAAGAGTGCCATTTCTAGGGGCAGTTTATTTAATATAGACTTGAATTGACCATGGTCTGATAGTTAAAGTTTTTCAGGTTGTCACAGCAGAATACTGCCATTAGCAGAGCACTTGGTTGCCAGTGAAGTTCTAGGGCTTCCAAAGGTGTTTTGAAGTTCCTTCTAAAGGCAGTTTCTGTCTACTTGTCTGTTCATTTTTTTTTGGAAAATGACATTCTCAGCAGAAATGACGAAGTCTGCTGCTAGGGAAATCGTTACTATAATTGTCCTTGAGGAGTGTGAAGAGAGAATCTTTGACTCTAAGACCCCATAGAATTTTAAAATTTGACAAATAAGCCTCTTCCCTTCATCAGCAATTTCCTCAAAGAAGGATTGAAGGGCAAGGGTAGATACTCTTTTGGTTTTGAATAAGGTATTTGCAAATGGTTCCAAACAAGCCTGCTTCTCAGATTCAACGGTATCATAACCCAAAGCACCAAGTCCCCTTCATCAGGAGAAAAGCTAGAGCTCAGTGATGAGGAGGATTCTTGTGTAATTGATGTTTTTCCTCCTTGTGTTTTCTGGTCTGTGTGTTTTACTTTTGCCTTTTGGCAAAAAGAAGGTTGCTGCAGGAGAATTGCCTTTTATTAACTGAGGCTCCCCTTGGACCATGGGTTGCAGGGCATGATGTTTTGAGCCCCACTGTTGTTCTTCATCCAATATGTACTTGGAGAAAAAATGTAGTGATAAACCCCTGAAAGAGTCTGAGTCTTCATTTTTGGAAGATGGAGGGTGTGACCCTAGCAGCATCACAATGCAAGAGACTCAATAGTATCAGGTAATAAGTTTCAGCTGTCCTGATCAGTTCAGTGTATCTCAACTCACTAAGATCATAATTTGTATCTAAAAGGTGTCATGTAAGATAGGAGGGTGAGGGTGAGAAAACCTGGATTTGTGCTGGAAATGGCCCACCTGTTGATCACTTTAGATAAGCTATTACCAGCAGGACAGTGGGGTGGGAGGAGGTATTGTTTCATGATTTCTGTGTGTATATAAAGTCTGCTGCAGTTTCCACGGTAAACATCTGATGAAGTGAGCTGTAGCTCACGAAAGCTCATGCTCAAATAAATTGGTTAGTCTCTAAGGTGCCACAAGTACTCCTTTTCTTTTTGCGAATACAGACTAACACGGCTGTTCCTCTGAAACCTGTCATGTAAGATAGCAATAGAAAGCTAACAATATACTGATCATTAATATTACTATGTGGTGTATGTACAGAGGACAAATTTAAAGTTATAAACATACTGGAAATTATGTCATTAAAATATATCTGCCCAGAAGAGCTGAAATTACCCCAACCAGACAAAGAAATTGTTTCTGCCACCTTGAAGATATTTCCAACATACATTAAGAGACAATGGGAATACAGTTTACATAAAAGGTAATCAAAGCAACAAGGTGATGAGATAACCACTCCTTATCACAGCAGGTAGAGGAGACTGCTAAAATGCAGATTGCTCTGTTTCCTACAAACATCAGCAGAGGAAGAAACCAGCATGGAATCTCCTTCACTACCAGACTACATGTCCCCTTCCTCACAGCTTGAATTAACTTTACATTGCTGGATTATATTCAAAAGAATCCA
Organism: Lepidochelys kempii; assembly: GCF_965140285.1. Taxonomy (NCBI): domain Eukaryota; kingdom Metazoa; phylum Chordata; order Testudines; family Cheloniidae; genus Lepidochelys; species Lepidochelys kempii. The sequence continues at coordinate 62,974,698 of NC_136382.1, forward strand.
TTTCAAAGGTACATTAGACTGTAAAAGAGAGGAGCAAAGAACCCTATGTTATCTTTCACTTAAGACGACAAAGGAACCCAACACTTTGGACTTTATGGGAGATCCTGATCAGAGGAGTGGTCGAGCCATCTTGCTGGAAGATGGACTGGTAAGCAAATTATCTTGAACGAAAGCTGTTTTGTTTTGTTTTGTACTTGTTTTGTTAAGTCAGCCTCTAGAAAGCATTTTTCACTTTTATTTGCTTGTAACCATTTCTAACTCTACCCTTTATACAGGATTTTAAGTGAGTTCTTATCTCCTTTTGTTTTTAATCTTGTTTTACATTTAGTCTAAATCAACCCTGAGCTGTGTTTGATTAACTCCAGTTAATATGGCAAGCTGTCGGGTATTATATCTTTAGAAGAATGAATGAACCTTAATATCTCTTTTAATGGTCCAGGAGAGGCGTGGACATTGCATAGCACATGGTTTGGGGAAAATCTGGGACTGGGGATTGTTTGAGTCATTTTGCAAGGGTAACTGAGGTCAGAGTGTGGCAATGGTGTAACAAGCAGGCTTCTGGAATCAGAATTGCTTAGTTAGAGCTGCTTAACACGTAGACAGTGTATGACTGTATGCTGGCTGGAAGTTTCCAGACGAGGGAACTACAGCAGAAGAGCACTTTGAAGCACTCAGGTTATAGGGCAGGCAGTGACAAAAACTCCACTGGTGTGGATTGCAACCCAGAACACCACAGATGGTCAGAAAGAATAAGAGATTTCCTGCCACTTGATTACCCACTTAAAAATCTGGAAAAAGTGAACCAGACATTTTTCACTTCTGGAGGTGAACTGGACCAGCATGGGGGGATTTAGGGACTTGCCCCTAAAGAAGTGCTAATCAGTAAGGATTGCACCTGCTTAGTGGCATGTGAAGAACACAAGCCATCCAGACTGAGCTTCTTCCACTATCCAGAGCATTGGCTGGAGTATGGGAGCAACTGTGAAATAACTCTGTGGCTGCTGACAGAGCCTGCTCATCAACAGAGCAAGCTGAAGGAAGACCAAAAGATTCTCCATTTTGCCTGCTCTGCCATGAAGCTGACAGGTAAGCAAAATGAACAGAAGCTTCGTCAGAAACCTGGAAACTTTCATCCCCTAAGCAAGTGGAGAATGTGGATTGAAAAGATAAGGTTCACTGCTTTTAAACCAAAAAGTTTTACAAGATAAGATTGTAATAGCTAAAGCAGGAGCACTGCCCCATCCCTCTGCTTGTATTGCCATAATACCTGGCATGTAAGCAAGCCCCAGAGTTTCACAGACTAATATCAAGCTGTTTCGGATTGGGAGATAAATTCTAAGGCCAGAAAGGACCATTGCGATCATCTAGTCTGACATCCTGACTAACACCGGTCCTAAAACTTCCCTGAACTCCCATTTGAACTAGAAAATATCTTTTATAAAAGCATCCACCATTGATTTAAAAATTTCCAGTGATTCAGAATCCACCACAATCTTTAAAGTTTTCCTATGATTAATTGTTGTCAATGTTAAAAAAGGCATGCCTTATTTCTTGTCTGAATTTGTCTAGCTTCAACTTCCAGTTATTTGATCTTTTTATACCTTTGTCTGCTAGAATAAATAGCCCTTATCAAATTCTGTTTTCCATACAGGCACTTACAGACTGATCAAATCAATATTAGCCACCTCTTTGACATCTAAACAAATTGAGCTCCTTGAGTCTATCGCTATTAAAGCATGTTTTCTAATCCTTCATTCATTCTCATGGATCTTCCCTAAATCCTCTCCAATTTATCAACATCCTTCTTGAAGTGTTGACTCCAGAACTGGACACAGTATTCCAAACACAGAGGCAAAATAAACTTCCCTTCTATTTGATATTCCCATTTATACACCCAAGGTCTGCATTAGCCCTTTTAGCCACAGCATCACACTGCAAGCTAAGATTCAGCTGATTATGCACCATGACCCTCAAGTCTTTTTCAGTGTCGCTGCTTCCCAAAAGGAGTTCCTCATCCTCTGTGACCTATATTCTTTGTTCCTAGATGTATGACATTACATTGGACGGTATGGACATGGACATGTTTGCCTGTGGCCAGCTTACCTAGCGATCCAGATCGCTGTGTCAGCTAATTCTTTTTTCCATTATTTACCACTCCCACAATGAATCTGCAATCTTTATCAGGTAATGTTTTCTTCCAGCTCACTGACAAAAGTATTAAACAGCATAGGGCCAAAAATCAATCCTTGTGGGACATTTGAAACATGCTTGCTCAATGATTTCCTGATTACACTGAGACCCATCAGTTAGCCACTTTTTAATCCATTTAATGTGCCATGTTAATTTTGAATCCTTCTAGTTTCTTAAATTAAAATGTCATGTCTTACAGAAGTTTAAGTATATCACATCACCACTATTAACTTTATCAGCCATATTTATAATTTAATAAAAAAAAGTATCTAATTAGTTTGACAGGAGCTATTTCCATAAACCCTTGTCAATTGGCATTAATTATAACACCCTCTAAATTCTTTATTAATCTATACCACCGTTCAATTACTTTTCCTGTGTGTATGCTATACAGAAAAATTTGGAGGGAAAGATGGGGGGCAACCAAGATTTACCATTCATTAAAACAACTAAAATTTACTTAAAACAAATTACCTTCTAAATGTAGCTGTGGAAAACCTGTGCATATATGTCTCAAATGGTAATTTTGAAAAAGTGTGATTGTCAAGACAGATATTCAGTTATAGTCTCTCTAAAGAAATCTACTTTAAATGTCAAAGTCAACAAGTCATGTATTTAGTTATCATTTATCTGCTCTTAGTACATAAAATGAGTACAGTTTAGGATTCTTGAGAACAGTGGTTATTTGACCATATGTTCTGAGCTATATTTAAAACAGCAGTATGAAAATAAGGAATTTGTACTTACGGTAAATATCCGTCTGCCAGTCCGATCAAAAGTTACACAGTATACAGAAGATAAGTGTCCTAAGATTCGTTTGTGCATTTTCATATGTTGATACACAGCAGTTGGAACAAGTTGTTCAAGTCTGTATTTTCCATTTAGTTTTCTTGAAAAAAGGGTGTCCGCTACCAAAGGAAAAAATATTAACAGTAATTATATTTTGTACTACAGCTAAGCTGCATGTCAAAAAAAGGAAAGTTACACACAGTGTTTGACCACTTATAGCATGTGCAACTTTTGCAATCATTCTCCAATTTTATAACAACACACAGTTTAATCAAAATCCATAGCACACTTAACAGGAAAAAAACATAGGGCAAAAATACTTCGGATGATCTTGTCTAGCGCTTCCATCACATGCTCATAAATCTACGTTCTGCTTTTCAAAGATACAAAAGGAAAAATAATCAACTGGTTACATACAAGTTTGGCATGAGTCTAGTTCTCGTCTGCTTAAGGTGAACTCTATTTTTGACTAGTGAAACTTTCTAAACAATCCTTTTAAACGGCAAAAAGGTTTGTGAGGAGGAAATAAGTTTGCTCCTTGTTTGCTGTTTTGATTCTTGTTACAAAAGTCAGTAGTGCTTGATCAAAAACCTCCAAGAAAATAAAAAGATTGTAAATAAAGCTCAGCATAGTTATATTTAGATCACTTACCCGACAATAAACTCAGGTTTAGCAACAATGAAACTTGACATACACACACCCAGGTTAACACTAACCAAATAGTTCTCAATCTGTGTTTAGAATCTTTATGTTGCAGAGCAAAGGGAAGGATAAGAGCAATGTATTTTATACACACTGAAATTGTGATAATGCAGATTATAGTTTATTCAGCCTCTGATTTTTCTTCATGTTTTCATTTGCACATAAACACATTAGACGTTTTGGTAACGTTTATTCACATTATAGGAACACTCCTGGTTAAAAATTTAATTCATTTATTATTCAAATTCATTCTGGCTAGCACAGGCTACACCTCACTGACCCAGCAGAGCCTGCAGGATCGTGGGATCAGAGTTTAAAAAAAAAAAAAAAAAAAAAAGGCAAAATTTGCCCCCATGAAGAGAGATGGTGTTTCCACTGCCCACACTTGCCAGGGAGAGGCAGCTTTAAACTTGACTAGGGATCCATTGGCGTCCCACTAATTCAAGCTGCTTATTAGAGGAGCTGAACCCCCAGCTACACCTCTCTGCCAGGTCTTTCATTTTTTATGTTGCGCTGAACCCATGGACCTCCATGCAAAGCTGTTGTGGGTCAATTTTGCCTCCTTTTGGCAAGTTAACTCTAGTTTAGAACAACAGAACCCAGAGTGTCTCTAGCCCTGGAAGTGGAAAAAACCCAGCTTCTGCTTTTAACAATGCATCCTACAGTAAGCATAATTAAATCAATACTGTACGTAGATTAAAGCAAAAGAATCCAGGACTTCCCATTTCTAGATCAACTACAAAGTTACATTACATAAAAACCTTGATCCATTTAAAATGAAAGATTTTAATCTGATTGGACTAAAAGGTTAAATATCTAGAGGTCTGGCTGGTAAATAGTTTCTAGTGAAATCGTACCAAAGCCATCGATAGTGGGGGAAAAAAATGTTTACCGTAAAACTTTTTGTTTGCAGGGAAATTCTCCACTGTCAATACACTTAGAAACAGATGGTGCAGTTTAGCATATGAAAAATGGAAGACCACCAAAAAAACCCCTCACTTTACAATTACATGTAACTTACAAGGATATTTAGGAATTTATAATAGTTTTACAGAACAAGAAGATACAAGTCAGATCATTATTTTACAAAATTAAATACGAAGCACATGCTTTTAATGTAATACCTCTTATCTACAGAGCAGAACACGGAGGACTACATAGGCAAAAGAGCAGCATTCGAATACAAGTATCCACCACCAAGATACTGGGCACTTCTCCCATCAGGTTTCAGTTTAGGACAGAGGTGGGCAAACTTTTTGAACCGACAGCCACATCTGGATATGGTATGGTGGGCCATGAATGCTCACAAAATTGGGGATTGGGGTGCAAGAGGGGGTGAGAGCACCAGCTGGGGATGCGGGCTCTGGGGTGGAGCTAGAAATGAGGAGTTCAGGATGCAAGAGGGGGCTCTGGGCTGGGGTAGCAGGTTGGAGGGGGCTCCAGCTAGGTGTGCAGGCTCTGGGGTGGGACTGGGAATGAGGGGTTGGGGGTGCAGAAGGGTACTCCAGGCTGGGACCGAGGGGTTCAGACATTGGGAGGGGGATCAGGGTTGGGGTGCGGGGGGGCGGGCCAGGGATGCAGGCTCCTGGCAGCTATTACCTTAAGCAGCTACCGGAAGCAGCGGCATGTCCCCACTCTGGCTCCTACGCAGAGGCACAGCCAAGCGGCTCTGCGTGCTTCCCTGTCCACAGGCACTGCCCCTGCAGCTCCCATTGGCCACAGTTCCCAGCCAATGAGAACTGCGGGAACAGCGCTTGGGGCGGGGGCAATGTGCAAAGCCCCTGGATGCCCATACATGTAGGAGCCTAAGTGGGGACATGCCGCTGCTTCCAGTAGCCATGCAGAGCCATGGCACATGTGGAGCGGGGCAAGCCCCAGACCCCACTCTCCAGCGGGAGTTCGAGGGCCAGATTAAAACATCTGAAGGGCTGGATGTGGCCCCCAGGCCAAAATATGCCCACCCCTGGTTTAGAACATGGAATCGAAGTTTCATTAGTCATGAAAATGGATGACCACATGTTCATGGATGAGGAAGACCAGGAAAGTACTAAGCCAGATGAAATCCTTCCTTTTGGCTCTCACACAATGGGCAACTTCCCTCATACCAATCTGCTCATCTGTGGAGTCCCTCAGAGCTCTATTCCTACATCCATCCTGTTCAATATCTATATCAGGCTACTGGAGAACCTAGTGAGATATCACAGTGTCAAATGTCAATCAGTTTGATGTCTCTCTCACTTGCACTGCTGGTAGTGCTATGACCCAACTATATCAATGTCTGGCAAAGATCAGCAAGTAGATGAAAAAGTAGCTAGCTAAAAATAAAGCTGAGGTTACCTTGGTGGGGAAAGAAAACAATTTTGAAGTGCTAGCCACCATAATTTCATCATCCACTGCTGAGGCAGTCTGTCAATACAGAGAAAATTTTAGTACTCCCAAGCTGTTTCGCTCAAATAAATAACAAATTTCCACCTGAATCTGCCAAGCAGGTGGTGCCCCCTACTTTCCTAGTGATGACCAGACCACAGTGATCTATGCTAGTTTGATTTCCAGGCTAAGTTACTGCAATTCTCTATACTTTAGAATGAGTACATAAAGACACACAAACAAAAAACATTTCAGCTGATCCAAAATGCACCAGCTGTCATCCTGAGCAATACCAGTTGCCCAGCACACAACATCCTTGTGTTCTGAGCATTACATTGGCTCTCAATAGAATGCCAAGTTAATTTCACAGATTTTAAGGTCCCAAGGGTCTACTTTGATCATCTAGGCTGACCTCCTGCAGAAGAAAAACCAGGACAAAGAGCCTCATCCAATAATTTCTGGATAAAATCTATAACTTCAGTTTGAGCTATAGCATGCATATCTTTTAGAAAGATATCCAGTCTTGATATGATTTCAAGCGATGGAGGATCCACCACATCCCCAGGGAAATTGATCCAATAGTTACTTACCCTCACTATTAAAAATTTGCATCTTATTTCTAGTATGAATTTGCCTAAATTCATCTTCCAACCACTGCATCTCATTATGCCTTTCCGCTAGACTAAAGAGCCATCCACTATCAAAAATCTCTTCCAGGGAAGTAGTTGGAGACCATGACCAAGTCACCTCTTAATCTTAAATAAACTGATCTTTTTAAGTCTCTTACTATTAGGCATGTTTTCCAAACCTCTAATCATTCAGAGTCATAGATTCCAAGGACAGAATTTGATTATCTACTCTGACTTCCTGTTTAACAGGCCACAGAACTTCCCCAAAATAAATCCTAGAGCATTTTTTTAGAAAAACATCCAATCTGGATTTAAAATTTGTCCATGCTGGAGAATCCACCCTTGCTAATTTGTTCCAATGGTTAATTACCCTCCTTGTTAAAAATTTACACTCCATTTCCAGTCTGAATTTCTCTAGCTTCAGCTTCCAGTCATTGGATCATGTTATACCATTCTCTGCTAGGCTAGACTGAAGATCCCATCATTAAATATTTGTTCCAAAGATACATACTTATAGATTTTAATCAAGACACTCTTTAACCTCTTCGTCAAATTAAACAGACTCAAGGAGCTCAATCTCTATAAGACGTGTTTTCCAATCCTTTCATCATGCTCCTGGCTCTTCTCTGAGCCCTCTCCAATTTATCAACATCAGTCAACACTATTACCATTATCAACCACATTTATAAGCTCACCAAAGAGACAGATATCTAGCTAGACAGGATATATTTCTTATTAATCCATACTAATTTGCATTAGTTACTCGCCTTTAATTCTTTACGAATCAAGTCCTGTATCAGCCACTCCATTATCTTGCCCGAGATCATATATAGGCCTGTCGTCCTGACATTGGTTACCCAGGTCATCCTGTTCACCCTTTTTAAAAACTGGCACAATATTAGCTTTCTTCCAGTCTTCTGGAACTCCCCCAGTGTTCCAGGACTTACTGAAAATCAACATTAACGGTCCAGAGCTCCTCAGACAGTTCTTTTAAAACTCTTGGATGCAAATTATCTGGGCCTGCTAATAAAAAAAAAAAAATCTAACTTTAATAGCTGCTGCTTAACATCATCCTGAAATACTAGTGGAATGGGAGGTGGAATCCATGACCTCCATGGCAAAATCGTCTCCTTATTCATTAGTATCAACTTCCATATCTTATATATTATTTTTAATTGTTTATAGCTACCTTCACTTCCCCTTTAAACCAGGTCAATTTTTTAACCAGTACAGCCTCCTTCCTCAGTTGTGGAACTGGGGCTTTTAAGAATACTTTACTACATGCCTCAAATGATTCCCAGTTATCATTATCATTAGCATCAACTTCCTAGACACCACAATCAGCTTCAACCATGGAACCCTCCAGACAACTATATCTAAGAAAGCCAATCACCACACCTATCTTCACAGATCCAATAACCATCGTAAACATACCAAGTAAGCGGTTATCTATAGCCAGGCAGCCAAATACCACAGAATAAGCTTCAAGGGGAAAGTCCAGGACACACACCTTAACACACTTAAAACTGCCTTAACCAAACAAGAACACTCTACCAGAGAAGTAAATCACTTCATTGGAATAGGCCACACAAATACCCCGACAGAACCTGCTTTGGGACAGAAATAAAACTCCCTCTGATCGCACACCTTTAGCTGGCCCCTACTATCTGACAGTGGAACCATACCGGGTATCAAACAATTATAACCCATATTCAATGGGGACCACATCCTGCAAGAAATTTTCCCGAACTCCCTCTTCTGGCATTCAAACAAACCTCCCAACCTCACCAAGCCCACCACCAGAAGCAAAATCCCCAAAAACCAGGACACACCAACTGAAAGTGGCACCAGAACAACAGATGCAAAAATGGTAGACATAGCTCCACTTCTACGATGCTTAACATGCTCCACACATCTCTCAAGATCCAAGGATCCAACACATGCCTATCAACATGGTGTGCCTCATCCAGTTCACTAAACGCCCCAACATCATCTATGGGGGTAAAATCAGACAATCACTACTCTCTCAAATGAATTCACACTCAAAAATGATAAAAGACAAAAACGTCCTCTCACCTGCGGGTGAACACTTTTCACAAAGTGATCACTCTATATTTGACCTCTCAGTCCTCATCCTCAAAAGGAAACCTGCACACCACCTTCAAAAGAAGGACCTGGGAGCTTAAATTCTGCTTGACGCTAAGGCCATGTCTACACTAGAGACCTTACAGTGGCACAGGTGTACCGCTGCAGCTGCGCTACTGTAAGATTTCCCGTGTAGCCACTCTATGCTAATGGGAGAGAACTCTCCCATCGACATAATTAAACCATCCCCAATAAACAGCAGTAGCTATTTAAGCGGGAGAGCATCTCCCACCAACATAGAGCTGTCCACACCGGCGCTTCTGTCGGTGGAACTTATGTCGCTATGGGGTGGTTTTTTCAGACTCCTGAGTAACGTAAGTTATATCGACAAAAGTGCTAGCATAAACATCATGGACTGAGATGGACAAGATGGATTTATAGCTTTTTACAACAATCTATAACCCACTAAACCTGCCTCCTGCCCCCCACCCTCACATGACTGGAGAGGTGTTAACAGGCCACTTAGCTTAAATTGTCCCCTGAAATACTTATGCTAAACAATCTATTCCACCTTGTATTTAGCTGTGACACTTTGAGGCTTGGTCTACACTAGAAACTTGCATTGGCATAGTTACGTCTCTCAGGGGCGTGAAAAATCCACATCCCCGAGAGATGTAGCTATACCAACCTAATGCCCGGTGTAGACAGCACTAGGTCAGTGGAAAAATTCTTCAGTCAACATAGCTCCCACCTCGGAGATGTGGATTACCTACGGTGACGGGAGAACCCATCATTTTCTTCTGAGTTATTAGTGACTCGGAAACAGGTAATGCCAATTTTGACAGAGTGCAACTCCTCCTTCCCTTTTGCCCACTTGATTCTTCCCAAATAGGTTATGAACATTTATTTTAATATTCCAAATATGCAAATCATCCCACCAAGTTTCAGTAATATCAATTTGAATGAATTAATGCTAAAAAACGAGCAATTCCAATTCCACTTGTTCGTTATCCAGGCTCCTAGCTCTTTTCTTAACATAATTTTTCAACATCTTTTTTGAAGTGTGGACAATAGAGTTCAACATGGTATTCAAAAAATGATATCAATAATACCATCCACACATATAACAACCCTCCCTACTGCTTCTAAATATCCTCATGCTTTTGCATCCAAGAATAGCTTTTACCCTCTTAGTTAAGGCCTCGAAATAAGAGCTCATATTAAACTGATTATATGCCATTACCCCTAACTCCTTTTCACTGTCACTGTTTTTCAGGATCTACACCCCCCACACCACCATCTTATAAATGTGACTGTCATACTTTGTTCGTAGATGCATAATGTTGCATTCAGTGTTAAAAAACCTATTCAAAAAAACCCACTTTAACAAGAGATCCAGTCAGTCTGTATAACTGACCTATCCCCATCATTATTTACCAGTCCAATTTTTATGTCAAGTGCAAACTTTACCAGCAATGATTTTATATTTTCTTACAGATGATTGATAAAGATATTGAAAAGCATTGGGCCAATAACAGAAGGTCCCTGCAGTACTGCACTAGAAACACCTCTTCTGGATAACTATTGTCCAGTTACAGTTAAGTTCCTTTTCACAGTAAAATTTGTATTTTTCTTAATGAGAGTCAGCATCACCCAGTGGTAAGGACACTTTACTGGGCGTTAAAAAAACTGAGTTCTATTCCCAGCTCTTCCACTTCATCTCCGTGCCTTAGTTTTCCAATCTGTAAAATGTGGGTAAGAATACCTACCTTCCTTTATAAAATACTTTGAAATCTACAGATAAAGTACTATAAGAGCTAAATATTATTCACAGCAGCAACATTACCCATATTAAATTAGCATACAACAAATGTGACTAGTGACCAGCTACAATCTGTCCTATATACAGCAACATCCATTCCTAAGTGACTGGCTGCACTACACACAGGAGACTGTGCACTTGCATTGTTCTGCATGTGAGGTTTTAAGTGTTTATACTGCAATACCAAAGAGAAGTTAAACAAAACTTTATATTTTTATTTCAGATACATATCTAAGAAAACTAGGAGACTGTAGGTTTCAGCTACAAGTGAACTTTTTGGATTTTTAAAAAACTACTTTAAGTATTTGTATTTCAAACATGAAAACTGAAGTGCTGATATTTTAAGGTTTTTTGAAAACAGTATTTTCTTATATCAGAAATTATGCATTAATTGTGCTTTTTTTATGCAATTCCTTTTGGCTTTAACTAAATTTTTCAAACTTTTAATAAGAGGAAGTTACTCACCTTGTGCTGTAACGATGGTTCTTCTTCGAGAAGTGTCCCTATGGGTGCTCCATTGTAGGTGACTCCCGAGCAGTATCCCTGAAGAAGGGTTGGGGCTTAAGAATTGAGTCCCTTATGGATTACAATACTGTGAAACCAAACCTGACATCGGAAGCAGAGTCTCTAGTAAGCACATTGTGTTCTGCGAAAGTATGAGCACATGCCCAAGTCGCTGCCCTGCAGATTTCTGAAACGGGAACATTTTCAATGGATGCAGTAGAGGTGGAAACTGATTTCGTGGAATGCCTAGGGATTCCAGGCGGAGGTAAAGAAGAACAAGTATGACAGCAGTAGTTAATTCAGTTTGAGACCCATCTGGAGAGTCTCTGGGCTGATATTCCTGCATCTTTAGACCTTTCGGCAATTGAGAGGAAGAAGTTGAGAGATTTTGTAAAGGCCTTGGTCTTATCCAAATAAAAGGCCACGGCTCTCCTTACATCCAGTGTATGTAGTATAGCCTACCTGTTATCATGGTGAGGCTTTAGGTAAAAGGTAGGAAGGTGAATAAGCTGGTTCATGTGAAAAGATGGGGTCACCCTGGGGATGAACTCTGGGTATTGTCTGAGAGTGACCTTGTCTTTAAAGGAAATTATGAAGGAAGAGTGTGCCATTAATGCCGCTATTGCCCCTATTCTTCGTGCCATGGTGATGGCTACCAGGAATACTGTCTTCATTGACAGATGCATAAGGAACAGGTGGCCATAGGTTCAAAGAGCAGCCTAGTCAGTAGGCTGTTTGATTCAGGTCCCATGTTAGAGAGGGGTGTCTGGATTGGGGAAAGAGGTTTCCTATGCCCTTGAGAAATCTCTTTGTCATTGGATGGGTGAAAACCAAGTACCCCTCTATCTGCTGGCGGAAAGCCCTTATGGCCACAAGATGTACTTTGAGCAAGCCAAAAGATAGTCCTGCCCTCTTGAAGCCTAGTGTGTAGTCCAGCATGACAGGGAGGGAGGAAGATATTAAGGCAATTTGCTTGGAAATACACCAAACCTGGAACCTTTTCCATGCGACGGGTAGCTGATTTTCTACTATGCAAGAACACTTCTTATACCTCCTCAGAGCAGCAGTTCTCTATCTGGCGGAATAATGAAGGAGCCAAGCCTTGGGCCACAGGATCCGTAGGTTGGGATAGAAAGTTTGTCCATTGTTCTGAGAAAGGAGGTAAGGAATGGGCTAACAAGAGATTGGAGGACATGTCACTAGCTGTGTCAGTTATGGATTAGGCCAGGTGGGAACAATCAGTACAACTTTTGCTTTCTCCTTCTTTATTTTTATCAGGACCTTCAGCAGCAGAGATAACAAGGGAAGGCATATAGGAGGCCTGTGTCCCATGGAAGAAGGAAAGCATCCCCTAATGAGCGTTTTCCAAGGCAGGCTCTGGAACAATAGCATGAGCACTTCCTGTTCAGGTAAGTACCGAACAAGTCTATCATGGGGGTTCCCCAGTGACAGAATATGCAGCGGAGTACTGTTGCATTCATTTCCCGTTCGTGGTCACGTGAGAAATTCCTGCTGAGGCTGTCCACTGTTATATTCTGTACTCCTGGCAGGTAAGTGGCTGATATGAGGACATTGTGGCAAATGCACCAATTCCATAGTTTTAGCACTTCTGTGCACAGAGAGGATGATCTGGCACTCCCGTGATGACATAAAACATGCATACAATGTTTGTCTGTCATGACTTTTGTGAGAGCGTCCCTGATTAGTGGAAGTACATGAGCACTAACATTACTGACCGCTCTTACTTCTAAGATGTTGATATGGAGAGTTGACTCCATTCGGGACCATTTGCCCTGAACCTTGCGGTTGTTCGGATCCCAACCTATTAGGGATGTATCAGTTGTGAGAAGCAATGTTGGGGGAGAAGGAGGTTGGCACAGACATCCATAGGGTCTTTCCACCATTCCATGAAGTGTTTTACTCTGGAAGGCATAAAGACAGGTTTGTCTAATCTGTCTCTGTTTGGTGTGTAGGCAGACCTAAGCCATGCCCGTAGGCACCTCATGTGTAGTCCAGCATGAGAGCTCACAAACATGAATTCCGCCATGTGCCCGAGAAGTTTGAAGCAGTATCTGGCTGGCATTTGTGGGCTGGCTTGAACTGTATTTATGAGAATGGTCAGAGTGTGAAATCTGTGTCACAGGAGGAGTGCTCTCACTTGTACTGAGTCGAGATCAGCCCCTATGAACTCCAAGCGCAATAATGGAGTCAAGGTCGATTTTTGAGCATTTATTTGCAAGCCCAAATGCGAGTGTACCTCCACAGTCAACTGGATGGCCCACAGGACATCTTCAAAGGAGTGGGCTCTGAGGAGACAGTCATCCAAGTAAGGGTAAATCATGATCCCCAGGCTATGTGGATGAGCTGCTACTACGGAGAGGATTTTGGAGAATACTCTGAGTGCAGTGAGAAGCCGAAGAGAAGTACTCTGTACTGGTAATGGTCCTGATCAAAGGTACACCTAAGGAATCATCTGTGGGATGGCTGGATTGATATATGGAAGTTGGCACCATGGAGCTCAAGGGCCAAGAAACAACCCCCCAGCTCTATAGATGGGATAACTGCTACTAGTGTGACCATCTTGAACTTTTGTGCCTTCGCGTATTTGTTCAGTGCTCTCAGATCTAGGATGTGTCTCCACCCTCCACTTTTCTTGGGGATCAGGAAGTATCGGGTATAAAAGCCTTTGCCTCTGAGATGCACAAGAAAGGATTCTATGGCTCCTAGGTTTACCAGGTGATCTATTTCCTGTCTTAAAAGACTCTTGTGAGAAAGGTTCCTGAAAAGGGACAGGGAGGGTGTAGAGGAGGGAGGGAGGTGAAGTGGATAGAATACTAGCTAGAGATCATCTCCAGGACCCATCTGTCTGAAGCTACGCTTTCCCAATTTTGGAAGAAAGGAGCTAGGCAGCATCCAAAGGGATGTGGAAGATCTGTAGGTTGCAGCTTATATTGTGGGGAGTGGTCTCTCAGGGCCTCAACCAACGCGTCAAAACTGGTGTTTCAAGTCTAGGTCTGGGATATCGGGGATTATAGGGCTAATGGTTTAAGTCTCTGAATCTTAGGTCTCCTTCTCTGTGGCTCACAGTAATGCTGCAGTGGTGAATACTGGGGTAGTCGGGATGTATGGGATGACTGAGGACTGAATTTCCTTTTCTGTCCTGTGTATAGATCCCTAGCAAGAGTCGTACAGTCCTGGAGTCCTCAAGAGGGTGAAGTGATGTGTTGGTCTTGTCAGGGCTAGCCTTAGGGAAAATGGCACCCTGGGCGAACTTGCATTTTGGTGCCAATGTGGGTGTGGTGCCCCCCCACCCCATTGCCCCTGGCCCCCATAAGCTCCCCAGGCTCCACACTCTCCCTTCACCCCTAACCCCTGCACTATGCCCCCTGCGCCCCTAACACCTGCCCCCTCATGCCTCCACTCTCCTCCTGCACCCCATATATCCTACACCTCCTTCACTCCTAACCCCTTCCTCCCATCCTGTGTCCTAACACCTACACTGTGCCCCTTTCACCACTAATCCCTGCACTCCCCTCCTTTGCCCCTAGTCCCTGCATCCCTTCTCTTCTATCCCCTGCACCATGCCCCCTTCACCCTAATCCCTGCCCCCTCCTGTATCCCAACCCCTGCCTGCTCCTACACCCCTAGCCCCTGTATTGTGCCTTCATCCTAATCCGTGCCCCCTCCTGCACCCCAACCCCCATCCCCTAACCCTGCAGTGTCCCTTCACCCTAACCCCTGCCCCCCTCCTGAGCCCCTAACCACTGCACTGTGCCCCCTTTGCCCCTAACCCCTGCGTCCGTCTCCTACACCCATGTAGGGAAACTGACCCGGATGCAGGGAGCACTGGTGTTGTGTGTACTGGGGAGGGGGGGGACGGTGTGGGTGTGTGTACACGTACCTGAGTGAGTGTATGAGTGCGCTGTCTCTAAGAAAACACTCACGATCAGGAGCCTGAAGGATTGTTTGAACACAAGCAGCTGCCAGCAGCGCCGGACCCAGAGAGGCAGCAGCACCCACAGATCCCTGTCCCGTCACCCCACCACAGTGGAGACAGGGCACATGGGCAGGGGAAGAGGGACACCCCAAAATCAGCCTTCCCCCATTCCCCCCCGCACAGCAGACAGGATGCTCCCTGACCAGAGCAGCATGGCCAGGGGTGGCTCTGGGGTAGGCGGGGAAAACAGGAGCAGCAGTGGCTGCACACGGCAGTGGAGCAAGGGGAAGGATAGGAACCCCTGTTCCGGAGAGTCACCTGGCTGGTAGTTGTCCAACTGCCCCCTGCAGCTAGTGTCCCTCCACTCTCTCCCAGCTGGCTCTCGGCAGGTCCGGTGGGACTCAGGCAAACCCTGCCCACAGTGCTCTCTTTGGCGGGCCACCCTCAGCGGCTGGCCCTGGGCCTTGCCTGGAAACAGTTTAGAGCCCTCAAAAGAGAAGTCTTTGACCATCATCTGTACCTCTTCTGGCAGTCCTGAGAGGTGTAATCACAATTCCCAATGCATCACCACTGCCATCGATAAAGAGCGGCTCGCTGTATCCACATCATCTAGTGCAGTCTGGAGAGCTGTTCTTGCCACTCAGTGTTCCTCATGTATGATAGTCTGAAACTGTTCCTGTTGTGCTTCTGGCAAGCAGTCAATAAATGCATTAAATTTGGCAAAGTTCATGTGGTCGTACTTCACCAAAAAGGCCTAGTAATTCACGATGCTGAATTGCAAAGTTGCCATGGAGTATGCTTTCCTATTAAATAAATCAAGTATTTTCCAGTCTCTGTCATAAAGGGTGGCTCTACTATGATGCTCTCGGCCACGGGATTTCACAGCGTCCACCACGATGGAATTATGTGGCAGGTGTGAAAAGAGGAATTCCGCATCCTTGGAAGGTGCATAATACTTTTTATCTGCCCTTTTGCATGCTGGCATGTAAGAAGCTGGCGTTTGCCAAATGACCTTAGCAGGACCCAGAAGCGCCTTGTTAACAGGGAGGATAATTCTCAGTGAGAAGAACGTGTGCAATATACATAGCATCTTGTGGTGGGTATCTTTGACCTCCTCTAGGGGAATCTGCAGTGTGCCTGTCACCCTTTTTGTGAGATCCTGAAAGAGCTTAAAATCGTGAGCCATGGAAGGTGGAGGGAGTATCACCACCTCGCCTGGAAAGGAGAAGGAGATATTGGTTGGTGGTGTAACCTCCTTTTCTAGTCTGGCCTTCTGCTTCTCTTGAGGTTCTGGGGCTCTGGACACAGAAACTGAAGGAGATCGTCCTACTGACTCTCGGTAGGAGACACTAGGTGCCCAAGAACCACAGTGCCTGTAGGCTGCCCACTGACCCCAAAACGGCCACTGGGGCAGAGGGAAAGGGCATTGGCAGCAGTACCCACAGGTGGTCATACCAAGAAGGTTGAGACTCCAACTGGTTGGGATAGAGATGAGCCATGATGTGAGGGTAGTGAGAGGATATCATCTTGGTCACTATGTGAAACCTTGCTAGAAAGCAGTGGAGGCGACAAGGAGACTGGAAGTGAATGCCCCGGTGCCAGCGGTGATCTTAGGGATTGAGATGTGCTCGGTATTGGGGCTCCAATACCGAGTAATGGGAACTCTGGAGTCTCAGCCATCAGGAGATCTCTGAAAAAACTAAACTCCTGTGGTACTGCAGTGGTCAGTACCATCAGGACTTGTCTGTGCTGAATCGCCAGTACCGAGGAAACTGGCGGAGATCTTGCCCTGGCAGTAGTCAGTATTGAGCATTTTCGCACCGGTAGCACTTTCGCAGAGATGGTATGGTCTGCACTCTTGCCTTTGACAGGTGGTGCTACAGCTTCAGAGCCTGTGCCCTTCAGGTCCCTAGGCTAATAAGCAGTGTCTGCACCAGAGGACCCATGCATTTCCCAGGTACCGTGGTTCGGCGCTGTCGGTACAGAGGGGACCAACTGCACTGGAGACCTCCTCTAGCTAGTCCGGGCTTAGTTTGAGGGCCTGCAGCCCTCTTTTTGGAGACCTTGCAAAGAAATCAGAAGATTCCTGCTCGGCTCACCCTCCTGAGAAACAGAATGCTCCAGGGACAGTCTGAGTTGCAGAGGGGATTTGGGACACTGGTTTAAGATCACTCTCCAAAAGTGTTTCAACTTCAGCTCACTGTTTTTCCAGAATCTAGCCTTCATTTGTTGGCAGAAGAGAAAGTTACTCGCCCTGTGCAATAACAGAGTCTCTTTGAGATGTGTGTCCCTGCAGGTGCTCCACTTTAATGTCGATGCACCCCTGTGCTCATAGCCGGAGATTAATGGTAGTAGTGTCTGATTGGATCGCATATGCGCGGTCCCCATCTTGTGCCGCTTCATGTGGTTAACTGGCACTATGCGACCAACCCCCCTTCTGTTCCTTCTCTACTGCAGAGTCTGGTGATAGAACTCCAAAGCAGAGGGAAAGAGGAAGAGTAGTGGAGCACCCACAGGGACACACAAATCGAAGAACCTCCGTTACTGCACAAGGTTCTCTCTTCTTCTTCGAGTGGTGTCCCTGTGGGTTCTCCACTTTAGGTGACTTCAGAGCAGTGCCCTCCGATGGAAGGAGGGGGCTTCTGAGTTGAAGCTGCAGCAGGTGAAAGTACTGTGTGACCAAACAGGGCATCGGAAGATGCATGCTGTTGCAACGCGTAGTGCTGTGTAAATGTGTGTGGTGATGTCCAGGTTGTGGTCCTACAGATTTCTGCAATGCGAACATTGTTGAGAAATGCTATGGAGGCCAACAGACTCCTGGTAGACTGCGTACGGATCCCTGTAGGGCAGGGGTGGGCAAACTTTTTGACCCAAGGGCCACATCGGGGTGCAAAACTGTATGGAGGGCCAGGTAGGGAAGGCTGTGCCCCCCAAACAGTCTGGTCCCCGCCCCCTGACTGCCCCCCTCAGAAACCCCGACCCATCCAACCCCCCAGCTCCTTGTCCCCTGACCGCCCCCTCCCAGGACCCCCCGCCCCAAACCGTCCCCCCCGGGATCCCACCCCCTATCCAACCCCCCCGCACCCTGTACCCTGACTGCCCCTTGCCAGGCCACCCAGGACTCCCATCCAACCCCCCTCTGTTCCCCGTCCCCAACTGCCCCAGAACCTCTGCCCCATCCAACCACTCCCTGTCCCCTGACTGCCCCCCAAGACTCCCTAGCCAACCCCTACACCACCACGCGTGTGCCAGTGCCCCCTTACCATGCCACTCAGAGCGGCAGGAGCTCGCAGCCCTGCTGCCCGCACTGTGGCATAGCTCAGGGGGTGGGGGCGCTAGCCTCCCCAGCCAAGAGCTCAAGGGCCGGGCAGGATGGTCCCGCGGGCCAGATGTGGCCCACGGGCCGTAGTTTGCCCACCTCTTCTGTAGGGGTTGTCATTCATGCTGGAGATAACACAATTTGATACAGTCTGATATTCATTTGGATAGCCACTGTTTGGAAATGGCATCGTCTTCTGATCATTTGGTGATTGAAACAACAGTTTTGGAGACCTGTGAAAAGATTTTGTTCCATCAATGTAAAAGGCTATAGCCCTGCAGACATCCAAGGAGCGTAGCCTAGATTGCCATCTGTTCATATGTGGTTTTGGAAAAAATGTCAGTAAGTATATAAGTTGATTAAGGTGAAAAGATAAGACAACCTTAGGTAAAAACTTAGGATGTGGTCTGAGAGATACTTTATCTTTGAAAAAGATTGTATAAGGTGGGTTTGTCAGGAGAGCTGCTAGCTCCCCCAACCTCCTGGCAAATGTAATGGCCCCTAGGAATGCAACCTTCATAGAGAGGTGTAGTAATGAGCTTATAACCATGGGTTCAAAAGGGGGCCCGGTGAAGGCATGGAAGACTAAGTTGAGGTCCCATAGCAGGGAAGGGTTCCTAACTTCTGGATAGGAGTTGAAGAAACCCTTTAGGAAGCGGATGCATGAAAACAGAAAATTCATCAACTTTATGATGAAATGTTGTGATGGATGACAAATGTATACCAATCAAACTCATGGAAAAGGCCCATTTGTTTGCGTTCCATTAAGTAATCTAAAATGAGAGGCAAGGTTGCTGACAGAGGTGTAGTCTGTTTGCATTAGCATCACGAGTCAAATCACTCATGGGGAGTGGGAGGGAAGGCCTACAGGAAAGGACCGTTCCACTTGATGAGGAAGACATCGCCCAGAGAGTGTTGACTGAGTCCTGCTCTGGAGCAGAACGGGGCATTTGGAGATTTGTGTGGTTGTAAAGAGGTCTATTGTTGGGAACCCCCACATCCGAAAACTATCTAGGATTACCCGCATATTCAGCTCCCATTCATGGTCTTGATAAAACTTCCTGCTCAGGGTATCTGTTGTGATGTTCTGGCAGCCAGGTAGGTATGATGTTGTAACATGGATGTTGTGTTTGATGCACCATTGCCATGACCCATGACTTTGAACTGCGACGAACATTGATTTTTCCTTGTTTATCAACAGGCCCAGGACACGGCATGTGATCTGCAGCACCAAGACGTCACACAGGACTTGAGACCTGGAGTGAACCTTGATAAGCCAGTCATTGAGGTACAGGTAAACCTGGATACCTCGACGCCTGAGGTAGGCCGCCACCACCATGCATTTGGTAAACACCCTCAGGACTGTAGCCAGGCCGAACAGGTGCATCACAAGCTGGTAGTGAGCAGGGCCAACTGTGAAATGCAGGAATAGCCTGTGTCCTTGGAATATCGATATGTGGAAGTAAACGTCTTTCAAATAGAGGGTGGCATACCAGCGCAGGAATGATAGAGGCCCAGCGGAACTTTAACTTCTTGAGATGTTTGTTGAGATCTCACAGGTCCAGAATGGGTCTCAGACTCCCTTTGGCTTTGGGGATCAGAAAGTACCAGGAGTAGAATCCCTTGCCCCTGTACTCCTGAGGGATTTCCTCCATTGCCCCCACTTGCAGAAGCCTCTGAACCTCTTGGGCGAGCAGTTGCTCGTGAGAAGGGTCTCTGAAGAGGGACGGGGAACAGGGGTGGGAGGAGGGAACAGAAAGAAACTGGAGGGTATAACCCTGGGCCACGGTGTTGAAGACCCAGCGGTCCAAAGTTATAGAAGCCCATAGAGGGAGGAAAGGAGATAGGTGGTTGGAGAAATGCAAAGAAACACGATCCGGGAAGCAAGCTGGTAGGTCGCCCTCGGGAACACCCGCAAAATGCCCACTTACCACCCGGATGGTTGTGGGTGGAGGTTGACTGGGCAGAGGGCACTGGCTGGTAACCTTGCAGACATCTGTAGCCTCTGCCCTTTTTACAGGCAGGCTCCGACCTGGGTTGGCTCCCAGAGCCCTGGAAATGCTATGGGCGCAGGGTGTACTGGTCCAGGGTCTGTAAGGTCGGCCATGCAGTTTTGTGTCTGTTTGTTCGACAAACAGAGCTTGGCCATCAAACGGGAGGTCCTCTATTGACTGTTGGACTTCCGTCAACAGGCCCGAAGACTGCAGCCAGGAATCCCTCCTCATGGAGATGGCCAAGGCCATCATTCTGGCCACAGAGTCCGCCACATCTAAACCCACGTGGAGGGCCGCTCCGACTACCACTTTGCCCTCTTCAAGGACTGCACAGAACTCCTTCTTGGGGTCCTCAGGCAGCAAATCCCCGAACTTGGCCATGGACTGCCACATGTAGAAATCATAGCAGCCAAGCAGGGCCTGGTAATTGGCCACTCGCAGCTGTAGGCTCAAGAATAAATTTCCCTCCCAAATAAATCGAGCCTCTTCAAGTCTTTATTCTTGGGGGTCGCTGCAGGCTGGCCCTGCCTTTCCCGTTCATTAACGGCCGAGACCACCAGGGAGCTTGGGGCAGGGTGCGCATAAAAGGTATTCATATCCCTTAGCGGGCACATAGTACTTTCACTCTGCCCTTTTGGAGATGGGGGCAGTGACGAGGGAGTCTGCAATAAGGACTTGGTGATCTTTGCCACCCCCTCGTGTAAGGGCAATGCCACCCTGACTGGGGCTGCTGAGCTAAGGACATTGGATAGTGAGTCCGAGGGTTCTTCCAGCTGCTCAGCATGAAGCTCCAAGTTCAAGGCGATCCCCTTTAATAGCTCCTGACGGGCCTTAGCATCATCCTGCGGGACTGGATGAGGGAATCCTGTAATCGCCTCGTCAGGCAAGGATGAGAAGGAAGCAGGCACTGAAGAAACTGACGCCTCCACAGGCTGCTCGACTGGTTCCTCCATAGGAGCTGGGTGAATCGAGGGGGGTGGGGGGAAGGAGGAGCTTCTCCCCAAAGCCCTCTGCATCCAGGGGCAGGCAGGAGACAGTGGCTGATGGGTTCAGGTCAGACTCAAGGGCCTCGGACAAGCCATGTGAGGGCTGCGGAAACCCCAAGGATTCTGGGAGTACCATGGGGAAGCCCGGTGCAACGGGCTGCACCACCGGTAGCGTAGGTACCCCTGATGCGGGGCCCTGGCCCGCTGGTATGGACTCCTGCTCAGTACTGGAGTCTGAAGAGGAGGGACTGCTTCTGGGAGACCATGATGGTGCCAACTGTTCATTCCGGTAGTGATGCTACTGATCCCAGTGCTGCAACATGGATCTGTCCGAGGGTGACAAGTCCCTGTGCTGAGCTCCCGGAGACCGATGACATTTGGCAGATTGTCAACGGCAGCCAGGTGACCTACACCTTGTGCTTCTTCAGCGGTGCCAGTCCACGAAGCAGGAGCGAATCGACTACTGAGGTGGGGAATGCTGACCTGACGGCAACCCATACCAGCGCTCCAGCAACGAGGCTCCTGGAGCAGCGCTGAACACTAGGTCGATTCCAATACTGGGGCTGTAGGGACAGACGCACCTCCATGGTTTGCGCCAAGTCACCAGCAATCTGTGTCTCAAGCCTGGTGAACAGTGCCCCGAATCGGGAGACAGGTGGGGGCTCTGACAAGTCTGCCTCCCCATGACCGAGGTCTGGCAGCTTCGTGAGGGTGACCGCTGGCGACACACTTCCTGAGGAGAGGAGCAGGGCAACACAGATGGGGGCCGCTGGAAAGGTCCCAGGGCGGTTTGCCCTTAGAACGGGACACCACCCTGGCAAGTGTGAGCAGCACCGGTAAGACTAACATGTCCTGCGCCGCCTGAGGCATCGATGGCATGTCCAGGTGCTGGACGCCCACGTCGCTGTCAGGGGTGGCAGGCGCATCTTGGATGGGCTAACTCACTCAACCTGAGCCGGGGCCTGACTCCTGCTCGGGGTGAGGAGCTGCCCTTCTCGGGTCCTTGCTCCCCTCTGGCCCTCTCCTTCCCTTTACAAGATGTAGGAGATCATCCCCCCCCCAGCCTTTCTTTGACTGCTGGACAGTGCTGGAGAGGGGGGATCAGCGTCGGCCCGAAGACAGCACTGGCGGAGCGCTCCATACCAACACATCGGTACTGAGAGCAGAGTCCAATCTGGACAGCTCCAGTGTCAGTGCTGATTCCATCAGGAGCGCCCAGAGACATATGTATCGCTCCTTTTCGGTCCAAGGTTTGATCTCTTTACAGATAAGACACTTGTTGCTGATATGGGTCTTGCCCAGGCACCTCAGACAATTACTATGAGGGTCGCTGATGGGTATCTGTTTTTTAGGGAGATCGCAGGGTTTGAAGCCTGGGGACCGGGGCATGCTCCGTCCCTAGTCTGAGTCCCATCCAAGAATAACTAACGACACTAAGGGAAACTAATAACTTATGAAATTTTCCCTATAAATAGATATCAGCTGATTGAGAAAGAGAAGGCTTGCCAAACCAAGAAGATGTTAAAGTATCATCACTGGCGATAGAAGGAACTGAGGGTGGGGGCAGTGAGCGGCGCCCCTTATACCAAGCCATACGGGCACCACTCCAAAGGGCGCCAGAGCCAGTCCCTTACAGATACCGCTAAGTGAAAAACTTCCGGCACCAGTGCATGTGGCGAGCACACACACCCACAATGGAATGAACATGAACAAGCACTCGAAAAAGAATAACATTCAATTTTAATTGGATTGTGTGTATTGAAATACATTTTTCTTTAAAAAATAAACGTGTTTAAAATTAAATTTGAAATTAGGAAAACCTATATTAAGGCCTAAACTTACTATAATCATTTAAATAAAAATATGCTGTATCGACAAGCCTTCAAATTTTAATGAGTTAAAGACAGGAGACAGAAGTTGATAAAGTACAGTTCAGAACTTAAGAGAAAGAGTCAAACAAAAACACAGTCCCATTTAATTACATTACATGAAGGCAGACAACTAAAACATTGACAAATTTTGTAAGTGCTTATATACAAATGCAAGAAATGTATATACTAAGAAGGATGAACTTGAGTGCCTGGTATTAAATGAGGATATTGATATAACAGGCATCACAGAAACTTCCTGATAATCAATGCGAAACGTAATATCAGGGTACAAAACTATATAGGAATGACAGAGTAGATCGCACCATTGAGGGAGTGGCACTATATGCACAAGAAAGCAGAGAGTCAAATATAGTAAAAATCTTAAATGAATCAATCTGTACCACAGAATCTCTATGGATAGAAATTCCATGTTTGAATAATAAGACTACAGCAGTAGGAATATATGACTGACCTCCTAACCAGAATGCTGATTAAATCTTAGCCCATCCCATGCTTTGCTGCACATTGGGCTACCCACATTTGCCATCCTTGCCTTTCAACTGCCCTTCTCTCCAAATCTTCCCATTTCACGTTGAGGTGCTTGATGTTGTTTAGAACTGTTCGTTTCCATGTTATTTGTGGTCTTCCTCTCTTTCTTCTTGCATTTTCTTGCTTCCATTCAAGGGCAGTATTTGGTAAGCATTCTTTTTCCATTCTCAGAACATGTCCCAGCCACTGATATCTTCTTTTGTAGATTATTTGTGAGAGGGTAGTAAATTTTCTGACTTCTTCATTCGTCTTCCTATCTTTATATATTATTCTCCCATATTCTTCTCAGACATTTGTGATTAAATGCATCCAGCTTTTGCATATCTTTCTTGGTAAGTTGCCATGTCTCACTGCTATATGTTGTGATGGTGATGATAATTGCTTTGTACATGCTCAGTTTTGTCTTGAGGGAGATGTTTCTGAGTCTTCCAAATGCAGCGTTTGCCTTCCCAATTTTTATTATCTCCTCAGAAGTAATACCATCTTGACAGATGGTACTTCCAAGATACATAAAACTGTCCACCTTCTCCAGCTTCTCTTCAATTTTGATTTCTATCCCTATAGTCCCCATTAACATGACTTTACATTTCTTTGCATTGTATCTCAAACCTATCCTCTCCGTTACTTCTTTTACTTGGTTTGTGCATTTTTGTAGTCTGTTGGCATCTTCACTGATAAGAGCGATGTCGTCAGCAAAGTCTAGATCAAATAGCCTTGAATTTTTCCGTTTTAGGCCATATGTATCAACGTCACATTGTTCTAATCTTTTTTTTTCCAAAATGGAAAAAAATGGATTGAATGCTGACAGAGACAGTAAAATGCTCAGGGAGATTAGAGAGGCTACCAGAAAACACAATGATAATGGGGGATTTCAACTATCCCCATACTGACTGGGTACATGTGACCACAGGACAGGATGCAGAGATAAAATATCTAGATACCATAAATGACTGCTTCTTGAAACAGATAGTCCTGGAACCTACCAGAGGAAAGGCAACTCTTGATTTAGTACTAAGTGGAGCACAGGATCTGGTCCAAGTGGCAGACTCCTCAGTAATAGCAACCATAAGGTAATTACATTTAACATCCTGGTGGGGGGGGGAAATACTAGCATTGGCCTGCTAAACCCAGGGTTGTGAGTTCAATCCTTGAGGGGGCCATTTAGGGATCTGGGGCAAAAATTGGGGATTGGTCCTGCTTTGAGCAGGGGGTTGGACTAGATGACCTCCTGAGGTCCCTTCCAACCCTGATATTCTATGATTCTATGATACTAGAGAAACCCACCATAGCAGCATTTAACTTCAAAACAGGGAACTACACAAAAATGAGGAAGCTAATTAAACAGAAATCAAAAGAAACAGTCACAAGAGTGAAATGCCTGCAAACTGCACTGAAACTATTTGAAAACACCATAATAGAGGCTCAAACTAAACATAGACACACACCCCCAAGCCCTAAAATTAGTCAGACGACCAAAAAAATGCCACCATGGCTAAACAACTGAGTAAAAAACAGACACTAAAGGCAAAAAGATCTCCTTTAAAAATTGGAAATCAAATCCAACTGAGGAAAACAGAAAGGAGAATAAACTCTGGCAAGTCAAGTTTAAAGTTTAAAGGCCAAAAAAGAATCTAAAGAGCAATTAGCAAGACACTAACCTCAAAAAAATGTTTAAGAACATCACACGGGTGCCATTTCAGGTGGGGGAGGAGGGGGCGCAATTTTAACCATGATTCCAGGGGCTAGTTAGGCACTTGAAAACTCTAGCTTTTTTGCAGATGAGGGGGGAGGAGAAGAGGGGAGAGAGACCAAAAATTATAACTCAAAGGAGGTCTCAGCTCAAAAAGTTTGAAAACTGTTCAGGATCCAGGCAGGGGATAGCTAGGCTGTGTGTGCAAGCAGGGGAGTAGCTCAGGGTGCTGGCAGAGGGATAGCGAGAGGTTTTGTACAGAGAGGGGTGTAGCTCAGGGAGCAAGCAGGGAGGGGGTAGCTAGTGGCTGTGTGCTGTGGTGGGGGTGTAGCTCAGGGTGCAGGGAGGAGCTATGTCTAAGGAGGTGCTTGCTGGGGGGCCCACCCGTGCACTCAGTACCTAGCTGGCACAGTGGGGGGCAGCTCCACTCCTTGTGGCTGTGCGCACATCAGAGCGGGCCATGCCGTCCTACACAGTCACCATGGCCACCAGTACCCAGTGGTTCCCAGACACGGAGGACTACACCAACCTGAACCTGGAGGATGCGGCAGCCATTACCCAGCTCACCACTCCCACACCAAACATTCCTCCCTTGGGGAGAGAGCAGGGCCAAATGGAAGGCAGAAATTTGGGTGCTCCTCCCCACATATCACTTCTGCTATGTATCCATTTCAGGGGTCACTGTTCCCCCTCCATACCCCTTCAATCTCCACCAATGCGGGGGCCTAGAGGCAGGGGCCACCCCTGCCCTCTCTAAATGGTGCTGCCAAACAATGAGTGGGGCCAATGGATGATCAGAGTGCTAAAAGTGCACTCAAAGAAGACAAGGCCATCAGAAGCAGGAAGCCTGCCAAACAATGAGTGGGGCCAATGGATGATCAGGGTGCTAAAAGTGCACTCAAAGAAGACAAGGCCATTGCAGAAAAGCTAAATGAATTCTTTGCATCTATCTTCACTGCAGAGGATGTGAGGGAGATTCCCACACCTAAAAGGAATGGCCCAAGTGACAAATCTGAGGAACTGTCCCAGACTGAGGTGTCAAAAGAGGCAGTTTTGGAACAAATTGATAAATTAAACAGTAATAAATCACCAGGACCAGATAGTTTTTCCCCAACAGTTCTGAAGGAACCCAAATATGAAACTGCACGTAAGCTATCACTTAAATCAGTCTCCATATCAGAGGACTGAAGGATAGCTCACATAACATCAATTTTTAAAAAGGCTCCAGAGGCCATCTTGGCAATTGCCAAGCAGTAAGCCTAACTTCAGTACCAGGCAAACTGGTTGAAACTATAGTAAAGAACAAAATTATCAGACACACAGATTAACACAATTTGTTGGGGAAGAGTCAACACATGTTCTGTAAACAGAAAACATGCCTCACCAATCTAGTAGAATTCTTTGAGGGGGTCAACAAGCATGTGAACAAAGGTGATCCAGTGGATGTAATGATCTTGGACTTTCAGAAAGCCTTTGACAGGTCTCTCACCCAAGACTATTAAGCAAAGCATGCAGTCATGGGATAAGAAGGAATGACCTCTTAAGGATCAGTAACTGGTTAAAAAACAGGACACAAAAGGTCAGAATAAATGGTCAGTTTTCACCAAAAAAAAAAAAAAAAGAAGAGGTAAATAACGGGGTTCCCTAAGCATCTGTAGTGGGACCTTTGCTGTTCAACACATTCATAAATGATCTGGAAAAGGGGTTAATAGCGAGGTGGCATACTGAACTAATTAAGATAGCTCAGTCCAAAGCTGACAAAAAGTTACAAAGGAATCTCATAAAACTGGGCAACCAAATGGCAGATAAAATTCAATGCTGATAAATACAAAGTAATGCACACTGGAGAAATTAATCCCAATTATACATTCAAACTAATGGGATCGAAATTAGCTATTACCACTCAAGAAAGATCTTGGAGTCACTGTGGATAGGTCTCTGAGAGCATGTGCCCAATGAACAGTGGCAGTCAAAAAAAGCTAACAATATTAGGAACCATTAGGAAAAGGAAACATAAGAAAATATCGTAATGCCACCACAGAAATCCAGGGTACACCCACACCTTGAATACTGTGTCCAGTTCTGGTTGTCCCATCTTAAAAATGATATATTAGAACTGGAACAGATACAGAGAAGGGCAACAAAAATTATTAGGGCTATGCAACAGCTTCCATTCAAGAAGAGACTAAAGAGACTGGGACTGTTCATCTTAGAAAAGAGATGACTAAGGGGGGACATGATAGAGGTCTATAAATCATGAACAGTGTGGAGAAAATGAATAGGGAAGTGTTATTTACCCTTTCACATAATACAAGAACCAGTGGTCACCCATGAAATTAATAGACAGGTTTAAAACAAACATAAGGATGCATTTCAAACAGCAAACAGTCACCCTGTGCAACTCATTGCCAGGGAATGTTATGAATGCCATAATATAATTGGGTTCAAAAGAGAATTAAAGTCATGGAGGACAAGTTCATCAATGGCTGTTAACCAAGATGGTCAAGGATGCAATCCTATGCTCCAGGTATCCCAAAGCCTCTGACTGCCAAAAGCTGGGACAGGACAACAGGGGATGGATCACTCAGTAACTGCCCTGTTCTGTTCCCTCCCTCTAAAGCATCTGGCACTAGCCACTGTCAGAAGATAGGATACTGGGGTAGGTGGATGATGGACTGATGCACCATGGCCATTCTTATGTTCTTAAAAGGTGCTGAATTATTAAGTAACGCAAGGTAAGGGGAAAAACAGTCAACTCAAACATTCTAAATATGTCACAATGTCATATACTGCATTATCTATATCAAAGGTTCTCAAACTGTGGTCCTCGGACCATCAGTGGTCCGCAAGCTCCATTCAGGTGGTCCGCGGATAGTTCCCTCTAAGGTGCGCAGATAGGCGGCAGCACAAGAGAACGAAGGGCCACCCACCTAATTAGTGGAGCCGCACAGGCATGGCTCCACTAATTAGGTGCCTGGACCCTGGAGAAGATGCACATGTAAGGTGAGGTGGTGGCCTTGGGGGATTAGGGGGTAGGGGGCAGTGGGGTGAGAAGAAAGGGTGGGGGGAATTTGGGACGTGAAGGGCTGCAGTGGCCAGAGAAAGAGGTGACTTTCCCCGGCTCAGGGGCCGCTGGGGCGGGGGAGAGACCTCCCTCCTTCCCAGTCCCAGCTCAGGGGCCGCTGGGGCGGGGGAGAGACCGTCCTCCTTCCCAGTCCCAGCTCAGGGGCCGCTGGGGCGGGGGAGAGACCGTCCTCCTTCCCAGACCCAGCTCAGGGGCTGCCGCGGCAGGGGAGAGAGGGCAAATCTATCGCATTAGAAAGGTAAAATTACTCATATTAAAATATGAGTTGTGTGTTTTTATTTGTAGAACAAAAAAAGTTTATTATTATTAATTTTTTTTGTATATAGCACTTTTAGCCAAAGTGCTTTATAACAGTTAGCTAATAGTACAAAAAACATTTGGAAAGATCATTAACTGGTCCGTCAAGACCCTCAGGCAATTTTCAAGTGGTCAGTGAAAAAAAAGTTTGAGAATCACTGATCTATATCATTATTAGTCCTTGCAATGGTGCAAATGCTGGTATTTACATTATTTACAATGTAAGAACGTTCAGTTTCTGTTGTGCAGAAAAGCTGTTGCATTAACAACTTTTGGTTTCAGTTTAGCTAGCAACTGCCGAGAAAATATTTTCTTCATTTGGGCTAGTTCATTCCAAGCTGAGAAACTGAGTTGAAAAAGCAGGAAAGCTTGTTTTCCTTTTCCAGTCTATGAATAAAAACCAGGTGGGAGAAGATGAGATCTAATTCTAAAAAACTTAAGGACCTGGGGCTAGATTTTTAAAAGAATTTAGGCACCTAAAAGCGTGGTTAGGTGCCTAGTGGAATTTTTCAAAAGCACTCAACTGCATCTTCAAGTGCCTAAATACCTTTGAAATCTGGCCCACAGAGACCAGAAGCAATCTGTCAATTCACTACCTACAGTTAATACTTCCTTTAATAAATCAGTTAATTTTAAATGCAAAACATGTTTTGATAAGCTTACATAAGAAAAAATATCCAACACATTTAAGGTAGCCTTATTTAATTAATAAAAGCAATTCTTCAGTGCTGTTTTTGTACATTTTAAATTGAACTGAATTCGCATCCACACACAACTTAACAGAAATGCTAACTGTTATTCACCATTTTCTAACAATTAAAAAAGGGAAAAATTAAGAATTTGAATAAATGTATCTTAAGTTATATGAGTCCTTAAATAAGCATGTATAGATATAATGTATCCTCCTGGTTAACAGAAAGTACCAAAGTTAATGTATAGGCTATATCTTGTTCCATCAACATGTTTTAATACTTATACTAACCAATGAAAATGAACCTTTCTTTAGGAAAATAACTAAAAAGTAAATCCAAAACAAGATTAACACCAATTATTTAACTCAGCAAGCAAGAAATCTTGACTTAAATCATAATTAAAATAAGTGTTAAATCAATCCACCCTTCTGCTGCTTAATATATAAGGCCTGAAAACCTATCTGAGAGCGCTCCCCATTTCAGTCCCAGAAGAGCTATTGAAGACATCTGGTGGAACTTGCTTCCCAGATTTATTTTTATTTTGATCTGTCCCCGCCTCCCATGTCCTTCCCCACAGCAGGTTCCAAAAAAGAGAAAAAAAATCTGTTTTAAATTTAGTTTCCCTCAAGAAAAAATTAAATTTAAACAAGTCTCTTTCCATTCATGTCATCATTGCAAAATCAATGTGAAGATTGCTCTTATGTTGACATCTATCACGTTTACTGGAGAGTTTACAATGGAGGAAGAGGAGACTAACTTGATTTCTTAAAGAGGAATCCAAAAACTCATTAAATGACTCAAAATATTTTTAACTCAGTCTTAAACCTGAAGAGGTCCTGGTTAAGTTTTCACTCACTGCTGACATACCTATTCTGTCCCTATGGAAAGGGGAACTATGGCAGGACTGCATGGATGGAAGCTCAAAATGTGAGATTTCTGCTCTCTGCTATCCTTTCTACGACAGGAAGAGATTAAGATTCAATGAGTTCCCTCCAAAATCATGTACATCACTACCCTCTTTAAGGTAAAGAGAAAGCAAAACAACTGTCCCTCATTACAGGCTGAAGGCTAATGAAACACTTCCTCACGGACAGAGTGAGAACTTCAAGGTAATCATGGAAAACCAAAAAGAGGAGGAAATACTCTTCTAGACTTCTGTTGTTCTGCCATTTTGCAGCCCAACAGAGAGAACGTGTGCATGTTCCATGCTATAGCACAAAGCAAATCTGGACAAAACTAAGAAATAAGCAAATGGGACCAAACAGTTGAAGCAGAGAAACAATATTCCCTGCTACAAGGCCCTTGTCATAAATATAAAGGGAAAGGTAACCACCTTTCTGTATACAGTGCTATAAAATCCCTCCTGGACAGAGGCAACATCCTGTTACCTGTAAAGGGTTAAGAAGCTCAGCTAACCTGGCTGGCACCTGACCCAAAGGACCAATAAGGGAACAAGATACTTTCAAATCTTGGTGGGGGGAGGCTTTTGTTTGTGCTCTTTGTTTATGTAGTAGTTCTTTCTTGGGACTGAGAGAGGCCAGAAAGAAATCCATCTTCTCAAACTCATCCTAATCCAAGTCTCCAATATTGCAACCAGTATAGGTAAACCAGGCAAGGCGGATTAGTTAATCTTTTGTTTTATGTGAATTTTCCCTGTGTTAAGAGGAAGGTTTATTCCTGTTTTCTGTAACTTTAAGGTTTTGCCCAGAGGGGGATCCTCTGTGTTTTGAATCTGAATACCCTGTAAAGTATCTTCCATCCTGATTTTACAGAGATGATTTTTACCTTTTTTTTTTTTTTTTTTAATAAAATCCTCCTTTTAAAAACCTGACTATTTTTCCATTGTTCCAAGATCCAGGGGTTTCCGTCTTTGATGATTTTGTAACCAATTGGTTAGGATATTATTCTCAAGCCTCCCCAGGAAAGGGGCTGTGTAGGGGGGATATTTTGGGGGGAAGACTTCTCCAAGTGGTCTCTTTCCCCATTCTTTGTTTAAAACGCTTGGTGGTGGCAGCATACTGTTCAAGGACAAGGCAAAGTTTTACCTTGGGGAAGTTTTTAACCTAAGCTGGTAAGAATAAGCTTAGGGGGTCTTTCATGCGGGTCCCCATATCTGTACCCTAGAGTTCAGAGTGGGGAAGGAACCCTGACAGCCCTACACTAAAACAATCTCTTCAAAAGAAAAGAATTCTATTGTATTTTCCAGAAGTGGAGGCAGACTATAGCGTCTTGAGTCCAAATAAGTCATTAACATGATAGACTATCCTACCTGCAGCTTCATTTTTGCAACCAAGTTATCAGCTAGCCAAATATTGTTTGTTTGTTTTCATTATTTTGAAATATTTTATTCCAATTCATACCACAAGGCTCAAATAAAACAAAAGCTTCAAAACAGGATTGATAATATTTGGACATACATTGTACATCCTGTCATTTTCAAAACAGGATAATTGACCATCCTAACAGAAGTCATGGTAGGCACAAGGTACACAGCATATAAGAAAGTAAATACAAATACACTGTTACCCAACTGTCACGCCAATAAACAATTTCTGCTGAATTTACAAATGTTGCACTAGCAATGTTATACTTTTCAGTGTGATAACGAAACTGACTTACCTATACTAGGTGGGCTGCCATAGTTTATTGGTGACTCTGGAGGCCTACCACAATGTAATGCAGCAAGAGCAGATCCCTTCCACACAACATGTTTGCAACCTATTTGTAAAAAATTACAAACATATGAAAATATAGCATGAAATAATAAAAATGATGTCTTTAAGCCCCCTTGTGAATTTTCATACTTTTATTTGTGCGAAGCAAAGACTGTCTTCCAGCTCCTAATAAGGTTTGCACTCCAGGGACACTCTGAGGAATTTCTTGCTCTAGAAGTGGTCCTAGTCGATGGCATATTTGCAGCAAGTGATCAGGTGCCAAGTGTCTATAATACTTCACCTATTACGTGATAGGAAAAAAAAACCCATGTGATAAAGGTGAAGTCAGTAATATTTCAAAAATGATTATTTTAATCCTCATTTTCTTGTCAAGTTCGTTACCAAAATTCTTAATAGAAATGAGCAATCACTTTAAACAAATGATCAAAACAGATAAAAACCTTTAAGATGGTAAATTTACTCCAACTGGTCCTAATTAATTTCCTCTGTTCAAAGTATATCAACTGTATTATAAACACAGTTCACATTTACTATTTTGTAACTTAAATGAATGACGGAAGGCATAAAGCAACTCTTAAATCATTTTAGTTAATAGAAAAATGCAAAAAAAAGTGTCCAAACTCACATTTAAATATGCTTCTGATCAATTTAAATTACTTTGAAACAAAATGAGAAAACAGTATGGTAAGATACCCTGATACTTATATAGTTCTTAGAAAAGTCACTCTATACTCAGAGAGTAAGTGCTGCAATTTTTGAGATGATTGACTGTATTCTTCATACATAAAATAGAGAGCCAACCTCAATGTTTAGTGAAAAAAACAACTCAACCTTAACTATGGAGGCACGACCAGTATCTCCATAATTTACACTTTTAAAGATAACTTTCATGAATCAAAAAAGTTTGAGTCAAATAAATTTTTAAAACCCTATTACACACTATTTATTCAAATAAATCCACGCCTTTCATACAATAAGGGGGAAAAAAACCTTTTCAGGTTGATTTGGAGATCACTTATACTTCGTGTTAACCGTGTGGCACTGGCATCAAAGCAGATTTCTAACATCGATCACACATGCTTTATGACAGCAGTTTGATTTTAACATCACACCAGTTAAAAACTGGATTTTGTCCAAAAAAGGCAAATCGAAGTCCTTATCTATTCTTTTGAACAGCTTAGGTTACGGGTCAGATTGGTCTTTTCAGTGCTACGGGATCAACTTCAAAATATACTTATATAAGTGATCACAATTAAACCCTATTACAAATCTTTAATCCTGCTATTAACAAATAATATCTTCCAATACATAATCTACTGCTAGCTTAAAGCATCTGAAAAATCAAGAAATATCTCACAATTGTATTTGCACTATTAGAATGCATATATACGTTCTAATAAGAGTACCTAGTGCATACAGGTTTATTCCTTGTTTCAATACTAATCCTGCAACATGTTTTTTATTTATTTTGTGACAAAAAAATCATCCTATATTATCTCACAATGAAAGCTTGTGATGTTTTGTTATACTATAACTGCAGAAGGCCATGACTGACATTTTAAGGAGGATGAACATTGCTCATATTCCTACACTGTACCCAATTAGAAGGAACATACCTTATTCTTCATCAAATGTACTACTGTCTTGCCAACATGCTGTTATCTTACTTTGCACTGCAGTAATTTATTAACATACCGGTGCTGAACTACAAAACTGAGACTCTGGAAAAGACTTATTTACACCAGAATGGTTTTTTTACCTTCTTAAGCTTCTGATGGAGGAGGAAGGAATTTTTCTTTTGTTGTTCTCATTTGAGTCATCTGTCACATATTTATAAAAAACCCTTGTGAATGACTTGAATTCTGACTAGCTTTGAGGTGAGATATGACTTACAACATGCAATTTAAAAATCCATATTTAAAAGCTATACAAGTAGTTATACAAAGCACAATAAAGCATTGTATAAATTCATCTCAAATTCATTTTTTAAAGTACAAATGACTTCAGACACACGTAGTTAGTGTCAACAGGACAGCAAAAACACCAGAGAACTCAAGGACTTACTTGTCATGATTCGTTATTCTAACGTTTTCTTTTTAAGAAATTAGTATTCTGAGACCTCTCTGAATTTGCTTCAATAAAAAGGGTAAGAACTCGAAGAAAATTATAAATTTGGGTGCTTTTTAAAAGCTACACATCCTTGGCTATGAGCAATGTTTAGAGGTGAGTGCAGCTTGTTCTAGCTAAGGAACCCGATCTTGTTTCCCTTGTTTTTTATTCCCTTTTCTCCCTTCCAGGGACTGTACCCAGACTGTAAGTAAATAATGCCCACTGTGCAGCTGTATTTGAAATCAAACACTTTCCATTGGCAATGAAAGTCAAATCTAAACCTGTGTCTCCAGAGAAGAAAGACTAATACAGTATACTAAATTACCGATTTGCCAACTCCTCCCATCAGAATAAGGTTTGTTTAAAAGTATTATTTTACTCAAACAGTTAAGCACCCGGGAACTCCTTAACTTCAACAGCCTGAATAAAAACAAAACAAAACTGAAGTAGATAGAAGATTGAAGCTTGGAGTCCAAGGTCAGCCTTGAAATATACCTAAGCTCCAGTCAGCCTACTTCTTGAATCCGCTCTCCTTTTGTGATTTTTGTCATGTAACTGCATCTGTTTTATAAACAACTGTAAACAAAAACAAAGTCTATAAATGTTTGATTCTAAAAGTGACATTTCAGAAGTACTTTAGAAAATGAAGACTATTTGTATTAACCTTGGCTCTAGTCACTGCAAGAAGGTGCTGTACGTTCTTCAAATACAACTCATGCCCACCATGCAAATTGCCTTTTACTCTAAATCCCAGACCTCTTTTGTGCAAAGATGGCTAATCATGCCAGATTACGGAGCAGTTTCGTGCTGTAGATAAATGTCAGCTAAGGAATAATCATTTGTATTGGTTACCAAAACAGTAAATTAACCTAGTTCTCGGACAAACTAGTAATATTAGCCATCTAAGTCAGAAGTCTCCTAAAACAGGAGTTCTCAACCTGTTTCTCTCGGAGGCACCCCTCAACATGCTATAAAAACTCCAGGGCCCAGCAGGGGCAGAGAGGCAGGGGCCTGGGTATAAGAGTAGTTTGACTTCTATGGGGAAGGAGGGCAGGGACCAGCAAGGCTCAAGCCACCTCCCTATGGCAGGGTCCAGGGAGGGAGTACCACCTCCACCTCAGAAGACCACCCAGCCTGTCTGGGTTGGGGGAGGGGTGGGGGCACAATCAAAAATTATAACTCAAAGGTGCAGGGGCTTAGCTCAGAAAGTTTGAAAACAGCTTAGGGTGCAGGGAGGGGGTAAACTGGGCTGTGTGCAGGCAGGGGGGTACTCAGGGTGCAGGGAAGGCGGTGACTAGGGGCTGTGTGCGGACAGGAAGGTAGCTGGGGCTATGTACGGACAAGGGGATAGCTCAGGGTGCAGGGAGTGGGGTGGCTAGGGGCTGTGTACAGGCAGGGGTGTAGCTCAGGGTGCAGGGAGAGAGGCATTAGGGACTGTGGGACTGGAGGGGAGCCCTCCCAGCACTGTTCCCAGAGGGGTCTGCCAGCCACGGAGCCAGGTCTCCCCACCCAGACGGCTCTTACTAGCTGCCTCTGCAGGAGCAAAGGGGGCTGAAAGCTGAGGAGCGGCTTCAACCTGGGGCACCAGAAAGAGACAAGGGAACACTGCCACTGCCTACTCCATGGCACCAGCCACAGCAGCAGCTGCCCTGCATTGCCCAGCTCCGGTTTCCGGTCTCCGACCTGGCCAGGAGGTGGGGAGAGGAGATGGGGGGGGGGGGAAAGGTGTGGAGCCCCTGGGATTGCCGTGCTCTTGCACTGCAGTTTGGGAGGGTGGAGAGGGCAATGCCATCAATGTCCCCAACTCTGCCCATAGGCTCAGGGCTTCTGCCCCTCAAGGAGCACGAGAGCTCAGGGCTTCAGCCCCACAGGGGGCACTAGGGCTTGGACTCTGAGCTTCAGCCGCAGGGCCCACGGCCAATCTTGAAAGGAATCGCAGATCCCCGGTTGAAAACCACTGTCCTAAAAGACCTTAAAGGGACACTGTTTATTTTTGGACTACTTTTTCCTTCTCCTTAGCTTATAAAAGAATGGAAGTGGGAGTTACTGTAACCACTTCCTTTCCCCTCAGGTGGTAAGCTTATAATTACAGGAATTAATATTACTTAGGAAAAGTAGCTGAAGGAACAAAATTTGTAGTGGAGGCATATACTGGGACTCCTTGCTTTGCAAATTGGGAAAAGGAGTAGAAAAATGCAACCAAAGAGCCAGGATGTGGGGGGATCTGACACAGACTAACAGTTTGGGGAGTAAATGAGTCAAACGCAGAGAAGTAGGTGGATCAGAAAGTAAAAACCATGGAAGGGAGGTGAGAGATGGAAATAAGAGGTTGGGTCGTCTTCTAAGAGAAAGAAGTTTATGGAGTGGGAGTTTAAAAAAACGTGATTGTGCAGAAGACAGCAAGAAAGTGAAGAGTATTAAATGAAGTATGGTAGCAGTAAAAGAGGAATTTGATGGACCAATTATTTGTGAAGACTAAGTGAGGGTAACTAGTAAGAAGGGGGAGTTGGATGGAGTCAGCCAGATTATCCGTATGGGAAGTGAAGTCATTCACTATAAGGGTAAAAAACAAACATCAGGAAGAATGAGCAGTTGAGTGACAGCTACAGAAAGGGAGAAAAGCCTATGAGGTGGCCTGCTGAAGGAAAAGGTATACAAACAGGGAAACAAAAAGCTGAGAGCAACAAAAACAGGTGCAAAGAGAAACCTGGTAAAACTGCTCTCAGGGCAGGCACAAGTGAGAAAAAAAAAAAACACCACACTAAAGAAGAGGGTAGCTGTAAGTAGGGTGACCAGATGTCCCAATTTTATAGAGACAGTCCCGATATCTGGGGCTTTTTCATATATAGGCACCTATTACCCATCACACCCTGTCCGA
Organism: Lepidochelys kempii; assembly: GCF_965140285.1. Taxonomy (NCBI): domain Eukaryota; kingdom Metazoa; phylum Chordata; order Testudines; family Cheloniidae; genus Lepidochelys; species Lepidochelys kempii. The sequence goes on from NC_136382.1 coordinate 63,011,868, forward strand.
ATTCTTCTACACTTATTATCTGGTCACCCTAGCTGTAAGAAGCCAAGTCAGAAACAAGTTAGAGCAAGACAAGGAGGTAAAGAGATAGGAAGACAGAAACTTGTCTCTATCCCGATGTCTGACAGAGCAGAGGGGAAAAGGGGAAAGACAAAACAAGGGATGAATATTTAGATGTGCAACACAATATGGCTCTAAAAAGAGAGCATTGCACGATTCAGTATTTGGCATCATGATTTCAACATAAAATACATGTAGTCTACAAATAATCTGGGTGGGCAAGGAGGGTTCCTGCCAGGTCTACAAATGCTATCTATATTACGAGATTCTAGATGGATTCCTTCCATCTTGCATATCACCACAATAAGACCGTCTTGCAAGTCATCTTAGATTGTCAGTGATACCTGCGTGCACCCCCATTGTTTTCAAAAGATTTGCACAGATATAAGTGATGTTACTATATTAATGATGAACAAGAAATAGAATACAGCGCTCTCACTCTTACCTGTGTTGGCTCTGCCAAGCTAGTAGAAGTAGAGAGCATGTTTTGTTTTGTTTAAACACCAAACTAAGCAGACTCTAAAACACAAACAGGAATCAGAGGTGTTAAGTAATAAAAGCTATTTTGTGTCAGTTTTCAGACCATAACAATAAAATAATATTTTCTAGAAACAAAGAGTGTTCCATTGACAGTCCTGTATTTACCAATAACTATCTAGAACCAACTGTGGACATATACAAAATGCAACTACACAGATATTCAAATGTCCAGGACCCTAGTATTAAGTTATTATAAACCCATCCTCCAAAGCAATACCTGTACTGAAACATTTTCCAAAATACTGAGTTATTTATTTCTATGCTAACAGTGACCTGAACTAACTATAATTTTATCAACAAGAACTTCATCACAGAAAGAATCTAGTGCAGCAGTTCTCAAAGCCAGTCCGCTGCTTGTTCAGGGAAAGCCCCAGAGCGCCGGGCTGGTTTGTTTACCTGCCGCGTCTGCAGGTTCGGCCAATCATGGATCCCACTGGCCATGGTTTGCTGCTCCAGGCCAATGGGGGCTGCGGGAAGGGCAGCCAGCACGTCCCTTGGCCTGCGCCCCTTCCCGCAGCCCCCATTGGCCTGGAGCAGCGAACCACGGCCAGTGGGAGCCACGACTGGCCGAACCTGCGGACGCAGCAGGTAAACAAACCAGCCCGGCGCGCCGGAGCTTTCCCTGAACAAACGGCGGACCGGCTTTGAGAACCACTGAGCTAGTGGACTGAATTTCCTCAGAAAACTGTTTTTAAAAATAAATCAGTTACCTATATTCAAAGTCTGGAATACTCAATCCAGCCAATTTTAGCCACCTTTTGAGCCATATATATATTGCCACACACTATATCAAGTGTTACACAAGGCAAAAAATTGAATTACAGCAATTGTCATTCTGGAACAGACCAGACCATCAGTATCTTATAACCAATAGCCAGTGCTTAATTTGCTTCAGAGAAAAATAACCATGTTATTGCAACTCCTAATTTTAAAGTGTTCTTATTCTCCCTCTGAGATGCTTCTTTATAAGAATTCATTTCCACATCTGAAGTATCTTCTGATTTATATGTAGGCTAAACAAAGATGGGGATTTGGCTATAAGACACTACAGGGATGTATTTTCTTTTAACTTGAGGTTACTTTTACTGCTAATGAAACAGAGCTAACTAGAACCAACTGTTATGAGATCACATAATTTTTGTCCTATTGCAAACATAGGAAATTTGCAAAAAGTCAGAGTATTTAAAAATTTGTAACGTAAGAATATAAACGCCAGTAAAGGGGCTAACAGAAAGAAAGGTACTACTGTATCTACAGTTCAGCCTTGGGGAAAATTTTCAAGAAATACAGAGTTTACATAAAGGTCATACAAATGTAGAACTGAAAAGGATCTCAGGCATTCATCTATCTAATCCATCCCCATGCTGAGGCAGGATTAAGTATACCCAGACCAACCCTGATCAATGTTTGTCTAACCGGTTCTTAAAATCTCCAATGACAGGGATTTCACAACCGCCCAAGGTAACTTGTTCCAGTGCTTAACTCTTCTTAAAAGTTAGATAGTTTTTCCTAATATCTAACCTAAATTTCCACTGCTGCAAATTAAGCCAATTATTTAAGATACCTAAATAAATTTAATTCGCTTCATCCACAATTATAAAATTTTGATATACATTTTCTTATTCAAACATTTTGGAATTTTAAAATGTTTAAAGTCAATTAAGTTCTGGTAAGAAATACTAGATAGATTATCTTGGAAACTAAAGTTTATTTATTCAAAGTCCTAACAATGCTTCTTAATCATGACCAGAAGGAAACAGGAGCAAAAGGGTAGTTTACTTTCAATGGACATTAAGCATTTATATAGCAACAAAGAGGTGTTAGGAGCTTTAATTGTTGTTGTCATTAAATGGGAAATATCCCTGTCCTCAATTTACTCTAAATTAAATAACAATCTGTAACTCTCTGACACACCCAGCTAAAGTGACCGTATGGGAGTGATTTGTACGATGTGAACACCTGTCTAGCAGAACTAAACTGAGGCCATCTAAATTCACATACACTGAACAGCAGCTCCAGATGGTTATGATTTTTAGTCTCACCATCAATAAGAGATATCTGAACCAGTGACCTATTACCAATCCCCTACACCTTTCAGAACCACTTTCAAAACTTTACAGAGACTTCAAAGAACTATTAGTGATAACTTTATAATATTTCCTAGACAACATTTATCTGGGATGCAACAAACTACATTTTCTTTTGTTTTTCTAGATTCATTTCTCTGAAAATTTCATTTTTGTCCACTTTACACCATGCAGACACCTGTACAGTGCTAGACTTCCTGAACGAGCCACTATCATCTCAGCCATTCATTAAGGGGTAAATTGTTATTAAACAATAATTGCAATATTGTCCAGAGGCCCCAGTAAGCACTGGGACAAACTCCATCGTGCTAGGTGTTGTACAAACACAAATCAAATACAGTGTCACGATAGATCATAAACTGCACTAATGCCCTAACCCACCCCATGAAGACAAGACACATGTTAACTTGATGCAGTGTGAGAAGTCCCTTTGAAGTGAAATTATATAGTGTGTAAAGTTAACCACATGGGGTAAATCTTTGCAGACCCAGTGCCAAAGAAGGTTATTCTATGGGCCCTAAGGTGTACATCTCCCCATTTTCACTTTGAAAACAAGGGCAATACAGATAATACTGAGGACAGAAAGACTGTTAGTAAGGCACAAGAGTCCCAGCTACATTACTGCATCCTCTCCCAAAGCTGGTGTAGACCCCACAATGTCACTGCTGATTTGGGGAAAGGAAGTCAGATATATAAGAAAGCAGCTGAAAGGGAGAGAACAATTGCCTGAATGTCTCAAAGATGAGATGAGGAGGTAGGTACTAGATTCTGATCAGCAGCAGTGGCACAGCTCCCTTTCTGCCTCCTTCCTATGACATCTTGTAAGCTGCATATAGGAATCCTTAACACCCTTCTGATAGCTAGTCTCCCCATGAGCCCAAACTTGCCTTAAACAGCTTCCTCACGGCACTCTTAGAGGGTGAAGAGAGCAAGCTGCAACATCTATGATCTTGTAATCAGCCTTCAACCAAGAGTTCTGTCCCTGCCCCACATAAAGACAGACTCTAACAGAAATAGGCTTTAAAGTCTAACTGTAGAACACAATATATTCAGAAAAACCTGATATTTACATAGCAACGACATTCTCATGTCACAGACTGAGCACAGCTCCACACACACCAGTTTGCAATAGAAGGTTCCCTATCCGCTAAGAGCGGGTGACAGTCTTGCTTTCTCCTTTGCCAAGAGGAGACCTACAGAATAGCAGGAGGCGGCAAGAGAGAAGGAAGCATCCCTGCAACTACAGGGAACCAAAATCACTTCCTGGAACCATGTACCTAGCTACCATGGCTGAGCAGCTAGCTACACATACAAACAAAATAAGAAACAATGTCCTTTTGCTCCTTATCAAGTGCATTCTTTGGGGAACTGGCAGTGCATCTTACCAAGAGCTGTTTCTGTTCTTTTCACCAGAATACCCGAGTCTTCCAATAGAAAATGGAAGTGAAGACTGAGAGAACATAAATATTAACCAAAAGTGAGCTATGAACTTTAATAAACGTGCCTTGAGGTTTTTCTCCTGAAAAACTATTTGTCTCTTCCTTAGCGTTTGTACAGCAAATGGCACGATGGACCCAACTGCTCATTTAAAAGCTCATGTGCTTTTGTGTACTTCCATGATACAAATAAAGTTATAACATAGGAAAGTCAGTTTGACACTTGGAAGGAAGCGACTCTCAAGCAAGGAACACTCATGTAGCTTAGGCCACAAATAGGTGGTTTTTTGAAAAGATAGCATTATAGGAAAATATCTGTTTGAATTATAAAAAAGGAACACAGGTTGAGTTTTTTGAATTTATATATTCTCCTACAGCGTTGAAAACCCAAACAGCACAATGTTAGTTTATCAGAAACTGACAAATGTAGTTTCACTGTTCGAGCAAACAATAAATAAAAAGCACAAATGGTGACCAGTCCATTAAATTTTGTAACTTGTTTGAATAATCTTAAATTTTAGCAATAAAATATGTAATATTTTAATATTATGATTTTATTTTAATAAAATTAAGAATTAACAAAGACAATCATATTCTCCAAGAAAAGTTTTTAATAAATCCAAGTATCTGATAAAACTTAAACCAGAACACCTAATGCATTAAGATGTTATAATATTCTTGTTTAGATAGGTAAATCTGCATTAACTTTATAACAATTACAAATCCACATAAAGCAACGTTTAAAGTCAAATTCCATGAAGTACTGAGTAACCTCAATTACCTTTGATTTCTGGAGTCACTAATTTATCATATTTTTGATACTTTGGGTTCCTATTTAGCTTCTTTCAACTCCTGCCTTTACTGACTTCAGTGGGAGCCGAGGGTATTCAGGTAAGAGACTGGAATTGGCAGATGGCAAAGGATGTCAACAACAGCATTTGCATCAGTAACCTTTTCAGGGCTCAGATTTCAGACTTTTAAGAACCAAAACTAAAAGAAAGACACCTGAGCTGACATTACAGATTGACATCCAACCTAAATATTTATATTAAAGGTATTTTAGGAGTTAAGCAAGCAAAGAAAGCATCTTAAACAACAAACCAAAAGATTTTTAAAAAATCTTAAATGGAACTGTCAGTTCAGTAAATCCTTTTTTTTTTTTAAATACTTCTATGCTGATACTCAATGCCACATTTCAGAAACAAACAGGATTAAGCAATACAGTTAAGGCATACCTTCCTTAATTAAAGCAAAAGTGTAAGAAAAAAAATGCCACAAACAATTAGTTGTCTGTATTTTCCTTTCTCCTCCCCCCATTACTTTAAAGCAAAAGAAAATCATTCAAATACTTATCAAAAATGTAAGAAGGCACTGTAAGGAATGTACAGGTGGGAGAGACAAGTAGTAGCATTTCTCCATATCCATGGAAGTCCTGCACACATTTGGGATTTCATGGATTTTGGAGAACCATATTCCACTCCTCCTCAACCTCCCCAGTGAAAAACTGCATATTATATGCTATAAAATAATAATAATGCTGAGTTGGTATTTATTTATTCTCATCTCCCTTTGCAGGAACCCTCTGCGCTCCAAAAGCAAGACGTCCCCGATGCCTGTGAATCAGGGGCTGTACCCTGCCCCTATATATTCCTCAGTACATCTCTACAGTGACAATTCTACAGTGGCCCTACTAATGCTAGCTCCTTTATCAATTCTGCTAGTCCTTTCCATGCTTTTCTGTTATCACATCTTTTAGGATGTCCTCTTATCCCCTCCATAACCCCATACCTATCCCTCTAGCCTGCCACCTCAGAACCAGCACTTTCAAAACCTATATACTGTGATGAACACAGTTTAAAATATTGTGTGCCTCATAATTTCCTTGTTACATTTTTCTCAACATGTTTTAAAAAACATTATCGACGATTAGGAAAAGCTTATACACATAGGTATGAGAATGTATTTAATAAGCTGAACAGCAAAGGCTCCTTCATGACCACTAACAACATTTAACACAAACTATTGACCAATATACCATAGATCACTGGTTCCCAAACTTTAACAGCCCGCAAACCCCTTTCACTAAATTGTGAAATCTCGTGAACCGCCTCCTAAAAATGAGTATTTCCAGGGTTTTAAGTTTAAATTTCCTCCGCACTCCGCAGGGCTCCTGCTGCTGGACCCTGTTGACCGCCCCAGTCAACTTAGCTCCACTGAGCTCAGGCTGCAGGTTCTGCTGACTGCCGGGGCTCGGGCTGCCAGCCCCAACTGCCCAGCCCTGCTCTCCCTGGGGCTTGGCTGCGAGCCCCGCGCGGAGCGCTGGGGTTCGGCCTGCCGGCTTCCCTGCTCACAGGGTCAGGGCTCGGACTGCCAGCCCCAACTGCTCTGCCCCGCTCTCCCTGGGACTCGGGCTGTCTGCCCTGCAACTGGGTCTCACCTGTTGCCTCCAATGCCCGGGGATCCTCTGACCGCCATTAGAGAAATTTTTCTGGCAACCCCCCTGTAACATTCTGCAAACCCCTCAGGGGTACGCGAACCCCAGTTTGGGAACCACTGCCATATATGCTCTGAAGAAACTCACTAATTCAATATTGTTCCAGCTACCACAAACATCCATCAAATCTATGTACTAAAAATCATTATGAAATTTAAGTTGAAATAACTTGTAATTGCTAGCTACAAACAACAAGTAGCTGCAGTTTCTAAATAAGTTGCTTACAGTTTCCTTAAAAGCAAAATATCCTGGTTGCTGGTCCACATTAGTTAAATGGCTAACAGTTTCCGTTTTAAACCTTGAAAAGAGGCATAAGAGGAAAATTTTCTGTTTGTTTTACATTTACTAGGCACAGCTGAACAGCAGAAATGTTTTTTAAACATTATAAATCTGCAGCTTGACAGCATTTTTTAAATGCTTCACTCTGTCCCAGGGTGAGTTTTTATAAATAAAACCTGCAAAGACTTATTCTATTCAAATTATTCTACCACAAGCATCAATGAGACATTATAGAAATGCTCATCATTATGACCATAGCCCCACTCAAATCAACAGTATTATTCTTGTACGTAAAGTTAACCATGAGTAGCGTAAGTCTCAGAAGGACTGGGACCTACAGCTAGTCTAATCAATTTACAGGTTTGACAGGACAATGTTGCTTTCTGAATGACAATATTATGACAACACATAGGGCAAAGTTTTCCTCTCAGGTTGTCTAGAAATGTAGACCCATATTAAAACAACTATTATGCAGGCACGACTTAGGCCTTTGGCTACTGTTTCATGAAAACCTACAGATCATGACATGTTGCAAAAAATGCTTGAGCCCATCCACAATAGCAGCTTAGCACCAATGCACCTACACTTGAGCTGTATTACAGCTACTAACTTTTCTACTGTAGATGCACTGTCAGAGTGAAAGCAACTTACAGGGAGAGCAGAGTATAAAAAAATCTGATCTATCCTATGAATATGGCAACACAATGTTGCCCTATAAACAATATAAATGCTCCTAAGCCAACATTCTGTTGCACAAGTTGCATGGAGTCAAGAGATAGAGCAGACACCTGTCAATGAAGTTGCCATACCAGGAAGGAAAAGGAGTCAACATACCATTCTGAGAGTCTCACACACAGCCAGGCCAGTACTGAAAGCAAACTTAAGCTTTCTGAACTGCTCCGGCCAATCAGCCAGCTGGCGACCACCCTCCTTCCCCACCACATGTGTGTGCCACAGGTGAGGATGTGGGGTGATATTCGGAAGTTGTGGGATTGTGATGCAGCAGCTCTGAGCCTTTGTGTGTGAGAAGCAGGATTGCACAGAATACAGCGCCCCCGTCTCCTGCCGGCCTGGCTGGCTCCGGCAGGCTCTCTCCGCTCGCTCCTCCCCTCACTGCCTCCTGCTCTCCCTGCACAACATCCATGACGTACCTTTATTTCTAGCACAGTGACTCTGGGGCTCTCCCATTAGGACAATTGTTGTTATTTACCCTCACACCCGGACCCCCGCAGTGGGGGGCTTGCCCCGGGGCAGCCGCCTCCCCTCCCCTCCCCCTCTCCCTCCCACCGTCACTGACGGGGGGGGAGGTCAAAGCTCCCTGAAGTTTTTTTTTTTCCCCTTTTTTTTTTAAGTTGTAAAAAAAAATTTTTTTTGCGGGAAATTCAATTTTTATTGGGCTGCTCGGAAAGTTTCCCCGCCGCCTCGCGCCGGCCGGCCGCTCGGCTCACCAGGTTCTCGTAGCTCCGCGGATGCTCCTTGCCCGTCCAGTCCGTGCGCTTGGGCAGCAGCTAGGGAAGAAAAAGCACCTTTCAGTCACTCACGGCCGCCCCCTCCCCGAAAAGCCCCCGGCGCCCGGGCCGGGGAGAGGCCGCAGGCGGGGCGACCGCGGGGCGTGCGGCGCCGCTTACCTCCTTCTCCGCCACTTCTCGGATCAGGACCTGCAGCAACAACAAAAGGGGGAACGGCTGTGAGTGCGCCGCCAACACCCCGCCCGGCCCGGCCCGGCCCCCCAGGCCCCGGCGGCGCCATCCCTACCTGAGCCGCTTGCTGGCAGGGTCCGTCCTCCAGAAAGCGGGCGATGAGGAAGTAGAGCTCTGCGGGGGGAGGGAGAGAGAGGGAGAGAGACGGTGAGCGGCGGGCTGGGCACCAGCCATTCCTGCTCCGCGGCGCCCAGCAGCCGGAGCCCTCCACTTACCCGCCCGCAGCTCCGCGCTGTGCCTGCCGCCGTCCCCGGACATGGCGAGCGGCGCTCGGGCCGCGCTCCCCGGCGGCGGCGGGGCCCTGCGAACGTGTCCGCCCGCCCGGTAGCTGTCACTGTTCGCTCGGCAGGAAGAGTCTCGGCTCCACCATTCAACCCGCGGCCGGGAGGAGGAGGAAACAACAACTCGCAGGCAGCAGCAGCCCGCCGCCAACGCCGCCGCCGCCGCTGCCGCCACCGCCGAACCACCGCGAGCGAGCGCGATCCCTCCGCCCGGGGAAAGAGTCCCTGCCCCCTCCCCCTCCCCCTCCCCCTCCCCCTCCCTCGGCCCCTCGCGCCGCGCGCGCCCGCGCGCGCGCCCCCTGCCCCGACACCCGCTCCCCAGCGGCCTGCCCCGCGGCCCCCGCCGCTGACACGCCCAGGGAGGCGGGAGCGCGGCGCAGGTACGAGCAGGCCGGCCGGCCGGCCGAGAAGATGTCGGAGCGGCAGAGGCAGGGTGGGCGGGGAGCTTGGCTGAAAGGCGCTTTCTCTGTGAGGGCTGGGAGGAGAGGAGGCCGCAGCGGAGGGATACGACGTACGCGGGGGGAGGGGGCGGCGGCGGCGGCTCCTCGCAGCGGGCTGGGCTGGAAGTTACCAGTGTCAGGGTAGTCGGCAAATGAAGCGAAAATGCCCCGCGGGAGCCCTGGGCGAGGCGGGCGCGGCAGCCCCCCGGGGCCACGGGCTGCCGGGCGACGCTGCCCCAGCACTCTCCCTGGGGCGAAGGCTGCGGATTTCGCGTCTGTCTGTAAGTTGAAGCGCCCGGCGCGCCGGGGTGTCTGTGCCCGGGGCGTATGTGCCAGCCCGGCGTGACCCGCTGCAACGTCCTGCTCTCGGGGCTGGCTCGTCTTGCTGTTTGGGAAACAGTAATGCCCCGGTTTGTAAAAGCTGAGCAAAGCGCTCTGCATCCTTCGTTGGTACCGCCTCGCCGGGAGCCGGGGGAAAGGATCTTAAAAAGTGCTTTGCTCGTAGACCTGGCTTTTTTTTTTACTTAATGCGCATTGTAGTCGTTATTCCTGCTGCTGGCGCATCATAGACCCTGGATCAATGAATCTTCAGGCTTCTAGGAATATTTGCAAGAGGAGGAGGAGGAATGCCGTGAACATGCGAAAGATGGTGATACTTGCAACCTATGGCTGAACTGGAGGTAATTTATGGGTGGATCAATAACATGCGAAGGTTCTTGAAAGACTATTATACAGTAGCAAGCGTGATTTGCGATTAAATAATTTAAATTGTGTATTTATCTTGCATTAACTTTAAGTAATGATCATACGTTAGAGCAGATGATTTGTTCATTGTTACTTACTGCTTAAAGTCGGCCACAAAAACAAAGCTAATATTCGGCCGTAATCAAACTGACCTCTAATAAATACTGTGTTTTCTACCAGATTTAAATAAATGATAAATAATGATCGGTCTTTATGATCTGTCATGTATCTATGCTTTTCAGATCGAGTTTGGGCCTTGTAAAAATTAAGAGTTCCTGAAAATGAAATTTAGCAGCAATGGATGTAAACAAGGAAAATTGTCATTTCTAAGTAAACACAATGATTAATGTTACCCCTCAGAAAGCACATCTTGAATTAAAAGAATGTAAAAATTAGACAGGAAAAAAGTCTTTTGTAATCAGAGAATTTGGAGCTTTCAACTGCTGTAAGCTTTTAAACATTTCAAATTAAACCATATTTCTGTGAAACTGACCCAAGGGGCTTTAGAGGTGGAGTTTTATATAGAAGTCTCCAAGGCCCACAAACTCAGCCTTTGGAAGACTAGAATCTTGCCTAGGCCCTGCTGCTTTGTGCTTAATGTGGTGAGAAGGCTTGTTGCAACCACCCTTTCTTTAGCTTTAGTATATAAATATCTGTATGAGAGAGGAAGTTAATATGTCACATTTTCTGTGAATATAAATAAAAATACTTAAACAGGCAACTGAACATCTATTCTACTTATTATTATTGCTTATAATGTTTATCATGTCCTAACAATACTATTGTTTATCATGTCCTAAGTACGAAAATTGTAACCTGTGTATTACTGTAACGTATAATTATGAAGTGAGCTAATAATTCTTTATATATTTACTTCTCTAAGTATTGAAAATAAAGGTATTGTAACAGGGCTGATCAGTTTTTCTGTAACTCCGGTCATCTAATGTTTTCTTCCAAATATCTGTATCTCCCTTTTACCGTTTTCCTAGGACAGTAACTGGCCTACCTTTTAACCTCTGTCTCTTAATCAACGCTTCAAATAATTGTCATGATGGTGTAATCACACTTACTATTAAATAAATATTATTTTTAATAATTTGAGTTTTCTTTTTTAGAAATGCAAAGTATCTTTTGTAATTCTAATGGTAAGTGATGTTAACAGCAAAGGATTACATGAGTAATGAGATTAACATTTTCTAATTATTCTATGATGTCTGTATATTAGTGAAGTATACCTGGTGTATGATATTGCTGTACCTATATGTCAGGTATCTTAATACTTGAATTCTGAGGGAGTTTTTGATGATATTGGAAGGAAAAGTGTGTTCCTCTTTTTGACAACTTACGTAATAACTTTTCTGATGCAGTTCAGAGAACCAAAATTTTCTTACTGCTATTATCAAAATTCCAAGGATTCAATCTGATAAACACAAGATCCATTTGTGCTATTGCATTTTAAAATTCTTATTGCAGATGCAGTAAGATAAATGCAGGGGAGGGTTAGTTGAGTTTTCTTTTTGGTTTTTTTACACACGTAAATCACATGTCATGAGAAGATTTGGAATTATTTCTGTTTTCTGATGCATGTTGGAATGAGTTTTAAGAAATCTGCTGTGGTAATAAACATTCCATTAACTTATTTTCAAGGATAATTTTGCAGTGCATTCTCCTTAAACTCAGAGATTTTTTTTTTTTTGTTTTCTATGGAGGAAAAAAATTCCTTATCTCTGAATTTTCACACTGTGGCTTACCTGCAAAATAAAAAGGACTACTTCAGAGTATGTTCTTGTCAACTTACATTATCCTTAAGCAAAAATTATTTTAGTTCTGCTATGTCACTGAGATTCTGTGCTGCTTTGGGTTTTTTTCTGTTTTGAGGTCTGGATTATTACCTTTTCAGTTTGAGATTGTTATTAAAGTAAAAAAACTCTCAATTTGATTACTTTAATATGATTTGTAATGTGATGGACTTAAACACATCAAAGCTTATTATACCCACATACTATGATATATCTTTTTGAAGATGTAAACTGTACCTTGTAGTACCCATTTTTCTCGTTTTTTTTTTAAATGAATTACTGTTTTCATCAAGAAAATAGTTGTTTAAAAGCAGGAGTAAAGTTTATATATGTTGCAATTAACAAATTTATAGTGTAAAATCCATACATCAGTTATGCTCTGAGCCCTTGAGCCTCAATTTTTGTGTCCAACTTCACACACTAGTGTAACTTTCAAAGGTTGGGTGCAAAACACTTTCTGAAAATTACATCCTCATAATGTGGGTACCCAAACTCACTAGTCACTTTGAAAATACTGGAATATTTTAGGATGTCTTGTTCACATGTCTGCATTTTTTTTACGTATGTCTTTATGTGATGCAATTTCCGTATAAGTTTTAGCTATATTGATGGAGCGGAGTTTGTTTTTACTCCCCTTCGTGCTTCATAGCTGTATTAACTCTCATTCAAGTTTAACTTAATTTCCTGCTATTGACAGTTGCATTATCAAACGTTTTGGTGGCTGTAGTTTATTATATTTTTGTATCAATGTGATTTCTATTTTTGTGCCATCTAATCCACAGCCTTATTTTTCTGTGATAAACATTTTCCTTATGAATGAGGTTCATAAATTAACAAATGACACATGAAATTGTCTAATTAAATTTTTTTATAGAAGAATTCTTTTACGCACCAAACTCTGCTTGCTGGGAGACATTAACTTAAGTCTTAAGCTTCCTAGATTTGTCTTTTTTTATCAGAAGCTTCATTCATTAAATTTCTTGCTCCTGAAATAACCCATTATCTTATTTATTGTATTTTAACAATTTGAAAGAATGAAATGTGGGTATGTGTTTTTTTACAACATTCGTTTGAATAAATTCTAACTGACAAATGTTGTTTTAACAATCTATAAAGTGATAAAATAATTTCATGTCGAAGTGCTAAAAGCCATTTGTTCACACTTTAGGTCATTAATCAGTTATTTTTGCACTCTCTAAATTAGTAACTTAGTTGCCCATTCAGGTATACATTTGTTCTCCAAGTTCCTGGCAAGTATGTGTTATGCCAATACCAGATTTTAAAAATACTTAACTATTTGAACACCTATTTATGTGCTCCACTTATATTCCTTTAATCATTCTACTCTCTCCCACCACATGCCTTTTTCTTCCCATTCATAGCAACACTTGTTATAGGGAAGCATTCTATCACATCTTTCATTCTCTCTCCTCTCCCCTGCTGGTAGGAGTTAGCTCCTGCAGCTGGAGGCTTGCATTACACAAACCGCCAACAATACTGCCTAAAACTAGTTTAATAAACACAATATATAATGGGCTGAGTTTTGACAAATTTATTTGTACACATTATCTATTATTTCAGAGTAAAGTGAAGTCTAGAGCGATGAAAACTGATTAACTCGTAAAAATATAAAAAATAAAATGCATCACTAGTCAACCCATTATATCGTATTTATACGATGAGTTGCAAAGTTTTAGGTTTGAATCAAATTCAGCCAATCACTTGGGGGACTTTCTTAGTTCATCTTTAGATTTACACATATGAATTGTACCTATTACATTTTTGGCTTCACTATTAAATCTTTGCTTATATTCTCATTCATATAATTTTTCTTGACGAGGAAAGTTTAAGACTTGGAGCTATTTAATTCCCTCAGAATAAAGGACTAATACCGTTTTATTTAAGCTTTGTCTGTGATTCATGTAATTTGTCCCCATCAGTTTCATAAATGTTCTTCAGTTTAGTTTACTGGATCAGCTTGACAGTAAGACTTTGTATGCTGAATACATTCCCTAATTGTCCAAATAAATTTAAGCACAAAATTTAACTGCTATGCTTTATTGGTTGCTGCTGCATTATTCTTTGCAGACAAGCTTGGATATCTGCCATACTCAATTTCATGTCCATTTAATGCCACCAGGGTTACTTTACAATGTAATACAAATTTGTAAATTTTAACCATTTAAAGGTTTTTTTTAATAGCGTTGCTCTGATAACTTATGTACGCCATATACTCTAGAGCAGAGCTACTGTGTAATGAGAAGTGTACCAGAAGAAAACCTTTTACTATATTGCTCTATAAGAGGAGTTACTTTTTTTAAATGATTGCTTCTAGAAACCTTTTCCAAAGTATGTTCTGTTACAACTTCAAGTAAGAAAGTGACCCTTTTAGTGTAATATGTTTCTGCAAGTTTTGGTGAGTGGAAAAAGATCTCAAACTAACATTTAATAAAAATAATACGTTAACACTCTAAAGTGGCAATTTTTTACTTGAAAGTTAATAGTTACTTGAAGATCAATGCCAACTTTAAATAGAACACCATATTTTAATATAGTATATTTATGCAGTAGTAATGATTACTTATCCAACCTGTTCTCCAAGTTCAAGTCCAGACTTGCATGTAATTAAGTTCAAGGGGCATTCCTGACTTTACATTTTACATTTGAGATTTACAATAACAATACTAACCCTTTAAAAAAATGCAGCTTTTTTAAAAAATATAACTTTAGGATCATTTGTTTCACTTTAGTGTTCTCAGACACTAGCGTAACTTTTTCTAGTCCCTTTTATCTCTAAAGTGCTTTCGAACAGTTACCCAAATGTCTACATAAGGATCATTTAATCATTATTCATATGCAACTACCTCAGGGTTGAAACAATTGTCAATCAGCACACATTACCAGTACTGCCAACTCCAAATGTTAAATCATGATCAGGCCCCAAAAAGTCATGAGATTTTGTAAAATTTGGGGTTTTTTATTTGCATTCATGTTTGAACCTTTAACTTACATTTAGGTTACATTTTCAAGATTTTATCCACAAACATGAAGGCTAGAAGTTGGTTCGTTGTTTTTTTGTTTTTTTTTATTTTTAATGAAAGCTGAGATCTGCACAATCACTTGTCTTCCAGAAATTGGGCTATAAGTAAGACATTGCATAAATCAGCAAAACAGCTATATAACAAATACAAGTCAAAGAGAAATTAACTTTTCAAAATGCAAGGAGATTTTACCCAAATTGAAATTTGTACAAGACATCAAGAGTGACATCCTTACTCTTACAAAAGGGCTGTGGAATTGTGGGAGTCTTATTAATCAAATACTCCAAAACTTTAATTTTATGTCTCAAATGAAAGATGGGCTCCCAAGCACCACAGTCACCACTAGCAGAATTCTGGAGTATTTATTTAGTACAACAGAGAGAAGAGACCTGCTTAATGAATACCAACAATATTTTGTACAATATCAGATGTTCCTCATTCAAATACTGACCAGGCCTGACTCAATTTATTATGCAAGATGCACCAGGAGAAAGAGTATGAGGCACTATGCCTGTAGGAAATATTTATTGTTCATTGCCAACACTGCAGAGGACTACTTCGATCTAAGTGATAGAAGTGGTCCTGATGGATATTTAAGTGATAGATATCGACTAGTGATATTCAGACTGAGGTTTGGGAGCTGCAAGTGGCTCTTTAATGTGTCTCCTGCTGCTCTTTGCAGCACATGATATTAAAACACTGTGATTTAATTATTAACAAATCTAAGCTATTAACCAATCAGGATGCTTTTACTATGTTATTAACCAATTATAGAATACTTGGTCAGTTATTTTGCTGTGAGAATATTATGTATAGAAATAAAACAGTAAATGAAACAATAAATTCACACTATGGTGGCTCTTTTGGGTAATTTTGATTGCTGATTTGGCTCCTGAACCACTGAGGTCTGAGTATCACTGATCTAAACAGTTGATTATGACTTTTTTAAAAATGACTGAATATTTATTTCATAGTAGGTTAACAGAACCTAATTTTTGAGACAAAAGTATTGTGTCCCTTTTATATTAAAATTTATGGGTCTTATCTGCCAAATACATCAGCAGTAGAGCTGGTCAGAAAATGGTGGAAGTTTTTCATGAAAAATATCAACATTTTGACTAGCTTTAATTACTAACAATCCTTACTGATGTGCGATTTGTGAACATAGAGTTCAAGAAAAACTAAAAACCAGCGGGATACCCAAGAGGGCCAATATTTCCACTCTCAGAACACAGAACTAGCTGTTCTGCCTTTACTGAGAGGAGGTAGGTGCACCTGCTCGGAAAAACAATGCAAGTCTTGCCTGCAGACTTACTTTACTCTTTTAATTTGTGCTCCAAGTTGACTAAATGTGGAACATAGACCATTGGGCAATTGCATTTTGTCTTTTAAGTATGATTAAGTGAGGTGCGGGGGAGATGCAGGGGAGGAGAGATAAAAAGGCAGAAAAGCAGCTAAAGGCAAAGATAAGCCAGACCACTGCCAAAGCAAACGCAGAACAAGGTAAACTTCCATTTTAAAGAGCTTTGCAAATAGCCCCCAAATTCATGGAGAAGAATGACAACTGTCAAAAGACTTCTGGTAAGTATCTGAGCCTTGGAACATTTCATCCATACCAAAGTTATCGACATCTTTTGGTATAAGAGGATTTCCAACTGAAGTTCTAAAATTTATATTTCTGGCTGTTGGGAATGAAATATCTTCAATAGATAATTAACCCTATGGGCCAGATTTGTAAAGATATTTAGGTGCTTTGTGTGAAATCAATGAGTTAGGTGTCTAGCTGCTTTTTTTGTAAATTCCATTAGGCAACTAACTAACATTTAAAATCTGGGCCAATGTTGTTACCTATTTCAAATTCCTATTTAGCACTAACAGTCAGATTGCAGCAGCCATTCCAGTCTCAGCAGAGCATTGTTTATTTATAGCCATACCCCTCTTCCTCTCTGGTTAAAAAGCACACCAAGAGAAAGGCATAGCACTCTCTGAGGAATCAGATAGTGGGAAGGCTTTCATACATCTTGTCAGGTCCTCCACGCAGTCTAGAAAGTATGTCCTTAGTTCAAACTCAGCCTTATCCTGCTCACCTTTATCCCCTGAAAGTGTTACCATGATGATACAGGAGGATCAAAAAGTCAGAGGCACAGAAATTTTTCTTATTGTTTGTTCCTTTTGTGGAATAGAGGGAGTTCTCCACCTCCTGTGGAGAAATCTGATCATTGAGCTTTGACAAACCTTTTCCATTTTTTTTTTTAAACAGTATTTTAAAAAAAGTGGTGGACATTCTAAAAATCGGAAGTATTCAGCTGACTAAGTAAGCCCAGACAAAAGTACTTCAATCAAGTTCTAAAGGGGACCTTATTACAGCATCTTACCCCTCTGCTGATGGGTGTGGCTCCTGTCTCAGTTTTCTCTTCTTACTGGTATGTTAATATAGTTTAGCCCTGTGATGAATCCAACAAAGTGCTTTCATTCTGGGGTAACAGGAGACCTAAGGAAAACTCAAAGTTCAAATTAAAATTCCAGAACTACCTCAGTCTTTCCTGGGGTTATGGTCCTTCCAAGAGGGTCTGCCAGTCTAAACTAATTTTGGTAAGCAAGTCCAAAAGAACAAAAGCTTAACAAAAGTTCAAAACTTCACCTCTTGGTGTAAGATTCACCACTGGTGGTCCTGAAAGTCTTTTAACTAAAAGAAAGGTTACTTAACTTCAGTAACTAGTTCAAGATGTTGTCCATATATATTCCATTCTTGGTGTGCATGCTCCCTATGCACAACAAATTGGATTCTTTTGAACAGCAGTGTTTGTTGGGCCAAGCAGGCATGCTGAGTGTCCTCATCCTCCTGTACCAAGGACATAAAGGGTGAAACAGGCCCAACTGCTGCCATTCAGTTCCTTTCCAAGCACAGAATCCAGCTGTTATATGTAGGACTCCATGGTAGCAGAGAGGGGGTGTCATGAAATATATATGGACAACATCTCAAAGACCTGCAGTTTAAGGTAAGTAACTTTTCTTTCTTCAAGTGCTTGTCCATATATATTTATTTCATTCTACTCTTGACTTTTGGTGACTCGCAAGCAGTAACCTAAATTAAGGAGGGGAATGCTAAGAGTCTACTTAAAGACTACAGCGCCGCTCTGCTAAAAGCAGCAGTGGATATTGATGATTCCACTAGAGAAAAATGCTTAGTAAACGTGTGGACTGAACCCCAAGTAACTGCCCTGCAGATGCCTGAAATTGGTATGCTTTGCAAGGAAACTGAAGAAACTCTCTGGGCCCTAGTGGAGGGAGCCCTAATACGAGCTGGGGGATCTAAACTGTTTAGCTCATAACAATCCCTAATACATCTGACATCCATTTGGGTACTCTGATTCACTCAGCAAATGATACAAGTAGACCTGGAGAAACTCTAAAATTTTGGATCTTGACAAATAAAGGAATACAATCCTGCAAACATCTACAGAGTGCTGCCTGTTGTATTAATTTAGATGTAATATATGGAACCATGGTGTTAACCCGGTGACTGTCCAACATTAAACAGTGTTAAACAGGGTTAGTGTTGGTATACAGAGATGTCAGCCTGCTTAGTACCATGGCACAAACACTATTAAAAATCCTTTTAACCTTTTATTAAAATGATACAGAGAAGAAGGAAAAACAATTAAAGCATTTGAAGTATTAAGTAAGGCTTTCATTTTAACATTTTTTGTTCTCTTTCCCCCTTTAGCTGGAGTGTTTTAGAAGGAAAAATTACCCTTTTGTGAGTCTCTTAGATGGTATTAAAAGATGGGAATAAGTATCCTTTTTCTTTGGTATTAGGGAATAATTGGAATAAAAACCTTTTCCCACAACCTACAGAGGAGCCTCTTCTATGGCTCAGAGAGAACAGAAGTGATTCCGTCTTTTCGTGCAGCAGTCATGACAGGGATTGGCATAGTCTGACCTGTAGAGAATAAGACTCTCCAAAATCCAGAAACTGAAATTATTAGGTTCCATGACACAGAATACATCCCTCAGCCCCATATTTGGCCAGCAAAGAAAGTACTAGCAGCCAGACAATCTAAAGTTTAGATTATGTGACAAGCATAAACGGCCTCTAAAAACAGTACTAATCCTATTGTTCAAGAAATGGGGCAGTCTCTTGCTAGATCTATTTACAATTATCAAGAATGCAACAAATCCTTGGTTTTGTTCCAAAGCAAAGATTGTTATGAATTGAATCACAGATGCGTTCTTGTTAGACTGAAGCAAATATGATTTTTAAGGCTTTTCCACTGGTGGTCAGAAACATAGGTGCCAACTCTGTGGGTGCTCCAGATCTGTAGCATCCATGGAAAAAAATAGTGGGTGCTTAGCACCACCAGCAGCCAGCTCCCTCCTCCCTCCCAGCGCCTCCTACCCGCTGCGATCAACTGTTCCAAGATGTGCAAGTGCTGGGGGCAAAGGGGAGGAGTGGGGACAGGACACGTTTGGGGGAGGGGGATCAGGGCAGGGGCACGGGAGGAGGTCAAGGGTGCAGGCTCCAGGCAGCTCCCGGAAACAGCGGCATGTCCCCTTCCAGCTCCTATGTGGAGGTGCGGCCAGGCAGCTCTGCACGCTGCCCCATCCTCAGGCGCCACCTCTGCAGCTCCTGGAAGCAGCAACATGTGCCCCCTTCAGCCTATGCGGAGGCGTAGCGCCAGCCAGGCAGCTCTGCGCACTGCCTCATCCACAGGTGTCACCCCTGCAGCTCCCATTGGCCACAGTTCCCAGCCAATGGGAGCTGTGGAGCTGGCACTTGGAACAGGGACAGTGTGCAGAGGCCCCTGGCTGACCCTACACATAGGAGCCAGGGGGGAAGACATGCTTCTGCTTCCAGGAGCCACGCAAGACCCTAACCCCGCTCCCCACTGGGAGCTTGAGAGCCAGATTAAAAGGTCTAACGGGCCGGATACGGCCCGTAGTTTGCCCACCCCTGGTTTACATGTTACTCTCTCCATTTGACATTTAGCTCTTATGGTCATCTTAGGAGGGCAGTTCAGTAGTCTTAAGTGGAACACCTTAGTCTACTTTCCTGGCGGTGTACTTCACATTACATTTCCACATGTGAGAATATGCAGGGGCTCCTGTCAAAGATGAAAGGTTACTTGCCAGTAAATGTAATTCTTTTTAATGGATTATCCCTACACTTTCACCCTAATTTCTTTTCTCTTCTGAATTATTCTTCTCCTCTAGTTCTGAGGTTTAGCAGATAGAACTGAGGCAGATGGGTCCATATAACCCTTTTATGGGTTTATCTCCAAATACTCCATGCTGAGAAACTGTACACTCAATATCCAAATAACTGTATTTACTAGCCAGTTCATTTTCAATGTTTGGGTCATAATTAAGGCTATGTTTTAGTCATGGACAGATCATGGGCAGTAAACAAAAATTCACAGCCTGTGACCTGTCCGTCACTTGTACTATATACCCCCAATTAAAACTTGGGCCATGAGGCCACGTGTGCTGGGAGGGCAGGCCCAGGACCCCTGCTGGTTTGGGGGAGAGTTGGCGGTGCTGGTAGGCTCCCTATCTGGCTCCAAGTGTCCCTGCAGCTCCTAGGGGGAAGGGAAGGCCAGGAGGACTCTCCGCGCTGCCCCCGCCATGAGCTCCAGCTCCGCAGCTCCCATTGGCTGGGAACCGCAAACAAGGGGAGCTGTGAGGGTAGGGCCTGCAAGTGGGGGCAGTGCACAGAGGCCCCAGGTCCCTCCACCTAGGAGCTACAGGGACATGCTGGCCTCTTCCAGGGAACTCTCCCGCTCCAGGTAAGTACCACCCCACACCCCAACCCTGAGTCCCCTCCCACACCTAAGCTGCCCCAGAAGTCATGGCATCCATGCCTTTCATGATAGACATGAAGCCTTAGTCATAATCAATTAAGTTATGTGATTTTTATTTACTTTAACTATTGTTAAATCCATAATTGGAGGTTATACAACAGTGATCCCTAAACTCTGCAGTGCACCCCTTTAGGGGAGCATGGAGGAATGTTTGGGAGGGCGTGTGGCAGGGCCCGGGCCAGCCCCCCCTCCACCTCCAGCTCTGCTCTGGCCCCACCTCCAGCTGCGGTCCCAGCTGCTACTACAGCTCCTGGCCCCAGCCCCACCCCCAGCTGCAGCTCTGGCCCTAGCCTTGGCCCCTGGCCCAGCTGCCAACCCTAACTGTGGCTCCGCTCCCAGCTGCAGCCCCTGCCTTGGGCCCTGGCTCCGGCCCAGCCACAGCTCCAGCCCTGCTCCCCTTACACGTGTCTGTGCCCTCCTGGGAACCACAGCCCGCTCCCGATCACAGCTCCCAGGGCAGTGTGAAAAGTTTGGGGACCACTGTTATGGAAGGTAATGTCATATTTCAGAAAAATACTTTCTCCAAAACAAAAATTAAAAGAAATTTCAGTATTAAGAACGGAGTTACAAAAATCATATTTCAGCACTGTCTTCTGTATTATGGAGGACAGGGTATGGAAAGAGTAGTTATACAAACACCTTAACGGTTAAGTTCATAGTAATTTAACCAACATTAAAAGCATCCCTCAAAGCCTCTAGGGTCTCTCTTATGGATAAACAAATACAGAAAATTCTCAGATTAGGGGATGATGTTTTATCATCAGAACTATCTATAAATTTCTAAACTTCCTAAAATGAGACAAAATAAAAAGTTGTCTGTGAATATGAAAGAACACCTTGATAGACCACATACTGTATACATATCAAAAATAAGATCTCAGTTCCAACTTTACAGCAGTATTCCAGCTAAAATAGCACATCTGAAAGAGGTGTGTTTCCTGAGAGTCCAAATCCACTGATGTAGCCAGGTCTTCAAAACAGAATTGGTCAACAGAAACACTTACTGTCTGAAAATCCAGAAAAAACTTTTCTTACAAGTTGGTCCTTTATCTTAGCAGAATATAAAATTGCTTCTTGATTCTCCTCTGGGAAAGCATCCTTAGTTGTATGCTCCTCAGGATAGGGGCACAGCTCCATGTGTAATATTAACAGGGATGAATAAAACTTGTGGAATTTGACATTTTAAGTCCCTTGAACTGTATTTTCAGGTTTCAGTAAAACTGTTTTCAGTTCGCAAACCAATGCCCCTTCTCCCCATTTTATAATTTTAAGCCATCTTTCCCACTGATTCTGTGATTTTTTTAAATGTAATCAAACTAAAGCTGAGCCTGGTTATATTAGGGATACAAGACCCCCTCCTAACCCAAAAAAATCTAAACTCTCACAAGTGTATTCATGTATTTATTTTTCCAGTATGAAGTCTCTTTCCACTTCTCCTGGTGTTTCACTTCTCTCTACCTCTCTCTATTAGACTTTCTCTGCACAGCTGCCAAAGAAGCAAACCCAATAGTGTCTGTCAAATTTTCAAATCCGTGACACTTGAGTGCAAAGTTCAGGAAAACAAGTTTGTCCATCCTCAATTTTCACTGTTGTAATGCAAGGGCGTAAGTCTTCCACCAGCTGTCCCAGTAATGATTTGGCCTTGCCAGTCCAGGAGAAATGTTTGGGAACTGTTGCTGCCATCATTAGAAGAGTTGAGCATCCAGAGTTGCCCTTTGCTCCCACAGGCAATAAGGGACAGGCGAGAAGTAACAGCACAAGAAGTGAGATGCGATTAGGGAAAACTCAAGGAAGCTAGCTTACTTTTGCTGTACAAGAGGGACTGTTCCCTCCTACTTCCCCACAATGAGCCTCATTTTGAAATTAGTTATCTCCCCCCTTTTCCGTTTCACAATATTGCCAGGCCCCTAACCTAATGAGGATTTAAGAAATAATAAATTTGGGGTTCTTTTGGCTTTTGAGTCATTAGGATTCACATTTTCAAGCTTTTCTCCATAGCATGAGCACTAGAATTTTTTTCAAATGAAAGCTGAGATTCTCATGTAAACGCAAGGCTACAGGAACCAAGACTTAAGAATACTCCCAAATATCACTGAAGTTGGCAACATAGGTTTTGACACAATGTTTGAAACTGCTGGCTTATTTTTGAGAAGGGACTAACTTGGTAAAGCAAAAGATGGAAGAGCAATGGAAAAAGAAAGGTTGGGGCAATTAGCCCTGCTGAAAGAATTAAAAAAATCTTGCGTAATTGCAGAGCCAACAAGACACTTAGAACCATATGTGGTCTGGTTCAAAGCTAATGTCTTGGTGTTCACTTACCTCCCCTCCAAATAAATTTCAGTCTGTCATGGAGATGTTATAGATCACTTTGATCTCTTCAACAAAAGACATTTAAATCTACTAGCACCATGATCCATTCGTCTCTCACTGAGATGGCCATCTTGCTCAATAATTAGCTTACTACATGTGAAGAATTTTGTGCTCCTGTTTCATGAATTTTTACTTTTGTATTTAAGGACAGAATCACTTTAAGGATATACTTTAATTTTTATTGTATATATAATGAACTTCAACACTCAGCTTTTAGTATGTTGCATTTACTAGTTTTTGTGAAACACCTTTCACCAGCTCCAAATGTCTGTTTTTTCACTTGTTACTTCTTTAAAATTGTATTTAGTCTTTCTAGCCTAAATCCAGTCAATTAGACCTTCGTTTTCCTTTTCATTACTGAAATCCTGTATCTACTGCAATTATGGCATCAACCTATGGACTTTTAAACTTGAAAAAAAAACAAATACAGTAATATGTGAAATATCTTACTTCTTTATTTTTAAGGCCAGGAGGAACCATTAGTTCATATTATCTGGCCTCCTGCATATCATAGACCAAGGATTTCACTCACTCACCTCTATTGAAATCAGTAACTTGTGTGCGACTAAAGCATATCTTCCAGAACGGCATCCGTTCTTGATTTGAAGACATCAAAAAGTGGAGAATCCACCACTTTCCTTGGTAGTTTCTTGAAATGGTTAACCACCCTCACTGTTTAAAAAAATTGTGCCTTATTTCTAATTTGACTTTGGCTTCAGCTTGCAGCCATTGGTTCTTGTTATGGCTTTCTCCTCTAGACTGAAGAGCTCTTTAGCACTCAGTATTTTTCTCCCCATGAAGAGGAGAGTCAAGTCACCTGTTGATCTTTTTGACAAGCGATTCAGATAGAGCTCTTCAAGTCCCTCCCTGTAAGACTTTAAAATAAGGTTTGTGGCTATTTTCTGAGCAACGAACAGCAGAGGGGCTAACAGAGGGAGTTTGCCTGGGGAGAGCCCACTGAGGCTTACATCTTGCTGGCTTCTCTGAGTAGTTACTACAACTCCTGAGGAAGCTCACAGAAGGAAGGTAATATGGATGGGGAGTGTTCAGCTGTTGTGACCTGCACAGGATGTGCCATGTTTATCTTTCTTCCACAGGAGAGAAGCGACTTTGTCTGTACAAAGTGCAAGCTGGTCTCCATATTCGAAGAGAAGGTTGAAGGTCTGGAGCAACAGCTATCGACCCTGCGTTGCATAAGAGAAACTGAAGATTTCCTGGACAGACGTCAGCATATGCTTCTACAGACACAACATTCTGAAGATTTAGAGCAGGCTGCACTGCGGGGACAGGAGGACAGTGAAGAAATATGGCAGCATGTGACCTCCAAAAGAAGAAAGGGGAGCGTCCATGTATCAGCAATGCAGATACAGGTAAGTAACCGTTTTCATGTTCTCTCCACAGGTACTAATGCGGAGAGTGGACTAGATGATACATCTGAGGGAAGGGAACAGAAGGAGACTCCGCCGATTGGAAGGCATGAGATGCACTGTCCTAGGGTTGGGGGTTCCACGACCACTGCTCCCAAGAGAAGGAGGCAGGTGGTGGTGGTCGGGGACTCTCTCCTCAGGGGGACTGAGTCATCAATCTGCCGCCCTGACCGGGAAAACCGAGAAGTCTGCTGCTTGCCAGGAGCTAGGATTCACGATGTGATGGAGAGACTGCTGAGACTCATCAAGCCCTTCGATCGCTACCCCTTCCTGCTTCTCCACGTGGGCACCAATGATACTGCCAAGAATGACCTTGAGCGGATCACTGCAGACTATGTGGCTCTGGGAAGAAGGATAAAGGAGTTTGAGGTGCAAGTGTCTTCTCGTCCATCCTTCCCATGGAAGAAAAAGGCCTGGGTAGAGACAGTTGAATCGTGGAAGTCAACGAATGGCTACGCAGGTGGTGTCGGAGAGAAGGCTTTGGATTCTTTGACCATGGGATGGTGTTCCAAGAAGGAGGAGTGCTAGGCAGAGACGGGCTCCACCTATCGAAGAAAGGGAAGAGCATCTTCGCAAGCAGGCTGGCTAACCTACTGAGGAGAGCTTTAAACTAGGTTCACCGGGGGAAGGAGACCAAAGCCCTGAGGTAAGTGGGATACCGGGAGGAAGCACGAGCAGGAGCGCGCAAGAGGGTAGGGATCCTGCCTCATACTGAGAAAGTGGGATGATCAGCGAGTTATCTCAAGTGCCTATACACAAATGCAAGAAGCCTGGGAAACAAGCAGGGAGAACTGGAAATCCTGGCACAGTCAAGGAATTATGATGTGATTGGAATAACAGAGACTTGGTGGGATAACTCACATGACTGGAGTACTGTCATGGATGGATATAAACTGTTCAGGAAGGACAGGCAGGGCAGAAAAGGTGGGGGAGTTGCACTGTATGTAAGAGAGCAGTATGACTGCTCAGAGCTCCGGTATGAAACTGCAGAAAAACCTGAGAGTCTCTGGATTAAGTTTAGAAGAGTGAGCAATAAGGGTGATGTCGTGGTGGGAGTCTGCTATAGACAACCAGATCAGGGGGATGAGGTGGACGAGGCTTTCTTCCGGCAACTAACGGAAGTTACTAGATCGCAGGCCCTGGTTCTCATGGGAGACTTCAATCACCCTGATATCTGCTGGGAGAGCAATACAGCAGTGCACAGACAATCCTGGAAGTTTTTGGAAAGGGTAGGGGACAATTTCCTGGTGCAAGTGCTGGAGGAACCATCTAGGGGCAGAGCTCTTCTTGACCTGCTGCTCACAAACCAGGAAGAATTAGTAGGGGAAGCAAAAATGGATGGAACCTGGGAGGCAGTGACCATGAGATGGTCGAGTTCAGGATCCTGACACAGGGAAGAAAGGAGAGCAGCAGAATACAGACCCTGGACTTCAGAAAAGCAGACTTTGACTCCCTCAGAAAACTGATGGGCAGGATCCCCTGGGAGAATAACACGAGGGGGAAAGGAGTCCAGGAGAGCTGGCTGTATTTTAAAGAATCCTTATTGAGGTTACAGGGACAAACCATCCCAAAGTGTAGAAAGAATAGTAAATATGGCAGGCGACCAGCTTGGCTTCACAGTGAAATCCTTGCTGATCTTAAACACAAAAAAGAAGCTTACAAGAAGTGGAAGATTGGACAAATGAACAGAGGACCAGAGAAGAGTATAAAAATATTGCTCAGGCATGCAGGAGTGAAATCAGGAAGGCCAAATCACACCTGGAGTTGCAGCTAGCAAGAGCTCTTAAGCGTAACAAGAAGGGTTTCTTCAGGTATGTTAGTAACAAGAAGAAAGTCAAGGAAAGTGTGGGCCCCTTACTGAACGAGGGAGGCAACCTAGTGACAGAGGATGTAGAAAAAGCTAATGTACTCAGTGCTTTTTTTCCCTCTGTCTTCACGAACAAGATCAGCTCCCAGAGTACTGCACTAGGCAACACAGCATGGGGAGGACGTGACCAGCCCTCTGTGGAGAAAGAAGTGGTTCGGGACTATTTAGACAAACTGGACGAGCACAAGTCCATGGGGCCAGATGTGCTGCATCCGAGAGTGCTAAAGGAGTTGGCAGATGTGATTGCAGAGCCATTGGCCATTATCTTTGAAAACTCATGGAGATTGGGGAAAGTCCCACATGACTGGACAAAGGGAAGAAGGAGGATCCTGGGAACTACAGGCCAGTCAGCCTCACCTCAGTCCCTGGAAAAATCATGGAGCAGGTCCTCAAGGAGTCAATTCTGAAGCACTTAGAGGAGAGGAAAGTGATCAGGAACAGACAGCATGGATTCACCAAGGGCAAGTCATGCCTGACTAATCTAATTGCCTTCTATGACGAGATAACTGGCTCTGTGGATGAGGGGAAAGCAGTGGATGTTTAATTCCTTGACTTTAGCAAAGCTTTTCACACAGTCTCCCACAGTATTCTTTACAACAAGTTAAAGAAGTATGGGCTGGATGAATGGACTATAAGGTGGATAGGAAGTTGGCTAGATTGTCAGGCTCAATGGGTAGTGATCAATGGCTCCACATCTAGTTGGCAGCCGGTATCAGGTGGAGTGCCCCAAGGGTTGGTCTTCGGGCCGGTTTTGTTCAGTATCTTCATAAATGATCTGGAGGATGGTGTGGATTGCACCCTCAGCAAGTTTGCAGATGACACTAAACTGGGAGGAGAGGTAGATACGCTGGAGGGTAGGGATAGGATACAGAGGGACTTAGACAAATTAGAGGATTGGGCCAAAAGAAATCTGATGAGGTTCAACAAGGACAAGTGCAGAGTCCTGCACTTCGGACAGAAGAATCCCATGCACCGCTACAGACTAGGGACTGAATGGCTAGGCAGCAGTTCCACAGAAAAGGACCTAGGGTTTACAGTGGATGAGAAGCTGGATATGAGTCAACAGTGTGCCCTTGTTGCCAAGAAGGCCAATGGCATTTTGGGATGTATAAGTAGGGGTACTGCCAGCAGATTGAGGGACATGATTGTTCCCCTCTATTCAACATTGGTGAGGCCTCATCTGGAGTACTGTGTCCAGTTTTGGGCCCCACACTACAAGAAGGATGTGGAAAAACTGGAAAGAGTCCAGCGGAGGACAACAAAAATGATTAGGGGACTGGAACACATGACTTATGAGGAGAGGCTGAGGGAACTGGGATTGTTTAGTCTGCGGAAGAGAAGAATGAGGGGGGATTTGATAGCTGCCTTCAACTACCTGAAAGGGGGTTCCAAAGAGGATGGATCTAGACTGTTCTCAGTGGTAGCGGATGACAGAACAAGGAGTAATGGTCTCAAGTTGCAGTGGGGGAGGTTTAGGTTGGATATTAGAAAAAACTTTTTCACTAGGAGGGTGGTGAAACACTGGAATGCATTACCTAGGGAGGTGGTGGAATCTCCTTCCTTAGATATTTTTAAGGTCAGGCTTGACAAAGCCCTGGCTGGAATGATTTAGTTGGGGATTGGTCCTGCTTTGAGCAGGGGGGTTGGATTAGATGACCTCCTGAAGTCCCTTCCAACCCTGATATTCTATGATTCTGCAGTCTCTCCAATTTTTCATCATCCTTTAAAAAATGTTGACACCAGAATGCTACATAATATTCCAGTATTGGTCTCACCAATCCCATAGGCAGAGATAAAAAAAATCACCACTCTCTTTCTCCTTACTACTCCCCTGTTTATACAGAACTCAAACTTCACATCCCCAGTGGTTCCAAGGGTGGAAAGCCTTGATGTTTCTCACTAGCTATTCCGGGTGAGTGAGTATTTGTATTAGAGCTAGAGGACTGTGTTACATGATTGTATTCACAGGCAAGGGAAAGAAAAACTGACACAGGAAATGGGCTAACTGTCCCCTTTATAGGAACCAGCCTCGTTCTTGATAAATAAAGCCATAACTTGTGTAAGCATTATTAGCGTAGATGAGAAAAGAGAACTACAAAACAAAAATAGCAATAAGTAATTTCCCTTTTTATTTTGCATTTCATTTGATTTCTAATGGAACTTAGTTTTCATGACTACTGTAACAGTCTTTAAAAGTAAACTTTAAAATGCAAAAAGCAAAACAAAGTTAACAGTAAAAGGAAAAATATTTTGAAAAGTAGGTGGTTTTAAACGTAATATGACAGAAATCAGATATGAGAAAAAAATCAGAACTCTACTAGACCAGTGCAAAAAACAAATGACACAATTTTAAAACACCATAAGGCTGCACAATAGAATAGATTTTTACAAATTCTAAATATATTGGTGATTAGTGCTTCAAGAGCCTTAAAATGGCAGCAATAGAATTTTCAATCTGAATCTCAAATTCAGTTGTAATTCAATGCAACTGAATTGGCAGAGGGATAGAATAACTTGGAAGGGACAATTAGATGAGAAGCAGAATTTTAAATAGATTGTAAGTACTGGATAAAAGTGGCTGACTGCTTAATAAGGAGAGTTACGACCATGGGAATTTAGTAATACTTTAGTAATAATTTAGAAAAAGAGTTTGATTTACAATAAACAGTGATACATTTTAAAATTAATATATGGTAAAACCATCATGAACACAACAGTTGGATTGAGAAATCTACATTTAAGGTTGAAAGTTCAACCTTAACTCAGCTCTGTTGTGCTTATGCCTTAAAACATGGTCTCTTTATATTATAAAGGATTTGTGAAATACAACATCTAAAATAAACTGAAGGTTTTATGTAACCTGACCTACAATAAGTACTTACAGTCTTCCAATTTTGGCTTTATTTTGATAGCTACTGAACACGTCACATTTGAAGACAATCTGTTTAATAGTTTTAAATATTTTAAACCACACTAACTTTGAATTAGTTTAAAAGACTACTTGTAAAAAATTTTAAGCTTGATAACTAAGCTTTAAAACACTAAGCTAATTTTGTTAAAAAAATTTAACTTGCCATGAACTCTAAGACACCTGGCACCTTTAAGTTAGCATTTCATAGCTAAAGCAATTTCAGAAGTAGCTCCAGATTACCTGGAGGTGGTCTGCAGATCACCAATTGACTACAGACCACAATTTTAAAGCACTCGTTTGGTTAGAGGCATGCAAAGTGCCTGCATTTTGAGGGTTAAAAAGAAGTGTGTCCTAAAATCCAATGGAGTGCTTTGAAAATTTTACACAAGGGGTCTCAGTGACTAGAGAGGGGAAAAAAATAGAAAATACCATATACATAAATGTCTCAATTTTTCTGGAAATCAGAAGTCTTAAGTGAATAAACAGGAATTTTAGGGATCTAGAATTTTATGGAAGTTCTTCTGAGTGGAATTTTCTGGGAAAATGGATGGTCTTATTGTTAAGGCACCATAGTGGGAGTTAGGAGATCAGGGTTCAAAGCCCAGCTCTGACATAGACTTACAGTGTGACACTGGCCAAATCACTTAATCTCTATCTCGGTCACCATCTATAAAATGGGGGTAATGCTACCTTTCTAACCCGTGGCGGTGGGGAAAGCATAAATTCATTAATGTTTGGGAGTGACTCAGATATTATGGTGATGGGGGGACCATATGTATTTAGATTGATAGACCCACCTCAACAGGGCCTGTCTTTAGCAAGCAAATCATAGAGTGTTGTGCAGAAATCATTCTATGAAGAGGAGTAACCGCTTCCCTTCTAATTGGATTGTCATCTTTATTGTGTCCCCTTCTATCACTACCCTTATTTTCAACCTGTTCTTAGATGGTAAGCTCCTTGGTGTTGGGACAGCAACTCCTTATGCTATTGCACGGGGCCTATCAAAATAGAAACACTGATCCTGATTGCGGCATTGGATGCTATTATGTAAATGTAATATAACTGAAGGGGGTGGGGGTTAAAAAATTAACACCAGGCTACTGCAGATGACAACTTGCTTCCTAAATAATAAAGAAGACACTAAGGTCAAGCAATACAGTCATTTATTTATTGACTGAAACAAACAAAAGTATCCCCAGATATAATGGCCACCACTTCAGCAATACAAATAAATGTTACTGAACAGGGAACATTTCTTTCTCACCTTCCAACCCCCCACAAACAATAATAGAAATACTAGAGTTCCAGAAGAGGATAAAGAGAAAACTATCAAAGGCGCTTATAATGAGCTGGAGAGGTGTAATGTATAGGTACTAAAGATCATTAGCTAATTTACCACCACCACAAGCCCCTCAAAAATACTTTAATTGTTCCATCTCCACCACATACCAAGTATAGTGCTGTTTAACAGCAATTGCAGTACATTTACAACTGTTGTCTGCTGAAGCAGAACAGCAATTACTATTTTATGTTAAATTTGGGGCTGTAGATAGAAACAAGAGTCCCATGTAATAGGCTGCTGAAATTAAAAACTCCTGTATTAGATGGGGGTGAGAGGGCAGGGAGAGAGGAAGCAAAGCTACTCCTGCATGCCTTTCAGTTACTGTACATTTGCTTCAATCAAGCAATTCATTCTGTTTTGGTATCTCACTGTATGTTATACTGGTACAGTAATACACAGCTGTGATAGTAAATACGAATACACTGGTTCATATTGAGAAGTCCATTAATATGTGGACCACTGAAAATCTTGACCTGTTACTCATATGTGGACATTTAAATATGTTTATTAGAGACCAGCAAAAAGCGTCAAACGTAGTGCATGCAGAACACAATAGCTGCTAAACCATTTAGTCTTCCACACAATAGTTAAAAAATGAGTCAGGCATTCCTCAAATTTAGAGAAAACATTAGGAGGCTGTAGATTTGCAGGCAAGGAGACCTTTTATTTTAATCCATTAATAGAACCCAGAATAGTCAGCAGGTGGCCACATCTATCCATGTTTCATTAAAATCACATAAACCCTAAGTACAAAAGCACCACTGATTATTGCTCTAGAAAAACTGCATGAAAAATTCAAATACACACAGTAAAAACCATCACCATATGCACAAGACTTAATTTCTTAAAGCGAGTGTATGGAATGCTGATCCAATTTGACACACACCTTCCAATGCTAAGTTGATATTTATATTACTTGGCAGCAATGGGAATTTCTAAGAGCATGGTTATGAGAAGGGATATGTTCCTATACAGTTTAATATGTCAACTATCATCGTCCTAAAAAAATTAGCATTTACAAAATACTTGATAAAAATATCTTTTAAAAGTTGTCCAAGAGGTACATAAAATCAACCCAAAATTTTCATGACAATTCATTCGCTCTTGTCACCTACAGATTCAGTTCTCTGTGCCTGCGAAGGGGAAGGGGAAAAAAACAAAAAAACAACAATTACTATAAAAAGTTACTGCTCCACACATAAAAAAAGCCCCCACACTAGCACCTTCTCCTTTGATGCATTATTTGCAATGGCTCAATTTCAAACTATTTTAGTATTATGTTTACAGACACAACAGGTACACACACACTTGTCTTCATTTATGGATCCCTGCTTTTCAAAAGCCATAGAAGCCTTACCTGCCAGCTTCCATTGTTCATAATGAAAAGCACCACACTACTATCTGTTTCTATTCACTGCACACATGCAGAATGCTCTACCGTACCCTTAACTTTCACTGTTTCAATCTGCCCTTTTACTGACAGTGTGCTGGGTGGGGCACCTCTGGATGTTGAAACACTAACAGTTGAGCGAGAGATGCGAATCTGCAATAACATTATGGGCAATAAAAAGAAACATTATGAACATGCTATCAATGGCTGAAAGATTGAATAATTTTTAAAAAAATACTGCTTCAATCAGTGGGAGGTCTGTGTGGAAAGTACCTCTTCAGCTTTATTTTCACCATTTTCAGATGGTGTAGTACCTTCCTTTGCAGCTTCTTGCTTTTCATCCTTCTTCCCTTTAGCACCTTTGTTAGCCTTTGTTCCAGGTTCCTTCTGATAGAAGATCAAAAACATGGATAAAGTGTGCATTAGAAGATGTTGGATACTTGTTATGAACTATGTCTATGAACTATCTACTTTATGAGTAAGTTGTGTGTGACAAATTAGTACAAAATGTCAGCTACCTCTGTAAAGTGGATCTGGAATGCTTTTACCCACAAGTGCCCAAGCTGAGTGTTCTAAAACTCTCCTACAACTGCTGCCATCACTAGCAAAATTTAACTGAAACTCTATTGTGTCTCTTAACTTTCAGGGATTTAAAAAATTATTACACTAGTAGAATAAGAAAACAGTCCATACACTATACAAAAACAAACCAGGATGGACATAAATATCAGAACAAGTACCATCTGTTAAAGTCTTATACAGTCAAGCACATTAACTGGACCAGAACAACAGATGATGTGATGGCACAGCACTTTTGAATTCAATGGAAATGCACCAACTTACACTGGCTGAGCAACTAGCCCCCCCAATGTCTTAAGGATATCAGGCTGATTTAGTAACATCCTTATTA
This sequence comes from Lepidochelys kempii, assembly GCF_965140285.1. NCBI lineage: Eukaryota > Metazoa > Chordata > Testudines > Cheloniidae > Lepidochelys > Lepidochelys kempii. Next base: position 63,044,844 of record NC_136382.1, read on the forward strand.
TATCAGAGAAGAAAAATTAAGTAATTTTTGCTATTTTAGGCTTGCATGTTTCTCTTTGGAAAGAATACCCCAGATGTTAATGAACGAATATTCTAGAATTGTCACACAGGGAATTTCACCAGTCACCAGTAACAGAAAGGCAAGAAGCTATGAACAGGAACCCAGTTGGGGGTGGGGGGAAAGTTACATTTTCATTTGGAGGTTTACATAGAGAACAATGGGCAGAACAATGTTGTTAGATAGCAGAACAATGGGCTAAGACCTATTATTTTTGTATCTGTTCTACCGCTCCATGTGTTCTAGACCCACTTAAGAGTACCTGTTGAGACCTGCAATGCCAGCAGAGGCCTATGCTTAGCTACCCAATTTTGTAAAGTCTTTATGGGGTTACAAAGGTAAGGTTGAGGATTTGGCATTGGGTATTGAGATTAATCCTGACAGACATTTAGAAGGAGATGTTCCATGCTCCCCACTTCTCTACTCCTCCCTCCCCCCATAAAAAAGAAAGAGTCAACTATTACTGTCCAATAGTATATTAAGATCAAGCTTCCTTCCATTTATCTACATAGAAACTACTTTCTGAGTTTTAATCCTTTAGCAAGAATGTATACATTCTAGGTAAGTCTTCACAGTTGACAGGGACAGTTAAATATTTGAGTCTGTAAAACTGCTATATGTTAGCTTTGAACACTAAAAATTACCATATCTGAAATTACTTACAACATAATGTTAATCAGAAATTTCTTATTAGTTGATCAAAAGTATAAGCTTGCTCATTTTGTGTAAGACTTGCTCAACTGTATCTAGACCAAATTTAATCCTGTGCTTAAATGTAATCAAATTATAGTTTGAGTAAACAGGTGGTTGTTTAAAAAAAACAAAACAGCATATTAAATTAGTTCTTATCAAAGAATCAAGTCCTGGAAATATGCCTCAAATATGTCCTCTTTTGTTAAGGACACATATTGAAGCTACATTTTCATTACTTGTACTGAAAAAGATAAAACCTACCACATTCCCTTCTTTAATAAGCTCCTCCCTCCTCCTTTTTTATATAAACCTGTTTCCCCCAAACTATAAATCACTTTTTGAGAGAACATGATAATCTTAACATTATTTAGTCAGTAATATCAGATATGATAGGTTTACACCCAAAATGTGCCAAGTCACAGAATTAGAAACTCATATACTGGATCTTAAGATTCTAATATTTGTCAATCAGAAATATACACTGGGGAGGGCTAAAACAGTTTCCCCCTCAACATGCTTTTTCTGGTACAACAATTGTTCTTATTTTGCATCTTCCTTGGGCCCCACTAAATCTGTTTTCTGAAGAACCTTTCTAGAACTTCTCTTAATAGTGTCAAACTACTAACCTATGTATGTACCATAGAATTTTTATTTTGACTGTATTTGGCCTAGAAAGTCAACACCACCTCATTTAGCCATATCTTTAATTCTACCTTTATTTATAATCAGCATCCTTGGCAATAGCTCCATTTTCATAAGAAAAATATGTATAAGACAAGAGCGTCTCACTAGTGGGTGGAGTACTGTCCATTTAGTCAAGCAGGGAGGGCAATGCTGAATAAACTGACACACTAGTGTGGGAACTGCTAGGTCCCAGGTTGGTAGTGGAGCCACCTTGACCAACCCTGCAAGTCCAGGAAAGGTGGGCGCCATCTCTGGGGAAGGAAAAGATGTTGCTACAGTGAATAGCTCTGTTTAGGAAGCAAGAGTATGCGGCTGACAGAGTATGCATTGCAGGCAGACAGCAATACATTTAAATTAGGACAGAAGTGTGTGTGTCTTTGTTTTGCTTTTAAAGATAAAACATGAAAAAATGTTGATGCTTCAGAAGTTGTCCATGCACATTTGAAACAGAATGAAATATGCAATGCAAAAACAAAAATACATGATTATTTGATTATAGTGATTTAAATTACAGGAATTTTACCTTTGTGGTTTTCCTTGGTTTGGGTTCAGGTTTTGGTGGAGCAGGTTTCTATAAAACATTTCCAGTTACACAATATATTAGATAATTCACCACTAGCCTCTCACCCAGACATTTCCCTTACTTCCTACTATGCGCCTCTTAAAAGACCAGAAAAGTTTCATGTTCAGATATACCTCAACTGACACCATAGACTAAGTTAGCCTGTATCTACTGGCTCACCATATGCAGGAGTGAAAGTAATTTTGGAATCATTTTAAGAGTTTAACAGTGAGTTCGGGGTGAACCATTAACAGAACTCACCCTCCCCTTTAGCCTATCTAATGTGACATTGCTAGAAGGTTCTTCCTCCTCTATTCCTCCTGAAGTGGGCTATTTATTAATTATTATTGTTTTTAATATATGAACACACATATATTAAGCAAATTTACTGGGAAGAAAAAGGGAGATTCCCCCCTCCTACTTGTCCTTCTACCCATATCTAACAAAGAAAAATAACCAAAAAGTATCAAATCCAGCCCTGTTACAGCGGCCCCCCGTCTTTCACAGAGGAAGTTGCATCTTCACAACTAGGATCTGTTGACTTATCAGGAGATAGAGCTTCCAGAAGTGCCAAGTCACATTTTGTATGCAACAGGCATACCAGTGAAAGAAAAGAACACAGTTCTTTTTAGGAATTAATATAAACATCCTTCCCTCCAGAGAGCTTTAATGGTCTTCAGGAATAAATGAATCCAACAAAATATGACATCCTGTTTGCTTGGCATGAGAAAGCATGTGCCTAGGAAGGTATACAGCAACAGCTCTTTAGGAATACTTACAGCTGACAATCTTGCCGATCGTCTTGTGGGCTATAAAAAGGGGGGAAAAAATGTTTGTAGGCTTTCAGCAGATCATAGTCAAACCAAGGCAAAATATGTTACTCATTCATTTGATGATAACTTAAAATATACCATTAGGACAACAAAAGTCCTTACTTCCAAATACACATAAAGGGTGCCTCCTCCACTGGATTTTTTGAGTTTTAAAGAGACATAGTGAACTTCAAATCCAGTTGCTTACACACACACAAAGTTCAGAAGTTTCAGTGACTACAAATATTGACAGATTTGGGAGCAAGTGCAGTTTTATAATAACAGTGACCTATTTTATAAGTGTTTATCTCACCCTTAATGCTGTGTGAAAGGCCTATGCAAATAGGAGAGACCAACTGTCTACACAGTGGAAACAGTGAAACTGATTCTACAGAGGACTGTCAAAAGCACAAAGCAAGTGAACTGAAAATATTGAGGAGAACAGTGTTTCTTTAATCTCTTAGCTGTTACTTTTAACACTGTAAAAAGAATTTCTGACAGAAATGCAAGTTAAGTTGATGGTGTCCCTTAGTACACTGCTGATATTTAAAAGAAGTAAATTAAGGACCAGTCCTGCAGCTGATACCATGTGGTTACAGGAGACCACCTGCACAGAGCCAGTTGCAGGAGCAGAGAGTAAGCATTTGACTGTTTTTCCACTTAAAGAAAATTATTAAGGGAAAAATAAAAGATGTGAACTCCTCTCCCCCACCCACAAATAAAATTAAATGTCTCTACTTTTTTTCATAAGTCAAGTGTGGAAGATGAGAAAACTTGTTTTTAAATAATATTTCCCAGACTATCTTGTTCTCCACTCCCAGGCCCCTGAATTCATTAAAACAACAGATGAGTTCATGAAGCTGGTTACAGAACATGACTAAAGAGCTCATGTATATTAAAAACTGGAATTGTGTTGTAACAGGGTCAAGACAAAACCATGTAACTAGTCCCTGACAGCTCTATTTGTACTGTTTTTATTTGGTCAAGGCTTTGTCTTGGTTAAAAGAAAAACAGATAAAATTTGGTCTATGCTACAATTTTGGAACCATGTTTATATTCAGATGTCCCTTACCTGATTTGTAACCCATCCCCCAACAAAACAGAACCTAAAGATGAACTGAAAGGCTTTAAAGAAAAAAAAACAACCCACCAACAATATATAAAAAATACATTTCAAAGGTGACCTGAAAAACCTGTGTCAAAGGTTCTGCATTTCTCCTGCAACAGATGAGGCCATCAACACCGGAGGAGTACAGTCAGCGGTGTTCCGTGTAATGATTTTACTGTCCCTTACTAGTAAATACCTACAGGGTAAATAAAATCTTGAACACGGGTCTTGGCAGGAGGAAGGTTTTGTCCAAGAAAAAAAACAAAACAAAACTGATTTTCAGCTTCTAGTATTTATACATCTTTCTAAAATCTATACGTCTCTTCTCTTAGTGATTTGGGATATCTATTTGTTGAGCACTATCAGTTTTCCCAGCACCACTGTTAAACAGTTTAAAAAGACAGCATTTCCATTAGTTTGTAAGTACAGAATTGTAGATCCCCTGTACCCCAAGTCCCAACTTAAATCTACATTTACATCCCCTGGTTCTCCAGAAAGCATTTGAACAATAGAAGGTACAGATAAGACAGCGCTCATCTAAATCACAATGATTTATTTTTTAAATATATAAAGAGGCTACAACGGCTTTGGTCATGTAGTAGAAGGTTTTACTCACTGATCTGCTTCACATAAGGGTTTGCACTAACATCAGGAGCACAGTGAGTTAAACACAATTCTTTAAAAATCCCTGAGTGGAGAGGGTAGGTTATTTAATTCTCTTGTCCCATTTTGCCTAGAAGCTCTGCTATCTGATTGCACCTCAGTCCTTATAGGTAACAGAAGTTACATACAGAGAGCTATAATGCCCTTGTGAACAAAGTCATCATATCTATTCTTGACTCCATGTCCACGATGGGTGTTCTTGTGTTTGAGAGAGAACAGGCTCTTTTGAAACAGTTTAGAAACCTTGCAGGCATCTGCAAGCTCCTAGTTAGAAGCTAGAAATGTTCATTCTTTATACTGGTAACCAATGGACATCAGTGATGTCTGTCAAATCTTTGGAGGCAAAGGGGGGGAACCTTAGGACTGCCCTCCTTCAAAATTATTTTATTTTGAGGAAACAGTATTTCAACATGTATACAGGAGAAGAATCTGTATTGTTTTACACAAAGTAAGTCACATTAAAAGTTTAATACTTGCCTAAGGTATTCTTTTTAACCTGCCTTTGTAATAATAATATTTTATAAGATATAATAGAAACTACATAAAACTCTCAACTCTACTGATTTGTGCCATCATATGCTTCTTTTCTTGATCTTCTAGGAAATGTCACAGGAAGACATTGCTACTAATAATCCAAATACCAAGACACCCTTTTCCAAAGAGCTCATTTATTCCTTCAAGGAGTTATGATTTAATATTGCTATTGTTTTGCCCCTTCCACTGCACCATTTTTTTCCTAAATGACTGAGCCTCAAGTCAGCTTCCTTGTCTTGGCTCACTAATTTTTACATTTTCCAGAGACCTATAATTTATGTTCTTATTCATGTTTTCAGTTCAAATGTGCCCTTTGGAGAATGTTCATAACTTTAAAAAGAGGAAATTCACTGTTAATTCACCTGAATGTTCATTCAGTTTTTGAAATCAAAGCAGTGAACTTCCTTACTGGATTTAAAAAGAAGTGGGGGGTGGGGTGCAAGCTAAATTCCCATGGCACTAGGATTCAGGATCCTTCCCCATCAACTAACGTGCTACTGGAAAATGCCTAATATAGCAATGCATCCTCTGATTCTTCAGTACCAAAGGATTAAATTTTACCAAGTAAACCAAATCTGTGGTACATTTGCAGTTTTAACACCAGTATCATAATTCCCATAAAAACCCCTCATCATAAGTGGTTCTCTATGAAGCAACAAATACTATTTAGTCTTATAAAACTGGGAATCTCCAATTTAATAATATAAAACCACAATAGATAAAAAACAGGAGTTATACTTGCCTCTTGTTTAGTTATTTTTGCTGCATCCTTGCCCTCAGCACCCTCTGGAGACTGAAGAGAAAATATTGAATAGTCAGCTATTTTATTATGCATCTATAAAAAAAAGCATTGGGGTTATGACATGGATTAAAATAAAGTTACCTGTCTATATGCCACAATAACTGAATTCCCCTTGAAAAGAGATGTTTGTCAGACTTACAAGTTAAGGCTTGCGAACCAAACACTATCAAGTAAAATCATTCTAGATTTCTCAAGGAAGAAACACAGGACCGATTACCAGCAAAAAGCTGGGACTACTACAGAGCAGCACATCAGGTAGGCAACACCTTGCATTACACAGTGACCATCCCAGCCAATTAACAAAAAACATCCACAGGTTCCAATGGGAGTACCAGCTAGTCAACAGTTGGTAGCACAATGGTTTGAAGTGAAGCCCTGAGGTTTGCTCTAACAGGGATTTTGAGAACCCCTGGGAAATTTAACTCTCCTCCTCCCACACATATACTCCACTAGTAATTAAGCAATATCAAGCCACAAAACACAAATATATTGAAATGAGCTGAAAAAGTTAAATTCAGTTTTCTTATGCCTCAGATTCAGCTTTCATTATTGTTTAACCTCCCTCATAGCCTCCATCAAAATAGTTCAAGTCAAGTTTGCTCCTGCTTACTCTTACCTGTGTCATCTAAAAAGTACAGAAGGGCTTAGTCGATTTAATTATCATCCCAATTACAGTTAAATCAGGCCTCTGTTATGTCAATTATTAACTATTATGTTTATGGGCCTACACAACAACACTTCAGGACAGGGACTCTCTCATCTTCAAAGTGTGAAGTGCCTACAATCTAAAGAGATAATCTAATGAAAAGTGACTAACAGTATTTTCAGTCAGAAAGGAAGAGGTCTATGGAAGGGGAAGAGAACACAGCTTTGAGGAGAGCATTTTTTTTAAAAAAATAAGAGCAGATGGTTCAGTTTTACATATTTTTTTCTTTGTGTTTTCTGATCAGGTACAAGAGCAGGAGTAGATAAGAATGTAGTGGAGATCAGCAGTGGAAAGGTAACCAAAATAAACTGATTTTGAGAAGGGATTTGAGAGAGTAGAACAATGTTGCTCGGAGCACAGAAGAAAACAGGCTAATTTGCTACACAGAGTGTCATAAATATAAAGGGAACGGTAAACACCTTTAAAATCCCTCCTGGCCAGAGGAAAAGCCCTTTCACCTGTAAAGGTTTAAGAAGCTAGGATAACCTCACTGGCACCTGACCAAAATGACCAATGAGGAGACAAGATATTTTCAAAGCTGGAGGGGGGGAGAAACAAAGGCCTTCTCTGGCTGTGTGATGCTTTTGACAGGGAACAGAAAAGGAATGGAGTCATAGAACTTAGTAAGTAATCTAGCTAGATATGCATTATATTCTGTTTTGTTTAAATGGCTGATAAAATAGCTGTGCTGAATGGAATGTATATTCCTGTTTTTGTGTCATTTTGTAACTTAAAGTTTTGCCTAGAGGGATTCTCTATGTTTTAAATCTGATTACCCTGTAAGGTATTTACCATCCTGATTTTACAGAGATGATTCTTTTACTTTTTTTCTTCAATTAAAATTCTTCTTTTAAGAACCTGATTGCTTTTTCATTGTTCTTAAGATCCAACGGTTTGGGTCTGTGTTCACCTATGCAAATTGGTGAGGATTTTTATCAAAAGAAAGCCTTCCCCAGGAAAGGGGGTGTAGGGTTTGGGGAGGATTTTGGGGGGAAAGATGTTTCCAAGCAGGCTCTTTCCTGGTTATATATCTGTTAGATGCTTGGTGGTGGCAGCAATAAAGTCCAAGGGCAAAAGATAAAATAGTTTGTACCTTGGGGAAGTTTTAACCTAAGCTGGTAAAAATAAGCTTAGGGGGTTCACATGCAGGTCCCCACATCTGTACCCTAGAATTCAGAGTGGGGAAGGAACCTTGACATTGTGGCAGAGCGGTGGGATTAACTTGAAATCATTTTGAGATCAATTTGAGAGTTTCTGAACAAGAAGCACAGATTTTAAAAAGGGAATTTTTTTTTTCCTTTGGGCTGCTGGAAAGCAGGTTTTCAGCTGAAAGCAGTTAGAGGTTTTTTTTGTCTCTGCTTGGGGGCCAGAGCAGAGACAAAAGGGAATTGTCTTTTGTGAGCTGGAGTTTTCTCTACCTAAAGGCAGTGTAGTTAACCTCCTGCAGGGAAATTCACAAGTCTTCACAGACCTGAAGAAGGTTTTGTTTTAGTTTTTTTTTTTACCTAAGAGCAACTAGAGTGGTTTTCTGTCTATTTGCCTGGAGACAAAGGTGTTAGGTTTTGGGGGTTTTTTTAAGGATTTTTCTGTAGGCTGACAATCACTATCAGAGAATATAGGTATCATATTACAGCACAGCAAAATTTTAGAAGCCAAGGTTTTTTTGTTTGTTTGTTTTAATTCTAACTCTTGGGTGTAAAGTTAGTTAAAAACAGACAGGCAAACATGACAGAGCCAAAACAGAAACAGCCAAAGAGTTTGCCCACAGGAGAGCTATGGAGGCAAAGGAAAAAGAAATGGAGGAACAGGAAAAAGTCCAAGAGGCTGCCCACAGGCAAGCTATGGAGACAAAGGAAAAAGAATGGAAGCATACTGAGGAGGAAAGGAAGGCTGCCCACAGGAGAGCTATGGAGGCAAGGGAAAAAGAAATGGAGGCAAGGGACAAAGAACTGGAGGAGAAAGAAAAAGAGAGGAAGCATGCACTGGAGATGGAGAAGGCAAACGATCAGCAGAATATACCAACAACCCTAGCAATCCTTCTCCAGGTACCACTTCACATCCCAGGAAGTTCCCCACCTACAAGGCAGGCGACGATACCGAGGCCGCCTTAGAAAACTTCAAAAGGGCCTGCCTTGGGTACAGCCTCTCTACAGACCAATACATGGTAGAGCTGAGGCCGCAGCTCAGTGGACCTTTAGCTGAGGTGGCGGCTGAAATGAATAAGGAACACATTAACCAGTATGAACTGTTTAAAACCAAGGCGAGAGTCCGAATGGGGCTAACACCCGAGCAGTCCCGTTGGCATGTCATAAATATAAAGCGAAGGGTAAACACCTTTAAAATCCCTCCTGGCCAGAGGAAAAGCCCTTTCACCTGTAAAGGGTTAAGAAGCTAGGATAAACTCGCTGGCACCTGACCAAAATGACCAATGAGGAGACAAGATATTTTCAAAGCTGGAGTGGGGGAGAAACAAAGGCCTTCTCTGGCTGTGTGATGCTTTTGGCCGGAAACAGAAAAGGAATGGAGTCTCAGAACTTAGTAAGTAATCTAGCTAGATATGCATTAGATTCTGTTTGTTTAAATGGCTGATAAAATAGCTGTGCTGAATGGAATGTATATTCTTGTTTTTGTGTCTTTTTGTAACTTAAGGTTTTGCCTAGAGGGATTCTCTGTGTTTTGAATCTGATTACCCTGTAAGGTATTTACCATCCTGATTTTACAGAGGTTTTACTTTTTTTTCTTCAATTAAAATTCTTCTTTTAAGAACCTGATTGCTTTTTCATTGTTCTTAAGATCCAAGGGTTTGGGTCTGTGTTCACCTATGCAAATTGGTGAGGATTTTTATCAAGCCTTCCCCAGGAAAGGGGGTGTAGGGTTTGGGGAGGATTTTGGGGGGAAAGATGTTTCCAAGCAGGCTCTTTCCTGGTTATATATCTGTTAGACGCTTGGTGGTGTCAGCAATAAAGTCCAAGGGCAAAAGGCAAAATAGTTTGTACCTTGGGGAAGTTTGAACCTAAGCTGGTAAAAATAAGCATAGGGGGTTTTCATTGCAGGTCCCCACATCTGAACCCTAGAGTTCAGAGTGGGGAAGGAACTTTGACACAGAGTTACCTTCTTCTGTAACTCTGTAGGGTCACTGGACTGTGAATTGCTCATAGAAAGGGTGCTAACAATTTGTGGCCTACCAGCCGGTATGGATGGATAATGAATGTGACTTCTTAATTGTAACATACAATCTCCCGATAGAAAGGGAAGGTGCCACAATAGCAGGTCATAAAAAGATAACTACGGCCAGTAATTTAAATGACCGAGACTTAGCAAGAAATTAAGCAGCACTACATAGAACACAGCAAAGCAGCTAGGAAAACCCACACAATGAGACTTTTAAAATGGAGTATGGCTATTTCTCTCAGCAACTATGGCCCTCACCAACCCATGGCAGTGGGGTTCTGAGATAGTTTCAAGACTTTCAGAAAATGGATGATGCTCTCTGTAATCACAAAAACAGTTTCAGTTGCCATTCCTTGGGTGAGAGCTCAGAAGCAAAACACCACAGCATGAGCAATTTGCAGCAGATCCTCATTTACATGAAGGCTGTTTCACATAGCTCAGGCTTTAGACTAATAAACCTTTGTGTAATTGAGAATTAGGCCCATTATGTACTGTGTGGGAGATGAAGTGGGATGTCCCTTGCTCTATTTCTTATAGACTGTTACATCAGTCTTTAACCTTCTTTTTGTTAAGCTAAACAAAACTTAATAATGGGCTCTACAATCTAACAGAGAAATGTACAATACAATCTAATGGTTCGAAGTTGAAACTGGGCAAATTCAGACTTTCCGTAAGTTGTACTTTCTTAAACAGTGACAAGAATTAACCATTGGACCAATTTAACAAGGGTCATGGGGGATTTTCCATCATTGACAATTTTTAAATCCCGCTAAGAACTTTTTCTAAAAGATATGCCCTAGGCATTATTTTGGGTAAATTCGATGGTCTGTATTATATATTAGATCAGACTAGGTAATCACAATGGTCCTCTCTGGTTTTGGAAGCCATGAAATACATATATATATTTTTAACAGTATCACAATCCATATATTGACTTATCTTGACAAAACATTTAACTTGTATGTGTGAGGTTTTTTTAAGCTCACTCCATTTTGTCTTTATCTGACAGTGTCTTGGCAAGTAGTGTACTTCAATTAAAATAGTTTATAATCCACTTGTTATGCTAAAAGGTATAGTTTTATAAAAGTTAGAACATTTCAGGGGCCAAACAATCCAGTCTGCTTTTAGCATGGATGTGGTGAAATAGACACCAATAAACTGGTGGTGTGGAGGTGTGGTTGAGAAACAGGAGCCTCAGTGTCATAATCCCCATCCAAACCCAACTGCTCCCCAAAGCAACACAAGTTCAGAGTACCTGGCAAGAATTAAGACAAGCAGAAGAATACAGCTTTATGCAGCATTACCTCCACAAGAGGAGGTGGACTAGTGGAGAGGAGAGAGGTTTGGGCATAAATAGACCTAACAGGTACATAATTTCCAGTGAACTACATGGCATGAGCAGCAGTTTTCTACATGGATATCCCAAGATTCACAGGACTTCCCCCCTGGAAGTCATCACAGGCTTGAAGGACTTTCTCCTGACCCCTTCCACAGAAAGCTAACATCCCTTCACTTCCCACTGTGATATCATACCACCTAAGGAACTGATTTCAAAGTAGCCGAGTTTATTAAATAACTCATCCTCTCCCACAAGTTTTTTCCATGTGGTAATGCTATGGCTCACAGTATTTAACATGACACTGTCACCTGTCAAGTTGCAGTGCATCCTTGCTATGTCTGTCTTACTTACATTGTAAACTCTTCAGAGAAGAGACCACTAGCATCACAAGCCTTGTATACCACCAAGCATACTGTTGGCACTGAATTGTTCAAAAGGCATTGCTCCAGCATAGATAAGCTTTCTAACTGTATGGCAATTCTTCACATTACTTGCATCATCATCATCACAGTAGTACCTATAGGCCCACTGTGATAGGTGCTGTACAAGCACATAAAAAGAGGTTCTCTCTTTGGGACAGACATGAAGAATAAGGTGACAGACAACAGCAGGGGATTAAAAAAACCACCACCAAACAATGAGAGGACTATGATCAGTGTCATAAGCAATGGTCACAGCAAACCAGCTGCCTGGCCAGCAAGACTTATGCTTTCAATATTATAACTAATGGTAAATTTTAAGTCTCAGCAGACCACAGATATGTATTGTACCTTAAGTGCCATTGCAGATTCGGTGTCTGGATTATCAGTTTTGTGAGCTAACAGTTTTGTAAATTAAGCAGCAGTTAAACTTTAGATGATCAATCAGTTCCACATATTTTATATCTCTGGGTTAACCAGGATGCCTATACACACACTCCCTGTGCCCATCAGTGATGAGGAAGAGCTTTTTAAAAAGTGACAGGTTAAAAATCAGGTTTTTCTATTAACAGTGGATTATAAAACCAAGTTTATTTATTTGTATGTGCTTAATTTTTGCATTTCACTCATTTTGGAGAATGAGCTACGACCCCCTGGTTGATCTCACTTTCTAGTCCTCATACATTAGCACAATACTATGGCATTTGGGTTGCCAACGCTACAGGGGAAATCATTAAATTGAAAAAAATTAAGATAATTTTCATATTTTTAAAGAGTTATCTGACAGAAGTGGCTATAGGTTGACAAACTGACAAAACTTTAGTAATTAAAATGCTGAAATATAAACAAGATGTATCTTAAGTAAAGTAGTGCAACAACATTAGCAAGGTTACTGTTTATCGGTCAAATGGCAATCAATCAATTTAGATAGCCAAAGGGGGCTATCGTATCCCAGCAGTGCAACTTCTGCACAGATATTGATCTTTACAGGTGAATGGATTAGTTTTAGTAATGTAAGCAATGTATTAAAAAGCCAACATGGAAAGATAAGATATGGTAAAACTGATTAAACATCATCTTATAAAGGATGTTAACATTAAATGATGCCAAATACCAAGGGCCCGTGTGGTCAGAAATTACAGGCTTATACCCATGTGAATTTTAAAAGCACATACCGATTTCATTCTAACTACTACATTAGAAGTTAGAGGAAAAGAGGCCCTTTAGGACATTGAGTTGAAACCCCTACCAGTACATGGATTACTCGTTAATGTATTTTTTCTAGAGTTTTATCTAGTCACATTTTAAAATTTTCCATGCAATAAGAATTTTCTCCAGACATCATTCTGGCACAGCATTTTAGGTGCAGTCTCTGAGTTCACCATCATTTCCCTGCTCCCTGATTCGGTGCCTGTTACTCCTCCCACTCCCAATCCACTTTCCCCTCCACCAAAAACCAAACAAAACACGCTTTGCAACAAAACTCAGCCATCAGCAAAAGGACATACCATTCCATATGCCTACTTCAGAATTACTGCTGTCCAGGTTTTTTCTTCCCTTTGAATATATACGTCTCAAACAGTTTTCCCCTACATCAGGGGTTCTCAAACGGGGGTCAGGAACCCTCAAGGGGTCATGAGGTTATTACATGGGGGGGGGGGGTTTGCGAGTTGTCAGCCTCTACCCCAAACCCCACTTTGCCTCCAGCATTTATAATGGTGTTAAATATATAAAAAAGTGTTGTTAATTTATAAGGGGGGCTGCACTCAGAAGCTTGCGATGTGGAAGGGGTCATCAGTACAAAAGTCTGAGAACCACTGCCCTACATGTATTACCTTGAGGTTTTCTCAAGCTAAAACTCAGACCAAGTTCATTGCTAGTGTCACTAAATTTAAGTCAGTGGAGGTATATGGATGGTGAGCCAAACTCACCCTAGTGTTTCTACTTCTTTAGGTCCCTTTAATTATTTCTGTCTTCACAATAGCTCTGAAATTTACAAAGTGATACTAAATTAATTAAGTGCCTTGCATGGTGACAGGTTTCAGTGGTAGCCATGTTAGTCTGTATCAGCAAAAAAAAAAAAAAAAAAAACAACCAACCAACCAACGAGTCCTTGTGGCACCTTAGAGACTAACAAATTTATTTGGGCATAAGCTTTCGTGGGCTAGAACCCACTTCATCAGATGGATGAAGTAAAAGATACAGAAGCAGGTTTGCATGAAGTGGAAATCCATCAACTTCATGAAAATACTTGTGCAGATACAGACAGACATCATCTTCCTTTCCAAATGCAAACCTGCTCCTGTACCTTTTACTTCATGCATCTGATGAAGTGGGTTCTAGCCCACGAAAGTTTATGCCCAAATAAATTTGTGAGTCTCTAAGGTGCCATAAGGACTCCTCGTTTTGGGGTTTTTTTAAATTAATTAAGGTGCTGTTTACTTCCCATTTCAGATTTTTAATAAAGACATTCAATCCCATGTTATTTAAATACCAACCAACTCCTCTGACACTCTTCTCAACTCCTCTGCCCCACCCTGCCCCAGTACAATACCTTATTGATCATTAAAAGGTTTTTTTGTGCTGCTTTGACCAATTTTTAGCAGATGCAACAGTGTTCATAGCTGAGCCAATCTGAATTAACTGTGCAAGTAAAACAGATACTGCATCAAATGCTTTACTAAAAGCCAGATACATATCTATTGCATTTCTTTTATCCACAAAGGACGCAATCCTGAAAAATGTTTAACATGGCAGTAACTTCATGCACATGAACAATTCCACTGAATTCACATTTGAAGCACATGAAGTTACTCATGTGCTTAAATATTTGCAGAATCAGAGCCTAATCTTTTAAATCTCACCCAAAAACAAGAAAAAAAAAATCAGGTTTTAAGGCATGTCCTTTTTAATTAAACTTTTATCCAGCGTATTCCATTAAACTTTACTTACAGATTAGAAACATCTCAACATTAATTCTTATGAGATAGCATGGAGAGAGAGCTCCACAGTTTCCACACCTTCTTGGCCTTTTCAAAAAGAGTATTTACAAACCTGCTAAAACTGCATAATATAGTAACTCCCTCTATCTCCTAGGCAATTATCCTTTCCCAGTTACCTAATCAATTAGAAGCTACAGAGTTATCTGCATTAAGCACATACATTCTTCACTGTAAAAGGAAATGCTTCTGAAATATTTATTCTTTAAACTATATAACATTTTGATTTTCTGAAATTACAGATAATAAAATACAATGCAAGACTTAGATATTTTTAGAATTTAAATCCCTTCATCATTTCTATTAGAAGAGGAATATATCAATTTCTAATCCTTTATGGGGATAATGTCAACATCATGATGCAATGAAAGGGAAGAGTATACTTAAAGTTCTAATATGAAAAAGATAAAAAATCCTCCAATCATCCACCAAAGAAAGTCCTTTGGTTGTGTGCGTGCGTGTGTGTGCATAAACACAAACAAGAAAGAAAGAGGGGACGTATATCAAGATGACAATGAAATTTTCATCAAGTCAGAAAACAAGAAAAGTCTAATTCTTTATTAAACCTAATAGATTAATGTTTGTAACGTGTAAATCCAACATCCTTCATACTCTTTCAGAACATTAACTGTATT
This sequence comes from Lepidochelys kempii, assembly GCF_965140285.1. Classification (NCBI taxonomy): domain Eukaryota; kingdom Metazoa; phylum Chordata; order Testudines; family Cheloniidae; genus Lepidochelys; species Lepidochelys kempii. The sequence goes on from NC_136382.1 coordinate 63,060,028, forward strand.
TCTTCCTCTTTTTATTAAAAAAAAAAATACCTCTGGTATAAATTATATTTCCATAAATCAAAAAATGAAAAGTGTGTGATTATTTTCCATTTAAATGTTTTTCCCATATATGTATTTAAATCTGCTTTTATTGTGTATGTATGTTCTGTAATTCCCGCTTGAAAAGATCTAGATGTTTGGCCAGCATAACTTAAGCCACATGGGCATTTAATGGGGCATTTCACAAACTCTGAATTACAACTAATGCTGTTCACCTGACTGCGCTATACAATTCTGAGTGGAACAACCAACCTATGTTTTTATCATTATAGGAATATATAGGTAAGTGTTCAAAACTTCTCATTTTAATCACTTAAAAATACAATAGTTTCTTTATTCAGTAGAATGAAGGATTAAAACAGGGACCGGCAACCTTTGGCACATGGCCCGCCAGGGTAAGCCTCATGGTGGGCCAGGCTGGTTTGTTTACTTGCTGCATCTGCAGGTTCGGTCGATCACGGCTCCCACTGGCCACGATTCACCACTCCAGGCCAATGGGTGCTGCGGGAAGCAGCGGCCAACACATCCCTCGGCCCACACCACTTCCCACAGCCCCCATTGGCCTGGAGCAGCGAATTGCACCCAGTGGCAGCTGCAATCGGCCAAACGTGCAGATGTGGCAGGTAAACAAGCCGGCCCGGTCCTCCAGGGAGCTTACCCTAGTGAGCCGCATGCCAAAGGTTACCGATCCCTGAATTGAAAGCAGTTCTGTTTAAGCCTACATAAACTTGTTGCTCAGGTTTTCATTATCTTCTAGAACCAATATTTTCAGGTTCGGTGTATAAAATTAGAAACCAATTCCATATTTAGTTATCTAAAAACATAGCCTGATTTTCAGGGATACAGATCAGTTATGGGAGATGTCAGACATGCTGAGCACCTACAATAGATAACTCACTTAGACTAATAATTTTAGGACCCCACATTTCAAAATGTGAGCCAGGATGTTAGTAAATTCTTTTCTTATTATTTGTTCCTTTGTTTTACTATTATTGTACAATTAAACAGCAACGTCAAAACAGCATGGTAGAACTGTAGTGGAAGCTAAAGACTGTTCAATATTATTCCTTTAAGTCAAATTGTTCAAAATTGGGCTCTGGTTCTGAAAATTGAACCATGAAGGAGGACCTTGGCAGATCCATTTCCAGCAATTAAACCTGAGGCTCCTAAATCCATATTTAAAGTACTTAAATCCATATTTAAACTATTTGGGGGGAGGGATAGCTCAGTGGTTTGAGCATTGGCCTGCTAAACCCAGGGTTGTGAGTTCAATCCTTGAGGGGGCCATTTAGGGATCTGGGGCAAAAATTGGGGATTGGTCCTGCTTTGAGCAGGGGGTTGGAACTAGATGACCTCCTGAGGTCCCTTCCAACCCTGATATTCTATGAAATAGAATTAGCCTGATTTTCAGAGCGACCATTGCACCTACTAAGGTAAAGGAGCTTCTCTGAAATCAGGACAGATCTATTTTCAGAATCTAAATATAGATTTAGGCGCTATTTTGACAACATTACCTCTGGTTTTGAAAATAATTTACTCCAGCAAATATCTAACAGTAGCTTTCAGGGGTGAAAAGACAGAAAAAAAGATGAGTGCAAAACCCACAGAATATGCAGTTGTGACTAAAAAGCAAATAAGTAATATTAAAGAATGTTCTTCTGTGAGAAAAAGTTTTATATTTTTGTAACTCTTACAGCTACTCAGTGCTGTGGCACACCAAACCTTTACTGTACCAGTATTCCACCAGACTGCCATGACTCTGAAGCAAGCACTGAAAGGACTTCAGGTACTAGGCCCTAAAAGTGCTAGCCCTGGGGTCCTCCCACTAATGACTCGGACACGTGGCTAAGCGAAAGGGTACTTTACTAGGGTTGGCAGAAATGGGAAGATTGCAAAACACCGTATGAACAGTGGCTTAAACAGTTGCAATTTAAGGTAAAACAATAGTGGTTCCTATTTGGGCCCTTTCAGGGATCAGGGGACACTCCAAAGAGAATTAGGGTTCCTCAGGCCTCGTGCCTGGGGTTCCCACTCCAATCCAGTCTATGCTACAAGGAAATAGGAGCTTGCAGCTTTCCAGGCCAGGATCAGTTAGTTGTCTCTCTCCTTGGGGCCACTCTACACTGGTTCCCTGCCCAGTCTCTGCTGCTTCCTCACAGACTGTGCCCAGACCTGAACCTGATTGTGACGTCGGTGAGTCACAGCCTTTTCACACAGTTCCCTCACTGCTGCTGCAGCCAGCTCTGCATAAGGCTCCCCAAAAGTTTCTCCTGCATTTATCTTCCCTGCTGCTCCCAATTTGCCATGGGGCTACCACTTCCCCTCAAAACAAGGTTACTTCCAGGACTAGGGTGATCCACAGAGTTTCCAGCCCCTCCTGACCAGGGGAAGGGGATGTACGTGCAGGTCCACCCTGGAAGATTGTAGGTCAGTGGGAAATGGGCTGATGGGAATGGTAGTTTCTCGCTTAGAAGATTCATCATGCTACCCGCTTCCCTTTGAAAAAGGCACATGACACATCCTCACATCCAGCATGAATCTACACAGAGCCCTTGTGCCAGTGGGGTCTCTGCACTCTTAGGTTACCCCTTAGCTCTGGGGGGTGTTCTGTTCTCTCATAAAGACCTCCCAGAACACGGGACTCCATTTCCTGTTTTGGCCCTTCTATTTCTGTTATAGGTTCACCCTTATTCTGTAGGATAGGCTTCTTGGAGGGGTGACAGCCAGGAATTCTGTCCCCTCTGATAGGGCCACACCTGGATATGCTGTACAGTGTACCAGATCACACACCTTTTAGAATAACCATGACTCAAAAGTCTCTCCCTTGGTGACTGTTCAACGATCACAAGCTCTTGTCTGTCCATCTCTAACTTTCCTGTCCCCAAAATGCGTTCTAACAGTTTGACTGATAATTAGTATTTGAAACACTTATTTTAAAAATTATATTTGTGACTAAGAGTACAACATATCCTTAAGAGGCTATTTGTCCAAGTAATACATCCTCTGTATCCCCAACCCTAGCTTCTTGTGTTGTCAACTGAAGTTGGCTGTTGGGAGGGGCAGAGAGGAGAGGCATTGATGTGTGAAGACTTAAGAGCCAAATGTTACCTTACAATGTGACCTTCCATTTATTTGGTTCTATTTACCCTTGTTACAAACTGCATTTAAACATGTTACCTGCTACTTTAGGTTCTAACATGGTTTAAAGAACTAGTATGGAGGGGCCAAAGCCATCTAAGAATTAATATCAAGTTCATATCTTGGAAAGCAGATTTTAAAAATGATTCTAACAAGGTTCTGGCTTGTCCACACTAGCCTTTAAAGTTTTTTAGAACCCATTTGAGTGTGAACCAACTTTAAAAAGGCTCTCAAAAGACCCTGTCCATTCGAGACGAGAGAGAGAGAGAGAGAGAGAGAGAGATTTCCTCACAGCATCTTCAAACTCTGCTCAAGTAGGTCTAGACTATACAATGGTACAAATGCTGTCAGCCATCTGAATCCCATCTATATTAGCACTCCCTTTACTGCCATCACCAGTGATAGGATAACACTGGGAGACTGACTAGGAAGAGAGGGGAGAGGGAAGAAGGAAAGAGTCTAGACCAGACATAGCTGAATAGTCCCCTGATAAGTTTTGATGCAACCTATTCTATCATACCTTTCACCCAGAAGGATCTCAAAGTGCTTTCAAAATATTACAGATTTTAAACTACACAGGTATCAGTCCCGGTTCTGTTCAATATCTTCATTAGTGGTTTAGACAATGGCATAGAGAGTTTATGGACAATACCAAGATGAGAGGGGTTGCAAGTGCTTTGGAGGATAGGATTAAAATTCAAAATGATCTAGATAAACTGGAGAAATAGTCTGAGGTAAACAGGATGAAACTGAATAAGGACAAGTGCAAAGAACTCCACTTAGGAAGAAACAATCAGTTGCACACATACAAAATGGGAAATGACTGCCTAGGAAGGAGTACTGCAGAAAGGGATCTGGGGGTCATAGTGGATCACAAGCTAAATATGAGTCAACAGTATAAAACTGTTGTGGGGGGGGGAAAGCAAACATCATTCTGGGATGTTTTAGCAGGAGTGTTGTAAACAAGACACAAGAAGTAATTCTTCTATTTTATTCCATGTTGATCAGGCTTCAACTGGAGTGTTATGTCCAGTTCTGAGCACTACATTTCAGGAAAGATGTGGACAAATTGGAGAAAGTCTAAAGGAGAGTAACAAAAATAATTAAAGGTCTAGAAAACATGACCTATGAGGAGAGACTGAAAAAACTGGATTTGTTTAGTCTGGAGAACAGAAGACTGAAACGGGACATGATAACAGTTTTCAAGTACAGAAAAAGGTTGTTACAAGGAGGAGGGAGAAAAATTGTTCTCCTTAACCTCTGAGGATAGAACAAGAAGCAATGGGTTTTAATTGCAGCAAGGGTATTTTAGGTTGGACATTAGGAAAAACTTTCTAACTGTCAGGGCGGTTAAGCACTGCAATACGTTGTCCAGAGAGGTTCTGGAATCTCTGTCATTGGAGGATTTTAAGGGCAGGTTAGACCAAGACCCGTCAGGGATGGTCTAGATAATACTTAGTCCTGCCTTGAGTTCATAGGACTGACTTAGCAGACCTCTCGAAGTCCCTTCCAGTCCTATAGTTCTATGATCTTCTACTGTTATGACCACAGAAATGCATCAACTGTTTAAGAAGCACAGAACATTACAATACTGTTTCTAACAGGAAATGAATTCAAGTCATAGGATGATTTATAAGACTGAATACAATTAATCAAGATACACATTAGCCAGAACACAGAGATTAAATACCCCTACTTCGGGGAAAGTGCCATGGATCTTTATATAGGACGTAGGCTTTTATCTCATTTAGAAGAGGCACCTGAAACATAATGTGCCCTCTTTCATTATGCTAGGGCACTTCTTCAGTACTGACTTAATCTGAGTGTCACCCACTGAATCAACACTATGTCCTGCTGCACTTGGGTAGTAGCTTTAGGGAATACTGAAGTAAAAAGCCCACTTAGTCTGCAGAAGAAAGGATCACAACTTGGGGTATATGTCTAGCACTTGAAAAATCCTCTCTAACCATAAGCATGTGGATGAGCCACCCTTCTTTAGTACCTTAGAAGGCATGCTGAATTAAAGATGACAAAAATTTTACTGAAGCTATATAATCCTACAAAATGCGATTTCTAAGAGAGATCATAACCTGGTTTGCCTTCACCCTCCACAAATGATACTATGACAATTTCCAGTAAAATGTAATGTTAAACTACTTTGCTACAACAGTATTAACATAGACCTCAGACTCCGACAACCCTATGCAAAACTATTGCTTTTGGTACAACTGATACATTTCAATGGAGAAATTAGAACTCAGTAATTTATTAATCAAAGCAAACTTTTAATTGTGTAGCATTTGTTAGCTACATCTTTTGGCATATCTATTTCACTTACACACAGTAGACTAATTTTGTGAAGCTCATCAACAAAACTGATATCCCACAGTCTGAAATGACATTTTTCAATTGATTTGCTGCTCTGCTTTCAAATCCATTTTTATCTCCATTGAGAAGAGGCAGGTCTTTTTCTAAAATCCCTTTATATAAACAAATTATCTGCACCTGTTAATTTTTATACTGGGAGATAATCACTTGTGATACCTGATGAACTGTAGCTAACAATACAATTTGCTTTATACTTTAATACATGGAACAATGTTGTGAATGGTCTTACACTGATAATTCACCTGTTGTTCAGGCCAAAATTCAACTGGAGTTAGTGGATGGGTGACATGGGCTAAAGCAGGGGTTCTCAAACTGGGGGTCATGAGGTTATTACATGGGGGCCGCGAACTGCAGCCTCCACCCGAAACCCTACTTTACCTCCAGCGTTTACAACAGTGTTAAATATACAAATATTTTTAAAAGTGCTTTAATTTATAAGGAGGGGGCTACACTCGGAAGCTTGCTGTGTGAACCACTGGGGAACAATGAGTTAATAAACTGAATACATGTTTTAATAAATGATTGCTACAAATTGTTAGTGTGAACAGGCTGATTATAAACATGGCTTATAGCATAGGTATTAGAAATAGGAGAGCTAGGGGTGATGCCACAAGCCCTGGCTTGAAGTGGTTTCCATCACATGCAGGGTTTACAGTTTGGTAAACTTTGGCTTTCAGCACCCCCACTATACAAATTGTTTCAGTACTTTTGGCTTATGGCCACCTCTAGCACCTTATATTGGTGTGTTTACAGCCACCTATAAACGTGTAATATTCCCATGACTGTAAAACACTTATAACATCATTAACCCTTCATAAAATATTTACAATTGCACTTTCAACATAAAGCAAGTAACTTCAATCTGTTTTTATCTGGACATCTGAACACAAAATTTCTTGTAACTATATATATAGAAGAAGCATCACTCAACCAGTTTCTTTGACACTCAACACTTCTACATTGCACTATTCCTAAATGTAATAAACTTTAATTTTTGGCGTAAATAAAAAAAAGTATTATTTTCTTGTCCAGCTTTGAAGAGTCGAAACAAGTTCTGTTCAAGTGTAACTTGCAATGAGGGGGAGCTCTATGGCCTGAATCTGTGAAGGGACTGAAAAAAGAAAAGGAGTACTTGTGGCACCTTAGAGACTAACACATTTATTAGAGCATAAGCTTTCGTGAGCTACAGCTCACTTCATCGGATGCTTCAGCTGTAGCTCACAAAAGCTTATGCTCTAATAAATTTGTTAGTCTCTAAGGTGCCACAAGTTCTCCTTTTCTTTTTACGGATACAGACTAACACGGCTGCTACTCTGAAACCTGAAGGGACTGAGGCACTGAGAGAACCACAGAAAAATCCATGAGGAAACGAGTTCTGTATTTAGTGCAGGGCTTGGATGATGTGCAGTGAATAAGGTCTGGGGCCACACATTTAATGAGGAGGAGTAAACAAAATATTTAATAGATACCCATTCAGCTAGCACTGTGCATCTTGTGAGCTAGATGAGGTCCTGTAGAAAGAGTAATATGTAATCATATTATTAAACAGAATATCATAATTCATAAGGCCAAATTAAGGCATTTCATAACTTCTAAATACTTTATGTTGCAACCTTCATACTCCTTTAGCATAGTTTAAAAAAAAAAAGTGTACACAGATTTTTTTTAAAGTGAGTTTTTAGAATTCTATAGTACCCTACCACAGATATTAACCCAAAATCCCTTGTTATCTCTGCTAAGCATACACCACAATCTGCCATCAACCCTACCGCAAGACTTGGGATTTGGGATTGCAATAAGTGTGCAAATGACCTACTCATGTGACTAATTAAAGATGTATCCACTAAGTCATTTTTCTTGCTTTGAAACAGTACTATAGTGGTCAACAGCGTTGTTAAAAAGATTTAAAAAAAAAAAATCAAGCTGCAATTAGTCCTCACATTTGGTTCAACCCCAAGGCAGAAAAATGTTTTGAGAACAGGTTCAAACAGTATTGTCTTATGGTTAGACAGAAGGAACAAAGAGGATCACTCTGGAATGTAATCCCAACTAAATCACAGGCTCCCTGTCTGACCTTGGACAAGATACCTGACCTCTTTATATTTCTCAATCATCATGCACAAATACTCAGGCCCACAAATACTGCAATTTGATGGTGATCTTGTTAAAACCATTTTAAAAAAAATTCTTTGGCAACCAGACTTTTCATGCTATTGTGAGTTTGTCATAGGACAGATTTTGGTTCCTCATTTTTCTATGGCTGATGCAAAGATATTTTTAACGTACCTGTTTCATAGCTATAAAAGAATGTACTCCTTCCAAACCAGCTTATATTGTATTTTTGAAAGATAAGTTCAACTGGGGCTGAAGAACAAAAACAAAAAAGGACAAACTCCAAAAAAAGTTTCCTGCTAACAGTATCACACATATGTTCTAGTTTATCCCATGCATACACACTAGTCTCTTTGTGAAAGGTTGTACTGTACAGAGTTGGGGAAACTAAATTAAAAAGATTTCAGAGTAACAGCCGTGTTAGTCTGTATTCGCAAAAAGAAAAGGGGTACTTGTGGCACCTTAGAGACTAACCAATTTATTTGAGCATAAGCTTTCGTGAGCTACAGCTCACTTCATCGGATGCATACTGTGGAAAAGTAAATTAAAAAATAATTTCCAACCTTTGTTTGATAATGAAGCAATTCAGATGCTGACTTAGAGTCATCATAGAATATCAGGGTTGGAAGAAACCTCAGGAGATCATCTAGTCCAACCCCCTGCACAAAGCAGGACCAATCCCCAGTTTTTGGCCCAGATCCCTAAATGGCCCCCTCAAGGAGTGAACTCACAACCCTGGGTTTAGTAGGCCAATGCTCAAACCACTGAGCTATCTGTCCCCCAGGGATAGCTTCTTCAGTTACACATAGAAGAAACAGTTAAGGGACAAAAGGAAGAAGGAGCATGACTGGTCAATCTGGTTAGATAAATAAAGCATGCATAAAGACAGGTATGAATCTGTTTTTACTTCTGCATTTCCCACTCGCCCTTTCTGCAAATTTATTAGTTGGACACATAGCCCCATAAACATGCAAACTGAAGTATTGGTGATCTGTAATTTTTTTTTTTTTAGTAGAGACCGTTATAATTTCCCAACTAAACAAGTATTAAATCACATTTTTCTGTGTTAATATTTGTTTTAACTAGGAAACCCACTTCAGTAACAGATGTACAAGTAGGATTTCTCTACACAGAGAAATGTACTGGCAACGCTACAGTGAAATCATTTTTCTGCAAGAGCTATGCCAGTATAATTTCCCCATATGGACACTCTATTCCAGAATAAAAGTGACTTTATTCCAGAATAATGATGAAGTAATTATTCCACCGTAGCTATGCCAGTCAATTTCCCCATGTGGACAAGCCTATAGTCTCTACTTCCTATGAGTTTCTGGGCTTTCCAAGAACCAGAATTAATAAACACACTTAGCTTTAAGACTAAGTCACACAAAGACTCACAAAGCTAAATACATTAACTTTACTTAATAAGCTTCTCTTTAAGTACTTCAGTTGTGGATGTAATTTTAAAAGACTAATTATGACAGAAAACAAAAGAAAAAAAACCCAAGTTCTCCTTTTACAGACTTACTTCTCAAAGGCTAAGGGCTTATCTATGCTTACAGCGCTGCAGTTGCGCCGCTGTAGTGCTTATTGAAGACACAACCTATGCCAATGCGTGAGTTTCTCCCATTGGCATAGGTACTCCACCTCCACAAGAGAAGCCCTCCTGTCAACTTAGCGCTGTCTACATTGTGAGTTCAGTCGGTATAACTGCGTCGCTCGGGGTGACATAGTTATACCAACCTAAGGTTTTAGTGTAGACCAGAGCTAACTGATATAACACACAACAACAAAAATCTAAGCCCACTGTTTAGCCACAATGTGCTCCTCAATCATGGGGGAAGAGACCGCATTTAATTTCCCAGTCCACCAAGATATTTTTGAAGTATTGAAAACTACATGCAGGGCAAGAATGTAAAAATGTGAGGGAAGCATGAGAGAGCTCTGCAAGGTTCCTAATGGACTGTGTAGGCCTAGCTTCAAAGGGCTTCCTCAAAGCACAGCCTAACCATCAGTCTTCACTTATGAAAGGCATAGCTGTGGAAGAAAAGGAGCATTTTAGGCCTGGACAAGAATGCAATGACAGAGTATGATGAAGAAAATGATACAGTATCTTTTAAATGTAAGCCAAGTATTATGTACAGAGCTATTAGTCCCTCAATTTCATGAGAAATATATCAACTCAAGTTAAAAAAAAATTAAAAATGGAAATATTTCAGTGGAGCACTGAATATTTTTTCTGTACCCATAATGCAGCAAGGAATCAGTACAGGACAAAAATGGAACTCATAAGTGTGTGGAAATTAACATCTAACGATTACCCTATTAAAACAGTTTTCAGATTCAACCATGATCTGCATTATGGGGAGGTCATAGGCAGACAGACATTCTGGACATCTCCATTACAGTAAAATTGCCTCTCCTCAGTTGACCTAGTTTAATATTAAAAGACTGCTGAGTTTTTTGTTGTGGTCATTGGTTTGTCTGTTGGTTTTATTTAAACCACGGAATATTAGTGTCAAGTCTCCAATTACACTCCATTAGTAATTGCAGTAAAAAGAAAGTGCTCCAGGCCAGGATTTTCAAGGGGGCCAAAGGATGTTAGCTACCCCAACTCCAATCCAGGTAACTTCCATAGGCCCCTTAGAAAAGCCAGCCCTAGTGAAATGTCTGTTAACAGTTGTAACAAATGAGCATTTTCAAAATACTACAGATGTTCCCTGAAGCTCAGGCACTGAGTTTGTGAAAGATGCAACCAGTAATAAATAATTTGCAAGCTTGTAATCCTTTACATTCCTTACTTCCTGAATTAAGAGAAAGAAATGAATTCTCATACAGAATCAGACTAGCGGTTCATCTACTCCTGTGTCCTGCCTCCAAAAGTGGCCAATATCAGATGACTGAAAGGAGGTGCAAGAAGCCCCATAACACACAATTATGGAAGTTAACATTATGAATAGTATTTCAGACAGTGGGCAGACAGAAAGTACGTAATAGCGTAAGATCAGTGAAGCACATATTGCACTTTTGCCTGGACTGGTTTCCAGCATGGGGGTCACTGGGGCGGGTGGGCAAGTGAAGCATCATTTCCCCACCTTCCCCCTCAAAAATACCAGATCGTCCACCATGAAGGGAAGGACGACAGTGTGTGAGAAGGAAAAGTAAAGTACAGCACAGCCAGGGAGGCAAATGAGGGACGCAAGTAAATCCCAGCTGTAGCAGCCCTCAGAGGAAGGAAGGAAGGAAACACTGAGGCACAAGGGAGGAGGGGAAGTGACTGGGAGGAGGGAGGCAAATACACTCGTTCAGTATAAGTCTCAAAGCCACACAAGAAGGCAGAGGCTCCGCAGAAGCAGCTCCCGCTCCCTCCATCCCCACCCTCTTGCCCGTCTCTGGGGTGTGTAGCGCTCTGCTGTGTTGCACAGAGGAGTCTCCCACGGTGCTGTTTTTAAACTCTCTGCTGTTGTTGATACCATGTGTAAGCAGATCCCCCCTGTGCTGCACGGGGCCCTGTCTGTGCAGACTCCTGTCCTGATTGACACCAGAGTTGGTACATACGGGTCTGTCACAGGAGGCAAGGAGAAGGGTGTAGTTTGTTTTAAACATGGCTTTTCTCTCCCTTCCGCCTTTTACCTTGGAGCCATCACCGGGGCACCATACAAAGCAGAACGCAGAATCAGCCCAGGGCAGAATCAGCCAGGACATGGGGGATTTTTCCCAGAGATTGATGAGCTACGGCTTGGAGTTTGCAAGCAGGAAACTCCTCCGGGGGAGGTAAAAGGCGAAGCTGCAGCTGCTGCATTTTTTTCCGGTGGCGGGGCGGGGGAGGGGGGGAGAGATCGGAGTTGTGACAGCGAGTTCGCATTCGAGAGGCGGGGGTGACAACTGCAGCCCTCACTACAAGGTTAGAGGAAGTAAGGAGTAAATCAACAAATCAGCAACCGGAGGGAAGGGTGGAAGATCTTTGCAACAGGCAGTACAAATACCCAGACTCAATCAGCGCAGTCCAAAAAAATCGCCCCAGGCTTGCAGGCAACCGGAGGCTGAGATTATTAACTGCAAACGGGCGTCAAAAGGAATGCACCACAACACAATCAACACAGGCGCGTTACCTTTCTCTTCGGCATAATGTCCCTGCCCCGGGCTGCAAAAGTAAAGCAACGAGCAGGCTTCTGCACAAGCGCAGATCCCTCCTCCTAACGCCGCGGCGGTGGCCAGGCAATCTCGAACCCGCTCCGCTGCGCACGCTCCACGCTCACTGCCCCTGCGCCGCTGACACCCGAGAGCCCCCTGCCCACAGGCGCCCACCGCGGCTACCGAGAGGCGACAATGGGGCAGCTCTTCTTTCTGATTGGCTCCCCAATTCTGAAGCCCCCGCCCTCCTCTGAAGGGAATAGACTAATCAGGGGACGTCCGTGTGGTTCAGATGCAGGGCACGCTGGGGTGAGGTAGCCTGCGCTGACGGGGTAGTAGCAGGCCCCCAAATAGCCAAACAGAAGTGGGGAGGCTGGGGGGCACATGGGGAGCCGTCTGGAGCTATGTCCAACATTTAATAAGATTTTTAAACATTTCACAACAAACAGCATAGTTATACCTGTATCTGGCAAGTTATCTTCTGAGTAACAAATGCCACCCATCAGACAACAGGGACCCCCCACAAAAAAAGCATCTTTGGATTTGCCAAACACCTACATAAATGTACACAAAATGGTTCTCCCCTCTTCTATCCCAATTGTTCCCCTTCTTTGACGGTCTTTAAATCTTCCCCCTTGCTATCTTTTCCCCTTGAGTGCTGCTCTCTCCCACTTCCCTCAGCCTCTCCCTTCTTTTTTCCTCCTTCCCATGCCCCTAATATCCACCCAGAATTTGCCCCTCATATCCACTGTCCTTTCTATTCCGTACTTTTTGCTTTGTACATCCATCTGTTGGTCAGTCTCCAGCCCTTCACACCATAGACCAATTGTCCATTCTCTCCCATAAATTCTCCACTTGCCCCACCTGTCTGTCCTCTCATTAATTTAACAATGTATAACCTCTCTTGTCAATTCCCAGTTTGTCCTCTTCTTCCAAATTGCTTCAATTCTTGCCTTCTTTATTCATCAGTTGGTTCTCAGGCTTTCCCTCGGCCCTTTGCACAATTCTTACTCCCCACAAATTTATTCCATTTTGTCTTTTACTCCAATCTATTTAATTCTCAGCTACCAGAGGAGGGTAAATCTGGGAGGGCAATAGGAGCAGGGGATAAGCAAAGGGGGATTCAATTAGGGTTAAGGAGGTGTCAAGTATCAGAGGGGTAGCCGTGTTAGTCTGGATCTGTAAAAGCGGCAAAGAGGCCTGTGGCATCTTATAGACTAACAGTACGTAACACTGTACTAAAGATGCAAGCCCAGGGTGGATAAAAAATAAATGATTTCTTTTAAAATAAAAAAAATTGGATTTTTTTGATAAAATGCTTTTTAAGGAAAAAACTATCTAAATATAGTTTTAAGATACATTATAAGATAGATACAATATAGCTCAAAGATATCTCATCATGGAATAGGGATTATAAATTCTAATTCTGTAACATGAGACAATATAGCAATGGAGTGTTTAAGAAAAGTTTTGTAAATGAGTTCCAATGGGTCATGGATTAGGGACCCAATCTTATGGGGTTCCAGGGGCTTCTGTATGGATTATTTAGGTTAAACTTTCTATCTACCCAATGGGACTCAGTGCTCAGTCTAGAAGACACCAGCAGAGATGCTTAGTTTTGCAGTTCTCAAACTGTGGATTTGTGTCTCCAGAGATAACATGCTTGTTAACAGCAAAAATGGTTTTAAATAAATAAATAAATAAATAATATATAGAGGTGAGAAATAACAGACCTCAATCCTATTATCCCTCTGCAAATTTGTGTACAAAGAGTCAATCCCTTACCTCTCTCTGAAAGTGCAGTTTCAAAAAGTTTAATAAACAGAAGATTGTTGGGGGAAGAATAGATCTGGACAAGGAGAAACCTGGAGATAAATGTGAGAAGGGAGGAACAGGCAGTAGAAACAAAAGTGAAAGTTTCAGAGTAACAGCCATGTTAGTCTGTATTCGCAAAAAGAAAAGAAGTACTTGTGGCACCTTAGAGACTAACTCACGAAAGCTTATGCTCAGATAAATTGGTTAGTCTCTAAGGTGCCACAAGTACTCCTTTTCTTTTTGTAAAAGTGAAAGTGTTTGAGCAGCATATTCCAGAAGTCTTGAGGTCTTTCTGAGTGTAGCCTTCATTGATTTGAGATCTACTATACCATTCTCTCACTAGAAGGGAAAACCTATAATGGCAGCAGGCCATAAAAGAGACCCAGTTTGGGAATAAGAAACATTCAAGAAATCTATGTTTGCTGATGATGTTTTAAAGAAAGTCACAGGAGTGAACTGGTGGAAGTCACTTAAGAATCAGGCGAGGGATAATGAGGTTAGTTCAATCAGAGAGGATGAGGCCCTCTTCTAGCAGTTGAGTTGTGAACACCAAGGGAGGACAAACTGCTTTTGTAGTTGGCTAGCCGTTCACAGTCTTTGTTTAAGTCTTTCACATCTCAACTGCTAGAAGAGGGCCTCATCCTCCCTGATTGAACTAACCTTGTTATCCCTAGCCTGATTCTTGCCTGCATATTTATACCTGCCTCTGGAAATTTCCACTACATGATCCGACGAAGTGGGTATTCACCCACGAAAGTTTATGCTCCAATACGTCTGTACAACTTAAGCACTTCGATTCAGAGACTGTTGAAGTGATAATTTCACTTTAAACAGCAGTAGCTTCTTCTGCCGGTGTAGATAGAATATTTTCTTCCTTTGGACTAATTCATTCCAAATTGAGAAATCATTTGGGACCTGAAAAAGCAGGAAAGCTTGTTTTCTTTTCCAGATTATGAACAATCAGGTGAAGATGACTGAGTTAGCTGCAGAAGCCAATATTTTAAGTTTTTCATGTTGACCTGATTGACACAGTTGATTTAATTTTTATGTTTTTTTAAAAATATTTCATTTAACTATTTTAGTTAAAAACAATTTTAAGAAAAACAAACCTGATTCTAAAAAACTTGAATGTTTAACTAAATTCAAAAATTCATATGCTTGTTTTGTTAAAATATTATATGTTTGCTGTTGAAGAAAAAAATCCAGAATACATAACATTGTTATTTTAGTTAAATAAAACAATTTAAATTTCTGTCTGGTGATGTTCTCCTCCTAATTCAACATGGCAAGAAATCCTCCAAATAGTAATGATTAACCTATTGAACTGGAGATAGTTCACCTCCCAGTGACTTCATAAATATCTGGTTCAGTTACCTTTGGTAAACGAAATAACCAAACAATCATTCATTTTCTGATATAGTTGTAACACTAATCTGAAAAGTTTTCAAAATAAATCACTTTAAAAATGTATGGTGTGTACCTTCTGAAAATGAAACCTACATCTATCTCTGAGTTGTCAAGAATATGTATTAAGGTTATAACAACCGACAAGAATTCACTTTTATGTAGAAATCCATAAATGGAGTCTTCCTGACTAGTGATTTAAATCAAATCCACCCTATGCAGGCCACAACGAAGAATAGCATAGGCCACATTTTGACCACATTTTGAAAACCATTGTTTTCACTGATCTGAAAATTAATTGTGTTTCCAATACTCCATTTATATGGAGATTAATAGGGAATCAGTCATGCAGTTGGAAGTGGGGGGGGGACAACTGTATTATATTGCCACTTTTCTGGAATATTTGGGGGGATCTTCATTTTTAGGAAGAAGGCAGAGACAAGTATTACAATCCCACATCTCCACTGCCCTCCATGTTCCAGGTACATCTTAAATATTATTTACATGTGGTACAACCCTAAGATCCCAATCAGTCTTGGGGCCCTGTTAACTGAGACCTTTATAAACACATATGTAGAAATAGGCCTTATCCGAAAGAGCTTATAATGTAAAGAAAGCTTATAACCTAAAAAGACAGAGGGAAACAGGGTACAACATACAGTTGTGATCAACACACATCCTATTAGTTCCATATATTCAAACATGACTAAGCCCCAAATATCCCACGATCTAGCAATTGTTAGCACTTTTCTACTTCCAACTAACCAGTCCAGAACACAGCAAAACCTGTAAATAACAATGAACATTAACAATAAAGGAACTGCTAGTGTTCTGGTCATTATAATAGAAGGCTGCATCACAGGGCAATTAGTATAAAGGAATTTACATAACGATTTGGATATTTTAAAAAAGAAATGGGTATTAGGGCAGCACTGGTATCTCCCTAAATAGGAAAAGTGTTAATGAATGTCAGGATTACAGATCAACACACAAAAATATGTTACAGGTTCTAAAAGTGAGAGGACAGGCCTGAAATTTGTTGGGGCCCCCTGTGACCATTGATACAGGTGCCCTCAGAGCCACACTAAATCTTCATTGCACCCTTTTAAAATCCTGCTTCCACTCTGATAATGACACTATTAACATAATGGCACTTGGAAAAAGTCCCACAATGGACAGTAGTAAAAGGAGTAAGGCAAAGCTGTAGTAGCTATTACAGAGAAGAAAGTTTGTGTAAAGATTCAATCCATTTGTCAAAAGTACAATCAGTCCCACATCCCCCATTGTAGAGGGATTTAATTTGCCATGTTAATGGATGTTTGTTTGCCATAACCTTCACCCAGCTAGTTGTAAAGAAGAGGGACCCAACTGCTAATGAATCAACTGTAGCTACGCTCATATAATTGAGAACAGGATTTGGCCCAAAATGTGTACATTGGGAGAGTTGGGGGTATTCTTGGACTCTCTCAGTACCATGGTCAGACCATTAGCTGGTGCAACTGAGGTCAAAGTGATCAAGGTAACATCTAGCAATACAAACCCAATATTTGGACTGTTCCTTAGAGGCTTCTGGCGCCTCTTTGATTCCTGAGAATTACAAAAATGAACAAACGCCATAACAGATTAATTTTTGAAGGGTTGGGGGAGAACTTAAATAATTGTCTCTCTGCAGCTATCTGCTTTAAAGAAGGTTCAGTTCTGTTAGATTTGCCTGAAACTCACTGTGATTTAGGCATGAAATTTGACATAAAATTACAGAAAGGTAATTAAAATGAAGATGAAGAGAAATTGGGCTCCAGGATGACAAAAAAGTTCCACTAAGTCATGGTGCAAGTGTACAATACTGTAAAACCACTCTGCACTGTAAGGAAGCAGCAAAAAATCACCCAATAGTTATCCAGTTCATTGTCAGAGTAGGACAGCATAAATCCACCTGCTGTTCTAGTTTTCTTCCTGTTACACAAATTCATAAGAAATTAAGGCCAGCCATACTAGATCAGATCAATGGTCCATCTAGCCCAGTATCCTGTCTTCTGACAGTGACCAATGCCAGGTGCTTCAGAGGGAATGAACAAAATAGGTAATCATCAAGTGATCCATCCCCTGTCACCCATTCCCAGTTTCTGGAAAACAGAGGCTAGGGACATTTCAATTCCTGAGAGAACTCCTGGTTATCACCTGAGGGCAAGTTATGTAGCTTGTAAACATGAATGACAAGGCCTTTCTCTGTTTTAGATTTTTCTCAAGTCATCTTTCACTGTGATATCTTTAATACAACAATTAATATTAAGTAAGTGTGCTCCAACTGGCAATATTCTCACAGTTTTCCATGTCGTTGGTGTGCATGTTTAGATGTGGGGTGTTTGTTTGTATTTTCTCTTTTCCATCTTGCTGCTTTCTTCTCCTCTAATCTCCCCACTTATGGAGATTGGTCCTGGGAAGATGTCATCACCAGGATAAGATTTTGTCAAAGAGGTGAATCTTGAACTGAGGCCTGAACATGGTCAGGGAAGGAATATTTGATCTCCACTTGTAAGGTGTCCCACAGGTGGGGGACCTACCACTGCAAAGGTGCTGCCCCAAGGACTTGGTAGTCTTTTCCTGAGCCCTTCTGCTTGAAGTATCCCTGTCTTCAGTAGTCTCTGATTTTTAGTACAGATTTAAAGAACCAGTACACATATCCCCACAAAGTGATGGCTGTACATTATTTTGCTAGTTCTTGCCTTCTTGACACAAAAAATTTACACAGAGTACATTTGTTCATGTTGGTGTATTATTGTTTTATGTAATATCTGTGCCTAGCACATCTTGGGTGATTCCAGAAACAAATAATTAATACATAAAAACAGGGTTGGGTGACCAGAAAGCAAGTGTGAAAAATTGGGACGGGGTGGGAGGTAATAGGCTTCTATGTAAGAAAAAGCCTCAAATATCGGGACTGTCCCTATAAAATCAGGACATCTGGTCATGCTAAATTGCCAGGGCCCCCCAATTTGGGGCCCTACTGTGGTAGACAGGATACCAACAGAGGCAGACAGTCCCTGCTTTGAAGGCTTAGAATCTAAAGCTACATATATGCACTGGGAGGTGTGATTCCCAGCTCAGGTAGATATACACATGATAGCTCTGTTCATACTAGCATGTTTACAGTAGCAGTGTGGCTTCAGCAGTACAGGCAGCAGCTCAGGTTAACTGTCGAGTATGTACCTAGGATGGGGTTGTACTCACGTGGCTAGCCTAAGCTTCTGCCTGTGCCACTACCTCTGCACTTCTATTTTTAGCACATTAGCTTGATGAGAGCTAGTATGCGTATGTCTACCTGGCTGGGAATCACACTCTAATAAATGTTAAATCATACAGTCAGACCTTAACCAGCAAGTATAAAAAAGGGATACACCCTTCACATCAATGTGAGCTTTTTTTCATCTTACATCCTTAACACTATCCTAATATCCCATCTTTGTGTAATTCACCGCTATAGTTGCTGCAGAGAAATGTTGGGGTTGGAATTAGGATGGGAGATGACCAACACAATGACCATTACACAAAGTCCACGATATGAAAAATTGTAGACCACTGATATAGGAGTTAGTTGGGCAGTTATCTTTCACTGTGGTAAGTAAATGTAAGGAACTATTGTCAATATGAGAAAACCAGGTTATTCGTAGATCTTACAAACTGGAAACGGCATATCCTAATGAAGTCTGTCCAGTAGCCTTGCATATGTTTTCTTCTGCTTGTTGCAGTTTGAAACTCTCCCCCTTCCGTTTATGTGTATTTTCATGATTAATACACCAATAAATACTTATTTGAACAGAAAAGGAAAAAAGACAGTGTAATAGAAAACTTGTCAAGCTAAGGCCCCTAAATATCCAGTATAATTTAAAAGGAAAACGTAAATAAACTTGCTATATTATCTAGTTGTAAAGAAATGAACCAGCTCCTGTCTCATAAATTAGGCTTGTTAGCATATAAAAATCTACTTTCTTATAAATAGTCACCACAGCCACAAGGATACAAACAGTTATGCAAACCCAGGAACTAAAGTACATATCTTCAGAAACATTTAAATTACATTTTTAAAAATTTTTTTAAAAAAAAATTTTAGAATTATCAGTCAAAAATATATACTTCTCTCCATCAATTACACACAATTTCATGGGAAATACAGAAGCATTATGCTCAATGAAATAAATTCAGAATATGTAATTATTATTTATTTAGGGCCTGATCCAGCTCTCACTGAAGTCGCTGGTCAAACTCCCATTAACTTCACTGGTGCATGACTGAGCCCTTAGTATCAGAGTGCTCAGCGCTATTCAGTACACTATATACAGCCACTGCCCTGAAGAGGTGAAAGATAGAAAAACAGAGCATGAGATCCAGTGTGGAAAAAAATCCAAATTAGGATGACTTTGTGACTGATCTCTATTTGTGTACATAAATGCTTTAAATATATATTTATAATAAGCTAACTTTTTAATTTTTTTTCATATTTTTTTTTCATTTTTAGCTATATAACGATACAGAAAACAGTTTTTCCTTTTCAGATGAGTCATATTCATATTATCACATTGCATGCAGGATTTTTTTTGTAAATTTATGACAGATGTGCAAGTTAACAACTGAAGTTCTACAGAATACAGAAGAGTCAAGCAGAGTAGTGAGATATAGAATCATAGAATATCAGGGTTGAAAGGGACCTTAGGAGGACATCTAGTCCAACCCCCTGCTCAAAGCAGGACCAATCCCCAACTAAATCATCCTGGCCAGGGCTTTGTCAAGCCTGACCTTAAAAACTTCGAAGGAAGGAGATTCCACCACCTCCCTCAGTAACGCATTCCAGAGATTCACCACCCTCCTGGTGAAAAAGTTTTTCCTAATATCCAACCTAAACCTCCCCCACTGCAACTTAAGACCATTACTCCTCATTCTGTCATCTGCTACCACTGAGAACAGTCTAGAGCCATCCTCTTTGGAACCCCCTTTCAGGTAGTTGAAAGCAGCTATCAAATCCCCCCTCATTCTTCTCTTCTGCAGACTAAACAATCCCAGTTCCCTCAGCCTCTCCTCATAAGTCATGTGTTCCAGTCCCCTAATCATTTTTGTTGCCCTCCGCTGGATGTTTTCCAATTTTTCCACATCCTTCTTGTAGTGTGGGGCCCAAAACTGGACACAGTACTCCAGATGAGGCCTCACCAATGTCGAATAGAGGGGAATGATCATGTCCCTCAATCTGCTGGCAATGCCCCTACTTATACATCCCAAAATGCCATTGGCCTTCTTGGCAACAAGGGCACACTGTTGACTCATATCCAGCTTCTCGTCCACTGTAACCCCTAGGTCCTTTTCTGCAGAACTGCTGCCGAGCCATTCGGTCCCTAGTCTGTAGCGGTGCATGGGATTCTTCCATCCTAAGTGAAGGACTCTGCACTTGTCCTTGTTGAACCTCATCAGATTTCTTTTGGCCCAATCCTCCAGTTTGTCTAGGTCCCTCTGTATCCTATCCCTACCCTCCAGCGTACCTACCTCTCCTCTCAGTTTAGTGTCACCTGCAAACTTGCTGAGGGTGCAATCCACACCATCCTCCAGATCATTTATGAAGATATTGAACAAAACCGGCCCCAGGACTGACCCTTGAGGCACTCAACTTGATACCGGCTGCTAACTAGACATGGAGCCATTGATCACTACCCTTTGAGCCTGACAATCTAGCCAGCTTTCTATCCACCTTATAGTCCATTCATCCAGCCCATACTTCTTTAACTTGCTGGCAAGAATACTGTGGGAAACTGTATCAAAAGCTTTGCTAAAGTCAAGGAACAACAAGTCCACTGCTTTCCCCTCATTCACAGAGCCAGTTATCTCGTCATAGAAGGCAATTAGATTAGTCAGGCATGACTTGCCCTTGGTGAATCCATGCTGACTGTTCCTGATCACTTTCCTCTCGTCTAAGTGCTTCAGAATTGATTCCTTGAGGACCTGCTCCATGATTTTTCCAGGGACTGAGGTGAGGCTGACTGGCCTGTAGTTCCCAGGATCCTCCTTCTTCCCTTTTTTAAAGATGGGCACTACATTAGCCTTTTTCCAGTTGTCCGGGACTTCCCCCGATCGCCATGAGTTTTCAAAGATAATGGCCAATGGCTCTGCAATCACATCCGCCAATCACTGACGCTCATCATGCTCACTCAGCAGAAGCCACTCTATGAAGGCTCCAGCGAGGGTGAGAGCCAGCTTCCTCACACGCTGCCCAGTGACTCAGAGCTGATGTTGAGTGGAACAAGGTGGCCCAACTACACCAGTTTTGGTACCGACCTTGTGAGGAGATAAAGGATGAGCTAGCCCACCTCGAGATCCCAACCAGCCTGGATGCTTTTATTGACCTCTCTCTCTGCATCAACAAACAGCTGCATGAGTGAAAAGAGGAGAGTAGGGGAATCAAGCCATCACCTCACCCACATTCCATGCCAAAAACCCCAGGGCCCAACCATGACCTGATGCAGGTTGATCTGGGCCACCGATCCTTGAGCCTGGAGGAAAAGGAATGGTGACGGCGTAATAACATGCTTATATTGCAAAGCACCAGGACATGCCCTCACCTCTTGCCTGTTGCGGACCTCAACCAGAAAGGAATTGGGAAACAAACAAGCCCAGGCTGTATGGGGGGACAGCCTGGACCACCAGAGTGCTATGCTCCAAAACTAGCCCCCCCCCAGCCCTCAAGGGAAACCTGAGCCAGGACATGCAGGTCCTCTCCACACTTCCAAGTACAGATAAAAGTTATGTACTACAGATGGGGCCAAGATGGTTTTCCCTTCAGTGGGCCCTGATCAGTTCTGGGCTGCTGATAATTTTATAGACTCTGAAGCCATTTGAGCCCTACAAATCCCCCTATGTCAGTTCTCATAGAGATGATAGATGGGCCATGTCCTCGGGGCCAGTGACACAGGAAACAGTGCCCCTAGAGTCTGTACTCCAGGTTCATCAAGAACTGCTCCAATTCAGTGTGATTTACTCTCCATACTACCCACTGATTCTTGGCATCAACTGGTTGGAGCAGCATGACCCTTGCAACTCCTGGTAAGAGAAAAAGATCAGCTTCCCCTCTGAACATTGCCAAAGGGTCTCCCTGCATACAGCCAGCCCCACCCCTCCAGTCCCACGCTCCTGCAACAGATCAGAAGTGACAGCACCTGTGTGGGAACCACAGATGGTGGTGCTCCCAAGCCTGCGTCCCCATCTACGTGGTAAATACTGGGAGTATGTGGACATTTTTTAAAAGAAAAATGCAGACATGCTACCTCCACACTGGGACTACAATTGCCCCATAGACCTGCAGTCCAGGTTGAAGGTCCCTTATAGATGGTCCTGCAGGAGCTGTGATGCTAGGTGTTCCCCACAGTTGTTAATATTAATCGAAACCTCTTCTCCTGCCACCAGACACATTAGTGGTCATGTTCTATATGTCTAAGGTATTTATGGCCTCCAGTACCATAGCATGTAACTACGATCTTTAACATTTATCCTCACAACACCTACATTAGGTATAGCGCAGTGTTATTCCCATTTTACAGGTGGGGAATTGAGCCACAGAGAGACTGAAAGTATATCTGCACTGCAATGTAAGCTCAGAGTTCAGACTCAGGATCAAGCCTAACCCCCCTTCTCTCTACACACAAATTGCACTAACCTAGGGCTCAGATCCAGGGTCCCAGGACCACATGGGCTGGTAAGTGCAAACTTGAGTCAAACTGAGACTCAGGGTTCAAGCCCTATTGGTTTGCAGTGTGGATGCAACCTCACTGGACTTATGCTCTGGGAGTCCATCAAAAGTATTCTCTGGACAGCCAAGTTTGGCAGACAGTCAAGTTGTCCCACACTGTACTAAAAACTAAGGACTAGAGCGGCCACATTTTGGGAAGGCACTAAGAAGTCTGGGATATGGTTGGGTCGACTCAGGCTCACATAATGCAGTGTAGATGCTGGAGCCTCAGGTTAGGATCCAGGGTTCAACAATTCCTAATCTGGTGTTACAAATGAGTGTAGATACTCAAGCCCTAGGTTAACAAACCCAGGGTCTGCTAACTCAAGTTCAACTAACCCTGGGCTTACATTGCATTGTACATATACTCTAAATGACTGCCCAAAGTCACAGAGGAAGTCCATGGTAGAGCAGGGAATTGAACCCAAGTTTCACAAGTCCCAAGCTAGTGCCCAAAACACTGGACCTTCTTGTCTATATATAACAGCCACTTTATCAAGGAACTAAAGATCAAACAAAACCTAAATCAGATGTATGTGTCTTGTATTATAAAGCTCATTATATTTGGGCTCAGAGAGATTGCCAAGAATAGCAGACTCAGAGCAGAGTTCCTAGCTTTGGAAAGAAGCCCTGTTCCAGGTCCTGAAAAGTTCAGTCCCAAGAACCAATAGTAGGTACATCTTAGCCAATCTTAACTGCCAGACCAGGTGAAAGTCTGTCTCTTTTAAACAGGGTCAAGTCCTTCAAGCTTTTATGGAAATCTACATGCAGGACGTTGTCCTAGCTTCTAAAGCTTCATTCCTAGCTAATTGAGGCTGCCCTTCCTCTGCTTAAAATATGTTAGTGAGGGTTTTTTTGTGGGGAGGGAACCAATGAACCATGTTAAGATTTCAACAAGATTGCAACAAGCAATTATTAGACAAAGTTTGGTTCCTGGCCCTCATTTAAGGTGTTATTTTGTAGCATTTACCAAGTTCTGCCAGTTGTGATAAATTGCACCCTACTATTGTAGCTCTAAGAAGGTATACCAAATTTGTTCCAGGGTCCTCCATTTGTTGCCCTAAATGCATTTTTATACAGGAGTTTTATCATGTTCTATGATTGCTCTGTTATCAAGAAGTACTATACTGAGGTCAGGAGTAATGAAGCTGGCATATATCTAATTATGAATTCAATTATTCCTTCCTATACTAAAACTATTGGGGCTAATTCCATGAAGCCACTTCATTGCAGCTTTATTGAATTAGTGTAGTAAGATGAATTAAAAGCACTGAGAGTCCCATAGATTTTACCTACTGGGTATAAAGTTAAGAGAGTCTAAATTGTGGTTGGCAGAGGTGCTGATGCTAGATCTCCCTTGACATAGTAGAAAGAAGTCTAGCAGTATGTTTTCCCTAAGGGCTCTGGAATGCCCTCCCACTTCTGGGCTATTGCAGAATAGATTTGCCAACTTTCTGGGCATGCTGGCAAAGGCCAAATGGCACAAATGGAGGGCCTGTTTTTATCACCTGGTTTTTGAAGGACAGTAGGAAGGTAGAGATACAGGCTGATGTATGGGGGAGTTAGTATTTGGTTATGTGCTGCTGCTTGGTAGATGGTGTGAGCTGATTGTTTTGCTGTTTGTTTTTTTAATTTTTAAATAACTGGCAAGGTGCCCCTAGAACTTGGTATGGGCATTACTGATATAGTGTAAATCAAAATAAAATCAAATATAAATATCATATAAAACTGTGTCTTTCCTTTGTTGTTCCACAAACTCTCTGAAGTGTTTGGGCTTCTTTTTCAGATTAGCAATCATGACCATAATTGGCCAGATTCTGCTCTCTGTTATACGGATGTTAAACCAGAATAACTCCATTAATGTCAGTGGAATTATTTTGATTAACAATGGTGTCAATGAGAACAATGCCAGTGTATTTTCTTTTAAAATTATTTTACAGATATTTCTGTGGAACTTGTCACTATACTATTTGATCACTGAACTTTATGTAGCTAGTTGTCATGAACTGTGTCATGAACTGTTGGTTTTCACAGGTCACTCACAGACCAATGCCATATAATATTTGCAACATAATTGCTACATGTATACATTTGACAGTTCCAGACTTTTGTAGACTAAATTCAGATACTGTGGATCAGATTTTCAGCTGATTTACACTACAGAATCCTAGAATAATACAAATGTAGGAACGGAAAGGACCTAGACAGGTCATCTAGTCCAGTGGTTTCCAAACTTTTTGGCTCGCTCATCCCCAGGGTGAAGACCGGAAGACCTACCACAGATGCGCTGCAGACGGAAGAAGACTGGAAGACCAGCCACATGCGCACCGCTGACGGAAGAAGACCGGAAGACTTACCGCAGGCGGGCAGCCGGAGGGGAACACCAGTCGTGGACGTGCAGAGCTGCCGGCAAAGAAAAAAACCCAGCAGAGTGCCGACCGGCGGCGCTCCTGCTGCCGCGCACCCCCTGGGATCATCTCGCGCACCACCTGGGGTGTGCGCACCCCAGTTTGGAGACTACTGATCTAGTCCATCCCCCCAATGAAGCAGGACCAACTCTATCGAGATCATACCTGACAGGTGTGTATCTAACTTTGTTCTTAAAAACCTCCAATGAGTGATTCCACAATCTCCCCTAGAAGCCTATTCCAGTGCTTAACTAGCTTATAGTTAGAAAGCTTTTCCTAATATCTAAACTAAATCTCCCTTGCTGCAGATTAAGCCAATTCCTTCTCATACCTTCAGTGGACATAGAGAACAACTAATCGTGTCCTCTTTAGAACGGCCCTTAACATATTCAAAGACTTATGGGC
Organism: Lepidochelys kempii; assembly: GCF_965140285.1. Classification (NCBI taxonomy): domain Eukaryota; kingdom Metazoa; phylum Chordata; order Testudines; family Cheloniidae; genus Lepidochelys; species Lepidochelys kempii. Next base: position 63,085,633 of record NC_136382.1, read on the forward strand.
CCCCCTCAGTTGTCTTTTTTCCAGACTAAACATGCCAGGTTTTTTTAACCTGTTCCTCACAGGTCATCTTTTCGAAACCTTTGATTGTTTTTGTTGCTCTCTTCTGGACTCTCTTCATTTTGTTCACGTCTTTCTTAAATTGTGGAATCCAAAACTGGACACAGTACTCTAACTGTGGCTTCACCAGTGCCAAGTAGTGCAGAGCAATTACCTCCTGTGTCTTGCATGACACTCCTGCTAATACACACCATTATTATAGTAGCCTTTTTCACAACCGCATCACATTGTTGACTCGCATTCAATTCGTGATCCATTATATCCCAGATCCTTTTCAGCAATACTACTTCCGAGCCTGTTATTCCCCATTTTGTATTTGGGCATTGGATTTTTCCCTCCTAAGTGAAGTACTTTGCACTTGTCTTTATTGAATTTCATCTTGTTGATTTCAGACTAATTCTCCAGTTTGTCAAGATAATTTTGAATTCTAATCCCATCCTCCAAAGTGCTTGTACCCTCTCCCATCTTGATGTCATCCTCAAATTTTAAAAGCATACCCTCTACTCCATTAATCAAGTCATTCATGAAAATAGTGAATAGTATCAGACCCAGGACTGACTGCTGCGGGACTCCACTAGATATGCCCTCCCAATCTGACAGCAATTTGAGTATGGTCTTTCAACCAGTTGTGCATGCACCTTATAGTAATTTCATCTGGACCACATATCCCTAGTTTGCTTGTGAGAAAGTCATGTGGGACTGTGTCAAAAGCCTTACTAAAATCAAGATATATCATGCCTACTGCTTCCTCACTATCCACGAGGCCAGTAACCCTGTCAAAGAAGAAAATTAAGTTGGTATCGCATTATTTGTTCTTGACTAATCCCTGTTGGCTATTACTTATCACCCTATTACCTTCTAAATGCTTACCAATTGATTGTTTAATAATTTGTTCAAGTATCTTTCCAGGTCTCTAAATTAGGCTGACTGGTCTAGGGGGGGAGGGATAGCTCAGTGGTTTGAGCATTGGCCTGCTAAACCTAAGGTTGTGAGTTCAATCCTTGAGGGGGCTATTTAGGGATTTGGGCCAAAAATTAGGGATTGGTTCTGCTTTGAGCAGGGGGTTGGACTTGATGACCTCCTGAGGTCCCTTCCAACCTTGACATTCTATAATTCCCTGGCTCCTCTTTGTTCCCTTTCAAAGATAGTTACTATGTTTGCCCTTCTTTAGCCCTCTGGAACCTCACCCGTTCTCCAGGACTTCTCAAAGATAATCACTAATGGTTCCAAGATTGTTTCAGCTAGTTCCTTAACTACCCTAAGATGAATTTTGTCAGGCCCTGCCAACTTGAATACATCTAATTTATTTAAATATTCTTTCACCTGTGCTTCCCCTGCTCTGGCTTGTGTTCCTTCTCCCTTGTTAATATTAACTGTGTTAAGCAGCTGGTCACACACCCTTTTTTTAGTGAAGCCTGAATCAAAACAGGCATTTGATACTTTAGCTTACAGTTATTAGCTTAGTCATCCGTTATTAGCTCTCCTGCCCTGCTAAGCAGAGGACCTACAATTTCCTTTGTCTTTCTCTTGTTCCTAATTTATTTAAAGAACCTCTTCTTATTGCCTTTTATGTCCCTTGCTAGGTGTAACTCATTTTGTGCCTTAGCCTTTCTGATTTTGTCCCTACATGCTTGTGCTATTCTTTAGTAGTCATCCTTAGCCATTTGTCCTTATTTCTAGTTTTTGTTGGATTTGTTTTTGATTCTCAGGTCATTAAAGAGCATCATATTAGCCTCTTACGATCATCTTTCAATCATCTTCAGACTCTGTACCAACAAAGGTATAGATCAACAGAATTTATATTACTCTGTGCAAAACCTACAATATAACTTAATGCCAAATGTTCACACCAGCCTCTCTTTTTGAACTAGTGCTGCTTTTGTATTCAATATACATAAGACTGTCAAGGGACAATAGCAATTACTATCTTGCAAGTGAATCTAATTGATGAACTAAAATGTAAGTGGCATATGTTGTGCTGGAAGAGAGCCTGTGATATCTGGTGCTTTCTAGTGAGAGAGGTGGTAACAGTATAAATCAGTGAACCTTATTCAACTGTGATAGTTCTCCCAACTTCTGATGCATATTAAAAATTCTGTAATAATGCTGTCTCTAATCTCAGACATGGAAGTACATTATCACTCTTAATTTTATCTGTGTAAATCATCAGGGACCATGTGTAAAGGGAGCAGAGACTTCATTATCAGATTAAATACAAAATATTTTCGTCAAATACCAGCCACTTGAAATATGAATGAATATTGTTTAAGGGATAGATTCTAATCCCCTTACTCACACTGTGTAGGACCTTACTCCATAGTAGCTCCATTTGAGCAATTGGGCTACTTTCAGAGTAAGAAACTAGTAGGATTGCCACCTGTCCAGGTTTTCCCAGGTTGTCCTTTTCTGAAGTCGCTGCCCTAGGAAATCTGTAAGGGTGCTCAGCATACACTGCTAGCTATACAGTTTTATGGGCTCAGGATCATCCCGGATGTTCTGTTGTATTGTCTGGCAGAGATGGCAATCCTAGGCACTAGCCAAAGAGAACTCAAATCTTAAAACAACAATATAAGAGGACATGCTAATCTTGTTTTTTTGTTTGAAGTACATTGGCATATTAGCAATAGCATAGCATATTCTACTGGTGTTGGAAATTTCAGATATAATAGATATGTATAAAATCTGTTCCTTGCCAGAGAAGGAGAAGAAACAGGTGTAAACTCTCACAAATCATGGCTGTTGACCTGATATCTTGTACCAGTGTAAATTGGGGTGGAAATACCTATTTAATATATTTAGGTCTTTCTCCTGATTTTGAGTTAGGTATTATCACATGATTAGAGCTGTTGATTTGTCATAAGAGTCCAACATTTAGAAAAAGTATTGGTAGTTCTGAGTACCAGCCAAATATCATGTAAATAATCAGTTTTAAAATCAGACAGAATTACTGCACCATTTGCATTTTCAGAGCAAACAATGCATCTGCTGAAAGGAGTGAACAGTTTTGTTCACAAAAGTGTTGCTATATCAAATATTACTTTAGGAAACCAAATGCACTACAATTTTGTTTAAAAAATTAATGTTTTTTATCTTGCCGTAGAGCAATCTCACTGTCTTCTTGTGTCCACCAGCTGTCTGTCATCTTATACTCACATTGTAAAAACTCTTTGAGGTAGAGTCTGTCTTTTTGCTGTGTGTGTCTGCCTGTCTGTGACTGTGTACAGTGACTAGCATAATGAAGCCTCAGTCCCTCATAGGGGCCTGTAGCCACTACCATGATATAAATAATATAGTTACATACATCCGCCCCCACTATGTTACAAGAATGTTATTTAAGTTGCAAAATCGAGCACCGAAAAGTTAGGAAATGTCAGATATAAGGCTGCCTGTGGAACCTTAATTCTGCCCCTTGTGCATTCAGCTTGCACACTAAATGACACAAGGGTCCTGTGGAAAAATTACATGTGATCATGGAATTAAAGACTATCTCGAAATACATTTGCACAAGAGGGCCAAATTAAAAATGCTCAGGCAACCTTAATTCTGGCTTTTCCTTACTGTAAGGTGCTCTACTGAGAGCTGGGGAGATAGATTTACAGAAGAATACAAAGAGAAAGAAAGAGAGGGGAAAGGAGAGAGAAAGAGCTGAGAGGAAAGAGAGACTCCAGCATTCAATTATTTTCCTCCCTCGAACATTTCAATTTAAACCTCCCACTCCCCCTCAAAGTATGGTATACTCACCTTTGTAAGCTGGAGGAAGTGGGGGAGCCATTTGGGAATAAGGGGTAGCAATGGGAGCCTCCTTCATTGCTGGGAACCAGAGCATGAGCTGCAGAGCAAAGGAGCAGCTGCTCCCCATCCAGCTGCAGGACCCTGGAGTGCTCCATTCCTACAGCATGGGAAGGGGAAGGGAACACTGGCTGCTTCAGGTGCTGAGGGCCTAGTTCTCCCTCAGCATCTGAAGCAGCTTTCATGGCTGGCTTTCTTGAAGAAGTAGGGGAAAAGGGAAAGTCAGCCCATTGGACAAGGTTTGCCCACAGATTAATAAGAAGGTCACAAAACCCTGCATATCCCTGGCAGAATTTATGATGTGCATCCCACAGTAGCTCAAACATTCAATATGACAGATTCAGTAACGTGCTGCCAAAATTTTAACATGGGACTTGCTCACGTATTTTGCCTCAGCCTGTGACACTCATGATATTTCCTTAGTAAATATACTCTCCTCCCCACCAAAAATGCCCCATCGGTTGCAAACTCCTCAGCAATTCCAACCTCTTTGTGTTCCATTATTCTATACTCCATCCTCTTCCTAAACAACCACCATTCCACCACCCAAATCCATCAGTCCTTTCACTCCAAACCTTATCAGCCCACCAGGCTTCCCTTTCCTTAGACCACCGAGGTGACTTGCTTGCCTGGCAGCTGCTCCTTGCAACAGATGCTATAGCAGTAGATCTGCACCCTCCTCAGCAGTGGAGGTAGTTGTTTCCGGTGAGTCATTGTGTGGTTTCTTGATGTGGAGTAGTTCACTGAGTGGGGAGTGGCTCCTCTGGTGGACCAGGAGGTTGGTTGCATGTCCCTAGTCTGTTGGTCAATTCCCCTAACTTTGTGTATGTTTCAGAGTAACAGCCGTGTTAGTCTGTATTCGCAAAAAGAAAAGGTGCCACAAGTACTCCTTTTCTTTTTGTGTATGTTGATGGAGGCTGGTCATTGGAGGGAGAGGGTTCCCCCTGGCTGGTGAAAGGCTTGGGATGCAGGAAAATGAAACTTCAGGCTCCTTTCCCAGTACCAGCTCTTTAAATGACAGTCTAGACAGGCTGACAGGCAAAGAGGCAGGCTGCAGCAGCTACAGGACTCTCACTCAGTACAGCAGCACTTTAGTTGCTGTTCAGGCCCAGCTTTGGAGATGCTTGGAAATTTTAATAAAGAACAGCCATTATTAACATTTTTGTGTGGGCCATGGAAAAAAATTCTTACTCAGTTAACCCGTTCGTGCCCACTACGATCACAGTATTATGGAGAGGGCGGGTCCGAGGATTTCTGGGTGGAATAGTGAACAGATTCTTTGGGACACACTTAATGAACTCATTTTATACATACCATTTCCAGCCAGAGCATTTAAAAATCATGAGTCAAGCTCCCAAAATCATAAGATTGGTTTTAAAAACCAGGATATTTTTTTCAGAAAAATAAATTTTGGGTTCTTTTTATTTGCCTTCTGGTTTCTGATGCTGTTAGGATGCACTCAGGCCATGTTTTCTAGCTTTTCTCCACAACTATGAGGGCTAGAAACTTACTTTTTTTTTTTTTTAATGTAAACTGAGTTTCTTACGAGATCTCTTAATTCCAGCAGCTGGGCTTTCAGAAAAAAAACACATAAAATCACAAGAGTTGGCAACATGATATAGAAAAGTGGGTCAGAGGGGGAGAAAAAGAATCTGTAGGTGCTTCCAACCCTCCTGCTACACCCAGCTTTTTCCCTGCTGCTTCACCTTTTCATCTCTCATCCCTAGAAATCAGTTCACATTTACAAGGATATATGTGCAAGGAAAAGAGTTAGAAAGTGTTTTTGGTTTTTTTGGTAAGAAACGAAAGTTGGTGTGGGACTCAAAGTCTGCCTCAGTTAAATTCAGGTTCCAACACGAGCCCCTTACAATCCATCAGTGGGCAAATTTTGAGAAGAAAAAATTATATTCACTGTATAAATTCTACAGTGAAATCAGCCTACAAAATAGAGACAGAGATTCAAATTTAAATGTCTTTTCTGAAGTGGAGAGTTACAGAAAGACAGAAAGAGTTCATTTGGATAAATTTCCAGCTCTTGGGTATTTCAGTGTCCCTTCTATGGGAAGCTGAAAAAGAGATTACATCTTTTGCCAAGTAACAGTTATTACTCTGCTACGCATTTTTTGTGTTGAGCACTCGCTAGCAGCACATCAATTTGGCACTAACGGAAAACAAGTATTTCACTACTGAACTGCAATGCACCTCTGCCTGCATTAAAAGTAGAGAGATGCTGACTGTTCGCTTAGCTTTTGTAAGCAGCTCAAACGTTGTCCCTGTTTGTTTACAAATCATTGCTTTTTGAACCAACAAAAACAATACTATTAAAGTTTTAGGGCTGACTACAGTGATCTCAAACATAAGCACTTCTTCCCTCCAGAAAATATTTAGGCCCAGATCCTGTATTCTGATCCATGCAAGTGGACATATGTGCCTGAACTCATCTCTGTGGATTTCAATGGCACTCTTTGGGAGTGTAAAGGTCTGCCCATGCTGATCAGATTGCTTAATATGGGACCTAATTTTTTTAGAAACTCAGATGTTACCCAACTGAAAAAGTTTCTTATTTTCACAAGAAGAAAGAATTTTAATGCTCTGAATAAAGCCCAGTGAACTGCCTTGTCAGCACCTCTTAATGACTCACCATCTTTTCTTTTTAAAGAGAAAATGGATAGTACTTTTTTCACACAGGTGTGCACTTTATAATAGGGACTGTAAAGATTAATTATAGTATAGAACCCTCTTATCTGAACCCTCCCTCCCAAACCTCCCTTTTTAATGAACTCCCAGCATGTCTCACTTTTCTATTTATTCCCAATTAGCTAAACATATTCTGTGTCACTTAACTTGTTCAGATAACCAGGATTCTTCTGTATTACAGATGCTCAGCAATGGTGATCTGATATTGTCTTATGTGTTGGAATGTTGTTTCTAGAGATATCAACAAAAAGACTACAACCTTTCATGTGTGATGTTACATAGCATTCTTCTGATTTGTCTTTTACTTTCCAAAACTGAAGTATTAAAAAAAATGATAGTGTATTTGTGGAATAAGTATTTAGGGTTGTTGGGAAGCCCTATTGAATTCCCAAAGGACAATTATATTTTCATGGTTCATTCAACTTACACAGTAATTCGGGTTCAGTGGGACTTTAATTTATTTGTGAATTGTTCACTTACCATCAGATACTAGATCTCCAAGAAGTATATTATTCACTGTTGTTTTCAAAATATGATGTGACAAGTCAGTATGTAATGATGGGCAGTATTTATCAAGTTGATTTTCTCAGATCACTGTTGTGGGGGAAAACAGAAGAACCCTCAAAATGAGTCATTCTAGGAAGTAACAGACTGGGGCTCATTCCCTACTCCTTCTGCCTGAGAGAGAATGTTCTATCTTAGTAGAATGAAGTTTCCATTTTAAAAACACAAGATCTCCTTTAGTCATAATTCCTATACAGTTTCCAGTCACCTTCTGCTTCATTGCCATTGTTCTGTTTTCCTGATTTTCTGTCTCCTTGTCTTATAGAATTCCTGAAGTTTAGGCAGGACATAGGAAGGCATGTATTTGAGTTCTTCACCACTAACTGAAGCAAACTCCACAAGGACTCCTTGTTGTTTTTGAAGCAAACTAATAGACACTCATATCAATTATAATAATTATTAAGCCAATTTAGGGAACATTTGAAAGACCGTTGTCTTTACTATTGATAAATTGTAGATCCATTGTCAAATGCAGGAAGATTATTTTGCTTAGAAGAGGACTGTGTCCTATATATTGTGTCTATATTTAAATTGTGAATTCTTTGGGACAGGGACTGTCCATCTTGTGTACATAATAATAATTATTTGTATTGTGATAATGCCTAGGAGCCTGAGTCAGGGGTCAGGATCCGAATGTGTTAGGTGCTATACAAACACAGAACAAAAAGATAGTCCCTACTGAGAAAATTGCTGGTCAGTAACAAATGCTTCACTATGATTAATAATATTTACCAGCTGATCTCTAGGATGCTGATGAAAATGACATGCTGTATGTAGTGGTTCCTTGGGCTCAGGCTCAGAGGGAAGCCACTTTGTGTTGCTGTGGCCCTCTCTTCCACTCCCAGTCTCTATTCAAGCCTAAGTTAATTGTATTCAATTTGCAAATGAATTCCAGTTCAACAGTTTCTCACTGGAGTCTGGATTTGAAGTTTTTTTGTTGAAGAATTGCAACTTTCATGTCTGTAATCACGTGACCAGAGAGTTTGAAGTGTTCTCCGACTGGTTTATGAATGTTATAATTCTTGACATTTGATTTGATTCATTAGGCTTGAATAGAGACTGGGAGTGGCTAAGTCATTATGCAAGGTAACCTATTTCCCCTTGTTTTTTCCTAACCCCCTCCCCGACGTTCTTGTTAAACCCTGGATTTGTGCTGGAAATGGCCCACCTTGATTATCATACACATTGTAAGGAGAGTGGTCACTTTAGATAAGCTATTACCAGCAGGAGAGTGGGTTTGTGTGTGTGTGGGGGGGGGGTTGGGGGGGTGAGAAAACCTGGATTTGTGCTGGAAATGGCCCAACTTGATTATCATACACATTGTAATGATCACTTTAGATAAGCTATTGCCAGCAGCAGAGTGGGGTGGGGGGAGGTATTTTTTCATGCTTTGTGTATATAAAAGATCTTCTACACTTTCCACAGTATGCATCCGATGAAGTGAGCTGTAGCTCACGAAAGCTTATGCTCAAATAAATTGGTTAGTCTCTAAGGTGCCACAAGGGATCATACTGAAACACACTGACCCGTGTTCCAGCAACAAAACTGGACTAAAGTCTGGTTTCCTTGGGTTATTTCCTACCACAGTCTGGGCGGGGTGGAGGGGTGTTCATAGTCCAAGGACACTCCGTCTCCTTGGGGTACACTGCAGACAGCAGTCCCGGCAACTTCTCTCCAGGGTCAGTCTGCTCTGGAGGCAGGGCTCGGCACAGTGCAGATTCAGCTCTGGAGTTCTGAAGGGGGGTGTGTGTGTGTGTGTGTGCGAAACTGCCCTGGCTCTGTTGACCAGGGAAAGTGTAGTTGTCCTGTGGGCTCATGCTCAGAGGGAGGCCACTCTGCCTCATTACACTGCACCTCACAAGGCATTCCTGGTGAGCAAAGCTTAAAGGACAAACAACCCTAAAGTCCCTCAGATTTCCATGACAATTTCAAATGATATACCTGAGATATATCAATGATATTTTCATCCTCTGGACAGACAACATAAACTCTATCATAAATTCCATCAACAACCACCAGCCATTCATCAAGTTTTCTCGAGAACACTCCTGCACCAGCATTAGCTTCCTGGACACCACAATCAGCTTCAGCAATGTAAGCCTCCAGACAACTATATACAAGAAACCCACAGATCACTATACTTATCTTCACAAAGCCAGTAGCCACCCCAAACACACCAAGAAATCTGTTATCCAAGTCCTCAGAAAATGCAGAATATGTTCTGACGAAAAGTACAGGATATACACCTTAACACACTTAAAATCGTCTTTACCAAACAAGGACACTCCACCAGAGTAGTAGATTGCATCATGGAATGTGCCACCCAAATAGGCCAAGAGAACCTACTTCAATACAGAAAAAAAACACCCTACCAACTGTACATGCTGTGATAAAGTTCCTCCTCTGCCTTTATGGGTCCTGCGCTTATTGGCTGATTTGCTCGCCTCAGAGGTTCACGGCAGCCCTCAGTTTGGCCACTTTCATGGCTCAAATCTGCTGTTCACTCAGTTAGCCTCATCACTGGCCAGCATGGGGAAAAGGAAGAAGAACAATCCCCACAGTCTCTGTTGATCCACCTATTGGATCAGGGAACAGGCCAGAGACCTTCCCCTCTGGTGGAACCCACAGTCCAGGTCAACTCCTCCAGTATCAAGTGGGGAGTTGGGGGGATGGAGGGATGGAAGGAACGTGGGCCTGCCCTCTACTCCGGGTTCCAGCCCAGGGCCCTGTGGATTGCAGCTATCTACAGTGGATCCTGTAACAGCTGTGTGACAGCTACAAATCCCTGGGCTACTTCCCCATGGCCTCCTCCCAACACCTTCTTTATTCTCACCACAGGACCTTCCTCCTGATATCTGATAATGCTTGTACTTCTCAGTCTTCCAGTAGTATGCCTTCTCACTCTCAGCTTCTTGCAACTCTTGCTCCCAGCTCCTTGCACGCACACCACAAACTGAAGTGAGCTCCTTTTTAAACCCAGGTGCCATGATTAGCCTGCCTGTCTTAATTGATTCTGGCAGCTTCTTGATTGGCTGCAGGTGTTCTAATCAGCCTGTCTGCCTTAATTGTTTCCAGAAAGTTCCTGATTGTTCTGGAACCTTCCCTGTTACCTTACCCAGGGAAAAGGGACCTACTTAATCTGGGGCTAATATATCTGCCTTCTATCACTCTCCTGTAGCCATCTGGCCTGACCCTGTCACAATGCCTAGGTGTCACCTACAACCCTACACTGAAACCGATATGGGGTATCATCAAACAATTACAAGCCATACTCAATGAGGACCACACCCTGAAAGAAATCTTTCCTGAACTCCCTCTTTGGGCCTTCAAACAATCCCCCAAAACCTCGCCAAGCTCATCATCAGAAGCAATTTCCTCACAGATCAGGACCCACCAACTCAAAGAGGCACCAGACCCTCGCCAGAACAACACATGCAAAACTTGCAGATACATCTTCACTGGTACAATGATTAGTACCGCCCACAACACAACTTTCAAGACCCATTGGTCCTACACCTGCCTTTCACATGTGGTGTACCTCATCTAGTACTGTAAATGCCCCAGTGACAACTATGTGGGTGAAACCAGACAGTCACTGTGCTCTAGAATGAACTCACACAGGAAAATGATAAAAGACAGAAACACCGTATCATTGTGGGTGAACACATTTTACAAAATGATAATTCCATATCTGACCTCTGAGTCCACATCCTCAAAGGAAACCTGCACAACACCTTCAAAAGATGAGCCTGGGAGCTAAATCATAACTTTTACTACACACTAAAAATCATGGTCTTAATAAAGACATTGGATTTATGGCTTATAACAACAATCTGTAACCCACTAACCCCGCTTTTTTGTCTTGTGACTGTGAGGGTTTTAACCTGATCATTCACCTTGAATGATCCCTGGAAATGTGTGTTAACTACTTAAGTTAAACAATCTGTTCCCCCTTGTATTTAGCTGTGACACTTTATCTTTCCCAGATCTGAAGAAGAGCTCTGTATAAGCTTGAAAGCTTAACTCTTTCACCAATAGAAGTTGATCCAATAAAAGATATTACCTCACTGTGACAGGTTGCCCCTCATTTGCAGTGTGCCACCTGATATACTAGGGTACCACTGAGCCCACCAGTTCCACCAATCTGGGTTCCCTTACATTGCCCTGCTGTGCCAGACCCTCAAGCCTCCTCCAGCACACACACCGGTAGGGCCACACCCAGCTGCAGAAAGACACAGACATTGATATCAGCTCTGCGTGAGAAGACTCAGCTCGGGAATTGCCTAGCACACAAGTGCACACCCCCTCTGAAGTGTAAACCCAAAACTGTATTGTCTTGGGCTGCACAGAAAACTGTACAGTGTAAGCTCATGAAATTTACTCCCTCCCTCAATGTGGAGGAAGATATGCACACCATTTTGCCCCCCTCCCCATTATGAATTCCACACACTGGTCTAGAGAAAACAAACACAAATTTATTAACTACAAAGGATAGATTTTAAGTGATTATAAGGGATTGCAAACAGATCAAAGCAGATTACTGAGCAAATAAAGCAAACATGCAAACTAAACTTAATAGACTAAAGAAACTGGCTACAAGTAGTAATTTTTCACCCTAAATGTTGTTTTAAGCAGGTTGCAGAGTTTCTTGAAGACAAACTGCTCTTGCTTGCAGCTTAGTACTCCAGATATTCCTTTCACAGGCCAGACACCTTCTAGCCTGGGCCCAGTCCTTTCTTCCCCAGATCTGTCTTAGGTGTTTTCAGCAGTCATCTTGGGCGGGGATTCAGTGAAGAACCAAACAAGATTAACTCACTTCCCTACTTTAAATAGGATTTTCATTTGGCGGGAATCCTTTGTTTCTCAGTTTGGTCCCCACCCCCTATTAGTTGGGAAATAGTAGGCCAGTCAGCATGGATTCTCCAAGGGCAAGTCATGCCTGACTAATCTAATTGCCTTTTATGATGAGATAACTGGCTCTGTGGATGAAGGGAAAGCAGTGGACGTGTTGTTCCTTGACTTTAGCAAAGCTTTTGACACGGTCTCCCACAGTATTCTTGCCAGCAAGTTAAAGAAGTATGGGCTGGATGAATGGACTATAAGGTGGATAGAAAGCTGGCTAGATTGTTGGGCTCAACGGGTAGTGATCAATGGCTCCATGTCTAGTTGGCAGCCAGTATCAAGTGGAGTGCCCCAAGGGTCGGTCCTGGGGCCGGTTTTGTTCAATATCTTCATAAATGATCTGGAGGATGGTGTGGATTGCACCCTCAGCAAGTTTGCAGGTGACACTAAACTGGGAGGAGAGATAGATACGCTGGAGGGTAGGGATAGGATACAGAGGGACCTAGACAAACTGGAAGATTGGGCCAAAAGAAATCTGATGAGGTTCAACAAGGACAAGTGCAGAGTCCTGCACTTAGGATGGAAGAATCCCATGCACCGCTACAGACTAGGGACCGAATGGCTCGGCAGCAGTTCTGCAGAAAAGGACCTAGGGGTTACAGTGGACGAGAAGCTCGATATGAGTCAACAGTGTGTCCTTGTTGCCAAGAAGACCAATGGCATTTTGGGATGTATAAGTAGGGGCATTGCCAGCAGATGGAGGGACGTGATCGTTCCCCTCTATTCGACATTGGTGAGGCCTCATCTGGAGTACTGTGTCCAGTTTTGGGCCCCACACTACAAGAAGGATGTGGAAAAACTGGAAAGAGTCCAGCAGAGGGCAACAAAAATGATTAGGGGACTGGAACACATGACTTATGAGGAGAGGCTGAGGGAACTGGGATTGTTTAGTCTGCAGAAGAGAAGAATGAGGGGGGATTTGATAGCTGCTTTCAACTACCTGAAAGGGGGTTCCAAAGAGGATGGCTCTAGACTGTTCTCAGTGGTAGCAGATGACAGAACAAGCAGTAATGGTCTCAAGTTGCAGTGGGGCAGGTTTAGGTTGGATATTAGGAAAAACTTTTTCACTAGGAGGGTGGTGAAACACTGGAAAGGGTTACTTAGGGAGGTGGTAGAATCTCCTTCCTTAGAAGTTTTTAAGGTCAGGCTTGACAAAGCCCTGGCTGGGATGATTTAATTGGGGATCGGTCCTGCTTTGAGCAGGGGGTTGGACTAGATGACTTCCTGAGGTCCCTTCCAACCCCGATATTCTATGATTCTATGATTCCCTTTCAGTGAGGGTTGTGAAGGGTGAAGAATTAATACCAATCAGTAAAAGACATGGAACTTGAACTCATGGTATCCTTGTTCCCAGCCTGCTGCATTTACATGTAGGACAATGAATATTTTGATGTACTGCTCTTTCTCCTCCACAGTTTTGTCTGTGGACTATTTAGAGGGCATGCGGGCATGAGACACCAGAATAGTGCATATATGGTGCTAACCGAATATTCAGGACTTTTAGCAGCAAGTCGGGAGTAAGCTGTAGTGAATAAAACACAGACAGGAAATGGAGTTTTCATCAGCTCATACCTTGTCCAAATCTGAAAAAATGTCCATGGAGAGGCAAAGAAGCACCTTCCTGCCCTAAGGACTATTCCTTTGCTAAGTGTCATTTCAGGCTGCAAACCAAGGATACACTAGAGATCTTTAAAAAATGGTCTGAATAATTTTATGGAAAATGCTAGGAAACCTAAACATAGTTGTTGCTGGTTTCCCCCCACAATAAAAATGTTAATAAAATAGCAAAGACATGCTGATATTTAAAATTGATAAACGTCTCCTGTTAAGCGTTCACCGGATCCCATGGGGATGGGACCATTAGCTTTACCTACTTGCTTTCAGACCCTCTGTTCTTCTGGGTACATGGGTAGTGCAAATTGTCATGCCTATGCTGCAAAGGGCAACTCTTCAGTTGTTTTACTGGGAGCCCTGGATTTTTAACTGTGAAAAGTTTCGAGCCTTTTAAACTCTAAACTCTGCTGGAAAATTATAAACCACTAAAGTACCATGTCAGCAGAGATTGTAAACCCATAGGCCATCAGCATGAAAGTGGAGCTTTTAAATTATTTATAACTGAAATATGGGATGTGGTATTGATAAATTCCTCAGGTTTCCCTGGCAAAATTTATGCAGTTTTCAGATTTCACCTTTTTAACCAGATTTCACCAAAAATGATCCATAGTGAGATTAAAGTTCTTGAAAATATTAATTAGTCAAAACTATCTGAGATTTCTTCAGTGGTCTGCAGTGATCTGGCCTGCAGATCATTCCAGTTTACAATATTACAAATGAATGTACAATTCACTGTTCATTCTGGAATTTATGTATTATTTAATGTTAATACTGTGATAGAATCTAAAAGCCACAACCAAGTTAGGGCTCTTTGTGCTAGGCGTCATACAAACATCAAATAAATGACCATCCCTGAGCCAAAATAGCTGATAAATTTTAGATAAAGTGTTAGCTTATTTGATTTCTAATAAGACAGGTTACTTTATGGTTTTAATGCAAATATGTAAATTTAGGGCTTTAACTTTCATTTATCACACACTCCAAAGTCCCCATTGAAATCACTGGGAGTCTACAGTGCACAGAGAACACAGAATTATGCCCTTAAATTTAAATGACTTTAAGTGTTTAGCACTGCACTCAGATTTTGGGCATGGGCATACATAATTTAAAAATTAATATTACTTTTTATTAAAATATCTCTAGTATTTTATAACTCCCTATTGATTCTGCATTTTTGCTTTCGATTTGGATAAAAATGATTTCATACCACAGTATGCTTTTATCTAGTCATTCATGGCCTGATTTTCAGAGGTACTCAATACCCACAACACTCATTGATTATCAGAGGTGCTGAGCACCTACAAATCCCATTGACAAGCCAACCCTTATTGTACATGGAAATTGATTAAACTTTCATTTCTAGGAAAGATAAAATGAGTCTGACAATAATGGCTGGATATGGCTGACTGGAGCATTCTGTAATATTTCAGACTAAAAAACTCCATAATGTTGAAACTATTATACTTTGTTCTACAATGCTATCTCACATGACATGAGGGACAATATAATGTGTTACAGAAGCTACTATGCTGAAAACTGTTTTAAAGTGCTAGAATGAGAGCAGCAGCAGAGACAGGTAAATTAGGACATTTTTAGACATGTTAAAGCAATTTTGTATTGAGAAGCAGACAGAATGTTTAGACAGTATTCAGAAAAAGAAACAATGGATACAGAAAAAGCTGCATACAGTATAAGATGAATCATCATTACAACACAAAACCCTACAGGATCATTCTTACAATTCTAATTGGTGGGTGCTCAGTTAACTACCAGGAAATGATTGATTTTCCATCAGAGATGCTTTGTTAATTTCATTGCATTGCATTGCAAGCAATTTTAACACCTTGTGATATTGCTATTGTAATCCATTAAATAAAACAGCAATTTTTTCTGCATCTTTCATATTTTACAAATTAACTCCTTGGTTAAAAATGGTTTCAGAGTAACAGCCGTGTTAGTCTGTCTTCGCAAAAGAAAAGGAGTACTTGTGGCACCTTAGAGACTAACCAATTTATTTGAGCATGAGCTTTCGTGAGCTACAGCTCACTTCATCGGATGCATACCGTGGAAACTGCAGAAGACATTATATACACACGGAGACCATGAAACAATACCTCCTCCCACCCCACTGTCCTGCTGGTAATAGCTTATCTAAAGTGATCATCAAGTTGGGCCATTTCCAGCACAAATCCAGGTTTTCTCACCCTCCGCCCCCCCCCCACAAACTCACTCTGCTGCTGGTAATAGCCCATCCAAAGTGACCACTCTCTTATCATACACATCTAAGCATACACTTAAGGATGCAGAGTGTACATTGTTATTTTAACATAAATAGCTTTGGCTTTATATAAACTCCATACTGAGACTACTTTTGGAATATTTTATTTTATTGCATTTTTATTATTGCCACTTAGTATTTATTAACCTCAAATGGGCCATCCATTATGTAGTATTTATGTAGTAGCATGCACAGCATGGAATGAATGAGTATAGATTGGAATTTTATAAATCTAAATCAATTAATAAATAACACGAGGTCCTAGACACTTCTATCCCCAACTCTGCAACTGACTTAATTGGGGCTCCACGTGGGGACAAGAAGCCACTTGCAGGTTTAAGGTCTTTTGCGGGGGGGTGATCAAAAAGAGATCAAAAATATGCAATAGGAAGGACAAAGATAGAATGAGAGACGCTAATGTGTGCTCATGAGTCCAGTGCCTTCTCCAGTCCAGGACTTTGTCCCTCCAGGTTAGCTTGTGCCACATTGGCTTTTATTCAGAGGATTAAAAGGAGTCTGCTCCCTCCAGTGCTGTTCGTCCAGCAACCTCCACAAATACTAAATTCACATTAAAATAATACAAATAAAATGTAAAATGTAGCCCTGCTATGAGTGCAGGGGACTGGACTAGATGACCTCTCTAGGTCCCTTACAGCGATTCTGTGATTCTATTTAGAGGTCTGACTATTTGGTGACATTGGCAAGATTTGGCCTTTATATTTTAGAATAAAATGAAATATGGTGGGAAAGGTTTGAATAATTTTCTTAAGTTATATGCTGTCCTGTAAAGAAAGAAATGGATAGACGACAAAGAGTTACTGCGAAGTACATTTTGAATTATACCTTGAAATCTTGCTTCCCAGCATCAAAGGATTCAAAAAAGGCCAATTTAGGAAAACTTTCTCTACACATGAACAGCTAAAATACGGTGAAAACTATCTACGCCAATAATGGGAAAAAATATATTGCAATGAAGATCAAGCAGCACTGGACAATTTTCTAAAGGAAAGTTTTTTTGTTTTTAAATACACAAAATGGGCCTGATTCAATGTTGCTACCACCACTCAGGCTGTAGGACCCCAGGCATTGCAAGTCTGTTAGGGGCAGGAGCTCAGAAGCCTTGCCCCTTGTTCCACCTCCAAGTCCAATTCCTGCAGTATGCATTGTGGATAGTGAGTGGGTCATATAGTGGTAGTTCCATCTCACAGTATTCGGTGCCATTGCCCTACACCCATACAGTAATGCAACCCTCCTCATTTCCCTTACCCCTGGTGGGCCATACTCACCATGGCTGGTGCTGTGAATGGGGCTGTGCACAAGCACTCCAAAGCAGAAGTGTCAATAAGCATGTCTCGTTTAAAACTTCAGGGGAACAAGGGAGGGAGTTCTGAACCTTAACTTCTGCTTTCCATTGTGACTGTACTGACATTGGTACCTCTGGGTGTTTTATGTGTAGCTGCTGCTGTTGTGGCCTCGAGGGGTTTCCCCCTCCACACCTATGGAACGCTAAGCCAGATACGGTGGAGAAAGAAGATCAGACCATGAGAAGAAGGTCTGGAGGGTGAATACTGCAAACTGTCTGGAGAAGGAAAGAGCAGACAGGACAAAGGCCCAGGAGTCCCAGCAGGAAGTGGCGAGGGAGATGCAGCAGGACACAATGGGCTTTCTCCAGCAGCAAACACAGATACTGCAGACTCTTGTTGACCTACTGTAATGGAATGATAAACTGTATTATTATAGTGTTCAGCCACTAGGTGGCACTGTGTGTAAAATACCAGCTATACCTGGCAGTGCATTAGGGATCTTGTGATGAACTCATCTGATGTGTACAAGCAAGCTCTGTAGCCAGTCCATATCTGGTACAGAAATACATGATACCTACCAGTTCACCAGTCATGGGCTCACCTCCCTTTGCAGTCTACGGAGAACTCCATTTTAGCACTTCCTTACACCATCTCTCAACATTGCATGTGGCCTCAGGGGCCACATTGCCTGCCACTCCACACCACGGGACATGAGGGACAACCACAACTTCACATCCACTGATCTGTGAGAGCCATGGGTGCTGTATGGGTAGCCAAAAGGGACATGAATTTTCTTTCCCCAGTTAAGTTCTGTTCTGTTAATTTATGAAGTTTTGAATGTATTTGCTTTTAAATTGCACAGATCTTTTTTGCCCTGGTTTTGTTATTCAATAAAATTCTATATTTTTGAAAAGTAATTCATCTTTATTAATTCCCAACATATGCTGCTGGATACTTAGCAGTACTGAAAGCACCCACTTACTTATTATTGTACAATGTGACACAACTCATAGGGTCAGTGACGAACACAGTGTAATAATCATAAATGTACAGCAAGCAATACAAAATTAATAGGTACATTGACAGTGTTATATTCAGAGATGTACATAAAGCCCCACACAATTCCTGACAGGCCCCAAAATTGCAGAGACAGGCACAGCACAGTCCACCACAACGCATTACTGTGGCACACAGCTAAAGTGCTCGTTCACAGCTTCCCTGATCTGTATAGCTCCATGTTGAGCTCTTATGTCTGGCTGCTCAAACTCAGCAGTCAGCTGCTCCACCTCCACCCCAGCGGCAACTTTCCCCCCTTTGCCTCACAGATATTATTATGCATGACAAAGCAGGCAGCTATAACCATTGGCATATTTTTCTCAGAGAGCTGTAATCTTGTGAATTTACAATGCTATTGTCCCTTCAATATACCAAAAGTACATTTAGCTGGCTTTCTGTATCTGCTGAATTGGTAGATGAATCTTTCCTTGGTGCTGTTGAGGTAGCCAGTGTGTGGCTTCGTGAGCCAGGGGAACACAGGTAGGCTGGGTCAATATCACCAGTGGTAATCCACCAGCTAGGAAAGAAAGTCCCTGCTTGCAGTTTTCTGAATAGTCCTGTGTTCTGAAAGATGTGAGCATCATGCACCTTCCCTGACTAGCTAACATCGACGTTGGTGAAGTCTCTGTGGTGATCCACCAGCGCTTGCAATACCATAGAAAAGTAGCTCTTTCTGTTGCTGTACTCTGGAGCAAGGTGAGCTGGTGCCAAAACAGAGATGTACACACTGACTCTCTCCACTGTAATTCAGGACCCTGTTGCTGCAGATCCACCCACTATGTCCTGCTCATTGCTGAGAATCACAGTCCTGCATAGCAGGAGATCATTAACAGCCCCTGCAGTGGATTTTCCAATTCCAAAATGATTTCTCGCTGACTGATAGCAATCCAGCATTGCAAGTTTCCACAGTACGATCATCACTCACTTCTCCACTGTCAGTGCAGCTCTCATTCTGGTGCCCCTGAGCTGGAGGGCTGGGGTGAGCTTGGCCCACAGATCCAGGAATGTGGCCTTTTGCATCCAAAAGCTCTGCAGCCACTGCTCGTCATCCCAAACCTGCATTATAATGTGATCCCACCAGTCAGTGCTCATTTCTCTGGCCCAGAAGTGGCACTCCACTGTCTGCAGCTGCTCTGTGGATACCACCAACAGCCTTGAATTAGGTTTTCACCTGTCCTCCAAGAAATCGTCATGTTCACCAGTGATGAAGTTCTTTTGTGGGACTGCAGATTTGGAGGGTCAGGTGTCCTGTGCTTGCAATGCTCATGACAGTAGTGCAGAGCTGTGCAGGTTCCATGCTTCTGTCTGAGATGGCGGACAGCAAGGCAGGCTGCACACATTCATGGGATTTTTAAGAAAGGCATGAAGACCAAGGACAGGGTAGGCCTGTTACTCAATGAGGCGGAAAAAGTAGTAACAGAAAATGTGGAAATGGCACAGGTGCTTAATTACTTCTTTGTTTCGGTTTTCACCAAGAAGGTTGGAGGCAATTGGATGTCTAACATAGTGAATACCAGTGAAAATGAGGTAAGATCAGACACTAAAATAGGAAAAGAACAAGTTAAAAATTACTTAGACAAGTTAGATGTTTTCAAGTCACCAGGGCCTGATTAAATGCATCCTAGAATACTCAAGGAGCTGACTGAGGAGATATCTGAGCCATTAGCAATTATCTTTGAAAAGTCATGGAAGACAAGAGAGATTCCAGAAGACTGGAAAAGGGCAAATATAGTGCCCATCTATGAAAAGGGAAATAAGGACAACCCGGGGAATTGCAGACCAGTCATCTTAACTTCTGTACCCGTAAAGATAATGGAGCAAATAATTAAGCAATCAATTTGCAAACATCTAGAAGATAATAAGGTGATAAGTAACAGTCAGCATGGATTAGTCAAGAACAAATTGTGTCAAACCAACCTGATAGCTTTCTCTAACAGGGTAACACGCTTTGTGGATGCGGGGAAGTGGTAGACGTGGTATATCTTGACATTAGGAAAGCTTTTGATATTGTCTCAAATGATCTTCTCATAAACAAACTAGGGAAATGCAACCTAGATGGAGCTACTATAAGGTGGGTGCAAAACTAGTTGGAAAACCATTCCCAGAGAGTAGTTATAAGTGGTTACAGTCATGCTGGAAGGGCATAATAAGTGGGGTCCTGCAGGGATCAATTCTGGGTCCGATTCTGTTCAATATCTTCATCAATTATTTAGATAATGGTATAGAGACCACACTTATGAAGTTTGCGGATGATACCAAGCTGAGAGGGGTTGCAAGTTCTTTGGAGGATAGGATTAAAATTCAAAATGATCTGCACAAACTGGAGAAATGGTCTGAAGTAAATAGGATGAAATTCAATAAGGACAAATGCAAAGTACTCCATTTAGGAAGGAACAATCAGTTGCACACATATAAAATGGGAAATGACTGACTAGGAAGGAGTACTGAGGAAAGGGATCTGGGGGTTATAGTGGACCACAAGCTAAATATGAGTCAACAGTGTAACACTTGCAAAAAAAGCAAACATCATTCTGGGATGTATTAGCAGGAGTGTTGTAAGTAAAACACAGGAAGGAATTCTTCTGCTCTACTCCGCGCTAATTAGGCCTCAACTGGAGTACTGCGTCCATTCTGGGTGCCACATTTCAAGAAAGATGTGAATAAACTGGAGAAAGTCCAGAGAAGAATAACAAAAATTATTAAAAGTCTAGAAAACATGACCTATGAGGGAAAATTGAAAAAATTGGATTGTTTAGTTTGGAGAAGAGAAGACTGAGAGGGGACATAACAGTTTTCAAGTACAGAAAAGGTTGTTACAAGGAGGAGGGAGAAAACTTGTTCTTCTTAGCCTCTGAGGATAGGACAGAAGCAATGGGCTTAAATTGAAGCAAGGGTGGTTTAGGTTGGACATTAGGAAAAACTTCCTAACTGTCAGGGTGGTTAAGCACTGGAATAAATTGCCTAGGGAAGTTGTGGAATCTCCATCACTGCAGATTTTTAAGAGCAGGTTAGACAAACACCTGTCAGGAATGGTCTGGATAATACTTAGTCCTGCCATGAGTGCAGGGGACTGGACTAGATAACCTCTTGAGGTCCCTTCCAATTCTATGATTCTATGATTATGGGATATGGATGACACTGTGGGATGCAGACAGTTTACCCCTTGCTCCCAGTCACCCCTATGCAACTCATTTCTGCCCTACCATCCAGTGTCAAAACTTCCCAAAAGAGTGCACTGGATGGTGGTGAGTTGGGATACCTACCCACAGTGCCTAGCACTGTGCATTGACACAAGCACTCCTGGTCAATACATGCAACACCAATGCAAATAGTCAAGTATGAACATGCATGAGTGATATAGTAACAGCAGTGGCTTTATGCCAACATAACTTGCCTTGATCAAAGACTGTAGCGTAGACATGGTCTTATAGAGAAGATGTTTGAGGAGTGTGAAGGCTGTGTCTTAGCTGCACTGGGCCATAGCCATCATGACAGTGTGAACTGGACTTCAAAGGATGAGATCTGCAAGATCATGGGCATTTGTTTTGAGCTGCATATGGAAAGTGTATTAAATGCTATTATTACAATGGGGTATGTGCTCAAATGCCTGTGCTAACCCCAGGAAAATTTAACTCAAGAACTGCTGTTGATAAATAATTTGAAAAATGCTTCTGTAAAGATTCTGCTAGGATGTTAAATAAGATAATCAGACCAAAAGCTAAATACTTAATGTTGTGTGTGGACCCTATGCTCTGCACAAGAAATTACAAAACCTTGCTTCAGAAAAGTATTGCTTGTCAGATATCTAAAAGGATTTAGTAAGAGGATGATGAGTTGACAAAATATTAGTAGATCTGTGCAGAAACCAGAATTTCTATCCCATGGAAAATTCCCATATTTCATCATTTGTTTTTGTCCCAAGTCAGGACAAAAAGTTGAAATATCAAAAATTTTTGCAGAATGAACGAAATGTTCCAAAAAATTTAGTGAAACATTTTGTTTTGGCACTTTTGGTCCAAATGAAACAATTCTATATTCCTGAATAAAAGATGTTTCATTTTGTTTTGTTGAACTGATCTGAAATATTTTCCTTCCAGTCAGTCCAACATTTAACTGCATTTTGCTGTGGGGCTGCATCGCCTTATAGGAGCTGTAGTTTGGGCATCTCATGCCCCATTCTCTCCTATGAGCTGGGCTCCTGGGTTGGACCACATCTTCCAGGCACCATGCAACTCAGTTGGAGGAGAAACTGTATTTCAGCAAATGGTATGTTTGAGTCAGGTCATCAGTCCAAAATATTTTGTTTCAGTTTTCCCAAGGAAAATTTCAGTTTTCCAGAAATTCCATATTTCATCAAAAAAATCAGGGTGATGGAAAATTCCCAACCAGCTCTACTGGTAATGTAAAATATAATAAAAGCTGGTAGCTTTTACAAATATTTACATATTTACAAATATATATTTACAAATTAATAATGACTCTGTGTGAAGTGTGATTTTTATGGATCAGTGGTCTGAGGAGGGTGTGTTATGTGAACACGGTTGGGACAGGTCATAGTCCAGCACATTCATCAGTAGTATTCTACAACCATGTATAATCTGTGGACAACCTACCTCAAACACTAAGCCTGCACTACACTTAAAATTTAGGTTGACACAGGTCTAGCACTCCGGGCTGTGAAAAATCCACATTCCTGAGCATGGTAGCTATGCCAAACTAACCCCCAATGTAAACGCAGCTAGGTCGAAGGAAGAATGCTTCCATTGACCTAGCTACCATTTTCAGGCAGGTGATGGTCCTACACTGATGGAAAAACCCCTTCTGACACTGTAGGCTGAGTTATGTCAGCATCGCTACAGCACCATAATGTACGGTACCGCTAGTGTACACATGACCTAAAAGTTTGTATACAGTGAAAAGAGTAAAATTAAATGATACTGTGCATGTAGAATATTTACATGGATCAATGCTGGAGGAAAAATGGGATACCTGGGGAAAGGGTGAATGCTATTAAACAGTAACAGAGCTTTGTGTCTGTCTGTTGGTCTGCATGGGGTTTACATAAAACAGCATTTGGGGGTAGCCCATCTTGTTGTCAGGACCTGTCCTGGATTTAAATAGAAGTGTTTGCAGAGACCCCATGGCATCCTCAAAGTTTGTATGACTTTTAAATAATCAAGTGTTTTGAGGGGCTGGGGTTTTGAGAAAAGAGATCTGCTTTACAACAAAAGCTGAAATATTTGTAAAAGTTAATGGAAATAAATGCCTTGCTTTTTAAATAAAATAATAAAAAACAGCTTTATAAAATACTCTGGTTAAAGGCATGCTGGTATTTTTACTTTTTAAAAAAATAAAGAGTTTGTGTGTCTGCCATGTGCTTGAGAACCACAGTACTAATTCAAACCCCATTGACTTCAAATGGCCTTAGCCACCCTCACTGAGCTGAACTGGGGACTCTTTTGACTACAGGTTTCAGTGGTAGCCGTCTTAGTCTGTATCAGCAAAAAAACTGAAGAGTCCTTGTGGCACCTTAGAGACTAACAAATTTATTTGGGATAAGCTTTTGTGGGCTCGAACCCACTTCATCAGATGTATGAAGTAGACAAGAAGGTGTGAGTAACAGTAGGGAGAAATTAGTATTGGGGAAATTAAGTTTAGGTTTAGTAATGACCCAACCACTTCCAGTCTTTATTCAGGCCTAATCTGATGGTATCTAGTTTGCAAATTAATTCCAGTTCTGCAGCTTCACGTTGGAGTCTGTTTTTGAAGTTTTTTGTTGCAGAATTGCCACTTTGGGTCATTACAAAACCTAAACTTAGTTTCCCCAATACTAATTTCTCCCAACTGTTACGCACACCTTCTTGTCAACTGTCTGTAATGGGCCACTCTCTTACCACTTCAAAAGTTATTTCTCCTCCCTTGGTATCCTGCTGTTAATTGAGTTATCTCGTTAGACTTGGTAAAGCAACCAACATCCTTTCATGTATTTATACCTGCTTCTGTATCTTCTACTTTGTACATCTGATGAAGTGGGTTCTAGCCCACGAAAGCTAATGCCCAAATAAATTTGTTTGTCTCTAAGGGTATGTCTACACTACGAAATTAGGTCGAATTTATAGAAGTCGATTTTTAGGAAGTGATTTTATACAGTTGATTGTGTGTGTCCCCACTAAGCTCATTAAGTCAGCGGAATGCATCCACAGTACCATGGCTAGCGTCGACTTTTGGAGCGTTGCACTGTGGGTAGCTATCCCATAGTTTCCTCAGTCTCCGCTGCCCATTGGAATTCTGGGTTGAGCTCCCAATGCCTGATGGGGCAAAAAAATTGTTGCGAGTGGTTTTGGGTACATATTGTCAGTCGTCCCTTCCTCCGTGAAAGCAACGGCAGACAATCATTTCGTGCCTTTTTTCTGGGAAGATGCCATACTGCTGTCAGCAGACAGTGCAGTAGGACTGTTAACTGTCATTATCATGCACTGCTTCCATTGCAATTCTGCTCCCCTGGTGCAATGAATCCACCCCACAGGTCCTCTCGTCGTTCTGTATAAATATCTATTCTCGTGGCATCCGTCGTCATCCACTGCAACTCTGCTCTCCTGCAGACAACATATCACAGCAAGCATGGAGCCTGCTCAGCTCACTGCCACTATTGTGAGCATTGTAAACACCTCGCACATTATCCTGCAGTATGTGCAGAACCTGCAAAAGCAGGCGAGGAGGCGACGACAGCGTGCTCACGATAGCGATGAGGACATGGACACACACTTCCCTCAAAGCACGGGCTCTGGCAATTTGGACATCATGGTGGTAATGGGGCAGGTTCCTGCCATGGAACGCTGATTCTGGGCATGGGAAACAAGCACAGACTGGTGGGACTGCATAGTGTTGCTGGTCTGGGACGATTCCCAGTGGCTGCGAAACTTTCGCATGCGTAAGGGCACTTTCATGGAACTTTGTGACTTGCTTTCCGCTAACCTGAAGTGCAAGAATGCCAAGATGAGAGCAGCCCTCACAGGTCACAAGCGAGTGGTGATAGCCCTGTGGAAGCTTGCAATGCCAGACAGCTACCGATCAGTCGCGAACCAATTTGGAGTGGGTAAATCTACTGTGGGGGCTGCTGTGATCCAAGTAGCCAATGCAATCACTGAGCTGCTGCTATCAAGGGTAGTGACTCTGGGAAATGTGCAGGTCATAGTGGATGGCTTTGCTGCAATGGGGTTCCCTAATTGTGGTGAGGCGATAGACGGAACCCATATCCCTATCTTGAGACTGGACCACCTTGGCAGCCAGTATGTAAACCTCAAGAGGTACCTTTCAATGATGCTGCAAGCACTGGTGGATCATAAGGGACATTTCACCGACATCAACGTGGGATGGCCGGGAAAGGTGCATGACACTCACATCTTCAGGAACTCTGGTCTGTTTGAACAGCTGCTGGAAGGAACTTACTTCCCAGACCAGAAAATTACCATTGGCGATGTTGAAATGCCTATAGTTATCCTTGGGGACCCAGCCTCCCCCTAAATGCCATGGCTCATGAAGCCATACACAGGCACCCTGGACAGTAGTACAGAGCAGTTCAACTATAGGCTGAGCAAGTGAAGAATGATGGTAGAATGTGCATTTGGACGTTTAAAAGCTCGCTGGCGCAGTTTACTGACTAGATTAGACCTCAGTGAAACCAATATTCCCATTGTTATTGCTGCTTACTGTGTGCTCCACAATATCTGTGAGAGTAAGGGGGAGATGGCAGGGTGGGAGGTTGAGGCAAATCACCTGGTGGCCCATTATGCACAGCCAGACACCAGGGCGATTAGAAGAGCACAGCTGGATGCCCTGAGCATCAGAGAAACTTTGAAAACCAGTTTCATGACTGGCCAGGCTACAGTGTGACAGTTCTGTTTGTTTCTCCTTGATGAAAACCAGCCCCCTTGGTTGACTCTACTTCCCTGTAAGCCAACCGTCCTCCCCCCTTCAATCACGCTTTCAGAGGCAATAGAGTCATTATTGTTTCAAAATCATGCATTCTTTATTAATTCATCACACAAATAGGGGGAAAACTCACACGGTAGCCTGGGAGGGGTGGGTGAGGAGGGAAGCACCAGGTGGGGTGGTGGATGAGGGGAGGCAGGAAGAACAAAGCCACACTACAGTTCAAAATTTATTGAATGCCAGCCTTCTGTTGCTTGGGCAATCCTCTGGGGTGGAGTGGCTGGGTGCCCATAGCCTCCCCCCTTGTTCTTGGGCATCTGGGTGAGGAGGATATGGAACTTGGAGAGTAGGGCAGCTGGTTATACAGGGGCTGCAGCAGTGGTCTGTGCTCCTGCTGCCTTTCCTGCAGCTCCACCAGATGCCTGAGCATGTCACTTTGCTCCTCTATTAGCCTCAGCATTGCATCCTGCCTCCTCTCATCGCATTCAATTAACACTTTCCTGGACTCTGCCATTGTTTGCCTCCACGCATTCTGCTGAGCTCTTTCAGTGTGGGAGGACTGCATGAGCTCTGAGAACATTTCATCGTGAGTACCTTTTTTTTACCTTCTAATCTGCACTAGCCTCTGGGACGGAGATGATAGGGAGAGCGTAGAAACATTTTCAGCTGTGGGAGGAAAAAAAGGGAGAGTAGTATTTAAAAAGATACATTTTAGAGAACAAAGCGAAGACTATTTCACACTGAATCAAGCGATTCACATTACATAGCACATGTGCTTTTGGTACAAGGTCGCATTTTGCCTCTTATATTGAGTGCCTGCCGGTTTGGTGTGAGACATCACACACGCTCAGCTGGGCAACAGAATTCGGCTTGCAGGCAGCCATGGTAAGGCAAAGGGTTTCGGCTTCTTCTACCTTCATAACATGTGGGAACGGTTTCAAACAGCAGCACCCTCCTTTTCCATACTAAGCAAAGCCTGTTGGGTTGGCCATTTAAAAGGAGGGCCTGCGGTTTTAGGGTGAATGCGCAGCACAACCCAATTCTCTGGGTTGATCGCTTCAGCCCTCTCGCCCCCAGCGTGGCTAGTATCAGGGAAGATCCCTGTCAGCCAAACGTGAACAGCTCAGCATGAACAGACCTCCACCCACTGCGTGGCTAACAGTGGGGATGATTTATTTTCAGCCAAAGGCAAACAGCCCAGCAGGAACGGGCACCTCTGAATGTCCCCTTAAACAAATTTCCCGTAATTCAACCAGGTGACCATGAGTGATATCACTCTCCTGAGGCTAACACAGAGAGAGCTTCATGGAGATGTCCCTGGAGGATTTCCACTCCATCCCCAGACACATTAACAGACTTTTCCAGTAGCTATACTGGCCACAAATGCATCTCAAGTCTTCAGGGCAAATTAATCATTAAACGTGCTTGCTTTTAAACCCTGTATTATATTTACAAAGGTACACTCACCAGAGATGCCTTCTCTGGCTTCATGGTCCGGCAGCACACCTTGGGAGGGTATCGGCTCCAGGGTGATGAACAGTTCCTGGCTGCCGGGGAGAAGGGATTCTCCACTTGTCTGCTGTGCGCTATCCTCAATCTCCTCCTCCTCATCTTCCTCATCCACAAAATCCTCATCCCTGTTGCATGAGACTCCCCCCTTGCAGGTGTCCATGGACAGTGGTGGGGAAGTGGTAGGGGCTCCCTGTAGGTAGTGCTGCTGGGGTAGAAACTCAGATAAACTAACATACAAATTCAGTTCCAATTGTAGAGAGAAAGTTAGCTACTGGAGATCTGAGCATGTTTTTGGTATGGTAGCTGCTTCATAAAGTAAGAAAGCCTATAAAGAAGCAATATAGTAACACTTACGTTATACAGTTACATACCTACTCATGCATATATAGTATTGTGTAGACACAATTCTTAAATTTAATTTTTGCAGATATTAGGGCTGTCAAGTTATTAAAAAAATTAATCATGATTAATTATGTGATTAATCACGTTGTTAAATAATAATAGAATACCATTTATTTAAATATTTTTGGATTATTTCTACATTTTCAAATATATTGATTTCAATTACAACACAGACTACAAAGTGTATAGTGCTCACTTTAAATTTATTTTTGATTACAAATACTTGCAGTGTAAAAAAGAATCAAAAGAAATAGTATTTCAATTCACATAATACAAATACTTAGTGCAATTTCTATCATGAAAGTTGAATTTACAAACGTAGAATTATGTAAAAAAGAACAAATGCACTGAAAAATAAAACAATGTAGATCTTCAGCACTTACAAGTCCACTCAGTCCTACTTCTTGTTCAGCCAATCTCTCAGACAAACAAATTTGTTTACATTTGTGGGATATAATGCCTGTTCATGAGTGGCGGGTGGAGCCCCCCCCTCAGGGAGGCTAGCCCCCAGCTCTTCCCTTTCCGCCTGCCCCCTGTAACCAGAGCCCCAAGATACCCCACCCCGCAGCCAGAGCAACAAACCCCTGCCCTCCTCCCACAGAAGCCCTGGGCTAGCTGCAGCCACGGCATGCCTCCCCTCCCCTTCCCAGACCCCAAGCCATCTTGGAAAAGCTGCAGCATCTCTTCCCAAAAAAGAACCTTTTGATATGCCCCATGGAGGTGCCAGGGTAGCTGAGGAGGCATTCGTAAATTCTTTAGAGCCCAGGGAGGTTACAGATGAACCCAGGAAGCTGAATAGCACATATTATCTCCTCAGGCACCCCAGAACCTGCATGGGACGTAATAAAGCCAAAATTTCCCCTGCCAAACCTGCAATTGGGCATCCAGCAGCTGCGGCAGCCTCCCCTGGCCTATTATACCCGCTGCCCATGTGCCTGATTCTCATTTATAATGTCACCTGAAAGTGAGAACAGGTGTTCACATGGCACTGTTGTATCCAGTGATGCAAGATATTTATATGTGAGATGCACTAAACATTCATATCTCCCTTCATGCTTCGACCACCATTCCAGAGGACATGCGTCCATGTCCATGCTGTTGACAGGTTCTGTTTGATAACGATCCAAAGCAATACAGACCTATGCATGTTCATTTTCATCATCTGAGTCAAATGCCACCAGCAGAAGGTTGACCCACCAAAAAAGAGATTCAGGTTCTGTAGTTTCCGCATTGGAGTGTTGCTCTTTTAAGATTTCTGAAAGCATGCTCCACATCTTGTCCCTCTCAGATTTTGGAAGGCACCTGAGATTCTTAAATCTTGGGTCAAGAGCTGTAGCTATCTTTAGAAATCTCACATTAGTACCTCCTTTGCGTTTTGTCAAATTTGTAGTGAAAAAGTATTCTTAAAACAAACAACATGTGCTGGGTCATCATCAGAGACTGCTATAACATGAAATATATGGCACAATGCAGGTAAAACACAGAGCACGAGACATACAATTCTCCCCCTCAGAGTTCAGTAATAATTTAATTAACACCTTTTTTTTTTTAACAAGCGTCATCAGCATGGAAACATGTCCTCAGGAATGGTGGCTGAAGCATGAAGGGGCATATGAATGTTTAGGATATCTGGCACATAAATACCTTGCAGTGCTGGGTACAAAAGTGCCATGCATATACCTGTTCTCAGTTTCAGGTGACATTGTACATAAGAAGCAGGCAGCATTATCTCCCATAAATGTAAACAAACTTGTTT
This sequence comes from Lepidochelys kempii, assembly GCF_965140285.1. Taxonomy (NCBI): domain Eukaryota; kingdom Metazoa; phylum Chordata; order Testudines; family Cheloniidae; genus Lepidochelys; species Lepidochelys kempii. The sequence continues at coordinate 63,115,496 of NC_136382.1, forward strand.
GCCTTAGCGATTGGCTGAACAAGAAGTAGGACTGAATGGATTTGTAAGCACTGAAATTTTACATTGTTTTATTTTTGAGTGCTGTTATGTAACAAAAAAAGTCTACATCTGTAAGTTGCACTTTCACGTTAAAGAGATTGCACTACAATACTTGTATGAGGTGAATTGAAAAATACTGTTTCTTTTGAAGTGAGCTGTAGCTCACAAAAGCTTATGCTTAGATAAATTGGTTAGTCTCTAAGGTGCCACTAGTACTCCTTTTCTTTTTGCGAATACAGACTAACACGGCTACTACTCTGAAACCGACTATTTCTTTTGTTTATCTTTTTTACAGTGCAAATATAAAATGAGCACTGTACACTTTGTATTCTGTGTTGTAAATGAAATCAATATATTTGAGTGCAGAAAGACATCCAAAATATTTATAATACATTTCAATTGGTATTCTATTATTAATAGTGTGATTAAAACTGTTATTAATCACAATTAATTTTTTTAATCATGATTAATTTTTTAGAGTTAATTGAGTGAGTTCACTGCAGTTAATTGACAGCCCTAGCAGATATGCATATGATGAATTATATGTGAAAATAAGTTCCAACTCATAGCATGGTTATGAAATTATTCTATAAGAATGTCACATCTGCCAGATTTCACTGATATTTGCTAAAAATAAAGCTATCAGGACTAAATTACCAAGATGATTACTTCTACAGTTAAGTACATTTAATTTGTTTTATTAAGCATTCTAAGCTTTCAATGTTCTTTTAGAATTAAATTCTATATTTACTGTATATATCATAAAAAGAAAAGGAGTACTTGTGGCACCTTAGAGACTAACCAATTTATTTGAGCATAAGCTTTCGTGAGCTACAGCTCACTTCATCGGATGCATACTGTGGAAAATACAGAAGATGTTTTTATACACACAGATCATGAAAAAATGGGTGTTTATCACTACAAAAGGTTTTCTCTCCCCCCACCCTACTCTCCTGCTGGTAATAGCTTATCTAAAGCATTGTAAGGAGAGTGATCACTTTAGATAAACTATTACCAGCAGGAGAGTAGGGTGGGGGGAGAGAAAACCTTTTGTAGTGATAAACACCCATTTTTTCATGATCTGTGTGTATAAAAACATCTTCTGTATTTTCCACAGTATGCATCCGATGAAGTGAGCTGTAGCTCACGAAAGCTTATGCTCAAATAAATTGGTTAGTCTCTAAGGTGCCACAAGTACTCCTTTTCTTTTTGCGAATACAGACTAACACGGCTGTTACTCTGAAACCTATATATATCATGGTATTCTTAAACATTCTGGAATCTTTGCAAAGTTATGAATAGTAATATAAGCTAGTTTTATTGTAGTTTTGTTTCCCTTCCAGGCCTTATTGATACACTGGATAGTTGTTTTTCAGTTTTGCTACTCAAACCAAATAGTGCATCACACAATGTTTACATGACCAGAGGGCATCACATGAGAAATATAGTACAGTGCATTGAAATTCCAACTTGGAAAACCACTGGCAGAATATTATACAAACTTTAATTTAAGAATAAATCAAAGTGAAAATTGCAGTAAAAAATGAGCCATACAAAATCAAGTATCCTAAACAAGCATGCAAAGATGAGCTTTTATTACTGAGCATTGGGTTTCACTTGTCTGCTTTCATTTTTGTAGAAGTTAAAAGCATTTGTGTAATAATTATTTGTTCATACACATAATGACAATTCTTGTAATTTGCAAACAGTGTATTTGCCAGTCATAGTAGGTGCATTGGCTACTTCTGTATTTAAGCAGCTTGAGCTTGATGGAGCAAAATCAAATCAATGAGGCAGGAAAGTCCAATTAAAATTACATTAATCAAATGCCCCCACAATGCCTTCCCTCTCCTCTCTCATACATATCAGTACACTTTCAGAACTAAGGGATGTCTGCTAGCAATAGATGGTCCTTCTGTACCCAATTACATATCTTGCACAGCCAATGTTCAGTAACAAACATAATCACTGAATGCTTATTTTTGAATACTTGATTTTGTATGTAAGCAGAGTCTGGATGAGCTCTCTCTTGACCTCTAGTGGTGAGCTGTGGAAAAGAACTTCAGGAGCTGATCTCATTTGCATGGGCACACCCACCCTGCCTTGGTGCTCAGCATGATGGGATTGCTTGCCCAAATGGTCAGCTCCTAGCTCCATGTGCTGCACCTGCCTGCAGGCACCGCCCCTGCAGCTCCCATTGGCTGCAGGTCCAAACCAATGGGAGCTGCAGAACCAGGGCTTGGGGCAGAGCGGAGGCAGCATATGGAGCTAGGAGCTGGAGGTCGCCGTTTCCCAGAAGCTGGGTATGGAGTCTGCCCCAGCCCTGCCAACTCCTCCCCACAGCACCAATGGTGCCCCCAGGGCCACCCCCTAGCACCTGCAGTGCCCCCAGGGCCAACCCCCCCTCAAGTTTTAGTCAGGGGTTTATAGTAAAAGACATGGACAGGTCACAAGCTGTGAATTTTTGTTTACTGCCCGTGACCTGTCCATGACTTTTACTAAAAATACCTGTGACCAAAACGTAGCCTTAGTTATTAATAATTCCAACAACACAGGAATCCTGCAGCAACCCTGGGATATGAACCCGGATCTCCTGAGTCCCAGGCCCTTCCTATAATCACAGGACCAGCCTTCCTTTACCCCTCAGAAATAAATATGGGTGAAAGCCTTCAACAGTAACTAATCCATGCACCTTTGCTGCTGTTGAGCAGGGCAGGGTGAGACAAAAGCCATTCCAAGATGACCCTGGTCTCTACTGACTCAGAACACAAACAGATCAAGTAGTAACCAATAAACAACCCTTTTGCAAGAAAACAAATGAAAAAGCAACATCTGGAAGATATAGTGAGCAATTAGCATTACAAGATGTATGGAAGCCCAATAAATACTTGCATAAAGCCAATAATTATTGCTTTACAAACATTAAAAATGGGCATTTCTTTAGTATCCTGGCACAAATAATCAGTTTGGTTTGCGGAAAAAGGGAATGGAATCATTATTTCTGTTCAACAATATTAAAATGCCTTCTACTGTTGTATGTATGTATCTGAATATTCAGGAATAGGGAATGAGTAGTCAATACTAGTGTTCTCCCTCCTGTGAGATAGATTTCAGGAGTATGGGGACTCCAGTTACTAGAATTAAGGGACTTCAAGATCACATTCACATGTCTAAATGATGCAATTGCCTTTTATAGTTTGATTAATGTTATAGATTTATTGTGAGGATGATGAAATTGCATTATATATTAAACTAAACTTCCCATGTTCTCCAGCTGAGAAAAGGATGCATCAAAGAAATCTGCTGAAATACATGCCCAAAATATACACTAGATGCCTTTTCAGAGGTTTCAAAGCTTTAAAAATTTTCAACTGATGTGTTGTGCTATTGCCAAGTAATCTTGCACTAAAAAAAGAAAAAAAAGAAACAAAAATAGACATTGAGAATATACTGAGATAGTGCAGTAGGTGAACAGAGGCTTTGACTAATTTAAGGCCATTTTTCTTCTATAACTAATACACTCGCCAATAATTCCTCATTATCCCAAATACCTACAGTCCTCAGAACTACACTTAAGATTTCACATTACATTTTCTCTCCCTTTTAAGTTCCCAACTCCCTTTCTACTTTCTGTGCGGTGGCTTAAGCAGAGTAGAACTATAGTGCATTAGAACTCCCAGTAGACATCAGTGTTTTCTGCTGTAATAATAAACTGTTTCCCTTACAGGGGCTCTGAAGTCCCCACAGTTACCAAGGAAAACCAGAAGGACAGTAGAGGTGGGCAGTGGAATGAAGTCTTGGCTAGTGAAAAATAAAAAGTAACTTCTTGGAGGGCGAGGGAACATGTGAAGAAGCTTTGCTTGTAACATGTCACCAATACAGCAGGCAGTGCCTAACTATTAAATGGTGAGGGCTAGGGAAAAAAATTTCCCTGTGGGGAAGTTTTTATGAAATTCTTCACCTTTCTGTGACATATCTGACAAACTCTCAGAGACAGGACTCCAGACCAGGGGGACCATTGCTATACTGGATCAGAGCAATTCCTTTGTATGATTATTTTCTAAACGTAAAGCAGTTAACAGAACAAGTAAATAAAACATATTGTAAAATATATTTCAGATTTTTAAAATAGTAATTTCACCAGCTGTTTATAAGTGTGTTGGAAATTTACAGCTTAGCGGTTTAAACCTGCAAGCTATCAGCACACAGAACTTCTACTGACTTCAGTTCATTTCCTTGCTGATTTTTCCTTCCACATCACTGTAGATAGCTAGCTTACTACTTTAAGGTTTCTCATGAGTGCATGGTACTGGTACTGATATTTATTTTATTAAAGAAAAGACAACATAGAAGCATTTACTTGGAGGAACATAAGAATCATAGAATATCAGGGTTGGAAGGGACCTCAGGAAGTCATCTAGTCCAACCCCCTGCTCAAAGCAGGGCCAATCCCCAACTAAATCATCCCAGCCAGGGCTTTGTCAAGCCTGACCTTAAAAACTTCTAAGGAAGGAGATTCCACCACCTCCCTAGGTAACGCATTTCAGTGTTTCACCACCCTCCTAGTGAAAAAGTTTTTCCTAATATCCAACCTAAACCTCCCCCACTGCAGCTTGAGACCATTACTCCTCGTTCTGTCATCTGCTACCACTGAGAACAGTCTAGATCCATCCATCCATCCATAAGAATGGCCATGCTGGTTCAGACCAATGGTCCATCTAGCCATGCATCCTGTCTTCTGACAGTGACTGGTGCCAGATGCTTCAGAGGGAATGCACAGAGCCATGGAGGGCAAGTTCTTCCCTGGTATTATTATGTATTTGTCAAGTCCCTAGTGATTGTGCTGGATGCTATAAACACACATGATAAAAAAAAAAAGGAATGCCCTTTCTAAAGAGCTTACAATCTAAGTGCCAGATCCAAAGCCCTCTGAAATCAGTATTTCTTTTCATTGACTTCAATAAATCTTGGTCAGATCTTAAGTGACCAATGACATGGCAACAACGCTACAATTAAGACAGAATTGTCATGGTGAGCAATGGAAACATATTGTAAAAGGGTGGTGTTGCCTGAAGGAGAAGATTGCCTGGCTGACTGCTCCAAAACAGAGCTCAGCCCAGGAGAGGGGAGGGGTCCAGTGCACAGATGAGTCTTTCCTTTGACAAGTAATCAAGAGAGAGCCTGAGTTCAGCGACGCCTGGAGCTCGCACCCCGAACCCTCTCTTGCGCTCCTACCCCCTGCCCCAGCTCGGAACCCCCTCCCACAGCCAAACTCCCTCCCGGAGCCCACACCTCCTTCCTCACCCCAACCCCCAGCCCAGAGCTCCCTCCTGACCCCAACCCCCTCATCCCTGGCCCATCCCAGAGCCCACACCTCCAGCCGGAGCCCTCCCCCACCCCCAACCCCTGCTTAGTGAAAATGAGCGAGTGGAGCGAGGTGGGGGAGAGTGAGCGACGGAAGAAGGGGGGATGGAGTGAGCAGGGGGTGGGGCCTCAGAGAAGGGGTGGGGGAGGGGCAGGGCCTCATGAAAGGGGCAGAGGAAGGAAGTTCAGTTTTCTGCAGTTAGAAAGTTGGCAACCTTAGCTGCAGGATTCATCCATTTATACTGTTGCCTCCTTTCCTAATATTTTGATATACAGTTGCCTCATTGGGAGTCCAGAAGAGGGAGCTGTGGTGCACCTTCATTTCCAACATCTCTCCCTATTAAGCAGCTCCATAATTCCTGCATGTGGATCCATTTTTCCCCAGCAATGTTTGTCTTTGTCCAACAGATGGATCAGAACAAGGCTGTATGTCACTGTGGGCATCTGCAGCCCTGTGTACAGATATTTCTGGATGGATCTAGACATAACTGGGAGAAAGAAAGAATGCTCAAGACCCTAACTGTGCGGAAGAAATAATACATTTAAAAGTATACTGCATTAAAATATCGATGGAGCCTGAGATGGTAACTTTAGCTCTTGATACAAACCATTTTGGGGGTATTCAGATCAAACATTTCCATACCTAACTTTAAACCAAGCCACAGAACCAAGGATGTTCCGCAATTAGGCAAGTGGGAAATCCTTTCTTGTACCAAAGTGTAGCAGAACATTTTGTTCTCCTCTCAGAGGATATCATATTGAGAAATGTTGCCCACTGGAAAGTGTAGTTTAGACAGATGGAAAAATCTTCTCAGATTGCTTTTGTAATACACCTAAAAAGTTCCATCAATCATTCCTCTATTGACTAGGCATTTTATTATACCCTTTAAAAAAAGAAGAAGCTGAACATCATACTTAAATAGCATCTTCCCCTGGCTATGAGCTCAGTGTGGGAAAAATAACAGAGGAAAGTGAGGAATGGGCAGCTTTCAAATGAACAGATGGAAGTTTTGGTTGCATCCCCACTGACAATCTCTCATGACCTATTGAAACTTGTGGACCTAACCCCAAAGTTGAGTACTAGGGCTTTAGAGTATTTTGTAATTTTGCCTCCTATTTTGGAAGAAAATGTCATTTAATTAAATGTTCTTTAATCAAAATCATGTAAAAAGTTTGCCCAGATATATGATGGCCTTGTGGCATGTAAATATATTAATGAAAAGCAATCTAGCACCTACAGAAAAAGGATGATGAAAAAGCAACATACATTGTTTTACATTATCTTATGCTTTGGGTTAATTTATTTAAATTAGACACACTGTCTAGAATCAAATTTAAAAGTGTGGGTTGAATTTCCTGTTGGAGATATTTGCAGATACAGGGTTCTCCCCTCTCCCCCGAAAGAACAAGTAACCAAACAAAACAGTAAATGGAACTTTAAAGAAAGCATAGATATATTTTAAGTACAGCAGACATCTCTAAAACGATACACAAACTAACAAAATTTGCACCTTAGCAGTGCTGTTTTAAAAACCAAATCTGAAAGAATTTTGAAGCATTTGATGCCACTAGCTGATACAGTGTGACATTAGTAGGAGCATTGCCAGCAGATCAAGGGAAGTGAGGCCATATCTGGAGTACTGAGTTCAGTTTTAGGCCCCCCACAACAGAAAAGGATGTGGACAAATTGGAGAAAGTCCAGCGGAGGGCAATGAAAATGATTAGGGGGCTGAGGCACATGACTTACGAGGCGAGGCTGAGGGAACTGGGCTTATATAGTCTGTAGAAGAGAAGAGTGAGGGGGGATTTGATAGCAGCCTTCGACTACCTGAAGGGGGGTACCAAAGAGGGTGGAGCTAGGCTGTTCTCCGTGGTGGTAGATGACAGAACAAGGAGCAATGGCCTCAAGTTGTAGTGGGGGAGGTCTAGATTGGATATTAGGAAAAACTATTTCACTAGGTGGGTGGTGAAGCACTGGAATGGGTTATCTAGGGAGGTGCTGGAATCTCCATCCTTAGAGGTTTTTAAGGCTTGGCTTGACAAAGCCCTGCCTAGGATGATTTAATTGGGGATTGGTCCTGCTTTGAGCAGGGGGTTGGACTAGATGACCTCCTGAGATCTCTTCCAATTCTAATCTTCTATGCGTCTAGGTGATCCTGATAGCATTTCCCCATGACTGACTGTCCTTCTGGCAAAGTATGAATGGACATGGCTCTTTCCGAAGGGTACTGGTTCTGCTCCTGAACTGATCAGAGATATACAGAGCAATGCAAGGTGTTCCCTAGTGCTCCCAGGATTTGATCCTACACCATTTAAGTTAATGGGACGTATGCCGTTGACTTCAGTGGGAATCAGATCCAGCCCTTGCCTTTCAAACTAGCAGAGAACATATTGAATTATCATTGGATCACATTTTCTAGTGTTGAGAATAATAAACAGGAAATAATTAATTCTATTAGGTTAAATTTGGGCTTGATAACTATTTTCAAATAGTTGGTATGGAATAGTACCATATTCCAAGTTAGAGTTGCTGTAATGGTTATATAAGAGCCATCTTCATGAAACACACAAACGGTATGTCTACACTGCAGTGTAAGCCTGGGCCCAGACTCTGGCTCAAGCCTAACCCTCTTATGTCCACACACAAATTGTGCTAACCCAGGGCTCAGACCCTGTGGGGCTTCAGGGTCTGAGCCCTGGTCAAGACTTGACCCATGGTTTGAGCCCTATTGCTTTGCAGTGTAGACCCACACCACTCGAGTCTAGTCCTGGGAGTCCTTCAAAAGTATCCCATAAACAATCCCATGGGTCAGCTTCCTTTGTCCTCACTAGCCCAAGAATGCTAGTCAGCATTAATCCTTCCATTGTTTTCTGACCACTGAGATGCAAACACACCATCACAGAATCGTCTGTGTTTGCAATGGAGATTGAACAGAACAAGCCTTTTGCAAAGTGTACAGCTTCATGGCCATGAGAGCACACCCAGATGTCAGTGAATCCGAGAAAAACTGTGGATTTTTTACCAGGAATGACCACACATACCAACAAATAGTGAAGGAGCTGGCAGCTTTTGAAATTTACCAGACTAGGTACCAGCTCAGGGAGAGCATTAAACAGCTCAAGACTGAGTACCAGAAAACCAAGGACTAGAACCACACCTTGAAGAACTTGCCAAAATCATAGAATCATAGAATATCAGGGTTGGAAGGAACCCCAGAAGGTCATCTAGTCCAACCCCCTGCTCAAAGCAGGACCAATTCCCAGTTAAATCATCCCAGCCAAGGCTTTGTCAAGCCTGACCTTAAAAACCTCTAAGGAAGGAGATTCTACCACCTCCCTAGGTAACGCATTCCAGTGTTTCACCACCCTCTTAGTGAAAAAGTTTTTCCTAATATCCAATCTAAACCTCCCCCACTGCAACTTGAGACCATTACTCCTCGTTCTGTCATCTGCTACCATTGAGAACAGTCTAGAGCCATCCTCTTTGGAACCCCCTTTCAGGTAGTTGAAAGCAGCTATCAAATCCCCCCTCATTCTTCTCTTCTGCAGGCTAAACAATCCCAGCTCCCTCAGCCTCTCCTCATAACTCATGTGTTCCAGTCCCCTAATCATTTTTGTTGCCCTTCGCTGGACTCTCTCCAATTTATCCACATCCTTCTTGAAGTGTGGGTCCCAAAACTGGACACAGTACTCCAGATGAGGCCTCACCAATGTCGAATAGAGGGGAATGATCACGTCCCTCGATCTGCTCGCTATGCCCCTACTTATACATCCCAAAATGCCATTGGCCTTCTTGGCAACAAGGGCACACTGCTGACTCATATCCAGCTTCTCGTCCACTGTCACCCCTAGGTCCTTTTCCGCAGAACTGCTGCCTAGCCATTCGGTCCCTAGTCTGTAGCTGTGCATTGGGTTCTTCCGTCCTAAGTGCAGGACCCTGCACTTATCCTTATTGAACCTCATCAGATTTCTTTTGGCCCAGTCCTCCAATTTGTCTAGGTCCTTCTGTATCCTATCCCTCCCCTCCAGCGTATCTACCACTCCTCCCAGTTTAGTATCATCCGCAAATTTGCTGAGAGTGCAATCCACACCATCCTCCAGATCATTTATGAAGATATTGAACAAAATTGGCCCCAGGACCGACCCTTGGGGTACTCCACTTGATACCGGCTGCCAACTAGATATGGAGCCATTGATCACTACCCGTTGAGCCCGACAATCTAGCCAGCTTTCTACCCACCTTGTAGTGCATTCATCCAGCCCATACTTCCTTAACTTGCTGACAAGAATACTGTGGGAGACCGTGTCAAAAGCTTTGCTAAAGTCAAGAAACAATACATCCACTGCCTTCCCTTCATCCACAGAACCAGTAATCTCATCATAAAAGGCGATTAGATTAGTCAGGCATGACCTTCCCTTGGTGACCTTCCCATGCCCATTTTATGAGGAGTTTGACCAGGTACTTGGCACTGCTCCTAGCATGGAGCCAATGGTGGTGCATGATGACCATGGATGGTGCCCTGCTGGCCACAGGGGGCAAGCAGCAGGCATTGAATGAGGACAATGAAGTCAGTCTGTGCTGAAAGTGGTTCCAGAGCAGGCTTTGAAGCAGAAGCAGCAGCAAATTTGGGGTCCATACTTGGAGGAGCTGTTTGATGATCCCCTGAGGAACAGCCCACAGTGCAGCCTGCAGCAGGCAGATGAGAAAGAAGCTGGCCCTGAGCCCAGTAAGTTTCTGGTTCCATTTTAATGTTTATTAATACAGTAATGGGAGGGACTTCCACTCTATGAATCAATGCAAAAGTTTTGAGATGCCCAGCTAGCAGCATGTATCCACCCATGGCAGATTGTATGCCAGCAGTGTCCGGTGACCAGGACATGCAAACAGTAAAGAACAACCTTAAAGTGTATCTTTACTGGCAAGGCAAAGATTTTTGCTAAGGCCATTCCTGTTTCTTAAAACTAATAACTTTACATTGCCACGCCTGTAAGTATGCTGCTCTGTAACCATTCTATGGTCTATCCAGCTGCCTGGAAACAGTGAACTCTGTGTATGTGTTTGGGAAAATGTGTTCCATTCACAAATCTAGTCCATTTCAGTCCACAGGTGACAAAATCATTTGTCCCAAATATGACTGCAGTTTGAAATTTTGTCCAAAAATGTGCTGGAGGTGGGGAGTTCTGGCTGCATGCAGACATGCAGAACTGAGTAAACCATGTGGAAGCTAATGGAGCATCCTGTTGATTCCCTCATGATTTCTGATCCAATCCCAGGTGTTGAAAGCTGCAAACTTTTCCTGAAGCAGCAACTCCAGATAGGTAGTCACACTGAAGGGAAGTGTATTTTCCAGGGATACCTCAGTAGTTGACAAGCTCACTCCACTCAAAGATGCACTGTTCAGTCACTACAGTATGAATACGTCTGTTGCATAAACTGCAGGTTTCCCCACCAGCAGCTTGGAATAACATCTTCCTTTGTCCATCAGGCACAACAAGAACAGTTATGTTCTCCAAAATGTGGAAGGCTGGAAATCAGACAAAAAACTTTTGTAGCAAGGCTGCTGATGGCAGCCCTGCCTCTCCACACCCAAACCCAGGGAGTTGTGTATTTTTAATTTACCATTGTGCCTGCAGTGGCAAATGGGGAAGTTCTGTGGTCTGAAGCATCCCTCTCATAATATATTGAAGTTCAGTTTGTAAAAGTAACATTTTATGTCCTTTAAATTCCATGAGGATTTTTTCTGTGCTCCTGCACTGGGCTTAACCCTCTGTACCTTGTCCTGTTTCAGGCCGCTTGGCTACTACTGGCTGCAGTACCTCCACAGCTGGGCGGAGAGGTAGATATGCTGGAGGGCAGGGATAGGATACAGAGGGACCTAGACAAATTGGAAGATTGGGCCAAAAGAAATCTGATGAGGTTCAACAAGGACAAGTGCAGAGTCCTGCACTTAGGACGGAAGAACCCAACGCACAGCTACAGACTAGGGACCGAATGGCTAGGCAGCAGTTCTGCAGAGAAGGACCTAGGGGTGACAGTGGACAAGAAGCTGGATATGAGTCAACAGTGTGCCCTTGTTGCCAAGAAGGCAAATGGCATTTTGGGATGTATAAGTAGGGGTATTGCCAGCAGATTGAGAGACGTGATCGTTCCCCTCTATTCAACATTGGTGAGGCCTCATCTGGAGTACTGTGTCCAGTTTTGGGCCCCACACTACAAGAAGGATGTGGAGAAATTGGAGAGAGTCCAGCGAAGGGCAACAAAAATGATTAGGGGACTGGAACACCTGAGTTATGAGGAGAGGCTGAGGGAACTGGGATTGTTTAGTCTACGGAAGAGAAGAATGAGGGGGGATTTGATAGCTGCTTTCAACTACCTAAAAGGTGGATCCAAAGAGGATGGATCTAGACTATTCTCAATGATAGCAGATGACAGGACAAGGAGTAATGGTCTCAAGTTGCAGTGGGGGAGGTTTAGGTTGGATATTAGGAAAAACTTTTTCACTAGGAGGGTGGTGAAGCACTGGAATGCGTTACCTAGGGAGGTGGTGGAATCTCCTTCCTTTGAAGTTTTTAAGGTCAGCCTTGACAAAGCCCTGGCTGGGATGATTTAGTTGGGATTGGTCCTGCTCTGGGCAGGGGGTTGGACTAGATGGCCTCCAGAGGTCCCTTCCAACTCTGTTATTCTATGATTCTAGCTCACCCATGCTGCAGCAGAAGTCTGGCCTAAGGTACCATCACGGACCATTCTGAGAGGAAGCATTTTCATGGTGAACTTATCATTGAAGTTCTGGAGAGGGCCCACAAGCAGGTCCAGTTCCAAAGACAGAGGGACTTACGGCCAGAGGAAAGGCATGGAGAGAGGCCAGAGGAAAGGTTCAGGCTGGCTGCACAGCTTGAGGACAGGATTTCAACATGACAGCAGGCACCTGCTTCACAGTTCCTGGAACAGGAATGGCAGCTAAGGGAGGAGGACAAAGCTCAGCAGAAAGAGCTGTTTGTTTGGCTTATGTCAGTAATGATCCAAGAGTAGTGGCTCCTGCTGTGTCACCCACTCCACAGCCTGAGTCTTCTGCGTGCTACCCTGTGCTGCAGTTCAGAAGCAGCTTGGAAGACTCTGTGGCTGGCTGGCCCATGCAATCGGACTCCATGAGCAGCTGGACAGGGCAACCTTACCCCATGCAGTCCTCCATATGGATTCCCTCCTCTGTGGAAGCTTCCACCTCCCTCCCACAGCTCACATGCACAGCAAACTGGGAAAAGAGAGCAAGTATCCAAGGCACATGCCAGGGTAGGGGGTTTCTGTCTTGTACACGGTTTTCATTGTCTGCACTTGTTCATGCACTTTGGTTTTATTTTTTTTTCCCCCCCCGGAAGGTTCTGTTGATACTGGGGTTTTGGTGAGTTAATGGCAGCTGGCCTGCCTAGGAATGGGTGAATGTTGTACTTTTCTAATATATCTTTATAAATACAGTTTTTTAACTTAATCAAGAAAGTTTATTTCTACCATTGTGTCACATCATACGAAGTGTATTCAAAATAATACAACACATGATCGGGGACACTTAGGAATTAGTATGCAAAGAGACTATCCCTCAGTATCGTTATCTACAGCCATTCATACTGCAGTCACTTCCTTACAACAATCCATTCCATGATAACCCTCACATTTTGTAAGTAGTCATGTTATTCATAAGTACATTGCTTAGCACTAAAATTCCACACCCCTCCCCAAGCACCCCAGCCCTCCCCACATTCAATGAGCCTCCATATCACGCCCCCCCCCCACTAAGCATAGTCATAAAGGTGCTCTTTGCTCTTTTCTGTTGGGCCATGCAAGTCCATAATGTCAGGGATACTGTGTGCTCCCACTTCTGTTGCCCAGGTGCATCCAGCTGTGGTCAGTGCACGTTCTGGCTGAGGTACCGATTCAGTGGCCCCTCGCTGTTCTAGGGCCAGCCAGGGAGAAATGGCTCACCTCCAGCTTCAAAAAGATCATGAAGAACACAGCAAGCCACAGTAGTGCGGACAACATTGACGACACTGGCACCAAACAGATTCGCAAACATCTCCAATGGGATTTCAATCTGCCAAAAACACATTCAACCACCATTTGTGCTGAGAGTGTAATTAAACCGTCTTTTGCCAGGGCCTCTAAAATCAGGGTACGGTGTCATAAGCTGTCATAAATATAAAGGGAAGGGTAAACCCCTTTAAAATCCCTCCTGGCCAGAGGAAAAATCCTCTCACCTGTAAAGGGTTAAGAAGCTAAAGGTAACCTCGCTGGCACCTGACCAAAATGACCAATGAGGAGACAAGATACTTTCAAAAGCTGGGAGGAGGGAGAAAAACAAAGGGTCTGTGTCTGTCTGTCATGCTGCTTTTGCCGGGGATAGACCAGGAATGGAGTCTTAGAACTTTAGTAAGTAATCTAGCTAGGTATGTGTTAGATTATGATTTCTTTAAATGGCTGAGAAAAGAACTGTGCTGAATAGAATGACTATTCCTGTCTGTGTGTCTTTTTTGTAACTTAAGGTTTTGCCTAGAGGGATTCTCTATGTTTTGAATCTAATTACCCTGTAAGGTATCTAACATCCTGATTTTACAGAGGTGATTTCCTTACTTCTATTAAAAGTCTTCTTGTAAGAAAACTGAATGCTTTTTCATTCTTCTCAGATCCAAGGGTTTGGGTCTGTGGTCACCTATGCAAATTGGTGAGGATTTTTACCAAATCTTTCCCAGGAAGTGGGGTGCAAGGGTTGGGAGGATTTTGGGGGGAAAGACGTGTCCAAACTACGTTTCCCAGTAAACCCAGTTAGAGTTTGGTGGTGGCAGTGGAGATCCAGGGACAAAGGATAAAATTAATTTGTACTTGGGGAAGTTTTAACCTAAGCTGGTGAAAGTAAGCTTAGGTGGTTTTCATGCAGGTCCCCACATCTGTACCCTAGAGTTCAGAGTGGGGGAGGAACCTTGACATAAGCCAAGGCAAAAGGACTTAGGCAGGTTTCCTCAGAATAATGGTGGGGACAGTAACTCCATTTATGACAATGTCATTTGGTGGAAATAGTGTCCCAGACGGTCCATTAATATAGATTCCTGATCGGTGGAAAACCCTGGCATTGTGAACTTTTCCAGTGCAGCCCATGTTGACATTCAGAAAGAAATCACCTTCTGTGGTCCATGAGGACCTGCATAACAATGGAGTAGTACCCTTTGCGATTTATGTACTCATGTGCTCCCTGAAAAAGGCAAACTATGGACACAAGTCCTATCAATAGCCTTAGGACAGTGGAAACCCCATTCTCTCAAAGCCAGAAATTGCCTCCGGAATCTTTTATGCCCGACACTTTGGGGTAAATCATATCCCTGATTGCCTCAGATACCTCCACCACCACTTTACCCACAATTGACTTTCTAACACCAAATTGGTTTGCAGCAGGCCAGTAGCAATCTGGGGTAGCCAGCTCACAGACAGCTATAGCAGCCACTTCTTGACTGGCAGGGCTGGCCTCATGTGTTTGTCTTTATGCTGGAGGGTCAGGACAAAGGTTTGACTGGAGCTCACAAAGCTCCAGAAATGTAGCTTTCTTCATGCACAAGTTCTGGTCTCACTGCTGGTCATCTCAGGTCTGCGTGAAGATGTGGTCCCATCAGCCTGTGCTTTTGGCCCTGCTCCAGAAGCACCAGTCCACACAGAGAGCATCAGAGGCTGTACCAAGCGTACTGAGAAACAGCAGCCAGTTTGAGTCTGCCGTGCCTGGGTACTCCTCCTCCTCCTGCTCCATCCTAAGCTGTGTTAGCTGCCTTTGATGGGTCAGAAAATGCCACTGAAATGTTCACTAGCGTCTCATGGAATCTCTGCTCATTTCCTGACACAGGAGCGAAAACGCAAGCAAGAGAAGTTCTTTAAAGTGACACTTTTGTGGCTGGCACTGGAAGCTGGGGGCACACTGACCGAAATGACTGCTCAGCAGGCTGTTCAAACTTCCTATAATGTACACGATGGACAGTCAAGTTTTCCCACAGAACATCACGTCCAAAAGTCCAGAGTGGCCACGTTTCAGCTGAGCGCTAGGGAGTCTGGGATATAGTAGGTTTGATTCAGGTCTGCATGCTGAAGTGTGGCTATCATAGCCTCAGGCTCAAGCCTGGGTTAGACAATTCTTAACATGGGGCTAACAATTAGTGTGGACACTCAAGCCCTGGGTTCTCTAACCCAGAATCAGATGACTTGAGTGCCACTATCCCCGAGCTTACGTTGCCATGTAGACATATCCAAACAGGGTCACCTGCTCTTACCTATGATCTTGCATTGGCCATATTAGCCTCTGGCAGAGGCGTCCCTAGGATACAGCAAATCAGGGCAACTGCTCTGAGCCCTGCGCTTTGGGGGGCCCCATGGGCCGGTGCGATTGGTCCATGTTGTCTGTCCCAGAAGTGACGGGTCAGTCCTGGAAGTGACGGGTCCGTCACATCCACCCCGGGCCCCACATACCCCTAGGGATGGCCCTGGCTTCTGGCGTAGGTGCTCAGATGATTGCTGCTGTTAAGAGCCCACATAAGAACTATCCAGAGGCTACTGTATATGACAGCAGAGGCTAGCTGTCCTGTTGTTTCAGACAGATAGCAACTGAGAGCCAGGTACTCCTGGACTCAAATCCATGCCAGAGCTGAGATTAATGTGGTTTGGCTGTTCAACATGCAGTGACAAATTGCTGCAAATCTAGTTCATATCCTGGCACAGGGTTCCATGGGATGTCGTGGGAGCTGAGTGAATGCCATCAAACCTCCCACAAAAGGCTGGCTAATTTCAGGAAATTTTGAGATCCCTTTAGAATTTACTATGAATTCTTTATTGTCTTATTCAACAGAATACTTGTATGGCTTTTTGGCATGGAGCAGACACAGAAAGCTGTAACCCTACTGCACACAAGGCCAGCCTATTCAGAGACAAAAAGTCAGCCATGTGAGGCTAAATCAAGCTGTTTTATCCAGATTTTGTAAAAGTCTAACTGTGTTGGTTAGCAGTGCAATTATTTTACTGATATAGTTATAACCAGAAAACTCCTAGCATTGACCCAGACATATGATATAAATATGCCTTGCAAAGGTATAATTTGTTCCCCTTTCCATACGAGCATAACTATACCAGTTTAAGCACATTTATACCAGAATAACAGCATCTGCAGTAGTGGAGTGTTGTACCACTTTAACTATCCATCATCTTTACTACTATCAAGGCAAATCCTAAATGGATGTAGCCTCTTTGCAGATCAAGTGCTACCTGAATCAATCTCTAGCTGGGTCCATACAGCAGTCTGACTGGATATTCAGTTCATGTCCATCATTGGCGATCTTATTGCCCCACCAAAGATTTTGGTGACCATGTGATTGCCGGCCATGTAGCAGCATTCATTGGTAAACACTTCATAATTTGTTGGTCTTCCATTTTGTATGTAGACAAGCTCTGAGTTTTACACAGCCATCTTTAACGGGTGAGGAAACCTCTCAGGGAGGCTTAAGGGGATTTAGCAGCAGTTTAGGGTTGAACAGACTCTCTAGATAGGAGGATGCATCTGTCAGGTTGATAACATATTTTCCTTATGTTGTACCGTATTCACATTGCAAAGATATGAAGATAGTCTGGTTCTAAACTTTTTTGTATGCAATAGCATTTCATTTTAGTGCTATGCCCAATATGCTTTGAGAGCCCTGTTTCATTCCTAGTAAATACTAATTTGATCTTCTGTAGGAACCACTTATTGACTTTCCCATAGTAAGGTTGTAATTGTAAAGGACTATTTGAGTGAAAGAAAGCCAAACTCCAAGTTTTGTGCTACAGAAAAACACTGCAGGAGACAATTGCTGCTTGACGTGTGTGCCATATACGCATATGGTCTCCAGCGGTATTGTGAGCCCACACGGCTTTTCCTTCTCCAGATATAATCCAGTCTGATTCTTAAATATAATTTTTAAGAAGAAGTAGTCATGCTTCTAAACAAAATTAAACAATTGGTTTGAAATGGTCATTCACACTCACAGGAAAAGTACTACTCTCTTTCGATGGAATTTTCTGAAATATAAGTTGTAGATTGAAATTTTCATGTAGTTCTTTCTGAAAAGTATGTGCTACGCATAGACTCATTGGTCAGTATTTCACTGCAGCTGGACAGCAAATTTCAGTAAGTAATATGTCCTCCTGTTTTGACTAGAGACCTGCAGGATCTCTGAATTTTCAAAAATCGTGACAGTGTAATCACTTATTTGTCTGGAATTTGGCCAAGATTTTCAAGATTTGCCTAAAATTAGGAGATACTAAGTCCAATTTTTGACACCTAAATAAGTTCCCCCAAAAGTTTCTGGATGCCCAGGACTTTTGAAAGTCAGGCTACTTACGACCATATTTAAGCACTTAAATAAGTGGCCTGACTTTCAAAAGTGCACTAAATATGGACTTAGGAGGCCCTGACTTTAGACATCCAACGTTATAAATTGTGTCCTTTAACTCCTTCTGTATTTAAGGATCTGTCACAGGTAAGGATACTATGCAGTGTAGTTGTCGCTGTGTCCTAGGATATGAGAGAGACAAGGTCGGTGAGGTAATATCTTTTATTGAACCAGCTTCTGTTGGTGAGTAAGACAAGGTTTTAAGCCACACAGAGCTCTTCTACCTGGAATGGTCCCTTAGCACAATATTCTAACTACTTATGCTAAGCAATCTGTTCCACTTTGCATTTGGCTATGATACTCAGAGTATGTTTCCCAGACCTGAAGAAGAGCTCTCTGAACTCAAAAGCTTGTCTCTCTCACCAACAGAAGTTGGTCCAATAAAAGATAGTACCTTCCCCCATCTTAGCTCTCTAATGAATGATACTGGCAGTAGCTGTGTGTTAAGAACCAAATAATCCCCTATACTTTGTTTGCCAAAGAGTTTTTTGATCCTTACTTAGGCTATGGCCTTCCTAAAGTGAAACATCCCTGCTTCAAACTGACAGCAAGTACATGATTTTTGTCCCAAGCTTGCAGTGACTCAAAAGTGCTGTAGAAAAATATTTAATTCAGAAAGTTCCACTGTTCATATTAACAGATGCATTTCACACCATTTGGTACTTTTTCTGTCAATAACACATAAACCCCATGGAGATAGGCCAAAGATTTTCTTAGCAACCAAGTCTCTTGCCTGATGTACATGATTAACTGCAACAGTCTGTTAAAGGCTGAAAATAAACCCACCTTCCCTATTTGGAATTTCATATAGCGAAAGAGGTTTCATCAATAGTGAATCTAGTACCGTTTAAGAAGAATTGTTTCCTTATTTCTGTGGAGGCTAAAGACTAACTAGATGTCATGCAAAAGTGGAACATGGCAGTATAAATAGTCCTTTGGGAACTGCCCAGTCACTCCAGGTAAAGTAAAAGGGTTCTCATCAATATTTCGTTTGCTGATATTGACGTGTGTCTCCCCTGTAATTTTAAGCAAGCTTACAATGTAAATTGATTAGTTCCTAGTTCGTGCACACTTATTATAAAGAAGTGCCATCATATTGTCTCAAACTGTATTTCTCCACTGTACAGTAAATTACTTCATAAGTGATGCCTTTGCTAAGAAGTTTTCAGTACCAAGATGGCAAATTCTTTGGAAAAAAATACATAATATCTGAGGACATTCCAATCAAGTTCTAGGAATTTAAGGCACATCACATTTTAGAAATTTTACTTAACAGAGCCCTTAAAACCTTTATGGGAGCCTCATTCTTTATGTTCTCAAATGGCGATAAAAATGTAGAAAATGTCACAATTTCTACCCCACTTTGTTTTTAATTCTGCCTACTAAATGGCCCACTTCCTGCATACCAGAGGCCCTAAAGATAGACAGAAAGCCCAGGACAGTACTAGACTGTGGAGATGCAATGTGACAAGAAATACTGTACTGAATTGCTATGAAAAACAATGAGATCACGAGCAACAGATGAGGGGACTGAAATCCATTCTTCAGCCCCAACATCATGGTGGCTCATAATGACATACTCCAACTTACACAGTTGCCTTACAGTAGTTTTAAAGTTTCAAGTGCTTTGAGATCTTTGGAAGTACATTTCTACAAAGTATTAACAGTATTTAAATATCATATTTCCCCAGCTATCTTGGGAGTAGTTTTTCCTCACTAAACACGTTTTGGAACCAAAAGATGGTAAAAATGAAGAATTATTAAATAGAAAAATAAGAGACAAAGGAACAGAAAAAACAGAATACTAAGCCTTATCTACTGGCTCCCAATGATCTTAAGTAGCTTTTCATTCAGGTCTTTATAGTTTATCTACGTTGTCATGCTTTACTGATCTCACATATGAAGAATAATTTCTCCTGTAAATCTGTTTCCTGCATTTAACAATATATCTCCAAAATATAATTCTCCTGATTTGTGTCTCCTTTAGGGAAGTACAGTACTTCATAACAATTCCTCTTAAAAGATTATCTGCAAATATATAGTCTAAATGCAAAGAGCTGTAACATAACATGTTGAATGACCCAAATGCCAGGTCAAAGATTTTAATTAAGTTAAAGATTTTTTTAAACCATATAATACAGTAAAAAAGTTCAGTTTTACTTTAACTCATTTTATAGTTAAATAGCAAGAATAAGATATAAACTCTGAGGAATGCAGACTATTTTAAATTACTGAACGCCCTATGGTTTGGAATTCATGCTCTACTGTGGTCATACAGTGTCTATGACATCATATTGGAGTGGAGAGTGGTTGGTTCAGATGAAGACTGCTGTCATGGGATCTAAAAGAATAAAAGTAAAATCTGTCACTAGGTACTGTTATGTGCTGACCGTTCATTTACAGTGAAGGGATCTATACAGGGAGGACAAAGAGCCACCAACACCCCAGGTAAGTACTCCACAACCTGGGTAGGGGAGGCTTTCTTGTTAGTTATACAATGGCTGGGTTCTAAGAGAATTTCATCCCTTTGAGGATCAAACTGAAAAATTAATCATTCCCTGCTTTATGGCAATCTAATAAAGCTTCTTGTTAAGCCCTTGTAAACCTAAGAGCACCCCAATGCCAGATGGCAAGGGCCTCCCTGGTACGTAACTGTACAGCTTAGCTGGCCTGACCAACTCAATACACTTCACACACTGTGGTCATGATAATTATTTAAAAGGTGTCTTGTAATATCTCACTGGAAAACTATCGTCACACTGGTCACTAATATCAGTGTGAAGTATATGTAACAACGCTGTATGGGAAGTTGTGGATCCTCTCTGACATCATGTTTTAGAGTCTAGTAGGATGAATCATCTACAAACAACATGGAGCATGCTGACAGCTCAGTGAGAGTAAGAAATTACATTAGGCCAAGCTATATCTTGCTACAATTAAGTTTTAGACAATAGAAAGTGGGTTATTTTTGTTTGGTTTGCAACCCTTTGATATCTCTTTCCCTCTTGCTTGAAATCACTTATACCTATGAGCTTTGTTAATAAACTTACTCTTAGTTTTACTACAAACCTTCTCAGTGTTGTGTGTGGAATGTCTAACCCCAACTGAGCTAACAAGCGGTTGTGCGTACTGACTCTTTGAAGACAGTGAACTTGGTGTTACTGTCACACCCCTGTGGCCCACCCTCCCTCAGGGAGTCTCTGGGGAAGGCAGATCAGCATTGTATATGGCTAACACTGTTGCAAGCATCGCAAAGCATTTTGGAGAGGGTCAAAGGTGTGTGAGTGGAGAGTGGAAGTTTCCTTTGCAGAATATGAGAGGCCGGGGGGCGGGAGGGAGAGAAAGAAGATCAGAGAATGGGTTAACTCAACACTTCAGCTAGCTTGTGTGAAGATAGATGCTGGCCCCGGCCCAAGGTCATAGGCTCAACAAGAAGTCAGCAGCTGCCCAGCCATGAGAAGAGGAGAACTAAGTTGAGCAGAGCTGCAGAGATAGCAGCGAGAACAGTGAGAGCAAATGAGACAGTGACAGCGAAGGCCAATAGAAGGGAAAACAAAGTCTCCAGAACCGGGACGTTTTGGAAAACCGGGGAGGCCACAGCAAGCCAGTTTGGACTGGCACAAAGAGTACCAGAACCAGAGGTCTCTGAGTGGAATTACCCCCCCCCCCCCGGTCTTAGGAGCCCAGGACTTAAAACCCTCCTGAGAGCTGGAGCAACTCGGAGATCAACAGCGGATCCTTGGACGACCTGGGCCCAGGACACCATTCCCGTCCATCCTTCTCCCCCCCTTCTTCTGACATTACACCCAGGCCTGGCCAGTCTTGGGTACTCCGTGTGAGAGTATGAAAGTGGGTTAGGGCTTAGGGCGTTAGCGCTTTCTTTCTTCCCTGAGTGATGTGGGAGCATTCCCAGCACTCTGCTGTTGTTATTTATTAATAAAGCTTTAAAATTTGGACACCTGGTGTTTCGTCATCTCCCCCCCCAACAATCCTGCAGCGTCAGCCTGATCACCTGATGCAGCGGCAGATTGGTAACAGAAATCTGTCACATTACCTCTGTGAGCATCCAGTAAGAGGGGCTGGTCAATGCAGGGGAGATGGTTTTGGTGAGACTCTGGACTGGAAAGGTTGTTGGGGTCATCCTGGAAGCAGTAACTGGGCTGAAGGAAGCCCAGGTGAGACCATTATGCTGTTCGCATGCTGCTGGTGTCAGGGCTCTAAGACAAAGCTGCACAGCACAGAGGCATCCAGGGCTACAGGCAGGCATCGACAGAACCCCTTACAGGTCTGGGTGAACCACAAAGCATCACAGCCCCCCGATCTGCTGCTCACATTCTGGGGTCAGACAAGGGCCTGTCTGGCCCCTCTTGTAAATCAGAGCAGCTCCAGGGCTGCTCTAACTTCTGCTTCACTTCCTATGGCCCCACATATCAGAGAATAATCATAGTGTAGTTCACTTTAGCTACGCCCATGATTCTCCTCCCATGCTAGTGGTTGGGAGCAGAGCCCTTTCACCAGCTCTACATTGGTGTGTGAGGCCCATTGCACAGGGACAATTCCCATGATGCCATTTTCACCTCTGTGCTGTCAGAGTGGCATAAAATGGCCTCAGCATAACTGAAAATGAGACCCAACATCTTGTCTGTTAAAGCCTTATGTGAGCTGCTCTCCTTGATGCATGAATGCCAAGTTGTAATAGATACTGCAAGAAATGGTGTCATGGAGGAGGAATCTGTTCTGAATGCTCCTTCTCAACAAGTATTGAAGAACATCGTGCTTGTGGATACGATATAGAGTGAGGAAAACTACTTCTGGAGTGGTGCTGGGGAAAGGTTAGCATTGTTGTATGGGTAAAGAAAGAATATTTTTGTGCAATAAACATGGGTGTCTGGAGTGCGAAAAGATGAGCGTCCACCCAAACCTGTTTTCAATTAAAACATCCCTGAGCCAATTGCTGTAATGGCTAGGGAAAGCAGTCTCTTCTGTTATGCAACGCACATGGTGGATCAGTTTCTAATTAATTTCAATTAGAAGGTGACAATGAAGTTCCTTGGCTTATTACCCTGTCATTTGCACTGCATTTTCCAATTGCATTCAGACATTATATATTCTCACAGAAGGTAACTACTCATACGGGAATTTGCCCATGCAAGATGCACAATATATTTTGACCGACATCGGATTCAGCACACCAGCAGCCTAACCATTGTCAATTTTTCTGTAGGCATCATTGCATAGGAGAGTGTACTGGTCCTGGACCATGGCTAGGAAGAGGTTATGCTGCTGGCAGCCCAGGTGCCACCTCATGCCAAAGGTCCTGGCCTCACTGAGCTCGGGCAAATACATAGCTGGAAACTAGTCTGGCTCACCTGTGTGTTAGTACAGTTAAAATAGACATTAGAGTTATAAGAATGTGTTTGTAGGATGCTGCATGTATTAATCCTACTTATAATATCCGTACCCCATGTTACAAGGTAGTGTTTAAATGTTTGCTAAGGCTGTAAATCCCCCATAGTCAGGAGAGAAGCATTACCTGGTATGAAGTACTAGTTCACCACCAGAGGTGTTATCTCCTCCCAAACAAAAGAAGTCTACAGCCATCAGACAAGCCATTGTGGACAAAAGACTTTGTTGATTGCTTCCCCCACATCCCTGAAGAGGGAAGTGCCCAAACCTTCATCTCATCACAGCTTGAACGCTGGGGGAAGGGAATAAAAATGCCGGTTAAGGAGAATTTATTATTCCTATGCTGCTTGAAGCATAAGCAAGGAGTCTTCAACTGTTTTGCCTGGGTTAGCCCTAAAGGATACAGAGCCTGCTTACTATAGATGTTTCTATTACCTTTTGAAACCTAACTCATTTGTGTGTGTATATTTACCTGCTTTAGCTTTGGAAATAACTCATTTCTTTTTCCTATTTAATAAACCTTTAGTTAGTTGGTTACTGGATTGGCTAGAAGTGTTGTCTCTGGTTTGAGAACTGAATACAGTTGACATGGGGTAAGTTACTGGTCCTTTGGGACTGGGAGTAACCTGAATATGGTTGTGATCTTTGGTGCAAAGTGACTATCACTAAGTCCATCTTGCCTGGGTGGCAAAATAGACTGGAGTGCCAAAGGGACTGTCTGTGACTCCATGATAAGACTGGTATAGGGATTTAGGAGTTCACACTTGTTATTGGGTTGGTGAAATCTAATTCTAGAACATACAACCAGTTTGGGGCTTTTGCCCTCCTTCTTGACAGACTGCCCTGAGGCTGGCATTCACAGTCAGAAGCCACTCCAAACCGCATAACAGAGGTCATTAGAGACTTTGATAAAAGCAGCTTCAGTGGAGTGTATGGATTTGAAGCTAGATTGGACAGGATATAGGATAGAATTGGAGGAGAGAAACTCCAGAAAGAGATGGTAAACAATGCAATCAATGATATTAGCGATAAGAGGAGGATTGGGGAGTAGTTGGGGAGGTTATGGTATCAAGGGTGGCTTTTTTTTAAAAAAAAAAATGATGGGAGAGACTAAAGCAGGCTTGTATTGAGGGGTTAGAGTAAGGGAGCACATAAGAGTAGGTATGAGAGAGATCAGAAGATGGATTGGAATGGGGTCACTGAGGCAAGTGGAGAGGTTAGAGGAGGAGAATAGCAGAAAAAAAAACAAACTTGTGTCCGTGATTGGGAGAAGGAGCAGAGAACTATAGGAGGAGAAGAGGGAAGAGAAGGTGAGATGAGGGGAGGGGGAAAGTCATGTCATATTTTGTCAGTTTTCTCTAGGAAAATATCTGCAAGATCCTGCGCAGAGACAGAAGTAGATGCAGGAAGAGAGTCTGAGGAGATCTGTGGCAGCTAAGACAGTCCGTTTGATACATGTGTTTGTTCTGACAACACAACAACTCTGGCTTTCATCAATGTATCTGGACTGCTATTGCATTCTTTTCACAGCATACAGACTCCACAAACAGAACACAACCCTGACAGCCGTTGCCCTTAGGACACAGTATAAATGCCATAAGAGGAGGAAACACATGAAAACAATGGCAACAAAATCAGCTTGTGTCAGTTCAAAGGCAGTGCTCTTAGACCACAGAGAAATAGTGTTCTGTGTCAATGAAATGAAAAAATGCCAAAGTTACATTACTACGCTGTAGGCATCCCTGAGCCAAAAGAGAGTCCCTAGTTCTAATCATTCTCATAAGTCACATATGCATATGAAGAAAAGTCCGTCCTAATCCCTTTTCTGGTACACCCAACCCACCCAGTGGCTTCTAGGAGTCTCTAATAGTCACCTACTACTTGGTAAGTGAGTTATTGGGGTGTTACCTCACAGACTTCTTAGATCCAAATTTTTAATTAAAATTCTTAATAAAGGAAAGAAGAAAAGGGACCAAGTTGGGAATGTATAAATGGCACAACATTCATTATTAGTATAAATAAGAAATTACTTAGGCTCCTGAGTCAATATCCTCATAGAAATACTCTTAAATGTAGGAACTCTGGATTTGTTGGGGGTATTGACATGGAGAGATGAACAAAAATGTATGCCAAACATTGAAAAATGTAACCTTGAGCTGTAGTAGTGCTTAATAGAGAGCAGGAGCTCAGCAGTAACAACAAAGACTTGGGCAACAGCTTCTCAGACAGAGCTGTGATTCCCAGTCAGGTAGCCGGGGTATACAAAGCTATCTTTGACATTTTTACCCTAAGTCCCTTTGTTGCCTCAAGGGAAAGAAAGGTGCACCCTGACAAATATCTAGGCCTGAGGACAGCTAGGATGTGGGAAACTCACCTACCAGACCCACATCAAAAGCAGCTTCAACAGGATGTGAGGGAGTGCTAAGGAGGAAGAGCACAGAACCTTCTAGATCTCTTCTGTTTGTTTTTAATCAGTTGATAGGAAAACAGAGCAGCCACTTTATGACATCATCACAAAGGGGATCCTGTGGCTAAGACCACTTGTGCATTTTAGGGCATTAAAGGAAAAATGCTGTTAGTCCTAGCAAGAGGTTAATATACCCTCGCTATGTTTAAAGAACTAAAATCAGGGGCAGTGAACAGTAGATTATCTCCAAAAATGATGCCAGGAAACATGGTAGAAAGAGGGCTTTTTTAAATGTAGTTAATTTAGGGTTAATGGAAGAGATTTAAGACTAGTATACATAGGCTGGAATTTTAGAGATAATGTTAATAAAGCAGGATTTGAAAGCAGAGAAGGGATTTCCATGAGAAGCTCAGCTGATTGTAAACAGAGGAAAGAGGTCCTCACATATAGCAAAGGTATGAAGCTACATACCCTTCTTACCATATATAGCAGCAGAAAGATTCCAGACAAGTAGCTGTAACCTTCATCTGGGTGGGACGTTTGACAACCTTATTCAAAGGCAGCCTTCATTAGTGCCTTGACAGCACATATATATGCCACAGAAGGCTCACCTCAACTCTCAAACCCAGCTGGAGGCACCTGTTCTTCAGAGAGGTTAAGTGCTGATTATTGCATGCACATGTCTGAGTACTGTTCTGTGGAAGGGCATGGATAATGGATTCAGAGAGCACTGACCTGTCTCACTCTTGGCCATGCTTAGCAACTGGCCCAACTCCAGGGGCTAGAATCCGAGCCAGATTGGGCCAGTATTTCACACAAATGTAGGGCCACATCAGCTGTGAGCATATAGCTTTGTGTTTGAGTGTTAACCTACCTCATTAACCTCACAACCTCAAAGCTAGGTTGCTGGCTGAAAAGGAAGATGCTTAAAGCACTCTCCCTCGTGCAGACAGTGTTAGAGTAGCATCAGGCCAAGAACACTAAAGTTACAATAGCTCTAGGGTATCAGGTTGTTGTACTTATACACTAAGGGCCTTAGCAGAACCTCACTTTGGGTCACTGAGAAAAGCAAAGGGAGCCCAAATCTATTCTCAAATAAACCATATGGATCTTGCGAAAATAAATAAGGCCTCAATAGAGTGAACAAACTCTCCCACTCTGTCATGAGTGAGAAGCCTGCTGAGAACTGGTTCGGGAGGCGAGCTCATCTGCAAGTCAGAACCAATGAAAAGGAAGAGATCCTCTGTATGGGGAAGGATCAGCTCAAGGGGGAGGCCACAAAGATCATAATGAAGTGGCCAAATGAAAATAAGATAGTGGTCTCATTGTTGAAAGGACACTTTGGGAAGTGGATAAACCAGGTGCATGTGAATAGTTCAGTCCCAGCTAGAGATGCCTCTAAGGGTATGCCTACACTGCAATTAGACACCCGGGGCTGGCCCATGCCAGCTGACTCAGGCTTGCCAGGCATGGGCAAAGGACTGTTTAATTGTGGTACAGACATACAGGTTTTGGCTGCAGCCCAAACACTGGGACCCTCCCGCCTTACAGGTTCTTAGAGCCTGGGCTCCAGCCTGAGCCCAAACATCTACACCACAATTAAACAGTGCAGTGAATCTCAGCCCGAGGAACCTCAGTTAGTTGACATGGGCCGGCCTTGAGTGTCTAACTGCAGTATAGATGTACCCTAAGCCCAGATCCTCAAAAGTATTTAGGCTTCTACCTCCCATTGAAGTCAATGAATCAAGGGAAAGTAGGCACCTAAATACCATTGAGGATCCCGTGAGGATAGGAGTTTGCTAGTCTCATCCCAATCCAAACTGGAGGGATGGGAGGAAACAGATTTACAGCAATAAAGATTGTCTTTTATCACTTTGCTTTCGTGAGCTCAGAGGACCTGTCTGAGGAAGAGTGGGAAGAGAAGAAAAAGGTTTAGTGGCCATGTCACTCCTATGCCCAGTCTGAGTGATTAAAAAACATGACAGTAATACAGACTCAGACAATGTGCCTCTGTCTACTGAGGGGCATGAATAAAAGGAGGCTTCTGATAGGCCAAAGTAAGGATGTGGGATGGAATCAGAGAGATAGGCTTCATTAGAGCAGAGCTTAAAGCATGCTAACCTACACTGCCCAGCTCAGGCATGTGCTTCCAACTAGGCAGGCAGAGGAGTAAGTGAGGAAAAGCCTGACCCCACCCTGAGGAAATGCACAAATTTAGGTGTGGGAGAATGTCTCCTGTTGATCTTCACATAATGAACTGTACCATATCCCTAGGGAGAGGGAAGGTTCATTGTATAATAGGTGCCAGGAATAGGTTACAGCTCCTGAATGGGCCACTACTGGAACCATTGCCTTAAAATATCATCAGAGGCATTATACACACTTCAAAATTCCATGGCTGTCACATCATACCAGAATCTTCTGATCCTCAGCTGCACAGCTCCCTCAACAAGTTACTTGGGATCTAATATAGACCTATAGATCCAGACTTTGAGAGATTTCAAACAGATTCCCTGAGAATAGATATGAACTAGTTGACCACATGGTAAGTTATGATGCAGGACTATGAAAGTAACCAACAGAAATTATGGTGAAAGCTTCAAATGGCTGCGATAGATACCTACATTTTCAAATGATTGTCCAAACCTCGTCTTTTTTTTTTTTAAAGGAAAAGTTAGAACTCTCCTGAAAACAGGCTTCCATACAATTTCTGGACAGCCAGCAATAGCATGGGAACAATGTTTGAGCACTTCCTCAACAACAAATAACATGAGTTAATTTATAACTAAATCTTTTCAAAGCATGAAGGTTCAGGTTGGTTCTTGTTTTGTCTGAACTCTCTCTGAGCCCTACCATTAAGGTTAAGAAAAAGGGAGGAATTATAGAGGAAGAGTTTATGTGGAAATGCCATATCAGATGCTGTTGAACCCTCACCCTCACCCTCTCTCAGTTCCTGGAGGATCCTCTCTCCATCCAGCAACAAGGATGTGGTCTCACTCTTTTAGACCTTTCTGCACAGATTAACGTGCCCAGTGGTCCTTAAACAAAAGGAACAAAACATACCCAGGATTCAGTGCAGAAATGTGTGCTCACATTTTTTGTACACTCTCAGGATCACACAGAATCAGAGAAGATTAGGGTTGGAAGAGATCTCAGGAGGTCATCTAGTACAACCCTCTACTCAAAGCAGGACCAACCCCAACTAAATCATCCCAGCCAGGGCTTTGTCAAGCTGAACCTTAAAAACCCCTAAGGATGGAGATTCCACCACTTCCTTAGGTAACCCCCCTCCTAGTAAAATAGTGTTTCCTAATATTCAACCTAGACCTCCCCCACTGCAACTTGAGACAATTGCTCCTTGTTCTGCTATTTGCCACCATTGATAACAGCCTAGCTCCATCCTCTTTGGAACCTCCCTTTAGGTAGTTGAAGGTTGCTATCAAATCCCCCCTTCACTCTTCTCTTCTGCAGACTAAATAACGCCCGCTCCCTCAGCCTCTCCGCGTAAGTCATGTGCCCCAGCCCCCTAATCATTTTTGTTGCCTTTCACTGGACTCTCTCCAATTTGTTCACATCCTTTCTGTAGTGGGAGGGCTAAAAACTGGACGCAATACTCCAGATGTGGCCTTGCTAGTGCTGAATAGAGGGGAATAATCACTTCCCTCGATCTGCCGGCAATGCTCCAACTAATGCAGTCCAATATGCCATTAGCTTCCTTGGCAACAAGGGCACACTGTTGACTCATATCTAGCTTCTCATCCACTGTAATCTCCAGGTCCTTTTCTGCAGAACTACCGCTCAGCCAGTCAGTTCCCAGCCTGTAGCAGTGCATGGGATTCTTCTGTCCTAAGTGAAGGACTCTGCACTTGTCCTTGAACCTCATCATTCTTTTGGCCCAATCCGCCAATTTGTATAGGTCACTCTGGACCCTATCCCTACCCTCCAGCGTATCTACCTCTCCCCGCAGCTTAGTGTCATCCGCAAACTTGCTGATGGTGCAATCCATCCCATCAGCCAGATCATTAATGAAGATGTTGAACAAAACCAGCCCCTGGGGCACTCCATTTGATACTGTCTGCCAACTAGACATCGAGCCGTTGATCACTACCTGTTGAGCCCAACGATCTAGCCAGCTTTCTATCCACCTTACAGTCCATTCATCCAATCCATGCTTCTTTAGCTTGCTGGCAAGAATACTGTGGGAGACCATATCAAAAGCTTTACTAAAGCTTTTGATACACATAATTCATCAGGCTGTTCTGTCCTCAGTGTATTGCAGCTCTCTGCTGTAGTTTGGCAGCCACATGCCTTTACTGGCACAAAACATCTTTTGATTTGTAGCTTGAGTTATGGATGACTTTCTATTCAGTGAGGACCCTGAAGGAATACTGGCTGCTTAGAAAGCTGCATCAACAGCCATTTCTTTTCAAATGACTGGAGGTGGAATACCTCTCATTAGGGTACGTTTAACAGCCCCTCTTTTGGACACACTTGATATGTCTGAGCACAGCTTTGGTATAGCCATCTGAAACAGACTCTGCTTATAGTTGGGAATTGGGGATCACTGGTAACTGAGGCAGAGTCAGAATTTGGTTTTCTGAAGTGCCTTTTGTCAGTGAATTAGCTACCAAGAGAACATTTTGGCAGGCAGCAGCCCATGTGTGCTCAGTAATGGTTCTCAGGAAGAAATTAAAATTGGTTGCACATAAGCAGGAGTGGTGGACAGGAAATTGGGACTATCCCTTGATTTGTCCAGAGGACCATGGCATCTTCCCCTTAGTTAACAAACATTGGGTGGGCAGAAATGAACTGTGCTTTAATATCTCAATTAGTAGCTGTGGCTAAATGCCCTTGGCAAAGGAACTACACTCCAACTGGAAGAGAAATCCCAAGGTTTAAAAATAAATGCTCTCACCCACTGCCAAGTACAGGAGCATAATCCAGTGGTGGGGGTAGGAGTAATAATACTTCTATCTTCCTTGACTGCAACAATGAGTTTGTTTATACTCTGAACCCACAACCAATTCACACCTCTCTCAGATAATTAACACTTCTTACTTATTTGGCCAGGACCCAGTCACATCCACCTCCCAAGCTTGATAGTCAAACTTGGACTAAGAGAGGTAAGGGGAATTTGTCCCATCTGCAAATCAGTTCTTTTTTTTTTCATATTACATAGACCTGAAGGATTTGTAAAGTAATTAATAGGAAAAACTTTGGATTAGAAATGTCAGGAGAAGTTAGTTTGTGAATGTGAGGAATTCTAGGAGAGTTCCTATATATGCACACATTTTTACTCATAGGTCCTGTTAGTTAGCAGCTATAAGTTTGATAAATTTCATTTTGAAATATTTTCAAATTGTCATAAAAATTTAAGGACAATCACAATCAATTTGTTAGCTACTTAGAGCTGTGACCACATTTTCATATATGTTTTGAGCACACTGGCAGTCATCAATAGTAAATAATTGAGATGGCACAAACCAGAACACTGTGGCCTAGCACACTGAACTTTGAAGATCTCAGATCCAGATCTGTATTTGAACTCAGTAGCTCAGCCCAATTGCTAGTAACAATTCTAACAAATCATTTTACTTTGTGTGACTTAGCAGCTACAGAGGCTTGAACCAGGCCACATACAACCTGGGAGGGTACAAGTACTGAAATAATAGGGGATGTTACAGGTTAGGGTTGAAGTGTATTTGAGAGTTATATGTGGGCCTAGAAATAGATTAGAGGGAAGTGCATTGAAAGAGCTGTGTAAGGCCAGGGGACTGGAATATCATGAGGTTTTGCATGTAATGAGTGAGGTGCATTACTTGGCTGCGTGAGGGCTCAAATCTAAAGTAGCGGGGTGATTCAGATTAGGACTGAGGTTCATCGGAATATTTCCAAAGTGATGAAGAGAGAGAAGGAGAAGAAGAATCTGAAAAGAGAAAAGGATGGGATACTGGAAATACACCAAGTAAATGGTGACTCTTTTAAAGGTATGGACAAATTCAACTGGAGTTTATCTCCTAACATAAATATTTACATATACCAGAAGCAAAATGTGGCAACATAAATGTGTTGGAAAGAACTTCAGTCCTCAGAAAAGTGTACAGAATACTACCCAGTATCCCTCCTCAGCACAGGCTTAACCACATCAGCTAAACTCTACCACAGCAACTGGAGAGACTGGCAGTAGAGAGAACTAACTTATTTCTATGTTTGATAGTGGGAAGGTTGGTGCTTTGGTGAATCAGGAGGGGGAGGATTTTCCCCGAGTACAGTGCAAAGAGGAAAAAGGCAACAGACACAGGTGTGGGTGAACAAGATACACTGGCCATCACAGGTGGAGTAGCAGGCTGAGACAAGAGAAGATCACTTTTATTAATAATGATATTATACATAAGCCTCAGTATAAGCAGTCAGGGCTCTGCACTAACTGTTAATATTTAATAATTGTAATAAACAATGACAATAAAAACACCTAAAAAGATATTAGAACAAGCAGAAACCAAGTTGGATTAATCAGGGGCCGGCGTGGCATTGATAATAGTAGGTGCTCACTCAATCTACTCCCTCTGCCATGTCTGATGCTGAATCAACTAATTCTTACCTATGAAGAAATTTAGAAATGTGTTTGAATGGTTGCAGGACTAGGATTTTGTGTTTTGGGTAGGGAAAGTCAGCTTTAAAAATAAAATTATGAATATTCCAGAGTTTGCAGTGGTCGCAGTAACAGGAAAACAGTGTCAAAGCATTGAATCAGAGTGGATCACAGCCCACTGATTGTTTATGCCAGCATTTCAAAAGAAAGACATCAGGAGTCTTAGGCAACAGTCACAGGACTGACTGTCATTTACAGTTCTGTGTATTAGCAACACACATCAGTGGCTGACAAAATGTGTAGCAAGGACAGGGAACAGACTGTCCTTTAGAGCCTGTGACATATTGGAATGGAGTTGCCTGGGGACTGCAGCGGGTGAAGTGTCACTATATTTTGGACAAACCTTCCAGCAAGAGAAGAGACCGGAGCATGACTGCACCTAGTAAAGAAAAGTTTGCTCCTCATCCTTCTGAAGGCCTCTCTCTCTCTCTCGTCAGCAATGAAGTGATAAGCCTGGGCTAGGCCTCTGCTCAGCTCTGCCCTTGCCTACAGCCCTCCCTCTTCTCCTTTGTGCTGTGGCTATAAGTCCCGTTCCTAGGATTTCCTCTCCTTAGTGCTGGGTCCCCTACCTGTAGCTCAGGAATATAACATTTCTGCTATTAACACAGAGCCAGTCTGGGGACTAGCCCAAGGCTCAGCAGGAACCTGGAAGCAAGTTTAATTCACATCTGACCTTGGCATCTCCTTTGCTGGGCTTGGCTCTCTACAGGAGGCATGGGCTCCCGCTGCTCTCCTGACGAAGCACCACAGGCAATGAACATGTCAGGTAAGCATTCAGTATGGGTATGGTGTCAGTGGCCAAAGCGTGCCCTGTTCCAGGCCCCACTCCCACCAGCCCTATCCCTTCTCCCATGAGAAAGTGCTAAGAGCCTCTGAGCAACGTGTTTTACTAAGTGGATCTGAAACAGACTGAATGACTACATTTCAGCTTCGAGGCCTTAATTGTCCAGTTGAACTGATTTTCTTCTATTGTGACTTGTCTTCAGCTGGAATTACCTTAATTCTGAGGTGTCTTTATAGAATGATATTCATTTAGTTTCTTCCCCTCAAGAATCTCCGAGTGCTTAACAAATATTAACAAGCTAACCAACACTTCTGTGCAATAGGTCAGTGTCATCACCACTTCAACAGATGGAGAAACTGGGGTACAGAGACATTTGTCCAAGATCACACAGCAGGTCAGCATCAGAACTAACACTGTAACTCACCTCTCCTAATCCTATGCCAAATGCCTTAGAGCACAGCTCTACTTCTCTTCTGGATACGTTGTCGGAGCAGCTAAGCACCCCCAACTCCCAGCGAGGTCCCTCGGAGCTAGAAATGCTCAGCATGAGTGAAGAAATCAGGCCCTGTATGTTAAAATAAGGTGTTCAGTTTACCAACAGGCCAGTCTCAAACTCGTGATTATCTAGAAGTTAAGAATCACATTACTGCCAACCCCAGGTATTCAAAAATCACGAGACAGGACCCACAAAAATCACAAGATTGCTTTAAAAACACATGAGGATTCAAAAAATATATATTTGGGGGGTTTTATTTGCCATCTTAGTTTTGAGCCTTTAGAGATTTTACATTTTCAAGCTTTTCTCTACTTCCATGAGTACCTAAAACCTTACTTTTTAAAATTAAAGCAGAGAGTTTTATGTAATCCCATGACTGGAGGGGTTGAAGCTTTAAGACAAACTGCAAACATTGTGAGATTTGGTAACACTGAGATTGTCTCAAATTTGCAACTTCTTGAGGTTCAGGGTAATACAAATGTAAACATTTATACCTTAAAATACTATTAAACCAATTTTCTTCAAACTTGGCTTTTTTAACTGAGACTTTAAAATCAAGCCAAGTTAACTTTCTGTATGCAAGGCTCTAGAAAAAATGCCATTTGGTATCTTAATACATTGCATTATTGAGAATGTAAGCTTTTAGAGACAGGGATCTAAAGGGAACATCCAGACCATACACCAGTGTGAGAAAAGCCTGTGCTGTACTCATGGAATCAAAGCCTATTGATACCCCCATGCCAAATTGTAGATCTAGTTAGATAAATTTGAGTGGTGAAAACCTCTGCCAGCAGACATGAGGAAGCAAGGGCGGGGCATGGGATAATTGATGGTTTGGTTTGGTAGGAGTCAGTGTTCTCCCACCTTCCCAGTTGGGAGCTTCCACTAGGCCTCTTCCCCTTCTAGCTGTGGTTTCTCCCTCCCAGGGCTTCCTCTTGGTTGCTTCATGCTGCATCCCTATCCCCTAGCCCTCCACTAGGCTGTGCCCATCTCTATCTTCCTTCCCTACCTGTCTCATATCCCCTTTGCCTGTCCCTGCTCATCCTGTCCTAACTCTATGTGGCATGGATTTTTCAAAAGAAAATAATAGAACATGCCATTTTAATTACAAACAAGCGGTTCTACTAGGTGGGGTGTGGGGCGCAGATGTGCTGAACTATCCCTCCCTGCATGGAGTATTGGATCTAGTAAGACAACGTTACAGTCAGTAAAATATGTGTTTAAAATATAAGTCCAGATTATCAGGGCTTTGTCTATGCAGTTGCACATAGGAAAATGCATGAGCAACCACGATGAACGTGAAGTAAGTGACAGACATCTAACTGGACTTTTTCTTGGGCATTATTTTATCAGCCATCAGTCGCAATAACTGTATGGACAAATTAGGTTAATAAATGGGCAGGGCACACAATTTTGTGCACTCTCTTCTGAAAACTTGGTCCATGTTTCTTACAGACAGAATACTGTGCATAGCTACAGTAATATAATAGTTACATCACCACATGAAAAGAATAAAATTTAAAAAATGAAAAAAATAGAGTAAGGGACTCAAAAAGAGGCTCTACTCACTTTTGAAAACAATATTGCTTTGCCCATTCTCCTGCCAAAACAGCTCTTTTAGAAAGACAGAGTGACGTTAAATGTTCTTAATTTTGGTGTGCAGGGGAACAAGAGGTTGGGATAGTTCAGATTCAAAGTGTTGGGTGCATGTTAATCTTGCAGGCAGGACTAGACCTCTCACAAGATTTCCACTGGGCCTGTCCAGCACTTGGAAATACAGCAGCATGTAGAAGTGAAAAGAAAAATTCAGTGTTTTCAGATCTCAGAGATGGTTGAGCTCAGGCTCAGTGTGAATTTTGAACAAGGGCTCAGGATAAGGGAAGCTTTTTAATGCATCTTAACCATTTTGCTCATATCTAATTTGGAGGCAAACCCAAGGCCACTGAGGGAAACACTATTGCCTAGGGAGGTTGCCGAATCTCCATCATTGGAGATTTTTAAGAGCAGGTTAAATAAACACCTGTGAGGGATGGTCTAGATAATACTCAGTCCTGCCATGAGTGCAGGGAACTGGATTAGATGACCTCTCGAGGTCCCTTCCAGTCGATTCGATTTGGGCCCAGACAGAGAACATCCATGCAGAAGGACTTTGCACAAGTTCCATGGCAGCCCTCTGTGCATGGGGGAGTAGTGTGATCAGCAGTGGTGCAACACTAAAAAAAAAAAAAGGGCAGGAGTTGAGGGGAGAGAGATGGCAAGAGAACAGATCCCCTTATTTCCACCCCTCTCCCGTAGTTGTATTCATAGTGCACAGGTTCGGGAAGTGATAGGGGTTGTCCAGTGTGTCTGTGCACTGTACGGAGTCACTAGCCCAGCAGGTAGCGTGGAAGAACCTGTAATTCCCCCATATTTTGTAGTGGAAATGAGGGCCCAGGTGCACAACACTTCTACAGGTGGAAGTTGAGCCTTCTAATCCTGTTGAACTCTTTTATCTGAGTGCACAGCCCAGTGATGTGACCTGTCCACTTTTTCTGAAGGTTTGGCCCTTGGAGCATGTGATGGGAAAGATTGTCATTGCAACAAATCCCCAAGAAATCATATACAGGGTAAGAGGTATGGGAAGTACCTGCATACAATGTAGAATGCACATTAGCCCAAAGCACTGTAAGCTTTTTGACACAACATAAAATAAATACATTTAAAATGGCAAAATGTGGATAGTAAACCTTACAGCATGATCAAATGGTTAAAGAGTTTTCAAGGAAATCAATGGTGCCCTCTAAAGGAAACTAGTATGTTATATAGGACACTTGACAGCTATTGTTCCTACTGCCAAGATACTGTACAGCCCATAAACTAATACTGAAAAAGAGACTCCATTATGGAAAATTATTCCAGATTGTTCTGTCTAAAATTAGCATCCTCAAAAGAACCTGATCTATGGAAACTCATTTAGATAAGCAGTTAGTTTGTAAAATAGAGACTATTTACTCTTCATCCAAATTTGAGAAAGAATATCCGAGATCTACATTGGCTTTGTCAAACGATTATTGGTTAGGTAATAAAATATTCCTACCCCAAGCTACACATCATTTTTGTCACGAAAGATCATTTCAATACTTAATTATAAAATAGGAAAACTGCAATACTATCAACCTAAAGGACTACATGCATAAATTAGGGTTGCATTGTTAGGCTCTGACTTTGTATGACATCTTTCATAAGACTGTATCCCAGAATTAGATAATACATAACTGTATGAGGTATAAATAGATTGGCGTATTATAATATATCAGCCACAAAAAGAATAATGGATGAATGAATACATACTAATCTAATAATTTATTTCTAACTATTTTGTCTCTTTTGTCTCAAAAGGAACAGTTCTGACATAACAAAAGGCTGCAGTTACTTCACAATGCATTAATCGACTTCAGCATATTTTCTTTTGAGAAATGTCACTTAAGGTATCATAGACTCCAACCATACAGTTTGTTTTTCAACAGAACTCCCCATTAACTTCAGTTGGAGTTCTGCTTGAAAAATTGATAGAATGATCTACCCTTACATTAACAAGTTTTAAAAGTACTCCTATATACTTAAGAGCCTGTTCCCCAGAGGTGTGAGCTGTCATTGATTCTATTCCCCAAATGGCAGACACTAGGCCAAATCCTTGAAATACACTGTTTATCACAAAAGTAGGTGCACATTTACCCCACCAAAGCAGAACTAATGAGCATGTATATTCATTTTAGCAGTAGTCTTACAAATAGCTCTGCTATCCATACAGATTATTCTTCTCCTAATCTCCATAGGAGCTGTCATAAATGTAAAGGGAAGGGTAAACCCCTTTAAAATCAATTCCTGGCCAGAGGAAAAATCCTCTCACCTGTAAAGGGTTAAGAAGCTAAAGGTAACCTCGCTGGCACCTGACCAAAATGACCAATGAGGAGACAAGATACTTTCAAAAGCTGGGAGGAGGGAGAAAAACAAAGGGTCTGTGTCTGTCAGTATGCTGTTTTTGCCGGGGATAGAACAGGAATGGAGTCTTAGAACTTTTAGTAAGTAATCTAGCTAGGTATGCGTTAGATTATGATTTCTTTAAATGGCTGAGAAAAGAATTGTGCTGAATAGAATGACTATTTCTGTCTGTGTGTCTTTTTTGTCACGTAAGGTTTTGCTTAGAAGGATTCTCTATGTTTTGAATCTAATTACCCTGTAAGGTACCTACCATCCTGATTTTACAGGGGTGATTCCTTTACTCCTATTTACTTCTATTTCTATTAAAAGTCTTCTTGTAAGAAAACTGAATGCTTTTTCATTGTTCTCAGATCTAAGGGTTTGGGTCTGTGGTCACCTATGCAAATTGGTGAGGATTTTTACCAAACCTTTCCCAGGAAGTGGGGTGAAAGGGTTGGGAGGATTTTGGGGGGAAAGACGTGTCCAAACTACTTTTTTCCAGTAAACCCAGTTAGAGTTTGGTAGTGGCAGTGGTTATTCCAAGGACAAAGGATAAAATTAATTTGTACCTTGGGGAAGTTTTAACCTAAGCTGGTAAAAGTAAGCTTAGTAGGTTTTCATGCAGGTCCCCACATCTGTACCCTAGAGTTCAGAGTGGGGGAGGAACCTTGACAGGAGCTCTGGTGGGTGCTGCTCAGCCCAATTATTTTGGTATAGAGGGCCCAATGGGGAGTTTTACCACTGACTTAGATGGGGCTTGCATCAGGTCTAGATTTTGATGTCCAATTTATGTACTGACATTTGGAAATATGGATTTCTGAAAGAGACAGAACAGTTAAAAAAAAGCAAAAAGAACTTTAACACTTACAAAAGTTTATAAAATTTAAAACACTTTAACTAAAAGGTGTATTTTAATGTTGTTTTAGTAAACTATACCCTTTTGATATTTCCCTGACTGCCAGTATAGTGTCATCAAGATGACATGTTTTATCAGTTAAAGTGTCATAGTGCTCAAAGCAAGGTTAGATCCTGTGCCAGTGTAACTAGATGTGGTTTATCAATCTGAACAAATTAAAAGGAGACATGGCTTTTAGAAAGTAGTGGTTAGAAATAGTAAGGCATTCTTAAGGAGCTATGTAATATCAATTTTAATATGAAATCTCTACCTGCAAAAAATTGGGATGAAATATGTGGGATGTATTTTATAATTACAGTACTTATTTTCTGCTAAAAAGAGTCTGGTTTGCTTTAAGTACTGATAAATGCACACTGTTTTCATGAATGCTTTTTCTTAAGAAGCTTCTCTCCTCTAGAGGCAATACTGCAAATTGCAGTGTATTATGGGATTTAAGATTGGTTGAATTAATTCCCCACAAGGATGTCGGATATATTTGTACAGGAAAGCATGTTGTCCAGTGGATGGAACTCTGGACTAGGAATCAGGAGGTTTCTATTCCCACATCTCTCATGATGAGGAGGAAAGTCACTGCACCGCTCTGTGCTTCAAAATAGCTTTCGGTAAAATGGGGAGATCGTTTACCAAGCACTTGGAGATGAAACAGGCTCTATAAAACCTAAGTATTATTATTTATTTAAAGTTGTGGTGACCTTTGGGACAGATTATTTAGGTATGTAAAATGTCCCCAGGATACAATCATCAAAACAGCAAAATTAGAAGCCACCAAAGTGACAATTGTCAGTCAAAAAAAAAACAAAACAAAACTTCTCCACAAGGGCCTAAACCTGAAGTCCTGGAAGTTAGACCCATCCCTACTCAGCCAATTTAATATCAGTTGTGCACTCATTTAAGTCATTTGAGAGTTTGGATCCTGGCAGTTGTTATATGGTGATAGGAAGCTCAGACACTCACCAATCCAGACACAATTTCTGCACGCTCAGAACTAACAATTAGCTGGTCTCTAATGA
This sequence comes from Lepidochelys kempii, assembly GCF_965140285.1. Classification (NCBI taxonomy): domain Eukaryota; kingdom Metazoa; phylum Chordata; order Testudines; family Cheloniidae; genus Lepidochelys; species Lepidochelys kempii. Next base: position 63,154,974 of record NC_136382.1, read on the forward strand.
AGAACAGCAACTGTTATATGTCCTTGTGTAAAATTATGAGGCTGATTATTAAGCAAACATAGTGCCACCAGTTTTTATGATATTTGCAGAACACAGAAGAGCACATTATAAATTCCCCCCAAAGCCTTACAATATAACATGGATGAGAAGAAGCACAGCACAGCAAAACTGGGAGGGGGAGGGTATAGAGAGCTTCATGGTGAGGAAATAAACATAGGAGGGGTTTTATGGATAAAGTTAATTTTAAGGAGGAATATGAAGCAGAAGATGACCCAAAGAGAGGACTGGATTCCCCACTCCATTAAGGGCACTTTCTGCTGAGCAAGTAGCCCAAAATGGCCTTGTGCAGGGGAAATTAACTGGCAGAAAACTCGGCCGGCATAAGGGGATGGAGCCAGTATGTCAGTGGTCTTCAAGGGGCAGAACATAGGTATAGTGAAGCAGAGTTCTACTGCATCTTCACAAACCTTAGGCCAGTGGCAGAAGTTGGCGTAGTCTCCCTCCTGCTCTAGTGAATCCTGGGGGTAGGCAGCCAAGGTTCAGAGAAACTCAACCACTTCTCTGCAGCTGCTCCTTTCCACTATATCCAAGCACAGCTTGGCTACAGTGGAGAACTGGGAACAGCTTCTTCCTATTGCAAACAAGGACTAGTGCTCATCAGATAAGTTACCGTAATTTTTGCTGCTATATTTGCAAAGTTTGCTGCTATATATGCAAGTTGAATAGCATACCAAAAATGGGCAAAACTAGATTGAAGTTAACTTGTAGCTTGCTCTGAATGTAAATAGCTGAGCTCTGTTGGTACAAAACAATATATAAAAGCATTTCTTATGCAAACTGGTTCACAGTTAATCAAGTGAATTGTAACTTTAAGAGTATCCCCTAGCAACTTCCCAACAGCCAGGGAAAGTCCCAGCTGACAATGTAAACTCATGTGATTGTTCTACTTGTGCAGTCATCAAAACTTAGCAGTTAATCAAGAAGATAATTTGAAACATGAGACCCGAGTTAAATTTGAGCTAACAAAGGGGAATTTTATAAATGAATAACATCATCAAGACACTTCTTATGGTCAGAGCCGTCATCTCAGGACACGAACAGGTCGGAACAGCACAAAGCAAAGGTCAGATAGTTCTGGCAACAAAACCTCCTGTTCTAAAAATAGACAGCACAATTGTACTGTGCAAAATTCTGTGGTTCCATATTGCCAGCTCTCCGTTTTGGAACTTTGCTGCAGAATATGTGATAGTAATTTTTAAAATTTATTATTTTTTTAAACACAGGACGACCCAAGTCACACACTGAAACACAGGTACCACCAAAGACCTATCTGAAATTATAGAAGAATCATAGAAGATTAGGGTTGGAAGAGACCTCAGGAGGTCATCTAGTCCAACCCCCTGCTCAAAGCAGGACCAACACCAACTAAATCCCAGCCAGGGCTTTGTCAAGCTGGGACTTAAAAACCTCTAAGGATGGAGATTCCACCACCTCCCTAGGTAACCCATTCCAGTGCTTCACCATCCTCCTAATGAAACAGTATTTCCTAATATCCAACCTAAACCTCCCCCACTGCAACTTGAGACCATTGCTCCTTGTTCTGTCATCTGCCACCACTCATAACAGCCAAGTACCATCCTCTTTGGAATTCCCCTTCAGGTAGTTGAAGACTGCTATCAAATCCTCCCTCCCTCTTCTCTTCTGCAGACTAAACAAGCCCAGTTCCCTCAGCCTCTCCTTGTAAGTTATGTGCCCCAGCCCCCTGATCTTTTCGCTGCCCTCCGCTGGACTCTCTCCAATATGTCCACAATCATTTACATTGTGTGTTTATCTCCATATTATTTTTTGTCTATTTAAACAAAGGCTATCCCCTGCCCTATTAACAACTTACGTTGATATAGTGCTTTTTATCCCAAAATATATCAAAATGCTTTACAAACTTTAAATGATATGCAGAGCAATCACTTCACCACCAGTGAAATGCAGCCATCTCCAAAGTAACACCCAGTTTCTGCTTAGGAGAGCACAGCAACATTACGCAGCAGATGAGCCATGAAGGGAAGATGAGAATAAGAACCACTGGTACACAATATTATGTTCCATAAAGCCCTTCTACGGACCCTGCAGAGCTGTTTCTGTTACTGTAGTAGATCATCTGATAGTCTTCAAAAAATGACACTTCTTGCTTGGTGGTCGCCAAGTCACCTTTTAGGGTTTCCAGAGACATTTTGGTCAATTAAAAATAAAAGCCCTCTCTGCACCTGAGTGGCTGCTTCCGATCTTTCAACTGTACTCCAATTTGTTTGCAGGTAACACTAAAATTGGAAGGTGTAGCATGGAAAGAGGAAGAACTGTAGATACAAAGTGGGCAAGAGGAAGGGAAATGTTATTAAGTGACTCACCTTAGTGTACTGGGTACAGTATTATCTTCTTAAAACCGATGTAAAATACTTTTTCATGTAATTAAGCACCAGTTTTGTATCAGAATAGAGAGGGGAATGTCTACGAAAGGTTCACAATCTTAAGAAGTGATCGCCAACATGAAAAGGAACCACAGATGTCCCACTGAAATGACAGGAAAATTCAGTTCAGCAGCATATAATTACAGATTTAGAATTGACCAAGGATTAGCAAAAAGTTCCATATGCTCTTTAATGATCACAGCGGTTACATCATTGTTTTAGGTCTTAGTTGTAAACAAACATCTGCAGCACAGTGCCTTCTAACAGCATGCAGATACTGTCAGTACTCACCTAGAGGTAAGAGATACTTCTGTTCACTCTCTAATGCCATTTCTTGCAACTCCTATTCAACTACTGAGAAGAACCAACTCTCATAAGACCTGACAAAATTCCAATTCACACACCACAATACAATGTTATTCAGGAGAGAAACTGACTACCTCTATCAGCCAGTTAGAATTTTCCTGACATTCTGATCCTGCACCATTAAAGTCAATGGAGCAGATTTGGGCCCTAAGGTAGTTGGTTAGTGAGAAGGAAATCAAGCATGGTCTACCTCTGTATTTTACTTTCTGAATGGGAAATTAAAAAAAATAGTGATTTCATAATTCAGTACCAGATTCTGTTTTCAGAAAAGCTACCCTACACGGAGAATTGTTCATATAGGTCCTGATCCAAAACTCACTGAAATAATGGGAATCTTTCCCTGGATTTCAATGTAAGTTTTGACCTTTAGTTTGTTTTCAGGTATATGTTACTTAGCTTTGTATTTCATTCGGTAAAGTGTGTGCTTTAGATTTGAAAAACACACACATTATGCAGTAAATAAGCATGACCAGTAATTTTGCTACAAAGAAAATCAGCATAAGGATTCATGAAAATCACAAGTCAAGAAAACTGGCTTGCTAAAGACGATCGCCATACAAAAACTTTACTCAAATGCTTTAATAAAAATCATTTTGTTTAAAATCAACATTGTTATGATTGGAATTTTTATACAGAAAACGAATCGGAAGTTACAAAAGCAACTGATGTTACATAATAAATATAACTGGAAATTAATACATATGCGAACAGTACTACAGCATCTCTTTATAAACATTAAAAATGATTATCTCTATGGCATGTTAATTTAACATCTCAATTATAAAATTCTCTTTGCTTTGCATTAAATGAACACATACTAATTATTTATTCTTGCACTAAAAATGTTAAAAGCTGCTTTTTCATGGTAGGAGGATCCAGGCATCTGAGCCTGGCCCTCTCTCTCAGCCCTCTGAGTGTGCCACAAGACACTGGCAGATGTGCTCATAATCTGTCATGACCTTTTGTAAATGTTTGGTTAGAGACATTCATGAAGAAATGCTGTTCTCTTCAAAATTATGTATGGCAGCTGGAATTGAAGATTATAAATCAACAGCCTTATGTATGCACAGCTGGAGATGACAGGCCAGATTCTGGCCCATGTTACAGCACTTTCTGTTGCTGCAGTATTGAAAAAGGGGTGTGAAGTTATTCTAAATGGGAAGGTCAAAGTTTCACTAGCATGAAGAATGCTGGCTTGGTGCTGAGACAGCATAGCTGACTCTCCGACACACCCTCCTGGCTCACCTTGGAAAGGGGGTGTACCAGGAGCATGGTTCAGGGAGACAGGATGACCTGTGCTCCTCTGATCTCCAGGCAACGCAACAGTCCCTTGGGGCTCTTACAAAACTAGCTAAATTTAGAGTAGCTCTGCAGCCAGACTAGTCCCTGGCTTCCAAGAGGATGAGAGAAGCATAAAGGTGGCTTAAAGCCACCTTTGCCTCCCTCTCTCATCAGCTATGCTGAGCACAAGTCAGACACAATTAGAGATCTATTCTAGCCTGATATATCTGGAACCAAACAACTTCTTGAATGACAAGAAATTCTGTTAAGATGTGGAAAAAACTGCTGATCCTGAGATACTTGTTTTCTATGTAGAGTCTTCAGTGACTCACTATAGCATGAGTGCCTTTTACATTGTCTTTTCACCTATTCCTTTATTCTAAGTGACCACCTGTCGTTCCCTGCACAACATATTCCTTTTCATAAAGATGAAATTACATGTGCCTTCCCCTAACATCACAAGGAGGCACTCTGAATGCATCACAGAGAGCAGATGTCAATAGCCAAAGGGAGGTACTCCAAAACAAGGGTAACACACTACTAGCTACCTTCAGATAAAGCACCATATTCCACACCATTTTCCTATGTCAGCTGGCTGGCGTGGGAGTCCAGTGGTTGCTCCCGAATGCAGGCTCTCACATAACAGCACACTGCACCATTAGCCAACTCCTGTGCTTATATTTCTATGCATTTTACATTAAATAAAGCTACGTGTGAACAGTACAGTACTATGCTTTATGCATCACACTATGGAGTCCACTACTAGAGTTGAAAAAAACTTAAGAAAAAACACAAAGCCAGGTATACAAACTCACAAGGTGCCCCCATTAGCAGTTTTGACCATTTATAATTTTCAAGAAATGATTTCCTTCCAATTATTAATTCTTTTTTACATGGAAACTAGATCAACAGCAGGGGTCTGGCCTGGAAGATAAAACAAGTAAACACTGTACTAGTACATACAAAACAGGGCTAAATCACATTGTAAACCCAACTGGAATGATTTAATTAGGAAGGAGAGAGGGAGAGGCAATGGGCTAACTAACTGAGAACGTCTATGGGTTTCTGCAGCATCAGTTCTCTAATAGGCAGTAGGCAACATGTTTCTGTAAAGGGAGAACGAGCAACAATTCCAAATTATAAGAATCTTCTATATTTAAAGCATTTAGGATCTCATTTACAGCACATTTGTCCCAATATATCAGAGCAACTTTTCAGATTCTGAAATCTGTCAACTGATAACATGGATTTATAGAATCTGAGGTTTCAATAACTTTCTGCCATCTCACACAAATATTTGGGTAGGTCATATTTAACAATGCACACTGTTCTCATCTCAATTTTAAAAAAATGTTTGTATGACTTGGAGATAGTCAGATTTTGCAATATTTCTGGAAATTATTTTAAAATATACTGTATTTATTAAGTTTCTCCTAACTCATTATTTAAATTCTCAGCAGTTCATATGTTTTATTTTCAGCGGGGAGTCCAAACCCACTTCAATTAGGAGAAATATGGCTATGGCATAGGTTTTCCCAGAACAGTATTTAGATATGCCACTGCAAAGCTAGCTTACAACAAAAAGGTTGATGGGGCTATGACTCATGGCCTTCCAAACTGTAGGCTGAATTATCCCGCTTCCCTTCATTATCTCTATTATTTTTAGTCCAATTGGGGAAAGCAAACAAGCAAACAAAACCCAGCAGCTATATATAGGACCACTGCATTAACTGAACTGAATCTATTTTGAAGTGTTTGAACAACCCAGTGGAATAATGGCACTGCACAGCCTGGCAGGAGACAAGAGTGTGGAAAGTATCATGGGACCTTTCCACTGCCACAGGCAGAGACTAGTGAGAAAAGTGATGCAGGTCATGTTTGGCTCTAGACAAGCAGGTATAAGTGTTCCCCAACTACTTTCCCTCCCATCCAAATCCATGGAAAAGCATTAGTAGTGGCCTTTTGGAATACCACCAATTTTCCCTGGCAGTTGCACAGATTTGATAGTGGCAAATGCACATACAGAGAGTAGACTGGAACATGAGTAAGGTAGAAATAGTATCACCTCCTGAATGAAGAAGTGAGCAAATACCCAAACCCAGTTACATTATATGGGAGTCCCTCAAGATTGTTGGCTGTGGTATGTAAAAAATAATCACCGCAACTCTTTATCTTCATGGACTGTATTTGGAAAGACACATTAAAAAAAATCTACTGCACAAGGAACCAGACTGGTTAGAGTAGGCCAGACTGGTCTATCTGAATGTGCAGTATATATTTCCTCTATACATATATTTATCGATTGAAATCATCCCTTCATAAGGTTTTTTAATATCTGAAACTTTTCAAATTTTTATATAATAAATACTGTATTAAAATATTTGGATAGCATTTACACACACAAGTTATATAAGAGGTGGTCATCACAGGATTACTTCTTCAATTTCATCTTCAAAAGAATTAACAGCCTTAACTGCTGGCCTGCTTGTTGTGTGCTGTAAACGGTGCCTATTTGAGTTAAAATTTCTTCCTTCACTGAAAAAAAAATCATCATCATCTTTAACTTTATTGCTTTTGCCCGGAGGAAGAGCACTGCCGGAATCATAGTCCGCTTCCAAAGGACTTGAGTCACTGCTTTTAGATGGAAGGATGGTGCTGGCACTACTTCCAAAAAGTTGCTCCATTAAATTAGACTTTTTCTCTTTCTTAGTATTGAAATCTGTATTTTCTTTAGTATTTTCTTCTAAGACAATACTTTTTTGATTAAGCCAGCTTGGCCTCCCGGATCCTTTCCCAAAGGAAGGTACGTAACTACCAAACGTCAAATCATTACTTGAATCTGTAGTTCTAAAATTTTGCCGCTTTTGTCCTTCTGCTTTTGTAGTAACATCATGGCTGTCATATACTGGAAATCCATTAAACAATTTCTCTGTGGTCTCTAAGAACTGGTAAGTTTTCTCATTTTTCTCTAGGGAGTCAGATTTTGATGCTGTATCTATGAGGTGTGCTTGCGAAGCAAGTTTCATACTAATAGTGTTTTGAGTTTCTCTGTCAATTTTATACATTTTAGCCAGCAACAACTCTTTTTTTTGTCGGTCTTCTTCTAGTTTTTCAGTGTTGGGTGTCTCATTTTCAGTTTCATATATTTCTGACTCAATTCTTGCTTCTTCTTCTTTAGCCCATAAAAAGTTATTTTCTTTTTTTCTTCTGTCAAATTCTTCTTTTTTCCACTCTGCATGGAATTTTTTTTAAAAGTTATTTGACATTTTCTAATATTTAAAGCAATTTTTATTTTTTTAAAATCATATATAAAAACAGAACTTTTAAAATTCTTGCAACTAGTACTGGTTTGTTTTTTAAAGAAGTCATTTTTCATAAACCTATTTACAATTAGGCACAGGCCAAATCTTTTATCCTAACTTAAAACAACACTACCATTTTGTAGTGTAGTTGCATTATTCATCTCTTTTAGTAGTTTCATATTCTACTGATTTTATCCTTGCCCGTATTTGAACAGAGATGAATATAACATCATTGATTTTAATAACTCTGACTGACAGAGTGCTTTATAGTTCTCTGTCAACATCACTGACTTCAAGACAACTTTGGAATATACTTATTTTGTGAACTGCTACTGCAAAGTCAACGGGACAACAAAATACAAAGTGAGTAATAATTTTCAATGGTTTGTTTTTCTACGGTAGGCAGCAATTTAAAATATTACCTCTTCCTCACTTGTGTGTCTGCAGGCCATAGTGTGTGTTGAAAATACCTCTGCACAAGCTTTCTGTGCACCATCAAGTGAATATAAAAGATTATTTGCAAAAACAGGACACACCACTTTTCACAGGTACAAATGGCTACATGAGGTGTAAGGGGGCAAAAACCAGGTCCTTCCACATATGAATTGCATGCACAATGGATTCAAGAGTTTGTGGCCAAATGATTCATAGAATCATAGAATACCAGGGTTGGAAGGGACCTCAGGAGGTCATCTAGTCCAACCCCCTGCTCAAAGCAGGACCAATCCCCAATTAAATCATCCCAGCCAGGGCTTTGTCAAGCCTGACCTTAAAAACTTCTAAGGAAGGAGATTCTACCACCTCCCTAGGTAACGCATTCCAGTGTTTCACCACCCTCCTAGTGAAAAAGTTTTTCCTAATATCCAACCTAAACCTCCCCCACTGCAACTTGAGACCATTACTCCTTGTCCTGTCCTCTTCTACCACTGAGAATAGTCTAGATCCATCCTCTCTGGAACCACCTCTCAGGTAGTTGAAAGCAGCTATCAAATCCGCCCTCATTCTTCTCTTCTGCAGACTAAACAATCCCAGTTCCCTCAGCCTCTCCTCATAAGTCATGTGTTCCAGACCCCTAATCATTTTTGTTGCCCTTCGCTGGACTCTCTCCAATTTCTCCACATCCTTCTTGTAGTGTGGGGCCCAAAACTGGACACAGTACTCCAGATGAGGCCTCACCAATGTCGAATAGAGGGGGACGATCACGTCCCTCGATCTGCTCGCTATGCCCCTACTTATACATCCCAAAATGCCATTGGCCTTCTTGGCAACAAGGGCACACTGTTGACTCATATCCAGCTTCTCGTCCACTGTCACCCCTAGGTCCTTTTCCGCAGAACTGCTGCCTAGCCATTCGGTCCCTAGTCTGTAGCTGTGCATTGGGTTCTTCCGTCCTAAGTGCAGGACCCTGCACTTATCCTTACTGAACCTCATCAGATTTCTTTTGGCCCAATCCTCCAATTTGTCTAGGTCCCTCTGTATCCTATCCCTGCCCTCCAGCGTATCTACCACTCCTCCCAGTTTAGTATCATCCGCAAATTTGTTGAGAGTGCAATTGTACACACAAAGTTGCATGCACACACAAGGGCGGTTTTCTGAATATTTACCGATCCAAAAAAGAATTTTCTTGTCTGAATATAAAGTTTTAAGGTAGGTTCAGATTTGAACAAGAACAACCTGACACACGTGTACAGAATGGATCCTCCCGATCAGGAATGTTCTCTGAAGAGTTGGGACATGGACCTTGGTGGTGACAGCACTGACAACAATTTGTACTTGTACTGTACTTTATACCAAGCTTATGAAAACAAACTGCAACACTTGATATTTTTCATCTATATATGGCATAGCATCTCCACTATGAAGAAGTAGGCAGCTGAATTTCAGTGAGGAATGCTGGGAAAAAAAATCTTATTTTTATAGTACGATAGATGAGAGTGTTAATATTAGGACTATTTTACCCCAAGAAACCAGGGGGCAGATTCTCAGTCAGTGCAAACTGTCCACTGACTTTTTTTCATGGATATTTTTTTCAGCTGTGGTTCTCCACAGTTGGTATTTGGCTTGTCTTGGGGCAGCAACAGCAGGGCACAGGAAGGAGGTTACTTTGTATCCCTTCAAATTTTCTGTTTTGACCTTGTTCACATTAAATCATTTATCCTTTTTAGTGGTTTTCCCTTTCCAGAATCAATTTGTTGTTTTCAAGAGAAGCGTTATAAGCCTCATTTGATTGGTATTTTGTTTTGTCTAGATTTTCCAGCTTGGCAATAGCCACAGTTTTCTTACCGTCACATAGTTTCTGGGCTTTCTCCTCTAAAGCCTGCAGTTCTTGGTCATGTTTCAATTTCTCCTCCATCTCCCTGTTCTGTTCTTGCCTTAGATGCTCTGCTTGTTCTTTCCATTCTTTTTTCTGAATTTCCTGTTCCTGACGTAAATTGATAAAAGAAAGTGTGATAAAAAATTTCTGCAAGAGCTTTTTTTGTTTATTGTTAAACATCAAGTCTTCCAAATCGGAATGATATTAAAGACTTCAATGAAGCCACTCCAGTTTACCTCAGCTGGGGAAATGGCCCTAAAACGGTTATCAGACCTAACATGGTCTTAAGTACTTGCAAACCATCAACTTGATTTTGTATGGCGTCTTTAATAAAAACTGCATCCTGCAATGCTTCATACTAAAATTTATTTGTTCTGTGTTTGTATAGCACCTTGCACAATGAAGTCCTGGTCCATTGGGAATGGCAAACCGGGAATGGCAAACTACGGCCGGGAATGGCAAACCACGGCCACTGGGAGCTGCAGGGGCTGTGCCTACGGACGGTCAACGTAAACAAAATGTCTCACAGCCTGCTAACGGATTATCCTGATGGGCTGTGTGCCAAAGGTTGCCGACCCCTAGCCAAGGCAGATCATCCAAATCTACTACATTTTAAAGGACTCATGCACCCAAGTTTATAGATAACGGAGAAGATTTTAGAACTGAAGATCTAGGAATCAAACTGCCAACCCTGAAAAAGCTTCAGCTGCTGCAGAAAACAGCAACACAGGCCTACCAAGAGCACCACCCTAATGCTCTACCTGCTGAATTGATTCCCAGCTGCACAGAGAGACATATTCAAGATTTCAGTCCTGGTAATCAAAACTCCTCCTTGAAATTGATCCAAGCAACTTTAGGGAACCACTTCTCTCTCTGACATCATGACTTCCTGAATCACTACTTTCTTCTGAATTAACAGAATGGTCAACTACAAGGATAAAAACCTGTGAATGAGGAAACAAGGCTTTCCAAATATGGAATTTCCTTCTGGCAGAGATCAGAATGACCATGAATCTCAATGCTTCCTAAGCTAAAAGTTACACTTTTCTTTAAGCTTAGTTTTCCCACAATTGGAAAGAAAATATTACAAATGTGGGGAGGGAAAGGAACAGGAGATCCTTGTGGATATTTCACTTTTAAGCAAAGTCCGATGTATTCCATGATTCTACAGCTACGGAATTTACAGCAGACTTGGTAGTCTCTACCTTACTAAACGTAGACCTTCTTGCAGCTCCTCAGTGCATAAGTTACAATTCTCATACCCTTTAAACATTTGTACAGTGAATGCAAGTAGATCTACGGAGGTGAGCTAATCACCTTACACTTCACTTTAATTTTGGCCTTATGGCTCAAAAGTATTAAAAATCAGTGAGATACTATTTTATAATGAAGATGTTAACAGCAAGAAACATTGGGACAAAATTAACAGAAATATATTTCATGCTTTACATATGGGAGCAGGATTTGGACACTAGTGCAATGGGACAAAGCACTAAAATCCATGATTGTGGAAAAAGGCTGGAAGTAAAAAGTAAACCATAATTAAGGCTCAGCAAAAATACTGAGAACAAGAGACTACTCAAATATCTAGACTAGAAATAGAAAAGGAGAAAAACCAAAATGTCAAGTCAGTAGGGATTACAGTGAAATGATAAAAGGTAATTAAAAGAAGCAGAGCAAGTTAATGATAGTCAACAGGATTCAAACAGGGTCATGTAAAACTGTAATTTGGTCTGAGCGCCTAATCATTTTCCTAAGATATGAGGATGTCTTTCCTAAAATATAAATTAGACCTTAGGAAATGTAGCTTCTTAGCTGGATTATTTGGAACTATAAAATAACTCACCATTCTGAGAAGTATCTCATCTTCTTTCTGATCTGTTACATAAACAGAAACAAACTCCGGTGGTGGAGGAAATTGTATTGGTGAGAAGTACCCACTAGTCTGTACTCCTTTTGTAGTCTGGATTCCTTTTTTAGTATTCTGGCTAGTGGCTGTAATGAATATATACAAAAACAAAGCAAGTCACATTTTAATTTTTTTCATAAAGGAGCACTTGTGGCACCTTAGAGAAGACCCATTTTTTTTTAAATGGTCATCTTTGCATCTCATGAATTTATACCTAGGAGCTAATAGTATTCCTATAACTTAGAACAATACATAAAAGCATCCTGATCTAGTGAAGATCAGCAGGTTGTTGGTTTTTTTTTTAGTGTGGCTGATCTCTATTTAAGAAAAAAAGAAAAGAAAATTCTATGTCCATTTTGATGAAATTTTGAAGCAAAAACAATTATTTGAAAGGACAAAAAATAAATCCACACAAAACAAAGTGTTACATGTTTCTGAAAGTATCTTAAAGTCAAAGTACCTCATAATTAGGGCCAATGGGAACCTGTGGGAAATATTGCCAAATTCTAAGGAGCTTTCCCGAGATTCTGGGGAAGTGTTTGGAAAATTCTGAAGATATTTCTAAGAATCCCCAAATAATATGTTATTTAAATCTACTGAATGGGTCTTTAAAAAAATCCCCCTTGGATACCTTTTCCCCACAATCTGCCAATGGTCTAGATTTTGTCTATTTTCCTTTCCTCACAGATGCTCCTTCTAGAGAAACAAAAAGACCAAGTTTAATATTATAGGATAGTCTATTGCTTGCATTTTTGAGACTTGCAACCATGTCTCGGTGGAATGGCCTTTCAAATTAATCTAAGTATACTGGATGATGCATAATAACAGGATATTTCCATTAAAGGGATCACCCATGAAATGGTTTAAAGTATTGACATCAAAACCTTCTTAAAATGCTACAGATGAAGTGAGCTGTAGCTCACGAAAGCTTATGCTCAAATAAATTGGTTAGTCTTTAAGGTGCCACAAGTACTCCTTTTCTTTTTACAGAAAACACTGTTTGCCTTACTCCCGGTGAGTAATCTTACTAATTCAGTGAGAGTGGATCTGGCCCTATATATACAAGTAAAACAAGGTTTCAGTCTGCCTGCAGGTTCAGGAAGATATCAGTACACTGGTTTGCATTTGAAAAATTATCTTCAGTCAGATGGACTGTACTTCTTTTTTCAATGCATACTTAAATTCTGCTCTATTAACTGAAGTTAGCAAAAATTCAGAGAAACCCCTAAATCCACACAGTTATGTGGAATGACAGCATATTTCCAGTGCGTCTAATTATAATCAAGCTACCTGCTTGATTACTAGATGTGATTTAATAGCAAACTATTTCTAAACAAAGCTCTTTTTTCCTCCCATGAACATCTGGGATAATGTACATTGCTGAATTGAGAGCGTACAGCCCTAGTGGTTTTGTAGGGGGTATGGTGGCTTCATTGTACTATTATTAGGGGACAGTCAAATAACTAATGACATGCATTGTAATTTTTGTTTTGACTGCTGTGTTTTACAGAGAGTGAAGAATTCCACAGCCTGGGACAGGACCTGGAAGGGTCAAAATGAAACAAACACTTAATGGCTTGAACACTGAAAAACAATAGAGTCTATTTGGTGGTAGCTTTTCTGTTTATATCCTCTTTTTAAATTACCTTTTTTCCTTTGTGTAACATCTGTGTCTTTTTTAGGCGATGGCTTCAACATACGGTTAGCATATATATTTTTTGCATCAAGTTCTCTCTCTTTTTCCTGATAATGAATGAGGTAGAGACAGCAAAGTTAAATTAATAAAGTTACATCAACTTATATTTAACAGCCATTGAAATAAATTGTGGCAAGGCTAAGTAACTGTGTAGTTTAAAGGAAAATTATATATATTTTGTTCATTCTTCATTGAATAAGTTCCTTGATTATTCAGCACAATGTTTAAAGAGAACGTTCAAATTCTTAATTCTTTAAATCACATTTCGATGTACATGGTTTCCTCCCCTCTCAAAAAATCAGCTGATTGCCAAAATAGTCTCTAACATTTAGTATTGTATCTTTGAACTAAGATAAAACTGAAGGTCAAAATTTTCATACAAAGGTGCTTAAAATTTTAGAAATCTAAATTACAGATGCATGTGTGTACCATGTTAATTTTCTGTATTATACTAGGTATAAAAAAAAATCATATTAGCATTACTACCAGCTAGTGGACTGGGCAGTAACTCTGACAAGCAAGATCCGCTATACTACAGCTTTGGCAGCACTGTCAGAATTGGCCCTGGGTGTATTGTTCAGAAAGAGAACACAGCTGAGAACATGGAAAATGCAAGTACCATAATTTTTATGATGGTCAGCTTTGGGGATATAGGCCCTGTTTCCACAAGGTAGTTAGTACATCCTTATGTAAGTAAGTATATGAGTAGTCCCTTTGACTTCAGTGCTTAAATATCTTGTTGAATTGGAGCCATAAAGAATATCTTTGGAGCAATGCAGAGATTAAAATTGATCCTGTTGTGAGAAAAATGCCATTTTTTTGCCTTGAGCCATATACAAATACCGGGATATATTCCTCTCACATGGCTCTTACTAAAAAGAACATAGAAATGAATGTTGCCTAACCAGGAATACTGAATGTTCGTTAATAAATAGTGCTGGGATTCTTCTGATCATGAATGTATTTTTCAACTTATCGTAGTCTTCTTTAAAGGAACACTGTCAACTTAAGACCCATTTATTTGAAACTAGCAGTTTATTTAACTTTACTGTTAACACTTTGATTACTGAAAATTAAAGTTTTAAAAACCCTATTTACTTTTCACAGCAAATGCCAGATACTTTTAATTTCTCTCAGATTGGGCAGTTAACATTACTTAAATCAGTTTCACTTTTATATCCCCCAAGGTGTTTAGCTGTTTAAAAACAACTTCTTCCAGTGGAACTAAAAGTCATGGAAACATTTCTATCAACCGTAGGTTTCGTGAAACCTTTTTACACAATCTATATTTTGGTCCAAATCTGAACTGACAGCTTCTCTTTCAGGAAGTACTGACTAAGTTAGTACTAAATAATACTGTGCATTATGATTTTTAAAACAATGGTTCTTATAGCCTAATTTTAGAACCTGTATGCCTAAAACGAGCAAGTAATTGCGTGTGCAGATAAAGTAAAAATGCATGCCAATTGCCAGTATGCATGTGCAATTACTCAATCTATCCTTTTCCTACCTAATGCAAATAATAAATAATGATGACTGACATTAACACATTCCCTTTCATACAGGTATTCCAGAATCAGAGTTTAGAAGATTAAATTTAAAAAACAGAGAGTGAACCCATATGCAGAAAAATGAAGTTAATTTTGCAAGGAATGATTTAAGTAAACTTGAAATATTTCAATAATAAAGTACTCCCACAGCTAAAAATGCCTTAAAGTGGCTGGAGTTTAATATTACAGTACATGATTTTTACCTTTAGCTTTTGATTTAGTTGTTGAAGCTCTTCTTGGAGAGCTTTATTTTCTTCTTGGGCCTCATGTACCTTTTTTTTCTCAGATTGCAACTGTCGATGGAAACTGCTGTTATTCAGCTCAAGGTTTTTCGCCAAATCCTGCAGTTCATATGATGATAGAATGTTTAAAAAACAGCAATTTTTAAAAATAAACAAACAAAATATATAAAAATACTATTTGAGGGTCAACCTGACTCTGCCTCTAGTATGGTACAGAGGCCATTTGGCTTTGTGTCCACAGCAACTTGATCAAATCCAGAAGTTAATCGGTTGGTGCCCAACCTCACCTCACCCACATACAGGGAGATAACTCTGAGGAGGCACTGGGCATTCACAATACCTCCCGGATTCTGTATGCTATTGGACACAGAGGCCATGTGACCCAAAATAGGGCTCTCAAACTGGCATATTAGAAATAAAAAAAAATCCCCATGAAAAACTGGGATAAGAATAAGGAGGAGAAGACATCCTCACAATGATTTCTCAACCTTCCTTTAACCATTTTTTGTGGAGGTTTAATTTTGGTGGATCCTATCCTTGTGATAGCTGTTTAACGTGAACAGCATATAATGGCACTGTGAGGAAGCAGAAAAATATCCAGAGTGCCTTTAAAGAAAAAAATCACTTTTATCTCACCGGGGATCACAAGTGCTAAAATGCCTTAAACCATAGAATCGTAGGACTGGCAGAGACCTCGAGAGGTCATCTTGTCCAGTCCCTTGCACTCAAGGCAGGACTAAGTATTAGTAGACTATCCCTGACAGGTGTTTGTCTAACCTGCTCTTAAAAACCTCCAATGATGGAGATTCCACAACCTCCCTACGCACTGGAATGAATTGCCTAACTATCCTGACAGGTTTTTCCTAATGTCCAACCTAAATCTCCCTTGCTGCAAGTTAAGCCTGTTGCTTCTTGTCCTATTCTCAGAGGTTAATGAGAACTACTCTTCTCCCTTCTCCTTGTAAAAACCTTTTCTGTACTTGAAAACTGTTATCATGTCCCCCCTCAGTCTTCTCCTCTCCAGACTAAACAAACCCAGTTTTTTCAATCTTCCATCAGAAGGTTTATAATGCTTGGAATTTTTTTTTTAAATAATTATACCATCTCTGTAATTTTTTTTACCTTAAATTTCCTACATAGGGACTCAATCTTAACGCCATCTTAACATGTCAAATATGAGTATAAATACCAGACAAAAACAAACACCACACATAACTGCTAGACAGTTAAGTTACTCTTATAATGTTACAGGACCAATATAAAAATAGTTTTGACTTAAAAAGGCTTTTTTTCTTTCCCATGGATATATAGTTTTGCTGACTAGAATGCAAACATTATGCACAAAATTCCCAAAATAAATACCTACTGTCCATATATCTATAACATGAGATAACTTTGAATAAAATTATGATAATTCTTTGAGGCTGACGCAGCAGCCAGCTATACAGAATAACCAAACATTGCATGGATGCAGAGTTATATTAGTTTTTAAGAGAATTTGTTTTAAAAAATATAATGTATTTTGTAGAACTTCAGCATAATATCCTCTAAAATCCCTGAGGCTCTTCCTCTTATACATACTACCTAGTCAAGCAGCATAAACTAGATTATGAAAAATTAAATTAGCTGCATGCCTATCTGGAAGTTATTGCTAAATTGATTAGCATCTAGTTTAAAAATGCCAACTCTATAATATAAGCACATAAGATAAAACATACCAGTAACCAACATTATTAATAAACACATACATACAGTATACTGCACACATTGTAAAATGATTGTGCAGTCATGTACAAACAATTTACATGGTGTTACTTATTTGCAGTAGAAACCATTTTCCATTCACCCTACTGCTGTAAAAATGGATAATACAAATTAACGTAGGACACTCATACTGGAAAGAAGCATTCCTACTTGATTTGTTAAATTAAATTGTTAAATTAAAAAAAAGTGTGGGTGGGGGAAGTCAGGAAAGTTATCTCACCTTAATTCTTTTCTCACTCTCATCCAGTCTGTTCTCTGCTGAGGCTAGCTTCTTTGCCAGTTCATCTCGTTCAGCTAAGTGCTTATCTTCAGAAAGCTTTTTCAATTTTTGCAAAGAATTTTTTGTCCTGTACAGTTCATCCTCTGAATCTTTCAGTCTTCTCTCAGTTGTGCGTTCTCTCTCTTGAGATTTTCGTAAGCGCTCCCTTAATATTCTAATCTCATTGTTATGTTGCGCGAGGAGCTGAGAGATTTCATTTTCTGTATCTTCAAACTTATTCAAGGCTTTCTCCTGCCTGTACTGAAGCCTCTTCAGTGCCCTGTTTTCTTTCTGCAGCTCATCTAGTTTGATGTGGAGTTCAGTTAGTTCATTCCGAAGCTCATTGATTTTTAGCAGCCTGGCAGAAAGAACCCTTTTTGTCACAAGATCTATATCTTTTGTAGGAGAATCGCTATTGAGGCTCTGGGAGCGAAAACCCCACCTTCTCCCTCTTTTGGCTGGTGCATATTTGGAAACTGGTTTTTTAGTGGCTTTAAAAAAAAAAAGGCAGATTTTACTGTAAGGAACTAGGCAAGGCCCATTGCTATTTTTTTCTATATAAGCAGGCATCTTCCTTGAAATAAAGCCCTTTTCTCCTGAGAGATTTTTTTAAATACCTATATCATGGTGGTTTTCTTTAGAAAAATCAAACACAAAAATGTTTATTCTCATTTTCATAGCTACAAGATAGAGATTTATGTTTACGATACACTACAAAGCTGCTATATACTTTGATTTTCTTCTTACTCTGACTTTGAAACCAATTATGCTGCTTGCAACCATCAGAGTGAAATTATAAAGTAATCATCTGTAGTAGTTATATTTTTGTTCACTAATTTCAGATTTCATTATAAGTGTTTTAAATAGAAATACTGTATCTCTGTACACATTTAAAATGGTAATCATAGAGCTTCAGCTAGCTTTGTAGCAAGCATGCTGCAATTTTATTAGATACATTCAAAAGTACATATATAGTATTTCTGGAAACCTGCTACTGTACTTGCTATAAAGACTATGACAACTATGGGTCCATTGCAGTTAGAAACAAAGTTCTAAACCCTATGAAAATTTGTTCTTCTCTGATAAATTTTAGTTTCGTCACATAGAATATCAGGGTTGGAAGGGACCTCAGGAGGTCATCTAGTCCAACCCCCTGCTCAAAGCAGGAGCTATCTCCAATTTTTGCCCCAGATCTCTAAGTGGCCCCCTCAAGGATTGAACTCACAACCCTGGGTTTAGCAGGCCAATGCTCAAACCACTGAGCTATCCCTCCCCCCTTTATAAAAACATGTTATTTTCCAAGGAGCATCTTCATTTTAGTATTAATAGATATTAATCCCAATTAATTTAAAATATTATTTGTATGTGTGTTTCATATATACAACATAAGAATAATTTTTAAAGTGATTTGGGATTAGTGTAGGTATATATAATTTTAATATATAAAAATATACTAATTGTATTTATACACACACACACATATATATAAGCTTAGCTTTGGTCTTTTTACATTGCTCAAATCATAAGGCAGAAGGCAAATAACCCATTGAAAAACTGTCATTTAGAGAACTGAACATATGCAGTTATTACTGAACTAATGCAGAATAGCCTTTAGAAGCAACATATTGGATGCCATCCTATGCCTGCCATTGCAGCTTCTGAATCATGAAACTGGTGTACAGCAGAAACACACTACAATACACAAATCAGGTATTAGCTAAGAGGAAGCAAGCACTATCTCCTCTATTTTCCTTTTGGCACTTACTGTATCTCCTCTATTCTACAGACAGCATTCAGTGGCAAAACAGCAGCTTTTCAATCTTTTCTTAGTTTTCTCCTAAGCATTTCACACACACACACATCCAATATTTCTGATACTCAGTTTTCCACAGCTTGATCATATACAATACTTAGTTTTCCTTTTATCTAGAGAGCATTTGGCACATTCATTCAGCTATGAAAGGATTAGGTAATAATTATACCACAGGGCAAACCCCTTGCTTCCACCTATTTAAATCTACCAATATAGATTTTATTTTCCAATCCTTATCAAGCACTCCAAAGTCTCACATATGGTTTTGCACTTTTGACCATCTGTATGAATCTGAGAACGAAAGGTTGATGTGGTGATCCTGTCAAATGTCTTTCAGAAATGGCATGTACTCGTTCATGTCAACAGATACATTCAGTTTTTGCCACAAAACCTCAACAACCATCCTCTTTCCTCCACAGCATATTGCAACAAAACCATGGTGATTTTGTTTCCCAGAGACCTACATGTGAAGCTAACATACAAACAGGCAAGGGAACTTGACACTCCTTAGCAGAGCTGAATTGAGCACCATGTCACTGCAAATAGGCCAACAAAGAAAGAGGGTTTGAGGCCATGATCCATGGGCAGTTCATTGATTTGAGGCCTCATTATGATCTAATTGGACCTCATGCACAATGAAGGCCACAGAATTTCACAGAGTGATTCTTGCAGCGAGCAAGATATTGTGCAGATATTGTACCATATGCATATATTTGGGGACTATTATATTGACTTTATGAATGTTATCTCACCCTTATAAAAAATGATCTGCAAAAGGAACTAAAAATCCTGGGACAAGTAAACAACTTGAAAGTACCACCACAGCTAGGGAGAATTGAGAAAACAAAAGACAGTGTAGGGTATAAAGACTAAGAGTAAATGGATTGGAGACCCTCATTTTGATCCAGTCAAAAGACATGAACCTTTGTGCAAACCTTGCTGAAAGGTTGGAGAGACTGGAACCTACAAGGGTCTGCACATGACTGAGGCAGGCTTAAGTATGTGTTTAGACCTTTCATTTTTTGTTTTCTCTCTGCATTGCTTTTGTCCTTAAATAAAAGTACTTTGCTTTGGAAGAGTTGTTTCATTACTTGCAACCACTTGCATACACTGTCCATAGCCCCTTTGAGAGAAAGCAAAGCACAGGTGCTGGATTCCAATCAGGCCTGCTGGAATAATCACAGTGAAGTACAGGGGCTGCAGCCTAAAACCCCAGTCAGAAGGGAGAGGGATTCACATCTCTGCCAAAAGAGACGTGAAGGCTAGAGTCCTGAGACTTGAGGGCACTCCTTGAGCAGACCAGAAGGGTCAGAGAAACTGTGAGACTCATAACTTCTGGCTGAGATAGAGTCTATCTTTTAGAAAGACAGGATATAGTGTAACTTAAACTGGAAGTTGTGTGCAATAGCTCAGTATAAGCAGCCAAAACTCAGCATAGAGGCTGTTCAGACATTATCCACCTTAGGAGCTGCAGAGTTATCCTCTTCTCACTTCTTGCTGGGTGGGGAGTAAGTTCCATTACCTCCACAATCCCAGTCAGCAAAGCAGTTTACCAGGGAATTGGGGTGGGGGTGTGTTGGTAAGGGAGATGGGAGTGGAATGAATTTTAAACTTTGGAGAATAATAATTTAAAAACACTTTATTTTTGAAGCTCCAAGGATGGAAATATAAATATTTCTTTTGAGAAAGAACACACTGCATATAACTACAATGGAAAGTCTAGTAAAACATATATCCATAACAAAGATCTTTGGGGCATTTTGTCCAAGAAATTATAAATATTCTTCCCTGGATTTAAGTACTATATATACACTGTATAACAAGGGTTTGCTTCAAGAAATCCAATGACAACCTTGGGAACATAAGCAGATCTGAAGTTCTATTGCAATTAGAGGATGGGACCAGAACAGAATTCACTTGTCTTTTTATTTCATGTCAGAAAAAATAAATAATTCTAAAATTAAGTTTAGCAGAATTTTATAGACAAAGGTTAATTTGAGTTATCAAAATAAAAGTTACAGACCACTTAAACATAAAATAATTTATATTTTCTTCCCTCAAAGTTTAAAATACTGCTGACACTTGTAGACTGTTTCGGGGTGCCACGTTTTGTGATCTACTTACCTTGGTAATGCACAAGGCTGCTCAGTGTCTGTGTTTTGTGATCTTTTTTCCCATGGCTTGTAGACTGAGAGCTTAGTGAAAGTGATTGGTCAGAGGCATGAGATGCATTATCTTCATCTGAATAGTAGGAGTTGCTATTTTTATCACCATCGGATGTTCTGTCATGGTCAGAATCCAAGCTCCTTGTTCTTTCTCCCATTTTTCAAATCACAGTTGTTCAGATTTTTCTCAAAGAATGTTCATTTTGACAGGGAAGAACTTAGTAGTAGTTATAGGTAAAACTGTTGGCTCCTTTCCAAATCTTTTTTATCCTCATGTTCAGAACCTGAGCTCTTGGCGTTCATTTTAGCAATCAGGGGCCATCATTCATAATGCATTTTTCTACAACAGTTAAAAAAAAAAAAAAAGAAACTGAGA
Organism: Lepidochelys kempii; assembly: GCF_965140285.1. NCBI lineage: Eukaryota > Metazoa > Chordata > Testudines > Cheloniidae > Lepidochelys > Lepidochelys kempii. The sequence goes on from NC_136382.1 coordinate 63,176,473, forward strand.
ATATTTTAGTGGTTCAGCTTTTAGATTTCACATAGAAAACCCCCCAGAAAGGGCAAGATAATTCAGGATTCCCACAGTCTCATGTCAAACATGTTTGACAAATGTGTATCCCCTTGTCAATTATGTGAACAGGAATAGCTATCGCTCTGGGAATTGCTCAATAGCCTTTTTGGGTATTGCACACAAAAACACCCTTCCCCACCACCCAAAACAATGAAATGGGTTTAAGCATTATGTTGTTCCACATTATAAAAAGCGATAAAAAGATAATATTTGGACCACAACACTGATGACAGAATTCTTAAAATGTGGACCCAGAGTTGAGGATCACAGGCTTTGGGGTATTTTGTTTTCACAGTAACACTCTGCAAGACTAATGCCAGACACAAAAACTAGTGAGGAGACCCTCTGGAAATAGCTGATGCCCAGTAAATGCCGACCTAGGCCTGAAGAGTTCTGGGCACAGCAAGGGACAGACAGACGTGAAACACAAGGAAGTGGCTCTTATCCCAGCTAGTGACGGTGCTGATGGAAAATCAGCAGCCCTGACCCCCCAGCCCCTCCCTCACTCCCAGCCCCAGCCCCCTTCCTCCTCCCTCAAGCCCCCTTACCCCTCCTCCCCACTCCCAGCCCCCCTCCTCAAACCTCGTCCCCGCTCCCCTCCCGCCCCATCCCGTCCTAACTCCCTCCACCCCACTCCCAGTCCTTCCCATCCCCCACACCCCATTCGCCGACCCCCCTCCCCGATCCCACCCCCGCCCCTTGCAATGAAGCCGGGTCACTACGAGGCTCTGCCCAGCCCCCGCCCGGTACCTAGTGCCGCCGGCTCCGCGCCGCATCCCCTCCCAAGCCGACCCCCCCGCCCCAGGCCGTTGGCGGGCCCGGGCTGCGCTGCGCTTAAAGGGGCCGCCGCCCGTCTCGGGATATTTACAACGGGTTCCAGGGCAACGGGGAATGGGCGGGGCGGGCGACCGGATACGAAGCCACCCGTTGATTGCCCGTCCTGCCAAATCACCAGTGCGTAGCCCGTCGCTGCTCCTGATTGGCTTCGGGGCTTCCTATTGGCCGGGGGTTGGTGGAAGCTGCGCGGGGGGGGCTGTTGATTGGCTATTGTGCAAGAGTCTCGAAGTGTGAACTCTGGCCTCTATGGGAGGGGGGAGAAGAGGAGGAGGGCGAGGGCGAGGGCGCGGGCGCGGGCGCAGTGCCGGGGCAGGGCGGCTGAGGCTGGGCCGAGGAGTCGAATGCTACCCTCGGCGCTCCGAGCGGTGCCCTGGAGCCCGCCTAGCAGGTCGTGCCCCGCTGCACCATGGCTACAGCAGCGCCCCTCCGCCCCGGGAACGCTGTGGGGCTGCCCCGCGGACAAGCCAGACTGACAGACCGGGTCCACCAGTACAACTTTTGTGGAGACCTACCCAGTGTGATCAGCCCCAGCCTGGCCTGCCAGACCGCTCCCTCTGGGATAAAGGCCTACCCCGCACAATGCCGAGTCTTCAGTCTTCCCGTATAGTAAGAGACAAACTGCCCCTTATTTGATGTCCAGCTTCCTGCACCAAGTCGCACAAGCCCTTCACCACAAAAGCACTATGGCTCAGATGCTCAGGTTCTTACTTTGGTGCCTTAAAGGTATGTAACTCCCACTTAGGCACCTAAAAAACTCTGAGGAGCTGGGCCAAGCTGAAAAGTCCCAGTCTTATTAATCTCTCCTCATATGGAAGTGTTAGAACTAGATTTCCTATTAAAAAGCAAAGGGGGAGCTGTATATATAAACTTTGGGAGAAAAGAGATGTTTTTAATGAAAAAATCTTGTCTGTTTCAAAGGAGATGATAAGTTTAAAAATGCCCAGTGAAAGAAGCTAGAATAAAGTCAATCCTAAAAATGGCCTGGCTAATGTACATTCATTCTCCACAAGCGCTTTGTACATGCAAACTTAAACTTTATGACCATGTAATTTAATCAATGTGCCTAGAGCAGAAAGAATAAACTTAAAATATATATATTCCAATGAAAATTACAGGCATCATTGTCATGGTTAACCATTAAGGAATGGTTGGGAAAAAAAAGAATTATAGTGGAAAGACAAATAGGGATAAAGGGTAAAATTTTCAATATGTGACTAAGGCTATGTCTACACTACAGAACTTATGTCACTCAGAGGTGTGAATAACCCACCCTTCTGAGCAACATAGGTTACACCGAGATAAGCGCCAGTGTGGACAGCGCTATGTCGGTGGGAGCGCTTCTCCTGCCGATGTGGCTTGTGCCGCTCACAGAGGTGGTTTTATTATGCTGATGGGCAGAGCCATCCCTAGGGTATGGCCAATCGGGGTGGCTTCCCCAAATTGCTGTACCCTAGGGACGGCTCTGTGTGTGTGTCATGCGGGGGGTGCTAGGCCAGCCTGAGGTGGGGTGGGGTTAGTATGCGGGGCGCCAAGCTGGCCTGGGATGGTTGTGTGTGGGGGCATTGTCATAGAGCGTCATCACCAGATGCGCTGCAACATTGTATGTGTAGATATGCCTGTGATGTTGCACTCCATATGATTTTATAAAAAATATGCTAATGAGTGTGAATATGATGTAACTGGAATATGCTTCATGCAAAAGGTCTCTTGTAAGGTATCATTACAAATCTTATAATCTACCGAGTGTGGTCATCCTAGTTGTATAAATGTATCATTCTCGTATCTGAAACTAGAAATATGAAATATAACTCTGAGGTCCTATTGTAATTATGCAAAGTGTGGGCCATTAATGGTGGTTTGGAATCTTGATGGTTCCCATCAAAGAGGACAACTGGTTGTAAATGCCTCTGTTTACTTGCAAGCCTTCCTGTGAGTCAGGCTAGGAAGAATGACGGCTTGGGGTCTCCCAGGACCATGTCACCTTGTACTGGAATCCATCTTAAACCTGGTGCTTTTCCATTTAGAAGGAGGGGTGGGAACCCAGAGAGACAAAAAATTTGGGGGGAGGGATAGCTCAGTGGTTTGAGCACTGGCCTGCTAAACCCAGGGTTGTGAGTTCAATCCTCGAGGGGGGCATTTAGGGATCTGGGGCAAAAATTGGGGATTGGTCCTGCTTTGAGCAGCGGGTTGGACTAGATGACCTCCTGAGGTCCCTTCCAACCCTGATATTCTATGATTTTTTTACCCTATACTATACAGATTTCACAAGGGAGACCATTGTTTCTCAAATTGGGGGTCCTGACCCAAAAGGGAGTTGCGTGGAGTGGGGTGCGGGGGTGTCACAAGGTTATTTTAGGGGGATTGCGGTATTGCCACCCTCACTTCTGCGCTGCCTTCAGAGCTGGGCAGCCAGAGTGCAGTAGCTGTTGGTCAGGCAGCACCCCCAAGGCAGCAGCGCAGAAGTAAGGGTGGCAATACCATATCATGCCACCCTTCTGCGTTGCTGCCTTCAGAGCTGGGTGGCCAGAGAGTGGCGGCTTCTGACTGAGGGCCCAGCTTTGCAGGTAGCAGCGCAGAAGTAAGGGTGGCAATACCGTACCCGGCCATCCTTACTTCTGTGCTGGTGCTGGAAGCGGCTCTGCCTTCAGAATTAGGCTCCCAGCCAGCAGCCACCGCTCTCCAGCTGCCTAGCTCTGAAGGCAGCGTTGACGCCAGCAGCAGCACAGAAGTAAGAGTAGTGGTACTGAAACCTCGCTTACAATACCTTGTGATCCCCCCACCACTCCTTTTTGGGTCAGGATTCCCTACAATTACAACCCCTGAAATTTCCGATGTAAATAGCTGAAAGAATGAAATTTACAATTTTTAAAATCCTATGACCATGTAATTGACCAAAATGGACCTTGAATTTGATAGTGCCCTGTCTATGAGGATCTGGGTCTTAGATGCTTTTGAAAACTTTAACCCAAAACAATAGAAAACAGGCAATTCCAAGAACTAGTTAGGTCTGTGAATTTTCTACTTTGTGATATTCTCAGAGTTATCCTAATTATTGTTAAGACTTTTGCTGTAGCACTGGTAATATTATGAAAGTGGTTAAAAAGTGATGAACTTGAATGAACTACTTCTGAAGTATGCCCTCCTATTGTTCTGTACAACTCACCCTTGTGTTAAACAGCTAAAGCACATAATTCATAACAGACAGTTTTGGTAGTGAGAGACAAGGTGGGTGAGGTACTATCATTTATTGGACAAACTTCTGTTGGTGAGAGACAAGCTTTTGAGCTGTTGTAGTGAATCATTGTTTTCCTTCAAACAGATACAAGGAAATGTGAGATAACAAAGACAGAATTATTTTATTGTTTGCAACAGGAGGAAATGTACTGCTCACATCTGGTAGCCAGACCAGAGGGATGGATCTGAGACCATTGCTGTCCAAAGAGAACATAAGGGGCTCATAACCTTCTCTATGCCCACCTAACCACCTTACATAGCCCACTGCTTCTAATGACAGGAAAGTGATAAGCAAAGAAAGCAATGTGAAAGCAAGAACAATAGGAAAACAATGTAGAAGAGAACTTCACTCCGATAATTCAAGGATTAATTATCATTAGTTAGCTATTTGTGAATTGGTTTGCAAATAATTAATCATTAGTTACTGAATGACTTGTATTCAGACTGCTCCATCAGCCTCTCCAGTTACAGCAGTTTTATTGCAGTTAAATCAATTGCTGAACTGGAACAAACACAGAGATTTTGCCACACTGAAATAGAAACTGTTTGGAGGATGTTTTGAAAATGCTAAGTCTAAAACATACAGATAATTTGTCAAATGAGCGGTTGGTGCCATTTATGTAATTGGTGTGTAACTTGATGCCTGTCGTGGAGCAGGACAAACTAATGCATGAGTTATTTAAGCAAATATTAGCAAGACTTCATGCTTTGCAGACCTCTGATATCCCTGAGAAGGAAGATTGAAGCCTTTACATCTTGCATTCAAAACCTGGATGGGAAAGTTTTTGGAACAAAGCGCTGCATTACGGGGCTAGAGAAGGAGGTAAAAGACTGTTTTAATACACATGAAAGGGAACACTCCCAAGCCCCAAATCTTAATTGAAAGTAGGATTTTTTTTTAGAAAGTTGAATGGAAACATTGGAAAACCAAATCAGGTCATAGTGTCATACAATTTGAGATTCCTGGGTGTACCAGCAGCGAGAGAGCTCCCAGAATTGTTAAAATTTGTGGAAACCTTGCTTATTCTATTGTTATATCTAAATATTGAAGGAGATCCCCAATGCACAGAAAAATGGTGCAGAATTCCACTGCACAATAGGAATGGCCGTGGCACAACAGGAGGGACTATAATAGTGACTGTATCTAATGTGATGGATAAAGCACAGATTCCCTGAGCTGCCAGAACAAAAACAAACCTTGAATTTGAAGGGGGAAAATCTTTATTTTATTGGTTTAGTGCCAGAACTTTAAGTAGAATTGTGGGCTCTCTGGTTGAAAAACAATATGGATGAAGGAGCAGAGATGGTGCCCCTGTTTACTACCCAGCAGTGGGTGAATCATGATAACAAAGCCTTTTGAGATTTAAAGCTGCCTACTTAACTTCTGCAAAAGATCAGCGGATAATAAAAATCTTACTAAAAACTCAAACAATGAGCAAGAAGATTATTTTTGTCTCCTTTTGCCTCCCCATTTTCTTGGCTCAATATTCTTTCCCTTAACACAAGATGTAACTCAGGAATTTCTGATAAGTGTATGTTGCAAACAAGCACATAGACACTTATGTAAATCCAGTAATAACTATCTGTGTGCAACCTGCATGCACATTATTACAGAGCACTTTGGTTCAAACTCCAAGAATGCTAGTCATATTGAAGAAACATGGGATTAAACCAAACCCCTATATTCCAGACATACCAAACTTTGTGGACCAGGCCTGTGATCTCTAGTATCAAGTAAACTAGTTGCTTCCCCTCTCTTATGCAATAACGGTGTACCTGCAATTGTTACTAAAGAAATTCACAAAGAAATTTAGGCTCCTAGAAAATCACTGTGATTCACTAAGCCTGCGTTGGCTACTGAGGTTTCTTATGCAATGAATTGGGAGAGATGGGAGCCTGGTGGTATGTCTACATTACAGGCACTACAGTGACACAGCTATGTCTTTGGAGCACTGCAGTGTAGACACTTATTACACTAACAGAAGGGGTTTTTCTGTTGCTGCAGTAAATCTACCTCCTTGAGAGGCAGTAGCTAGGTGGACAGAAGAATTCTTGTCGACCTAGCAGTGTCTACACCAGAGCTTAGGTTGGCCTAACTACATCTCCCAGGGGTATGAATTTTTCACATCCCTGAGTGCCATAGCTAAGTTGACCAGTGTATTAGATGTAACCCACAAGGAGGTTATCTTGGTTCATGGGTCTTTGTGTGATATTAATTCAGGGAGAGGCACACCGTCCCTGCGAGGAAGGGGGGCCAAAGGCCAATTCAGTCTGCTAGGCAAAAGGGAGAGAGAAGAGACACTATTTTGAGAGATAGGGGCCCTATTGGTGCGGGGCAGACATAGTATGTATGCGTGGATGGCCACCAGCATGTCTACTCAAAGGAGGAACAGTGTCTGAGAAAAAGGAGGGGGCTAGAGTCAAATGATTGAAAAGCAAAAGCCCAGGAAGAGGAGCTAGCATGAGCAGAAAGGAAGGTCCTTATCGGATGCTGTGACATTCTTCAAGGTACAGTCTGGACTGTTGAGCAGTGGTGTTGTGATGCATAGCCAGAAAGGGTTAAACATCCTGCAGGATGAATGACTCAAATTCAACCCTTAAAGACATGTGGGGGAATAATGTTTGTGTTTTTGCGTATTTACATGTATATGGTAATGGTCAACAATGTAATGAACGGTCCCTGTCTATTCTGATAATTCAGAGATCAAAAGAACATCTTAGTATTTAAATGAATTGTAAACACAGGATAGCTCTGTATTCATATCTCTTTGAAATAAATAGCAAAATCATCTTTGAATGGTGGGGGAACAAGCCAATTGCGTTATGTTAATTCGTATTGGTAAGTACCAGTGATGGACCGCCTTCAACGTCATCCTAATTACCTTATGTTCCCCGAGGGACTCCGACTTGTCAAAGAAGACATGAAATTGTATAAAAGATCCTTGGGTCATTCATCTCAGATCTGCTTAAGCTTCATCAGGGGATGTCTGAGTCGCAAGATGAGATCCCAGTTATGCTGGTACTCCCTTAATATGATATTGGACATTGGACTATAATCTGTGAACTATTTCTGAAAGAACTCTTTGCAACTACAAAGCTCAACCATCTCTGCTATGTAGCTGAACCTCAAGAATTAAACTCATGCTGTATGTATATTGATCTTTTAACTATACTTTCTCTTTTTTAATACATTTTAGTTTACTTAATAAGGATTGGCAGTATGCATGTGTTTGGGTAAGATCTGGAATATTCTATAACCTGGGAGGTAATGTGTCCAATCCTTTGGGATTGGTAGAACCTTTTCTTTTATATGATGAAATAAGATTTACAGGAATTTTCATCATATTTGAATTGGGTACCTGAATGGAGGCCTGAGGCTGGGTTACTTTAAGGAAACCATATTGTTGGTTTCTGGACAATCAGTGAGGTAATAAGGAAGCTGTTTTATGATGGCTTGGTAAATCTAAGTATTGAATTATCCACCAGCTTTGGGGTTTGGCTGCCCCATTCTTTGCAGTTCACACTAATTGAGTGACCTCAGTTGTCTCCCACTGGGACCCCTGTCACAGGTATCATAGAATCATAGAAGATTAGGGTTGGAAGAGACCTCAGGAGGTCATCTAGTCCAGCCCCCTGCTCAAAGCAGGACCAATCCCCAACTAAATCATCCCAGCCAGAGATTTGTCAAGCTGGCCTTAAAAACCTCTAAGGATCGAGATTCCACCACCTCCCTGGGTAACCCATTCCAGTGCTTCACCACCCTCCTAGTGAAATAGTTTTTCCTAATATCCTACCTAGACCTCCCCAACTGCAACTTGAGACCATTATTCCTTGTCCCCTTAATTCCCTAGCCTAGGGTACTTTTTGCACTGCTTTACTTCCAGAACAGTCACCTCTGGCCTGCTCACGTAGCCTTCAGTGTGTAAATTTACTCCCAGTTAAATACATGAGCACTCTGACCAGTCACTCATGAGTTACATACAAGGTGACACCCACAGATTTTTAGTCCCAGACTTTACCCCAGAAATGTGCATCTTGTACTGTCCAGCACTCTGCTGAACAATGTAAGCGCATAGAAAGTCCGTCATTTCATCAAAGGAAAATAATAATGCACCAAACCTTGTTATCCCAAATGGAGTTTCCCACATATTTTAATTCAAACACACACTGGTTAAGATAAAACAATAAGACACGTTTATTGATGATAGAAAGATAAATTTTAAGTGATTACAAGGTCATGTGACTTGGGAAATTCATGGTTATTATCAGCATGGGGAGGGCACTGGTGACCCTGAGAGTAGTATTTTACTCTATTATGTTATATTTACTTCCTATTTAATACAATTGCTCTGCTGAATACATTTTGTGTATTAGTGTTATTATTTGAGAGTCTCCACCTATCTGGTAAGTAACTCAGGGTCATCCTGTGGTTAGAATTTTCCTTCCAAACTGTCCTGGTGATTCTGCCAGGAAGGAGTGAGGGAAGTGGACGGCCCACCGAGTAAAGTCATATGGGAAAAGAATAAGGAAGTTATACCCTGTTGAGCCGAAGGTGGAATCCAGATGAATCCAGGCCTGTCCATCAAAACCCATAAGGAGATTGGCATTAATGGAGGTGTGACATTCTGGGGTACAATCTGGACCAGTGAGGGGCTTTGTCACCCCTGCCCTGCAAACCTGGCATGCCTTAAAATGCTTTGCTGCTATAGCTTCCAATCTGGGCTCCTCACAAACAACCAAACAGAATACAGGTTGCACCCTGAGTGTCTGTATGTAGCCAAAGCCCTGGTCCAGCAACTCTGACCTCAGCAGCCTGTTAGCAAACACTAGTCACACTTTGGCTTCCACCAGCCTTGGTTACCACTTTCAGCGTGACCCCAACATACTCCCAGTCCCGAATTTCCCCCCCAAAATGTGTTCTGCACTGCCCAGCTCTCTCCTGGACAGTCCAGGTATATTAGGTCTGTTGCCCCTCAAAAGGGATCAATATACAACAGTTTGCTACCCTAAATGGAGTTATCCACAAGGCTCACAACACTGGATTAATTTTGATTAAAGATTAAAACGAGTTCATTTAACTAGAAAGAGATTTTAAGTGAATACAAGTATAAAGCATTAAAGTTGGAAATGGTTACAAGAGAAAAAAGATAAAACACTTTTTGAACTTAGCAAACTAGATTTAGTTCAAGGTGAAATTCTTGCCAGAGGTTCCCAGTAACATTGCTGACCAAATTCTCAGATGAGGATCTGCTCTCCAGGTGCATAGGCTGTTTATTTTGTCATCTTAGGTGAAAAAGAGAGAGATGGCTAGGGAGAGAGAACTTGGGGTGTTTTTACCCCTCCCTTTTATATTCAGTCACCCTTTGAAATGCATTTTCCTGAGGGTTACCCCTGGATAAAGTTCATTCTCACTTTGAGGATGGAGACATAGAGTCTGGTGGTGAAAGAGGTCCCATGCTGCTGTTTGCTAAGATGCAGATCTGGTTGTTCCCCCCCCCCCCTTTGCCAAAGGATGGCCACTTGACAGGTGATTGCCCATCAGCTTCAATGACTCTTGGCTAGAGGTGTCAACTTGTCCTTTGTCTTTGAGAAACAGGTTTACCCACTCCCCAGACTTATCTGGTAAACACACTTCTGTCATGATTTCAGCTTATGTTCATAACTTTACATATAGTGTTGCTCTATACATTTCACAATGATATTATTGACCACCAAGTTGTTAATTTTCAAATGATACCTCACAAGGCATGTTTTGAACAAAGATTATTACAATAGTGTGTAGGGTGTGAATACAGGGGTGCACTTGGTCACAGGAGGTAACTGGGTGGATAGGGGCATTACATAGACGTAAACCAGGCCTGAGAATGGGATTCACATAAGCCAGCATGCTCACCTAAAATAGGTAAGGGAGATGCCAAGCCCAGGGGTATGTGCTAAGACCCACCCAGTCTCTCAAAGATAGTCGTCTAAATCCAGTTGTAGGGAGGCACCTCCCTCTGCTTGGGATTCTCAGTTGAAAACCCTCTCTTGGCATTGTGGATAAATAATGAAAGAATCACTGGGCAAGAGAGAGACAGCAAGCACACACGAGAATGACTCTGTAGCCTAGTGGAAGGTGGGAGACTCAGGGTCCAGTCACCCTGCTTCAGTGACTTTTTATTTATTCACGGTGAAATAACTTCAACAGGAGAGATTGAAGGAGCCCTATATCAGAATATCCCATAGCTCATGTAACTGAAATCCCTGTTCAAATCCCTTCTCCTCCTCAAGCAGAAAGGGGACTTGAACTGGGGGTCTTGTATATCCCAGGAGAGTACCCTAAGCTAGGCTCAAGGTTATGAGGGAGGTTGTCCTCCCCGCCCTTGCTATTTGGGGTAAGCTTGTCTATAGAGCCCAATCTGGTAGGTGAGCTCTGAGCATTCGTACCAGATTGGGCCCCAGAGGCAATTTAGATAGAGGAACACAATCTTCTCCTAGTTTGTGGTTTGCTCTGGGGCTTGGGCATCTTGACGCCTGGAGTGGAGCTGCAGTCTCAGGAAACATAGGTTCCTAGGTAACTTCTACTGCAAAAATATAGGTGCTGAGTGAGTTTAGATGCCGAGTGTTTGGAGGCAGCTGAGTGGGGGTTTTGTGAATCCCAATGGGACCTGACACTGGGATTTAGGCCCCTACAGTGTCAATGAGGTACCTAAATCCTTTTGTGAATTCACCCCTAAGAGTTCTGTATTTGGGAATAAAAGCTTTCTAGATACCAAGAGAAGTTCTTTCGTTAAAAATGTATGTTGAAATATTCTCTGTCATGGTTAAAACATTTCAATGAATCATAAACATCACTCACTTTATGTGTTGTTTTACTGCCTTCTATGTATAAAAATGTCTTAAATACTAATAAAAATAAAGTTTTTAAAAGTCAATCTGATTCAGTGGAAGCGTTATTTGTGGTCTCCTTTTAAATGGTAAACTCTTTAGTAAAAGTAAATCACTCTGTCACTGTAATCCAGAGTGTTTCCCTCCTCCATGATTCACCTGATCACCATCCTGAAAAGTGAGAAACCCAAGGTCACTCACAAGCTTGTCTCCCACGCTCCACCAAGGTGACCTGAAATCTCTTCATTGTTTCTTTTCTCAAGTGCTGCTGAATCATCCTCTCAGATTTGACCACTTACCTTTTATCATTTATCATTTATTCCCCTTTAGACTTTCCATTGTTGTCAACTTTCATCCGATGGCTATTTGCAGATCCCTCAACAGGATTTTCTTGTGCAGCCTCCTGATTGCAATGGCATTATCGTTGCTACTGACATTCCTTTTGTATCATTAACAGGCAACAAAGAATAGGCTTCCATGAGCTGAACTGAACTTGAAGATGTACAAAAGAAGCACATTTGGCATTGTTCATGCTGAATTATTTTCAACAATTACTATTTTACAGGTCTATGAAATGTTGAAAGATTAAGGGCGAAATACAATTTAAATACAGTTTTAAACCATTTATATATTTCACACCATTTGTCAATTTCACAGTTTTTACTAATTTGTCAAGATCTTTCTTTTAATTCACCTGTTTTGATTTTGTACTCATAATTAGACTTGATTGCTGAGATACACTGGGTGAATGTAAAAAGCAGAGTGGTGCTGCTCATTTACAAGAATATAATTTGGAAACCAATGCATTAACACTTCTTTGTGGTGGAAGAATACTGCATACTATTCCATTTCTGCAATTGTGACTCTTAAACAGTTCATATTATATGTGTGTGTGAATAAACAAGATTTATAATAATACAGAACAAAGCCAGGTACCAGTTATGGAGGCATGAAAGATATTTATGGGCAGTTTTTTTAAAAAAAACAGCATGATCTGGTACACCAAAAAGATGCTGAAGGAAGTGAGAGGTAGCAAAAACTTGATTAGAAACAATTGTTTGAAGGAGGCATTTGAAGAAAGTATGTTCTTTTTCTAGTAGCCATGTTAGAAGGAAAGAGAAAAATTTCATGCAGATTCTTCTGGATGTTCTTCCTAGTGATCTTCTATTAGATAATGATATTTGCTAATAGCAGTCTTTGATAACTTTTATCCAGGTAAGTCACCATCCTTCTTGAAAGACAAACATACCAGCTCTGGGAATTTGTTTTTTGCTTCTTTTGTGTAATCTATAGCTTCTTATTTTGTTCACAACTATTCATATTTACAACCTTTGCCAAAAATAATTTAAAAGGTATTCTAGTGGTATGACCAAGTAGCCTATAAGGCATCCTTTAGTACAGTGACAAGGGAAGTTACTTCTGGACATCCATCCTTTTTGAATTTTGCCTTTTCATTTCTATTGCAGGGCTACCAGATACATCTTGCTCTGTCCAAGTAGAAATCAGTGGGATAAAGCAGCAGCTCTCAACCTTTCCATGATACTGTACCCTTTTCAGGAGTCTGATTTGTCTTGTATACCCCCAACTTTCACCTCACTTAAAAACTACTTGCTTACACAATCGGAAATAAAAATACAAATGTGTCAGAGCACACTATTACTGAAAAATTGCTTACTATCTCATTTTTACCATTTAATTATAATATAAATCAATTGAAACATAAATATTGTACTTACATTTCATTTATTGTATGTAGAGCAGTATAAACAAGTTGTCTATATGAAATTTTAGTTTGTATTGGCTTCACTAGTGCTTTTAATATAGTCTGTTGTAAAACTAGGCAAATATCTAAATGAGTTGATGTACCTCCTGGAACATCTCTGTGTAGCCTCAGGGGTAAGTGTACCCCTGGTTGAGAATCACTGGTGTAAAGGCTGGAGTAAAGAGATCAACTTTATCTTATCTAACTGGAACCAGGGCCAGATGGGGTAATCAAAAATTCAGATAATCTGGAGAATGGGAAAGTGCAAGGCTGAAGTGCCATCTAATGGCCACAGGAGAGATTGTTTGCTTCTGGACCTATGTGCGCTAGTTGTTTGGTTAACCAGGGTTCTAATATATTTGATTCCTTCTGCATTCAGAGACACAGGACTTCGTACATTCTTTGTAAATAAACAAAACTGCATCAAAGAAATACCTACCTGTCACCAGTTTCTTCTCCTAACTGGAACAACCTACTAGACCGCAAATTTTTGGCTAGCTGCTTGTCAAAAGAGGCAACAGCATCTTCTTTATTCTATTTTTTGATCCAGTAATTTAGTAACTTGGCAATTCAAAAGGCAATAACATACATTGGTAAAGCCTTGCAATCTATACATCACCTTACTGTAATCCTCTATCAGAATTAAACACCATTAAGCCAGCAATCTCATCTTCCCATTTACAGGATCTGTAATAATTTAATTTTGTATTTGTCTTAGTGGTAAAAGCCAAGACAACATTTTATTCATATGATGTATCTATATTATGTATTGATTGATGTAGCTTGTTTTATGGGTGGTTATTTTTTTTCTTTCCACTTTTGTAACTGAAACCATCGATCCCTTTTTAGGACCTACTACATAATGAGATCAATGGTAAAGTCTGAATCAAAGCAAAGACATTGATTGAGTCAGCACTGGCATGCAACAGAAGAGAACAACAGGGAAGAAATATTTCAGATATTCCTCCTTAGGGCCAAATCCTAGGGCTGTGTGAATGCAGTTTTAAGGGGAATATAAGCACATGTGGTCATGTATGCTGTCTGCTTACTAGGTTGCACTATCGTGAGAATGGTATTCCTGCCCTACAAGTGGGAGGGAAGAAGCTTGGCTGGAGGGAATTCTTGCTCACTATACAGGAATAAGGGATTGGGTATTGAGCTGCTTTTTTCCTCCTGGGACACTCCACTGATTCTCCCCCTCTTTCTGTCCCAGATGTGTTTAGGGTCTGCAGTTTTAGGACTGAGAGAGAGAAAATTCAGAATAGGGTCCTGAATTTCTTAATGAAAAAATAAAAGCCAATAGTTGGAAGGGAGGCTGACCTCTATGGATGGCCTCTATCTTACTCCCTCATGGGCTAGTAGCCATTGGTGAAAAGGGAAAATCTTTTCTCTGATGGACTCTGAATCCTCTCCCTACCTCCTACTTCAGTGTGAGGTCCTTTTGTCAGTGAGGGGCTCACACTCTCTTTGGGACTGTAGGAGAATCACAATATGCTTTCGTGGGATATACTCACACCTTTTTGTCAACTGCTGGAAAGGGGCCACATCCACTGTGATTGAGTTGGCCTCGTTAGCACTACAAAAAGTAATTTTCCCTCTGTTGATATTCACCCCCTCTTGTCAACTGTTGGGAATGGGCTGCATCCACCCTAATTGAATTGGCCTCATTAGCACTGACCCCCCACTTGGTAAGGCAACTCCCATCTTTTCATGTGCTGTATATTTATACCTGCTTACTGTATTTTCCACTCCATGCATCTGATGAAGTGGGTTATATCCCACAAAAGCTTATGCCCAAATAAATTTGTTAGTCTCTAAGGTGCAACAAGGACTCCTCGTTTTTACTGATACAGACTAACACAGCTACCCCTCTAAAACCTGTCACAATATACTTAGTACTTCCTGGATATTATCCTTAGCACCCTGTAGAAGACTCAAGCTCTTCCCTGGGCCAGAGGGACAAGATGTGTGACTATGAATTTTAAACAGCCACCTCAGGATTCCATTAGGCTTGCATAGCTGAGGAGTGGAGCCTGGCTGTGAAGCTTTGGTAGTCACCACACTGGGAATGCACCAAGATCAGAATTAAGCCATTAGGCAGTAATTTTCACTTAGCCAGAGAAGACTCCATTGACAAATATGAATATACAAACTTATCTTAAACATGATCTCTTTAACGATGACATGTAAACATGATTTTAACAGGTCCAGCAAACTTTGGATAAAGTCCAAAGTAGAAAATATTTTATTCACAAAATAAATATTTATCACTGAGGGCACATCAGACAAGTCACTGAGGGCTGGATCCAAAGCTCCTTAAAGTCAAACTCTTTAGCCAAGCTCTTTGAGTCTCCTCTCATAATGTAGGTTTTCCATTCCTTTGATCATCCTAGTAGCCCTTCTCTGTAGCTGTTCTAGTTTGAATTAAACTTTCTTAAACAGGGAGACCAGAATTGCACACAGTATTTCAGGTGAGATCTCACCAGTGCTTTGTGTGATATTACTAACACTTCCCTGTCTCTACTGGAAATACCGGATTGCATTAGCCTTTTTCCTGACTACATTACATTGGTGGCTCATAGTCATCCTGTAATCAACCAATACAGCCTGGTCTTTCTCCTCCTCTGTCACTTCCAACTGATACATCTCCAACTTATAGAAAAATTCTTGTTGTTAGTCCCTAAGTGCATGACCTGGCACTTTGCACTATTAAATTTCATCCCATTTCTATTACTTCAGTTTACAAGGTCATCCAGATCTTCTGCGTGGTATTCTGGGACTCCTTCATATTGGCAATAGCTCCCAACTTTGGGTAATCAATTTTGAAGACTTAAAACATTACTATCTGTGACATACCTGTGGCTGATAGCCCAAGCCACAGCCACAAAGCTTTATAGATCTGCTATTGTTTTTGACCCCCACCCCATCAAGTTTTCATCTTACAGAATACTTGAAATACAGATAGACTTGTGCAGCATGCTCAGCATACCCCGACTACACATTATTGCTTCCTTAGCTCAGCCACAATCCCACATGGCTAAGCCTTCTCCCAGCTGGGGCTTGTTATTTCAGTTAATTCCACTGAATTCTTACATTGCAGGCCAGGCAGAAAGGGCCTAAACCCAACGCAACTTTCCAACCTTGCCTGCCATTGTTAACCCTGTGTGGTGTCATTACATCTCCCCATAGTCCCTTAGCTAGGGAGAGTGGACAAATTTGAGCTTATGATTGAAGGCTTGAAGCCCCTCACTGCCAAAAAGCAGAAGCTCAGCAATGATTTACTTCTGTAACCCTCTTCAGAACCTAATGCAATACTCTGAATACAGTTGCACAGAAATGCTCTAGGTGGAGCTTCAGCAC
Organism: Lepidochelys kempii; assembly: GCF_965140285.1. Lineage (NCBI taxonomy): Eukaryota > Metazoa > Chordata > Testudines > Cheloniidae > Lepidochelys > Lepidochelys kempii. Next base: position 63,192,596 of record NC_136382.1, read on the forward strand.
CGACTGAGGCATTGAATAAAGTATGTCCAGGAGCCACCCGCAGCAAAACCTAGCATAGGCCTGCATTTCTACCTAATTCTCTCCAGCTACATACAACCAAACAAAAGAACCACTTATAAAGAAGTAGGAATTGAACTAGTTTTTCCTTTCTTATGAGCCCTTTTCTTTCACTTTTGATCCAATGAACATATTTCTGTGTATTTATTTGTTGGATATTTCCTTTTCATTTTATTTGATAAAACCAACTTTTGATTTGGGGCTACTTACTCTTCTCTTAAAATGTGTTTATTGCCACCAAACAGTAGATAATAGGTTGAAATTTTCAAAGCTGTGCAGAGATTTAGCCATTTAATGGAAGAAATGTGTCTAAATCCCCTAAACTGTTTTGAAAATCTCAACCTTATATTTTAAAAATATGTCCTAATCTGTTTTAGTAGGCAATAATTCCATAGGCAATAATTCTGTACTGAATTCTATGCCAGTAGACTGTCTGCACAGAGTTCAGTCCAAGACCAGGTCCCAGAGTAGACTATACATTCTATGGGGCGGCAACTCTCTTTATTCTGTGTTTGCAGGGCGTAGCAGAATACATAAGAATTTAAGAACGGCCATACTTGGTCAGACCAAAGGTCCATCTAGCCCAGTATTCTATCTTCCAACAGTGGCCAATGCCAGGTTCCCCAGAGGGAATGAACAGAACAGGTAATCATCAAGTGATCCATCCCCTGTCCACCCATTCCCATCTTCTGGCAAAGAGAGGCTAGGGACACCATCCCTGCCCATCCCAGCTAATAACCATTGATGGACCTATCCTCCATGAAATTACCTAGTTCATTTTTGAACCTGTTATAGTCTTGGCCTTCACAACATCGTCTGGCAAAGGAGTTCCACAAGTTCACTGTGCATTGTGTGAAAAAACACTTCCTTTTGTTTGTTTTAAATCTGCTGCCTATTACTTGAGTGGATGTTTTCAGAGAACTATTCACAATGACTCCAAGATCTCTTTCTTGAGTGATAACAGCTAATTTAGACCCCATCATTTTATATGTATAGTTGGGATTATGTTTTCCAAAGTGCATTTCTTTGCATTTATCAACACTGAATTTCATCTGCCATGTTGTTGCCCAATCACCTAGTTTTGTGAGATTATTTTGTAGCTCTTCGCAGTCTGCTTGGGACTTAACTATCTTGAGTAGTTTTGTACCATCTGCAAATTTTGCCACCTCACTATTTACCCCTTTTTCCATATCATTTATGAATATGCTGAATAGGACTGGTCCCAGTACAGACCCCTGGGGGACACCACTATTTACTTCTCTTCATTCTGAAAACTGACCTTTTATTCCTACCCATTGTTTCCTATCTTTTAACCAGTTACCAATCCATGAGAGAACCTTCCCTATTATCCCATGACAGCTTACTTTGCTTAAGAGCCTTTGGTGAGGGACCTTGTCAAAAGCTTTCTGAAAATCTAAGTACACTATATCCACTGGATCCCCCTTCTCCACATGCTTGTTGAACCCCTCAAAGACTTCTAGCAGATTGCTGAGGCATGATTTCCCTTTACAGAAACCACGTTGACTCTTCCCCAACAAATTATGTTCATCTATGTATCTGACAATTTTGTTCTTTACTATACTTTCAACCAGTTTGCCCAGTACTGAAGTCAGGCTTACTGGCCTGTAATTGCTGGGATCACCTCTGGAGCCCTTTTTAAAAATTGGAGTCACATTAGCTATCCTCCAGTCATTTGGTACAGAAGCTGATTTAAATGATAGATTACAAACTACAGTTAGTAGTTCTGCAATTTCACATTTGAGTTCCTTCAGAACTCTTGGGTGAATACCATCTGGTCCCGGTGATTTATTACTGTTTAGTTTATCAATTTGTTCCCAAACCTCCTTTAATGACACCTCAATCTGGGACAGTTCCTCAGATTTCTCACCTAAAAAGAATGGCTCAGATTTGGGAATATCCCTCACATCTTCAGCTGTGAAGACGGATGCAAAGAATTCATTTAGTTTCTCCACAATGGCCTTATCATCCTTGAGTGCTCCTTTAGCGTCTCGACCATCCAGTGGCCCCACTGGTTGTTTAGCAGGCTTCCTGCTTCTGATATACTTTGAAAAAATTTTGCTATTACTTTTTGCTATTACTTCTTTAAACTTTTTCTCTCTTTTTGTCAGAAAGAAGAACATCCCATTTTTAAAAATATAGGAAATGCTAAGAGTTGGTGCCATCTGTGTGTAACTTTGGTAAATCTTGAAAGATATGTGTAACAAATATTCATGTAAATGGATCATAACAAGTTTCTGTACAACCTATCAGAATATATTATATAATATACAAATAATTATAGCCAATCAGTAAAATGTTAAAAGGACCTTAGGGTCAAAATTTAGGTTTTGTATTAAAACATGTTTCACAAAACCTAATATTAGAGACATTTCCATTGAAAAAAAAAGGGAATGAAAATATTTTTAATTAAAGCATTTCCATGCAGTGTTACCACTCAGTCTGCATAAAAACCTGGAAACAAAACTGTCTGTAAAGGCATCCATCCAGCTTCACGCTGTCCAATCTGCAAATAATTATTTAATATTTGTAACTAATGCCATAGATGTACAGGAGTAAAATGCAAAAAAACCTAGCAACACAAGTGGTGAAAATAATGTAGATTTTACATCTATTATTAATTATTAATTATTATTATTATTACTCTATTTATATTACAGTAGTGCCTAGGATTCCTACTCATGGACCCCATTAAAACTAACAAAAGGAAGTATGACAGGACATGGACTTGGTGGGAAGTCTGTACCCAACCAGGCCTGCCCCAGAAACACATCAGGGCCCTGTCCCTCCACACCAGGTGTGGGGAAGCAGGCTCAGCCCAGCAGGATCCAAGTGTGGAGGGGCTTAGTTTGGGGGAGATCCAGGTGTGGGGTGAGAGGGTTCTGTGTCGGGCAGTCTGGGTGTGGGTGGCTCAGAGGGGGGTCTGGGTGTGGGGGGAACTGGATATAGAGGGGCTTGTTGTTGGGGGTTCTGGCTGCAGGGACAATGGAACTCTGCAGGGGAGGTCCAGGTGAAGATGGGGTCTGGGTGTGGGGGGATGGGGCTTGACAGGGGGATGTGGGTGTGGGAGGCTTAGCAGGGGGGTCCAGGTTCTGGGAGAATTGGACTTGGTGGATTGGGGATCTGAGCACAGCTGGTTGGGGCTCAGTGTGGTGAGTGTCCAGGTGTGGGGGACTCATTGGGATGGTCCAAGTACACGGGGTGGGATTGCTGGGGTGTGGGTTCGAGTGCAGAGGGCTCAGCATGGGTTGATCAGGGTTCAGGGGTCCAAATGCAGAAATGTGGGGCTCAGCACGGGGAGTCTGGGGAGGTAGGGCTCAACGGGGTGGGGGGCTCAGTGGACGGGTCCAGGTTTTGTGGGTGAGGCTTGGCAGGGGGGTCTGGATATGGGGAGGTCTGGATGCACAGAAGTTGGGTGGATGCGGGAGCAGCTCCCCATACACTGACTCCTCCCCCTGCAGCTGAGGAGCTATGGGGGCAGGAAATGGGGTGGGTGTGGAGCTGGAGGAGGTTTCTGGGGGCTGGTCTGACCCGGTGCCAGCCCTGGTCACTCCATGAAGGGAAAGTGCGCTCCTCCCCCACTCCCAGCCCAGCTGGGAGTAGCAGCTGAGTCCAGCGCAGTAAAGGAGCCACTGGCCAGAGTGTCCCCAGCCCAGGTAGGGCTGGGGAGGGCCAGGTGCATGGGATGAAGCTAGGTGGAGGGGAATGGGGCTTGGAGGAGTCTGGATGCATGGTAGTGGGGCAGACCAGGGGGTGTGTGACCTGGGACATCCCTAACCCCATCACCCGTGATTTACCTCTCCCCTGGCTGCCCCAGGTACCTGAAACGATGTGCCTGCGCTGCTAGGGAGAGGTCCATGACCGCTCTTGCAGCTTCCCTTTGCTTCCCCCATCAGAAAGTCATTTTTCTGTGGGGAAGCAAAGAAATCTGCAGGGGACATGAATTCTGCATGTGTGTAGTGGCACAGAATTCCCCCAGAAGTAATATATTGATTAGCATCTTAGTTGTCCATTATCATACAATAAATATATTTGGTTTTAACCACTAAAGCTCCATTCTGCAAATGTTCCACTATGGCAGATCCTTATAGCCACCTCAAGTCCTACTAAAGTAATTGTAGTTCTGCACAGTTATAGGGCCCACCTGTGAGAATCAGAGCCTTCCAGAAAAAGAATCTGGTTCTGACTTGCCTGATTCATCCTGTTTTTCTAAATCCTTTTTTTTCAGCTCCTATTCATCCACTTAGGAAATAAAACATTCAAGTCAATCCATGTCCTAGAAAATAAAAATATCCCTGTGGTGAATCATGCAGAAGTTAGCAGATTATAATGGAGCAGCCTTAATGCCCTTTCCCGTGAATACCAGTTAAAAGAACATTTTAGAAAGAATTCTTGCCAAGGTGTTTTTTATATTTAAAAAAATGTTACTATGTTTAAAATAGCTTACTTGAAGCTAACAGTGAAAGCTATTTCCTTTATTAATGTTTCCTCCTGTATTATGGCTGAAATGTATATCACCTACATAAAGCTTGAATAATTGGGTGTGCAGGAGTAATATTGACTCCCCAGCCTAGAACCAGGGTATAAGGATGGATTGTAACCCCATCCCTACCGACTCCACCTGCAGCTCCTACTGTAATTTTTTAGCGTTAAATAAAGTCTCAGCCCTTCTTTGACACCTCTGTGAGGTATCAAGGCCACTGAATCTGTGTAATTATGGAGCCTGTAAACCCTGACCCCTTCCTGATTTCAACCTCTAGCATGTAGACCCCCTTTACACACAGGAGTCACACAGCCCATTTGTGTGGGTGCTCTACCTACAATTCAGCATAGGTGCAGATGAACTGGTTCTGGTCAAATTTTACTCTGTGCATATATATGGGTTTGGTGCTTGGATTCTAGGGTGAAGAATGTGGTATCTAGACAGATAGTGATGGGAAAATGGCACTGATTTTTTAAAAAAAACAGAAACATCTTTTTAAAGTATTTAGCTTTTTTTCTGAAGATGGATACGGGGGAAAGGGGGGCAATTGGAGAGGCACCTATAAAACTCAACATGGATTTTAAATAGATATTTTAAAATCTTATATTGGCCAAAGTGTGCCAGGGGAGGAGAAAAAGGAAAGAACATAATACTATTGTTGTAATTCTTAACTTTTCTATCCCTTTTTTATCCCTTATAAAACATGATCACAGCATGAGGAGCTATGTCAGATCAGCAGCTTTTAATAAAACTGCTCATGCTTCTAATCCATTAAGATTTTAAAATTTCATAACATTATTTTTTTTGAAAGGGGATGTTCATTTTCTAGTTGAGAAAAGTTAGATCTGACATTACAGTTGAAGATCATGTGACCTCAAACAAAATGGCTGCCAATATATAGTAAACTGAAGAGAGGCGTACAATTTCTACAGTGTTTAAGATTAACCTCATTACATAACTGGTTTACATTTCTAATCCAATATATCAGACTCTAAATATACCATTTCAAGCCATTTGCTTTCCACACAAATAATCACTGGAGGCTAAGAATGAGTAAAAATATGCATTAAGAAATATGTTTAATTAAATTACTGAAGAACTGTCATCTTTCTGGGGTAGTGTTCTGAAATTACATAAATAGAAGCTGCCTGCACCCTTGGGGAACCCAAAAAGGAAAAATTAAACCCTGGAAAATAAAATCTAGGAATATATATTTACATAGAAAGATTTTCTGAAAGCTGTCACTGACCCTTTACCAAAGATCTGACTTCATAGGCATCACTTTAGGTTTTCAGACATATCATTTTTTAGCATTATATTTCACTCATTAAGCATAAATGGAGTCACTGAATGATCAGCAGGGTTTCTGAATAATTCCTAACTAAAACACACTCTGGTTTGTCTCTCACTTTTGCATTAAAATTAAAAAAAACACAGGATAGAGTTTCCAAACATTCAGTACATTAAAACCCTCCTTTGGAAATAACTAACATTTAAGGAAATGTTGAAAATATAATAGAAAAAATCTCAACAGAGATAGAAGAAGAGGAATACCCAAGTAGAGGAGAGATGAGGTAAAGATCTTACAATGTAATGAACATACTTTTCATATTTTCTTTGATAAAGAATTATTTTACAGAAGGTTTTAAAATCATAGAATAGGTATGTATGCATATCAAATCCCCATTGTATACATTTGAGTATACATTGGTATTCTGAACATAAGAAAAATGCTTATGAATGTGTGCTGAATCACTGGCATTGCAGACATTTGGGAACAAAGTCAGTGTCTCTCATTTCCCTTATTAAATGAAGGATGCTAATTCCAATGTTACAGAGGAAGAAGAGTCAAATCTTGGGTGGAATTCACCAATGGCCTAAGGCCCCAACACAGAAGAAATGCCATAATCCAGTTACACTAGAATGCTAGACATCAATGACCTTACAGAAAGCTAAATCACACACAGACGCTTCAAGGGTGGCTCTCAAGAGGCTTCAAGGATGGCTCTCAGAGTCTCAGCAGAGCACTGCAGAGGGGGTATGCCTAATGGGTCTGTATATAGCACGAGTCCACAGGGCCCAAACCCCACAATGGATAGAAATTGCAGTGTATGACTTCTAGGGCAACATATTCATGTGGAAGGGCCTGGTCAGAACTGGGCTCGTGTGAGTGGCAAAACCTGTTTTTCTCATTTGTGTCCTAGGGGCTCTTGGATAACGCTCTCAGCTTCGGTCTCTCCATGAGTTAAGAGTCAAATGGGTGGGCTGCAGCAGCAGGTTACTCCGGCGGGAATTCTGTGCCACTGCACATATGCAGAAATTTATGTCGCCCACAGATTTCTTTGCTTCCCTGCAGAAAAATGATTTTCTGACAGGGAAGCAAAGGGAAGCTGCAAGAGCCGTCATGCACCCCTCCCCAGCAGTGCAGGTGTATTGTTTCAGGCACCTGGAGCAGCTGGTGGAGAGCCAAATCACTGGTGGGAAGGCTGGGGATGCCCCGGTCAGTGCCATGTCAGACCCACCCCACCCCTTTCTGGCCAACCCCTGTGCATCCAGACCCACCAAAGCTTCTCCCTGAGCCTTACCTCCCTGCACCTGGCCCTCCTCAGAGGTGGGGAACCCTGGCTAGTGGCTCCTTTCCTGTGCCGGGCTCAGCTGCTAGTCCCGGCTGGGTTGGGGGAGGGGGAGCGCACTTCATCTGTGTGGAGTGGCCGGGGCCAGACCCACCCCCAGAACCTCCCCAGCTCCACACCACCCAGCGGCTCCTCCATCCACCAAACCCCCCTGCATCTGGACCCCCCACACACCCAACCCCTCTGCTTAGCCTCACCCACTGTACCTGGAACCCCTAGTGATCCCCACACTTCTGCATCTGTATCCCCACCCCTGCACCCAGACCAACCTCCACTGAGCCCTCTGCACTCGAACCTGCCCTGCCAACAATTCCAGGCCCTATGTACCTGGACCATCCCAACAAGCCCGCACCTGGACCCCTACCCCACTGAGACCCATTCAGCTGCACTTGAACTCCCAACCCACCATGCCCAACTTCCCCAGCACCTGGATCCCCCACCTACACCCCCCTGTTGAGCCCCATTTCTCCACACACAAACCCCCCGCCCGTGCTGAGCCCCAGCCACCTTCACCTGGAAGCTCCATTGCCCCTCCATCTGGAATCCCACCCCAACAAGTCCATGTGTATCAAGATCCCGTACACATGGTTCCCCCCACTGAGCTGCTTGCATCCAGAGTGCCTCACAGAGAACCCTCTCTCCCCCACATCTGGATCCCCCCCTAACTAAGCCCTTCCACACCCGGATGCTGCTGGGTAAGGTAAGGGTGAAGTGGAGCTTGAGGAAGTGAGGGCTGCTGTGGGGGAAGTTGTACATGTCATGTACAGGGAATTGTACATGTCATGTTTCTGAAAGGTCAGCTACCATAGCTGATACTATTAGGGTCCCTGGGCTGGAGCCCGGAGTAGAGGGTGGGTCCAGGTTCCCCCCTTTGCCCCCTGATTAATCACTGAGATTGGGAGACAACAGAGACTGTGCAAGGAAGGATAGTTTCTCCTCACCTCCCTTGCTGGCTTATGATGAAAATGGCTCAGTAGACTGTGACCCTTGTCTCTAGAGAGAGAAGGGTTACGTGGAGGGTCACAAGAGCCTCTGAGGCTAGAGAAATCCGCCAGGAAATGCGGGACCCACGGAGGCAAGGACAGAGCTTTGTCACAATATATATATCTCAGTACTATCACATACCTAATTTGAAAAGTTAGGCTTATTCAGTGATATGTATAACAGTACTATCACATACCTACCAGTGACTGAAATAGGTCTTTCGGTCACTGGTAGGTGTGTGATATTACTGTTTGTGTTTACAAGTTAAAAATTTGCTCTCTAGGAATATTCTCTAATATTAAAAAACACCCCCAAACCCATGCACCACAGTTGCCAGTTAAGTTACTTCACTGGAACATTCTGGGAAAGCAAACACAGTGGAAGCATGAACATAGCAAAAACATAGTACTGTTTCTTATTGGAGTGCATATGCATAAAAAGAGTGACATTTAATCCTGTACAGATGATCCTTAGAGGCCTCTGTATCACTTAAGTCCCACTTAAATCTTATTTTAACTTAGGTGGTGCCTAGACCTTGTTTGGGTCTTCTGCACAGAGGTGAATTTCCTAAAAAAGCATCAATATTTGCAAGTTCAGTTCCACCCTGTTGCACATTTAATGACAAATTCAGATATGGTCATTAAGTGAGTGCAGCTCTATGGACATCTATGGAACTGCACTCACCTACATCAGATCTAAATTTGGCCCATAAAGGTATGTGGTGTTGTTTAATCTCTTTTGTGCATATGATGCGTTTATGAGAATAAACTTGTCCTTTCTCCAGTGGGAAACTGGAGGCTAGGAGAGGTATGGAGAATGGAAAAAATCATTTTACATTTCCTCATAGACTGACGCTGGTCTGCATCCCAAAAATGTCAGGTATTGGGAATTCAACAGGAAAAAACTTGTCTGCTTGGGTCAAAGACTAATTTTCAATTTAGTATTTCATGCTTGCTTTTTAAGTTGTCAACTAACCAACTCAGAAAATCACTTCCATCATGTTTCAGATAGTATCTGAAACAAAAAACATAGTGCCAGATATTACCCTGGATTGAAGTCAATGAGAGCCACATATCTATCATCAAGGGTAGAATTTGGCCTTTGGTAACGGAAATGGTTCCTATTTCCACCTCTCCATCTTTGTCCTTTCAAGATTTCCTTTAGCACTTTATGCACAAGTCATGAATGGAGAGAGTCCAGAGAAGAGCGACAAAAATGATTAAAGGTCTAGAAAACATGACCTATGAGGGAAAATTGAAAAAATTGGGTTTGTTTAGTCTGGAAAAGAGAAGACTGAGAGGGGGCATAACAGTTTTCAAGTATGTAAAAGGTTGTTACAAGGAGGAGGAAGAAAAATTGTTTTTCTTAACCTCTGAGGATAGGAAAAGAAGCAATCGGCTTAAATTGCAGCAAGGGAGGTTTAGGTTGGACGTTAGGAAAAACTTTCTAACTGTCAGGGTGGTTGAGCACTGGAATAAATTGCCTAGGGAGGTTGTGGAATCTCCATCATTGGAGATTTTTAAGAGCAGGTTAGACAAACACCTGTCAGAAATGGTCTAGATAATACTTAGTCCTGCCTCGCGTGCAGGGGACTAGACTAGATGACCTCTCAAGGTCCCTTCCAGTTCTATGATTCTATGATTATTGCTATTTTCTAAGACAAAAGACTCCATAACTTTTTTTTTTCATGGCTTATCCTTCTCTTGATCAATTAATGGCTGAATAAGGTAAGTTATGATTCAGTAGAGCTACATATTAGGTGTATTGCTCTTATAATTAAATAAATTTGTCTGGCTTTTGCATTTATTTCTACTTTCTACACAACCGGTCATATCTACATTGAATAACCATGTGATTTTTTTTTTTGCTTAACAATAGTCCATCTTCACTCATTTCTCCCCCCAAAACCACACACACCATCTTGTTACCCCCATTTGTCACATCATGTGCACATTTGTTTGGCAAACTCTTTGGAAGGGAGATCATTTTCTTCTATCTGCCCTATATATAGAGCACCTAAGAAACTTCTGAGCTCTGTAAAAATAATAAATAATGTAGACTTCTCAGATTCCTTGGCATGAACATTTTACAAAAGTTGCCAATATTTATTCAGCTAAGTTTCTCATTCTGTATAAGATGACTCACTCGTTGTCCACATTATACATATATTATTGCTGAGTCACTTCTTATGTGACTCATGGAAGAAATTAGTCTTCTGTCGTGGCTTGACAGCAGAATGGGGAGGGCTTTCCATGTGCAGAGGGAGGCCTGGAAAAGAGATGGTTTGGGGGAAGTGGACAAATGCAGTATCAAAAATGCATCATTTGCAGAGTGGAAAGGGGCTGGGGAGATATGATTTAGTAAGAATAGATTTTAGCATGACTTTTAGCTGAATGACTGTGGTATCTTGAAACAAGATGTTAGTTCATAATTTAGATTTCATTTGGGACTGTAAATGGGGCATGATATTACTGTGATTCTCCATCATTAACTTTACTCTTCATTCCTTCTCCAGTAACATTGGTTAGTAAGGGCTGCAGAAGTGAGAGTTTCCACCAAATGGTCTTTATTATTAAAAGAACTTGATTTCTGCAGTTTTGAAGTAATCATCACAAGTAACTTCAGTGGCAAAGAAGTGTCAGAGTGACACAGGGAGTAGTGGCACTTCATGAGGGTAGAATCTGAAGACTGAATTGCATGGGCTAAACTGGGAGTTGGGCATTTTGTATAGCGTGCAGCTGAAAATATGGAACCTGTTGAATGCCTTAAAAAAAGCACAAAAATAAGAGGGTAGGTTTTGAGGAGCAGGTATCTGTGTAAGTGCTGCAGTGGATTTTTAAACACAAGAGTGCAAATTGAACTCCTAAGCTTCAGCAGTATGTACATTTAAGGAAGTATGAATAACTAAAAGCACACAATGTCTGAACAATGCTTTCCTCTCCAGTTTCATTTATTACAAATCGAATGCCAGGGATTTGTCAGTCTGTGAACATATTTGGAAAATGGTTTCATTGTTGTCTCTTTTAAAAGTCTTTTATGTGAAGAGTTTATGAATTGGGAAAAGGCAACCACGGCTACCCACAGCTAACCATAGCTTCAGCTAAAGGGCAGCAGCTGGAAAGGGCAAAATTTTTATCTTAAGTGGTGGGTCCAGAATGACCAGTTCTCTTCCAGATTCTTTTAATTTAATGGTAAACATTAAATTTTATAATTACTGAGTGGTGGTCAATAATGGCCATAAATAATAGCACCAAGATTGTTCACAGCAGTTGGTCTATGGCTTTGTGCACATTAGTAGCCAGGAACGCATATTGTGGGGGTGTTATTGCTTAAGTATACTTTAAAAAAATGCATAGGCTCTTGTATTGGTGTAAGTACAACAACACGCTTCTCTAAGACAATCAGAAAACATTTATTCTCTAATAGCAGAGTAAACAATTACAACTGAATTTCATTTACATCCATCAGGTTAAATGGACACCCATCAGGTGTGTGGTATAGAAATAAAATTAACGGAATGAAATATTGTCATGGGATCTGAGATACCTGCTTTAAAAACAAATGCTGAAATAATTTTTGATAAGTTTTTTGGCATTATCAAGAGATGTACTTATTTAGATTTAAATACAAACTCCTGAAAGAAGGCCTATCCCAGGCTCCACATGCTTTTGCTACCAATTAAAAACACAACACAAATCATAGCAAAACATAAACAGCAGCACCTTTCTCTCCTTCCCCACATGCTGCCAGGCTCCCTCAAAATTATTCCACCTTCAACTGCCTCAGCCCTCCACAACTGCTTACTCAAATGTCTTCTCTTTGCAGTGGGCCCAGGCGATAGACAGGTTCAGGGTATTTCAGACCAAAGCAGGGGAAACTTCATCTTGGGACAATGGACATTATCTCTAACACTGAACTGTCGGAAAGGTTATGAAGTGTTTGGAATGTAACTCTCTGGTTATATTCTGAGCTGCCCTGAAGAACAGAATCCTCTATGAAGCTGAGTTTGCTATTGGAGGACTCCAGTGTATTATATAAAAACTTCAGCACTTTCTTACAAACTGTAGGATGATCTTGAATGATGATTTGACCTGTTGTGTGTGCAACAGTGAAGTTGGGATATTGTGCACAATACATGGCTCCACCATTTAATAAGTGAACCCTGAGTCCCCTTTTGAGATTAAACTTAAATCTTAAAATATACTGGGACTTCTGGAAAGTGCATTCAGAGTCAGCTCTGAAATCTGCATCTTATCCACTTCTAATAATGTAAACTCTCTCTTTCTAGCTAATATTATCTAGGTGCCATTATTAGATAATTGAATGAATGTAATAATTTACCATACATCATCCCCAAGCTTCTTAATATGGTTTAGTGCCTTTATTTTATCCCTCCTTTTTCTCAGATTGAGAGGTGGGGAGTAGTCCTCCATATCCCTGCTGTAACCATACAGATTCTTTTTCTTTGTTTCTTGTCAACTTCACTCTGTGAGGTCCAGCATTGTAGCCATATTTCCACCCAAAGAAAACTGGTCAGAATGCTCATTGCCCATTAAGCCCCTCTTAAATGTACAAATACGATTGCTGCGGGTTAATGCAAGCCACTCCTTTCCAATCAAGGTGGAGCACACGGCCTCCTTTTTACTGTCATCCATCTTACTCAGCCCTAGGATAGAGGTTTGATTTCTCCAGGTTTTTGGTTTATTATTTCTTCACAAAGATCAGACAAACATAAGATTTGGAAAGAAGAGGTGCAACAATTAGAGGTGTCAAGAAAACAAGATATGAAAGCAATATACAAAAAAAGGTTACATTGTATGGAAACAGATTTAGGCCAACAGAGCCAGTGGTAAAAAAGGCTACCAATGAATTGACAACAAATGCCAAAGAGGTGCTGCTTGTGACATTCCCCTGGTGTAATCTGGACCGGTAATCTGAGAGGTCACTCCAAACCTTGGCTCTGGGAGCCAGCCTTACCCTGCTGCACTGTAAGAACCCCCACTCCTGGGCTGTTCACGCACAGCCTCTGGCATGTAAGCTGCTCCTTGGATTGTGCAACTGAATGACACTAGCCAATATCTCCAGTCCCAGACACAACCCTAGGAACCTCCGTCTTGCAGTGCCCAGTTATGCCCGCTGGACTCCATAGGCGCCGACTTCCTCACTTTCCCCTGGGTGCTCGACCCGCCCTCTGCCCCAGCCCTGTCCCACTCCACCCCTTCCATGTGGCCCCGCCCCTGCCCGGCCTCTTCCCACCCCTGCCCTGACTCCAATCAAAAAGGATTAAGATGGTGAAGACACTGCAGAAGACAAACAGATGATAGGATGCCAAAGAAAATAATGCAAACACAGCTAGGGTCAATCAGACCTAGTGAATGACCACTGATTAGATGGCAGGACATCATATGCAGGGCATGACCAGGCTGGGCTTAAGGGAAGAACAAGCTATGGGCAGGAATGAAAGGTGATGCTGTACTGCTCCAGGCTTCTGCAAAGATGTTTTGGGATGAAGAGAGAGAGAGATTTCTTCATTTTCCCTTCTCTACAGCATTGCCCTGTACAATCAATCTTCTACCGCAACTAGAATTGGCTTGTCAGCTACACATCTACACACACATTTCTACCTTCCTGTTTCCCAGCCATTTCTTTTTGTGCCCTCTATTACATTTGTAGCAGCACAGTTTTGTTTAATCTTCCATAAAGTACTGGTATAACAATTAATTATTTTTACCATGAAACCTTTTAAAAAAAATCATAGTTTACATTTTCAACTTGTCTCAGAATGCAAATATTTCAGCCTTCCCTGTAAACATGAAAACCTGCTCATAAATCATTTGAACAATATTTTATTTTATGGCAAGTTTCTTTACATTCAACCAAATGTTTCTGCCATTTGGTTTCCAAGCATCTAATGTTGCACAATGGAAATGGAATGCGAGTCTGGCTACAGGATATGGACAGGAGTGGCTGCAGAAACTGACTTTAAGGGCTCGTCCTGCAAAGGTTCTGCATTTATATGATTTCTTGGTGTAAAATTTCACATGGCTGCTAGTTGTTTCTCTCTAGAGAGTTCATAGTATCTCTGTATAGTGTACACACAGGCTAAAATGCAGATCTACAAGATTATGTGTCTGTAATTTCTCAGTATCAAATTTCTTATACTTAACCATTGGGATTTGAACGTTCTTGGTCCCTTGCAGGATTGGATGTTTCATATGCATGGACTGTAAAGAGAAATAAAAAGAAATCTGGATTTGCAATAGTTTGGACGTATGGCTTGTAAAATTTTATACTGAGAAATTACAGACACAAGACATGTGAGTGGGCCCAAGATAATAGAAACTCATTGCAAAAATTGAGAATGTGACAATAGAAACACGTTGAAATGAGGTATGCTCTTGATCAGAAGAGACCAAAACATGGGAGAGATATTCCAGTGTGTATATTACTAAACTTTCAGGGTTAGTGATGCAGATGGATAATTAGAGAGAGAATAAAGGGAACTGGCAGGTATTGTTTGATATCTTGTCAAAAGTATTTTGTGGCAGAGCAGACATATGACCACTGTTCCGGTTCATCGCCTGCCTGCAGTCAATTCTGATCACATCCCTCACTTCTTTTCAATAGCTGCATCTGAGTCCCAAGAAAAATGTTATTTTTATCTGAAGTTGTACATGAAACACAGATTTCTTTTTAGCTTTCTCTCATTGCTGTAGGCACACATCAAAGTATTCATTTTAAATGGAAGATAAAGGCAGCATTTGTTTAACATCAGAAAATGGGCCCACACAAAATCTCCATGTCTAACCCCCGCTCAGGTCCTGGGGTTGTCCAAACTCTTACTTGAGCCCAACTCTATTTACAGTAATATATATATATATATATACACATATATAAAAACTATTCAATTTAAACCAACTCACAATACAATACTATGATTTATAATTAATATCCCTAAGAATAGAAAGAAAATGCTGCTTAGTGACTATAAAAAACAAAATAATGTCAGCAATAATCCAGATGCACTTTCAGAATATTTGAATACAGCATTTAAAAGGTTTTAAGAGCCTTAAAGTACTCAAGAATATTTTATATGGAAAGTCCTCTAGCTTCTTAGTAATGTTGCCTGAGGCCACCTAAACAAATAGAACAAGCTTTTTTCTTCCCATGGCTTTAGTAAGTTTATTGCAGCTCTGTAATGCAATGAAGCAACATGAACTCTTTGATATATTTTAAAAGACAAACATGAAATGGGAGGGAAAAATTAATGGATATGAGATATGTGGCTTTGGAACTTAGCAAATAATAGAAGAAACCTTAATATAAGAGAAAAATCTTACAGTATTTGTGCTGCCAGACTTTAATAGCATGTAAGCATTTCAAAATTTTCTATTTCCTTACTGCATCCTTTCCAAATATACAATAGTTTAATTGGATTCAATTCCTGGCTCTGTTATACAATTCCTATCTGACTTTGAGCACATATTAGGACTGTTCATGAGAGGCGCTAAGTGACTTCAGCTTCAATTTACTCAAATCGGAGTTAAGAGCACTCAGCACGCCACAGAATTGGACACGTAATCTCTCTGTACCTCAGTTTACCTATATGTAAAATGGGATTAATAATACTTCTCTCTCTCACAGCAGCGTTGGAAGGCTAGAGTCACTAATATTTGTAAAACATTATGAGATCTTCAAATGGAAGAAGCTGTATTCAATAGGCCTGATTCGGGCTGTTGTACTTTACCAATAAATATTTAGTAGGGCTGGACTAGGAATATCAGGATAAAATACTGAATAGAGAACATTTAGGTGAGATATTAAGTTAAATAATTTCCCAAAGTAAAATCTATTAGACTGTAGAATCAGGTGGGAAGTCATAGAAGGTCCACACTTAAAAACAGTCTGGAAAACCACTGGAAGATAGAATGTAGGAAACAATCCTGCATCGAAAGGAGAGTGGACTAAACTATGTAATGGGGAATGTCTAACAAATTCTTATGACCACCATGCTGCCATCAAGAAATTTTAACAAATTGTTCCTGGTTATACAACAACTAACCATAATTAAAGTTTGGGGTCCTTTGGGCCCTTTGCTGGCTCTTCAGCAGCGGCTAACCAATAAACTGTTGGGTGATGCTATTTTTTCTGCCCCCACAGTGAGAGTAAGGACTGCAGCACTGAGCTCTAATAAAATAAGCACAAAAAATAAAATTGATGTTAAGGCTCTTAGAATACAAGGGAAAATATTTTTGCCAAATAATAAAAAAGACAAAATTGGAAAGGAAATAAATATTATTTAAAAGGTTCTAACATGGTATTAGAATGAATGCAACATCTTTAGGACCAGTCTTGCAAAGTGTTAAACTCGTGCATTGCTTTGCCCACGTGAGCAGTCCCATTGATTTCAATAAAGTGAGGTATAATTCTTAAATCTTTGCAGAAGACAGGAGCATTATTAGTTTATAAGATTGTGCTTTAATCTTCAGGATATTGATAGTCTGTTCTAGAGCTTATTTGGAAGTCAATGAGAGTCTTTCCAATGACTTTCATGGATCAGGACCTAAATAGACACTGCGTGTCGTGATTTTGTATCTTATTTTTATTTTAAATCTTACAGCCAAACAATGTCTCAGGATCTCAATATATATAATAAAATATGAAAATAGCTTTAAAAATGTGCTTGACATTCATATCCTTTGGCTGCCAGCAAAGGAAAGTCCAAATGTCACATTCTGCCCTTCCTGTGCCCGTGCAATGTTATTTAAGTCAGTGGCATTACATGAGCATAATGGAGAACAACACAAGCCAGTTCAGCAGCAGGGATAGATCATGTGGTGGGGAGAGGTTAATCAGAGGGGTGATTGGCCACCTGGCTGGGTCTGGAGACCTAGGAGGATGAGGGTAACAATGACAGGAATATGTGACTAGCTAGAGACACAATCTGTAGGTTTCAAGGGTTGTTTTTTTTTTTTTTAAATGTAAAGAACATTATTGAGGATGGCTCAATCCCTATTAGCCACTGACTGGTAAACTGAGACATCTCTTTACCCTAATCAGCTCAGAGAAAATCTGCCACATACCTGCCAACATTTGAAAGCTATAAATATGTACAGCTGGGTGAAGACTGGGACCCACTTTAACGCAACTGAAATATATTGGGTTAGGATGACTTTCTGAAAGGGCAAGCAGTCTGATTTTCTTCGGTCTCAAACCTTGTGTTGTAATTTTCACTTGTGTGAAGCAAGTGTAAAAAATGCCACCAGATCACAATGGTGGCCTTTGACACCCACTTTGTGCAGACGGGTAGACACTAGGCCAGGCAGTAGAAAATAAAGCTGAGAGTGAGGGGAATTCAAAACTCAGCTGAAAAATAGGATTTTGTCATTTCTAAACACCATCAGCTGGCATGCAGGCAAAGCTCAATGTGAAAGAAGCCCTTATTATGGATGTACTTTAATAATGCTGCAGATGAAAACAAGCTGTTAGGCACTGTGGCCTGTATCTTTAAAAATGGTCCTTACTTGCCTCTGTTCCACTGTTGATTTGCGAGGGTGTCTAGATCCTTGGCCATAAATAACTGGGGTGACCAGCATGCCTGGCAGGCCGTGGTACTGAGCCCCCCAACTCAGGCTCAAGTCAATGGGAGCTGCGGGTGTGCAACATCTCTGGGAATCAGGCCTCCTCGAAGTGTCCCCTATGGGAGCCACCAGAATTTAGAGACAGCCAGAATTAGCGGCTACTATTCAGTAGGTTGTTCCCTACTAAACTACCTGACCGTGGGGACGGATCTAAAGCCCGGTTTTCAGACCGGGGTGGGGCCCCGTTCGACCTGCCGCCCCCCCAGCTGGGAGGTGCAGGTTGCCCCCTGGAAACACATCCACCAGCTGGCAGAGCGGCAGCACTACAATTCCCAGCAACCACTGCGCACGCCCCTCTCATCCCCCCGTCCTGCTTTCGTCTCCTGCCTCCCGCTCCGCTCTGGGTGTCTGCGCTGCGGCTGCGGCTGCTGCCAGGCGAAGCGGGAGTCCCGAGGCGGAGGCAGGGCTGGAGCTGCTAGCGCCTCTGGGCTTCAGCGGGGTGAGCAAGGCGGGCTAGGTCCTGCAAGCAACCCCCCAGCTCGCAGCAGCGGCTTTCAGCTGCAGGAGTGGAAGCCCCCTTAGCTCTTCCACGCCTCCCCTTGGCTGGAGAGAAGCGGCGAATGAAGTGAGGATGGTTATCCGGGTGTTCATCGCATCCTCCTCTGGCTCGGTGGCGGTGAGTGATGGGGGGCGTGGGAGGCGCACCTGGAGGGGCAGAGGGGCAGGCGGTGGCTGCGGCCAGCTGGCTGCTTGGGATCCCCAGCCACCCACGCTGCTATCGCTAAAGCTGGCTGGGGGGATGGCGCTTCCCCGCTGCAAACATTCACGGTATGCATCCGATGAAGTGAGCTGTAGCTCAGGAAAGCTCATGCTCAAATAAATTGGTTAGTCTCTAAGGTGCCACAAGTACTCCTTTTCTTTTTACACACAACTCTGCTGCTCATCAAATGTTTGGAAATTCCAAGGAACCACTTGGATTTGGGTGGGGCCAATTGCTTAGGGGACCTACATTTCAGATAGTAGTTAGTGGTGGACAGGGGTGCCTTTGTTGATAAGATTTGGTGGGGTGGAGTAAGAAAAGAGGTCTCAAATTTGAACCATAAATTCCACGAAACTACAGTATCTGACAGGTTTCAGAGTAGCAGCTGTGTTAGTCTGTAGCCGCAAAAAGAAAAGGAGGACTTGTGGCACCTTAGTCTCTAAGTACTCCTTTTCTTTTTACAGTCTCTGAGGAACTGCGTTATACAAGAATTATTGTTCTTTTTAACCTCTGAGGATAGGACAAGAACCAATAGGCTTAAATTGCAGCAGGGGTGGTTTAGAATCATAGAATCAGAGCTGGCTCCAGGCACCAGCATTCCAAGCAGGTGCCTGGGGTGGCAATCTTAAAGGGGCGGCAGGCCATGCGTCGTTAGGGCGGCATGAGTTTTTTCACCACGGTGGCAATTCAGCATCAGCTTGTATCTTCACAGTCCAACGGCAGCAATTCGGCGGCAGCCCCCTTCTTCGGCCACCCGCGGCGGCAATTTAGTGGCAGCTCCCTTCTTCAGACGGCAATTTGGCGTGCTGCTTGCGGCAGCAAAAAGTGTAGAGCCGGCCCTGCATCGAATATCAGGGTTGGAAGGAACCTCAGGAGGTCATCTAGTGTTTGGAAATTCCTCAAAGCAGGACCAATCGCCAATTTTTGCTCCAGATCCCTAAATGGCCCCCTCAAGGATTGAACTCACAACCCTGGTTTAGCAGGCCAATGCTCAAACCACTGAGCTATCCTTCCCCTTTAGGTTGCTTATTTGGGAAAAACTTTCTGTCAGGGTGTTTAAACAGTGAAATAAATTGGAGTAAAAGACCTCTTGAGGTCCCTCCAGTCCTACAATTCTATGATTCCCATAATTTAGTTTAAAAACAAGCAGAGCAGGATATCTGCTTGGTATTTTTTTTGTTTTTGTTTTTTAAATAAAGTGTATTTCCTCGTTTTATTATAAGAGTATTGCTGTGATAGATTGTTTCCTCTCTCCTAGCAGAAGTTCTTATCATGGTACAGCCCTCCCTGTTGTTATTCTACCATTTCCATTCTAAACTTGATTTAGACTAGAATGTTAGTATTTACTGTAGCATTGCTTCCAACATAATTATACTTGGTTGTATGTAGTCAGTCTTCATCTAGCACTGGCGTACAAAAACTTTACTGTGAGAGAAAATTTATTTATGCTGTTCCGCTTGTTTTTTGTTTTTTGTATCAGCCTGCCTGCTTTGAAATGAAAGGTATTTAAAATGTCCAGGGAGGTCTGGGGTCATGCGTGTGTGCTTGGAAAAAATTAAAATGACTAAAGAAAGTATAACAAAATTGGTAAGCTGACACTTAAAAAAAACCTTAAAACTCTTCCTTAAGTTATTGATGAGATTTCTTGAGTAAAACAGCCTAGTTTTACCACAAGTACTCCTTTTCTTTTTGCGAATACAGACTAACACGGCTGCTACTCTGAAACCTAGTTTTACCACTGTTAGTCACGTCCCATGGATAGAGAAGGGGAGTCTTGCAACAGCATTGCTTTAGTCTGAAATACGTATTTTTCCTCAGGGCACTGTAACAAACAAAATAAAGTCTACTGATAATTACTGGAGGCTTTTAAAAAAACAAACAAACAAACCACAGAACAACCTCAGGACAAAGGCATATCTGCAAGTTAACAAGTATTTTGAAGTGGGCACAACTCTTTGAATTAAATTTTGAAGGGCATCAATCATTATGTCCTTTGATAGTAGCTGAAGTCCTTACAGTTTTCTCTTGGTTAATTAATTATGCATGTGACCTATAAATATCCATATTCCTATTTAAAATGACAGCTTATATTTCCATGAAGACAATCGGAATGGAAATGCTCATCTGAATGTGTTCTTTAATGAGAAACATCAGAGGGCTTCAGATATAATTGGTATACTTTATGCTTGAGCAGTGCTATTATTGGCATTCTTTTTTTTTTTTTTTTTTTTTTTTGTAGAGTGACAGTGGACTTTGTTCCCCACTGAAGGTTTATGTATTCTCTTCCTTTGGTCTTCTGTTGTGCACTGTTTGTGTTCAGGTCAGTTGCATGATGACAGGTTTCTCGTCTGATACAGTTTGGCATGAAGTGCTTGGAATGCTTAGTATTTTCATGCTTACAGCTAATAAAAACGAATTATCCATTTCAGTAGCCTATTGAGCAAATACAGAATCTCTTCAGAACTTTAACAGTACATGCTCAGTGAGCATTCATAATAGAAACACTCCCTCCCATTAACTGGCAGTCAGTTCATATTGTAGTAGTGCAATATTGATATGTTTAATTTGTCTCATATTTATTTCAAACCATAATGACCTATTTGAGTTTTTTGGGGGGGCTAGGGGAGGAGAAGCTTGGTCCAATAATCACCAGCTAGAATAGTTAAGAATAAGAACATAAGAACGGCCAAAGGTCCATCTAGCCCAGTGTCCTGTCTGCTGGCATTGGCCACTGTTAGGTGCTTCAGAGGCAATGAACAGAACAGGTAATCATCAAGTGATCCATCCCCTGTTGCCCATTCCCAGCTTCGGGCACAGGTAGGGATGGCTGGGCTAATCTAGCTAGTTATTACCTGACTGACAAACAAGTTAATTTTTACACCAAGATCAGCAGCAGTTAGAGATTCCCTCCCATTACCCTGCCATCCCAGTTCTGGGGTTGAAGTGAAGTTTAATTTTCATGTCAATTCATCCACTGGCTTTTCTGCTTTGGCTGCCAGCAGTAGGGCCAATTATGATGGTGACTTAGATGACGTGTACCATTAGTACTGGACTAAGACCACCAACTCACTTTATATAAGCTATTGTACGGCCATCTGATAGGAAAGACTTTCATTTGTTAGTATCTTTGGGCAGAATAGAATAGGTGACATAAAGGGGAAAGGCACTGCAACCCATTACCGATTCTCTACTTTAGTAATACTCTAAAACAGTGAAGTTTTAAAACTTATTTCTTGATGTTTGAGAAGACCACTGTAGAATCAGGTATCAGAGAAGGGAAAGACCAGCTAGGTCATGTCCATACTCTTCCAAGTGCATGGAAAGCCGAGCCTGCATCTTCTCCCGTGCAATTCAGGACACAGCATTATCTCCCTGTTTGCCAAGGGCACTAGAAAATAATGAAACACCCCTCCAGAACCCACACCAACAGGTCTGGAAGGAACTGATGGTTTGATTTCCACTCCTTATGACATCTTGGGTGAAGTTGTAGGACATTTGTAGGCAGTTGTAGGACAACATCTAGGACTGTTCTCTCAAGTGCATTTGCTAGTGCTTTGTCCAATCAAGTTTTAAATGTCTTAGGCAATGCTTCTTCCATCATTTTCCCTAGGAAATTATTGCTGCCCTTCTGTTCTGCTGTGGATGTACAGTTACCTTCTCTTTCTGTTCCATTGTTTGTAGATAAACTAGTTCTATTTAGTGTTAAATCATGCTGGTATGTCATTCATCGGAATGTTGATTAGTAAGAAAAGACTCAGGTGGCTTGGACATATCAAGTGAATGCTGGAATACAAGATCCCGAAGCGTGCGCTGTACTCTGAAGCTCAAGAAGTGTCTAAAATAGAGGCAGACCACTGTGCAGATTTCAGGATGCTTGCAAAGATGATTTAGTATCCTTTGGAATCCTTTGGATGATTGGGAAAGAAGTGAAGAATGTCACTCTAATTAGCAGCGTCAGCTTGCATGTAGATAGATGGAGCAAGGCATTGCGAAGCAGACTGGATCGGGCTTTGTGAGGACTGGCGTCAGAGGAGGAAAGAATCTGCTGCTCGGATTCAGAGCATTGTTAGTGTATGGGTGTGCCTTATCTGTGGACAGGCCCATCGCTCATGTGTCGGACTTAGCAGCAATCAGAGAACTCATTGGCGCATACACCTTGCTCCGCAAAGAGCGATGGTGCCATTGATTGAGTTCTATTTACAATGTGAGCAAATTAAGATTATTTTTGTTATATTTGGAGTTTTCATAATGCATATCTGAAACAGGAGTGTCAACAAAAGGAAATATGCACACATAAGAATTTACAAAGAAATATCTTTAGATGTTGGGACTTAAATTAGTGACTGATACCTAAAACATACCTTAGACTGAAAGGCACTCTCTCTTCCTTGGCTGGCACTAGATTTTGAGCAAAGATGCTATATACAAAAAAAAAAAAAAAATGTAATGTGGATGTCTCCATGCCTGTGTTTGTAGTACTGACTAGGGGATGGGCAGTTTTTGAAAATGAAAAACATTATGACTAGCTGGTATTTGCAGATATAGAAATAAAATAGTTTTTTCACAGTTATGCAAAATCCTGTTATAACAGTTATTTATCAATATTGGTACTTATACAAGGGCTGTCTGAATTCTGATATACCATCATTTTTAAATGTGTGTGATTTATTTAAGAAATTTATACCTTTACTACCTGTTCCTTAACAGTGCACGGCTTTGTGCCAGAGGCAAGATTCTGTAAATCGGTAATAACGCCACTGATGTCAAATAGATTTACATGATATCAGAATCTGGCCCATTGTAGCTATATTTATAACATTGAGATCAATGTTCTGTAACAAGGTGTGTGGTATGACTGTTTTGTTTTTCATTTCTTAACCTCACTACTGGTGTAAGCAGTGCCAGGATGAGCTCCACCCTGACATCTGGTGGTGAGGTGTGGCAAGTTGTGGAAAAGAACTTCAGGAGCCGATCTCATTTGCATAGGCACACCCACCCCGCCTAGAATGAGGCCATAGCTGCCCAAATGGTCACTTTGGCTGCTGTGGGATCCCCAGTGTCTCTGTTATTGGGGCAGGAAGAATAAATTGTTATTATCCTGATTATGGGAACTGTGCTTGGAACTGTACTTGGCCTTTTGTTATGATGGAGGGACTCACCATCAACTAAGTAGCACTCGCTAGGCAAGGGTCATGGGTTTTAAAACTCTGTGAATTGAGAGAGGCTGGGGACAAGTATTAATACTTGGTGGCATGGGCCCCTTGGTGAGGGCCTTACATGCTAATTGCACTTCCTCCTCTCTCCACTGTGGAATATCAGAGCTAATTTTGATTCCATTAGGAGTCTAGTTACAGGCAGCTGAGCTCACTTTGGGCTAATGGTGCACCAGCACTGAGGCTCCCCTACTACAAGCTGAATTCACCAAAGAGCTGAACTGACTAAGAGCTGAAATCACTGAGTGTTGTGTTAAGTAGTCGGGGAGCCTGAAGATATATTGTGGAGCAGTTTGCGGGATGGCTGGAGTGCCTTGTGGACAGGCTGGTGGAGCAGTTCGTAGGACGGCGGGAGCCGCTGGTGGGACGCGGAGCGGAGCTGAGCGAAGGAGTTCGTGGGGCGGCTGGCGGAGCGGAGCGCTGCTATGGAGCTATGGGGCGGTCAGCTTCAGATCATGTAAGGTGCCTCTTACCCCCGTCCCATCTCCACCCAGGTTGGGAGGTAAAGCTCCACAGATAAACTTTCGAACTCTGGGGCTGCCCTGACCAGGGACAGAGACTTTTGGGGCATTGGACTTTTGGGACTTTGGGTGATTTGGGGTTGCTGGACTCAAGAACCAAAGGGAAAGGGGCATGCCCCAATTTGCTTGGGGTGGGTTTTTTTGCTCATGGGTTGTGTTATGAATCCTGTTGGTGGTGTTTCCCCAACATAATGCCACATTGTTTCTCTCTGTTATTAAAAGGCTTTTTGCTACACTCAGACTATGTGCTTGCGAGAGGGGAAGTATTGCCTCTTGGAGGCGCCCAGCGGCGGTGGTATATATTTGTCCCAGGTCACTGGGTGGGGGCTCGAGCCGGTTTGCATTGTGTTATTGGAATGGATCCCCTAGGTATTGAACCCGGCCCTTGTTGCTGCCAACTCTGACAGGCAGAAGGGTTACACTGGTATTTTGGTTAAATTACTAGTTTTGTTTTGTTTTTAAATAAAGATTCAACAAGCCTACAATACTGGGTTCGGTTTCTTTGTTATCTACACAGCAATGTGTTGCCAATATTCTAACAGGGAGATTTAACAAACCTTCTTCCTCTTTAGCCTGTGATAAGTCTGGTGTGAATGTGCTTGCATGGAAGGTGGGGTGAAGGACAGGGGAATGAATCATCTTATTTTCGTTTAAACAAAACCCCTGTATGCTAACCACGAGGAGAGGTGACATTGTTTGGCAAGCATAATGGTCCAAGTTTTCTCCAATATAATTCCTTTGAAATCTCCACAATTATACCCAGGTTGTACTAAATGTACTGAGCTGGAAATGTCCCTGAAAAATATACTAACCATTGCTAGCACAGTGTTCCCTTTGTTTAGGTGTATTCTCACTGTTTTGTTTTTTTCTTTTTAAATCCCTGACACTTAGTGCAATCTGACCTATGCCAGAGAAAAGAAAAATGGCCTGTCTATAAATATGTGTAGAAGTTCAAAGAATAAGCCCTCTTGGGGAGGGATGGTAAAATGGTATCCAGCAAGAGGTTGAGCACCAGAAGCAGCAAAGAAAATACCTCAACACTTCATTTTGGTGTTAGAATCCCAAGACTTTTCAAGCACATCGCTGTTTCTAGTCCTGCGTATGGTTGATGGTGAACTGTAATAGCTCTGATGGCTTTATTTTATTATGAAACCTGTAGATGCAAATGCTTCATGAATTTAAAAATATCCAGTAAAACAGCTTTAATTGGAATGTAAATATTCCTTTCAGTGTTTGCACCATACAGTCCCCTATCACTGCTTGTGGGCACTACAGAAAACCCTAAGGCCTTGTCCAGACTAAAATAAAAGTTTTTAAAAACACCCTAGTGTAGACAGGGCAAGTTGTAGTTTAACATATTTTAGGTGATGCAGTTGAAACCCAGTGGGAAACCTCGTAAAGACAGCCTAGCAGGTTTTTGCTGGCCCTGCCACCTTTTGCTGCTTCACCCTATACTTCTGTCCCTTCAGGGGAATATGTCCTGAACTCAGCCCTGGTCTACAGTGGGGGCGGGGGGGATCGATCTAAGTTACGCAACTTCAGCTACGTGAATAACCCCAATCTCTAACAATTGCACAACATGTGCTTTTAAGGTTATCTCTTTTCTCTGAATTCACTCATTCTGGCATGATTGTGAAATGATAAAGAACAATTCATACATTTTTAAAGATTTTATTTCTTTAGCCTGTAGAGCTAACAGTTCCATGAGACAATGGTCTAGCCCATGAATAGACCTTTTTTCACTAATGGTCACTGTGGCCCCTTTATTGGGTCTTGCTTCATTCTTTATTGTCACTACTGGCACTGATTGTAGAAGATCCTTAATCTATTAAGTCACCATGTCTGCTAACTGAATTTGATTTCAAACAGTTAAGGTTACTGACATATAGCATCCACAATGCAAATGTGAAAAATCAAGGAAAAGCAAAATTAAGATACTCCAATCACATTTGTTTTGGAAATTGAAAAATAATCCATAACCCATTTCTGTTGTTAGAAAGCAGTTGCGTAATCCAACTAAAACCCAAAGAGGTAAGAGAACCTGGAGCTGTGTTTGTATTCAGCATCAGGTTTGCTTACTTTAGTGACAAAAATAAAAAAAGACTTCAGTGTTGCTTTGCATGGGTACAAGAGTCTATCCACATGCAGCTCACTGCAGGATTTGGTCTTAGATGTCTGGTTTTATTCCTGTTACCCCTGCAAAGCCAACACAACCAAGAGAGTGAGTTGAATTCCATTCTATTTCATGGATCAATAGGATTGTGTGAAAGTTCTTATCTTAGGCAATCTGATTTAAAGGCATTTACTGGCTCTGAGGATCCATTAGCCAAAGTGCCTGTTTGGGCAAAGCATTCTAAGCAGCACAAAACTTCAGCATTTTTCCTTTACCTAGTTTCAGTATTTTAATTATTGAAACAAATTATTCTAGAACAAATCATAGGCATGAATTACATTGAATGCAGAGTGCAGACATCTTGTTCAAGGAAAATATCAAGTTAATGTCAGACCTCTTGGGCTGCAATGTTTTACTGTGTTAAGTAGCCACATCTGATTTTCTTGATTTTCTCCTTACTGCAGCAACGTCTTGACAGTCGTGTTAACAAAAGGTGCTGTAATAGCTGCTGTATCAGATACAGTAAGGGCTCGATCCAAAGATCCTTGATGACTTCAGTGGCCTTTGAATCAGGCCCCAATTGACTAAATACAAGGTTCACAGAATTGCATTGCAGCTTTCTGTGCCTAGTAATTAAACCTTAAAGGTATCTTATTTGTGTGTTTGTTTGGCAATGAGGGGGTGGGGGTTGGGGTGGGGGGGAGGAGTTCTTCAAAAAACAAAATATCTTCAGTTTGTATTTTTGCTAATGTTTTATATTGCTGTTCTTAAATGTAAAACTTTTGTGCAATGTTCTAGGCTCCAGCCTGAAAGCACCCTACTGATGTACTTTACAAATGTAATATAATGTCCCTGGGGTCAGCAGTGGGGATTGAACCAGATAGAAAAGTTGAACCCTGTACTGTCTGAGCTAAAACGCTCAGCTCTCTTAGAAAAAAAGATGTAGGAGACTCATAAACCTCTGTGGTCCAGCAAACCACACAGAGTAAATGTGGGTTACAAAATCGGAGGTCCAGGTCCAGCAAAGAGAATCAAATTTACTGCAAGACAATTAATAATAGGGCAAGTGAAGTCCTAGAATGGGATTAGGAACCAACAACTACATTTCCAATTCTGGATTTTTCACTAATTTTTCACATGGCTTTGGGCAAATCAGGTAGCTTTTCTACATCTGTGTTCCCCTTGTAAAATTCCAATAAGTAATGTTACAGGCTATGAACTAGCTTTTGATCATTTGAAGTTTAAAAGGCGTGTGTGTGTGAGTGAGAGACACACACCGAGTGGCTCATGAAAAGCTGAAGGATGAACAGCTCCGGCTGTTTGGAATCGGAGTCATCTAGACAGCACCTCTTTGAAATGCTTCCCCCTCCACCTCTGTGCATGTCAAAAATATCAGAAACATCATTAGTCTTGCAAAGTAATGCAAAGGGAATCTGTTGTACTACAGGAACCATAATAACTAGTTACTACGCTGGATTATTATCTCTGTTTCTCATATTGATGATTAAATCACATTCCCAGTTACATCTTACTGTGAAAATATTAAGCCATAACAGGAGATGTGATGAAGCCTTAGCAGAATCAGATGAACATACCTCTAATTTAATACTGATTAACTGCAGACCCACCTCACTCTTCTTTATTCAGATTTATAAAATGACAGGAGGTGACAGTCCTGGCATTCTTTCGTCTTCTATTTCGTTGCATTGCTGTTTTGACATAAGCACAAAAGAGAAACCATCGCAGAGTCCATCATAGAGCCATGCACGTTTCTGATGCTCTTGTTACATTTGAGCCTGCAGTGACAGATGTACTCTGCCTATTTTTGCTTCTACTGCGTTTCTTAGGTAAGGAAAGCATGTCTGATTCAAGACAATTTCTGTACCCACACTGGGGCTTTTATCACATGTGACAGAAGTGTAATTTTACCAAAACCAGTTGCATTGACTCCCAGTCCCCTGCTAGAAGTGCAAGATAACATCACTCGCCTATGTGCATCTTCGGGGAAAAAAGAGACACGAGAAGCTAAAAACCACCCCCACCCCCGCAGTATTGCATAACCATTCGCTACCTAGCTAAACCAATGGTTACTTGCCATAGCAACTGCTGCACTATGTATGCCACAGGAGAGATGCACTCTTCTCAAAATGGACATCCAAATAGCTTGAAACACCTTGGACATTTCAAAGTTTAAGGAAAAGTATGATGGTCCACTTTCTACTATCTCATCTTTAATACAGAGGTGCAACCCAAGGAGGCCCCATATAGGGCAGCAGTCTTTCCAGTCAAATAGGCTTTTGACTCCCCGAAAGCAGCTGCAGTGGCACTTAACCAGGCAGTTTGCCATAGCATAGTGCATATAGTTAGCTCTCTTCCTTAGAGATTTCTAATGTGCCTATTACTCCAGGAGCTAAGATTTTTTTTTTTTTTAAACAGCTCGGGTTCTGTTTGAATTGCTCTTGATAGAAAGTACTCTAAGGAAAGGTTTCAGAGTAGCAGCTGTGTTAGTCTGTATTCGCAAAAAGAAAAGGAGGACTTGTGGCACCTTAGAGACTAACCAATTTATTTGAGCATAAGCTTTCGTGAGCTACAGTGGATGCATCCGATGAAGTGAGCTGTAGCTCATGAAAGCTTATGCTCAGATAAATTGGTTAGTCTCTAAGGTGCCACAAGTCCTCCTTTTCTTTTTACTCTAAGGAAGAGGCACGTGTGATGGTTTGGAGAACCTGTCTATGTACAACTTATGAATTCTGGTTGATTTTATGAAATTGTTGTATCAATGAGTGCCTCGGTGTATGTGGAATCCGTTATCTGCTTTCAGAGCTGGTATCATGCCTCTCTCAGACTAGGGACAATGGAAATTTCTTAAACTGCAAGCTCCCATTCAGATGGAAGCACTTTAGGACACTGGGATGGCTGAAGGCTAGGAGAACCAGTTCTCACTGCAGATAAGGGGTATGGGAGGGGCCGCGGGGGGAGGAGGAAGAGGAGCAGTGGACTTTCCCCAGAAAGGGAACAAAGAGACTGAGATGTTTGGTTAAAAGCAGAGAGGGACTCGGAGAGAGGAACAAAAGGGTCAGGCTCTAGGAGCCAAGGAGGACCTGCTGACTGCAGACCAGCCAGCATTGAAGGAAGCTGACTGCGAAGGTCAGAGATTCTCCATGAGTCTGAGGATAAGCTGTGAGCTGGAGGAGCATGGTCCTGAAGAGGGGACCTGGAATCCTGAAAGAATGTTGACCCAAATCCCAAAGACCACTCAAGACTGGTGAGGAGATGGAGGCACGGAATGGCGTGTAGGTGTTTCTGGTTTTAGCTGGATCTGTCTCTTGTATTGTCTAAAGAAAATAATTTTAGAAATACTTTTGCAAAGTCTGTGTCTATTCGCTTCAGCTATCACATGTTCCTGAAAGAGTAAACTATAAACCAGCGTGCCCATCAGGAGGGAGTTCTGGGTAGACTTGCCAGCTTTCTAATCGCACAAAACCGAACACCCTTGCCCCTGCCCTGCCTCTTCTCTGAGGCCTTGCCCCTGCTCACTCCATCCCTCCTCCTCCCCCCCCCCCCGTTGCTTGTTCTTCCCAACCTCACTCACTCACTCATTTTCACTGGGCTGGGGCAGGGGGTTTTCACTGGGGTGGGGCCTGAAATGAGGGATTCAGAGTATGGGAGGGGCCTCTGGGCTGGGGCAGGAGGTTGAGGTGCAGGCTCCGAGAGGGAGTTTGGGTGCAGGAGGGGGCGCAGGGCTGGGGCAGGGGAGGAGGGGTTGGGCTCCGGGATGGAATTTGGATGTGGAACGGGGTTCTGAGCTGGGGCAGGGGGTTGGGGCACAGGAGGGGGTGTGGGCATCAGGAGGGAGTTTGGATGCAGGAGGGGACTCAGGGCTGGTGCAGGGGGTTAAGGTGCGTGGGGGGGAGGGCTCTGGCTGGGGTTGTGGGCTCCGGGGATGAAGGGTTTGGGGTGTGGGAGGGGGCTCCAGGCTCGGGCAGGGAGTTGGGGTGCAGGCTCTGGGCAGTGCTTACCTTGCAGGCTCCCAGGAAGCGGTGACATGTCCCTCCAGTTCCTGGCCAATGGGAGCTGCAGAGCCAGCGCTTGGGGTGGGGGCAGTGTGTGGAGCCCCCGTGGCCATCCCTACACCTAGGAGATGGAGGGACATGCTGGTAGCACTGGGCCTGAAGAGCTTTTCATGAAGCAGGAGGAAGGGACGCCATTTGTTTTTATCATCCATTAAAATCTTTATTTAATTTTAATTTAGTAACTTGAAAAATGTTTCCTTTTAGTACAGGACAGTCCCTCTTTTATAGCAAGATATTTAACTCTTCCCATTCCTTTACCTTCAAAAAGCTCTCCTAGTCTCCACTTTTTCTCCCCATGCAGCCCTACCTACACCTATTCAGTGTTGGCAGGTATGTTTGAAGCCACCAATATGTTTACATTTGCAATTAGTCTTGCAGTTATGTTTCTTGTTTGTAATTTTCTCAAGATGTGGGCACAAGTATCAGTTACTCAGCGTTTGCTAGCCTGTAGCTAATTGGAGCAGATTTGGTAGCACCTTTTAAAAAGCAAGGAGCTGCTACTTCCTAGCATCTTTACAACTTTTAAAAAATTAAAACAATTGTTGGTGCTCTCAAAACAAACAGTGAATGTGCTGTAAGCCCTGGAATTTATTCATCAATTACATTGTAAAACTGCAAGCACAGACCACACTTAGCAAAATTCATGGGCAGAGTGTGTGTCAGCAAAACATTGCTACAGAATCATTTGACTGATAAAGCACATAGCATTAGCTCAGAATGCTTGCTCTGAATAAAGCAAAATATTTACTGCAAATGAGACATGGGAATAGGTTTCTCTGTACTGTTTATTCCCCCCTTGTGTAATTTAAGGCAGCAAAACCAAGTGGTGTAGAAGCATACGAACTACTGTCAAAGAAGGAAGATATTGATAAGTAACAGTCCCTATGAAATGTTAAGAAAACGTGATGATTTAGTCCTGCTTAGAATCATAAAAAGAAGAGGATGACTTGCAGCACCTTAGAGACTAAAAAATTTGTTTGAGCATAAGCTTTCGTGAGCTACAGCTCACTTCATGCATCCGATGAAGTGAGCTGTAGCTCATGAAAGCTTATGCTCAAATAAATTTGTTCTCTTCTTTTTGCGGATTCAGACTAACACAGCTGCTACTCTGAAACTTAGAATCATAGAATATCAGGGTTGGAAGGGACCTCAGGAGGTCATCTAGTCCAACCCCCTGCTCAAAGCAGGACCAATCCCCAACTAAATCATCCCAGCCAGGGCTTTGTCAAGGCTGACCTTAAAAACTTCAAAGGAAGGAGATTCCACCACCTCCCTACGTAACGCATTCCAGTGCTTCACCATCCTCCTAGTGAAAAAATTTTTCCTAATATCCAACCTAAACCTCCCCCACTGCAACTTGAGACCATTACTGCTTGTTCTGTCATCTGCTACCTCTGAGAACAGTCTAGATCCATCCTCTTTGGAACCCCCTTTCAGGTAGTTGAAAGCAGCTATCAAATCCCCCCTCATTCTTCTCTTCCGCAGACTAAACAATCCCAGTTCCCTCAGCCTCTCCTCATAAGTCATATGTTCCAGTCCCCTAATCATTTTTGTTGCCCTCCGCTGGATGTTTTCCAATTTTTTCACATCCTTCTTGTAGTGTGGGGCCCAAATCTGGACACACTACTCCAGATGAGGCCTCACCAATGTCGAATAGAGGGGAACAATCACGTACCTCGATCTGCTGGCAATGCCCCTACGTATACATCCCAAAATGGTGTTAGCCTTCTTGGCAACAAGGGCACACTGTTGACTCATATCCAGCTTCTTGTCCACTGTAACCCCTAGATCCTTTTCTGCAGAACTGCTGCCTAGCCATTTGGTCCCTAGTCTGTAGCGGTGCATGGGATTCTTCCGTCCTAAGTGCAGGACTCTGCACTTGTCCTTGATGAACCTCATCAGATTTCTTTTGGCCCAATCCTCTAATTTGTCTAGGGCCCTCTGTATCCTATCCCTACCCTCCAGCGTATCTACCTCCTTCCAGTTTAGTGTCATCTGCAAACTTGCTGAGGATGCAATCCAAACCATCCTCCAGATCATTAATGAAGATACTGAACAAAACCGGCCCCAAGACCGACCCTTGGGGCACTCCACTTGATACCGGCTGCCAACTAGACATGGAGCTTTTGATCACTACCCGTTGAGCCCGACAATCTAGCCAGCTTTCTATCCACCTTATAGTCCATTCATCCAGCCCAAACTTCTTTAACTTGCTGGCAAGAATACTGTGGGAGACTGTGTCAAAAGCTTTGCTAAAGTCAAGGAACAACATGCCCACTGCTTTCCCCTCATCCACAGAGCCAGTTATCTCGTCATAGAAGGCAATTAGATTAGTCAGGGATGACTTGCCCTTGGTAAATCCATGCTGACTGTTCCTGATCACTAAGTGCTTGCTACATATTGGCTCCAACTCAGAATCCAGGTGGTACAACATGGCATAAAACCACCTTTTCCCCACCCTTTCCCATTGTGCTGCCCCTTCTGTGCTTTGTTTCTCAGGTGGTGCAGCCCAGGATCTAGCCAAGTCTCACTGGAGCGCTGTACATTTTCAAAGCAATGGCCAGTAATGCCTGCCTCAAGACTCTGAGCCCCTCCTCCCATGATCTATAGCCTGATTTATAGTTTCTTTGTGAGGTTACTACTAAATTGTCTGTGATTATGAATGACAAAAGTTAAATAGCATACTCAGTAGCCACGATCGTATAGTGCCACATGTCAAAGTCTCGGAGAAACAAAGGGAAACCAGTTGCGAGGGTTATGGTGGATGCTCAATCACTAGAAATTTTTAAATCAAGACTGGCTGTTTTTCTGAAAACAATGCTCTAGCTCTAGCAGGAATTAATTCCAGGCTGTCCTATGGCCAGTGTTATGCGGGAGGTCAGACTAAATGATCACAATGACTTTATTAATCTATGAATTTGTACAATCTACATATAAAAAGGAAGTAATAAAATTCTGTCTTCTGTAAAAGTAAACAACCAAAGTCCAAGAGGAATACTTATCAGTATGTGAAATGAGCATATGAACAATAACCACAGTAGAACAATGGTTGCTGCTCATACAATGCAATTTCTCTTTCCTGTCTTCAGCTGCTACGTGTAGTTTCATTGGAAGACAATACTGTGTACATTTGTGCATAGATCATTAAAAACCCACAGAACCAACATGACGGTGGCTACCATTCTCTCTAACCCCTTTAGTTTATATTGCATCTCCCTTCCCTCCCTACTCTTCCTCTGTCTTACCTGTTAGGGCAGGGGTGGCCAACCTGAGCCTGAGAAGGAGCCAGAATTTACCAATGTACATTGCCAAAGCGCCACAGTAATACGTCAGCAGCCCCCCATCAGCTCCCCTCCTTCCCCCCACTCAGTGCCTTCCGCCCACCAGCAGCCCCGCACATCCCGATCAGCTGTTCCGCGGTGTGCAGGAGCCTCTGGTGGGGAGGAAAAGCAAGGGCACGGCAGGCTGAGGGACGGGGGTGGGAAGGGGTGGAGTGGGGGCAGGGCCCATGGCAGAGGCAGGGGTTGAGCAGTGAGCACCCCCTGGCACATTGGAAAGTTGGCACCTGTAGCTCCAGCCCCGCATTTGGTGCCTATACAAGGAGCCGCATGTTAACTTCTGAAGAGCCGCATGTGGCTCCGGAGCCACCGGTTGGCCACCCCTGTATTAGGGCTTGACTTTGCTCCCTATAAAGTCCATGGCAAAACTCACTGATTTCAGTGGTACAGGACTGGGCCCTTAAGTTGTAAATTACATTAAGGGTCTGTGATGGTGTTTTTGTTTGTGGGGTTTTTTGAGGGGGGGGTACAGCGCTTAACACAATGCACTTCCAATTGTAACTGGGTCTTTTGTGCTGGATTACAGATAGTAATTGTTGTTTGCAGTGCTGTTGTAGCTGTGCTGGTCCCGGGATATTAGAGAGACGACATGGGTGAGCTTAATATATTTTTATTGGACCCACTTCTGTTGGTGAAGGAGACGAGCTTTCAAGCTGCACAAAGAAGAACTGTGTGTCGTTCAAAAGCATGCGTCGTTCACCAACAGAAGTTGGCCCAATAAGAGAGAGTACCTCACCCACCTTGTCTCACAAATTCAGTAGAACCTCAGAGTTACGAACACCTCAGGAATGGAGGTTGTTTGTAACTCTGAACAAAGTGTTATGGTGGTTCTTTCAAAAGTTTATAACTGAACATTGACTTAATAAAGCTTTGAAACTTTACTATGCAGAAGAAAAATGCTGCTTTGAACCATCTTAATTTAAGTGAAACAAGCACAGAAACAGTTTCCTTACCTTGTCAAATCCTTGTTTTAAAACTTCCGTTTGTTTTAGTAGTTTACATTTAACACAGTACTGTACTGTATTTACTTTTTTATTTTTGGCTCTGCTGCTGCTTGATTTGTGTACTTCCAGTTCCAGATCAGGTGTGTGGTTGACCAGTCAGTTCGTAACTCTAGTGTTCATAACTCTGAGGTTCTACTGTAATAATAATCCTTTCCTAACTGTACTTTTTCATGTAAGCAATTGTTGTGCTTGGCTAGGGATGCTATTCATTTGTCTATGGATGGAGAGGCAGTGTTTGCACTGGTGAATGAGGGTGGTGCATGTCTGCAAGATAATTATTAACCTTGTGGGACAATGACTATAAATAACT
Source organism: Lepidochelys kempii (assembly GCF_965140285.1). NCBI lineage: Eukaryota > Metazoa > Chordata > Testudines > Cheloniidae > Lepidochelys > Lepidochelys kempii. The sequence continues at coordinate 63,227,684 of NC_136382.1, forward strand.
CTATTAATTGCATATTTAGATGTATATCAAAATTGGATTTACATGCTTGACTTCTAAGGGTTTAGTCTACAGACAAATTGTACCACTTTAACTCTACAAGTATAGTTTAAAGCAATAAAATTCCCTGAGTGAGAGCTCAGTAATATTGGTATAAAAGTGCTTACGCTTGTATGGAAGGGAAATAACTATTGGGGCTGGCTGGAAAACAATATTTCTGTTTTGATACTTGGTTTCATTCCAAAGTGGAATATATGACAGAAGAGAAAGAGAAGACCAGTGGTTAGGGCACTCGCCTGGGATGGGGGAGACCGAGGTTCAAATCTCTCCTCTGCCTTTTTTGGCAAAGAGACTTGAACCTGGGTCTCCCATATTGTAGTTGAGGGTCCTAATCGCTGGGTCATACAGTCTCTCTCTCTCTCTCTCTCTCTCTCTCTCTCTCGTTGGAACTGTTCCATTTTGTATAATAAAATATTCATTCAGAGAGAGAGACTAACTCTATAGCCCAGTAGTTAGGACATTCATATGGGATGTGGGAGACCCAGGATCAAGTCCCTGGAGTTAGGCAAAGCAAGGTTCAAGTGGCTGCTCTGCCTAATTTAGGGGACTCGATCATGGGTCTCCTGCATCCCAGGTAAGTGCCCTAACTATCCGGCAACTGGCTAATCTGAGGTGTCTCTGTCTCTCCTGCAGGTGCCTGAAACCCAGTCAGGCCTGCAGTGTGTATACCAACCACTTACCACAAGGTAGTGTATCTGGGTCCTGATCTAAAAATGGAAGAACTGGGAGATTCCACCCTGAGACTAGTAAGGGTAAAATATCTGAGGAGGGAGGGTTGCACTCGGAGAGACCAGACAGGGAACAGTGGTGCAGCTAGCCCTGTAACCACAATTCCCTTCCAAAGAACAAATGCTATATGAAACGACGTGTCTGCACTATCTGTGCTCCTTCAGACGCTCTCAGTTCAGAAATGGCTAGAGTTCACCAGATCACTTTGATTCCTCTCTAAGTATCAGGCCAAATCCTGCTCACCTTACTCATGAGTCCCACTGAAGTTAATCTAGTGTCTGTTTTTAGTGATGGAAGTAAACAGTTCATGATCTATTCTGTCTGCCCACCTCATGGGTGGTGATGAAAAAATACAGAAATCCTAGGAGAAAAGGTTCAGAAAAGAATCTTGTGGCTCCAGAGGGACTGAATGGCTCTTTGGTACAATTTCCTGCAGGTTGTTATAATTTTAATAGCATTTCGATCAACAGTCACACCTTATAATGCACAGCTACCAAATCTATTTTTCCCCTCAAAGGTAAATTGCTCACATTTTAAGAGATTTACAAAACATTTACCTATCTTTGGTAAAAATGCTTTGTCTGAATACTAACATGGTAACAGAAGATGCTGATGTAATAGTTTTATATCCACAACATGTTGCTGATATATTTTTACTTTGGAAGAGTAGGGGGGGAAAGCTTATGTAAAGAAAGGACTGGTAATTGATCACCACCTTCTGGAGACAAACATACAATATCTGTGTCAAGACAGACTTCCATTTGAATACAAAAACAGTAGTCCTCACATATCCATTATTTCCATGAAGACTTTCATTGTGCATACAAAATAAGAGCATGGTATTTCATTATGGAGTCTGATCCCCTGAAGATGGTAGTTCTCTTGGGTCAAGCTGATGAAACAGTTGTTACAGCTGCCTGAAAAACATTACAGCATAGGTTGCTAGTCATAGTGCCAATTCTTTACGTTTCACTTGCACTCAGATTTCTAAAGACATAGTGATCCTATGTTTACAGGACAAAAAGGTATGTTATCGAGCTAATTTCTTCATAAATCCCAAAATCTCCTACATTTCCTTCTGTTGATAATACAAACGTAAATTGTCCAAAATGAAATGTAAATATTACTTATTATAATATTTCTCTCTTCGATCAATATAACAGAGGTCACTAGAATCCTGTGGCACTCCAGGGCTAATTTTTATATTGGCCTCAGTTACAGCCCATAGCATTGCTGCAGCAAGTGCTATGAAATTTGGCAAATTAATTTATCTTTGATAAGAATCTTAGAATCAGAATGAATATACTACACCAATGATATATAACATGGTTTAAAAGGTACTAATAGTAGTATGCAGTGGTCATTAATTCTGCTTGGCAATCTGTGTCGTTCCATCGTACAGCCTGGGGAATGTCAGGCACTGTGCTGGTACACTTTTTCATTTCAGTAGGTGTATCTTTATTGTCTGTTCATATCAGAAAGTATTAATGTTCTCATGCTATCTCAAAACCAGAATGTCTTGTTTGATGCATATGCATGGTCTCACTGTTTTCCATGTTATAAAGAAAACTAATTTGTTCTTGGAACTTCGGCTAAACAGGTGGGCAGGATAGAGCAGAGTTGAGTGTATTTTAAGAATCTTTTAAGTTCAAGGGTGAGTAAATTTTAGTGTCTTGCAGTTCTCCCTGAGGAAAAGATTGCATTAATATTTCTCTCTGAGTGTAATCACCTATATAGCATGGAGATAGTAATCCTGATTTACCCCGGAGAGGGGTCATGACACTAAATTAACTAACTTTGTGTGCAGCATATTGAGGTCCTTGGATCAAAGATGGTGCAGAAGTATGAAGCATTATCATCATCCTGATGTTGTAGGATCACAAGCTAGGCTCATGAGGTCTGACAGTTGTCAATACTACTTCAGCACTCTGCACTGAGAGATGTCTTGGGATGCACCAGGCTATTGGGGAAACCTCTGCATGTATTCCCTGCTCACTCAGTTAACTCCAGGGTGTCTCAGTACCAGTCTGTCACCTGTTCCCCTAAAGGATGCTCAGAAAGAGGATTTTGTGAGAAAGCAAGCTCTGCTTTGTCCTAAAAAATCAGAATAAGGAAAGGAGGTAAGTTCTTTGCCCCCTGGAAATCCAGAGGTGGGAGCAAGCCATCCATTTCACTGAAGACAACAGGAGCCAAGTCAGTAGGCCATCTTTCCCCATACACATTTCAGTAAACATAGGGGATGGCAAAGTAGAGGATAGACTGAACTTGTTGGAAATGGCAAGTTCCTGTGAGGATGGGGGTGACCTAGCCTGATTCTTGTTGGTTTTGCTGAATCACTCTGTGAATCTGACCATGTTTTAAGTTAACGAAACTTTCACACAGATCTAAATAGCTCTTACAGATCCATTTAGTCAGCCCCTCTTTGAAGTATCTTTTAGAAACAGTACATGTGGTTTAGCAGTGGATGCCTTCTCATTTTCTGGAGTAAATCAATAAAAAATATGAACAAGAAATAAGAACCTGGACATTTCAGTTTCCCCCTTGCAAAAGCCCCATCTATCAGATGAGCAATTTTACTAACGATGAGTGACAAACTACATAATTACAGCAGTTCTGTGTATATTTACATGACACTCTCTTTTTGTTGCTGTTTTGTAACCCTGATAGGGAGACCAGCTCCAAACACGAAGTCTAGATCTGGTGTAGATGGGGATTTCTGTTTTTTTCAGTTTTATTTTTGTGACTTGCAGTATGGATTAACAATAAAACCAAAAACAAAGTACATATGTTCTAAATTATCAGCATGTAGATAATATAGGAGTCACTATAAGCACTGAGCTCTAAAGATTAATACTATATTAAATTGTGATGACTTTCTTTACTATGTTAAAGGCAGATTAGGATCATGCTATATAAAAGGTAAGGGAAATCCAAGAATTTTCACTTTGTGTGATCAGTACAACAGTTGAGGATCTGATTAAATCTACGTTGCAATTGTCAGTAGTCTGTGTCGCCAGTGTCCAAGACTAGTGGAAATTGGCAGGCAGAATGAACATTGTGAAATGGGAAGGCATTTTTATTTTTAAAAATCTTTCATTACACATGCAGAATTTCCAAGGAAAACCCTCCTGCAATATCATCTTAGCCTGCACATCTTTACTTGACCAAATATTTAATAAAATGGCCAGTTTTAAGAAAATCTCAATCTCCGTTTCAGATTGAAGTTGTCTCTCATCTTCTATTGTAAGTTACTGAGGATAAGAACTGTTTCTCTCACTTCTACAATATGATTCCTTTATGAGTTTAATGTCTTAGTACAAGAAGTCATTTTACTTTCAGCATTGTGCTTTGATTAGCAGAAAAATGGTGGTAATGATGGTAACTGAGCTACTACTGGTAATCTTGTATTTTCTGCATGCAGTTTTAGAAGAAAAGTTTTGTATGAGAGTGATTGCTCTTTCATAATGTGCATTGTTTGAAAAATCAGTGTGGCATACGTAAAAGAAGGAACCAACCACTGAAAGAAACACAAATGTATTGAATAACTGGTTGTTACGTTACAAGGAATACACATTTAGAAGCCAATCGGTTTCCTTCTTCAGCAGAGCACATAAATGTTCAGACATTTTAGAAATACGTTGTTTTGCAGAAATTGGACCAAAGCCTCTTGGAGATATCCATGGTCTTTGTTTCAAGGAGGACGTAATTATTTCACCACTGAAAGTCACCTGAAAGGCACAATATGAATTTTTACTGTAATCTGTAATAAATTTCACTGAAGATTATTATTTTTGTTATCTGATGTATCAAATGGCTCCAATATGAAGAGTGGTGTGACAAATACAGCTCGTACACACACTTGAAAAACTGATAGTTTTTAAATACCGTCTCGGTCCTATGGTACCCAAAGGTAACATCCATCCACCCATAGTTTAAACCAACCAGCGAGTGGATGGATCTTGCGCCACAGTATTTTTATACTGTAAAATTCTTAAATATAAGTTTTTATCTCCAAACAGTATGGCTGGGAAACATGTTTTGAGTAGTCTGACTGTATAGTGAATACAGTGTGTAGCCCCTTTTAGGTGGAATGTGCCTTAGTAGAAGGATTTTGGACGTGCTGGAAATAGAGTGTGAAGCTGGTTGTAATGCAGAACAGATCCTGGCTGAATTAGTAACCCAGAGGCTTTACCTCAATCTCGAAGACTCTATGGCTATGTCTTCACTGCAAAAAAGGTGTGTTTTTACATAGTTATCCCTTTTATACAAAGTGCTAGTGAAGACAGGGCACAGGCAGTTTTTTAGCTAGTCAAGGTAAACACTGCGGGGGGGCGGGTGCAGTCATATAGAGTTGACTTTGACTAGCTGCATCAGGGTAAAAGCTACCTGTATGCTGTTTCTGCTAGGACTTTGTCAAGAAGATAATCTCTATTTAACCCTCCCCCCCAAAATAAGCCCCCCACAGGGCACCTCCCCCCTTTTTTTCAGTTAAGACAAAGCTGGTATGAGACAAGAACATCTCCATCTCAAAGCATGTGCGCGTGTTCTGTATGAACCTAAGATATGAATAAACTGTTATTCAGGAAACCCACAGCCACATTTTAAAAGGTATGTAGACACTTTGGAAAATCTCACTAGGTGCCTATCTGTGTCTTTAGGTGCCTAAAGACCTTTAAAATGTGGCCAGTAATGCATGGTGAATCTGAAAACCAGCTACTCTTTTACCTTTGGCTTATTTGGAGTACCAGTCAGGGTGTTCCTCTATCACAGGCATCTTTTAAAAACAAAAACAAAAACAAAAACTACCCCCCAAAAACAAACAGCCAACTGCCTAGAAAATGAGGCAGAACTTTGTAGACTTTCGTAACTTGTAAATAAAGAAACTGCAGTGTTAAGTCACATATGTTTAACTTAGAAATATTTGACTTTCTTATTGAACCTTTTGACCTTTGAGTAAAAAATAGACAAGCATATTCAGGCTTGTAAACATATCTTTAGTAATGATGGGCTAGCTGTGATGTATTGTTTTCCTCTCTCTCTCTCTCTCTCTCTCTCTCTCTCTCTCTCTCTCAGATAAAGAAGAGGCAGCAAGATGTGATACGATTTCTGGAAGCCAACAGGATAGATTTTGAAGAGGTGGATATCACAATGTTGGAGGAACAAAGACAGTGGATGTATAAAAATATTCCTGAGGAAAGACAGCCTGCACAGGGCAATCCGCTGCCACCCCAGATATTTAATGATGATCAGTACTGTGGAGTAAGTAGCTTTGTGGTCCAGACTGGTTACGTTAAGTTAGTGTTGACCATTGTGAAGTCAGCATTTTCCAGTGTGCACAACATATTATGGGAGATAACTGTACTAACCTGGCAAGTGTTGACAGTTCAATGGTGACCATTGAATTTTAATTCATTTTCCACTAAAAGTCTTCCCTTCACAAACATTTCAAGAATTCTTATGCAGAATGATGAATGGACACACTGATGAAGCACAACTTTGAAGGCAGAGCAGCTGGTGAGATTATCAGAACCTAGAGATGCCCTGTTTTGCTGCTGTTCAGTGATATTTTTTTTATGATGCTAACATATGATTCTGAGAAAGGAATAGTCAGTACCTCAACTGAGAGCACTGGAGCTACTGCCTGAGACTCTCGTTTACAGTAAGACTCCTTTACACTGCCCCGGTAGGGCAAGATACATTTACCCCCACTTTGAGGCCCATTTACACTGGAATTATAAGGGATTTTAGTATAAATGATAACTGTATTATTTAAAAATTCGTTCCTGGCTTTCTTCAGGAGACAATAAAATTAAGACTCGCCTTCCTTTACTGAAAATGGGGAAGGTTTTTATTAAGCATGAGAATTTATCACTCTGACAACAGTTTGCAGGCTAGATCCTCTGCTGTTATAATCTGTCATAGGTCCATTGATTCCAGAGGAGTTTATGCCAGTATACAGCGGCTGAGGAGAAGGCCTTATCATTTTAATTTAAGAAGAATGGCCTAATATGGAATTTTTTATCATCTTTTTAAACAGTACTGCGAATGGTAGGCCAGATTCTCCCCTGACACTGTTGTAGATCAGGAGTAACTGTGTTGAATACAAAGTCATCACTGTCAAACTAGTGCAAAAAGTGGAGAGTTGGGGCTTGTCAATACATGGCAGCTTTTCATCTCTTGCTTCTTCAATCCCTTGACCAGTGCATCCTTTAGGAGGTGGGGTGTGCATATTGGCTGGTTGGGAGATCAGTAGGTTTGACTGTTGGATGACATGTCCCCAGGGACATAACTGGAGGCAGACAGGGGTTGTGTTTGTGGGTTGATGCAGCAGGAAGGTGAGATGGGTGGATGTATTTTCATGATTGAAACATCTGGGAGATAGGTTGAAATGGATGTCTGGTTTATAGGGTGCAATGTGTTAAGGCAGGTGGATGTCTGGTGGAGGTGGGTATCAAGCGGGTCAAAGCATCTGGGAGATGATTCAACCCTTAATCTAACAGATGGGGTGGTGGAAAGGTTTGTGCATTTGATAGATGGGTGAGCTTCATTGTGTGGGGAAGAAGGGTAACAGCAGTTGGTCTTCAGCCATACTATGTCATAGTCATAGAATATCAGGGTTTGAAGGGACCTCAGGAGGTCATCTAGTCCAACACCCTGCTCAAAGCAGGGCCAATCCCCAATTTTTGCCCCAGTTCCCTAAATGGCCCCCTCAAGGATTGAACTCACAACCCTGGGTTTAGCAGGCCAATGCTCAAACCACTGAGCTATCCCATGTGTGGCACGTTGTTTGTTCCTATTTATTTGCACTGGGGTAGCTCTAATCCCAGCTGTGTGAATTGTGTCCAAATAATGCAGTGTGCAACAGGTCCATTGGAAGGGATAAGCATGTATTTTTCACATGTTCCTAGGATATGAGGGGATACTTGTGGCCCTCTCCCTTATGTACCGTGGAAGTTCCACAAGTATACAAAACTTGGTTCATTTGGGGAAGGAATGTGAAATTTTTGGGGATGCTAATTTTGCATCTTTTTTGGGGTTCCTTTTATTCGTGTATTTAAGCATGTTTTATAATAACTAGCTAACTCCAAACACAAGTTGTGTTTAACTAGATGGAAAGAGTCTTCCATGTGTCATGAAAATCATCTTGTTACTATATCTGTGCAGTTGCTATCTGGTTTTTTTTTTTTTGAGCAGACCTAATTCTGTTACTGTTGCTAGACTGTACAATCTGTGTGAACAACTTTAAAGAGCAGCTTTACTTTGAAAAGAGATTTGGACTGTGTCTTTGCTAACAAAAAGATGTTTACACCATGAGATAACTAACACACATTCGTAATGCTGCTGTAAAAACATAATGGAGCCACTTTAGTTTTACAGGGAGGTAAACTAGCCAAGATCAAGGGGTGGGGGGCAAGGGAGGTGTATAGTGCTGATCTTGCCTAGGAACCTCCCAATAAACACTAGAAGTGTCTTGTCTCCACTTGGGATTTTATAGTGAGCTAACTGTTGTGTGTTTAGTTTTCTTGCTGTCAAAACACACACATTTTAATGTCCTTGAAGACAAAGCCTTAGTGAAAATGGCAGTGTAGGGTTCAATTTTTTGTGTGTCGTAGTGATTTTTAAATCCAATGTGCTCAGCTTACAAAGGTCTGCTCCGTTTTTCCAACTGCCTGGTCCGCAAACTCAACATGGCAACAGGAAGCTAACTTGGGTATTTTTTCCTCTGACTTAGGCATTATCACCAGCAATAAAAACTATATAGGCCAGAAGAAAAGGAGTACTTGTGGCACCTTAGAGACTAACCAATTTATTTGAGCATGAGCTTTCGTGAGCTACAGCTCACTTCATCAGATGTTTACCGTGGAAACTGCAGCAGACTTTATATACACACAGAAATCATGAAACAATACCTCCTCCCACCCCACTGTCCTGCTGGTAATAGCTTATCTAAAGTGATCAACAGGTGGGCCATTTCCAGCACAAATCCAGGTTTTCTCACCCTCCACCCCCCCACACAAATTCACTCTCCTGTGATTAGCTATGCAACCCTCTTATCTGATTCTGTGGATTGTCTTTTCTTCATGCATTTGGGTGAGAGGAAAAAAGCTAACCAGATGCAGGTTTTTCTAGATTGATTCACTAGGGTTGCACAGGTGGGCACGGTTCTACAATTGGACCCAACTGCTGATGTACAAGCCACTATAGAGACAAGGTCACTTGAAAAGAAGTCGTGTTAGTCTGTATGCATCCGATGAAGTGAGCTGTAGCTCACGAAAGCTTGTGCTCAAATAAATTGGTTAGTCTCTAAGGTGCCACGAGTCCTCCTTTTCTTTTTTTGAATAGAAGTGTAAGCTCTATAGTGATGATTAGTAAAAAGTAATGTAAGCTCTTCCTCCCCCTCCCCCCCGCATTGGTAAAAATCAGCAGACACGACTATGAATACACACTGGCACTAGACCTGCTAAGTAGGAAGGTGGCTTTTGAACTACTCACTTTTCAGAGTATAATTGCTCTCTAAAGGGAATATTTATTCAGTGTTTACATTAGATATCTTGGAGATTAAAGTGACTGAAGCAGACCAATGAACGATCTGTTCTGGTATCGTGTCTCTAACCGTACCTAATGCTGAATAGTTCACAAGATGCAAAACAAACATGACACACCTAATTGTGCAGTACTGTACCACCACCTGCTGATTAGCTCCTGCCCTGAAGTGCACAGACTCAGAGCCCTTGAAACTGTGTCTGAACTGGTTTAACTGTAGATGTCCTCATAGATCTGCCTAGTGCTATTTCAGTCTCTGAGATCTCTGCCTCACAATTGCTCAGTAGCGAGCTCCACTAGTGGGATGTTGCAATAAAAACAGTGCCTATAGTCTGCAAGTAAAATTCTTAGACTGATGGCAGCCCTAAGCCCACGTCAACATGAATCATTTAACTAAAGTCCAATTTTGGTGCTAGTGCTTCTTACTATTGTAGTCATTTATATGTGTTGCCTCGTTCCAGGGACGTTATTATAGCATCACAGATGTGTGGGGCACTTGAGACAAAAAAGAGACATGAGGACCAGCTTCATTCATTTACACTGGTTTAAATGGGTAACTACTTCGGTGTAGTTACTCTAGCTTACACCACGTAAATGAGAGAAGTTGGCACATAGCTCCTGCCCCAAGGAGTTTATAGTCTGTTTGATATTGCAGAAAGAAAGGAAACACCAGAGTCATTTGAAAGAAGAACTAAGTGAGTAGAGTACCATGGTTGCAATGATATACAGCCATTTCCCCCAGATGGGGTGCTTGGTATCAGTGGGAGAACTTCAGAACTAGAAGGATCATTTTTTTAATTTCAGCTTAATGCTTAGGTAGATGAGTGAACAGGATCCAGTTGACTGGAAATGGTCTACCCAGTCTAAAACTTTTTGTGTTCAGAATTACTCTTTTCTCTGATGACGTAGCACGAGCGCTCATGCTTTAAATGAGACTTTCATTGATCTGATATAGGTTTTTTTGAAAACAAAAAATTTTAAAATAGGGAATTCCACTGTGTTCGGTTACCTAAATAAGAGCAGGCTTTGAACTCTTCTTGCTCTCCCTGCCCCCCCGCCGCCCCCCCCCCCCCGCTCCAGCCCCCTAACCATTCTAGGGGGAAAGATAAGTAACTAAAAACACTTTTAAAAGCAATTCTATAAACTTCTTTGCATTTAACAAAAATCAGTCGCTAAGTCTCTAAATATATATATATATATTTAATATATATATAGAATATAGGTCAATATAGAAGTTTTAGAACAAGGATTATACTACGTAAAAACTTCAGTGATGCTTCATATTTTAATCTCTGATTGAAACAGACCAGCGTTGCTTTTATTTGAGCAATAAAATGTCCCTGCTAAGTAGGCCATGCCTTAGTTGCCAGTGTGTTGGCTCCTGAAATACTGATCTGTATAATTACATTATTCTTACTATTGGTTGTCAGCATGCTACTTGGCTGTCCTTGATTTATCAGCACGCACCTGTGCAACTGAAGATGTCACAACCGTTTTTTCTGGGCTGTCTGTTTCTGCCTGCTCAAGGAGCAAATGTTCTGATGATACAAGTGAAGGCAAGAGGATTCCGTAAATCTACCTGTTCAGTATGTCACATTTTAAGGTTATGCATGTAATGTTTCCAAACATTACTGAGCTCCAGTGGAGTAAGAAGACCATGCAGGAAAATAATAAATGTACTGAAGAAAATGTTGTTTTAACAGCAAGATAAAAATTCAGAAAGTTGAATATAGTGTTCATGAGTTCCAAAACATGATTCTTTCATGATTTTCAAAAAGAAAAGGAGTACTTGTGGCACCTTAGAGACCAACAAATTTATCAAATAAATTTGTTGGTCTCTAAGGTGCCACAAGTACTCCTTTTCTTTTTGCAAATACAGACTAACACGGCTGCTCCTCTGAAAGCTTTCATGATTCTGTAATTTATAGTGCGTATCACCATTATATATACATGCACACAATGGTGTGGTGTGGTAGTATAAAAATGAAACCACTTTGTAGTTATGATTGCTGGTAAACCTTTATAGTATACCACACTATCAGGTATTCTGTTATGGTAGAAATTTAAATAATTTAAAATCTATCTATATCTATCCCACTTGCTCTACAGTCTTCTCCCCCAGTCCTTTGAATTCCCTATGGGTGGAGATATCTATCTATGCAGAGCTCATTGTAGGAGTGGAGCCTTAGTTACCATTAAACCAACTGTTCAGGGCTGATAGAGAGCTATAAAATCCTCCAGAAATGACCTAAAATTACTCTTCTAGACCTAAAAATGTTATGACTTTAAAATCAGACACCAGGCCCTCTTAGGGCTAGCATTTTGGATTGTACTGGGAAGCTGGACATCTTCCCTTTCCCAGTGAAATAAAACTCCATTTTCTAACTCTCTGCAGGGCTGCAAATTAAAACTTAGAAGTAGTGATATTTTAACGTACGGTACAGAAAACCTGCCACTGGTACAGGAATGAATCTTGCTTGTCATATGTCTCAAGTGGAAGCATCTTTCTTTTTTTTCCCCCTAGGTGTAGTGGGAGCTAAGGAGGAACTGTTTCTATGGCAGGTTGTTCCTAACCCTGCCAATCCCCCCTTCTCCACACACACACAAAAACAGAGTTGTTTCTTGGAAGCTGCTCAGGAGGGTTAGCATGGAGTAAGTCCTGAGGAAACGATTACCAGGCAGAGAGCAGTGGAGGCAATCAGAAATGCATGATAAAGATTCATAGAAATGTAGGGCTGGATGGGACCTTGAAAGGTCATCAGCCTCCTGTCCTGAGGCCAAGTAAACCTAGACCATCCCCGACGGGTGTTTGTTCAACCTGTTCTTAAAAACCACAAATGATGGAGATTCCACAGTCTCCCCTGGAAGCCTATTCCCGAGCTTAACTACCCTTAGAGTTAGAAAGTTTTGCCTAATATCTAACCTAAATCTTTCTTGCTGCAAATTAAGCCCATTACTTCTTGTCCTATTGTCAAGGGATATATCTTTTTATCACCTTGCTCTTCAGGTTATCACATAAGTTTCAGCTAGACCTGGCCAGAAACTTTTAATCAAAATGTTTTTTTGAACAAAATGCCACTTTTGTTGAAATTAGAAACATTTTGAAGTGGCGATTTTGAATAACATCTGTGGGATTTTTTTTTCTTCAAAATGAAAGTTATTTCATCTTGGAAACACTTCATTTCGGGGATTTCCAACATTTTGTTTTGAAATTTTAAAAATCTTTTCATTTTTTTTTTACATTTATTTTATGCTACTACTGAAACTGACATCAGTTGAAATATTCTATTTTTATTTTAAATATCATTAGGACCAAAAACAAATTTCAAAATGTCATAATTTACCAGAAACCAGAAATTCAGAGTTTTGACAAACTCTAGAATCAGCTCCATCAGGCTGTGTACATTCATACTAAAGAAAGAAATAAAATAGATGGTCTACAGTATTTGCCAAAGGAGAAACCAGTCAGGACACAGACAATCACTGTGGCACTAATCTTCCTAGCTCATTATTAACTTGAAAATCTCATTTTGATATGTTTGAATGAACTTGACAGATAAACACAATTCTGACAGACTGAATTTTTCTTCCTTATTTAGAAGTATTTCAGTAACCAAATCAATACACCCGCATTGGTGTTACGTGTCAGAGGTGGAAAGAGGACTTCGGAAAACTACAAGGATCCACCTCAGAGTTTCTGCCCTTTGCTCTCCACAGGGACTGAGATTAGTGGACTTGCATAGGAGACAGGGCGTGAGATCGTCAAACCCTACAGAGCTAGAGGATCTGCAAGAAAAGCAAGCTCCATCCCTTTAGAGCTTGGGGTATCCATGGAGAAGGACTGCCTTTGCATCTATGCACCTCCTCGCTTCTGCTCAGCCACTCTGCCTCAGAAGCTGGTGTGGGAGGATGTTCTAGTGGTTAGGGCATTAGCCTGGGACTTGGGAGTTCCAGGTTACCCACTCTATCACAGACTTCCTATGTGACTTTGGGCTAAATTCACAAAGGAATTTAGGTGTGGTGATGCTGAGTGTTGCCATGCCTAACCGCTAGAAAAATCACTGGGATTCACAAAGCCTCTGCATCATCTTGGGACTGATGTCAGGCTGTCAGGTCTATAATTATCTAGCTCATCCCATTTATTTCTTTTAGTATTGGCACAACATTAGCTTTCTGTGTGGGATCAAAACCTACAACGCTTTTCCTATTGTTGACTAAGGCTTTTTTTTTTTTTTGGTAGTACTTTGTTCAATGAGACATTTACAAATAATCTCTCTTATGTAAGCTATGCCAGCAGCAGGCTGCCCCTTTCAGGCCAGACAAGGAAAGTTTGTAATTATCTCTGCAGTCTTTACAATGTTATAGAGAAGGAAAAGTTTCATTGGATGGTGCTAAAGTTACGGCAGTTGCCTATTGACCATCCTTGGAAATGGCTTCTTTTGATAGCTTTATATAGTTATTTCAGGTTTTAATCTTTCATGCTTACCTAACTTGTTTTGTCTGAGAGGCTAACCAGCTGCATTCTCGGAGGTTCTTGTGTTCCACCACTTTTGAATTAAGGGTAAGCAAAAATGGTCTCCCATAATTCAAAAATAAACTGAGCAATTAGCTTTCAATAAAACAGACATAAGCTGCTGGCATGAGACTAAGCATGGGACACTTCAGAATAAAAGGATACAAAACAGGTAATTATAATGGAGATCTGAATTTTAACTAGTTTTTGCTGGTGTTGGAGGCACATAGTACCCAATATCCTTGGACTCCAATCTAAATTTGCATTATTATAAAAATCAGAAAATCTCCATCTTGTCTGTTAATGTGGGGAAGCATAACTTCCAGGTAGCAGTCCTTTCTTAAGGTTGCAAAATATCCATAAAGCACCACAACCACCTCTGTTCTCAGCCCTCAAGGCTACAGTAAATTTAATCTAATACAGTAACTCTCTGTAAGCCTGGAAAAAAATAACTGGGAACGGCTAGGCAAGAATATAACTTTTCTGTTACCACACCACACCTATTAATTCCCATTTTGGATCTAAAGGCAGATGGGTTAATGCTACCCCAACCAGTGTCAGGATAGTGCAGCTTCATTATTAGATTAATACTATTGGCTTTGAAATATCTTTCCATTTAAAGCTCGGTAATATCTCTGCATTACTGATTACTTTTAATTCAGGACTAGATTCTTTCTACCCACCTCCACTGGAATCAGTTGAACTACTTATGCAAGAAGATACTACTCAGCACAAGTAAGAGCAGCAGAATCTGGCCCTGAATAAATCCCTTATAATAGCTAACACAATGCAGTACAGTATCAAAAATCAAGGTTTTTGACTTGCATGCTCTCAATGGAGAATTGATAAATGGCATCCACCTTTCAGACCAAAGAGAATAATTTAATTTGACTAAATGCTGCTTGTAGGAAAGGCCAAACTGATACCGTCCTTATCTTGCAAAGAAATTTAACTTGTAAAGCCAAAAAGAATTAGGCCACCACACACACAGCTGAATAACTTCTATCAAAAAGTATATACACAACACACAACCAGTACTACTGCCACTGAGGGCTTCATTGTCAAGGTTGCTTTTCTATTTCTCCATACCCCTGAATCTCCAAACTCTACTGAGAGATGTACTTGACATCCCCCGTGCTCTAGATAGGCTTTTAGTAGTCATAAA
Organism: Lepidochelys kempii; assembly: GCF_965140285.1. Classification (NCBI taxonomy): domain Eukaryota; kingdom Metazoa; phylum Chordata; order Testudines; family Cheloniidae; genus Lepidochelys; species Lepidochelys kempii. The sequence continues at coordinate 63,242,692 of NC_136382.1, forward strand.
ACAAATCTAATTACAAAATCACCAGACTTATGAGTCTGAGATTTCAAAATCATTTACTACCTTCTATAGTGAATGTTTCTTTCTAAATGAACAATTAAGAATCAAAGAAAAATTTTTACAATATTCTGCAAACACTGCCCCCCCGCCCCCCATTTGTCCTATACCTGGGATGGTGATAATGGGCCACTTCACCTTGAATGGTCTCTGAGAATATGGGAGAGACAAGGTGAGTGAGGTAATATCTGTTATTGAACCAACTTCTGTTGATGAGAGAGACAAGCTTTCGAACTTACGCTGGTAGCCCCCCATCAGAATATCCCAGAGCCCAGTGGTTAAGGCACTCACCTGAGATGTGGCTGCTCCCTGTTCAAATCCCTTCTCCCCCTTCAGGAGGAGAGAGGATTTGAGCAGGATTGTCTCAGATCCCATGTGAGTACCCTAATCACTGGGCTAAAAGTTGTGAGGCAGTTGTTCCTCCTGTCTGGTATTTTCTGTAAGCTCACCTATAAGGGCCTGATCTGGTAGGCGAGCTCTGAGCTCACCCTATCAGATTGGGCCCTGCAGATGAGTTAGGCATGGGAATGCCTATCTTTTCCCTATATGTGAATCACTCTGGAGCTTAGGCATCTGGACATCTGACATGGGGCTTCATTCACAAACATGGGCACCCAGGGAACTTTTTACGGCAAAAACTGCCGAGCAAGTTTAGGTGCCTACAGGGTTGAGCAGCAGCTGAAGTGGGCATTTTCTAACTCCTAGTGGGGGCTGATTCTGGATTTAGGCACCTAAATTGGTAGTTAGGTGCTTAGATCGTTTTGTGAATTTAGCCCATAGTCTCTCTGTGCCTCAGTTCCCCATCTGTAAAATGAGGATATTAGCACTTCCCTAACTTACAGGGGTGATATGAGGATAAATGCATCCAAGATTGTGAAGTGCTCAGATACTTACATGACCCTTATTACCATAGTATCTTAGAGCCTAGCCCTGGCCAATCAGGCAGTGTAGGGAAAAGATGGCAGAGCAGTAATACCCCTAGCATTTGAAAGGACTACATGCATGCTGCACAAAGAAGCTGCTCCCCAGCTCTGCCTCTTCTCCATGCTGGCAGGATACCATTCACCCCAAAGCTCCTGGCGCTCCAAAAATGGGGGTGAGTGTAGAGAGAGTAGCTGTGGGCTACATGGAGCTGTCACGTTCCTTCTCTCTGCTACTCCCTCAGCCTATGGGTTGCTTTCAGAGACCTTCAGCCCCATGTTATTCCTTTCTGCCTCTTGGAGAGGAGCGCAGGCCCTTGAGTTAACTGTTTAACAACCAACACATCTGGTCTTAAAAATAGAGAGAATCTTTCAACAAATCAGTTAAACAGAAAAATGCTACAAAAAGAATCATAATTCCATTTCTGTTTACTTTAATGTAAAGACAAGAAGGGGGAAAAGTATTTTCTAAGGATTATCGTAGACCAAAGAGATCTACTGTGTTTAAAACTTATGAAGAAGTTAATACAGTTTCAGGTACTATTCCTGCCCCTCATTTCCTTAGCCAGTTTTTGTGGGTTTATAATCACATTTTTCTATTCTTTAAATACTTTCCCTGTGATTGTGTGAAAGACCCACGCGGAGAAGAGATTATCCAGGGGAACCATTAGTCATAAAGTAAACAAACTGGAAAAAAATTCTCTTTTCCTTTTATAGTGCTCTGAAGTAACTTATACCAATATTAGGTAAAAAGTCTGGATTTTGTTGGTTGTGATGGGTTTTTTTAAGTTCATCCCTTTTAAAGTTACAGCTAGTGTATTCAAATTATATACTTTTAGGGAAGTTGTCATCATTTCAAATGTGTGCGGACATGCTAGTACTATGGGTTACATATCTTTAACAGCAGTCTTGGGTAAGGGGAAGGTTACTATAGTTCGTCATTCGTTATCTATCTTTAAAACAAGACAACCCCCACCTTCCCAAAAGACACAGGCTTTTATACTTGTAATTTTAATTCAGTAATAATCTTATCAAAACAAATTCTCCCTAAAGTGGCAGCAGGATGCATTGGAGAGCACAGAGAGCTGGGAGTCATGAGACCCATGATATTCCTGGCACTTCCCCTGATGCAGGCACTGATCCTGCAATACATTCTGCATCCGTAGACTCCTGAGCCCCACACTGAAGTCACTGGGGGCACGGTGCTGAATCCATTGCAAGATTGGGACCTTATTGGTTGATCTTGCACAACCTCTTTGTGCTTCAGATCCCCATATTACAGATGGGGAATAATGATACTTCCTCGCTGGTCATGAAGTACTGTGATATTTTAAGGCTGCTAGATAATGTTTTGTTGTTGCTGAATATGTTGTTGGTGGACATCAGTAAGGCCTGGTCTAAACTACAGAGTTAGGTCGATGGAAGGCAGCTAGTGGCGTAGTGTCAATGTCGATGTAGTTATGTCAACACAGTGTCAGTGTAGATGTGTTGCTTACATCGACTGTTGCTGCCTTTCAGAAGCCGCCCACAATGCCCCACGCTGACAGTTAAATTGGTGCAAGTGCTTCTGGGTGAGGATGCACACCACCAGCACAAGCATAGCATGGATGTGCAAAAGCCATTTAATTACTGCGGTGGCTGTACGTCGCTGTAATTTAGGTCGACATAATTCTGTAGTGTAGACATACCCTAAGTCAGAGCGTGTTACCTATTGTCCATGTAGCAGAGTTATTTCTAACATGTATCCCCAGGCATTTAATAAAGGCTTTGTTTTTGAAATCTTGCCAACTGAGAAAGTTAGTGAAAAATATCTAACCTTTGTGTGAGTAGGAGATAGATCGCGTATGTTATGTTATCTCTTAAGAATCCTAGCCTAGTGGTCTTATCAGAAGGTTGGCTAATTGGAGATTTGTTTTTAGACTGCTCTGTGTTGTACAGACAATCTTTTTTTATATTAACTCGGTCTCCTGAGAGAGCTGTGCTGAATAAGAGCTTTCCACTGTAACCCTAATCAGATCAATATGTGTGTGTCATCTGCCCCACAGAACTGAATTGCTCTTTCAGTCAGGATGCTGATGTCTCATTCTCAGTGACATACAGTATTAACTCAGTGAGAAGCAGACTGCTGATTCAGTTTATTTCAATTAAGAGCCCCCCCCTCACCTTTTGTCTTTTACTGTTTGTGTAAGATAAGTTGTCTTGTCCCTTTCGCTAGAGTCCTGATGTGACAATCATATTTAATGCAAATAAATGGTTGCCAAAGTGAGACTGTTTACAGAATAAGGCATTGGAATAGGTTTCCCTTTTAAGTGCTCTTATAATTATATTTATGCTGGTTTTTTTAAGTCTCTCTATTATACATGGGGAAGCTAGATTTTTTTTTTTAACTCTTCTAGTATCCTGGTATGTAAAGCTAAACACCTGATTGCTGCAGATTTGTTCATCAAATGGTAAGTGAGCTTCTTTTGTTTACTACAAAGAAAAAACCCCAAATCCTTTTTGTTTTAAAAGAAATATATTGGGAGAAATTATTTACAACTACAATTTACAGCCTTTAGAGTGCCCTTTATAATACGTTTATTGTTAATAAGCAGACATATATTTAGTTGGTATTCATAAGTGGAACCTACTGAAAATGTTTGCTTTGATCTGGTGCCCATAAAATGTGTGAATGGTCTTCTGTAACCTGTCTTTTGCTGCATAGCATCTATTTTTAGCAACACTGAACTGCAATATGGCTTAGCTTTTTGTGCAGAGAAAAATCAGTTCTCTCAACAGATATAGTATCTATTTAAATGCACTTCAGTGTACCCACTTTCAAAGACTTAACACAATACTGAAGCAAATTAATTATGGCCTTTGTTCATAATCACATCACTTGTGATCCCATCTCTTGGTGCTAGGATCAGAGTTCAGAGCACGCATGCATACATACCACCCTCTGGATACTAGCTGTGGTGGTGTATGTGGCAGAAAAAGACAAGTACTTAGTAGTTGATACTGAGGAGGGGCCATGGAATTGGGACTTTACAAAGGAGGCAAAGTCCCCCTTCAGCCTCCCACTTGCCAGCAGTTCTCATGTTGAAGTGGGTAGGAGTAGGATGTAAACTCATGTACTGAAACTGGCATAGGAAGTCTGTGGTGTAGCCAAGAACTGAACCCACGTTTCTCAAGTCCTACTCTGGTACCATAACCAGTAGAACATGCTTCCTCTCATTATAACACTCTGGCAGTTTCTGGCAATGTAAACGTTAATATAATTATCATGCCTTTGTTGCATGACTTTTATTTGTATGCTCTGCACAGCAGCCATTGGCTTTAATGTGAACTGCAAGTGCCCAGACCTGTGAAAATGAGGCTAACAACAGGTTTTAACATCATTGATACTTAGCTGTTGCTAAGGGATTATCCCTTCCCTGGTCTATGATGTGATACATTGCAGTGCATCTTACAAACCAACTATTTAATTACAGCCATGCAGGTGCATTTGAAGAAACCTTTTTGGATAGGGCCTGATTCTCCATTCTGGCTCACCGTCACTCTACGGGAGTAGACAGTAAGGGAAATACGGCTTTATGAGGCCTCTGTACTTCTCTTCTGAGGCAAGCCAGGGTTCAAGTTACTGCAGCCTCAGAGCTGTTTTCATTCTTTTATATTAAGAATAAAACTGAGAGAGAGATACAGATTATTAAACCATCTGGTCCATTCCTTGGTAGTTCCTACAGCATATTCTTTAATGCTCCATCCAGTCTAGTTTTAAATGAAGTCAGTAGCGCAAAGTCAGAGCCAAAGAAGATTCATTCCGTGTTTAGGAAATGTTTCCCCTGCACCAGTGAATTTGCTTTTTTCTTAGCTTACTTTCATCTCATTATTCTTTTATCCCCTTTAAACCATCCTAAACAATCACTCTTTCCTCTGACCTGCCATCTTCAGTTACTTGTAGACAGGTTTCCTAGCTTCCTTAGATGTTTTGTTTAAGTCTTTCTTTGTAAGTCAGTCTGCCCAGTTCATTGATCATTCTTGTTGGTCTTCTCTATTCACTGAGTTTTGTTGACATTTGTCTGCCACTCAAGTCTCCAGAATTTTCTGCATTAACAGGACATAATTAGTAACTTTGTAAACTACTGCTGACCATAAATACATTGAAAGGGATATTATCAATGCTATATTTATACATGAAATGCATACAGTGTGGTCCCCTCAGTGTTATCTAGACAGGATTATCCCTTCCCTGGTCTATGATGTGATACCTTTGTGTAAGCAGCCCATAACTGCATTGGTCTTTTCATATTAGTAGTGTCAATATTGTAGAGACACTTATAACATACCTTGTATTATATTTATTTATTTAGGCGGGACAAATTTTGTCAACCTTGATAATATCCTTTTAAATGTATTTATGGTCAGCAGTAGTTTACAAAGTTACCACTTGTATACTATTAAATACAACTGGTCAAAACTCAAAATCTGACACTTCAGAATACTTTCATCCTGAATTAGAATGAAAAATCAGATTTTAAACTTTCCTGTATTTTCCAACAAAACTTGTCTTTCCAAATTTTTTTGACCAGCTCTATTATTAAGCAATGACGATTTCTTCAGCTCAGTATAAAAGTGTCATAGCATCTTAATATATCGTCTAATATAGTTATATAGTGAGAAGCATGTCTTTAGCTAATTATTTTTCATGGCTCAAAGTGTTCTGCCCTGTGTTAGATGAATAACTAGTTAACTATGTATGCTGATTTTATTCTCTTTTAAACATCTGCTAGTTTGGTCTTGTTCATTGTTTTTAACCTGGAAAATACTTTTCAGAACCAAAATGGGTAATTCCAAATTCTTCTGCAGGGCAAGGGGTGGCAAGATATTAAATCAGCCCTGGATCATTTTATAATGATTAGCACTTAAAGAATGCTTTTGATCTGAAGGTCTTAAAACACGTAACTTTTGTAAAGTGACTTTCCCAAGGCTACACAGTAAGTTAGTCAGAGGTGGAAGTAAATCCCTATTGTTCTGAATTCCATTCACAGGCTCTGTCTCCTGGATCAAGCTACGCTTTCCTGCTGAAGTAGGAGCAAAACAAGACAAGTAATATAACATGATAGTGATCTCAAAGCCAGCCCTGGCAATGTTTTCTACTGAAGTAATAGGGATGTGGATATTGGTAATAAGCCACCTTTTCAAAAAAACAAAACAAAATACTTGTAGTTTTATCTGTTTAATACAGCCAAGCTGAACCTATAGCAGATGTGTTTATGTAGATTCTCCAGTCGAGCTCTCAGAACTCAATGGCTTAAAACCACATGTGAAACTGCTGCACAATTTCTTTTCCCTTTGGATGTTTAAGTCTAAAAAATAATTAATTATTAAACAATCCTGTTTCTATCAGGGATATTGACGTGACTTCCTTAAGCGCAATTGGTTTCTGCCATGTTCTATTGTGCCACATATATCAATTTTATTTAGGTATACCTGTTTGGCTGTTGACCATGAGTTTGTACTAGGTCCAAAACTAGATTGTTTACTTACTTCAGATTAGTTTGTCTCAGAACCAAATTAGCTGTAAAATTTATTTTGGTGAGCCATTCAGTTGTAATATGTACTTTGTTTCAAAATTAGGTAAAACTAGTCCTACCCCTAAAATAAATAAAATAAAGAACTGAAAATGTAGTTTTTGAACACACTATAACTTTAAAACATAATTGTAACAGTGCTTGGTGCCATAGATGGTTAAGCGCTCCCTGTGCACATAGAAGTCCTCAGCAGTACCCTTGTGGCACTATTTGAGAGAGAGTACATCTTCCTCTGTGCCATAGACCAAGTGGCCAGCTGTTTATCTATTAGTACTTTAAACTCCTCCTGAGGGTGAAAGCAAACAACTGTCCTAGATAACTTCACATTAGCCAAACTTAAATTGTATATCACAAATAAAGAAAAACATTTAATTGAGGATGGGTAGAACTAAAGAAGCATGCTTACATGGATCCTGAATAAATGGAAAGTGTCACTAGACATAAAGTTTAGTTATAGAATATTGAATTACCTCAGCCTACAGCATTGCAGAAAACATTCTTTTCCGAAGCCCAAAGCTTTCCGCCTACACCAGTCATGTATTCTAGTCTCTTGTACCAGAGAGCATCTGGATAAAATTCTGCACTTTCACATAGCTGTACAATGACCATTAACTTCAGTGGTGTTATGTTCTCTATATGTAAACAGTCGCTATATATGTTCAGTCAGAATAAATTTTTATTTTAGTTGAAGGGAAAGAACAAACAAGAAATGACAAAAGTAAAGTCTTCATGAGATAACACATTACATCTCCTCTAAAATGCTTCCCCAAATGTACCTCACAAAATGGCAGCTGTCCTCAGAAGACAGCAGACTCCTAGACACATACAGATTTGGTAGAAAACAAAATAGAAACTAGTTATGCAGTGGCCTTAGCTGATCTATAATTCAGGATGAAGCTAGCTTATTGGTATGAACCTGATTTTAACTCCCTACCCCATCTAAATTCCTTGAAAAAAATTGAATTTTGCATGCCTTCATCCCAGGGAGTCTGTATGGGAAGTTTTGTGTGTGTGTGTGTGTGGGGGGGTGGTTTAAACCCACAGAAATGGAATTTTAAAGTTATGGTGTCTTGAAAATTGAGGTGAAGTTCTCTTTTGGGAAAAATGTGACCCATAATTTGGCTCATAATGGCTGCAATCCAGCAAAGCATTCAAGCACATGCTTAACTCTGAGTACCTGAAAAGGCCTTTTGAAATAAATTAGACTACCAAGGTGCTTAACTCTAAGCATGTTCTTGAGTGCTTTGGTGCAGCAGAGCCAATATCTACAAATGATGACCTAAAAACTCCAGATTTGTTTTGTTGGCCTTGCTGTGAAAATACTTAGGTTTTGGTTTGATCTTGGTTTGCTTTATTTGTTTTGGGGGTGTTGAGGGGAACTGGGGAAGATACATTAACAGCTACTATGGTGAAGCAAGGAAGGGGTTAACTGGATGTTCATAAATACAGGATTATAAAGAGTCAGTGGTGTGCTGTGGGAAGGGTTCTGAAGAAGTAGTCGTCTTCAGCAATTAGCCAAAAGGTCCACTGTAGAGATCATTTGGTCCGTTTCTGTGCAGCCGCAAGGGCTTGATGAGCCAAGAGTTAAAAGTCAGAGCAGATTTGATGCACCCATATAATAGGGGTCTGCCTCTGGGCCGCATCCACCCCTCCGTTGGTGAAATTTTATCCCGAATGTTACAAGCCACGCGGAGAATGGCATTTGCAGAAATGTCTTGCGGCATTCTGGCAATGTGTCCAAATTGCATAAGACGCTGTCTGTGGAGAATGGCCCCAGCAGTCTGTAGGCCGGAGCGACGATGAACGTCTGCATTACGAATGAAATCATTCCATTTTGTGCCCAATATATGATGATGGCATTCTGTGTGGAAAGCCTCTAGCTTTGCCCAGTCTGAGCAGCATGGTGTCCATATTTCACAACTGTACAGCAGTATGGAGAGGCTACAGCTTAAATAGATCCTGAATTTGGTTGTCCTGCTGAGATGATGATAATTCCATATTCATTATAAATGACCCATGGCAGATACTGCAATGCCAATCCAGTGAAGAACTTCCATGTGAGAGTTGGAGGAACTGATGAGTATAGAACCTAAATAATAAAAGCTGGAAACTGCTTCAACAGTTTCATTATTCAAAGAGATTAGAGTAGTGGGTGGACCTAATTGTAGGCTTTGCAGCTTTGTCATTTTCCATGAAACATGGAGGCCAACCTTGACTGACTCATGAAACCTGTTGGGGCTCTGTACTAAAAGAACAGCATAATCAGCATAGTCAAGGTCTGAAAGCATAATACCACGATCTTAATGCAGCATTCTGTCAGGTTATGAAATCCATTGCTGGACTAAAGAGTGCAGCGGCCGAGACACAGTGCTGCCTGACACCAGATACTGTTTTAAAAGGTGCCGATGTCTGATTCCCGAGACATACATGGGCAATGGTTCCATTATGCAGCTTGCTGATCAAGTCCAGCAGAGTGGTTGGAACACTTACGTCCTTTAAGTCCTTGCACAGAGTGCCTAAGCCCTGGTCTACACTGGGGGGCAGGGATCGATCTAAGTTATGCAACTTCAGCTATGTGAATAATGTAGCTGAAGTTGACATACTTAGCTCAACTTTCCGTGATGTCTCCACTGCGGTGAGTTGACTGCTGCCACTCCCCTGTCAACTCTGCCTGCACCTCTTGCAGCGCTGGAGTACAGGAGTTGACGGGAGAGCGCTTGGGGATTGATTTATCACATCTAGACTAGAAGCGATAAATCGATCCCCACTGGATCGATCACTGCCCACTGATCGGGCGGGTAGTGAAGACATACCCTTAGTCAGCCGAATCAAATGCAGCCTTAAGATCGACATATGCTGCGAGTTCAAGAAGGCTCTGTATCTCAGAAAACAAGTGGAGGGCCAAAATGGAAGAAGTAGTGGTTACCCAGATTCTCCATGTCCCAGTCTGGGAGCATGGAGGAATTGGGAAATCAAAGCTTAAACATATCTAGAAGGAGAGATATGTCACCTGCCATCAGGGGAAAACTTGAGGCCCAACTGCAGGGAAGAGTGCTGAGGCCTGACTGGGGGAGGGTCTGAAGCAACTGCTTTTGTAATGAAGTTGCGATGCTGAGAAGTGATACTTTATGGGTCAGCAAAGAGAAATAATGAGTCTGGGAAGGGTAGGAGGAAGAGAAGTGATAAATATGGTGCTCAAGTGAGAGAACTGAGGATGAGTGTGTTGAGTGGCTGAGACGTGTGTGTGTGGGTGTATGGAGACACGGATGCTGTGCATGTTAGCATTAAGAGTTAAAGGTGGGCTAATAGATTTATTTTATTTTTTTTTAACCTGGGCTGAGAAGTTTTTGGAGAATCCTTCAAAGCTGAGCTAAGTAAACAATGCAGTGTGTATTTGTGATCATTCAGTATCATAAAGGGATTTATCCCAAATCTTACTGTGTTTATACTTTTGATTTTTGGAGTAACTAGTAGCTAAGAAATATGAGAATTAATAGTAAATTCTACTGAGCACATGCATTGTGCTTTTATTTTTGAAATATGATGTATAGACATTAGGTATTCTACCAGCCTTGTGTCCAACACATAAGTAGTTAGATAAACATTGGTATTCCCATTTTCTAGATTTAGGTGGGAGGGAAGGAAGCTGTACAAGATATTCAGTTGATTGCCCTTGGTCACACTGCAACTCCATAACAGAGCCACAGAACTTCCTGACTCCCAGTCTTGTACCAGTTGGTTAGCTAAATCACCTCAGATTTTAAGGTGAGGGCAAGAGCTATGTGGTAGATAGACAAGAGTGGTGAGCTGTACATTCATCAGGAGCTCAAGTAGTGCTAGGCCTTTGACCTACTAAAAAATTAATTTAACTTAATAGGTTAAAGAGTGAGTTATACACCACATGCTGATTTCTCACACACCCATAACTTCAATTTTCTAAATTGGCAGAACCATTTTAGATCAGCACAGTTTTCTTTGTAAGTCTGCGTTAAATCCCCTGGTTCTTTACTTATTGCTAGGGTTGCCAATGTTGTATTTGAAAAATAAGGGACTGTTTCTTTAGCACCCCCGCTCCACTCCTACTCCTGATATTATCATTATTATAATAATAATAATTAATAAGTAGTACTCACCCACATTTGCCAGGGGTATTTCTTGCTGCTTTTTGCAGAACTCAGCAACTCCAGATCTTGTTGTACAGAAATGAAAAAATAAGGGATAGCCCTTGTTATAAGGGACTGTTGACAACCCTACTTATTGTTCTTCAGATCTGTCTTTGTTCTCTTGCCTCTGTAGATATTTAACCTAAACAATATCAAAGGCACCACAAGACAGCTCATGAATGTTCCCCTGTAGTATCTAACTTGTACATAGTCAGGGAAAACCATAATGACCCAAGGAATAGATCTGTGCTGTAGTAGAAACTTGTTCACTGGCCAAGTCTGAAAACATGTTCTCACTTATTTTTCTAAAAGGATACAGTAATTTCATACTGTCTAAATTACTGGCTAATGATTTCTGGTTTCAAAGGGCAGAGTGTTTAGGTATCTGTTCCATGAGAAAAGGATTGTTCAAGGAGTTGAGCTGATAAACTTAGCAAGGGCAAATTTTTAAAAGGTATTTCGGTGCCTTAAGATGCAGATTGAAAATCCCACTAGGAACCTATCTGCATCTTTAGGTGCTTATATATCTTTAAAAATATGGGACCAAGAACCTTTCAGACATTTCTTGTATATGTAAATTAATATTGATTTTAAAAACAAATATAAGGAAGTACTTCTTCACACAACACAGAGTCAGCCTGTAGACCTTGTTGCCAGGGGATGTTTGAAGTCCAAAAGCATAAATGGCTTCAAAAAAGAATTAGATCAGTTCATGGAGGATAGGTCCATTAATGGCTATTAGCCAAGATGGTCAGGGACACAGCCCCATGCTCCAGGTGTCCCTAAACCTCCAAATGCCAGAAACTGGGACTGGACTACAGGAATGGATCACTTGAAATTGCCCGTTTCTGTTTATTCCCTCTGAAACATCTAGTACTGTCCACTGTCAGAGGCAGGATACTGCACTAGATGGATCATTCATTTGGCCATTCAGATGCTGGAGGCTTTACTTGATATCTGAAGAAAATGGAAAACTAAAGAGAACCTAAATGAGAAATTGAACTCTTCCACTGGGTCTGGAATTCTCATTAAATTTAGAATAATTGTCAGGTTTATACAGCAGAACACAAGTGTTTGACTGTTTTCCCCAGCATAGTTACATATCAACCAGAGCTTTGATAGCATAAATATAAAAATATCATGTGGAAAAACAGCTTTTGAAATGTTAATTAATCTTTTCTACTCTCTTTTCTCTAGGATTATGATTGTTTTTTTGAAGCAAAGGAAAGCAACACTGTCTTCTCCTTTCTAGGGTTGAAACCTAGGTTGGCATCAAAGGTGAATATTGATTTACAGACCTTTGACTCCTCTTGCAATCTTCAGCTTGAATTTGCTTTGAGAGAAGTTGTGAGAGGTCAGCATGTTCATGCTGATGCTCCTCTCTCTCTCTTTCTTTGCCAATATTATACTAGTGAGCTGTGTGAAATTGGAATAATAAACAGAAAAGCATGTTAGACCAAACAAAATCTTACCTGTTTTAATTTCTGATATATAATAGAAGCTGTAATTATCTTCTGTCAATTACACATTGAGGGCAAAATTCTGCTGTGTTACACCAGTGTAAATCTAAAGTGACTCCACTGATTTCAGAGTGGCTGTTCAGGATTTACCCTGATGTATCAGCAGAACTTGGCCATTAATCATTGACATAAGTGCAGCTAAGGATGCAAAAACATCTTTGTCTTGCTTTGGAAATAATCTGGAAAAACAGCTAGTGATGGTCAACATTTGGTCAGTAGATGTTTAAAAAAATCACTTAACTGATTCAGGGTGTTGGTGAAGCCACTTCCTTGTAGCAGTTCCTTGTGGGACAATTAAAACTTGGAGGAAGTATGTATGTAGCAGGAAGTGCATAGGATGCACGGCAACCGTCAGATGCAGTTAGCTTCTCCTGTTGAGTAGACAATATAATTCCTGATATAGTACAGCTTTACCTGTTGTGATCCTGGACTATCTCATTGTCTCACTGTACGAGGATCCTTTGTGCAATGGGCCAAACAGCTGGGCAAGTTTTATTTTCGCCCTTGGATCCTTTGAATTTATTCTCCTTTTGCCACAAGTGCTATATCAGGGGCCAAATCCTGGCCCAGGGCTATCTATGAAAAAATAAATATCCATAAAGAAGGATTCCCTTCTTCTAGAGACTTGTTATTACTGAAGTCTGTGCACTGTGCAGGCGGTGAGAAAGTGCAGAAGGAGATTCCTCTGGCAGCCACCTCTTTGGTTTTCCTTGCTCCCTACCTTCAAGCCAGAGTCCCAGGAAAAAGCTTCCCTTCTGACCCCCAAATCAGAAACAGCAGCTGCTCGTTGCTCTGTTATTGGAAAGCACCCTGTTGCAGGCCAGGAGAAGAGTGAAGTCCCCCAGAACAGTATGTGAATGATCTAGTTTTAAAACGTGAGGCAAGAAGTGCAGCTGGCTGTCAGCTAAACTTTGAAACTGACCAGACAGGCTGGCAAGCATTCAAAGTAACCGAACATTAATGTTATTGTGTTGCTAGGTTCTTGCAGTTATAGGGTGATCTTGGGTGTTACTTGTAATAAAGGTGGGTAACCATTTAAGACAGAAGTGTGATCTTCCAGTTGATGATGGTCCCTTAGATATTGCATGGCAATGTTCAGGTACTGTATTTGGTGTGGAAAATTTCAGTTGTAATTGCAAATGCACACACACTCTAACTCCATATTTGGAAGGTATATTTGTTCATCCAGTTATACTTGTAGGAACAAATATGAGTTCAAGCTGTAATAAGTATCCCCAGACCTAAAGAAGAATAAAGAACTACACAGTTAGTTGATTTTGTCCCCCTCTCTTTTAAACAGGAGTCAGAACCCTAGAAAAATTCTTTGAAGATTCAACAAGCACATCTCCTGGATGAAAAACTTTGTTGTTCAGCACATGACTGCTTCCCTAATGGATCACTGTGATAAAAAGCCAATGTGAATAATCAATATTTTGCTTGCCACGGAAGAGGTGCTTTCCAAAGGTGTGAAATTAATGTGTACACAAAATGGGATAAAGGGTGAGATGATACTCCTTTTTTAAAAAATGCCCACTCTTGATGTTTCACATCTGTCTATGGATTACATTTTCACTGGCTTTGGTATTCTAGCAAATAATCTATTTAACTCTGAAGATGGGTGGATGTTGAGGAATGGAAGTGTAAAATCTGTATTAGCATTGAAGGGGATCTGGCAAGTATGAGAATCCTTTATAAATCTTCAGCTACTGCAGGCTGGATAAAATTAGTTTATCATGAGCGTTATAATTTTGACGGTTAATAGAACGTGATGCTAGTTACGATACAGAAGATGAAAAACAGCATGAAGAACTTGGTCTATGCCAAAAACTGCAGATTTCTGCTCAGTATATTTACTGTGCTGTCTATGCTAGAACATGTGTATTGCAATATGTGTGGGCTACTAAGCTCTTTCATAAAAAAAAACCAACAAAAAAAAACCCCACCACCCTAAATGATTCATATCAAAAATTCACATGACGATTGGCTGTTATAAAAACAGTGGTTAATGGGGTGGGGGAGAGAACTCAAATTGATGCTGTCTTGACATCCATGGGTTCCCCTCTCTCCCCCCACTGCAATAAAATTGTTCTGTTGATGTGTTTGCCAACAAAATAATTGTTTTCAAGGACACTTTAATGTGAGAGGTATGTGTCAAACTTGTGCATATAGCAGTTGAAGAGACCTCATATGAAGCCATTACATAATATCTGTTGTTTGGGTATGACTTTCCACCTCAAATTTTAGAGCTCATCATTTGGCTGTTTTAAAAGATTTCTAAAGTTATGGATCTAATTCTGCTTCCCTTAATCACTTTGAATAGAATTAAACTCCACCCTTAGCCCCATTGATGTTGGTGGAACTACTCCTAGAGGTAGGGCTCGATCTTGCAAATAACTTAAACGCAGCAGCAGTCCTCATGACTTGAAGGTGAAGTCTGTTAAAGACAATGGGATTGCTCACATGCTTGAAGGTAAGCCGGTGTATATATGCTTTACTGAATAAGGACACAGTGTTTGACCCCTTGCAGGATTGAAGCATCAGTTACTATTCAATGTGAATAAGGGAAGCAGAAACTGCCCCTGGGAATTACCCTGATGTAGCAGAGCTCAGTTTGGCCCTGTATGACATTAACCATTTTTTAAAAATTGAAATTGAGAGTTGACAGTTTAGCAAATGGATTGTCTGTAATCTAGTCTAATTGCATTTAGGAATGGGAATCCCTTTACCCTGTTAAAATAACAGCTATTGAACTTCATAATGTTGCTTCTGCTCAATCATGGGAGCTTTCTTCCAAAACAGTTTGATGGTCATTTGACTGTGCTATTCCAGTAAGTATTCTGGCTTCGCTGGGCAAATGGCATATGGTCAGGTGTGAATAAAGAGGCACAGGGATAATTCTGCAGGACTGACATCCATAGCTCTGTCAACTGTTACTGCTTTGTGAAGAGAGGTGATTTCCCTTCACTTAATTAGCATTGTCTCAATTTACACATACTCCACTCAGAACTCTACTGGCTGTGTTTGTATTAAAAAGAAAATGCTAAAAAGTACATGAGAGGAATTTTGTGAACCAAATTCTGCTTTTGATCTTCTCATGCTGCTCCTATTGAAGTAAAAGGAGCCACACACGTAGGCTGAGCAGAATTTGGTTCCGGTGTTATATTTTCATCAGCCCCTGCTCTGGATTCCTCTCCTGGGGGTGCTGTAGCCAAGATTTTCAAATAGAAATATATTTTTTAAAACGTTAATATGTTGCCTATGATAAAAGTTGTGTTTGTAGTTTTATAATCACATATTTTATGTGTCTTAACTTCACTGTACAAATGGATTTGGCAAATTGAATCTGAAACAGAGATCCATTTTGTTAAAGTTAACAAGTTCTGGACAACTGTTCTTAATCTGAGTGCAAGAAAGTTTCATCCCCTTGCAATGTTAAGTAAACGTAATTTACATAGTTACACAGTAAATTAGAGAGAAGCCATCCTGGATTTGATATGTTGATTTGATACTTGATATGTTGTACATTTAGAGAATTACCTAAGGTCCCAATTCTGAGGAAGTTTATGCATATGTTTTAACATCACTGGGTGAAATCCATGCCCCATTAAAGTCAATGGCAAAACTTCTATTGATTTCACTGAGGCCAGAATTTCAGTCATTGAGTTTAACAGAACTCCTCCTGTGTTAATGGTCCATAGGTTTTAGGTCTAAAATTATAATTGAACAGAAAACCAGTACCATCACTGTAAGGTAAAAGGGCTTCTTTAAAAAGATTAGTGTGGACACTATTTATTTGGAAGACAAGAATAGCTCCAAAGATGTCCATTTTGCTTGCACAGATTGGCATTAAAAACCCTTTTAGAGAAGTAATTTTCTTCAGATTTTTTTTAAAACTGTAAGTTTCTTGAATTTGAGTTTTTTCATTGGGTTACAGCCTTATTTTTTAATTATTATGTAGCCTTTTAGTTTGTTACAAAAATTGACTTGGATTTCTTTTTAACCAGCTTTATAGTTATGAAATTTGTTAAAAAGTAGAACGCTTTGTTGAAGGCAGATGCAGTAGCTGAAACAAATGCCAAGTTATTTAATTTTTTAAAATAGCATAAAAAGTTACATCAAAGAAACAATGGACTAGAATCTGACCCGATACCAATAGTTACCCCAGTTTAAACACAGGGAGAAAATCAAAATCAGGTCTAATGTGAATTAAACCTGAAAACTGTGTATACAGCTAAAGCTGCCATTAAGGAAATGGGAATTTGGTTGTGCAAAGAATGGTAGATCAGGCTTGAAAGTCAAATTCTATCCTCTGATGTGTGTGAATGATTCCTGTGCACTTCAATGAGAGACCTTGTGTATGCACCAAGGCAAGAATCTGGCCCTTTTGCTTTGGCTACCTTGTAAAAACTCCGAGCCATCCACTTCACTAGCAATCACTTTACTACCAAACTGTAATCAAGAGAAAATGTTTGAACTGGGAGGGGGTGCACACAGCCACTGTACCAGTGGTTTTAATAGGTATGTTTGTTGTATTGTAACAAATGAGAGGTGCCACAAAGCACTGGAGAGTGCCTTGGCTGAAGTAGGACTGTTACTACAGAGCCTTATTATATATATATCTTGAGTTTTGGTTCCAAGAATAAGAACATACACACAGTTTTAATAGGGTTGAATCAGACTGATAAACTTTTAAACATCTTGTACTTTCTTTTAATTTAAAGAGTAAAACATTTAAAAATAACCTTGCTTTTGATGATTCACGTCGAAGTCTAAGACTTTGAAAAATAGGAGCCTAAGTTAAGCTCCTGAATCTACTTTTAATGTAAAATGAATTACCTGCTCACATTAGAGTCACTGGGAGCGGCTAAGCATTTAGCAGTTCATAGAATCAGGTCATTTTGTTTGGGGGAGTCTAATTTTTTGACAAGATTTTAAAAAATAGGGGCCTAAGATTTGTTAGTGGCAACAGAACTGCTTTAACTATTGTTTTCAGCTGGTAGTGACAGAGATGGTTTGAGTTAACAATAAAGACTCTTAAAGATTGTTGTTAGATGTTACATTTCTGGGGAGCTGGTTTTTCTTATTTTATCCTTGACTTACTTAGCCAGGAAGTGCCAAATCCTGCTCGTCTTACTTGCTTGAGTAGTCCCACTGATTTCATTAGAACTCTGCATGAGCAATGCAAGGAGGATTTGGCCTATGATTATTTTCTTGTGTCTAGAATAAAAATAGTAGAAATTGGAAAGAGAGAAGAAGCCTAATAGATCAGCTAGAGCATTCCCTGGCCTTGGGGATTCTACCACTACATAAAGTTTGTTGTTCAAACTGTTCCTGTAACATTCCTTGACATCACAAATGCAGAACTGATGCTCCCTTTGATAGCATAAATGTTCTACATGGGTTTGGGGAGGGAGGGGAAGTACAATTTGAGCACATTCTAGACAGTCTAATTTTTTTTTAATTATCTTAACTAAATTATATACTACACCATCTCATAAATAATGGCTGAATTCAAGGAAATCATCAGGACCCTGCAGTAAAATATGCCAAAGAAATCAGTGAAATAACACAATTAATTCACACATTACTAGTCTGCCTGAATCAGCCCATGATGGAGGAGCATCACAGTACTGTCATAGCTTCCAGCAGAAGGATGAGGCCTGTCCTGCAAGAGTCTGAGCACCCTCTATTCCTATTGCCTTACAAGGTAATCACAATGTCCCGAATACCTTCAGGATCAAGACCTAGCCTCAGAGTGTTAAATAGTAGCAATTCATTAGCTTGTGGTGTTTATTTTAAGTACTGGATTAGTTAGTATGAGTGCCAAGAGAGTTGGGCAGATCTTCAGTTGGTGTCAATGGTCATAGGTCCATTGAAGCCTGTGGAACTATGACAATTGATACCCTCTGAAGATCTGCGCCCATTTTCTAAATTTTCATAAGTGGTGGGGTGTTTTTTACATATCTATGTTTAATGTATAAAACCAGGTTTCCTTAGGCTTATCTGAAATAAATGTAACCTACTGTTTTGACTGGGGCACTTTCTGGTGTTCCCTATAAGGTATTAGGCTAAATGAGTCTAAATTGGTGTAATTTTCTCTGTAAGAGGCTGACAAAAGGCACAAGTTACATCATTTGCAGCTCCCTTAGAGCCATTCTCTACCATGCAATTTTCTCCCCCTTACTCTCCTCCAAAATTGGCTCATTATCTTTGGCATAAACATTGCCATGAACGCTGTACCAGTTTGTAGATTCCTCTATCCAGTGTAGAGAGGTATTACCATCGGATAAGGGAAATAAGAGGTCTCAGGCACACAGGGAAGTCAAGTGTACAAAGTAAATGCTATCCATACAGTAAAATGGGCCAGTTCCTCAACTGGTGTAAGCCAGGATAACTCCTCTGAAGTAAATGGAGCTTTATCAACTTACACTAGCTGAGGATTTGGACTGGAACAAGTATGTCTAAATAGCGAGACTGGAAGGAGGTTGTGATTCAGTATATCAGATTTGCGTTGTGTCAAATACCACTGGACAGAAACAACTAGATTTTGCTGAAGGGATGGAAATTATTCTAGGTTTGCAGAGTAGCTTGACCAGATGTCCTCTTATTTGCACATGTAGTATCCTTTCTTCCATTTAACATATACATGCTTTCAAATCGTAAACCTATTAAAATATAATTCTGTACACAGAGGTGCCATGCATTGAATTCATTTAGCTTAATCACCGCATATGATTCCTTTCTGTTTGCTTTCATACCCTCAATATCCTGAACATTGTGTGTGCTCTCCAGGGCATGTGCACAAAGAGTGTCTAATACCTTTACATTATGCCTGTAGAAAGCTTTTTCTCCAGTACAGGGCTGACAGTTCTCCTCAGTGTCCTCCAGGTGTTGACCATTCATTTTGTCTGTTTCACTCATCAAAGATTGACATTGAATAAAAAAATCTTTCATCAGCTGCAATATTTACACAAAAATCTTTTAAATAAAAGTATCAGGTAGCAAAATACTCAATTCTTCTCAAAGTTTGTACTCCTTTTTAACTGGCTTCCCCAGTTCCTATCTAGGTGGTGAGGGGTATCTCTTGGACTGCAACTTTAGCTTTATTTTCTAAGATAAGTCAATGGACGGACTCTTGATGTTAACTTCATGAGTATTCAGTTAGACCCGTCGTGAAGTTAGATTTTCATTTATTTATGTTTGTCATACATGTATATTACAGTAAGAAACGTCTGAGACTTATTTGGTGTTATGGCTCTTAGCTTTATTATAAGCAAGTTACTTTCATAAATTGCTACCAGAGTACATAATTCAAGTCTACAGTGAATTAACGCTACACAATTTAATAGAGCTAAAATCAACAGGGTTCTATAGACCTTACTCTAAAGATTGTCATGAAATGCCATGTATTTGTGTATTTATTTAATAAACACCTAGATACTAGCCAGAGAACAAAACCACTTAGATTCTCACATGAAAGAGAGGCAGAAGTGAAGGTCAGGAGCAAAACCCTGGTGAAACGCCTTCCATCTCCCAGCTGCTGGATTGTCCCAGAAACTAGCATGGGGGCTCCATCCTTCATATTAGCCTCGGATTACTTGGTGTCTGATAAGTATGAAGTCCCCAACTCCCAGAACTACATCAGTTTCCATTTGAAATGTTATTTCTACAGTGATAAGTGATAGAACCTTAAATTGATGTTGTCTTTTTTAAAAGAAGGCTTAAGTTCTGCAGTAATGGCCCTCACGATTACCATGGAAAATTTCCTTCTCTCTGCTATATGTACAAGTGTATTTTTCATGCCCTGCTCCAAGCTCATACATAGGCAGTGAAATATACAGCACACTGATTCTAGGGTATAGCCTTCTCCAAAGCTTCTGCAATTCCAAATATTTACCATAAGCAGGTAAAAAGTAGATGCCATCATTATATAGCATTATACATTTCTTAGATGCTCTGGTTACGTTCTCCAGAAATGAGGAAGAGCTCTCTGAAGCTCGGAAGCTTGTCCCATCCACCAACAGAAGTTGATCCAATAAAAGAGATTATCTCACCTACCTTGTCTCTGTCATCAGACATTAATATACTGGGCTTGATTGACCTCTCACTCAGTGGTGTAAATCAGAAGTAATTCCATTGAAGTCTCTAGACTTCCACTAGTATAAACTGGTGTGAAAAGACAATCAGAGCCAGTAGTCTCTGTGTTTAAAGCAGCTTTCAGAAACCCAAATGGGTTAACTTTGGGGAAAAAAAGGATTAAAAGGTTAATCCAGCTGACTAGGGGAGCAGTGGTTTTCATACAAAGGAACATGATTTAAGCAATTTTCTCTCTGTTATTTAGATGTTTTAGTAATCTGAAAAACAGAACTCGGTTTGCTTTTAGACAAGTCATAGGAAATCTTTGACTTGAGTTGAAAGCTTCTCTCTTTTTCGAACTGCATCCTCTAAAAAGTACTGTATAATGTAGTGTGGTCTAGCAGTCAATTTGTGAAATACTGAGCTTTTACAGTTAATTCTCTGGTAGTCTGTTCAAAACAATCCTGATTTAAAAAATCATGCTGTTGTCTATTAATTTAAGTTGTAGGATTCTATTGCAGGACTCTGCCTTCTGTTACTTGTAAGAACAGTGCTATTTTACGGTTTCAAAGCACTTTTTAAATTCAAAGGTAAAAATAGCACTTCTCAACATCAGTCAAATTAAAGAATGACTTCAATCCTACAAAAAGAACAAGGAGTACTTGTGGCACCTTAGAGACGAACAAATTTATCTGAGCATAAGCTTTTGTGAGCTACAGCTCACTTCACAGATGAAGTGAGCTGTAGCTCACAAAAGTTTATGCTCAGATAAATTTGTTCGTCTCTAAGGTGCCACAAGTCCTCCTTTTCTTTTTGCGAATACAGCCTAACACGGCTGCTACTCTGAATTCAATCCTACAGCGTTCTCTCTCCATTTATTTTATTTAGGACCAGGTTTTCAGAAAAGGCTCAGTTTAGTTTCTGATCTTGAATGCAAAATTTTGCTTGAATTTAATTCTGGGCAACTGATATTGTACATACAAAAGCATATATATGAGGGCTTAAGTAAAATCCTGGCCCAGTTGAAGCCAATGGAAACTACCATTGATCTCAATGGAGTCAGGCTATCACTCCATGTTTGAAAAGCTGATCCTCTGCTGGCATATCAGCTCTCTGTTGCCTGTCTCACTGCAGAGCAGAACAAGGAGGGAAGCCAGCCACAAAGGCTACTACAGTAGAACCTCAGAGTTACAAACATCTTGGGAATGGAGGTTGTTCATTGAAATGTTTGTAACAACTGATCGTTGACTTAATAGAATTTTGGAACTTTACTACGCAGAAGAAAAACGCTGTTTTTAACCATCTTAATTTAAATGAAATAAGCACAGAAACTGTTTCCTTACCTTGTCAAATTTTTTAAAAACTTTTTTTAGTAGTTTGTTTAACTCAGTACTGTACTGTATTGGCTTTTTTGTGTCTGCTGCCTGATGGCATACTTACTGTTCCAAATGAGGTGTGGGGTTGATTGATCAGTTTGTTACTCTGAGGTTCTACTGTTTTACCAGCAGCACCACCTTACTAACACACACAACTGCAGTTGGGATTCAAGAAGCAACAGGCAGAGAGCCCAAAGTAGGGGAACGTGAGAGGAGAAAAGGTGCAGGCAATTACTCAATAGGCAGCAAGAAATAATCCGAGAGGGAGAATGGCAGGGAGGAAAATCAAGATCGGGGCAGTGGAAAGTCAGCAAAAGGAGGGCACCGCTTGAAGGTGGAGAATGGAACAAAAACAGGGAAGAAAGAAGGGATGGATGGATGAATGGAGAGAGATTTGGAGTGGTAGAAGAAGGGTAGAAAAGTTCATTGGAGGGGAAGGACTAGGAGACTGAAGAGTGAGGCATTGAAGGACTGTAGAGAGAAGAGACCAAAAACTAAGCTAATTTATTCTATAGAAAGCTGAGTACCAAACTGTCACTAAAACACACACTCATCGTGTATTTGATTTGTAGGTGGGCATATACTTCAGTGACACGTGAGGGATTTAGGACACCTAGTTGTGGATAAATGGTGGCCATTAAAGCCTTGGCTTTGTCTATGGGGTACAAGATATGGTGCATTTTAAGCATCACGCAGCAGGGATACTGCCTTTTTGAACACTTTCATATATAATGTGGCATTTGGGGGTTTGAGCCATTTATTATTTTTATACAATATATCATACTGCATTGACAATTTGTGCTAATCCAGAATTCCAGATACACACCAGAAAATGTATGTTTTGATGTGTCTTTAGCTTCTACAATGCAAAAGTTTGTACTAACGTCTCAAAGAGTTTCTAAGGAAGCCAGCAATGCCTTCCCCCTTTCTTTGCCACCTTTCCATTGCTCAGATGAGTACAGACCAGCAAATAAGTTAAAATCAGGAATGCCAATATTCATCACATACCTATATCTTTCTTAAAGGATGCTTTCCTACAAAACTTTGGGCAAAAAGTATTTTGATATTTAGGACTGGCTGTATGACCCTAATCTACTGTTTTTATGGCTCCCCCCCCCCCACTTTCCTAGTGTTGAGCTGTCCACGGAACTACATTAGTTACTCCATCCCAAGCCTCATATGTTCAGATCATGACAGCAGTATTAATATTGTGGTCATAATTTGCAGCTTCAGTGATTCAACAGGGAACCACAGGAAAAAATTCAAGTTGCACATTTCATAAGAACAAAAGAACTACCGTACTGCATCAGACCAATGGCCCATCTAGCCAGTGTTCTGTCTCATGCAGTGGCCTGTACCAGAGCTTTAGGGGGCGTGTACAGAACCAGGCAGTTGGAGTGATCCATGCCTGTCTTCCCATCCTGGTTTCTGGCAGTTAGAAGGTTAGGGTTGCCCCAAGTATGCATCCCTGACCATCTTGGCTAATAACCATTGATGGACCTTTTCTTTTTTGAATGCAGTTATACTTTTGGCCATCACAACATCTCATGGCAAGGAGTTCCACAGGTTAATTGTGCATTATGTGAAAAAGTACTTCCTCTTCTTTGAATTAAACCTGCTGACTGTTAATTTCACTGGTTGACCCCAGGTTTTTGTATTGTGGGAAAGGGTAAAAACACTTCCCACACACACACCATTCATGATTTTATAGATTTCCATTTTATCCCCTCCTTAGGTCTCTTCTTTTCTAAGGTGAACAGTCCTAATCTTTATAGTCTCTCCTCATGTGGAAGTCATTCCATGACCTTGATCATCTTTGTTGCCCTTATCTGAACCTGTTATAGTTCCACTATATCTCTCTTGAGATGGGGTGACCAGAACTGGACACAGTATTCAAGATAGGTTTCAGAGGAACAGCCGTGTTAGTCTGTATTCGCAAAAAGAAAAGGAGTACTTGTGGCACCTTAGAGACTAACCAATTTATTTGAGCATGAGCTTTCGTGAGCTACAGCTCACTTCATCAGATGTTTACCGTGGAAACTGCAGCAGACTTTATATACACACAGAAATCATGAAACAATACCTCCTCCCACCCCACTGTCCTGCTGGTAATAGCTTATCTAAAGTGATCAACAGGTGGGCCATTTCCAGCACAAATCCAGGTTTTCTCACCCTCCACCCCCCCACACAAATTCACTCTCCTGCTGGTGCTAGCCCATCCAAAGTGACAACTCTTTACATAATCAAGTCGGGCTATTTCCTGCATAGATCAAGGTTTTCTCACATCCCCCCCACCCCCATACACACACAAACTCACTCTCCTGCTGGTAATAGCTCATCTAAACTGACCATTCTCCAGGTTTAAATCCAAGTTAAACCAGAACATCTGGGGGGGGGGGGTAGGAAAAAACAAGAGGAAACAGGCTACCTTGCATAATGACTTAGCCACTCCCAGTCTCTATTTAAGCCTAAATTAATAGTATCCAATTTGCAAATGAATTCCAATTCAGCAGTTTCTCGCTGGAGTCTGGATTTGAAGTTTTTTTGTTTTAAGATAGCGACCTTCATGTCTGTGATTGCGTGACCAGAGAGATTGAAGTGTTCTCCGACTGGTTTATGAATGTAGGCATACCATGAATTCATATAGTGGCATTATGATACTTTGTTTTATTTTCTGTCCCTTTCCTAATAGTTCCTAATATACTGTTAGCCTTTTAGACCTCTGCTGTGTATTAAGCTGAAGTTTTCAGAAACTATCCCTGGTAACTCTAAGATCTCTTTTGAGTGATAACAGCTAATTTAGAACCCATCATTATATATGTATAGTTGGGATTATTTTTTCCCAGTGTGCATTACTTTGTACTTACCACTGTTGAAGTTCATCTGCCCTTTTTTCTTTTCTTTTTTTTTGTTTTCCCCATCACCCAATTTTGTGAGATTCCTTTGTAACTCTTCTTGGTCAGCTTTGAACTTAACTACTGTGTATCATCTGTAAACTTTTGCCCCTTCACTGTTCATTTCCTTTTCCAGATCATTAATAAATATGATGAATAGCACAGGTCTCTGTACAGATCCTTGGGGGACCCTCACTTTTTCTCTCTCTCTCTCTCCATTGTGAAAACTGACCATTTGTTCCTACCCTGTATTTCCTTGGCGTACCCTTCTACATACAGAAATGACACAGCTAGAGCAACTCCGCAAACATTATAGGGGCACTCTTTCTGGATCAGACTTACACCACCAGAGGATCTGTATAGCTTTTCTGATGTGAATTTACATCAGTTTATACCAACCCAGAATCTAGTAGTCTTTCATTCACAGCTAGGTTTTGCAAACTCATTTCTATACTATAAAATGCCAGGGTTATGGATTACTAGGGCAGCCAATTCCAGTCATGTGTACAACTGCCCAATAAATAACAATGAGCACTTCATGCTTACTGCCTAACCAGGACAATGAGCTGCTTCCAACTAGATCCATGGGCAAGTGAGTCATTTCCCTGGCAAGCAATTGTTGAAGGATTAAGAAACACAATAAGCAATATTAGAAATATAAAGAACTGTTACATTGTCTTTATCCATCTGATCACAATGTCACGATGGATAAGTGAGACTGCTTTTTTCTGACATTTGCTGAAGATAAGTTTACTCTGTTGCCAAACAGATATTTCTTTTCAGTTTGTTAATGCATCGAATGTTAGCCACTTTCTTAGTTAGTGGAATATTGATATCTCACACCTGTCTTGTAAGAAATGATTAGTTAGCAGATTTGATAACCAACGTGAACACTCCGCAAAAAATGGCAAGGGCAGCCAATTCCTTTTCTAGTGAGGACGGTTGGTGCTGTCACAAGGTGAAGTTGCAAGAATCCCAGAAATGTAATCCTTTCCAGTAACTATGTTTGCGGCTAGTGTTAACTTTACATTTGTATTCTTTTTCTTTTTAAAATAGTCTGTATTCCTTCTGTGTAAAGGGACTGTGGATAGTTTACCATAACTTTCCATACATAGTACTCTTGTCTGAAACACTGATATATATGCAGCTGATAATTACACTTAAATGTGATACCAAGAGTGTTGAGGTGTTAAAGTATGTTTTATAATTTAAATTGTAAATTGTCTAATTAAAGCTATGTCTGCAGTTCTCTTATTTGTGTCAAAGTCCTTTGCCAACTTATGCTTACTCTTCTCTTATTGCTATTGCCATATGACAATCTCTGCTAAATGCAACTTTGCAAAGAATTCTACTGGAGTAAGTCTCCCTATTTATTGTGTGGGCACTAACTCATCTGTCATCTCACGTCATCTGAAAAGGGCTTGCAAATGTGTTTGTTTTCAGGTCTGCTGCTGCTAATATATAACCTTCTGCAAGGTAGAGGTTTTTGAACTGACAAAAGTTTTCTTTTTTAAAAAAAAGAACCAATCCCCTCACCCAACATTAAAAGTAAATTGGCAGAAACTGACTTGAGCAGTTTTCACAAAGCAATTTAAAATGAGTTTTTACAAAGGAAGTGATCTTCAGAAGTATTTTCAGTATCCAGCTCTTATGCCAAAGTTGCTCTGCAAAGTAAATATAGCCATGTCTGAGGAGTGTTGTTTACTTAGTAGCTGTTCTGATGACAGGCCTTTCATTGTCTAACATAATTTATCATTCACATCCCTTTGCTTCAAAGGCTTTTGAGCTTGCAGTTGTCTGCTTCTGTGAGGTCCTCTCCTTTGATTCTCATTTAAACCCTGATCTTGCCCTGAGCTCCATGCACACAGGCCCCTGTGCCCTTGCAGTGCCTCCCTAACTTAAGGAGGCTTCCACATAGATGCTGAAGTCTGTCGGTGAAGTACTCATCAGTCTCGAGGTGGAGATTTCTAAAAGCAGTGGCATATCAGCAAAGCAAACTTCACAAAGCACTTCCATCAGCAGAGAGCTTGGAGAGCAATACAAGAAGTAGCAGTTGTGCTTTTAGAACAGGAGGAGTATTTAAAATGTAGTTAATCTATGATAAAGTCACGTACATCGATAGCTTTCCCCCCCGCCCTTCCTTTCAAACAATTTTTTGATTACACATTTTAAAATATTGCAGATTTATTTCTAGTTAGACCACTGATCCTCCAGTTTCTTATTCTTTAGATCCAGTTCTGATCTCATGCTTGATTCTACAAGATGTTGAGCACTTTAGTCCCAATCCAGTAAAGCTCTTAAGCATGCGCTTAATTTAAAGCATGTTAGTCCCATAGAAATTAAGCATGGGAGCAGTCCTACTGAATTTAAATAGGAGTTTTAGTGCCTTGATAGATTGGGCTAAAGTGCTCAGCAACATGCAGAATCTAGCCCTGTGGGTGAATTCCTAGCCCCTGTGTAGTCAATGGCAAGACTCCCATTGACCTCAAGGGGATCAGGATTTCATACCAGTATATTTGAGATCAAGATCAGCTCCTCTGTTGGTTAGACTAACAAAATTACTACTTAATTTAGAGCTATAATGAAGGAATGGCAAAAAGTCTTGCCATGTAACAATTTCTAGTTTTAGCCCTTTGAGAGCTAATACTACAGTTCATCATCGTTCCTGGGCATGTTAAAGGGGTGGAGGAAGTGCATGAATTAAACGTTTTCTTTACTCTTTTTAACTTCGGTTTAATTCCAAAGTGTCAGAAATGGGGGGCCAGGATGTGCTCTTTGAAATCCTACAGGCCTTGAGAGTGTTTAAAAAAAAAAACACACACACAAAAAGAAAAAACACCTTAAAACAATTTAAGTAGCGAGGACTATAGTTAAAATGTGTATATATGTGTGTGTGTGTGTGTGTGTGTGTGAGAGAGAGAGAGAGAGAGAGTAAAAGTAGGGGCCTCAGTCTTCTCTCGCTTAAGTAAGTGTAAATCCAGAGTAACTCCACTGAAGCCAATATTTACCCCAGCATAAAACAGTATAAGTGTAACCCTTGTGCCAGGTGGGGTTGGCAGCAACAAGGATTGGGTTCAATATCTATGGGGGGGTTCTCTTAAAATTAAATAAAAATGTAGTTTAAGCCCTCACCCAGAAATCTGAGAAAACTAAACTGAACACAGGTATGAGTCAAATCAGCTGGGAGAATTTTTATAACAAAAATATGAATGATCATTGGGAATTTTATAGATGCCCCAAAAGCCATAATCCCACAACTGAGGAAGAAACCTATAGTCACTAAAAATCTGACCTGCTTTGGAGGGTAATTGAAGGCAGCTATAAAATATGTCCATCTACAAATAGAGTATAAAATGGAAGAAAGGGGAAGATGATAGTAGTGAATATATATCAGCAGCTAGGAATTGTGGAAAACTGATAAGAGAAACAAAGGGATACAAGGAGAAATCTGTGGCCAGCAGAGGTAATGACAATAAGGAGTTTTTAAAGTATATTAAGAATAAAAAGAATTCTGACAATGGTATTGGTTCATTACTAGATGGAAATGGTAGAATCATCAATAATGCAGAAAAGGCAGATGTGTTGAGTAAATATTTGTTCTATGTTTGGGAGAAACAGCTGTAGTTATATGGAATTTTCCATAAAGCCTTTGAAATGGTTCACAATGGTGACCTATTTCCACATCACTGTTGCAATGCGATTCATAATGCCTGTTGCACTATATTGTGAATGCAAAAATTCCCCCATGTTTCCTTCATTGGGTTCTTGTAACTCAGATGTTCATGGTCTGTGAGTGAGCGATTGTTCTTGGCAAAATAATAAGCAATTCAAAATACAGCCTCACTTGCCTCATCTATGACTCCTGAAATTGCTGCCATGGTTTTTTTTTTGTTTTTTTTAAAGCACATTTGCTTTCCTCTGCTCTTGGATTTTATGCACTATCCCATGAGCTCTGGAATCCACTTAACTTCAATTCTGAAGGATGCCAACTTAATATTTCTACTTTTATTGCCAGACGCTTCAACACAGTAGCTGCACCAGGCATCATCAAGAGATGCACTTTGTTCTTGAAAAACTCCAGTTGGCCCAGGCAGCATGTAAGACAAAGGTGGTCACTTTAGAAAAGTTTTCAATAAACTATCACAGTGCAGCTAATACCACAGCCATGTTGCTTATTGCTAACATAACAGTCAAAGAGAAAAGCCAGGCACACTGCAGATTGACAGATGCACCAGTTAGCCATCATTCTTACGATATACCCCACACAGAGAAAGAGTCAAAACTTTTTGCATTAGGAGATAGAAAGTGTGAAATTATTCTTTGGATTTATAACACCACCATCTGATGGCAAGCTACAATGTGTATGGAACACTCATTTAGAAGTTGATGGTGAGCTGTAGCTCACATAAATTGGTTAGTCTCTAAGGTGCCACAAGTCCTCCTTTCATTTAGAAGTATACATACAATTTAGTATAAGAACTATTAGAATGTTTGGTTGAATTCATATACATAATGCTACCTTTT
This sequence comes from Lepidochelys kempii, assembly GCF_965140285.1. Classification (NCBI taxonomy): domain Eukaryota; kingdom Metazoa; phylum Chordata; order Testudines; family Cheloniidae; genus Lepidochelys; species Lepidochelys kempii. The sequence goes on from NC_136382.1 coordinate 63,271,792, forward strand.
GAATTCACAGTATTAATGTGTACTTACCGAGTTTTCTCTCCTTGCAGTCCAGCCAGGGGTACTTCTCCTTAAATTCCTTCCACTGGTTTTGTTTCCAACTATCAGGCCAAAAGTTTAGGGCATAAGTTGATGACCTAGGTAGCTGAAATTTCTGGTTCTTTCCAACAGCCTCACTTGAGTCACAACTGCTTTCAGAATTTTCTACAGCTGGGACCTGTTGGGCTTCAGAAACCAAACTCAAACTTGTTGAGGAAACATTTGGTTTCTTTCCAAAAAATGGAAAAACAAAACAAAAAAAAACAAAACAAAAAACTTTGCTTGCTGTTGTTTCATTTTGTACAAAATAAAAATTAAAAAAATTCAGTTTAATATTTAGAATTAATAGAACCTTGTCTGGGTGGCTATTTTTTCTCCAAAATAGATAAATATGTAATAAAATAGTTTTAAATAAAAAACTTGTTTGACTTTAATATAGATATTGTATCCATTTTATAAGCAGGATAGTACAGTCTTGGGTTTGTGTGTTGTGTTGCAACAACATGGTTTTGAGTCACCCCTGCTGCCCTATTGCCATACCCCTATAGCAGAGCACTGAGCTGGGCCTGGCCCTCAGGGAGAGCTGGATATGAGGGGACACTGGGTTGGGATCAGCTCTGGGGGTGCACACACACAACCCCCGCTAAGTCTCTGCTTCTGGCCTTTGCATCCCTTGCCACTGGCTTACATCAGGGCTTTCAGGCAGAGCGGGAGGGGAGTCCAGCCCACATCTGTAACTGTGAGCTGAGGTGGGAGGGGGCAGCAATGGGATCTGCCCCCAGAATGACAGAGACTCATGCTGCCTCAGAGCCCAGACATGAGGGAGAGTGAGAGCTCCCCCATCCCTCTTAGCCAGTGCACCTCACAGCCATGGAGGAAGGGAGCAGTGCTGCTGATTGCCTGCTCAGTTCCCCCCTGCCCCTGGCCCCTCCAGCATGCTGGGACAATGGTGGGGCCAAAATTGAGCAGCGCTGCAATTCCTGTGCACCAGGTCACAGTGCCACCCACTCCACTTTGACCCATTACCCCCTCATTCATCATGACGGGGAGGCACTGGTGCCAAACCTGAGCAGTGCTTCAACCCCCTGCACCAGATCACAAGGCCCCAGCAGTTAAACTCTATTCCCCAAGTGGGAAGTGTAACTACATCGCTGCTCTGGAGAATCCTCTTCCACCTCACCCAGACACTCAGTCTCAGTGATGAGCCAAAGAAATAAATGGACATCTGCTCCAGAGACTGCACCAGGTCTACCCTGCATCAGCCCGGCAGGACAGGGATGCAGTGGGCAAGTAAAGAAAAAAAAAATCCATTCATCAAACTTCCGAAATTGTCAGCAATATGAAGGAAAGTTATAGCTTCTTGTACTCTGTCACAGGAAGTTAACAGGTGAGCCAGCACCCAGATCAGTTCCTGTGGAGCAGGTGGATAGGGACTATGCAGCTCATTAGCTGATCAGGCTGGGAGGGTATAAGACCATTGGCTGAGGAGTATAAGATGACACAGGAAGGAAATGTGGGGGTGGGGATCTTTGTTAGATGAGCCCTGTGTGGGCTGAGATCTTAACGAAAGGGAAAGCTGTTCCTTGCTGGCCCTGTGGTAAAAGGCTAAAGAAACACTGTAAATACATTGCTGTGAGAGACTGAAGGGGCATTGGGGATTTAAATAAATTCACATGAAGTTGCCACCAACTAGACGGAGTCTGAGAGGTGTCTGGGGCATCAGAGGCTAGGGACAGAGTATGCCCATTATGCTCCCCAATAATATAGTTGATGTCTATGTGATATGAAAAAGCCCCAGGAAACCACATGAGCAGGGAAGCCAACACACAACCACATGTGCTGCCCCCCCCCCCCCCCGGCCTCCCCTTACAGCTCTAACATTCCAGGTTACGCTCATGTAAACCTATCTTAGGATACTCCACCCCCCACACAACGTGACTCCTGTTCCTGGGTGGTGTCCTCTCAAACTAACTGCCACTCATTTACACTAGGCTCCTTCCACCCCCTAGTAGTGTAAAGGGAGCTGGGAGTAGGGTAACTCATAGTTACACCTATTTTAAGGCCCCCTCTGCAATGCCATGGTTGTATAAAGGGGACTTAGTGTAAATGAAACTAAGTCTTTAAGTTACTACAGCCTTAAAGTTTTGTTAATTAGAACTATAATTAGAGATGGTTAAAAATATTGCCCACCCCTCTCTCCATGTGGGGAAAAGGGATGAAAATTTAAAAAAAAATTGTGGAAAAACAATGTTTTTCAGTTTGAGGAAAAACAGAATTTCAGCAAAAACCTCTCATTTAGTCAAAAATGAGTTTTCCATTGAAAAAAGTTTTGATGGAAATTTTTTGACCAACTGTAGTATTAACAAGATGCTTAGCAGCCGCCAGCACAGGGAGCAGAAAGGAACCCAGCTCCCCACCACCACACCCTGCTCCCCCACTTCCAATTTTAGAACTTCATCTTATATAATGAGAGTGGGTGTTCGATCTAGTAACTTTGATGGCCCCCATCACTAGAATTAGTATCCATGCACTTCACACTCTTTACTCACAAAAACATGGAATGGAGTAAAATGGGCAGGAGAACCTGCAAACCATCCTGGATGTAGTGAGAGTCCCCCCACTGTCAATACAGTTCCTCCAATTTAGGGGGATGGCTTCCTTCTCCTAATCCCCCTCGCCACAATTTTGATCAGGCAGGAGAAAGGCCCAGTGAGTTACTCTTCTTTAACACCTTTGTAGTGATCCATTTTAGAGCGATCAGTCAGGATGCCATCAGGCTGCACAGCTCCTTCAAACATTGTCTTGCCTGACAGACAGTAAGCTATAGAGAACCTTCCCCTGTTGCCATAGTCTAGTGGGGATGAAGCCATACCTGGGGGGTGGGAGAGGGGGGTTGGAAGCGTGGGACTAGGTGTCACACAATGCTTTGGCAAGATTACCTCTGAGGAAGACGCAACCTCAGAAAAAAGGACCCATCTTTGCATGTTCATGGATCAGCTATATATAAACATGCACATTAAAAGTGATGATAACCTAGGAGAAATCCAGAAAAAAATTTACTTTAAAAATAAATAACCTTAACTGATTTTTGTTTAAGATCCACCCCTTTACATATTGTTAGAGGACCAATTTTATCCCTGATGGAATGGAGTCCATTAATGGAGTTATACCACTGATGATTTTGACCCATTAGGTTTCACAGGTGTGTATTAAAAGCACTGACTAGATGACCTGTGTAATGCTGACATCTAGAGCAGTGGTCTCCAAACTGGGGTGCGCAAGATGATCCCAGGGGTGCGCGGCAGCAGGAGTGCCACTGGATGGCACTCTGCCAGTTTTTTCCTTCGGCGACAACTCTGCACATCCACGGCTGGTCTTCTTCCATCAGCAGTGCACCTGCGGTAGGTCTTCCGGTCTTCACCCTGGGGGTGCACGAGCCTAAAAGTTTGGAGACCACTGATCTAGAGGGCTGAACAGAAGACATATGTTATAGCATGATCAAATCTTGGCCAATATAGTCTTTGTAATAAATGATGTGACAAGTAGAAAGGTGTAGAGGGACCCTATCAATTTAAATGGCATATGTTCCAAGGTATAGTCACTTACCTGCTGTTAACAGTTATGGTTAGTTTTCAAGCACCCAGGTGCTAGGCAGAACAAGTAAAACCATGGTCCCCAAAGATCAGCTATGGACAGTGTAAGAATGTGAGTCAGAGGTATCATGTGTAGTCTTTGCTATACTTTTGAAAAGCTGTGGACGGAGATGTTTATAGAGCTGCCATCTCAGAACTTGCTGATTTGGAGCCCAGAAATGCCTCCCCTAGGTCACTAGTACTGCAGGCAGCTTTAGGCAGTACTCTCCTCCTTGCATTCTTCAGCATATGTAGCCAGAGTACAGTGCTTCTGGCTGAGGTAAGTGCCCAAAATGGAGATGGGGAAGTGCCATGGTGGTGCCCAGTATGTTTGTCTACATGCGTTTGTTCAGGGGCATGGTAACATTTGCAAATAAAATCCAATTTGCTTTCCAAAAATTGGTGGGCTGTGGGCTGAAGGCATTTCATTCAGCTCAGACATTGAAATCAGGCACTTCCTGGTTCTCCTACAGGTAGGGCAACAGAGCTGGGGACTGTTTAAAATTTAGAAAAACAAAACACCCCCTTTCTATTCACATTGTTTTGTAAAACCCTTTTTAAAAAACAAAAACAAAAAACCAACCCCCCCACAAATAAATCGTGAGCCAAACACTGCAGGCTTGCTCGCACCCTCTCAAAGAGGAGCTTCTGCTGTGTGCCAGTAATTGTGGGACATAGTGGCAAAAACTGGAGCTTGTTGAATGAAATTCACTGCAGTGCAGAGGGCCCTCACAAGCCCCTGGGCACCACTTAAGCTGCATGAAGCTTATTTAAACCCTTAACATGAAGCCTGAGTGGCAGGCCCTGAATGGGCCCCAGTGGCCAGGGGTGAATTTCACCCACAGACACCCCCACACAAATAGGGGGGAAATGGGCATTATGCAATAATCACTCAAGACAAGGGCTGGCAGCACTTGGCTTTTAGCTCCATGTCCCACTGTGCCTTCAAGGCCTCAGTGTCCCTCAACCACCACATCGCCCGTTGTGTTACTAAAACTGGAGACCGCATTTTTTCACTAATATATTTAAAAAAGCGAAAAATGCAGCCCCCATCAATTGGAACAGCACATGCACAAATATTTAAATAGGATTCTGCTGCTTTCAGAGATCTGCAACCCAATCTGTTACTTTGTGTAGTGTTTGCTCACTTCATTTTAGGAACTTGTCCCATTATCTTTGATCTTTGTTACAGAAGCAGAAGATGCTTCTTTGAAACTCTGGACATCAACAGCAAATGCCACTCCTGCCTCAGTTACAGTACAACTGTGGCTGCTGATTGGTTGCTGACAGAATCAGTAGTTGACCACACGTTTAAGATGTTATCATCAAAGGCTGAGTTAGATGCAGGAGATTGTCTGTCATTAAAAGTAAAGTGAAGTCTTTCAGAGACTGACTTCAGGCTGAAAAGTTGAATGTTTGCAATTTAGAAAATTCCTTCTCTGGAATTAACCTCAGGTTTCTCAGAGTTATTTAAAAAAAAAAAAGATTAAAAAAGGCTAATTGTATCACCACAAGGCAGAGGGTTTGGAGCATAATGGAAGGGTAAGCCAGTTGTTTAATGCAAGGCTCGACAAACTTTTTCAAGTGACCGGACAATTAACTTTTCCCATGCTTTTGGTTTGTCTCATTGATTTATTGCAGCGAGGTTAACAAATGCAGCAAACTAGTTTTAACCTGTGTAGTTGTTTCTTTGAAGCTATATACTTTGGCTAAGTAATAGTCTAAACAGATAGCTCTCATCTGCATATTTCATAGTCCAAAATTAGATTAATTAACAGAGAACGTACTTTAGTCAATGTTAAAAGTACTGGTAAATAAATAAAAATCGAATTGATTTTTACAATAGCTTTGAAAGTCTCTGCTTTTCCAAAGGAGAGATGGGAGCTTATTATATTCACAGCAGTTCAAACAAACATCTCACATATCAGAATCAGAAGTGAGACGAGTGACATTCTCTTCAAATATACAATATTTCTTTTTTGTAAAATAAGAAGAAACTAAGGCTGTGTGCGCACAGCGCTGTGTTGGCAAGAGAGCTTCTCCTGTCAACACAACTTCTGCCATTATTATGCCCATGGGAGAGCTTCACCTGTCTGCATAGAGCTTCTTCAACCAATGTGCTGCAGCAGTGCCGCTGAACACTGTATGTGTAGACATTCCCTAAGTTCATCTGAAAGAGCACCACCAAGTTATTAATCGGACTCTGGTAGTAGCACACAATAGTACCTGAGATTCAAAACTTTTATCACATGACCATTCTAACTTTCACCTGATGTCAGCTTAAAGGGATGGATGATCGTGCATATGTGAAAAAAAACCAGCATGGCATCTTTCACGAAGGGTGAAATTCCCATATTTTGAGTGCTTCAGTGATGAATAGTCATTGTGCTGGCCCCTGAACAGGTATGAATTTCATCTTGATTGAAAAACTATTGTTGCCTATAAGCTGTTGGGATAAATATTGTATTCCTGGTACAGAGGAGCAGGCAAAAGAAGAACATCCTTGAAATGTTCATGGGACGAGGGCAGTAGAGTTCTATAGAATTATTGGATGTGAAACTGCTTCATTAAATGGCATATTTTAATTTGACCTCCAGCATGTGCTTTTGTTGTGTATGTTCATTAAAAACTATGAGTAAGCTCCAGAATATACAAACATGCTATCGAGACTGAAACAATTTGTTTGACATAGCCTTAAAGCAAATCTGACAACCTTCAGCTATTCTAGTCTATTTATAATTAAACTACATCAAAGAAAATAAACCTTATATAAAAAAAGTGTTACAAGTCTGAGGTTAAATTAAAAACAAAGCCATGGATTCCTTTTAAAATGATTTTAATTAATCCCTTTGCTTTATCTGTAACTATAAATAGTGGCATTTTCCATTTCTTGTAGCTACAGTAAATTACTAAACTAGAAATGACACAGAATGACCCACATTTTAATGAGATTACTGCAGCTGGAATTGCTTTTTCCTAGTTCGTCTAGCATCACAGCAGAGCAGGAAGAATTCCTCCCCCACTCTGAACTCTAGGGTACAGATGTGGGGACCTACATGAAAAACCTCCTAAGCTTATCTTTACCAGCTTAGATCAAAACTTCCCCAAGGTACAAAATATTCCACCCGTTGTCCTTGGACTGGCCGCTACCACCACCAAACTAATACTGGTTACTGGGGAAGAGCTGTTTGGATGCGTCCTTCCCCCCAAAATACTTCCCAAAACCTTGCACCCCACTTCCTGGACAAGGTTTGGTAAAAAGCCTCACCAATTTGCCTAGGTGACTACAGACCCAGACCCTTGGATCTTAAGAACAATGAACAATCCTCCCAACACTTGCACCCCCCCTTTCCTGGGAAATGTTGGATAAAAAAGCCTCACCAATTTGCATAGGTGACCACAGACCCAAACCCTTGGATCTGAGAACAATGAAAAAGCATTCAGTTTTTTTACAAGACGACTTTTAATAAAAAATAGAAGTAAATAGAAATAAAGAAATCCCCCCTGTAAAATCAGGATGGTAGATATCTTACAGGGTAATTAGATTCAAAAACATAGAGAACCCCTCTAGGCAAAACCTTAAGTTACAAAAAAGATACAGACAGAAATAGTTATTCTATTCAGCACAATTCTTTTCTCAGCCATTTAAAGAAATCATAATCTAACACATACCTAGCTAGATTACTTACTAAAAGTTCTAAGACTCCATTCCTGGTCTATCCCCGGCAAAGACCCAGCATACAGACAGACACAGACCCTTTGTTTCTCTCCCTCCTCCCAGCTTTTGAAAGTATCTTGTCTCCTCATTGGTCATTTTGGTCAGGTGCCAGCGAGGTTACCTTTAGCTTCTTAACCCTTTACAGGTGAGAGGAGCTTTCCCCTGGCCAGGAGGGATTTCAAAGGGGTTTACCCTTCCCTTTATATTTATGACAGTTGTTGTGACCATGTTCTGGCACTCACAACTCACATTGATGCTGGCTATCAAAAAACCCTAAAGACTGGTGCAGAAATATTTGTCAAACTGTGATCTGCATATGATACTCTATGGATTAAGGACCTTTTGCTGAAACTTGCTAAAATTATACCTTGCTACCAAACACTTTGCCTGCTATGGACCATGCCGAGTAACAGATGCCTTCGGGTGTACCTGGGTAATAAGACCAGCTCACCTGTAACAAACAATGAGCTAACACAAGGCTCTGTACTTGTGCCAACTCTTTTTCATATTTACATAAAGTGATATGCCTCCAACTAAAAAACGCCAATTTGGATAAGCAGATGATCTTGCCATGACAATCCAAGCATCAAACCTCCAGGACATTGAGAAAGCATTAACTGAGGACCTCCAAATTATGGAACAATACTTCCAGAAAGGGAGGCTCAAACCAAAGCCTGGAAAAACAATAGTAAGTGCATTTCATTTTGATAATAGGAGTGCCAAAAACACACTAAAAGTAGATTTCTATGGTAAAAATGTGTAAAATGATTACACTCCAACATATCTCAGAGTGAAACTCACCCACACCCTCATCTTCCATGACCTTGAGAAGATAGCTGCAAAGATAAAAACAAGAGCCAACATAAGGTACAACCTGGGGTGCATCAGCGTTGCAAACATCTGCAATAGCACTTATATATTCAGTAGCTGAATATGGAGCAGATGCAGCCACATGCGACTTGTGGATACCCAGCTGAATATAGTGATGAGGTGCATCACAGGAACCCTTCAGTCAACTCCAACACCATGGCTACCCGTTCTGTAACATTTCTCCCCTGCCGATATACCAAACTGCTGCGACATTCTGCAAAGCTCAGCAAATCCAGAAAAAACAGGTGTCTTCCTATTCACCAAGAACTTGACAAAGCCCCCCCCCCAGAACATCTTAAGTCCCGCAAGCCTTTCTGGGAACATTTGTTTAGCCTCATGCAATCAGGCTACAATCAGAAGAAAGCTTGGAAAGCAGATTGGGCTAAACAAGACTTTAGAAATACAGAAGGTTCCTGGGTTTGACCTTCCATGGTCATTTTGGTCAACTCTGAACCGAATTCAAACCAACAATGGTAGACGGGGACATCTAATGCATAAATGAAAAAAAAAAATCAATGACTTCTCATTGTGCTAGTGTGGTTCCCCATGGGGGTGGGGACCCTCTCTGGCCCATCACAGGGAGGTGGTCACTAAGGTCCTGATCTTGCAAACATTTGTGTCTGTGAGTAAAGTCAAAGATGTGGGTAAGCATTAAGAACATAAGAACGGCCATACTGGGTCAGACCAGAGGTCCATCTAGCCCAGTATCCGGTCTTCCAACAGTGGCCAATTGCCAGGTGCCCCAGAGAGAATGAACAGAACTGGTAATCATCAAGTGATCCATCCCGACGCTCATTCCCAGCTTCTGACATTCTCAGGATATAGGATTGGGGCCTAAAATAGCAATAAATTATTCCCACTAAACTTTAGAGATTCGAACCTAGACCTTGAGTTATATATTTGACAACTATGGAGCAAATGGTGTAAAGTGCTCCCGGCAGTTTTTGCTGAAGAGGTGGTTTGAGATATACTGCACAATTTGGAGTTCCCATGTGGCCTCCCCCTAGAGTGAGTTACAGTACTCTAACCAGGCTATGAGAGTTACATAAAGGCCTTTATATGGTGCCTATCGCCATCGTATCAAAGTACCTCACAATCATTAATGAATTCTTCTTATCACCCCTCCCACCACTACTGTCAGGGCCATCCTTAGTGGGGTGTGGGGCCTGGGACATAAGTGCCAAGTTTATAATCTTCTGAGCACCCCCAGGCTCTGCCCAGGCCCCACTCCCAGTCCACCCCAACTTCCTACCCCTGCCCTGCCCAGTTCCACTCCGTCTCCTGAGCACGCTTTGCTCTTGCTCCTCTCCCCTTCCCCCCAGCACCTCCTGATGCCGTGAAACATCTGATCTGCAGCAAGCACTGAGAGGGGGAGGGAAGCGCTGATCAGCGGGGCCCACTGGTGGGCAGGCGGTACTGGTGGGAGGCGGAGGTTCTGGCTGGAGGGCTCCTCCTCCCCTCCCCCACCTCCTCATGATTTTATCAAAACGTGGGGACCCCCAAAGCATGTGGCCCGGGGCACTTGCCTCAATTCACTGTACCCAAGGGACAGCTGACTACGGTCTTAGCTGTCAAATCCCTCCTCAAGACCTGCTTCCTCACAGGAGACCTCAAGAAACTATCTACCTGATGATGCCAGGTAGAGTGGCAGTTGGGGTTAGAGCATACTAGTTATTAAAAACAAGTTGTGTGACGGGGCTTTAAACTGCCAACCTGTGCATATAACTTTGCTTCATAGCCATGACCGTTACATACACTTCAAGTGGATTGTAAAATTTTCCAGGCAGGGATCATGTCTTCCTGTATGTTTGTACAGGACCCAGCCCCATAGAACTCCAATTCCGACTGTGCCTTTCACCAGGGCTGCAATACAAATAGTACTATTGTCTCATTGTACAGACAGGAAGCCGAGGCAGAGAGATTAAGGGACTCTAAGGGAACATTAGCAGTGTGTGGCAAAGCTAGCATTAACAGAACTCATCTTTTCAGCCCCACTGTCCAGTGCCTTAAGTTTTCAATGTGAGCTGTTAGTAGCCCACTGACATTTAAGTCTTTCAATCCCACCTGTTAGCTGAGGTGTCTCTTTTGCAAGCTCCTATTCCTGGCCTACCAATTCAAGCACAGGCCCTCCCGAAGGGCATGTCTTCACTGCAGAGTTAGCCTGGGCAATCAGCACCTAGGTCAGAATACGGAGGTCAGGCCAGCCCAGGTGTGAGCAGCTACACTGCACAGCCATAGCAGAGTTACTGTGTCCTCACTGGTGGTGCAGTCACTCACATGTGTCACTAAGAATTCTGGGGGCACATCCCATGGTTCTTTGTGCTGCTGAGCCACTTGGACGCTTTTCCAGTGAGCTGTTGGAGGATGTGTTTGATCTTCTGGGAATTGTGGGAAGGTGCTAAAGGACTGTTGGCACTAGAGCAGTTTTAGCCTGTGTTCTCATTGCAAAATGGGGGGTTACCAGCCTGAGCACAAGTGGCACCCAACCTTTAGCCTGTATCCACAGCTGGGCCACCTAGCCTAGTTTTCAAGCACTAAACTGGGGCGAGAGGGTATTGTGTGTGGCAGGGGGGAGGGAAGGGGGTTGGAGCAACACTTGAGTAACAGTCCCTAATTCTGCAGTGCAGATGTACCCCGAGTCTGCTGCCCATGTCACCTCCGTGCCCTGGGGAAGTGCCCTTAGGGCACTCAGGGAGCTTTCAACTCCCCACTCTGCCTGATTTAAAGCAGGGACTTGAACTATGTTCTCCCACCTCCCAGGTGAGTGACCTAACCACACTCCCTCCAGGTGAGTGAGGTTATTTGATATTCTAGGGTAGGTCTCTTGCCATCTCTCCCGTTGAAGCTGTTCACCTTTGTCTAAATAGTTAAACACTTATTGGGCCAGACAGAGAAAAAGATCTTGTATGGGGATTAAGGAGATGGATCAATAGAAATGTAAAGTGAAATAGGGAGAGAAACTAGAGAGATTTGTGGAAGGCAGGCATGGGGGACTTATTTTAAATGGTGGAACTATATCAGTTGAATTGGCAGAAGAGGAAGATAACAGGAATAAAAGTGATGTGGGGGGCGGGAGAAGCAAGAAATACAAAATCAGGAAGCTGTATCATAGAGGTAGTTAAGGAAATAGCGCATCTCAGGGCTGGTCTTCACTACTGGGAGATTGATGCTGCTGCAATCAATGCAGCAGGGGTCAATTTAGCAGGTCTACTGAAGACCCACTAAGTCGACATCAGAGCATTCTCCGGTTGACCCTGGTACTCCAGCTCCCTGACAAGAGTAAGGGAAGTTGACCGGAGAGCACCTTTTGACGCAGTGCAGTGAAGACTCTGGGGTAAATTGACCTAAGCTATCATAGAATATCAGGTTTGGAAGGGACCTCAGGAGGTCATCTAGTCTAAGCCCCTGCTCAAAGCAGGACCAATCCCCAATTTTTGCCCCAGATCCCAAATAGAACCCCTCAAGGATTGAACTCACAACCCTGGGTTTAGCAGGCCAATGCTCAAACCACTGAGCTATCCCTCCCCTCTGTCCCCCCCAAAATGACATCTGTAGCAGTATTAGATCAGCCTCTGTCAACTCCAGCTATGTTATTCAAGTAGCATAACTTAGGACACCTTACCCCCATAAGGAAGATGGGCCCTAACAGATGAAAAATAATCATGGAGTCCCATCAGAAGGTGAACTGATACAGTAATTAGCAAAGGTGCCGTGGAGTTTTACAAGTAGTATTGCTTGAAGGTCTTTTGGCCTCTGAGCGCTACAGGGGAGAAACCCAATCATTGCAGCAGCATAGGCTTTTAGAACACTTGTCCTTAAAACTCATACCTTTTATGCACAGCAGAAGCCTGCTAGTCGTGTTCTACTGAAAGGAGACTTAGCATGATTGTTCCTTTAATGGTTTCAGAGGGTTTGGCAGCTTTTTAATACATATATCTTGGCTTGATACCTGGAAGGAGCATTCATTTTGATGCAATTATGATTTAATTATTTTCATTGCATTTTGTTTTCAGGCAACAGAAGTCTAGTTTTTGAAGCCTCATCCCCCTTCATCAGATACTTGCTAAAAAAGTGTTTCCCTGTATGTCGCCATGGATATAGTCTGCACAGAAGTGTTGCTTTAATAGGTTTGTTTCTTTATTATTCTTTCTAGGGAGCTTTGCTGCAAGAAGTTTCCCTTTAATTAAATGTATCTTTGTGTAATGGATTTCACATAAGTTTAATCAGATACAATCAAGTCTAGCTGCTAAAGATTCCTCAGGCCTTATTCTCATCTCACTTATCAAAGTATAATTACTGGAAATATGTGGATTAGGATGAAATAGTCTGTCAACTCATTTATATCCCCACATGGGAATAGCCTACTCCTAGGGGGATACCCTGAAGTCAGAGGGAGTTTTGCTATTTATTTCAATGGGGCTAGGATTTCACCCCTGGATTCCATCCTTCCCATCTTAGGCCTGGTCTACATCAGAAATTTACGTCAGTATAGCTATGTCTCTCAGGGGTGTGAAAAATCTACACCCCAGAGAATTGTAACTGTCCTGACCTAACCCCTGGTTTAGACAGTGCTAGGTCACTGGAAGATTCTTCCATCAACTTAGCTACGGCCTCACAGGGAGGTGAATGATCTATGCCGACGGGAGAATCCCTCCCATTGCGGTAGTAGGTTTTACACTGAAGCCTTACACTGCAGTGGCACAGCTGTGTAGTATGTGTAGACATATCCTTAGAAACCCTGGGTAAAACTCTGCTTCACTGAAATAAACTGCAAAACTCCTATTGACTTAATAGGATCAGGATTTCCCTTTATGACAATATTTTGAAGGGGCTACTGAGTCACTCGCATTCTTGTATCTTCTCTTGTACTTATATCAGTGATTCGTTTCCCAACAGTATTTTGTTCTGTTTTGTATTCTATCCTTGAATATGGTGAAATTAATGAATGAGGTCAGAACCACATTGCATTGCCCAGTACTGACTGGATTCAGGAACACCACATTACACATCTGATGAGAGTCCCTTGGGGAGTCCTCCACACATAATTTACACTGGATCCCTTTGTTTTACTTATTATAATGAACATACCCAAGAAACTCATTTAAGCACTTCCATTCATCTCTCTGCCAGGTTCAAAGACTGATTTTATTATTTCAGGCTCTGCAGCGAAACTGGCCTCATTTCATGTTGAGGGTTTGTTTTTTTTAAACCTTGTATTTTCTTAGAGCCGGATCCAAAGCTCATTGACTTCAATGGGAGTCTTTCCATTAACTTCAATGGCTTTTGGATCAGGATATTACACAATTTGCAGATTATATAAATCAACACTACTGCTTTAGGCAGGATGATAGCACAAATGACTTCCCTGGTAATATATAAGATAATTGATACATGCACTAAAAGGAAATGATGAAGGAAGTAGATTTACTGCAAGTACAGTCACTCCCCTGCATCTTTAAACACAGCTACCATATGCACAATTTAATGCTCAGCATTATAGCTGCTATAAATGCCACAGAGAATTAAGTTAAATATCTGAAGCGCTTTACTTTAGTCATGGCACTGAAACAATGATAAAGCACTTCAGATATTTAATTCTCTGTGGCATTTATAGCAGCTGTAATGCTGAGCATCAAATTGTGCATATGGTAGCTGTGTTTAAAGATGCAGGGGAGTGACTGTACTTGCTGTTTGAAGGAACAGGTTAACCTAATCAAATATGCTTCAGTGCTATTGGACAGCTAGAGAAATTCCCACTCTTACTCTACAAATGGAGATCTGGGGCATAAACAAAGATATGCAATGTACTGCACTCTGGTGAGTGTAGTTACTTAAGTCCAATTCTTCCCTCAGTTATATGGTTCACCCATGAAATGGGGAGAAGACTCTGGCCCTACAGCCTTCTTCTGCATTTCAAATGGTCTCAGAAAGTGTAAGCTCAATACTCAAAATAATAAAAGAAAATCCTACAGTGAAAATAAATCTGTTGCACTATTAATCTAATGTGGATTCAAAATCTGGCCTACCAAAAATCAACCCTACACTGGCTACTCTTGCCTAGGGGGCAGGAACCACCAAGATGTTATCAGTTCATACATAAGGCCAGGCAGGACAAATGTCATCATCAAGTCTTACCTCTTTCATAACCCAGGCCATAGGATTTCTCTGAATTAACTCCTGTTTGACTTCTAAAGATATGTTCAAACATCCAATCTTGGTTTAAAAATTGCCAGTGATGGAGAATCCGCTATAACCTTTGGTAAATTGTTACAATGGTTAAGTACTCTCACTATTAAAACTTTGCATTCATTTACCTCAAGCAATAACAGGTAAGTGAGAGAGAAAATGGGGAGTACAGTTGGGGACATGGGGAAAGTTACATAACATTTGACCATATGCCTCGAGATTCATGTTTAAGATTAGTGTTGTTGAAAATTAGTGTTGAATATTACACCTTAAAGCACACAGGTTAAATGATTTCTTAAAGCTGGAAGAGTTTTGACACATTTCATGTCCTAGAATTAGCCAGTATTGGAGTAAACTAATGGAAAGGGTGTAACTTTTAATAGCATGCAGACTCCAGCTGATAATTTTCTCTGATGAGTTTCTTGTGGTGAAAACAAGATAAATTATGGCTAGCCCAGAGAATATGCATGAGAGAGAGGGGGACAGGGTATATAGAGCTTTACCTCCTCTCCCCATTGGATCCTGATGCTGGGACGACTGGAGAGAAGAGGCGGCACTGTGTAAAGTTTGCATCTCTTGTAAAGAGAAAGGCTGAAGGCAGGGTTATTTCACACACAGCAGCCAGCACAGATGACCACTCTTGAGGAGATGGGGGAAAATGCATAATATTTCCTGCAAAAAGGGCACCATGTGCTCTCTGGAATACCAGAAGCAAATCGGCCTGAATCCCCCAGAATTCAATGTGGAGTCCTGAGGCAACGTGATGCTGTACTTTAACTGCATCTACTCGTGTTTTTTTACTTAATGTAAAACAGAAGGAAGAGGGCAGGAGTGAACACAGTCCACTGGATTTACAAAAATCTGTAGAAACTCTGCAGAGCCTGGAAAATGGGATTTGGTTCCCTCCTGTCCTCTTTCCAATCCTATTTTCTGTTAATTGCACTTTCTGGTGCTTTTATTCAAGTAAAAGAACTTTTTGTAAATACTGATAGTGAAAAATACTGGTAGTTCTTTATGTTGTGTAAAATAAAGGACTGTGTGTGTAACCCACACACCTCCTGGGTGTGGTGTTCTGTCCCATCTGACATCACCTAGCGAGAGATAAAAGGAGTCTGCTCTACAGCTAACAGGCTCATGCACTGAGGTCCCTGGTTTGATCCTGCCTGCTGACAGACTATTACATGTGTGGATAGGGGAGATCTCAGATAATTGGACTATTTAGGTGCACCTATGATGAAACATGAACAATTGCATGCAATGGTTGTTTTTTTGGTAAAGACAGAATTACTCTGTGATTTCTGTGTTTTGTTTTTCTCGGTGACATATGGAGGTCATTATCACAGTCTGCAAGCAAATGCACTTCTATCATCCAACTGTGTTCATGGACTATAACTACCTACAGCACACTACATCTCTGAAATATTGAATCAAAGGATAAAAGCTTCATTCACATTTTTGCATCCATGCCTTTGGATAAAGCTGAAAAGCGAATGAGTGTTCTATAATTATTTACCTAACGACAACATAGGCTTCTGATTTTGTTACAGACACAGAAAAGAATATCATTTAAACTTAACAATGAATACACTCTCAAAAGGGTATTTAGTATTTGTTTTATTACCTTTGTTTGCAATATCTTCCCTAAAAAATCTGAAAAATTATGTTAAGTTGATTCCTCAGCATTTCTCTGACCAAAATGATATTGGCTTTGTTCCACGGACACAGGTAAAACAGACATGAAGATAAATAAGCTGGCTAACTTTAGCCAAGTCATAATGATCAGTACATTCCAAAGAAAACCTGGATGTATCATGTTGTCAGCATTTATTTGAAACACCTCATTCTGTTAGCATGTTTTGACCCTGCTCTGAAAGAATGTAATGGGCTCTCCTTGTAATATGCTGCTATGATTATCTATTCCTATTATAACTGAAGTCTAGTCAGCAAAAAAGGATAATGCTGTAGAATGGTTCTGCCTGAGAGGGCATGGTCACTTCAGTCTACAGTAGCTACTAGAAAGGAAATCTTACTCCATACAGAAGTACTAGCTTATTTCAATTTTTCACTAGAGCCCAGCCTCTTACAATGAGGAAATTATTTGAAGTTCTGGAACAGCCTTCCCAGGAGAGCAGTGAGGTTTTTTGGTTTTTTTTGCGCCCCCACTGGCTTCAAAACTGAGCTCAATGAATTTATAGAGGGGATGGTATGATGGGACTGCCTACAATGGCATGTAGCTAGTCTGCCACTGCTAGTAGCAAATATCCCACCAGCCAGAAATGGGACAGTAGATGAGGAGGGCTCTGAATTACAAGAGAGAATTCTTTCCTGGTATCTGGCTGTTGGGTCTTGCTGAAATCCTCAGAGTCTAACTAATTGCCATATTTGGGGGTTGGGAAGGAGTTTTCCCCAGGTCAGACTGGCAGAGATCTGGGGGGTTCTCTTCACCATGAGGTGTGGGTCATCTGCAGGTTTAAACTAATGTAAGTGGGGATGCTCTGTAACTTGAAGTCTTTAAATAATGATTTGAAAACTTCAGTAATTCAGCCAGAGGTTATGGGTCTATTACAGGAGTGGGTGGATGAGGTTCTAGGGCCTGCAATGTTCAGGAGGTCAGATTAGATGATCTTGATGGCCCCTGCTGGCCTTAAAGTCTGAGTCTATAGCCAGATTCATTTTTCATGTTGTTATATTATACATGAATCCTCAGTAGAGAAAAATATGCTTCTTCCTGCCTTCTCTGGCTACCTTCTAGGCCTTGGTGCTAATTTTCAAGTTATAGAGGAGTTGTTTTAGCACTAATACATGTAGGAGAGTAATTGTTACTCTATATAGTGCACTAACAAACTGACATGCAGAACATAACAAAGAAATGTTATACTGGGGGTGGGGACCCCAAGCAGATACGATAATGGAGACAAGAAAAAAAAAGGTGTCTCTAAGAACAGGATTGATATGAAGAAACTGGCTCCCTTTTTTAGATCCATCAGTGCCCGTATTCATAGACCTTAGGGATAACACTGAAGGAATTTCTCCAGGTCATTCTTGATGTCCTGACTGAAGGGAGGCAGTTGTTTGATTGAAATACTGAGAGAGGTTGGTTGGATTTGGTAACATCATTTGGGGATGGGAAGTTGTGGGGGGCTCTTTTTTTTTTTTTAACTAAGAACTATGGGCCAGATTTTTAGATGGTATTTAAGCTTCTAAAGATGCAGGTAGGTACCTAGTAGAATTTTCAAAAGCATCTAGGCATCTACCTCTCATTGATTTCAATTATGCAAATACTGTAATATTCCCCAAGACTGAAAGACAGGTACAGTTTATAGATTGATACTAAGGTCAGAAGGGACCATTATGATCATCTAGTCTGACCTCCTGCACAACGCAGGCCATAGAATCTCACCTACCCACTCCTGAGCTATTGAAGTCCTCAAAATTGTGGTTTAAAGACTTCAAGGAGCAGAGAATCCTCCAGCAAGTGACCTGTGCCCCATGTTACAGAGGAAGGCAAAAAACCTCCAGGGCCTCTTCCAGTCTGCTCTGGAGGAAGATTCCTTCCCGACCCCAAATATGGCCATCAGCTAAATCCGGAGCATATGGGCAAGATTCACCAGCCAGATACTACAGAAAATTCTTTCCTGGGTAACTCAGATCCCACCCCATCTAACATCCCATCACAGGCCATTAGGCCTATTTACCATGAATATTTAAAGATCAATTAATTACCAAAATCATGTTACCCCATCATACCATCTCCTCCATAAACTTATCGAGTTTAATCTTAAAGCCAGATAGATCTTTTGCCCCCACTGCTTCCCTTGGAAGGCTATTCCAAAACTTCACTCCTCTGATAGTTAGAAACCTTTGTCTAATTTCAAGTCTAAACTTCCTGGTGGCCAGTTTATATCCATTTGTTCTTGTGTCCACATTGGTACGGAGCTTAAATAATTCCTCTCCAGTATTTATCCCTCTGACATATTTATAGAGAGCAATCATATCTCCCCTCATCCTTCTTTTAGTTAGGCTAAACAAGCCAAGTTCCTTGAGTCTCCTTTCATAAGGCAAGTTTTCCATTCCTCGGATCATCCTAGTAGCCCTTCTCTGTACCTTTTCCAGTTTGAATTCATCCTTCTTAAACATGGGAGACCAGAACTGCACACAGTATTCCAAGTGAGGTCTCACGAGTGCCTTGTATAACAGTACTAAAGCCTCCTTATCCTTATTGGAAATACCTCTCCTGATGCATCCCAAGACTGCATTAGCTTTTTTCACAGCCATATCACATTGGTGGCTCAGTCATCCTATGATCAACCAATACTCCAAGGTCCTTCTCCTCTTCCATTACTTCTAATTGATGCATCCCCAGCTTATAACTAAAATTCTTGTTATTAATCCCTAAATGCATAACCTTACACTTCTCACTATTAAATTTCATCCTATTACTATTAGTCCAGTTTACATGGTCATCCAGATCCTCCTGTATGATATCCCAGTCCTTCTCTAAATTGGCAATACCTCCCAGCTTTGTATCATCCACAAACTTTATTAGCATACTCCCACTTTTTGTGCCGAGGTCAGCAATAAAAGATTAAATAAGATCGGTCCCAAAGCTGATCCTTGAGGAACTCCACTGGTAACCTCCCTCCAGCCTGACAGTTCACCTTTCATTAGGACCCATTGTAGTCTCCCCTTTAATCAATTCCTTATTCACCTTTCAATGTTCATATTGATCCCCATCTTTTCCAATTTAACTAATAATTCCCCATGTGGCACGGTATCAAACGCCTTACTGAAATCTAGGTAAATTAGATCCACTGCGTTTCTTTTGTCTAAAAAATCTGTTACTTTCTCAAAGAAGGAGATCAGGTTGGTTTGGCACAATCTACCTTTTGTAAAACCATGTTGTATTTTGTCCCATTTACCATTGACTCAATGTCCTTAACTACTTTCTCCTTCAAAAATTTTTTCAATACCTTGCATACTACAGATGTCAAACTAACAGGCCTATAGTTACCCGGATCACTTTTTTCCCTTTCTTAAAAATAGGAACTATGTTATCAATTCTCCAATCATACGGTACAACTCCTGAGTTTACAGATTCATTAAAAATTCTTGCTAATGGGCTTGCAATTTCAGGTGCCAATTCCTTTAATATTCTTGGATGAAGATTATCTGGGCCCCCTGATTTCGTCCCATTAAGCTGTCTCAGTTTCGCTTCTACCTCAGATATGGTAATATCTACCTCCATATCCTCATTCACATTTGTCATGCTACCATTATCCCTAAGATCCTCTTTAGCCTTATTAAAGGTGGAGGAAAAGTATTTGTTTAGATATTGGGCCATGCCTAGATTATCCTTAACCTCCACTCCATCCTCAGTGCTTAGCGGTCCCACTTCTTTCTTTGTTTTCTTCTTATTTATATGGCTATAGAACCCTTTACTATTGGTTTTAATTCCCTTTGCAAGGTCCAACTCTACTTGACTTTTAGCCTGTCTCACTTTATCCCTACATGTTCTGATCTCAATATGGTAGATTTCCTTGCTGATCCCTCCCTTCTTCCACTCCCTGTATGCTTTCTGCTTTTTCTTAATCACCCCTCTGAGATGCTTGCTCATCCAGCTTGGTCTACAACTCCTGCCTATACATTGTTTTCCCCTTTCTTGGGATGCAGGCTTCCGATAGCTTCTGCAGCTTTGATTTAAAGTAATCCCAGGCCTCCTCTACCTTTAGATCCATAAGTTCTTCAGTCCAATCCACTTCCCTAACTAATTTCCTTAATTTTTGAAAGTCAGCCCTTTTGAAATCAAAAACCCTAGTTGCAGATTTATTTTTGTTAATCCTTCCGTTCAGTTTGAACTGAATTAGCTCATGATCACTTGAGCCAAGATTATCCCCTACAACCATTTCTTCTACGAGGTCCTCACTACTCACCAAAACCAAATCTAAAATGGCATCCCCTCTAGTCGGTTCAGCAACTACTTGATGAAGGCATCCATCAGCTATCGCATCTACGAAAATCTGAGCCCTATTATTATTACTAGCACTCGTCCTCCAGTCTATATCTGGGACGTTAAAGTCTCCCATGATCACACAGTTTCCAGTAGTATTTACTTTATTAAAAACATTAGAAAGGGCTCTATCCATATCCAGATCGGATCCCGGCAGACTATAGCACACCCCAAGCACTATCCCAGGGGAGGCTCTAATAGTTTTCTTCCCCAATGTAATTTTTGCCCAGACGGACTCTGTCTTATCCATTCCATCGCTTCTTATTTCTTTACATTTTACCTCATCATTGATATACAATGTTACTCCACCACCTTTACCTTTATTTCGGTCTTTCCTAAACAGCACAGACCCCTCAATACCTGTAGTCCAGTCGTGACGACTATTCCACCAGGTCTCTGTTACCCCTAGAATATCTGGTTTCACTTCCTGCACCAGTAGCTCTAGTGCCTCCATTTTGTTCCCTAGGCTCCTCGCACTGGTGAACAAACATCTTAATTTTTGCTGTTTGGCCTCGCTCACATTCTGTACCCGATTAGGCCCGGTCATTCTACAGCCAGTACAACCTATTAGACTGGTATCTACACTGCCCTTCCTCCTACCCACGGCTGTATCCTTTCTTACTTCGTTTTCTTCCCTCTCAATGCTAAAATCCAGTGTGGAGATTACCTGGACATCTCCCAACCATCTCCCCCAAATTCCTAGTTTAAAGCTCTCTTAATCAGTTGTGCCAGCCTCCATCCTAGAAGTCTATTTCCTTCCCTACTCAGATGAAGTCCATCCCGAGAGATCTGTCCTCTGTCCATGAATGCCTCCCAGTGGCCATACATCCCAAAGCCCTCCTTAGAGCACCACTGCCTAAGCCATCTGTTGATGGTCATAATCTTGTCACACTTTTGTTGCCCTTCTCTAGGAACAGGCAGAATCCCACTAAAGCTCACTTGAGCCTCAATTTCCTTAACGATCTTCCCCAGCCTAGCATAGTCTCCCTTAATACTTTCCAGTGAGAATCTAGCCGTATCATTTGTTCCCACATGAAGGATAATTAGGAGATTCTTTCCTGTTCCCTTTAGGATCCTTTTCAACCTCAGGTCGACATCCCGTATCTTAGCACCTGGAAGACAGCACACCCTCCTATTCTCTGGATCAGCTCTGGTTACAGGCCTATCTATTCTTCTCAGTAGAGAGTCCCCGATCACATAGACCTGCCTTTTCCTGGTGACGGTGCTATTCTCCAGTCTATCCCCTGTTCCCTCTGGCTGCAAGTTCTTTCCATTCCTATTCTCCCTTGTAATCCTCTTCAACCCATCCTGTATCCTCCTGGGGCTCATATTTGGTGTAATCTCCATTGACTCTTCCCCTTTTCCTATAGGACTAGCTGCTCTTCTCTTCTTCCTTGCCCTTCCACCTTCAGCGACCACCTGCTGAGCCCCTTCTTCATTTTCCAACTCTGCAAACATGTTCTTGAGCACTATTTCTCCTTCACTAGCCCATCTTTTCCTCAGCCTGGTTCTTTTAGTCACATGCTTCCACTGACTACTTTCCTCACACAGTCTCCCCTCAGAATTCCCCAGCCCTGCTTCCATCTGCAAGTCTGAGTTTTTCCCTTCAAATACCTCATGTCTTTGCTCCATAATCTGCTCAAACCCCTTCCTAAACTCTACCAGACTTTCCACCTGCATCTCCAAACCTCAGATCTTTTCCTCCATCAGCTCTATCAGATGGCATTTCATGCAGACAAAACTGAGACTACAAAACTCATTTCCTTAGACAAGATTGTTAACGGACAAAGCATACACCAATAGCATGTAACCATATTATACAGTAGACGCAAACCTGTCTGACTATAACTGCTAACATGTCATTGATTCACTTAATCAAAGTCCTTGGCTTGAAGCTGTAACACAATAAAATTTCAGTATCTTGATTTAACACTGCACTTCAGGCCCAATGCCTTGAAAACAATGGGAGCTGCTGAGCATGCTGCAGAATGTCCCTTTATGCATAAATCTTTGCATGCAGCTTCCTCAATTTTCAGAAGGGCTTGAAGTCCTCCAGTCTCATGGAGATTAACTGGAGTTTGGGTGCTCAGTACCTTTGAAAAATCAGGCTATTAATATTTGAGTTGTCAGCACCTTTTGTATATGATTTTCATGGACTCTGGTATGGGAAGAGTTACACAAAATATTATGCCCCTGTATAATGTTTAGAAGAATAGTTGCATATTGTATTATTTTATAATATATTCTATAAGAAAAGATGTGATTATACAACTACCAAAGACTGTTTCAGAATGCATATGCACAAGTGCAAAAAAAGCAATCCTTCCTTTCATAATGACAGGTTTCAGAGTAACAGCAGTGTTAGTCTGTATTCGCAAAAAGAAAAGGAGTACTTGTGGCACCTTAGAGACTAACCAATTTATTTGAGCATAAGCTTTCGTGAGCTACAGCTCACTTCATCAGATGCATACCATGGAAACTGCAGAAGACATTATATACACACAGAGACCATGAAACAATACCTCCTCCCACCCCACTCTCCTGCTGGTAATAAAGTTTGTGTGTGGGGGGAGGGGGTGAGAAAACCTGGATTTGTGCTGGAAATGGCCCACCTTGATTATCATACATATACATTGTAAGGAGAGTGATCACTTTAGATAAGCTATTACCAGCAGGAGAGTGGGGTGGGAGGAGGTATTGTTTCATGGTCTGTGTATAGAATGTCTTCTGCAGTTTCCACAGTATGCATCCGATGAACTGAGCTGTAGCTCACAAAAGCTTATGCTCAAATAAATTGGTTAGTCTCTACGGTGCCACAAGTACTCCTTTTCTTTTTGCGAATCCTTCCTTTGTCGTTTCCAGACCTTTGAGTACCTAACTAGGCTACAGTAATGTTAGCACATTTTAAAAATTGTTCTATATATGTGTGTATACACACATGCACACCCCATGGGTGGAATTTTCAAAAGTGCCTAAACATAAGTCCTAAGCCTCTTGGGCACGTTTAAACACACGTTGATATAGGGTGACATTTTCAAAGGGATATGGGGAGAGATCTCGCTGCCCCTAGTGTGGTTTATCCTGTCTATGTATATTGCTGAACCGGCCCTGTCAAGGATGACTAGGGTGACCAGATGTCCCAATTTTATAGGGACAGTCCCAATTTTGGGGTCTTTCTTATATAGGCTCCTATTTCCCCTCCCTCCCCACATCCCAATTTTTCATGTTTGCTGTCTTGTCACCCTAAGGATGACTTATCCCAGGGTCAAAGATAATACTGAAGAACATTTGTTTTTTGGCCTTTGAAATACATTACTGTGCCACATGCAGATACCTACAAAAATTCTTGTAGGGAGGGGGATAAATCCAGCAGCTCTATTCAATACTCCAGCAACAACTCATTTCAGCAAGATACTTCATATATTCTGGGATGCCTAAAAGGTTCTGCCCAGGCTGCTTGAACATGCTCCCACACCTTGGGAAAATAACCCCCTTCTGGATAGCGGAAGGGGTTGGAAGAGTGATGTTTGGTTAATTCAGGTTCAACTCTGTACATTCCCCACACCTCTGAACAGCAATCAGTAATTGGCTCTTTTAAAGCTGTCTAATATCAGTTAAACAAACAGACATTTGAACTACAGTAGAACTTATGACATTTCTGTGAACTGACCCTCTGTCAGCAGCTCAGTCAGAGCTGGTTTAAGGGAGTACCTTCTCTGCATGTGGGCAGTTGTAATAAAGGTCTTCAGCAAGCAAGTTAGTTATAATTGAATATAATGTTTATTGACTGGGCATTCTGCCAATCTGCTTATAAAAAGTCTACAGCAGCACACAAAAGGGTCAGTTCATGAAAGTGCATTTTGAAAAAGATGGGCATGTTTCCTAATCTATCAATGTGCCATCTAATAAGCTAGTTGACATTCTGTGAGGGCATTGTCCATCTGAGAACAATTAGACGACATGACCATTCAACTTTTGGTTGTGGTTTATGCTGGGAGAAGCAAAGAAGTCCTGTGGGCCATTTAAAACTCTATAGGTCCAATTTTGTCTTCAGATAGATGGTTGCAACTACTACTTGTTAGTACTTGTATTGATTGGAGGGTAGGACTGGGATCTATTGGTCAATTCAATGCCAGTGTAAATAGGCACAACGCCACTGACTTCAGTGAAGTATTAGGCTCAATATTTTTTTGTTCAATATTGAATGCTCAGTTAAGGTGGCTGGCATGGAAGTGGTGGGTTTTTTAGATGAAGTTTCCTTTGACTTTCAACATTTTAATAAGGAAACGATATAGGACTTGAAATAAGGTCAGGCATAGTTTGTTTACTCACTCGTACTTACAGCTTAGCAGACATAGGCCTGGTCCACACTAGGAAATTAGGTCGGTATAACTACATTGCTCAGGGATGTGAAAAATCCACACCCTTGAGCAACACAGGTAAACCAACCTAACCACTGGTTTAGATAGCGTTAAGTCGATGGGAGAATTCTCCTGTTGACCTAGCTACCCTTCTTGGGGAGGTAGATTACTTACACTGATGGGAGAACCCCTCCCATCAGTATGAGCAATGTCTTCACTGAAGGGCTACAGCAGCCCAGCTGCAGCTGTGCCCCTGCAGCATTTTAAGTGTGGACAAGCCCTCAGGTTTACCAGAGTTTGCTGAGTCTCAAGTTGGCAACTGTCTTCATGATGAAGATAGAATTGTAAGCCATGGCAACTATTATGAAATATCTGATATAATCAGAATGTTAAAAGGGTCTGGGGAAAAGATTGCTTCACTGTTCACTATCCCTAAGTATCCAAATAGTAGTGCAATACTGTCATAGTTCAGGGCAAATTGCCCCTCTATGATCCTGCAAGGGCACCCACTTCCAGGTCCCCAGCCATTGCCTGCATCTCACTCATAGAATATCAGGGTTGGAAGGGACCTCAGGAGGTCATCTAGTCCAACCCCCTTCTCAAAGCAGGACCAAGCCCCAATTTTTGCCCCAGATCCCTAAATGGCCCCCTCAAAGATTGAACTCACAACCCTGGGTTTAGCAGGCCAATGCTCAAACCACTGAGCTATCCCTCCCCGACCCTCCCTTCTGACTAGGGTATTTCCAGGTTGTCCAGTCCCCTGACTTTCCTGTGATATCCCAGCAAGAGACAAGCTGCCTAGGCAGGCTTCTTTTGCCTTCTCTTCAGCAAAAGTACACAGTATAATTGCTACAGGTGTAAATTACTACACAACTCTTCCTAAGTAAGCACAGTTTTAAGATAAAAACATTACAGACAAAACATATTAAAAACAAGAACCCACATGCATGCTAATAAGCTTACCAGAGGTCACTCTTTCACTCCAGAAGAGTGTCCAGTTGGTGATTAGTCTTTCAAAGCCCACATAGGGGTTTTTCCTGTGGTCACCAGTTCATTGCAGCTTCAGCTGAGTACAAGCACATTCATGGCTCTGGGAATCACTCATTTATCCCTTTTGGGCCTTGGAAGAGACCCTGAGTAGCTAATTAGCCAGACAGTGGTTATCTGCTCAAGGTGAAGCTTCAAAAAGGGAGGAGTGTCATTTGCATTCCCTTCACCCCCAAGATTTTCCCAGGAAATCCACTTCACCCATGTTATACCAAAAAGTCCTTTGAAGTTCCCAACACCTCCCAGAGATTTCATTAGTCACATCTCCTAGAGAAACTACATACAATTCCACAATAACTAATAAATACCCCAAAAGTATTTACAGTAATTCCATAAGGGTTGTCTGGGATATTGCCATATATATATCACAAATACCAGCTTCTAGGACTTTCCTTCTCATGAAGCTTGGCATGCAAGAAGACAGACCACTTATTGCTACTGCAGACTGCTATGAATGATTCTCATTCCCAATTGAGAGAATTATTTATCAGAGCAGGAAAAAAAGAGGCTATGTTTTCTTGCCTGATCTTATGTTGCCTCTACTAAAATTCCCACTTAGTCATTTTCTGCATAATCCCTGATTAGGTTCAAATGGCTTAAACAGAACAAACGTTTGTCCAAAGTAAGCATAGAACCTTTGAAGGTTTATGGCTTCCCTTACTAGAAGGCACAGCTGTCAGCTCAAGCTCCCAAGCAGCACAGAGAAGGAGCTTAACACTAGCTGGGTTTAGCCAGGCAGTGGTACAGACATTTTTTGTAATAGAAAATCAAATCTTGTTTACACTGCTTTGTTTGTTTGTTGTTTTTGACAGACTCAATAGGCTACTGGAGAACTAGTAGATTTACAAAAGACAAACCAAGCAAGTGAAGCCTGATTAGTTGAGGGGTGTAGCAAGGCAAAGACTCATGGGCACAGCACCACCTGCTGGTCATCTTGGGAATTAGCTTTCCAGCATACAGAGCACCTCCTGCTGGCTGGTGTCTCACCTGCCACTGCCCCCTCCATATCCTTCCCAGACCCTGGTGCCCCTTTACCTTGGGGTGCTGCCCCCTGGCAATGCCCCCACACTCTGGCTTTCCCCTCCTAGGGGAACTCCCACCCCCTAAACCCACCTTGCCTCAGTGGCTACTGCCAGTCATCATCTAGCCCCAGCTCACTGGGGCAGACTGCTATCTGTAAACCACTCACTGCTGGCAAGGGGGGTTTGGACCAGCTGCCTCTGCCTAACCCCAGGCTACACCTCTGCAGCCCCAGTACCTCTGTAGGCCTTGCACAAGTCCTGCAGCCTGGGGAGTTACCAGGCTGGAGCTCCCCAGCTCCTCTTGCCTTTCCCTTGGTCTGGTCTGGTCTGGTCTGGTCTGGTCTGGTCTGGTCTGGTCTGGTCTGGTCTGGTCTGGTCTGGTCTCTCCCAGACAGCCACATCTTTCTCTCTCTATAGCTAGAGAGACTGACTTAGCCCCTCGCTCACAGCCCATTTATAGGGCCAGCTGTGGCCTGATTGGGGCGGGCCCCAGCTGCTTCCCCAGTCAGCCTACCCTTTTCTCTCTGGAGTGGGGTGACTGTCCTGCTACAAGGGGGAAACTAATTTGTATTCTGATTATTTAAAACTGTCTTTTATTTACACCTATTTAACTGAAATGCCTTAGAAACCCTTGGTAGAAGATATGTTTTTGTTATATATTCAGTACCATATTCCTTCAAATTAGGGCCAAGGAAGTTCACAAGCTACCCTCATGACCACCAAGGACTTCTCCAACACCACCTAGGAAGATCAAACTCAACATTTCCTATATTTCTAAGGTTAAAAAAAAGAGTGCAGATGCACCCCACCTTAAAGAGACCTTTCTTAAACTTTCCTTTCTGCCACCCCTTTTCGGTTTATTAAAGTATCTGTTGTGTAACAAATAAAGCCAAACATTCATGATCAAAGTGGAACCAATGCTTCAGGATTGATTCCACTGGTGGCTTCTTCTACACAGCTGTGCAACTTGATTTCCATATTATGGACTATAATAAGGTTTTAGAATATTCAAAATAGAGCCACTAGTTTTACGAGATTCGATTCGTCACTATGTAGCGGCTCAAAGAAGCCTAAAAATCAAATGTAATCATGTTTCTTCTGCATTTTTCTAAAGGTGTTAATCACTGCGAGAATAACTATATATTATTCATTAGCTTAACTTTCAGCACTTCATTATTCAGGCCAGAATATTTGTGTTTTAGATAAAATGTTTTTATACAAAAGGAAAATACTTGACATTTTTCTGACTAGTATTAATCATCTCTGCGTAAAGAAGCCTTTCATTTGTGGTTACTAAGAATATATTATGTGATTAGTCTATTTTAAAGCATGATGGATGGAAATTTTACCTCTGTTCTGCCAACGAGGCAATTTTTAAATTCAAATTATATTTACATTATAAATAGTACAAGCTGACTTCATTAATACTAATAATATCATTTGTTATTGCTTTCTCGGCATCTGCAGAGTGCACTCCCCACACAAGCTGATTTAATTAGATTTATATCCAGCTGTGGTGTTTACCTGACAAAATATTTGTATGCTATTAGTGCAGATTTTCCCTTATGCCTCTGACTCTCTTTCAGCACTGCTATTCAGGTACCAAGGACTAGCCATATTTCTGTGTGCTTGTTTCACATTGAAATTAGTGTTCTTTCCTGGTTTAAATTAGGGTATATCTCCCCGCCCCCCGCCTTTCTGATCTACAATATGTTTATTACATTAATCTTTCTGATAAACCTCTGGAGGTACGTACATTTCACTTCCTAAGCCACTTACCCTTCCAAGTTTCCATTAACAGTAAATTAGGACAGCTGCCTCTCCGCAGAGAAGACACATCTTTTTTCCCACTTATTCGTACCAGTTATTTTTCGTCAGAGCAGTGCTTCAACTCTAATAATACTTGATATCTATATAAAGGATGGTTGATAGTAGAATAATTAAGTATACTGCAGTACCATTTGCTTACCATAAGTTCTGTGTATCATAGAAACCCGATTTCTACAATGTATGCAGCCGTAGAAAGAAAAGTGTAAACAAAAATAAAATTATTAGACAGCATATTTTATGTCCTTGGTGCTTTCATTCTAATAAGAAGCTTGCATTACTGGTGCACATAGAACAGTTAAAGAATAAAGGGCCAAATAATCTGTTATATTGGTCCAGCTCCGCTGAAGTTGCACTGATGCAGGCACTGCTAGAAAGGTAAAATCCCTGCCCCCTCCATGGCCCATTGACATCCCTCCCACATACTTGTCTTCAAACCCAAGATTTGACAGAAATTCTGAGTTTTAACTTCCTGAAATCTCCATTTGACTTTCCCCTACCACATGGCATTCTGCAGGATGGTCTATTATAGCTCACTGTGATTATATCACACACACACACACAAACTAAATTAAAAGAACATTATTAAGGTTGCAAACTCAAACACTCAAAAGTTAGTTGCCTGTGGAACCTAAATTCAGTCACTTTGTGCATATGCATTATGATACAGTATTTAATTACATGCTCACATATTATTTTTTCCATAGGATCCCTGCCTCATTCAGTTCACAGGATGGTTGGTGCTCACTAAATGAGCAGCTATTCAATACTCCCTACACCTTATTTACTATTCACGCTATTCAGTCCCTGCTCTGACGACAGAATTATTTATTTCATCATGGACTTTTCTATGGTGCTCACCACTTTAATAATGCTTCACAAACATTAGTTTATTTTCACAACCTCCCTGTGTTATGAAGGGACATCAATATACTCATTTTATCAATGGGGGGGCTGAGGCTTAGAGAGATTAGGGTCAAAAATATTCCGTAATTGTGGGTGCCAATTTGATATACAAGCACTAATTTTCCAGATAATTTAGCATTATAGCGCACAGCCAGCACCGTCCGGGGATAAAAGGGGCAGTTTGCCTTGGACACCAGTTGTAGAGGGCCCCCAAGCCCCTGTGATTTGAGTGAGTAGCACTATGACCTGGCACGTGGGACCGCAACACCACTCAAGTTTGGCCTGGCTGCCTCCATCGACGGAGAGCTTTAATTTCAGGACGGGGAGGGTGAGGAGGCCTCAGTTTCAGATTTTGCTCGATGCAGCCCTGAGCACGGCTCCCATTGACCTCCGCTGCAGCTGTGTGTGCTCAGAACTTCTGCAAATCAGACCTCAGGTATGAAGTTGGATACGGAGAAAACGAGGTATCAAGTTGCCAATAGTTACCTATAAGTAGCGTTCACTGAAGTTTAAATTGTAAACTGTTAAAGATCTACAGGTAGCATTCAATATCGGCACTATTGCACTTCTCCCCTATACACAGAATAGGAAATAACTGAAATTCTCTGATACCACTGTGTAATAACGACAGTAAGTGTGCCTTTTTCATGGAAACCACTGTATTTTTGTGAAGGGTTGCACATAGTACAAGATAATTGTATTTAGCTTTTAAATGAGAGCAAGATAAGAAGATTTAGGATTAGAATTTAATCCTGTCCTGGAGCTTTGTACCAACAATTATCTTTCAATTTCATTTCTTAACTGTAATTTTCAATAGTGTTACTCTTGTAGAATCAGAAAATAAATGGGGTTTGTTAGTAGGGTTGCCAATTTGGTTGGATGTATTCCTGGAGATTTCATCACATGACATAATCTTTAATTAAAGATTAATCTTTAATTTCTGATGAGACTCCAGGGAAATCCTGGAGGGTTGGTAACCCTTTGCTAATGAAAATGTTCACTTTCCTTGTATTCCATTTCCTCATACATGGTTTTGTACTGGAAGCCAAGTGGTGACACTCATCTCAAGACCCTTCCCATGGTGTTCCTTCCCCTGGTGACTGCTGAAGTCCCCTCCTGATCCCTTCATGGCTTTTGCCAGCTGCCACCTTGAGCCTTGGGTATAACTAGGGCTGGTAGGATGAAATCAAAATAACTTTAGGATGGGAAAGATTGCCTAAGAGTGCAATCCATTAAACCACCAAAAGTATTCAAGGAATGTCAGAGTTATTTAAAAGTCAACTGTAGGAACCATTAAATGCTGTACTGCAGAGAAATATCCTGCACTGGCCAAAGGATGAACAAGGTGACCAGCTGATACTTATTATCTATCTTTTACAACAGTGCTTCTCAGGCTGTGAGCCTGTTTGGACTATGGGGCTATGAATTTGAGCACACACCAAAGTGTGATACTCGAACTGCTCCATGTGGATGCTGCTGGTACGAACTAAAAGATACCTAGTTCACATTAACATAATCCTGTTTGAAAGGACTATGTTAATGTGAACTCAGCACCTTTTAGTTCATGCTAGCACAGGGCAGCTACAACCCATCACTTTGGTGTGCATTGCAATTCACATCCCCATCATCCGCACTGTGGTGCACTGCAGACATAGCTTTAGTCTACTGTATATTTTGCTATGTGTTTTTGAGGTTTGATTGTATTGTTGCAAATTTGGGATGATAACCCTGAGGATTGAGATGGTATCCTACTGGTGTGGATGGACAAGTCAAATTCTGTCTTTCTACTTTTACATATTTAAAAAATCAGGTGTTTTTTAAAACTATAAAGAATCAACTGTACCTTAAATAATGAGCCTCCACAGCTTTTAGGCACAATGTTACAAGATACAGAGCAATTTTCACGGATTAATTTTCTATTTTACTAAATAAATCTCTGTGTTTTTGTAAATTAAATATGATCCAGTTATCACTGGAAACACTGCAAGTAGAATATGAAATCCTCAAATCAGCAAAAGTAAAATGTTCTATTTTGGCTTTTTAGATCTGTGATTACCAGCAAGAACTTAACATTCCCACTGGGAGCTAATCTTCAATTGAGACCTCTGCCATTGTAGTTCTTTTAATATTTTGTTTTATGTGCTTGCATATTAAATTACAGCATTAGACAGCATTATTTAGTTTATCCCAGGAGATCACATGTAAAACTGAAAAATAACTTTATACAGTAATTGGTATTTTTTGTTCACTCTTAGATTACAGAAATAGTAACTATTTTGTATCATCTTCCTGCTGTTTTATTTTGAGAAATTTTTGCTTTGCTTTTTGTGGATCAGCTACGTATTCACATGTGTTTCTTTGTTAGGGTTAGAAGAATACAAATTCACTAGCACATAGTGTCCTATTTCACTTTTTCCATCTTCTATTAGGAAATCCACTACATTTACTAGCTGCATGTAGAAACAATTGTAGCTTCTGTCCCTCTTGAACCATCATGTTTAAAAGTTTCTACTTTATTGCAAGTTAGATTGGGTAAATATATATATGGACAATATGAATTTCATTGATCAAAACCTTGACAACATGATTGTCTTAAGCTTTGACAACACTTTAATTACTCTAACTGAATAAAGCTATCCCTACTTACTCCCTTTTGTGGCTCTATCACTAACAGGATTAATACACACTCTAAACTAAATTTAGAGGATAGTGCCTTGTATCTGACTTCTTATTATGTTTTGTTACCTCTAATGGACAATATTGTTTAAACTCTAAATGTCATTTAAAATTCTATCTTTGTTCTCTGTGTCACAGTGTTTTCTTGAGCTAAAGAATAATAATCGTGGGTCATTACTCAGTAGCAGCTTAAGACATTATACTATTTGAGGGTGGGAGGAAGAAAAGGAATGTTTTCTTATGTTTTCTAATGTTTAGGCAGCTGGTGTGTTATAATTACTGCTTATTATACTGATCTAAATTGTCTCATTATTATCTTTTGCTCCCCTTGTCTGTTCATTGTATTCCTTCCCCACTATCTATAGTGTTAGTTGGGAAGCTCTTTGGGACAGAGACCTTCTCTGCAACATGTTTGTACAGGGCTTAGCACAACGGGGCTAGGGCCTCTAGGTATTACCATAATACAAATGATTAACCCTAGGTATGTAAGTATGCTGGAAGACAAACAGAGTTATTTAGGAAACAGCTGGAAGAGACTGAATGTGTATCTTTTGTAACAAACCCTTGTGGATGTAGGTGGAATATTAATATTGTGCTTAGCTGAGATGTGTGTTATGCCAAGTTTCAAACTGCATTTCACAGGAATGCTGGCTGGAGCTCTTCTATTTAAATGTTTCAGCTTAGATTCAGTGTCAACTTTACCACCTCCTAGTAAGCATAACAGATTTTAAAAGTTCCCCATTAAAATCACTTCATGAGATGATGTGCTTAAATTAGACGTAGCCTATTTCCCCTTGTTTTTTTCTACCCCCCCTCCGCCCCCCCCGACGTTCTGGTTAAACTTGGATTTATGCTGGAAATGGCCCACCTTGATTATCATGCACATTGTAAGGAGAGTGGTCAGTTTGGATGAGCTATTGCCAGCAGGAGAGTGAGTTTGTGTGTGGGGGGTGAGAAAACCTGGATTTGTGCTGGAAATGGCCCACCTTGATTATCATGCACATTGTAAGGAGAGTGGTCAGTTTGGATGAGCTATTACCAGCAGGAGAGTGAGTTTGTATGTGTATGGGGGTGGGGGGGTGAGAAAACCTGTATTTGTGCTGGAAATGACCCACCTTGATTATCATGCACATTGTAGGGAGAGTGGTCACTTTGGATAAGCTATTACCAGCAGGAGAGTGAGTTTGTGTGTGTGGTTTTTGGAGGGGGGTGGGGGGGTGAGAAAACCTGGATTTGTGCTGGAAATGGCCCACCTTGATTATCATACACATTTTAAAGAGAGTGGTCACTTTGGATGGGCTATTACCAGCAGGAGAGTGAGGTTTTTTTTGGGGGGGGGCGGAGGGTGAGAAAACCTGGATTTGTGCTGGAAATGGCCCAACTTGATGATCACTTTAGATAAGCTATTA
Source organism: Lepidochelys kempii (assembly GCF_965140285.1). Taxonomy (NCBI): domain Eukaryota; kingdom Metazoa; phylum Chordata; order Testudines; family Cheloniidae; genus Lepidochelys; species Lepidochelys kempii. The sequence goes on from NC_136382.1 coordinate 63,305,489, forward strand.
CCAGCAGGAGAGTGGGGTGGGAGGAGGTATTGTTTCATGGTCTCTGTGTGTATATAATGTCTTCTGCAGTTTCCACAGTATGCATCTGATGAAGTGAGCTGTAGCTCACGAAAGCTCATGCTCAAATAAATTGGTTAGTCTCTAAGGTGCCACAAGTACTCCTTTTCTTTTTTAAATTAGACGGGTAGTGTTATGCATTGAGATTTAATCAGCTTCTTTTCAAGTGAGTGTCATTGCTTGTCTCCTTTCCCTGGAAGAGTTAATTACTATAGCTATGTATTTTGGCTTCTACACTGAAACAACCTAATACTCTAGGTGCATGTGTGTCAAAACTAAAGTATGTCAAAAGGAACATTAAAATTTTTTGCTATAATGATATCCTTCTCCCAAACCAGCTGCACCCCATAAGCCCAAGCATTTCCCACCCAAAGCCTGGGAAAACAAATTAATCTTGGCGTATGCCCTGAATATCACCAACTCCTGGTGGACCAAGAGAAGTGAATTTCAAAGTACAGGATCCCGCATTAAGAATGCCCTGCCACTAGGCCTCTCCCAGATACAGCGAGGGACTGGTAGTTTTGGGCTATGGAGTGAGGAATTCTGCAGGGGCAGTGTGCAGGGAGAGAAATCCTCCCTCAACACAAGCCAACAGAACTGCGCTGCAGCCACGACTGAAACTCCTGTGGCTTCTACGGCCCTCCATCCATAAGGGGTTGGTGGTTGGGAAAAAGACAGTTACCTTTGTATTCTTCGCGATGTGTTGCTCATGTCCATTACATACTAGGTGTGTGTGCTCGCCACATGTACCAGTGCCGGAAGTTTTTCTCTCAGCAGTATCTGTAGGGAACCATTTCTGGCACCCTCTGGAGTGGCATGCACATGCCGCAATATAAAGGGCTCTGCTGGCTCCTTCCACCCTCAGTTCCTTCCTGCTGAGCAACTCCGACAGTGGGGAAGGAGAGCAGGTTATGGAATAGACATGAGCAACACATCTCGAAGAACACCAGTTACGAAAAAGGTAACTGTCTTTTCTTCTTTGAGTGCCTGCTCAGGTCCATTCCATATTAGGTGACTCCCAAGCAGTACCTCTGGAGGTGGATATGAGTTCACGGACGTGTAGATTGCAACACAGCTCTGCCGAACCCAGTGTCATCTCTGACCTGCTGAGTGATGGCATAATGCACCGTGAACGTGAGGACAGAGAACCACATCATGGCTCTACAGATGTCCTGGATAGGGATGTGCACCAGGAAGGCCACCGAGGACACCTGAGCTCTAGTTGAGTGGGTTCTGACAATCGGCGGTGGTGGAACCCCCGCCAGTTCATAACAGATCTGTATGCAAGAGATGATCCAGTTGGAAATCCTCTGAGAGGCCACCGGAAGGCCCTTCATCCTATCTGTTGTGGTGATGAAGAGATGAGTTGATTTATGGAAAGGCTTGGTATGCGCCGGGCCTGGGACATGAAGCCCCAAAGTTTTCAGGGTGGTAGGGGAGACCTTTAAACTATGCAGCTTGCTGTCTGTTTGCTCTGCAAATAGGGCCCGGCCGTCAAAGGGAAGGTCCTGCATCAACTGCTGAGCCTCAGCAGACAAGCCAGAGAGGAGCAACCAGAAGGCTCACTGCATAGAGATGCGGAGGTCATGGTGCAAGCAGCAGAATCCGCTGCATCTGATGCTACCTGGAGGGCCACCCTGGCCACGGTCATGTCTTTGTCAAAGACCACTTGGAATTCCTTCCTGGACCTCTCAGGAAACAAAACCTCAAACCTGGCCATGGCCATGGCCACATGTTAAAGTCTTATCGGCCAAGGAGGGCCTGGTGGTTGGCCACTCTTAACTGAAGGCCGGAAGATGAATAAATTTTACATCCAAAGAGATCCAGACTCCTTGAGTCTTTGTTCGTGGGGGTAGCCCCAGGTTGTCCTTCCCTTTCCCTGTGGTTAACTGCCTCAACCACAAGGGAATTGGGGGTCAGGTGGGAATATAAGTACTTGTGGCCCTTAGCTGGCACAAAGAACTTCTGCTCAGTCCTTTTGGAGATGGGGGCAAGGAGGAGGGAGTCTGCCACAGGGCATTAGTAATCTTAGTTCCACCCTCATGAAGGGGTAAAGCCACCCTAGCAGGAGCCGAGGACATGAAACAGGGAGTCCGAAGGCTATTCCAATTCCTCAGCCTGAAGCCCCAGGTTAGATGCAACCCTCTTCAATAGTTCCTGGTGCACCTTAGTGTCATCCTGAGGAACCGGGTGAGGGTGCCCCATGATAGCCTCATCTGGAGATGACAAGGACAATGCCAGTGCCATGAGATACTCCACGTCCATTGGTGTTCCAGCAGTTTGCCCCCTGAAGCCTTGAGCACTGGAGGGAGCCGGGGTACTGAGGCTGCTGGCTTCTCCTGGGCTCCTGACACTGAGAGGGCAGACTGGGAAGGCTGGGTGAACCCCACAGGGTTCCATACATACCATGGCACTGGGCACTGTGCTTGGGACCATGGAACGGGTTTCGGTGCTGATGATCTAGACAGCACCGCAGGCATCGGAGCTTGTCCCGCAGTGAGGGGACCCTGCTCCATGCCAGAGTGGTCGATACCAGGTGACCTAGATTGGGCAGAGTGATGGCTCTTGTCTGACCAGTGCCAGTTGCTGCACCTCGAGGTAGATCTGTCTGAAAGAGATGAATGTCTTGGTCGGGGCCTCAGGGACCAACTGCATTCAGCAGATCAGTGTCGGAAATCTGGCAATCTATGCCTCACTCTGCTCGACCGGTACCAGGATGTTGAGCGGGACTGGGAGCTACCATGAACCAGTTGCCAGGAGGATCTTCCCTAATACGGCAACCTGCATCTCGGAGACAGAGGACAATGGGCTGGTGATCTGTGATTTTGGTCCCCCCCTGTGATCTGTACCAAGCCCTTGGAAATGTGAGGGGTTGGTCTTGGTGCTCTTGCCAAGGGGTGAAAATTACAGATGCAGGCATTATATACTGACACATAAAGAGCTCTTCATCTGTCATATAATGCCTGCATCTGTAATTTTCACTCCATGCATCTGAAGAAGTGTTTTTTTACCCACAAAAGCTTATGCCCAAATAAAACTGTTAGTCTTTAAGGTGCCACCAGACTCGTTGTTTTTGTGGATACAGACTAACACGGCTACCCCATACTTGCCGAGGGGTGCATGCCTTGGTGGGTCTGCACCAGGCTACTGGCGAGGTATGCCTCGAATCCCACTGTTGGTGCCCAAGGTCCGGGGACTGAAAAGTGCTCTGTTGAGCCTGCTTCTCTAATGTGACTGCTTTGGGCAGGCAAGAGTTGGTGGGACGTCCCTCGTGATGGGGAATGGTGCCACTGAGGCAGGGACGTACACGGAGGTCCCAAGGTGGGTTTTACCTGAGACCGGGGTATTTCTGGAACTGGTGTGGGCAGCACCGGAAGCATCCGGATCTCCTGAGCTGCCTGTAGGGCTTCGGGCATTGACGGCACCTGAATCTGACCGAGGCCTGCACTGCTATCCAGAGTCACAGGCAAGGTACAGGATAGGCTGCACCTCTTGACTTGAACTGGGGCCCGACTTCCCAAAGGGGGCATTGAGCTGCCTGGTGTGGGTCTTGGCTCGCCCCCATTCCTTTCCTTTCCCTTGTGCGAAGTATGAGAGCTTCCCCTCACTGTCTTCTTCAGCTTCTTGGCTGGATCCGTGGAGGGGAATTGGTGCCAGCTTGTGGATGGTGCCAGCAGAACACTGCGCACCAAGGCCACGGTGCTTGATGCCGACTCAGACCATTGCTCCAGTGCCGGAGCGAGTGCAGACTCCCTCAGGAGTGCTTTCAGGTGGTTTTCCCACTCCTTTTTCATCCTGGGTTTGAAGGACTTTCAAATACAACACTTGTCGCTTATGTGCCCTTTGCCCGAGCACCTTAAGCAGCTACTATGGGGATCGTTGATGGGCATAGGCCATTTGCAATGATCACAGGGCTTAAAGCCTGGGGACTGGGGCATGCCCCATCCCCAGACTGAGTTCTGTTCGGGACTAATGAAGATTTCAAGAACTACTACTAAGGGTAACTAATTCAACTACTAACTATATACAACTATATTACAGGTTTTGTAAAGTTCGCAAGAACAGAGAACAAAACAATGCAAGCCGAAGCAGCAAATGTTCCAGCACCATCACTGGTAGCAAGAAGGAACTGAGGGTGGGGGGAGCCAGCGGAGCCCCTTATACCGTGGCATGTGCACGCCACTCCAGAGGGCGCCAGAGTCAGTCCCCTACGGATGCTGCTGAGGGAAAAACTTCTGGCACCAGTGCATGTGGCAAGCACATTCACTAATATAGAATGGACATGAGCAAGCACTTGAAGACGAATCACCAGTTCGATGTGATTCTGGATCCAATGGCCCCACCCCAACCCACATTCAAAGGCCCCATCCACCCACTGCCTGCTCCCCCAGTGCTGCCTGTCCCTCATGCGCTGTTCCATGACAGGGTTGTGAATGTGAGGATTTGCCCATCTCAGAGACAAAAAACTTAAGAACATGCCGTTTGAAGGCATACTGTTGAGTCAGGCAGTTTAAAGTATTACGGTTTTCTATACCTATTGCATGGAGCTCTAATCCTATTCCATCGCGATGAGTGTTCTGAGCCTGATGAGTCATCTGAGGTAATTATTTGTGAGTCCTAAGGAGCCAGACAATCCACAAATAAGGGTGACTGCAAGGCAGGTATATTGGCTCCTAATGAAAGCAGCTACTCCAGTCTGCTCAATGTTGCTACCTTGCTGGGGATACTCCCAGCAGTCTGGTAGTTCTGACAGGCTGTCCCTGCACCCACTCCAGTCACAGCCATGACCAGTTGCCCAGCTGTCTGGACATCCTTGCACATTAATGTTCTTTATGTTAGTGCTAGTCTGTAGGAGGTGTTCCCCAAGAGGCCTTTCTGAAGCAAATGCAACTACAGTTTGAGATGCATTTTCTGTCTCTTACTCATACGTTGACAGGATGTGTTAAAAAGTGTCAGTTAAGGTCACAGCATTTACTGTATTTGTTTCCTCCGATTCATTTCAGTGTTTTCCACCCTCCATTGCCTTTATCTTGCAGGTCTTTTTTCAGTGGAATTCATGAAAAAATCATCATTAAATTAGAGAGGACTTCAGCTGCAGAAGCTCCTGAACTGCTGCCTCCTCCACTGTTTGATTCTCACTACAGCAGAGAAGCACAGAACAAGTGATGAAGAAGGAAAGGGTTGTTTTCAGAGATTCATAAAGTCTGTAAGCCGCTCGCTCACTTGTCCAATCTGGATTAGTGTTCTGTATTATGAATATTGTCTTGCAGCCCCTAGTATATCTGTTTACTTGGCTAACATAATACTGCATAATTGTAAAACCTTATTGCTAGGTCTCCATTCTGAACTCTATTCTTTCAAGTTGTGTAAATATTTGAAATAATGGCAAATGTCAGATATCACTTAGTATATAAGGTTAGGCTTACCTGGCTCTTCACAAATTTGAATTAGAAGATAAATTAAGAGAGTTTTTTGAAAAAAAAAGAGAGTTTTTGAATTTAAACTAGGAATTAAACAATCACATCACAATGCTACAGGAAAGGGTTTACAAAATACACTCTAAAAATAATAACCCTTGTATAATCCAGATATTTTATGCCCCTTCTGACTCATAGTAATGTGAGTCAGGGCGTGACCCATGAGGTCATCTAGTCCAGCCCCTACACTGAGGCAGGACCAAGTCTACCTAGACCATCTAGGTGACAGGTGTTTGTCTAACCTGTTCTTAAAAACCTCCAGTGATGGGACTTATACAACTTCTTTTGGAAGCCTATTCCAGTGCTTAACTATCTGTATAGTTAGAAAGTTTTTCCTAATATCACATCTAAATCTCCCTGCCTGAAGAGTAAGCCCATTACTTCTTGTTCTACCACCAGTGGACATGGAGAACAATAAATCACTGTCCTATTTATAACAACCCTTAACACATTTGCAGACTGTTACCAGGTTCCCCCCTCAGTCTTTTTTCCCCCCAAGACTAAACATACCCACATTTTTAATCTTTCCTCCAAGGTCAGATTTTTTTTTTTTTTGCTCTTCTCTGGACTCTCTCCAGTTGATCCAAATCTTTTTTAAAATGTGGCACTCAGAACTGGACACAGTGCTCCAGCTGGGGCCTCACCAGAACAGAGTAGAGTGGGACAATTACCTCCTGTGTTTGACATACAACACTCCTGTTAGTACCCCAGAATTATATTAGCCTTTTTCACAATTACATCACATTGCTGGCTGAGATTCAATTTGTGATCCATTATAACCCCAGATCCTTTTCAGCAATTCTACTGCTTAGCCACTTATTCCTCATTTTATATTTGTATATTTGATTTTTCCTTCCTAAATGTAGTACTTTGCGCTTGTCTTTACTGAATTTCATCTTGTTGATTTTAGAGCACTGCCCCAATTTGTCAAGGTCATTTTGAATTTGAAATAAAGCCATATAGTTTAGTTTGCGTGGTTCTCTTATTAATTGTAGTAGTGCCTTTGGCAATGACCAGGGCAAGGGTATTACAACATGACTTTTTAATAAACACTCATTCTCTTTTATTTTGACTAGTTGGGCTAATTTTGGCCCTCAGTTATGTCCATGGTATGCCTACTAGATTGAGTCCAGCAGACTACAAATGAAGGCCATAATTAGCCCAAGTAGTTCAAATGATATTTGGTAAAGACTGGAAACGTAACTGAGGGCTACGCTAAATATATCAATGGGGTTGTAGTATGTTAAACTGAAACCCCATGTTCAGGACCATGGAGAGCAGCCCTTGTTAATCCAATTTTAACAATGAAGGAAGGGCTCTGGATGAAGGGAAGCATAGGCTGGTGTATATAAAACTTTAGCAAGCAAACTTGCTGTCAGACAAAACTTCCCCCTGTATTCAATGGTGAAACACCCAGTCCAAACTGTGGTTCTTGCTGAAAGAGATAAAGGCATAGGTGAAGGGTTAATGTCTAGCTATTCCACCTGGAAGCAGGCGGGGCACACCCTGACTGTTTCCTAGGAGCAATGCACACATTGCTCTATCCAAGGACAAGGGCTAGATATGAACCCTGAGAACTTGATTGTTTGGACAGCAACTGTGGGAGGTTTCTTTAGCCTGGGCTCAAGGCCTGAGAACCAGGATTGTAGTAGATAGAGGATGGTAACTAAGCATATGAATCAACGTCATACATTCCTTTGTGTAGCAGTGTGTAATGCTTAGGGGGAGAAATATAATAAAAGGAGAAGGTGGAAGGCAGGGGGGGCAGAACAGCCCATCTCCGCTGACCAGCCTGTTTGCTTGCATAAAGCTGTGTTCTGTCTCATCACTGAACCGCAACACATAGGTATTCATGGTCTGTCCCTAGCACGCGAGATCCTGGAGTCATACAACTGTTAGAATCTCTAGTAACTCGTTTGAATGAAAATTTCTAAGTGAACTGCCCCATTCACCTCCATGGGGTGTTCTCTCCAAAACCCAGTGCTTATCGGGAAGAAGCAGAGCAACAGCCCAGTACAGACCGTGTATGGCAGGCGGAGAAGAATGCAGTTGGTCTGGTCCACCCGTCTAAGCAGATACACCCCAGATGTCAGGGTAAGTAATGGGGGTCCTTCCTTTGCCTGGTGAGACAGGATTGTAGCAAGGAGGAGGGGGCCCGGATGCTGCTTTGGTGACGGGGAAAAGGGAGGGGTTCTCCTGCTGGCACTTCTGCTGCTCCCAAAAGTAGGTGGGGCTGACTGCAGACACAACCAAGGGGAAATGGAAATCTTTTGATGCCACCCTTGCTTCTCTGTGGTGGGAGGAGCCTCCTACTACTGTATGGCCCCAGACTGCCATAACCCAGCCCTGGGTGCTTGGAATGCTTTTCTGGTGGACCAAGAATTATGACAGTGCTAGTTTAGAAATAAACCAGGACTGGAAGGCACTTTTCAATTTACTAAAGGGGAAAAAAGAGATCAGCAACAGTCAACAGATCACCTGCTGCTATTTCTAAAGGGATCTTCTGTGTCTCTACACATCTGGTGGGCCCCTTTACCAGTCACAAACCTTCACATGCAGGATACTAGACCAGATTTGTCAGGCTGCCAGTGTGGAAACCAAACTGATTTACTTTGCTTATTAAATAAGACTCTACAAATGATACAAACCTAATAGAATAGTTTGAAAGAGCATCCAGTGTAATAGCTTACCAGGTGCTATCTTACCAGCCAGAGAAATCAGATTTATAGCAGTAAGAGAACATCCAGAATAGTAATCCATGTTGTCCATAAGTCCCCAATACAGCGAAGTACGTAACCACTAACTAGTTCCATCCTTCTTCAGCAAAGCATTTTAAGCACTTGCTTAAGTCTCTGCCAACAGCAGTGCCATGATTTCAGTGGTTCTTAAGCATGTGCTTCAGAGCTTTGTTGAAGAGGGGTGGGATCACCAATATGCTTAACCTTAAACACACAATGAAGTACTTTGGGGCTCAGCTGCTGATGCTCAGACTTCTATTCCAAATGAAAACTGGTAAGATGCATTTCCAGAAACTAGATGCCCCTTATTATTTCAACAGGAACGGCATTACTTTTTGAATAGGTGCCTTTTTCAGCATTGGTCTATATTTTATTCCATTAACTGCCATTGAGTGATAAAAGTCAGCAATGGTTGTGTCATAAAGTATCAGTTCATGCTGATGAAGGCAGCTTTACATTGATTCAGTTCAAAAAGCAAAATTCAAAGCTAATATGGGTCTTGAGAAATATAAACACATTAAGGTGTGGAAATGAATGGACTGAAGCCAGGCTTTTCTCACAGAGTGAGCGCTATAGGTCAGCTCTCTTCCACAGCCTGTTCCCAACTGAGCTGGCCTCTCCCCTTTTAGCCCCTAGCTCCAGGCCTGACATCAGTTGCAGGTTTAGTGGAGTGGGGCTGACTGAGCTCACAGTAGCTCATTAACCCGTTCCTAGCCAATGTGTATGTGCGGGTTGCATATCCCATCACATGAATACAAAACTTTTATGATTCTTGGCACAAAAGATCCTCCTATGCTGAACAAGTGTGTATAGAGCAGCTCTGTGTTATTTAACAGAAATAGATTTTGTGATAGGATCATGAAGCTGAGTTCTCATGCCAAAAAATGTCGAATGAAATTACTTACTACATGGAAACTGAAATGACACAATTCAGGACCAAATCCTACAGTCCTCATTTCAATCAGAGTTTTATCCAGGTAAAGGATCACACACATTAAGTTTGGTGGGTGTATGTGGTGGGGGGAGATTAATTTTTTTTTCAAAGCCAACTTTAATTCATCCAAAATGGAGCAGGTTTCAGAATCTTGAGACTCAGGATAGTCAAAGTTTAAGATATTTTAAATTAACATAAATGAATAAAACATGAAGTTTTTTTTCTATCCACTAATTTCCCCTTCCTGATGTTTATGTTGGTATGAGGGTAGCTAACAAGATGGATTTCATGTGCATTTTACATAGTTAAACTTGTTTGAACTTTCATTAACCAGGGACATTGCTCCCTCAGACCCGTCCATCTATAGTGATTCATAATTCAGCAAAGAGTAGGTTTTGCTGGCTTCACATAACTGCTTTAATTCCTTATTTATCAGCTTTTGCAGATCACATGGATTTTCACTGCCACAAAGACCGGCAACTGCTGCTTAAAATAACCCATGTACTACAGCTTGTCTCTCAAGAGTATATACATGAACATCTCTGTGAAGATTCATGAGACCGGGCTCTCCCCACCTATTCATCTGACTGAAATATTTAAAGGAATACTAGACAAACTATGAGTAAACCCTCTTCTCTCAATAATCTGTCTGTCTTTAGTTATGATAAGAGAGATTTATATGGAATCTCAGAATATCAGAAGTCTGCCAGTGCCTAAATCAGGAATGCTTAGCTCTATTAAAAGAAAAACTTTAGTGTACAACACAAAAGTCTCAGGATCTTCACTTGAAGAAAATATTACTAACAAATGTATAAAACAGGCAGCAAAGTTATTCCTTGGGGCAATTTAAGGCAGCATCTAGTACAATCATTTTATTTTTCCATAATTTTCATAAGTGCATCTTCCAAAATACTTATACTTGAATATTGCCATTCTTCCTTAATTGGGAAAAGTCAAGCAACCTTCTCTTCATCTGCCAGCATACTATATACTCTTTTTGATACCATCCCCTTTCCACCCCTGTCACCCCCCCAGCAAACAGAGGATCAATCAATTAAATCCTAAAAGTAGTATAAAATCCATATTTTCAAGTAGTGCACTGGATCCAAAATCACCCTCTCCAGGGCTAATATTTAAGAGAGAAAAATGTTTGCTGTACAGTGATAATTTAAGAACCTTTATTTTCCCATCCATGGTTTTGTTTAATGATAGTAATTGTAGACACCATGACCCAATGGAAATACTTGAGCACTAAAGTACTACTCAGCATGAGTATGAAGTGGTTTTAGGGAATTGGCAGCAGAATCAGCTTCTGTATGTCCGAGTTACAAATATAGAATATAATCATTTTAAGTAACAGCAGTAGCATTTCTGTGGTAGGCCCTGCTGCAGCAAACACATATGCATGTGCTTTCTTTAAGTTAGCTTTAAGAATGTGCATGGTCTGTTTAGAGTATGTGTTTATCCTCACAGCACCCCTGCGAGGTATGGAAGTGCTGTTAATTCCATTTTACAGATGGGCAATTGAGGCACAGTGAGGCTAAGTGACTTGCTGAAGGTCAAAAAGGAAGTCTGTGACAGAGCATGGAACTGAACCCAAGCCCACCACTGAGGCACCATTCACTGCAGGTGTGGGGCAGGGCCACAGGAAGTTTCCCCTTTCGCCACCAACATTCATAAGGTAGAGAGGGTTCCTGGAATGCCCCTCTAGGCCTCCATCCTTCTGCCCCTTCCTCTTTCTGGCTTGGCAGGAGGTGGTGTACACAGGGCTCTGCAGCTGGGGCCCGCGGCACATACCTGACAGAGTCAGCAGCTCACTCTCCCTCCTAATGTGTGAAGTGAGCAACTGACCAAGTGTAGCAGTGATTCCCTCCTTCTTCCCTCCCTTCTTCCCTCACGCTGTGGGTCAAGTCCCAAGTCAGGGCCCCATGTGGGTACAAGGTGTGCAGCCTGCCAGCACCAGACCTGCTCTTAGCCTTAGAGAGTGTCCCTTCATAACAGGGTTGAGGTGTACTGGGAAAGCATTCTTGTAACCTGACTCTGCTGCCAGCTATAGTGCTAGTCAGACAGAACTGCTATCTCCAGGGCTCTTAATCAGGCAACTTTCAGATACACTACATTCACTTAAAGGGACACACTCAAGAGACACTTAGCCCTAAGTTTAGGCTATATAAAAAAAAAGGTAACATGTTTTAGCTTGATGTGAACATTATTTTAATTCTAAATGAAACAGTTTTATAAACAGTCCTCTGCAGTGTTTGCAAACCAAACATTACAGCATTGTACCAGCGCATGAAAATTTGACAGTGAACTTGAGTGGGCAGTCTTAGGTTAGTTTCGGGTCAAATTTCATTGACCAAGTTAAAAGAAATACAGTGTGTAAAACAAGCATTACAAATAATGCGAAATAAACTACACTTTAAAAAATAGTAATAGGTATTGTTTGTAAATGGGGTAAGAACATTTCAGGGGATTTTAAAAAGAAGATTTTTAACCTGACACTCACCCTTTGAATTGAAAAGAAAAGAAAAGAAAAGAAAGCAGCTTGATAAGGGTGAGGTGTTTCAGACCAGTGGCTTAGCTGGCATCCAGAAGCATGATACAGTTACTCAATCACAACACAATTACTTAATCTCTATTAAGAGAAAAACCATGATAAGACAGTATTGATTTAAGAGGGGAAAGGTTAAAGCACTATTGGTATAACCTGAACGAAAATTAGGCAAATGACATTCCCCTTGAGGAAGAGATCTCAGTAGCCTCCCCTTTGTGAGAGCACAACACACAGTCCTGCACTTTATATGCTCACCTCTAATTTGGTTTAGATAATGTCCTGTCATCCTACAGGGATTTCCTCACCAGAGAGGGGGCCACAGATTTTTAAGGAATCTGTAGAGCTGGAGGGGGTGATTAGTGTTCCCACTCCCACAGCCAAATTCCTATTCCCTCCTTCAGGAGGATTCTAATCCGATTGAGGGCCCTCTAGGCTTTCTAAGAAGGGCGGGGGTGTTTCAGTGTGGGATGAAGTTCCCACTGCAACTAGACCTCGCAGGCACCATCTGTCCCACTGAATTCAATGGGATTATTCAGGTGGGTAAAGCTATTCATGTGTGAGTGCTTTTAGAGCTGAGCTCTCAGATCATAAACAATTCTGGGCAGGGGTTGAGCACAGTCAGTGCTTCCCAAATAACAGATAGACCTGGTAGAAGCTAGGTTAGGATTTGGGGCCGTGTGTGACACTTTGAGACAAGCTGAAAAAGGTATTTTATAAAAAGTTTCTTATATAGAAGCAAATATTCTAACACAGAGCAAAATGACAGTTCTGGCTCCATCAAGGAAGGGAAAGCTAAAGTTAGATGATGCCTTGCTGTGCTGTAGAGCACTTTTCAAAAACATGGCGAGAATAGTCTGTGCTGCAGAATTGCACCTTTGCAACTTACTTGGGTGCAATCACAGTCAACTTGCAACAATGCAGTGGGTCCAGGTTATTTATCCTATCTCAGGTGCACACAACACGCTGTTTCCACACAGCACACCCCAGAACCACTGCTTGGCTTGCCGAGTGTGACACTGCTCCTACCAGTACAGTACAGAAAAGAGAGTGGGTGTGGGGTTGGGGTGAGAGGGTAAAAGGGAAGTGGAGCTGGAAGGGAGAGAAAGGAGACATTAGAAGAGAAGACTTGAGGTGGGAATAGAAGGCAAGGATGAATGGCCAGGCATGGTTGGGTGAGAGCAAGGCATGGATGGCAAGAGCAGGGAATCAGCTAATCAAGAGTAAGTGGGTGGAACAATCAGTTAAACTAAATAGGCACGAGCAATCAATTTGTACTTGTGAAATATACCCTACATGGGGTTCCAACTCATCATTATTAATTGGCCCTCTAGGTTCAGAAAAGACAGCTCTGATTAATGGCTCTACCAGCATGAGGTATGTGCAAAATAAATTTCTCCTTCATTTGTTAGTAAGGCAAACAATTTCTGACAGCAAATAATAGTAAACTCTTTGATTTTCACAGAAAAATACCACTCATTAATCAAAGAAATGATATTCTCAGCAGGTCCAGCAGTATGAGGGACCAAACTGGTGTCCACAGGCAAAGCAGAAATTGATTGCTGGGGTTCTCTGTTCCCCTCTACATCTCTCTCAGCATTTCACCACAGACATACAGTAATACCTAACTTTATTATTCTTTGACCATTTAAATTAGTACTGAAATGCAATTACAATAACATTTGATAGGGCCATACATTTTAATTAACCATTCACATTTCTGAGATGTTCAAAAAGAAAAGTAGTGCTGCCCATTTCTAATGAGTAAATCAAGACAGATGTGTGTTCCTGGGAGTTAATACATCGGTATATTCACATAATATAGCAAATCAAGAGAAACAGGGCCAAATTTGTCCCTGCAGTAATGCCACTGAAGTCATCCATTTGGCTTGTTATGTTTAATCCTACAGGTGCATCAAATCATTTGAGTTACAGCAGCCAGTGGTGTGGTCTTCTAATGTTAAAAATGGAACAAAAATGTATCAAAGCATATTCAATGCTCTTTTAATGCTCCATGGCCACGACTCTGTCCTCAGTGGGGTCGCTCCTAGCCCACCAAATTCCACCCCTCTCCATGCTACTAGCTCCTCCCTTGATTTAATTCTGACAGTAGCATTGCCCTGGTGCTCTCCTCCTAAAATGCTGCTTTTTCAACTCTACAAATTGTTTGTGATGAGACCCCCAAACAATGCAAAACTCACGTAAAAGAATAACCCAACCCTCAAAACTCTGCCAGATCCGTTGACATGTTTGCTAAGATTTAGCATCCCAGGCCCAGTTTTGGGCCAAACTGGGGAGATATCTGGGTTTCCAGGTAGATTTCATTATGTTCCAATTTGCGTTTGTTTAAACCTGAAATTTAGGTACGTGAACCCCGCAAACTGCAACCAGTATGTTTCCCACAGATCTTGCTGCTTGAATGTTCCAAAATGCAACCACACTACCTCAGTTTTTGCCTCCTCTTTGTTCATGCAACTGGACTACATTTAACCCTTGTTAGCACCACAGAGCCAACCCAGCTCTTGGAGAAGACTGGATGTTTTTCTGGATCATTCATCAACAATGGTTAACTAAGTTCTCCCAATCTCCGGCGTGCCTACGCTCATCGCTTCCCTTAGTCTTCTCCTTAGCCTCTCACTCTCCTCTGGCTTTTTCCCCTCACAATGCAATCATGCTTTAGTCACTCCCAACTTAGAAAATAATACCCTATACCTCACTTTCCTCTCCAGCTATCATTGCATCTCCCTTCTCTCTTTCCTCTCTAAACTCCCTGTCTGTAGTTCTTCTCTTCCAATTCCATCCTAAACCCTCTCCAATCCAGTTTCTGTTCCTTGTATTCCACTGAACATATTCTCACCAAAATCTCTAGTGACCTCTTCTTAGCTAAAACTTAGAACCAGTACACCATCCTCATTCTCTTTGACTTGTCAGCTGCCTTTGACAGCGTCACCCATGGTGTTCTTCTTGCAGTCCTGTCTTCCCTGGGCTTCTGTGACATTGTTCACTCCTGGTTCTCCTCCTACTTCTCTGCTCGCTTCTTTATCACGTCCTTTGGAGGATCCTCCTCATCTGCCCTCCAACTTTCTGTGGGGATTCCACCAGACTCTGTCCTTGGTCCCTTCCTCTTCTCCTTCTTCACCTTATTTTTGGGTAATCCCATCCACAGACACAAATTCAGCTTCAGGCTTTATGCTAATGACTCACAGATCTGTCTCCTTTTGTCCAAATGAAAATCTCCCCATCTTTCTGACATCTCAGCTCAAGGTCAACATGGCTAAAACAGAGCTCCTAATCTTCCTGCTCTCTTCTCTGCCAAGCCCTTCCTGCTACATTCTTTCTTGAACATTGTGGCCAACACCATGCTTCTACCTGTCACTCAGGCCCATAAACTATCATCTTAAACTTGGACCTCTATCCAGGTCCTCATGTCCAGGCTAGGTCTAAATCTCACAGATACTTTCTGTATATCATCTCTAAGATATGGCCTTTGTTAATCATCCAGACAGCTAAAACTGTCATCCAAGCTCTCATAAACTAGCTTCTTGATTATTGCAACATCCTTCTTTTTGGCCTTGACAAACATTCCACTCACATCCATTCAGAATGCTGCTACAAAGATCATTTTCCTAGCCCGTCACTTTGATCATGTCACCTGTTTTCTTGCATCCCTCCACTAGCACCCTCTTGGCTATCACAAGCTACTTGTATTCTCTTTCAAGGGCCTATTCATCTCTCATTCACTGTTGAGATATCGACTCCCTCCTTCAATCATCCCATGATGCCAATCTCCATCGCCTGTAAAAATTTCCAAACCAGCACCTCCATGCTTTCTCTGATGCTACCCTTCATGATTGCGAGGAGCTCCCTATAAACATCCACAAAACTAATTCATTATCTACCTTCAAAATCCGTGATCCCATGTTTTTACTTGACAACAGTTAAGCTGCTGGTGTTCCGCGATAACTGCTTATCATGCTGACCAATATTGTCTCATTGTTTCCTTGTACTTCTCCTTTTGTCTGCCTGCATCCATCTGTTGACTCTTGTATTGTAGTTAGATTCCAAGCTTTTAGTTTGTGTTTGTCCAATGCCTAGCACAATGGATTCCTGGTGTATGGCTGGGGCTCCTAAGTACTATTGGAATACAAATAATAAATTAATAATAAATTCCAGCAGCAGAATCTTTATTACTGGTGATGCCTCAATCCTGTACTTGCTTTATGGTTCTACTGCAGCAGTTTTCAACCTTTTTTTCATTTTCAGACCCCTAAAAAATTTCAAATGGAGGTGTGGACCCCTTTGGAAATCTTAGATATAGTCTGCGGACCCCTGGGTTGAAAACCACTGTTCTACTGTATTCAGACTGAGGCTTCTTACCATTTACAGCACCTCCCTTCTCTATGAGGATCTGCTAGCATGGCCCCCAAGCCAAAAATCCATTATGCACTCAGCTCTACTGCTAACTATATCCAGAGGGTCAAAAAGATAGGGCCTGATTATGACAATTTGTGGAGTAAGGCCCCAGTCCTGCAAATTTATCTGATGTATCTGTTTAATTTTAAGCCCAGAAGTAGACCAATGGGACTATTCTATCTTTAAAGATAAGCACATGCATGAGTGCAGAGTCTAGCCCTTGAAAAGGAAACTCTCACAAATACACACTGTCTATTAGATAAGAAAATGTACCTTTTCATTTTCCCAGACTTCTTTCCTCCCTTCCCTAATCTCCCTAATGCCTTCCTCCCTACTTGTAGTCTCTTGAGTATATAACACGACTGCTTATTAATGAACATTAACCAGCACCTCCTAAAAAAATAATAGGAGAAGGAAGGGAAGAAAAGCAACTTGGCTCAGAAGAGAAGTAGGCTACAGGTGACTTCAAGAGACAGCCATACGCCCTTGGGGACGTGGTAAACAGGAGGCCCTGCTTTAATTTGCATAATGTATGATTTGTACCATCTAGTGAGAGCAGATGATGTTTTGAACAAATGCAAACTCTTCATCAGTGCCAGCCCTGTTTGCAACAGGATCAGAACAGCCATTTGTAAAATGCAATCCATAGCTCTTTGTACCAAACTGAGGTCTGTAGTTGTCAGAGGACGACAACTAGATTTATTGAATGTTTTCAAGAACCCATCAGATAGCTTCCTTTTGATAACATATACTAATGTATACAGTCAAAATGGGAATGCAGAATAGCTTAATGGAATGTCATGCGGCTTTTTCCAATGCGCTCTCAGGCATTCTGCTTTATTATCACGAAAGAAGCTAATATTTCAGGTGGTTGTCAATATCATAGTTCCCATTGTTAATGGGACCAAGATAGCACTGCTGCTTCACAATAAGCCATTTACATTAGGGTTTACTAAGCTATCCATTACTGAATAAGGATTCTCCTGCAAACATCATAATCTAATAATGCCAATGTTCACATGATGAATCATCCTGTACATCTGATATCTGATTAATACAAGAAAAAGATATTCATTTTTTTTGACAATGTTTAGCTGATCTAGCAGGGAGTGTGTAGGAGGGAGGGGCAGAGAAGGGAATATACATTCATTACATTGTTAAGAGTAGTAATGACACACTGCTCCATGCATTTCCCTGCCTCAGCATTCCCCGAGTTCTGAGACACAGAGTGTCCCTGATTATTTCAGCTGGCATAGTGGGTCCAGGAAGGAGAGTTGGTCTCAGAGATCACATGATGCTACACCATTCAGAACTTTTTAACCAGTACCAGCACCATAAAATAAATAAAGAGGGAGCTAGTGCAGGTCGTGTGATACAGAGGCTTCTGAGCTGCTTTATTTTGTTTCCAAGCACAGCACTGAAAAACACTGTTTTGCCACTATAAACTGAAAAGAGAGAAAAAACTGAAATAAAATTAATTAAATTGGTAAGAAATGGGGTAGCAGGGGTAGACCATAACATTGAGGGACATAAGTTAACAATTAATCATATGTTAAAGAAATGAGGTGATGGTTTATGGTTTAAAAGTCTGGCCATTTAAATGTGCGATCAATGTTGGCACACAGCCAAGGACAGTCAATATTTCAAGTCGTGCAGCATATGACTAGTGTGTTGCTAGGTAGGGTGTGGACTAAGGTCAGGTAAAGGTCAGTCTAAAACTGCAGGGAGGGGTCAGTCAGGCATACGCAGCCCAAAAACATGTAAGGGTTGCCAGAGATTTAGCAGTTCTGATTGGTATATAAGTATGGACCAATCAGAGAGGGTCTAAAAGTGATTGGCAGATAGGTACGCTAATGTTAGGATTGAAAAATAAGCCAATCGGAACAGGCCAAAGACCGTATATAAGGCAGAGAGCAGGCAGACAGAAGTTATTCAAGATAGGAGCAGCAGAAGAAGGAGAACCAAAAGGAAAACTTCAGAATAAACCTAAAAGAGCAAAAACATCAGAAAAAGCAGAAGCAGCAACTGCATGGAGTCACAGTGCAAATCAGGTTTGGCCCTGTATTCTTTCCATAAAGATGGAGAGACAGTTGGGCCAAATTTGAGTGAGTGGTGTTGTAATTTAGAGTGAGGTGTTGCAGAGCCACTCAGGTTTGGCCTGGCCACCTGCCGGAGGGATCACTGGGCCATAACTAAGTGGCACTGCAACCCCGTGGGCCAAGTTTCAACTCCCAGAGAGAGGGGCTGGACAGGAGGGGAAAGGGGAATCTGCACTCCGGACAGGAGCCACTGCTGTGAGATGAGCAAGGGGCAGGCTTGCTCTCTTGCACCCCTTCTGTGCACAGGGGCTTCCCCTCAATGGCAGTTTTTTTGGAAGGGTGGTGGGGTCTGAATTTTAGACTTTACCCAGGCCCTCAAGAACCTCTGGGTTGCCCGGCTGAATCCCTGCAGAGACCTCATGCATTATCAGTTTTCTGATGTATTGCAGTAATTATTTGCATTATGAAAATATCTGTTGAAAAAACACTGAACTATGACTTTAGACTTTAATTAGCAAAATGAAACAAGATGGTGAGCACTGGCCAGTGTAACAGGCTATGTATGGTGACTTGCCAGATGTGAATCGTAACCAATATTTCCTCAGCTGAGATCGGTGTTGCAGCTAGAGCTCCTAACAATCCTTGTTCTTATTTTCACTAAAGCCTTGCCACCAACACTGCCTTATAAATCCAGTGCAATAGAGAGTATAGTGCTCTCTCATTGCAATGAGAGAGCAGCCCCAATGTTTTATTACCAGGGGATAACTGTTTGGACCTTTCTCTTTCTTTCTAGTCAGACAAAGCATATTTGAATCTCTGCTCCTAGCAACTAAGTATATGCAGGGAAATATTTACTCCTACTTCTTAGAAGCATTCTGATAACTTGTTTTTTACAGCTTTACCTTTCCCCCCCAAAAAAGATGCCCATTATTTGTCATTCTTAGGGAGACCTTTAATATCCACAAAAAGAAATGGAGTACTTGTGGCACCTTACGACTAACAAATTTATTTCAGCATAAGCTTTCGTGAGCTACAGCTCACTTCATCGGATGCATTTCCCCAGTTCAGTGTGCACAGACGAGAACTGGACAAATTCCTGAGTCTTCTTCCTCATTCTTGTTAGAGGGCTTTCCCTTCACCTCCTTCCCTGGTTCTTGTCACGCATGCGGAAAGCAGAAAACAGGAAGTCCAAAGTGCCAGCAATGTGATGTTTTTTGGGGTTTAGTTCCAAGCAATCATATTCCGAAACCCTTCACACCAGTCAGGCTTATCTTTATATGCCAATAGTTTTCCCCTCCCCCAACTACAGTTCTATACACCAATAGAACCCCTTCTTCTTCTAACCCCTAGATCTGCACCCCGATGGAGCTCCCTCTTCCCATTGTTCTTTTTCCAGCTCTGACACTGCAGAGCCTTGCCTGTGTCCCTGTCCCTGTTTCTCATTCCCCTATTCCCAGTCCCCCATTCTCCCAGTCCCCATTCCCACTACTTCTTCTTAGCAGGCCCAAATATACTTGCAATGCACTCCCCTAGTCACACCTCTTATAACTTATGTTCCGTTCTGGAGGGTCATGAGTCGGGGTCTTCTTCCCACCCCTTTTGTACCCCATGGGAGGGGTAAGGAGTGAGGTTGTGCTCCAGTCAGGGGCAGGCATTTCTCTGGTCTTTTAGTGTTTTACCTTCCCCCACCCCATCCCCCCTTGCCCCTCCGAACTTGTTGCCTGAACTTTCTTTGAGATGAGGAGTTGAGGCAGTCGTTGAGTGTGTGCTTATATATTACACTCCCACCATACCCTGTAATACTTTTAGCTTTATCCCTTATGTGTCTCATTGTACTAAAAGCCCGATCTGGTTGTGGGAAATGCAACACACAGCATCTTTGTCCTTTGTTCTTCACACATATGAGTAAGGACGTAAGATTATTAAAAGTCAAACCCAAAATTCTATCTCAGACTAACAAACAGGCTTATATGCTAACACTTCCGAAGGCTGAAAATAATAAGGCCAGAATCCTGCTGGGTCATCCAGTTCCATAATTGATTCCTTAAATTAAGCATCATCTTAGCAGTGAGTAGATGTCAGCTACCATACTTTATCAATAAAGGAGGTCAATTTTTTTCTCCACAGCTGACACAAAATTGCTGTCAAATTTCCATTGTTGATGATTTTTTTTCCTTCTGGTTTTTGACAACCAAAAATGGAAAGTTTTCTGAAAATTTTTGGAAAATATTTTCAACAGTAATGAAAACCCTTTTCATCTTCATCAAAATTTGTAATTGAAACAAAAATCATTTCCCATTCAACTGCACTTATTAACATTTTGCTCGCAGATGAACTACAAATGTTCAGAAAGTGTGAGCTCTTTGAATGTGGGGTTGTCTGGGACCTTTGAAAATGTTGCTGTCTAGAATCTGTGTGCATGGCAGGGGAAGAGCCTTGGATTCCATTATTATTTTGATAGTCTGACAAGAAATACCATCTTTCTCCAGAATGGTACTTCTGCTGATGATACACACAGCATTTTTTAGATAAATATACAATCTCTTATTAAACGTAGCTCCTGACCAAAGGACTTAATGGTAGCCTTTGTTTGTCAATAAATAGATGTAGTGATCCTAAAAATTACAGACCAGAACGGTAACATAATTTTCAGATGACATACATTTTTTTTAGGTAAAGCAAGACCAGGAAATCTAAAAGTAGGCAGTTGAGAAACAAGATGGCAGCTGAAATTCACTGTTGACACTACAAGGTAATACACTTTAGAAGACACAATTTGAACTACTCTGACACCTTATCTGGTTCTAAATTAAATGTAACCACTTAAGAAAAAGACATGGCCATAAATTGTTGGTAGCATCTAGTGGCTCAGTAGAAACCGCTATTGTGCAGTGATCAAAATACAAAAAGAACTAGAGAGAATAGCATTCTGAACATATTAAAATTCCACTAAAAATCAATGATATATCCTTATCCTAAAGATTATGTTCAGTTTTGGTTACTCTAGCTTAAGGGCATAGCAGAAACATGTGGGCTCCAGAAATGGGTCAGGAAAATAAGTAGACACATGGAAAAAAACTTCAGTGGGAAGAGATCGGAAGGACTATTTTCACTGTCACTTTAGAGAGGAAATAGTAGAAGTGTATAAATAATGAATGTGGTAGGGAAGGTAAAATGGGTGCTCTTCTTTACCATAGCATGTCCAGAAAAAATGATCAGTTTTAATCTTGTTACCTTTCAAAGCAAAATTTTGAAACACAGATGATTAATTGGTGGAATTTATTACCAGAAAATATTAGCGATTAAGTGAAATCCTGGCTCTACTGAAGTCAATAGAGATTTGCCATTAATTCAACAGGGCCAGGATTCCGCCCACTCCGCCACACCCAAACACACCTACAGACACACACACACTTTGTGTATGTCTACATTTAAAATGAAGAATTCTTGTGGCGACCTAGCTACCGCCTGGCAGGGAGGTGGATTACCTATGCCCAGGGAAGAACCCCTTCTGTCAGCGTAAGTTGTGTCTACAGTGAAGCACCACAGTGGCAACTGCACTGCTGTAGCATTTTCAGAACTCTTCCATTGACCTAGCGCTGTCTACACTGGGAGTTAAGTTGGTGTAGCTACATCTCTCAGGAATGTGGAGTTTTCACACCCCGGAGAGACACAGCTATACTGATGTAAGTTCCTAGCGTACCCTTAGTAAGATTCAAAGAAAGTTTAGGGATTGATACAAAAGAAAGCACCACCATTACCATTACATTGGATACATAACTTGTATGGCATATAACCACCCATTAATTAGTAGTTAGGATGAAATCTTCTCAAAGTGCAGGTCATTTCATATTTGTTCATAAAAGGTTTTTTGTACTTTCTTCTGAAGCATGTGTTAGTGGCCAATGTCAGAGACAGGACGCTGTGCAATATGGAGCTACTGCTCTGATCCAGTATGTCAGTTCCTATGTTCAAGGGTCACTACAATTTTTCTGCAAGTGCTGAAATGTACAGTAAACCTGCACTTTTCATTTCAAAGCCTAATTTCAGTAGAACAAAATGCCATTTAAAAATTACACCAGCTGTTCTTCTAACTACTTATTCAAAACCACAGTTAAATTCTTGAATGAACTCCCTGTCCACACCTGAGTTTCCCTATTGTTTCTGACAGGACATGCATACTACAATTATTGAAAGCAAGGTATACATCTGCTTCTGCCTGATACCATGCATAGTGAATTGGGGCTATATGGCTGTGCAAACATTCTCAGAAGAGCTATGCGACTTTAGAGACCTTGCTCTATGTCATGACAGGTTGCAAATCACAAATTAAAATGCCAGCCGGCTTTCCAGGTGGACCTATACACCATCAGGTTCTGCTGTCCATTGGGTCAGTGAGGGCTTGGTTGAACAGCTTTTGGTGAGATTTATGCAGAGATAGAAGCCAACAGCGAAGAACCAGCTGTATTTCAACAGCTAAAATGTCGCACAAATGTTTCTGACACACCTGGAGGAGAACCTTCTATAAATAGAAAGAGCTTTGTTCAAAGCGGAATTACATTTTGTGATGATTCTTGGCGTACCCAGGACTGTGAGTTACCTTGTCTCCACCGAATGGTAGCCTTGCCCATGGTGGCTGTTGTGACAATTGGGGTCTGGACACCCCAAAAGGAGAAGGGAAGGCTTAAACCCCCAAAATAATCAGTTAAATCAACTGATTGCCCAAAATATTATTGTACTATAAAAAGATATTTAGTAATGTAATGTTGTAATGTTCTGAACTTGATGGTCCTTATGAGATCTGTATACAGACTGCAGTTATGAATTTATGTGCAGGTATCTGTTTATAAAGAAAACTGTGCTCATAATCTGTGCCATACATCACAGCAGGACAGTGCGCAGTCAAGCAAGAAGGGGCACCTCCCAAGCCAGTTGTTTACAAGAAGCTGGCTTCAAGTAACATTTCATTATCAGACAAGTGAAATTGAAAAGAACATCCTGGCTCTCAAGTCAAGAGGGCATTTCCCTTCTCTGAAAAACCATGACTCACCATGGACAGAGAGAGGGGAGAGAAAGGAAAAAGAGATTTACAAGCAGGCTTGGAACTGAGGTTTCTTTTCCAGAACTTGAGGGACGGTCTGGAGATGGGAAGCTGTCTGTGTACACTGGATCCTTCCTATGCTAGGGGGTATGCTGTGAAACTACTTTAAGGCAATAGGTAAATTGTATTAGAAAAAGAATTTAATCTAATGTGGAAATGTAAAACCTGAGGTTGCAACTTTAAGTTTAGTTTCTGTGTAACCTCTATGTGTTTGCTCTCCTTTTCTATGTCATCTTTGAATCTGTGGTTTTTCTATTAAATTAACTTTTTCTTTATCTTCATCCCAAGCAGGTCTCTGATGTGCAAACTGTGTGGCGTGTGTATACCAAACTGAGCTGGTAACTGTGGGGGCTGGTTTTACACCTTTGGGAGATAATGAACCAGAGTGGAATGGTCCAAGTGTCTGGTAATTAGAAATGCAGGGAGGACAGATTTGAGGAGACTCTCAGGACTGGAAGGGCTGTTGGTGTCATCCTGCAATGAGTAACTAAGCTGGTGAGAGCTAGGGTGAGGCCTTGTACTTGTGGGCTGGCTACTGGTATCAGAGATCTGAACCACACAGTACAAAGTCCCCCTACGTTACAGGGCAGGGAGTGATAGAACTCCTTACTGGTCTGGGGATTACCTGGCCTGGCTTGCCATCTGAGCTCTGAGGGAGCTGGATTCTAGGCCAGTTGTCACCTACTGCCAGGGTTGAAAGTCAGTCGAGTGACTTACCGGTACTCTGGGGCCAGCTGTGGCTCCCGGAAGGGGCAGGGCCTAGGGCGGAAGGGGCGGGGTTGAGGGGGTCAGAGCCAGCCCCAGCCCACCCTGTAAGGTAAGTGCCCCTCCCACCGGGGTAGCAGCAGCAGCAGCCCGGGGCTCCGGGGACTATTTAAAGGGCCCAGGGCTCCCCTCTTCTACTGCCCTGGCCCTTTAAGTAGCCGCCGGAGCCCTGGGGAAGCGGAGGGGCTCCAGTGGCTATTTAAAGGGCCCGGGTGGTAGAAGCAGGGGAGCCCTAGGCCCTTTAAATAGCTGCCGGAGCCCTGCAGCTGCCACCCCAGGGCTCCAGCAGCGGGGCTGTGGAGGCAATTTAAAGGGCCTAGGGCTTCAGCCACTGCTGGGAGCCCCAGGCCCTTTAAATTGCCCCCTGGGGAAGCTGGGCTGCCCCAGTACAGAGCACTGGCTCTTGCGGCTTACTTTCACCTCTGCCTACTGCCTGCACTATAACCACATGACAGACTCTAGGAGCCCTATCCAGCTCCCATCGAAGCCAATGACAGCAGGATAAAGCCCTAGATTACTTATCTAGAAAGACACAAATCAATAGCAATGGCCTAGAAAGGCTATGAATGCAAGTAACATATATTATTTTGCAAGGTTGGTATTGGTGCTCGTAATAAAACAGGTGGGTTGTGAGAAGCTTCAGGAGAGTCCTCTTTTTGGGCCACCTGCTCTTTTTTTTTTTTTTTTTTTCAGACTATCAATTCCATATTAGGTCCTTCGGTTCCTCCAGGAATTAACTGGCTTGTCAGAAGAAATTATCTCCTTGGAGATCCAAGCCAGGGATAATTTTAGCTAATGTATTTTAAACGTGCCTATGTTACAATACAGCAGATGTTTCTGGACAGTTTGATTTATTCTTTTTTATCACTTGAAGATAAACTTGCTGGCAAAACAAGACCAAAAAAACAGAGGTGAAAGACCCCAGCTCTCATACAATATGCAGTACAATAGCAAGGGTAAAATGGGAATATGATTTTGAAAAGAATGCAGCTGACCAATAATTTACACAGAACATATTTTGCCTGACTCTCCATTGCAGTCTGCCCCTTCTACACGACTACAGTGGTAAGCAAGGTGTGTGAGGGGGGGACATAGATGATGGAAACTCTCCCTGGGAATACCTCATTTGCAGGGACCCTCCTCAGCTGACAGGGAAGTGTTAAGGGAAGGCTGGGAACAGGAAGGGTATGTTCCATTCATGGGAAGGTGCATGGTGGCATTGCACCGTGCTCTAAGCCTGTTCTGCCCCAGGGCTCATACAAGGGCCAGGGAAAGGAGACCATTACTTAAAGAAGCCTCAGGGTTTCTCTAACTTACACCAGGAATGCCCCCAGCTGCTACAGTGTATGAGAGTTCTAAGGAAATTTAAAGCCACGTTTGTGCCCTTCTTGTAGTTAGCTCATGAATAGAGCTGCTCAGAATCAGATCTGGCCAGTTATCTTTAGCTGCATCAACTTAACTTACAGTTTCCCATGCACCAGAATGGGGCCATCATATTCATGGCTCCTCAGGAAGTACTGTGTATTATTTTCCATTCACACCTTCAGGACATGGATGCTTTACGTTTACTTATTTCAATTGGGAGAAACCACTTCCAGATCAATAGGTAACAAAGAGTTAACTGCCTACGTACAATGAGAATTCAACTGTACCTAGAATATTTCTATTTAAACTGCAGGGCACTCGGCTAGCATGGTGATGAGCATGGTATATATACACAGACAAACTAATATGGTTACTAGAGATTATACTAAATGACTCCGCCTGAGTTCAAAGACACCAGCTCCATCAAACAGCAGGCAAATTGCTTCAACATAAGGTTGATAACATTGTATTTCAAAAATTGAGGACATGTTTTTAGCACCCCCACACTACGCCTCCTCCCGATATTATGATCATTCTTATTATTATTAATAATATATTAATTATATAAAAATAATAATAAGCAATACCCCTAGTGAATGTAGGTGAGTATGTTTTGATGCTTTTTGCAGCACTCAGCAACTCCCGATCTTGTTGCACAGAGATGAGAAAATAAGGGCTGTCCCTAGCAATAAGGGACTGCTGCAACCCTACAACTGTATCAAGTTTCATCAGCAGAGAAGATGCTTAAACTGCAGCAACCCTTGCCAATGAGCCTCAAACACAACTGGAGATGCAAAGTTACAAATGACACTTTGCTAAAAGAAGCACCCTTCAGAGAGAGATTTAAAAAACCATCAGCAGCAGTATTGTTCAGTTTCCACAAATGCTCAGGAACAATTATAAAATAAGATCAAAATGGCTGCTGTCTCTGCAAAAAGGCTGGGGTCTTAAATGTTGCAGCACAAAGAAAGCAGGATCATACCTAAATACAGCACATGTTCCATTTTTTAAAATATTGAATGCAAGTCCATATCCCTCAATATTTAATCCTTTCCATTTCCTTCTGCTTTCTGTCATACAAACATAAGAACGGCCATACAGGGTCAGATCAATGGTCCGTCTAGCCCAGTATTTTGTCTTCTGAAAGTGGCCAATGCCAGATGCTTCAAAGGGAATGAATGGAACAAGGCAATTATCAAATGATCCATCCCCTGTCATCAGTCCCAGAATCTGTCAGTTGGAAGTTTAAGAACACCCAGAGCATGGGTTTGCATTCTTGACCATCTTGGCTAATAGCCATTGATGGACCTATTCTTCATGAACTTACGTAATTTTTTTTAACCCAGTTATACAGCCTCCTCTGGCAATGAGTTCTAAAGGTTGAATCTGTGTTGTTTCAAGAAATACTTCCTTATGTTTGTTTTAAACTTGCTGCCTATTAATTTCATTGGATGACGTCTGGTTCTTGTGTTATGTGAAGCATAAATAACACTTCCTTATTCACTTTCTCCACACCAGTCATGATTTTATAGATCTCTATCAAATCCCCCCTTAGTCATCTCTTTTCCAAGCTGAACGGTCCAAGTCTTTTTAATCTCTCCTCATATGGAAGTTGTTCCATACCCTTAATCAATTGTGTTGCCCTTCTCTGTACCTTTTCCAATTCTAATATATCTTTTTTTGAAGTGGGGTAACCAGAACTGCACACAGTATTCAAGGTGTGGGCGCACCATGGATTTCTATGATAGTCTGTTTTATTTTCTATCCCTTTCCTAATGGTTCCTAACATTCTGTTAGATTGCCCATGCATATGGAGTGAATGTTTTCAGAGAGCTGTCCACAATGACTCCGAGATCTCTTTCTTGAGAGGTAACAGCTAATTTAGACCCCATCATTTTGTAGGTACAGTATAGCTGATATTATGTTTTCCATTTGCATTGCTTTGTATTTACCAACACTGAATTTCATTGCCATTTTGTTGCCCAAACACCCAGTTTTATGAGATCCCTCCGTAACTCTTCGCAGTCTGCTTTGGACTTAACTATCTTGAGTAATTTTGTATCATCTGCAAACTCTGCCACCTTACTGTTTATCCCTCTTTTTCAGATCATTTATAAATTAGTTGAACAGCACTGGTCCAAGTACAGATACTTAGGGGACTCCACTATTTACCTCTCTCCACTGTGAAATCTGACCATTTATTCTATCTTTTGTATCCTATCTTTTAGCCAGTTACCGATCCATGAGAGGACCTTTCCTCTTATCCCATGACTGTTTACTTTGCTTAAGAGCCTGCAGTGAGGAATCTTGTCAAAGGCTTTCTGAAAGTCCAAGTATACTATGGCCACTGGATCACCCTTGTCCACATGTCTGTTGACCCCCTCAAAATATTGTAGAAGGTTGGTGAGGTATGATTTCCTTTTTTAAAAGCTGTGTTGACTCTTCCCCAACAAATCACTTTCATTTGTGTGTCTGAAAATTCTGTTCTTTACTATAGTTTCCACCAATTTGCCTGGTACTGAAGTTAGGCTCACCGGACTGTAATTGCCAGGGTCCCTTCTGGAGCCTTTTTTAAAAAAATCAGCATTACATTAGCTATCTGGTAGAGAGGCTGATTTAAATGATAGGTTACATACCACAGTTAGTAGTTCTGCAATTTCCTATTTGAGTTTCTTCAGAACTCTTGGGTGAATACCATCAAGTCTGTTCTTTATAATGTACGTATTAACACTTGTGATTGGGCTCCTCCTGACAGGTGTCTAAATACATATCTTCTGTTGCAAGGAGTCTTCTTGAATTTTAATTAACTTCACCCCCTCCACACCCAAAAGGCAAGATATTCCCTGCTGTGGTTAAGACAAGTTTCCCCAGCTCAGGAGTTTTATTTGCTTTCTTGGATGAATATTAGATTAGCAGGATTTTATATACTCCAGAATTAGATTTACTACTGACTACACCTCTACCCCGATATAACGCGACCCGATATAACATGGGTTCGCATACAACACGGTAAAGCAGCGCTCGGGGGAGGGAGCGGGGCTGCTTTAATAACAGAAATGCTCGAGGCCAAAGCAAGTTTGGTATATCATATAGGGTTTAGCTTAAGTGGCAACTCAGCTTATCACAATACCATGCAACTATTTTGAAATTACTTTCCCCCTCACTCCAAATCATCCCATCACACCTTATCCAGAAAACAGCGTGAAACTGAGTGCCATAAATCAGTAAACTGGTTTAAATTACATGTGGGCCATGTTACAGATGTGCTGGGGGAAACATACGTTTCTAGTCATGATACAGTTCTCCAGTGTAGATGAGGTCTGGGGAGAGGGAGCAGAAGTTTTGGGATCAATCGGGGGAAAAAACAACCAACAGGAGGTTGTAAGAATGTGTCAAGGAAAGCAGCTCCCTCCCGCTGCCATCTTACACTCCCCTGTTTGTTGGTTTTCCAGTTACAATGCTCTGGGTGTGTAACTTATACCATCTTACACTCACACCACCATTTATTGCATCTCTGAATTTGACCCAGAGTCATAGTCACTATATCCCAGATTCTGCCATCTTGACTCATACTGAATAATGCCTTGTACTATGATTAGTTCCATTGAAACCTACAACCAACTACCTGAACTCAAGGAATTTCTCCATTGTTTAAACCACTGTTGCCACATCAGGCCCATGTTCCAGTTCCTTCACTGGCTCCCATTTAGCTTTGATGCCAATTTAAGATCTTCATCCTAATTTTAAAAGCAATTAATTGATCAAGCCCCAGCTCACCAAAGATTGAATTTTGCTTTAGGAACTACCATGACAGCTGCGCTTCTCTGGGCCAACGCAGATCACAAAGCATGTGAGAGCAGGAAACAAAGGAGATAAGGCGAATGCAGACCATCTTTAGGAAACACTGCAAAAATCTTCCACTTCAAAAATTCTTTCTACCATAAGAATGAGATTCACAGCACTGAGATCTCCTTCTACCCAACAAACCCTTACCAATAAGGATAAAAACTCTACAAAACCTTAAAACCCAACAATCCTACCCCAAGCAGAGTTTTCACCCCCACGGGGGAGAAATGCCAGGTTCTCCAGGAAGTCCACTAGGGACTTTTTTATTGATATTGATCTTACATGGAAGGCACTTAGATACTCTGGTGATGGGTGGCAGCATAACACAGACAGACAGATACATACATATTATTCAGTGGGAGTCAAGGTGAAAGAATCTGACCCTTTAAAAATCATCATGTCACTTCCTTCTGCTATTATTTAAAGACTAGCCATTTTATCATGGAGCTAAATGAATCAGGCAATTGTTAGTGAGATAAAAGCTCATTTGCCTCTAGGTCATTGGTTCAAATTCAGCACGGGGCACTCACTATTGAAAATCATCACCTTGAGTAGCTCTTTTGTGGCTTGAGAATAAAGAGTGCCAGTCCCCTTTCTAATGGCAATATTGTTGCATACACTACCATCATAGCCGCCCATGTTGGTGGCAGTCCTAACAGGAAGGATCTAACTTCCCACTGAAGTTAAAGACTGAAAGGAAATTGTGCTCTCCCTGATATCATTGTAAATTTGAACTAGTTTGTTCAGCCTCTGTGAAGTTACACCAGATTAACAGCACAGCAGCTCAGAACTTGGGTCTCAGGATTTGTCCTGCTGAGGGGTCAACTGAGATCATACAGGATCAAGCCCTGTAGCTAAGCACAGCATCCCTTCTTTTTAACGACACCAGACGCTCTAGCTGATACAGCAACACTTCCCTTCTCCCTGGGTGCTGCACATATTTTAGGCAGTTAGCCAAATCAAATCAACACAAGACCCACATCAGGTCCCCATTTTTCTGGTGCAACTCACTGTTCCTTTATAAACAGTCACTCTTATAATAACTGAAGCCTAAATAGCCCAAAATATACGGCAGGAAGATTCCCTTCTCAGTGAGACTTCTGAGTGAGACTTCTTGCATGGGCATTTTCCTGGTTGGACACTGAGCTTCCTTACTAGGCTCCCCACAGCCAACGTCAGCAGGTTATATAGCTCCTACGGGCAAGTTAGTCAACAAACCCCACTACTTTAATCCCCGCTGGTCCTTGATGTGGTGAAAGCAGGGATCCTGGAATTTCTTCCTCAGGTCCAGCTTAGGGTGAGGTGATCTCAGCCTAGAAGAGTCATTCTCCTGAACCCCAAAAGGCCAGAACACACCCTCTCAGAGGCCCTACTTGAGGAAAATAATCTATTTCAGTGAAGTGAATCAGGTAACTGTGGGAAAATATGGTACATATTTCATATTAGAGTGGTAAGCAGGCCTGTAAGCAGGTAATAGAGGAAACAAACATTGTAGCAAAGACTGTGATATTTCAAAGAAATTGTGCCCCCTGCTGATTTAATTAGATTTTTATCTTCAATTCTAAATCTGGTGTGAACATTCTAACATACTGATTAGTGTTCAAGGTTAATAACTCAGATGTCCTGCGGGATAGTAAAATATTTTCTTTCAGCTCTGAAATGAGATGCTTAATATTGATTTTTAGAGAAAGAAAGCAAAAGATGAATGGCGTATCTTTGTAGGGACATTCATTTTGAGACTATTCACAGCAGTCTACATACCCTTTGTAGCATTCTATGAGGACATAAAAGTCTGGAATAATAATACGAACAGAGATGTACTAGGGATGTATTTGGGTTTTTAACACATCTGTGAAGACTCTGGACTTATCTGGATGCTAAACCCGATCTGATTTCCCAACCTGTCTATAAAAGACATTAATCTGCTTCCCATTCAAACTGACTGTAGGTATTCAGTATAATAAAATGGGATCATCTTTGAACAGTAATCAGTGTTGTTTTATGGGCTGGCCATGTATACACTAGCATTTTATAAGCAACATAACCTGCTGAATGGCTAAAGTGTAAAAGAATGTCCATTTAAAATGATGTTGGGTATGTTAAACTGCCTAACCACCATGTCATTCCCCAATGCTTCCCTCTCGACAGTTGTAGTGTATGTCCAGGAAAAATGTCATGGTACAAGCAGTGCTCGATCACTATCACTGTAGAATCGAACAGCTTCAACTTCAAGACAATAGTTCCAAGAAGGATGTCAAAACATGGTGTTGGTAGCTTTTGAGAGAGCCTGATGGGTAGCATGATCCATTGTCTACCTGTAGCCTCTGCACAGGACACTCAATATTCTGTTGACAGTTTGCCGTTTTTCCTAGTAAAATGATAAAAGGTCATATAAAAACAGAAATGACCAATATTCTTGATTAGCTCTCAATAGCTACTAAGACACCAAATCACAGGCTGCTCTTGAAAAAAAATATGATTAATTAAGAAAAAAGGAGCCACTGTCATATGCTAGCCTCTCCTCTAATATTCCAGCATTCACCTTGCAGAAATATGGAAGGTGGACTAATCCAGGCATAGAAATTGACCAACCTCTTCCCCCACAACTCCTTGTTTGCAATAGCCAACCTGAGTGGTCAGATATCCTCCATACCTGTAATGAATACACTGCTGCGATGATCTAATCTGCAAACCCTGCAGGGTAGAACCTCAGTGACATGCTGCCGAGCTGAAGTGCCCACCAATCTCTAAACAGCTGCTTAGTCTTATGCCATTCAGTATTACACAATACCTGATTTACATCCTGCTTGTCCAGCACTCCTGCCAGAGAGCTTCTGGCTATCACAGAGGTGTGTAGGTAAATATTAATTGTGCATCTTTTGCAAAGAGTAAACAATGGAAATTGCAATGTGTGTTTGCAACCCTAATAAATCACAGCTTTGTCCTAGCCCAAATGTGCTGTGATTAAAATCTGTAATGCCAAATTCTTCAAAGGTAGGCACTTACATTTCAACACATGACTGGAAGCAGCTCAGGACCGAATGCTGCTGAACATCTGAAGCCCCTGTTGACATCATCTGGCACTGTGGGTGTTCAGCACCTCTAAAAATATGGCCACTTTTATGTAGGTTTCTATATATGGATTTAGGGGCCTATGTTCAAAACTTTGGCCTAATGTCTAACCTTTTTCTTTTGTATAGGCATTTACATCGTCCAATATTATGGCCCGTTATTTCCTACAAAATCAGTGAGGGAGGCTTTCACCAGCACTGGCCTGGATCCTGCAAACACTCACATGCTCACTTGTACTGTTGTGAGTAGTCCATTGCAATCAAATGTGATGCTTGCTGATTCAGGATTATAGACTTTGGCATGACTGAAACTGTGGTAAGCAGACATTTAAATTGGATTGAAGACAATTTAATGTTTCTTTCAAGCAAAACTTCATTTCCTCTGTTTTCTTTTCCTGTTTTATTGCATGATTGGTAAACCAAACCTGCATGATTAATTTGTGACATTTTCTTGTTTCTTCTTATTTTTAACCTTAAATCTCTGTACTGTAAGCCTCTCTTCACCCAGAGGTCAATCACTTATCATTGTTTATTCAGTCATTGATCACCCTCTAGTGGCTATTCTTGGAATATAAATATCAGCATATTATTGGCCTTGCGAGACTGAGTAGTGAGCCCTGGAAAATCTGATACCTACATTCAAGATACATAAGAGCTGGAACAAGGTAAATACACATACTTAGAATTGCACCCTGCATGACAGGTCCTTTCACTTGGTAAAAACAAGTATTGAGTATATAAATTTAAAAATCATTATCTTTAAATTAGTGTGCTGATTTGTTTAAATTAGTAAAACACATTCACATGGGACAATCATAAAAAGCAAAAATACTTGTAATTACCAAAAAAACCACCTAACAATAATGCTCATCTGTGTTTTGTGGGAGAGCTAGGTTCCATCTCTGATCTCTGCACATTCTCCATGTCAGCATTCTGAACTCATAATAATGCATTCACTTGGGGTGGGGAGGGTTGATGGGGGGAGAAGGGATAATTGTACTGGTGCCCCACGCTCAGTGTACTAAACAGCCTATGTATATGAACGTTCTTTGGGTGATCATGATCTACCCTTCTTCCAAACTTACCCAAAACAAAAAGATATGCACAAAAAGAAGAGGTTCTAATGTAACTATTTAAATAATGCATATTGCATGCATGTATTGTAAGAGTAAACATTAACTTTTGCTTCTTAAGTGAATAGCCTTAACTTTATATTTTAAAGGCTAAACTGCAATGTAGTAGAATGAGTTGCTTTCTAAAGAAGAATTAACTTAATCCTGTAGGTTTTATGTCGTTAGTAAGATCTCCAAATCTTTATTTTTCCTGTATTCATAAAATATCCTTTTCTGTGCCTTCTATAGTAATCTGTATGTATTTTATAGATGAGCAACATTTTCTTTTAATTTTCCCAGTACTGATCACAAGTATAGATATATGGGGCTTCTTTTTTTTAGGATCTGAAACAAGTCTTTGGTGAGTTAACATCCATCATTAAGTGAAATAACCAGTAAAGCAGCAATGCAATCAGTGCTCCAGAACAGAATTTGCCTTCTTATTACTGAACACTGACAACTGCAAGCTCTACAATGATACAAATCACTTAGGACTAGATTGTGAGGTAACTATCTGCCCCGAGGAAGGAACAAGCATGTGGTTGCACTGCCTCTGGAGCAACCAGGATGGAAATTGTGACTCAGACTCCTCATGCTCCAGACAGGGAGTAAATCGCATAATTTAGCAGAATACACGGCTGTCCTACCAGAATCGCTATGCCACTGGGTGCACTGTGAAGGGGAAATAGCAGGGGAGGAGACCCAATGCTCTGTTTATTCTCTCTCCCATTCTGTCCCTTTCTGCCCACCTGCACTACGCAGAAGTAGTAATTCTGCGGAGTCTGCTTCCACTCTCATCTTGCTACCTGTGATGCAGGTAGCTGGAGAAGGGGTGCGAGGAGTTGCAAAGTATCCCCTCCTCCGTGATATTGATGTGCTAGCCCTGCCACAATTTGGAGCTAAGTATGCAACTTTCCTGTGCTTGCTTGCTTCTTAGAAGGAACAAGAACATTAAATGACGAGTACATTTATCATCAGTCAAGTTCTTGTAAACAATTTATTTAAAGTAGGATTTGCATAATATTTCAGCTACCTCAGAAACTCTCTTTTATTATGGGCAACATTTGTGTAGCACTCGTGGGAACCAGCTACATCACTTTTCATTGCTTTGACAATGTACCCCTAATGTAATACCCCACAGAAAAGCACTATTACACTCCTGGCATTTCAGAAACACTCTAGGTTTGTCCATTTCATACACTTTAGTCTTCCTTCCTGAGAATTATTTTACATTGTTTAAGTCTTAAATTGGTCTTCTCAGAATAGTCATAAGCTGCTATGAGCACCAGAGAGGATATTCATTTTCAGTGATATTGTGGGACATGGAAAATCTATTTAAGATTATCCACTGGCTGAAACTCTTGATGCTAAGGAGAAATTGGAGAAGCATTGCCAGGCTCTTCTCATGAGAATTTGGGGAGTTAACTAGGGCTTGAAGCTGCCTTGAAGAGACATAGGAGTCCGATGTGTCAGAAGTGACTTCACCACTAATAATATGTACCTTTTAATAAAGAATTTAATTTAATGGAAGAAAGCTAATGTTGTACCAATATTTTAAAGAGAGTAAACAGAATGACCTGGGTAATTATAGTAATTTCAGCCTGTAACTGACCCTGGGCAAGATAATGGAGCAGTTGATACAGGACTCGATTACTAAAGAGTTAAAGGAGGGCCATATAATTAATGCCTATAAACATGGGTTTATGGAAAATAGATCTTCTCAAACTAACAAAAATTTTTTTGAGTTTACAAGTTTGGTTGATAAAGGTAACAGTGCTGATGTGATATATTTAGACTTCTCCAAGGTGCTAGAATTGGTACCAAATGACATTTTCATTTAAAAAAACTAGAATGGATATAAAATTAACATAGCACATATTAAATGGATTTAAAACTGGCTAACTGATAGATTTCAAAATGTAACTGTAAACGGGGAATCATCATCGAATGGGTGTATTTCTAGTAGTGTCCCACAGGGTTCAGTTTTTGGCCCTATGCTATTTAACATTTTTATCAATGACCTGGAAGCAAACAAAATCATCACTGATAAAGTTTGCAGATGACACAAAACTTGGGGGTGTGGTAAATAATGAAGGTGACATATAATCGATACTGAGCAATCTGGACCGGTTTATAAGATGGGCACAAGCATATAGTTTTGATACAGCTAAATGTAAATATCTAGGAAAAAAGAATGTAGAACATACTTACAGGATGGGGGGGATCTCTCCTGGGCAGCAATGACTCTGAAAAAGATATGGGGGTGATGGTGGATAATCAGCTGAACATCAGCTCCCAGTGCAATGTTGTGGACAAAAGGGTTAATGCAATCCTTGGATGCATAAACAGGGGAATCTCAAGTAGGAGTAGAGAAGTTATTTTACCTCTGTATTTGCCACTGGAGTGACTGCTGCAGTGTCCAGTTCTGGTTTCCACAATTCAAGAGGATGTTGATAAATTGGAGAGGGTTCAAAGAAGAGCCAAGAGAACGATTAAAGGATTAGAAAACACGCCTAATTATATAGTGATAGACTCAAGGAGCTCAATCTATTTAGTTTAACAAAGAGATGGTTAAGGGGTGACTTGATTACAGGTTATAAGTACCTGCATGGGAAACAAATATTTGATAATGGGCTCTTCAGTCTAGCAGAGAAAGGCATAACATGATCCAAGGCTGAAAGGTGAAGCTAGACAAACTCTGACTGGAAATAAGGAGTACATTTTTAACAGTAAAGGCAATTAACCATCTGAACTTTTTACCAACATTTGTGGTGGATTCTCCATCCCTGGCCATTTTTAAATCCAGATTGATGTTTTTCTGAAAGATATGCTCTAGGAATTCTTTTGGAGAAGTTCTATGGCCTGTTGCCTCTTTTTGACCCAAGTAAGGAAATGTGGGTGTTCCAGTTGGGAGTAAAAATTGGTGGTAGTCAGGTATTTCTATGATGCAATCTTGTTTCTTTACAAGGAATGTACAGAGTCCTGTGTTTCATGCAGCATGAACCAAGAGAAAAGGAGCACTTTCTTAGCTTACCAGGCACCCAAATCCTTCTTGCCAACACCAGACCCCAAAAGCTTTCTCCCTAGCTTTCCCCAGCGTCATGCTATGTTTACAGGCTCCTGCCTGGCTTTTTCTTGCCTTTTTTCCTTTGCCTTTTTTTTTTTGTTGTTCTTGCCTGTGACCTCAGAATCTGTGTGTTCACCCACACACCTCTACTCTAAACAATACTCAGTCCAAACACTCTGGAAGAAAATATAAAAGAGGGGAAGTGACATCATCACTTGCCCTCCACCTCCCCTCAACTCAACGCCTGGAGGATTGTCTGGAGGACAAAGACTTTGAACTGGGGAAGGTGGACCCAGTCTGGAAATGGAGTCCAGTCTGTGTATTGAGGATCTGTTACCTGCTTGTACCGTCTGTCAGGGTGAGACACAGCTTGAGTCAAATCCCCGTTTAGTGTGTATAACTTAGACTGCAAATTTATTTTTGTTTATTCAGTAACCAACTCTGATCTCTAGGTCTTCAAATCTTTCTTTCTGTAGTAAATAAACCTGATTTATAGTTTATCTAAAACAGTGTGTTTTGGTTGAAGTACTTGGGAAATCTCAGCTCAGTTTACAAAGGCTAGTGTGTGTCCATTCTACATGGAGGAAGTGGCTAACTAGATGAACTTACGCCGGCCAGGCTTCTCACTGCTGCAAGATGGTACAGTTTTGGGGTGCAAGACTGGGGAGTTGGGGGGAATTGGCTGGAGCTTCCCTCCTGATAGTTCATGAGTGGCTGGGAGATCATTCATATAACACAGTTGGGTGTGTCCCTGTCTGTGGATGTCTGTGTAAGTGCAGTGCCTGCCAGAAGTTTGTAGCTTGACATCAGCATCACAATGTGAGTGCAAGCCCAGGTTGGTAGGACAGAGGGGTCAGTGGTCTCATAGTCCAGGTTGCACCCTGCAGACCCCATCACACTTACGTTTATAGTTATGGTAACTGAAGGGAGAGTTCACACCTATCAACCTCAACAGGGTTTTAACCCAACTAACCAAGGTTTTACCTGGCTCATAAGAGGCTTGTGTTATACAGGAGGTTTGCAGAGTTGTAGCTGTGTGGGTCCGAGGATGTTAGAGAGACGGGGTGAGTGAGGTAATATCTTTTATTGGACCAACTTCTGTTGGTGAAAGAGAGACAGGCTTTTGAGCTACATGGTCACCCGAAAAGCTTTGTATAGCTCCAAAAAAAGATATTACCTCACCCACCTTGTGTCTCATATACAGGAGGTCAGACTAGATGATCACAATGGTCCCTTCTGGCCTTGGAATCTATTCATCTTAATCTTTGATTGTTTCAAATAACATGCTAAATCTTTCAAACAATTTCATAGATTGTACTTGAAAGTAGCTCCATTTCATCATTATTTTCCAGCCTCCAGAATGGTGTTCCCATTCCCAATCATAAGCACTGACAAGCAAACCTGACTCAGGTAAATGGAATAATAGAATATCAGGGTTGGAAGGGACCTCAGGAGGGCATCTACTCCAACCCCCTGCTCAAAGCAGGACCAATCCCCAACTAAATCATCCGAGCCAGGGCTTTGTCAAGCCTGACCTTAAAAACCTCAAAGGAAGGAGATTCCACCACCTCCCTAGGTAACACATTCCAGTGCTTCACCACACTCCTAGTGAATTTTTTTTTCCTAATATCCAAACTAAACCTCCCCCTCTGCAACTTGAGACCATTACT
This sequence comes from Lepidochelys kempii, assembly GCF_965140285.1. Taxonomy (NCBI): domain Eukaryota; kingdom Metazoa; phylum Chordata; order Testudines; family Cheloniidae; genus Lepidochelys; species Lepidochelys kempii. Next base: position 63,343,695 of record NC_136382.1, read on the forward strand.
CCTTGTTCTATCATCTGCTACCACTGAGAACAGTCTAGATCCATCCTCTTTGGAACCCGCTTTCAGGTAGTTGAAAGCAGCTATCAAATCCCCCCTCATTCGTCTCTTCTGCAGACTAAACAATCCCAGTCCCCTCAGCGACTCTCATAAATCATGTGTTCCAGTCCCCTAATAATTTTTGTTGCCCTCCACTGGACACTTTCCAAATTTTTCCACGTCCTTCTTGTGATGTGGGGCCCAAAACTGGACATAGTACTCCAGATGAGGCCTCACCAATGTCAAATAGAGGGGAACGATCATTTTCCTCGATCTGCTGGCAATGCCCCTACTTATACAGCCCAAAATGCCATTGACCTTCTTGGCAACAAGGGCACACTGTTGACTCATATCCAGCTTCTCGTTCACTGTAACCCCTAGATCCTTTTCTGCAGAACTGCTGCCTAGCCATTCGGTCCCTAGTCTGCAGTGGTGCATGAGATTCTTCTGTCCTAAGTGCTGGACTCTGCACTTGTCCTTGTTGAACCTCATCAGGTTTCTTTTGGCCTAATCCTCTAATTTGTCTAGGTCCCTCTGTATCCTATCCCTACCCTCCAGCGTATCTACCACTCTTCCCAGTTTCGTGTCATTTGCAAATTTGCTGAGGGTGCAATCCACACCATCCTCCAGATCATTAATGAAGATATTGAACAAAAGTGGCCAGTGATTTGGGTTGCAGGCTGCAGTTAATAAAGGGAGCTGGTCAAGCACACTTTTAGAATTTCTAATTCTTTCAATCTATAATGTTTTTAATCCTCTTAAAAACAAATACTTTTTCTTAACTGTTTACCCCTTTTCCCTTTTTTTAGGGTCTAGTAGTTCCTTCTATAGTTCAAGTGCAGCTTGAAAGAGTTTTGCATTTTACCCATTCCACTGGCACAGCCCGTGTTGTCAGCAGAGCTCTGTAAATAATGGTGCCAAATGTAGACACAGCGTAAGCACCGGCAACTCTATTGTAACTGAGTGGTTCCACTTGAAAGTTGCACCTTGATTACAACAAGTCTGATTCTGGTTCAGTATTGCCAATCCCAAGCACTGAAAACTCTTAAGTCAGACCACAGAAATCATAACATAGTTTTAAATATCATGAGAGATGAACAAATAATAATTTTTTAGTTTTTATTTGCCTTTTAGATTTGGGGCCTTTAAGGTCTATCTTTTCAAACTCTTCTCCACAACCATGAGAGCTAAAAACTTATTTTAATGAAAGCTGAGATTCCCTTTTAATTACACGACTCCAGGAGTTGGGGCTTTAAATTACAAAATATCTCAAGATTCATGGTAAAAGTGTGAGAATTAGCTGCACGCCTGTGTTCCTTAGCTATGGTTACTTTTACTACCAGGATAGCAGAGAGGTACAAAAGAGTGCTAAGCAATGGACTCCATAAACACCATCTACTGACCTATTCTTAATTTTTTTCTTAATTTACAAGAAGACTCGGTTGTAGTGAATACAAAAATGATGATTCGTTATTGAAGATATAGGAAACAAACAGCAGCCTGTACTTCTTTCACGCTCAGTAACTCCCAGACTACACAGAGCCTGTTGTACTTTAGTATCATTATAAAAGGTCTCCCTGTGTCCTGGCCGGGACTTCAGAGTCACTGGAAGAGGCTGCAGAGTATATTACATTTTCCAAGTGGTGGATTATTTACAAAAATAAATATTTAAAATTCAGAATATATTGCCTGCCAAATAATAACAATATTAAGGCAGGCAATGTTTGTGCCTCAATGGCATCACATTATTCTTGTAATGCAAGTGTAGACAGGGGAAGAAGCTGTCATATGGCATGCAGTGCATACTGTATATTAAAACTGATATTCACAGTGCCTCAAGATGCTATGCAGTCAAAATTACTATCCTAACTATTTACACTGGGAACATAGAGTTCAAACTAGTTTGTTAAGCGAGAACAAGGCAATATTTTCATTGTCCTGGTGATTTAAGAGCCAGCAAACCCTGACTAGTGCTTTTGCATTCATAATCTCAACACAATCACTCACTTCTAGCCTTAAATTCTACATATCATTACATTTAACATTAACACACTGTTGATATGATTATTAGCACATCTTGATTGCCCCCCTACAAGTGGTTTATCAGCATTTACACATTCTCTCCTTGTGAAAGCTTTACTAGTAAAGATGGGTTCCAAACCTCCTCCAAAGTTCAAGGGCTCTCAGTGACATGATTCTAGTTTGGCCCATTACAGACACAGAAGTCAGTTGTCAGGTTAGGATCTGGGCTTCCCCAAAGTCCAGGGGGGTTGGATCAGGCCCAACTACTTACTAGATGTCCATCATTAGGTTATTATTTTCTATGCTCTTCTATATTAAGTATTCAATACATAACTGCTCAAAGCATATTCACTAGTTCACTTCCTGCAAGTTTGCCTTTTCAACATATAGCTTGTTTTAAACAATACTTTTCTGCGCTAATGTGTACTTTCCAAACTGCGATACAATACTTTAACTTTCAATACAGCACCAAAACTGAGGAGAGAAATCATTTTTAATCCATATGCCACCTCTGCATCTTTCATTTTACCCTAGTCCAAAATGCATGCAAGCTAATGGAAATATTTATTGTAACTCCAAAGGTTAATGTTAAGCAGGTTGTAGTTTGCAGAACAGAACCACTGTTGTAATTAAAACTACCAGGCCACACCAGTGATTTACCACTGTTGTACATCTGATCACTTTGCAGTAGGATTTTGATATATTAAACAGTGCAAACACAACTGTTTTAATTTAAACAATATTTTGTGGGTTCCATTTTTGTACTTGCCAAACCTGCTGCATAAAGTAGCTAGACTTGACATTTTGATAGCCCCCCAAAAGTCCCTAATAGTTCCAAAAGTCTATCATATTTATCTAAAAGCACCTAATAGAATACTATGACATAAAATGGCACATACATTAATTTAATTTATTCAGTTCTTGCCTTTTAAAATTAGCCATGAATCAGATATTATTGCAACAGGAACAGATAAGACTAAATGGCTATTTACAGTTATTTTACTTAAAGCATACACATAGAATAAATATATAGTCTATTTTCAGTATCTGATTTTAAACACTAACAGATCTCTCTAGCTCAGTGGTTCTCAACCTATTTACCATCGTGGGCCGCGTATGCGGCCCACAAAGTGTTATGTTAACCGCAGGTTGAGAACCACTGAGCCAGACACACACACTGGCCTGCCGAACTCTGCGCTGCCAGTGTGCCCCTTCCCCTCGGGGCTTGTCCTGCACCACGCACCACACCAACCCTCTGCCCAGCACCTCTCTCAACTCCCTATGCCCAGTTCTCCCCTGCCCAGAGACCCTCCCCCAAAGATCCCTATGACAAGTGCCCCCCCAAAGAGCCATATGCCCAGCACCCCTGCCCACAAGCCCTCCATTGCCCAGCACCCCCCACAAACTCCCCACTGCCCAGCGCCCCCACCCCCTCACTGTCCAGAGTCCCCCACAAACCCCCCAGAGACCCACTCTCCTGCGCCCTGCCCCCTGGACACATTTGTTGGGGACACTGGGCACTATACTAGGTAACTCGGGAGGGTGGAAGACCACGAGTGTCGAGGAAGCCCTTCTGCTCTAGGCCCGGATAAACTAAGGCCCCTTTGCTCCTTGAACCCTCTGTGATCCTGCATAACTCTGAGGAAGCTAGCATACAAACAGACAGGTTTGCACACGGCTCACCAGCCAAGGCCAGCTTCAGCCTGGGAAACAGATAGATAAGGCAGCAATGTTTAACAAAAAACAGTAACAAATAGGCAAGGCTCGGGCAATGCTACTGAGGAAAAACACAACTGGCTGCTTTAGCTGATTGGCTATGATATTGTACGGGGCAACAGGTAATTGGTTGCATAAGCTTGTGTAGTGAAATAGGCAAAGGTATAAAATGTATACTGGAATCTGCTGCACTGCTGCAGGATTTGAGACAGCTCAGTCTCCCTGTGCCCTATTTGGAGCTCCAAATAAATTTCTCTGCTTCTCCACCCTGTTGTGGTCATTGGTGCGATGCATACCGGGCAACGAACCCAGCTGTTGCTTGCCTCGGGCACTCTGTGCCGGCAACACATTCACCAGCCCTGCTGGGAGGTGACTGTGTCCACCAGGCTGAGCCGGAAGCATGGCTGGGGTTGGTCAGGGATCGCTCTGGCCACTCGGGAATGGCACGATTAGTCATGCTGGAGCAAGAGCGGGGCCTGCCCAGGAGGCCGGGCTCCCTCAGGACCCACTTGCCCAGCAGGGCCCCCTACATTGGACTGCTGAGCTCCTCCCTGCCACAGTGGGCTGCTCCGCCTTGCCTGCTGATAGGAGCACTGGAACAGGGCTGCGTGATGCCGTCTCCCACTCAGCCGGCACTGCCCCCTGCCAGACTGGAGTGGGAAACTTTCGATTTTTTTAGCACACAGCTGGGCTGCAACTGTGTGCTAACTGGGTCAAATGCGGCCCGTGGCTGTGGGTTGAGAACCACTGCTCTAGGTCTTATCTACCAATCCCCTCCGTTTATTCCATAAAGAAAGCAGTCTGCTACAGTTTCTACAAACTATAAACAGTAGGGGCCAGATTGACACCCTTACTCATACTGAATAGCATCTTTGGCCACAAGCAGCCCAACTGACTTCAGCAGTACTGGTCAAGGAGAAAGGAAAGGTCCTATTCCATGTGAATAAGGGAATCAGAATCTGGTCCTAAGCTAGTACAACCATTGTACTTGTGTGCTACGACAGAACAACGAAGGTCTCAAATTGCAATATAAAAATGTTAACACTTGAAGCAAAATCTCTCACATTTAATGCACAATCTAGTAGGTTGCTGGACTACCTTCTCTTTAATATTTACAGCAAAATGTTGAACCATGATTGCTAGTGTGGGCCCATTCTCGCTTGCTTGGGAGTCAATGGGAGCCCGGGGCAAGCCCTAAATCTGTAAGCCAGGGTGCATGCTGCTAAACATGAGTGCCCTGATAGAAAAATATTCTCCTAAATTCCTACTGAAAAATAAATAGAACTAGACCTTTGCTAAGGCAATATTTGAGCCCAAAAATATAAAAATACTTAAAGGCTTACAATAATTTAAAAACAAAAATACCCTGATATATGTTTGCTTAATAACAGTACAGAATCAAAAGCTTTTAGTAAATAAATGCCTTTTCCAGCTTTCCAGGCTCTGGATCAGGTTCTTGGAGCAAAAAAATATAGTTTTGAGACCTATAAGATAAAACACAGTTATAAAATGCATAGATTAATGTTGTAACAATAATCTCTAGCTCTGATGAAGTTCTTGGAATCTGCTAAAGCCTGAGCTACCAGTGCAAACTGGAAACTAATATGGTTTCTTATTATGAAGACAATTGTTAATGAAAATGCACAGATGGAGGAAAAAGCTTGTTTGTATGCTCCCTGCAATGTTCAGCAGACTATTTCTTCAGTGACTATTACATAAACTATGATGGATATGCTGGCTTGTCATCTGTGGTATGTGCGGGCTGATATTCAGATACATGTGGCTATCACACTTCCTGCTTTAGTACTAAAGTAATTATGCAGGTAACTGCTATTTCATTTTCAGTCTTTAAAAATGGTTAAGAACATAAGAACGGCTATACTGGATCAGACCAAAGTTCCATCTAGCCCAGTTCCAAATGCTTCATAGGGAATGAACAGAACAAGGCAATTTTGAGTAATCCATCCCCTGTTGTCCAATCCAGCTTCTGGAGCATGGGTTTATATCCCTGATCATCTTGGCAAACAGCCATTGACAGGATGTATTCTCCATTAATTTATCTAATTCTTTTCTGAATCCAGTGCGACAGACCCAGACCGGTTGGGTGCAGGAGTCTGGTCGAAGGAAACACACAGGACACTGGATGAATAGTTTTCTGTTCACTGAGTGACCCGGGCAGAGGCTGCCCCAGAGCAGTCAGGAAGGTGCTAGAAGCAATTAAGTCAGGCAGACTCCATAAGACACTTGGAACCAATTAAGAACTGACTAGAAGCAATCAAGGGAAACAGGCTAATCAGATCACCCAATGCTTGTTTAGAACCGGCTGGGATTAGTTTAAAAGGAAGCCCCTTCAGAGAGGCCAGCTGGTAGGAACTGGGAGTAGGAAGGTGTGCAGTGGGAAAACTGGGAGAAAGAAGGTGTGCAGTGAAAGAGCTGGGAGGACAAGCATGGTGGGGAACCTAGGAGTGTCTGTTTGGGGAAGTAGCCCAGGGAAGGGCTATAGCTCTGGTATAACTCAACTACCTGTTGCCGGTGCCATTAGGGTCCCTGGGCTGGAACCCGAGAAGAGGGCAGGCCTCGGTTCCCCCCAACCCTTCCCACACCTCTACACAAACACTCCCCGAGTAGGATGTTAGGGACTAAACAGGGCTCTTACACCAAACCTGTTGACTGGCCGATAATGAAGGTGGATCAGTAAGCTGTAACCCTTGCTTCTAGGAGGGGAGAGAGGCTACACTGAGAGTCACTGCAAACCTCTGAGGCAACCCCCTAACTGCTTAGAAGTGCAGGACCCCCCAAGGCAAAGCTGGAGTGCTGCAACACCAGTTATACTTCCGGCTGTCACAACATCTCCTGGCAACATGTTCTGTAGATTGACTGTGCGTTGTGTGAAGAAGTACTGCCTTTTGTTTGTTTTAAATCTGCTGCCTATTAAATAGCAAGATTAATAGGATGCCTTTTTAATTTTGAATTTTCTATTTCCATTTTACTCACGTGTAGGGTAAAATACATGAAGAGTTTTAATTTTGCAAAATCCATCCAATTAAAGTTTAAGGTTTGCTATGCACCATATGTCTTAGCAATCCTATTTAAACATTTTGGGCAGAATGCTGCTGTCCTTGATCAGCCAGGACATCCACTGAAATCAGCCAGAAGTTAAAGAGAGTTTTGCTCAAGTCCAGAGTGAGCCAAGAAGTTCCACTGATTTCAATGGGACAAGAATTTGGTCCTATCTAAGAAATATTAAACTTTTGCTGATTGCCTGCAATTAACATGACAAGATTAGAAGGTTTTTTCTTTTTTCTTTATTAAACTTTGATAGATCACAGAACAGAATACCTCATTACAAAATCTCTAACAATATTTTTATCGTTTAACAAACACTCACTCCACCATAGCCCTAAACTCTTGCAAGCAGTGTATATGTATGTTGACATCACAGAGTACAAAACCGCAATTTGTCCCTGTAACCCAATAATTAGTGGCAAAATGTGAACTAAATATTGTAATGACCTGAAAAGAACTTGTTTGCTCTGTTGTATAAAAAATACCCACTTTTCTAAAGCGGTTTGACATATTTGGTTTGAAAGCACTAAAAGTGCAAAGTATTTTTTTCCACTAACCCTCTATAGCTTTCTATTTATTAAACACTCTAAAGTAAATAAGTAAATTTGATTGCTTTGAATTATAAATGACAACCTGTAACAAGTGTAACTGTTTCCTCAGTGCACAGAGCAATTTTCTTCTAGGCTTTATAAATTAACTCATGATAACATTGCAGGGCAAAAAGACAGACAGACATGAGCATTGGTTAAAGAGAGAAAGACACGTTTCCATTAAAAATTTAGCAGCTATTAAGAACAATTTTTACTGTTTTCTTGGGAAAACCCAGATACATTTTGCTTACACCAGCCATTGGAAACTAGAGGTTGAACTGAAGAACAGATGAGATGCTAAGCTGAAGAAACATGAACCTGGAACTAAATTCTGCAACCCAAACTGCAGACTCCAAACTTTCAAATGCACTGGGCAACAGTCGCTCATGCGTCAATATGTGCTAGGGATTGCTCTAACTTAGAGCCACTAGCTATGGATCCTAAGGGGCCATATGTCAGCTGAGAATTGCAGTAAGGGAACTCTGTTCTAGCTCTCCCATCCCAGTCTCCCTGCCCCTTATGCCTAGGAATGAATGAAGGAGAGTGTGGTCTAGGAATCAGCTCTAATAGCTTTATGCCAGTTGAGTATTCACCTACCTCCACCAGGCAAATTCTCAACAGGTCAACTGTGGCCAGATTATGTTCCCTCTGTGCCACTCAGCCGGCACAAAAGTGACAGATGGGGGACTGGGCTGGCCCAAAGTTCATACCTCAACTTGAATTTGATGGCAATATTCCCTTGGAATCTATTTTATTACATCACATGCCCTCCTACAGTCTGTAACATAAAAAAAAGAAAAAGAAAGAAGAAACCCACAGAATATACTGTAAGAGCAGGCATCTGACCAGGAGACACAGGTACAAAAAGAAACAAAGCAGATATAAAGGAACTCTGGGGAATAATACTTGCACTTATACAGCAACTTTCACCTGTAAAGAGCTTTAAAATATTTTAAAAGTCTGACAGACCAAAAGTCAAAGAATTCAGAGCAAACGTTTACTTGTTTATGTAAGCATTATAGGTGTGCAGATCTAACACTCTACCTTTAACTTAAGCAGTTGTGGCTGGGATTTGAGGTGCTTGTCATCGTTCTAAGTGTTTTGTGAAGAGCCAAATATGTTCACAAAGCACTATTATAGGATGTATACATAATAAATAGCAATAATATTATGGCAATGGTCTCAGAGCACTGCAGTATCCAGATACAATAGCGAAAGTTAAGAGAAGAGTGAACCTCAGCTTTGAATTTTCCAACTTTTGGCCTGACTCATCGTTTGTATGTAGTTAGTTTCCTTACCTTTAAAAACAAACTAGTACATTTAGTTCATTTACAAAACACAGGTCTGACATGGAATCACCTGACACTGTTACGGTCTTAATGGCCCTCAACCCCAAGCTGCATTAGTCTATTAAAAGTCACTAATAGTTAGTCACTAATCTATTTACAAAAATCAATTTTGCCTCTTTATATAGCAGGCTACAATCTGTCACATATTGATTTCACAGACAATAGTGATTCTGAATGAGGCATAATCATTTCCATCATACTGAATCTAAAATGAAATTGCTTTTGTTTTCATTTAAGGCTGTCCTAACTCCATTGGTGCTCAGTCCATCAATCACGGACACTAAAGTCTTGATACTATCAAGACAATGTGTACTAGCAGCCTACAGACAATTGATACAACAGTGCTCAATACAAGAACCATAATCATGTGAATAAGTGTTTCTGTAATTAACTAATATGTGATTCTCTTGACACATTAAATAATCAATGCATAATCATATTTGTAGCCATTAGGCCACTTAATGAGGTGAACCACAACGATACTCAAAGGCACTAGTCCATATAAAGAATTTATAGTTTGCAGAACTGACCTTTAACTAATGCTTTATCTGAGAAATGGGGTTCAAAACTGCATCTCAAACCACAGAATATGTTGACCCAATTCAACCTTTGTGTTAACCCCCTTTGATCTTAACAGAGGTAATGGATAAGTAGTTAATCACAAACAAGCAAAACAACAAAAAAACAGCCTGACAGCTAAAGATGTAGGTGACATGATAAAATATATACACAAAATACAGTAAATCCTTTGTTTTCTATCAAATCATTTAATTCCAGAACACTTAACTTGGTCACAAATACCAGCTTAGTTCTTGCTACATATATAGAGGGAATATATTGTACCATATATTACAAGTATTGTGCCATATATCAGAGAAAAAAGATCCAGACCTCAGAATGTTTCATTGTCTAACTACCTGCATTTTCCTACTTAACTGAGGGCCAAGTTCTGCCCTGACATATACCCGCATATCAGCCCTCTGATTTCAATGGAGTTGCAAAAAGTGTGAATCAGAGCAGAATTTGGTCATAACTGTCAAGTAAAAATCCTACTTTGGTATCTTTATCATTAAGGGTATGTCTACATTTCACAATAAATCTGGGCCTGTGGGGGACATGCCTGCAGACTTGTTCTTAGCAAGCTCATGCTTGACCACTCACAATTGCATTATAACAAGAGTCTCTCACACCTGTTTTGATGCATCCATACTGCATTATGCAGACACGAGTAGACTATGTGGCTTCTGGGGTCATATCACAGGGTTCTTAGTGTCCTTGCTATCTGTAGCCACTCTGGGTGGCTCATGGTGCACTGTGGGAGAATTCTCTGTCCATTGCCTGGCACTTGCCAGAAGTGCTCTTATCCCACCACCACATTCAGTGGAGCCATTTTTGGGTCTGTACTCTCCCTGCAACCAGAGCCTGTAAGTTGGATCCAGCACCAATGGAAGAAGAACTGCTCCAACTTGCCCTCTTACTGCTATTTCAGCAGGCAAGCAGAGCATCTGTGAGACACTGGTGGAGATTTTGGAAGCAGTATTTGTCCTATCAAAGGCACCTCTCCAAGGGGGGTATAGATGGCACCCATGACGCAGCGGACACTGATCATGCTTGCTGCCATAACTGCAGATGCCCCATATGCAGACCAGTGCTTCTGGAGCACCACCACCAGGACAGACTAGTTGGATTGCATCATCATGTGGACCCTGGAATGATCAGCAGTGGTTCCAGAACTCTTGCATAAAGAAGCAGACGTTCCTGAAGCTGTGTGATCAGCTTGTCCTGACCCTCCAGCATCAGGGCATACACAATGGAAGCCATGCCCGTCCAGAAGTGGGTTGCTATGGCCATCTGGCTACAGATCCATGACTAACCAGTTTGGTGTTGGCAAGTCAGCTGTGGGAGTTGTGGTAGTGGAGGTTTGTGAGGCAATCAGGACTGTGGTTTACTCAAAGGTGGTGGGCATAAATAATGTTCCTGAAATAACTGCCAGTTTTGAGAGAATGGGCTTCCCAGACTGCTATGGGCCTATTGATGGGACTCATGAGCTCAGTGTTTGTCCTCCACAAGGAGTGCATGGAGTACATAAACCACAAAAGGTACCACTCCATCATTATGCAGGCCTAGGTAACCATAGAGGCAAGTTCCTGGACACCAATGTGGGATGTACTGGCAAAGTGCATGATGCCAGGGTTTCCAAGAGATCAGGATATAACCTTCATGGACAAGTTGGGACATTATTCCCTCCAAATGACATTGATATAAATAGAGCCATTGTCTCCACTGTTATTCTAGGGGATCCCGCATAGCCCATTCTGCTGCAGCTTATGAAACTGTACCATGATTTCAGACGCCCTGACAAAAAAAGACTCAATTACATGCTCACTAGCAGTCAGATGGTGGTGGAATGTGCATTTGGTCAACTGAAATCCAGACGGCATTGTCTCCAGAACTGTTTGGATGCCAATCTTGTCAATGCCAATCACATTATTGTGGCCTGCTGTGTACTGCACAATGTCTGCAAAGCTAAACCATTTTACTAGGCGTGGACTCAAGACAGTGTTGTATTGCTGCAATGGTATACGCAATCAGAAAGTACACCTGTCATTACTGGGGCAGGATACACACACACACAAAGGAAACCAGAGATACTTTGTGTGTTCACATAATGGGTTTTCAGGGTGACATGGGTGAAGGGGAGTGACATAATATAATTACTGACTGCCATGTAGAATTTTTACAGACAGCTATGTTAGAATTTTTATGAATTTTATGGTGTGTTTTATAAAGACTGTTAATGTACAACAAACAGCTTATGGATTACTGTAATGAGGTTCTCTGAATTTTGTTTTGTATTTTATAAAACTGATTTACCTCAACACAGCTTATGGATTACTGTGATGAGGTTTCTTTGTATCGATTTTAATAAAAATTACTCATGTATCCTTGTTTACAAATGTTTATTTTAAACATGCAAGTAAGGAAGTTACATTTTAAAAATCTTTGAGGCAGACTAGTTGCCATCAAGACATAAAAGACAATAAATAAAAAACAGAGCATAGTAAGAAACCAAATGAAAAAGGGGGAAAAACAGCCAAACTATATACATTGCCACTATATTAGTTTCAGTGTTTCTGTGTGTCCCCCGTATTGCTGTTCTCCTTGGCCCTTCTAGTACGTTTCACATGCATGGCCTGTGGTTAAATAGAAGTGGAGGAATATACAGGGTATACATGACTGTTCAATGTTATGTTCATTGCCTTTGCCATGGACCAGCCAACCCTAAAACGCTGCATAGCCTGCAGGACACGGTAGCATGTAGGGGACTCAGAGCATGAAGCTGCAGCTGAAGACTGCAGACTGGTTACCATGGGAGTGAGCAACTTCTCAAACAGCTCCTGTTGTTGCACTCTGTCTTCTTCCCTCAACCTCCACTCTCACTCCATGAAACCAATCTCTCCTTTTGCTGGACAGTCTCACTGACTTTCTTGCCTTCTTTCTTCCTTCGCTCTCGGATAAGAAAGTTGCTTACTGGCTTTGTCCAAAATGTCCAGCCTCATTTAATCTGTGACACTCTCTCTCCTTATACGCTGATGTGAGAGTCTGCTCTCCCAGGCTGCTGGTTCCTTCCCTCTGCCCAGCAGAGATGGAAGGGCCTGCCAAGAAAAATGAAAGAGTGCATCATTGTCTGTGAAAATTAAAAGTAGATTAAAATCTACAGTTTTCCTGGGGCTGGGTCACTTTAAGGTCAAAAGTGACCCAGATACTTTTTATCTTTTGGTTTTATTTTATTCACTTAAAATTCATTGCCCTGCATAGAAGTTCCTGAATGTCATGGTTCAAGCCAACATACACATCTTGGTAAGATGCACATACCAAAAATAAATTAAAAGCATTTATAAATCCCTCTTTTTTGGTGGTGGGGGGAGGTGAGGTGGAATCCCATGAAGGGCCCTGTTACTAGCTACAGTTTCATAATTGTTCCAGGCAGGACAAGCTCTAGAAGACATCATGGTCTTGAAGGTGCTTGAATGGAAGCAAGAACTTTAATTCTAGTCCAGCAGTGGAGAGCCATCTATCTATGCAAAGGAGCTTTTTTGGCATCTGGTTACTGATCTATGAATGAACAGGGCTCATAAACAACAGAAGCAGACCTAAAAGTATGCCTTAGCCCAGAATGTAACCATCTGGAGTTTGCACTCTATGAGAAGTTTGCATGCATCACCATACAAAAATGGGGGGAAATTAGTGGCAAAAAAAAAAAAGATGCTGATTTTGGATGGAGACACCTTCTTAAAAGTACCCTGAATTACTGTACAGACTCAACTAGCAGCCTTGGACTAAATATATCCTCAACAGCCATGAAGACTCATAATACAGGCACTGTGGACTAAATACTATTCATACCCATAATACTAAATACATACTCTGATGCCATGTGGGCTGGCAATACAGGCAGCCTGGGACACTCCAGCTATGCTGGGAGGATGGTCCAGCATGGCCAGTTTCTAAGCTGCGTTGTACTTGCAGGAAATGGAAAGTAAGATGCGTAAGTCTAATAACTCAAACCTACGTTTCTAACAATAAGTGTGCAACTAGTAAAATTTCATGCTACTTGCTTGTTTAACTCCCCCTCCCCCTCATTTCCCATTATCCATGTGGTGTCTGGGAGGAGGCTGGGGGTCACTAGGGAAATGGTGTGGCTTCTGCCCTCAATGGGAGCACACTCCAACCCACAGCTTGTACTATTTCAATTTCACATAACTCAGAAATTCGTCCCATTGTTAGTATTCATAACTAAATATATGGCAGCCGATACATACCAGGCTCCGGCTTCAGGACAGCTTCTTCTTGCTGCTGCTGCTGCATAAGCTTCAAGCTGCTTTCCCCCAGGCCATCTGCAAACAAGTCCTCTGAATATGGATCCAGGATATGCTGTAGCTGCTCTGGCAGCATAGCCTGATCCTTGACAAGCATGAGGACCAGGGTTACTTTAGCTGCTTGATCCTAAGGCTGCAGGCTCTCCGTTGATGGTGCCTGTGACTGAGGGGTTATAAGTGTGTCACCCCTCCTCAGCAGATCGTCATGCAACACCACTGGCTCTGTGCTTGTTGCAGTTCCAACCACCAAATTCCTCATAGAAGAGGCAGGTAGACAGGGAGTTTCCTCAGGTGCAGTTATCTTTGGCTTCGCAGTACTCTGTCTACAGCATCTTGACTCACTCCTGGCATTGACAGGCAGTCCAGTGGATGCCCATTGCTGCCAGCCTTGCCTAGATACTTTTGTACAAATGGTTGTTTCTGGTCTCTTGAGGAAGCTGAAGCTCTTCTCTCTTCACACCACATTTTCACCAGAATTTGGCTGTGTTCCTCTGACCAACTAGCAGTGTGTTTGATGTAGGACTTCTTGTTAGTGCTGGTCATAGCTAAAATACCATCGGGTTAAGTGTGTTTCCAATTGAGTGTTCCGGGTGGCAATGAAGGGTTACATGCTGAGCAGTTGCACTGGAATCAGGCAGGTGCTTCTGGTTCCTGGGAATCGAGTGAGAAATTGGGGATGGAAGGACTGGGATACGAAGGCCTAAGGATTTGTGGGATAGTATTGGCAGACTATGTATGGGAGCCTAGTGACCTAAGCTTCAGCTACCTCCACACTGCAAACTGAATGGGCTTGAATTCATGCCACAGTGGGACTTGGGCTTGGACCCATAATCCTAGGTAATCCTCAAACCTGAGCCATGAGAGGTTTCTGGCATGAGTCAGAAGACTGTGTGTGGCCGGTGAGGGCATTGGTCTTAAACCTGAGTTTAATCCCAGGTTTACTAAGCAACACAGACATACCCTTAGGGTATGCCTATATTGCATTTGAGAGCAAGCCTCCTGGCCCAGGTCCACAAGCTGGTGCTGATGGGGCTCCCAGTAGTGCACTAAAAATAGGTGGACAGAGGTTGCTTGAGAGCACAAGTGCCAGCCTGAGCCGCAATGTCAAAGCAGCATCTGTCCACCTATTTTTAGTGCACTACCATGAGCCCTGCTAGCACAAGTCTATGGCTCACTCCTGGATGCAGTGTAGACATACCCCTATTAGGCCTGCTTTACCACTGATTTGCACCTTGTGTAGTCATTTGCACCTGAGTAATGAGGGAGCAAAATAGGTATAAAGCACTATTAAGTCACAATTTTCCATTCCTACCAATGATGGGATTGTAAAGTGTAAATGACTATGCAAAGGACAAGGCCATGGGGAATCAGGCCCAATGTCTCTAAAGCACTTTGAGATTCTCAGATGAAAGGTGCTATATAATTACAAAGCAGTATGATACAATTACTAAATCACGTAGCTTTACTTTTTAATTTCTCTTTTCTTAGTATTAATACTGCAAAGAAAGGAGTGTCTAAGGCCCTCAGATAGTGCAAGGTTTTTCTCCTCAGCACTTTCTCCAGCGTACAATAGGAGAGGTTTTAGTAACAGGCTGGATTCAGAAGGCTTCCATCGACTTGATCATTATACTCAGCCATTTCACTGGCTCCCTTTACTTATCTGAGTTACTCACTCTCTTCTGCCCATGTAACCAAGGCACAATACTATTGCTGTTACAACAAGCTGGAAAAGCATCAAATGCTAAACCGTGCCCAGCAGACACAGTTCCAGCTTCTGCTGGCGTAAGCTGACATTTAGGACCACATACGGCACTGACTTGCACGCTGTACCACCTCTAAGATGTCTATGGCATGCACAGAATCTAAGTTGAAGCCCAATTCTTCACTAAGTTTTCAGTTCCCTGACGAGGACTCCAAAGCCTCCAGACTAATCTGCTCAGACCCGAGCTCAATTTAGAAAATCCCCCCAAATCATAAAGTGGAAGAACGTTCCCTGTGAAGTACTGTGCTGTGTGACAAGTTACATTAGAACAAAGGCAGCGATGCAATCAGAGTTGACAAGTTTCACAATGCCAAGTGGGAGACTGAGAGGAAAACACATATCTATATGAAAATCATAACCAATGAACTCCTGCACAGCATGAAAAATACATTTTATTTTAATGTTTACAAAAGCAAAGCATCCTAGGCACAAGAAGCCTCCCTAACCACTATTACCTCTATTTACATGCATTATTGGCAAATGAAACAAACACACAGGAAGAAAGTATTTTTTCATTCTTTGGAAAAAGAAGTAATTGGACCAAATTCTCTGCTGATGTAAATGGGCACAACTCCATTGACTTTGGTGGAATTTCAACAGCTCAAACTAGCAGAAAATTTGTCCCATTAATTCTGGCACCACATAGCCGGGTGACTAGAAGTCAGAGATGACTTGCTACTTCTCACCCCTTCTATATGTTCATTGCTTGTGCTTGCAACTGATTCAAGACACCCAGTGATAAATCTCCCTTCTATCCAAATCGCAACATGCCAAATTACAAGCTTTTATTTACAAGTTATGGCCTTGATATTGCACCAGAGCAATGCTTGGTTTAACTTTACACACCATGAGCAATCCCACTGAAGTTGGTAAAGGGTGCATAAAGCTAAACATGTTCATAAATCTTTACAGAATTGGGGCCTGTAAACCTGTATCCATTCCCAACTTCGAGCACATGGCTGCCAGATGTACTAGAAGCTTATTCTGAGAAAGAGACTTTTCCTTTATCCCATTAACAGTATAGTTTTCTTAAAATGCTCTCTACCATTGAATGGAGTCATTGGTCAGCTATCAGAGCATGCATTACATGTGGTGTCTGTAGGTATGTATGACAATGATCCCCCAATTAATGTGCATTTGAGACATCAATATTTATTTTACATTTGAACAAAGTGGCATTGTGAGGTTCCCAGCACCCTATGCCTAAAATTACCAACAAATGCCATTCACGTTTGAAATGCCTGGCATCAGAGCTATAATCAATGGAAGCAGCTTGGTTTTGGTGGTTAATCCCTAGAAGCATCCAACGGTCCTATTTAAAACTTATAAGTTATTTCTCAAATTGGGAGTACCTGTTAAGAACATATAGAAGTCCTAGTTTGCTTTAAAAAAATTAAGTTATCAAGAGATGAAGTTTCATGGTGGGAAACAGGGTTGAGGAGATGTGTGTAGGATCAGGTACAAGTAAAGTGGTGTGACAGCTGATTGGTCCAAAGGTTTCAAAATTTCTTAGGGAAAGCATCCCTTTCAATGGAAAAGTTTTAGGTGCCAAATGGTTAAATAGAGTCATGATTATATAAGAAGTGCATAGCAAAAAAATAATTCACTATACAAATTTTCAGCACTTTAGTTTTAATTTTGTATATATGTACACATTTTCACATGCACTCTACTTTCTCTACATCTGGAGCCAAATTCTGAGGTGCCATGGACAATCAGGCAAGGCACAGAATGGGCAAGATTGAGAGTTTCTAGCAGTGCACACATGTGCATTCCTGCCTCAAACCTGAGAAAAGAGAAGGAACTGCAAGCTGTCAACTTTGGCTGTGTTCTGCAGCTCTGGCTTCTCAGACACAGGAAGGAACGGAGAGAAAGTAGAAGTATTCCACTCACAGCCATGCTATGCCATTGGTCAAATTGCAGAACGCTACACCAATAAAAGACAACATACTCAGGCTCAAAGCAGGACTGAATCATACGGACATCAAGGAAAACCCTGTAGCAGAATATGGATGCTGTGGGCTCAATGCTACCTCAGTGACAGTGTTGGTAACCTCTCCATTTAGCAGTGTGCCAGGAAAGAGCTCTATAACTGGCTTTGCCTGTGAGCCCAAGTGACATAGCAGCTGTGCCTGCACCTGGATTCACCCAGAATGTAGTTTTATCACCAGCAAGCTCCCCATCTACAAGCGCCATCTGACCCAGAATTCCAATGTCATATACCCAAAATTCTCATATAAGATTCGCCTAACTTCCTGCCATAGCCTTCAGCTGTTTTCATTCTTATGTGCATTTTTGATGCATACAGTAAGTGGGAATTTGGCTCCTAAATACTGGTCAACATGCAAGATCAAATTTTTATTTCAAAGATGTGGCAGAGGGATCAATGAACCTGTACCAGAAAATTTCTTGAGAGGTTTTTAGGAGCCAGAAGATGTTACATGTATGCATCACTTTATTTAATTTGGCTTAAAAAGAAAGGAAGTAAAAACATCCAAGCCAAAATGCTAGTTTACTAGAAGTAGGGAGAATACATGCAAATTTGTCTGAGAAAGACCTTGACCCTTTCCCCCTCCCACATACATTATGACTATCATTACACAGAAATATACATTTGTACAAATTCAGAGGTTTTTTGGAAAGCATCAAGACTAAGCCAATAGGATAATTAATGGTCATAGACCAGTTCCAGTGCAATAGAGCCTCTATACTCTATCAATCCAGTACCCTGTCATGTATTATGCTTGGCGGTAGGGAGAGGGCTTACTACTGAAGAACTGACTTCCAATTTAACCCCTATTTCCAGTACTACAGGCTATGTCCTTAAGTTTTCTTCCTCGCATTCCTATCTTGGTATTTGGATACAGACAGAGTTTTCAGTAAAATGTGGAAGGACAGAAATATAGTAAGAGAAGAGGTGTTGGTTTTGTTTGCCTATTGTTTATTATAGGGTGGACTGATAACAGTTAAAAATTTTAAATTGTGTTGGATATTTTAACTTCTACATACAGAGCTTCTTATGAATTCTTTACTTTAAAAGTTGCACCATTTCCCCAGTGAAAGAGAGCTAACTAGTGATGAACCTGTTTTTAACCACAAATCTCAGAAATGTATCTGGGAACCAGCAGGCCAGCTCTTGGGGTCTAAACAGAGAACTAGGAGTTAAGAGACCTATGTTCTAGTCCCAGTTCTGCCTCATATTCATTGTGAGCAGGAACAAGTGACAATTCTCTATGCCCCAGTATCCATCTAAACAGAAAAGGAATAATAATTAGTGCCATGCTTTCCTCACAGACGGAAAGATTAATCTTTGTGACGTGCTAGATAAAAAGGCTTTGTCTTCTTATAGCTGTTTTGACTAAGAAATGATGGGCACAGCAAGCCTGTAACTTACACTGACAAGAGCCAGCAATATTGGAGAAAAGCCAGCCAATCTACCTTTATCATTTGCATTAGACAGAGGCCTGCAAACAATACCTGATGTGTAGTCTAGAATCATCATAATACTAAGATGCAAGACCAACTTATAGGTAAACATTTCTAGAATATACCTACAATGTATTTGCTGTAAAGACATAATTTAACTGCAGATTCTCTCTCCTGATGAAGTGTGCCTGTGTTCTGTTTAAACATGACTGGCATCGAATGCTCGTAGCATTTGCAAAAGAAGGATTACGTTCTACAGCATGTTCTCCCTCACCATAACACCATACAATCATTTTGAACATTACAAGAGTTAGCACCATGGGTTTAATGCACATGGGGGACAAGGTAGAATAACCTTACATCAGATGGATTATCTTAGGCTATGAGATGTACTTTGTTTCATAAAATATATTTTTTAAAGTCCCCCCCCTCTTAATCACATCCAAAATACCATTCCAAGCTTGCATTGAAAGAGACAGATGATAATTCTACAAAACAGGTGAAAATATATTCTTTCAGGAAAGCAATTTCTTTCTCCAATTAGCATTAACTGACATTTATATTAGAAGACTCCATATTTCAGAAATTAAAGTTATTTAATGTTAAATGTTCTTTTCAGCAGATGAAGAGGTAGGTATATTTCCATAATAGAAGAAAAATTGTAGTAGACACTAAATCAAAACAAGGAGAGTCTGATAAGTCAACAGACTCTGTTCAGCATATAAACATAACTGTGTCTTGAGATATCCCTAACTAATAATAAGAGAAGTTGCATTTTCAGATAAAAACATACATCATCATAATTTGGAATTTAATAAATTTCTGGCAGAAACAGAAATAATCAAAAGCTACCTTTTTCCACGTAGAAAATCCACAAATCATTGGATCATTGGTAATATTAACCTTTGGACTGCTAAAACACATTATTTACGGCAGTTCTTTCTTACATTCACCAGCGCCAGCGGTCTAAAAGTTTACACAGAGATCATCAAATGCTTGATAATTACATACTTACAACAGAAATTTAACTTGAAGTATTTTTGTTAAAACAATCTTCATAAATAATGAAAATATCTGTGTTCTAGCTCTTCGGTAACCTAAGGGTTAATTGGTACATAGTGTTTCTTTTCTTTCTTTCTTTCTTTTTTTTTTTTCTTTTTAAACCAAACTGGAGGTTCCCCACTGCCAGCAATGGTTAAGGCCTGGATAAGTTACTCTCCTTTTGCTTTTCCCTTTTTCTGCTTTTTTCCATTTTCCACCACTAGATTGTTTTCTGGTTTGCTTACACCATTTGCAACAGCACCATTCACTATTTTGCTGTTCTTAATGGGTTCCTTGGGCATTTTATATGTCCGATAGTAGAAGTTACCAAACAAGAAAATAAAGGTGATAGCATAGATCATTACACCCCAGTGCATCCATTTAGGGAAGGGACAGTCGATATAAATAGACATGGCTGTGTGGCCAAGAGTCACATGGAACTGAATCTGAAAAAAATAAAATATTGCATAATAAACCATTTGATACGATGTTAGATTTGACTATACCAACTTTTATTGAAAATACAGTAAAGTATTAACTATAAAGAAAAAACTGTCAATTGTGAAACACAATTCATGGTTTACATAAGACTTATATCATAAGTAATATATAAATGCAATATTTCTCTATACTAACAAATACAAACAGTAGTAAAACATTTACATTCACAGCCTTTAAAGTTTTATAAGGATGTTGCTAGAGATTAGACTGCTGTTCCTTTACAGTATCTGGCAGAGATCATGGAAAGCTGCACAGCAGTTATACAAATCTCAGTATTCTGTTCTCAAAACGACATATTCATATGCTGATTATAAACATGGGCACCTCAACTTCTGATACCCTCCAGACCCTGTTGCCAAAGATGGCTCCACTCTCTGCTATTCCCTCCCTCTACTGCTGAGGAAGGTCAAGCCTTCAGTGCTTACAAATAATTCTTTTTAAATGTAATACAATTATTTTAAAAAGCTCTTCCTTCCCCTCAGCTCCACCTACTATTTTTATTTACCATACAGATACAACTATTGTAAAGGCCTGGCTAAGGGCAGCTCTACCTACAACCTCACACTGAAATAACTAACTAAATGAGTCTTAATTTACACTGTTGTTATTTCACTGCAAGTCTGTTTGTGGATACTTCTTTCAGAATACAAATATCCTATTCTGATTAACTTAGGAAAAAAATCTACTTATGCTAAACTGAAATAAGAAACCTTTATTCTGAATTAAGAGCGTCCACACACAGACTTGCACTGAATTAACAAAAGGTGCATATTAAAACTGATTCAGTTATTTTGGTGCAAGTTTGTGCATAGACAAGGCCTATAAAATCAACAAGAAAAAGCCTTTTCAATTTTACGTCTGCCAGTTAGCTTAAGCTTACATAAAGAATACAGAATTACTCTTCTGTTCTGAGGCCCCATGATTTAAAAAAAAATATGGACATGGAGCGGCGCACGGGTACTTACTATAAAAAGTAGCATACAATAAGCATACATAATACAACCCTTTTATATTTTTAAAGTTTTTTTTATAAAACACAGCATGTAGATCATAATTTAATACAATACATGCCATCATCATGTACAAGGGAAAAGACAAAGTCTGGGCAAAGAAGAAATTGTCTAAGAAAAATCCTTGATCTGTGACATTAAAAAATGAAAATGGGAGCAACTCCTTACCGCTTACCCCAATATATGGTAATGGGGTACGTTGCCACAGCCCAACAGTGATTGCAATTCATTACCTCTTGGCTGCTGTTTGGTAGTTTATGTGGAAAGAGTAAGTGGACTCAGTCTAGCACATTATGGATTTTTGTTCACACAACACAAAATCCATAATTCACAGCTGGGGAACCAAAGGACACAATTGTTGACAGTCTTACAAACCAGGAAATGAATAGAGCTGGAGGCTTTCTCCCCTGAGAGGAGATCCCTGGCAGTTCAGAATTGAAATAGCTCAGTAGGGCACGATCAGGAAACTGTCATTATCCCTTTGTGCGTTGCACCTGCCCTAAGGTTTGAAATACATGCTTCAGTCTCCAATGCTGTTTCCCTAACACTAAAATTAATTTAAAAATGTAAGAAAAACTAATGGAAACAACATCAGACCCTTAACTACACTCTGCACTAGCAGGTGCTGCTATGTAAATAATAAGATTAAATATCAAACTTGATAGTGGTGGTCTTTTCCTTTGAAATAAGAGATTACGTTAAGGGCGCAGAATAGTTTCACAGTGTAATTGCCTACTGGTAATCAGGTATTCATTATTTCTGTCATGCCACTATAATCAAACTGATAAAGATTTGATTATTTTTCAAAAGCAAAATAACAGTTTAATTACTATTACTGGCTAACTGCATATTTTGACTGTTTTAAAGAGTATTCAAAGAGCAATTTTACATGTAATTATTTCAAAAGTTCATTGCAGTTCTAGAAATACATCAAGTTTCTGACTTGATCTGTGAATAAGTGACAGCCATCCAGCCTCGTGCTTGGCTGGTACATATTCCATTTGACAGAGAGACAGACAGCAAGCAAATTTAGAGAGAGATTTTACTTACCAATTGTAATATGGTCAAGTATCGTTTCCACCAAAGATATTTCTGAAATTTAGGGCCACAGGCAGCTAATCCATAGTACATGTACATAACAACGTGAATAAAAGAATTCATTTGGGCTCCAAAAAAAGCTGTTCAGATATAAAAAAAAATTCCATATAGTGTTATTTTTAAACATGAAAACCAAAAAGTTCTCTCTATTTATTTGTATTACACAGTAAAAATAAAATTGGCGCATTTTGTACTTACAATCTTGTGTGTATTGTCAGCACTAAATAGTAATATGCATAAAAACTGAACTTAAGTTGAAATCCACATCTTTTGTCCTTTTATACAGGTTTGACTATGTAGGCTTGAGCCTGCAAACATGTACTAATATGAGTAACTTGGTCATGTGAGTAGTCCCACTGACTTCAGTGGGACTACTCGCATGAGCAAAGTTACATGTGTGTTTGCAACATGCAATACACCACTTTTAACAATCCATTATTAAAAAAAACAAACTTTAAAACAATAACACCGATATTTCAGGATTGTCCTTAAAATGTAATAATTCTTTGCATTTAGGCTAATATTGCCATCTATGGGTGGCTAAAATTAGGCACCCAAATACAAAGAATGATTTTCAAAAGAGCTGAGCACCCAGCAACATCCATTAACATCAATGAATTACAGTCTTCTGAAAACCAGAACCACTTACATAGGTGCCTAAGGACTTATGTATCAGTGGAGTTGTTCCCAATTAACTCCATGTGTGGACACTCTTATTTCAGAATAAGAGTGCCTTGTTTCTGCGGGTTAACCTAACCAGAAGCAGCACCGCAAATATGGAGTTTATCAGGAACAACTCCATGTGTAGACAAGCCCTTAAAATATGGACTTGAATGTCAAAATTTAGGCACTCCCTCTTGAAGAAATCTTTTCAGTAGAAAGTACTGTTCAATAGGATGCAACAGCAGTATATGAAAAGTATTATTTAGGTAGTAATTTATACTTCAACCTTTAAAAAAAAATAATACGTGCACTTTAGACATTCATGTTTTATTAGATATTATACATTTGCAATGTAGGATGGCCTAGGATTCCAAACACCAAATCACACACTGCTACACAGCTAACATTGCCTAAAGAATTATTGTCATGCAGGAAAGGGTGTCTTTTCTTGCCAGAACTCAAGGTAATTTCCTCTGCAGGGTAGGATACCCCTGGCAAGACAGTAATACTTTTTTAGACAACATGGACTGTAGGATTTCCCTGTAATTTCATTTGAAAATCCCCATGTAGGGCTCAACATTAAAGAGACACTTGTCAACTTGAATTTTCAAAAAACTGATTCATTCGAACTATAGCATGTAAAGAATTTTTGCTTTTGAAAAACTTCTCACACACTTTTATAACATTTTTATTGCCCCCCTGCTGATGCCTGAAAAAGTGTTTTGGGTGGGCCCCAAAGCAACACTAAACAACATGCTTCAGCCCATTCCCTTTTTGCTGTGCACATCCATGCCTGCCGCTTCTTCAGCATCACCTTTGCAGCTGCTGATACTGATGAATGATCTCTTACAGGTCTTGAGGAAGAGCATGCATGTGCATTGCCCGACAGCAGTGCATGACAATGTCACCATCACTGGAGCTTGGCAAAAAATGTTCAGTGAATAGTTTACCAAAAATGCAGTTTTGGTCAACCTGAAAGTATTCAGGAATTCATGTCAAGTTCTCCAAACAGTTTCAAAATGTTTCAGAAATGTCTAGACAAAATGTTTTATTTTGACCCACTCTAAATGTTTTGTTTCAATTTTGAGCATTGTGAGAAAACCGAAAGAGGGCTAGATTACAAAATTGCCAGAGGTGGGTTGTGAGGGGAGATGATGATGAAGTAGCTAGCCTCCCTTCTGGCCTAGTGGTGAGGCAGCTCGCCCAGAATGTGGGAGATCCTAATTCAATTCCTGCCTGTCTGATAAGCAGAAAGAATTAGAATTTGGTTCTCCCATTTCTCAAGAGAATGTCCTGATATTATAGCATGAGTCTTAATAAATCTCTCCTGTTAAAGCTGTATCATTTTGGACAAATGAACAGTCACCGGGAGCAGGGACTTGCACTTGGGTCTCCTATATCATAGGGGAGTAGCCTGACCACCAGGCTATAGAATCATTCTCATTCTTTCCCTGGCCAAATGACTATTGGTTGTCATTGTAAATTGGCACTCTGATAGAAAATTTAGACCAGCTGGTATGTAGGCAATGTGTTGTCTGCTAGAAAACAGTGGAACAGATACACACAAAGAAATCTGTAACAACTTGACACCTATCCTAGTTTATATTGGGTGAAATCCTGACCCCATGCCAGGCCTCTGTTGCTTCAGAAGGGCCGCAACACAGACCTGCTGCATTTCTTCTGTCGGTACCAGGAATTCTAGAGGCTGAACAGCTGGACCACAGAGTTGAGCTGAGCTTTGAAATGGCCCCATGCATAGGTATGGGAGTTGAGGGCACTCAGCAACTTACAAGATCAAACTACAAGGGGCTAAAAGGTAAGGGGTTCACTGGAAAATGGTAGTTGGAACTACAAACTGCACATATTCAATGGCCACAAACCTCATGTAATGAGTACAGTGAACAGTAGTGACTGAACATGCAGTGAACCCAGGATTCCTCTCACCCTAAAGCTGGATTGGGGAGAATTCCATCCTCCAATAAGCTGTAAATATGAATTTCACCCCATGGGCTGAAATATTTATATAACCATACATTTTATATTCTAATGTACATATAGTGTGTGAGTGTATAAAAAATCCAAAATATACAATATATGAATATTTTAACAAAGGCTTAATTTTAGTCTGGATTACATGGATTATTATTGTAAATTATTTTTATAGTTATTTTTACAGCCCTTTCCAAATAGAATGGGACATTTTCTTCCAACCTCTGCCTCAGCAGAATTTGAGAGAGACAAGGCAAAGCAAGACATGACATGGGAACAACGCAGGAAAAGAAGGGTGTGGAGAAAACAATGGATGTAGGATTTCCTTGATGTGAACTTTATAGGAACAGAAAGAAGGACATTATAGGTTTGTGTCATTATAAAGCATCTACAACTGGTTGATACGGGTTTATTGCTAACCTTCAAATGAGTCATTCAGATTTTGATACTTGTTTTGTTATAAAACAAAACAAACCCAAAACTCACATATAGAGCCAACTTCTACTCTACTAAAAATCCAGAATCGCTCCATTAACATCAATGGCTTTAGGCTGGAGTAACGGGGAAGAAACTGGCCCATAGTTGTGATTCTTAATTCTCTGTAGCTGCAAAATGTTAGATTAGGCAGGGTTGTTGCAGCTGTGTCAGTCCCAGGATATGAGAGAGATAACGTGGGTGAGGTATTCTCTTTTATTGGACCAATGTCTGGTGCAAGAGACAAATTTATCTGCCTGGCTCCATGTAGCAAGGTGACAATTTTTTTAAAGATGGAATTTGTAAAGACGAAATCTCAGTTTTGCATTTGATGCCTGTGAGTAAAGTGTTTTGCAATTCATAAAACTACAGCTCTGTTCTCTCTCTTCCTCCCCCTCATTTCACACAGAAGGAAGTTACACTTACATAACTGCTATGATCCAATGCTGTTTCAATAGACTTATCATATAGTATTCAGTTAATTCCATGAAATAGTGGTTTCCTTATTAATTCCCAAAAGGCTGATTCGCACTGTTATGTCTATATTGCCTTAAGAGAAAAAGACAGTTGACTCACCTTGTCCTCCTGGAACCCACTTGATACCAATCCACCACAAGGTGAACATAGTGAAATGGTGATAGACATGAAGGAAACTGATTTGGTTAAATTTCTTCCTCAGGATGAAAAATATTGTGTCCAAGTACTCAATTCCTTTTGAGACAAAATACCACCATAAAGCACCAGCTATCTGCAATATAAGAACAAAGATCCTAATGATTCTTAAAGAAATAATTAAATGAAATTAAAGTTAAATACATCAATGTGCTGTGAGGAAGAAATGGAAGATACAACTAGCCTATTTGGCAGTTTCTAATCCATTTCTGAAAAATGCTCTGAATTCTGGGTTATTTACAGCAGGAGTGGAATCAAGGTTAGGAGAAGTCAGTTATGATTTAACTATTACACATCTGGCAACATCAGAGCATTAGGCTTCTTTGGATTTTACTCCGGCCAAGGATGGAATTTTCTTTGTAATTTATGAAAATGGGTTCAATATACTATTTTATAAGGTCTACCGTATTTTACAATTTAGCGATCTCTAAAGAGAAGCAGTTTACTATCTCTCATGTACTTCCTCTTTACCTTAGACTCTTCTACAGAGATTGCTACTGAAAGTCCTGTATATAAGCACACCACAATTTGACATAAACACAGAAACAACGAGGCACATACACCACAATGTGGTTAAATGCAGAGGCTACAACTTCACTAAAACCCTTAACCAGTGGAGAGCATTCCCCCCAACTACCTAGCTGGGCTGCTCCAGTGTGGATTTCAACTGGGTACCAATGGTGCCTAGTTCTACAAACCTGACAGGCACATGTGAGGGCAATACCCTCGTTACATGCTCAGGCCTGCTCTGGAACTCAGAGTCCTATCCTGCTCCCTTCCCCCATGAAGAAGGTAGGAGAAAGGAGAAAAGGGGAGCCATACACTGAACGAGACACACCCCATCATCATGCAACAAATTTCTCTGAGCTCATGCCGAAGCAGCCCTCTGAGCTCATGCTGAAGCAGGGGATTCACATTTGACCATTTTTAAACCCACCAACCACAATGGAGCCCGCAAAAGTTGTGACAATGCAATTTATCTCACCCAAATCCAGACCTCAGATATGCTGGATGGAAGGTGAAAAACCCTACACAGCAGTTTGCCAATTTTGCCATATGGGAAAAATTCTTTCCAGTCCCCAAACAAGTTTGACAATTACCCTAGCCCCTGGCATCGTAAAAGATCTAGCTCATTAGATAAGGGTGAGTAAGGGAAGGGCTCAGGGATGGATTAAGAACTCTTATGGACTTGGGCACATATTCTAAATCACCTCCTGAAAAAAAAAATCAAAAAACCCCCAAAACTTTGAACCTTCCTGATACGATGAAAAACATGTTATTTAAAAAATTAACAGAATAAGGGAACAAAACACGCGCCATAGCTGACATTAAGAATTAGGTTTAGCTAGCAATTAATATTTACAGTTAATAGGTTTCCTCAGAAGCACTGCCTGCTCAATACCGCATGTCAGTTTAGACACTAGACACTTAGCAATTCCATGCAAGAACTGACAGAGAAAACAGGTAACTACAGAGGAAGCAGAAATAGAGCAATTTGGTTTCATATACAGACTACTACTGCAGCCAAATATAACAGTATTCACTAAAGCAAGATCATCTAGAATTACTACCCAACTTTGTGCAGACTTCGTCTTAACAATTCTTCTCCAAAACAATTTACAAAAAAGCAAAAATAGGCATTGATAATAAAACAGCTCTCTCTAGAGACCTCATATACACTATTCTAATTCTCTGATATTTCATAAAAATGTAGTATTTCACACGGACACTGTGTCAGCTGATGCAGTGCATATGGTAACTTGTTTCATTTTGTGCAGAGAACCGACACTGAAAGAGTTCGTCAGGAAAGTTTTGGTCTTCTTGAGGGTAAACTGCTGCATATCTGTGCACTTCATTGACATACACTGAACCCAATTTAAACAGGACTTCATAGAACTCATACCGCACATTGAAAGCATCTAGTCTGTGACGTAGACAAGCTGCAAGTTTGTCAGTTCTGACAACAAATGTTTCAGTGCAAAACGGATGGCTTCATTCACGTACTGGCTCTACTGCCCCTTCAGACTCGCCCTCAATTGGTTTTTTTTTTACAAGGATGACAAACTCATGTTGACTGTAAATAGATTCCACTTACTAGTGATCCGGATATTAACAACTTCCAGTTAATAGCAATATTTTGCCAGGAACAAATCCCAACCCAATGACTTTAATATTAATGGGATTTGGACATTGGCAACAGCATGCCACTTATTAACAATATTGTTTGGAAGAAAGGGTACAGCTGCAGGCAGGTTTATGAGGTTGCAACCAAGGAAGGAAAAACTGGGACATGTGGAGCACCTGCCACAGGAAGGTTTGCAGGGCTGCAGCCAGGGAAGGAACATCCCAGCAATTCCTGGCTGCAGCCTCGCAAACCTGCCTTTCGTTTATTAGCAACTGCCAGATAATGGCAGCTTTTTCTGGCAACCGAGGAATTGCTAATAAGCAGAATACACTGTAGCAAAGTAGCAAACACATTTTCTTTGCACTGAATTCAAAATCCTCAAACTGGTCACATAATAGCCCAACAAATGTTTCCAGGGAGCACAGTACATCAACAGCAACACTTAGATCTACGTCCATCTTCTGTAGCTGGGTGCTGATCAGTTTGAACTGCTGAAGCACAGTGTCCAAAAGAGCTCCATGACAGCTGTCCCCAATTGTTCCATTTTCATGTGAAGATAAGTTGCATTTAAACAAGTGTCAGGAGGCTGATTTATATTTTTTGAAAGACCTTCCAAGGCTTGTTGAATACTGCTATAGTTTTGACACACTGGCTTGGTAGAATCGGTACAATTACACCACTGAGTATCTGACAGACTTCTGAAAGTCAAAAGTCTCTGGCTAGTGTCAGTATTTATGTTGTGGAAATGGATTTCCATCAATGTGTTGAGGCAGAGCGGAAAGAATAGAGCCACCACAGCTTTGGCCATTTGCACATGTAGTTCTCAGGTGGCTGAAACTCAATGAATTTCACAATTATATGCCCCTCTGATTTGAGGGATCAGAAGGTGAATGTGAGCTGGTCTACATGCACTACATCAGGAGTTGTATCAAACAGTTACAGAAAAATACTTGGCTTGCTGTAATTCTGCTGCTATAGTATTTTTAATTATCATTCCCACCAATTCAATGGATGTCAGAGATAGCTGACGACACAGGAGAGCTTAATTTTCCCCTTCTGTCCAAATGTAGCTAGGTGGTCAGCCAGAAATAGATCAAATTGTGATATTAGTTCCAAAATCCCAAAATAATTTCTAATGCTTTCAGATTCTAATACAACATCCTGACCATGGAAGCCAAACCCACGAGCACTTAAAAACTTTATAACTGGCACCACATGCTAAAGAACATCTCTTTGGTACTGCTCTTCTGAATTAAATTGGTGTGCCAGATCAGAGTGAATCCTGTCCCAACCAGACAAGATTCTGGTATGTGTTTTGTATGTATGTGTTACCCAAGTCAGCATGCAGAATCAGTGTTCTATGCCCCTATTATGCTCAAAAAGTCACTTGGGATGTTTCCAATCACTAAAGCCTTCTGTAAACGTATGGAACCTACTGGGAGAAAAGCCTATATGAAAAACACTAAGCATTTCCAGTAGATGGAGAGTAAATAAGCCAATCTCACGCAACAACTTCACCCTTATGCAGACAAAATGAAAAAAAGTTCTTTAGAAAACAAACAAACATTCTCTTCTCTTCCCTGCAATTACCCATGTAGAATTCAGGAAGTTTTCTATTTCTGCATTTCTACACACAGCCAACCTTTGGCAACCTAAAACTGCCTGTTGTTTTCATCAGATTTTCTCAACAGTGCAGGATCTGTAGAAATGTAGTCAGTTGTAGATACATGTACATTTTATTCTTGATCAGTCTTGAATGTAGTAACATGCTGCTATATTTCTACGATCTTTCCTTCTGCTTGCAAATTTTCAACATCACCAGCTCCATATGGGGGCCTTGTTGCTCCCAGTCCTTTATTTCAGCCACTTCATAACTCCCTTGTAGCGGCTTCTTCTTCTTCTTCTTTTTCTTAAAACCATGTTGAGCTTTGAAAATTTTTCTAATAAAGCTGCGTCTTTTTAACATTTTTCTTTTTTTGTTATGTTTCTGTTTACCATGTCCATCTGAGTAGCGACAGTTAGTACACACATGCATGATTTTACACATTAGCTGTATTCTAACCACTCCTGGAATGCTAACACCAGTGTGCACAATGTGAGCTAGCATACAGTGGAACACACAGTAATTCACATATCCACATTGTAGCTGAAGTACATTGGTATTCATCTAAAAACAGTCAGGCCACATATCAAAAATGCTCAAAGGGATGGGGTTGCAAGTGTTATCAAATAAATATGTAAAGTTGTGAACAGAAACTCCTGCTCTTACAGTGATGAACACAGGATACGTGTGTGTTAGGGCTCCATAAATAAAAAATGGAAGATGAAATATGTAAGCTCATAATTAAAGGTCTCCAAAGTCTTCTGGGGACCCTGTCCATTAATATGGCCCTGGCAGGGCTGGAACAGAGCCAAACTGGCAGCAGACCAGCAGAAAGCAAGAGCTCTAAATGACTACTCCCTGAAGTAAAAAGCAAGCAGAAGCCACCCTCTCCTTCACCTCCCTGGCAGGATGGCTCCACTGTCCAGTATTGGGCTCCATTCCATGGAAGCCATGGAGGACAGCCTCCTGCATGAGGGGCAGAAGGAAAGAGAGAGAGAGGAGCTGCACATTCCCCGGCAAATACATAAATGGAGTAGGGAGGAGAAGGGGGAAGTAGGAAGACATGTAGCACTGCCCCAGCTGTTTCTGCTTAGGGATGTCTCCCTCCTCAACCTGAGCAGGAGCAAGGGGGGTGTTTCACTTGCCTCTGGATCCATCAAGTCACATTCTGGATAGTGAGATGAGCATTTTAGGTTAGGTAAAGGTTGGAAGGAGAAAGCATCACAGGAGCAGAAACTGCAGTTCTGCATTGCAGAGTCAGTGAGCTCCCAGAAGGATAACACCACAGTTTATTGTTACCAATCTGCATGCTTTGCATATCAACTGCTGAATGCCTGCTTCATCATCTCTGCATATATTTTGAATCCAGTGCAGATGCTAGGGAGGTGGGGCAGACTCATTAGCTTATACGAACAGAGACAAAACTGGGTAATTTCTGTCATAATAGGGAGAGGGAGAGTAGGTGAAAGAAATAAACAAAGAAGACTGCCAGAGCTGGGAGTTCCCACATTTATGGGAAAGCCAAAAGAATGTTTAAGATACATATTGCTCAATAAGTAGCACTTCTGCCTCTGGGCCGGGCAGTCATATATTTAACTCCCACAGCAAGGCTTGGTCTCACCCCCACTGATGACACTGTAGTACAGTAACTGCTCTTAAGGAAACACTGGAACAAGAAGCAGCGTTTGAAGATTAATGTGGATGCATAGTGCATAGTGTGGAAGTAAAAGTGAGGTCTGGTAGTCAGACAACCTGGTTTCTATGTCCAGCACACTGTAGGCTTGCTATATGACCTTGAGTAGGTCACTCAATATTTATAGTCCAGGAGCCTTAGAATTCTACCTGTTCTGCAGATTATTCACGTCCCGTTAGGTGAATTCAATTGAACATCACTGCATCCATTTAAAAGACATTCCCTTCCTGTAAGGCATGCAGAATTTTAAAGATCCAGTGTGGTATTTGCCTCCGTTTCCCCATTTCTCAGTGGGATTATGCCTACCTAGTTTTTGGGGTTTTTTTTACAGAACCTCAAAATCCCCACCTAAAGGGTGCTACATAAGTAGAAAATATCAGTTGCATGCGCTGCTCAACAGCTATAAATAATTCAGTTTGGCTACTACTTATCACTTACAAAGAAGCTGACAGGTTTCAAGTGCTGTAAAGTCTTTAATTATCCCAATGCCCCTAAGGATTGAGGTACTATCACTATTTTTATAGATGAAAAAATGAAACAAAGAAATTTTAAATTGCTTGTCCAAGGTCAAGCAGCCACGTGGAGATGGGGATAGGAAGCATGCTTGTCCATGCTCTGTTCAATTAAGTAATATATCAAGAACAGACAGGCACCATTAAACTTGCTTTGTAAAGCACCAAAAATGTAGGACCTAACTGATAGTTGTATTTTTGATAAAACTGCTTCTTAATATCAAGTTCAACAGAGAGTAACAATGAAATAATTCAATTAATAAAAATAATTAAAAATAATAGACATTATACTAAATATTCTTTAAACCAATAATGTAATTCTTATTATGAAATTTCTTTCCTGAGAGCTTTCATACGAGTCAAATCTAACTCTGTTAAGACACCAGATGGCCCAGAAAGATTACATTACCACCTAAGATTAAGAGGTCAGCAACAGATCCAACTCCATGACCTCTGCACACTGCAAGCTTTTTAAGTTATGACTTCATGCTCACATTAACAATTTTAACCCAAGGCCTTGTCACTGCTAGGATTTTTCCACCAGATCCAAACCAGGGTAAGGCACTGGTACAAGGCCTGCTTTACACTGGTGTAGTACAGCTATATGGGGATTTGAACCAGTGTAGCTATGCAAGTGAAAATGCCCTGCACAGACAGGGCCTAACTATTTTCATAGAATTTAAAGGCCAGAAAAGATGTAATGCTTCATGAACTTGCATGTCATCTGGGCACAGTTACCATGCTAATTTTTTCCTATTTCATTCTAATTTTAATATACATGCTGCCAAAACAAGCACACACACACCATCTTTCGTGCCTGAACGGTTTGTACAACATACTATGTTTCTCATTACATTTGAAAGGATATTTATTTAGTATAAGGGCAGAAATTAAAAACAAACCAAAAAAACCACAATACACCACATGATTCTAAAGTGGAATCCCTCTTTTCCCTGCTTTCCCTTCAGAAGAACTCTAATTAAAGGACTTGTTACAGAGGACTTGAAGGAGTATCCTTTATGAGATCATCTTTATATACTGTGAAGGAGAGGTTTTTGTTTGTTTTTTTAAACTCACATTTCCTTCTTATGGAGTTTTATAAGAGTTTAGAATCTTATACTCCGAAATTTATTTGTAATCTGCAGTTATTTACATGATTTAGTTTATTTTATATTAAAAATACCTATTCAAGTTCTAGGCACTTGTACACTTATTAGAAATGCCAAAAAAAGATAAATACCTTTTATTCAAAAGATAACTGTCCTAGGCCACTTCACACTATAGTCCACCTAGCATCAGCTGTCCTAGGCCACTTCACACTATAGTCCACCCAGCATCACAAATAGCACATTTCAAAATTGCAAACTATTTAATACCCCCACAACCAATGACCCCGAATTCCTCAACCCATAGCTCCCTGTAAACCCCAATAGACTAGAGGAGCCTGACTATGTGCCCAAAGCAAGAACAAAACCAGGCTCTGTTGGATCAAATGAGAATTGGAGGTTGGAATCCAGCAAAAGAGATGCTTAATTTTACTTTATTTGAGGAATTTGTTCAGTTGATGAGAATTAAAGAGGAAATTCATAACTTTTGAAAAGACCATGCTGTAAATGCTGTAAAGAGCCTAAAGGAGTTTGAACTTTAATGGGATTTTTGTGGTTATGACGCTCTCTCTCTCTCTCTCTCTCTGAAGCACCTTTGAAAATCTCAGGTCTTTATCTTTAAATTTAAATGCAAAGCAGGACATACTGCTGAATGTGGCAAAAAGTTGATTGTTCTTTCATCTCTTTTTGCTTCTGTATGAAAGATGTATAGTTTTGCAGTCTAAATTAAATTCACTTTATGCTTACAAGACTTGACAGTGAGAGTTATGAAAAAAACTCCATTGCGTCAGGGAAAGGGCATAAATATTGTGCTGATTCCCATATACTTGAATTTTCTAACAGTGCCTAAGGGCTTGTCTTCACTACAGGGGTAAGTCGACCTAAGTTACACTACTCCAGATACGCGAATAACATAGCTGGAGTCGTCGTAGGTTAGGTCGATTTACTGTGGTGTCTTTTCTGCACTGCATCAATGGGAGATGCTCTCTGGTCGACTTTCCTTAGTCCTGATCTACACTGGGGGTGGGGTGGGGGTGGGGTCGAACTAAGATATGCAACTTCAGCTAAGTAAATAGTGTAGCTGAAGTCGGTGTATCTTAGGTTGACTTACCTGGCCGTGAGGACGGCAGTGAGTTGACCGCTGCTGCTCCCCCATTGACTCTTCTTCCACCTCTCACGAGCTGGAGTTCTGGAGTCGACAGGGAGCGCATTCGGGGATCGATTTATCGCGACTAGACAAGACGTGATAAATCGATCCCCGATAGATTGATCACTACCCGCCGATCCGGCAGGTAGTGAAGACCTGCAACACTATAGCCCAGCTCATAACAGAACTGAATTGTACGATGCCTCCTAATTGTACTGAGTTTTGTTGCTATCATTTTCAGAGAATAGGTTAAAACATTATTATTTGCCAACCAATATATATCTTAGCCTGATCCAAAAAACCCTTTGAATTACTCAAAGACTATTCTTCGTGAGAGAAAACTGCTCTCAGCTGAAGGCAATGTAAAGTTGTTGCATACTGTACGAGACTCAAGCAGTACAGATTCACAAACTCTTCCTTAAAATTATCATAATGTTCATGTTTGGTTTTATAATGTGTTTTTTACTTACTTTTCCCCTTCTACATGACCACATATCCCCAATCCCTCAGCTTGTTTCATATTTAATTTTTCTTTTTACTCTAAGTCTTGCTACACCAAACATTTACATTAAATTGCGCGTATATTTAATCAGTTCACTTTGTTTTCAAAACTAGTAAAAATATTAATTGAAAACAAAAAAGCAATAGAAAGAACAAAATGATTCAGATTTAGACAAGTTTAGTAATATATTTACAAGACAACAAGAGAAAATGGGAACAGAAAATGCATATTGAAATAGAAGACATTGCCTTGACAGACATCAACAGAGAAACACTGCTCATGTGTAGCTTCCCTTCTTTGAAAAAGTTCCAACATAAGGTGTTAGCTGAATGTTTCTCAAATCCGTAGCATAACACAAAATAGATTTTTTCAGATTTTCAGGAAAGGAAATTAGGTCACAGAAGTTCATATACATATCCTGGAGGAATGTGCAGGATTTTGCAGAGGTCCCATAAGGCTGCTAAAAATTTCTCTCTGGGTAAAATTCTCAAATCCCAGCTCTGGTTCTCTGTCTACTCTAGATTACTGGGATTTTCAAAAAAGTTAACTGTAAGAAGTATGTTTTGTTAAAAGTTGGTAACAAGTCTTTTAAAGATAATTAGGGTCTGTTGAATCCAAATATGGTTGTTACCAAGCTGTATGTTGTGTATAAAGGCCTTTACAAAGAGAGCAAAGAAACAAAACAGAAATGGCTGAAATGTAAGTCTATTTCTTTTTTGTTTGGGATTAACATCCTTCAGTTCAATCATAATGAGCTGTAGGATGTAAGAAAAGTAATCAAATATGCACAATCTTTTTATAAAGCTACTGAATTTCAGTTTCTTATTTCAAGAGGTACAAGAAATATTTTAATATGTTATACAACCATGAAGAGAATTTTTACATGGCTCTTGAGCATTAGCAAAAGTGTGCAAGCTGATTCAGTTATCAGAAATACACCACGTACTTCAAAAACACCTGTTTTTAAAACAACTGAAAATATTTTCTTGACTAAACATTAAGTAAACATTTTAATGCACACAAGCTAAGCACACATTTTAATGTACTTTTTCAAGAAACGTTGGTATACAGTGGCAGATCAAATCAACATCTTATTGGGTCACTTACGGCATTTACTTATTTTCACAGAATATCAGGGTTGGAAGGGACCTCAGGAGGTCATCTAGCCCAACTCGCTTCTCAAAGCAGGACCAATCCCCAATTTTTGCCTCAGATCCCTAAATGGCCCCCCTCAAGGATTGAACTCCGAACCCTGGGTTTAGTAGGCCAATGCTCAAACCACTGAGCTATCCCTCCCTGATAATACTGTCCGTAAACACGAAGGGTCATGTACATTGACACAACCTTGTTCCAGTTTTCTACATTGGTATGCTTCTGTACAAACAAGTAGTGCAGTCCCGTTCTTGCAATGTTGACTTCTGCACTCTGTGGTGAAGCCACAGAATATTGCCTCCAGGCAGTCTGCTGGTACTGGTGGCAATGACCTGAGCTGTGGCAGCAGACCTCTAGTCTCCTGTTTTCAACCCATTGTATTTAGAGGAGGAAGAATTAGATTTCGGTAGTGGGACTGACTCCAAACTAGTGCCTGGTAATGAGCTCTCTGTATGTGGAAGAAAAAAGCACCATTTTTGGGGGTATAGCTTCTGATAACTGCAAGCATGTGAACAAAATGGCATGTGTTTTATAAGTACTGTGGACCTCTGACAAGTCTTACCTCTGACAAATCAACTCTTTTGCACTTTTGACCTTCTACGAGCGCACATCACCCTGTCCAAGGTGTGTTAGAAGCTGATGGCGTCGCTGAAACATTTTCCATGCAGTCATCTGGACCCTGGACTTCAGGAAAGCAGACTTCGACTCCCTCAGGGAATGGATGGCCAGGATCCCCTGGGGGACTAACTTGAAGGGGAAAGGAGTCCAGGAGAGCTGGCTGTATTTCAAGGAATCCCTGTTGAGGTTACAGGGACAAACCATCCCGATGAGTCGAAAGAATAGTAAATATGGCAGGCGACCAGCTTGGCTTAATGGTGAAATCCTAGCGTATCTTAAACATAAAAAAGAAGCTTACAAGAAGTGGAAGGTTGGACATATGACCAGGGAAGAGTTTAAAAATATTGCTCGGGCATGTAGGAATGATATCAGGAGGGCCAAATCGCACCTGGAGCTGCAGCTAGCAAGAGATGTCAAGAGTAACAAGAAGGGTTTCTTCAGGTATGTTGGCAACAAGAAGAAAGCCAAGGAAAGTGTGGGCCCCTTACTGAATGAGGGAGGCAACCTAGTGACAGAGGATGTGGAAAAAGCTAATGTACTCAATGCTTTTTTTGCCTCTGTTTTCACTAACAAGGTCAGCTCCCAGACTGCTGCGCTGGGCATCACAAAATGGGGAAGAGATGGCCAGCCCTCGGTGGAGATAGAGGTGGTTAGGGACTATTTAGAAAAGCTGGACGTGCACAAGTCCATGGAGCCGGACGAGTTGCATCCGAGAGTGCTGAAGGTATTGGCGGCTGTGATTGCAGAGCCATTGGCCACTATCTTTGAAAACTCGTGGCGAACGGGGGAAGTCCCGGATGACTGGAAAAAGGCTAATGTAGTGCCAATCTTTAAAAAAGGGAAGGAGGAGGATCCTGGGAACTACAGGCCAGTCAGCCTCACCTCAGTCCCTGGAAAAATCATGGAGCAGGTCCTCAAAGAATCAATCCTGAAGCACTTGCATGAGAGGAAAGTGATCAGGAACAGCCAGCATGGATTCACCAAGGGAAGGTCATGCCTGACTAATCTAATTGCTTTTTATGATGAGATTACTGGTTCTGTGGATGAAGGGAAAGCAGTGGATGTATTGTTTCTTGACTTTAGAAAGCTTTTGACACGGTCTCCCACAGTATTCTTGTCAGCAAGTTAAGGAAGTATGGGCTGGATGAATGCACTATAAGGTGGGTAGAAAGCTGGCTAGATTGTCGGGCTCAACGGGTAGTGATCAATGGCTCCATGTCTAGTTGGCAGCCGGTATCAAGTGGAGTGCCCCAAGGATTGGTCCTGGGGCCGGTTTTGTTCAATATCTTCATAAAAGATCTGGAGGATGGTGTGGATTGCACTCTCTGCAAATTTGCGGATGATACTAAACTGGGAGGAGTGGTCGATACGCTGGAGGGGAGGGATAGGATACAGAAGGACCTAGACAAATTGGAGGATTGGGCCAAAAGAAATCTGATGAGGTTCAATAAGGATAAGTGCAGGGTCCTGCACTTAGGACGGAAGAATCCAATGCACCGCTACAGACTAGGGACCGAATGGCTAGGCAGCAGTTCTGCGGAAAAGGACCTAGGGGTGACAGTGGACGAGAAGCTGGATATGAGTCAGCAGTGTGCCCTTGTTGCCAAGAAGGCCAATGGCATTTTGGGATGTATAAGTAGGGGCACAGCGAGCAGATCAAGGGACGTGATCGTTCCCCTCTATTCGACATTGGTGAGGCCTCATCTGGAGTATTGTGTCCAGTTTTGGGCCCCACACTACAAGAAGGATGTGGATAAATTGGAGAGAGTCCAGCGAAGGGCAACAAAAATGATTAGGGGTCTAGAACACATGACTTATGAGGAGAGGCTGAGGGAGCTGGGATTGTTTAGCCTGCAGAAGAGAAGAATGAGGGGGGATTTGATAGCTGCTTTCAACTACCTGAAAGGGGGTTCCAAAGAGGATGGCTCTAGACTGTTCTCAATGGTAGCAGATGACAGAACGAGGAGTAATGGTCTCAAGTTGCAATGGGGGAGGTTTAGATTGGATATTAGGAAAAACTTTTTCACTAAGAGGGTGGTGAAACACTGGAACGCGTTACCTAGGGAGGTGGTAGAATCTCCTTCCTTAGAGGTTCTTAAGGTCAGGCTTGACAAAGCCCTGGCTGGGATGATTTAACTGGGAATTGGTCCTACTTCGAGCAGGGGGTTGGACTAGATGACCTTCAGGGGTCCCTTCCAACCCTGATATTCTATGATCTTATTGTGTCCAGCGATTAAAAAAAAAATAGGAGGTAACATCGTAACTAGTCAGGACATGAAATGGGAGCAGGGTTTCCAGAAAAGTGGGTCCATACTGTAGTTTCTCACAAATGGCATGAACAGGAAAATATTTTGGTTCCTTTGATGTGCCAGCTTTCATCCAAAAACTGCTTACCTGCCATTTTGCTATGGTAAACCAGCAAAATGGTAAGCACATGGGTGTTCCTGGCTGCAATCACCACATTGTTGGCATCAGCATCACTGTGGACATGGTGTAAAATCTTTCTTGTGTCTCATTCTTCCTCATGAACACCCAGTTAATTGGTGTGAACTGTTGCTGTTGAGCCTTATGCTTCAGCCTCATCCTGAAAGCCACCAGCCAGAATGATTTTATCAGGTGATCCTTGTGTCATTAGTTGCTCAGATAAAAATATTTTCTGGAAACACAGTGAAAATCATCTGGTTACTTGGAAGAGGCACATATATGCCTTCCACCACTCTTCACATGGGTCTTGCACCTCTTGAGCATTTTTACTTTGTACCACCCTTAACAGAGTCCTGGTAGTACCTGTCAAACACATCATCTATACTGTGGAAGTCTTCTCCACTCTTAAGTACTGTTTTACAAATGTGTCTGCAAAGTCTCCAATGTTTTGGCTCCAGATAGCTTTTCTATGGCTAACACAACCAGCCCGTTAGCCACTCAAGCACTCTCCTCTGGACTATACCAACCCTGCTTCCTGCAGATTGATAATAGATATACACCAGCCCCCAAGTCCTTCAAAGTGTCCCCCTGTGGAATTCAGACCCTGAGCAAATCCCACATACTTTGTTTCCAATGAAGCAGCGTACCCCAGTTCACCAATTTTACCTAACACCACTGCTCCTGTATCACACACAACACTTGAGTTCAATTACAGTAAAACAAAAGGAATTTTATTTGAGAAAGAACAGAGATTCAAACAGAAACAAGCGTGAATGATAGAAACAAATGGTGACATACAAAACAATATCATAAAACGTGAAATAGGGCCTACACTTATTAACAGTTACCTTTCCTATCTAATACAGTAGATTCTCACCACACAGTTGAGTCTTTTGTAGTGCTTGCAACCCCAAGGAGTTAGGACCCAATTTTTCATGAAATACACCCACGCATCCTCAGTGAACAGTTCCAGAATGTGTTTCTCCACCTTGTGATCTACTGAATTAGTCTTTTACTTTTAGTCATAGAGAGTGAGTCATATTTTCCTTGCAAGTGGTTTTGAGGGAAACCTTTGACAGCTTTCCATTAACTTCTGTTGCTTGGGGAAAAGGGGGACAATTGAGCAATATATTGCATAATCAGATAGCCAGGGCTGACACTGAGACACACTGTTCCCATGTTACTCAATTTCACTCCAAAACCATAAGACCTAATTTTCAATATCATTGCATTATTCCTTAGCTATTACCCATACACACATCACACAGTGATTATGAGTATTGATAAGTTACAAGCATTCATTAGAGGCCTTACCTGACATGGATAAATACCATGAAAGTGGTGTATTTGGTGTAGTGTATTTGTCAGATCTGAAGCAGGAGTTGCTCGTAAAGAACAGTGAACCCCTTGTCAACTACTATCAATGGGACTCAGGGTAACTGTTGGTGGACAGTGGACATTAGCTGTCATTACATTGCCCAGTATTGCTTTTGTGCCTGTTCTTAGACTGCCATTTATTTGTTCCAATACCAAAAAACAGGCATTAACTCAGGTTTCAAATTTTATTGCAAATCCACAGGCTGCGTTTAGTCACTGAAGAATATTTCTGTCGGCCTTCATGGTTAAAACCTTTCCTTTGACTTCTTTTCTCACCCCATATAGCAGGAAAAAAGTTGGAGCATTATTTTTTGTCAGTGGATTCTGAATGTGTACATATCCAGCCATCCCCTCTTATGTCATAAACTTTCTCCACAAAGCTGTCCAAATGCACTGGTCTTAGGATCTTTCCATTCAACAGTGTGCTTTGCATGGCTTCAGTAGCCAGATTTCTTGTTGAAGTATTTTGCAATTAAGTGGTTGGTTCCTCCCCAGAGAAAACTTTGAACCTTTGAAGTATTAGTCAGAGTGCATCCTCATCTTCATTGTCACGTTGCTTCCTTGCCTTTCTTGACTCATTGCAAATAAGCTGGTCATCCAAGCCAACGTGGAACTTGGCTCTGGTGTCTGCTGCAATATGGGCTCTCAGCTTGTAAGACAAGGCCCATCTGCTGGGGGGCTGAACAAATCTTGGTGATGCCTATAATTCCACCTCCTTTCTTTCTTATGCCATTAAGCCACTTATGGGTCTGATCAAGGTCCATTCAGTTGAACTTCTGACATGATTTCTTGACAATGAAGTTCCCTTGCTGGAACTCCTTGAGCACTTCAGGTGGTAGTGGATGCATTTCTACAGTGCAGATGGTACCCCACATTGCACAGTTTGTGTGGTTATCTCTCATGAAGAATGACATCACACATTTGAAGGTGACGAGATGCAGCTCCCAATTTCTTTCTCTCTGGGCATGGTTGAGCATGAGCAGTAGGACCATCATTTCCATGTACCACCACCAAAACCTGAAGTTCCTACTATCTTCACCTCAACTGGTCACCAATGTGGAGGTGGGATTTCAAAATTTTTGTGAATTACAAAGACGAAGTGACATGAACTCATCATAAGAATGTGACTGATCGGCTTTGACAATATCCTCTTTAAGCTCTTGATTATGTGCTACTATAAAGTCCAAGAGTTGTGGAAGAAGTAGGGGGGAGAGATAGCTCAGTGGTTTGACCATTGGCCAGCTAAACCCAGGGTTGTGAGTTCAACCATTTAGGGGGCCATTTTGGGATCTGGGGCAAAAATTGGGATTGGTCCTGGTTTGAGCAGGGGGTTGGACTAGATAAGGTTCCTTCCAACCCTGATATTCTATGAACACAATGCTTGAAACGTTGCTTGTAGTCCTGGATCACCCTGGCATGTGAGCTGACATGGTTCACAGCTTGTTCTGCTGATTTGGTCCAAGAACTCCACTTTCAATACAGTCATCTGCTAGCCCTCAAGCCTGTATGTGCTGGCCTATATGTCTTTGAAAGCTTATTGAGATATGGAGGCCACCTAATCATGGAATAAGCCATTCTCTGTACCCTGGTGTGCCCTTTTTAGTTCCATCAGTTTATAGTACAGCGATTCATCAACGTTTAGAACCACATACTGCTGGCCAAGTACTGACACGTTTGCATCTCTGTACAACAGCACTGAGGATGTCTAGGTCTTGGGCAGGCACACGAATGATTGGCTGGTATCCAGTGCTAGTTGTCATGTGCAACTGGCTGAAACCCACATCTTGGGGTCTTGACGTTTAACAATAAAAGCTAAATCAGAAGCTCTTGCCTGCATCCGCAGCTTTGCAGTTTTCTTCAGATTCAGAGTATCACTCTTTGCAAACATGGTCCATGAATACTGGTTTAGCTTTACCATTTCTTACATTGGCTGACAAGACTGTGTCAATTGCATCAGCAACATTAAGTGTGCTGTTGTTTGATGGTTTTAAATGATTCAACATGAGATATGGGGCAAGTCCTCTTTGCCAAGCAGTAACTTGGGTTGCATGGAACTTGTGTTTGACATCCAGAAAACACATAATTTGTGTCAGTATTGGTGGCTGCATAGAGAAAAAAGCATCCTGAGAACAAGCTGGAAGGAATAACATCATCATTCTCAGCTTCCATACTTTGTAGGGTTTTCTCTGCTAGGATTTTAGAATCCACTTTTAGGATTTCTTCATAACTAATGCAGTGGCTAGTCTTATGGAAAAGTCTGAACAAGTTGTTTTGACCTTGTTGCCTGATGGAGGGTTCACCCAAGACCAATATGCTTTAGTGTCCATTTCCTTCCAATACTCACACCATATACAAAATATTGAGCTACACTAAGCACCTTGAATTTCAATTCTTGTTTCTCAGAGTTCTCTTTATTACCATCGTCTTCGTACAGCACCTGAGGAACATGTGCAGGCTATCTGGAATGCAAGCAAGACATCATCCTCACTGACCCTGAAACCTTTGCGGCCAGGGTGTGACAAAGTATCTCCTAGAATTTCAAATGCAACATGTACCCAGTGACAGAAATATGTCTCCTTGGGGATGGTAAATGGGGACAGCCATTTTATCATCTTGGCAAGAATTATTAGTGATTTGGATATGTATTTATACTTGGCTGGAATTAAGAGTGTTTGTCTCTCAGCAGGAGACCAATCAGACAATGAAAGGAACTGAAATAAATCTCCAATATGAGCTTGGAGTTTTTCCTTAAATGATGATCTATGACTGATGTAGGAGTGTGGAATTTCAGTGCCAGTTTCCTTTACAAGATTGCAGTGATGATGCTGTACCTCAGCTGGCTGCATGCTGAAGCTCACTTTGAAGCCAACGCATTGCTGTATCAGTAATTTTGGTGCCATCACTCTTCTTCATCATAGACCTCATAAACAAGATGTAACAAGTTAGATTCAGCAGCTATGAGGTCATTTACTCCACCTAAATGAACACTCATTTTGTGGTCAAATGCACCTGCACTTATTATCTGTTCACTCATCTTGAATGTAGTAACAGAGATGAGTCTCTGTTTATGACACACATCTTGTCAAAACATCTCCAGTTCATAGGTTTCACAAAACTGGACTGTCTTGTATTACGGACACTGATTGTTTTTAATGAGAAAACTACAGCCTGCCACATACTCTTGTGTTCTGTAGCCTCTGGAATTTGCCCTTGTCAGTGTATTGGGCATAGCAATTTCTGTGCCACACAATTGATACTGCCTGTTCTGAATGAATGATGGACTCAGTTCTGTCAATGGCCTCACCGTATATGATATTGTGTAGTTTCTTTCTAATGGCTGTTGCCTCCCGTATTCTATGCAATCCTTGTTCACTGACTTCATGCCCATCTTCTCTGTGTTATTTGCCAAGAAGCAAGTAGAGACTGTAGGAAACTGGGGTTGATCTGTTGAGACTTACTACCAGTTCCATTACTACCAGTTTATCTTCAGCTGTAACCAATATGAATGTTATAAACCACCTCAGCTAACGACTGTTGCTTTGTTTGTAAAAAAATGTACCATTGCCAGAATGTCTATGTTAATTCTGGTCAAACTACAAAGCATTACATACTATACAAATACTAAGCATGCAAGAAATTGAGAAAATGATTTCACTTTTTATGAGAAAACAGCTTCTGTGTTTGACTAACTTATTTCTAATATTAAAATATATAGATGACTCAAAGCTATCAAAAGTTGAATATTAGGGTGCAATAGGTGTTAAAACCATG
Organism: Lepidochelys kempii; assembly: GCF_965140285.1. NCBI lineage: Eukaryota > Metazoa > Chordata > Testudines > Cheloniidae > Lepidochelys > Lepidochelys kempii. Next base: position 63,388,020 of record NC_136382.1, read on the forward strand.
ATTTGTGTCTTCTCATTTCTCTTCTTAATAGACTGAGAAGTACAGTTTGATTTCAATGATAAGTTCATGCACAAACCATTGGTATATCAAACATTTCTGGTGAATTTTGGTGCCATATATATCTGCATGTTGAACATCAAAATTCAACTTGGTAGCAGCCATTTTAAAAATCAACAGGTTCAAATTTTGTTAGAAAAAGTTGTTAACTTTTAGTCTCTTCTAGAGGATTGATTCCGAGATTTCTATCTAGTCTACTATGCCGTCTGATAGGCTGGAGTTGTAGCTGCTGAATCTCTGCACCACCTAGAGGGTTGAAGTTGCTGGTTAATAGTACAAGTTCCTTAGGGATTGAGCCTGCTGCCATTCAAATCACTGGAAGAACTCCCATTGACTTGAATAGTGCAAGATCAAGCCATTAATTTTCCTACACTCCTGACAACTTTATCCACTGGTTATTCTATTACCAGTGAGAATATATATTCCAATACAGACACTCATCTTCAGAGAGATATTTGGGCTATTAAATTAGCGGTCTTGATTCAAATCTAAAACTAGTTGGTTTTTTTAATCTAGATCTATTAGAACATATGCCACCAATTTAAGGTATGATAAAAAGTTTACAGACGGTAAACTTTCAAGTGAAAGAGCAACCAAAACTGATTTGGATACTCCTAAGATTATTTTTACTAATTTAATTAAAGAAAATTGAGTATCAGGAAATATTTTGTTTTAAAGTAAAGATTTCTATCTGGTCAAAGAAAGGATTCATGAGATTAAGTCCTTAATACATATGCAGGACCTACTGAAACTGTCTGGAAATTAAATTCGAACTCCCTATTAGGTAACAACTTTTGGAATGTCTTGTATTACAGGAGGAGGAAATGCGCCTATGAAACTGTGCAGATTTAATTGTGTTATGTCTTTACAGAATACAAAGTTTTTTAAAAAATAATTGTACCTAAAATGTAACTAGCATATCATTAATTTGTCATAAATTTGGAATACACTCAGAAGAATGATCAGATATTTTGTTATGAAAATCAACTTTTGATATTGGACAAAGTCTATAAAAGATTGGTTTGGTATTACCAACCAATTACTGCTATTTTAGTAAAATAATAGGTATTATTCAATTTGTATTTTTCCCACCATATTCCAACTAGATCAACTGGAAACCTAGGCATTATGGTTTAGGTTTAGAATCTGTGAATTCATTTAAGCTTCTCTTCTGAAAGTTTATCAAGAACTTATCATGAAGTTTGATAAAGTTAAGGTTCCTTTTGGCAATGTTATCTTGCTCGCACTGGGCATACATAATGTCTGTAGCATATGCCATTTTCTTTTTATTCACTGTATTGTGTTCTTTTATGTATTATGACAGGTGACCTCTCTTCCTCAGAGGGGTTTCAGAAGGTCCAAAATGCAATAGAATTATTTTGATTACATTGTGCAAGAGGTGAGCCATTGAGAGGTCAGCAAAAGTAGTAGGACATCTAGTACTTCACAGAATTGAGCTCTGCAGCAGTGCTCTGCACGAGGCAAAGAACATGGCAATGGTGAAGGTGAAGGATTTCTGACAACATGACCTAAAAATCCTGCATATAGAGTCACTACTCCTGCTCATGCTTTGCAATATTGGCCATGCAACTGATATAAAGTGGTGGTGATGATGATGACAATTGCGATTCTTTTCTTCATTTCCATGCTGTTAGGATGTTTAAGCAGACTGTGGACTTTTTGAGTTTTACCCATAGCTAGACAACCGTTCAGGGAAGGGATTTTGTTCTTGTTTAGGATATTCTACTAATTAAACATATTAAACAGCATTATATAAACACTATTTTGGATTAGACTGTTAAAACTAAGTTTTCATGTAAAGTGGCCAAAACCTTCAGAAGCACTTAAGTCTCACTGAGTCTTTTAAGTACGTTTGAAAATATCATCCAGGATGTTCAGTGTGTCACCTTAAAATCATGGAAGAATATTTTTTATACTGGAGGCTAAAACCAAACCCCTCTAAGACTATTATGTCAGAATTTTTCTAAACATCAAAAGGAAAGGTGGAACTCCATGCAGATTTCTGTGGCCAGTAGATATGACATATTCCCACCCTGAAATATCTTGGTGTGACATTAGACTGAAGCTTCACATGCCGACAATATCTGAAAAAATTCACAACAAAATAAAAATGTGTGTAAATCTCATCCAGCAACTAGCAGGAATGACCTGGAGAGCTGCTGCAAAAACTCTACGCTCCTCTTCACCGGTCCTTGTCTACTGTACAGAGAATACTGCTAACCAATCTGGATACACCGCTCCTACACATCACTTGTCCATTCTTAATTTAACACCATTGTTTAGATTATTACGGGCACAGTGAAGTCAATCACACAACCATGGCTTCCTGTAGTAGTGTATATCCACCCCACCCCCCAAAGTCATTGAAACATGCGAATTCTTCCATCTTATTTAAGGAAACAAGAATCTTCCAATACATGAAGACCTAAATAATATACCAAGATTTCAACTCAAATCCAGAAAACTTTTTTGTGGGTTACAGCTCAAAAGCTCAAAGATTTGGGTTTTCCTCCAAAGACTACAGGTAAGCAAGGTGGAAAGATGTCAATATCCCGAATAAATGCCTCAGCAAGGACTCAGCCAAAGAACCCTGTGGCTTTTCACTCCCACAGAAAATATGATCCACTCTGAATCACATCCACACATCAGACGGCAGATGCACCTACTTTCTCCATAAATGGGCACTGAGAAACAAGCCTATCTGTGACTGTGGAAATAGACTTCAAACTATGGAACTCCTTGTCAATCAATGTCCCAATCATATCCCAGTGGTATCTCTGAAATCCACTCTGGCACCTGAAACAATCAGTTGGATTGCTGGCCTAGACTTGCACATCTAACACTGCTATTTTTAAGCCATACAAAAGGAGAAGTATGTGAGCAAATCCACAGTGGTATGAGAATTTTAATATTTGCATTTCCTGACTTTATTTAGAATGTATCTCTTGAAAACTGCATATTAATATAAGTTTATGCAATGTATGTTATCATATGGTATTAGTCTGTCTTTTGGAAGTGAGCGAAAGATGACATGAAGCTAACCATGGAAGGAAGCAGAGGATTGCAGAAGAGCATGGGGTGAAGAGAGGGAAGATGATCAATACCTTTTGCTTCTAAACATGTGGTTTTCAGACTTGTTGAGTTAAAGCTTAAAATACACTCTTGTCTGTGCAGAATAACAGTACATAAAAAGGGTACTCACCCTGACTTCATAAATATTATCTGAATAATCCACTGTCTGGCAGATATAGCTGTACCCTTGAGCTCTGGATGCCAAAAATAGCTGAAAATATTAAAATTATATATGAGGGGAATGAGTCCATAAAAAGATAATTTTATTATTTATGAATGATTTTAGTGTTCTTATACACTTACTCCAAAAGCAGTATTTTAAATAATTTTTATTTACAATACAAAGATGCTATTTAAAAAGTGGTCAATATTTAGTTTTAACAATGTACTTTTTCATATCTTGTGGTGTCAAAACAAGTGGTCCCCTAAATTAAACATAAAATACTCAGAAAAAAAAATAAACTGAATAATCTGCAAGATATTTAGAGAACAGAATAAATGATAACTTCCACTGTGACCTAAAGCCATTCATACATGGAACCTGCCATCAGAGGGAGCACGTTTCTGAGACACAGAATCCCTTAATGAAACCAACAAGAAGTGTAATTCTATGATCAGATATAGGGAGAGAAAATGATCTCTTAGATAGCTGGGACCTAGATCATTCAGAGCTATAATATTGTAACCAACACTTGGAAATGTACACAGAGGCAAATACAAAACCAGTAAAAAGCAGTGGTATAATGTGTTCATATACACACCACTTTGAGGCTAACTGCTGCATTCTGTACCAGCAGAAGCTTCCAAGTGCTCTGGAAGGGTCATCCCAAATAAAGCACTTTGCAGTAATTTAGCCTGCAGGAGATAAAGTTTTCAATCACTGTTATACGTTCTCATCTGAAGGGAGGGGCCACAGCCTTTTGGTCAACTTTAAAAAGGTATGTCATGCTGCCTCCCTCCCCCGCCATGTCTCCAAATTCAAAGACAGCAATGAATCAGGTCCAACTTCTAGGCTGTCAGCCAGAATGGCATAGAATGGTTATATAGATGACCTCCAGAAGAGAATGCAGCCTCTATTCCAGCCTCTACTGAGCAGTCACTTCTATGTTATTCAGATCAATCTTCAATGAATTTACTGCTCTGTGTCCCCATCTCTGTCAGATACTGGAAGAGGAGGAAAAGAACAGAGTAGCTAACAAAGAGATGGTGTAAAGTTGCATGTCATTCAGATACTGATAAATCTGCAGCTCAGGGCATCAAGCTTCACTAGTTGCTGTATATACATGCTGAAAGGGAGAGATGACAAAAACGACCTTCAAAAAAGAGTTAATAGGGAGAGAGAACAATTAAATCAGCATAGCCCACTGAGTCCTCTTACAATTCATTGTAAGACCAGCCCACTTACTGGCCTGATCCCACCTAATGAGTTCACGTGGATCAGGGGAAAGTGGGTAAAATTCTACAGTTTGTGTTATACAGGTCAGACAAGATGATCTAAATGGTCCTTTCTGGCCTTAAAAAAAATCTGTAAGTGTCATAGTCAAAAGGTTTCCAAGGTTGTTGATGGATTTAGCCATCAGGAAGGATACCTGGACAGCATTCTGAAGTTTAAAGATGATACCTAATGTCTATTGAGTTTACTGGGTAATCTGATTTGTACCAGTTACTAGTGATAGCTTTAACATTAGATAAACACACCAGAGACATTTCAATGATAGCAGTAGGTAGTAGAACTGTTTTTTTGAAGCTGAACTTGGTGCAGTGGGGAATTCCAATACCACTGTGGTAACTTTAAAGATTCTACTACAGGAGCAGAATAACACACTGAGAGTATCCTGAAATTGGTCTTGCTGTCCATTAAAAGAATGGAGAAGAGTCTTGAGGATTTTGATTTGCAGCTTTTACACCAGTGTTCTTCAATGCAAAGTTCACAAGATAAGCAGTGCTTGTGACCATGAATAAACTGACATTAAGTTTTTAATTAGCACTAACATTTCGAAACTTAGTGCTGAAGGTGGCCATCTACCTGAAAAAGTGATGTAATGTGACAGCAACTACAGAATATATTATTTTTAGATCAACAATCTCTCTTTCCCCCTCTCCAGCATACACTACCTGTATTACAAGTCTTCAGAAAGGACCCTGGAGTTGCCTTACCTTTCCCACCTTTAGCTGAAGAAATCAAATGTAGTGCTGACACTGCACTGTTTATTCTTTGCAATTAGATGAGACACACAGTGAGTCAAATTCTGCTTTAACATATACTCTTTGCAATCCTATTGTCTTCACTAGGTGGTGTAAACTGGAGAGGAATGTGGTCCAGTATGCTCTGAATAATCTAATAGCGAGAGGACTTTCACGGAGGTTAAAATTCGTTCTACTGAATAGGTCTTCACACAAGTAGCTTCCACATAGACAAACAATGCTGTAAAAGAAGCCCTGGGCCCATATGAAAAAATAATTGTCGGGAACAATACCACTTCTATGGTGAACACATAAAAATAGAGTTTTTAAGAGTCCAGTTTCCAAAAGCGGTTAGTTTCAACTGCACAGTTCACTTGCTTAATTCCAGGCTCCTGGCAACAGATCTTGTGCTAGCAAAATCTAAATTCTTCCATCAAGGAGTTAATCTGAAGAAAGATTTTCAGCAAGTGAATGAAGATAGTCACAAATTTTAAATCAGCAAAATGTTTGCTGAACTGATGTGAATTGCACTAAAAAGCAGTAAGGGATGTTCTATTAATCAGAGCATTCAGGTGAATATTTCTCACCTTATAAAGTTATATGCAAGATAATTCAAGCTTAGGTCACTGAACATGATCCCATTAAGGCACTGCCCACACAAGGAAATTTACTGTCATAACTGTAGCAGAATAAAATATTCTGCGATAGTTATTCCTTAATAACTCCCTTTAGGAATACTCTATTCTGGAATAAAGTGTCCACTAGGGAGCTATTCCAGAATAGCTACTGAGGAGTAACATACTCTGCTTTAGCCATGCTGGTCAATTTACCCATGTAAACAAGGCCTAAGAAAGGTGAAGTGTAGCAGGCAGCAAGACCAAGTAACTTGGCTATCATAAATCCTTGTTTGTGAAATCTCATGTTTTTCAACAGAAAACTCTATGAACTGAGTAGAAATACTATTGTAAAATTTTGCCTCACTGCCCTTAACTAAAAGAAAATATGATTTACCTCTTTTGTTCTCATTCTAAAGATCAACAAAAGTTTGAATTTCCATTACCTCATTAATATTTTGCAGACATACATTGAAAATACAAGTTAATATAATGTAGCTACCCTTCAGTTTCTAACATAATAGCCTGTCTGAGACCTTGCAGAAAAAACCTAAAGACAGTGTGCCAAATTCTCATTTTAGTTACACTGGTATAAATCTAGAATAACTCCACTGACTTCCGTTGATCTGCTCCAGAATTGGGTACTTGTGAGAAGAATCTGATGCAGGGACAGACATGCCTTCCACTCAAAAAGGATTTTTACTATCAGAGTTAAAACAAAGTATTAATAAGTCAAGCTATTCTACATGACTCCTACATATATGCTTTTACAGTACGCTGATTCACAAACTCGTGATATATACCAATTCCAGCAGAGCTCTAAAATATCCAATCAATGTATTCAGCTTCCAAAACAGCGAGTAAAATTATCCAGAGAATATAAAAATGATACAATTTATCTAACACTGTCAAAGTTGTGAATTCTACCACAATTCAAAAGTATAAAAATACAAGACCAACCTCTTTGAAAATATAGAAGTTAAGTAGAACCATTCCAAAGTTGTAGCTAATCAATAAGAAGCGCAATTGGAAGGGTTCTCTTCTCCTCATCCACTTGGGACCCAGCCAGACAGTGAGGAGGTAAAGCGTGCTTATAGTCAGTGTTGGAAATGGAGATTGCATCAAGAACCAGTCATCAACACGTTTGTCTGAGGGAAATAAAACACAACAAATTAACTGAAATAACAAACTACATATTTTTTCATTAAGTTTAAATAAAATATATTTCACTGTAATTTAGGCATCACATTTCTTAAAAGTTAAGAACAGCCATACTGGATCAGACCAAAGGTCCATCTAGCCCAGCATCCTGTCTTCCGACAATGGCCAGTGCCAAGTGCCCCAGAGGGAATGAACAGAACAGGTAATCATCAAGTGATCCATCCCATCGCCCATTCCCAGCTTCTGGAAAACAGAGGCTAGGGACATCATCCCTGACCATACTGGCGAATAGCCATTGATGGACCTATCCTCCATGAATTTATCTAGTTCTTTTCTGAACCTGTTATAGTCTTGGCCTTCACAACATCCTCTGGCAAGGAGTTCCACAGGTTGACTGTGCATTGTGTAAAAAAACCTTCCTTTTGTTTGTTTTAAACCTGCTGTCTATTAATTTTATTTGGTGACCCCCTAGTTCTCGTGTTATGAGGAGTAAATAACACTTCCTTATTTACTTTCTCTATACCACTCATGATTTTATAGACCTCTAGCATATCCCCCCCAACCCCCAAGTCGTCTCTTTTCCAAGCTGAAAAGTCCCAGTCTTATTAATCTCTGCTCATATGGAAGCTGTTTCATACCTTTTTTGTTGCCCTTTTCTGAACCTTTTCCAATTCCCGTATATCTTTTTTGAGATGGGGCAACCACATTTGCACGCAGTATTCAAGATGTAGGTGTGCCATGGATTTATATAGAGGCAATATGATATTTTCTGTCTTATTATCCATCCCTTTCTTAATGACTCCCAACATTCTGTTCGCTTTTTTGACTGCTACTGCACACTGAGTGGATGTTTTCAGAGAACTATCCACAATGACTCCAAGATCTCTTTCTTGAATGGTAAGAGCTAATTTAGACCCCATCGTTTTATATGTATAGTTGAGAGTATGTTTTCCCATGTGCATTACTTTGCATTTATCAACTTTGAATTTCATCTGCCATTTTGTTGCCCAGTCACCCAGTTTTGTGAGATCCTTTTATAGCTCTTCGCAGTCTGCTTGGGACTTAACTATCTTGAGTAGTTTTGTATCATCTACAAATTTTGCCACCTCACTATTTACCTTATTTCCAGATCATTTATTAATATGTTGAATAGGATTGGTCTCAGTACAGACTCTTGGGGGACACCACTATTTACCTCTCTTCATCCTGAAATCTGGCCATTTATTCCTACCCTTTGTTTCCTATCTTTTAACCAGTTACCAATCCATGAGAGTACCTTCCCTCTTACCCCGTGACAGCTTACTTTGCTTAAGAGCCTTTGGTGAGGGACCTTGTCAAAGGCCTTCTGAAAATCTAAGTATACTATATCCACTGGATTTCCCCTTGTCCATATGCTTGTTGACCTCCTCAAAGAATTCTAGTAGCTTGGTGAGGAACGATTTCCCTTTACAAAAACCATGTTGACTCTTCCCCCACAAATTATGTTCATCTATGTGTCCAACAATTTTGTTCTTTACAATAGTTTCAACCAGTTTGCTCGGTACTGAAATCAGGCTTACTGGCCTGTAATTGCCAGGATCACCCCTGGAGCCCTTTTTAAAAATTGGTGTCACATTAGCTATCCTCCAGTAATTTGGTACAGAAGCTGATTTAAATGATAGATTACAAACTACAGTTAGTAGTTCTGCAATTTCACATTTGAGTTCCTTCAGAACTCTAGGGTGAATACCATCTGTTTCTGGTGACTTATTACTGTTTAGTTTATCAATTTGTTCCAAAACCTCCTCTAATGACACCTCAATCTGGGACAGTTCCTTAGATTGGTCACCTAAAAAGAATGGCTCAGGTTTGGGAGTCTCCTTCACATCCTCAGCCGTCAAGACCGATGCAAAGAATTCATTTAGTTTCTCCGCAATGGCCTTATCATCTTTTAGCATCTCGATCGTCCAGTGGCCCCACTGGTTGTTTAGCAGGCTTCCTGCTTCTGATGTACTGAAAAAAAAATTTGTTCTTACTTTTTGAATCTTTGGTTAGCTGTTCTTCAAATTCTTTTTTGGCCTTCCTAATTACATTTTCACACTTCACTTGCCAGAGTTTATGCTCCTTTCTATTTTCCTCACTAGCATTTAACTTCCACTTTTTAAAGGATGCTTCTTCGTTTCTCACTGCTTCTTTTAAAGGTTCGTATAACATCTATCCTACCTGGTATAGATGGGCTTGGCAGTTAAGAGATAAAGCACTTGTCCTTTCACTGATCATTCATTTTTTTAAAACAAAAGAAAGTATTTTAGTAACATTACATTTTTAAAAAGGTTAGAAAAATGCAAATTAGTGTACACAATTCAAAAGCTAGGGAATTACTGTGTGAGGCAAATTATATTGGTCAGGTCCACAAAAAACAATTGTATCATTGTCCATCACAAATTACAGTCACATTATTGCAACAAAATGAATTGGCACCAATGTCATTCAGGTTCAAGTATGGATACACATAAATGTGGTAAACCAGAGAACTCAAAATTTAATTGCTTTTATACTAGTTTAAATTAGGCATTAATTAACTTAACCACACTAAGTTTAATGCAGGACCAATTGTTATACTTGATATATAGGTCAGTGTCCTATGCCTCAGATCTAGAGGTAATAAGAGTATTGGAAAACTACTAAATAAAACAGTTCAAAGGGCTGGCTTAGTGAGAGTACCCTGTGCTGCCATGTGGGAGACAAAGGTTTTATTTACAGATTCAATGAGTCACTCAAGAGCACCACTCCAGAGATCTGAAGTTATACTTAAAGGCCCAGAATTTGCTATACTAAGTCCTGGTTCAGTGTCAAAAAAAAGCACTGCTAGTCTGAGGACGTAGTGACATCTTTGAGATGCAGTAATTAAAGCATGGCTCCACTTTGAAAAATAACTGTAAAAAATGGCACCAGTTTAATCAGCAGATCTGCTTTTTATCTGTACTCAGAATTGTATCTAGTTACTCTACATACGAAGACTAACTTGTTCATTACCGTCAGCACAGCTGTAGGAGAGTGAACAGGATTATTTTCTGGCTCATGCACTACTAGTGGTATTATTAACTAAATTTCAATTACAGGGTCACTTGTGGAATATCACTGTCTTAAAATTTTGCCCTCGGTTATACTTGTGCAACCTCACTGAAAGAAATATAGGTATACATATGTAACTAAGGGTAAAATTTGGCATGCAGAATCTTTATTACTGGTCATGTTGCATAATCCTGAACTAATATATAACTTCTTGATCTCAGGTTAAGTTGCAGGGCTGACAGAAACCCCATCTTTTCATTTGTAAATTGTGCAATTCTGATACAGAATCAATGAGAGAACTATAAAACATAAAATTTCCATTTGTACAACTTAGAACTACATTTTAGGTCTGATATCTCAAAACCACCTGGGCTTTTAACAAGTTCTGTATAGCAGAATTTCCTGGACTGTGGCCTGCAGGAAGGACAAATCACATGGTGCTGGCGCTTCCTCCCCACTTCCAGACACTTTTCTTTGCAATTAAGAGCTTGGAGGCCTAAATAGAGGGAACAGAAACCAGGCTAACTACTTCCACTAGGGGGCTGTTACTATTTAATAGGAAGAGGAAAGGGAATAGAAGACAGACTCAAAAACTGGAGCCACTAGCAGGACTGGTCCTGTTAGAATAAGAGGAGCCAATAGGATAAGGGAACCAGGCAGCTAGGCAACTTCTGCAGGGGAGAGAAGAACCAAGCATCAGGGAAGTATGTAGAGGGAAAAGAGAAGTGGACCAAGTGGCAGAGAAACATTTACAGTGAACCAGAGAGTAGACATGCCAAACCCGTGGGGAAAAAAAGCAGAAATTGGGCTTGGTTTTGGCTTAATTGGTTTGTGAGTTGCTTGTTGACAAGTTTTTGGCTTGTAGCTTGTTGCAGCTTGTTGCTTCCCTTTTTTTGATCGGCTCCCAGCAAGCAAGGGGGGGGAGAGAGTCAGGGGTGCACAGCGGGCCCACCACAGTCCCAGACTGCACGCTGGGGAGGCGGGAAATCTAGTCACATAGAGTGTTGGGGTTCTTAGGAATTGGCTTGTTTTGAAATGGGATTAGCTTGATTTTTATTAAGTTTATTGTGAAAGTCAGGGTGCTTATTTACTGCATGAAAGTTGACAACTGTGCTAGAGAGATATAGTGGAACAGACCAGGTGAGAATGGGAGAAAACATTAAGGGCAAGAGGTGACCGTAATTAACACAGTTCTTGGGACAGTATCTCTATTAAAATATGATCCAATCTGTGAAGAGTATGAGAACCATGATTTTACAGTACTCAAAGTCTGGGATACTCAGCACTGCAGCATCTGTTTCCAGCCCTAGCAAGATGCTAAATATTTTCCCAGAAATCACATTGTGATGATTACCATTTTACCATCCCACCCACACTTCTATTACCATTCAATTTTAGCAACTGCTTTCTCTCTAGCAAATTGAGGTAAACAAGTGCAATGCTTATACCACCAGAAAGAACAGAACCTCAGCTTCCTAACAGAATGAAATAATTGACGCAGATTCTCAACTGTGCTCAGCTTCTGCCAAGCAAAGATAAGAGAGTATCTGCAATGGAACCAGTTATGGCTTCTAGATTCTGGAGTCAGTTCCGGGCCATCTGAGAGCTGGGAGTAGCCAAAAAGTAGCATGCTCTGGCCACATCACCTTCTCATCTCATACATGGAGGGCTGCCAGGGTGTGGCAACACAGGAACAAAAAGAGATCCAGTTGGTTCACAGCCTCTTTGTACTGCCTGAGCAGGGCAAAGGGGCAAGATTGCATCAGAAGATCTTCCCTTTAATCTCCAGCCAGCAGTTCAAAAGACACTGAATGACTAATATGCCAGTATTGAAATGGGAGCAGAGGGAGACCATATGAGTCCCAGCAACTTCCAGCATAATAAAGCAATTCCTTCTTCTGCATCAAGGGGAACTACAACCCAATGGAAATGACTGGAGAAAATGTCTGGAACAGAAAAACTCTGAGTCTCTCAAATACCATACGTGCAAAGAAACCAGAGTGGAGATGGACAATGCAGGCATCAGGAGAGGCATAGCCCACAACTCTAACTCTAAAAGGTGACCAGGCTTTGGTGAGAGTTCCCATTATCATCCTCTTCCCAGGCAGGGAAAAAGTAAACCAATCAATCTGCTTTGATGAGCTAATTTTCCCAGTTGTAAATTGGGCATTGTATTGTTACCATCTGGAACAGGTCAGGTTCTTCCCTCTTTGGCAACGTTCTGCCTCCGATGGGGTAGAATTCAGGCTATCATTATATCTCTATTGGCTTAATTAGTAAAAACACTTTATGTTGAGATAAACATAAAACTGATCCTGAAACCTCTGGATTTCAGAAGTGGTCCAGGATTGCGTTCTCTAGTGCTGTCATGGCACAAATTCACATTGACCTGAAGGGGACTTTAGTGCTAATACTTATAACAGTATCATTCACATTCATAGCTAAATGTGAACGGATGTTGTGTCTGCACTGATGTTAGGCCTGTCAGAACTGACGGGACTTGCTCTCTCCCAAAGAGATGCAAAGATCATAGGCCTGCTTGTCTGAAGTCTCGTTTCAAAATCCCTGTATCGTACAAACACCCGAAGTCCGCACAGGCGCACACTCTGGGTGCACTCTTCTTAGGTGTATGACAGGTGTGGCAAAACCAAGGGCAGTGTGGGCTAGTACCCCTGCAATAAAAATATTGTGGGGGCTGATCTATATTTCCACTCCAGCACATGTCACACACCACGTTGTAACCCTGAGCCCTGTCCCCATCCCTTCCAGCCTATGGTATTTTTCAGCTACATATACATACAGGGACCTCAAAAATAGGCACACGACTGGACCTTATAAAACTACCCCTAGATTCTTCATGTCCTGTCAAACTCCTGCCTACCATTACGGTGAGACTTTGGACAATGGACATGTTTCACCCAAAGGAGACGCCCTCAGTGAGGTTCAGTGAGAACCTGATAATCGATGCCTTTAAGGGGAAGGAGATGTGATTCTTGAGTTTAGTTTCTATATCAGTATAGCTATGTTGTAAAGTGCTTGGGGATAAAAGGTGCATGGATTAGACATAATTATAATCAAGAAACTACTAGTTAATCTCCTCAGCTGTCTTATCCTTGTTTTCTGCACAAACTCACACCATAACATTTTTGCATGCTTAGAGCATTAACAACACATTATATTCTGACAAATTTAGTTTGGGAACTATAGGACAGAAATATGAATAAATACAAATAATTACATTTTGATAGGGCTTTTCATCTGTAAAGAATTTTATAAAGAAAAGAGGGTAAATATCTATATAAAATGTCAGACAGATAGGGGAAAAGGGGGCATTGGGGGTCAAATGACTTGTCCTAGCTAACACAGAGGCAGTGGCAGTCTTGTGCTCATGCTACCATAGTATTTAGTACATATGCAAGAGCTGCCATACTGGGTCAAACCATGGTCCATCTTGCACCGAATCCTGTCTCTGACTGGCCCATATCAGAGCTTCAGGAGGAGAGCACAGCTTCAGGAGGAGAGCAATTATGGAGTGATCCATCCCTGTCTTACACTCCTGGCTTCTGGTAATCAGATGTTCACCGTTGCCCAACGATGGGGTTGCATCCCTGACCATCCTGGCTGATAGCCATTGATAGACCTATTCTCTGTGAACTTATCTAGTTATTTTTTTAACCCAGTTATACTTTTGGCCATCACGATCCCCCATGGCAATGAGTTCCATAGGTTAGTTGTGCTTTATGTGAAAAAGTATTTCCTCTTGTTTATATTAAACCTGCTGCCTATTAATTTCATCAGAGGACTCCTGCTTTTTGTATTGCGTGAAAGGGTAAATAACACTCCTCTGTTCACCTTCTCCACATCCTTCATGATTTTATAGCTCTCTAGCAATCTCCCCTTAGTCGTCTCTTTTAAGCTGCATAGCCATAATTTTTTTAGTCTCTCCTTGTATGGAAGCCATTCCATACCCAATTATCTTTGCTGCCCTTCTCTGAACCTTTTCCAATTCTACTATATCCTTTCTGAGATAGGACACAGTATTCAAGGTATGGGTACACCATGGATTTATATAATGGCATTATGATACTTTCTCTTTCATTTTCTGTCCCTTCCTAATAGTTCCTAACAGTCTCTTAGCCTTTTTAACTCCTGCTATGCATCAAGCTGAAGTTTTCAGAGAACTACTCACAGTGACTCCCAGAATTTTCTTGGGTGGTAACAGTTAAGTTAGAACACATCATTGTGTGCATAGATAGATAGATCGATAGATAGATAGATGGGATTATTTTTTTCTGATGTGCATTACTTTGCACTTATCAATGTTGAATTTCATTTGCCATTTTGTTGCCCAATCACTGAGTTTTGTGAGATTCCTTTGTGACAGCTTTGGATTTAATTATCTTGAGTAATTTTGTATCATCTGCAAACTTTGCCACTTCACTGTTCATTCCCTTTTCCAGATCATTAATGAATATGTTGAACAGCACAGGTCTCAGTACAGATCATTAGGGGACTTTGCTGTTCACCACTCTCCATTGTGAAAACTGACCATTTGTTCCTACCCTTTGTTTCCTATCTTTTAACCAGTTACTGATCCACGAGAGGACTTTCTCTCTTATCCCATGACTGCAGTGGTGCGGGAACAATTTGTATAGTGGGGGTGATAAAAGCCATTGAACCAAACTGTAAACCCTGTATATGATGGAAACCACTTCAAGCCGGGGGGTGCTCCAGCACCCCCCCCCCCACCGCTATGCATGACTGTCTGCTTTGCTTAAGAGCCTTTGATGATGGACCTTGTCAAAGGCTCTCTGAAAATTCAAGTACACTATATTGACAGGATTACCCTGATCCACATGCTCATTGACTCCTTCAAATATTCTAATAGATTGGCGAGGCATGATTTAGCTTTATAAAAGCTGTGTTGACTCTTTCCCAACATATTATGTTTATCTGTGTGTCCGATAATTCTGTTCTTTACTACAGTTTCTACCAATTTGCCCAGTACTGAAATTAGGCTAACTGACCGTTAATTGCAGGATTGCCTCTGGAGCACTTTTTTAAAAATTGGCATTACATTAACTACGTTCCAGTCACCTTGTTTCAACAATAGGTTATATACTACAGTTAGTTGTTCTACCATTTCATGTCGGAGTTCCTTCAGAACTCGAGTGAATATCAAATACCTGATGACTTCTTACTGTTTAATTTATCAAATTGTTCTCAGACCTCTTCTACTGACACATTAATTTGGGACAGTACTTCATACGTGTCACTCAAAAAGAATAGCTCTGATGTGAATATTTCCATCACATCCTCTGAAGTGAAGACCACTGCAAATAATTCATTTAGCTTCTTTGCAGTGGCCTTGTCTTCCTTGAGTGCTTCTTTAACACCTGTGTCATCTAGTGGTTCCACTGCTTGTTTGGCAGCCTTCCTGCTTCTAATGTACTTTAAAAAATTACTCTTAGCTTATGTGCATTTATTAAATTGCTTCTCAAATTCTTTGTTGGCCTGCCTTATAGTTGTACATTTTATTTGCCACAGTTTGTGCTCCATCCTATTTTCCTATTAGGATTTGACTTTGAAATTTTAAAGGATGCCTTTTTGCCTCTAACGGCCTCCACTATCCTGTTGTTGAGCCATGGTGCCATTCTTTTGGTCCACCTATTGTCTTTTCTGATTTGGTGTATATGTTTAGTTTAAAACCTCTGTTATGGAGCCTCTATTATTTTTAAGTAGTCTCCATGCTACTTTACCCTTGACGGCTCTTTTTAATTTCTGCCTAACTAGCATCCTCATTCTTATGTAGTTCCCCTTTTCAAAGTTAAATATTACTGGGGGGGGTTTATATATATTTTCCCTCTACAAGGATGTTAAATTTAATTACATTATGGTCACTATTAAAGAGCAGTTCAGCTATATCATCTCTTGGACCAAATCCTGTTCCATTTAGGATTAAATCAAAAGCTGCCTCTTCCCTTATGGATTCCAGGACTAGCTGCTCCAAGAAGCAGTCATTTATGGAGTCTAGAAATTTTACCGTGCATCACACTCTGAGATAACATTTACCTAATCAACATAAGGATAGTTGACATCACCCATTATTATTGCATTTTCTGGTTTTGTAGCCTAACCTCTCATAGCATTTCATAATCACTGACATCATCCCAGTCAGGTGATCAGTAGTATATTCCTACTGCCATTGTCTTATTATTCAAGCATGAAATTTCTACCCATAGAGATTCCATGGTACAGTTTTCTTCATTTAAGATTTTCACATTATTTGACTATTTTTTTTAAACTTATATTGCCGCTCCCCCAGCAGCACAACTCACTCTGTCATTCCTATATATTTTGTACCTTGGCATAACTGTCCCATTGACTTTCCTCATTCCACCAAGGTTCTGTGATGCCTATTATATCAATATCTTCATTTAATGCCAGGTACTCTATTTCACCCATCTTAGTATTTAGACTTCTAGTATTTGCACTTGTACATTTGAAGGAATTTAGTTGCTTCCCTTCATGTTTTATGTTTAAATGGGACTCTTTTATGTTTGACTGTTCCTCACTAGATCCTACCTGTACTTTACCAACTTCTTTCCTCTCCTGTACACTAGGATATAAAGTATCCCCTTTAATAAATCCTCCCTAGGGATGTCTCTGACCCAACCATGTGTTCCTCCATACCTGTTAGCTTTCCCCCATCCCTTACTTTAAAGAAATCCTCTACAACTTTTTAACTTTTATGTGCTAGTAGCCTGGTTCCATTCTGGTTTAGGTGGAACCCAACCCTCCAGTACAGGCTACTCCTTCCCCAGAAGGTTTCCCAGTTCCTAATAAACCTAAGTTCCTCTTCCTTACATCGTCTCATCCACGCATTTACCCCTTGCAGATCTGCCCGCCTTACTGGCCCTGTGGGTGGAACCTAAAGCATTTGAGAGAATGCTACTCGGGAGGTCCTGGACTATAACCTCTTACCTAGCAGCCTTTACTCTGTTACCTTTCCCTATGTCATTGGTCATACCAACAGGCACCACGACCACTGGCTCCTCCCCAGTGCTATTAGAAGGCTATCTAGATGTGCCATGAGATCTGCAACCTTTGCCAGGAGGTTCTCCCGGTCATCAAAACCCCCACAACTATTTCTAATAAAAGAATCCCCCGTGACTATTACCTATCTCTTCCTAGAAACCGGGCCCCACCCTTGGAAGGGCATCCTCAGTGCGAGAGAATATCATGACATCCTCTGGAAGGTGGGTCCCAACTATGGACCATTTCCTTCTGCTCCAGGTTGATGCTCTCCTGCCTCGACACTTTCATCCTCCTTAACCGTACAGAGGCTGCCAGATAGGAAAGGAACCATTCTACTATGTCCCCAGAAGTCTCCTCTGCGTACCTCCAGTTCATCCACTCTGGCCTTAAGAGCCCATACTCTATCTCCAAGGGCTGTGAGTTACTAGCACCATATGCACACACGACACATGCCCATGAGGCAGATAATCATACATGTTGCACTCAGTGCAATAAACTGGATAGCCTCCCTCCCCCTGATGCTGGTCTTCTACCTGCATTTTCTTTTCTTTCTTTTTTTATTTTTTTAAAACTCTTGTGGCTTTTTATGTAGTCTATGTTTAGGGTGTCTGGTGGATTAGGGTTTGGGGTTTTTCTGTCATTTCCTGTGAACAGAAAATATTAAATGATTCAAGATCTTCTGTACAAGCAGGGTTCCATAGCATAATTTCTTCTGCTACTCTGGAGTAAGCTATCTCACTGTAATCCAAAAGTGCTTTGTCATGCATGAGTACCATAGAATGGAATAAAAAGGGGATCCTATTAGATTGTGAACTCCTTGAAGCAAAGAATGTGCCCCTGCCCCTTACTATTAGAAATCATAATCCCAAATAAACCTTAAGAAAGAAGACAAAAGTAAAAAGGTAATTTTTAGTTACTAGTCCAATAGTTTATTGAACTAGGTGCTTCCCCCTCCCCAGAAAAATAGCCAGATATAAAATTTCGTCCTATATTTTCATTTCCTTCCATAAGAAAAAATATGGGAGACATTTCATCACCACCTTCCTTCCACAAACACTAACTGCACTCAACTCCATTAAACTTAAAAGAATCAGACAGTTTCTAGAAGGTTTTGAGGTTCCACCTCTCTCCTGCGATAGACAAAACCAAAGACTACCTTGATCTGGCAACTGGATCTTGATGGACAGACCCCTCTACCCAGTGATAAGCCCTCATGAGTTTATTAGGGCTGCACACTGCTGCAGGTGCCTGCCCATGCAGATCTGTTTCAGGATTATGGCTGAAGATTTCACGTGGGACTCTGAAATTCAAAAATAGGATGAAAACTTGACAAAATGCAAAAAAGGCTAGTAAAGCTGAAGTCTCCAAGTGACAAGAAATATAGTTTTCTTAGTGTAATTATGTTCTCTTTTGTGTAAAGGTGCAAAGCTATGCCTTTAATAGGTCATCAAATCACAATACAAAGTATAATGCTACAAGTTATACAACATCTGGTAAAAAACAAACAAACACGTGATATGGATACCTTCCACTTATGGTAAAATCTTCACCACCTCTGCAATACCTGAGGAAACATCTCAATGGGTGGCAACCTTCCCCACAATGTACAGAGCAAATCACACTGCAACTACACAGTTGCTGTTAAAACCCCTGAACTGTAACTATGCTTGCAGCTTGAACAATGGATCTGCATAGTTCAGATGCACGGTTAATAGCTGCTCCCCAGCCCACCCGAAACATTTTCAAAGAGAACACAACGTAGCATCGCTCCTCATTGTGCGCTGAGGTTCCAAGTCTGCCTGGGTGGCCTTTCTGTGGCCTGTCTCTCCGCTGGGACAGTTCTACCAAGGGTGCTGGAACAATTTTTATAGTGGGGGTGCTAAAAGCCATTTAGCCAAACTGTAAATCCTGTATATAATGGAAACCACTTCAAGCCAGAGAGTGCAGCAGCACCCCCAGCAATCCTAGTTCCAGCACCTATGAGTACTACTATATTTTAGGTGTTATGTGCCTGCACAAGGGGTGACAAGATCCCACGCACTTGAAATATGCTTTGGCTAATCAATTCTATTATTGACATTCCACTACTAATGAGTTAATTGTTGGTAACTTCCATCACACCTACTACACCATGGTTTCTTATATTTATTTTTGAGACAATACTAAATGCAAAGATATATTTTTTACAGTAGAGCTACTGGAATGTATTCAATGTATCAGGAAATATAGCAGTCCTTTGGAGGTTTGTATCATGTCTCAACGTTTCTTTTATAAGTTACTTTGCATGTCCATGCGAAACTCATTTATAACAGCTTAAATTAACTCACACAGCTATGGTCAAATCAGACAATACATAATAAGTACCTTCAGTAAAACAACTTCACTACAGTTTACTGATTTAAGGTTGCTTGACTGATGTATACAAAAGAACATAGTCTGCTGTCACTCTGATGTTGCCCTGAGTTTCTTTTCTGAAAAATTAATTCACAGTCAGATAATATATCATACTTATAATGAATCTGAAAATATTCTGTTAACAGGCAAAAAAATCAGAAACATCCTTACATCAGCAAATCAGTACTATTGTGCACCCTATTCATTAGACAGTGTGATGACCAAAATGACATCTGCTGGGCACAGAAAACTATGTTTTTTAAAGGAACTTACTGCCTTATTAAATCCAGCAAATTCACATGCAAGAAGTTGAGAAATGAATCTTCCCATGAAAATTAAATATAAAAGCAAGAAAGCTGACCCCTCCAACTCCTTCAGTTCAAAATTACAAATGCCTTTATCTGATTAGAATTGACAGAGAGTGACTGAATGTTTCAGTGGATTAATGCATTTATCTTCCAAATCCTAAGACCCAGATTCTAATTTGATCACAAGTAAAATGACTCTTTACAGCATAGCCAACAACACAACTACATCTCTTTTTGTAAGAAAAATAAAGTGTATATTCCAAAAAGGTAAGAGTTTTAATTTGCACTTAGCAGAAAAAATGAACTCAAAACAAAACAAAAAAAACCCCAGGGAGTCTAGCAGTCCCAAATGTTAATGTTTTTACCACATGAGAAATATAGTTATACAAAACTCAGACCTTTATATGGAGTAAGTTTTACAATAATTGTGGGGGGGGTGAAAGTTCTTCAAAATCCCACATTATAAATCTGAAGCAAGAGATAAAGAATATATATTTTAATTAATTTTTTTGAAGTACCTATCCTTGTGGTATTTAAATTCTCCTTACGAGACACATGCCGCTTTAGCATTAGTGGAAGTTACACACATGCACTGGGTGGAGAATCTCAATAAAGGACTTAAATAAAACACCCACATGCTAAGAAAACAAGGACACACAATTAACCTATCTTCCAAAGTTTTTAGGGGGTGGGGGAAAATCAATAATGTGGTGAGCTAAAGCTAAAACAGAAAGAAGCTCAACCAAATCATATTATATGGTGTTCAATTTTTTTGGTGTGAAATTTGCTTCTGTCAAAGCTAGTGGCTATTTTCTTTATAATTATCTGTAAGTTATTATAGAGACTCAAAAATTAATCTTTCCAAATTATTTTGACCAGTAAGTATAAACTGTGAAAAGAGGCAGAAGAATACTGTACCTACAAATATATATTGTAGGGGAAATCCTGCATTAGCAGGAAGATGACTGAATGGTCTAATGTGTCTTTTCCATCCAATTTCTATATTAGCTTTGGAAAGCATTATACATCTAAAAATATATAATGCAGGTTTAAAATACCCTTGCATTCATATTTCCATGTAATATCAACACACAGTAGTTTAGGTTTTTAGATTAAGAGCGTATTCATTCCTTAGCTAGAAGGTTGCTACTCACTAATTTATCTGGGGAGCCTTCAAAGTATTAATAGCTATGGCTACTATTCTCAGCGCAAAGACACTTACAGTGCCAATCCAGCATATCCATCTGTCCAATTACCATCACTTCTGCAGATGTCTTTAAACAGTTACATTTCTAAAGGCGCACTTCAGGAGCAAGCTTTTTTAATCTCAGTCAGTGTTTTTCGACAATAAATTTAAACTGATATTTTAATAATTCCAATGAAAATGATAGTATCCCAGATATTATTAACCAGTTGATCACTTCCTGAGGTACTGTATTATTTTATTTGACTTTTCAGTTACCTTCAGTCAGCTCTCCTATTGCTATCATTAAGCAAGGACTTTACAAAAGAGTGCCATCATAAGAAAGCAAGTCAGGATTAATGAGCTCACACACATTAAACTACAACAAAATGTTTATAAAGGATTTAAATTAGCTTCCTTCTGATGGGGTTTTTGAGAATTTAAACTGCTCAAAGAAACACTATGCTTCATAAATAATGGCCCAAATGTTTACTAAATAATGCAAACATTTACTAACAAGTACAGTATTTACTACTGCACATAATCTACTTGACCTGAAGGGAATCACTCACAGTACAGAGCATGACACTCACTAATAAGTGTCTGCAACACTGGGTCCTAAGCTTGTAAACTGAAGAATTAGCACACACAATAAACATTTCAAATACTGCATTTATTGCAAATACATTCTATCACATTTTTTTAGCTTGTCAAAAGAGTCAGCCAGGATGTCAAAAGAATCCTCACTTGGAGGGGTTGAAGTAGCTAGGAAGGGGCTAATTAACTTAGCAGGCTGCACCTACGGGAGAATTAGTCTGGCTAAGCAAGCCCTAACAGAAGATGAAGCTCAGCTGAGCAGGTGTAGGGTGGGCCCGTACAAGCCAGAAGTCTGAGAACAGAAGGGAGCTACAGGGGAAGTAGTCTGCAGTTATTCCCTGGGAGGAGGGAGGTATGTTTGGAATCTAGACTCTAGCAAGCACCTGAGAGGAGTGAAGCAGCCACAGGGAGCTCCAGCGGTATCCTAAAGGGCCAGTGCTAGAGGACAAAATAAGGAATGAGCACAGGGAAATTGTAACAGGGTCTTGGAAGTAATCAGACCGTGGTTGCTGAACAGAGGGTCCCTGTACCGGAACCTGGATTACTGGGTGGGCTTGGGTTCCCCAGCTCACCACTGAAGAAAGTGCCCTAGTCTTGCATTACAGCAGTGGTTTCCAAACTGGGGTGCACGGCAGCAGGAGTGCCGCCGAATAGCACTCCGCCGTTTTTTTTCTTCAGCGGCAGCTCTGCATGTCTGCATGTCCCCTCTGGCGGCATGCCTGCAGCAGGTCTTCTGGTCTTCACCCTGGGGGTGCACAAGCCAAAAAGTTTGGAGACCACTGAATTAGAGGATGGCCTGGAAAGGCAACCAGACAGCTCATCTGGAGAGACTTTGATATGCAGCCATCCTGCCCTGGAAGGGAAAACACATATAGTGACCCAGCTGGAGGGTCATGAAGAGTGAGTGCACTGAGTGAGAGGGAACACTGTGAGAGCAAACAACAGAAGGGGGTACCAGACCGTGAGCAGCCAGGAAGAGGTGAGTGAATCGTGCTGCTCAGTAGTTCAAGATAACCAAAACCTCAGAAAGGACAAGAGAAATGCTTTCAAGAAAATCTGCAAATATGCCCTTTAAACCCTTTGGTGAATGACTAAACAGTGTGTCCAATTTGAGTTTGAAGGTGAGAACTAACCTCCTGTCTCAGTTTCCTTAAACTCCACCAAACAGGAGGAAAAAGCAATGATTTTTTCCCCACCTAGGCCTCTGCTAAATTCCTCTTCTGACACTTCAGCCAGTTGTGCCATAGACAGCACTTCAAGTGACACTATTGTGTCTAGTTTGTTCCAAAGCTTAAATCTGACAAAAACTAACTGTTTGCAAAACCCAAGACCAATACAAATGTCAGGATTTTAAAATTTTCAGTAGAAACAATTTTCAAAAATAAACTTTCCCCTATGGCATTTGCAATCCAAACATTGCAGTATTTTTGGTTATATGAAAAGATGCTACTGAACCAGAGTAGCAAATTTCTATGAACAGAAGTAAAACTGACTAATGCAAGCCAAGAAAAAGGCAAAACAAAAAAATTCACTTCTAATAACGTGAGATATTGGTAACATGGATAAAGTGGTGGTTTGTTTTGTTTTGTTTTTTTAAGGATTTTAACATGACTGTCTTCTTAGGAATTGATGCTCCTCTACCACTGTACTATGTGTGACTCAGAAACATTAATTTATTAGCATTCTGTGACTCTTATAGATGGAGAACTAAGGCAAAGCTTTATCACTGAGCTGGAGGTACAAAACAGACAACAGGACTTCCCTGAATTAATGCCTGAAATGGAGTGTGTGTGTGTGTGTGTGTGTGTGTATATATATTTTTTTAAGAGAAACACCTAGTCTTGATTTAACAATGTCCAGTGATGGTAATCCACCACAACCCTTCATCAAGTGTTCCAATGATTAATTGTTGTCATTGTTACAAAGGTGCACCTTATTAATTTGAATTTGTTTAGCTTCAAATTCCTGCACTGGATCTTGTTATACCTTTGTCTGTTAGATTGAAGAGACTTCTTATCAAATTTCTGTTCCCTATGTAGGTACTTACAGATTGTGATCAAGTCACTCAATCTTCTCTTTGTTTTATCAAACGGATTGAGCTCCTTGTGTCTTTTGCTATATGGCATGTTTTTCAATCCTTTAATCAATCTCATGACCCTTCTCCAAATGCACTCCAACCTTAACCAGCCTTACTGGCTGGTTGATTGGGCCTTATCTTCACCCAGCAGCATTTCAACTGTGCTAATAGGGAAAACAGCATAGACCTAGTGTAAGAGGATTCTACACATACCATTGTTGTGACAGCCATGGTAGATGTTTGGAAGAGCACTGAGGAGTGAGTACATTAACTCTGGTGAATTATATGGATGGTAGCCCAAGAGTGAGTATGCGAGCCAAGCAACTGGCCTTTGTCAATTAATTCCCATTTTTAAAAACAGGAAGACAGATTTAATTCAAATTTTCCCCTCTCTTCCCACTCTGTAATTATAATAATAAAAAACCCTCCTCCTTTGAGCTGTGTCCAAGCAGTATTAAAAAATTTCAAACCAAAAATCATTTGTTTTAAAAAGGTATAAACCACCAAGAAAGGTTTGTAGAATGAAACCCGCAATTTCATTCATACTTGAAATATAACTAGTAAATGTATACGTTCTAAAAAGAATAAGTTTAAAAGACTGCACAGATATGTCTAAGGAATGAAATGGAGTAACTTTGCATCCCAAACCATAGAGCTACCTAGAAAACTAAATATGACCCTGCTGTTTCTCAGTACCAATACTGAGTTAGAGAACAAATGGGGGTGGCGGGAGATCTTTATTGTACAGTTCCTAAATATATTAAAACAGGGGTAGCCAACATGTGGCTCTGCAGAAGTTAGTATGTGTCTCCTTGCACAGGCAATGACTCTGGGGATGGAGCTACAGTGCCAACTTTCCAATGTGCCAGGGGAGTGCTCAGTGCTCAATCCCCTGCTCTGCCCCAGGCCCTGCCTGCCCCCACTCCACCCCTTCCCCTGAGCCTGCCATGCCCTTGCTCTTCTCCCGCTCCCCCCCCCCCCGACCCCAGAGCCTCCTGCACACTGCGTAACAGCTGATCATGGTGGGCAGGAGGAGTGGGGAGGGAGCGGGAGACACTGATTGGTGGGGCTGCTGGCGGGCAGGAGCTGCTGCAGGTTGGAGTGGAGGGAGCTGATGGGGGGCTGCTGACTTATTAGTGTGGCTCCTAGAGACTTTTTTTTTAAAGTTGTTACAATGATGCTATGGGCATGGAAGGATTTTAGGGCTGGAGGTAGTTATAGCTCATAGGCGCCCCAGATAGTCAACACTGTTGTGAGGGCCTGCAGCCATGTATGACATCTACCATCAGTTCCTCTGCTGAGCCACCAGCTCTACCTAAGGTCACAATGGAGAGAGGATATAGCTCAGTGGAGAAATGGCATTTCCACCATAAACCAAAATACACTAACCACAGGGCTTTTTTTTTTTTTAATGCTACAGAACTACCAATGTTTTAAAGTCAGTACTATCTTTGCTGAGGACTAGTGACTTTGCTCATGGGGGGGAGGGTGGGACATTGATTAAACAAAAAGAAAAGGAGTACTTGTGGCACCTTAGAGACTAACCAATTTATTAGAGCATAAGCTTTCGTGAGCTACAGCTCACTTCATCAGATGCATATCGTGGAAACTGCTGCAGACTTTATATATACACAGAGAATATGAACCAATACCTCCTCCCACCCCACTGTCCTGCTGGTAATAGCTTATCTAAAGTGATCATCAGGTGATCAGAAACAAGCAGTTTCCACGATATGCATCTGATGAAGTGAGCTGTAGCTCATGAAAGCTTATGCTCTAATAAATTGGTTAGTTTCTAAGGTGCCACAAGTACTCCTTTTCTTTTTGCGAATACAGACTAACACGGCTGTTACTCTGAAACCTGCCATTGATTAAACAGTTACTGCTAACTTTAACAAAAAAATACCACCCCACAAAACCAAATCATTTCTGGGCACACTCAGTGAGTATCAGCAAAAACCTTACATTTAAAATTAGGCTGTTTTTTCTTTGACACCATCACACACTTATCCTACCCACCTTGCCAAACATGGGAAGGATGCTGCTGGGACAAATGGTTCAAGGCAGATATACAATTTACTCTTACCATGTGGCATGCTGGGGTGCAAATCTACAGTGATTCAGCATGCCGTGCACTAACTGTTCATGTGGATCCTGCTGATTTACACTAAAAGTTCCCTAGTGCACTTTGACATACTGCAGTTTGAATCAGCTGTATGTCAAAGCACACTAGGATACTTTTAGCATGCAGTAGCAGGTTCTGCACAGACACTTAACGTACCGGACCACTGCAGATTTACACCTGAGTGCCTGTGTACATGTAGAAATGCCCTCAGTGAAGAATACATTGCAAAAGGTTTAAAATAGAACTCATATATATGACTTTAACATCAGTGACTACTATGGGCATGAAAGAAAAATGTGGATCTTAGAATTTCATGGTCTCATCTTACTTATTACATCCTACAACATTCTGAAGGTTCGTTTTTTACCTCTCACATTTGCAAAGATGCAGCCATGTCAACCAGGGCACTGCTGTTCTTCTAACCTAGTCCCGCTAAAAATACTCTTTAAGCATACAACAATAGTAAAGGTTTACATCCATTCACTTCAGAGACCTGAACTTTAACACCTATTTGGGGCCATTTAAATGCTTATTAAACAATTTTTTTCTTTTAAAAACAAGCAAGTTAAATGCAAAAAGCTATATTAATATTATGATCGAACAGTCACAAGAAGTCAACACACAAGTTAAAGATCCAGTAACATTAATTAACAAGGCACATTACACTTCCTGTATATTGTCAGTTTTCAAACTGTGATTCATGTACCAGCAGTGTTCCATGTAGCACACATGGATCTTGTGGTGATGCTTGTGTTTTGTTGCTTCCAAAAAAAACAAAAAAACCCAAAACCCCCCAAAACCTAAATTCATTCTTTTCTGCTACTAATTTTGCATGTAAGGAACTGCTTTTTCACACTGACTATGTAAACAGAAGTGGGGAGGGAAGCGAGACACAAAAGACATGGTCCATGCTATGAAAAAGTTTGTGAACCTATTTTGTTATGTTTTAATGACATAAGCGTATTAAACCAGACACTTAACAAAAAATTTACAGGAATAGAAAATACCTTCATGTGTACAATTCATCTTTAGTAAATACTGCTGTTGGAACTTAATTTTTCCAGGTCGTGACTTCCTGGGATTTTAAACTGCATTAGCTTTATGGTAACAGCTTTTCATGTTAATTTCCTTTTAAAACAAAGTATGATACAATGTTGTCTTCCTGTGTGGTTCTAGATATTCTAAAACAATTCTTGAGCAGACTGATGTGAATTCATTCTTCTTAAAGGAGTGTTAATTCTGAAAACTAAAGATAAACATGCCAGTGCTTGACTTGTTAACTATGTTGTTGCTGATCATTTTCAGCACCATCATCCAGCTACTGTTGTAGCCAGTATGATTACAAAGCCTGATTTTCCAAACTTCCTCTGTCACCTCTTGAGCTACCAAAAGCCCCAAATGTCCTGTATGAAGAGAGATAGGGCTGAGGAAAGAGATTGTGTGGGAGAGGAGAATAAACACTTAAAATAGTAAGGGGAGAATAAACCATAGAATGGAAAAAGAAACTAAGATAAAACAGAAGAAGAAATAGGGGGAAATGGAAGAAGAAAAATCAGTTGATAGGGTCCCCATTGTGTTAGGTGTTGTACATACACATTGAAGATGTAGTCCCTGCTCTGGAGAGTTTAAAATGAGGGAGGGGAGAGGCGGGGGAGGAAGAAACAATTTTTATAAAATTCTGATTTTTATTTAAACTGGATTTTTTAAATGTGAATTAAACAGTTTTAATTTTTAAAACAAGATCATTTAAAGTTAAATTTCAAATTATGACCACTTATTTTAAGGTGTAAGCTTAGTACAATATAGTCGTTTAAATCCAATCAATATTCAAGCAGCACGGGTCACTTGCAGGTTTAAACTAGAGTAAATAGTAGATTCTCTATAACTTGAAGTCTTTAAATCATGGTCTGAGGATTTCACTAACTCCACCAGAGGTTATGGGTCTATTACAGGAGTAGGTGAGTGCAGTTCTGTGACCTACAATGTGCAGGGTGTCAGACCAGACTATCACAATGGTCCCTTCTGGCCTTAAATCTGAGTTTGCTTGACATTCTTTAAAATGAGCTGGTGGAAGTCACTGGCTCACCATCTGGAACCAGAGTTGGAAGTGCTAAGACAGCTTTTGACAACAGTGGCCTCTGCTGTGGGTGCAGACAGACTATTTTCTACTTTTCAGTTTATTCAACTGATTCAGTTCAATGACTGACTAATTCATTCAAAATTGAGAACGTGATTAGGAGTTGAAAAGTAGGAAAGCTTGTTTTCCTCTTCCACTCTGTGAATAAAAATGAGATGAGAATACTAATTCTACGAATCTTGAAGGATATGATGACAGACAAACAATCCAATTCACTAACTACAGAGAATACTTCCTTTTCAATAAAACTGTGTTTTGATAAATTTATAATTTTGCATCTATTTTCTTATGTATCCAGCACATTTAAAGTAGATTTAACTAATAACACAATTTTAAAATCCTGGTTTTGTGTTTCTTTAATTCCTACTTTCATCCAAATGCTGTTAGATACGCATTATAAGTGGGACCCAAGAACCAATTAATGCCAACTGGCAAGGAGGCATGCAGGGATTACAGGGTTTGCCTGGGTCTGGTATGTACATTCTAGTTCAAAGGATGTCATGTGAGATCAAAGCTGGTGTCATGCTCATCATCCATATTCTTGCAAAACGCATGTACGGATATTGTGTAAGGCATTATGTATATACATTGAAAATTATGTTCTATGTCTGCGTCTAGGGTGACTGGGCAAACAAAATGGCAAAAAAACAGACAAATCTGGGTGAGTGGGCAACAAAATGGCAGATGAAATCTAATGTTAAATGAAAAGTAACACATACTGCAAAATATAATCCCAACTATACATACAATTACCACTCAAAAAAGATCTTGAGGCTCATAGTGGATAGTTCTCTGAAAACATCTGTTCAATGTGCAGTGGCAGTCAAAAGAGCTAACAATGTTAGGAACCATTAGGAAAGGGATAGATAAACACAGAAAATATAATGCCATTATATAAATCCATGGTATGCCCACACCTTGAATACCGTGTGCAGATCTGGTCGCCTCATCTCAATAAATTATATTCGAAATGGAAGAGGTACAAAGAAAGGAAACAAAAATGACTGGGGCTATGAAACCGCTTCCATATGAGGAGAGATTAAAAAGACTGGGACTTTTCAGTTCGGAAAAGAGAGACGGCTAAGGGAGAGGATATGCCAGAGATCTACAAAATCATGGATTTTGGGGAGAAAGTGAATAGAGAAGTTATTTACCTCTTCACATAACACAAGGGCCACCCAGTGAAATTAATAGGCAGCAGGTTTAAAACGAAAACAAAGAATTACTTCACACAATGCACAGTCAACCTGTGGCAGGGATGTTGTGAAGGCCAAAAATATGACTGGGTTAAGAAAATTTAAATAAATTCATGAAGGATAGGTCCATCAATGCCTATTAGCTAAGATGATCAGGGACACAACCCCATGCTCTGGATGTCCCTAAACCTTTAACTGTGAAAAGCTGGGTCTGGATGACGGGATGGATTGTTTGCAATTTCCCTGGTCTGTTCATTTTTTCTAAAGCATCTGGCACTGGCCACTGCTAGAAGACTGGAGAGTGTGCTAGATGGACCAGTGGTCTGACCTAGTGTAGCCATTCTTATGATCTTAGGGACTGGTCACCAGCAAAGGTGAAAAACAGATTTGTCAGACAAGAAGTGTTTACCTGTTGTGCTGTTCGTATGTAAATTAAGTATTACGGTTCACAATAGGTCTCCCTCTCCCTAGCCTAAACTAAACGGTTATAAAAGAAAAAAATTTTGAAGAGAGAAAAGTAACAGGAAGAAGGAAACAGCGGGGGGGGGGGGAGGGGGAACTGACCCTATCTTGAGGTGCACATCAAAGGTTTGCTCTGCTATATTTTGGGGGGACAAAAGACAACCAGTCATCCGTCACTAAGAAAGTAAATGGACAGCAAGTTTGCTTCATAAAAGAGGGTTCTAAGCCAGGCTTGATTGAAAACGCTGGAGAGAACTTTTGGTGAGGAATCCTCCTGTCTAAAGAAGCTTAACTTGTTAGTTAAATTTAGTCTCTAGAAAGCATGCAATGATTTGTATGTAACTATTTGTTTCCAATACTCCTACATTTTAAAGAAGATTCAAGTAATAGATATGTTTATAGTGAAAATAATACTAAGTGCTATGGTGTTAAGCAAAGTGGTGATCCTGAGTTGACTCTTACAAGCTGGTGTATATACTGTTGCTTTGGCAACAGCAGGTCTGGTAATTCTGTGAGTGTCCAATGGATAAGGGGCTAGATCCTACAAGGAATGCTGCATGGACTTGAGGGTTGGTGTGTGCCTATCACTACTTGTACAGAAAGCGAGGCCTGCAAGGTGGTGCTTGTGTTGGCAGAGGCTAGTGAGTTTCAGGGAGATGATCCACAACAGGCACAGAAGAGACTTCCTCATACTGAGGGCAGGTAGGGGTTAGGTGTCTCACAACCCTGGGTACCCCTAGTGAGCAATGAGTAAAAATATCTAGTAAATAAGAATAGTCACTTACCTCTTTGTAACATAAAAATGTAAATTTAAGAATCTGAAGAATTAAGATATAAATGTAGGGTGTCCTCCTGGTTACCAAAAAGTAGTACCAAATTATACAAACTAATGAGAATCAATTTTTTTTTTTGAGAAAGTAAGAAATACAAGAGCAAAATACAAACTTTAAGTTGATTTAAATCCAGGTTTCCTGCTTACTGATTTAAATCAATCCACCCTAGTTTAAACTCTAAGACCCTGATCTTAAATATTATACATGTACTTCTCATGGAAATACTCCCATATACTCCAATAAGACTACTCCTGTGAGTAGTTGCATGTGCTTAAGTATCTGCAGGACTGGGGCCTAAATGGACAAGAAAGAGCAGAAAAGTATTCCAAGACCAAAAAGCTTTATTATAGAGAGTGTCAAAGTTGAAAGTACATGAATAACTTAGAGGAAAAAGTTATAGAGATATTGCAATTATCTCAAAAACAAGCCTTTTAAATACAGAAATTTGGAGTTAAGGTTAAACTTACAAACAATCCAAACACATTAACGAATGGAAATGTACATTTAGGGCATCCAAACAACTCTGCCTGGAGAAATTCATTGCAATGGTTAGGCAATTCCATGATGGCATACTCGCTCGTGTTATGTACAATGGCAAGTCATCTGAACCATTCCCAGCCACCAATGCAGTAAAGCAGGGCTGCGTGTTGGCCCAACCCTCTCCTGCCATGCTTCAGATGCCTTTCATGAGTGACACTGGGATTGGCATCAGATACCAGACTGATGGCAAGCTTTTCAATCTGAGTAGACTATGGCAAAGACGAAGATTCAGGAAGTGACTGTTCACGATCTTCTGTTTGCTGATGAGACTGTTTCCCTGAATGACAAATCTGAGTCTGATATGGAGTGGAGTGTGGACTATTTCTCTTCAGTTTGTGACAATTTTGATTTCACAATCAATATCAAGAAGACAGAAGTGATATACTAGCCTGCACCAGGAAAGCCTTACGTAGAGCCTACTATCACAGTGAATGGCCAACTGCTCCAGGCAGTGGACAAGTTCATCTATGTTGGCAATACATGGTCACATGCAGTTCACATCGACAATTAAACCAATGCCAGATCTGCCAAAGCAAGTGTCACCTTTGGCGGATTACATGCAAATGCGTGGGAGTGCAGACACATTAGTCAAACAATTCTGAAAGTCTACAAAGCCATTGTGTTTGCATGCACTTTGATGTATGCATGCAAAAATGGACTGTATACAGACACCAGGTTAGGAGGCTGAATCGCTTTCATATGGGCTTTTTGAGGAAACTGAGGATCAGATGGCAAGACAAGTTTCCAGATACTGAGGTTGTGATACAGGCAGGTATTCCAACCATCCATACTCCACTGAAATCACAGATGAAATGAGCAGGCTATGTCACCAAAATGTCAGATGAGCGACTGCAAAAGAAGATCTTTTATGGTGAGCTAAAGGAGGGAAAATGCTCTCAGGGAGGCCAGAAGAAATGTTTCAAAGACTCCCTCAAGTTATCCTTCAGGCATTTCACCACTGACCCAGAGTTTTGGGAAGATTTTGCTTGTGATCGTTCTACTTGGCAAAGTCTCATCCATACTAGAGCTACCGTCTATGAGCAGAGAACTACTAAGGCAGAGCAGAAGCACCAGCAGTGTAAATGTCACAACAGCAGCATGTTAATCAAGTAACTCATAGTGGTATCTCTCGTTCAGTGTGCCACAGACAGTTCAAAGCTCAAACTGGCCTGACCAGCCACTCGTTCACAGAAATCAAAACCAATCAGTAACATCATGGTCATCTTTGAACTTGAAGGACAAATAACAACTTTGCCCTATAGCGACACCATGAAAAAAAGTACAATTGGGATTATCACAAAAGTGTTTATAATCCCAGGACAGATTAAACTGATTTTTAAAAATACAATATTTTTCTCTTCCTGGTGATCTTATGACAGGGTAGAGCTGAGGTAGCACAGGAAGTCTATGCCAAAATTGAGAAGTAAGCCAAGATATCTCTGGTCCCAGTCCTGGATTTTTGGGGCAGCAAAAGGAAAGAAGGCTGGTAACATTGCAAATTGGCAGGAAGGTCTGGTTGTGCAATACAGTAGAACCTCAGTTACAAACACTTTTTGGGAATGGAGGTTGTTTATAACTCTGAAATGTTTGTAACTGTTAAGTTGACCAAACCATTATGGTTCTTTCAAAAGTTTACAACTGAACATTGACTTAATATAGCTTTGACATGTCACTATGCTGAAGAAAAATGCTTCTTTTTATTTTTTTAGTAGCTTGTTTAACACAGTACTATACCTATTTATTTATTTTTTATCTCTGCTGTTGCCTGATTGCATACATCCAGTTCCAAATGGGGTATGCGGTTGACTGGTCAGTTTGTAACTTTGGTGTTCGCAACTCTGAGGTTCTACGGTATGAGGAGAGGTGAGAGTTGGGATGCCTGATTACAAATGAGGGAGAAAATAGAAAGTAATGTGGGAAGGCTGGAATAAACAAGGAAAGCTCCCTGTGTAGGAGTTGTAACAGGAATATCATTTCTTCATTTGTGTATTGTTCCTGTAGTGAAGTTTCAATATGGCTTATTCATTAATACTTATCCATGGATACCACTATTTGGACAACATCGCTACATGGTATAGTTTCATCATACTCTGTGCTGTGAAATGTGATTGCCTGGCATAGTTTCTTCTGTGTCGGTTACTGAACAACATCACTGCTATGATTCTTCAGCACATGATGGTGGTAAATTCATGATTTTAAAATGGATTAGTTTAGAGAGAGGGGCATCCAGATGCTCCATGCCTTTCTTCCCCAAGTAAAAGCATATACAGAAGAGCAGTGAACTGAGCAAGACTGCCACAAATCCATACACTGAATTTGGGGCATTGTCATGTCTCATCTGATGACACAGCATTTTCATGTGATGACACTAAAGTTGTCATGAATTGAAACATCACACGCAGACTACATAACAACATGAGGTAAATTTTTTTATATTACTGCATTTGATTGTGTAAGGGGGCCCTAGTCACATATTGCCACTATATAACTAAGAAATACTAAATGATTATGGTATGGCTTAGGCCCCTTCCAAGACTGTCCTCCCAGGGAGCCTCCAAAAATAATAACCTGATGGTCATAACAAGATATGTTCTCCCCCTCTCCAATGTAACTGACCTTTAAATTTTTTTAAATCCTAAATTACAATACTATTTCATTACCAGCAATTAACCGAACAATAATGGAAAAATTATTGAAGATTTAATTAGAAAAAAGCTCAGCATCCTATTAGAAACATCAAAAGGGCATCTATTATTGCCTATGGCACAAAGAAACTGCATCGTGTCAGAAAAAGTTTTCTATAATATGCAGTTTTAACAGAAGACAGCCATCTCTTTTGCTGCTGTTTTTTGTAATCACCCTTTCCTGAGGTTTCCTTTCTTCCAGCTCTGTCTTTTGATCACTACGGTTATTGTACTGTACCACAGAAGCCAGTAAAAAAAAACACATTCAGTAGGCAGGAAAACTAAAAAAATCCTTCTCCCTAAAAGACTGTAAGGAGACCCCTACCATCATTTTCTTCCAGTCTGACTATAGCACTGATTAGGGAGAAGAAGGTGCCCTTTATGCATTACATGGGTATATGCAAATGGATTCAGTGTAGCACACACTGGCTGACTGCAATGCATTTCTGCTGCAGCTTTTCCATTTGATCCCATCTTCTGGAAGATTTGAAACAGATGAGTACATAGGATTAATTTAATATTTAAAATATGTCAAGGTAAAACCAGAAGCTAGGGTAGGAAGGCAGATCATGAAATAAGCTGTCTGTATGTACAACGTAAGCTTAATTTATTATCTGACAGATGGCTGTGGGTGGGGGGCTGCAGAGCAGGAAGAGGAAGGCGCTGATGAAGTAGCGAGTTCCCAGGATCTGTAACCAAGGCTCCATACATTATCACTGCACAGCTGTGGAAGCCATTGCCTGTTATAGACAACCAAAAAAATCACAAACTAAGAATAAACAGATGCATTATTTTCTTTCTGAGCCTGAAGCCTGCCTGGAAAAGCAACTCTGAGAAGTGTGGACCTATCCCATGTCATATCATTGGGATAACTCTGCACCCCAAAGATGACCCTTTGAACATCAATTACTGTTAACTATTTCACTGCCATCATTTTAGCAGAAACATCCACCTAACAGGCCTGTCCCAAAACTGCAAGCTGCTTCCTACCTTTCCCAAGATTCCAAAACTTCCAGCTTTTCCCTTCACAACTTCTACATTGTAGCTATGAGTTATCAATACCAAAAAAAAAGGCACCACAAGGAAGATGTGGGAGCACCATATAATGGAATACAGTGATTTTAGTTTGGTTTAAAAATAAATAGAAAAGCATGTCTTAATTATACTAATTGATTCCCTATTTATTTTGCAAAACAAAAAAACCCCTGATTTGTAAAATTTGGAAATTATGCAGCAGCATCATTTAGACTGCCAGAGAAATCACATGCTAATTGGTGAATTTAGGTATATCATGCCATGGAATATATGGGCCTTGTTTATCACTACTATCAAAGTCGAGGCTATATCAACATATAACCAAGAAAGTAAATTGGGGGAAGGAGGAAGTGAACTAGAAGTTCACTTAGCAATAAAATCCTAGAGTACTAATACTATGATTGCTATTGAATACAGGCTCATACAGCATTTAATATAGTCATTAAAATGAGCTAAGAGGTGGAGAGTCTTATGTTCCAATAAGATGCCACTACATTGAACCATAATATATAATTCAGTAACGCGTAGGAAATACGGGGTTAGAGGGTGAACAGAAGCTCATGCACCAATAAGCTCTCAGTAACTGAACAGGGACCCTGAACAGGGACCCCAACAGAGAAAGCTGAGGCAGAAGAGACTACTATTTCATAATTTACCTGCAGGAATGGAGGGCACCTTCCTCTTTTCCTCACCCCCACGGTCTGGCTAAAACCAGAACTGTTCAATGCTCTATTAAGGGACTGAGTCCCTGTTTGGAGGAATGGAGCCATTTTGACCGCTGTGTGACAGTGAGTAAAGAGGGAAGACAGGGAGGGACAGCCTCTCTCCAGAGTGGCCTGGAAGAAGAAACGAGGGTAGAACGGCTGGAGATAGTAGGCAGGGGAGGGGCAGGTGAAGAGTAGCAGGGGACAAGAAGAAAGCAGTAAATAGAGAGAACAGGGGTTGGCAAAGGAAGACTAAGTGGAGAGCGAGGGATAGCGGAACAGGACTGCTGGGGGAGATGAGGAGAACAGGGGAGGGGAACAGAATACAGCAGAAGCCGCTCGATACAGGCAGGTTCCGTAAGAGCAGGGCAGGGAAGGAGGTCCACAGGGGATGGTAATAGGGGCTGGAGAGCTAACAAAGAGCGGAGAGCTGGGGCAAGGCAGACAACGGGGTAGGAAGCAGTGGCTGGGAAGCAGAGGCTAGGTGGGAAGCGTTGGCTGGGGCTAAAGGGAGCAGAGACGGGGCACGGCGGAGGCTAGGAGGGAGCACAGGCTGGGGCCCGACGGCGGTCGAGGGCAGCAGAGTCGGGGCAAGGCACAGGCTGCAGCGCAGCGGAGGCTGGGGCACAGCCGGTGCGTGCAAGCGGCGCCGGGTACCTCGGATGCTCCAGCTCCAGCGGTAGAACTCGAGGGTGTCGTTCAGCAGGCTGGACACGAGGCC
Organism: Lepidochelys kempii; assembly: GCF_965140285.1. Taxonomy (NCBI): domain Eukaryota; kingdom Metazoa; phylum Chordata; order Testudines; family Cheloniidae; genus Lepidochelys; species Lepidochelys kempii. Next base: position 63,424,217 of record NC_136382.1, read on the forward strand.
CGTGGCCCGGCCCGGCTGCTCGGCGGCGGATCCCATGGCGAGCAGCAGCAGCAGCAGAGGTGTCTGGGGCGGGTGCGCTGCGGTCCCTCTGTGCCGGAGCTGCTGCTCCCTGCTCGCGCCGGGCACGTAATTTAAGTGTGTGCCGCTGCTGGGTCTCTCGCCGCAGACTCCGCCTCGCGCTGACCGGCCTGTGCCCGCGGGCAGGGCGCGCGGGCGGGCGCAGCGGAGCAGGCGCCGGGCTCCGCGTCCAGCGACTGGGGATGGTCCGCGGCACTCGGCGCGAATCACGTGACCTGGCCTGCGGCCTCCCGCTGTCTCGCCACAGCACTCCGCAGACACCGCTCCATCACCGGCCGCGCAGGCGCACACGGCCTGGCGCTCAGCCTGGGGCAGGGGCGGACGCTGCCTGCGACGGGAGTTCGCTCGGGAATGGTGGGTGCGGGGGCAGCGTGCCGAGGTTAGGGCGAACGCGGCAGTTCCCAGCCCGCCCGCCCCGGTCCCTCCTCCCACTTGGCAAGGTGGGACCGGCCTGGTGCTGGGGACCCATCGGTCACCTGGTCCCGCGGGGACTGAGTAGTAGCTAGTCCATCCCTGGCAGGTGTTTGTCTGGCCTCCAGCTTGCCCCAGTGCTTCCCCACCCTGACAGCACGTTTCCCCTAAGGGCCAGCCTAAATCCCCATGCTGCCATTTAGCCCCAGGCGTCTTGTCCTGCCCTGGGTGGCTCGCCCTCCCCTCTGTGCAGCAACCTTGTCTGTACCTGCTGACTGTGGCCATGGCTCCCCCCTCAGCCCTCTCTGCTCCAGACCAAACAGCCCCCTGTTGTTTTTCAATCGTTCCTCATAGGTCATGTCTTCTAGACCTTTCATCATTTTTGTTGTTCTCCTCTGGACTGCCTCTTATTTGTCCACAGCCTTCCCAAAGTATGGTGCCCAGAACGGGACACTGTACACCAGTGGAGTCCGTACGAGTGCTGAGTAGAGCGGAAGAATTACTTCTCAAGTCTTTCTTACAATACTCCTGCTCATACATGCCAGAATGATGTTCCCTTTTTTTTTTTTTTTTTGCAACAGTGTTACATTTTTGACTCTCATAATGAATCATAAACTAAATAAATGCTTTTTTCCAAGGTACTCTTTCCTAGGCAGTCATTTCCCATTTTATGTATGTTCAATTGATTATTCCTTCCTAAGTGTAGTATTTTGCATTTGTCCTTATTAAATCTCGTCCTATTTATTTCAGACCATTTCTTCAGTTTGTCAAGATCATCCTCTCTTCCAAAGCACTTCTAACCCCTCCCAGCTTCGTATAGTCTGCAAATTTTATAAATATACTCTCTATGCCATTATCCAAATCATTTATGAATATATTGAATAGAACTAGACCCAGGACTGATCCCTGCGGGACCTCACTTGATATGCCCTTCCAGCTTGACTGTGAACCATTGATAACTACTCTTTGAGTATGCTTTTCCATCCAGTTGTGCACCCCCTTACAGTATGTTCACCTGGGTTATATTCCTAGATGTTTATGAGAAGGTCATGTGAGACAGTATCAAAAGCCTTACTAAAGTAGAGAGATATCACATCTACTGCTTCCCTCCACCCCCACCCCCACCCCAATCCAAGACTTGTTATCCTATCAGAAAAGGACATTAAGTTGGTTTGACAAGATTGATTTTTGACCAACCCTTGATTGTTTGAATATTTGCTCCATTATATTTCCTAGTACCGAAGTTAAGCAGACTGGGTTGCCTTATTCCCCTTTACCTTGATAGGTACTATATTTGCCCTTTTCCAGTCCTTTAGGATCTCACACATCCGCCACAAATTCTCAAAGATAAACTTCTCAAACTTTTGATCAAAATGAAACATTTAGTAGAAGGATACTGAACTAGATGGACCACTGGGAGGTGGCAGATCCCAGTTTAAATCCCTTCTCCCACTCAAGTAGAGGGGGCTCTCCTACATCCCAGGTGAGTACCGTAACCACTGAGCTAAAAGTTATAAGGGAGGGCCTCCCTTTTCCCTGCCCCCTGGGCCAGCCACAAGGGCCCAAACTTGTAGGTGAGCTGGTCCCTACAGTTGAGTTAGGCGGAGGAACACGCATCTACGCCCCTGGTTCATGCATCACTCTGAGGCTTAGGCGTGGGGCTGCAGTGCATATGTGCAGAAGGATAGGCACCAAGGAACTTCTACTGAAAAAATTTAGGGTTTTTTTTTACTTTTGTCAGAGACTTTTATTTTAAACCAACCAAACAATGAAGGTACAGTTTACATTAAGAACTTAGTTTTAGGCAAGTCAGGCTTTTCAATTATTTGTTAGCAGTCATAGGTGGGACTCACTCCTGTATCTTTTTACGCGTTGTAGCGAAAAGGGACATACTGCCCAGGAGTGCCACTCAGATTGAAGTTGCCAGGCAAGTTTAGGTACCTAGAGGGTTCAGTCAGTGACTGGATGATCCCAGGTGCTTCAGAGGAAGATGCAAGAAATCCTTCTTGCAAAAGGAAGTTATGGGCTTACCTCCTGCAAAGAAAAGTTTCCTCTCCACTCCTCTCAGACATTTGCATATTTCCTGAACCCGGTACTTATCGCTCTGAAATAGTGTACTAATCCTTTAAATGATAGCCTGGAGTGTAATCAATGAGGCCCTGCCATGGTGCTGGGCTATATAAAGAGGAAGAGGCAACAAGGTGGAGAATAAAAGTCATGCAGGTTATAGTTTGTGTGTATAGTCATGCAGGTTGTTTGTGTGTTTCCTCAGGGTCTGGGCTAGCTTGAGGCTTTGTTTTGGACTTTAAGTTTGGGAGCTGTGAACCAGGGTCCTGAGATAAGGGCCTTTGAACTATTGTTCCAAGTGCTCCTTCCCTGGGCTATATTAAAGGAAATATCTTTCTTCTGATTAGTTTGTTTTGGTTTCTCATTGACTTGATCTGTGCAAGACGATTTATTAATGCTGCATTGGGAGGAAAATTTAAATGAGGTGTATCTGCAGTGCCACTTCTGGCCATAAGAGGCCCACCCCTTTACAATATCCCTTTCAACCCTTTAAAAAAAAAAAAAAAAGTTGTTACTGATCTTCTAGGATGTCTCAGTCCAGAAATTCTTGAGCTTGCTTTTGGTTTGATATGATAACTCTCTACAGGATGAAAAATCTTATCATTTGCAGACCACCAGCAGTGTGTGATTAGAAAAATAACAAAAATTTAACAGAGCATAGATTTCTGCAGAATTTGACATCTTGTTTGTATGGAAAGCTGAAAACTTTTCATTGGCTTTCTATTGGTAGTTCCACATTTTCTTTTTTTTCCTTTTAAGGAATCAATTTTCACAGTTTGAGGTCTTCTGACTTAACCAGTGGAGTTTGTAAGCTACTTGTATTGCAACTATTAATTTGTATATCTCACAAACTCTACTGGTGATGCCAACAGAGCTTGTATGCTCTTTGAATAAACAGGTGCAAACTGGTCTGCACAGGAGTTGCAATAATGCATCTGTTCTATACTTAAATAAATTTCAGTTGGCTTAAGGGAACTTTCTGCTGTATAAGCTCAGTATGCAATAGTCAAATCATTATAACAATTAAAATATTACGAATTACAATGTGTTTTGTCTATATGTGTCAAGTGCTTTACTATGCATGACATGGTTTGCTCCATTGTTAGGGCTGCCAGGTGTCCGGTTTTCGAAAAGGGATCCTGATGGCTCCAGTAAGCACTGTTGACTGGGCAGTTAAAAGTCTCATTGGCAGGGCTGGCAAGCTTCCTACCTGGCTCTGCATGGCTTCCCATGTGCCAGCTCCGCAGCTCCCATTGACTGGGAATTACAGACAATGAGAGTTGTGGGGGCGGTGCCCATGCATGCAGGCAGCACGCACCACGCAGAATCGCCTGGCCAGGCCTAACCCTAGGGGCAGAGGGACATGTCACCACTTCCAGGGAGCCCCCGGAAGTAAGCACTGCCCAGAGCCCGCACCCCCTCACATACCCCAACCCCCTGCCCCAGCCTGGAGCTCCCTCCTGGAGCCCACAGCCTTGCCGCAGCCCTGAGCCCCCTCCTGCAGCCAAACTTCCTCCTGGAGCCTGCACCCTGCATCCCCTCCTGCACCCCAGCCCTGAGCCCCCTCCCACATCCAAACTCCCTCCTGGAGCCTGCACCCCCTCGCACCTCTGCCCCGGTCTGGAGCCCCTCCTGCACCCTGAACCGCTCGTTTCTGGCCCCACCCCAGAACCTGCACCCCTAGCCCAGAGCTCATACCCCCTCCCACACTCCAACCTTCTGCCTCAGCCCAGAACCCCCGTCCCATACTCCGAACCCCTCGGCTCCACCTCCCAGCCCGGAGCCCCCTCCTCCACTCACAGCCCGATCCCACAGCCCGCACCTCAGCTTCCTGTCCCAGCCCGGAGCCCCCTCCTACACCTTTAGCCCCTCATTTCTGGCTTCACCCCGGAGCCCGCACCCCTAGCCCAGAGCCCTCTCCCGCTCTTGCACCCTAACCTGCTGCCCCAGCCCAGTAAAAATGAGCGAGTGAGGGAGGGGGAGAGTGAGAGACAGAGGGAGGGAGAATGGAGTGAGCAGGGGGTGGGGCTTCAGAGAAGGGGCATGGCAGGGGTGGGGCCTCGTAGAAGGGGCAGGGCATGGACAGAGCAAGGGTGTTTGGTTTTGTGCGATTAGAAAGTTGGCAACCCTATCATTGTATAGATGGAGTAACTGATGCACAAAGAGATTGAACAGCTTTTGCAGGATCATACAGTGAATCTTTAGCAGAGTCAGGAATAGATCCCAGATCTTCTGTCTATAATCTACCCTATAATCAGTTCACTAGACCACATCTTTCCTTTCATGTTTCTTTAAAACAAACAACAGTGTCCTGAATCAAACAAATTGGGTGCTGTATCAGAAATTATACAAAGGTGCTAGTTCTCAATGAGGAATATGGGAAAAATTCAGCCCTGGTATAAGAGATTACAGCTCAAACTGATTTCAATGGACACTAGACGGGTGTAGACCAGCATAGATACAGAAACAAATTCAGTACTACTTCAAGTTTCAAACTTCTACCATTTTTGCTATGGCCCTATCCAATATTATAGTTACATTATATCCAGTAATTCTCATGGCTGAAACTTTTTATCTATTTATATAGTGCCTAGCTCAATGAGGCCATCGGTGCTTAATTTGTAATGAAAGAGGTGCCAGGGCTCAAACAATTCTTTTACTTTCATAACTGATGTGGCAATCGCAGAGGTGTTGGGGCTATGACCTGCCAAGCCTAGAGGTGCCCTGGCAAGGCCTGGCACAAATTAAGAAGAAGGGGCCACTATCTCAGACTGGGTCCAACTGAAACTGCTGAGGCCATAGAAAGTAGGAAGAATGTAATTATCCATGTTGGAATTTGGCCAGGACAGGAGGCAGACATCTCTATTTTTAAGGAAAATATTATGATATTTTTAAAGTAATGCTATCTGACTTAAGAACATATTGTTTTCGTAAACACTTTTTTAAACCTAAGCTAACAAATAAAAGCTCAAATTATTAAAAGTTTAATTAGTATTTTCACATTGTCATGTTTGTTTACCTTTTGCATTTCTCTCATTATGGACAACGAAAACAAACTAGTAAACTTTTGTTGCTAGCTAGTTGCTTATCTTCATTCAAGAACAGTGCTGAAGTCTTTGGGTGCAGTCACCACAGTGGAGTGTATAAATGTTTGCTTTAAAATGTATCTATTGTAATTTAAATATCATGTAAACATTGCTATTGGACTTAGATTTTTGTAGTGGCTTTTTAAAAAACCAAACTGAAATTCTTGTGCCAAATTTGACCTGATTGTATCCTTTCAACAGTCACAAGTGAAAAGGATCTCTTGTTCTGGGTTGATCCAAAAGATGAACCCTCCATTTCAGAGTGCTCCCTAGCCTCCTGACATTGATTCATAACTAATTACTGGAGGTTTTATCCTAAGAAGGAGCCATTTAGTTTATGTGTTATCCACAGTGTATTTGTGTGTGTTCATATGTGCAAATGCATGTTCATAGCTTTATTTGTGTTTCAAGTGCAGCTTCTTTTGAAAACTAGTGTTACAGACATGAGAACTGTGATAACCTCAGTAAAGTGAAGATAGTGGTAACCTCAGAAAAGTGTGCATGCTCTTACTGGCTAGTATTGGGACTCTCCCAAGTCCCAAACACAATGTAAAATTCTCTTACTTTTACAGAGCCAAGTATTGGCTATAATATCTGCCACAGAATCTACCTTTTTTTTCCCCGGGTGTGGCAAGCACACTTTTGCAATGAAAGATGCATATGCATGAGTGTATGGTGAATTACCTGGTGTATTGAGGGCATTATGTTGAAACTAGAGAAACCTGTACAGTCACATCTACAGCACCTTGCTAACTAACAAATGCAACATTTGCCTGGCTCTTACACCACAGGTGTAGTACACCCACCTTAGTAGGTGTGTAGCTACCATGATTTGTATCCTGGCTTCTATTCTAGTATTTGGCTGAAATGTAGGGAATATTCCTCAACAGATGCCAATTGTGACAATATAATTAGGTGAAGATTGTCTTGATTGTGCAAAGTGTACACTATCTGTAGCTCATAGGTGCTGGAACTATGGGTGTTGCCACACCAGCTGACTTGAAGTGGTTTCCATTATATACTGGGTTTACAGTTCAGTTCAATGGCTCTCAGCACCCCCACTATAAAAATTATTCCAGCACCCCTGCTCTGGCTGTTTCTGTAACTACCTAAATATGGGTGTAAATGTCATTGCTAGGCATACCCTTATTTATGTGATGTATTGGGGGTGTGGGGGAAGTTACACCCTTTATTTATCAGCCATGAATTAAGGTTCTGAACTTGAATGACCCTGAATACATTCAACACTTTACTCTACCTGCATGCTATTCTTGAGATTTAAGTTCTTCTGAGGGAGTATCCAATTGCCACAAGCATGCCTATGATGAGAAATGTTATCTGCCATTGCATTATACACTTCATAAACATTAATTTACCCATACAAGACTCTGGGGAGATAGGAAGGTATTATCTTCTTTGTTTTAAAAAGGAGGAAATGATCTCAGAGAACACATAACTTGCTAGCAAGCCCTAGCTCTCTGGAATCAGTTAATGAAAAAGTGTGGGACTTCCAACAAATGTAACCAATTCTTGTCCGTTATTATCAAACCATGATGCATTTGGCTTGCCTCAGGATTATAGGGTGGGTCACTGTGATGTTTGACTAAAGCTTATCTTCCAGAAAGGAATCTAGTTTTGATTTGAAGACTCAAGAAAAGGAGAATAAACTACTTCCCTTGATAGTTTGTTCCAATGGTTAATCATATATATCTATATCTATATATCCCACCCACCTTATTTCTAATTTGAATTGTCTGGCTTCAACTTCCAGCCATTGGTTCTTGTTATGCTTTCTCTGATACATAAAGAGCCCTTTATTACCCAGTATTCTCTCCTTCTGAAGGTACTTAAACACACTTATCAAGTCACCTCTCAATCTTCTTATTTAAATGGAAGTATATGTAACATGGGTAAATCCATACTGCATTTCATCCCAAGGTAGATCATGCTAGACTAACTTGATGTCTTGTCTTATGAAAGAAAGAAAAGGGAAATGCAGTAGATCTATCTGGACTTCAGAAAGGCATTTGACATGGTACTGTGTGAGAAACTATTCAACTTGGAGACGATGGGGATTAGTATGAGAATTGTAAGGTGAGTATGAACCTGCTAAAGGGGAGGAGACAATGGGTTGTGCTAAAAGGACTCTCAAGGTGGAGGGAGATTACTAGTGGAGTTTAAGGACTGATCTTCATCAGTATATTTATTAGGTCTGTCAATTAATCGCAGTTAAGTCAAGTGATTAGTGTAAAACAATAAACTAGATTTTGAAAATTATGTGTGATTAATCACAGTTTTAATCACACCGTTAAACAGTAATAGAATACAAATTTAAATTTATTATAAATATTTGGATATTTTTCTACATTTTAAAATATATTTATTTCAATTACAACACAGAATACAAAGTGTACAATGCTCACTTTATATTATTTTTATTACAAATATTTGCTCTGTAAAAAGAAACAAAAGAAATAGTATTTTTCAATTCACCTCATACAAGTACTGTAGTGCAATCTCTATATCATGAAAGTGCAACTTATAAATGTTGAATTTATAACATTCAAAAACAAAACAATGTAAAACTTTAGCACCCACAAGTCCACTCAGTCCTACTTCTTGTCCAGCCAATTGCTAACACAAACAAGTTTCAGAGTAGCAGCCGTGTTAGTCTGTATTCGCAAAAAAAAAAAGGAGGACTTGTGGCACCTTAGAGACTAACAAATTTATTTGAGCATAAGCTTTCGTGAGCTACAGCTCAGTTCATCGGATGCATTCAGTGGAATCCGATGAAGTGAGCTATAGCTCACAAAAGCTTATGCTCAAATAAATTTGTTAGTCTCTAAGGTGCCACAAGTCCTCCTTTTCTTTTTACAAACAAGTTTGTTTACATTGATAGGAGATAATGCTGTCCGCTTCTTATTTACAATGTCACCTGAAAGTAAGAACAGGTGTTCAAATGTCACTGCTGTAGTCGGCGTTGCAAGATATGCTAAAAAAATCTTACATGCCAGATATGCTAAACATTTGTGTGCCCCTTCATGTTTTGACCATCATTCCAGAGAATGAAAACATCCAAAAATATTTAAATAATTGGTATTCTATTATTGTTGAACAGTGAGATTAAAACTGCAATTAATCACAATATTTTAAATCTCCCAATTAATTATTTTAATTGTTTGACAGCGCTAATTTTTATTAATGACTAATACAAAGTAGAAGTGTGCTAATGAAATTTTACAGCTGACACAAAGCTGGGTGGCATTATCAATCCAGAGGAGGATCAGAATATTATACAGGAAGAACTTGATGACCTAGAGGACTGAAATAATAGAAATGGGATGAAATTCTGTAGTAGAAAGTGCAACGTTAAGTACTTAGGTACTACTAATAATTTCTGCTATAAGTTGGGGGCTCGTCACTTGAAAATGACAGAAGGAGAGAGAGCGGAGTGTATTTGTTGGTCACAGGATGACTGAGCCAACTATGTAATGTGCCTATAAGGCAAATGCAATCCTAGGATGTATCAGGCGAAGTATTTCCAGTAGACATAGAGAAATCATTGTACAAAGCAGTTGTGAGACCTCAGCTGGAATACTGTTTACAATTCTGGTCACTCACATTCAAGAAAGATGAATTCCCACTGGAACAGGTAAGGAAAAGAGCTACTAAGATGATCAAAGCAATGGAGGGCCTATCATATGAAAGGACACTAAGAAAGCTTGACATGTTTTGCCTGGCAAAAAGAAGGCAGAAGGGGATATGATTGCTCGCCATAAATACATTAGAGGAGTAAACACCAGGGAGGGTAAGGAGCTATTTAGACTAAAGGACAATATTGGCACAAGAACAAATGAGTATAAACTGGCTATTAATAAATTTAGGCTGGAAATTAGGTTTCTAACCATCAGAAATGTGAGGTCCTAGAATGGCCTCCCAATAGGGCAAAAAATGTAGTTTTAAGAAAAAATAACGAGGAGTCCTTGTGGCATCTTAGAGACTAACAAATTTATTTGGGCATAAGCTTTCGTGGGCTAGAACCCATTTCATCAGATGCATGGAGTGGAAAATACAGTAGCAGGTATACATATACATAGTACATGAAAAGATGGGAGTTGCCTTACCAAGTGGGGGGTCAGTCTAACAAGACAATTCAATTAACAGTAGAATACCAAGGGAGGAAAATCACTTGTGTAGTGGTAATGAGATCTTGATAAATTTGTTAGTGGGATTGCATGACAATGTTGCCTGTGATAGCAGGGAGCTGGGCTCAGTAGCCCAGTCGTGTTCTCTTCCCGTTCTGTGCCTTATGTTCCTAAATCTCAGACTCCAGCCAATCTCCTGCAGAGTCAAGGAAGAGGGCGGGGGCATCCCTATTGTAGTCTGAGGGTTGTTTTTGGTTTGTTACTGGGGTTGGTTTTGGTTTTTTGTTTTGGTTTTTTTGGTGGTTCTGGTGCTTTTGTCCTTCTCTTGACTGGTGGGTCTTGCTCATGTGTTCAGGGTCAAACTGGTTCACATTTTCAGGGTTGGGAATGAATTTTTCCCTGGGTCAGGTTGGCAGGGACCTTGGGGTGTTCTTTTGTTTTTTGTTTTTGCCTTCTGCAGACTGGAGCACAGGTCACTTGCTAGGTTCATCTGGATTATCTCACCATTGAAAGGGCCTCAGGCATTGGGGCATCTTGGTCCCTCTATTCTCTGCTTGTGTCAGATAATCTGGTTTCTTGAAGCTGTAGTACTTTAGCCAATTCAGTTTATAAAATTCAAGGCAGGAATAACTGGATGGGGTTCAGTGACATGTGATGTACAGAAGGTCAGACTAGATGATCTGGTGCTTCCTTGTGGCCTTAAACTCTGATGCTCTCTGATTCTTTTTGATAAATTTGACAGATTGTGCTGTTTAAAAGTCTCACTGTCAGACACTTTTTCCAGCTCCCAAATCACTTGTGGCTCTCTTCTGCACCCGGCACAGCTCCCCCCCCCAAATCCATCTTCAAATGTGGACAATAGAACGGGATGCAGCATTTCAGTATCTGTTTCACCAATGCTATATACAGAGGTAAAGTCACCTTCGGACTTCTATTCACTATTCCTGTTTATATTTCCAAGAATCGCCTTAGTCCTTTTTGCCACAGTATAGCAGTGGGATCTTACACTGAGTGGGTTGTTGTTCATGACCCCTAAATCCTTTCTTCAGAGTCACTGCTTTCCAGGATACAATCTCCCATCCTGTAAGTATGGCCTGCATTGGTTATTATTAATTTATAACTTTCCATTTGACTGCATTAAATTAAAGTGGCCCAGCTTATCAAGTGATGCAGATTGCTCTGTATTACAAGCCTGTCCTTATTATTTACCATTACAATCTGTCACAAGGTGACTGACTGCTGTAAGAGGGAGCATGGGTCCAGTGCACCTGAACCTGTCAGCTGTTTCCCAACTCAGTTTGAGAAGGCATCTGGGCCATATAAAAAGGCAGACAAGGAAGGAGGCAGAGGAGAGTAGCTTGAGGAGGAAAGGAGAGACCCAAAAGAAAACAGGAGCACCAGAGGACTGTTGCACTAGAGAGTTGTTGGGAAGAGCAAAAGGAGAAGTATTTTGTTGGTGAGGACTGCCCAGAGCAGGGAACCCCTGTTGAATTACAGATAAGCTCATGCAGAGGCCCATAGGAAGATGGGGAAGGGAAGGTGAGCTCAAAACAAGAGGATTGAGGCTGGGGGGTGAATCCCAGGGCAGGGGTAGGACTTACAGACAGAGAGGCCTGGGTGAGTGGAATACTGCGGGAAGCCCCCTTGCAGAAGACCTGGGTGGAATACTGCAGGAAGCTGAGCCCAGGGACTTGGGGTTAGTCCTGGAGGGGCGTTTCCTGAACAGGGGTGGGACTCACAGTTGAGGAAGTCTATGTAGTGGAAATCTGTATGGAGCTGATGTGTAGAAAACGTGACCTAGGGCTAGTAGAGAAGAGTCATTCAGAAGAAGCAAATAGGGGAATTTTCAGGTGTGTATTCTGGAGAGTGGAGCTCTGAAACAAGAGCAAAAAGCAACTGGAAACAGACTGGAGTCTTGGGAAGGTGAGCTAGAAATGATGTTCCTAAAGGGGGTATGGAAAACCGCTGTGATTCTGTTTGTGTTCTGGGGAAAATACTTTTATCACAAAGGTTCTGTGTATTATTTCATGTGCACATGAATACATTTTACCCAGGGCCTCTGAACTGAATGCTGACAGAGGTTATATTTCTTTTTGGGGGGCAAGTGAAGGAGAAACTGAGGCAGGCATAGCCATTGTGTCACAGGGAAACACTTGAGACACAGACTGCCCTGATACACCATTTACCATCAATTTTTGTGTCCTCTGCAAATTTGATCAGCAGTATTTTATATTTACTTCCAGATCATCGATAAAGATGTTGAATAGCATCATGCCTAGCACCGGTCTGAAGCCCCCCACTAGAAAAATTCTCATGTGATGATGATTCCCCATTGAAAACTACTTTTTGAGATCTGTCAGCTAACCAGTTCTTAATCTATGTAATGTGCTTTATTAATATTGCATAGTGCTAATTTTAATAGAATTTCATGCTGTACTAAGTCAAATGCCTTACAGAAGTCTATGTATATTACATCTATGCAATTACCTATGTCAACCAAACTTGTTATCTCTTCAAAGAATGAATCAGGCGTATGCAACAAGACCTATGTTTTCCATAGAACCATGTTGAGTATCATTGACTGGTATCAGTCCTTCTGTTATTTTGCCTGGCATGAATGTCAGTGTCACTGGCCTATAATTACATAGATCACCCCATTTGCCCTTTTTTGAATAATGGCACAAGTTTAACACTCTTCCAGTTTACTGGAATTTCCCAGGTATTCCACGATTTATTAAAAATCAACATTAGCAGGACAGTTTTCTCCTCATCCAGTTCTTAGGACTCTTGGGTACAAGTTATCTGGGCTTGCTGATTTTAAAATATCTATCCCTGGTACATCCTCCTCCTTATTTATGAATGGACTGGAAAATACTTCATCCTCCTATGATACAAATACGTTAACCAAATACAGAAGAGAAATACTTATTGAACACTTCTGCCTTTTCTGCATCTATTGACAATTTTATTCTCTCCATCTAGTCATGGGCTTAAACCAGTGATATTCAGACTGAGGCTCCTGGGTCGCAAGTGGCTCTTTAATGTGTCTCCTGCGGCTCTTTGCAGCATATGATATTAAAATACTGTGTGATTTAATTAACAACCAATCAGGATGCTTTTACTATGTTATTAACCAATCGTAGTTGATAAAATAATACTTGGTCAGTCATTTTGCTGTGTGAATAATATACATATAATAATAATAATTAATAATATATATTAACTACAATTGGTTAATAACACAGTATAAGCATCCTTATAAAATATTAAACATTTAAACACTGTTTAAATCTGAATATATAATACTATAGTAAATGAAACAATGAATTCACTCTACTATGGCATTTTTTGGTAATGTTGATCACTAATTTGGCTCCTGAACCACTGAGGTCCGAGTATCATTGGCTTAAACCACTGTTAGGATTTCTTGGGTGTTAATATACCTAAAAAACAAAACAAAACACACTCATTGGCCTTAGCCCTGTGAGCCATAGATTTTTTTTTCTTTTTCCATATACATTTTCTGCACTTCATAACTTCTAATTTATAGTGATTGCTATTTATTTACCCCTTGTTTCCATTTGTGTTATTTTGCTTTTTTATTTTTAATTGCTGCCTTCCCTTTGCCACTGAACCAGGATGGATTTTTAGTCAAAGTTGTTGTCTTTTTGGATTGTAGAGTCATGGCTGCTTGGTCATTTAATAATTCTTCTTAAAGAACTCCCAATTTTTATTCATGTTTGTGTGCCTTTTTCCTCCCAATTTCACTCATAGTTTTTCCTCAGGTTTGGGAAAGTAGTGCAATTGAAGGTGGGTGGGTAGGTAAGGAAAAATAAACTGGTTGGGACTGCCCTGTTCACACCACTGCCACCCCAGAGCCGCTCCAGGTAAGCGGTGCTGGGCTGGAGCCTAAACCCCTCCTGCACCTCGCCACCCAACTCCCTGCCCTGAGCCCCCTGCCACACCCTGCACCCCAACTCCCTGCCCTGAGCCCCCTGCCTGCACTCTGACCCCTCCTGCACCCCACACCCCTCCTGTACCCCAATCCCCTGCCCTGAGCCCCCTGCCTATACACCAACCACCTGCTGCACTCCACACCCCTCCTGCACCCCAAACCCCTGCTCTGAGCCCCCTGCCACACCCTGCACCCCTCCTGCACCCCAATCCCCTGCCCTGAGCCCCTCCCGCACTCCATAACCCTCCCTGCACCACTGCCCTGAGCCCCCTTCCGCACTGTGCACTCCATCCTGCACCCCAACCCCCTTCCCTGAGCCCCCCCATGCACCCCACACCCCTCCTGAGCCCCTTCCTGCACACTGCACCCCCTCCCACACCCTGAACTCTCTCCCTCACCCCCTGCCCCAGCCCTACATGCATGGCCCTGCAAGCAATTTCCCCACTCAGATGTGGCCCTCGGGCCAAGGTTTGCCCACCCCTGCTATACACTCACCACATGGGCTACATTTCACAATCTTCAGCTCTATAGCCTATGAAATTTTTGAGTCTTGTAGTCAGAGGAGAGGTGGCTCATACCAATAGAACAAAATATATTTGTTAGTGCAAGAGATGTGCCTCATAAAATCTTAATGTCAGGTCTACCATCCTGTTGTAATCAATAGGGAAAATATCTGCTAACCTTTTAAATACACAAAAAGCCCAAAATAAACTTAAACTCTAAAATAACTATTTTCCATAAAGTTTTGAGGAAAAAACAGTGCACAATAGACAAAATGGTAGAGACAGGTTCCTAAGCATTTTGTCTAGTGGGGAGAGAGAAACTAGAGACCATTATTGACAATGGGGTTCTTTACTCCTTTCTGGGGTTTGGCTTTAGTAGTAAAAATAACTTAATATAAACTTCAACTTAAGCTGTCTCCCCAAGTTTGACTGTTTCTAGGACTTTCCATGAAGAACTTTTTCCAGGGCCCTAGTTCCTTCTGTGCAAAGAGCTGCTTAACCCCTGTTATAACCTAGTTAGAGCTAACAATATCCATCTGCTAGTATCACTGAGCAATAACTGCAGTGCACCTCCATGCAAAGTTGTTACACTCTGATGCATCCCAGAACAGCAATCCCAGATACAAAGAAATCAAAGCAAGACATGTATATAGATGCCAGTCAAAACATGAGATAACCATGAAGACCATAAAGACATCTTTTATTTCAGAAGTTGAAGAAAGCTACTGGGGGAGCCTGTTCTAGATTTGACTACTCTGGAGGAACTGGTTGAGAATTTGAAAGTGGAAGGCAGCTTGGGTGAAAGTGATCATGAAATGATGGAGTTCATGACTCTAAGGAGGGAAAACAGCAGAATAAAGATAATGGATTTCAAGAAGGCAGACTTTAGCAAACTCAGGGAGTTGGTAGGTAAGATCCCATGGGAAGCAAGTCGAAAGGGAAAAACAGTCTGCGAGAGTTGGCAGTTTTTCGCAAAGACATTATTAAGGGCACAAGAGCAAACTATCCCATTGTGTAGAAAAGATAGAAAGTATAGCAAGAGACCACCACCGCTTAACCAGGAGATCTTCACTTATCTGAAACTCAAAAGAAGAGTCCTATAAAAAATGGAAACGAGGTCAAATTAGAAAGAATTAATATAAACAAACAATACAAGCATGAAGGGACAAAATTAGAAAGCCCAAGGTATGAAATGACAAACTACCTAGAGACATAAAGGGTAACAAGAAAACATTCTACAAATACATTAGGAGCAAGAGGAAGACTAAGGATAGGGTAGGCCCAGTACTCAATGGCGGTGGGGGGGAAGGGGGAATATAATAACAGAAAATGTGGAAATGGCAGAAGGGCTAAATGCCTTTTTTGTTTGTTTTCAATAAGGTTAGTGGCAATCAGATGTCTAAAAGTGAACACCAGTGTAAATAAGGTAGCATCTCAGGCTAAAATAGAGAGAGAATAAATTAAAAATTACTTAGACAAGTTAGATGTCTTCAAGTCACAAGGGCCTAATGAAATACATCCGAGAATACTCTAAAAGCTGACTGAGGAGATATCTGAGCCATTAGCGATTACCTTCAAAAACTCATGGAAGACGAGAGATTCCAGAGGACTGGAAGAGGGCACATATACTGCCAAACTATAGAAGGGGAATAAGGACAACCCAGGAATTACAGACCAGTCATCTTAACTTCAGTATCTGGAAAGATAATGGAGCAAATAATCAAGAAATCAGTTTTACAAACACCTGGAAGATGATAAGGTGATAAGTAAGAGTTAACATGGATTTATCAAGAACAAATCATGTCAGACCAACCTAATAGCTTTCTTTGACAGCCTGGTGGATGGGGAGGTAAGTGATAGATGTGATATATCTTGACTTTAGTAAGGCTTTTGTTACTGTCTTGCATGACCTTCTCATAAACAAACTAGGAAAATATAGTCTAGATGGAATTACTATAAGGTGGGTGTATAACTGGTTGGAAAACCATTCTCTGAGAGTAGTTATCAGTGGTTCACTGTCAAGATAGAAGGGCATATCAAGTGGGGTCCCGCAAGGATCAGTTCTGGGTCCAGTTCTGTTCAATATCTTCATAAAAGATTTAGAAAATGATAGAGAAACTACACTTACAAAGTTTGTGGACAATACCAAGATGGGAGCAGTTGCAAGCGCTTTGTAGGATAGGATTAAAATTCAAAATGATCTGGACAAACTGGGGAAATGATCTGAAGCAAATAGGATGAAATTCAATAAGAAGAAATGCAAAGTACTCCACTTAGGAAGGAACAATCAGTTGTACACATACAAAATGGGAAATGACTGCCTAGGAAGGAGTACAGTGGAAAGAGATCTGGGGGATTATATGATCACAAGCTAAATATTAGTCAACAGTGTAACACTGTTGCCCCGCCCCCCCCTTCAAAAAAGTGAACACCATTCTGGGATGTATTAGCAGGAGTGCTGTAAGCAAGACATGACAAGTAATTCTTCCAGTCCTGCACTTTGATGATTCTAGGAACCAGTTGAGCCAGCAATAAACTGAACAATTCATAACAGTCCAAACGGCAGGTATGTAGCAGCAGGCCCTGAGTAATTCCACACACCCAACTCAATGTACACATAGAGACAGGAACTGGAACACTGAGTTCATGGAGCAGAAACCAGGAAACAGCCAGGAATAGGGAGCAGGAAGCAATAAGCAGAAAGGGAACACACACACAAGTCATCACAAGAGTTCAAGCATCTAACATCAGGATGACTCAACAGAAGAGCTCTGGATTCAGATGCTACATCCTAGAATCTGCTGCTTCTGTTGCACAATCTTAATAATTCCTCTCCCTTCTTGATGATAGTACCCTTCAAACCTTTTAAAGTTGTAAAAATGGCCTACTTTATCATCTCCCAGCCAAGTTACACATATTTAACTGATTTAATTTTTTTCATAAGTCAGTCTTTCCAACTTCCTGATTTTTCTTAATGTTTTCTGGATTCTCTCAATTTTGTAAATACATTTCTGGTAATGGCTATCCAGAAGAAGCAACTGATATTTCTGATAGCATATGCAGCTTTGTTGTAGCCATGTTGGTCCCAGGATATTAGAGAGACATGGCTGGAGGTAAATATCTTTTATTGGATCAAATAAATAAATAATTTCTGATGAAGTTTGTCCAGAGCTGTATAGAGATGGAATATTAATTCCTTCTCTATTAACTGCAACCCAAAATTACACTGGCCTTTTTCATTGCAACATTACATAATAAAACATGTCTAACTTACTCTCCACTATCATGATTATCTATTCTGCAGTATTACTGATTTCTCCTTCTTATTGGATGTCTGTGTATCAGATTATTTTACTTCTAGATGTTCTAAATTGTACTTTTCCTTGTAGAATATCATTTTGTTTTCTGCTCTGTTTTCTTTTCTTTCAAGGTCCTTTTATTTCTCTATCCTCACTGGTGTGCAAATTCCTCCCAATTTAGTGTCATCTATCAATTGAACAGATGCATTGTTTACTTCCTCTTTCAAATCATTAAATAAGGTATGATATAAGACTGGTCCGAACAGCAATTCCTGTGGTACCCTACTTGATACATTGTTTGGGAGTGCTGTTTATCTCGGAGATGAAGTATTGACTAGTGGTCGGCTTCTTGAGGTATTTTATCTCTGCTAAAGTCTATGTGGAGTCATTTCACCCATCAGAAATATGTAATTATCATAATTTGTACGTATATAGTGCATTCAATAGGAGGAGCTGAAATCAGTACAAAGGTAACTATTATTATCCTGTTTTATGGCTAGGAAAACTGAAGGACAGAGTCTTAATTCACATAAATCAGTTGTGGAATCATGAAGAGAACTCAGGGCTCCTGACTACCAATCCTTTGTTGTGACTGTTAGACCTTATCCTCATCCTATGAACTTCACACAGACCTGCCAAGACTGTTTTTTCCTATTAGATTACTGCTTTTGGCCCTTTTTAAAGGGCTACTGGAAAATCTGGCTCATGGACTGATTTTTCTGGTGCCAAGCACCATGCTTAGGATGAGGAGTGTTGCATATGAAATAAGTGTGTTAAGAAATAAATCCTGGCACTAAAATATGTAAAGGTCAGTGTGACAGTCTGCATCCCTATGTTCACCCCTTTTTCAAGACTATGATAAATATTGTACAAAATATATCTTGTAAAGTATCATTTGAAAACTCATGATTTGCTGATCATTATTGTTCTGGTAAAATATATGTGCCAATGAAATCAAATGGACCATCACCTGGTTAAGCGGCCATTATTTGGCAGGAAAAGGGGTGAAAGCAAGAAATGTATACCTTAGCAAAGAAACAGTCTGTCCCCACAGACTTCTTGTCTTCTGAACCCCAACTGGAGATGATTCTCAAAGAAGAGGAAAAGGTATAAGAATGGGGAGCAGATGCCCCAAGATATCTCTCCCTTCATCACTACCCACAGCAGCCACAACATCTGAGGAACAAAGAAACAGCTTTGGATTAAAGGCGGGATCCTGTCTGAAAGGAGTTCAGTCAGTAAGACTATAATTTGTGGTAAGAGAGATCCTTTGCTTTGAATTTGTTTTAGCTTGTTAAATTAGCTATTAGTTGCATTTTACCTTTATTTTATTGCAAGCAATTCTGACATTTATGCCTCATTACTTATAATCTCTTAAAATCTATCTTTCTGTAGTTAATAAACTTGTTTTATTTAGACCTGTGTGTTTGGATTGAAGTGTTGGAGAAATTTCATTTGGGATAACAGGATTTTTGCATATCGTTTTCTATTAATAAAATGACAGATTTTACATGAGCTTGTATTGTCCAGGAGAGGGCTGGGCAGTACGAAGTGCACATTTCTGGGGGGAAAGTCTGGGACTAGGAATGTGCTGGTGTTGACCTGCAATATAATACTTGAGTAACTGGCCATAGCACTCGTAAAATATAGCTGGGAGTAGTTTACATGCTGAAGGCTGTGTGTGAGCAGAGCAGGAGTGGTTGCTCTCACAGCGAAGCAGGGTAAAAGGCACCCCAAGCTGGAGAAGTGAAGGGACAACTCCTGAGTGAGCTCGTAGAAGGAAGGTAGTATGGATGGGGGGTGTTCAGCTGTTGTGACCTGCACTGGATGTGCCATGTTTGTCTTTCTTCCAGAGGACAGAAGCGACTTTGTCTGTACAAAGTGCAAGCTGGTCTCCATATTGGAAGAGAAGGTTCAAGGTCTGGAGCAACAGGTATCGACCCTGTGTTGCATAAGAGAAACTGAAGATTTCCTGGACAGACGTCAGGATATGCTTCTACAGACACAACGTTCTGAAGATTCAGAGCAGGCTGCACAGCGGGGACAGGAGGACGGTGAAGAAATTTGGCAGCATGTGACCTCCAGAAGAAGAAAGGGGAGCGTCCCTGTACCAGCAACGCAGATACAGGTAAGTAACCGTTTTCATGTTCTCTCCACAGGAACTAATGCGGAGAGTGGACTAGATGATACATCTGAGGGAAGGGAACAGAAGGAGACTCCGCCGATTGGAAGGCATGAGATGCACTGTCCTAGGGTTGGGGGTTCCACGACCACTGCTCCCAAGAGAAGGAGGCGGGTGGTGGTGGTTGGGGACTCTCTCCTCAGGGAGACTGAGTCATCTATCTGCTGCCCCGACTGGGAAAACCGAAAAGTCTGCTGCTTGCCAGGAGCTAGGATTCACGATGTGACAGAGAGACTGCCGAGACTCATCAAGCCCTCAGATCGCTACCCCTTTCTGCTTCTCCACGTGGGCACCAATGATAGTGCCAAGAATGACCTTGAGCAGATCACTGCGGACTACATGGCTCTGGGAAGAAGGATAAAGGAGTTTGAGGTGCAAGTGGTCTTCTCGTCCATCCTCCCTGTGAAAGGAAAAGGCCTGGGTAGAGACCGTCGAATCGTGGAAGTCAATGAATGGCTACGCAGGTGGTGTCGGAGAGAATGCTTTGGATTCTTTGACCATGGGATGGTGTTCCAAGAAGGAGGAGTGCTAGGCAGAGACGGGCTCCACCTATCGAAGAGAGGGAAGAGCATCTTCGCAAGCAGGCTGGCTAACCTAGTGAGGAGGGCTTTAAACTAGGTTCACTGGGGGAAGGAGACCAAAGCCCTCAGGTAAGTGGGGAAGTGGGATACCGGGAGGAAGCAGGAGCACGCGAGAGGGCAGGGCTCCTGCCTCATACTGAGAAAGAGGGACGATCGGCGAGTTATCTCAGGTGCCGATACACAAATGCAAGAAATCTGGGAAACAAGCAGGGAGAACTGGAAGTCCTGGCACAGTCAAGGAATTATGATGTGATTGGAATAACAGAGACTTGGTGGGATAACTCACATGACTGGAGTACTGTCATGGATGGATATAAACTGTTCAGGAAGGACAGGCAGGGCAGAAAAGGTGGGGGAGTTGCACTGTATGTAAGGGAGCAGTATGACTGCTCAGAGCTCAAGTATGAAACTGCAGAAAAACTTGAGTGTCTCTGGATTAAGTTTAGAAGTGTGAGCAACAAGGGTGATGTCGTGGTGGGAGTCTGCTATAGACCACCGGACCAGGGGGATGAAGTGGACGAGGCTTTCTTCCGGCAACTCACGGAAGTTACTAGATCGCAGGCCCTGGTTCTCATGGGAGACTTCAGTCACCCTGATATCTGCTGGGAGAGCAATACAGCGGTGCACAGACAATCCAGGAAGTTTCTGGAAAGTGTAGGGGACAATTTCCTGGTGCAAGTGCTGGAGGAACCAACTAGGGGCAGAGCTCTTCTTGACCTGCTGCTGACAAACCGGGAAGAATTAGTAGGGGAAGCTAAAGTGGATGGGAACCTGGGAGGCTGTGACCATGAGATGGTTGAGTTCAGGATCCTGACACAGGGAAGAAAGGAGAGCAGCAGAATACGGACCCTGCACTTCAGAAAAGCAGACTTTGACTCCCTCAGGGAACTTATGGGCAGGATCCCCTGGGAGAATAACATGAGGGGGAAAGGAGTCCAGGAGAGCTGGCTGTATTTTAAAGAATCTTTATTGAGGTTACAGGGACAAACCATCCCGATGTGTAGAAAGAATAGTAAATATGGCAGGTGACCAGCTTGGTTTAACAGTGAAATCCTTGCTGATCTTAAACACAAAAAGGAAGCTTACAAGAAGTGGAAGATTGGACAAATGACCAGGGAAGAGTATATAAATATTGCTCGGGGATGCAGGAGTGAAATCAGGAAAGCCAAATCACACCTGGAGTTGCAGCTAGCAAGAGATGTTAAGAGTAAAAAGAAAGGCTTCTTCAGGTATGTTAGCAACAAGAAGAAAGTCAAGGAAAGTGTGGGCCCCTTACTGAATGAGGGAGGCAACCTAGTGACAGAGGATGTGGAAAAAGCTAATGTACTCAATGCTTTTTTTGCCTCTTTCTTCACGAACAAGGTCAGCTCCCAGACTGCTGCACTGGGCAGCACAGCATGGGGAGGAGGTGACCAGCCCTCTGTGGAGAAAGAAGTGGTTCAGGACCATTTAGAAAAGCTAGATGAGAACAAGTCCATGGGACCGGATCCGCTGCATCCAAGAGTGCTAAAGGAGTTGGTGGATGTGATTGCAGAGTCATTGGCCATTATCTTTGAAAACTCATGGCGATCCGGGGAAGTCCCGGAAGACTGGAAAAAGGCTAATGTAGTGCCCATCTTTAAAAAAAGGAAGAAGGAGGATCCTGGGAACTACAGGCCAGTCAGCCTGACCTCAGTCCCTGGAAAAATCATGGAGCAGGTCCTCAAGGAATCAATTCTGAAGCACTTAGAGGAGAGGAAAGTGATCAGGAACAGTCAGCATGGATTCACCAAGGGCAAGTCATGCCTGACTAATCTAATTGCCTTCTATGACAAGATAACTGGCTCTGTGGATGAAGGGAAAGCAGTGGATGTGTTGTTCCTTGACTTTAGCAAAGCTTTTGACACGGTCTCCCACAGTATCCTTGCCAGCAAGTTAAAGAAGTATGGGCTGGATGAATGGACTATAAGGTGGATAGAAAGTTGGCTAGATTGTCGGGCTCAACGGGTAGTGATCAATGGCTCCATGTCTAGTTGGCAGCCGGTATCCAGTGGAGTGCCCCAAGGGTTGGTTCTCGAGCCGGTTTTGTTCAATATCTTCATAAATGATCTAGAGGATGGTGTGGATTGCACCCTCAGCAAGTTTGCAGATGACACTAAACTGGGAGGAGAGGTAGATACGCTGAAGGGTAGGGATAGGATACAGAGGGCCCTAGACAAATTAGAGGATTGGGCCAAAAGAAATCTGATGAGGTTCAACAAGGACAAGTGCAGAGTCCTGCACTTAGGACGGAAGAACCCCATGCACCGCTACAGACTAGGGACCGAATGGCTAGGCAGCAGTTCTGCAGAAAAGGACCTAGGGGTTACAGTGGACGAGAAGCTGCATATGAGTCAACAGTGTGCCCTTGTTGCCAAGAAGGCCAATGGCATGTTGGGATGTATAAGTAGGGACACTGCCAGCAGATCGAGGTACGTGATTGTTCCCCTCTATTCGACATTGGTGAGGCCTCATCTGGAATACTGTGTCCAGTTTTGGGCCCCACACTACAAGAAGGATGTGGAAAAATTGGAAAGAGTCCAGCGGAGGGCAACAAAAATGATTAGGGGTCTAGAACACATGACTTATGAGGAGAGGCTGAGGGAGCTGGGATTGTTTAGCCTGCAGAAGAGAAGAATGAGGGGGGATTTGATAGCTGCTTTCAACTACCTGAAAGGAGGTTCCAAAGAGGATGGCTCTAGACTGTTCTCAGTGGTAGCAGATGACAGAACAAGGAGTAATGGTCTCAAGTTGCAGTGGGGGAGATTTAGGTTGGATATTAGGAAAAACTTTTTCACTAGGAGGGTGGTGAAACACTGGAATGCGTTATCTAGGGAGGTGGTGGAATCTCCTTCCTTAGATATTTTTAAGGCCAGGCTTGACAAAGCCCTGGCTGGGATGATTTAGTTGGGGATTGGTCCTGCTTTGAGCAGGGGGTTGGACTAGATGACCTCCTGAGGTCCCTTCCAACCCTGATATTCTATGATTCTATGACACAGCTGTTCAACAGTCCAGATTGTACCTTGGGTAATGACACAGTCATAGTCTGTTCTTCTGACTTTTCTCATCATTTAGATTATCCTAATCTAGATTTCCCAGACACTTTCACAGGACAGAATTCTGAGAAACCACACTTCTTTGTTTTTGATTTTCACATTTCTCAGATTTTCCAGTTCCTCCCATTACAGTTTGAAATGGCTCTGAGGACTTTTTGGGGATATCTTAAAATTGTTAAGGTTTTCCCTGGAGACAAAGAGCAAACTCTTCTGTAGAAAAAAACACTGGGAATGCATGTTTTGTATACAGCAGGGATGCCAACATGGGGGCGGGGAGCAGAGGGCCATGGCCCCATCACTTTTTACCAGCTGTAAGGGCAAATGATGGGGAAGAGAGGAGCAGGCAGCATCATGGGGTTGGGGCGGGGGGAAAGAGGTGGTGCAGGAATGGGGAATCAGGGGAAGAGGCAGTGTGGGACCAGGGCCTTGTGGGGAATGGGTGCCACAGGAGCGGGATGTCAGGGGGGAAGGGGCAGCACAGGAGGCGGAGCCACAGTTCGAGTGCCAATATCAGCCCTTCAAACTTTGGGGAGGAGCATTAGCAGCCTGGCCTCCTTTTGTACTGCTGCAGCAGCCAGTAGATACTGAAGGAGGCCAGAACTATGCAGTGTGCCCTGCATGCACTCTTACTGACAGAGGTGAAGAAAACAGCAAGGGAGCTCCTTTTGCAGCAGCTGCCATGGCCCACAACAACAGTGGGTGCAATTGTCTGAGAGTAGAAGCTAGCTAATTCTAGCCTCAGAAAGGGTCAAAAATTTAATAAGTACAGCTAGCATCAATATTTTTAGATATAGTGGCAAAATATTTCACAAGTCTATCTACCTCCCCCACCACAATCAATTATTGTTCAATATTATCCCATTACTACGTAGAGGTTTGGTCTATAGATTCTGGAGATAATTAGCACGTTTATTCTGGGATATACTCAAATTTTAACTGATTCAGTTTAGATGAAAAGTATGCATTGGTAGGGATTTTTAAGTGCCTATAGCCTCCTGCTGGAATCCAGAAGTTTGTTCTTTTCAACACTGGTAGTTGGGTCTATTGTTTTATATTTTCAAGGCTAATTTCTCAAGGAAAAGGTCTAGTAGCATACATTTTAACAAAATTAGAGCTGAGATTCTCCTTCATGGAATGCACCTACAGTAAAACCTGCCAAGAGAGACCACTCATGGGACTTAGCAAAAATGGTAGCACTTCAAAGGTTTGCACACCAGAGAGCAGTGGTGTTCCATAGCCTCTGCAAGTAGTCACTTGTGACAGGTGGTCTGTCTTCAGGCAGGTTTTACTGTATTGGTTTGGTTAACAAGGGCATTATATCAGCCCCCCCAGTTCATCACTGAGCAAAACAAAATTTCATTGAAAGCTTTCTTTTGAGTTTGGCTTCTGACCATAGGCCATCTTTGCTGTTAACCTGGTCTCCTCTATCACAGAGGAGCACCTCAACCTCTTTTTTATAATTGTGAATTGGTTAGTCTCTAAGGTGCCACAAGTACTCCTTTTCTTTTTTCTTGGAGCTAACAGGATGCACCTGGATTGGTGAATCAGCAGAAATAACTATGCATCTCTGTGCAAGATCCTAGCACTTGCCATCTGGTATAATGAGAACTAGTGCATAATCACTAAAATGATATGTGAGGTTATATTTCTGGTATTTTAAAACAAAGCAATAAGTGTCTGATATCATGTTATCATGATTGCTGCATGGGTGTCTGCATCACCTTTCATTGTCAAATGAGAAATACATATTGGGATAACTGACCTGTGGTGATGCTTTGCCCATTAGTACATTATGCCACCTGCACATGGGGTTAGCCTTACAATGCAATGAATAGTGGTGACATGCTATTACTCTGGCTTGCGCTGCTCATTTAGGCCCCAATCCTACAAACCTTCATTCACATGCTTAATGCACGCTGTCTCCCTGAAGTCATTTGCATCGAAAGACTTTCTCTCCATTAAAATTTTTTTCCACGAAAATCTATTCAGCATTCTCCAAAGCCTACACTTAACAATACCTTAATTCACTCTACTCCAAGGAAAATCTGGAAGAATAGAAGTACAGCAAAATCAGGCTTTCCTGGCTCAAAATCTTAAATTGAGAGCCCCTCCTGCAGTCTTTGTCTGTTTAAAACAAGGAGCTGTGAGCTGCAGCACCTTAGTTGACTGCAACTGCCAAGGTTTTACACAGGGAAAGAAGTGGCAACTACATAGCCAGTATCCAAACCATGTAGAGGTTTCAGAGTAGCAGCCGTGTTAGTCTGTATCCGCAAAAAGAAAAGGAGGACTTGTGGCACCTTAGAGACTAACAAATTTATTTGAGCATAAGCTTTCATGAGCTACAGCATCCGATGAAGTGAGCTGTAGCTCACGAAAGCTTATGCTCAAATAAATTTGTTAGTCTCTAAGGTGCCACAAGTCCTCCTTTTCTTTTTGCGGAAAAAATGGGTGTTAGCATACAGACTGTAACAAGAGTGATCAGGAACGGTGAGCTATTACCAGTAGGAAAGCAGGGGCGGGGGGAACCTTTTGTAGAGATAATCAAGGTGGGCCATTTCCAGCACTTTACAAGAACATTGAGGGGGGAATAAACAAGGGGAAATAGTTTTACTTTGTGTAATGACACATCCACTCCCAGTCTTTATTCAAGCCTAAGTTAATTGTATCCAGTTTGCAAATTAATTCCAATTCAGCAGTCTCTCGTTGGAGTCTGTTTTTGAAGTTTTTTTTTGAAGAATTGCCACTTTTAGGTCTGTAATCGAGTGACCAAAGAGATTGAAGTGTTCTCCAACTGGTTTTTGAATGTTATAATTCTTGATGTCCGATTTGTGTCCATTTATTCTTTTACGTAGAGACTGTCCAGTGTTGCCAATGTACACGGCAGAGCTTATTTTACCAGCCATTAAAAAAAAGGAAATCTAACGTATTTCTAGCTAGATTACTTACTAAACAGGAGTTGTAAGGCTGCATTCCTGATCTGTTCCCAGCAAAAGCATCACACAGAAAGACAAACCCTTTGTTCCCCCGCCTCCAGATTTGAATGTATCTTGTGCCCTTATTGGTCATTTTGGGTCAGGTGCCAGCAAGGTTATCTTAGCTTCTTAACCCTTTACAGGTGAAAGGGTTTTGCCTCTGGCCAGGAGGGATTTTATAGCACTGTATACAGAAAGATGGTTACCCTTCCCTTTATATTTATGACAACATCTATAACACAGAAGACATGGATACTCATTTATCAGTCAGATTTCATATTAGCTGCATTGTCAGTCAGAACCAAAATAACTTTCCGTGGGCCTAATTCACTGATTATACTGGGAACCATGAATAAGGAGCTGGGAATAAGGAACTGACTTTCAGCATTGTTAGAAAATGACAGTTATTCAACTGCAACCAGAGTTCTTTGCGTGACCTCTGCATATTCGCACATCCCCTCTTGGCCATGCCTGAACATCCCATGAGTGTGAATATGCAGCAGTTACTCAAATAATTTTTTTAAATGTAAAATGAGATTCTCACCTAATTCCATAAGCCTGGGAGTTGAGGCTTTAAGAAAGGCACCAAATTTTGTGAGACTTGCCCTATAATCTGTAGAGTTGGTGATGCTCATTTGTTGCTGAGCTCAGATAACTCCAGCAGCCCGGTGAGGCACAATTTCCCTTTCCAGCCACAGGACTGGTCAGTTCCCACCACATAAGAGTTTAAGACCAGAAGGGACAACCAGATCATCTAGTTTGACCTCCTTGTAAATCACAGACCACCACAACCCACAAGCTAAACCCAACAACCAAATCAAAGTATTGCAGCCCACAGGTAACTAAACTACTATGTAGCACAGGCAGAGAATAGGAGGGACTGATGTGCACCAATGCCTGAGGCCCCTGCAATGACAAAGAATTGATTAAATGAGATATGCCCAGATAATCCTATCAAGTGACCTCCACCTCATGCTGCAGAGGAAGGCAAAACAAAAAATTCCAAAGTCACTGTCTATCTGACCTGAGAGGAAATTCCTTCCCAAACCCACATATGGGGATCAGTTAGATCTTGAGCATGTGAGCAAGAACCATCCAATTAAGCACATAAAAGAGGAAGAGAATGCTTGGTTCCCCTCAGAGTCCTGGATCATCTGTCCAGCATCTTCAGCTGTGGGTGTATTTCAAGGTGTTTGAGCATTTGAATCAACGAATCGCTCTGGGTTAGGACGATGTCTTGCAGGTTGAGCAGACAGGGTTCAGGAAAGGATGCAGCACATGTGATCAAGTTCTGGCCTTGAACATCTTTATCAAAAACTGTTTTCAACAAAATCTAAAGATGGGAGCCGACTTCTTGGATTTGACCGCCACCTACAACACAGTTTGTCACAGAGACCTTTTGTTTAAATTCTCTCAAGTTGCCCCATGTTAGGTGGTCGAAGTAGTAGAGCTCTTTCTCCAAAACGGGCAGTTTAGAATACACATGGGCAACTGATGCAGCTCTTGGAAGTGTCAGATCAACGTCCTTCCTCAAGGCTCAGTTCTTTCACTGATACCGTTCAATGTGTACATCAACAACCTGCCAGCTACACTCTCACACAAGTTTATCTATGCTGACGACATCTACTGCAGCTACCAAGCTCAGTCCTTCTCAGAAATTGACAAGGTCTTGAATGATGATAGGAAGCTGATGGCAGACTATTGTAGTTGATGGTGCCTGCAGCCAAATTTTTCCAAGACCATTTTTAGTGTATTTCATCTGCATAGCGCAAGCCACGAGTTAAAAGTTTTTCTCAATGGCCAACACATGTAGCATGAGCCAAACCTGGTTCAGCTCGGTGTGACATTGAATAGGTCATTAATGTACTGCAGCCACCTGAGGAAGATGGCAGCCAAAGTCAGAACTCGGAACAACTGGCTCAGAAAAGTGGCTGGTTCAACCCGGGTGCGAGCACCCGGACACTTAGAACATCAGCCTTTGCCGTCTGCTATTCAACAGCAGAATATTGTGCTCCTATCTGATGTCACTCACCTCACACAAGGCTGGACGATGTAGAGCTTAACAAAGCGATGCATATTGTTACAGGGACTTTACAGGCAACTCTGTTGCCACGGCTACTGATACTTAGTAACATAGCACTGCCCCATATTTGCCATGATTATACTTCTGTCATGCTACTGGCCAAGATCCGTGAGAATAGTGACCTGCTTTTGTACACAGAACTCTTCAATCACCCACCAGCTCGCCTGTCTTCTAGACACCCTTTATAGTCATCTATGCCACCACAGAATGTAATGGTGGAATCTTCTTGGAGCAACGAGTGGTCAGCAATGACAGTCATGACTATTCACCAGGTTTTGATGTGCCACTGCACAATCCTTGAGGAACTCCTCTAGTAACCACCCTCCAGTTCAACAGTTCACCATTCAGCACAACCCATTTGCCTTCTCCTTTTCTAGTTCCTTATCTACCTTGCGATGCTTCTACTGATCCCCATCTTTTCTAATTTAACTATTGTAATACCTTCCCATGTGGTACCTGATCAAATGAGGTCCTTTCCAACCCTAACCTTCTATGATTCTATGATCTTTCTGAAATGCTTTAGTGAAGTCTGATTACATCAGCTCTACTGCACTTCCCTCAACTAAAAATAAACAATGAAAATGATTAGGGGGCTCGGGCACATGACTTACGAGTTTCTGAGTAACAGCTGTGTTAGTCTGTATTCGCAAAAAGAAAAGGAGTACCTGTAGCACCTTAAAGACTAACCAATTTATTTGAGCATAAGCTTTCGTGAGCTACAGCTCACTTCATCGCATGCATACTGTGGAAAATACGGAAGATGTTTTTATACACACAAACCATGAAAAAATGGGTGTTTATCACTATAAAAGGTTTTCTCTCCCCCCTCCCCCCCCCCACCCTACTCTCCTGCTGGTAATAGCTTATCTAAAGTGATCACTCTCCTTACAATGTGTATGCTAATCAAGGTGGGCCATTTCCATCACAAATCCAGGTTTTCTCCCCCCCCAACAAACCCACTCTCCTGTTGGTAATAGCTTATCTAAAGTGATCATTCTCCTTACAATGTGTATGATAATCAAGGTGGGCCATTTCCAGCACAAATCCAGGTTTTCTCCCGCTCCTCACTCCCCACACAAACCCACTCTCCTGTTGGTAATAGCTTATCTAAAGTGACCACTCTCCTTACAATGTTTATGATAATCAAGGTGGGCTATTTCCAGCACAAATCCAGGGTTTAACAAGAACGTCTGAGGAACAGTGGTGGGGGGGGGGGGGGGGAGGAATAAACAAGGGGAAATAGGTTACTTTTTATAATGACTCAACCATTCCCAGTCTCTATTCAAGCCGAAGTTAATTGTATCCAATTTGCAAATTAATTCCAATTCAGCAGTCTCTCGTTGGAGTCTGTTTTCAAAGTTTTTTTGTTGAAGGATAGTCACTTTGAGATCAGAAATCGAGTGACCAGAGAGATTGAAGTGTTCTCCGACTGGTTTTTGAATGTTATAATTCTTGACATCTGATTTGTGTCCATTTATTCTTTTATGTAGAGACTGTCTAGTTTGCCCAATGTACATGGCAGAGGGGCATTGCTGGCACATGATAGCATATATCACATTGGTGGATGTGCAGGTGAACGAGCCTTTGATAGTGTGGCTGATGTTATTAGGCCCTGTGATGGTGTCCCCTGCATAGATATGTGGGCACAGTTGGCAACGGGCTTTGTTGCAAGGATAGGTTCTTGGGTTAGTGGTTCTGTTGTGTCGTATGTGGTTGCTGGTGAGTATTCGCTTCAGGTTGGGGGGCTGTCTGTAGGCAAGGACTGGCCTGTCTCCCAAGATTTTTCATGGTTTGTGTGTATAAAAACATCTTCTGTATTTTCCACAGTATGCATCCGATGAAGTGAGCTATAGCTCACGAAAGCTTATGCTCAAATAAATTGGTTAGTCTCTAAGGTGCTACAAGTACTCCTTTTCTTTTTATGACTTACGAGGAGAGGCTGTGGGAACTTGGCTTGTTTTAGAGTGCAGAGGAGAAGAATGGGGGGGGGGAATTTGATAGCAGTCTTCAACTACCTGAAGGGGGATACCAAAGAGGATGGAGCCAGGCTGTTCTCAGTGGTGGCAGATGACAGAACAAGGAGCAATGGTCTCAAGTTGCAGTGGGGGAGGTCTAGGTTGGAGATTAGGAAACATTATTTCACTAGGATGGTGGTGAAGCACTGGAATGGGTTACCTAGGGAGGTGGTGGAATCTCCATCCTTAGAGGTTTTTAAGGCCCAGTTTGATAAAGTCCTGGCTGGGACGATTTAGTTGGTGTTGGTCCTGTTTTGAGCAGGGGGTTGGACTAGATGACCTCCTGAGGTCCCTTCCAACCCTAATCTTCTATGATTCAAGTTATTGCCTCAAGGGAAGAAATCAGGTTCCTGTGGCATGATGAGCTACCTCTGGTGAACAACACACCTTGCATGATAGCCCCTTTACTCCCTGTATTTAATTAACCTTTCAGGTGGTGAGGGGGAAGGGTCACGTGGCTGTTTCTGCAGCGTGTGAATGAGGCTGCATACCCCCAGGGCTCCGAGTGCCTTAGCCCGGCCGCCGGCAGAGAGGCGCTGGCGGGGCTGAAAGCAGCCCTTCAGCAGGCGGAGTCGGCTATGCGGCTGCCCTGAGGCGGGCAGGGGGCGGCGCCCGCGCCATGGGCCGGGCTGAAGCGGAGGGAGACGAAGCAGCGCCTGGACACGGTGGGTGGGGGGGCTGGGGCTGTGGAGCAGCGGAAGGAGACTAGTTGCACCGCGGAGGATTAGTGGCGGTTGGAACGTCTAACTTTTCCGCTGGGGCTTCTTCTCTCTTGTAGGGGGCGGGACGAGGGAGCGGCTCAAAAGAGCCTCTTGTCCAATCGGAACTAAATTGTATCCGCACCCTAGAGCCGAACCCGCCAATCCGAGGCCCGCTTGTTGGGCGGTGACGATATTCAAACACAGAGCGCGGCGGCGCGCCGTTTCCTCCGCCTCAGGTCGCCCGCTCATAACCTCCTGCCTCGGCGCAGCGGCCCGCTCGGCGGTGAGTGCAGCTCCCCCAACGGCTCTTGCTGCCCTCGGGGGCGGGCTCCGGGGGGCGGCGGTGGCAGTCATTGCCGGAGGACGAGAGTTTCTGTGGGGTCGGGTGTCCGGAGTGCGGCCTGTTCCCCCGCCCACGGAGGCTCTCCTGGCGGGGGCGCGGGGCTGGCTGTCGCCTTGGTTCCTCTCGCCAGCCGCTCGGACTGGCTGCGAGCCGCCCGCGCAGCGCCTTGTGCACCAACGTGGCGAACGGCGCCTTTGACGCCTGAGGCCGCCGCGGAAGCCTGGCGCTGCTCTTCAGCTTGCCCCCGTCTCCAGCTTGAGACGCAGCGGCCTCTCCTTGGGCTCTGCGGGAGCATCTTGGGGTGCAGAGGCGGGGCGCTCCCTGCGGAGCCTGTGTGAGGGAGCTCGCCCTGGTGACTTGTAACCTACAACCGTTATGTCAGGGCTGCAGCTGGTTTCGTCTCTGGTATAACAAGAAGGCTGATGTAGGGCTAGTCCTTGGGTCTCCCCTGCCTGTATCCACGCCTCCCATCCCACTGTACAAATCAGAGTCCGGCTCTTTATTATTTGTATTGTGTAGCACATAGGAACCCTAGGGATGGACGGTTGTGCTAGATGCTGTACAAATGCAGAACAAAAGCAAAAGGACCTCAACTGTAGCAGCAATACATGACAAATGAAATGGTCCCTTGGCTATCCTGAGCCCAAACAGTTTAGGGCTTTATCTGTCCTGTCCTAAGTAATGATGTTATATTGCGCCTAGGAATACACTGTTTTTGACAGAAAAGTGGTATAATATGCTTCATTTTGTTGTGTCCGCTGGAGCCTCCAAGTCTTGGTGGGAACTCTTAATCAGAGCCTTGTTGAGGTGCATATAGTGATATTGCAAACATGGCAGACACTTTAAATTGGACTCGTATCAGGGCAGCTACGCTGATGCAAGTTTGTAGTGTAGACCTGCCTTGACTCTCTTTAAGCTGTGGTTCTCAATTTGTGAGCTGCTTGTAGCCCAATCAGCACGCAGCTGTGGCCCACGTGACACCTTCAGAGCCTTACAGGTATATAGTGTGGATGTGGCACACATTACCCATAGAGAGTAGGGATGTAAATATTGTTTTAAACAGTTAACTTCTTTAACTATTAAAATTATATTGACTAATCGCTGGGGCTAGGGTGGCTCTGGCCGCCCGGTCCGGGGCTGGCATCGCCATGGCTGGGGTTAAGGGTTAGGGTGGTTAACCGGTAAGACTAATGCTTAGCGGTTAACTGTTTACTATTTTGCATCAGTAATAGAGAGCCTCATATGTGGCCTACAATGGTAAATAGGTTGAGACCTACTGCTCTAGAGCAGTGGTTCTCAACCTTTTCCTTTCTGAGCACCGCACATGCTATAAAAACTCCAGGGCCCACCTATGTCACAACAATTGTTTTTCTGTATATAAAAGCCAGGTCTGGCATTAGTGGGTACCAAGCGGGGCAGTTTCCCATGGCCTCATGCCACAGGGCGCCCCATAAAGGTACAATACTCAGTCTTCGGCTTCTGCCCGAGGTAGCAGGGCTGAGGGCCCCAGGCTTCAGCTCCATGCAGTGAAACTTCAGCTTTCTGGCCTGGGCTCCAGTGAGTCTAATGTTGGCCCTGCCTGGCGGATGCCCTGAAACCTGCTCACAGCCCCCCAGGGCCCAGAACCAAGTCTAGAGGACAGTTTAGATGCCAGCAACCAGAAATCCTATTGGCTTGGGGCTGCCAGGCTTGAGGCAGGTGATCTACTATCATAAGGCTGAAACATTCTCCCACTGTAGTCCCTGAAGGAAAAGCAATACAGGCCAGTGTCACCCTTCTTTATAACTGGCATGTACTACTGCCCTTTGGTAATTCACCATCAAAAAACCAAAACAAGTCTTTCACATTATAGGTTTTATTGGTATCCGCTGATGTCCCTGATTTACACCGCAATGACAGGGCCTTTACCCAGTTAGACTAAGTACATGCTGTGATGGGTTCCCCCCGAGATGTCACTGGAACTGGGGTCCCACTGAGACTCCCTGACCCACCAGCCTGGGCTCCCTCTTACCCTGTACTGTTGTGACAAGTTGCAAAGCCCTCCAGGCTCCAGCCTGCACTTTCACCAGCATACATACAGGTAGGGACACATCCAGCTGCAGTTATATGCAGGCGCTCTGACCAGCCCCTGCATGGGAAGGCTACAGCTAGGGCAACTACTAGCTCCTCGGGCACCCATCCCCTCTGGAGTATAAACCCAAAATTATACCAACTTGCCCTGCACAGGGAACTCTACAGCATAAGTTCATAAAATTTGCCTCCTCCCTCCATGTGGAGAGGAATATGCAACAGCCTTTTGCCTTTGAGTTATGATTCTCTCAGACTAGTTTAGATAAAGCAAAAACAAGTTTATTAACTACAAAAGATAGATTTTAACTAATTATAAGGGATAGCAAACAGATCAAAATAGATTACCTAGCAAATAAACAAAAAACGCAAACTAAACTTAATATACTAAATAGATTGGATATGAATAGCAGATTCTCACCCTAAGAGATTGTACAAGCAGGCTACAGATTCTTAAGGGGTAAGCTGCACTTGCTTATAGCTTGGAATCCCGAGATGTTCCATTCACAGGCTAAAAATCCCTTTAGCCTGGGTCCAACACTTCCCCAGTTCAGTCTTTGTTCCTAAAGTGTTTCCAGGAGTCTTCTTGGGTAGGAAGCGAAGAACACCAGGTGATGTGTCTCCCCGCCTTATATAGCTTTTGCATATAGTGGGAACTCTTTGTTTCAAAGCTTGGTTCCCAGACCAATCTGTGGAAAAACACTAATATCCCAAAATGGAATCCAGAGACATGTGGACACATCACGTGTCGTTTGTAGATTCATAGCAGTCATTATTTACAGGCTGTCTGTAGCCTTCTCAGGAAGGCTCCCCAGGTGGGAGATAAGCTTTTCCTAGGGCTTATTGTTTTCCCTAATGGCCCTTGCCCACCAGTTGTCTAGACTGAAAACATCTTGTCTAGTGGGCGTTACCCAGGTGTAACTACATTTGAAATACAGATACATAGTCAATATTCATAACTTCAGATACAAAAATGATACATGCATACAAATAGGATAATCATATTCAGCAAATCATAACCTTTCCAATGACGTCTCACATGACTTATCTTGCATAAAATACATTGATTATGTCATAATCATATAATATCACTGTGAAGAATATTTGGAGTGCAGTGTCACACATGCTCATTTTCTTCCCACCTTCTCCAAGGTAGGATGCCTTCCTGGGCTAAAGAACTCCCCCTCCCATAAGCTGTACGGTTAAGGGTACCAGATACCTAAGTTCCCTGTAAGCTGCGTGGCTGCAGGGCCATGCAGCAGCCTATTTAGCGCCATGCAGGTGCTCAGGGAACCCGCCCCGGGACCTGCCAGGGTTGGGTGCCCCTCCCTGGCCCCCACCTAACCCAGCCCTCAACCTGCTGGGGGAGGGATGGTCCGAACCCCGGGCTGGACCTGCCACGGCTGGGGCGCCCCTGCCACGGCCTGACCCAGCTGCGGTCCAGACTTGTTGGGCGGGGAGGGGCGCCTATCCTGCGATCTCAGCCCTGGAGCTGCTGCGGTAGGGAGATGTGCCTCTCCCCTCAGCCCAGAAGCTGCAGGAGGGGACTGGAGCTGGTGATCTTGCCCCTGGGGGTGCAGGAGGGGACTGGAGCCGGTGATCTCGCCCCTGGGGGCTGCAGGAGGGGGAAGGAGGCTGGTGATCTCGTGCCTGGGGGCTGGAGCCAGTGATCTCGTGCCCATAGGCTGCAGGAGAGGGCTGGGGCTGCTGATCTAGTGTCCAGAGGCTGCAGGAGGGGCCTGGGGCTAGTGGTGGTCTCAGAGATTGGAGGTATTGTGCTCCCTGGTGCTGGTGGGCAGTGGAGGCAGTGGAAGCAGCTTAGTCTCTCTGGCCGTGGTTGGTCCCAGTGGGCAGAAGGCAGCGGGTTTCCACGCCTTCCCTGGCCTCTGCTACGGGGACTTGGGATGGGGGAGCTAATTGCTTCTTGTGAGTTGAAACGCTCATTGGTGGCCATAGGGGCACCCGTGAGCTGGCTGGGCTGTAGAGCAGAGTCGCTGCCTACTTTGCTTTAACGCGCCTTCCCAGCCAGGCGTGCAAAGGGGAAAGTGGTTCAGTGCAACCAGGGAGTTACTCGCCAAGCTGCTGGCTTTTGGGGGGGAGTTGCGGGGGGTTGCAGTCACCTGCCTGACAGGGAGAAGCTCCCGGGGCTCATTAGAGCTGGGCTGCTCGCTAACCTGGGCTGGGAAGAGGAACGCTCCGGAGCACCCTCCTGCATCCCAAACCCCACATCCCTGGCCCCACCCCAGAGTCTGTACCTCTACCCTCTGCTCCAAACCTGAGCCCCTCATCCCGAGCCACACCCCGGAGCCTGCACCCTTAGCTGGAGCCCTCACACCCCCGCACCCCAACCCTCTGCCCCAGCTCTGAGCCCCTCATCCCTGGCCCCACCCAAGAGCCTGCACCCCAACCCTCTGCCCTGGCCCTGAGCCCCCTTCCACACTCTGAACTCCTTGGCCCCACCACATGAATTTTGTTATGTGCACCAATATGAAGGCGATGTGTCACACATCATCTCCACATTGGTGCACATAACAAAATTAATTCTGCATATGGGTAGGAAAAATTAGAGGGAAAACTGCCAGATACTCAATGTTCACATCCTCTCCTCCCCGCACTGTTAGTGCAAATATCTCGGCCATGTGAAGGCAAGTTATGGGGAGTTAGCCTGTAAGAGGTTATCATAGATGCTGGCCTTTTATAAGTATTTTATAGGTGTTGGGAGCTTAACCTGGGCATAACAGCCCTTTCTTTGAGACCATGTCTAACTTTGCTAATGCCACAGTTGCAATTGGGAGGGGCCATTGAGCTAATAGCTCTCTGGCTTTAAGTGGATGGAGGCTGGTGGCAGGGTATTCTCTATGAAGGATCTTCAACTCTGGAACTTGCTTTCCACTCTAACCACCAGGCTAAACCTGGATTTTGTCCCTTTGAGATTCTGAGAGGTCCACTTATTTTTCCATCCATCTGGGATGAGGGTGAGTTGCAGGCTATTGAGTAGTCAGATGTGGGAGGTTTTCCTTGTATTCTATATTTTGGGAGTTGGACTGATTTGAATTGGCAAGTTACTGTATGAAAGTTTATCTTTTAATCTTGATTAGTAATGAACTGTGGATAGGTACATCTTAAACAAAATAAATATTGAACAAACGAGTTTTTGTTACTTCATGTTCTTAAGTCGACAGTGTGCTTGTTGCTCATGACCTTCAAAAGCTTCTCTTTTCTTCCTCTTGCCTTACTTTCTATGTAGTGTGCAGTTGTTGCTGTTTTATTACTTTGTTTTACAGCGGAACCTGTGACAAGCAGTCAAGATCAGGGTGCCATTGTGCTAATTACCGTTCAAGAGCACAGTAGAACAGCCCTTGTCCTGAAACACTCAAATGTAATTTGACACAAGATGTAGCAGTGACCATAGAAAAGAGATGAGAGGTGAATGAAAGAAAGTGTGTACCATAATACAGACTGAACTGCAATTCCAAAAAATGCATTTTGGTTTTTGAAAGGGG
The DNA here is from genome assembly GCF_965140285.1 of Lepidochelys kempii. Classification (NCBI taxonomy): domain Eukaryota; kingdom Metazoa; phylum Chordata; order Testudines; family Cheloniidae; genus Lepidochelys; species Lepidochelys kempii. The sequence goes on from NC_136382.1 coordinate 63,461,282, forward strand.
TTATTTCTTAACCAGTTAAAACCACTTGAGGATATTTTTTTTTTTTACGTGAATAGGGACCTGTATATTTTGAGACATTCTGTATCTGAATTCTGTATCAAACTGACAACAGTGGTGTCAGATTCACAAGAACTCTTGAACAAGTGGTCTGGGTTTTTTTGTTTTGTTTTTTGTTTAGTAAACAATAAACTGAATAACTCATGACTCTTTATATTTTAGTAAAAGCCTTTTATAGGCTATTCATTTTGTCAGCTAATTCAGCATGGTGGGTCATGGAAACTGGAGGCTTTTTCCATAGAACTTTCACAGCTCTGTGTGATTTCATTTTCAAGGGTATGGGTAGAAGAACCCAACATAGATAGATGGTGGTGGTGCAAAGAAACATTTGGGTTCTGACCATGGTGGGAGGGTTCTAATTGGGGATGAAAGGTTCTAATTATCTGTCTTGATATTGGAATGTTTGCCAGCATTTTCTTCATGGTTATCAAGTGGCAACTTCTCTGAGAAGGAAGAGGGCCAGTGGCTGTAACATTGCCACATCTTATGACAATGTTGGAGGCAGTGATTTTTTTTACATGACCTGGTCTCTGTGCCACAAGACAAAATCTGTGGCCAATCATTAAGGCACTGCCCCTAGTTTCAGAAAATATTGTAACTTTGTTCCATCAGGCGAACTAATCTTAACAATATGGGAAAACAGGTTTAGGAGAAACTTGGCCCTTTTAAAATTAAGCTGTCAAAGTAAGCAATATTCAAACAAAACTGGAAAATAAGCTGTGTTTTCCCCCTCTATGGTATAGTATTTTAGGGGGTTACTTTTAACCATTGTACGTACAATGCCTTCTGATGGAAACATGACTCCGCTCTTGTCTACACTGGCAAGTTTCTGCACAGTAAAGTAGCTTTCTGCGTTGAAACTCCCAAGGTGTACACACTACCAAGCCACTTAGTGCATAGAAACTGCACAGTTGCAGATCTGTTTAAAAAAAAAAAAAATCACCCTGACGACAGGTATGCAGCTTTATGCGCCAGGGCTACAGAGCCGCGGTGCCGGTGTAGACACGCTGATCAACTTCAGCACTGCGATTGGCCTCTGGGAGGTGTCCCACAATGCCTGTTCTTGCCTGTCTGGTCATCGGTTTGAACTCTACTCCCCTGCCCTCAGGTGACCAACCATGAGCCCCACCCCTTAAATTCCTTGGAATTTTGAAAGTCCCCTTCCTGTTTGCTCGGTGACGCGTGCAGTGGTCTCAGCACATCTTTCCGGGTGGCCATGCCTGCTCCACGTACCAGGCGATTCCCTGCTTGGAGCAATGCCGAGTTGCTGGACCTCATCAGCATTTGGGGAGAGGAGGCTGTCCAGTCTCAGCTGCGCTCCAGCTGTAGGAATTATGATACCTATGGACAGATTTTACGATGCATGGCAGAAAGGGGCCATGACCGGGACACACTGCAGTGCAGGGTCACAGTGAAGGATCTATGGAATGCCTACCACAAGGCACAGGAGGAAACTGCTGCTCTGGTGCTGTGCCCATGAGCTGCTGGTTCTACAAAGAGCTGGACGTGGTGCTCGGTGGCGACCCCACCTCCACTGCGAAGGCCACCATGGATACTTCAGTGACTTGTGTGCCAGTCGAGAGTGGACCGAGCCAGGAGGAGGAAATCTTGGATGAGGAGGGGTTCAGGGGACCCAGAGGCAGAGAGGACTTGGAGGTCAGAGATGCACGCAGCCAGGACCTCTTCTCTACCCCAGAGGAGGCTAGCCAGTCACAGCTGTCGGAGCTTGGCGAAGCACAAACTGGAGAGGAGGTCCCTGGTAAGTGGCTTTGATTTTGGGAATTGCTGAAGCGAGTTGTTGGAGGCAGGAGGGTTGCAGAAAGCAGGCTTGTGTCTGTATGATGTGCGTACCACCACGTGCCTAGTCTGAGAGGCAGAACAGATTGTTGATTGACTCCCTCACTTCATGGGAATCTGCCTCAGAGCTCTCCAGGAAACTCTCATGGAGGTACTGGGCAATCCACTGCTGCAGGTTCTTTGGCTGAGCTGCTTTGTTTCTTGCCCCATTAAGGGCAACTTTCACGCACCACTCTACTGTCACAGGGTGGTGGTGGGGGGTCGGAGGACCATTGCCGCACACAGGCGAGCCACATAAGGGCCAGGGCAGAAGCCGCAGTCTTGGAGAAGACCCTCCCTTGATTCCCTGCTTACCTTTAGCAGTGAGATATCTTCCATAACGAATGCAGCCTGTGGAAAATGTGGGGACAGGAATGATAAGCCCCCCACCCTACCCCAACCCCCCAGTACTGGCTCTCCCCAAGAGCCACGTGCTCAGTGTACAGTACAGTCCTGGAACACTGATTTCACCGCCCCTGCGGTTACTCACTATTTTGGGGGTCTTGTGGCTCATGAGTGCTTGCTTGGGGTCAGCCAGTTAGTGACAGGTATGTGAATAGTGGCTGTGTTTTAAATCACTGAATCAGTGGTCTGTGTTTTGCAAACAATACTGCTTCTGTAAAATGTTGCATTTTGGCTTCACAGATATGACCTTGGGAGTCCAGCTTCCCTCTTTATTATTGCCAGCTGAATGGCTGTGCAGAATTAAGCCAGGAAGAACTAAAGAGGACTCTGCGTGATGTTATGATGCACTGCATGGCTGAAAAACAAGAATTGAAGGAGTGGCGGGACAGCAAGAATAGGGACTGAAAGGAGAAAGTGGCATGCCAGAACGAAGCCACAGAGCGGCTCTTAAACGTTATGGAGCCCCAAGTGAACACTCTCCAGGCGCTACTAGCACTGCAAACCAAGCAGCTCCGCACCTGCCCTCCCCTGCAGCAGCTGTCGCAAAACTCTTTCTCACATGCACCCCAGACACCGCCAAAACACCCTTATCAACCTCCTGGCTCCAGTCTGTACCTGCTGCATTCCAATCCTCTCCTGTCACAGTCCAGCACTGCAGACTCCCCGTACCCACTGCACTCAACACCCTCTGCAGTTTAGCCCTGCTGAAGTACAGTACCTGCTGCACTGTACTCCAAAGGAGAAGATTGGATATGAAACCTGGACATACACAAATCTTTAACCGTCCCAGGACCCCACCTCCTCCTGGGATCCTCCCTTTCCTCCATCCACCACAGTGCTGATGTGTTTGTTTTGTCTCTCTCCCCTTCGGTTGTTGTTTTTCAATAAAAAAATTGTTTCGGTTTGAAAACCATCTTTATTCTATTAATTGAAAGCAAACAGAGCCCTGCAAAGCAACAAGCAATTTTCTTAAGCCTTCATAGTGCATCGTCTGCACCCTTCACAATCACCTCCTAGCATTACAAGCACTGCACTCCAGAGCATAGCAACAAATATTAGTAGCTTTCAGCTTTAAATTGCTGTCTCAAGGCATACTGTCTGTATAATGTCTTATTTAGGCTGCAACTTTGGGAGAGGGATCTGTCTTGTAATATTCTTGTAAAGCACCTTGGAATCTTACAGCACTGTAAAGCCAAGTGTCTGCAGGAACCATAACAACCAAATACTTTGAAATGTGTGTTTGTGTTTAAAAAAATATTTGTATATGTGTTTATTTCACTTAATGGCATCAGATCTTTTTTAATTGCACTTTTTTAGATGGTAACATTCAATTAAAATGAACTATTGAGTCAAATCCATCAAAGAATAAATTGCCCTGAAAAATTTCGAAGTGCTATGTTGTTGAACAGCATTGCACACCCTTCATTCAAAGAACGCTTTTAAATACTTGTTTGTGTATATTCAGGGAAAAAGTAATGCTAGGTTGTACATACCATTAACAAACTAGTAACAAGTAACTTGTTTCAGGAGTATAATTAAAATTGCCTTGATAACAGAAGTTTTTAGCTTTTGCTGAAATAAGTATGGTAGATATGGAATGGTCTTAATCTTCAAAATGTACATGAGGAAATCTCTCAGGCTTTAACGGCTGTTTGCTACAGATGCTTTCACTTGTACCTTGACTGCAACAGAACTCTGCAGTAGTTACCCTGTCTTTTATCTGTGTCTAGAAATGGAGGAGGAGGATTTAAGCGAAAGAGGACTGACAATTGCTTCAATCATGAATCGAGTCAGAGACCTAAAAAATAAATATAAAAATGAAGACAATGTTACTGATGAGCTTAATTTTACTAAAGTCTCAGCTGATACAACAGGTATGTTTTTTTTCTTAATCTGCATTTTCACTCTTCCTGCAATTGATGCTAAAGTCAACTAATCTGAGAACTATTAAACAAAAACAGTTTAATCTATTTCAGTATTTTCTTTTTACAGTCTTTTTAAGACTAAAAAGTGATGCCCAAAACAAGTGACAAATTTCAGCCCACCTTGATAACGCTGCTTAGATCCTTTCTTTCAGTAACTGCACTTGTTTGTAGATTACTCATATTTAGAATTTTTTGCAAATATTGACATTTCCCCCCTTTCATTTAGTGTTCATATTGTGTGTGTGTGTGTATGTATGTATGTATTTATAACCATAAACCTAAGAATGTATTTGGTTGTTGCTTTTTTTCTTAGATAACTCTGGCACTGTTAATCAAATTATGATGACTGCAAATAATCCGGAAGACTGGCTGAGTTTCTTGCTTAAATTGGAAAAAAAGGGTATACCTCAGACTGATATTAGTCTATTGAATAGATTGATTGGTCGTTACAGTCAAGCAGTTGCTGCACTACCTGCAGAAAAACACAGTCAAAATGAGAACTATGCTCGGATCCTAGTGAGATTTGCTGAGTTGAAAGCGTAAGTACCAATCACCAATTTACAATAAGAAAACTCCAAAAGAAGACTTCTGAATTTTACCAATGGCAAAATAGACACAGTTAACAAAAGTCTCTTTTGCCCTTAGGGCAAATAAATACTTCTATTAACATTAATGTTATTTAACTTATAATTAGAGGGCACCTAGGACCATTAGAAACTTACTGCTTGTGCAGGATAAATGACTAATGTAAACCTACTTATTGTGACACAGATGGCATATTTTCTTATATACCGATGAGTATGATTGATCAGCTTATTTTTAACACATAGGGATGGGGGACGGGGAGCACACCAAATCTCACCAAAATATTAGTCTGTTACATTACTTTCAATAACACTTGCTTAAAAATAATTTTCTTTTACTTGGATTGTATGTGTGAGGAAGGTTGAAAATGATATGAGGAGACCTCCCATTCTTTCCTTCCCCTTCACCCCTATTTTGTGTAAACTTAAATATTATGTGCAAGTACAAAAAAAATAGGAAACTTGTAAGTTTAACAAGTTTCACCTCAACTCTGTATTGTGGGTAATAATGCTGAGTTGTATTTTAACCTATTCACCTCAAAAGCCATGCTTTTTCTCTCTTTGGAATTTTAGAACCCACTTAACATAACTTTTGTGTTGCGGTTGCAACTTACTTCTCAGTAGGGCAGGTTATCTATTTAACAGTAATGCATCTTTCAGAAAAACATTATCCAAGCCTGCCAGCCTCAAGTGTTCCAGAATGAGAGGCACTGTTATTTTTCTTACTGATATCACAGAAACAAAGACAAGTCAATTACCAGAATATAACTTTACCCAATAAAATGAAGCTAATGAATAGTCCCTTAACTTATTCTCAGTGAAACAGAAGTGGAAGGGGCTGGTTCTTCTTTGAGAGACTGCACTGTCTATTCTCTCTCTCTGTGTGTGTGTGTGTGTGTGTCTAATGTACTAGTGTGTCTAGCCAGAGTTTTCCCTAGTGGTACCTATCAGGGCAGCACATGTGCTATGCACTTCTTACATCCAGCTGAGGGTGTAAAGGGTGGAGTTGCCCCCATGCTCTCTTCAGTTCCTTCTTGCTACCTGTGGTGCTGTCTGTGGACTGTTGCTCAAGGTTTCCTTTTCTCCTCTGGGGAAAGCTTTTTCTTCATATTATAAATAGTAGTTTAGGGTATGCATGGGTTTTTTTTCCCCCTTGGCAATATTTCATTTCTGTTTTTGTAAAGGTTTTTTATGTTTACTTTTCCAAGCTTGTTTTTGCTTGGTACAAGGAGCTTGGTTATTCCCAAGTCGCTTGGTTTCAAGCACTGTTTCATGTGCAGGGTCTCAACCTGTTAGTGACCCTTATACCTGCTGCCTGCTTTGTCTTGGCCAGGGACATATTAGAGATAGGTGCTCTATTTGTAGATCTTTTAAAAAGAGGACCCAGAAGTCCAGGAACATTAGGTTGAGAGACTACCTCATGGAGTGTACCATGCTTCCCTCCTTGGACCTGGGTTGTCCAGACCCAGCACTTCTCTCTTGGCCTCAAGTGGTTCTCCTATGGCTCTTTCTGCTGTGTGGGGTCAGAGATTCTGCAACTGGAGAAGAAGTGTTTTCCTTCTCCGAGAACACATTGTAAGAGCCACAAGTCAGTCTCAGGATGAAATCTGACTTCAAAAGCAAAAGAGAGTTCCTCTTCTAAAGGGCACTTGGGACACTGTGAAGCTTCAGTAAGTCTTCAGGAAACCATTGTGTAGCAAGGTTAGAGTGTGTGTGGAGACTCGCAGCTTGTTGTTACCAATGGTTGGACTTCTACAGGAAGCTTAGTCATTGACTTGGTACCTCCTGAGGTAACATCGAGGCCAGCACAAGTGAGACTATTAGTTGAAGCACCAACTTTAGCACTGCCACAAGCAATTTTGCTACCGATGACAGCAGTAGCTGATGCAATGGCAAAGAACTTACTTAGGGGAATCCATACAAACCGTCTACTATGGCAGAATATTGAAATTCTGCTCAAGTCATGCAGTCGGTACCACAGTTAGTGCATTTTTTTGGTACTGGGCTCCCCTGCTTGGTACCAATCCCATCAGATACTTTTACTTCTATGGTCAGGAAATCTGTAGTACCAACTTCAAGACATGCAGTACCAGTGAGGCTTAAATCTCTTGTACCGGTTCTGAAGATAGAATCATAGAATATCAGGGTTGGAAGGGACCACAGGAGGTCATCTAGTCCAACCCCCTGCTCAAAGCAGGACCAATCCCCAATTTTTGCCCCAGATCCCTAAATGGCCCCCTCAAGGATTGAACTCACAACCCTGGGTTTAGCAGGCCAATGCTCAAACCACTGAGCTGTACATACAGCTACATCTCACAGCAGGAGTCTCAAACACGTGGCCCGTGGGCTGTAGTTATTTCCTGCGGCCTGCCATAGGCGCCGACTGCACTGGCAGCCAAGCTCCCCTCCCTCCCCCTGAGTGCGCTGCGTCCCCCCTCTTCCACCTACCTCTCAGTGCTTCCCACCGTCAAACAGCTGTTTGGCGGTGCTTAGGACTTTCCGGGAGGGAGGGAGGGAAGGAGGAGCGGGGATGTAGCGTGCTCAGGGGAGGAGGCGGGGAGGGGGTGGAGTTGGGGCGGGGAATTTGGGGAAGGGATTGGAATGGGGTCAGGGAAGGGGCGGGGCCTCACGGACTAGATGAGCAGTCTGAGGTATGAAGTTCGGCATGTATGATTCTTTGCTGTGAGTAGTTGGGAAGAACGTTTGTTAAAAGTGGCAACGTATTTTGTCTGAATAGTTACTTTAAAAAGTTCCTGCCATTACAGCTATGCTAATAGACTGTTAATGTAGATAATCATCAGTGTTACTGACCATATAAGGAATAGTTACAGGTGTTCATATTTTGTTAAAACCCCTCTTTGCGTTACAGTTTTAAAAAAGTTAATACATTGACTTTTAATAGCATACTATATTACCCTTCATTTTTTTCATTTTTGACTATACTTTTGTATCGTTGTATGAAAAGGTTTCAGTGATGCAGCCCTCGGGCCAATGTACTAATCCTCATGTGGCCCTCATGGTGAGTTTGAGATCACTGTCTCACAGAGACTGCTGTTTCTGTTTGTTGGATTCAGAGGAGGAGCTGTGTGTCTGTTTACTGAAGAGAAGATCTAGACTAGCTCCCACTCATTCTTCAGTGGCAAAATCTAGCACATGTCGTAGTCATCAGTACAGTAGCAGATCAAGAGAGAGATCACCATGGCTGTCTGCCAGGTGCTTGCCTGCCCCCTTTCCTCCCTCCCCCCCACCCCCCAATACCATACATAAAAATGGCCGTATGGGAACCCATGGGACATTCTGTCAGCTTCTGGATTGGGTTCCCAAGAGCAGTCTTAACAAAGCTCTTCAGTGCATCCCAATGACATAGAAGGTCCTGTGCCTAGTACAGGGCTTGGTAACAACCTGCCCCAGGTACCCAATCTTTTAGTACCCATGGTGCAACAACCGTTGGAGGTTGAGGACTCTTTTCTATATTGCAACAATTCATCTGCATCACCAGGCAAAGCCTTCTGTCCTGATTCATTTTCACCTATTCCAGATTACTTTAAAACATAGCAGGAGTTCATTAGCGGGATGATTAATTCCCTGTGAATCCAGGTGGAACTGGTCCAAGAAAACCCACGTAAGTCGGTGGACATTCTGCATCCTACCACCACAGGCAGCGGGCGGTGAGAAGGAACTGAGTTGGAGTTCCCTGTCCTTTTTTTCCCACTGGTTTACTGCGCCACGGCGAGATTTCTCTGTGTGCTTTGTAAATAGTTTTAACTCAGTAGTACCCTTTAGTTATTTAGTTAAATAGTTTAAGTAGTTTGTTGTTAGTTACCCTAGTGCTGTGCCTTCACCAGGTTTTAAACATGTCCTTCTTGCGGGGTGGCTATTAAGAATAGTGATCCCTGTAGTCTGTGTTTGTTGTCTCTGGCAGAGTGGCACATTAAAGAAAAATGCACTATCTGCTGTTTTTTCAAAAAGAGAGTGTATGTTGCAGTAAATCTATGTCTGAAGCAACACCTCCTGGAACAAGCCATGATGTCCAGTTCGGCTCTGGGACTACACAATTAAGTCAACCTAACATACATTGGCATACAGCCGCTGCACTAATTGCATAACTTGTGTGTCAATACTTTGCTCCTTGTGTCGGGGATGCGTGTACTCACCAGGAGCACTTGTATCAATTGTACTGTCACTGTGGGGCATTGTGGGATGGCTCCTGAAAGCCAGTAACAGTCAACATAAGCAACACAGTGTCTACACTGACACTGCATTCACCTGATTAAATTGACTTTGACTGTGCCGCTCATGGAGGTGGAGTTAAGTCGGCGTAGTGGGGCAGTTACGTCACTGGGAGAGAAATTTAAGTGTAGATGCTTCCAGAGTTAGGTCGATATAAGGTGCCTTGTGTCAACTTGACTCTGTAGTGTAAACCAGACCTAGGGCATTTTCTCCAGCCCAAAATTTTTTTGTGTACCCTCTGGTTTTTCAAAATGTGAACACCAGACCCGTACACAATATTTCAGCATCTGTATCACCTCCTACTCCTGTTCACTACTCCTCTATTGATACAACCAAGGATCACATTAGTCCTTTCCTCCAAAGCATCGCACTGGGAGCATATGGTGAGTTGCTTGTCCACTGACTCCTAAATCCTTTTGAGAATCACTGCTTTCCAGAATGGTCCCCTTTCTGTAGGTATGGCCTACAGTCCTTGTTCCTGGACTTCCCATTTGGCTGTATTAAAATATGCTTTTTTTTTTTATGGGCCCAATTTACCAAGTGATTCAGATCACGCTGTATGATTTCTGTTCTTGTTGTTTACCACTGTTGCATCTTTGTATCATATGCAAATTTTATAAGCAGTGATTTTTATATTTACTTCCAGATCATTGATGAAAATGTTGAATAGCTTTGGGCCTAGTATCAAGCCAGGCAGAACCCCACTAAAAACATTCCTATTCAGTGATGTTTCCCCGTTGACAAGTATTTTCTTAGATCTGTCAGTTAGCCATTTCTTAATCCATTTAACATGTGCTTTATTGATATTGTATAGTGCTAATTTTTTAATCAGAATGTCATGCTGTACTAAGTTAAATGCCTGACAAAAATCTAAGTATATTATATCTATGCACATATAGGTTTGTTGGGCAAAACTTTTCCATAAAACCATGTTAATTGGCCTTAATTATACTCCTATTGTTTAATAATTCTGTTAATTTTAATCCTGTATCAGCTTTTCCATTATTTTGCTTGGGATTGATGTCCAGCTAACCAGCCTATAGTTACCTAGGTCATCACACTTGTCTATTCTGAATACTGGCACAACATTAGCACTCTTCCAGTGTTCTGGAGTTTTTGTTTTATTTCAGGATTAAAAATCCAACACTCTTGGGCTCAAGTCATGTGGGCTTGCTGATTTAAAAATATTTACTCCTAGTACCTATTGTCTAACATCCTCCTTGGTTACTAGTGGACTGGAAAGTGCTTTATTTTCCTCATGTGAGGCAAGTAGATCATCTAGCTTCTTTCCAAATACAAAAAAGATACATTTATTGAACGCTTCTGCCTGTTCTGCATCATCATTAACAATTTTACCATCTCCATCTAGTAAGGGGCCTATACCATTGCTAGAATTTTTATGATCTTCGTATACTTAAAAACAAACAGAAATGGTTCTTCTCATTGTCCTTAACCCTGTCTGCCTTGGGTTTGACATGGCCTTAGTTTCCCTTGTCAGTTTTATGCACTGCATAACTTCTACTTTTATAGTAATTGCTATCCATTTCCCCTTATTTCCATTTGTTATATGTTGCTTTTTTATTTTGAACTGCTGACTTCACTTTGCCAATGAACCAGATAGGCTTTTAGCTAAAGTTGTCATCTTTCTTGATTGTGAATTGTATCTTTTTGTCCATCTACTAAACTCCTTTTACAGAACTCCCAATTTGGTTGTATAGAAAACATATGCCACAAAAACTGTCATGGTCAGCCCATCCCTCCCTCCAAAACTAGAATGATCTCTTCTTTTTATTTGAATGTAATATAGATATGAACCTTGCTCTGCCTTAACTTGCATTTGGAGTGGATGTATGTGATCAGGGATATTTAGAAGGATGTTGCATTGTGTGCTAACATCTCATACCTGTAATTGTGGTTGCCCTGCTTAAATATCTGAGAGTCAACAACAGTGAATGCAGTGTCGTAGTCGTGTTGGTCCTAGGAGATTAGAGAGACAAGGTGAGAGAGGTAATATCTCTCTCTCTTATTGGGCCACCTTCTGTTGGTGAGAGAGACAAGCTTTCATGCTTATAAAAAGGTCTTCAGGTCTTCTAGAATAATGTGGTCCAACAAAAGATATTGCCTCACCAGTAGTAGTGAAGCTATTTAAAGCTAAATATGAGGAGGTACATATGAAACTGTACTTTTCAAGGAGGACTGCTAAATCTTGGCCATGTCCCTAAAACAAAATCCCCTATATGCCTTGGGAAACTGGACCTTGTTTCTGTGGCAAAATCCCTGCATTCTGCAACAGTTTGGTGTGGCAAACTGCAAATTCTGTGACAGATTCATTTCAGAAATCAATTAATTATAGTGCTCCTGTGTCTTGATGTTGTATTCATTTTTTCACATTAGAATGAGGTGATAATTTTTTTGGTATACTGCAAATTTTTATAATGGCAAAAACATAAGTTAGGGGAAAACTGGAGGCTTTGACACTTAGCACCTTGCACACAGTTTGGAGGCTTGTGTGTGTTTTAAGTATATTAACTAAATTTTTCAGCTAAAATTATCTGCAAGAAAAAAGTATTGGTAGTTAAAATTATCCTGAAGAGTTTGAGAATACCCTCGCTGATATTGACTAGGGCAGTTAACGCCTCTGTTCTTTCAGTCTTCCTGCAGACTCAAGGAAATAGTATACATTTGTTTAATTTATTTTTTAACAGTTGTGATGAGTAGAAAGATTTTTGTTTAGCTTCTGGAGGGCAGTACTGTGGCAAAGGTGAATTTTGCAGCAGATTCCTTGTCCATCACTAAATATATGGAACCCTGCCCTTAAATTTCCTTTACTCTTTCATTTCCAGCTTTTCCTCTCTACATAACTGTCAGTGTTCTATTTTACAGGTTTCAAGACCCAGAGGAGGCACGTGACCAGTTTCATCTTGCCAGACTGAACTGCAAGAAATTTGCTTTCGTGCACGTAGCTTTGGCACAATTCGAACTGTCACAAGGTATGTGTCTAATATTAGAAGCTTTTTCTTTTTTTTTTTTAAATCAGTATAATTAAGAAAATAGAATATTGTGTAGTAGGTACTTAATCAGGAAAATTTAAGAATTTAGAAAGTACTTTTTCCTTCCATTTGATCTAAAATGCCCTGGTTTCTTCCCTTCAGAAAAGTGTGGGTTTTTTTCATTTTAGTAGAACGTGTGTCTCAGATTTGTTTTAGAAAGTGTGTTCTGTTGAATATGGTATATTTAGGACTGATTACTGAAGCCTACATAATCCATATAGTTAGAGCAGATTTTCCAACATTTTCTAGTATAGCTTCATATGAGATAGGAGAGACTTTGTAATACTGCTTCACTGCCTAGAAGTCCGAGATATGATGATTGTCTGCACAAAATTTTTCTATGGAAACTGGTTAATGTGGCGTGTGAAGACTTGCCTTTTCTGTGAAGTTTTTTCCACCAGTACAAAGAAGGGTCTCCATCTTTCAATCAAGAACAGGGCAGCCAATCCAAAAAGTATTTTGGGTCAATCATCTCCCCTCACACCCTGTAGTTTTTAACTCCTAATTAATATCTCTGACAAACTTCTAAACAACTCTCAACTGAAATTAGAAAAATCGAGGAAGAGGCAGGTTAGCTATCTAAGTGTATGTCTACACTATGAAATTAGGTTGAATTTATAGAAGTCGGTTTTGTAGAAAGCGTTTTTATGCAGTTGATTGTGTCTGTCCCCACACAAATGCTCTAAGTGCATTTAGTTGGTGGAGTACATCCACAGTACCGAGGCAACCGTCGACTTCCAGAGCGTTGCACTGTAAGTAGCTATCCCCCAGTTCCTACTGTCTCTGCGCCAATTTGAATTCTGGGTAGAAATACCATTCCTGATGGGGCAAAAACATTGTCGGGGGTGGTTCTGGGTACATATCATCAAGCCCCCCCCTTCCCTCCCTCCCTCCTGGAAAGCAAAGGCAGACCATCCTTTCGCGCCTTTTTTCCTGGGTTACCCGTGCAGATGCCATACCATGGCAAGCATGGAGCCCGCTCAGCTCACTGTCACTGTATGTCTCCTGGGTGCTGGCAGACACGGTACTGCATTGCTACACAGCAACAGCTCATTGCCTTTTGGCAGCAGACAGTGCAGTATGACTGGTAGCCATTGTCACCGTACTCCAGGGTACTCTTTTAGCTGACTTCGGTGAGGTCGGTCAGGGATGCCTGGGAAGACATGGGAGTGACTCAGCCAGGTCATTTCCCTTTTAAGTTTAGTCTCATGGCAATTCAGTCCTGCCAGCAGTCGTACTACACCGTCTGCTATCAGCAAGATGTATAAAGATAGATGAAGTGGATCAAAACAAGAAATAGACCAGATTTGTTTTATATTCATTTTCTCCCCCCTTCCTTCCTCCCTCTGTGAAATCAACGACCTGCTAAACCCAGAGTTTTGAGCCCTATCCTTAAGGGGGCCATTCTGTTTCTCCTTGATGCAAAGCCACCCCCTTTATTGATTTTAATTCCCTGCAAGCCAACCCTGTAAGCCATGTTGTCAGTTGCCCCTCCCTCCGTCGGAGCAAAGGCAGACAATCGTTTTGCGCCTTTTTTCAGCGCAGACGCCATAGCGCTGGGAACATAGAGCCAACTCAGATCACCACGGCAATTATGAGCACAAAAAAACACCACTCGCATTATCCAGCAGAATATGTAGAACCATAACCTGCAAGAAAAGTGAAACCAGGAGAGGAGGAGGTGACTGCAGCGCGGTGATGAGAGTGATGAGGACATGGACATAGACTTCTCACAAAGTACGGGCCCCTGCAGTGTGCACATCATGGTGTGGAACGCCAATTCTGGGCCCTGGAAACAAGCACAGGCTGGTGGGACCGCATAGTGTTGCAGGTCTGGGATGATTCCCAGTGGCTGCGAAACTTTCGCATGCGTAAGGGCACTTTCATGGAACTTTGTGACTCGCTTTCCCTTGCCCTGAAGCGCAAGAATACCAAGAGAAGCGAGTGGTGATAGGCCTGTGGAAGCTTGCAACGCCAGACAGCTACCGGTCAGTCGGGAATCAATTTGGAGTGGGCAAATCTACTGTGGGGGCTGCTGTGATGCAAGTAGCCAACGCAATCACTGAGCTGCTGCTATCAAGGGTAGTGACTCTGGGAAATGTGTAGGTCATAGTGGATGGCTTTGCTGCAATGGGATTCCCTAACTGTGGTGGGATGATAGACGGAACCCATATCCCTATCTTGGCACCGGAGCACCAAGGCAGCGAGTACATAAACCGCAAGGGGTATTTTTCAATGGTGCTGCAAGCACTGGTGGATCACAAGGGACGTTTCACCAACATCAACGTGGGATGGCCGGGAAAGGTACATAACGCTCGCATCTTCAGGAACTCTGGTCTTATTGAACAGCTGCAGCAAGGGACTTACTTTCCAGACCAGAAAGTAACCTTTGGGATGTTGAAATGCCTATAGTTATCCTTGGGGACCCAGCTTACCCCTTAATGCCATGGCTCATGAAGCCATACACATGCAGCCTGAACAGTAGTAAGGAGCAGTTCAACTATAGGCTGAGCAAGTGCAGAATAGTGGTAGAATGTGCATTTCGGCATTTAAAAGTGCGCTGGCGCAGCTTACTGAGTTGTTTAGGCCTCAGCGAAACCAATTTTCCCATTGTTGTTGTTACTGATTGTTTGCACTCCACAATCTCTGTGAGAGTAAGGGGGAGACGTTTATAGCAGGGTGGGAGGTTGAGGCGAATCACCTGGTCGCTGATTACGCGCATCCAGACACCAGGGCGGTTAGAAGAGTACAGGAGGGCGCAGTGCGCATCAGAGAAGCTTTGAAAACCAGTTTCAGGAATGACCAGGCTATAGTGTGAAAGTTCTGTTGTTTCTCTTTGATGGAAACACCGCCCCCACGCCCCGGGTTTACTCTACTTTCCTGTAAGCTAAGCACCCTCCCTTCAATCACCACTTGCAGAGACAATAAAGTCATTGTTGCTTCACATTCATGCATTCTTTATTTATTCATCACACAACTAGGTGGTTAACTGCCAAGGTAGCCCGGGAGGGGTGGTGGAGGAGGGAAGCACCAGGTGCGGTGGTGGAGGAGGGAAGGACAAGGCCACACAGCACTTTAAAACTTATTGAATGCCAGCCTTCTGTTGCTTGGGCAATCCACTGGAGTGGAGTGGCTGGGTGGCCGGATGCCCCCGCACCGCATTCTTGGGTGTCTGGGTGAGGAGGTTATGGAACTTGGGGAGGAGGGCAGTTGTTTACATAGGGGCTGTAGCGGCGGTCTGTGTTCCTGCTGCCTTTCCTGCAGCTCAATCATACACTGGAGCATATGAGTTTGATCCTCCAGCAGCCTGAGCATTGACTCCTGCCTTCTTTCAGCAAGCTGACGCCACCTGCCATCTTCAGCGTGCCACCTCTCCTCGCGGTCATATTGTGTTTTCCTGCACTCTGAGATTGTCTGCCTCCATGTATTTTGCTGTGCTCTGTCAGTGTGGGAGGACAGCATGAGGTCAGAGAACATTTCATTGTGAGTGCAGTTTTTTTCGCCTTCTAATCTTCGCTAGCCTCTGGGAAGGAGAAACATATGCAGCTGGTGGAGGAAATAAAAGGGAGAGTGGAAGTTAAAAAGACCCATTTTATAGAACAATGGGTAGACTCTTTCACGGTAAACCTTGCTGTTAACATTACAGAGCACATGTACTTTCATTAAAAGGTCGCATTTTGCCTCTTATTGTGGGTATGCCGGTTTGGTGTGAAAGATCACTCACGCAGGGCCAGGCAACTGAATTCGGCTTGCAGGCAGCCATGGTAAGCCACAGTCTTTTGGCTTCTTTAACCTTCATAACATGTGGGAATGGTTTCAAACAGCAGCGCCCTCATTTCCCATACGAAGTAGCCATTGGGTTGGCCATTTAAAATGGGTTGGCAATTTAAAAGGAGAGGCTGCGGTTTCTGGGTTAATGCATGCAGCCAGTGGAGTTATTTCCCGTGGCCTGCCATAGGCACCAACTCCACTGGTGGCGTTGGGGCAGGGACTTGGGGGAATGGGTTGGAATGGGGGGTGGGGGAGGGGTGGGAAGAAGCGGGTCAGGGACGGGGCCTCATGGACTAGATGAGCAGTCTGAGGTATGAAGTTCAGCATGTATGATTCTTTGCTGTGAGTAGTTGGGAAGAATGTTTATTAAAAGTGGCAACGTATTTTGTATGAATAGTTACTTTAAAAAGTTCCTGCCATTACAGCTGTGTTGATGGACTGTTAGTGTAGATCATCATCAGTGTTACTGACCCATAAGGAGTTGTTACAGGTGTTTATATTTTGTTAAAACCCCTCTTCGCATTACAGTTTTAAAATAGTCAATACATTGACTCTTAATAGCATACTATATTACTCTTCATTTTTTTCATTTTTGACTATACTTTTGTATCGTTGTATGAAAAGGTTTCAGTGATGCGGCCCTCGGGCCAATGTACTAGTCCTCATGTGCCCCTCGTGGTGATTTGAGTTTGAGATCCCTGGTCTAGAGCATTCTCTCTGTTGTAAAGATGGAAAATAATACAAATACTTAATGCAGCATGTGACCTTTATGAAATATTTGTGAAGCTTGTGTTGACCTAAGAAGTTGAAATGTTCCCCCAATTCTATATATAATTAAAACAGCAGCACCTTTTTAACCCAATAACATTTTTGAAAAGCTCAGTGATGCAGTGTATTTTTTTTAAGTGATTTTAATAGATTAGGGCTTAACATAGGTTGTCATAATTTAAAATTTAATTTTATTCAGGTTTATTTTGTCAAAGGAAAATGGTTAAATATCTTTTTTTTGATATCCAGGGTGGATAAAAATTGTGTTATGGAAAGAGATTCTCTCATCAGGTTTGTATTCAGTCTCTAAACCCATGATATCCGTACTCACTGATATTGCTGGTCTGTGCTCAGTGCAATGCTCCTGCATACACTGTATAGTTGGCATCTATAGTCACTACTTTGTTACAAACTACAGTAGGTAGATGATAGCAGGAGTTCTCAAACTTTATCATACTATGGAGCATGTCTTAATAAAGAGTGGCTTATGAAACACCTGTGTTATGATCAAACAAAATTCCTGAAGTAATTACAGGACTTAATTAAATGGAAAAATAAAGGGAAAGGTGTTTATGTATTTTAGCAACACTTAATATAGTAAGTGTAGCCTTTCTTGGAGAAAGTTAATCGGTGTCTTCGGTTTCACAGGCACCCCTCCTTGTCTGTTCTGTTCCTTTATTCTGGTCTCTAGCCCATAGTTCCCTTGTTATTACCCATAATATGTATGACATATTACCCAACTGCTTTGTTTTATGCTCCCCTAAACGTTCCTCTCCTCCTGGAGAAACTGCCTCCAGTACTTGGCAGTGACTCTTTTTTCCTTTTTTTGAATGTCACAATGGCCCCTAGAGACGGCAGCTAGACTTTCTCGTTACGTATACCTCCGCTTACAGAGAACTAGATTCTTCTTTCTAGATATTGGAGGCTATGAGGGAATGTGATAAATAATTATGCCTGGTCACTGACTTAATTAGTTGCTCCAACAGCTCCTCCTCCTCTTTTGTCTTCATTTACAAAAACTTACTGAATATTTGTAAATGCAATAGTTGTTAGCATTCATTATAGGAAGCTACTTCCAAAAATACCCAACTCTGAATAGTAAGGTTGCAAAGTCAAGCATTCAAAAGTAGAAAATGCCAGAATTAAGGTTGTCCATACAGCCTTAATTTGACACCCTTGTGTGTATACATAATGAAAGATTTTTAATAGCATGATCACATAGTTGTATCCCCTGACCACCACAGGACCTCATCTTATTCAGTGCTCAGAAATCAATATGGGCATTAATCAGGGTCGTATAGTGAATGAGGCTGTCTGTAGGGCCCCTGCCTTATTAGTTGAAGAAGCTGGAAAGTGTGTAGTGAATGAGGTTGGGGATTGTTGAAAGGGAAAGAAGAAGGTGAAATACTCCCAAGGTCACTGCCAATCTGACTTGGGGGAAAATTCCTTTCCTTTGGCACATATGGCAATCAGTTAGACCCTAGATATGTGAGCAAGAACCAACCAGCTAAGCACATGAGAGAGAGAGAGAGAATGCTTGGTGTCACCTCGGACCCTTGGACCACCTGGCAGTGTTCCATCTCCAGCCATGTCCATCCTTCAGAGGAAGGAGACCAAAAACTTCTGAGAATGCACTGTGGTGGTGAAGGAACTGGTGACCAATTGAAGCCATGAAGCATGAGCTTTAGGAACATAAAATAGGTGTCTACAGAGTTAGGAGGCTACTGAGTGGGGGATTTGAGGATATTTGTGTTGCCTAAAGTGTCAGTTAGGCACCCGAGTCCTGTTGTAGAGCTGGCCCTAATTGTGTTCCTCATTTTTTGGGTGCCCAAAATGAGAGAAGGGGCCAGATTACAGGTGCTCAGCATTTGTGACTTCAATTAAAGTTAAGTGGAGCTGTGCTTTGAGCATATGAAGTGCTATGTACTCTAGAAAATCAGGACTTAAGTGTCTCAAATTGAGCATCCAAATTAGTGGACACTTTTGACCTTAATCTCTCTGTGCCACAATTCCTCACCTATAAAATGGGGATAATAATAGAACCTATTCTCACCAGTGTTGTGGAAAAAAATTCATTAATGTTTGTGATACTCTTGGATAGTATGGTGAAAGCACCATAGAAACGCCTGAGAGGAAATTAATTTTGTGTTCAGTGCAGGGTTTGAATGGTGTGCAGTTAATAAAGCCTGGGGCCACATACTGAAAGAGAAAGATAAGAAATCTTGAATAACTATCCATTCACTTGAATCAGGTATGAGTCCTCTGGGGGGAACAATAGTAGTGAACATATAATTAAAGACTGTATCATAATGGACATGCACAAGGGGGTAAATTAAGGCTGCATGTACAACCTTATGTATGGCATTTTAGAATTTGACTGCTTGACATTGCAACCTTAATGTTCTTTTAATGTAGGTTATTTTGGATGTAATTTCCTAATTTTAAAAACAAGCAAATAATAATTCCAGTATGTGGACCCATATTAACCCCCAGCTTGGGTAATCAGCAGGATATGACATTTAGATCCACAGCACAGCTCCCTACCACTTCTATTAACAGAGTAAATGGTAATAGTAATAGGCTGAGTATATGGATAAGGCACTAGAGGGGGACCAGATTTACTTGATTACTTGTTCAAAGCACTGTACAGATAAGTACTATCAGATGCTAAGTATTTCACACTGGTTCTGGGTAAGTGATAGTGGGGAGGGCAGGTGAAATTTGGCCAAGGTCGGCTTTTTTCCTGGGGGGTGTGTGTGCGTGTGTGTGTCTCTCTCTCTAATGCACAATTTTATAATAATTATCTATGTATATATGTATGTATTTTAAAGCAAATTCTGTTTTTAGCAAAAACTTTAATATACTCACTAAATATCTCTTGTATTTATATATTAGAAGTGGAAATAATATGCTGAGCACAATTCCTTCTCTCTTAATTAAACAATATTCTTCCTCCTCATCCTTCCCCCGGATTCCTCATGTGTGGTTTTTGTTTAGCTTTGTTTTCCTGGTGTAGCTTCCTTAGTGGACTTCTCACTTTTGTTTCTTATTCCTTATCTAGTTTTGCTGGATTTATTTAAGTCACAACTTCTATTTGTGTGCTCTTCATGAATCAAAATTTACAGGGATTATAGAGACTGTTTTTATCAGACCTAGGAAGTCATTATAGAATCTTTTACTTTTAAAATATGCCTTTTCTTTTCTGGGATACATCTTAGAAAGTCACTGTTTTTTTAGAACATAAAACAATGTAGTGGGTTGTAGTTGTAGCTGATGAGTAAATGCCAACAGTGATGCAATACACAACTTCAAGTGAAAATATGTCTGGCTTTTCCTATTTCCTCTGTCATAATTTTTGCTTTATGAGGTGGGTGGGCAATCAGTGTCTCTTTGATAAATTGGAGATCACAAAATCAGTAGTGGATTTGGAATACGCTGATCTTGAGAGGGTAATGCAAAGCACATACCAAACAAAATGCTAATACAAAAGGAGCTTAAGAGCATATTGCCTGTTAGTTTAATTGGTATCTTTTGTATTCACTAAACTTGTAATTAATTCTCTGTCCCTTACTGCTTACTAGGAAATGTAAAGAAGTGTAAACAGCTTCTTCAAAAAGCTGTGGAATGCTGTGCAGTTCCACCAGACATGTTGGAAATTGCTCTACAAAACCTACACTTGCAGAAAAGGCAGTTGCTTTCAGATGAAGAGAAAGAGAACTTCACAGGTTAGTGCATTTCAGTATTCTAAAGTTACAGTTGAGCTTAAATATTCATTTTGTTTTTTGAATGATGCAATAATAGTACTAATATAGTTGGAAGGATCTTCTAGAGGATGAAGCACTGGACTGAGATTTGAGACCTGTGTTCAGTTCTTCGTTGGGTCACAGACCTTTGCAAATTGACTTAAGTTACCCGGTGTCTCCATTCCTCATCTGCAAATGGGAAAAATAGTTCCATATCTCATAGGATAAAATCCATAAATGATTGTGGTTCTTGAATGCTGTTTGTTGGTGAGGGCCATGTAAATACCTAGATAGTCCTTTTATTCTAACATTTAAAAAAATGTTGTGATATAGTGCCTTTAGTTCTAGTTAAGAAGGCCAAGATGGAATTCCTTTTCTAATGTGTAATATTGTAATAGGATGGCAGAATCAAAGATTCTGCTTAAGAATCCTCTAAGACTAAGTCATCATGATGTTAGGTGTTTGGAACCTGCATAGAAATGTGGCATCTTTACTGCTGGGCAACTGGAAGGTGCATTTTGTTAACTCAAAGCAGGATATAAGAGGGTTGATTGGGAGAGTATTAGTGGAGAAGGTACTAGGGTTTGGGACATGACGCTTCTGCCAGGAACTACGAACAGTTGAGCTTGGGCAAAACGTGTAGGCTGAAGAGGTTCCATTTGGATCATCAGTGAAGTTAAACTCTAGGAAAGGGGTCAGTCTGGATTGCATAATGTATTTATCCCAGTCAGATTAGGATAGGAATTACATCTCTTTACAAATACAAATTTGAACCACTTTATCACGAACCCAGGTTTTCTGCTTCCTGAGCTCAGGTAATTGCTGGCACCACTGAACTAAACACATGGAAATGTTTATATTATCATGTCTTACTCTGCTCCCTTATTCCCAAGACCTTGTCCCCAGGAACTGGGTGCTCATTGATAAATATGGTAGGTACTCTACAAAGGCCACTGTGAGAAAACCCAGTCAGCACAGCTCTACTCCAGACTTGGTTAATGAACTTTTGCTTTATTACTTACTAGTAAACCCTTGAAAGAGCTCATTTACTGTGCATCTAAAAGTACCCTCTTTACCCTCTCAAGCACAGGAAAGCCTTAGTACAGATCCCAGTTCAGATTTCCTTCTCAGAAGCTGCTGGCTCCTGTGTCCTTTGGACTTGGTCTCAATGACACCTTCAGATAGCCTAAACTCCTATAGTCTCTGTTGTTTTGAGAGGCCATTCCTGGAACCTTCAGGCAGGACCTGGAAAATACCCGTTTCTAGCTGGCAAGCCTCACTCAGCCTTCCACTAGTCCTCACCAAAGGCTGGCATTTGAATGAACATTCCACGTTGGCTCTTAGCAAACAAATGGGCCCTTACATAGTCACCAGATGTTAAATCACTCTCCTGTCCAACCATAGGTTTTACTACTACTTTGAGTGGTGTTCCTATCGGTGCTCCGTTGTAGGTGTGTGTGCACCCCACACTGCTGATTGGAGAATTTCAATAGCAGTCCATTCTGCCCACACACGCATGGCTACTCACCCGCCATGAGGCTAGTCAGCATGCGTGGGCATTTCCCTCTCAGTTTCTTCTCCACCAGTGCTGGCTAGAGACAGAGATGAGAGCTGTCCCTTAACGGATCATTAGCCCCCCATAATTTTGCAAATTTAGCTTCACTTTAAGTCTTTTTTTCTTTTGGCCATGCCAAAAAAAAAAAAAAAGAAGAAGAAAGAAAAGCTTTGCCTCCTGTCAAACCGGGGATGGGGGTACATAACAAGATTATGCCTGATTCCCCAGGCTTCCAGAAGTGTCTGAGCTGCAAAGAATCCATCCTGGTAACAGACGGACACTTACAGTGTATTTGCTGCTTGGGGGAGCAGCACAATCCATAAAAGTGTGATTGGTGCCAGCAGCTAAAATCCTGTCCAGGAAGGATAGAGAATTCAGGCTTAAACTCCAGCTCATGGAGTCTGACCTTCAACCTCTGAAGTCCCGGCGAGAGCTATCACTGCAACCTTCTACGTCAAAGGCAGGTGATTCCAAGGAGATGAGTCACTCACTCAAGTTCTCTAAGAAAAGGTCTGAGAGTCCCCACAGCGAGCACAGATCAAGCCAGAAACGTTCCTCATCTCCATCGCTATAATCGGCACTGAAGCCAAGTAGACAGAGTACCCAGGGCCCGCAAGGTATTGAACCGACTGCAAGTTGGTCAGGCCAAAGAGTGGGCACTGTAAGGAAGCTCTGGTACTGAGAGGACGTGAAAAACATAAGAAATCCTGCCCAGGGAAGGCTACGTCATGCGGTCAACAGCACCAACGCTGGTGCATGTCGCACCAGCAGACCATATGGTCAGGCCCGTGTCACTGTCTTTGTCGGTACAAGCCACTCTGCACTAACAGCTAAAGGCATTGACACCCTCCATACTGACAGAATTCCAGTGAGTATCTGATCTCTCCATATCTGATGCACCAGACTCACCCATAGTCCGCACCAGAACTCCAGTACCCAGCTCCCCCAGGGCATTGGAATTGATGGCCTCTCCGTGCCACCCACCACCCTTCTTCTCAGAGGCATCGGAGAGTGAGCAAGAAGACCTGGTTTCCCAATGCTCCTCATATCCACCATACTGACCTCAATTCCAGCATGGGCAACAAGCACAGCACCCGCTAGCTCCTCAGCTTCCTTGGTATGGGCAGCCCTGGTATCAGCCGCCAACCCTGTACCCCAATGGCCATATTGAGACCCCTGGCAAGCCTAGAGACAGCAAACCTCCCTGGCCCCCAGTGTAATACAGCAAGCTGGGAGATGCCCTCCTTCAGTGGCAGCATCAAGGACCACAGACTCATACAACTGATGGAGGAAATCAAGCCTGAAGCAGAAAGAGAGGATACCCTTCAAACCCGCCTACCATCCTCCTTGCTTGATGAGGCGGTGATGCCCCCTCTGCCATCCACGGTGGATGACTTCAAGTCCTTTCAGAACTGGGCCCAGAGGGTTGCAGAAGCCCTACAAATTCAACTATGTGAGGTGATTGAAGCCCACAACAAACTGGCAGATATTCTACATGCTTCCACCTCTGCGAGTGGCACTCCCTGCCCATGAGGTGCTTCTGGACCCTGCCAGAATCGTATGGCAGACCTCAGCCTCTGCCCTGCCAGCCTGTAAGCGGGCAGACAAAAAGTACTATATGTTGGCGAAGGGCACAGAGGTTCTGTTTTCTCGCCCACCTCCAAACTCTATTATCGTGGATGTGGCTAATTCTAGGAGCCACCAATACCAATCTAGGTCTACTCCATCTAATTGGGATGGGAAACGCTTAGACCTGTTCAGCAGGAAAGTGCACTCAGCTGCCACTCTGCAGTTGCAGGTGGCTGGCTACCAGGCCTTATTGGCCAAGTAGGACTACTAGAATTATGGGAAGTTACATTCTTTTATTGATCAGCTGCCAGATTCCCACAACGACCAATTCTCGGCCATAATCAATGAGGGCCAACTCATTGAGCAAAGACAGCCCTCCAATCCGTTCTACATGGGGCAGATATGGTGTCACGCTCAATTTCCACTCTGGTGGTTATGAGAAGGGCTTTGTGGCTGCAGCCATCAGATTTCCCCAAAGAGGTCCTGGTGGCAGTGGAGGACTTCCCCTTTGAGGGAACGAAGCTGTTCGCCAAGAAGATGGGTGCGTCTGTTCACACACCAAAAGATTCTTGGGTGACCTGCCGCTCATTGGGAATTTACATACTGGCCCAAAAGAGGAAATACAGCCCTCAGCCACAATTTAAATCCCGTTCGTCACAATATATGTCTCAATATCAATCTCAGAGGCCCTACAACCTCAAAGGAAGAAATAGAGATTCCCTAAGAAGCAGCATTCGGGACCACAGCCTTCTTCGTCACAACCATCAATGGGTTGGTTGAGGTGCCAGTAGAACACACTCTCCCCAACCACATGCTGGGAAATCCCACTCCTTCTTTCAGAGATCACCCCTCCCCATTCCGCAGTTCCTGGGAACAGATAACCTCTGATAAGGGGGTTTTGGAAATTGTCCAGAGTGGATATGCAATCCATTTCTCTTTACTTCCTCCTCTCAGACACCCTAACCCTAACTCTTCTCTCTCCCTTTTCAGGGATCCTTCTCACAAGAGTCTACTATGCCAAGAGGTGAACCATCTCCTCAGCATAGGAGCTATAGATCCAGTACCCATGCATCTCAGGGGCAAAGGCTTCTGCTCCTGATACAGAAGAAAAAGGGAGGTTAGAGGCTTATACTGGACCTCAGAGCTCTCAACAGTTTTGCCAAAGCGCAGAAATTCAAGATGGTCATTCTATCAGCAATTGTCCCAGGACTAGAAGAAGGGGATTGCATCTTGAAGATAGAGGGCCAAGAAGCATACTTCCATCATACCAAGTCATAGGCATTACCTCAAATTTATGCTGGGCCAGGACCACTACCGGAGCACAGAGTTTTCAGAACCCAAAGCAGTGGTAACTTAGCTGTTTCTCTCCAGGCAGTGCCAGGAATAAATCAGTGGGGACACAGTTCCTCCTTCTGATATATGATTGATACAAACCAGAGTGCTTTTACCTAAACTACTTTTTATTAGATCTTAAGCACACATACACATATATGCTCTTACAGTAGGTTCAGAGGAGCATCTCCATTCTGTGGATGTCAGACGTTCCCGTGCATTCTATATTTAGAGAACCAAACCATTCCGTAGATCCACTCAACTCTTTAAAACCAAAGTTGATAGGATAAAAGGTTTCTCCATCTCAGCTCAGAGAATCTCCTTCTGTATCATTTGGTGCATTTGCGCATGCTACAAACAGTGGATATTCCACTGCCAGCTATACTGACTGCCCATTCCACGAGGGCTCAAGCTTAATCATCGGCATTTCTGGCCCAGGTCTCTATACAGGACATCTGCAGAGCAGCAACTTGGTTGTCAGTGCATAAGTTTTCTGCCCACTAGGCCATTACAAGTGAGGGACAAAGCCAGTTTTGGTCAAGTTGTTTTGCAGTCATCGTGTCCATGAACTCTGACCCCACATCCTATGCTACTGCTTGGGAGTCACCTACAACGGAATGAACATATGCAAGCACTCAAAAAATGGTTGCTAACCTACCTGTAACTGTTGTTCTTTGAGATCTGTTGAACATGTCCATTCCACCACTCATACTGCTACCCCCTTTGGAGTTGGCCAGAAAGAAAGATCTGTGTGGGTGCAGGTCGGCCAGGCCTTTTATACTGGCACTATGAGTACACTGCACTAGAGGGTGCCAGAGTAGACCCGACAGATACCACTGGGGGAAAAAGTTCCAGCAACTGTGCTCGAGGCGCACGCGCACACACGGACAACATGGATATGTGCAACACATCTTGAAGAACAACAGTTACAGAGAGGCTAGTAACCGTTTTTTTCCTTCAGCAACTTATTCATTGATGTGTATTAAAATCCTACAGTTAATGTAACCTTAGGGCAGTTTCATATTTTGAAATATGTAATATATTTCATTGGTAGTCACTGAATAATTCAAACTACTTGTTAACTTACTTATAGTATCAAGCACACAAGAATCTGGACCACAAAACATGGCTGGAAATCTCCGAAGTAGGAAAAAAAGTGATTCTGGTGAAATTTCTGCTAATGCCCCCAGATCTTCTCTTGGGTAACAACTTAAATTCTTATATTTTTATTCAAAGTGTTGGGGGGTTTTTTGTTGGTTTTTTTGTTTTTTACTGCTGAGATAACTGTAGTGTATTTCCTTATTTTTTAGGGAGAAGAACAACTCTCCACAAGAGTCTGATGCAGTCCTGGCTGGCCGCAATCCCTTAAAGCAATTAAACAAATCTAACCAGGTGGAAGCTTTTTCAATGCTCACTTCTTTCTCCTCTCGTGCCCCCCCTTCTCCCTTTTTCAGATTTGATAACTTTCAATTTGTTTAAATGTTTAGGTGTGCCCATTTGGGAGAGTTCCTGTTAAATTAGTAACTGATGCTGTAGATACTGTGAAGAAGATGGATGCTCCACTTGCAACTAGTGTTACAAAGAGGTATAGTTAGTTATATTAATCTTGTTGCAAAACAATAGATTTTAATCCTTCTCTTCTTTAAAGATAGAACTGACAAGTGTTTTCAGGACATGGACAACTTTGTTGGACATAACTGCCAATGATGACTATAGGCCAAAAAAAAATTAAACCTATTTTATTACCATAGGTATGAATACAAGGTACACTAACTTTTTCAAATGACCGTTCAAGTACAGGAGTATAGGTAGGCTTGGAAGGATTAGATTTTTATTGGTAAATGTTAGTAAACATCAATTTCACCATGTGCATGCAAATTAAGGAAAATATATTTCCATAGATAATTATGGAAATGTACAATTAGGTAAAGTAAGAAAAATGCTGCTTGAAAACTTAGTTTAAGGATATTTATTTTGTGTATGTTAATTTTTGTTTTAATAGTTATAAAGCTTTAACATTTTGAATTTGTGCCTATCATTAAATAATTTTTTGATCCCCTCCCGTAATTTCCTGTAACTGTGAAAAATTAAATCCATAAAAATCTAAAAAAGCTTAAGAAACATATCTATTATTATTATTCAAAACTGTTTTTAAAAAAAGGGGGAGGGAGGGCAAACAAAAATCTCATTCTTCCAAACCTACATATGTACCCATTTACTAGGGAAGCAAACCAAGTAGAACTCCTCATATGGAGGGGCTTCTGCCACCTCATGGGATAATGTGTCATCTGTTTAGATTTTTATATTGTACTCATCAGTGTGCTATCGGAGCGTTCTCACTGCTCCTATTATTTTGTGACTTCTGTTCAGCGTTTGCACAACTAGCTCAAAACAGGTGAACATTTGTCCCTAAATTTTGAAGTTTTTTTACTGTTAACATTGTCTTTTATATAAACAGGCAGATATCTGGCTCTAAATGCACAAATTTGATTGCGCCTTTTTTACTGCATGCACCAAAACTTAATGAGGATGATTCATATGAACTGGGAGACTTAAAGGTAACTTTATTTTTCTGTTTCAAATAGGTAGTTGTGGAAACTGTAGATAGCTAAAAATGTTTTAGGTGTGTGGGAGGGGAGGAGGGGGAGAGAATGAAAACAGTGACTCAGACCAAAAAGGGTTCTAGTAATATGAATTCAGAAGCAAGATCAAATTCATATTTAGAGAAAAGAGGAAATGTGTAGGACTTGTGCAGGCAAAATAACTAATGAATCTGTTTATATCCTCACAAAAGTTAGTTTATTTTTGGATTCGTCTTTTGAGAGTGATACATTGGAAAAACAACAAGGAGTTCTTGTGGCACCTTAGAGACTAACAAATTTATTTGGGTATAAACTTTCGTGGGCTATCACCCACTTCATCAGATGCATGGAGTGAAAAATACAGTAAGCAGGTATAGATATACAGCACATGAAAAGATGGGAGTAGCCTTACCTAGTGGAGGGTCAGTGCTTATGAGGTCAATTCAATTAGGGTGGATGTTGCCTGTTTCCAACGGTTGAAAGAAGGGGTGAATATCAATAGAGTGAAAATTATTTTTTGTTGTGACCGAGCCTCTCCTCGCCTTTATTCAGGCCTAATTTGATAGTGTCAAGTTTGCAAATTAATTTCAAAATCTTCAAGGAGAAACTGCAGAACTGGAATTAACCCAAGCCCTGACATCCCAGGCAGTTGTGTGTGTGTCAAAGCTGAAGGAGGTTCTGGGGGGGGGGACTTGAGCCCTGCTGCCCCAAGCAGGGTGGGTGGGGGTGTGTGTGTGACAAAGCTGAAGCCCAAGGGCTTCAACCCCCTGTGGGAGGCTGTAATCTGAGTCCCGCCACCACAGGCTGAACCCTTGGTCTTTGGCTTCAGCCCCAAGACCCACTTGATTTGTTGCTGGCATAAAACAATTTACAGTTGGATTAGGAATACTAAAACCATTTTGTTGGTTGCTTCACTTTATTTAAAAAAGAAAAAAGCATACCAGAAATAGGAAACATTTAGAGAAGGGTAATAATTGGAAAGATTACACAGGTGTAAACTTCTGTGTGTTCATATATTTAAAGTTTAGAACTAATAATGTTTGGTTTGTTTGGTATGGGGTGTATCAGTGGCAAACTGTTATCATAAGGAAATTACTTTTAGATACTGTGTTTAAGTCCTTGATGCTTTTAAAAATATATATTTTCTTTAGTCCTTTCAAGATGAAAGCTCTGTACAATCACAGATATCAGATGAAGAGAGTTTAGAGACTGCAACTGAATCAACTGTAACCCTAAAAAATAAAACAGATTTAAGTCTTGCAACAAAAAGAAAAGAAGGTAATTGTCCTAATAAGACTAAATTTTTACCAATCCAAAATGGAACAAGCATTTTAAGTGGGCTGTTCTTTGTAGAATGTCTGCTAAAGGGAACCTTATAACTAGCCAATACTTACTATTTTTGTGATTAGGGAAGAATTTAAAAATACAGATTCCTCTTTATTTTTTGTGGGATGAGGTTGGACAAAGTCAACCTTCCAAGAAAGGACTGTAAATATATTTAAAACCAAAGCTTGATAACTTATCACCACTGCATGCTGGAATTGTAACCGATTTGCCTGTATATAATGTTCATCTACTCTGTCCTTGCTAGCTTTTTGTGAGTAGGCAAGGTGTTGAAAATGAAGGATACTTGCAACCACCTCTTTTGCTCCTATTTACTTTTTTTATTGGGTACAAAATGCACACACACATTTTATCAAAGTGCTTAATAATCCTCTTGCTAGCTTCTGATTATTTCCAACAGCAGAATTTAATCAGTCATGAAAACACCTGCTACCAAATTGTGGTCCTATTAAAATCAGAACAATTTAGGCATTGTGTGTCTGTAGCAAAAATCTATTACAAAAAGTGGTTCACACTCAGTAAAACATTTTTAAACTGCACAACTCACCCACTTCTATTATCTGAAAATAACAGTGTGATTAGTCTATATACTCAAAGGCTGATTAGAGTTAGTTGCAGAAACTGTCAAAAGGTAAAATTCTTTTTAGCATTAGTTATTTATATAATAGATACATTAAAAGAACATTAAGATTGCAAAATCAATCATTCAAAATTTAAGAAATGTCTGAATTGAAGATGTCTGTGCAACTATAATATGGCCCCCATGTTCATATGCATTATTATACAATCTTTAATTACACAATCGTACATAGGCTGCGAGTTTGTCACGGAAGTCATGGATTCCGTGACTTCTGCAGTGGCCAGCCTTCTGCTCCCCCATCCCCCCAGCAGCAGCAAGAGTTTGGGTGAGGGTCTCAGGACTGGTGGGGTGGAGGGGTGAGGGCTCTGGGCAGCGCTTACCTCGGGAGGGGCCTCCCGGAAGCAGCAACATCTCTCAGCTCCTAGGAGGAGGCCTCCACTGAGGATCTGAGGGATGTTGCTGCTTCCGGAGAGGCGTGGAGCCAGGTAGGGAACCTGCCAGCCTCGCCAACCCCCCCCCCCCCCCACAGCACTAGCAGGGGTCCCAGGCTGCGCCCCGGGCCACTCCCCTCCCCAAGATTTACTCAGGAGTATATAGTACAAGTCATGGATAGGTCATGGGCTGTGAGTTTTTGTTTACTGCCTGTGATCTGTCCATGACTTTTACTAAAAATACTTATGACTAAAATGTAGCCTTAATCATACACAGTTTTTCGATAGGGTCCCCTTGCTTCATTCGGGGTGCAGAATGCATGTCACTCACTTAATGAGCGATTCATTATTTTGTTTTCTCCTCCATTATTCAATGTGTGGCCCCATGCCTTATTTACTGTACACTATTCAAACCCTGCTCTGAAGACAGAATTATTCATTTCTGCATAGGTTTTTAATGTGTCCCTCATCGCTATAGTATCTGAATATTTCAGAAACACTTATTTTCAACACAGCCCTGTGAGATCAGGGGGTATTAGCCCCATTTTACTAATGGGGAACTGAAGCACAAACACTAAAGTCAAAAGTGTCCACTAATTTTGGGTGCCCAATGTGAGATGCTTACGATCTGATTTTTCAAAATACCTGCCATTATAGAACACTTCATATGATCAAAACCCAGCTCCTACAAACTTTATTTGCCAATGTGAGCACTCACCCCTTCTGTGAATCAGACCTCTAGGTCAAATTCAGCACCCAGAAAATGAGGTGCACATAATTTGGTTTATTTAAAATCTGTCTCCTTTAATAATAGAAGAAAAATGACTTATTTCAGAAACCAATGTGCAGCATCAGAAGCAAAGGATACCAGAGTTGAGGTATCTGGAAAGTCATGAGCAACAGTCCAGTTCTCTTGGAAGTAACAGAAAACAAGTGGAGCGGTTAAAACTAAATTGTGTAACATCTGCAAAGAAATGGGAGATTCCAGAAGTGACACAGAAGAGCTACACAGAGGTGACTTCATTCTTTTCTTGTATAGGAAATGTAAAATGTGGTGGTTTTGTCTAGTCACTTTCTCTTGTTTTCTTAGGTATTGCTGTGGATGCAGAAATCTACAGTGCTACATAAAAGCTCACGCTCACTAAGTAATACCAAAAAATTGAGACTAATGTGCTCTTACTCTTCTCCCTGGGAATTTCTGAACTAACAGCCTACTTTACTGTTGTTAGGGAAAGCGATCAAGTTTTGAACAGCCTATCCTTCCCATTTCAAAAAGATCATCGCCAGTAGAAGCTGCTCCTAAAAGAAAAGATCCAGTGTATTTTTGTGGAACACCAAGCAACAACACGCTGAATGATTATATGGCCTGGTAATATCTCTTAATGTGTGTGTTTAAATGGACTTACCATAATAAATTTGTAATATTTTTATTAAGATAATTTGGTTTAGGGCCTCTAAATTGCAAATATTTAGATGCTATTCCTGGGGTAATTCTGCTCCAAAAACTTAATTTTCTGCACAATATTTTAAAATTCTACCAATTCTTCTATTTTATTTGTCAAAATAACACAATATAATCATGCCAATTTCAATTACTTAGGTATTTTGAAATAAATTACCAGTCAGCAAGTATATCTGTAAAAATACACACACAAAAAAGATTCAGGTAATGGGTTTTTTTTGACAGATTCCTTACTAGGCATATTAACACAGAACTTTGAGTAATTCATTTAAACTACACTACAGAAATGTATTTCCTACCCCTCAGAAGCAGTGAAAAGGCTTTGGGGAGTTGGGGTAATGGAGGAGCTGAGCAAGAGGGGGAAGGAACCTGGGAGTGAACCTGAAGGGTTGTTGTGTATGGGTGGGAGAAGTATGGAATAGGGGTTTTATTTGGGCGTGGGTGGGTGGGGGGAGGGAGGGATTGTTAGGGAGTTAGGAAGCCTCCCTCATGCAGATCCTGGCTGAATCCAGTCCTCTTCCATTCAGTCAGGCACATCTGTATCCTGCATCTCCTTTCCCCATGTGTCCTACAGCCCCCTTCCACCATCCCCATGTGTCCCTGCCTCCCATCTTCCTGTGGCCCTCTGGCACCCCTCCCATTCAGCCACTGGCTCAATGCTGTTACCCCTCTAGCTTCGGAACCCCGGTCTGTGGCCCCCAGTAGTCTTGTTTGCTCCTCTCTGTCCTAACCTGGCTGAGTGGGAACGGTGCTGTTTGAATGTAGCTGGCTGTTCTGGTACCAGCAGCCTCTGAAAGGCAGAAGTGCAGCACTTCTCAGGCAGAATGTCTTTTCTTCGGGGGGAAGGGGTGAGGGTTCTGTGCTGGACATGAATTCTACATATGCACAGTGGCGCAGAATTCCCCCATAAGTAAAAGATGCCAGAAAAGATTTCTATGCATCTTTATGCGTGATATCAGGAACAGCACAGCACTCTAAGAAATCAGAATGATTTTAGAATATAAGGAATTTGTTGGCTTCAAGTTCCAAAATCAGGACTTCAATACTAAATCTAAACAATGGGTCTTTGTTACAAACACTTAAACATTGATATCTGGTCACTAATAAAGGACACTTTATCTTTTAAAAAGAAAAGGAGTACTTGTGGCACCTAAGAGACTAACAAATTTATTTGAGCATAAGCTTTCGTGAGCTACAGCTTATGCTCAAATAAATTTGTTAGTCTCTAAGGTGCCACAAGTGCTCCTTTTCTTTTTGCGAATACAGACTAACACGGCTGCTACTCTGAAACCTAACTTTCTTTTGAATCCCTAATTTTGGGATTGATTAAAAGACCCATATTGGCTTGAATAATTAACCTGCATAAATTTGAGAAACCAGTATTATAGATTCTGGCATAGTTGAACTTGAGTTTCCTTTCTGGAACAGTACCTTTGAAGAGTGGGTTAATGTATTGGGAACGAAGTGGTAGGATCTGGAGTGGGTGTTGGGAGGAAAGAGAAAGGAGCCATGGGAGAACAAGGGCAGAAGGGTTTACGACGACTAGAGCACTCTTCCATCCAGCATGTGGACTAGATCCCAGGATTTCTAAGTGTTGGCATTCCTCTGCAGTTAAGCATATAGCTGTGAAACCCACTGGCAAAGTGTCTCCTCTAATAACTGGTCAACACAGAAGCAAACAGCCTATTACTGCTACCAGTTATTGTTTGTTCAAACGATATAGATCTGTGCTGTGGATCCTGTGCTGTGCCAGCTCAGCTGATGACCCCATGTCAGAATCAATATGATTCCACATGATAGAATTTTTTCAGAAACTTAAAACAAAAAACTACACAGAGGTCTGATCTACACTAGGGAATTAGGTCGGTATAACTATGTTGTTTGGTTGTGAAAAATCCACACCCTATGAGCAATGCAGTTAAGCTGACCTAACCCCCGGTGTAGACAGCACTAGGTCAATGGGAGAATTCTCCTGTCAACCTAGTTACTGCCTGTTGAGGAGGTGGAGTACCTATGCTGAAGGGAGATATCCGTTGGCGTAGGTAATATCTTCAGTGAAGCGCTACAGTGGCGCTGTTGCAGCATTTGATGTGCAGAAAAGTGCTAAAAGAACATAAAGGTGAAAAGTTAAGCTCTCAAAAGTAAGGAAATGTCAGAATTAAAGGTTGCCTGTGCAACCTTTAATTAGGCACCTTATGAAAATGCATTGACGCTCTTTAATTATGTGATTCTATATTCATGGACTGTGCTCTGGGAAGGGATCCGAATTGTGTAGTGAATGAGGTTTTTTATAACACCCCTGCCTTGTTTGTTGTGGAAGTTGGAAGATCTGAATGAAGTAGAGAACTCAGGAAGAGAGAGGGTTGTGTCATGGGTGAGGTAGTTGAATGCCATCCTGGATTCCATTTTCACTTCTCCCACCAGGTTTGTGTGTGATGCTGAGCAAGTCGTTTAAACCAGACTTTTCATAGTTGGCCGCTAGTTGTCTTCCTCATTTTCTTGGTGCTGAATTTTCAGAAGGCTTGAGCATTGTAGTCAAAAGGAGCTGTGCTTTGAACATACTAAGTACTATTAAAAAAAAAAAACCTCTATGTAATTTTAAACAAATAAACAAAACCAAAAACTCAGTCCGAGCTGTGTCAAGTTGGTCGTCTAAAATTAATGGACACTTCCCCCAGTTTTGGTCATACACAGAGATGATCAGTTCCCTATCTGTAAAGTGGGGATAATATACCTTATTGGGATGCTTTGAAGATTCATTGATGTTTGTGAAGGACTTGGATACTTTAGTGAGAGCACCATAGAAAAACCCATAAGGAAATGAATAATTCTGTATTCAGTGAAGAATTTGGATGGCTTGCAGTAAATGATAATTGGGCTGCACTGAATGATGATGGTTAAAAGAAATATTGAGTGATTACATGTTCAGTGGGTACAGTTCTGTGCACTGAATGAGGCAAGGGTCCAATGGAAAAAATAGTATGTTGGGGTGTAATTAAAGACTGTATCATAATATATATGCCTCACGTCAGTCCCCGGCAAAATCATGGAGCAGGACCTCAAGGAATCCATTTTGAAGCACTTGGAGGAGAGGGAGGTGATCTGGAACAGTCAACATGGATTCACCAAGGGCAGGTGATGCCTGACCAACCTGATTGCCTTCTATGATGAGATAACTGGCTCTGTGGATATGGGGAAAACAGTGGATGTGACTTTAGCAAAGCTTTTGGTACGGTCTCCCACAGTATTCTTGCCACCAAGTTAAAGAAATATGGATTGGATAAATGGACTATAAGGTGGATAGAAAGCTGGGTAGATTGTCGGGCTCAATGGGTAGTGATCAATGGCTCCATGTCTAGTTGTCAGCTGGTATCAAGCGGAGTGCCCCAGGGGTTGGTCCTGGGGCCGTTTTTGTTCATCTTTATTAATGATCTGGATGATGGGATGAATTGCACCCTCAGCAAGTTCGCAGGTGACACTAAACTGCGCGGAGAGGTAGATACGCTGGAGGGTAGGGGTAGGGTCCAGAGTGACCTAGACAAATTAGAAGATTGTGTCAAAAGAAATCTGATGAGGTTCAACAAGGACAAGTGCAGAGTCCTGCACTTAGGAAGGAAGAATCCCATGCACTGCTACAGGTTGGGGACTGACTTGCTTATCAGCAGTTCTGCAGAAAAGGACCTGGGGATTATCTAGTGGACAAGAAGCTGGATATGAGTCAGCAGTGTGCCCTTGTTGCCAAGAAGGCCAATGGCATATTGGGCTGTACTAGTATGAGCATTGCCAGAAGACTGAGGGAAGTGATTACTCCCCTCTCTTCGGCACTGGTGAGGCCACACCTGGAGTATTGTGTCCAGTTTTGGTCCCCCCAACACAGAAGAGATGTGGACAAATTGGAGAGAGTCCAGCGGAGGGCAATGAAAACGATTAGGGGGCTCAGGCACATGACTTACAAGGAGAGGCTGAGGGAACTGGGGTTATTTGGTCTGCAGAAGAGAAGAGCGAGGGGAGATTTTATAACAGTCTTCAACTACCTGAAGAGGAGTTCCAAAGAGGATGGAGCTCGGCTGTTCTCAGTGGTGGCAGATGACAGAACAATAAGCAATGGTCTCAAGTTGCAATGGGGGAGGTCTAGGTTGGATATTAGGAAACACTATTTAACTAGGAGGGTGGTGAAGCACTGGAATGGGTTACTTAGGGAGGTGGTGGAATCTCCATCCTTAGAGGTTTTTAAGACCCAGTTAGACAAAGCCCTGGCTGGGATGAATTAGTTGGTGTTGGTCCTGCTTTGAACAGGGGATTGGACTAGATGACCTCCTAAGGTCTCTTCCAACCTTAATATTCTATGATGCTAAGATAGCCAAACTAAAGACTATACAGTCAGCCTTAATTCTGGCATTTCCTAACTTTTGAGTGTTTCATTCTGCAATCTTAATGTTGTTCTAATGTGTTTTTTATCTGGATACATCGACATACACAGAGTGACCAAGACTTCTAAAAACCTGCTAAGTCTATACTTGGGTACCATAATATGGACCTTGGTGACCAACTTTAGGCACTCATTTTTTCACATTTTTATGTTTTACATCTTGACCAGTCTCTTAATCCTAAAATGTGTAAATTTGAGTAAAAGATTGCGAGCTTGAAACTAAAGAATTCCAGATATAGCTCTGACACAAAGACTGCCTCTGAACATGATTAGGTTTTCTAACTATTTTGTATGTTCATTCCCCAGTTTTTTTGGGCAGGAGGATAATACCTCAGGGAGGTGTTTTGATCAATTAGTTAACATTTATGAAATATTTCTGAAGATTAAATATTATTTGTGTTTACTTAAAGGTACTTCACATTTGAGAGGTACTTTTTCATCTCAAGTTTGAGAGCCTATGTATAGTAAATTTTACTAATGAATAGGAGCATGAATATAGTAGTGACATAGGCATTCAGTGACAGACTGGATAAACTGTCCTGATTTTAGGAAGTACTACAGATTTCAACTTGTAATAGACCTACTTTCAAACTAGGCATTGTGACCTAGTGGATAGTGCATTGGACTGGGAATTAGGAGACCTGGGTTCTTATTCCCAGTTCTGCTGCTGGGTTATTGTGGGCAAGTCACTTGACCTGTACCTCAATTTCCCCATCTGTAAAATGTGAATGATACTTACCTCCCATTCTGAAGTACTTCGAGTCTACTTATGTAAAATATTATAAATAGCTAGGTGGTGGTAATATTATTATTTATTATTATATTTTTGCAGTAATTCTGATTAGGTACAAACCTCTATTTGATTATGAAAAATATTTCCCACAGTTTCAGAACTCCAGTTGTAAAGAATGACTTCCCACCAGTGTGTCAAGTATCCACTCCATATAATCAGTTTCCATATTTCCAGCCACATACACCAGCAACTCCATTTCAAAGCCAAATTGACTTACAGGTAATGTAACCTGAATTGTATCTCCTTGTATTTGAAAAATATTTTATCTGTTTCCAAGATTTTTCAGCCCCATATTTATCTTGATTCAATAAGGGAGAAGTGGATGTGGTTTTTTGTGTAGATTTAGTTCACTTTACATTAGTGTCTAAGGCTATGGTAGATCACCTACCTGGAGCAGGAATGAGGTAGAGTTCATAATGCTCTAATTAGAAAAGAATAACTGTTTCTACCTCTGTGCCATTTTGCTGATACATATATATTAACTACATTAGGTCAAGGCTCAAAAAATGCCTTAAACCATATAAAAAAAGATGATTTCTTTGGAGAATTCAGTCAATATCTGTGAAATCTAAGCTTCGTTTTAAAGGTGGAGTGGAGGACTTTTTAATCCTTTACAGTTGTGAAAGTAGTCTTCCAAATGTAAATTAATACAAATGCGGTGATGTCTTCACGGGTTTCCAACAGCTCGCTCCTGTATATCTCTGCTGCAACATGCAACTGAATTAAAGTAGAATTATCTATTATTGATTTTTCCTGCTGTTGTTTTAGACCCTTTTGGACAGAGACAAAACTGGCAAGAATAAGGTGTGTTTCACTCTGCTCAGGTTTGGGAGGTACTGGAGCTATTTGCTGCTGAGAAAAATCCACAAAGAGGCTAGCAGAAGGGTAGAATGGCAGAAACCTCCACCTTCACAGCATCCAGCAGGCTTAGGGAGGCAGAGGGAAAAGGCAAATATAGAGATTATGGTCCTCCTCCCTGCTAGTAGCCAGTGTGATTTGAGGGGTCAGTTTCAGAAACATGTTAGTAGGTGACTATCTGAAAAATGGAATAACTAAGAGCCCAGGGACCGTATCCTGGTAGGAATCCCACTACTTATGGGGCTGGGGAGTAGGCTGGACTTCACACTAGGGCATTACTGCTGGGCAGTGGGGCCCATCTTCTTAACTTTAATCCTCTGGCTATTAGGTGCCTAAGAATTTTTTCCTCTTTTTTCAAACCCTGTGCAAGGGGGAGGGGGGAAATTGATGGGATAAGTCAGAAAAGAGAAGTAGGGGAGAGGGGGAGAGAGAACATGAGAGATGGATATGAAGTGCACAATATGCAGAGAGAAAGGAGGAGTATAATGGAGTGGAAGGAGGAAAAAAGGAAACGTTAGGACTCCAGAAACAGTGCAGGAAAACATGACACTTTTACTTTAATATAATAGATCATGGTGCATAAAGGCAAAAAAGGAAAGAAAGTATACAGAAATAATGAACATAGTAAGCTTTTTTAAACTTACTGAACAAAAGTGAATTGACAAAATATGAACTGAACGTTGTACAATATTGTTCTATTCTTTTAAATGCAAGGGTTGGCTTTGGATACATGGGAAGTATCATTACATATAGATATATTTCTGTCCTCAAGTCCTTTTAGTGCTCAAGTTATTAAGTGTTGGATGGATTTTTCAAGCCCTGAATTAAGTGCTTTGATAGGGAAAGCCACAAAGATTTTTGTAATTGTATTGTTACTTAGCAATACTGTGATAATCTTCATCAAGATTTCAAAATTTCCATTGGGGGAGTAAGTGTTATCTCATAAGTCTATGTTGCTGTCCGAAAATCTTGATCATGTCTAACAGTAGAAGTCTGCCAATTCTGATAATTGCTAAAATCACACAACCTTACTTTAGTCAAGAGGGCTTCTCAATATCTAGATCTGAAATCTACCATTGGCTGAAATTCAAACTGACGCCCATATGTGTTTTCATAAAACAAATGCCATACTGCTTCCACTTTAAATTAAATACAACTTTTTTTTTTTTTTTTAAACTAGTGCATATTTTTGTAATCCAAAGGCAAATTTCAGAGTGGCTCAATGACACAACTCTGATCTGGTCAAGAAAGTGTGTATGTAACATAAGATTGTAGCTATTAAAAATTAATTAAAACTGTTCTTAAAGCTGTCTCATCAAGTAGCATCTTATGAAATGCCAGAAGTAAGATTGCCCATGAAATCTTACTTTTGTCCCTTGATGCATATACACTGATTAATTAAATTAGCTTGGCTTTTTTTCCCCCCACAGCACTCCTGTTCAGGGCCTGGAATGTTTGCAGTGCAGTTGGAATATTTACAGTACTAATGAGCAAGCTTCTAGCAAGTTTCACAGCACCTGCACAAATAGCCATTTTCATTTAAATTTTTCTGTATGCAGGTTTCAGCTTCTATACCTTCAAATGAATGCCTGGCCATTAAAGGAAGAGTGTACACCATATTAAAACAAATAGGTAGCGGTGGCTCGAGTAAGGTAGGAGATTTTTTTAACCTTTAAGACTAATGGAGCCCATTATTTGTAATGTGACTACTTCTGTTCAAATATTTAGATCATGGGTGTCAAACAGATAGGTCATTTGCCAGAGACAACCTGGATGATGTATTAGGTGACCTGCATAATATTTTCGGATTCTTCAGAATCTTACTTTTTACTAAGTGAAAGCTTAGTTTCTAGCCCTCCTGGCTGCGGGGAACATTCCAAATGTGACCAGAATTTAACCACTATAATAATGTCTGCCTGAGTCTGCAGACAGCCTGAAACAATGACTGGTGTGAACACCCATGGCTCCTATTATCTAATTGCCATATCAATTTTCAAGCCCAGTGATGACCTGTTAATGTGAACATTAGTGACTTTAATCACTGGTCACTTTAGTGGATGGAATAGGAGCAGTAGGTGGGAGTGAAGCACCTTGGGTTGAGACCTGGGAGATGCTAGAGCAGTGATTCTCAAACTTTTGTACTGGTGACCCCTTTCACATAGCAAGCCTCTGCGTGCGACCCCCTTATAAATTAAAAGCACTTTTTAATACATTTAACACCATTCTTCTTTGAGTAGTGTCCCTATGGGTGCTCCACTGTAGGTGTATGTATGCCCCTATGCCTCTAATCGGAGATTTTTGGTAGCAGTGTCCCATTGAGCCCAGGCATGTTCCCTCCCTCCTGGTCTGCCTTGAGGCTATTTAGCACAGCGTGGGCAAATCCCCCTCACTTCCTTCTCTACCGGAATGAGCAGTTGTTTCTTCCTTATCTGTGTCATTAGCATAAATAGTGTTTGTTTTGTTACCTTTGTTCTCCTTAAAAGTAATTAGGCTAGTGTTTCTTTTTTATTTTATTTTTTGGGGTATTAAAAAAGAGAGAGAGAGAGAGAGAAAAAGGAAAGATCTTCAGTTTCCTGCCCTTTCTGGGGGCATTCTTCCCCCCACCAATCTAGTAGACTCATAATTTTTTATTTTCAGTTTGGGGGAAAAAAAAAAAGTAAAGTAAAGACACTGTTCTTCTGCATTCCTCCCTGCTAGAGGATGACAACCCCTGCCCAGGGGCATGCCTGGGTCTTTCTGCTCCAAGTGGTGCCTCTCCTGCCAGGAGTCAGTTCCTGTAATGGCCAGACACTCTCACTGTCCCTGGGAGAGCCTCACAGAAGTGCTTTACCTGCCACAGCTAGAATGGCAGCCTCACAGGAGCTGGGAGCTGAAGTTAAAACTTCTCCATATGGAGAAAACACTTCAGTCTGCAGGGGACCCCCGTGGGTGCTGATCATCCACAGAACCTTCACTTCAAAAGGGGTCGAGTGGTGAAGAGGAGAAGTGGGGAGGGGGGGAGGAAAAAAAAAGCCACCAGTAGACTCCCCCTGGAAAGGCTCATAAAAAGAGCTCCTCTGAGCAACTGGCCAGCCAGAGGGGTTCCCCAGAGCTGCGACCTCAGCAGGAGGACACCAGCAGCTCTGAAGCAGGCACCCGAGAAGGGGTCTCCTGCTGTGAGCTCTGGTCTGCAGCACGTCCCCAGAGCAGGGTTCCAGAAACGCCAGGGGCTTCCACAGTCATGCTCTCAGGCAACAGTACCGCCCCAATTACCATACCATCTCTAAAAGAGCGGCACAGAGAAACCATTTGGTACCAGGTGCAACAAAACTCCCATATAGGAAGTGTTCTGCACCTTCCCAACCATCGATACTGACAACATACTACAGACACTCCTCTGTGGTACCACGTGAGCCCATGGTAACACACTGTGCTCTGGTACTCAGGAGACCTGTGGCCTCAGTACCCAGAGAGGGACAGTTACCGTACCATCTCTAAAATAATGGCACCAATAAACTTTCTGTACTGGGCACAACAAAACTCTCATTTAGGGAGTGCTCTTCCCAACTATCGGTACTGACAACATACCATGGACACGCCTCTGGGGTACCGAATGAACCTACAGGAGGTGGCAGATACACATCACAAGTTGGGTGTGCAGAATTTCCTCCACCTTTTCATCTAGAATTGTCCTCCCAATTAACGAGGCAATTTTTGTCCTACCAAAGTCATCTCGCAGACACCAGCCTCCATTGCACCATCCAGTATCAGAGTGTAGAAAAACAAAAAAGAATAATAATAATAATAAAAAACCCCTACATCTCTACCCAAAGAGGCAGACTTTGTTTTCAACATCCGCAACCCAACTCTATCATAGCGGATGTGGTTAATGCACGAAGCAAGCAACATGATGCCAAGTCAACTCCATACGATCAGGCTTGGCAAGATGGCGTATTCATCGACAACATTACTGTTTAGAGTCCTAAATTACCAAACTGTCATGGCCAAAGACAATTTTATTAATTATGGGAAACCCAGTTTGTTTCTGGAACATTACTGGAAACCCAAAAAGAACAAATTCAGACCATTCTTAGAGACGGTCACTTAATAGCCAGACTGGTCCTAGAGACAGCACTGGATGTAGCTGTTACAGATGCCCACCCAGTCTCCATGACAGTGGTACTAAGGCGGGTTGTGTTGTGCTTTTTTGTGGGGTTTTGTTTTGTTTTTGTTTTGGGGGGAGGGCTACACCTCTCTAGATTGCCCAAAGAGCTACAGACTTCCAGTTTGAAGGACCAAACTCTTTGCAGAGAAGATGGATTTTTTCTCCACATACTGAAGGATTCTTGGACCACGTTACACTCCTTAAGAATCTACACTGTGGGACAGAAGAGAAGATATACCTCTCAACCACACCACAGGTCACAATCTTCTCAATACCCACCATCTCAGTGCTGTTATGAGCCAGTGTAAGAGGACCAGGGCTCAAAACTGGGAACAGTCTGCACTCCAGTCCGTGACCTCTCAAACTGCCTCTTTTAAAAGCACTTTTGATGAGCTAGTCGAGGGCCTGAACAATGATACCTTACAGCATCAGCTGCCATCTATATACCTGTCACGCCACTCGGAAGTCACCTTGCCCTACTTCAGAGCAGTTAGGACCAGCTGTAAAGTAAGGAGATTGATTTCTAGCCCTGAACCTACAGGGTGCCTACTTCCGTATCTCAATACAACCATCGTACAGGAGATTTCCTACTGCTTACCTTTGGGGCAGGATCATTTTCAGTACAGACCGCTCCACACAGGGTATTCTCCAAGGTTCTCTTCATTGTAGCAGCATACTAACCCCGGTTCAGTGACTAGACTTTATCAGCACCAACCTTGATGCAGTACAAGCGAGAGCATTCCTCTTGCTATCCACATTCACCACCCTGGGACACAGGTCTCCCTAATACGCGAGGGAGATCACCTACACAACCACAAAGTTCAAGACAAATGGCCTTCCACAGAAATGACCTTCCATATCACTCTTTTGGGGCTAAGGGCTGTCAGGAGTGCCTGTGCACACTTTCTGCTTTTCATCAAAAAGAACACACAAAGGTCATGATGGACTTAATGTGACCTGTATGTTTTGTATAAACCACCAAGGAGCTGCTAGATCTCCTTCCCTCTACAAGACTCAAGCTTTGGAATTGATGCACCCATCACAATGAGCTCATCTCACCTATCTATCTAGCAGGGATACAGAACGTCACAGCCGACAGTCTCAGTTGCAATTTTTCTCACGACAATGAGTGTGTACTGAATTCAGAGGGTGCTTAAAGATATATCTGCCCTCTGGGGAACCCTGACTATGGATCTCTTCATTACTTAACGGAACAAGAAAGGTCCTTGTTACTGCTCCAGGGCTGGCCTGGGGAAACATTCACTGGCAGTTGCCCTCATCTTCCCATGGGACAGGGACCCACTTGTATGTCTTTTCCCAGTTTCCTACTCTATCCAAGATTCTGTTGAAAATTCAATGAGACAAAGCGAGAATTATTCTGATCGCCTCTCTTGACCATGACAAGTCTGGCTCCCTTTCCTGACACAGATGGCAGTATGCCCTCCTGTTTCTCTTCAGCCCATCCCTCACTCGCTCTCTCAAAACAATGGGCTAAACCCTTCACCCCAGCTTGCAGGTCCTCCACCTCCAGGCTTGTCTCCTTCTTAGTTC
This sequence comes from Lepidochelys kempii, assembly GCF_965140285.1. Lineage (NCBI taxonomy): Eukaryota > Metazoa > Chordata > Testudines > Cheloniidae > Lepidochelys > Lepidochelys kempii. The sequence goes on from NC_136382.1 coordinate 63,504,281, forward strand.
CAAGGCTTAGAGGCAGAATCATCTGACAAGCTGAAAGATGTGTTGCAACACAACCAAAAGTTGACCGCTCGGCATACTTATCTACAAAATGGAAACGACTCCAAGTTTGTGTCATTCCAAACACACAGACCCAACCTCATCTTTCCTACCTCTGATTTTGCACTACATTTTCAACTCTCGCTCAGCTCCCTTAAGGTTCATCTCACAGCAAAATCAGCTTTGCTCACCCATTAATGCGTAGGTTCTTTAAGGGCATTGGGAATCTCTTCCTGCATGTGATACCACCCGCTCCCGCCTGGGACTTTAACCTAGTTCTCAGGGCTTTGACTAGACATTCCTCTGAGTCCAGGGCAACTTGTTCTCTCTTTCACCTGTCAATGAAGACAGCATTTTTAATTGCCATCACCTCAGCTAGGCACATAGGAGAAATAGTGGCCCTGGTGGCACATTCATCATTCAGCCTTTTTTTTTAAGACAAAGTAAGTAACTCTAACGCCATAGCCCTACTTTCTCTGCACTTTCCATATGAATCAACAGATTCATCTCCCTGTTTTTTCCCAAAACCACATTTTGACAACTGGGAGATAATTGTGCATATGCTAGATATTAGAAGGACATTAGCATTCTACTTGGACAGGACTAAGGACTTCAGGAAATCCCCTGAACTCTTCCTTTCGTCCACTGAAAGATCCAAAAGCTCTGTGATATCGTCTCAAAGACTATCCAGATGGGTCTCTAGCTGCATTAATCACTTATCAAGGGTGCAACTTGCTTCTGTCCAGAGTCCATACGCACTCCACAAGGTCAGTTTCTACCTCAATTACATTCCGTAGGAATACCCCATCTCAGCAATCTATAGAGCAATGACTTGAGCCTCTGCCCATACTTTCGCAGAACATTATGTGATCACTGAAGATTTGGCCGCTGACACCGTCTTTCGACTCCACAGTACTCTCTGTCGTAAAAGACTCCATTCCGAAGTCCCAGCCTCCAGTGGTGGGTACTGTTCGGAAGTCACCTACAGTGGAGCACCCATAGGGACACTACTCGAAGAAGAAGAAGAAGAAGAGGAAGTTGCTCACCTTGTGCAATAACGATGATTCTTCAAGATGTGTGTCCCTATGGGTGCTCCACAACCCGCCCTCCTCCACTCTACTTCGGAGTTCTCTATAGGGCTCTGCAGTAGAGAAGGAAGTGAGGGAGGTTCATCCATGCAGTGCTAAATAGCCTTGAGACAGACCACGAGGGAGGAAGGGTACATGCGTGGGCTCAATGGGACAGTGCTACCAAAAATCGCTGATTAGAGGCGCAGGGGCACACATACACGTACAGTGGAGCTCCATAGGGACACACACATCGAAGAACTATCGTTACTGCCCAAGGTGAGTAACTTCCTCTTATAAATGCTGGAGGCAAAGCAGGGTTTGGGGTGGAGGCTGACAGCTCATGACCTCCCATGTAATAACCTCGCGACCCCCTGAGGGGTCTGACCCCCAGTTTGAGAACCCCTGTGCTAGAGGGAAAGAAATGCGGAGAAAAGAAGACAGGAGATTTTCTGAGACAGGGAAGGGGAAAGGAAATGGAGAGAGGAGGATGGGGAAGGAAGAGAAACCAATAAAAATAGAAGAGGTGCATCCTTTTTTACTGCTTAGTGAATGTGACAAAGCTCTGAACAAATAATGACTAAAGTCAGTGGGAGTTGGGCACCTAAATCTCTTAAGTGCCTCTGAAAATTTTAGGCTAGAGTCAACAAAAATTAAAAATAGGATTCCTTCTCCCCCCCCCCCCCCCTCCCCAGCTTTATCATGTATAAATGCCCGAGAGGCTGTTTATCTAGTTTTTAGGAGTTAAATTTTCAAAGGCTCCTTAGACATACGAGTGATAACAATTTTTACCTTTTTAAGACATCTGTCTCTGGGAGTTTCTAGCATCCCTTCCACCTGCCAGCAATGGGGACTTTGGATCAACAGTAACTGTTAAGTCTCTCTGATATGTTGTCAAGGCTGAATCGTCACTCCGAGTGCAGAAGGTAGGGGCCTGCAAGGATTCTAAAAATTAATATGTGCCACTCCAGGCTTGAATTAATCTCCCAAGGTTACAGCTTTTCTCTGACCTTTGCTTGGTAAATGCTGCCAACACCCAAATGCAAAAAAAAAACCCCTTTGAACCCAGGAAGGAGTACTTGGAGATTCCTCCGTACCCTCAAGCCCTTTCACCTCCCTCCTCCAGGGAAGAGCTGAGAAAGAAAACAAAGGAAATTAGCTATGGCTATCAGCTAATCAAACAACATGCACAAATCTCTTAGGACACCAAAAATCCAATTCTGTTCTTAAAAAGGTAAATTTTATTAAAAACAAAAAGGGAAAAAATACATCTGGAACTTAGACTTTTGATAGATTTTAAAAGAGCAATTCCAAAAACCAAGCATCCAAAATAGCTTTCTTGGGGGTTCAGCTTAAAGATTACAAGCAAACAAAAGCATCTGGGGTTAGCACAGGGGAGATCCACAAGCCAAAATAAAAAATAAAAGAAATAACCCTAATCACATCTTTTTAGACATTCCCTAATTTTACTTACATATCTGAGGCTCCAGATAAGTAGGTTCAAGGTATGAATTGATAATCTATAATCATACCTGGCTTAAAGCAGGTTACAACATTACTGCTCTGTGTCCCTGCAGCCCAGAGAACAACAGACAAAGGGAAAGTTTCTTTCCCAAATTTAAAAGTTCTGGCCTTCCCATTGGCTCTTTTGGTCAGGTGCCCATTCCATTTCTTTTACCTGTGGGCTTGTTAACCCTTTACAGATAAAACAAGCAGAGAACAGACACCGAGGGATTTTACAGCTAACTGGCTGACTGGGTGTTCATAAACAGGGGTTTCCACGCCCCACCCCCCCCCCATTTATCACGTATGTGAAGTCCTGTGGTACCAATAGGTGTTGTGGTACCAAGTGATGCTGCAGCACCAATATATGATGCGGTACCAAGTGGGGTAGTGGCACTGAACTGGGTTGCCACTGCCAGCCAGTGCCACATTCTCCTAGAAAGGAGAAATCCTCAGAGTTCTCCTCCAGATCCTCTAAGATGAGGCTCTCTAGTTCCCCTTCCAGGGATTCTCCCTCAAAAAGACCTCTGTCTCTGGACAGATCTATAACCTTGGAGATACCTTCCTCAAGGCTTGGTACGATAGCACTAAGATGCTCCTCTGATGCAGGTGAGGCGAGAAAACACCGCAGTACTCAAGGTAAACAGGGCTCTGGGAAGAATCTGGTGCTGTTGGCTGGGGTGTCGCTAAGCACAGATCAGTACCATTGCACCTGACTCTAGTCTCCATCATGGTACTGTGTATGCCTCCAGCCTCTTCAGTGCCATCTACAAAGTACCATAAGCCTCTGGTACAGTCAGAAAAGGACAAACACCCGGTACCACAACGCTGTTCAATGCCATTATCCCACTTGGTACTGCAACATCTATCAGTGCTGCAGCACAATTCAGTACCCCAGGATTTTAGGTACCAAAAAGACTTAACAGTGACTGCTGAACCAAAGTCTCTGTTGCTGGCAGTTACCACGCACCTTTCAGTACTAAGAATCTTTGGTCTCCAGTTCCTTTTACATCCCCAGTACCGTCGCCTCCCTTTTCTGTGGGAGCTCCTCCATTAGAAGAAGAGAATGGTGACTATGAACTTCCCTCCACTTCTTCCATTTCATTGCAGGATTCTCGGATGCACCCTTATGCTAACCCTCTCCCATGAAAGGGTAGAGATGTTGTTCTGGGGCCTCATGACTTCTGATGGGAGCAACCCTGGATGCCACTCCCTCCCCCATGTGGACCTCTGGCCATATTGGGATCCCTGGCCAGCTTATCCACCATTTTCTAGGGCCCCAACCCTATCCCATCAGGATAATATAGCGTTCCAAGCTCCTCCTCCCGAGGAACAGGAGACCAGGGTAGACACAGAAGCCACGCCTCAAACCACAATCTTTTTCTTTGCCGAATGAGACTCTGATGCCTCTTCCTCCACCATCAATGGTTGATGATTTTCAGCAGTTCCAGGACCTCATTAAGCAGGTGGCAGACTCTCTGCAGATACCCCCTGAGGAGGTCAGAGAATCCCAACACAAGCTGTTGGACATTCTGCACTTTGTGATACCCTCTAGAATTGCCCTCCCTATTAGTGAGTCTCTGCTGGAACCATTTAGCAAACCTTGGCTACAATGACACCCACTTGTAAAGGGCTGCCCATAAATATTATGTCCCCATTATGACTCTGAATTCTTCTTCTCTCGCCCACTTCCCAATTCTCTGGTTATTGACACAGTGAACAAGGAAGGCAAACAACTCTGTTAAAAATCCACCCCCTCCAACAGAGATTGTGAATTATCAAGTGCTGATAGCTAAGTACAACTTCACCAACTACACAAAGTGTGGGTCTTTCATTGAACACCTTTCTCCAGATAAAAGGGAACAATTCCAGGTCACTGTTGCTGAGGGACAGTTAGTGGCAAGAAGATTGTTGCAGGCAGCTCTCAATGCTGCAGACACTGCAGCCTGTTTCATTTCTACAGTGGTGATGGTGCATAGGACTTCCTGGCTACAATTGTCTGGCTTCCACAAAGTCCAGAATATGGTAGAGGATTTCCCATTTGATGAACTGAAGTTTTTTGCAGAGAACCTTGACAAATCATTACATACTCTTAAAGATTCCGGGACCACTTTTCGCTCATTAGGCACCTACACTCTTGCAAACAAATGGAAGGTCAGCAGATTGCAAACAGCTGAAAGATCCTACCCTATGCAATTCTCTGGATTTCAGAGACCCACGGAATTTCCCAGGAAGGAGGCACAGGTTCAAGAGAAAGAGACCTTAGAAACCCATCTGATGTGGCTTCACAACAGATTTCGTCATCGAAATGACACTTTTGATGGGACAGTTGAGGGTTCGAATTCCCCTCTCATTAACCTTCCAGCTTCATTGTTTTGCCCACCTTCACCCATTTGGAAACTGACTCTCCCATTTACAGCGTGCATGGGAATATATCATCTTGAACAAATGGGTGCTGGAAGCAATATCAGGCTACACCACTGACTTTCCCTTCCTCTCTCCTCCTTGTTCTCCTTTCCTGCCCCTCTTCAGGGACTCCTCTCACAAGTCCTTAGTAAGGCAGAAAATAAACACTCTGGTTAGGAGCAATAGAACCAGCACCCTCTCAACGCAGGGAAAAGGATTTCTATTTGAACTGTTTCCTCATACCAAAGAAGAGCAGCAAGTGGAGATCAATCTTAGATCTGAGACTCCTAAACAAATTTGTGAGATCCACAAAATTCAGGATGGTGACCCTGGAAGCTATAATTGCATCTCTAGATTCAAGGGATTGGTTTTCTGCCTTCAACCTCTAGAATATGTATTTCTATATAGTGATACACCCACCTCACAAGAGATTCCTCTCATTTGTGGTAGGCCAGGATCTTTTTCAGTATCTGGTGCTCCCCTGGCCTCTACTCAGCTCCAAGAATGCTGTAGAACAGTGTTTCTCAACATTTTTGATACCGGGGACTGGCTTGCTGTCATCCTAAACTGTCATGGACTGTTTGAGAGGGGAAAAAAATGAATGGTGTTTCACTGGTATTTCTTGCTCTTTTTTTCAATATTGCCAGATACTTCTTTTTTTGTATTATCTGCATGTAAGGCATTTTTCTTTCTTTCTTACCAACACAGGACCAATACTCCAGTTCTGTTTTTGTTAAAATAAAGTCCAGTTCAATCAATTATGTGATATGAAAATGTTAATTTGATTTTTAAACATTGTTTCAAATGAAGGGTACCAATAACTTTGTCTGCAATTGTATACCTCCATTTTAAAATAGATAATTCAATTGATTCAGTTTTAAAACAATAATAATAATAATAATCAGATGGATTCACTCACCATACTGCTAATGAGATTCTTGTGCCTATCTTGTAGACACAAGTCTTTCAATCCGGGGATGAATATTTGACAGGGACACTTGGAGCATCTTTCCAATGCTCAGCTGATTGCGGTTTTTTGTTTTCATTGCAGTCATTGCTGAAAATCCAATTTCACAGAGGTATGTGGAATGGAACACGAGCAAAGTTTTGACAGCGAGTTCACTGTGTTGTGGTTATTCACTTCTGACTGTGATCCAGAAAACAGGTAGAGTAACTTCATGAAACTGTAACTTCGGACCCTCATCACTTGACAGTTCCAACAACTTGTCCTCCAATGATGGTGAAAGAGAAGTCTCAGTTTCTAGAGAGGAGAATTGCTCATGAACCCATTGCTTTCCTTTCCGTGGATCAGAGTCTGATAGGAAATAGTCCTTGAACTTTTGGAGAACTGATTTTAGAAGGGATACAATTATTTCACATAGGAGAAGCAGATCCCATTTCTTGCATTTCTGGCTAATGATGACAGTAAAGATGTGGAACATGTCATAACAGTCGTGCCTGACTCTCTCTTTCCAGACTTGAGCTTTATTTTTTAAAGGCTGTGATCTTGATAGCCAATACAAAGACACTCAATATACTTCCATGCATAGAGAGATTGAACTGATTAAAGTGATCAAATATATCTGCCAAATATGCAAGTTTGGCAAGCCATTGTAAATCCTGAAAGTATGCTGTCAGAGGGTACTCTTTTGAGACAGAAAGGCTTCAAGTTCACACACTCGGTTTAATATTTTGCCATGGGATAACCACTGCACTTCATCGTGTAATAGTAAGCGATGGTGTTTGGACCCCATTTCTTCACACGTTGCAGCAAAGATGCGAGAACTAGTCCATTTGCTTTCACAAAATTCACAATTTTAACAACTATACCAAGGACATCATTAAGTTCTGGAGATCATTTCTTGACTGCCAAGACCTCTTGATGAATAAAGCAGTGTGTTGCTTGAGCAACTGGTGCAACTTCCATCACTCTTGCTACTACCCCTGAATGTCTGTCTAACGTTGTGGCTGCTCCATCTGTGCAAGTTCCAACGCAGTGGTCCCACTCAAGCCCGTGTCCTGTCACATAGTTGTTTAGGACCCAGAACATTTCTGCACCTTGTGTGTTTTGTGGCAGTTCTTCACAGCAGGGTTCTTCGCATGAAACGCCTTCATAGGCATAACGCACATAAACAATAGGAAATGCTGCATTAGAAATGTCCACTGACTCCTCCAAATGAATTGCAAACCAGCTTGACTCCCACACCCTTTCTATCAACTGAGCTTTGAAATCTTCTGCAATATCAGTGATTTGATGCGAGACATTATCATTTGACAGTGGAATGCAGCTTGTTTTTTTGGCAGCTGCATTACCCAAGACTTTGTGACAGGCATCTATTACTGAATGCATGATTAGCTCTTCACCACCTGTAAATGGTGATTTGCATTTAGCTATGTGTAGGGACATCAGATATGATGTTTTTAACAAATCTTCATTAAACGTTACTGCAGTGTGCAATATTTTCTTTTGCCCCTTCACTTCTTGTTTCCATTGGAAGAATTCCACTGGCTTTTCTTTTAAATGTGAATGTTTGTTTGGTTCTTTTTCGAGTGCTTGCTCGTGTCCGTTCCATTGTAGGTGTGTGTGCTCACCACATGCACCAGTTCTGGAAGTTTTTCCCTCAGTGGTATCCGTTGGGGACCGCTCGGTGCCCTCTGGGGTGGTGCCTGTATGGCATGGTATAAGGGATGTTGCCAGCTCCCCCTACCCTCATTTTCTTATTACCGCCAGTGACGGTGCTGGAACATCATCTTGCTTCGACAAGCTTCTTCTTTCTCAGTCTGATTCAAAGTTTTCCCTGTAAATAGTAAAAGTTATTCGTATCCCTTAGTGTAGTTAGTTAGTTAGTCTCGGATGGGACTTGGCCTAGGAACGGGCCATGCCCCGATCCCCAGGCTTCAAATCCTGAGATCGCTGTAAAAAAACTATTCCCATCAGCGATCCTTATAGTAGCTGTCTGAGATGCCTGGGCAAAACCCATATCAGTGATATCCACCCCGGGGCATCTCAGCTCCCCGGTGTCTGGAATGCCCTGGCAGATTGCCTCAGCAGGTCCTTCTCTCCCCATGAGGGTCACTCCACCCGGAGGTTATCCAGGTACTCTTCTGAAGGTGGGGAGCTCCCCAAGTGGAGAAACTCAGTCTCTGATGCCTTCCATCTGTCGTGGGAAAGAGATCTAATGTACGCATTCCCCGCCGATTCCGCTGGTCAGCAGGGTCCTAGCAAACGTCAAAAGAGAGAAGGCAAGAGTCATCGTGATCGCCCCTACGTGGCCTCACCAGCACTGGTTTGGCACGCTCATGGACCTGGCCTTAGTTCCCCCATGGCCACTATCTGGATCTTCTCGCAAGACCACGGTCTGCTCCTGCACCTGCCCTTCCCTCCTTCCACCTCATGGCTTGGTTGCTGAGTGGCTGAACCCGGAGGAAAGGGCCTGCTCCAGCCAAGTACGACAGGTCCTCTTGCAAAGCAGAAAGCCCTCCACCAAAGCGACTTACCTGGCAAAGTGGAGGCAGCTCTCCTGCTGGGCGGAGGAGCGTGTGCAGTCACCTATGCAGTCCATCCTCAATTACCAGCTCCATCTTAAGTAGCAAGGCCTCGCACTTGCCTCCATCAAGGTGCACTTGGCAGCCATAGCGGTTTTCCATTCCCAGGTCCAAGGCAAATTGGTGTTCTCACATGACATGTCCATCCGGTTCCTGAAAGGACTAGAGCGGCTCTTCCCACCTGTTTGGGACCTGATTCCACAATGGGACCTCAACCTCTTCCTCTTGAGGCTCACAGGGCCCCCCCTTTGAGCCACTGGCCTCCTGCTCCTCATCTCCTCTGTCATGGAAGGTAGCTTTTCTTGTAGCCATTACCTTGGTGAGGCAAGTCTCCAAGATTAAAGCCCTCACTTCGGAGCCCCCGTACACAGTTTTCTGCAATGACAAGGTCTAGCAGCAATCCCACCCAGCGTTTTGGCCTAAGGTGGTGTCTCACTTTCATGTTAACCAGAATATCTTTCTCTGGGTTCTCTGTCCAAAGCCGCACTCAACTGCAGAGGAGAGGCGGCTGCACACCTTGGATGTCCAGCTTACCAAGGCCTTCCGCAAGTGGACCCAACTCTTTATTGTGACTGCGGACAGGATGAACCTACCAGTGTCTTTGCAGAGGATCTCTAACTGGATCACATCGTGCATCCAAATCTGTTATGAGTTGGCACTGACAGAACCACCACCTATAATAAAGGCCCACTTGACCAGGACACAAGTGTCCTCGGCGGCCTTCCTAGCACATGTCCCTATCCAGGACATCTGCAGGGCTGCTACGTGGTCATCAGTACACACATTCACGACGCATTATGCCATTACCTAGCAAGACAGAGATGACACTGGATTCGGCAGAGCTGTGTTGCAATTGACATGTTTGTGAACTCCTACTCGCCTCCGGTGGCACTGCTTGGGAGTTACCTACAATGGACGAGACATGAGCAAGCACTCGAAGAAAAGACTGTTACCTGTTTCGTAACCGGTGTTCTTCGGGATATGTTTCTCATGTCCATTCCATGACCTGCCCGACCTGCCTTCCTTCCCCACTATCGGAGTTTCCAGCAAGAAGAAACTGAGGGTGGGGGGAGCCAGCAGTTCCACCATACGGGCACCACTGCAGAGGGCGCCAGAGTCGGTCCCCTACAGATACTGCTGAGAGAGAAACTTCTGGCACCGGTGCATGTGGTGACCACACACACCTACAATGAACAACACATCTTGAAGAACACCAGTTAAGAAACCTGTAATTGTCTTTTTCAATGTGTCGAATCATTTTTGAAGGTTTCAGAGCATTTGCTTAGAGTTGTGCTACACACAACACAGAGTTTTCAGACGTTCTAAATCCTCACTTGCAACAAATCCATACTTAATGTAAGACTAATCGTATTTTTGATCGAAGGACAAACATTTCCTTTTCTCTTCCACCCTTCTTCCTTATCATGTTTGGAGTTACTCAACATCTCTGTTTTTCTGAACTTTTGTTAGTCCCAAAAAATCAATCCAGAGATAACTGCTTTGACCGTGATATTGTCTGGTTTAGCTAAGTAAAAGTTTTTTACTAGAACTTAACTTTCACTCACTGTGTCAAAGTCAGATTCAGGACTCACATAATTTGTCAGACCACTCTGTTTATTAGCAAAGCGCCTTGCTAATGCACCCAGATGTGAGCCCCTCTCTGAGGCCCAAGATAACTTATGTTAAATTGGCTTTGGCTTAGCTGTATAAATAAGAGACAAAAGAAAGCAGAAACTGACAAATATACATATATATCTTATTTGCATACTAACATTTACCAATCTCCTAGCTCAGTAGGAACTCTAAGTTAATTAATTTGAGGACCCATTGTCTCACGCTCCTTAATGTTTCTCTTCCTGACAACTATATTTCAACAAACCCTTCAAGTAGCATTTCTTTAATGAATTATAATTTCAATATAATTCATTCTACTTTCACAACTGCTAACTACTTCCTTCCAACAAATGTATGCAAATGTGCTTTGCATATCAGCATGATGGCAATCAATGTCAATGCAGTTGGTTTGTTTGTTTATTTGTTAATGTTCAGAAATAATTGAATGTAGTGATGTGAAATGCAAGCACAAAAAACCCTTTGCATTTTAAATATTAATATTCTATGTTGGGAAAATCTCAGGAACTGGCAAGGAGGCTGCCATGAATTGGTGCCTGTCCCAGATCGGTCATTGAGAAACACTGTTCTAGAAGGTCCTGTCAGTAGTGGCTGCTTACCTGTGTTGTCAGGCTATTGTGGAATAGTTTGTGTTGTCAGGCTATTCCCCTACCTTGACGGTTGGCTACTCGGGTCAATCCTACCAAGAGGTGTTATCCGCCACAAGATCAATGATTCCTCTGTTTTGAAACTGGGCCTTCAGCTGAACATAAAAAAATCCATACTAACTCCTGTTCAGAACGTACAATTCATTGAGGCCTTCTTGGATTCCCTGACATCCAGGGCATCTTTCCCAATGGACAGGTTCTGGACATTATCGAGACTTTTGTCAAAAGCGATTCAGGACAGCTCCCAGACCTCAATAAAAAACTACTTCAGCTTCTGGATCACATAGCAGCTTGCACTGTTGTAATAGAGCATGCCGGGTTACACCTCCCCTATTTCCAGGGGTGGCTCAGAACAGTTTATTCGCCAAACGGACACACTCTAGACAAGAAAGTGTCTGTTCCCTAGCAGGTAAAACATTCCCAAGACTGGTGGAAGATTGAGCATAATGTAGGGGCAAGGGTCCCCTTCTTCCAACCAGTACTGACAGTAACCATGACCGCGGATGCCTTTCTGTTAGGATCGGGGGTACATCTCAGTACTCTGACAGCACAGAGCAGGTGCTCACCCCAAGACACCACCCTCCATATCAGCTTTCTAGAGCTCAGAGCAGTCAGAAATGCCTGTCTTCATTTCCTTCTTTTCATCAGACTCAGATCCATCAAAGTCATGACAGACAGCATGGCTTTCATGTTTTATATCAGTTGCCAAGGAAGGGCAAGATCCCGTTTCCTCGGGGCTGAGGCAATAAAATTGTGGAATTGGTTTATAAAGTATCACATAAGGATCTCAGTGTATCTACCTGGCATACAGAATGTCACAACCAACAAGCTCAGCATGTACTTCTTCGAAGACTGAGTGGGATTTCAATCCCCAGGTTCTGGTTGGAATCTTTTGGAGTTCAGGGTTTCCAGAAGTAGACCTAGAAACAAAAAATGTCATTTTACTCAAGGGGGGAGAGGGGGTTTAGCTTGCAATTCCCTGGGGGATGCCTTCCTCCAGCCTTGGACGAAGATAAACAAGATTAAATAGGACAACTCCAGAATCATTCTAATTACCCCAACATGGTTTAGGGAAGTATGATTCCCTTATCTGTTGCATCTAGCTCTTTTTCCCTCCGACAGATCTCCCAATCTTCCTCAGCTCCTGTCCCAGGACACCTGTAGTCTGACACATCCCAACTTTGGCAATCTTCACCTATAAGATCTGGTACCTCAATGGTTTGTGGAGCTAGAGTCATCTTGCTCTGCTGAATTACAACACGTTCTATTAACTAGTTGAAAATTTTCCACCAGAACTATTTACCTTCAAAAAGTGAACAAGATTTGGCCACCGGTTTGAACTGTACAGTGCTGATACCAAATCTGCCCTGCTTCCGCTTGTCCTGGAGTACCTGCTATAGCTTAAGAAATCAGGACAGTCCCTTAATTCCATCAAGGTTTATCTGGCAGCCCTAACAGCCTTTCATACTACTATCAAAGGGTTTTCTTTATTTTCTCACCCCATAACCACAAGGTTCACGAAAGACCCGGGGAATCTCTTCCCAGAGATAAGTTTCTGCTCTTATCTGGGATCTGAACTTGGGTCTCAAAAGCCTCACAACCCTCTTCTCCCCCCGCGCACCCCCCCCCCCATTGAATCAATGGCCACCTGCTCCTTCTTGAATTTATCTAGGAAAACAGCCTTTCTAGTGGCGCCTTAATGGCAGATCCCCCTCCCCCCCCCTTCGCAATGCTCTACAAGAATGAGGTGTCTTTTTACAACCATCTCCCGTGTTTCTTCCTAAAGCGACTTCCGAATTTCAACTGAATCAGATCATATACCTGTAAGTTTTCTTTCCAAAATCGCATACTTCCAACCTGGAGCTTGTTCTCCATACACTAGATGTCAGGAGGGTATTATCCTTCTATCTGAATAGAACTAAACTATTTTATAAATCCAATAGACTGTTTCAACTGCAGGCAGGTCAAAGTGCCCTGAGCTCAATCCACCAGATCATGCAGTGTCTTATGCTGAATAGATATGTAAATATTTCAAAACTGGCTTTCCAATCATACCTGGGAAGGTACTTAAACTAAATCTTATTCAGCCCTCTTCATAATGTTTCATCATTTGCAAACAGTTACTCCTCAACAGGATATGTGAATCAACTTTTTTTAAGCTGAAACCTCTGCATGAATTTAAACAAATCAGTTGTCTGGTGGACCTGAGAAGCTGGCATCCCTCCCACCCCAGCATTTGCATTTAATCTTGGAATTTGAACATGCATGCACACTCATGTTGTAATTACCACACCCAGGTGTTCTCAGTCGGTTTCTTCCCTATAAAAGTGCTAAAGGAGAAATGCAGGGATGTAATCTTAAAAACAAACCAACAAAAAACCTCGCTGATGTATTTGGATGCCAGTGAAGAAACAATTTCTGCACAAAAAAATCTTATACAGTATATCCAGATTACACATAATCTTAACAATTGTGATTTCAAAACAGTTTTGGATTTGATTTATGTTTATAGCCCTTCCTGCCAACCTTTTTTTTTTTTTTTAACAGAATTTTTTCTATACTTTTTTAATTGGCAGGCAGTTTTAGTTTTGTGTTTTGGACATCCATAGGTTCACTCTCAAGAGACAGGAGCCAAACTGCAGAGGAGGCAGCAGTGTTGATGTTGGCAGTTGACAAGGGGCCACACAGGAAAAACTGGGACTTGAAGTGTTGGTGGAGATGGAAATTTGGTTTTGAACTTGCATAGGCTACAGTTTTATTCCAGGGAATGGGACCTGGAAACTTGGATAAGTTTGGAGGAATATATGGGGAGAATGCAACAGAGGTGGTTATGGTAGACATGAAATGGGAAACGCAGCAGGAAGTCAGAAACTGCTGTTCTCTCTGGAAGGTGTTTAAACTTCATACAAAATAATTAGGCAGTAACTTTGTTACAGTTCTCTGTCCAATGGTCATTTGAATTTATTTACTGAGAGCGTCTGTTGACTATCTGATGTCTCTTCAGTGATCCTACTCCAGCTCTTGGTAGGTTGTTATAGAATCATAGAAGATTAGGGTTGGAAGGGACCTCAGAAGATCATCTAGTCCCACCCCGTGCTCAAAGCAGGACCAACCCCAACTAAGTCCACACCCTAACTTGCAGTTTTTAAGTGGGTTCAGCTGAGAGCCCAAGAACTGCCTGGGTGTAGAATCTAGACTACCTTCTGAATCCCTTGAGGTTGTTCTTCTAAGTGAAGTATTGTGGGGCCAAATAGGGAAACGTGTAGTATTTCCTCTGTAAACTAAAATGAAATGTTGTTTTCTTCCCCAAAAAATGCTGTTTGCCCATTTCTAGATGTGGTGATGGAACACACCACAAATTGAAGAAACATTAGGAATGCATAAAGAGGGCACTTTTGTTTCTCTGCTGTTTTGCAGGTGTTTCAGGTATTGAATGAAAAGAAGCAACTGTATGCTGTCAAATATGTGAATCTTGAAGAAGCAGATCAACTGACTGTTGAAAGTTATAAGAATGAAATTGCTCATTTGAATAAGCTACAGCAACACAGTGATAAGATCATCCGACTTTATGATTAGTGAGTAAACATTTTAAAATAAGTTAAATAAGTTTTCAAACTATTCCTCAAAGCAGTTACTCTCTAAAATTTAATTTCAGTATGATGATAACACTTATTATTTATTTTAGTGAAATCAGTGAACAGCATATCTACATGGTAATGGAATGTGGAAATATTGATCTCAATAGCTGGCTTAAAAAGAAAAAGACTATTAATCCATGGGAACGGAAGAGCTACTGGAAAAATATGTTGGAAGCCGTTCACACAATCCACGAACATGGTATTGCTAAATATTTCTAGATATTTGTGTAGTACATGTGGTAGAGATAAAACGGATTTTACAGAGTTTGGAGGGGTAGTTGCTCTCTGTGCTGGTGGAAGCTGGGAGGCCTTTTTGGATGCGTGGCTTTATGGCAGAGTCCTTGAGGTTTTGTTTATTTTGTGTATTTCAGAGCAACTCTGATATAGTCCAGAGGCCATACATCCCTCCAGAAATGAAGTACCACAGTAGTACTTTCTTCCACAACTTACCAAATTTGATCCATGTCTTCTTGACTAAGTTATTTGAATCTACCTCCATTAAATATCCTTCATTCCCATTTTCTCCCCCCACCCCACAGAACACATAACCGACTCCTAGAACATAAAACTAGTTGATGACCTATTCAACAAAGGTTTGGGGTTTTGGTTTGTTTTGGGTTTTGCTATTTTGTCCAGATGGCCTGTCTCCATTGGCCGTAGATGATGATGTCCAGGTGGCACACAGAAAATCTCTCTTTTCCCCTTCCCCTGTGTGTACCCAGAAATGGGAGAGCTTGTCCCTAGCTTGTTTCTGGTACCCTGGACCTCTTCTGCTTTTCTATTTTTCAGGCAGCCTAGCTCATCAGACTACACTTAGGATTTCTAGATTTACCACTTTCTGGCTGTAAACTGGACTCTAGTTCTATCTCAATGGAACAGTTCAGGGTGTGTGCACCCCAGTTGTCTCAGATTTTCCTTATAAGTAAAATTAGAGTTAAAGGGGCAGCTGCAAGCAGGTCCCACCAAGGCAAAGAAATGCTAAACAAAATGTCAGTCACTTGGCTGCAGCAAAAGTACTGAATTCTGCAGCATTTTGAAAAATGCCCAATTCTGTGACCTTGAAATCATAGAGCCCATGGGGCCCTGATTGAGAGTAATGGTGCAAATCATACCTCTTGGAGATATTGTTTGACTATCTGCAGACTCAGTTCACATTTTCATGATTTTTACTGCAATTGTTAAGGACTGAAAACATCTAATTTTATTTTTTAAATGAAATCTAAGATTCTACAGCACAATTCAGCAGCAAAGGGTGAATTTTGTATCCAAAGAATACATTGGTTCCTGCTCAAAAGTTTAATTGACACATTTGTGAGGAGAGCCACAAAATCATACATACTTGGTAGTTTAAAATTCATGTCTTAGTTGGATTAATCTTGGAGTTTTCTTACCTTGCAGGCATTGTGCATAGTGATCTGAAACCAGCAAACTTTCTGATAGTTGATGGAATGCTAAAACTAATTGATTTTGGCATTGCGAACCAAATGCAGCCAGATGTGACAAGCATTGTTAAAGATTCACAGGTGAAATATTTTTAGTAGATGGAGTACCATGTTTTATAAAATGTAATTTCTGTGTCTGCTACGTTAAGTGATCTACCAACCTAAAGAAAACAAACATACATCAGAATTTTGTGCTACACAGTACTTTTTATGTTTCTGTAGCTAATAAAACTAAAGCTACTGATAATTATTTAGAGCGAATTTCTGTGCATGCATATTGTTAACTTTAAAATATTAGACCACTGAAAGCCAGAGCATGGCAGAAATACTCACCCAGATTCTCAGTCTGGAAGTTGCTTTTCAAAGCTTTTATTAGACCACAAACTGTCAAAATACAATTTTCAGGTTAATTAGATTCCATTAAACACTAGGTTAATTTAAATATAAATATGTTTTTTATTACTAGGTTGGCACAATTAATTACATGCCGCCAGAGGCAATCAAAGATATGTCTTCCTATGGAGAAAATGGGAAATCAAGATCAAAGGTAACATATTTTCTGTGTGTGTGTGTATAAATTATAAAGAGGGAAATATTTCAGACATTTTGAGGAAACAGAAGCTTAGAATATAAAAACTTTCACTCTAACCAGAACATGGAGGAAAACTATCTCATCAAGGCAACTGGGTAGAGTCACTGGCCAGGTACATGCTTGCTTTTTCTTTGGAGGTGAAGGGGAGCAGGGCAGTCTCGAGTAGCAACAGATGGGAGGGTATGATTGAAGTGCTAAATAAAGAGAGAGATGGGGAATTGAGAAATTATGATCTCTGATCAAAAGGAAAGACAGGAAGAAGTAGATTGAAGCTAGAAGGAAAGGAAGATAGAACAGTCGGAGACTCTTGTAGAATAAGATACGTTAATCCTTTTAAAAAAGGAAGCTGGCTGTCCGTGTTCTAGTTAAATACTGTACACGAGAAATTGTGCATTCCTTTAAAAATGGAAATGGGGCTTTATGGGAGACAAGCCAGGTATAACTTTCAGTCTGACTAGTAATTTTATGCTCTGGCCAGTAAGAATTAAGTAAACTTCTTCAAGCCCAGACAATAAGAAAATCTTGTTTTGCAAACTTTTACCTTATGCCTTTATACTACTGCCCATCACTGTAGTATCTGCTGTTGATATTACATGAAAGGGGCTCGAAGTCCCTTGTGGACTTCATGGAGTCTCTAGCACTTCTCACTTTTGGGAATCAAAACTCTGCTTGAGGTAGGCTTTTTTGTTTTCATATTGTGAGAGTTACTCATGGTGAAAGGCTTTCTCGGAGGGAGGTTTTGCAATGTTCCCTAAAGATGGTTCTCCAGCAGTTTGTTCCCTAGCTGGATCCACTTGACCAAGAATGGTTTGTCCCCAGCTCTCACATGCTTTGTGATCTCTGTTGTTTTAAAGGATTGTAGGTATTACAGAGGTTCATAAATCAAAATTTAGTCTTTCACGTAGCTGGGGCTTGATCCACTAATTACTTTTAAAATTAGGACCCAAGCCTCAAACCAGCATCTGGAGCTGACTGGGAGCCCTTGGAGGGACATTAGCATAGGTCTGATGTGTTCAGAGTCCAGAGCCATGGAGAAAGTAGGCAACCTCATTTTGTGCCGGCTGGACCTGTGGGTCATCTTCAGTTACAATGAGTTGCAGTAATCCATTTTGGAGGTGACAGATGCGTGTATTATCATGGCCATGTCTTCGTCTGCGAGGAAGGGGTGAAGTTTCCTAGCAAGCTGGAAGTGAAAGGTGTTTTGGGAAACTATTACTTGGTTATTGAAGTGTAGGTAGAAGTCAGGCAGAATACCAAGTCTTTGCACAGCTGTGATGAATGCGGGCTGTATGCCTCTGATGGAAGGTCTTACCTCCATTCAGCTTGAGCCAGCTGCTCTTTATCCTAGAGCTAATTTCTTGTAGGCATTCTGACATTTAGTAGTGGTGGCATCAGCTGAGCATGAGTGTCATCAGCATACTGCTGCTAGTGGAGTAAATGTTTTATACACACTTCCAAAAATTGTACTTCTGGCAAAATTGCTAAATCTCAATCTTAACCAAATCAGATTTGCCCCATGTTTGATTTGAGGCTCCTCAATTATAGCTATAGTAATATTTAGTGCACAGATTTAAGTAACCCTTTCAAATAGTATTAAGTTAGGATGTTTCAGATCTACAGGAGGATTCACTGTCTCTCACTAACTACATAGGACATTTTGGTATGTTGATATTATAATATGGGTATACATTTGTGCTAAGGTTTCACCTCTGATCTTAACAATTTTGGCAGAATGGTGAAATGAAGTTGTGGGATTTTTTCATCTACCGTCCTTGTTATCATTTTAAAAATAGCTAATGTACCTTAAATCCGTAAGATTTTTGCACTAAGAGGTTACTGAAGTGAGCGTCTTGCATGACCATCTGAGCCGTATACCAAAGTACATTGCACACCACATCTGGGTTAGCATTAAACTTACTAGGTGAGATTCTGTGCTGCACTTCTGAGAGATTCAGCAAAGAACTCTCAGCAAAGAACTCTCAGCCCAATGGGAAAAGCAGATAAAGATGGTTTTAAGCCATCTTTGCACCTTCCCAGTCCTGGGCTGCTGCAGACAATGGAGTAGTCCCCTAGAACAAGTTAAACTGTCCTGGTGGCCTGTCTAAAGTATGACAGCCTTCCAGGGCTGCCCTACAGGCCAGAGTGCTGCATGCTGTGGTCCCTGCCCTGTCATGTCCCTCTCTCCCATTTGCCTCTTATATCAGGGCTTGCGTGGGGTCCTCAAAGACAGGCTTACAGGCTGTGTTCTGCAGTGCCCGGGGCCGAGGAAATCCGCCCCTGACCAAGCTACTGTTCTTTAAAGATATTTTTGAGCTGCTCTGGCCCTATTACCTTGTATAAAGGTGCTTGACAGAGGGTGAAGCTTTCACCCTATATATTCATCAAAAGCTTCATTCATAAGGCCCTGCATGAAGGGTCCTGGCTTAGGAATCTAATGTATCTAATTTTTCACCAAAGCCCAATGCATGTCAGGTAAGTAATATGGCATGGTGGTTGTGCCAGTGTCCTTCTATGACATCTGTAGGCAAAAAGTAAGTTCTGTAGAAAACACAGATGCATAGTGAAATGTCTTCATTTTAAAAATAAAGACAGCCCTACTCACTGCGGTGCAATTTTTATTAAACAGCCACTAACTCACCTTTCCTTCTAAGAGATCCATGTTGGTGGTTGTCAGATCCTCTGGCTTTGGAATCAGTAGTCTCTTCCCATTTATAATTTGATCATACACTGGTGATGGGGTTAGTGAGGAAAATGCTGAAGAAATTGTCATTGTTGTCAGGGTCATATATCTCAATTGAGGCTAAACTGTGTCTCCTACTCCCACTCCTCAATGACTGATTGATATGGAGGAAGTTCTGGGATCATGTACCACCAAAAACAAAACCCCAAACCAACAAAACAAAACCCTACATCATCATATCCCAGATAATGCAGTTGGTGGTTGTGCAGGAGAGGGAGTTTACCTTGCTTTTTTTATTCATCATCTTTGTGAAGAGATGCCAAGAGGAAAGAACTGTTTTAAGAAACTGTCAAAAGCAATATCAAGTTCAACTTTAAAATCAAATATTTTGTTTTAATTTTATCACTAACTCTTTAGCTTTTTAAGTTGAGAAAGACAATCTAGTCCTCATAAAAATAATTCTTTAGAATATATTTATTTAGAAGTTAATATTGTAACAAGACACTCCAAGATTTGTGTTTATGGTCTAATAACGACATGTGTTGGCAGTTAATAGCACTCAGCCTTTGGCTTTTATTCATAATCATTAAGGCGGAACAACAGACTATGTAACACACCCCCTATTGTATCTTCTTGCTTAAGTGAAATTATATTACACAAAGATAATGATGATTGGTAACTATGAGAAAAGATATCATTCCCTTTTAAACTAAAGTAATTCATATTATTATTATTATTATTCAGATAATTACTTTGTTTGTTTTTAGATAAGTCCCAAAAGTGATGTTTGGTCATTGGGATGCATTTTATATTGTATGACTTATGGGAGGACACCGTTTCAGCACATAACAAATCAGATCACTAAACTTCATGCTATAATTGATCCTAGTTATGAAATAGAGTTCCCTGATATTGCAGAAAAAGATCTCCAGGATGTTTTAAAGGTAACTTTCTTTAATACTTTTAGTTTTTTAAAAAAGTTGAATTCAGATTCAAGCGATGGTTGTTCCTTTACTAGACTGTTGTAATCTGAGTAGATATGACTTGACTTCTTCTGAAACATTTTCTAATTTGGTTCCCAGATGGGCATAATTCTGATTGTGCATGTAATGATGGATATGACCACCAAAATGAAGATTAGTTAATGCTCAGGCTAACTATATGGCTTCCTCTAGCTTGAACATGGTTTTTCAGCTCAATTTGCAAATGTGATAAGTAATTATATAGATTAGGCAGTATGACCTGGTTGATTTGGCTGAGTCACAATACAAGTGCAACATATGCTCTTACCAGAAAAAATGCTTTTTCCCTTACTCCCCACAAATTGGAACCTAGCCAAATTTTTCATGTCTCTAAAAAACCAAAACTGAGTCCAGTTGAGTTTCTGACAGTGCTACCTAGCAGGGAATATAGATTCAGAATACAGACACTGCTCTTGACCTGGCAAAGGCAGTTAACCCTTTGATGGGTTGTTAGGGCATGTTTGTGGAGCATAAACTGAGAAACTTAATAGAAATACTAATGATTTATGTTGCATAATGTAAAACTGGATCACAACCAGTTGTATTACATGATCCCTTTTTAATAATAGGTATGTTGTATTTGATCTTCAAAATGTATATTGTAGCATAACATCAGTTCTCCAAAAGTTAGGGTTGGCAGCACTTTCTGTTTAATGGTCAACTTTTCTAAGGGCTCTAAAATCCACATGCTTACTTGGATTGTCTTGAACCTTGTTGTGTTTCATGAGGGTACAGGGTAGTAGTATTAGTGGGGAAGTGGGTGAGAATACTTACAGAGAAGAAAGAAGCAGTCATCGCATCTCAGAGCTATTGTTTCACACTGTATTCATCTCCATGGAGTGTTTTCATTCAGGTGAGAACATCCCATTGAAATAAATGAGCTACTTCACCCCCCTGTTTCTGATGTTGTAAATGGATGTGGGAGGTAGTTGAAAGAGTGGGGAGGAAAGGAAGGGATCAGAGCTATTCAATGGGGGGAATGTCACATGGGATTTCAGTTATGCCCGTCCAAAACTCCCACATCTATCAATCAATGGTAGGTACTTATTTGGCCCATGTCACTGTAGTATCAGAGCACCTCACACTCTTTAATTTATTTATCCTTACGATGCCCCCGTGAGGTAGGGAAGTACTTTTTTTCCCCACACAATGCACAGTTCTTATTCAAGTGCTTGCTCATGTCGATTTCAAGTAGTTGTGCGCGCACTGCGTGCACAGTCATGAGTAGGTTTTTCCCCTAGCGGTACCCGTTAGGTCGGCTGAGGAGTCCCCTGAAGTCACGCCTTCATGGTGGTGCATATAAGTCCCTGCCAACCCGCCACCTCTTCAGTTCCTTCTTACCACTAGTGACAGTCATTGGAGCTGTGTGTCTCACTTGCCTTGGCAAGCATTTCCCCTAGTGATGGAACTTTGAGTACACTGTAAATAGTTAATTAGTTAGTGTTAGTCTTCATAGTTAGTTAGAAGTAGGGGGCTTCCCCCCTCCCCCGACCCCAATTTTCTCCCCTCTTGGAGTTTGGGGCATGCCTCGATCCCAAGGGTTTAAGCCATGCAGGACTTGCCCCAAGCCCATGCCAACGGATGACCTCCATGACTCCTGCCTGAGTGTCTGAGGGAGGCGCATCAAACAGATCGCTGCAAGACCTGTAAAGGGTTCCGCCCGAGAATGAAGCTAAGCGGGTGGAGAGGAAGTATTTTGTTCCCTCTAAGGGATACGAATATTTATTTACTCATCTGCAGCCAGGTTCGCTAGTCGTGGTGGTGGCGAATGAGAGAGACGGGCAGCAGGGCCCAACCCCAAAATCCAAGGATTCAAAGAAGCTGGACCTCTTTGGCTGGAAGGTGTACTCCACCGGGGGGGCTCCAGCTTCGGATTGCTAACAAGCAAGCAATCCTTAGTAGATATCATTTCAATTCATTGGACTCCATGATGAAATTTAAGGAATTGGTGATGTCAGACTCTAGGGTGGAGTTTGCTGCCATAGCAGAGGATCGCAAGGCAGTGCAAGGACCTCTTTACAGGCCTTACTGGACGCAACAGATTCAGCCACACGAACCATGTCCTCTGCCATAGCCATGAAGAGGAATTCGTGACTCCAGGTGTCAGGCCTTCCACCAGAGGTCCAGCAAATAATTCAGGATTTGCCCTTTGACAGCATGGGGCTGTTTTTGGAGCAGACAGACTCCAAGCCCCACAGGCTGAAGGATTCGCAGGCAACATTAAAATAATTTGGTCTGCAAACCCCCAGCAAAAGCATTTTAAGTCCCAGCCCCCTCTTCACTTCTACCCTCCCCAGCCTAGGCAAGACTTCCCCAGGAAGTGGGGCAAGAATGGCAAGCATAAGCATCCACAGCCCAGTCAAGGCCAGGGCTTGGCGAGGGAGTGATCAGGTTCTAACCAAGCCTTTTGAAGGGGCACCTGGAGGCAACACATCTGACCACACACTGGATCCTTCGCCCTGTTTTCTGAATCATCCCCCATTTCTACCACGTATGGTCCCAGATAACCTCAGATCGCTGGGTCCTTCACACTGTAGAAGTGAGATATTCTTTCCAATTCTGCTCCTCCCCTCTCTCCCACCACCTCTTCCCCATCCCTCTTCAGGGACCCTTCTCACGAGCAATTCCTCTTGCAGGAGGTTCAGACGCTTCTTGCTGCGGGAGCAGTAGAGGAGATTCCTCAGGAGCTAAGGGGCAAGGGATTCTACTCCCGATATTTCCTAATCCCCAAAGCCAAAGGATCTCAGACCCATCCTTGACCTGCAAGGCCTCAATAGATTTATGAAGAAGTTGAGGTTCCACATGGTCTCTTTGACTGCCATCATCCCATCTCTGGATCCAGTACACTGGTACGTCAAGGACGTGTACTTCCACATATCGATAATTCCAGCCCACAGACATTTTCTCAGGTTCGTAGTGAACCACAACTATTACCAGTTTATGGTCCTCCCCTTCCGTCTGTTAGCAGGCCCTTGAGTTTTTACCAAGTGCATGGCAGTCGTAGCCACCTTCCTGAGAAGAAGGCAGGTGCAGGTCTTCCATTACCTCAACGACTGGTTGGTCAGGGGCCACTCCAGGGCGCAAGTGGAGCAACACATCAACCTGATGAGATCCACCTTCGACAGGCTGGGTCTCCTTCTGAAATATACACAAATCAACTCTTTCCCCACTCAGAGAATACTGTTTATTGGTCTTTGGTCAGGCCAGAGCCTTCCTGCCAGAGTCTCGTTTTCAGACAATGCAAGGCTACAAGGCTTCAAGCAATACCCCACCACCACAGCAAGGAATTGTTCGAAGCTCCTTGCACATATGGCAACTCGTACATATGTGGTACAGCACGTGAGACTGAGGCTCAGACCTCTCCAGGCCTGGGCACGACAGTCTGGACAAGGTGGTTACACTCCCACTGCCAGTTCTCGGGGCTCTCCAGTGGTGGCTCGACCCACAGGCGGTATGCACAGGGGTCCCCTTCTCCAAAACACAGCCCTTGCTGTCCCTGGTTACAGATGCGACAGCTTTGGGGTGGGGAGCTCATCTGGGAGAATTCAGGACCCCAGGTTTTCGGTCATAAGATGAGCGCCCACTTCACATCAACATCAAGGAGCTGAGACCAGTCCACCTGACATGCCAAATCTTCCAGGCCCACTTGCAAGGGAAATGCGTGGTGCTGATGATGGACAACACAACCACAATGTTTTATATAAAACAAGCAGGGAAGAGCTTGTTCCTCTCCCCTATGTCAGGAAGCCCTCAAGCTGTGGGACTTCTCCATAGCCCACTCAATTCACCCTAACCCATAGGGAGCGGGCCGCAGTCATACTGATAGCGGCAACCTGGCCTCTCCAGCACTGGTATACGATGCTCCTGGTGCTATCAGTGCACAACCCAATCACATTGCCTTTCCTTCTGGACCTGAGCACTCAAGACCATGGCTGTCTCCAGCATCCCAGCCTAGAGTCTCTCCACCTTACAGCTGGGAAACTTCCTGGCTAAACCCAGTAGAACTAATGTGCTCTGAGCCTGTTAGGGAGGTTTTCCATGGCCAGGTGGAAGAGATTCTCAATCTGGTGCTCGCAAGGTCACAGTCCTTCGACACAGGCACTGATAGTCGAAAATGAGAGGTATCTGCTGCACTTAAAGAAGCAGGACCTGTCGGTCTCATCGATAACAGTTCACCTAGTCACCATTTAGCATTCCACCTGGGTGTAGTTAGCTGTTCAGTCTTCTCCAACCCGATGGTCAGCCAGTTTCTTAAAGGTCTTCACAGAATATACCCGCAGGTTAGGCCAGCCGATCCTGACTTGAGGCCTTAATATAGTTCTTTCAAGACTAAGGGGGTCCCCCTTGAGCCCTTAGCGACTTGCTCTCTACTCTACCTGTCATGGAAAGTGGCATTCCTGGTCACAATAACATCAGAGGGAAGCGTCCGAACTTAAGGTGTTAACCTCTGACCCTCCTTACACCATTTTTTATAAGGACAAGGTGCAGCTTAGGCCTCACCCAGCCTTTCCCCCAAAGGTCATCTCTCAACTTCATGCCAATCAGGACGTTTTTCTCCCAGTCTTTTACCCTAAGCCACACGCTAACAGTAGGGAGCAAAGACTCCACTCCTTGGACGTGCAGCGAGCATTGGCCTTTTATATCGAGCACACGTTTCGTAAGTCGAGTCGGTTGTTCAAAGTAGCAGACAGGATGAAGGGCCTCCCAGTGTCTTCTCAAAGAATTTAATTGTGGATCATGTCCTGTATTCGGGCATGTTACGATTTGGCAAAGATACCTGCCCCTGCACTAACGGCACATTCTACAAGAGCGTAGGCCTCCTTGGCGACATTCCTGGCCCAGGTCCCAATCCAGGAGATCTGCAGGGTGGCAATGTGGTCATCTGTCTACACGTTCACCTCTCATTATGCCATTACCCAGCATGCCAGGGACAATGCAGCATTTGGCAGAGCAGTGCTTCAGCCAGCAATTCCATGAACTCCGACCCCACCTCTTAGCAAGGCTTGGGAGTCATCTATTTGGAATGGATATGAGCAAGCACGTGAAGAAAAGTTACCTACGTTTCGTAAATGTTCTTTGAGATGTGTTGCTCAGTCCATTCCAAGACCCACCTGCCTTCCCCTCTGTCAGAGTTTCCCAGCAAAAAGGAACTGAAGAGGTGGCAGGTCAGCAGGGACCTATATGCACCACCATGAAGGCGCAACTCCAGGGGGCTCCACAGCCGACCCAATGGGTACTGCTAGGAAAAAAACTTGCGACAACTGTGCACATGACACGTGCACACCTACTTGGAATGGACATAAGCAACACATCTCTAAGAACAACAGTTATGAAAGGTGGGTAACTGTTCTTTTTCCCCACACAACGCACAGTCAGCCTGTGGAACTCCTTGCCAGAGGATGTTGTCAAGGCCAAGACTATAACAGGGTTTAAAAAAACACTAGATACATTCATGGAGGATAGGTCCATCAATGGCTATTAGCCAGGATGGGCAGAGATGGTATCCCTAGCCTCTGTTTGCCAGAAGCTGGGAATGGGCTAAGGGATGGATCACTTGATGGTTACCTGTTCTGTTCATTCCGTCTGGGGCACTTGGCACTGGCCACTGTCAGAAGACAGGATACCGGGCTAGATGGACATTTGGTCTGACCAAGTATGGCCATTCTTATGTTCTCACGTATCATTATCCCCATTTCCACAGATGGGAAATTAAAGTATACAGACTTAGACTTGCTTATGGTCACATAGGAAGTCTATCGTAGAGTAGGGAATGGAACCCAGGAGTCCCAGGTCCTATGCACTGGACCATGCTTCTTCTCGTGCCCCTCCCCCCGTGTCTGCCCCACTGATCTCACGCTTGTTCCTGCAGCCTCTCTCCAGCTCCTCATCTTGTGTGTCCCATGCTGACTCCTGCCTCTCTGTGGGGAAGATGGTTGGAGAGGGAGAGCCAGGCTGTGTTGCACAGGCAGAGAGAATGGAGAGGAGATGATACAGAAGCAGTGAAGGGACTGACATGCGGTCATTCTTTGGCTGGGATAATCATTGCCTACGAGCCAAAGGCAGTGAAAGGGGAGAGCTGGGCTGTGGTAAATCGGGAAGCTGAGAGTATTTATTTATTTATTTATTTTCAATGAAGGAAACTAAATGCGCTGAAATTTCATTAACGTAAAGTTAAGGACGTCCGGTGTTGCCTAGTGCCTTCCAGAATATGGACAGTGTCTGTCTAAATTTAAACTTCTGAAAACCAGGAAATATAAGTAAAGTACACACTAGCCACCCAACCCAACGTTAACTTTATCCTCTGAATGATGCCCCATTATGCCAATACCCCATACTATCATTCAACCCTTACAGATGTTACAGAACACTTTGGGAACAAAGCACCTGAGCACTGTAGGACAAAAATCTAACTTTCTCCTTGGAAAAGCAATGCTCAAGGTTAGGTCAGGCATAGCAAACAGGAGCTAACTATACTTGGCCTACACCCAAACCATCCCAGGTTTGCTAAATGTTACCATGCCTCCACACTTGTCCTGAGAATTCCTTCTGAGACCTTGTTTTCACTTTTATCCCTCACTCCTTGGAGGCTACTGTCATATATGCCACCTGAGTGCTGGGATTCCCCATGGCAAGAAGACACCATTGTGCTCCTCTGTGGACAGTTTACAAAACTCGGCATTAAAATGAGGCATACTTGAACCTTTAAAAACACACAGGTGCCTCTTACCACATTGCACATTGTGTTGATCCTTGACTTTAGCAAAGCTTTTGACACGATCTCCCACAGTATTCTTGCCAGCAAGTTAAAGAAGTATGGGCTGGATGAATGGACTATAAGGTGGATAGAAAGCTGGCTAGATTGTCGGGCTCAACGGGTAGTGATCAATGGCTCCATGTCTAGTTGGCAGCCGGTATCAAGTGGAGTGCCCCAGGGGTCGGTCCTGAGGCCGGTTTTGTTCAATATCTTCATAAATGATCTGGAGGATGATGTGGACTGCACCCTCAGCAAGTTTGCAGATGACACTAAACTGGGAGGAGTGGTAGATATGCTGGAGGGTAGGGATAGGATACAGAGGGACCTAGACAAATTAGAGCATGGGGCCAAAAGAAATCTGATGAGGTTCAACAAGGACAAGTGCAGAGTCCTGCACTTAGGACGGACGAATCCAAGGCACTGCTACAGACTAGGAACCGAATGGCTTTGCAGCAGTTCTGCAGAAAAGGACCTAGGGGTTACAGTGAACGAGAAGTTGGATATGAGTCAACAGTATGCCCTTGTAGCCAAGCAGGCCAATGGCATTTTGGGATGTATAAGTAGGGGCATTGCCAGCAGATCGAGGGAAGTGATCATTCCCCTCTATTCGACATTGGTGAGGCCTCATCTGGAGTACTGTGTCCAGTTTTGGGCCCCACACTACAAGAAGGATGTGGAAAAATTGGAAAGAGTCCAGCGGAGGGCAACAAAAATGATTAGGGGACTGGAACACATGACTTATGAGGAGAGGCTGAGGGAACTGGGGAGGTTTAGTCTTCAGAAGAGAAGAATGAGGGGGGATTTGATAGCTGCTTTCAACTACCTGAAAGGGGGTTCCAAAGAGGATGGCTCTAGACTGTTCTCAGTGGTAGCAGATGACAGAACAAGGAGTAATGGTCTCAAGTTGCAGTGGGGGAGATTTAGGTTGGATATTAGGAAAAACTTTTTCACTAGGAGGGTGGTAAAACACTAGAATGCGTTACCTAGGGAGGTGGTGGAATCTCCTTCCCTAGAAGTTTTTAAGGTCAGGCTTGACAAAGCCCTGGCCGGGATGATTTATTTGGGGATCGGTCCTGCTTTGAGCAGGGGGTTGGACTAGATGACCTCCTGAGGTCCCTTCCAACCCTGATATTCTACGATTCTATGAATAACAGCTCTGCCAAGCAGCTCCAACTAATTTCTCCACCGTTCAATATAGCTACACCTAACATAGTGAAGGCAGTTGGAGCACATCCAGATAAATGCTGGAATTCAAGGCTGTGGAGCACAACACACGGTGGTGTGTTAGAACTTTCTCATGTCTACCTATTATGGTACACAGCTTTATTGAACCGTTCTCTGCGATTTTTGCGAATTCCGGGGGACAGAATTTAGGTTGCATTGCGGGGGTAGTGTATACAGTATTTTCTGGTTTTCAGAGATTTAAATTTAGTCACTCTCCACGTTTTGGGAGCCTACTGGGCAATCTTAACTCTGTTAATGAAATTTCTTGGCATCTAATTTCTGCACAAATGTGACTAAATCTGCAGTTATTACATTCATGTTAATAAAAATTAATGTAACTGCATAATTAGAATTCCTGTTCATGATAGGTTTTTAAAAAGCCTCCAGTTCTGAATTTAAAAGTAAAAAAGGTGTATTCCAAAGTGATCTGTCCAAACAGAACCAAGTCAAAGGCTCCATTGTTACTGTATCTCTTCTGTAAGTTGTAACCTCTCAGGTAAGTTGTGTCTTCATTTAAAACACAACTAGAGGATAGCTGTATCCTGGTTCACTAGTGCCAAGGTAATTGCCACCCATGAAAGTCTATTATGATTATTAGCTGATGTAGTTTAGGATTAAGCATTGATAATATGGGGTGTGGAGGTATATGTTTGTTAACCCCGTGACATGAAAAGTTACGACTCCGATCTAGATCTTGAATTGATTTTTTTGTGTAGCTGGGATTTCTGACAGTTAGGAAAAATATTTCTAGTTGAACTAAATGTTTTGTTTTGACTTTCTGTTATTTTTTAATAAAATTGAAGGAAATTTTGAAACAGTCATTTCAAGTAGAATTCTTTTCTACACAAATTTGTGAAATGTTTAGTTGGTCAGACTCTGCATCCCCTCCCCTCCCCCCCCAAAAAAAATTTGCTCAAAATATTTTTCCCAGTTCTATTCCTAACTAAACTATGTCAGACTACTTTGGCATTTACAACAAGAGGTCCTCTTACTCCTCATGCCTACAAAGGAGTGATATTACAGGAGTATTTCAGTTTCTCTTCTGTGAAGAGGGGATTTCTAGGCATCTTTGTTTTAAGAGATGGGGATCCATACATGTGTTGCAGCTTCTTTCCAGTTCAACAGATACAGCTAATTTGATATTATCCTACCAAAACAAGTTTTATAAGTTACAGATTTGTACATGGATACCAGCATAACTGTAACGATTCAGGAAATTGAGCATATGTATTTAACTTCAGGAAACAAAGCTTCAACTATTCATCCCCTCAATCCACTTTTTCAATCTTTTTGTTTTTGTAGCACTGTTTAATAAGGAACCCTAAACAAAGAATATCAATTTCTGAATTGTTGACTCATCCATATGTGCACATTCAAACCTATCCACAGACAGGTAATTTTTACATTTTATAATAGTTATATCACAATAAATTAGTGAACATTTTCTAGATTTCTCTACATTTATTTTGATTTTAAAGAAGAATGCCTTTTTTTGTGTGCATTCTCCAGTTATTGGAGTTATGCATAAGTGTTTCTGGTACACTTGTGTATGTGTTGGCAAGGGCTCCAGTATCTTAATTCTGAAATTCTTTTATATTCAAAATAAAAGACTGATTGTATACATTTTGTAAATTACACTTAGAATGCAGGTTTCAACTTAACTATATTTGAATAGCCGTAGGTGGCCTGAATGCAAAAGGAACAACAGAAGAAATGAAGCGCATCCTTGGCCAACTTATTGGTCTGAACTCTCCTAACTCTATTTCTAGAGCTGCTAGAGTGAGTACAGTTTTTATACCAATACAATGTTCACATTTCATTAAAATATAATCGGTTTAGTTAAAATAAGTGTGTGCATCACAAAGCTAATAGAAGTAAGTATTTCAAAACTTTAGCCCCCGATATAGAGGAGACGTTCAATACTGTCATGAAACTTGCAGGTTAGTAAATTACCATTTCTAATGATCCTCGAGTGGAGTGGGAGTTAGACTGGTTGTGGTAACATGATCTTTTTTCGTCTCCTTGTCTTGCGCAATAAACGTTTCTCCTTAGTTTTCCTGTGCTGACTACGTTTTTGTTTTTTTCTCTCTCACTCAGAGCCTGTGTCTTGTTGTTCTGCCCTGACCCTAACACTGCAGCACTTTCCTGTAATCAATATGGATGAATGAGCAAATTTTCATGTGTCCATCAGGCAGCCAGTCCAGATGCAGGGTTTTATTTCTGCTGTTTTTGGTATTGAGGCATGCTTCCCCAGTTATTCCTCTCTATCTCTGGAAGCAGCTAGTACCCCTCTGCCAAGGTGTCACCTTTCTTCCAGGCCCTAGAAGAGCCCCAGATGACATTCTACAAAAAGATAGGGAGGAGCAGCTTAAAATGTACCTCCTTTGCCTCTCCCTGCAGTATTAGACAGTGGATCCATTCTGACAATCTGCCCCACTCCATGACCAGTCTTCAACGGGGTTGGGAGTGCCTTTTAACTGGGCAACTGTTCTATGCTTTATTAGCACTCCACCCCAGTGAGATGGCTGACTGCTCCCACCTCCCCACAGATATCTGAGAGGGTCTCCAGGAGGGCTTTGATCCAGTCTGGGGCTTACAAGACAAAAGTAGAGGTAGGGAATACAGTCTGTCTCTGGGAGATTGGCCGGAGGAACCTCCTTCCCTCCCAATAGGGAATCACTTCAATCAGGAACCCTGGCCTTCCCACTCTTCTGTTTTTCCACAAAGAATCTTCTCATCTTCCCACCAAAAAAATAAAATGTACCCAAGAAATTTTCTATTTCCCAGCAGGCCATCTCCCTCTTCCCTTGTCTTGAGGGACTTTTTCCAGTGCCCTATGGGCCGGGGGAGCCTAATCCTTTTCTCAACCCCACCCCATTTCAGTTAGAGTCAGCCTGAGAAGGTGGGCTGGAAGTGGATCCAAACTAGCCAGCTGTATTGCAACGCCCCATTCCGCAAAAACCCTGTAAAAGGTGGGTGAGGGTTACTTGTCTCTCACATATGGCAAACCTTTACAATATCCACTGAACAGAAATGTTCATGAGACCGAGCTCCCTGTTGTCCACCAAGGCAGCCCCAGAGAGCTGATATAGCCTATCCATCCTCCTACTGGGAAGATGGTAGAAATGTGATGTGCTTCTCACAAATTTTCATTCACCCTGTCCAAGAGCCACCTTAGGCTCTATAAACTGAATGTCTGATTTCCAGGATCCACCAGAAGACAGATTTGGCAATAGCTTTCAATTCTACAATTTCAATTCTCTAGAGGCCAGCGCTTTGTGATACAATCTTTCTATTCTCCCCCCCCCCCCCCTCGGTTGGACAGGAAGGTATAAGAAGCTGTTCAGAATAGTTCAAACTGAGCAGCACTGTGATCACTATCACTTCTTCGTGTAATTGTCTGTGTAAAGACCGCTGCTGGGGCACTCAGGCTGGAGTCTTTTGATCAGCAATACGTTTTGGAGCAGCACATGTGCTCTGAATGTCCTCATGGCTCTAGAAGAGGGATGCCCCAACCATCCCTTAGTTCCTTCTCACAACCCATAGCTTCTAGTCAGAGGTTTCACACAAAGCTTCTTTGTACATCATGTAGTCTCTTTTTATGTGTAAATTCTTGTAAATTATTAGTTGATTAGTACTTAGATTGGATTTAGTGATAGAAATGTTTTATAGCGTTGCCATTTCTTGGTTTGGAAACTTTCCTTTTCTTTCTTGTAAGGTTCTTTATACTGCTGCAGTCTTATCATGACTGAGCACAAGTCCCCAGGATTTAAGAATTGTACATCGTGTGGGGTAGTAATGCTATTAAATCGCCATACAAGATGCCTAACTTGTCTGGGTGAAGGGCACATTACTGACATGCTGTTTGTAAATCTGTTTCTAAGAAGATATATTGAGCAAGATAATCTCATCTTAAGATGTTTCTCTTCAGCAGTTTATGCACTGAACTCGCTGGTACCAATAACATCAGTGCAGATTACAACTATGCCTATAGCCCCGCTACAGTCTTCGGCAATATCCTATCATACGTTACAGATCCCTTCGTTACCATCAACCTCGACTCGTTCAGTGCCAAGGGTGTAACTTGTTACAAAAAGATGTTTCTTCTCCCAGTAGTGTCCCTGTGGGTGCTCCACTTTAGGTGTCGGTGCGTCCCTGCACCAGAGATTGGAGATTTTAGGTAGCAGTGCTCATTTGGGGTGCGTGTGCACAGTAGCTGGCCTTTGGCGCCTTGTGTAGCGCACGCACGACACAACCTATTCAGTTCCTTCTCAATGTCCTCGGCTGCAGACAGAGCCCAGTGGCAGTGCTGCCTCTTCAAGAATCTTTAGAAAAGAAAATAGTTTACATCCTAGTTTTAGTTTTATAGCTCTTAGATTTAATTAGATTTTACTTAGCCAGTTTTTTGTTGTTTTTTTTTTTTAATTTCCTTTTGGTTTTGGTTCCTTAACTTAGTGGTAGAAATAAAGTTTCCTTTAACTAATTTCTATATATATCTTTTTTCATTTTCCTTCCCAATTGGGAAAAATTAACGGATGTAATGCCAGGCTCACCCGGTTATAAGAGATGCGACTCTTCCCACAAGGCGATACCGGTCTCTGACAGCTGCGCATCTCGTGTCCATTGCCTGGGGGAAATTCATATCCCCCAGAAATGTGCTCACTGTGGCAATTTAAAGGCGAGGGATCTCTGCCTTAAAATTATTTTGATGGAAAAGTCTCACTAGCCTCCTCAGGAGAAAACATCAGAATCACAGAGCAGTAAAAGATCTAACAATGTCGATGCTCAGCCTTCCAAAGCTTCAAGAAAGTGAGCCACGACCTCCCCAAAATTGGACACTCAGAGAAAGAGGAGTTCCCCAGCGAAGTCTTTGCCCTCGGTGCCGAGCTCATCCAGAGAGAGCACCTGTGAGGCCCCGGGCACCTCCAGCATCTCAACAGCTTTTGGGCTCACTTCTGGTTTACCTCTTATGTTTCCTAAAAGCCTATGCTTCAGGGTTTCAGCTGGCCACCTGCAAGTGTGTCAGAGGGATTTCTCCCCTCCCTCATGTATTCAGGAGTGTGTTTTTCATTTCCTTTTCCTGAAGTATTAGAGATGACCACAGGTGGACATGGGACAAAGGATGTGGAAGACCAGAGCTCTGAGGTGGCACTGAGCTCTTTCTGTCTTGTGTTTTAGCTGACTTGGTCTTTCTCACATGATCAGGGTCTAACTGATCTCCATACATGGGGTTTAGAAGGAATCTTCCACCAGGTCAGATTGGCAGTGAACTTGGGGAGTTTTCACTTTCCTTTGCAGTGTGTGAGTGCAGGTAACTTGCCAGGAATTTTGGGGGCATGTTCCACTGATAGTTTTACTATCTCTGAAATAGTAGATAGATCCACAGAGAGCCTGCAAAGGAGTCCCTTTCCCTCTAAGATCCGTGTGATGCGTGCATCTTCCCTAGAATGAGTAGACCATATAGACAATGTGCGAACTCAGGGCATTTGGTCACCTCAAGAAACATCACTTCACATAAACATACTGGAGTGGAGAGCTATCCATCAAATTTGTGAAGTCTTTCTGGCAAAGATCAAAGGCCTCTCCGTTCAAGTAACGACCAGCACAACTGTTCTATTTTACCTAAACAAACAGAGATGAGCCAGATCCTCCCTACTGTGTTGGGAAGCAGTATAACGTTGGAATTTCTGCATTCCTCATGATGTTACCTTAACAGCCATTCTGTTTTCAGGGATTCACAATTTACTAGTGGAGAACCTCAGCAGGGAATTCAGATAAAAGGTGATTCACTCCATTTTCTCAAGATGGAGTTTTCCCACTATTGATCTGTTCCACTAGGGAAAACACGAGATGTCGTTGATTCTGCTCCGGGGGAATGGCCCAAGATCCAATTCTAATCCCATGGCCCTTGGATACTATTATATGTATCTCCCAATTGCCATGATACCAAGAATTCGAAGGAAAACCAAGTAGAATGCAGCCACATTTAATTGTGATATTCCCCCACTTGGTCAAGGCAGTTTAGTATGCAAATCTCCAAAGGTATAGTTCAGCCACCAAATAACCTTACCTCTGTTCTTGGATGTAATATCTGAATTAAGGACAGATCCTGTATCCAGATCCAATGAGACTCCATCTGACAGCAAGGATGCTGAATGGCTGATTTTATCCGAGACTACACAAGATCCACTTACCTCTCCAAATGGAAGAGGTTCTTAATATAGGTGTGTCAAGGTTCCTTCCCCACTCTGAACTCTAGGGTACAGATGTGGAGACCTGCATGAAAACCTCCTAAGCTTGCTTTTACCAGCGTAGGTTAAAACTTCCCCAAGGTACAAACTATTTTACCTTTTGCCCTTGGACTTTATCGCTGCCACCATCAAACGTCTAACAGATATATAACTGGGAAAGAGCCCGTTTGGAAACGTCTTTCCCCCCAAAATCCTCCCAAAATCCACACCCCCTTTCCTGGGGAAGGTTTGATAAAAATCCTCACCAATTTGCATAGGTGAACACAGACCCAAACCCTTTCGCTCTTAAGAACAGTGGGGGGAAAAAACAATCAGATTCTTAAAAGAAGAATTTTAATAGAAGAAAATGTAAAAAGAATCACCTCTGTAAAATCAGAATGGTAAATACCTTACAGGGTAATCAGATTCAAAACCTAGAGAATCCCCCTAAGCAAAACTTTGTTACAAAGACACAAAAACCGGAATTTACATTCCATTCAGCACAGCTATTTTCTCAGCCATTTAAAGAAAACAGAATCTAACAC
This sequence comes from Lepidochelys kempii, assembly GCF_965140285.1. Taxonomy (NCBI): domain Eukaryota; kingdom Metazoa; phylum Chordata; order Testudines; family Cheloniidae; genus Lepidochelys; species Lepidochelys kempii. Next base: position 63,539,245 of record NC_136382.1, read on the forward strand.
ATATCTAGCTAGATTACTTACTAAGTTCTCAGACTCCATTCCTGTGCTGTCCCCAGCAAAAGCATCACACAGACAGACACAGAGCCTTTGTTTCTCCTCCCCTCCAGCTTTGAAAGTATCTTTTCTCCTCATTGGTCATTTTGGTCAGGTGCCAGCAAGGTTATCTTAGCTTCTTAACCCTTTACAGATGAAAGGGCTTTTCCTCTGGCCAGGAGGGATTTTAAAGGTGTTTACCCTTCCCTTTATATTTATGACAAGGTGCCATTAACATTATTTGTCTCCATCAGTCTAACATCTCAGTCCTAGATTGTCTTCTACATCTCAAAAACTCACACCTGTCTCTGAGCTCTTTGAGACAGCTTTTTGCCCACCATACAGGGATTTTCTACTTTTTCTCACCCAAAGGTAGCAAGGTTTCTAAAATGCCTGGTAAGTCTTCACTTTAGCAAAGGAATACGTGCCTTCTGAGAACTTTAGATTTTGATTCTACTGTATCCTCTGGTTTTACCCTTTCAGCTCCTTGCTCCATACTTCCTCTCTATCAAAACATCCTTCTTTGGTGGTAGTAACATCGACCAGAAGAATGAGAGAATTACAGGCTCTAATGGCAGACCCACCATCCATGATTTTCCCTAATGACTAGATATCCTGAAACCAAACCTCAAGTTCTTACCTAAAGCAGTTTTGAGTTTCATTTGAACCAAATAATACACCTCAGAGGTGAAGAAAAATTGCATTTCTTAGATGTATATAGAGCAATTTGTTTTTATTGAGAAAGGACTGAGCATATTAGGAAGTCTCAGACTTTTCGTGACATAAGCAGAGGGAGTTAAAGATGAGGCTGTTTCATCACAAGAGAATTGCTAATAGAGTCCAGTGCAAGAGGAGATCCAATCAGCCAACTCCTAACAAACACCCACCTTCAAGAGTAACTGGACATTCCACAAGGACTCAGTCTATTTCTGTAGCCTCTCTCAGAAATCTACCAATTATGGACCTGTGTAACACGACACTTTTCCAGCTACATGTTGACACAACATTAGGCCATAGTAAGGGCATCCAGAGATGACACAAACTTGGCAGGACAGTTCTATGTTCACTAGATTCCTGGTACACGCCTTCAGCAAGGGCTAGTGCTTGGGAGTCACCAGAAGTGGAATATATAGATGGATAATCACTGAAAGTTACTTATCTATATTATAATTGTGGTTAAGATGTGGTGTTTGTATGAATGTTCCATGATGTGCTTTCTATCCTCATTACTTGGAGTCTATTAACATCAGGATTCCATATGGCAAAGGAAATAAAAGGTAATTAGGGCAGCGCTGCCCTTAATGCCATCAGTTAGAGGTTTGTGAGGATGTGTTGCCTTAACGGGTACAGCCCACCAGGTAAAAGCCTTCAGCTTGAGTATACTGGGCACACATGCACCAACGGTGTGGGTGGAAAGTATAAAAATAAACTATGGACAACATATCTCAAAGAACCAGAGTTACTGTGCAAGTAACAGTTTTATTCTATCCCGAATGCACTTCTATGGCAGCTGTGTAATAACTCTGTTAGGTCTTCCTTGCCTGAATATGATCTCTAGTAGTTGGACCTATTTGTCCATATGGATGGCAGCCATTTGACAAAAACAAATGTCTCTTACTGCCCTAATTTTGCCCTGTAATGTGGCGATGTCAATATGGACACCTACCCAAGATGTCTCAACCAAATAATTTTTCTCCAGTTCCTCTGTGGAACTCTACCTACTCGCATAGAAGAGGGGGAGAACTGGGTGCAAATACCTTCATCCTTCCATACTGGTATTGGTGTAATTTAGATCTGGGTGATTTTCAGTCCCTCCTCTGCCTGCATTGCTCAAAATGTTCATATTTATTTTCTTAGTGGTCTTGCTTTGTTTTTCACCATCTGGACACTAAACTGCATTTAATGCTAATACTTCTTTACCTTGTCTTACTATTAATTTCCTCATATTTGCATATATCTGAAATTTTAGTGCTTGGTTTAGATGGTACTCATTACTGTCTATTGAAACAATTTTGTACACTATAGCATCATTTGTTACAAACAGACATTTGAATAAGTAATTCTTGGAATGATTATTTCTACCCCTTTATCTTTTTAAATTTCAGACTTTATACGAACAGTGCAACAGTGGTGAAAGTCTTGATGTATCTGCATTTACAAAACCTGGCAATCAAACACGGACAAAGAAATGATGTGCAATAATGCATGATTTATTAGAAATGTGTAAAATAATTTTGATAAAAATATATATTGATCTGCTCTTTTACAAAAAGGACGCTGACAGCATAAAGATCCTATATTTAAAGTAAATGTCATGATCTCTGTTGCAAATAATGCCATAGATTATTAATACAGAATTTAAAAAATCTAATATACTCTTTACCCTCTGCTGTCTGTTTACCATTTGAATGTCACTCTGGTTAAATAGTGAATGAGCTAGACAGTCACGTTTTATGGTCCAGGTACTGGCACAAGGCTATAGAATTTGGATTGCAAATACTTGTGTGTGTATGTCTAAATAAAAAACAACATTTTGAGGAAACTTTTTAAAAAAAGATGAGGGGGGGTGAATTTTCTATAAAACCCAAACTGTGGATCTAAAGTCCCTGACAGAGTCCTTGCAAGTACCACTTGGAAAGTATATTCTACAGTTTCGTTCCTTACCGTCAAACATAGTCAATATCGTTGACTTTCATTACGTCCAGTGGATTGTCTTAGACTTTTGGAAAACAAACACTTCTGTAATATTGTTAATGTTAAAGTGCTAAAACACAGCATTGTTTGTTGATAAATGTAAATCTAACATCCTGGCTTTGAGATTTTCAGTTGTCATTGATTGATAAATGACACACTGGAAGTATTAATAAAACTCTGAAGAACAATGTAAATAAAGTGGCTTACACTGTATAAAAATTGTTCCTTGTAAATTCAGTTTTCTACTTGCTTCTTTTTTTTCAAGGTGCAAAATATTCTTAGAAAAATACTTATCTAGTTTTTGTGGTGTTCAGAAAATAGCTAAAATTTAATACTAGTTTTAAAAACCTCTTCAGTTAAAGTACTGTTCTGAACTTCACAGAAGATGCTTTAAAGGTGGTAGACCTATTACAAGAAGCTGAAATATGGTGTACAAAGAGGATGCTTATGCCAAGATTTTTTTATACTTTTATTCTGTTACACTGATTTTAATAAGTACCGTTCAAAACAGTAATTTAGAAGCGTGTTTCAATTTTAAATGCTTATTGAATTTTAGGTATGCTTAAATAAATTAGCAAGAGAAATCAGATTAGCAAGTGGTCATTTACCTTTTGCTTTAAAGGTAAATCTTTTTGAAGGTTGTTTTGCCATCCTTAAAATTGTGCCCTTAAAAGCTAGTTGGCAAACTAGAAGTTTAACTTCTTGCACAAGTGTTTTTGTTAATACACTGTACGTGCTTCATCATGACCTCTTTTAGTGTCCTTTTCTCCAAAGGTACCACTCCCACTCTTGAGTCAGGTTTCCCAGTGTATAAATAGCTGGAAGTCCTACAGTGATTACCTCCCCTACTGAGGGCTGTACTGTCCCCTAGTCAATGAATGAGAATGTTTGGAGGCACTTCCCCTGACTGCTTCTGCATCAGTAGCTAAAATTTAGTTACATTTCTGAGAGAAGTCGCAGGAAAACAAGAAGTATCATTCATGTCATTACGTTTGTCAGCTTTAATTTAATTTTTAATTACAGACTGGGTAACTGTGCTGTGGGAACCAGATGAGATGCCTCACAAAGCCCAATGTTATTCCTCCTTTTCATTTATATCTCATTTTAGTATAGGCACAGATTTGAATTTTCACGGTAGCATTTAATCACCACGGTAGCATTTAATTTCAGAAAGGGGAACTATAAAAATGAGGAAGTTATTTAACCAGAAATTAAAAGGTGCAGTACCAAAAGTGAAATTCCTGTGAGCTGCATGGAAACTTTTTAAAGACATCGTAATAGAGGCTTAAATTAAATGTATACCCCAAATTAAAAAACACATAGTAAGAGGACCAAAAAAGTGCCACCATGGCTAAACAACAAAGTAAAAGAAGCAGTAAGAGGCAAAAAGGCATCCTTTAAAAAGTAGAAGTTAAATCCTATTGAGAAAAATAGAAAGGAGCGTAAGATCTGGCAAATGAAGTGTAAAAATATAATTAGGAAGGCCAAAAAGAATTTGAAGAACAGCTAGACAAAGACAAAAAGTAACATCAAAAAATTTACATCAGAAGCAGGAAGCCTACTACACAGCCAGTGGGCCACGGGACAATCAGGATGCTAAAGGAGCACTCAAGGAGGATAAGACCATTGTGGGGAAACTAAATGAATTCTTTGCATCGGTCTTCATGGTTGAGGATGTGAGGGAGATTCTCCAATCTGAGCCTTTTTATTTAGTTGACAAATCTGAGGAACTGTCCCAGATTGAGGTGTCATTAGAGGTGGTTTGGGAGCAAATTGATAAATGACTACGAACACACACTTGTATAACTCAACCTATGTGAGCTGTCCCATTAAACTCAATGTGTATGATTCACATATGTGCCTAGGTTTCTGCAAAATTGGGGCCATGTGAAGTAATCTAAAAATAAGGATAAAACACGCACTTCCTTTTTACTAATTCTTGCAGTTTAGACCTCTTTCACGGCTGATAAATAGCTTCTCTTGTTTTGCTTGAATGCAAGTGACTAATAATGAGGAAATTCATTCCAAATGAATACTTGCAACCCTTCCAATCCACTCTCAATGAAATAATCATGAGGTCCTGCCGAGAGTGCATCTTGTTCTGCACAAAACCTGGCTATTTTTAGGCATATTTTCAAAATATCTATGCACATCTCACTTAGTTGATAATTCCAGATTGCATATACTTCTTATCTTACTCCATCTGAATTGAATAAAGTTGGAAGCTTGGCATTAGATAAATGTTGGAAAGGATGCAATAGGGCCGCAAGCAGCTCTTCTCACATGTAGTGAAAATGTACCAAGAATATAGAACCATAACACGAATATAAGCAATGAAGCAGGAGACACTTGGTCCTATTTCCCCTATATTCTTGCCTGAGAATTTTTCAAATAAGAACTAAGATAAAATCTGACACGTCACCTCAATTCCTCACTCCACAGTCCTAGCCACAGAATGGGGCAATAGATACATGCCAGCTTAAATCAGATGGATTGCTAAAATCTGGGCGGCTCTTGCAATTGAAGAGAGGATTAATTGAAGGAGGGATTGCTATGCCAAAAGTTTAAACAGTTCATAAATATATTGAAAAAGTCAGTGTCTAAATATTAATCAGCTCACTTGGCTTGCCTCTCACATTAACAAAAAGAACTCTAGTGCCTTTCTGTGCTTGTTTTGAGATGTGTGCATGATGTGGCTGAGTAAAACCAAAAAGACTTTTCATGGTTGCTTGTTACTTACTTAAACTTAAGCCCCTTAATTTTCAGTTTAAACCCATTTTACCGAAAAATTCCCAGGTTTTACAAAAAGTATTATTCATTATTTTCCGACTTTTCACCCTACTTTTGTGTCATTCAAATATATAAAAAATAACTTGTTTTATTGGGAAAATACAATACATTGCATGAGATATATGTATTATGATAATATATTAGTCTGTGTGTGTATATGCAAAGCTGCCTGTTGAGGTGAGGAGATGTATTAGTCTAGAAAATACAATAAACAAATAGGCATGCATGCAAGTTCTGAAGTATGTGCACATCTGAACGTACTGATGAATCTCACGCCCACCACATGCACATTTCAAGCTCTTATCAGATAACAGTTTAAAGATCTGACCCACTAAAATGGGAAGAAAATGAAAATCTGTATCAGAATATGTTTCAGAACACAAGGAAATAATTGAAAGTTTAAAAAAAACCCAAAACAGGAGAAAAGGATGAAGTTGAATGTATGGGTTACAAATGGTGTGGCCCAATTATTAAATGTAAATAGTTATAGGCTAATAGTTCTAAGTCTACAGCTGTAAACTGTTTATTCAAATGAAAAGTTTTATTTGGGTATTAGAGATGTATTGTTTTCTTAAATTCAGAAGTGGCATTGTGTTTTGAGTGCTGTTTTAGTTTTACAGCAAACCACACTGATGAACGGAACTCAAAGCATTAATCTATACCAAATACTTTTCCCCCGTCTTTCCGTCCACCAAAATAAATCCTGATATTTACGCAGACAAATTATTAATAGGTTTTTTTGCACTGATTTTTCACCTGTTTTTTTTTTTTGTCGCGGTGGTGGTAATAAACCCTGATAAATTCCTGGGGGAAAATTAACCCCACCCCACCCCCCACCCAAAGTCCCTACTTAAACTTCATATATCCTGATTCGCCTAGTTGTACTTACCTATCATACGCTCTTGTATTTGTTGAAAACTATGAGAAAAAATAATTACAACTAAACAAAGTGACCACATAAGAGTAAGGAAACCTGAGTTGTGTTTGTGGCACTGCTACTCACCTGCTTTGTGACCTTGGATAATTGACTTCACCTCTTGCATCTTTGTTACTCCTCCCCTACTTTCTTGTCTCCTCAGAGTGTAAGCTTTTTGGAGAAAGAACTGTCTCCTACTGCAGCGCTTACAGTGTTTGTACAGCGCCTAACGCAGTAGGGCCCTGATCTCGGGTGCGCGTCTTTAGGTGCTGCTGTAATGTAAACGTTAAATAATCAGTCATCTTAGCCATTCAAATTGCTATCTCAAATTTTTCAAAGAAAAGGCATCCCTCCTTGCTTCCTCATGTACAAGAGGGTTGTTTTGACGCTGTGTTATTCTTTTAAATAATGAAGTATCTGTGCCCATGTAATTTCTTGTCCTGATGTGTATCTTGGAGGAAAATGGGGTAGCAACAGTGGGTCAGATACCATTCTTCTGATCAGTAAACAAACCAGTTGTGAGAGGGTGAAGTAGCATACCTGAGAATGAGAAATGATGTGATGAGGGGTGCACAAGGAAAGTGATTTGTGTGGTACAAAGGGAAAGATAGATGAGAGGACCGGGGTTAGGGGTCCTAAGCAGAAGAGAAGGAGGAAAAGGATGCAGGAGAGGCAGAGAGGAGGGAAAATTTGAGAGAACATAAGAAAGGGAGAAAATGGAAGAGAAATGAACTAAAAAAATGGATAAACGTAGAAGCTTCAAGAGAGTACATCTCTCTGTGTCCAGCAAATTGAAGTACATGGCAGACAACCTGTACCAGGTTAGCATGCCAACCAAGCGATGATCAAAATGTTCAGGCAGTATAGGAGACAATACTAGAAAAAATATGTGCTGACCTAGGAACAGCTAAGAGATGACAGCTAGGACTTCTGTCTCTTCTCTTGATTGTCACTGTGCTACATGCCAGAAGTACTTGCAACTTCACAGTGGCAGGAGCAAATCTCATCCTGCACCAAAACTATACCCCTTGCTGTATAATTTCAGCTAAACAAAAATGTCTATTGGATGTTATCTGTGAAGGACCTCTAGTCTACAGCTGAGCAGTGCTTATTCTATCCAGCAGAAGGCAGTGGTACTCATACATACCAGCTACTACATAACAATACTGCCCAAATAGAATGGTGCAGATATCAGAGTTGAACTGTTTCACAGGACTTTATGTATTCATGTCCCTTCCTACTGTGGTTCTTTGGCAGAAAACGGGAGATGAAAGGAGAACTTTTGCTTGTTTCTAATTTACCTGGGTGTACAATGTGAATTACTCTGCAAATTTGGTGTAGCCTTTGAATTTCCAGAAGCTTGCTCACACAGTTTGGGTGCTCCTACCACCCCCACACACCTGGAGGGTAGGGAGGAAGGAGGTAGAGAGAAACTCTTTTGAAAGTTTGTGGAAAACATGGGTGTGGTAATGGGACTGGGCGTTTTGCTTGCTTGATGTCAATTGCAAAACTATTGCCATTACCATGTAGTCTCAGCAGAGGTGCAGCACCGAACAAGTATAGAAAGTTCACTAACTTTTTCCTCTGGAAGTGATCTCCAGAACAGGGTCAAAGTGCATTTTTATGCAGGAATTAATGCATTGGTGCTGCCTGTGTTAGAGCTGTTAAAGAATTTCAATTTCCAGGCCTGTCCATATGGCACATTTCACAAGCAGCAGGTTCTAGATTTAAATCCTAGTTGGATAAAAACTTTCAAATGTATTTGACTAAACAGCGCAAAATCATCTGAAAGGCAACCCCTGTTTGTTTTAGCAAGGCTGTTCGTATTCCAGGAAGGGCTTGTTTGCCACATCCCACCTTCACATGGTATCTGACCCAGGATCTGAAGTTGTCATGCAAGTTTTGTGCCTTTACAATAATATCCCTGCTGAGCTCCTATGTCAACAACACAGAATTGTGCCTTTAAATCAGGATCAGGCCAAAGGAGGCATTGGTCAGGAAGAGAGGAAAACCTAAAAATATGTAATGGCAAAGGTGTTAGGATATAGATATGTAGGCCTGCCTGTAAAGGCCTATCTTTAAGAATTTAGGTATATATTTATGACTTAGCTAGTTATAGAGGTATTAAAGAAACAAAATCACTGTCTGCCGGGGTAAGGTCTTTCTCTCACTGTGACAGTCTGAGGCCTTGTTCTTAGGCTAAGGCCTCTGGCTAAGCAGCAGAGGCAGCCATAAACTGGGAAGCGAATGGTCACATCCTCACATTCCAAACTAGTCACATTGAAATAAGGTGCTATGGGGCTGTTAGGAATACAGTCCTGTCCTGATAATGCCCATCGCCTCCAGAGAAAGGGAAGAGCCTAGAAGATTTAAAGAAAACTTAGTTTGATAGCATCCTGTCTGGCAAGAACTCAGTTATCAATAGCTGGGATGTGAAATCCTCATTTCTTTGTTGTTCTATCACTGTAGTCCCCATTTACCTATTATTTGTCTGTATAATCTCTGTCTGGTTCTGTGATTGTTTCTGTCTGCTGTATAATTAATTTTGTTGGGTGTAAACTAATTAAGGTGGTGGAATATAATTGGTTAAATAGTCATGTTACAATATGTTAGGATTGGTTAGTTAAATTTCAGCATAATGATTGGTTAAGGTATTCGTAAGCAGAACTCAAGTTCTACTATATAGTCTGCAGTAAATCAGGAAGTATGGGGGGGGAAACAGGGAATGTGGGGGGGAAATTGGAACCATGTTTAGCTAAGAGCAGGAATGGGAACAGGGACACAGGTGTAAGGCTCTATGGTGTCAGAGCTGGGAAGGGGGACACTAAGGAAGAAAATTGGAATCATGCTTGCTGGAAGTTCACCCCAATAAACATCGAATTGTTTGCACCTTTGGACTTTGGGTATTGTTGCTCTCTGTTCATGCGAGAAGGACCAGGGAAGTGAGTGGTGAAGGAATAAGCCCCCTAACAACAGGATACTGGCCAACTACCTTGCCTTATGGCATGACTCATTTCTTTTTCAAATTTGCTCCAGTGTATAAAAGTTCACCTTCAGGCCCCATCTGCACTATAACTTTTAACTGCGTTTGTAACCACATATTATAGCTGGTATTAAGCTTGGCTGGAAGATATGTATAACGCTGTGCTAATACTCTACTAGTGATCATGCAGGGATAAATCCGTGTTATCCGTCACCACCTCTGTTGGCCCATGGGTGTATTCAAGTAACCAGTTTTGCTGTATAGATAAGCCTCCTAACCATGCCAGTTAGTTGACTATTCCTCCCTCTTCAGAATTCTCTGTACAGCAGGACATCCCAGAATGCATTGCCCCATATTTTGCCATGTGTGCACATGTCCACTCCATGATGATATCCCAGTGGGATAAACCATATTTTTCTAGAAAATACTGATATAAACACAAGTTGGGTGTTGATGCACAGACATGGTTGATATATTAGTGAGCTGTGAACATAGTTACTATGTGTGAATACAAATCAATTGTGTTTATCAGACCAGATGAGCATGTCACAATCTGGTTACAAAAAACTTGGGTGCACTCAGATAGAGTCTTATACATTCTGTTTGCCCGAAATATGTTCACATCTTTCTCCTTGAAAGTGGTGTAATTTGGTTCTTCTGAAGTTGAGGCTTTTGTAATTTTAACAGTCACCAGAGTGACATTTACATTGAGGTACTTTCTGGCACAGATTAATATTGATTTTAGCTTCACCCTTGAGGTCTCTTGGAAGTGCATACAATAACAATGAGAGTTCCTCTTTGCCTTTTTTCTCCGGAGCCAAAGGTGAGAAATAAAACTAAAATGAAGTTAATTCACTGAGGTTTGTTAAAGCTCTAAAGTGCTTTGAAGAATAATGCTACATAACTACTAAGTAATTCTAGATAGCAAAGGCTCTGTGCTGAGAGCCATAAACTGTACTTGAGTTCCTCTTAAGTAATTAAAGAAACAAATAGTACAATGAAACAGGTTGAAAAAAGACACAACAGACATTTTTAAGGGTTTTTTTTTTTTTTTTTTTTTTACTTTCTATGTGTGTGAAGAGCTATTGGGGAGAAGCTAAGTCAAAGAAATATTTTTTATATTTAGTTTTGAACACTTGGGGCTGACATCATTCTCGCCTCGTGCAGGAGCGCATTCTGTCTGGCTCCCATGAAAGTTCTGTCTCTAGGGCTCATGACTCTCCCTCTAGAGACATTTTCATTGTTTGCAGTGGAATGTAGCTGTTTTGGGAGGTCGTGGTCATGGAAAGAGAGGCAATCTCTCAGGTAGCGAGGGCTTGAACAGGACTCTGCTTTCAGTGGGAAGCTAGCGCAGACAGCAGAGGACTGGAGTGATGTGGTCATGGCGACAAGTGTTGCTAAGTGGACACTTTGCTGTATTGTGTACAAACTGGAGCTTTGGGGGTAAGGTTTCATTCCTAAATGCAATGAGTTGCAGTAGTCAAATCTGGCGATCAGAGATGAATGGATCGCTATGGACATCTGTGTCTTATAGGTTGGGGCACAAGCTTCTGACCCACTGCAGGCAGAATTTGGTGTGTGTTGCAGCTGTGACTATTTGAGTGTCCAGAAGTATTGAGTAGTCAACAACCAAACCAAACCCTGAATGTGTGAACCAATTTTTATAAACAGTTGGCTGGAGCCCTCTGTAGAGGGGATGTTATAAAGGAGGCATGTTTTTCAAAGTACAGTAAAAGCTTTGTTATCCAGTATGTTGAGGAAATGGGGGGTGCCGGTAAGTCAAATATTCTGGTTAACTAAGAGGGAGGGAGTTTGGATGCAGGAAGGGCTCAGGGCTGGGGGGGCGGGGTGCGGGATGGCTGTGGTGTGCAGACTCTGGGAGGGAGTTTGGGTGTGGGAGGGGGCTCGGGGCTGGGGGTTAGGGCACGGGAGGGGTTTCGGGATGCCGGATCCTGGCAGCGCTCACCTCGGGCGGGTCCCCGCAAGTGGCAACATATCCTTGCTGCTCCTAGGTGGAGGCGCGGCTAGGCAGCTCTGCATGCTGCCTCCGCCCACAGGTGCTGCACCCACAGCTCCCATTGGCCATGGTTCCTGGTCAATGAGAGCTGCGGAGCCAAGTAGGGAGCCTGCTGGCCACGCAAACTATAAACTGGACTTTCAGTGAAGATCAGAAATGCCGGTTCATAGAACTTTCCAGTTAGTAAAGTGCTGGATAATGCAGCTTTTACTGGTTTCACAGTGGTAGCCATGTTAGTCTGTATCAGCAAAAAAACCAAGGAGTACTTGTGGCACCTTAGAGACTAACAAATTTATTTGGGCATAAGCTTTCGTGGGCTAGTATTTCCTGCTGATAATAGCCCACCTTAATTAATTGGTCTCATTACAGTTGGTATGGCAACACCCATTTTTTCATGTTCTCTGTGTGTGTATATATATCTTCCTACTGTATTTTCCACTGCATGCATCCGATGAAGTGGGTTTTAGCCCACAAAAGCTTATGCCCAAATAAATTTGTTAGTCTCTAAGGTGCCACAAGTACTCCTCGGTTTTTTTGCAGCTTTTACTGTACTTCTTTCTTCCCATCAGTATCCTCTCTTTCTTGTCTGCATTCAGCTTGAGCCAGCTGGTCTTATAGGTGCTGATCTCTGCCTGGGAGCTAGAAGATGGTGTTGTTGACATCAGTCATTAGAGAGCGAGACAGAGCTGGGTATCGTGTGTGTGGCTGAGATTTTGGCCTGTGTTGTTTTAGCAGCTATCCCAGTGGCTTCATATAATTGTTGAGTAGGATAGGTGACCAGGCTGAATGTTGTGGAACACAACATGTGCAGGCTTTTGGAGAAGAGGGACACTTGCCCATCACAATCCTCTGGGTTCTGTTTGAGAGGCAGGGTGTTTCAGTTTATGCCTGCAAATTTATGGAAGAAGGACGGAATTTCACAGCTAATGTCACCAGGAAGTGATTGGGTGGCATATCACCAAGGGATAGGGCCCAGTTACTTAGATGTCAAGTGTGTGTTTTAAAGACAGGTGAAAAGGTGCCAGATCTAGAAAGGAAAACAATGTTTAAGGCTTTTGTAAGCAAGTTGACTGGAGAAGAAAAGGAACATTGAGGGGTGGGAAGGAAAGAATTATATTGGTAAATGGATGAAAGTGGCTCTCAATTTCTAATTTTTACTCCATCACTAATTAACTTTTTTTTTTAATTATACCTCTTTGGGCATGATTCTCATTCACACTAAAGCCCAATTACTACTCTGGCAGCGTAAACAGGCTGGAGGTGGACACAAATAACACTTAAACTCACTTTAATGTTGAAGTTAAAAACCATACAGCACGGTAACAATGGAGTAGTACATCAAGTATCTTAATATTCTGCATCCACTTGAGGGCACCATCATACTGCTTATAACATAGTTTTCACTTACGATGATAGCTTATAACATTGAATTATCACTCATTGTAACATAAAAGTAATCATTTAGGAATATCAGCTGCTCTGTTTGGTTTTTTTTCCATTACTTGCAATGACACCTGTCTCTAAACCAGTTTTGCCTCCTCCCAGGTTGTTCGTGTCTTCCCCGTCCTCCCCAGCAAAAAGGTCATATATTCTAAGCTATATTATCAGTCTGATTTTAGCCCCCACAGTAGCTTCTGTTAGCGTTAGCGGGTATTGTGTGCAAACACACACAAACGGAGAGACTTTTTAAAAAGAACTATGAGCTCAAACACAGATGCCAACCTGGCATGTAGTGTGTAACTCTTTTGGTGGCCATAGAAGAGCATGGGTTAATAAAAACTGTTGGACTTAATAATGTCAAGAACAAGCACAGCTGTAGTCCTCTAGGATAAAAACAAAAGTGGCTCCTCGGGGTCCTGGTTACGAAGACTGCAGGATGACTGGCCACCCACGTCATAATATCAGGAGGCTGGGCCTTCTCCGCTTAGACTCTGTGGCTCTAGAATATTCTCTCACATTGATACATACAGTGTGTGTGTGTCTCTGGCATTTTTGTTTGGAACTGAACTAACTGTCAAACCGCCCCTTTCATAGCAGCTGAAAATAGCACGTGACCTGGGCTTGAGTATATTTTGTATGTTTCATTAGCTGAATTAAAAAGAGAGACTTTTGGAAAAGAGGGTCATAGCTCTTCAGGCTTCAGACAACTTATAGTCTGCCAGGCATTGCACAAGTAGTGTGGCTGTAGGAGACTGAGGAAGAGTCTCCAGTGGGTAAATGGTGTCAGACTGGAGTAGTAGGTTTGTTTAAAGTTGATACAATTATGAGTTTTCTGACTTGGCACTTCAATAACCACCTGCTGTTGGGGGTTGGGAGGCTGTGAAGTCCAGTTTATTGCACTGGGAGGAAGGAGGGCTTTCCAATTTAGTCAGTGAAGACTGACTGAGTCTGAGTAAACCAGAATGGAGGAGGGAAATGGCTGGCCATGAGGAATGAATGGTTGGCTGTCAGAGTGCCTCAAAAACACTACAAAAAAGCTGTCCAGCAAACCTTTCTCAGAGGTGCATTAGTGTAAAGCCAGTTCCCAAAGAAGGGGGAGTGATAAGTGCATACCACCAGCAGGAAGAGCAAAGGAGCTGTTATCTTGCTGAAGTTAAGTGCTGCAGGCTCCGGCACTGCGCACAGAACACTTGCATTTCTTCTTTCAAAGACAGAGCTGCTTTAGGCCTGTCAGCACAGGAATAGGGACCTGTCAGCTAAGGTGCGCTCCCAAACATGTAACGCTTTATCAGGCAGGACAGCTGAGACCTTTTTTTATAGGGTAATACAAGGGTGTGAGCAGATCAAGATACCCTTAGAGTCACAGAGCTAACTTGTAGATTGGTGATATGGCACTAGACAGGGAGCTGGGAGATCTGGATTCTATTCCCAACTCTGACAATGACTCAGTGAGTGGCCTTGTTGCTAGCCTTGTTCCAGTCCTGCTCCTGACTTGGCCCTTGCCTTGTCTCACACCACGTAACCCGGTTCTGACCCTTGGCTCTCACTCCAGAGTTCTGCCCATTGGTATCTTGGAGATGGGGGCTGAATAACCAACATGTTTAAAGTTCAACAGGATGTTGAGGAACCAGCATTGGTGACTGTAGGTGGATTGTTTTGGGTATCTTCGCATTCCTGTGGCTTCTATCCAGATCAAATCCAAGCTTCTAGTTCTTATCCTCAAGGGTCTATACAACTTATATCCCATCTGCTTCTCTGCTCCCATTTCCATTCCCCTCTTGCCTTGTTGTTGTATCCATGCCACGCAATCTAGCTGCTTCTTTGTGATTCCCCCACCCCCTCTACTGTCCACTCCAAACTTCCCTTCACACAGCACCATAAAACTGGAGCCCTGGCTCATTTCATCATGCCCCCCTCCTCTCCTTAACTCACCTCTTCCAAATGCCCTACATGGTTAATCTTATTGACTTTCATAGATTCCAAGGCTGGAAGGAAGGAACTATTGTTATCTAATCTGACTTCCTGTATATCACAGGCCATAGAACTTCCCCAAAATAATTCCTAGAGCTTATCTTCTAGAAAAACATCCAACGTTGATTTAAAAATTGTCAGTGATGGAGAATCCACCAGAACCCTTGGTAAATTGTTCCAATGGTTAACTACTCTCACTGTTAAAAATTTATACCTTATTTCCAGCCATTGGATCATCTAGCCTTTGTCTGCTAGACTGAAATGCTCATTATTAAATATTTGTTCCCTGTATGGAATTACAGACTGTATGTAATCAAGTCACCCCTTGACCTTCTCTTTGTTAAGCTAAATAGGTTGAGCTCTTTGTATTTACAACTAATAAGGCATGTATTCTAATAGTTTAATCATTCTTGTGGCTCTTCTCTGAACCCTCTTCAATTTATCAACATCCTTCTTGAATTGTGAGCACCAGAACTGGACACAGTATTCCAGCAATGATTGTATCAGTGCATCTACTCTCAGTAGCCACGACAACCACCTTTGAAACTTTAGGCATGAACTCTTTTGAGGCTGAGGTTTTGTTTCTGCTGAGGAGTAACCTCAAATCTGTTCACTGTATCTGACACTATCATGCATGACAGTGCTGACCAACATCCAAGTTGGTCCCGTCTTTTCTTTTTCATGCTTATTTTTATTTTTGGGGGGAATGTAGCACTCGCTAAAGTGATTGGGTAATAGTATTGGTTGATGCCAGGCATAGTGAAGGTAAAGAACTATGTAAGGTTTCCCTTAGGGCTTTGCTAATGCATTTCAGTGAGAACACATAGCCCCCATTCGTTTCTTGTTCCGTGCTGCTTGTGAATGACAGACAAATTATTACTATTTGTATTGCACCTTTGGAGAGAGATTCAGTAAACAGTGGATTAATCACAATCTCCCTATTTTATTTTCAAGGAAAACTGATCCTATGCTTTCTGATGGGCCCAATCCAGCAAGGCAGAAGCTCTTGCTTATACCTGAGTTAATGGGATTACTGGGGTTTAAAGTTAAGTATGTGCATAAGTGCTTTGCTTTTTTCACACAATTCATGATTTTTAAAAACCATTGTTCAGATACAGGAGAAGCAGTAGATATTAGTTGTGGACAAGTATTAAATAGTGCCAAATTGTGTGGTAATTATGTGATAGGATTTAAATTTTAATTAAATTTCACTTGTAACCTAAGTGAGAGAGGATTACATAGTTTTGGTTTATAAAGTCAGAATATTCAGCTCACGCTTGTTCCTGCTGAATCCCAATTAAACGTTAACTATATTACGTTGTCGCATGTTATCTGGTTCTGTTATCGTTTGTTTCCTGTCAGATACTTTAGTTGCTGTAATTTTGCAGGAGATCTATAAACTCGATGTGTATATAATTCTCTGTCCTTGGATTTTACAATTACTATATAGGCTATTGGGTTTACCTTTAGGTTAGTTAGAATTAAAATCATGAGGTGTAATCTTGGTCAGATAAAGTGTGTGTGTGTGTGTACTGTGATGGGGCAAGGCCAGATGGCTATAGTAAAGTAGTGAGAGACAGATATAGTAGCCCCAGGTTGAACATATCCCTGTTACTAGATTAAGCAAATGGCAGCTGCTCCGGGCCAATTAAGATCTTTCCAGAAGGCAGGGAAGACAGCTAGGTTGATTTGGACACCTGAAGCTGATCAGGGGCTGGCTGAAACTGGTTAAAAGCCTCCCAGTTAGTCAGGTGGGTGCACGTGTCAGGAGCTGTAGGAGGAAACTGCGCTGTGGGAGAAACTGAGCAGTATAAACCATAACCAGCACAAGGAAGGAGGCCCTGAGGTAAGGGTCAAGTAGATATTGAGGAAATGGGGGCTGTTGTGGGGAAGTGGCCTGGGGATTGTACACGTCCTGTTTCCAAAAAGTCAGCTACCATAGCTGCTACTATTAGTGAGCCCGGAGTAGAGGGTGAGCCCAGGCTCCACCCTCCCCTCCCCGACTAATCACTGAGACTGGGAGAGGACAGAGACTGTGCGAGGAAGGGTAGCTTCTCCTCACCTCCCTTGCTGGTTTATGATGAAAATGGCTCAGTAGGATGTGACCCTTGCCTCTAGAGAGAGAAGGGCTACGTGGAGGGTCACAGGGAGCCTCTGAGGCTAGCAAAATCCGCCAGGAAGCGCAGGACCCACTGAGACAAGGTCAGAGCTTTGTCATAGTACGTATACATACACGTGCATTAGGAATGTGGTGAATTCTCTATTCATATTCAGTTTGTACACAAAGCCAAAGATTCTGAAGGTTATTTGGATTTGCCAGATGGTCTAAGGAAGAAGCACAATCTTGAAATCTTACAGCCATTGCGTGGCCTCATATTTCAAGGATATTCATTTATTTCTCCAACACTGCAACATAAGCTATTTTTTGTATTTATAGCACAATAAATAAAATTAATTTGTCATTCTTCTAATATATTGATGCACAGGCTGTTTCCAGATAACATTGATAATCTTATTTAAAGTAAATAAAAAAGAAGACATTCAGAACTAAGGCTGCACTCAGTCCAGTCTTTAATACCTAGGAATGTTCTGAGGGAGTGGAAAACATTAACCTTGGAGCTATATTAGGGCATAAGGGCCTTGTATGTTATATTATATTATATTAATTTTATATAATTTCTTTGTTTTGTACTGGGGTATCACCTAGTGACCCCAAACAGGATCAAGGTTGAATTGTGGTAAGTGCTGTACAAACACTTATTAAGAGGCGGTTTCTAGACTAGAGAGTTGACAACTTAATTTGAGACAAAATACAATAAATAAGTATGTAAAACAAAAGTCAGGGAAGGGGAAATGAGAGAAGGTAACACAACTAAGAACATTTGACTAGGTAACTATTGCATAGCTTGACGGTTCCTGGACAAACACTACCAATTTTATGAACCTTTAAAACGACAGTATTCACTTTTCGCAGATGATACAAAACCAAATCATCGTAAGTTGTCTGGTTTCCTGTAAGCATCAAAGCAAACATTTAACAGGAATGTTTTGTTCCCTGGCAAGATTGACTTTGCTAGGAAAAAAATTTCTCTGAATTTATTTCTCCCTCTTCCCCAATTAAAACTCTCTGGAGTTTCTTACTCTAGCCAGAAAATGTTTATTCCAATAGTAAAATATTTCTAAGGCTTTTTATTATTATTTCTCCAGTTTTCCCTTTCCTCTCAATCCTGCCTGTTAAATGTGTGCCTCAGAAATGTATATGCACAGAATGCACAAAGACCCTACCCTTAACCCTGCTCTCTCCTTTTTAACTAACAAAGTCATTGCGTGACTGTGTGTCACATTCTGAATTCTTTTTATGATGTTTATTACAAATGGCATATGAGTAGTAAAATAGGAACCGTTGTAACATTTTATGCTGATGGGTGCTACTGCTCTGAAGGAAGTCATTAAGTTGTTTCATGTCAGTGCACGCGGTGATGTATTTTGGCAAAGTGCCTTTATAATATTTGTCAGAGTTGAGTTTAACATTACACAGTCTGAGCATTCAAATCAGGATAAGAAATTGGTGGGGGGGGGTTGTGTTTTATTTTTCTACTCTTGCTGCTTTAAATGACCTTCTTGATCTATGCGTCTGTTTTTCTGAGACTGTATTAAGATTTTGCTAATACTTAATGTACCTTGAAATATGGGTTGACACAAAGGGGCTAGGAAACAAAATTAGAAACATCTGGACCTTTATTCTTGGCCTTTTGTGAAGAGAGCTGTGGCTCAACCTTACAATCTCTAATGTCAAATCCTATAAGCTGCCATGCAAACATCAATTTTGTACAGATGATACCTTTTCCAACAAGATTTTTTAGATCTAATTTTCAGAGCATGTTTTAAGCGCTCTGTTAAAAGTAGAGCTGGTCAGGAAACTGAAATTATTCCTCCATACAATATCAAATGAAAAATCTCTGTTAGACATTTTTTGGTAAATTTTTGGTTTTCTGCAGAAGTTTCAAACTGATCCAAATGAAAAGATCAAAATTTCAGAACAAAATAACAATTTTTTTACTTAAATTGTTTTGCTTCAGTTTAAAAAACAAAAGTACATGTTAAGTCAAAAATTAATGAAAATATTCCTGTGAGGAAAATTGAATTTTTTCTGTGTTGGAATTGACATTTTCCAATGGAAAAAATTAATTTAAAGAAACTAAATTGTATTTTTCAGTGGGAAAAACTTTCCACACAAATTTTTGACAGCTCAAATTAAAAGCGAGAAAGCTCAATATTGCACACTCAAAGAAATGTATTTTCATCAAGTGAAAGCACAAATCTAGTGTTTTTGGAAATGATGGGGTTTGCTACACAAAGACTTAATCCTGCAGAGTGGTCCTATTGACTTCAAAAGGAGTTGAGAGCACAAGCCTCATACAGGATCTGGCCCAGAGTTTGAGACTATGCCTTTGAAATATTATGGTCCAAAGAGTTTACAAGATAACTCCTTGCCTACATGCCCTTCTAGCAGGACAAATATGACTTTTCTCCCCTCCACCCTCATGCCAGTAAATGGGATGAAAACTTGAGATTGCTAGGATTTATTTGGCAAGAGAGACAAGCTTTTGAGCTACACAGAGCTCTTCTTCGGGTCTAGGAACTAGAGTGTCACAACTAAATACAAGATCAAACTGATAGTTTAGCATAAGCTGGATCTTGTATTTAGCTGTGAAAGGTACTCTGAGTACCTTTCCCAGACCTGAAGAAGAGCTTTGTGTAGCTCAGAAGGCTTGTATCTCTCACTAAGAGAAGTTGGTTCAATAAAAGATATCACCTCACCCAACTTCTATCCAATATCCTGGGACTGACACAGCTACAACAACACTGCATGCAGGATTTATTTGGAGAGATTTGACAGCTCTTTCATGTTTACTTTGGCTGTGAGAGAGAAATCAAAAGTCAATCTCTCTTTCCAAGAACAGGTTTTTTTTAATCCGGGGTGGGAGTTGGAGGTAGGAGAGGGAGCATTAAGTAGCCTCCTGTGCAGACGATTTGCAGGAGACTGCATGCACAATGCAAGCCCCACCTTAAATACTTAAATGGAGCTTCAGTGGCACAAAGAGCATCCTGCAGGTTCTTTACATTACAGTCAATTTCACAGTGTGTTTGAGGACATTATGTTAATGAGTCACACATGGACACAGTGTTTCGGGGGTTATAACTGTTTAATTCCCAGGGTTTGCTTTATCCCAGGGTAATAGCTGATTTTGTGTTGATATTTGATTTGAAAAACAGATAATTGAATTATTAATAGGTTTGGAAAAACATCAAATAGCGATAAAATCACCCTTAAACCACAAAAGTTGAAAGCACGCCAGAAGACTCTGACACAGTGCAAAATTGCAGCCTATGCATCCAAATATTGCTATTAGTTGAATCATCTGTGGATTCAGTCTGCAACAGTTAATGTAGCGCAGCGAAGAGAGTCCCCAGTAGTGCTGCTCCCATGGATCTGCCAGATTTGGTGACTGGCCCCGCAGCCTTTCCCGTCGTGGGGGCTAAAGCTATGCTGCTTCTCAGGGGGATGATGCAGGGCAAATCTCTGCAAGAGACTTTTCCTCAGTGTCCGTCCGTCCACATGCTGATAAGAGCCCCGTGGCACAGCCAGCTGGCCCAGGTCAGCTGACTCGGGCTCGCAGGGCTCGGGCTGTGGGGCTAATTATTGCTGTCAAAATTTCTGGGCTTGGGCTGGAGGCTGAGCTTCAGGCCTCTCCATCCTTGCAGGATCCCAGGGCTCCGGCTCCAGCTGGAGCCCAAGTGTCTACACAGCAATTTTTGCATCCTGGAGCCTGAGTCAGCTCACCTGGCTGTAGACGTAGCCTCAAAGGCCCCTCCTCCAGGTTCTTTGAGCCATTATTAATGAAGGTGACATCTTTAAAAAAAACCCAAATTCTGATTTAAAAATATAAATCTCCATTATAATTGCAAATAGCAGGGTCTGCCATTCCCTATGTTTGGCAGCATGTCCTGTAAGTTCAGGGAGCGCAAGCTGCACCCTGTGTTCATAACGAACTTACCCAGCATTTTCCTTTGGTAGCCACCAACTCTGTGTATTGTACAGTCTAAAGAGGAGGCAGTACCCTGCCTTCAAGCCCACATACAGTCTAAGACCCACGACAGGTGACCCTAGGGTGACCAGATAGCAAGTGTGAAAAATCGGGACGGGGTGGGGGGCAATAGAAGCCCGTATAAAAGAAAAAACCCCAAATATCAGGACTGTCCCTATAAAATTGGGATATCTGGTCAGCATAGGTGACCCTCACACCTCGTTTACTTCAGTGGAACCCCACACAGCTCCTTTTGCAGGATCAGGCCCTGTGTTGGACCACACCCTCTCCCACTCTTGCCCACACGGTCTCATTTGAGCCCATAATAAGTTTTATGCTCTTAGGTGCCATATGTTGGAAATGTGCACGCAAGCCCATTCCATTGGACACACAATTACTCATTTTGCCAACACCACTTAGTCACTGATATTATGCTCTCAGATATGTGCACGCAACTCCCATGGACATCAAAATGGTTGGGGGTAGTTGTACAAATTTGGTTCTTGCACAAAGTAATTCAAATATACAGTGTCATTCTTTTTTGCAAAGAGCCAGTATCATCCTGGACACTTACTCAAAATATCAAAGGCCTAGTTCCGCTCAGTGAATTTTTAATAGACCTACGAAATACCATTTTATTTGTTTCACATAAGTATGAAATATTCTCAGTGCTTCCTGACACTTGAGAATTGGTTTGATTTCTTGTTGGTTATGTTTTATAGTGCAATTCACGCCAGTAAATTGCATGTATTATTTTCATTTCCATTGGTCTAATGAGCTCCAGGTTTCCTGAAACTCTTTCATGGCATTTCCACGGGGTCTTAAAATACCTGCATTTTAATTATGTGCAGATTTTCCTGTGGCAAGCTGCACCAGGATTGCTCTCTGGAGTACAACTTGTGTAGATGTGCTTGCTTTGAACAACTTTATGGCTATTTTTCAAAGTGACAGGAGTACCGTAAATGCCAGTGCAATGAGGACTTGAACACAGCACTAAAAACACAGTCCTGACCTGAGCAGATGCACAGAAACTCCCATTACTGTGTATAGAAATGGGTCCAGAGCAAAAGCCTTGATCTGAACGCCCCTCAAGCTTTGGGTGTGTTACAATGGTATGACACTGCAGTCACCAGGCCTCAGTTCCCCTCTTGGCTCTCCAGGCAACCCACACACACCTATGAGTTTTAAAATAATGTTCCCCTCTTAGGGCCTGATTTAAGTCCTCCCAACATACACATAGATCCTTTGGCCCGTCTAGACTCAAACCCTTCCTTCCTTAGAGCTTCAAATTTACCCTTGTTTCATGTCTTTAGGCTCCAGTTTTTCAATTCCTTCTTGGAAGAGGAGTTCTGTCAGTCACACTCGCAACTCCTCTAGAGAGACCTCCCCTGGGTCTTTTCCTTTCCTGGTTCCTGCTCAAGTTCTTACTGCCCTTGGGCAGGGTCTCCAAAGCTCTGCTTCTTGGGGCCACTCTTGAATGCTGGCTCTAGGCTCCCCCTGACTGAGCTAAGAGTACTCCTTTTACTCCCCAGGCAATCACATGACTTAGGCCCCCATTCCCAGCTTGGTCTAGTGATCTTTCCCAGAACTAGCTTTCTTAAAGGGATCATGCCTTGGAACAGGACTGGCTGGCCCTGAGTCCCTACTGCCTTTAAACGGGACAGATTACCCTCTTACAGGGCGCTTGAAATCTATGTTGAAATTTAGCAGCTGGAGCCAATTGTTCATAACGTTAAAGAGTCTAAAGTCCAAACCAATTGAAACTGTTTCAGCAAAAAAATGCACCAGGCTTTGGAATTGTAGCTTGGCCCAAGGTGCAGAAGCCCCCAAAAACCAATTGCTGGAACACTGATCCTGAGTTTGGAAGCACTAATTTCTGAGGATCCACAATCTTTGATGCGAGGCATTAGAAAAGACTTCTGCCTTAACCAGGGGATGGAAGTTCCACCCACACTGCTGTGGTGATAAGTAGCAAGCTGAGCCATGATCTCCTCCAGGCAGCACAAAGACCCAGTACTTGGAACCACCAGTTGAGCCTCTTCTTCATATCACCAAATGTGAGGTAGTGGATGGGACAGGAAACAGCAGGTATCTCGCCCCATCAGGCAGCAGGTGGTTAGGAGTAGCTGCTGTGACCCCTGGCCAGATAGTAGCGGGAGAAACTCGCCCACCACTATGTGAGGAAAGCTCCCAACCTTCTCATCCACCAAGATGGGAGGATGGCTAGATCCTCCCGTTTCAGGAGCTGGGTGAGAAAAGAGAAGGTATCTCCATAGTCCACTTGTTAAATCTGCAAACAAGTGCTTTCTTCCATGCTGCCCCACGTGCTGGGAGGAGCCCCTGTAGACATCACCCAAACTAATTCATTATCCTCCTTCAAATCCCGCCTAAAATCCACCTTTGCTTTGAGGCCTACAAAACACTTGAAAATGGTGAGACTGTTGGTGTACTGAAACCTCTGTGTCATGCTGACCAGTACTGTCTCATTGTTTCCTTGTGCTCCCTCATCTGTCTGTCTGCATCCACCTGTTTCCTATCTTATACCTAGATTGTAAACTCTTTGGGGCAGGAGCTGTCTTTTTGTTTTGTGTTTGCTCAGCACCTAGCACAACGGGTCCTGGTCCATGACTGGACAATAATGCAATTAACAGTGGCCAGAAACATGGGGAGGGGTGATGCAAATTCCCAGCAATTAGGAAGAGGAGTCAGATGGAAGGAAGATTAAGGAGTCTTTAGTGAACTGGGAGGAAGAAATCTGTGTTGGGAAAGTATGTTTGGGGTTGCTTTTCAGCGATCTGGTCACTGTATTAAGAATTTTTGTTTCTTTCCTTTCCTCCTTGTCTGAGCTTCTGTTATTGTGGGCTGGCCTCTGGGGAAAGGTGGACTTTTCAGGGGGCTCTGAAGATTATGTAGTCAGGCAAATGCACGTTTATTTCATTTTTTAAAAAAAATCAGTGAAAGTCATTGTTTTCAACCTGTGGGCTGCAGACGACATCTAAGAATTCCCAAGTGGTCTGCACCTCCAGTTGAAATTTTGTAGGGGTCCGCAAATGAAAAAACAGTGGAAAATCACTGAATTAAAGATTTGTTAGCTCTGGATTCCAGTTAGTGTTAATTGACGCCTGACAGCAAACTTAATAATTTCTGAAAGGAGCACAAACTAACATTGTTCTCCACTCTGCCATCCATTTCCTGTAGTTGTTTAAAATACATGAATGCTCTTCTCTCTGAGGCTGCCTATATCTAATGTTAGATGCTAAAGGTTTGTGTTATCTAATCTGTTGTGTTTATAGAGTGCTAATCACTAGTTCTAGGCACCTGCTTCCAGTGAAATAGGAGGCGAAATAGGTGAAATAGGTATTAGATGAAAGTAGACTCCACTCTTGCTTTTCAGTGGTCTGGCCAATTTTTTGAGGGATTTTTTGCCTTCCCTCCTCCTTGTAGTTACTGTTACCGTGGGCTGGCCCCTGGGAAAATGTGGGCTTTGCAAGGGGCTCCAGAGATGCTGGACTAGACTGGTGCACATTGATTTTTCACTCTTTGAAAATAGTTCCTACTCCCCACTTTATGATTTCTAACATTTTTTACTTCACTGAGCAATTATTGGTGTCATATCTTTATTTGTTTACTATGGCAGGTGGTGCATGTCCTACCATTGATAAGGGCTGCAATACAAACACTATGTACTTGGGTTTTTTTCTGGAAAAGTGGCACGCACCATCTGGTATGGTGATTTATCCCGAATGATAGGCTTCTCCCCCTCCCCCACCCTTTATGAAGGTCAACAACTTTTTCAGTAAGCATGCTGGAAGTGTAAGACTTGCATAGAATAGCCTAATGTCCCCTTGTGCCCTTAAATTCTTACCAGAAAAAGAGCCTACAACAAAAAAAGCCTACCCCAAGGAGAGTTTTGGAAAGGGAGGTATGCCAGAGATTCCATGAAGTCAACTAGAGACTTTGCTATAACTATTGATTTTTACATGGAAGTGCTCAAATTCTAAAGTGGTGGGCTGCAATATAAAATCTTAAGGCAGTCAGGCAGGCTCCTGATGCAGAAAATGATATAAATAGTAATTATATGATAGATACTTATTGCTTATCTTATTGCATCTGTTTTTCTTGGCTTAATGAAAAAAAGAGCAAACACCATCCTTTTTCACAATGAGCAGAGCTCTGATCATGGTGGGTCTGTTGCTGCAGTGCTGGGGCCAGCTCCCTTAAATCAGCATAAGCTTCTAGATGCTCACCACTTTTGAAAAATCAAGTCACTTATTTAGGTGCCCAAATATAGTCTTGGTAGGCTACCTTTAGGGACCCATTTGTTTTAAATGTTGACCAGTAATCCTAACCTACTTCAAACGGTGGTAGAAAATGCAGTCAGGTGTGCTCAGATCAGGAGTAATCCAAACAAAGACGTGAATACCCACATTCCATTGGCAGCAGTTTTGTGTGTGGACACAATGCATTATAGGTAGTCCGAATGGCGGGGAGTATGCCAAATTTCCCTTGGGTAGCAAGAATGATGACTGCAGGGAGAATGCAGTGTACACAAGGAGCATGTGTTGCTGTACATACTCACCCCTTCTCTCTCTCTGTAAACTGTTGGTTGAGAGTATGTGTAGGAGCCAAGCAGATAACAGTGGGGTGAAAACACACAACCCCGGCTCAGGCTTAATTTGAATGTACTGCCTTGTCAAGGCCTGTCTACCTGGCCAAAGATGGATGGAGTATGAAAAAAGCCCCATGTGAGGATATCTGGGGACTCCTAACACCAGAAAAATCTTTTTTACCTTGTGCATTCTCTTTTTAAAATTTAAAAATAGAAAATGTCGTCATTGCAATTTGGGTGCAGATGTTCTCCCAAGTCAGTTAATGTATTGTAGGGAGTCCAGTGGCCAAGATTTTAAAAAATGGCTGCCTAATTTAGAAGCATAAGTCTATGTTCAGCTGCAGAGTTCTCAGCGTTTTTGAAAAGTGGCTCATTTAGCAGTTGAATGTTAGACACTTGCTTTTCAAAACCTTGCCAATTGTTTGTTTCCAAAGTATTATGTTTTGCTTTACAATTTTGTTTTAAGCAATCTATTAAGCAGACGAAAATATTGATGATCCTTTACCAATTTTACTATGAGAACCTTCTCCCTGGCACTAACTTTTGTTCTGTATCATTTGGTAAACAATCATAAAGCTATTAAAGTATACTGGAAAATGAGATTATACTTTTATAACAGGATTTTCCCTGCCTTTCCGTGTAATACACTATGAAGGAAAATCAATGACAATAAAGAGGAGTGATGTCCTATACCATATGTTACTTCCAGCAGGACTCTGCGCTTGTGGCTAATATGCGTATCAAACATGGGTGGGAAAGGAGTTAAAATAATCTGGGACGGAACTTTAATAAGCATAATTATTATTTGTGATGTAATAGACTGATCCTGGGCCCACTGAAGCCAGTGGGCTATTTTCCAACTATTTCAGTGGGAACAGGATCTATCCTAAGGCATTAGAGCCTATTGTCCCAACTGGATCAGCACAACAGCAATGTGTAAACACTGACAGTACACTTTTGGTCAGGAAATGGGAAAATCTATTCTTTGATGGACTCACAAACATAAGTTGTGGAAGGGAACGAGTGTAGTAGCTCCAGCCTAGATTTGGATCACTGCAAATGCCAGCCTACCTGTCCAACTTGAATTCTGCAACTACCCTCTCCAAAAAAAGCAAAAAAAACCCCCAAAACCATGCTCAAGCAGAACTTTTATAACATGAAAAGTAAGAAGATCTAGAGACTCTATATCTACTGCAGACTTTTTTGTTGCTAACGGTGACTGAATGCACCCCTACATTCACACCCTACACACAATTGTACTAATCTTTGTACAAAATATGCCTGGTTAAGGTATCATTTGAAAACTAATAACTCAATAACATCATAATGAAATGTGTGTAGCAACATTATATGTAAAGTGATGAATTCTCCGAATTATATTGGTAGCACATGTTCAAACCCATGTAGCCTTGATTAGGCAGAACTGGTCGAGGCAGGTCTTAAACAAAGGAATGTGTATTTACCTCAATTTACATTTCAGTAGTAAACAAGGTCCTTGAAATAGCAAGAATGAGACATTTTAACAAACACTATGAAACCTCTTTCACCAGGAGACCCCACGTCTCCATCCTCACAGCTGGAAGGACCTTTATCTAGGGGTAACCTCAGCAAAATACATTTCAAAGGGTGACTGACCTATCAAAGTGAGGGACAAAATACCCCAAATCTCTCTCCCTATCCATCTCTTTCCAAGTTTGTGGGTTTGCAATATGCTTGGAATATGCCTTTTGCAGAGCTAAAACTTGAAGTTAAACCTCACAATCGATTTTCTTTCAGACAGGCTAGGATGCGTCTATAAAGACTTAAATGTGGAAAAATATAAATGTGGGTGCTTCATAATAAAATCTTAATAAACTTTCCCATATGTAAAATCAGGTGAGACAGCTCTATGCAATGGAGAGCTGAAGCATAATTTCCCCCTTGTTAAGATTCAGTTCATTGCGTTCACAGTGTTTGTTTTGTTATATATAATGTTCCTAATGATGTATTTTACCCCCTTAACTATAGAAGGAATGGCCATGATCATTCCTGTCTACTTGCTCTGTTTTAATATAGCTATACAAATCTGTATGTCACCACACTTATGCTCTAATCTAATTTTTTTAAAAACTCACATACAATGGGTGGCAAATAGAAGCTTAGGAAGGGAAGAGACAGTATGACACATTGTTTTCTTTGTTTTCAGCAGTCAGTTCAGAGGCACCAGGCCATTACGTGGGCAATATGCCAACTTGGCTGCACAGTTTACAAGGAGACAATGTGAATGGGTTGAGCCTTGCAGCAGAGGACTAGGAGACATTTATCCAAAAAACACCTAGCATCATTTAGGTCCCTCTGCTTTTGTTTCTTCATTAGTCTCTATATAGGCTAAAGAGATGAGTCCCTGTGTGCTATCTTGGACATGGCCAGAGGTGAAATGTAGGTGGAAATATTGCCATGAAAACCAGTAAAGTTTTTGTTTGTTTGTTTTTCAAAATTTCCCATTGTTCTAAATAAAGCTGTGTGAAGATGGTCAGTGTAACCCCAAACACGTGGAGATTGAATTTCAGGTTGTGTTGCAAAGTCTAAATGGAGGCCACTGTAATCAGAAAAAAATTATCTGCAAAGGGGGAATCTGGGCCTGGTTTTGAATGCACAAGATCCCCTTTGTAGTTGAACCCGGGCCGAATGATGGCGTTGCATCAAAATCATGTCGGATTGTGGCTCGGAGGTGAAATCTGGCTGCTTTGACTAGATGTCACTTCAGGATTTGGAACCTGAGACTGAAAATGAAAACTGAAGAAGGGGTTTATGAACCCAGATAGATCAAACCAGAAGGAAGTATTTACAGCATTTCATAAGGCCCTAGTAATAATTATTGTAAATTGGGTTTCTTTAGTGCTTTTTAATCCAAACACATTCCCCAACATGGGCATGTTTCCAGTCAGGGAAATGAGGCACAGAGCAGTCCAGTAAGTTGCTCCAACTGATAGACATCTATGTATTTATTTTAACAAAAATTCTTTACTCCATCCTGCTGTGCTATAGCATGTTTTTCTGTTGACCTTCCCCTCAAGGGCAAGCTATATATGATACATAGCCTGCAATTGTAAAAATATCACTATGATTGACAGCATTAGAGTCCTTGGTGTCATGACATGGGGACAGTCACTACAAAATTGCAATGATGCCTGACGGCAAAGAATACCTCTGCTATTGTTGTGTTCCTCAGTCAACCAGCCCTGGCTCTCTCATTCAGATAATTTCAGTCATGCAAGATACTGGGATTGGTTAAGCCACGCCTTATTTGGCTGTGAATAAAAACACACTGGAGCAAATAAAGTTCAAGGTAGCTTTACAGCTCAGGGTCACATTTCAGTTCAGCTAAGTGTATAAAAAGCACACAATGCCTAGCTGTTTGGCAGAAAGACTCTCTTGCACTACAGCAGCATAGTTCTGCATATAATATCTTGATGCAGTGAGTGCACTGCTCAGGAAACCCTCAAGGAAGTGGGTATGGCTAGTCAGGCCTCACCTGAGAAGTTTAGAAAATGCCAGTGTGAGACAAGTCATCCCCAGAGCATCCTTTACCAGATTCTTAACAAAGCGCAGGATGAGACCACATGGCATCCCCAGGACTACCATCCTTGCTACTCGATATCAAGTGCTGGCTGTCCCTGTGAAGGCAACAGGAAAGTTGTCCTCAGAACTCCAGAAGTCACCTGCATGAGAGCTTCTGAAGTACTCTTAAAGACGATAACTTTTATAAGAAACTTGCCTTCTTTTTATCATTTGCCCCAGGAGGATCAGGCACTTCTAGTTCAACAGTGCTGGGCCCCTCTCTTTGTCTTGGGCTTGGCACAGGAGTGGGTGGATTTTGAACTGAAAGAGCTTTCAGTCCCTAGTTTGTTGAAAAAAATCCTTCTCAATCAGTCTCTGACAGATAGTGACAACGTGGAGAACTCCTCCCTGGGAGCATCATTAGCAGATGTTCAGAAGATGAGGAATTTCCTGGAGAACTTCTGGAATTCAGACATATGTGCAAAAGAATATGCCTATCTGAAAGGAATTATTCTCTTTAACCCTGGTAAGTTCCACGGCAATATTTGTAGACAAATGCACAGCTAAGTGTGTGTCTAAAAATATTTTAAAATCTATCTGCAAACAGATGTTTGGATTTTTAAACTGATTTCTGTCATCCTAGCTAACCACTTTCAAAATCAGCATTCAGCAATGTAAGTACCTTTTTTCTGAATTTACTTCTGGTGATATTTAGGTTTATATATGCTCACCCTGTTACCCTTTGTAAAAACAAATGGCTTTAAAAAAGCCCTTTATTAAGAAATTATTAGGTCATATAAACTTACTGTGTCACTTAAAACTCTGATTTCCAGACTTATGGACAGAGATAATATGGCTGCATTAAATATGTGGGAGGGATACATGTGTACAATTTGATATTAGACATATTGTAACTGGACTTCCTAAATACCCAAAATATTTATTAAGAGACAAGGTAGGTGAGGTAATATCTTTTACTGGACCAACTTCAGTTGATGAAAGAGGCAAGCTTTCGAGCGCCACAGAGATCTTTGTGAGGGCTGAAGAAAAGTTGTGTGTCTCACCAACAAAAGTTGGTCTAATAAAAGCTATTACCTCACCCACCTTGTGTCTCTCAGATCTTGGGACCAACACGGCTACAACATTGCAAACAATGTAAAATATTTAGTGTTGAGAGTTCATCAACAAATCAGACATTAGACATAAGCTGTGGGATCTGAGCATTGTGAGTAAGGGACCTATGAGATTACACTGTGTTGTAAGTTGCATAGCGTTTTTGTTAATATGTTGCGGTTTGAATTTAGCATTTTCTACATCATTGTCTTCACAGCTGGGTCGATGTATAACGATCACTAAGAAAACTCAAAAAAGTTAGGACCTTCTCACTCCTCATGGTTAGGGAGTGAGACAAGTAAAGCTTATCCTTTGCAAAGTGGGTTAGCTACTTCAGAACCACAGAATAAATGAGGCATGAGGGGCCTGATCTGAAGCCCCCTGAAGTAAATGGAATGACTCCTGTTCGCTCCAATGAGCTATGGATCAGGGCCTTGACTCCATCAATAATTACCATTCATGACACAACCATCCACAGTGTGCTCTGTTTGGCGCTACCCTCAGAAGAACACTTGAACATGTCAGCTACAGCAAAATGTCTGTCCATTTAGTGACATTTCTTGCAAGAAGCATTTTAAAAGTGTGTTTTAGAAGCAGCACCGGCTTCACATGTGTTTTCAAGTGGAATTCAAGATGTGGTTTTCATTGTTAAGGTATCTTTAGGGCATCTTATATTGTCTTGTGTATCCTGGGATTGCAGCTACATGAGAAAATTTGAACCAGTGGGATTTTTGCTTGCTTTACTGTGAATAATTTTCAGTTACTGAACTTCTGAAAACAAATCCACATTATGGGAGTGCACAATCATGCTGTGGTTTACAAACTTTAATTCGTTAACACACTTTGCCCCTCTGAAGAAACAATTTGAATGGGGAAACTGAGGCAGAGACAGTAAGCGACTTACTCAAGGTTAAAGTTTCAGAGCCAAAATTAGAATTTAGGAGCCCATGGCTCATATGCCTATGCTCAGCCGACTAGCCTGTTCCTCCTTCCCCAGGCCTATTTCAGTGTAGATTCATTTGTGCAGCTCTCATTTTTGGATTATTATATCAGTAGTTCTCAAGAAAATTCCACTTGCCAAAAGGTATTTAGTACATAAATTCAGCCACCTTTTGCATCGCTGCCTCTGCTTCAGTGCTTGATGCTTGGTCCAATGTTAATGCTCTGCAAGTCTGAGCTGTAATTGTTCGAATTACTACCCTCACTTACTACCATTCAAAGTGCTTACTACCCGTGAGGGGAGGGCTGGGGGATTCCAGGCACGGTGCTCACTGTTTCTAGAACCTACCAGAATGCCTCATGTTGCTGAACAGCAACTTCTCTAGCTGATTAAGGAGCAGAGTTTGTCAGGCTTTGAAGTTAATCCTCTCCTTGGCTGCAAGGATGATGGCTGTGACTCCAGTCTTAAGAGCATGCAAGAGCCTGGAAAGGCAAGGCTGAGTGACTCAGTAGCAATGTTCTGCATTGCCATACAGAATACTCAGCGTTGGTACTTATTGGCCCGGAGAGGGACAAATCGCAGTCTGTGGATTGGGCTCAGAGAGTATGCTCTGCCCCTTGTGGGAAGGAAAAAGCCTCATATCACTCAATAACGATGCCTCCAACAAATGGCAGGGCTGTGTTGACTCCAAAGGGAAGTCACTTAAGATATCCCTAGCAAGGGGGTTAATGCCTTGGATATACAGCCTTTGCCAGGAGAAAATGTGGGGGGAAAAGAGGGTTAAGAAAATCCTCAAGGCTTCCTGTGGGATGTGGAGAGAGGCTACTATGTAAATTATGGCCCAAATCCAAGGGAGTGGATGGAAAATGCCCCACATATGTGAACAGTGAAGCTAAATTGCTCTCAGTTACTTCTGACAGTGCACTGAGAAACAAACAGTGATGAGACTGAAAGAGTGAAAATAGCATTGTTATTACATCAGTGCCAAATGCAATGCTAATGTTAGGACCATGTCAGGGTTTCTGTTATAAATGTCATTTTTCAGTGGTTTATAACTTGGTTGGAGACACTTAGACATCAGTGAATCTTCTTGCACACTATCTCAAGCCAAGTAATTTCTTTGTATTAATATTTGTAACGTGAAAACATTGGTTTGTTACATATAAAAAGAGGGAACAAATGAGAAAATGTAGCAAGTTTCAGGAGAAGAATCCATTCTGAGTAAATAAACCTCTTGATATCTTGCTTCTCCCTATAATAGTTTGGGTTTTGACCTCTGCTGAGAGATTGCAACTCTAGTTACCTAGAAATCTAGGGTGGGTGTAAAATACAGAGAAAGGGAAAAAATGACTACTTTAAACCCTTTGTTTCCAGCTACTCTAGTTGCTGCAAGGCCTCTTCTTCTCTTCCTCCAGTTGCTATGGCCGGAGGGAAGATACCATCTAAAATCTCTGTTTAAAAAAAAATCCACGAAGTTCAGCTATCTGGAGAAAACTCCAGGTTACTAGGCACAACAGTGTAATCTCCAGCACTTTAAATTCTTAACTGTGGGTGGGATGCTCCTCCTTCAGAGTTACGTATACAGGTTACACGTCATGCACTGATCTCCCCATCCATGGGGGATTGGGGTCCACTGTTTTTGTGGCACTCATCATCCTCTGGACCCTGCAGAAGGCACTGCTCTATGGGCCTGGGATCTGTGCTGGGAAAAGGGGTGTGGGGTGGCCTTGCAGAGGCAAAGGACAGGAATGCTAGGCTGCAGGCCAAAGACAGGGTTAAGGGTATATAGACCACACTGGTCTAGAGTGTGAAGATTCCTTGAGGGGGGGACAAACAGCCTGGAGTTGCACCATTTTCGCTATGGCCCACCCCTTTCTCTCGGGACTCCAGGGAAGGTGCAGTCAAGAGAATTCTACTGAAGCTGCACTGCCAGTGACCAGGGCACATTACCAGAGGCCAAAGCCAGTGTATGAGGTTTCCCCAGGGATTGCACTGGGATCCACACAGATCCTTGGGGGCCTTCAGAACTGGGGTCACACTGCATGAACTTCTTTTGAGGAATGGCAAACCCTGCACCCTGGATGGAATAGTCTGTGAAGAACTAGATTCCTTGGGGAGATTTTCTGTTCACGAACCCCATCCCATGGGATTTGTCTTGGGAGTACAATGGAATCAAATGGACCTCATGGAGTCAGGCAAAGAGAAAATGGCAGCCAAGATGTCTGAAGTTAAAGAATCTATGTTAAAGCAAGCTCAGGGTCTTTTCCTGGGGAATTCTGTCCCTTTTCAGGTTGCCAGAGCCCCAGTCTCTTGGGCTTCAAGGGCTGGACCTCAGAGTTCAGAAAGGCTTGTCACATATTTTAACTTTAAACACCTGCTTAAAGGCGGTGCTGGATTAGGCCAGAGTGCTGAGTATCCTGAAGGATGGAGCCCCACTGCATTAAGCAAGATGTATTTATTTAACTTACCTTTTAACAATTTCCCTTTTTTTAATCATAGCTTCATGTAATTAACGTACTTTAATTGTGTGGATAAATGCCTACCTTCTCGGGGGATAGGTGTTCTGCAGCTCGTTAATGTAAATAAATAAATTACAGCAAGTGCAAAAAAGGACCTTGTACTTTCACTGTATGACTTGCAGCACTTTATTTAGAAGCATAAAAGAAGGACTCAGTTATTTCTATATACAGATGTTCTGCTGTAATTGTCAGACCTTGTGTCTGCCACTGGATTAGCTAAATATAGTAGAATGAGAACCTGTGGTCCTGTTTTATATGATAAAATTGAAAATTAGGGGGACCTACAGAATGAATTATATCACTCCAGGTCAGTGGAATATTAGATTTATACTGTCAGTCAGCTTTCCTATCTACTGGTTCATTTCATTCAGTAATTTTACTGAAATTTCCATATGGTGACAAGCTAAATAACTCATCTTATTATTTTATGATAACCTCTTTCTTTTCTATATGGATTATTTCAAACTTCACACCATGAATAGTTTTACATGTGGCCACAGTAACTGTTTTGTTATATTACTAGTACCAAATTTGACAGCATTTAAAGGCCAAGGGATCCCCCTCACATCTATTGCAGTTTTTGCACTTGATGTAATAGCATTGACTTTGTTGGGTTTAGCATGATCCTGCAAAACAACTGAGTATGATTGAAGTCAATGGGACCACTCCTATACTTAAAGGTAAGCATGTGCCCAAGTGCTTTGTTGGATCAGGGTCTTACACTGGAATAGTTAAGACGAAGATCAGGATCCAAGTGATTATATTAAAGTAGCATGGATGAGATCCTCACTCTTGGTTTCAGCCCCCTTACAGCAGTAAAAGGGCCAGAGAGGTATAAAAGGGTGTTAAAAGCCCCTTAGCTCAGGGGTGGCCAACCTGAGCCTGAGAAGGAGCCAGGATTTACCAATGTACATTGCCAAAGAGCCACAGTAATACGTCAGCAGCCCTCCATTCGCTCCCCAGCCCCCAAAGCCTCCCGCCCACTGGCAGCCCCACCAATCAGAGCCTCCCCCTCCCTCCCTGCACCTTCCAATCAGCTGTTTCGAGGTGTGCAGGAGGCTCTGGGGCGGGGGGAGAGGGAGGAGCGAGGGCACGGCAGGCTGAGAGACAGGGTGTGGACAGGGGTGGAGTGGGGGCAGGGCCTGTGGCAGAGCCAGGGGTTGAGCAGTGAGCACCCCCCGGCACGTTGGAAAGTTGGCGCCTGTAGCTCCAGCCCCGGAGTCGGTGCCTATACAAGGAGCCGCATCGTAACGTCTGAAGAGCCGCATGTGGCTCCGGAGCCACCGGTTGGCCACCCCTGCCTTAGGTGACTGTGGGAGAATACCTCAGTGCAGGCACTGCAGTTAAACTGCTATAAATCTGCCTTTTGAGAACCCCCTTGCAACCTCTGGCATAGGGAGTGAGCTTGGATGGGGCTGGGGACAGGACAGGTGTGTTGGGGGTGGGTCACAGCATGGAGAGTTGCTGATTCTGGGCAGTACGGTGGCCCACAGAGCAACGCAGGAAGACTGCTATAATTTAGTATTTGTCTATGCATGCTACAGCGGTGTGACTTCTAAAGCACAGGGTCTACAAGGACCAATGTATGCATAACACATTAGTGAGCTTTAGAAACCCCACC
The DNA here is from genome assembly GCF_965140285.1 of Lepidochelys kempii. Taxonomy (NCBI): domain Eukaryota; kingdom Metazoa; phylum Chordata; order Testudines; family Cheloniidae; genus Lepidochelys; species Lepidochelys kempii. The sequence continues at coordinate 63,574,520 of NC_136382.1, forward strand.
CCCATAGTATGTATTACCACACTGTGTGGACAAGCCCTTTGACAGACCCCCAGGCCTATGCTGGGGGCCTCTCCAGCCTCAGAAGCAGCTAAGGACTGGGAAGACACAAAGATGGTATAAACCAGTGGTTCTCAACCTTTACAGATGACTGTACCCTTTTCAAGAGTTTGATTTGTCTTGCGTATCCCCAAGTAGTTTTTAAGTGAAATGAAACTTACTTACAAAATCAGACATAAAAATGAAAAAGTGCCACAGCAGACTATTAGTGAAAAATCACATATTTTCTCATTTTTACCATATAATTATAAAATAAATCAATTGGAATATAAATATTGTACTTGCATTTCAGTGAATAGTATATAGAGCAGTATAAACAAGTCATTGTCTGTATGAAATTTTAGTTTGTACTGGCTTTGCCAGTGCTTTTTATGTCGCCTGTTGTAAAACTACACAAGTATCTAGATGAGCTGATGTACGCCCTGGAAGACCTCTGGGTACCCCCGGTTGAGAGCCACTGGTGTAAACCCACCTTCGCTATCTCTTCCCATGGGCTTTAAATTCTGTGCTGTCTGTCTTAGAGGTATAGCACAGAATCTGCCTCTATGTGTTTAATCTAAGTCACTTCCCTAATCTTGTCTTTTTTTCTAAAACTCCATTTTTAATATAATAGTCTGATTGCATTATACTGGGTTTTAAATGCTACACAATGTTTACTAAAGCTACCTAAGCACATTTTCCCATCTTTCTAAAATGAATAAATAAAACGAGATTTTTTTTTAAAAAAAGACATAGCTGGAGGGATGGATACAAACCCTTACAGAGGACACATCATAAACTAATTTTACTCAAAAAAGCTTTCCTTGTTTTATTCCTGTTTTTACAGAACTGCCTGGCCTAAGATTTCGTCACTATGTGCAAACCCTGCAGCAGGAAGCCCAGCGCACTCTGATGGAATTTAGTTCAATGATGTACAACAGAAACCTAGGCAGATTTGCTTGGATTCTTGGGCTGCTCGCGAGCCTCAAAGCCATTAATGCAGAGACTATTGCAGAACTCTTCTTCAGACCTATTTTAGGAGAGGTTAACCTAAATGATTTACTTCTAGAAACCCTGTATTTCAAGCAAGACCTACTTTAAAAACAGAACACCTTTTTCTGTTCCTAAATAACAACCACAACAAAGATTTAAGAGGGGGGAAAGTTTTATGGTCAATATATTAAAGGTAAACATAGATTAAAAATTGACTAATGTAACATTGCTATTTATTTTTTTTTGTAAAACTAAATGTAATCATGTAAACTTCAGACTAAAAGAAATTAAATACCAGTTCATAAATCCATATGCCATATCTGGAAGAGATTTGTCCTAAAGTATGAAAGATATTAACATCATCTCCAATCGCTGTAGTTCCAACTGTATTATTTCTAATGTTCATTTTCACAACCACTTAAAAAAAGTTTCAGAGTGGTAGCAGTGTTAGTCTGTATCAGCCAAAACAACGAGGAGACCTTGTGGTACTTTAGAGACTAACAAATTTACATGGGCATAAGCTTTCGTGGGCTAAAACCCACTTCATCAGATGCATGGAGTGGAACATACAGTAGGGAGGTATAAATACACAGCATATGAAAAGATGGGAGTTGCCTTACCAAGTGGGGTGTCAGTGCTAACGAGCCAATTCAATTTAAGTTGGAAGTTGACAAGAAGGAGTGGAAATCACTTTTGTAGTGTTAATGAGGCTAATGTAAACAAGGTGGCCCATTTGAAACAGTTCACAAGAAGGTGTGAGTATTTTGCAAGGGGAAATTAGTTTTTGTAAAAACAACGAGCAGTACTGGTGGCACTTTAGAGACTAACAAATTGATTTAGTTTCTGATTTAGTTTAGTTTGTGCTGGAAATGGCCCACCTGATGATCACTTTAGATAAGCTATTACCAGCAGGACAGTGGGGTGGGAGGAGGTATTGTTTCATATTCTCTGTGTATATATAAAGTCTGCTGCAGTTTCCACGATATGCATCTGATGAAGTGAGCTGTAGCTCACGAAAGCTTATGCTCTAATAAATTGGTTAGTCTCTAAGGTGCCACAAGTACTCCTTTTCTTTTAGTTTCTGTAGTGACCCATCCACTCCCAGTCTCTATTCAGGCCTAATCTGATGATGTCCAGTTTGCAAATTAATTCCAGTTCTGCAGTTTCTTGTTGGAGTCTGTCTTTGAAGGTTTTTTTGTTGAAGAACTGCCACTTTTAAGTCTAGCAGGGTCTGTTGTGACCCCAGATACAGGAATGGATAGCAGGGAGACAGTCTTTACTGTGATCTCAATTCTCCCACTGCTGGTGCCTATGCAGCATGGATGAGTTGGAGGAACTGCCTTGCTTGAATGCAGAGGGGTGAGGAATGGTGGGGAAGAGAGAGAGTACAGGGTGGGAGGATAAGAGCCTGAGGTGGTTAGGTGTAGAAGCTGGGAGAGGTGTACAGGGGTAGAAGATGACAAGGGGGAAGGATAGGAATAAGGGGAAAGAAACTCACTCTGGAAACACTGCTTCTAGTCAATTACCACCCAGTGTTCCTGAGTAGCTTAGAGAAGATAGTTCTAGGCCAACTACAAGTTTGTAATTGAAGGTAATATCTTACCCTTGGCACAGTCTGTATTCAGACCAGGACATCGGATAGAAAAAGCTTTAGATGGATGAACTCCTCCTGTCAGTGGTCTGAGAACAGACATCCACTCTCATCCTCCCATACCTTTCGGTGTTTGGCACCGTTGACCCAGACCATACTTCTGTCCCGTCTGAGAGAAGTGGCAGGGAAATGAACTAAGATGGCTTGACTCCTTCCTGGAGGGACACACGCAGAGTAGTGACGGGAAACTGCATCTCCACCACTAGACCCTTCTACTTGTGGGGTTCCACAGGCAAAATTCTCTCTCCAGTCCTGTTCAGTGTCTTCATGAAGCCACAAAGTGATCTGATAAGATGATATAGACTCAACCACCACTGATATACATATAACTTACTGCTCTACCTATTCATCACCATATCTGACTTCAACCACTACCAGTTGGCCCACTCTTTGAATGAGATCAACTCGTGGAGAAAGAACAGCTGGTTGAAGCTGAATCCAGGCAAGACAGAGGTGATGCTGGTAGGTAGAAGAATTTGTGAAGAGTTTGTGGCCATGGTGCAGTCTCCTTTGGCTGAAGGTACATACCAACAATTGATCAAATCAATCTGTTGTTTAGGAGTGATCTTGGATTCCTTGCTGATGCTAAATTCTCACATAAGAGCAGCCATGAGTAACACCTGCTACCATCTCTGGTTTGGCTAGGAGACTCCATCCCATCTTGACAGATGATGACCTGGCCTTGATTATACATGCCTTTGTCACTTCCCATCTGGACTAGCAACGCAATATGTCTGGGCATGGAGCCATGAGCCCTTAGGAAACTCCAGTTAGTACAGAATGCTGCAGCATGTCTCCTCAGCAACACAGGCATCTGAACACATCAAACTTGTCCTCTGCTTTCTACACTGGTTTCCCCTAAGTCAAGTTCAAGGTCTTGGTCCTTCTTTTCAATGGACCAGAGCCCGAGATATCTTAAAAATCACCTAACACTCCACAATGAAGACCAGGGTTGACAACTACACTCTTCTACCATAAATGTAAAACTTGGCTGGGCAGAAGACAGAACTTTCTTGAGGGCTCGAGTCAGACTGTGAAAGGCACTCCCACAGGAATTAAGGAACATCATAAACCTGACCACCTTCCACTCCGAGTGCAGCGTGCACTTTTTGACCTGCCTTCTCTAACATAAACACAGAGCAGCACATGCCCTTAAAACAAACATAAAAGAATGCTACCAAACTAAAACACTCTGGTGCGCATGTGATTTTCTCTCTGAGAAGAGAATGACATACCAGGTGAACCACACGTGACTAAAATTAGTCATGTTGTTTAATGAACTACTGGAAGGGGCTCAGATACTGTGGTGATGAGGGCAATATAAGAACCTACATAGAATCAAATAGCATAGAAGGGCAAGAGCCATGGAGTGGGGAGGATATGAGCAGAGGAGGTGGGAGAACTTGGGTAGAATCTGGGGAGGAGGCAGGAGCCTGGGAGAGTTTGACAGGGAATGGAGTGAGGGTGGGAGGAATGAGCAGCAGCCAATGGGATAGCAGCAGGGGGCATATGAGTTGAGAGGGATAGCAGCAGGAGCTTGGTAGAGAAGGGGATAGGGAGAGGGTAAAGTGGACAGACGCAGAATGGTCTGACACCACTAGAGCACACTCCCCTACAAAACTGAATTGAATCTAGGAGTCCTGAGCCTCACATTCTTCAGCTGTCTCTTGTATATTATTTGCTCTGAAACCCACTGTCAAAGTCTGTGTCTCCATCCTCCTCTTCTGGCTGAGCCACACAGAAGCTAATACTACTGCTACTGGCTACTCTGCTAGCTCAGCGGGCAGAGGATGTGGATCTAAAGATCTCAACCCTGCTGGTGGCCTCTCGGGGGGAGTCATGATGATTCCACACAATGACATTTTGTTTTTTGTTTTTTCCAAAACATTAGGAAATCACGTAAAATTTGTAAGAGAGTTTTGAGCGCTTGACTTTACAACCTTAAAGTTAGGGAATACCAGAATTAAGGTTGCCTGTGCAATGTTAATTTGGTCCCCTTGTGTGTGTGTGGGTGTGTATACATCAAGATACAGTCTTTAATGACACAATCACATGCTATTTTTTCCCATAGGACTCTTGCCTCATTCAGTGCACAGAAAGGACTATGCTTTGGAAATGAATCAGGATTGTGCAGTGAATGAGGCTGATGAGCCCAGGCTCATTTGTGGCAGAAGTTGGAAAGTGAAGTGGCCAGTTCTTCCTTTTCTGAATATCAACTTGAGACCCTGGAGTCTAATTTGCAGAAGTTTTGAGCACTCACAGCTGCAATTGAGGTCAATGGGAGGCACTGTGCTTTGAACATATAAAATGCTATATAAGAATATCCATACTGGATCAAACCAATGGTCCACCTAGCCCAGTATCCTGTCTCACATGGAGGCCAGTGCCAGATGCTTCTGAGGAATAAACAGAACAGGGAATTATTGTGATCCACCCCCTGAAGTCCAGTCCCAGCTTCTGGCAGTCACAGGTTTAGGGACACCCAAAGCATGGGATTGTGACCCTAATCATCTTAGCTAATAGCCGTTGATGGACTTCTCCTCCATGACCTTACTTAGTTCTTTTTTTAAACCCACTTATACTTTTGGCCTTCACAACATCCCCTGGCAATGAGTTCCAGAGGTTGACTGTGCGTTGTGTGAAGAAGTACTGCTTGGTTTGTTTTTAAACCTGCTGCCTATTCATTTAATTGGGTGACCCCTGGGTGACCTGAAGTGCCTAGGATAGCCCACACTGAAAATGCCATGGTCAAGGCTGGCTCCCAAAGGGAGAGCAGATTCTCCCAAAACTGCTGGGTAACACTGTAGTTGGAATCACCAAACAGTCACAAACTGTGCTCCCGATCCCCTCACTGGTTATCAAAAAGCTTTAAAATAAAAGTCAGACAGCCCCTTTATTGCATTCTAGTTCTCTGGCTCTCAATCAGCAAATAGGTCCAGTAAGGTGAAGAGTTATTTAAAAGTCTGCTCACAATACAAAATGTTCTTCTGATCGCCAAAGGGCCAGTCACATTACCAGATCAATATTAGTTTGGATCTTACCCAAAAGTACCATGCTGCCAGCCAGTCCTTTAATATGTAAAATAAAAGGTTTTATTATAAAGAAAAGAAAAAGAGAGGTGTTAAATGGCAAAAGCAATCAGATAAATACATAAGGCTTCAGATTCCATATATCACGTTCTTAGCAGTATTGATGAATTTGCTGGCTTGCAGAGTTCCCCTGGAACACACCCAAAGCTTGGTTTCATTCAGTCCTTTGTTCAAAGCTTCAGTTTGTAGAGAAGTCGCTCCAGAGGTAAGAAGCAGGACTGAAGACAAACTGGAGAAGATGCAGCTGCCTTTTATAACTTTGGCCATGGGGCTTGTACATCCTTTGTCCCAAACACAAGCTCAGAATACATAGGTATGGAAAAGCACTCAGAGCCCCCTGGCCACAGGCATATCCTTACAAGTCCTCCTGACTCATAGGTGTAAACTCTGGCTTCTCTCAATGGGTTCATTGTACAGCTGATTGCCCTTGATCGGCCATTAAGCAGGCTAGGTAGTGCTGATGCCCAGCTGTCTGGGGGTGTCACCCAGAAATACAGCACAAGTTTGATATACAAATGTAACACACACATTAATAAGTCACAATACAAAGATGATACATACATATAAGCACAATTATCATATTTAGCTAATTATAACTTTTCCACTGATGCCTTACAAGGTATATCTTGTAAGATTCATTGCAAATTTGTAATATTGGTATCAATAATATTATAAATGGTCACCCATATTCCATACAGTGTCACACCCTGGTTCTTACATTAAATGAAGGGTTAAATAACACTTCCTTATTGACTTTCTCTGCACCATTCATGATTTTAGAGACCTCTCAAATATTTCCCCTTAGTCATCTCTTTTCTAAGACAATCAGTCTCCCAGTCTTTTTAACCTCTCCTCATCTGGAAGCTGTTCCATACCTCTAATCATTCTCGTTGCCCTTTTCTGTATCATCTCCAATTCAAAGATATCTTTTTTGAGAGGGGGTGAACTACAGGTAGTATTCAGGGTGTGGGTATAGCATGGATTTATATAGTGGCATTATGTCATTTAACAGACTGTCGTATTATCTATCATTTTCCTAATGGTTCCTAACATTCTAATAGCTTTTTTGGTAGCTGCTGCACACTGAGTGGATGTTTTCAGAGAACTATCCATGATGATTCTAAGATCTCTTTCTTGAGTAGTAATAGCCAATTTAGACCCCATAATTTTTTATGTATAGTTGGGATTATGTGCCCTGTGCATTACTTTGCATTGAATTTCTTCTGTCAATTTGTCGCCCAGTCACCTAGTATTGTAAGATCCTTTTGTAACTCTTCAGAGTCAGCTTAGGACTTAAGTATCTTGAGCAATTTTGTATCATCTGCAAACATTGCCCCTCACTGTTTACTCCCTCTTCCAGATCATTTATGAATATATTGAACAGCACTGCTCTCTCTCTAGGAGGAAGCCAGCTCTGGCCAGCCTCATTTACACAAATGATAACGTTGCTTATCCCTGGTTCCACATAGCGTTTTATTGCTTTGGAATTTGTCTAGATCATGATTGTATAAATGACAGTAGGTGGTTACTGGGATTGTACTCATGAAAGGCATAGGTAAGGTGCATCACATGCCCTGAAGCAAGTGGGTCACCCTGACTTACAGGTTGTGGACTCTGGAATGGACAAGGGATTCAAGTTCAACAAGACTCTGGGGCTCTGTAGAGGGCCTTGTCCTAGAGCCCAGAAGCTAGATCCACAAAGGGATTTAGGTACCTAAGTCCAAAATTCACATCCCCAAATCACCTGCTTGGTTGCTGTCTAACTCTGTAGGTGCCTCCGCTCCCTAAGCACCTAAATTTCTACTAATAAAATCTGCCAATCAGTATGTGCACAGCCAGCTAAGTCCTGACACCTATCTCAAGCCTAAGCCCTGGTGGGATCCTCAAGCTAAGCATTCTTCCACTATCTTGCCTGCAGGGACCACTCTGGTAGGTACTGTCAGAGGCCTCCTAACAGATTGGGCCCTGCATAAAGCATGGTGGCTGTGGTCTGTGTTCCCTGTAAGCTGCATGCTTGGGAGGCCAGGCAGGAGAGATTCAAGTACCGCCCAGCTAATTAGGAGAGTGTGTACAACTGGCAGCACGTGTTCGGGTGCCCCTCCCCGCATCTCCACAGAGCAGGACAGAGGGGACTCTGTCTGAAATCTGAATGGTGAGTGGCTGAGTGCCTTTCTTAAAGAGACAGTGCACTGTTTCTGAGATTTCCTCAGTAGCCAGCTCACACAGTGTCTGTCTCTCTGTCTTTGTCTGTCTCTTTCTCTCTCTCCTCCCCCTGCCCATGTACCCAGGGGTGAAAGTAAGTCAAGTGACTTACCGGTATGCTCGGGCCAGCTCTGGCCCCGGAAGGGGTGGGGCCTAGGTCAGAAGGGGCGGGGCTGAGGGGTCAGAGCCAGCCCCAGCCCACCCTGAAAGGTAAGTGCCCCCTCCTTCTCCTCTTCCTCCTTTTCCCCCTCCCCCACTGGGGTAGCAGCAGCAGCCTGGGGCTCTGGGGGCTATTTAAAGGGCCCGGGGCTCCCCTGCTTCTACTGCCATGGTCCTTTAATTAGCCGCCAGAGCCTGGGGAAGCGGCGGGGCTCCAGCAGCTATTTAAAGGACCAGGGCAGCAGAGGCAGCTGGATCCCCGCCCCTTTAAATAGCCCTGGGAGCCCCTGCTACCCCAGGGCTCTGGGGGCTACTTAAAGGGCCTGCGGCTCCCCTGCTTCTACTGCGCTGGCCCTTTAAATAGCCCCTGTAGCCCTGGAGTAGCGGCAGCGGGGCTCCGGTGGCTATTTAAAGGGCCGGGGTGGTAGAAGCAGGGAAGCCCTGGGCCCTTTAAATAGCTGCCAGAGCCCCAGGCTGCTACCCCAGGGCTCCAGCAGCGGGGCTCTGGAGGCAATTTAAAGGGCCTGGGGCTCCCACTGCTGGGAGCCCCAGGCCCTTTAAATTGCCCCCTGGGGAAGCCAGGCTGCCCCAGTATGGTGCACCAGCTCTTGCCGATACGCTGTACTGGGGCGTACCGGCTTACTTTCACCTCTGCATGTACCCCATCTCTGCAGAGCGAGGGAAGGGAGACAACAGGGCTCTGGACAGAGCAAGAGAGCTTTCAGTGAGTGTCTTAAAGAGACAGCGCACAAACTGTCTCTGTGTCACACACAGACACACACTGTCACACACACATACAGTCTCTGTCTCTCTCTCGCACACACACTGTTTCTTTCACACATACCTCCCAACACGTACACACACACACACTGTCTCACACACACTGTCTCTGTGTCTCACACACACACACTGTGTCAGACACCCACAGTCTCTGTGTCACACACACACACAAAATCTGTCACATACACACATTCTGGGTCTCTCTCATACTGTCTCTGTGTCACACACTCACACAGTCCCTGTGGGTATGTCTATACTACCTGCCGGACTGGTGGGCAGCGATTGATCCAGCGGGGGTTGATTTATCGCGTCTAGTCTAGACACGATAAATTGACTGCCAGGCACTCTCCCATCGACTCCTGTACTCCACTGCCGCAAGAGGCGCAGGCGGAGTCGACGGGGGAGCGTCTGCTGTCGACTCTGCGGTGAAGACACCACGATGAATAGGTCTAAGTATGTCAACTTCAGCTACGTTATTCACGTAGCTGAAGTTGTGTAACTTAGATCGATTCCCCCCGCAACCCAGTGTACACCAGGCCAAAGTCACACACACAGAGTCTCTGTCTCTCTTACACACACATACACACACACACACACACACACCTCCCAACATACCTCCCAACACACACACACACAGTCTGTATCACACAAAGTCTCTGTGTGTGTCTCTCACTCACACACACAGTCTCTTTCACACTCGTCTCTCACACAAACACACTGTCTCTTTCACACGTCTCTCACTCACACACACACTGTCTCTGTGTCACACATACTGTCTCTGTGTCTCTCTCACACACAGTCTGTGTGTGTGTGTCTCTCTCTCTCTCACACACACACACACACAGACACAGAGTCTCTTTCACACTCGCCTCCCAACACATACTTGTATTATTGTTGTTACTTCTTGGTACTTCCTGCAATGCACATCTTCTGTACTTTCCACAGTATGCATCCGATGAAGTGAGCTGTAGCTCATGAAAGCTTATGCTCAAATAAATTGGTTAGTCTCTAAGGTGCCACAAGTACTCCTTTTCTTTTTGCAGATATTGTCTGTAATTTTATTCTTTTAAAGTGTGTTATTTTAGTGTTTTGACTGGTCTATGCATTTCATAATTTTTATTTCTCTTAAACTTAAATTTAATTCTTTGAGTAGTGAATTCTAAAATGCCTAACCTGTCCTGGCTGGAGTAATTATCCCGATGGTAACTTTTTAAAAATATATATTATATCTAGGTTTTTTGTTTCTACTGGTGGCGCATGTCTGCACATACCTTGGTGCACATAACAAAATTTATTACACACATGGATGGAAAAAAATTAAAGGGAACATTGATTGTGGTGTTGCTGCCCTCTCTATATAAACTTTAGCCAGCAGTTAGAGCGCTCAGGCAGGCAGTGGGAGACATTGGTGCAAACCTCTACTCTGCCTGTAATTAAATATTCAGTGGGCCAAAGAAAGAGTGAGACTGACTATGCAGTGGTTAGGGCACTTATCTGTGATGTGGCAGACTCAAATCCTGTTCCATTAATTTATTTATACACAGTAGAAAGGCTTCAATAGGCAAGACTGAGAAAGATCCAGACCAAAACCTACTGGTTAGGATGCTCTCCAGAAAGGTGGGTTCAAATCCTGGCTCAACATTAGGCAGAGGGGAGATTTGAACCTAGATCTCCCACATTCGGGGTGAGTACCCTAAGTGCTGGAATAAAGGGTATAACTGAGGAGTAGAGGCATCACTACTACCATTTTTTCTAAGAAAGCGTCTGAGGTCTAACTCTGAGGGAGGGCTCTTTGCTGTGAATTCTGAGCAGAGGTAGATGGCCAACTCCCTTTGAGGTGTGGGACCCCTCCTTCCCATTTCCTATTGTCTATCTTAGGTGATTTCCTGCTCACCTTGCTGGTTTCTGTGGATCCCATGCAGTGTACAGGGAGCCTGGGCACCTAATCTGGGGCCGTAGATTCCATTAGGCAGCAGGCAGAGCCGGCTCTAGGCACCAGCAAAACAAGCAGGTGGTTGGGGTGACACATTTCTTGGGGCGGCATTCCGACACCGGCCATGCTGCCCCTAGAAACGTGCCCCTGCTGCCCCAGCTCGCTTCCGCTCCACTACTGCCGCTCCGCTTCTCCCACCTCCCTCCCAGGCTTGCCACGCGTGAAACAGCTTGGGGGAGGCGGTGGCGGTGGAGCGGAGGTGAGCTGGGGCTGGGAGCGGTTCCTCTACCCCCCCCGTTACTTCCTGCACTCCCCCCCTTGCTCACCTCCGCTCAGCCTGCTCCCCTGAACGCGCTGCCTCTCCCTCGCCTGAGAGGGAGGGGGGAGAAGCGGAGCAGCGGTGTGTTCAGGGGAGCAGATGGAGTGGAGGTGAGCTAGGGCGGGGGGTTGCGGTAGGGGGAGCCGCAGGAAGCAATGCGGGGGGGTGAAATGCGGCACGCCCGGGGGAAGAGGCGGGGCCGGGGATTTTAGGAAGGGATTGGGAAGGGGCGGAGTTGGGGCAGAGCCGGAGATGGGGAGCACGAAAAAAAAGCGGGGTCAGCAAAAATTCTAGAGCCGGCCCTGGCAGCAAGGTGCCTACAGTTAGGTCATGGAATGCGGAGCCTAAGTTTCCTTCGTGGATCTAGCCCCAAGAGCTGCATTACAGAAAGAAAACAAGGGTCTTGTTTTGCTCCAAGTTCCTTTTCTGGGGAATCTGAATCCTATGGGATTGAACCAGGCTGAACTTGCATAGCCGTGTTGTGGGGTAGGTTTCACAGCATGGCCTGACAGGACTGGTGCAGAGCTGAACTGCACAGTATGGGGTACCAACAGAGAATGATGGTGGTGCAGAGCTTCATGGTGCTGGGACAGGTGGTGGTGCAGCACTGACTTTCACAGCTAGGCCTGAGCAAACCACCAACTGATGTCATGTTACAGGACCAGGTAGCTGCACATCAGAGTGGGAGCTGGTGGGGTGGGCTTCCCTGCATTGGGCCTGAAAGGTGGAGGACAGCAACTCCCACATTTCTCCACTCCCTGCCCCTGACTACTACCGAGTCTAACTGGATCCATGAGTGGGGTCTGAGGTGGGTGGAGATTGTTTTGTGGTTAAGCTATGGACCTCAACAAACTAGATAGTTAACTATGTGGTTAGCCATGCTCCAGACACTGATTTGGTTTTGCTCATTTATATAAGCATATAATTGTTATGTTTTCTGTTGGTGTTTTGCTTTCCCCGTTTTCCCTAACAGAAGGTATTTGTGTGGCCATGTTCCTAAGGCCGGCTGTGTGCTTGCAAGTGGGGAAGAAATTCCTGCAAAGGTGGTGAGAGGATCTATTTAAATTTTCCAGAGCTAGAAGTCACAGTATGGCTCTGGTGGGGCTTGAGATGCTGTTTTAGTTATTTTAGAAAAGTATCTCTGGACAGACTGAACCCAACCCTTGCTGCTGCCATTGGCGCCTGGGAGAAGGATTGTGTATACGTGACTACAGCAGTGCCGATAATAGTGGTGGAAACCCTGTTGATAAGTAATTTAATACTTAACTGGACAAAGCACTTTGACAATACATTGTCAGGAAATGATTCCTGACAAAGGACTTGCATAGGATGGTGACAAGATGATCTAACAGGCCTTTGGCACGTCTACATGTTATATGGACTAAGTTTCATGGATTCATACATAATACTAAAACTTTATTATTCTCTGCCACCTAGTGGTTTCAGCAAGAAACTACAATCTCAGTAAGCTTATCTACAGTTCTACTACCTTCTAATTGACTTACTTTTTATTAGATTGTGGTTCAGGTATATTTAAGAGAAAGTTATTATAGTCCGTTTGTTTCTGAATAGGGCCACGGTCATCTCACAATTCTCTACACACGTTGGCCAGATGTATCTTCTGAAAATATTGGCCAAAATTTTCAGACTTGGGTGGCTAGCATTAGGCACCTAAATCCATATTGAGGAAGCCATACAAGTAGTCTGATTTTTTTTTCTTCTTCCCAGAGGTGCCAAATCCCAAACAAATCCCATTGACTTCAATGGGGGCTAAAAATACTCAGACTCTTGGAAAATCAGGGCACTTATACAGATGTCTACACAGAGATACTAGGTGTCTAATTTTAGGCCCCACCCCAAGTTTGAAAACTTGAGCTATTTGAGCTATTAGCACTCAGTATCTAACCAAACGTCTCCACACACCTACTTATGTGCCAACTCTTTATATAAACCACGAAGGAAAAGCATAATAATTAGAGTACTCTTTTAGATCTAGAAGAAAAATTGAAACCACTTAGCATCTCCACATTAAAGATCAGAATCTTAGAAGTACTTGATAATCTGTAACTTCCTTTACAATCAATGGGAGTTTCAAGTACTCAGCAGCACCTCTGAAAATATGTTCCACAATGTAATGCATACAGAAACACACACTGTATATGCGTACACGCATCCCTACCTCCGGTCACGCTCATTCCATTCTCAAGATAGTTCCACATTACCCTTACAAGGTTTGATATATATTGCTGTATTTTAAAAATATTTCTGAAGAGGAATTTAAAGTGTTTTTTGTTTTGTTTTGGGTTTTTTTGTATGTGCAATGTACCACATTTACCCCAGGTAGCAGGTATTTTCAAAAACATTCCCGGGGAAGGTAGCACAGCACTTATAAATCAAAATCTAAAAAAAAATTTAAAAATTATGCACACTATTTTCTCCCTGGTGAGAGGAAGAGAAAAAGATAGACCCACAAATGATAGAAACTATGTTATGGCAAGACTGCTGGAAGCTGCTCAGATACCACAGTGATGCCTGCAATATAAGAACCTGAATAGACTAGATATCCAAATCCTTGTAAGTGAATCATCATTTTGTAGTGTAGGCTAGTCAAAAGAGCTAGTCTGGCCCAGAAAAAAATTATCCAGGGGTTGAGCCCACCACAGCAGCTCCAATACAACCGAAGGGGGTGGTGGGAGAGCGATATAGAATAGGGAGGAAAACCACCCAATTCTAATTAAAATTAAAGCATTTGACTTGGGAGAGGGGTATGGAATTTTGCACACAAAAATAAATAGCATGGGGATACGGCATATGATCTAACTTTAGCTTGCTTCAGTTATTTACATTTTAAAGTGGAGGATGCAGCTGAATAATATTTTGAATCTTATCATTTGTTGAGAACAATTAAACGTGGTCCTAGATAGCTGAGCTGTGAAGTATTTCAAATCTGGCTGTCTATATTGAGAGAACAAATGGGCATTTATACATACAAAAGGATGATTGCACAATTAAAAGCCTGTTTTATAAAATGTTATGGTGAAAATGTGACTCTTGCATGTGTAGTTGTTGTGGGTGCATAACTTTTATGGGTGCAGGCTAGGCAGCCACTTTTAATACTATGAGGCTAAATATTCTGTTGGTGTAAGTGAGCACAACTCCATTATAGTCAATGGATCAGTTTCAGTTTATACCAGTGTGAATTTAACCTCTGACCCTGAAAGTAACCTTAAGCATTGTGCTAGTCTATACACAGTTATATGCATCACTATAGCTGCTAGTGACAGATAATACATGCAGCTGCAGAAAAATTATGTGACTAGCAACCAGTTGTTTAGATCAGGAGTTCTCAACCTTTTTCTTTCTGAGCCTACCCCCCCCCCCCCCCCAAACCTGCTATAAAAACTCCACGGCCCACCTGTGTCGCAACAACTGTTTTTCTGCATATAAAAGCCGGGGCCGGCATTAGAGGGTGGCAAGCAGGGCAACTGCTCGAGGCCCCATGCCACTGGGACCCACCGCAAAGCTACCTTTCTTAGGCTTCAGCTTCAGCTTGGAGTGGTGGGGCTCAGCGTCCTGGGCGTCAGCCTCATGCAGTGGGGCTTTGGCTTTCTGTGCTGGGCCCCAGCGTGTCTCATTCTGGCCCGGCTTGGCAGACCCCCTGAAACCTGCTTGCGGCGCCCCCCCCCCAGGGGGCCCCAGAGCCCTAGTTGAGAACCACTGGTTTAGATCTCAGAATCACTATTTTTTTATATTGAACTGAATTATTTTTGGCCTCACATAAAGCAAAATAAGAAAAATAAAATGGAATAAAACCAAACTTCCTGGCAAGGTAATTTTGGGGGCAACAGTGTTTTAACCTCCTTTTGTAAAGTGCTTAGAGATCTACGGATGTTAAGTGCTATATGACAACTAGGCATGATCATAATTTATTATTTTGATCAGGTCTCTGGCTATCACTCTGAATGACATATGCAGTTAACCTTGTTATTAATAATATAGGATAATATTTAGCACTTAACATCCGTAGGTGTCAATGCACCCTGCCACAAGGTGTATAAGGATTATTCCTATTTGGACATTTAACTAGATCACATCTCAGTTTCCCTGACTTGCCTATAGCTAAACAGTGAGCCCCTGCTACAGCCAGTTTCAATCCCCAGCCCTATCACTGAAACATGCTGCTTCCATTATATGACCATGAACTTGTATAATACATGGTAATACTTATAATTAGGGCGGTCAAGCAATTAAAAACATTAATTGCGGTTTTAATTGCACTGTTAAACAATATTAGAATACCATTTATTTAATTATTTTCAAATATAGGGTCAGGGCTGGGGGTTCTGGGCTTCAGCCCCTCTCAGGGCGTAGGGCTCCAGGCTTCAGCGCGGTGTGGGGCTTGGGGCTTCTTCAGCCCCCATCTCCGCCAATGCCTCCTGCTCCTCCCACAGGTATGCACTTAACGCGCTAAAAAAAGCATTAATTTTGCTTTCAATTAATCACAGCTGTTAACTGTGACTGATTGACAGTCCTACTTATAATGTTAATCAGAATGTCTGAAGAACCCAAATAATATTTCATTATTGGGCTTACTTTCCCTGTATGTCATTCAGAATGTTGGCCTTCCTTCCTTTGCCAATAGAATATTGTCATTTCTTTGATAGTGATCCATTTATCATTAATATAGATTTTAAGGCCTGAAGGAACCAGTATAATCATCTTGTCCGAATTCCTCTGCACTGAGGCAGGACCAAGTAAACCTAGACCATCCCTGACAAGTGTTTGTTCAACCTGTTCATAAAAACCTCCCTCAGAAGCCTGTTCCAGACCTTAACTATCCTTATAGTTGTGCCTACTATATAACCTAAATGTCCCTTGCTGCAGATTAAGCCCATTATTACTTGTCCTACCTTCAGTGAACATGGAGAAAAATTGATCTCCATCCTCTTTATAACAGCCCTTAACATATTTGAACACTATCAGTATTCTTTTCAGCTTTCATATCTTTTTCAGCCAGTTTTTCTGCTAGTTTAAAGAGCTGTCTACTGTCAGAAATCCAGTCCCTTCTGCATATGTATACACACTACATATGTATCTGAAACAATCAAAACTGATCAAATTAAGCAAAAGGAGAACCAGATTTTTCTGTAACTGTAAAACAAGTTTGGTTTATGTGTAGCAGATATTGCAACCACACACAATATCTTTTGGGACCATACTGTATTAAGTTTATGCATGGTTTACATATCACTGTGGGCCAGGGATTTTATGCAGGGGAAGGTTCCACAACTCTTATACGAACTAAAAATAATGGGGAGGGATTAAGGCAAATCACTCAGGCTGTAAACACCTCCAGCAAGGAACCACCCCCTGAAGAGGCTTGCATATACTGGTTCAAACAGGGTTTTCAGAGACCAAGAAAGAAAGGGCTTTTGGTATAAGAAGGCTGAGTCTAAACTGACACATGGGGCCTTTTTTCTGATCTAGCAAATGGACAGGACCTTCTGTCCCGTGGTTTTTTCTAACCCTTGTAGAAGGGTTGGTAAGACTTTGCCTTGCTAGGGCCCCATTAGACTGGAGGGTGACCTCTGGGAAGCTTTTAGCATGTGTATAGAAATGTTTGTTTTCTCTGTAATGCTTTTACCCTAAGGATAAATGTATTTTGCTTTGTGAAGGCTGCTGGTAACTAGTATACACTATTGTAGCCCCTGGACGAAGGTTAACCACAGGTCCTGGACCCTGTTCAGAACTGCTGGGGAAATCAGAGGTACTGTAAGCCTAAACCCCCAGTCTAGAGGAAGAGAGATGCAGGTCTCCGCCCAAGAGAGGTGATAGCTAGAAGGCATAAAACCTTATGTGGGTGCCCTCAGAGGGGGGAATACGCCAGAAACTGTGACACCCAGCACAGAGAGTTATTGTACCTAAAGCTGAATAATTGTCTCTCTAGACAGTTCCCTTTATTTCTATCAAAAAAAGAAAAGGAGGACTTGTGGCACCTTAGAGACTAACCAATTTATTTGAGCATAAGCTTTCGTGAGCTACAGCTCACTTCATTGGATGCTTTCAGTGGAAAATACAGTAGGGGGATTTTATATTTTCACAGAGAACATGAAACAATGGGTGTTACCATACACACTGTAACGAGAGTGATCAGGTAAGGTGAGCTATTACCAGCAGGAGAGCTGGGGAACCTTTTGTAGGGATAATCAAGGTGGGCCATTTTCAGTAGTTGACAAGAACGTCTGAGGAACGGCGGGTGGAAGAGGGGGGCACTTCAATCTCTTTGGTCACTCGATTACAGACCTAAAAGTGGCAATTCTTCAACAAAAAACTTCAAAAACAGACTCCAACGAGAGACTGCTGAATTGGAATTAATTTGCAAACTGGATACAATTAACTTAGGCTTGAATAAAGACTGGGAGTGGATGGGTCATTACACAAAGTAAAACTATTTCCCCATGTTTATTCCTCCCTCCCCCCTCTCCGAGCTGTTCCTCAGATGTTCTTCTCAACTGCTGGAAATGGCCCACCTTGATTATCACTACAAAAGGTTCCCGCCCCCCGGGGCTCTCCTGCTGGTAATAGCTCACCTTACCTGATCACTCTCATTACAGTGTGTATGGTAACCCCATTGTTTCATGTTCTCTGTGTGTATAAATCTCCCCACTGTATTTTCCACTGAATGCATCCAATGAAGTGAGCTGTAGCTCATGAAAGCTTATGCTCAAATAAATTTGTTAGTCTCTAAGGTGCCAAAAGTCCTCCTTTTCTTTTTGCGGATACAGACTAACACGGCTGCTATGCTGAAACCTTTATTTCTATCATTGCTCAACATTTATAGTGAATGTTGGAAATTAACTCATTTCAAAACTGGGTTCATTTTTCCAAGGGTGTATCCATGCTGAGATCGTGTTTCAAAAGTTTAAAACTAAGTGAGAAAAGGAGTCAGAGCCATTTATGCTAATCTAGGTGGGCCTGCCTTCCTGCGGGGAAACAGGTTATCCCTAGGGCGATGCAGCCAGAGAAACTGCATGATCTTGGTTCTATCCCACAACCACTACAAATGGGCTTCTGTGGGTGTGGACAAAGCAGTGGACAGCTCCTTGAAAGCTCCTTTCCTTCCCTTCCTGCTCAGAGGCAGCTCCTCATACTGCTGGTTGCCGAAGCATTCCCCACACTCTAACGTGCCCATCAGTATTTTAAAACAATCAGTCACCTTTGTGCCTTCTGCCACGCTGGCGCCTGTGTGTGGGTTGATTGCCCTGAGTTCAAACGTCTTCCCTCTTAAAAACCCACTTCTGCCATGCTTTATATGGATATTTGTACAGAAAGTCTCTATTATTGTTTCTCTTGTCTGACCTTTGTCGGCCTATCTGTCTATCCTTAGACAGAGCTGCTTGAGGCAGGGATCGTATCTTCTGCTTTCCATTTTTTTGGGTGCCACCATGAACAAATAATACGCTTCCAAGGAGCGTATGTAGATTCCTGGGGCTGTGTGTGTTTATAACTCAGGGAGATGCACACTGTTCCTTATAGGAAGGGGGAACCAAGGGCAGACTTAGTCTACTAGGCAACTCAGAGGGGGAGAGGAAAGCTGCTATTTAGAATGACAGGGACCCCTGTTAGCTGAGGAGGAGGATAACAGGTGTGCCTGCTTGGAGGAGGAGGAAGAGTCAAATGATTGACAAGGGAAAGCCCAGGAAGAAGAGCTTGCCTTACCAATAGGGAGTCAAATGCCTTTTCCTGGGAGTTCAGGAGAGGGGAGAAGCCATTTTGGAGCAGTCTGGAGTCAGTCATGGAAAGGGTGGGTTTGGGTATGTGGGGAGCTGGTGAGTCTCAGGCCTGCATGCAGGGTCCCCCTAACAACTGGCATTTGGGGACCTGGAAGCAACATCCCTCTGCTTGGCCCTTTCTCTCTTCAAGGTGACTCCCAGCTTCAAGAGCTTTGTTGGGGAACCCCCTGAGACACTGCACCTCATATTCTTCATATTATTATGATATGATTATAGCATAATTATGATGTATTTTATGCAAGATGGGTTGTGTAAGGGGTCATTAGAAAAGATATCTTATTTATATGCATGTATCAGTTTAGTATCTGAAGTTATAAATATTGACTATATATCTGTACTTGAAATGTAGTTACACCTGCGTAACGCCCACTAGACAAGATGCTTTCAGTCTTGATAGCTGGTTGGGAAGGCCCTATTCAGGGCAATTAGCCATTAGGGAAAACAATAGGCTTTAGGACACTGAGTCTCAAAGTTTTGTACTGGTGACCCCTTTCACATAGCAAGCCTCTGAGTGCGACCCCCTCTTATACATTAAAAGCACTTTTTTTATATATTTAACACCATTATAAGTGCTGGAGACAAAGCAGGGCTTGGGGGGGGGAGGCTGACCCCTAGTTTGAGAACCCCTGCTTTAGGAGAAGCTTATCTCCCACCTGGTGAGCCTTCCTGAGAACACTCCAGACCACCTGTAAGTAACGGCCACTATGACTTTACAAGGACATGTGACCAGGTCACATGATTCTGGACTTCATCTTGGGATGTCAGTATTTTTCCAAATACAAATCAGTCTGGGAACCAAGTTTTGAAAGAAAGTGTTCCCATCATATACTAAAGCTATATAAGTCAGGGAGGACATCATCAGTTGTTCTTCACTCTCCTCACAAGAAGACTCCAGGAAACACCTGAGGAACCAAACCTAAACTGGGGGAAGTGCTGGACCCAGGCTAAAGGGATTCCTAGCCTGTGTATGAAAGACCTGGGGATTCCAAGCTGCAACGTAAGTGTAGCTTGTGCCTTAAGAATCTGCATCCTGCCTGTATCATCCATCAGGGTGAGATTGTTAGGAAGGATCGAGGTGGGGTGGAGGCAATGCTAAATTCATATAGGAAGAAAACAAAGAAGTTACATCCTGCTGAGTGGGAGGCAGGATCCAGAAGAACCAAGGCCTGTCCATCAAAGCCCATAAGGAGATTGGCACTAAAGGAGGTAACTGGCTGGATAGAGGGAGCTACAAATATGATGTGTAGGGCTAAAGGCTCAAGGAGCTGTCTACCTGGCCAATCTTTGCTTCTCTTCCCTTCTCCAGCAGCACTCCCAAAAGCATATGCTGCCCAGTCCCATGGATCCACCAATGGATGCACCTCCCATATGGAAACTCCTACCACAAGCAGCATGTCCCATTCTGGTGAGTGGGACGGGGGGCAGAGGGGGAAAGGGGAGGGAAAGAAAAAGGTGCAACACAGCAATAAAAGACAGAAAGAAGACAAGGAAAGAGAAGAGAGAGAAAAAGACAGGAGAAAGTGAGAAGGCAGAAAAGGAACAGTGACTGTCAGGACATGGTGTTGAGTACTGGGGCAAGAGAAAGAGGGTGCCCAGCAGCTAATCCATTGGGGACTGGGGATGCCACAAATAAAAGCTGTGCCCCACGGAGCTGTCAGTGAAAATTACAGCAATTCTATGGCAGAGCGTTCTGAAATTATCACAAAGCAGCAGGGAGACTAAGCTCAAGATAATGCATCAGAAATCCCTTGAACGTCTCATAGGTGTGGTTTATAGAAGACAACACATGTTGGGAGGTGTGACAGACTGGGAGGGAATCTTATATTCCTCCACTAATCATGTCCAAGGTTTGAGAGATTTTGGAGAATAACAGACATGCTCTCATCGATATCTATATATCAGGAGTAGCTTCACTGACTTCATAAGATCAAGTCATTTGGGGCAAGGTCAACATCCGAGGAGGATGCACCCATTAGGGTAGCAGTGAAAAGACTAGCCTAGGGAGAGGATCCCTGGAGGATTAGGGTGTTCCAGGGGCGGGGAGCTTGAAGCAGCCTACAACAACTGTGAGCAAGTTTTGTGGATGGACAACCGAGACCTTCTCACAAAAAGCAAAAGTGGGCTCTGCTGTTTGGCCTCCTGTCGGTGACTGAAGAACTTCTAAACACAGTAGCCAAGCAGGATAAACAAATAGCGGATGCCAGAGCTCAAACATTAGCTCAAGAAGCTGAAGTGGGGAAGCTATCCTCCAAAATAGAAACACTGAATGATCAAGCTTCAGGAGCAACAAAGGTAGGGAGGATGACCGTTCAAGTCCAGGATTTCACCGATCACCTCTCTGAAAAAGAACAAGAGGTTACAACTCTGACCAAACAGCTTGAGGAGACTGAAGCAGCTTTAAGAAAACTGATCAAGACCATGTAGGAGCGTACTGGGGAAGCAGCTAATCACACTGGCTGTCAAAGGCGTGAAGCATGACTTAGAGCTTGACTTGCTTGCTCAAAGGGAACTATCAGGGCCCTCCAGGCTGATCCTTTCCCTCTGAAGCTCAGTTCCATGGAGAGTGAGAATGAGGAGGAGAGCCATGGTAGTCCTGAGCGCACGCCCAAGCCCAATAAAAATGGGAATGCTATAGAAAAGGCGATTATACCATCAGCTCCTTGTATAATGGAGGAGTCAGTCCCCTTGGCTCCGATCACCCCTACTGTGATGACTCGGGATGGAAACACCAGCCAAGGTGGGGAGACAAGACGGGAGAGCAAGGTATTCTCTCCTGAGCAAGCACGGGCCCTAGGAAAATCTCTTGGCCTTTTGATGAGGGAAACTGCAGTAGATTGGATGGCAAAGGTTGCAGCCATCCCCAGTCTGGTGGTTGGAGACTTGGCAGCTCTAGTGAGAGAATGTGTTAGACCAGAGGAGTATTTAGGTCTTCCAGCTGAAATTCAGGCAGCCAATTTGCAAACTCCCATTCAGTTATATACAGGTTTATATCAGTTTTTCTATCCCCGGAGTAGCCTCATAGGTCGATTTTACTCCAAACAACAAAAGGCGGAGGAGCGACCAGAGTGCTAACTAGGAAGGAAAAAGCTGCTCTAGTTACTGGTGGGTGATACTGGCTGGGACACCGATGAGTTTAAGAATGCCATGGTTCAGGGTTTAGCACCAGCCTTCAGAATTGCAGTGGGATCCTTTGACCCCGATCTCCTTACCATCCAGGAGATAGAGAATAAATTAAGGGAGGTCTATGAACTCCAAAGGGGTGTGTTTTCTAACCCCAAAGGGAAAAAGATCGCTGCTGTCATCAGCAATAGGAAAGAGGAAGGTGTAAGCCCTAAGGTGGGGAAGAAGGGTAAATCATCCTGTCAACAGAGAAGGAGTTTGGCTTTTAGGGACTCACCAAAGGGGCAGCCTAAACAACAAATGCAAAGGCAACCTGAGAACGATTGCAGAGCTTTCCGTAGGCTGGTGTGGGGACAGCTATTGGCTTAAAAACGTAAGCAAGATATAGATGGGCTCCCCACCTCAGTGCTGATGAAGCAGCTTGTTGCTCACCAGCAGCGGGAAATGCAAAAGCAGGGGGATGGCCTCCTGACCTTTTATGACTCGCACCCAATTCCCTGGCCACTCTCAACTCTGCTAGAATTTATGACGACAGCTGGGGTCAGCTCTTTTAACTATCAGTGGGGAGTTTAGCAGTTTCAAACAAAAATCTTTAGTAGACGCTGGGGCAGCGGTGTCTATCCTGTGTAAGGATGGGAATGAGAAGGTGAGATCTATTTCTGTTGCCTTTTCACAAAGTTTGAAAGGCTATGCGGGAGGGGATCACACTACTATTCCTTTCACTGTGCCAGTCACCTGCATGGTAGGACCCTTATCAATCCAGGCCTCCTTTGGGGTTCATCACCGAGGGGGGACCGGAATTCTGTGTAGTGATCTCCTAAAACACCTAAGGGTGATCATTGATTTACTGAATTACTGGCTAATGCCTACAAAATATACCGATCATGTGGGAACAGCTGTCCCTGCTGCACACCGGGTAGCGGCTATAAAGGCAATGGAGGGGTATAGTCTACCACCCCAAGAACCTGAGGCAGGAGCAATCCTACTTAGGTACCCAGATGCCTTTGCTAAACATAAGCTCCATTGTGGCTTAGTGAAAGGGGAGGTTAGCATTCCTGGACCAAATCCCCAATCATTAAAGCAATATCGTTTTCCAGAGGAAGCTATTCCAAGTGTCAGGAAGGCAGTTGAGCTGTTAGAGGCCCAAGGAGTTTTAAAGGTTATGAATAGTCCCTGTAATTCCCTGGTATGGCCTATAAGAAAAGCTGATGGCCATACTTACAGGCTAACGGTGGATTTTCAGGAACTAAATAGGGTGACTCCTCGTTTGGCACCGGTGGTAGCCAAATATCAGGAATTAATGGCAGCCATTGATGGGGGTGCTCATTAGTTCAATGTTCTGGACCTCACAAATGCTTTTTTCAGCATACCGGTCTGAGATGCAGACCAACATAAATTTGCCTTCACTTTTGAAGGAAGGCAATTAACCTTCACGCGCACTCCACAAGAGCTACACAACAGCTCCATGATATGTCACCAACAAGTGCACACAATGTACTAAGCATTAGGATGTCAGCAAGTTTTCAGTTATGTTGATGATATACTGATAGCTACTGATACCTGAGAACAAACTCTGTCGGTCCTTGAGCAGGTTATTCAGGCAATTCAGAACACCGGATTCAAGGTGAATCCAGAAAAAGCGCAGCTGGTAAAACAGACTGTGTCTTACCTGGGCGTCACTTTGGGCCAAGAGAGAAAGTCCCCGGATGAAAACAGGGTGAAACTTATTGCTAAACTACCAATTCCAAAAGATGTTTTTGCACTTCGATCGTTCCTGGGATTGACTGAGTTTTCCTGGGAGTTTAAAGACAATGACGCGGGTATTGCCAAACCCTTATACCAGCTTCTCAGAAAGGGTACCCTATGGAAATGGGAAACAGAGGAGCAAAATGCTTTTGATTCTCTAAAAAGGGCCCTAGTGGCTTCCCCACCACTAGTTACCCACCACAAGGCCTACCGTTTTACTTGCAGATTGCAACCACTCCAGTGAGCACTGGTGCGGTTCTTTTACAAAAACAAGCTGACCAATTAATACCAGTAGCTTATGGATCCAAAACCCTCAGTGAGGTTGAGGCAAGGTTTTCTGTCTGTGAGCGTGAAGTATTTGCCCTGGTGGGGTTTCTGACATATTAGGAATATCTAACTGGCACAGCTCCCATTGTGGTCAGGACTTGCCACACCCTGGTGAAATATGTTATCTCTGGGCGTATTAATGAAGGCAGAATATCATCGCCCAGACTTACGGGATGGACCTTAAGCTTGATTAATAGAGATTTTCATACCAAAAAGATCCCCCATATGGGAATTCTCCCTTACGCTCTCATTACGGAAGGGCATGATTGCCTGCTACCAGATAAGTCAGAACTACAATCCTTCTTTTTACTGGCGATATCTTGGGAGGAGGTACAGCAGAAAAGGCTAATGGTTTGGGCAGTGGATGTAAGCGCGTATTACAACGAAGGGCATCCTGTTGCAGGATATGCCGCAATCCAGGAGGGGTCATAGAGAATCTTACAGGGAACAGTCAGGCTGCCTTTGGCACAGGCTGCAGAGTTGGGTGCTGTCCTGGCAGTATTATCAGAGGAAGCACAAGATACAAACATATGTTTGTGCTCCGACTCCAGTTGGGTCACCTAGGCATTCACCAGCTGGATTCCTATCTGGAAGAAGAGAGGAATGAATACCACTGATGGAAAGCCTGTTAAGTATGACAGTTATCTGACTCATGCTTGGCAGCTAGCTTCTTCCTGAGAGGGCTGGACACATATGGATCAGTATTGGCAAAACTCAGTAGTCAGGCTGATCTCCTGGAAAAGCAAGACACCAGATTGGGATCTGAGTACCTGTCGGACAGGACTCCTATTGTGGCTGCTGTTATCAAAATGCCATCTCCTGATGTATCTGTAGGTACTGACATCCAAACTCTCCAACAGCAGGATAAGGATCTTCAAGCCCTTCTTAAAGAGGAGATACACCAGGGATATGCCATATGGAAAGACACTAATGGGTTCATATTGGCAAAGCCACGGGACTGTGAGATATCTGTGTTAGTCATGCTAACTAGCTTGTGTAAAGAGCTAATCACATTAGCTCACAGTCAGGGACGCTATGGGGCTTCCAAGATCCTGGATAGAATTTCTAGAGTTGCTTGGTGGCCAAATATAAATGATGACATGGCCAATTATATCAGGTCATGTCGCCATTGCACAGAAAATAATATTGATACTTGGCCCATCAAATGCCCAATGTACCATCATCTGTCAGATGGACCGTGATATTGCCTGCAAATTGACATTATAGGGCCACTCCCACAGTCAAAGCGGGGCAACCTGTACTGCTTGGTTGTGGTCGATGTGTTCACGTGATGGGTGGAGGTGTAGCCTACATGGTATGCGACTGCCCTAACCACTACCCATGTTTTGATGGACAAACTTTTTCTTGATTTGGCCTTTCAGCGGAGATAGACTCAGATAGAGGGCCACACTTTGTGGAGGAGATAACTAGGGCACTATGTGCTGTACTGAACATCAAGCAGCGGTTGCATATAGCTGCGCACCCACAAAATTCTGGGATAGTCGAACGGGCTCATAGGACCATTAAGATGGCTCTTCAAAAGCTCATAGATGCACAGGGAAGTGACTGGGATAGCAAGCTACCTTACATCCTTATGGCTATGCGATCCACCCGAACCGTGCATGTGTTTTTGCGGCACGAGCTATTTACAGGTAGGTAAACTCTGGTGGGTGGGAGGAGTCCTGCCAAACAAATATCAACCAAGGGTACAGATAGATCTATATATGCGTCAAGTGTTAAATACTATCAGTGGCATACAATATCAGGTACCACTTCAACTAAAAGCCAGCAATCAGATAGTAACTAATTGTTTGGGACATGTTAATGATGTGGGATTGGAGGTTGGCACTAAAGTTATGTTCCGACACTACTCAAAAAAAGGGCATGTTCTTAGTCCTCACTGGGTGGGACCGGCAATCATAACAAACAGAGCTAGTGCTTCAGTGTACCAGGTTTGAGTTTCTGCAAAAAGGGGAACTAAATTAAAATGGGCAGAGACAGCTTTCGTGAGCCCTGCTGTGCACAGCCCATGAGGGGCCGGCTCAGCTGTCTGGGGGATCAGGCTGGAGCTGGATGCAGCATGCAGCTGCGTAGGGCACCAGAAATTTGCCCCAAATTTCCTGGTGCCCTACGCAGCTGCGTAGTTTGCATACAGGTAGGAAAGGCCCTGAACACCACGTCAATTGAAGAAAAACCATTAAGCAAGCACTTTTTAAGCTGTTAGTAATACAGGTGTGTTTTTACAGAGTCTGCAGTCTTCCGGGCCCTGACACACTCAAGTCAAATATAGATAGACTTACACACACACCCCCACCCCCAAAGTCAAATATAGATAGATTTTCTGTTTTTCCATAGACATGTACCCCAGCATATTAGGGAGGAACAGAATCAGGCTCACTCATGATCGCTACCTCCCCCCTCTCCTGGCTTTGTCTCAGTCGTGCTAAGGCTGGTACAAAGGCCTTACAGGCGCTACTATTGGCAATAAGCAAAATAATCAGTGGCTCCTCCTCTGGCTGGAATTTAAATGGGACCTGATCTGGTAGGTTTGCTCAGAGGGCCTGCATGCAACTTAGGTGGCTGAGTGCCTATCTGCCCCCTGGTTTGTGAATCACTTAGGTGGGAGACAGACCTCCAGCTGCTCAGAGTGAAGCAGCAATCCTAAAGGCAGACACAGAAGCGCCAAGGAAACTTTACCTGGGAAAAACTTAGGTGGTGAGTTCAGGATCCTACAGCATTCTGGTTGTGGATTTCAGTGGAGCCAAAAGTGAGATTTAGGCACCAAGTACTTTTGTGAATCCCACCCCAGAAGTTTAAAGTTGATGAACTAGTGGATGAGGAGCCCTGGTGGATTTGAAGAGGGGAGTGACATGATTAAATTGATGACTTAAGAAAGTTACTTTTAGAGCTGCATTTTGTGTTAACAATAGAAGAGGGCAGTGTGTGTAGGAGGCCCGAGAGGAGGATGTTTCAGTAATTAAAACAAAGTATAATGGAGGCCTGAAGAAGAGAAAAAGATCTTGGAGCAGCTGATAAGGAAGAAGCATGTGGAGGGAGCTTGATATGTGGGTAAACCAGATGGGATGGAACTAGGCAGGTGAAGGAATATCTTTTATTGGAACAACTTCTGTTGGTGAGAGACACAGAGCTCTTCTTCTGGTCTGATTGACAATGGGCCTGTCAGTGAGGCTAGAGGAAGAGAGGAATGTGCAGGAGGGAAGACAAGGGATGGTGTTTTGGCCACATTGTTTAAGATAGTTCCCAAACTTTTTGTATTGGCAATCCCTTTCACACAGCAAGCCTCCAAGTGCGACCCCCACCCCTCACTTATAAATTAAAAACACATTATTTATATTTAACACTATTTTAAATGCTAAATTTAAACCCTATTGTTTAAAATGAATTTCTCTTTTCTCACTGCTTTTAAATTGAGACAAACACATGTTTATCGATTTATTGTTATAAGCATAAAGTTATTTTTAAATAGTTACTGTTAAGTAGAACTTTATTTTAATACTTGATAGCAATTAATCACCATAAGCAGAAAAAAATCAGTGAGATGGATGATGCTGTTTATCTGGCACAAGAAGTTTTATTCTTGGCATTGTTTTAGAAAGGATGCATCTGATGTTGTCCTTCATATCGAGCCAGTTTCAGGATTTTTTTCTTTATTGTGAGAAGGCTGGAGAATCCACTCTCACATTCATAGATAGTGGGAAATAGCAGAAGGACTCTCAGGGCTATTTCAGATCCCAGTGGGTATTCACTTGCACCTGAACACCAGAATTGGCTTGGGGCCAGCTGTATGAATTTTGCTTTCACTTCATCATCATTGATCATGTCAATAAATTGTTCGTGTGTGTGAATATCCTGAATAGGTAACTGCTCAGCTGTCACACTAAAAGGGTTCTTCCCCAGGCAATGAAGTGCTTCTGGTAGTGCTGGGAAGTAGTGTGAGAACTCTTCATGAAGACAAGTATCAGAGGGGTAGCCGTGTTAGTCTGGATCTGTAAAAGTGGCGAAGAGTCCTGGGGTACCTTATAGACTAACAGACGTATTGGAGCATAAGCTTTAATGGGTGAATACCCACTTCATCAGATCCATGCCAATACATCTGTTAGTCTATAAGGTGCCACAGGACTCTTTGCCGCTTCACAAAGATTTCTCAGATGTTCACTAATAGCTGACTTGGGAGCACTATCAATGTTGACTTCCTTCTTGCTGAATGAGGAAAATGTCAGAAACGTGCCATATCTGTGTCCAACTTATTTCACCACAGATCAAACTTCAGCTGGAAGGCTCTGATTTTATTAGTCAGGTCTATTAACTTTGAATGAGGTCATTAAGACTATCAAAGATATCGACTAGGTATGCCAAGCAGATAAGCCATTTCTTGTCACTGACTTTTTTGTTCAGGTCTTGTTTCTCTTTTTTGCAGAAAAAACTCTGCCATCTCTTCACAAAGTATAAAAACATGCTTTAATGCATGCCCCCTAGAGAGCCATTGGACTTGAGTGTGGAAAAGCAGAACTTCATATTCACCACCCATTTCATTGCAGAACTCTCAAAAGAGACAACTATTCAGAGCATATGCTTTAGTGAAGTTCACTGCTTGTATAACAACATCCACCACCACAGCATTAAGGCACATTGGGAATGTCTTTACAGCTAGGACTTGACAATGGATTCCACAGTGAGTCACAATCAAATTAGGTGACATGCACATTACCTTCTGCTGAAAGACAGACTGTGCACCTGTCATAAATATATAGAGAAGGGTAGCATAAAATCCCTCCTTGGCAGCTGTACTATATCGCCTTACCTGTAAGGGGTTAAGTAGGTCAAATAAGCTAGTTGGCACCTGACCAGAAGGACCAATGAGGAAAGAAGATACTTTCAGATCTGCGGGGGTGGGGAGGAAGGTTTTGTTTGTGCGCTCTCTCTCTCTGTTGTTCCCTCTCCAGACGGAGAGAGAAGCCAAGCAGGTACATCTCCTGAAAATATGCCTGGAATATTCCATATAAAAATCACAGAAATTGTAATTAAGGCAAGGAAATAAGTTAGGTTATTTTTTGTTTTAGCGTGTGAATTTTCCTATGCTACAGAGGTAGTTTAATTCCCGTTTTTGTAACTGTGAAGCTGAGCCAGAGGGGAATCCTGTGTGTTTTAAATCTTTTTATTTACCCTGTAAAGTTACCTTCCATCCTGCTTTTGCAGGTGTGATTCTTTTACTTTTTCTTTATAAATAAAGTTTTTCTTTTAAGAACCTGAATAATTTTCAGTTCCTGAAGATAAAGGGTCTGGTCTGTGCTCACATTCCTAACCAATTGGTTGGTATATTATTCGCAAGCCTCCCCAGGAAAGTGGGTGAAGGAGCTTGCGGGGATATTTTGGGGGGACAGGGATTCCAAGTGTCCCTTCCCTGAAATTTTGTGTAAATCACTTGGTGGTGGCAGCAATACCATCCAAGGACAAGGAAAGGAATTTGTGCTTGGGGAAGTTTTTAACCTAAGCTGGTAGAATATAAACTTAGGGGGTCTTTCATGCAGGTCCCCATATCTGTACCCCAGAGTTCAGAATGGGTGGGCGGGGATCCCTGACAGCACCCATCATGGCTGGAGCACTGTTGGTACATATACCACAAAGATTTTTCCACTCAATGCCATTGCTTTTGAAAAAGGTATTCATCTTATTGAAAATGTCCTGTGCTGTTGTGGTTGTTTCAAGTTGTTCACAGAATAAGAACTCATCCTTAACATCCCCAGTATTAACATACTATATGAACACTATAAATTGTGCACAGTTAAGCTTCAGAGGGGTAGCCATGTTAGTCTGGATCTGTAAAAGCGGCAAAGAGTACTGTGGCACCTTATAGACTAACAGACGTATCGGAGCATGAGCTTTCGTGGGTGAATACCCACTTCGTCGCATGCATGTAGTGGAAATTTCCAGAGGCAGGTATAAATATGCAAGCAAGAATCAGGCTAGGGATAACGAGGTTTGTTCAATCAGAGAGGATGAGGCCCTCTTCTAGCAGTTGAGGTGTGAACACCAAGGGAGGAGGTTTTTGTAGTTGGCTAGCCATTCACAGTTGAAATCGTGGTGGAAATTCTTCCAGGGTTTACTTGCACAAGTACAGACAGATATCATTTTCCTTTCCCAATGCAAACGGATGGACATCATATCAATTGGACTGAAGGTGAAAAATCCATTGCTATCTACATACTACACAGACCACAGGGAGAGATTATGCCATACACTATCAAAGAAACTGAGGAACCACTTGATCAGCATCCCTATATGGCAAACAGGAAAACATCAAAAAGGAGCTCTCCAACCTGGAAACTCTCATAAATAACAAACTTTCCATACAAACGGACTTTACTAAAATAAGACAGGAGATCTACATTACACATTTCACCTCTCTACAAAGGAAAAAGGACTGTAAGCTGTCTAAAATCCTACCTGCCACATGGGGCCACAACAGTGGTACCCCAACTCACCCAGCAGTATCGTCAATCTATCCAGCTACACACTCAACCCGGCAGAAGTGTCTGTCCTTTCTCGGGGACTCTCTTTCTGCCCTGCCACCCCCACAAACATTATACAGTTCTGCAGTGATCTGGAAGCCTACTTTTGCCATCTCCGACTCCAAGAATACTTTCAAGATAACACTGAACAGCACACTGATACACAAATACCCTCCCACCAACAGCACAAGAAGAAGAACGACCACATGAGGGTTGAAATGACAGTCTGGACCTATACGTAGAATGCTTCTGCTGACGTACACGGGCAGAAATTGTGGAAAAGCAACATCGCTTGCCTCATAACCTCAGTCGTGCAGAACGCAATGCCATCCACAGCCTCAGAAACAACCCTGACATTATAATCAAAGAGGCTGATAAAGGAGGTACTGTTGTCATCATGAACAGGTCTGACTACCAAAAGGAGGCTGCCAGACACCTCTCCAATACCAAATTCTACAGGCCACTTTCCTCAGATCCCACTGAGGAATACACTAAGAAACTGCACCATCTACTCAGGACACTCCCTACACTAACACCGGAACAAATCAACACACCTTTAGAGCCCCGACCGGGGTTATTCTATTACCCAAGATCCACAAACCCGGAAACTCTGGACGCCCCACCATCTCAGGCATTGATACTCTCACTGAAGGACTGTCCAGATATTTGGACTCTACTCAGACCCTACGCCACCAGCAGTCCCAGCTATCTCCGTGACACCACTGATTTCCTGAGAAAACTACAATGCAATGGTGATCTTCCAGAAAACACCATCCTAGCCACCATGGATGTAGAGGCTCTCTACACAAACATCCCAAACACAGATGGAATACAAGCTTTCAGGAACAGTATCCCTGATGATGCCACAGCACAGCTCGTTGCTGAGCTCTGTAACTTTATCCTCATGCACAATTATTTCAAATTTGGTGACAATATATACCTCCAGACCAGTGGCACCACTATGGGCACCCGCATGGCCCCACAATATGCCAACATTTTTATGGCTGACCTGGAACAACGCTTCCTCAGCTCTCGTCCACTCACGCCCTTTCTCTACCTATGTTACATTGATGACATCTTCATCATCTGGACCCATGGGAAGGAAACCCTGGAAGAATTCCACCACGATTTTAACAGCTTCCACCTCACCATCAGCCTCAGCCTGGACCAATCTACACAGAGGTCCACTTCCTAGACACCACGGTGCAAATAAGTGACGGTCATGTTAACACCACCCTATACCGAAAACCCACCAACCGCTATGTTTACCTTCATGCCTCCAGCTTCCACCCCGGACAAACCACACGATCCATTGTCTACAGCTAAGCGCTGAGGTACAACCGCATTTGCTCCAACCCCTCAGACAGAGGCCAACACCTACAAGATCTTCACCAAGCATTCTCAAGACTACAATACCCATATGAGGACATAAGAAAACAGATCAACAGAGCCAGACGTGTACCCAGAAGCCTCCTGCTGCAAGACAAGCCCAAGACAGAAACCAACAGAACTCCACTGGCCATCACATACAGTCCTCAGCTAAAACCTCTCCAACGCATTATCACTGATCTACAACCCATCCTGGACAACAATCCCTCACTTTCACAGGCCTTGGGAGGCAGGCCAGTCCTCGCCCACAGACAACCTGAAGCATATTCTCACCAGCAACTACATACCGCACCATAGTTCTAACTCATAGTTCTAACTCAGGAACTAATCCATGCAACAAACCTTGATGCCAACTCTGCCCACATATCTACACCAGCGACACCATCACAGGACCTAACCGGATCAGCCACACCATCACTGGTTCATTCACCTGCATGTCCACCAATGTAATATATGCCATCATGTGCCAGCAATGCCCCTCTGCTATGTACATCGGCCAAACTGGACAGTCCTTACATAAAAGGATAAATGGACACAAATCAGATATTAGGAATGGCAATATACAAAAACCTGTCGGAGAACACTTCAACCTCCCTGGACACACAATAGCAGATTTAAAGGTAGCTATCCTGCAGCAAAAAAACTTCAGGACCAGACTTCAGAGAAACTGCTGAGCTTCAGTTCATTTGCAAATTTGACACCATCAGCTCAGGATTAAACAAAGACTGTGAATGGCTAGCCAACTACAAAAGCAGTTTCTCCTCCCTTGGTGTTCACACCTTAACTACTAGAAGAGGGAAGAAATTTCCACTACATGCATCCGCAAAGTGGGTATTCACCTACGAAAGCTCATATCTATAAGGTGCCACAGGACTCTTTGCCGCTTGTCCAGTTAGTAATATCAGTAGTTTCATCAAGCTGCAGGCTGAACATACTGAAAGCAAAATGTTTAATTTCATGCACAATTTGTTCTTTGATATCTTCAGACATCTCACATATCCTGCGTTTCACAGGATCATTTGCCATAGAAAGCATATTAAGGTTTCTGGCATTATCATTGCCGAGCATAAGCGACACAGTATCTTTGCACACTGTCAGAATAAGCTCCTCACCTATTCATAAAATCATAGAATATGAGGGTTGGAAGGGACCTCAGGAGATCACAACCCCCTGCTCAAAGCAGGACCAATCCCCAATTTCCCCCCCAGATCCCTAAATGGCCCCCCTCAAGGACTGAACTCACAACCCTGGGTTTAGCAGGCCAATGCTCAAACCACTGAGCTATCCCTCCCTGTATTGTATGTATCTTCTTGGTATGGATGATTTGTAGCGACATAGCATAAGAAGCCTCCACAGCTGAGGATATTTGCGGTCAGAAACTTCCACCTGCATCAAGCCTGGCTTTCTTTGTTGCGTCTTCTCTGTGTTTTTATCTTTGTGCTCAGAATGTTTAGTTTCAAAATAGCTCTGCAATTTGCATGGTTTCATCGATTCAGAAAACAAAACTTCACCACAAATAACACATAGCCTGTTTTCAATACCAGAGGTAAGATGCCGGTAAAACCGTGTTTAATGTAATTTTTCCTTCCAATCTCAGTGTTTTCATTGGTCTGCGGTTTAATACAGCTCTTCATATGCTGAATAATCAAGCCCTCTAATGTTGTCTCAGTCCCAGGGCTCGCCTTAGGGAAAATGGCACCTTGGGCCAACTTCTATTTTGGTACCCTTTCTTTGAAGGTGGAGAGGAGCTGAAGACAGAGCAGGGTTGGGAGTGGAGCTGGGCTGGCAGGACTCAAGGCTGAGAGCCCCACGCATGGCCGGGCTCAGGGCTTGTAACCCCCACATAATCACCTTGCGACCCCCCAGTTTGGAAATTGCTGGTTCAAGATTGCAAGCAGGCTGCAAGAAGCTGTCAGCCTAGGCACCAACTTCCTCTCTATCTGGAGGGTGCTCGACTCCCCATGCAGGCCCATCCCCACTCTACCCCTTCCTCCAAGCCCCTACCCTGCTAATTAGCACCTGCTAATTTTTTTCCATGGGTGCTCCAGTCCTGGCCAAACTGAGGGGTGCACGGGAGAAGATAGGTATCTTCTATCTTCTGGGACACAGAGTGATGGTATCTTCTGGGACACAGAAGATAGGTATCTTCTATCTCTGGGACACAGAGTGATGGGCTCGGCCCAGGGGCACCATTTCAGATTTTGATATTGAGAGGAAACTTTAACCATAATTCCCAGGGCTACTTAGGCAGCTGAAAACTCTAGGTTTTGTTTTTTTTTTTGGCAGAAAATAATTTAAAAATTAGTTGACAGGAGCACTGCATCTAATTCCTATATAAAGAAAGAAATTTAAATAAATATTAGACCCACTCAGCTCTAAATACTAACATGTTCTGACAAGTCACTTAAGGGACACTGCTTAGGTTTAAAATTGTAATGTATATTCTTACTTTGTTACTAACTCTTCAATAGAATAATTTGAACAATTATAGAAAAATCTATATTAATTTCTATCATTTAGGCTAATTAATTTTTGCAGTTTTCCAAGTTTGGAATAGATCATTTAATGTTTGGAAACATCATACTAGGTAAAAGCCCTGTGAGTTTATACTGCACCTGCCTGGAGGTTAGAGGTTTCAGAGTAACAGCCGTGTTAGTCTGTATTCGCAAAAAGAAAAGGAGTACTTGTGGCACCTTAGAGACTAACCAATTTATTAGAGCATAAGCTTTCGTGAGCTACAGCTCACTTCATCAGATGCATATCGTGGAAACTGCAGCAGACTTTATATATACACAGAGAATATGAACCAATACCTCCTCCCACCCCACTGTCCTGCTGGTAATAGAGGTTAGAGGTGGTACTATACTACAAATAATAGACTAGAAATGGATTTTAAACAGGAGTGAAACTGACACTTTCAAATCACTTTACAGTATTGCCCACCCCAAATGTTCAACAATCAAGAGTCAGGCTCACCAAAAAAATCACAAGATCGTCTTAAAAATCACAAGATTATGTAAAATAGATTTGGTGTTCTTTTTATTTGCCTTTTGATTTTTGAGCCTTTAGGGTGAACTGGGTCACATTTTGAAGCTTTCTCCACAACCCTGAGGGCTAGAAATGTACTTTTTCTTTAAGAATGAAGGCTGAAATAATCACATATCCACTTGACTGCAGGAGCTGTGGCTTTAAGGAAAACAATAATTATCATGAGACTCATGACAAAATCATGAGAGTTGGCAACACTGCTTCCACTTCTGTTTAAAGGATAGTTACTTTCCAGAAGGCTCTTAAACACAACACTATAGTAATCGAGTTGCAGTTCTCACAGGCGAATATTTAAAACCAAACAGCAGGAAAATTCCTTATTTTAGGATGAGGGAAAAAAATTGAGTCTTCTGAGGTGTATCAAGGCCACTGCAGGGAGGAAAGGAAAATAAACAGGGACAGGAGTTCTGGGCAGCTCTTCCTCTTGAAAGAACATTGGAGGGTCAAATCTTCCAGTCCTTAATAAGATAAAACATATTCCCATCAGTGCCTCCAGTCATAGATATTAACATGTGCTCAATAGCTATAGTTAAATATCAGAGCCATTTTATCCAGGGCTACACATTTTATACACATTGGCTCAGGGACATTGTCTGCATATTCTGATCAGTGCTGAGTACACAGATGGTGCTTAGTGAATGATATAAATCTTGACAATAATCATTGACTTTATGGACTTTACGGATGCAATTTCTGTTCTTTTTCTAGAATTGGCTTGGATACAGTTAAAAGAAAAGGAGTACTAGTGCTACCTTAGAGACTAACCAATTTATTTGAGCATAAGCTTTCATGAGCTACAGCTCACTTCACGAAAGCTTATGCTCAAATAAATTGGTTAGTCTCTAAGGTGCCCCTAGTACTCCTTTTCTTGTTGGATATAGTTGAAACCCTAAGAATTTGAGGGATAAACACAGCTGATATTCAGACAACACTTTCTCATTTTTCCTTTGCTCATACAGAGAACAAAAAAATGACACAAGAAAATGGTTTTCAGTTAAAATGTAAAACTGCACAGCAGCCATTGCTCTAAAACTCAGCACAGGGCAGTTACCCCTCGGGGGCTAAGTGATCTCCTCTCATCTGACTCGGATTCTCTTTCTTCATCCTTCCTGACCATTGTGTTGCTTTTCATGCAATCAACCATGACAACCTTCCCAACAGCCTGGGACCATTTGCTGGAGTCTCAGAGAAGTGGCCTTCTTGGTTTTGCTCCCATCTGTCAGAATCCTCCTTTTTTTTTTGTCAGCATGCAGCAGAAAGAGAGGCTGGTCCAGCGGATTGGGTGCAAAACTCAGGGGAAAGGAGCCTGCTCCTGGCCCCGCAGCTGCCCTGCTTTGAAGGCTAACTGAAGCATCACAGAGCAGCAACTTGGGCTGGTTGCTTGCCTTGAGTACCTCTGTGCAGCAAGGTGCTGCCTTGCAAAACAGGCCTTTCCCCAGGAGAACAGCACCACAAGCCCAGCAGGTCAATCCCAGGGGTAGCACCCGGGAAGGCACAGGGTTGTGCTTTGACCTAGCTCCTGCCCACCTGGCACAATACTACCTCTCCACGTGACACACAGCCTGCTGCCTCCCCCCCTTTCCTGCGCCCCGCCCCCCCCAGCGTCGCGTCGCGCGTCGCGTCGCGTCGCGTCTCCTTCCTCCGGGCGGCCCCTCCCCCTACTCTGCGCATTTTCTATCAGCGCAGCCGCGCCCCTAGCAGCCTAGCTCCACCCCTTCACAGCCCCGCGCCTCACACTTTCCTCCTCCACCGTCGCGCTGAGCCTATTCGCAACGACCTTGCTTATACGCGGGCGTAGTAGAGACTACTCGCCCTCCGGCCTTACCCCGCCCACAGCACCGTGGGATCTGATTGGTCCGTTCTACGTTGCCCAGCTAGCCAATAGGAAAGCCGCATTCCTACCCCGCCTCTTTACAACGTGCTGTTGCTGTCACACCTGAGTCCTGACCCTAGGGGAGATGGCGGCGGCGGCCGGGCTCGGGCTGCGTCGGGTGTTGGTGCTCGCCTCCAGACTGGGGCAGCTGCGGGCCGGCATGGGGGGCCGGCTGCTCCCCTTGGCCGCCGGGCCGCGGCGACACGCGGCGCATTTCACGTTCCAGCCTGACGCGGAGCCCAGCGCGCACGGTGAGGGGGGGCCGCGCCGGGCTCAGCCCCCGTTACCCCCTGCAGCCTGCCTGGCCCTGGAGAGGGGCTGCCGGGCTGGCGGAGGGCATCGGGCTCCCGGCGCAGCGCCTGCTGCTCTGGGTCCGCTTGTCCCGAGGGGTCCTAGGCGTTAAGGGGAGCCGCCCTTCCCCGCCCGCCGCGCTGTCAGCGCCCGCTGTGGTTGGGGGCAAGGGCGCTGGATTTCCCAGGCGTGCCCCCTCCCCCCCCCAACAGACACCCCCCGGGGCAGCCGTTAAACGTCCCCTGGCGGCGGCCCAGGCAGGCGGCGCGGCGCGGAGCGGGCGTGTTGTTACCCCAGAACCACGAGCCCGCTCCCCTGAGCAACGAGCGCGCTGGCAGCCAGGAGACTTTCCCGACAAACAGTAAAGGCCAGTTCTTGGCCGCCAGCCTTCTGGGGTGGGAGCCTCTGGGGTGGCTGACGCCACCTGGGCAGGCGCTCTCTGCAGTTAGGGTGAAAACGGCCTTTCTGTAAAGGGGGGGACTGAGATCCCCCGGTCCATCCCTCCTTTCCAGCCGCTGGGCTCGGTGCGAGCCTTGCGACAAACTTACCCGAGTTGATGACGCTGGAAGAGTAACTCATTCCCCTGAAATGACCGAAAGTTGAAGATGAGTGGTCTGATTTGATTTTTTGGCTAGGATCTGGAGCGAGGCACCAGGTAGAAAAGCAATAACAGCTGATCATTGCCACTTTTGGGTTAAAACTTGTTTTCACTTAGGGTCAGGAAACGTAGATGTGTGACATAATTACATTTTAAGTTCAGAAGCCAATATTGCTGTAAAGAAGGGGGGGAATCACTTAAAAGGTGTAGAGAAGATGTTTCTGTTGTACAGAGTAATGAGAGACTCCAGTGGAGAGGAGCACCATTATCTTTTGTTGGTTCTGCTGTAAATAGGCTTGGCTGAATTTGATTTTTTTTTTCAGTTTTGATTAATTGGGATTTTTATTTTTGCCAATTTTTATTTTTACAGTTATGGGAAGTTAGGGGTTGGCGGTGGGGTTACTGTTGGGGCAGTGCTGACAGTGGGGGCTGTAGGGGGCTTTCTGTGAGGCTGAAGGGCCCAAGACAAGTTGGGGAAAGTAGCAAGGGAGGCAGTGGTCCTGATCTGGTGGAGCAGAGACCCCCAGCTGGGGCTGCAAGGAGAAAGATGAGCCCCTGGCCCGGGGAGGGGGGTGTCTCTGCTGAATGTCTCCTGACAAGGGATTGCTCTCTTCCCCCCCCCCCCCCGCTGGTGAGTGAACTGGGCTGCCAAGGGGTGTCTGCGCTGCTGCAGGGCCAATGCCCTGCAGGCACAAGCTGTAGGAGGCTGCATTCAATGCTGAGTGTTCTGATTTTTTTTTGTTTGTTTTTTGTTGACTTCAGTGTGTCAGCTGAAATTAATATTTATTGACATCTGATGATTTCAATTGGATCCTGTCAAGCCTAGCTATAAAGTAGCCAAGTTCCCATGCACTCTGTGGCAGGCTGGCCCTAAGTTCTGCGACATGTTATAACAAGCTATAAATTCTGTGGCAGATTCAGTTTGCCATTTTCATAGAATTAATGGTGAGAATGCCAAATACAATTATTTTCATGTAATATTCAGTTAATCTTACATTGCCCTCAAATTTCCAATATGCCACAGAATTTTGACACATCACTGCAATTGTAGAAACTTTCAGTGTATGTTGGAGAAGCTGCAGGTTCTGGTATGTGGGCAGGAGACACTTAGCACTTCAGTTCCACGTTGTGGAGTTGCTACCAACAGTGGGAAAAGTTTGCAGACAGCTTAACAGTCAGGGCTCTAGTCAGAAGAGATTGACAGGTTCTCCCCAGGGTGCCACCTGGAATTGGGGTACCACTGAGCCTCCCAACCCACCAGCCTGGGCTCCCTTTTACGCTGTACTGCTGTGACAAGCTGCAAAGCCCTCGGGAGTATAAACCCAAAATTATACTGTCTTGCGTTGAACAGGGAACTGTACAGCGTAAGATCATAAAATTTACCCTCCCTCGCTGTGGAGAGGAATATGCAACAGCCTTTTGTCCTTGAGCTATGATTCCCAAACGCTGGTTTAGATAAAGCAAAAACAAGTTTATTAACTACAGAAGATAAATTTTAAGTGACTATAAGTGATAGCAAACAGGTCAAAGCAGATTACCTAGCAAATAAACAAAAAACTCAAACTAAACTTAATATACTAAATAGATTGGATATGAAGAGCAGCTTCTTACCCTAAGAGGTGATACAAGCAGGCTGCAGATTCTTAAGGGGCAAGCTCAACTTGCTTACAGCTTGGAATCTCCAGGTGTTCCATTCACAGGCTAAAAATCCCTTTAGCCTGGGTCCAGTGCTTCCCCCAGTTCAGTCTTTGTTCCTCAAGTGTTTCTCGTGTGGGGACCGAAGAACGCCAGATGCATATGGCGGAAATGCTTTGTTTTCAAGCTTGGTTCCCCGGATTGGTCTTGGAAAAATACTGACATCCCAAGATAGAGTCTAGAGACATGTGATCTCATTACATGTCTTTGTAGAGTCATAACAGCCATTATTTGGAAGCTGTCTGATGTGTTCTCAGGAAGGCTCCCCAGGTGGGAGATGAGCTTCTCCTAAGGCCATAAGAACATAAGAGCAGCCATACTTGGTCAGACCAAAGGTCCATCTAGCCCACTATCTGGTCGTCTGATCGTGGCCAATGCCAGGTGCCCCAGAGGGAATGGACAGAACAGATAATCAAGTGATCCATCCCTTGTCACACATTCCCAGCTTCTGGCAAACGGAGGCTATGGGCACCATGTCTGGCCATCCTGGCTAATAGCCATTGTTGGGCCTATCCTCCATGAATTTATCTAGTTCTTTTTTTGGAACCGTGTTCTAGTCTTGGCCTTCACAACATCCTCTGGTAAAGAGTACCACAGACTCACTGTGCCTTGTGTGAAGAAATACTTCCTTTTGTTTGTTTGAAACCTGCTGCCTATTAATTTTATTTGGTGACCCCCTAGTTCTCGTCTTACGAGAAGGAGTAAATAAAGCTTCCTTATTTACTTTCTCCACACAGTCATGATTTTATAGACCTCTATCATATTCCCCCCCCCCCCCCCCCCGAGTCCCCTCTTTTTCCAAGCTGTAAAGTCCCAGTCTTATTACTCTCTCCTCATACGGAAGCCATTCGATACCCCTAATAATTTTTGTTGCCCTTTTCTCAACCTTTTCCAATTCCAATATATCTTTTTTGAGATACATCCACACGTAGTATTCAAGATATGGGCGTACCATAGTTTTATATAGGGACAATATATTTTCTGTCTTATTATCTATCCCTATCTTAAAAATTCCCAACATTT
Source organism: Lepidochelys kempii (assembly GCF_965140285.1). Classification (NCBI taxonomy): domain Eukaryota; kingdom Metazoa; phylum Chordata; order Testudines; family Cheloniidae; genus Lepidochelys; species Lepidochelys kempii. The sequence goes on from NC_136382.1 coordinate 63,615,115, forward strand.
TGTTAGCTTTTTTGACTGCTGCTGCACATTGAGTGTATGTTCTCAGAGAACCATCCACAGTGACTCCAGGATCTTTCTTGAATATTAACAGCTAATTTAGACCCCATCATTTTATATGTATAGTTGGGATTATGTTTTCCAATGTGTATTACTTTTCATTTATGAACATTGAATTTCATCTGCCATTTTATTGCCCATGCACCCAGTTTTGAGAGGTCCCTTTGTAACTCTTTGCAGTCTGCCTGGGACTTACAAAACTTAAGATAGTTATCATCTGCAAATTTTGCCACCTCACTGTTTACCCCTTTTTCCAGATCTTTATTAATATGTTGAATAGGACTCCAGTACAGACCCCTTGGGGACACCATTATTTACCTCTCTGCATTCTTTAAACTGACCATTTATTACTACCCTTTTCCCCCCAATCTTTAGGAAGGCCTATTGTTTTTTTCCTAATGGCTCATTGCCCTGAATAGGCCCTTCCAAACCCACGTATCTATCATGAAAGCATCTTGTCTAGTGGGCATTCCCCAGGTGTAACTATGTTTTGAAATACAGATTATAGTCAGGTTTCAGAGTAGCAGCCATGTTAGTCTGTATTCGCAAAAAGAAAAGGAGTACTTGTGGCACCTTAGAGACTAACCTATTTATCTAAGCATAAGCTTTCGTGAGCTACAGCTCACTTCATCGGATGCATACTGTGGAAAGTGTAGAAGATCTTTTTGTACACACAAAGCATGAAAAAATACCTCCCCCCACCCCACTCTCCTGCTGGTAATAGCTTATCTAAAGTGATCACTCTCCTTACAATGTTTGATTAAATAAATCTCTGCTCATCACCAGTTCTGGAAAGACTGGGTTGTCATACTGTGAATAACTTAGTATGGGGAGGGGCAAGAGAGTGTCAATTTTTTGTAAATTACAACTATATCATTCCATCTCTGCCTGCTGCTTTGAGCTTCCATGGCATTTTACCCACTCTCTGATCACAAAGTGTATTATGAATGACAACTAACGAATACTGGGGATATATAGGGATCAAAGCAGCCAGCTCTGGGCTGGAATGATACAGTTCTTTAGCCATGTACGGCAACCTATACAGCAATCTGAGAGGAAGTGAAAAGCTCTCTTTACTAAATTTAAGCTGATGGATTGTTTAGAGAGTTAAAACTAACTCAGTTAGTTAGAATTTTTAAAAATATTGAGGTTCCTACTACTACCGTGAATGGCCTGGAACTCCATTTTACTGTCATTCAGAAGACAGGCCCATCTACAGCTGGGCAAAGATTCAGTAATAACTTGGAGGGGGGAAAAAGAAAAGGAGTACTTGTGGCACCTTAGTGACTAACCAATTTATTTGAGCATGAGCTTTCGTGAGCTACCGCTAAAGAATTGCCATCACCAGTTCCTTGTAGGTCTTACTCCTGAGGGAATTTTGTGCTCAAAACTTAAAATTATGCACACTATTTTAAAATATTTTAAAATTCTGCAAATTTTATTTGTCAGTAAATTAAATAAATGTGGCTCCAGCATGGCAGTGGGGAGCATAGGCCACTGGATGCATTGAGGTGGGAGATCACCCTGAAGCTCTCACCTCTCCCAGTACAGGGACTTGGCAGTGAGGCTGCACCTGACCCTGACACAGTGCAAGGGCTGGGCCCGCCTCAGAAGCACCCTGGGGTCCTGCCCCTCTGTGCCAGATGTGGCTGGGCAGGCTCAGCCCAGCAGGATCCTAGTTTTGGGGAGTCCAAGTGTGGGGTGAGAGATTTCTGTGTGGGACATCTGCGTGCAGGCAGCTCAGTGGGAGATTTGGATGCACAGGGGCTCGTTTGGGTGCAGGGACAATGGGACTCTGCAGGGGATCCAGATGATGGTGGATGGGCTCTGTGGGGGGCGAGGGGTGGGTAAGGCTACTTCTGTGCCCTTACAGGAATGTTCTATGTTAATGAGGATCCTGGGTCTAATAGCTGTGGTATCCTGTAGGAAAGAAGGCCGTGGACTGAAATTTGGGCATACTTTGGTAAACTTTAACGGAGTGGGTAACTATCTCAAAATGGTTATTTTTCATAAGGAAACAGTTTTACATAAGCTTATTGTCTTATAACCAGTAGGTGTTAGCCTTTGAAAATGCCTTGCAAAGTTACATCTGTTCTCTTGTACCTGGAGGCTCGAAGGAAGTTACAGCATATGCTGTCATCGTTTTGTAACTTTTGAGAGATCTGAAATACTGGCTATCAGTATTGCAGTTACTGGGATTATCAAGTGTGCCAAACTGTATCTCGTCCATTTAAAGTCTACGCCGCAAAACAATCCTTTTGATCCTCATTAGCATTTTCCTTTTAAGGGCTTCAGTGGCTGCTGGCTCGTTTAAATTATTACTAAGTTTTTTGTTTTGTTTTTTAAACAGATAAATAGCTAAATGTCGTCTCTCTCATGCAGGGCAAACCCAGAAAATGAATCTTTTCCAGTCCATAACTAGTGCCTTGGATAATACCTTGTCCAGAGATCCAACTGCAGGTACACTATAACTGTAATTATGTGTCTCTCTGTACTGTGAAATTAGTCATTTTTAAGATTATCTGAAATGTTTTTAATAAAATGTAGAAATAAACTGAGGTTCCAAATCACTTAGAGAATATGCCTGTAGGATTAAAAATGTATAAACAGTGTACTGAAAGACTATGTACCACATTGGAACTCAGCTGCAGTTCTTTTTCTCCTACAGCAATTGACTGCATTATTAACATCTAATGTGGAGCAGAGAGCTGCATTGCTTAGCTTGCTTAGTATATGAGTAGTGATCCAAATATGTCAGGGGAAATTCAGGTCCTAGCAGATAAACTAGTTAATTCTCATCTTAAAAAAACAAAACTACTTTAAGTTGAAGAGTACACTTTTAGAACACTTCAGATGTTAAAGGTTTTTGAGTTTTGTTTTTCCAAAAATGCATTTACTTTTGAATTTTCCTGATTGTAAATGTGCATGTTTGTAGTGATGATCAGAAATACCTCTGAGGTCTGGCTCTGGTTTTTCATTTTGTTGCTCTAAATATTTCTGCACACCTGTAACTTAGAGTGACAAAGTTCCTTCTGTACCTTGGTGGGTCTTGCGCTTATTGGCGGATTTGCTCGCCTTGGAGCTTCACTGCAGCTCTCAGTTTGGCCGTTTTCGTGAACCCACAGTCCAGGTCAACTCCTCCTGTGTCTGACCAGGAGTTGGAAGGTTTGGGGGGAATCCGGGTTCCAGCCCAAGGCCCTGTGGAATGCAGCTGTCTAGAGTACCTCCTGGGACAGCTGTGCGACAGCTACAACTCCCTGGGCTACTTCCCCATGGCCTCCTCCCAACACCTTCTTTATCCTCACTATAGAACCTTCCTCCTGCTGTCTGATAATGCTTGTACTCCTCAGTCCTCCAACAGTATGCGTTCTCACTCTCAGCTCCTAGTGCCTCTTGCTCCCAGCTCCTTACACGCACACCACAAACTGAAGTGAGCTCCTTTTTTTAAACCCAGGTGCCCTGATTAGCCTGCCTTAATTGATTCTAGCAGCATTTTGATTGGCTGCAGGTGTTCTAATCAGCTTGTCTGTCTTAATTGTCTCCAGAAGTTTCCTGATTGTTCTGGAACCTTCCCTGTTACCTTACCCAGGGAAAAGGGACCTATTTAACCTGGGGCTAATATATCTGACTTCTGTTACCCTCCTGTAGCCATCTGGCCCGACCCTGTCACATATCTTCTCCCCCTGCCCCGCCCAACACTACAGGGTTGGGCAACTTGGGACGTCAGGCAGTGTACTCCTGACAAGCCATCTGGATTGCCATGGTGGCTTCCAGCCTGGTGGTGTATGGTGAATTGGAAAGGTTGTAGGGACGGGAACCATCTGGTCACCCTTACATTCTTCTCTTTATTTCGCTGCATCCACTGGAGGGGTGCATGGTCAGTCACAAGGGTAAACAGTCATCCCAGAAGGTGGTAATGTAGTGTTTCCATGGCCCATTTCACAGCTAGGCACTCTTTCAACCATGGCATACTTCTGCTCTCTCGGGAGGAGTTTCCTGCTGAGGTAGAGGATTGGGTGTTCTTCATCTCCGACCATATGCGATAGGACAGCTCCCAATCCTACTTCAGATGCATCTGTCTGTAAAATGAATTCTCTGTTGAAGTCTGGGGCTATAAGCACAGGGTTACTGCAGAGGGCTGTCTGTAGATCCATGAATGCTTTTTCTGCGGCATCTGTCCACTTCACCATGTTTGGACCCCGGGCTTTTATCAGGTCTGTCAGGGGACTCGCTCTGGTAGCAAAATGGGGAATAAATTGTCAGTAGTACCCCACCACACCCAGGAATGCCCGGACTTGTTTTTTCCGATTTGGCCGGGGCCAATTTTGGATAGCCTCTAGTTTGTTTAGTTGGGGCTTGACCATGCCCCTTCCTACAATGTAGCCAAGGTATTTAGCCTCGGCTAGTCCTATAGCACACTTGGCTGGGTTTGCTGTGAGGCCAGCCTGTCTTAGCGTGTCCAGAACCCCTTCCACCTTTCCTAAGTGGCTTTCCCAGTCAGGGGTGTGAATAATCACATCATCCAGGGCCGCTGCATAACTGGTATGGGGCCGTAGGAGCTTGTCCATAAGACGCTGGAAGGTGGCAGGTGCCCCATGCAGTCCAAAAGGAAGAACAGTATATTGAAACAGACCCTCTGGTGTAGAGAGTGCCGTCTTTTCTTTCGCATCTTTGGCAAGGGGAATCTGCCAGTATCCCTTTTGTTAAATTGAGGGTGGTCAGATCTGGCATTGCTCAGGCAGTCAATTAACTCATTAATATGGGGTTTGCATCGAATTTGGATATCTCATTCAGCCGGCGAAAGTCATTACAAAACCTACTGGTGCGATCGCGTTTGGGCACCAACACAATTGGGCTTGACCACTGACTGTGGGACTTTTCGATGACTGCCAGCTTCAACGTCCTTTTTACCTCTGCCTTGATCTCCTCCCTTTTTGCTGCTGGGACCCAATAGGGCCTTAAAATTACCTTTGCCCCAGGATCTGTGATAATGTGGTGATATGCTTCGGTGGTCCAGCCTGGTTTGGTTGAAAACACGTTCTGGTGTCGGTTAATCATCTCAGTTACCTCCTTCTTCTGGTCTGGTGTCAGATCAGTGGATAATCCTGATCTGCTCCTGCCTGTTATTTCCACGAATCGGGGTCTCTTGGGCCACTAGACACACCTCTCGTTGGTGCCAAGGTTTTAAGAGGTTAATGTGATAAATTTGTTCTTGTTTCCGGCGTCCTGGCTGCCGCACCTTTGTAGGTTACTTCCCCCATGGGTTCAACCACCTCATAGAGCCCCTGCCATTGGGCCAAAAGCTTGCTTTCTGCCGTGGGTACCAACGATCCACTGCTTGGAACTGTCGGACTTTTGCCTGGCGATTTTAATGGGTTCGCTGGGCCTCCTGTGCCTTTCCCAAATGTTCACGTACAATAGGGGTGACCCGTACTATCTGTTCTTGCATCTGCAACACACGGTCAATTATATTTCTCCCCTCTTCCCATATTTCTTTGGCAATATCTAGTATGCCACAGGGGTGGTGACCGTATAATAATTCAAAGGGGGAAAACCCAGTTGAGGCCTGAGGTACCTCCCGGATTGCAAACATAAGGTAGGGTAGTAGAGTATCCCAATCCTTCCCGTCCCGACTTATGACTTTTCTTATTGCCTTGAGGGTTCAGTTAAACCTTTCTTCCAGCCTATCGATCTGTGAATGATACCCTGAGAACTTCAGTCTATGTATATGGAGCATTGTACAGAGATCCTTCATTAGCTTCAACATAAATGGGGTACCTTGGTCTGTTAATATCTCCTTTGGTAGCCCCACTCTGGCAAAGATCCCCACCAACACTTTAGCTATCGTTTTAGAGGTCGTGTTCCGCAGGGGGACGGCTTCTGGGTAGCTAGTAGCATAATCCAGAACAACAAGTATATGCTGGTAGCCCTGGATTGTCTTCTTCAGGGGTCCCACTAGGTCCATGGCTATTCACTCGAAAGGGACCTCTATGATGGGAAGGGGTACTAAAGGTGCCCTCAAGTGGGGATGTGGACTGTGCAGCTGACATTCTGGCCAGAAGAATCATCACAGGACTCATGCTAGGGTCTTCTCTACCCCCAAATGCCCCCCGAAAAGAAGACTATGGGCCAGACTTAATACAGCATTCTGGTGTTTTTGAGGTACTAGGATCTGCTGTACCTTCTGCCCCTGTACTGGTGCAACCTGGTATAAGAGATTCTTCTTCATTATGAAGTAGGGTCCTGGTCCCTGGGTTTTCCCTTCCACGGGGACCCCATCTATTTCTGTCATCTCCTTCCTAATGTTGTCATACCTTGGGTCTTCAGCCTGCTCCCATCCAAAATTTCCTCTCCCGGGGTTAATCTGCTCGAGATCTAGGGGGCCAGTCTCTTTAGTCTCTACTGGTTCAGAGGCATTAGGGTGTGGGTCAGACTTGGGTGCTTCTCCCTCCTGGGTGACCTACTTTTCAGCTGCTCGGGTCCACCTACCTATGAGAGCGACCCTCTGGCTTTGGGCCAGTATTCGGGTTCCCAAGGCCTTAGCTGTACTTCTTTCCCTTTTCGTGTTTCTACACTGTCTGGGAGTGGAGAACAAATCTGGGGATATTTCAGAGAAGGTTGAGGGTTGACAGTCTACTGTGGATGCCTCACTACTTTCAGGGCTTCCCCCTCTCTCTAATTCCCCTACCGGGAGTAAGTCTCCAAACCCTGGGAAGTCCCTCCCTATGAGCACTGGGTATGGAAGTTTAGGGACTACACCTGCTGCTACCTCAGTAGTGTTCCCCTGAATCTCTCTTTTTACTGGGATGGTGGGGTAATAACCAACTGTCCCATGGACACATGTTATCCCCGTACACTTAGCCCACAGCAGCTGACTGTGCTTCACGAGCTTCCCTGAGACAAGTGTGATAGCACTCCCCGAATCAACCAGTGCTGTGGTCTCTACCTCATTTAGCTTCACTGGTCTGGTGTACATATGTGGGGATAGTGAGACCACACAAGGTGGATTAGGGAGCATGGGTCTACCCAGTTCCCCAGGTTACACTGCATAGGCTCCTCGGCATTGAGACACTATGCAGCTTTGTGTCCCCACTCCCCACAGGCATAACATCTGTATGGAGCCCTATGCATTCCCCAGTCTCTTGGTTTGGGCAGTCTAACATCACAATCCTCTTCCCCCTCAGTGCTCTGACACTTTGTGGCTTCTGGTGGGCCTTCAGCCCCTCTCTTTTTCCACCTGGGCTCTCCTGGTGGCCCAGTCATCCAAGCTCTAGGGCTTGGTGCTGCTAGTTTAAGCCGGGGTGCTTCTTCCTTAACTGGTCGGGTCAGCTCCCTCGCCATCCTTTGCCTCTCCACCTACAACAAGGTTGTTGCACTGGTAGAGGGTTCATTCTGGCTTACCCAGGCACAAAGGTCTGGCAGTAGTCATCTCATGTACCGGTTGATGACAAGAGCTTCTAGTATCTCCTCCGGGACTCAGTTCGTAACCACTTTCGTGCGAGATGGATGAGGTCATATAATTGGGACCGTGGGGTTTTGTTTTCCTGGTACCTCCACTCATGATATCGCTGGGCCCACACTGTGGTCATTACCCCGGATCTGGCCAGGATCTCTGCTTTCTGCTGGGGGTAGTCTGCCACAGCCTCTTCAGGCAAATCATAGTAGGCCTTCTGGGCCTCCCCACACAGGAATGGAGCGAGGATGCCAGACCACGGTTTTCGGGGCCATGCCTCCCGCAGGGCTGTCCTCTCAAAGACGAGGAGGTATGCCTCTACGTTATCCTCCCGCGTAATTTTCTGCAGCCAGTTGCTGGCCCGCATGATCAGCTCTGTAACCTTTTTGTACTGGTACCCCTTTCACATAGCAAGCCTCGAGTGCGACCCCTCTTATACCTTTAAAACACTTTTAAAAATCTATTTAACACCATTATAAATGCTGGAGGAAAAGCGTGGTTTGGGGTGGAGGCTGACAGCTCGTGACCCCCCCCATGTAATAATCTTGCAACCTCCTGAGGGGTCCCGACCCCCAGTTTGAGAACCCCTGCTCTAGTTTTATATATTTAATATAAATAAGTGTTGTATTTTTCAATGAGAAATCAAAAGTAGCCTTGCCCTAAAAATCCTAAAATTACTTTTTAAAAGGGATCAAAGTTCAGCAATCAACCAATTTAATGGAAAGGGCTAGACTGCTTTTAAAATCTGGATCCATTTACTGTCTAATGGCTTTTTGGTGGTTTGTATGGTTCCTAGTGGATGGATAGTCCACATTGCAAAGAGCATAATAATGGTGAGTATTTAAGCTGGCAACTTGCACAGTTATTGAACTACCTTCTTTTCCCTAAAGGTGGTCCCTCCAGATCAGGGCTGTAGCACATGGGTGGGACATTTGGAGAAACTTGCTATTTAATGGATCAATTAACATTTGTGGTGGTCAGTTCAGCATTTTTCAGGAGCATTAAAATCACATAGAAATGAAATGGGAAATGAAACCAGTTGAAGCTTAAAAATTAGTGGTTGAGTCCTTACTTGTGATGTCATTTTATTTTTGATTAAAAGGAAAGATTGCATCAGATCTTAAACTTTTTAAAATGGAATGTCTAAATTCAGCAGATGTTTGGTTAGTTCATACACTAAACTTCTTGGAATTTTTAAATGAATTGATAGTGCTGTGGTATTACTTAAATACTTTTCTGAAATGTTCCTGCAGTAGTTTCTGAAACATAGCTAGAATAGTTTAAACGTTCTATTTTGGGCCAGAAAGTGTATTGTCATACTAACTCCTCCTCTTCCCCTTTTGTGTAATGTACTGTTTTTTTTAAAAGGTGATGCTGATCTGAGTGTAGGAGAGGTGGGGGAAAAGCTTGATTTGCTAATGCGCATACTATATTTAAAATGCTTTGAACTTTTTGTTGATAAAAATACAGTACTTTGAGGTCAAATTAATCCCCCTTTTGGACATGGTGAAACATCTAAAATTCAATGCTTTTAACTATAGTATTTTATAGTAGCATATACTCAGTAAATTGTTTAGAAATCTATTAAAACTTGTTCTCGCTCAATCATGAATGTTGAAACTTAAGATGTTGAATATAAATGGAAACAGTGAAATTCAGGTGAGGACTGCGCTAACAGTTTATAAATGGTTAGAATAGAATAAATAGGATTATCTTAATTTTCATACTAGACGAGTGTTTGTATTCATAAATAAAAGTAAACTATGTATGACTTATTTTGCAGTAATATTTGGCGAAGATGTAGCCTTTGGTGGAGTCTTCAGGTGCACTGTTGGGTTGCGAGACAAATATGGTGAGTTAGCTGCTTCTGTACAAGCAATATTAGATTTAAAATCTTTCCTTTTCCTGCTATAGCTATGATCCTAGATGAGTCTTGTGGGGAAAATCATGTAAATGAGTTTGTTTTTGTTTTGATATAGCTGAAGATTAATGTTTTGAACAGATTTAATAATTTTGTTTAATAGGAATTTCCAAATTAGGCATTGAACTTGGCCTCATAAGTTTATAACTTAAATTTTATTTTCAACTAAGTTGGCTTGCAAAAAGTTGTTTTTGGCTTTTACAAGGATTCCAGGTTGTAGTGTCTCTTAAGATCAGATAAGATATATTTATCTTTACTCGCAACTAGTAACCTGTGGTCATTCATACCAACTGTATTGTTTCCATAAAGAAAATGAGGTAACATGTATTTCTGGATCCTGTGTATAATTGACCAGGAACTGAGTTTAGGCCCTATATTCAATTCGGTTTTAACACTTTTTTTTCCCCTCCCCCGAAGTATACCACTTTCTCATGTGGTTCAGCTAGCCAGTGTTAGAACCATACTTGAACTGTCCTTAAAACTTAATTCTTTTACTCATTTTTCTGGCCCTGCGTAGAAAGAGCCTGAAAAAATATTAGTTACCTTGTTCACAAATTAACCAGGATAGTCAGTTTTGTAACCTACTAGACATGAAAAGCATAACTTGAGAAACTGTATGGAAAATAAGATGTTACTTTATCCAAGAACTGAGTGATGTGGTAAATCTCATGAAGCTTGGCTTAGTAATGAGGGAAGACAGGAGGAAGTTTATTTAAAACACTTGGGAATCTTAACTGTTACTTCCTCTTGTGGAATCATTTGCTGTCTGAGCATCTCTTCAATGGCACATTCTCAAGAATCCTTTTGTCCCATTATAGGAATCTGGACTCAGAAATACAACTGATCTTTTTCTTTCAGTTGCCTGGGGAAAGGTTGGAATTCTCCTTGAATTATGCTGGTGTAATTCTGACTTCAGTGGAGTTGGTCCTGATTTGTGAGAGAAGAGTCAGGCTCATAGCTCTTTTGTTAGACTCTGTTCTTCTGGTTAATGGTGTTTTTTCTCAGAAAATGCAAAGACGTCCTTTCCGAATTTCTGCTTTACAATTGAAATAGCTCTCTTCTGGTTACCCATAGAATGTATGTTTTTTTTAACTTGGCTTTTGTGGTTCTAATAAAAAAAACATTATCAGAGTATAAAATGTCAGTGTTTCATGTACTACATGCTGGGTAATATCTATAGTTACCTGCATGGTGGTTAAGAGTAATAGGGGATAAGATAGTATGCATCAGTGATCGCCTTAAGCACATAAGGGAGACCATGTCTACACTGCCCTGCAATTCAGACTATGGGGATGTGGATTACAGCAAGCTCTGAAGTGCTGCGCTGTAACTCCCTTGTGTGGATGCTGTGGGCTGAACAAAAAGGTACCTAGTTCACATTGACTACTTTAATGTGAACTAGGAACTTTTTCGTTCACATGGGGAGTTACAGCACAGCATTCTGGTGTTTATGTAATTTACCCCACTGTAGTCCAAACTGTGGGGCAGTGTAGACCAGCCCTAAGCCTGTCTGACTTAACTAGGCATATCTTCTTTCTATGCCTCACCCTCTTTCTTACTATAACATTCAAGTAGGCTACCGGTCTATCTTTTATCTGTAACTTTGTTCGTGGTAGGCAAATTTTAAAAATCATAGCTACAGAAAGCAAACACCATAAATTTTTGAATACTAATATTTGCATTAGAATAAGATCTCTGTGACATTACATTTGGTTGCTGCAAAAATTAACACAAGATTTCAACAGGGAAATAAGCAGCAGGAGCAGATGGGTTCTCAAGCAAATATCCTGTTTCTGTGCAAATGTTTCTAGTAGTAAAGCACAAGGGAAAGCAAATACAAGTTATATTACCAGGAGACTGTTTACGCAGTGTATTGTGTATGCAAAAAATAAAGTCCTTAAGATCCTTTTGGCCCTCATTGGTAAGAATATCTTGTTTATTGTTGAAGGTTTTTTCCACTAACCAGCAAAACAGCAATAAGCAAATACAAGATCATTTGTCAATATTTATATCATACCAATGTGTTGGTGTAAAATGTGAGGGTGTTTTTATTTTTCCTCCTTTTTGTGTTTTTTTTCTGGTATATAATCATCAAGATCACTAGATGGCAGTCTGGCTCTGAAAGTAGTACTCTTAAGAGCAAGTCTGTAGTCCCTTTTTAATTAAATGCAGGGAGCAAGATCTAAATACCAATTTATATACTTGTAGGCAGAATTTAGTTTATTAATGGCTCAGAACTACCCAGATGTTACTCAATATCAAGACTACAGTGCAGAGAAGTTGGGGGGGGGGGAGAAGGGGAAGTATTTTAAAACAGATTTCTTCTTTCAGTGAGTCTAAATTAACTGTGTGCTATGAAAGCCAGTTAAACCGTACATGTATCTTATGCTTATCTCAGGAAGAAGGTGTCAAGAGGAAAAAAATAAAATCATTTTAAATCAGGTCAACACTTAAAGTGGCTTATGAGACTACATATAATTAAATACTTTAGCTTAGAATTTAAATGCACAGAAGTTAGTAAATAGAAGTTTGTTTCTCACAGCAGCTGTAACTTGTTAGTGTCTGAATTAAACCTATGGTAATTCTTCAGAGTCCCTTTGTGGCAGACCCAACTATGTATTGGTATTCGCACATGAACCCGCAAACACACTTTTTGCCACTTCTCAACAGTGAAGGTGTTGCTCTGGGACTCATGAGATATATGTATGGATGCCCTTATGGGGATAAGAGTAGAAAAGGTCATGCATGCCCTTTCCCTCTTTGTTCTGCCTCAGGACTTTATGGGCATTGGGTGGTCTATTCTTTCTCTTTTTTCATAAACGTGCTTGGGCATCAAATGTATGGCCCACAGCCTGTGTCAGGCCCACCTGGTGTATTTGTATTCTGCATGACCTGTTCAGACTGCAGAATGTCAGCTTCTGAAATACAATTCTAGCTTTCATGGTTGTGAGACCTTCCCAAATCAGAGTAAAAACGTTTACTTTCCTGAGTCTGTATATGGTTTGTGGCTTTGAGAGATGATCTCCCATGTCCCCTATTAATCTAATCAGAGTATGAAGTAAAGGACACTTTGTCAACATTAACTATTATATTGCTGATAATTTTAGTATCTGGATTGGGGAAAGGAGTGAGAAATCTAGTGGTGGGAGAGGAGGATTATTGTAGGGAAGGAAATGCAGAAGGAAGAAGAAAGAGACAGGAAAGACAAATAGACTAGAGGGAGGCAAGAGAAACAAAGAATAGTTGGGTGGGATGGGCTTATTTCCCAATGAATGTGACAATGAAGTAATTAAAGATGAAACTTTTAGTTACTAGTAAAGGCCAAATTCTATCCTGTTCCTTTAAATCTTCATGCTCACAGTAGAGAGTTCTGCTGTGAATGTAAGGGGATATAGAGTCTCAAAGCTGTGTTCAGGTCAATGGACTGTAACTAAAAGTGGAATTTAGCCTTCTTTACTGAGTAAATTTGACATGCTGGGGATTTTGTAAATAACTGTAGTGGCAGGCTTTAAGTGTACTGATCACTTGCTAATAAGTTTTCGCTACCATGCGAGGTTTATGCAGAGCATCTGCAGTTAGGTCATAGAGAACTGCTGGCTGAAGGGTCAAGAGTATTTCCCTGAGTGTTAATTTCTCCTTCAAAGATCCATAACTTCTAGGAAGAAGGATGGCAGTGCTCCATGTTGAGACTCTTGAAGACATTGCTGGGCTGGAACAGTGTGATACGGTCTTTAAAATTAGTCCTGTGTAATCCCCAGAGGGCCTCCCATTGTGAGGGGTATCACACATGATGCAGGCACACTTGAGGTCTGCATGCTCCGTAGGAGACATAGTCTTTTGTCTCTGATAAAGACAGTTGTGGTTTAAACTTTATATCCCTGGTCTTAGCCTGGTTCCCAAAGTACAGAAGCTGTAGTAGATTCATGAAGAAGACACTCTTAGATGCCTGACCATGCTAGAAAGCATGACGGGAACAACCAAAGTGGCCAACTCTTTCCCACGAGTGGAGTGGGAGGGACATTGGGTCACCAGGCTTCCTCTTGTCTCCCCAACAAGCAGGGATGGACTTTACCACACTGGACTGAAAATGTTCAATCGTCACTGATCCTGGGCTGAGGTTTGCAAAGGTAATAAGAAACTGAATTCTCACTACTTTTTATTTTTTTTATTCTTTTGGAGGGAAATTGCATCCCTAAGTTTTGAACTCCACAGTGTATTACTATGTCTGCTAGGGACTGACACCTGTCATTCCATATTCTTTTTGAAAATATGCTTATGATATGAATGACATAACTGAGGTATACTTTATGCAAGATGGCTTTTTGCCTCTGTTTTCACTAACAAGGTCAGCTCCCAGACTGCTGCGCTGGGCATCACAAAATGGGGAAGAGATGGCCAGCCCTCTGTGGAGATAGAGGTGGTTAGGGACTATTTAGAAAAGCTGGATGTGCACAAGTCCATGGGGCCGGACGAGTTGCATCTGAGAGTGCTGAAGGAATTGGCGGCTGTGATTGCAGAGCCATTGGCCATTATCTTTGAAAACTCGTGGCGAACAGGGGAAGTCCCAGATGACTGGAAAAAGGCTAATGTAGTGCCAATCTTTAAAAAAGGGAAGAAGGAGGATCCTGGGAACTACAGGCCAGTCAGCCTCACCTCAGGCCCTGGAAAAATCATGGAGCAGGTCCTCAAAGAATCAATCCTGAAGCACTTGCATGAGAGGAAAGTGATCAGGAACAGCCAGCATGGATTCACCAAGGGAAGGTCATGCCTGACTAATCTAATCGCCTTTTATGATGAGATTACTGGTTCTGTGGATGAAGGGAAAGCAGTGGATGTTTTGTTTCTTGACTTTAGCAAAGCTTTTGACACGGTCTCCCACAGTATTCTTGTCAGCAAGTTAAGGAAGTATGGGCTGGATGAATGCACTATAAGGTGGGTAGAAAGCTGGCTAGATTGTCGGGCTCAACGGGTAGTGATCAATGGCTCCATGTCTAGTTGGCAGCCGGTATCAAGTGGAGTGCCCCAAGGGTCGGTCCTGGGGCCGGTTTTGTTCAATATCTTCATAAATGATCTGGAGGATGGTGTGGATTGCACTCTCAGCAAATTTGCGGATGATACTAAACTGGGAGGAGTGGTAGATACGCTGGAGGGGAGGGATAGGATACAGAAGGACCTAGACAAATTGGAGGATTGGGCCAAAAGAAATCTGATGAGGTTCAATAAGGATAAGTGCAGGGTCCTGCACTTAGGACGGAAGAATCCAATGCACAGCTACAGACTAGGGACCGAATTGCTAGGCAGCAGTTCTGTGGAAAAGGACCTAGGGGTGACAGTGGACGAGAAGCTGGATATGAGTCAGCAGTGTGCCCTTGTTGCCAAGAAGGCCAATGGCATTTTGGGATGTATAAGTAGGGGCATAGCGAGCAGATCGAGGGACGTGATCGTTCCCCTCTATTCGACATTGGTGAGGCCTCATCTGGAGTACTGTGTCCAGTTTTGGGCCCCACACTACAAGAAGGATGTGGATAAATTGGAAAGAGTCCAGCAGAGGGCAACAAAAATGATTAGGGGTCTGGAACACATGAGTTATGAGGAGAGGCTGAGGGAGCAGGGATTGTTTAGCCTGCAGAAGAGAAGAATGAGGGGGGATTTGATAGCTGCTTTCAACTACCTGAAAGGGGGTTCCAAAGAGGATGGCTCTAGACTGTTCTCAATGGTAGCAGTTGACAGAACGAGGAGTAACGGTCTCAAGTTGCAGTGGGGAAGGTTTAGATTGGATATTAGGAAAAACTTTCACTAAGAGGGTGGTGAAACACTGAAATGCGTTACCTAGGGAGGTGGTAGAATCTCCTTCCTTAGAGGTTTTTAAGGTCAGGCTTGACAAAGCCCTGGCTGGGATGATTTAACTGGGAATTGGTCCTGCTTTGAGCAGGGGGTTGGACTAGATGACCTTCTGGGGTCCCTTCCAACCCTGATATTCTATGATTCATGTAAGATATCATTGGAAAGGTTATGATTTACTGAATGCGATTATCCAATTTGTATGCCTGTATCATTTCTGTATCTGAAGTTAGGAATATTGACTATATGAATATGAACAAGAGGCTGCTCGGCAGCTCTCCAACACCACTTTCTACAAGCTATTACCCTCTGATCCCACTGAGAGTTACCAAAAGAAACTACAGCATTTGCTCAAGAAACTCCCTGAAAAAGCACAAGATCAAATCCGCACAGACACACCCCTGGAACCCCGACCTGGGATATTCTATCTAATACCCAAGATCCATAAACCTGGAAATCCTGGGCGCCCCATCATCTCAGGCATTGGCACCCTGACAGCAGGATTGTCTGGCTATGTAGACTCCCTCCTCAGGCCCTACCCTACCAGCACTCCCAGCTACCTTCGAGACACCACTGACTTCCTGAGGAAACTACAATCCATCGGTGATCTTCCTGATAACAGCATCCTGGCCACTATGGATGTAGAAGCCCTCTACACCAACATTCCACACAAAGATGGACTACAAGCCGTCGAGAACGCTATCCCCAATAATGTCACGGCTAACCTGGAGGCTGAACTTTGACTTTGTCCTTACCCATAACTATTTTACATTTGGGGACAATGTATACCTTCAGATCAGCGGCACTGCTATGGATACCCGCATGGCCCCACAGTATGCCAACATTTTTATGGCTGACTTAGAACAACGCTTCCTCAGCTCTCGTCCCCTAACTCCCCTACTCTACTTGCGCTATATTGATGATATCTTCATCATCTGGACCCATGGAAAAGAAGCGCTTGAGGAATTCCACCATGATTTCAACAATTTCCATCCCACCATCAACCTCAGCCTGGTCCAGTCCACACAAGAGATCTACTTCCTGGAGACTACTGTACTAATAAACGATGGTCACATAAACACCACCCTATACCGGAAACCTACTGACTGCTATTCCTACCTACATGCCTCCAGCTTTCACCCTGACTACACCACACGATCCATTGTCTACAGCCAAGCTCTGCGATACAACCGCATTTGCTCCAACCCCTCAGACAGAGACAGACAGACACCTACAAGATCTCTATCAAGCATTCTTACAACTACAATACCCACCTGCAGAAATGAAGAAACAGATTGATAGAGCCAGACTTCCCAGAAGTCTCCTATTATAGGACAGGCCTAACAAAGAAAATAACAGAATGCCACTAGCCGTCACCTTCAGCCCCCAACTAAAACCCCTCCAACGCATTATTAAGGATCTACAACCTATCCTGAAGGATGACCCAACACTCTCTCAAACCTTGGGAGACAGGCCAGTCCTTGCCTACAGACAGCCCCCCAACCTGAAGCAAATACTCCCCAGCAACCACATACCACACAACAGAACCACTAACCCAAGAACCTATCCTTGCAACAAAGCCCGTTGCCAACTGTGCCCACATATCTGTTCAGGGGACACCATCATAGGGCCTAATAACATCAGCCACACTATCAGAGGCTCGTTCACCTGCACATCCACCAATTTGATATATGCCATCATGTGCCAGCAATGCCCCTCTTCCATGTACATTGGTCAAACTGGACAGTCTCTACGTAAAAGAATAAATGGACACAAATCAGATGTCAAGAATTATAACATTCATAAACCAGTCGGAGAACACTTCAGTCTCTCTGGTCACGCGATCACAGATATGAAAGTTGTGATATTACAACAAAAAAACTTCAAATCCAGACTCCAGCGAGAAACTGTTGAATTGGAATTCATTTGCAAATTGGATACAATTAACTTAGGTTACCTTGCATAATGACTTAGCCACTCCCAGTCTCTATTCAAGCCTATTTCCCCTTTTTGCCTACCCTCCCCCCCCCCAACGTTCTTGTTAAACCCTGGATTTGTGCTGGAAATGGCCCACCTTGATTATCATACACATTGTAAGGAGAGTGATCACTTTAGACAAGCTGTTAGCATCAGGAGAGTGGGGTGGGAGGAGGTATTTTTTTCATGCTTTGTGTGTATGTAAAAAGATCTTCTACACTTTCCACAGTATGCGTCCGATGAAGTAAGCTGTAGCTCACGAAAGCTTATGCTCAAATAAATTGGTTAGTCTCTAAGGTGCCACAAGTACTCCTTTTCTTTTTGACTATATATCTGTATTTCAACTGTGCTACTTCGGGTAACGCCCACTGCTAACACTTCAGGTACAACAATGGAAAAGCCAGATAGGGTGGATGGCCCATCAGCAAGGACAATGAACTGCAAAAGGCTTGGCCTTCCTGTGGACATTCCATATCGCCACTGACTCATGGACTCTGTGATTCTACAGAGTCAGGTGGTCTTGTGACCTGATACTAAAACGTTATCTGGGAATGTTACAAGACAAGGGAAGGGAGGTCAAGTTTGGGGAAACTGAAGGATTCCTGTCTTATGTAAATCCTATTTAAGGGTAGGGAGGAAGGCAAACAGGACTCCTCTCCATGGCCTGTCGTCCCAAGAAGAAAATCTGAAGGCAGGGGGGCATCCACACTGAGACGGGTGCAGTTGAAAGGGGATATAACTGGAACTCTGAACCATGGAAACTTTGCAACCTGTCTGCAACAATATCTAGGGTGAGAAATACTATTTGAAATTAATTTCTTTAGTGAAACTAGCTTAGTGTGTGTGGTTTCATTTGCTTAGTAATCTGCTTTTGTTCTGTTACCCCTTTTACTACTTATCTGCCTTTTATAGTTAATAAAATTTGTTTTGTTTAAACCCAGTTTCTGTCATTTCTAACGGGGGTGGGGCAAGAAGTGTGCAGGGGAGAGGCCAGGGGCTTGCCTCCCTGGCCAGGAGCTCAGGGGCAGGGCAGTGCAGGACAGTCCCAGGCCTGCAGGCTGTAGTTTGCCCACCTCTGGTCTAGGGTGTAGCATACTACACTGGAGACCTAGATTCAATTTCTGGCTCTGCCACTGCCTTCCTGCATTACTTTGGACAAATCCCATTCACTCTTTCTATACTTTCATTCCCCATCTGTAAATTGGAGATCACAATTAATCCCTCTTTGGTCTATTTGGATAGTAAGATGTTTGTAGGCACTGTCTCTTACTGGAATTAATTTGCAAACTGGATACAATTAACTTAGGCTTGAATAGAGACTGGGAGTGGATGTGTCATTACACAAAGTAAAACTATTCCCCCCCTCCCCCACTGTTCCTCAGACCTTCCTGTTAACTGCTGGAAATGGCCCACCTTGATTATCACTACAAAAGGTCCCCCCACACTCTCCTGCTGGTAATAGCTCATCTTAAGTGATCACTCTCCTTACAGTGTGTATGATAACACCCATTTTTCCATGTTCTGTGTGTATATAAAACTCCCCACTATATTTTCCACTGAATGCAGCCGATGAAGTGAGCTGTAGCTCACGAAAGCTTATGCTTATGCTCAAACTGGTTAGTCTCTAAGGTGCCACTAGTACTCCTTTTCTTTTTGTCTCTTACTATGTTTGTACAGTGCTTAACATAATTGGAGACCTGAATTACAGTGGAGTTCTTGGGCACTATTATAATATAAATGTTTACAAATTGAAGTCTAAAAATAGCCTCTCTTGAACACAAACATCTGAACAATATCCTTAAATTGTTTATGTGACACTTCCTGGGGGCACCCAGGGTACTGAAGCATTTTACTACACCTGCCCTTAGTGTGCAGAAGCTTTGTCTGTCCCTGCCTGGGATCAGTGCCCAGATAACACAAGCACTCTCTTCCCAATCTGCTAAGGACCTGCTGATCTTCTGCAGGTTAGTGATAGGCAACTTCCAGTCTCGGAGCCCTTCAAGCATTGCCCTGGAATGTTCTGCTGCTGTTCTCTGGGACATTCACAGAATTCACAGATCCACTGTTCTCAAAGGAACAGTACACCTCAGCTTACCTTGATCACTGCTCTGCTTAACTCATGGCACTTAAATTTGTTTATAGTGAAAACAAGTATAAACTTAGACATTCTTCCGTCTCAAAGATTAGCACACCCAAAATCTTTCTCTCAGCTTGTAACAGCCAGGCTCGCTGTGACCCTGTGACAAGCATGCTGGCTGCTGGTCTCCTAGGTGAAGGATACCATATATCTCCCTGCACTCTCCTGATATACCAGACTAATTATTGTATCTTAGTCATAAATAAGATTCCCCCTTCCTGCTCTGTGTTCCTTTTCTGGAGATTTTGCATAAATACCATGTTACACTTAAACTGCAACCCACCAGATAGCACTCTCAAGTGGTCCAGTTTATGGATCTAACAGTATCCTTATTTTATCATTAAAGTTTGTATTGGCTTTCAGATAAAGCTACAACAAAACTGTGAGGAGATTGTTTGTTTCTTTCTTTCTTTGTTTTCCATGTAGGAAAAACAAAAGAATAAGGAAGACGGAGAGGGGACGCATGCAAGGTATTTCAATGAGTGGAAAAAACACAAAATGGCAGGATTTGTCTATTTTCATCAAGTTAAAAGAAAACCGTTTATCTCTCATGATTTGTTGTCTTGTGATCCCACCTGTTCTAGCTAATAATGGTGAGTGATGGGAAGGTCTTCCAATAAGACCAATCCAGAACAATAGTCTGCCTGAAATTTAAGTTGGAGGTATCTGTTTCAAGTGATATTTTTCAAGGCCATAAAGCTAATTTCTGGATATCCCATTAAAGGAGTAAAGGGCTAGCTGTGAATGAAATCAACCCTTTTGAGAATGGTTTAATAGTGGGGATGGAATCACAGAAATGTAGGGCTGGAAGGGACCTCTAGCCATCATCAAACTCAGTCCCCTGCACTGAGGCAGGACTGAGTAAACCTAAACCATCCATCCCTGACAGGTGTTTTTCCAATTTGTTCTTAAACTTCCAGTGATGGGAATTCCACAATTTCCCTTGGAATCCTATTCCAGAGCTTAACTACCCTTCTACTTAGAAAGTTCTTCCTAATATCTAACCTAAATCTCCCTTGTTGCGGATTAAGCCCATTACTTCTTGTCCTGCCTTCAATGGACATGGAGAACAATTGGTCACCATCCTCTTCATAACAGCACTTTAATGTATTTGAAGACTGTTATCAAATCACCCCCTGTCGTCTTTTCTCAAGACTAAACATACCCCAATTTTTTCTTAACCTTGCCTTTATAGGTCAGGTTTTCTAAACCTTTCATCATTTTTTAGCTCTTCTTTGGACTGTCTCCAATTTGTCCACATCTTTCCTAAAGTGTGGTACCTGGAGAACTGGACACAGTAGTCCCCCTGAGGCCTCATCAGTGCTGAATAGAATGGGACAAATATCTCCTGTGTCTGACATTTCTGTTAATACACTCCAGAATGATGATAGTCTTTTTTTGTAACTGCATCATTTTGACTCTTTCAGTTTGTGATCCAAACCCCCAGATTCTTGTCAGCAGTAGTTGCGCATTTGATTTTTCCTTTCCAAGTGAAGTACTTCGCAGTTGTCTTTATTGAATTTCATCTTGTTGAATTTAAATCAATTCTCAAATTTGTCAAGGTCATCTTGAACTTTAATCCTGTCCTCCAAAATGGTTGCAACCCCTTCCAGCTTTGTGTCATCCACAAATTTTATAAGCATACTTTCCACTCCATTGTCTGAATCATTGATTAAAGTGTTGAACAGTATTGGACCAAGGATTGACCTCTCCACTAGACAGGCTTTTCCAGTTTGACAATGAACCATTGGTAACTATTTTTTAAGTTCAGTCTTTCAACCAGTTTTGTACTCACCATATATAATTTCATCCAGACTGCATATCTCTAGTTTGCTTATAAGAATGTTATGTATCACTGTGTGAAAAGCCTTACTAAAAATCAAAATATAGCACATCTCTTGCTTCACCAGTATCGGGTAGGTCAGTAACCCTGTTAAAGAAGGAAGTTAGGCTGGTTTGGTATGATTGTTCTTGACAAATCCAAGCTGGCTATTCATTACCAACCTATATATCCTCTAAGTGCTTACAAATTGATTGTTTAATAATTTGTTCCAGTAACTTTGATACCTGGAAAGATAGTCTGACAGGTCTAAAATTCCCGGGGTCCTCTGTCCCCCTTTTTACAGATAGGTACTAGGTTTGCACTTCTGCAGTCCACCAGTTCTCCAAGAGTTCTCAAAGATAATCACTCATGGTTCTGAGATTACTTCAGCTAGTTCCTTAAGAGCTCTAGGATGAATTTCCTGCCGCTTGAATACCTCTAACTTACTAAATATTCTTTACCCTGTTCTTTCCCAATTTTTCAAGTGTGTTCCTTTCTCCTTGTTAATATTAACTGTGTTGAGTATCTGGTCATCATTACTCCTTTTTAGTGGAGACCGAAGCAAAATAGATATTAAACACCTCAGCCTTCTTGATATCCGTTATTAGCTCTCCTTCCCCACTAAGTAGTAGACCTACACTTTCCTTCATCTTTCTCTTGCTGCTAATGTATTTAAAGCAGTGGCTCTCAACCTTTCCAGACTACTGTACCTCTTTCAGGAGTCTGATTTTTGTCTTGCAAATCAGCAAGTTCACTTACAAAAACAGATACAAGAATACAAAATTATCACAGCACACTATTACTGAAAAATGCTTTTTCTTTTTATCATATAATTATAAAGTAAATCAACTGAATATAAACATTGTACTTAAATTTCAGTGTATAGTATATGGAGCAATATAAGCAAGTTGTATGTATGAAATTTTAGTTTGTACTGACTTTACTAGTGCTTTTTATGTAGCCTCTTGTAAAACTAGGTAAATAACTAGATGAGTTGATGTACCCCCCGGAAGACCTCTGAGTACCCCCAGTAGTATGCATATCCCTGGTTGAGAACCACTGATTTAAGGAATCTCTTATTTTATATCCTTTTCTAGGTGTAACTCATTTTGTGCCATAGCTTTTCTGATTTTTGTCCCGACATACTTATGTTCTTTTGAACTTCTCCTTAGCAATTTGTCCATATTTCCACTTTTTGTTGGATTCCTTTTGAATTTGCCATCATTAAGAGCTTTTGAAGGAGCCATATTGGACACTTACTATTGTTTCTGTTTTTCCTTCATGTTTGAATGGCTTTCAGTTGTACCTTTTTAGTACAGTTTCTGTGAGAAACTATCAGCTCTTCTGAACTCCTTTTTTCCTTTAGCTTTTCTTCCCATAGGTCCTTACCTATCAGTTCTCTGAGTTTTAGTCTGCCTTTTTGGTGTCCATTGTCAGTATTCTGTTGCTCTCACTCCTTCCTTTCCTTAGAATCATGGAATTCGTCATGTCATATATGATCACTTTCACTCAAATTGTCTTTCACCTTCAGACTGACTACCAATTTCTCCCTTTTGGTCAGAATAAAGTCTAAAATGACTGTCCCCTGGTTGCGTCCTCCACTTACTAAAAAAAAAAAGCTGTGCCCAATACGTCCCAAGAACTTACTGGAAACTTTGTTTTATCATATTATTTTTCCAACAGGTGTCTGGATAGTTAGCCTTCCATTACTGTCAGGTCTTACGTTGAATATCTCTGGTATTCTAGAAATTCCTCATCCATCTCTTGTTCCTGATTTGGTGGTGTAGCAGACCCCTTAGCGTGACATCATCCCTAATTTTTTTACCTGTTTTATCGTTCCCCAGAAATTTTCAGGTGGTATGTCTCTCACTTTCTTCTGGACCTCAGAACAAGTATATATGTTGTTGATGTATAATGCAACGCTTCCTTCATTTTTATTCTGCCTTTCTTTCCTGAACAAGCTACATTCTTCTGTGCCATTATTCCAGTCATGTGACTTATCCCACCAAGTCTCTGTGATGCCAGTTAAGTCATAATTTAGCTAATGTACTAATTGTCATGCAGTCTAGAGCACCTTACAGCTTAGTTGCTATCTCAGGACAGACTGTCAGAAAACAAGGGCAGACACCCCAGACTAGTGGTATATTTTGTAAGTAGCTTTCACTAAGCCGGTAATAAATGTGAACTCCTGCATCACTTTACCAGTCTTACCCTGGAGTTACAGACACTCCCCTTAGCCTCTCCAGTCTATATTGCCACACAGACAAACTGAATTTTGTGATAAAAGGTTACTTAAACTTAAAATCACACTAATCTGGTTTCCAGTCCCAAGAGACCAGTCACTTATTCCAGATCAATTGGTACTCTGGATTGTTGCATCAAAGACGAGGCTGGCAGCCAAGCCTATAACTAACTCTAGGCTTATTAGCTAAGAGAAGGAAATGAGTTACTAAGTATGACTCACTTGTACATATCGTTTAACTGGTTTAACCAATCTATGATTACCAGTGGTGGCAGAGATGTAGTAATATACCAATTTATCAAAAGTCTTTCAGGGCTACTCAGAATAACTCTGGGGATCTCCATCTTCTTGTTTACTTATTCTGTCCTGTTAGAATCCAAACAGTCCAGAGATAAAGGATCTTTGAATCCATATTTATTGTATCTTCATACAGAAAGCAAGCTGTGTCTCTAACCACATGAGCTTTTCCTTTGAGGGTGAGGTGGGGAGTGCACTTCGACTTTTGATCTCCAGCTATATACATAATAACCACTTGCTTTGAAATTAGCATTTTCTGTTAGTCTTCAAGTCCTTCATTAGCATTTCACAAGGTTTTTGATGGGTTATTTAGTTATAAGGGTTTTTACCATCTAAATATTTTCTATTACATTATGACCGGAACAGATAAGTGAAAACATACAAGTAATATTCCACTAGTTTTCATGAAGTTTAAACATCTGAATATGTACTTATACATCTAACCATTACTTGGTTGGGACCCCTTGGGGTCGTGAGGTTATTACATGGGAGGTTGCAAGCTGCCAGCCTCCACCCCAAACCCTGCTTTGCCTCCAGCATTTATAATGGTGTTAAATATATAAAAAAGTGTTTTTTTAATTTATAAGGGGTGTCACACTCAGAGGCTTGCTATGTGAAAAGGGTCACCAGTACAAAAATCTGAGAATCCCTGCTCTAGCATGACCTGATCAGCTAGTGTCATACCCCTAATGCAAAAATTGTATATGAATGGGAGTCACTGATGCTTCTGAATACACCTCAGGGTTCTCCCATTCTTTATAAGGCATTAGCCACTACATTCTCCTTTCCCTGGTTATGAATTATTTCCATATTAAGTTCCTGTAGGGTTAAACTCCAATGAAGTAATCTTGAATTGGTACCCTTGGTTGGTGCAGCCATGTCAAAGGGGCATGATCGCTTAAAACATAAATTTTTTTCATTACGCAAATAAGGCTCAAGTTGCCTAAGAACCCGGACAATGGCATAGCAGTCTTTCTCAAAGACCACATAATCTTGTTCAGTGGGGGGTGAGTTTTTGTTTAAGTAGGCAGTAGGATTGCCTCTTGCTCCCTACTCCAACTTGGATCACTACCGTGCCTAAACCAGCATTGGAAGCATCAGTACACAGCACGAATGGTTAGCTGAAATCAGGGCTGACCAAAACAGGCTCTTTTTACACAAAGCCTCTTCTATGTTCTGGAAGCCTTTCTCACAGGCCGCTTTCCATATCACCTGGCCTAGTTTTATAAGGTCTGCTATGGGGGCTTTAATGTCACTAAACCCCTTTACAAACCTTCGGCAATAGTTGGCCAGACCAATAGAGGACTGGATCTGCTTCTTGGTTTGAGGGGCAGGCCGGCTCTGAATGGCCTCTACCTTTAGAGGGTTGGGGTGAACTAACCCACTGGCCATCTGTGTTGTAGGTAGGACACCTCTGCAGCCCCCATCTTGAAGTTGGAGATCTTGACAGTGAGGTTGGCTTCTCTGAGCCTTTGTAATGCAATTCACACATGGTCTTGCCAGGAGTTACTGAAGATAGCCAAGTCAATCATCTATATTGGCACTGGCAAATGTTTGTAACCCCTGCAGTACCTCATTAACAAGCTGCTGAAAAGTAGTCCCTGAATTTATTAATCCAAAAGCCATAAATTTAAATTCATATAGTCCAGATTCCATTACAAAAGCAGATTATTATTTATTTATTTATTTTTTTACTGGGCATCCGCATCTAAGAATTTGCCAGTACCCACAAATCAAATCTGGTGTGCTTATAAGTTTTGCCCCCGCAACAGGTCCCGTAAGTCCTCTCTTTGGGGTATAGGTTATGGGTCAGGCTAGGTGATAGCATTTAGTTTTTCTTTAATCTACACATCTTATGGCTTTGTATTTTTTTAGGTACCATTACAACAGCAGGAGCTTTTCGATGAAGGCCTTGTCTACACTGCCACTTTACAGCGCTGAAACTTTCTCGCTCAAGGGTGTTAAACACCCCCCTGAGTCCTGCAAGTTTCAGCACTGTAAAATGCCAGTGTAGATAGTGCACCAGCGCTGGGAGCTGCACTCCCAGTGCTGGGAGCTACTCATCTCATGGGGGTGGTTTTTTTACAGCATTGGAATGATGCCTCGACTACACAGCAACATTAAAGCACTGCTGTTTCCCTTTTTGTGATTACCCTCCTTTCAAGCATGCTTCCCTCCTCCTCCTGGAATTGTTTCTGCATTTCTCCTTTAGCCCAGTACGCTCTTCTAAGCGGTGGGTGGGGCCCTAAGGTTTGAATGGAGAGCACGGTCTTGTCAGTTAAACCTTGCTGTTTGGAAAATACCTGTTTTTGTGGTGCTTTAAAAGGGTGAGCATTTCCTGCTTTTGGGTTGAATTTAAACCTTCCCCAAACTCAATGCTTTCCAGAGAAGTTTCTCCCTTGCTCTCTTTGACCAAATCAGTTAAAGGGGTTCATGTTTTCTCATCACAATAAATCATGTTTACTGCTGTCTTCCTTTCCTGGTAAGCTTTTAATCTATAGATACTCACTGTGTGCGCATCTCCTCTGCCAGTGGGCTTCCTTACATTGTGTGTGACTTAATTCACTCTTTCAATGGCCTCTGAAGGTCTTTCCCAATAATCCTTTGTTTTTCCTCACAGGAATCAGCATTTACACCAGATCACCAATATCAAATGAACTTTCTTCATTAGGCCGTTCATACCAAACTATCCGGGTTTCCTGACTTTTCTTAAGGTTCTGTTAGACTAACTCCATCATAACCTCAAATTCTCTTTAAAATGAGTGACTTGTTTCCCTATTGGCTGCCCTGTTTCCTCAGTATTGCCCTTTCAAGAGCCTCAAATCAAATCAAGGGGTCCCCTCACCTGCCTCCCATAGAGGAGATCAAAGGGGGCAAACCCAATAGATTCTTGGGGAACACTTCTGTATGATTATAAAAACTAAGGAAGTAATAGGTCTGTCGTTTTCACACTGGGAGATGTAAATTTTTAGCATAGTTTTTATAGTTCCATTAAATCTTTCCACAAACCCATTAGTTTCTAGGTGATAAGGAGCAACTTTTGTATGCTTCACTCTATGTAATTCCTGTAACCTTTTAAAGAAAAGGAGTACTTGTGGCACCTTAGAGCCTAACCAATTTATTTGAGTATAAGCTTTCATGAGCTACAGCTCACTTCATCGCATGCATACTGTGGAAAATACAGAAGATGTTCTTATACATACAATCCGTGAAAAAATGGGTGTTTACCACTACAAAAGGTTTTCTGTCCCCCCACCCCACTCTCCTGCTCGTAATAGCTTATCTAAAGTGATCACTCTCCTTACAATATGTATGATAATCAAGTTGGGCCATTTCCAGCACAAATCCAGGTTCCCCCCCCCCCCCGCTTTTTTTCCCCACACACACAAACCCACTCTCCTGTTGGTAATAGCTTATCTAAGGGTATGTCTACACTATGAAATTAGGTCGAATTTATAGAATTCGGTTTTTTAGAAATCGGTTTTATATATTCGAGTGTGTGTCTCCCCATGGAAAATGCTCTAATGCATTAAGTGCATTAACTCGGCGGAGTGCTTCCACAGTACTGAGGCTAGAGTCGACTTCTGGAGCGTTGCACTGTGGGTTGCTATCCCACAGTTCCCGCAGTCTCCGCTGCCCATTGGAATTCTGGGTTGAGATCCCAATGCCTGATGGGGCTAAAACATTGTCGTGCGTGGTTCTGGGTACATATCGTCAGGCCCCCGTTCCCTCCCTCCCTCCGTGAAAGCAAGGGCAGACAATCATTTTGTGCTTTTTTTCCTGAGTTACCTGTGCAGATGCCATACTACGGCAAGCATGGAGCCCGCTCAGTTCGCTGTCACCGTATGTCTCCTGGGTGCTGGCAGATGCGGTACTGCATTGCTACACAGCAGCATCAACCCATTGCCTTGTGGCAGCAGATGGTACAATACGACTGGTAGCCGTCATCGTCATGTCCGAGGTGCTCCTGGCCACATCGGCCAGGAGCACCTGGGCAGACGTGCGCAGGGACTAAATTTGGAGTGACTTGACCAGGTCATTCTCTTTAGTCCTGCAGTCAGTCCTATTGAACCATCTTATGGTGAGCAGGCAGGCGATACGGATTGCTAGCAGTCCTACTGTACCATCTTCTGCCAGGCAGGCAAGAAATGAGGATGGCTAGCAGTCGTACTGCACCGTCTTCCGCCGAGCAGCCATGAGATGTGGATGGCTTGCAGTCCTTCTGCACCCTCTGCTGCCAGCCAAAGATGTAAAAGATAGATGGAGTGGATCAAAACAAGAAATAGACCAGATTTGTTTTGTACTCATTTGCTCCCCCCGTCCCCCGTCTAGGGGGCTCATTCCTCTAGGTCACACTGCAGTCACTCACAGAGAAGGTGCAGCGAGGTAAATCTAGCCGTGTGTCAATCAGAGGCCAGACCAACCTGCTTGTTCCAATAAGAACAATTACTTAGGTGCACCATTTCTTATTGGAACCCTCCGTGAAGTCCTGCCTGAAATACTCACTGATGTAAAGCCACCCCCTTTGTTGATTTTAATTCCCTGTAAGCCAACCCTGTAAGCCATGTCATCAGTTGCCCCTCCCTCCATCAGAGCAATGGCAAACAATCGTTCCACGCCTTTTTTCTGTGCGGATGCCATACTAAGGCAAGCATGGAGGCCGCTCAGCTCACTTTGGCAATTAGGAGCACATTAAACACCACACGCATTATCCAGCAGTATATGCAGCACCAGAACCTGGCAGAGCGGTACCGGGCGAGGAGGCGACGTCAGCGGTCATGTGAGTGATCAGGACATGGACACAGATTTTTCTGAAAGCATGGGCCCTGCCAATGCATGCATCATGGTGCTAATGGGGCAGGTTCATGCTGTGGAACGCCGATTCTGGGCTCGGGAAACAAGCACAGACTGGTGGGACCGCATAGTGTTGCAGGTCTGGGACGATTCCCAGTGGCTGCGAAACTTTCGCATGCATAAGGGCACTTTCATGGAACTTTGTGACTTGCTTTCCCCTGCCCTGAAGCGCATGAATACCAAGATGAGAGCAGCCCTCACAGTTGAGAAGCGAGTGGCAATAGCCCTGTGGAAGCTTGCAACGCCAGACAGCTACCGGTCAGTCAGGAATCAATTTGGAGTGGGCAAATCTACTGTGGGGGCTGCTGTGATGCAAGTAGCCAACGCAATGAAAGATCTGCTGATATCAAGGGTAGTGACCCTGGGAAATGTGCAGGTCATAGTGGATGGCTTTGCTGCAATGGGATTCCCTAACTGTGGTGGGGCCATAGATGGAACCCATAACCCTATCTTGGCACCGGATCACGAAGCTGGCGAGTACATAAACCGCAAGGGGTACTTTTCAGTAGTGCTGCAAGCTCTGGTGGATCACAAGGGACGTTTCACCAACATCAACGTGGGATGGCCGGGAAAGGTACATGACGCTCGCATCTTCAGGAACTCTGGTCTGTTTCAAAAGCTGCAGGAAGGGACTTTATTCCCAGACCAGAAAATAACTGTTGGGGATGTTGAAATGCCTATATGTATCCTTGGGGACCCAGCCTACCCCTTAATGCCATGGCTCATGAAGCCGTACACAGGCAGCCTGGACAGTAGTCAGGAGCTGTTCAACTACAGGCTGAGCAAGTGCAAAATGGTGGTAGAATGTGCATTTGGACATTTAAAAGCGCGCTGGCGCAGTTTACTGACTCAGTTAGACCTCAGCGAAACCAATATTCCCACTGTTATTAGTGCTTGCTATGTGCTCCGCAATCTCTGTGAGAGTAAGGGGGAGACGTTTATGGCGGGGTGGGAGGTTGAGGCAAATCGCCTGGCTGCTGGTTACGCGCAGCCAGACACCAGGGCGGTTAGAAGAGCACAGGAGGGCGCGATACGCATCAGAGAAGCTTTGAAAACTAGTTTTCATGACTGGCCAGGCTACGGTGTGAAAGTTCTCTTTGTTTCTCCTTGATGAAACCCCCTGCCCCTTGGTTCACTCTACTTCCCTGTAAGCTAACCACCCTCCCCTCCTCGCTTCGATCACCGCTTGCAGAGGCAATAAAGTCATTGTTGCTTCACATTCATGCATTCTTTATTCATTCATCACACAAATAGGGGGATGAGTACCAAGGTAGCCCAGGAGGGGTGGTGAAGGAGGGAAGGAAAATACCACACAGCACTTTAACAGTTTACAACTTTAAAATTTATTGAATGCCAGCCTTCTTTTTTTTGGGCAATCCTCTGTGGCGGAGTGGTGGGGCCCCCCGACCGCGTTCTTGGGCGTCTGGGTGTGGAGGCTATGGAACTTGGGGAGGAGGGTGGTTGGTTACACAGGGGCTGTAGTGGCAGTCTGTGCTCCAGCTGCCTTTGCTGCAGCTCAGCCATACACTGGAGCATACTGGTTTGATCCTCCAGCAGCTTCAGCATTGAATCCTGCTTCCTCTCATCATGCTGCCGCCACATTTGAGCTTCAGCCCTGGCTTCAGCCTGCCACTTACTCTCTTCAGCCCGCCACCTCTCCTCCCGGTCATTTTGTGATTTCCTGCACTCTGACATTATTTGCCTCCACGCATTCGTCTGTGCTCTGTCAGTGTGGGAGGACAGCATGAACTCAGAGAACATTTCATCATGAGTGCGTTTTTTTTCTTTCTAATCTTCACTAGCCTCTGGGAAGGAGAAGATCCTGTGATCATTGAAACACATGCAGCTGGTGGAGGAAAAAAAAAGGGATAGTGGTATTTAAAAAGACACATTTTATAAAACAGTGGCTACGCTCTTTCAGGGTAAACCTTGCTGTTAAGATTACATACATAGCACATGTGCTTTCATTACAAGGTCGCATTTTGCTTCCCCCCACCGCGTGGCTACCTCCTCAACCCTCCCCCCTCCCCGTGGCTAACAGCGGGGAACATTTCTGTTCAGCCACAGGCAAACAGCCCAGCAGGAACGGGCTCCTCTGAGTGTCCCCTGAAGAAAAGCACTCTATTTCAACCAGGTGACCATGAATGATATCTCACTCTCCTGAGGATAACACAGAGAGATAAAGAATGGATGTTGTTTGAACGCCAGCAAACATCCACTGCAATGCTTTGTTCTACAATGATTCCCGAGTACGTGTTACTGGCCTGGAGTGGTAAAGTGTCCTACCATGGAGGACGCAATAAGGCTGCCTTCCCCAGAAACCTTTTGCAAAGGCTTTGGGAGTACATCCAGGAGAGCCACGAATGCCAGGGCAAATTAATCCTTTCACATGCTTGCTTTTAAACCATGTATAGTATTTTAAAAGGTACACTCACCGGAGGTCCCTTCTCCGCCTGCTGGATCCAGGAGGCAGCCTTGGGTGGGTTCGGGAAGTACTGGCTCCAGGTCCAGGGTGAGAAACAGTTCCTGGCTGTCGGGAAAACTGGTTTCTCCGCTTGCTTGCTGTGAGCTATCTACAACCTCATCATCATCATCTTCTTCGTCCCCAAAACCTGCTTCCGTGTTGCCTCCATCTCCATTGAAGGAGTCAGACAACACGGCTGGGATATTGGTGGCTGAACCCCCTAAAATGGCATGCAGCTCACCATAGAAGCGGCATGTTTGGGGCTCTGACCCGGAGTGGCCGTTCGGCTGTCTGGTTTTCTGGTAGGCTTGCCTCAGCTCCTTAAGTTTCAGGCGGCACTGCTTCGGGTCCCTGTTATGGCCTCTGTCCTTCATGCCCTGGGAGATTTTGACAAATGTTTTGGCATTTTGAAAACTGGAAGGGAGTTCTGATAGCATGGATTCCTTTCCCCATTCAGCGATCAGATCCTGTACTTCCGGCTTGGTCTATACTGCAGCTCTTTTGCGATTCTGGGACTCCATCATGGTCACCTCTGCTGATGAGCTCTGCATGGTCACCTGCAGCTTGCCACGCTGGCCAAGCAGGAAATGAGATTCAAAATTTCGTGGTTCTTTTCCTGTCTACCTGGCTAGTGCATCTGAGTTGAGAGCGCTGTCCAGAGCAGTCACAATGGAGCACTCTGGGATAGCTCCCGGAGGCCAATACCGTCGAATTGTGTCCACAGTACACCAAATTCGAGCCGGCAAGGCCGATTTAAGCGCTAATCCACTTGTCAGAGGTGAAGTAAGGAAATCGATTTTAAGAGCCCTTTAATTCGAAATAAAGGGCTTCATCGTGTGGACGGGTGCAGGTTTACATCGATTTAACGGTGCTAAATTCGACTTAAAGCCCTAGTGTAGACCAGGGCTCAAGTGATCACTCTCCTTACAATGTGTATGATAATCAAGGTGGGCCATTTCCAGCACAGATCCAGGGTTTAACAAGAAAGTCTGAGGAAGGGGGGGGAGGAAAAAAGAAGGGGAAATAGGTTACCTTGCATAATGACTTAGCTACTCCCAGTCTCTATTCAAGCCTAAGTTAATTGTATCCATTTTGCAAATGAATTCCAATTCAACAGTTTCTCGCTGGAGTCTGGTTTTGAAGTTTTTCTGTTGTAGTATCGCAACTTTCATGTCTGTGATCGCGTGACCAGAGAGATTGAAGTGTTCTCCGACTGGTTTATGAATGTTATAATTCTTGACATCTGATTTGTGTCCATTTATTCTTTTACGTAGAGACTGTCCAGTTTGTCCAATGTACATGGCAGAGGGGCATGCGATTACAGATTCCCCCCGCTTCCTCAGACTTTCTTCTTAAACCCTGGATTTGTGCTGGAAATGGCCCACCTTGATTATCATACACATTGTAAGGAGAGTGATCACTTTAGATAAGCTATTACCAGCAGGAGAGTGGGATGGGGGGAGAGAAAACATTTTGTAGTGGTAAACACCCATTTTGTCATGGTTTGTATGTATAAGAACATCTTCTGTATTTTCCACGGTATGCATCCGATGAAGTGAGTTGTAGCTCACGAAAGCTTATGCTCAAATAAATTGGTTAGTCTCTAAGGTGCCACAAGTACTCCTTTTCTTTTTGCAAGTACATACTAACACGGCTGTTACTCTGAAACCTGTAACCTTTTAAAGACTTCAGACATGAAGTTTTCACCATGGTCTGACAAGTTTTCTCTGGGAAAACCTACTCTGCTGAAAATGGTGAATAAAGCTGTAGCTGTTAGGATATAGATATTCAGGCCTGTCTGCAAAGGCCTGTACTTTAAGAATTTAGGTGTATTCTTATCACTTGGCTAGTTAGAGGTATAAAAGAAAGAATCAAAATTGCTGTCTGCCAGTGTAAGGTCCTTCTCTTACTGTGACAGTCTGAGGCTCTGTTCTTAGATTAAGGCCTTTGGCTAAGCAACAGAGGCAGCCATAAGCTGGGAAGCGAATGGTCAGATCCTCACATTCCAAACCAGTCACATTGAAAGAAGGTGCTATTGGGCTGTTAGGAATACAATCCTGTCCTGATGGTGCCTATCACCTCCAGAGAAAGGGAAGTGCCTAGAAAATGTAAAAGGAAACTTAGTTTGATAGCATCCTGTCTGGCAAGAATCACTTATCAATAGCTGGGATGTGAAATCCTCACTTCTGTATTGTTTTGTCATGATAGTTCCCACTTTGCTATTGTTTGTCTGTATAATCTCTGTCTGGTTCTGTGATTGTTTCTGTCTGCTGTATAATTAATTTTGCTGGGTGTAAACTAATTAAGGTGGTGGGATATAATTGGTTGCATAATCATGTTACAATATGTTAGGATTGGTTAGTTAAATTTCAGGAAAATGATAAAAGTATAGCTAAGCCGAACTCAAGTTTTACTATATAGTCTGCAGTCAATCAGGAAGTGAGTGGGTGTGTGTGGGGAAAATGGGAACAGGGAATGGGGGTAAGGAAATTGGAATCATGTTTGGCTAAGGGCAGGAATGGGAACAGGGACACAGGTGTAAGGCTCTGTGGTGTCAGAGCTGGGAAGGGGGACACTAAGGAAGGAAACTGGAATCATGCTTGCTGGAAGTTCACCCCAATAAACATCGAATTGTTTGCACCTTTGGACTTCAGGTATTGTTGCTCTCTGTTCATGCGAGAAGGACCAGGGAAGTAAGTGGGTGAAGGAATAAGCCCCCTAACAGTAGCCACTGATTCAAATTCAATATTAAAGAAGGCTGTGGCTTCAGGATACCTAGTGGCAGAATCCCCCATAAGAAATATATATCTCTTTCCATTCCTGGAAAGTTTAATGAGAGATCCCACAATATCTGCAGACACTCTGGCAAATGCCTCTTTAATAATGGGAAAAGGCTGCAGTGGCGCTTTGCAATGTCCCTTTAATCCCTTACGCTTCTGACATAAGTCACAACTTTTATAATAATCTTTTACTGTCTCAAACATGTGAGGCCAATAGAAATTCTGTTTCAGTCTTTCAGTTTTTTCCCCCACTCCTGACTGTTCTGCAAATGGGCAGTCATGGGCTATCTGGATTAATTCTCTCCTGTATCTTTCAAGTACAACTACCAGCTTGCAAATCTTACCAGGGTACCTCTTCTTCCCTATCGGAGCTTCCCTACAGAAAAACCTTGCATAAAAAAATCTACCTTTTTCCTTCCCCAGCTGGGGCATCATTCTGAGCTGCAATCCTCTCTTCTTCCAAAGAAGTATCAGCTTGCTGAGCAGTCACAAACTCCTTTTACGTTTCACTTCAGCCCAGAGCAGACTCTGGTACAACAGAAGAATTTTCAAGTTCCTCCACAAAAGGTAAGGAGCTGTCCTCCTCCGACAAGAACTTGAGGGCATTTCCTCCCCTTCCCAGACTTGCTTGCTGACCACAGACAAAGAAGGTGAATCAGATCCGCACTTTCCCTGGGATCTTGTTACAACATTAACATGCTTAGACATGGCTAAAAATAAAATGTTATCTATTAAAATATCAGTGGGCAGCAAATTCCTGATGCTAACCACACTATCACCTGTAAAATCTTCCCACTTAAGGTGCACTTTAGCCACAGGCACAGTCACAGAAAATTCAGCCAAAGCTAAAATATTTTCACTTTTGCCAGGAGGTCTTCCCTCTTCCCTTACCAAACTTTCTTTAACCAAAGTGACTTGTGATTCAGTCTCTCTCCACTCTGTGCATTCAATGCCATTCACTCTAGCACTCTTAAATTCTTCACTACCTTCCCAAGACTCAAGTCCTAATATAGTTTGAGGCTATTCTCCTCCTCTGCAGTTTCCTCAAGGAAATCAAGGTGGTAGCATTAGCACTCTCAGTGCGGGTTATGGGTGCAGATTGTGGGGTAACCTTAAGTTTTGGACAGTTTTTGGTTTTATATGGCATGGAGCCCCACAGTGGTGGCAGACTACCTGCTTTCTCTTAAACATTCTTTTAAAACTGGTGCATGATCTGAAACTGTTATGAGATCAGCAGTACTTGAATTTTCCATACATGCTGTCATGGTTATAGGGCTAGCTGCATCTCTGTTCCCTCTCTGAGTATACCCACTTGGAAGTCTGACTTCTTGCCTTTACTTCTGAGGCAGAATCAGTTGAGTCTCCCACTCTTAGATCAGGTCTGGAGTTATGGTACCTTGTATATCAACCATGCTTAGCCCCCTGATGGAAGCCGAGGAAGGCCTAATTTCTTAAGACACATCATCAGGTCCTGGGTGGCAGCCTGACTGAGTTTGACAGCTGTTCCCTTGGGTTTTGTCTATACAAATACTTACTTTGCTGCATGCTGCGGTGTGAATCTACCCTACGCTAGCCTGCTGTGCACTAAGTATTTATGTAAACCCTGCTGGTGCACACAGATACTTCATGTGCAGCAGGCTAAACATGCTGGCATGCTGCAAACCAAGTGTTCATGGTATGTGAACCCTTAGAGGGAGTGAGTCTATTTTTATCGAGCTAGTGTTCCTTTGTCTTCTCAGTTCTTGGGCATTTTAGCCCTGCTAGTCCAAAACTAGTTTGGTGGGATTAGTAGGCGGTTGAACCAGTCTTTTCAGGGCCAATGGCTCTTCCACTGTGCTGTAACAAGCCCCAGTTGTTTGCTGGGAGATGTCTGATTTCAAATAATTCTTTTATTGCCTTGCATGTTTCCCAAAAACATTGATTTACCCATGTATAGTTATACAGTAAACATCCCAGTAATCAGGACACCTTACAATATTTATGAAGTATTCTAGATCAGTCACACTTCCTCCATGTGTGCTTTAATCTCTCACAGTATAGATTGCAAATAAAAAGTCAACCTTTGATTCTAAGAATACGTATTTTTGTTCATAATGAGTGGAATAATGACACATCATGTTTTCCCTTTAGCTCCTCAACACCTTTTGAAAATCTATTAAGGTGCAGGCTTGTCACAGGATGACAGAAAAGTTATAACCGCAAAATTCAAGTTTTTGTCTTTTGCTTTATAAAGGTGTCTCTGCTAGCTAATCGGTAATTATGAATGGAAAACAAAACAAGAAAATGAAGGCTGATGTCTGTAAATTAAGAAAATATTTAACAGAATGCTTAAACTTAACCCCCCCCCGCAAACTGGTAAATATAATACTTCCTAAAGACATACAATATTGTTTTACAGGAGTGAAATATTTGCAAACAAGAATATGGAAAAGAATAAATTCTTCTCACTTTGATACGTTTCTGAACAAATCATTATTTTTCTTTTTCTAAGGGAATGGAAAGCAGAAACCAAAGTTATGCAAAGTCTATTACTTTATTATTTGAATTGATTTATCTGAGAATTTAAGTAATCTTGTTCTCTTTCTGAGAGAGGAAGGGGAAAAAAGATGGAAGAACAACTTTACCATACATGGAAAGGAAGTCAGATGCCTCTAATAAATATAGAAGAAAAATGTACATAGAGTATCTTGAATAATAAGGGAATGACATTTATATACCCTCTTAAACGGAATGATTTTTTTCTTTAATTTCAACGGTCTGATCAAATCTTTTCATGAAATAGGAAATAATGACTGATTTAAAAGAGAAAAACCTCCCAACAGTGCTAAGGAAATAAACTTGACATCTTAGCAGTTGTTAAATCATATTTATTCACATTAGAGGTTTCCCAGGAGTGCTGGTTCTGTCAGTGGGCCAAGTGTAGCCCAGACAGATTGTGGAGAATTCAATCTTGATTAGACAGCTATTGAGGCAAGTGCCTTTTTCATTGGGTAGACTATGGTGACTAGGTGCTTTAAAGATTAGAACCTGCTAGGCTCCTATTTTTCATTTTGGAACTTAATTCGTTCATATACAAATCAGTAAAAATGAGTAAGGAACCTAATCTGTCAGCTGTAATTTTCAGTGTATTTTTTCCTAACAAAAGGAAACAAAAACATCTTGGTCCTTTGTTATTGGACATAACATGATAATAGCATGCAGCAGCAATCTATATAGTTAAAGATGCGTAGAGGTTTCCATTCAGACGCTTCTTCCCATCTCCTGTCTTTTTTGCTCATAATTTGCAAAAATACTTTTTTTTTTAACTGAAATATTCAAGTCTTTGATTCTGCCTGAAGATGACTGTTCCCGAAAGTGTGTGTGTGTGTGTGTGAGAGAGAGAGTGTTAATAATGCTTTATAAAGAAGTCTGTGGGATAGTGGGTGTGGAAAAAGACTATTTTCCATAAAGTATAAGTATTTATTTATTATGATCAGCTTGACAAGTGAAATGACATGGTCTAAAAAGTTGGGATTTGGCTTGGAAGTAGCCCATATTTAAAAGAAGAACCTCTGAGTTTGATTTCATTTGACTGAGTTAATAACCTCTGAAAAACTCAGACTATGCATGCACAGTTGATTTCACATTGTTTGGGGTGCCATTATTGTAAAGGACCCAATCCAGTTGCCCCACTGTTGACAGGAGTCTTTTAATTGACTTTAATGGGAGTTGGCTTAGGCCAAAAGAATGTAGTTTAGGTGCACTAAGTGACTGGTCTAATTATGCAGCAAGAAGTTTTGTAGCAGTGAGGATAGCTAAACATTGGAACAGCTTACCAGGGGCGGTTGTGGACTCCCCATCACTTGGAGTCTTTAAAATGAGGTTCAATAGCTTTCTAAAATATGTTTTAATCCAGTTTCTGGGAAAAAATTCCATGGCCAGTGTGTGCAGAAGGACAGTGTAGATAGTCATAATCTGTTCTGGTCTTTGAATGTATGAAGTGTACTGAAGGTTGGCATGGGCAGAGGTAAAGGACTGTCAGGAACCCTGGGTCAGTCTCTGCAGAGCTTGTAGGATGCACAGTGATTGGGAAAGGAAAAGGTGAGGACCTTTAAAAGGGTTTGTAGGCCAGAGTTCTGCTCTTCTCTACCCTAAGACTCCATGATAGAGTAAATTCCAATGAAATAAGAAAAGGAGTACTTGTGGCACCTTAGAGACTAACCAATTTATTAGAGCATAAGCTTTCGTGAGCTACAGCTCACTTCCTCAGATGCATATCGTGGAAACTGCAGCAGGCTTTATATATACACAGAGAATATGAAACAATACCTCCTCCCACCCCGCTGTCCTGCTGGTAATAGCTTATCTAAAGTGATCATCAGGTGGGCCATTTCCAGCACAAATCCAGGTTTTCTCACCCTCCACCCCCCCACACAAACTCACTCTCCTGCTGGTAATAGCTCATCCAAACTGACCACTATTCAAGTTTAAATCCAAGTTAAACCAGAACATCGGGGGGGGGGGGGTAGGAAAAAACAAGAGGAAACAGGCTACCTTGCATAATGACTTAGCCACTAGAATCATAGAATATCAGGGTTGGAAGGGACCCCAGAAGGTCATCTAGTCCAACCCCCTGCTCAAAGCAGGACCAATTCCCAGTTAAATCATCCCAGCCAGGGCTTTGTCAAGCCTGACCTTAAAAACCTCTAAGGAAGGAGATTCTACCACCTCCCTAGGTAACGCATTCCAGTGTTTCACCACCCTCTTAGTGAAAAAGTTTTTCCTAATATCCAATCTAAACCTCCCCCACTGCAACTTGAGACCATTACTCCTCGTTCTGTCATCTGCTACCATTGAGAACAGTCTAGAGCCATCCTCTTTGGAACCCCCTTTCAGGTAGTTGAAAGCAGCTATCAAATCCCCCCTCATTCTTCTCTTCTGCAGGCTAAACAATCCCAGCTCCCTCAGCCTCTCCTCATAACTCATGTGTTCCAGTCCCCTAATCATTTTTGTTGCCCTTCGCTGGACTCTCTCCAATTTATCCACATCCTTCTTGAAGTGTGGGGCCCAAAACTGGACACAGTACTCCAGATGAGGCCTCACCAATGTCTCACTCCCAGTCTCTATTTAAGCCTAAATTAATAGTATCCAATTTGCAAATGAATTCCAATTCAGCAGTTTCTCGCTGGAGTCTGGATTTGAAGTTTTTTTGTTTTAAGATAGCGACCTTCATGTCTGTGATTGCGTGACCAGAGAGAGATTGAAGTGTTCTCCGACTGGTTTATGAATGTTATAATTCTTGACATCTGATTTGTGTCCATTTATTCTTTTACGTAGAGACTGTCCAGTTTGACCAATGTATATGGCAGAGGGGCATTGCTGGCACATGCTGGCATATATCACATTGGTGGATGTGCAGGTGAATGAGCCTCTGATAGTGTGGCTGATGTTATTAGGCCCTGTGATGGTGTCCCCTGAATAGATATGTGGGCACAATTGGCAACGGGCTTTGTTGCAAGGATAAGTTCCTGGGTTAGTGGTTCTGTTGTGTGGTATGTGGTTGTTGGTGAGTATTTGCTTCAGGTTGCGGGGCTGTCTGTAGGCAAGGACTGGCCTGTCTCCCAAGATTTGTGAGAGTGTTGGGTCATCCTTTAGGATAGGTTGTAGATCCTTAATAATGCGTTGGAGGGGTTTTAGTTGGGGGCTGAAGGTGACGGCTAGTGGCGTTCTGTTATTTTCTTTCTTAGGCCTGTCCTGTAGTAGGTAACTTCTGGGAACTCTTCTGGCTCTATCAATCTGTTTCTTTACTTCTGCAGGTGGGTATTGTAGTTGTAAGAAAGCTTGACAGAGATCTTGTAGGTGTTTGTCTCTGTCTGAGGGGTTGGAGCAAATGCGGTTGTATCGCAGAGCTTGGCTGTAGACGATGGATCGTGTGGTGTGGTCAGGGTGAAAGCTGGAGGCATGCAGGTAGGAATAGCGGTCAGTAGGTTTCCGATATAGGGTGGTGTTTATGTGACCATTGTTTATTAGCACTGTAGTGTCCAGGAAGTGGATCTCTTGTGTGGACTGGACCAGGCTGAGGTTGATGGTGGGATGGAAATTGTTGAAATCATGGTGGAATTCCTCAAGGGCTTCTTTTCCATGGGTCCAGATGATGAAGATGTCATCAATATAGCGCAAGTAGAATAGGGGCTTTAGGGGACGAGAGCTGAGGAAGCGTTGTTGTAAATCAGCCATAAAAATGTTGGCATACTGTGGGGCCATGCGGGTACCCATAGCAGTGCCGCTGATCTGAAGGTATACATTGTCCCCAAATGTGAAGTAGTTATGGGTAAGGACAAAGTCACAAAGTTCAGCTACCAGGTTAGCCGTGACATTATCGGGGATAGTGTTCTTGACGGCTTGTAGTCCATCTTTGTGTGGAATGTTGGTGTAGAGGGCTTCTACATCCATAGTGGCCAGGATGCTGTTATCAGGAAGATCACCGATGGATTGAAGTTTCCTCAGGAAGTCAGTGGTGTCTCGAAGGTAGCTGGGAGTGCTGGTAGCGTAGGGCCTGAGGAGGGAGTCTACATAGCCAGACAATCCTGCTGTCAGGGTGCCAATGCCTGAGATGATGGGCAATAACTTGATTGTCATGCACATTGTGTAAAGAGTTGTCACTTTGGATGGGCTATCACCAGCAGGAGAGTGAATTTGTGTGGGGGGGTGGAGGTTGAGAAAACCTGGATTTGTGCTGGAAATGGCCCACCTGATGATCACTTTAGATAAGCTATTACCAGCAGGACAGTGGGGTAGGAGGAGGTATTGTTTCATATTCTCTGTGTATATATAAAGCCTGCTGCAGTTTCCACGATATGCATCTGAGGAAGTGAGCTGTAGCTCACGAAAGCTTATGCTCTAATAAATTGGTTAGTCTCTAAGGTGCCACAAGTACTCCTTTTCTTTTTGCGAATACAGACTAACACGGCTGTTACTCTGAATCCAATGAAATAGTTATAATCGACTTGTCTAAAACTTAACTGAAGCTTCAGTTGTTTAACTTTACTCCTGAGGTGGGTGAAATGATCCATATTGTACAGTCTGCACACAGCCACGTCTGCAATGGAAGATAGCAGCTTTTAAACTGTGCTGATCTACAGCACACAATGGTTCAGGGCAGAAAATGAATCAGTCCTTCTCCAAGGGAAACAACAGTGGAGTTTTAGGTTAAGTAGATTTTAAATAATCCGTTTGAATTTATCCAGGACACTGGGGCTAATAACAAAACTGCTGTATAAAGTGATAGCAATTTAACAACTATAACTGGTCAGGTCTTTGGTTTTAAGTCTCGCCTGTAAGGTAGCTTTTCTTGCAGCACAGTACCCTCTAAAGTTATGGCACTGGTTCGGTACTGACTCAGAGGGAAGAAACTCCATACTAAATCACTGACGCAGCTGCTTATAACACTTGGGTCTTCTTTGAAAATCTCCGATTAAAGCAGCCCCAAGCCTGATGCTGCTTAGCTTGTGAAAAGAGACAAGGTTAGAGCCTCAGGTGGTATGACTGCACTGCTGCAGAGAGAGGATTTGATGTTTTAATGTCTTGCTTTCAGCATAAAATTCAAAAATAGAGAGAACCATTATATCACTAGTGGTTGAAGACTTAAACATTTACAGGTTTTGATCTGTTTGTTTTCAGCGTGTGTACAGTCACAACAGTTATGATGCCACAAAAACTTTTCTGTCTCGGGAAGACAATGTCATGAGTAAAAGATTCTGTTAAAATGGCTGTGTTTCTCCTTTGGGTGGGAGGCAGCATTAATCATTTATGGGTGCTGAGGTATAATGTGTTGTCATCCTGTTTTAAAGATTACAAGGAAATTTCTGTCAGGCTCAGCTTTCTCTGGTCCACATATAAATATTGAGGTATATATTTTGGTGAGGGACCCAGTAGTTGGTTTAAAAAATAATTACATTTACTCAGCTGGTGTTGTATTTTTTTCTGTAATATTTTCAAGTTTTTGAGATTTACTTTATTAAATACTTCTTCCAGATGAGCCTGTTTACTTGTTTGACATATATACCTAGCCCTGTTTACAAGTGGTTGGGGAGGGGGAATTACCAATTTTCATGCAGCTTTATTTGTCATAGTGTTTCCTTCACTTCTTGAAAAAGGGCACCAACCTGTTCAGATGGCTGAGGTTAGGGCTGTTTATAAAGCTAGGCAGGTTAATTGAAATTGGCAGCACCATAATGCCTTCCTTGGAGGCTGACGGACATGGTTTCAGATAACATAGGGATACTGTTTTCACCTATAGCCAAAAGTCAGCTTGAGGAATTTGTATGCCCTTGTTTTGAGCTGTCTGGTTGACGCAGGCATCAGGAACAGATATCCTT
Organism: Lepidochelys kempii; assembly: GCF_965140285.1. Taxonomy (NCBI): domain Eukaryota; kingdom Metazoa; phylum Chordata; order Testudines; family Cheloniidae; genus Lepidochelys; species Lepidochelys kempii. The sequence continues at coordinate 63,657,317 of NC_136382.1, forward strand.
TAGGAAACCTCTCATTTCCATATAAATGAAAAAAGATATAAAAAGGCAGTGTGTCTAGCTTTTCAGTCTACTTGACTTTAAATTTCAGTTGTTGAGTAAATGGCTCACAAGAGGCAATGAAGATAACTAACAGTCTCTTGCCAAAATGACAACCCCCACCCAACCAATCCCTTCCATGTTTCAAACATTTATAAACTAAACATGTATAAATTAGGTCAGTTTAGTATCATTTATGTATGACTGTCTCCGTTGTTTACTACTTTTGTCCTTTTGTTCATTTAGGTACAGTACTGTCAAATCAACTATTTTATTGTTCTGTTTATCACACATAGAAGTAAAACAATGGTTTATAATTCTCTGGGTCAATCCCTTGTCTTTCTTAATATTAATTACTACATTAGCCTTTTTCCAGCCCTCTGGGACTTCACTCATTCATCATAAATGCTCCAAAAATATTTGACTTGTTTTTATCCATTAAGCATGGAGTACTTGCTTTCCTATAATAATAAGTCAAAATACAAATTTACGTTCCTGTAGTATGTAACATATACTTCAGTAATTCTGGATACTATATAGTGAGGCTTTAAATCTGCATTATGTATGTGTTTCATTATGTTAATGAACCTTAAAATTCATGCAGGGAACAGATAAAGGGAGTTGATTTCGGGTTTAGATACATTAGCTCCTCCCCCCCCCCTTTGTTTCAAAAAAAAAAAAAAAAAAAAAAGTCTAGTGAGGCCTTCATTGGTCTTGCTACTTTGAACCATACAGGTTACCTAGGTACTTTCCAATGTGTTCCTTTCTGAACATGCTTTATAATGTAACATCTCCCTTTTCCCACTCTGATTTTTTGCATAAAGTATTCTGTTACTATAACGTTTGGTGTTCCTTACATTTTGCTTTTTCCTCCCTTTATTGTAACCCAAAGACATATGTTTACACCTCTAAAAATGTGAATACAAGGGTATGATCTTGATGTAGAACATAAACCCCCCTGCTCTTTTCCCTTGCTCTGTTTCTTGAACAGGTCATACCCTTGTATATTCAGAAAGCCTTTGACAAGGCCCCATACCAAAGGCTCTTAAGCAAAGTAAGCAGTTATGGGGTAAGAGGGAAGGTCCTCTCATGGATTAGTAATGGATTAAAAGACAGAAAACAAGGGGTAGGAATAAATGGTTCGTTCTCAGAATGGCGAGAGGTAAACAGTGGTGTCCCCTATGGATTTGCACCAGAACCAGTGCTGTTCAACGTATTCATGAATGATCTGGAAAAAAGGGTAAACAGTGGCAAAATTTGCAGACAATAACTATCCTGAGTAATTTTGTAAATCCAAAGCAGACTGCAAGGAGTTAAAAAGGATCTCACAAAACTGGGTAACTGAGCAACATTTGAAAACATAATCCCAGTTACACATACAAAATGATGGCATCTAAATTAGCTGTTACCATTCAAGGAATAGAACTTGGAGTCATTGTGAATAGTTTTCTGAAAACATCTGCTCAATATGCAGTGGTCATAGGTGCTGGAACTAAGGGTGCTACCATACCCCCTGGCTTGCAGTGATTTCCCTCATATACAGGATATAGTTTGGTTCAATGTCTCTCAGGACCCCAACTGTACAAATTGTTCCAGCACCGCTGGCAGTGGCAGTCAAAAAAACTAATAATGTTAGGAACCATTAGGAAAGGCATAGATTTTAAGACTGTAAATATCATAATACTACTATATAAATCCATGGTATGCCCACATCTTGAACACTGTGTGCAGTTCTGGTTGTCATGCTTTATTCATCAGCATTTTAAAAAAAAGATATATTAGAATTGGGAAAGGTACAGAAAATGGCAACAATGATTCGGGGTATGGAACAGCTTCCATATGAGGATAGAATAAAAAGACTGACTTTTCAGCTTGTAAAGATGACTAAGGGGGAGGATATGATAGAGGTCTATAAAATCATGAATGGTGTGGAGAAAGTGAATAAGGAAGTGTTGTTTACCCCTTAGCAAAATGCAAGAATGAGGGGTCACCCAAAGAAATTAATAGACAACAGGTTTAAAACAAACATACAGAAGCACTTCTTCACACAGTGCATAGTCAACCTGTGAAACTTCTTGCCAGGGGATAATGATAAGGCCAAAACTATAACTGGATTCAGAAAATAATTATATTAGTTCATGGAGGGTAGGTCCATCAATGGCTATTAGCTGAGATGGTCAGTGATTCAACCCCATGCTTTGGGTATCCCTAGCCTCTGACTGTCAAAAGATGGGCATGGATGACAGGATGGATCACTTGAAATTGCCCAATTCTGTTCATTCCCTTTGAAGCAACTGGCATTGGCCACTGTTGGAAGACCAGATACTGGGCTAGATGGACCATTGTTCTGAGCTAGTATGGGTGTTCTTATGACATTCCAGACAAGTGTGATCTAGCCACCCACCATCTCTCTACTGTGTTACTCAAATTGTTCTGTTCACGTAGTAAGATTTCTAGATCTTCCTGGTAATTTGACATATTTTGTGTGCTCATCTGATAAAGAAACATCTCAGATTTGTTTTAATTCTACTCCTACCTCTTATAGCCTGTGTTATCTCCTTGGTGCTTATTGTATTTCTCAGTTCAGTTGAGATTTTTGCTTCCTAAACCCCAGTATGGTGATGATTATATCAGTGCCTGAGAGGGAGGAACCTGACTCAGATGGTATAATCACACTGGGTAAATGAGGAATGTGATATAAGTAAAAAAAAAATTTGTATTCTACCTTTCCTTATTGGAAAGTCCTAGTGTTTGCTATTCCCTTTGAATTATAAATGAGAGAGAAAATGGTTTTTCTGTTAGACAGGTATTAATCAACAGGGAGTCTTTGTGATGTGCTGTGATTACTTTGGAAAAAGAGCAAGAGTTCAGATAAAAGAAGCGAATCAATGCTAAGTACATAGGTCTACAAATAACCTTGTAAGAAATAGGTCTCTTGATCATCACTACAAACCTTTTTTTTTCTCCTGCTGATAATAGCTCATCTTAATTAATTAGCCTCTTAGAATTGGTATGACAACTTCCACCTTTTCTGTGTGTGTGTGTGTGTGTGTGTGTGTGTGTGTATCTTACTATATGTTCCATTCTATGCATCTGATGAAGTGGGCTGTAGCCCATGAAAGCTTATACTCAGATAAATGTTAGTCTCTAAGGTGCCACAAGGACTCCTGTTCTTTTTGTGGAAAAGTGTAGTGGCTTGAACATGTTAATGTATTTTAAAACTTTTAGGAATTGCTCAGTGAAAGAGGAGGGAAATGACCATCACTTCATTTATGGTCTGAAATCAACTGTAGTTATAGGTGTCTAGCTCCTTTTAGGATCCCTTATTGCAGAAGTAGTAATCTCTCTGGTTTAATCTCATGGCAAGAATCTTTTCATTTTTTTAAAGAAGTGTATTGTGAGGAAAGCATAAGTAGTAGAGATATGCCTATTCCAAACCACAGAATCCGAACACCTCCTAGTTTTGAAGTTCAGATGTGGCTGGTGTTTGGATGATGCAATTGTAAGGACAATATAAATGCTGAGATCAAATGTTGCAGGATGGGGCCTTCTGTCAAACTGATTCCTACAAATGAAAGCCACAGACCTTTCCAGTTAAGAACATCTAATTCCTTTTTAAAATATATTTGAAATATAACTAAATTATTTTAATCTCTCAAGGCAAAATATCCAAAACAATGTGAAATTCTGTGAACTGCTTTATTAAAATTCATGATTTTACTAGAAACAAAACAAAAACAATGTGTCGCTGGCCTCTTGCAGACACGGAGCTGCTATGTAATAATTTTATGAATGCTGTATGTGATCTGTTCAGTGAGATCGTAACTGTATCGCTTTATTGTGTTATTGGGTTTTCTGGTGTGAATGTACTGGTTTAGTTTAGTAATGGGTGGTTGGAAGAACCAGCAGGAATCAACACAATAGGTCTAGATAAGCAACTTCCCAACAAACACTTGAGTGTGATTACAAGACTGGCTGAGCTATTGGCAGTGAAGATACTACCTCCAGGCTCTAACCAAAGGTTACACAGCATTTTGCTTGGAGGTCAAAGGTACACTTAGGGCTTGTCCACATGGTGGGGTAATAGGGGGTTTGTATGGACCCACTCCATGAATCACCTGGCAAATATGAGTCTTTCCAACAGCCCTCAAGGTCTTAAAGACTGTGGGTTGATGAAACAAGCCACTGATCCCTCTCACAATTCATCAAAAAAGAGTGGGAAGTGCCTACAGTGAGCCCCGAGATAGCTGTAAACGTTCTCCAGCATGCTTAGTATCCTCTGCGCCGCCGGCACTGAGACCTTCTCAGTCTAGTACCCAGGGCTCACGGAAGTCCTCAATGGCAGATACCATTGACAAGCCTACGGACCCGTTGGAGATGGGCACAGGCACAGAATCGACAGCCCTGAGGGACAAAGACAAGAGTAAGCACTCCTCTGAGAAGGCACCGGTATGCAGTCCTGCATTGGTACTGTCCTCGACACCTCATCTGGCACCACAGCGACTTGGTATGGGCAAGATCACCATCCCCCCGGTACTGCCAGCGCCACCAAGTCATTTGGCACCACAGGAATTCCAACACTTCAGGGACTTCTGTGTAACAGATGTACTGGGGTCTCCTTGTTGCTGGGACCTCCACACCAAGTCTTTGCTTGGCATGGGAATCTTTCCCACTGCCCTGTCATGCTTCCCTACTCTCCATTGAGGGATCTGACAGTAAACCAAAGGAGGTGGCATCTCAGTACTCCTTACAGGCTCCTTATGGTGCCCAATGACAGCAGAGCAGTTGAGGATATCCTCAGATGGCACAACTACCACTATCTTGGTATAGCCATCAATATGCACCACCACTGACTTCTATGCCACCACTCCTGTGGCCATACTGAGACCCTTGGGCTGCATATCAGCTTGAGCTTGGACAACAGCCACCGCTCAACCCAATCATTGTCACCCGGTCCTGACTGCTTCGTTTATACCTTCAGCATGGAGTGAGGTTCCCTGACCGTGGGACAAGCCCCGGTACCTGCGGTCAGCCTACATCATCAGCACTGAAACCTGTCCCGTGGCCCCAGGTACTGTGGCCGGCACCATGGTACCTGTGGAACCCTTGGAGGTTCACCCAACCCTCCCAGGCTGCCCGATCGGTGTTGGGAGCCTCGGAGAGGCCAGTGGCCTCAGTCTCCTGTCTCCACCAGTGCTTGAGACTTCGGTGGGTAAGACTGCACAGATCCAGGAGGACCCAGGGGAGCAAGCTGCTGGACCACTAATGGAAGTAGAGGCTGCTGCGGCACCAGCAGCCTCCTCATCATTGCCAGACTAGGCTATCACAGGGGGCCCCTCACCCAGTTCCTCAAGATGACGCCAAAGTGCACCAGGAACTTTTGAACAGGGTCACGTCCAACCTGGGGCTTCAGGCAGAGGAACTGGAAGAGCCCTTGGATTCCCTGTTTGTTGTCTTCTGCTCCTCGGCTCCTGCCAGGGTGGCCCTACCTTTTCATGAAGGGATTTCCAAAATCACTAATGCCCTGTGGCAGACCACCTCTTCCCTAGACCCTATCTCTAAAGGGGCTGAATGCAAGTACTTTGTGCCAACCAAGGGGCATATACTTCCACCCTGCCCTGAATTCCCTTGTGGTAGAAGCAGTTAATCACAGGGAGAGACAATGACAACCCAGGGCCACCTCCAAAAATAAAGACTCGAGGAGGCTGGATCTCTTTGGGCATAAGACTTACTTCTCTCCAGCCTTCATCTGAGAGTGGCAAACCACCAAGCCCTCCTTGGCCAATATGACTTTAATATGTAGCAAGCCATGGCCAAGTTTGAAGGGTCACACCCCCGAGGCTTCCAAGAAGGAGTTCCTAGCTATCCTTGATGAGGGCATGACCGTGGCCAGGGTGGTCCTCCAGGTGGCATCGGATGCCGCTGTTGCTGCTGCCCGCACCATGGCTTCCGCTGTCTCCTTGTGGTGAGCCTTCTGCTGCTCCTCTCTGGGTTGTCCTCTGATGCTCAGCAGTCAATGCAGGACTTTCCCTTCCGTGGCTGTACCTTATTTGTGGAGCAAACAGACAGCAAGTTGAGTCGTGGCCAATTAAGAAGGGTTCTAGCTGTGAAGATCCATGAGTACAGTAATTTGAACTTGATGCAATGGATAAGAAGCCTATTTCCGCCCAGCGTATCAGTGCACGATACCACCACTTCGTCATTGCACCTGTGCTCCACTCCGTGCTTTGAATTTTATACTCTAGGAGTTTGGTTTCTATTAATTGGTGCACCAGGAATTAGACTATGGTCTCTCCTTTTTGTAGTTTGACCTGCCTCAAAGGTAGCAGTTCAACATGTGAGCGGGTGTGCTTATGCAGTTATAGCATGGGCTTGGAAATTAGCTCTGTTTTAGCTCTTTCACTGTGTGAACTTGGGCAAGTGGCTTTAACTCTTTTCTGGAATGGGAGTAATAATACTTCCCTTCATTACAGGTGTACTTATGAGGCTTAACTAATGTTTGTAAATGCGTTGTAAACCCTTATTATAGGTGTATGCAAGCCATCCATAGAGCCATGTACTTGTCAATCTATTAGGCATATTGTAAATTGTATACTTTATGGGGACAAAAGGTGAATTGTTTTCTTTTTGCAGTTTGGTGTATTTAAAAGAGCTCTTTCTTTTATAGGTAAAGACAGAGTTTTCAATACCCCTTTGTGTGAGCAAGGAATTGTGGGATTTGGTATTGGAGTTGCAGTCGCTGGAGCTACAGCAATTGCAGAAATTCAATTTGCAGACTACATTTTTCCAGCATTTGATCAGGTTAGTACCTATCATAGGTTGTTTAGGGAAGTAAAGGGAAACAAATTGTTGTTGAGAGTGGCTTTTCTGATGGATGAAAATATAATCCGCTAAACCAAGTTTTATACTATGATTTTTGCAAATACGTCCACAATGATGAGTATTACTAATGTTTAAGGCTAAGATTAGGCATGGGTATTTTTAGTAAACCGTGACCTTTTTATTAAAAATACTCATGACTAAACCTTAGCTGCCCTGGGGCCAGTGCTGCTCTCCCCGCCCCCGACTCCCCTCTGCCCGGGCTGCCGCTGCTCCTGGGGGACCAGGCCACTGAGCAGCAGCCAGTGTGACTGGCTGTGGGGGTGGCTCCACAGTGGCTGGTGCGTCTGGCTCTGGCGTCAGGCACACTGGCTGCTGCAATTGTGGAATTTCACAGAGGTCATGGAAAGTCACGGAATCTGTGGGTTCCGCAATCTCTGTGCCAAACTCGCAGCTTTACTAATGTTTATATATAATTTAATCGGAAACGTGCAGGTCCAGGCTAAAAGTTGAACTCAGCTTACAGGGCAAGGCATCCAGAGTTTAGACACAGCATGGTCCAGTACAAAAGATATAGTAGTAGAAACAGGAATATTTGGATTGTATTTCCAGCTTGTATAACAGTATAAGTATACCTGGCTTGTGTTAGTGGAATGAATATTACTAATGTGTATGAAGGATTTTTAAATGATGATTGTCTTGTTTCAGATTGTTAATGAAGCGGCAAAATATCGGTATCGCTCTGGAGATCTTTTTAATTGTGGAAGTCTCACTATAAGAGCACCATGGGGTTGCGTAGGTCATGGTGCGCTATATCATTCTCAAAGTCCAGAAGCATTTTTTGCTCATTGTCCAGGAATAAAGGTACAGTAATCTTCATGTTTAAACTTTATTTACAGTTCACAGTATGAGTAAATACTGTCTATGGAAAGGAGACTAAACAGGGTTCAGAGCCTCTTTTTGGGTGAATTTAATCCTTTGAACCTAACTGTGTGTCTGGGAGCAGGTGAAGAAAGGGACAAGGAAAACAAAGGCAGTTAAGGTTAATATCTGGTATTGAACATAGATATCTATTAATTGAAGACTACATTAAGTGCACTGTTGTTGTTGAGAATGCACAGCATTCAGGTAATCGTAATTTGTCCCCAGTAAGCATATATGGTATCTTGTTTTAATGTACCATACCAGTGTATAGTAGATTTGGAACCAGTTATTTCCCAGTTTTTATGCCTCTATACATCCTTAACCACAATAGTTAATGAACGTAAGGTTTAGGTTGCAATATTTTTAGAGAAGAAACAGCAGAGTAAATAATTTTTAAGTCGTGTGTGTTTCCTTTATCTTCTCTTCCCAAATGTGTGATGTGATATTCACATGTGCGAGGTGGAAGAGAGAGAGAGAGGAAACCTGACTAGGTGTATATTTTCATAAACACTGTAATGTGGGCTAACTCAAATAAATATTGCTGTGCTAGGATATCGCCATTTCTAACTCCATTTCTCTCAAGTTAATTTTTATCTATGGGTTCATACCCTTGGGTTACACAGCCTCCAGCCTTTAGCACAAAGGAAATGTTTCATCACTTGATTAATTGAAAGACTTCTGAAGCAAAAGCAGTGTTTGTATGTCATTTTAAAAAAATCACAGCTGTTCCTTGTTTTCTCTGGTGTACAGAGATAATCCCAACATGTTTTCGTATCTCATGAGCATCAGATTAGGTATAATATTTCTTGCTGGGAACCCTTCCCCACCCCTTGTCCCCTTCACCTAAAACGTTTTTTTTATTCTATGCAGCTGGTTCAGGGTGGGAATGCATTTTATTTTTGTATATTGGATTTCATTATCATATCCCAGAAGTGTCTCAGAGACTTCAAGAAATAATGTGTCTGGTCCACGTTTGACATACAATCTCTTCAAAACAGGAGCTTGTAGAGCTGTCCCTACAGCGGTTTTCATTGGGAATGTAAGAGTAAGAGACTCAGGTGCTTTATTACCGCCAGATTCTTATTATTTCATGACTGAGACAGGAAGCTGGGTATTGATTTTTGTTTTGTTTTGTTGCTAGGGAAAATGAAGCGTTGCATATGTTGGTGAGAAAAATTTCTCTGTTAGCACAGATCCGGGGAATTAACAGTATTGTAACACTGAACAAAAGACAAACAGCAATACAAGCATCAGATTAAGATAACTATTCCAAAAAGAATGCAATACCGAAAATTAATACGGTATTTTTAACTTCAGATAGGGAGGACACAGACACCTTAGGAAGTCAGGGGAAGAAAATTAGCAAGGTGTCCAACTCAAGATATGATCCAAGAAGGGCACTTGAATATTAATTCCTTAAAGCCAGCCCCATCTTTCTCCCCACCGGCAAGCATCTTTCTGTTTTGGTGGATCAGTAGTTTAAACAACCTGGCATTTTCAGTGATATTGCTTTCAAAATGCTGCTTTTTGTCATGCAAAAAACCTCATTCCAGACTGATTCCTGTTATGGGTGTTTTTTCCCATTTATCTTTTCCCATTTATCCATTTATTAAAGCACAAGATAACCTTCAAAATGTTGAGACTATTCTAAAGATTATTGTGAGTCCCTTCCTAAGAGTGTCTGATTTAGAGAACAGGGTGCATAGGAATAACAGGTTATTTAGGTTGATCTAAAGGGAAGAAAATGATAACCTCCCCACGTTCCTTGAAAGGAAAAAAATAAAGGAAAGAATTCTTCCAGAATGTAAAAGACATGCTACCAACTGAAATAGTGCATGTACAGAAAATAAAAGAATGGCAGCTGACAATAGGTGACTGACTCAATAAGAGATTTCCTCACTCACCTTGTCTATACACTTTTTTTTTTAAGCTTTCTTGATAATGGCTTTGGAGAAGGAATGGGTGATGTGTGTAGTCAGCCTTATTTCCTTCTATCATCATGCTTTTCCAAAAAAGTCATCTCAAGAAAGATTTTAAAAACCTGTGAAAGAGAGCGAAAGGGCGGTATCTGAAAATTGTGGTATTACATCTAGTTAACCTGTAGATTTTCTTCACATTAGGGAACGAAACGTTTAATACCTTTTGCAAAGTAGAGTAATACTTGCTCACTTACCATGCAAAAGAACACCCTGGAAGTAAATGACACAGTACACATACCCTTACTTTCTATAGTGGCTTAAGGTTCTCTGTACAGAACAGAAGTGATCATGTTTAAACAGAACTGTGGTTCTACTGAGTTCCATGTCTTTTTCTTCCCATTGTAGACAGAAAATTAACAGTGGTAGTGTAATCATTATAGGGATTCTTGTTTTTATTCTGAATATCTACCAGAGTTAAAAGAAGACTCCCTAATATAGTTATAGCATGTTTTTCCCCTGTATGAACTGGCAACCTGCCATAAACAATACCTTCTTGAATAACAGCAAAAACTTACATAGCGTGGCTCCTACTGCATTTTAGAACTGTGTTTAAACGGTTACTGCACATTTAAAGAGGAAAGACAGTACCACCATAAGCTTATCAGAACACATTTGTGTTAGTTTCAGATGTTCTGTTAACAAATTCCCTGAAAGGCAAATTGAATGATATTTTAAATTGCTACTTTTTATATAATTCATAAAAAACAATCAGATGCAAATTTGCAACAGCTTAATGTTCAGGGTAAACTTGAAATTCACATCGGCTTTTCAGTCACTTGGTCACAGATGTCTTCAGGCTTATTGTACAGAGGCAGATAACGCTCATGTCTTCCAGAAAAACTTGGAGTGAAAAGTTACCACATTAGAATACATTAAGAACCTTGAGCAGGAGTCAACCCACGCTTCTGGCACCCCCGCAACATTTGCTAATGTTTAAATTGCATTAAGTTCAGAGTTAAGGCTGAATTAGGATTTTTGAGATGTCAACAGTCTTAAATTGTTATTCGGGGACATTTCACCAGCACTAAATCCATACACAATTAAAAAAAAAATTAAGTTAATGATTTTATGCAAATTATTATAGGTAGAGCTGGTAGCACCATCTATAATTAAGGTTGTCCAATACTCCCCCTACCAGACCCTGTTTCAGTTGCTTTGTTTTGTTAAATTTTAGTATGTGATCATGTAATTAAAGACTGTATCTCAATGCATGTGCACAAGGAGGCTGTATTAAGGTTACACCAATAGTAATAATTGTTGTATTCCCAAACTTTGGAATGCTTGATTTTTCTACCTTGATGTTCTTTTAACTTTTTTTGTAAGTAATATTAAGTAACTTGTATAACTTTTCTGCACAATAGGGACTACAGTTTTTTTGTAAAAGGTGACAACCGCTTTCTCCCCACTCTCCTTGGTCGCTCCATGCTGGGTGGACACCAGCAGGTAGAGCATCGAAAACAGAAGAGCAAAGATGATAGTGGTGTTGATGCCACAACAGCATTTGGTGGTTGGAGGAATAGCTGCAGGGGAATTCCTGCTTAAATCTGTTCAAGAGAGAGTTTTGTTGGCATTATTTTTGATAACTTATTCAGATTCAGGTGGTATTTGGCAGTTCTGGGTTTGGATAAACTTCAGTGAAGTCAAACTTGGTTTCGCGTTTCTTATTGTATAACTAGTATTATTGTGTCGATTAAAAACACTTGATTTGAGTAGATCTGAAATTCTGACAGATGACATTTGGGTAGGGAAAGAGGTCCTGACCAAACAAAAAATTTAAAATTCTGAAAAATTGTAAAAGCATTCTTTTCCTTGAATTGTTTCCTAAGCTCTGGTATTTCTGCATATATAGGCATATGCTTCATGCGAGGCATAACATTAGCATGAGATAATACTAGTTAGTTATGTCACAGTCTCACATTATCTATTAAGATTCATATCTGCTAACTGGTATGGGTGCTTAAATACCAAAGTTGTAGGTCCTTTTATATGTATCTGATAAATAGGTAGGAAAAAAAACACATGGCATCTGGTATTTTTTTTTTTTTAAGTGGCTCTGTCACATTTGTATTCAGAATCTGAAGTCCTCTGTGAAACTAGGACTCTTGGTACCTTTGTTCTGACAGCATGTATTAATGATGCCTTCTGGACTAAGGTCTTTGAGCCATTTTTTTACTGAAATCAGATGTCTTTCCTGATACCCACATCTATATTTGGAAGTGCTTTCTAATCCAAACTCAAAAGGTCAGCAATCAGAAGTGAATGTTATAATATTCGTGTAATTTTCTTCCTCTCCTTTCCTTCTTCATTTCTTTTCCCTTTTCATTTCTTTTTCTGTCAGTCTAAATTTGAGTATCAAAGGTCCTTCCAGTTCAATGTAGGTAGGTGGATGATGGCCAGATCTTCAAAGTTGGGTACATGAGTTGCAGAACTGCAGTTGCACATATCTAATGTGTGCATCCAGATACCAGAATGAAATTGTGCATCAATTGTCTGTGTATACAGGTGGCCTGGTGTGGTAGCTACCTAATTGGCTATGTGCATATACAAATAAATGGCTTGTGTGCATTCAAATATCAGGTATGTGCACACCTTTGTATAGTTGGGTAATTGCACCTGCCTAATTTTAAAAAACTAGCCATACATGTTAGTAGACTATTCACCCTTGATATTGGGTTTCATACCATGTTTCCTCAAGTGTGAGAGACAAGGTGTACGGTTCCCAGAGTACATGAAATTTACTCAGCTCTTGCTACCCTTGCATGGATATTCAGAGGAAGGGCTATAAGAATGAGTGGTTGGGAGTCAGAAAGGGGAAGAATGCCTTTGGGATGACAGGGCTTATAGGATGTGGTTTAACCTCATCCTGGAGGATTTTTCTGTTTACTTCCTGATTCCATTAACTCTTTGTTTTGTTTTGAAACACTGTTCTCTGAGGAAAACACGTTGCTGATTGCAATTGTCATTCCTCTATCTTACAGTGAAATAAAGTTTTACTCTAATAAAAGTTGTTGGACTTTCACCATTTCTGGTTCTCCCCTCTCAAGTAAATGATAAGAGGGCTCCCATGATAGCACAAGTGCCAGCTGGAGAATCCAAACTGCCTTATGTGAGCAGAATTCCTCAATGTCTGACCCACTGCAGACAAGAGAACTGTTCCAAGTCTATTTTGAGGGGAAGAAAATACTTTCAAGAACCAAAAAAGCATTTTAAGTACCATACTTTGATTTTACTACCCTTGTTAGCACACTTTAAGTAATGAGTAGACAATAAGGATGAAAATTATTTAAAGCAATACAATTGCTGCTATTTGACATTAAGTGAAATAATTTCTGCTGAACGGTGAGATGATATAAATTTGACTGACTTGTGTGGTGTCACTTTTGAGTATGATACACGTCAACAGTACTAGTAAAGGTTTTAAGTATTCTGCATTAAAGTCTCTCTCTAAATATTGAATATACTGTATTTGTAGTATAAACGTTGCAGCCGTACCAGGATTAAGAAAAAACAATTTAAGCAAGAGTCTTGTAGCAGATAGGAATTTCCACATTATTTACAAATGGTCACTGTAGTAGCATTTAAGAATAGAGAGAACCTCTTTTAGTTGTAGATTACCATTAAACTTAAAATAAGCCTCCTAAATATAGGCCCCGATTCAGTAAAACCCCCAAACTTGTGCTTAAATTTTGTCACGCTGATGTTGCTGACGAGGAATGGATTTAAGCATGTGTGTAAGTGCTTTGCTACATCAGGCATAAACAAAGATTATTTTTTAATTTTTTTTATTGTTAATTGCAATTGCACTTTTAGAAAAATGGAACAAGATAGAGCGCAAAATACATATAGCAACAAGTAGCGTTTCCAACAGCTAGTGATGGTTTGGCAAATGTTCAGATGAAAATCACGGTTTTGTTTTTCCTGCTTTGCTTGCTCCTGATATTAATCATTAGTCTCCTTCATGCTGCTTCTAGTCAGTTTTTTTTTTTCTAGGAAGCGGCACAAACTTAACCCGTTGTAGAAAAGGAAAAAAGTTCTGAGCTGTTTTTAATCTTTAAACAATTATTTGGTAAAGCCTGACCGTAGTGGATTTTATGTAAGTATTTGTGTAAACTCGAGTAGCCTGCTAACCTAATATTATCTCTGTACCTAATTCTTAAATAGCTGAATTATATTTTTAATCAGTTTTTATAAATAATTTTTACAGGTTGTTATTCCAAGAAGTCCTCTTCAGGCCAAAGGACTACTACTATCGTGCATAGAAGATAAAAACCCCTGCATATTCTTTGAACCTAAAATACTTTACAGAGCAGCAGGTAAAAATGTTTCTTGTATGTAGTGTGCTCCAATAAAATGTAGGGGATGTGTGTGTGTAAGTGTGTACTCAATGTAAATTGATTCATTTTATGTTATGGGATCCATCTTTATATTTATTTGTCTCTTTTTTTACATGTTTAATTATTTAGTGTGTATTTTAGAGAAGCTGCTCAAAAATTGGCCAAGGTTTTAATATATGGGTGTCAAAGTTAGGTACCCAAATCCATATTAAACACCTGATCCAACTCCCACTGACTTCAGTATTTGTAAATCATAATTAGTGAAGTACTGATTCCAAAGTCAGTAAAAGTTTTGTATTCATATTGGAATGAAGAATTGAACAGTAAAAACATGAGTCAAGAGACCAGTGGGAATTACTCTTCGTGATTAGGGAAGGGATCTTGTTAAAAATCATATAATTAGGCCTTCTAATACATGCAAGACACACAAATGCAAACCAGCCTTGTAACAGACTCTGGTCTGAGGAACTGTCCTGGCTAAGTAAAGACAGTTTGAGTGTACATCATAGCCACCTGCTGAGTTTCAGGAAGACAATCTTCAAGTGTGTTTTGAAATATAAATTATGTCCATTTCATTTTTCTTTACCAGAAACTGCCTTTCAGGGGCATTATCTTTTTTTGCTCTGAGAATTTCTGAGACCATCATGTGAGCTAGGATATAATCTAGAGTACATTTGTGGTGATTGGAGGGGACAAGGGTTTTGATACTTCTAGGCTTTTACCTTTATTTAATGGCATCTTTATGGCTCAGTTCCTCCCCTTCCCTAGCTGTTCATCTTTTGAGCTGTTTTGCTGCTCTTGGGAGCTGGATCAGTTGACAGAAGAGGAAGAACAGTGGAAGAGGCTAGAAGTTGCTCTGGTTTGTGGAAAATTATATGAGCTCACTGGTTGGTGTTTCTCTTCCTGCTCCCTGCTGTGCTGCTGAACTGAGAATCATTGCCAGGCTCTCCTGTGGGGCCACTACAGCAGAGAGGGAGCTAGTGAATTCAGGTAGGGACCAGAGCCACCAGTTCTGTGTGAAAGATGTCAGTGCAGCTGAGAGAAGATTTGAAATTGTTATTGCCTCTGTCCTGTGGTCATTTCCCTAATCACAGGGCAGATGTGGCAACCATCTTTTATCGTCCCTCGTAAATGCATTGATCCCAGCTGCTGGAAAGCGATGGCACAGAATCAGTGGATTTATTTTGATGTGTTGTGGGAGAAAGAAACATAGTGGCTTCTTAAAGGTACATGTTCCACTTCTTTATTCTGTTGGGGCCTTCTTCACACCTGTAGTGGCTCTAGTACAGCCAGGCATGCAGGAACCTGGCCCTGTTCCCCTTAGCAGCACAAGCAGGAAGAGGTAAGAGAGGAACTAAGAGCAGAAGCAATGCCTCATTCAGAGAGCAGGACTGAGCCTTGAGGTGCATAATTTATGTAAGAGTACGTCTACACCTCAGCTGGAAGTGTAATTTTCAGCTTGGGTAGACATACATGTGCTAGCTTTGATTTGAGTTAGTGTGCTAAAAATAGCAGTGTAGCTGCAGTAACACGAGCATGGCACAGGTTAGCCGGAAGAATACTTACCTATGGTCTCTGACAGAATTGTATTCCGGTGGCTACCGGTTCTGTTGCCTATGCAGCCACAGCTACGCTGCTGTTTTTAGTACACTAGCTCAATCAAAGCTACAGTGTGTATGTGCACCCGAGCAGGAAATTACATCTCCAGCCGCAGTGTCTGACTAAGGCTGTGTCTGCACGGCAGACTTTGGACAACACAAGTCTCAGCGGTGTAGGGCTGCCAAAGTTGTTACATTGCTTGTGCATGTGTGTGCTTGGCTGCTTGCCTTAGCTCTGTTTACTCACCAGGAGTGCTTGTGTTGATGCAGTTTGGTTCACTGTGGGTAGGTATCCCAGTGTGCCTTGTGCTGCCGTCTGTTGCAATACCTTCTGGAAAGTTTTTTGTCAATGTGTTGAGGGATAGAAATGACTTACCCAGGGATCTCTGGGTAAAAGGGGTCACATTCCAACATGCAACTTTCTCCATCCCATAATGCTATCCATATCTCACAATTTTTGACACCCTCCGCTTTTTAAAAAAGTCCCACAAACCCACATGGTACTTCTCACTGCCTATCATCTCTGGCAGATGCATGGGGCCCACACAGGTCTTTACTGTTCTCATGAACAAGGGTGCTGGAACAGTTTTTATAGTGGGGGTGCTGAGAGCCATTGAAACAAACTGTAAACCCTCTATATAATGGTAACCACTTCAAGCCAGGGGGTGCAGCAGCATCCATAGGTCCAGCACCTATGCTCATGAACATCGCAAATACAGGTAGAATGATTCTCAGGTATATCCAGACCTGCAGGAAGAACTGCAACATTGGGGGACGTGACTATTTCTTTTGAGGACAGTTTGTGAAGGAACATAGTGAAAACCAATTCATGGTTGGTGGTGGTGTTCATGGAGCAGCTGCAACTGCTTCTGAGCTTTGGAAATGAGCACTGACTGGTGGGATTGCATTGTAATGCAGGTTTGGGACAATGGCAGTGACTGCAGAACTTTCGAATGCAAAAGACCATATTCCTGGATCTGTGTGGTGAGATTTTCCCCAACCCTTCAGCTCTGGGACACTAGAATGAGAGCTCCATAGAAAGTGGAGAAGGGAGTTGTGATTGCACTCTAGAAGCTTGCAGGGTCGGATTGCTACCAGTCAGTGGGAAATCATTTTGTAGTTGTAACGCCCATAGCGCGGGGCCGTTATCATGCAAATGTGTCTTGCCATTATTCACGTCCTGCTACACAGGATTGTGACTCTCAGCAATGAGCAGGACGTAGTGGATGGATTTGCAGTAATTGAGTTCTGAACTGTAGTGGGGCAATAGCACACCCATCCCTATTTTGGTACTCATCTACCGCTGAGTATGTCAACAGCAAGGGCCACTTTTCTATGATGATTGAAGTGTTGATGGATCACTGGGGACATTTCACTGATATAAGTGTTGGCTGGCCAGAGAAGGCGCATGATGCTTGCCGTTTAAGAACATAGGACTGTACAGAAAGCTGTAACCAGGGATGTTCTTCCCTATTTGGCAGATTATCTTTGGTGATATTGAAATGTTTACTCATGAGATTGGAATATTTTTCTCACTGAGATCTAATGATGATAGCTGCTTGTTGTGTCCTGCGTAATACCTGTGAGATAAAGCTGCTGCTGGGGTTGAGGGTGGAGACAGTTCCACTTTGTGCTCCACGTGGTTGAGGGAGACTTTGTAAGCATACTTTAATGGTCAGCTGCATTAATGTGGTACACTTAATTGTACTTGCGCCCTGAAGGTTTGTTGGCTGTTAGGAATTGTGTAGTGCTTGGTGTACATTTATACATATAACACTGTCTTTTAGTGAAGCCTTTTTTTCGCTTGCTGTGCATTTATCATTACACTGCGTTTCACTGAAACTATGAACTATGCAACGTGTGCTATATGTTTACACATCCAGCTGGATGTTTTCTTATACTTGTGAGTTTTGTGGTGCTGTACACTCAAATACTCAGTGCTTTGGGTACTGCTATGCAGTCTGCAGTATGTAAGAACAGCCATACTGGTTCTGATCAATGGTTCGTCTAGCCCGCTATCCTGTCTTTCAACAGCGACCAGAGACAGATGCTTCAGAGGGAATGAACAGAATAGAGCAATTTTGAGTGATCCATCCCTTGTTGTCCAGCCCCAGCTTCTGGCAGTCAGAGGTTTAGGGACATCTGGAGCATGAGGTTGCATCCCTGACCATCTTGGGTAATAGCTATTGTCTATCAAGAACTTATCTAATAATTTTTTGAATTCAGTTATACATAACATCCCATAGCATTGTGTTCCTCAGATTGGTTGCATTGTGTGAAGTACTTCCTTTTGTTTGTTTTTTAAACCTACTGTCTATTAATTTCATCTGGTGACACCTAGTTCTTATGTTTTGTGAAGGGGGAAATAACCCTTCCCTATTTACTTTCTCCACACCATTCATGATTTTGTAGACCTTCATCATATCCCCCTTAGTTGACTCTCTTCTAAAATGAACAATCCCAGTCTTTCTAATCTTGCCTCATATGCAAGATGTTCTAAACCCCTAATTATTTTTGTTGCCCTTCTCTGCACCTTTTCCAATTCTAATATATCTTTTTTTGAGATGGGGTGACCAGAACTGCATGCAGTATTCAAGATGTGGGCATACCATTGATTTACATACTGGTGTTAAGATATTTTGTTGTCTTATCTATCCCTTTCCTAATGGTTCTAACATTCTGTTAGCTTTTTTGACTGCCACTGCAGATTGAATGGAAGGTTTCAGAGAACTATCCACATTGATTTCAATATCTATTTCTTGAGTGTAACAGCTAATTTACATCCCCATCATTTTTATGTACAGTTGGGATTATTTTTTCCAATGTGCATTACTTTGCACTTATCAACATTGAATTTCATCTGCCATTCTGTTGTCTAGTCACCCAGTTTAATGCGATCCCTTTGTAACTCTTCGCAGTCAGTTTTGAATTATCTTGTGTAACTTTGTATCATCTGTAGATTTTGCCACCTTCGTGTTCACCTCCTTTTCAAGATCATTTATGAATATGTTAAACAGCACTAATCCCAGTACAGATCTTTGGGGGACCCTATTATTTACCACTCTCCATTGTGAAAACTGACCATTTATTCCTACCCATTGTTCGCCAGCTTTTAATCAGCTATTGATCCATGAGAGGACCCTCCCTCTTATCCCATGACTGCTTACTTTTCTTAAGAGCCTTTGCCTCACAAGTTAGCATATGTGAAGCTGTGATTGTCCTTACTGTCCCCAGTGTGGAGTTGTAGGAGTAGGAACGCGAACCTTGGTGCCACATAGAATGTTGGGGGATGCAGGGAGCTGTCACCATGGAGTTCTCCAGGGACTGTAAAGGGTGGCGAATCCATGCTTGGATTTCCTGGGTCTTTCTCCATTTTCTCCTGTCTTCTCTGTCCATCTACATGCTGTTTGCCATGTTGACCAAGTCGGGCCTTTGTTTTAAGTTCAGTGCAACGCTGGTTTGCAGGATCTCACTGAACATATCCTCCTTCGTCGTCATCTTTTTCTTCCTCTTCAGAGTCAGGTGTTCTGCCGGTGTGGAGGGAGCATCCCTCAAAGTCACAACAGCATATGCATAAAACGGACAGATGTATTATTAGATATACAGGCACAATGGAAAGTGAAAGATAATTTTCAAAACTCCCCTTATTCCCATAAACTTTTTTTAACAGGATATGCTTATTGACATTTCAGCTTTAGAGTGTCTCTGAATGGCACCACTCTCCAGTCCCAGTCATGAGTGTTAAGAGGCAGGGTGAGGAGGAGGGCATTTGGTTGCATGAAACAGTAAAATTTTGGTCCCTGTTTCCAGGGGTGCAGGTATAGGGTAATGGTACTGAATATTGGTACTATTTTCCACAGATGGCAGTGATTTTAGTGGCTGTCTTACTCCTGAGGGTAACAGAAACACAGAGAGCACAGCCACCCTAGGTGTCCCGAAACTGCCCTGACCTGTACGCCACTAGCCTGTTTACTGCCATGGTGCCAGTTGAACTTATCGTGGAGTGGAGTGGGAAGATGTCCTGCTGTGATATCCTTTCAAGTCATCCCTTGAAACCTTCTGGAGAATATTGCAGAGTATCTCCATGGAAGTTTAATTGAGATCTCTCAGGAGGACACAAGGGACATCCCAATGTACATAAAACTACCCGCTTTCCAGTTTGTTGTACTGCTATCTCTTCTCATATGAATGCAACAATGAAACATTGATACTTGTGTCCTGTTGATTTGGGATGAGGCAGGCGCCATCTTGTGCTTGCCAAGTTGGACAAACAGGAAAAGGCATTTCTAAAATATGTGGGGTGTTTTAAGGGGAATAGTGGCTTCCGATCTCTGTGACCCTGGGCAGCGGAGTTTACAATTGTGACCAGAGCAGTCAGTCAGGCATTGCTGGAAGACTGTTAAGGTTGACATAGGTCACACAGTGTCTACAGTTGCACTACGTCCAACTAAGTACGTTGATTACGGCTCAATGCCTTTTAAGGAGGTGGTTTTACCGTGTCACTGTAATGGGGTGCTTATATCTGCTGGAGACAAATTTGAGTGTAAATACGTGCACACATAGGTCAATACAAGGCAACTTAGGTATACCTAACTTAATGGAGTAGACTCAGACCTTAGCCTACAAATGAGTGTAGTATCATTCACATTGGCTGTCCCCTGGCACTTGCTGAATGTAACTGTCAAATTGTCTGCGCATTGGTGTAGATTAGTGAAGTTCCACTCAACTTTAAAATAAATGTATTCTGTAAATACAATTCCTTTACAATATTGTGTATGTTTAGCTCAAAGGAAAAACTACTTTCCACTTTAGATATTCTGCTACAAAATATATCTTGTGTGAAGTAGCTTTGTTTCTTTCTACAGCTTTCTGGCAGTGAAGAAGTCTCTACAAAAGGTCAGAAGCAAATAGAATCTTGAAAACAAAAAAGGCAAGGGAGGTCAAATTTACTCTGGGCAAGTATACACTGCAATTGTAAATGTGACTGCAGTGTGTATAGACATACCTAAGCTAGCTTTGACTTAGCTAGTACAAGTACAAAATTGTGGCAGCACAGACTTCAGTGTGGGCTCTACAAGCCTGCCCGGCACCCTGGGTACTTACTCGGGTGGCTAGCCCTTGCTAAAGTCTGTGCTGCCATGGCTTCATTACTATTTGGTATTTGTGGTAGCTAGGTCCAGGATAACTTGGATGTGTCTCCATGTGCTGCTTTCACACCTTCGATTGCAATGGACACAGACCTTCTGTTGCTAGATTTATTTTGCCCTGGCAGGTTATCGACTTCCCCTGGTAATTTTCATTACATGTTATTTTAGTAGGAAAAAGTCAGTGTATTTTAAAAAACATTTTTGTGAGCAAATGGTGTATTGTGTTAATATTATTGGCATTATGGTAGTACGCAAAATCCCCATTGTGGGATTGTGGCCTCATGGTGCTAGACACTGTACAAATACATATGAAAACTCAGTTGCTGTGCTTCAGTAATGATGATGGTAAATATAATAAGAAAACTGTAGCAGTATTCAAATGTATTTACTTGAAATGCTGTGTTAAAATACTAATCTTTCTGTCCAGTTTTTGGTGGACAGATGTCCTTATGGCAAAGAAATTCACACCAGCGCTAATTGGAATCCTTCTTGGTATAATCCGAAAGACCAAGGTTTGCATGAGCATGGAGACTGGAGGGGATGTTCTCTAGCTCTAAAACAGGCTTATGTGATTGAACTCCTGCAGTCAATTCTAATAGTACTTCCTGTGTCCAGGTGACTGAAGAGTTTCACCAGTAAGACCCTGTCTGTGGGGCTCAATTCCACAAATGTTAACAACTGAGGGAGCCCTGCTGTAAATGGTCCACTTACTACTACACCATTTAAAAGTGTTGTCTAACCTTTCTCAGAACAGTTCTAATCAGTACACTGCTTAAAATAGTGAAAGCAGCAGGTGGCCTGTCTAAACTAGAACCCCAACATGGTTAACAACATTGGAGCTCATCAGTGAATGTAAGTTATTGTGGGAATTTTTTAGAAAATCGCCCTAGATTAGGTAAGGCCCCAAAAGCTGAGTAGATTCCACTAGACAAGAGATTTCTGTTAGTAACAAAGTTAAACAAATATCAAACAAGTCATTTTGAAGCAATCCAGACAATGGGAGCACAATCTTATACAGGTAGGAAAATTTCCCTTTTGCTTTTAGAGCTTCTACACTGTGTATGATGGTCTGAGCTCTAAATTGAATTACTAACTGTGACAAAGGCTATGGGTCTTTGTATTTCGTAATTCATGACAAAAATAAAAACCTGGTTCTGGGTTTACTGCCAAGAGGTCTGATTGCCAAGGTGTTCTGTGAAAGGTGGTGTCTGAGGTAGAGTCAATAAGCCTTCGAAAGGCAGCCATTCCTTAATATTGTTAGGGGGTTTCTCTTTCTCAGTGGACCATTTCTTATGTCTCGTTGACATCAGAAAACTGGAGATAGGAATTAATAAGTGTCTATGGGGAGTGGGGAGAAATGGGGGGTTGTTGGTATTTAGATAGCAAGCAACTCTGTCAGTCTGATCAGAGTGGTCAGAGAGGATTGTTTGCAAGGGATGTAAACTGTTCATTTTACTTTCCTTTTGCTCTGTAGATAAACTGAGAAGGCCTTTTCAGCTTATCTTATGAGATGTATAAATCCCGAGATGTTATACATGCAGGTTTCATTAGTTTTAATTCCATTTTCCTTCTGTTTTAATCTTGTTTTTGTTAAGATTACCGCTATGTGGGTAATTTCACACAGATGTCCCCCAGGAGAAAAGGACCCCAGAACCTCTAAGGAGAGGTGCCAAAGAGTAAAGAGATTTTGGAATTTATAACCCCTCTTAGTCTCTGTCAAGGGTGATAGAGAGTCCACTCCCAATGAGTGGTGGTGCCATCAGGCTGCAGTGGGTGTACTCAAAGAGAGAAGCTGTAAGATTAAAGAGGAAATGAGTTGGTGAGGGTGCTTGTTGTCATAACATGGCCCCATCCCCTCTATGGACAGACACCAATTTGCTGAGAGTGAACTCAATTGCTGGATCCCATGTGCTGCAAACCCAACTGGATCTGGGCAGTGCTATGTTGCTGTTCCTCCCAGGGTCATGCCCCCAGGGGCAGACCTATTTTCTGCCATCCTTCCTTGGAATGTGGGGTTCCATAGCTCAGCTGCCTTAGACTCTGAAACCAGTGCCTCAGCCCTCCCGAGTCCCTAGTTCCTGCTGTGGGTGTACTGAGCTTTTTGATTAACCCCTTCAGGGACAACCTGGCAGGTAAGGAATACAGGATTAGCAGAGGCATTTCTTAACCACAGTCACTTTTACTCTTAAGAAACACTAGAGAGTTATAGATCAATCTTTGTAAAATAACTAACAGTCCTGAGATGTACCTTTCCTTTCCTTTCCCACAGCCCCTCACCTTCCCAGTCTGATCTCACCCCTTCTGAGAGTCTGAGGTCTGGATCAGTGATTCAGGCTAGGCAAGTCCCTCCTGCCTTCTCTCTCCAGCCTGGTGTTCTGGCATATGTTAGTGGATAGCCCCTCTAGTGACAATGGTCACACCAAAAAATGAACCCAGTTAGTGAAAGAATACAGAATGTGTCTGTATGTTTTAGGTGGAGAGCATCATTATTTTCTGCTGCCAAATGAGGCATCCATTAAGGCCCCTCTGTCCAGTTTGTTGTTATGGTTCACAAATAGACATTATGAGGCTGCTTTGTAGATTTTCCATGAAAGAAGAAGTTTCTGTCTTAGCCCTAGATGACACTAGAGCCTTATTAAAATTTTTGAGTTTTCTTTTGTAGCTACATTCAAAATAGTATCTGTGTGGTAATGGATGATGTAGTAGGTTTTGTCTCTGCTTTGATTGTCAGTATCAAATACAAAGTGTGTGAGGATCTGTAATGTTCAGTTGTGTCCAAATGGAGTGGAGAGCTCATACTACATTCGAGGAACACACTCTTATCTGAGCAAGGAGAGGCAGAAGGAGGATTTGGAGATTTTTCTTAAAGTGGAAAGCTGGAAGATATTTGATTGTGGAACGTAGTTCTGGTGGAAAATAATATGCTGAAATCTCCATGAAGAGGCAACAGCTTCTTCAGCTCATCTGGCTAATAATTTAGCTATTAAAGAGAGAGAGAGAGAGAATTGTTGGGCTAGATCTG
The DNA here is from genome assembly GCF_965140285.1 of Lepidochelys kempii. Taxonomy (NCBI): domain Eukaryota; kingdom Metazoa; phylum Chordata; order Testudines; family Cheloniidae; genus Lepidochelys; species Lepidochelys kempii. Next base: position 63,681,176 of record NC_136382.1, read on the forward strand.
TTAAAGCTGCTTTAGCCACTCTGGCTATGCAAAGCTGCTTCATTGTTGTAGGAGCATCCTCAGGAAGTGCGAACTATTGTACCTAGACTTATGCCATGGCTTGGATCAGAAGACACATTAAGGACTTGACAGGAGGAAGGGGACATGGACAGAATACTTCTGCACTCCCAGCAATCCCTGGCTGTAGGACAGATTTTTTTTGGGGGGGAAGGGGGCACATCTTTGCAACTAGCTGTATTTAGAGCAGCCTGATTTCTGGAACCCAAAGATTTGACACTCCTCAGCCTCCCTTAGAAATGATCTATCTTGGTCAAGTTTGAAGCACACTGGCAGAATGCTGTGGTTTGCAAGTTCTTTGACTTCACTGCAGTGCTGCTAATCTGTTACTTTGCATTGGTACTGAAATTCACTTTGAAAAAGAGCACAATTAGATAAAGAAGACATCAAGGGGAAAAAATCATTGCCCATATGTGTGCCGTAGAAGAGACTTCTTATTAAAAAGAAACAAATGCCATTCCTCTTATTAACCCTGACCTGCTGCAGTTTTAACAGCAACTCTGTTTGTTATATTGCTGTTTCTCTTTTTAGTAGAAGAATGATTAAAAAACAAAAGTTTAACATCTAACGATCACAGTGAAATACGATCTTTATCATCAAAGCTACTTCATCAATTCCCATCTGTTGAATAGTAACAATTTTGGATCTGGTATTGTGCAGAAAAGCACTGAATTTAATAGGATGTTTCTTGAAGTGTTTTGAGAAATAAGATGGTCTCTAGGGTGAAGCATAATGCAAGAAACAGGGCATGCATCTAATACACTGCTTAGGGACTTGCTTGTTTTGTTTCGAAGAATACTGTAAAATATTTCCTCAAATAACCAACCAAAATGGATATCTTCCCTGTGTTTTGCATACAAATGTGTTAACTGTATTTATTTCAGACTCTGGACACAGTATAGATTTTATGTGAAAGAGCTTTTATTGCAATATTAAAAGTGGATGCCCAAGTGAGGTTTTTGCCCATAGAAAATTAGAGCAAAACTAAGGGTCTTATATCTTGCCACAATCAGCCATCCCCAAAAAATCTTGGGAGAACATGTGGGGTTTGCATTATGCCCTGGTGGTCACCAGATCCATACTGTGATGAACCAAGGAATGAAGCAAATTCCAAAGTGAAGGACACCTTGCTGAGAGTGTCTTGCCACCATCCTCTTCCAATTTGTACAAGGAGGGACAAACTAACTCGCACACTTCACATGGTCAACGGTCCTGGTAACATACAAGCATAGGGACAAGCCTTAGAAAACTGGGACCCAAATGATTTAGGTCAACACCAATTCCTTAAACTTCACCTGGGGTTCTGTCAGGAGCAAGTGGTATCCATGGAACAGAGGTGTAATGAACTCCCTGCATTAAACACCTCATAAAAAATGGTCGTCTGCATTCTGCACTAGGTGCAATTGGCAGGTGGTTTAAAGTCATACCCCTATGTAGAGCACAGTGCAGTAGCCAAACCTCAAGATGACAGATATGGAGAATTTATGATGGATGCATCTTAAATAAAAGAACACACTTTCTTGCCTGTGTGCAGCCTGGACATCTGTTGCAACCTGGAAATGCTGCTGCTGCAGCAGCAGCTCGGTACCCAACTAAGCCCTTTGCTTATCAACAAGCATAGGTTCCAGACTGCACATCACTTAGAGGAAATCTCAAAAACCCTTTTGTAAAATGCTGCTATATCAAAATCTTTATCTTCTATAAAGGATAAGGCCCCTATAAAATGTCATTTGTTTTAACCAGGGACTCTAATCCTAAGGAAGGAGCTGAAAAGTAAAAATGTTTTTTGTTTTTTTTTTAAGTATACAAGTGGTAGGGTCCTAATGTGTTGCTCTTGACCATCATTTCTATTTAATGAATGGAGACAGGTTTCCAAATGTACTGGCTGACAGCTATTGTTGTAGGAGACAGCAGCTGTAGTTGAATTTTCTGTCACATTGATAAATATGTTTGTAATTTGCTGCAACTGCTTCATCTATGTCAGAGGTTCTTAAGCTGTGGTCCGTGAGCTCAATTCAGGTGGTCCGCGGATAGTTCCCTCTAACGTGTGAACCTGGGCGGCTGCACACAAAAGAACGAAGGGCCATCCACCTAGTGGCGCGCGGCTCCGCTAATTAGGTGCTGGGACCCTGGAGAAGGTAAAGTAAGGTGTGGTGGGGGAATGTAAGGTAAGCTGAGGTGGGGGAATAAGGGGTAGGTGGGAAGGGGCAGTGGGCTGAGAAGATGGGGTGGGGAGAATTTGGGATGTGCAGGGCTGCGGTGGCCAGAAAAAGAGTAGACTTTCCCCAGCTCCAGGGCTGCGGGGGGAGATGGCCCTCCTCCTCCCCAGCCTCAGCTCTGTGGCTGCTGTGGCGGAGGAGAGACCCCCCTCCTTCCCAGCTCCAGCTTGGGAGAGATTCCCCTCCTTTCCTACGGCGTTGGGGAGAGAGGGCACATCTATCGCATTAGAAAGGTAAAACTACTGATATGAAAATATGAGTTGTGCTTTTATTTGTAGAACAAAACCCCTTCATTAAGTTTTTTTTGTATATTGCACTTTTAACCAAAGCGCATTACAATAGTTCATTAACGGTACAAACAACATTTGGAAAGATCTTTAAGTGGTCTGCTGAGACCCTCAGCAATATTCAAGTGGTCCGTGGAGGAAAAGAAAAAAAGCTTTCAGAACCAGTGATCTATGTCAAACTTGCCCTAGCTCAAGCTATTTATGAAAGTGTCATTGGCTCCTTGTCAGCAGGTGGTAGTTTCACAATTGTTTCCTGCCAGATGAGACGTTCCCTTTATGTAACATTTTCCATGCAGAAAGCGGTGTTCAGAGAATGTTAGACTATCTGGTTAAGCTGTCAGCAGTTAGGACATGCTAAAGTGAAGGTTGTGCATATGCATTGTGATTAGGTTGTATTTAATAACATATCATTATGTCCTGCATCACAAATACAACACATCTTAAAATCACTTCTGCATCCTCATGCATATGTACACCTTGTAGATTTTATCATTCTTCTTCAATTGCCCTAATATATCATAATGAACCTACAGAAACAAGGAGTGAGAAATTTTTTTAGGGTGGCATAAGCAGGAGGATAATTAGGATTAAATTTGTAAAAAGGTAACTTTAGAGAATAAAATTCTGACCCCATTGAAATCAATAGAGGTTTTGCCATGGTCTTCACTGGCTGACCGGGATTTCACCCAGAATAAACACTGGAAAGACTTTTATAAAGCATTTATCCAACCATGGAGGATGAGATGGGGATTGGGTACAGGTTTTTCATGAGTCAGGAAGCTCCCATTTTAACTGGAATAGGAAAAAATGGAAAAACCTTTCCTTCTTCCTTGAGATATCCCTTGAAGTACTTCCTCTTCTTATCTATGTACCTGCTTTTAGGAGAGCTCAGTCAGGAATTCTCTTTCTAGTCAGCTGGCTGAGCAGCTCCTCTGAGGGATTGGAAATGAGGGCAGCAGGGCAGTTAACCTCTTCCTTGCCTGACATAATGAATGTGATTTGTATATATACCCCCTCTCACTTTGGCAGACACGTTCTTTTCTTCCAGTTTGTTTTAGCTGCTCTCCCCTTCCCTTTTGCTGACACTTGTCTCCTGCTGCCCATTACATCCTGCCCCAGTATTTTAGCTGCTTCTCCATTTTTCTTTGCACCACTTCCTTTGTCATTACTAGTTGTCAGATAGCTGCAGACTTTTGCTCAGGACTCCTAGCTCCCTAACTTCTGCTCTGCGGAGCACTCCTTTCCTTGCAAAGCCCTGACTAGGGATTCTGTCCCAGTCTTTGGTGGTGGCCCTTTGCAGCATCTAAGGTGTATCAGAGTTTGGTGTCACCCTTCTGAGTTTGCAGGAACTCTCAACACTGCTTGCTGTATGCCTGGCCTTCCCTTTTAGAAAAGAAATACATATAGGGTAGAACTCTGTGATCAGCTATTTAGGTGTATTAGTTCAGCGGACTGACTCCCGATTTACACCTGTGCAACAGAGAACAATTTGGCCTATAAAGAGCCCAGACAGTGAAAATATGATGGCTTAAAGTCTTTTTGTACTAGATATATGATGTTTTTCTGTACCAGGAGCTTCCTAACAATTGTTCTCTAAAGCTTTTTACGTGCCTGGTTTATAAACTACATGTGCAGCATGATCTTACATTTCATGAACTGAGCAAAAAACTCAACAGAACATGGAAATAATGCAGTTTTAAGAGGCTCATAGTTTAGTCAAATCAAAATCATTTTTCTCTACAACACGCAAAGTTGCAGAATTGATCCTTAGACAATTGTAAGATTTTATTTCTAATGGGCAAAGTGAATTTTCCCCCTTTTCATACTTAGAAATGAGTGAACTGGTTTTGCTCAGATTTCTCCAGAGTGTTTCAATCCTAAAGGTGAAAGTTTTGAAAAACTGAAAGCAGAAGGTTAGAATACAAACTTTTGTGCCTCCTGAACTAGAACAGGGCATGAAAGAGCTTGTGCCTTGATTCCGCAGTTGGATTTGTAGAGTAGACATGGAGCCTGGGTGGAACCCCATTGACTTATTTAGGATTTCACGTGGGAGCAAGTGTTCACCAGGCCCATCCTCTTCTCCAGGTTCCAGTCCAAGGACCCTCAACCCAGCAGACTTGGGCTTTCCTCTCCTACTCCACACTGATCCTTCTCTGGACTGCTTCCTATCGCTCCTGATTTCCCTCCTGGCTCTGAGTGTACCAGCTCCAAATCCTCTCCCTCTTCCCAGGGAGTGACTGTCCTTTCCCAGCAGTAGCCCTTTTCTATTGCCAGCTTCCTGGTTTTATAGGCCCCACCTATTCCTGCATACCTGAACCTGTTTGTAATCAATTCCCTGCTCCCAGCACTCCTTCCATGTGCAGCTTTGGTGTTAACAGGCCTATCTGGCCACCTTAACCTTTTCAGTCCTGTGTGGGGTAGACGCTCCATCACAATGGGGAATCATTGAGTGGGTATGTGTCTAGTTCTTGGGTCTATGCTAATTTAACACTTTTATCAATGACCTCGAAGAAAACATAAAATCATCACTGATAAAGTTTGATCTGGATCACTTGTTAAGTTGGACGCAAGCAAACATTATGTGTTTTAATATAGCTACGTGTAAATGTATATATCTAGGAACAGAGAACGTAGGTCATACTTACAGGACTCTAACCTGGGAAGCTGTGACTAAAAAAGATTTGGGTTCATGATGGATAATCAGATGAACATGAGCTCCAAGAGTGATGCTGTGGCCAAAAGGGCTAATGTAATTCCTGGGTGTGTAAACAGGGGGATCTTGAGTAGCAGTACAAAGGTTATTTTATCTCCATATTTGGCACTGGTGTGACCACTGCTGGTGTGACCACTGTCCAGTTCAGGTGTCTATAATTCAAGGAAGATGTTGATAAATTGGAGAAAGCTCAGAGAAGAGCCATGAGCCTCAAGGAGTTCAGTCTGTTTAGTATAACAAAGAGAAGGTTAAGGGGTGACTTGACCACACTCTATAAGAACCTATGTGGGGAGCAAATATTTGAAAATGGCCTCTTCAATCTAGCTGAGAAAGGTACAGCATGATCCAATGGCTGGAAGTTGAAGCTAGACAAATTAAGGCTGGAAATAAAGTATAAATTGTCAACAATGAGGGTAATTAACCATTGGAACAATTAATCAAAGGTTGTTGGATTTTCCATCAATGGCAATTTTTAAATCCAGACTGGATGTTTTTCTAAAAGCTGTGCTCTAGGGATCATTTTGAGGAAGTTCAATAGAGTAGGTTATACAGATGGTTAGACTAGATGATCCCATCTGGCCCTGGAATCTATGAATCTATAAAAACAAAAGAGTCTCCATATGATTAAAAGATCAGAGGTTAAAAAATAGTGGTATTGGGCTTCTTGTAATTTTCTGGTAGTATAAACAATGTTACTGAAAGTACTATTGTGACTCTTCTAAATGTCAGAGCTGTTTAGAAAATATCCAAATAAGAGAAGAGGTTTTTGTTTTTAAAAGATAATTAATAGTCTGTGTGGTGCCAAGAGTACATAATGATTTTGAATCAAGGGAGAAAATGAGTCACCTTGACATTATCATCTTATGGCTTACCTATTCTGATGTCTTTTGACCTTTTCAGTTTCATTTAATTGTACTATATATGACATCAGTGATGTAGAAATAAATATGACTTGCATCAATGGTTGATATAGTGACAAGGCAGGTGAGATGAAAAGCATGGGTTTTTTGTTTTTTTTTTTGTTTTTTGTTTTTTTAGGTGTTCACACTACCCTTTTAGACAAATACAGCATATTTGCAGCCTCTTGTAACTTGTACTTACACTGGTACTGGTAGTATGTAAAATTCATGTACTTTTTTTGAGAGAATGAAAATTGTTCTTTGATTGCTCTGCTGAAATTTGTTCAAAAGATTTTAGTTTTAAATATTTTATTTATACATTCAGTATTAAGAGAATGACTGCTTAGTGTATATTTTAAACCAGTGTTGTTTGGATTTAGTTAAATCCAATTCTATGGGAGAGACTAGATACATTAATTTAATGCCATATGTTTTCACCGTGTCTGGTAAATGAAGGCTTTGCAATGGTGGTGAAATAAAGCTCAGCCTTGAAAGGAGTTTTCTTAAAACTCTCTATTTTTTTTTTTACCATTGGTGCAAATATAGATGATGCTTTAAAAGTGATAGGAATCAAGGAAAGCTGATCCAAAACAAACAACATAATATTGCCAAGGAAGCAGAACCATTCAGACAGAATGACAAAATAACTGCTTATCATCATAGTATGTTATATTGTATAGGCCTTTCGGCTCAAAAAACTATATGCCCCATCCTTCTCTACATGGGAATAAACCCTAGACGGAAGAGGAAGCACCATCAGTTTCACCTCACAGTTGCCTTTGAATTGTTTAACTTGGGGGCAACTTTACATAGTTCCCAAACCCTTCTGTGCAAGAAGCCATGGATTCTTTTATTTGTGGAACCTCATGACATCTTCATGAAGCACCTACCAAGGGCTTACCCACCTGCCAGACACCACCTGGATGGCAGCCCCCCAAGGGGGAACACTGCAATGTAGGTTTTTCTATAATTGGCTGTATTAACTTGCACCTCATTCCCTGCTGCATTGTGGTGTGAGAGAGAATCTGGAGAAACCAAGTGGATCTCCAGTTTCTAAAACACCTCAGTCAATGCATGGCGATCTAGTGTTGATTTCAACTGGAATAATGGATTTTTGGCATCCCTGAAAATCAGGCCCATAGTTCTTTATTTTTCTTCCCTTTTACAGCCATTTTTGTGATGAAAAGAGATGGTTACAGAAAGAATGTACTTAAAGTTATACATCTAAATGATGTAAACAGGAACACACAAAAGTATACAGGCAAATGGAAAGATTGGTCCTGTTACACTGTTAGTAATAAGTCAACCCAGCATTTGCTGTAATAAATCAGTATGTAAACATGTACATGTACAGCATCACTCTCGCTCTCACAGCTTGGTGTGGCATATCTCAGCAGATATTTGTTTGGAAGCAACATGAGCGCTCATGCTTCAGAGCAACCTCTGATTAGTAGGAACTAGGAAGAAACTTTCCTCGTTGCCAAATTATTCTGCTGCCAGCTTTCTTGCACCTTACTCTGAAACATCTGATACTGGTCACCATACGAGACAGGACACCCTGCTAGATCATGGGTGGGCCAACTATGGCCCAGGGGCCGTTTTAAGCTGGCCTGCGAGCTCCTGCTGGGGAGTCAGGTCAGGGACTCCACCACACAGCTTGGCCCTGCTCCAGCCGGGTCGCCAGGTCGGGGGCTACACGATGTGACTCGGCCCCGCTCCAGCATGCCAGCCAGGGCCCTGGTCGGGAGCCGCACCATGCAGCTCTGGCTCCACTCAGAGTGTTGCACCCTGCTCCACTCCTAGGAGCCGGAGAAGGGACATGCCACTGCTTCCGGGAGCCGCTTGAGTTAAGCACCGCTCAGAGCCTACACCCCTGAGCCTCTCCCTATGCCCCAAGCCCCTGCCCCAGCCCTGATCCCCCTCCCGCTCTCCAAACCCCTTGATCCCAGCACAGAACACCTTCCTGTACCCCAAACCTCTCATCCCCACCCTAGAGCTCGCACCCCCAGCCGAAACCTGCACCCCTTTCCACACCTCTGCCCCAGCCGTGATCCCCCTCTGAACCCCTTGGTCCCAGTCCAGAGCACCCTTCTACACCCCAAACTCCTCATCCCCAGCCCCACCCCAGAACTCACACCCCTTCCCGCACCCCAACCCCAATTTTGTGAGCAAGCCTGGCCCACCATACAATTTCTATTCCCCGATGTGGCCCTCAGGCCAAAAAGTTTGCCCACCCCTGTGCTAAATAGTTTGATATAGAATGGCAGTTCCTATATTTGTGGCTGCATTATGTTTCTCTAGAAAGCCAAATTGGTTTTGTTTTCTTGATGTGGTTGAACTGCTCTTTCCTGTGTGAAATGTTTTGGATCACAGTTTTATAACTGATTTATCCCACATTAGGAACTAAACTGATCTTGTTGATTGCTTTTAGGGGAAAAAACTATATTTTATTTGGAAAAAAAATGTCCATATAATTAGGATTTGTATGGCATTTTTCATGCTTGGAACTCAGAACATTTTCACTGTAGGGTAAGTAGCAGTATCACATTTTACAGGTGGGAAAACTGCCCAAGTCATAGATCAAGTTGGTGGCAGAGTCAGGCACCTAACTTGATTTCCTAACTACCAGACCAGTGCCCTGTACATCACCAGGCAATGTACATAGTGACTACTTCTCATCAAAGTTTCCTGAGGATTTAACTATTACCCGCAAGACTATAAGGGAAACATTATACTTAATGAAAATTCTTGTGTTTGTGAGAACTAGCTGATACATCACACAAGTTGGTTACAGTTAAACTGGGAGATTTTTTTAATGGGGGATGGGGAAGGTAACTAGTAGGTGAATAAGCGGGGAAAATAGATGGGAGCTAGTATGGGGGTCAGAGTGGAGATACAAAATTCTTCTAAACTTTCCATGTGCACCTGTTGCACAATTTAATACATTTGCAAAATTTTCCTTCAGTTTTTTGCTAAAATGACTGAACGTGGTCCTGGCCAGTAACAATAAATCCTTGGCTTGTCTGCTGAAACTGCCTGTGAGGGTGCCAATTAATGTCAAATGTTGTGATAAGCAACAGAATGAATTGCTGATGGCAGAAACCACAATTCAATATTTCTCTGCTTCTGTGATTCAAAATTAATCACAATTTAAAAAAGTAATCGCTATTTAACTGCAGATTTAATCGCACTGTTAAACAATAGAACACCAATTGAAATTTATTAAATATTTTTGGATGTTTTTCTACATTTTCAAATATATTGATTTCAGTTACAACTCAGAATACAAAGTGTATAGTGCTCACTTTATATTTTTATTACAAATATTTGTACTGTAAAAATGATTACAAAAATAGTATTTTTCAGTTCACCTCATACAATACTGTAATGCAATCTTTTTATTGTGAAAGTGCAACTTACAATTCTTCTTTGAGAGATGTCCCTGTGGGTGCTCCACTTCAGGTCAGGGTGCGTCCCAGCGCCTTCGATCGGAGATTTCAGCAGTACTCCTATGGGCTGCACGCACACCGTGCCTGCCTCATGAGTTGTCAGTATTTGAATAGGACATGCACGGCCTGGGCTCCTCAGTTCCTTCTCTACCGTCTCCGGCTAGAGACGGAGTTCAGCAGTCCTCTGAGATTTAGCTAGTTAGTTTTGTTTCTCAGTTTATTTAGATAGTTTAGTTATTAGAGTTACTATTTAGGTAAAATACCTTCGTTATTAGACTTTTTTTAAAAAAAAACAACCTCTGCGGCTACAGACATGCCTGGCTCCCCAGGTTTTAAGAGATGTGCCTCCTGTAGTGATGCCATCCCCATCTCGGATAGTCATTTGCAGTGTGTACGCTGTTTGGGGGAGTCTCATGTACCCCAAAATAAGTCCACTGTACTAAGCTCAAAGTGCGGATCTGCAAGGATAGGGAGCTAAGACTCAAACTGCTCCTGTTAGAAAATTCCCTCAGATTCGCATCTGACTCTGGCCAGCAAAGCTGTGTAAAACCCTCAAGGGACAAGAGCAAAGCAAAAAAACAGCCAGCTTCCTCCACCCTCAGGGACCGCTCCTCAGGGAAAAAGTCTAAACTGGCTTCAGTCTCACTGGTACCCGCCACTCCGCGACTCTGCACCTTTGACTTGGCAGGCATCTCAGGCACCAGCCGTGAGTCAGTTGCTCAACTGCCCGTTGCCGAGGCTCAGGGCTTTCTGCTGCCCGCCTCTTACAGCTCTCCTTTGGTAATACGGTGCTGAGAGCTGTCACAGTGCTGAGCACATAAGCGGCTGCCGCGGCACCACTCTTTGATCTTGTGGTGCTGCTTTCTCACCCGCCGCAGCCGACACTCCCGGCATCGAGCCTCCTGATGTCTCCTGCCTCCCTGACAGTACCCACGTCCGGGACACCTACTCCTGTGACACAACTTGCACCCCCTGGGACAACTTTTGGTGCATCAGCAGATGCCCCCACAGACTCTGCCTCCATCATCTACAGCGGCATCAGCCCCATTTCAGTCACCTTACCATTTGGCACCTGGTCCTACTGCACCGCCTCAGTTTTTACATCCAGGGGACTTAAAGGTGTCCTATGCCCCTGAGTCTCCACTACTCGGCACCAATCTATCACCGAGATCTTCAGCACCCTATTTGCAGTACTCTCCTACTGCTTCAAGGCTCTCAAATGAAGAGGAGGAGGAGGAGGATGGTGAATATATGTTCACCAACACCAAGATGGGTAGAACTGTCTTGTCAACAGCCATCTTACCTGAGCCAAAGTCCCAACCACCTTAAGGGATACTGCTTTTCAGTCACCTGAAGTGGAGCACTCCCAGGGACATCTCTCTCTCGAAGAGGAGGTTACTCACCCTGTGCAGTAACTGATGTTCTTCGAGATGAGTGTCCCTGTGGGTGCTCCCCAGCCTGCCCTTCTCCCCTCTAGTTCAGAATCTGGAACACACTTCGCTTCAGAGAAGGAACTGAGGAGCCCGGGACATGCACGTGTTGTTCAAACACTGACTGCTCGTGAGGCAAGCACAGCGCGTGCGCGGCCCGTAAGGGTACTGCTGTAGAAATCTCCGATGGAAGGTGCTGGGACGCACCTTGACCTGAAGTGAAGCACCCACAGGGATACTCATCTCGAATGTCAGTTACTGCACAGGGTGAATAATCTCCTCTTGTAGATTTTTTTTGGTTACGTAACTACACTCAAAACCAAAACAGTGTAAAACTTCAGAGCCTACAAGTCCACTCAGTCCTACTTCTTGTTCAACTAATCACTAAGATAAACAAGTTTGTTTACATTTACAGGAGATAATGCTGCCAGTTTCTTATTTACAATGTCACCTGAAAGTGAGAACAGGCGTTCACATGGGACTTTTGTAACCAGCATTGCAAGGTATTTATGCACCAGATATGCTAAAAATCGTATGACCCTTCATGCTTCAGCCACCATTCCAGAGGACATGCTTCCATGCTGATGATGCTCATTAAAAAACGTGCCTGAACTCCTTGGGGGAGATATTCTCCTGCTCTGCTTTACCTGCATTCTGCCATATATTTCATGTTATAGCAGTCTCTGCTGATGACCCAGCACATGTTGTTCATTTTAAGAACACTTTCACTGCAGATTTGACAAAACACAAAGAAGGTACCAATGTGAGATAGCTACATCACTTGACCCAAGGTTTAAGAATCTGAAGTGCCTTTCAAAATCAGAGGGATTAGGTTTGAAGCATGCTTTTAGAAGTCTTAAGAGCAACACGCTGATGCGGCAATTAGAGAACCTGAACCACCAAAAAAGAAAATCAACCTTCTGCTGGTGATATTTGACTCAGATGATGAAAGTAAACATGCATCGGTCTGCGCTGCTTTGAATCATTATCGAGGAAAACCCCTCATTAGCATAGATGAATGTCCTTTGGAATGATAGTTGAAACATGAAGGGACATATGAATCTTTAATGCATTTGGCACATAAATATCTTGCAACCCTGACTACAAGGGTGTCATGTGAACACCTCTTCTCACTTTCAGGTGACATTGTAAACAAAAAGAGGGCAGCATTATCTCCTGCAAATGTAAACAAACTTGTTTGTCTCAGTGATTGGTTGAACAAGAAGTAGGTCTGTGTGGACTTGTAATAAAAATAAACATAAAGTGAGCACTGTACACTTTGTGTTGTGTTGTAATTGAAATCAATATATTTGAAAATTTAGAAAACATCCAACAATATTTAAATAAATGGTATTCATTATTGTATAACAGTGCAATTAATCACGATTAATTTTTTTAATCACTTAACAGTTTTTACATGTGTATTAGACTTAAACCAGTTGTTACTTTGCCAGATAATTTTTTGTTGTTTCTGGGAGGAACAGATAAACGTGTATATAATAAAACAAATCCTGGACTACAAAATATTCATGGTTGCTATGTAAATGTACTGCTCTCCTACAGCGTAACAAGCTATAGGCACCTTGGTGCAGAAATTCTTGGTGAGTTTTTGGCCGGTGTTATACAGGAGGTCACAATATCTGAGCATAAAAGTCCCTTCTGGCCATAAAATCTATGGCTATATTAATTTAAGTATTGTGACAGATGGCTACAGGAGAGTGACAGAAGGCAGATATATTAGCCCCAGGTTAAGTAGGTCCCTTTTCCCTGGGTAAGGTAACAGGGAAGGTAACCAGAACAATCAGGAACTTTCTGGAAACAATTAAGGCAGACAGGCTGATTAGAACACCTGCAGCCAATCAAGAAGTTGCTAGAATCAATTAAGGCAGGCTAATCAGGGCACCTGGGTTTAAAAAGGAGCTCACTTCAGTTTGTGGTGCGTGCGAGGAGCTGGGAGCAAGAGGCGCAAGAAGCTGAGAGTGAGAAGGTGTACTACTGGAAGACTGAGAAGTACAAGCATTATCAGACATCAGGAGGGAGGTCCTGTGGTGAGAATAAAGAAGGTGTTGGGAGGAGGCCATGGGGAAGTAGCCCAGGGAGTTGTAGCTGTCACACAGCTGTTACAGGAGCCACTGTAGACAGCTGCAATCTGCAAGGCCCTGGGCTGGAACCCGGAGTAGAGGGCTGGCCCGGATTCCCCCCGTCTCTCCAACTCCCTACTTGATACCAGAGGAGTTGAACTGGACTGTGAGTTCCACCAGGTCTCTGGCCTGTTCCCCGATGCACTGGGTGGATCAGCAGAGACTGGGGATTGTTCTTCCTTTCCCCATGCTGGCCAGTGATGAGGCTAATTGAGTGAACATCAGATTTGAGCCACGAAAGTGGCCAGACTGAGGGCTGTTGTGAACCTCTAAGGCGAGAAAATCCGCCAATAAGTGCAGGACCCACCAAGGCAGAGGAAGAGCTTTGTCACAATATGCTATAGCTTTCTGCAAATTTACAATGTGTTTTTCTGTGAACAGTAAGAATATGGAAAGTGTCAAGAAAAAAGATTGAAAAATTCTGCAATTAATGCATTTTTAACATTGTTTCATATCACCTTCTAGTGGTTGGTCCACACAGAGGATAAAAGCTTGTTATTTCTGTAGATAAGTTGTATTTTTTAACTGAGGAGGTAAAGATCTGTGCTTTTGGACAGAGAAATCCTTTAGTGAAGGATTTATTAAAGAGGATAGTCTATATTTTAGTAAAGAGGAGCGAATAGAAGTTGATAAAGTACAGGTAGGAATCGAAGAGAAACAGTCAAATTAAAAAGTGTGTCATTTAATTACATCTCGTGAAGGCAGACAACTAAATGTTGACAAATTTTATAAGTGTTTGTATACAAATGCTAGAAGTCTAAAGAGTAAGATGGGTGAACCTGAGTGCTTGGCATTAAATGAGGATATTGATAGGCATCACAGAACCTTGGTGGAATGATGATAAACAGTAGAGCTTGTTAATAGCAGTGTACAAAATTTACAGGAATGATAAGTAGGTTGCACTGGTGTGGGAGTGGCACTATATGTGAAAGACATCAGAGTCAAATATAGTTAACTTAAATGACTCAAACTGAACCATAGCTATGGGTAGAAAATCCATGTTTGAATAATAAGGGTATAGTAATAGGAATATACTGCCAACCACAAGACCAGTATGGTGACGGTGAAATACTCAAGGGGTTTAGAAAGGTTACAAAAACAGAAAATCCAATAATAAAGGGGATTTCAACCATCCCCATATTGACTGGATATATTTCATTGCATGACACAATGCAGAGAGTAACTTTCTAGACACCATAAATGATTGCTTCTCAGAGCAGCTCATCCTGGAACTCCTAAGAGGAGAGGCAGTTTCAGAAATTAGTCATTCCAAAGGATGTACTGCACTCTCTAATGTGTCCTTCCATCTTCCCACATCTTCAATGATGATCAAATCAGATGCATCTAGTGTAGATGGGATTACATCTAAACAACAGTTTGAAGTCATTGGATCCCTTGAGGTCATCAGATCAGTGACCTTGAGCTAAGGGCCATCACTTGTGGCTCTAATTCAATCCAAATTAGAATATTTGCTGCGTCTTACATCTTCTGGTTTCTTGATGTCCTAAGAGTTTACTCTTCTCATATATCTGTAAATCATTCTGTTATGCCCTCACCCAAAAGTCTAAGGTGGTTGTGACAGGTTCCCCCTGGGGTGCCAGCTGAAACTGACCCACCAGCTCGGCTCCCTTTTACACTCTACTGCTGTGACAAGCTGCCAAGCTCTCTCCAGGCTCTAGCTGGCACTTTCAACAGTACACATACATGTAGGGACACACCCAGCTGCAGTTACATGTAGTCACTCTGATCAGCTATGGCATGGGAAGGCTCCAGTGAGGGTACTTTCCAGCTACTAAGGCACGCACCCCATCTGGAGTGTAAACCCAAAATTATACTGTCTTGCGCTGCACAGGGAACTCTCTAGCCTAAGCTCATGAAATTCACCCCCTCCCGCAGTGTGGAGAGGAATATACAACAGCTTTCTGCCCCACGTTATAACTCCCACACATTGGTTTTAGATAAAGCAAAAACAAGTTTTAACTACAAAAGATAGATTTAAAGTAATTATAAAGGATAGCAAAGAGATCAAAACAGATTATCTAGCAAATAAACAAAAATGCAAATTCAGCTTAATATACTACATAGGGTGAGAATTTGCTATTCATATCCAAAATGATGATACATGCAGGCTCCAGACTTTTAAGGCGCAAGATGCACTTGCTTACAGCTTGGAATCCCCAAGTGTTCCATTTACAGGCTAAAAATCCCTTTAACCTGGGTCCAGCACTTCCCCCAGTTCAGTGTTTGCTCCTCAGGTGTTTCCAGGAGTTTTCTTGGGTGGGGAAGTCAGTGAAGAACCAAGACGATGTCACTGCCCTGTCTTATACAACTTTTGTATAGGGCGGGAACCTTCTGTTTCAAAGCTTGGTTCTCATGCCAATCAGTGTAAAAATACTGACATCCCTGTCATGTCCTTGTAGTGTTACAGCAGCCATTACTCGAAGGCGGTCTGTAGCGTCCTCAGGAAGGCTCCCCAGGTCAGAGATAAGCTTCTCCTAAGGCCTGTTGTTCCCTCTAATGGCTCATTTAACTTGAATGGGCCCTTTCCAGCCAGCCATCTAGACTGAGAGCCTTTTGCCTAGTGGGCGTTGCCCAGGAATAGCCATATGTGAAATAGATACGTAGTCAATAGTCAATACGTAGTCAATGATGTATTTTATGCAAGCTATGTCAATCCTATAATACTATCACTGTGAAGAATATGGGGTGCAGTGTCACAGTGGTTACTAAATTCCACATTAACCAGTCAGTCAATTTACTTATCTTTTCCAAGACTGCGTAATCATCCAGATGACACTAGATTATACATCCCAGATGCAGAATGGGCTCTAACCTATCATATAGATAGAACTAGAGTTTAGGAAGTCCCCGAGTCTATTCACCCCTTATTCATGTAGAAAAATGGGCTTGGCTATTATTTTGAAAACGTCATCAAGATGGACTAGATTATGCATGCAGGAGGCCTGTAAGTTAGCATTGGTCGCCCCCCCAGAAGGGATTTTGGAGTTCCATTTACACCTTTACCAAACATCATTCCCTGGATTTAGCATCCACATTGGATGCTAGGTTTGGCAAGGTAGTTCTTCCACCCCTTTTTAATTAGCAGTTCATGTCCCTTCTTCCTGAATACAGTTACTACTTACTAAACTATCCCATGCATGGGAATGCAGAAGCCACTTCAAGAAGAAATGAAGGTTACTCACTTGTAATTGGAGTTCTTTGAGATGGACTCTGCATGCTCACACTCCTTGCCTGGTTTCCCCTCTTCTTCAGAGTCTTTGGTGTAAAGTGCAGTTGATCTGGGGTAAGTGACTGGTCCTTTGGGATTGGGAGTAACCTGAATATTGTTGTGATTTTTTGTGTAAGGGTCCATCTCTCACCAAGGGAAGCTTGCCTAGGGGCAAGATAGACCAGAATACCCAAGGAGACTGTCTCTGACTCCATGGTTAGGTTGTTTTAGTGCCTGAGTTTACACTTATACTTGGCTGATTAAATATAAGTATAGAATTCATAGCCAGTTGGGGGTTTGTGCCCTGCTTCTTAACAGTCTGCCCCGAGGTTGGTACTCATTCTCCTGAGCCACTTCAGACCACTTGTGACACTGTCATCTGCAAAAATTTATAAGCATACTTTTCACTCCATTTTCTAAGTCATTAATGAAAATGTTGAATAGCACCAGACACAGGACACACCCTTGCAGGATTTGACTAGATACATCCTCCTAATTTGACAGCATACCTTTGATGATTAATATGAGTATGGTTTTTCAACCTGTTGTGCACCCACTTTATAGTAATTTCATCTAGACCAGAGGTGCTCAAACTTTCCCAGTCGTGCCCCCCCACCCCCAGTAACAGAATCTGTCACGTTCCCTCCTCCCCCCCATTACTGCACAGCTAAGGCTTCTTCAGCAGTGGAGTTTGGATTGGAGGCAGGGATGGGGGAGGAGTTAGGCCTAGAGGCGGAGCAAGACTGGAGGTGGAGCACAGCTGGAAGCATGGCCCTTCCTCCCTGCCCCGCCGCATGCCCTTCCAAATGTTCCTCTGCACTTCCCGAGTGGGGTGTGCCCCACACTTTGAGAATCACTGGTCCCTAGTTTGCTTATGAGAATGTCAATGGGACTGTGTCAAAAGCCTTGGTAAAATCAGATATTTCACATCTACTGCTTCCCCTGTATCCAATAGGCCAGTAACCCTGTCCAAGAAGGAAATTAGGTTGTACTATCATGATTTATTCTTGTATGGCTATAAAAGATTTGACAAATATAGTAATCCGAGGCATAGGCGCTGACACCGTGGGTGCTCTGGGGTTGGAGCACCCATGGAAAAAAAATAGTGCTTATCGGTGGTGCCACTGAGCAGCTGTTTGGTGGCTTGGGGAGTAGCTTGGGAGAGGGTGGAGAGCAATGAGTGGGCAGGGGCCTCAGGGAGGGGGTGGGGCAGGGATAGGAAGAGGTGAGGGTGGGGCCTTGGGGGAAAGGGTGGAGTGGGGCGAGGCCTCGGGTAGAACGGGGTGGAGCACACCCAGGAATAACTAAAAGTTGGTTCCTCTGATCAGAGGTGGGTTCTTATCTTGTCTTATCTTGTTGATTCTGTGGTGCATGAAAGTGCTTGGTTCAGATATGAAGATAGAATTTATGCCACTTCACAGCTTGAAGAGACAAGCTAAACAGCACTATTTGTCATAGTGACTCATATGTGTTCCCTTACTAAAGGTGCCTCTAAAGGTAAAGAGCACAATGCCCCAACCCTGTGTTGACATGAGCATGTGCCTAACTTAGTGCCCTGTGAACCACTTAGATAAAGTTAAGCATGTGTGTAACTCTTCACAGGATCAGGCCTAATAGCGTGTGTGTGCGTGTGTGTGTAAATATGACTATGAGATTTTTAAACCTGATAGTCATTTATATTTTACATGTACATTTTCCAAGCCCTGTGCAAACTAGAAATGGAACAAAACTTGAACCTGTTCTAATTTCAGGGAACTGGGTCAGAAGCTGAATTTGAATAATCAGATTGGTCAGCTACATTTCCTGCTGCTTGGGAAATCCAAGAGCAGAAGTGGGAATAAACACCCTAAAACTGAGTGAAGGGATGGAGAGATTCCTCTACTTTTCAGGAATCTAATTTCATTGTGTTCTGTAGTTTAATCTAACATTGTCAATCAACTTTTCATTTAATATATATTTTTAGAAGGACGTTTTACCTCTAGAGCAGATCAAATAGCAGAAAAAACGTTGTTTGAAATAGTGTCAATTAATTTTGCATTTATTTATTTATTTATTTATTTATTTTTAAAATAATGTATTTGCTGAGGGCTCAGTCTTTTCTTTGCCCTGAACCTGCCACAAGGTTAGAGTGGTGGTGCCAGAGTGTGATGGTGTATTCCTCCTGAAGCAGAACAGACTTTGAGTCACACTCTACCTTCCAGGTTCCCCACTGCTCTGAGGAGAGGAAGTCTGCCCATACAGAGCTGCTTGCACGATCAGAGCTGCATTTTGTGTTTGGGGAGCGGGGATAGGTAGAGAGAACTTTGCAGGTAGCAGATAAGCTCAGATAAGATCTTTAGGAAATAAGTTGGTTGTTTTTATCTAAATCCTGGTTGGAAAGCTGGCTTCATAATGGGCACTTTTCTTGAGTCTCAGCAGAAAAACCAAGAATTTGAAAAGGCATAGAAACTGAAGCATCCTCTCATGTCTAAGTGAGCTTTTCAGAATATGATAGAGGCATTTTACTAGTGCAGTGTATGGAATCAATCATTTGAATAACTCTCCTTCAAGCCATTGTCATTACTTTATTTTTAAAAGCAACCTACTGAGAGTGCAATTTCACCTTCTTCATATACTGGACTAAGGAAATAGGTAGACAATCTTTAGTCTTGCACCAGTGGTGGTATTAAGGTTTTCTGTTTTGTGATCCAAGCTTAGAAATGGGAGATGTAGTTTTTTGGCAAAGTGATCCAATCTTTACAGTGGAATATTCCAGCATTTACTTCTAGTTGTAGAAAGTCCTGAGATTGATCTTAAAATCCTGACATGATTCTATATAGAAATCTATTTAAGATGTTAGGTAGCATTTTCATTGCCCTCAAAGTCCCCTTTGGTTAGACTGATGATATTGAGGTATTCTGGCTTTAAAGATAGAAGAATATGAAAATGAGTACAAAGCAAACTTTTAAAAACTCTCTGAAACACTTATTTTTTTCCTGTTTAATATGTGGTTATGGACAATGAAGGAGATATCTGTAACTTTAAGGAAGTAAGGGAACGATAGCTGAACCATTAATTGGGAAGAGGATTTCCCAGGTGCCTGCTAAAACTTACATAGCTGTTTTACTAAGATCAGATTCTAGCGATCGAAAGGAACGGGGTGAGTTGCCGAGAGAGAGAGAGAAGAGAATGGGGGGGGGCCGGCGGCGGCAGCAGCAGCAATCTTTCTCTCCCAGCCCAGAGGTGGGGTTGTCTGAGTTAGCATACCCTTCCTAAACTTGCAAAGATAGGATAAAGTTTAGATGAGACCACATACGCTTTTGTTGTTTTAATCCTTTTCTCTGATCACTGTTTCTT
This sequence comes from Lepidochelys kempii, assembly GCF_965140285.1. NCBI lineage: Eukaryota > Metazoa > Chordata > Testudines > Cheloniidae > Lepidochelys > Lepidochelys kempii. The sequence goes on from NC_136382.1 coordinate 63,700,936, forward strand.
TGGGTGAATAAGCAATATTTGTTTAGAAAAAGCTATTTCAAGTCATTCTAATTAGCTGATAAAACCTTTAATTACACCACAAAACCGTGTATACTTTGTTTACATACTATCTTTTGATTTAATGATGATCAGGGTATTGTTACTGAGTATCAGTGGTATGCATTTATTTTTTCAAGATTATTGGATATGAGGCATGGAGCACTGTGATGAACAAATAACGGTATCATTGTCAAACATAATTTTGTAATCTGACACAGTTTGGGATTTGTGATATTACTACTTCACATGAATTTGGGCTTATTGTTTCCAGTACAGTGTTAATAAATACATTAAAGATTATCTGTTTTGATTTTCAGAATAGTACATTTTCTTGGTCAAATACTGCATGGTAAGAGAATCTAATCTTTGTTGCTTCCTTTGTAAACTTTTATTTATTCAGTGGAACAAGTTCCTGTGGAACCATACTACATCCCACTGTCTCAAGCTGAGGTACTGCAGGAGGGAAGTGATGTTACACTGGTTGCCTGGGGGACTCAGGTCAGTAACTCTTGTTTAAGATATGCCATGGGGCCTGTTGCATGCTGTAGGAATGTAGTAATGGCATTTGACTGTGAGCATGAAAATGAAACGAGCAGTTTAAAGTAGCACACTGAAATAAAATTGTAGATGTTTGAGTGCTAAAACAAAATATGCTCTATCCTGGCTGGTATACTTGGTTCGTTGCTTAGTGACCCTCTTTGAGCATTCTTGGGCCACCTTTTAGATGCTATTAGCATAGCTCTTATAGTTTTTACAGATTATCTCAAACATTCACTACGAAGAAATCTACAGCTGTAAGATTCTAGTGGTTAATTGCCAAGACTGCATGCAACATTCAAAGCCCCTGTTACTCTGTGAACTTCGTAAAAATTCAAGATGTGGAAAAATCTTCTAAAAGTTGGAAGGATATAAAATAATACCCTCCAAAGCAAAAGTATAAAGAATGAATTTCAGGGTCTGTAGTTTCTCAGTTTGATGTCATTTGGGGCAATAGTTTTTAATGTCTTTTAATGTTTATCCCTGAGCTCTTTATAGAGGATATTTATGACTTGGAATATAAAATTTTGCATTCTGATCAATATCTTCTTTTATGCTCTCACTTGAAGAAGACCTGTGTATGGGCGGCCACTATTTTCATGCTCTTTATGTCACTTAGTTGGAAAGCTTCTAGGAGGGTGTGGCATAGTTTCTATTACTAAAGAATAGTATTAGGTCAATTTGCTTTTCGCTGGGGATTCTATTGTAGTGGTCCAGGGGTCGGCAACCTTGGGAATGCAGCCCATCAGGGTAATCCGCTAGCGGGCCGCGAGACATTTTGTTTACGTTGACCGTGTACAGGCATGCCTCCCCGTAGCTCCCAGTGGCCACAGTGTGCTGTTCCTGGCCAGTGGAGCTGTGGGAAGCGGCAGGCAGTAAACAAAATGTCTCACGGCCCACCAGTGGATTACCCTGATGGGCCACATGCCGAAGGTTGCCGTCCCCTGTAGTGGTCCCTTGGGCTTAGGCTCAAAAGGATGCCACTCTGTGTCAGGCAACAAACAGTCGATTAACAGTCTGGCTCTGGCCTTCTGGCGGGCAGAGCTGTAAGCAGTCCCTAGCCAAAGCCTTAGGGCTCGAGCAGGGGCAATCACAGGGGCCCTGGCCTTCTGGGTTGGGAGAGCAGGAAGCAGGCTTTTGCCTAAGCCTCCTGGCTAAGGCAGCCCGCAGTCTCCAGTCTGGGGCCTGCCACAAGCAAAGCACAGGCCTACTGGCCAAGGGGTGAATAGACCACCACCTCAGGAGTGGGGTTGGTAGCAGAAGGTAGGGGGACCCGGGCCCACCTGGCTCCACTTGGCCCCAATCCTGGGGCCTAATAGTGGCGAATGGTTCCACCACTGGGTTAGTCGGGATCCCACTGAAACACACTGACTTGTGCGCCAGCAACAAAACCGGACTAAAGTCTGGTTTCCCTGGGCTACTTCCTACCACAATCTGGGCAGGGCAGGGGACTCCGTAGTCCAAGGGTCCTCTGTCTCCTCCGGGTACATTGTGGACAGCAGTCCCAGCAACTCCTCTCCAGGGTCCGTCTCCTCCGGGGCAGAGTGCTGCACAGCACAGGTTCAGTTCTGGAGTTCTCCATTGGGCTGGAGATGTCTGTCTCCTTCCCTAGCTCTAGCAAACTGAGCTGCAGGGCCTGCCTTGTCTACTTCCTGTCATACTCCAATGCTTCTGGCTTGGGGGATGGGGCTAGCGCGGCTCTGCCCACCAGAGTGTAGTGGTCCCACAGACTCATGCTTAGAGGGAGGCCACTGCCTCATTACATCTATAATCTCCATAGCTCTGTAGAACAGTGTTTTTGTATTTTCAGGCCACTTGATCTTCTTGGCACCCACTATAATACCTATTGGCTCTTGTGTGACACTGTCTTAATGCTTTTGACCATGTTCACCTGTCTCTCCAGCAGAAGAATGCTCTGTTTTTCCCTGGAGAGAGGGAAATATATTCCCTTCTGAGAATCTGTGTGAAAATTTCTCCCAGATAAAACTGTCAAAACTCAGGTCAACTCAGATTAAATCTGAAGCAGAATGTGTTAGTAATATTTCCAATACAGTGAAATCAGAAATAAAAGTAGTTTAAAGGTTATCTACAGCAATACTCTGAAAGCTGATGTTAGAGAGCTTATTCCTTCACTCTCCCACTTCCCTGGTCCTTCTCGCATGAACAGAGAGCAACAATACCCAAAGTCCGAAGGTGCAAACAATTCGATGTTTATTGGGGTGAACTTCCAGCAAGCTTAAATACAAGTTCCTTTTTCCTTATTTTCAAATCCCAACTTACTTCCTGTTTGCCCCTAATTTATATAGTAATATTCTTAGCTATACCTTAACCAATCATTCTACTGACATTTAACTAACCAATCCTAACATATTGTAACATGATTAGCTAACCAATTATATCCCACCACCTTAATTAGTTTACACCCAGCAAAATGAATTATACAGCAGACAGAAACAATCACAGAACCAGACAGATTATACAGACAAACAATAGCAAAGTGGGAACTATAATGTCAAAATACAGAAGTGAGGATTTGACATCCCAGCTATTGATAAGTGAGTTCTTGTCAGACAGGATGCTATCAAACTAAGTTTCCTTTTACATTTTCTAGGCACTTCCCTTTCTCTGGAGGTGATAGGAATACAATCCTGTCCTGATAGTGCCTGACAGCCCAATAGCACCTTATTTTAATGTGACTAGTTTGGAATGTCAGGATGTGACTGTTCGCTTCCTAGCTTATGACTGCCTCTGCTGCTTAGCCAAAGGACTTAGCCTAAGAACAGGGCCTCAAACTGTCACAGTAAGAGAAGGCCCTTACACCAGCAGACAGTGATTTTGATTCTTTCTTTTATACCTCTAGAACTAGCCAAGTGATAAGAATACCCCTAAATTCTTAAAGGACAGGCCTTTGCAGACAGGCCTGAATATCTATATCCTAACAGGTTTCAGAGTAACAGCCGTGTTAGTCTGTATTCGCAAAAAGAAAAGGAGGACTTGTGGCACCTTAGAGACTAACCAATTTATTAGAGCATAAGCTTTCGTGAGCTACAGCTCACTTCCTCAGATGCAACTATCCTAACAGCTGACTCTGAGGATTAGAGAGAGAAATATTCCAGGTTTACCTAACATGTAATATTGTAGAGAACAGTCTGGCTGCCGACAGTGTATCAGGACTATACTACTTTCAGAGTTTCATCTCTTTAGAGAAACAAGTGTCTTGGGCCTTGCAAAATCTAGTCCAAATATAAACTGGAGGTTCTTTTGATCTGAATAATGATTAATAATACTTAGCACTTTGAACATGTAGAGCACTATAAAAGTGCTTTGCAAGCATTCACTAATCTTTACAACATCCGATGTGAAACAGGAGATTTTGCTTTTAGCTGCGCTGAAAAAAGAGAGGAAAAAAAAGCTTGCCGCACCTAGGACAGAGATATGCAGAGGAAAACAGAGGGGTTGAAAAATATCGTGAAAATCGCCTCTCCAAATTTACATCATAATGGGGGTGACGGTATCATAATGCTTTAACTTAAATAAAACAGTAGTTACTTGTAGAATTAAGGTTTTAGATAAGTAATAATTAATGATAGTTAAAAATCCAAAATGGTGCCAATGATGATTCTCTGTTAGAAAACATCAAAATGGAGGACACAGACTAAGTTGACCAATGGCAGATAAGAGATAGGGGTGAAATAGAGTTCAACAGGCATGACTCACCTTCCTCTCAAAAAATGCCTGAAGGGTGGAATTAGGACGAAGACTTATGCTAATACCTAGAAGGAGATTTAGACGATATGAGGGTTTAGGCTAATAAATTCAAGCTGATTGGCTGAGCTGGTATAATTAGGCAGGGAGGTTCTATGCTAATTTCTAGTTTTGGAAAAGCAACAAATCATAGGAGACTAGGGACTGAATATAAGTCTGACAACCAGCAGACTGATGAGTGAGTGAGTGTGTGGAATCAAGCAGAGAAGATCAATCAGCAAGGAGAAGAGAAGCAGCTACCTGAAGAAGCAGCAGCAACTGAAGCGTCTGTGGCAGCTAGAGACTTCTAGAAGGCAGCACCCACAGAAGCAGTCTGAAGGGGTAACTGGAGAGAGCAGTAGCAGCAACATGATGATGTCCCAACTCAAAGGAACAAAAAAGTCTGTCCTTCCCAGAATCAATCCTCTGAACTTCTTTTCCCCACTTCTGGGATCTGCAGAGTTCATCCTCACTCTGTCGCACAGGGCTGCCTCCCAGGGCTGGTTCCTCCTGAACCACCGACCCTCAGGACAACCCCTTCCTGCAAGCCCCTTTATTATTCCTTTCCCTTTTAGTCTGAGCCTTCTTCCATAGCCAAATATTTCCTAGCCTTCCCCTCTTTTTTTCAAGGCTTAACTCCCAGCCCTCACCCAGTCCTGCCCTTCTCTCAGGGCCCGGTGCTAAGGGGTGTTCCCTTCACCTGCAGCATAGCTTTTCTTCCCAGCTTTCTCCGACCCTGGCTAGGATCCCAGGGCTTTCTCTTCCCTTGGGTTTCCTCCTCACTCCTCTCTGTTCCCAGACAGTGATTGCAGATACTCCCCCTGCAGTTCCTTTCTGCTACAAATGTGCTCTCTTTCTACTAAACAGCCTGCTTCTGCTCAGCTGCGCTCTATGATCACTTAATCCTTGTTCCTCCTCCAGATGCAGCCTGGTATGTTAATTGGCCTCTCAGGCCCACATTAGCCCATTCAGGGCCTGTGTGGGGTACACACTCCAGCATAGGGAGAAAGAGTATTCTCACTCTAAAAGGAAATCTAGGTCTAGATCTTTCATGGGTCTTCAGCTCAGAAAAGCATACTAGCAAGTCTCTCACTTTGTAGCTTCTGTAGACCAAGGTTACTAAACACACCAGGGGCTTCTTCTGTTCTTCCACCCCACCCCACCCCATAAGTTCCCTGTCTTCCACCTTCCCGTTCCCTGTATATCAAGGATTTCCTACAAAACACTCCCCCCCATCTCTTCATACCAGTGGCTCTGTATGCCTCCCATTCCTACCTTGTCCACTGGCCTTCATTCCCTTTTCCCAAATTTCCCTCCTACCTTGTGTTCTGTGTTCACCCAGCCCCCCTCCCTATAGCAGCATCCTCTATTCTCACCCTGCCAGAGGCTCTGTGTGCACCTCTTATCCCCCTTCCCTCTCATGCTAGGGACTCTGCATCCCCCTCACCCTTACCAGTGCCCCCCCATTCTCCCTGCGTGCAGGACTATGTGCATGTCCCCATTTCCTCTTATTTTTTTGTCTGGGAGATAAGTTCATTCAGGATGTAAACATGTTAAACTCTGGGAGGATGAGCAGGGATATCTTTATGCTGGAAGGTGTTAATGGGTGCAGTCAACCAGTTATTTGATCTGTAGGCAGTTGCAGCTGTGCTTGATGCTGTTGCTCTACTAAACCAGATGACGGGCTCCACATGTCGCCCATTCCCTTCCATTTTTTGTTTTTCCCAAAAAATAATAGGGTTCTGGCCATTGATACCTAGAAAATTCCTGAAATTTTGGAACTAATTGAATGTGGCATGAAAAAGTTATGGTGTTACAGGCAGACAGACACAGAAATGCTGTCAAATTGAATGTAAGACTTTTGCAAAGTCAGCCAAAATCTCCACATTTAGCCTTGGGGAAGGGTGCTGCAAGGCCCAGATTGGGTCTTTCTGCAAATCACTCAGGCTTCAGTCACCAAGTCTGAGTGTAAAAAAATTGCCACGTGGCACTGAAGTGCATTGTACCAACTACCCTGATACTAAAGCCTTTCAACCAGAATTTTCAGTACCAAGGACTTGTACAGCACCCAGAGACGTTGGTACTGGTCTTGCCATTGCTTTTGGTCACTAAGGTACCCCCTTCGATACAGACTGCTTCACATACCTTGGTACCAAGTACACCTGTGGTACTGTCCAGAGGTTAGATTGAGGGTTTGCCTCACACCCCTGCCACATCAGCTGCACCACTCAAGGAGGAATACTCCTTTTTCTCAGCTTCTGAAAACAGTAGAGCCATTTCCCTCTCATTCCCTGGGATCTTTATCCATAGACCCATAGTCCTGTGGGAATTTAGTGTCATTACCTTTACTCTAGTTCTATACTTCACAGGATCCCTACCTAGGTATACTCCACCATGGCCCCCTTCTCCTTATGCTTATCAGTACCCTTGGCCCTGCTGGGCTCCATGGGGCTGTCAATCTGCAAGGAGGTCAGGCATGCTAGAGATCATGGTAGAAGGTGTGCAGGAGATGTCTCACAAGCTCATGGACATCTTGCATACCACCATGTAAGGTAATTTTAGCAGTGCCCATTAATAAAGATCTCCTGGACCTTGCAAAATTTCTCTGGCAGACAGCAGTATCTATTGCTCCAAGTCCAACTTGCAAACATGTAGATATTGACACTAAGTACCATCTACAGGGTTTCAGCAAATTTATTTACAGTCTGGCTCCAGTATCCCTCATGATGTTATTGGTCCACAAAAGAACAAAGCATCAAGGTCCTCCCAGATCAGCCCTATGTGACAAGGAGCCCTAAAAATTGCTCATATGCAAGCCTGCAGATGAGAATCGTAGTATTCCAGGTGGTGTTGGAGAAATATGACCATTTGGACTATGACTACATCTCCAAATTTGCTGATAAAATCCTGCAGAACCACAGGGAAGAATAAGTCTTTAATTTTAGAAGGCAGCTAATAGTACGTCCCACAGTTCTTGATGCATCAGATATTGTGGCCAGGTCTCTATGGCAACCTGATTACCATGAGAAGATTGTCCTGGCTCGAAGCTTCTGGCATTCCTAAGGAAGTAGAGGTTGCTATAGAAGACTTTCCTTTTGAGGGATGTAATTTATTCATTTTCAAGACTGATGCACTCTTACATCCTTTAAAGGACACCTGTGTCACCTTGAGATGTTTGGAGTTGTATACTCCTGCTTTAAACAGGAAACCAACTAGGCCCCAATCTTTTAATAGGCAGTCTTACTACGCTGAACATAGACATTCTGAGCCTTCAAGAAAGTGTCAAAGGCAAAAGGATCAGCATCCTCTGCACATCCAGCTTTGTCTTTGAGGCAGCAAATTTGACTTGTCAATTGGGAACTGTGTGCAACTTCTAGTGGATTGTTTTGTAATCCCCCAACCCCAACCAACTTTTTGGCAATCACCATTTTCATTTTTGTGGGGTTTGGAGTACTGTAATGACAGATTGTTGGGTTATGGAGATAATAGAACTAGAATACTCCATTCAATTCCACACACTTCCTATTCTGCATACCATTCCTCATTCCTTTTCCCAGCCCCCTCTCACAAGAGCATGCTACACAGGCTGGAAGTTGAGTCACTTCTGGCTCTCAGTACAGTAGAAATTCCAACAGAATTCAGAGGGAGGAGGTTTTACTCCCACTATTTTCTGATACCAAAGAAAAAGGTGCTGGTAATGCATTGATATTCACATTATCAGGTGAAATGATGCATTTACGGGTATTCAGTCCCTAAATGAGGAGAAAGGATTATAGCCTTTCTCCAAAGGTAAAATTAGCATGCTACCCTTTTTTATAATCAATTTTAATAATGCCCTTTATTATCATTAAATCTACCTTTCACCATATCTACATTTCTGCTCTCATAAAATATTTTTTGCTTTCCATTGGCTACTTAACATTAAGAATCATCTTAATTAATATCTGCATAAATACCATACCAGTAACTACCGATAAAGGTAGTGTTTTCCAAAATGTTAACATTTTATCTAAAACACTTGTAAAACCAGTTAGGACCATAACATGTTTACAACACAACCTAGGGTTATGGCCTAACTTATTTCTAACTTGCTGCTGAGTTTTTCACTTCACTTTACTTATATTTTACTGGGCCTCACTTGACTATTGTCAAGCCTGTTTTTAGGAAAGAGAGTTTTGGGCCTTGTCATAAAAATAAAGGGAAGGGTAACCACCTTTCTGTATACTGTGCTATGAAATCCCTCCCGGCCAGAGGCAAAACCCTTTCACCTATGAAGGGTTAAGAAGCTAAGATAACCTTGCTGGCGCCTAACCAAAATGACCAATGAGGAGACAAGATACTTTCAAAGCTGGAGGTGGGGGGGAAACAAAGGGTCTGTCTGTCTGTGTGATGCTTTTGCCGGGAACAGATCAGGAATGCAGTCTCAGAAACTCTGTTAAATTAGGAAGTAATCTAGCTAGAAATGCATTAGATTTCCTTTTGTTTAATGGCTGGTAAAATACGCTGTGCTGAATGGAATGTATATTCCTGTTTTTGTGTCTTTTTGTAACTTTGCCTAGAGGGATTCTCTATGTTTTGAATCTGATTACCCTTTAAGGTATTTACCACCCTGATTTTACAGAGTTGATTCTTTTACTTTTTCTTTAATTAAAATTCTTCTTTTAAGAACCTGATTGCTTTTTCATTGTTCTTAAGATCCAAAGGTTTGGGTCTATGTTCACGTGTACAAATTGGTGAGGATTTTTATCAAGCCTTCTCCAGGAAAGGGAGTGTAGGGCTTGGGGGGATATTTTCGGGGAAGATGTCTCCAAGTGGGCTCTTTCCCTGTTCTTTGTTTAACACACTTGGTGGTGGCAGCATAGGGTTCAAGGACAAGGCAAAGTTTGTACCTTGGGGAAGTTTTTAGCTTAATCTGGTAAGAATAAGCTTAGGCGGTCTTTCATGCAGGTCCCCACATCTGTACCCTAGAGTTCAGAGTGGGGAAGGAACCTTGACAGGCCTGCTTACATTTGAACACATTTCTGTATAAACACAAGCCAGCATCATCTGTATAGGCTACACTGAGAAAGGGAAGAGTTAGTTATCTGTACCTTGATGACTGGCTCAGCTGAGGGATATCAGCAGACTCTCCAGCTCTGTGCATTACTAGGATTCCAAATCAGTTAGGAAAAATGGATTCTTGTCCCTGTTAAAAGAATAAAACTTCATAGGAGCAGTTTTGGACTCAACAACAAGGGTTACCTGCCTTAGGAAAGATTCAGCAACATATTAGATTTAGTCAATCAACTGAAGGCACATTCTCAAACATCAGTGAGAACTTGCCTCAGGTTTCTAGGCCACATGGCTTTCTGCATCTCTGTAATTCAGCATGCCAGATTTCACCTTCACTGCGTGCAATGGTTTTGAAGTCAGTATATCATCACATCAGACATAACCAAAGAAGAAACCTGCACTTTCATCTTTAAATTGGTGGAAGGATCCTGAGATATTTTGCAAGGGTGTGCCCTTCTCTCCACTGTTACCATCCAAGATCTAGAAACAGATACCTCCCAATCTGGGATGGAGGACTCACCTGGACTACTTACAGATTGAAGGTCTCTTTTCTCATCAAGTGCATCTGGTCTTAATTGCACGTAAACATTCTGGAGTTGCAAGCAATTTTGTCATGTTTGCGTAGCATTCCTTCCAGTGCTCGAAGGATCATCTGTTTCGGTCTTGATGGATAACAGTAAATCACTGTTTTTCAGAAACTGACAAGAAGCAAGATTCACTCCTCTTTGTCAAGAACTGCATCATGAAACTGTTGTATAAAACATAAATCTAGCATCTTTCCGCCGACCAGGTCTACAAAATGTGCTGGCTGATTGTAAAAGTGCCTGGTGAGGCAAATGGTCACTAATGGCCAGTAAAGGATGCCACCATCCAAGAAATATTTGCTGATTGGGGTCAGTCCTCCATAGATCTGTTTGCAACAATGAACAAAAGAAAATGTTGCGAGTTCTGCTCCAGAGGATGTGAAGACCAAGGTTCTGTAGCATATGCACTTCTGATTCACTGGTCCTCAGTTTATTCTCCAGTTCCTCTAATCCCAAGAGTAATCAGAAAACTCAGATAGATCTTGGCTAAAATGATAATGCTGGTAAAATGTATCAGCCTGGCTGAGCTGGTTTTCATTCTCAGACCTAATTAATCTCTTCTTCACTCTCCATTTAACAGCCATATTAGCTAATCGCCCTCTGATTCAAAGGTACTCAGTTTTCGCTTATTCTACATTAGCTAAATTCCTGAAGAGCGTTATCAGGGTTTATCCCCTAATCAGACTACTTTTGGATCAAAGCATTGTACTAATTGGATTGATGGAACCAATTTTTCAGCCTGTAGCTATGTGCTATTTTTCACCGGTTCGTCAGAACAAGGTTTTTGGTGGTAGTAATATTTGCTAGAAAGGTGGGCGATATTCAGGCCCTTATTGCAGGATTGCCTTATAGGACAGTTTCTGCCCAAATTTCTACTAAAAATAGTTTCTGATTTTCCATCTCAAATTAGTGATTCACCTCACTGTTTTCCTCTCCAAGTCATACTCTGGTAAAAGGGAAGCTAAGCTACACACTTTGCATGCACATAGTGCTGCCATGCTACCTAGACCAAACTGGATCATTTAGGGCCTAGATTGTTTATAGTTTATGCAGAACGGATGAAAGATCAACAGATTTCAACTCAGACTTTCTAATTGGATTACAGGCTGCATTAGACTATGCTATGAATTAGTGAATGTAAACCTGCTGGAAGGAGTCACAGCCAAATCTGCCAGGTCTCAAGCAACCTCAGTAACTTCTTTGAGAAGTATATAGAAATATGTAGTCCATTTTCTTATGCATGTATTTGGAGCTCTACACAGGGACTCATTTTTTCTGTATTCTACATTGATTCAATGGAGTTTTGGCCAGTTAGTCCATCTTGAAACTAATCTCTAGATCTTCCTCACTGGTCAAACATTTTTCTTTAATATCATCCTCCACTCCATCTACGTTAATTTGAATATGATTGCTGTTTCTACATTCAGTCTAGATTGTGTGTGGTCTCATGTTACATAGCATGCAGTTTTTTTTCATGATTGTTAGGATACGTAGAGCTGATAAGAGAATAACCAAACTTGCTGGGTCATTTTTAATGCCATCTTAGTCCTTAAAGATGTAGGAAAAATCAAATTTGATCTAGAAAGGTGACAGTCAACATTTGACTTTCATTTATCCTTTTAATGTGCTAGCTGACTATTTAGTAGAGGAAGTGCATTGCACAAATCAGAGTTTTTAGGAACCTTCTGGTCTGAATTTGTAGAAATTTAAATTTGAAAACAAGTTTTCTCTACTTTTCTACCCCACAAACAAACACTTTATGTGGGTAATAATTTATAGGACGCGAAAAATGAATTCCCAGTCAGCTACTATGATGGTTACTTCTAGAGTCAGAATATTTGCTAGCTACTATAATGCTTGTTTTGTGAAAGGCTGTACACACATTAAAGGGTTTGTAGACGAAAAGCTAGAAGTTGATTTATAATATTTGCATTCAATGTTATGTTTTACCATTATAGAGTTGACCCATTGTTTGTCTGGGTGATCGTACAAATCAATGAAACACTCTTTGTAAAAAGGATGTCAGGAAGTGCATGCTGTTTCATATGTATATTAAGAAGCTCTTAAGAATATACTGCTAAATGGACTGCGTGAATAAATAATGAATGGTTTCAGAGTAACAGCCCTGTTAGTCTGTATTCGCAAAAAGAAAAGGAGTACTTGTGGCACCTTAGAGACTAACCAATTTATTTGAGCATAAGCTTTCGTGAGCTACAGCTCACTTCATCGGATGCATACTGTGGAAAGTATAGAAGATCTTTTTATACACACAAAGCATGAAAAAATGGGTGTTTACCACTACAAAAGGTTTTCTCTCCCCCCACCCCACTCTCCTGCTGGTAATAGCTTATCTAAAGTGATCACTCTCCTTACAATGTGTATAATAATCAAGTTGGGCCATTTCCAGCACAAATCCAGGTTTTCTCCTCTTCCTCCCTCCCCCCCCCCACAGACCCACTCTCCTGTTGGCAATAGCTATTTTTAAGTATCCCTTTAATTTTTCAGATAGTTCGGCAATTGCATCATCTTGCTTTTTCAGGTGCATGTTATTCGAGAGGTGGCAACCATGGCTCAGGAAAAGCTAGGTGTGTCCTGCGAAGTAATTGATCTGAAGACCATTTTACCTTGGGATACAGAGGCTGTTTGCAAGGTAGAAATATAATGCTACTTAATACATAAAACATTATTTTGGTTGATGTACCCATGAGTATCTACAATAATTTAATACTGAGGGTAATGGGGACAGCACTATATACATATACATATGTATATATAATTGAAGATTTATATTTGTTTGTAAATTATTATATGCACAGTAAATACAAAGGAAACATTTGCAGAACACTATGTGCCTCATTATCACTAGAGGGAGGATAACCGTTTAGACCATTAACCAATAGTGGTCTACCAGCATGTTCTTTTGAAGGATTTTTATAATTTCTTTACAGCATTCCAGGGTTTTAACAATATAGGTTTAAGGCAGGTAAACAGAGTGCTTGAAAATCACTTTTCTCCGCATGTGTCTGGCTCTCTCTATCCTCTTCTGGCATCCATAGGCCCATGGAATTTAGTGGGAAATTATTTTTTTGTGTGTGATTTTTTTTCTTTGCCGCTCCATGGTGACCGTTTTATCTATTTATAGGTGGGTAAAGACATTTATGACCTGGCTGATTTGTTAAGCCTGTTTTCTCGAAAAAAGTGGTTTTGATATTTTATTTTTTATTTTTTAAAAGAGAGCAGCACTTTAGCATTTTTTGTTTTTTCACATCATTAGAGGTGAACGTTTACTGGTCTGGCATTTGATTTGAAATTCAGATTCCCTGGAACCACAGGTTCAAATTCTGGCTTGGTTGTATGCGCCTTTCGTCTTCTAAGGTAGCTATTTTTGTAAATATAATAGCTTACGGTATAAGAGTCTTTCAGATGGGACTTTAAAAAAATAAGGTACTGAACAGCTTGACTGGAAGTTGAAATACCATGTGTGAAGTGCAGCAGTAGCTTAGCTTTGTTCTTCAAGTGTCCCTTGCTCTACAGTACTTGTGACTTTTCTTTGTTGTGCTGCTTCCTTTTCACCTTCATAGAGTTGCCAGCAGAAGGGTCATGGATAAACAAACATATTGGAGGTGTTTTTGAAAACAGATTCTGCTTGGATGGGGTGGAAGAGGCACTTAAAGAAGGTTCTCAATATCTGTAACCTCACTCCCGCACTCATGGCACCTGGCCACTTGCCAGAAAGTAGCTGGCAAAAAGATTGGTACTTCTGTATATTCTGAGGGAAGCTAGAATTAAATATGAGGCACTGAACGCTGAAGTTAAAACTTCAGAGGGGGGTGAGAATTCAAAACATTCAGTTGAAGTTAGAAAATTTCAAATGTGTTTATGGTGTTTTGAGAAAGGCTAAAGCTTTAATATGATTGGAAATTAAATATTGTGAAACTTGAGTAAAACACTGTGTCCCTTCTGGCAAATATATTACATAGAGTGTATACTTGTGTGTCAATTTAGAAATAATAAAGAAATTTGAACTTCTCATCTCCACTCTAAAATCTTTTCCTACAAGGAAAAGTACAATTTCTTGTTACATTTTTAGATTTTTGGGACAATGAGAGTAATCTTCACGGATTTCCAGAGTGTAGGGGGCCCAAATATTCTTTGTGCCTAGGACCCAGTAAACCTTAATCCACCTTAATCCACCTCATCTTGAACACCAACTGAACACCACCTGGGAGGTGAGACTTGTGCCCTCCCCACTGTGTTCTTTTCCTTCCTTACCTTATTTCTTTTCTTTCCTATTCTCCTTTTTCCTTCTGTCTAATCTGAGTTGGGCTTAGCCAGCTAAGACTGCATATTTTGAAACACTGCTGTAAGCCTGTGACCAGAAAGGTAGCTAAAAGCAATGCCCTCAGCCTGAGGCTGGTACAAGTTTGCCAGGTCTCCCGAGTGGCTGATGAGACCATGTGCTGTGCCTATGTTTTTCCAGCAGTGTGGTTGAAAGTAGGGTGACCAGATGTCCTGATTTTATAGGGACAGTCCCGATTTTTGGGTCTTTTTCTTATATAGGCTCCTATAACCACCCCCCACCCACCCCCCGTCCCGATGTTTCACATTGGCTGTCTGGTCATCCTAGTTGAAAGTGAGAGTCAACACCAGAGGCAGAAGCTGCATTTTCTATCTTTGCTCTTCTTTTCTAACCCCTTTTGTGTGTGTTTATCTTGCTTTGTCTTCTAGGACATGGGACTGGGCTTTAACAACAATAACAGTAGCAGTTCCAGCCCATGTGAACTAATATCTTCTCTATCCCCACAAAGGACAGTTATGGCATCTTTAATAACATCTAAGGTTCCCTCCCCCCCCCCCCGACCCTTTCTAGATAAAGGAAAGAACAGATGTTAAAATGACAGCCTAACTTCATGCTTTACATTTCAAATGCGTTAATTGCTTTTCCTTCTTTTCTGTATCTTTAATAAAAGGTTTAAAAGGATGTTTAATGGTGTGTTTGCCATGGTACTAAGCAACCTGAGGTCTCTCTATGCCAAACTCCAAACCTTGTTAACACTCTTTGATGTGGGGCAGTTACAGAGTTATGTTAACACCTTTGACTCTTTGGGTCTATTTATTTCATCTAAATTAACACAACAGGCTGTTAAGTGCTAGGGTCATGCAAATATGCATATTGTTATTTATTATTTGTAAGTCAGTGTGAATGCTTGTGGTAGCAGGCTCTATACCCAGTAGTGCCTAGAATTGTTCCCATTTTCCTAAGGATCCAAATGTGACCATTCTTGTGGAAACTGTTTTCTTCTATTTTTTAAATTAAATTTGTGAATTCTGTTTTGAATACCTGCAAATATCCTGTATATTTTGTTCAACTAAAAAGAACCAGGTGCCCTATTTTAATATGTAATATTAAAAGTTAAAAATAATTTTAGTATTGTTTTATTTAATATGACTAAATATCTAAGGGAGAATTTACACTATGGAATTCGTTAAGAGTTCAGGCAATATTAATTCTGGTAAGCTGCAGTGAAATAATGAAAATTTTATTTGCAGTTGTATTAGAAGACAAATGTCAGTAATCTCTCATTAGTATTTTAATATATACGTTTTATGGTTGTGAAAGGCTAGGGCTGGATATCCCTGTGCATTATTCAGGTTAAATAATGTGATGTTGTCTAGTATTTAAAAAAATATGTTTATAGAAAGAAAACCAACGTAAATTGCTACTTATTAGCTCTAAGCTGGTCAGAGCAAGAGCTTGGTGGGAGGTAGCCAAACATTTTAAAAGCTCTGCCAATATTGTGTGTTATAATTAAATTAACAGTGTCAGCCAGGACTTTGAAGAAAAATTGGAAACTAAATTAGTCTAAATATTGTCTTGATAAATGTTTGTAAAATGCTTTGGGTATGAGATGCTCTAAATAGAGGCTATGTGCACAGCTTAAGTAAAAAGAAAAGGAGTACTTGTGGCACCTTAGAGACTAACCAATTTATTTGAGCATAAGCTTTCGTGAGCTACAGCTCACTTCATCGGATGCATACTGTGGAAAGTACAGAAGATCTTTTTATACACACAAAGCATGAAAAAATGGGTGTTTACCACTACAAAAGGTTTTCTCTCCCCCCATCGCACTCTCCTGCTGGTAATAGCTTATCTAAAGAGATCACACTCCTTACAATGTGTATGATAATCAAAGTGGGCCATTTCCAGCACAAATCCAGGGTTTAACAAGAACGTTGGGGGGGGGGTAGGAAAAAACAAGGGGAAATAGGTTACCTTGCATAATGACTTAGCCACTCCCAGTCTCTATTCAAGCCTAAGTTAATTGTATCGAATTTGCAAATGAATTCCAATTCAACAGCCTCTCACTGGAGTCTGGTTTTGAAGTTTTTCTGTTGTAATATCGCAACTTTCATGTCTGTAATTGCATGACCAGAGAGATTGAAGTGTTCTCCGACTGGTTTATGAATGTTATAATTCTTGACATCTGATTTGTGTCCATTTATTCTTTTACATAGAGACTGTCCAGTTTGACCAATGTACATGGCAGAGGGGCATTGCTGGCACATGCTGGCATATATCACATTGGTGGATGTGCAGGTGAACGAGCCTCTGATAGTGTGGCTGATGTTATTAGGCCCTGTGATGGTGTCCCCTGAATAGATACGTGGACACAGTTGGCAATGGGCTTTGTTGCAAGGATAGGTTCCTGGGTTAGTGGTTCTGTTGTGTGGTATGTGGTTGCTGGTGAGTATTTGCTTCAGGTTGGGGGGCTGTCTGTAGGCAAGGACTGGCCTGTCTCCCAAGATTTGTGAGAGTGTTGGGTCGTCCTTCAGGATACGTAGATCCTTAAGTAACTGGTCTGGGTAGATGCTTGAGGAAGAGGAAAAGAGAGAGGCATACTTCCCCCAGTCCTTTGGAGCAGCGTTGTGGCTGCTACATAGAACCTACTTCATTTCCATAAATGCAATCAGATAAACATTACGGGCAGTAGCTTCTCCTCTCTCTAAACCATGGAATAAAATTAAATCTACAATACCCCAGTTAACTTATAAATATTAGCTATACATCAGCCTGGGTAACTAGGTAGGTCTTGCTGCATTCCCTGAATGTCAAAAGATTTGGGCTATTTTAAACCAAGTAGGGCAGTAAGCTAATACAGTGTTTACGTTTCAAAGGCTGCTTGAATGCTGACATTTTTGTATACCTTTAATTTAAGGCTCTGTTCTATTCCCTATTATTTTAAGATGTGGCATTCAAAATATAGAGGGATATAAATTAATGTTGATAAAATAGGTTCAAAATAGTAATAGATTTTAATCTGGTCAATCTGCACTAGGCAAATTGTCCATCTTTCCAGTTCTAGATGTTTATAAGGACTTCTTGGTAGGAGTAAAGACTTGCTCATACATTTCACTCATTTATGATGCATAAGTGACATTAACAGTGTCCTCAAATATCTGACTGAGACCCCCTCATAGATTAATTAACCTGATAGAATAATAATTCTGTTCAGAGGATATATATACTTGAGATTCAATATTGATATTAATTCTTCAATCTCTTTAAAGATAAAAGCTGTTTTAAAAAATGTGACAAAGCAAATGATCTTGAAATATTAAAACAAGGTGGAAAAACAATGTATGATAATTACTAACATAAGAATAGCAGTCAAGTATCCAAATATAGTAAACCTATCTCCAAGTATATATCTCACACCTTTACTGCCCTCTAAAGCTGAACACTCAGAGAAGTAAAAAGAAAAGGAGGACTTGTGGCACCTGAGAGACTAACCAATTTATTTGAGCATAAGCTTCCGTGAGCTACAGCTCACTTCATCCGATGAGGTGAGCTGTAGCTCACGAAAGCTTATGCTCAAATAAATTGGTTAGTCTCTAAGGTGCCACAAGTACTCCTTTTCTTTTTGCGAGTACAGACTAACATGGCTGTTACTCTGAACTCAGAGAAGTGTGGTCCATATTAACAATGCTGCAGTGTCTTTGTGCTGGCCTGCCTGTGCATAGCAGCAGTAAACCCTTTCTGCGGCACAAAGTACTTCCTCTCCACCCCTTTAGCAATGGGTGGTATTGAGGCCGGGGTCTGCTAGAGCACCTTAGTGGTGTTCTGGATAGTTCTTATCAGGGGCAAGGCCACCTTAGATGGACCCTCCAGGGCAAGGATGTCCACTATCAGGTCGACTCCCCTGTGACCTCCTCCGCCTGGAGGTTTAGGTTTAGAGCCACCCTCCTAAGAAGGTCCTGGTGCCCCCTGGTATCCATTGCCGGTAGGGTGGTGGTGGTATCCGCCAGTGCCTCGTCCGGCGAGCAGGAAAACAGATAAGTGGAGATTTCCCTTTGTGCAAAATGAACCTTCTGGTAGCATAGGGTTTCCATAACAGTGCTTGATCTTCCTGATCCCAGCCTTGAAATATGGGACATGGCCCAGGAAGAAGGATTTCCTGCCTGCTGTAGGGCTGTTTTGTAAACAGTATAAGCCTTTGTTTACATAGACAAGGTGTACTGTTTTAACTATACCAGTTGTTAAAGTGATGCTCTGTCCGGCCCCATTGTGTGGATGCAATTATGCTGTTATAAAGGTGAAGGAGAATAAGCTGTATTGGTATAAGATACCGTTTATCAGCTAAGCTGCATCCATATTAGGGGCTGTACCAGTATAACTATTTCAGTAAAAAAGCACACCCCTAACTAACATAGTTCATCCAAAATCTGTATGTGATGGCAGTGTGGAGTAGTGGATAGAGCATAGGACTGGGATTCATGCACTGAGTTCTATTCCCGGCTCTGCCACTGGCCTGCTGAGTGAACATTAGGCAAGTCATTTCACCTCTGTGCCTCAGTTTCCCTGTTTCTAAAACAGGGATGATACCTTACTGTTTACATTAAGATCTACTGAGCTCTAGAAGAGTTAAGTATTTTTATTTATTTATTTACTAGGTATGCTCTGATATACCATGCTCTAATGCTGGGGACTACCACATTCTAATATTTTGGCCAGCCAGTTCCTGAATCAAATGTAAAGCACTTTTGCCCTGCATCCCCTCCGGCACCAAGTGCAGCTCAGATGCAGTCCAGAATCTGGTCCTGTGTGTTTAAAGGGTAATTTACTTTGGACTTAAAAAGTTGGTTAGAAAACTTACAGCCAAGTTTTGCCATATGTGTAGGCTACTCCTGTTGACTTCGCTGACAAAGTAGTTAAAGGCTCATTGAGGGCAAAGGGAGTTAAGGGTACTTAACACCTCATTGGATCTGACCTTCCTGCATAATATAAAATGACTTTTCATTTGTAAGTGTGTGTAACTCAATGGGCAAACTCATTAGCCAGAAAAAGTAGAATAAAGGTCCCATTCTGTCCAAATCCCTTTCCTCAGTGTTGGTTTTATTTTCAAACGAGTTCAAAACAAGAGCAACATAAATGAAAACACCTGGAAACTATTAGAGACCTATAGCATGTCCCTTATGCCCCTGAAGAATTAGTCTTCTTTTTCCCCTTAAAACAGGGTCTCATATGTCCTCCTTCTAGGCTTTGTAGCCCTCTACCTGGCTACTGTGGAGAGACCCATATTAAGGGCTAGTTTACACTAGAATTGCAACAGCGTCACAGCTGTACCGATGTAGCTGCATCACTGTAGTTCTGCTACTGCAGATGCTCTATGCCAATGGGAGAGAGCTCTCCCATCAAAATAATTACTCTACCTCCCCAAGCGGTGGCACCTATGCTGGTGGGAGAGCTTCTCCCGCCGACATAGCACTGTCCACACCAGGGGGTGGCTTATTCACACCCCCGAGTGACATAAGTTATAAGTTATACCAAAGTAAGCTCCAGTGTGTACAAGCCCAACGTTGGTGTAACAGTGCAACGTGTCATCTGCTGTACGCGTTCCTGCCCTTCCCTCTCATACACAAAGTCCTCCTCAAGGCACGCTGGGTCAGGGCTTCCTTGATCCTCATAGCACTAGTGTGGCCCCGCCAGCACAGGTTCACCATGCTGTTGAACCTATCAGTGGACAGACCAGTAACCCTTCCCATGTGCCTGACCCTCATCACACAAGACCACGGCCATCTTCAGCACCCCAACCTGGAGTCGCTCCTCCTCACGGCGTGGAAACTCCATGGTTGAACTCACTAGAGCTCCAGTGTTTGGATTCAGTTAGGGAAGTTCTGTGGGGCAGTAAGAAACTCTCCACTCGTGCCATGTACCTGGCAAAGTGGAAGCGGTTTTCCATCTTGTCTTTGCAGTTG
Source organism: Lepidochelys kempii (assembly GCF_965140285.1). NCBI lineage: Eukaryota > Metazoa > Chordata > Testudines > Cheloniidae > Lepidochelys > Lepidochelys kempii. The sequence continues at coordinate 63,721,149 of NC_136382.1, forward strand.
GGCAGCCCTCCGCAGCAAGCGTCACTTCCCCTTGTTTTGGCCTACATACTGTACCTGAAGCAGCAGGGGTTGGCAATATCAAAGTGTACCTGGCTGCCAGTTCAGCCTTCCACCTGCTGGGGCATCGGGTAGGTCAGTCTCTGGGAATCCATGGTGGGACGGTTTCTCAAGGGCTTGGACAGGCTTTATCCCCAAGTGCGGCAGTCCATTCCCCAGTGGGACTTCAACCTGGTCCTGTCCCCGCTCATGAGGCCCCCTTTCGAGCCCACAGTGACCTGTCCTGTGTCCTACCTTTCCTGGAAGGTGGCATTTCTGGTGGCCACAACCTCAGCCAGAAGGGTTTCCGAGCTCAGAGCGCTGACTTTGGAGCTCCCCTGTATGGTCTTTTATAAAGACATGGTGCAGCTATGCCCTCACCCTGTGTTTTTACCAAAGGGATTCTCCCAGTTTTATGTGAACCAGGACATATTTTTACCTGTGTTCTTCCCTAAGCCACATGCCAGTAACAGAGAGTGAATGCTCCATTCCCTGGATGTCAGGCATGCCCTAGCCTTCTACACTGAGCGCACAAAGCTGTTTTGTAAGTCACCACAGTTCTTTATTGCAATCACAGAGGGAATGAAGGGGCTTCCCATCTTGTCCCAGTGCATTTCGTTGTGGATCGTGTCCTGCATCAGAACATGCTAAGAGCTAGCTAAGATTCCAGCCCCGCTGTTGACGGCACACTCCACAAGAGCACGTTTCGTCTGCCTCATTCCTTTCAGAGGTCCCTATCCAGGACATATGCAAGGCAGCAACGCGGTCTTCCATCCACACCCTAATGTCGCACTACGCCATCACCCAACAGGCGAGGGCAGATGCAATCTTGGGCTGGGCAGCCCTGCATTCAGCAACCAGATGAACTCCGACCCCTCATCCAGGGAAACTGCTTGTGAGTCACCTATTGGAATGCACGTGAGCAATCACTCAAAGAAGAAAAAATGATTATCTACCTCTTGTAAACTGTTGTTCTTTGAGATGTGTTGCTCATGTCCATTCCAAATCCCACCCGTCTCCCCTCTGTTGGAGAATTCTGGCAAGACGGAACTGAGCAGACAGCGGGTTGACAGGGACCTATATACACCGCCATGAAGGCGCCACTCCAGCGCTGACCTGACAGGTACTGCTAGGGGAAAAACCTTCTGAGATCATGCTTGTAGCACATGCACACACCTATTGGAATGGACATGAACAACACACCTCAAAGAACAACAATTAAGAGAGGTAGGTAACCGTTTTCTCTCACAAAAAATGTTTGGGGCTTTAGTAGTTATTCAAGGTCATAGAAGTCACATAAGTTACAGTGAGAATGAGACATTTTATTTTTTGTCTGTATGGGCTACAGATGCACACCATTTAAATTCAGAATGTACAGGTATGGACTTGGTGTTAATAATTATTGCTACTTAATCATTAAAAGTAGCATTAGGACTTAAATTTTCAATTTCACTATTTAAAATGAAGTCATTTAAGTAAGATTTGTTAAATAAGAAATCTCAAACTCTAGGAATTACTTAACATAACTAAAGCTTTTGGTGAGGGCTGGGAAAAAGTGGATTAAAACTGTTAGTGCTTTGGAGACAAGCAGCAACATGTCAGGAATTTTTCTTTGCAATGGCTGACTAGTTAATCTACCTTTTGAGATGTTGTTTCTAGTTGGGAACTTTTGTACAATATCAGTGATTTAAAAATACAGCATCAACAATTCTCTAGTTTCACAAAGTTGTACTTCACAGCGGCCACTGGAGGCCTCTCTTAAACCAACTTAAACAACTGGTTTGATTTGACTTTGCACTTGCTGACTACTGTCCTGTGAGGAACTCGGAGTGTGAAATTATGCTAAATAATAATTCAGAAAAAGTTGCTGCCTAATCTCGTTGCTTTAATTTTTTTCAGGTTTCAGGGCCAGATTTAGTTCTGAAATATGTTGTCGTCTGGGCCCTAAGGCACTTGTGGTGGAAAGTTTACCTGGAAGGGGTTGTCGGTGCATTCCCGGACAGACTACCTCAGCAGGGCTCTTGTGGAATCCCAGCCATAACTGAAAGCTATACTGTGGGGGGCTAAATGTGCACTCACTGTCTGCCCTGCTCATGGCAAATCCCTCTTCTGACCATGGCAAATCAAGCGCTCAGTTTGTAGAAAGTGCTGTTGACTCTCTGTCAGAATAAAAGCAAAGAATTTGCGTCACTGCTGCGTTTTTATGTAAAGTTTTACTAATCTTAGGTATTAGGTTTCTCATGAGATAAATACTTCATCTCTTGTTTGTATGCAGTGAAGAAAACTGTCCCTTGATTCTAAAATTGGTGTTGATCAGGTCTATTCATAGGTGTTATAGTAATACAAATAATAATAATAATCAGGATGTTGGTTTCTGATAAAAGATTACTCATTATTCAGCCTGAGAATAGCAAAAATGTAAGATAAAATGTTATAAATATTGATAATGATGGCAAGAGAAATACTTTCACTTGTCTAATTAAGCTGTAACTCTGTTTTATCCTGTGAGTTGCTTGTCACAGCAAATACTTACAAACATAAATGTGTTTGTATAGAAAGCATATTACCCAGATTTGAAGGCCATCCCTTAGTTGTTTGTAAGTTTAATTGTACAGTTTAATCTTTGTGAGCAATATTTAAATAACTGAAATTGCAGCTTTTCTACACATTAGTATTTGAATGATTTGCCAAATCTAATGAAAGCTTGGAGTGATATATATCTTCTAAACCTTGTATCAGAGTTTGTGTATATTTAGTCTCAAAGCTGATTATTTTTATAATGCTTATTGTTGTTCTATGACCTAGGAAATTGTCTTCAAATCATAATTCCCTCCCCCCCCCCAGAAAAGAATATATTTTTGTTTTACTTTTTATTTACTGGTTTTGTGGTTCGGTCTTAAGATGGTTTCTTTACACTATTAGTATGATGCTTTTATTTTAATATAATCTGACCCTTTGAAGAAATGAAGTTACTGTTCAGTTATTCAGTAGAAATTCTAATATATCAATAAATTAGCAGAAGACTGTTGTGTGGTAGAAGGTATTCAGAAGCTGAATTTTTAGTGTATGTATTTTATATTAAATATTTGCTGCTACTTTATAAATCACAAAACCATTTAAAAATACTGTTTATTTTCCCAGGCACCATGACTTCAGGAAGCACATGTTTTCCTTCTACATTATCCTAGCCATGGATGCTTTCAAGCACTAGAGATTAGATTGGGTGGATTTTCTCTGTTCCAGAATTTTGAGTAATATGGGCTTAATCCAAAAACCATTCAAGCCAATGGAACAACTCCCAGTTTACTTCACTGGTCTTTGGATTAGACCCTACATGAGATTATCTGGTTGTTCTAAACATGTTGATTTGTATTGAAATGTCTGTTTTAGTAGAAAGAAAAGGAGTACTTGTGGCACCTTAGAGACTAACCAATTTATTTGAGCATGAGCTTTCGTGAGCTACAGCTCACTTCATCGGATGCATACCGTGGAAACTGCAGTAGACATTATATACACAGAGAGACCATGAAACAATACCCCCTCCCACCCCACTGTCCTGCTGGTAATAGCTTATCTAAAGTGATCATCAGGTTGGTCCATTTCCAGCACAAATCCAGGTAGACTGTTCAATCCAGACAAAGATTGAATCATCTCAGTGTTTTCTAATTGAGGGCACCCAATTCTCCCCAGCACCACCACAGGCACAGTAGTTAAAACTGCAAGCTTTGGGCATGAAGTGAGGTTGAGAATGTTCAGGTGAATTGGGTCATTGGCAGAAGGTGAGATCATTTAGCATTTTCAAGTGTGCTTCTTAGATAGTAGAGTTATGCAATACATAACCCTGAAGAGTTGTGTTACTTACATAATTGATTGCACATCATTTCTAAAGATGTTATTTTTTAAATCCTTCCAGTCTCTAGGCTGCTTATAGCATTGGTCAAAAAAGTGCCAAGAACATCCTTAGTGTTCCTTGTCATTCTCTCCTTTTGAATTGGCTGTACCAAAAAAATTGTAAACTAAGCTGAAGCCTTGTGGATCTGTTAGTTAATAATATCAGAGGGGTAGCTGTGTTAGTCTGCATCCGCAAAAACAATGAGAGGTTTCAGAGGAACAGCCGTGTTAGTCTGTATTCGCAAAAAGAAAAGGAGTACTTGTGGCACCTTAGAGACTAACCAATTTATTTGAGCATGAGCTTTCGTGAGCTACAGCTCACTTCATCAGATGTTTACCGTGGCTGCTGCAGTTTCCACGGTAAACATCTGATGAAGTGAGCTGTAGCTCACGAAAGCTCATGCTCAAATAAATTGGTTAGTCTCTAAGGTGCCACAAGTACTCCTTTTCTTTTTTTAAAAACAATGAGGAGTCCGGTGGTACGTTAAAGACTAACAGATTTATTTGGGTATAAGCTTTCGTGGGTAAAAACCCACTTCAGATGCATGGAGTGAAAAATTAGTTTTCAAATGAGTTGTAGCTCTGCAGTTTCCCTTTGAAGTCTGTTTTTGAAGTTGTTTTGTTGAAGGATGGCTACTTTTAAATCTGTTGTTGACTGTCCAGGGAGACTGAAGTGTTCTCCTACTGGCTTTTGTTTGTCACCATTCCTGATGTCTGATTTGTGTCCATTTATTCTCTTACGTAGAGACTGTCCGGTTTGGCCAATATACATGGCAGAGGGGCATTGCTGGCACATGATGGCATATATCACATTAGTAGATGTGCAGGTGAATGAGCCCCTGATGGTGTGGCTGATGTGGTTGGGTCCTCTGATGTTGCTATAGTAGACATGGACAGAGTAGGCAATGGGGTTTGTTATAGGGATTGGTTCGTGGGTTAATGTTTCTGTGATGTGGTGTGTAGTTGCTGGTGAATATTTGCTTCAGGTTGGAGGGCTGTCTGTAAGCAAGAACTGGCCTGCCTCCCAAGGTCTTTGAGAGTGAGGGATCGTTTTCCAGGATAGGCTGTAGATCTCTGATGATGTGGTGGAGAAGATATAGCTGGGGGCTGTATGTGATGGCCAGTGGTGTTCTGTTATTTTCCTTGTTGGACCTGTCCTGTAGTAGGTGACTTATGGGTACCCATCTTGCTCTGCCAATCTGTTTCCTCACTTCCCCAGGTGGGTATTATAGTTTTAAGAATGCTTGATAAAGATCTTGTAGGTGTTTGTCTCTGAGGGATTGGAGCAAATGTGGTTGTATCTTAGGGTTTGGCTGTAGACAATGGATCGTGTGATGTGCACTGGATGGAAGCTGGAGGCATGTAGGTAAGAATAGCAGTCAGTAGGTTTCCGGTATAGGATGGTGTTTGTGACCATCACTTATTTGCACTGCAGTGTCCAGGAAGTGGATCTCATGTGGTTAATGTGGCTCTGGACCGAAACGGTCAAGATAATTGTGATTTTTGTGTTTAACCTTATCTGTTAATGCAAAGAGGAAGAAAATAGTTCACAGGTGGATTATTCTCTTCAGTAAGAAATTATGGGCTCGATTCTTCTGTCCACTGAGCATTGCTGAAAGGTGGGGACAGCCAAATGCTAGCACTGGGCACTTGCAATTTGCTATACATTTGAGTAGAGAGACTGCTGGAGAGGGTGCAGTCGTGCACCCACAAATGTCAGCTATACGAGTGCTTAACCGTGTGAGCGAACGTTGACACCTGCACTGAAATGAGCACTCCTGAGCAGGAGGGAAAGCACTAGAGGTAGGAGACGGAGATGGGGTGGCCAAAGCACAGTGCCCAAATGCAATCCTGTGAAGGCAAACTCCATGGAAAGGATTTTCATTTGTCTACTCCACTTGGGAGTAGTGGTTTTCTCAAGTGTGCTCCAGAGCTGCACTTTGAAGAATCTGAGAGCCGGGGTAGCCCTGAGGGCCAGCCGCTAATACCAAAATATGTCTAAGTATTCTAAGGGAATGATATCTATTGCCCACAGGCAGCTGTTCAATGCTTATGACTGTTAGCCGACGGCCAAGGATGTTTGGTGAGGTGCCAGCTATGCCCGTTTATACCATCCGTGACTTTAACCGCTAGGACGCACTGTCCCTTTGCGGCGGGCAGCCCGGGCTAGGCTGACGGATGCCCCAAGGTCCTAACCACCCGTGACTTTAACTGCTAGAGCTCAGAGCTCCTTCGCAGCGGGCAGTCAATACTGACTGACAGGTGCCCCAATGGCAGCACTAAGAGCCTCTCCACACCCGTGACTTTAACTGCTAGAGCTCAGAGCTCCTTCGCAGCGGGCAGCCAGGATTGACTGACAGGTGCCCCAAGAGTTTGCCCCGTGGAGGCGGCAAAACTCAACGCTAGGCTCTTAGTACTCTCACCTAATGGCCAGGCTTTAGAGCCAAAACGGCTGAGGTTCTTTAATTGTGTTGGCTGCTTTATAGTAAACCAGAGAAAACAAGTCAGGCTTATGCACAAATGGTTACCAAAATTTATTAAGCTAGATTCTAATCATGTGGTTACAAAATTGCTAGTGCCTACTTATTTAAATGTAGAGATGTTACACACACAAACAAGTTACAAAACTGAAGCCACAATCCCAAAGAAAGAAAACAAAGTATAGAGCTCTATTTCAAAATATGTGTACACTAAAGATAGGAGATCAGGTGTGGGTGCTTCTTACCCTCCTTGCATCTCTCGATTCCAGCGGTGCCAAGCCAGGATCGGTCACTCAATTCCGTGGAAAGACGAATAAGGGACAAGGCGTAGGGACCCTCTTAGCTGCAGAAGCCTTGGGAGGCTGTCACTTATCTGACCAGCAGATAGATAGTGAAAAGCACTCAAAAATCATGGTGCTGTAGGTCCCCTACTTATACCTCTGTACTCCTTTATTCTCTTTCTCCTTTCTTATGCCAAATTGAGGCTGGTCTGTCGGGGTGACGCCAGCTTTCGCAAGAGTAGTTTACACTTGCAAAGAAGAGAAACAATAAGTTTCGACTACTGGACATTTCTTTTATCAGGGTAAATATTTTCCCACCTAGGATGTTGGTGTGTGTGCATCACGCTATTTAGTAGGGGCTAAGAGCCATGTCTGTCACAGGGCCTCTGCCTGCTGTGAGCTTAATCGTCGTATCTGTTCCCAGAGGCACATTGTAGCAGCACACCTGTGCTTTCACAGCTTCAAAGGCTGTGCTGGAATATATGTTAAGTGCCCTGTTCCGGCTTCCTCCTGTGTTTCCAGCAATGCTGGTCTGAGTGGGGGGGGGGCGGGGGGCGGCTGTCTGGCTACAATGACGTACAATTGTGCTTTTGCTGGCCCACCAACTTGAAGTTCCCACTCCCCTCAGCTTACTTCACCTTATTGGACTGTGACAAATGGAACATCAAGCTTAGCAACCATGACTGTGCACTCTCATTGCACCCACCAAAGGCACCCTCCTAGTATTGAACCCGGTAGTTGCAGTGTAGGTATCTCAGGATCAGAATTACATATGCCTTGGCCAGAAGCTACTGTTCTCTACCGTTTCACACTGCTTCTAAGGTTTTGTGGTAAATCAATGCCTATGTCTATAAAATGACATTATAGTTGTACCACTTGTGCTATTAGAGTTAAGTTTGTCACTGTTTCCATTGTAAACTCCTATTTTAGGTTTAATAAAAAGTACGCTCCAGGCTACTAGGCTTACAAGGGCAGCACTCTAGAACTATTTTTTTAAAGTAGACTGCCACTTTTGAGCCAGGAGTGTGGAATATTAAAATTTTGATGATTCAGATTACTATTTGAGTTATAGAAATGCAAAAAGGCTTTGAGTTGAAACCTTGCAGACCATTAATACATTTCTGGCTGCTTTAGGAAAATTTTTTAAAATGATTGAGTTGTTTGAACTAAGATCAGTGTGGTGGGGCAGTGCCCTACCCCCATGCCAGATTGGGCTACAACAGGCCAGAGTGGCTGCGCAAGGCGGCAGCCAATCAGGGAGGGTCTGTTAGAGAGCCAGTCAGAGCCAGTATGACAGCCAGCCAATCAGGGCTAGGCTAGGCCCTATATAAAGGCTGCCCAGAAAGGGAGCAGGCAGTCTCTCCCAGACCTTCAGAGGGTGAAGGTCTGTCTCCTGTGTGAAGGGACTAGCACCAGGGACAGCGCAGGCTGGGGGAGCAGAAGGGAACTCCTGTCCGGTACCGGGCTGCGGGCCCTGAGAAAAAGGGCCTAGCCGGTGCGAAGGGGAAATGGCCCAGGGCAAGAGATGGACAAAGGGAGAGAAGGAGGGCAGACAGGAAGGCTGCTGCCAAAGGGTCCCTGGGTTGGGACCCAGAGTAGAGGGCGGGCCTGGGTCCTCTTCCCCCTTGCACTTCCACCTGGCCATTTGGAGTGGCCATCATGGACTGCATCAGACCCCTGCCAAAAGGGGTTAGACTTTGGAGTGTGATTGGCCATTGTGGCGGGGGCAAAGAGAAGGACTGCTGATAACACCAAACCCCCAGAAGGGGTTGAGAGCGGAGCAGTGGGCACTGCTGGAGGGCAGCGTCCTGAAGAGGACGCCGCAAGCTGGGAGCAACGTGGGCCGAGACGCCAGTCTAGGGCGAGAGACGGATGGGACACCACCGGTAGCTCAGTTCATGAGGAGTGCCCTCTAATTCTCAGAGTGAACAGCAGGAGGCGCTGCGGTGGTGAGTCCCAACCCTGTCACAATCAGTTTTGTACATGGGTGCTTAATTTAACCTCCTCCCCCAATGGAAATTCCATAGGAGTTTTTAACATTGAAATTTTCAGGTCTAGTCTTTCGTGGATCTATTTACAAATTGTGCATAAGGAAGGATTATGCCTGAGTACAGAGAGCGATATGCATCTGTACATAATTCCTGTCACACAGGTTGTCATAAATATAAAGGGAAGGGTAAACCCCTTTGAAATCCCTCCTGGCCAGGGGAAAGCTCCTCTCACCTGTAAAGGGTTAAGAAGCTAAAGGTAACCTCGCTGGCACCTGACCAAAATGACCAATGAGGAGACAAGATACTTTCAAAAGCTGGGAGGAGGGAGAGAAACAAAGGGTCTGTGTCTGTCTGTTGCTGGGTCTTTGCCGGGGATAGACCAGGAATGGAGTCTTAGAACTTTTAGTAAGTAATCTAGCTAGGTATGTGCTAGATTATGATTTCTTTAAATGGCTGAGAAAAGAATTGTGCTGAATAGAATAACTATTTCTGTCTGTGTATCTTTTTTGTAACTTAAGGTTTTGCCTAGAGGGGTTCTCTATGTTTTTGAATCTAATTACCCTGTAAGATATCTACCATCCTGATTTTACAGGGGGGATTTCCTTATTTCTATTTACTTCTATTTTTTTATTAAAAGTCTTCTTGTAAAAAACTGAATGCTTTTTCATTGTTCTCAGATCCAAGGGTTTGGGTCTGTGGTCACCTATGCAAATTGGTGAGGCTTTTTTATCCAACATTTCCCAGGAAAGGGGGGGTGCAAGTGTTGGGAGGATTGTTCATTGTTCTTAAGATCCAAGGGTCTGGGTCTGTAGTCACCTAGGCAAATTGGTGAGGCTTTTTACCAAACCTTGTCCAGGAAGTGGGGTGCAGGGTTTTGGGAAGTATTTTGGGGGGAAGGACGCGTCCAAACAGCTCTTCCCCAGTAACCAGTATTAGTTTGGTGGTGGTAGCGGCCAGTCCAAGGACAACGGGTGTAATATTTTGTACCTTGGGGAAGTTTTGACCTAAGCTGGTAAAGATAAGCTTAGGAGGTTTTTCATGCAGGTCCCCACATCTGTACCCTAGAGTTCAGAGTGGGGGAGGAACCTTGACACAGGTAATGTAGTCTGTGGGTTAGTGGGAAAAGAGATTGATCTTCCAGATCAGTAAAAGTTTTTTTTTTTTAATAATTATAATGTATCAATAAACAGCAATCTGAGCAGCACTTACATAACATGTCATGTCATGCCAGGCCAGAGTCAAAAATCTATTTTTACAGAAAGGTATCTGTATGTGTGTTTGACTTTTCTTTTTTTCATTTGCACTAGAACTGGTTGAAAATTTTGATGAAAAATAGAGCAACATTTTTGTGATTAAACAAAAGAAGAAAGGGGTCCTAATCCTTATCTGGGTCTCTGGATAATGAGGAGACCGTGTGGACCAGCTAAGGAAGGAATTATGTGAGGGGAGGTGGGTGTTTTGGGAAAAACTCAGGAAGCTTTTCCTTGATATTCAGCCTATACTTTGTGTTCTAATTTCATCCTGTTATTTTGGGTGGAATAAATTGGCTTAATTTGTAATAAATTATTCTCCCTACATGGCATTTCCACTCCTGAGATATCTGTAGATGTTTGTCCTCTTCCCCTATAATAGTAATTACTAAGTCAAACTACACTTATTTAAATGTTAGTACTTTCCTTATTAGTCATGACTCCAGTTTAACAGTAATCCCTGGAGTCAGTGGATGTAAAAGGGCTATTAACCTTTATGACTCTGACCCAAGTGATGTAGTCTAGTTTAAAAATATATTCATAGTATTGAAATTGTGTTATGCCGGATAATTGCTTCATGGCATTTTCTTAGTTTAATGTAAATGCATTTTCTTAGTTTAATGTAAGTGTTTTTTCTTAATTTAGCAATAAGTATTGATGAGCCTACTGTGAGGACAGTCTGAACTGTTGATGATTATGTTACATAAAACATAGGAACGTTGAAGCCTTTTAAGATCTATTATCAAATCCAAGACTAATTGGTACTACCCATGAATATAAAACTTATCTTATCGTTATGATACTTTATTTTATTACCAGTGAAGAACATTTATGTATGATAATACTTAGTACTATATCTTACAAAAGAGTATCTTTGTCTTTACAAGAGTGAATGAGGAAGATGCACATTGGTGAACATTCTACTTGCAATAAAACAGAAACAGATAATTATAATACTAAAGACAATGAAAATTACCCTCTTTCTGGGTATGCAATTACACATAATGGGGAAAGAGGTTACTTTCATGCTCAATTGAGAATTGGGCATACAGGGAAAAAAAGACTTCTGATTGTATTTTGTCACATTATGTCCACATTATTAATTATTATTATTATTTATTTTTTGGTCCCAGTTACAGGACAAACTACTTCATCTTGTAATCATTGCATAACCATGTTAGTGTAAATACTTTTGCCATACCACAGACTTACCTGATTTTATATTTAATACTGCGCAGGCATTGTCTCATATCCAGAATACTTAACATATAAATAAAAAGATACATTGACATATATTACATTGCAAACTCAATATAAAGCAAAATGATCAAGAATCCTGGTTCCTATATAATAACGTTCTTTCTAATTGAATAATTACATAAAGATTTTAAAATTCTCTGCACAGGGTTGTAAGTTACCAGTTCACAAACACAGTGGAAATGCACTGATGGTCATTTGTCAGGCACCATTTTACCGAAGCCATGGTAGCCACCTGGAGTGGCAGGTGGCATTTTACATCCTAACATTTTCAAATGATCATTTTCTTGAGCCAACATGAAGAGTGTGTATAAGGCACAAGTCAGTGTCTCCATGTTATAAATACTCTTCAGGACACTTGTATGCAGTAGCATGTTGCCCATGGTACTGTACAGAGAGACTGAGGGGACGGTCCCTGCCCCCAGTAGCTTGAAATCTAAGGGACCAACTCTGCATTTGAGTCAACAGGACTTGGAGGCTCTCAATAACTCGCAGGAAGTGGTCTGAAACTTGCAAGATCACAATCCAAATGCTAATCTTACATCTCAGGCCTAGTATTCTACATTGTTCTCTGCTGCTTTCGCTCTACCGGTGGTGCCAGCCTTGACATTCTATTCCTCTACCTTCTTTCTAGCTGCCCTTCGCTTGGAATACTTTCTTGTTCGGTTGTGCCAGGCCACTATGCTCTCTTAATTCAAATAGTTCATTCAGATAAATCTCTTATAACAGGCCTACAATAATTTTTTTAATATTAGCGACTATAAAATATTTTAAAAACTCTAGTAATTTAACCACCAGGACATGTACACAACTAGTTTAGTAACTGCATGATTTTGAAGATATTTCTTCCTTCTTCATATCCTCTTCCTACTATTCATTATCCCCACAGATCACATCACATCTGACATTTAGATTGTTTACTCTTCCATCAGGGAGCTTGTCTTTCCATTTGTGCTGTGCACACCTATGGGTGCTTTCAGATACAGGGATAGATGACATGGGGCAAGGTGGAGCAAGAGAGGTTTTACATAAATGAGATTATGAGGTGGTTTGAGTTGTAATGTACATGCCATGTTTCCTTTTTTACCCTTTTAATAGGTTGGCATGAAATCCATGGAGAAACTATAATGGAAAAGATTTAAATAGCTGAACAGTAAGTTACATGTAATGTACGTTAATATTGCTCATCTCTCTGTCACTGCAATAGGAATATTTTGTGGCAGAGCTGACCAAACTTTCAATGAAGCATATATGCACTTGGAACGTAACATTTTAAAAAACAAACAGTATACCATTCAGGGACCAATCTCCGAATATTATTTGTTTATTGTACTATGTTCAAGGTTAGGCTTTATGGCAGCAGATAGTGCTAATTTGAATATCTCCCTATGAACAGTATAAATGTGTGACACCATTGTCACTGGAAACTAACATCCACATGTACAGTAACCTCTTCCATGCTGTATTGCCATATAAAACATACAGATCAGAGGCCTCCTCACAAGGTAGTTTCTCTCAAATACAATACCCAAGAAATCAAGTGACCATATTTTTCAAAATAAAAAATGGAGACACTTTTTTGTGGGTCACAATATAACAATACAGAAGACAAAAGCCTTTTAAAAAAAAGGATGCTGATGTCACATCAGCTGCTGAATCAACAGACACACCTCTTTCTCGAGTGGAGGATTTTTTTCCCTTAGGAACACTGTTTTGAATGAGTTTATCTCAAAATACTGAACAAGTCTCATTGGTCCCTTCCGGCCTTGGAATCTATGTGATCACCACCTCTATAACACCAGCCATAGAACTTCTCTCAAAATAATTCCTGGATTAAGTATATCTTTTAGAAAAATATCCAATCTTGATTTAAAAATTCAGTGATGGAGAACCCACCATGAACCTCGGTAAATTGTTCAAATGGTTAATTACTCTTACTGTTAAAAATGTACGCCTTGTGACTCTTCATGTTGAACAAGAGAACAGCTTTGATAATATCTGTATTAATTTGACTTTTCACTCCAAACACTATTTGGCACACTGAACACATCTTTCACTGGGCTGTTTGTTCTGGTATACAGAGGGAATTCTACTCAGAACAGCAATATATATTGAGTACCCATTAAAAAAAGGTTTGATTGATGAAAATGAAAAGCCAGGACATTTCCAGGGGCCAAGAGAAGTCCATGGCTCACTGACATTTTGTGGAAAAACTGGGACTGTCTCAGTAAAACCAAGACGTGGATTACTTTACAATATCTTTGTAACACTAAATACCTCTCTCATGATTAAGGATATGATCTGATCACATAGGTTACGTGACTTTAACAGATGTCTCTGGCTTTTTCAGCTCCAGCTGTCAGCCCTTTGGGTGCGGCAGGACACAGAGAGGGAGCGCTACCTCCACCCCTGATTCACCTCAGCAGGCCACCCAGCCTGTAGGTCAGTCAACATCAACACCTTCCTGCCAAGTGCTGGCTCCTTCCCCAGAGACTAGTGCAGGCGCCTTCCATAGGGGCCCATTCCTTAGTTCCTGCCTAGGGCCCCAACATGTCTAATGCCAGCCCTGAGCAACAATAACTCAGGTTGTTACATGTGGCCTTTGTGGAATTTCACACACAAAAGTCACCCATCTTTTAAAAGTGATTAATTTGAAGTAAGACTAGGAGAACAGCAGATCTACCAAGTGCAAATCAGCTTAGAAAGTTTTACTTACCCAAAGTGTGTGACTATTGTATTGAAGAATTAAAGGAAAAGTTGCAGTCCTATTAAGGAATTAGCATTGTGGCAGATGAAACTACCATTGCTGAAGATAGGTATGTGCTTAACATTCTTGCTGTCCCTGTTCCAACAAGTAGTGATAATGCAGACACTTCAGATGCAGGTGAAGACAAGTTGGATGTTTTTTTATTACATTGTGACATTTTGGAAGCAGTCAATTTTAAAACAGTCAGCAATGCAATAAGGGAAACTGCTGAAAAATTCGCAATACCATTTGATTGCATTACTGCATTTGTTACTGATAATGCCACATACATGGGGAAAGTTTGGGATTGAGGTTTAAAATCTTTGTTTTTAAATGCTATGTACCTTACATGCCTGGCACATTTGCTTAATCTTGTGGGTGATCTGTGGAGGAAGATACTTTTGAAAGTAAATTAATTCATTGTGGCTGTAAAACGTGCTTTCACTGCCTATCCTGCTGGAAAAGCCCAGTTACACATTTCTAATGGAAAGAGGGAAAAGTCCTTCCATCCCACCAACCCCCATAATAACCAAACGGAACAGCTGCTTCAATGCAGCTGAACATATTGAGGATTAATTTTCAATTTTTTACAGAGGAGACTGGTCGTAGTACTAGTTCAAATGTTCAAGAGATTGATTTTTGCCAATCTGAAGCAGTTATTGAAGACCTCCAGGCTCTAAAAGAGTTCGCAGGCCAAATCATGAACACACTTAGTTTATGAAGAGCCCTCAATTGTAAACAATATGCAAGTAATAAATGACATGCATGATTTTGTTTTGTGAACAGAGAGCTCATCTGGAATTATATTGTTTGTAGGAAGCCAAAGACTCATGTTACCTTGACAACCATGGGTAGACAGCTTTGCTGTATTTCCCTCTCTGGGTTCCATTGTATTTCCTCACAGAGATTCAGTAGTTTCTGGCAGGTTGATGTATTTCAATTATTATTCCTCTGTGCAGAGCTGGCCTGAACATTTTTGGTTGTGCCTCAAAAATCCAAGGACCTATGGCCATGAGTATTATATGTCCCAGAGTCCAAATTTTAAACCCTTTCGAAAAAATCAGTTTGCACATGGTTAGTAGAGACTAGTACTGGCCATGCTCATTCCAGCGGTTGCAGGGGCTAAGCAGGATTTTCCCTGCAATTGCTGCTGTGCCACCAGTCACAGGAATTGAAATCAGGGAGATTGTATTTCCTGTGGTCTCAATGGTACCTCTGCTTTCCCAAGAATTTTGTGGTTTTGTCTATTTTTTTTTTTCCTTCTGTGGAATGCCAAGTTTGAAAATATTGTGGGTCTATTTGAAAGTTGTATAATAGCCACTGGAAAAGGAATGGGTATATGTTCTATTTCTTTATTGTCTAACATTCATGCTTTGATTCTGCAAATTAGAAGTTATAAGAGCATTTACTTTGTTCATATTTTCTAGAGTGGAGTAGTAGGAGAAGCTGGTAGGATGTTATAAACTCCTGTTTCTGATATGAAGTCTATGAGACAAGGTGGGACCAACCTCTGTTGATGAGAGAGCCTAGCTTTCGAGGTTACATAGAGCTTTTCTTAAGGTCTGGGAAATGTGTTCTGGGAGTACATCTACATGGGGATAAAAGCCCGTGGCATAGCTGTGGCCAGCCCAGGTCAACTGACAGGCTCACAGAGCTTGGCTGTGGGATTAAAAATTGCTGTGTCAATGTTTGGACTGGAGCCTGAGCTCTGGGACCTTCCACCCTCACAGGGTCCCTGAGCTTGGGCTTCAGCCTCAACCCACATGACTACACAGCATTTTCAGCCCAGGGGCCCAAGCCCCGCAAGACTGAGTCAGCTGACCTGGGCCAGCTGCAGGGGTTTTATCCCTAGGTAGACATACCCAAAGTGTCACAGCTAAATACAAGCTGGAACAGATTGTTTCGAATAAGTATACAAAACGATCACTCTATATCTGTCCTCTCAGTGGTTATTCTCAAAGGAAACCTGCTCAACGCCTTCAGATGATGAACCTGGGAGCTTAAATTCATAAGTTTGCTAGACTGGATAAGACACTGGATTTATGGCTTATTTCAACAATCAATATCCCACTAACTAACCCTTCCCCCCAGCCTTTCTCCCCCCCCCCTTATGACTGGAGAGGTGTTAAAGGGACAGTTCACTTTGAACAGTCCCTTGAAATATACGTTTACTTACACAAACAATCTTTTCCACGTTGTATTTAGCTGTGTCCCTTTTGAGGCTATGTCTACACTACACCCTATGTCAGCATAATTTATATTGCTCACAGGTGTGAATAAACCACCCCCTGAGTGACATAAATTCTTCGAGTACTTGTTCACGTCCATTCCACATTAGGGGTGTGCGTGCCACATGCACGAGCATCGGAACCTTTTTACTTTAGCGGCTCCCGGCGGGCCCCCCAAGTGGCGCCACTGCACCGTGCATATATACCCCTGCCGGCCCGACCCCCTCCAGTTCCTTCTTACCGTCCGGAGTGGCGTTGGAACGACCTCTCTCATAGAAGAGCAGTCCCCTAGCCTTTAGAGTAGCTGTTATCAGTTAGTTTACATACAGATTATGGACACTTAAGTCATTAGGTGCTTGGAGGCCTCCAGCACCTGCCCTGGCTCACAGCTTCAAGGCTTGCACCACGTGCCGCAAACCTATGCCAGTTAGTGACCCCCATGACTTGTGTCTACATTGCCTGGGGGACGGACATCAGACTGAAAGGTGTAGGATTTGCAAGGCGTTTAAGTCAAGGACAAGGAAAGAAAGAGACTTTCGCCTAAGGCAACTGTTGATGGAGGCCGCATTGCAGCTGCTGGGCCCGGAGCGCCCGACGCTGGCTCAGGCTTCCTCGGTGCGTAGTGCCCCGGAGCCGTCGGGAGACCTGCCAACGGCTAAGCACCGTAAACTGTCAGCCTCGGAGCGCCAGGCTAGGCCCCAGCACTGATCATCCTCCCCGGTGTGGCCCCCGGCGCAGCCTAAAGGAAGGCGCGGTCGTTCCCCGCACAGGAGGCTGGTGCCTCCCAAGGCCCCGAGCGCTGACAAGAGCGGGAAGGCTGCGGTACTGGTGCTGACACAGGCAGTCCCGGCAGCACAAGCCCCACCGAGCCCAGACCTAAGTGAGCTCAGTGCGGACAATGGGCTCGAGGGCATAACATGCCTGGCACCTTTTGAGGCTGCAAAGGACCTCATCGAGCTATCGGCAGCAAGCCCCCTCCCGTATGGGGAGAACCCTCTGGCGTCCATGCCTCAGGTGCCGTCGAGGGGTAAGCCGGCAATGGTGTGCCGCTCGAGGACACCGTCCCGGCACCGTTCCCGGAGTTGGTCCTGGTTGAGCTCCGACACTGCAGACTCGCACTTGCCCGTGGCCCAGAAGGAGGTTGCAGCACCGGCAGCGGATCGACGCGAAGAAGCACCAGAAAGGGCATGCCGCTCTCCGGCACCGCCCAGAGACTGGCACCGGGAGGAGTCGAGATGGCCCTCACCATAGGTCTCCCACAGACGGTCCTGGTCCAGGGAACACCGGCCCCGATCCCGGTCCCGGGGATACCGGTACTGCTCTCGGTCCTGCTTAGCCAGGAGGCACTCGTTCTCCTGCTGGCGCAGATTGTTGGCACCGCCATGGCCTTTGCGATCAGTGTTGCCGCGGTCCAGCTCTGGCCGCTATAGCTACCTGCACCGGGGCCTGGAAAGCAGGGACCCTCAAGGGAGCTGGCAACCTCAATGGGGGCCACCAGGCCATAGGCCCAGGGGGTCCAGAAGGGCCAATCAGGAGCGCCTAGGGACCCCATCCAGGGCAAGTTACTCGGTGCAGCGGTCCTGGTCCCCTCACCGATGCCAGACTGTGCCGGAGGCAATAGTATCCAGGCCTCCAACATAGACCAGAGAGTCTGGCACCGAGCCCAGTGCCGTCCCATGGACTCCTGCCCCGGCTTGAGCTGGAGGCCCCTCCCACGGGAGATGAGGAACAGGAGGACCAACCAGAGGGGGTCGAGAAGCTGCTAACCAGATTAATAGGATTTAGGTGGCAAGGCTATGACAGATACAGAGGCAGCAGTGGGAGTGACCCATGTAGCGGAAGACACAATGAGGATGACTGGATGTGGAAGCTGTGGTATGTACATGATCATGGAAGGGGCACCTGGTAAGAGTTTTGTCTGTATGAAATGCTGTCTGATAGAGCTGATGGAGGAAAAGATTCGAGGTTTGGAGATGCAGGTGGAAAGTCTGGTAGAGTTTAGGAAGGGGTTTGAGCAGATTACGGAGCGAAGACATGAGGTATCTGAAGGGAAAAGCTCAGACTTGCAGGTGGAATCAGGGATGGGGAATTCTGAGGGGAGACTGGGTGAGGAAAGTGGTCAGTGGAAGCAAGTGACTAAAAGAAACAGGTAGAGGAAAAGACGGGCTAGTGAAGGAGAAATAGAGCTCAAGAATAGGTTTGCAGAGTTGGAAAATGAAGAAGGGGCTCAGCAGGTAGTCACTGAAGGTGGAAGGGCAAGGAAGAAGAGTAGAGTGGCTAGTCCTATAGGAAAAGGGGAAGAGTCAATGGAGATTACACCAAATATGAGCCCCAGCAGGATACAGGATGGGTTGAAGAGGATTACAAGGGAGAATAGGAATGGAAAGAACTTGCAGCCAGAGGGAACAGGGGATAGTCTGGAGAATAGCACCGTCACTAGGAAAAGGCAGGTCTATGTGATTGGGGACTCTTTACTGAGAAGAATAGATAGGCCTGTAACCAGAGCTGATCCAGAGAATAGGAGGGTGTGCTGTCTTCCAGGTGCTAAGATACGGGATGTCGACCTGAGGTTGAAAAGGATCCTAAAGGGAGCAGGAAAGAATCCCCTAATTATCCTTCATGTGGGAACAAATGATACGGCTAGATTCTCACTGGAAAGTATTAAGGGAGACTATGCTAGGCTGGGGAAGATCGTTAAGGAAATTGAGGCTCAAGTGATCTTTAGTGGGATTCTGCCTGTTCCTAGAGAAGGGCAACAAAGGTGTGACAAGATTATGACCATCAACAGATGGCTTAGGCAGTGGTGCTCTAAGGAGGGCTTTGGGATGTATGGCCACTGGGAGGCATTCATGGACAGAGGACAGTTCTCTCGGGATGAACTTCATCTGAGTAGGGAAGGAAATAGACTTCTATGATGGAGGCTGGCACAATTGATTAAGAGAGCTTTAAACTAGGAATTTGGGGGAGATGGTTGGGAGATGTCCAGGTAATCTCCACACTGGATTTTAGCATTGAGAGGGAAGAAAACGAAGTAAGAAAGGATACAGCCGTGGGTAGGAGGAAGGGCAGTGTGGATACCAGTCTAATAGGTTATACTGGCTGTAGAATGACCGGGCCTAATCGGGTACAGAATGTGAGCGAGGCCAAACAGCAAAAATTAAGATGTTTGTTCACCAATGCGAGGAGCCTAGGGAACAAAATGGAGGCACTAGAGCTACTGGTGCAGGAAGTGAAACCAGATATTCTAGGGGTAACAGAGACCTGGTGGAATAGTCGTCACGACTGGACTACAGGTATTGAGGGGTCTGTGCTGTTTAGGAAAGACCAAAATAAAGGTAAAGGTTGTGGAGTAGCACTGTATATCAATGATGAGATAGAATGTAAAGAAATAAGAAGCGATGGAATGGATAAGACAGAGTCCGTCTGGGCAAAAATTACATTGGGGAAGAAAACTATTAGAGCCTCCCCTGGGATAGTGCTTGGGGTGTGCTATAGTCTGCCGGGATCTAGTTTGGATATGGATAGAGCCCTTTCTAATGTTTTTAATAAAGTAAATACTAATGGAAACTGTGTGATCATGGGAGACTTTAACGTCCCAGATATAGACTGGAGGACGAGTGCTAGTAATAATAATAGGGCTCAGATTTTCGTAGATGCGATAGCTGATGGATGCCTTCATCAAGTAGTTGCTGAACCGACTAGAGGGGATGCCATTTTAGATTTGGTTTTGGTGAGTAGTGAGGACCGCATAGAAGAAATGGTTGTAGGGGATAATCTTGGCTCAAGTGATCAGTTCAAACTGAACGGAAGGATTAACAAAAATAAATCTGCAACTAGGGTTTTTGATTTCAAAAGGGCTGACTTTCAAAAATTAAGGAAATTAGTTAGGGAAGTGGATTGGACTGAAGAATTTATAGATCTAAAGGTAGAGGAGGCCTGGGATTATTTTAAATCAAAGCTGCAGAAGCTATTGGAAGCCTGCATCCCAAGAAAGGGGAAAAAATTCATAGGCAGGAGTTGTAGACCAAGCTGGATGAGCAAGCATCTCAGAGAGGTGATTAAGAAAAAGCAAAAAGCATACAGGGAGTGGAAGAAGGGAGGAATCAGCAAGGAAAGCTACCTTATTGAGATCAGAACATGTAGGGATAAAGTGAGACAGGCTAAAAGTCAAGTAGAGTTGGACCTTGCAAAGGCAATTAAAACCAATAGTAAAAGGTTCTATAGTCATATAAATAAGAAGAAAACAAAGAAAGAAGAAATGGGACCGCTAAATACTGAGGATGGAGTGGAGGTCAAGGATAATCTAGGCATGGCCCAATATCTAAACAAATACTTTGCCTCAGTCTTTAATAAGACTAAAGAGGATCTTAGGGTTAATGGTAGGATGACAAATGGGAATGAGGATATGGAGGTAGACATTACCAGATTTGAGGTAGAAGCGAAACTCAAACAGCTTAATGGGACTAAATCTTCATCCAAGAATATTAAAGGAATTGGCACCTGAAATTGCAAGCCCATTAGCAAGAATTTTTAATGAATCTGTAAACTAAGGGGTTGTACCGTATGATTGGAGAATTGTTAACATAGTTCCTATTTTTAAGAAAGGGAAAAAAAGTGATCTGGGTAACTACAGGCCTGTTAGTTTGACATCTGTAGTATGCAAGGTCTTGAAAAAATTTTTGAAGGAGAAAGTAGTTAAGGACATTGAAGTCAATGGTAAATGGGACAAAATACAACATGGTTTTACAAAAGGTAGATCGTGCCAAACTAACCTGATCTCCTTCTTTGAGAAAGTAACAGATTTTTTAGACAAAGGAAAAGCAGTGGATCTAATTTACCTGGATTTTAGTAAGGCATTTGATACCATGCCACATGGGGAATTATTAGTTAAATTGGATAAGATGGGGATCAATATGAACATTGAAAGGTGGATAAGGAATTGGTTAAAGGGGAGACTACAACGGGTCCTACTGAAAGGTGAACTGTCAGACTGGAGGGAGGTTACCAGTGGAGTTCCTCAAGGATCGGTTTTGGGACCAATCTTATTTAATCTTTTTATTACTGACCTTGGCACAAAAAGTGGGAGTGTGCTAATAAAGTTTGCGGATGATACAAAGCCAAGGTAACCTATTTCCCCTTGTTTTTTCCTACCCCCCCCCCCCCCAAGACGTTCTTGTTAAACCCTGGATTTGTGCTGGAGATGGTCCACCTTGATTATCATACACATTGTAAGGAGAGTGATCAATTTAGATAAGCTATTACCAGCAGGAGAGTGGGGTGGGGGGAGAGAAAACCTTTTGTAGTGGTAAACACCCATTTTTTCATGCTTTGTGTGTATAAAAAGATCTTCTGTACTTTTCACAGTATGCATCTGATGAAGTGAGCTGTAGCTCACGAAAGCTTATGCTCAAATAAATTGGTTAGTCTCTAAGGTGCCACAAGTACTCTTTGTCTTATGAAAGGAGACTCAAGGAGCTTGGCTTGTTTAGCCTAACTAAAAGAAGGTTGAGGGGAGATATGATTGCTCTCTATAAATATATCAGAGGGATAAATACCGGAAAGGGAGAGGAATTATTTAAGCTCAGTACCAATGTGGACACAAGAACAAATGGATATAAACTAGCCACCAGGAAATTTAGACTAGAAATTAGACTAAGGTTTCTAACCATCAGAGGAGTGAAGTTTTGGAATAGCCTTCCAAGGGAAGCAGTGGGGGCAAAAGGTCTATCTGGCTTTAAGATTAAACTCGATAAGTTTATGGAGGAGATAGTATGATGGGATAACATGGTTTTGGTAATTAAATATTCATAGTAAATAGGCCCAATGGCCTGTGAAGAGATATTAGATGGGATGGGATCCGAGTTACCCAGGAAAGAATTTTCTGTAGTATCTGGCTGATGAATCTTGCCCATATGCTCAGGGTTTAGGTGATGGCCATATTTGGGGTCTGAAAGGAATTTTCCTCCAGGGCAGATTGGAAGAGGCCCTGGAGGTTTTTCGCCTTCCTCTGTAGCATGGGGCACGGGTCATTTGCTAGAGGATTCTCTGCTCCTTGAAGTCTTTAAACTACGATTTGAGGACTTCAATAGCACAGATATAGGTGTGAGGTTTTTTGTAGGAGTGGTGGGTGAAATCTGTGGCCTGTGTTGTGCAGGAGGTCAGACTAGATGATCATAATGGTCCCTTCTGACCTAAATATCTATGAATCTATGAGCCTCCTCGTCTTCCTCCGATGAGGCGGTGACGGGTACAGAGGTGTCCGGCCCTCCACCGATAGACCATAGAGCCCACCAGGAACTGCTGCGCAGAGTTGCCCAAAATTTGGGGTTATAAGCCCAGGAGACAGTTGAGCAGGAGGACCCCCTGGTCGACATTTTGAGCCTCGAAAGTCCGTCCAGAATAGCGCTCCTGCTCATTAAGACCATCCAGTCTAACTATAAGACTATATGGCAGACCCCAGCCTCCAGCGCTCCAACGGCTAAAGGAGTGGAGCGTAAATACTTTGCCCCATCTAAGGGCTATGAGTTCCTGTTCTGCCACCCAAGTCCACGCTCTCTAGTGGTTTCAACGGTGAATGAAAGGGAGCACCATGGTCAGCAGGCCCCGGCCCCTAAGGCCAAGGAGGCAAAACGCCTTGGCCTTTTTGGTAGAAAGGTGTACTCATCTGGGGGCCTTCAGTTAAGGATTGCTAACCAGCAGGCCATCATCAACGGGCACAATTTCAAGTCCTGGGCGGCGGTGGGGAAGTTTAAGGACAACCTCCCGCAAGGTTCCCAACAAGCATTCACGGCCCTAGTGGACGAGGGCAAGGCAGTAGCCAAGACCTCTCTCCAGGCCTCCCTGGATTCGGCGGACGCTGCGGCTAGAATAGTTGCGTCAGGGGTGGTCATGAGGCGCTCGGCGTGGCTCCAGAAGTCAGGCCTGCCCCCTGAGGTCCAGAATACAGTCCAGGACCTCCGCTTCGAAGGGTCCGGGCTCTTCTCGAACCAGACAGACGTGAGGCTGCATAGCCTCAGGGACTCGCGAGCTACACTCAAGTCGCTGTGTATGCGCACCCCAGCAACCCAGAGGAAGCCCTTTAAGCCACAGCCTCCCCCTCAGCACCAGTACCAGCCTTGCCATAGGCATGAGCCTTACCGTAGGCGAGGCAGGGATAACAGGCAACGGCGCTATAACAATAATAATAATGCGCCGGGCCAGAACCAAGGCCAGCACAAACCCCAGCCGGGCACTAAGCCAGGCTTTTGAAGGTGCACTCGAGGACAGCGTACCAGATCAGTCACCAGATCCGTCCACTTGTTTGGTGAACTGCCTGTCCTGTTTCTCCTGTGCATGGTCTACCATTATGTCAGACGGTTGGGTCTTACGCATGGTGCGGAACGGGTACTGACTGCAGTTCGCCTCCCTTCCCCTCCCCCCCTTTCACCGTCCCTTTTCAGGGACCCCTCTCACGAGCATCTCCTAGAGGAGGAAGTCCACTTGCTGCTAGAGGCAGGGACGGTAGAGGCGGTGCCTTACGGCCTAAGGGGAAAAGCGTTCTACTCCCGGTACTTCCTCATCCCCAAGGCCAAAGGGGGCTTTTGCCCCATCCTAGACCTGCATGGGCTCAACAAGTTTCTGGTCAAGGCCCGGTTCCACGTGGTCTCTTTGGGCATGATCATCCCTTCCCTGGATCCAGGGGACTGGTACGCCGTCCTCGACATGAAGGACGTGTACTTTCATATCGCCATCTTCCCAGCACACAGATGGGTCCTACGCTTCACCGTGGGTCGAGAACATTACCAGTTTGCAGTTTTCCCGTTCAGTCTAGCCATGGCCCCAAGGGTGTTCACGAAGTGCATGGCGGTCGTGGCGGCCTTCTTATGGAGGCAGATAATGTGGGTGTACCCATACCTCGATGACTGGCTCCTGGCAGGCCGATCTGAGGAGGAGGTGCGGGGCCACGTGGAGGTGGCCCTGAGATTGTTCTGCGAACTGGGGCTCCTGGTCAATGTCCCAAAGTCCACGCTCGTACCCACGCAGAGAGTGGAATTCATAGGGGTGGTCCTGGATGTGGTGCAAGCCAGGGTAAGCCTTAAAGTATCCCGATTCCAGGCTATCCAGCATGCGGTGACCTCCCTGTGCCAGTTTCCAAAACAGCAGCCAGGTGCTGCCTGTGGCTGCTGGGCCACATGGCAGCATGCACGCACGTGGTCAGGCATGCGAGACCGAGACTCAGGACTCAGCAGGCATGGCTCGCTCAGGTGTACCACCCAGGCAGGGACCCCCTGGACTTGCCAGTGACAGCCCCAAGGGATGTGCTGGACTCCCTGCTGTGGTAGCAGTCCCAGCCCGCGGTTTGCGAAGGCATCCCCTTTGCTGCCCGACTTCTGGACCTGACGGTGATAACGGATGCGTCAGACCATGGATGGGAGGCTCACCTGGGGGACCTCATGACGCAGGGGTTGTGGTCCAAAGCAGAGCGGTTGCGCCATATCAACGTGAAGGAGCTCAGGGCGGTTCGTCTCGCCTGCCAGAGCTTTCATGCCACCCTGAGTGGTCACAGCATGACAGTTCTGACAGACAACACTACTGCTATGTTTTATATATAAAAGCATGGTGGGGCTCGTTCCTCGCCACTCTGTTGTGAGGCTCTTCTCCTCTGGGACCTTTGCATAGCCCATGCGATTCACTTCGAGGCTTCCTATCTCCCGAGGGTGCGGAACGAGCTGGCAGACTCCCTCAGCAGGTCGTACCGTATGCACAAGTGGACACTCAGGGTGGACATCGTGCTTTTGCTCTTCCGCAGGTGGGGGTTTCCCCGCGTAGATCTGTTTGCCACCAGGGCCAACGTCCAGTGCCCGCAGTTCTGCTTGTTCCAGGGCCGCAGCCCGGGCTCACTCACGGACGCGTTTGTGATCCTGTGGAGAGGGGGCTTGATGTATGCCTTTCCCCTGCTCCCCTTGGTGCACAAGGTGCTGCTCAAGGTGCGCAGGGACAGGGCGGTGGTGATCCTCATCGCCCCAGCCTGGGCCCGCCAACACTGGTACACATCGCTCCTAGAGCTGTTGGTGGAGGCCACAGTAGTCCTGCCCCTATACCGGGACCTCATTACACAGGACGGCGGGTGGCTTCTCCACCCTGACCTGCTGTTGCTGCACCTGATGGCGTGGAGGCTCTGTGGCTAAATGCCCTGGAGAGCCAGTGCTCCCTTCCTGTGCAGCAGATTCTGCTTGGCAGTAGAAAGCCCTCTACCAGGGTGGCCTATATGGTCAAATGGAAAAGGTTCTCGAGTTGGTGTGAACCTCGACAGGTGCGGCTGGGCCAGGCCTCAGTGCAGGCCATTCTGGAGTACCTCCTGCACCTCAAGCAGCAAGGGCTAGCCCCGTCCTTGCTTGGAGTGCACCTGGCCGCCATCTCCGCCTTCCATCCGGGGTTCTCTGGGTGGGGCTCGGTGTTTTCCCACCCAATGGTGGGACGGTTCCTTAAGGGGTTGGAGAGGGTGTTCCTGTATTCCCGCCCCCGGTCCCTCCATGGAACCTTAACCTGGTCCTTTCTAAGCTCATGAGACCCCTTTTCGAGCCCCTCACTACCTGTTCTCTCCTCCACCTTTCCTGGAAGGTGGCATTTCTGGTTGCTGTTACCTTGGCCAGAAGGGTGTCCGAACTGAGGGCACTCACCTCTGAGCCACTGTACACAGTATTTCACAAGGACAAGGTGCAGCTCCAGTCTCACCCCCAGTTCCTCCCTAAGGTGGTCTCCCAATTCCATCTGGGCCAGGACATTTGTCTGCCAGTGTTCTTCCCGAAACCCCATACGGACCCAAGTCACTGCAGCTTGCACACCCTGGATGTGCGTTGAGCGCTGGCATTCTATTTGGAGCGCACCAAGTCCTTTCACAAATCCATGCAGCTGTTTGTGGCTGTAGCCGAGAGGATAAAAGGCCTCCCAGTGTCGGCGCAGCGGATTTAATCTTGGATTACAAGCTGCATCCGGGCGTGCTATGAGCTTGCAGTTGTTCCGCCCAGGCGGTCTTGGCCCACTCGACCAGGGCGCAGGCGACTTCCATGGCATTCCTTTCACAGGTCCCGATCCAGGAGATCTGTAGAGCAGCCACCTGGTCCTTGGTGCACACCTTCACGACCCACTATGCGGTCAACCAGTAGGCCAGAGAGGACACAGCAGTTGGCAGAGCGGTCCTCAGAGCAGTTGTTCCGTGACTCCTACCCTCCTCCAGAGGAAAGCTTGTAATTCACCAAATGTGGAATGGACGTGAACAAGCACTCGAATAAGAAAAAACAGTTGGTTACTTTCTCGTAACTTGTTCTTCAAGATGTGATGTTCACGTCCATTTCACCACCCACCCTTCTACCCCTCTGTCAGAGTTGCCGGCAAGAAGGAACTGGAGGGGGTCGGGCCGGCAGGGGTATATATGCATGGCGCAGTGGCCCACCAGCCTGACGGAAGCCGCTAAGGGAAAAAGTTTCTGTCGCTCATGCACGCGGTGCGTGCACACCTAATGTGGAATGGATGTGAACAACACATCTCGAAGAACAACAGTTACGAGAAAGTAACCGTTTTTTACACAGCATAAGCGCTTGTGTGCCCAGCACTATGTCAGAGCTGAGGTTGTTTTATTATGCCGACAGGAGAGCTCTCTCCCATTTTCATAGAGCGTTTTCACCAGATGCGCTGCAGTGGTGCTGCACATGTAGACACGCCTTGAGTATATTTTTCCAGACCTGAAGAAGAGCTCTGTGAAGCTAGAAAGCTGGTCTCTCTCAACTACAGAAGTTGGTTCAATAAAAGATATTACTTCACCCACCTTGTCTCTCTAACATTCTGGCACCAACATGGCTACAACAACACTGCAAACATGAAATCTGTGTTAAGTCAAAACATTTTCTTTTTGGCCTGTTTTATCCATTCTGTCATTAGAATAATCCTCAAATTGAAAGTCACAATAGCTTAGATTCTCTAAACATGTTAACATCTGGAGACTAACATCTGTGCAAACAAACCTATTTCATATGTTATATAATCATGTGTACCTCTTCCTAACTAGAATTTGTTCAGCAGTGAAAGAAATGAATTGAAGCTACTTGTATTTCCCCCCCTGTATATTGTGAAGTCTGGAGGGTTTATGCTTCATTTCTTAAAAAAAAATAAAAAATCCAGGAACGTGTATGACCTACAGTATGAGAGTCATCCAACACATTCAATAGCCAAATGTATTCAATAACTGAGTATACAACTCCAGTGTCTTCACAAAATCATAAGATAATAACCTCAACCAGACATAATTAAGATGATACATTTCTTTTAAGTAACATTTCCTTATTATATGGGAATGCATATCTAGGAAAATAGCAATAATATCTAAAATATTTCCCCATGAGAGGAGGAGGTTGGTTTGATAGACCACTCAGAATCTTGTGAGTGGTCTATCAGGAGACTTGGCTTCTGAGTCCATTGTAAAATGGGAATAAGAGTGCTTGCATACTGATGATGATAATAGTGAAGCACAGTATTTGAAACATTGCCTAGTAGTCTCTCCAATTTATCTGCTGAACTCTTAAAGTCTGTTCCGCATAAGCTGACTCTGTCCATCGTGTGCTGGTGGCTGCCACGGGACCTGTTGCCTTTGGGGCAGAGACATGGCCTCTCCGCTCCCAGCCTGGAGGGCTGTGTTCTGGGTGACAGTAATGTGAGAAACATTCTCATTATTAAAGAGATGTGGAAAAAATAATACAAGCCACAGAGTTTTACCTTGTGATTCCTAGCTTCTAGCTCAACGATTTGTTGTAGTATTAAAGCATATCTTTACATCATGACTGAAGGTCTTTCTAAAAGACTGCAAGTGATGGAGAATTTACCACATCCTTTGGAATAGATTATGGAAAGTTTTCATTCATGTTGTCATATCAACATGTTAATAAGCAAGACCTGTAACTAAATAAAGACAGTCTTCCCTTTTTTGTAAGTGGCTCCTACCTGCAAAGTTCACATCTGGATCTAAATGTCCCCCCAAAATTCACAGTTGTTTGGATCTGGCATTTTTAGTGCAAACCTGTTTCAAGTTGTAGCTAATTGAATGCAATAGACTGTTTGCCCAATTAGTAAATCATAGTATTTAAAAAATGTTTAATGTAAACTGAGCTTTTGGATTGATAAAAGGAGTTATTGTTTTCAAGAGCAAATCTGCCAATTGTCCTGTTTTAGAAAGTTAGACAATTTTTTAGTTCTCAGAATAACTTGCTCCAGTGTTAGCTTCTTATTTATTAACAAGATTACTAGTACAGAATGGGATTATAACATCTATTTGGTTGAAGTGCTTTTGAAAGTGATCTTTTCCTCTAGGCATGTGTGGATACCAGTTACATAGATTTGGCTTGCCAAGTGGGAAAATGGTGTTAGCCTCAGTAGTAGGATATTTGTTACATCTGATAGGGACATTAATTTATAAAATAGGCAGAATTACTCTTTTGCATTGAATCCATAGGTACTGATTATGTTGAGTGTCTAAGAGCAAAATAGGGCTTTAAGTGATTAGTCACTGTTGAAACGTAGAGTTATAATAATACTTTGTATAATACTTTATCCATAGTCAAAGCACTTGGCAATCATTCTCACAAACACCCCAGGGAGTTAGGTAAGTAATCATTACCATATTCCTTTTATGGAATATTATTTATTTTATAGTACTATAGAGTATGCATGCTACTTTATTAGCCATATAATTATGTGCTCTTGTCTAAACTGCAAATTCATTGTGGAGAACACTGAGATTGATTGGAGGAAACATTCACAGGTAGTCAATGATGCAAAGTTAGGCCAAAGAAGTGGGCTTTTAGGACCAATGTGTAAATTCAGAGGAGGTTGCAGGTGATTGAAAAGTAAGTGGTAGCTCAAAAAATGAGAAAACTGAAGCACACAATGGTTAAGGTTATGGAGGAAATTATTGCAGTGCTGGGATTAGAATGTAGAAGTTCCCAGTCCTGTGTTCATGTTAGTGAAGTTACAGATGAACTGAAAACCTGCGGCTTTGTTTTTGTCTGCACCTGTTTTTATTGGTGTTGCGCATCGGCACACTGTAAGGATCTACAGAAAGTATAGTTTCTTAATAGGCTTTTCAGTGTCAGTGAACTCGAGAATGACAATATAACCCCAATACCACACTTATATGTGGCAGCACATTTAACTGCTCTACATCTGCTTTTCCTCATACCTGAGTTCTACAGTTCACTTGCTATCCCCGTCTGATTGAGTTAGGGTATTGGATGAAAGGTAATTGGTTTATGATCACTTCAGACAAGACTGAGGCGAAACTGTGTAAATAGAAATCTCTGGATGACCTGATGGGGTTGTGATAGCTCCCAGTCCTTGGTATCAGTGATTTGCAGTCTTTGGATTGTAATTATCCTGGTTTGCTGCTCCTGGATTCCTAGTTGGCAGCAATTGCCTGAATTTCTCTCTGCTTTTCCTTTCCAATGTGAATCTTACCTTTCCTATCTAGATTATCTCCTGGATGGATTAATGTAATGTGTTTTGCTTGTGAAGACCACCCAGATGCTTTAGTTACTGAGGAGAGCAGACCTTTGGTTGGTGGGTGAGACCAGAATAAGCACATAACATCTTTACTCGGCAGTCTGCCTGGGCTCCTTATGTTCAGAATCAATTCAGTGGTTTTTATAATGATCTATTAAGACATAAATGGTGTGAAAAATGCTGATCCTGGGGACCACTTCTCCCCCTTTTCCTCCACCATGAAAGCTTTGCAGTCAGCTAGAATGCTCTTGTTATTATTCATCCTTGAAATTCAGCTCTTTGGGCAAGTGGCAGGGAGATTTCAGCTGAAATCCTTGGAAATTATCTGTTGTATAATAAAAAAAACAAACCATGAGCTTCTGAGATACTGTTCAGTGGTGTGCGTAGTAGTTTACTGGTTTCCACCTTAGGGCTCTGAATCGCCAACGGGAACGCTCAGGTGTTAGCCCCATTCTGACTCTCGCCTTGGTTTTAAACAGTTCATACTGGTTCATTTGTGCCTTAGGCATTTCAGCCACCACCTCAGCTAAGGGTCCGCTGAACTGCGGCCTCAGCTCTACCATGTATTGGTCTGTAGAGATGCTGTACCCAAGACAGGCCCTTTCGAAGTTTTCTAAGGCGGCCTCGGTATCATCGCCTGCCTTGTAGGTGGGGAACTTTCTGGGATGGGAATTGGTACCTGGAGAAGGATTGCTAGGGTTGTTGGTATATTCTGCTGAGCCCTTGCCGTTTCCATCTCCAGTTCATGCTTCCTCTCTTTTTCTTTCTCTTCCTCCACATGCTTCCTCTCTTTTTCCTTCTCCTCCAGTTCTTTTTCCTTTGCTTCCATATCTTTTTCCTTGGCCTCCATAGCTGTCCCGTGAGCAGCCGCTTGGTGGTGTTCTGCCTCTTTTGCTGCCTCCCTTTCTTTGTCCTTTGCCTCCATTTTTAAGTAAAAAAAAACAAAACTTCAGGTCTGTGAAGACTTGTGAATTTCCCTGCAGGAGGTTAACTACTCTGCCTTTAGGTAGAGGAAACTACAATTCACAAAAGATAATTCCCTTTTGTCTCTGCTCTGGCCCCAAAGCAAAGCAAAAAAAACTTCCAACTATTTCCAGTTGGAGACCTGCTTTCTAGCAGCCCAAAGGATTTTAAAAATTTCCTTTTAAAATCTGTTTTTCTGGTTCAAAAAATCTCAAATTGATCTCAAAAAATGATTTCAAGTTAATCCCGCTGCTCTGCCACCATGTCAAGGTTCCTTTCCCACTCTGAACTCTAGGGCACAGATGTGGGGACCTGCATGAAAACGTCCTAAGCTTACTTTTTCCAGCTTAGGTTAAAACTTCCCCAAGGTACAAACTATTTTACCGTTTGCCCTTGGACTTCCATTGCCACCACCAAACGTTTATCTGGGTTTATTTTTATTAGGAAAGCGTTGTCTGGAAACGTCTTTCCCCCCAAAATCCTCCCAACCCTTGCACCCCACTTCCTGGGGAAGGTTTGGTAAAAATCCTCACCAATTTGCATAGGTGACCACAGACCCAAACCCTTGGATCTTAAGAACAATGAAAAAGCATTCAGTTTCTGAAAAGAAGGATTTTAGTAGAAGTAAAAAGTATCACGTCTGTAAAATCAGCATGGTATATACCTTACAGATTCAAAACATAGAGCATCCCTCTAGGCAAAACCTTAAGTTACAAAAAAACACACAGACAGGAATATCCATTCTATTCAGCACAGCTTAATTTCTCAGCCATTTAAAGAAATCATAATCTAACGCATATCTAGCTAGATTACTTACTAAGTTCTAAGACTCCATTCCTGTTCTGTCCCCGGCAAAAGCATCACACAGACAGATTCTTTGTTTTTCCCTCCCCCCAGCATTTGAAAGTATCTTGTCTCCTCATTGGTCATTTTGGTCAGGTGCCAGTGAGGTTATCCTAGCTTCTTAACCCTTTACTGGTGAGAGGATTTTTCCTCTGGCCAGGAGGGATTTTAAAGAGGTTTACCCTTCCCTTTATATTTGACACCTGCCTATATTGTTAGGAAACATAGGGGCATGGACTATAGACCAAACTGTGCTTGGTTCTGTCTTAACTTTTCAAAATCCAATATCTTAACTATTAAGGTGCAGAAAATGCAATGAAGTTGGTAAACTCCCTGCACTCTTGATCTGATTCCAGACAATGTACATCTTTAGAGCACATAGCAATCACTTTTTTTAAAAACTTGCTGAAGAGAATTATTGTTCGGTTTTTTTGCTTGGCTGGCATCAGATGGTGCACCAGATTTTATTGTTAAGTTTTCACTTTGTCAATGCCTGATTATTTTGAGATTTCCAACTGAGTTCCATGGAAGCTTTTTTTTTTTTTTAAATGTTTAGATTAAATGTCATTGTAGTAGGTGTGTGAAATTTGACAAGTGAAATGTATTTAGTGGCCCAGAACCTGGGCATCATTTATTGTATGAAATCTGATCTTTTTTTGTTGCTTTTTTTTAAAAAAAAATTCTTTTTTGGTAAAATGTGGTAATGGTAATTCTTAATAAAAACAAGAGGACTCGGAAGAGTTATAAACGAACACCAATTGCATGGCCTCCTTCAGGTTGCTATTTCCTATCCAGGAAACAAAACAGTTTGTCCTGATTTGTAAACATATAGTGATCTGATTTTGTATTGAGACAGGCAGCAGTATGGAACATTCTTGCATACATTGAGGAGAACATAATATCCTTTTGCGCCTAATTTCAACCACTTAATGAAGGCTAGTAATTATTAAGCATCTGCTGCTGCTGTGACTGTAACTGAAAGACGAGAGTGTTTCATGATATATTTCTTAAAAATTAGTTGGGTTATTAGAAATTGAGATAGAATAAATAATTCGATTCCAGTGATACTTGATTTGTGATGTGAATGCTCTTAAATGTTAGGGAGCTTTTCCAGTTTTCTGCAAGATATCAGATCTTTAGGGAATATGAAAAGAATGGATATTGTAATGTTATATTTGAAGAAATAATATATTTCTGATACTGGCTGTTCTGTGACTAAGGGCTTCATCCACTAAAATCAAGAGCAAATCTCCCATTCACTACAGCGGTGCAGGATCAGGCCCTATCTTTATATTCAGCAAGAATTTGGGGTAAAAATGCATACGCCTACTATAAATCAGCACAAGATTTTAAAAATTGATTTTTTTAATGTAATTTAAGGTTGTGCGGGAGGATTTTAAGATATTAGATTCTAGAGTCTTGTGAATTTTGCAAATATATTGAATGCAAGGTGTGATGCTAGCAAATCAGCTAACCTGTGTATGACTCATAGCTTAACAGGAAGAAAAGGAGTACTCTAAGGTGCCACAAGTACTCCTTTTCTTTTTGCAAATACAGACTTAACACAGCTGCTACTCTGAAACTTGACAAGAGGCATTACAATTGTATCAGGACAATGCACTTGTATGTGAATATCAAAGAGAAGATGTACTAGACCAGCAATCACTAACCCATTCATTTGCAGCAATGGAAATCAAGGCGAGATGCTAAATGTGCTTGTTTGTATACCTGTATCCTGTTAGATGTTTACCAGTGTAACCAGATTAGCTTTTAGATGCTAAATCGTTTTCATGTCTAAATTGCCTTACATTATGTATGCAACTGTGTTCAGTTAACCTTAAGATCAAAGATATTAGACACTGCAGGAAACTAATAAACTGAATTACAATGTAGATATTATCTATCCCTGTTATAATGAATGACCGGCTGTTGCCTTATGTAAATGAGTGTAACTAGATTACCTGTGCATGCATAGGAAATTGAAGTTAACATTCAAAGTGGTGGGTCAGTGTGTGCTCAAGGAAGAATCACCCCCCAGTCACATGCTGTGCTCAAAACACTCAACAGCTAGCTTCAGCTATAAAAGAGAAATCTCGGGCCTGATCCTGCACCTCTAATCTGCTGAACTTTAAACAGGCAAAGGTTCAAACCATAGGACTGGGATCTCCAAGTAGTTACTTGGAATTCCCTGGAAAATGCAAGAAAAGACTCTAACAGACTCTACATCTAAACTGCATTTGTAGTCTAACCTTTTGGGATGATTCCAGAGAAACCTTTGCAAGCCAGTAGACTCGTCCATCACTGCTACAAATCTGATATAAGGACCTTGCAAGCATTTGTAATGTACTGTATATAATCTTTTAATTATTCAATAACTCTCTTCTTTTCTTTTATTAATAAATCTTTAGTTAGTTAACTAAGGATTGGCTGACAGCGTGATATTTGGGTAACATCTTGACCTGAGGGCAAGTGCCCGATTCCTTGGATTAGTGGAACTTCACATGTGGTGAATTGGGTTTCCAGTAACCTCTCACTATATTAGACCTGTGTGTATGGATGGGAAAGGGCTGGAATGTCTAAAGAGGACTGTTTGGTTTTTTGTTAACCAGTGTGGTGCTACAGATGCTCTTTTGCTACTGATTGGTTAATGTAATTGCAGAATGAACCACCAGTTTTTGGGGGTTGTCTGCCCTGTTTCTTGTAGTCTGCTTTGAGTGTGACATTTTCAGTGTGGTCTATTCCAGGCACCCGGTCACACGAGGTACTTGAAAATGAGCTCATCTTTGAAATAGCCACTTGTGACCTTCCCTTTATAATTTTAAAAGTGAATTTAATTCTGTTGAAAAGTGCCCAATTAACATTGTATGAAACTGAATTATCCACAAGACAGGCACCGCATGGCAGTAGTGATGCAAGCTACCCCACATTGCTTCATCCATGCAGCTCAAACGTGACTTCCTCTTGAAGTAAGAGGATAGTTAATTCTGTACGCAGTTCAATCTTTGACCTTTCCAAAGACAAATTCAGCAAATGTCAGTATCTGTTTAATGATTATTTTTTTCCACCTCAGAAACTGGACTGAAACTATTGATTCTTCTTCGAGTGCTTGCCCACGTCTATTCCAAGCAGGTGTGTATGCACCTCGTGCACAGTTGCCAGAAGGTTTTTTCACTAGCTGTATCCTGTTGGGTTGGTCCAGGCGCCCCCTGGAGTCATGCCTCCATGGCGCCATATATAGGTCCCAACCACACCGCTTCAATTCCTTCTTATCACCTGTGACGGTTAGCCAGAATGCTTGTTTCTTTTGTTTCAGCAAGCCTTCTCCCTAACGGTCATTGTAGCCAGTGGTTCTCTGTAAATAGTTATCTTAGTTAGTTTAGTTGTTGTAGTTGGTCTTATAATATAGTATAGTTCGAATTCCAGTAAGAAATTGTTCTGGGGTTTTCCCCCTTTTCCACCCCACTTCCCCAGTATCGGGGCATGCCTCAGTCCCTGGAGTTTAAACCCCATGCAGCTTGTAACAAGCCTATGCTCACCCATGCCGAGTCTGGGGCAAAAAGTCTTGAGCGCAGTGAGACCTGTGCTGGGCCATGCAAGCGCGGCACCATCTAGCCCGGCACCATTGACTCCTACCCCAACAAGGGGTCAGTAGAGTCTGACACCGCAAGACTCCCCTACCTGGGAGAAGCATGGAGAGGCTTTGGAGCTGCCCTCCGTGCCGGAAACCTTCAAGGCAGCGAGAGAGCTCATTGCCTTCCCTGCCCAGGTGAGACCGGGCACTGGGCTCTAGACTAACGGCACCCCAGAGACTCTCGGTGCTGTCCTGGTGCAAACCAGCTATGGTACCATGCCGGTCGTGATCACCTCGGCACTGGTCCTTGGTGCCTTCTGGCAGCAGACCAGCACGGAAGCCACCCCGGTCCCCAGTTTCCCAGCACCACTCCCAGGCACAGGCGGGAGCTATGCCCCTATGGCCCTCTCAGAGTGAGTCCTCCCAATTGGACTCGGAGGCGGAGTCTTTTGTGTCCAGGTGGAGCCAGCACAGATCAGAATGCAGATGCTCAATGTTGGACAGGGAGATACAGCAATTTCCCTCATGCCATGGCAATAGCAGGCTCCAGCTCTGTGGATGCCCTGGGTGTTCCACTAAGCCCAAGGGTCCTATTCTAGGAGGTCATTGTCGGTGGCATTGGAAAGCCACACACCACCTCCATCTCCATCAGTTTGGGACTAGCTGCCCCACCACCCCATGCCAAACTGCTCACTGCATCTGAAGACCAGGCACTGCATGATCCTCTCGGCACGGAAGGTCAGGAGCAAGAACCAGTCCCTGCTAGAGCATCGTCTTTGTCATTGTCAGATGAAGCAGTGGCTGGGACAGCAGGGTCCATCAACATCTCCTAAAGAACCAGAGGTTCCATGTCGAGGAAGTCTGACTCCTCAGACCCTATAGTAGATATCCTGGATCCCTCAGGGTCCTCCTGAGTTACCCTGCCACTCATTAAGATGATACAAGATTACCACCAAAAGGCTGTAGCAGACCCCTGCCACCAATGGCAAAGAGGACAGAGAGGAAATATTACGTCCCCTCTAAGGGATTTGAACATTTTTTTACGCACCCACCACTGGACTCCTTAGTGGTGGGAGCAGCGAGCAAACACGAGTGTCAGGGGCATCAAGGGCCCTCACCCAAAGCCTGGGATGCTAAGAAGCTGGACCTCTTCAGGAGGAAAATCTACTCTACCATGGGTCTTCAGCTTCAGATCTCGAACCACCAGGTGATCCTCAGCAGCTATAGCTTCAATTCATGTGGAGCTATGTCAAAGTTTACAGAGCTTCTGCCAGAAGAATCTAGGGCAGTTTTCTGCCTTGGTGAAGGAGGGCAAGCAGGTGGCACGACCTTCGCTACAGGCAGCCCTGGATGTTGCTGATTCGGCCGCCTGGACCATGGCCACGGCCATGAGAAAGAAGCTCTTGGCTGTAGACCTCAGGACTCCCATATGGGGTCCACCAGACCATTCAGGACCTCCCATTTGAGGACTCATCTTTCTTTTCAGAGAAGACTGACTCATGGCTTCATAGCCTTAAAGACTCAAGGGCTACCCTCAAGTCCCTGGGCCTTCAGACCGCAGTGAAGGCATTTTAAGCCCTAGCCCCTGCCTCGATTCTATCAACCTCAGAACAAGCAGGACTATTCCAGGAGGCATAACAGAAATGATAGGAGGAGGCCTCCTCCTTTTTCTGCTCAGGGCTCTGGACAGGCAAAACAGCCCTCCGGACAGAAACAGGCCTTTTGAAGGTGTGCCTGAAGGTGGTGCACAAGTTCAAGAACTGGATCCAACTGTCCAATCTTTCTTGTGCCAACTATCCCATTCCTACCCTGCATGGGCCCGTATTATGTCAGATACTGTGTGGAGCACCCAGTGATAACTAGGAAATTCTCTCCAGTTCAGCTCCCCACCTCCTTCCCACCCCTCTTCACCATCCCTCTTCAGGGATCCCTCTTACGAGCAACTTCTAATGCAAAAGGTGCAGATGCTTCTATGAGTGGGAGCGGTGGAGGAGGTTCCTCAGGAACTAAGGGGCAAGGGATTCTACTCCTGTTATTTCCTGATCCCAAAAGCCAGAGGTTGTCTGACCTATCCTACACCTGCGAAACCTCAACAAATTCATGAAGAAGCTGAAGTTCCACATGGTCTCTTTGTCCTCCATTATCCCTTCCCTGGGTCTGGGGATTGGTATGCTGTCATTGACTTGAAGGACAGTACTTTCATATCTCAATAACAAGGTCTCAGGTGATTCCCTACCGCTGTAGTTTATTCACAAGGTGCTACTCAAGGTGAGGAGGGACGGAGCCTTGGTGATATTGATAGCTCCAGCCTGGCCCCATCAGAACTGTTACACGTCTGTCCTCTAGCTGTCAGTGGAAACTCTGGTCACTTTACCACTGCTCCCAGACCTGATAACTCAGGACCACGGCCATCTTTAGCATCCTAACCTCGAGTTTCTCCACCTCATGGCTTGGAAGCTCCTTGGTTAAATCCGTTGGCATTTGCTTGCTCAGATCCCTTTAAGGAAGTCCTCCTTGGCAGTAAGAAGCCATCCAGTAGGGCTACCTACCTAGCTAAGTGGAAGAGATTTGCGATCTGGTCGTTGCAGAAGCACACTTCAGTACCTTTTATCTTGGACTGCCTTTTGCACCTGAAGCAGCAAAGGCATTCGATATCATCGATAAAGTTTCACCTGGCTGCCATTTCTGCATTTCACCCAGGCGTTGCTGGCCGATCAATCTTCGCCAATCCTATAGTTGGCCATTTTCTTAAAGGTCTGGGCAGGTTATACCCTCAAGTATGACAGCCAATCCCTGCTCGGGACCTTAACCTTGTTCTTTCCAGACTAATGGGGGCCCCCCCTTTGAACCATTAACAACATGCTTATTGCTCTATCACTCATGGAAGGTGGCATTTCTGGTGGCCATAACCTCTGCCAGGAGGAGGTCTGAGCTTAAGGCCCCAACTTCCGGGCCTCCATATACTGTTTTTTTTAAAGGACAAGGTTCAATAACATTGGTGCTTAGGGAACTTTTACTGCAAAAATTGAGGTGCCAAGGGAATTCAGGTGCCCGCAGGGTTCAGGGATAGCTAAGCAAGCATTTTGTGAATCCTGGTGGTGCCTGATTCTGGAATTTAAATGCATAAAGTGGCAGTTAGGCACCTAGGTCCTTTGTGACGCTAGCCCTATGTATCTACTTGACTAAAGCAAATATACTCCAGTTTCAAAACTATTGTCAGTATTCTGATAAAAGTGTAGTTCAAACTGTATGTACAATAAATTGGAAAGGTGCTTTGGTTAAAGGGTTATGGCTTAAGTGTTGTTGTTTATAAAGTCTAGTAAATAGACATTCCAGATAGTGTGGCCAACCTACTATAAATCATTTATTGCTCTATCATGTACTTTGAGTATATTCTGGGTCCATCATCCAAGTGAAAAAAATACTGCCTTTCTTCTTGAAGTAACTTCCCTTGCAAGCAACTAAAAAAATTGCGACCCTGGCACTTCCAACCACTGTGTTTGATCATCTGGTCAATTTTTGTCCACTAGGTAGAAATCTGAACTATATCCTTTTCTTTGGCAGTTGTAATGCATCAATCACCATGGTTATCCAGGCACCGGTATGGATGATTAACAATAGCTTTATGCTGCTTGAAGAATTCAAATTTCCTTTGTTAATGAACCAGGAATTAAATGATTTAATCCTTAAAGGAGGTTTTTCTGAATTTTAAGGGAGCTCTTTTGATTGGAGCTATAATGCACCAATGTAAGAAAGGCCTGGGTGGGCAACAAGACATTGGCAAATACAATAATTTATTTGGATGAGGTTACAATTGTACCTAGAGGGAAAGTTTGTGTTAAGATTTTCTTTTGTTCTTGATTGAAGGAGTGACTTTAGGTTTGGAAAACATTATTACAAAAAAGAAAAATTGCCAGGAATTTTGGAACCTGGTATACTGGCTTATTTACATGCGGAAAAAGAAAATGTCAATAATAATTGCTTAAGTATAGAAGGTTTAGGGCTATTGTCTGTGAGTGACCTCCTTCATTTAGCATTTTAACTCGTGTGATATCCATACTAAAAATGAAAATGGGGATATTAACTATTTTTACATCTGTTCAGATGTATTTTCTTTTATTCCTTTCAAGTTAGTGTTCTTTAATAAAATAAATCTGGGTGGTGTGGTTCTTTTCTTTCTGTTTATCATCTTCCTCCTGGAGAACAGAATGGCGTTTGTTTGGAGAAGAAAAACCCTAAGTAAAACATTTCAGAGGTTTATTTCTCCATTTACTAATGCTTCACTGTTGACTTGCAATATGATGGAAGCAGTTATTGCTCTTTAAAATGCCTGTGAAAACCATTCATTTCCTATTACCAACTATAAGGTTAAGTTTTTCTTAGCAGAGAAATGCTGTAACATTTTTGGCTCAAAGGCTAATGATGTCTTGGAAACAATGGATTAAATATGGCAGAAGGAAAAAGACACCGTTCGCAAATCAGTACACAAATCACCTATGGTTTTTTTCTATCTAAAAGTAAGTGGAAGTGCTTCATTTTGTATTCTCATAATTCAAATACAGTCTGTCAGAAAATGTATAGAGTATAGGCTTTGATCAGAAGAAGAGATATTTACCATCTGCGCTGGGCCTACCTATTCAACAGAAAAGTTGTTTGTTTGTGAGCCCATGAAAGAGAAAAAGCTCAAAAGCAAGATATTTCAGTGCTACTCAGGACACATGGGGAGGGGTGAAGAAAAGGAAGCTTATATAAATGAGTGCCCTGGCTTCTGTACACTGGAACTCCTTATTCAGGGTCCAGGCCTCTCTTGCTGCAACTACGCAAGCGCAGGGCTGAAGTTACTCTCCAGGGTGATCAGTGTCTTATAGATGGTTGTCTCCTTGTACAGTAATATGTGTTCCTGGGAATGTGGTGAAGGCTTTCGGCCCCTGTGTGGTAAGAGTCTCTTGCTGGGTATCTGACTGGTGAGGTAGGGAATCTTGCCTCTGCTGGGAGGTGCTTCTCCAGGCTCAAAGGGCTCACTCTTCTGTCCCTCACTGTCCAAGTCAGGAGGGAGATTAACGTCTTCACCTTCCTGGCTGAGCTCCAGTTTAGAGCAGTCACACAGGAACAGGTGCTTCCAACCATTTCTCCACTTTATGTATCTACCTTAAACCCATGAATTAGGACTTAGGGAACAAAGTTCATGAGTATCCTGAGTGCATTGCTCCTGCTGCTTCTAGGCACTTGACTTTTTCTTAGGGCTGGACAGGTTCTTGTCATACTTGCACCAGTTTTATGCTGGTGTAATTCCATTGACTTCAGTGGAGCTACTCCTGGTGGGAGAGGAGAATCAGACCATACTCTTCCCCTAAGTAGAGGGCAGAATTGGGCAGCCATGGAATTCCAATTTAGATATTACACAGCAGCTTCAGTTAGAGTACAGTCTCTGTGATTGTATAATTCAGGAGCTCAGTGGAGTTTTCATCCATGGAGACTTCTTTAGGTTGAATAAATCCCCAGGGCCTCTCCACCTACGATTTGTGGATACTGCTGACTTCTGTAAAAACAAATGTGTGTTTGTTACCTTTTCCTCACATCTCCTTTCTTCTTCCATTTATTTGTTTCCGCTACTTTCTGTGTCTTACTTTTTAAGACTGAGTCCATTTTGGAGTAGGGATTGTCTTTTACAATACAGAAAGTCTATACTGTTCCCAGCACAGTAGGGTTGTCTCTGGGTTGCAGCTTCTAGGGGCTACTGTAATGTCATTAATAATAATAATTAATAAGGTCTAGATCTTGCAGAGGTGTGGAAGAGGCCAGAGGGAGCACATGTTAAGCAGCTACCAAGTGGAGTGTTTACTTGCTTCCAGTACAGCAAGCTGGAGTTTCCTCAGCAGTAGTGTGGATCTGCAATTTGTGTCAATGTTCAGAAACCTATTCAAAGATTTCATTAATAGCGTGCCTCATGTTGCTGTCACCATGAGATTTCTTCACGCGCGCGCACACACCCTAGCTTTCCCAACATGTGTCAGGTGGCTATACTTGATTATCTCTAGTGCTCTCTGGACTGAATCTGTGCTGGGTTTTGTTTAGAATGCCTAACTCCTGCTACTGAGCACATTCCTACAAGTATGTAGTAACAAGGGGAAAACAGTAGTGACTCTTATGGAGCAATATATTTTCCATACATCTAATTTGAAATGCCTGGTATCAGATTTAAATGTCAGGCTTCTAACTCAGCCCCAACAGAAATAGCATTAGAAGTACCACTGAAGTCAATGGGAATGATAGATGTTCAACACCTCAGAAATCAAAGCCGCTTATTTAGGTGCTTCACTTGAATTTCAGTGCCTAACTTTAGGCAACTTCTATAAAACATTACCTATATTAATATTGTGTATGTATTTATGTGCACATGTTTATAATCAAATGAAGTATAAAGGACTCAAGCTTTTGTGGTGGTATGATTTTACTCATGGGTCTTCAAGAGTCACATAGCAAATTCTATAAATTTTGGAATCTTTTGCGTGGACATTCTGGTTGTATAAGAGCCCTATGGATGTGCGATATTAACTAGGTTACAGTTTCCCAGCTGTCTGGGAGAGATGCCCAGAACTAAGAGAGACATCCAGTTCTTGAACATTGAGAAACAGTTGCTATTGCAGTAAAATAATAAATGAAAACTTCTGTTCTCTATGGCTGTTTATGTAGAGTCCAGTTTTTGTTTCTGAACTTTAAATGTAGCTTTTCATTTTTGTACATTAGTAAATCTTAAAATCAAACATGCTGCCACATACTTAGCTCTAATTAGGTCTTTTTTATTATTTTTATTTGTATTATCATGGTGCCAAGGAGTTCAGTCATGGATCAGGTCTCCATTGTACTAGGCATTATACGAACACCCAACAAAAGATGGGCCCTGCCCCAAAGAGCTTACAATTTAAGTATAAAACCAGAGACAAGGGATGGACAGCAACAGTTAAACAGAGAATTACCAGGAAAGAGTAAGATAGTATAATAGGTGGTGGTCTTAGCGCACCAGCAGCCCAGCTGTTATCAAGTTTTTTGAAGGAATCCTGTCAAAGGAGAGTTTTGAGGAGGGTTTTGTATACCTGATCACAGGGATAAAAAATATTGATCTCCTTAGTAAAGCACTTTTTCATATATGAGCGAAAAGTGCTATATAAAATCTAGGTATTACATTGTTGTTTGTTATTACTGAAGCAGCTCATAGCCATCAAGCCTTAGGAAAAGGAATGATAAGGTTTCCTCTCTTCATCTCACATCCTCTGTCATTCTAACTGAAGTTAAGATTTATCCTTTCGGAGGGAGTCATAAAGCTTCCATGTCCTTTTTAATTTAAATTCTCCCATGAAGTAGTTGTATGTCTGACTGTTATCCTGTAATTAGAAATCAGACAGATGGCTCCTGTCATAAATATAAAGGGAAGGGTAAACACCTTTAAATCCCTCCTGGCCAGAGGAAAAACCCATCACCTGTAAAGGGTTAAGAAGCTAAGACAACCTTGCTGGCACCTGACCAAAATGACCAATGAGGAGACAAGATACTTTCAAAGCTGGAGGGGGGTGGGGGGAACCGTCCCCTGTCTCTGTCTGGGTGATGCTTTTGCCGGGACCAGAACAGGAATGCAGGTCAGAACTCCTGTAAAAAGTTAGTAAGCAATCTAGTTAGATATGCGTTAGATTCCTGTTTTTGTGTCTTTTTGTAACTTAAGGTTTTGCCTAGAGGGATTCTCTATGTTTTGAATCTGATTACCCTGTAAGGTATTTACCACTCTGATTTTACAGAGGTGATTCTTTTACTTTTTCTTCAATTAAAATTCTTCTTTTAAGAACCTTATTGCTTTTTCATTGTTCTTAAGATCCAATGGTTTGGGTCTGTGTTCACCTATGCAAATTGGTGAGGATTTTTATCAAGCCTTCCCCAGGAAAAGGGGGTGTAGGGCTTGGGGGGATTTTGGGGGGAAAGATGTTTCC
The DNA here is from genome assembly GCF_965140285.1 of Lepidochelys kempii. Taxonomy (NCBI): domain Eukaryota; kingdom Metazoa; phylum Chordata; order Testudines; family Cheloniidae; genus Lepidochelys; species Lepidochelys kempii. The sequence goes on from NC_136382.1 coordinate 63,764,192, forward strand.
AAGTGGGCTCTTTCCCTGTTATTTTTGTTAGACGCTTGGTGGTGGCAGCATAAGGTCCAGTGACAAAAGATAAAATAGTTTGTACCTTGGGGAACTTTTAACCTAATCTGGTAAAAACGAGCTTAGGGGGTTTTTCATGCCGGTCCCCACATCTATGCCCTAGAGTTCAGAGCGGGGAAGGAACCTTGACAGCTCCCTTTTCCCTCTCTAAGACACACCTGTGCAGTGAGCATGAGAAAGAATAAGCACATTCCTCTTTGTGGGCTTTGAGCATCACTTCCATGATGTACCCAGTATCATCAGGCTGCTCTATTTAGAAATCAGAAGCTGATTAACCTCAGGTCTTCTGAATGGCCATAAGTATACTAGCTGAATCTGAGATGTTCATACCTATGGGGAAGATTTCCAAAAGTGACTGGTAATTTTGGATGTCCAACTTAAGACAATTTAAAGGGGCCTGATTTTCAGAAGGTGTTGAGCTCCCACTCCATGAAAATCAGACCTCTTAAAGCGTCTGATGTTAAGCAATCAGAATCACAAATCACGTTTGAAAATCTGGGTTCTACATTTTCTTTTACATTTCCACCTCATTACTGACCTCATTATGTTTTTGTAAGTAAAATACTTCAGTCAAGGTGGTTTATTAATTGTTCTCTGAACATTTTGGCCTGGCCAGTCAAATAAGCTGTATTCTTAAGTGGAAGTTGAAATACTGCCTTCTTTTTTATCTAGAACTGATAAACCTTTCTTAAATAGTTCATCCATCTTTCTGCTGCAGCAGACGCCAACATATTAGCTCAGTCTTAGTTCAAAATAACTATTTACAAGTGGTCGGATGTGCATGTTTCTCATTACCGTCAACAGGAATGACATGAGAATCAAAGTAAAGTGCATTGGACCACTCCAGGAAAAGCACTGTTTATGAGGTTTAGGTTTGTCTTGTCCCTTTAGACGTGAATGGAAGTCGTCATTTACTTACAGAAAATGCTGTGTAATATGACACGTGTGGAGTGCCTAAGATTCTCCTGATTTAATCTTAACATTTTTATCTTAGGACAGGCAGTACAGAGATAACTCTTTCTCAAGAGTCTAGATGGTTCTACACTCTCCATAGCATAGATACAGCATCTGTTCATTGTGTTCTTAAAAATGTACGCAGTGTTTCATTTTTTTTTCTTCACACACCAATATTGGCACTTAACATTGCTTAAACATTTACAAATAACTATATAATTTAATTTTTCATTAGGGTGCTGTTGGGATTTCCCTGCTCACTACCATATGGTGACATTTACTCTCATGATGAGGACTAATGTGGCTATTTTCAGACAACTGGGTCTTTTAGCTAAGCTTGCCTAGTGGCGTAGATGTAAGGGTACTGCCTTTAGTGTTGAAGGTATTGGGTTCAAATTTCTGTGGTGCCAGGAAGTGGGGATTCTGTGGTTTTTGTTTTTATTTTCCAGACAGAAAATAAGGTGTAATTTTTTAACAGTGAAGGTAAGTAATCATTGGAACAATTTACCAGGGGTCATTGTGGATTTTCCATCTATGGGGAGAATCAAGATTGACTGCGCCTTCCGTCTTGTTATCCTGGATTTCCTGCAAAACATTATGAAAATTCAATGTTGATAAATGCAAAGTAATGCACATTGGAAAACATAATCCCACCTATCCCTGTAAAATGATGGGGTCTAAATTAGCTGTTACCACTCAAGAAAGATCTTGGAGTCGTTGTGGATAGTTGTGGATAGTTCTCTGAAAACATCACTCAGTGTGCAGCAGCAGTCAAAAAAGTGAACACAATGTTGGGCATCATTAAGAAAGGGATAGATAATAAGACAGAAAATATCATATTGCCTCTATATAAATCCACCGTACGCCCACATCTTGAGTACTGCGTCCAGATGTGGTCACCCCCTATCAAAAAATATACTGGAATTGGAAATGGTTCAGAAAAGGGCAACAAAAATTTTTAGGGGTATGGAACAGCTTCCATATGAGGAGAGATTAATAAGACTGGGACTTTTCAGCTTGGAAAAGAGATGACTATGGGGGGATATGATAGAGGTCTATAAAATCATGACTGTGTGGAGAAAATAAATAAGGAAGTGTAGTTTACTCCTCATAACACAAGAACTAGGGGGTCACCAAATGAAGTTAATAGGCAGCAGGTTTAAAACAAACAAAAGGAAGTATTTCTTCACACAACGCACAGTCAACCTGTGGAACTCTTTGCCAGAGGATGTTGTGAAGGCCAAGACTATAACAGGGTTCAAAAAAGAACTAGATAAATTCATGGAAGATAGGTCCATCAGTGACTATTAGCCAGGTTGGCCAGGAATGGTGTCCCTAGCTTCTGTTTCCCAGAAACTGGGAATGAGTGAAAGGGGAAGGATCACTTGATGATTACCTGTTCTGTTCATTCCCTCTGGGACACCTGGCATCGGCCATTGTTGGAAGACAGGATACTGGGCTATATGGACGTTCAGTCTGACCCAGGATGGCCATTCTTATGTTCTTATCAATGCAGGCATGTAATACTTTGTGTAGACCACTGATCAGTCATTGGATGGGAATGATCTTGTCACTGTAGAATAAGTTATACTTAAACCAGTCATCTAATACTGAAAAGCTCTGTACCCCATTACTGATCCACAGATTATCCATTCACTTTGAAATAGGCTTTTCCTGATTTGGAGAGGCTAAATTAGGATGTCATAACAGTATCCATCGAATAAAGGCTGTTTTTTTTTTTCTAATCTGTCCTTTTACATTGACCTCAGCATCATGGTATTTTGTCACTTTGTGTTGAAAAATGTTATTCTCTTGGAGATTTGTCCTATCAAAATAAGGGCCTACACAACTAGATGTGTATCTTTTGCCTTTACAGTAAGGAAGACATCTCCGTGGATATCAGTAGAAAGCTATCTTTAATTCCATTTTCTCTTAGCATTGCAAGCTAGATTCATTGCCTTCTATTGAGGCTGACTAGAGTCCTTCAAGAATTAGCTGTCAGATGTGGTGAAAGAGTTTCCTCCTTGCCTTGCCTTTAAGGAATTGGTAGTAGAATTTTGTCATTTCGGGCTGGTGAAACCCAAAGTTGCAGGAAAAAAGAACCTTCATTTCCTACCTGTAATTTTGGTTTGTGCACTTCATCTGGAGTACTCTCAAAGACTTTCCAAGTTTAGTCTACAATATGATTTAGATTTTTTTTAACCCTTTTTAAAGATTTAGAGGCCATAGGTTGGTCTCTGTAGGCAGTTGAAGTCCTGTGAAACCCTTGTTTGTGATGAAATGCAGTCCTGTGCAGAGTCAGAAGCCTGCACAAACCTTATGCACCATTTCAGCTACATCAGGGTGAGCTTTATACATATAACAAACAAACATGAATTAAGAAAAATAGATGTGAGAATAACATTCTCTCAGTATGAGTTTCTACAAATAGCAGATGAACTTGCTGGCTTAAATCAGACGTAAGTTGGCTTAGGTGTTGTATAGATGAATTTCCAACAATATGCTTTTTTCCATGTATAGGAATGCTTTTCTTATTTTTACATTAAAAAAATTAATAATGCATTCACTGTTTTTTCTTTTTTCTCTTAGTGGGCTCTTATTACATACTTTCCCCTCTTTGCTATGCTATTAACCCTCTCCTATTTTGCTATAAAACCAGAAGAAAATCTGCAAAGACAACTTTGCATTTGATTAGTGCTGACTGTAGTCTTTCCTATTGAGTGAACTGTCATTCTGGCATGGTGTTGCTAAAGTAGAGAGACCAAAATTACACATAGGAAAACATTTTTCCTTTCATCTGCTGTCTCTCAGAGTTTGGAGTTCTTATGAAACTGAAGGGTTCACTGTGGGTAGTGGATGGGTCTAAATGCGCTGAGGTTGTAATGCTGGTTATATACATATATATGAGCTTGATCCATCTCTATTGGTGGTCATGGTAGTTTCAAATCTTCTTAACCTCCAAAATGTGGATATATGCAAACTATTGCTTTGTAAAAATCTCCATTCAAAGTAACTCAGTAAGGAGTTTTATCCTCATCATAGGTGTTTCTTTGTAGAGTTATTTAATTCTGTTCTTGCTGCTGCAAGACACCGCCACCACTAATGATCACTAATACAACTGTCGCTCTGAATTAGTTTATAAAATCTAGACTCAAGGCAATAAAGGGTTAAAAATAAGTCATCCTACTATATAGGGCATGCATTTCTTATTCTTAAGCCCCCCCCCCCATTTTCTTATTCTTTGGTTGCCAAGAGCTCAAGGCAGGAGAAAGTGAGAATCATGAGGATAATGCAAAAAAGCTGCTGATGTTGTTTCTGAAGCTTAATTTTGTTTACTTTTATTGGCATACATCATTTAAGTTTATGGTATAGTTGTCATTTGTTTACTAGTAATTCTGTGATTTTTTTTTTCCTAAAATTGTGTACAGATGACTTTTAGGTCACCTAAAAGATGTTAAACATTAGTGAAATTAGCATTGTTGCAAGTTTTATACATTTCAGTGATAATGCCAGCATCACAAGGCTATACTATGCAATGTTTTATGACTATATGAGTGTAAAGCAGGCTTGTATTTCTATCTTATAAGAGAAATTCGGAATCCTTTTGTGAGTGCAACTTTTACTGATTTAATAGTTTGTGTTATAATTTTAAAATATAATTGCTTTGATTGCCCAGACCAAAAGGTCTGCTCTCCTCTGAAGTCGTCATGAATTTGCTTATACAAATCTTCTTAAAAATTGAGTCTATTCCTAAAATGGTAGTCTGCCTGAAGAAATAGCATGCTTAAAGAGTGGCAGTACTCAGTTCCTTCTCTAAAGAAGTAGCTATATAAATTTTTTTGTTGACTAATTTGTGAAAGAAGTTTGTAATTTCATTTAGTGAAGTAACAAGCTTTCAGTGAAGGTCCCAAATGTTGGATATTGTTGAAACATGAGACAGAGATGAGTTATGGGACCGAGAAAGAGAGATGCGTTGGCATATTGTTTTAATTTAAATCCATGAAATAAATAAATTCTGTTGGAACGCATTTGTTACATTTGACAGGAAGAACATTCTTTTGAATACTGATGCTTAACAATGGTAGTGGAAATATCCCAACATATTACTATACTTTTCATTATAAATGTTTGTAAGGGTGAATGAAGTATCTTTAAATACAATTATTTAGCTTTATAACATAGAAAAGGCACCCATGGCTCCCAATGTTATGCATTGTTTACTGGCAGGTTCTAGTAAAGTAGGTGGAAGTTCATGAAAAACATTGACACAAATGTCACTTACATAGTAATAACTTTTTGTCTGGGGTTAAAATGGGTCCTGAGAGTGATGTACTAGATTTAATAACAAATTACTAAAATTTACACAGTAAATAAGATTTTGTTAACCTTGCTACCGTATGTTCCTTTCCTTTCTGCATTCGCCAGTGATGCTTAGTGGAAGTACTGCTGGAATGTGATCTGTTTTGGAGAGCTATCGGTCTAGTTTTTGATAGGTTCCTCCTTCCATTCATTGCTAGCTCCCAGTCAGCTGCCAAGTACTCCATCAATACAACTAGCAAAGCATCTGAACCAGGTGGCTGGATCATTTAACGAGTTGGAGGCTGGCACTAGCGGGGTTGGAGAAGTTGGGATGGGAAGTGAGAGTATGAAGACAAGAGTTGTAAATTTGAAACGTATGGAAATATATAAAGTGCAATATATGGGAGGGGAATATTCAGACACTAAGAACTTCCTTGGACCATGAAATGTTAGTTTCGAGAATTTGGAAGGGGCGGTGTACAATGAGAGAGTCTCTGTAGTTCAGAGTGATATGTGGAATGAAAATGGTTGAGAACAATTGATATAGAACATTGGCCACTCCTCTTCCTGCTTGTAAAAAATAAACAATGTTTTAGTGGTTAACCATAGTATGGTAAGGGTTAATGATGTGTGTCTAGCTCCTAAGAACATCACGGGTAAACTTTCTTCATAGCTTTCTGGGGAAAAAAGGCCAGCTTTTCTAGGAATCCAGGCCTGTTCTGTTTTTCTAGATCTAATCTTCACTTTACCACATGTTCACAGACACAGGTAAAGATGACAGGCACCCTGGGGAAGGTTTTATAAACATATATTTCCTCCCTTTTCCTCTTCAACACACATGTACATATGGATTTTTCATTAAATGATCCACCTTACGTGCGCACGCACATATACACATATACATACTGTGTAGGGAGGGTTTATAACTCCTTCTCTTCAAGGTGGCAGATGTTTCTTTCCTCTCTGAAATATACACAAGGAAAGAAGGAACTGAAACTGACCATCCCTGGGTACAAAAAAACTCAATCATTCCTTTGGTCAGCCTTGGTGTTTGATGTCTGAGTGGTTAATTGCTCCTTAGTGGTGAGCTGAGCAGGGAGATTTAGCTTAAAATGTCACTTGTTAGGTGAAATTGAGATCTGTGAACAGAGGTAGCTAACAGGAAATTTTTGGAGTGACTATAGCGAGGAAATGTGAGAGGCTTTCCTTCCAGTCCAGCTGTATGCTTGATTCCATGATGGTCAGCAATGGAACAGTGGCTGTGACATGCAGTGGATGTGCTGTGTTTTCTTTTCTACCTGAAGCCAGAAGGGTCTTCTGTGTATGAAGTGCAAGTTGGTGGCACAAGATGGGGTACCATTTGGTGTGTGCTACAGACCACTCAATCACACTAGCAAGCAGGAGGATCACCTCCTTATGCACCTATCTATAATGTGTAAGGGAAAAAAGCTATGTGATCATGAGGGACTTCAATTTGAATGAGACATGCTGTACATCGTATCCTGACAGTATTAAATCATACTCAGAATTTCTAAATATTACAGATGATAATTTCCTAACTCAAAAAGTGTTGCATCCATCATGGGGAATTCTGTATTAGACCTTGTCATAGAATCATAGGTTTAGAAGGGACTACAAGGGTCATCTAGTCTAACTCCTTGCCAAGATGCAGGATTTGTTGTGTCTAAACCATCCAAGACAGATGGCTATCCAGCTTCCTATTCAAAATCTCCAGTGAAGGAACTTCCACAACCTCCCGAGGCAATCTGTTCCATTCTTACTTTTCTTATGGTTAGGAAGTTTTTCCTGAGAGTTAATCTAAATCTGCTATGCTGTAGTTTGAACCCATTGCCTCTTGTCCTGCCCTCTGTGGCAAGAGAGAACAACTTTTCTCCATCTTTTTTTATGGCAGCCTTTCAAGTATCTGAAGACTGCTATAATTTCCCCCCTTAATCTTTTTTCCAAACTAAACATACCCAGTTCCTTCAGCCTGTGCTCATATGGCTTGCATTCCATGCCTTTCATCATCTTTATTGCTCACATCTGGATTTTTTTTTGTTTCTTTACATCTTTTCTGTACATTGGTGACCAAATTGGACACAGTACTACAGCTGAGGCCTAACCAGTGCTGAGTAGAGCGGTACTATCACCTCCCATGGCTTGCATAATATGCCTCTGTTAATGCAACCTAAAATTGCATTTGTGTTTTGGTTTTTTTGCAACAGCCTCACATTGCTGACTCATGTTGAGGTTGTGGTCCACCACAACTTCCAGATCTTTCTTAGCAGTGCTGCTGTCAAGCCAGTTGTCCCCCATTCCGTATTTGTGCATTTGTTTTTTTTCCTCTTAAGTGCAGCACTTTACATTTGTCTTTGTTGACTTTCATTTTACTGTCTATAGCTCTGTTCTCCGACTTATCAAGATCCCTCTGAATTTGAGTTCTGTGCTCCACAGTGTTGGCAACCTTCCTAGCTTTGTGTCATCTGCAGATTTGATCAATATGCTCTCTATACGGACATCCAGCTCATTAATAAAGATGTTAAACAACACCAGACCCAGAACAGATCCCTGTGGAACCTCACTTGAGACCTCCCTCCAATCTGACAGTATTCCATTAATAGCTACTTTTTGCGGTTGTTTAACCAGTTACGTATCCACTTAATGGTAGTTCCTCCAGGCCCGCATTTCTCCAACTTACCTATCAGAATGTCATGTGGGACTGTGTCAAAAGCCTTCCTGAAGTCCAGGAATATTATGTCCACTGCATTCCCCCGTCCACCAAACCAGTTACCCTGTCAAAGAATGAAATCAAGCTGGTTTGTCACGATTTGTTCATAATAAATCCATACTGGCTGCTAGTGATTACCCCTTCATCCATCAAGTATAAAACATTGAACTTGTGAATACATTGCTTTAGTAGCTTCTCAGGTATTGGAATCAGGCTGACAGGTCTATAGTTCCCCGGCTCCTCCTTTTTCCTGTTTTTAAAGATGGGCACTGTGTTAGCCCTTCTCCAGGCTTCTGGGACCTCTCCTGTCATCCATGAGTTTGCACCATAGGGTACATTAGGTAAGGGGTCTCCCAGCTCTTCCTGTTTTAAACTCTCCCTCATTCCCCTGGAAAGATGAGTGGAAGAAGTAAAGAACAGTCGGTAAAATAGGGAGAATAAAAAGCCCCCTTCCCCCCCTGAAAGAAAAGAACAGTTTTCCACCTTAGAGTAACCCAGGAAATGAAGAGATGTGTAAAGGTCAGAAGGGCTCCACTCCCACCCTATCTGGATTCTTAAATTGATGGCATATGTGATAGGGGAGATCTTGTGCTTCAGTTCTCTCTCTCTCTCTCTCCTCCGCCCCCTCACCGTCTAGTCGTAGGAAACAGCATGCATACCAAAACTAAAGAGATGGAAACCTGCAGAGTGGATAGGATTATCTTCCCTCTGAGGAAATAATGTCACATACATGAAGGCTCTTATCAAAGGCTGAGGGAGGTGTGAAAAGGAGTCCGATACCATGATGGTGGACATGATATAAAAACTTGAATAGATGGAAGCTAGTTGCTTTGCCCAAAGGAGAAGGGTTGGCATAAACTAAATTGAGTTCTGAGCTTGAAGAGGAAATGTCCTTCTGGTCAGGAGAAGAGCTTTTCAGTTCACTTTGTAGAGCCATGATGTTTTGCAACAAAATGTATTGAGTTAGAGAGAAGCAGCAAGTAATTGTGTTTATGTCTAATAGATGGTGAGTGGAGGTGAGTAGCATGCTGCCTATAGATGCATACAGTCTGTCTTCTCCCTAGCAAGAACAGCAGTGCACATATTTGACAAAGTAGAGTGGAACTATTTGTGATGCTTCTGTGTAGGAGCAGAGTTCTATTGAATGAGACAAAAAATGTGCAATTGGTGTAGAACATATATTCTGTATTTTAATGTGTTTCCATGGAGCATTTAATGTAGCATGTAGTCTTTATTTTTTTTTTTTGTGATATCTCAGCTGGAATAATGGGCTAGAATAATTTCTTTGAAGTTACTAAAAAAAAAGCCTGACTAACTGATGATTTTATTTCTATGCATGGGTGAAACATGTAAAAATGCAAGTGTGTGTGTGTAAAAGTTAAGATAATGACTTTGTAGTTAAAACATTGGCTATCGCAAGCATCTTTGAATAAATGCGAAGCCAGTGTGTGAGACCACCTTTATTTTCACTGATCTGACTGAGTGGGTATCTTGGTGAAGTTTACCTATGGCATAAAAACAAACACCCCCCCCCCACCACCACCACCACACATCACCAACAAAACCTGCCAAGATTTTGTTTTTTTCCACCACCTCCATTCTGTCTGTAAAATTACTAAGAGTGAGATGATATTTAAGAGACACACTTATGGTAAATATGTGTCATGTCTTTGACCTGTGTTTGTACTAGACACTAATGAAGTATCAGGTAGTTTTTCTAGCATTGGGAAGAGAACTAAATTAAGGTCAATCTGAAAGTAAAACAAGGCTTTCCTTCCTTGTATGCTTCATCATATGTTCATCTTTATTTAATTATCTCCTAAATTAATATCAGAACCAAGTTGATTGAGTCAACTAATGATTCAGCTGAGGAAATTGTTGGCATGATTTAGGATCTGAACTTGAATTAGTATGCTTTCTTTAAAATATTGTCCATCTTTTGTACATTTGTAAACTGGTTAAGATGGAAAGTATTTAATGGTAATGGAGAAATGCAGATTCTAACTAAACAGAGCAGCGTCTATGTAGTCCCATTTTCGGTTGTGCAAGCTGAACAGTTTTCTAACCAAACGTATAAAATAGGAAGGCTACTTAAACAAAGGAAGGTGACTTTCTGGTTAAGGCACTGGATTGATACTCAGGAGGTCTGGGTTCAGTTTCTGGTTCTGCCACAGACTTCCTTTATGATCTTTGTCGTATGGCTATCTGTAAAATATTGATGATGATTCTTCCTTTCTCCTGTCTTGTCTATTTTGAAGCAGAGTCTGTCTCTTCCCATGTGTGTGTGCAGTGCCGGGTATCATAGGACTCTGATCTTGGTTGTGGCCTCTGGGTTCTACAGTAATACAAATGATAACAGCAAGTATGGAAAATTGTCAGACAGCTGCAGTGGCACAGGAGCCAACAAACAGAGCTGTAAACAGGGGAATTTGAGTGGGTGTTCTGTTGGAGGAGAAGGTATTCGTAGGGATTTGTATTTGGATCTAATTTACCTCTATTTCAGCAAGGCATTTGATACGGTTCCACGTGGGGAATTATTAGCTAAATTGGAAAAGAAGGGGATCAACATGAAAATTGAAAGGTGGATAAGGAACTGGTTAAAGGGGAGGCTACAATGGGTCACACTGAAAGATGAACTGTCAGGCTGGAAGGAGGTTACTAGTGGAGTTCCTCGGGGATCGGTTTTGGGACCAATCTTATTTAATCTTTTTATTACTGACCTTGGCACAAAAAGCTGTGTGCTAATAAAGTTTGCGGATGACACAAAGCTGGGAGGTATTGCCAATACAGAGAAGGACTGGGATATCATACAGGAAGATCTGGATGACCTTGTAAAACTGGAGTAATTGTAATAGGATGAAATTTAATACTGAAAAGTGCAAGGTCATAGATTTAGGAATTAACAACGAGAATTTTGGTTATAAGCTGGGAACGCATCACTTGGAAGTAACAGAGGAGGAGAAGGCCTCGGAGTATTGGTTGATCACAGGATGACTATGTGCCGCCAATGTGATATGGCTGTGAAAAAAGCTAATGGGATCTTGGGATGCATCAGGCGAGGTATTTCCAGTAGAGATAAGGAGGTGTTAATACCGTTCATACAAGGCATTGGTGAGACCTCATCTGGAATATTGTGTGCAGTTCTAGTCTCCCATGGTCAAGAAGGATGAATTCAAATTGGAACAGGATGATCCGAGGAATGGAAAACCCGTCTTATGAAAGGAGGTTTAAAGAGCTTGGCTTGTTTAGCCTAACCAAAAGAAGGCTGAGGAGAGATATGATTGCTCTCTATAAATACATCAGAGGGACAAATACCAGGGAGGGAGAGGAATTATTTAAGCTCAGTACCAATGGACACAAGAACAAATGGATGTAAACTGGCCATCAGGAAGTTTAGACTTGAAATTAGATGAAGGTTTCTAACCATCAGAGGAGTGAAGTTCTGGAACAGCCTTCCAAGGGGAGCAGTGGGGGCAAAAGACATATCTGGCTTCAAGACTAAACTTGATAAGTTTATGGAGGGGATGGTGTGATGGGATAGCCTAATTTTCACAATTAATTGATCTTTGACTATTAGCGGTAAATATGTCCAATGGCCTGTGATGGGATGTTAGATGGGGTGGGATCTGAGTTACTACAGAGAATTCTTTCCTGGGTGTCTGGCTGGTGAGTCTTGTCCAAGTGCTCAGGGTTTAGCTGATCACATATTTGGGGTTGGGAAGGAATTTTCCTCCAGGGCAGATTGGCAGAGGCCCTGGGGGGTTTTCACCTTCCTCTGCAGCGTGGGGCACGGGTCACTTGGTGGAGGATTCTCTGCACCTTGAAGTCTTTAAACCACGATTTGAGGACTTCAGTAGCTCAGACATAGGTTAGGAGTTTGTTACAGGAGTGGGTGGGTGAAATTCTGTGGCCTTCGTTGTGCAGACTAAGGTCAGAAGGGACCATTATGATCGTCTAAAGTCTGTGATTCTATGAAATAATAACAAGAAGTGTGGAAAATTGTCACATAATTTTGTTTTAAAGGATTATTTTTATATTTAAAAGGTACATTTCAAGCCTTCAATGCTTTGTGAAATGAGGTATGTTTAAAAATATAAATATACCTTGTTTGGTGTGACCTTAAACTACAAACTCCATGGTGTTTTGTGAATGCATTTTGAGTGTAAACTGTTCTGTGCCTTTTTACTTCCATCTTTGACTCAGATTCCAAAAGGTGCTAGAAGGCTAATGAAATATAGAGCAATCGGATCATTAACTTGGAGGGTCTCCTATTGAAATCAAAGCACACTAGGATGATCAGCTAGTTGCTACCCAGTGGAACCAGATCTCCCAAGTGGGCTTGTAACCACACAGTAGATTCCCTGATGAGGAACTTGAAGCCACTGTTGGGGATAGACTTCAGTATTAATGCAAAAATAATTATTAATAAAGATATAATATTTTTCTTATAATATTAGTTTATTACAAATTTCCCTGAGCCTTTACTGAATTTTAAGTGATGCTTACAATTATTTTCATATACACGATGCTTGGAAAATATGATAGTGCTCATGCTAATGTGTTCAGTTACCTATTTAATTAAATGAAATGTTCACTATAGTCATAAGACCAACAGCCACACTGCCTTCACTGACCCATCCCCATGTGCACATAAGATTAAGCTGGGCTCCTTAGCATTCAGTGTTCTCCCCAACATTCTTCCCTTCCCCACCCCCATACAGCGATTCCTCTCTGCAAAGCACCCGCCGACTACAGTGGTATAGGATTTATGCAAGCAAGTTCATTTCTGACTTTGTATAACGCTGACACAGAAGGTTAGTTCTGGGAAATCAATCAACAACAAGAAGGGCCCATTTGGGTCCTTCCTATATCTAATTCCTGTTAAAAGTTTTTTAAATACTTAGGAAGAAAGAATCTGGCCTGAAGATTGCTTTGTAAATGTGTAAGCAACACATTTCAAAGTGTTCATTCTAAGCACCATCTCTCAGATATGTTAATAACATACAGTAGGCAGGAACAAGGGAGGTGGCGAAGACATCCTTATTATTCTGTGAGATACGGAACTCTGAAATTACTGATGACTTGCAAACAGACTTTGATTATTTATCCTATCACCGAAATGACTGCTGTCTTGCTAGCTGATAACTGTACAAAGGGTTCCACTAATCTACCAAATTAAGCTATTGATCCAAGTGAAAAAATGCTAATATCTGTGCATGTTGAATGTAGATATGAGAAACAGAAGAGTTTCAGAGGGGTAGCTGTGTTAGTCTGTATCCACAAAAACAAAGGGGAGTCCGGTGGCACCTTAAAGACTAACAGATTTATTTGGGCATAAGCTTTCATGGGATAAACACGTATAAATATGTATATTGGCACATGAAGAAAAGGGAGTGGAGACTCCCTTCTCTTCATTTACCAATATATATTTATGCCTATTTCTGTAACTTTCACTCCATGCATCTGAAGAAGTGGGTTTTTTTTTTTTTACAGACGAAAGCTTACGCCCAAATAAATCTTAGTCTTTAAGGTGCCACCGGGGAGAGGTGTGTCTTTGGGGAGCATGCTTTTCATAGAGGGAGAGCATATTTGGCTTTATGCCACCTTTTGAACAAGCATAAAATCATATAACATACAGTGGACCTGAAAAACAGCCGACTGTGAGCAAGAAGAATTACTGAAAGACCAACTTATTTTTTTATTAGATGATATCAATACTATGTAGCAGTTTGTCAGAGTGTTAGATTCTGCATCAGCATGAAACCAGGAATCTCTGTGGTCTAAGAGACTAAGTATGAAATTGGGAGCCAGGTCACCTAGACTTTCCTTGTATCAATTTCTGTATTTTGGAGCTTAACCACTTTGCTTTTTGTTGCAATGACTTATTAATCCTTGCTCTGTGTGTTGATAATGTAAAACACTATCTAAGTGGTAATCTAGTACTCTGTCATCTGTACCTATCAGTTATTTCTTGTTTTATACTTGGATGTTATCTCTTTGGGACAGTGATCATCATTTTCTTCTGTGTTTGTACAGCACCTTGCACAGTGGTTCCTGGTTCATAACTAGATCTTCTAGGTAATGCAAATAATGAATAGTAATTATGTATGGTCTCTACCGTGGGTCTCTGTCATGAGGTCAGTACTCCCCATGTTGGTTAGGCAACCAATGGGTTAACACAGAAACTGCCTGCCTGCTCAGTCAGAGGTGATTGGCAGCTCCACAGTAGCCAGTGGGATAAAAGGGCTGTAAGGCAGGAGGGTGGGGAGGCTGCCAGAGAGGCAGAGGGACTGTGGAGGAAAAGCTGGTGAGAAGCCACTGGAAAAGCTAACACTCCAGAGAGAGAGGAAACTGAATGAGAGTCAGGAAAACCCACAGAGGTAGGAAAAGGCAAGGGACTTGAAAGGGGTTAACTCTGGCTACTCTGAACAAGGGCCCTGAGGTGGAACCCAATGGAGCGAATGGCCATGGGTTCCCCCACATCTTCCCCAAACTAAAAAGGGAGAGGGAAAATGGTCAAGGACTATGTGTGTTTGACAGAGGCTGGAGGAGAGACTCTGAGACCATTGGACTTTGAGTTCCATATTTTTGGACTTTTTTTTTGCTAACCATGAAAGGAGATAGACTGAGCAGTGACTTAGCCGGAGAGCTAGATCACAGAAGATGACAGATTGTCTTGAAGCCAGAGGGGGTGTTAGACTGAAAGGACACCTGCATTATTGCACCTGGACACAGGGAGGCACTGTAGAGATAAGTGTGCTCCTCCATCTCTCATATATCAAAATAAGGTATGTCAGCTGTTGTAAACCTGTAATAAGCAAACCCAGTTGATTGAAATCAAACTTACATTATGCTTGGAAACTAAAATAATATTATCACTTATCTCTAAATTTCAGTGTGCTCTATCAAGATGATCAAGCATTATTATCCCCATTTTACTGGTGATGAAACTGAGGCACAGAGAAGTAGAGTAACTTGGACATGTCACCAAGTGATTCAATGGCAGAGCTGGAAACTGAACCCATCTTTTCTGACTCTGAGCCCTGTGCTCAATATTCTATGCTTCAGATGCCTTCTAGCATGGTAGACCCATAATAGAGACAACATACAAATAAAACTCAATAAATAATCATCCATTAATGGGTTCATTAGTGGGTTACTCAATGCTGTGGGGATGAGTACCATTTGAAAAATGTATAAATACATAATAGCAGTGACATTTCTTGTTTCAGTTGAGAGGGCCATGAGTAGTTCTGTGTTTCTTATAGGTACATTAGGAAAGGAGAATTTAAATAAATAAACAAACCTCTTGGTCTGTATACAGCCATTCTTTGTACACTGTCTCCAAATCAACATGAATATTTTGGGGACAGACTTGGGGTCCCATCCAAAGATTCCTATTCACTTCTGTGGAAAGTGTATAAGACCCATATTTAATTTTTTCAGGTACTCCTTTTTAAATTTAGGTATCTTATTTTGTTCCCCTCAGTTTAATTGGCTATCAGAGGGTATGCCTACTCTGAAAATGCTACAGCAGCACAGTTGCAGCACCACAGCTGCACCACTCTAGGGCTTCAGTGTAGATACTTCCTATGCTGACAGGAGTTCTCCCATCAGAGTAGGTAATCCACCTACCTGAGAGGCAGTAGCTACGTTGATGGAAGAATTCTCTCATTGACCTAGCGTTGTCTACAACGGGGTTTAGGCTACATCTCTCAGGTGTGGATTTTTCACACCTCGGGAGACATAGCTATGCTGATGTGAGTACCCAGTGTAGACCAGCCTGGAGATGTAGTCCAAGTACAGGTCTGCTTTATGCACAAAGCCAATGGAATTGGAGAAGGAGAATGACTTTGGATTGTTACAAACAAAACCAAAAGGCATATAATTAACCTTTCTTAATGTGACACAGAAATCAGGGTGAGGGAGGGAATCTTGGTTTCCACTAATACTTTGATCGGTTTTAGATTGGATGAGTAAGATTTGCTGCCATTGTTGGAACGTGCATCAAAAGATTAAAGTAATAGCCAAAAGTTGAACTAATAGATAAAAGGTCAAATTTATGTGTGAGGGTAAAACTGCAGGATGTCAGCCATTGTTTACACATGACTCAAAGCTTGTGCATGTGGAAATAAATTTAAAACAGAAAACATGCGAACATACTTCTTTTTCCCCCTGCTGTTTGGTGATGGTAGAGGGCTTATTCCTTCACCCTCCCTCTTCCCTGGTCCTTGTCGCGTGAATAGAGAGCAACAATACCCGAAGTCCGAAGGTGCAAACAATTCAATGTTTGTTGGGGTGAACTCCCAGCAAGCTTAAATCCAAGTTCCTTTTTCCTTATTTTCGAATTCCAACTTACTTCCTGTTTGCCTCTAATTTATATAGTAATATTCTCAGCTATACCTTAACCAATCATTTTACTGAGATTTGCCTAACCAATCCTAACATATTGTAACAGGATTAGCTAAGCAATTATATCCCACCACCTTAATTAGTTTACACCCAGGAAAATTAAATTATACAGCAGACAGAAACAATCTCAGAACCAGACAGAGACCATGCAAATAAACAATAGCTATAATGACAAAACAATAAAGAAGTGAGGATTTCACAGCTACATCTATAAAGACATAAGGGTTTCCCAGCTATGTCTATTGATAAGTGAGTTCTTACCAAACAGAAAACTATTAACTAAATTTCCTTTTACATCTTCTAGGCTCTTCCCTTTGTCTGAAGGAGAGAGATTGGATCACCTTTATAACAGCCCCAGATTGCCTTATTTCAGTATGACTGGCTTGAAATGTGTGAGGATGTAACCGTACGTTTTCCAGCTTATGGCTGCTCCCACTATTTAGCCAAAGGCCTTAGCTTAAGAATAGGCCTCAGACTGTCACAGTGAGAGAAGGCCCTTATGCAGGGAGACAGTGATTTTGATTCTTTCTTTTATAACTCTATAACTAGCTAAATGATAAACATATACCTAGGAAAATATATATATATATATCTCCTAACAGGTGTCTTTACCTGAGTGTTAATTTGATGTCCTTTCTCAATATTTTAGAATATTGCATCATTGTGAATTCAACAAACATACCAAAATTAGCTTTTTCTTCCAGAAATTAGAGAAAATGTATAAAAATTAGGAACACTTATGTATCTGTGGGGGAATATCAAAAGAAGAAACTAGTGTCATACTCGGATATTTGAATAGGCCAGCCAAAACCTCAGAGTAATAACAGCCCTTATAATGAAACAGCATAGGATAACTTGAGCCACTGAAGATCTTTCTTTTTATTTCTTTCTTCTTTAGTTCTTTGAGTAGCTTTTATACTGGACCTCACAATAAGGGAGGTTGTGGGATCCAGTATAATTCTGTTTTAAATTAAATAAGCTGGGTTTAGTTTTTGGGTTATACCTAATATAGAATATTTACTAAACAGCACAAAAACAATAGTAAAGTATATTAAAAATGAACATTTTAGAAACACAAGAGTATATCAAACATTATCACAGTACGGCAATATTCCATCTATTGTTAGCCTATTGTGGTACTTTCATCCATTACTCTGAAGAGTTGGGTTGGATCTCACCACAGTTGGTCACTGTAAATTGATAAGGAGTGCGACCTTATTATCCAACTGTTGTACTTCTACTTCTTCCAGCTTTATCTAAATGTAAAGGTTGATTCATGCGTCAGGAGATCACTGTTATAAACTGGGATGGGATTTTCAAAGGGGCTTAATAGAGTTGGGCCCCTTTGAAAACTGAAGATGCTCACTGGAACAGCATGCATTTTAATACAGCTAAATTCAAAGTCATGCATCTTGGAACTAAGAATGTAAATCATACTTATAGGATTAGTGTCTTTATTCTGGAAAACAGACTCGGAAAAAGACTGAGGGACCTAAGGGATAACCAATTGAAAATGAGGTCTGTGTGATGCAGTAATTGAGTATATCCAACCCTTAGTTATATAACTATGGGAATATTGAGTAGAACTGGCAGATTTATTCCCACTGTATACAACGTTAGTGAGCCCATTTCTGGAATATTGTGTCAAGTTTTGGTGTCTATACTTCAAAAAGGAGACTGAAGAATTTGAAAGGGTTCAGAAGAGATCTACAAGAAGAATTCAAGGTCTAGAAAACCTGCTATATGATGGGAGACTAAAAAAGCTCAATTAATTTAGCTTAATAAAAAAAGAAAAGGCTAAGAGCTGACTTGATCGTAGTCTATAGGTATGTACATGGGGAGATGATTTCTGGTAGTAGAGAGAACTTTAACCAAGCAGACAAAGGCATAACAAGATTCAGTGGCTGGAAACTGAACCTAGACAAATTCAGACTAAAAATAAGGTGCAAATTTTTGACAGTTAGGTCAGTTCTTCCAGTGATCAGTTATCATATGGATGTGGTGCATTCTCCGTCACTTGAAGTCTTTAAATCAAGATTAGCTATCTTTCTAAAAGATGTGCTGTGGTTCAATCAGAAATCATGAGCTTGATGCAGGAACCAATTGTTTAAATTCTATGGCCTGAATTATGCAGGTGGTCAGGCTAAATAATCAGAATGCTCTCTTCTGGCCTTAAGAGCTATGAAAAAAACCCCCAAGCTACATTTGTTACAGTCCAAAATAATATGAATATAGTAAGTGACTGTCTATTTGAAATAGTTATTTTTCCTAAAACAAACGCCTCCATACACCTCCAAATACTTGAATTTTTGAAAATGTTTCATAAGTTGCAAAATTAAATAATAGAAAAAATTGTTTTATAGTTGAAGAATTTGACCAAAGCATTGTATGCAGGAAGTGATTAAAATTTAGCTCAATAAATTCATTAATGTCAGTGAGGTGCTCATCTATTTATGATTAGTATCCTAGGAATAGCTTTACATAAATAAATTTCACTTTTCCACATTCAAGAGGCACTTCATTGGCTCAGTAACATGGAGAAAATATTGGATGGTATATAACATCTTGAATAGAATAGAAAAAATTCTTGGAGTTCAGTCAACCATTGTCAGTTTTATTGCTTTGTGTTTTTTTGAAAAAGTAATTCTTGTGGTGATTGCTTTCTGCATATAATTAGCACATTGTTTGTGCTCATTAGTATGTTTGAACAGGGAAATCTTTCCAGAAGCAGCAGGAAATACCCGAGCTGCAATAATAAGCTTTTCATTATAAACTTGCATCAACTTTTTTGGGATGGTTTCTGATGATTCTGGTGTTTGGTTCTTCTTGAGGGGTGTTCTCTCCGGCCCTGATAAAAGAAGATAAGCTTTATGGCCATTAGCCCCCCCCTTTTCACTACTTCTTCAAAGTGAAAGTTGAAGGATCCTCTATATTTGGTCATGAGAGTCAAATCAGCATGTTGAAATTCATCATCTTGAGAGCAATATGTATCTTCTCTTCATATGAAGATGTATAATTGCAGATCACCTTGTCACAGAGTGACAAAACTAGGAGACTGTTAATATATTATACACTTGATGATTAAGCATCTGAAAAAAGTTTTATTGTACAGTGTATCCATACAGAATTGCAATTGTAATATGTAAATTTAAGAAAAAAAAGTTAGTTAAAATGTTCTAAACAACTTGTTTAAACAGCTTAAGCAAGTGAGATACAATAAAATAGTGTCAGCAGTTCAAAAGATACACCTGTCTCTTATAGTACCAGAATGCCTAAGCTATGGATTGCATAGGCTTTCCTGACAAAAAAGGGGAAATTTGTCCATCAGTTTGCACTGAGGCATCATGCTAACCCACCTCATATACAACCCTTCTTCCAAAGAGAGAAAAACATGGGAGTGAAGGAAGGAGGTTCTTATTCTTTCACCCCATAGCTGCTTCTGTGTATTTCCCACAATGCCTACATATGCTAATTCTTAGTCTCCCCCATCATACAAATGTAAGAGTGGCCATACTGGCTAGACCAATGATCCATCTAGGCCAGCGTCCTGTACTTCTGACAGTAATCAGTGCCAGATGCTTCATAGGGAATGAACAGAACATGGCAATTATTTTGTGATCCATCTCCTGTGGTCCAGTCCCAGCTTCTGGCAATCAGAACTTAGGGACATCCAGAGCATGGAGTTGCATTGCTGACCATCTTGGCTAATAACCATTGATGGACCTATCCTCCATGAACTTATCTAATTTTTTTTTGAACCCACTTATACTTTTGGCCTTCACAACATCCCTCAGCAATGAGTTCCACAGATTGACTGTGCATTGTGTGGAAAAGTATTTCCTTATGTTTATTTTAAACCTCCTGCCTATTAAATTCATTGGCTCCTTGTTCTTGTGTTATGTGAAGGGGAAAATAACTGTTCCCTATTCACTTTCTCCACACCATTCATGATTTCATAGACCTCTATAAACAGTCAAAGTCTTTTTTTAATCTCTTTTCATATGGAAGCTGTTCCACACCTCAGTCATTTTTGTTGCCCTTTTCTGTACTTTTTGCAATTTTTATATCTTTTTTGAGATGAGCAAC
Organism: Lepidochelys kempii; assembly: GCF_965140285.1. Classification (NCBI taxonomy): domain Eukaryota; kingdom Metazoa; phylum Chordata; order Testudines; family Cheloniidae; genus Lepidochelys; species Lepidochelys kempii. The sequence goes on from NC_136382.1 coordinate 63,784,731, forward strand.
CAGAACTGCATGCAGTATTCAAGGTATGGGAGTACCATGGATTTATATATTTTCTGTTTTATCTGTCCCTTTGCTGGTGGTTCCAGACATTGTTAGCTTTTTTGACTGCTGCAGCAAGTTGAGCAGATGTTTTCAGAGAGCTATCCACGATGTCTACAAGATCTCTTTTTGAGTTAATCACCAATTTAGACCCCATCATTTTGTATGTATTGTTGCGATTATTTTTTCCACTGTGCATTGCTTTTCACTTAACATTATATTTCATCTGCCATTTTTTGGCCAGTCAAGTAAGGTCCCTTTGTAACTCTTCACACTCAGCTTTGGACTTAGTTATCTTGAGTAATTTTGCATTGACTGCAGATTTTGATCCTTGGGTTCACCCCCTTTTCCAGATCATTTATGAATATGTTGAACAGCAACATTCCAGTACAGATCCCTGGGTTATGCCACTACTAACTTCTCTCTATTGTGAAAACTGGCCATTTATTCCTACCGTTTGTTTCCTATGTTTTAACCAGTTACTGATCCATGAGAGGAGAGTCTTTTTCCATTACTGCTTACTTTGCTTAAGAACTTTTAGTGTGGGATATTGTCAAAGGCTTTCTGAAAGTCCAAGTATACTATATCCATGGGAACATCCTTGTCCACTTGCTTGTTGACTCCCTCAAAGAATTTGAATAGAGTAGTGAGGCGTGATTTCCCTTTACAATAGGCGTGTTGCCTCTTCCCTAACATCGTGTTCATCTGTGTGGCTGATAATTCTGTTCTTTACTATAGTTTAAACCCATTTGCCTGGCATTGAAGTTAGGCTTACCTGCCTGTAATTGCCAGGATCGTCTCTGTAGGCTTTTAAAAAATAATCGACGTTACATTAGCTATCCTCCAAGCATCTGATACAGAGGCTGATGGAAGTGATAGGGTACATACCACAGGTAGATATCATATTTTCGTTCCTTCAGAACTCTTGGGTGAATACCATCTGGTCCTGGTGACTTATTACTGTTAAATTTATCAGTTTGTTCCAAAATCTTCTGTATTGACACCTCAATCAGGGACAGTTCTTCAAATTTGTAACCTAAAAAGAATGGCTCAGTTGTGGGATGCTTATATCCTCTTCAGTGAAGACCAATACAAAGAATTCACTTAGCTTCTCTGCAACAGCCTTCTTTTCCTTGAGTGCTCCTTTAGCACTTTGTTCGTCCAGTGGCCCCACTGATTGTTTGGCAGACTTCCTGCTTTTAATGTACCTAAAAATATTTGCTGTTTTTGTCTTATGATAGTTGCTCATCAAATTATTTTTGTCCTGGCTAATTATACTTACTTTTCCAGAGTTTAAAAGAGCTGATGGGGTAGTGAAGGTGAGACTGAACGAACAAAGGAGAGAGTAGGAGAGAAACCGCACCAAAAAGGGCAAGTGAAGGGAGAGAGGACTGAAGAGAAGAGTATGTTGCTATACATTATAGAAAAATAAGCTTAAGGGAAAGAAAACACTGAAAAAAGATTAAGAAAAGATTCCAAAAGGAAATGGGATAAAGGAATGGAAGAGGGAAAGAGAACCATAACAAACATAGGGAAGACAGTATGTTGCTTTTCATTTTTTTAAGAAGTATTTATTTTAGACTTATGCTTTCTATTAAGAAAATGGTGTGATGTGATAGATTTTGTGCCTGCACCCCTTGGCAACGTGTACTAAAGTTTAGCCAGGGCAGTAAAATGCCAAGTGCTGACGCTGTTAGGCTTGCTGTGAAAGTTCTGAGAGCTATTTGAGGATGTTTCTGCCAGTTGAGCTTTCCTCAAAGCACTTATCTTTGAAAGGCATTTGGCACAAATCTAAGAGCTGTAACATTCTGCGTCCCTCAACTCATAGGGTATGACACTGTGCCCACCTGATGCCCATTCGTGCTTGGCTCTCAGTTGAATGGAGAGAGAATTCCATTGAAAATTATCTAGGTGTCATTCTCAGAAGTGTACTTGATCTTCTTGATCCACCTGATTGTATTTTTATCACAGAATAGTTAGTGCTGCCTGTCTCCTCAGCTCTTTCTGTTAGGTTGCCTCAGGTTTATGATCCAGTCTTTATAGCTATTCAGTGAATACCAGGCACAGTGGGTTCACCATCTGCAGTGAGGCTAATCCATACAGCTTGGGATGAGCCATATGAATTCAGGCTATCAGTACAGTGTTTGTGACTTTAGGAATTGGATGCAGATGTTGGATACCTTGATGTGGAAACACCTCTGCTCTTTGGGGAATTTTAATAAGCAGTTTTAACTGAAGTGTAGTGCATTTCTACAGGCTGGTTCCAAGTATTCCAGATTAGAAAATGCATTGATTTCGCAGATCTAGCATCTGTTTTCTTATCTTCCTTGGGAGTGCGGTGGGGGGGGGGGGGGGGAGGATGCTTTTCACATTGGAGATTCAGATTCTATAAAGCTTTCAAAATCTAGACCTTTTTCTTGTGAAATATCCTTGCAAATGTAAGCTCAATGATAGTTGCAAGTTTCTCACAGATTTCTCATAGGGTAGCCTATGCAGACATTTTTCTGTGAACTATGGATGGGAGGTTCTCAATTTGGTTCTCACTGATGTCTTTGCCCAATGGGGAACGCTGGTCTGGGACCTTTTCACCTTGCAGGTGAACAAGAATCTTCCTCAGTACTGCTCCAGAGCAGCATTGGGCAAGGGCTCAATGAGAGACATCCTGATGATGTCATGGAAAAATCACCTTGGGGTATGCCTTTCCTCAAATACCACAAGTTCTGTAGAAGATCTGTCATGACGGAACTCCAGTCATCCTTACTGTATCCAACTGACTGAGATAGTTCTAGTTTGCAGATCTGCTAAAGCTCTCCTCTTGGCCATCCATGAACACCCTCTCATCCCCAATTACCAGACTTTCTAATACAACATAGGGCAGGTTCAGATGCCCCAATCTGGGCCCACTGCAACTCAGAGCCTCATGTTCCAGAAGGGTGCAACTCTATCCTTAACCAAAACAGAAAGGACTCTATGAAGAGCTGTTACTCAGCAAAACGGAAGCATTCTCCTCTTGGGCTCAGCAATGCCACTTGTCCCTGGAATCAGTGGGAATCCCTGCTATCCCTGGGTATCTATTTACTCTTAAGTCTTCAGGTGTCACACTCAGTTCTCTTAGAAAGCATTTATCAGTGATCAGCATTTTTTATCCTGAGGTGGATAACCATAACTTCATGCACCCTGTGCGAACTAAATTTCTGAAGGGACTTCTCAGATCCTTTCCAGCATTGGTGAAGTTTGCACTGCAGTGGGAACTCAATTTTGTTCTGTCTCTTACTAAATCTCCCTTTGAGCCTCTAGCCACATGCTATATGGCTCAGCTTTCTATAAAGCTGGCCTTTCTATCAGCTATAACATCAGCCAGAAGAGTCACTGCACTGGGGGTGCTCATGGTGCTACCTTCTATGAAGAAAAGATCTTGTTATGGCCATGCACCAGGTTCATTCCTAAAGTAGTCTGAGTTTCATGAGTCAGGTAATCCACTTACCTGTATTTTTTCATAAACCATTTTCCTCAAATGAAGAGAGATGGCTGCATTCTCTGGACATCCATAGAGCTTTGGCCCTTTATCTACAAAGAACATTAGAAAGACACCTAAAGTATTTGTTTCCATAGCAGAGAGGTTGAAGAATTCACCCAGAAGAGGTGAGGACTCATTCCACCAGAGGGCAAGCAGCCTCTGTAGCGTCTTTGAGAGACGTACCACTATTAGAGATATGTAGGGCAGCTACTTGGAGCTCTTTGCATATCTTCATGAGACATTACACTCTTGTCCAGTCTTCCACTGTGGATACAGCTGTGGGAAATAGCAGTATTACAGTCAGCTATCACTTCTGTGTCCTTGCACCCACTTAACCGTTTGACTACTGCTTGTTAATGTCCCATGTGTGGAATACACGAGAGACTCAAAGAAGAAATGGAGGTTACATACCTGTAACTGGAGGTTCTTTGAGATGTGTGGTCCCTATCTGTATTCCACTACCCGCCCTCTGCTGTAGATTGTTTGGTCTGTGGTGAGAATAGGAACTGGAAAGGCGTCAACCCATATCACTGTTCATAGGCACGGGAAGTAGGGGTAGAGGTGGGCGCTGAAGCACCCCCAGGTTTCACGCAGGTTCCTGCTCCTGGCCCCAGTTTTTTGCGGGGGGGGAAACCGGGGTAAGGGTGCTGGCTTTCAGCACCCCCACTATTAAAGGTGTTCCAGCACCATTGCCACTGGTTATGCCCTCAGTGCAGAGCACAAGGAGAGCTACAGTGTATGTGCAGGCCAACAGATACTGCTTGTTTAAAAAAAAAAAAAAAAAACAACAACAAAATCTGGACTCAGGCTCGTAGTATGCATGCGTACCCACGTGTGGAATACAGATAGGGACCACACATATTGAAGACCCTCCAGTTATAGATAAGTAAACTCCAAGTCTTCCCTCTCTTAGCCCCTCCATAATGATTTACCAGGAGGACCCACAAAACCCCTGGTATGGACGGTCTTAAACCTTCCATTCTACTAAGTGGAATTACACCAGTGCAATTATGTTTAGGGTGGTCCTCTGCACCCACAGTATGTGGTGTGGGAGGATTTGGCATATCTTCATCTAGTTTGACCTTTTTTTTCTGTTTTTGTTATCTTGAAAATGTTGCGGGTTTATTGAGAAGCTTCTATGTGTGATTCCCAGGCCTTCTCAGTTTATTTAATAATTTGGTAAAATAGTAGTGTAATCTTTTTATTTATATAAAGAAAATACATGAATAATCGAGTTTGCAACAGCCACAGAAAGTCCACATCTTTTACTAATAAAGCACATTTTAATTTTTAGTAAAAAGCCGCAGATGTTGATGTAATTTCATATGCCTCAGAGCTGGAAGGAGCCTTTAATAGGCGTTATGCAACCTTTAGTACAAACAACTGGCGTCTTTTCCAGGATGTCCTGCATGGCTATCATACTGTAAATATAGATACTGAAACACAGGATCACTTTGTTCAGAGAAGATTCTTTAAAATGATGCATACATTGAGCACATTTGACAATACTTCTGAAACTAAATATTTTTCTATCTTAACTCTCATCATATGAGCTTTTAGTCTGAAAAAAGGAAAAAAGACCATTACAGACAGACCAAAAAAATCCGTGAAAAGAATAAAATTAAAAGTACTAATTAAATATATGCCATTGTAAGAAAACCATTCCTGGTATCCTCAGACATTTTGACTTGGAGTCCATCCCCAACCGCTTTGTCATAATTCCAGATCCCAGCCTGCTGTGCCTTCTTATGCTGGAACCTGAAATCTCTCTTGTTTTTGTTCATTTTCTTTCCCTTTGCCTCACCATCTTTTTTTGCTCTCTGTTCTCCTTTTCCCTTTTTGTGCGTCTCTTCTCTGTGTATTTATGCAGGGTCTTGCTTTGCATATTTCACTTTTTTTTCCTTCCCACTTGTCCTCCTTACCAGATGTCTTGTCACTGTACTATCTTTCCCCTTCTCTGTCTCTCTGGGAAGGTACTAATTTTATCTTTTTCTTTCTCAAAGTGCATCTGCTCTTCTCCATTCTCCCCTCTCTGCCAGTTTTAATTCCTGTCCTATTGTATCCTCTTCTCTCTTCCTGTGTTCACTCTCCACTTAGGCAGGTGACAAGCTACACTGTGCACACTGCTAGTCTGCAGGAGAATTTTGTTAAAGCAGTATATCATCTTTCTCTTACCTTAGAATTATAGGTTAGACGGGACCGCAAGGATCATCCAAGATTCTACTCTAACCTTCTGCCAGGATGCAGGATTTGTTGTCTAAACCATCTAAGACTGATGGCTATCCAGCCTCCTTTTGAAAACCTACAGTGAAGGATTCTCCACAGTCTCCTTCAGTAGTCTGTTCCATTGTCCTACTATTCTTACAGTTAGGAAGCTTGTGCTTTCCCCTTTCCATCTGTTTGCGTGTTTCATCCACCAACTGCATCTTGTCATATACTGAGACTATAAGCTGTCTGTGGTTTGAGCTGTCCTTATACTATTTGTGTGTACAGTGCCTAGCACAAAGGGGCCCTGGTGTCTCACGGGGGCCTCAAGGTGCTATACAAATCATGAATAGTATTTCTTTTCCTCACCTCCCTCCCTAATTTAGCTCATCTTTTTTTACCCTGTTCCTTGTGCTACTTAATAGGGGATCCTTCCTTGTGGGCTGCAGTTAGGAGACTCTCTTCATATCTTTGTGGTACTTGTGTGCCTGCTCAGGCATTCTTAGTAGCAGCTGTTGGAAGAGAACACAAAGAAAAGTTAGGCAGATAGTTTACAAGGATCTTTTGCTGCTCTCTGCTCCTTGCTTTCAGCCCCCCTTCCCCCCCCCCGCTCTCCTGCTACCTGATCGCTCTCCTTACAGTTATAATGTCTTCTGCAGTTTCCACAGTATGTGTCCAATGAAGTGAGCTGTAACTCACGAAAGCTTATGCTCAAATAAATTGGTTAGTCTCTAAGGTGCCACAAGTACTCCTTTTCTTTCTCCTTACAGTGTGTATGGTAACACCCATTGTTTCATGTTCTCTCTGTATATAAATCTCCCCACTGTATTTTCCACTGAATGCATCCGATGAAGTGAGCTGTAGCTCACCAAAGCTTATCCCCAAATAAATTTGTTAGTCTCTAAGGTGCCACAAGTCCTCCTTTTCTTTTTGCAAATATAGACTAACACGGCTGTTACTCTGAAACATGTTTTACACTCGTTTATACTTGTAATATGGAGCCTGAAAGCTATTTAACAGTAGAATAGGAGTACTAGTGCAGAGTTTATTCTTTTGACCTCATTGTATTAGTTGTGACGGTATTTATGGATTCTGTAAACTCCACTTTGGTGGAAAAAAGATGGAAGTTAGGGCTCAATTTTTACCTTCACAATGATGTACATCGTAATTTGAAAACTCAGTTCTTAGGCATGTGTTCACCAGCTCAGTAGCAGCTTGTAGTAAAGATGAAGCACATTCTGAACATATTTGAAAATAGAACTGAACCCTGACTTTGCAAGCTCTTTATGGCATGAGCTGCCTTTATACTATTGGTACCATGACAATCCTGTACACAATGCTGTCTGTCTGCTCTTTAGATTTGAATGTTTTTCTCCTTTTTAAATATTTTTCTTTTATTGCACTAGAGAATTGCAGTGATCCATGGTAAGAAATAATTCTAAATTAACTTCTCAAAATTTAGCTATCATACTTATTTTCTTGGCTGATTTAATGCCCTTTTCCTTTGGACAATGCTTGTTTGATTTATGATGATAACCAATCCCAAAGTGAGCATGGACAATTTCACATTAGGAATATCATATTAACAGAAGATTTGAGTCAGATTCTATCAACTACTGTATGTAAATGTGAACCAACAATTTTCTTCCCATAGGAAGAATGTGAGATGAAAGTTAGCTTGTCCCTTCTTGTTTTCCCCAAAACACATGGAGATTTTGCTTAGCAGGCCCTTTGCACAGGAATCCTAGAAAGAGATTTGGGCTTCATGATTACATGTACATACCCTCTGAACTAGTAATGACCTTTTAATGGGTGTGGCCCAAGGACCTCTTGATGCCAACTGGTATAGGGCGCAGGGGGGATACAGGTAACAGGGACCCCCAGGATCTAGTAATTACATTCTAGTTCAGCAAAGAGTGTTATGTATGGTTTCTACTGAAAGCCATATCATACAGTTCATCGTAATCTTTGTGACATGTACATGTGGATAATGTGTAAGGAGATACGTATGTGTATTGGAAATCATGTTTTTAAGGCCTTGTAGTTAAAGGTACATCACTCAGAAGTAGCGTGACTTGAGACAGACTTCTCCAGACAGGAGGTAGGAGACACTTATCTATCTGATTATTGTGTATCTTACAGTTGACATCTATTTGCATATTAAATCAAATGCTAATTAATAGATTACTGTTTTTCTGTTTACAGGAAAGGACAATGAACTTTTTTGAGGGTATAATTGGGGTTAGGGAGGTACACCTGACATCCTTCAATCTGGGAAAACAAGGTGATCTTCTCAAAGAGGGATGCACTGGGATAAGGACTAGGGATAAACTCTCTTATAGGAGACAAGGGAATGGTTTATGAGTTAAATTTAGGCTTTAGAAAGAATGTTATGATTTTGTTTTATATGTAACCATTTGTTTCTAATATTCTTCCTTACTATCATCTGAATCTCTGTTCTTTGGTAATAAACTTATTCTTGTTTTCACTATAAATATATTGAAGTGCTGCATATTAAGCGGAGAGGTGAAACTAGTAAGCAGGTGTCCACTGTTCCTTTGGGAGTAGAGTATTTTGTGTTCAATGGATCAGGGGCTGGGCACTGCAGAGGGATGCTGGGAGGACTCAGGGATTGCTGTGTGCCTATCACTACTCCTAAAGAGAAAGAGAGGCCTGAAAGGCGGTGCTTGTGTTTCCAGAAGCTGGTGAAGTCAGGGAGCTGATCCACACCAGGCACAGACAAAAGTTCCTTAGGCTAAGAGCAGGTGTAGCAAGGTGCCTCACAACAATGGGTACCCCGGGAAGCATCACAATGGGGAGACTGATTATTGAAGGAGGGAAGTCTCTGAGGCCATGTCATGCTGTGCAGATGATTTTCTGTGAACAGAGAACAAAGGAGGCAACCATGAGAAAGAGGAAGTGGTTCAGAGTGGCAGTTTGTGGCTGATGAGAACTCAGGATGCTAACTCTGTTGGGCCCAGGACCAAGACTTAAAGTGTGGGCACAGCAGTCTCTCCTCTCTGTATGTTTCTTTTTTCTGGAGAAAAGGGTGCTGGGATTTGTGGGCCTTCCCAATGGGCTATACTAGGACAGGGTACAGGATATAAACTGCCTGTGGATGGAGCTGCTACAAGTCTCACCCAAAAATAGGGAGACTGGTTATTAAGATTTGACTGTGAAATCTCTGGAGAGAGTCTGGAAGCCAGCAGGAACCCCAGGGAGGAATAAACCCAGCGAGGTGCTATTTTTTAAAGCTTTCTTACAAGACCTTCAGTTTCTTTGTTTGGATTGTGCTATAAGACCTATTGGAGGGGGATGGGGGAAGTGTAGATTCTCCAGGGAAAGAAACTCTGTTGAGCAGGATGGCGGTGTGATGGGTTCTCTTCAGGGTACCACCTGGAACTGTGGTACCACTGAGCCCTCTGACCCACAATCCTGGGCTCTCTCTAACACTGTGCTGCTGTGAAAGCTGCAGACCCGCTCCCTGTCCTACATTTTCACCAGCATTCACACAAATAGGGACACACCCAGCTGCAGTTACATGCAGGCTGACCAGACACTGCATTAACCAACAACAGAGAGGCTATCACCAAAATAACCACCAGCTTCCCAGCCTAGGACCCCAGAGTTGTGCTGGACTGTCCTGCCCTGGTCAAAACCCCGACCAGTATAAATTTATTATCCAGTTCGCCTCCCTCTCAATGTGGAGAGGAAATGTAACAGCCTTTGCCACCTTGAGCTAAGATTTCCAAGCACTTCATTCAAACTCACTGGTTTAGATAAAGAAAAAACAAGCTTATTAACTACAAAAATAGATTTTAAGTGATTATAAGGGATAGCAAACAGATGAAAGCAGATTACCTAGCAAATAAATGAAAGTGAAAACTAAGTTTAACATACTAGATAGATTGGATATGAATTAGCAAGTCTCTCACCCTGACACATTATACAAGCAGCCTTGCCCAGTCTCAAGGCACAAGCTGCACTTGCTTTGCAGCTTGGGATCCCCACTCCCGTTCCAAGTCCTATTCTTTTGGACCTTCTCTCAGGTATTCAGTTGTGGGGGAATGAAGAACAACTGACGATGTCATTCCCTGCCTTATATAGCTTTAGCATATGGTGGGAACCCTTTTTTCCAAACTCAGTTCCCACACCAGCTTGTGGAAGTAGTATTTTTCTATTTCCCCCCACCCTCCCCACCCCAAATGGAGTCCAGAGTTATGTGGGCTGGTCACATGCCCTTGCAGAGTCATAGCAGCCATTACTGACAGGCTGGCCAAAATGTCCACAGGAAGGTTAAGCTATTCCACAGCCCATTGTCTTTGTTGATGAGCTATTAGCACTGTCTGGCTTCTTCATTGTTGTACCTGAAAGGCTGGCTGTGGGTGTTTTCCAGAGTAAGCCCATTTGAAATACAGATCCATAGTCAATATTTATAACCACTTACAAAAGTGATACATACATACAAATAGGATAATCATATTCAGCAAATCATAACTTTTCCAATGACCCCTTACATGCCTGGTCTTGTACAAAATGCATCATAATTTTGCCACAATCATATCATAATATCACTATGAATAATAGGGGGTGCAGTGTCACAGCGGGTTATACTGTGTTTTTTTAACAACTACTCCCTGGGGTTTCAGTCTGTAGCTTTGCAGCCTCCATAGTTGTGGCCTGTTAGAAAGATCAGACTGATATAGCTCCTGTCAGAAGTATATCTGAGAAGAGGGCAGGGCTGTGGGCCAGGCTGCTGTTTGACAGAATAAATGTCCATGTTAACTTCATTTTTGTAGCATCTATGTGCACTAGTTAAAGGGGCCTGTCTGTGTAGTTCAGTAGTTTGTGTAGGCCATACGGTTGTTAAAATCTGGTCTAGGACTGAGAGAACCACACATTACACTGTATCATGTTAGGAAGTATGTTAATTAACATGATGTTAAATATGACTGCTATAAGACGGACAAGGATGGTTATATTTAAAATCCTGTTAGATGTTTGTGGTTAACGTATGTGTTTAACATCATGTTAATTGGCACATGTTCTAACATGATGCTGTCACACTGTCTGGAGTGAACTCATGAGCAAGAATATTCAACCTGAGGGCAGACTGTTAAGCAGGGCACAAACCCCAAACTGGCTGTGAGTTCTATACTTAGATTACACTAACCAAGTAACAAGTGTAAACCCTTTAGGCACTATGCAGCCTTAACATGGAGTCACAGACAGACCCCTTGAGCATTCTGATCTACCTGGCAACTCAGGCAAGCTTGACTGTCTGATAGATGGTCCCTTTACATCAAAGATAAAAAAAACTATTCAGATTGCTCCCAGTCCCAAAGTACCAGTCATGTACCTCAGGTTAATTTGCACTTGAGATCTAATACCAAGGACAGTGCTTATAGCCAATCCTGTAATAAATTAAAAGTTTATTAACTAGGAAAAAGAAATAAGTTATTTACAAGGTTAAAGCAGGTAACCATATACGCACAGTTGAGATACAATCTTAAGTTTAAAAGCTAATAGAAGCTTCTATTATAAGCAAGCTTTTATATCCTTTGGGGCTAACCCAAACCAAGAAGGTAGGAGATTTCTTGCTTATGTTTAGGAATCTTTGCCCCTGAGGGTATATCTACACAGCAACTACACATCTGTGGCTGGCCTGTGCCAGCTGACTCAGGCTTGTGGGGTTCGGGCTGAGGGGCTATTCAATTGCTGTGTAGACTTCCGGGCTGGAGCCTGGGCTCTAGGACCCTGCAAGGTGGGGGTTCTTTGCTGTGTGAACATACCGGAAGAATCCAAACAGCATAAAAATACCCTAATTCCTTCTGGTCAAGGATTTTTACCCTCACCTCCACTGAGTCCAAGCTGATGGGATGAGCGCTTCTGAATGTACCTCTTCATGGGTGGCTATGGGGGAACAGTTGATAAAGACTTTATGCCTCAGTGGCCCATTTGGATCCAATAGTCATCTCTGATGGGCAGGAGATAACACCTTCTGTAGGAATCCAGCATTGTGCATTAGATAAAGGTATTTTTTTCCCTGTTTCATGAGTTACATAGTTTCAGAGCAAGCATTTTACAGTTATAGAGCTAACATCTATGTAATACAGGGGATACAGATATTTGAAGATGGATTAATACATGCAGCATCCTACAAGCATTCCATGAAATCTAAACAGTAAATACATTATAATAACACTAATATATATTTTAACTATGTTATCACACAAATGAACCAGAGTGCATTTGTCAGTTTTCAATGAGGCCCAGGGCCTTGGCATGAGGTGGCACCTGGTCTTCCAGCATCACCCTCCATTGCTGCAGATTAAGCCCATTACTACTTGTCTTACCTTCAGTGGACATGGAGAACAATTGATCACCATCCTCTTTATCACAGCCCTTAATGTATTGGAAGACTGTTATCAGGTCACCCATTCAGTCTTCTTTTCTCAAGACTAAACATGCCCATTTTTTTTTCAATCTTTCCTCATAGATCGGGTTTTTTTTAAACCTTTTATCATTTTTATTGCTTACCTCTGGACTCTTTCCAATTTGTCCACACCATGCCTAAATTGTGGTGCCCAGAATTGGACCCCGTATTCCAGCTGGGGCCTCACCAGTGCTAAGTAGAGCAGGACAATTACCTCTTGTGTCTTACACACACAGCCCCTATTAATACACCCCAGAATCATATTTGTCTTTTTTGAAGCTGCATCACATTGATGACTCTCATTCAGTTTATGGTCCACTATAACCCCCAGATCTTTTGCAGCAGTATTGACACCTAGATGGTTATTCTCCATTTTGTAGTTGTGCATTTGATTTTTCCTTCTTAAGTACTTTGCACTTGTCTTTATTGAATTTCATCTTGTTGATTTCAGACCAATTCTCCAATTTGTCAAGGTTCTTTTAAATTTTAAGCTGTCTTTTAAAGTGCTTGCAACTCCTGCCAGCTTGGTGTCATCTGCAGATTTTATAAGCATACTTTCCTCTCCATTATCCAGGTCATTAATGAAAATACTGAATAGTACTGCAGCACCCGATTACCTACACTCTCCCAATTTGACAGCCAACTATTCATAACTATTCTTTTGAGTGTACAGTCTTTCAACCGGTTGTGCACCCACCTTACACTTAAGTTATCTAGACCACATTTCCCTAATTTGCTTATGAGAATGTCATGCAGCGTCAAAAGCCTTACTAAAATAGAAGTATATCCTGTCTACTGCTTCCCCCTATCCACTAGGTCAGTGATCCTATCAAAGAAGGAAATTAAGATGTTTTGACATGGTTTGTTCTTGACAAATCCATGCTGGCTATTGCTTATAACCCTATTCTCCTCCAGGTGCTTATAAATTGATTGTTTAATAATTTGCTCCAATATCTTTCCAGGTATTGAAGTTAGACTGACTGATCTGTAATTCTGTGGGTCCTCCTTGTTCCTCATTTTAAAGATATGCTCTATGTTTGTGCTTCTCCAGTCTTCTGGGATCTCTCCCATCCTCCAGGAGTTCTCAAAGATAATGGCTAAATTACTTTTCCAACAATGGGGGACTTTAATTACCCTTTTCTGGGTAGTTAAAGTCGCCCATTACTAATAGGTCCTGTGTTTTGGATATTTCTGTTGTTTGTTTTGGAAATGCTGTTGGATCATATTAAAGAAGTTCTGTATTAAAATCACAAATGAGTTTGATTCCCCATAGTTTAAATTCCAGGGTATTACTAATTAAGAGGTCTCTTGGTTTTTGGTACTGTTTCTCTCCCTCTATGTGTGAAACTTGCAAGCTGCTTATTGTGTTAGTACATTCTAGGACAGAGTCTGTTCTCAAAGCAATTCACAGAGAGAGAGACTCAAAGCAATACTCTAACAACAGAAACAGCACCCAGAGACTCCCCGCCCTTTTGTTGTATTAACAATTGTGATTAAAATAGAGATAGAGGATGTATGTGGATGGATGCTTGGTGTGGATAATAACTGAATGATCAGGGAGGTGCCAGCCTAAGAATCCAGTGTCCATCGGCTGAAGAAGGCGTCAAGTGGAAATAACCAGAGGACCCCCGGAGGACAGACTGGAATCCACCCAACAGCCTCAAGAATGGGTGAACCAAAGAACAAGATAACATCTTGGAGCCGTCAGGAATGTGCTATCTGCTGATTGATTCAACAACAGCATGATGAAGCAATTCCCATAGACTGGCATAGGAAGAAATTCCTATAAAAATAGACTCTAAAAAGTGAGAACTTTGGGGGTCTGATTCTGCAAACCAACTTCCAGGAGCGTCAGATGAGCATCTGACAAGGCTCTGCTCCCTGCTCATGTCCAGGCCACCTGGCCAGTGGCTTGGCATGAGCAACTCTAAGTCTGGTAACTATGATAACAACCTTGCAGAACCTGTGTGTGTGTGTGTGTGTTTGTATGAATGAATGTGTGAATAAATGAGATTGAATGAAATGTTATAGCTATAACTAACTGCTTACTATGATTCTTTCTGTATTCACAATAAATGTGGTATTTTGCCTTTTTCCCTTTAATAAGATCCTGCTGGTTTTTATTTTATTGGTGGAACAATGCCTCATCCACCACTTCTTCCTGATTTGATGGTCTATAGTAGACCCCTGCCATGACATCATCTGTATTTTAACCCTTTTATCTTTACTCAGAGATGCTCAGCTGGTCTGCCTCTCACCTGCTTTTGGACTTCAGAGCAAGAGTATATATTCTTTATGTATAATCCTCCCTTTTTTTCCTGCCTGTCTTTTCTGAGCAAGCTATACCTCTCCACACCAATATTCCAATCATGAGATTTATCACACCATGTCTCTTTGATGACAATTAAATTATAATTTAGATTATGTACTAATACTTCCAGTTCTTCCTGTTTGTTCCCTATACTCCTTGCATTTGTGTACAGATGTCTAAAATGTTGACCAGTTTCCTCCATGGATATCTTTCTTGTTGCTCCTTTGACCCTATTGTAATTTTCCATGTCGCCCCCTCTCCCAACATCTAACCCTATGTTATGTTTTTTTCACACTTACCTGTGGGCTTTTGTCACCTGTCCCCACTGAACCTAGTTTAAAGTCCTCCTCACTAGGTTCGTGAAGTGGTGCATGAAGATGCTCTTCCCCTTCTTGGTCAGGTGGATCCCATCTCTTCCCAGAAGATCTGGTCCATCTCCACTGAAGTCAGTTAAAATGTTGCCATCACTTCCAACTGAATAGAAATGGAGCCTGAGAAATAGAAAATACTATTCCAGTTATCGGTCCATCTCTCTACCAGTACATGGTCCTGTCTATTGTAGTTTTAATATGCTCTAACAGGAAGCTTTTCTTCCCCCCAACCCCCCACCCTATTATTTGTATTATCATAGCACCTGAGGAACCCCAATCATGAACCTAGGACCCCATTTTACTAGGTGCTGTGCAGACATAGAATAAAAAGACAGTCCCTGCCCCAAAGAGATTGCAATTTGATACAAGACCAGAGACAACAGATGGATACAGACAGATGGGGGAGTACAAGGAAACTGTGAAACTGTATAGGTCACCGTGGTGGGCCATGGCCTTAGCACACCAGCCTAGCTGTTGTAGTTTTTTTTTTCTAGGCATCATGGCAAAGGAGAGTTTTGAGGAGAGTTTTGAAGTAGAATAATTTAGTTTTGCAGATATTTATGTGAACTCCTTGAGCAGCAGCATAGGCGAAAGCACGAAAGTGCTTGTTTGAAAATTTAACAAGCAGGCAGTAGAAGCTGGCATCATGGGTCAATCAGGGGAAGGGACAACTTCTCAGTAGTGAAAGATAGACCCATGATGCCATGATTGTCTAAATAGGGATAGACAATGAAGGGCCTTGAAAGTGAAAACAACCAGTTTATGTTTGATATCATAAAGAAGGGGAAGTCAGTGGATGGAGGGATTCAAAGAGAGGAATGACGTGGTCAACGCGATGGATTAGGAAAATAGGCAACCTTCTGAATGGAAATCGGTGGGGCAAGGTTGCATTTGTCAAGGCCAGAGTTAAAAATGATGTTGCAGTGGTCGAGATGTGAGATGGCAAATGCTTGGACAAGCATTTTAGCTGTGTAGAGGATAGGAAAGGCTGTATGTTAGAGATGCTATGCAGAAAGAATCAGCAAGATGTAAACATAGCCTGCATGTGAGGACCTAGAGAGAAGTCCAAGTTGAAGATGCTACCCAAATTACAGGCCTGAGTGATAGGCAGGATGGTGATGTTGTCCACAGTGATCAAGAAAGGAGGTCATGGGGAAGGCTTACAGAAAGAGGTTTAAGAGCTCTATTTTAGCCATGTTGGTTTTAAGCTATCAGCTAGACATCCATGAGAAGATGCCAGAGAGAGAGGCCAAGATTTTAGTTTGGACAGAAGGAAACCATGCTGGAGTAGAGCGGTAGATCGGTGAATTGTCAGCATAGAGATGGTAGTTGTGTTTGCAGATGACATTACCCAGATATAAAGTGTAGAGGGAGAAAGAAGGGGACCAAGGATAGAGTCCTATAGAACTTCCACAGATAGCTAGAGGGGGGTAAGGTGGATCAATTAGTTAGGTCTACTAAGGAGGAGAACTCGGAGAGGACAGAGTCACAGAAGCCAAGGGAGGACACAGTTTCAAGAAGAGCATGGTCAGTGGTGTCACAGGCCCCTGTCAGGTCAAGGAGGAAGGGGATAGTACTGGTCCTGAGCTTTGGCTAGGAAGAGGTCATTGAGACTTTGGCAAAATGGAGTGCAAGGGCCAGGAGCCAAACTGGAGAGGGTCTAGGATGGAATCGGAGGAGAGAAAGTGATTATAAAACTGTGCATTCATGAGCTTAAAGCTTAGATATAAAAGGAGATGAGGCAGTAGTAGATGGGGAGGCAATTGAGATCAAAGGTGTTTTTTTAAGATGGAAGAGACTATAGCATGCTTGTAATTGTGAGCGGCTAAGGAGAACGGTAAGGGAAGGGATAGGAGCTAGTCTTCTTAAATTATTCCTTGTATCCCCATGTACAACACTAAATTACTTCTCTCCTCCTTTGGTGCTCATATCCTTCATACATTAATAGAAAGTTAGCTCTTACCCAATACCTTAGTTGTCTGTTAGCCACCATGAACCCAAAGAACGATGTTTAGGATGGGATCATAAATCTGTCATTACAGGATCTTTGGTGTTGCTAGGTCTTAGTGTTATTTTACATGAGTCTAAATTTAATAGAAAGTATTTACAGAATCAGTTACCAAACAGTAGAATATTTCAAGAAAAACAGATGGTCCCAAGATTCAGTCTTCAAAACTATTGATATTCTATATTCTAAGTCTGAGTGGGCATAAAGTCCTTCTGGAAAATTTAGTTCCATTACCATGGCTGCATTACATTAAACATTTCAGATGAACTAATGCAATGTATATTATCTCAATTTTAATGACCAAAATCAGATATTTTCTACACATGTTCATAGGAACAGTCCAGTAATATAAATTCTTAAAATCAAATTACTTATTCTGATTAAATGATAGGCATATTTTAGGTATCTCATTATCTACAATGCCCAGCTAGGCACTGACAATACTATATATTAACACTGACAATGAAGTACATTCATTTCTGTTTACAAAAGCAGTTTTTTCATTTATTCCCTCAATGTTCTTTTTAGGGCATTCCTCTCTGCACCTTAATCAGAGAACGAGCAACCAATTTCTTCTATATTCATCACTATTAATTAATTCTAAACTGGTTGCTATCACCATTTGTTGAATTTCCCAGACTGAAGTGTGAAGCTCTAATCCATTCCTATTCCTATCCCCATCTCTCAGTGGTAATACGCTACTATCTCCACAGAAGGCTGACTGCAGTATTGTGTTTTCAATGTCAGTTATGCAGAGACGGCCACATTACTCTTTCAGAATTGCATTTGGGATTTGCAGTGTAAAGTGATACACTATGGAATAATCAAGTCCGGGTGTGTTGAGGCAATAAAGCATTATGGTCGCACTAACATTTTGCTCTGACATGTTTTCCCAAGTATGCCCTAATTGTGGTCACAGTTCTTAATAAACTGTTCCGGCCGTGTATACATTTTAAACTGGGAACAAATCCACACTGATGTGGATTTGAAATTGGTCCGAATTTACCAGTGTAGAATGGAACATGAACTCAGTTATATGAGATATATAATCTGCTACTGCAGACACATAAAGAAGACTAAAAGTTTTAATAATATTTTCTAAACAATGGCTTCATGTCGAGCATACTTAGGGACCAATTCTACAAACACTCTGATTAATGTAGTGCTTTCTACCAGGCGTAGTCCCACTGAAATCACTCACAGTAGTCCTGAGTGTTTGTAGGATTGGCCCCATAAAGAGCAGTCAAACCATTATAAATCTCTTGTATGAAATTACTGGTAAGAGACTTGACATTGCTATTTTCTTTGCCATAGTTAAAATTAGGATGGTCACTTTAGTGAACTTTGAGGGTTGGATTCACAAACTTTCTTTTCCTCTGAAATGTATGCTCTTTTTATTCCTCCCAAGGATGATTAATTTTTAGAAACAACCCTGTTTCTCTAGCTGAAGGGAAGCCTGTACTATGTATCAAAAATAGGACAGCTCACAAAAGCCATGTTGTCAAAGTGTGTTCTATATATATTTTTAATATTGATTAAAAAGTGTTAGTATCCTCAGCATTGTGCAAAAAAAAAAAAAATTCCCAGCCCTGAGAAGTCCACAGTTTAATTTGTTGGTCAATCCAGAGGGTAGCTTTCTTTAAGCTTTGCAGCTCCATGCTATGATTCAGAGAAGGGCAGAGGGAATGTCGCTAAAGGAAATCATCGGTGGGCAGAAATAGCAAACCAAGGAGTGAGAACTCTGAGAAGGAGCATTATTGCATGGCAAACACAAAGTGTAAAGAGTAAAGCAGGTGGGAAATTGATCCAGAGGTGTAGGTGAAATTAGAAAGTAGGAGAGAGCAGCAGAGTCAGATGGGTCATAATACCTTTCACTTGATTTTTTTTTCTTCTTTTCCCCATCTTCTTTCACCTCTTTCTTTCAGTTTCTCCTAAGCAAAATGTGAGCCCAGTAACAGCGTTTGGGGGCAAATTTTTGGAAACCATCGTGTTAAAGAGGATGTGAAGTCAGGCAAAATGAACTTACCCCATGCCACCACCCACCTCTACCTAAAACAGTGTTCTATACAGCATAGCTCATGGCTAGCCTTCAGCCTCAGATAATGAACTGGACAATTTTGAGTATGAAACAAATCAGAATGTTCTCAGTGAACTTAGTCATCATTCATCTGCATAGTTTGTCAGAAGAAATTTAACCTTTCCACTGCATTTACAAATGGAGGAACATGATAAAGAGAGTATAAATTATTGTTAAGAAACTATCAGGCAAATTGTCAAAGTGGTGCTCAGGGATTTAGCTGTGTGATAAGGCTCTCTCTCATCCTCAGCCCATGAAGGATCCACTGCCACACCCAAAGTCTCTTTCCAGGCACAGTTTTATTTCCCAAACAAAGGCAAAACATAGTTTCTCAGCCTGCCCTGACCACAGCTCCATGGGGATTTTCCCCTTTGCCTCTCTCTCCTACTTCAGGACCTACTGCAAGGGTCTTCCTTGTTTTTTTAACTGAGTATCAGTTCCCAGGGCTTTCTCCCTGGTGTCCCTTTTTCCTCCAGCAGGTTCCTACTTTCTCCCCTCCCAGGGGAACCTGGCAGCCTCACCGAGAGAACTTCCTGCTGCTCCTGCTCCCTGAATATTCCCTTTGCTTACTGACAGCCTGGCCTCTTATATACCCCGGTGCTGCCCTGCCCTCTTCATTGGCCCAGCTGGGCACACCTGTTCTAGCACAAGAGAGCTTAACCTGCTTTATTTCAAAGGGCCAGCAACCCTGTGACGAGCTGCAACACTCCCATTAGTGTTAACAAAAGATGTGCAATCAAACACCTTTGCATCAATATGAAAGAGTACCCCCTCGAAACAGAATGCACTTACAGATTGATTTCAGTGTTTCCTAACCAACTGTGTTAGTGGTGTCATACATGCCCCGGCAAGCCATTGGACCGGTTTTAGGCCAGGCAATCCTGTTTTTCTACAATTTGTCTCCTGTCTGGTACTAAGACAAAACCAGATGTGGTTTTGTCCAGTGTCATGCATGGAGGAGGCCATCTTGAACAGTGCACCACTCCATACCCACCAGCGTGACCTCAAACTCACCATGCAGGTGAGGTTATGCCGGTGGGTGCAAGGTCATACAAGCGGGGGAGGACCCATACCATTCTCAGAAGTACTGGGATATCGAATATTCTGGGGATACATCAGTGGCCTCCCTATTCATGCTAGTATGTGGGTATAAGCAAGAACAAAGAGTACTAAATTATAGTATAATAAAAAATTAGTTGTAGAAGCACCATCAGCACATAGTCACCCTTTTGTATGGAAGTGTATTTCAGAAAAGATATTTCAGAAAATAATCTGATTTTCCTTCATATTTAGAAAATTAAAGTAATGGTAAACAAAGAGAAAAGGAGTCCCACCCACTTATTTTAAGGGACTTCAGCATGTAAAGAGGCTTCTGAGTAAGTGTTCTTCAGCTACATCAAGAGAAAAAGGTATGTGTGGAATACTAAAAGACTGTGTAAATGGCTGATAAAGGCCATATTATGCAAAGTCTCTGCTTGGATGTGGGAGACAGAATGGAGAGAGTTAAAAGGAAACCTTCCTTTTTGGTAGAACTTGAGCAGCAGACAAGCACAGTGGCTTTCCCTGTTTTCTGCTCGTTGCCTTCACTTCTTCGAAAATCTCTAGTACAAGCTTTGTTGGAAGAAGAGTAGCTTTCATGTCCCTGTCACTGCTGAACTGCATCCATCACAATCTTCCACAAGCTTACACACATGAGAAGGGGAAATGTATCTTTTGCTAATATCCCTGGTATTGTGGCTTTAAGTAAAGGGTCTGAGAAAGGGGTCCAATCATACTTTCTACCTCTCTTAAGTAGTGTCTCGAAAGGTCACCTATCTTATGAGTTTAATTCTATTATCCTTAGTGAATAATCATCAGAAGCACTTGTTTTGACACAGTGTGGTGAGCTGAGTGATTCTCCCCTCCAGTGAAAGCCTGCTGTTCAGGTGTGCCCTGATTTCTTTTCTCTCGGCATCTTTACATACAGTTAGATGTCTTCTCTTAATATTGCTTATGAGATATATGTACATCTAAATCCAAGCTAGGGGACTCAAACTAAGTGTGCTCCTTAGTGAAACCTTCTAAATGTGTAACCTCTAATACCAGGGAGGAAGGAATATGTTACATTTATTTCTTACTGGGTCACAGGTTTAATACTGTTGCCCTTCACTAGAGACCTGATCCCATACCAATTAAAGTCAATGACAGTCTTTTCATTTACTTCAGTGGACACTGGATCATACCTAAATGGCTCAGTACCTGATTTACTCCTTCTATTTCTCTTCATTTCATTCTTATTGCTACGTAAGGTCCTGATCTAGCAAAGCATTTAAGCATATGGGCCTACAGGTGTGCTTAAAGTTAAACAAATGATTAAGTGCTTCTGTGAATGGATTGAGGCCTTAGGTCTAATATAACACTTCACAACACCAAGCCCAAATAAAAGGGGGGAAAAAACCAAAGCTTCTGGAGACTCTGATGGGTTGAATTGGCTCAAATTCAACATAAAGCAGCAAGAATGTCATCTGTTCTCAAAACAGATTCCTTATCTTAGCCATTAGCCAGGGGACCATCTTCTGTTCAAACAGTTTTTAACTGGAGGGAAGCTGATAGTGCCTCCTACAGTTAAGATTGCCAGACATTTCCCATTATAAGACCCTGTTTCTATATAGAATGTTACATATAGCATGAGAATCTGGGATCTGTCATGAGAACAGAAGATATTTTTGCTGCTTTGTCACATTGAATTTGGTCTAGTTTGTTTCATCATGGTTTCCAGAAGCTTCTTTTTGTTGTTGTTTGTTGCTGTGCTAAAATTTTATATAGGAACAAAGCAGTTATATATGAAGTAGAAAGAAGGGGAAATGCTCCATAAATAAAAGCTGTTCTCTGGACAGTCAGTTGGCTAAGAGTAGCAATATCCTGAGCAGAGCCAGGACTGTTTTAACCAGGTCCAACCTGGTCGCCCAGCCTAAGAAAAAACATTATTAAAAGCAAGAAATAAGAAGGACCCTGTACATCTAGAGGTAATTTTATTCATCCCCTTTTACAGTAGGATCAAGTTGTTTGGAGAATCCTTTGGAAATGTTTTAAGAATTTATACAAACTTATTAACCTGTTTCCTCATTCCAGCTTTCCAACAGGGACATATAACTTTGACAGGAAGTACAGACTCTTTGGCCCACCAGCCCAGATTTAGCAGGCATTCCTGCTAAGGATTTCATTCGTCTGGAGCCAGCAAATGTTTTTCCAACTTTAGAGGAGGGGAAGGTTGTCTCAAGTCCTTCAACATCTCAACCAACAGATAATGAAAATGTACTGTGCACAGGAGCCCTGAAGGAGAGATGACAGACAAAATATTATCTTTCTTTGGGCTGGTTCATCTGTAGACAGATGAACATTAGATGCCATAAAAAGTGTGCCTCATAGAATTTTAACACACTGCCATCCATATACTATTGTGACAGGGTCGGGCCAGATGGCTACAGGAGAGTAACAGAAGGTAGGTATATTAGCCCCAGGCTAAGTAGGTCCCTTTTCCCTGGGTAAGGTAACAGGAAAGGTTCCAGAACAATCAGGAACCTTCTGGAGACAATTAAGACAGGCTGATTAGAACACCTGCAGCCAATCAAGAAGCTGCTAGAATCAATTAAGGCAGGCTAATCAGGGCACCTGGGTTTTAAAAAGGAGCTCACGTCAGTTTGTGGTGTGCGTGTAAGGAGCTGGGAGCAAGAGGTGCTAGGAGCTGAGAGTGAGAACGCATACTGTTGGAGGACTGAGGTGTACAAGCATTATCAGACAGCAGGAGGAAGGTTCTATGGTGAGGATAAAGAAGGTGTTGGGAGGAGGCCATGGGGAAGTAACCCAGGGAGTTGAAGCTGTCGCACAGCTGTTCCAGGAGGCACTCTAGACAGCTGCATTCCACAGGGCCCTGGGCTGGAACCCGGAGTAGAGGGTGGACCCGGGTTCCCCCCAAACCTCCCAGCTCCTGGTCAGACACAGGAGGAGTCGACCTGGACTGTGGGTTCAGAAAAACGGCCAAGCTGAGGGCTACCGTGAAGCTCCAAGGCGAGCAAATCTGCCAATAAGCGCAAGATCCACCAAGGTAGAGGAGGAACGTTGTCACTAATATATATATATATATATATATATATATATATATATATATATATATATATATATATATATATATATTGTCCACAGTGCTAGAAAGCTTATTGAAAAAAATCAATCCTCTTTTTAATCCAAAATTTTATGGACATAAAGCCATAGTAGGGGTATTACTTTTATAATTTAATTCTGGCATTTTCTCCAGATTAGTAGATTCATCATCATTAAATCTATTTGTAAGAAAAGCATAATTTAAAATGAAAAATATTCCATAAATATTCTTTAAAATAGGCTCCTGGAGACTTTTTATTATTATCTACAGTTTTCTCCTTTTAATTTCCCAGCAAACCTGATCATCATTGTTTCCTCTGAAATACTGCCAAATTGTGGCCATGCCACTTGTTACAGCGGATCAATTGTTATGCAAATCTGTATTATCTGTATGACCTACTGGTTTAAAATGCCCCTGAAGAAAACCATTGTGCACATAAGCAAACCAGTCAGTTACTGTACTTGCAAGAATTTATAATCAACTTTATTAATATTTTTAGATTGATAGTCATCTTGGGGATCTTATTACAACATTTCTTAACTAATTGCTCTCTCCTGATTTTGTAACACTCCAGGGTTTATTCTTTCCAGTCATCTGTTTAGAATTGCTTCTGATATTTCCAATTGATAGGCATGATAGTTGCATGTGAAGGTTTGTTTTAATAGATTGCTCCAGACCCTGAAATTCTGAATGCCAGACAACTGGAACTTATATAATGAATAACTTCGCACTTAGGTGATCTTCCATCAGTTCATCAATACTTCTGTGAGAAATGTCTAAGAAGAACATGCTATTTGTCAAACTGGCACACCCTCAGCCATCTAGGATAACTTGTCTTTCAGCTTGGGCTTGTTAGGTTGACTTCAAAGGAAGTGGCCTATATGAAATACAAAAAATGCCTAAACTTGAAAGGCTGCAGGCAGTACTATCAGGTAATTGCCTCCTAGATGTTACTTTTTATTATTAATTTGCTTATGAAAGTGCCTAGGCTCCTCGTATATTCTTCTGTCTGCTGTGCAGCTATAGAGCTCACAATGTAGTTTCCTCTAAATGCATCAATAATTAAAACAGAAGGTGACAACTGTGGCTTACCTAAGTCACCAGGGAGTTATCATAAATCCCAAACTGAACCAGAAAGCTACCTGAATAATCTAATACTTAGAAGTGATGTAGCAGGAAATTCTGATCAAAGCTGTGTTTATTCAGGCGACAATAAACTATTAAATGTCTTGACTTTTAGACAAACCCTAGCTTGAGGAGAATTGGAGATGGACCAGCAGATGTTCACTTAGGCAATGTGCATATTGACACCTTTAATAAGTGTGTGTGTGTGTCTTGGAACAGCGAAGAGACTCAGCCTGACTACTCTAAACACAGGTACCCTCAGTCATACAGGGTACGATTAACAGTATGGCAACAGCATCAACACAGAGCTGAAGACACAGTCCCTTCCTCAAAGACAGAACCTTCTTAAGAAGTTAGAGGCCAGCAAAGAATGGTGGAAAGGGGTGCAACTTTCCCGGGACTTAAGAACATGCTTAAGTACTTTGCTAATTGAGGGTCAAAGTGATATGGGTGGTGATAGACATATGACTATAAACATATTTGTTTCATTGTGAAAGTTTGTTTTAATGGAGAGCTCTGAACCCTGAAATTCTTAATTCTAAACCATTCTTTAATTTTTTAAAATTATTCTTTCTTTTTCATTTGATTAGGAAAATAGAGTAATACGGGGCCATTATAATTCATGTAACTGTATTAGTCTTCTTTACACCCTTGGTTTCCTTAACTGATGAAAATGTCAGTTTTAAATCTCTTAGGCCCAATTCTTTCACCACAGAATACAAGTCATCTGTAATTTGTGGTGCCTTCCTGTTCATTATACATGTTAAAATGATTTGCCTTGCTAATTTTATAGTTTGCTCCAAGCCTTAATTTGAAAGAAATTTGATTATTTTTGAGGTAGGGATGTCCCTTTAAATCTTATTGGAAACATTTAAAAAGTATTAGCTTTTTCATTTAATGGTTATATGTAGCATACAGAATATAAAACATTTAAATACATAAAAAAATGTAGTACAATAATCTATAATAAAGCAAAATGGCTGAAGTTGAAGAACATACAGGAATATTATCTGGCATTGTGAAAGTATGTGATTAATGTCTATAATGCTTTTTTTTTTCTTGTGGGAGAAGAGAGAATAATAATAACTGACTGGACTTAATATGGTTAAGTGGAGAGATCACCTTTTTTTTGTTTTCATTGAGTTGTCTGGCAATTGCATCTTTTCGTCATACTGAACATTTTTATGCTTTTTCCATTAGGCCACTTACTGCTTAATGTCCCTTTGCAGCTGAATCAACACTGTTTAGATTCATCAGATGGAAATCTTTGACTCCTATTTCAAATTTCAGTTTGATAAATCAAAAACAATATCTAAAATGTGGGTCTGAACAAAAATTACTTTCAAAGAGCCAAAGGAACATCATACAGTAACTAGACTACATTTTTATTCATTTGATTTTCTTCCTTTAGAATATTTTTTGGTTGGCTTTTTTGGAACTGAATGTTGTTGAATCCTGGTTTTACTTCTACCAGTTCTTGTCTTTTGTTCCAAAAGGTCAGAATAAATTTAAAAAGGGGTTGAGACCATCCACTTCCACATTCTTTTTTCTGTGTATCACAGGAAGGACACTTTCTTGGACTTAAAAAGAAAAGGAGGACTTGTGGCACCTTAGAGGCTAACAAATTTATTTGAGCATAAGCTTTTGTGAGCAACAGCTCATTTCATCGGATGCATGCAGTGGAAAATACAGTGGGGAGATTTTATATACACAGAGAACATGAAACAATGGATGTTACCATACAGACTGTAAGGAGAGTGATCAGGTAAGGTGAGCTATTACCAGCGGGAGAGAAAAAACAACCTTTTGTAGTGATGATCAAGGTGGGCCATTTCCAGCAGTTGAGAAGAACGTGTGAGGAACAGTGTGTGTGTGTTGGGGGGGAATAATAGTATTTCCCCATGTTTATTTCCCCCCCGCACCCCACTGTTCCTCACTCGTTCTTGACAACTGCTGGAAATGGCCCACCTTGATTATCACTACAGAAGTTTTTTTTTTTCTCTCCTGCTGGTAATAGCTCACCTTACCTGATCACTCTCGTTAGTGTGTGTGGTAACACCCATTGTTTCATGTTCTTTGTGTATATAAAATCTCCCCACTGTATTTTCCACTGCATGCATCTGATGAAATGAGCTGTAGCCCACAAAACCTTATGTTCAAATAAATTTGTTAGCCTCTAAGGTGCCACAAGTACTCCTTTTCTTTTTGCGGACACAGGCTAACACGGCTGCTACTCTGAAATATCTCTTGGTCTTATGTGCCAAAAACAGTAAGAAAGACAGTAAAAATGCTCACACATTTTACTGCTGTATGATATGTGGGGGCCCTAAACATCTTCCAACATAAACTGAGTACCTACCACAATTATTTGTTTTTTGGGAAGCTAGTCCTCAGCAGTTCAGAGATCTGCACAGGCCACTGCTTGTAACACAACCCTTGGCAGTTGTGTGGAGACTGAACCCACAGACCTCTAGTTCTAAAACCATGAGCCTTTTTACTGCTTGGAGGTAGTTAGGTACTTACAAGCTTATATTTGCTTTAACCACTAGAGGGAGACAGAGAAACATACTCTGCTAACATGGATTGCATTAGTAACTAAAATGTTCTCAATCATTTGTGTGTGAAATAAAAGTAAATTAGATTTTCTTCTTTTTTCTCTGCCAAGAAGCCAATCATTTGAATATTACAGAATGTTGTCTGGTTCTTCATAAACGCTAATGTTCTTGCTTCCAGATATAAATTTTCGGTTAAGGATATATTTAACTAACTGTTTATGATACAATTAAAGTTACTTCAGTTTCAAATAGCTTCCTAATTGCTGTGTTGTAAAGAGTAAGTATCTGATTCTCTTGCACTCTGAGTTTGTTTCTGTCTTGGATCTAGCTGTCTAGTCTGATAACTTTTGCCACCAATGTTCCAGCTGAGAATCTATGTCCACTAATATCTCCAACGTTGTGGTGTGGGACCTCAGTTTATTTATTGTAATTCCTCTCAAGGTCCCTTTAAGAATATTTATCAGATTTATTCTGGATCTGACTACTTTGTTGCTAGACATTGAGAAATCCTGCTTCATCAGTTGATGGTCCACTGATCCATATGTGAAGAAATCTTGCTTGTCACCTTCATTTTCACTTCTCTACATCTTGTTCCTCTTGTAAAATGAATCCCAGATATATCAGGTATCCAGTATAACTAAAGCAAAACTATTTGGATTTTAAGGCTTTCTCTGCTTTCCTTTCTGTTTCAGAGTAGCAGCCGTGTTAGTCTGTATCCGCAAAAAGAACAGAAGTACTTGTGGCACCTTAGAGACTAACAAATTTAATTAAGCGTAAGCTTTCGTGAGCTACAGCCCATTTCATTGGATGCATAGAATGGAACATATAGCAAGAAGATATATATATATATATATATATACACATACAGAGAACATGAAAAGGTGGAAGTAGCCATACCAACTGTGTGTTTTTTTTCTCCTGCTCATAATAGTTCATCTTAATTAATTAGCCTCTTACAGTTGGTATGGCTACTTCTACCTTTTCATGTTCTCTGTATCTATCTATCTTCTTACTATATGTTCCATTCAATGCATCCGATGAAGTGAGCTGTAGCCCACGAAAGCTTACGCTCAAATAAATTCGTTAGTCTCTAAAGTGCCACAAGCACTGATGAGCTGCCAAATCTTAACTGGTTCCCTCCTCACCCTCATGGCCCACCCCTGCTCCCCAGGACTCCTGCCCCCATCCAACCAGCCGCATTCCTTAACGCCACCCCCCCTCCCCTGTCCCCTGACTGCCCCCAGAACTAGGCAGGAGGGTCTTGTGGGCCACTGTAGTGGGTGCCCACTCCACCCCTAAGAGTCAGAAGTACCTGCCACGGGGCGAGGTGGGGAGTCCCGGAGGTGCTTACCTGGGGCAGCTCCCAGGAAGCATCCGGCAGCTCCCTCTGGCTCCTGGGGGTGGGGGAACATAGCTGGGGGGGGGAACAGGGGGAGCGGCCACTCCCCCCACTGATCACATCAAAAGTGGCGCCTTAGGCACCGACTCCGTGGGTGCTCTGGGGCTGGAGCACCCAAGGGGAAAATTTGGTGGGTGCAGAGCACCCACCGGCAGCTCCCGGCTCCAGCTCAGCCCCACTCCGCATCCGCCCCTGAACGCACCGCCCTGCTCTGCTTCTGTGTGTCCCCCTCCCCCTGAATCAGCTGTTTGGCAGGAAGCCTGGGAGGGCTGAGAAGCAGGCGGTGGCTTCACACTCTGCCTGAGTGTGGCAGAGGTGAGCTGGGCAAGGAGCGGGTCCCCTGTGCGTCTCCCCCCCCCCCCCGCCCCCCGGGTTACCTGCTCGCAGGGCGCTTCTTGCCCGCCCCTGTGCCCCCTCCTTAAAATACTTAACTTTCTTCCCATTCTAAAGCACACATGTAGATAATTACTTTTTTGGTAATTAGACTTGGAATGATTAGATTTTTATCAATAAATGTTGATTTCACCGTACATACTCATGCTAATGAAAAAATATTTCCAGCTATAATAATAATAATAAAATAAACAGCTAGGCAAAGTAAGAAGAATGCTTCTTGAGAGCTGAGTCAAAATCCAGTGATTTAGACTTTTTGAATTAGGCTTGTTATAAATAGACTAGTAAATGAACAGTAAAAACAGGTATGATCTGTGGATGTAAGGATATTTACTTGGTATATTTTGACGTGTGATGTTGACAATGTATATTTTAACAGTTTTTATAAAACTTTAAATTTTAGAATATCAATGTCTACTGTCATTAAATAATTCTGTCCATCCACCCAGTAATTGCCTGCAGCTGTGAAAATTTAAATTGATAAAAAAATAGAAAAAAAAATGCTTTAAGAACAAAACGTCTATATTATCTGTCAAAATTATAAAAAAGATAGACGTCAGATTCTGCCAGGCTTGTGCATAATGGACTGAAGATCCTTTTACTCTGAGGATGGACTTTTATTACTGCTTAGAAAATAGACACAATTTGTCCATTGTGACACAAGAGAGAAGCAAAATTTGTACTTTTAGCTTTTCATAGTTCCCTACAGGGGTATTGGCCTGGTAATGAACCAGCTGGTTACAGTGGAAATTGTACCCTTGAGATATGTTTAAAGTAATAATGTAAAATCCAGCTGGCTGACCGTCAGTTTTAGTTAAGCCTGCTTTCTCATCAATAAGGGCATAGTAAGTTAGTGATGACTTCAGCACATACATTTCAGAACTTGTATAATTGCCAGAATCATATTATTTCCCTCTGTTGTCGACACTTGGAGGTGTAGAAAAAGTTGCCAAAATAATGAATTGTGAATTCAGGAGGAAAATGGTATTAAAATAATTATAGAATCTTTTGGATAAAGAGAGTGGTGAGAGAGAAGGAAACTAATTTGCAAAGATGCTTCATTGCAAAAACATAGGGCCATAGATCAGAAAAGCCTTAGGGCATAGTTCACAAATATTAGACTTGCAAAGATGAAGCTTTAATTTTACCACATTTCCTTATCAGGATAGACATGCTGCCTTTTTTATAATCTGACAATACGTTACTTTGTAATCTTCATATTCCCTACCAACATACTGGAGTATTTTAAAGCAATCCCAATAGGAAAGTAGTAAGGGGAAAGTACATTTTGTTTGTTTTTCTTTGTGTGTGTGTGTGTGTATGTGTATATATATATGTATATAATATAAAAAATAAAATTTAGAGTGAATTTAGAAATCATGAGCCCTGGAGTCCTTTCTCCATTGAGCTGGTACAGCACAGGCAATGGCATAACAGTTTTGAAGCAGTGCCTTGCTAATTGTGCCTCAGCACTACCTGGAAGGACTGATGACAGGGGTAGCTAAGGTCTCTGGGCCTGTTGAATCTTTGGCCACTGGGTTGCAACTGACAGCAAGGTGCCATTAGGCACTGCATTAATGCCACCAGTGCTTTTCTTTGGTCCTGATTAGCTATCAGATGGCAACAAACTTTCCGTCATGAGTAACTTGGATTAAATTCAAAAAGAAGAAAAGTTTTTTATATCTCAGTACTAATCTTCTGTACCATCTTGTATTCACCGTGTTTTTTTCCTTTTAAATACCCTACATAACATAAAATAAGTGTGTGTTCTACTTTGAACACATGAAAACCTATGAAATTTAGTGTAAACACAGAGGGTGGGGAAGAAAATCCAAACAAAACATACACCAGGCAAAAAAGAGAAGAAAATAATTACAGCATGGATTAGGAAATTCATTCTTTTTGAACATCCTTCCCCAACTCCCCTATTAAGGGGTGTCAGACAGAGTGGTGTGTGGGGGGAGAGTAATGCCAGCAATGTTTTTTAAAAATAAGCACCTGATTAACTAACTATGTTTCTCCACTTTTATGCCAGTACATCTCCAATTGACTAAGGAAGTGTAGAATGAGGTCCCTACTGCCATATGCCGCTGTGCTGTATTACAGAGCTTCTGCGAGCATGTTATGCATGTCTTTGGTGAATAAGGGCACCCTCTTGGTCCATCTTTGCCTTTCCGTGAATTGGGATTGTGTTCAATTATTCCTGACACTGCTAGAAACTGTTAGACAAATATGGAGTGACTTTGACCCCAGGTTTAAGAGGGAATAAATCTTTTTTTAAATTTTAGAAATAAATGACCATATAATCTTCTATTCAAAGCATTATCCTTCTACAAGTGACAGTTAACAATTTTTCATTGTGTGTTGTAGATAATAACACAATTATTTGTGAAGCTGAACCTTTCTCCAAATACAGAAATTAGGCAATTCACACTGCGTCTCAGTGTTACATTTTCAAAGTAGATACATTTCTTGTACCAAAATTTAATGAAAATAAGGTATCTACCCATTTTAGTTAGATTTATCAGTCCCTTTGCTTCTATAAGTAAAGGTATATTTCCAGGTACGTAAAAATGAAATGCTTTTAGTAATTTCAGGGAGACAACAGTAGTTAAAATAAATCCTGTTACTCCTTTTCATGCCGCACAGCTTCAGAATGTTCAGGTGGTGTGAAGCACTTCTCCACAGTAATCTGGTTGCTTCCATTTTACTGAGAAATAGTGCCATCATTTGACATGTGGCACTGGGGCCAGTCTTCATCCAGTTTTAAAACTGGTTTAACAATCAGAGGAAATCTTAGGGTCTGATAATGTAAATCCTTATTCACTCTAACAGTCTTTACACATGTGAGCAATCCTCTTGAAGTCAATGGGACTGATTGTACAAGTAAGGATTTCTCACAGGAATAAAGGTTTCCACAGTTGGTTTCCACCTTTTATTCGCTACAGTTGATATGATGGGTGTATGTTTCATGTGAAATTCTCAAAATTAAAAAGTGTACTGTAGTTTTAAAAATAGCTTGGAACACTCCAGATTCCTAGTACACACCCTTCTCAGAACAAAATTATATAAGAAGAATATCAAAACAATGTCCTTTTGTTTAAAAAAAAAATCAAAAATTTTAAAAAATGATTCAGTAAAATTCTTTATCTCATCAGTCAAGAACTTGAGTGAGACGATTAGTACATTTTGTTCTGCAATGAGGAACTGTCTCTAAGAATTTTTGGTAGATTTATGGGGTAGTTAATAGCGCCTGCTCTTTAAATGGATTTCCAGTGCAAGTGAAAAGGAATTCAAGACTGCTTAACTGCAGATTACTTTTTGATGTTTAAATGATATTTTGTCTTGTATCTCTGTGACTGTTGCAAAGCTGCTTCATTTACAGGATATAGTACTTACAGGGCTGCCTCTCGCCAATGCATCTGTGGTCCAGCTGTTCAAAACAACTAAAGCACGCCTGGGCTCCTAAAGAAATGAGACATACTCAAATCAGGGTTTAATCTGTGTTCTATAGTAAATAGCAGTTACCTTTTAGCTTCAAGATATCACTTGGCTGCCCTATTGGATGGAGAAATTGTCTCTGAGGGTTTTGCTAAAATAGCATCCACTCAGATTTTAAATCAAAGAGCAGAATGGTTAGAAAAGTTGTACCTAACTCTTGGGGCTTCTTGTACTTAGCTTTAAAAATCTGATTGCAATAGGCCTCAAAAGATTAAAATATACAAATCCTTTTTTTCCTGCTGTGCTACTCCAGAAGTTCATGTAACTTTTATATGCACTTTATAAAATGAGTATTATGAAAAGTGAAACATGATTGTCAAAATGTTTTGACTCTGTGGATATCTGGTGTTGCCCGGGTCAAGGAGATGTAACAAATA
This sequence comes from Lepidochelys kempii, assembly GCF_965140285.1. Taxonomy (NCBI): domain Eukaryota; kingdom Metazoa; phylum Chordata; order Testudines; family Cheloniidae; genus Lepidochelys; species Lepidochelys kempii. The sequence goes on from NC_136382.1 coordinate 63,817,186, forward strand.
GTTACAACGACACGTTTCATGATGGTCAGATATACTGGAGTCGTGCACTGGTTATGGGGCTAAAGGCACTTAACTGTTGTTCTTATGGTTCACAGCAAACCAAGCATAAACACATATCTGCTATAACCAAAACTTTTTCATGAATCACTGCTTGTTTGTATGGCACTCATGGTATACACTATGTATTATGTAGCTATTTTTTGAACAGTTCACATTAAAATCTCCTAACATTTGCATATTGTTTCTGTCTTTTTCATAAGAAATTTTGCCTGTAGTTGCAACATAAAAATCATTGCCTTCTTGCTTATGGCTCTCAATTTTCTTTAGCAAGCAGACTTTTACTTGAATATTTTCAAGGTCTGTGAGCTTTATGGATGACCTGATCCTATAAATGTTATCACCTGCTCCTTCAGGATTCACCACACCTTGAAGAGGGGGGACCATTGTTCAGCTTACCTAACGAAAGAGAATAATGCTTTACAGGCTGGGGGGGGGAGGAGGGGCGAAAGGGAGAGGATGTTGCAAAAGTGGGAGTGGATCAGCGGGGCGAAGCTGACTTATCCCCAGGGACCGGAAGGGCTGGGGAGTTGAAAAGGGACAAGCCTGGTGGGAAAAGTAGGCGGAGCAGCACTCACCCTCCCTCCCTTTGAGGTGGCAAAATACCAGGTTTGGTCAGGACCTGCTGTGGGCTTCATGCTAGCCACTCCTTTCTAGGGGGTCTGGGAAGGAATTTTTCCCTCACTACCTAGGTGGAGTAGGGTTGGGTTTTTTTGCCTTCCCCACAGCGGGTTCAGGGAGGGTTTTGTTATGGTGAGTAGGAAAGGGAGTTAGACTATGATGTCACAACTCATTATGTAAGTGTGGGGTGGATGCCCAGTGCAAGTACTCCATAGGGAAGGGATACAGTGACCAGATAAATGGCTTGGTAATGAACTTAAAAAGGAGGTGTTGGTAAAAGGACCATAATGGGGGGCATTCGGGGCCCCTGTGACTGGTACGGAAGAGAGCCATCCCCCCTTTCTTATAGCTCACTTTAACCCTAGTTCAGTAAAGTCCCAGCAATGGGTTCAGTGGGAGAACTAGATGACAAAAGAGGGGAGCTGGCAGAAGCCTCCTGGGTAGATATTGAATGAACATGGGGTTATCTTCACTGTGTACTTTTATCTGCCTGGTTGTCCTAGACATCTAATAACAAAGTTGCAGCCTGATTAAAACCATATCAAGCATCTCCTGTCCTTCTTTTGGTATAGCCAGATAATGAGGCCTTGCTGTTTTTTTCTTCAACTCAATTTTTGTTTTCCCTCAGAAATGTCATTGTTTACATTCATAAGGTCAATTCAAACGAATGGAATTTTATTCAATTCTCATTGTTAGTTTACAAATAAAATACGCTATTGATGCTCTGTCCCCGAAGAAAATCTAGCAGTTAATTCCCATTCTGCTAATATCAAAACTTGGCTGTTCAGGCTCATTCATCTGTGCAAATAAAATGTTGTACTGAGGCAGTAAAGGACAGTGTATATTTTATCATTGCAGCTTAAAATTACAGAATTTGTATTATTTCTCATGTAATATAGTAAAAAAAAGATTGCTACAGAGATATAGTGTGATACAAACATTACCTGATTTTTTTTAAAAAGAGGTATTCCTGTTTCTTTTCAGTCAGTGGTGAAGACTGGGCGACTGCTGATCAGCCATGAGGCCCCTCTGACAGGAGGCTTTGCATCTGAGATTAGTTCCACTGTTCAGGTACAGTCAAGTTATTATGTTTTACATGCCTGACCATGTACATTTGCAGAAAGAGTATTTATCAGTAGATTAAAAGGCAAGGTTTTAATCAATTAAATGTTAAAATCTCTCACTTGGCTTCACCACCTTGTCAGTGCTGTCACTGTATGTTCTCTGGAGAATGAATCTGGCAGAAAGGAGATGAACTAATATAATTTCCACAATTCTACTAACTGAAGTCATTTGCTTCAAAGTAAAATAAGGGAAAGGGTTGGAATCGACGTGATCAGGTTTCAGTTTTAATTAAATAAATGTTTGCCAGATTGCCCAATATATTCTTACCCTAATTTTTACCTATATATAAAAATATATAAATAAACTGTATTTAATACAAATAAATATTTATTTATAGAAATAATAAATACACCATAGCTTTATGTGGATAATATGTCCTTTGAATTTTTGATGTATTTCTTCAACTAAACAAAATCTTTTTCTGAAGCATTCTTTGTGAGATTGGACTTAAATATTCAGAAGTTTCAATTTAGTGTACATTAGTTTGTCCTAACATTAAGGATACCATTCATCTAAAGTACTTTATGCTAATAGCAGCTGCTGAAATGGAAATTTTAATTTTAGTGTGGGTAAGGATTTACGTTTGAAACATTCACTGAAAAATGTACAGCATGTGCTGTTAAGTGTGGGGGGAAAATCTCCCTGCTGGATTGTTTCCAGTTCTTGCTGAATTTACTTAAAACCTGATTTACATTTTATTGTTGTCCTCAAAAAGGATCATTTAAGAAATGTTTTCCTCTTTTCTTTTTTCGGCATATTTAAATTAGAAACTAAAACCCACCAGACCAAAGCATACTTCTTCACCACATTATCATGTAATGGTTCAGTATGGTATTAAAAATGACAACTTGTTAAGGACCCAATTCTGCAAAAGTGCAGCTCCGTATAGGCACAACAGCACTAGTTAAAAAAACATGGGAATAAGTTACAGCATAAAAGGGCTGAATTACAGTTGCTGGGGAACCGTATATTTGAATTTCCTGAGCTTTGTGCATTGAAAATATCAAACGTAAGAATACTTCAATGGGTTGTTTTACATTTAATGTATTCTTTTGGGCTTGTACTTTTTCTTCTGTGTTGGTGAATAAAAAACCTTTGGCATTTGTATTTATTGCTGTAATTATCTGAACAAGGGGGGGAAAAACCTTTCTTGAAAGGAACTAAAACATTTTATTTCATCTAAAAAATTTATTTTGTGAAAGAAACAAGTTTTTTGAAGTTTTAATTTTATTTTGACAGTCTAAGAGATAATGCAGACTCCTGTCAGGATGACAGTATTGCTCCCCACTAAAATATAATCTCACTCTTTAGAACCTGATTCTGCCAAACTTCTTGACATTGAGTAGTAGTGTCTTAACCCTGGGGGTAAGTCTTATTGATTACAATAGCACTACTTGAGATGTAAGGTACTGCTAAAAGTGATATATATTTTGCAGGGCAGTGGGGAATGCAGAATCTGACATGTCAAGATTTTTTTATGTTCCTACTAAAAAAGAAAAATAGGAGAAACTGAACCAAAATACAGTATAGCCCACTGTTAAAGTCTTTGAAGTCTCTTTAAAGTCTGCGGTGTGTTTAAAGACTTGAATATGCCACATATTATGAAATAAGTAAATAGAAAACAAAATCCAGCAAGGTATTCATTGTTGCAATTGCTGAATAATTGTTAGAAAGTAGTAATGCTTAAGAAAAAGTTACTTCTCAAATCATGTGACAGTCCCATACTAATTAATTTAAATAAAATAGATCACATGCATCAATGCAAAAATGGGGGGAGGGGAGGGATAAAATAACAAAGAAAAAATTAAAAATTCCATCATATAATTTGGGAGAATCATTACATCATACTTTTTATCTTTTTGAAACTCTATTAAGAAAAATATGCCCAGCATCTGATTAATCTGTCATGGGTTCATTATTCATATCAGAAACTTCTTTTTTGACTAATATAATTTATTTTAAAAAAAAATTAAACCTAGGAAGCCTTAAACCGAAGGGACATTACATGCTGTCTATACCAAAAGCATCTATTTTGGGATAGTACCTCTTGGTTTTACATTCATATTTTAATATGGAAATCTGGAGAATGTAGCTGAGAAAATCTTAACTAGTTTACCGTACAGTCTACTTTAAAATAAATCTAAATATAAGAGGTTTTGGCACAGAATTTAGTTAAGCTTGAATTCTCTTTTTTATAATAAATGAACATTATTGTTTCTTTCTTTAAAGATTTTGTCGATTTCTTAACTTTCTTAAAAATAATTGGTATGAACAGATAATAATATCCATACTTAAAAACATACCAGATTTGTTTAAATTGAAATATAATTTATGAAACACATTCTCTGTCATAACTTCTTTTTGGCAGACTATTGCTTTAGGCATAATAGCGACTTAGCTTTATTATTCATTTATAACACATATTCCCTGTGCAGTGAATTAAGAACTGTATGTCTGATATGATTGTGCCATAAAATTAAAAAGTAAAAGGGAAATTCATTTTTACTGGATGTAGCACAGAAATCTTGGGTATTATAGTTGGCTTTAACTTCTTTTTACACATGGAAGTAATGAGACTTCAACACAGAGTCCAGTTGGAGTAGATGGTAAATTTCCATATTGTTGTTCCATCCTTGCTGTGAGGTCTCTCGTGAGGAAAAAGGTGAATAAAACCACCCACGTTATTTTCAAAGAGCCTTATTATGATAAACATCTCACGTTTTTGTACACTTTAAAGAGATGGTCCTGAACTGTAACAGTAGCTCTGAACCCTCTTGAGCTGCAGGGAAGCTTGGCACCTGAACTGAACTTTACTTGAACTGAAATTGGACCCACATTTAGCTACCACAAATTCTAAAATATCTGAATATTTGAATATAATTGAAATATTTGAATTTGAATATTTGAAAACAATAATTAATATTTTACAGTATTCACTGAGGGAGGATTCCTGCCTGTCAAGTATAGAATGTTCCAACCCCCCAGGGCACGTTGTCCAATTAAACAGTCATTCACTAACAAAACAAAAGTGAGGTAGCAAGACCCAACAATTTCACAAAGTAAGAGATTTAGGCCAGGTCTACGTTACAGGGACTATAGCAGTACAGCTACTGTGTCATAACTATGCTGGCATAACCCTGCAGTATAGACACAGCCTACCATGATGGAAGGAATTTTCTCATCACTGTAGGAACACCATCTCCCCAAGCAACAGTAGCTGTGTCAATGGAAGCATTCTTCGGAAAACCTAGCTACATCTACACTGGGGGTTAGATCGGCATAGTTAAGTTGCTCCAGGGTGTGGATTTTTCACAACCCTGAGTGCCGTAGCTAGGTTGACCTAAATTTTAAAGGTAGACCAGGCCTTAACAGAGGCCTGTGGGATTCCAGGAATGTTATAAGCGAAGACCAATGCAAATATTTGCATGAATAAGGAATGGATCCTTGATCTTTATTGAGCAATCTCTTTGTGTTTGCAAAATAGCCTGTTTATCTGCCTCTTTATCCGTCCCCTAAACAGCAACCATGTCTCTCAAGCTTTTTGACTCTGTTACTACATCTCAACTTTATTCTGCTAGTGAGTGAATGTGTGGCAGTGTAATGTATTGGCTTGAGAGGGACTAGTTGGGAGAGTAATGGGCTGCAAGATTGGGCTTATTTTTTTTTAAATGATCTTATTGTTGAATCAAGAGCTGGAGCTGAGGGTGCAGCACAAAGGTGATCAGGGATCTAAAGAAAGAACTTCAATCATTTGGATTTTCCTAAGTGCGTGTTGTATCATAATCAGTGGAACTGGAGTCAGAGGGCCCCTGTTCCCTGGAAGAACTATTGTTGACAGGACCCCAGTTGAACAAGTAGAACTTTATTAAATCCTGTACAATGCTCTGTCCATATGGCTGCTTTGCTTCCAGCCTAACTCCTCCAGTGTTCCAAGTTCCACTGACAGTGTGCGGGATTTAATAAAGATCTACTTGTTCATATTAACGTTCATTCAGCTTCGCTCTTTGCTAATGAAACATGGTAGCAGCATCTGAGCTGTGAGTTCTCTGCAGTGCAGCAGCTGGCAGCATGAACCACAGAACTTGGTCTGAAGCCCCCCAGAGCTGTGGATTTTGCAGACACAAACGTAGCCCAGTGATGGACCCAGTGGAAGGAGTTCAAGCTATACACAGACCTGGCCAGACAGAAGGACGAGAGCAGCAGGAAAGTAGAACTGTGACTTATTGAGGAACAAGGCATAGAGGTCTGTAGCACTCTGAAACTCAAGTCTCATAACAGTCTTAGGGCCCTGGGTAACTGTTGCTCCCCAAAGCAGAACAAAACTGTGAAGTAACTCAGTTTTCAATAGAGACCAATCTGCAGGGGACGGGGTAGATCCCTGTGTTACTGTTTTATGTACACTGGCTGTTGCATGCAATTTTGCGGAGTTAACACACTCCCTGATATGGGACAAGATAATCTGCAGTACTTGGGATCACCATGTGTGGGAGCAGCTGCTCTGGGAAAGCAAACTCACATTAAACAGATAGGACATTCAGCAAAAGCTTCCAGAGAAAGGATTAAAGCCCTAGAAGACACCACAACCCCAGAAGTACATGCAGTGAGACAACAGTAAAGGAGAGCAGTCAGCGAGGGTTCCACACCCATAGTGAGATGCATTTACTGTGGGAGACAGCATGAGTGGGTAAGGGAGAAGTGCCCCTTACAAGGACAACATTGCAAGTCATGTAGCAAGTTGAACCATTTTAGCTGTGTGTGCCAGAGCAGGGGAAGGTCCAAGAAAGATTGTCAGACTTGTACAAGAGGGCATGGCACATCAGACAGTGATGGTGACATCATGACTCTCTCTTTGAGTCTGAGAGCATATCAGGGTAAAGGTGTTGGAACAGAAAAGCAACAAGGGACAGCACCAAACTCTGCATGCAACAGTGTTAATAAGGAAACTCCCTGCGTGATTTCAGCGGAGGACAGCTGGACCTTGTGCAAAATGATTCCTTATGGTGAATTGGACTTGAACACACCCATTACAAAGAGCAGGCATGCTCTAATAATGTACAATGAGAACATAAAGCAGCCCAAAGGAAAATGTGACCTCATAGTAATTAACCCAAAAAATAAGATGATACCAACTGAAATTTGTGGTGGTGGATGAGAAGCACCACGGACCCTTCTTAAGGAACAAAGCCAGACAAGCCATAGACTTGATCAGGGTACAGCATCAGAATTTTATAGCTGCAGTGCAAAAACCAAAAGTGGGAGTCCCATGGACAATGAGAACAATTTTATAAGAATCTGGGGATGTTTTCAAAGGCAATGGGTGCTTTAAGGAAAGGTGCAGCTGGACGTAGATCCTACAGTGGAACCTTTGTATTTTCCACAAAGGAAAATCCCAGTGGCATTACATAATTCAGTATGCAAGGTGCTCAAAGTCTGCACTTGTAGAGGCCAGTACAGCCTGAGTAAGCAGCATGGTGAAGATAAAGAAGCCCTCAGGCAAATTACACATCTGTATACACCCAAAGCTACTGAACCAGGTATTGAAAAAATATCACTATTCACAGCCTACAATTGATGACATCTTGCCAGAACTTTCAAAAGCCAGAATCCTTATGGTCTGAGATAGGAGGAACAGGTTTTGGCATACTAGCCTGGATAAAGAGTTCAGTATGCTGACAACATTTGCAGTACCATTTGGTCTGTACAGATGACTGTGCATGCTAATGGGTATAAGCTTCACACCAGAGTTGTAAGGGAAGACTCATCCAAGTGTTGGAAGGACTGCTGGGGGTGAAAATAATTGCAAATGATATACTCATTATAGGTGAAAGGAGTAAGGAAATAGAAGCTGAACAAGACCATGACAGAAAACTACAAGCTTTTTTACAGAGATGCAGGGACAAGAACGTAAAACTACCCCTCACCCCCAAAATGTGACTCAAACAGTGTGAGGTGACATACCTTGGACATCTGTTTACAGCAGAGGGACTGGAAGCTGATCCAAACAAGATTAAGGCAGCAGAGACATGCCAGCTCCAGTTGATAGGAAAAGGGCACAGCACTTAATAGGAATGATTAATCTTCTGTCCAAGTTCTGGCTGCAACAGCAGAACTCATACGTCCACTCACAAGGCAGGATGTTGAATGGGACTGGGCAGGTCCCCAATGGCAAGCATTCAACATGCTGAAACAAAGGATAGTATATGCTCCTGTCCTGAAGTACTATCACCCAGGAAAGCCACTGACACGCCAGTGTGATGCATCAGAAAAAGGAGTGGGTGTACCTCTTTTGCAGAAGCAGCCAGTTGCATTTGCCAGCAGAGTCCGGTCAGAGACTGAACAGAGGTATGCCCAAATAGGAAAAAGTGCTTCAGGGTGTGGTATTTAGAGTGGAGTGATTTCATCTATTAAATCTATAGGCAAGTACACCTATGCCCATCCAGTAAAAATGCAATCAGACCTCAGTCCACTAGAGCCAGTCATGGCAAAGCCCTTACTTAGTGCCCCAAAGAGATTGTAGCTCATGTTGATGTGCCTCCAGTGCTACCAGGTAGAGATCACATATTGTCCAGGGTGATTACTGGTGAAAGCTGATACTTGGAGCAGGGCATAAATACCTAGCATCAGCAAACTGAGGGAAGGAGATAAGGACATAGTGCAGCATTGCTAATGGATTCAATCTCCAAGTTTCGACAACAAAGCTGATGGACATCCAAGAGGCCATGGAAAAGGATATCCAATTACAGGCAGACGGGAGAGCAATACTATCATGGTGACCAGAAGGCAAAAGCCAAGCACCAGTAGGAGCAGAACCATACTTTCAAATTAAATATGAGGTGGGTGTACAGGATGGAATCATATTTTGAGGACAGAGCTGTTGTTCCCACCTCATGACATAAGGATGTTATATGCAAAAAAAAAATACATGCCTCACACCTGGGCATTGACAGCTGTCTTAGATGGGCTAGAAGGTGTGTTTACTGTTGGGAATGAATATACAATTCTGCTCCTTATAGTAGGGTGTGACACTTGGCAGTTGTGTATAACCTAAAGCAGAAGGACTTTGTTACCACATGAGCTGCCCACCTGACTATAGGAAAAAGTGGGAGCTGACTTATTTGCTTTCAGTGAAAAGCACTACTTGTTTACTGTGGACTACTATTCTGGTGTTTAGGAGGTTGATGCTCTGCCTGATACAAGAAGCAAGTCAGTGACTGGCAAACTTTGCGAGCTGTGGCATTCACCAACAATGGACCCCAATTTGCATTGGAAGAAGTCAAGGACTTTGCATTCCAATGGGAGATGGCCACCACATCACCTCCCGAGTATACCCACAGAGTACTAGTTAGGTGTAATCAGCTATGAAAATAGCTACAAGACTATTGCACAATGCTGGGTTTTTGTTGTCTGGTTTGTTGTCTGGTTTGTTGTCTGGTTTTGTTGCCTTGTTAATATTTTTGGCACACAGGAACATTCACAGGGTACCAGAATAGTCCACTGCAGGCGTTGATGGGATGAAGCTCCAAAACCCTGCTACCAGTGAAGGAAGACCTGTAGAAGCCAGAAGGATGGAAACACCACTGAGATGGCCAACAATCAGAGAAAACAGACACAAGAGTATGTCCAATCATCCAAGGACGTACCAGCTCGGGAGACAGGTACTCATGTGAGGATCCAGCCATTAGAGAGAGACCATAATGAGGGGGCTAAAGGAGCTGTGGGTAGTGCAGTGGCACCCAGGTCATATGAGGTGGCTACAAAGAGGGAAGAATCTTGCTTATGTTATGAGCTGCCCTTTCCCCAGAGCAATTCAGTCAAGTTTGAGAGAGACCAGGTGGTTTTAAGGATTGTGATGGGGTCACTCTAGGTTAATTAGGACACCAGGGGCCAATCAAGGGCCTGCCAGAACCTATTAAAAGCATCCCCACCAGTCAGATAGGTGCGCACAATAGGAGCTGTTGGGAGCAGGCATGCTACTGGAGAACCGGACAGGGCAGATACTGACAAATGCAGGAGACAGACCTCACAGGTACAGAGGTGAAGTGCAGGGGAAACCGCAATCAGGGCATACAGCGCCTCCAGGCCCCAGTGGTTTGGGGAGAAGAGACCCCCGCCAAAGGGGAGAGACTGAACTAGGTGCCTGGCCTGCTGCTACTATGCCCGGAAGAGGTAGTGGCAGGGAGGCCAGGGGGAACCCCTGCTCAGATAAGGTGGGGACAGTAGCTCACGGGTGTGGAGAAATTGCTAGGAGGAGAGGAATCCCCCCAGCCTGCTGCTAAGAGGAAGAGTGGAACCCACCCAGGTGGAGAAGGAGCTCTGCCACACAATTTGTTAAAAACTACAATGGGATTTAAATATATGATCCTAGACTACAATTACAGCAAGTAAGATAGATCTGCCCCCTGCTGGATGGTCCAGCAAGGCGTACCGACTACGGTCAGATGAATCTGTTTCTCAGTCTGTCACCCCTGCACCACACTGCACCATAGAAGCCACGACAAAGAGAAGCTCTTAACATACTCCTATATACTCTGCTGACAGACTTGATTGACATTTGCTCTGCTTGCTTTTGCTGGTATCTTTCTGTCCGAACTCTGTAGAGGGCGTACCACATCACAATATTGTTTCTAATGTACCCAACCTCATGATCACCAACTACCTCATGACTGGCAATATTGCAACACAGTTTCTAATATACTCTGTCTCATGATAAACAGTTGCCTCACCATTGCTTTTCCCTGCCAATTTCAGTGCTACATAACCAAACACCCTTCAGCTAATGGTGGAATGGTACCTTAGTGATGTACTTGCTTAACTGATGTCGGCAAAGAAACAAATGGAATCACTCAGGATCTCCCGTGTCGGTGAGATCTACAAAACAAACCAAGTTTGAAGAAAAATTTAGAGTTGTGTTTTAAAATCAGTCAAAATCACTGTTTTTCTCTTGAAGTAGGTATCCGTAGGGTGGGTTGTGGGTGTCCCTCTCTGTCCGTCTGGAAGGGAGGCCATGCCCCTTGCTACAATGCCTCTGGAGGGACACAGTTCAGGGGGGAATTAGCACGAGGCCTCTGCCACTCAGTGGGGTAGAACAGTCAGTAACGTTTGAGCCCAGGACCTCAGGCAGAGAAGAGCACCAACCAGTTAGGAGGCTCTGGCTTGTAGTTGGGACAGAACAGCAAAGTCTATAAGCCCAAGCCCTCAGGCAGGGTGGGGGCAGCAAACAGGGATCCTGGCTCTGGCGAACCGCCGACAAAGGCAGGCCTTATGGCCTAGAGCAGAGACCCTGTCACCTCTGGGTGAGACCCGGGCCAACCTGACTCCACCAGGTCCCAGTCCAAGGCCCTAACAGTGGGAGAATGATCCACCACTGGGTCAGCGGAGAATCCAGCTGCAACACACTGGCCAGCTGTCATTCAGCAGCACACCGAGCTATGTTCGGCTTCCCTCCGTCACTTTCTACACCCCAATCCTGGGGGATACCTGGGGCCTGGGGTTGTCGTTCGTCTTGCAAGGGTAAACAGCTAATGGCAGCCCCAACAGCTCCTTGGCATCTCTGGCAACCAGTAACTTTGGCAGTCCTTCCAGCTCTCGGGCGCTGTAGCGGCTGCCATCAGGTCTGAGTTCTGGCAGTGGGTGGTAAACATCCTTCTCCAGTGGCTTCTTGCCAACTGAGCGAGAGGGCCCGTTTTTTATATTTCCAGTTCCTGTCTTGCTCCTCTGCTTCCAGCGGGACAGGCATGGTTGTCCTGGTTCTGCCCATCAGGGGGCGGTTGTGACTGTTTCCCCATCTGTGTGGAGGAAGGCCATGCCCCCTTGCTACAGTAGCCTTTCAGTGTGATGGTTTGCACAGGATTAGCTATTTGCCCTTGGGGGTTTCTGTACAGTTTTGCTTTGGTTTCTCTTTATAATTTATTCATAGAAAGGGTCTGAAATTTGGCTCTGGCTGAAATTGTTCCTTGGCAGTCAACTTCTATTTGTTAAAAAAAAAAAAAATAATAACTACACAAAATTGGGTGAAAGATGTATCCCGAATAAGTCTGGTACAATATGTGTAATTTGTTTTGTTTTTAAAATTTGTATTTCTGCGATTTTTTGGCAGCTATTTGTCATAAGCAAAAAAAAGCACAAAAGGTTGCTAATGGAGAAACTTTTTATGCATAAACGTTATGATGTGCCAGTTACGTGCAGCTTTTGTGCTTCACAGAAAAACATGCTATGCACGCTTATGTATAGCTGCTGGCACGTAATGGCTTCTGTCCATAAGCAAGAAGGCTTTTATGTACAGTTCCTGGCACAGAAGGGTTAATGTGCGGCAGCTGATGATGCATATAGTCCTTTCTGTCAGCAGCTGCATTTACACCATATGCTATAGACCACACACTGCAACCTTACTCTGAACTTCTCTCCTCACCAAAGTGAGTTCAGTGAGACTACTCATAAAGTTAAAGTTAAGCATGTTCCTCAGTCGCTCAGTGCTTCAGTTCTCCATCTGTAAAATAGGGATAATGCTCCTTTGTCTGTCTTGATTATTTACTTCGTAATCTGTTTAGAACTGTCTCTTTCTACATATACATTCAGTAGACAATGGGGCCCAATCTCTTTAGGTGCTGGTGAGAAATACTATAATTAAAAATAGTAAACAAAAATGTATAATGATATATCAGTGGTAATTTCCTGCTATAATAACCTTAAATGGAACAGTGGGAGAAATGACATAACCCAGAGCATTTTTGTCAGAAACACTTCAGAAAGGAGAAAAACTGATATAATTGAGAATGTCCTTCAAAGTCATCTGTTTCAAAGCAATCTCTTTCTGAAGCAAGTTGCCATAGCTGGAAGTTACAAAACAAATCAAGCTTGTACAAAATGATTTCAGTAATTTTGGAGTTATGGACATTTAAAGTTGAATGGCCCAGAGTTTGAGATTGAACAGAGACTATTCTAAACCAAACTAGTTTTATATTTATCACACAAAACTTAATGCAAGGATTTCACCTTGCTACTGTAAAACATTCATAACCATAAAACTACTGACCCAGTTTTTGTCTAGAAAATCCTATTTTTTTTTCAAACTCTTTCATTACATGGCTTGAAAAACTGAGAAGTTTAGAGACTCTGTACAACTTCACTTAAGCAATTTACTTCATAATCTGAGGTTGAGGTGGTTCTGTCCAAGGCGTTTTTGACATTATTAGTGATCATTTGACTGGTCTATTTGAACATAAGTTTATCGTATGAAAATCCCAGTCAAGTTCTAGTGCTCAAGTTTTCTTTAACTATGGGATCTTTTACAGTCAGTTCTAGAGACTAGCCTCCATTCTTTCAGTGCTTCCCATTTGGAATCTATTTTTACCCAAATAGGATGCAAACATTTTTTGGGGATCTGTTATTAATTTATTGAAAGCAAGTATTTTCTGGGTAATCAGCCTTAATATATGCTTTAAGATTCTTACTGCCTCCGTATATGTGTTGATGCAGACTGACTTGGATTTGACCATCAGACTGTTGTTGAAATGCATAAATCTTAAACATTTGGAGGAGGAATTTGAGGAAAAAATAGTACTTCTACTGAAAGAAGAGACTGATGCTTCAGAGGAATTTTCTGGGGCTCTGTTTATCTTTGGTCAGCCAGAGAAGTAGTATAAGCTCTTGCACTTGTGTTTTCCAGTTTATTAGAAGAATGGCTCAGGGTAGGACAGCCCCTGTAAATTGGAGAGCTGCATGAATGTCAGTGCTGAATGTCTGCAGTACTCTAACTGGACTTGATGGCAATGCCTCTCCTCTTTGGGCCAAATAGTGGAAGAGGTTTGGAAGTTACCATCATTTAGATACTCCAGAAGAAGGCATACTGAAGTATTCAGGTGCAAGATTGTTCACACACTCACTACTTATACAGACACATAAGAAAATTATTAAATGTGGTGATCTGATTTTGTTTTATATTTTGACACAATCCCAGTTGGCAGTAAAATTAAACTGACTAAAATCCTAGTCTCTGAAGCACTGGCAGATAACCATGGTGTTTCAGAATCTGCCATCCTAGTCAATTTCAGTTCTTGCTCATCTCTCTTTTTTTTGGCATCCAGCTGGTAGGGATCATAAACTATAAAGGATTGTGTCACTATTTTCATAAATCACTATATTAGATGGTGCCACTGGGTTGGCAGCCAAAACCAAATAAAGTCCAGAGAGATAACATAGAATAAGAGACTGGGATAGACACACACAAGAACTAATGACAATGCTGGGGGTAATAACAAGGGTGGTTAGAGGGAAAGAGAAGTGGAACAGATCAAAATAACCCTGAATAATGAAAGAGAGATGATGCCATTTGAAAGAAAAGCAGGTGAGAGTAGTAGGAATCTGCTTAAGATGACTAAGTAAGAACGGAAAGGGACATATAGCTCTTTGAACCAAAACACTGAGTGATGCATGAGAGTCAGGTACATAATTAAGAGGTCTGTTGTGTCTGTGTGATATAAATATTCAGGCAGCAATTCAATAAACTCCCAAATTTCTGATCTAGCATGATCTGGGCTTTGTTTATAGCCTGTATGGATTCTTGTGGTACAATCTTTTCTGTATTGTTCTAAAATCCAGGACAGGAATTAAGATTACTTAGGATATTACAATAGATAGCGTAGAAGTATGGAAGAGAGAGGCAAAATAGTGCAAGGGGAAAGGAGACAAAAAATTGCAATTTGCAGAGCTACAAAAGATGTGCTAAAAAATTCAGATTTTCCTGCAAAATTTAAAGATAAAAAGAAAAAAGCGCACAGAAAATAAATTCATCTTTGAAAGTCGTACCAAATACTCTACATTTTAAGCCATTTAGAAATTACAATAAATGTTTGAGATTTTCTGTTAGGAATTCATACTTAGAATTTCATTCAGAAACTGATTTTTTTTTAAGCTACATTGTCAAGCTTTCTTGATTTTTTTTTTTTTATCCCAGTGCAAGTCTTCTCTGTGCTACTTCTAATTGTCTCGTGAGAGTCGAATGGTAGAGTTAACTATGCAGAGATCCAAACTTTGAAAGCTTTGCAGTCCAGCAATTATGTATCATGAGTCTGGTTTACTGGACTCAGTTGGAATCCATACCTAAAGGAATTGTCCTTTGTGGGGTGGTGATTCTTTGAAACTACATTGTTATCATCAAGGAACCATCAACAGACATTCAGGGACTAGTGACCATGCCTCTTATGTACTTACAGGAATTTGAATGTAAAAGAAGGTCTTTCTGGGACTGCATGGTTTATAAATACCCCCCCTCACCCACTCTTCCAGTCAGCAGAAAGAGAATGTAGTGGTCTTCTACAGATCTGTTCCTAAGTGCTTCCTGCCTTTTCTGTCATTTTTAAGTTTTACTCCTCCTCCCCACATATTATAAGGGATCCCTTAAAGGGACAACGCCCCTTTTTTTCCAGGTAGACGGACAAAAACTTGCTTATATGAAAGTTGTGATGGGCACAATGAATGTATTACGTGTCTGTGGTGTTTATAACCCCCAAAATATTTAATGTATTACAACAACAGAAATACTCCCGTTAAAATGATGTTCAAGATGCAAAAGATAGATAATGCCAAATGTTGCCTGTCCTCTTGCAGGTTAAAAATAATAAATTTCATGATATTGTAACTGTGGGGGTGCTGACCCAAAACAGAGTAATGGGGCAGGGGTCTCAAGGCTGGTGGGTGGGTGTTTGCAGTATTGTCACTCTTACTTCTGTGCTGCTGCCTTCAGAGCTGGGCAGCCTGAGGGCAGCCACGAAGCTTCCTGCAGCCGGAGGAGGTTCCCGGAGATGGGTCTGACCCAGTCTTGGGAGCAGCCCATGCAGAGGAGGAAGAAGTCCTGTCCCTCCCCAGCCCATCCAGAACAAGCAGCTGGAGCCCGGTGCACAGTAGGAGCCCTGGCTGGAGCACCCTCAGCCCTGCCTCTCCCTGGCTCCAGGCCAAGGACTTAAAAGTTAAAGGGGCCTTAGGCTGGCTGTGTGTGGGGGGTGACCATGGCAACCCCCCCTCCAACCAGGACCTGGGCAGTCACTCATTCACCCACCTACGAGGCCAGCCCTGCCCCCCCACCAAGTGATGACCCCCATACCATGTCACCCTCACTTCTGCGCTGCTGCTGGTGGCAGCACTGTCTTCTGAGCTGGGCTCCCGGCCAGCAGCCACTGCCCTCCAGCCACCCAACTCTGTGAAATCTGGTCTCCCCTACAATAGCCAGATTTCACAGGGAAGATCAGATTTCATGGTCTGTGATGCATTTTTCATGGCCATGAATTTGGTAGGGCCCTAATTATGATTGATATAATCACATACTCTTTCTGTGCAGTGCTCTTGCTTTATTGTGCAGTTTAAATGATGCACCAGGAATGAGGCAAAGTTGGATGTGTATTGGTGGAAGCAAAGGTCTTGTAAATTATCTATAATTGTGTAATTAAAGACTTCAGTGGAGCCACCAATTTTCTTAAAGTTAAGCACATGTTCAAGTGCTTTGCTGGATCACATGCCATAGTGCTCAATACATTGCAGAACTGAGCCATATGTGGCCCTTTCCGAGTACTGTTGAGGATAACCGTTTGACTTCATGATCTAAGGCACAATAGGGACATAAAAAGAGGAGAAGGGTGAAGGAATGGAACATGATGCACAGCTTTTATTGATGAGATATGAGAAACAGTATAAAATCCTGGTCTGAGCAGTCAGTTATTTCACCCACCAAGAAACTAGCTGGAACTTGTAAATTGGTAAGACAAAGGAAATTCTGACCTCTTTTAGACTGAGAAGCTTTGTTCATTTATGTTGTGATGAAGGCAATATTTCCAGACTTCTCCATGCAAGCCTGTCTAGCTATTCCTTTGTCATTTTTTGCACCTTTGCTTTAAATGTATGTATTTAAAATTATTATTTATTTTGTGATCCTTATTTTCTCTCATAAACTGAATGAACATTTGTTGTCTAGACTTGTGCTGGGCCTCCTGACCTTAAGGGAGGCAGATACAGGAGTGACTAAGTCACTAGTTGAGTTGTGTGGGGTCATTCTCAGTGTATGAGAAAAAATGTATTATGCTGCCTCCCCCTGGAATCTGGACTCCCTGAGAAACCCACGGCTCTATCCATGATAATTCCTTGTCAGATTTCCCACTAACCTGTTCATAGCGATAGTAACCATTTTCCCACTGCAAAGTAGTGAAATCTGTTATTTCAAAGTGTGTCCTTAAAAACAGTGACTATAGAGAATAAAGTATACGGCAGAATGAGATTTGGTTTTTAAGTGAGTGATATCATTAGAGTTTGTGTAGTTAGCAGCTTTTACTCATTGAGTAAAACTGTATACAGTTAACTTAGGCTTGAATAGAGACTGGGAGTGGATGGGTCATTACACAAAGTAAAACTATTTCCTCATGTTTATATACCACCACCCCCTCCGCCCCACTGTTCCTCAGACGTTGTTGTCAACTGCTGGAAATGGCCCACCTTGATTATCACTACAAAAGTTTCCCTCCTCGCCCCCGAAAGCTTATGCTCAAATAAATTTGTTAGTCTCTAAGGTGCCACAAGTACTCCTATTCTTTTTGCGAATACAGACTAACACGGCTGCTACTCTGAAACCTGTCATTGAGAAGAGAGAGTGAAGTGAGTACTGAGATAAGGTTGCTCACTGTAGCTTGTGTTTGGTGGTTTTATTTGTGTGTTTGTATTGTAGGATGAATAATGGTAAGCTTGTTGAATCAGTTCTTAAACTTTTTTCTATACTAATGTAATAGTTCTTCAAGTCTTACATCAAATTTTCTTACATTAAAGTTTTCACTTTTATGTACGTTAATAAAAATGCAGTTCCTCTGATAAGATTTTAAGATGTATTTCATGATCAGTTTAGTATTTCTTGCTATTATTTCCCTTCCTTCCTTACAGTGGAAAATCTGCAAAAGGCACCACACTTGTATTTTTCAAACTAGATTACTTAGCCCATAAGAGGTGACTCAACGAGTCAACAGGCACAAGCTGACAAGGTGGGCAGAGATCTTGGCAAGCTCATACAAAATAAACAGCAATTAATTAACAGAAATATTAGGGTGGTCTGAATTTGCACAACAATCTTATGAGACAAACATTTGTGGTATGCAGTAGACACTCAGAACTGTCACTTATTTGAGAAACATTAAATGGGAAGAAGAAAAACTTACTGCAATATTTCTCTGTTCTTACACACTTTTTCCAGAGTCACTGAATAAATCAGTTTGCTCTGCCCAATGCCAAGAAAATTCCTCTCCTCATTTTTGCCTCATCATTGCCCCATTTTACACCTGCATTGATGGTGAGGCAGAGGACAGCATTTCTTCCATCCCCAGTAACATCCCCTTTGTCTCTTCCAGTCTGAACCGGTTTTCCTACTTTTGGCATGCAAGGATCCAGATGGATTCTTTTAAACTAGTTATGCACGTGTGTGCGAAGGCACAAGAAGTTTATCCCAGGACAGCAGAAAGTAGTTCAGTAGTAGGATATATTGAGAGAAGTGTATTCTTTGTGGTTATGTGACGCTGAAATTTCTTGGCTGTGGAACAAATTAAAGGTTGGATTCATCTTAATCAATAGAGTGTATATTGTAAAGTACACTCTTGCCCTATTTATTAAGAATGTATTTCCTTGTGCTGGTATTTAATCTGGCACGCCAAATGTTCATTTGCCTAAGGCTGAACTCCAGCACCATTGTCGTACTGATACATGTATGTTTATCCACTGTGATTTATAACTTCAGTCAATGCGCTTGGCCTTCACTGCACAGATTCTGAAAAGAACCAAAATTATGGCCACCGAAGCAGAACTGAAATTAATATGGGCCTTCATTTTTAATGTTTTTTCCCCTTTTAGTGGGTTTAGCATTTGCATCTCACTCCAACTGTTAGAATTTGCTGTTGTAGAAAAAACAATGTGTTTTGTATTATGCTTTCTCTTTACAGTACAGTTTACAGCTGCAAAAATATAATTTTAATTCAGACTCATCTGATTAGAACCATGTTGTGCTTCTAACCATAAATTTACCATATCCCACAAAGTTGATAGAAATGAGAAGTTTTTGATCTGTAATAAATTTGGGGGTGGGGGGGAGAGGGGGAAGCCTCCAAACCTCCCATGACTCAAGGACTTGTGTTTTCTGGGCTGTGATGTGGTGATCTTTTCCATTTTATCTCTAGTAGCTTATTATGGTTCAGTAACATCAGCATTTTTTAAACTGTTATGTAAACATAACTAATGATAGTTCAGGCAGCTATCTGAGTTATGAGCTCTTCAGTAGTCATTTTAGATTGTTATAGTTGATACTGAGCAGGCCTATATATTATGCTGTCAAATCACTGACTTGGTGTTTAATTCAAATTAATATAAAAAATCCCTTCTATTTTAATTGGCTTCACATTGCTTTTAAACCGTATGATTTTAACCTGACATAGATTGACTATGACAGGCTCTGCTGTAAAGCAGCAGCTCTGTAAAATAATTAAGGCATCGTGGAACACTTCCGCTTCAAAAACCTAATAATGCAAGGTTTGATAACATTTTATTTTGCAGCATAATGAATAAACCAGAATGAATTATGGCTTTGCTTTGACTGCTAAATGGAAGTAGAGCCTCATGGTTAGCTGTCGATGTCATGCCCAATGATCCCTAGTAAAAGCATGGAAATGGTTCTTTTCTCTACTAATTTTCAGTTCATCATAGCAATAATAAACTTCTTGGGTTTGAAATCACTTGGCCTTTGGCCTCATTCCTCACAGCACATCAGTGGAGTGTGCTAATTCCCTAGAAATGGCTGGTTTTGCACGACTATTTATTTACATCATTGTGCCTAAAGTTAATAGAAAAAATAAGTGCTTGTCAGATTCACATATGTACTTAGAGATCACTCACTACATGGATTTTTTTTCTGAAGCACGTGCTGCACGGTGAAGCTTTTAGGTTTTGTAAAGCACTGATTCATTTAAAAATACATTTTTTTGTTTCATATTTTGATACTTTCCTGTAGTTATCTTTTTATATTGATGATGTGGCTGAAGCAACATTATATGTAGGAATAGATGTACTTCATAATACAGTGCCATCTGGGCTTTCATGTAAGGGGTCCACTGTTGTCTTCCATATTATAAGTCATTTCTTCTCAGTGATGTATTTATTAATGTATAATATGTGTGTAAAATATACATTGACATGTACACATATATAAAATCATATAGCTATACATAGAAGGGTTGAGTGTGACTACTCTACCTCTGCACAGGTGTGTATTGGTGGTAGGAGTCACTCAGAAAAAGTCTCTTTTCTGTCATTGTTTCTTGCTCCCTTGTGTGGTGGTTAGACACAGTTTTACTCCTTGCCTTTCCTGAGTGCCAGGATTGTTCCAAGCTACAGTTCTTGGCTACCCTAGCATGGCGTCGGAGGAGAAGGTAGAGGCTGTATTGATTTCTAGGCTAGCACAGGGAGATGTATGCTACACTCTTGCAAAGAGGTCTCCTGTCCCTGAGGACACTGCCTGAATAAGTCTCTTATTGTAACCAATTTCTTAAAGCACAAATCTGGTCCAGTGAATATTGAGTATATTAGGATGATGCTGAGTTCTCAAGTGGCGGCTCTTCTCTCCCCACTTGCAGAGATTTCGGGGCCTGCAGAAAGGTACACAGCTGCTTATAGTCTAACTGTAATTGGTCTTCTGGGAGGAAGTGAAGTGTATGTGCGCATCCACATATAAGACAGCAAGAGGCAAGAAACAATCCTGATCTGAACTGATTACAGAAAGGAAATGAGCTGGGGAAGCAGGTAATGTTGGATCATATTAAAGTAGTTCTGTATTAAAATCACAAATGGGTTTGATTCCCCATAGTTTAAATTCCAGGGTATTACTAATTAAGAGGTCTCTTGGTTTTTGGTACTGTTTCTCTCCCTCTATGTGTGAAACTTGCAAGCTGCTAATTGTGTTAGTACATTCTAGGACAGAGTCTGTTCTCAAAGCAATTCTTTGTAACAATAACTACTCACACAGAGAGAGACTCAAAGCAATACTCTAACAACAGAAACAGCACCCAGAGACTCCCCGCCCTTTTGTTGTATTAATGTTGCTTTGTTAACAATTGTGATTAAAATAGAGATAGAGGATGTATGTGGATGGATGCTTGGTGTGGATAATAACTGAATGATCAGGGAGGTGCCAGCCTAAGAATGCAGTGTCCATCGGCTGAAGAAGGTGTCAAGTGGAAATAGCCAGAGGACCCCTGGAGAGCAGACTGGAATCCACCCAACAGTCTCAAGAATGGGAGAACCAAAGAACAAGATAACATCTGGCAGCACGGAGCTGTCAGGAATGTGACATCTGCTGATTGATTCAGCAACAGCATGATGAAGCAATTCCCATAGACTGGCATAGGAAGAAATTCCTATAAAAATGGACTCTAGAAAGTGAGAACTTTGGGGTCTGATTCTGCAAACCAACTTCCAGGAGCATCAGATGAGCATCTGACAAGGCCCTGCTCCCTCCTCATGTCCAGGCCACCTGGCCAGTGGCTTGGCATGAGCAACTCTAAGGCTGGTAACTATGATAAAACCCTTGCAGAACCTGTGTGTCTGTGTATGAATGAATGAATGTGTGAATAAATATGAGATTGAATGGAATGTTATAGCTATAACTAACTGCTTACTATGATTCTTTCTGTATTCACAATAATTGTGGTATTTTGCCTTTTCCCCTTTAATAAGATCCTGCTGGTTTTTATTTTATTGGTATAACAGTAACATCCCATAATCTTCTACATTGGATCATGAGGGAACTACAATTGGTTCCTTAACAACCCAATTCCCAGAGAATGATTCTCACTTCACATGAAGCTTCTATGAAACACTCAGTGATACCCTAGCTACTCATAGTTAAGACTGTAGAGTGCTACCTGCTGATACTACGTTCCTGAATGGTAGTTGTAGGACCAGGACTGTTCCCTAAGAAGAAAAGGCTTATCAATTTCAGTCACCTTCTGGTTGACTGGAAATAAAGATAATCCTAAGAAAGGAGGGAGTATAAAATATGTTACATGCATTTCTGAGATCCTAATATACCCAATGCTCTAGATTGCTGGTGATGGGTTACCCACCTTCCTTACTTGCCGTAGCACTAGCATAAAAGCAAATGAACATGAAACACTTTCCTATTTCTACTAAGTACAGTAGCCACATATAGGTATTTCCTACATTATAGATACCACCAAAGCTGCTTAAAATAGTTGTGCTGTGTTCATCACAATACAGGAGTCTGAAAGCTCGATTTAAAATCTACTGGCTGTGCCACAGGTAATGCAGCCAAGGAAATGTCATTGAAAGACCCCTAGCGTCACAGGTATCTGTATATGGAGGAGTTTTGTTAATGTTATTTCTAGAAGGAAATTTAGCTGATATCCATACAGAGCACAAGAAAATTCTGTCTGCAATTATCTCACAAAGAGCAAAAGTTGATGGAGAATTAATATTGAACATGTCTGAGTCAGATAGGGAAGTCTGCGTTTCAAAGAAGCTGCCAAAATTGAAATGTGCACTTTCTAAAACACATATAGCCCAAAACACTCTTCAAAAAATTAACAAGTTGTCTCTAAAAAAGCCAAAAAACATGTTTTCTTCATCTATATAGGGAAGTTTCTGATTTTGGAAAAATTTACCAGGGTAGCTGGAATAGTTCCTGAGATATGTTGGCTCGAAGGTGACTTTTCACTCACTGTCATCAGAGAATTATTGCATTTTATCCAGTAGAGCAGGTGGGATGCTGATCACAGTGCTGCTCTTATTAATCAGCTAGACCACTGAGTCTGGAAATGGGGGCTTCTTGATCCTAAGGCCCATGTGGGCGATACAGCATCCCCCTTAGATAGAAAACACCAGCAGGGAGATGGGGAGAGACATGCTGCTTTCCTCACTCGCATCATACTAAGTTTTTTAAATGAGCGACTATCCCAGAATGCTGGAGTTGTACTTGCTTTTAACAGTGGTTCTAGGGGTGACCTTGGGGATTACAGACCAGTGAGCCTAGCTACAGTACTAGGTAAAATGTTCACACAACGATGATTAAACATACAATTATCAACAACCTAGATGACCTTATATGGTGAGAAGTAAAAGTTCGGGAAACCTCCAGGGGCACTTTCTTGGATGCAGTGTGGCTCCTCTGTCACAGCCTTAGTTTAGGCCCTAAGTCACTGAGGGTGAAATTCTGGCCCCCCATTCACATTAGTGGGAATTTTCATCATGAGTTCCTCCTTTATTAGTATCTCATCTCTTTTACTTCAGCATCTGCACTATAAAGTTGGTTGGCCCAAAATGCAACATCTTTTTCTTATCAATTGGCAGAGCAGTACAGTTTGGTGGATAGGGTGCTATTAAAACAAACACTTCCACATTCTCTTTTCTTTTTTTTTCTTACACACCCATTTTCTCTGCCAAAAACAATGTTAGCTGTCCTGAATGTAGGAACAACCCTATAGTAAATAAAATAGTTTGCTCTCACAGCTGAATGGATTAAAAAATGCTGAGACAGCATGTTGTGGTGACCAAATTTTATACTAAAAGTATCTTCACTGGATCCTTTTCAAAGGGTCCTTCTCACGTTAGGCAACATCCCTGGTGTACCTTCCTGACACTGATTTCAGTGAAGTTACCTCAGGGATGAATTTGGCCCATTGCATTTGGTAGGTCCCCATTTACATAACCCAATAAATAACTGGCTCTTGTTATAAATGAGGAGAAGTAAGTAAATCTGTATAGCAGCTATCCATTAGAATGTCATCATCTGCGGCCAGTAGAACATAAAGTAAATAGTGTGTTAAATGTTACGCGTTCTGCTGAGATGGCACTGTTAATTCATTTCATAATGACACCTGTACTAAATCGATTGGCAGGAGCAGCAGCAAAGATAGGACCCTTCTTTTGAGTTACATCGGGAAAAGAACTGGTGCTGCTATTGTAGATTAATTTTCCAAAAGAACAATAGACAATTTCATGAAGTGCACAACAGGTTAACAAATATGTCTGTTTACTGAGCACTTGCTCAGTCGTCTGAATAAAAGGCCACTGTTGTGGGTCTCAAGTGAGGCACTCAGAAATGGAGGTACCCACATTTCTGGGCATTTTTTGAACGTTTGGCTTTAATGTATTCTGTGATATTCTGCAGTTATCCTAACAGACTCCCCAACTTGGAGCCACTCACTGCTTAGTATTTCTTCTTTTAAAATAATTTTGAAAGTGGTAAAGAAAAGATTATGGCCTATTTTTTGTGTTTGTTTCTTTAAATATGGGTGCCTAAAATTAGGCTTCTAACTACATGTATTTTAGAAACCTAAATATATGGCCTGACTTTCAAAAGTGCTGGGCATCCACAACTCCCAATGAAGCTCATGTACGTTTCAATTGACTTCAGTGGGAGCTTCCGAGTGCTCATCACTGTTGAAAGCCAGGCCACTTATTAGATGCCTAAATATAGATTTAGGAGCATAACTTTTTTTTGTCAAAAATTGGTGCCTACTTAATCTAAATGTTTTTACATTTTTACTCTTGAAAATAAACAAATTAAATGATGCATTTATGGATAGGGCATTTAAATCTGTTTAAAAAAAACTAACATAGACCTTAAAAAAATCATATAATTACTTTCTTTTTACATCTTTCCTTTAAAAAAAATAAGATAAGAAACAAGCATCACAACTCACTGACAGTGACATCAATCTACCTGGTTAATGTGTTGTTTCTATTCATGGGTGAAATTCTGACCCCACTGAAGTCGACAGGAGCTTTACCATTTCACTCCGTATCTTTAAAGTTGTTATCCTGCTGTGATGGAATTCAGTGGCAAAACTCCTATTTGTTTCAGGGGAAGGAGGATCAGGCTATTGAAAGTTATTTGGGAGAGTAACTCTGAAACAATGGATTTGAACTCAGTACTCTCTATATATATATATGAGTGCAGTGAGCGGGATTTGACCTGTTATCCTCAGTCTGTTGATTTGTGTGTGTTCATTATTCTAAAGTGTGTCTTAAGTCTCAGGTGCTTTATAAATAGTAAGAACACTTGTGTGTTCTTCATGAAGATTCCCTGAATTAAATCATTTATGGACAAGTAGAGGGATGCAGTTATTCCTGCTGGGATAGCAGGAGTTGTATGGTGAACAGCATTGTGTTTTACTCCTTCACGGTGAAATGATCTTGTTAGGCTTTGCAGGGGTAGAGGTCAGATGTATATTCGCCTTGCAAATGTATTATACCTAGAATATACAGGTTTCAGAGTAGCAGCTGTGTTAGTCTGTGTTTGCAAAAAGAAAAGGAGTACTTGTGGCACCTTAGAGACTAACCAATTTATTTGAGCATAAGCTTTCGTGAGCTACAGTAGCTCACGAAAGCTTATGCTCAAATAAATTGGTTAGTCTCTAAGGTGCCACAAGTACTCCTTTTCTTTTTTCTAGAATATACAGGAATTTGTTATTTTAAATATACTTAGAATTTCTTTAGGAATAAGAAAAAATTAAAATTTGGAATGAACAATGCTTTCCCTTTTCTTCCTCTCTTTGATTATTTTTTCTACACATACTGTACTCTTCCCCCCCCCCCCCCCAAGTAAGCATGACTAACGATGAGCTATGCACAATAGAGTTAGAGGCTGGTGAACAGGATAGCCCAGGATTACGGTAAATTGACATCCAGATATCTTTCTCTACAAAAAGCAGTGAGTTTCATATGTGAGCAATGTTCAGATTTTAGTGAAGTAATCTGTACAAAGTTGCTTGTTTATTATTTACCTTAGTTTGACATTTTTGACAGAGTATATGTGTACATAATTTTGATACTCTGTGAATAAAATCACGGTTTTTATGAGGAATTAATTATTTAGTTAAAATGCTAGGGATTTAGACATAGCAAACTTTACCCTGTATGCGATACGTGTAGGAGGATGGGATGTTAGATATTTTGGCAACTCTCAGGTTATACTTTTGTGGGTTTGTAATAGAAGTTTTTTTTCTGATAACACTGTGTGTTGTGCACTGTATTTAATACACAGTGACAAGCTGATAAAAAGCAAGAGGAATGAATTAAAGTTCTTGTCTAGTGCTAGAGAAATTCTGTCACTGACCGTTAGGTTTTCCCTTTACATTATCTACACCACAACTTGATACTGTCTATGTATGTGCCAAAATTATCTGGTTTTGTTTAATAGCAATTTAAAGAAAAATACGGCATAGAGGAGTTAAGATGAAATGATAAACGGAAAAGATATGAGACATGCTATGAAAACTTTTATAATATGTACAGCTGCGCAAATTTGATTGGAAAAATTTGATGTTTGGTTACAATTTGCAGCGGTGGCAATGCAAACAGTGTTTGAAATAAAAAACAGTAGATGTTAGAAAGAATATAATCTTCCACTGCCAAAACTGATATTGTGCTGTATTAGTAGCTGGTAGCAGAAACAGATTAATAATAGAGTATATTTAAAGAAAAACTCCAATGCAATATAAGAGATTCTAATCACAAATAAGAGTAAGAACATAAGAATGTCCATACTGGGTCAGACCAATGGTCCATCTAGCCCAGTATCCTATCTTCTGACAGTGGCCAATGCCAGATGCTTCAAAGGGATTAAACAAAATAGGGAAGTTATAAAGTAATTCATCCCCTGTCATCCATTCCCAGCATCTGGCAGAGTCTTAGGGACACCCAAAGCATGGGGTTGTATCCCTGACTATCTTGGCTAATAACTATTAATGGACCTATCCTCCATGAAGTTCTCTAATTCTTTTTTGAACCCAGTTATTGCTTTGGCCTTCACAACATCCCCTGGCAATGAGTTCCACAGGTTAGTACTCATTACCAAAGTTTGCACAATTTGGTCCTTACACAAGTCCTGGATCTGCAGCAGTTAGGATGAGTAGCACTTACTCAGATGAGTAGTCCCAATGATTTCAATATTGCAGAACAAACCTTGAGTTAATTTTGAACTATCTCAGGTCCCAGGTAAGTGGCTTCTACACACATGGGACTCTCGGTTGATTGAAAAATAGTATCAGAGCCAGGGTAGCTGCAGAAGTGAGCTCTTAAAACTGAGCTACGACGTTTTCCTTTAATAAAAACAGAAGGAAGAAAGACTGAAAAGAGCTCAGAAAATCTTGGAAACAACATTAGCAAAGGCTGTTGTTGATTCTTTACTGGACATACGGACTACAGTCACAGCCTCACTCTGCTAGATACAAGATACTCAGTTGCAGTGAGTGAATAGTGTACATATACATTTCCCTTACTGTCAGAGCAGTGTGACAAATGCAAGGATTCTTGCACAGCTTCAAGGAAAGGAAGCTTTTTTTCCCTCCAAACCATTGTAGGTTATCTAATATAAAGCTACTATAAGAAGTCCTCCAGAGTGATGTCAGACAAAAATCTTCATGAGAAGTGGGTAGCTGTAATTTTACCAACAGTAAATGAGAAAATAAAATGGGGCCTGTAGTCCAAAATATCAAAGTGAAGAGGTTTTCCTCTGTTAGAGTTCATACTTTAAGAACCAGTATCACCCGCAGTCTAAATCCACTGGCTTTACACTAGGGACGAACTTGGCAAATCCATTGACTTGAATAGAGAAACACCAGGGATAAATTTGGACAAAGACTGCTTTCTTCAGATGTATTCCTTCAAGGCCTGGTGTACACTTTGAGTTTGTCGGATTTAGCAGCATTAAATCCAAATTAACCCTGCACCCGTCCACACAACGAAGCCATTTTTTCGACATAAAGGGCTCTTAAAACTGATTTCTATACTCCTCCCCAATGAGGGGATTAGCGCTGAAACTGACATCGCCATTTTGAATTAGGGTTAGTGTGGACGCAATTCGAAGGTATTGGTCTCCGGGAGCTATCCCAAAGTGCACCATTGTGACCGCTCTGGACAGCACTCTGAACTCGGATGCACTGGCCAGGTGTACAGGAAAAGCCTCAGGAACTTTTGAATCTCATATCCTGTTTGGCCAGGCGAGCTCATCAGCACAGGTGACCATGCAGTCCCAGAATCGAAAAAGAGCTCCAGCATGGACCGAACGGGAGGTACTGGATCTGATCGCTGTATGGGGAGAGGAGTCCGTGCTATCAGAACTACGTTCCAAAGACGAAATGCCAAAACATTTTTAAAAACCTCAGAGGCCATGAGGGATAGAGGTTACATCAGGGAGGCAACACAGTGCCGTGTGAAACTTAAGGAGCTCAGACAAGGTACCAGAAAACCAAAGAATCAAATGGACGCTCCGGGACAGAGCCCCAGACATGCCGCTTCTACGCTGAGCTGCATGCAGTTCTGGGGGGGGCGCCACCATTACCCCACCCTGTCCGTGGACTCCGATGATGGGGTACACTCTGCCATGGCTGAGGATTTTGCAGATGGGGAAGATGAGGAGGAGGAGGACAAGCTTGGGGAGAGCACACAGCACACCGTTCTCCCCAGCAGCCAGGATCTTTTTATCACCCTGACTGAAATACCCTCCCAACCCAATGAAGCCGGAGAAGGGACCTTTGGTGAGTGTACCTTTTAAAATATAATACATGTTATAAAAGCAAGTGTTTTTTAATGATTAAGTAGCCCTGAGGACTTGGGACGCATTCGTGGCCAGTACTGCTACTGGAAAAGTCTGTTATCATGTCTAGGGATTGAGCAGAAATCCTCCAGGGACATCTCCATGAAGCTCTCCTGGAGGTACTCTAAAAGCCTTTGCAGAAGGCTTCTGGGGAGAGCAGCCTTATTCCGTCCTCCATGGTAGGACGCTTTACAATGCTATGCTAGTAGCAAGTAATCTGGTATCAGTGCATGACAAAGCTTGGCAGCGTATGGTCCCGGTGTTTGCTGGCATTCAAGCAACATCCATTCTTTATCTCTCTGTGTTATCCTCAGGAGAGTGATATCGTTCATGGTAACCTGGTTGAAATAGGGAAATTTGATTAAGGGGAGATTCAGAGGTACCCATTCCTACTGGGCTGTTTGCCTGTGGCTGAAAAGAAATCCTCCCTGCAGTTAGCCACGCGGTGGGAGGGGGGGCCATTGGCGCTGAGCTGTTCGCGTTTGACTAGCAGGGATCTTTCCTGATACCAGCCAGACAGTAGGGGGACAGGAAAAGCGATCATCCCAGAGAATTGGATGGGGGGTAGGGGTTTACTGCTGCTGCACGTTAACAGGAAAACTGCCGCAATAAATGGCCAACTCAACGGGCTTTGCTTCATATGGGAAAGGAGGGGGCTGCTGTTATGAAGGTTGCAGAAGCCGAAAGACTGTGGCTTACCATGGGCGCCTGCAAGCCGAATTCTGTTGCCCGGCCCTGCATTTGTGATCTCTAACACCAAAGCCGCTGGCACTCAATATAAGATGCAAAATGCGACCTTGTACCAAAATCACGTGCGCTATGTAATATGAATAGCGTTGTTCACCATGAAAGAGTATAGCCATTGATCTGTAAAATGTATCTTTTTAAATATTTCACTCCCTTTTTTTCCTCCAGCAGGTGCAAATGTTTCAAGTCTCCCTCCTCCGTCCCAAAGGATATCTCAGATAAGGGGGTGAAAAAAAAGTACGTGCGATGACATGTTCTCTGAGCTCATGCAGTCATCCAGCACTGACATAGCTGGGTGGAGGGACACAATAGCAGTCTACAGGATGGTGGCCGATGAACGTGAGGAGAGGTGGCGGCAGGAAGATCAGAGAAGGCATGAGGAAATGCTGGGGCTACTGCGGGATCAAATGAACATGCTCCGGCGTCTGGTGGAGGTTCATGAACGGCAGCAGGATCACAGACTGCCGCTGCAGCCCCTGTTTAACTGTCCTCCCTCCTCCCCAAGTTCCATAGCCTCCTCACCCAGATGCCCAAGAACGCGGAATGGGAGGCTCCGGGCACCCAACCACTCCACCCCAGTGGACAGCCCAAGCAAAGGAAGGCTGGCATTCAACAAGTTTTGAAGTGGCCTTTTTCTTCCCTCCTATTATCCCCCCACATTCCACCTGGGTTACCTTGTGAGTTATCTCCCTATTTTTATAATCAATTAATAAATAATACATGTTTTTTTAAATGATAGTGACTTTATTTCCTTTGCAAGCAAGCTGTGATCGAAGGGGGGAGGGCGGGTGGTTTACAGGGAATTTAGAGGCAACTGAGGGGGTGGGTTTTCATCAAGGAGAAACAAACAGAAGTGTCACACAGTACCCTGGCCAGTCATGAAACTGGTTTTCAAAGCTTCTCTCATGCGCACCACTTCCTGCTGTGTTCTTTTAACTGCCCTGGTGTCTAGCTGCGCGTATTCAGCAGCCAGGCGATTTGCATAAACGTCCCCCTTACTCTCACAGAGATTGTGGAGCACACAGCAAACAGCAATAACAATGGGAATAGTAGTTTCACTGAGGTCTGAGCGAGTCAGTAAACTGCGCCAGCGACCCTTTAAGCATCCAAATGCACACACTACCACCGTTCTGCACTTGCTCAGCCTGTAGTTGAACAACTCCTGACTACTGTCCAGGGTGCCTGTGTACGGCATCATGAGCCAGGGCATTAAGGGTTAGGCTGGGTCTCCAAGGATAACTATAGGCATTTCAACATCTCCAACAGTTATTTTCTGGTCTGGGAAGTAAATCCCTTCCTGCAGTCATTTAAACAGACCAGAGTTCCTGAAGACACGAGCGTCGTGAACCTTTCCCGGCCATCCCACGTTGATGTTGGTGAAATGTCCCTTGTGATCCACCAGTGCTTGCAGCACCATTGAAAAGTACCCCTTGCGGTTTATGTACTGGCTACCCTGGTGGTCCGGTCCCAAGATAGGGTTATGCATTCCGTCTATAGCCCCACCACAGTTAGGGAATCCCATTGCAGCAAAGCCATCTAGTATGACCTGCACATTTCCCAGAGTCACTACCTTTGGTAGCAGCAGCTCAATGATTGTATTGGCTACTTGCATCACAGCAACCCCCACAGTAGATTTGCCCACTCCAAATTGATTACCTACTGACTGGTAGCTGTCTGGCTTTGCAAGCTTCAACAGGGCTATTGCCACTCGCTTGTGAACTGTGAGGGCTGCCCTCATCTTGGTATTCTTGCGCTTCAGGTCAGGGGAAAGCAAGACACAAAGTTCCATGAAAGTGCCCTTATGCATGCAAAAGTTTCGGAGCCACTGGGAATCATCCCAGACCCGCAACACTGTGCTGTCCCACCACTCTGTGCTTGTTTCCCGGGCCCAGAATTGGCGTTCCACAGCATGAGTCTGCCCCATTAACACCATGATCTCTGTTAGGGGGCTTATTCCTTCACCCACTTACTTCCCTGGTCCTTCTCGCATGAGCAGAGAGCAACAATACCCCAAGTCCAAAGGTGCAAACAATTCTATGTTTATTGGGGTGAACTTCCAGCAAGCATGATTCCAGTTTCCTTCCTTAGTGTCCCCCTTCCCAGCTCTGACACCACAGAGCCTTACACCTGTGTCCCTGTTCCCATTCCTGCCCTTAGCCAAACATGATTCTAATTTCCTTACCCCATTCCCTGATCCCATTTCCCCCTTTAGCAAAACATGATTCCAATTTCCCCACCCCTGTTCCCATTTCCCTTCCCCACATCCACACCCACTCATTTCCTGATTGACTGCAGACTATATAGTAAAACTTGAGTTCTGCTTCGCTATACCTTAACCAATCATTTTCCTGAAATTTAACTAACCAATCCTAACATATTGTAACATGATTATGTAACCAATTATATCCCACCACCTTAATTAGTTTACACCCAGCAAAATTAATTATACAGCAGACAGAAACCATCACAGAACCAGACAGATTATACAGACAAACAATAGCAAAGTGGGAACTATAATGACAAAACAATACAGAAGTGATGATTTCACATCCCAGCTATTGATAAGTGAGTTCTTGCCAGACAGGATGCTCTCAAACTAAGTTTCCTTTTACATCTTCTTGGCACTTCCCTTTCTCTGGAGGTGACAGGCATTATCAGGACAGGATTGTATTCCTAACAGCCCAATAGCACCTTATTTCAATGTGACTAGTTTGGAATGTGAGGTGATCGTTCGCTTCCCAGCTTATGACTGCCTCTGTTGCTTAGCCAAAGGCCTTAGCCTAAGAACAGGGCCTCAGACTGTCACAGTAAGAGAAGAACCTTACATTGGCAGACAGTGATTTTGATTCTTTCTTTTATACCTCTATAACTAGCCAAGTGATAAGAATACACCTTAATTCTTAGAGTATAGGCCTTTACAGACAGGCCTGAATATCTATATCCTAACAATCTCCAAATTGCGGGGGAACGCAGTTTTAGAGAAAAGTGTGTTCATGTCCTCATCACCGTGCTGCCATCGCCTACTCGCCTGGGTTTTTGGGTGCTGGTTCTGCATACACTGCACGATAATGCGCGAGGTGTTTACAATGGTCATAACTGCTGTGGTGAGCTGAACAGGCTCCATGTTTGCCGTGCTATGGCGTCTGCTCCTGCTCGAGCAATCCAGGGAAAAGGGCGCGAAACAATTGTTTGCCATTGCTCTGGCGGAGGGAGGGGCGACTGACAACATGGCTTATAGGGTTGGCTTACAGGGAATTAAAATCAACAAAGGGGGTGGCTTTGCGAGAAACAGAATGGCCCCCTCAAGGATAGAACTCAAAACCGGGTTTAGCAGGCCACTGATTTCACAGAGGGAGGGAGGAGAAAATGAATACAAAACAAATCTGGTCTATTTCTTGTTCTGATCCACTTCATCTATCTTTGTACATCTTGCTGGCAGCAGATTGTGCAGTACAACCGCTAGCCATCGTCCTCTCCTGGGTGTTCGGCAGAAGACGGTGCAGTATGACTGCTGGCCATCGTCTTCTGCTGGCTGCAGATTAAAAGACAGTGCACTGCTGGTAGGACTGAATCGCCATGAGACGAAACTTAAAAGGGAAATGACCTGGCTGAGTCACTCCCATGTTTGCCCAGGCACCCCTGACCTCATCGAGGTCAGTTAAAAGAGCACCCTGGACTACTTCGATGACGGCTACCAGTCATACTGCACTGTCTGCTGCCAAAAGGCAATAAACTGCTGTTGGGTAGCAATGCAATACTGCATCTGCCAGCACCCAGGAGACATACGGTGATGGTTATCTGAGCGGCTCCATGCTTGCTGTGGTATGGCGTCTCCACAGGTAACTCAAGAAAAAAGGCGCAAAACGATAGTCTGCCGTTGCTCTCATGGAGGGAGGGAGGGAAGGGGGGCATGATGATATGTATCCAGAACCACCTGTGACAATGTTTTAGCCCCATCAGGCACTGGGATTTCTACCCAGAATTCAAATGGGTGGTGGAGACTGCGGGAACTGTGGGATAGCTACCCACAGTGCAGCGCTCCGGAAGTCGACGGTTGCCTCTGTTCTGTGGACACACTCCGCCGACTACATGCACTTAGAGTATTTTTGTGGGGGGACACACAATTGACTGTATAAAAACCCTTTCTATAAAACCGACTTCTATAAATTTGACCTAATTTCGTAGTGTAGACAAGGCCCAAGAGAGCAAGAGGGGGAAACCCTTTTGCTCTCTTCCAAGTTGTGTACGGCTCTGTCATTTGCGTCCCCTTAAAGTGCTGGTACACTTGTTCAAACTTTGCAAACTGCCACGTTGTCTGATGGCTCTATTTCCTGAAATCCTGACAGTTTATGCAAAGGCATCTGGCTGTACTGGGGGAGCAAGCCTTAAACCGGCCAGCTCCTTTTAGGATTCTCCCCCCTCACCTCCCATCAAAGTTACCAAAATTGTTTTCTAATCTGTTTCGTTCTGGACCTTTTTTGGTTTTTTCTGCCATAAATTTTCAGCAGTGAACATCTCATACTAAGAAGATGGATGGGTTGGTGCATATTTCTGATGTGAAACATTTGCAATGGTTTTGTTTGATTGTTTTAATTCCACCTTTACAGTCTGCAGCGTGTGGTTAAAAGTGATCCTGCTGCTAACTGCCTGTATTTTCCTTGAGCGAAACTGCTTAATTTCTGCTTTGTGGAAATTTAGGAGACTCAGATAGGTAGGAAAAACAAAGGAAACATGGCTGAAGATTTTGTTGGCGGCTTTCAGGTCTGAGAATAACAAATGAAACAGTATTGTTTGACTTACTTCCAAAAGGGAAGAAGAGCTTCTTTGAAATAAAAAGCTATAAAGTGATCTTCTTTCTTTGGAAGAAAAAAACATTGTGTAATCTCCAGGATTTAAAACTGGAATTGGTTGTGTAATTACTGCTGAGACCTATCATTCACTGAAAGTCTTGACAGTTCTTGCATTAAGCTTCTTGTGAAGGTGAATTTTCAGTGCATTTAGTGAATGTGTTTTAGACAAGTTTTTATAAGGAAAAATAACAGTGGAAAAAATGAAACCCTGCAAATCTTAGGAACATCTGCACATAGGCACCTTGCTGCTGGCATTCCTCCACCTTTGGTCCCTGGAAGCACTGCTCAAGGGAGCCACTCCCCCAGGGACTCTGTCCAGCCCTGGCTGACCTTGATGGGGGTGGAAGCTGGAAAGCGGGGCTCCCCTGTAGGAAGGAAGCTCCATGGTGAAAGTACTACATCTGTATAAAGACAATCATAGAAAATCAGGGTCGGAAGGGACCTCAGGAGGGCATCTAGTCCAACTCCCTGCTCAAAGCAGGACCAATCCCCACCTAAATCATCCCAGCCAGGGCTTTGTCAAGCCTAACCTTAAATGAGGAGTCTGGTGGCACCTTAAAGACTAACAGATTTATTTGGGCATAAGCTTTCATGGGTAAAAAACTTCTCTGAAGAAGTGGGCTTTTTACCCATGAAAGCTTATGCCCAAATAAATCTGTTAGTCTTTAAGGTGCCACCGGACTCTTTTGTTATTTTTGTGGATACAGACTAACATGGCTACCCCTCTGATACATCTGTATAATTTTTCCGGAGCCCACAAAGGGATGATGTGCATCCACTCTTCTTCTCACCTTGCCTCTGCCCTACTCTACTCAACGCGAGTCCTCCCACAGTTTCCTTGCCTGCCATGAAACCAAACCCCACAGAGGGCCACCTGTGGATTTTGGGGATGGTTTCATAAAGGTGACTGACCCCACTCTTTCTGTGCATGCTAGTAGGGGGACATCAATGTACAAAGCGGACTCTGGACTAGAGCAACACAAAATGACCCTTTTTAGCTAAAGCACCAGTAATCCATATTTATGGATTATAAATGTGTTCAAAATCGAGACTCAAGAACAGTAGCTAAGGGATAAAATGCCATATTGTTTGTTTTAGAAAGATTTCAAATCGTAAAAGCTTTCACTTGCAGAAAGCTGCCTGGCTACTAATAAGCCTACAGTACTGATGGAAGTATCTACGCAAGCAAGCTTTCTAGTTTACTTTGCGCTTCCCCATATACAAAACAAACAGACAGCTAATGATTGGGTAAATACAGTGGGACTGTACTTTGTGCACTGCATGTTCTAAGCTTGAGTGTTTTGGTCCGTCTTTTGTTTGTCTATTTTTATACTCTTTCACAACCACATTTTGTAATAATGGAACATTAGAGTTCCTAGTACAGTATGGAGACCTAACACAAGGAATGTATTATGCACACTTTTTTCAACCTGAAGAGTTCTCCAGTGCCAATTATTTTTGGCTTTTATTATATTATACTAATAAAATATGAACAGTGAGGGGATTTTACACTGTATGATTCGCTCATGCAGGGGTGTGTGTCCAAAGCAAAACAAAATGTGAAATTGAAAAAAAAGCATCAATCAAATTTTGGCATATCCATTTTCTTTTTTTCCTTTTCTCCTTTTTTAAAATGAAATCCTTACATAAATTTCTTAAATTTACAAGAGCAACAGTTCTAGGTGAAAAAATTCCATTGGCTTATAACTCTTGCCAGTTGTGACTTTTGTATTCATCCACAAAAACCACATTCAAGTAGTATGAAGAATCTGACTTAGACGCCACAAAAGCAAATCAATTCAGAGTTTAAAACCAGGCTGATTCTTGGGCTTCTATGTGTTCCATTTTTCCTAGGTCTTGTAGCACATGTACAGAAGTGATGGCATTTCTTTTGCAACATGAACAACCAGGCCGCAAGCTGCAGAGCTGGAGTACATGAATTTGAAATCTTTTTGTAGTTCTACTAATTTTAGCTTTCACTATTGTAGCTTCATAGGTCAGAGAGTGACCCTGGGAATCATTATCAAAACAAACTTGGATCCCTGTTAAAATAAAACAAATATTAAAGGAAAAATGTTTATACATACTTATTTGATGTGAAAACTATGTGCAATTAACTGCATAGATTATGCTTAACGTCTAGTACAGGGTTGGTAATTTATAAATCTATATTAATAACCATAATATAAAGAACAAAATGCTAAACAAATTCAGTCACTTTTGGATCAGATTACAAAATTAGATGAGGGGAATGGGTAGATGAAATCAATCTCAATTTTTGTATTGAGACAGTGCCTCATAAAGCTTTGCTAGAATAATTCGTTCATATTAGCACAGTATAAGTACAATGAAATAGACTGAGAACTGGGTAAAGGCTATAAGGAAAGAATCATCTGTGTTAGACTCAGTTTATTTAACATCTTTATTAATAATCTGGATGGAATAAGAAAGAAAAACATGATCACAGATGATATTTCATAAATTCTCCATTTTTAGTTTTTAGAGGACAGAGGTTTTGATATTCAGGGGCATATCAATTAGATACACTTCTACAACTAGTGCAGAAAGGGTTCTGAACAGGGACTCAAAAGACACTCTTTTATTTCCTGGCTCACCCACAGATTTCCCTTCCAGTCCCACATTTCTGTGATTCTATGATATCCTGTGTGAGCTTGGACAAGTCACCTAATCTATCGTGTGCCTGAGCTCCCCATTGATAAAATGGGAGTAATACTTCCCTACTTCAACAAAGTGTAGGATAAAAAAAATCCTTTTATGATTATGAGGCACTCAGATACTATGGTGATGAGAGCTGTATGAGTACTTAGGGAGGGAGGTAGATAGTGACATGCATAGATACATGGTTAGAGAAATATTTTGTTTTGTTCAAAATAGTACGACAGTTGAAGTAAGCTTTGCCAACAAAGATTTCAGGTGATTTATGAAACAAGTTAATTCCAGTATCATTCAATGTGATATAGCTTGACATCAATCTCTCTCCTCAATAAAATTCTAACAACTTTTGTCTTCCCATTTATGAAAGTGTACTGTCTGTTCATTTTTCAAAAGGTGTTTCATTATTATTGCCAAAGTTTCCTTGGCGTCTTCTTTCATATCTTCCCCCTTTTGTCCCTGACACTCTGTCTAAAGATTCTTTTGTTGCTTCTATTTCAGAAGGGCACACACTGATATATTCTGTATTGATTGTAGAACAGTGTTGAAATTAAGGCTTTCATCCACCCTTATTGAATTTCATTCAGTTTCTTTACAAAGTCAATTCTCTATTTTTTGCAAACACTGTTTGTGGCACTTGGCGAAGCAGTAGAATCAGATAAACATTAAAAGGAAGTAAAAACTTTTTTTTCCTTTGCCTTTATCTGTGACATACCTACCTACTACTACCTACTACTTATCTGGCATTTAAAATGTTGTCTACTGGAAAAATTGCTAATTCACTGGTATTTGATTTGTGAGAAGTGCATTTTAATTTCAGGTTATTCAGGTGCTAAACTGTTCATTGATCTTTTTATCTTAAGGGAAAGTATGTTTATAGTGTAGTTTATGAATAACAGCTGTGTTTTCCTGCCAAGGGGCTAGTAAGAGGCTAATTTTTTTGTTTTCTCTTCATTTGTATTCATGTAGAGTTAAAAAAAAATTCTAGACTTTTTAGGCTTCCCCTATAATTTGCTTTCTCCTTTTGTGCATTCCTCCATGTTTCTCTCAACACTCAGTTTTCTTTCTGCTCTCTGTTGTGTTTAATGTTTTTTCAACTGTGTAATACTGAAAACACACCTTGGCCAGCAGTTTTTCTTTATGTTGGCTGAGGAAAAAAATGCTGGTTTTGGAAGCACTATGTCAGCATAGTAATACCCACAGCCTGCTTTACATCATAAAGATGCAAATCCTCCATGAGCCCTGATTCAGCATGGACAGTGTGGTTTTTCAGTCAAAGGGAGGTGAGCACAGCAATGGGATGCAGGGTAGTGTGGCCATACTGCTTGTATATTATCTAGCTGGGGAGGTGGATGGGCTTACCTACACTCTGTTGTGCAGAGCTTTTTGGAGAAAGCCCAGGGAGGAATGAGGGCAAAGGCAGTGAATCTGCCACTACTTGGACTCACTCTTCATTTTCTTTCTTCTCAACACGTGGGTGAGCGATATTGCTGCCACAAAGACTACTGGATTTGTGGATTTGTGCTGGAAATGGCCCACCTGTTGATCACTTTAGATAAGCTATTACCAGCAGGACAGTGGGGTGGGAGGAGGTATTGTTTCATGATTTCTGTGTGTATATAAAGTCTGCTGCAGTTTCCACGGTAAACATCTGATAAAGTGAGCTGTAGCTCACGAAAGCTCATGCTCAAATAAATTGGTTAGTCTCTAAGGTGCCACAAGTACTCCTTTTCTTTTTGCGAATACAGACTAACACGGCTGTTCCTCTGAAACAAAGACTACTGCAGCTCTGATGCTGATGAAATCAAGTCTGTCACATATCTCTGCTGCTTTTCATGAGTTACCTTTCTCCGTCCAATTCCCATGGAAATCCCCAGTGCACACTGTGTGAGTTGAGCTAGCAGAGGTTCCCACCGCTTTATTGGCCAGGAATGGTGAACCGTGGCCACTGGGAGCTGCGAGCAGCCATACCTCTGGATGCTCAGGTAAACAAAGTGTCTCACGCCTACCAGGGGCTTACCCTGAACAAGCCATGAACTAAGTCTGGGAACCCCTGAGCTGTGGGCTACAGGAAGGATTTGGTCCCAATATTATACCTGGCACTTTAAGCACATCAGAGAGCTTGGATTGGCACAACATTTATATTAGTTTCTTTTAAAACTTTTGCCAATCCAGGAAATAATATGGAGGCATGGCTAGTCTCAAACCCAATATGCCAGATCCCCATCTTCCAACTTCTCCCGAAAGGTCATTCACTCTATGACATCTACAAACAGTAAATCATGGTGAATATCTTTACCTCCTACAGTTTGCGCTGGAGAAGAAAATAATTAGATCAAAAGACCTCCCACCCCTAAACAGGTAATTCAAGTTAATTCCCTCTTCTGGACCTCAAAAGGCAGGTTTACACTGCCACATATGTTGATATAATTACGTCGCTGAGGAGTGTAAAAAAAGCCACCTCCCAAGCGGCACAATTAACGCAACCTAAGCGCTGGCCACACCAGCACTATGTCAGTGGGAGAAGCTCTCCTGCTAACATAGCTTCCGCCTCTCACAGAGGTGGAGTAATTATGCCAACAGGAGAGCTCTCTCCCATCAGCTTATAGTGTCTTCGCCAGACGTGCCACAGTGGCACAGCAGAGCTCTTCTAGGATAGACTAGCAGCTCTTGACTTTCTTGTACCTGTTGTTTAGACTGTACGTTATTTGGGGAAGGGATTGTATTCAGATGTGTGTCTAGCACAGTACTAAGCACATTACTGGCACTTAACTAATAATACATGAAGCGAAAAGAGCAGATACACGCAGCAGTATATTTTTCCACTTCATCTTGCTTTTCTTTCTTTGAATCAAGAGTGCTTTGTGTATTGTAAAGCACCAGAAGGCTTTATAAAATGTTTCTATGATCCTAGGTCGACAACTGTATTATGTTTTTCAATTTTCAGGAGTTCTATTGCAAAAAGATAAAATGTCTTTTCTTAAAAGATATGGCTGTGTTCAGCCAGTAGCAGTGCTAAGGAATCTTAGCTTTATAAATGGACCAATACAGTCTTTTTACTTGCTAGCTAAAAGGGAAGATGCTGGATTGGAATTACAACTTCAATCAAAGTAGTAAAATAGGATGGGCATCTAAGTGTCTGGTATGATTAACAAGTCTATTAGTGCCTAGATACTGTGGGGATGGGCATCCTAGAAATATCTTAGAAAAATAAAGGCCCTGTGGTTTGATGTAGTGAACAATGGTGGCCACAGGAAACTGGGTGCAGTTCCCTGATCCTCAGCCACCCAGCCATGGCAGAAGATAAAGCATCAAGGGCCTACGCTAACTGCTACCACTTGCAGATCTGTAATGGACCTTCTGTCAATGGAGGATCAGACATAGTGGGGATCCACTTCACCATGTCCCCTCCTGCTTATGGAGTACAAACTAGTATAGCAGATTGGAAAATCCAGCCCACCGAAGTTTATCAGTTTATGTATTTGTTCTAAAATGAATTTCTTGATAGATAAAACCTTGTTACTTGTGAGCAACATTAATTACAATGGAAATAAAGGGAAATTCCTGAAAGCATATTTGTGAAATTGATCTGTGACAGTTATAGTTCAAATTATGAAAAGATTTAGTCACCATCTTGAGAGAGAGAGAGCTTGTGCTGTACACTGTGTTAGCATTTCTCGCCTCCTAAATTCTTTATCTCTAATAGTCTTTCAAGAGCACGCATTAACAATCAAGCCGATTTCCTCTTACTTAAATAGTTTCTCAGTGATGTTTACATGCTTCTCTGTAGGATTCACTTACTGACAGGATTTCAAAGGATACTATTAAAAAAGTAATTGAGCCAAGTGAAGGTTGATAATTTTTGAGAGAAGGAAACAGTTTGTTTAAAAAAATCAAAAGGGTTGGGGCTCAAGATGAATGCAGGGGTCTATATTAGGGGATTCCTGGTTTGTCCTTTGTGATGCAGATGTTTGCTTGTCAGGTGGGTTTTGTTTATCCATTTTTGTTGTTCTTTTTCTTATTGTTAATCTTTATTTTAATTATCCCCATTCTCTTTTCTCTCACTCAGCAACTTTCAACTTATTTGATCTATTTTTTCAAAAGTCCTTAGAAGGAAAACAGTCATCTGGCCTCATTAAAAAGATAATATTAAAAATACACTTCCTTGAGGTATAACAAAAATGTATTAAGACACAAACACTAGTTTATCATTAACTCAGACCATAATTACCCTTCTGTAATTATTTTGTTTTATGGAGGTGCAAATAATCTGCGCTCATCTTGACAATACCATTTATATTGCTAATGCCTAAAATGAGTGTGGTACAGAAATAGGTTTGCTGAATTCAGCACAAAATATGCACAGCTTTTTGAGCCATGCAAGCACTGAAAGAATATGGGTCAGACCAGTGGTTCTCAAACTGTGGGTCGGGACCCTAAAGTGGGTCGTGACTCAGTTTTAATGGGGTCACCACGTCTGGCTTAGACTTGCTGGAGGCATGGCCCAAGTCTGAGGGCTACAGCCCTTGTCGGTAAGGCTCAAGTTACAGGCCCCCTGCCTGGGGCTGAAGCCCTTGGGCTTCGGCTTTGGCCCCCTGTCCTGGGGAAGTGGGGCTTTGGCTTCGGAGGGCCCAGGCTTCTGTCCCCCCGGGGTCCTGTAGTAATTTTTGTTGTCCGAAGGGGGTCACGGTGCATTGAAGTTTGAGAACCCCTGGGCTAGACTGTGCATCCGGTGATCATATTGGTAAGCAATTATTGACATTGCTGGGGCTGCCTGTGTGAATAAATGCTCACCAACAAGAGTAAATATTGCATAATTGAGCCCCATCAATGCTGGCTATGCATCAGTCTGATCTCTTCAATAAAAATGTTGACTAACAATTGAGGAGGAAGAAATTACATAAGAACAACCACACTGGGTCAGATCAAAGGTCCATCTCGCCCAGTATCCTGTGTTCCTACAGTGGCCAATGCCAGGTGCCCGGGAGGGAATGAACAGAACAGGGCGATCATCGAGTGATCCATCCCCTGTCGCTCATTCCCAGCTTCTGGCACCCAGAGGCTAGGGACACCGTCCCTGTCCATCGTGGCTAATAGCCATTGAACCTATTCTCCATGAACTTACCTAGTTATTTTTTGAACTCTGTTATAGTCTTGGCCTTCACAACATCCTCTGGCAAGGAGTTCCACAGGTTGACTGTGTGTTGTGTGGAAAAAATACTTTCTTTTATTTGTTTGAACCTGCTGCCTATTAATTTCATTTGGTGACTGCTAGTTCTTGTGTTATGAAAAGGAGTAAATAATACTTCCTTATTTACTTTCTCCACACCAGTCATGATTTTATAGACCTCTATCATCTACCCCCTTAGTCGTCTCTTTTCCAAGCTGAAAAGCCCCAGTCTTATTAATCTCCCTCATATGGAAGTCGTTCCATACCCCTAATCATTTTTGTTGCTCTTTTCTGAACCTTTTCCAAAAACTTGCAAAACAGTGCAAAAAAAAAAATAACGGTGGACTTGCCTGACTGTTATCCTCCAGCTCAAAGATGACATGGAGTTTAATTTGGGAATTTAATTGGTTAATTAGATTATTTTGTAATATAGTGAACAGAAGGAAGAATTTTCTGAATATTTCTTAATATTCAAAACACATTTTGAATCACCTGAATTCATTACTATTTCATTTCCATAGACATAGATTTACTAGTGTGTGTCTTCCCCAAAAGCAATATTTTAGTTGCTGTGGTTGAATATTGGCTGAAAGTGAATTTCAAATTCTATGTGTCATAGTGAAATTCTCAGTTTTAAAATGATGTGTTGGCTAGTTGCATAAGTTATCTAATTAAGGAACAGA
The DNA here is from genome assembly GCF_965140285.1 of Lepidochelys kempii. Classification (NCBI taxonomy): domain Eukaryota; kingdom Metazoa; phylum Chordata; order Testudines; family Cheloniidae; genus Lepidochelys; species Lepidochelys kempii. The sequence continues at coordinate 63,859,738 of NC_136382.1, forward strand.
AACAGTGCTACATGATCTATGTAATCAGCCAGCACAGAAAAAATTGCAAATATTCATAGTAAATGGTTTACAGGTTGTGCATATCAAGAATTCTGCTCTGAAGAAATCTACAAATTTTGAATACATTTGAGAATTTTGTCCTCAGTTCCAACAGTTAATAAACAAGAAAATGGCAACATGTTCATAAAATGCATTTGTTACAAATTATTTGTTCAGCTCTGCTGGTGAAGGCAAACAGTTATGGTGAGGCATTCATTTTTAAGACATTGTATACTTTGGGAAAAACAAAATATTTTTCAGTAGGCATTAGTTTCCACTTAAAGGAATAGAGGTATATTTAAGAGAAGCTAAGCCTTCAGAATAATTTAAGGGAGACCTTTTAAAACATGGTTAACATTTTGATTAACATGGTTAACATTTAGATTAGATTATGTATTCAGGCAGTCAAGAAATAGAAGAGATCTACAACAAAGTCTAGTGGGAGTTAAGAATTCCATTATGAGGAGCTACACATAGTGAGAGCAATAAATTATGGCAATTTAATATAACATGAAGCATCAGACTTAGAAATTATACAGCAGAGAGAGAGGGGGACAGAGAACAAGCAGCAAAAGCATGTCAGGTTGCTCAAAAAAAAATGATTAATCCAATTCTGAATAAGGCTCTCTTATTCAAGGATAAGCGTGTCTACACATAGAGTTAATCAGGAATAGTTAAATTCACACCCTATCTTATTCTTGATTAATTTTCATGTGTAGACCAGCCCTACGTGGGTTGTTAACTACACCGCACAATAATGTCAGTTTAAAGTAAGCATTAACTATTCAATTGTTGATCTTCTTCCTAGATAGTTTGGGGAAGGGGATTGGAATGAAGCCTAACAGGGGAGGTGTGTTAAGCGGGAATTGGGAGTTGCCGCATGAATGGAATACTGAAGGAAGAAAAAAGGGGAGAGATACAAAGACAAGAAAAAGGGAAGAATGGGGAAGGAAGAGAAACAAAGGACAGAAATAGCAGTAGTTCCTAAAGACAGTATACTTTCCCGCAGTGGAGCTGAGTGCAATAATAAGGAGCTGAACATATAATCACAACTATAATAAACTAATAGTTTAGTTACAATTGAAAGCTATGTTCTACCCTTGATCTATGAGCAAGCCTCCTGTTCACATCATTTGCAACTGTGCTGTGGATTGAGGAGATTATGTAGTTCTAATTGTATATGGACCATAATTAAAAATGGAATTCGGCTCTCTCCACAGAATGTGTCTGATACCACCGAGCCAGAACATACTCCAATACACCATAAAGATTCACAGTGTGCTGAACATAGGTCATTTAACTGATGTGAAATGGATAGATAATATGCCATCTTCCTCTGAAGCATGGCATGGAGGGCATTGCTGTAAAAAAAATTTGTTCATTGTTTCTTGTTAAATAAATTGTATCTAGCATAAATGAGTTGTTCCCTGTGACCCTCTGCCCAATGGATGAGTAGGTTATGTTCTTAAGATGCTTTCTTTCATGCCAGTTATGTTTTTTCATGGTGCAAATATTCTTCTGCAAGGAAAGTTAGTTTATAAACTGCAGTGCTGGAATACAAATATAACAGTGCTAAAAGAACAGTTAGTTACATAACCTTATAATAGTCCAATTATGTGGATGCTCTCGTTAGGCATATATTTTTGATTAGGCAACTGAGGCTTTCATTGAAATGGAATTACAATACTTTAACTAGATTAAGTATGGAGAAAATAAAATTAAACCACATGTTATAGAAAAAATAAAGATTAAAACACAGTTGAAGCAATACAGTCTGAGCAAAAACTCATGAAATGTCTACAATTAAGGATTTTTTTACACAAAAGTTATTCAATAATTGCATATGACATGGTTTATTTTATCAGCATCCGCAGTATATGTAGTCAGATTACAGATTATTTGCTTGGTTTTAAAGGTGAACAAGTATTTCAGCAAACTCTTAAAAGGAGAGTCATTTGTTCCTGAGATTTTTAGATTAATAGTGAATTGTAAAATTTGTAGAAATAGACATATGAGCATTAGTTCCCTTAACAAGCATTGCGTGCAATTTAACTAATTTGTACATGTGCTATAGTTTCTAAATACCTATTTTAAAAGTTGCTCCCAAATTCCTAGTTCTCAAGTAAGAAACTGATGTAGACTTTTTCTGTGCAGAGTGGGAATCAACTTTGTAAACATCTGCAGTCTGGCTGGAATCAGTGAAACTCTAGATTCACCACTTGGTAAATGGTGAAGTTCTAACAGCCCATGTCCAAATTCTGTGTTCAGTCTTCATTTTTGAAAATTAACGAGAGGAAATTACTCATTGTTCACCTCAAAATTCCTAAATAAGTACATCAAGGAGTTAAAAAACATGGTTCACAGTTGTGAAGCTCTCTAGGTTCACATTATTGGCAACTAACCCAGTGTTCTGTCGCCACTCAAATTGAGGTATATAATCCAAAACAAATATTCCGTTAGTTCATGTAGGCACACACAAATGTCATAAAATGGTAAATCCTGGGAGCCAATTTCTAACATTAAGGATAAGTGGGAAAATATGAAACGGTCAGTGTAAAAGAAATTAGGTAAATATAGTGGCAGGCAAATGAATGTGTTCATGCAAGTATGTTACACAGGCATAAACTATTGAACGTTCCGGCACCACACTAGTATGTTTTATACTTTGTTTTACACTTCAGAGCCTTTTGGCACATAGGAGTTTCCAGGCCTGGTGCTTGACAGTTTTTTGGCTTGATAGCTTTTATCTGTTCCTTAGTGGCTTGTTTGATCTAGGACATGCTATATTAGGTCTGCCAGAATTTGCTGATTTGCTACTCTGTATTTTAAAAAAAAAAAAAAAAAAAAAAGTTGGATTGTGTAAGCAACTGTGAAGTCACTGGAGTTATGACAGTTCTGTAGATAACAATAAAATGACTAATGTTCCCAGTTATATTTTTGGATTGAATAATTGAATTTCACTTTTGGCTCTCGGTTAACTCAATCTGGACACTAAAACTCAGCAGCAACTAGTGCTTAGATTTTTAGTTTACCATCATCAGCCCAGTATCACTTGCTGTATGACTCATTCCCACCCTCTACCAAGGATAAGGATGTTAGTGGTTGTGTAAGCAGAATGTAGGCTTCTTGTAGCTATTGCTGACGTGTATCATAATCATCCCCATTAGATTTATCTTTCATATGACAGTACAGATCATAATTCTCTCAGTTGTTGTAAAAGGGATTTCAAGATAATTTTGAGTGAATTTATTGTGCTAGCTGTCATCATCAAATTGTAGATAAGTAATCCATGTACTTAGAAGGTCCCCCTGGAAGAAAAGGGGTCCATAGGTAGGTAAAAGCTGGTATGACAACAATAATTTAACCATTTGTTCTACTTACCTTACACTTAAAGGGGAAATTTAGGGCTGAACTTTTAGATGCAGACTCTAAATTCATATGCATTATTTTCTGCATGTACAACCCCCTTCCCTTGTTAGGCATCTAACTACCCAATTTATACATGTAAATATTGTTTGTGCATGTTTGCAGGTATTTGCACAAACTGATTTGGAGGCCAGCTGAGGACACTTTTAAAAGTTTAGCCCTTAAACTTAGTATAGCCAGTAACTATTCAACTGTGTTGCAGTTTTGTGTTCAAAATGAATTCTGAACAAGACTAAAGCTCTGACTCTATTCCACAGAAGATCAAACTTTTAGTCATCTATATAAAATCCATCCAATGTGGTTGCCACTTGAAGTTTAACGGATGGTGTATTTCAAATAAAGAATAGTACGAAACCAAAGTGGTTTTATTTGAAGTGAACACATGATGATTGGAACAAGTTTTTATTAGTTTGGTTCATGATTGCTTCCAAAGAGCTGTGCAAGGAGACCAGATGGTACCTTATGATAGTGCTGGAATTCCTGTAAGACAGATGCAGGACCAATTTTTCCAGTATCTATATGCAGTTTATGGCATAGATGGAGAGAGAGAGGATGCTGATATTTGCTAATATCCATGCCAGTCCTTCTCTGTACTTGCATAGGCAAAATACCTAGAGACTTCAATGGGAGTTTTGCCTACAGGAGGTGTGAGGGTATCAGGATTGGGCCCAGAGAAACCAAAACAAAGAAGCAATTTACAGGAGAATAAGAGATTAATTTTATGTCTTTTGTAAATTTATAGGTTAGTGGGCCATCACTTTTATAGTCTCTAAAGAATAAAAATCAGAAGCTTGTGTATGGTTTGAGTACAACCTGTTTCATATGGTTTCCTATTCAAAATAACCTTCACTACATAACAATATTATAAAATTACCTTTATTGACTGTATCAAGATGGAATAAATTTGTGTCAAATGCTAATGACAGTGGTTTAGTCTGTAGTGGCACAAACAGTTTCTATATGAAATTTTAAGTACCAAATACTGAGAAACAGACATGCTTCAATTTCAGCATACGCTGTATTATGAATAACAGATGAAAGCCTGCCTGATCTGTGTGGTGCTAAACACCATCAACTCTTATTGACCTAAATGCACAATGGAAATTGAGAGCAATCAGCACCTCCAAACATAGGGACATTTAGATCTTGTGATGAAATAAAAGAAAAATGTTTTTTGACAATCAGAAAACTAAAGAGCAGATCTTTAAATATAAACATTTTCAGAATAGTAACAAGGATGTGTCTGAATGAAGCAATTTAGGTTGTTTATGTTTCTCATAAGATTAAGAGAAAATAAGCTACTTCTATTTAAATATTATTAGCAATAATTTAACTTTTAAAAATGTATACAGCAGAAAATACATGCTATCATGCATGTTAATCACCATAAACATATTTTTCTACTTCCATTGCTTAGAACTAAAAGGTAATTAATTACTCCAAATTCTTTTTAAGTATAAACCAAGGTAGCAATTAGCAAATGTATCAGCCTTTCAAATAAGTATTATTTTAAAGTGTTATTTACTGCGGCAGCACTGGAATTGTGTTAATTGCTTCCACATGCTCAAGATTGTAATATCAGCTTTTGAATTTAACAGTCTCTTGGTGGTTGTATGACATGAGACTTACTTTTTTTTACTGTAGATTTTTATCAAAAACTTCAAGTACAGCATAGAAATTCTGAAAATATGTTGATTCGAATAGATTAATTCCTTTTTTATTGAGTTGATCTGTTTATCATTTTCTGAAGGTTACTAAATATTTTTCTATAGCTTAGGGGGAAAGTATTACTTCACAGTTTACTGCAAAAATCAAAGTGCATGGGTAAAAATATTCCCTTTCTTTACTGATGGATCAGTACATTGCCATTTGAAACCCATGCTTTCAGGGGATGAAAAATTTATCAAAGGACTGGAAAAATGCAGTGAAAAATGCATTGAGCATAAAATATCAAATCTGGTTTGTATAAATAAACATGTTGCTGCTAAAAGTCGGGATTTCTCTGAAAAATCTGCTACTGCAATGTTAGCATCAAGAACAGAACTGAATAACAAAACAGAAACTGAATGTGTTTAATTTTTTGCCACTTAGTGCACAAATTTTTAGAGTAGAAAATATTTCAGGAAATTGTAAAATAATAAAGTAGTATATAAATTAGAAGATATCCAAGAATAATCTCCCTCATGAAGTGCAGTCCATGGTATTTCCAAACAGTTATACATAATTCATTTGCCTCAGGTGAAGATGAAATAGAAATCCAAACTACTCTACCTTGCATGTAGTTTGTAAGCTGATCCCTGTGTATAAAATCTTGGGGGTTATATAAATGTACCTGTAAATGAATTTTTCAACTTTCACTTTTTGTGATATCGTCTTCTTGAATCCTAAAACCTCAGACTCGAATTATCTGAACAGGGAATCAAAAATACCAGTATTGGTGAAATCCAAAAGAATACGAAGAACAGCTTTTGGATGTAAAAATCCAAGGATAACGTTGATGGTGTTGCTGGAAAAAGAAAAAAAGTGGAAGCTACATGCTTTTGTTGGAGAGCTGAAATAGATGAATCCTTAAGTATTTTATGATTGACTGCTGCTCTAAATGCAGCCAAACTTTTACTGTTCAGCATTGTCGCAGAAAATAAGTTATCTGCAAGCCCAAGTTTCTGTAATTAAATCCTGGAAGGCCCCTTGGGTGGCTAGCACTGACTGGTGTATTATTATTCAACAGAAACAAGCATCACATTTCCTTTATGAAATATGCAAGCAAATGTATGGCATATCAGTCTCTTTACCCAATACATTTTTAAACAGTTGTTCTCTCTTAAAAATAAACTGTATTGAAAACGTACAAATTCTTGTGCTTGAATGCCACTGTATATTATGGCTAGATCGAATTGAAAGTGTCTGCAGCCTTGCTACCTCAGAAACTCTGGGATCTTTAGCTAACATGCCGACTTATTGAGAAGAAAGGCTGGCTCCTCCCTTACAATCAGCAAACTCTCTGCCTTAAAATTTAAGCCTTGTGTTGGACTGGCCCTAGGTATAGTACCTAGGGGATAATTTATTCCTCTGCAGCTATTACCTCCAATAATAGCTGTATTCCATTTGAATAATGAAAATGCAGTTGAGGGAGGCCTGGGAGATGGGAGACAGAACTTTCATGCGTACTCGACTTGCACTATAAATAAGAGTGACAACAGACATCACCACTTTCAGAATAAATAGAATATTAGGGTTGGAAGAGACCTCAGGAGGTCATCTAGTCCAATCCCCGCTCAAAGCAGGATCAACACCAGCTAAATCATCCCAGTCAGGGCTTTGTCAAGCCGGGCCTTAAAAACCTCTAAGGATGGAGATTCTACCACCTCCCTAGGTAACCCATTCCAGTGCTTCACCATTCTCCTAGTGAAATAGTGTTTCCTAATCTCCAACCTAGACCTCCCCCATTGCTTATTGTTCTGTCATCTGCCACCACTGAGAACAGCCTGGCTCCATCCTCTTTGGAACCCCACTTTGGGTAGTTGAAGGCTGCTATCAAATCCCCCCTCACTCTTCTTTTCTGCAAACTAAATAACCCCAGTTCCCTCCACCTCTCCTTGTAAGTCATGTGCCCCAGCCCCCTGATCATTTTTGTTGCCCTCCACTGGACTCTCCAATTTGTCCACATCCCTTCTGTAGTGGGGGGACCAAAACTGGACACAATACTCCAGGTGTGGCCTCACCAGTGTCGAATGGAGGGGAATAATCACTTCCCTTGATCTGCTGACAATGCTCTGACTAATACAGCCCAATATGCTGCTGGCCTTCTTGGCAATGAGGGCACACTGCTGACTCATATCCAGCTTCTCCTCCACTGTAATCCCCAGATCCTTTTCTGCAGAGCTGCTGCTTAGCCAGTCAAGGGATTCTTCCATCCGAAGTGCAGGACTCTGCACTTGTCCTTGTTGAACCTCATCAGATTTCTTTTGGCCCAATCCTCTAATTTTTCTAGGTCACTCTGGACCCTATCCCTACCCTCCAGTGTATCTACCTCTTCCCCCAGCTTAGTGTCATCTGCAAATTTGCTGAGGGTGCAATTAATCCCATCATCCAGATCACTGATAAAGATGTTGAACAAAACCAGCCCCAGGACTGACCCCTGGGGCACTGTGCTTGACACCGGCTGCCAACTAGACATCGAGCTGTTGAAGATCTGACCTCATTTATTCGATGTAGCTTTCCCTCAGTACATTCTTTTGATACAACATACCCTTTCCTTAACACAAAACATATATTCACAGAAACTCTAAAAGCCCTGTAAATGTAAAAGCCCACATATGTGACAGGTGATTACTTGGAAAGAGCACAACTGCTGGCCAGGATGCTGTACCCTTTCCTTCCTCCTCTGCTGTTTCTCAGCCTCTTGAGCTAGGGGATTCTCTTCAAAATGGGCTGAGGTTTGATGTATGCTGTGACTCCACTACGGTCTATTGCCGCCAGCTCTTCCCAGTTTGTAGGGTCAATGCCTCCCTTCTTAAGATATACTTTCAGGGTGTCCTTTTAGTATTTCCTCTCTCCCCCATGGGTCCTCTAACCATAACTAAGTTGAGGAGACTAGTATCAGCCACCTGCACACAATGACCAGCCAAGCAAACTCGATGTTTTGTAATCTTCACCTCAACACTGGTGGTGATAGCTGCAGAGAGAACGCTGGCATTGGTGCAACGATCTTCCCATCTGATACAGAGAATCTTCCTAAGGCAGTGCTGTTGGTACCTCTCCATATGATTAAGAGGGCTTTGGTATGTCACCCATGTCTCACACCCATAAAGAAAAGTGGGAATGACTACTGCATTGTAGAGCAGAATCTTAGTTTCTATCCACAGATCTCTGTCAATAAAGACCAACTTTCAAAGGATACGCTGGCACAATGGATCCTGTGTTCAATCTCCACATCAAGATTGTCTGGAACAGGTGGCTACCAAGGTAAGGGAAATGCTCAACGTTTTCCAGGGGGTTACCACCTATGACAATTTGTGGGTGAACGGGGACAACTTTTGTTGGGGCAGGCGGTGGAGCACCTTAGTCTTCCAAATGTGGAGGGAAAGTCCCAAGCTATGCTAGGCACCTGAGAAGAGATCTAGGGTTGATTGCAAGTCAGCCTCAGTGTGTGTGAGGATAGCAGAGTCATCTGCATACCGAAGGACATTAGTAACAGTCCTGGTTACTTTAGTTTTAGAATGAAAACATCGCAGATTGAAGAGCTGACCATTCATGCAATACTCAATCCCAATTCCAGAAGCAAGATAGTCATGAATAAGAATCAAGATTATGGCAAGATAGATGGAAAAAAGGGTTCATTCCTCAGCATCCTGTAATAGAACCTCTTGCTCACCCCCCATTTTCTAAGGAAGTTTGGCGAGGCATCACTCAGACTAGAAACAACAAGAATCCAGGCCCAGATGGCATCCCCGTGGAGGTCTTCAAAGCGTGGGGAATAGCACTTATGCAGAAACTTCATCAACTTCTTGCGTTAATGAAGAAATTCCACCTGACCTAAAGAATGCCAATATTGTGACCATTTTTAAGAAAGGGGACAAGTCAATGTGTTGGAATTACAGACGTATTGCCCTCTTCTCTATTGCTGGGAAGATCTTTGCTCACATCCTTTTGAACCTTCTCCTTCCTCTTGCTGAAGATGTCCTTCCAGAATCCCAGTGTGGTTTCAGACTGTCTCGGGGCATCACCGACTTGATTGTTGTTGCATGACAGATCTAGGAGAAGTGTAGAGAACAACACCAGCCATTGTTTATGGCATTTATTGATCTAATAAAGGCCTTTGATTGCATCAATCGTGAAGCATTATGGAAAGTGCTGTCTAGGTTTGGTTGTCCGTTGAAGTTCATTCATGTTCTCAGGCTACTTCATGATGGGGATGACTGCCACCATTCTCTGTAATGTGTTGGAGATGGACCCATTCACCATCCATACTGGTGTTAAACAGGGCTGTGTTGTTGCCCCAAATAAACTATACCCTGGAAGGGGCACTGTTCAATATACATTAGTCTCACTGGACTTATTCCCCACAAGGGGAAATGCAGGGAGAGGCATAATTACAGTGCTGCACCAGGCCGCCAGGGTGTGTTCCAGGGGTTATCTCCTCCCCCTCCCCCCTCCCCCCCCGCACACCATATAATACTCAGTCCCAACTGGCAGAAGTGAAAAAAAACAGAGATCAGCATACCTAAACCTGTGTCACACATAACAGCATATAATACTGTACACGGGGTCAGTAAGTCAGCCCCACATACTCAAAATATTTACAAGACCCTCATACAAACATGGGTCCTAATAAATTAAAGAGAATAAACAACTCAGTGTTATTTAAAACTGCAAGTATATCAGCAATACTGTAAACATATATGTAAAGGTACCATTTTAGCTGATGCTGTAGTCCCTTAGATTGTAGATTAAACAGTGTAAATGAAATTGAGAAGCCTAATCCCCTTTGGGGCAAGCTCCTCCAATCTTTATGTAAATAATCCTTATTTACTTCAAAGGGACTAATCATATAAGGATTTTTTTATGTGAATAAGGGTTGGAGGATTGGGCTGCAGCTTCACTGCTATTTTTATTTGAGCTAACTAGATCTAAGGTAGCTCAAGTGTGTCTCCTTCAAAAGGAGGCTGGATAGCCATCTATCTTACATGGTTTAGACACATCAAATCCTGCATCCTGGCAGGGTTTTAGACTAGATGACCCTTACAGTCCCTTCTAACCCTATGATTCTGTATGTGCTGTAAGCACACCTCTCATTGCAGTATAGACATATTGTAAGGGTTGGTTTACACTGGGAACTTACAGTGGCATAGCTGTCTCTCTCAGTAATGTGAAAAATCCACATCCCTGAGAGATGTAACTATGCCAGCATAACCCCTGGTAGACCGTATTTGGTTGACAGAAGAATTTACCATTGAGCTAGCTGCTGCATCTACAGGATGTGGGTTACCTATGCCAACAAGAAAACCCTTCCTGTCGTCATAGGTAGTGTCTACACTAAAGCACTACAGTGGTGCAGCTGTGCCACTGTAGGTTTTTAAATGTACATACCCTTAAGTGTGCATGCAAGACACGGATGTTATAACCCTTTCAGAAACTAGAAAAAGTGGTGAGTACTTTTATATGGAAATGGTAGAAGATCTCTGATTTAACTTAAACTAGTAAAGTTCTGCATATCTCAGATTTTCACATGGGATTTTAGGCTACCAGAAGGAAACATCTGTGTCTATCCACTGTGTACAAAATCATCTGCAGTTCAGAAGCATAAAACATTCCGGAGGATAGAATAGTCTATATATTATGATAAGTATTGTCTCTTGTTTATTTGTATTTACATACTTTACTTCCTAATTAGAATGTTAAGAAATCTCTGCTGCCAACTAGATTCCATTTCTTAGGCAAGCACTAACTCCCAATAGAAGACTGATTTGTTTAGTTTATCAAGTGGATTAATCTAAAATATCATGTACTTTTAGAAACCGCTCTGTGGATTATCAGGGCTCCAGAAAACATGGCACATTAAAGGACACAGGGTGTCCCAAGCACCATACAGTGGCAATTGTTACTCCTATTATCCACCTCTATATAATCCTCCAACACATTTAACAAGGTCTTATACATGTTTACCCGAATAGACAATTATAAAAGAAAATTACACTAAATTTACTAAATGCAGCAGACAGTCTAGAAGTTTGAAAGGTCCAAAGTCCTTTTGCAATCAAACTGCAAATACAGTTTAATTAAACTTAAGTTTAATTGCAGTTAGCAGTTGGTCAGGACACACAAGAATGAAATATACAGGGATGGATTTTAAAGTGTCAGGCTGTAACTTTTTTAACTTTTAACTCTAATGGGGGTGCAAACCTCCCAAAGTACCAGGCATTTATTTGGGTCCAGTGTGGTGTTAACTGGCTACATGTCAAATAACCAATATTTAGGGATGGCCTTCTTCAGCAACTCTAGGCTTCAGACCAGATCTGGATTTTTCTTTCCCTCCCTGTCCACCTATTAAGGGAAATGAGGGTACACATAAAGGGTGCCTCAGTTTGTAAACATTTAAGATATCTCTGCAACACTATGAAGATTTAAGGTGTCTCTTCAGAGACAGGCTGCACATTTAAGGGGGCCTCGGGCCAGCCAACTTTGTTCAGTTCTGAAAAATATCTGGGAAGGGGGTCAGGTGATTCCAATAAAGGGCTGAGAAAGCTCAGCAGGAGGAGAGCTGCAGAAGGGAATTTGGCTTCTGTGATTGCTTGTGGAGGAATGGAGTCGGGTTAGCCAGTCTGTCTGCCTGCAGACCACTGTAGCCTTTGCTGGTCACAGGAATGGCTTTGTTCTCTGCTACTTTGTGAGCCTCTTGTTTAATAAACTGTGCCCTGAGGGAAGGGCTGGAAAAAGATATGGGCATGGCATTTAATTCTTCATGGTCAGCAGCTCTACATTCCTCTAGGTCAATAGGGTCCAGCAGCTATCTCCCAGATCTCATGCTTACCTCTGGCATCTGACAACTCTGAGCCTCTCACCCACACTGGACACTGGCTGCAAGTTGGGCAGAAACTACAACCAAACAACTTTTAAATCCTGTCTTTACTGCTTGTTAACCTAAAGCCATGCTTCCATGATGCTACCAGGAAGGTGTAAAATCCCACTGGCCACATTGTCAAACTTTCCCAAGAAAAATATTCGTTGCTGCTGTTAAAAACTGGTGATTGCTCAGTCTGGCCACATGTTGGAAACACAGTTCAAACTATACCTCCACTACAGTGTAGGGACGGTGGGGCAACAACAGCAACAGAGCAGCTGCTGCCTGCTGTGAGGATTTTGCAAACAGGAAGGGGAGGGGCCAGAGAGGCAGTTAACTCTTCTCTCCCCCTCCACAGCCTAGGCAAGCCAGTGACAGCTGGGAGGGGTGAAGAATTTTCTCCTCTTACCTTGACCCTCTTCCCAACCATCTGTTCTGGACCTGAAGAGTGGGAGTGGGAGTAGGAAAGGCTCAGAAACAGACAAGCCTGTCCTTCCCTTCCTGCCTCTTCTGAGGATCCCAGGGATGTCTTTCCACTGCTGATCAAATCAAACATCCACCAGCAGGGATGGGGGGCAGGCATTTCACCAGTGGTAACAATGCCACTAATCTAATGGCATCCTTTTTAATGCTGTAAGGATGGGAGCCTCATGACAGAAATGGCACAGAAATTGTTACTTATAGACTTAGGACATGTATAAATTGTCCTAAAGCCATATGGTTAATAAACAAAGTATTTAGGCATCTAAGATAGATTCAATTTATCAGATACACTCCAATATACCATAACTTTTTATATAATTATTAAGAATAAAATTCAGAAGTTTTAAGTGTATTCCTTTTAGCATAAATTATTTTACATTTTTCTTAATCAAAAATAACCCATGACATAACCCCAAAAATTTTCTTTATTTTTCCTTTTTAATCAGCGTACACTCTTATTTTGTTTTGTCCTATTATTATTGAACAGATTTATTAGTTGCCCACCGCCATGGCAGTCTACCACAATTTATATAATTAAAATCACACCCACTGATACAGTCTGAAGCCACCCACCAAACGGGAAAAACCCACAAAAAAGGAAAAGCTAAATATATCTTAAAAGAAGCATAGAAATGTAAGGTTGGAAGGGACCTTTAGAGGCTAGTCCAGCCCCATGCACTGGGGAACAGCCAAGTATATCTATACCTTCCGTGACATGTTTGTCTAACCTGGTCTTTAAAACCTGTAATGACAGGGATTACATAATTTCCCTTGGAAGCCTATTCCAGTGCTTAACTTTACTTATAGTCAGCTTCCTTCGAAAGAAACAAAAAAAGATATTATAGCATGGTTGTGAGAAGACCAGTTAAATAACAGTAGATGAGAGCTAAGATATCAGGAATTCAGGCACATATTTCAATTTTACAGGAATCAAACAAAGAGAAAAGGGCCTAAAGCATCTGTATCAAGACAGCAAACGGGGGGAAATCCATCAGAAGGTAGCTGGTAACTACAATTGGAAGCATTTTAGATGGTAAGAAATTGACAAAGCTACAATTTGAACTTCAGCATGCTGGTTTGCCAGACACTGTATCAACATTACCCATTGCTTTGTTTGGTCAACGGGTCTTCCAGGCTGCAGTTGTTTATTAACCACTAAATGCTAAGCTTTCCTTCCTCCCTGTACTTAGCGGTGACCACTCAAATAAGCAGACGTGTCATGAAAAAATATATATCCTGTTCACAGAAACCCCCTATTCCTCCACAACATTCAAAATAATATTGATTTTACCCTGGACCGGAAAATGTGCTCATTGCAGCTTTCAGTACTGAACACAAACACTAAGTTCTAAAGGAACCCCTGAATTCTTTATAAGCTTATTTCCTCATGGCTTGTGAATACACTTCTCAAGAGGACTTCTGTGTGTGTGTGTTTATGTACATGTTTATACATAGTTAAAGTTAATAATAAAAATGTCAATACTGGATACTTAGGACAAAATTTTCTATTGGAGTAAACTGGTGTAGCTTAATTGAAGTCAGTGGTGCTATGCCAACCAGTTGAGGATCTTTTTCCTTTAATTGTTAGCAAGCTCTGCTGGAATTTGTTGAATGTATTTCTATTGCCTGTTGTATACAAAATCTAGAACTGTCTCACTCATCATGGATGTGCAAGAAAAACCCTACAGCAACCTACAGATTTGTGGTGTGAAAACAAATTTACATGTAAGAAAACAAATTTACATGTAAGAAATTACCCATTCTCTATATTTGGCTCTTATTTTTAACCATATGTGGTTTATTCTCTCTTGATGGAACTCCCTGCCAAAAGCATGCAGAGACTTGATTTCTGCTATTGTAGTATCCCTCTGTGGAGGTTTGTCAGACTGTTGCTGTCAGCATTAGCTTCTCCTTAAACTTCATGTTACATAAATTTGTCCTGCTTCTTTCAGCAATTTTGTGAAGATCATCCATTCAGCTGGACATAGCATGGTGGTCTGATGATTGAGAGAGGTTCTGACATATGGAGTGGCTAAAGTAGAAGTTATCCATAATGGGCAGCCATTGTTTAAAATGTTTGTTTTTATTTTGTGGTTGCACAGCTGGAAGAGAACATTGTTATCAATGCACCTAATCCCTGACTCTGTTATTGATGGTGACTTTATGGGACAGGAACTCTGATCATAACAACAGTGGGTTTGGCAAAAAATAAGGGAAATGAACCTAAATAAAAGCTGAGAGTTCCAGGGAATCTTTAGTTGGTTTCTCTCTTTATGCTTCTGATCATATATCACATTTCCTTATGGTCACAAACGGTTTGAGTTTTTGCTACTGTGTAATTACAGTACTTGGGAATTACATGAAATGAGAAACTTAATGCATTTTAAAAAATGTTTAATATTGAAAAAGCAATTGCCATTCAGAAGCAAATATTTAAAAAGTATCCTGTTTTAATGAAATACCTATTGAACATTTGCATTTTGTTTTCTGTCCCTGATATTTATCAATTAAGTTGTTAAAGTTAAACCTTTAAAAAAAATTTCATCTACTCCTTACCTATGTCTTTCACTGTTATAAAAAATCTGTGTTTGTGATAACATTTACTGTCATGGAACATAGTAACCATACAAGAATGGATTATTCCCTCAAATAATTTGATGGCAATTATTTGAATACATTGATCAGGAGCAGCATACTAATTTAAATAATAGGAAACAGTCTGTTAAAATACAAACTCCTTGATATTTAGCAATTATGTAAGAAAAATAATGCCTCAGCTCAATGGAAGTTTATTTCAAGTATAGTTTTAAACATTTGCTCAACTGTAGTGTGGACTTTAAATATCTGTAAATTAACACCTCAGAGGTTCTTATTTATACTGTTGTGCTATATTCTGTTCTTGTTCATTCCTAGTGAAGTGTCTTCTCAGTTCTCTGGACATACAGCTAACAGGAGAAAATAAATCCCCTTGGCAACTCAGTGTTTAGAGTAATAGGAAGAAGATGAGGCTAAGTCTTTTTAAGAATATATGGTCAAAGAACATGGCTTGTATGGAAAGATTTGCTAAATTCATTACTCCTGATCAGATAGTAATTATTGACATAAGGTAGAACACCGCAGGAGGTTATGTTACCCTCCTTTTTGAAATATTACCAATTGAAATTTTTGTATCTCATTCTACTTGAATATGCAACAACTTCAGGTTTTAAATGGTATTTTAGGAAATAGAAGAAAATGGTCCCAGTTTTTTCATGACAATTAGGGTAGCTACATGGATATTTCACATTTTAATCAGCTTGTTCATTAACAATATTCATTAGGTGATTGATAACATTTTTGGTGGAAGGTTACATAAAAAGACTTACTTATGGTTTTGTCTGTATGGCAGACTAATTTTATTAAAGGGGCAGAAATTAGAATTGTATAATTCATTTAACATACATAAATTTCAGATCATTATCTCTTAACTCTGAAATTAGTTTTTGAAACAGTAACTCTCAGGACGTAATCCAAAATTATATTCTTAAGCTTGTTTCAGCAAATACTTCAGTGGGACTCAGTGCATAAAGTGAATCCCATCCTTAGGTCTTTTTTGGTTTGTGGCCTTAATTATTGAGTGGCTCCTAACATCCATATTTAGGTACCTAAATAAGTGGTGGTGCTGAGCACCCTGCAACTTCCATTAACATCCATGGACTTTGTTGTGCACTGAACTCATGTGAAAACCAGGTGCCTTATTTAAATTTCTGTGTAAGGTACAGTAATAGAACGTTAAATTGTGTAGATAGTTTTATGAAGTACTTTATACAGAAAATATTTCAGTTGCATATGTAATTTGTTATACAGTAGCCAAGCTTTTCATCATACCTTTTTAAAAAATGAATAAAAAATAAATAAAGCATTAATATTTTGCTAGTTGTGTGTCTCAGAGTCCTACTGTTTAGATGAATGGGACAATAAGACTAATGCTTTTCAATGTATATTTTTACAGTGGAGCAGCTATGCAACATATTATCTGGGAAAAGTGGTTAAAACTGTCAGAAAAGTGCATCTCTACAAGAAGGAAGAAAAGCACCTCCTTATGGGAAAGTCCCGCATAATTCAATAAGAAATGATAATCTTGCTATAAAATTTTTAAATTAACTTATAGCATTCTATAGTAAGGATAGAATTCTCTGTTAAATTCTGTATATTGGTGTGAACTTTCTATACACAAGTTTTAATTTTCTATCAAATTCAACGTGTTTTTTAGTGTAATTTGCTATGGAATCCTGTTTAGTTTCTGTAAAACCCTGTCGCTTTCATCTCCATTACATTTTATAGGATTCTTCAATATCGGAGTTGAGTCATCAGTACAGAGATCAGAATAAATATCATAACAGTAGATTTTGCTATTGTACAAAAGTATATTTAATGTGAGATTTTCTTTAGCTTTCTATGTTGGAATATTTCAGCCAATTGTTCTGAAAAGTCAAGCAAATTAATTTGAAGTACATAGATTTTAAAAAAAGAACGAGGAGTACTTGTGGCACCATAGCTTCTAACACATTTATTTGAGCATAAGTTTTCGTGGGCTAAAACTCACTTCATCAGATGCATCCAGTGGAAAATACAGTAGGAAGATATATATGTATACACACACACAGAGAACATGAAAAAATGGGTGTTGCCATACCCACTATAATGAGAGTGATCAGTTAAGGTGAGCTATCATCCGCAGGATCAAAAAAAACCCTTTTGTAGTGATAATCAGGATGGCACATTTACAACAGTTAACAAGAAGGTGTAAGTAACAGTACGGGGAAAAATAAGCATGGGGAAATAGTTTTACTTTGTGTAATGACCCATCCACTCCCAGTGTTTATTCAAGCCTAAGTTAATTGTATCCAGTTTGCAAATTAATTCCAATTCAGCAGTTTCTCGTTGGAGTCTGTTTTTGACTTTTTTTTGTCGTAGTATTGCAACTTTTAGGTCTGTAGTCACGTGACCAGAGAGATTGAAGTGTTCTTCGACTGGTTTTTTAATGTTATAATTCTTGACATCTGATTTGTGTCCATTTATTCTTTTACGTAGAGACTGTCCAGTTTGGCCAATGTACATGGCAGAGGGGCATTGCTGGCACATGATGGCAAATATCACATTGGTAGATGTGCAGGTGAACGAGCCTCTGATAGTGTGGCTGGTGTGATTAGGTCCTATGATGGTGTCCCCTGAATAGATATGTGGACACAGTTGGCAACGGGCTTTGTTGCAAAGATAGGTTCCTGGGTTAGTGGTTCTGTTGTGTGGTGTGTGGTTGCTCGTATTTGCTTTAGGTTGGGGGGCTGTCTGTAAGCAAGGACTGGCCTGTCTCCCAAGATCTGTGAGAGTGATAGTTATAGTGGAAACCTGAAGAAATATGCTCTCAGTTTAAAGATAAACATGTAAACAATTTTTGTAAGGATAATTTAAAGAGAGCCTATTTTTCCTTCTTTGTCATTTCTGAATGCATTTTATGGAAGTTATATTCTTAAAAAGTGTTATGGAAGAACACCAAAAGATAACCCCACAACTTCATCATAGCCAGAGACATCTATGCGTAGAGGATTTCCTCCACACATGGATTTCCATGGGACAATTTGGGCCCTTTTTTGAGAGGCTAAATGTCTTAACAACCAGTGAAAAATGGCTAGTTGTGAAAAATGTTTGATTATATTAAATTTACAAAATAATTTAGGTTCACGTTTTGTGACAAATTGATCAGCATGGTATGCTGTCAAAAAACTCATCTTGCTAGAACAAAATGGGAAACGTATTGTCCAAAATTACATCATAAAACTAACTAGAAGTACTTCTCCTTAGAGTATTGTTAGCATGTGATGAGTAAAGTGTTACTCCCCCTAGGAAGGGTATGAAATGCAGGATATGTAGATTGGCAAGGTGCTTCATTGCAGGGAAGCCTGATCTGCATAGACAGCTATGAAAATAAACATGTCATTCACTAGCTATTAAAACTCTAAATGCAAGTTCTTTCAGTGAATTCTTGGCTGGCACATTTAACCTAATCAGAAAATGTTTTTGAAAGATTTTAAAATAGCATTGTGGGCCCTGCCTGGTGATAATATTAAATACTAAAATATGAGTTTAATTATTAATACAATATCCTCTCTGTAATTAAAAAGAGCAGGAAAGGGGTAAGATCCTCACTTACCACAAAGAGTGAGCAAATATGTATCATGTTGTTCAGCCATGAGAAAAAAATGTTAGTGGTAAATAAACCGCCAATTCTGCAAATATTTACATTCATGAGTAATGTATGCAGGGTAGTAGTCCAGTGGATTTGTTCATCTGCTTAAAGTAAAGCACATGCATGACTGTTTTCAGGATCCAGGCTTGAGTAGATGTAGTTAGAAATACCCACGGAAGAAATAAAAACGAAATAAAACGAAACTCTGCAGATACTTTGTCAGGCTTGGGCCAAAGTCAGATGAAGTTATCATCTTTGTCTTCAATGGGCTTTATATCAAGTCTATAGAGTGTATGTAGATCCTTATATTAATTCTTACATAAGCAGTACTAAGGCCCTACCACAGTGTATGAAAATGTGCAGCAACCTTTTTTAAGGCCCTTGAACCCAGTACATGTGCAGACATTTCATATATACTTAAACATCCACCGATGCAGTTAGTTTTTGCCATACTGATTTTGCCATATTTTTGCTGATTGCACATTAAAAATTCTGCACAGTAATAATGTTCTGTTTCTGCCCACACACTGAGGAGCATGCTTTGGCTTTGCTATGTCTCTTTAAATATTTCTTCAGGCTACTGCCCTACTTTTTGGAGTTTGCAGATCTGTTGAGGTTGATTCTCTGTGGGTTGATTTTCGTGTTGTAAATTGGAATGGTTCTGTGACATGTAGGACATTTTAGTATGTGTATAGAATTTGGAGGCTAGCATTGTAGCAAATGGCTATGATTTTCAATAGATAAACCATTCAAGACCTTAGTAACAATTAGTAATGGTATTAAATTACAGACACAGAGACAGAAAGTGTGTCACTTTGTATTAAATGTATGAGTAACAGTTATGAGTTCAAGTTAGTAATCCTAATGGTGTGATACCAGGGGGTACAGCTGAGGGAGAAGATATGCATTCCTGGCATTCAGGTTCCCTTTTTTGCTTATAAATACATCTATGTATTGTAATTTGTCCCTTTTTTCTTCCACCACTGTTGTCATTAACTTATTTCTTGAGCTCCATCAGCATTCTCACATTTTACAAAAGATTGACCCCCAAAGAATCTTAAAAGAAGACTTCAGATACATATATACAGTATATGTGATTTGGGAGATAGACTTTAGATGGTATCCAGATTTCATCTAGATCTGGCGAAGTGCTGAGGGGCCAAAAATCAATTCTGGCTATTATTTGTGTAGAATTGTCACTGGGAAGTGGCCATCAGCAGGGTAAGCATTCATCCTCCAAAGAAAGAAATACATTTTTAAAAATCACCATTGCTTTATGGTAAGAGCTTCTTCTGGCAATCTGGGCTCCAGTTGCACCCTCGTATTAGTGTTCTGGGGACCCTCCATGCAGGTTCCCTTTGTCTTGTGCAGTAGATTTTGTGGAGAAGAGTCATGCCCCATATCATACAAACTGTAAACTTGCCAGGGCAAAACTTCATTGTTTCTGCCAGTGAATCATTTCGGGGGTAAAAATCATTCAAGTCTACCCTAGGGCAAATTTATCCAGGGGTATATTTTAATCATATATCATTTTCACTGAGCATGTTGGCCATTTTATAGTCAAAATAGTCATGATGATGTTTTCTACATGCAAAAGGGGGGGAGGGTTTGGGGGAGGGATGGGGGAATGAGGGAAGAGAGGGTTTTTTATTGGTTTGTTTTTGTGACAAAGAAAAGGAATTTGACATGCACAGAAAAGGTTTCACTTTTTCCACAGACACCAGGGCAATGTAGTGTCGCTGACATTTATCAATTTTTGTACAGCTCTACTCCCAAGATGTCTAACTTCTCACTGTTAGTAACCAAGGAACCAATCCCACTTCAAATAAGAGTCATAGAGTCTAAGGCCAGAAGGAACCATCAGATCATCTAGTCTAACCTCTGGTATATCACAGGATTTAAAAAAAAACATGTCAATCCTACATTATAGTATCATAGAAAGTATAGCATGCAAAGCCTATTGGGTTCATGCCATTACTAGTAAAGGATCGTTTCCTGCAGGACATTTCCCTACTGCTTCATCCAGTCTAGTTTTAAATATCTCAGAGTATAAGGTTCCCACCACGCTTCTTTGGAGACTAGTAAACAGTCTGTGTTCTCTATCAGTTAAGAAGTATTTCCTAAATTTATCCTAAATTTTCATTTTTCTTCATTTGATCCAAGGTAGCCCTCTCTACCTCTCTGACGTTTACACCATTCAAATATTTGTACTCTTATCATATCCTCCTGCTTCCTTTAGTCATTATTTAGACAAGCTAAAAGAAAAGGAGTACTTGTGGCACCTTAGAGACTAACCAATTTATTTGAGCATAAGCTTTCGTGAGATACAGCTCACTTCATCGGATGCATGCAGTGGAAAATAAAGTGGGGAGATTTTATATACACAGAGAACATGAAACAATGGGTGTTACCATAAAAACTATAAGAAGAGGGATCAGGTAAGGTGAGCTATTACCAGCAGGAGAGCGGGTGGGGGGAGGAGGGCAGGAATCACATCAGCCATGCTGTCAGAGGCTCGTTCACCAGCGCATCTACCAATGTGATATATGCCATTATGTGCCAGCAATGCCCCTCTGCCATGTACATTGGCCATACTGGACAGTCTCTACATAAAAGAATAAATGGACACAAATCAGATGTCAAAAATTATAACATTCAAAAACCAGTCAGAGAACATGTCAATCTCTTTGGTCACTCGATTACAGACCTAGAAGTGGCAATTCTTCAACAACAAAAATGTCAAAAACAGACTCCAACAAGAGACTGCTGAATTGGAATTAATTTGCAAACTGGATACAATTAACTTAGGCTTGAATAAAGACTGGGAGTGGATGGGTCATTACACAAAGTAAAACTATTTCCCGTTGTTTATTTCCCCCCCTACTGTTCCTCACACGTTCTTGTCAACTGCTGGAAATGGCCCACCTTGATTATCACTACAAAAGGTCCCCCGTCCCCTCCGCTCTCCTGCTGGTAATAACTCACCTTACCTGATCCCTCTTGTTATAGTCTATATGGTAACACCCATTTTTCATGTTTTCTGTGTATAGAAAATCTCCCCACTTTATTTTCCACTGCATGCATCTGATGAAGTGAGCTGTAGCTCATGAAAGCTTATGCTCAAATAAATTTTTTAGACTCTAAGGTGCCACAAGTACACCTTTTCTTTTTGCGGATACAGACTAACACGGCTGCTACTCTGAAACCTGTCATTAGACAAGCTAAGTTATACATACTCTGTTTCTTTCTTTTCCTTAGAACTTTATTCCTCTAACCTCCTTCACTATTTTTACTGCTCTTCTGTGGACAACATCCAGTTTGTCTACATCTTCCTGGTAATGAGGTGCCCATATATGGACACAGAATTCTAGGTGCTAGACTCTTGCAAAGTACTAATATGTATGAGAAAGAATGTTTTAATGTTTTGGAATGCTTACCTGAGTTGTCTTAATTGCTGCTGTTTGTGGGCATTAATCATTCATTAGTATTTTGTTTTCCCCCATTGTGTCTCTTTTTCCAACTTTTCGTGTTTATATTCAACATTTTCTTTCTGCCACCAAAGGATTTAATGAGCTGAACGGGGACTGGGACAGATCCACCCACACATGAGGGTTCATTCTGAGGGAGAGCAGGTGTTGGTGGTGCTGATCAACATGTCTCACAGTGCCCTAAAGGCTGTGACACATGCAAAAGGATCAGAAATTTTGCATCAGTTTTTAAAAATATTTATCATCCATGTGCTTAGTTATCCTGCTGCTGGTTCACTGCCTTGTTTCTGTGCTATTTTAAATCAGCTGCTTCGGGAGCCAGCACTTCCAACTGGTGATTTACAGGAATAGGTAGTTCAGGAATCTGGGCATGTAGCATGAAAGAGATGCCATTTGTATAGAAGACTGAATGGAAGCCAGGAAAAAAAAGATTATTTTTAAAAGCCAGGACAGTGACAGTCTGTTTCAAAATGGACCATCCAGTTAAAAAACAGATGGGAGGCAAATGACAGCTCTTAAAAGTATTATTGTTTCAGGTCCAAATTTAATACAGGCAGTCCTAAGATTTACAACACAAGTGGTTCCTGAAAATTGCGTTGTAAGTCAAAACATCATAACTCGGAACCGCTGCATTGCGGGACCGAGCGTCATTAAGTCAAAACCAATTGTCCAAAGTCGAATAATAGAATCATAGAATATCAGGGTTGGAAGGGACCTCAGGAGGTCATCAGGGAGTCAATTCAGAAACGTCCTATGTGCCGTTCATCGTAAGTCAAATGTCGTAAAGTCGAAGACTGCCTGTAATGCTGATGGCTGCGGAAATGAATTTCCAAAAATGATTGGCCTTTCTTGTGTTCCTATAGAGTTTCCAGCTAGTAGTTTGATGATCTGTTCCTGCTTTATTATGGGATTTATGTAGTAGGGACCTCATCTATTATGAATAAAAAGATAAGATAAGATCTGTTTTCAGATCATCTCTGCTTTTGAATTTACATTATTACATTATATATTTTGTGGTGAGCTATATGCTGTCCCCAGTACAGCCAAACCCTCCCACATACCATCCCATGCCACTTCCCCAATTTCCCACAAGCCCCAGAGCAGCGCAGCATATGTGCTGTTTCTGAAGGAAGTGCAGAATTCTTACAGACAGTGCGATGTTTCAATGCCTGACCCCTCTGAGAGAGTAAACTACTCCCTTTTTCTTTTCCTTTCTTTTTAAGAACACAAGGAAATTAAGTTCAGGAAGAATAAGGAAATTTAATGTTAAGGTGGAGAATTTTGACAAAATTTTGCTCAAAAGTTAAAGTTCTAATAACACAAGAACCTAGGGTAGTAACATAGGAATTGAGATACTGGATCTGACCAGTACTCTGTCTAGCCCAGTATCCTGTCCAAGAAAATGCTTGACAGGAAGACGCAAAAGTGGACAATTATTTAATAGCCTTCCTCTGAGAGAGACTTCTTTGTAATCCTAGTCAGTTAGCATTTGGATTATGCAATTAAACACAAAGATGTATAACTCTAATTCTTAATTATTGCTGTGTATTTTTTATATTATCTAGTTTGTAACTGTTCTCATTATTTATATAAATTACATTACACTTTTTTGTGTTGATCTGTGTGCTGCCACCCAGTATGGCCAATCTTTTTTTGACAACTAATGCCCTCTTGGTCTCAAAATCTTGTGGCAATGAGTTTCACAGGTTGATATTCTGTTGTTCACCTAAAAACAAGTATTTTTAGCTTTAAATTTGTTCTTTCAATTGCATTGAGTGTCCTCTTGTTCTTGTGTTAGGTGAGAAAGTAAATAGGAGTGCCTATTTTATGCTGAGTGTCCAGCAAGAGTGGGAATCAGAGATTTGGCCCAGGAGTAATTTAGAACAGACTGGAGTCTGCTGTAAAGTTTGCCTGTGGTGTATGCCAGTTGGGGATTGTTGGAGTTCATTACCATCTGGCCACTCCCCTAACCACACCTTTCTACCTCTAACATACTCCTCTTCACCTTTTTTCTCTGAAAACTGTGAGGATGGTGGCATAGGACCAGTTATAGTGACTGTGCACCTACTGGAGAATCCCTCGTGCTAGGGTATCACCATGACTTTATCCATGCTATTATAGATAGTAGGTAGTAGATAGTAGAAATATGGTTCCTAGAACTATTAGGAATAGGTTTTCAATAAGTATTTGAAGTTAGTTGTTGCCAAGCAAATTAAAAAAATATTAGTTTTCTCCCTTCAAAAATACCATAACTTAAAGGAAATAACTTGCACAAGTACAGTACTTACACAGCTCATGGAACAAGTGGTCATTCATAAGAATATAACTATATACACGTAGTCAAAGCAAATTCCATTTACAAATTCACAGCAGCTGGTGGTTTCAGCTGTAAGGAAAGGTTTTGTGCTGCAAACTTGAGGCACTTCAACCTCTTTGGAAATTTGAGATATTTGCCGTTTTTCTTATTTTGAAGGTAAACTGTTTAAACAAAAAGAATAGGAATACTTGTAGCACCTTAGAGACTAACAAATTTATTAGAGCATAAGCTTTCGTGAGCTACAGCTCACTTCATCGGATGCATATGAATTCTGATATAAAGAGCAAGAATTCTATCTTTTAAATATTAAAATATCTGACTTTTATTAATTTGTGTTTGCATGAAACAGACTTAAAAGTAGTTTGCATTTTATCAGCTAAGTCTTTAGAATGCTGAAAATTTCTTAGCAATCTTTTTTTATCGGATTTATTTCTTATGCAGGAATCTTTCACATAGAAAAGAAATTTCTTCAAGTATAATGTGTCTTAACAAATAATATTCAACTCATTGTCAGGTCACTAAATGGCCTGTGATAAGTTAAATTGAGGAATTTTAGGTAAAGTGAGTGCAGAAGCGCGTGATGGCATTTCAGTAGAGAAATATGAGATGCAAAAGTCTGTTCTTCAACTCTGCACATATGTGATTTACGACAAACATATATTAGAAAATACCATAAAACACAGTGAATCTCTAAAGCGAATTTGACTTGTCTCTCTGAAAAGTTTTTGGACTCCAGTAGCCTTTTCAAATCTATAGATCTGACCTAACTAACTAAACTCCCAAATCCAATACGCCCTGTCATAACCATACGGCTAAGGGTAGCCTAAAATTCCTCCTTACCTGTAAGGGGTTAGGAAGCTCAAATAACCTGGTTGGCACCTGACCAAAAGGACCAATGGAGAAAGAAGATGCTTTCAAATTTTGGGGGGAGAAGGCTGTGTTTTGTGTCTTCTCTTGGGAAGCAGAGAAGCATCAGGTCAGAAAACTCCTTGTCCTATAAACCATCGTAAAAGTCTCTCATGTTACAAAAATTGTGAGTAAAAGCCAGGCAAGGCATGTTAGATTATCTTTTGTTCTGCTTGTGAATTTTTCCTTTGCTGGCAGGAGGTTTAGTCCTGTTTTTTGTAACTTTGAAACTAAGCCTAGAGGAAGTTCTGCTGTGTTTTTGAATCTTTTGTTACCCTGTAAAGTTATTTCCATCCTGATTTTATAGAGGTGATTTTTACCTTTTTTTAAATAAAAACCTTCTTTTAAGACCTGACCGATTTACCTTAAACCCCCTTTCCTGGGGAGGCTTTGTTAAATCTTGTGGTGATACAGCATACCCTCCAAGGGCAAAGAATTTGTGCGTTGGGGAAGTTTTAACCTAAGCTGGTAGAAATAAGCTTAGGGGGTCTTTCATGCAGGTCCCCACATCTGTACCCTAGAGTTCAGAGTGGGGAGGGAACCCTGACATGCCCAAACTTCAAAAAAGTTGAGAACTGGTCCTGACCTTTGCAGCCAGTCCCTATCTGTCCAATGAGACAAATGGAATTTATAGATCTGAACAGCCTGCCATCTGCTCCCTCCAAATTTAACAGTTTGGACCATCTAGTTAAAAAAAAATTAACCTCTTTAAAAAAAAAAGAAAGAAATATTATTTTACTTACAATGTAATAGATCTTGGCATTGTGGTTATTGTGGTTCCTGTTGTATACATATCAGAAAATATCTAATAGTAGAAGAGATGACAAAAATATTGCCATCCTCTCCTCGTGCATACCCCTCTTTAAAATTAATTTTTGCTTTGTCACTAACAAGAAGTGAGTTCCTACATTTAAAAAAAGGAGTACTTGTGGCACCTTAGAGACTAACTAATTTATTTGAGCATAAGCTTTCGTGAGCTACAGCTCACTTCATTGGATGCATACTGTGGAAAACACAGAAGATGTTTTTATACACACAAACCATGAAAAAATG
Source organism: Lepidochelys kempii (assembly GCF_965140285.1). NCBI lineage: Eukaryota > Metazoa > Chordata > Testudines > Cheloniidae > Lepidochelys > Lepidochelys kempii. The sequence goes on from NC_136382.1 coordinate 63,886,236, forward strand.
GATTTGTGCTGGAAATGGCCCACCTTGATTATCATACACATTGTAAGGAGAGTGATCACTTTAGATAAGCTGTTACCAACAGGAGAGTGGGTTTGTTGGGAAGGGTGGGGAGAAAACCTGGATTTGTGCTGGAAATGGCCCACCTTGATTATCATACACATTGTAAGGAGAGTGATCACTTCAGATAAGCTATTACCAGCAGGAGAGTGGGGTGGGGGAGAGAAAACCTTTTGTAGTGATAAACACCCATTTTTTCATGGTTTGTGTGTATAAAAACATCTTCTGTATTTTCCACAGTATGCATCCAAAGAAGTGAGCTGTAGCTCACGAAAGCTTATGCTCAAATAAATTGGTTAGTCTCTAAGGTGCCACAAGTACTCCTTTTCTTTGTGCGAATACAGACTAACATGGCTGTTACTCTGAAACCTACGTTTAAAAAAAATTGTTACAGAGCCATCAAGATGTATCCATCCAGTAACTGAGTAATTCTGTGATCTTATTGTAACCTTTGTGCTGCCCATCTCCGTCTCCACTTCTGTGTATTTATTCTTCTCACTTGTATCACAGCTAAAATTTATAGTATAATCATTTTGGGGTAAGGACCTTGGTTTTTACTTTTTCTATAAAGTGCCTAGCACACCGCTAAGTGCTGTAAAATAATAACTGAGAGCAAAAATGTGCCCACTGGGACACAGAATATTACATCAATAACATGGAGTTTTAAAAGACGTCAAATGCTGAGGTAACTGTAAAAAATGAAAATATTTCTGTATTGTCTGCTATTATTTATATATCGCAAGAGAGGATGAGAAATGGATCATAAACACATGGATGAAGGTGGGGAAAGGAAAAGAATAAAAGACACAGAAGTGGGGTAATTAAAGGAAAAATATCATCTCCCTTTGTGTATCTTCTCTTTTTTTCCAGCTCTTCCTTTAACTAAGTAATGCATAATTTGCTACTCACAGAATCAGTCCACCATTTCCCAGAAGTCTGGAAAGCAACCCAGTATCAATTTGCAGCCAAGCATTTGCATGTGTAACTCTGTATGTCAGTAACACTGGATGCTGCAAATTGCCTGTCAGGTGAGGCACTGTGGGAACATTTCTAAATAGTCTTCAGTTAATAGCCAGATGCATATAAGCACTTAGTCCAATTTGTGAAGTTGTTGGAAAGAACTGCAGTGATTTTAATCTCTTGCAAGTTGGAAAGGGATGGGGAATATTCATATTCAACATAATGTATTTTAAAACATGTATTAGTTTAATAGTTTTATCATGTTAATCATATCTCTTTGCAAATATCTATAACTTCTAATATATTATTCAACATTTCTCTCCAATAACAGTGGCCCCAATTCAGCAAGGTATTCAACTTATGCTTAACTTCAAACACTTGAGTAGTCCCATTGACTTCAATGTGATTACTCGCATGGTTTAAAGTTTGGTATGTGCTTACGCACTTTGCTGAATCAGGTCAAATCTGCAAAAGAAAAGGAGTACTTGTGGCACCTTAGAGAGTAATCTTTGTGAAAGTTTTCCACTGCAGCATGCTACAAATGTATAATAGTGGGGGAAAATCAAAAAGGGATTTAGAAAAATCAAAAAGGGAGATTATCTGACACAGAAAACAAATTTAGAATATAATCCTAAAAAGTTTAGCAAATCCTTGAACTTAACATTTGTAAAGATAGGGCACATTTTTGTTCTGAAGTGCTTGGTTTGAGTGATCACTTTGTGAATTTTGAGAATGGATTTTCAAAGGGATTTCTGCTCCTAAATCTCTGAGTCACTTTTGAAACATTCCCCTTAAATGCATCTAAATGGCCACATAATTAAGATTAGAGAGCATGGGTAGCTTTATAGTGTGACCAGGTATTCTCCTATTAAGTTTTAGGTGAAATCTTGGCCTGATTTAAAGTCAATGGCAAAATTCCCAATTACTTGATTGGGACCAGAATTTCATCCCCAAAATTTTAGCTTGTGGGGAATGATTTTATGTCTTATCTGGACACTTTTTATATGTATCACTGCCATTTTTTTCATGTGAATTCTCAGCCACATATGTCCCTTTTTAAACATATCCTCAAAGGAGAGGATGATATGTTCTTTTATTTTTAAAAGTGTGACAAAGTTTTACATCATTATAATACCAAATAGCTGCCTGGCTCTCTTCCAAACATATTTTCAGAAGTACCTACACTGTCATGTTTCTCAGCAAGAAGCTGTCTGAGAGGGAAAGCAACTGGTCAGTCAGTGAAAAAGAATGTTACGCCATTGTCTACGCTCTGGAAAAGCTATGCCCATACGTTTGGGGACGGCGTTTCCACTTGCAAACCGACCATGCTGCGCTACAGTGGCTTCATACCCCCACGGGAAATAACAAAAAACTTCTTTGGTGGAGTTTAGCTCTCCAAGATTTTGATTTCGACATACAACACATCTCAGGAGCTTCTAACAAATGATGCACTCTCCCGTGAAAGTTTCCCAGAATCAACTGGTTAAAATTGTCCTTGAGATGTGGAAAATATTGTTAGTCTTTATGTACTTGGTAGTATATTTAGAGGTGCATGTGTCTTATTAACTCTGTTTTCACCTAGAGCTCCAGGAAGAAATCACAGCCAGTGGTTCACCCTATCTGTGATTTGGGGGGCGTGTCATAAATATAAAGGGAAGGGTAACCACCTTTCTGTATACAGAACTATAAAATCCTCCTGGCCAGAGGCAAAACCCTGTCACCTGTAAAGGGTTAAGAAGCTAAAATAACCTCACTGGCACCTGACCAAAATGACCAATGAGGAGACAAGTTGCTTTTAAAGCTGGTGGGGGGAACAAAGGCTCTGTCTGTGTGATGATTTTGCCAGGAACAGATCAGGAATGCTCTTCAGAACTCCTGTAAAAAGTTAGTAAGCAATCTAGCTAGAAATGCATTAGGTTTTCTTTTATTTAAATGGCTGGTAAAATAGCTGTGGTGAATGGAATGTATATTCCTGTTTTTGTGTCTTTTTTTAACTTTCGGTTTTGCCTAGAGGGATTCTCTGTATTTTGAATCTGATTACCATGTAAGGTATTTACCATCCTGATTTTACAGAGTTGATTCTTTTACCTTTTCTTTAATTAAAATTCTTCTTTTAAGAACCTGATTGTTTTTTCATTGTTCTTAAGATCCAAGGTTTGGGTATGTGTTCACCTGTGCAAATTGGTGAGGATTTTTATCAAGCCTTCCCCAGGAAGGGGGGTGTAGGGCTTGGGGGGATATTTTTGGGGAAGAAGTCTCCAAGTGGGCTCTTTCCCTGTTCTTTGTTTAACATGCTTGGTGGTGGCAGCATAGGGTTCAAGGACAAGGCAAAGTTTGTACCTTGAGGAAGTTTTTAACCTAATCTGGTAAGAATAAGCTTAGGGGGTCTTTCATGCAGGTCCCCACATCTGTACCCTAGAGTTCAGAGTGGGGAAGGAACCTTGACAAGGCCTGAATACCAGGAGACAGCACCTTGCAAGACCAAATGTATGCCTCATTCTCTGCAGTATGATTTCATTCCCAGTTATGTGAAAATATTCTAAAACTTTCTGATCTGTTGTGAAATTATTCTTGCAAATATTTTCAGCAAATCTGTAAACTAGTAATAAATTTGAAAGCCTAGGTTTTACCAGTTCCACTGAACTTCTGTCAGTAGTAACTGACTTCATTGACATTGTTACTGACTTCAGAGGAACTACTCATGCTACTAAATATTAAACTTATAGTGTTTGTGGCATCAGATCCTAATTCAGCATCCAGAGAATGTAAAGGTAGCTATGGTGGCATAAATAATTAAAGTCCCTGTAAAAGTGTCTGATATTAGCAAATACCTCCAGTGGCCAAAAATAGGACACTAGCTGGGGAGGGCTTTGAGTTACAATAGAAAATTCTTTCTCAAGTGTCTGCTGGTGGGTCTCTCACACATGCTCAGGGTCTAACTGATCGCCATATTTGGGAGTTGGGAAGGAATTTTCCCCCAGGTCAGATGGCAGAGACCCTGGGGTTTTTTGCCATCTTCTGCAACAACAGGTTACTTGCTGGTTTGAACTAGTGTAAATTGTGAATTCTCTGTAACTTGAAGTCTTTAAATCAAGATTTGAGGACGGCTGTAACTCAGCCAGAGATTATGGGCCTATTACGGGAGTGGGTGGGTCAGTTTCTATGGCCTGCAATGTGCAGGAGGTCAGACTAGATGATCGTGATGGTTCTTTCTGGCCATAAAGTCATAAGTCTAAGATATACTGTTGTAGAGTATATCTGGATACTGGATCACTCTATGATTGCCTGTTCTCTTCATTCCTTCTGAAGCACCTGGCACTGGCCACTGGTGGAAAACTAGGTGCTGGGCTAGATTGATCTGACCCAGTATGGCCATTCTTATGTTCTTAGAGGACTCTCCCACCACATTATTTAAAATAATATATTGTAAGCATGATAATGAACATTCTTTTAATAGGTTTTATGTAAGAAAATAACCAATTTGTTACCTTAACTTCCTATATTATTTTTCATTATACCTAGTGCAGTTTTTTTATCAGCCAATCCGTTTGCTAAAACATCACTTATTCCAAGAAGATTAACAAGAAGTGAAGTACAGAGTACAGTACTGATCCTGCAATTAGATCCATATGGATCTACATTGACTTCAGCGGGACTGTGCAGTTGCAGTGCTTCACCCACATGGATTTAATGTGGGATTGAGACCTCATTTTCCACCTTGGAAATAGGTCATTGATAAAATAAAATTTCTTATTTGTCAATGTGCAGAAGAAAACCCTCACAGTCAGTCACATATTTTTTTTTAAAGCCCCAAACAACCCAAGTTCAAATACATTGTAGTTCCATCACTTTGCTTGTTTTTTATTTTTTTTCAGATTGTGTCAAGTGATCAAGCCTCCATCACACCCAGCTAGGACTTCTGGAAGTCCAAAAAATTTCTAAGCAGTGTATGTGCTCAAGATGAAAAGCTTTTAAAATGCAGTATAAAACTCTCACATTTTTTAAATTGCAGCATAAAGGCTGACTTTAACAGCCATTTGGGATTCTCTCCCTATAAAGAGGAAATCCAAGCAGTGGTTTTGGAAGTCTTAAAATTTATTTTATTTTAAATTAGGTATAATAGTGATAACATTAATAGAATGAAAGTCTGCAACCATTTCATATGTAAATGTCTTAGGTTTATCATTATCTGTCAGCAAGGAGAGACCATTACTGGAGCACAAACTCATTCTATCCATGTTATCACTTGATTTGTATTTTTCAGTATTTATTATGCAACTTTTCCAAATTACGTTTCTTCAGGTTTTAAATAGGGACACTAAACAATGTAGAATACTTAAGGAGGGCTATAAAGATTGAAATACTTGGATAAATTAAACTAAGAGCCTGAACCAAACAAAAAAGAAGGCTGGGATGTCACTCCCTCCATGTGTAAGGGCAGTTTGAATACTACAATTAGAATGAATTAATACTGGTTCAGGGAGATTAATATAGAACCTTTCTAAGTTGCTGGTTGGAATTCAGTGTGGATCACTAATGACTGTAAGAAGGTGGTAGGGTTCTTCTGTTGAATTAACCTGTTAAGTGCTGTTGGAACCCTGCAGGGTGATGCTGACTGATTCCTGCTGACTCATTGTGGCAGGGATATAATGCGGAGGAATGGCTCAAGAATGGAGGTTCTTGGGCTCTCGGACAGAGAGAGCTCTTCAGGAACACCCTGAGGAGTATCTGTGTTCAGGAAGACAGCTGAGAGTTAAGTTTCTGCTCCTGCTATTTGAATTACCAAGGAAGACAGACCCTAGAAAGAGGGTACAATGATTCTAAATACAGTTAGGGTGACAAACGGGGGTGGGGCAGAGAGAGGCAATCCCCACCTGCTCCTAACACATTAGGTAAAATTTTATCCCCGGCTGGCAGTGCTGCTACTGCAGCCTCAGAGGCAGTGCAGTGCTGAGCCACCAGGTCGTCTTCCTCTGCTGATAGAGAATGGCAGCAGTGGAGGAGCTCGGGCTGCTGTGGCTGCCAGTAGCCAGGAGTGGTTCTGCCCCTTCAGGTTCTGTGGGGGAGGTGGAGAACTGAGGAACTGGCTCTGGGGGTGCTGTTGAGGAGGGAGGATACTGGCACTGGCAGTGTTGTGCGGGAGGTGGGATGCCAAGGACTTGCAGCTGGCTCTGGGGGTGCTGGTTATGGGGAGCAGGCAGCGGTGGCCTGGGGAATGGCATTGTCACTGCCATGCTCTTTTTTTGCTGTGCAGCCTGCGCAGGACCCACCCAGGAATCTGAACTCCACCCCTGTCTCCTAGTAATGCCTGAGATGGCGTGGGGCAGAGCCAAGCTATCTGCCTAGTGCGAAGGGCTCAGCCTGGCTGCAAGGAGTGGGGGGATGGTGCAGAAAAGCACCAATCCTGCCCAGCAATTCTACTTCATGGCTCAGGCTCAGATCTGGTAAGGTCCACCCCCCCTTCACGCACTGGACTCTAGTCCATAAATATTCCCTCTCCACAGTGTCTACCCCAATCTTTTCCTTTTGCCAGGGTTTCCTCCCCACAAACCTCTCAATCCCACTCGACACCCGGAGATCCACAGCCCCTAAACTTTACCTCTCACTCCTCCTGGAGCCACCATACCAATCACCAATTCTCGTCACAAACCCACCCCACAGAACAGAAGACCCCCCACACCATTTAAAGTAATTATTACTTGATTGTTTTGTCACTACTTTGTAGGCTGAAGAATCACTGTTTTAGTTAGCTTGCAAAACCGATACTATTCGGGGAAAATTTTGGGTAACACTCAGTAAATTTTTTTTATACTTCACCCTCCCTGCTCAAGACCCCAGGTGGTGCCCCTGAATACAGTGTTTGTGGAACCTATTCAGCGAAGTATGGGAACTCCACCTGCTAGTGACTAAAAATTCATTGTTCTTTGATGGCTGTCAGGTGAATGGCGTAAGTGAGATGAGATGGTGGCCTTAGTCCAGCTCCTGGTGGGCAAGTGTTTGCAACATTGCAGTAGCCTCCAGTAAAATTGAAACTGAAGGCCAGAGCTTAAAAGGCCTCTGTACAGATGCACAAGGTGTGGAATAGGCTCCAATGAAACTCAACCCTAAACTTCTGGGGTAGGACTGGCCACCGTTTCAGGCTTGCAGTGCTATGAGAGCGTGGACTCCCCCAGTCCATGATCCTGTGGCAGCTAGGTATTCCAAAGGGGAAGTAGGGTCACGGCATAGAGAGCTAGATGGCTGTGGAAAGGAGTGCAGCTGGCCTACTCGCCCTGTGCATCTGTGAGCTCCTGCTGCTGTGCTGCAACTCCACCCCACCCCTGTACAGATAGTTTTTGAACAGGCATTACTATGTCCCAAATAAGCACTGTTATCAGCAGTCACAGTACGAGGGCCAAGGACTGACTGCATAGGGAGAGTACACTGCCCTCTCCCCCATGAAGATTTTCCACCAGTCAGGGGTGAAGCAGCATTGGAAGCTTGCTGTAGCTGGTCTGTGGGGTTAAAATAAAGGATGTTTGGTCTCTGTTACTTTCCATCTAGCACTTCTCACAACATTAATCTCACTTTATAAAGAAAATCCAACCTTAAAATGCTTAAACTCACATTATAATGAAAATAATACCAAGTAGCAAGAAGTGGTGTTACTTAAATGAATCACATAGTGGGTTACTGATATTCATATGTTCGTGCTTCTAGTTGACAGTTAAGACAAACGCATATTAAATATGGAAAGCAATGTGATTTCCTGGTATAGGGGAGGGGTATGTCCCAATCTGAAGTTAATTTACCACTCTCAATATTGCTATTTAAGACTCTAAACTCTGCAAGCTTTAAATAGTGATTTTCTTTTCCCTACTGCTATGCCAAAGCTCTGTACCAACAGAAAGGTCAACAAGAAAGCCAACCTGAAAGCAGATCCCAGAAAAAGCTTTGATAATTGCCAAGTAAGCATATATCCACACATGGACAGTTCATAGGTTGACCTTTTCACTAGGAAATGCAATGACACTGGGTTGGATTGCATTACCTATTCCCAGTGTTTTCCCCAGGAACTGAAGTTAGAGGGGATATTCAAATTTACAGGGAAATGAGGGCCAAGGAGTGAGACCGTGAGGGTGAAGATGAGCTGTATAGCACCGTAGTAAAAACTGGAAAAACATAAGTTTTAGATTTCTGAAACAAAAAATATTATTTTTTTAAAAAACATATTTAAATTGACTTTTGGAAAAATCATAATAATTAAAAGGTTTAGTACAGAAACTCCCTGAGATAACGACCCCTCGAGATAGCAACGATGTGAGATAATGACCTTGGAAAATATTATGCATTTTAAAAATCTTAGCCTACTAGGAAATGTATATTTATATAAATTTTCCCAGTCACAAATCTAGCATTCTGAAGCAAAGTCACTAAAAATACTAATCTGGTTGTTCCAAGAATGAGAAATTGTATTACTTCCTTCTATGCATACATAAACTTTCATGAAATTTCAGTAAAAAAAGAGGGGTTAAGTTTATTGTGGCTGCCTGGTTGCTGTAAGCAAGTTTCATACATTTTCATCGGCAAGGCAATTTGGCGCTAACTCTTGACCCCACATTTTAAACATCATAAAACACCAGTAAACATCAGCATTTGATTTTATGATGATTGCTTCTTGTTTATCAATCACAATTTGAAATTATGAGGTTAGCCACATCACCAAAATGAATACGCCAACATTGTCACAACAAACATAGCTGTGTGAGGAAGCTAGTCTTTGTTCATACTTTTCAAACCTATTATGATTTTTCAGGTGAAAGTGTTTTATCATATATATGCTTTTAAAGTGTGTATTAATGTTTCAATTTCAATTCAAATTTTCAGCCAACAACTAAATGCAATTCTTTTCCAACTAGAATTTTTTTAGAACAATTAGATCTAGTTGGAAAACAAGTAAATTGGCAACACAGCTAACTAATTGACCACTAGGGGGAGTAATGGGGAGGTCAGAAGGGGTAGGGAAATCCTTTTCCTCCTGCATTTTCTATTTCCAGCTGCTTTGAAAGAAGATGCTACCATACAATTGCATGTGAGTAATATGGAGAAACAGGACATTTCTGCAATTCACCTGTGTTACAGGTATCTCCTATGCATGCCATCATACATGGTGAGGGGGTGACCTTTTACAAACCTAGGCAGATAGCTCACTCTTGGGTTGAAGAGTATCCTTGTGTGCAAAACAATCGAGCAATCTGAGAAAATGTCTAGCATCCCACTATTGAGAAACATGGGTGTTTGACAGGAATTGATTATATCGGTCCAGTGGAACCTACACAGCCCAAGCCTGGAAATCTACACAGCAATGAAACAGCCCTGCAGCCTGAGCCCCACATGCCTGAGTCGGCTGGCACAGGCCAGTCATGGGTGTCTAGTTGCTATGTAGACAGACCCTCAGAGCAACAATAATTTTTGTTTAGAGACCGTGCTTTTGACTTTGAGAATGTGCTAAGCACATGCAAGTTCATGGATTTCAGTGCCAGATGCAACTGCTAAGCACTTCTTGGGTTAAGTCCCTAATACACTAGAAATCTAAATCACTTTGTATATGACAGTCACATATATAACAAATAATACTGGCTTTTAGATTATTTGATTTTCCTTATATGTTTCAATGTGGCATGGGAAGTATAAACTTTTATTTCTTTGTTCCTGAAATGTTGTTTCCTGGCAGTGTCTCTGTTTGGATGTATAATGGATGTGCTAAATATAATCTGTATGCAGTTTAACATAAAGCACATCAAAAATGAATGTAACATAAATACCAATTGTTATTTTAATATAAACTGCTAAGAAGAAAGGGAAGTTTTACTTCTGTTGTCTGGGATGTATCTATGCTGTGGTATAAATAGAATGTTTGAGTTTTCAGGTGTGTCAGTCTGACATAGCTCACCAGAACTTAATTTGTGAAGCATGGCTTCTGAAAGTAAAGGCCTTACTAACGTTCTTCCTTGTTTTTGTTAACAGGAAGAGTGCTTCTTGAACCTAGAGGCTCCTATTTCAAGAGTATGTGGCTACGACACTCCTTTCCCTCATATCTTTGAACCTTTCTACATCCCAGACAAATGGAAATGCTATGATGCCCTTCGAAAAATGATTAATTATTGATAGAATTATTGATGAAGCCTGCAAGCATTCTAACCAGAGTAAGTGGAAGATTTAAAGGTTAAAGTACTAGTCATTTTTAAAGCAGGAATTGGCTATTGCTGCTTACGGTCATGGTTCAGAAAGGTACTTAACCCCTTGCCTAACTTTAAACACATAAGTAGCCCCACTGAAATCAATGCGCATGGTGGAGCACATGTTTGAGTACCTTGCTGCATTAGAATATAAAATACTTTGCATTCTGAGAAGTGTAATTGATTAAGAACAATTATTGATTGAAAGAAAAAATCTATATTGCTTCAAATATTTCACATATGAAAGCCCATTCTGTTTGAACTTTAAAATCTCCTATGGCTCATGGTGGGTTCAGACCTGTGAAGTGCGGGTCATCTTCAGCTCATGTTGACTTTAATTGGAACTGAAAGCTCTCAGCTCTTTGCAGGATTGACCCTGCGTACAGTGCACTGAAGACATGAATTTTCTCTAGTCTTATGTTTCAGTTCAAAGATACTTGTAAGCCTATTATCTAAAGTTTATTCTGCAGATAATAACCAAATATTGCATTTTCTATATAATTTTTCCAGCTACTTTGCCCACTCACCCAGTGAGACTTCAGCTGTTTGCAAAATCCTGCAAGCAAGCAAGTACTTTATCAAGCAGTATTACTTTCCATTACTTGTCTCTAAATCATTAGGATGTTTAAAACACATTCCTAGTCTTAAATTTCTCTTCAATATAATAGCAAAAATCTGTTCTCTTCCTTCATAAACATACATAGTGTTAGTCTGTTCATCGGCGAACAAAGTCTTGAAAGGAAGCTGAAAATGACTTTAATAGATCTTCTGTATTTACTGTCTGATGTTATGATGTAAATTTGTTTTAAGCAAGTAGTTGACTTATTGTGGGTTTCAATGACAGCGTAAAATAGTAGCTGTAGTTAGATGTACAATGGGAGGCAGTTGCTGGGATCCATACTTCATGAGTCTCCTCTTTCTAACATAAAAAGAAATTAGAAAATAGCATAATCCAAAGGTACCTTATACATTGTGAAGTTCCTCTTGCTCCCACTGAAGTCAGTGAGAGTTTTACTATTGACTTCAGTGGCAGCAGGATTATGCCCTATACTGGGGTCCCATTCTTGTGTTCATATTCCCAGTATATGGCTGTGGTCTCATGCAAATATTGTATCAGAACATACACTGTGGATAATGTAATGTTCTTACCTCAAAGTCTTGAGCTGTTATACAGCTTCACCAATGCATAGTATGTATCTACCTACTGCTGACAGCATTAGGACAGGTCTTAATGCTTGAGGCAAGTACTAACTGAGGAACTACCATTCTGCAGTGTCCAGTTAAGCTCTGAAGTCTTTGTTGAATGTGTGAGGTGCCTTAAGTGGCCAGTGTCCTTCATTTTTTGTAGATTTTTTTTTTCAGGTCTTTTTTGCTCTGGTATTTGTTTTCTTTCCTTCCTTTTGTCCCCAGAGTAGGAAGCTTTAAGAGCTCCCCTACACGTGATCAGAAGTTTACCCTTTCAGATCACTAGTCTGTTTTGCTCAATCCAAAGAGTCCGTCTCCATAAAATAATGTGGTTCCACTTAGTAACTCCACATTTACCATACTCACATAGCCACTGTACTATGTCATGTGAAATTCCATAGCATTTCTGTATTATGGTATGCATCCAGGTTTGGCCTATCCACAGCTCATACATCCCGTCAGCTTATAATTATTTAGGGGTATTGCTGTATTTAGTTTTTACAGTAAATATTTGCTTTGGCTTCTTAAAAATAAATAAATGGATGTTACAGTTTCTTGTGCAGGTAAGACTGAATTGTTATTGCTGTGCCTTTATTTCCACTTGTAACAAGTTTTTCCTTGTTTAGTTAATATTTTTAGAAATTAATCTACTTGTCAGAGGCAGTAATTACAAAAGATCCGTGTTCAGCCATCTGCTCCACAGAGTTCAGATGGAAGGATAATGTGTTTTTATCTGTATTGCTGTGAAAATGAAAGGATAATTGTAGCATTTGCTGGCTCCTGCACTCAGTGTAATACTCATTGGTGAGGTGGTGTGTTGACCCAGAATTTTGAAGTCAGTATGTCCCAAAGCCATTTATATGCGGGGAGCCCAGCAATCTCATGTAATAACAACCTTCTAAGAGACTGAAGATGGTCTTACAGTCCATGGGGTCCCAACTAGAGCAGAGGGATATGTTTCTAGAAAGGCAGATTATCAGACCATGTGTTGTCCCTTTCTCATCCTGTTGCTGGGAAGACAGAGGGGATCTACAGGTGCGTATTTCTGTTCCCTCTGAGTATACTGCCAGAGTAGAGTGTAGGGCTGGCCTGTTAGCTGCAGCGCTGGCAAAGGCTTTAGGATCCCAAATAGCCACTTGCTTTGGTTGTGCTTGTGAAAAACAACTAGATGTGCAGCAAGTAATTTTCGTGTTTCCCACCTGTGATCAAGTCTTCTATTGGAGACTTGTATCCATTACTTTTAAGCGCCCTGAAAAAACGGTGCCAATTAATCAAGTTACAGGTTGGGGATCAGGGGAGTCTGTGCAGGGAGTACTCTGTGGTACATTTTTTGTATCTCTCTAACTTGTAGTTATTTGTATTGATATTTTCAATATACATCTCTATCACACAGTATTCAGAGAAGGAATGATCTATAAATCCATCCCTCTCCATTCACAGGACTAAGCATTTCTGACTCAAAAGGTAATTCTGAATGTTTTCCAGAAAAACAAGGGCGCTTGTCCTGCAGCTGGCTGAGCACAGGTTTACCCTGTACCCAGTGGGGCTGCATGTAAGCACTCGGATTCACTTGCAGCTTTGTGCCTGAGCCTAGTGAAAATCTCTGAACTGGAGACTGAAATAGTTCATTTCTAAAAGTAGCCTCTGCCTTGTGCCACTTTTTTTTTTCCCCCTGACTGGTTGCACACGTGTTGACAATATATCACACGTACACAGTCATTTCTCTCGATGTTGACATTTGCCATGGCTTTCCCGTTCATAGACTGAGTTGATAATATAACGTTGTCTGACTCATCAATGAAAGATAGGAAGCATAAAGTTTCCATATAACCAAGTCAGACCTGTAAACAGTTTCTTGGCTGCTAGTGAGCTCACATTAGACATGGCACTGTTAAAATCTGTAGCGCTAAATGTTAGCTTCCAGGTCTGCAGCTGTGTTTCAAATAACACTTTGTAGTAGGAAAGCAATCAAAATGCAAAGAGGGAATGAGATGAACATGAATATATATTTCCTGTATAGCTGGTGGTGTTAGTGGCTATTCATAAAAAAGCCAGCACATATTAGAAAGTGCCCTCATGTGACACACACAATATCAGGGGCAGTTATAACACAGATGGCAGAGATGTCACCAGACCATTCCAGATGGCCTCCCTCTGGCCATGCACAACTTTGTATTCTAGAGGACTATATTTTTCTGTCTTTTGCCAACATCTGCATTTGAAGGCTCTTTCCCCAACAGATGGAGATTCATCTGTATGAGAGAAAGATATACTTTATCTACACCTGTTACACATGGGTATGTCTGTGTGTGCATTGTGATAGTGTAGGTGGTGCTAGTAGTTACTCCTATGTAGGAAGTTACCTAACACTTTCCATCTACCATTCCCTATTTTCAGTTATAATTTTGCCAAACTTAAGCCATTCAGTCTCAAATTCCTTGGCTTTCTCTACCTCAAGCAGATTTTTTAAATCTCAGCAAAAATAGCTGTTTCTGAGAAAGAGGTTCGGGGGGAAATTGGTAGTTTTGACAATGTTAATTTTTTTCCCAACCATTTCTCTGAAGAGTTCTCATGCTTCATTGGTTTGGCATAGGGACCTAAAATTTAGACAGGCAATAATCCTGGGGCCAGTAAGGTGCCTTTTGCTCTCCCTATGAAAATCTATCCAGATTTTGGTGAATTATAAACCTCTGAAAATTGCCATTTGTACATGCTGCTAAAATCTCTAGACATTCCGTCTGCACTGATCATGCTCTGGCCCCACAACTCCTTGCATTCTAGCTACAGTGAGTATATTCCAGCTCCTCCGAACTCCTACTTGCTCCCAGTCCCACTCAGCTTCCTACACGTAAGGCACAGCTAGCGCTCCAGATGGGTCATAGGAGGAAGGAAAGTATCATTCTTCCCCCTCCCCATTTTACAGAGAAAGTATGTGAGAGGTTACACAAGGTCACTTCTGGCACAATAATAATAAAACCCAGGTGTCTAATATGGCAGGAACAAGTCTCACCCACTTAACCACACTGCCTTTCAAAGTGAAAGTACCAGATTCATGTGCTTGGCTGTGCTGTCTATAACCACTAGAACATTCTCCTCCGGAGCCTGGAATAGAACCCAGAAGTCCTGATTCCCAACATCCCAATATGCTACTGGCAAAGTGTGTTTGGCATCCCCCACTTGTGTCTGGTCCACATAGCAGATAACAGCCTGTTATTCCTGCCAATTTTTTCTTTAGCTAAGCTGATAGAGATCGGTAGTGCTGTTCAAAATGTGTTGAGTTCAGACCTTGCGGATGACCCATCTTGGGGGGTCAGCATGGTTCCAGATGGAACTTCAGTTTACTTAAAAAAAAACAAAAAACCCTAACTAGGGAATTACATACAAAATATTACAATAAAATTTATTTCATTATATGATTACATACTGTTTCTTCAACAAGACACCTTCCTTATCAGAATAGCGTGACTAAGGCAAAGAGTTAAATGAAGAAGAAGGACATTCTCTTTTGCTTAAGGCACTGGAATGGGACCTAGGAGAACTTAACCTGCCATAGACTACCCAGCCAAGACTGTATAATAATACATATGCATAAATGGTCCAAATTACTGTTGCATGGGCAACCTTAATTCTGTCATTTCCTAACTTTCACCTTTTGCAATCGTAATACTCTTTTAATGTAGTTTTCTATATGTAATAAATATATTCATATTGTTAACTGACAGTTTAGATACCTAAAACATTTTATCTATTTTGCGCAGTGTAAGGAAATAACAAAAATAGCCTTGAAGGTAAATGTTCCAGGACAACATTTACTGTTGGACTGTATAACTGGAATAAATTGGAGTAAAAGATATTGAGTTAGTTGTGTTTAGGAAGTCTCCTGCCACCAATAAGGTACAAGCGAGTTTAATCAAAATTTATACATGATATGAGTAAAGGGAAATCATCTTTTATATCCTGCAGGTAACATTATACATGAAATGAAAGAACGAGTTTGTGGTTTGGGGAGGTACGTATTTAAGCTGTGGGTATTATTTTCACCCTAAATGTGTGTAATTTATTTTATCTTCTACTTTTGCAGAGATAGGAGGAAGAACAAGAATATACAGAAGCCTTCTTTAGAATTCTTGGCATTTATTCAGATGTGTGTGTTCTGGAAGTCCTATAGCAGATTATCTTCTCTGAAGTAAACCCATCCTGAATGTCATCTTGGCTAATCTTCAAAAGCTCAAATTTCCCCCTAAGTATGAAATCAATGATGGACAGGTGATTGCTGTAATAAATAGTTTCAGATGTATTAAAAAAATAAATTCCAGATGTAGTATGAACTTTATTCACTTTGCAATGCTTCACGAGGATACGTCTTTAAATGACTTCACTGTGTAAATATTATGTGGGATTTTATTCAGTAAAACATATTGTACTCATGTGGTCTCTCTTTGCTTTTTCTGTTTTGGGAAAAGTCCAAAGAAATTCTTATTTGGTAACTATAAATTTTAAACAAAAATAATGTTGAAGCAGCAAAACTGATGTGTATGTCAAAATGGACAGTGGTTGCACGCTTTCTGACATTGGGGCCAGATGGTGAGGGCAGGACTTGGGAAATGTGGGATCAATTCCCTGCTCCCCACAGACTTCCTGTCTGACCTTAGGTTCTCTGTGCCTCAGTTCCCTATCTGTAAAAAATTGTGATAATAGCACTTCCCTACTTCATAGGGGTGTTGAGGATAAATGCATTAAAGAGGGTGAAGCATTTTGAGAGCTACTGATGAAAACTGCTGTATAAGAACTTGGTATTATTTTCATTATTTTATTACATGACCACTGTCATTAATTGTCATTTTTCATCACTATAATGGTCTCCAATAAGAAGATACTAAAGTACTGATTCCTTTCCTCTCTCTTCCAAATTAATTTAAAATGTGCAGTGGGAGAGGAGCTACTGATACTGTCCTGTAGGGCTGTATAGCTGATGGGTTTCATTGCTAAATCTCTCTCTCTTAGTGTCCTTATGTTTCAATTATTTTCACCTTTAGCTGTAGGATGGTGCTGGCTGATGGTGAATAAACAATGTTAAGTCATCAAAAGAAGGGCAATCAGGTCTCTTCCAAACTGAAATGAGTGGTGGGAGAAGGAGCTGTGCAGGTGCCATTTTCCGTTAGGCCTACAGTATTATAGAAAGGATTTTACAATATAATCTATCAGTGCTTACCTTCACTGTTGTGGAATGTCTCCAAAATCAGACCTCGCTACATAACCTGAAGGGCACTGACCCTCCCGAAGAGCAAAAAGAATTCAGACCCTCTGGACGTCTTGAGAGGTTTTGCAATATTCAGGTTTACCCAGTTTTTTGTTGGTCATGCCTTTCATGTCCTCATCAAGCTGTGGGCAGGGCTTAAACAAGCCAAGGGAAGAATGGGTATCCATTGCCATGAGCATTCTCTCAGTGAATGGCTTTGTAAGGGGTTGCAGAGCCTATTACAGCATCATGGCTTCTAACCAGAATGGATACCTCTTGCACAACCTTTGTTCATCTGCCCACCACCTGCCTTAAGTGCCACATAAGTAGTTCACAGGCATTGTTTTGGCCCTCTGGGTAGGGGGTGAATTTCATCGAGTCCTCATGCTAAAAAATCTGAGATTCTTTTTTTAATTGATGCAAATGTCCAGTTAATTGAACTTCTTATGGGCAGGGAGTTCCAAATACACAAAACTCAAGTTTTGCCTTCAAAACTATGCATTATCAGATGGGGGAAAGTGCTTCTCTACATTGAACAGCTATGGGGGATTTCCAGCATGACTTAGAGAATAAGGTAAAATTACACAAGAGCAAGGATGGCCCTGTGAAGGCATAGCACTGGATATCAGAAGACCTGGGCTGTATTCCCAACTTCCTGGCGACCTTGGGTAAGTCATTTAGTCCCTGATCCAGCTCCCATTGAACTCAAAGGGAGTCTTAGCTATTAGGCCAGCATTTTCAAACTGGGGTGCATAAACCCATATTTCCTGTCATTAATTATAGAAAGGATTTTAGGTGCAATTGTCCTAAATTGCACTTAAATAAGTGGCTTGGTTTTCAGAGTTGCTGAGTACCTACAAGCTCAATGGCAATTGCGGGCTCTCAGCACCCCTCAGGATCAGAACCGTAATCTCTCTATATCTCACTTTCTTCATCTGTAAAATCAGGCCAGGCCTGCTTCACAGCAGAGTTGAAGCTAATCGTTAATGTTTGAAAGGCCTTTGAGATCCTCAGGTGGAAGGTGCTAAAGATGATACATCTATTCAGGTCCTACCATCTGATTTTATGCCGTTTATTACACTCTTAATTTACACCGCTGCACAGTCCCACTTCGCCCTGGTGGAATTAATGAGGAAGAAATCATTTTGACATGCTAAACCCTAAAAT
Source organism: Lepidochelys kempii (assembly GCF_965140285.1). Lineage (NCBI taxonomy): Eukaryota > Metazoa > Chordata > Testudines > Cheloniidae > Lepidochelys > Lepidochelys kempii. Next base: position 63,904,062 of record NC_136382.1, read on the forward strand.
GAAGCCCACTAACTCATTTTTAATCCTCCATTAAGATGGCATTCTATCAGTCAAGTCTTTTTATGAAAGCTGTTTATGGGATGTATTGATTATTTGTCTAAAACTTAAACATGCTCTAATCATTCTCTGTTTCATGTAGTGTTTTACTCCCTAAGGAAGTTATTTCTGATTTTTTTTATTAACCCAAAGCTTACTATAAAAATTTGCTGTCTAAAATTTCTATCGTAAATAGAAAATGTCATTTTTTCTATGCATTTTCTTTAAAATTGTTCTAATAGCAGATATCAAGAGATTTCAAATACACACACATTACCACAGTAATGCATACTTTATTAGCAAACAGTATTAATACTGTTTATATTTAATCTTATTTGTGAACAAGCATATTGTAAGTATGAAATCAGTTTATGGAGGGGATGGTATGATGGGATAGCCTAATTTTGGCAATTAATTGATCTTTGACTATTAGCGGTAAATATGCCCAATGGCCCGTGATGGGACACTAGATAGGGTGGAATCTGAGTTACTACAGATAATTCTTTCCTGGGTGTCTGGCTGGTGAGTCTTGCCCATATGCTCATAGCTGATCGCCATATTTGGGGTCGGGAAGGAATTTTCCTCCAGGGCAGGTTGGCAGAGGCCCTGCGGATTTTTCACCACCTTCTGCAGCGTGGGGCACAGGTCACTTGCTGGAGGATTCTCTGCACCTTGAAGTCTTTAAACCACAATTTGAGGACTTCAGTAGCTCAGACATAGGTCAGGAGTTTGTTACAGAAGTGGGTGGGTGAGATTCTGTGGCCTGTGTTGTGCAGGAGGTGAGACTAGACGATCATAATGGTCCCTTCTGACCTTCGAGTCTATGAGTTAACCATGTCCAACAGTTTTAGTCTGTGGTTTTATTTATTTAAAGTTCGTTGTGTGAAAGTAAAAAGAGAATAATAATAATCCAAAATACACATCTTTAGAAAATAAAATGTGTTCTTAACATATGTTTCAGTATCCTTTCTCCTCCCTACCCCTTCCAACTCTGTTTTCAGTGAATGACTGGTGTGGGATTGCAATAATTAAAATCTTGCTTTCCATTTTTTTTCTCCATTTTTGGATAACAGGAGTATTTCTCCATGGTATAAATGGTGGTGGTTTTAGAAATATGTGCTGCTCTCAAAATCCTGCCTAGATGGCAGTGTGCACCCATCTAACCTACGTTCAAGGATGAGTGCCATTAAAAGTATATGTACTAGTAAAAATGTGCAATCATGGACTGAAAGGGAGGATGTATACTGTATGTACAAATACAACACGTCACACTAAATCCGTCAACAAGAAATCTAATGTCAAATAAATCAGGGTTATTAACTATTACCTTGTCTCCTAAATGTTTGAGGAGAAAGTAAGATTTTTAGAGTAATCAAAAAAATCTTATTCATTTCAGCATTCAGCAGGGGGACCCATTTACTTCTCATCTCATCCACTTACATAATCTAAATTGTCCTATACTTTTTAACCTACAAACAGTACATACCAGATGCAAGAAATAAAAAGAGGAAAACTCTCTCATGATTTACACAAAGCAATAGGCCTTTTACTGACAGTACGTGTATCCAGAACACAACCTAGGAAGCTGCTGTCATTCTTTCTGATCTTTGTCCAAAAATGACCGATTTAATACAAATTACCATAAAGTACTAACATCCAGAATGGAACTCCAAGATATTGTTATGATATACCCTGAGATTATAATAGCATTACATTGTGTTTTCATTTATAAACTATTTTAGATTCCCGTTGTTAGAGATATTTAAAACTAGCACTAGTAACTTTTTAGAAGAACTGCAGTAGGTCCTGAGGGATGGACTTGAATAGAAATAAGAAATTACAGTAGCTGCACAAACCCACTAAATCCAGACCAAGGAGCTGACACATTCATATCTACTTATCTAACTGGTGGTACCAGAGCAACTTCAGTGGGACTCCTTAGAATGACAGCTATATACTCATTACTAAAGATATAATTCAACTCCCATTGAAGTCCATTGCAGTCTCTCCCTTGGAGCTGAAGGAGCTCAAAGTGTTTGCAGGATTGAACCTAAAATCTATGGAGCTTCTTAGCTACGAAGGCCAAATAGCTGCTTAAGAAGGGTGGTGTCTACCGTGCACTGGTATATTGTGGAAGGTCAGCACTAGACAAATAACACCAGGTGCAGGAACTGAAAGATTCTGTTGGGAAAGCTCATGGGAATTGTTATCTGGGTGACTCAGAGAGCACAATGAGCATGATGTGTTCAATACAAAATAAACTGATGCCGTTTTTAAGCTCTCCTAGCTCAATAGATCTGAAATAAGGATATGATTCCTCTGCAGCTCCATTCCTGCTCAGGTGTTCCTAATTTCAGTTAGGTATCAGAGACACATATCTGACCAAAATATAATCAAGAGTTGTAATTAACCAGGGTTCAGATAACCAAGACTGATTATATGTTTTCTTCTGAGTTTATATGAGGTTCATTAATACAGCCCTAAATTTTCAAATTCAAGCACTCAAAATTCAGGTAAGTACAAAAGGTGTCTCATTCATCATTAAATCTGAGTCTGTGATACGTTTTGAAGGAGAGGAAGAGTAATTTGTGGCTAGATGCACTGGACTACGTGAAGAGATTTGAGTTCTAACACAGACTTCATGTGTGACTTTGGGCAAGTCCTTTAAGATGAAATCCTGGCTTCATTAAAGTCAATGGAAAAACTCTGTCTGTGCAGATTGTAAGGACATTGGGGCTTAGACTGTCTTACTGTGTGTATAGCCAAATAAGGCCCCAATCCCTGTTATTGTTTCCCTTGTTTAAAAAAAAACAACCTTAATATATTACCCTGAACTAATCTCCAGTATTAATATATTTGCATAGTAAATCATTCTTTAGTTTACAACTTGAATATTGAATGAATACTAGAGTTGTTTTTGTTGTTTGGATTTGCTGCTGTTTTTGCTGAAATAAATTAAGAAATTATCAGTCAGCCAACCTAACTATTCAATTCGGGTTAAGAACTGATGTTTATTTGTGTTAATGTAGGCTGGTAAGTTCTAAACATTCAGGCTCTTGGAGCTAGGGATGTGATTCCCAGCATGCATAGACATACTCATGCTAGCTGTCATTGAGCTAGAATGCTATAAATAGTGTAGCCACAGTAGCACAGGCAGCAGCAAGCGGAAGGACATGCTAGCTGCCCCACAGGATCCAAGCAGGTTTGCACTTGGGGTGACTAGCCTATGCTGTTGCTTCCTCCTGCTGGCGCTATTGTGGCTTCACTACTATTGTTAGAATGCTAGCTTGATGAGAGATAGCGTCTGTATGTCTACGTGAGCTGGGAATTACACCGCTGGCTCCAAGTGTAGACATAACCTTAGAGCAATATGACACCAGTTTTTAAACAGGCCTGCCCATTGATTTCAATATGGTCAATAAGACACTTTTATGCAATCGTGAAATTATTTCTATTTACTTGTACTTTGTGCGACACTTCATTTACTTGCAACTGAGCACTTGTTGAAATCATAAAGTATGAATTTATTGTGCCAATGGGCTGTATAGTTCTCTAGTTGCTAATAAGGAGTTTAGTGTATTCAGGCCAGATGTTCCTCATTTTCTGCACTCTAGAGGAAATGGAAAAGGAGGACAGACACAGATATGGAAGCCAGGAAAAGGTATTTCCACTGTTAGGATTTCTCTTCTTTTTCCTGACATCTGGAAATAGAGATTTATTTTTCCCTCCTTCACTCCATGACACACTGTATCCTGAAGAACAGGAAATTGCTGGACTGGGGCATCCTTCTTACGCCTTCCAATAAGAGGCCAATAGAGAGAACAACAGGCAAGGAATCTTCTTCCATCTCTTGACAAAGGCCAGAGAAGGGGGTGCCAAACAAGGGATATTTTGCCTCTTCTCTTAGAGGCCTAAGAAAAGAGTTTAGGACCTCAGCAGAAAAGGGGCACAAAGTTGGACATCTAATCTTCCACTCAGGAGGCTGGGAAAAAATGTAGCAGCCCAGCCCTGGAGTTGTCTCCAGTGTCCACGGCCAGCCCAAGCAGAGAGATTTGTGCATTGGTTACTGCTCCTTTGCCATTTCAAACTAATGCAGTTGTGCAATGATGGCAGCAGACTCCAGAGACCGGCAATGAAGAGCCACAACTTAGGTTTAAAGAGAGACTGGGAGTGGATGGGTCATTACACAAAGTAAAACTATTTCCCCATGTTTATTCCCACTCCCCACTGTTCCTCAGACATTCTTGTCAACTGCTGGAAATGGCCCACCTTGATTATCACTACAAAAGATTCCCCCTTCCCCCATCCCTGCTCTCCTGCTGGTAATAGCTCACTTTAAGTGATCACTCTCATTACAGTTTTCAGAGTAGCAGCCATGTTAGTCTGTATCTGCAAAAAGAAAAGGCGTACTAGTGGCACCTTAGAGACTAACCAATTTATTTGAACATAAGCTTTCGTGAGCTACAGCTCAGCTCACTTCATCGGATGAAGTGAGCTGTAGCTCACAAAAGCTTATGCTCAAATAAATTGGTTAGTCTCTAAGGTGCCACAAGTACTTCTTTTCTTCTTGGTTTTCCAAAAAGCATTCCCCATTGTAAAAGTGCTTGAACTGTATTTGAATTTAGGCAAAAGAACGCTGCCTTTCAGCTGTCATGCTGGTGCAACTGAGCAGCAGGCATGAAGCATAATGCCAGGAAGGGTGCTGCTTTTCCACAAACAGTTGAAGGAAGGGACTCCAGTGTGTTGCAATAGTAACCTTTGCTGGGGCAAGCCATGGCAGCACATGCAAATCTCCAGTCAACTTGCAGACCGCCCAGTGCCCTTTCTATGATCCAGAAAACAGTTTGATACTTACACATTGAACAGTTCAATACTTGATAGACGATCAGCAAGAACCATAGGAAATAGGCTAATGCAGGAACTAGGATTGTCTTTATCTTAACCAGCTCGGAGACCTGGGTTTGTCTGGGTTCCTGCTTTCATGTCTAGTTGAAATGACCTGAATGGCTTTTGTTCACTATTGTTTAGGTGAGACTGTTGGGAGAGCATCATTTATTACGGTGTCCTGCACCTGTGCCACACACCAACATGTGCTTTTGTCACCTGCATTCTGCATCAGCTGATTACCTGTTCAAGATTACAGCTACCTCTTGTAAGGTATGTGGCTTTCACATCCAGTGTGACCATGGGGCTGCAATGACCTTTTGCTATAATGTCTGCTGGTATGTCAGTTCACATGGGTGCCCTCTAAGCAGAAAAGGGAGAGCAACAAGGCACTAGAACAGAGTAGCTGGTCATTGTTGCAAAGTGCATATTTGAGTGGCTTATTGCTATTAGAATGTGGTTTATTAATTTTGCATTTCATTCAAAGAAAAATTTTGTGTGTGAGAGGTGGGTCAGGGAGTGGGAAGAGTATAATCCAAATATCATTCCACTATAGCAAGTGTCTCTAAGAAGAGGATAAGGAAAAATAATAAATTAAGACTTCTCTCCTTTGAATAGATTTCTTCTTGGTTGATTTTTTTGATGTCTCTGATTTCATAAGTTTCTCTTCCCCAGAAGGTCAGCAACCAGTTCAGCAGCAGTTTTTGGTCCAATGGTCAAATTTTTAACTCACTCGCTTTTTACAAAAACACAAATATTGAATATTGACCAGCTCCCTATTTAGCTTTTCCTTAGCCTTTGAGTTAAAAGTGGTTGAAAGGTCAACAAACCACTGCTGAAATGTCAGCCTCATAGTTTGGGGGTCGCAGATGGTTTAACATGATCACTTCTTCCTTCAGCCCCTCACTTTTCCCCCTCCCCAGTCACCAGCCAGCACCCTCATGCACAAAGAGTGCCTTATTCTGTTTATCCTTACCCCTCCATGCCCATTTACCTTAGTGGATGTAGGGATTCTTTATGAGCGTTCAGTTTATGTGGTCCCAGCTGTGCACTGTATGTGATATTATCCAAAGATCTAACAGGCCACCCAGAATATGGCTTTGTGTCCACAACCTGACTACTATATATGCACTGTAAACGTACACCGAGTACTCCTTTGGGAAGGAGCACTGTACCACAGCCAAGTTAGTCTACAGTGGAGAACTTATGGTTATTCACCATTCAGTAAGAGTTTTGCCATTTGCTTCAGTGGGAGCAGAATCAAGCCCTTAGATACTATGGTGATATGTGCTATGCACAACCCTAATATAGATTAGAACAAGTTTGTCCCATTTTGGCACCACCCGCTATCTCTAAGTTGGTGCCTGTTACAGTTCCTGCAAATGCCAGAAAGTTCAGCAGTTGTGGTGTGGGAATTGCACACAATCTGGTAAAAGTAGTGAAATGGTTAAAATTCCTGCCCAAGTTCAACAGTTTGGTATCACTGTTGAAGTCAGCTGAGTTAGTCATTTGTTGAATTCCTGACTGAGGTCAATGGAGTTACCCTAGGGATGAATTTGGCTCCTCATGTTTGAAGTTTAGGGGCAAGGAAAGTAATATTGTTTGAAATGAATTTAGTGGAGATTGCTAAATGATAACTAGCTCTTTGTTTTAGGTGTTTCTTGTTGATGTGTTCTTAACATCATCAATATTCTTAGAAATATTTCTATATACTTCTACAAACATCCATTATTGTAATATTATTGTAAGTGGGTCTTTTGGATTTATTGCTTATTTTTTAATCATTGCCTGTAGTAAAATTAAAGATTTCTTAGTTCTTTTATTACTTATTGATGAAACTCTCTAATCCTTTTATTAACCCTGGGTACCATGCTGAGCAGGCCTCTCTGAAATCTCTTGGATAAATTGAGTTATGGATGCTAAGAATTCCAATTAGTTGCTGGGATACTTTAAAGCCTTACTCTGTTTCTTAGAATTAAAGTGTCAGCTTTATTATTCTCTGTACAGTAGGCCTGGAGAATGTCAGAGTTTCCAAGTTAATCACCTTGTTAGTACCTTGGATGTGAAGCATGGCCAGGGGATTTACAATCTGTGATGAAATGGAGATATTAACTTGGGTTGCAGTCAACAAGTGCCATAGTGATAGTGCCTGAATCAGCGTATGACTTCTGAATGTTTTGTATTAAATGAGAAATTCATGGGGTCCAATTGTGAGCAACTTACTCAAGGAAAATTAAATAGGAATTTTTGCCTGAGTAAAGAGTTCGGGATTGGGCCATTGCCATGAGCCAAATGCCGTACTCCACTGATCATGGACAAAGCGTACTCTTTGGCCTTAACTTTCTTGCTAACGTATTATGTTTCAGTATTGGCCCATTAACTTCAAATGGTCCACGCGCACTAAACAGATTGGACCACTGAAGATTCCAGGCTGTCACTTCTACATAAAGACAACTTTTCATTCTAGTTCAGTATAACTGTGTGGGTGGCAGCCATTTCAAATTCTCCAGATTTGCTGTTCCTTTTGCCGCAATCAGATATGAGTGCCCACATGGGAAATGGTTACGTTTTCTTCTGCTCTGAAATGGAGATTCCCTTTTTTTGCAATTCAGCAGCTGTGCCACGAATGAAACAGATCAATGTTGGTTATGCATCATATGTTTCTGAGGCGGTGTCCAAAGTTTGCACTAAAACTGGGAAGGTCCTGGATGACACTGAACTCAGTTGTGAGTCAAAGCAGAACAATGTATGCTTATGTATGTACTCTTAATTTTTGACCAAAGAATTTACAAAAAATTTAGAACATTGTATTTATAATACAAGACCCAGCCAACCGAAGTAGAGAGAATGTATAAAGCATATCTACAGTAAGATTATTACTGACTCTGTGTGTGTATAATATATGTAGAGAGAAAACATATTCTCAGTATACCAGATATTCCATTGTTTAAACATCCTGGGCCAAATTCATCCCTGGTCTAAGTACATTGAAGGCACTGTCTATAGTAAGTCAGCTTTGCATTGTCTCATTATCTGAAATGAGATGTTCAGCAACAAGGAGGTGACAAAACATGGGAAAGCCTGTAAATCATAAACTACAAAGCTATTAAATGTAGCTATTATCAACCCCAGGACTTGCAACAAAAGCCATTTTATTCAGACAAGGAAATGCACTTAGGCATAACTTTAAATAATACGTCTGAAGAAGCCTCTCAAATTCTATATAATTTGAGATAATTAAATGTAGTTATTTCATCGTACTGCCATTTACTGCTTTGCCTCTTATGCCTACAATTTCGATATTCATCATGCATTTGAATGGTTTATTTCAGTGAAAGCTAACCCACATTTGCAGGGTGCAGATTGTAATTATCTTATTCCAAAAACCAGACACAATCCTCTCGATTGTCCGTTTGTCTAGTCAGCACAAATCTTGGGCTGAGAAAGATTCAGAGCACTTCAACCACAGACACATACAGGTGAATTAAAAATGGTGTTAAAGTAGTGTGGAGCCCAGGCCCCTCAGCTGGGTTTGTATTTTAAGGAATTTGTTCATCAATTTCCATGTTTACTTTGCTTCCTCTGCCCCTGCATAACTATGACTCTGCCTCTTGACTATGAAGTTATGGGGATTATGTGATTCCGTGAGGAAAAATTGTTTTGATCAGCCTGAATAGAAGAAAAAGTCCTGGAAACCACTCTCTGTCCTGGCTGTTGTACTCAAAGCAAAGAGCATGTAAGAATCCAGTTGTCACGGGGCTGAGATGCACTGACTGATCCAAAGAGCAAGCAGATGCAGGGACAGATTCTCAACCCTGCTTCGTTCCCCTTGGGTTGCTAGGGCAGCACAAAGTGAGCGGAGATGGCCCAGATCCACCTCGCTGGGCATTCCCCTGATGTAGGGAATAGTCAGCGCTTACCAGTGGTGTAGTGGTAAAAAAAACAAGTGGATAAACTAACCTAAACTAAACTTCATATTCCCCAAATGAGAAGGGGATAAACTCTGTTTACTTTTGACTAAAGTAGACTTTTACACCAGGCTTCCAGCAGCCCTGTGACGGGGTGTACCTGGCCCTTCGTGTCCCCCTGCTGGAGGCCCTGAGGTACTACTATAACCCGCCCCAGGCAGGAACAGCAAAGGTGGGTCCTCCAGGGCTGCCTAGAAAGGCAGCACAGAAGCATCCAATCAGAACCCAGCAAGCACAGATGAAAGGCGCTCCAGGGCCTGAGCAGGTCAGTTCCTGGCTGGGCTGGAGAGACAAGGAAGAAAGGGTGCTTCTCTCTGGCCAAAGGGGGTTTGACGGGGGATGCATTTGCTAAATCTAGGAGCAAGAGGCCCTGAGAGCTCTAAGGCCTGGTCTACACTTGTGGGGGGGGGAATCGATCTAAGTTACACAACTTCAGCTACGTGAATAACGTAGCTGAAGTTGACGTACTTATAGCTAGTCACCGCGGTGTCTTCACTGCGGCGAGTCGACAGCAGACGCTCCCCTGTTGACTCCGCCTGCGCCGCTTGCTCCGGTGGAGTACCGGAGTCGATGGGAGAGCGCTTGGTGGTCGATTTATCGCGTCTAGACTAGATATGATAAATCGACCCCCACTGGATCGATAGCTACCCGTCCGTCTAGCGGGTAATGTAGACAAGCCCTATCCCTAAGGTAATGACTGGAGGTACAGAGATTGGGTGAGAAGAGGCCCGGGGAAGGTAGCAGCAACTAAATGAAAGGATTGAAGGAAGTGGTACATGGCTGCTGTGTATAGGGTCCCTCAGCTGGAACCTGGAGTAGTGGGTGGACCCAGGTTCTCCCACCAGCCCCTAGCAAAGGGGCCTGAGCCCCAAGAAGGGGAGATAAGGGCTCGTGGAAAGGGCTGGATTTAAAGGGTCCAGTGATGGGGCTGAAGACCCTTGTGGGCAGAGATTTTGGTGAACTCTTTGCTACCCTGCAAGGGGTCCATTTTTTACTGGGTCATTTGGCCATAGGGCTGAGCCACCAAAAACCCACCTAATGAGGTCAGCAACCTACAGGAGGTGCTAGAAGCAGGAAAAGAGATTGCAGCACCACATCCATCTAATAGGAGGAGGCACTCAAGCTTCCTGTCACTAGCCCCTGATGCAAGGAGCAAGGTGAGGGGCTGGGAAGGGCATACTGGCAGGAAGTGGGTGGCTGGAGGATGATACACTAAATTATGCTCAGTGGGTGTCAGCTGGTGGAAATTAGAGTAAAACTCTAGGCTGTTCTAACTGCACTGGGACCAGGAACTGAGCAGAGAATCAGAGAGCAGTAACTAACTTACTGAAGCTTCTTCCCAACACCTGCATTACAGAAGTGAAATCTTGGCAGAGCGCAGAACTTGGCCATTGCAGAAGGCAAGGTCAAGAGAAAGGGTGGGATCCCCTAGAATGATGAAAATAAAAATGTACCCATTATTATGATTATTATTATTATTATTTTATTTATTATTTATTAATTTGTATTTTGGTATTGTGTAGAGGCCCCAAGTCTTTGTGCAGTCACCAGTGTTCAGATATGCCAAGTGCAGATGTTAGCTTTGCTTTATTTCAAAGATCCTGAAGCAGAATTACACTACAGGTATGTCTACGCTGCACACCACTGACGGTGGTGTGTAGAGCACATGTAGCTAAACGTCACAATGAAAAGCTGGGGGAAAGCTGCTGGGAACTTTTCCTGTTGCCTCCTGATGCCCGAGTGTTTTCCTGTTGTGGGCAAAGGCTCCAGTCGCAGGAAGCTGCCAGAGCCTTTCCCCATTGCCTTTCCTTGCTGCCGGAGCCTCTCCCTGTGGCAGAGAAAGAGTCTGGCAGTGGGAAGACAGTGAGGCACTTCATGCTAAAAATAGCAGTGTAGATGGGGTGGCACTGGTTGGGCATGTAGAGAGCCACACAGGGTACATATGCATAGGTTCTGGCCTGTCTTTACTCACCTAAGCTGTGATTCTCTGTCTACACTGCTATTTATACCTCTGCTAGGGAGCATGTATGTACTCTACACACTGCTGTATGGAGAGTGTTGCATAAATGTACTCTATATGGGTGAAATCCTGGACCAGTGAAGCTAATGAAAGTTTTGCCATTGACTTCACTGGGGCCAGGATTTCATCTTACCTATTTAGGTTGCATCACTCTGGGTATTAATCTGTAGCACAGTAGAACATGTACTCGCTGTGGGGCTAAATCCTGTCCCTTGCAACACGCCCAAATATCTGGCCTTGGCTCAGAAGGTTTCCAGGAAGTGTGGGGACGAAGGAATTGTCCCTTCACATCCTGGAGCAGGAGCAGAATGCACTCTGACTGCAATGACGAAATAGCTCAAACGGCTGCTGTGTCCCACAGTTCATAGGAGCAGATCCATAGTCCTGCCCCTGTTCCTTCTCAGTTCTGCTGTGCAGGGATTTTCAGGAAAGCCTGGCCGGGGGGCGCAACTGAGACTGACTTCCTGCCCCCCATACAGGGTCTCCAAATCCCACTTTCCGGTGCCATGGAACTACATTCCTTCTGCTGCATTGGTACCTCCACTGTTGCGGAGGCTGAGGCAGGACTTCCCAGTCTAAGGTGAAAAGCTATACTTTATACACCTGTAGATTAGCGTTACTCGTGGAGTGCCATAAAAGTACCTGGTGTTTTACAGAACCCACACAGAGACCAGGCCCTTGCCTTTAGGAGCATGCACTCTAAGACAGTAGTTCTCAAGCAGGGGTAAGCATACCCCTGGAGGTACGCAGAGGTCTTCCAGGTGATACATCAACTCATTTAGATATTTGCCTAGTTTTACAACAGGCTACATAAAAAAGCACTAACTAAAATTTCATACAGACAATGACTTGTTTATACTGCTCTATATACAATACACTGAAATGTAAGTACAATATTTATATTCCTATTGATTTATTTTATAATTATAAGGTAAAAATGATAACATAAGCAATTTTTCAGTAACAGTGTATTATGACACTTCTGTATTTTTATGTCTGATTTTCTAAGCAAGTAGCTTTTAAGTGAGGTATAACCTGAGGGGCACGCAAGACAAATCAGACTCCTGAAAGGGGTACAGTAGAATGGAAAGGTTGAGAGCCACTGGTCTAAGACAATAACAGAGATGTGCTGGACGGGGAATCACTAAAGTTCTGCCGTTCATGTCCACGAAAGGCTGGGATGAGTTTAGTGAGCTGTAGCTCATGAAAGCTCATGCTCAAATAAATTGGTTAGTCTCTAAGGTGCCACAAGTCCTCCTTTTCTTTTTGCGAATACAGACTAACACGGCTGTTACTCTGAAACCTTTCCTACCAGTGTTAGAGTTCACCTTCTCCTCTGGATATGGGTAGCTCGCACCCTTAAAAGGTATTTAATTCCACTCCTTGTTTTGGTGTCTGCAAGTTTGACCATGCTATATTTTCATTAACTCAGTATCGTGTTCCAGGGACAGCATATAGACATTTCTAAGAAAGTTCAGCTTAATATATGTGCAGCCTCTTTCTTTGCTTATTGTTCTGAGAAAGCATTGTTTAAATGGGAAAAGCAACAAATAGATTTCCCCAGAGTGTCTCGCTCACAGAACCACACCCTGCAACCCAGGACACAGGGTTCATCGCAGGCTAATGGAGAACATTTTTCTGTCCCTTTTTAACACATTGGCTGCATATCACTCAACAAATGTGATATCAAGGAGAACAGACTTGGCACAAATGAGCACAGAGATTCATGGCCAAATTTTCAAAAGAACTCAGCAGTTCTCACGGAGAATATTGGTAGCTGCTTGGTGTTGAGCACTTTTGAAATTTATTTCAAAAGTAATTTACTGAACGAATTCTTTGAGGCCAACTTGAAATCAAGTCTACTGTAAAAAAAAAAAATGAAGTACTTTCAGGTGCTACATTTGCCTGAAAATTGTCTCCCTGAAAATTTTTGTGGTTTTACAGTCATATTTTCTTATTTTTGTAAATGTTCTTCTCAACCAAACACTGAAAACTGACTGATTATACACAATGTTTTGTAAATTGTACCAAGTAAACACCCTGAAAGAAATACTTCCCCCCCACCTCTTTTTAGTTAGAGATGGTGATTTGTTTTCAAGTTGACAGTGCCCCTTTAAAAGAAAAATGTGTTTAAATAAACCCCATTGGTTCTTAACAGCCACCAGCTCTCAGATTTAGATACCTTCAGTGCTCTCGCTCTCTCTCAAATACATTTACAGTTAAAGATAAGAAAGACATCCATGAGGATGTTATAGGGTTTGATATTTTCGTTTAGTCGTTCTGCCATGTGGTAGTCTCTGGGCATTTGGGAAGGTTTATCATGTGTATATATTTCTATTTTTACTTCCTCTCAAAAACATGTAATTATGACTGGAATGAACAGGGCCTTCTGAGCAAGGGAAACTTCAGGCAATGCCTCTCACATACCACAGCAACTAGCGCTCTGAGGTATGCTATGCCAAATGTATTTGTAACTAGCTGACTACAGAACTGAAGGTAGAGACGAGAAAACCTAGCTGTGAAGTTTTAACAGGTGTGTGGGTTTTTTTTAATCAGGTGGGGTAGAGAAATATAGTTCATAACTTAATATACAGTGGGCACAACAAACTGTCGAACTTGTCACTCCGCTGTGACTGCAGAACTGTGATATCTTCTGTTCAAATCATAGGAAGACATTGCAGAGAATGCCTGTATCTAGAGTCATGAATGACGCATTTTTAATCTTGCCCAGCATTCCTGTTGTTTTTCCACATAACATTGTGTGATGAGAGGCTGTAGCAGTTGAAAAACTCCTATTGTCTTCCTCTTAGTTCATAACCACGATCCATAAAACAGGTGTAACTGGGTGTTCACAGTGGATTTCTGATCTTTGCATAATGAGACAATCTAAACCCTGTAAACACGGACATGTATGCTTAAATTTAGCCACGTGAATAGACCCATTCTCTTGAATAGTACTGCTAATGTGCAAGTTAAGCAACATGGGCAAGTCTTTGCAGCATCAGGGCCTTAATGCATTTGCAACTTCAGTACAATGTGGAAATAAGTACAATTATCTACCATTTCCTATTTATTTCCTGTGCTTTGGTCATTAGGTTCACTACAGCACGTGAATTTTATTCAGTTGTCAGGATGCTCAAAGTCTCAAGAGCTCTACTGAGATTACAAGAAAAACTTGTTCCTACTGCACAAACATGCCAAAAGTTAACAGGAAAAATAGCATGAAATGCATGGGAAGATAGATGTAGTTTTACTTTGGCAGATCCCATAAGATTACAAGTTGTGTTGAAAACCCCTATGCAAACAGTATTTGTGCCAAACATTTCATTCTGAAGCTCATGACACATTTGGAAGCATTTCAAAAAAGGGGGGGAAAATCCATGAGTACAGCTACTATATGGCTTTCAGGTATAATGAAGAGATGAATTTCATGCAGCAGATGTGATTGTACTGGTTTTATTCAGTATAGTTTGGATTGTTTACATTTTTGAAGTTGTATAATTCAAAACATTGGGCCAGAAACATTCAAAAGCCTTTTTCATGTTGGATTTTTATGAAATATTTTAACCCACGAACACTGTTGAAAGTTGAGATGCGAACCAAGAAAGGCAAGGAAATTAAAGTTAAAACTGATACTTGAGGCAAAATTCTAGCCACTAACGTGCGGTGGTGTGAACTGCTCGGTAACAAAAAGAATCTTCTACTGCACTTACACAGCATCTCTTGCATCACATGGGACACAGTCATTAGTTCAAACATGGCACAAGTTAGTGAGAAAATGAGTGTCAATCTCAAATCTATATTGCACCAATTTGGAATTCACTGGTTAGTTACTTAACTCTAGTTAGTCTCCCAGCTAGAAGAGGGAGTGTGCTCAGTTTTAAAAAAAAAAGGGCATTTCACGTGTGTGTCAAAGGCAAAGCTCCACTAAAGCAGACTGTAATGTAGTGATTCAAGAAACTAAAATGTGGTTCCCAAGAGGATGCAAATAGTAGTTTAGTTTCCCCAGTAGACATCGCTAACTTACAGCAGTGCACACAAAGCCCACAGAGTCATCCAATATTGAGAGGATATGACTTGGGGGGGGGGGGTTAATGCAGAGCTTTTTGTTGTGCATGTGGTAACTTGCAGTACACAAGCCGCACCAATAGCATGCACATGGGACACCTGTACTATTTTCAGTTCGTATCCTGTGAACACATGGCTGTGGTTTGCTGTGAACTGAGAGAGTAGCATTTTGGGGGGTATTGCATGGTCCTTCATATCCTGGCTGAGCAATGTGCATCACGGGACAGCTTTCACTGTGCATTGTGGGAAGCAAAGCAGAAGCCAGGAGAGTTCAGTAGTGTGGAGGATGGTCCAGTTTTTCTGGGAGACCCCACTGATCTCTTGATGCCCTTGTTAATGAGTTTATGCAAAGGCTCCTTGGACAGAATGAAGGACCATTTTAATTGTCCCCTGAGTAGCTGCAGAATGGTGGGCGAGTGAGCATTTGGCCGTTTGATAGTCAGATGGTACCACTTACAGAATTGTTTAGAAGCAGCAGAAAAAAAGGTCCTTACAATTATAGCTGCTTGCTGTGTTCCACACAATATTTTTGAGACCGAGGGAGAGAAAGCCTTAATGATGGGTGCAAAGCTGAGGTGCAGAGACTTCTTCAGTTTGAGCTGCCAGCAAGACATCCCATAGAAAATGCTAACGATCGGGGGAAGATTGTCAGGGAGGTCTGTTATTCATTTTATGAGTCTCATGCTTGAACATGTGTAGCTGTACATGCAGCTGCTAATGCGTGGAAGTGGGGCAGTTGGGATAGACACTGAGCAGTGCAGGATTGTTTATGGGGGGTGGAAGTGAGATGTTGCCTATATATTTTTGGTAAACCCATATTCATTATTTTAGCTTTTTCAAAAGGATTTTATGTATTCCGTATTTTAAATGGTTTTTATTACAAAACAGTAACAAAGCCAAAAAAAAGTGTTTATTGAATCCATGGATAAATTTTTATTGGAAAATACATTTACCAAAACAATCTACCAATTACCTAACAAAAAGCAAGTCCATAAATAAAAAGGAGTGCAAAACCAAACTGCCAGTGCAACAGTGCAAAAACGACTGTGTGTGTGGACTTCTGGGTTCAGTGTCATGGCTCATATTTTTCAGGTGTGTTGCAGGGCTCAAAAGTATTAGGCTCCCATGAGCCAGTGTTCTCAGTGGGCAGATGTTGAACATGAAAGGGGAATAGCCTCTGTGACAAGTGCTGCATAGTTACAGCAGGGAGGAGTTTCTGCTGGTCCCAGGAGCCAGTATTGTCCAGGGACTGCAGGTCATGGCTGGGTCCCTGCTTATGGGACAGCAGGGTCTGCTGGTCTAGCAGAAGTATATTTAGTAGGAGAGCATTCAGGCTTAGGATTGCATCTATGAGTTGCATCACCATGTCCCTATCTTTTTACTTGCTCTCCTTATCCACTGCCACACTATCCTTGGCCACTGCCATGATCTCCTAGGAGAGCTACCTTTCTTTCTCTCTCTGGGTCATCATGTATGGCCTCCACCTCTCAGCCAGTGCGATCTTCCTCTGGGACTCAGCCGTGAGCTCCAAAAACATTTTGTCCAGTCTCTCCCTCTTTCTACTCCCCAGGTTGGTCAGTCTCATGGCAGTAGATAGAGGCCCTGTCTGTGATGGTCTGGCTGTTGCAGGTACTGTGTCTGTGGGAGTATGGAAAAAACAGGCGTGTATTGTTCATATTTCAGACAGGTCATGATAGCATGTTTTTTAGTATGCATTTGTGACTTACCTCACTAAGGCTCTTCCCAGTCTTGGGGGAATCTTGGAGATGGTAAGTGAGGAGGTGCTGCATGCACTGGGATTTCTGTTTGCTGTATGTGCTATTTGCCGCTGCTCCTTAGTGGGTTGGGGAGTGGGGTGGATTGGAATTACATCCCCATTTTGGTTTTGCAGTTTTGTTTGTGTGATTGAGATGCTTCTATGGAATCAGAGGGGTGGGTATCAGGATGGTAATCCTCTCTGTGTCCCCGTTAGGCTGTCCTGACTCTTGATGATGGTATCCTGGGGCAGGTGACTAGGAGAAAGAGACTAGTCTTACTCAATGAGGCAAAGGGAAGACAAGTGAGAGATGCTGTGAAATTTATTCACCAGGATGGGGGCCCCGTGGAAGTACTGCAGGAGTGGAAAGGGCTTGCACGCTGTACCAAGGGGCAGCTGGGCATATACCTAGTTGTTATAATGTGTGAACCAAACTGAGCAATTCCTAGGTCTTAAGTTCTGCTGTCTCTCATCAGTAGACATGGAGAAAGTGCAGAGAAAAATAGACAGGTTCCTGCAATGATTGTCAACGAGAAAGTGTGTTACTGGGGATTTAAGGCTTAGCAGGTTTGTACATTTACTTGGCATGCAATGTTCATGTCTAGCTCATGTCAGCTATGAACACTAACCAAACTTCTTTTCCTGTAATGGCTGCGTGACCCCAAAACCCCTTGATTCCAACTGTCCGAGGGAACAGAGTGCATACGGGTTACAGAGATCCCCTAGGTTCGGTATTTACATTCTAAAGAGCGTCTTGGTAGCTCTCTACCGACTTGTCACAATCTTTGTGAAATGTATAGACAGCTAATATGTAACGAGGTGTGTGCGTGTGTATTGGAAATGATGTTCTTAAAGCCTGTAGTTAAAGGCAGGTCACCCAAAGGGTATGTGCCTTAAGACACCATTCCACCAGGCAGGGCATCAGAGACACTTATCTCTCTCGTTGACTATTTTCAAAAAGAAAAGGAGGACTTGTGGCACCTTGGAGACTAACAGATTTATTTGAGCATAAGCTTTCGTGAGCTGCATCCGATGAAGTGAGCTGTAGCTCACGAAAGGTTATGCTCAAATAAATTTGTTAGTCTCCAAGGTGCCACAAGTCCTCCTTTTCTTTTTGCGAATACAGACTAACACAGCTGCTACTCTGAAAGTTGACTATTTTGTATCTTACAAAGGAAATCTCTTTGCACAGTAAGTCAAATGCTAATAGGGTGACCAGATGGCAAGAATAAAATATGGGGACATATGGGGGGGGGAGCCAGTCACAGTCTCACAGCCCCCACTAGAGCCATGGGGGAGGGGGGCGTACAGCCCAAGGTAGCTGCAGGTTAGGGATGCATGGCCTCAACAGCAGCCCCCGGCCGCAGCCCCCGCCACAAGCAGTGGGTTGGGGTAGCACAGTCCCAACTGCAGCTTCCAGCCCTGGCCCCCGCCACAAGCTACAGGTCGGTTGGGGGCACCTGGCCCCACTCCAGTCCCGCTGCAAGGGGTGGGTCTGAGAGCTGGGACTGGGGCGTGGGGTGGGTGACTCGGGGGGCTGACTCTGGGAGGGAGTTTGGATGCAGGAGGGGGTGCAGGCTGGTGCTAACCTCAGGTGGCTCCCTGGAAGTGGCAACATCTCCCTCGGGGCCCTAGGCAGAGGCGCGGCCAGGTGGCTCTGTTCACTGCTTCTCCCGCAGGCACCTCCCCTGCAACTGCCATTGGCTGCAGTTCCTAGCCAATGGGCGCTGCGGAGAAGGTGCTCATGGTGGGGGCAGCACACAGAGCCCCCGCAGCCGTCCCTGCACCTAGGACCCAGAGGGAAATGTTGCCACTTCCAGGGAGCTGCGCAGAGCCAGGTAGGGAGCCTGCCAGCCTCATGCCAACCGGATGCCTGGCAATCTTACAATATCGGGACAAATGGCGTCCCAATTGTACATCGGTTGGGACGCGGGACAAAGAATTTAATATTGGGACAGTCCTGATTTTATCGGGACATCTGGTCACCCTAAATGCTAATGAAGAGATTGCAGGGACTTCAGGAAGAGGTGAACACTGGTGAGTGTGGGGAAGTTTTCAGGTGAAGATCAAAGGACTGAGCTAATATATGTAGGGTATAGAGAGACACTCAGGCATCCTTCATCTTGGTAGGCAAGTTCCACTAGGCTTGATATCCTGAAAGGAGGGGCTTGGCCATCCTGGTTGAAAAACTTGGTGAAGAGGACTTTGGTTAAGCAGTGCTCTATTAGACAAGAAGCCATCTTGTTAGTTAAGATTAGGTTCGAGTATGCATGTTATGATATTATTTTATAAGTAAACCTTTTGTTTCCAATATTTCTTGCTATTATTTTAATTTCTGTTCTTAACTAACCTTTGTATAGGTGGTGTGCGTTAAGTAGAGTTGAGGACTAAGGAATAACTAGAAAGTAGGGTTGCCAGGCATTCGGGTTTTGACGAGAATGCCCGGTTGGATAAGGACCCTGGCGGCTCCGGTCAGCACTGCTGACTGGGCCGCTAAAAGTCTGGTTGGTGGCGCAGCAGGGCTAAGGCAGCCCTGGCTCTGAAGGGCTCCTGGAGGTGGCCAGCATATCCAGCTCCTAGGCACAGAGGCAGCCACGGGGACTCAGCATGATGCCCCCACCCCAAATGCCAGCTCCACAGCTCCCACTAGCTGAGAACCACAGCCAGTGGGAGCTCGGCAGTGGTGCCTGCCGGATATGCCGGCCACTCCTGTGAGCCGCCTGAGGTAAGTGCCCATCTGGAGCCTGCACCCCAGACCATAGCCCCCTCCTGCACCCAAACTCCCTCCTGGAGCCCGCATCCCACACCTTCTCCTGCACCCTAACCCCTTGCCCCAGCCCTAAGTCCCCTCCCACATCCAGACTCCCTCCCATAGCCCATACCCCTCACACCTCAACCCCTTGCCCCAGCCCTGAGTCCCCTCCTGAACTCAAACGTCCTCCCAGAGCCCTCACCCCGACCCCGTGCCCCAGCCCTGAGCCCACTCCTGCACGCAAACTTCCTCCTGGAGCCTGCACCCCACACCACAACCCTCTGCCCCACCCCTGAGCCCTGTTCTGCACCCCAAACCTTGCATCTATGGTCCCACCCCAGAGCCCATACCCCCACCTGGAGGTTTCAGCCCCTCCTACACTCCTGCCCCAGCCTGGAGCCCCCTCCCTCTCCCTGAATCCCTCATTTATGGCCCCACCTGGAGCCCTCTCCCCCTCCCACACCCCAACTCCCTGCCCCAGCGCAATGAAAGTGAGTGAGGGTGGGGTAGAGCGAGCAACTGAAGGAGGAGGGTTGTAGTGAGCAGGGGTTGGGGCATGGAGAAGGGGTGGGATCTCGGGGAAGGGCCGGGGCTGGGGTGCAGCAAGGGTGTTTGGTTTTGTGCAGTTAGAGAGTTGGCAACCCTACTAGAAAGTCGTGGGGTATTGCTCCTTTGGAGACAGTAGGCCTGGTAATTCTATGTGTGTCTAATTAATCTATGAGGTGCTGCACATCTCAGGGGGATGCTTGGAGGACTCGGGGGTCGGAATGTGCCAATGACTAACCTTCACGAGGAAGAGTGGAGCCTGTATAGGTTGAGAGAGAGGTGCTTGCACTGCCTGTGGCTTGGGTTGTCAGGCAGCACAAATTAATTCCTTTCGCAGCAACCCTAGTCCGCTTGGCAAGAAGACTCCAGAGTCCAAGCATTGCCCTCTGGAAGAAGGAATTGCAGGAGTGAGAGGGCAGGAGGGGCTCTGCCCAGTCTGAAATGCTGACAAACCACAGGAGGGGAGGCTCAAATGAGGAAGGGTGCCTTTCATGACGTGTGTTGGTTTTGTAAATCTGTTTACTGCTGCCTCGTGCCAGGCCGCATGACCATGAGCTTGCCCCTGAACCCCAAGCCCTTCCTGAAAGGGCTGACAGGGAAGCTGGTGGTGGGGAAGCTGAAGTGGGGGATGGAGTACAAGGGCTACCTGGTGTCCGTCGACGGCTACATGAACATGCAGCTTGCAACCACAGAAGAATACGTAGATGGTGCATTGTCAGGACACCTTGGTGACGTTTTGATAAGATGTAACAATGTCTTGAACATCAGAGGAGTAGAAGAAGAAGATGGAGAAATGAGAGAATGAGTTTGTATATTTCTAGAAAATAAAAATCAGTTTTTCACAAAAAAGAAAAAACGGTAACTCTCGAGTCCGCTAATAAAATCAAAGCAGTTAAGAAATTCCTTTGTTAAGCTTGCTATTCTTGCTTTCTTGCCATGTTGTCTCTGAAGAGGTTGAACTAGAACCTCTGAGTGCCCACAACCTAGATGGAACTCCAAGGGAGCATGTGTAAGCGACGGGGGCCCAGGAGAGCTCAGACACTGGTTTCATGGAGTAGAGTGCAGCATGGCCACTAGGTCTGCTTTCTTCTGATCAACAGCTGACCATGCACACTGCTGACTCTTCACACAGCTCTTCTACCTGCCTCTTGGTGAGCTCAGCATCTGCTTCTTTGCTTCTCCTGCTTTTGC
Organism: Lepidochelys kempii; assembly: GCF_965140285.1. Taxonomy (NCBI): domain Eukaryota; kingdom Metazoa; phylum Chordata; order Testudines; family Cheloniidae; genus Lepidochelys; species Lepidochelys kempii. The sequence goes on from NC_136382.1 coordinate 63,925,283, forward strand.
TGCTGCTTACTCATCTTTACACTTTTCTTTGTTCTATTTCCTGTATCCAAAATAAACAGAAAACAACAAACCTTTTCTGACAGTTTCCAGCCTTTTCCCTCCAGATCACTTCAAAATCCAGTTTACCAGTGTGTGCTTTAAGTGGAAACCTGAGTCAACCAGCAAGCATGTGTAAATCGTGCTGACTATGCCACTGTGATGCTCTCCTCAGCGAATCCAGAGCCCTAAGCCACTGTATGCATCCGATGAAGTGAGCTGTAGCTCACGAAAGCTTATGCTCAAATAAATTGGTTAGTCTCTAAGGTGCCACAAGTCCTCCTTTTCTTTTTGCGAATACAGACTAATACGGCTGTTACTCTGAAACCTAAGCCTCTGCGTTACCCTTCTGCCTCAGTAAGTGGGAGCTTTGCTGCTGCTAGACTGTGTCAACTCCTTGAAACTCCAATCTGTTTGCCTTGCAACAAACTCCTTGAGACTCTGCCGATCTTCACTTTGCCTTGCAGGTAACAACCAGTGAACCCCAGTTCCCGAGTTCCCCACAGACATCTCTCAGCAGTATCCCTGCCTCCAAAGAAAAGACCACACACCAGTCAATTAGTTTCACTGAGGACTCAAATTTAATATTAATATAACAGCACTGAGATAGTTTTCTAATAAAACAAAAATAAGTTCATTGATGTAGAACTGAGATTTAAGTGATACCAGGTAAGACTATAAGAGATAGATAAGTATTCAAAAAAACAAAAATAACACACTTTCTAGTTCCATAACTTAATTCTAGCAAGCTATATCTTTTCCTAAAAGTTTCTCACTAATAGCAAGCTATCAGCAGTTCCTGCCCTTGATTTTTTCAGTCAACGGTCACATTTTACAGTCCAGACTATATCCCATAATAAAGTGCAGGAAACTTTGTCCATCCCAGTTTTTAGCTAGTTTGTGCCTTTTCCCCATTATTCAGAGCCTCGCCCAGATTACAAATTAGCCGATGCCCAACAGTAAGTCTCTTGTTAAGTTTTCACAGATCCCATGAAAGAGTTGATGTTTACATCTTTTGGAACACAAATCTGCATCATTAACAAGCCAGGAAGACTCAAACCTCATTTGGATTATTTCTATAATTACGTGGAGAGTCACAGGATATACTCGTCTCTTGATGAGTTTAGTCTTTTCTATATCAAAGAGACTTGTTCAGTTGTAAAGATCAAAGACATGTTGTCTGTTACTTTGCAAGCTAAGCTGAACAATTAAAGGGAGTCTGGTTTGATACTTGTATGAAACCATAGTACTGCATGTTAATTTCTTTTTCTTCTTCTTCTATTTCCTATTGGTTTTTTTTAGTTCCAGAAGTGTAGGAGAGCTGACACAAGAAACCACTATTACTTTGAAGCTTTTGCTCTCTTATGTGAAATCTGACTTTTTAGAGGTTGACTGTACATTCTAAATGCATATTTATAGATATTTTTAAAATAGATTGTTGACTCCGATGGACTATCACAATTCAAAAACCTGGAGCATGTTCTCAACTACACAGGGAGTTGGATTTAGTTGAAAAAAGAGGATCCCCAAGGAGTTGTTTGGTTCCCCAATCCTGGGTCTAATTTTGTACTGTGTTTGGATCCAAGAGTAGCTTCGAGCAGCTCCAGGGCCACTCTAAACTTAACTAGCTGCCAGTGATCTCTAAGGGCTGTTCTAGTTGCCAGGGTTCATCAGAATATAGGGACTTTGCCTTTCAGAGTCACATGTCTGTCCATGCTGTTCATTGTTAATGATACCACTGAATTTCTAACAATTGCTGCCAAAAAAGGAAACTCGAACCAGCCTTGTGCCGATGAGTTCAGTGGGAACAGGTGTAAGTCCATAAAACAAAAGAATTTAGCGAAAGAGTGACATAAAACATCTCTCAGTGATGGCACTAGCTTACTATGTAGATCTAACAAATCTGCTAAGGGCTTGTCTTCACTACCGCGCTATGTAGCACCACTGCAATTTTAGCAGGTCTGGGGAAGACGCATTATGTCGACGCGAGAGTACTGTTCTGTCGACGTAATTACTCCACCTCAATTAGAGGCAGAAGCTATGTTGGTGGGAGAGTGTCTTTAAGTCAGTATAACTTATGTCGTTCACAGGGGTGGTATTTTCACACACCTGAGCGACATAACTTACATTGACTTAGACCTTGTCTACATTATTGCTTAAGTGCAATATCTTTCCCCCCAACATATTTCTTAAGAGGGCGTGTGTTCCTCCTCACATTTAAGGGACAAAAACATTCATGATGTCTGTGAATTTTTATAAAATTTGTTATGCTTTCAGAGAGGAAGGCTGGCCCAGTGGTTAAGATGCTACCCTGTGATTTAGGAATGCTGGGTTCAATTCCCTGCTCTGCCACAAACTTCTTATGTGACCTTGGTCAATTCACTTAGTCTCTCTGTGCCTCAGTTCCCCATCTGTAAAAACAGGGATGATAACATTTCCCTACCTCACAGGGGTGTTGAGGATAAATACATTAAAGATAGTGAGGCTACTATGGTGAAGGGGAGGAGCATATAAGTACCTAAGATGGAGTGGGATTTTAAAAGATCCTAAGTCCATGTCTACGTTACAGCAGCATGGCTATGAGTTGCTGTAGTTTAGACACTTCATACATTGACAGAAAAGGCTTTTCCATCCCTGTAGTTAATCCATCTCTCCAAGAATTCTTCTTTTGACCCAGCTTGTTGTGGTTAGGTTGAGCTAACTACATCAGATAGGGCATGACATTTTTCACAGCTTTGAGTGAAATAGCTAGGTCGATCTAATTTGTAGGTGTAGGCTAGATCTTAGTGACTTAGGAGAACAAAGTTCACTGAAAGTCAATGACACATCCGCTCCTATATCACTCAGGTGCTTTTGAAAATCCATCTGTTTAAATCTCACTCTGATGGCAAAGAGAGCCCGTTTTCTTAGTGCCTGTCCCTGTGGTGGTGCAGATATAGGGAGCAAAGGATGAATTATTAAATAGGGTTCATTTTTTTAGATCAATTATTAGCGTCCTCAGAGTGGCCATACTTTGTAATGCTCTGTTCTGTGTTCCGGGCCTGAATCCTGTCCTTCAGTGCTCATTTAGTTCCCTTACATTTTTCATTTGTTCTATCGGTTGATGTGTGTGTCTGTGTGTGGGGGGGTGTTTTATTTTTGGCATGCGGTTTACCGTGCATGTTGCATAGAAGGCTAGTTCCTGGGAAACAGAATGTTAGTTTCTACACTCTGACTTTAAGAATGTTGTATTGCATCCTCTTTGCTTTTGCAGCCAAAGCAGGAACCCTGAAATTATTATTCTCAAGACACTCCCTCTCTCTGAAGGTCAGTCAGACAATAAACAAGGGGACTAAGTTTATCTGTGCAAATGTATACTTTCTTGTAAACAGGAAGGAAAAGTGAGACAGCATGTTAGTAGCTTGACTATTGTTGTCTGAAGGTGCATGAGGCCTAACTACTAAAGAACCGCAGACAGACAGCTGTAGGAAGATGATTAAATACTTCATTAAGAGCTTGTCTACACTACCCACTGGATTGGCAGGCAGCGATCGATCCAGCCGGGGTCGATTTATCGCATTTAGTATAGACGCGATAAATTGACTGCTGAATGCTCTCCCGTCAATGTTGGTACTCCACCAAAACGAGAAGCACAAGCGAAGTCGATAGGAGAGCGTCAGCTGTTGACTTACTACAGTGAAGACACCGCGGTAAGTAGATTTAAGTACGTCAACTTCAGCTACGCTATTCACGTATCTTAGATTGACCCTGTGCTGTAGTGTAGGCAAGCTCTTAGTCTATTGATGAACCTCAGTATTGTGCCCTGAAGGCTTCAGCCGAACTTTCATTCATAGTTTACATTGATCAGAGTTTTGTTTCAGCAGATGTTAGGCAATGTTCAGAAATAAAAAGAAAGAATCAGAACTAAATTATTTTCTAATAAAAATGTAATAAACTAGTTGTGAATATTTTTCAGCCATTTGTAACAGACATATAAACACTACTAGTACTCGCTGATATTTGTGGTAAAAGAACTCTGCAAGTGTGACTGATATTTTCCCCTATACTCATCTAGCTTTTCTTCTTATTTACTTTTTAGCCAGGACCCTAGTTGGTGCTTCTCATAAGCATGGTTGGTGAGAGAAATAAAACCTACTTGAGTTACTCCCATTTTGTATCATGTATCTTCATGCATCTACATCTTGGCTTAGATGATTTCTCAAAGAACAAGTGCTGAAGTGAGCCAAGTGTTACACAGACACAAGTTTTAAGGTTTAATAGACTTAAAGGGCACCAGTCAATACAGCAACAACAACAAAGACCAATTTTCTCTCAGTCAGCAGCCTAATGAGTTTTATCACCATTGATGCATTATCAGCACTCTTTCTCTGAACAAAACACCTATGGGCGTTGTGGTTTATTTGTCTGCTTAATTTAATTACTCTTTTTTGATCACTCCTAAGTGAAAGAAGTAGCTGGAGACTGCATTCTTGACTCGCTTTGTCTGGGATGTGAGCAAAGAATACGATAAGTACTATAACTCAACATTCCGCTTAGCGTACCCTCAGCATACTGTGAGCAATCTCTCCCAGCTGAGCGCCTTCATATCTCTGAACAGTAGCTCTGCTGCTTCAGGGAACTTTTATGAGTTGTTAGCTATCACAAAAGCATTCTCTTGCCACTAAGGGTGAGACTATAACAAACTTCTTCTCCCTCAAGTGCTTTACCCTGAGCACATAACCATAAAGAGCTGCTCCACGGTAACTGCATCAGATGTAATACAGACTCAGTATTTGAATGCGCCGGGCCAAATAGAAGGATTTTATCCCTGTGCGAACTTCAACCAGGAACCTTTAGATTCAAAAGCATTGGTTCCTGAAGGATGAACATTTAGGGTGTGTCCACATTGCAGTTAGACACCCGCAGCTGGCCTGTGTCTGCTGACTCAGGCTCGCAGGGCTTGGGCTGTGGGGCTGTAAAATTGTGATGTAGACATCTGGGCTTGGGTTGGAGTCTGAGCTCTGGGAACCTTTGAAGGCAGAAGATCCCAGAACTCAGGATCCAGCCCAAATGTCTGCATTGCAATTTCACAGTCCGGCAGCCCAAGCACTCTAACCCCGAGTCAGCTGACACAGGTCGATCACAGGTGTCTGATTGCAGAGTGGACATACCCTATGTGAATAGCCCCATGATATGATGATTTCTTCTTAGGAGATCTGAACTAGTCTGTTTTAGACACATGCTTTAACTTTTCCTCGTGTGTGTGTGTGTGTGTGTATTTATTACTTTTTGAGACTGTGTGGTCAGTCCTTAAAGCAAACAACTGGATAAGACAGCTCACGAAAGAGCTACGTTTTCCATCATGAAGATTGTAACTGATGCTACAGTGAGAAACTATACAAGCTGTGTCATTTAGCCTGGCTCTGCAGCTGTTTTTCACGCAGACTGGGGATTTCTGGTATACATACCACAAAATTGTACCAGTTTAATTAAACTGGGGCAATTTTGTGTGTAGACAAGTCCCTTCAAACATCGCCCTTTGCTTGAAACTCTGAGTGTGTATCCTTCCTATTCCCACTACATCTGTCTCTCTTCTAGGACTTCCCATACTTCTCTGCTCCCCCTAAAACCATCTTGTCTCAGACTCTGAAAATTCCCCCATCCATCCCCAACCCCTGCTCAGCCAGCTACTTCTTGACTCTGTGGTACTTTCCTATTTTCACTGACATCTCCTCTCTTACAAGAGATTCTCTTATCCATCCTCCATCCCTGTTACCTTCTCTTCTGTCCTCCCAGAGACTCCCAGTGCTCCCCTAAATCCCTACCACAATTCCCATACAAGCCATTCCTTTCTAGCTCCTTCCCATTCCCCTAACTAACAAAATAAGGCTCTTTCCATACAGAGAGACTCTGGAAGGTTTTCTACTGTGATCTCCCCCCAACCCCCCAGGAGGAATTTGTGAGCCTCATTTTAACTTGAACTCAAGTAAACCTCAGAGTAGTAGGCAGTATTTGGTGTGCTTAAAAATACAGCTTTTATTCTACTTCCAGTTCACAACATTGTATTTCTATAGCACATGGTTGGTGTTTCTATTTTAGTTTATTTTGAAGGTAGAATATATTTTAGAAAATGTGGAAGAACATCAACCCATAAAATAGTTCTTAAGTGAGTCACAATGCATAAATAGCTCTGCTGAGAACAAAACAAAAGGTCTATACAGAGGTTAACCTCTCCTATCCCTCTCTTCAGTTAGTGAAGGATTTCGCTGTTCTGTGGGGAAGAGACATTTCTTATGTACTGTGAGCACTTAGTTTTTTTTACTTCCAAAAAAAAAAAAAATTAACGGACCCCCCAATTCAACAAACCATCTCTATTCAGCAACACAATGAGGCACGTGCTTAAATCCTATTGACTTTAATGGGGTTTAAGTAGAACTTTAAGTATTTTGTTGAATAGGTGTGGACATAAGCATGTGTTTAAATGCTTTATTGAATTGGGGCCACAGTGTATCGATGTCAGCACTTACATAAGTCTTTGTGGGATCGGGGCCCTGCGGTTGCAAATCTCAGTTTTGATCCTCCTTGAAAATTAATTTGTAAATAAAATAATTTAAAGTTTCCCCTTGTTAAAATGTATTTTGTTGTTTAGTTGCGTTCCAGATAAGAAAATCTCTTTATCCATATTATAGATATGTTTTCATCTCAAAATATATTACTTTACTATAAAAGCACATAAGGATTTTAAATATTTAACTTCAGTCTAGTTCTTTACTTTTGTTGCAGTTTAAAAAAAATAAATAAAGTGTCTTTAGCTAGTTTTTGCCCCCCAATATGTAACATAAGTTCTTTGCATTAAAAAACATAGCAAAGTATATTTTAAAGGAAAAAAAGTCACTATTTATTCAGGGAACAAGGATTTTCCTGGGATTTCAACATCTGAATCCCATTCTTTATCTACGAGAAATGAGCTGGAACATTAAAAAAGATGGCATTCACGTTGTAAAAAAAAAAAAGTATGATTTATCTTTAATGACATTTATACGGAAATAATACTAACACACAGCTGAGAATTCAAATGATACATTAATAATTTTGTGTACCGATTGAGTTTTTATAGAAATATTAGGAAACCATTAATTTTTATCAAAGTCCAGATTACCTTTTCATTTGTCACTCATCCAATATCCAATCTTTGTCATATAATGCTGTATAAATGATTATAACAGTTCTAGTTACAGTAAAAGTGTTGGAGAAACAGGTGATTCTCAAATGGCCTAGAAGAACACACTTTCAGTAAGTTTAAAGGAGAAGAAGTTACAGTAAGTGAAAATAAAAATGTCAAAGCTATAACTTTTGCCATAACAGATGCTGCAATACCAAAGTCTGAATGTTTGTAGATATAATAGTTTCCAATAGGTTCTACTTTGTGGTGACCCAGCACATGGTGTTCCATATGTGTTCCAGTTTGAGGTCTAGTGCTATCATTATTGACAGAGATATCCTTAATTTTATTATCATTCTCAACTGACGTTTTTCTCTCAATCTGAGAGAATATAATATGTCGCTATCCATTTAATATAGAGTCTAATTTTGTTTGAAATGTGTCCCATTTCTTTTGAAGGGTTTTCCTAGTGCAATAATCATCTGCAGTGTCTGGTTAGATGTGGAATATGGCAAAATGCTATCCCCAGGTTCTCTTCTGCAAATGAGGAGGGCACTGCGGGCAAGGCCTTCTCCCTTTTCCCACATTAGCATGATAGTCATGATAAGATGAGTGGTGTGAAATACTGTATGTCTAAAACATCCTCCCTCTTTTCCCTGCCTTCTCCCTGTTGGTAGCTTGGTGGTGAAAAGAGGGAAAGAAAAAAGACAGCTTCCGTTAAGGCTTTGGAAAATGGCAAAATCAAAACCAACCAACCAAACAAAATTTAAAATGGCAGTAAAGATGAATCACCTTTTAAAGCCTGTAAGGGAGTGTGTAGTCAAGCATAGCTAGACTAATTTCAGTGATGTTCCTGTGGCCTGGGACACTCTCTTAGCTTCATTAATAAATACAACCAGCTTCTTTTATGTCCTCCATTATAAACAGAAATTCATCCTCCCCCCATTGCGGTCTAGCTGTAAGTGGAACAGATTATACCACATTACTCATGGTGAATAGCACCTTGCTCCTGCAAACACGCTCGTGTTTAATTTCACTACCAGGAGTAGTCTTGTTGCAATCAATGGGGCTACTCATGGTCGCACAGTTAAGAATGCATGAAAGTGTTTGCAGGATTGGAGCCCTGGTCAGAATAGTCACTTTTGAAAACTATCATTGTTTCAGGCCCCAGGCAGATTGGGGTTGAAAGCAAAATATCTGATATTAGCTGTAGTATTTCAAAGAAGAAAGGAAGGCTGTGAAAACAGAAAAAGAATCTGAGGGTATGTCTACACTGGACTTAGACACCCACTGCTGGCCTGTGCCAGCTGACTTGGGCTCGTGGGGCTTGGGCTTCGGGGCTGTTTAATTGCAATGTTGGTGTTCTGGCTTGGACTGCAGCCCAAGCTCCCACCTCACAAGGTCCGAGAGCACAGCTCAAGTGCAAGTCCAGATGTCCATGCTGCAATTAAACAGCCCCACAGCCCAAGTCCCATGAGCCCACGTCGGCTGGCATGGGCCAGCCACTGTTTTTTAATTGCAGGGTAGACATACCCTTAAAGAACAAAACAGTAAAACTGTGTTCGGGAGCTAGGTGTCAGAGCAGTTAATGCCTTAAGATTCCACCTCTGGATGAAATCTTGGCTCCATTAAACTCAATGGGAGTTTTGCCATTAACTTCAATGGGGTCACGATTTCACCCCAGGACTGGGTTCATATTTGGCTTGATGACTGAAAATGATTTGGTAATCTCAGTTCAGTCTCTGTGGAACGCTTTTCTATATCAGAAAGCCAGCATACAATTAAACCCAATTTCTGTGCATTTCCCCCGTACAATGAGAGAGGATATAAATAAAAGAAATATGTTATTAGGGACATGCTGGCACAAACTACGGTAGTTGAGAGCTGCAAATGGAAGCAAAATATCTAATTATTTGCAAGTAGTTATTTGCAGTTAAACAATCACATTTGTGATGTAACAGAATATAAGCAGCATGTCATGCTAGATTGTATAACAACACAAAGAGGAATGTTGTGCAATTTATTTGAGGCACGAACTAAATAAATATCCTCTTCAAAATTCAGATACCATCCGTGCAGGTTATTGTCTCACTTCTGTTTGCTATTATCCTTTAAACTTGTACTGGTTATTATTTATGAATGGTTTTTTTTCAGTAAGCCATCTGGTGAAGGGAACAGTAATTTACCCAGTTTTCACTGATTTATAAACTTACTCACTGTATCACTCCACTAATAAAGACATTCCACTGAATATTGTGTATGAGGTTAGTTTAAAGCAGTGGTTTTCAAACTTTTTTTCTGGGGACCCAGCTGAAGAAAATTGTTAACGCCCACGACCCAATGGAGCTGGGGCAGAGGGGTTTGAGGTGTGGCAGGGGTTCAGGGCTGGGGCAGAGGGTTGGGGTGTGGGGGTGAGGGCTGCAGGGTGGGGCCAGGAATGAAGGGTTGAGGGTGTGGGAGGGGGCTCTGGGCTGGGGCAAGGCGTTGGGGTACAGGAGGAGGGCAGGGCTCTGGGCTGGGGGTGCAGGCTCTGGGATGGGGCCAGGAATGAGGGGTTTGGGGTACAGGAGGGGCTCCGTGTTTGGGGGGTGGCTTAGGGCTGGGGCAGGGGATTGGGGCGTGGGGTTGGGGTGCAGACTTACGTCCGGTGGCTCCCAGTCAGCGACGCAGGTGCAGAGGCAGGCTTCCCACCTGTCCTAGCACCTCGGACCATCCTGCGCCTGAAGCGGCCAGCAGCAGGTCCAGCTTCTAGGCGGAGGTGCACAAACGGCTCTGCACGGCTCTCGCCCGTAGGCAATGCCCCCCCCCCCACCCCTCCCAGCTCCGGAGCTGATGTTCCAGGCAGGGGAAACGCGCAGAGCCCTGTGACCCCCTTGCCTAGAAGCCGGACCCATTGCTGGCCGCTTCTGGGGTGCAGTGTGGTCTCGAAGCAGGTAGGCATTAGCCTGCCTTAGCTGGGCAGCACTGCTGATGGGACTTTTAACGCCCCGATCGGCGGTGCTGACAAGAGCGACCCACTGCATTACATGCTGCGACCCAGTACTGGGTCATTGTTATACCAATAAAATAAAAACTAGCAGGATCTTATTAAAGGGACAAGGCAAAATGCCACATTTATTGTAAATATAATAATAAAAAGAAATATATATAAAACTCACGCTGTTGTGTTGTTACTTATTCCTTACTTAACTAATATATATATATATATATATATTCATTCATTCATTCATACCAGTTCTGCATAGGGGTTATAGTTACCAGCCTAGAAGTTGCTCGTGACAGAGTACTGGCCAGGTAGCCTGTACACGAGAGTGGAGCCGAGTCCGTGTCAGATGCGCATCCGATGCTCCTGAAGGGTAGTGGCAGAACTGGAGACTCCAAAGTTCTCACTTTCTAGAGTCCATTTTTATAGGAATTTCTTCCTATGCCAGTCTATGGGAATTGCTTCATCATGCTGTTGCTGAATCAATCAGCAGATGTCACATTCCTGACGGCTCCGTGCTGCCAGGTGTTATCTTGTTCTTTGGTTCTCCCATTCTTGAGGCTGTTGGGTGGATTCCAGTCTGCCCTCCGGGGTCCTCTGGTTATTTCCACTTGACGCCTTCTTCAGCCGATGGACACTGCATTCTTAGGCTGGCACCTCCCTGATCATTCAGTTATTATCCACACCAAGCACCCATCCACATACATCCTTTATCTCTATTTTAATCACAATTGTTAACAAAGCGAGATGAATACAACAAAAGGGCAGGGAGACCCTGGGTGCTGTTTCTATTGTTACAGAGTATTGATTTGAGTCTCTCTTTGTGTGAGTTGTTGTTACAAAGAATTGCTTTGAGAACAGACTCTGTCTTAGGATGTACTAACACAATTAGCAGCTGGCAAGTTTCACACACAGAGGGAGAGAAACCGTACCAAAAACCAAGAGACCTCTTAATTAGTAATACCCTGGAATTTAAACTCTGGGGAATCAAACTCATTTGTGATTTTAATACAGAACACCTTTAATATGATCCAATATCATTACCTGAACTTTGAGAAATGCTGGTTTAAAGCAGACTCTACTGTACAATGCCTGTGAAGTTATTTTATAATAACTTACTTTCTGGGGCTCTTTTCTTGTAGTGGAATGTGTGTAAAGCTTTACTGTATATTGCAAGCTTCTGTATATGTGACCTTGGAACCAGCCAGCCAGGAAACCTTGATTACATTTATGGGCATTTTATTGCTGTTGTAGCTATATTCCAAAAAATGCCCTCTTATCCTGATGATTTCATTGTTCCCATTCTACTTGCCAGCAGTTCTGATTTGATTCACTGAAACACCATTAGCTATTCAAATACATACAGAGTTTCATTCGTGCCTATCTCTGAACTCACCAAAGCCAATTCATAAAATCACTGTCAAACACAATACAAATGGGGGGGAGGGAAGTAAAATATGTTAAAACGAGACCTTGATCTCATGTATCACAACAGGACCAGCTCTAGGTGGTTTTCTGCCCAATGCAGAAAACAACGTCTTCAGTGTCCCCCAGAAGTTGGTGGGGCAGACGGGCTAAGCAAAAAAAAAGAACAGCTGATTCAGCACCTCCGTAAGTGGGCACCCAGGCAACTGCCCTGAAAGGCTGGGCCTTTATCACAGATGCAGGCTGAATGAAATGGTTTCAGAGCCTCATTTTTTTAGAAAAAAGAAAAGCTCACGAAAGCTTATGCTCAAATACATTTGTCAGTCTCTAAGATGCCACAAGTTCTCCTTTTCTTTTTGCGGATACAGACTAACATGGCTGCTACTCTGAAACCAGTCATTTTTTTAGCATGTTCACAATGCTAGCCACATTGTAGCACTGAAGAATATTAAACCACCCTCAAAGGGAATGCTCACAAGTACTGGCTCATCTGAGCCTGTTAGTTGGGCAGTGGACCTGAGAACTTATCAGCTGATCACCAGTGGTTTCAAAGGCTTGATTCTCACTTATGCTAAGGTACTCGTATGCCATTCTGTTAGGAAAATAGGAAGTCACCTAATACTACCCTTTGGCTCAGGAGATTGTCTTTGTTGGCAGTGTTTTACTCTTTCTGCTCTCAGTCCCCATTTTAGGGGGTAGGGTATGGTCAGAGTGCATTGCACCATGGCTATTTTCTGTCTCCCAGGGTCCATAGGTCATCATGGGAATGAGATAGTAAGTTAGAGAAGCGCTGAGGTTGCTGTAACACACACAGGGAGCTGGGCAGGATTCCAGAATATAGGAAGTGCAAAGATAGGTTAAAGCCACATTTGTCCCCACCCCAGCCTCCATTAGTTCCCCCAACCTTGGGAATGGAGCCATGATAACTCGAGCCAGTATATTGCTTTTCCAGAAGGTCACTGTTACAGTGTGATTTTTTTTAATGCACTTGGGTATAACTCAAGAAGACTGAGTTCATCCACATCATCTCTCAAAAATAAGACTATAAATCTCACTTTCTAAACCTGTTTGTTTTTCAAGTCTTTCTTCACTACAGTTTATCTTCTCTGAATCTGTGCTATCTTTTCCATAGCACTTTGGAGCGTTCTGAACTTTTAATTGGTAAAAATGGTTTAATTGGGAAATGTTGAGAACGTGCTCATTAGTGTAAATGTTTGGATGTGGGTGGCTGTTTAGTCCTTAGCAGGGTAATTAGACATTTTCCTTTGACTGCCTACAGAGCTTTGTTGAAAAAGAAACACTTAATTGTTGAACTGGGAGACCCGTCAGCAACTCCTCATTAGTACGTCTATGTCCAGAAGCAATTTGCATTACCCAATGTCGTATGCATGCTTTCAGCAAAAATTGTCTTTCCTATAAAGTCATGTGGATTGCCCTCTATAATCAACTGTTTTCGTGCTACATGTGCTCTGTTTCTGTAGCTTTAGGGGCAGATCAGTAGAGTGAAGAAGGAAAGAATAGAGCAGGATTCATGTACCTATACATGTGTGGCTAAATGCAAAAAGCCTTTGATTCAATTAAGTCTTCTCCTCTGCAATACAATCAACAACTGAGCTATGTGTGACAATAAAAATTAATATGGAAACACCTTCCCTCTAAAACAGCAAACAAATTGCGCCAATGCGTCCCATCTATACAGTGTGATCAGAACGCCAATTAAATACAAATGCATCTTAGCATCAAGGACTAGCAACACCACTGCACAGGAAAGAATCATAGAATCATAGAATCATAGAATATCAGGGTTGAAAGGGACCCCGGAAGGTCATCTAGTCCAACCCCCTGCTCGAAGCAGGACCAATTCCCAGTTAAATCATCCCAGCCAGGGCTTTGTCAAGCCTGACCTTAAAAACCTCTAAGGAAGGAGATTCTACCACCTCCCTAGGTAGCGCATTCCAGTGTTTCACCACCCTCTTAGTGAAAAAGTTTTTCCTAATATCCAATCTAAACCTCCCCCACTGCAACTTGAGACCATTACTCCTCGTTCTGTCATCTGCTACCATTGAGAACAGTCTAGAGCCATCCTCTTTGGAACCCCCTTTCAGGTAGTTGAAAGCAGCTATCAAATCCCCCCTCATTCTTCTCTTCTGCAGGCTAAACAATCCCAGCTCCCTCAGCCTCTCCTCATAAGTCATGTGTTCCAGACCCCTAATCATTTTTGTTGCCCTTCGCTGGACTCTCTCCAATTTATCCACATCCTTCTTGTAGTGTGGGGCCCAAAACTGGACACAGTACTCCAGATGAGGCCTCACCAATGTCGAATAGAGGGGAACGATCACGTCCCTCGATCTGCTCGCTATCCTTATTGAACCTCATCAGATTTCTTTTGGCCCAATCCTCCAATTTGTCTAGGTCCTTCTGTATCCTATCCCTCCCCTCCAGCGTATCTACCACTCCTCCCAGTTTAGTATCATCCGCAAATTTGCTGAGAGTGCAATCCACACCATCCTCCAGATCATTTATGAAGATATTGAACAAAACAGGCCCCAGGACCGACCCTTGGGGCACTCCACTTGATACCGGCTGCCAACCAGACATGGAGCCATTGATCACTACCCGTTGAGCCCGACAATCTAGCCAGCTTTCTACCCACCTTATAGTGCATTCATCCAGCCCATACTTCCTTAACTTGCTGACAAGAATACTGTGGGAGACCGTGTCAAAAACTTGGCTAAAGTCAAGAAACAATACATCCACTGCTTTCCCTTCATCCACAGAACCAGTAATCTCATCATAAAAGGCGATTAGATTAGTCAGGCATGACCTTCCCTTGGTGAATCCATGCTGGCTGTTCCTGATCACTTTCCTCTCATGCAAGTGCTTCAGGATTGATTCTTTGAGGACCTGCTCCATGATTTTTCCAGGGCCTGAGGTGAGGCTGACTGGCCTGTAGTTCCCAGGATCCTCCTTCTTCCCTTTTTTAAAGATTGGCACTACATTAGCCTTTTTCCAATCATCCGGGACTTCCCCGGTTCGCCACGAGTTTTCAAAGATAATGGCCAATGGCTCTGCAATCACAGCCGCCAATTCCTTCAGCACTCTCGGATGCAACTCGTCTGGCCCCATGGACTTGTGCACATCCAGCTTTTCTAAATGGTCCCTAACCACCTCTTTCTCCACAGAGGGCTGGCCATCTCTTCCCCATTTTGTGATGCCCAGCGCAGCAGTCTGGGAGCTGACCTTGTCAGTGAAAACAGAGGCAAAAAAAGCATTGAGTACATTAGCTTTCTCCACATCCTCTGTCACTAGGTTGCCGCCTTCATTCAGCAAGGGGAGCAAGAGCAATAAGAGAATTTTATTGAAAAGATGCTGTCTTATTTGAAAATTTTCAGAGTAGCAGCCGTGTTAGTCTGTATTCACAAAAAGAAAAGGAGAACTTGTGGCACCTTAGAGACTAACACATTTATTTGAGCATAAGCTTTCGTGAGCTACAGCGATGAAGTGAGCTGTAGCTCACAAAAGCTCATGCTCAAATAAATTTGTTAGTCTCTAAGGTGCCACAAGTACTCTTTTTATTTGAAAATGGCACTTGTCTTATTTGGAAAATAATAAATTAGCATTGTCTCAGGCGACTGAAAAGAATCTTTAAATCTCTTGTGATAGAAACACCTCCACCACTTGAAGGTGATGATAGTGACCTGATTGGATCTTCACAAGAAGAGGTGCAAAAACTGCTAGAAAGAGTAGCCGTGGAAGCAGAGAAGTTAGGTTTAAATGTTGGATTACACCTGGATTTATAATAAGAAGTAGTGGTAGGCCTTAGCTTGACATATGTTGTAGCCAATTCAGGCCATGATGATTCACTCGCTGTCCTTTCTTTCTTGCTCTGTCTCTGTAAAAATTGCAAGGCCAAAGTGCTAATTATTTCAGGCTGTTACAAGACAGAGAGTCTGTGCTAAGGAGTGATAAGAACTTTGAGAAAACAATGCTGCTCTTCGAAGCAGCACACTGAAACTCTCACTCTCACCCTTTGTGTGTTTTATTATGTTTATTTAGATTTCTGTATAACAAGAAAGGGTGAGAGAATTGGATTGAATCTGTTACACCCTGAAAGTTATGAAATTGTTAAGTAAAAGAATAGTTATATAAATGAAATGTAAGAATGAGTGCATGTGAGTGAGTGTTTAAAATAGGTAATTAATTAGTTAGTTGATGGTGCCAGCCTAAGAATTACAACTCCAGTATCAGTGGGCCAAAGAAAGTGCAGAGTGGAGATAACCGGATGATCCCCAGAGGGCAAACTGGAATCCACCCGATCACATCAAGGATGGGAGGACAGAAGAACTAAAAAGGTAACACCCAGCTGTCAGGGAGCCGTCATGAATGTGCCATCTGCTGATTGAACTAATTAATGGTTATCTCGAATGCAACATCAGCATGATGAAGCAACCTCCATAGACTTGTATTAGACCAAAGACCTATAAAAACAGAACCAAGGGACTGAGTTCTTTGAGTCTGGTTCTGTGATCACCATCCAGGAGCATCGGATGTGCATCTGACAAAGACTCAGCTACACCCTTGTGTCCAGGCCACCTGGCCAGTGACTTGGCACGAGCAACCTTTAGGCTGGTAACTATAACAACTTTGCAGAACTTGTGTGAATGTTTATGTGAATGAATAGTGCTAATGACTGCATTTGCTGATTTTTCTGTTGTATTTACAATAAACGCAGCATTTTGCCATATCCCTCTTATAAGATCCTATAGGTGGTATTTTATTAGTGTAACATAATATCATATGAAAAGATAAAGACAAAAGTGGCACTGAAGTCTGTTGAAAAGACTAAGATATTCCTACCCTAATCTGTGGAGGCATTGGAGTGTGCTGAGCACTACAAATACTTAGGTAGTCTGATGACAAGGTACGTTAGAGATTTGACATAGAATGGGACTCATAGCTACCGCTTTAGAGACCCTCAGCCACAAATGGAGAAGCAAAGGTATTACCATGGGATGTAAAATGAAATTGTTGCAGTCTCTTGTCGTCAGCATCTTACTATATTCATGAAAGATGTGGAGTACTAGTGGCACCTTAGAGACTAACCAATTTATTTGAGCATAAGCTTTCGTGAGCTACAGCTCACTTCATCAGATGCATTCAGTGGAAAATACAGTGAGGAGACTTATATACACACAGAACATGAAAAAATGGGTGTTATCATACACACTGTAAGGAGCGTGATCACTTAAGATGAGCTATTACGAGCAAGGGGGGGGGGGAGAAAACCTTTTGTAGTGATAATCAAGGTGGGCCATTTCCAGCAGTTAACAGGAACGTCTGAGGAGCAGTGGGGGGTGGGGTGGGGGAAATAGTTTTACTTTGTGTAATGACACATCCACTCCCAGTCTTTATTCAAGCCTAACTTAATTGTATCCAGTTTGCAAATTAATTCCAATTCAGCAGTCTCTCGTTGGAGTCTGTTTTTGAAGTCTTTTTGTTGTAATATTGCGACCTTTAGGTCTGTAATCGAGTGACCAGAGAGACTGAAGTGTTCTCCGACTGGTTTATGAATGTTATAATTCTTGACATCTGATTTGTGTCCATTTATTCTTTTATGTAGAGACTGTCCAGTTTGGCCAATGTACATGGCAGAGGGGCATTGCTGGCACATGCTAGCATATATCACATTGGCAGATGTGCAAGTGAACGAGCCTCTGATAGTGTGGCTGATGTGATTAGGCCCTATGATGGTGTCCCCTGAATAGATATGGGGGGGCTTTGTTGCAAGGATAGGTTCCTGGGTTAATGGTTCTGTTGTGTGGTGTGTGGTTGCTGGTGAGTATTTGCTTCAGGTTGGGGGGCTGCTTGAATAGAGACTGGGAGTGGATGTGTCATTACCCAAAGTAAAACTATTTCCCCATGTTTATTTCCCCCCCCCCACACTGCTCCTGAGACGTTCCTGTTAACTGCTGGAAATGGCCCACCTTGATTATCACTACAAAAGGTTTTCTTCCCCCCCCCCCCGCTCTCCTGCTGGTAATAGCTCATCTTAAGTGATCACTCTCCTTACAGTGTGTATTATAACACCCATTTTTTCATGTTCTGTGTGTATATAAGTTTCCTCACTGTATTTTCCACTGAATGCATCCGATGAAGTGAGCTGTAGCTCACGAAAGCTTATGCTCAAATAAATTGGTTAGTCTCTAAGGTGCCACAAGTACTCCTTTTCTTTTTGCGAATACAGACTAACACGGCTGCTACTCTGAAACCTGTCATTATGCAAGGCACTGCATTTAGCCGTATGGAGTGGAAATCTATCAACTGCATGAAAAAACTCATACAGATACAGACAGACATCATCTTCCTTTCCAAATGCAAACAGATGGACATTGTACCAAAAGGACTGAAAATAAAAAATCCATTACAATCTACATACCACACAGACTATGCTGACAGCTTGTGCCACACACTCTCAAAGAAACTGTGGAACCACCTGATCAACATCCTCTACAGCAAACAGGGAAAGATTAAGAATGAGCTCTCAAAACTGGATACTGTCATAAAAAACCAACCTTCCACACAAGCTTCCTTGTGGCTGGACTTTACAAAAACTAGACAAGCCATTTACAACGCACACTGTGCTTCTCTACAAAAGAAAAAGGACACTAAACTATCTAAACTACTACATGCCACAAGGGGCCACAGCAGTGGTTCCCTTAACTCACCCAGCAATATTGTCAATCTATCCAACTATACTCTTAGCCCAGCAGAAGAATCTGTCCTATCTCGGGGCCTCTCCTTCTGCCCCTCCACCTCCACAAACATGATACAGTTCTGTGGTGACCTAGAATCCTATTTTCGACGTCTCCGACTCAAGGAATATTTCCAACACACCTCTGAACAACATACTAATCCACAGAGACCTTCCTACCAACACTACAAAAAGAAGGATTCTAGGTGGACTCCTCCTGAAGGTCGAAACAGCAGACTGGACTTCTACATAGAGTGCTTCCACTGACATGCACGGGCTGAAATTGTGGAAAAGCAGCATCACTTGCCCCATAACCTCAGCCGTGCAGAACACAATGCCATCCACAGCCATGCTGAGGAAACAAAACATTAAGAGGCTTTCTGCTTTGGAATTGAAATTGTACAGGTGATTGCTATGCACTAGCTATATCTTGCATATGACTAATGAGGAGGTAATTGCCTAAATTTACTGCATAACCAGAGTGACACCCAATATTATCAAGAAGATCAGTGGAAGAAAATGTGAGTGTATGGGCCATCTGGATCAGATGAGCAGAGGAAGATTTCCAGAGCAAGTTTTGTGTGGTCTGATGCTGGGGAAACGGGGTGCCCTTGGTGAGTGTCTTTTGATGACGTGGCTGACTAGATGGCATGCGGTATGGCATGCTTCTCAAGTGTGTATGAAGACTGTGAAACGTAGAGGAAGATTACTGGCCAATGACTCTAGTGTGTTGCATTTACTCTTCATTATGATGTGACTCTACTGTGCTTTGCACTATGAGAATAATAATAATAGTAGTTTTAGGCATCCTTAAGCAGTAATAAGCATTTTTATGCAGTACGGTCAAAATGGAAGTGCAAGATCCCTGCTCTGAAGAGCTCACAGTTCAAGTATACATGTGATATGACCAATAAAGAGTAACAACCAGTAGGGAAGGGTAGTGGATGGAGGGGGGGGGTGGCATTGATAAGATGATGTGATTATTCTGTTTAGCCATGTGCACAACTTGCTGGTTCTATTACATTTTATTGTTATTTATTTATTTTATTGTTGCTGTTTAGTCCCTTCTTGTGAGTATTACAGAAGGAGTGAGTCTTAAGGAGGATTTGAATCTGGGGAGAGTAGTGGATTGGCAGACAAGAAATGGGAGGTCGTTCCATTGATGGGGTGGAGCAAAGAATGCATGGAGACCGGTGTGAGAAAATAGGAAAAATTTAAAACCTGCAACAGGTGCCAGTTGCAGAACAGGGGAAGGCATGGAGGGGACTGTACTAAGAGAGTGGGTTGGCTAGATAGGCAGGAGAAGAGTAATGTTAAGCACTGAAATCAAGGACAAGAAATTTAAACCTAAAGCAGGGAGAAAGGGGATTCTGTACAAGGACTGTGTGGAAACATGATGAGATCAATGGGCACATTACATAATTTACATTCTCATCACTCTAGGACTCAACAGTTGGGTGACAATGGGAGGCAGTAATGCCAAGAGAGTCATTAGCCATAGTCAAAACTAGGTTTCCTTCTTTAAAGTCAGGTGTGGTGTGTGCATTTATGATTCATATTTTGCGGGGAGGACCTGACACGCCTCTGGGCATCCCTCTGCCCTGAATGGAAGACCGGTCTGGATAGAGTCCTAGGTTTCCTTCTCTCACCACTCTTGAGCTAACAGCTCATTTCTACTTACCCCTCCTCCCCCCCCAACTTATAAGCTTTCCTTTTATGACCATTCAGACAGGTTGTTACTATATTTCTAACCCTTAGTTTCCTGCAAGTCACCTAATATGAAGGGTACTGCCTGGAAACAAATATGTAGGTGCTAAAGCAGTAACAATTTCCAAGTAGCATCTGTATGTGTCCCTGTGTAAATGGATTTAAAATCCCCAGACAAATTCCTCAGAATTAGAAAGAGTCAAAGGAACAGCGTGTCCAGGATGACAAAGCAGCCCACCAGCAATGTAACCACCCAAGAAACCCCAGAGCAAAGCATAGCCACTGGTGTTAATTGTCCAAGGAGCCAGATCTTCCACAGCTCGGCCCCTGTGCCTAGTCTGATGTGGTTGGGTAATTGGGATACCCCACCACATCCCTCCTTGAATATTTACAAAAAGCATTTTAAATACTTCTCTCATTTCAGAAAAGAAATACAAGCACAGTCTTGTTATGAACATGGTGTGTATAGACATAGTTTATCTGTGGTTGTAGAGATGGTCCTGTGATTAAGGTACTGGCCTAGAACTCTAGAGGCCTGGGTTCAAATGCCAGCTGTACTACAGACTTTCTGAGTGACGTTGGGCAAATCACTTAGCTGCTCTGTGCCGCAGTTCACAACTGTAAAGTGGGGATGATGCTGATGATACTTCCCCACATTTTGGCAGGCTTAACTATGAACAAAATCACATACTAGTTTGAATGCTAAAGTCAGTGTAAATCCAATACAGAATATTTTAATCAAACTGTAACTAACAAAGTTCTGGAAATATTACTGTATAAAAATGACCCACTGGTTTAAGTATGATATGAAATGTTTCTTGGCTTGCGTTTCAGCTGCTGCAAATCACAGAAGAGGTAGAGAAATTAAAGTGGCTTAGTCCAGACCAATTCATAATGACTCATAGCTCAGGCTGATCATCCTTTTCTCCCTAGCAGTGCCGAGCAGATAAAGACAATCTATAAATTATTAGCTAAGCTAGAACACGTTACTGAAACTTGGCAACACATAACTAGATTCACCTTAGAAACTCTCACAGTCCTCCTGGTTGTTGTATTACACCGTATGAAAATATCTATTTCACCCATGTCATAGAATCATAGAAGGTTAGGGTTGGAAGGAACCTCAGGAGGTCATCTAGTCCAAACCCCTGCTTGAAGCAGGACCAATCCCCAATTTTTGCCCCAGATCCCTAAACTCACAACTGAACTCACAACCCTGGGTTTAGCAGGCCAATGCTCAAACTACTGAGCTATTCCTCCCCCCATAGAGCTAAGGGTAGCCTAGAATTCCTCCTTCCTGTAAGGGGTTAAGAAGCTCAGATAACCTGGTTGGCACCTGACCAAAAGGACCAATGGGGAAAGAAGATACTTTCAAATCTTCTTGCGGGGGTGGGAGGAGGGGGAAGAGAGGCTTTGTTGGTGTGTTCTCTGGGGAAAGCAGAGAAGCATCAGGTCAAAAACTCCTTCTCCTATAAGCCATCCTGTACAAGCCTCTGATATTACAAAAAGAGTAAGTAAATAAGGCAAGGCACGTTAGATTAGCTTCTGTTTTCAACTTGTGAATTTTTCTGCAGGAGGTTAACTACCCTGCCCTCAGGCAGAAACCAAAAAAAAACAATTCCAACTGCTCTCAGATAAAAGAACAAAAAAAAGTCCTTTTAAACTCCTACTGTGCTTTTGGTTCAAAATAATCCCACCACGCTGCCACCATGTCAGGGTTCCTTCCTCATGCTGCAGTACAGATGTGGGGACCCGCAAGAAAGAGCCCCTAAACTTATTTTTACCAGCTTAGGTTAAAAACTTTCCCAAGGCACAAATTCCGCCTTGTCCTTGAACAGTATGCTGCCACCACCAAGTGATTTAGACAAAGAACCAGGGAAAGGACCAGTTGGAGTCCTATTCCCGCAAAATATTCCCCAAAGCCCTACACCCCCTTTCCTGGGGAAGGCTTGAGAATAATATCCTCACCAATTGGTACAGGTGAACACAGACCCAAATCCTTGGATCTTAAGAACAATGAAAAATCAATCAGGTTCTTAAAAGAAGAATTTTATTTAAAAAAAAGGTAAAAGAATCACCTCTGTAAAATCAGAATGGTAAATACTTCACAGAGTAATCAGATTCAAAACACAGAGGATTCCCCTCTAGGCAAAACTTTAAAGTTACAAAAAACCAGGATAAACCTCCCTTTAGCAAAGGAAAAATTCACAACTTGAAAACAAAAGGTAATCTAACATGCCTTGCCTTATTTACTTACTCTTTTTGTAATATCTGAGGCTGGTACAAGATGGTTTATAGGAAGAGGAGTTTTTGACCTGATGCTTCTCTGCTTTCCCCAGAGAACACACCAACAAAGCCTCTCTCTGTCCCCCCCCCAGCAAGAAGATTTGAAAGTATCTTCTTTCCCCATTGGTCCTTTTGGTCAGGTGCCAACCAGGTTATTTGAGCTTCTTAACCCCTTACAGGTAAGGAGGAATTCTAGGCTACCCTTAGCTGTATGGTTATGACAACCCACATGGCCTAAGTAGTAGGATAGATGTAAGTAACTGTTAGATATAGATAACTGTTCCCCACTTGTACGACATTGTAAGTATGGGAGATGTGGCCAAGAGCACACGAAATAGTGTATAGCAACCTTTAACTTTGTTTAAGACAAATCCCTTTACTGTAATGTTTCCATCTAAGATACACTTTGAATTGTTTTGTATACTTCGTCTGGCCATAAAACAGCATTCTTCATACACAGAACCCCTGGAAAAGGGAACCAGTGTGCCTAAGAATGGAGAAAGCCACAATCCAATGCTAAAACAGATGCCTTATGCCACCAACAAATAGAACTTAGACACTGCTCTCAGGCTATTTGACCCCTCATGACTGCTCAAAGGGGAGGTAACAAAGAGGAGGGGTGGGTACCAGAAACCATCCTCCTCCTCTTGTAAACCTTGAGCAGATACTGACTGCAACTGAAGTCTTGTGCTCTCCTGAGTGTAAGGACTGCTGCAGGCTGGCAGTATTCACTGGCCCAAATTGGGCAAGGAGGAGGGGGCCCATGGGCACATGACTATGCCAGCCAGCAGAGTGGAGCACAGACAGCACACACCTAAAGGGTGATGCAGCATCTGTGCTGTGCTCCTCCCTGCATGCCTGAGAGCTCTCCTGGAATTCCCCCTAGAGTAGTGAACCTCAGAACTGTGGCTTAATGCCAAATTTTAGCCCTTGGACTGGAGGCGTCAATGACATTTACTTGAGCCTTATTTCAAATATTTGCGCAGTTAATACAACATTAACACATCCAGTTAACAATGACTCACTCACCAGGTAAATAATTATTGTTTGCAAATCCTGAAGATATTCGTAGAATCATAGAATATCAGGGTTGGAAGGGACCTCAGGAGGTCATCTAGTCCAACCCCCTGCTCAAAGCAGGACCAATCCCCAACTAAATCATCCCAGCCAGGGCTTTGTCAAGCCTGACCTTAAAAACCTCAAAGGAAGGAAATTCCACCACCTCCCTTGGTAACAAGTTCCAGTGCTTCACCACCCTCCGAGTGAAAAAGTTTTTCCTAATATCCAACCTAAACTTCTCCCACTGCAACTTGAGACCATTACTCCTTGTTCTATCATCTGGTACCACTGAGAACAGTCTAGATCCATCCTCTTTGGAACCCCCTTTCAGGTAGTTGAAAGCAGCTATCAAATCGCCCCTCATTCTTCTCTTCCGCAGACTAAACAATCCCAGTTCCCTCAGCCTCTCCTCATAAGTCATGTGTTCCAGTCCGCTAATCATTGTTGTTGCCCTCCGCTGGATGCTTTCCAATTTTTTCACATCCTTCTTGTAATTCATCTTGTCTGGGAGAAGTGCCATGGGATCTTTAATGCCCACTATTGGTCAGGAGATAGAGCAGTACAAAAATAAGTGCTTCATGAAATTTTTCATACTTTTTTGCGATTTTGTTTCATGAAATTTCACTTTTTCTTAAATGTTGATTTGGTTGCGATTTCAATTAAAATAGCTTTTTCACTGACATACTATATACCCTCCAAAACAAAAAAGCACCATGAGAAAATATACATTGTTGCATGTATGAAGAAAAAAAACATTTTCATCCCCAAACCAGGCCTAGTTGTGCTTTAAAACATTTCCACATTCTCATTGGAAAATGGGACAGGTATTGCTTTAACTAAATGCAAAGAAATGAGCCTATTTGCATGGTTTATATTGAAACATGAAAATCCCTGAACCAGGTAGTTTTGCTTTTGTTCCAAATGTTTTTCACACTAATAATCAGGACTTCTGGACTAAAAGATGATTCTTCCAACCATCCCGGGCTTGCTAACCCCATATAGGAGAATTGGTTATGTACTGAGTCAGAGGGAAGAATGCCACCGATGGAATCACTATCACTACTTCCTGGAGTCTCATGGGCTTTCCTTGGACGTCTCCCAAATAAATATTAACTGTGAAGACACAGGGGCTGCTGGAATGGCGCACCCAGTGGTCCCCCTAGTTTAGTATTATGTCTCTGACTCTCAACAGTGTCAGATGCTTCAGAGGGAGGTGCCAAGGATAGATAATTGTGAAATAATCTGCCCATACTGGAAATTTCTTCCTAACTCTCTGTCAGTGTTTAACTTATGCCCTGAAGTAAGAGAGTTAATATGCTGAATTTTTATGCTATCTAATATAAGTACAGATATTCTCATTGTCTGTATAAATGTCCAGTCTGTTTTTTAATCCTATTGAGCTCATAGTCTTAGCGAGCTCTAGTAACATAGAGATATACAGGTTCATTATGCATTGTGTTTAAAAGAAGTAGTTCATTATATGAGTTTGTGCACTGTACCTTTACATTTTGAAGAACTTCGTGTACAGTGACAGAAGCTATTTTATGCTGACTTGGTACAGAAGAGACATAAACGGTGCTCTCCCCTGAAGATATGATTTTGTGCTTGTTGTTATTCCTTTCCTTCGCCTGAAAGAACTTATTTTACACTGAACATAAAAATGAGAGAGAGTGAGTACATTGTGAAAGAATAAAGACAAGTACATTGTGAAAGAATAAAGACAAAGCACTCAGACTTCAACATATCATCTACAAATAGTGGGCTATTTTAATCTTTGCACAGATTAAAGAAGATCAACAGCTACTTCCAAAATCATGCAAGAATAACACCAGACACATAAATTAGCAGCTTTGACATGAGGAAGTACTGGATGAGGAAGGAGCACTCTTCCCTGTCAGTCAGTCCTGAATCAATTCTGCTACTCTTTTCTGGAGGAGATTTAAAACTGTGGTTTGATCCAAACCACGAGCCATGAAAGGTCTGACTCTCTCTGTTGACTCAGTATCAGGCTTTCACTATCCCATGCCACATTTTGCAAGATCATGGATTTCCTGGACTAAATTGAATTTGCATTCTGCCAAACTATGACTACTCCATAGAGCAATTTCAAACAGAGAAATGATTCTCCACTTTTTTCATTAAAAATTAGTGTGTAGTATCGTTGGTACAGAGTGTGGTCCATGTTCCATCTTAGAACTAGGTACGCTGTAGTGATGGATGAACAGTCGCTCTGTATTGTAGGCATGACTGGTAGCAATGCTTGTTAGTAAGAATGTCTGACATTTCCCATTGTGAGACCCTGTTTTCAGTTGCTTATAACTTTGCCAGAATTTAACCACTGGGGCTGAAATTTGTAATGCCAGGTGTCTGCCTTGGACTGACTTTTTTTTTTTGGGGGGGGGGGAAATGGGATAAATTTTAGCCAGAATGGTTCAGCCATTTTTGAGAATGGGGCTGGGGGAAAATACATTGTTTTGCCTTTATTAAAAAATTCTGGTGACCTTTTCTAGAAAAGCTCCAGTGCTGCCATGCTTTGCAGCAGGGACTAATTATTATTGAGGAAAAAATCTAGCTTTCGTGCAATGTCACAGTTGATATTAAGCATGGCGAGCCCATTCAAACGCTCTTGTCCCACAGTTGAATGGTGATAGTTCTTTACCTGCTTCAACACGTTGAAGGTGTGTTCACCTGAAGCCACTGATGCAGGCAAACTGACAAAAATATGCAATGCAATTGTGATATTAGGAAACACCCCAGAGAATCCAAGTTTGAGTATTTCTTGAAGCAATTCCTTTGGCTTGCAATCCAATTTAAAGTTCGTGGAATATATTCGTTTGAGGAAGATGACCTTGTCACGGAGATCTTTTGAGATTTCTTTGTTGTACTGTTGCTGAACTTGTTCAGCTGCAGAAAGTAGATCTTCATTACTCAGTCTGTTGAACTGCCAAAGAAACCCAAAAAGGGTACAAATTAGTTGCAGTGACTCAAATTGATGTGTAAGACCTGATTGAATAGAATCAATGAGGACAAGGAAGACATTAACCCTATAATGCTGCTCGGCATCGGATTCAGTAGGTAAATTGCAATTGGTGGAGCACTCAGATGAAATGCCAAATATTCTGTGCTACTAATTTGGACTCAGTCAGGATTGCATCCCATTGTTCATGAATCTGTTGAATGCCATGGATAAGAGTTTCAGTGCTATCCCTCTCAACATCAAGTGTAGCATTGCATACTTCAATTACCAGATTAGTTTGGTGGATCATTGTAAGTAACTTCATCCACACAGATGACATCAGAACGCATTCAAATTTGGACATGTGCTTCTGAATAGACTGAAGTTCAGTTCAATCCTGTGCAGTGAGATTCAGTGAGAGATTCAAGCTCATTTAAAGCCTTTCTCATTGAATTCAAATGCTGTGCAACTGGTTGAACACCATCAATCCATGCAGGCCGTCTAGTTTTGGATATTCCATGCAGTGAAACAGGAAGATATTGTTTCAGAATTTTCCACCTTTGTGAACTGCTACTGAAGAGATCGTACATTTGCTGAACAGTTCCAAAGTAAGTAATTTCCTCCTTGCATGATTCAGCACAGTCAACACCTACAAGCTTTAGTGTGTGGTTTCCACAATTGGAGAAAATACAGTTTGAATTATACTCAAGCAGAACTGCTTGTACACCTTTGTACTTCCCAGCCATATTAGATGCATTGTCATAGGCTTGACTAATGCAGACTTGAAAATCTAACTTAAAACCTTCTAGAATTGCTAGTACTTGAGCAGCAATTTCTTTTCTAGTTTTTCTCATGAAATTATCAAACAAAATAAACCTTTCTTCAATTGAAAATTTTGAGCTGTCTACAATCTTAACATATCGAATAACCATAGTAGTCTGTTCCTTGTGAGAACAATCTGGAGTGGCATCAACAATGATTGAAAAATACTTGGCATTTCAAATCTCATCAAGAATTGTTGTTTGTACGAATGACCCACATAGCTCAATAAACTAGTTTTGTATGCGTGTGGAGAGATAATGGACTTGCATGTGCTTTTGACTCTCTTGCAATTCTCAAACACGTTTAACATGCTTTGATAAAAGTGGGTCATATTTGCTGAGGAGCTCAACTATGCCTAGACATTTTCCATTTTCATGATCACCAATATATTGACTGGAACCAAAAAAAGCCAATTCCCGCTCAGAAAGAAAAAGGATGACATTCAGGATGCGCTCAAGAAGTTTTTTCCGGTTGTTCATTTCTGTAGAGAGTTCAGTCAAGAGTAAATTCTCAACTGAACTTTCAGCTGATCCTGCCCTACTGGCTGATTTCCACGCAACAGTTTTCTTTGTGTGACACTGAACTCTCATGTGATGGTATTCGGTCTTTCAACTTCCTCCAACCTCTGTTGATGCATTTGCAGCACTTTTGTTCAAAATGAGCAGGATGCACAGTACAGAGATTGTTTTTCCATACTCCAGCATAACCAGTCTCTTGTGCAGGTCTCACCTTTGGAAGATTTTTTCGTCAACAGATGAGTAGGGGAAAAGCATGATTATCAGCATCTCATGAAATGTTACTCGGAATTTCAAAACAACGAATTTGAAGAAAATATTGCACTTGGGCAGCATTGCTCTTGTCAATAATTCCAAACCTGTAGTACTCATGAATTGCTCTTGCTGCGTAAGATCTACATCTTCCTGTTGCTGTTGAGTTTCTTGATCATACACAGGATCTTCTGCTGCATCTGTTACTCTTGGCACATCTCCTTCTTGCCTACTGTCCTCATAGAATCATAGAATATCGGGGTTGGAAGGGATCTCAGGAGGTCATCTAGTCCAACCCCCTGCTCAAAGCAGGACCGATCCCTAATTAAATCATCCCAGCCAGGGCTTTGTCAAGCCTGACCTTAAAAACTTCTAAAGAAGGAGACTCCACCACCAATGTTCAGGTATTGGCATTGAAATATCACCTGTTGCACTTGTGGAGTTTTCATTATCTGTAGCATTGTTTGTTGAGTAAGGTGTGTTTTCCAGTAGTTTGAGAAATTAAGTTACTGGCTTTGAGCTCTTAGCTGCTGCTTCACTCAGTTGTTTTCGCCGTCTCTTTTGAACCACTTTCAAATCTGCTCTTCATAGTGATCTATCTGGTCAATATGTAGCCTATCCACACTTGAAATATTCTGCTGTAAATAAGTAGCTTAACTACACTTGGAATCTTCTACTGTAAACATGTACACAAATGCTGAATGGTACACAAATGCTGAAAAGACTTAAAATGAAGGAATACTAATTAAGAACACAAAATGAAACTGTCAGACAGGTTTCAGAGTAACAGCCACGTTAGTCTGTATTCACAAAAAGAAAAGGAGTACTTGTGGCACCTTAGAGACTAACCAATTTATTTGAGCATGAGCTTTCGTGAGCTACAGTTCACTTCATCGGATGCATACTGTGGAAACTGCAGAAGACATTATATACACAGAGACCATGAAACAATACCTCCTTCCACCCCACTCTCCTGCTGGTAATAGCTTATCTAAAGTGATCATCAAGTTGGGCCATTTCCAGCACAAATCCAGGTTTGTGGGGCGGAGGGTGAGAAAACCTGGATTTGTGCTGGAAATGGCCCAACTTGATGATCACTTTAGAAAAGCTATTATCAGCAGGAGAGTGGGGTGGGAGGAGGTATTGTTTCATGGTCTCTGTGTATATAATATCTTCTGCAGTTTCCACAGTATGCATCCGATGAAGTGAGCTGTAGCTCACAAAAGCTTATGCTCAAATAAATTGGTTAGTCTCTAAGGTGCCACAAGTACTCCTTTTCTTTTTGTCAGACAGGTTATTATCCTTATCACTGAATCAAAATGCAAGCACGCAAGGTATAATATAACAGGCTGAGCTGAAGACAAAGGGATGATATATATAGTAAACGCAGAGGTGGATACAGACAGAGGGATAATGTCCAAAAATTTCAAACGTGTGTCCTCACGAAACTCACTGTACAAGATTGTCCTCACAGATTTTCACCTTGAATCTGGGCCTATAGAAAAGAAAAGCCTAGGATGATGGCCAAGCTACCAAGCTAGGGCTCAGCCAACCAATCAGTCACCTCTTTTAGCTGCCAAATGAAGATAATAAGGAGGAATTCTCACACATAATAATTCCTTAGTCAACTAGACATAAAACTATAAAGACACTAAAATGTAACAATTCTGTACCTTTCAACACGCACTTGATGCAGCACCAGCCACTAGTAGTGGTTTATGTATATAATCAGCTGATCTGAGAAGACATGTTCATCACGATCTAACCTTGTGCCATCAGAACCGATAAATTTTTATTAATATTTATGAATATTTTAAACTCTTTAATATGACAAAATCTATATCAGTTAACAAAAAATTATGTCTTTTACCAAATCACATCTCTTATTTGCTTAAATTTGCAGCTCTAAGCTGAGAGAGTGTGTCACATTTTGGTCCAATAGGGATGTGCATTAAAACAAGCTGTGAAACTTATCAAATCCCAAAAAATTAACAAGTGTCTAAATTTGAGGTCCCCTTTGAGCTTGAGGCCCAGGCCAAATGGCCCTCGTGGCCCCGCCTCTGCTTTGCCCTACATAGGCCAACATCCCTTCCAACCCTTTAGCCAGGGTTGGGGCCTCCCTTTGAACAGAGAGTCATGTTTGTTTGCTGAATCACAATGAAGGTCACGGTTTGGTTCAGGCTCATCATTTTACATCAAAAGCCCTTTCTTTTTTCCCTAGCCTCTGGAAAACTCTGCCTGAACCAGTATATCCAAACCCTTCCAGGGGATGGAAACTCTTTGGAGTTGTTTAATCTGTGACTCGCCTTAACAACAACTCCCCACGCCCAAACTGTTTTTTCATTCCTAGAGGAGCTGTGGTAACCCTCCCACATGGAGTAGAACACAATCATACATAAGCCATTCATAAATTTAAAACAACAGTCTCCCAAAGATACTGCATGGGGTTGTAATATCTGTCAGAGCAGCCATCTGTATTTTCCCTCCTGAGTCTCTTTTTGAGTCCCTTTGCTGAAAAGGCAGCGATAGGTGGAATAGCCCATCCTCTCCTTATATTGTCCACCCATTAGGTCTAATTTCCAACACATCACTTGTGGTCTATTAGGTCCCAGTCGCTCACTGTTCTTGTTGATCAAGCAAGATTTTAACAGAGTCCTTGAATTATATCAGCAGGCCTAGTTGTTTGGCCTTAGTCTTTTTGTCTCCCTTTTGCCCCTTTTCGTATCAAAACATTTTTTGCTATAAGTCAACGTGACATCTCATGAGCTTCGTGTATTTCTCACGCTGGAGTTTACAATTAGGCTAAATTTGTAGGTCCAATTATTACAACATAACAAAGGGAGAACTAAGAATGAGTGGGGAAAGTAAATGGGACTGGGGGCAGGGATTGGTTGTTGGGGATTGGTCCTGCTTTGAGCAGGGGGTTAGACTAGATGACCTCCTGAGGTCCCTTCCAACCCTGATATTCTATGATTCTATGACAGTAATACTGGCACTGGGAGTGCAGTTGGGAGATTGGGACTGGGAGCATGGAGGGAGTGACTAGGACTATCTGGTCAATGAGACTGGAACTAGGAAGGGAAGACTGAGGAGTGGAGACTGGGACTGGCTAGGAGAGGAAAGGTGGGAAAGAGACAGGAGTAAGGGGATGGGCCGGAAGAGGTCAAGTTTGGTTGGGGAAGGCACTAGATTAGGCTCTCCTCTAGAACCTGGAATGGAACTCAAAATTCCTGAATCTAATCCCTCCTTTGCTGTCAGCAAATAATCATGAAAGCTATTGGTACAGTCAAGCTCATTCCCATCTACTGCTGATCTACATCAAGGATGACAGCCTACTAGTACTATTGGTTAAGCCATTAGCTCAAGTGGCTGATCTCTGTGCCATGGATCTCAAGGGTTCAGCCCTTCTGTTGACCTGGGTGGGTTGCAATGTAATGTCACAGGATGGAATTTCTGTTCCTTCTGGACTTTTTTAAAAGCCTGGGAAATTACACACACACACACACAATCTTAAAAGAATATTATTAAGGTTCCAAAGTTAAGCATTCAATAGTTGTCAGAAAATAGATTGCCTGTGCAACCTTAATTTGGCCCCCCTACTGTGTATGCATTGAGAGAGTCTTTAATTAGTTCTCATGCATGAGCAATGTATAGTTATACTGCTGCCGTGCAGCTCTCCAGACTTGCACAGTCTTGCTTCTGATGTCCCACTTTGAACAATATATTTGAAATCCTCACCCCACTGAAGTCTTTGGCAACATTTCGTTGACTTCAATGGAGCCAAGATTTCACCCCAAGTCCCAGAAAATAAATATGAGCTTCCCTCAGTTTGAAAGGAAAGCAATGAATCTGGGATATTTTCCTTCAGAATTGAAAGACTTAACTTGTATTGTGTAAGGTTCAGATTAGGTCTTTATAAGAGTGAGAAATCTATCATTTTGGTTGTGGTTGTAGATTGACTAAACTCTTATTTTTGTGTTCAGGCTGTGAGTAGGTATCATTTGTAATTCAAAGCATCAGACAAGCTATAATAAGGGTACAGTCATTTTGTTACTCACCCCCTGGTTCTCAATGGGCAGGCAATAACTATTTGTATGATGTATATCTAGGCTCAGCTTTATTAAAGTGCAGACCTATCGGGAGTAAAATTGTGCTTGGATCTTTTCTACTATCAGGAAGAAGTTACCAAGCGCTGAAAGAATAAGTGGCAGCTACACACTATGATTTACAGAATTTGTTCCTAGCATTCAGTTCTCCTAAACTTGTCATAATATTCTCAGTCTTGATGCCTCATTTCCACTGCAGGAATTCAGGATAACATATTTGCTTAAAAATGCATTTTGAATGTTCATATTCTGACATGTTATTTGAGACCTCTGTTTACCTTAGAAACACAATTCATGGGCACTCAGCTTCATGGGCACTCAGCCTTGAATTTCTGTTGAAGCTGTATGTTAGTGACTCAGTGCTTTGGAATTCAGCTCACAGTAGAGTTTTCTGTCGCTTTGTTCTTTCTCCACATGTTTTCATGTCTGAAGTAACATACAATGTTATACATGATTAATCCCTGCATCATTTTGTCCCCAGTTAAAAACATGCTATTTGCAAGTGGGATACTAGGCACAGCACACAAAATAAATATTTGTGACTGATTTTATACCATTCTTGATGTGGAATGAATGCAAGGTAGAGTGGGCACTTACCACTCAATGATTTTGCTCAGTCTTAATTGGGCAGTACTTGTATTATTTACAGCAGTGTTCTCCAACCTTCTTATGCACTTTCCTCAGGCAGCTCCCTGTCAGTGGCGCAGTGGGGTTAAGGCAGGCTTCCTGCTGCCCCGGCCCCACGTCGCTCCTGGAAGTGGTCAACGCACTCCTGCGGCCCCTGGGGGGGGGCGGTATGTGGCTCCGTGCGCTACCCCTCTCTGCAGGCACCGCCCCCGCAGCTCCCATTGGCCACAGCTCCCCATTCCCGGCCAATAGGAGCTGTGGGGGCAGTGCTTGCAGGAAGGAGCAGTGCCTGGAGACCCCTTGACCCCCCTTCCCCACCGGGCTGCAGGGACATGCTGGCTGCTTCTGGGAGCGGTGTGGGGCTGTTGCAGTCCCATTGTGCGGTCGCGGACGGAGATCATGATCGACTGGGAGAGTCTCCAGGATTGGTGACCACAGATTTAGAGTGTGTCATAAAAGTACATACCTACTTTTTCACTAACAAGATGCTCTGCACAAAAGTCATTTCTTTTCTTTTCAGGTAGGTTAATTAGCCTCCTATTTATTTAATAGTAATCATGCAGGGCAGTATGTGGACAGCACTTTCTGGTTACTGCCCTGGCACTGTTATACTCACAAACATTGCTCCATATTTTTTTAATTCACTAAGTAACTCAATTTCAGATCACCTTACAATTTATAATCTCTCTTGTCAACTAATAAATACGTTCCAGCTGTTTTTGAAGGTGTCTTAAGCAGACAAGGGCACTGTAGATAGAAGTAATGTGTTCTGCTATTAATCTAGTTAACTTCCTATAAAATCTAGTCTCTCTCATCACTCAGTGGGTATGCTTATTCTTTGTTGCTGTAAGTTCTTTTTAAGTGTCCGTCATCAAGTGTAGTTTATGAAAGATTTGGTGCCTTGGGCAATACAAACTAAATTGGTTCCTTAGCATTGTAACAATGTATAAAGGACACTACCCAGCTGGAAAACTAAGGGACAGATCCACCACTTGCGTAAACAGTTGTAGCTCTGTAGACATCTGCTAAGCTGTGACACTTTACACATGTTGAGGATCTGGCCCAAAAACTAAAAATAATTCTGTGACATAAAATTAGCATACTTTAAGGACTTTAAGTTTCATTCATAGATTTTAAGGCTAGAAAGGATCATTGGACAGTCTAGTCTGACCTCCTGTATAACACAGGCATTATACTTTCACTCAGTGATCCCAGTATTGAGCCCATAACTTGTGTTTGGTTAAAGTATATTTTTCACACATCCAGTCTTGATCTTAAAGACACAAAGAGATGGAGAATCCTCCACTTCACTTAGGAGTTTCTTCCAGTGGTTCATCACAGTCACTGTTAAAAATGTGGGCTTTATTTCTAATTTAACTTTGTCTGGTTTTAACTTGCAGTCATTGAAAATCCTGTTCAGTGATGGAATACTGCAAAATGACCATTTCTTCCAGCCATTCATGAGTGCAAAGCAATAACGGATTCTTCAGCCACTGCCGTAACTGTGACAGAGAATCTAGAATTGAGTGCAGAAGTTTTGTGCACATTTCATTGTGAATTTGAATTTGGTTCTGTTTTTACTAAGCCTCAGTCCTGCAAACTCTTGCACCTGTACATTTAAAGTGACTGGTGATTTTGGGTGCCTCAGTTTTTTGGGGGGCCCAGCTTGAGATGACACCTTAAAGAGGCCTGACTTTTAGAAACTGCTGAGAAAATCAGTTCCCTTTAAACTGTCTCAAATTATGCGCCTAAAATAACAAGTCACTTCTGAAAATATAGGTCTTAAGCAGGCGGATAATTTTACTCTGGTAGTAGTCCTGTCAGAAGTCAATAGGGCTACTCATATGAGTAAAGATAATTGCATGCTTAAGTATTTGAAGACTCAGGCCTAAACATAGGCTGTGAAAACATGTAAAATGATTGTTTATTATTTATACTGAAAGTTGTGCCCGAAGATACGTTAGGTGCTTTCTTAACAAAAAGGAAGATGCTGTTGCTGCCTGAAAGAGCTTACAATCTAAGAAAGGCAAACAAGACAAATCAAACAATCAAAACAAACTAGAGATAAACAACATACAAGAAATATCTGCAGTGATGTTAGATATATTTCTTATTAGTTACTTTCCCTTCTCCTTTCTGCACTTAATTGCTCCCCCTGCCTTCTGTCCAGGTGCTCTCTGGTGCCTGCTTTGCCATGGTTGCCCCAATGTGCCCAACTTCCACTCTGCCCAACTCATGTCATAGCTTCAAGCCCAGCATGAAAGTCTACGGGAGAGCATCAGCCAGTCAGATGATGACCATATCAAAGAAAGTGCCCAAAGAAAGTCAAGTGGGGCAAGGGCAAAGGTCCATATAGACCCACCTTCAGTCACTGACCATTTCTTCTGCTTGCTCTTTCTCACATTCACCCCAAAATCAATAGCATTTGGTTTTCAAGTCTTTTCACAGACAAGTGACCATTTTCATAGAATTTTGCAAAACTAAGAAACACCCCCAAACAGAGCAATCTTGCCCAGTTGCTAGAAAGGCTGGGAGAGCTCATTTTGTGACATTTTAGAACCCATTTGAAATGCACCCCTTCTAGATTCAGAACAGCATAGGCCTTCAGACATTTGAAGTTCATCTCTTATTTGGCTCTGGCAAAAAATGAATTCTAGGCTTGGCTGCTGTGTTTAAGAAATAAAAATTCCCTTGCTAGTCCCAGAAGCAAAGCAAACAGTCATCCTCATTGTTTGGATAGTGCAAGCTTCTATTTAGTTAGGAACAGATGCTTTTAAAATAACATTTTCCTTCAAAAACAATTATTTAAATTAAGGACAAAATGGTTAGTGCAAGTCAGTTTTCCAAACACTCTACCTCAGAGTCAGACTTTGTAAAACTCAAAATGCCATGAGACTCTCCAGTCCCTGCAATCTAGAACTAAACCTCCCCTAGAGCCATGCTTTCCGTCATGAAGGAGTGAAAAATGATATTCTTAACTGAGGAATGTCTTTCCCAAGCCAAATTGGGGGAAGCTTATTATTACTATTCATTAGCTAAACAAATTTGAGTATAGACTGTTCCCATTGTGTTCCGGGGACCTGATTATTTGAAACTTTGTTTCTGACCCAGGGGATAAACAAATAAGAGTCTGTGACAGACTATATTCTTATGATCACCACTTTTACAAGATTATGATAAATTTTTACAGACTATGCCTTGTGAGGTATCAGTTGAAAACCCATAATCTACTGAATATTATTGTCCTGGTAAAATGTGTGTAGCAACATTGTATGTAAAGTTATTTTTACTGTATGAAATTGCTGAGACATGCTCCAAATGTAGAAAAGCAGCCCAGACCAGTTCCTCAGAGACAAAAGGTTAGCCAGCACCATAGCCAGATATCAACATAATCAGATGGGCTATCACCTGGGTAAGCTGCCATTCTTTCACATGAAGAAGGGTGTGAATGAAAAATTTACATTTTCACCTAGCTGCAGGTACTATACCCTGACTTTGGGTCCCCAAACAAAGTCAGTCTTGAGTGCCCATTCAATATTTTTTTCTAACAAGCATCTTTACATTTTCTCCCATGCTGTCCCTTATGCATGGGGAGAGAGCCACAAGCTCATCTCATTGACCTGCTTCAAATCCCTCCTGATAACTCTCATCTGCTGGGATGCCTATAAAATGCTCAGCAATGATCAGGCAGCTGGTTTGCTGAGACCACTGCTTTTCATACAGATCAGTGTTGTCGCATTGTTACTTTGCATTCTCTTTGGCTGTCTGTTGTAGATACCTGTTGTCTATCATTTTATACTTAGATTATAAACTCTCTTGGGCAGGGCCTATCTCTTTTGTTATATGTCTACATGGTGCCTATCACAATGAGGCCCTAGCTTCTTGGTGCTCCCACCATACAAATAATAGATAACAATAATTAATAAGCATGTCTATAATTTCCGTCCATTTTTTTCCTCTAAATTACCTTGTCTTCATGCTGAGGGCAGAGATTATGTCCAGGACCCTGCCCTTGTTTTCCTGCATTCCAGAGTCTCTTTACAAGAGATAAGTCACTGTTGAAAAGCATCACTGCATGCTTTGTTAACTATGATATGGCTGTAGAGTAAACACACTTGCAATTTGTTATATATGGAGTCTGGATGCAAATTAAAAAGATAAATGCCCCATGATGAAACTGAAGTCACTGAGAAGAGACAGAGAACTGAAATGTTTTCTAAACTGCAGAGACAAGTTCAAACTGGCTTTCACGCAAGTGGCTGGAATAATCTCCTCCATCATTATATGCTAAACTCTTTCAATCTGCTCTGGCAAGAAATTACTTATGTTTTCTGTAAAGCGTTCAAATCTAATGCCACACACACACTACATACATCTTGCTTATCTGGTGATCTCCACTGAGTAAGCACACTGAGGGACAGCGGTATGGGGGACAGCTATCAGTGGGCAGACACTGATACAGGAAAAACATGCTCCCATGAGATCTGGAACAGACTGCATAAGAACCAGGAAATAAATCCTGCTCAATCTCCATTAATCCCAGTGGAATGATTCAGTGGAATGGCTGTGAATTGAATCTCAGAGTTTTATGTCCCCTATGTAAGTCTGTCGCATGAAGGGGTGACCTAGCCCCTACTTATGCAGCTAGGATTTCCAAAGGAGCCTAAGGGTGTTAAGTACTCAACTCCCATTGAACTTCAGTGAGATTTGTTTGCTGCATGATAGAAGGTGGGAGTGGGAGGCAGGGTACAGGTGGCTTTCTGATCCTGGAAACTGGGTCAACCCACATATAATCTAGAGCAACCTTAGGGCTGCCCTAAATTGTGTTCAAATGCCCATGCCCCTCAGGGACCATTTCAGCAGCTGGAGCACAGCTGGGAGAGAATGGTGTGGCATAAAACACTATGCCATCTCTGTGCCACCCAGGGATTCCCTACTAGCCTATTAAGATGAGTTTATAGACCCTGTGTGGTGCTGAAGTGTACAGAGTTGGTCTTATGCATCTGGCACTGCACAAAGGCTATCAGTCATTAAAATAAAGCTAGGCCCAAAAGGATGGCCAGGAAAGAAACAGAACAAAAGAAAGGCAAAGAAAAAAATGTCTCAAAAAGGATTAGCTAGTGAAGATGAGTATACATGTTACATAGCTCTGTGATTAGAACCTTCATTACAAGTGTATTATCAAAGGTAACAAAATATATCACCTAGGTGTGCTTCCTGACAGGACAATTCCCCTCAGAGAATTACTCCCCCTGACTTGTGCTTCATCTCCCTTGATAAGCCTAATTGTCACTAAATGTTGTGTATAACTATATGACACAAAACCCAAATATATATATTATATTACAGTACAAGAATATTATTAAAGTTGCAAAGTCAAGCCCTCCAAAGTAAGGAAAAGCCAGAATGAAGGTTACCTCTGCAACCTTAATTTAGCTCAAAAACTAACAAGGCTCTACTGTGCATGTGTGAGCTGCATTTTTGCAGAAGTTTATAACTTGGCCAGTTTTTCCTGGGAATGGCAAAAGATACTGCTCAGATACTAGGGCAATCCCTCTGCCAAATTTCAAATCCCTGGTCTAAAGTACGCCAGTGCTAGAGCTTCTCAATGAAGCAGTTAACCTTAACTGGGCAAATTTAACTATGGGTGCATCACTTATAATCCATAAGTGCACAGACAACCTTAATTCTGTCACTTCCTAACTTTTAAGTGCTGGTCTTTGCAACCTAAATGCACTTTTAATGTAGTTTTTGTGTGTGTAATTGTAGTGAGGCGGTATGGTTCCCTGCCGCCCTGGAGAGAGACTAGCCCCCACCAGACACCAGAGTGGGTGGAGCCAGGGAGCTTTGAGCCACCCCCCCAGAGGGTCAGGCTTTGCCCAGAAGAATAAAGGCCCGACCTCAGGGCTCACTGGAGAAGCAGCCGCTGGAGGCCAGATGCCTCCAGCCTAGCTCGTGAGTGGGAAACCCCAGCGGCCTGCAGAAGTTCTGATGGCTGGCCTGACCTGCTCCGCGCCAGCTACCCGGAGGAGTTGCCGAGCCTGCCCTGCACCAGCTATGCCAAGGAATCCATGGTGCTGGACCCCCCTGAGGACAACACCCTGACCCAGGGACCTCAAGAGGGGGAGTCTGGAAGTAGCCCAGAGGCAGCCGACCCTAGTCTGGCTGCAGCCCTGCCAGAACCCATGTCAGTGTGTTGTGGCCAGGATCCCCACTGACTCAGCAGCAGGTCTTCTGCAGCTGCTAGGGCCCCGGGCTGGGATGCAGTGGAGTGGGAGGCCTGTGTCCCCCGCTGCCACCCAACTCGCGGATGGCAGTCTCCCCCTCTCCCAGGCCCTTTGGAACCTAGGGCCTAGGCCTATTGTTCCTATATACAGCTGTTGCTCAGCTCTTGCCTGAGGGCCTGAGCACCTGACTCACCAGCGCCCTGCCCTGACCCCGGGGCCTGGGCTCACTGTGTTTATTTGTACCATCACTAAGGCCGTAGAGGAAGACTCATTCCCCGCAAGAGCTATTCCCCAAGGTAGTGAGGCGGTGTGGTTCCCTGCCGCTCCAGAGAGAGACAAGCCCCAGCTAGCCTCTCTACAGTAATATATATAAACTTCAATGTCACTTTTCATGTTTTGGGGAAATTAAGTTAAATTTTATTACAAGGGTTTTTCTGTGAATTTCCAGAAGACTTGGTTAATGCTGAATGCAACAAAGTAACATCCTTTTAGAAATGAGTATAGAAGAAACATAGCCTTCACTGTCAATCTGGTGTCACTACTGATTGTATTTTAATTTGATGTTTGGAACCTGCATGGCTCATAAAAAGCAGTGAACAGCAAGCCATGAGAGTAAAAAAAACAAAATAGTGCCTTTCTGACATGCCATAATAGAACTGGAGTTATTTCAGTAACAGCTGGAACTAACTGGATTTGCTTTCCTTGGAGCCTAAAAATATGTCTCTTTTCATGGTCTCAAAAAAATAAATTACACTGAGGCAGAAGACAACAGATAGAGAGAGAGAGAGAGAGCAGGAGAGACCCTAGCTGGCTAGTTGTTACGGGCTAGATTTGTGGCCTGGTTTTTGTGGGCTACCCAGAGATAAAGAGCATGGGAGAGGAAGCAGGGTCCACAGAGCCACTACATCCCTTATTGGGCAGAGCATTGGCTCCACGCTAAAACATACCTCCCATCATAGCTTTATCTTAGTTATGGACTGGGTGCAGGTTACTTCCTCTCCAGAGCTGCTCAGAGACTGTGGGTCACAGTCTTCCTCATGGGCCACCCCAGGCCAGCACAGGAATCTGCTTTCCCTTGCTCAAGGCAGATCATCTAGTCACAATGTAGCCCTATGTTATTTGGCATGACCTTGCTGTTTAGGGTGGATTTCTAGTTCAACCAACACCACCAATGTTCCGACAGTCTTCAAGAAAATCAGTGGGAGGAGTAAAGGGGCAGTAGATGTGTTTAAGCTTATACTTAATCCTTGGCATCTATAGAGCTGGTTGAAAGTCTGCCCTAAGTCACAAGGGAAATGAATTTCATGAGCTCAGCTTGCTTCCCCATGGACATACACGTGTGCCATGCAAATTGGTGTAATTGGGAGCCTGCAATGGAGAGGCACTGAATAGAATAGGAAGAAATTTGATAGGGAAGGCTGCTGGGTGGGGGAATGGCAAAAGTTCACAGTGAACTTTCACAAGGACTGTCTGCACTACTAACTCTTTCTCTCTTACACATAGAGAGAGATGTGGACACGCAAAATGAGAGCAATAGAAAAATAACGCTGCTAATATTCAGTGTTTCTGTCTGTAAAAGCCTGATGCTGTAGAGTTCTGTAGACCTGCACAGCTGAATCATTATAGACCGGTGCCTTTAACTGTGATTGGTGATCCGATGAAAAGCAGTTTAGTCTTCTGCTGAATCCTTAACTTCAGCAAGAACTTGTCGATGTTAGGTTAATTTTGCTAATTAGATGCTCAGACTCTTTCTCTCTGGATAAAACATGGCTTCAAAGGAGAGGCTGATATTTTGTCTATGTATGTACAGTGCCTTGTATATTGGCACCCCTGCTGATTAGTGTCCTATCCCACTGAGCCTGCTGCCCATGCATTTCTATTTGATGGTTACTGACAGACCCTGACTTTCCTCCTCCACAACCGGAACAGTGGCACTGACTAGGAAGTGGGAAAAGAGACTTGTACTTGTTGGCAAAGGGTATGAATACTGCTAAGATAATTGTGCCAAGTGAGTGACTCAGCAGCATGAAAAGAAAATAATTGAGTATTTATATTTCTTTGTTCTGTGACATCATATACATGGTATTGCAGTATGAATTGTGAACATGGATTTCTAACAGAAGTAGTGACAGGCTCAAACTATAACATTTGCAACTGCAGTTCAACCTCCCTCAAAACTGTGAAGTTTGAGCTGTTATCATGCAGGGATCAGCCATCACATTTTGTGACAAAGTTCCTGCTCTACCTGGGTGGGTCTTGCGCTTATTGGCGGATTTGCTCGCCTGGGAGCTTTACGGCAACCCTCAGCTTGGCCGTTTTTCTGAACCCACAGTCCAGGTCGACTCCTCCTGTGTCTGACTAGGAGTTGGGAGGATTTGAGGGGAACCCGGGCCCACCCTCTACTCCGGGTTCCAGCCCAGGGCCCTGTGGAATGCAGCTGTCTAGAGTGCCTCCTGGAACAGCTGTGTGACAGCTTCAACTCCATGGGCTACTTCCCCATGGCCTGCTCCCAACACCTTCTTTATCCTCACCAGAGGACCTTCCTCCTGCTGTCTGATAATGCTTGTACACCTCAGTCCACATTCTCACTCTCAGCTCCTAGTGCCTCTTGCTCCCAACTCCTCACACGCACACCACAAACTGACGTGAGCTCCTTTTAAAAATCCAGGTGCCCTGATTAGCCTACCTTAATTGATTCTAGCAGCTTCTTGATTGGCTGCAGGTGTTCTAATCAGCCTGTCTTAATTGTCTCCAGAAGGTTCCTGATTGTTCTGGAACCTTCCCTGTTACTTTACCCAGGGAAAAGGGACCTACTTAGCCTGGGGCTAATATATCTGCCTTCTATTACTCTCCTATTGGTCTGACCCTGTCACAATTTGGACCTGGCTTCAGATTACAAGCGCCTCCCTAATAATGTAACCCATAAGTCTAAATAAAATCAATATAAAATCAGTTTCTTTGGCTTGTACAGAGTTTCTCCAGAGTCAGAGCGGTGATCGGAACTGTTCCAGATTATTAATAACCCAGTGATATCTGGTGACAGAACAGAGGGCTTCCTAGACTGAGGATACACTTACTAAAGTCAGAAGGGACCATCATGATTGTCCAGTCTGACTTCCTGCACATTGCAGGCCACAGAACCTCACCCACCCACTCCTGTAATAGACCCCTAACCTCCAGCTGAGTTACTGAAGTCCTCAAATCATGGTTTAAAGATTTCAAGTTACAGAGAATCCACTACCGACACTAGTTTAAACCTGCCAGTGACCCTGTGTTGCAGAAGAAGGTGAAAACCCTCCAGCATCTCAGCCAATCTGACCCAGGGGGAAATTCCTTCCTGACCCCAAATATGGTGATCAGTTAGACTCTGAACTTGTGGTCAAGACTCACCAGCCAGACTCCTGGGAAAGAATTATCTGTAGTAACTCAGAGCCATCCCCATCTACAGCCGATGTGGATTTTTGCTACTGGCAGTTGCTGATGGGCCACATGCCATTGTAGGCAGTCCTGTCATACCAGCCCCTACATAAACTTATCAAGCTCAGTCTTGAAGCCAGTTAGGTATTTTTACCCCCACTGCTCCCCTTGGAAGGCTGTTCCAGAACTTCATTCCTCTGATGGTTAGGAACCTTCACCTAATTTCAAGTCTAAACTTGTTGATGGCCAGTTTATATGTATTTGTTCTGGGGTCCACATTGATGCTTAACTTAAATAACTCCTCTCCCTCCCTGGTATTTATCCCTCTGATGTATTTATACAATAATCTCCCCTCATATCTCTCAATCATATTTCCCTTAAGCCTTCTACTGATAAGACTAAACAAGCCAAGCTCTTTGAATCTTTTCTCATAAGATAGGTTTTCCATTCCTCAGATCATCCTAGTAGCCCTTTTCTGCACCTGTTCCAGTTTGAATCCATCTTTCTTAAACATGGGAAACCAGAACTGCACACAGTATTCCAGATGAGGTCTGAACCAGTGCCTTGTATAACAGTATTAACACTTCCTTGTCTCATCCTAGGACAGCATTAGCTTTTTCACAGCTGCATCACGCTAATGGCTCATTGTCATCCTGTGATCAACCAATACACTCAGGTCTTTCTCCTCCACTGCAACTTCCAATAATACGTCCCCAATTTATAGCAAAAATTCTTTTAGTCCCTAAATGCACTTTGCACTATTAAATATCATCCCATTTCTATTACTCCAGTTTACAAGGTCATCCAGATCTTCTTCTATAGTATTCTGGTCCTCCTTGGTATTGTCAATACCTCTCAACTTTGTGTCATCTGCAGATTTTATTGGCACACTCTCACTTTTCGTGCCAAGGTCAGTAATAAAAATGTTAAATAAGATTGGTCCCACTACACTACGCAGCTTTTAGCGACATGGCTGTGCCGCTAAAAGGTGAGCAGTGTAGCCTCTGTCAGCAGGAAAGAGCTCTCCTGCGGACAAAAACCTTCCACCCCCAATGAGTGGCCTTAGTGTTGTCGCTCCTGCTGACAAAGTATTGCTCACACTGTTGCTTTTTGTCAACAAAACTTTTGTCTTTTGGATGTGTGTGTGTTTTTTAAACACCGCTAAATGACAAAAGTTTTGTCCTTCAGTTGCCAGTGTAGACAAAGCCTTAGGCTATTTACTTTTTGCAGTTCATCAAGCTTGGAACAGATCATTTAACTTACATCCTAACAGCCCTTTCTTACCTTAATCACCTGTTAATCACTCTGTGTGTATAAACAAAATTCTGTCTCCCTGCCTCCAGAGGTGCAAGCTGAGAGCAGCACTCCCCTGTCTCCTCTGCAGAACTGAGGCTTGCAGTCTGGAGGGAGGGAATACCTTCCCATGCCCCCCCACCAGCCACTCTGCCTATGTATGGAAGTTGAAGTCACTGAAGGTGAACATGGTGGGTTGTGAGGAGAGGAAGAGAGGGAGCCAGGAATCAAAATTGGAGAGGAAGGTTTAGAGGGAGAAATTTGGGTGGATGGTAGATGACTGCAACATACATGGGGAGAGGAGAGAAGAGTCTGATGCAGTGCTGTTCAAAAGAGGAGGAGTGGGAAGAGGGAAGGATTGGAAACAACAGGAAAAGACAGGCGAAGCCCAAAAAAGCATTGTGTAGCATCAGTGTGTTTCTTTAAAAGCCTACTAATCCGCTCATCTGCAAGATTAAAAACTATTAAGAAAAATAATATTTTCCCAAAGATAATTTCTTAGGCTATTGTCACACTTCTGTAAAGATAACAGCTTTTGAATATATTGTATGATTTATATTTCACCCCTCTGAAATAGTGTGCTGTGCTGGAAATATGAAGATCAGTTAATATTTTCATGTTTTGATCATAAGGCAATCTTGGGAAACTCTCTCTCATGAATTTCCCATGACAAACCATGCTTCAGTGAGTCTCTCCTTAAGATGTTATCTGAGGTCCGACAATATTTAAATGAAACCCCAATTGCAATGTGCAGCTCCAAAAAATAAAAGGGACATGGAAAAAAAATGGTTGATTCTTTTTTTCCATACCAAGTTGCAGTGGTAGATTTTATGATGTATTGAGTCTTCAAATCCATCTGAATTTTTCACAGGATAAATATTATTCTTTCAGGAAGAGAACCATGGGATATATCCGCCATTGCTTTTGCTTTTCATTGCAATGAGGAAATAAAGGGAAACCTGTGTGAAATTCCAGTGAGAAAAAAAATGTTTGGATTGCTAATCCAACATGAGATCCTTGTGTGGATTATTTCAGGTTTCAGAGTAACAGCCGTGTTAGTCTGTCTTCGCAAAAAGAAAAGGAGTACTTGTGGCACCTTAGAGACTAACCAATTTATTTGAGCTGTAGCTC
The DNA here is from genome assembly GCF_965140285.1 of Lepidochelys kempii. NCBI lineage: Eukaryota > Metazoa > Chordata > Testudines > Cheloniidae > Lepidochelys > Lepidochelys kempii. Next base: position 63,970,017 of record NC_136382.1, read on the forward strand.
ATGAAAGCTTATGCTCAAATAAATTTGTTAGTCTCTAAGGTGCCACAAGTCCTCCTTTTCTTTTTGCGGATACAGACTAACACGGCTGCTACTCTGAAACCTAAGATGTGGTGACATCTTGAGCCCCACTCCACCCCTCTACTCCTGATAAATGGGTTGGAGTGGTCTATAGGAGCCCTAAAAGCTCTGGTTCTCTCTGGAGAGGATTCTCCCAGTGCAGGTACTATGGAAGACAGCCATAGACTTTTGAGGACCCCTTAAAGTCCAGGTTTAGGGGGGGATGTTGGAGTGGAGTTCTGGCATGTTGGCGGAGGGGCTGCAGCAAGCAGTGGTGTGGAGATTCTGTGAAGTCTGCAGCTCCTAGGGCAACCTGGAGATGCTCTTTTAACTTACACGTGACCTCAGGGCTGTCTCAATTACACTGGGGGGTGTCTCCTGCTCCTGGATCAGCCAAGGATTGAGAGGGCACAAAGGTGGCTTAAAGCCACCTTATCCCCCTGGGCTGTGAGTTCTGTGCTGTGGCAATGAGCCACTCCTGGGATGAAATAATGGCCCCACTGAAGTCAGTTGGGAGGCTTAACTTTGATGGAACCAGAATTTCACCCTTAGAATGTTTAAGAGTGGAAATTCACAGTAGAATTATTAATACTTGAAGCAGCATTAATTACCCTGCCATAGCTTCCCCAGACCATTGGGAGAGGGTCGGGTGTGGCTTCTGGCCAGACCATGCCTTGAAAATATACAAATTGATGTGTTTTCTAAATACCTGGCTACTCAGCGTCTGCTGGCTGGCTCTGTCAGCTAGTACAGATTCTGTGGTGACTCTAGGCTCTAATAAATTCAAATTGCCTTTTCAACTTTTCTGACTATTAATTACATTATTTTTCTAAATTTAGTATTATTATTTTAGTGTTAATTGCATTGTATATCTTATAATTCATATCATTTGATGTTTTTAATATTATTTATACTATAGGAATATTATTTTTCATTGTCATTTACTACTGTTAATAATTTGGGGCCAAAATCTTTTCTGTTATTCTAGGTTAAACAGGGAGTAACTCAATTACAGTCACTGAGTTATTGCTGTAAAAAGTGTTATAGTCTGCAAAATGGGGAATTGGCTTACATCTTGGTTGAATTTCTCGGACTCATGGATGGATATTTTGTCCAAGCCACGTATTTGTCAATTTCAGTTTAGATCCTACTGTAGGATTCTCCAGCACTGACAGATTTTAAATCAAGATTGGATGTTTTTCTAAACGATACGTTTGAGGAATTATTTTGGGGAAATTGTCTGGCCTGCGTAATACAGGAGGTTAGACTAGACTAGTGGTTTTCAAACTTTTTTTCTGGGGACCCAGTTGAACAAAATTCATAGAATCATAGAATATCAGGGTTGGAAGGGACCTCAGGAGGTCATCTAGTCCAACCCCCTGCTTAAAGCAGGACCAATCCCCAATTTTTGTCCCAGATCCCTAAATGGCCCCCTCAAGGATTGAACTCACAACCCTGGGTTTAGCAGGCCAATGCTCAAACCACTGAGCTATCCCTCTCCCCCCAAAATTGTTGATGCTCACGACCCAACGGAACTGGGGATGAGGGATTTGGGGTGTGGGAGGGGCTCAGGGCTGTGGCAGAGGGTTGGAGTGTGGGGGTGAGGGCTGTGGGGCTGGGAATGAGGGATTCAGGGTGTGGGAGGGAGCTCTGGGCTGTAGCAGGGGGTTAGGGTGTAGGAGGGGATCAGGGCTCTGAGCTGGGGCCAGGGATGAGGGGTTTGGGGTGCAGAAAGGGGTTCCGGGTTGGGAAGGGCTCAGGACTGGGGCAGGGGATTGGGGCATGGGGTTGGGGCGCTGACCAACTTCCAGTGGTTCCCGGTCAGCGGGGCAGCCAGAGTGCAGAGGCAGGCTTCCTGCCTGTCCTGGCACCATGGACCACAGTGTGCCCCTGAAGTGGCCACCAGCAGTTCCGGCTCCTAAGTGGAGGCACGCAAGTAGCTCTGCGTGGCTCTCACCTGCTGGCACCGCCCCCTCCCCCTCAGCTCCCATTGGCTGGGAACCAATGGGAGTGCGGAGCCAGTGCTCGGGGCAGGGGCAGTGCACGGAGCCCTATGGCCCCCCTGCCTAGAAGCTGGACTGGCTGCTGGCTGCTTCCAGGGTGCAATGCAGTGTCGGAGCTGGTTGGCACTAGCCTGCCTTGGCTGGGCAGCACTGCCGATGGGACTTTTAACATCCCGGTCGGCGGTGCTGACCAGGGCAAGGCAACCCCGTGCCTTACATGCTGCAACCCAGTCATGACCCACAGTTTGAAAAACACTTGACTAGATGATCACAATGGTTCCTTCTTCAGGCCATGAACTCTATGAACTTTTATAAGCCTGGTCTGTTTTGTAATTTTCTGTGGGTGCTCCATGAGAGGGACACTGTTTCTGAAATTGCCTTTGAATGTTTTGTTGTTATTTTATATTATTTTCTACCATTAACTTTTTGTTTGCACCTTCAACAAAAAGAAAATTCTTCAACATATGTACAGACAGCAATAAAAGTTTAAAAATGGTATTGCTCTGTAGGACTGAGGCACCGATTGCTAAGCATGGTACTTTTAATTTTTTTGAATGAGTTCTGTGGGAAACTATATATGATCAGATAAGACTTTATAAACCCAAGGATATAAACTTAGTTTCTTGTCTATTGTATATTTTCTTTCCTCTTTGCAGTTGTCTGATATTTTTTTTTAATTACTTCCCGTCACACTTTCTGCCTTCCAGAATAAACTTTCTGTGCTTTTTCTTCTTAATTATTGTCAAGTTTCTTTTCCCTTTGCATAATTTATGAGGGTCTGGATAGAAGGACTGGGCTCCAATTATAAACCGTTGGCCAAGATTTTCAACAGGGGCTAAGGATTTGGGGTTCTCAATCTGAGACTCCTTAAAGGGACTTGATCTACAGCAAGTGCTTAGATCCAGCCCTCTGAAAAGGCTTTACGACAGCATCTCAGATTGGGCATCCAAATACTGAGGTGTTGGCCTTAGTGTTCAGAGTTTGGTCAAGGCGTGTAGATTGATTCCTCTCACTGTGTCAAATGGTTCAGATACTGTAGTACAGATAAGTAAATACCCTTTGAAAAAACAGGAGCTGGCATTTTGAAAATTCTGTGTTGTTCTAGTCCAACAAGCTGCTTCCATCGGTGGACTATATGCCTGAAAACGTAGAGGACAGCAACCTGGCTCCATTTTGCATTCAGAAAATTGCAATATACTACAGTAATATTTTGTTATGTATGCCTTCCTCCTGTATCCATCCAGTGACCAGCTTAGGGGATAGACCTCAAGCAAGTGAATTAATTTTTAACCCATCTAGTGTAACTGCAGATGGCCTGGGTGAAATCCTGACCACATTGAAGTCCATGGCAAAAGTCCCATTGACTTCAGGAGCGCATCCTAAGAGCCTGAGATGTTTTTTTACTAATTTTATGGCTTTCCCTACATAAGCATGACACATATTTTTAGTCTGATTATTTTTATTTCAGGTAGAAGAAATAGGAGAGAGCAAGAACACAATAACTCACTCGGTGATATTTCTTGTTTAATATTCTGAATCGGAACGAGAACACAGAATGTCAGCTGCCTCAGCTGAAGGCAGGAAATCACCTTTCTATTTAATGGTGTAGTACACTGAAAAGAGAATGGCATGATCCCCTTTCAGCTATAGTGTTATACACATGCTGTACTTCACAGATTCAAAGGTCAGAAGGGACTGCTGTGATCATCTGGTCTGACCTCCTTCATAACACAGGCCATAGAACTTCCCCAAAATAATTCCTAGAGCGCATCCTTTAGAAAAACATCCAATCTTGATTTAGAGGTTGTCATTGATGGAGAATTGCTAAGTTCTTGCAATGATTAATTAAGCTATTTCCCTCAGATATATCCTCCTGTAGCACTGAGTTCCTCAGGTTAATTATACAGAGCCAAATATGCATGCACTCCCTGTCTCCTTTCCATGCCCCTCTCTATTCTGGCCTGATGAACCTTGGATATGTTTAGACAGTTGGGCAGCTAGTGAATGTGGGAGTGCTAATATTTATCATTATTCTACGTCCTATTCTTCACCCAGGCTAACATCTTTGCTTTTTGAATTGCTGTCATACAATAATCAGGTATTTTCACTGAGGTGGAGGGTGCAAGGCTGGGAAGACAGGCTAAAGATCCCTTGCATTATTTTATGACATTTCACAAATAGGTGTGCAGATCCTGAGAAGCATCAAAGATCCATAACTGCCCCTAAGGTCAAGAGGATTTGCAGGTTCTCAGTATCTCACTGGATCAAGCCTATGAGATGCAAGGACAGTCAAGAATTCAGTTTGGCATTATATACTTTTTCTTGGAAAAATGGAAAAAGCAGAGGTTTTTATCTTGAAACAATTTCATATTCACTGAGGTTACACATGAAGAATATCAGACTGATTTAACTCTCTTCTCTTTGTATAATTCTGTCTAAATCCTAGAAATTCACCTTTGAGAGGCAGGTGCAGACAGTAACACCTCCACAGTTGTGCAGCCTCCCTTGAAGGTTTTGCCTTCTTTCACATCTCGCCACTATTCAAAGGAGTGAGAAAAGAAATGAAACATCTAGATTTATTAAAGCCCTTGGAGTCTCTTCACCCTTAACATAAATGAAATTTAGACATTCAAATCAAGACATCCTGGAGGAGAATACAGTACCCTTATATTTTCTTATATGAATGAAATCCTTTTTTGATATTCTATTTCTCTTCTGTAAAGTTATGCATAGCATTTTAAATGCTATTTTTACATTTGGAGAAAGTACTTCTCATTTAAAACAACTATTTTTCTCATTTGAGACCTAAATAGCCATCTGTCCTACATTAAAGCTGTTTCTGTTATTAATTTCTTATATTAGAAATGTAGAATCATGAAAATTAGATTGCAAATTCTTTGGGGCAAGGACCATCTTTTTGTTCTGTTTTTGTGGGATCCTGATCCTAGGTTGGGGCTTCTAGGAGCTAGAGTAATACAAATTAATAGTAATTAATAATAAAAAATGAGGTTGCATATGTTGTTCCATACACTAAAGAAATTAATCCCATATTATAGTAAGATTTGTGCACTAGGATTTTCTGTGGTGTGTTTTATTTTGGGTCCCCTGCACACTGGGCCAATCCCAGCTTTGGTGGATCTTCATTGAAGTCACTAGCCTTGTAACAGGGTAGAATATGGCCCATTGGGTTCCATATTTAGACCTTGGTCACTCAGGAGTTATATATATTTAAACCTCAAAGATTTAAAGAGCGGTGGAATGGAAAGAGGACCAAAAGTGAGAGCAAAATGTATGTGTTTTAGTATTGGCAGCTCCACTGAATTATTAAATGGCCTCATCTCAATCTGATTAATTTATTGAAGAAAATCTCTCTGGATAGAGTAAAATATACACATTACAACAATTTGTGACCAGACTAAAAGAATGAAGAGAATTAACGAAGAACACAGACAAATGATCTGATTATTATAAAAGTGGGGAAAAGTACAATGAGGCCACTGTGCTTTTTAATCAGAAACTTATGGCATAAAATGACCAGATGCAACCACCATTTGAAGTGCACAACAAACCTCTGTGATCTAATGGAAAACAGAGCATCCAAAATGATCAATATCATCAACCAATTGCACACATCTTTAAAAGATCTGGTTTGTATGGTGCAGGACTTCCCCCTCCCCCCCTTGTCTTTTGTTGACAGACTGAAAAGTTTTCCAAGAGCTCAAAATAATCAACATACCCTATCATAACTTATTACATTGCCAGTGCAGTAGGGTAATTATCAGGTCATGTCATGCTGTCTTTAACAAATAGACGCTTGCTTAGCTGAGCTTGTGAGGCCTTACATTCAACTCGATGGCCTTTCTTTGACTGTGTATGCAATACAATAATTTCTGAAACCACATCCAAACAGTTGCAAAATTTCAGGGAATATTCTAGGCATCAGTGGCCAGAAGCCTACTGATTCTGGGGACAATTGGAATATTGAAAAAGTGAAAATGGGGGACCCATGGAGCTGCTCTTCGCTATTGATAGCACACATTAACACCTTGCAGCATAACAATCTCCCTGCTGATCCTTCCAATAGAGTTTAATATATTGACACTTTGAATGACAGATGGAAAATAATTGCTTTCCTTGTTGGGAGCCAGGAGGGCAGCCTGTAGGGGGGAGAAGAAAGAGCAGACCTTTTCCTTCCTTTCCTAATGTCCTACTTCCTCAAATCCTGTGCCAGGTAGAAGGGAGAGAGCACCGGTCATCCACTCCTCCATTCCAACTGGGGGAAGTGCGGAGAAAGAAAAGTATTTGGGGTTGGTGGGGAAGAATGACCCACAGAACCCCTGACCTGGGGTGGAGAATGGGGGACTCTGATTTTGGGGGAAGAAGGTATGGGGCGGAGGAACAGAGTCCTTGTACGATGAGGCAAATGGTGGACCCTGCTGTGTGGGGGGAGATGAAGGACATGAAGGGCACACAGAATCCTTTGTTGTGGGAAGAGATTGTGGGATCTGGGTAAGGTGGAGCACACAGAGTGCCCCTGCCATAGAGGGTAGGGGGTATGGAGGGCATCGGGGGGAAGGGGCAATGAGGGTATACATAGAGCTGTGGAGGTAAACTTTTCAGCAGTACAGTTTCTTTACAAAATTTATTGCTTTATTCAAAAATGTTTTTGAAATTATGATTTTTATATAACTGTGGAAAAATGTGCTTCTCTGTAGAGAAAATTTTAAAGAAATGTGCCAATTTGTATGTTTTTTCCCCCAAAATATTTATGGACTTGATGTATGTTCTTTCAGAAATGAGCCAATATATCTGTCTTGCCTAGAAATATTTATTTGAAACCATTTATTAAAAATTAAAGATGTTGATTGAAACAATACATTGGCTTCCTAAACATTTCATTATACCAAGGGACGAAAAGTCTAAAAGGTTAATAAAACACATTCCAAATGGTTTAGAAAACTATGGCAGAAGTTAAAAATTGGAAATTAAAGCTGGCCAAATATTAACAGGACATATTTGTGCTGATTGTTGGGAAAATAAGTGGCACTGGATTGCTATTATTTGTGAGTTCACATTATTCATTATTTGGACTACCACCCACTATTTTTGAAAATGTTCATGAATCGTGAAAAGGTTCATGAATTTTAGCACAAATGAATCCTCCTCTAAACATTTGTACTGAAAGCACATTGTTACTGTTCATCAGTATTTTGTTCAAAAAGTTGATCATCCATTCAGGAAGTAGAAACAATACCATGTGCATTGGAGGACTAATCACACAACACAAACAGCAAGCCGTCAAAATGAAAATTTTGTGAACACCAGTAGGCTGAAAATGGATAGTCTATTCAGCAAATATTTACAAGGAAGAAATACTTCAGCTGTAATCAGTATTGGTTCACAAACTACTCACAATAAGAGAAAGAGCTGAATTTGCAAAGAATATTATTTACAATGAATCAATAAATCAACCAGCCCTCATTAAGAGAGTTCTTCCAATATTGTTTTCAGCTGCTTGAGTATGTTGAACAAGTACCTTTATGAGGAAAATACCAGATACTAAAGGGCTCTTTAACCTAGTGGAGAAGGGCACAGCAAGAACCAATGTCCGGAAGTCAAAGTCAGACAAATTTAAATTAGAAAAAAGGTACAAATTTTTAACAGTGAGGCTGATTAAAACAAACTACCAAGGAAGTGGTGGATTCTCCATCCCTTTAAATATTCAGATCAAGACTGGAAGCCTTTTTGGAAGACTTGCTTTAGTCAAGCTCAGGTTATTGGGTAAATACCACAGGCAAGTGGGTGAAATTCTATAGTCTCTGGGAGTGGCTAGGTCACTACAAAAAATAATTTCCCCTCTGTTGATACTCTCAGTTTCTTATCAACTGTTGGGAATGAGCCACATCCACCCTAATTGAATTGATCTCATTAGCACTGACCCCCCACTTGGTAAGGCAACTCCCATCTTTTCATGTGCTGTATATTTATACCTGCTTACTGTATATTCCACTCCATGCATCAGATGAAGTGGGTTATAGCCCATGAAAGCTTATGCCCAAATAAATTTGTTAATCTCTGAGGTGCCACAAGTACTCCTCCTTGTTTTTACTGATACAGACTAACACAGCTACCCCCTCTAAAATCTATAGTCTCTGTTATACAGGACGTCAGACTAGATGGTCTGGTGGTCCTCTCTGGCCTTAAAATCTATTAATTAACGCAGGGAATGTAGTACAATCTCAGGAAGTAGTTTTAACCTTGAGCAATATTTTACTGTTGTTCTATTTGATCCCCATACATCAAACTGTATATGGAATTGCTGGGTATGAAAAATATCTTTTGCTTTAAATTGTCCTGACATATTTCCTCACCAGTCTAGTTACAGCCTATACCATTCTACACCTGTGCATTTATCTTCTGAGCATATAAATTAGTTGAAACATTCCAAAAGCAGTTATTTCCCACTACTGCCCTTGCAGTAGATTCTCAGACCCTTCACTTTAAGTCTTCCTGCTGTCCCAGGATACCTTGATTTTCCTTTCTCAGCTTCCCTAGATTGACTCTTCTTCCTCACCTCCACCCCATCCTGCTCCATTGGGCTCCTTTAGCTTTGCCTCCCCACCCCTTAAGATAGATTAATTTCTCACAAACTCACTGCTCTGTTGGACTGCCTCAGCTTTCTGGGCCAAGACTCAGGAAACCCATTTTCCTGGAAACAGACCATCATATAGATAACAGAGATGTAAGGGACCAATCACATAACCATTGAAGTCAACAGTTATACTGATTTCAATGGGTGCAGGATCATGGGCCTAAGTCTTTCAATTCTGTTGGCCATAGCCATGTCTTAGTCTTTGTGGATGAAATCCCGGCCCCAGGGACGTCAATGGGAATTTTTGTCATTGATATCAATGGGACAAGAATTTCACCCATAATCTTTTATTTATTTTTATTTACTTTGATTTTTCTGTTTACTTTATCAAATGAAGATATCAAATATCTTGCTCTATTTCAGATATTTGGAAATGGTTGCTGTTATTAGATGCAGTCATTGCTAGAACATTCCTCAGTGACAACAACCAAAGCTTCCCTCCGCAGCAGGCTGAGTACGGATAAAAGTACCACTTGAATACTTGGTCAAAGATGTGGGTACCTCAAGAGCCATGCTTAAAGAGTGATGCTAGAAGCCTGACTGGCAGTCTACTTGCAGACCCTAAGAAACCAAGAGGATAGCTAGGTTTTGAAGATCTTGAATTACCCCATCTGCTGCTACCCCCACCATGAACCATTCCCCTTGTTGCCTGTTCCTTTATTTGATATTAGGTCATTAATATAGAGAGACAGTACATTCAAATAGATAGGTTACAAGACTGGGTGGCAGAGACCTAGCTTCCAGTCCTGGCTCTGTTGCTGTGTGACCTTGGGCAAGTCACTTTCTCTCTCTGAATCTCTGTTTCCCTCCCCTTTGTCCCTCTTCTGTAGTTCAACTATAAACTCTCTGGGGACAAGAACTGTCTCCTGTTAAGTCTTTGTACAGGACCTAGCACAATGGGGCTCTGGACTCCTTGGGAACCTGCAGGTGCTACTGTGCTATAAATAATAATAATTGTAATGCTGCAGTCTGAAGAAATTCAAGGAGACTGGGTGCATGTGTTTACTAAATTCTCCATGAAAATTAGTCTTATATTTTTCTAGGATATTTAATTTCTGGTGCTAATTTCAATTAGGTTATATATATGTCCCTGTAAAAATGAACCCTTATGCATATTCTGAATTTCTACAAAACTGAAGTTTGTTTTCCGTGAAAATAATGAGTTTATACTAGCTATTTTTGGTGATGTTTCAGACCAAAATAGCACTATTACAAGCTGGAGAAAATCTTTGTGGTTCACACCACAGAAAGCTTTAAATCTTATGGAGTCAATGGCACAGTCTTTGCTTTTAAAAATAAAATAAAGTGTATTCTAGATTTATTTCCCAAAACCAGGCCTGGGGTATGGCCAATCCTAAAGGAGTCTCTTTATTCAGGCTGTGCTTTCTTGAGTAGTGTGAAATTAAATTCATTTTATAAACATCTACTTCAGTCAGAACATTTTCCATGCAATGGAACTGATATTGTTCATTTTAAACAATTTTTTTAGTCATGACACGCACAGTTCCCTAAACAGGGAAATCTGAACATTACATTTTGAGAGACTGAATTGAAAAAAAACTTCAGTAATTCTTTTTTTACTCCATAAAACACAGAGTGTTTTCCTTTAAAAAATCAGATTAAATCTTTAAGTACCAAATATGTTTGAGAAATGAATTTTCCAATGTCAGTATTTCTAAAGTAGTCAGTGGCTCAGATTTTACTTCAGGGAACTTGCCATTTTGTGATATTTGGGGTATTGAGGTTGCTCCTATTGAAGTAGTCTCTCAAATACTTCTTTGTCGCCACCTTTGACATTGGGAATATGCTTCCTGAGCTATTCTACAGGGCCCCTACCCTCTTATTCACATATCTCTTTAAAACCTGCTTCTATCATGATGCCCACTTTAAAATAGGCAATTGTTTAAATCATTTAGAAAAATACTTTTCTTTGCTCTATCATGCTAGGTTTACACTAGGCTTCATAGACTTTCAGTGTTATCTTATTGATGATGCTCCTCTTCCTCCTCCCACAAACCTCCCCTTCTGTATTATTACCTCCCCACCATTGCATCCTGTTTGTAAGCTACTCCAGGTAGGGATCCAACTTCTTTTCTCTATTGTTCGAGAGGCACCTGGTGCGCTCTTGGGAATTGTAAAAGAAATACTCATTGCTAGAGAAGCATAAAGGGAAATTCACTTTCCACTTCAAGGATTAGGATTCAGCATCTCCAGAGGTTTTGCCAACTTCTGATGAGTTTCAGTGTGTATTGAGATCAAGACTTTGCTCCCTCTCAGGAGCATGGAGAGCATTCTGGCTTATGTAAATCCTATTAAATGCTGTCAGCATCTGATTGCCTTGCAAAAAAAGTAGGATCCAGTTCTGAAAAAAATAAAGTCCATGTCGCTGCAACACAAGCCAGTCTCACAGAGAGGTGCTGGCCAACACTGACCCTCTTATGAGAAGCTCAACATCCAGCCCAATCGCAGAAACTGTTAACCTTGTGGACAGTGGAGAACCAGAACCAGAGGAGCCAGCTGAGAATGATTAAACTGTCTTTCTACAGGTCAAGGAGCTCTCCGATTCAGGTATCATGCAAGCTGTTTCTTACTACGTGGCATGAGAGTTTAGTCTGTGGCATGGACAATGCCTGGTGTCTGGGTGAGATAAGAACCACAGTTCCTGGTGCAAGCATACAGTTTCTGTTATGGTGGGGGCAGAACCAGCTTTTAGTGAAGGTGAAAACTCTTTCACCACTATTTCTGCCTTGTAATGGGCACCGCAGAGAGGGCTTTTCTTTCTGGACATGTCCTGCATTCATTCAATGTCAAATCAATAATTTGTTTTGTTTGTGGCTAGAGCCGATTAACATTCTTCACATCTGGATGAAAACATTTTGCAAATATATTTCTGGTGTTCTTCAACCAGCTTCTAAAGCTGGTCAACACTTTCACCCTTTTTCAACCAGCTCCATCAGTAACCACCCTTCCCATGCCCCTCCAGCAAGACTCACTGTGCTCCTCCTCATGCAGGGCAGAAGCAGAGTCTGGTAAGAGCTGAATTTAAGTGGTGTACTTTCACTGCTAGATTATTTGAACTGTGCAAAAAGCAAAGCAAAGCAAAACAAAGATTCATCTAATCAATGTATTAGGGAAATTCAGTGAGGGTGGCAGCATTATTGCATAGTGCTGCAGGAGATTATATTTCTCTGCTGAACGCACACATGACTCCTGAGTCCAGTCACATCTGGCTTTTCTCATAACATTGGTTGGTGTCACAGCATAGCAGTAACTCCCAGGCACCTGGATGATAGATTAGGATAGTGGATATGGGGTTATTATGGGCTCCTGTGTTGTTAAGCTATAAAACAAGCATAAGTTTTGTCATTCCTTCACTGGACTGGACTGAATGCTGTGTTACTGATTTGAAAGCACTGATAACATTTACCGTAAGAATAGAAAGCTGTAAAACTAAGTGCCATAGTCCTGATGTCTTGGTTGACCTAATGGCTATGGAATGAGGTTTGACTATCTTCTCCTGTTTCCAAGCAGGGACATGAACAGCTTTAAAATGAGAAGTGCCTTGAAAGAAAAGTTATATCAAGAAAAAGAGCTGAGGGGAGTGGGATAACGGTCCACAGAGAGTCACTAAATATCTTCCTATTATTGAGATACCATTCTCAACAAGTAAACGTCACTCCTGTGTATAAGGTCAGAACAAGGGCTATGTACCATTGAAGTCCCAGTTGAGCCCTGAAAATAGGACTTAGGTGGGAATTTACAGGCCTCATGGCTTAGTGTAGATTCAGCATCAGAATTACAAAACAACCTTTGAATATAACCTTATGGACAAATTCACCTCACCGGTGTCTCTATGTTCATAATTAGGTTAGGGATTTGGTTGTTTCAGAGTGAAATATCAACAATAAAAATGGGGGTGAAAAGCTCTCTTTCTTAAAAAGAACAAACTAATGTTATCAACTTGTCCAAAACCATTTGCTTTCGAGCTTTGCCAACACACGATGATGATAATGCTATCGTAACAGGCTGGGTTGGAAAGAACCCCATTGACATTTGCTAAGTTTGAGTTGATGAACAAGATTTCTGTTTATAAAAAAGAAAGGGCACTGAAAAGGAGAATGTCAGCGAGTATGGGCAGTAAGTGGAGAAAGAGTTTTTCTTCACTGTAGACTGAAAACAGAAAATAAAGTCAGGATCAATATTTCATCCATGCGGGGACAATGTTAAACCATTATTGTCCCATTTCGTTTCCAACAAGCGTGATTGACACCATCTTTCTGTTTATGTTCTTTAGCCAGGCTTCCAAGTTGCTGATCGCAGAAAAACCACTTAAACCACATTTCTCATCTGCTTGGTTCTAACCAGCTCCTAGGATTAAATGACAGACTTATTTTCTACTAATTGCGCCTTTGCCTCTCATATAATTTGCCCTATATACAGTACAATTCCTGCAGTATTTGTATTCATAATTCTGTTTCCTCTGCCTGTACTAATGTATCTCATGGCTTTTTTCACCTTTCATGGCTCCAGTCTTGTTTGACTTATTTCTTTACCTATGCTTATTGCCAGTTTGCTGGCATTCCTCACCAGTCCACTGTTGGTTTTATCACCTCTTTTCTCATAGGCTTTTTATTAGATTATATTTAAAGACTGTATTTTTGTAACTTTCTGTTTATTAGTTCCCCCCTCTCTTTTATCTATTTTTCATTAGTGAAGTATTTTTGGCCTACTGAATTTTCTGGTCCCTACACCTAACTATTTTCCTCATGTATTTTCCCTGGGTTTTCTTAGAATCATAGAATATCAGGGTTGGAAGGGACCCCAGAAGGTCATCTAGTCCAACCCCCTGCTCGAAGCAGGACCAATTCCCAGTTAAATCATCCCAGCCAGGGCTTTGTCAAGCCTGACCTTAAAAACCTCTAAGGAAGGAGATTCTACCACCTCCCTAGGTAACGCATTCCAGTGTTTCACCACCCTCTTAGTGAAAAAGTTTTTCCTAATATCCAATCTAAACCTCCCCCACTGCAACTTGAGACCATTACTCCTCGTTCTGTCATCTGCTACCATTGAGAACAGTCTAGAGCCATCCTCTTTGGAACCCACTTTCAGGTAGTTGAAAGCAGCTATCAAATCCCCCCTCATTCTTCTCTTCTGCAGGCTAAACAATCCCAGCTCCCTCAGCCTCTCCTCATAACTCATGTGTTCTAGACCCCTAATCATTTTTGTTGCCCTTCGCTGGACTCTCTCCAATTTATCCACATCCTTCTTGTAGTGTGGGGCCCAAAACTGGACACAGTACTCCAAATGAGGCCTCACCAATGTCGAATAGAGGGGAACGATCACGTCCCTCGATCTGCTCGCTATGCCCCTACTTATACATCCCAAAATGCCATTGGCCTTCTTGGCAACAAGGGCACACTGCTGACTCATATCCAACTTCTCGTCCACTGTCACCCCTAGGTCCTTTTCCGCAGAACTGCTGCCTAGCCATTCGGTCCCTAGTCTGTAGCGGTGCATTGGATTCTTCCGTCCTAAGTGCAGGACCCTGCACTTATCCTTATTGAACCTCATCAGATTTCTTTTGGCCCAATCCTCCAATTTGTCTAGGTCCTTCTGTATCCTATCCCTCCCCTCCAGCGTATCTACCACTCCTCCCAGTTTAGTATCATCCGCAAATTTGCTGAGAGTGCAATCCACACCATCCTCCAGATCATTTATGAAGATATTGAACAAAACCGGCCCCAGGACCGACCCCTGGGGCACTCCACTTGATACCGGCTGCCAACTAGACATGGAGCCATTGATCACTACCCGTTGAGCCCGACAATCTAGCCAGCTTTCTACCCACCTTACAGTGCATTCATCCAGCCCATACTTCCTTAACTTGCTGACAAGAATACTGTGGGAGACCATGTCAAAAGCTTTGCTAAAGTCAAGAAACAATACATCCACTGCTTTCCCTTCATCCACAGAACCAGTAATCTCATCATAAAAGGCGATTAGATTAGTCAGGCATGACCTTCCCTTGGTGAATCCATGCTGGCTGTTCCTGATCACTTTTCTCTCATGCAAGTGCATCAGGATTGATTCTTTGAAGACCTGCTCCATGATTTTTCCAGGGCCTGAGGTGAGGCTGACTGGCCTGTAGTTCCCAGGATCCTCCTTCTTCCCTTTTTTAAAGATTGGCACTACATTAGCCTTTTTCCAGTCATCCGGGACTTCCCCGGTTCGCCACGAGTTTTCAAAGATAATGGCCAATGGCTCTGCAATCACAGCCGCCAATTCCTTCAGCACTCTCGGATGCAACTCGTCCGGCCTCATGGACTTGTGCACGTCCAGCTTTTCTAAATAGTCCCTAACCACCTCTATCTCCACCGAGGGCTGGCCATCTCTTCCCCATTTTGTGATGCCCAGCGCAGCAGTCTGGGAGCTGACCTTGTTAGTGAAGACAGAGGCAAAAAAAGCATTGAGTACATTAGCTTTTTCCACATCCTCTGTCACTACGTTGCCTCCCTCATTCAGTAAGGGGCCCGCACTTTCCTTGGCTTTCTTCTTGTTGCCAACATACCTGAAGAAACCCTTCTTGTTACTCTTGACATCTCTTGCTAGCTGCAGCTCCAGGTGCGATTTGGCCCTCCTGATATCATTCCTACATGCCCGAGCAATATTTTTATACTCTTCCCTGGTCATATGTCCAACCTTCCACTTCTTGTAAGCTTCTTTTTTATGTTTAAGATCCGCTAGGATTTCACCATTAAGCCAAACTGGTCGCCTGCCATATTTACTATTCTTTCGACTCATTGGGATGGTTTGTTCCTGTAACCTCAACAGGGATTCCTTGAAATACTTCTCTCTCTTCATTCTAGCGCTGCCTTTCCCCAGAATTTCTCAATAAAGCCTCCTGGTCAAAATGTTATCTCTAGCATTTTCAACATTGATTGTATTTAAGAGAACTATTTTCCTTCTCCTTTATTATTATATGCATGATGACCCAGTTTCTTTCCTTATTCTGCAGCCACAGAACAGGCAGTGTCCTTTATGGAACAACAAGGAGGTTTCTTACAATATATTTCAAAATATATTTTGAATTTCAAAAGGGTGTTGGAGTCTATTCTTCTTTCTCATTTTAGGCATCAATCCATGGCACTGTTTGGTCTGTTATTACCATCCTGTATGTTATTACCAGTCACATACCACCTAATTGCTTTGGGCGGATGTGTCTTTATTGTTCATTAAACAACGGAGAACAACTGAGCTGAGAACAACTAGAAGAAAAAGCCTCCCTAAAGGCAAAGAGAGAAGGGGCGCGTTAGGATGCTTGAGAGACATATTGTTCAGTGTGTGTCACGTATTGCTCTCTGTTTGCATATTAGTCTGTTCCAGTGTCCTGGTACATGAGTTGTCTCTTTAGTTCAAGTTGTAGGGGTTCGTGCTTTTAGGTCTGAAGATCCCCAGTCTATTCTTGGTGATGACCAAGGTGATGGTTGTTACATATACGCTCTGGGCCATGTATCTGCTCTCATTTTCACCAGTGTAAGGCCTTGATCCTGCAAATGGATCAGCAGAGATGGATCTCTGCTCCTTCACAGAATCCCACTGAAGTCAAATCCAGTATGTTCTTATAATGTTATGGTTATCCTGTGTTTGCCAAGCTTTAAGGCAAATTGATTTGCCCAAGATTTGGAGTAACTCCACTGAAATCAATGGAGTTATTTGAGATTTATACCAGAGTAGCTGAAAGAAGAAATTGGATCTGTATTTCCAGATCATATAAGTTACCTTACCCTATTTTGGATTGGTACAGTGCCACTTTTCAAGTCTCAAAACCAAATTATATTTATTTCCTTCCTTGGTTCTGGGTTTGGACTTTCCACTTTTCAAATCCTAAGTTTGAAATATTTGTCTAATATATTCATATTTATTTCCAGGCATTCAGCCTACTTTTGTCCTGGCCTTTCCATCTATTTTTCCTCCTCTGTTTTAGTCCAACATAAACGGCTCCCTTTCAGCACACACAGTACCCTGCTATTTATTTAAGATTGAAATAAGGTAAGAAAGTCATTTTTTCCTGCAATTTCAAGGACATCTCCAATTCTGTGGCACCTCCTCCTGGCCACTTTCTATGTCAAGCCCAACTGTGGTCATTAGCAAAAGAAGGTAGATGGTGTGGTTATGTAGCATTTTCTACAACACACAACAAATTGGACTAATCACAGTGACATTTTAAGAACTGTGTGACCACAGCTTTTATGAAATATCTTGACCATAATTACCAACAAGATATACGATATTGCAATAAAATAATTTTAGAGTGAATTTTTGTTTAGCCCAAATTTGCTGTTCTAGGCAAGTGGCCATCGTTGTACTATGGGAGGTCAACAACAATGAAAAATACCAAGGCTAAGGGAAGAAGGATTCTTTGCAGGCTACTATCCTACCAGAGTGCCAATTTTTGAACAATGAAACATCACTATGCATTAATAGTACTATGAACACAATGGACACAGACTAGTGCTAGGGGTGAAAGAGCTGGCAGATGCCAGCTTTCATATTTCCAACTGGTGCTGATGATTTTCTGTGTTTTTTGGTGTCAGAATGGTTATGATGGTTTAAATTTATGGGGCCAAATCCTCTTAACCCCTGGACAACCACACTGAAGTCAATAGGTTGTAGAAGGTGTAAGTCAGTGAAGAATTTGGTTCCTTGGATGGAATAGCCTTCTGTCCTGAGTTAGTACTGAAGTCAGCTCTCACCATTAAAAAAAAAAAAAAGACTTGATCCTGCTCCCCTTAAATTCAATGGGGGTATTGCCATTGATTGTAGTGAGAATAGGATTGGGCCCACATAGTCTGTTGAGGATCTATCTCTCTATCACCAGATTTTCAAAGGTGTTTGGGATTTTCAAAAGTGCATAGGCACTGAATTCCCAGGTACCCAAATACCATTGAAAAGTTGGCCCTGAATGGCTCTCTCAGATTCCTAATGGTGTGGTCATCTCATCAACATGTATGTCTCAACGTTTATAGCAGTTTTATCGAATCTTCTGAAATCTCTAAAACAGCTCAAGTGTTTATATATGCATGTATGCGCACAAGACAATGGTTAAATTTGATGAACTCTGCAGCTTCCCGCAGTTAAGTATGTTTCTTTACTTTGAGATTCAGCTAGAGCTTCTCAAAAATATTGAAGCTAACTGTGGTATAGATTTCCCCCACTTTCATATGTTTAGCAGACTAAGGCCTGGTCTACACTAAAAGGTTAGGTTGAAGGACGCTGCCTCGAAGGACCTGTTAATGTATGTGTCTACACTACTGGGTCCTTTATGCAGACCTAAGTCACCTCTAATGTTGACTTCTGTAATCCACCTCTGCGAGAGGCATAGCACTTAATTCGATTTTCATAGGTCGACTGTAAGGTAGTGCAGATGCAGCGTTGTGTAATTAGACTTAATTGGCCTCCAGGTGGTGTTCCACAATGCTCATCTGTGACCGCTCTGGAGATCATTCTCAGCTCTGCTGTACTGCAGTCAGGTACACAGGAAACAGCCCCTCCCCTGCTAAAGCCCTGGGAATTTTTGATTTCCCATTTCCTGTTTGATCAGCATTGGGAACATGCCAGCTTGAGCACAGCTGATCATGGAGACTAGATACCCCAAACGTGCTCCAGCCTGGTCTGCACAGGAGGTGGTGGATCTCATTGCTGCAGCATCTCCTTCCTTTCTGCTTGTTACCCTCGGGAGACTGATATCACATAGGGTCGCCAAGGGGAAATGGGGGAAGTTCTCATTAAAAGAACTTTTTCATTTTACAAGAAAAAAAAAAAAAAGGGCATGTATACCCTTGCACCTCCCCCGCCCACCATTTGCAGATCACCAAGCCACATGGCCACTAATGTGCCTTTACTGTGGTTGGCATGGGTCGGCAAGTAGTTTAAAGTGGCTGATAGGGGATTGTGGCCCCACATGAGAGATTCCGCAATTTGAGAGTGAAAACGTTCCTCCCCACTGCCCTGTTCGTAAACAGCTTCCCGTGGTGCTATGGGGAAGGGCCATTGTTCAAACAGCTACCTCTGCTCCCAACATGAGCCTGCCATAAACTTCATTAAAAGCGCTGTCACCCATGACCCGGGGCGGCCTACTCACCATGGCAGGAGTAGCAAAACAGCACAGTGAACGGTTATGGATTCTGATTATGTTATGGCTTGCACCTAGTGTAATAAGCAAAAAGAACAGGAGTACTTGTGGCACCTTAGAGACTAACAAATTTATTAGAGCATAAGCTTTCATGGGCTACAGCTCACTTCATCGGATGCACAGAATGGAACATATAGTAAGACGATTATATATATATAATATATATATATAATGTGTTTATATATACACACACACACACATTGAGATAAGTTGGAAGTTGCCATACAAACTGTGAGAGGCTAATTAGGTAAGATGATCTATTATCAGCAGGAGAAAAGAACTTTTGTAGTGATAATCAGGATGGCCCATTTAGACAGTTGACAAGAAGGTGTGAGGATACTTAACTTTAGGGAAATAGATTCAATATGTGTAATGACCCAGCCACTCCCAGTCTCTATTCAAACCCAAGTTGATGGTATCTAGTTTGCATATTAATTCAAGCTCAGCAGTTTCTCATTGGAATCTGTTTTTGAAGCTTTTCTATTTCAAAATTGCCACCCTTAAATCTTTTACTGAGTGGTCAGAGAGGTTGAAGTGTTCTCCTACCGGTTTTTGAATGTTATGATTCCTGATGTCAGATTTGTGTCCATTTATTCTTTTGCGTAGCGATTGTCCAGTTTGGCCAATGTACATGGCAGAGGGGCATTGCTGGCACATGATGGAATATATCGCATTGGTAGATGTGCAGATCAATGAGCCTGTGATGGCATGGCTAATGTGATTAGGTCCTATGATGGTCTCACATGAATAAATATGTGGACAGAGTTGGTCTGTTGCAACAAATCGGGCTTTGTCGCAAGGATAGGTTCCTGGGTTAGTGTTTTTGTTGTGTGGTGTGTGGTTGCTGGTGAGTATTTGCTTCAAGTTGTGGGGCTGTCTGTAAGCACGGACTGGTCTGTCTCCCAAGATCTGTGAGAGTGAGGGACCATTTTTCAGGATACATTGTAAATCTTTGATGATGTGCTGGAGAGGTTTTAGTTGGGGGCTGAAGGTGACAGCTAGTGGCGTTCTGTTGTTTTCTTTCTTGGGCCTGTCCTGTAGTAGATGACTTCTGGGTACTCTTCTGGCTCTGTCAGTCTGTTTTTTCACTTTAGCAGGTGGGTACTGTAGTTTTAAGAATGCTTGATAGAGATCTTGTAGGTGTTTGTCTCTGTCTGAGGGATTGGAGCAAATGCGGTAGTATCTTAGAGCTTGGCTGTAGACAATGGATCGTGTGGTGTGTCCTGGATGGAAGCTGGAGGCATGTAGGTAAGTATAGTGTAATAAGGGTCATTGTTTTTTATGAAAATGGTCTTGCTATGGAAAATTTTATTCATGTACAATGGCTCCTTTATTTTTCCCATGACTGACAGCTGGAAATGTGTCCTTCAGCATGTCATCAACACCTGAAAGCAGACTTTCTCTGATTAGAAGGAGGAGAAAGAGAACGTGGGAGGACATGTTCACTGAGATAACGAATGCCTCTGGGACAGCTGACAGTGAGCTGAGAGAGTGGAGGATTTCACTGTCCGAGAAGTTAGACAAGGACATGGAGAGCAGGAATGCTTCCAATGAGCAAGAGCGTGTGGCACAGGATGAGATGCTTCAGATTATGAGGGCCCAAGCAGGCATGTTGAGGTGTCTGGTTGAACTGCAGGAACAGAAGAAGGAGGGTAGAGTCCCTCTGCAGACCCTGGTGTAGAATCACTCTCCCACAAGTGTTCCATTAGGCGTGGGCGAAAAGTCCATTATCCCTTTCACTTAACTAAGGGGGAGGGTAAAAGGAACAAAAGGCGCTCATTCACAGACCTTTGATGGTCTGGAATGCGGTATTATGTTACACAGCTGAAAATGTTTCTCTTGTTCCAACTTTACAAACCCTTTTCCCCAAGGTTACTTTATTTTTCTGTTCTCCCTCTTTACTTATGTTTGTTAAATAAAGTAAATGGATTTGAGAAATAAATGTTCTTTATTGAGTAGAAGCAGTGGGCTTCGGTGAGGGGTTGGATTTACAGGGACAGTGATACAAGCCAGGTGAAGATTTGGGAAAGCGCAATACAGACAAGCATCTCACATTACTGTGACTCATTATTGAAACGGCTTTTCAAAGCCTCGCAGATACGCAGCACCCCTTGCTGTGCTCTCCTTGTTGCCTTGGTGTCTGGCTCAAAAAAGGCTGCCAAGTGATCTGTCTCAACTGCCCACCCCTGTGGAAAATTTCTCCCCTTTTTCACAGATATTATGGAGCACATAGCAGGCAGCTATAACCGTGGGGATGTTGTCTTCACTAAGGTCCAACCTTGTTAGTAAACTTCTTTAGCGCCCTTTCAAATGACCAAAGGCACATTCAACCTCCATTCTGCACTTGCTGAGCCTATAGTTGAACTGTTTCCTACTGCTGTCCAGGCTGCCTGTGTATGGCTTCATGAGCCATGGGAGCAAGGGGTAGGCTGAGTCCCCCAGGATAACTATAGGCATCTCAACATTGTCAATGTTTTTGTGGTCTGTAAAGAAAGTCCTGGATTGCAGCTTTATGAACGGACCCAAGTTCCTAAAGATGCGTGCATCATGAACCCTTCCTGACCATCCTACATTGATGTCGGTGAAATGCCCCTTGTGATTCACCAGCATTTGCAACACCATTGAAAAGTATCCCTTTTGGTTTGTGTACTCTTTGGCAAGGTGGTCTGGTTCCAAGATGGGGATATGCATGCCATCTATCGCCCCACTGCAATTAGGAAACCCCATCGCGGCAAAACCATCCACTATGTTCTGCACATTTCCCAGACTCACTACCCTTCGTAGCAGAAGTCAATTAATGGATCTGCACACTTGGAGCACAATAGCTCCCACAGTTGATTTACCTACTCCAAATTGATTCCCCACTGACTGGTAACTGTCTGGAGTTGCAAGCTTCCAAATAGTGATTGACACTCACTTCTCCACTGTCAGAGCGGCTCTCATTTTTGTGTTGCTGAACTGCAGGGCAGGGGAAAGCTCTGCAAAAAGTTCCTGGAAGGTGGCCTTCCTCATTCGAAGTTCTGCAGCCAATGCTCATCATCCCATACCCGCAAAACGATGCGGTCCCACCAGTCAGTGCTTGTTTCATGGGACCAGAAATGGCGCTCAGCGGAGTGCAGCTGCTCTGTGACTGTCAGCAGCAACTGTGAATTGTTTTTTTTTTCTCAACGGCTTGCAGCAGGGCGGCTTGCAGTACGTCGCTATGTTACATGTGGCGGACCCTACTTCGGATCTGGAAATACTGCAGAAGAAGGCGCAAGGTGTCTGAGATGCTCACAACAAGAGTGCACAAATGAGCAGGCTCCATGCTTCTGGGGTTATGGCATACGTGTGACGGTTTTAAGGTGCGAAAACCACTGGCTTGTTTGCCGTTAAGCACAGTGCACCATGGGATGCCGACGCAATGTTCCCATTCTCCCCTGCGACAATGTTTTGGTCCCATCAGGCATTGCACCAACTTCCCAAAACGCTCTGTGGCAAGTTGCACTTTGGGAGAGCAACCCACAATGCACGGCTTTGTGCGTCGATCCAGGCACTGCTAGTGAGGACACACTCCATTGAGACGATGAGCATGGTGTGGCCACATACAATCGACTTAATTCATTTGGAGGCTCGAGGTCGAATGAGATAAAGTCAACTTAATTTTGTAGTGTAGACAAGCCTTAGAGGTGTTGGTGGTTCTGTTAGCTTGAAATGCCAACTCTAATGGTAACTTTAATATTTTCAGCTCGTCATATGAGGGATGCGTGTAACAGATGTTGCTTAAAACAGCTGCTCTGCTCCGGCTGCCACAGCAGAGAGGACTGAAATCTTCACTACAACGCACTGGCGTTCCAGTTAGGCAAATGCATTTAATTTGTGTGCCTCTGATACTGCACCCCAAGCAGGTGGGCAGGGAGTGAGGAGTGCATTGCCTGAGCCAATATGGTGAGGGCGTTGTGTATGTGTGTCCTAATCTGATGCTGGCATAGGACAGTAGTAAATTCCTACATACTCTTTCTTCTTCCTCCGCTCTGGGAACAAGGGGGAAGCAGGAAGTGAATATTCCCTGTGCTGTGCTGCACAGTTACACACCGCCCCATATGTTGGCCTTGTGGCAAAGCCACAATCTAAGCCTTATTAATTAAGGTAAATATGTTTTTTTTCGGGAAGCATTTAATAGAGTTATCTCATGAATCCCTCCTTGGAACGGCAGTTCAGACTGGTTTGAATACTAGTGCTGAAAGGAGACTGAAAATTACCTAAAGACTGTAAACAAAGAGCAATGAGAAAACTGGGCGGGGGGGGGAGGGGGACTGGGAAAGACTACTGGGGTGCCTCAGAGATTGATGTGAATTCCAGCCCTATTTAATATCTACATTAATGATTTACATTAACTGCATAGAACTGAAACTCCAAGATGTGGCTAGAGTGGAAGCCATTGGAATCAGCACTGATAAGAAGATAACAAATACAAAGGGACCTAGAGAGGTTTAGATGTATGAGCAGAAAATAATAAAATGAGATTCAACCTGAAAAAACAACAACAAAGTAATAGATTCAGGGGGAAACAATCCATTAACATATATTCAGTGTGAGGGGGAAATGTAGAAAGTAACAATACACCAAGGGACTGATGTAAATAAAGGCTGTTGCAGTCAATTGAAAGACTCCCATTTAAGTCAACTGGCTTTAGGTCAGCCCCATAGAGAGCTAGTGATGATAGCAAGTAGAAAATTAGACCTGGAAAAGAGCTCTCTGTAGCTCGAAAGCCTGTCTCTTTCGCTAAGAGAAGTTGGTTCAATAAAAGTTATTACTTCACCCACTTTGTCACTTTAGCAGGTTAGATAACCGTCTCAAATGTAATAGGACAGCAAACCCTAACTGTGACTCTGAGTGGGTTTGCAGAAGCATCACACTATGGAACAGGGAGTCAAATCCAGACCACACACTACACATCCCTGGAGAGAGACAATGCAGAGGAAATGTCATGCTTTCCCTGCATGGAGGGGAAAGGAGCGAGCTTGCCAGGGGGACTCTATCCCCTATGTGAGGTGTGGAGCAGAGCACTGCTGCATTTCTCTGTGCTGAACTGCAGGATGGGAAAACCAGGAGTAGGCTGGGGTGTGGCAAAGGCCAGGCTTTTGAAAATTTCACCCTTGGTGTTTTTTCTTTTGTTTGTTTGGAGAAGGCATTTGCCAGGGGTTAATGGTCTGGAGCATGGTGGAAGGATGATCTAATTGCTGTTCCTTATCTCTAATTTCCACGATTCTGTTGTTCAAATGGTAAATGGAATGCCTTAATACAGTGGGTATATTTATGTGACTGAGTTACAGTTACTATGGGAAGTATAATTTCGAATGTCCACACTTCTCTGTGTTTAAAAATCTCATTCATAAAATTACATGGATATTTATTTTGGTGTTTAATAAAAGAAGAAAGAAGTAATAGAAAGTAATTGATGTGCTTATCTGACTTTGTGGCTAGCAATTGCATATCCAAATAAAAGTCCTTTAAAGTGCATTTTATGCCAGAGAAATCATGCCAAATTTATAATTCATGGCCTGAGGTAGCTACAGAAACATTACTAGAGTTGCCTAGGGTGAGTTAACCTCCTACCTTTTAAGAGTACATCATGGGGATCCTAGAAATCTGTTTGCCAAGGAAAAATGTGGAATTTGTGTTTTTACAGAAAATCTTTAGTTTTTACATTTTGTGAAAAAATAAAACTTATTCAGTAGAACCCCATTTATCCAAGCCTCCATTATCTGGCTCTCTGTATTAATTGAACCACCAGCCTCCCGGGGCTGACAGCAGCTGGGGCTCCAGCTGTCAGCCCCGGATGGCTGGTGGTCTGGTTAATAGAGGGAGCCATATAATGGAGGCTTGGATAAATGGGTTCTACTGTATATCAATAAAACATTGTGTTCAACTGATACTTACATGTATTGTGACTAGGGAAACTAAAATTCAGCATTTCATTTTCATTGCAGAAAAATGCAGATTTTTATGGTTTTTGTATCAGATTTTTTTTTAATCACAGAAAACTAGGATCCCTGGTTATCAGAAGGATCTCAATGTGTCTGGTAGCCTTTCTTCTGGGGCTTTCTCCATCAATCATGTCCATAGCACACATTGCCACTGCAATGCTGTAATGTGTAATCAGTATTTGAAAAGCTATAAGTTTAGCCTTATTTTGCTTTTATGGCTTGAGGTTACATTACCGCAGATTTTATTGTATGTAAAATAGAGTATTACCACATCTGTTATTGTATCAAAGTCATATGTCTTAAAGTTAGAGTATCACCACAGAAATTTCATAGACTAACAGAAAGATATTGCTATGCCATCATATTAGTACCAGTTGTGCTCTGACATAACTTAATACCCTGCTGCCCCCCACCCTCAGTGTTTTAAGTCTGGTATTTACACAGTAATTTGGGGCAATTTTGGTAATGATGTAAATTTATGAAGACCACAACTTGGATGATTAATGCAAAACATTTTTTTTCTTTTCTGGAAGTCTTCAGGCAGGACTTCCAAACCCAAGCTACTAATATTACATAAATACAGGGGAGATACTTTTCTATTTCTAGAGGCAAATGTATTTAAAATGAGGGGTAGCTTGATTTCAGTACTTTGAGGCCTGCCAGAATATAATCATGTCCTACTTTCTGGGGTCATGTTAATTTGGAAAGTTGAATGAGGTCCATTTGTAAGCCTGGCTCTCTTAGCCATCCGCACTTTCCCACACATATAGTAGGTTTGTTTTGTTTTTAAAAATTGACATCTTAGCTTCAAGAAAGATATGAGGTTATAATGGTGTATGAACAATCCTGGACTCCGAGAGAGAGAGATAAATGGCAGACAATGCTGGGAGAAAGAAGGGAAAGCCCTCCTTGTAATGAAATGCTCCCTAGAGATGGAGGTTTGGCAAGCTAGAGAAGCAGACAGAACAGTTTTCTCTGCCTACAGAATGCAGACCTTTTAATGAAGCTAAGTGTAAATGTCTACACAGGACTGGTGTGAATTCATGATGTATCTATGAGCCATCAGCATATAAAAACAAACTACGCCTTGTTCTGTACATTAAGAAGCCTAACCAATGCTCGAGAGTTCATCATTCAAAAAGAATTCAACTTTTTTCAATGCAAATTCACTGGAAATAAAGTATCAGGACAAAATTACCTCTAAGGCTAACTTTGGAAGGGAGGCTTTTATGGTGGTTCAGCACAATCTGATCTGCTGACTTTTCCCCCCTGAGATCAGCTGGTAACCTCTGTTTAATTCTTGTTGGGTTCTATTGGTTGATGAGGAGGGACAACAGTGTAGAGTTGCACTGCCCCAGGGATTCTCCAGTGCATATGGCACAGTCTTTGTGAGGTGCAGCCTACTAGATAGTGTTTCTCTGTTGCACCCTGCTTAGCCAGTGCTGTGCTGCCTGCCTTGTCCCTGAGCTCAGCCATAGGCCAAGTGAGTATCTTCCACCAATGGGGGCAGACTTTGGGTCATAGGGTATGTTTACACTTTGAGCTGGAAGAGTCCATTTCCACCTTGAGGAGACATACCCATGCTAGCCCTGATTGAGATAACATGCTAAAAATAGTGTGTAGCTGCCAGAGCAGCAGGGGCTAACCTCCCCAAGTATGAACCTAGAGTCTTGACTGAGTGCATACTCGGGGTCTAGCTCCTTCTGCCACTTGTGCATCCACAGCTACACTCAACTTTTGGTGCACCAGCTCGAGTTTGTTTTCATCTCCAGCTTAAAGTGTAGACGTACCCATAGACTATGTTCCTAGGGTACACGGTAGCAAGGATTGTGCCAGTGATGATACCTGCCTCTGAACTACTGCCATCTCATTTCGTGCATGGGTTGCTGCTCCAGTCCAACCATGAGACCAATTTCTGCAGTCCTCGTGCATCGCTGCTCATGGAAGGGAAGGGAGCCATGTGGTGTGACATGTGGAATGGGAGCTGTCATGGTTCCTTCCCCACTCTGAACTCTAGGGTACAGATGTGGGGACCTGCATGAAAAACCCCTTAAGCTTATTTTTACCAGCGTAGGTTAAAACCAAGGTACAAACTATTTTACCTTTTGCCCCTGGACTTTATTGCTGCCACCACAAAGCGTCTAACAAATATATAACAGGGAAAGAGCCCGCTTGGAAACGTCTTTCCCCCCCAAATCCTCCCAAACCCTACACCCCCTTTCCTGGGGAAGACTTGATAAAAATCTTCACCAATTTGCATAAGTGAACACAGACCCAAACTTTTGGATCTTTAGAACAATGAAAAAGCAATCAGCTTCTTAAAAGAAGAATTTTAATTGAAGAAAAAGTAAAAGAATCACCTCTGTAAAATCAGGATGGTAAATACCTTACAGGGTAATCATAGATTCATAGATAGTAGATTCAAAACATAGAGAATCCCTCTAAGCAAAACCTTAAGTTACAAAAAGACACAAAAACAGGAATATACATTCCATTCAGCACAGCTTATTTTATCAGCCATTTAAACAAAACAGAATCTAACGCATATCTAACTAGATTGTTTATTAGCCCTTTACAGGAGTTCTGACCTGCATTCCTGCTCTGGTCCTGGCAAAAGCAACACACAGATTGAGAGAGCCTTTGTTTCTCCCCCACTCCAGCTTTGAAAGTATCTTGTCTCCTCATTGGTCATTTTGGTCAGGTGCCAGCGGGGTTATCCTAGCTTTTTAACCCTTTACAGGTGAAAGGGTTTTTCCTCTGGCCAGGAGGGATTTAAAGGTGTTTACCCTTCCCTTTATATTTATGACAGGAGCTAAGACAGTGCATGTGTAATGGCTGCTCTCTTAGCCAACACGTGAGGGATTGAACCAGGGATCTCCAGAGCTAAAAGCACAAACTGCTATAGCTTGAACTAAAGCTCTACAGGAAGGGGCTGTAACAAGTCATAACCTCTGCCGATCGTGTGTGTTTCACAGGTGTATCTGTCTTCACCGCTCCAAAGAAGATGTCTTTCCTTTTAGTATCCTCATCCCCGTATAGCCCCATCCTACATTGAGGCAGTCATGACATATAGTGTTGCTTGTGGATATCCCTGGGTGTGGTTACCACACTGAGGCCAGACCAGCCCTTTCTGAAAATCCTTCCTGAAAATCATCAACAAATGGGGTGTCAACAGTCTGCCACAGCGGGCAACTCTGGGGACATTTTCATATCTCCTTCCACATCCTATTAGCCCTTGGAAAATTCGTATCATATTCAAGGTGGCCAAAAGAGAGTGCTCTCTTCTATCACAGAGCACCCATCTCAACACCTCTGAAAATTCCACTTTAAATATATTTGTAGGACCACTGGGTTGTTTGAGTATTTCTTTGTTATGTGCACTAATTTCACATGCAACTGGCTGGCCAAGTAACTAATTCTTTGTCATTTAGGTGATGATTAGAGATGGGGCTGAACCAAAACCCAGACCCAAACTTCTTGAATCTCTATTTCCCCTGCTTTGGATCCTGTATAGTGATTCACATCCATGCAGAGCAGGTGTAAAGCACTACCATTCTGCTCCAGCAGCATTTTGCACCCACTTTTTTCAGGTTTGAATGACTCACAAGGTACAAGGTGGTAGAGGAGCAGGTACCGCTCTCCTAAAATGGGATGAACCAACCGCCTGAATCTGAACTATCAAACTTGGGGTTTTCCAATGCAGATCCCAATCCAAACTTGCCCAAATACGTGGTGTTCAGATTCCGTCTAGTATAAATAGGTTTCAGCTGTGAACTTGGCGTTGAACACAAATCTGGACCCTGTTTACCAAGCCACCGCCTGTTCTTTATTTAAATTCCCTTTAAAACAAATACTTCTGTGATTCTTTGCGCAACATGTGAGCTGATTAACATAAATAAAATGTATCAGTCAATAAATATGAAGGTCCCAGCAAGTGTCTGAAGATACATTCTGATTGCTGTAAACCTTTTCTTTCTTTAGTCCATCCCACCTCTAGTTTGTCATTCTCATTATGTCATGTCTAATGTTAGTCTGTAAGCTTTTGGGAGCAGGAGCCCTGTGAAGTGTTTTAATTTGCTTTGTGAAGTGCCTTACACATTTTTGTTGCTGTTTAAATAATAATTTATTGTAATGACTCATTTATAGGAGTGAAGACTTGCCTCTAGTTTTTTTTTTAAAAAAAACAGAGCTAGAGATAAGAGCAAAACTGGGATATAATATTTTTATAATACAAGATTTGTTTTTATTGGACTGTTTATATCCAGCAAGTCCACAAGGTCTGAGGTTACAGTTTCATTTGGGCTGAATGTATTAATGGAATTAAGTACAAATCAGAGTTTAGCATCTTGAGTTTATTAACATTTTTGCATTCCTTTTTACTGAGTTAAGGTCCTTTTTTGCTAAACATGTACAGCTGAAATGGTGTGATTAATAATTATGTGCAGACTAGCAACATGGCAAATAACTGCCTATATCAGATAAGGAAAACAAATCCATAGCAGTAACCTCATATATTTTTTTAAATGAGTTGTTTGTCTTTGTAGAACTGCCGATTTTGACCTGATGTTTTGGCAGCTCACAGTTTCATTTAAAACAAAGGAAAAGATGAAATAGGTTCTTACTAATCTTGCTGTAACCTCTAAAGCAGCTGTTGCTATGGGAAACATATTTCCTCAGTAACTCTTCTGAATATTACATGATGACCTTAAACTTTCCCATGCATACACATTCAGAAATGAGGATTCTTTTTTCTGTTGTATCTTTTCGGGCTTTTGTCATATTTGCAAGTAGTACTATCCAAGGCACAAATGAATTGATTTATACTTACAGTACCTATCCCCATAGTACAGGTTCCACGTCTTGATGAGTTGAAGTCAGATTATTTTAAATATACCTATCCTATATTAGAAATGACTAAACAAAATATGTACAAGATAAAACCAGTACTGGGTTAATGTGGGATTGCTATTGTTTTATTTCTATAGGAAATAACCTCTGACACAGCATCCCAAATCTCTGCATTAATAAAATGCATACAAATATACCAGTGGTTATAAAAAACACCCCAAAAACCACCGTGAAGTCCTCCAAAAGAAACGAAATTAAAGATCCGGTGTGAGATAGAATTTTGGAGGAGCTCTGAGCAACTTTTCCTCAGCACAGTACTCTGAAAAGAAACATTCTCCAGAGTCACTCATTGCTCTTTATAAATGAGACAGCCTCAGACGTTACCTGGCACCCAAACAATTGGGCTGCTTTAGACTCTCAGTGCATTAATAAATGATGATGTTTATGAGGCAATGGCGAACCTAATAAAAAACAAAGCAAAACACCAAAGTCCAAAAGTGGCCTCTGAGTTCTGTTGTTTTCTGAAGACTCAGGACATGTAAGTGTAATGTAATAAGTGTATGTCTATGGGTTGAAAGACCACTATTTATAAGCTCTGACTTCAGTGCTAGGGAAAAGGTACATTTCCTAAGAACACGTACTGCTTCCTGAATTGGTGACATGGTATTTGTTTTTATTTCTGTTAATAGAAGCCCAGTAGACTTTTGTAGGTTCCAAATGTTATAGGAAAAGTCTGAACTATTGAGGGGCCACCTACAACCAGCAGAGAGTGAGTAATAGGGGGCACTCACACTAATAGATTACATACATTTTCCGTAACGTATGAGGGTTTTTTCCTTTGGGGAGTGGGGCTGGGACACAGATCACATCTTTCAGTTGTTTTTTGTGTCCTCACACAAGTTTTAGGAAGATTTCAGATGACATATTACAGCTTTTAAATGGGATGACTGGTGTATATTGCCAGTAATGATGTCAAAGTATTATCACAACTCTGTGCCATCAATATAGATCACTAGTGGCTTGCCTTAAGTGACCGTGTACTGGGAAACTAAAGGAAAATGACTCATCTCATTTTTTTTTCTGGCAGAATTGTATAGTGCATGTGGAGTATATTAAACATAACACAACCAGTAAACACAAAGACCTTTGCCCTGCACTTGTTGCAACTGTAGAACACTGTGAATAATTAAAGGGAAAAGATTGCAAAGTGCCAGAGGTAAGATGCTGGGAAATCTAGATTTTTTTTTTCATGTAGGTTCCTTCTCCTAGTCCACCTGACCTGAAAACAGTGTGCTCAGTGTGCAGAAGGCTTAGAGAGAACAGAAACGGTACAAGGCAACAGTCAAACACATCACCTGTGACTCTTTGTCAGTAAGCCCTCACCTAAACAGTAGGACCAAAAAAAGGAAAAACAGATGGTGTAGCAATGCAAGAAAGTGGAGGGGGGGGATAGTGGAATATAGGGATTAGGGAAATATTATGTATGTAAAATAGTAGACCAGAAAATGCAAGTCTCTTAATTCCCCTCTTCTTCTTCTGAGAATATTGGGCTAAATTTAGCCCCAATATAACTCCAGCAAAAGTAACTCCACAAGTTACACTCAGGATTCAATTGCTGCCATAAATCATTGAAATCAATAAGACTTGTGTCTGTTCGTGCCAGGGGTCAGTTAAATCTGTTTTTGACATCTGTACCAAAATGTTTTTCCAGCTTTCTGTGTGACGCTTCAGACTTGAGCCTCTACACTGAGTCATGTCCTCCTTTCTTTTGGTTTTGTATGTGTATGTGCTTGGGAAACATGCCTACACGCCCCAATCCACCTCTTCTATGGATAGGGGACAACAGCAGGAGCCATGAGGCAGCAGAAGTTCTGTCCCAGTCCCCGTCCTCATGGCCATCCTTAGCTTCTTCCGACCAAACCCCTCCAGGGAGCTGGGATCAGCTCTGTACAGGGAGTCTATTTGTTATATACCCCCTCAGACCCTAACATTCCCATGCTCACACACAGCATAGAAACATGCATTCTGTTGCCATGTGAGCCTCCACAGACACAAAAGCAAGGGCAGCATTTGCCCTTTAGTGCTAATGAAAGGTGCCAAAAGGGCAGGTCTGGAGATGGAAATTATCTTTTTTCACACACACTTCCCAACCAACAAAGGGCTTGATCCAACTCCTGTCAATGAAAAAGTTACTGTTGAATTAAATGGGTGTTAGATCAGGTCCAGTATGGTCAGGTCAAGATTATAGTCTGACTATGTGGACCCCTTGCAAGGGTCAGAGTAAAATTCTTTCACCATGTCCTTTGAGTCCTTCTCAGCTGGAATGTCTCTATTTCACGGCTGTGTTTTTGAAAAGTCTGTATTTTTCTCTTGGTGAGGGGGACATCATGATGGAAAGGAGTGTGAAGAACTTTCTTTCCTTCACTTTAGAAACATCCATCATGCATGGGTCACACTTACTAAGAAAACCTCAGACAAACAGAAAATTAAAACTAATTGTATGGTGGATCCATCCACAGCCAGCATATCTTGTGTAAATGAAGTTGTGCTTAGAGTGTGCTGTCAGCACCTTGGAAAAGGAGCAGGGGAGCCAATAAACTCAGCAAGTTTGACCACACAGCGCTGTCACTGAACTGTTCCATTAGGGATGGCTTCCCGGGCCAACAGCAGCTACTAAAGTTATTTGTTTTTAAATCAGCATCACTTGGATAACTTGTATCCAAGAGTTTTAAAAGAGCTGGCTCAGGAGTTTGCTGGATCATTAAAGTTGATTTTCAATAACTCATGGAACACTGGAGAAGTTGCAGGAGACTAGAAGAAGGCCAATGGTGTGCCAATATTTAAAAAAGGTAAATGGGATAACCTGGATAATTATAGGACTGTCAGTCTGACATCAATCCCAAGAGAGTTAATGGAACGGCTGATATGGGACTTGTTATTAAAGAACTGGCTAATATAATTAATGCCAAGTAACATGGGTTTATGGACAAGAGATTCTGTCAAACTAACTTGATATCTTTGTGGGTTTTTTTTAATGAAATTACAAGTTTGGCTGATAAAGACAATAATGTTGAGGTAATATACTTAGATTTTGTAAGAGAGACAAGGTGGGTGAGGCAATACCTTTTATTGGATCAACTTCTGTTGGTGAGACAGACAAGCTTTTGAGTCACACAGAGCTCTTTCTCCCAACCTGAGGAAGCGCAGGAAAGGGCCATTGGGAATGGTGGCCCAAGCTGGGGGTGCATATGCTCAGGGAGTGGGTCTCATTTGCTTCAGAGCCGAGGCAGAGGCCAGAGGGACTTTCCTGGCAGCAGAGTGGGGGGCTCTGGAAATCTTCTAATGGGGTAGGAGGGGGATGGCAGACTAAAATTTTGACTAGGGTGGCAGATTGTCTTAAACAGCCTCTGTCCAACCCGCTCTCTAGGAGGGAGGGCCATAGAGACAGGAATCTCCCCAACCCTGAGAGAAGTCTGCCTATTTAGGATCAACCCTCTCTCACAGAAATGACAATCAATGTCTTAGAGCCAGGAAGTCAACTGGATTACCCTTGATAGTAGAGGAACAATTTCAAAGGCGCAAAAGGCAATTAGGCACTTAATTCCCTTTGACAACCAATGAGAGCTGGGTGCCTAACTTCCATTTAGAGCTTTGAAAATCTCCCATGTAAGGACAATGGTTGGCAATAAGCATTACAACCCCAGGTCCTTAGAGTGTATGCCAAGTATCACAGGGTGTTCTATGTTCTACACAGTAGTGGCATACTTCATGCTCCACAAATGACTTTTCAAAGCATAAATATGACTTTTGGCAGCCCTACAAACCCTATTTGATGTAACCTTTGCTTTTCATCAGAACAATGTAGAGGAGGCATGCAGAGATTATCCAGGTGCCTGATTTAGTTCTTTGTGTATATTTCAGATTCCAGGCTGAATTAATTTCTTTCGTGTCTTTTACAAGCCCTGTGCTTGTTCGAAGGGATTCATTTATGTTCCAGCTAGAAGAGTTAATTTTTTATTGCCCTTTTTTAGTTCCTGGCTTGAATCTCGCTTTTAAGTGGAGTTAGAGGTAATTTTTACTTCCTTCACAGAGCTTATAAAATGATAAAGGAAAAATGTTAATCAAATGGCAAAATTCATAGAGAAAAATTGGATTCAGAAATAAATTATTTCAACATGCATGACTTTTATCATGTTGCCAATGTAAATCTATGCAGTAGGTCATCAGAGTGGAATTGGTAGCAGCTAGGCTAAAGTTTCTGCCTTACACTTTAAAAAAAAAAAAAAGGTATTTAGTTTCATGGTCTTCTGGGGCAGCAGGGAGCTAAGAGGAGAATTGTTCTTCATTACAGTATATACTAAGTAAGCCATATAATATACTTTCACTGCTATTAATAAGTATGTGCATAGTGATATTATGCCAAGAACTGCTGTAACTTACTCTGTGGTTCAGTTCAGATGTATTTATCTGCAAAATCTGACTGATTTTTATGTACAGAGGCCAATATTGACCACTTGGGCAACTTATGTTGACATTGATTAAGATGTATTACTAGAATTATAAATTAAGTCCCAGGAGGAAAACTGAAGTTTTGTAGAATACTAAATATATTAGGATTAAAGGGACACTGTTTGATGTAATTTAAAAATCAGCAAATTTTCCTCCAGGTGTTATAATTTAATAGACGTGATGATTTAGATGATTCAAATTAAAAGAAAAGTGACTTGATTTTCATTATTTATGCCATTTGTTTGCTTTTTACATTTCTCTAACCTTCAACAATGAAAATACTAGTCCATTTCACTTTCAAATTCTTATACAGAAGCAGGATGAGGCAGTACGTGCATTACAAACACTGAAAATAATTCCACTTAGGGGAACATGTTTCTATTTTAAATGGAAGTTTAATTAGAATTTTTTAATAATCCATTTCTACTTGTCTCCTGGTTTTGCAAAACCTTATGGGCTCCACATTACCTCTGAGTTCCCCAGATCCTTGGCTGGCTGTGGGCTAAAGTTGTCCCTGGTGTAACTCAGAGCAGCATCAGAGCTGCTCTAATTTACTCTGGCTAAAGCCATCTGCTGTGGCAGCCAAGGATCTGGTGGAGTGCCATGTGCTCTATTATATCCCTGATACGTCCCCTATGTGGGAAGGGGTGGAGTGATGGGTTGCATAGGGCAACTTTCCAAGGACAGGGGAAAGGATTCAGTTATTTATTTAAAAAAACAAAACAACAACCAAACACAACCAAACAAAACAAAATCAACTTGACGAAACGTAGCCAAATTTGACTAGAGGGTACCACTTTAAATAAAGGCTAAGCATGTTACCATATAGAAATATAAGTACCTCTGTAGATCTGGAATTTGGATTGGAATGAATGTGTTATAAATCTAGGCTTAAGAAAGATGAGCTACAGTCAGATGCCCTGCATATTGCCTGAAAGCAGTACTATTTTTGTTTAACCATATTACAGCTTCAAAAATGCTATTTTGCTGGTACTCTGACATCGTTTTGGTGGCAATTATAAGCATGAGGTAACATTTTTCCACACTTACATGTATTTTTTCCTAGGAGAAGGGAGACATGCATGTATACATAGGCAAAGATTTGTAATGGTATCTAGGCACCTACTGGGATTTTCAAAAGCACCTCGGGACCTAAAACGTATTGATTCCAATGTGTGTTCGGCACCTAGATGATTTTGAAAATATCCTTAAAAGTCGGCCCCATACGGTATGAGTTATCAGCTTTTTCTCCTCTGGCTTCTCTCTCGGTAATATACGTGCCATGGTGCACTCACAGTTCATGCACATAGCAACCGAAAACGTTTAACAAAATGTTCTGAGTTGTAAAATAAACATTCCTATATGACGTTTTTACATACGAGGGAGCACTGTACATCCTTCTAGGAAGAAACAGAGCACGGGCTTACTCATGTTTCATACAGTGAGGCCTTTACGTAAGTAAGTGAAAATGTTAAAATCCTTTTCTAACTGTTTCTGATTTTTTTTAACAGTTTCTTTAAAGTACAAGGTGAATTTTTGAAAGTTATTTGTTAAAGAGGCTTGTGGGTCTTTCAACAATGGAGGTCTGACATTTTGATATGATCGTAACACAAATCATAATAGAATGTTTTAAAATATTTAGCGTTACATTCACAAACAAGTCACTGCACGCCTGTTTTACACCGAAGGATTCATGGGAAGCAGTGGGTGAAAGTAACCCTTTATCTGGCCACAACCTTTCTTCCAGGCAGGGAAAATAAAAATGAAGGGCAGGGGATAGATCCTCCAAATTATTTAGGAGTCTAACTCCCATTAAAATCAATGGACTTGGGATGCCTAAATACCTTTGAGCATCTGGGCTGGGTTGACCAGGCACATCAGAGCATTGTGTCCTTTGGGCTCTCTTGCACGGGACCAGGGTTTCCCTCACTTACTTTGTATGGATTCCTGACGAATGCCCAATGCAGTGAAGGTTGCCTCTGGCATTTGCCAATAAATGGGTGCTGCAGTGACTGGGTATCATATGTTGACATGACAGCTGCCTCTGAAACTCCCAAAGGTTGGGCACTCAGGGGAATCCAAAGGGAGGCCCCATTCCTACAATGAGCATCAAGTGGGTGGAGTTTGCTGCAGCATGGTGGCCTTAGCAAGCCTGGGCATCCAGGGAGGAAGCTGAATTGTAAAAAAAACAGTACTGTTAATTTATAACTGAAAATTCCTCCAATATGCAGGGGCTAAAGGGAAGCACAAGATTTTACTGCTGTGGGCCCCAGATGTCCCTGTTGAAAAGTGATGTGTCCCAGGTCAGAGAGACCTGTACAAGATCTGGGATTAAATCTCACAAGTTCCTGACTGCTCAGGTTGGCCACTCTCAGAGTGCTAGACCACACCTTGGCAATTCACCCACGGGGAAAAAATCTACATACCAGGGAATTGGCTGCCTGCAGCATTAGGAGGTCTGGACAAGGTGTAGTAAAGTGTTGCATTTCACTGGCAAATTCTGAATGCTGATTGGTTGATAAGCAATTAGTGATTTATAATCAAGATTTAAAATACACTGCAATGGAGGCCTAGTGAGAAAAAGCAGTTCTGGATAAATGTGCTCAATCAACCACACATCTCATTTTGCTCCTGTCCATGGTGAGAAAATTACCGAGCACTGAATCACTGATTCACGCTGTAATGGAATCTCTTACTGATGTCCCTTTCTTCAGTTCACCTTTTCAGTTGGTTCGGTTGATATGTTGTGTTCAGATGTCAGAAATCCCAGGTAAAATGATAAGGGGGAAAAGCCTTCACAACAGGTAAAAGAATAAGAGGCAAGCGAGATATGCTGTGAGTTTTGTAAGAAAACCCTAACTTCCTTCTGGAATGAAAGAGGGGCACAGGAGCAGCATGTGGGGGAGAAGGCTGTCTGAGGCATCCCTGTTTCATGCTGTCCCGTCCACCCCCTGGAACCATGATTTAGGAGCCTTGTCAATGACTCTCCTGCCAAAGAGCTCAGGTTCTCTATGTTAGGTGTCTCTTGGAGCATTTCTGGGAACCCTCTTTCCATCTGAAATGTATATCCCTTAGTTGCCTCTTGTTACTCTGTGAGGAGGAGGAGCCCAAGTGAAATCAATCATAGAATCATAGGACTGGAAGGGACCTCGAGAGGTCATCTAGTTCAGTCCCCTGCAATCATGCAGGTAATGTACATCAGTTTCTTCACTTTTTTCCTCCACATTCTTCTGATCTGAAGTTAGGCCTGATGTTATTTGCCTCATCTCCCCTGGAGCATATATTGATATTTACTTGGTACTCATTACTAGCCCAGATAGAGCACAGAACTGCTCAGAATACTGAATCCATATTGGCCACTCTGACTTACCAGTAAAGTCATGTTTCCCTTGCTGTTTCTGTGTGTGTCTTCAAGGCAGCTTGTTTTTCTCTTCCTGTTCCTGAGAAGGTAGCCCCACGCTTTCTGTTTCAGCGATCACTGGATCTCCTTGCTGCAGCTGCTCTGGTTGTGGCTTGGAATCCAGTTTCTTGGTAGAAACTCCTTTTAAAAGAGTTTCCTATTCTCTGACCTTCCTGCTTTTCTCTCTGTCTCCCTAGGAAGACATCTGCCCTCAGAGCCTTAGCTACTCCCTCTTCTTTTTCCTCATTAAATTTAGCCCAGGCATCCCAGCCTGGCTTGTGAGTTACTCCAGTGCTTTGTGGAGGTGAGGGCAAGAAAGCATTCCCCACTGCAGAGGGGTTTTACTTACTCTTCTTGCTCTGGAGTGGGATCTAGCTAGTTCTGACACTGCCTTGTGTGTGCTGAGCACAGAGAGGTACATGTGTGGTTACCTCACCGGTGAGTGCTTTATTAGAACTAACCGGAAGATGGTGCAGTTAGCATTCATTACTTCTGGGTGTATTGAGACCTACCTCTGTAAATGCCTTCTAGCGCAGTACCTTGCTGAGTATTTCAGCAATGGAGACATGAAAACAAATCTATCCTACCTCCTAACATCTGCTAAGTAGAGTGTGGTGTTTTCCACTGTTAAGTCTATTTTCCTGACCTATAAAGATATTTTAATGTTTTTGTGGTATTCATGGAAACCAAGGGGGCTGCAATGGTGGCTTAAGTTTCATAATTATAAAATAGTTCACATTGTTTTGTGGTAACCATATAGTAGTCACATGCACCCAGATTGTTCGATCTGAATCTGTGTTTAGAGGGGATCCTCCACATGTAGATGTAGTTTTGAATTTTTTTTGACAAATAGGGAAATTTTTCTTTTTACAAAAACTTTCACATTTCATCCCCCGCCCACTATTTTCCAAACAAATCTATTTACTGCCTCACACATTGATAGCTGAGATATTTCCTCCTCTTAGAGGGGGAAATTATAGCATCTCAGATACCTCAGTGTGATGAATCATGGCAAATATTCACATTTTAATGTTGACATGGTAATGTCAATTTACACTATTGAATTGTCTACTGATAACTGTGTATTTAACTCATGTCACTCTGTATTTTATAACTGTTAGATGACTTAACAGAACTAAGAACTGAAATACTTGATATTTCTAAAAGCTGTCTCACTACAGAAAGAGTGTTATTTACCGTCCAGATCATGTTTCCTAGATCATCTGTCTCTACTCTCTCCTAAAGCTTCTGTCATTTTTCTCTAAACATATAAAGATTTGACATTTACATTTCCCATCAACAGAATAATGGGAGTAGTGTGGAACACAACTTGATCAGGGGAAGCAACTCAGTAATTGACCTTGCATTCAGTGCAGCTGCTCAGGGAGAACTGGAAACACAGTTCCTCCTGAAATGACATCAATCATAATAGTCTAGAAATCCGAAGTGTCTGTATGTCAAAACAGAGACAGTCGCTGCATTCATGGTCTCTTGAAAATGAGGACTGTACTGCTTCTTGTAAACCCAATGCACAAAGCTTAAGAGTTCTTTTCATGCATTTATATGCACAGAGAGAGAATCATTATTTTACTAATTCAACAGAGCATGATTACAATTAAAACAAGTTAAACATTAGTCAATTCCACCTCTTCATGCTTCTCATTCATCTTGTGGCCTGCTTACAACTGGTTGAAAAATGTACAGTTTCCATCATAGGATATGATCACCAAACATGATAGGCTCTTTTTAAACGCAACCATAATGAAAGACAGAGGCAGTCCAGTTCCAGTAAATGGGTACCTTGCTGTAAGGTTAAATCACAGATTTCTATAATCCCAGAGGTTTTTTTAGATGTACTCCTTTTTATTTTAGAGTTTTTAAAAGTGCTTATTTTTTAATTTGGGTGATGAATACAAACCCTAATATTTCTTTACTTTATGCTGGTTATTACAATAATAGAATACATTATGACGGGCTGTAACCCAAAAGAGTAAAAAAAGAAAAAGAAATATGTCTTCACTTGTCATAAGTAACTGTCATATTCTTTAAAAGAAGAGAGAAAACCTGACAGAGACCATAACAAAGACATATGTGTTAGGAGACTGTTTAATTGGGGGGGATCTAAACCCCTGGTCTGTTGAATATTTTGTTAGGAAAATATGAAGTTTCCAATAGTCAGCTTTGGAATATATAGGTGGGGTGGATATTTTCTGTTACTCATATTCCTTCTTTGAGTTAAACAGCTACAAAATTTGTTTTCTGTGTAATGGGAACATCAGGATTTTTTCCAGCTACTCATGTATTTTGACTTGTTACATGGTAGGAATATTGTGTAAGTACAAAAGCTCAGAGAATTCAGCCTATCTTGGTTTTCTTTATATAATATATATAGATCTATAAAGTCAACTTAGTACTCATATAAAGTGTCATGGAGGCTCTAGCCACAACGTAAGTAATGGCAATTCAAGTTTCCCCACACTACTGCATCCCTATCTGGAATAACCACTTCTAAAGGGAAGTTCTGTTCAGGTCCCATTCCTTCCTAGGTGTCTTTGCTTATTCTGTGTTTATTAATGCCTTCTGTGGTGGTCATGGGGACAGCCATGTACTGGGCATTGGATGGAAACAGTAAAGCTCTCATATAGACCAAACACATCAGTCATTAGATTCACGGTCTGATTATATGATATTGGAAATGGGATGCTTGGGGTAGAGTCATATACAAGTTTTTTAAAATCCTACAAAAACAACATAGTGTGAGTCCTAATAGTATGCTGCCATAGGCAGCCTTCCAAAATGTCATGTCAACACATTTTGTAATATGTGACATCTCTTTGTTAAATACTCTCTGGGATAATCCATCATGGAACAATCTTTTAGATAATCCTTTGTTAGCCTGGCCTTTCAGCACAAACATACTAATCAATAGAAAAGGAGTACTTGTGGCACCTTAGAGACTAACAAATTTATTTGAGCATAAGCTTTCATGAGCTACAGTGGATGCATCTGATGAAGTGAGCTGTAGCTCACAAAAGCTTATGCTCAAATAAATTTGTTAAAGTCTCTAAGGTGCCACAAATACTCCTTTTCTTTTTGCGAATACAGACTAACACAGCTGCTACTTTGATACTAATAAATGTAGAAAAGATAATACTATTGGTGGTTTGGAAAACAATGTGTACCAAAAATTATGAAGATTACTAAAGGAAACAGTCATGTGTTTTGAAGTCAGAATGAAGCAAAACTTTGTTTTTTTTGAACTAACAAAATGTACTTTCGTCCAGCTCGGTATATCCGCTGGACTCTGGCTGTATGTTTCTAATGTGTGTATTAGCAGTTCCTCCCACAGCCACGTACACTACAATCTGGTAGAAATCAGGGTAAGATGTTCAAGCACTTAAAAATTGGAGCACCTACAGCCCTATGTATTTAACAAAAACAAACCTGTACCAATATATTCAAATGACAAGTGCTTCTGGGTGCCCCGATTTCTGGGTCCCCTCCCAGACACTTGAAAAGTGTCTGATTTGCAGAAAGTGCTGAGTACCTAATGTCTGAAAATCAGGTCACTTTAAAAGTTCTTACCCGGACACCCAAATTCACTAGTCAAGTTTGAAAATCTTGGCCAAATTGTCCAGGATGTGCTTCTAGGGTGTTTTTAATGTGCATTTGCTTGTAAAACTCATTCGATTGATCTGGTGAGTTCAAAACTCAAGGGTCAGTGCTCCATTGTTTTGGGTGCTGTACAGACAAGTCACATATGACGGTTCTGACTTCAAAGGTATGACCCACAGAAGTTCTGATAAGAAACTAGAGCTGTTGATTAATCACAGTTAACTCATGTGATTAGCTAAAAGAAATTAATCGTGATTAAAAAAATTAATTGTGATTAATTGCACTGTTAAACAACAGAATACCAATTGAAATTTATAAAATATTTTTGCATGTTTTTCTACATTTTCAAATATATTCATTTCTATTACAACACAGAATACAAAGTATAGAGTGCTCACTTTATATTATTTTTATGACAAATATTTGCACTTCAAAATGATAAAAAGAAATAGTATTTTTCAATTCATCTTCTACAAGTACTCTTTTTGTAAAAGTGTAGCTTACAAATGTAGATTTTTTTTGTTACATAACTGCACTCAAAAACAAAACAATGTAAAACTTTATAGCCTACAAGTCCACTCAGTCCTCCTCCTTGTTCAGCCAATCACTAAGACAAACAAGTTTGTTTACATTTACGGGAGATACTGCTGCCCTCTTCTTATTTACAATGGCACCTGAAAGTGAGAACAGGTTTTTGCATGGCACTTTTGTAGTTGGTATTGGAAGGTATTTGCATGCCAGATACTTGCAGAGAGAAAACACCAGAGGATTTGTGTGGAATGATTAGATATACTAAACATTCGTATACCCCTTCATGCTTCGGCCACCATTTCAGAGGACATGCTTCCATCCTGATGACCTCGTTAAAAAATAATGCATTAATTAAATTTGTGACTGAACTTCTTGGAGGAGAATTGAATGTCTCCTGTTCTGTTTTACCCGTATTCTGCCATATATTTCATGTTAAAGCAATCTCGGATGATGACCCAGCATGTTAGTTTTAAGAACCACTTTCACTGCAGATTTGACAAAACGCAAAGAAGGTGCCAATGTGAGATTTCTAAAAATAACTACAGCACTTGACTCAAGGTTTAAGAATCTGAAGTGCCATCCAAAATCTGAAAGAGATGAGGAGTGGAGCATGATTTCAGAAGTCTTAAAAGAACAACACTCCAATGAGGAAACTACAGAATCCGAACCACCAAACAAGAAAATCAATCCTCTGCTGGTTGCATCTGACTCAGATGATGAAAATGAACATGGGTTGTTCCACTCTGCTTTGTATCATTATCAGTCAGAACCCATCATCAGCATGTCCTCTGGAATGGTGGTTGACGCATGAAGGGACATATGAAACTTTATCGCAGCTGGCTCATAAATATCTTGCAACGCTGGCTACAACAGTGCCATGTGAATGCCTGTTCTCACTTTCAGGTGACACTGTAAACAAGAAGCGGGGTGCATTATCTCTTGCAAATGTAAATAAACTTGTTTGTCTGCGTGATTGGCTGAACAAGAAGTAGGAATGAGTGACTTGTAGGATCTAAAGTTTTACATTGTTTTATTTTTTAATGCAGGATTTTTGTACATAATTCTACATTTGTAAGGTCATTTTTCATGATAAAGAGATTGCACTACAGTACTTGTATTAGGTGAATGGAAAAATACTATGTCTTTGTTTTTTTACCGTGAAAATATTTGTAATAAAAACAAATATAAAGTGAGCACTGTTTTAACTGAAATTGACATATTTGAAAATGTAGAAAACATCAAAAAATTTAAATAAATGGTATTCTCTTGTTTAATAGCACAATTAATCACGCAATTAATTTTTTAAATCACGCAATTAATCGTGATTAATTTTTTTGATTGCTTGACAGCCTTATAAGAAACTGGTCTTTATTTCTTGGCTGAGTCACCTGACATGGGTCAGGGTTACGAGAGGTGTTCTCTGATGCTGGTTATAGCCATCCTTTGTTGAATCCTAGAAGTCAAGAGGTGATCTTGCAGGGAATAGGCTATATGCTTTAACTATTGATGTTCCTCTAAACGGTCTACTACATAGATATTTTAGTGTTTTCAACAATCTATGATCAGAATTATCCACTTTATTTTGGACATTTCTTTACTGGGGCCTGATCCAAAGCCCACTGAAGTCTGTGGATGAACTCCCAGTGACTTCAATGGGCCTGGGAA
Organism: Lepidochelys kempii; assembly: GCF_965140285.1. Taxonomy (NCBI): domain Eukaryota; kingdom Metazoa; phylum Chordata; order Testudines; family Cheloniidae; genus Lepidochelys; species Lepidochelys kempii. Next base: position 64,013,458 of record NC_136382.1, read on the forward strand.
TGATTGAAGATTTGTGTGGATAATGAGAACATCTGCAGGTAAACTGGGTAGAAATGATTAGGGGGAGAACCAACCAATAATTGATTAGGGTTAGGAATCACCTTCTCTTAAATGCACGCTATTCCATAATAATGCACTATGGGGTGTTATGTACCTTCCTTTAAAGAACATTCTATTGGCTGCTATCAGAGACTGGATAACAGTCTGGACCCTCTCTTCATAAAGGGCTGGGGAAAGGGGGTTGTCCCCTCACTTTACCAGACATTAGGAAGCCTCATCCCCATTTTCCTGCTTCAGGAGATGATTTCCCCTAAATCCACTTGCAGTGCCAATTTATCAGGGCTCTGGGTTCCTGCCAAATTTTAACAAAAAGGACGTTACCTCCTCACCTGGTGTTGCTGCAGGGAAGATGAAGAGCCCCACACTGGCCAGGTCAGTCTGGCAGTGAGGGAAAAATTCCTTCACAGCTTCAGAAAGGTGACTAGTGCAATGACCCCAAACCCACTCCTCCTCCAATCCCAGGGGCTGGAGCTGTTTCTCTGCGCTTCCTCACTTCTACGGTGCTCTTTTTTTCCCTGCATGTCCCCGCGTTGACACTCACACCCTTCCTGGTGGCCACTTCCTTGGCCTGCAATGGCCCTTCTCAGCCTGCATCTTCTCCCGACTCCCCGCTGGGTGTTCTGTGACATAGACCTCTGGCCAAGTCATAAAAAATTCTAACCCCCTTCCACGATAGCACAAACGAGTCCAAATAGTCGACCAAACAAATCTTCAAACTAATTGGCCTTCCATCCCTCCCAACTTCACTGTAGTTTCCTAGTTCCCCACACAGGAGTCTTATCTGCACTTGTACTGTTCTTCCTCCATTGTTTCCTGTCTGTTAAACTCTATGCTTGTGTTCTCATCCATTTTTCTGGTTAAGAATAAGGGCCCTCCAGCTCAGTTGGAGGAGAGCTGTCAGAGAAGCAGGACGTCTTCCCACCTGCTGCTGGAGCTCGGACCTGACAGAGGCCGCTACAGCACCAGAGAGACTGCCAGAACTGCGAGGCACCGGGAACACCGAGGAGCTGCTGGGACTGCCACTAGCTGTTTACCCCAGTGAGACAAACAATGACCCTGGCACCCAGGTACTCCCTGAATGGGAGTGTAGGAAGGAGCCCAGGGAAGCTGAATAGGGTTTTGCTGTGTTACTGACTGCAAGCCGTGTCTCAGCCGGATTTTCCTGCTGACCCAGTGGCAGACCACTCCACCACTGTTAGGGCCCTGGGCTGGGACGCAGTGGAGTCGGGTGGGCCTGCGTCCTCCTACCTCCCGCCCCTGGGGGTGGCATCTTCCCCACCTTTCAGCCAAGAGGCCTGCACTGGTCTGTCACCTGCCCAAGCTAGGATGCCAGACAGTTTTGCTGTCTGTCCTGCCAGAGAGCTGATCCCCATAGACTCACTGCTGCTCTGCCTGACTGCAGGCCAGAGCCATTAACTGTTTGCTGCCCTGCCCTGGCTGAGAGCCGGGGGTCACAGCCCCAGTTGCTGCCCAGCCTGGACTGCAGAGTTGGGCCTATTTTCTCCTGAACTGAGTTGCTCCAGAAACATTGTAGTGAGGGGGCATGGTCTCCCTCCCTGACAGACGGGGAGAGAGCCGCCACCACCTTACATTGTCCTTGGTCTTCCTCTTGCTTCTCATTTATTTGTAAAATGCTTTCTTGTTACCCTATATATCCCTGGCTACTTTAACCTTGTTTTGTGCCCTGGACTTTATAATTTTGTCCCTACATGCTTGTGTTGTGTTTTTTTTATATTCATCCTGTGTAATTTGACCTAGTTCCACTTCTTGTATGACATTATAGATAGGTGCATAAGGAAATGGACATCCTGTTCCTTACTGTGATTTGGTGGTCTATAGCTAATATCCCATCTTCTGCTTTATCTGTTAGAACATGGATCCATAAGAATTCAAAATAATTTTCTTCCAAGTTATCAGTGGCTTGAAAACAGGTAATACCATTTTTGACATAAGAGTGCCACACCCCATTCTCTTTTGCCCACTTGATCCTTTTAATGGTTATAACCTATTTAGACTTTAACATTCTAACCATGCAAATCATTTTACCAGATTTCAGTAATACCGACTAGGTTGAATTTATACTCATAAATGAGCAATCCCAATTCCTCATGTTTGTTACCAGGCTCCTAGTATTGGGGTATAGGCAACTAAAGTATTTCTTCTGTTCATATCCTTTGGTTCCTTGATTAATTTTGTTCTCAACATCTCAATTTTGTTCTGAGTGCTCATATCTTCCCTCCTTTTGCCCTCCCTTTTGCTATTAGTCTAAGATGGGAATGATTGCACATGTATTTAAGTGACAGAGGGATTTCTTCTTTCTGGACATATTGTAAAAGTTAAGTACTAGTGTCCTAAAGCAGACCGTACTTTTCACTTTATTCATCAGGAGCAAAAGCACAGAGAGTAGGGATGGGTTGTCTTCTCAGAGGAGAATACAAAAAAACTCCTTCAGCATAATCTTCTCATATTGTTGGTTCCTCTTCTGTCTCTTTATGAGGACCCTTAGGGCCACTGTGTATACTTGTGTGATTGAGTTTGCGCCTGAAATATCCGTTTGCATACTATGTTTAAAAAAAGTCTATTTTTATTCCTATAGTTAGCATTACTGTTTTAAAAGGTAAGTAAACACCAGCCATTGCTCAGTGCCTACAAAGTCAATGAGGATCCAAATAAAACCAGACAGGTTTTGAGCAATATATTGTCCTTTATTGCAGTGTAATGATCCATGGCTGCATACTACAGACGCCATTGTCATCAGCCAACTCATTCATGACTCATTCCCAGCACTGAAAATACAGACCTCTTCCTGATAATCTAAAGGAGCAGGTCAACCAATTTGGGCATCAGCTAAACCTATGTCTATCCCATGAGCAGTCCAACATAGTCTGTTCCTCAGAGAGCAGTGGTAAACATAAGCACCAGCCAGCACATTGCTCCTGCCCTATTAAAGTTTGAGAGAGCCAGAAGAACTCTCATACATATAAAGATTGGGATATTCTTTGTGTAAGGGGACTGTTGCCCCCTCGCTAACATTCAGTGGGGGTGTTTTGGTTAGCTAGCTCCCAGTACTAAAAGGGGAAGGGTCTATGGGAAATCAGTACCCTGAGACTGATAGTCCCCAGGAACAATGGGGAGAGGCCAATGCTCCAAGGCAGCCTGAATGACAGGGCAGGCAGGCTAATCAGGGAGTCAGGAGGCCAGGGAGGTCCCATCCTTCATGTGAGCTGGAATTGCCTGGGTCAGACAGAGTGGGGCCGAGCTAAGGAGAAAGCAGCGGCACAAGCTGAGCTGGGGAACAGAACTGTGCCAGATCCAGAGAGAGCAGACCCTGTCCTGGGAGCAGAGCTGCAGCCCCAAAGCCAGAGGCACAGCCCAGAGAGAGCAGACTTGCCCTGGGAGGAGCTGAGCAACCAGAGCCAGAGGGGCCAGAAAAGCAGCCCAGGAAGCAGGTCAGTGCTGGGAGCAGAGTCACAGAAGCAGCCTGCAGAGCAGACCTGTCCTGGGAGCAGAGCTGTAGTAACCAGAGGCAGAGTGGCCAAAGAAGCAGCCCAGGGAGCTGGAGGCAGAACAGCAGCAGCAGCAGTGCAGAGACCGAGTGGTGCAGCTGGGGCTGGAGCAGTCTGGAGCTGGGTGCGGTGAGCAGCTGGGGAGAGCGAGGGGGACCCTGGGCAGCAGGCCCAGCACAGGGAGACGCCTCAGCCAAGAGGCTCTGCAGGCCAGGCTTGGATCGTAACCCCGACAGGGCGGGAGCCACACTGGGAAGAAGGGTCCTACCACTTAGAGCCTGAGAGCCAGGGCCTGAGAAGGCGGCCTGGGACTTACAAGGAACAGACTGTGAACTGCCCTGACATTCCAGAGACGCTGTTTGTGATGTTCCCTGCCACAGAGCGGGTTGATGTGTTTCCTTTAACCTTTCCCATTTTTCCTTATTCTTTTTAAAATTAATTGTTGATTAAATAACTTAAATAACTTAAATAAATTTAAATCAGAGAAGTGCCCAGTGTAGAGAGAGTACCCCGGAGTGGGGACACCCTAGCCCCTGTTCTAGGTGACAACAGCAGGGTTGGGGGTGGAGCCCCCCAGGAATCCTGGGCCCAGCCTTGTTGGGGTTACGAGGACTCTGCCACACAGGAGAGCGGAAGGGGAGTCCTCAAGGGCAGGGAGGCCACTGGGTAAAGGAAGTGGGAGCGAGGACTCAGATCCTTTCGCTAGCCCACTTCACCGGGGTAGTGCAGAAGCCAGGAAAGTTTCCCACAATAGCAGGACTATTCCCCCGCTTACATTTGGTAATCTCTCCCCCCCCTCCCCAAAACCAAACCAAATCAAAACACCAGTAAGAACAACAAAAAACACCTGGATTGTTTTATACTTGAAGAATCTACGAAGCATGCTTTCCTCTAACACCATAGCACTGGAAAGCTTTTTCAAGAACAGATTATTGTAAAAATAACATTTCTTACATCTATAATGCTGGTCATGTCAGTGTCAATGTAGGTTATTCTTGTTATCTTAGCTGTGTGAATTAGATCTCCAAACCATGCTTCAAAGACAATTTTCCACTTATGAAACATTGGGGAGGAAGGATGGTCTTGTGTTTAGGGCAATGGAGCAGGACTCAGGAGATCTGGGTTCAATTTCTGGATCTGCCACACACTTCCTGTGTGACCTTTGGCACCTTCCTGGTGACCTTCCTGTGTCTCTTTGTGCCTCTTTCCAAGTTTGTTTAAAATAATTATAATAATTAAAAAAAGAAACTTCCTTTGTTTGTCTTGTCTATTTAAATAGTCTCTACCCTGAAGCAAAAAGAAAAGGAGTACTTGTGGCACCTTAGAGACTAACCAATTTATTTGAGCATGAGCTTTCGTGAGCTACAGCTCACTTCATCAGATGCATACCATGGAAACTGCAGCAGACTTTATATACACACAGAGAATAGGAAACAATACCTCCTCCCACCCCACTGTCCTGCTGGTAATAGCTTATCTAAAGTGATCATCAAGTTGGGCCATTTCCAGCACAAATCCAGGTTTTCTCACCCTCCACCCCCCCACACAAATTCACTCTCCTGCTGGTGATAGCCCATCCATACAGACTAACACGGCTGTTACTCTGTACCCTGAAGCAGTTGCAAAGTGTTTGCACATTGGGCTCTGGACTGGTTTGTTCTATGGGGCTCTGCTCCCTGTTGGGGCCTCTAGAGATCACTTTGGGCAAGTGAGAGGACGTATCAAAAATGTGTTCGCTACATTGAATGATGATGAAACCAGAAGTCATTAGCAGTGACTAGTAGTAGCTTTATTTGTAAAATGAGATGTTATGGCTCTTGAAAACTTCTCCTTTAATTCAAGGTCTCATTCTCATGAGACTACTTTCATTACTAACCATGCCATAATATTTACATTAGCTGCATGGAGGCTTTCACTTAGGAAATAGACGGCTGATATGCTTCGACATCTGGCAATGATTATTTAGAGGGAATCTGACATCTGAGAAAAACCCAGTGCAATATTTTAACTGAGGTGGAGTAGAAAGAAATTAACTTAAAATGACATAGTGCTCAGCTAGTCAGTGTTGAGTATCAACATGTAGTTTATCTTGGTGGCTATTTAAGTACAAGAATATTGCAATATTGGAACAATAATAAATTAATTGTATTTGTTTATGTTGTTTTTAATACATAAAAAGTGCCTATTCCAGAGCTTTAGTGATGAAATCCTGGCTCCATTGAAGTAAATGGGAATTTTGCCATCACAATTTCACCCTAGGTGTTTTATCTATCACTAAAAACATAGCAGTTGTCCAAAAGGATCAGACCAGTGGTCCAACCAGTCCAGAGTCCTGACTCTGAGAGTGGCTGATACCATCTGCTTTAGAGGAAGGGGCCAGATGCTCTGCAATAGGTAGTCATGGAATAACATCTCTGGGAGATTTTTTCCTAACCCCCATTATGAGGGGTTTCAGAGTAGCAGCCATGTTAGTCTGTATTGGCAAAAAGAAAAGGAGTACTTGTGGCACCTTAGAGACTAACCAATTTATTTGAGCATGAGCTTTCGTGAGCTACAGCTCACTTCATCGGATGCATACCATGGAAACTGCAGAAGACATTATATACACACAGAGACCATGAAACAATACCTTCTCCCACCCCACTGTCCTGCTGGTAATAGCTTATCTAAAGTGATCATCAAGTTGGACCATTTCCAGCACAAATCCAGGTTTTCTCACTCTCCGCCTCCCCACACACAAACTCACTCTCCTGCTGGTAATAGCCCATCCAAAGTGATCACTCTCTTCACAATGTGTATGATAATCAAGGTGGGCCATTTCCTGCACAAATCCAGGTTCTCTCACTCCCTCACCCCCCTCCAAAAACCACACACACAAACTCACTCTCCGGTAATAGCTTATCCAAAGTGACCACTCTCCCTACAATGTGCATAATAATCAAGGTGGGCCATAAGTACTCCTTTTAACCCCCATTAGTTAGTGTTTGGCTTATGCCCTGAAGCGAAAGGGTCCATATCTTTTCCAAGGGTCTTGGCTTTCTTTGTCTCTTAGCGAGTGTCAGATAGTCTATACAAAAAGAAAACCAATCCATCAGCAGGTCCTGTTCTGCCGAGGGAAACCAACCAGTCCTGAGAAAGAGAACAACTCCTACTCTCCCCAAACAGCTCAAAAAGTCTGGGGTTTAAAGATGAAATGTTGTATAGGATAAAGCAGCATGTGACGTGTACAAGCATCAGCTGTTTGTCCCAGATACATTGAAAAAGGAGGTTGTGAGGGTATGTCACCATTTTAAAACTGCTTGGACATTTTGGGGTTGCAAAAACCTTAGCCAAGCTAAGAGAAAATCTGTCTTGGGTAAAATGCAGGCAGGATATAGAAAGGTGGTGCAGGAAATGTGATCCTTGTAAGGCAAAAAGAGTCCAGCTAAGACAGGGAGAGCCCCTATACAGCAGTGTCTCCGGGGTTCATCAATGGAGCTCACTGCTGTTGACTGTGGTTGGGCCTTTCTGGCACTCAGTATTTGTTGGTAGCTATAGACTACTTTACAGCATGGCCCGAAGCTTACCCAATAACCCACCAAGAGTCCGTGACATTTGCAGAGGTTCTAGTGAATGAATTCTTCACCAGATTTGGATGCACACAGCTCAAGGGAGAGATTTTGAATCCAAACTGTTTCAGCAAGTTTGTGAGATTCTAGTGATCCACAAAGCTTGCATCACTCTAGCACATGCACAACCTGATGGGATGCTGGAAAGGTTCAATTGGATACTTCCTGTGACTTCTTCAGTGGCCAGTATGGTTGACCCCAGGGCCTGGCCAGCTGCTTCGGCAGCCCTGGGGACAGTCACACCAGCTGGTGCTAGAGTGGCTCTGCAGAGAGCAGCTTGGGCGGTCTCTCAGCCAGCCGCACCGGCAGTTGTTCTGGTGGCCCTGGGCAGCTGCCCCAGGGACCGCCCGAGCACCTGCCAATGCAGCTGGCCCCGGAGCTCCTGCTTTCGGCAGCAGACAGAGCGGCTGCAGCCCCCCTGGGTTCCCCTCTTCCCGGCGGTGGCCAGAGTGGCTGCAGGACCCCTGGGGCTCTCCCTCTCCCGGCAGCAGCCGGAGTGGCTGTGGGCCTCCCAGGGCTCCCTCCTCCCCTCCCTCCCCCGGGGACTCCCCTTTTGGCGGGAGCCTGGAACAACAGCAGGCCCCCTGGGGTTCCTCCCCCATGGCGGGCCCCTGGCTTTCGCCCTGCAGTCTCCCTCCCCCAAAATTCAATCTTGAGTATTTTTAGTAAAAGTCATGGACAGGTCATGGGGCCATGATTTTTTGTTTTTTGCCCATGACCTGTGCATGACCTTTACTAGAAATACTCATTATTAAATCGTAGCCTTAGTTATAAAGCTTTAGCTTTTTGAATATGAACATCACAGTCATGAAATAATTATTGTCTGAAGACCCCCCATAATTCCCCACACCTATGAAAATTTACATTGATAAAAATTGAAAAGAAAAGCTTAAAAATAAATGTTGATATTATCCATCAAAATTATATATATCTATAAACAAGCTAATTTTGTCACGTGTATGTATACCACAGGGCATAGGATTTCCTTATACTAATTCCTGCTTCAAGTCCAAAATCTGTGGTTGAACTCGAGCATATCATTCAGAAAAGCTTTCCATCTTGATTTTAAAATGTCAGTTCAATCGACAAGGGCCCTCTCCTTGGTGGCTGAAAGGAAATCTGGCAAGGAGCGCAAAACCCCAGATAGATTTAGATGGGGGTAAAATCCATATGGGTTGGGGATGTGAGCCTGTCCTGACAAACAACACTATGTAAATAGTTAAACTTGTATCAGTTGTATCATTATCACATCTTTCTTTATCCCCCATGAGTAAACCTGCACAATCTAAACAAAAATAGAGCTCCTACCATACCTTCAGATAACCCCTCCTCCTTGAGAGAATAAAAGAATTTGTGCTTTTTTGTCACATCTGCTTTTTTACCATTATCTATTAATGCTGCAGTGTAAATGTTCACATACAAAATACAGAGAGAATCCAAGTCACTGCCCAAAAAGACTTTCACTCTGGCTCTGTCCATGACGAACATGCTGAGAAGACAGGAAAATGTCATGGATTTTGAGGAGGGAGTTGAAGGAGAAAACATGCAGGGGCGGGGGAAGGAGGGTTTGTCAGGTGAAGAGTGGAAAGGCTATTTTATGTGTAGGAGAAAATATGAAAGAACAGAGAACCTGACAGTGGGAAAGGGAGATAAAGGAAAAAGGAATGTAGAAAGTGGCTGGATAAGAAGAGGGTTTAAGAGAAGAGATTTACTAGGGACAAAGCTGTGCAGGTCTTTGATGATGAGGTTGAGTGAAAGGGAGTAAGTGAAAGGTTTCCAGGAAGAGCGATGTAGTCAGAACAACGTGTGTGAGCGTGACTTTAGCAGCTTTATTTTGGACAAGACCCAGAGTGGGTGGTAAGCAGGGAGATCAGAGGAGACCCAGGTTAAAGGAACAAAAGTAGGAAATGTCTAGGGAACAACAATGGGAAAAGGGAAAGGATGTCTCAAGCCCAGAACTGGGTAGACTTCAGTTTTTAGTAATTGAGTCATCATTCATACTTGTCAGATGTTTTGTGTCTCTTACAGATTGCTCATAAAAAATTGCCTCCATTACTCCTTTGGGTGTTTGTTAATTGTATTGCGCTATGGTGAAACTATGAAATTCACCTTTGTGCAGAGGGCTGGTGCAAGACAGCACTGAAGTCCCACTTAATCCCTATTTTGAGGACTTAAATCATGCAAAGGCACAGGGTTGCACTATTTGCACCGTCACTTAAGCCACATGGTATAGTTTTTGCTCTCAGACTGGGTGACTCCTGGTACGCTCATGCGGCCCTGCTGCCTTGTTTGCAAAGAGTGACATTAAGTTGGCCTTCCATCTCCTGGTCCACCTAGTGGACTGAAGCCTTCTGGGCTTTTCCTTCAATGATCTGTTTTATGTGGACAAAGCAGTGTCCATGGCCTGTTTTATTTTGGGCGCAGCCTTTGAAAAATTCAGTACAGTGCTGGACTGGGCAGTCAGGAGGTGCCCAGGATGCCAACAGATGACACATTACTTGGATGATTTTCTGTTTGCGGGCAGGGCTAGGGCAAATGAGCATGAGGGGGCTGCTTTGGATTTTTCAGATGGTTACTGGTGAACTGGGTATTCCACTTACTGATGAAAAAACTGAGGGACCAGAGTCCATGTTGATGTACTTAGTAACTGAACTCAACATGGTCTAAAGGCAAACCTGCCTTCCTTGGGACAAGCTCACAGCACTAAAACTTCTGGTTGTTACTGTCAGCAAGGCCAAAAAGGTTTGTCTGAGGGATCTCCAATCCTTGTTGGGCCATTTGCATACAAAGTCATAGCCCACAGGTGTGCCTTCTGTGCACGGTTTGCTACTGCTGCTAGTCGGGTATGGGTCCCATCTGACTTTATATGGGTCATTTTGGAGCTGATGGAAGACCTGGCATTGTTTCCTCACTCACTGGCTGAGGATATGGATTTGCAGGCACAGCACTATGCACTGGGCATTCAAGAGAGCGTGTAATTGAGAGAGAGGTCTTGGGAGGTTTGTGATTTGGTCTTGGCACAGCAGACGGGTTATATACTGGGGCCAGCTCATGCCCCTCCTGCATGGGCTGGTAGCCTGGGAGGACACACCAGACATCATCATTATCCACTTAGGAGAGAATGACCTTGGAATGTGTGACAGGATCCCCAGCATACAACCTGGAACGGTGGGACTGCTGTGCCCGCTTAACTCTCCAGCTTGCCTTGTCTCTCACAGAGCTATGTTAGTGACAAGCAGCAACCCCCACTCCCAGACACTGTGGTTACTCAGTCATCAACATGTGGAGCCCCACACCCAGCTAAATTGCAGGAATGCTGCATGAGCCACTTGTGAATCATACAGAGAGTGGCACCAGCCAATCACTCCAGTTCCCAGGCTTGCACCCCAGAAATATACCATCTTATACTGCTCAAGAATCCCTTGGACAGTGCAAGCTCATTAATCAGTTCACCACTCCAACAAAGGGTAGTGGACGTGCAACAGCCCTTGTTAACTTCAGTTTAGATTCTCTAAGTACTTCAACCAAAGCCACACTGTTTTAGATAATAAATCTATTTTATATTTTAACTACAGAAAGAGAGATTTTAAGTGATTTTAAGTAGCAGGCACAGAGATCAAAGTTGGTTACATAGAAATAAAAATAAATTTGCAGTAATTCTACAGATTAAGCAAGATTTGAATCAAGCTATCTCTCACCCTAATATCTGTTACAGGAAGTGCACAGTTCTAAATATACAGGCTGGATTCCCTTCCCAGGCTGGGACCAATCTCCCCAGTTCAAATTCTTTGTCTTCCAGATGATCTTCCCCGTGTTGATATGGGGGAGGAGAGAGGCCAAGTGATGATGTCACTGTCCATCTTTTATACTTTCTTTCAGCTGCTAGAAAGATCCTTGCTGTGACATGGGCAACTGGCCGCCCACACTGCGTATGTGCCCTCTCTAAGGAGCCTCTGGGAGAGTGGATTCTTCTTGATGGTCCAGCAATGCCTATCTGGCCAGTGATGGTTGCTCCTTTGTCCCTACTGAAAGGCCAGCTGTGGGCGTCTCCCAACCTCACAACACAACACTTATAGCAATACTTCATAACTTCACCTACAATGATAGTACATACAATCCAACAGGATATTAATGTTCAACCAGTCAAGACTTCTTAAATGATACCACACAAGGCATACTTTGCACAAAACACATCATAATCATATGACAGTGGTGAATACGCTAGGACGGAGCGGGGAATCCAGGATGCTACTTTGAGGTACAGAGTGTCACAGAATGTGCTCTGGCCTCAAACTGATTTTGAAGTCTAAATGGGATATTGGACAGCTGGCAAACACGTTTCCTGGCGTGGGGATAGTAGGGTTGGAGGCACTGGCCTACAGGGTTTAGTGCACTGCTGTACAGCAGCAAAAGGTGGATGGGCCTGGAAGAATGCCACCCAGTAAATAGAGACATCGCTGAAGCCCAGAGGTGGCATGGTTATCAGACATGGCCGCATAGTCCAGAGTGCGGCTGAGCTTTATTGAGAGGATGGAGTGCACTTCTCAGCTAAGTGCCAATTTGTTCCTGACTCATCTTGGTATTGGGTTGGCTGAACTTTTAGGTGGAGGGTGGAGTGGAGGCAGCCAAGCTGATGCTGGCACGTCCTTGTGGCAGGTGGTTTAGGTTCCTGATTCAAAAAGGTAGCATAGTGGCCTTTCCTACAAAATGGGTGCACCGTGTCCAACCCCCTGGAAGCAAATTCACACCGGGGGCAGGCACTATTCTGGGAGGACCACGCTGCCAACATGCTCGACAGCAGTGCTGGCTGATGATCATGGTGTTCTCTTACCTCAACCCCTAAAAAGGAGAGGGTTGCCAGTGGGTGAGTGGTGGGGCTCAGAGACCCTCCTAATGTGATGATTGGTTTCTCCTGGGGTGGAAACCCCCAAGAACTGACAAAGGATCAATGGAGTATGAATGAGTGCAGTGGGCTGTCCCCTCGCTATGAACGTTGGATATAATTTTACTAATAAAATTATGGCCTGGTTAAAGCCCATTCCACGTGTCCTTGGCTTCTTCCACACAGTGAGCACACAACTCATGACCCTTCAATGTATCTGTTGTTGGAATGTCAGAAACACCCAGCAACGTGGCTAGTCTCTGATTAAGGCCCATTAAACATCAAAGTATTGCAAGCTATGCTACATCCCTTTATTCATCAGTAGATTGACTGACAAACCTTAGGGCATGAGCACAGTGTTTATGCAGAATTTAAGTGCGGTATCCCCATTTTATGGATACTAATCTACTTTTAATTGATGCTAAATTTCCCGCTCTGATTTAGTAGTTTCTGTGTTTCATGACCTTCCCTTGGTCTTTATGTCTGTCTGTCCTTTTCTAGGTGTTCTCTCATAATGTAACTCCCCCATTGCAACTGTTGTAGTTTTGCTTAGGGATTGTTAAATTGCTCGATTAATTTACACTGGCTTTATGCAGAAAAATCAAAAACTACAGTGGTGAAGCAGGACATGGCTGCTACTTCACTGTGAGCACTGTGCTAGCAGCTGCAGCCCATCTGAGAAGACACCTAGATTGGGTGAGGTTAAACATTTCATCTTCAGTCGAGTACCCTTTAACTTGGGCTTTGCTTCCCTCTGCAGGATTTGGCCTCTAGGGAGGAACTGGGTTGATAAGATTGTTCACTGAGCATATCCACATCCAATTCTTATAAAGCAGTTCGTTCCCTTTTTACTGAACAGGCTGCAATCAGTTTGCCAAACTATTCATCCAACCCTAATAGGAATGAGCATGGAGTAAAGTCAAAGCAGCAGCTCTGGCTGGGTAAGGCTGCTCTGGTTTTATGTGCGAAGAATTAGGATCATGTTCATCTGTTTCGTCATTTGCGACTAGCGTTGTGCTAGGCACAGCTGAGAACAGAAGTCAGAGAAGCGCTGTTCATATGGTATGTATGTTGTATGCCACCTGCTGAGTGTAAGACTCTATTCTTTAGAGCTCATGCTCATTTTTAATGTTCAAGATACAAAATTCATCCACTTGTTTGAGTGGACGCATCATTCTTTCAAAGGTGGATGGCTCATTGGAGGGGGTCTCCATCAACTCCATGATATCTGTGCTTCAGTAACTTTAAAATCTGGAGGTGCCTGCAGGCTGTAGGAAAGCCTGACAACGATGAAGGCCTCATCTATCGCTATTCTGCTATTTCTATACTCCCAAAAACTCTGAAATTAAAAAAAAAAATCTGAGAATGTTACTTCAAGAAAAACCCATCTGATTGATCTTTTTATATCTGTGGTCCTCAACCTTTTCAGATGACTGTACCCCTTTCAGGTATCTGAGTTATCTTGTGTACGCCAAGTTTCACCTCATTTAAAATCTTGGGCTTCGGCTTCAGCCCCACTCAGCAGGGCTCGGGCTTCAGCTTTCTGCCCTCAAGCCAGTGAGTCTGACACCTGCCCTGGAAACCCCATTCAAATGAACTTGCTCACAGTTTGAGAACTGCTGATATAGTATACAGAACTGTATAAACAGGTCATTGCCTGTATGAAATTTTAGTTTGTACTGACTTCGCTAGTGCTTTTTATGTAGCCTGTTGTGAAACTAGGCAAATATCTAGATGAGTTGATATAGGCCCTGGAAGACCTCTGCATACCCCCAGGTGTACATGGTTGAAAACCACTGGTTTGTAGGATGACTTTATTACAAATACTTACACAGTTCAGCCATTTTGGCGGGGGGATTAATTTAGTGCCAGCAGGTCTGGCTTCCATTCATGGAACCAGAGAACCCACCCTTTGAATTCCTTTAAAACAATCCAAAACAAAGATACAGTAAATCACTATTACACAAATGCAACTGTTTTCTGCTACATTACCTTCAGAAAGACTTAACTTCCACCAAAGACAGCCATGCATGCATTTGATTGATATAACTGGAGGATCAATGCTCTGCTATAAAAAGCATTACTCTGTGTTTGGATTCCCCTTTCTCCCATCCCAGTGCTTCACAGTAATAAAATTGTGAACATGAAAAAATGACCTCAAAATACCTTGTCTCCTGGATTTCAAGCCCTACTTTTTAAGGGAAAAATACTGTTTGTTTGCTATATAGGTTAAATGTCATCTGTCTACTGTCTGGCATATTTTTGTAGTTAGAGAATGACTTCACTACAATGGATTTTTGAATGTAAAATTTTAAAGCATGACCCTTCTTCACCTGAATAAGTCCATTGAAATGTATAGGATTGCTCATATGAGTATGGGTTATTCAAATTAAAGACCCTAAATATCACTTTAATTCTAGCATTGAGGCTACACCAACTCTTGTTGTCTTTGCATATTTGTCTTTGTCACTCTTGTCTTTGCATATTTTCAGTATAACTCAGACCTTTTAACCTCCAACACTATAGAAGTTGTAGGAGAACAGTGGTGTTATTCAGAGCTATATGGTTGTTTTCAAGGTCTACATACATACTTTAAATTGTTAAATATACTTACAATTTTCCAATCCAGCAGTCGTGGGAGTTTTCCTCCTTGTCCTGCCTGTTACAGCTGCCATGTTAAATTTACTCAGATGCTCTGAAAAGGGCATAGATTGTTCACCACTGGCAGGTGAAAACAGGAAATGAAAATATTGACTCAAGACTTTTACAGGACAATTAAACAGCTAATGAAAGGCCTTCAGTTCCTGAAAGCACAGTGACCAGGAAAGTAGGACTGAGTACTTCAATTTGATCCTCATTTGATTCCTACTTTTGACACTGACATGCGTTGGCTGTGGAATTAGTAATGCTATAGTGCAGAGGATCATGAGTAGCAGTAAAACAGAAGAATGTTTCCTGAAGTACTTCTCATTCCAAAGAGACAGTCTGACCCTTTATTTTTATTCTTCCAGAGAGACGGTTAACACTGCATTTACTTTTCCTTTGGATAGGCTGTAGCAGAAAGGCTGAATGCAAAACAATACATGCAATATTATTACTCCACAAGGGCGCCATCATACTGCATGGGCACAGCCTCAACGTATGGGGTGGTTCCTCAGGGGAAGTTCCAGGAGGAATTCTGTCTCACAGATGTAGGCTGTGCCGAGTCGAACTAGTAGAGAACCACTGCACCTCTCCATCGTTATTCCACCCAGAGCCTGCTGGGGTAGTTCTCCTACTGCTGTACTCCTTTAGCATGCTAGCCGCAGTACACTTTATAGGCTGGTGGGAGGCAGGGAGGAAAGAGCCATGGTCTCACTTCTTCCTATTCCTTCTGGAGTGTCTTGCTCCTCAGGGGTATGCAGAGATGGCTGTGCATGTGTGCTGGGCAGCAAAGGGAACTGGAATAGTGCCCAGTTGCTGTGGAGGAGCTCCAGGGAAGGTGCTCCTTACTGTCTGTTCCCATCCCACTTGTGCCAATACTAGACAACTGGGCCCAGTCTGCCCCCAAGCTAGAGCTTATAAACACCTTGGTTCCTGTACCAAAACTGATACGTTAGAATCCCTGTGACTGCTACTTTAAGACTCTAAAAAGAGGTCCAATAAAAGATATTACCTCTCCCATCTTGTCTCTCTAATATCCTGGGACTATCATGGCTACAACAACACTGCATACTTTAACCATTATTAATCTTAATGTAACTTACTGATAAATCTGTGTGCTCATCCTGGTGCACTACTGCCTCCTATTCCACTGTAGCAATTTTAACTTAGAGCAGTGGTTCTTAACCTACCTACCATTGTGGGCTGCATATGCAGCTCTCTGTGTTATGTGGGCCGCATCCACACAATATAGATACTAGCTGTATAACCCTGAGGATGTCACATGGGCTAGAGCTCTGTGCTGATTGAGCTGTGGGTTGAGAACCACTGACTTAGAGTGGTGCTCGGGCTGATCCAAACTGCAGTCTGGCCATCACAAGCAGGCCAAATACCACTGTGGTTATGAGCATGCACAAATGAGTGAGGGGTGATGGATGCTGGGTGGTGAGCAAAGGAGGACATCACCTGGTCTGGCTGAGCCAGAAATCTTAACCTTTTGTAGCAGGTTAACTTGGCATAGTTGCTCACAAATGTTAGGAAACCACTGGCCTAAGCGGGGGATCTCACACTTTTATAGTATGGCCCATATGTTAATAGAAATATTGTTTGTGAACAAAATTCTACCCTGAAGTCAATGGAGTTACAGCATCATAAGACTAGGTTTAAGAGATTGAGAACCTCAGTGTTATGGTTGGCCCTGGAGAAGAAAAATTTGGTGATGCTGCATTAAAAAAAGAAGAATGTCCCAGGTAGTCCTAGAAGCAGGCCAAGAAATACTTTTCAAACAATAATTAATACCTTTTGCATTACACAGGCTCCCGTTTAGTTGGAAGAACGTACCTTCAGTTGAACTACACTAATTTATACCAGCTGAGTATCTAACACACGATTTCTGAAATGAAATTTTCCTTTTTATAGCAATGATTTTAAATTGTGAGAGTGGGTATGTGTGTATAGAGGGGGAGTTCTGCTTCATGAAATTCAAAACGTCACCAGGTCCCGTTAGTGAGAGGAATGAAGTTAACTAAGGCCCATTTCTTGACATTGGTAAGATAGAAATAAGGAACTAGGGCATAATATACTTCAAGCTTATAGGCCTAGATGTTCCAATCTCCTCATATAGGCAGAAGGGTGGTAATGTGTGGGATTACGAGCTGCAGAATTGTGTGGCACTGTATAATGTTTAAAGTACCCCAAGCATACATATCCATCCACAGAAATCCCCTGTGATAGAAGAACCTGGGTAATCAGTTGGAGGAAGTGGATATGGGGATCAACGACTCAAAATAGCCTAGTCATTTTGGAACAGGCCCTAAAGCCAAAGCAATGTACCATGGATATTAAGCATTAATTGCTGACCACCATTAATTCCCTGACTACAGGGAAAGGGGCTTTAAAATATTCAGTTTTATTGGGTTTAGATTTGGAGTAACTTTGTCCATCTCACCGGTTTTATGTGGAGAGTTGAGGTGTACCCTGCTACTTCTACTGCAGTCTCCATCCCTTACGGACTTTCTGGCTTGCAGCACATTGACAAGGTATACGGGTGCAGAAGCTGATGTCAACCAAGGAGTCAATCTGAGACTACTGTCTCTTTAAGAATTTCCAAAGGAACTAGGGCATTTGAACTAACTTGGGATTAAGCGTTATTACTGGGTAACAAATTGAATAGCCAAGACTTTGGGCCAGGGAATTGTGAGATCATAATTTTGGCTAGACCAGTTTGTACTGTCTATGCCTATAGAATATATACTAGAAACTGTGTTAAAAACTCAGTCAGGAAAGGCAGAGTAGTTTAATGATTTGGAAGATCTTTCAGGCTCTGCGGGGTGTGGTAGCCCTGTTAAGACTTAAATGTTGTAGAGACTTTCAGGATAGCCTACCCCACACATCTATCATTTGACTCTTCAGTTCAAAATTGGAATGTCTCGGCCAGAAATGTTTCCTGTTAGACAAGGTTAAAAACATTGCATACAGAAATGTGTGTCACCACCTCACACTGAAACCGACATGGGGTATCATCAACTGGTTAAGATGAGTGTAGGAACTTAAATTCATAACTCTGCTGGATACTAAAAAAGAATGGTCTCAGAGACATTGGTTTTATGGCTCATTACAATAATTCATAACCTACTTGTCCTCCTGTGTGCTATGACTGCAGAAGTGTTTATTGCCCACTTCATTTTAAGTGGTTTTCTGCAAAGTGTTATCCCCTTGTGCTTAAAAATGGCCCATCTCTGGCACCCTCATTACCTTTTCCAGATCTGAAGAAGAGCTCTCTGAAGCTTGAACGCTTGTCATTTCCAGTAACAGAAGTTGGTCCAATAAAAGCTATTACCTCATCTATTTGTCTCTCTTTTGATAAAAGAACCTCTTCAGAGATTGCATGTCATAGACGAGTTCATGACGTTCAGTGTTACAGCAGGAGTACATTAGCAGATGTCAAAAAGCTGTGTTCCTCTGGATCTGCTACTATAGCACAGATGGTAAAGGAATTACAAAATCCTTAGGGCCTGATGAGTACCTTACTTTGGGAGGAGCCGTGCTTTCTTCAATAGGAATTTCTACCAATGTGCTTGTATCCCTCAGTCCCAGTGCAGTGCCCTGTCTGCTATAGCAGTGGTTCTCAACCTTTCCAGATTACTGTCCCCCTTTCAGGAGTCTGATTTGTCTCGTGTAACCCAAGTTTTACCTCACTTAAAAGCTTGGGCTTTGGCTTCAGCCCCATGCAGGCATTGGCTTTCTGTTCTGGGCCTCAGGGAGTCTAACATGGGCCCTGGAGACCCCATTAAAACAAACTCGCCCACAGTTTGAGAACCGCTGATACAGTATATAGAACTGTATAAACAAGTCATTTTATGAAATTTTAGTTTGTACTAACTATGTTAGTGATTTTTATGTAGTCTCTTGGAAAACGAAGCAAATATCTGGATGATTTGATGTATATCCCTGAGGTACATCTACCCCTGGTTGAGAACCACTGCACTATAGCATCGTTCCTACTCATGACAAAAAGCAAGTGTGAATAAAGGTGGCAGAATTGGGCCCTTAAATAGTATGTGACAAAGATGAGCATTTAAGACTGTCAGTTGCTTAGAAGAATAATATGAAACAGAAACAATCCAGGATCAGTGTTATTGCTTCCAAATGATATCAGGAGAACTGGTAAACTTCGGATTTATTTTAATGAAAGATTATGCATGACTCAGTTTGCCACCTCACATAGTATTGTTACCTGCCAGAAGTGAAGGGGTTAATTTCTTTCTCTTCCAGAGGGGGAGATGTGACACCTTAGACGCATGAAAACTTCAAAGGTTATTATACTGAGATATGACAGATATTAAGGACGTGCAGTAGCTTTGCGACTATTGTGTCAATGTTATGTGTCGCTTTGTGAGCTAGGGATTGTAGTCTAGCTCTATGATAGAGGGTTATAGAGCTCGCTGAAGGAATGAAAATCCCTGTGTGTGGGGAGAGGGGAGGGCGAGCAGATGTCCTGATATTAGGGACTTTGTCTTATATATGCAACTACACCTCTTCTCCTCCTGAGAAAAAAGGGTCCTGATTTTTTACACTTGCTATCTGGTCATCCTAGTGTGTGTGTGTGTGGGGGTGTAATTACTGCAGGTCTCTGCACAGATAAACAGCTGTGGGGATGTATCATCCCCTGAAGGAACCTGGTTTTGTCTGGGTTCAAGAGGCCCAGCAAACAAAGAAGGAAGGATGGTATAAAGAGTTAGCCTTAAATGACCAAGGAAACGTTTGAGCCACAGACTGATAAGACTTAAACCAAGAGGGGAAAACTCTGCTGGAAGGGTTTGAAGGATTTTGAAACCTTCCAGAGTCACCACATAGAAGGTGGGTGGCAATTGATAAGTTTAGTGTGCGCGTAGACTGATTATTGTTTTACTATATGTTTCACTCCCCGTCTCTATTAGAAACCTGTGTTTAGTGCCAGGGACATTTCAGATTCTTTCAGACACACACGTGATGATCCAGGAATTTCATTCAGAAACCTGGATCTAGCATCATTTTTTCTGCATGTGAGTTGTGTTAACTGACAAGTAGAATAATTTGTTATTTAAAATTACCTTGCTGATGACCCAGAGGTGACTGTTATTGTCCAATTTCTGCTAAAAAAAAAAATAATGAGCAGGTTTTACTCTGGTCTCAGTCAGATTATTTTCCAGCTCTCTGGAGGTTAAAAATGAGCATGTTATCTACGGTGACACGTAATACCTTTTATGGGAGGGGGAAAAGTCTTTACTGTTAATAATGAAAGAAAAGATGTAGCAGCCTTCAGAAAAAAAAATATTAGTTTACTTAAAATTAAATAGAGGTCTTGCAACAGCTTTATATTTTGCTCCCAGTAGAGAGAATCTTCAATACATCATTCACAGCTAGTGTGAATTCCTATTCAGCATGCTGCCACTTTGCATATGACCTTCATTCTTTATCGGAATTATAGACGAATCACAATTTATAATTCAGGGAAAACAAAACCAACCTGATAGTTTAAAGCCATTGTGGTGCAAATAGAAGACAACAATAACTTTCAATGGCAAAGAAACAATGACTGCACTGGTAAGCAAGTCCACTGAGTTGGGGGACAGGGTAGAAATGTAGACAGATCAAGTCCTCCTGAACAATTCCTTTCTGCAGTATTTTCTTGTAAGTGGGAACTTTTTTTTCCCAGATCATATTCCAAAGCTCCTCTTCTTGGTTCTCCTTCTCTTGATTTCTCCATTGCATCAGGTAACCCTACTCATTTCTATTCTTAGTTCCCTATGAGTTTAAGAATGCAAGAGCCCGAACTTTGAAGCCTTTACCCATGAGAATAGAGCTATTAAAGTCAATGGGCAGACTGGTGTAAGAACTACTCATGTGACTAAGGTTTGCAGGATTGGGATCTTAAATTTGCCAGTATGGTATTAGAGTCAGAGTTATAGAGTTTAAGGCTAGAATGGCCCACCAGATCATCTAGTCCAGGGGTGGCCAACCTGGCTCTGGAGCCACATGCAGCTCCTCCGAAGTTAAGATGTGACTCTTTGTACAGGCATGGACTCCCGGGCTGGAGCTACAGGTGTCAGCTTTCCAGTGTGCTGGGGGATGCTCACTGCTTAACCCCTGGCTCTGCTACAGGCCCTGCCTCCACTCCACCCCTTCCCACCCCCTCCTCTGAGCCTGCCATGCCCTCACTTCTCCCCCTCCCCCCAGAGCCTCCTGCACACCATGAAACAGCTGATAGGGAGGTGCGGGGTGGGAGGGGGAGACGCTGATTGGTGGGGCTACTGGTGGTGCGAGGCACTGGAAGTGGGGGGGGGGAGCTGATGCGGGGCTGCTGATGTATTACTGTGGCTCTTTGGCAATGTACGTTAGTAAATTCTGGCTCCTTCTCAGGCTCAGGTTGGCCACCCCGATCTAGTCTAATGTCCTGTATAGCACAGGCCACCAACAACACCCAGCACCCACATGCTAAACCCAAAGAAAAGACAAAGATGTAAGTTCTTTGCATTCAGTATTTCTCATTTTTCTGTTTCTCTAGAATCAATCTATTTTAGCAATACCAACATACTATAAAGCTATTTATGATAACTGGTACCAAGTGCAGGGCATGAATTCCTTACTAGTTTTTAAGTAAAGTTAAAATACTCTAAAGACAAAGAATGAATAAGACCTAAATCAGGATTTTAGTAAAAATACCAACGTAGTTAGCTAACTATGCCTCAACTGGAGTTATCTTTCAATGTTCTATTCACTTCAAGATGTTCTTTCTGAATGATTACATCCTTTAGACTCTTGTAAGTTATCTGCCTATTCCTTATAGCCCCAGAATCAGGAGTGATCATCTAAGCCAGCTTTCTTGCTTAGGAATAGTTGTACTGTCAGATCTGTTTGCTGTACCTTCCTCAATAAAGTCTGCAGCAGTGTTAGAATGTTCCTGCAAAATGGATTAATTTGCTCCTTTGTGGTGTCTGATGAAAAGCAAATGGGATCGGCACATAACAGCAAGTACATCATTTCCCATTTTTTCTTAGCATAAATGGTACTTCTATTAAAATACTCTAGTGAGTTTTAAAATAAGAATGTCTTTTAATGGCTGCAGGAGTTCTGTTTTAGATCTTCTGTTTTCTCTGCTCTTACTTTTTAAGCAGAAAAAAAATCTGCAATCCCAAATTAAAACATGAGCTGGCCTATGACATGCCAAATACAGCACAAGACATATTTTTCTTCTGTCTTTTCCTCCAATAACATCACAATGAAAGGTATGTCACTAGACTTTGCTTATATTCCATGGCGTTCTTGTACTCGGAAAAGGATTCCAGTATTTTCAAGCTGATGCAAATTTACCACTGGGAAATCCTTATGGGGGAAGACACACACAGTATTTGTGTTAGCTGAGTTGTAATAGAAGCAGTCTTCCGCAGTTCCACTAAGCTGATAATAGCTAAAGGTGTTAAGTAAATGCAAAGGCTTCCTCAAGCCAGGATAGAGGAGATGTACCAGATAAGTATTTGTTACGTGGCTGTTTAATTTTTGCAGAAGATGTAGAGCTAGATCTTCAGCTATTGTATATATATCATAGCTCCACTGACTTCAGTTGGGGGCTATTGACTTCAATGGCGCTACACTGATATATGCCATCTGAGGATTTGGCCCATAGCAGCACACAAATTTCCTTTAATTAGGCAAAATTATGTTGAATAAGTATATAAAGCAAAGGTTTCAGAGTAACAGCCGTGTTAGTCTGTATTCGCAAAAAGAAAAGGGGTACTTGTGGCACCTTAGAGACTAACCAATTTATTTGAGCATGAGCTTTCGTGAGCTACAGCTCACTTCATCGGACGCATGCCGTGGAAACTGCAGCAGACTTTATATACACAGAGAATATGAAACAATACCTCCTCCCACCCCACTGTCCTGCTGGTAATAGCTTATCTAAAGTGATCATCAGGTGGGCCATTTCCAGCACAAATCCAGGTTTTCTCACCCTCCACCCCCCCACACAAATTCACTCTCCTGCTGGTGATAGCCCATCCAAAGTGACAACTCTTTACACAATGTGCATGATAATCAAGTCTGGCTATTTCCTGCACAAATCCAGGTTTTCTCACATCCCCCCCACCCCCATACACACACAAACTCACTCTCCTGCTGGTAATAGCTCATCCAAACTGACCACTCTCCAAGTTTAAATCCAAGTTAAACCAGAACATCTGGGGGGGGGGGTAGGAAAAAACAAGAGGAAACAGGCTACCTTGCATAATGACTTAGCCACTCCCAGTCTCTATTTAAGCCTAAATTAATAGTATCCAATTTGCAAATGAATTCCAATTCAGCAGTTTCTCGCTGGAGTCTGGATTTGAAGTTTTTTTGTTTTAAGATAGCGACCTTCATGTCTGTGATTGCGTGACCAGAGAGATTGAAGTGTTCTCCGACTGGTTTATGAATGTTATAATTCTTGACATCTGATTTGTGTCCATTTATTCTTTTACGTAGAGACTGTCCAGTTTGACCAATGTACATGGCAGAGGGGCATTGCTGGCACATGATGGCATATATCACATTGGTGGATGTGCAGGTGAACGAGCCTCTGATAGTGTGGCTGATGTTATTAGGCCCTGTGATGGTGTCCCCTGAATAGATATGTGGGCACAATTGGCAACGGGCTTTGTTGCAAGGATAAGTTCCTGGGTTAGTGGTTCTGTTGTGTGGTATGTGGTTGTTGGTGAGTATTTGCTTCAGATTGTGGGGCTGTCTGTAGGCAAGGACTGGCCTGTCTCCCAAGATTTGTGAGAGTGTTGGGTCATCCTTTAGGATAGGTTGTAGATTCTTAATAATGCGTTGGAGGGGTTTTAGTTGGGGGCTGAAGGTGACGGCTAGTGGCGTTCTGTTATTTTCTTTGTTAGGCCTGTCCTGTAGTAGGTAACTTCTGGGAACTCTTCTGGCTCTATCAATCTGTTTCTTTACATCTGCAGGTGGGTATTGTAGTTGTAAGAAAGCTTGACAGAGATCTTGTAGGTGTTTGTCTTTGTCTGAGGGGTTGGAGCAAATGCGGTTGTATCGCAGAGCTTGGCTGTAGATGATGGATCGTGTGGTGTGGTCAGGGTGAAAGCTGGAGGCATGCAGGTAGGAATAGCGGTCAGTAGGTTTCCGGTATAGGGTGGTGTTTATGTGACCATTGTTTATTAGCACTGTAGTGTCCAGGAAGTGGATCTCTTGTGTGGACTGGACCAGGCTGAGGTTGATGGTGGGATGGAAATTGTTGAAATCATGGTGGAATTCCTCAAGGGCTTCTTTTCCATGGGTCCAGATGATGAAGATGTCATCAATATAGCGCAAGTAGAGTAGGGGCTTTAGGGGACGAGAGCTGAGGAAGCGTTGTTCTAAATCAGCCATAAAAATGTTGGCATACTGTGGGGCCATGCGGGTACCCATAGCAGTGCCGCTGATCTGAAGGTATACATTGTCCCCAAATGTGAAATAGTTATGGGTAAGTACAAAGTCACAAAGTTCAGCCACCAGGTTAGCTGTGACAAAGGTTTTTAACACTCTTGATTGAATACTCGTCTACAGGAATCCCTTTGAAACCTCATACTAAGTAACCTGTTACATGCCAATTGCAAACTACTTCCAACCGAAGCCCCACATATTCCTGGCTTGAGAATTTAGGCTTTTGAAGTTGTCCACCCCACAAGGGGAAAGTGACTTTCTCATTCATCTATAATGAAAGAAAAACAAAGGCAAGTTGCAAAGAGTGTGAACATTAGCACAGTAGCCAGTTAAAATAAACCGCATGAGATGTGCTATATAACGACGCTTCAAGAGTCATAATTCTGTTGTCAAAGTAAAAGAATGACTACCTATGCGACTTTTGAAGACATTAAGAATTTGCATGGAATGAACTGTCGACAATAAAGGAAGTGTGTTGTTAGGATCTACATTTATCATCTACCATATGGTAGAACAATCATAGGTGAAAAGAAAATGAGACAAGGTTCCTGTGAAAGTAAGGACTGTGTTTTTCATTACTGGAAATGGCAAAAGTAGTGTTTGTAAAGGCAACACCCTAAAGCAGATTACAAGTAGTGCAAAAATGTGAAAACAAAGCTCATGTCTGTTACTTGACTATGCTGCAAAAATAAAATGAAATAGCAATAACATTCTGCTGGAGATACCAAATTAGATGTGGCCTGCCACAAACAGCATAATTTCAGCATATACGCTAATGGGAATATTCCGTCGTCAACTGCTTGCTCTAGTATTCCAAATCCCTGGCCTGGGTGGCAGGGTTGTATTAGTAGGGAAAGCAGGCTTAGAAAGTCTTTTCTCTGCCCTTTCTTTTACCTTCCATGCAGTAGCAGGACAAGATTCCAACTCAGTGCTCAAAAAATTCCAAGGAAGGCAGCTATGTATGTCAGTTGACATACCACAGCCCTATGGGGGTATAGTCTAGCAGCTAAAGACCATGTCACATCTCTGTGCATCCCTCCACTGGCTCTCCTTTCTCTATTACATCAGACATAAGTTACTTGGCTTCACTTTCAAGGCTCTTCACAGCCTATCCCCATGCTTCCTCTCATCTCTCATTCACTACCAAGTTGTTGATTCCCTTCTCTGCTTGCCAGCCTCCATCTCCCACCTGTAAAATTTTCAAACAAGCATCTTTGTGCTTTTTCCCATGCTGCTCCTCAGACTAGAGAGAAGTTCCCTGTAAACATCCACAAAACTAATGCAGCCGCCTTCTTCAAAACCCTCCTCAAGACTCTCCTTTGCCATGATGCCTAAAAAATCTTGACAATGGTTAGGCCACTAGTGTGCTCAGACACTGCTTATCATGCCGACCAATAATGTCTTATTTCCTTGTACCCTCCCATCTGTCTATATCCATCTGTTGTCTCCTGTTTTATAGTTCCAGTTGTAAACAATTTTGGGGTACAGGAGTCCTAGGTGCTATCGTAATACAAATAGAGGCTCTAGCAAGACCGCATTTGGCCATGTGTATGCTGCTGTCTGCTACATTTAAATTCATATTCTCAGTTTTCAACGCAGCTGCAACACTGTTATGCTATACAGTGTGGCTGCCCACCATTTGCCATCCTGCCTTTCACTGGTAAGATCACTAACTAATGCATGGCTGACCCAGCTTCCTTACGTGGCGCACAGCAGTAAAAAAAATAAAAATCATACAAAAAAAATAAACAGGCTTTCATAGTAAGAACATTGTGAACACTGAATATTTTGCACTGAAACTTGGAAATACCAGATTGGCCATCAAGCCACAGAGTTTTAATGAAAGGCAGAAAAAACAGGGTGCCTAATCCTCCTCCTCACTTATATCAGTGTAAATTGGTTATACCGCTGCTGAAGTCAATAGAGTCAGTGGGAGTGAGGTGAGAATAAGGTCCAGTGTAGCTCTGTGTGAATAACTGATGTTTGAGTTTTCTAGCTGAACAGCAAAAGTGAAAATTCATTTAGGGTCAAACATTTCGTTTTCAAGTTTTTTTAAAAAACCCTTTTGCAATTTAACGAAATTGAAGTAAACTTCAAAATGAAAAGTTGTTTTGAACTGAAAAAGAATTGAAGTTTCATTGAGAAAATGTCAGAACAAAATATCTTGATTTTTTTTTCAGTTTTTCTTTTCACCTAACAATTCATAGAATCATAGAATATCAGGGTTGGAAGGGACCCCAGAAGGTCATCTAGTCCAACCCCCTGCTCGAAACAGGACCAATTCCCAGTTAAATCATCCCAGCCAGGGCTTTGTCAAGCCTGACCTTAAAAACCTCTAAGGAAGGAGATTCTACCACCTCCCTAGGTAACGCATTCCAGTGTTTCACCACCATCCTAGTGAAAAAGTTTTTCCTAATATCCAATCTAAACCTCCCCCACTGCAACTTGAATTCACAAAATGTTTCAATCAACCTGAATCTAAACATTTGTACTGTAAACAAAGTGTTGTCTAAAAAATTTCACCCAGTATGCTTGGTTCTGTGTTATAGTAGCTTCAGAAATTCCCTGGTAGGTTTGTTGTAAGCTCCTGTAAAAGGTTGAGTGAATCAGGGCAGGTCAGATGAGGGCTAGCCTGAACCTTCAGTGAAAACTTATGGCACACCCAAACTGAATCTTTTTAAAGCGTTCTTCAAAACTTGGAAAACTTTAAACAGGCTCCCTTACTGTAGGAGGCCAGAGTGATACTGTGTTACATTTACACCTGGATGCTCTTTATCATTTTAATCCACATGTGTTTGGGTGGGACAAATAATTTGCAGGTGAACAATCCTTTCCCCATGTTTTTCTCTTTTCCCTGTATCCTTTTTCTTTAGTATACTGAGTATCCTGAATTGTTAGAGTTGACCATGTGATTAATACAGTAAATAATTATATCGTGGAAACAGCCTTATCCTATCCTAGTTGGGGATTTTAAATAGCTCCTATCATCATAAAGGTTGACAGAAACTTAGGGAACAGCCAAAGAAATGAAAACCACTCTGACTTACTTAGATTTGTGTCAGGTAATATTCTTGGTATCAAAGTCATGGACTTGCTGCTGCATTCTCAGGAATCGGGCAACTTTAGGATGGAAAAACAGGAAGCATCATTTGCATATTCTTCCCTGTTTATAGAAGAGCTGGCATTGTTGTCTTGTATCTTTTTATTTCCTCTTTTACAGCCTGTATCTTTTCCGCCCCAGAGTTTCTAATACCACCCCTAATGGTGGCATTTTCCCCAACCATCTTGCATTCATTTACCACAGATTTTTCAGCAATGCCTCATGCAAAGTCATAGTTCAAGCAGACTGGGTCAGTCCTGGACCTGGGCAGCAGCCCTTTAAATCAAATCAATAAAAGGCAGAATCTAGAAACATAACGTAAATGAGTCAAAAAGTGTTTGACTGTCAGGGCTTCTATCTATAGCTCCCTCCATCATACCCTAGGAAGTTCTGAGTATCTTTGAGGCAGCCTGGGGCTAACTAGTCTGGCAAAGAATGATTGCTCCCTTGAAATCCCAAGCTCTTCTATTCCCTCATGTTCTAGTTCTCCCTCTTTATACTTGTGTTTGCCTTCATTAGCTGCAGCAGCTGGAAGGGGGAGGGAGGTGTCTCACAGCTGAGCCAGGTTGGGCCTGGTTTTGCTGTCTGTATGGTAGACATTCCATAGCTAGCTGACTTAGCTGACACTTCTCTTGATGATACACAAAACTGAATAACACCCTTTTGTAGGCGTATTGGTTTTGTAGTGTTAACAGTAATAAGAATATGTTTTTATCAATGATATTAGAAAGGGTTGGATGAAAGCAAACATGATTCAGAGACAGACGGGGGCTACATTTCCTCTTGTTCAGCTGGGTAGCTCAGGAGTAAATACAACAAAGTCAAAGAAATTACACAGGTTTGACTACAGTGTAAACAAAAGTGGAATCAGGCTCAGGAAGTAGACAAATTGAGCTAAAGGTCATTTTTGAAAGGTCATTCACTATATCTGCACTTCAAACCCTATGTATTGATCCTTACATGATAAAATGCCCCTGGAAGACATATGGACTCTACATAATTTGTAGACACTTCAGTGGGAGTTGCACGTGAACAAGTATACGGACCCTGGACTTCAGAAAAGCAGACTTTGACTGCCTCAGGGAACTGATGGGCAGGATCCCCTGGGAGAATAACATGAGGGGGAAAATAGTCCAGGAGAGCTGGCTGTATTTTAAAAAATCCTTATTGAGGTTACAGGGACAAACCATCCCGATGTGTAGAAAGAATAGGCGGGCGACCAGCTTGGCTTAACAGTGAAATCCTTGCTGATCTTAAACACAAAAAAGAAGCTTACAAGAAGTGGAAGATTGGACAAATGACCAGGGAAAAGTATAAAAATATTGCTCAGGCATGCAGGAGTGAAATCAGGAAGGCCAAATCACACCTGGAGTTGCAGCTAGCAAGAGATGTTAAGAGTAACAAGAAAGGCTTCTTCAGGTATGTTAGCAACAAGAAGAAAGTCAAGGAAAGTGTGGCCCCTTACTGAATGAGGGAGGCAACCTAGTGACAGAGGATGTGGAAAAAGCTAATGTACTCAATGCTTTTTTTGCCTCTGTCTTCACGAACAAGGTCAGCTCTCAGACTGCTGCACTGGGCAGCATAGCAAGGGGAGGAGGCGACCAGCCCTCTGTGGAGAAAGAAGTGGTTTGGGACTATTTAGAAAAGCTGGACGAGCACAAGTCCATGGGGCTGGATGCCCTGCATCCGAGAGTGCTAAAGGAGTTCGCGGATGTGATTGCAGAGCCATTGGCCATTATCTTTGAAAACCCATGGCGATCGGGAGGAGGTCCTGGACGACTGGAAAAAGGCTAATGTAGTGCCCATTTTTAAAAAAGGGAAGAAGGAGGATCCTGGGAACTACAGGCCAGTCAGCCTCACCTCAGTCCCTGGAAAAATCATGGAGCAGGTCCTCAAGGAATCAATTCTGAAGCACTTAGAGGAGAGGAAAGTGATCAGGAACAGTCAGCATGGATTCACCAAGGGCAAGTCATGCCTGACTAATCTAATTGCCTTCTATGGCGAGATAACTGGCCCTGTGGATGAGGGGAAAGCAGTGGACGTGTTTTTCCTTGACTTTAGCAAAGCTTTTGACACGGTCTCCCACAGTATTCTTGCCAGCAAGTTAAAGAAGTATGGGCTGGATGAATGGACTATAAGGTGAATAGAAAGTTGGCTAGTTTGTCGGGCTCAACGGGTAATGATCAATGGTTCCATGTCTAGTTGGCAGCTGGTATCAAGTGGAGTGCCCCAAGGGTCGGTCCTCGGGCCAGTTTTGTTCAATATCTTCATAAATGATCTGGAGGATGGTGTGGATTGCACCTTCAGCAAGTTTGCAGATGACACTAAACTGGGAGGAGAGGTAGATACGCTGGAGGGTAGGGATAGGATACAGAGGGCCCTAGACAAATCAGAGGATTGAGCCAAAAGAAATCTGATGAGGTTCAACAAGGACATGTGCAGAGTCCTGCACTTAGGATGGAAGAATCCCATGCACCGCAACAGACTAGGGACCGAATGGCTCGGCAGCAGTTCTGCAGAAAAGGACTTAGGAGTTACAGTGGACGAGAAGTTGGATATGAGTCAACAGTGTGCCCTTGTAGCCAAGAAGGCCAATGGCATTTTGGGATGTATATGTAGGGGCATTGCCAGCAGATCGAGGGACGTGATCGTTCCCCTCTATTCGACATTGGTGAGGCCTCATCTGGAGTACTGTGTCCAGTTTTGGGCCCCACACTACAAGAAGGATGTGGAAAAATTGGAAAGAGTCCAGCAGAGGGCAACAAAAATGATTAGGGGACTGGAACACATGACTTATGGGGAGAGGCTGAGGGAACTGGGATTGTTTAATCTGCGGAAGAGAAGAATGAGGGGGGATTTGGTAGCTGCTTTCGACTACCTGAAAGGGGGTTCCAAAGAGGATGGATCTAGACTGTTCTCAGTAGTAGCTGATGACAGAACAAGGAGTAATGGTCTCAAGTTGCAGTGGGGGAGGTTTAGGTTGGATATTAGGAAAAACTTTTTCACTAGGAGGGTGGTGAAACACTGGAATGCGTTACCTAGGGAGGTGGTGGAATCTCCTGCCTTAGAAGTTTTTAAGGTCAGGCTTGACAAAGCCCTGGCTGGGATGATTTAGTTGGGGACTGGTCCTGCTTTGAGCAGGGGGTTGGACTAGATGACCTCCTGAGGGCCCTTCCAACCCTGATATTCTATGATTCTAAGTAAACAGGTTAAACATTTGCAAGTTATCTTGTTCTGAATATTTAAAAGACTATTGAAAGAACCGGCCAAAGGGCTCTCTGAATCATTGATGTTGATATTTAACAAATCTTGGAGTATTGGAGAAGGTCCAGAGTATTGGAAAAAAGCTAATGTGCCAATATTTTAGAAGGGTAAATAGGATGATCCAGATAACTGTAGGCTCATTCGTCTGACATCAGTGTTGGACAAAATCATGAAAAAATTGGTAAGGGACGCAATCAGTAAAGAATTAAAGGATGGTTCCTATCAACATAGTTTTATGGAAAATAAGTCTTGTTATAGTTGATGTTGATATATATATATATCACAAGTTTGGTTGATAAAGGTAACTGTCTTGATACAATATACTTAGACTTCTTTGAAGCATTTGACTTAGTCTGACATGACATTCTTACTAAAAATATAGCACTATACAAAATCATATTGGACATATTAAATGTATTAAAAACTGGTTAACTGATAGATCTCAAAAAGTAATTGCAAATGGGAAATCATCCTATTGGGTGTTTCTAGTGGGGTCCCAGATTGATCTGTTCTTGGTGCAATATTTAATATCTTTATCAATGATCTAGAAGAAAATATAAAATCACTGCAGGTATAATTCGTAGATGGCCTAAAAAATTAGTTGATTGGTAAATAATGAAAGCAACAGGTCAGTTCTACAAACCAGTCAATATTGTTTGGTAAAGTGAGCTCACTTGAAGAGAATGTGTTTTAATATAGCCAGAGTCCTACATTTAGGAATGGAGAACATACTTCACACTTATAGGATGGGGAACTGTTTCCTGGAATGAAGCAATACTAAAAGGATTTAGGAGGTATGGTGGATAATTAATTGAACATGAGAGGCATGAGGGATTGCCCAATCCTTGGAGGCAAAAGCAGGGAAATGAGTAGTCAGGAGGTGTAAAGTATTAGTTAAACCATTACTGCAATACTCTGTTCAGGTCTGGTGTCCACACTTCAAAAAGGATGGTCAAAAATTTGAAAGGGTTCAGAAAAGAGTTACAAGAATAAATTTGGGGTCTGGGGAACATGCCTACTAATGAATGTCTAAAGAAGAATTTAACCTGTTGAGTTTACCCAAGAAAAGATAAAGGGGCCTGAGTGACTTGATCATGTGAAATAGTACCTACTTGGGGAATCGATTTCTAATAATAGAGGGTTTTTTAATCTAACACTCAAAAGGTATAATAAGATTCAATGATTGGAAGCTGAAGCTCAACAACTTCAGACTAAAAATAGGGTAAAACATTTTGAAGTGAGAATAATTAACTGTTGGAACAACTTATCTAGGGACCTGGTAGATTCTCCATCACTTATAGTCTTGAAATCAATCCTGAAGGAATAGCTGGAATAGGTGCTTTGGTCTGTGTTATGCAGGAGGTCAGGTTATGCAGGATGATCACAATGGTCCCTTCTGGCCTTAAAATGTACTAATCAATGAATCAATGGAAAAATCAGGAACCTGCACAAAGTATTTTTCAAATGAGAATGGAAAGATTATAGAAAAGACTAAAATATAACAAAATAAACAGAGTCAAAAATGACAAGCAAATCCTAAATAATAGAGAACATTTCAGCTGGCCTTAAAGGGATTTTAAACCAGACATGCAGTGGGTAAATAAGAATGGGTACTTTTAAAAATTATACAAAGTGAAAAGAAGAAACTTGAAGATTATAGCAGAAATATTTGGCATGTGACTTTACATATAATAATGGAGATTTTTTTGCCTAAATCAGGTTTTTTGGGGATGTGTAACGGGGTGCACTCACCTCTCACAAGCACTCCTTTTCTCAGTGCGTGTACCTGCCCACTCTCTCTCTGACTGTGGTGTGACTTCAGTGACTCAGCCTTCTGGCCAAGTCATACACACTCTGAGATAAAACTAAAGCAAACCCCTTCTGGGGTACAAGTCCAACAGGGGCCTCTCTCAGTGCCATCTGTAACATCTCTCTCAAGTTGTCCCTGCTCCAGTATAGAGTCTTTGCCCTCTCAGGGTCTCTCCAGCTGGGCCACTAGAGTTCAGTTTCCCTTCTGGGTGTTTCAAAGTCCAGGGCACTTTCCCAGTGACTGGTAGGGGGGACCCAGGCCTACCCTCTACTCGAGGTCTCAGCCCAGGGACCTTATAGATAGCAGCCATTCTATGTCCCTTTATCTAAGCCACACTGCTGCTCTAATTCCCCACGCCACTTCCCCATGGCTCCAGCACATTCTTTACCCTCACCTCAGGGCATTGTCCTGGTGGAGTCCCCACAGCCAGCCCAGAGCTCCTTCTTGCTCTCCCTGGCTTCTGGCAGCACTGCCCTGTCCGAGGTCCTGCAGCTCCCTCAGCTGTCCATACTCCTCCAGAAAGGAACTGATTTCACACTGGCTCTGCAGCTCTTCATATACTAGCCTGCTGGGTCTGATTGGTTGTTTCCCACATAGCTGCTCTTGGCCGCTAGAGCTCTCCTCTGCCATTTTCTGAGGCATGGTGTGACAGGATGAAAGATGAGGGATTAGGAATTATATGGATAACAGCAGAAATACTTATTAATGTTATCAGTTTGTAAACTTGACATGTCACTCGGTCCAGAGAAAATATAACTGAGAACTAAAAGAAGTGGAAACAAAAATAACAGAAATTTTCACAGATATTTTCACAAGTCAGGAGGCACCCCTGAGGATTGGCCAACAGGACTGAGTAACAGGAAAAAGGGAAAAATACCATAGGAAAAGGCACTACAGACTAGCTGACATCACCTATAAGAAATGTTGAGGGGCCAAGTGGCAAAATATTTGGAGAAGCAGAGTTTGATGAGAGAGTGCCAATTTAGTTTTCAGGAAGACAAGACTATACTTCATCAGGAAAGATGTGGACACACTAGAGAGACTCCAGAGGAGAGCAACAAAAACGACAAAAAATTTAGAAAAACTGACCTATGAGGAAAGGTTAAAAAAATGGGCATGTTTAATTTTGCGAAAAGAAGACTGAGGGGAGACCTGATAGCAGTCCTCAAATATGCTAAGGGCTGCTATAAAGAGGACTGTAATAAATTGTTCTCCATGTCCCTTGAAGGTAGGGCAAGAAATAATGGACTTAATCTGCAGAAAGGGGAGTTTAGATTAGATATTAGGTAAACTTTTTTAAGGATAGTTAAGCTCTGGAAGAGGCTTTCAAGGGAGATTGTGTGTAATCCCACTCATGGGAGGTTTTTTAAAACAGGTTGGACAAACACCTTTGAGGGATGGTCTAGGTTTACTTGGTCTTGCCACACTGCCAGGAGCTGGACATCATGAGTTTTTGAGGTCCCTTCCAGCCTTACATTTCTAAAAGATTCTGACCAGTTAATCATAGAATCGTAAAGACCTTACTGACAAGACAGAAAAGGGGGAATAAGAACATGACATATACCTAAGAGATTCAGCAAGGGCTCTGCCATGTTTCCTATCTGGAGTTAACATATGATGAACAGAGCTGTGGAACATGAGAAGCTGATGTACTGGTTTGGAAAACCGCCAAAGACTGAGAAACAGAAAGTAGCCAGAAATTGAACCATTTCAAGGTTTAAAACCAATTTATAGAAATGACTAGTGTGAGTGTATAAGATGCTGGATTAATATAGTTTATTCATAGAATCACACACAACATTTATTTTAAAAAGTATTCCGAAGAGAAGACTAAAGTAAATGGTCTGTTTATTACTATATTTCATTGAAAACATGGGAGAGTTATTCCTTATGTGTCTGACTACCAATAAATAAACGAATAAATACATTCTGAGACTGAAAGCAGGATTTTCACTTTATTGGCTGACACTAATTGAATGCCCTGACTAGAGATGGGTTAAGGCTGCAACGTTCTGATTGTCGTGATCAAAAGGAGTCGGGTATATGTGTTATCTGTTTGAAACCTGGTTGCTTAGTGTCAGGAGAAGGAGACTAGAAGGGAGAGAATTTTTCTACCAGAAATGGAAATCATACTTGAAATATTCTTTTTGTGTCTTTATATGTATGTATTATTAACATTAAATACCAGTAGGTCTATACAAACCCAGTGTCTTCAAATTTCTCCTGCAAGTTCATTTCTTTCAGTCGCCTTTGATTTTCTGGCCTCCATCCTGGACATTGTCTACAAACCCTAATATTAAATTAATTTATCAGAACCCCGCTCCCCCCCACACGCAAAGAGGAGCTGATTTACATGACTATATGACATAAAGCAAATCTTCTGATCTCTCACTTTTAGCAGTCATCTTTTTATACCCTCTTCCACTCCACTTTGTTATTGACATTCTGCCTTTTGGTGTTATGTCTAGATGGTAAGCCCCTTGCAGCACAGATGTATTATTGAATTGTTTCTGAAGTATCACATGCACTTCTGATGTCCTCAATTATAAATAATTGGTAACATTCTCAAAAACAGCCTCCAGGGTTACTTCACTAATGAGGAAAGGTATTTTTTGGTGAAGGCAATGGATTGGGGCTCCAGAAAGCTGGATTCAGTTCCTGGTGATGCCACAGGCTTCCTATCAGACCTTGAGCAAGTCATGTATTTGCCTCCGTTTCCCACCTATTAAATGAGAATCCTAACACTAGCTTTTTCCCACTCTTTTGTCTGTCTTGTCTATATTGATTTTTCTTACTTTAGGTATGTCCCCGATTTAGTATAAACAGGCCTAGAACTCAATCACACTAATAATTTTATGCCTTCAATTTTTGCACTCACTACCAATTCCAGTTTTCAGGTGCAATTGATTGTGTGCCCAAATGACAGAATTTAGGTCTTTTACTACCTGATTTTCAGGCACAAATGGTAGTTGTGACCAGAAATCAGTTATGTATCTACAGTCTAACTCTGGCACCCACAAATTCACCTCTGCAACTGATTGCTGAAGGGGAAAAAATTAGGCACTGAATTAGAGGTTGGATTCAAGCTTCTTTGGAAACATGGCTCCCCAAATATTAATTAAACAGGAGTAACCTTTTCCCCAAGTCTTCCCTCCCTGTCCATATCATAAGTATTGATGGAGTTGGCTGCAAGATTTACTAGGAAATGTGGTGTGCATGTACATTTGTAATTTGATTGTCTGGCTTTATATAGCAAGTACTGTAATAATATAGCATTATCCTGTATTATATAGTGCTTTCTCAAATGCATCTGTGGAGATCCACCCTGGGTGGAGAGCATGAAGCATGGTTAAACAGAGTTGTTTTCAAGTGAAATACATGTTTATGACCTTTACTCTATCAGTGACTGAAAGTCATGAAACCAAATACTTCCTAACTTTTCAGCAAGTGAAATAGCTGGGTGTACACTTCTGGACTATAATGGATTTCTGTTGAAACAAAGTGGACTGTGGGAGAGTTTTCTGTTGCTTTTAGGGTTAGGAGTTAATTAGATACCATCCATCTAAAACCTTTCTTGTGTGTTATTTTGGCTAAACTTTCTTTTGCAAAATATTTTGTATAAGCCTGGTAGCAGTGGAAAGAAATTTTTATTTTTATCCTGAAAGAAAAAATAACTTTGGTTCAATACTAACTCTTCTTTTTCTCTTTTTCTTTCTCTCTGGGAGCAGTTCAAACATAATAAACCATGGGAGAGACCATAGGTTGTGCAATTTAGTCTGTTTTCACCAAAACTCTAAAACTCACTCAGTGCCTCCTGGCTGTTAAAAAGAGAGAGCTGGGTGGGTCACTTTTATTTTTCCAGGATGAAGCAGTAGAAGATCAGCATTGCTATTCTGACTACTTTAGTTGCCTAGAAAATGCCAGATTAAGGGTTTGTGTACACTACAGCTTATGTTGGCATAGTTTATGTCACTCAGGGGTGCCCCCAAGTGACAAATGTTTCACCGACATAAGCGCCGGTGTGGACAGTGCTGTGTTGGCGGGAGAAGCGTCTTCACGATACTTGGTGGAGGGTTACATACCTTAAGACAAAGGTTATCTAATTTGTGTGCCTAAAGTCAGAGCTTGTGTATAGGGAAAGTTAGTGTGTGGCAAGCTATGGTGCAACTATATAGCTCTCCAGTCGGCTGCATGCTAACGGGTCACGTAGACCCTGCTATCATTCAATAAAAGTTCTGTAGTGTGCTTTCAAGTAAGCGTAGTTCATCAAAGTGCAATACAGAACTTCTAGTGTGTAGTGGGGGTGGGTTCATATGGACAGTTAGAATGTGGCAGGCTAGAGTGCTGTAAGTTTGCAGCCCAGCTTACTGCATACTAACTCTTGATAGAGACAACAACCCCTCAGGCTCTAAATCCATATCGAAGCACATAAATAGGTAACACCCAGCAGCTCTCATGGATTTTGATGGGAAATTTTGGGGTTCTCCACTCTTAAAAATCAGCTGCCTAAAATATGGATGAAGGAGCCTAAATTCAGGGACCCATTTCTAACCTCTTGGTCTAAATATGATACAAAGTTATACTATGTGTTATGGGTCAATGTATCTTTTCAAATATTATTTCCAAAATTGTGCTATTCTAAGAATAGTTAGATAGGACATATGAAGAATAAGCACACACTACATCATAAAGCTATATTAAATCATTGGCTAGCCAAGAGCATAATAAAAGAAATACCCTATATATGCTTTGAAAGTCTTTAGTTTGCAGAAGTATGTGGGCTCAAGACAGGCACAGAGATCCACCAGTGCACAGCTTATATGTGTCCATGAAGAAGATAGTTTTTGAATTGGTTACATTTGAAACTAAGACATGGGGAAAAAAATAAAACAGAACTCTAAACCTATTTTAATGATCACAGGGGGTGAATATTAGTTTAATAGATCATGAGTACTGTTTACTAGAGAGCATGGATTCTGACCCAGAGGGGTATAAATGAATATCAGGGATCATGACTAAAGCTGTGCCAACAGCTGATTTTTCCGTTTTGCTGGCAGATCTGAAAAGATTTTTTTTAAAAAAAGGTTTCAGGTTGTCCCCAAATGAACATATTCCTACATTTTTGGCAAATTGAAAGGTCAAAAAGTGAAAGAGCAGGAAAACATGATTTCTGGGCATTATCTTCCTCAAAACAAATGAAATACAGAAATACAAAACTGAAATACAGTTTGTTCACCAGCTTTATTTTACTTTTATTTTGCTCAGTCTTGACTTTGTGCTTCAAATATTTTTCTCATACCTTCCAAATCAAGAGAAGTGGCTCTGAGACCTTGCATAATAACGTAGAGTTTTTCAAGATTGAATATTATACGTGCGTTTCAGCAACTGTTAGTGTTTGCGCACCCAGAAGTGTAAACTCAGCTCATTTGATATGAAAGATACAAATCACTTCTTAGATCATATCAGCTCATATACAGACACCCGCACACACAACTATTCTTCATTGCCTCTATAGTACCAAGAACTCTATTACGATCAGACATGGAAGGAAAACCAACAGTAGTACAGTATCATTTCTTGAGAAGCTGAAATGGCATGAGGGAGATACTCTGCTCCATTTGCAATGCTCAGGCGTGCAAATGGAACTGAGATTAACTTCATGACTCTAGCTGGGGGGATTCCCCCAACTACCTAGGGCTCCTATGTAGCTATCTCCAATTCCACAGTCCCTGTAGTCCCTGGCACAGAGATCATACTGGGTCTCAGTGGGGGCATTCGTGGGCTGAGAAGGTTGTGTCAGGAGCACAAGGTGGGCTTGCAGTTCACAGATGGAGAGCAGTCCTTCAAGGGCCATTGCAAACTGGTGCAGGTTAAAGTATCCTGTAGCATGTATTAATTTGTGTTGGAGCCAGGGTCTGGACAGAGAATCAGGAAGCCATAACTGGTGGTCTTGTTTCATACCTTTCTCTGATCCATCAAGCATAAGCACAGGGGTCAGGCCTGAATATTAGATAACAAAATTAGACATATTTAATACTCACACCATAATCTTCTAATCAACACATTAGAAACTAACTTGGGAAATCCATAATGGATGTCAACAGCTATTCATCTTTTAAAGTTGTATAATGTGTGTAATACTCATAAGTTTTTAGTTTTAATTCCATTTTTGAAATTAGACACCCTAGAAAATCATAGAGACATAACTTGGGATCTAGGAAATTGTTGCAGCATTCAATCAATAGCTAATTAATTTGTGCGCACTCTCTATTCTATATGTATATGGATTATATAGATTATAACTGTATGGGTGAGTACACACATAAGTATGGATAAGTAGTGACCTTTGTATAGGAATGTAAACGTTGAAAATGTAAAATTTTAAGCATAGAGTTGTACAAGGTATTTAAAGATCTAGAGGGTCTAATAAATGTGGTGCCAACGTTTTCCTTTACATTTGTACTGGTTATTTCCTCTTAAACTCATTCTGGTCACTGTCAAGTTTCAAATTTTGGGCAATGTAATGTTGGGCACATTGAATAGGAGCAAGACTGAGACACTTCAGGAATGAGCTCCTTAAAGATTTTGGACATGCTTTTAGCAGTGGGTTTCCAGATGCCTCCCTCTGTCTTTCCCCAGGATTATTAGGGATGGTGCGGAGTAAGATAAAATAGCAGGGGAGCCTGCTTTAACTTCCACCTTCAAGTTAACTACTTTTCCTGTTTCATACCTCTCATTCTTCCCCATTGGCATGTAAGTTATGCTCATTTTGCACCCCAACTTGTTCAAATTTGCTGAAGTCAGTGAAGGTGTGTCAATGTGCACCACAGAAAAACCTATCCACTACATTCCAATCTGCACTATTTTGGCATTTACACCTGGGAAGAACTCTCCATCAACGTTTGCATAGCCATCATCGTCTTCTCTTTTAAATCCCTCCTTAAAACTAACCGTTGCCATGATGCCTACAAATCACTACACTCTGGTATTAGGAAGGCTGATGACCACCTGTCATTACTGAGATCACTAACTAATGTGAATGCACCTGCCCTTCCCATGACTTCCCATGATGGCTGTATGTTTATACACCAATTGGAAAGGGTCTAGATCACATATTTTGAGATCTCTGGGGCAGGGACTATCTTTGTGTTATTTGTATCATACCAAGTACAATAGGGCCTTACTCCCTACATGGGGACTTTAGGCAGAAGAACCACAATACAAATAATAATATATAAATTATACCCGATGTGCAACTCAACCATTTATACCACAACCGAATTTGACCCAGAGGCTTCTCATTGGATTTGCACCTCCTTACTCTGGGCTGAAATGGGCTCGTCTTATTTAGCCTCTGGTGCAGAGTACAGCCACTTTCAGAGAGACTAAATTACTATTGTACTTTTTGAAAACTGGCTTTCTATTCAGCTTCATAGTCTACTTAAAGGAAAGTAACTTGCTTTATTTTGATAATGGGGTGAATAAGTTATATTTCTTTCACATGGTAGGCTAGTAAAGTTTTATTCTTTTCTTCCACGGGTTTGTATAAACATGTTAAAACATGATAAATTTAATTCCCAACAAGCCACTTGTGAACAATTTGTACCAAATCTGTTAGGATGGAAGGAAATAAAAGTATTTCCTGACTAACTGACAGGCAGGCCATTTATAATAAAACAAAAACCTCCGATGTGAAGGTAAAAGCAATTGCTGTACTAATTAATCTGAGTATCCTTTTCCCTAAACTGTCTGCTGTCCTGTTTCATGTAAGGTTCAAGGAAGTAGTGAGTAGTTCATATTGGATTACACACGAATATCCACTTTTAATTAACATTTGGAGGAAAAATAATAACAGTGAGGGAAAAAATAGCATAGCATGATTATGAAAGCTAGTCAGCAGTTGACCGCTTTCTCTAGGAGACTTGCATTCATGTTCACTTTTTAGATGGCTTTATTTGAAAAGGGCAGGGGTGATATGGTAAAACAGAAAGAGGATGAACTTCAGTCTCTTTAAATCTGCTTGACTATGTTACATTTCAGTGTTTATGAAAGCAGGAGTCTGTGAAGAGATGTACAAAATAAAAGGACTATACCAGAGTTAAAGGGGCTTTAGGAAAGAAGGAAAGCCAACCTGTGGGAAAAAATAAGGCTAGAAGGGGCTAAATATTCAACTATACATCTCTATATATCTACATATCTTTTCCCATTTATGCTACTCAGGTTAGTGTTAGTTTCTCCTGTAAATAACTAGTGGCTTGATTTCGCCAAGTGCTGAGTTCTTCCATTGAAGTGTTGAAAGCTCTGAATTCCTATTTACTTCAGAGGGAGTTATTCTTATCACCTCAGAGCTCTAGATTCGATTTCACTCTGACAGGGACACTATCATAGATTTCCACCACAGATACGAGCCAGATATCTGTCAGATAGATGATAGGCACTTTCCTTATGCTGATCTGGCAGTCCAGCTGATTCCTGACCTGTAACTTGCTATCCCAATATTGGGAGAGGTCCCAATATTGGACCTCTGTGAGCAGGGGCTGGTAATAATGCTGATCTTTTTTTTTTTGGGGGGGGGGGGTGTTTGTGTGATAAACAGAGCTTCATTAAGCACTGTACTGAGACTAATATAATGTATTTAATTCTTTTGTTGGTTGTGGTCAAGGGTCCAGTAGTGCATGGCTATGGAATTAGCCTGCTGTGCCTTTCATGTAACTTCTTGTCTTTTAAATTCCCAAAGAGATTTGTAAGTGCCACTGGCTTTTTTTATTGCTTGCTATAATTTCTAAGATGCATAGCTATGTGTCAGTCCATTGACATGTCTTAAATATTGATTTGATAGTGTACATAATCAATAGGTTTTTTGATAGATTCAGATGTAGGGTCAGATTCAGACCACATGAGCATGTAAAGGGGCCTGACAGAGGAAAGTAGGGTTTAGGGGTTGGCTGGAAGTGCTTTCATTTGGTGGTCTTGGGAGGATTTAATATTTTAGACACTGGTCCTAATTTGTAGGTTTTACACCTTAATTTTTTTGTACATGCATCCACAACTTTTTGCATCTTAGCTTAGAATACATGATTTAATTA
The DNA here is from genome assembly GCF_965140285.1 of Lepidochelys kempii. NCBI lineage: Eukaryota > Metazoa > Chordata > Testudines > Cheloniidae > Lepidochelys > Lepidochelys kempii. The sequence continues at coordinate 64,054,870 of NC_136382.1, forward strand.
AAATAGCCTCCTGCTCTGCACTCTGAGGGACAGATCCTGACATCTTTACGCAGTCAAATCTCCCATTAAAGTTAATGGAACATTTGCCTGACTTAAGGACCAGCGCATGTTACCGAAGCCCTTAGAGTTACTCTGGTGTAAACCAGTGTGTGACGGGCTGGCACCGCAGCCCCCCTTTGTGGCAGGGGTGGATGGGGTGTCGGGGCTTTGCCACTCTTAAGTTCCCACGCCCATCCCTTTAAGGGCATTCCAATGTGGCCGAATGGCCGGTTTCCCCGTGCTCCGCCCCTTGGTCAGGGTAGTGGGACCTAACAGTCTGAGTCCATGTGTCGCACCCCAAGTATCAGGGCAGCATGGCCCAACAGCCAAAGACCATATAGCTCGCCCCGAGTATCAGGGCAGTGTGGCCCAATGGCCAGAGTCTGTATAACTCGCCCCACATATCAGGGCAGTGTGGCCCAATGGCCAGAGTCCATAGCCTTCCTCCTCTCAGGCAGGGAAGTGTATCCCAATGGTCAGAGTGGTAGGGGGACCTGAGCCCGCCCTCTCCATCGGGTCCCAACCCAGGGCTCGCCTACTGGCAGGGTTCCCCCTTGTGCTTAGCTCGGCGGGGATCCACCTGCAACACGCTGAGCGTCAGTGCAGCTTTAACGCTGCTTGTCTCGAAAGATCCCATGGCTGACTTCCTACCCTCAATGTCATGTTCTCCACTCCGGAGGTGGGGGGGTCCTCCGATCCATCCCCTCCTGTTGAGACCTCCGTCTGGGAGGCTGGGTGCATCCCGGCTTGGCTGGCCCCTGGATCCTGGAGTGTTGGCTGTCCCGCCTCAGGAGCTGACAGTGTGCCTCCTCCTCCAATGGTCAGCCCAGACTGAGCACCTTTACAGGCTTTTGTACCTAGTCTCCAGTTGCAGCATGCCCAGCAGGGCTTCCGGGGCGGGGCTTCCTCTGCCAGGAAGGAAGGGTTAACCCCTGTGGTACCAGTGCGGGGCCACTCTGCCCCATCACACAGTGGAATTGAGAAGAGAATCAAGCCCAAAATACAAGAATCCCTCAGACAGATGTGTAACGATTAAACTCAATAATCAAATGGTTAGAAACTCCTGACCAAGTGTCCAACTGATTTCAAAATGGAAATGCCTAGAAAAAAAGTTTTTGTCCTTTTTCCAAGTTATTTTTTTACTGTCTGTGAAAGATACCAGCTGGATCTTGCTGGAGATAGAACTGCTCAATCTGCCTACACAATATAGGTACTAGCAATACACTTTTCACCATCCCACCGAAGTACCCCTCTCCTGTCCTACAGTAACACTGTCTTGAATAATGACAGCTTTCAGAGTAGCAGCCGTGTTAGTCTGTATTCACAAAAAGAAAAGGAGGACTTGTGGCACCTTAGAGATAAATTTGTTAGTCTCTAAGGTGCCACAAGTACTCCTTTTCTTTTTACTGTCTTGAATGAGCACTGATGGTTTGATCCACCCTGCTCAAACACATGAAAAGGACCCAGAGGGACTACCAGTTGGAATGCTCATTCAGGCCTTTGGCTGGCTTCTGGATTGTCAAAAAAGATGTCAGGAAATGCTAATTGTATTTATGGTTTTTGTGGTGTGGATGACTGTCCCCTGGGAGCCAGACTGAGATCACCAAATCATTCTACATAGGTCATCAAATAGCTACCAAATAATAGTGCCTTTCAGTCCCTGGCCGTCTGAGTCAGATGCGCACAAATGTACTAAATATGAGAAGTTGTATGTTCCATTACTGGTCTCCTGAGGCAATCACCCCTTCTCTCATTTAACCTTTTGAAGCAGACCACCCATGTTAAATATTTTTTGGTCTAAGTGAAAGGAGTTGGTGATCTTAATCTTGGTCAACACAGTAAATATTTTAGTACTCCCATAAAGCTGAGAGAGGAAGGGAAGGATTAGCAATCTCTGTAGTCTAGCAATTCCTCCTCTTGAACACTTTTTCTCATTTGTTTTGCTCCCCTCTCCAAACTAGTTGCAGTGGGAATTATGGTTATCTGCTGAGCTTTAGAAGCCCATGCCTTCAGGGATTTGATGTACCCCAGAGTCCTTTGCACTGGCTGTCACAGCACATCAGATAATATGCCATACACACAGGGTCCAAAGCTCAGGATGAAAGGCATGTATGAAAAATTGGATCACTTTTGAAGCTAGAGCCAGCATTCAAAACCTCACTGTCTCATGGTATACTTAAAGTATTTCAATTTGAGGGGCAGTTTGGAAATTTGTTTCTGTTTCTGAGTAAAAATTGCCCCAGCACAAAACAGAAACAGAATCTTCCTTTCTGTGCTCTTTTTTCTAGATAATGACATTTTCCTAAGATAAAGTTTCATAAGGCAGAGATCACCCAAACCAGGTTTAGCTGATGTGTCTTTAAACTTTAGCAGTTTACAGGAAATCGTTGCACTGGAATTTTGTAAGACCTGAAATCTGACGTGCAGTTCTGACTTCCACTGTAAATCAGGGATAAATTCAGTAGAGTCAATGATGATAACCATTGTGAAAGGACAATCAAAACCTTTAGGATAGTGTAGCCTACCTTCCCTTGTGCACCTACCCCACTCTGATTGGCCTGCTTTAGGGTTACGTGTGCTTCTGGGAGCCCAAGGAGGAGCAATCGTGCTCTCCTCCAAGTATGATTTTGACTAGCTCTTGGACAGGGCACACAAGGAAGGAAGAGGCTATTGCCTTGGCCCTTGTTCAGTAGCCATTAATAGTGGATACAATTAAAAAAAGGAAGTCAAGATTTACCCCCCACAGTGGTATCTAATTGACAGCAGTTATCTCCTGGCTGTCGATATTGATCCCTCAATTAGCTAATTGTGGATAAAACTTGACTTGTTAATGCAAACACTGTAATTCGATTAAAAGTATATTTGCAATCCCATATATGCAGACATAATATTTGTAACACGAGCTGAGTGAGAGCACAGCAGCATCTAGGTTGTCCATTATTGGACATAGTCCCTTTAAATCCAGGGGTTGCTGGAAGTTGTAGTCTCTGTACAGGTCACATGACTGGCAGGGTTCAAATGACTAAGATCACATGACTGCCTACTGGAGACTATATAAATGAATTCTCCTGACTCACTCTGTGGTAGAAGAGGTAAGACTTGAGAGAAGATCCCTCCAGGAGGGGCCTGCTGGAGGCCTAGGACAGATCCAGGAACGGCTGCCTAAGGGGAAGGGTGTATTTGTTTTCCACCTTATCCAAATCCTGCAGTTGCAGAAAGCTGGAAAGGCCTCTGAAGGTTGTTGCCAAGTGTTTTTGAGTTATTTTTCCTCTTCTTTTGGGTTAACAAAATGAATCCTGAGGAAAGGGACTTGAACTGACTTATAACTGGAAGCTTATTTACCTCCCTTGGCTAGTGAATTTCTCCACTGACTTCCTTGAATCTTAGTTTTGTAAACACAATAACATTTAAAGCCCCTGAAAGTGTTATGCGGCCTGTCAGGCCTTAACTGTAATAAATGTGGAAATACTTTATCACCTGAGTGGTCCTCCAAATTCTAGTTTGTGGTTGGATTTTCCAATGTCTTCTTTATGCTTGCTATGGATGCAGGTGCAGCATGCCATCCAAAGTGGCATGCCTTGTGGCATGCCAGGAAAACAATGGATGGTATGCTTTCTAATCTGGTGTGTCTGGGTGTTGTAAATAAAGCTCACTCAAAGAAAATAGGTTAGGTGATTCAGTAGAATATGAAGCCTCCTCTTTTCCTAAAAACTGATTGGTACCTTGAGGCCAATCATTATTTAGCTTATTTAATTATTCACTAATTTCCTACTCTGCAGGATCAAGAACAGTAGCAGTGGGTGTATACAAAAATGAAGTTCTTTGCTTTCATGAACTATAAATCTGCATGTGATCTGAAAATATACATATAAATAGAAAATGATAATGAAAAACTTCCCAAATACCCATAATTTCAGGACACTGTAGCAACTATTCAAATAAATGAATTTCGCATCACTTAAAAAAGCCAAATTGAAAACAGAGAAATGGGTACAAGACCAAACTTTCCCTCACTGTCTGGTCAATGTGTCCCAATTCTATTAGTCAGGATCCACATGTGAGGATAAACGCATAGTTGATTTTCTATCCAGTTCTTATTTTTACCTGAGGAGAATACAACAAAGTTGAAGTTATCACTGTGGCTTTTGAGAGATACGTACCTTTCCCCCACTTCTTGCTAGCATATCTTGTTTGTTATATGGCCCTGTCACCAGGGTATCTGAAAGTCTTCCCATACAGTGGACTGGGCACACAAATTAAATTAAAAGAGATTACCAGATAGACCTCAGGGAATAATGGCACTGACATGTGCTAGATTCAGACTGGTTACCTAGAGATGACATTTTCTGTATTCCATTACCAATACCCTGAGCCATCTGACCCCCTAAGTACATGTTCTTTTTTAAAAATTTATCACTGAGATCTCTGGAGTTACAGGATTGGAACCACACTGATAATGCATTAACGTTGTTCTCACAAACATAGTAAATTAGCTTCTCACTATGAAGTGTGGTAGACTTAAAAATAGCCAAGGGAAAACTGCATAATAAATTAGAGATTTACCTATAACCCTGTAGGTATTGTTGGCACATAATGCTGTAACATAACAAAAAGTCCTTTAAACCCCATTTGTTCCATGTTTAGAATATGGCTTGGCATCCTGTATTAGGATATTTCATTCAGTTTAGTTTTATTAACTGTAGTTAAACATTCTGTATACACCCATAGACTAGTTATATTTTCCACCACAGTTCTCAGGAAAAAAACCAAAACAACCCCCCCCCCCCCCACAAATACCTCAGACAGGAAAATGATGAACTTTTTGTAAAGACGGTCTGTAAAATTAAGAGTTTCCCTGTTTAATTGAGTTTATTTCAAGTCTAGTATATCGAAGAAAGGCAAGCACATTAATTTTGAGAATGTAAAATCACTTGTGTCACATAGACTTCAGTTTTGTAAAAGAACCATTTTAACAATGTCTGATCTACTACATAGTTGTGGTTGTCTAGTGGGATTCAAAGTACCTCTTTAAAAAAATGTTCAGCTTAGTCACGGAGGAATTAATAGACACTTGTTATGAATGCCTCTCTTATTTTTCTGTGCAGAGCCAGCCAGCCAGCGGAGGAAACATACTGGATGTTAACTAACAAACCTAAATTCCAGAACTGTACTGACCTCCAGAAATCTTACAGATATCAAAAGGAAGGGCAGGTGCCTTTAGAAATGAGGCCTATCAAATGATTGTAGGAACCCGATTGTGAGAAATTTTTGACTCAGGTTTGTATACTACTCATGTTTACAAGCAAATGCAATCACCAGATATTGTTACATCTTAATTTTTATGAACTTTTAATACTAGCATTGTCACGTAAGGCTTTTGAAATGTCACAGAATTGGTATGCAATTTTCTCATTCACAAGTGAAACAATCTGTAACTCTATATCATTATTATAATCAAATTATAGTGCCTGATTTAGCTCCTGTGGAAGTGAATGAAAAGGAACCCAATGGGAATTGGATCACACCAGGTGTTCAGTTTCTGGAGCAGTAGTCATCGATGATGAGTTATGCGTGTAAAGCATGATCAAAACAATTCAGTCTTATTTTATCTTCTGTCAATAAGACTAGTAATAAACATTTTAAACAATAATAAACATTTTCTTTGGATCAAAGGGAATCCAGATGAAAATGGCATTGCAGAATGACAGAGAACCCATTGATAACTGCCTTCAGCACTTTAATGGTGTAATGCATGCAGAAGCATTTAAGGCCTTGTGTAGAGACCCTTTGGCTCAATTGGCTCAGCCCCAGCACCTCTAAGGTTGGCAGTTCATAGCCCTGGCACCTCCAGGCTTGCCGTGTCAGTTATGAAAGTAAAAAAATTGCTTGAGCCCCGGCACCTCTTTCATTACAAATTAAGCACTACTGGAATGACCAGAACTGAGAGTCCTAAATAAGATGTACAGTTGGGCAGCAGAAATCTTTTATGTCTATTTTTCTAGACACTTGTCTTTCCCTTATGAAAATGCTTCCATTTCTTTGTGCCCAGTTCTGCACCACATTGTCCCAGGGAGCACCATTTGACTAAGCTGGACAAAATTCCACAGAAGACCTCACTTTTTATGTATCATTTCTGTATGCTATTCTACCTCTTTAATCAACATAATTTCATATCTGCTATCTTATCTTTTAAAATGGTGCCACTGCACTGCATTGTCCTGTGTGTGCTTAAATGCCATTCTTTGAATCTCTGAGTCTTGCAGTCTTGTCAAAGGGATTGCAAACTGAAAAGTGGGGCAGTGAAACAAAATTTTAAGGGATCCTATAAAGATCCCTCCTGTTCAAAAGTGTGTGAGCATGTGTAGGTTTTATTCTTATTATTGGTAAGCTGGAGCTCACACAGCTGGGAACTCTGTTTCTTTTTCATGATTGCCTCAGCTCATGTTGCAGGTTGTACAATCTTGAAGTTGTCTGCAGAAAAGTTTAAGGAACTTCCTAAGTTGGAGCACTTTCTCAGTTGCAAAATTCCTTATTTTTTCAATAACGTGAGCTGAAATATTGTTTCCTGGGCTTGAGTATTACCCTTTTTCCTCATATGATGGGTATTACTGAAAAAGTGCAAAGCATGCATACTTTTTAAATGATCCATAAGGATGAAGTGCTAAAGTAGACTCCTGGTTTACTCCAACTTGTTATTTTCTGTAGGATGCCAGCAAGAACCAGGAAGTGCCATTTGACTAAGCTGGAAAAAATTCCACAGAAGACCTTATTTTTTATTTGTCATTTCTGTATGCTATTCTGCCTCTTTAGTCAACATAATAAATATCAAAAGTAAAAGTCTACATTTTGACATGTTTGCACAGTAGACTGGCCGTGATTTCATATCTGCTATCTTAGCTTTTAAAGTGATGCTGCTGTTTAAAGTACTGATTGATTGTAGTGCATTTCAGGTGCTGAAGGATAGATAAGGTAGATAAGATCAGAGTCACTGAATATTTAGCAGCTAATTCAGTCCATTTCTATATGACATTCTAGGCTACTGCATTAGGCTTACATTATGACCTTCAATACAATAGTTAATTAACATAGTACATTCTGTACACTTTCTAAAGCTTACATTCTAAATGCAACAAGTCTTCTCAGGCTCCCCAGCAAAAGGGGCTTTAGCTACTGATATTCTGTCTATGGCTTTAAAAGATCCAGAGCAGAAGAATCATTGGCCCTGCTGTACATATTCTGGAGTGCCAGAACTAGTCTCAATGTGATAGAAGCATCTAAAAGTGAAAAAAAAACCCCACCAAAGTTCTCTGTCTGTTAAAAATAATAATTGATTTAATGAGAGCAGAAGACAGATTAAAGTAAAACACTCATTCACATATAGCAGGCACAATCCATACTTTTCCTCAGATAAAAAAAACTGACTAGAGCTGGTCAGAAAATTTTCAAATCAATGGTTTTTGCTGGAAAATGCCGATTTTTCTAAACCAAAACTTTTTAGTGGAAACTTACTGGTTTTGACCAAAAGATTTGTCAGGAATTAGTCTCAGGTCCAGGGAGGAATTTCTGGTGAAAGTGAGAGGCAAAGAAATAGCCACCCCAGAGGTCAGTGCACTCAGCTGGGATGTGGGAAACCAATAAGACTGTGGTGCAAGTCAGGCAGAATGTGGTTCTCTTACATCCCAGTGGAGTGCCCTAATCACTAGGCTACAGAGTCAGGCTGTGTCTCTTAGTTTCTCCTATTGCATACACTGCAGGTTCCCACTAGTAGCTTGGAATAACATCTCCTTTTGCCATTCGGGCATGACAAGAACTGTTATGTCCTCCAAAATAGAAAAAGTTTTCGTAGCACTGCCATCGATGGCACTCCCTCCAAACCCACGTAGCTCTGCAAATTTTAGAAAACAAAAAAACAACTTTGAATTTTTAACTTGCCATTGTCTCCACAGTTCTTTCGCTGTGACTAAGCAGGCTGTGTCTAAGGAGCTTCTCTGAACTGAAGCATCCCTCTCACGATATACTGAAGTTCAGTTTGGAAAAGTATCATTTTATATTCTTGAAATTCATGAGGATTGTTTTCTGTGCTGCTGCAGTGGGCTATTTGAGACAATCACCCTCTGTGTCTTGTCCTGTTCCAGGTCCCTCAACTTGCAGTACCTCCACAGCTGACCCACGCTTCAGCAGAAATCTGTCCCAATGTACCATCACGGACCATTCCAAGAGGAAGCATTTCCATAATGAGCTTATGATTGAAGTTCTGGAGAGGCCCCACAAGCAGGTCCAGTTCCAAAGACAGAGGGACTTGCGGCCAGAGGAAAGGCATGGTGAGAGCCAAGAAGAAAGGCTCAGGCTGGCTGCACAGCTTGAGGACAGGGTTTCAACATGGGAGCAGGCACTTGCTTCACAGTTCCTGGAACAGGAATGGCAGCTAAGAGAGGAGGACAGAGCTCAGCAGAAAGAGCTGTTTGGCTCGTATCAGTAATGACCGTAAGGTTAGTGGCTCCTGCTGCATCACCCATTCATCATTTGAGTCCCCTGCATGCTACCTTGTGCTGCAGTCCAGAAGCAGCTTGGAAGACTCCATGGCTGGGTGGCCCATGCAATCGGACTCCATGAGTGGCTGGGCAGGACAACTTTGCCCCATGCAGCCTTCCATATTAACTTCCTCCTCTGGCACCCCAGGCACCCTCAGGCTATGTCTACACAGGGATAAAAAAACTGCGACTGGCCCAGATAAACTGACTCGGGGTCCTTGGGCTCAGGCACTGGGGCTGAAAAATTGCTGTGTAGATTGCCAGGCTGATCTTGGAGCTTCTGGGCCTTGCGAGGGTGGAGGGATCCAAAGATCAGGCTCCAGTCCAAGCACCTATACAGTTGATTTTAGTCCTGCAGCTTCAGTCGCAGTCAGATGACTACTCCCAGCCATGGCCCTTTTATCCGTTATAGAAATACCCTAAGTGACTTTAGGCAAGACTATGGCAGAACAAGGAATTGAACCCATGTTTCTTTAGTCTCAGATTAAGGCCCTAACAACTGGCCCACTTTGCCTAGCTCAGTTTAATCCCTGATGTTTTTTAAATCACCAAATGGTGGCCTATGATTCAACATGTTTGACAGTTTCTACTCCAGAGGTGCCCAGAGCTGTAATAGCAGGAATGCTGCAGATAAGGATTGCGGCTTAATGGCAGAGCTGTGTGTGGGATGAGGAGCCTATGCAATAACTGATTCAAGTCAGTGCTATATTAGTCTCTCATTTTCATGGACATTATATTGTCTGATAAATTAAAAAAAATAATAATAAAGTAAGGGGTGACAGAGATGTGCCAGCCCCAAGAATAACTTTGGTTTTCTCCTCTGCACCTGCAGTGGGCAATTTTATTCCAAATGCCAGGGAGGCAGTATTTCCAGATATGACATTTCATTGAGGCAGGTTAAGTGGGAGATGTTTGCATGTTAAAGTTCTGGATAATGAGTATTTGATTATGTTGTCATTGCTAGTGAGAAAAATAATTGGTGAACAAATGTCAGATTCTTTCATGTCTATTTTTAACTTTATCTTTTAAAATGATCATTATGAGGGAAGTTTGAAATTAGCCTTTTGAGAAAATCCAAAGGTTCAAGATCATAAAAATTAGCAGCACATATTGCTAAACTCTCTCAGTATCATGTTCTGTTCTTTGCTAATATGACATAAAATTCCTACAATCTTGTTCTTAAGTGAGTAACATACCTGCTGGGACAAGAAAAGACCTGCCATGACCTTTGGCTAAGTAGGAGTAAATGGGATGTTAGCTACTTCTACCAATCCTGACAATGGGTGGTCTGGTGCAGATGGAGACTGCAAAGGTGACTGTTCTATAATACAAATTATGGAGCCACTTAGGATCTGCGAGGGCAGCAAAGGCTACTTCAGTGTTCTAATAATTCTTGCAAAACTGCTTTGGTGGGACAGGACTGAGTTACTGAATTGGTCATCTTTCCCTGTCCCTCAACCCCAAGCACAGCTTGGCGGGGCGGGTCCTAGACAGTCTTTTGACTGCCCCACTCCTGATCTTGGTATGCTCTCCCAGCAAAAATCTGGTTTGGACCTTTAAATTGGATATACAGTCAAGGGGTTGACAGCTGGAGGAAATCTACCACCCATATAGCTGTGGGGTAGCATTGCATATGCACAATGTCTCCTTGACATTACCTCCCAGAAGCTAGACATGGTCTGAGTCGTGGAGTCTGCTGCCCTTTGGGCGGGGGGAGGGGTTGGGAAGATGTTTAACATGCGCGCAGCTTAGGATATGAGCAGGTCCTTCCTGACATTGATCTTGAACCATGTTGGGCTGCACAGCTCGGTACTACAGAGTGATTTGTGCCAGGAGGAGTTAAATGAGGAATAGATCAAAATACTAACTCTCTAGTAGTTGGGAGCTTCCTTGTTGCCGCCGTAGTTTGGCTGCGAATGACATAGAGTAAAACAACTAACTAAAATCCTAATAGTTTGATGATTTAAATATGCCCCTCAAATAAAGTAGCACAAGCTTTAAAACATAGCCCGTAAAAATGTTTTCACCTTTTTATTTCGTGTGAGACTGACATATTGCATTACAACACAGTACCTGTGATCATATTTCATCCAGGTGTTGCCTTTTCTAATGTGCAACAAAGGCTGCTCATTCATTCTTTATTTGTCTTTAATACTCACAAAAGATCATCTTAGTGCTGGAAATATAGGGCCAGCTCCTCAGCTGGTGTAAATCAGTATAGTTCCATTTTAACTTCAGCAAGCAACTCTATTTTCAGCCCCATTCCTTGCCCTCCTCCTAAGGCGCCAGTCATTGAGTCAGAGGAAAATGGAGACAGTGCTGCTGAGCCAGTACTCTTTTCCTTTTTGCAACCCTCAGTCTGTATCTGCTTGTTCTGGGTTTCTCTGCTCACGGAAGCCGAGAAGAAAGCCTGCAGGCACTTTGTCCTGATGGAACTGTTGTCACAGTATGTCCTAGGCTACCCACTGATGTCAGAATCTGGCTAAATCCAGTGTGAGGAATGGATATACTAGCACATGCCCCATGATGAGAGAACACGTTTTCTGTTTTACTCTTGGTGTCTAGTCTATATCACTTCCAGATGAAACTAAAGAAATATTTATTTGCCATTGCTATTGACTGCTTTTATATTTTAAATATTGCCTCTCTCCATCCTTCCAAAGATGCCTTCAAAGTCTTTTTTTTTCTGGTGATGATTCAAGAGAATCTGTCCTGTGACCAACTAGACGTGAAGGATCTACAGCTTTCCACAGCTTTCCCTCTTGAGCTTTCCACATCTTTCAACTGAGGGTCACTCAGCACTGTAAATATATTGATACATTTTTAACAAACAGCTTCTTCTCTTTCTCATGCTGTTCAACTTTCAACTTTCTGTTCTTGTAGGCAGGACTAGTGGAGAGAAGGAGTTTTACTCTCAGTTCTCATTGAGAAGTTATTGCTAGGATTTCCCTTTCCATTTCCTCCTATTACGAATCCTGGAAAGTTGTTTGCACTTACTCAACTCACACTGCCGTTCTGATTTGTGGTTTATGAAATTCCTCAGATTGAAAGGATATGCCTATTTGAAGCAGAATATGAGAAGAAAATGAAACAAATAAAAAAAGATCTTTAGGGGAAAAAAATCCCAGTTATGCTGTAAAATAAAATTCTGATGTCTCACTTAACTAAAAATAGAGATGCGGCCAACCCATAAAGTGAAGATCCAGGCTGGGATGTGACCATCACTAAAGTTCAGTACATTTGGACCTGGGGTTTTGGTACACAACCATATCTAAATAAACAATTTGTTTCCCCACAGACCTTTAAAAATATAGAGATATGAACCCTAAACCGTAAGGCTCTGTCCAAGCTTATGAGCTCATTGCCAAGTGCCCACCAGGTTTGCGATGATGAAGAGAGAATCTGAAACCTGGGCAAAGAGCTGTTAGAAAGTTTTGCAGTACTCCAAAGTGGCCTAGGAGCCAGGAAAGCAGCTGAAGCCATAATGTCACCCCCTGAACAATTTTCCTTGTTTTGTGATCTTGTTCTGCAGATGAGTTATTTTTCTCCTGATTGGTTTGCGTGAGCCCTGGCTTAATTGTTACAGGTGTTCTGAGAGTACGTAGGGCAGAGGGGGAGAAAAGCATGAAATCAGACTCCCTCTGAAAAGACCTTTGAAGCCTTTTTTGTTTCTCTACAGCACCTGCAACTTTAATTAGCCTCTATAATGCCTAAACTCACAGGCTTGGGGAACATCTTTCTTTTCCTTTTGTTCTCTAAGAGACAAGCTTATTCACCTGGCAGATTTTTTGCCCAAAGCTCTCACAGCGCTGTCCCCTGCTTCTGCATCATACACGTGTGAGCAAGGCATGTGCATTGCAAAATAAACAGAGGGGGAAACAAGAGCTCTGGAAAGCATGCTGTAATAGAACCTGGGCTATTGAAATAAGAAGGAAAAAAACAAACAAACCAAGAGTGCCCAAGCCTTGCAAACACTCATAATAACAGCACAGCTTTAACTGAGTGAATGCTAAAAGCAATGTTCATTCTGCAACTGAATTTTTAATATGTCAGGATTGAACTAAGAAAACAAGATTTGAATGTCCTACTTGATTCCTAGAAACTGTTTGACCTCAGGGTAAATTGTGGCTTCGGGCAGAATGGTCTGGCAAGGAACATGGGAGAAAACAAACAATGGAAGTATCCTGAATTTAAAAAAATGTTGCAAATTAAGGATTTTGGCTTCTAATACACTTTGGCTTTTCCTCCCACTGTTTTAGATTCTGCTTTTTTATTGTATTATATTGTTTGTAGTGGCTGTGTGACTGGTTTCGATCTGATATTAAATGAACTCATTCAGACGTTGATTGTTCAGGCCATGCTTTCTAAGCATCTGTTTCCTTTGTGAACCTGAATTATCCTACATTTTTGCAGTTCTATAGCATTTTCTCACTGCTATGTGATATCTGTCATTCCCTGTTGCTGCATGTGGTGACATCATTGTTGTGCCCATGAGGAAGTGTCTTTAGGCTACGAAAATCTTAAGAAGAGTGTAAAAAAGCATTGTTGGCTTTATTTTTAAATGAGCCTATTGGTTCATTCACTGTTCCTGGCATGAAAATATAAATATAATTTAAAAAAAATCAATCTCAGACCTTTTCACAAGATGAATGTTTGGAACTAGATGATCCAACTGTTGTGCTCCTTTTCCTGTGTGGTTCTTGATCCCATCAACTTGGCACTTCCGCAGCTTCCTCACCTAACCTTAGATAGCAAGTTTTCTCCACTGTGAAACCCTTCCCCACCTCCTCCCCCTACCCCCGCTCCTTTTTTAGCTATTTACTACAATTCCTTTATCTTCCTCTTTCACCTATGTCCTCACCACCTCCAATTGCTCTGTGGGAGCCTGGTAGCTTCAGACATGCATCTGTTTAACTTTATCCATGCAAATATTTGTTGTTTGGAGATGAAGTGAGTGGGATGACTTGCATGTGCAAAATTATCCAAGTACATGTTTACAGGATCTGGCCACAGGAGCTTAAGTCTCTATGACTTCAGTGGAAGTTAAACACACCCTTAAAGGCCCTTCTTAAGCAGGGATGCTTTCCTAAATCTGGGCCTCTTAAAAGGCCATCCAATTAGGGAACACAAACAGTACCAGCTGAACTCTGACCAGCTGAACTAAACCATGTAGCTTACATTTCAGATAGGGAATCTTCACAATGAGCTGTTTGTGAATAATCTAGTTCAAGGATTATTCTTTTACATGGTTTGCAGGGGCTTCCGAGGTCCTTAACGCGGTGCCAGTTTCTGCCAGTAGAATAAAGGATGGGAAACAAGCCCTACAGCTTCTGTAGAAAATGTTTGGCAGTTTCAGTTTTGAATGAATGCAGCTAAGGAGTATTCTGTAAAATACAGGTGCCTCCATTTCTATCCCTCCTATGTCTTTTAATGATACACCCTCAACCATAACTCAACAAAACGTACTCTCTGTTCAGGTTCACAATAATCAGTCTTACTGACAAACCTCAATTCATGATGAACGACAAAGAGTGTTATGCAGAGGTGTCTGTTATTCTAAATAACCAATGCCATTCTCTCTCTCTCACGCGCAAACACACACACAGAGCCTTTGTCAGCCTTGAATTGCTTTGTCACTGATGAAGTTCTTCCTAGTTTTCATTTCCATTTCTCCATGAAACAGTCACGAAGAAAAAATACTTCCTACTGAGTATCCATTAGCCACCAGCGCTGATGCTAATGAGCAAACTGCAAGTGCACTAGATAGCAAATTGAAATGAGTCACAAAATACACTTAGCATGTGCTTCCTGCTAGCATTGGTGCGTCATTGGGAGAATGCTTGTTCCTTAACAACAAGGGTATAAAGAGCAGAAATGCAACTGATAAAAAAAATTGCTGTGTTTAAAGGAGCTCCATTAAAAGAGATTAACTGACTGTGCTCAAATGAATCATCTCTGCATGTTAGCTCTTTATTTGGTGGTTCAGCTTTTTTTATATTACATTAAAATAGTTTTAAATTAAAATATAGTGTTGAATTAAATTGAGCCTATCTAAAGAAACAGAGACTATCTTTCTTTAGAACAGGTGTAATTGGTTACAGTTAGCCTGTCTAAATAAGTGTAAATAATTAGGTAGTGATGAGGAAACAATGTGATCTTCCATACATACTGCAGCTAAACAGATGTGCTAAGTTATGACAGCTTAGTACCTTGTGCGTTTTGTTTGTTTTTGTATTTTTACACCTTGTTAATAGCAAAGTGGAAAAAAGCAAATACATTGTGTTTCTTTTATTACAGAAGAGTTTAAGACAGTCTCTTAATATTCAACAAGAAGCTGATGGATGAAGGAAACCATACTGATTTACATCACTTGGATGGGATGAAACTCACACCACGTCCACAAGATGCACAGATGGCAATTTCAGGTACGATGTCACTGCTAAGAAAATGAAACAGTTCTCCTGATTAGGATCTGGATTATGTTTCTAAAATGCTCATCAAGGAAAAAGAAGCAATTCCCAAGAGCAGTTATCAACAAAAGAGATGACACAATGTCTTTCATTTTGCATTTATATTTGTGCTTCTGTTTATGTGAAACGTTTGTAGGGATGTGCAATTTTGTACCTGGGAACATACAAATGCCCCCAGTAATTATTTAAAGAATCCAAAGCCCCAGATTGCCCTCTGTTTTATACAAATATTTTGTCTGTTGGCAATGTCCAGTCATCACACAGTCAGGAAATAAAAAACCATTAAGGCAGTTTATTTAGCAGTGCGCAGTATAATTTCACAGTGGGCCAGCAGTCAGGAGCATGGAGAAAAGTGCCAGGTGTTATGTTCAGCACGGCTGAGGTTATGGAGCAAGTGATGCTGCTTTCCACAATTTCAGCCCGTGGACGTCGACAGAAGCAATCTATGTAGAAGTCCAGTCTGTTGTTTCGACCTTCAGGAGGAGTCCACACAGAATCCTACTTTTTGTAGTGCAGATAGGAAGGATTCTGTGGGTTAGTATGTTGTACAGGCCCAACAAAGAAAATAACAGAACGCCACTAGCTGTCACCTTCAGCCCCCAACTAAAACCTCTCCAGTGCATCATCAAAGATCTACAACCTATCCTGAGAGATGATCCCTCACTCTCACAGATCTTGCGAGACGGACCAGTCCTTGCTTACAGACAGCGCCCCAACCTGAAGCAAATACTCACCAGCAATCACACACCACACAACAAAAACACTAACCCAGGAACCTATCCTTGCAACAAAGCCCGATGCCAACTCTGTCCATATATTTATTCAAGTGACACCATCATAGGACCTAATCACATCAGTCACGCCATCAGGGGCTCATTCACCTGCACATCTACCAATGTAATATATTCCATCATGTGCCAGCAATGCCCCTCTGCCATGTACATTGGTCAAACCAGACAGTCTCTATGCAAAAGAATAAATGGACACAAATCTGACATCAGGAATCATAACATTCAAAAATCAGTAGGAGAACACTTCAACCTCTCTGGTCACTCAGTAACAGACTTAACGGTGGCAGTTTTGCAACAGAAGAGCTTCAAAAACAGACTCCAATGAGAAACTGCTGAACTGGAATTAATTTGCAAACTAGATACCATTAACTTGAATTTGAATAGAGACTGGGAGTGGCTGGGTCAATTTCCCCATGAATCAATTTGAATCAATTTCCCCATGTTAAGTATCCTCAGACCTTCTTGTCAACTGTCTAAATGGGCCATCTTGATTATCATTACAAAAGTTTTTTTCTCCTGCTGATAATAGCTCATCTTAATTAATTAGCCTCTTAGAGTTAGTGTGGCAACTTCCACCTTTTCATGTTCTCTGTATGTATATATATCTTCTTACTATATGTTCTATTCTATGCATCCAATGAAGTGAGCTGTAGCCCATGAAAGCTTATGCTCAAATAAATTTGTAAGTCTCTAAGGTGCCACAAATACTCCTCGTTCTTTTTAGGCCTTTACAGTTATCGCTGGAGCTGGAGAAATAGAGCCCAATCCAATTCTCACTGAAGTCCATGGAAAGATTCCAGCTGACTGCAGTGGGAGTTGGAATAGGCAAATAATGGGAGACTATGTTCATGGATATTTAAAAACTTGTAAATAGAATTTCACTTTGATCATGTGTAACCCACACACCTTCTGGGTGTGGTATTCTGTCCCATCTAGTGACACTGAGACCACTTAGAGAGAGGTAAAATGAGTCTTGTCTACAGCCTTAGCTAAGAGCCATTTGGCTTTTAGCTCATGCGGTAGAGGCTCATACCCTAAGCTCCAGAGGCCCCAGGTTCGATTGCGCCTGCCAACGACTGGGGTCTGTTGGCGTTAAAAGTGGGGGCTCATCCGGGATTTCAGCTGGTAAGTCTCCGAAGCTTGGGACGCGTTTCCTCACCTAGGGGAAGTATGTAACCCACACACCTCCTGGGTATGGTGTTCTGTCCCATCCAGTGGCACCGAGACCACTTAGAGAGAGAGAGATAAAATGTGTCTGCTCTATAGCCTTATCTAAGAGCCAGTTGGCTTTTAGCTAAGAGCCAGTTGGCTTTTCGCTTATATGATAGAGGCTCATGCACTAAGCTTCAGAGGCCCCAGGTTCAATCCCACCTGCCAAGAACGGGGGAGGGATAGCTCAGTCATTTGAGCATTGGCCTGCTAAACTCAGGGTTGTGAGTTCAATCCTTGAGGGGGCCATTTAGGGATCCGGGGCAAAAATTGGGGATTGGTCCTGCTTTGAGCAGGGGATTGGACTAGGTGACCTCCTGAGGTCTCTTCCAATCCTTATATTCTATGAACCAGAGTCTGTCAGTTTTATACATGCACTATTCCTTTCCCCACTGATCCACCCTCTCCTTTTAAAATTTGCTTTTCAAGATACATATTTCTGTTTGTATGAGAAGTGAATTTGGGCCTATGCTCAATGGTTGATTATTCACAAAGTCAAATTTGTTTCATGACCAGATCAAATTAGTTTGGGGCAAAAGTAGTTTTTAAAAAGATTTTCCATCCAGGCAGGAAACAGAAACAAAACTATGGGCCAGAATGCCAGTTGATGTTAAACCAATGTAGCTCTGTGGATCATAGGTGACCAGTCACACAGTTCAAAGGTCAAATAATGGATGTATAGTCTCAGTGTTCATGATCAATCCCTATGTTGAAATTTGGTCACAAAAATATTTGTTAAAAAGCTGCTAATAGCAAACAAAGCAGCAAAATCAGACAATTTGCAAAGTGAAAACAGCTATATTCACCAAATTGTCCTTCATTGTTGTTCACCCAACAACTCTGACTCTCACTGTCCTATATATCACAACTACTTGGAATTTCACAGCATGATCAGGGACAGAAAACATGTCCTCTTGCTCCTAAAGCACAAGATCCGTTTGCTAGAGCTGAAGAAGAATTTCTCCTAGGTTAGAACGATAAGATTTATGAAACACAATTACGCAGTTCTAATTCTACATGCTAGCCTAATTGGATACAAACTGAGCACCCCCAGTGTGGTGCTAATGCATTATCTTAACAGCGATATTTGGGGTGAAGTTGACCAGGAGTGTTGGAAGAGTATAACTTGTTCCTTAAGCAGCCTTCTGTGTCTAATGGACTATATTGCTCATTTGGCTGGATTTTATACTAGCTTTTCTGTTTTAGAATATTGCTATTTAATTTTCTTGATTCTATTGAAGGACTGTAGGAAAAGAAGAGTAAACAGGAAGGTCAAGAAATTCTGGTGTGCCTTGATGTGGCTCAGAATGCGTGGGATTGCTTGTCTCTAAGACACTGCTGTTAGAAAAGAGATTATTAAGGCCTGAATCAAAAGCCAGGAGCTGAATATCCCTGAATTCTGAGGAGGTTGTTTGGGCTCAACAGCCAAATTCAGATCTGGATCCAAATTATACAGCAAGCCCACCCATAAAATGGGCCAGTCTCAAAACCTCAGATCTCAACACGCCTAATATTGGCATATTCAAAATCCAGATCTGAACTTTGTGGTGCAGGCTTGCTTCCAGTTTTGAAAAGGACAAAATAAGTTTCCAAAGGAATTGAGTACAATGAGTGAAATAGTCATAAGTGTTAATTGTGATAGTCAAAATGGAATCCTAATACAGCGAGAATCCAGTACATTTGATAGGCAAATCCATGTGTGTTTTAAAGCTGAAATTCAGCACAACTCTGAAAATTTAGAGGTAAAAATTCAGGCTCATCTATAGTTAATTGCGTCTTACACCTTTGATTTCTTGCATTGTTGCCAATTTTTATTTTGGGGTATGTGTTCATCTGTACTTCCAAGATGGCTAGTACTTTGTGCTTTCATTTGGGCCAGAAGAAGTCCCACATCTAGCCTCAAATTGCAGAGGCACAGGAGAAGGAAAAGTGATTAAAGGAAAAATGTTAATTAAATTTTAAATCTTAAAAAAGTCATGGCTTGAATGAAGGTTCTGGTCTATTCTTATTTCAGATCACTGGCTCGCACCCATCCCTTTTCCTTATATATTAAGTTGACACTGGAAGCACAAGGAATATGATGATAGACTTCATCTTCAGTAAGTCAGTGTCCAACCCTTGGTGAGTTATCTCTGTTTCAATTTTATGAGTTAGGGCAGGTCATTGAGCAGAAGGTAGAGATTGCCTGGAACTGGCTGGATGGGTGAGTTATTGATGTACCCCTGCTTTCTTTGGGCCTGAATTTGTAGCTGCTCCCCTTTCAGAATTCCCATTGAAGTTGATGGTAATTCAGAATGCAAGCAGCTGCGAAAATGGAGTCCTAAATCAGTTTTGAATCTCTCCTGATCAATTTTATGCTGCTTCTTACAATAAAAGTAACAAGCTACGAGCTGGAGATCTACAGCACTGTGTTTCAGTGGGATGTTAGGGCAACCAGGACAGACACTGAATATTTGTGCTGAGTTTTTGGCATTTTTGTGACCCAAAAACTCACACTACAAATTTTAATGATGACCTGAAACTGTATGAACCGAACCGTCTTGGGTGCAGTACTGTACTCCCCATTTCAGCTGCAACTAAAGGATCTTCAAATCACAGGCTGAATTTTTATGAGAAGGAAGCAATGTGGATCAGACAGGAGAATTTTGCATACAACTTAGGCAAGGCTGCTGTTGCTGGAATGAGGCTCTCACCACCCAGCTCCACCTCAAAGAAACATCAACACTAGGAAAGGAGGAAAGCCCACTCTTAGGTGTGAGTCTGCGTGCTATAGTTGGTTTGTCTCTTCTCGTATTTTAATATATTGATGTTACTTCTCTGTTAACACTGGATTCATCCTTTGAGAATTAAGTGATTTCAAGGAAGTGGTGGGCTAATTAAAGCAAAATTGTTTTCTGTCTCTGCATTTGTTTCTTTCTTTTTAAATTTTAAGTCACACAGGCCCTTATCTTTCATGAGACCTGCTAGCATGGATCTCTGGATCTAGAGTCTTAATGACTCAAGGATCAGTCCCAATTATGTATTCGTAATAGCAATATTGTTTCAGGCTGAATTTCCCAGCACAGCCAACGACAGAGTTTTCCTATCCAAGACATTTTTGTTTTTCCTGTAAGTACTTACATTTCTAATTTGTCATTCATGATTTTGGGCTTTAAAGAACCTTGTTCTCTCCTCTTCCTTGATTATATCCCTGGAAAGAAGGCAGAGGTCAAGGAGAGAAGCACCACAGTAAAATGTGTAACACGCAAGGAGAATAGAGATGCAAGGAACAACACATAATGTCCTCCTTCCTAGTCCCTTTCACAGTATCTTCTTGCCATTATAGATTTTGAAATAGTCCAATTAGCTGCTGAGAGACTTCCCCTCAACAAACTCCATCAGGAGCAAATTAAGAAGTTTCACTTTAAACTATTCTAGTTGCTGTTCAAATGCCACAATCTCAATTTGATTAATTCAAATCAAAGTTGGATCTGGTCTCAGCAAAAAAATGTTTCATTTGGAGCAAAGACATTTAACTGTTGAGGGAAAAACATGGACAATCTTGGACACATGATTAATGAAGCACAGAGGGAAAATGAGGGTACTAAATCTCTACATGGGCTTTAATAACGAGCTGAGTACGCTGGCCCTGATTCAGCAAAGCACTTTAAGCATGCGCTTAACCTTTAAATGTGGGACTAATTCCACTGAAGCCACTGGGACTATGCAGCTGGTTAAAATAAAGCATGTGCTTAAGTGCTTTGCTGGATTGTGGCCACTTTAGCTCATTCCAGGATCAAGCCCTTTTCCTTTAATTCTGAGCTATTTGTAATCATCAAAATCTCATAATGCATCCATTTTCCTTTATTACAATCATATACTTGTAATTTTATTTAAATAAAAGTATAAAGGGGAGAACCCACGTACAAATAGCCCTCTGTTCTCTCTCTAGACCAGATTGGGAACTTTTTACTGACACTGGTAAGTACTTATGGACCTGTGAAGCTTAATGGAGCTACTTGGGTGAGTAACTGCTTACCAGTGCAAACATAGGATTCACAGTCTGGCACTCTGCTGGGCATTATAAGCAAATTGTTGGTGAGTTTGCATAAATTTGAAATATTTCATAGATTTTTATTTTCTGAATACAGGGATCCAAATAGGGTATGAAATCTGGCTGAGTGATTGTGTCTATATTTCCTACCAAGATGTGTCAAAGCTCACTGATGAGACAGTGATGAGTCGACATCCAGTGATGTCTTTGCAGCAGAGGGATAACATTCTCACTATAAAGATGGAAAAAACCCCTAATACAGCATTAATAAACCCACATAGAACAGAAGGTTCTGTTCCAGCAGCTCTAAGCACTTAGATAGGTACTTTTATAATCAGCTACTGATCCTTATTGAAAAATGTACAAATACCACTTTTAGGAGAGGACTGCACAAGCTTCAACTTGTTTTGTTAATTACTTTTTTCCTAGGAAATAGCGGAATTTTCTGGCAGGAGACTTTGGTGAACCAAATCCATAGGCCATTAAAAATGGATTAAATTTAGATTTAAAACCTCATTGATCCTGTTTATTTCTTCTTCTTCTTCGTCTACTTGACTTGGAAAAGTTATTTAAAAACTGTTATTTTCCTGGAGTGAAAGTACTAAGAAAAGAACAGCATATTGGATATCCTTGTTTTTGACACTGAAAATTATAGGGGAAAAACCAATATAGGCTAAGTACAGTAAACGTTTAAGATGTCCTCCAACACAACACCACTATGTATGCATTATGTGCTAATGAATACATCCTGCTGCTTGCCTTTGAACTGCTATCATTAGTATTTTAATTAAGAGACGTCAATGAAAATGAACTTTGCAACTGGATTATAGTGTTCTACTGTAAGAATAATGCTGAGGCTTTAATAGAAGATAAATTCGTTTAGAAAGCAGGACATTTTTTTCTAGTCATAGTATTCAGTTCCATTAATGTTTTTGCTACTATACTGAGGCTCAGATTATATGCCTGCACACAGATATATGAGGAAATAGAAATCTTCCTTACATCTTTATAAAGGCTACCTAGGCCTTAGGTCTGGGCAGATACCTGCTAACTCCCTCCCTTTGCTGCCTGGCCAGACTAGATGAGCCAGCAAGGAGTATGGGGGCATTTAGCAATTTAGGCTTTGACCCAGCAAAGCACTTAAACACGTTTAAATCCATTCCTATTCAGAAAAGTAGTGAAGCACATGAGTAGTCTCATGGAGTGAGAGCCATGAAGGTACTCAGGTGCCTAACTCCCATTTTTAGGTGCCTAAGTCCTGTTTTTAGGCACCACTGCAGTGCAGAGAACTCTTGGTTGGCTGCTACTGAAACCTGTAGGCACCTAAACTCATATGGCACCAATTTTTTTCCTCTGGGCATGTGTATTTCTGCCTCACTCTCAGTGCTTGGGCACCTCTCTCCTGCCTGAGCCCATGTGCTACTGCCTCAGGATAGGCATGTGGGTGCCCATCTCCGGCCTAAACCCCAAAGTGCTCCATGAGCTGTAAAAGATAGACACTCAGCTGCCTAAGTCGCGTGCAAGACCCAATCCAGTAGGGGGCCTCTGAGCATGCCTACTAGACTGGGCCCCGCAGGTGAATTCACACAAAACAGCAAGGAGGAGGAAGAGGAAACAACTCCCTTATTATCTTTAGACCAGTGGTTAGGGTACTTACCTAGGAAGTGGGACACCACTGGTCCAAGTCCCCACTCCTCCTGAGGGGAAGAAGTGATTTAAACAGGGAGCTGCCCCTTTGCAGGTGAGTGCTATGGAATTAAGCTATTCTGACCTAGGTCTTTCTCAATTTCTCCTATTGAAGTTGTTCCACCTTAATTAAACAATTGAATAATTAAATATGAATTGGGCCAGTGAAAGCTTTAGAGTGACTCTATAGCCTAGTGGGTAGGGCACATGCAAGAGAGATGGGTGAGCTATGGTCAAATCTCTTCTCCCCCTCCTGGGTAAATACCCTAACTATTAAGATAAATGTAATAAAGGAGGGCCGCCTCCACCATCTTGCTCCCATTTTGTTTCTGTCTCTGTACGCAGCTTAGTCAGATGAATGGCTACTTTCCCCCAGTCTGTGAATCACTATCTCCCAAGAGGGGTAGGCTTAGCATATGACTCTCTGGTCAGCGTCTCCTATTGGCTAGCTTAGGTGGCTCCCTGCCTAGTGTGCTGGTTTTGTGATTCTCAGCCTTAGGTGCCTATCTTTCTCCATTCATTGTATGTGGAGCCAAGGTGTTGGACTCAGGCTTTGTGATTTGCAGTGTTGTACCTTTAATTTTCTAGGCACCTAAAAGTCAGATGCCCTGATGCTCCATGTTACAATGCCTAAGTCCCTTCAATGAACTGGGCCATTGTGTCAATGTGATTACTCACATACTTTAAGTTTGGGATATCCTTTAGTAACTAGCTGAATCAGGGCCTCAGAGATACATCTCCCACTCCAAGAGCTACTTTAGGGTTTGTACAATTTGTGTGTCACCACTTACTCAGGATTGTGCCCAAGACAAAATCTCAACCTAAGTGATTTATCTGTTTTCCAAAAATGAAATAAGTGAGCATGGTCCTGTTGCAGGCCAGCATAAAATCTGTGTTTGCTTCAGTTGAAACACTTTGTTCTCATTGGTAATGATTATTTTTTTTCTGTTTTTCAATAATCATAACTCAACTAAATTTAATTCAGATTTTTTTATTGATTGAGACCAGTATTTTCTATTTCAGGTGCTGGAAACGAGACGTCTAAATCCATAGTTTATTGAGATGCCTTACTATAGCTACTACATTGAAAATTTTGCCCAGATATTTTATTTCTTTGTTAAAACATATATGTCAATAAGTAATCTAAATATTTAATACATACTAGGAGTAATTTTAGCTAATGTTTGCGAATGCTTTGAAGTTTAACAGTTACATGTTAAGGAATAAATTAAATTAAATATAGAAAGCTGAACTAACAGAGTGCAAGAATATGTGATACAGTGGGAATATAACATAATGTAAAATACAATACAATTATTTGATCAAAATAATTATATGGTGCAATGGATGTTTAATTTTCTTCAGAGGAGGAACAATGGGCATTTTCCATCTCAATATTTTAATGATGCAGCGATCCTGACATGGTTTTCATGATGGATGATAAAGTGGGATTAATCCAATACACAATAATATTCATTAGAAAAAATACATTAGAAATGCATTGAGGGTGAAAATTACATTCACAGACACAGTATCAGAAAAGCATTGTAACAAACTGTACTGTTGCATAAATGATTCCGTGATGAAGAAAGGACTTTTAAAAAAATTCAAGTTGCAATCAGAATTAAGCTTTTTGTTTTGAGTTTTTCCTAAATGCAAGCTTGCAGGCTGCTCCGTGTTGTCACAACCAATTACCGTTCTTCAGATTGATTCAGACATATTAAACTATTGCTTTTCCACCTTCCTGTCAAAGAAAGCCATCCTCCCAAATTGCTATTTGCAGTCTCTTGGCCTGATTCTGCAAACACTAACTTCCAGGCGTAGTGCTTACTACTATGAATAGCCCCATTGAAACTAGGCCTTCAGTTTTAAATTCTGCAAAGCCTTGTGCACGTGAGGTTTTGTGCCCCTGTCAGTGCAGCAGCAGTATTTTACCCCAAGTTTATTGAAGGGTTTGCTAAAGAATCCCAGGCTTATCCTGTGCACCTGGTCCGTTTCCTAGTTGAACAACATTCTGAATGGTAAAAAGAAAAGGAGAACTTGTGGCATCTTAGAGACTAACCGATTTATTTGAGCATAAGGTTAGATGGAATTTAGCCACCACCAAGTGATCTAGACAAAGAACAGGGAAAGAACCACTTGGAGTTCCTATTTCCCCAAAATTATTCCCCCAAGCTGTTACACCCCCTTTCCTGGGGAGGCTTGAGAATAAACAAGATGAGCACAAACCAGCCTTGGATTTTTAAGACCCAAAAAACCCAATCAGATTCTTAAAAAACAGAACTTTATTAGAAGAACAAAAAAAGATAAGAGAACAACTCTGTGAGATCAGAATGGAAGATGATCTTACAGGCTGTCAGATTCAAAACATTCTGAATGGTGTATTGAATACATTTTTGGGTTAGTAGCTAAACAATGTATTATATGCAAATTGGGTAAACTATTTAGTTTTTGCCTCTCAGTTGGTAAATCATTTTTCTCATTATTCAATCAGCTCTGTCAATTTATAGTTTTGCATTGAAATTGTGCATTTGTATTTTGCAGAGTTTCACTGTGGGTAGGTTGACACTGCAATTAAACACTTCCCCCATCCTGGGAACCAGGGTCTGGGGTCCAACTCAATCTTTACACCACAGTTAAACAGCCCCATAGCTCAGGCCCCATGAGCCCAAGTCAACTGACACAGACCAGCCACGGGTGTTTAATTGTAGTGTAGACATACCCTGTGAAACATCCTTTACAACTGAATGTTGCTTCAACCTGAAAATCAGGTGGTAAGTGCCCCGGAGAAAGTGAAGCTGAAGAAAATATTCAGCCAACCAAATAGATTAATGGCACACAGATCTAGATTTTAAGCAAAAGACTTAGAAGGAAGTTAGGTATTTTAAATCCCTTTAAGAGTTTGTGAATTTAATTTATTGTGCTTTGGATATTGGGGAAAGGATGAGAAAGAAGAGAATTCAGAGTACTGATTGCAAACTCACACAGTAAATCTTGCAGCTGGAGTCCCTCATAAAATTCATAGTATGCTGACCTAGTAAATGTGGAAAATGCCTGTGGTTTCTCCAGCCTCCCTCTCATAGCAAGTCTTGCTATTGTATTGTCACAAAATTGTAAGAGAAACACGACCAAGAAAAAAAAATAACCCCAAAATTGCAGTAATAAAGTGTTAATTTTGGTGACTGTGATTATAAATATTTTAGTTCCTTTGATCATAATACTGCTTCACTTCATCTTTCCTTTAAGAATCCTTCACTGATTATACTCTACTTTGGATCACAAAAAAACCCCAAAACATATATACAGTATGAAATACAATTGGGTCAAATAGCTGGCATAAATCAGTATAGCTTCATTTACATCAGTGTCACTTCCTGTGATGTACACCGTCTAAGGATCTGACTCAGTATGCCTGCAATGTCTGTCAGTTACAGTAAACAGAAATTCTACAATGGCCCTCTTCTGATTACAAACTCTCTTAGGTGTTGATCAGCACCTTGTATCTACATGTTGACTTTGCTCCTGAGGCGAAGTAAGCAGCCCCAGCACCATCCCTGACTCTGCGAATTTCCCTCTCCCAGCAGGCTCAGCTGTGCTGACTGGCATTCTGAGGGGCATAGAACCCCAGGTCCCCACCTGTGCAGGAGAAAGGAAGGTTGTGGCCCCAGGGAAGTTGCTCTGCCTCTCAGCATTGCTACTTGTGATGCAGAGGAGTCCAAGGGCACCTTACATGTCCTCTTATTGGACTGACTCACAATGGCATTTGGATGGTTGCAATGGTCAGCGTGATGATCGCTTACGACCATAGATCAAAAAGAGGTGTAATATATTGCCATTCCAATGATAGCTTCTTGAAGACACTTTAATGTAAATCTTGTAAGCAGATCCTTGAAAATAAAGGACAAATGCAAATATTACATTGAGTCCTTTCCAGAAGTGATTAGTTTTGTATTCATAAAATATTTTAGTGATGCTGCACTTAATAGCTATTTATTTGTGCTGAAATATCAACATAAAGGTCATCAGTATATTGCACATTGCAGTGCACAAATAATGGGCCAGGTCCTCATGCTGATCTACATTTGCATAATTCCATTTCAACTGACCCAGTTTACACCAGTTTGAGGATCTGGTCCAATGTATTTTGGTTGTCTGCAGGAGACGGTGAAATATCATCTATAAAGAGGACCAAGAGGACAGGAATGACAGCAAATGACATGCCACTAGAAGATTCCAGTGCTTCCCAAATGCTACCCTCGCTAAATTTGATTGGATGAGATCAGAAGTGGAATGCGGATCTCTACTTTTATGTCTCACAGTGATTTACTGAAAGCAAACCACAACATGTTTCACTAAGTTTTGGCAACACTTACCATGTATGTATGTTAACACATACAACTATGTAGCATCCTTTTTAGGACCAACTTGAAGTGCAGTAGGGGTTTGAGCAAAGAGAGGTTTTGGTGTCCTCTCCCATTTCTTCATGCTCCCACCAACCCACTCACATGGAGGGTGGAAAAAGATGTTTCCTCAGAAAGGACAAGAATAAATACAACCCAGTGCAAGATTCCCTGTCCTACTCTGCCAACATGCCTCAACCCTGACCAAGAGGGACTATCTCTTGGGGTGAGAGTTTATTCTCAATAATGTAGCACTGTGCTTGACCTCTCTGCTGAGAATCTTAGTAAAGGTTTCAGCTGTGGTAATGGTGGTTTTTCTGATGTGAATCCTCATTCACTGGAGACTAGACTGAGACCACTAAACTTAAGTTATATTTTTAATTTTAGTATCAATGTTGCAATTTGGCTGGCTATATGTCCCTGGACAGAGAGGTAAATCAACCAGTCAGTTAAAGTGGGTTAAGTCTCTTTCAAGTTTTTTATCCCTAGACCACAAAACATAATGTTCATATAACATAAATCCCAAACAAGAGGAAAACTCTCTATTTTGGGTCTCTTCTGTCAGACCACAGCTCCAAAGATCCTATAACAAAACTTGAAAAAGAAATTTCCTCTTTTTCTACTCTGAGGATCAATCTGGTTTCAGCCCTTTATTGATCAATCTCTCAAAGCGCTCCTTCCCCATAGTCTATTCAAATAGCCTAATTAGTTTCAGCTGGTCCTTCTCAAATTACCCTGGCTGGAATCCTTTACAGTTCCTGCAGTGGGTGCAGACTCCAGTTGCAGCTTTCCTTCTACACACCTTTTCATAACAGTCAGATTGAATAGATAAAGTAGATCAACGAATGGCTATTTCATTGCGTGCTTTTCTAATTGGAGTTGTGAATAGGTTGTGGAAGAATAAAAACTCAGAATTAATATAGCAGAGAGAAAAAGTTTCTAATAAGTGTAGATCTGGTAATAAGTACATCATTAGAATTAGGAAGACAGGAGCAGTTTCAAGCTTACTTCACAGGAAGCGTGTATCAAAGCATACATACCAGAAACACCTGAATAGCAGAACAATTCTAAGCTTTTCCCAAGACTTATATTAATATTAATTCCTTAAAGCCTATATTAATGTATCTTTATCATTCAGATGCTAACTTTTTCATGAAGAACCTTCATCCAGGTGTCCTAATAACATTTAGCAAAATCTGGCAGGTGGTAGTGGAGGAGAGAATGGCAGGGTACCATTAGCTGATTTTATGGTTTATGAGATACTGTGGGAAGCAGCAGTTTGAAGTGTCAGAAAAAGTAAAGAGGAACTGTTTTTATCTAGAGCTATGCTGAATGGCTTCATAACTGACAGGCAGGACTGTTTGGGCTCCAATTTAAAAATGAATTGGATAGGCGGTTACTAACATTTATTTAGGTGACATTCCTACCATATTAGAACTGTAGACATATTAAAATATAATTATTGGTGTGTCTTTGCATTTTATGATAATCTTCACTGAAGTGAATAGTTAAGGTGCTAGGTAAGATTAGCAATTATTTCTGGTCAAAATTATTTATCCCATATTCAGGAACAAAAGGGGACCCCCTATTTGCAAATTCCCCCATCTAAGCAAGAAGGGGTAAGCTGTTTTGTGGAACCTACCTCCAAGAGCCCACCATTTTATAAACCTTTAATTCAAACTTCCCATGAAGAGTTTATTGATCATGTGTATGACAAGAGCTAATTCTTGTAAGCTTTGCTGGGCTTGCTTGCTCAGAATTCAAGAGTGGGAGGAGCAGTTAGTGTCCACTAAGTGATATAGGGAAAAAAAGTTACAATAGGGAATCTGGCATTTTGGGAACCTGATTCTGTAAATCCTGACTCCTGTGAGTAATCATTGCTCATCTAAATAGTTATATTGAAGTCCAGGGTTTGAATAAGTGTTTGCAGGGTCAGGTGTCTCATTTATGAATGGATACAACTGGTTCTTCATATCAGAAAATAATATAAGTAAAGCATATATACACTGCCTTCGAGTCTAGCAACAGTATGTCAAAGATCACTGATACATTCAGCATCCTGACACTTAGAAGACGCTGTGATTAGTTGTAAATAGTTTTCATTAGAACTATGTAGCCTAAAAAAACAAAGGTAGTTCTTTGATGCGATGTGAAGAATGGAATGAAGAGCGTTTAGAGTGAGGAGACAAAAACATTTCTGTGATATGTTAGCCATCTTTATATTACATATATCTGAGAGTCTCTGACAAATTACTTGGCACATTCTCTGGCTCCATCTGTGGTATTGTGAGTTTTTGCTAAAATCCTCATCTACCTATCTTTATAATGGCAAAGGGGAATGCTCTGTTGTGCTTGCCTATCCCATTAATAGTTCCAGATAAAGGTGAGTATGCATAGTATTGAGTAATTAGAGATTTTCTTTCCTTTCTTCCCTCTTGTCTTTGAGACCTATCAACATGGCATTGTGAAGAGGAAGACAGCAGAAGTCAAGATCATGTCTTTTAGTGGCCTTTTTGGGATAGGAAGAAGGAAAGGTATTAGAATCTTGCTGCATCTTAGCTCAATTTTTCCTCAGGAGCCATCCAGTTGGCTACAGTTGTGTCTGTGTCTTCAAAAATAGTAGAAACAAGATCTGGTTTGATAACATGTCATAAAGCACATGGATTTCAAACATACCCTACCA
The DNA here is from genome assembly GCF_965140285.1 of Lepidochelys kempii. Lineage (NCBI taxonomy): Eukaryota > Metazoa > Chordata > Testudines > Cheloniidae > Lepidochelys > Lepidochelys kempii. The sequence goes on from NC_136382.1 coordinate 64,084,712, forward strand.
AAGTTTGAGGATGTCTGTCAGGATCCTGGATTCTGGTTCATTATGAAAAAGAAACTCTTTTGGACATGTATTTGTAGTCAGCTTTTGTTTCAGCTTAAACATAGTAATGAATAATTTTAATTGACATTTACCTGCTGTTACCAGATCTTTATATTATACAGGGCAGTTTGACTGGATTTTAATAACCATTTTCCATGCTCAGAAATAGAAATGAATGAATAACTCTTAATTAATTATTCCCTCTCCCGCACCACCACCCAAGAATTTAGCTTTGTTTTCTGCTCATGGAACATCTGTGAGCAGATCAGTTTTTCTCTCATTTATTTGTCATCCAAATACCTCTGAAATTTTTTACCGTATATATTGCTTCATTTTGAAATTTGTAGTCAGTTTTGCTTAGTTTCTTAACTGTTCAGATAAGACACATGGTACATTTTTCGCCCCCTGATTAGATGAATGCACAGAGACTTACAGCATGAATGCTTCCTGCACATTACATGAAAAATTGGTTTCTACAAATACTCATGAATCTGACTTTGAAATTCATTTCCCATGAACATTAAATGCAGTCATTTGAATGTGCTTAGAAAGGAAATACAAAAAGGAGCATGCACATGGCCTAAGCTAATTAAACAGCCTTAAAAATGTTGGCAGAAAATATCTGGTATTGTTTGCCCAGCTCTAGTCAAAGAAGTAAAAGGGATTTTATGCAAATACTATTGAAAAGCATGATCATGTCTTTCTGCATGTGGACATAGTGCGAGTTGTCTCCTGACTCCTGATCCAGATCTCAGGGTGTGCAGCCACTCAGGTTACAATTGCTACTCTGAAGGGAAAATACATCCTGTCTTATGTGTGTGGAAAACCAAATTAGGCATCCTGAACTGTAGAGTACTCATCTCTGGAGGTAATACTGTAAACGGAATGGTGCAACACTTTCACAACAAAACCCACATGAGCAGAGAACATTGAAACTTGGTCCAGGCTCTTGGAGATTCTTGAATTTTTCAGAGAGTTTGGGAGGAATATTGTCCCATCTGGAACCTCCTGATCTAGGCCCTGATCCTGCTTGCTTTGAAGTTAATGGCAAAATTCCCATTAACTATAATACTGCAAGATCCCGCCACAAGCCTCCTCTCCCCACAAAGGCCCAGGAATGCTCCTCTTACCTTTGCACTAGTTTATGTTGGGAGGCTGGAAGTTTTTACTTCGTCCCATTCTGAGGGTTTTGGAGAATGTGCAAATGGGCTCTCTCTCATCATGAGTTCTTCAGTGAGTAAAGACTTGTCCTTTCTGCATCATCAGTATCTGAGATGGTTAGCTGGAAAGGCAGATCTGCTCCCCAAGCTTCAAACCCTCACAAAATTTCTGAGCTAAAGGCAGCATGCTTCTCAATGCTGCATCATAGGAACCTACCAGATTCAACTGCCCAGGGCCGATTTCTGCTTTACCTCACTCTGGACTCTGACATGCTTTACAGTGTTTTCCAGTAATAGGGATTCCCCAAAACCGGCATATCCCACTCACTCCCTGATGAAGGCAGGGGAAGGGGTCTTGTGAAGGAAGCTACATGGAACATAATAGTTTTGTATGATTTCAACCTGAAACCACATGAAATTTGGTGGCTTGGGCTTCCTGCCATTTGATGGCTTCAAATTCATTTAAAAGAAAGACACTTGTTTGGCATTCAGAGCCCTGGGTGAGTTTGCACTTGGGGCGGGGCAGAAACACACACAATTTTTCATGGAAAGTGATTGAATTTATTGAAGAAATTGGTGAGATGTAATCAAGCCAAACTGTATTGTTATTTTAGTAACCCGGTTTCAGAATGGAGCCACATTTTAAAGAATGTAATTTTCGTAGTTACACCATCAGTGTTTCTATAAATATGCTCAGTTAAATATAGGACAACATTAATTCTGCTACCCAGACACAGCTCCCATTAAATTCATGTACAGAGCTACAAGTAGAATTTTACCCATAATAGATACGTATTTACTATTGAGCAACGCTTTTCATATTTTGTTTATTGTTCTTTATGGGACAAATGCCTATTATATTCAATCTTTGTTAGATGTCCTGGTATAAAAATTATTTACTAGAAGAATGTCTTCATATACAGAATTCTGGAAAACTCTCTTTCATATGTAAATGTGAGAATTTTAATATAATTACTCCATGGAATGTTTCCATACCTCCACATAGTTAAACCAAATTTGTAAAATAAATATTTGCCAAACAGTAGCTCAGACTGACTAACTTTTGTAATGAAAGACTCTAGCAAAATTCATATATCTAAAAAGGAAAGATTAAAATTGCTGTGTATGAATTTCTCTGTGACATTCTCTGAATGTCTTTACTTTTGTAGGTTTCTATTTCAAACAGAATATTTAATTAACATAATACTTTGTTCTTAATGATATCAGTTTAGCAGAAAAAAAAAGGAATAGGAATATTAATTCCCAAATCCCCTCATAATATGACTGCATCCAGTGTTTGTTTTTCAGCATCAGCCCTTTTTTCTTCACTTACACTTGGCAGAGGAAAAATTTTTATGACCATCTATATTGACCCTTCCAGATCCCTGAAGTTATTTTTGATTGTCAGAGCTTCCTCCCAAGGTGGCATGTGATCCTGTATGATTTATATTCACTGGGAATTCCTCAAGATGTCCAGCAACCCTTTGGTTAACTACCTGCAAAGCAGCATAGCATTTGGGGCCTGATTTGTAAAGGGGCCTAAAGATCCAGATTGGTGCCTCAGTGAGAAAGTGCTTATTTACTTTTGTAAATTTGGCCATTTGTTTTCTATATTTGGCCCATAGATTTCTGCAGATATGTTCATGGGTATGGATTCATCAGTTACAATTTCTTCCGGCTTTTTTTTCCTAATTGCTTCTTTTCAGTGCATGCCTGTTTAACTGTAGTTAGGTTACTGCTCTCCGTTGATTTCCCCTCAGTCTAATTTTCCCACCTTGTCAAGGGCAGGATACCTAATGAAGATATCAGTGTTAAATGGTAAGCATACATGTTTTCCTTTGCTCTCCTTACTGCTTCTAATTTTCTTAAGTCTTAAGCCTCTATCTTTTTTCACTGTCCAGCTGTCTAAGTCTTAAAAATCTGTTTCTCTTATCACAATTATTCCTCTATGTCACTGTCCAGTTTGGCTTCTATTACCTCTCCCAGTGATTTCTAATGCCTTCCAGGCTCTCCATCTTTTCCTCCAGAAAAAGTAAGAAGTTTTGACTTTGTCTTGATCTATAAACCAGAACACTGCATAACAGGCTGCCCTGGATCCTTCTGGGAGCCATTAGAGGTAGTTACTTCTTATTCTAAGACGTCTCTTGTTGCTGCCTGTTGTCGTAAATACAGCATGTTAAAGATTATTTGTCAGGAAGCAGGATATTCAGCAGAGCTAATCTCCAAGTAGTTGCCTCAGTATAGCTGGCCTGCAGTGGACTGCCTGATTGGCCACCCCACCTGATTGGCTGGAGGGGGCCAGCAGGCTATCTCTTAAGACAGCAGCAGCAGCAGCTTACTGGCTGCTCAATGCTCATGCCCACCACTGTGCCTGCTCCTGTGTTACTTTGTTCCTGCTACTCCTGTCTTGCACCCAGCCTTGCCTCTGTCCTGCTCCAGCCTTGAAAACCCGCCTTGCCAGTTCCCAACCTCCAGCTTAACCCATGGCTCTGGTGTCTGACCACTGAATGCCGCTAGACCCTCAACTCTGGTATCCAGTTCCTGCCCTGTGGCTTGACCCTTGGCTTGGCTTCTGACTACCGACTCTGGCTCTGATCCTAGTTCTTGGTTCCTGAAGCCTTTGCTAACTGTGTGGGCTGATGCCTGCTCTGATCACTAGGTTAGACTACCCTTGCCCTGGTCACCCAACAGATTGAGCAGCGCCAGAAGATTAGGGCAAAGGGTCCTCAGTGCAAGCATGAACAACACCTAGAACCTGCAGGTGCAAGTAACCACCCTGCAATCACAGAATGCGGCCCTGCAGGTGTAGGTTGCTCTGCTGGCTCTGCCTCTCCCTAGATCTGAAGATACCATGCCTGACAAATTTGATATGGATTGGGACAAGTTTCAGTGGTACCTGAACCAGTGTGGGCTCCTGTTCTTACTACGCCCTCCATCATTCCCCACAGACCATGCTGGTGTGGGGCTTATCATAAGGTTGTTGACTGGGGAGGCCTTGGCCTGGGCTTCCCTCCCCGTGGAGCAGTTCAGCCCCCTTTTGTAACAATTAGAGGAATTCATTCAAGTCATGTCCATTATCTCTGATGACCCGGTGATGCTGGCAGACCAGGTGCCAGTTCAAGCCAAGGCCCCTAGGTATCAACTGAACACTGACCAAAACATAGCTAACTGACCAAAACAGTCTGGCTCAGCTATGTATTAGTATTGTTAAAATAGATATTAGAGTTACAAAAACGTGCTTAGTGATTAGACTTTATTGAATACTTGTAAGTTGCTGCATGCATTAATCTCACTTATAGAATCTGTCTCCCATGTTATAAGGTATTATTTAAATGTTTGATCTCTAACTGTAAATCACCAGGCTGGAGAGAAGGATTAATGAGTATGAAATACTAGTTTTCAACAGCAAATGTTATCTCCTATCCAACAAAGAAGGCCCATCAATACTAGATGAACTATTGTGGAACATCAGAGGACAAAAGACTGTGTTGATTGCTCTCCCCCATACATGAAGAAGAGACATGCAAGTTAATTGCTCCCATCAGATGAACTGGCTGCTCAGAAAATGGGAATGGTATAAAAAGCCCTAAGAAGAAGAAACTGTATCTTTATGGTGCTTGGACTCTTGGGGGAAAGGTTTACTAGGCATAAGCAAGAGAGCTGCAGTGTTTGGCCTGGGTTAGCCAAAAGAGACATATAGAGCTTTCTTAGTATAGAAGTGTCTTTTGAAACTTAAGGCTGTAACTCATTTGTGTTTATCTGCTTTAACCTTGTAAATAACGTCCTTATGTCCTTTTCCTAGTTAATAAACCTTTAGATAGTTAACTTACCATACCTTGCTAGAAATGGTTATCATTCTCTGGGGCATCAGGAAACCCTGCAATCTGGATTAATCCAGTCCCCCTATTATCCCAACATTCTAGGTATGCCCTGGCTTACTACTCATGACCCCCAAATTCATTGGCAGAGGGGGATCCTCCACTTTAGCTCCTGGCACTGTCAGCTATCTTGCCTCCCAGGATCTGAGAACCAGACTGGTATACTCTGTGGTTTCATGTCACCCACTGGAAGACCCTGATGATTAGAGGAAGACTGGAAGACCCTGATGCCTGCAGTGTCTGAGATCCCCCACAAATTCCCTGACTTCCTGATGTTTTTGACAAGTGGAAGGCAGACATCTTGCCCCTGCATTGGACTTATGATTGCCCGATTGATCAGCAGCCTGAAGCCGTGATTCCATTTGGTTGGATATATGCCTTCTCCAAACCCAAACTTCAAGTTCTCTGAAGAGTTTCATCCAACTGGCCATGTTCCTGGCAGGTACTCGGATCTTTTTTGTCAAGAAAGAGGATGGCTCTTTGCAACCACATATTGGCTATCAGGCCCTGAACAAGGTGACTGTACGAAACTGCTCCCTGATTCCCCATCCCCTTAGAATGGATATGTGTGGCCCCTATTTTCACAAAACTAGATCTGCATGGGGCCTATAACTTGGTGCGCATGAGTGAGGGACATAAGTTGAAGACCAGCTTTCATATGTTGGGTCGCCCTCAAAGTTATATAAGTATGATAGAATTATAATTATGTAGTAGTAGAAATAAAGATAGACAAAAGAGTATATAGGTATTGTAAAAGGTATGAACATCAGTTCCATGCTGTTGAATTTCACTTTGTAACAAATGCAAGGCCAAAGTGCTAATTATTTCAGGCCGGTAGAGGACAAAGAGTCTGTGCTGGAAAGTGATAAGAACTTTGAGGAAACAATGCTGTTCTTTAAAACAACACCCTGATGCTCTTCCCCTGCGGGGGCCCCTTGTCATGCCTATGTAAATCTTGGTATCCGAGGAGGGAAAAATAGATAGTGAGATAAAACTTGTTAAATGAATCAAGAGTCATAGATTGTGTTGTTAAGTAAAAGAATGAATGATGAGTGCCTGGAATTGAGAGTCTGAAGCAGGGAAATAATTGGTTAGTAAATTGTGCCAGCCTAATCCTAAGAATTTCAACCTTGATATCGATGGGCTGAAGAATAGGCAAAGTGGAGATAACTGGATGACCCTCGGAGGGCGACCCGGAATCCACCCAAAACGCATCAAGGAAGAACAAGAACATAACACCTAGCCATTATGGAGCCGTCATGGATGTACCACCTGCTGATTGAGCTGATTGATGGTCATCTCAATTGTAAATTCAGCATGATGAAGCAACTTCCATAGACTTGTATTGAATCAGAGACCTATAAAAATTGGGTCCAGGGACTGTGTTCTTTGAGTCTGGTTCTACAACCACACTCCAGGACATCAGATGTGCATCAGACAACGACTCAGCTCCACTCTCGTGTCCAGGCCACCTGGCACGAGACTTGGCACGAGCAACATCTAGGCTGGTAACTATAATAACCTTTATGTAGAATCTGTGTGTGAATGGATCTATATAGAAATTGCATATAGGAATATTTTGTTGTATTTACAATAAACGTGGCAATTTGCCTTGTCCCTCTTACAAGATCCTGTTGGTATCATTTTTATTAGTGTAACACATACTCTATGCAGCCTAGCAACCAAGCGCCAATGGGCAGGAGAAGCAAGTCAAGCAGGTCCTTGAACAGTACACATGTTGCTTCCTAAACTATCATCAAGATGATTCGCTGTCTCTGATCCCTCACAGTGAATTTGCTTGCAACAATGCCACAAGTGCCTCCAATATGCACTTTTTTTTTTGCTAACTCTGGTTTCCAACATTGCGCTCATCCAGAGATCCCCTCTGAATTGTCAATGCCCACTGTTACCAAACTCACAACCCACATACACCAGGTACACCAAGAACTCCAGGGCCAGTTACAAGTCATCAAGGCAATTTACAAATGATATGCTGACGGGTCCCACCAGCTGATACCCTGCTTTGGGGTAGGGGATAAGGTGTGGTTGTTTGGCTGGAATCTGTCATCAACTTTGCCTCTCCATGAAGCTGGATCATAAGTACCTGGGACCTTTCCAGATCACAAAACAGATTACAGTCAAGTTACCAGATTCCCTCAATCTCTCCTCTAAAAATGTTAGCCAAGAATCTCTTCTCACTGCTTACTACTCCTCCGCCCCACATATAACCGCTCAGGGACAAGAAAAATATGTGGTTCAGCAGAATCTAGCCTCTTGTTGAGTATGAGGAAAACTACAATAGCTAATTGATTGGATGGGTACGGGCCAGTCAAGTGTTCATGGGAACCTCCAGAACATGTCCAGGCCCTGGATCTGCTGCATGCAGCTCATCATGCTTAACCCAACAAGCCAGGCCCTTGGGAGCAGCAGCTCTCTGGATGCTCAGTGCTCATACCCACTACTGTGATGGCTCCTTCGTTACCTTGGTACTGCTGCTCCTGTCTTGCACTCAGCCTTGCCTCTGTCTTGTCCCTCTCAAGCTCCCCCAGCCTGCTACACTGCTTGCTCCAGTTCCTGCCCTCTGGCTTGACCTGTGGCTCTGACTTCTGACTCTGGTTTGTCTCTTGGCTCTAGTTAATAGTTACTGCCCTCTGGTTTGGCCCTTAGTTCCGTCTTATGACTTCGATTTGATCCTTGGCTCTGGCTTCTGACTGTTGACACTGGCTTGACCCTTGCTCTGGTATCTATCTCCTGACCTCCAGCTTGGCCCATGGCTCAAGCTTTCAACTACTGATTCAACCTCTGACCCTCCTCTTTCATTCCTGACCCCTGCTCTGATCACTAGAGCTAATCCCTGCTCTGACTGCTAGGCTAGGCTGCCCTTGTCCCTGTCACCTGACACTGCTGTCTCAAGAGCACTTCTGTAGCCCCTATTCACTGCTAACTTTCTGAATGTGCTAAACTTATAAATTCCTATCTCTGCTTGTCAATACTGTACCTTGGTTTAATACTCAGCACCTAATTTCCTCTTGGAACAAACTTTGGATTTATCTGTGCTCACTCCATTGCTGTCTCCTGTGTTGCTGACCTCTCAGAGCTAGAGGGATAAACTCTGCTTTAATGCTTGCTATAACTGGTGGCTTCAGGCAGGAGTGGATTTCCTATGACCACTGGGAGCTAGGGTAGGTTAGATTGTAAAGGCTCATTAGTTCACCTTGGCAATCCCCTTATTTTTTGTAAGATCAACTAGAAATGTTATGAGTACACAGACATGACCATTTGTGGGAGGGAAGAAGCTTACAGTTTATGTTAGAAGTTAAATTTATATTGTACTGGACGGAGGTCTAAAAACAAATTAATATGATGCAAAGTATGACTTAATCAGGGTGAGTCCAAATGAACTACTTTGTCTTTATATCAAATCTCATTCCTACCTGTCAGACTATGTATTGTTGGCCAGATTCTTCCCTTCTGTAATCCACTGGATATCAGATTATTGAGTCAATGGGAATTACATGAGTGTAAACTCTCTATAGTCATACTCTGTATAGCACAGTGATGTTTGAGGTCTATGTCTATAGCCTCTGTTGAAATGTTTCCTTTGCATTCCTGAAAATGAATGGCCAGTCCAGTCATATGTTATCAGTTTTAAATATTCCTCATTATTTTTGGTCGATGTTTTAAAGAAAATACAACTTGTTTCCATCAGGGTTTTGAATTCACTTTGCAAAACCAGAAAACCCAAACCACTTGAGGTGTGTGCATATGTATATACACACTATTATTTATAATGTAGCTATGCACAAAGACATTTGTAACCCATGGGGCTAGCCTGCTAGCTTTCTATATTATATAATTTGTGTTTCTTTATTGGTTTGATTGATTATATTATTTTGGCTTATGTTTTTGTATTGAATAATTTCAGTAGACATTACTTCATTATATTTGGCTATAATGCAAGAATCTACAGGCCCGTATCCTGTATGATTAGCTAGAGCAGGTTAGCATAAGTACTTGTAACATTTGGCATAGATAAATGGCCTACTGGTTACCCTTTTTGATTTTGGGGGAACTGAATGTGTTTACCAAAATATTGGGACATACCGGTAACCACAATGTATATAGCAAGAATGTGGAAGTAACAGTTCAGGCCAAAGGTAACAGTTTCAAGAATGAGATAATTGGCACGAATAGATATGGATATGTTATTAATATGTAAGAATATGTTAGTCTATACACTGTACCTCAAGATTTATGTGGGTGAGCAAATAAGATTTGGGCATGTAAGTTTGGGCACTGATATGCATATCCAGGATAATGGCAGGACTTTATAAGAGGGTAAACCACCATGTGGAGGCACGCGACTTTTAGTTTCAAGTTCTCTTTCTTTAGTGATCAGGCCAGCTTTTGCAATATAGCTTAGTTACTCAGCACTCGACCCTAATGTCCATCATCTCAGGATTGAGGAACCTGGACCGTCAAGTTCATTGGACATGCCAGAGGTGCGGCTGGTCGTTTGTCTCCCACTACCAGGTCTCCAAGGAAGGGTGTGAGTATGCTAGTTTAAGGAGCTTTGGGTAAAGGGATGGTACCACAAGTGCCTATAGAACTGTACTACTTATTTTTGGCACTGTGGTTTGGAGTTGTGATAACTCTTTCCTTTATTTAAGAAAATATCAAACACCTGGCTTTGTCCTCAGTGTGAATGTCCTTGCCACACACTCTGAGGGTAAGTACAAAGTATGAACTCTCTACATTCTGTAGTTCTGTAGCCTGATTTTGGGACAAGAACCTAAGTATCTTCTGGTCAGATCATTGGTGAGCCTATAATAAATCAGTTCTACAAAAATCAAAATAACAACATTCTAAATAGGTATTCTTTATAACGCAGTTATTTTGATGATAATCTGAAGAATCTGGTTACATAATGAGGAATTTGGGTCATTTGTTCTTTCATTACTTTCCACCCCACTTGGCAGGAATGCAGTTAACATGTCTTCCATACTTATTAACTTTAGAAGAGCTCTATCGAAAACCAGGCTTCTGTTCTTATTATAGCAAGAAGTAACGAAATGGAAATTGGCCTTTATACTTCCTTGATGTAACAGCATGATGGAATAATTGGCCTTTCGTTTTAGATGGATCCAATGACAATAAAGTCAAACAGGAGAATGAATTGATATAATTCCTAAATGAGGGAAGGCAGTTTCCAGGAAATGTTTGGTTCTAGTTGATCTAATAGATTTTCCATAAATAATAATAATAATCATATAATAGAAAAGTAAAATAATTATTAATTAATAATAAAACAACTCAAAGTTAATATTTGTTTATACAATAGAATGTGCTGAAATCACAAGTTACACTTTTGCTACTTTTCTCATAAAAATATTATTCACTTTGTATACCCAGCATATTTAAAATTTATGCATTTTAATTGAAATAATTACTAAAAAGACCCCTATCTATGGCCCTAGCTGCCCCAACACAACATTAGCAATACAATTAAACCTCAGCAACATTAAAATGATCCATTCAGCAGGAACTCAGCCACCTACAAAATTCCTTTCAGATGTTCATTATTATAGGATGCATATTTCAGCCTTCTCCAAAACCTTGATGAAACTGATGTCTTTTGCAGTGTGCCTGGAAGGTCACCAAATTCAGGTTCTTTTGGACCAAGTGAGAGAACAAGTTCTAGCGGCCTAGAGCACTCACGGAGAATGCCCTCCTAGCTGCCCCTTCGCTTTTATGATGACAGGGATCCAGCTCACGTGCTCACACTCTGTGGAAGTATGGCACGAGAAGAAGAGACAATCCCTCAGATAGGTTGATTCTGGCCATTTTTAAAGATCATGACCAGCACTTTAAACTCCACCTGGAAAGCAATCAGCAGTATAAGGAACTGTGTCTATGAGATTAAGTTTATGCTACGAGATAGGAGTTTGATTCCCTTGCTCATATACACATACTTGAACTAGCTCTCATTGAGCTAGGTACAGCTGAGCCAGGCTGAGTACATATCCACCGGTTCAGCTCAGCTCAGCTGTGCCTCAACCATATGGCTCAGCTGTGTCTCGGTATCACTACCAGGGCTACAGTGGCGACACTACTATTTATATGCGCACTAGCTCAAGGACAGCTAGCACGAGCGTGTGTGCGTGAACAGGGCAGTCACACCTTCTACCTCATAGTATAGCTCGCAGTGTTAGGTTGACCTACTCGCTAATCTTTAAATATGTTACACGAGCCAATGAGCCAAATCTTCAGCTGATGTGTAGCAGTGTAGTTCCGCTCTATCAAAGCAACTGTACTGATTTACAACAGCTGATCGTCTGGCCCCCAAATTCTTTCCCAGTGCCAGGCTTCAATTGTGGACAAATACACTCCATGTGAAGATTTTACTTTGAAAGGTTTTCCCAATTTTTTCTGCATTAGAAGGGGAAAATTTTGAATACATAAGGAAAACGTTTCTAGCAAAACCCCCTTTGATTACTTTTTTAAAAGGCTTGGGCTTATTTTTCATCACCTTTGGCTTTCTTACATGGATATCCTAGAGAACTGCCCCAGTAAATACAGTTTTTGCTTATGTTCCCTGACGATGAATAATCTGACTGTTGCTGGAATGTAGAGCTTCATAAAAATAACATTAATTTGCTGCAGCAGCATCAGTAAATGCTAGATATTATAAGACATAAAGAAGCCAAAGCGAGAATTACTGTATCGTTGACTTTTAATCTACAGAACAGGAGATGACCATTTTACTAAGGCATCCAGAAAGACTCTCAAGTGCTGGCAAACTTCTTGCTCTTTCCTATTGATCTCCACGTATCTGCAAAGAATTTAAGGAAAGGGACTAGCCATATATCTACGTAACACTAAGTCACTCCGACTAATAGCAGATTCTGGGACACTGTGTTGATTGAATACCGTTAAAGTCATTTGGAACAGAGGCAATCATCATTGCCAATAGAACAAATATGGTATTTTATTAGAAATGTTGAGATCTGTTTAGTGTATTTCTAATTGATCTTTCCAGATATTTCCATATGCTGAGTCTATGAAAGTTTGCATGTGGAAAAGAATACTTCACATTGGGAAAGGCTAATGAACTGGGACATTTCAAGTTACCTTATAATTACTTTTGTCAAATTTTCTTGGCAGTATCACCAGTGCATTAAAAATCTGCAAATGGAAAAGGAAAAAGTTGACATTTTGGACAAGATTGTTCCAATCCAAACACATAATTAATTAAACCCCTGTAATCCAGTCAAGGGCTGGATATCAAAAGCTTGATTTTAGTAGGAAATGATGATCAAGGTTTCTTTCTTGTTATTATCTATGGCAAGAAGTTAATGATGACATTACTGGCTCAGGATTTCTCAGAATGCAACAGGGAAAAATCATGTGCTGTGAACTGCTGATAGATTTTATCTAAGCCACAGTTATTAATCAGGTTCTATATGTTCCACAAACTTTCCAGATTGGGAATCCTAAAAAGAGCTTAAATCAAAGTAACTTTCTGCGTTTCTTTAAAATCATATTTGTTCTTGGTCCAAGGTTATCCCTTTAAAAGCAAAAAACCAAACCCACCACACTTGCTATTCTGCAGTAATGGATCAAAACAGTACAAGTGCCCATAGCAATGTGGCAGGATTTTGACTAATTCCTATAGAGTACTTTATTATTTTAATAAAGAGTACATTATCTGGATGAGCTGTCCAGTCCAATGGTCACCATAGGTGCTGGAACTAGGAGTGCTGAAGTTGTTCCCATCATATACAGGCTTTGTAGTCTGGTTCAATGGCTCTCAGCACCTCCACTACACAAATTGTTCCAGAACCCCGATGGTCACTGTAAAGGAATAAATTGCACCTGAAACTAGGTTTTGATACTTGGGGAGTTTATTTGGAAATACAGGATGATCCACAAATTGGGTCAGAGTCCTCAGTATTTATTCCCTGGAGTATATTATGATCTGCTTATAAAATTAGGATGTTTTAAAAGCAACTGACTAAATGGCACCTATTCCAGATTTGCATTAAAGTAGTGTCCAGAGAGAAGGAGACTTGAAGTAAAAATCTGTGTGTTGGCTCAGCTTGCCAGAGCTTTACAAAATGGTTTAGCTAAAATTCAAATTACATGAATACAAAAATAAATCAACATTTCTCTTATTGTCTTAACAAACCAATGCCATAGAATCATAGAAGATCAGGGTTGGAAGAGACCTCATGAGGTCTTCTAGTCCAACCCCCTGCTCAAAGCAATAAAAAAAAAAAACCCATTGGGTTTGCCAGCTCAGTAAGACCAAGATATCTATATACCACATATTCGGCAAAAGTGTTCATGTCAGTATAGTTGTAAATAACATTCTGAAAATCAAAAACAGCGGCGCTGTGGGTGAATGGGTCTTGTTCATGGAAGCCATGCACTGTCTATACAACGATTTTTAAAGCATTGACACGAGCCCTACTAGCCCAAGCCTGTGACCTGAGCTGGGAGGCTTGTTTTCAGAGCCTGCGTAGTCATTAGATACAAATATAAGATGTATATTTTGGCCCGGAGGTTTTTTTTCCTAAAACTTAAAGTGAAGTCACTAACTATTTCAGATTACCTATCTCCAATTAGCCTGGAATAAAGGCCAGTTGGAAATACTGCAGTCACTCTACATCCTTAACATTCACAACAACGTTCAATTCATTTAGTACGGGCCACTGAATAGCAGCCAGATGGTAACCACCTTATTTGCTACTAATTTGTGCCTCATTCAGACCAGGGGCTTAGATGCTAACTCATCTCTTAACTCATGTTGTGGAGGATGCAACAAGATTGTACGTGTGTATTATATAGAATTGGTTTCATGTCATCTGTAATATACTAATTAGGACTGTTGATTAATTGCAGTTAACTCACGCGATTAACTCAAAAAAATTAATCGTGATTAAGCGCAGTTTTAATCACAATAGAATACTAGTTGAAATTTATTAAATATTTTGGATGTTTTTCTACATTTTCATATATATATAGTATTACATGTTGTAATTGAAACCAAAGTTTGATTACAAATAATTGCAGTGCAAAATGATAAACAAAAGAAATAGTATTTTTCAATTCACCTCATACAAGTACTGTAGTGCAATCTCTTTGTTGTGAAAGTGCAACTTACAAATATAGTTGTTTTTTTTTTGGTACATAACTGCACTCAAACAAAATAATGTAACACTGCGGAGCCTACAAATCCACTCAGTCCTACTTCTTGTTTAGCCAATTGCTAAGACAAACAAGTTTGTTTACATTTACAGGAGCTAATGCTGCCCTCTTCTTATCTGCAATGTCACCAGAGAGTGAGAACAGGCATCTGCATGGCACTTTTGTAGCTGGCATTGCAGGATATTTATGTGCCAGATTTGCTAAACATTCATATGTCCCTTCATGCTTCAGCCACCATTCCAGAGGACATGCTTACATGCTGATGATTCTTGTTAAAAAAATAATGCATTAATTAAATTTGTGACAGGGGAGAATTGTATGTCCCCTGCTCTATTTTACCCACATTCTGCCATATATTTCATGTTATAGCAGTCTCGGATGATGACCCAGCACATGTTGTTCATTTAAGAACACTTTCACAGCAGATTTGACAAAATGCAAAGAAGGTACCAATGTCAGATTTCTAAAGATAGCTACAATACTCGACCCAAGGTTTAAGAATCTGAAGTGCCGGAAGGACAAGGTGTGGAGCTTGCTTTCAGAAGTCTTAAAAGAGCAACACTCCAATGTAAAAACTAAAGAACCCAAACAACCAGAAAAGAATATCAACCTTCTGCTGGTGGCATCTGACTCAGATAATGAAAATGAACATGCGTCGCTCCGCACTGCTTTGGATTGTTATCGAGCAGAACCCGTCATCAGCATGGATGCATGTCCCCTGGAATGGTGGTTGAAGCATGAAGGGACATATGAATCTTTAGCGCATCTGGTATGTAAATATCTTGCGACACCGGCTACAACAGTGCCATGTGAACACCTGTTCTCACTTTCAGGTGACTTTATAAACAAGAAGTGGGCAGCATTATCTTCTGCAAATGTAAACAAACTTGTTTGTCTGAGCAATTGGCTAAACAAGAAGTAGGACTGAGTGGACTTGCAGGCTCTAAAATTTTACATTATTTTTGTTTTTGAATGCAGTTTTTTTTTTACATAATTCTACATTTGTAAGTTCAACTTTCATGATAAAGAGAGTACACTACAGTAATTGTATTAGGTGAATTGAAAACTACTATTTCTTTTGTTTTTTTACTGTGCAAATACTTGTAATAAAAATAAATATAAAGTGAGCACTGTACACTTTGTATTCTGTGTTGTAACTGAAATCAATTACAAAAATATTTAAATAAATGGTATTCTATTATTGTGTAACAGTGCGATTAATCACAATTAATTTTTTAATTGCTTGACTGCCCTAATACTAATTTTACCCCATACTGCAATGCCCTGGGAAGCTTTCACTAAGGTCTGATCTACACTTGAAAATCTGATCAATCTAACTATGTCACCCAGGGCCATGAAAAGTTTTGCACCCTGATCACCATGGTTAGGTTGACCTAATGCCCATGTGGATGCAGCAAGGTGAAAACGGGAGGATTCTTCCGTTGACTTTCAGAGAGATTGATTGCCTACATCAATGGAAAACCCCCTTTTCGTCAATATAGGAAGTATCTGCATAATGACACTACAGCTCCACATCTACAGTGCTGTAGCGGCTCTAGTGTAGACATGCCCTAAGGAAGCAGTCTCGTACCTGCTCTACGTCACTGTAGTTCCCAAGTTAAGGCTATGACTACACTCTGAGCTGGGGAGTCATCCCCTAATTGTGTGCAAATGCTCACACTAGCTCAATAGGAGCTAACATGAATGTGTACAGAAGCAAGGGAATCACACCCCTGGCTTCTAGTGTAGACACAGTCCAACACTCCCAAAAGGTGTGTAGGCCAGGCCATTTTGGAGATACGATGAGCCATAAAAGAGTAGGACCATTTTCAAAAAATCAGTAACAAAATAAAATTTTAAATAAAATCGGTCAGATCTTCAGCTGGTGTGAACTGGCCTAGCCCCGCTGACATTGATGGAGCTAGCTGATTTATACCAGCTGATAATCTTGCCCAGAAACTTTAAAATTCTTTTCTAATTTTCTTTCCATAATCTTTCCAGAAGAAATTTTACCCAAGTATGAGATGTGGCATGTGTAATTTTAGGAGAACTGGTTTCTTTTGGAGGAAGTTAGGGAAACTGTTCAAAAATGAGACTTTCCTTAAGGCAGTAGTTCCCAAACTTGTTCTGCTACTTGTGCAGGGAAAGTCCCTGGCGGGCCGGGCTGGTTTGTTTACCTGCTGCATCCGCAGGTTCGGCCGATCGTGGCTCCCAGTGGCCGCAGTTCACTGCTTCAGGCAAATGGGAGCTGCTGGAAGCGGTGGCCAGTACGTCCCTCTGCCTGCACCGCTTCCAGCAGCTCCCATTGGCCTGTTTGGGAACCACTGCCTTAAGGGGAAATTGCCATACACAACTTCAGAAGTGTCCCCAGAAGGCAGTTCCAGCAATGTGTAAACGGTGTGACTGCACATGATGTTTCCTTGCCCATAGTGCTTCTTGGCTGTACTTAGGAGAAGTGGCAATAAAGTAAGTTTTTCTTTTAAAAATAGAAACAAAATGGAAGGAATAACAGCAGTGGGAGACCATTGAGAGGGAAGAGGGGGCATGAGCTTCCTGAAGTGGGCAGGAGGCAAAGAGAACTGAAGAAACAGGTTCCTCAAAATATCTAAATATCTTGTGTTTGACCCTGTTTTGAGCAGTAGCAGATTTTGGGGCATAACTGGTCAGTTTTTCATTAAAGAAGAAATCAGTGGTGTGGAGTCAGGGGATTTTTCTAACTGATTTCTGTGACTTGTTTATTTACACTATAAACACTAAATCTTGAACAGAGGTGGTTACAGAGTGCTCCATTAGGACTATTGCACAAACATGTACAATTGTAATAGGCTTGGGGAAAGCACTGTGCCAGTGTTAGGTACGATATTTCTTTCCCCTTTCCTGTACCTCAGCTTACTTCTCTGCTGGGTTATAGACCAGAGTTTAATTTTTGGGGGAAATAGTTTTATTTATATCTTTATACAGAGCTAAATCTCCAAGAGAACAAAAGTAGCACAAAATCTGTAAAGGAAAACCATTAACTGAATCTATGTATGTGCATGTGTATGCATAACAGTTTATCTACAACTCATGAAACAACTGTGAAGATTGGGAGTAACAACTTTTTAAAGACCACACATTCAGGGGCCCCCCCACCCAAGTTATTGTACCTGTTACTGCGACACATTCAAATGCAAAATATAATTATGTATGCACATATCCATATACTTCCCTAGGGCTCTTCTCTGGGAGGCTTTACCCTTTTCTCTCTGTTGAATGTCGTCCAAATTCTCTGTAGGGCATGCAAGCTCCTTAAAGTCTGAGAAAAATAGCCTCACAATCTCCTTCAAACTCCCCTTGAGGCTCTGCAAGGACAGTCTGCAAATTGCACAGCTTGCAGGAAATTCTAGTCCTCTTCTCTAGTGTGAATGAGTTTGAAGTCTAAATCCAGCAAACTGGAAATGTCCCTGGAACACAATTTTTACAGTAGACCCTTATGGTCCTTATATGAGAACCACAGAGTTCTTCAGTCTGGTTCTCATGCCTTTTATTTACAGGCTCTTCTCCCTCCTTTTGAGTTCCCATTGGTTCCATTCTCAGAGCTGCAACTTGCCCATAATGGAAAGCAGCCAAACAGCTTCAAATAGGTACTGAGCATTTTTTTATGCTTCTGTCCCATACAGCAGTCAGCCCACCCAGCTCTGGCAAGTCTGCAGGTGCACAAAAAGTGCTTATGCTCTAATAAATTGGTTAGTCTCTAAGGTGCCACAAGTACTCCTTTTCTTTCTATAAAAGAAGAACTATGTATCCTCCAACCACGGTCATCAGGTGAAGCTTCCCTTTGGGGAGGCCAGCTTTCCTCTGGGGAGGCCAGCTCCCCCTCCCGCCTCTTCTGCCCATGGCCCCACCCACACCCCACCCCCACTCTGCCCCAGCCCCCTCCCCTGTTCAGCTCCCTCCTTGCTCACTGCAGGTGTCCCTCCTTTCACACACCCCCACTACTCACCGGTCCCTCCTCCCCTGCGTGACCCTCACATGGCTGCTTGCTGCGTGTGATCCTCCTTTCCTTCTGCTCTCCTCCCTGCTTGCCCACCAACGCTCACTGGTCCCTCCCCCCCTCCCCCCCTGCTTGACCAACCCGCCGCCCCTCACCTTATCCTTCCTCCCACCAGTGGAGGGACATGGGGAGAGTCGGGGGGGGGGCGAGCCGGGAGTGGGAGGAGGGACCAGCTGGTGTTAAGGGTCTGGAGATGTTGGAAAGGCTTCCCTTGACTTCAGGCCTTACATGCTGCATGCTCAGGAGGGTATCACTGCCCCCTGTGGCTGAGCGGGGGTGAAGTTGTCACTTCTTGGAGCTGGGAGGGAGAATGGAGCATCTCTGGCTCAACAACATTTTGCTACAGCTGCTCTCTACTGGGGAAAAATCTACACTTACATGAGCTGGTTCCAGCAGCATGGGGAGCCCTGTTATCAAAAGGCTGGCAGCAGGGGGGCCGAGCGGGGAGGGGGAAAAGGGAATGGTGAGTGGCAGAGGCGGGGGCTTAGCAGGGAGAGGAAGGAGGGACTGGCGAGTGGTGGCAAGGAGGCTGAGCAGGGAGGAGAGGAGGAACCAGCGAACAGCGGCAGGGACCTCCAGAGGGGTTGGGGTGGAGAGTGCTAGAGAGGAGCAACCAGGCAGAGAACCTGAGCTTTTTATATGTGCCTTGCAGGTTCCCGGGTTCATCAGTAATCTCCCTGGGGAGCCCAAGGGACCCAGGAAGCTGAGTAACAGATACCTCCTCCTCAGTCACCCAGGAACCAGCATGGCGCATAATAAATAAGCAAAAACTTCCCGTTTTTGTAGGGAGGGGAAGAGGCAGGGCCACCATGGACCAGGCATCCAGTGTCAGGGAGAGCGGCGGGGAAGCTTAGCTTCTTCTGGCCTATTATACCCACCACGCTGTCTCCAACGGTTTCTTTCCTTATTTTCACCACTAAATGCTGCAAGGTGAGCATGTGGGTGATACAATGACACCCAGAAAGGTACAAGTCTCAAACAGAAAAGAAATAAACTCAAAATGATAAAGGTTTAACTATTTACATCTCTAAAAACATGTTGGACCAGCACTGGCTGCCATCATCTACGTTATTCTTTTTAAATGACATCATATTATCATTTCAGTATACACACTCGGATACCACAGTCATGAGCATAGTAAAAGAACAGGAGTACTTGTGGCACCTTAGAGACTAACAAATTTATGAGAGCATAAGCTTTCGTGGGCTACAGCTCACTTCATTGGATGCATAGAATGGAACATATAGTAAGATATATTTATGTATACATACAGATAATTTGGAAGTTACCATACAAACTGTGAGAGGCTAATTAGTTAAGATGAGCTATTATCAGCAGGAGAAAAAAAACTTGTGTAGTGATAATCAGGATGGCCCATTTAGAGTTGACAAGAAGGTGTGAGGATACTTAACTTTAGGGAAATAGATTCAATATATTGGTTAGTCTCTAAGGTGCCACAAGTACTCCTTTTCTTTTTGCGAATACAGACTAACACGGCTGTTACTCTGAAACCTGTCATTATGCAAAAGATTCAATATATGTAATGACCCAGCCACTGCCAGTCTCTATTCAAACCCAAGTTAATGGTATCTACTTTGCATATTAATTCAAACTCAGCAGTTTCTCGTTGGAGTCTGTTTTTGAAGCTTTTCTGTTGCAAAATTCCACCATGACTATTAGAGCATACTAATATTACATACAAACTAGATACCATTAACTTGGATTTGAATAGTCAGTATGAAAACTGATACTGACAAAAACAAATGATATTTTGAAATATTTTCTTATTTCCTATGAGGAGGTTACCAAATGCCGAGGCATCTGAAGATGGGAAACCAATCATGAGGAGGACAAACAATTTTGGAAGGAAAATGGTTTGACTGCAAAGTAGACGAAGAAAGAGGAGCAGGATGAAAAAAACCCACACTTCTCTTTCTTTAGTGTCTTTGAGGAAATGTGCTGAAAATTAAGCAGAACAGTGGCAGAGATTAAGAAAAATTCAGCTATTGCACAAATGTTAAGCGGTACCACAACTCCTGGATCACTTCAAACACATACACTGAAGTGATTAACATGCTGCAGCTGATAAATGGGAGTAAGAAGCCATTGCCTGAGGAGCATAGACGTGGTGAAAAAGAAGCATGCAGTAGCTTTAATTGTGTAAATAATACTGAATAGGATGGAGAAGAAGGAGCACATGAATAATTTAGCAGAAACAAATAATATCTTCTCTGAGGCTGTGTGGGCTTAGCAGGGTAAACTGAAAAAATAATCATTTGAGTTTTCAGCCCTTAAACTATGTGTCCGTGGCCTTCCAGATTAATTCTATCCTTCCTCCTCCTCCATTGTTTCAACAAACGCATTCTAAAAGGTGACTATCTCATTGGGTAATTATGTATAGCCAACAAAGCAGGAGCACCTCTTTCCTTAAGCAACTACCTAACTATTGTGGTAAGCAAACTACTTTGTTCTCAAACATCCTTGTCTCTTGTTTTACATAATTATCCCTCCTATATGGAGGAACTGCTAGCTGGAAAGCAAGTTGAAGGAAAATAGCTCTAGGTCATATGCAGACTTTCTCTGAAAGAGTACAGCATTGGTTACTGTGAGTGCAGGATAATTTATTGTTTTGTTGTTGCTGCTTGGGACCCTGTGCTAATGAGATGTGTCCCTGTGATCTCAGTGGCCCTTTCTTCTGTAAAGCATTTTTAATACTGTGTACAGTAAGTCACTGGATAATTGTTGTCATTGTCAATCTGGGACTCAATAATAGTGTCACTGCCACAGGATGTTAATTACTGTGTGGACCACAGTTAAAGGGACTCAGAAAAGGAAAAGGAGTCAATTAAAGGAGACAAATGGCTATCCAGAGACTCTATTTTTTGCTTATTGAATGAAGCTCATGCAAATTAGGTGGAAAAAGTGGTCAGACAATTGCAGTTCAACTTTTTTAGTTCAGCACTGGTCATTCTTGGGGGATGGGTCCATGAATGGCAATTAGCGAGAATGGGCAGGGATACAACCCCATGCTCTGGGTGTCTCTAAACCTTTAGAAGTGTATATTAATGGAACAGCCATTGATTCTGTGCACTGCTGAATTCTAAAAGCTGAATTAAAGAAGCAGAAAAGGGATTTGCTTGAAAAGGGGTCAACATTTTCATAACTGATCAGTTGGCTTAGATAATGGCTTATGTAACAAAATACTTTGGGCCAGATTCTCATGTAGTATAATTTGATGTAGCTCTGTGGACGCTGATGGAACTGTGCCTATTTACACCAGCGAGAATCTGGGCTAATAACTCAACGTTTGCAAGTTATACTGAGTATATAATACTCAAAGGGAGTACTGACACAACCGTATCTATTTATCTAAGGTAAAATTGGCGGGTTTTTAAGGTCAAGTGCTGTAAGCCTACAGGTTGAGTGTGTGCTTTTTAAATAAAAGATTAGATTGTTTAGCAAAAAGAAAAGTGGACTAGAGACTGGGAGTGGATGGGTCATTACACAAAGTAAAACTATTTCCCCATGTTTGTTCCCCCACCCCACCCCCCACTGTTCCTCAGATGTTCTTGTCAACTGCTGGAAATGGCCCACCTTGATTATCACTACAAAAGGTTTTCTTCCCCCCCCCCCCCCCCCCGCTCCTCCTGCTGGTAATAGCTCACCTTAAGTAATCACTCTGGTTACAGTGTGTATGGTAACACCCATTGTTTCATGTTCTCTATGTACATAAATCTTCCCACTGTATTTTCCACTGAATGCATCCGATGAAGTGAGCTGTAGCTCACGAAAGCTTATGCTCAAATAAATTGGTTAGTCTCTAAGGTGCCACAAGTACTCCTTTTCTTTTTGCGAATACAGACTAACACGGCTGCTACTCTGAAACCAGTATATTCTCTGTGGTTACTAGAGGTGAGTGAACTATTCACAGGGGGAAAGATATTTGTTGTAATTAACCCTTTTTTCTCTTCACAAATTGTCCTTGAAGAAATAATGAGTTCTTCAAATTTGACTGAAATTATTTGTCTATTTTATGTGAATGTATTTCAGCACAAGGATTAGGAGTACTTGTGGCACCTTAGAGACTAACAAATTTATTTGAGCATAAGCTTTCGTGAGCTACAGCTCACTTCATCGTTGCTTGAGATGCACAATTCAAGCTGTTTTAATTGGTTACATAATATTTTTGGGGAGGAGGGAGTGTGGAAGAGTTGTAGTTACAGCCCGTACGGATTCAAAAATTTGGATGTGTATTCGATCCACAATCTGCAAAGAAGGTAAACAATACAACCACATTCTATCAACCGTGGATATAAAGTGGATATCCGTAGATTTGCAGGGCTCCAGTTGTAGTATGTTCAGTCCCTTGACTGAATGAGTGCAATTCTCAGAATCTGGCTCCCAGCGTGAATGCTCACAATTACTAACTTAAAATTCCTTTCAGCAAATATTCTCCACTAGTTACTTAAAATGTGCTGTTTTCTGCCAGTAAACCTTTTGACTAGAGCATTCACAGAAATGTGAATTTAAAAAGGGGGGCAGACACAACTACAGCTCAATTCCTTTAAAAATCTGAATGTTTGCAAATAACGTTTCCCATATGCACCCAGTTCTAGTGAAGAAGTTGCATTTCTCTGACAAACGTTGCTTTCAGATCAGTAATTTGTGAATTCAGCATTTTAGGAAATATTTATAAAGCATCACCTATGTCTGAAAAGGACATTGGTTTTAAATCATTTCAGAAGGAGGAGAGTGTTTTGTCTTCTTTCACTGTGATGTGACTAAGTAGGTTAACAAAGGTTGAATGATTGTTGTTTTGACTACAATCCCTCCCATGGCTTTGTTATTAATTACTTTAATCCTCAATTATTATAATCTGTTCCTCTTTGGCTTCTATGCCATTCATTTCATTCCCGTTCAGATCATCCCAAATTCTGCAGATAAAATAATCTCTCTCTTCAATTACTCAGACTGCAACACTGCCCTTTTTGAAATCTTCCAGTGGCTTCCTTTTCACCTTCCTTTCACCTTCTTTACCTTCAAGGCAGAACTCAGCCCTTGGAAAATCTCTTCTTTTATTTCCTCCTATTCTCACTTCTGGTTCTTTTACTCAACCGAAGATTGTCTCCTGCTAGCTCTTCTTACAATGCTTTCCCATTCTCCAGTCACTTGAAGCACCTCTTCTTGTACACCCCCACCTCTTACACATTTTAAAATCTGCTTCTTGAATGACACCCTTCAAAAATGCTCAGCATGCTACCCTGACTCATCTGCCTCTGAACTGTTTGATCTATATCAGAAATAGATTGTAAACCAGCTCCTTGAGAAGAGATTGTGTCTCATTTGTGAAATGCCTACCATACTGTAGCTGACTGATAGATACTAAATAAAATTCCTAACCTCTCACTGTGATCCAGGGACCCTTTGATGCCAACTGGCGGAGGGCATAAGAGATACATAGGAGTTTACAGAGATCTCCATGGTCAGGCTATACATATATACATATATACATTACATCTATGTAATAGTTCACCAAAGGATGGCATGCAAGGTCTCTAGCAAGAGCCAGAAGTTTACTGGTCATCGTAGTCACTGTGAAATGTGTGGATTGGTAATATTTAAGAAGTTATGCCTCGACCCTGAAAATTATGTCTTTAAGGTATGTAAGTTAAGGCAGGTCACCACCCTTTGAGGGAGGGATAGCTCAGTGGTTTGAGCATTGGCCTGCTAAACCCAGGGTTGTGAGTTCAATCTCTGAGGGGGCCATTTAGGGATCTGGGGCAAAAATTAGGGATTGGTCCTGCTTTGAGCAGGGTGTTGGACTAGATGACCTCCTGAGGTCCCTTCCAACCCTGATATTCTATGAAAATATGATAAACATGTTCCTTTCTGGTAGAAGGGAAGAGACCCTTATCTCTCTTTGCTGGTCATGTGTATTGTGTATTTTATGCTTCACAATGGTGGCCTGGGTGATCTGAATGCTAATCAAGAGACTAAAATTGGCCAAAAAAGAGAACATATAAAGGAACAACTAGCAGTGGGATCCAGTTTATGAGTAAAGACAACAGATTGTTGGGGATACAACCTAGGGTGCAAAAAGACACCCTTCATCCTCACTGAGGAGATGAGCTAAGAGCTTGGCTTGTTTCATGAAACAGGGATTGCAGCTTACCTGGCTGAAATACACTGATGAGCAATGCTATAAGACAATTAGCTGAGAGATGAGTACTTTGCACTTCTTTGCTCCAGTTAGTTCCCCAGCACTCCATGCAGGTTTATGCTGTGGGAGGACAGGCAATGTTGAGATTCCCATAAGGGAAGGAAAGGCACCTTAAATCCTACTGGCAGAAACCATGGGCTGTATCTCTGAATTAGTGTATTTCTGGCCACACTTGCCAGTGCTAACCATTTGACTGCAGTCCTCACCAGAATCAAGATTATGACTGTCTTCTGCCTCAGCCTCTCTCCCAGAGGATTTCCCTGACCAAGTGCTTTCAACGAGAGTCTATGCTGGGTTTTGCTATCATGGATTGTGTAATGAATCTGCCCCTTGTATACTGCATATGTTTTTCGGCTGGTAGATTAACATTTGGGGCAGTAGTTTTAGCAGTTTGCTGAGTTCCAAGGCCTGTACTAATACCAAAGTGTCACCACTATTACCAGGGTAGCTGGAATTTTTCAAAACATTGGATCTGCCCATCAGTTTTCCAAAAACAGGGGTGCTTTCAGTGGAACATGTGTGCCTATTATCTGACACTGAGGAATATAGCCATAAATCACATAGTGATAAGAGCAATCCTATGAATTGCTTGATAGTCAATTTTTTATCACCAAACTAAAGTACATGGTGGTGGAATTTAAAACTTTTCTTTATGCATCTTATAGTTTACATGATTTCCAGTGGTCACTTATCCCATTTTCCAATAATCTTGAATGAAACAATCTCTTCTAAATATTATATTTAGTTCATAGAACTCCAATGAACGAAAACTTTTTTGAGGTTCAGAAATATTCAGTTGACGTTTCCAGAGCAAGGCAGAAGGTAGAAATAAGCTATGTACAGTATTGTCTATTTACACACTCGTGTAAACTAAAATGACAAGCGTGTAATTAGACAATATTGTACATAGAAACAACCTATCTAAATACATACAAAACAAGCTGAACTTAAAATACAAATCAACACAGGTGACTTTAAATCTTATTAAAATATGTACAATTCATTTTGTCAAAACGCTAATGAATCGGTCGTTAGTATATTTTGTTGAAGCAGGCCGCAGACCTTTATGAAATGTTCCGGTGGGCAATGTCCGGCCCACGGGCCATAAGCTGGGCACCTCTGTTTTAAATGAACTGAGGAAGCAAGTACTGCAGCAAGGCCTAGGAGACTATTTCTGGATACTATTATTGTACAATGGGGATGGTGGACACATGGCTTACCCATTACAAAGTAATGTCATAGGGATATATAGGGAGCACAGGTTCTTGTTTGCTCTCCGCAGGAGGAATCCAAAGAAAAGTGGTAGGGAAGAGGTATGGATGTAATCTTGTCAATCCTCTTCCACACAGTGAGGGAGTCATCTGCCTCATTAATTGTATTAGAGAGACAAGGTGCAGGAGGTGATATCTTATTGGACCAACTTCTTTTGGTGAGAGAGAGAAGTTTTCAATCCTGACACGATCTCTCTAGCACTCCCCTGGGTGATCAAAGCACTGCACTGGGTTTTGATGTAAGTGTCAAAATCTAGCCCTACATGTTTATAGACTCAATAAGAAGACATAAATTGCACTTTTAAAACACAACGCAGTTGTTGATTATAGAAGATCTGGATGATTGGCTAGTTTGAAATTACTCAAAATAATGTGCTTCTCATCACTTACTATCCTACACTTGGAGACCAAGTGAAAAGGTTTGGTCAGACTTGATTTTCACCATATTCTCATTGTGGTATTTTTAACTACTTGGACAACACGAAGAAGTTTTCTAGGTCTCAGTGCTATTCATTCCAATAAGCTGGAACAATATTAAAATGGAATATTTTATAAAGTCTCCTTAGCACATTGGTAGGTTTTAATAACTTCCCTCT
This sequence comes from Lepidochelys kempii, assembly GCF_965140285.1. Classification (NCBI taxonomy): domain Eukaryota; kingdom Metazoa; phylum Chordata; order Testudines; family Cheloniidae; genus Lepidochelys; species Lepidochelys kempii. The sequence goes on from NC_136382.1 coordinate 64,111,119, forward strand.
GCAGTCTCCTTGGAGTTGTATATGCTATATATAGAAGCTGTATAGTTATGTACCTATAAGGGCCACACACTGCATATATACATTGTACTTCACCTCCTTTCAACCCTGAGACTGGTTTTCATTTGCCGTGGAAGGTATCTACCACATGTTAGCGAATAAAACTGTTTTTCTTTGCGGACAGATCTGCTGAAACAGAACACATCTCTTTTGAAAGAGAATAGAATACCTGTTTCTTTAAATAAGAAACAGATATTCCAGGAAGTTTTCATGGCAGATTTTCAGTGTTTGTTTTCAACAAATGGAAAACAAATATAAACGGTATAGCATCCTAATGAGCTGGAGTGACTATTCAAATGACAGGACTAAACCAATCCATTTTTATGCTGTCCCTTTTTCAGCACCACAATGCCCCCAAAATGGATCAAGTAATGTGTCCTTTGCATGGTTTCTTTCAGATATAGGAATTATCTGTTCTTGATTACCAGTCTAATTTATGTATAACCTAAAAATGATCTCTCTGCAGAATTCTGTCTCCAGATCCCTGTGTGGTTTTTTTTTTCTGTTTCATGAAAATGTTAAATAAAAACCTAAAAATGAACCAACAAGTGCCCTTCTCCCATTGCTGCTTGCAAGCTGAAAGCTACTCCTTGACTCAGAGTTTGACAGAGTGTTTTAGCAGTGGACCAGATCAGAGCACTTACTAATGATGTCAGAAGTATTTGCCTTTGCTGGATGTGAGCTGAATGTTGCCCATGACAGAGAGCTTTGGAGCTGGAGTCTGTGAGCTCATTTTTCCAGTGACTGGATTTCCAAACAAGAGCTCTCTCCAGCTCTGTTCTCAATGTCGTGATCTTATACAAGGTGAAGAAGACATATTCTTGAATTTTTGAAGGGTGCTTAAAGATAAACCTTTATTTTATAAATATACATTTACACTACTGTTAAATGAAAATCTGACACATACCTTACCTATGTTGTCATAGTCTACTCCAGGATATATATATATATATATATATATATATATATATACACACACACACACATAAGCCACTCTATTACTTTTCTTCTGGGCTGATACTTCCAATTTTCATGTTTCTGTATGTGAGGTTGATGCAATATCTGATATACTGCTAAATGAGAACGTTAATGTGTCTGACAAAAAAAGAATCACTTTTCACCATGGGTACAATATGCCTGAGTGAATTAAACTAGAAAGTGTTCTGTACTTTAGGAATAATGTCAAGCTGCTCCTGATAAAGAGAGTCAATTCACAACAGTATATCTCTGAGCAATCAACAACCCCAATTTGAAAAAAACACACCCAACTTGTTGCTAAGTACTGTTTCTACACTTCCAGTCAAAAGCTCTTGAAGATTTCGAGGGTGACTAGGTCTGATGATTATTTTACATGAAAAGCACTGAACTCTGGGAAGATAGGGAAGGAAGAAATAAATGATGATAAAGCCATTTGGAAGATCTCCATTTTAACAATGGCCCTTTGGAAGGTTTAACATAAAATATTGTTTCCTCTTCTCTGTCTGTCAAAGTTTATACAATACAATTCTCCATACCTATAAGGCATTAGAAGAAAATCATAGGTGAATGCATATCCTGTAATGTCCTGTCGACTTGGATTTGCCCAATTTCTGACCTTTCTTTGGCTATTTCTTTTGCCTTTTTTCTTTAACATAGTTGAAACTGAGCTGTGCTAAACCAATTTGGAAATATTAGGGTTCTTCTGGACACTGGGATGCTCAGAGGCCGCTGCACATACTACAGTCTGGTTTTTTTTACCTCCTTCAGAATTGTTAGCTGCTTCCTTTTTAGATTATGTCTGTCCAGAAGATTATGTCTACTACAGGACAGGCCCAGCAAAGAAAATAACAGAACACCACTAGCCATCACCTTCAGCCCCCAACTAAAACCTCTCCAACGCATCATCAAGGAACTACAACCTATCCTGAAGGATGACCCACCACTCTCACAGATCTTGGGAGACAGGTCAGTCCTTGCCTACAGACAGCCCCCCAACCTGAAGCAAATACTCACCAGCAACCACACAACAGAACCACTAACCCAGGAACCTATCCTTGCAACAAAGCCCTTTGCCAACTGTGTCCACATATCTATTCAGGGGACACCATCATAGGGCATAATCACATCAGCCACACTATCAGAGGCTTGTTCACCTGCACATCTACCAGTGTGATATATGCCATCATGTGCCAGTAATGCCCCTCTGCCATGTACATTGGGCAAACTGGACAGTCTCTATAAAAGACTATAAAAGTAAAAGAATAAAAGTAAAAGAATAAATGGACACAAATCAGATGTCAAGAATTATAACATTCAAAAACCAGTCGGAGAACACTTCAATCTCTCTGGTCACTCGATTACAGACCTAAAAGTGGCAATTCTTCAACAAAAAGACTTCAGAAACAGACTCCAATGAGAGACTGCTGAATTGGAATTAATTTGCAAATTGGATACAATTAACTTAGGCTTGAATAGAGACTGGGAGTGGTTGAGTATTACACAAAGTAAAACTATTTCCCCTTGTTTATCCCCCCCCCAACTGTTCCTCAGACGTTCTTGTTAACTGCTGGAAATGGCCCACCTTGATTATCACTACAAAGGGTTTTCTTCCCCTCCCGCCCCCCACTCTCCTGCTGGTAATAGCTCATCTTAAGTGATCACCCTCCTTACAATGTGCATGATAAACACCCATTTTTTCATGGTCTGTGTGTATATAAATCTCCTCACTGTATTTTCCACTTTATGCATCTGATGAAGTGAGCTGTAGCTCATGAAAGCTTATGCTCAAATAAATTGGTTAGTCTCTAAGGTGCCACAAGTACTCCTTTTCTTCTTGCGAATACAGACTAACACGGCTGCTACTCTGAAACCTGGCAAAGCTCAGTAGGTCTGTCGGGATCTGATGGAGTTTTCAGAGGGTCAAAGTTGTGTAGCAAATAACTAAAATTAACCAGCCCAGTATTTAACCAGTTAATAATACTCAAACATGCTCATTCTCATATATTAAATATTTTTTAAGATGTGGGTTTGCATTTGGTCGTGTTAGAATAACACAAGACCAGCAGAACAAAGGAGAGTATCAGGCCTTGTACATTAAAATTCAGTCCAAATGAAATGTCATGGCTAATCACTACTCATCCCTTCCCTTCTAAAAATTTGAGTTATAATGGGTATGGTGAAAAAAAGGCATTGCAGTGCTGTTCTAAAACAATTAACAGTCTTCAAATAAATTAGGGGCCATTATAAAGAGGACAGTGATCAATTGTTCCCAATGTTCACTGAAGGCAGGACTAGATGTAATCAGTTTAATCTGCAGCAAGGGAGATTTAGGTTAGATGTTAGGAAAAACTTTCTAACTATAAGAATAGTTAAGTGCGGGAACAGGCTTCCAAGGCAGGTTGTTGAATCCCCATCACTGGAGGTTTTTAAGAACAGGTTGCACAAACACCGGTGAGGGATGGTCAGAGTGTCTAAGGCCAGAAGAGACCACCAGATCATTTAGTCTGACCTCTTGTATATCACAGGCTACCAAAACTACCCAGCACCCACACATAACAACATAAATTAGACCAAAGTATTACAGCCCACAGGAGATTAGACTATTATGTAGCACATGGAGAGAATAGCAGGAACCAAGGTGCACCAGTGCCCGAGCCCCCTCTGAAGGCAGGGAAATATTTAAGTGAGTTATAGCCAGATAATGCGGGCAAGTGACCTGAACCCACAAGCACAGAGGAAGGCAAAAAAGCCCCAAGGTCACTGCCAATCTTACCTGTAGGAAAATTCCCTCCCAACCCCACATAAGAGGGGTAGACCCCGAGCATGTGAGTAAGAACCAGGCAGCCAAGCACTTGAAAGAGAATGCTCAGTACCATCTCAGAGCCCTGGCCCGCCCCGTTTCCTGTCCCATCTCCAGCTGTGGCCATCTCTGATGCTTCAGTGAAAGGAGATTACACCAGTTCCCAGAATATTTTTGGGGGAATCTCTTCCTGACCTTTGCAGGTTGCTGGCTGAAACCCGGAAGCCTGGACCTTTAGGAACATAAGACATAAACTGTCTAGAACGTGTGTGACCAGAGTATTCCAAATGAGCTCTTACCAGTGCCTTTTACAATGTCATTAATACTTCTCTATCTCTGCTGGAAATGCCTCACCTAGTACATCCTAAGGATGCATTTGCCTTTTTCACAGTTGTGTTAAATTGTTGGCACTTAGTTGTTCTGTGATCAACCTACACACCCAGGTCTCTCTCTTCACCTGTCGCTGCCAACTGATGAGCCACCTGCTTGTAGCAGAAATTTTTATTATTAACCCTACAGGCATGACCTTGCATTTTGTTCTATTGAATTTTATCCCATTTCTGTCATTCTAGTCTTCAAGGTCATTCAGATCTTTCTGTATAATATTCTGATCCTCCTCCTGAACTTTGTATCATCAACAAATTTCACTTGCAGACTCCTACTTATTTGTGCCAATGTCAGTAATAAAAATATTTTATAAGATTTGTCCTTGAGGAACTCAACTAATAACCTCCCTCCAGTATGACAATTGGAGCAAAGTATTAATTTAGTTTTTGTGCCATACTTAGATTATCTTTAATTTCCTTCCTATTCACACTGCATAACGGCTCAACCGCATCTTTTTTACCTTTAAACTAAAAAAAATGTATTATTTATATTAATTTCTTTGACAAGAGAGCTTGGCTTTTATCAATTCTCACCTTATTCTTATATTTTCTAATCTCTATGACGTAGCTTTCTTTGTTGATCAACCTCTTTTTCCATTCTTTATAGGCTCTCTGCTTAGTCCTAATGATCTTTTTGACGTGATTATTCATCTGGCTCAGTCTGGAGCCTTTCCCTACATGTTTTTTCCCCTTTCTTGGAATGCAAATTACAGATAGTTTTTGTATAAGTGATCAGAAGAAATTCCAAGCATCCTCCATATTTAAGTTCTTGAGCTCTTCAGTCCAGTTGCCTTCTTTAACTTATTCCCTTATTTCCCACAGACTTACAAAATTGCCCTTTTGAAATAAAAAATCATGTCTTATGACTTGATTTTGTTTATCCTTCCTCTTCACTTAAACTGAATCAAGTTGTGATCACTCGAGCCCAAGTTATTTCCTATGACCAGCTCTTTTATGATCTCCTCACTATGTACCAAAACCAAATCTAAAATTATATCATCTCTTGTTGGTTTGGTGATAAATTGGTGAAGAAAATGGTCATCTATCACATCCAGGAATAACTGGCCCCCACCAGTATTAATAGCATTTATTCTCCAGTCTATATCTGCGAAGTGAAAGTCTCCAGTTATGACACAATTCCCCAAAGTATTTATCTCTCTAATAATATCAAAGAGATCTCTGTCCATATCTGAGTCTGACCTTGGGGGGGTCTATAGTTGACCCCTAATACTATCCCAATAGAACCCTTTTACTTTCCTTCCCCAAAGTGATTTTGACTAAACAGATTCTGTTTTGTCCATACTATCACTTTTTATTTCTTTGCAGTTTACCGCTTTGTTGATGTACAATGTTACCCCACCACCTTTACCTTTATTCCTATCTGTCTGAAACAGCACATGCCCTTCAACACCTGTATTCCAGTAATGAATTCTTTTCCACCATGTTTCTGTGATCCCTATAATATCTGGTTGACTGCCTGCACACTAGTTCTAGATATTCTATTTTATTGTTCTAGGCATATTTAATTCTCCCTCAGTGGAGGAGGCTGGAGTCAGACTAGAATACCTCTTGAGGTCCCTTCCAACCCTATGATTCTCTTATTTACTTTCTGCATTTTTGTTTTTTCTTTATTGTCTTCATTTCTCTTTCATTCTCTCTTTTTGTCAGTAAAATAGATTCTTCTCTTTCCTCTGTGACATAATTATATACGAACTCAGAAGCTTAACATTATTGCCATGACCTAATATAATATAAGATTGTGTGAATTAGTTACTCAAAAAGGGATGAACATTGGATGAAGTGGGAGGCTAGTCCTTACTGCATACTAGTATCCATACAATTCACGTAAAAATGGACTTATAAATAAATGTATGCAGTTGAAACACAGAAATTGTATGTGCCATTAGCCAAAGTCTCCTAAGTTTAGAGTTATAATACTATCTAAAGGATTCTAGGGTAGTATAAATATATGATAACGATATTAAATCACTGTGTAGGTGTAATTTTGCACTGCTATTTTGAATATCATCCTGAATTGAGTACAGCAAGTCATTTAATTAGTTTTAGGATTATTGCTAGTGTACTTAGGGTCCACCAATGAAAACCTGACCTCACTGAAATCACTGGGAGGTTTGCTATTGACTTTAATGAAGCCAGGAATTCACTCCAGATTTTCTAACAGCTTTCCAAAACTTCAAATGCAAAAATTCATTGCCTTCTATTATTATTAACGGTTTATAATACCTTAGGGTCTATAGAAATATAATTGTGACTATTTGGGGACTCGGTCAGTACTATTTATGAATTATGGTTGACATCATGAAGTTCTTACTATGAAAATTGCTGTATTATTGAATGCTTTATGTAAATGTGCAGTCCAGCATGGTCTGACAGGGCTTGTAGTATATACCTATCAGACTAGGGACAGTGGAGAGTAGTTAACCCTAATGACTGTACTCTGACCACACATTGGGTATGCTAAGGAGGTTGGCTGAAGATAGGAGAATCATTTTCCCTACTCCTGGAGTTTGGAAAATTAACAGCAGCTGGAAAAAGAACCAAGGTTTTGATGCTAGCTTTTAAAATCCATAGAAGCTGGGTGGGCCCGGGGGAAGACTCAGAGCCCCATATAGCAAGTTTTGGTAAGAGACTTTCGTAGAGGGACCTAGGAAGGGTTAGGTGCAGGACCAATCAAGATCAAACCAAGTTGACTTGACGAGAAGGAGGCAGAGTCCGTGGGTGGGATTAAAGCATGTGCTGTGGAAGGAGCACTCCGGATGCCCCCAGAGGACTCTGACCCCAGCTCAAAAGATGCTCCAGAGTGGTAAGGAAACTAAGGTAGGGAAAATGTATGTAGGATTAATTATTTTTGTATAGATCTGTGTATTTCTTGTGTGATGCAAAAAGAGCAATGGTGTTAGAATCCTGTGTAAAGTCTGTGGGTGCATTATGTGTTACACCTCTCATGTGCTCTTGAAGACGTAAGCTGTGAACCCAGAACACCTGCACAGGTAGAGTTCAGGGAGCGAGTGTTACAAAGGAGTCTGAGGGAATCAGCACTGGTCTCTGGGCTGGGCAGTTGGTTTGTGAGTTCTCAGCTTTCTGTAGAGGTGCTAGACAAATGTTCTGCACCTCAAAAGGGTACCTGGAGATCCCAACGAGGGGCAGTGCCAGGACTCTGTTCAGACTCCTAAAGCATGTGGGATCCATCAGTTGAACTCCCTCACAGCAGACTAGTGGGTGGCCAAGAGGGACATTTGACTATCTCTGTGACAATAGTAACATATGACCTCTACAGCAAACAAATTATAACCCATACCTGGGAAATTTTTTTAGAGACATCTATTTGAATGCAGCAAAATCCCATAGACCACGGTCTTCCCATTTGTACAAGCAAACATATTAAATATAGAGTCAAGAAAAGGAGAGTTTGGATTTGGTATTTGAGCACAAACTGGTGCATCTGGAAAATTTCTGGGTGCATTTTTAGAAATGCAATGAAAATTTTTCCTCATGTGCCCGGTTAAGTGATATCTATGTGAGGTTTCACTTTCCAAACAGCATGTTAGTTATTCGGTCACATGAGGTTCTCGCCCCATGATATAATTACTAACATGTTGATTTGACAAAGTACATAAAATGCAGAAGTCCTACAGCATAAGCATATTTATACAACAATAAAAGAAGAATGATGCCAAATAATGTTTTCTAAGAAAACTTAAACAGTTCAATCACTGTATAAATATTATGAACAAATTCAAAATTCATTGATGCTGGGTCAGGAGGTGGACCTGGATCTCTTCTTCTGGCTGTGGAAAAAGTAAAAAAAAAGCAGATGTGAAACACTGCATGATCATAACCAGTACTGCACCTGGCCTCCATGTATTGTTACGCAAAACCCTAAACGCCACACTGATATGGATCTTAACATACGAAATTTGGAAAGCTCATTTACCTAATCTTCCTTGCATGAATAAATGTTGTTTGGCATTAGACTTACAGTAGCAATGTCTGCATCCTGCGACTGCCACTCCTACTGCTGTGGGGGCATTGGGAGACGTCATCCATTAAAAGACTTAAGGGTAAAATTTCCAAAAGTGCCTAATTCACGTATGAGCCCACATCCCATTTTCAAAGGTTACATAAGCCCAGATCCTTCAAGGTATTTAGGTGGCTCCTCCCATTGAAAACAATGGGAGTTAGATGCCTAAATACCTTGAAAAAAGAAAAGGAGTACTCCTTTTGCGGATACAGACTAACTATCTGAAACCTAAATACCTTGGTGGATCCGGGCCATAGGCACTTTTGAAAATGGGATGTAGGTTCCTAAGTGAGTTAGGTGCTTTTGAAAATTTTACCCCAACAACTACAAAATATAATAATTAGTATAAATATGATAACTTCATCTTCAAAGAAATTTTGGAAAATTATCTATTTAATCCTCACTGCAACCTGTAAGATATTACTCCAATTTTATATATTATCTCTATTTCTGGATCATGGAGAAACTGAGTAAGAGATGACTTGCCACAGAGAGAGTTAAAGCCAGAATAGAAATGACTGCTGAACTGATACTAATTATAAGAAGAAAAACTTTGGTGAACTACCCATTGCTGAGTCCTTCACTCTGTCAAAGTAAAGATTAACTAGAGCCTCAAGATTAACTAGATTTACTTCTGCTCTTTGATAACCAGTTAACAGAGCAGCAAGAAATGCCTTCTACCACTTTCATGTTGCTAGGAAACTGCCTCCATAATACCCGGACAAGGACATTGCAACCATGATCCACCTCAAGGCTGGAATACTGTAATTCCCCTTATCTACCACTATCAGTCAAGGCCAGTTCAAAAACTTCAGCTTTTTCAATATTGTAGCAGCCTGGCTCTTCAAAAGGACTAGCGGGTAAGAGCAGTGTTCAGCATTCTCCAAAAGCTCTCCATCTACCTCTGTGGCCAAGCCAAGGTTCTAGTCCTAATCTACAGTACTAGACCCTCAGTGGTCTGGGCCCTGGCTACCTTTGGAACTATATCAGCTGTACAGTGTGGCCCACCAAGACAGTTTCACTCTGTTTCTACAATACCAGCAGGAATTCTCCAGGTTCATAATCACAGAAATACAGGAAAACTCCCGCAAAAGTCATACACTCTTCCCTGGTTTTAACCAGTTAATCCCAATATGTCACTTGCTCAGAAGTCAAAGGCTTGTAGCATTCCCACCTGTCCTACAGACCTTTCTTTTCAGAACCAGGACATGGCATCAGATCTGAAAAGTGGTTTGTCTGGACAGCCATGATGTGCGCACATTTTTTTGAGTAATCCTGATGATTATTCTTACCCTGGTCCATTCTCTCTTCTCCTTCCCATCTTACGATTTCCTACTTGTCTTTAATGTTTGCTCATGATGCAATGTCTGCATTCAGCATATAAGCTTGTAGGGTGGTAACTATACCAAATTCTCCACTGACATAAATCTGCTTGTTCCAATAAAGTTATACCAACAGAGAATTTGGCCCTAAATCTTTACATGTTTCTTTGAGGCTCCTAGAAAAGCAACTGGAAAAGCCAAACTATACCAAATCAAACTCCAAACAGCATAATATATCAAAGGCCAAAATTATGACAATAATTTTATTGGAAGTTGTTACATTTGGGGGACAGTACTGTCAAATACAGTAGATTTGATTTTTTTGTTATATAAAGGATAAAATGTTTTCTTTAAGTATGATAATTCATGCCTAGATAGGGCAGGAAAAAAAAGGAGAGCAAGACTGATTAACCTAGAGACTGAGCTAAAGAACTGATAACAAAGCCCAGTCACATTCAGAATGTATTAGGCATGATTTATAGCATTTATTTTATTAGTTTGGAATATTAATAGCTGTAAAAGCTGAAGTAAGATTATCAATGATGAACCTTCAGTAGTGTCAGAAAATTAATATTGCTTTTCTCCAAGAAGCCAATTCCAGCCCAGTACTGTACAATAGTGAATTGTTAGGCTGGCTTCTTTTAACTCAGACAGAGGGGTCTTTTGATCCTTCAGTGATTCTTCTATCTTTTTTTAATGATCTTACTGTGATTTATAGTTTGAAAATAATCAAAGGCAAGGCACATCAGCTGTTTTTTTCCCAGACCAATAAATGTAGGGACAAAGTCAGACTCACGGACCGCCCTTAGTAGTGTGTTCTGAGCTGTTGTGGATTATCTGGCTCACACAGGATGCAGGCACAGACAGAGCTCTATTCTGTGCACACCTCTTGCACAGCTCCCCACTTTAGTTTAATCAGCTTGGGATAGGGTTGTCAATTTTGCTTGGATGTATTCCTGGAGGTTTCATCATATGACAATCTTTGATTAAAGATTAATCTTTAATTCTAGGAGGGTTGGCAACCCTAGTTTAGGTCCCTCACAGTGGGGCTACAGAGGAGAGGGCAGGTTTTGTCCCTTGTTACATTCTGGACAGCATCTCTTCCCAGTTTAAACCACAGGCTTTGGGGCTGTTACACATTGTGTGGGTTGAGCATGCCTTCACATGATGCTCAATGTCTGAGTGCAGCCCTGGCCACTGAACATAACTACGCAGAAATTTCTTCATTTTCATAACTCCTAAATTGTCTTCCATGAGCCACATTCAGAACTGCTTGTCACAATACTAATGGAATGCTCACCCGGGCGCCTCTGCATAAGTTGCATGTGTACTCAGTGTGGAATCAGGATGAAATTTGGAGAAAGTAGACAAAGTTTTCTTAAGCATGGAATTTATCCAGCCCACTTGTACAACGTATATCAACTTGCACAGTTCTGAATTTTGAATAGTGGCATCAGTGGTCTTCCCTAAATCAATTGGCGTATCTTTCAGTAACAAACATACAGTGTACTCTGCCGTTTCTGCATATGAGAGTGCCAATCCAGAAGAATTTCTCAAAAGAGCATTGACAAGTAAATAATCATAGAATCATAGAACTGGAAGGGACCTCGAGAGGTCATCTAGTCCCGTCCCCTGCACTCATGGCAGGACTATGTATTATCTAGACCATTTCTGACAGGTGTTTGTCTAACCTACTCTTAAAAAACTCCAATGAGGAAGGTTCCACAACTTCCCCAGGTAATTTATTCCAATGCTTAACCACCCTGACAGTTAGGAAGTTTTTCCTAATGTACAACCTAAACCTCCTTTGCTGTAATTTAAGTCCATTGTGTCTTGTCCTATCCTCAGAGTCTAAGAAGAACAATTCTTCTCCCTCCTCCTTGTAACAACCTTTTATGTACTTAAAAACGGTTATCATGTCCCCTCTCAGTCTTCTCTTTTCCAGACTAAACAAACCCAATTTTTTCAATCTTCCCTCATAGGTTGTGTTTTCTAGACCTTTAATCATTCTTTTCTCTGGACTTTCTCCAATTTGTCCACATTTTTCCTGAAATGAGGTGCCCAGAACTGGACACAATATTCCAGTTGAGGCCTAATGAGCATGGAGTAGAGCGGAAGAATTACTTCTTGTGTCTTGCTTCCAACACTCCTGCGAATACATCCCAGAATGATGTTCGCTTTTTTTGCAACAGTGTTACGCTGTTGACTCATATTCAGCTTGTGGTCCAATATGATCCCCAGATCCTTTTTCACATTACTCCTTTCTAGGCAGTCATTTCCCATTTTGTATGTGTGCAACTGATTGTTCCTTCCTAAATGGAATACTTTGCATTTGTCCTTATTGAATTTCATCCTATTTACTTCAGACCATTTCTCCAGTTTGCCAGGATCATTTTGAATTTTAATTCTGTCCTCCAAAGCAGTTGCAACCCCTCCCATCTTGGTGTAATCCACAGACTTTATAAGTGTACTCTCTATGCCATTATCTAAATAATTGATGAAGATATTGAACAGAACTAGACCCATAACTGATCCTTGGGGAACCCCACTCCTTATATCCTTCCAGCATGACTGTGAACCACTGATAAAGACCTCTGGGAAAGGTTTTCCAACCAGTTTTGCACCCACCTTATAGTAGTTCCATCTAGGTTGCATTTCCCTAGTTTATTTATGAGAAGGTCATGTGAGACAGTATCAAAAGCCTTACTAAAGTCAAGATATACCACCTCTACCTCTTCCCCCCTATCCACAAGGCTTCTTACCCTGTCAAATAAAGCTATCAGTTTGGTTTGACATGATTTGTTCTTGACAAATCCATGCTGACTGTTATTTATCACCTTATTAGCTTCTAGGTTTTTGCAAATTGATTGCTTAATTATTTGCTCCATTATCTTTCTGGGTACAGAAGTTAGGATGATTGTTCTGCAATTCCCTGGGTTATCCTTATTTCCCTTTTTTATAGATTGGTAGTGTATTGTCTATAATGTTTTCCTTTGATGTATACCAAATCAAAGTTACATTGCTAAAACTGAATAAACCACTGCCAGGGTGAGAGTATGGGATGCAAATATGACCAGCAGTCCCTCCTGGAGCAGAACTGCCCCCAGACCTCAATTGCATGCATCAGTTTGAATCACTAAGGGCATCTAAGGGTCAAAATAAGCATGGGATTGGCTCTGACAGAGGATTTGACACAGGGTTTCCAAAGTCTGCTTTGCTTCTTTAATCTTTGTGCCATTGGCTTGGCAAGGGTACTAACATGGGGCAGAACATGGCCATATATATATTGAGCTCGGCCAAGGAACAAATATAAACTGCTTATGAACAGTGGGTAACAGTAGCGAAGCAACAGCTTGTTGGTTTCACACCATCAGCCAGCAAACAATGCCCTAGAAACTCTGCAGCATCTTTTGTAAAACTTCTCATGGCTGCATTCAGCTTTATGCCAGCTTTTTGGCATTGGTCCAGAATAGTATTATGCTCAGGAAGAGTCCTAGCCAAGATAAGAATGTCATCAAAATAGCAACATGCACTGGGGATATTATCTAGGAGCTGAAAGACCAATCTCTGAAATACCTCAGGAGCAGAGTGTGGCATTATCTGAATAAAATATGACCATGCAAATCACTGTTGCTACCACTGTTATATAATTGCAACAAATCTTATACAAAGTGAGATGCATATCTAGGAAGTGTTAAGCAGCTTGCAGGCTAATTGACCCAAATTCAACCCTTAGAGACATTTGGGTAGATAATATTTGTGTTTTTGTGTGTTAACATATATATTGTTAGATGTTAACAATGTAATCAAAGAGTCCCTGTCTATGCTGTATTCTTTTAATGCACAGATAAAAAGGACACAGAGAAAATCTGGGATCTGCTTAGCTGCTTGGCTCCATAATGAAGACAAACCCTAAGAGTGCCTTCAGGAGGGTTAGCTTAATATACTTCCAATGTGCATTAAGCTAATGTACACAAAGGAACTCTTAATGAACAGTAAGATGTCAACACAGGTAGTTAGTGCAGAATAGCTAGTGTACACCCGTTACTTAGGCTTTTCCTCCATGTAGACAAGCCCTAAAAGTGTGAATTTATAGTGGATTAGTTAAACGGCATTAAGCCCCTGTGTGAATACTCTCATTCAGAATTAAAGTAGACTTAATCTGAGTTAGTGCAATTGACTTCCAAAGACTCCTTAATCGTCTACCTTCCATTGTGGAGCACCATCTATTTTACTTTCCAAGCTGCAAGACTCAAGACAGGTTGGCAGCTTCTCTAGGAATCCCACCGCACAGTTCAGAAACAGTGGCCTACTATCAGTTTTTTGTGTAGTATGATTAGATCAGACACTTTATTCCTTAGAACATGTGTAGGAGGATTCTGGCAGCTGAAGCAAAATACTTTAGTATGTATACCAAAAAATTGTGTAATGACTGAGTCATAATTACATTAACAGAAGTCTGATGGCACACACAGGTAATATATTCCACTAATAAACAAAATCATGCACTTTACTATCCTGAGATAAAAAGTATTAGTCATTACAGGATAATGAGGAGGTGTTTTTGTTTCCCTCCATTTGTTGGCATTGGTCACTCTATTCAAAAAAAGCAAGAGATCCTATACAAAAAAGAAAAATACCACCTCATTAGCTGCACGAAAGACACTTTAGCAGCTGGTGAATGTAAACAGCTAAAACTTGAATAACTGCGTAATTGGTAATTATTACTCTAACCAACCCTGTTTTCCCCACCCTCTAGTGTATTGGCTGTGAAACCAATAATTACATTCTGCCTTTTTGTCTTATTAGACAGAGACATGCTCTGTTTTGCTCTTGATGTGAATGCTCCTAGCTCTTTATTTTTGGCTCTCAAAAAGGAAAAATATGTGAGATAATCAAAATACTAGTGTATATTCACCCCAGATCTTTCCCTCCCTAAATCTTGATGTGTAGGTTTTTAACAATTTGAGAATGATCAATGATACTGTTACACGGCTTCAAAAAACTGTTCCCACTAAAACAATAATCTTCTCATCTTGAATCTGAGCTAGTCAGAATTTGTCAAGTGCAAAATTATTGTAATGGGTACATGAAGTGCTAATTAGCTATAACAAGGGTTTGACAAGGTCCTTCAGAATGTTCTAATAAATAAACAAAGAGTTGTGGGGTGGGAGGGAAAGTATTGTCATTGATCAAAAAGTGGCTAGGAGACAGAAAACAGAGTAGAATTAAATGGTCAGTTTTAATCATCAGGGTGCTTCAAGGTTCCATAGTAGGTCAAGTATAGTTTAATACATCTATTAATGAGTTGAAAAGGGTGGTTGAATAGTAAGGTAGAAACATTTGCAGATAGCACAAAAAGAAAAGGAGTACTTGTGGTACGTTAGAGACTTAAGCTTATGCTCAAATAAATTGGTTAGTCTCTAAGGTGCCACAAGTCCTCCTTTTCTTTTTGCGAATACAGACTAAAATGGCTGTTACTCTGAAACCTGTCAGATAGCACAAAGTTATCTAGGTAGTCAAGATCAGAGATGACTCTTAGGAATATCAGAGAGGCCTAACCATCATCAGAGGCAGCATCATCAGTTGCTGGGCAGAGTCACCTGGAGAATGATGAGGATCATGCCGAGCCCATCCAAGTTTGATCTGACCCTCTCAGGAAAAAGCCAAGTTTCACATTCCACCTCCTGCTCAAACAGGAGAATATACCTGCTGTTTACTTTCAAGCTCAGGTTTTTCTCTTCTTTGATCTGGATGTTTCAGTTAGCATGGATGATTTGTGATCCATATTTCCCTTTAATGATGGTCCATATATTGTACATCCCAGAAAAGTTACATTCCTCTGATGGTTATAAAATGTATGGAACTTTAAAGGGATGTTAAAGAAAGGCAGCATGATTTTCTGGTTAAGGAACAGGCATGGTTGGTTGGAGACCTGGGTTTTATTTTGGGTTTTTATACCCTGAACAAATTATTTGACCTCTTTGTTCCTCAATTCCCACCACTGTAAAATAGAGAAAATAATACTTACGTATTTCACAGGAGTGTCATAAGCTCACATTTAATAAAGAACCTTCAGCTCCTTGGATGGAAACTATTTTATAGATCTGGTTGAACTATTTCTAATGATTCAGTTTATTTAATACATTTAGCTATTTTTTTGGTCGCTGTGATTTGTCAGCTTAGTCATGTGTTTCTCTGTTTTCTGATATAATGAGTATAACTGCAATAAAGAGGCAGAGGGTCTAATTAAGTTAATGGTCCTTTGATATCTCAGGGAGATGGTGCAGACAATTTATGGAGTTGGGAGAAACTGGGCTTCTAGGATTTATAAATTTTTAGGAAAATTTAAAATAATATTCTGTGCCACTTGAGTCAATCTGTTTCCTGAGACTTTCATGCTCGAAAAAGTAGTGTTGAATACTGTAGACTTGTGTCAAACTGCAAACTAATCTTTCCTCATCATATTCACCCAGGGAAATTGCATATGGTATGAGTGTTCCAGCTACAGAGCTTGTTGCCAAATCCATATTTGGTTTATCTAGTTGCCACTAAGCTAGTCCTTTTGGCCAAGGACATTGTGCAGTCCTCGCTGCAAAGGGTGTGATCATGGACCCTTCGCCATCTCATTTAACTGGGTTCATTCTCTGGCTATGTTTCTAGAAATACAATACTTGTGGTGCTGATATAGCAATATTTCATATAACTAGCAAGTCCATTTACTGGTCTCCAGATTCTGTTACATATCACCACTCACACTGATATTGTCACAAACAAATTAGCAACCTTGTTCTCTGCCTCACTAATATTCCAAGATCTTCAGCAGTTGACCAATGGGCCAAATGAAATCAGATTTGACTGTAAAGAAATATCCCAAGGGTAGCCTGTTCTTCTATCTCTTGCAGAAAGTCTAGGTGGCAGCTGGTTCTGCAAGAGACACTTTTTGAGGAGTCAGATCTGATGGAAGGAGAGTGCATTCTGAGGCTGCATTCTGACAGAAATCAGGAGAAAATATTATCTGTTATATCTTACGTGGGTGAAGAGAATCTCCTTTTTCCTCTCCTGAAAGCATTGTAAAACAAATGCCTAACAGAAAACAAATAAGAATAAAATTGTGTCATTTTGCATAATGGTATAAGCTGCAGAGTCATTTCACAAATTCTACCTGGCACTTTGACAGTCACACCTTCCCTGTAATGGCTTCTAACATTCCAAACCTCTGAGCAACTGCACGCATGTACCATTTTTTAAAATTGTTATGAAAACTGTTCCTTTTTTCTCCCAAATATACAGCTTTTCCCAAAAATTATATTTGTCTCAACTCCAAGATTGTCAATGTTCAGTCCTGACATTTAATCATCAGGGTTAGAAACAAATGTTTTATGCATTACAGGGGAAAAAAATGAAAAACAGAGTTTAAGAAAATGAGTACTAAAACATGTTCTTAAATATTTTTTCTTTAAATAGTTTGGGCTCTGACAGATCACATACGTGTAAGAAAGGCATGCAAGGTCAAGTTCCAGTTGCTTTTTACAAACTGCTCAGGAGAACCCTACTTACAATTACAAACACTCTGCTCTGATTACATTACAAATCAGATTGTTTTTGTCTTTTTAATTTGAAGCTACAGAAAATATTTTTAAACATAGCTGTTGTTTCAAAGGTGGATCTAACAGTACAGAGCAACATTCAAATGACTCAGTTTTTTAGCTCAACAACCTATATTATTTTATAGGGCCCTTTCCTGCTCCCACCAAACTAAGCGGCAAACTCCCATTGACTTCACTGGCAAAAAGATCATTCTTTGGAGTGAAGAAGGTATCAGCTACAGCATTGTAGCAATGCTCCTGTGCCATTCTTCTGACATGCGTTATGTATCACTGAATACTTCTCAAAAGTTATTGGCTATTTTTCTTCCTTCAGAATTCACTTTAATATAATTGAATTTCATTATTGGAGAAATGCCCCCTGAACTTATTCAGTTCTGATAAGAAAATCAATACAAGTTTATGAATGATTGTAAAATGCTCTGATAATCATGCCACTATACGAAATGTGTTTGCAACAAAGTCCTCTGCAGAAGATGCACTTGGAACCAAATAGTTCCTCAGACCTCATATGAACTTATCTTGCACAATATGCGTTTTTTAAAAACATGGGAATTCCTTGGCTCTGAAAGCATACATAGACAGAAGATATAATGCATGCCAAGTAATATGAAAGGGAAAAAGAAGAAGATGGAATAATCACAAAATAGTGCTTATTGCAAAGTATGGTATATAAAGATTTCAGGTGTTAGACAACCAGGCGGAATTTCAGTAATATTTCAGGTGTTTAATGGCATAATTATGCCTGGCTTTGAGACAATCCTGCCATTATTTCCCATCTTGATATTTTATATGTATTTTTTCAATTCTTTGAGACAAACCTCACATTGTTTCCCAACTCGTGATCTGATATACTTAAAAATATATATATATAGACAGTGTTTTTGTATAACTGCTTCCAGTCCAGAACATGTTTTATTTCTTAATGAACAAGTTGTCTCTGAAGAATGCTGCCTTTTTAATTTTTTTAAAGGACATAGTTGAGTAAAAACATAACATGTTCAGTTTTAATGTAAAATTAAATCAGTGACAGTTATCAAAGAGAGAGGATCTTTTCTTAACCCAAAATAGGCTTGTACTGTTTATTTAGAGATTTATCTGATTAAAGGACATGTTTGGCACAATTCTTACTAAATTGGTCTTTTTTTTTTCTGGGAAAAAAGGCTCCTAAAAACAACTAAACTGTTTTGATGCAAAACACCTTTGGGATTTTTCTTTGAAAAATTGGACAGATTAAGATAAAGATGGTCAGACTACTTTGTTTGACCCAAATCACTTCCTAACTGTCAAACCAAACACCATTTTCCAGGTTTTAAAGTGTTTTCATAATGCTTAATTTAATAAATAAATTGTGCATCTCTGCACTTTCTGATTTTGGGCTAGCAACCACAGTACAGAAATATGGCTGTATTTGCAGAATTTTATATCCTAAACCCCAGTAAGCATTGAATTCCTAGAGATTACATTATGTCACCAAAAACTAGGCACGTGTTAAAAAAGTGACATTAATCATATATGAAAATAAATGTTCCCATGGGACTGCTAATTCCATAAAAAGTCTTTGAAATATATAGAAGAAGAGCATGTAAAGTACTGTCAGTATTGATAAATTTATTCATGAATATTTCCTTAGAAAATTATAGAATGATCTTTCTTATAACAATTTGGGATGGCAGTCTGAGCATTCCTAGTCTAATGGCAGAGTGTGTGATGTGCACTTTCTCTCTATATTGATATAAGTATATACGAACGAAGAGTTGAAAGTAAGAAGTCTGGGCAGGTTACAGGAATGACCCTTATATTAACTATTATAAACATCAGTGATAACAAGAGAACTTCAGCCAGAATTGGAAAAGCAAGAGATATGTTGTACAATCCTATCAAGTTGTGTCCTTCCTGGACATGAGCCCAGAAGTACAAGTCAAAAGGAGGGAATTCGTCCCTATTAGGAAAGCTTTCAAAAAACGCAACATGGAAACAGCAATACTAGAAGGAAGAATTAGATTCGGGGTCAGGTGTTTAGGAAAGAAATATTTCTTTAGGGTTACTGAAACTTTATGTGGATGTGTAGGAAGAAAGGAGGCTCCACAAAGCAGGGCTGGTTCAAAAAAATCTCCACATACTGACTAAGTATTTTGGTTGGGGGTCCCTTCTGTAAGATTCAAGATTCCTTGTGAAAATTTTGCTGCTTTTCCTGCCCTAACCTGCTACAGAAGGCAAGGTAATAAGACATTAGAAGGCAAGCTTCCAAATGTCCTTAGAGCAGAGTGGACATTTTTCCTTTTGTCTTTGGCCAGACTATTTTCTTATATCGAGAGGCTGGAACAGGAGAGAGGAAAGGAGACAGTATTATTAACTGCTAAGAACACTGCTGGGAAATAGACTCAATAGTTCCTATGTGAAATATTTCTGGGTTGAGAGACACAGAAGAATCAGATTTATCACCAGTAAAACCTAAGGGAGAAAAAGGAAATGCATGTAGTAACTGGTGGAACCAGATTATTATTTGTAGCACCTACCGACCTCATCTGAGATTGGGGCCCCATTGTACTAGGTCATGTTCAAACATATAACAAAAGACAGTCCCTGACCCAAAGAATTTACATTCTACATAAGACAGACAAAGGGTATATAAAGAAAAGTTACCTGTCCACAGTAGAGCATTAGCAGAGCTTGGACTAGAACACAGGTCCTTATTCAGTAGTGTGACAAGAGATATTGACTAAGTTGCCCAAAATGCTTTACCAAACTCTAAATGGGAAAATCTGCAGAAAAACCACGGAAGGGGTTTAAATTCAGAAAAATTATTAAATTACTTAACTGAACACAAAATGAGTGGTGATAGTATCAGGACCCTTTTACATGCTTATAACAGTAATTAGTTTTAGGGATAAATCTTTAATTAAATAAAAATTAAGAATAGTTTAAATTAAGAAAATCCAGTAATGGCAGCTATAGAATGATGTAATCAGGAGACTGTATTGGATCATCTCTTACATAAGAACGGCCACACTGGGTCAGCTCAAAGGTCCATCTAGCCCAGTATCCTGTCTTCTGACAGTAGCCAATGCCAGGTGCCCCAGAGGGAATGAACAGAACAGGTAATCATCAAATGATCCACCCCCTGTTGCCCATTCCCAGCTTCTGGCAAACAGAGGGTAGGGACACCATTCCTGCCCATCCTGACTAATAGCCTTTGATAGTCCTATCTTCCATGAATCTATCTAGCTACCTTTTGAACCCCATTATAGTATTGGCCTTCACAACATCCTCTGGCAAGGAGTTCCACAGGTTGACTGCGTTGTGTGAAAAATACTTCCCTTTGTTTGTTTTAAACATGCTGCCTATTAATTTCATTTGGTGACTGCTAGTTCTTGTGTTATGAGAAGGAGTAAATAACACTTTCTTATGTACTTTCTCTATACCACTCATGATTTTATAGACCTCTATTATATCCCCCTTAGTCATCTCTTTTCCAAGATGAAAAATCCCAGTCTTGTTAATCTCCCCTCATACGACAGCTGTTCCATACCTCTAATCATTTTTGTTGCTCTTTTCTGAACCTTTTCCAAATCCAATATATCTTTTTGAGATGGGGCAACCACATCTGCATGCCGTATTCAAGCTGTCGGGGTACCATAGATTTATATAGTGGCGATATGATATTTTCTGTCTTATTATCTATCCCTTTCTTAATGATTCCAAACATTTTGTTTGTTTTTTTGACTGATACTGCACACTGAGTGGATGTTTTCAGAGAAACATCTTGTGGAGATACATTGCAGGCCAAAGGACTACATGGGACTTTTGCTAGGGTTCATCCAAAGGTCAGATGACGTAGCTAGGGTTCATCCAAAAGTCAGCTAAGAAACCCACATAGGAATGCATTGCACCCCACAGGATACAATAAGGGTAAATGATGCATCAGAATGACTAAGCGAAATCCCATAGGAATACATTGATGTCCATAGAAGTGAATGGGGCTTCTGTCACATGTAGGTACACATGACTAGGGTGTGATGTCATCGAAAAGTTGAAAGATGATTGGCTGAGCCTAGGTGGCCAACAGTATATAGCCAGCAGGCTAAAGCTCTGTAGGAATAAGGACCCCAAGAGAGAGGAATGCTGCAGGATATCTGGAAGAAAGAAGGTGGTTGTGGAACAGTGTCAGCAGCTCCCGGGGAACCTGGCAAAAGAAAGGCTGCTTGAAAAACAGCTACTGCAGCAGCCCACCCAGGGTTCCAGGATTGCCCCTGACAATGGCCGCTTCTGCCGCCTGGCCATCAGGAGACCTCCGCAGCAGCCCAGCAACCAACAGGCTTCCGTCTCTCCTGCCTGAGGAGCTACTTTCCTGAAGGAAGACGCAACAGCAAGCAGCTGAACAGACAGCAGCCCATCACTGGACAATGCTCCCCAAACACCATATCCCAAAAATAGACAGAGCAGAAGGACCATTTCCTAGACGGTTCAAAGGGATATTAGAGAAGCCTCTGTAAGTTAAAATCTTTTTCTATTTAACATAATAGTTTGTATGGGTTTCAAGTGTAAATAAAGCTGGATGCCTGTGGTCTGAGTGAGATCTTCCTACCCATCTAATAATTGGATGCTTAGTGTTAAGGATTTAGTATTGAATGTTAATTAATATATCGTTATATGTTTAATTGTTACATTATAAGGTATAGCATATTAAGTTCATGATTATATTGTTATATGTGATAGAGTTAATTGAAACTGTAATTGTAGTATTGTTTATTTCCTGTGCCACTTCATTTGTATACTGTAACCCTATTGCTTCTATCGCTACTCTTTTACTGTTACTGTTCACTTCTAAATAAATATTATTTTTGTTTTTGAAGAATTTATTGCTTGTTGCCTATTCTTGATCGGAGGGCTGTATCTGTGTCCTTCAGGAAAAAAGTTAGCTAGCTGCGGCTTTCCCTGGAAAATCCCTTAGGGCAGGCCAAAACCTTTACTACCAGAATAGATAAATTGAAAATAAAGGTTTTAAATTGAAAATGGTATTTTTAGGCAAACTCATTGGCTTGATATAATTGATTTCAAATCTTCGGGTAATAGTAGGGCCACAGTGCCTTTCAACTTGGCCTGCCACGCAGAGTTTGCCTGTTTGTTAGCCAGATCTTTGTTGACTAGATTGATTGTGAAGTGGCTGTGTCTTCATGTAATTCTGTTAAACATTTACATGTTCAGAATAATAGATCCCCGAGCAGAGGGAATGGAAAGATCTTGATGTCATTGCTGTTTGGAGCTGCTTTTCCATATATTTAATATGGCAGCAGATGACTCTGTAATCCAATATAAGTATTTTGTGTATGTGTAACTTGAAACCTGACTCTGTTATCAAAACTGGAATTAAAAAATTCTGATGACTAAAGCCCTAACCAATTAAATTATGATGGCTAACATGGGTTTTTAGAGATTGCAAAAGTTTACAAAATTCATTACAACTCAAGCTATTAAGACAAATCATTTAAAGTATCTACATTCGTTTTTTCATCACAGCTCTAAAATGTTGCCAGAACAGAAGCCATAGACAGATTTTTTTTTTCCTGAAATAGTTACATCTGATGAAAGTGTTTAATAGTCACCCTTCCCCAGGGCACACTTCAATGCTGCGTCCAGATTTGCAAGAAAGGGTAGCTTTTATTTTGCCACAAATAATTATCTGGCAATGTTTTATTTTCGTCCAGAAGCAAATTGTTTTGTCTAGATGTTGCAGTAGATGATACTGCACCATAGGCCCTTTCTTTGTTATGAGAGCTCAATTTAAAAATAATAAAAAAAACATCTGTGTTGAAAAGGCTGAGACAAAAATGGAGTGCCAGTCACCTTGAATGTCTTTGCATTAACAAGTCCACTAATGTTGTTTTAGCACACACCAATGTATAGTAAAAGGTAATGCCAACTAACTAAACAAATAATATCATAACAATGCTTTACTCTTACTTCATAGCATGCTTTACAAACAATAAGGAACAAATTGTGATAATTGTACTCAGACTAACACCTTGCTCCATGTAGTCCCAATTGAAACGGGACTACTGGCAGAGTAAGATACTACATGTACAGAGTAAGTAGATCAGTTTCTGGTCCTATCTAATTAGTTCTCTTACCATCCCTATGAGATAGATCACAACCTGTCTGCTCCCTTTTTTATTTACTCAAAGCCACATAGCAAATAAATATTAGAACTAGGCTTAAAACGTCAATCTCTGGTTTCTAGTCCCATACTCACAATGCCCTTTTATCATTCCGTCAAGTTAAATCTAGTGCATCCATCATAATATGTAGGCACCTAAACTGAGAATAGAAAATAATTCTGGGAGCTGAGATTTCACTGAGTGGCAACTGATAATCATTCTTTAATTGTAGGCATTGAATGTGTGTCCACACAAAACACATAATAAACACTTTTAAAGGGGACACTGTTTTTTTCAACAGTCTATTTCATGTTTTGGTCATTTATTAACTGTAACTGACATATATATATTGTGCAGTGTTGTTGTAGCCATGTTGGTCCCAGGATATTAGAGACAAGTTGGGTGAGGTAATGACTTTTAGTGGACCGACCTCTGTGTAAGCTCGTCTCTGTCACCAACAGAAGTTGGTCCAATAAAAGATATTGGCTCACCATCCTTGTCACATTCATTTTTTTGTTTAATGAAAACATTCAGCAGCAAGACAGAAAGAGGCATGGGCAGGAAAAACTGCAGCAGCCAGAGGTGAGAGACCGCAAATGGCACAATAAGATGAAGAAAAGCAATTGCAGCAACTATATGAACTGGAATTGGGACGATTGCACCTGCAGTTAATCTGCAAATGAGCAAGGGAAGACTCATGCAGGGAGGACCAAATTATATCCCAATTATTTCCTCGGTATCGGGAAAAAGATCTTGATATCTTCCAGTTAAATAAACAAGTGAAGAAGCAGATCTTGTTTGCCATCTCACCCCAATGTTCTTTGGGAGGCCTTTTCACCTGTTTAAACACAGGAGACTGAGTTTATAACTGCTTTACTTGGGACATTTAATCACTGATGCCAGAGACTATGGACAGACATACCACTCCATTAAGAAATCTTACAAGACTTGCACTGTACCGGTGGATAGAATGTTGGATTGATATTGTAAGCTGAATGAGAGAGTTAAAGCCATCACTTTAAAACAATGTTGCTGATGCATTTTTTTAAAAATAAATATTGTTAAAAAAGACACTCAAGTAAACTCAGGATTGTGTATCTGTAAACTTAGCAGATTAGCCTTTCTACCAATTCCCTTTTGTTTGGCCTTCACTTGTTGGGCCATATCTTCATTTAGTGCCTAGTCATGCAAAGTGGTGCTGAAAGGGTTGTAAATCTTTCAACAGACATGTTTTGAGGTTCATAACAAAAACCTGTACCCATCAGTTTTAGCAAGAATAATGTCTGAAACTGCTATTAGTGATTTAGTTTTATTTTATGTGTTTCTTCTTAAAAATAGAATTCTGCATATTCTCTTAGCAAAGAGTAAAAGTGGAGAGAGTGACAGACTTGAGAATAATGTGCAGTTGGGAATATAAAAATACATGTACAAAAATTATTCATACACTCAACACCAGTTGAATGAATGTGATATCCACAACGCAAGATATTCAGGCAGTAAGTGACTTCGAGCTGGGACAAGATCAGTGTAGCTCCCAATGAGTTGGCCGGGGAAGATCCCATTGGTAGAGATGGTGCCTATGAATAATGAAGGCCCCAATTAAAGACTTACTTCCTGCACATTATTGCAACTATGTTCACAGAGTTCAGCCACAAGGTGGAGGACTCTACTAATTTGTTAAGTCTGTTCTAGTCTCTGTACCAGCTGGCAGGCACTGCTGCAGGCATGTTCAGATGCAATGGATGGAAAAACAACAAAAAATGTTTGCGAGATCAATTTTATAGAAGTGAGCTAAACTGGCTTGTGAGGCTTTGTTACCCCCAAAATCTTGGGTGTACAGATTACAACTGGGTGGGAATCGATTTTCCTGTCCCAGGAAATTTTTTCCAGATTTCAATTTTTTTTTTTTGGTTCAGAAAAGTAAGTCTTGAAAATGTTTGCAAGCCAACAATTGGCAACATCTTTTGTTTCAGTCGATCAGAATGTTTTGTTGAAACATTTTGTTTAGCTTCCAATCTATTCAATTTTGAAACAAAATGACATTTTGAACTGAAAAAAAAATGGAATTTTTCATTTTGTAAATGGTAGAAATGTCCCGTTTCAACATTTCACACTTTTTTGATTTAAAAGAAAGTTGTTGGAATCAAACATTTCCTGCAAACAGTTTTGGTTTCAATAAAGTGTTTTCTAATTAAAAAATATTTAGTTGAAAAATTCTGGGCCAGAAGCACTAGGGTATTTTATTGCTTAGTGCAACTCCCACTTTCTGCCAGTCAGTTGGGTAGTTCAGAATACCAAAGTGAGTGCAGGTGTTTTGATATGACAGGTGGAGCTGGGGTTATTTTTCTCAATTAATTCAGTAAAAAGGTGTCTGGGTTGGCTGCCTCACCTGATGTCCTCGCACTGCCCATCTGTCACTTTCTCTTTTCCCTTTGAGAAACTCATCTCTCAGCTGACTGACCAGCCGCAGTGCCCTCCCCCACCTGCCTGAGTCTCCATTGAACTATGTGCATGCTGGGATACGATGAGTGGAGCACTCTGTTTCCGGGTGATATATGATCTGGTACATTTTGTGAACTCTCTGGATAGATATAGTATGACTTGAAAGGGTTTTGATATTGGTAGTGGGGGTGTCTCATACAGTATTTACAGTTCTTGTATTGACAGCCAGAGCACCTGAAAAGAAAAACAGGAAAATTCATCAGCTCACTGATTCTCCTCAGATGTCAGTATGGTATTTTTTACCCCTAACTATGAAATTCATCTAGATAGTGAATATTTATTTTAACTGAGTCTATAAATTAATAGCTTCAAGCAGTCTAGTAATATAATTACAGTAAAACAGTATAAACAAAACAGGTGAACTCTGTATCGATCTCAAAGGGAAAGTGATGTTTCTGATATCTGTGAAGTGAAATAAGCTCCTCAAAGTAGTGAGAATTTTTGTGACTAATAACAGATAACTACTCTGGCAATAGCTTAACATGTGAATTTTGGAAAAGGAGAAAAAATAGTTATACTGTTCCTTCCTTCCTTTCCAAAGAAAATTTTCACAAATTATCATTTGGTTGCTATGAGACTTGAATAATTCTTTGAAATTTAAAGCAATTATATTATATTTCTAAGAAACGTTATGCACAGGTTATGGCACAAATAGTCTAAATGTTTTTTTAGGAGCGGGACTTTAATAACATGTATACAATTTTAGTATGATTTTTTTAAAGTATGTTTTTTTACTTGAGCTGGTTCTGATGGTGAAAGCTAGAGCTTGGGGGATAAGTATTTGCAAAAGATTTGAATAGGGTCACACAGTAGGATTCCAGGTTTTACAGAGGTCTTTCAGAAGTGGTGGTTCTAAATTAGAATTTTGGATGAGATGCTGTGCCTTACCATGGCTGCGCACGAGTGCTCGAAGAGCACTTTTGAAATTGCTTCAGCCCTTCGCTGTGGTGTTCATTAAATCCTGCTTCTGTTTTGTGTCCCCCTACTGGTATGTGCAGAGCTGTTATCTGTAGAGCTGGTGAATTAATGGGTTTTTGGTTTGGTGGCTACACTGAAAGAATCACCCAAAAAAAAAAAATTATTTTGGGTCAAATGAAACATTTTGTTCCATCCAAAATATTTTTTCATTATTGTTTGGTTTTGGCTATTTTTTTTTACTTTTTTTGTTCTTTAAAATAAATCTATCAAAATGCAAAAATGAAACCATTTCAAAATGAAAAGTTGAAGCATTTCATTTAGAGAATGTCAAAATGAAACATTTAGATTTTTTGGGGGAAAATCAGATTTTTTTCAGCCAAAACTATTTGCCAAATTTGACCTGAATTCAGGAATAGCTTCAGTTGATCCCAAACTGTATTTTTCAGTGAATAAATTATTAATCTGATCATTTTCACCCAGGTTTACACATCAGCTGATCCTTTATTAGAAGATTGATTATGTTAGCAATGGGAATGGTGCAAAGAATTAGGAGAAAAATATTTATTTTTACTCTGATTTAATTTTTTCTCATTTTTCTGAGTGGGGCTTTATCCTAGATATTGTCACTAGATGAGAAAAATGAGATGAGAAAAATGTGTAAGCTCTCGTAAGGTCTGATCTAACTCCCATTGAAATCAGTGGAACTATTGCCATTGACTTCAATGTGAGTTAGAGTGGGGGCTAAAATTCTTTATAGTTTTGTCAATATTACTATGTTTCCAGACAACACCAACATATTTAAAAACTCAGAACCAAATACAGATTGAAGACTGAAGACATTGTTACTGCTCTGACTAGATATCACCAAATAAATATTACCGCAACTGGCAACTAAATGCCACAGTGATTGTTATCTTCAAAAATGCCTTAATAGAACCTGATCCAAAGCCCATTGAAACTAGTGGAAAGGCTGTCATAGGATCAAACCCACAGAGAACATCCCTTTATAATTCCAGTCTCTGGTTACATAATTATTAGCCAGGGGTCTTTTTCAAAGGGTTTCAAATTTTGTTTTGGGTCATTAAGCATCCAGATTTAAAAAAGAAAATTAGTTATTGCTTTTTTTCATCACGTTTTATACCACATAAGTAGGGAAGTTAGGTAATAATTATCTCACCTCAGTAACTTCCACCTTAAAACATATTTAATAAACACTCTACCTGAATTTCTTTGCTCCAGAGATTGCTCTGGAAATCCTGCAGGCTCAAAGCTTTCCCATGAGATTTAGTGTTTTCTGCTTCTGGATAGATGGAAATACCAGTAGTCTCTCTTCTAGTACTCAGTGCTTCTGGGTCTTCCTGTGTAGAGGAAATGCAGACATGTCAAGATGACTTCTTAACCTCTCCCACTTAAAAAAAAAAAGATTTTTGGGTTTTTTTAAAGTTCAAAAAGATTCAATTCGGGACAGTGGGTAATAAGATCTTGTCAATACAAGAAAAACATTATTAGTTTAACTAAATCAAGTTAGTTAAACTGATGCAAACCCTGCTATGCTATTGAGATTGTGGGGTATGAAACACTGTTCTTCATGAGTGCTACTTCAGTTAAAAATCTGAGTTTAGATTAATTCCTGGATAACATACTGATTTAAAGGGAGGATAAGAGAAGATCTATGAAGAAACCAAAAGGATTTAACAAAAGAGGGTAAATCTGTGTTATGTTAACATGGTAGTCCATTGCTGACGATACTGGATACAAAACATGCTATATGCATTGTACAGTTTATCTAAATTCTCTATGAAATAATTGGAAATATAAATAATATTATTGTGCAATAAAGTCAATACTATGGGCAAGAAACCCACATTGCCAATCTGAGTGAAAAAATTGTCCAGATAATACCATTGATGACATTTTAATGCTTTTCATACTTCATTTTTTTCATTAAAATCTTATAACAAAACTGTAAATAATAATAGCTAACTCTTAAATAGTGCTTTTCACTGGCAGATCTCTAAATACAAAGGAGATCAAAACCAATAAACACATGAAGGTGGCTTGCTGTTACAAAGGTCCTTGTGAAGAGAGAGCTTGGCTTGTTCTTCCAGAAGACAACATTTACCCTCTCCTAAATCAGAAGATTCCTCTAGGATACCTCAGTGTAAATCATTCTAAAGTCAATAAAGTTACTGAGAATGAAAACCAGTGCAGCTGAGAGTAGAATTTGGTCCAGAGTCTGCTTTTCAGTTAACAAATGAACAGTAACGTTTGCTATGAACAACATCATGATCCTATTTACTACCTTCAGAGTATAAATGATGCAAGGCAATACTGGTATTCTTATTTCATTTAAGATGGCCTACTGTTCCATGAATTCATGAAAGCAAAGAAAAATAGAAAACAATGCTCAGTGTTCAATGTATAAATACTAGTTGCTATGATGGAAATAATAACAAAGGGATAGTGTGTTCTCCGTAGCAGACACACTCAAAAATGGATAAAATGCAATAAAATGAAAAGTGAAACAGAAACAAAGTAAATTGAAGAATCTGATATTGTATCTTAGCCATTAGATTACAATGTTTTTCTTGGGACCTGATCCAAAGTTTGCTGAAGTCAATACATCAGTGGGATTGGGATCAGGCCCCTTGTGTCTGTTTTTTATTCTGAAAGGATTAATGTAGACATGTTAAAGATGTTTCATTACTTTCCTGCTAGGTCATGACAATTAATTATTCTGGTCTCGTGGGTGGTCAGAGGGAACTGAGAGTGTTCAAAGGCAAAAGCAATCCTCATGAAAAATAGTCACTGTACATGAATTGAAGGCCTCTATTTAGCAAATCACAGCACTTGCTTAAAGTTAACTTGAAGTTAAGCACGTGCTGAAGAGCTTTCCTGAATAGTGGCCTGAGCCAATGTCAAATATCTTAGCCATGTTTTAGCTTTGTCTTTAAGATTTTAATAGTGGGATTATGCTGTACTGTGAGTTCTAAACATTTACCAAAATGAAGTTTTGATCAACCAACGTTGAGGTTTTTTGCATTATTCGAGCACAAAATAAACATAGTAATAAAAAAATTGCACATTCATTGTTTGTATTGCTAATCTTTTTGCATTCCTATAAATGGACCATTCCCAGAGAAACATTGCAAAATGACCAAACAGATCAGCCTGACATGAGTCGTCATCACCAACTTCAGCAGGGCAAATGAACCTTTGCCCTTACAGAAGAGCATATGGTATTGTAGAATTAACACTTTCAGGCAGGTTTCATTGGTATTTCTAGACCCTATGCCCCAAAATAAAAATTTCTAGAATGCCTGGTAGTGAAGAGAGCCTGGCTAATGGAAGCATTGTGCTATTGTCCTGTATGAATTGTGGATAACAAATAACTCGGTGGTTTTGGTTTCCAGGAGTTCAGAAGATCATTGACCCTGTATTTATCTTGGCTTTGAATCACAAGGATTCACACAAAACTTCTGTTTTGCCCCAAGTGAGTGGGTGTGAAAGGATATTCAAATTCAACGATAAACTCCAGCTGAAACCACCAAGTTTCACATGATTGTGTGCAAATCCAAACATTTTGCATGGTTTCTATTGTTAACCATAAAACAGCCCAGGTTCACGCAAAATGCTTATGAACTTCAGCAAACCTTTTGAGTTTGTGACAAAACCAAAAAACAAGTTTCATATGATTTGAGAGATTGTAATAATGCTTTTGCCCAACTTTCATCCCCAGCTGAGAAGTCCAAAACAAAAGCACTTAGTGAAGTTAACTTTTGTTTTCCATTTCTCTTAATGTGGTAAATTTTGAAGACTAGCTACAGACTCAACTGTCAAATTGCAGATGAAATTACAGAATCTGACAGGCCAAGTGAAATTCTAATTTTGTACCACTGTGGATACAGATTTTCTGTTTGAAGAGGAGGATGAGATAGTATTAGGAGATTTTAACTGAATCCCCATTGTTGGCTATTATTACCTTTGTGAGGCATCCACCTAATCCCAGATTGACCACCTCCCAGCTTCATCTCCTCCTTCATTGATCCCTCATGTCTGCTGCTCTCTTGTGATCCTTCTAGAGATAGTATTCACTAGTAATATTACCATACTCAACTGAAAAGGACATTACACAGAGCAACCATAATTAGGACAAAATTTAATCTTAACACAGTTGGGGCATGTGTTTTGTAAGAATTATTAAATCTTTGTTACACCAACATCTATAATGAATTACTGTTACAAGCACCTAGGACAACACACAATTGCTGCTTAAGATGTACCTACAAATAGACCATACATTTTATCAAACGTTCTAGAACATCCCCTTTAATAATGTTTTCTTCAGGCATTCATTGTATCTGTTAATGTGAGTATGTTGCAAAGCTCCCCTTTTCTCAGATATTTGGAGAGTGAATGGATTGAGGGCTACTGTGTCAGATAATTATTGCAACTGTTATGGTGGGAAAATCATATTCTGCTATCCCCTAGGCACTTCATCATTCCACATATATTTTGGAATGTATTTTTATATAATGTCATTTAATTTTCTAAAACTGCCTAGAGCCTGTTACAAGCAGGACAGGGATAGTCTGACCAAGTAGTTGGAGCAGGAGTCGGGCCAGGTCAGACAGTAGGAGATCAGAGCGTGGGGTATGCCAGAGGGCAAACCAAGAGTCAGGCGTCAGGAGGTAAGCAAGATCAGGTTACCTGGCGATCAGAATTAGACAGTAGAAGCAGGTAGCACAAGGGAAGCAGGAGAAACCTGGAAGCAGGACAACTCCTTTCTTGTCTTTCCTTTTTCTCCTTTTTAAGGTGAAGCAGACTTGACTGAATAGTCTACAGCTGCCACCAGCTATAATTCCTCAGTACTGAGTTGTTTATACTCCGCCCTGTGTCTTTCTGGTACTGTAACAATGCCTTTTTAATAATACCCCATTCCCCCAGTATTTCTGCTAAATAGCATAATGTAATTTTTGTTACTCTAACACATTTGAATTCCTCAGGAAGCTTTTCCCTTTCTTTATCAAAACCCCTACTTAAAAAGTGACTAGTTGTTTCTTCCACCTTGCAGAATGCACATAGTCCATCTTTGTGCCTATTTATTTAAGAAAGATTTTTGTTTAAGCCAGTTCACATTCTAAACAAAAGCACTTCATTAGTCCTATCCAAGCCCTGATGTAGGTCATCATCCTCAACTCTAGGGCACAATTGAAAAAATCTTCTTCCTTTCTTTTCTTTAATCCAATATTTTTTTCCAATCCTCTTAGTTTTTTCTGTACTTGGCTTTTGAATTCCTGTTTATTCAAGAGTATTTCTATGTCAATCCTTCCATTTCTTACAATGTTTTTAGGTGCTTTGTCTGCCATTTCATTCCCCATTATCCCAATATGCACTGGGATCCAAGTGAATACTGCATGTATTCCCATCTGTACCAACTCTGTTATAAGAAATATAACTTCATTGATTAAATCACTTCTACATACCAAGACACCCTTTTTTTCTATCTCCCTAAGCTCTGAGACTGAAATTAAAAATTATTTCTTATTCCAAAACAAATAAGTGTTGGGTTACATGCCACTCTATTTGCAGAGAAGTGATAAGTGATAGGTTACATATCACAGTTAATAATTCTGCAATTTCATATTTAAGTTCTTTCAAATGAAAATCATCTGGTCCTGTTGATTTATTACTGTTTAATTTATCAATTTGTTCCAAAACATTTTCTATGGACACCTCAATCTGGGACAATTCCTCAGATATGTCACCTAAAAAGAATGGTTCAGGTGATTGACTCTCCCTCACATCCTTTGCAGAATCATCAAAATTTCAATCTGTTTCTGCTCTTTTCTTTTTTTCCCTACTTTACATCTGTTCTCCCTTTCTAATAGAGTCTTCTTCAGGTTCCAGAGTCACTTCATTTGGGGTCAGAAAATAGCCCACCCAGCCTAGCACTTCTTGTTCTTGTGCTAGGTTTAAATAGAAGCAGGGAACCAATCAGACTCAAAGGGTTCTGCTAATCAGAGCCCAGGATTGGAGTCCTCTGTTAGAGTTCAGCTTCTAGTTCTGGTATGTGTTAGTACAGAGGTGGCAAACTACGGCCCGCGGGACCCTCCGGCCCAACCGCTGAGCTCCTGGCCCAGTAGGCTAGCCCCTGGCCCCTCCCCCGCTGTTCCTCCTCCCCCACAGCCTCAGCTCACTGCACGGCTGGCGCAATGCTCTGGGTGGGGAGGGGCTGTGAGCTCCTGGGACAGCGCAGCTGCAGAGCCCCAGCCTGACCCAGTGCTCTGTGCTGCCCTCCATACAATTTTGGAAACCCGAGGTGGCCCTCAGGCCAAAAAGTTTGTCCGCCTCTGTGTTAGTAGGTCCCTAAGTGGCAGGTATTGGCTTTTAAGAGCTTTTTAGATGGTGGTTGCCTGACTGAGCCAAAGAAACAATTAAAAAACATTTTGTGCTCTTTTTCAGAAGGTGTGTGTATGTATAGCTATATTATCCCACTCTCTAGTGGAGGTTTATATACCTGTGGCAAAGGACAGGACAAACACAGAAAATATTTTTGGTGAATATTGAGCCTAATGCCGGGTTGGTCATCAAGTATGATGATCAGTGGGATGTACACAACTTGGATTTCTAGTGCCAATAGCAGCTAGTTATGCCATTCCTGCCTGCGCTTGCACATTGGATCCCAAATTTACTTACTTGTCCTTTTCACAAGCTTTGCTAGTATGGACTTTTCTTCTAAATGTATTTTTGTGAATTTAAAAAAAAAAACCCTGGTTTTTTTAAATTGTTCCAAAACCCCAAAATGTTTCAATATTCAAAATAACTAAAATGGTTTGGCTTCTCATAGGAAAAACAGACTATTTCTTTGGGAAAAAAATTGGAAAAAAACAATTTTTGTGTGTGTGTGGAAAATACCATTTTCCAAGCAGCACTATTTACCAGTACATTGTTTTAGCTGCCATGTACAGAAATTCTATGAGTAAATGTTTTTAATCATTTATTTTCTTGGATTGATAGATATGACTCTTATCTGTACACCTCTTGATGTCCCTTTTCAAAGACTGTTTCTAAGTCTACACTAGGAGTTGAGGTCGAATTTAGCAGTGTTAAATCGATTTAACCCTGCACCCAGCCACACGATGAAGCCCTTTTTTTCCGAATTAAAGGGCTCTTAAAATCGATTTCTTTACTCCAGCCTGATGAGGGGATTAGCACTGAAATTGGCCTTGCCGGGTCGAATTTGGGGTAGTGTGGACACAATTCAACGGTATTGGCCTCCAGGAGCTATCCCAGAGTGCTCCATTGTGACTGCTCTGGACAGCACTTTCAACTCACGTGCACTGGCCCAGTAGACAGGAAAAGCCCTGGGAACTTTTGAATTTCATTTCCTGTTTGGCCAGAGCGGCGAGCTGCAGGTGAGTGCAGAGCTCATCAGCAGAGGTGACCATGATGGAGTCCCAGAATCGCAAAAGAGCTGCAGTATAGACCAAGCGGGAGGTATGGGATCTGATCGCTGAATGGGGAAAGGAATCCATGTTATCAGAACTCCCTTCCAGTTTTCAAAATGCCAAAACATTTGTCAAAATCTCCCAGGGCATGAAGGACAGAGGCCATAACAGGGACCCAAAGCAGTGCCGCGTGAAACTTAAGGAGCTGAGGCAAGCCTACCAGAAAACCAGAGAGGCAAATGGCTGCTCCGGGTCAGATCCCCAAACATGCCGCTTCTATGATGAGCTGCATGCCATTTTAGGAGGTTCAGCCACCACTACCCCAGCCGTGTTGTTTGATTCCATCAATGGAGAGGGAGGCAACACGGAAGCAGGTTTTGGGGATGAGGAAGATGATGATGATGAGGTTGTAGATGGGTCACAGCAAGCAAGTGGAGAAGCTGGTTTTCCTGACAGCCAGCAACTGTTTCTCACCCTGAACCTGGAGCCAGTACCCTCCGAACCCACCCAAGGCTGCCTCTCGAACCTACCAGGTGGAGAAGGGACTTCTGGTGAGTGTACCTTTTTAAATAGTATACATGGTTTAAAAGCAAGCATGTTTAATGATTAATTTGCCCTGGCATTTGCGGCCAGTATAGCTACTGGAAAACTCTGTTAATGTGTCTGGTGATGGAGCGGAAATCCTCCAGGGACATCTCCATAAAGCTCTCCTGGATGTACTCCCAAAGCCTGTGCAAAAGGTTTCTGGGGAAAGCAGCCTTGTTCCGTCCACCATGGTAGGACACTTTACCACGCCAGGCCAGTAGCACGTAGTCAGGAATCACTGCAGAACAAAGCATTGCAGCATATGTTTGCTGGCGTTCAAACAACATGTGTTCTTTATCTCTCTGTGTTATCCTCAGGAGAGTGATATCATTCATGGTCACCTGGTTGAAATAGGGTGCTTTTCTTAAGGGGACATTCAGAGGTGCCCGTTCCTGCTGGGCTGTTTGCCTGTGGCTGAACAGAAATGTTCCCTGCTGTTAGCTATGGGGAGCGGGGAGGAGGGAGTGGTTAGCCACGTGGTGGGGGGAAGCAAAATGCGACCTTGTAACGAAAGCACATGTGCTATGTATATAATGTTAACAGCAAGCTTTACTGTGAAAGGGTGTACCCATTGTTCTATAAAATGTGTCTTTTAAAATACCACTTTCCCTTTTTTTTTCTCCACCAGCTGTATGTGTTTCAAGGATCACAGGATCTTCTCCTTCCCAGAGGCTAGCGAAGATTAGAAGGCGGAAAAAATGCACTCGTGATGAAATGCTCTCTCACCTCATGCTGTCCTCCCACACTGACAGGGCACAGATGAATGCGTGGAGGCAGACAATGTCAGAGTGAAGAAAAGCACAAAATGACTGGGAGGAGAGGTGGCGGGCTGAAGAGAGGGCTGAAGCTGATAGGTGGCCGCAATGTGATGAGAGGAGGCAGGATTCAATGCTGAGGCTTCTGGAGGATCAAACTAATATGCTCCAGCATATGGTTGAGCTGCAGAAAAGGCAGCAGGAGCACAGACCGCCGCTACAGCTCCTGTGTAACCAACCGCCTTCCTCCCCAAGTCTCATAGCCTCCTCACCCAGACGCCCAAGAACATGATGCGGGGGCCTCCAGCCACCCAGCCACTCCACCCCAGAGGATTGCCCAAGCAACAGAAGGCTGGCATTCAATAAGTTTTAAAGTTTTAAAGTGCTGTGTGGCCTTGTTCTTCCCTCCTCCACCACCCCTCCTGGGCTACCTTGGCAGTTCTCCCCCTATTTGTGTGATGAATTAATAAAGAATGCATGAATGTGAAGCAACAATGACTTTATTGCCTCTGCAAGCGGTGATCAAAGGGGGGGCAGGGGAGGGTGGTTGGCTTACAGGGAAGTATAGTGAACCAAGGGGCGGGGGATTTCATCAAGGAAAAACAAAGAGAACTTTCACACCGTAGCCTGGCCCATCATGAAACTGGTTTTCAAAGCTTCTCTGATGTGCACCACGCCCTCCTGTGCTCTTCTAACTGCCCTGGTGTCTGGCTGCGCATAACCAGTGGCCAGGCAATTTGCCTCAACCTCCCACCCCGCCATAAACGTCTCCCCCTTACTCTCACAGATATTGTGGAGCGCAAACAAGCAGTAATAACAATGGAAATATTGGTTTTGCTGAGGTCTAAGCGAGTCAGAAAACTGCACCAGCGTGCTTTTAAACATCCAAATGCACATTCTACCACCATTCTGCACTTGCTCAGTCTGTAGTTGAACAGCTCCTGACTACTGTCCAGGCTGCCTGTGTATGGGTTTATGAGCCATGGCATTAAGGGGTAGGCTGGGTCCCCAAGGATAACTGTAGGCATTTCAACATCCCCAACGGTTATTTTCTGGTCTGAGAATAAAGTCCCTTCCTGCAGCTTTTGAAACAGACCACAGTTCCTGAAGATGCGAGTGTCATATACCTTTCCTGGCCATCCCACGTTGATGTTGAAACGTCCCTTGTGATCCACCAGTGCTTGCAGCATCATTGAAAAGTTCCCCTTGCGGTTTATGTACTCGCTGGCTTGGTGCTCTGGTGCCAAGATACGGATATGGGTTCTGTCTATGGCCCACCACAGTTAGGGAATCCCATTGCAGCAAAGCCATCCACTATGACCTGCACATTTCCCAGACTCACTACCCTTGATATCAGCAGATCTTTGATTGTGTTGGCTCCTTGCATCACAGCAGCCCCCACAGGTTTTAGAGTAGCAGCCGTGTTCGTCTGTATCAGTAAAAATAAAAGGAGTACTTGTGGCACCTTAGAGACTAACAATTAGATTTGCCCACTCCAAATTGATTCCCGACTGATCAGTAGCTGTCTGGCATTGCAAGCTTCCACAAGGCTATTGCCACTCGCTTCTCAACTGTGAGGGCTGCTTTCATCTTGGTTTTCTGGTGCTTCAGGGCAAGGGAAAGCCAGTCACAAAATTCCATGAAAGTGCCCTTATGCATGCAAAAGTTTTGCAGTCACTGGGAATCGTCCCAGACCTGCAACGCTATGCGGTCCCACCAGTCTCTGCTTGTTTCCTGGGCCCAGAATCGGCATTCCATGGCATGAGCCTGTCCCATTAGCACCATGATGCCCACATTGTCAGGGCCCATGCTTTGAGAGAAGTCTGTGTCCATGTCCTCATCACTCCCGTCACCGCGCTGACGTCGCCTACTCGCCCGGTTTCGCTTTGGCAGGTTCTGGTGCTGCATATACTGCTGGCTAACGAGTGTGGTGTTTAATGTGCTCCTAATTGCCAAAGTGATTTGAACGGCCTCCATGCTTGCTGTGGTATGGCATCTGCATGGAAAAAAGGCGCGGAATGATTGTCTGCCGTTGCTCAGGTGGAGGGAGGGGCGACTGACAACATGGCTTACAGGGGATTAAAATCAACAAAGGGGGTGGCTTTACATCAAGGAAAAACAGACACAACTGTCACACAGACTGGCCCCCTCAAGGATTGAAGTCAAAACCCTGGGTTTAGAAGGCGAATGCTCAATCCACTGAGCTATCCCTCCCGCCTGGTATTCCATGCAGGACTGAACTGCCACTAAACTTTTCAAGGTGTCCCTGACAGACCTCACCGAAATGATTGTCAGCCATTGATTTCACGGAGGGAGGGAGGGGGAGCAAATGAATACAAAACAAATCTGGTCTATTTCTTGTTTTGCTCCACTCCATTGATCTTTTACATCTTTGGCTGGCAGCAGATGGTGCAGTAGGACTGCTAGCCATCCTCATCTCCTGGCTGCTTGCCAGAAGATGGTGCAATACAACTGCCGGCAGGACTAAAGAGAATGACCTGGTCGAGTCACTCCTATTTCAGTCCCTGTGCCCATGTCTGCCCAGACGCTCCTGACTGATCTTACTGAGGCCAAGAGCACCTCGGACATGATGACGATGGTTATCAGGCTTATTGCACTGTCTGCTGCCACAAGGCAATGAGTTGCTGCTGTGTAGCAATGCAGTACCGCGTCTGCCAGCACCCAGGAGATGTACGGTGACGGTGAGCTGAGTGGGCTCCATGCTTGCCGTGTTATGGCATCTGCACAGGTAACTCAGGAAAAAAGGTGCGAAACAATTGTCTGCCATTGCTTTCATGGAGGGAGGGAGGGCCTGACGACATGTACCCAGAACTACCCGCGACAATGTTTTTGCCTCATTGGGCATTGGGATCTCAACCCAGAATTCCAATGGGTGGCGGAGACTGCGGGAACTGTGGGCTAGCTACCCACAGTGCAATGCTCTGGAAGTCGATGGTAGCCTCGGTACTGTGGAAACACTCTGCCAATTTAATGCACTTAGAGCATTTTGTGTGGGGACACATGCAATTGACTATATAACAACAATTTCTAAAAAAACCGACTTCTATAAATTCGACCTAATTTTGTCATGTACACATACCCTAAGTTACTTTCCCATCTGTCTTTCACTTGACTTTCTCTGCTTAGTGCCCTTTAGAAACCAGGCTTTATAATGGAAACACCATTGGGATCAGAGTCTATGGACAAGCCAAATAAAGATCGCGGTGAGAGTCCAGAAGCAGGCTGAAGGTCAAAGTTGGGGTGGAATAAGTTTCAGAGCCTGGGGGTAAGGGGATGGGCATAGTACTGGAGCAAGTCAGGAACAGGGCTGGATCAAGGTCTGAATAGGGTACAAACAGGGCTGAAATGGGCTGGAACAAGGCTCGGGCAAGTCTGGGGTAGGAACAGAGACAGCGGCATGACTGAGGGAAGGCTGGACATCTAGCGAGTCTGTAACACCAGAGGCAGCAGGAAGGTTCCAAGGCACGTGGTGCTGTTACACAGACCAACTTGCAGATCTGGTAGTGAGCATGAAATACCTGTGCCTGGGGGTCATCTAACCTGGGTTTTGCCCAGGGATAGGCTGCTGCAGTATGCCTGAGAGCTGCATCATTGTACCTATTGAGGCTCTGGATGGGTGGGCACAAGCCTGCCTACATCTAAAGGCTGCTCCCATAGCTTAAGGGAAGGAGCCACTGAACCCAGACGTCAAAGAATTTGGGGGGCAACACATGATAAAACAGGGATAGGATTGAGATCATAGGATCAAAATCAGGTAGCCAGATAGGGACACCGAGCAGAGAACCCCTGGCAGCATCTATTGCTCCTTGAAAGTGTCTAGGGAGCCAGTGGACATGGCCAAGAGGAGCTCTGCTTGGCTATAGGAACGAAGGACAGAGCAGAAATAGGCCCACAGTTGCAGAGCACCTCCCTGTCCAGCATCTTCCTCCTGGTATGATGGGTGGCCACCTTGGCGACTGCCAGGCAGAGGTTGATGAGGAGGTCTCATGACTTGATGGGGCTATAGATAGGGTCTGTGTCATTTAGGAAGTATGGGAAGAAGTGCAGCCAGAACCTAAGGAGAAAGTTCTGGAGATGCTGGAAAAGGGGCTGCAGCCCAATGCACTAGAGGTAGATGTGTGTCCTTTATGCTGCAAAAGGGGAACATGTAAGGGAGGAGGGTGAACTGCACCAGTTACACGCCTGTGCTCATAGCTCCAAGAAAGGGTCACCAACTAATATCCCTGGCAAGCCAGGGGATGAAGGTGGAATACAGACTAACCCACCAGGGCCCCTCACTGTCCACAGGTGGTAGGAGGTCCTGCCACTTGGTATCGGGGCAAGACACGAGGGTTAGAAAGTGAAAGGTAGAGAGGATGAATGTGTACAGCTGTTTCCTAGGCATGGTTCAGAAACAGAAGGCTGCTCTCACCTCCTGGAGTATATGATGTGGTACGCAAGAGGTGGAGAGCCCCATGCGCTGGCCCAGTGCCAGATAAGGGTAAGTCATTGTAGCTGAGTGAGCAGCCCTGGTCCAGTTGCAGGTTTACCTCGCAACTGCAA
Organism: Lepidochelys kempii; assembly: GCF_965140285.1. NCBI lineage: Eukaryota > Metazoa > Chordata > Testudines > Cheloniidae > Lepidochelys > Lepidochelys kempii. The sequence goes on from NC_136382.1 coordinate 64,151,243, forward strand.
CTGTACTCATGGTAATGTCAATATAGGATGACAATAATTTTTCAAAATGGCATTTTTGGAAAACAAAATTCATAGATTAAATAACATTGGTATTTTAGTTTATACACGTTTCTGAAGTGCTATAGTTGTGTGTTTTAAAAGGGGTAGTTTGTTATAGACCTTGGGGTCTAGATGTTTTCATTGACACTCTATAAATGTGACAGGTTTCAGAGTAGCAGCCGTGTTAGTCTGTATCCGCAAAAAGAAAAGGAGTACTTGTGGCACCTTAGAGACTAACCAATTTATTTGAGCATAAGCTTTCATGAGCTACAGCCCACTTCATCGGATGCATACCTATAAATGTGTAAGACGGACACTTTAGAAGGTTAATGAAGTGGGCCACATTCTATTCTCAAATGTAGGTGTACAAGAATAAATGAAGGATTGTGCTTTGTATCTAAAAATTAAATTTGGCAGAGTATCTCTATATCAAGGTAGCTTAATAAAAACAATATTTAGAGATGAGAGGTTATTTTGTTGTGGTTCAGATTAGAAGTCTGTAACACCTTCCTCCTTTATAAGTATAATAGTAATGAGTTTCACAATTTTCATTCCTATAGCCAAGCAGAGCTCCTCTCAGCCATTTTCTTAAATATTCATAATGGGAAAGTGAAGAACCATTTTTCAAACTAGAGCCTGTTGTATAACTGATCATTTCACATTCCAGTCTTGTTACTGATTGATGGTCATGACTATGAGAACATCTTGGCAGCTTCCATAGGTGGGGCATGGGTGAGAGAGTTGGAGTGACTTGTTCAATCCTGGTCTACAGCCAGAGGTTGAAAGCATGTTAAATGAGCTGCTCAAAGGACCACCACCCTATTGGCCAGGATACATGCAATTTTACGTAAAAAGTTACCATAAATAATTTTCGTTGATCGTCTTTTTATTTGAAAAAAACTCTGTCTCTCCTGAATATACACATGTTTGGAAAAAAAATATCATGCTTCTTAATAAATCAAACCATGTCAAATCACAAACAATTGGCTCTATGGTGAAAAGAGTCCTACAAGCCAATGTGTAGGCCCAAACACTAAGGTCTCTGAATAAGGAAGCATATAAGAGATGTAAATAAATTTACCAGTTAAAACTCAGGATTACTTATAGCCATCTACAGCAATTACTTATAGAGCTGTAAGAAAAAAATGATGAAACATTTTTTCTTCAGAAGTTGGCAGTTTGTTGAAATTGAAACATCAGAACCTAGGTGTTGCCATACTGGGTCAGACTATGCTCAGAAACGTTTCCCAGAGGTGATTCTATTTTGATGAAGTCCCATGGTACAAGCAGGGTCTGAAACATGTTACCTTGTTTCCTGTCAGCTCATCTTCCCAACTTCTAGGCAATCCATCTATCTGACTGCCCTGAAGTTAGGTACCCAGGGCTTCCAGAGTCTGTGGCTCTGGGCTACCGCATGGCAGATGGGCCCCAGAGCCAGGGAACCTTTTCCTTTCATGGAGAATTTTTTTTTTTCATTTTTCATTCCAAAGTAGAATGAAACCAGATTTTGAAATATAGAATTCTTCCATGAAACAGAATTACCTTTCGCCACTTAGCTCTAGTCCCTTATGCCCAGAGCTCATCACTGAGGATAAATGACTAGATGTTCTGAGCACCCACAACTGCAGATGAAATCCATGGAAACCTCAGGTGGTCAGCACTTCTGAAAAAAATCAAGCCTCTAGCAAGAGAGGAATGCAGCTAAATTACAGACAATATTCTCAGATAATGTCATCCCTCTTATTACAATGCACATTTAAATTGGCTCCCATAGAAGCTGATAGGTCTTATAATATAGCTGTTTTCCAAAGACCCTATTGTAACTGATTTGAACCCACTCGCTAATGCAGGATTGTTCCTTACAGTACGCTCTTGATTGCTTTCTCCAGTCCTTAAATAACAGAAGCAATAGGGTGCCCATCGTTACCCCTGAGAGACTTCTCCCTGCTCTGTTAAGTCTCACCATTAGAACACTTTTGCTGGCGATATTTCAGTATGTTGCTTAATGTCTTCTTCGTTATGTGCTTCAGATATTGTTGACTACAGATAGTTTAACATAACTCCACAAAACCCAAAGGCCTTCAGAGACACCTTTGTGACTGAAACTGAGGGTTTTTTCCACAGCCGGGACCACCGCTAGTTGATTCCACCCAGTAGCTGCTTGAGGTGATAGCAAGACCCAGCCCCTCGCAAGATATGTTTTTCTCCACACAAAGAATAGCTCCTCTTTCAGTCAGAATGATTTTATTTTGGACAAAAAACATTAAAACAGGATAGAAAAAAGTGCTCCATGAGAGAGCATGGGATTGGTGTGTCCCACTGTAACAGACTGGATTGAGTGGAATACAAAATATCTATGTGGACACCAGACTCCTTAAAGAATTATAGGTGCAGTAGTCAGAAAACAAAGGTATAACAGTTAGAAAGAGGGTCTCTATGGTGAGCTATTTAACTCTGCTGCTGCTGGTAAGGAGGTCACTTTCCATCCTTCTGCACCAGAACTGATGTTCTGCAAGGGCATGGAAGGATTTAAAATCTCCTCACTTACTCCTTCAGTGCTAGTTGCTGCTAGAGAGTAGATCACTTTCTCCTAATTTATGTTGCTATGCTGCTTCATTTTGGTATACTTTATAAATAAAAAGCATTTTGGCATAGATTATAGTGCTTGAAAATATTTTTTTCATGGTGCCATTGCTCTGCTCTTTAGGTACTTATTAAATATAACAACAATGGCAGCAGAGTCTCAATCCATGACTCATTTAATCGTTTTCATTGCTACTTATCCCTGACTCTATATGGCATTTGTAGAGTACAGCAAGGGCAGCCAGTGAAGTAGAAAGTTACTGTTTGTGCAGATTGTTGATGCAGTTTGTCTAGTTTTTGCCATATCCAGCCCTGAGTCATTTACCAGGTTTATCACTTCTGAAAACCGTCTTCGGACTGTCAGTATATTGTATAATACATATTATGACAGGTGCAATCCAGGCCAGTAAGTGGTGGTGCCACCACGTTCCCTGCGACCCTGGGTGTCTCAAAATGCTCTCTTGCTGTGGCTTCCAACCTGGCATGCTCACAACCAGCTTACAAACATGTAGGTCATCCCTGGAGTTTCTCTGTGCTAGACACCCCTGATTCAGCAGCTCTGACCCCCTGCAGCCTATCTAGAGCCCACAACTCCACTCAGGTTTACACCTGTCTGCGTTGTCACATGCAGGGTGACCCCAACGCACTCCTAGTTCTGAATTTTCCTCAAACCGTGTGCTTTGTAATGTCTAGCTCTCCCCTGGACAATTCAGAGAAATAATATGCTTTGGTTGTTCCTCTAAAGCCAGAAAGCCCACCAGCTTGCCACATTAACTGGAGCTAACATTCAGTTTAATTCAAACATAGCAGTGGTGGTTTAGAGTAATAGGCAAACAAATTCATTAACAAAAGGACATAGGTTAGGTGATGCCAAGTAAAAGAAATAAAGTTAGGAAGGGTTAAAAGTAAAACCAAAATGAAAACACACAACTAAAAATCCAGCAAGACTCGGGCTTTGTTCAAGATGTTTTTTCACACCTATATTCAGTTCCCAGACACTTCAACCCCACCTTGGTTAAAGGACCCATTTTTCTTAGCTTGCAAGAACACTTCCCTTGTGTCTGTTTAGTGATGGGTGCTAAAGACGGCTTCTTGCCTTGCTTGTATCTTCTAAAGTTCAATGACTTTGTTTCAAGCAGCAGGATGATCTCATGCTGTTCTTCTCTTAATGTGAGCTTCCCATCCCCCTGTACGTATATGGGACTTCCCCTTGTTTTGATTCCACCATGCTTAATTTACAGAGGAGACAGGAAACCTGGTGCCTTCTCTTCTGCCTGGAATGGAATCAGTTTCTCCCTGTTTGGCTACAGACTTTAAAACATAATATATTTAATTATCCGTATTTGCTCATATAGTGTTAATACAAACATTTCACAATGATATTAATCACCACTGTGTAATTAACTTTAAAAAAATACCTCCATGTATACACTTTTTAAAATAAATAATATTCTGTAAAATCAGTTGATTCAATTGCTTATCACTTGAGGTTTAGCTCCCATGTCTTTATAGACTAGTAAACCTTTGAAATGGCATCTTCTAAGGGTTCCCCACAAAAGGAAGTTTATTCAAACTGTGAGGAAGGCAACATTGAGTCTGGTGTTGAAGGAAGCTCCATGCTTTTTCTTCTCCCACTTGTGTTTGCTGAAATGCAAATTGTTCAGTTTCCTGAGTCTCCTCCGCCTGCTATATTGATGGTCCTGTTTACTGCTTCTCTGTAAACTAAAGTTAAACACCCACTCATTTGCTTAGGATAGATCTCTTTAACAAATTCTCCTGACATGTCTGGTTTACATGCACTTTAGTCATAATTCTAGCAGATATCCATAATTTTTAATACCCATCATGTACATACAACACAAGAATATTAACGATCAGTGAGGTATTAATTTTCATGATACCATGCAAGGCATATTTTGTACAAAGATTATTACAATAGCATGGAGGATGTGAATGCAGGGATGCTTAATGTCACATACACACACTTATTTAGAAGTAACAAAAATTGGCCAGTTTGGAAGTATTTTTATTACTTATATGCCCATCACATCTGTTGAACTGACAGCAGTGTGATAAATTTCAGAGTCATTTGATAAATAGACATATCATGCACCTTAGACTGCCTTACTTGCCCTCTGGCCACTAATCCAACTCTATGGAATTCATGCCAATGTTCTAAACCTCTGGATAATTTAAGACAGCTCTTCTGAACAGGAGTTATCTTTTACCACCTGTTTATACAGCATTTAGCACAATGGGACCCAGATTAAGCTTGGGGCCTGTAGGCACTATTGTAACCTGGATGTAAGCTCCAGGGCCAGAAGTCTAAGAGGGATGGAACTTTGCTCTTTTTGTAAAGAAGAAAGGCAAAAAGGAATTTCTGGCCAGTTTCATATCCTTGAATTATAACATTGTTATCCATAACTCCAGTTTTGTTGCATTAGTTGATATTTGTTGTTATTTAGATTATATAAATGATAATATTTTACTAATGAAAGGCATAGGAATTGTGCCAGATAGGCTCTGGAATGAATGGGTCACCCTGAATTACGGATAGGGGACTTTGGTTGGTAACAAACACAAGCTCAGAAAAGACGAAAAGAAAACGGCTCTGTCCTAGAGACCAGGAGCTGCGTCCCAAGGAGCAGAATCTCTGTCCAGAAGTTGTATTTTGCTCCTGACTCCTCATCTTGAGATTCTGCAACCTGTGTGGTGTGTAGCAGTGGCATTAAACAGATGACTTTGCAGTGAGGTCTGATTGGAGTGGTGGCAGTGGTAGGGCAGATCTGACATTACAGTGAGGCCCAGCTTAAACCAGTGGCAACAGCAGAGCACAGCTGCCTTTGAAGTTAGGCCCGATGGAACCAAGATGGTGGTGACTCAGTGAGGATTGTGCAGTATCTTGGCAAAGGTCAGCTGACTTTGCAGCACCTTGGCCCACCAAACCAGCAGAAATGGAGATACCACATCACAGAACTGGACCAGGTAGCAACACATAAGAGCAAGTGGGACTTAGTGGAGCAGTTCTCTTTGGATTAGAGCAGACTGGAGTAAGAAAGCTGTCCCTTGACTGCAATGGGGTTTTCAATGGGTGGAGTTTTAGTGGGTCTGAAAGACCTGGAGCTCTGTAAGTTGAACAATTACTGCTTAGAACTGTGGCGTTAACCAACTCCCAAAACACTGATTTGGGTTACTTAGTCTGTTGTATGTAATATATATTGAGTTCTCTTCCCCCCGCCCTTTCTCCTCCCCCCCAAAAATATTCTTGTGGGTCCATGTTCCCAATGGACTCTGAGTGCTTGCAAATGTGGAAGAACCTCCTGCAAAGGGCAAGGAGGTTACATTTTAATTTCCCAGAACAGGCAGTGGAAGTAAAGCTCTGGGTGGGGGCTCAAACATTGTTTTATTTATTTATTTTTTGCAAAGGATCCCTGGACAGATTGAATCCAGCACTTGGTGCTTCAATTGGCACGTGGCAGAAAGGAAGCAGAAATACTAAAACTAAAAGGGGAATTTCCTGGCTTTCCAGTGGAAGCAGTATTTGCTTTTAGTTCTGAAAGGCTGTGATAATGGACTTTAAATGCGTGACACTTCTAGAAAACTGACATGAGGTCATTTTTAGAGGGTTTTATTACTCCCTCTGAGCCATGTGCAGTCCAAACAGGTGGTAACTAAAGTCTTAGTGAAATCCACAAAACAAATCAGGGAAATAATTTTAAAGTAATAAAGCAAAACTTTTTGACCAACCCTTTCAGCATCATCAGATAGACAGGAACTGTGAGCTGCTGCTGAGGCCCCAAAATACTGGGAATATATTTTATTTTACAATATAAGCATCTCCTCCTGCAACCTCCCTGAGACTTTTTGAACTTTTTTTTTTAAGTTACTGAATTAATTGTTGTTTCTGTGACAACAAAACAATGGCAATTCCTGGGAAAACTCTTCAATTCCACACAATCCAACAGAGCTTGGACACTGGCAGTATAAAGTTTTAAATAATCTTTAATCACATGCCATAAAAGATACTACATTAAAATGACATCTGAGAGAAATACATGAGATTCAAAACAAAAAACCATATAGAAGATTAATACATATATCCTGCTTATAGCTTTGTCACATTTCACTTTTAATTGCCCACAAAAGAAAAAGCCCTGCTTTGCCAGATCTCCCCTGCAATAGTAATTAAACTGAGTTCAAATAGCTTTTCCTACTTATAATTGCAGCTTAAGTGAAACCCCATTGGAAGACATTCAACCAATTAAAAACCTGTTTGACTACTTCTGTCAGACACATTCTATTTCAACCTAATAAATTATCCTTTTTACCTCAACTTAATCTTCCACACTAGGAGCTAGATTCATAAAAGGACTTAGGTGCCAAATTCCCAGAATCAGACCCCACTGGGATTCACAAAATCCCTGCTCAGTTGCTGCCAAACCCTGCAAAACTCATTTGGGGGTCTAAATATCTGATGTAAAAGTTTCCTAGACACCTAAGTTTCTTCCTACGCACAGGTGCACTACGGACCTATTCTAGGTGTTCAGACCCATATGCTGATGCACAAACCAGGGGAAGACTGGCTTTGCTCCATCTAATTAATCCAATCCAGTAAATCTGCTCAGAGCTCCACTACCTGAGCAGACCCCATAAGTGAGCTCACACAAAACAGGGTGAAGAAGAGTCACACCCTCATAATGCTTAGCCCAGTGGTTAGCCTCCTGGGGTGTGGAAAATGTCCCAGATCAAGTCTCCCCTCCACTTGAGGGGAAGAAGGGATTTGAACAGAGACCAGGCACCTCTGTTGTGAATATACTAACCACTGGGTTATAGGATATCAAGATGTGGGGGCCCCCTCAGTCTCTTCTGTTGAAGCTGTTTCACTGTGAATAAATAATTGGAGTCATTGAGCCAGAGAGAGAGAGAGAGAGAGAGAGAGATACTCTTAATAAAATCAACTCAGAAACACAGTAAAAACAAGAAAATAAATTACAAATTCAACAATGAGTGCCCTTCCCGAAAAGTAAAAAGTGCATTTCAGCCCACTGCTGAATAAACTGATCCAAATCACTTTGAAGTGTAATATCTAAACTCCAAATGAAGGTGTAAAACCAACAAAAATCTAAAAGAAGAATGTCAGCAACCCCATTACCAAATAACTTACATCACCTATATTTTTAAAATGGACATCTTCGTTTGACCCAAAATAAAGTTTGCAAGGCATACTACCGACTTATTTGTGAATCTATACTTAATAGTAAAAATACAGTAGGAGAAAAATCAAGTGACGATAACCAAAAAATATCCTGCAGTAAAACAAATAATGGCTGTGACTTGGAACAAGTGAAAAAACAAATGAAAAGCTGTCTCCATGTCACAAAAAGGACCTTGCAAGGACACCTCCAGAGTCAAATGATATAAAAACACATTCATGGCAATAGCTCCATGACAAATTCACATTGGAGAGCATCATCCTCTTCTAACTGGAGGCTTGTATACAGTTCACCAGGCTGGATGGATGGAGTCTGTCACTAGAAACTGTCTTCTCCATACCATATAGGATATAGGGATAATCACTAAGTGTTTAAAAATGACAAATATTTATCACAAGCATATACAATGAGTTACAGCATTTACCATTAAAAGTACATTCAGAGACTCACTGAAGGCAGGCAAGCTGCCACGCTTGTCAGCATCCCAATTCACAGTAAGAGCAACAGGTAGAAAATAGAACCATTAGTATAATCAGGAATGGCTCGCTCAAGGAGGCAACAGTCTAGCTTGGCAATATTGTCCCTAGAAAGCGGTGATTCCACCTCTGAAAAAAAACAAGAAACCCAGTGAAAGGAATGGAAACCAAGCTTGACAGGCAAGATATCTGCTGAGACCCATGTAAAATTAGCACAGTTAAAGGAACCAGTTTTGTTACTTGCATAACCAAAGCTCAATAGAGCATATCATGTCTGATTCCCCTACTGACTGGAAAGGGAGCACTTAAAACCATATTCACCTTAAGCAGACTATATATATATATATATATAATTATTATACAGTAAGTGAATGCAAGAGACAACCCTGGGCCCAAAACCAAAAGCACAAAGAGTGTGAAACAAATATCCATGATCTACATAAGTAAAAGCCTTGTCTTGATCAAGGGAAATCAACTCAACATGCAAACAAAACATTTTTGAGGCCACAGTAGGAAAAGGATATCAAAATTAGTCCTGGTAGTCTGGATTAACATGCATGACCATACCAATCACAGTTTTCAATCTATTTGTAAAGGCCTTTGTAAAAGGTTGACAGTCAGAGCAAAGCAGGGACACAGCTCTCCAATTCTTCATCTCCCCAAAGTCCCCCTTCTTGTGCAATAGGATACGAATCCTTTCTGATGCTCTCCTGAAAAACCTAAAGGGAAGTCCAAAAGGCCTTATAAAATTCAAAATGTAAACCATCAATACCAGGTACCTTCCTTGGAGCAAAGCCATTTAGGGCAGAAGTCAATTCTGAAAGTAACAGGTCCCATTCATGTCTGTCCTCATTCAATGTTGAAATCCTAGGAAGATCCTCAAGGCTCTGTGGTATACAGATCTGAGAAAAAATTCACAGCAAAATTCCTAATCCACACAGGATCTGAAAACTCTTGACCTGATGACATCTTGAAATCATCTTGAAAGACCAATCATCTTCTGCTCAGCATTGTTTCTTTTCTAGGCTGAGGAAAAACTGTGCAGATGAATCCATTTCAGAAAGGCCTGGAAATCGGGCCCTAAGCAGTGAACCTTGACCTTTGCTATCTAACAGGTTCTGCAAGAGCTGTTTTTTATATTTCAAGCTCTCATTCAATCCAGCATCATTACTGCCATGAAATACTTTTCTAGTTCCACAATCCCCGGCTTTAACTCCTCCATACTCCAACGAAGGCCCAGGGTTATCTACTGAGTGTATTGCTGACAAACATTTAATATTCAACTATACCATCCTCCCACCATTGCCTCAAGGAGGGAAAAGCATCCTTTGAGACAAAACAGGCACCCCCAAAATAATTGAAAGAGTCCCAAAAGTGAACCTTTAGTAAAAGGAGTGTTAATATGCCAGTATGGCTGACAGTCTTGATAGACGGAAGAGTCAAGACAAATAAGACCAAACCATGATCTGAAATCCCAGGAGAAACAATACAATTAGCAAGCAAATGAGACAAAGGACAAGGAAAAACACAAATGGTCCGAATGGGCCATAGAGAAAGAGCTGACACTAATACTCAACCAAGAGTAGAGGGGCAGGTAAAGGTGAAGTGTCGCAACACATCAGTCAGGTCAGAAGCCTGTAAATGAGCTGCAGTTTGCTGAGCAGACAGTGCATGCAGTTCCAAATGATTCCTACCCAATCTCTCGTTAAGAATACTATTAAAATAGCTCCCCCTCCATTAAAATATCACTTTTCAAACAATTTGTCAAGAGAGCACTCAAGCACTTAAAAACACACCCTGGCTTTCCCTTCAGTAGGAGAATAGACATTAAGAAATAATAATAAAATATTGCTCAAAAGTAGCTTGAACCATCAAAACGGTGTGGAAAACTTCCTGTACAGCTGCTGAATCAGGCTTCACCATGTCTTCAAAAAGAACGGCAATCCCTGCACTTGCAGTGGAACCATGACTCTGAAGAACCTCCCCTCTCCAGTCAGCGAGCCAATAGACAGGCTTAGAATCTGCCCTTCCCCACAAAAAACCCCTCAAACAAAATGGCCAAATTTCTCCTATACCCATTAATCCCCAATGTTTCTACTGGTCAAAAAGACACACACTTTGGTCATCAGTTTCAATCTATACTGCTTCTGTTTGTCAAACTCAGACACAGTAACATGTCTCATAGTACATTGGGCAGACACCAAAACCAGATTAAGGTCAGGAAACCAATCTGCCACCTCTACTCCATGTTTCTCCTTAGTCTTATCCAGAAACTTACCAATAGCATTGTCAAGGTTCCTCCCCCACTCTGAACTCTAGGGTACAGATGTGGGGACCTGCATGAAAAACCTCCTAAGCTTATCTTTACCAGCTTAGGTCAAAACTTCCCCAAGGTACAAAATATTCCACCCTTTGTCCTTGGATTGGCCTCTACCACCACCAAACTAATACTGGTTACTGGGGAAGAGCTGTTTGGACGCGTCTTTACCCCCAAAATACTTCCCAAAACCTTGCACCCCACTTCCTGGACAAGGTTTGGTAAAAAGCCTCACCAATTTGCCTAGGTGACTACAGACCCAGACCCTTGGATCTTAAGAACAATGAACAATCCTCCCAACACTTGCACCCCCCCTTTCCTGGGAAATGTTGGATAAAAAGCCTCACCAATTTGCATAGGTGACCACAGACCCAAACCCTTGGATCTGAGAACAATGAAAAAGCATTCAGTTTTCTTACAAGAAGACTTTTAATAAAAATAGAAGTAAATAGAAATAAAGAAATCCCCCCTGTAAAATCAGGATGGTAGATATCTTACAGGGTAATTAGATTCAAAAACATAGAGAACCCCTCTAGGCAAAACCTTAAGTTACAAAAAAGATACACAGACAGAAATAGTTATTCTATTCAGCACAATTCTTTTCTCAGCCATTTAAAGAAATCATAATCTAACACATACCTAGCTAGATTACTTACTAAAAGTTCTAAGACTCTATTCCTGGTCTATCCCTGGCAAAGACAGAATATAGACAGACACACAGACCCTTTGTTTCTCTCCCTCCTCTCTCTCCCTCCTCCCAGCTTTTGAAAGTATCTTGTCTCCTCATTGGTCATTTTGGTCAGGTGCCAGCGAGGTTACCTTTAGCTTCTTAACCCTTTACAGGTGAGAGGAGCTTTCCCCTGGCCAGGAGGGATTTCAAAGGGGTTTACCCTTCCCTTTATATTTATGACAAGCATCCTAGGAGTTCAGGCCCAAAGAAGCTGAGTTCATCATCCCCCATACCCTCAGACTCACTACCAACCTCGAAGGGGGGAACCTCAGAGAGACCAGCGGGAGGGGGCTGCTGGGACAAAACTACCACCTGAGAATTCTCTGTGTCCCCAAAGAAAGAAGCACCCTCAGCAGCACCCTGAACAGCACGCTTTCCAATGCACTGACCAAACCAGCCCACTTGGCAGGCCCCTCAGAAACTAGAGGTCTCTCCATCTTAACAACCATTTTTTCCTTTTGGAGTTTGGCAGCAAGCCAGAATCCACAGCAAAGGCTGTGGATTCCATAGTAAAAGGCTCAGCCTCCATTTCATAGTTAGGCTCAAGGCTCAAGTTGAGAAGCACCTGAGTCAGGACTCTCAGAACCAGGAATACCGTCTCCCCTAGGTTGTAAAGGGGGTATTAACCCTCCCCCACAACACATATCCTCAACATCTGAAGCCTGTTGGGACCCAGTCTGTACCACAGCCACCCCACTCTCAGAAACCCCCACGTTATCAGGCCCAGGGTCATCATTTCCAGGGTTATCCTGGCTCTTCTTAGTGCACTGATTAACTCGATGTGTCACACTTCCACAACGAAAACAAGCCATGTCCTCATTGGCAGCAAACCCAATGTAGTCACACTCCCCACTCCAAAACTTCAGGGAAACTTTTAACATGTTTAATGTCAGATAAACCTACCTATGACAGGACAAGACATGCTGAACCTCTGCGCTTTACAACCCAAAGGAATCCTCCTAATAGGACGAGTGATCTTATAACTTGACAGGTGTCTAGCCAGTTATGAGGGAGGTCCTCCTGCCCCATCATCTTACCAAAATGACATAGGTGCCTGTTAGGGGGCTTATTCCTTCACCCACTTACTTCCCTGGTCCTTCTCGCATGAACAGAGAGCAACAATACCTGAAGTCCAAAGGTGCAAACAATTCGATGTTTATTGGGGTGAACTTCCAGCAAGCATGATTCCAGTTTCCTTCCTTAGTGTCCCCCTTCCCAGCTCTGACACCACAGAGCCTTACACCTGTGTCCCTCTTCCCATTCCTGCCCTTAGCCAAACATGATTCCAATTTCCCCACCCCCATTCCCTGTTCCCATTTTCCCCTTTAGCAAAACATGATTCCAATTTCCCCACCCCCATTCCCTGTTCCCATTCCCCCCCCCCCCCGACTGACTGCAGACTATATAGTAAAACTTGAGTTCTGCTTAGCTATACCTTAACCAATCATTTTCCTGAAATTTTACTAACCAATCCTAACATATTGTAACATGATTATGTAACCAATTATATCCCACCACCTTAATTAGTTTACACCCAGCAAAAGTAATTATACAGCAAACAGGAACAATCACAGAACCAGACAGAGATTATACAGAAAAACAATAGCAAAGTGGAAACTGTAATGACAAAACAATACAGAAGTGAGGATTTCACATCCCAGCTATTGATAAGTGAGTTCTTGCCAGACAGGATGCTATCAAACTAAGTTTCCTTTTACATCTTCTAGGTACTTCCCTTTCTCTGGAGGCGATAGGCACTATAGGGACAGGATTGTATTCCTAACAGACCAATAGCACCTTATTTCAATGTGACTAGGTTGGAATGTGAGGGTGTGACCGTTCGCTTCCCAGTTTATGGCTGCCTCTGTTGCTTAGCCAGAGATCTCTGCCTAAGAACAGGGCCTCAGACTGTCACAGTAAGAGAAGGACCTTACACTGGCAGTCAGTGATTTTGATTCTCTTTTATACCTCTATAACTAGCTAAGTGATAAGAATACACCTAAATTCTTAGAGTATAGGCCTTTACAGACAGACCTGAATATCTATATCCTAACAGTGCCCAAAGCCAAGAGAGGATTTGCAACTGATAATCCCAAGCAGGAGGGAGCCCAGATTTAGGTGCTGTACTTCCTGACAGAGAGACTTAGGATACATTCCTCACTTTGGCATCTCCGATTGGCTAATGTAGACCAGGAGCAACCTAAATGTGCTGACCTAGTGTGCAGGCTTTTCACTTCTCTCTCCCCGTTCATTGTATAAGGGACTGAACTACCACTTTGTGAATCCCAGTGGTTTTCTAAGTGCCCAAGTTCCTTTGTGAATCTAAGTGTAACATTTTTTTTAACATCCATAATTTCTCAAATATTCATGGATCGGGTGCCACTGCACAGAACCATATGCATAAGCAATGGAACATATTTACGTATTTACAAATTCCAGAATAATGATTTCATTTTAAGTTTTCCATTCCTGTCTGCCTCATCCAGCTTGAATACCTTTTTAAATCTTCCTCAGTGCTTCTATTTTCTGCCTTATCCCTTAGTGCAACTTAGGCAGATCTTGTTAATTGAAAAGTCTCTTTGAGGAACATTTCTGGAAAACTGATAATTGATTTGAGTAATATTTTTCACTTTTACTAAATTCTTTTTTCCTACCACACCTAGCCATGTTTACTAAGCATCAGAGGCTCCAGATCTGAATTCTGAATGTGTTTGAATTCAAAGTTTTGGTCTGATTTATTCAAGAGAGAAGGTCCAACCACCAAGTTCAGCCTTAGATCTAAACATCTCAGGGCAGATCCTCATATACTGTGATAGACTGATGTAGCTAGGGCAGTTTACACCAGCTGAGAATCTGCCTCCCTATGCATACTGATCTGGGGTTTGGGTCTATCTTTTAGTTATGAAGGGCAACCTGAAACATACTGTAGCACTGCATAGCATAAGAAATTACAATCACTTAATACAAATGGGCAGCAGTTTCAATGTTATCATTTTCCTACTTCCAAAATTGAAGAATTTGTAAAAACAGCAATAATTAACCCACTGCTCTGAGTTTGTTCTCCAACCTTGTCTACTGGGAGTGGAAGGTAGCTATTTGGGACAAGACTGATTACAATCAATTTTGTCAATTACAAACGTGTCAAATTTGATCACTTTCCAAAATGATGTTTTGCACTAAGTGAAATATGCAATAGGGTAAACACCCATTGTTCTCCATATTTTATTATAAGTAAAAGTGTTTCTCTGTGGTTTAGATTACTTTATTTCCTCAGAAACCGTCTTTACTAAAATTTGTTTAATTTTTGGCTTTGATACATAGTTATAGTGTGCACAGTTTTAAAGAGTGATAAAATGCAAAATTTACAAACCAAGAGCATGTGAGAGTTTGATGGTTTTAAAACAATATAACTTCTCAGCCATCTTTCGGAGAGTAACAATAATCTCTACCCAAAATCCAAAGGCTGGCCGCACAGTCTGAGAATCTATACTCTTGACTCATGAAATATCCTTGAATGATTTAATGGACAGTTAAATGCAAAGGATAATGCAAAAGTCCAGGGTAAATTACTGACCCTATCCTCAAAGTGATACCTGTTTCATACATGCCACAATGAAAGAAGGGAACAAAACAGTAATGAAGGGTTGGATGAGGAAAGACTATCAATACATTTGCAGTTACTCAGCAAAGATTAGTGCAAACCAACATGAGTAAAGAATTTTTTTAAAGTGTGTTCGTAATGATACTGATACAAGTTAGTCTTACAGAGGGTTCTGAATAATGAGACAATAATGGCCTTGAGATCTTCCAGGTATGGGGCAGCACACAAGAAAGCACTAGGCAGAAATGCACTGTATAGTGTTTCCTGTGTAGATAGTACAGCAAATTTACATGACTATGTGAAAGCCTAGCCCCAGTGAAATCGATGTCAAAGCTCCCAGTCACTTCAATGGAACCAGGATTTCCTGTGCTATGTCTAATTTGAAGCTGTTCAGTGGTGTGCAGGAGGTGCTGGGAGGCCAGGGGAGGAGTGGGAATGGGGCACGCTTGGCGGAGGGCACGGAAAGAGGCGGTGCAGGGGTGGGGCCTTGGGGGAAGGGGTGGAGTGGGGGCGGGGCCTGGGGTTGAGCATGGGTCGAGCACTCCCGGAGAAAGTTTGAAGGTGGTTTGGGGGCCACAAAATTTTTTTGAATCAAAATGGGGGTCCTCGGGTTGCTAAAGTTTGAGAACCGCTGATCTAGACCAATATTGTATATTAATTTCATGTCAAGTCATTTTATGTCAAGTCTCATTTTCAAATAGACTTAGACACTTATGAGCCTAAGTCTCACTGACTTTCAGTGGGAGTTACCTAGGGACCTAGGTACTTCGGAAAATCCCACTAGGCACCTAAATATCTTTAAAAATCTGACCCTAAAGTCTGCGTCTTTAGGCACCTAAATATCTTTAAAAATCTGACCATAAAGTCCCATTTTATCTCTTCAAACCAGTCTTTTTAAAAGATAAGACTCCATTATTTATTCATCAGGAAAAGCCCCTGCTGCAAGGAAATCTTTCAAATGAAGCTGTGATTCAATTATTTTTTAAGCTTCACTATAAAGATGATTTTGAACCAAAACTCTAGATTCTCCTTTGCATCATTTTTCACAGCTCTAATACATTGGTTTTGGTTCATAGTAATTCTGGTGGGAAATCTGGATTTTGAGTCCCTATGTTCAAGTTTATTTGGTCCCATCTCTAGTTCAGTGTCTCCTAATTTAAATACAATTTAAGGCTTGAGACAAATTCCACTGACGTCAATTAAAGAAAACTCAGATTTACTTCAATGAATATTGGATCAGGTTTTTAGAGAGAACTATTGTTTCCTTAATTTTCTTATCATGATAACAGTTTCCAAACAGAAAAAGTCTGCTGTATGAAGTCCTGCCAAAAATGTTAAACTGTCACAAATCACGTTTCCATATATAATAAAAGGAGAACTAGTGAGTCTGGGGAAATTCCCTGCAGTGTTCCTATACAGGCTGTTGTTGTCTTTGGAGATCTGTGGTCTCACCCAAGAAAAGTTTACAGGAGAAACCTTTTGATCTGACAGTTGGCAAAGATCATAAGTGAAATGACTTCAGGAAACATGAATCTAGTGTCTTTTTAGATATATCAACTGAGTCTAAATATTCACTAACTGGGATCTGCCCACACACAGCTCATTGCAGGAATGGGACCTTTGGTTTGTAATCTTTTCAGATTAAGGAACGAGTCTTTATCTGTTTTCTAAAGGACCACACACGCTTATAGCACTGCATAAGTACAAGAAAGAGGGCCAGCCATGGACCTAACTCTCTCTGATCTCCCATCCATGGAGTATTCTGGCTCATGAGAAGCAAGGCAGTACTGCTAGGTGAGCCTCACTTCTTAGGTCCTCTCAAGAAAAGAGACTTGTCTTGAACAATTAGCTGAATAAAGCACACTTTCTGCCCCTTAACTGTATAGTCCAAAAGAAGGACATATCTTAGTGAGGTTAATGTATCAAATGCGTAGGTCACCAGGTGTTTTATATATTAGTTTCATGTAATTATTTGAACTACACAAACTTTCACCACCAGTCAACTTGAACAGCTCTGTCCAAACATTCTACGTTAATAGCATAGCCCATGGCATAAGAGTATATTTATATTTAGCTTAAAAATTCCCCTATTACAACTGTTAAGCATGTAAATTAACTGATTATATATTAACCATCAAGAAAAGGAGGACTTGTGGCACCTTGGAGACTAACCAATTTATTTGAGCATAAGCTTTTGTGAGCTACAGCTCACTTAAAGCTTATGCTCAAATAAATTGGTTAGTCTCTAAGGTGCCACAAATCCTCCTTTTCTTTTTGCGAATACAGACTAACACGGCTGTTACTCTGAAACCTGTCATATTAACCATCATTACACAATCCAACACATACCCTTGAATAGGTTAACTGGTCTCAGATATGATGTAAACACATGTGGTTACAGGTGTTTCACCTGTTGTTCTTGTAATAAAATCATCATCATTTAATTTAGTCCTTATTTTAGTACAAGAGTTATTATCCTGGGGGAATTTATTGCTATGTGTAATATGGCTTTAGGTAATCTTTATCACATTACATGAATCTATCAATACTTTAACAAATTGTCTGGTCCTTTACAAGGTCATGCAAGAAAGACCCTGTTTCTCGGTTGACAGAAATCAGCATAACTCTATTGATGTCAATGGAGCTATGCTGATTAATACCAGTTTAAGATCTGGCCCAAAATGCAGCTTATTATTTAATCTTTGATTAATATTATTAATATCCATATTTTCGGGATTGTATCCTTACATAGGAATGGTGCCACGTCTATACAACAGTCAATATCTTCTATGATGCGGAGTGATTTGCCAAGAGCATCACCTGAGCCATAGTGGATTATTTGGGGCCAGATTCTGGTCAGTCCCTGAATGGTGCATAAGGCAAGGAAGTGCAGGGAGTTCTTCTGCTCTTGCACAATAGCTAGCCAAAATCTCATTGGGTAGTGCAGACCATGACCCCTTCCAAGGACCCCCGACCCATCCCAGGTGCTAGTTATCTGAGAGGGGAAAGGGCAGGAGTGCTGGAACAATTTGTATAGTGGGAGTGCTGACAACCATTGAACCAAACTGCAAAGCCTGTATATGATGGAAACCACTTCAAGTCAGGGGGTCCAGCAGCACCCCCATCATCCCTAGTTCTAGCACCTATGGGAGAGGGGGAAGTTAGGAAGAGGAGCTACATCAAAACGTGAGAGACACAACCCATTTTCAGATCTTGAGATGTAGAGGTTTTATTTTATGTAAAAAACCAGATCTTATATAAATAGGTCTTGAAAGGTAAAGTCTTGATCTCAAGTTGCCTCATCTGTCAAAAGATAATTTTCTATTATAAAAGGTCTCATTGTTTCATAATGGCTTTTTGATAACATTTCTGGATTTATAACTTCATTGAGCCCACCCTGGTAATTTATAGCACTCTCAAAAAGATTAATGTAATTCACACGATTAAGGCATTCACTCTTTTCCTGTTGGACATCATTTTTTTTGGCCATAGAGAATACACTTAGCCAAGCAACAATGCCTCTGAAGTAGAATCATGTTTAGTTCCTGGTCTCATTCCCAACACACACATGGCTGGAGACAGAGTAATCTGTATTCTTTAAGAGGATGGAGATGCTGTTCCTAACTTATTGCCAAAACTGTTTCAATTCAGAACATCTGCTCATATCATGAGCAAAGACCTAATTTCCAAAATCTCTGACAGGTCTTAATACCTGCATACTTTATGAGAGTGCTGCAAGCCAGCATAAAGTAGGTTCCTATCTAAGAAGTTAAAGTTATGTTTCATTTTCATTTCTTTCAATGACATATTGCATCTCCCAATAATATTCTATTGTTTCCAAGACAGCTACAGCTGCACATCTATCCTCTGTCGCCCCCGTAGGTCTTGTTTACAATTATCAAAGTAAAAGTCTCTGAATCTTGTGAAAGCAAACAAAGAATACAAAGTCTTTATTTACATTGGAAGTGGAGGGAATACAACAAGAAAGAGTTGGTGGGACTGCAAATTAATCATTTAGAAGCTGTACACAGTAAGTTGCTTTCATTAGTGAAACAAATGATAATAGAGACATTCCTGACCTGCAAAATTTCAATGCTTACTGATGTCTATAGGTGTTGAACTGAGCAATACCGTGTAGAAGGCACTTAGCTCTTCTCATGATCATGCCCTCATAGCATACTACACTACAGAATAGGTTGCCAAGGGAAGTTGTGGAAACACCCTTACTTAAGAATGTAGAAATACAGCCCTGTGTCTTTTCACTAATGGTGGCCTGTACCTGGAGCTTTAGAAGAGCATATAAGAAGAAACCCCGCAGTAGGCAGTGTGGAATAATCTGCCCCTGTTGTGGGGTAGGTATACCCCATCACGCCATAGAGGGTATTGGCCCTGTGACCAAGTCCAACAGACCACTCGTCTCAGGGCAGTATAGTCTAATGGTCAGGATTAGATTAGAATAATAGAATCATAGAATATCAGGGTTGGAAGGGGCCTCAGGAGGTCATCTAGTCCAACCCCCTGCTCAAAGCAGGACCAATCCCCAATTAAATCATCCCAGCCAGGGCTTTGTCAAGCCTGACCTTAAAAACTTCTAAGGAAGGAGATTCTACCACCTCCCTAGGTAACGCATTCCAGTGTTTCACCACCCTCCTAGTGAAAAAGTTTTTCCTAATATCCAACCTAAACCTCCCCCACTGCAACTTGAGACCATTACTCCTTGTCCTGTCCTCTTCTACCACTGAGAATAGTCTAGAACCATCCTCTTTGGAACCACCTCTCAGGTAGTTGAAAGCAGCTATCAAATCCCCCCTCATTCTTCTCTTCTGCAGACTAAACAATCCCAGTTCCCTCAGCCTCTCCTCATAAGTCATGTGTTCCAGACCCCTAATCATTTTTGTTGCCCTTCGCTGGACTCTCCCCAATTTATCCACATCCTTCTTGTACTGCGGGGCCCAAAACTGGACACAGTACTCCAGATGAGGCCTTACCAATGTCGAATACAGGGGAATGATCACGTCCCTCGAACTGCTGGCTATGCTCCTACTTATACATCCCAAAATGCCATTGACCTTCTTGGCAACAAGGGCACACTGTTGACTCATATCCAGCTTCTCGTCCACTGTCACCCCTAGGTCCTTTTCCGCAGAACTGCTTCCTAGGCATTCGGTCCCTGGTCTGTAGCGGTGCATTGGGTTCTTCCGTCCTAAGTGCAGGACTCTGCACTTGTCCTTGTTAAACCTCAGATTTCTTTTGGCCCAATCCTCCAGTTTGTCTAGGTCCCTCTGTATCCTATCCCTGCCCTCCAGCATATCTACCACTCCTCCTAGTTTAGTATCATCCACAAATTTGCTGAGAGCATAATCCACACCATCCTCCAGATCATTTATGAAGATATTGAACCAAACCGGCCCCAGAACCGACCCCTGGGGCACTCCACTTGATACCGGCTGCCAACTAGACATGGAGCCATTGATCATTACCCGTTGAGCCCGACAATCTAGCCAACTTTCTACCCACCTTATAGTGCATTCATCCAGCCCATACTTCTTCAACTTGCTGACAAGAATACTGTGGGAGACCGTGTCAAAAGCTTTGCTAAAGTCAAGAAACAATACATCCACTGCTTTCCCTTCATCCACAGAACCAGTAATCTCATCATAGAAGGCAATTAGATTAGTCAGGCATGACCTTCCATTGGTGAATCCATGCTGACTGTTCCTGATCACTTTCCTCTCATGTAAGTGCTTCAGGATTGATTCCTTGAGGACCTGCTCCATGATTTTTCCGGGGACTGAGGTGAGGCTGACTGGCCTGTAGTTCCCAGGATCCTCCTTCTTCCCTTTTTTAAAGATTGGCACTACATTAGCCTTTTTCCAGTCATCCGGGACTTCCCCCGTTCGCTACAAGTTTTCAAAGATAATGGCCAATGGCTCTGCAATCACAGCCGCCAATTCCTTTAGCACTCTTGGATACAACACGTCCGGCCCCATGGACTTGTGCACGTCCAGCTTTTCTAAATAGTCCCTAACCACCTCTTTCTCTACAGAGGGCTGGCCACCTACTCCCCATGCTGTGATGCCCAGCGCAGCAGTCTGGGAGCTGACCTTGTTCGTGAAGACAGAGGCAAAAAAAGCATTGAGTACATTAGCTTTTTCCACATCCTCTGTCACTAGGTTGCCTCCCTCATTCAGTAAGGGGCCCACACTTTCCTTGGCTTTCTTCTTGTTGCCAACATACCTGAAGAAAGATTCAGGACAGCCGGGCCTAGTGTCCAGGATCAATAGAATCACCCTTTAGTGCCAGGGGTATGGCCTAGCAGCCAGAGGTAATAAGACTGCCCCTCTTCTCTGGGCAGTGTGGCACAGCAGCTAGACTCAATGGGACTGCTCTTTAGCGCAGGGTGGAATGGCCTAATGACCAGAGTCAAAGTGTGGCCTAGCAGCCAGAGTCAGTAGGGCCACCCTTTAGCACACTGCGGTATGGCCTAATAGCCAGGGTCAATGAGCATGCCCTTCTTCACAAGGCAGTGTGACCTAGTGGCCAAAGGGAGTGAGGGGTAGGCTGCCACTGAAAGGTGGGTTGGTGGCTGGAGCCCCTCCCCACTCCAGCGCGTACCAATCCAAGGCCCTATCAGCAGTGAATGTATTCACCACTGGGTCACTGACTCTGAAACACACTGACTCTGCTCCTGGTTTCACACCTGGATCAATTTCTGGTTCCCTGGGCTACTTACTACCCTGTCTTCCTGCTCCGTAGCCCGCAGGTTCTCTGGTTCTCCGGGTGTAGTCGGCAGGCCAAGCTCCTTCCCCTCGTTGGCCTCTATGGACAGTCTGGTATTCACCTGGGTCTTGGTGGGCCGGACCTGGCCTCTGTGGCCTGGGGCTCTGACAGCTGCCAGGCAGGAGCTTGCAATGCATGTTCTCTCTTCTCCCTGGTCAGGGCAGACTGAGCTGAGCTGCTCCCTTTTATATGTAGTTCCAGTTAGAGCATGCCCAGCAGGGGCAAGGGGTGTGTGTCTTCCTCAACCAACAGTATGGGGTTAACTCCTTCCCTTTTAGTTTTCTTCTGGTAACAGAGTTACTTTTAAAGCACTTTATTTGTAAGTAACCAAAATAATGACACAGTCATGTTATTTTGGTTACTTACAAATAAAGGATCATTATTTTGGTTACTTACAAATAAAGGACTTTCTTTTGCAACCTTTACTTGTGCAGATAGTCTCATTCACTTCAAGGAACATGACATGATAGGGACAAACTAACGTGGCTCCTTTTGAAAGAAAATAAGCTCTTCAGTCTGTTAAAATTCTTTTAGAATGTCATCAATGTATGCTGGCAAATAATGTTTCTGCTTACACAAGCTTTTGAATGCAGTACTGAGCAGTCATTATACCAAACAATAATATTTTCCTCAGCTTGCCTTAGTGGACTTTTTTCCTATTACTATTATGTCGGAGTCTCTGTGATGTAACTTCAGCTTTGTGGTGGAAAGTATGAACCAGAGCTTCTTAATTAAATATTATAGAAATGTTATAGAAGCACCATGCCAAAAAATGTGTCTCTGTAACATGGTAAACTTCACTGCTTTCATATTTTTTGTGTTACTTTTGATTTGATTAGTGGTTTATAGATTTTTTTTAAAAGTGCAGGCACATGTTCATTTCTTTCTGAAACATAATAAAATCTTAAAAAGTCATCTGTTCATTTCAATGGAAAATTGTGAGATCTCTTTGCTATACACAAAGCTGGGAAAATAAGAGGCTACTGCTACTTACTCAACTATTGTTTTTATCTCAGTGGCAATGCGATGAGCAACAATAAATGCCTACAAACATCCTTCGCTCTTTCTGTACAATGCAGTAGGCAATATTTAATAGCAACAAAATGCACCAGCATCACAATGCTCATACCACAAAAATAAATTTTCAACTCTCTAGGAAACAAATTCTGAGGTAAAGTACAATACAAGCCAGACAGATAATTCTCTTCTGAATTAATATTCATCTTTTTGGTTTACTGAAAATGCAATGGAACACTAAAACATTTCACATTTTGGGGAGAGAGACAGGGATGGGAGAATAGCTAACTATAAGTGGAGACCATGGTAGACTATGGCACAGTAATACTGCAAAAAATTCTTATACACAAACTCTTCCCAGAAAACACCCCTGGTTGTGAATCAAAGCTGCTTCTGAGCAGCCATTGCTTGAACCAGTACTTTCTGACTCCTCATTCATTTCTTTACTTCCAGAAGAACTTAAAGGAAGTTTCCAACCTATTGATGTATATTTGTGAATATAAAATTCCCCTTTAAAGTGTCAGTACACTAAAGTAACTGGTAATGCAGCCTTCTTCTGCATCAGAAATCAATCAGCTGGGATACAGCAGGCAAGTTACTTATCCTAATTCAGTTTAAGGTGAAATTTTAACTTTTTTTAGTTCAGAATAGTGAAGTGAGATGCTATCCCGACCTGAGTGAGAAGCCACTTAAGTACACAAACATAAACTGAAAAAAAAATCTGTTAAACAGAATAAAACTAAAAGTTATTACCTCAGACATTACTTCACCCACCTTGTATCCCTGTTAAACAGAAAGCTTTGCTCAGCTCTCTAGCACTCTTCATGTTTATGCCACTGTGTTGCTGTATGATTGAAATATGACCATTTATATCAACGATATTGCCATGGTTAGACAATTGCAACAAATCTTGTACAAAGTATATAATTTAAAGTGACAATGGAAAGTAAGGATTTGCTAAATAAAATTATCCTGTTTAAATACACGTATTATCTCTGTGTTGGAAGTTATGAATGTTGGCTCTATATCTGTATCCCAAAACCCACCAAATAAAATCTACATTGAAGCTACTATTTTAATGACATTCTGAAAGAATTTCAACAGATTAAATGGCACTTTTTAAATAATTGGAAAGGGAAGATTCCCATAGAAACCCTGCACTAGCTCCCAGCTTACAATTTTAGGTACAGAAAAAGCTGTTTTAGGTTATTTTATGTACTTCCATGATGCCTAAAAATCACTCAACAATGACTATGAAGCTGGTGTTCAGTGACTGCTGCTTAACATGCTGTCCATTATTGTTTCATTGTTACCTTCTGCTCCCCCATCTCTGTTATGTCCTCCTGCTGTCTTTAGTCTTATACTTGGATTGTAAGTAGACAGTCTTCAGGGCAGGTACTAGCTCTTTGTTTTTAGTTTGTATGGCCCCTAGTACAATGGAGCTGGGGCCTTTCCAGATGATCACAATACAAATATATAATGATAATAATGACTGCGTATGTAATGTGCTCTATTTGATTTGCTGGCTCTCTTTCATCTTACTTAATTGGAAGTTCCTTGAGGCAGGGATTGTCTGTTTTTCCTACAATGCTGGGAATGTTGTCAGCATTCAACATACAATGGGGCCAAGATTTTGCTTCCTAAGACTGCACGTGGAAGGGAGCCTTCATATGCAGAACTTGCAGCTCCCTTAGGGCACTAGAATTTAGCTGCCATGCACTATTTTTACTACCACCACCCCACACCTGCAGCAATCTCTGTATATGAGCTGCAGTGTATTCTGGGGAAGGACGTGGAGACTTGGCATCAGAGGGAGGATTTTGAGGGACTGGATGATTATAGTGGGAGGCACATTTCATGCCCCCATATAATTTCCCCTGTGAAAAACAGTTAAGAATAAAGTAGTACAGTCTGGGTGTCTTGGGCAATCATGTTTGTTGCCGGCACAGAGTGCCCAAAGCAAGCAACAGCTGGGTTCGTTGCCCGGTGTGCGTCGTGCCACAACGGGGTGGAGAAGCAGAGAGATTTATTTGGAGCTCCAAATAGGATGCAGGGAGACTGAGCTGTCTCAAATCCTGCAGCAGTGCAGCAGATTCCAGTATACATTTTATTTGCCTATTATTTGCCTTTGCCTATTTCACTACACAAGCTTATGCAACCAATTACCTGTTGCCCCGTACAATACCGTAGCCAATCAGCTAAAGCAGCCAGTTGTGTTTTTCCTCAGTAGCCTTGACCGAGCCTTGCCTTATTTGGTCCTATTTGTTCCTGGTTTTTGCTAAACATTTCTGCCTTATCTATCTGTTTCCCAGGACAAAGCTGGCCTTGGCTGGCGAGCCATGTGCAAACCTGTCTGTTTGTGTGCTAGCTTCCTCAGAGTTATGCAGGATCACAGAGGGTTCAAGAAGCAAAGGGGCCTTGGTTTATCCGGGCCTAGAGCAGAAGGGCTTCCTCGACACTCGTGGTCTTCCACCCTCCCAAGTTACCTAGTGTAGTGCCCAGTGTCACCAACATGTTCAAATTGGGAATGTCTCTGGTACTGTTGCTCCAATGCTGGATGTGGGGATATGGGGAGGTAATAGTTACTGTATCGTGTGGATTATTTGCATTATAGTCTATTGCTTAGGCAAAGATAAAAGTTGTTTAGGCTGCCTTAATGCTGCATTTTCAAAATGCCTGAGGGAGTTTTAAAATTTAACCTTGAATTTCCTGACTTTCTAAAAATCTACCGTACATCATTATTTTACAAGTTTTCCCTTAGGTTGTTACAATGTGCTCACAACCTTTACTCCAGCTTAAAAACTTATTTGTCTGGGAATTTATATCCAATTTTTTTACCACTAGTCTCTATTACATACATTGAGGCTTTCAGGCAAATGGTAAAATTGCATGTTAACCATGGCGAGGTAATTTGAAATAGGACATTACAGAGTTCAGACTGGAGTGTTTATGACAATATCCAAGCTTGTCCCTAACTTATTCAAAATTGGTGTTAATTGAGCTGCGTCAAACCTCTGCTCACACCACACGTAGCAAGCTAAGTGCCACTACCTTGTATAGTAAATCTGAATCTGTTCATTGGGTTCCTAGTGAAGAAGACACCTAAATTACACTGGCAATTGTGCCATTCCAGCAGTGAGACTGTCCTATTGTATTTGTAAGCAAAGCAGCTAGTGCTGCTGCTTAGATACCCAGTATAATTCACACCTATCATGGCTTCACTTCTGGTGCAACACTGTAGCATACAGTAAACTATAAAATCAAATAAGTCAGCACTTTACAATTAATAGGGGGACAACATGGACAAGGCTGGGAGAGGAAGTGTGAAAGCAGAGAGGGAAAGAAGGTGAAGGAAGAGTCAAGGGGGAGGAGGAAGGGAAAGGAAATCTGGATTGGCCATTAGGACCTTGGGTGTTCCCGAGTCAGATGTTTCTAAAAATGGAACCCAGATCTCTTCAAATCTGTGTAGTTTATCCTTGTGGCAGAAAGTGACCCTTTCTTTGACGGCTAAGTCAGAGACCTCAGAATAGCTTTATTCTGTGCAATTAATTTGGTAATGAATCCTGTTCACATACCACCAGAGGCATGTTGTGCAGACACTAAGAATTAGCTTTTTCAACTCTGTAAAATCATTTGCCTGTTGATTATAGTAGGAAGAGAGCCTGAGACATAAGCCCTTCTACTAGAGACCTGGTATGTGGCAGGACCTGCTCATAGAATCCGTCAAGAACAGGAATAATATTGTAGAAATACATCTTTATACCCTGATACACATTCCTAAGAAGTGTATCTCAGAGGGGGGAATGAAAAGTCATTCACTGAGCTGCGTCCATTGTCTCGGGTATACATGTCTTAGTATCCTCGTAGAGCTGTCAGGTGCTATTACTGTGCTTTGTCAACAATAAACCTGGCCTGGTGCTTTCATACCTTAATGGATCTTGTGGTCATTGGGTGATTCACTCAAGGTCTGCTGTGCCAGCTGTCTTTTGTGCAGAGCTGGGGCAGCACATAGGAAAAACTCACACACACAGCCGAACATCTAGCCACATTGATCATAGCTGCTCTCAGGAACCCTGAATTCTGTGCTAAAGAGAGACCAAACCCGACTTTTAAAGGCTCTTTTTATCCCCCAGAGATGATGGATTGATTAAGCCCTAGAAGTATTTGTTTCTGAAGACATTAAAAAACTATACAATACCAGAGCCTGCAGTCCCCTTACACACACAGCCCTCATTGGCTTCAGTGTCAGGACTGGGCCCTAGAGAAGAAAGAGTGAACAGTAAAATGTTTCAAAAAATGATTCCACAAGAATAGAGGAAACATTTTTCCCCCTTAGATTGAATCATGTGTTTTAAGCATGATCAAACATGTTAAGCTAAGTTTTGTATTTCTTCATTGGGTACAACTACAAACATGAGCATGATAAAGAAGCAAGATTCCCAGATAGATTTTTCTATACCAAAAAGAAGAAGTAAAAGCAACTGCAGTGTAAGCTTCATGATATTGTCCTGCAGCTTTCAGAGTAGCATCCATGTTAGTCTGTATCTGCAAAAAGAAAAGGAGGACTTGTGGCATCTTAGAGACTAACAAATTTATTTGAGCATAAGCTTTTGTGAGCTACAGCTCACTTCATCGGATGCATGCAGTGGAAAATACAGTGGGGAGATTTTATATACACAGAGAACATGAAACAATGGGTGTTACCATACACACTGTAATGAGAGTGATCAGGTAAGGTGAGCTATTACCAACAGGAGAGGAAAAACAAACAAAAACAAAACAAAAAAATCTTTTTTAGTGATAATCAAGGTGGGCCATTTCCAGCAGTTGACAAGAACGTGTGAGGAATGGCTGGGGGAGGGGGAATAAACGTGGGGAAATAGTTTTGCTTTTTTGTAATGACACATCCACTCTCAGTCTTTATTCAAGCCTAACTTAATGGTGTCCAGTTTGGGAATTAATTCCAATTCAGCAGTCTCTCGTTGGAGTCTGTTTTTTTGTTGAAGAATTGCCACTTTTAGGTCTGTAATCGAATGACCAAAGAGATTGAAGTGTTCTCTGACTGGTTTTTGAATGTTATAATTCTTGATGTCTGATTTGTGTCCATTTATTCTTTTACGTAGAGACTGTGCAGTTTGGCCAATGTACATGGCAGAGGGGCATTGCTGGCACATGCTGGCATATATCATTGGTAGATGTGCAGGTGAACGAGCCTCTGATAGTGTGGCTGATGTGATTAGGCCCTATGATGGTGTCCCCCTGAATAGATATGTGGACACAGTTGGCAACGGGCTTTGTTGCAAGGATAGGTTCCTGGGTTAGTGGTTCTGTTGTGTGGTGGGTGGTTGCTGGTGAGTATTTGCTTCAGGTTGGGGGGCTGTCTGTAAGCAAGGACTGGCCTGTCTCCCAAGATCTGTGAGAGTGGTGGGTCATCCTTCAGGATAGGTTGTAGATCCTTGATGATGCGTTGGAGAGGTTTTAGTTGGGGGCTGAAGGTGATGGCTAGTAGTGTTCTGTTATTTTCTTTGTTGGACCTGTCCTGCAGCTGTATCTCATCACTGCTGACCAATGTTGTCTCATTGTTTCCTTGTGCTTCCCCATCTGTATCAGAGCTGGATGAAATGATCTGCACTAAACTTTTTTAGGTGAAAAATGCAGATTTGGAGACATTGGAACATTGTGAATTTGTGTAAATTTTGCCAAATTATAGTGGTTGGTAAAAAAAACCACCTAATTTTTTTTAAAAAGTCAGGAAAAAATAAATATTTTGTTTTCATATTTTCAAAATAAAGTGTTTTGACATTTGATTAGAAATGACTTATTTCAAAATGTCCTTCAAGTATTGGCAAACCTTCTGTCTCATATTGGCAGTAGCAAGTAGGGCTGGGTTCAGGCCTCAGGGCATATTAAAAAAATAAAATATATTTAAAATGGTCAAAATCATAATGACATATTTTGATGTTGTCAAAACAAAATATTTTGTTCATTTTGAATGGATTTTTCTTCAACTTTTCAATTCTCCAAAAACTTTTAAAGTAATTTTTGGTTTGATCCAAAACAATTTTTTAAAGTTCTTTGGAATTGCCAGTGAACTGAAAATTCTGTTATTCACCTGATTGTAGTCTGGATCCTTAGATTCAGGCTGAACTTATTTTGTAAGTTCTTTAGGGCTGGGGCCATCTTTTTATTCTGTGTTTGTACAGCACCTAGCACAAGGAGGTCCTGATCATGGTTCCACAATGCAAATAATATTTATAATAACAATATTCAGAAAGCTGAATATTTGCAAAGAATAAACTATTTGACCATTGGGTATTTGTAAGCTTGCACTTCAGAACTAGAGTTAAAAATTAGAGGGAATTTACAAATATCACAGAGAATTCCAGTTAGTCAATCAGTGGCTAGATTTAAGCAATCTGCATTCAAGTCCCACCCAACAATTAATTTTACGTAGTGTCCATCAGTAGTAAGAAACAATAAGAATAATGAACATGACAATAATAATCAGGGATCCTAGATTTCCATAACAAAATACATCAAAATTCTGATAAACAAAACCCCATAAAAATCTGTGTTTTTCGGCACTTAAAATGAAACGCTGATCTTTGGTTTCTCTAGCCACTATATATAGATAGGTATCAGCTGAACACAATGTTTTATTGATATACTTATTTTAATCAAGTTCAAAGCTTACCAGTGCAATCAATCATTACAATAAAAGTAAATTAATAGAATGATCCAGTCAAAGTGCATTGTTTCTTTACTGTTGTCAATGTCTCTGCTGCTTTAGCCTCTTGTTTTCATTTCTTTTCATTCAGTTTATGTTTAGAGCTTTCCATGTGTTCTACATTTGTCTGCCTTCAAACATAATCTACAGCCTTGCTGCATACAGTACTGAAGAGCAGATTACCATCAACGTGAAATTTATCCTTGTAAACTCAGTGACACAGGCTTTAAAAATCACCCCTAAAGTTTTCAGCATCTTTTCATAACTTTAATTACTCACATCTGGAGGCTGAGGTGAAATTTGAGATGCATTAAAACATGAACCCTCTATATGCTGTTGAATAACCTCTATATGCTGGAAGCAGTTTATTGGCTTATGTTTAGCTATGTAAATTTAATGTGCATTCAAAAAACCAACCACAAGAGTGGGGAGGTTATGCGCATTGAATAAGGGACACTGGTACTTTCAGTAAAATTTAGTAAATAATTAATGTTTTTGTTTTTTCACACGGTAACCATGCCTCTGTGGGTCACAACTGGGAATACCAAATTCAGGACAAACTGCTGAGAAATAGGGTAGATACACCCCAAAACTGGAGGTTATTCTGCCATGAGATATACCAAACCAACAGCAAAAAAAAAACCTTATGTTTCACCACACTGGATAACAAGAAGTCATAAAAGCAGTTTCCTTAGGCATTCCAGTCCTTGTATCACCACAAAAAACACTACAGGTAAAGATGAGTGGTTCTTTAAAACCAGTTTAATCAAACAAAGGATCTTCTGATCCCAAAGGACCAGCCACACACCCAGGTCAATATACAACTCAGGTCTTACCCAAAAATCATGCTATTGTGAATCCTTTAATATCTAAAAATCTAAAGGTTTATTTATAAAAAGAAAGGTAAAAGTTAAAATTGGTTAAAGGAATCAAATACATACAATAATTGCAAAGGTCTTGGTTCAGGCTTGTAGCAGTGATGGCTTACAATTGCTGATGGCTTACAACTGCTGCCTTAAGTCAAGTGTCTGCTTGCTTCCAAATCATTAGAAGGTCCTCAGTCCCTTGGTTAGAATGCTCCCATTAGTATAATTCCATATTCCAGAGGTTTGAGCATGAAAGAGGCAAAATGAAGGCATTTCCAGGGCCTTTTATAGCTTCTGCCATGTGGAGGGAAACCCATTGTTTCAAACAAAGCCCTCAGCACAGCTAGTGGAAAAGCACAGGTGACAAGATAGTGTTTGGAGTCACATGGGCAAGTCACATGTCCATGCATGATTCTGCTTGGACACAGTAGAAGCTATTACCTATACCTCAAACAGCACATTGACAGGAAAGTCCATTCAGTGTAGTTGGGCGTCTTCCATTGTGAGCTAAATGTTCCTTGATGAGTCACTTAATTTGACTAGTCCCTCCAAGATGTGCTGGCTAACTACCTTGTGGGTGTTACCACAGGAGCAAACATTTTGAAATACAGGTATAGAACCAACAGTCATAACTTCAAATAACAAAATGGTACAGGCATACAAATAGCATAATCATAATCAGCAAATCATAGCCTTTCTATTGACACCTTACCTGACACACTTTGTACAAGATTCGTTGCAATTATATAACAGTGGTAGCAACAATGATTTGCATGATCATAGTTTAATCAGATAACATCACACACATTGTAAAAACTACAGATTCTCTGTAAAAACGCAAATTCTATATTTTTCCCACAGCAAATGAATTTTCAGATCTCTGATAATAATGTCAAGTGTTAAGATTTTTGAAGGTCATGCTTCTCTAGGCTTCTCAGCATATCCCTTTCTTAGCTGTATGTATTTTTCAGATTGAAAACTCTTCAAAGAAGGGTCTTCTTTCTGTCTTTCTTTCTCTTGTATTGCTTCATGCACATAGTTGGCACTCAAATAATTTGACCTTAGATATGCTAAAGATATAATAGATATATATAGATATAATAGATATAATAGATAATAGATATAATAGATATAATAGATAATAGATATGCTAAAGAATTCTTCACGTGGGCCCCAATTAGCAGTGTATTTAAGCACATACTTAATTTAAGCATGTAAATATTCCCATTAACTTCAAAATTGGGCACATACCTTAGTATCTAGCTGAACTGGGGCCTTGGTTCGCATGATGAAGATGCTTGGGAGGAATTTGCTATCAGACAAAAATGTGCTGACAGACAAAATTGTCATTGTACGCACACTGTTGTCACTTTTCGACATTGAAATATGTATTTAAATAAGTCCCCTAAAGAATTAAATAGTCTTTTAGTTTTGACACATGAAGTGTTTGTTTGGGGAAGAGGCAAAAATGCAGGCATATTTATCTTCCTAGGTATATCTGTGAATCTAAGGATTTTATATAGCCACCGAAAGTGGTTCACGATATTATGATTATTTATACTGAGTTACTATCCAAAAGACACTTTCTAAAAATATATGACGACAATTCCTGCTCTGAAGAGCTTGCAGCAGTGCAGCCTGAAAAAATACTCCCGTCCAAAATATTACATAAACAAAAAGAGAACAAAGAAGGGGGGAAAGTATTACAATATATAAAAACATAGTGGTCAGGCTACCTGCATTTATATAGGCATTCAATTTGGCCATCCAGCAATGTAAAATGGCTTGTGGATAGTACAAGTGATAGAGGACTGGATGGGTCAGTACTGGGACATAGAGACCTACACCTATTGGTTGCTGGTTTTTAGGCTGTCAATATAGCACATGTCTAGAACAATAAAATTCATTTTTTAAAACATAACATTACAACATAAGCATATTTTAAGTATACAAATAAAGTTTCTTGTTTGACAGAGATTGTTCTCTCTTTTACTAGACCTACTGAGGATCATCTCAGTCTTCATCAGAGTAATTTAGATTAACTCTCGATTGTTAGAGCACTACTTTCCCAGGAGAAATGTGTGTATCTAAACACAGCTGATTGTGTTTCAAATCAATGGATATTTTTTCCTGCAAAAAAACTCAACCTCCACTTATCTCTGAGCCAAAATTTTCTCCTGGGGTCTAGTGCTTGCTACTGCTGGCCCTGAGCTCTGCCAATAGAGCCAAAGATTATTTTGCAGCAGAAAGTAAATTAAATCTAAATTTTAAAATAAGGAAAGTTATTGATGTTTGCCTGCTGCAGTAAACACAGCACATTTGTTTCAAATAAGGAAGAAAATGTGGAAACTTCAATATGCTGCACATACAGATGACATTTATATAGAATAATCATCTTTGACTCAGAGAAAGGAAGCAGAACTGTACAAACAAGAGAGTGTTTGATACTTAAAACCAACCCTGACGTCTACACAGCAAATACACCTGGAAATGTTGTTGATCTAGAGTACTGCAGGTAAATTTCTCTTAAGTTCCAAATGGGAGATCTTGATTCGAATATTCTGCCCTCCCTACATGAGCAGAATTCCTCAATCCAGTGATCTATACAGATTTTGAAAGGGCAGCATATTGAAGTCAAGATTTTCCAAGCATAGATGAAAGGAGAATTTCCCTCAAGTTGAAAAAATAGCATGTCAATAATAATAATAATAATAAAATAATAATATTAAGAAAGAAAAATGATTCCTGATAGATATCTTAAATTAAGCAATACAAACTGGAAATAAAAAGTCCCCTCCCCCCCGCAGTGTGTGTACTGTATTATAGGCAACATACATATTAATATGTATTGTTCTTTGCCTTACATTTTGTCAAATGTTAACATTTTGGGCTGAAATTTCCTATCCTTGGAGTCCTCAGTATGACTTTTTCCTCAAAATCTTCGGTTCAAGATAGCCAGACAATTACCAAAGTTAGCAAAAAACCAGGCAGTTGTATCAGCATAAAGAAAATGTTTCCCCACCATTTTTTTTTTTTTTTGGAACAGTTGGATAATTTGATACTAGCTATGAGCCAGGGAGAAACAAGAGACATCAGAAAGTGAAGTTGTTTCCTTATCGTTCTTGTCTATGATTGAACAAAAATGAAAATTGTTCAACTCCAAGCAGTTTAGTTTGCAAAATTTGTTTCCCTGTGAGGACAAAAAACCATAAGCAAATTGTATATTTTCTTCACTTACTAATGAATCAAAGTTAAAGAAAAAAAAGACAAACCCAGGTTTTGATTGCAAGTCAAACTTTCCCCACGGCTCTCATGAATATCAGATAAAAGATGTTTGGAGTAAATATATTTAAAGTAGGCTTTCAAAAGATTATTTGATTTGGCATGTGTTTGTTGTGATTTATATATGAGACTATTGTGATATGGCTTCTGGAGCTCGGTTTTACGTTAAGGAAATGATTAACAGACAATTTTATTTATTTTTTAAATTACCTCTACAATGCTTGGTGTAAGATTTTTAAAAATATACTGCATAAAACTATTATGCACACTTAAAAAACAGTCTTCATTTTGATTTTTTTCAATCACATAACAACCTAGCCACTACATGGTTGTACTTAAACTGTTTTGTCATTATCTTTTTATCCTATATACACCATGTAATCTTCAAAGACCTGAATTAGCATGGTTTTGCAGATCAGTGTAATAGAATTTCCATGAACTTGCATTGCTATTACTCTACTGCTGTCTTGTAATTTTAATATGGTTCAGCATCCATTGCATTACATTGTTATATTGTCAACATTTTGAAAATGCAGAATGATCTTCAAGGACACTCACTCAGTGATATTGTTTTAATCTTCCCTGATTGTATGGATTTTTTTTGCCATCGTATTAACGCTACTTATGAAAAGTAACTTCTGACCATGCTCAGACTTTTTTTTCAAAATGCTAAAAAATAAGAAAGACTATTTGAAGAGTTTCAGGTGCAGTATCACTAAAGAAGTAGGTTGGGCACTTTGACATCGAAACAGAACACTAATACAAAATCTCTGAGAGTGTCATTTCAAATGTACTGTGCAGCCCCGAAAGCAGAATTTTTGAAAATGATGTTAAGTGTTGAGGAGAGATGACTGGCCATCAGTGTGACATTATTCCAGTAATAAACTGTTGCAGTTGTAGGACTGATGCAAAAAGTAATATTCCCTCTTTCTCCATAAACTTTCTGCAAATTGCCACCTAAGTCTAGAGTTACTGATACTTCTTCGCCCTATTGGTTTTGGGGAAATGGACCACAGAGAGATGTTAGGTTTCAGAGAAGCAGCTGTGTTAGTCTGTATTTGCAAAAAGAAAAGGAGGACTTGTGGCACCTTAGAGACTAACACATTTATTTGAGCATGAGCTTTTGTGAGCTACAGCTCACTTCATCAGATGCATGCAGTGGAAAATTATTAAGTTTTCCTCCAAATATTTTTACATTTCTTTTCAAAGCTGAATACTACTGTGACAACTAGAAGCAATGAAATTTATGTCTCTGCCTGTGTTTGTACATCCCGTGGGAGGCAAAATACCACAATTCAGTCATAATTTTTTCTGCTGCTAGTGAAAGAGCCAGGTCATGGTTTCCCCATTCATAAAAATAGTATTAATATTGTCTATATTCTCACTTTCAATGTCATTTCCGTGAGGACAACTTCAGGAGAAATTAATGAAACAATCCCAGCCAACTTTTAAATCCATTTATTTTTTATTAAAATAGCTGTTATGTAAACATGTTAAAAGTGAATACCCATTCAGACAAAATACATGCTACTGCTGATGCTGATCTTTAACTGTAACAACTATAAGTACTGTGCACTAGAGAAATATTTGGCAAGGTTCTGGTAATGCACAGTGCAAAGAATAAAAATAATTCAATTAAAGCATTGCAAAACAAATTAGAAGGCCAATCAAAATACTTCAGTGATGGCAGGAAGGTTGAATTACAGATGCTGCTGCAGTTTATGGTAGGGGCAGAATGATGAGTTCCTCAATGAAAAGAGAGATAAATAAAATCATAAATGAGCATCCATTTTTAGAGAAAAACGTGAAAGGGGATGCTGAATTCAGCTTACTTGACACAGTTGGGAAAAAAACACCCAGTCCATACAGCATGAAAGAGTCTGGTCCTCTGATGAAGACTAGATTACACAGGTCTTTCTGTGAATTTGAGGGAAGGTTTTGCAAAAACTTAATGGAAGTACTTTATATACAGGGGTCCCTTGTCACCAGGACAGCATAGCACAGAATATGAAGAGACTGGGTGGATCAAATTCTGCTCTGAGTCATACTGGTGTAAATCTTGCTTAACTCCACGCATGTCAATGGGGTTACACCAATTTTATACTGGTATAAATAAGAGCACAATATGGGTACGTATATTAACTAATGTTTTGTAGGTCAACAAGACAATTTGTGCATTAAATGCATGTGTGAATGTATGTGACTATGGGAAAAAAACCCTAGTCTTTAGTGACTTCTCAAGGGACTGACAGATTGGCTTCTTAA
Organism: Lepidochelys kempii; assembly: GCF_965140285.1. NCBI lineage: Eukaryota > Metazoa > Chordata > Testudines > Cheloniidae > Lepidochelys > Lepidochelys kempii. The sequence continues at coordinate 64,187,139 of NC_136382.1, forward strand.
TGCCATCTAACAAAAGTTACAAAATGATAATTTTCTTTACTAAAGACCAAAAAACAAAAAAACAAACCCCAAACCAAAAAACCCATTATGTACATGCATACTCTATGAATATTTACAATAAGTTTTTTTTAAAGTTCTTTTTTGTCATATGTTCCAATTGGCTCCATCTTTCCCCTCAATTACCATTAAAATATATTTCTATATAGGTATTTGTAGGATATCTCAAAATGGTATTTCCACAGTTCTTAGTGGCAGAGTTTCCAAAAGGGAGACAGAGATGATGAGGGGGAAGGAGGATTTTTGCTGCTGTTCTTAACATTTATTTTATAGTTAGCTGACTGTAGCCCCAATTCTTCAACATCTTGCACGTGGATAGATTGTTGTGCCTAGGTAATTGTCATTGACAGAGATGCTCCATACATGTATTACAGTCTGACTGCATGCAAGAAATCACAGGTTCAGATCCTGATTAGGTATAGTTTCCATATTTACCCTTTCTTCTGTATATCATCTCTTCACATGATGTGTGTGTTAATGCTTTGGCCCATTCTTTAATTCTCATTCTATGTGTTGATATTTTTGTAGCTATTTGGATACGTTATCTATTGTATTTAGTCCTGTTGTCCCCTGTTAGCAGTATTTCTCTCTGAAGTATTTCCATGTTTATTACGGTTTTCATTTTCTCAGTTGTTATTTGTTTTGTTTTGTTTTTTAAAGGCTCTGAAAGTAATCCTGAAACAGGAAACTATTTGTAACACATACCACCAAAAAAACAATACTTCAGAGATAAAAGTTCAGATTGTATCCAAAACTGCATAGGAATTCCCAATGACTAATCTATCATCTGTCAAGAAGGGACTAACTTTTTTGGTTTGATTTTGGATATTATTTACTGTGAATCTTAGTCTTGTTGCTAGCGGTGACATATATGATACCACGATGCATTACAAATGAGTAGGTAGACAGACAGCAACTCATTGGCATATGTTTCTTAGTTGCTCCTTTCTAGTGCAGTCTATTAAAATCAGAAAATAAAACAATAAAACTGAAGAGGCAACTGTGTTGCAACAGGGAAATTGCAGTACTCTTTAAACAGTGACTGATTTATCTATCTTCGGGTTATGCTGCACTTATTATACCACTGACAAACAGGAAACACTACATACTAACCACTCTGTAGTCAGATTTTGTGGGCATTATACAACCTCTTTTGTATAAGGGGCTAGGTCTAAAACGATAGATTAGATACAGATGTACACACAGGTGTTTTGGGGAACTTAGTCATGATTTATAACTGTCCTTGGAAAATATTTACACATACAAACCCTTCTATTACCGCATGACTGGGCCCTGGTTTTGTTCTTTGCTACTTCCGCACTAAACCAGACCATTAATATAAACATAAATCAAGAGAAGGAGTAGTCCACACCTACATGGAACGATCAATAACAGATGGAGAGTATAATAGAGAAGAACATTTGAAGTAAATAAAGCTACCAATTCTGGAGGAGAACACACAGTCTGGCCCCTGGGGAAGGTATGAGAGCATTATAACATGGTTTTGATTCTATGGATACATTTCTAATCATAACTACGTATAAAGCTTTCATGATCTTTTAGGACTCAGTCCTGCAAGGTGCCATGCGTCTGCAGCCCACATGGAATTTAGGGTCTCAGTTTCTTACAGAGTTAGGCCATGTATGTACATGCCTAGTAACAATGATTATCTGAGAAGCCACCCCCCCCCCAAAAAAAAATCTATTCAGCCATTCTAACAAAGTCACAATCTGCTGGTTTTAAATGAACAAGATGGATCTGGTGAATTATCCAACACATCTAAAGTTATGAGATTTCTGGGAATTTTTCAAATAAACTCAGTTGTGATGTTGCTCTGAGAGTGACCAGTTTCTCTACTTTTATTCACATGGGCCCAAATCTTGCAACCTTTAGCAAGGCAAGACAACCGTGAAGTCAGTGGGAGTTTTGCCTGAGTAAGCACCTCAATGATTGGCTCTAGTTTTTTTATAACATTAAAATTTAAAAAATAATATGCCTGGCTTTTAGTGGTCCTGTAACTTATTTTCACTTTGTGCCTGAGCAAAATTGTGCACACAATCACCTCTGCACGTCATTTTCTTTATTAATAATTATTATTATGGTGACCTATAGTGCCAGTCATGGAAAGGGTTTCCATTGTGCTCGTCTCTGCACACAATTTGAATGAACAGAATTCCTTTCTAAAAAAGCTTAGTGTTCACATATACCAAAAGACAAAAGCTGGGGAAGGATAAGGTAATGTTGACAGATTATGCTTGGTATAATAAGCAGCAGTGCCAGCAAACCTACTGTTGAGCCATTGTGGCGTGTTTTTTAAACGTGATCACACAAATGTTAGTGTTCAAAAAGTTTATGCACAGCTTATTTTGCACAAATTTCAAATTTTTTTATTTTGTCGTTCTGCAACTTTTCTAAAATTGAGGAATAGAAAAAAAAAGGAAACGAGAAAGTAAAAAGGGAAAAGTATTTCTTTCTATTGCATTCATTGGCTAAAAAAGGTGAAGATGAAAAACAAAAATCTGAAAGTTCAGAATTTCAACGTTTTGAGTATGTTTTGGTTTTCAAAAATTGAAGCAAACCAGAAAGGTTCCAGTTTATTTCACAATTTCCCATAGAAAAAAATAATTGAAGATGACATTTTTCTCAGGACAAATTTCATGTTTGACAAAACTTAATTTTTCAGTGAGAAAATATTTCAGTCAAAAAATTTCAGCTAGTCCCACCCAGTCAGAGTGACAGTTTTACTTCTTAAGTTAACCATCTATGTGAAAAGAATGAGGAGTACTTGTGGCACCATAGAGACTAACATATTTATTTGAGCATAAGCTTTTGTGGGCTAAAACCCACTTCATCGAATGCATGCAGTGGAAAATACAGTAGGAAGATATTTTATTATATGTATATACACACACACAGAGAACATGAAAAATATGGGTGTTGCCATATCCACTATAATGAGTTAAGGTGAGCTATTATCAGCAGGAGAAAAAAACCCCCTTTTGTAGCGATAATCAGGATGGCCCATTTCCAAAAGTTGACAAGAAGGTGTGAGGAACAGTAGGGGGGAAAATTAGCATGGGGAAATAGTTTTTACTTTGTGTAATGACCCATCCACTCCCAGTCATTATTCAAGCCTAAGTTAATTGTATCCAGTTTGCAAATTAATTCCAATTCAGCAGTCTCTCGTTGGAGTCTGTTTTTGAAGTAATCGAGTGACCAAAGAGATTGAAGTGTTCTCTGACTGGTTTTTTTTAATGTTATAATTCTTGATGTCTGATTTGTGTCCATTTATTCTTTTATGTAGAGACTGTGCAGTTTGGCCAATGTACATGGCAGAGGGGCGTTGCTGGCACATGATGGCATATATCACGTTGGTGGATGTGCAGGTGAACGAGCCTCTGATAGTGTGGCTGATGTTATTAGGCCCTATGATGGTGTCCCCCTGAATAGATATGTGGACACAGTTGGCAACGGGCTTTGTTGCAAGGATAGGTTCCTGGGTTAGTGTTTTTGTTGTGTGGTGTGTGGTTGCTGGTGAGTATTTACTTCAGGTTCGGGGGCTGTCTGTAAGCAAGAACTGGCCTGTCTCCCAAGATCTGTGAGAGTGAGGGATCGTCCAGTCAGAGAACACGTCAATCTCCCTGGTCACTCGATTACAGACCTAAAAGTTGCAATTCTACAACAAAAAAACTTCAAAAGCAGACTCCAGTCTGCTTTACTGCAGGGAATGGACTAGATGAGCTCTCGAGGTCCATACACAGTAATTGAAAGATTGCAGTCCAATGACACAGAGATAAATTGGAAAGTAAGGAAATTCTGAACTGGAAAAGTACTAAAAAGAGCTGTGTAAATTGGCTTTTGCTAAGTATTTTTTTTAAAATGTATTGTTTATTATGATAGTGCCTAAGGTCCAACCAAGAATAGGGATCTCATCGTACTAGGCACTGTACAAACACAGAGTAGTAAACAGTCCCTGCCTCAAAGAATTTACAATTTAAATAGGCAAAGAAAGACAGTGTTGGGAAAGGGGATATGAGACACAAGTGGAATGATCAATATGATTTTGGGGAGGGACATTAAGGGGGTTTGCCAGGAGGGATATGCTAAATGGAAAGAAGACCGAGAATGGAGGGCGGTGAGGGAACATGGCAAGGGAGGAAAAAGAAGGGTATAAAGGGCAGGTGGAGTGAGTCTGAAATGAAGAGATGGAGGGAATGAATGTGTGAGAGAGGGTTGGAGCAAACAGCCAATCAGAACAAGGCAGAAAATGGTCACCCCTGCACAAATCTGGGTCCAGGGCAGTCCTGGGGAGAAAGGGGTGGTCCTGTCTGGGCCCCATCTTTCTCCTGCCCCAGTGCTGCAGTATCACACAGTCACATGTAGCCGTGATTTGGTTCAGATTTTAAAGAATCAAGGGGTTAATTGGTAGATTTTTACATAAACTGGGTGCAGTTGTAAATAACTATACAAGGTGCAATGCGATGGAGAATCAGACCAATTGTCTATCGCAGGCCTGTTAGAAGGATATTAAGCAAAGTACCATTCAGCTCCTTGCTACTTTTGTAATTCAGTTAAATGCAGACTTTCAAAGCTGAGTTATACACCTTCCAAAAGAGGCATTAATAACGGCAATACTGACAAGCAGCCTTAAGTATAGCCATAGGAATAACACTATAATTCATTATTACAGATGGCTGAAGACTGAATGCTCTTTGCATTGGATTTGACACAAACACTACAAATCTTGCCAGCCCAAGATTGTGATTTGTTTGTAACATTTTAATTTGGTATTTATATAGTAAGGTTTAAGAACTATTGAGATCAGCGTCTTTTGAAACAATTGTGTTTCGTACAGAGGCCTCTGCAGAGATTATAACATTTAATTTCCACCCATGGAAAGTTAATTCTTTGTCTTTTGAGTCACGAGTTAAAGTGCATGAACTGTAGTATCAATGGCTGCTCTTTTGACACTGACTGCGTTACAAAAAATGTTTCAGGTGCTCTGAAAAGTCGATAAACGTAATAACTCAACAATGCGAGGAACGTAGCGATCCTTTCACACTGCAAAACTCTTGGGATCCTTTTAATCATCATATTTAAAGTGTTAGTTTAATCTAATGGATACATCCTGGTGGCAGCAGGGCAAAAAAGCCAGACCCAAAGATCTGGCCCTACATCAGAGACTGCTGGCAAATATTCCTCCTCATGCTCTGGTAACATTTCCAAGGGCACTGAAGTGCCTAAGTCACTTAAGTGTCATTTTCAAATTGCACTTAGGAGCAAGATTCTCTACCGCTTTGCATTCCCTGCCAGTGGAATATAAAACACTATCCAATCAGCATGCTAGTGTTTAACATCTACTTTGAACGGGTGTAAATGACTGCCAATGAGCCTGAATCTGATCTAAATTATTTTGGTGTAAATCAAGAGTAGCTCCAGAGAAGTTAGTTGATGGAGTCACACCAGTGTAAAATTGGTTTGAGATCAGAATCAGGACCTTTTAGCTCAGAAACGTCAGTGGAATTACTCTTGATTTTACACCAGTGTCACTTGGATCAGTCAGGTCCTGTGTATGCAAGTAGACTAGCCATTATCCAGTCAGTGGTACACACAACACATACCTTACACACAACCTCGAACATTACAATCTGTGGTTTGCATCTCTTGAAAGGAGCATTTGCCAGGATGCTGCAGTTATCCAGTAATTCAATGTTTACTATCTGTGATAATGGTTTCCCATATAAAGTTAAAGCCATCTAAGGGATGCCTTTTGACTAATAGTGCAGCACAATAGAGGGTTTTATGCATATTGTAGAGAGGAAATGAATAGTTAATGGTAAAGGGATGCAGAGCCTTTCACTTCTAGCTCACTAATGCATCTACATCTATCTTTAACCGACAATTTCAGATCAGCTACCTGTCATCATATGGTTAAAGTCTAGGTTCTAGTGGACAGGTGTCTGGCTCATAAAAAGAAAAGGAGTACTTGTGGCACCTTAGAGACTAACAAATTTATTTGAGCATAAGCTTTCGTGAGATACAGCTCACTTCATCGGATGCCACAAGTACTTTTCTTTTTGTGGATACAGACTAACACGGCTGCTACTCTGAAACCTGGCTCATAAAAATTACTGATATAAATATCCATTCTTGCTGTAACCCCAGTAGAAAAGCTAACTGGCCTGATCTTATGGGTGCTGAACACCTCACAGATTCAGGTGAAAAATAGGCAGGGAAAATAGACAGATCTTTTCACTTGTAACGGCGATCCCTTTCCTCAGGGTTGGGGCACACTCAGAGGTTGGGCTGATGGAAGCTTACATTCCTGGCACCAATGTTTTAACTGGTTTGTGGGTAAACTGAAGACTTCAGTCACCCCTGCCAAACTGGTAGAATTCTAAGGATCAACTGATTAAAAGAAATTTTAAATTTTAAAATTAAAAGAAATTTCATCCAACTGATTAAAATAAATATGCAAATTACTCAATCTGCTAAATACAGTACCTGTGAAACAAGTTTTATTTGCACTTGAAAAGACTCTAACCCCCTAGTTCTTAGTGGGGGTAACACAGCTGGGAAACATTTAGAGTTAGAGATTAGACAATAAAAATAAAAGGGCTTTAACGTTTTTTGGCAGTCAGACATTGGAAAAAATACTCATTAAGCCTACAGATAGAAATATAAAAAATACTGAAATGTATAATCTATCAGAGTTCAAGGCTTCCCTTGAGAAAATTGTTAGAAATCTGGTTCAGATACTCCAGAGAAAAGACTTCAAATAAGGATAATATCAGTAGAGAAGATTCATAAGGTGTCTGTGAGTTCAGCCTAAGGTAAAATGCCTAGTGAAGTTATATTTCCTGTGGAATCGTATTCAGTGTTCCAGGATAATATTACACCATTTGTGTTGCAATCTATACTGTATGTGGAAATAAGAGTTTTTTCCCCACCTGCAGTTTAAAAAACATAGACATTACTTTTTTTTAAAGCATGAATCATCTTTATATTTAATTAGTTGCCAAACCAAAATGCTATTAAGAATTTTAGCCTTTAATGCAATAGGTATCTCTGATAATTCCCCTTACACAAATAAATGCAGTTAGAATGCTGCAGAACAGCCAGTTTTCATTCTGTAAGGGTTTTTGAGAAAGTTAGGGATTTTGCACAAACATATCCTAGTCTATATTCTCTTTCCTAAACTAAATACACATATAAATAGTAAAATAAAGTTAATGAGAAAACAGCTGCTGAAAATCTAAAGAAAACAAGAGCTGGGAAATTTGTGCTGTTGAATCAGAAAGAAATTCAAACTAGCCAGCTCAAGATTTACAAAGCTGCTGACAGAAATAGCAATGGGCAGAGCAAAATCAACATGAAGAAGACAGAATGGTATTGGTAACAGGATTCCTATCCTTTCACCTGTGGATCAGCAGTTCAAATCGAGTCCAGATAGGAGATGACCAAAGATCAATCAAGGGCCGATGACTAATGTAAAATAAATCGGTAATCTCACTCTAGCTCCTAGTTGAGAGATTTTCGCCACTACTATTGGTCCCTTTGCAACAGTCTCAAAGAAGGCATAAAATAAAAGGAAATTGAACTACTAATCCCTAGAGGTAGGGATTCCAGGTGAGAATTGAGGCACATTATCTAGGTGATATGGGAAAGTTTACCATGCCATTGGCCATACCGCATCTTTTCTGTGGATAACTAGAGAGTTAGGGAGTGTGGAGTGTGCACTGCATGTTTCCTTTTCCTTGGAGGTGATGGTAGTCACTACAAGTGCACAACATATGTCTGGGGCTCCATGCAATTTCAAGAGGTACCACCAACTGAGGGGACGAGCTAAGGATAAGATGATCTAGGATAAACAAGCTCCCCTGGAAAACCTGCATAGCTCCTCGAGGACATTTTAGGGGAGATAATGCTAATGAGAAGAAGATTAATTTCCAACTTGAGTCTTCTGCCTGGCTTGTGTTGGGAGGTAGCGTGCAACCAAGGATGAGGACAACCCACAGACCCTTCAGCTCCAGACAGTGAGAATCTGACATCCACTCTCCCTGTGCCAGGCAGGGGAGAATGAGTCAGGTTTTCTGCGCCATACAGCATTCCACACCAGCAAAATACTTTGTAACTTGGTGTTTTCCCCACAGAAAAGGAATGATTTGGTTCACAGAGATTGAAAAGAAAAGATTTATATTCCTGTTGCCTCCAGACAAAAAATGTTTCAGAGACACAGAGATAAGAGGGCAGCGAGGGGATGGTGACCTGAGGGATAGATATTTTTCAAAGAAACCCAAAGCATAAACATTAAAAAAGAAGTTTGCTTTATTTAAGAAAGGGGAATATCCAAATTGCATTTTTAAATATGACTTCTCTATCAGTTCAACTAATTCCCCATTAGATCATGAGCCTGATTTACCAGGAAACTTCTGAGAAATAAATAGTGAAAGTACTTGATAAGCTGATTTCCCTCCAAGCTCAGCAAGCTACAACAGTAAGTAATCAGTAAGCACTTTATGCACACCAACGGGATCTAGTTTCATTGAGACTAATGAGTTACTTCTTTGTCACTATGCAGAGCAGACCCCCAAAAGTTTTATACTGCACATTCATAGATTCTAAGGTCAGAAGGGACCACTGTGATCTTTAGCCTGACCTCCTCTATAGCACAGGCCATAAAACTTCCCCAAAATAATTCCTAGAGCATATATTTCAATGTTATAAAATCATGACTGGTTTGGAGAAAGTAAATAAGGAAGTGTTATTTACTCCTACTCACAAGAACTAGGGGTCACCAAATTAAATTAATAGGCAGCAAGTTTAAAACAAACAAAAGGAAGTATTTCTTCACACAACACACAGTCAACCTTTTGAACTCCTTGCCAAAGGATGTTGTAAAGGCCAAGACTATAACAGGGTTAAAAAAGAACTAGATAAACTCATGGAGGCTAGGTCCATCAATAGCTATTAGCCAGGATGGGCAGGGATGATGTTCTAGCTTTGGTTTTACCTGAAGCTGGGAATGGGCAACTGGGGATGGATCAATGGATGATTACCTGTTTTGTTCATTCCCTCTGAAGCACCTACTATTGGCCACTGTTGGAAGACAGGATACTAGCCTAGATGGACCTTTGGTCTGACCCAGTTTGGCCATTCTTATGTTCTTAAAAACATCCAATCTGGATTTAAAAATTGTCAGGGATGGAGAATCTATCACGACCCTTGGTAAGTTGTTCCAATGGTTAATTACACCTTATTCTCATCTGAATTTGATTAGCTTCCACTTCCAGCCATTGGATCATGTTATGCCTTTCACTGCTTACACATCTTGTTCTCTGATTTACACTTAACATATATCTCAGCCAAATTGCAAATTGGTGCTTTGGACATCCAGACAAAATGATTTGAAGTCTACATTAATGTCTCTTACTCCATGGGCCAAAGCTCGATGGGTGGGCACTTTGTGGGGGCCTATTTCTGGTCACTCCTCTAAGCAGATTTCCTCTGGATGGTGTCCACTAATTCCTTAGACACCTTTGAGGAACAGTGGTTGCTATTGGGGGCGTTCTTTGCTTAGTATTTCCTTCTGGTTCCTTGATTTTCAACCGTTGACCTTCACTCCTGTCCCTGTTTTCTCATTTGTTGTCCCTTGTTCGCTTTCCATCTGAGTTCAATGGCACTTCCCCCATGGTTCAGGATGTGGGTCTTTAGATTTGTGTAGGACTAGGCCTGCTCAGCCCAATACCTGCAATTGGTATCTCATGGAGCAATTTTCTTCCCATTACTAACAATTCAATGTGTTCATTAAGTCAATAACAAATGCAAAGCTCTAATTAGATCATTATCTGAAATGCTAACATAAAATATATGAAAGAGATTGGTATGAAGCAAAACCTATAATCCAAACTGTATTTGAATTAACCCCAGTTCAGCAAGATACTTAAGCAGGTACCTAACTGTAAGGTCATGCATGGTCATAAAGAAGTTATTAGGGGCTACACATGTTCTTAAAGTTATACACTTGCCTAAGCACCTTGCAGAATTGGGGCCTTTGGAAGTTAATACCATTGGTCTCACTACACCCAGAAGTAGAACTTACTTTTTTGCTACTGTGAAGTTAACAGATTGCTTGCCTTTTTTGCCACCATGTGTGTCTGTGACAGGGGCACTCACCTGTCATAAGAGCCTCCTGTTAGCTGGGTGTGGGGCTGCAATTTTCTTTTTCTCCTGCCACCCCATGTAGGTTGATGATTTCATCAGGTAGGTCTTCAGTGGCTCAGCCCTCCGGCTAAGTCACATGTTCAACAATGGATGAATGAACACCTTCCGGGTAACAAAGGTCCAACCATGCCTATTGCTGTGCCCTTGTTAGTGTCTTTAGCCCTGTCTCTGAGATCAGTTCTCAGCCCCTTCTGGGCTAGCTTTAAGTCCATCCCTGCTGTTTTTATTATACAGCACTGCCCAGGGGCTTTCTCCCTTGAGACTTTTTGTCTTCACCTGTTCTCGCTGCCCCAGCTCTGCAGCCAGGTCACTCCTTAAGTTCAGTCCCCTTCCAGGGTAGCTAAATTCAAGAAATGGTTGGTCCTCTCCAGCATCTTCAGCCCATTCTCTGGGCTTTTAGTAGAGTCTTATCCCCTTCTCGGGGCTTTGGACACTTCCCCAGTGACCAGTGAGGGGACGCACTACTCTGTGTCCCAGCTCAGGGACCCTATAAACAGCAGCCACATACTTCTTTCTTCCTGGTTGCTGCTGCTGCATTGCCTGTGCTACTTTCCATTTGTCTCATCACCTTCCCCCATTACCTCAGGGTTACAGTTTTTGGGTTCTTTGTCTGAGCAAGGCCTCCCTGTCTCGAGACTTTCACTGTCTTCCAACCCTTCTGATCCCAGCCAGGAGCTGACCCACTTACACCTTGCAGCTATTTTTATCTGAGCCTGCTGCTCTCTGATTGGCTGCTTCCTTGTAGCCCTTCTAGCCGGGCCTGGAGGACCCATCTTCACTGCTCCTTTCCTGAGGCGGAGTGTGGTAGGACCACGAGGCCTCCAGCAGGAGGGCATCAAAGGGACTGGTACCCACCATCTTGAACTTGGAGAAGTTCTGCCCAGTAGCTAATAGCAATTAATAGCACCATCTTGAACCCACCCACCTTGAACTTGGAGAAGTTCTGCCCAGTAGCTAATAGCAATTAAATTATTATAAATATATCTCTTAATGAAAAATATTCAGAATAATAAGAACCCACTCATGTGTGTGTATTTCCTAAGTAGGAGTGAAAGTGGATAACACCAGCTGCTTTAGGAACAAATTTTCAAAAGCACCTAAGTCACTTAAAAAGAAAAGGAGGACTTGTGGCACCTTAGAGACTAACAAATTTTTTTGAGCATCAGCTTTCGTGAGCTACAGCTCACTTCATCAAATGCATGCAGTGGAAAATACAGTGGGGAGATTTATATACACAGAGAACATGAAACAATGGGTGTACCATACACACTGTAACGAGAGTGATCAGGTAAGGTGAGCTATTACCAGCAGGAGAGTGGGGGCGGGGGAGAAACCTTTTGTAGCGGTAATCAGGGTGGGCCATTTCAAGCAGTTGACAAGAACGTATGAGGAACAGTAGGGGGGAAATAAACATGGTGAAATACTTTTACTTTGTGTAATGACCCATCCACTCCCAGTTTTTATTCAAGCCTAAAGTTAAGTGTATCCAGTTTGCAAATTAATTCCAATTCAGCAGTCTCTCGTTGGAGTCTGTTTTTGAAGATTTTTTTGTTGAAGAATTGCTACTTTTAGGTCTGTAATCGAGTGACCAGAGAGATAGAAGTGTTCTCTGACTGTTTTTTTGAATGTTATAATTCTTGATGTCTGATTTGTGTCCATTTATTCTTTTACGTAGAGACTATGCAGTTTGGCCAATGTACATGGCAGAGGGGCATTGCTGGCACATGATGGCATATATCACATTGGTAGATTTGAAGGTATACATTGTCCCTAAATGTGAAATAGTTATGAGTGAGGACAAAGTCACAAAATTCAGCCACCAGGTTTGCCGTGACATTATCGGGGATACTGTTCCTGAGAGCTTGTAGTCCATCTTTGCGTGGAATGTTGGTGTAGAGGGCTTCTACATCCATAGTGAAAAGAAAAGGAGTACTTGTGGCACCTTAGAGACTAACCAATTTATTTGAGCATTAGCTTTCATGAGCTACAGCTCACTTCATCAGATGCATAAAAGTGGAAAATGCAGTGAGGATGTTTTTATACACACAGACCATGAAAAAATGGGTGTTTATCACTTCAAACGGTTTTCTCCCCCCACCCCATTCTCCTGCTGGTAATAGCTTATCTAAAGTGATCACTCTCCTTACAATGTGTATGATAATCAAGGTGGGCCATTTCCAGCACAAATTCCAGGGTTTAACAAGAATGTCTGAGGACCCGGGGGGGAGGAGGGAAGGGGGTAGGAAAAAAGAAGGGGAAATAGGTTACCTTGCATAATGACTTAGCCACTCCCAGTCTCTATTCAAGCCTAAGGTAATTGTATCCAATTTGCAAATGAATTCCAATTCAGCAGTCTCTCGCTGGACTCTGGTTTTGAAGTTTTTCTGTTGTAATATCGCAACTTTCATGTCTGTAATCGCGTGACCAAAGAGATTGAAGTGTTCTCTGACTCAGGATAGGTCGTAGATCCTTGATAATGCGTTGGAGAGGTTTTAGTTGGGGGCTGAAGGTGACGACTAGTGGCGTTCTGTTATTTTCTTTGTTAGGCCTGTCCTGTAGTGGGTGACTTCTGGGTACTCTTCTGGCTCTGTCAATCTGTTTCTTCACTTCAGCAGGTGGGTATTGTAGTTGTAAGAATGCTTGATAGAGATCTTGTGGATAAAATATCCCAGGTTGGAGTTCCAGGGGTGTGTCTGTGCGGATTTGATCTTGTGCTTTTTCAGGGAGTTTCTTGGGCAAATTCTGTAGTTTCTTTTGGTAACCCTCAGTGGGATCAGAGGGTAAGACTTGTAGAAAGTGGTGTTGGAGAGCTGCCTAGTAGCCTGTTGTTCATATTCTGACCTATTCATGATGACAATAGCTCCTCCTTTGTCAGCCTTTTTGATTATGATGTCAGAGTTGTTTCTGAGGCTGTGGATGGCATTGTGTTCTGCACGGCTGAGGTTGTGGGGCAAGTGATGCTGCTTTTCCACAATTTCAGCCCGTGCACGTTGGCGGAAGCACTCTATTTAGAAGTCCAGTCTGCTGTCTCGACCTTCAGGAGGAGTCCACCTAGAATCCTTCTTTTTGTAGTATTGGTAGGAAGGTCTCTGTGGATTAGTATGTTGTTCAGAGGAGTGTTGGAAATATTCCTTGAGTCGGAGACGTCGAAAATAGGATTCTAGGTCACCACAGAACTGTATTATGTTCGTGGGGGTGGAGGGGCAGAAGGAGAGGCCCCAAGATAGGACAGCTTCTTCTGCTGGGCTATGAGTATAGTGGATAGATTAACAATATTGCTGGGTGGGTTGAGGGAACCATTGCTGTGGCACTTTGTGGCATGTAGTAGTTTAGAAAGTTTAGTGTCCTTTTTCTTTTGTAGAGAAGCAAAGTGTGTACCCCTGGAACCCCGACCTGGGATATTCTATGTACTACCCAAGATCCATAAACCTGGAAATCCTGGGCGCTCCATCATCTCAGGCATTTGCATCCTGACAGCAGGATTGTCTGGCTATGTAGGTTCCCTCCTCAGGTCCTACACTACTAGCACTCCCAGCTATCTTTGAGACACCACTGACTTCCTAAGGAAACTACAATCAATCGGTGGTCTTCCTGATAACACCATCTTGGCCACTATGGATGTAGAAGCCCTCTACACCAACATTCCACACAAAGATGGACTACAAGCCGTCAGGAACACTATCCCCGATAATGTCACGGCAAACCTGGTGGCTGAACTTTGTGACTTTGTCCTCGCCCATAACAATTTCGCATTTGGAGACAATGTAGACCTTCAAATCAGCGGCACTGCTATGGGTACCCGCATGGCCCCACAGTAATGCCAACATTTTTATGGCGGACTTAGAACAACGCTTCCTCAGCTCTCATCCCCTAAGGCCCCTACTCTACTTGCGCTATATTGATGACCTCTTCATCATCTGGACCCATGGAAAAGAAGCCCTTGAGGAATTCCACCATGATTTCAACAATTTCCATCCCACCATCAACCTCAGCCTGGACCAGTCCACACAAGAGATCCACTTCCTGGACACTACTGTGCTAATAAGTGATGGTCACATAAACACCAACCTATACTGGAAACCTGCTGACCGCTATTCCTACCTACATGCCTCCAGCTTTCACCCAGACCATACCACACGATCCATTGTCTACAGCCAAGCTCTGCGATACAACTGCATTTGCTCCAACCCCTCAGACAGAGACAAACACCTACAAGATCTCTATCAAGCATTCTGACAACTACAATACCCACCTGTGGAAGTGAAGAAACAGATTGACAGAGCCAGAAGAGTACCCAGAAGTCACCCACTACAGGACAGGCCTAACAAAGAAAATAACAGAACGCCACTAGCCATCACCTTCAGCCCCCAACTAAAACCTCTCCAACGCATTATCAAGGATCTACGACCTATCCTGAAGGACGACCCATCACTCTCACAAATCTTGGGAGACAGGCCAGTCCTTGCTTACAGACAGCCCCCCAACCTGAAGCAAATACTCACCAGCAACTACATACCACACAACAGAACCACTAACCCAGGAACCTATCCTTGCAACAAAGCCCGTTGCCAACTGTGTCCACATATCTATTCAGGGGACACCATCACAGGGCCTAATAACATCAGCCACACTATCAGAGGCTCGTTCACCTGCACATCTACCAATGTGATATATGCCATCATGTGCCAGCAATGCCCCTCTGCCATGTACATTTTATCAAACTGGACAGTCTCTACATAAAAGAATAAATGGACACAAATCAGATGTCAAGAATTATAACATTCATAAACCAGTCAGAGAACACTTCAATCTCTCTGGTCACTCAATTACAGACATGAAAGTTGCGATATTACAACAGAAAAACTTCAAAACCAGAGTCCAGCGAGAGACTGCTGAATTGGAATTCATTTGCAGATTGGATACAATTACCTTAGGCTTGAATAGAGACTGGGAGTGGCTAAGTCATTATGCAAGGTAACCTATTTCCCCTTGTTTTTTCCTACCCCTTTCTCCCCCCCCCCCCTCAGATGTTCTTGTTAAACCCTGGATTTGTGCTGGAAATGGCCCACCTTGATTATCATACACATTGTAAGGAGAGTGATCACTTTAGATAAGCTATTACCAGCAGGAGAATGGGGTGGGGGGAGAAAACCTTTTGAAGTGATAAACACCCATTTTTTCATGATCTGTGTGTATAAAAACATCCTCACTGCATTTTCCACTTTTATGCATCCAATGAAGTGTGCTGTAGCTCACGAAAGCTAATGCTCAAATAAATTGGTTAGTCTCTAAGGTGCCACAAGTCCTCCTTTTCTTTTCACTATGGATGCAGAAGCCCTCTACACCAACATTCCACGCAAAGATGGACTACAAGCTCTCAGGAACAGTCAAGTGGTTGTAGGGTCCCTTAGGGAACTTGGGCTTCCACGTCACTCACAGGCTTTTTGAAAATCTGTAAATTGTCTTGGACACTAAGAGCTAGAGTCACAAAGGAACCTAGGTGTTGTGAAGCTCAGCATCACCATGCCTAAATTTTAGGTGCCTAGAAAACCACAGTGATTCACAAAGCCTGAGTTAGGTGCTCCGGCTTCCTGTACTGTGAATACTGCGGAGAGGTAGGTGCCTGAGAATGGCATTAACAGAAGCCAACATACTAGGCAGTGCCTTGCCGAAGCAAGCCAATGGGATTGCAAAAATGGGTGTGTATGCTGAGCCCTGCCCTGTCTCAGATATAGGCACCAAGGTTCAGGCTGCAGGAACAGCTTCAACAACAGAGAATGATGGAGACCCACATCAGAGTATCCCTTAGCCCAGTGACTAGGGCATTAGGGTTGCCAACCCTCCTGGTTTCACCAGGAGTCTCCTGGAATCATGCCCTATCTCCCCTGAAGCTAAACCAGGAGATTTTAGGATCTGAAAGTCCAGCAGTGCAGCGGGGCTAAGGCAGGCTCCCCGCCTGCCCTGGCCCCATGCCGCTCCCAGAAGCAGCTGGCATGTCCCTGCTGCCCCTGGGAGGGAGTGGTAGGTGGTCTCCACGTGCTGCCCCCACCCCAAGTGCTGACTCTGTAGCTCCCAAGGGCTGGGATATGTGGCCAATGGGAGCTGGTGGGGGTGGTGCTTCCAGGTGCGGGCAGTGCACGGAGCCCCCTACCCACCAGGGGCCACAGGGACGTGCCAGACGCTTCTGGGAGAGGAACGGGGCCAGGGCAGTCAGGGAGCCTGCCTTAGCCCCACTGCACCACCAACTGGGAACCGCCCAAGGTAAGCACCTCCTGGCCAGAACCTGCACCACACTCCCTCTCCTGCACTCCAACCCCCTGCCCCAGCCCTGAGCCCCCTCCAGCACCCAAACTCCCTCCCAGAGCTTGCACCCTGCACCCCCTCCTACACCCCAATCCCCAGCCCCAGGCTCAGCCTGGATCCCCCTCCCACAGTCTGAACCCCTTGCCACTCCACGGCCCAGAGCCCACACTCCAGCCTCCTGCCCCAGCCAGGTGAAAGTAAGTGAGGGTGGGGGAGAGCAAACAACAGAGGGAGAGGGGATGGAGTGAGTGCAGTAGGGCCTCAGAGAAGAGGTGGGGAATGGGGTGTGACAAGGGTGTTTGGGTTTGTGAGATTAGACAATTGGCAACCCTATAGGGCATTCAGCTGAAAGGTGGCCTGTTCATCAGTTCAAATACTTTGTCTCCCTCAGGCAAAGGGGGACTTGAATGGGGGCTTCCCACATCCCAGGTGAGTACCCTACCAGCTGAACCAAAAGTTATGAGGGAGGTTGCCCCCTGAACATCTTCTGCAAGCTTGCCTGCCTTATCCAATAGGTGAGGTCTGAGAATGCTTAGCAGATTGGGCCCTCCAGGTGAGTTACGCAGAGGATCACAGAGTCACACTGTGGCTTAGGTATCTAGACTCCAGGCACGAGGCTCCCGTGCACAGGCAGAAACACAGGTGCCTAGGGACCTTTTACTGCAAACATTTAGATGCTGAACAAGTTTAGGTGCCTACAGCTTTCTGGTGCAACCGAGTGGGGCTTTTGTGAATTCCAGTGAAGCCTCATTGTGGGATTTAGGCACCTAAAGTGGCATTTAGGCACTGAAGTCCTTTTGTGAATCTAGCCTTTACTCTATTCATGTTGTACAAATGCCCATTGATAATTGTAGTATTTATTGTAGAGTATTAAGGATAATATGGACCAAAACTGAATTCACAATGTGTGAAATTCTCATATGCACGGAGCCTCATTCACCTTTCACTTATACTGGTGTAAACCGTGACGAACTCCATTGAAGTTCAGAATCAATCCTGAAGCACTTGCATGAGAGGAAAGTGATCAGGAACAGCCAGCATGGATTCACCAAGGGAAGGTCATGCCTGACTAATCTAATCATCTTTTATGATGAGATTACTGGTTCTGTGGATGAAGGGAAAGCAGTGGATGTATTGTTTCTTGACTTTAGCAAAGCTTTTGACACGGTCTCCCACAGTATTCTTGTCAGCAAGTTAAGGAAGTATGGGCTGGATGAATGCACTACAAGGTGGGTAGAAAGCTGGCTAGATTGTCGGGCTCAATGGGTAGTGATCAATGGCTCCATATCTAGTTGGCAGCCGGTATCAAGTGGAGTACCCCAAGGGTCGGTCCTGGGGCCGGTTTTGTTCAATATCTTCATAAATGATCTGGAGGATGGTGTGGATTGCACTCTCAGCAAATTTGCGGATGATACTAAACTGGGAGGAGTGGTAGATACGCTGGAGGGGAGGGATAGGATACAGAAAGACCTAGACAAATTGGAGGATTGGGCCAAAAGAAATCTGATGAGGTTCAATAAGGATAAGTGCAGGGTCCTGCACTTAGGACGGAAGAACCCAATGCACAGCTACAGACTAGGGACCGAATGGCTAGGCAGCAGTTCTGCGGAAAAGGACCTAGGGGTGACAGTGGACGAGAAGCTGGATATGAGTCAGCAGTGTGCCCTTGTTGCCAAGAAGGCCAATGGCATTTTGGGATGTATAAGTAGGGGCATAGCGAGCAGATCGAGGGACGTGATCGTTCCCCTCTATTCGACATTGGTGAGGCCTCATCTGGAGTACTGTGTCCAGTTTTGGGCCCCACACTTCAAGAAGGATGTGGATAAATTGGAGAGAGTCCAGCGAAGGGCAACAAAAATGATTAGGGGACTGGAACACATGAGTTATGAGGAGAGGCTGAGGGAGCTGGGATTGTTTAGCCTGCAGAAGAGAAGAATGAGGGGGGATTTGATAGCTGCTTTCAACTACCTGAAAGGGGGTTCCAAAGAGGATGGCTCTAGACTGTTCTCAATGGTAGCAGATGACAGAACGAGGAGTAATGGTCTCAAGTTGCAGTGGGGGAGGTTTAGATTGGATATTAGGAAAAACTTTTTCACTAAGAGGGTGGTGAAACACTGGAATGCGTTACCTAGGGAGGTGGTAGAATCTCCTTCCTTAGAGGTTTTTAAGGTCAGGCTTGACAAAGCCCTGGCTGGGATGATTTAACTGGGAATTGGTCCTGCTTTGAGCAGGGGGTTGGACTAGATGACCTTCTGGGGTCCCTTCCAACCCTGATATTCTATGATTCTATGATTCTATGAAGTTAATAGAGTCCCACTGGTGCTTCCAGGGTAGAGAAGAGAATGAAGCCCAGTGTAAAACAGGAAATAAAGACAATGAATTTGTCCCTTAGCCTAGGGTTATTTATTCTCCAAAATAGTCTCTTGATGGAGTCTTACCTAAAACTCGATGGAAATTCAACTAAATTATGTCCACTGGGTCACTTTTATTTAATATTTTATTAACATGCTGAAAAATAGAAAGAGATGAAGAGAAAATCTCCAATAAAAACTGGTGTGATGGCAGCAGTTAAAAGCCATAAGAATTTTGGGTTAGCTTCACTGAGGGAGGAATGGTAGCAGGGGATGTTTTATGGGACTGAAGGGACTGAGCAAGTAGTAAGAGTGCCAAATCTCACTGAAAACCCTTCAACACTGCATATTTATCTTGGAAAAAAAGAGTGACTGTAAAGACCTTAGTCATATAGTACTAGGTATAATACTTCCTTAACACAGCTCAGAATACTTACAGTATGTCCAAAAACAGAGGATATTTTTCAGAGTGGAGGAACTTGGGGCATAGTACATTTTCTGAGATGTGTGATATTGAGAGCCCAACTAAATTTGTGCTTCTTTTGCATTCCCATAGCTAGCCTTTCATGCCTGGATCTCAAAGCATAATACAAACATGAAGTAATCTTTTCAACTACTCTATGAAGATCAGTATTATTATACATATAGGAAAATACAGACCCAGAGAGGGAAGAGATCCAACGTCATACACCAAATCATTGGCAGAGTGGTAAATAGAAGACCAAATCTGATACTCTAAGCACAAGACACCTTCCGTCCCTGTTTGCTGCTGGTAGTTTCAGCAGTATCAGTAAAGTATTTCAGATCAAACATTATTATGAAGTGGTTTGTTTAAAACAAAAATACAAATAGTGATTGAGGGCTCAAGGATGTCCACTCCAGCACAGGTGCAATATAGCAAGGATTTAGAGGAGGAAATCCTGTTGGCAGCCCTGTACACCCACGAAGGAAGCAGCCACCAGTCCTGCATTGCCCAAGGCACATAGATAGTGTTGATGATCAGTCCCAGAAATGGCATATCAAAGAAAGGGGATAAATGAAGGGGATAAATAACTGATTTCCATGATTGTTGCTTTAGGGGAGTGCATCAACACCTTCTAAAAGGTGTAGCAAGGGATCACTGCTCACTGTGCTTTCCCAATGTTGAGCAGCAATGGCCCAGATCCTCAAAAATATGTAGGCTCTTAACTTCCATTTAAATCAATGAGCATTAGGGGCCTAAATACCTTTGAGGACCTGGGCACCATTGCCCAGCAGTGCATCTCTTCTTGCTACCCATCAGTGGAAGCAATTTGGTGGAGCTGAGGGGTGAGGGGTGAAGACCAACCCCCTCCTCTGAGGTTTTTGCATTTGCTTAAAGTTCCATAGGCTGCAGAGCTGAGGGGCCATGGCCCAACCACTTTTAAGCAGTGGTGCTGTAAAAACTCAGTACAGCTGCCACCCGAGGAGCCTGGAACATTGCTCTGGCAGTGAGGTCACAACACCACTGAAATTTGAACTGGCCACCGCTCCCTATAGATGGAGGGGTGGCCAGGCCAAATTTCAGTGAGTTGTGCTGTGACCTGGGGTATAGGGAGTCTGTTGCTGTATAATGGAGCACAGGGACTCTGCTGTGAACTTGACTTCTGGCAGCAGCGCTCATGCACTGTGTAGGTAAGCACCTCCCGAAGTGTTACAATTGAAATGATTTACATGAAATATTTCTGCGTTTAAAGGTAAATAGAAAATGAAATTAGAAAAAGTAGCTCTTTTTGTTTTTGTTGTAATTGTTTAAATACATACGTTTGTTTTAACACTTCTTTGAATTTACAGATAAATCAGAAAGACAAAAAAGAGAAAAATTTGACAACACAATCAGGCATTAACACGCTGGGACCATATAGTCTGACAGTCTTTACTTATTCCAGTGTTCCCACTGAAATTAGAGGAACTACTAGTACGAGTAAGGCTTGGGAGGTTTAGGCTATATCAGGGGTGGCCAACCTGAGCCTGAGAAGGAGCCAGAATTTACCAATGTACATTGCCAAAAAGCCACAGTAATACGTCAGCAGCCCCCCATCAGCTCCACTCCTTCCCCTGCTTCCAGCACCTCCCCCTCCCTCCCTGCACCTCCCGATCAGCTGTTTTGTGGTGTGCAGGAGGCTCTGGGGGCGGGGGGGAGGAGGAGCCATGGCATAGCAGGCTCAAGGGAGGGGATGGGAAGGGGTGGAGTGGGGGCAGGGCCGATGGCAGAGGCAGGGGTTGAGCAGTGAGCACCCCCCGGCACATTGGAAAGTTGGCACCTGTAGCTCCAACCCCAGAGTCGGTGTCTATATAAGGAGTCACATTTTAACCTCTGAAGAGCCACATGTGGGCCACCCCAGGCTATATAAAACCTATAAAACCATTTAGAACAGGCTGTGGGGTAACCAAATGATGAAGATGTTAAAGGAGCACTCAAGGAAAACAAGGCCATTGCAGAGATGCTAAGTGAATTCTTTCCATCGGTCCTCACTGCAGAGGATGTTAGGGAAATACCCACATCAGAGGTATTCTTTTTTGGTGACACATCTGAAGTATTGTCGCACAATAGAAGAAGTTTGAGAACAAACTGATAAATTACACAGTAATAAGTCACCAGGACCAGATGGTATTCACCCAACAGTTCTGAAGGAACTCAAAATATGAAGTTACAGAACTATTAACTGTAGCATGTAAACAATCACTGAAACAAGCCCCTGTACTAGTTAACTGGAAGGTAGCCAATGTAAAGCTGATTTTTAAAAAGGGCTTCAGAGATTGTCTTGGTAATTACAAACCAGTAAGTCATACTTCAGAACCACACAAATTGGTTGAAACTGCAGTAAAGAACAGAATTATCAGACACAGAGAATTTGTTAGGGAAGAGTCAACACAGCTTTTGTAAAGGAAAATTTTGCCTCATCAATCTATTAGAATTTTTGAGGGTGTCAACAAGCATGTGGATAAGGGCAATCCAGTCAATATACAGTACTCAGATTTTCAGAAAACCTTTGAAAAAGTCCCTTACCAAAGGCTCTTAAGGAAGATAAGTAGCCATGGGATAAAAGGGAAGATCCTCTCATGGATCAATAACTGGTTAAAAGATAGGAAACAATGGGTAAGAACAAAAAGTCATTTTTCACAAATGGAGAGAGGTGAACAGAGGACTCCCGCAAGGATCTGTGCTGGGACCTTTGCTGTTCAACTTATTCGTTAATGATCTGGAAAAGGGAGTGAACAGGGAAGTGGCAAAATTTGCAGATGATACAAAATTATTCAAGATAGTTAAGTCGAAAGCTGACTGAAGAATTACAGGGGATCCCACAAAACTGGATGACTGGGCAACAAAATGGCAGATGAAATTCAACATAGATAAGTGCAAAGTAGTGCACATTGGAAAAAATAATATCAACTACACATATATAATGATGTGTTCTAAATTAGCTGTTACCACACAAGAAAAAGATCTAGGAGTCATTGTGAATATTGCTCTGAAAACCTCAGCTCAATGTGCAGCAGCGGTCAAAAAGACTGTCAGAATGTTAGGAACTATTAGGAACGGGTTAGAAATAAGACAGAAAATATCGTAATGACACTATATAAATTCATGGTTTACCCACACTTTGAATACTGTGTCCAGTTCGTGTTGCCCCATCTCAGAAAGGAGATAGTAGAACTGGAGAAGGTTCTGAGAAGGGCAATAAAGATGATCAAAGGTATGGCATGGTTTCCATATGAGGAAAGATTAAAAATGTTAGGGCTGTTCTCCTTAGAAAATAGATGAATAACGATGGACATGAAAGAGGTCTATAAAATTATGTATAGTGTGTAAAATTGAATAGAGAAGTGTTATTTATGCTTTCCCACAATACAAAAACCAGTGGCCACCCAATTAAATTAATAGGTAACAGGTTTAATACAAAGAGGGAGTACTTTTTCATACAATGCACAGCTAATTTGTGGAACTCATCACCATGGGTTGTTGTGATGACTAAAAGTATAACTGCATTCAGAAAACAACTACATAACTTCATGCACGATACATCCATCAATGGTTATTAACAAAAATGGTCAGGAACAGAGCCCCATGCTTGGTGTGACCCTAAACCTCTAACTGCCAAGAGCTGAGAGGGGAAGATATCTCCAAAATTTCAATGTTTTGTACACTCCTCCTGGAACTCTGGTACTGGCCACTGTAGGACACAGGATACTGGGCTAGATAGACCATTGTTCTGAACCAGAATGGCAGTCCTTATGTTCTTATAACAATATCTTTAAAAGATTTGTCTGCTTGAAAAAATAATCTTCCTCTAACAGAACTGGGCACCTGTCTTTGTGAAGAGATTGGTATTAGATCAAAGTGTGAACAAATATAGATGAAGGATATTTTGAAGGCACAGCATAGAACAGGAGTAAAGGGAGCTGAGTTCTAATCCTGGGTGTTATTGACCCAGCTGGGTGATCTTAGGCAACTCACTTTCCCCATCTTGAAAATGGGAATACTACTACTTATCTATCTACCTACCTTTCAGAAATGTGTTGAAAGGATAGTGTGTAAATTTGTTCCTCAGTTTTCTGTTGAAGATTCTACTCATACAAAAGTTGAATTCTTCTTTTGTTTTAAACTTCTGCCTGTGAGAAGCCATTTCCTTTGCATTCTACATCAGACACAAGAGTTCTTTTGTGGCAGCTCATTGGTGAGTGTGGGGCAGCCACCTCCCACTGTGGGCTGGCCAAATCCTTGCACTTCCGTTATAAAGACACACAGAGATCTGGAAAGTTATGGTTTGACAATGTGCCTTATTGAGACAATGACCTGTGTAAAGTGATTCCTACTCTGCCTCTTTGGGTAAATGCAATAATTAAAAACATACTGTAGATCTATTATAGCTGTCGGAGCAGAAACTCATGCAAAGCTATTTAATAGTCTTCCTAAAGACTGCACAGGAAAATAATTCCATAAAGATGGTGCATATGGAAATGATTTATAGTTCCTAAAAAATGTTGGATTGTTAACCTTTAGAACAATTGTATCATAAAATGTCAGTAAATGTGCTTAAAGACTTTGCCTTGAAGTCAGAGCCAGATATTATGGAACGTTGACTTGAATATCATTACCCATAAAAGCCTGTAGCTGGGGAGAAGAAGGGAGCCTACAGTTTAGGCTCAATTAGTTTAATTCACAAGAAAATATAAAATAAATGTTTTATAAATGGAAATGTCAGGAATGCAAGGGACAAGGTTAAAGAAAATCTTCCAGAATACACCATAGTATGAATATATAGGTTATCATAAAAGTTACCATAAGAATTCAGTGGAAAGCTTATGTGAACTCCATTTTACTCCACAGAAAAAAGCACTGTTGTTGGAACATGGTAGTTTCTGCATTTTACAATTGCATACATCATATAGCCTTTAACACGCAGCACATTTTGTATCATTAGCCTTAGCTGACTCTCTTGTTTCAAACACCTCTCATTTGTCCACAAGAAAATAACTTTCAACAACTCTGACCCAAAGGAGATTTCTGGCTGGTTATGTGGGAAATTCCCATTACCGCTCAAAGTTATATATGTAAATCCCATGGTCAGATTGAAAAATCAATCCAAAAAGGTCAATGAAAGGTCAAGATAAAGAACAAGATATGCATGAGACTAAAGGATTTCCAACTTATCATTGCTGGATACAATACCCATGTTGGAGTCATGGACTCTTGGGACAGATCCCAAAAGCATCAAGTTGCTTTTCTGAGACATTCAAAACAAGACTGTTCTTCATTTAAGAACTTACTTGACCTCCACAAAATCACTTGATATTATTTATGACTACTTTTTTTCTCTGTCATTCAAATAATTAGGAAAACAAAGTGAGCCAAAGGATCAAGAACCAAACTTTTAAAATTAGTTTAAGAAAACTCCTTACAGCAATATTACGGTGCAATAATGATTACTAACCCAGTATCAGTCACATACTCACCTTAATGAGGCAATGGCCCAAAGCCCATTGAAACCAATAGGAAACTTTCCTGATTTCATTCTGCTTCACTAATGTTTAACAAGAGTTCAGGCTGCAGAAAGCTGGTCATGATGACTTTCAAAGCACTGTTTGGTATACTCACACACATTTTAAAGTTAACGTAGGAATAAGTGAAAAAGGCAAGCTAACAACTGAATGGATACCATGTAGAATCTCCCACTGACTCTCATTCCTGCACCAATTCCAAAAATAAAATTAAGTAAATACATGGGAACAAGCACAGTTCATGAGTTACACAAACAAATAGCCTTATGGCCTTACACTGTGTATTCTCTAACCTTCCCTCCTGCACCCTCCTTCCCTTAACTGACATCCTCTCTTCCTATGCAATGTTTAAATTAGATCTTTGGAGGAGGGAGCCATTATGTTTTTTTTATTAATCTGTAATGTGCCAGGCACAACATGTAGTGCTGAATAATAAGTAATCATTGGATCTGTTTTTTCAATGAGCTTGTGGGGCAGAGAGATTCAGGCCCTGATTCTATTAACCAATCACACTTTTGACTATCTGTTTTATTTAAGTGGATGAAGCCAGAATCAAACTCCTATACTCTATAATTCTAACCCAGTATGCGACATTGTCTCTGCAGTTACAATCCAGTATCTTTTTAGCCGTATTTATTACAGCTGAGGGAATAATACAAAAAATTGTTCACAGTCAACTGAGTTTTAAAATGAATTCACCTCAGCTATATTCATACTCCATTTTTTGTTCATTTTCCATAAACTTTTGTGTGGCAAATAACGTTAGAAGAAAATGAATTTAAAAGTTAAATTATGTAATGCAAACAGATGTAATACACTAAACCCTACTTTAAGCAGTCATTGCTCCACAATTGATGGATCCATCTCACACACACATTATGGGTGTCCTAAGAATTCCAAATACTCAATGGCAAAACCCCTGTAGCCTTTAACTATCAAATGTTAGTTGGCTTATAAATAGAGTGGGGGTGCTCATTATCACACATGAAGGACTTTGGTGAAAGGGTGCACTAAGAAGCAAAAATATAGATTCCTCAGGAGCCATTCAGTCACCTTGTGTACATGTGAGATCATGGAGGCTGCTCTAAGTTAACTGCTTTTGTCTGTTGACCATTTTGCTTCTTTACTCCTAGCTAGGGAAGGGATCCAAGTGTTCTGAGAAAGGCAGGCTCAGATTTTTCTGCCTCTCTCCTTTCTTTCTGCTTTGGAATCTTGTCTCTGACCTCGAGTTTTCTCTGGGGTCCTTGCTGGGAAACGCCACTGGGACTGGAGCTTTCAGAGGACGGTTTGCTTGCTTCACAGAGTCCTCCATTTCCCTTTGACTCTCCTGAACTCCAGTATTGGACCTCTTCAGCCATTAACTCCCGTCTCTCTTGTGGAAAACTCCCTGGATTTTGGTGAGACTAAAATATATGGTGGCATTTGAAGCCTAATCCAGAGCTCCTATTAGAAGACTTTGGGAGTAGCATCAGCTCTGGAGCCACCGTTGCTGTTAGTAGTATGAACCTCCTTTCCTACCCTTTAAAGGGAAAGGCTGACAGGTCCCACAAACACATCCACAGGGTCTATATCCAAAATCCCCTCAGTTTCTCAACTCCTCAACATATACCCGCCACTCCACCTCTACTTCTGACCAATAGGCTACCTTAAATCTCACCCGTTAACCTGAGCCACCACCACAGCCCCTCCTCACGTCAGCCCCAAATACCACCCTCTTCTTGCCTTCCCTCGAGTCCCCTCTACTTGTTGGTGCTAAACAGTGCATTTCTCTCATTAGCCAGAGGAAGAGGTAGAGAGCAACACAGAAAGAAACTCTGAGTAGTGCTGATGGGAGGAAGGTCAGTATAAGGTAGGAGTTAACCCAATGACTGACATCTATGCAGCCATGGCTGCTGGTTATTTCTTCTTTGAGGGCAATCAGCTATCCCCTTAACACACCTAATGAGAAGATGGTAAGGAACAGAGCTGGGGGCCTGTCCCGGTTGTCACAGAAAAGAAAGCTATCACAGCTACTTTGAATCTGCCTTGTGGCTGCATTGAGTCCAGACGTGGGAATACAATGCAGGCTCTTGGGAACCTGTGCTCCAGCTCCTTTTGCTTTAAATCAATGGATTCTACTGGGAATTTAGTACTTACAGGCAAGGAGTAGTGATTCAATTTTAACGCATGATTGGTTATTGCTAGTACAGTTGAATAGGGAAGATGAATTATACTGATAGAACTATGAATAAAAATGGTAATTTGATGTTGATTAGTAACCAAGAATGTGGTGTTGGAGACACTAGAAGCTTGGGTACATTCAGATTACAAATACCTCTGCATAATGGGGACATTTACTATTTCGCTTCCCTACATCACCTAACCAGCAGGAGATGAGCCAATACTTTTTGCAAAAAGTAGTTTCATTGTGTCAAAAACCCGCAGGTAGATGCCAATAGCGAGTATTTGATATCTGTGCACTGCCTGTGTCAACATTGACAAAATGCAAAGAAATATATATTTCAACTTTTTAAGAACCCACAGTAAAGAAAACACAAATACCTGAATCTAGTCCAGTTTATTCCTGCCATGCTTGGTAAATATTCCACTATGAACCATTTACTGTGAAAGTTCATCCTCAGAGTATTCTATATAAATAAGTGAAAGTTTACATATGTTACATAAACATTCAACCAGTATCATCTGTGTCGTACATCCATCAACATTTGCATCTGTATTGAAGTCAGGTCCTGAGAAGTAGCTGGTGCCCAATGGAAAGCAGTAAAAACTTTTTTTTTAAAATGAATGATGTTGTTGGAGTGAAAAGGAGTTCTGATGAATGTGTTAGAACATGGACACTGCTTAACATCTCCATGGCCCGATTTATTAAATAACTTAAATATTTTAATATATTATTTCAATGGGTTATTTAAAAAACAGCACATACAGACAGGGTGGTAAAGCCTTGTTTGTGCCCTAGGGGCTTGTCTACATGGCGAGTTAGTGCATGACAAATCAGGATGTGAATCTAAAGTGCACTAGTCTGCCTTGCACTAACTTGCCATGTGGACCCTGTTACCCCACACTAAGGGTATGTCTACACTGCAATCTACACTGCAATTAAAATCCTGTGTCTGGCCCAGGCCAGCTGGTTCGGGCTTGTGGGGCTTGGGCTAAGGGGCTTTTAATTGCAGTGTAGATGTTCAGGCCTGGGCTGGAGTCCGGGCTTTAGAATCCTCTGAGGTGGATGGTCCCAGAGCTCAGGCTTCAGCTAGAGCCCAAATGTCTGCACAGCAATTAAACAGGCCCTTAGCCCGGGCTTTGTGAGCTTGAGTCAGTTGTCATAGGCCAGCTGCAGGTGTCTAACTGCAGTTTAGACATACCCTAACTCACCATGTAGACAAGCCCTAAAGAACATCTAATGTCAAGGGAGGGATTTGGATTCAGATTTTCATTTACTGATTCACACAGACAAGTCCAAGGAAATGTGTTTTACTGTAAATAGATTGCCTATAAATCCGAGCCATTATCTATTTTGTTTTTAAAAAAAGAAACTTTGAGGGAGGATCCATGCTTATTTACCAGTATCTTCAGCCTGCCCGTTAAATATTCACTGAGTTAGCCTGAGTACTTTTAGGCCAAAATACACTAACCACTTTCTTGATATAACATTCAGTTTTTTTTGTCTCAGGTCTCAGTAAGAGAGACCAATAAAATTTACACTACTCAAAACAGACAAAATATAAACAGAAGATCCAATTTATGCTTGTTTAAGAACATGTGTCTCAAACGTCTGAGGAAAGGGAAATACTGTGTGAGCAATATTACAAATCTAAAAGAATTTCCTGGCTACTGTTTACTCAACAAATATTAAAAAATTAGGTCACATTTTAAACCAGCAAACTATGAGACAACCCAACATATGGTGATGAAGTTAAAACCTGGATCCATAATCCCAGAATTATGGAAGGAAATCCCCAAAACTGGCATTTCTTTTTTTTATTCTTCCAGCTCCAATAATTTACTTGTAAAGCTCATGTAGTCCAGTGATTTTCAGCATGAGAAGAAGTCTCCAAGGACCTAATGTTCCAGGCTGTAGTCTTGCTCTGGAAATTTGCAACATCTCATCCCAATGTGGCTTCATTATCAAGAATTCATTTTGATGTGAGCAGCTGTAAATTCCTAACAAATTTTGAGTTGGGATGTGTGTGCTACTCACATTGAATTGGGGAAATCCCAATGTTACCTGCTATCTTGCTGTACTATATCCTTAAGGGGGAGCCATCAGCTCAGATAATTTCCCCTGTATTCCTTGAGCACGTGGTAAAGTTGAAAGGCGTCTGTAGGGCCGGTGGGGAAGTTTGTGACTGGGGGGTGCTTTTGTGGAAGATGAATGGAGACAGGGCAGTGAAAATAGAGATATTTTAGAAATGCAAATATTTTCTGACCAGTGGTGACGTTAGTAGATTGCAAAAAAAATTACAAAGACCTACGTTCACAGATTCATGTATTTTTAGGCCAGTAGGGGCCATAATGATTGTCTATTTTGACCTCCTGCATAACACAGGCCATAGAATTTCCCCCAGTAATTCCTGCACTAAGCCCATAACTTTTGCTGAGCTAGAGCATATCCTTTAGAAAGACATCCAGTCGTGATTTAAAGGCTTTAAGTGATGCAATCCACCACATCGCAGGGCATAAGTTGTTCCAGTGGTTAATTACCCCCACTGTTAAAAACGTGAACCGTATTAGTAGCTTGAATTTGTCTAGATTCAGTTTGGATCTTGTTGTGCCTATTTTTACTAGATTAAAAAACCATCTACTATCAGAAGTCTTTTCCCCATGTAGGTACTGGTAGACTGTGACCAAGTCACCTCTTAATCTTCTCTTGAATAAACTAAATAGATTGATCTTCTTAATTCTCTCATTGTAAGGTATGTTTTCAAATCATTCTTATATCTCTTATATTCTTATTTCATTCTCAAATCATTCTTATAGCTCCCTTCTGAACCCTTTCCAATTTTTCAACATCCTTTTTGAAATATGCAGTCTAGAACTGGACATAGTATTCCAGTAATGGTCTCACTAATGCCATATACAGAGGTAATATCACCTCCCTATTCCTACTTGATCTTCCCCTGCTTATACAGCTAATGATCATGTTCACACAGTTAGCTACAACATTGCACTGGGAGCTCAAGTTCAATTAGTCATCTACCAAGACACCTAAATCCTTTTAAGAGTCACTGCTTTCCAGGATACAGTCTCCCATCTCAGAAATGAGACTGAGCAACAAAATGGTTGATGAAATTCAAAGTGTTGACAAATGCAAAGTAATGCATATTGGAAAAAATAATCCCAACTATACATACAAAATAATGGGGTCTAAATTCGCTGTTAGCACTCAAGAAAGAGACTGTGGAGTCATTATGGATAGTTCTCTGAAAACATCCAACAACATGCAATGACAGTCAAAAAAGAATGTTAAGAACCATTAAGAAAAGGATAGCTAAGAAGACAGTAAATATAATACCATTATATAATCCCTGGTATGCCCACACCTTGAATACTGCATGCAGTCCTGGTTCCCCCATTTCAAAAAAGATATATTAGAAATGGAAATGGTACAGAGAAGGGCAACAAAATTGATTAAGGTTATGGAACAGCTTCCATATAAGGAGAGATTAAAAAGACTGGGACCATTCAGCTTGGAAAAGGTACGACTAAGGGGGGATATGATAGAGGTCTATAAAATCATGAGTGGTGTGGAGAAAGTGAATAGAGAAGTATTGTTTACCCCTTCACATAACATAAGAAGATGGGGTCACCAAATGAAATTAATAGGCAGCAGGTTTAAAACAAACATAAGGAAGTATATCTTCACACAATACATAGTTAACCTGAGGAACTCGTTGCCAGGGGATAGTGTGAGGCCAAAAGTATAACTGGATTAAAAAAAGAATTAGATAAGTTCATGAAGAATAGGTCCATCAATGGTTATTAGCGAAGATGGTCAGGGAACTCAACCCCATGCTCTGGGTGTCCCTAAGCCTCGGACTCGCAGATGCTGGGACTGGATGACAGGGGATGGTTCACTACATGACTGCCTTGTTTTGTTCATTCCCTTTGAAATGTCTGGCTTTGGCTAGATTGACCATTGTTCTGACCCAGTATGTACATTCTTATGTTCTAGTTACCAACTTTATAGTGTAAGGGACTAGGGCATAGACGGTCTGGCCTAGCGGTCACAGCTGTGCTGAGGTCTGCCCACCAGGGATGGTAGTCACCAAGAAAGAGCCAAGTTCCATAAGCAAGAGTCAGGGACACAGACTGGTGATCAGGGATCAAGCAAAGTCTGGCATTACAGCAGACCAAAGAATGTATGACAACTTCCAGGGGCAACTCCTGGGGTTAAATAGGGCATTGGGCCAATCAGAGGCCTGCAGGGTACCATGAGTCTTTTGAGTGGTACGTCTTGTGTCGCCTACTCTCCACTGTGCTCCCTGGCTGTGTCTCTGCATAGACTCTTGGGAGTACTGGGGGAATACCAACTGTCCCAGGCTCTACAGACACAGGTTCTAGTCCCTGGATCCTTACAGAAAGTAAGATATGAATCCTTACAGATATCACTGTAAGAGATATGTACATCATTCTGCTTCTTTCTGAATGTAAATATTTTTGTATACTTTTCTCTTTTCTGCATCATGAGTGATAATTTCACTACCCTTGTCTATTATAAGACTTATACCATTGCTAGGATTTTCTTTGTGCTTGATATAGCAAATATTTCCTTCTTATTATCTGTAACCCTACTGGACATAAATTTTTCATGGATACCTTTAGCTTCCCTTACCAATTGTCTGTCTTTCCTAAATGCTGATTTGTACTTATAGCTATCAGTTTTCCCATTTTTACATTTATCATATTTTTAAAAATTTTTATTGCATTCTTTACCTCCCCTTTTAACAAGGATTTTTTTAAACCAAAGAAGGCTTCTTTTTTATGACTGCAGAATTGTTGTTTTATGGGTATCTAATAAAGCATTCTTAAACTATTCATAATTTTCATACATATATTTTGTTTTAAATATTTCTTTCCACTAAACTTTCCTCATAATTGTTTTGAGTTTTGGGAAACTGACCTTTTTAATACATCAAGTATATGCAAAATTATTAGTGGGCTAGACAGAACCTCTGATTTTGGGATGGGTTTTCTGAAAGCAGTCTACACAGCCCTCTTCTGGCCACTTGAGTCTCTTTGTTCCTTTCATTTTCAGTGTTTTACTTGGCAAATGGTATCTTTACCATTCTGAGATTCAAAATGCATCACTTCATATTTGCTTATGTTAAAATATACCAGCTATTTCATGAACTACCTCCTAACGTGTCTAAGTCTTTCTGATGACAATCTATATTATACAAGGTATTAAAAATACTTTCAATTCTGGGGTTACTTGGGAGGTTTGCTACTCTGCAAGTAAAAATCTGTTTCTAAGAATTAATAAACAAATTGAAAAACACTATTTAGTGGGTTAGTCTCTATCCTGCGCTGCACAACAAAACAGAACGCTAAGGAAAAGGAACATTCCAATCCAAGATAAAACCACCCAACAAGAATTGTAAGAAGATAAATGAAATTGTAGCCAATATCCCATTTAGTAATAGAATAAAGGCAAAACTTTGAAAATTATTTCAGGTTTCTATATTCAAATGGGGAATAAACAGAAGGTGCATATAACATCTTTAGAAAGAAAGGCTATGAAAATATCCTCTGTAATTAAGGGCTCAGTCCTGCAAATACTTACATATATTTAATTTCAAGTACCATTGAGTTCAATAGGATGGAGAATTAGTGAAAGTAAGAGTAGCAAATGTAGAATGTATATAAACAGACAGAATTCTTTCTAAATATGTATTTCAAAGATATTTGTTTCTTGCTCTTTTGGAGGAAATAAGAGGTGACAGTACACAAGTTTTTGAAATACCATGAAGGATCTTCTAAAACCATACCCAGCTTATTCTCTCCCTGCAGCTCTAGAGATAGGCTTGATGTTCATGTATGTAAGGTTTGTCTTAAAGACTGTGGTTTACCTTCTTCACCTGTAAATGAGTGGCTACTCCCAAGATACAAGTGTGGCCTAGTGGCCAGCCTGGCAGCTGCGAGTTAAGAGACCTCACTTCTGCTTTCAAACCTGCTTTGAATTATTCATATCCTCAACTGTAAAAGGGGGATGACAATGCTCACCAACCCTGTAAAGCACGTTTAGAGCTATGGGGGGGAAAACAGTGAGTATTATTATTGTCATTTTTGTTTCTATTCTCTGTTTGGGAGCCATCATCCTTGAAGTTATCACTTCCTGCCAAAAGTAATAATTTTAGGCATGACAGTATAAGGATTGCATAGCTATTAGATTTGCGCAGGTTCCTCTGAATACTTTTCAGACTTCAATACATGAACTCTGCTTTGCATTTTAAGGACACACAACCTCCCTCTCCCAAACCCAGGAGAAACTGAAGTGGAAGTGCCAAGATTTACAAGATTTCAGGCTATCATTGAGCAAAACTATAAATAAGTTCAGTTTTCCCGATGAGTTGGTGAAACTCAGTGACCATTTCAGAGAACTGACCTAATGAATGCCAAAGCTCGGAGAGTGCTGCCTGGTGTTGACTTTTATTATCACAGCTGTTTCCATAGCAATAGAAATATGAAGGCTTTTAGAAATATTATATCTTTCTCAAAAACAATTGTTTTTCTCACAGGTAAGTGGAGATCAGTCAGGAAGACACAGTTACATTTCATGGCAGGAAGATATATAAATAAGTCTCACTACCATTCTGATGTTATACAGCGAGGCTGGATCCATTGGTGATGCTATTTCACTTTGCTCTGTTTCTCATTCCATAGTTCAGACCACTCAGCTGCCGTTTCCGCTGCTCTTTCCTCTTGTAGGAAGCCAAACTAACCAGAGGGACAAAATTCTAAACAATAAAATGTGAATGTTGAGCATTGGGAAAGTTTAGCATAAGAGAACATGAATTCAACTGGGATAAAACAGACATGCATTATTAGTTGGTTGCAATTATCACCTACAGCTCTAAAGGCAATCATCTGCTCTGGAGGTCAGAAAGTGTAGAGTGCTTATGAAAGAGGAAGAGCAAACAGGGAATTGCTCCGGAAAGGAAGGGATGGAGTTTATACATGCTTTAGCAATTCAGCCCTAAGAAAAAATACCTGTTGATTTGTAAAGTGACTAGTCTCAGTTTGAGATTTGTATATTGAGAGATTGTACTGCATTGAGAGAATTTGCCTTTATCCTTCATGCACACATGCTGGTAAATGCAACCTTTGCAGTATGAAAGCAATTCTCCCTCATTATTTTGGTTATACCACAATTCAGTTAGTTTTCCTCTTTTTCTCTCTTGAGATTGTGGGAGTTTCTGAGAGTGAGGCTGTATTTGGTGTGTGCTGTGTGCACTAGCTGTGTTTTTGATACTTTGTTTTTGTATTGTTACTTGCTGTTTCTTTGTTTTAGGTCTCTCCGCCCCCCCCCCCCCCACCCCCCATAGACACTTTTCCCTGGTGGTAGGTGGGTGCATTTTCACAATAGGGCCCACTTCAGATGGGTTTAGTGGTTTGACACATAAGCCTGGGGCTGGGTGAGTGCCTGCTGTGTCCTGGACTGTGGAGGATGTGTTTCTGAGGGCTTGTCTTCACTACTGGGGTAAGTCGACCTAAGTTACGCTACTCCAGCTACATGAATAGCTGGAGTCGACATAGCTTAGATCGACTTATCCCGGTGTCTTCACTACACTGCATTGATGGGAACGCTCTCCAGACAACTTCCCTTACTCTTCTCGGGAAGCTGGGGTACTGGGGTTGACCGGAGACCTGCTAAATCAACCCCTGCTGCATCCATTGTAGTGAAGACCAGCCCTGAGTGTAGGTAAGGTTAGTGGCTATGCTCATATAAAATCTGCCTCTCTAATGAGTAAACCTATAGTGATTTTCTGGGCCCAGGAGCAGTTTGTGAATCCTTTGGTGCAGGAGGGACTCTGGGTCAAGGAATCTTTTGTTCGAGTTTTTCCATTGTTTATTCCTGCTACTAGTTTTTTTTTCCAATGTCCCCCCATTCCTTCACAATGAGACGTTAGTGTCTGCTGTCTCCTGTTATGGGAAGGAAGTTTCTGCTGTCAGGGTAATTCCATTAGGCTGCAAGAACTCAGATGTGAGGCGTGTCATATCATTCTAGAGCCAGGTTTATGTAGTTCTAAATAACCCTGAACAGTCCTTGAACCTGGTTTTAAAGCACTACATAGATGGGGTGGATTATAAAGTGTTTGCTACCTCTGAAAATATGAAATATTTCTTGTGTGGTGACCCTAGTAATTTGAGGGGTCCCTTCCCAAACACCGCTGGCTCAGGGGACAGTTGGGACACAGGGCAGTGGCTGGGACATCACGGGACCAGCAAGAACAAATCCTGTATCTCTCCCCTCACCATATGTGACCTTCTGTTGTCCAGGGAGCAGTCCCAGCCCAGGAACCCTGTGCTGTGATCCCATCATTTGTGCTTCCTCCGGGTGCTTTAATACCAAATTATTACAGGACTTCAATTTCACCCAGACCTTTGCTGTGATTTTGGAGCACTGGTGGCAGCATAAGCCTCTGAATGAATTCCTGAGATATTGTTGGGATGTCAGAAAGATTCATAAAATCATAGAATATCAGGGTTGGAAGGGACCTCAGGAGGTCATCTAGTCCAACCCCCTGCTCAAAGCAGGACCAATCCCAATTAAATCATCCCAGCCAGGGCTTTGTCAAGCCTGACCTTAAAAACTTCTAAGGAAGGAGATTCTACCATCTCCCTAGGTAACGCATTCCAGTGTTTCACCACCCTCCTAGTGAACAAGTTTTTCCTAATATCCAACCTAAACCTCCCCCACTGCAACTTGAGACCATTACTCCTTGTCCTGTCCTCTTCTACCACTGAGAATAGTCTAGAACAACCCTCTTTGGAACCACCTCTCAGGTAGTTGAAAGCAGCTATCAAATCTCCCCTCATTCTTCTCTTCCGCAGACTAAACAATCCCAGTTCCCTCAGCCTCTCCTCATAAGTCATGTGTTCCAGACCCCTAATCATTTTTGTTGCCCTTCGCTGGACTCTCTCCAATTTTTCCACATCCTTCTTGTAGTGTGGGGCCTGAAACTGGACACAGTACTCCAGATGAGGCCTCACCAATGTCGAATACAGGGGAACGATCACGTCCCTCGATCTGCTGGCTATGCCCCTACTTATACATCCCAAAATGCCATTGGCCTTCTTGGCAACAAGGGCACACTGTTGACTCATATCCAGCTTCTTGTCCACTGTCACCCCTAGGTCCTTTTCCGCAGAACTGCTGCCTAGCCATTCGGTCCCTAGTCTGTAGCGGTGCATTGGATTTTTCCGTCCTAAGTGCAGGACCCTGCACTTATCCTTGTTGAACCTCATCAGATTTCTTTTGGCCCAATCCTCCAATATGTCTAGGTCCCTCTGTATCCTATCCCTCCTGCCACCGTATATACCACTCCTCCTAGTTTAGTATCATCCGCAAATTTGCTGAGAGTGCAATCCACACCATCCTCCAGATCATTTACGAAGATATTGAACAAAACCAGCCCCAGGACCGACCCTTGGGGCACTCCACTTGATACCAGCTGCCATCTAGACCCAACTGTTTTGCCAGCAGTATATCCAGCCTGCCATGTGGACCTTGCATCAGGCTATGAGTGCCCTGAAATGAGACATCTTAGGCCTTCCTGGCCACCTTGATATGAGATTCACCAAACCTTACCTGAGAAGTACCAGTTCTGAGAGGCTTGTTGGAAGAGAAGGTACAAGGAGCCCTGGTTTGGGTCCCTTTTATTCTGATGCATGAAACACCCTTCCACAGGGTTTTTTTCCACATTTTTTGTCTCTGACTGCCAAATGGTTGTTAGCAGCTGACCCTGCTGAGCTCCGGACAGCTGCTGTTTCTTGTGACAGTACTCTGTACTCACCTGAAGTCTGTGATGTGCTGGCAATGGAGGAGCTGCACCAGGGGTTACACCACCTGACTGGTGAGGAGCAGCGGTGCCTGGACACCTCTCTGTCAGTGCAGGAACTCTATGTTGCAGCCTAGCAGCTCTCTTCAGGCAAGGCCCCAGGTATTGATGGGCTGCCATCTGAATTAGACAAGTACTTCTGGCATCTTATCAGTTCTGACTTTTTTCTAGTGGCGCAGGAGTGTACCCGGGGAGAAAGAGCTGACCCTCAGTTGCCACAGGGCAATGATCATCCTGCTGCACAACAAAGGGGCTGGGAAGTTTACTGAAGAATGTATATTTTCTAGACCATCCCCCATTATTCAAAGCATCTGCCCTAATGTCGTTGTATTGATTCATAATCCTGGAGTCCTTGTGGAGTTCTCATTGCTAGTGGATGCCCAAAGAGCAATGGCAGCTAAAAACCCACACGTTTCTGATCTACAGTTAGCTAGAAGATTTTGCCTCCATTCTATTGGAACCAGATCTAGCAACAGTAAACAATAGATTTATGATGTCCTGGCTTGATTATTGCATCTCGTCATTACTGTTTGTTATCATATTTATTACAGTAAAGCCCTAAGGTCCCACTCAGGAACAAGACCTAATTGTGTGCGGTGCTGCACAAATGCATTCTAGGACATTAAGTTCAGTAATTCCACTTTATTTACTTTTATTTGATTTTTAACAGTATTGGTCCTGTTGAGCCTGGGAGAAAGAATCCTAGGCTGGAATTTTACATTTTGCTTCATAATAATCATCACTATAGATTATATTTATATGTGTTTTGTATTGCCGTAGCTTCTAGATTCTCCAATTGTGGATCATGACCTCATAGTGCTTACACACATGCAATAAAAAAAGCAATACCTACCCCAAAGAGTTTATAATCTAAGCATGTGACAAGAAGAAACAGGTGAAGAGAAACAAGCAAATGGGAGAGGGAAAAAGATAATACTGAAATGAATGAATTTGGTTTAATGAGTAGAAGTCACAGCACATCAGCTGCCTGGCACACCAATTGCCTAGCCAAAGGCCTGATCCTACAAATGTTTATCTTATGAAAGAGCCCAGTGCAGAGTCAGGCTCCATTGCTTGTTTTTTGTTATGGCTGTCTTGGGAGCTATGAATTTCATGGTTTTCATGTATTTTAGCAAATTTCCACAAATTTCAACACGTTAGGATGTTTGTGCATGGCTGGATATTAAGGTAATCAGCTGAGCTAACTTCTCTGAGAACCTCGAATGCTGCCAAGTTAAACTCTGGTCTTCATAGAAAGTTGATAGAGAGAAAGAACTCAGCAAAAGATTTCTGATAAAATTATTAATATTTTAGTGATATACTTTTCTAAGGAATTCATCACCCATGTTTTTGGGTGCCAGCAAGGACTACACCAATTAACTTTCCATCAAAGGAAAAAAAAAAGATTGAAAAAAAAAAAAAAGGGAGAGTTAAGTTGGAGTTCCAAAAACCTTTTCTGATAGAACAACTATCATATTTAAATGTGTTCACTCTTATTACAGCACAAGAACAAATAGATATTTGTGTTAAAATAGGAAAATAATTTATTTTTGGTACAAAATCATGTTAGTGTCACTCGATTATTTATTTACAATATTGCCGTTGCTTTTGTCAGTTTCATCATATCCATCTACAAATCATCCTAAAGCCTGGCATGCTAAAACACTCCACAGTGTCTTTCGTTCTTTGCTCTGTGGCTGGTTGAATGACTTAGATACGATGTTAGTCTGAGACCACGAACTCATTTAACATAGGGCTGCAATGGCCATTGGGGAGCAAAATTTGTTCTCTTTTGACCCAGATCAGATTCAAACTGGTGACCAAGGCAACATAGTTAAATCACTAAAGGCCCAGCCCTACAAAGTGCTCAGCATATTTTGTGATTTACTGAGTGTTCTCAATTCCCAAAGAAATCAATGGCAAATGAGGACATTTAGCACCTCAAAGTATGTGTTTAGCACTTCACCAGGACAACAAGCAAAAATTCCTTAACCCGATTATTTTTTTTTGTATTTATTAATTCCACATATCTAATGGCATTAATAAAAAACTGCTGGTGGAATCACAAATACCAAAAATAAATTCTCCTAAAGTGTACATAATCTCAGAGCCATGAAGCAGTTATCAAATTAACCACGTTAAATTAGTTGTGTAACTTTCAGATTTGGCAGATCAGTGATGCTGTCCAGGAGGAATTGTTAAAAGGTGGTTTAACAGTACTCCCATTATCAGTGATGATGTGCAAGGGGAAAAAAAGGATCCAGTTTTATTTTCAGAGACCACAGTAAATTTGCAGAGCTGGCAGGAAGAAAAAATAACCTACTTTTACTTTTAAACTGAGCACATTTGATATGGAAATTATTGAGAGACAGTAAATATGATCGAGGGAGAGAGGAAGGGACGGGGAGTGAGTGTGGAAAATATTTTAAAAATGTACACAGTAATATAACAATATATTAAAAATAGCAGAGAAAAGGTGATTAAAGCCTATCCTTATAGTCTCTCTCATCCTTCTAATAATAATATTACCAATACTTTAAGAGCACCACATCATTAAACAAAAAATAAATAATGGATGGATACATACATAACGTACATAGCTAACAGTACATAATTCACTTTAAAAAAAAAGAATGCACTAATTTCTAATTAAAGTCTCATGCTGTAATAGCTAGAGACAACGCCAGGACATACCTGAGGGAATTCATACGGTACTTCTTGCTGGCCTTCAACCGCACAATCTACAGAAGATGTGCACCAATAGTTTACTAATCCACACCTTGCTATGGTTTACTGGTATCCTCCAATACTTCAGCCTCGGACTTAAGAACATACTTAGTGACAAACAAAACAAGTGAGTCAGCCTACTCCATATTGCAGGTCCACTTTGTAAACGTCTTTTTTTTTTTTTCCTGACACAATAAAGTGTCAGAGACAGACACAGACTTTGGAAAGGGAAATATGATGGTGGCAATATAAATGAAACAGTGAGAAGGCCTTCTGTAGTCACAAAGTAAGGTGGACCGAACCTTGGCTCTGATATCATCAGCTTTTTCCGGCAAGAGGATTTGTGCTAAGGCAAACCTTTGTGTGGCAGTTTATGGTTTAGCATCATGTCTGTGGTGCAGGAGTGGGAAAAACCTTGGGAAATCTCTAAAGCAAACTGCAACCATACCTGATCCCTGTCCAGTCAGCCAGCTACACATGATAAATTTGTGGAACATTTTTATTGGAGAATAAAACAATTTATGCTTTTGCTGCCACTAGGGTTAATGGTCACATCCCTTTGAATCCTGAGAAGTGTGTTTCCATCTTCACAGATAAAAGGATAAAAAACATTTACAGGGTCAAACACTATTTATTGACCTTCTAAAAGTACATAAAAATAAAAAAGGCACATGGAAACAGGCTTGAAGCAACAAATTGCAACAGTAACAGAACATTTTAAAAAATTGCCCTTAAATAAAATTACAGGAGCACAAAAATAAATGTAGGCTGAATTATAAGGTAACGACTTACTTGTCTAAGATCTTAATCCGTGGGTTACCTTAACCCTTGCTCTTTCTAAAGGCTTTATATTGTCAACTCTCAGTAATCCACAGTCAAATGTACCTCTTGAACTTTCCACCACTCTCTGAGAGGATCAACAGCACCTGTTTTGGGTAGGTATTCTGCCAGGCAGTCCACTTGCCAGAGAACCGGAGATTCTGCTTTCACACTCAAAGCATGCAAAGGGGTTTGTCTACACCTGTTTGTTTACTGTGTGCCCTCCACCGCTCTCAGGTCTTATAGACTGGATGACATCTCCTCTTTCAAAAGCTTGTGCAAAGCCAGGCATACTTCATTAGCCCCTGGAGTTGCATACCTCAACATTCCAGCAGCACTATTCCAGCAGCACTATCCAATGCCTTGTGCAGCCACTTGGATCCACACAGAGGTCATTGTTCTCCCTGCCATCTGTGCAGATGTGAAGGTACAGGCAGCCTTTCCCACAAAACACCAGGATAAAAGGAGTTGCACATATCCATCTCTAAACAGATGGCCAAAAGGGTCACAGGTGGAACCTTCTTCAGTGCCACAACATAAGCAAAGAAAACCAGACCTCGGGCAGTGCTTCTGTGACCTATCCATACCACGAGGAAATGGACAGGATTTCTTCCTGTGGTGCCGCCCCCACACCCTGGGTAGTGGTGGACAGCATAGGAGGCACGGAGGATATTGTGCATGCAGACAATGAGGAAGAGATCATTCCAGAAAGCCAAGAACTCTGTCTCACACAAGAGCCTGAAGACATCTACATGCACCTCCTGCTGGACACCTTGCCAGAGACTCAGCCTGACAAACTACTGAAGAGGGTTTCAGCAAGTAAGTATATTTCTTGTTGTGCATTAAATCACACTTTATTACTGAAGCATTGTCTTAGAATCTGCTAAGTACAGTTGGGGTTTGTTTTGTTCTGGGTGCCCAATGGCCACAGCCATTTTTGGCAGATTTGAGCTAGGGGCCTTTCTGAGCTTTAAGTCTCCAGCCTCCCTCTCTCCCTCTCCCTTCCTTCCCCCTCACCCTCCCAATATGAATGCTCAGAATGGTGACCGCACTGCAGGACTTCATTTCAAAAGCAGACTGTTAGCCATAAAACTGAATGCCAGGATAACACACCACCAAACCTTTCTT
This sequence comes from Lepidochelys kempii, assembly GCF_965140285.1. Classification (NCBI taxonomy): domain Eukaryota; kingdom Metazoa; phylum Chordata; order Testudines; family Cheloniidae; genus Lepidochelys; species Lepidochelys kempii. The sequence continues at coordinate 64,228,831 of NC_136382.1, forward strand.
TCCCCCTTTCCGGATCGCATCCCTCCCACTCACCAATGTGACCTACCCCCACCTTCCACGGTAAGGCAGACCTATCATTCATGCCAGCCTAGGTCACGACTCCCTTCAATTCCTGCAGCACTACCAGGGGTGGACAATCCTCGTGAATAACTTCATTGCATATCTTTCTGGCGTACACTTGGCCTTTTAAAGACAAGCCCCTTTTCTGATTCCTAGTCTCCTGTGTCAGCATAATGACATTCAAAGTGAAGACTACCTAAAGAGGCAATTATTAACTGATCCCCTGAATCTCCCCCCAGGGCCCTCTGCTGCCAGCCCCCCGCCCACTCCCAGGCCCCTGCTCACCATCCCCCTCCCTGCAAGACCACCTGCCCATGGCCACAGTGCTATGCAAAGCCATGACACACACCTCCAGACCTAAACCAAAGTGGCCACCCACCTCTCCAAACATTCAATGAGAGAAACAGAGTTCATTTCAATTAGGCACAAGGGGAGTAAGGGAGATATTGTAGACGTCAATAAAATTATGAATGGTGTGGGAAAGTGAGTAGCAAAGTGTTTTTTACACCTTTCCATAACACAAGAAGCAGGGGTCACCCACTGAAATTAATAGGTGACTAGTTTAAAACAAACATAAGATTTAAAACAAACATGGAAGAAAGGATATGTCAGGGAAGAGTCAACACAGCTTTGTAAAGGGAAATCATGCCTCACCAATCTATTCAAATTCTCTGAGGGGGATCAAACAAACATGTGGATTAGGGGGATCCAGTGGGGGGAGGGATGGCTCAGTGGTTTGAGCATTGGCCTGCTAAACCCATGGTTGTGAGTTCAATCCTTGAGGGGCCCTTTAGGGATTTGGGGCAAACATTGGGGATTGGCCCTGCTTTGAGCAGAGGGTTGGATTAGATGACCTCCTGAGGTCCTTTTCAACCCTGATATTCCATGATTCTATGATACTTGGACTTTCAGAAGGCCTTTGGCAAGGTCCCCTACCAAAGGTTCTTAAGCAAAGTAGGTACTCATTGGATAAGAGGGAAGGTTCTCTCATGGATCTGTTGAAACTGCTCATGGTTAAAAGATTGGAAACACGGGGTAGGAATAAATGGTCAGTTTTCACAGTGGAGAGAGGTAAAGAGTGCTGTTCCCCAGGGATCTGTATGGGGACCAATGCTGATCAACCTCTTCATAAATGATCAGGAAAAATGGGTAAACCGTGAAGTGGCAAAGTTTGCAGATGATGCAAAATGACTCAGGATAGTTAAGTCCAAAGCGGACTACAAAAAGATACTAGTCATCTACTTTTGTGAGCTCCCTTTGTCAAGAAAATGGCAGATGAAATATAATGTTGATAAATGTAAAGTAATGCACATTGGAAAACTTAATCTCATCTATACATACAGAATGATGGGTTCTAAGTTAGCTGTTACAGCACACACACAAAAAAAAACATCTTGGAGTCATCGTGAATAGTTCTCTGAAAACATCTGCTCAGTGTGCAGTGCCAGTGAAAAAAAAAGCTAACAATGTTTGGAACCATTAAGAAGGGGATAGATAATATAACAGAAAATATAATACCACTATATAAATCCAGGGTATACCCACACCTTGAATACCACATGGAGTTCTGGTCACCCCATCACAAAAATGGTATATTAGAATTAGAAAAGGTACAGAGAAGGACAACAAAAATGATTAGGGGTCTGTAACAACTTCCATATGACAAGACATTAAAGAGACTGGGGCTGTTCAGTTTAGAAAAAAAGAGACTAAGTGGGGGGTTATGATACAGGTCTATAAAATCATAAATGATTTGGAGAAAGGGAATAGGGAAATTTTATTGACCTCTTCACATAAGACAAGAACCAGGGATCGCACAATGAAATTAGCAGGCAGCACGTTAAAGCAAATAAAAAATTACTTCTTCATACAGTGCACAGATAACCTGTGGAACTCATTGCCCAGGGATGTTGTGAAGGCCAAAAATATAACTGAGTTTAAAAAAAAAGTTTATGGAGAATAGGACCATCAATGGCTATTAGCCAAGAGGTCAGGTATACAACCCTATGCTCTGGGTATCCCTAAAACTCTGACTGCCAGAAGTTGGGACTGGACAACAGGGGATGGATCATTTGATAAATTCTGCTGTGCTGTTCATTCCCTCTGAAACATCTGGCAGCAGACACTGTCAGAAGACAGAATCCTAGGCTAGGTAGAACCATTGGTCTGACCCAGTGTGGCCACTCTTATTATGTTTTTATGTTCTAAGACTGACGTGGACTTAACATCTCTGATGTCTCCCAAGACTGAGACATAACTCAGGGAAGGTGATTGCAAAATAGTAATTTTTTTTAAATCTTTGCTGCTATGGAAACTGAAGTAATAAGAACAATAAACCACTTGTGATTTTTTTCTGAGCTGCCCTAGGTTCTGCACCTGAAGTGGTGCAAAGCTCAAGGCCATGGCTCTATCAGTGTCTGAACAGCTGGCCAACCTTTGGGGGCAGAAAAGAAGGACAAAAGAAGAAACCTTTGCTAATCTCCTGACAGCCTCTCAAAAAACATGGAAACCCACAGAGGATTGGAGGAGTGATTTATTGGTGGAGGAGAAAGAGAGGCAGCTGATAAGAGACACATCCCAGTGGAGTGTCACAATGACCAAGAACCTGACCCAGGACGCTACTGAAAAGCACAGGGATGTGCAGAGGTAGGTCCTGGAAGTGATGCGCAAAGATAATGTTCTGCTGGAGAGGATGCTGCTGCAGGGCTACCACAGAGTTCAGCAGGCTCAAGCAGTACAGCATGCCAGCCATATATTGAAACCCATGGACAACAATGGTTACTGGAACTTTCAGCGGATCCCTGCACAGCCTTCTAACCAGAGGCCGTTCCCGCCCCAGATCACTTCATAGGGTGGTGAGAACAGCAGGGTGTGGGAGTCCACCACTTTGGACTCTCAAATGTAGGCCAGGGCTTTCCCCCATGGCACTCCAGGCCCTACATCAAAGTGGTCATGAAGAAATCAAAGACCTACAGAACTCTGTGAAATGTGTGTGCACGTTACACTTTTTAGGTTTTTTGCCTTCTCGTATTTTTTATGGTAAGTTTGTAATTTGTCACACTTGTTTTTTGAAGTATATTATTTGCAAAATTTGTAAAACAAAGTGCATTTTTCTTGAAAGGTGATTAAAGAGTCTTCAAAGCATTTTCCATACATATATAACTCTTCTGCCAGTTGGTGTTGGCAGCAACCAAGGCCAAGTTCCTCCAAAAAAATTACAAAACAAAACCAGCTCATCCCCCAACACCCAGAAATCTGGGAAACTAAAAAACCCCTTGGGTATATCTAATAGGCAATACTTCCCCAATTGCAAGCACTGAGGCTGTGTATAACAAAAACAAAAAAGGGGAAAGGGAACACAGCATTAATGTGGGAAAACATAGCTACAAATGACTCAGACACAAAGTAAAACACTCTCCCCACCGTATTTTGGGCAGTATCCTTTGCCTGAGTTTCCCGTCTTGTGATGTGATAGTCCAGTGGACAAATGCCCCTTTAACACACTACTCCCCTTTTCACTCCACTGCACCCCACTTACAGTTTGTGGTCCAAAGTCAGTGAAGTCCCAGAGTCCAGGGGTGCATTCAGGTGACTTCACCTCCAGCCCTGAGAGAGGGGGACAAGTGATGCCTCTGTTGCTACCAGCTCTGCCACTTCTCCCCATTGTTGCTGCTGCCTCTGCCACTGCTCTCTGCCATCTCTGCTGTGTTCATTGTCCAGTCTGGTTCTACAGCACACAACCACCTAGCCCAACTATCACAACGGTAGGATGATTTAATTGGGGATGGGTCCTGCTTTTGAGCAGGGGGTTGGACTAGATGACCTCCTGAGGTCCCTTCCAACCCTGATATTCTATGATTCTATGATTCTATGCTCAAGAGGAGCACCTCCCATGCTGCTGCTGCTGCTGCATCTCTTACCATGCTGCCTTTAACTGTGATGCTCTGTTCAGAAGTGCCACCGTCTAGCCGAGCTATCAGTGATTCCAGCTCTTAGTGATTTCACTGGGTAACTGGAAACCTCCATGCTGCTGCACCCACCACACTGTCTTTTACCCCACCACTGTCCCCCCACTAGCTCTAAGACTCAGCCCCCCAGATGAGTTTATCAGTGATCCCAGCACTCCCTAGAGCCAAAAAGAAACAAACTCTCAATTGAGTCTAATCAGCTTTGTCCTTAAAAATTAGAGCAGGAAGATCAAATATAATCTAGGTAATTTTAAACAGATATACCACCTGGTAGGAACACTTGCCCCTACATCCTTCTTTTTCTTTTACTTGGATTTTCCTCACTACCTCACTTTGGGTAAGAGACGTTAACATTATGGTGACCCCTCAATTACAGCAAATTAAATACAGTTCTGCTACCTTTTAGTTGTACAATAAGGATGATAACATTTCACTACCTCTGCATCAAAGATTTTAGTGAATTTTCATCTAAAAACAGCAAATGGACCACCTTGACAAAGTAGGTGTGTCTATGCAAATAAGGTAATCTCATGAGGTCTTTTCCTCCAATGTATCAGTAGTTGCAGGAGAGAATTGATTCAGACCACTGGTTTACGCATAGAACAATGCCTTTAAAATGGATTTAAGAAACCCCAAGATTGCAAATCCCCAAACTCAAATTGAAAGCACAGCAAAACATGTACTGCTCCTAGCCTTAAAGTAATAGCATAAGGCATCCTTGATAAAAGATTATAATGGCAATTGCCATTTTGTAGCAGAAACTTCTTTGGCTGTTCTTAGCATTCTGAAAATCTGTGCACCCCTCTCTCCCATCCATCATTGTGGATCTCTCCCTTTCACTTACAGATATTGTGCAAAATGCAACAAACAGTTATAAAGCGAGGGAGATATTGCTCAGCCACCTCCAATGTTGTCATCAGATAGTGCCATCTACTCTTCAATCTATACACTCCAGTGTCATCCTTCAACTACTCATGTGACAGTTAAACAGTTCCTTTCTGCTGTCCTATCCCCTGTAAATGGCTTCAACAGCCAGGGAAGCAGGAGAAAAACTGGGGCTCCCAGAATGACTGGTGGAATCTCACCACCATTAATATCCATAGCAGTCCTGGGAGCAAATTTTCCATTTTTCATTAGTGAAAACAGGCATGAGCTCCTAAAGATCCTTGCAGCATGGACTTTTCCTGACCACCCCATATGAAAGTTCTCACACAGCCATTGTAGCACTATGGAGAAATAACCCTTACTCCTTGGGAATGCTATGGCCTTGTTCTGGGGGCAAACAATAGGCATGAATCCCATCCATTGCCCGAATACTATTCGGGAACCCCAAGTGCAAAGCCATCATTAATCTCCTGATCACTGTCATGCTTTATGACCTGCACCATCAATACCTTCTGTATATGAGCGCACATCTTCATCACAACAAGCCCAACACCCATCTGCCCACCCCAAATAAGCTACCATTGCGGGTGGCAGGCTTCCAGATCATGATCACCACATGCTTCTGAATGCTCAGCAGAGCTCTCATGTTGCGGAGCTCAGTGCAGTTCTCCAGGAAAATGCCCTCTGTCATTCTAAAATTCTGCAGCCTCTGCTGGTCGTCCCAGGTCTGCATAATGGTCCTTCCCAACCACTCACTGCTGGTTTCCTGAGCCCAGAAATGGCCCTGCACAGTGTGTAGCTGCTTCAAGAAAAGTTCATCCACAAACAGCTTCTCGATATCCTCCTCTTCCTCCACTTCCTCTTCCGCCTGCTGCAGTTGCTGCCGGTACAGTTGCTGTTGCAGATGCCAAAACTGCTTAGCAGTGTGGCAGCTGCCATACAAAGCTAAAGCCACCTGGAGCCAAAGTCTCAAATAAATCTCCACCAGCCTCTGTGTTGTCAGCATTGTGGTATGGAGCATTTTTTCATCCATGCTGGATAACAGCAGTTTGCAAATAGTATTAGCTGTCAAAATGCTGCTTGCTTGCCAAAGAGAGAAATCATGGGTGAGGAATCGTGGAATTTTAAATTTTGAGCCCAAGTTCCAGAATTCCAGTAGCTTCCATTATGTATCCCTCAATGTACAGCACATGGTCATCTGTCCTAACGTGGCCTGTTGTTGATAAGTTTATTGAGGGGAGATTTACAGTAGAGCAGTGATTCTCAAAGTCAGTCCACTGCTTGTTCAGGGAAAGCCCCTGGCATGCCGGACCGGTTTGTTTACCTGCTGCATCCGCAGGTTCAGCTGATTACGGCTCCCACTGGCCGTGGTTTGCCACGCTAGGCCAATGGGGGCTGCGGGAAGGGCGGCCAACACATCCCTTGGCCTGCGCTGCTTCCCGCAGTCCCCATTGACCTGGAGCAGCGAACCACGGCCAGTGGGAGCCATGATCGGCTGAACCTGAGGACACAGCAGGTAAACAAACCGGTCTGGCACGGCAGGGGCTTTCCCTGAACAAGTGGCGGACAGGCTTTGAGAACCACTGCAGTAGAGGATACATGGTGAGCTGCGTGGTCCACAAAGTGACAAATAATTATCTTGTCTCACACCCACTGAATGTCAATCTGGGTCTGATTTACCACAAAGGGAATAGAGCCTTCTGAACTGGTTTCGTACTGAACCGTATTTGTGCTGCAGAGGAATTTTGGTGGCGTTTTAGAGCCAGTCCACTATGTCAGTTTGGGCAGCCACAAACCATGCTACATATTGTTGAGGACTGTAGAATGACTCAACTTGCTGGTGGTCTTTGTGCCTTGAACATTGTTGATAAGACAGCTATGGCTTGGCTTGACTGGTTGCATATGCCAAATAATAAATAGTGTGCAGCAAAAAATGTCCCAGAATGCATAGAGGCCAGCTGAGAGGCAATATCTGTCCAGAATACTATGTGCTTACCCAGCACAAAGTCACCGTCATGTAAATACGATATGGATTGAAACAGGAAACAGCTGAACATGGGTACAGAATTATTGTGGACTATCTAATATGTACCATTACATGTGTAAAAACTCAGTGTGAATTAAACACCTTGTTTAGATAAGGGGTAAGCGTTTTGCCTCTAGCACCTGCCTGCAGCCAAAGTTTCTTTGGTATTAGTATGTTATCAGCATAATATGTCCTGGCACCTGTACATTTCACATAGGGCACCAAGTGATTTAGATGGGTTTACTCACATTTCCTGAGTGGGTTAGCCTGCCTGATTGCTTAGGTGTCAACCTGCAAGTTTCTCCTCATGGTAAAAAGAAAGTTTTGAAAGACAGTGAAAGATGAGAAGTGGAACAATACCTAGCAGAGAAAGCAGGAAGGAAATGGTGGTATAAGGATGAGCCTGAGGGAGAAACTGCTCCTAAAATATTGTGTAAATCCGGTTTTTCCATAGGTTGAAGCATTGAAATTGAAGTCCACAATATGGGATTTACTGATGTAAATTATTTGTGCAACTGATGTTTAGGCCAAATGAGTCTAACTAGTTTGGAGATGTCTCTTCATTGTAAATACAGGAAGAATTAATACTTTTGGAACTGAGCTGGAGTCAGATATATATTGTTTTGAATGGAATATATCTAATCTATTTGGCCAATCTGGCCTACATATTGAACTAGTTACACCCCCGTGAATTTTATATTTTCTGTAGGAAATATGGAAGACACAAAAAACATAACAGGCATTGTTCTGCTTTCAATCTTCAATTAACATGTTGTCCTTACATAAATCTCTAGAGAGGTCATGCTTGGAAGGATTTTTAATCTGTTCAAGAGAGTTCTGGTGTTTTCAAATTGTCATCATCCCTTCATTTCTCCTTTACATTATCCAGGATTTTAGGTTGTATGATCTTGAGGTTTGTGTTTCTTCAGATTTTCTTTCACATATAGTATTTTATTTTTGTCCATGGCAGACATATATTGTTATAAGAACTGTATATAATAAGCATTGGTCCTTTTGCCCCAGAATATATTCCTTTTGGGAGAGGAGGTTGGACTTCTTGGCAGCTATATTCCTAGGGATTACTTCTTGACCATATACTCTGTTTAGCATTTTTATATACATCCTCAAAGAAAACAAAAAATCATCACTGATAAAGTTTGCAGATGACACAAAGTTGAGGGAGTGGTAAATAATAAGGAGGACAGGTCATTGACACAAAGTGATCTGGATCGCTTGGTAAGCTTGGCACAACCAAACAAAATGCATTTTAATATGTGTAAAGGGGCTAAGCCGGGGCTTGACCCTCTCTGGGGTGGCGGGGAGCCACACCAGCTCGCTACACACAGTTAACTTTGGGGAATTTGTCCAGCCACCGGAGTCTCCCTCAGCAGCCCTTGCAGTAACTGGACTGAGCACCGTAGGTCTGGGCCCTGAGTCAGGGCGGGGCACCAAATAATCAGTAGCCCAGGCCCTCAGGCAGGGGCTGAGCAAATAGTCCAATGTTAGCAGGCCAGGCCCTGGGTCAGGGTGGGGGAACAGTCAATAGCTCAGGCCCTCAGGCGGGGGCTGAGCAACACAGCGTATGTGAATTAGCCCAGGCCTCCAAGGACCTGGAAGAGGGGGAGCCTGCCACCCAGGAGTTGGGTGGCAGGGGGGACACAGGCCCACCCACTCCACTGCATCCCAGCCCAGGGCCCTAGCAGCGGCAAACGACCCCTTGCTGGGTCAGTGGGGATCCTGACTGCAACACACTGACATGGGTTCTGGCAGAGTTACAGCCAGACTAGGGTCGGATGTCCGTGGGCTAATTCCTAACTCCCCTCCTTCTGGGACCTGGGTCCCAGCGGTGTTCCCCGGGGGGTCCAGCACCATGGGTCCCTCGGGGCAGTAGACAAGCAGCAGGCCTGGTAACTCCTCTGGATAGCTGGCGCAGGGCAGGTCCAGTAACTCCCCTGGATAGCCGGCGCAGGGCAGGTCCAGCCAGTCTTGGCATTGACCTGGGGCCGCGGGGTTTTCCCAGTCGTGGGCTAGGCTGCTTACGTCTGGCCTCCCCGGCGGCTGGTCCTCTAGTGAGCTCTGAGAGCCTGCCTTTATACTTCCAGGTCGCCGCCTGTCCCTCTGAGCGGCGGGCTCAGAGCTTCCAGGCTCCACCCACTCTGGTGTCTGGAGGGGCTCGACCCTCTCCAGGGCAGCGGGGAGCCACACCACCTCGCTACATATGGCTAAATGTAAACCTATACATCTAGGAATAGGAAAAAAGAATATAGCCCATTCTTACAGGATGGGAGACTAACCTGGGAAGCAGTGAGTCTTAAAAAGATTTGGGGTTCATGGTGGGTAATCAGCTGAACGTGCACTCCCAGTGTGATGCCAAAAGTGCTAATGCAATCCCTGGGTGCATAAACAAGGGAATCTGAAGTAAGAGTAAAGAGGTTATTTTACCTCTGTATTTCACACTGGTGTGACTGCTGCTGGAATACCATGTCTGGTTCTGGTGTCCGCAATTCAAGACACCAGACAATTCAAGACAATAGTACTGGGCCCAGTCCTATTCAACATATTCATAAATGATCTGGAAAAAGGGGTAAACAGGGAGGTGGCAAAATTTGCCGATGATACAAAACTACTCCAGATAGTTAAGTCCCAGGCAGACTGCAAAGAGCTACAGAAGGATCTCACAAAACTGAGTGACTGGGCAACAAAATGGCAGATGAAATTTAATGTTGATAAACACAAAGTAATGCACATTGGAAAACATAATCCTAACTATTGTGGATAGTTCTCTGAAATCATTCACTCAATGTGCAGTGGCTGTCAAAATAAACAGAAGGTTGGGAATCATCAAGAAAGGGATAGATAATAAGACAGAAAATATCATATTGCCTCTATTTAAATCCATGGCACACCCACACCTTGAATACTACATGCAGATGTGGTCACCCCATCTCAAAAAAGAAATATTGGAATTGGAAAAGGTTCAGAAAAGGGCAACAAAAATGATTAGGGGTATAGAACGGCTTCCGTATGAGGAGAGATCAATAAGACGGGGACTTTTCAGCTTGGAAAAGAAGCGACTAAGGGGGGTTATGATAGAGGTCTACAAAATCATGAGTGGTATAGAGAAGTAAATAAGGAAGTGTTATTTATTCCTTCTCATAATGCAAGAACAAGGGGTCACCAAATGAAATTAGTAGGTAGCAGGTTTAAAACAAACACAAGAAAGTATTTTTATACGCCACACACTGTCAACCTCTGGAACTCCTTGCCAGAAGGTGTGGTGAAGGCCAATACTATAACAGGGCTCAAAAGGGAGCTAGATAGATTCATAGAAGATAGGTCCATCAATGGTTATTAGCCAGGATGGGCAGGAATGGTGTTCCTAGCCTCTGTTTGCCAGAAGCTGGGATTGCATGACAGCGCATGGATCACTTGATTATAACCTGTCTGTTCATTCCCTTTGGGGCAGCTGCCATTGGCCACTGTCAGAGGACAGGACACTGGGCTTGATGGACCTTTGGTCTGACCCAGTATGGCCGTTCTTATATTCTTATGATTAACAATTTACATCAGCTGAGGATCTAACAAAAATTAGTAATTTCCTCTACTTCCAAACTACTGAATAGCTATTTGGCATCTGATTGTCTTAGATATAAAGATGTCTCAATAGATTTTAAGCCCAGTGGAGCAGGGACTTGTCTGAAAGTATTATTGATATATCAGCATAAGAAATTAATAATAATAGTAAATAATAAGTCTTAGTTATATAAGAGCTAAGTATTATTCCCATTAATTGTTTTTTTAAAGTGCCATGTACATTTGTGGTGATATAAAAATAATGACACAGTAAAGTGCCTCTCAGGGGGTCTGCTCACCACTAGTGCGCTTCCTCCTGTCACCCGGGGGACTGGCTGATTCCAGCTCCAGCACCTTCTTTCCACCTCTCACTGCATGCCCTGCTTTCTCTTCCTGGCTCTCTGAGGCAAGATGCTCTGTGTTTGTGGCTCAGCCCTTTGGCTAAGTCACATGCGTCTTCCCCTTCCTGGGGTATCAAAGTCTCCTTTTTACAAATGGACTCTGGAAGTCTTCCCACTCACTGCCTAACTCAGGGTGGGGTGGGCAAATGTTTTGGCCCGAGATCCACATCTGGATGGGGAAACTGTATGCAGGGCCATGAATGTAGGGCTGGGGCAGGGTGTTGGGGTGCGGGAGGGAGTGAGGGCTGTGAGAGGGGGTGTAGTGTGCAGGAAGGAGCTCAGGGGAAGGGGTTGGCATGCAGGAAGGGTGTGGGGTGGAGGAGGGGGCTCAGGGAAGGGGATTGGGGTGCAGGAAGAGTGCAGGGTGCAGCAGGGGGCTCAGGGCAGGGGGTTGGGGTGCAGGAGGGGTGAGGAGTGCGGGAGGGGGCTCAGGGAAGGGGGTTGGTGCAGGAGGGGTGTGGCAGGGGACTCAGGGCAGGGGGTCGGGGTGCAGGAGGGGTGAGGAGTGCGGGAGGGGGCTCAGGAAAGGGGGTTGGTGCAGGAGGGGTGTGGCAGGGGACTCAGGGCAGGGGGTCGGGGTGCAGGAGGGGTGAGGAGTGCGGGAGGGAGCTCAGGGAAGGGGGTTGGTGCAGGAGGGGTGTGGCAGGGGACTCAGGGCAGGGGGTCGGGGTGCAGGAGGGGTGAGGAGTGCGGGAGGGGGCTCAGGGAAGGGGGTTGGTGCAGGAGGGGTGTGGCAGGGGACTCAGGGCAGGGGGTAGGGGTGCAGGAGGGGTGAGGAGTGCGGGAGGGGGCTCAGGGAAGGGGGTTGGTGCAGGAGGGGTGTGGCAGGGGACTCAGGGCAGGGGGTCGGGGTGCAGGAGGGGTGAGGAGTGCGGGAGGGAGCTCAGGGCAGGGGGTCGGGGTGCAGGAGGGGTGAGGAGTGCGGGAGGGGGCTCAGGGAAGGGGGTTGGTGCAGGAGGGGTGTGGCAGGGGACTCAGGGCAGGGGGTCGGGGTGCAGGAGGGGTGAGGAGTGCGGGAGGGGGCTCATGGAAGGGGGTTGGTGCAGGAGGGGTGTGGCAGGGGACTCAGGGCAGGGGGTCGGGGTGCAGGAGGGGTGAGGAGTGCGGGAGGGAGCTCAGGGAAGGGGGTTGGTGCAGGAGGGGTGTGGCAGGGGACTCAGGGCAGGGGGTCGGGGTGCAGGAGGGGTGAGGAGTGCGGGAGGGAGCTCAGGGAAGGGGGTTGGTGCAGGAGGGGTGTGGCAGGGGACTCAGGGCAGGGGGTCGGGGTGCAGGAGGGGTGAGGAGTGCGGGAGGGGGCTCAGGGAAGGGGGTTGGTGCAGGAGGGGTGTGGCAGGGGACTCAGGGCAGGGGGTTGGGGTGTAGGAGGGGGCATGGGAGGGGGCTCATTATGGGGGTTGGGGTGCAGCAGGGGGATCAAGGTAGGGGGCTGGAGTGTAGGAGGCATTTGGGGTGTGGGCTCCAGCGGTGCTGGCATGGCAGCAGCACACATTAGGACTAAGGCAGGCTCCCTGCCTGCCCTGGCCCCACGCCGCTCCTGTTAGTGGCCAGCATGTCCGGCAGTGGCTCCTGGGGGTGGGCTGGGGCGGGGCAGCCGGCTCTGCCACGTGCTGCCCTTGCCTGTGGGTACCACCCCCAAAACTCCCATTAGCTGCAATTCCCCGTTCCCGGCCCATGGGAGCTGCGGGAGGCAGAGCCTGCAGATGAGGGCAGCGCACAGAGCCCTCTACCCCCCTGGAGCCGCAGGGATGTGGTGCGAGCTGCTTCCAGGAGTGGCGCGGGGCCAGGGCAGGCAGGATCCCCGCAGTGGCAGGAGCCCTGGGCCCTTTAAAGCACCGCCCGAGCCCTGCCATCGCTACCCCAGGGCTCCAGCAGCCAGGCTCGGGCACTGATTTAAAGGGCCCGGAGCTCCACTGTGGTAGCGGTGGCTGGAGCCCCGTGCCCTTTAAATCGCCCCAGGACTCTCAGCCGCCTCTGCAGCTGGGAGCTCTGGGGATGATTTAAAGGACCTGGGGCTCCCAGCGGCAGCCAGAGCCCCGGGGTCTTTAAATCTTTAAAAATCCCTCCTCTTCTGGTTGAAGCCATGCCCCCGCTCAGGACTCCAGCGTACTGGTAAGTCCTTTAAGTTACTTTCACCCCTGTCTGAATGAGATCTGACACCTAGTGATGAGGGGGTGGAAAAGAATTCAGGAGTTGACCATGTTTGCATAGACATGCCTACTCTGCCTAGATGTGCAGCACACTATGCTGCTTTGCCAAAATGATCAGTTTTGGCCTGTTTGGGTTACAAATCACTCTAGCAGTGATTACCGCCGAGCAGGTCTACGGGCTAAGCCCTAGACCTTGTGCGGGGAATGTGTTACAGCAAAAGACAACACAGAAACTATACTGGCTGTGAGGTTCCCCTGCTGAAATCACTAAGAGTGGGGTTAAGTACTGGAACCTCAGAACGTGAAAGGGCAGAGAAACAGCAGCAGAAAGATAAAGGTGGGCAGTGGCCAGTGGCGGCAGTGAGGCACCTGCAGTGGTAGTCAGTAGCAGGGGCATTGCTCAGTGACCCTCCCCACAGCCATGGGAAGTGAACTCCTGTCAACACAACGCTGAACTCTGTGTCTTTGCTAACCAAGAATCGCCAACTGTGAATGGGGTGCAGTGGAGGGGAGGGGAATGGTGCGCTCAGAGACTTTTGTCTATCCGACTTTCACACCACAAGGCAAGAAACTGAGGTAAAGGACACTGCCCAACGCACTGTGGCATGGGTGTTTGCCTACAGTCACATGTTTTGGAATTGTGGTTGTTGTGTTTTCCCAAATCAATGCTTTACCTCCTCCCCCCATTTTAATAAAAGTTACATTTTGTTACACACGAACTCAGTGCTTGTGAGTGGGGAAATACTGCTGCTTAGAAGTGCCCGGGGTGGTATTTAATTTTCCCAGATTACTCTATTCTATTTTGTGTTGTTAAGAGAAACCTGACACCTAGTGATGAGGGTGCTACCAACTCCATCTGGCAGAGGGGTTACTTTATTTCAGTGCTTCCTTCTTAATTTGTTATTGTTCCCCTTCCCTTTCCTCATACACCCCAACCACCCTTTTTACTGAGACTCATGACCTCTGGATTTACATGCTACTTACTAAAAGCAAATAGGTGGTTTCCTAGCACTAACGAGCAGTTGGATGGATAAATCAGTATCTCAGTGATATTTCATATGGCCAATATACTATTTTTTCTTTTATAACACTACAGAATCCAGTGTATTCACATCACTGTAACTGTTACGTATCTGGCAGACACCATTAATGGCTGTGAGGCAGTTTAATTTAAATTAATTAACTTCTCAAACTGAAAAAATGTACGAATTCCAGGCTCTAGTATTCATATCTCTAATGCCAGGGGAAAGGGATTTGGCGAGCACTTTGCAATGTGTTGCTTTATGAAACAACACATAGATTGTCAAGCTTCGCAAATGACTTTAATCAGAGTTAACTGTGCTCTTCTCAAAAAAAGAAGCATACAGATTTTGACTATAGCTTCAGGGAGGTCTATGTGGCTGGCTGACAGGATCAAATGATACTGCTACTGTAGGTGATATCATATATCAATGCATAGCAGCTTCCAGAATAATGTCATATTCTAGTTGAAAGGTCAATTTCCTAGTAATGCACAATTTCCTGCGTAAAAGGATCTTTTTTAAGCTCAAAAATGTGTCTCCTTCACCAACAGAAGTTGGTCCAATAAAAGATATTACCTCACCAACCTTCTCTCTCTAATCTCCTAGGACTGACAGAGATACAACAACACTGCATACAAAACTGTTTTCAAATACTCAAACACAATTTCTCCAGTAGTGCTGCCTCTCCATACACAGTTTATTAGACTGGGCATAAGAATATATAATATTGTGGCATAAGGTTTCATAGGCATGAGTTTGGGCTGACTGCATTACCCAGAAGTTATAAATATGTGAGTAACCTCATATATTCTATGTATGCCACAAAGAAACAATTTTAGAGTTTGTTTTTTACAGTTTTTTATTAATTTTCAGGTCTATTTTTCATGTCCTGTAAAGTCAGGTGTCTTAGTTACCAAGAGTCCAATTATACAGGGCTGAAACTAAAATTATAGTCCCTGATTTGGCAAGGTACTTAGCCTCATGAGATACTTTAATCCCATAAGTAGTCACATGGAACTCAATGGCACTATTACTGGGCTTAAAATAACTTGTGAGTTTAAAGATTACCTGAATCAAGGACTTAAGATCCAAAAATTGCTCGGGTATGCATAACAATGTCAAAAGGTAAAAGTCCATTGCATCAGGTCCTTCCACGGCTAACCCCTGCCCCACCCCCCACACACACTGTAGTGATATGAAGTTGTTTATGCCTTCGCTTATTCCTGTACAGGAAGGGAAATAAGTATACCTGTATAAGGACTTTTATACCAGTGTAACTGTGTCTACACTAGCGGTTTTATGGTATAACTATTTTGGTAAAAAGTCACACCTCTAAGCCCTGGTCTACATGACGAGTTTAGGTCAAACTTAGCAGCGTTAGATTGATTTAACCCTGCACCCGTCCACACGACCAAACCTGTTTTGTAGACTTAAAGGGCTCTTAAAATCAATTTCTGTACTCCTCCCCAGTGAGGGGTTTAGCGCTAAAATCGACTTCGCTGGGTTGAATTTGGGGTAGTGTGGATGCAATTCGACGGTATTGGCCTCTGGGACCTATCCCACAGTGCTCCATTGTGACCGCTCTGGACAACACTCTCAACTCAGATGCACTGGCCAGGTAGACAGGAAAAGCCATGGGAACTTTTGAATTTCATTTCCTGTTTGGCCAGCATGGGGAGCTGATCAGCACAGGTGACCACAGAGTCCCAGAATTGCAAAAGAGCTCCAGCATGGACCAAACGGGAGGTACGGGATCTGATCGCTGTATGGGGAGACGAATTCATGCTATCAGAACTCCGTTCCAAAAGATGAAGTGCCAGTATATTTGCGAAAATCTCCAAGGGCATGATGGACAGATGCTATAACAGAGACACGCAACAGTGCTGCATGAAAGTTAAGGAGCTGAGGCAAGCCTACCAAAACACAAAGGATGCAAATGGTCGCTGCAGGTCAGAGCCCCATACATACCACTTCTATGATGAGCTGCATGTAATTCTAGGGGGAGCCCCTACCACTTCCCCACCACTGTCCGTGGACACCTGCAAGGGGGGAGTCTCACGCAACAGGATGAGGATTTTGGGGACGAGGAAGATGATGATGATGAGGAGGTTGAGGATAGCGCACAACAAGCAAGTGGAGAATCCCTTCTCCCTGGCAGCCAGGTGTTCATCACCCTGGAGCCAATACCCTCCCAACCCTCACAAGGCAGGCTCCTGGACCATGAAGCCGGAGAAGGCACCTCTGGTGAGTGTACCTTTGTAAATATAATACAGGGTTTAAAAGCAAGCGTCTTTAATGATTAATTGCCCTGAAGACTTGGGATGCATTCATGGCCAGTATAGCTACTGGAAAAGTCTGTTAATGTGTCTGGGGATGGAGCGGAAATCCTCCAGGGACATCTCCATGGAGCTCTCCTGGAGGTACTCTCTGTGTTTGCCTCAGGAGAGTGATATCATTCATGGTCACCTGGTTGAAATACAGGAAATTTGTTTAAGGGGACATTCAGAGGTGCCTGTTCCTGCTGGGCTGTTTGCCTTTGACTGAAAAGAAATCATCCCTGCTGTTAGCCACGTGGTGGGGGGAGGCCCCTTCATGCTGAGCTGTTTGCGTTTGGCTGACATGGATCTTCCCTGATACTAGCCACGTGGTGGGTGGGGGTATGTGTTTTGGTTGTGCTGCACATTCACCCTAAAACCACAGCCCCTCCTTTTAAATGGCCAACCCAACTGGCTTTGCTTGGTATGGGAAAGGAGGGGGCTGCCGTTTGAAACTATTCCCGCACGTTATGAAGGTTGAAGAAGCCGAAACCCTTTGCCTTACCCTGGCTGCCTGCAAGCCGAATTCTGTTGCCCAGTTGAGTGCGTGTGATGTCTCACACCAAACCAGCAGGCACTCAATATAAGAGGCAAAATGCGACCTTGTACCAAAAGCACATGTGCTATGTAATGTGAATCACTTGATTCAGTGTGAAATAGTCTTTCCTTTGTTCTCTGAAATGTATCTTTTAAAATACTCCTCTCCCTTTTTTTTCCTCCAGCAGCTGAAAATGTTTCTACGCTCCCCCTATCATCTCCGTCCCAGAGGCTAGCGCAGATTAGAAGGCAAAAAAACCCGCACTCGCGATGAAATGTTCCCGGAGCTCATGCAGTCCTCCTGCACTGAAAGAGCTTAGCAGAATCCCTGGAGGCAAACAATGGCAGAGTCCAGGAAAGTGTTAAATGAACATGATGAAAGGAGGGAGGAGTGCGATGCTGAGGCTAATGGGGGAGCAAAGTGACATACTCAGGTATACTCAGCTCAGGTGGAGCTGCAGGAAAGGCAGCAGGAGCACATACTGCCGCTGCAGCCCCTGTATAACCACCTGTCCTCCTTCCCAAGTTCCATATCCTCCTCACCCAGATGCCCAAGAATGTGGGGGAGGCTACGGGCACCCAGCCACTTCACCCCAGAGGATTGCCCAAGCAATAAGTTTTGAACTGTAGTGTGGCCTTGTCCTTCCTGCCTCCCCTCATCCACCACCTGACCCGGTGCTTCCCTCCTCACCCACCCCTCCCGGGCTACCTTGCGAGTTTTCCCCCTATTTGTGTGATGAATTAATAAAGAATGCATGATTTTGAAACAATAATGACTTTATTGCCTCTAAAAGCGGTGATCGAAGGAGGGAGGTCAGGGGAAAGGGGGGAAGTAGAGTCAACCAAGGGGGCAGGTTTTCATCAAGGAGAAACAAACAGAACTGTCACACCGTAGCCTGGCCAGTCATGAAACTAGTTTTCAAAGCTTCTCTGTGCTCTTCTAATCGCCCTGCGTGTAATTGGCCGGCAGGTGAATTGCCTCAACCTCCCACCCCACCATAAACATCTCCCCCTTACTCTCACAGATATTGTGGAGCATACAGCAAGCAACAATAACAATGGGAATATTGGTTTTGCTGAGGTCTAACCTAGTCAGTAAACTGCACCAGCAAGCTTTTAAACGTCCAAATGCACATTCTACCACCATTATGCACTTGCTCAGCCTATAGTTGAACTGCTCCTTACTACTGTCCAGGGTGCCTGTGTATGGCTTCATGAGCCATGGCATTAAGGAGTAGGCTGGGTCCCCAAGGATAACTATAGGCATTTCAACATCCCCAACGGTAATTTTCTGGTCTGGGAAGTAAGTTCCTTCCTGCAGCTGTTCAAACGGACCAGAGTTCCTGGAGATGTGAGCATCATGCACCTTTCCCGCCATCCCACGTTGATGTCAGTGAAACGTCCCTTGTGATCCAGCAGTGCTTGCAGCATCATTGAAAAGTACCCCTTGTGGTTTACATACTGGCTGCCAAGGTGGTCCGTCCCAAGATAGGGATATGCCTTCCGTCTATTGCCCCACCACAGTTAGGGAACCCCATTGCAGCAAAGCCATCCACTATGACCTGCACATTTCCCAGAGTCACTACCTTTGATAGCAGCAGCTCAGTGATTGCGCTGGCTACTTGGATCACAGCAGCCCCCACAGTAGATTTACCCACTCCAAATTGATTCCTGACTTACCGGTAGCTGTCTGGCATTGCAAGCTTCCAGAGGGTTATCGCCACTCGCTTGTGAACTGTGAGGGCTGCTCTCATCTTGGTATTCTTGTGCTTCAGGGCAGGGGAAAGCAAGTCACAAAGTTCCATGAAAGTGCCCTTACGCATATGAAAATTTCACAGCCACTAGGAATCATCGAAGACCGGCAACACTATGCGGTCCCACCAGTCTGTGCTTGTTTCCTAGGCCCAGAATCAGTGTTCCACGGCATGAACCTGCCCCATTACCACCAGAATGTCCAAATTGCCAGGGCCAGTGCTTTGACAGAAGTCTGTGTCCATGTCCTCATCACTATCGTGATCGCACTGTCATCGCCTCCTTCCCTGCTTTTGCAGGTTCTGCACATACTGCAGGATAATGCACAAGGTGTTTGCAATGCTAACAGCAACAGCGGTGATCTGAGCGGGCTCCATGCTTTCAGTGGTCTGGCATCTGCAGGAGAGCAGAGTTGCAGCGGAAGCGGTGGATGACGATCTATGCCCTGAGAATAGATATTTATACAGAACGATGAGAGGACCTGCGAGGTGGATTCATGGCACCAGGAGAGCAGAGTTACAGTGGAAGCGGTGGATGATGACAACAGTTAGCAGTCCTACTGCACCTGCATACTGCTGAAAGCAGTATGACGTCTGCATGGAAAAAAGGTGCAAAATGATTGTCTGCTGTTGCTTTCACGGAGGGAGGGGCGACTGACAACATGTACCCAAAACCACCGCGACAATGTTTTTGCCCCATCAGGTATTGGGAGCTCAACCCAGAATTCCAATGGGCAGCGGAGAATGCAGGAACTGTGGGATAGCTACCCACAGTGCAATGCTCCAAAAGTCAACGCTAGCCACAGTAGTGAGGATGCACTCCACTGACTTAATGCGCTTAGTGTGGACATACGCAATCGACTGTATAAAATAGATTTATAAAAATCGACTTCTATAAGATCAACCTAATTTAGTAGTGTAGACATACCCTAAGCAACATAATTATACCAGTACAACTTTCTAGTGGAGCAGAATTGAAAAGGACCCATTAGGAGCTGGTAATCAGCCCTTCCAAAAGGTAAAAAGCTCGCATTTCTGTTCCTAAAGGATCCCAAGATAACAGATGTGAAATTTTTTATGTGTAGAAAACCATTACCAGTCCAGGACTGAATCTTGCCTAATCTGGGTTTCTGTCAGGTGGGATTTTTATTTATTGGCAGGCAGTTGAGGTGGTAGGTGGGTATGAAGGAAGAAACAAATTCGTGGGTATGAAGGAAGAAACATTTCACTGGCATGGGGATTTTTTTTTAAAAAATGGCTGCTGTTTGCAGCTGCTCCCGACATTGGGATGATAATCAGTCCTGGGGAGATGTATTAGTGAACAGAGGGTAGGTGAGGCTTTCAAAGATAAATGGCAATTCATTTAACACAGGGTTACATAGTTTACCAAGTGTCTTGCCCTGTTCGCCTCACCCCCTTTACCTTCCCTTTTCTCTCCATTTAGTTATCAGCTCCTCAGCAGCACCCTGCTCACCCCAAACCCGCAAAATCATGGCACTAACATGATGTTTGCTCTTATCATACTGTTCACTCTGCTTGAACATTCTGCCCTTCCCCACTCTGAGACTTCCTTGTCTATTTAGATTGTAAGCTTTTTGGGGAAGGGATTGTCTAATACTCTGTTTGTACAGTGGGGTCTCATTCTTTGAAACTACTAAATAAATATGAACAATAGTAATGAAATCTACCTTCATGTAAGATGTGTGTGTATGCATGCATGCTCAGTATGGAGAGTAAAACCTCACTTATCCTCACGAAGCTCTGTGAAATCCATTGCAAATTAGCTATTTTTCTGAATTAGTGAGACTACTAGCAACAAAAAAGTTCATCATAAAATGTACTTGTATCATTTGACAAGTATAGTTTAGTTTTAGATACTAACCCACATTTTGGGTTTCTGAATTATGCGGTGTTTGGATTAGTAAGATAGTGCATATATAAATGATTGATATATATGTGGATATGCAGACACACAAATACGTAATTATTCTACAAAATATTTTAGCAAAAAGTTACATTCCTATATTTGCCCGGCAAATCATTCTAATCATTCCCAGAAAATGAATTTAACAAAATTAAAAGGAAAATTAAGATAAGGCACCTACAGCAGGGTGGAATAAATAGATGGTGCCAAGATAGGAATTGGATTTATTGTTTTCACTCTTTACTAATTAGGAGTAATTTACAGTAACTTGCTTGTGGCTTTGCAATTCATCTTTAGAGTTATCCCAGTTATGCAGTCATACTTAACACATGAAAACAGAAAGCCCACCACTAAGCTATTTATCTGTACGTTTTTTATACTGCATCCTAAAAATAAAAAGAGGATTTTTATTCAAACAAGCATCCCTCAAAACTTCATATTGAAGTATATTGTTCTTGGTCCTAATACTGCTCTTGAAGTCAATGGGAAATTTGCCATTTAAAGTATTTCAGAAAAAGCAGAATCACCTTATGGAAAAGTCTTACAGAATTTAATTCAACCCAGGTGCAGGATTTCATAGTAAGCTTCAATAAACCTAAAGAGGTGTTCTCATTTTCTATTAAATAATGTATATTTAGCAGTTACTATGCAGCCATGTATCTCTCCCCAGAACGAACCATACAAACATCTATATACAAAACACAGAAAATGTGAAAATATTGTAAAACTAAGCGTTCAATTAGATTTATCATACACCCTGCCCGTTATACCTGCTACCTGCTTTAAAAAGTCTTCTCTCAAGGACTTAGTCTAAATCTCTGAGAAACTTCAAAAACACTGGTCATTTTGAGGGAGTGTTGGGGGGGGGAGGGGAAAGTCGGTCTGCTACACAATGTTTTCATCCTCTTTTCCTGTCCCAAACTTTCCCTCCAAATTTATAGTGGCCCTGAGGCCCAGGATGGGAAACAGTCAAGTCAGACAAATGAGGAAGGTTATGCTTCTACGTTTTCTGACCCTTCCTAATTTATTAAAAACATTCTTGAAACTGTTATAAAAATGGATGAAGATTATTTTTCCTCTAACCAAAAGCTTGGGTTTAAATATATGAAAAATTCAGTAATCATTTTGATAAGTTTCAATGACATTTTTTATTTAAAAAAAATGAGAAATTCGGACAGATAGTGTCATGGCAAACTTCAGAGAAAAAAGAGATGTATTTTTCATAAAGAGTTTTTCATGAAGTTTTTCATTTTTTAAACAAATTCAATTTTTCGGTTCAAATACTTTGAATAATTTCAACTAGCATAATTATAAATAATACAGCCTACCCAAAAACATGCACAGAAAACCTTTGTATTATATCTCTCTCCTTTAAAGCAATAGCTCATTCATAAACAGAATATTTTAATATATAGGGATTTAAGATGTGTACGTTACCAGGTGAAGCAACCACATGATCTTATTCTTGTTATCGGTGTTCTCTCCTCACACTCGGTTTGTTAGCAGTAGGTTATATTTACCAGCCCAATTCTATAGCCTTACACACAAGTGCTCCCATTGAAACACATGGCACTGTGTAAATAATAATAATATTCTTATGTATATTCTGTCAGCATCTAAAATAGCTTCAAGGTGACCTCGATACTGCATGCATCAGATCTTCAGCTGATGTGAACTAGTGCAGCCCCAGTTGGGGTCAATTGAACTATGCCAATTTGAACCAGCTGAAGATGTGTCCCTAAGATTCTAACTTCTTTCCTACCCTTCTTTTAGTCACTAATCCTGTACTGTCACTGAGATCTCTTAGAAGTCCCCTACTACATACAGTTCCATGCTTAGAGAGTAATTATGGCCCCGATCTAACCAAGCATTTAAGCCCTATTTGTGTCAATGGAAGTCCCAATGAAACAGGGCCTATACAGGCTTATCAATTAACTGCAAGAGAAAGACATAAATATATTAATTGCAGTGCACTGTAAGCATCCTTTATCTCTTAGAAGGCCGCCCAGAAGAAGGTGCAAAAGGAGCAGTTTGTCTCTGCTCCCCCTTTTGAGAGGTCCCCCAAAATAACAGAGGGTGGCGGGGCCAAATTGAGTGAGAGGAGTTGCAGCTTGCTGCATGGGGTCACAGTGCAACTCACTCAGGATGGTGCCTGCCATTGACAGTGCAGAGAGCAACTTGCCTGCCCCAGCCAGGTCCAGGTCCCACCATTGCCACTGGTGGTATCATTGCATCAGTCTTGAGGGTCAGAGCCTGGAGGTAGGAACAGGGTTGGTGGTCAGGGATAATGCTCCCATACACAGCAGCTCTGGAGTTCAGAGAGAGGTGGGACCAGGAGCAGCCCCCCGGCCACATGTAGGGCAGAGCTCCCTGCTTCCTGCAGAGAAAGAACCGATCCCACAATCTTGGGCCCTCCCTGGCCCTCATCCACACCCTCTTCCTCAACTCCTTCACCTCCATGATAATTTTTGGAAGTGTGGGGGCAGCTCATAATCCTCTGTGTCGCCCTGCTAAGGTATGCCTGCACTACAAATTAAGGTGCATTTGTAGCACAAATAGGCATAACCACACTAGCTTTAATCTAGCTAGCAAGGTAACAATTGTAGTGAAAACATGGTGTCACGGGATTCGGCATGGGCTAGTCACATAAGTACCAGCACACCGGGGACCCTGGGTATGGGCTCGGGTTGCGAGCCCATGCTCCCACACCTGCACTACTATTGAGTTGGGTTGCGAGCCCATGCTCCCACACCTGCACTGTACTAGCTAGATTAAACCTCAGCTCTGGTCTACACTAGGACTTTAGGTCGAATTTAGCAGCGTTAAATCGATGTAAACCTGCACCCATCCACACAATGAAGCCCTTTATTTCGACTTAAAGGGCTCTTAAAATCGATTTCCTTACTCCACCCCAAAAAGTGGATTAGCGCTTAAATCAGCCTTGCTGGGTCGAATTTGGGGTACTGTGGACACAATTCGACAGTATTGGCCTCCAGGAGCTATCCCAGAGTGCTCCATTGTGACCGCTCTGGACAGCACTCTCAACTCAGATGCACTGGCCAGGTAGACAGGAAAAGAACCGCGAACTTTTGAATCTCATTTCCTGTTTGGCCAGCGTGGCAAGCTGCAGGTGACCATGCAGAGCTCATCAGCAGAGGTGACCATGATGGAGTCCCAGAATCGAAAAAGAGCTCCAGCATGGACTGAACGGGAGGTACGGGATCTGATCGCTGTATGGGGAGAGGAATCCGTGCTATCAGAACTCCGTTCCAGTTTTCGAAATGCCAAAACCTTTGTCAAAATCTCCCAGGGCATGAAGGATAGAGGCCATAACAGGGATCCGAAGCAGTGCCGCATGAAACTTAAGGAGCTGAGGCAAGCCTACCAGAAAACCAGAGAGGCGAACGTCCGCTCCAGGTCAGAGCCCCAACCATGCCGCTTCTATGATGAGCTGCATGCCATTTTAGGGGGTTCAGCCACCACTACCCCAGCCGTGTTGTTTGACTCCTTCAATGGAGATGGAGGCAACATGGAAGCAGGTTTTGGGGACGAAGAAGATGATGATGATGATGAGGTTGTAGATAGCTCACAGCAAGCAAGTGGAGAAACCGGTTTTCCTGACATCCAGGAACTGTTTCTCACCCTGGACCTGGAGCCAGTACCCCCCGAACCCACCCAAGGCTGCCTCCTGGTCCCGGCAGGCGGAGAAGGGACCTCCGGTGAGTGTACCTTTTAAAATACTATACATGGTTTAAAAGCAAGCATGTGAAAGGATTAATTTGCCCTGGCATTCACTGCTTTCCTGGATGTACTCCCAAAGCCTTTGCAAAAGGTTTCTGGGGAGAGCAGCCTTATTGCGTCCTCCATGGTAGGACACTTTACCACTCCAGGCCAGTAACACGTACTCGGGAATCATTGTACAACAAAGCATTGCAGTGTATGTTTGCTAGCGTTCAAACAACATCCGTTCTTTATCTCTCTGTGTTATCCTCAGGAGAGTGAGATATCATTCATGGTCCCCTGGTTGAAGTAGGGTGCTTTTCTTCAGGGGACACTCAGAGGTGCCCATTCCTGCTGGGCTGTTTGCCTGTGGCTGAACAGAAATGTTCCCCGCTGTTAGCCACGTGGTGGGGGGAGGCAAAATGCGACCTTGTAACGAAAGGACATGTGTTATGTATGTAATGTTAACAGCAAGGTTTACCCTGAAAGAGTGTAGCCACTGTTTTATAAAATGTGTCTTTTTAAATACCGCTGTCCCTTTTTTTTTCTCCACCAGCTGCATGTGTTTCAATGATCACAGGATCTTCTCCTTCCCAGAGGCTAGTGAAGATTAGAAAGCAAAAAAAATGCATTCGTGATGAAATGTTCTCTGAGCTCATGATGTCCTCCCACACTGACAGAGCACAGACGAATGCGTGGAGGCAAATAATGTCAGAGTGCAGGAAAGCACAAAATGACTGGCAGGAGAGGTGGTGGGCTGAAGAGAGTAAGTGGCGGGCTGAAGACAGGGCTGAAGCTCAAATGTGGCGGCAGCGTGATGAGAGGAGGCAGGATTCAATGCTGAGGCTGCTGGAGGATCAAACCAGTATGCTCCAGTGTATGGTTGAGCTGCAGCAAAGGCAGCTGGAGCACAGACTGCCACTACAGCCCCTGTGTAACCAACCGCCCTCCTCCCCAAGTTCCATAGCCTCCACACCCAGACGCCCAAGAACGTGGTGGAGGGGCCTCCGGCCAACCAGCCACTCCACCACAGAGGATTGCCCAAAAAACAGAAGGCTGGCATTCAATAAATTTTAAGTTGTAAACTTTTAAAGTGCTATGTGGCATTTTCCTTCCCTCCTCCACCACCCCTCCTGGGCTACCTTGGTAGTCATCCCCCTATTTGTGTGATGAATGAATAAAGAATGCATGAATGTGAAGCAACAATGACTTTATTGCCTCTGCAAGTGGTGATCGAAGGGACAAGGGGAGGGTGGTTAGCTTACAGGAAAGTAGAGTGAACAAAAGGGGCGGGGGGTTTCATCAAGGAGAAACAAACAGAACTTTCACACCTTAGCCTCGCCAGTCATGAAACTGGTTTTCAAAGCTTCTCTGATGTGTACCGCACCCTCCTGTGCTCTTCTAACTGCCCTGGTATCTGGCTTCACGTAACCAGCAGCCAGGCAATTTGCCTCAACCTCCCACCCCTCCATAAACGTCTCCCCTTTACTCTCACAGATATTCTGGAGCGAGCAGTAATAACAGTGGCAATATTGGTTTCGCTGAGGTCTAAGTGAGTCAGTAAACTGCGCCAGCGTGCCTTTAAATGTCCAAATGCACATTCTACCACCATTCCGTACTTGCTCAGCCTGTAGTTGAACAGCTCCTGACTACTGTCCAGGCTGCCTGTGTACAGCTTCATGAGCCATGGCATTAAGGGGTTGGCTGGGTCCCCAAGGATAACTATAGGCATTTCAACATCCCCAACAGTTATTTTCTGGTCTGGGAATAAAGTCCCTTCCTGCAGCTTTTGAAACAGACCAGAGTTCCTGAAGATGCGAGCATCATGTACCTTTCCCGGCCATCCCACGTTGATGTTGGTGAAATGTCCCTTGTGATCCACCAGTGCTTGCAGCACTATTGAAAAGTACCCCTTGCGGTTTATGTACTCGCCGGCTTGGTGCTCTGGTGCCAAGATAGGGATATGGGTTCCATCTATGGCCCCACCACAGTTAGGGAATCCCATTGCAGCAAAGCCATCCACTATGACGTGCACATTTCCCAGGGTCACTACCCTTGATATCAGCAGATCTTTGATTGCGTGGGCTACTTGCATCGCAGCAGCTCCAACAGTAGATTTGCCCACTCCAAATTGATTCCCAACTGACCGGTAGCTGTCTGGCATTGCAAGCTTCCACAGGGCTATTGCCACTCGCTTCTCAACTATGAGGGCTGCTCTTATCTTGGTATTCATGTGCTTCAGGGCAGGGGAAAGCAAGTCACAAAGTTCCATGAAAGTGCCCTTACGCATGCGAAAGTTTCGCAGCCACTGGGAATCGTCCCAGACCTGCAACACTATGCGGTCCCACCAGTCTGTGCTTGTTTCCCGAGCCCAGAATCGGCATTCCACAGCATGAACCTGCTCCATTAGCACCATGATGCATGCATTGGCAGGGCCCATGCTTTCAGAGAAATCTGTGTCCATGTCCTGATCACTCACGGGACCGCGCTGACGTCGCCTCCTCGCCCGGTATCGCGTTGCCATGTTCTGGTGCTGCATATACTGCTGGATAATGCGTGTGGTGTTTAATGTGCTCCTAATTGCCAAAGTGAGCTGAGCGGCCTCCATGCTTGCCTTGGTATGGCGTCCGCACAGAAAAAAGGTGCAGAACGATTGTCTGCTGTTGCTCTGACGGAGGGAGGGGCGACTGACGACACGGTTTACAGGGTTGGCTTACAGGGAATTAAAATCAACAAAGGGGGTGGCTTTACATCAATGAGTATTTCAGGCAGGACTTCACGGAGGGTTCCAATAAGAAATGGTGCACCTAAGTAATTGTTCTTATTGGAACAAGCAGGTTGGTCTGGCCTCTGATTGATACATGGCTAGATTTACCTCGCTGCACCTTCTCTGTGAGTGACTGTAGTGTGACCTAGAGGAATGAGTCCCCTAGATGGGGGAGAGGGGGAAGCAAATGAGTACAAAACAAATCTGGTCTATTTCTTGTTTTGATCCACTCCATCTTTTACATCTTTGGCTGGCAGCAGACGGTGCGGAAGGACTGCAAGCCATCCACATCTCATGGCTGCTCGGCAGAAGATGGTGCAGTAGGACTGCTAGCCATCCTCATCTCTTGCCTGCCTGGCAGAAGAATGTACAGTAGGACTGCTAGCAATCCATATCGCCTGCCTGCTCATCATAAGATGGTTCAATAGGACTGACTGCAGGACTAAAGAGAATGACCTGGTCAAGTTACTCCAAATGTAGTCCCTGCACCCATGTCTGCCCAGGCGCTCGTGGCCGACGTGGCCAGGAGCACCTCGGACGTGACGATGACGGCTACCAGTCCTACTGTACCATCTGCTGCCACAAGGCAATGGGTTGATGCTGCTGTGTAGCAATGCAGTACCATATCTGCCAGCACCCTGGAGACATACGGTGACGGTTACCTGAGCGCATGCTTGCCATGGTATGGCGTCTGCACAGGTAACTCAAGAAAAAAGGCACGAAACAATTGTCTGCTGCTGCTTTCACGGAGGGAGGGAGGGAACGGGGGCCTGACAATATGTATCCAGAACCACCCGCGACAATGTTTTAGACCCATCAGGCATTGAGATCTCAACCCAGAATTCCAATGGGCAGTGGAGACTGTGAGAACTGTGGGATAGCTACCCACAGTGCAACACTCCGGAAGTCAACGCTTGCCTTGGTACTGTGGAAGCACTCCGCCGAGTTAATACACTTAATGCACTTCGAGCATTTTCTGTGGGGGGACACACACTAGAATATATAATACCGATTTCTAAAAAACCGAATTCTATAAATTGGACCTAATTTTGTAGTGTAGACATACCCTCAGTTTGCAAGGTAGAGGTTTCCTTTCACTGGAACTAACGTGGAATCTGGCAGTCTGACGAGGAAGGAGAAGGCTATAAATTGGAATGTTAGCTGAATGTCTGAATACCATTTAACACTGCACTAACTCATCCTAGGATAATGAGATGTTTAAACTTTGAAACCTTTTAACTGTTAGGGTTGAATATTCACATAAATGCTGTCTAGTCTGATCCACGAATAACAAACCCCAAAAATAAAACTTCCAAAAATACCAATGCAGTAGCATGCCTTCAGCTTTCATATCAGACCAGAAATATTTGGGCTTTAAGGAAAACAGGAAAATAAAACAAAACAAATATTGTATAATTAAACAGTAATTGCTATTCAGGAATTTGCTTCTCCTACCCAGTGTTTAAGTCTGGAACATTTCACCTTCAATAAATATTTCTATTCCTACCTTGTCTGATGGAACAGACCCAGTTTAAATGAAAAGGCCAATTTCTTCTAGCATGCCACCTCAGTGACACAAAGTTGGCGGAAGGAAATGTAAATGCTGGATAAACTCAGTGTGAGGGTGTTAGTTTCTTCCTATACTATACCAGCAGCCATTAATGCCAATGAGTAGAGCCATTAGAAAAACACACTAAACAAATTATGTAGTGTGGGTTCGGTATCTTTGCAGAATTATTTGAATTTACAGTTTTTTAAAGAATAATTTTGCAGAATTTTCCAGATATTCAGTGACCCTACTACTAAGTCAATGTAGTGTGTGATGTAACTCTAGCTACTCAATGCTGGATAATTTATCTGTATCCATCATCAGCCTTTATCTGCCTGTCATAAGGAAATTCTGGGGGTTGTGATATTTCAGGCCTCTGATCTAGGATATTTTCAGAATATGTATCACTATAGTATAAAAGTACAGACCTGGACAATCTTTAATCTATATCTTATAGAAGAATATGTTTTAAACCTTGTAAATCTTATTTATGAAATTGAGCATTCATAGCTTTTCTGTGCTTGAAGAGTTAGTACACGAGTCCTGGAGTTACCCTTTGCCCAGGTGTGAAGATGGCTAGCAACTTATTTCACTTTGGTCAAGGGATGATGTGATTATTCTTAGGAGTATAAACAATTTGTGAATCTAAATGACAGGTCTCATTTTCCAAACCAGTTTCTAGAGGGAGAAATCATTTTAAGCTTTGAGACACATTTTCCAATGTCCTGGTTCCATAGTGTTGATAAAATACATAAATGTTAGAAAAGTATAAATTGATTCTCTGATGGCCTGCCTTAGTGGGGAGTAAATCGGTTGAAGCTTATCTAAAAGATAAGAACTGTGGCCTTCATGCGAGCTATTAACATGAATTAAATTTCTCGCCTCATTTTACTTAATGTTTGTCTCTAGCTGTCTGTCTGACTCATATATGCAAATTCTTTCTATTCTTTCCTGGGGTGTTGGAACAGGCTATAACAGGAAAGGCCTATGCAGCAAACAATTTTGGTGGGATAAGGTGTTGTGGTCCTTTAGACTAGGAGAGATCCTTAAGAGTGTATTTCATTATGAAAATCCTCTTTGCAAATGTCATTACTAGCAATAAATAAACCAACACTGTCTTCAGTTAGGTTGTTGTTGGCTAGATCTTGCATTCATCACCCTAACACAGATATGTATAGTTTGGTTATCTAAACTGTGTGTGAAATTAAATGGAGATGTGAAATATAGTAGTAGCAAATGCTTTCATAGTTTATGTATAATTATACACACAGATGCACTAATATTAAAGCATATTTGATATGGAGAAGATATGTATAGAAACTAGGAGCCCCAGCCATGGACCGTGGCCCCATTGTACCAGGTATTCTACAAACATAGAACCCTGTTCCAAAAAGCTTAAATCTAATAATATGATCTTCGGGTCTAGTACCATCACTAAATTTAAAGAATATGGCATCACCACTAAAAGTAAGTAACAGACAGCTAACTGCTGCTTAGGAGTAATTGCTGTTAAGGTTAGCAGTCACCAGATCTTTGAGGGCAGATTCACAAATTTTGAACAGGTTTCAGAGTAACAGCCGTGTTAGTCTGTATTCGCAAAAAGAAAAGGGGTACTTGTGGCACCTTAGAGACTAACCAATTTATTAGAGCATAAGCTTTCGTGAGCTACAGCTCACTTCATCAGATGCATATCGTGGAAACTGCAGCAGACTTTATATATACAGAGAGAATATGAACCAATACCTCCTCCCACCCCACTGTCCTGCTGGTAATAGCTTATCTAAAGTGATCATCAGGTGGGCCATTTCCAGCACAAATCCAGGTTTTCTCACCCTCCACCCCCCCACACAAATTCACTCTCCTGCTGGTGATAGCCCATCCAAAGTGACAACTCTTTACACAATGTGCATGACAATCAAGTTGGGCTATTTCCTGCACAAATCCAGGTTTTCTCACATCCCCCCCACCCCCATACACACACAAACTCACTCTCCTGCTGGTAATAGCTCATCCAAACTGACCACTCTTCAAGTTTAAATCCAAGTTAAACCAGAACATCTGGGGGGGGGGGGTAGGAAAAAACAAGAGGAAACAGGCTACCCTGCATAATGACTTAGCCACTCCAAGTCTCTATTTAAGCCTAAATTAATAGTATCCAATTTGCAAATGAATTCCAATTCAGCAGTTTCTCGCTGGAGTCTGGATTTGAAGTTTTTTTGTTTTAAGATAGCGACCTTCATGTCTGTGATTGCGTGACCAGAGAGATTGAAGTGTTCTCCGACTGGTTTATGAATGTTATAATTCTTGACATCTGATTTGTGTCCATTTATTCTTTTACGTAGAGACTGTCCAGTTTGACCAATGTACATGGCAGAGGGGCATTGCTGGCACATGATGGCATATATCACATTGGTGGATGTGCAGGTGAACGAGCCTCTGATAGTGTGGCTGATGTTATTAGGCCCTGTGATGGTGTCCCCTGAATAGATATGTGGGCACAATTGGCAACGGGCTTTGTTGCAAGGATAAGTTCCTGGGTTAGTGGTTCTGTTGTGTGGCATGTGGTTGTTGGTGAGTATTTGCTTCAGGTTGCGGGGCTGTCTGTAGGCAAGGACTGGCCTCTCTCCCAAGATTTGTGAGAGTGTTGGGTCATCCTTTAGGATAGGTTGTAGATCCTTAATAATGCGTTGGAGGGGTTTTAGTTGGGGGCTGAAGGTGACGGCTAGTGGCGTTCTGTTATTTTCTTTGTTAGGCCTGTCCTGTAGTAGGTAACTTCTGGGAACTCTTCTGGCTCTATCAATCTGTTTCTTTACTTCTGCAGGTGGGTATTGTAGTTGTAAGAAAGCTTGACAGAGATCTTGTAGGTGTTTGTCTCTGTCTGAGGGGTTGGAGCAAATGCGGTTGTATCGCAGAGCTTGGCTATAGACGATGGATCGTGTGGTGTGGTCAGGGTGAAAGCTGGAGGCATGCAGGTAGGAATAGCGGTCAGTAGATTTCCGGTATAGGGTGGTGTTTATGTGACCATTGTTTATTAGCACTGTAGTGTCCAGGAAGTGGACACTACCGGAAACCTACTGACTGCTATATGCCATCATGTGCCAGCAATGCCCCCTGCTATGTACATTGGTCAAACTGGACAGTCTCTACGTAAAAGAATAAATGGACACAAATCAGATGTCAAGAATTATAACATTCATAAACCAGTCGGAGAACACTTCAATCTCTCTGGTCACGCAATCACAGACATGAAGGTCGCTATCTTAAAACAAAAAAACTTCAAATCCAGACTCCAGCGAGAAACTGCTGAATTGGAATTCATTTGCAAATTGGATACTATTAATTTAGGCTTAAATAGAGACTTGGAGTGGCTAAGTCATTATGCAGGGTAGCCTGTTTCCTCTTGTTTTTTCCTACCCCCCCCCCAGATGTTCTGGTTTAACTTGGATTTAAACTTGAAGAGTGGTCAGTTTGGATGAGCTATTACCAGCAGGAGAGTGAGTTTGTGTGTGTATGGGGGTGGGGGGGATGTGAGAAAACCTGGATTTGTGCAGGAAATAGCCAGACTTGATTGTCATGCACATTGTGTAAAGAGTTGTCACTTTGGATGGGCTATCACCAGCAGGAGAGTGAATTTGTGTGGGGGGGTGGAGGGTGAGAAAACCTGGATTTGTGCTGGAAATGGCCCACCTGATGATCACTTTAGATAAGCTATTACCAGCAGGACAGTGGGGTGGGAGGAGGTATTGGTTCATATTCTCTCTGTATATATAAAGTCTGCTGCAGTTTCCACGATATGCATCCGATGAAGTGAGCTGTAGCTCACGAAAGCTTATGCTCTAATAAATTGGTTAGTCTCTAAGGTGCCACAAGTACCCCTTTAAATTTTGAACAGTCATACAAGTATTCAAATGCTCGGTGAATCTCTTGAGTCTGAAAATCTCAGCTAGAAATCTCACAAGAAAACTAGTTATTAGGGTTGGTCAAAACACTGTCTTTTTTTGTGAAAATTTTCAGAAAAAAATAAAGACTTTGTTTTCATTTCAAAATGTATGTGGCAATAATTTTCTTTATTTGTTTCAAAACTATTCACTTCATTTTGGTGGGGGAAATTCCCATCTATCTCACTTTTTGAAACTTACTTTCTCTCCCCACAGTAAAGAAAGGAGGTAGAGGGTTAAAAAAAGTGAGACAAAGTGGAGGGAAAACATTTTCTCTCTCTGTTTTCCAGTTGGAAAAAAGGTGAAAAAATTGAAATGTTATGGCAGTATAAATGTAATTAGTATTAACACAATTGTTTTTACATTTAACAAAGTTGAAATCGTCTACAAGCATATTCCAGAATGCTAAAGTTAGGGTTGGGCAAAGCAGTTTGGCTAAAATGAGAAACGGTTCCAACCTTGGCCCAAGCTGTGGATGAATAAAATCAAACAGAACGGAATTGCTTTTTTAAGATTCAATAAAGTTTGGTTACACATCTTCTCATCTCAGCCTCTAACACAACACCTTATCTATCAGCCTCACAGCTAGTTCTTGGGGAATACAGAAAATAAAATTGTTAATATGCCTGTGACTTAAACTCACCAATTTGGTTTGCTGCTATTCACAGCCCCTTTTATTCACCTACTTATGGGCAGTTGGGTTAGCAAGCTTATTTTCCGAAGAATGATCCCAGAAAGCAAAAGCATTGTGATTAGTAGTATGAATAAATATTCCTAGGCATGTTCATGATGAGAATGCTCTTCCAGCCATTTCCTAGAGCTCTTTTTATTATTCACAGAATGGATTTGACAATTACAGAGATCATCACAGATACTCTGAAGACAGTCAAAAAGTGGCTCCTGTTTGCTGCCTGGATCATCCATTACAGGGTTCTAAATTAATCCAGAAGGGGTTCTAGACTCAATTGCCATCAAACTCATTTCCATTCTGCGAAGAAAATCTAACCTCAGCATTGTAACAGTCTTTGCCTTAACCTCATGGAGGCAAAGGAACCACCCTGTCTGACATTATTTGGAAGAGAACTGAAATCTATGCCTGGAAAACAGCTCAGAAAATCATAGCAACTAGTCATGGAAAATATCTTTTAAGTCCATCTCCCTTTCAGTGCAGGCTTTTTTCCTACAGCACATTTTCAGGAATTTGTCAGGTCTAGTTTTACATGTCCCAGGCAATGAGGCTTTTACCGCTGTCCTCAGGCATCTCTTCCTCAGTCTAGCAAGTCTTATTACCAGGATATTTTTCCATACTAAACTTTTCCTTTCTTCATTTCATCTCATTTCTCCTATTAATGGCATCTTGCTCCACATATATATAAATAAAGTGAAAAGTAACTGTATATGCTATTTCCAGCTATATTATTTACAAGGAAGTGTTTAGTGTGCAGTGGCTGAGAATGATTTAAACGTGAAAAGGCCCATAAATATAAATATTCAGGAAAATCTATTTCATTGCTCATTCAATTTCTAAGATGCTCGTGGTCCTAACACTTAATTGCAGCTGACATTGAGACAGAGCCATACTTTAAGTACTTGGGGGAACATAGCGAGCAAAGTCAGATTAGCAGTTCATTACCAAAACCTTCACGTTGGCATAAACCCAATAACACATGCTAAGGAGTTGTGATTAATTTTTAAAAGCTTTTTGCCCCAGACAATTACATACAAATCAATGAAACACCACTTTGCTGACATACTCAACATCTCAAAATTTATATCAAAGTAAAATTGTTTAAAAATAATTTGTCCGCATTTTCCCCCTTTTATCCTTTAATTTCTCCTCACTTTTTTCTTTGTTAGTGTATTGAAGTGGGAGAAAAGGGAGTGAAATAATTAGTACCAAAAGCATCTGTTTTAAGGAAATACTACTCTGCCAATGATACAAGCTTATTTCCAAACATGGGTAATCACTTGCTGGATACCAGTCTTTGTATGTTTCTGCCAGGGATTAAAATCACTAAAAATGTGTGCTCTGTATGACTTTAGAGACTTTTAATCACTCTTTGCCTCAATTTAGTTATTATTATACTATCAAAATTACTTCCCTCACAGCATTATCTTGTGGCTTAATTAATGTTTCGAGGATTAAAGGGTGTGAAGTATAAAACAATATTAGAATTATTTCCGTAGAATTAAAATAATGCCAAATAGTGCTTTTTGGACATGGACAAATAAGACCATACATGGAAAATAGCAGAGCTGGGCGAGCTATTAAAAAAAAATTTAGTTTATTCATTGAATTTAGCATAGTGTTCTATTTGTAGAGTTTCCATGAAGGGACTGAACAGGTTTGTTCATTCCAATTTATTCCAGTTTATTTTGTGTGAACATATTGCAACCTCTGGATTATGCAGGAAGGGCTAGATTCTGATACACTTCCTCAAATTTTACAATACCTTAAACCATGAATAATCCCAGTGAAGTTTGTTGAACTACTTGTTGTCTAAGGTACTATTCAGAATGAGTAAATGTATCAATTTGCCCCTTATTAGGTGGAATTTGTTATCTGGGTGGTGTGATTGGGCTCTGGTGACCACTTCTTCAGTTGCTGTGCCCGGATTACTGACTGTAACTTTTGTAAAGAGGGAGAGGGTCTGAAAAAGTCCATAAGGCTTTGGACCAAAATTTTCAACAATGGCTAATAATTTTTGGTATCTCAGGTTTTGGGTGTCAACCTGAGAAACTTTAAAGGAGCCAGATCTTCAGAAGGTTAGTGCTCAGCACGGTCTGAAAATTAGGCCCTGTTAAGATGTTCAGTTGGCCACCCAAAATTTGAGCAATCCGAAATTACAAGTAAGTGACTTTTGAAAATGTTGGCCTTGGTTTTCTCAGGAAGTGGGTGGGAACGTGTTAGAGAGAGGTAGCAGAAAAATACAACCTAGAGAATGTAATTGTAGGCAATTTTATATCTTTTGATTTCTGGGCTACAGGCCTTGCCTTGGGCATCATTCCTATAAAATTTAGGCTACTGTAATATTTATTGCTGCTTATAGTAGATGTTACATACAATTTTCTCTTGGCACATTTCCATAGAGTTAGTGAGTCAGTGTACATGTGTATACTCAATCCTATTTATGAAGGGCAGTCAGATTCTAGGAAGAGCATCTGTGCAAGGCCTTTCTCAAGGAGTTTGGAGGACAGTTCAACAAAACTACTCTTTATGCATGGTGCAAATGAAAGCCCCAAATCAGGAAAGCAATTAAGCAAGTACATAAAGTTAATCGTACGCTCAAGAATCTTTCCTGAATAGAGATGTTCTTCTGACCCAGGGCCAGAATTCTGAGGATCAGATTCTCACTTACACTAATGTCCCTTTCAACTATAAACTGATATAATGTGCTCCCCTATTAGGGTACCTTTACCCTGTAAGGGTCTTAGTGTAAATAAGAATCTGGCCCAAAGAGCATTACATATACTGGTCTGTGTGCATTCTCTCTCCTAGCTGCAAAGGATGAGGTCATATATCCCCGTCTATCTCATTTAATTGCATAAAAGCCAAGGATCTTTCTCCAGTCCTATTCAACAGCTACACGCAGCCATTTGGTGAACTGATCCGATGATATTGACTCAAGTGCTAGCAATATGCATATATCACACAACTCCGCTTAACTTTCACTACATATGGCCACACCACTACCACCAAGGTGGCCCAGGCTTGGAGAAGACCAGCTTGTGGATGAAGAACAGCTGGTTAAGACTCAGTCCAAGCAAGACAGAGTTATGATGATGGGCAGAGGAAAGCACTTTGAGGAGTTCATATTCATGGTGAAGTCTCCTTTGGTTGAAGACACACCCCACAGTTGGGCAAGTCAGATTGTAGTTTAGGGGTACTCCTAGATTCCCCATTGATGCTAAGCTTGCACATAACAGCATCCACAAGTAACTCTTTCCACCATTTGTTTGGGTAGGAGACTCATCCCATCCTGGTGGACAGTGGCCTGGCCTCAATTATATATGTCTTCACCTCCTTTTGTTTGGATTTCACAAAGGCATGGCAAACTTGGGCATGAAGTCATCAGACATTAAGTAACACAAATTATTACAGAGTGCTGCATCAGGTCTCCTCAGCAACATGGGATATACAAGCACATTAGACTTGTCCTGTGCTTTCTGCATGGGCTCTCCATAGAATATAGAGTCAAGTTCAAGGTCTCAGTGTTTAACTTCAGAGTGTTAAATGAACTGGGCCCAGCATATCTAAAAGATTGCCTAAAACTCTGGGATGAACACTATAAGTCATGATGGAACTTTTTACCAAAGGATAAAGTTAGTCTGTGAAGGAGACAGAGATTTCTCCAGGGTCAATCACAGACAGTCCGATGAACTCCCACAGGACATAAGGACCATCACAAACTTCACCACTAATGGTAAAGTGCAGTTCTTCAACCTGGCCTTTGCTACCAGAAACACACAGCAACCTGTACATACCAATAACAAAACAAACAACAAAGACACACAAAAAAAACCCCTTCGGAAACCAAACCACTACACTGCAAACTCAATTTTCCTCTATAGAGAGGATCAGAAAATGAACCGCATGTGACTAATGGTAGCGTATACCTATACAGCAACTGGGAGGTGTGACTTTAGCACTTGTATGCATATTGGAGCTAGCTTTGATTGCACTAGATCACTAAAAATAGCAATAAAGCCTCAGAAGCATGGGGAGAGGCGTGGGCTAGCTGCCCAAGTACGAGCCAAACCAGGACCCTTTGAACATAGTCAGGTGCCACCTGATCTGCTGCAGCTTCACTGCTATTTTCAGTGAGTTAGCTAGATCAAAACTAATCAGACATGTCTGCGCATCACAGACATATTTGCAGTGTGGACGTATTTGTGGTCATGTTGCTTAATATACAACTGGAAGGGGCTCAAATACGAGAGTG
Source organism: Lepidochelys kempii (assembly GCF_965140285.1). Taxonomy (NCBI): domain Eukaryota; kingdom Metazoa; phylum Chordata; order Testudines; family Cheloniidae; genus Lepidochelys; species Lepidochelys kempii. The sequence continues at coordinate 64,266,357 of NC_136382.1, forward strand.
ATGAGAGCTGTAAAAGAATCTATATAGAATAGAATAGAGCTCTAGCTTGGCATTTAGGGAGAATAGTCCCCATGTGGTTATACTGAGCGCTCCCTCTCCCATCTCACTGTATGTGAAACTGTGTATTTAAGAAAAAAGAAAAGGAGTACTTGTGGCACCTTAGAGACTAACCAATTTATTTGAGCATGAGCTTTCGTGAGCTACAGCTCACTTCATCCGATGTGCATATGCATCCGATGAAGTGAGCTGTAGCTCACGAAAGCTCATGCTCAAATAAATTGGTTAGTCTCTAAGGTGCCACAAGTACTCCTTTTCTTTTTGCGAATACAGACTAACACGGCTGTTACTCTGAAACCTGTGTATTTAAGATATGCATTCATCTCCCATATCTGCCATCCAGCATAATTATTGTCAAACAAATAGCACCTATGTTTGGCCATTTCATTTAGTTAATTGCATTAGTACTGGGGCTCTGCATGGGGATTCGGAAGTATAATTCCCCTGTGATATGATATTATAGAACACAGCATGTTAGCATCTGTGCACAGCAATGTTTCAACCACAGTATATATCAAGTGCATTTATTTGAAATCACATCTCCCATTTCCAGTGATCCATCACCCCCTACAGTCATTGTCACAAACAATCTGCTAACTGTGTGTTTGTGCTCACACCTTTTAGCTGCCCTGGCACCTGAAAGGTGCTGTTTTGAAAACCCTGATGTGTTATAAGCTGGATACATTTCAGTATCACAAGAAACGTGGTACCTCGCTCCCTCTTGCATCTTTGGTTGTAAAGCTGCTTTTCAGTTTTCCCAACCTTTTGTTCCAGTCACAACCAATGTTTTTGAGGCAGTACTTTCTACCTGCCTGACTGGAAGAGACACTGGGCCAGAACCTCTGCCCCATTTGTGTGACCTTGAAACCTGACTAATGTGGCAGTTTCTGGCCCTTCCCCCCTGCCTTGGCCTACTCCTGCTCACACCCACAAGAAGTAAGGGCAGCATTAGAGGTGATTGAAGGCCCAGAGCCCCATCAACTCCAGGTACCCAAGCAGCAGTCCAACCAGTGCCAAATGCAGAGGTGAAATAACACCTCTCATCCTACTTGAGATTCCCCTCTTTGTTTATGCATCTGTGATGGGACAGGCTTCTGCCTCACTGACAGCAAGCCTAATGAGCGTCCTGCATGCTCTGCCTGGAGAAGGGGAGTGTAAAAAGGTGAAACTGGCCACAGAGCAGTGGGGGGAAAGTTTCCCCACTAGGGAGCTCAGGATGGCAGTGACTAGCCTTCCCTTCCCCTGCACCCTTTGTTTAGAGGCTTTGGATGTCTGGGGACTAGAGATAATGAGACCCAAAAAGGATCCCATAAGCGGCAGGATACAGTGAGCTTGTGGGAGTGGTGGTTCCAGGGAGGACTCAGGGGCAAGAGACAATGCCTGAGCCAGGCTTTGAGCTGACTGACTACGAGATCCAAGAATCACATTAGCCCTTTTGGCCACAACATAGCACTGGGAGCTCATGTCTCAAATCTTCATCAGGGTGACTGCTCCCCAGGACAGAGTCCCCCATCCTGTAAGTGTGGCCTACATTCTTTGTTCCTGGGCGTCTAGATTCAGAAAGGGGATGGCTGAGTGAGACAGCTGGTGTGCCACCACTGCTGACCAGCTGCTTAGCTCTAGAAATGTGCTTTGGAGCTCTAGTCCTACTTGCTCCACTGACCCCAGCTCAGAACCTCAGTTCAGCAGAACACATAAAGTGGAGGGTAGAGTGTGTTACCCATTCAGCCTGAGGAGGATCCTAGAGGATCCTACCTGCGTCGAAGGGTTAAGAGGAGGTACAGAAGGAGGAGGGCACAGACATTTTTTTGCAGAGAAGAATTAACAGTATGTAGTTCTTTGCCTTTTCTCCTGGAATGAGAAAAGGTGAGCTCATCTCCTCCCTCACACCTCATGCATGCCTTTGCTACCACAGCAAAACAGAGAGAGTCTTACGGACAGAATAAACTGTTTCCAGAAATTACATGAGTAAGGTCACTATCCTGTTGGCTGAGAGGCCCTTCTCTTTCTCTTCAGAACGATCGTTGTGCTGCCTGGTGTGTAGGCTAATTTGTTTATGACATGACACACGATTTGATTTTCCGTCTCTTACTCCCATGGATAAATAATTCTTTCACAGGTCATCCATCACAGCTGTGGACTCATTTTGATGTTATCTTGGCAGAACTTGATGCACTGGCATCATTACTGGCAAATGCTGCAAAACAAAACAACACAACTAAGTATATGTGTTTTTAAAACATTCATTAAATGAAAATGATAATGTATTTTGCTGTGGTAACATCTGTAGCCATGTCCCATACATCCTGTGGGATATTTTTCTGTTGCTACAAGCCACATATTCTGTTGGAAGGCAAAGTGGGGGTGGTATCAAGATAACAGGTAACAGATAGGTAACAGATCAAGATGGCAGCCACAAGTTGCAAGACTAATTCACAGCTTTGATATACAGCAAGTCTTCCTGCAGTGAAGATGTGTGCTTTTCTGGGACAACCTTTGATAACACTACTCCAACTTAGTCCAATTTTGCTTTCTGTTAGGAGATTCAAAGATTAAGTAATAAGGTCTAAGGGCTTGCATACAGGGGGACATTCAGAATACTTAATCTGAATTCACTTTAAATTCACAGTTCCCATTGATTAGTTAAACTGCATTAAACCCCTGTGTGGACACTCACATTCAGGATTCAACTGGCCTTAAATCAGTTTAGTTTTGTTTACTTTGGAAGAGAATTAAGCTAAACTGAATTAAGGGTATATCACACAGTGTTCCCTCATGGCTGGGCATGGTGTGGCAGGCTCTTTCTTCTCTGGCACCTCCTGCCAACAGTCGCTCCAAACCTGTGGTGGTCTGCTCTTCTCATGACTCAGCCCTCTGACCAAGTCACAAAAAATTCTTCTGCCCCCACTTGCACTATACCTCAGATCCGTCCTTGAGACTCAGTCTTCAGCTGAACCCTGGACTCATCAATCCTTACATCAGGCCTATACTCCCACTCTCACTCAGGGCGAATAGTGGAACCCCATCCCATCCTCTGCTTGAGGTTCTGGCCGGGAGACCTTGTATTAAAAGCTCTGCTCCTTTAACTGAGCTCTTTGTGCAACTTCCCTACAGCCTGCACTTAACACAGCCTCTCCTCTCATTCCCAGGCCTCTGGATTCTCCCTAGGTGCTCTCAGCTCTCTACTGGAACACCTTTCAGAGTAGCAGCCGTGTTAGTCTGAATCCGCAAAAAGAAAAGGAGGACTTGTGGCACCTTTGAGACTTACAAATTTATTTAAGCATAACTTTCGTGAGCTACAGCTCACTTCATGCATGCAGTAGAAAATACAGTGGGGAGATTTTATATACACAGTGAACATGAAACAATGGGTGTTACCATCCACACTGTAAGGAGTGATCAGGTAAGGTGAGCTATAATCAAGGTGGGCCAATTCCAGCAGTTGAGAAGAACATGTGAGGAACAGTGGTGCGGGGGGGGGGGGGGGGAAATAAACATGGGGAAATAGAACACCAACCCCTCATGATTCCCTCTCTGTGCTCTGCACCCTTTCCAGGGCCCACGGCGGGTATTCATTTTGTCCCTGTGGCCAACGTTTTGTCTTCAGTTGGCCTTCCCCAGGCCACTCCCAGATAGGAGGAATTCCTCACTGCCTCTTTCCTGGGTTTCTCTGTCATAGGTCCCTCCCCTGAGCCTCCTCTATAGCTTTCACTCCCTCCTTATCTGAAAAAGACCTAGCTCTTCTCAGATGGGTCTAATAACAAATCAAGCCTGATTTGCAGTTAATTTATAGCTCGAAGAATAGCTCCAATTAACCCTTTTAGTGCCACTGTAGGTATAAAACCCATCACAGGGCACTTTAATTCTGAATGAGAGTGTCCACACGGGGTTTAACTGTGGTTTAACTAATCCACTTTAAGATCACACTTTTAGTTATTTGGCTTATCTTTCCTGATGCCCTAAACAACATGTGCTGGAACAGTGCTCTAGCCTCACTTATCCCATCCTCACTTTGGCTTTCTCTTCAGCCTCTCCATGAGCAAAATGCAAACTGGGGAGAGAGTTCAAAGAACAATAACAACCATTTAGGTGTAACATAACTAAATATGATTGTAGCTTGGTCAAGTGGTGATTAAGGCATAAAAATATACCAATATTCAAAGGATATAAACAAGAGCAGCTTATATTTTGTCAAAAAATTAAATACAATAGCTACAACCATGCTCTCATCCTTTCATATTGATTTGGGATGATCAAATTTTGCTGGTACTAATGATCATGGAATACAAGTTTCAAAGTGCATTTGTGTGAGGTGAATTTTAAATTTGCACATATCGCTATTCGCATCAGAGGGGCTTTGTTTTTTGTCCCATAGAGGAGTTGACAGCAACACTATATGTCATATCTGATTAATCCTGACAAACAGCAAAACTTGAATTTCAAATCCCAAATGAAGAGCTGAACACTTTCAATTAACTGTTCATGGTCAGTCCATAGAGTAAAGGAAAAAGTTAGCAAAGAATTTACTGACTAAATTTATAAGACAAATTCAAGGAAATAGCCATCTCCTTGCAAGTATTCTGCAAGCACAGAGACTAAATTTTTCAGATTAAATTATTCATTGCAAATTATTAATTCAGAACTTGTATGCACCAAGTGGGGAAGAGAATGAGGTGGAACTATTAGATGAGGTAGAAAGTTGTATAACTAGAACCAATGGGATGACAGTAAGTAAAATTAAGGATAAATATTAGGAAAAACTTTTATGGTAAGATCAATACGACTGTGGAACAGTCTTCTAAGGAAGTGGTAAAAAAAACCAGTCACCAGAGATATTTAAAACTGTATTCAGCAAGATCCTAGAAAATATACTGTAGGGAACAGTTCTTCACAGGTGGAGGGAAGATTGGATGACTTCAAAGGTCTTTGCAGCTCTAATTTCTTTGATTCTATAGACATGACCTACCAATCAACTAAACCTTTGAACAGTTATTGGACACTTTAACCATCCCCGGGTAGTTTCATATCACATCCAAAGAGCAGAAGGAGCAGCAGTTCACATATTTTGAAAAAATGTAGCCTCCATTCTTTGTCCAATATTTTCTTTCCACCTTTTGTGCAGCCAGCAACTATTATACTGTAGCTACAGTCTCTATGACCATGAGTACTTGGCCTCTCTACTGAGACTGTGAAAAAAAGTGCCTATTCACGCCAACTGTGATGTGGGCTAGAGAGCAGGCTGAAATCACTAATTCATTTTACACTGGAAAACGTGTGCGATTCTGGGTCTCCCATGTTTCAGAAAGTTGAATTCAAATTAGAACACGTACAGCCACGGACTACTAGGAAGGGAAAACCTACCTCACGAGAGAATACTCAAGGAGCTTAGCTTGTTTTGCCTAACCAAACAAAGACTGAAGGGAGATATGACTGCTTCTATAAATAAATTAGAGGGCTAAATACCAGGAAGGGAGAGGAGCTATTTAAGTTAAACATCAGTGTTGACACAAGAACAAATAGATATAAATTGGTCATTAACAACCGTAAGCTTGAAATTCGATGAAGGTTTCTAACCATCAGAGGAGAGAAGTTCTGGAACAGTCTTCCAAGGGGATCAACGGAGGCAAAAAAACTAATTAGCTTAAAGACTGAGCTTGATACGTTTATGGAGGGGATGGTATAAAGAGACAGCCTACAATGATCTGCAACTGCCAGTAGCAAAAAATCCCCAACGGCCAGTGATGGGACACTAGATGGGGAGGGCTCTGAGACACTGCAGAGAATTCTTTCCCAGGTATCTGGCTGGTGGGTCTTGCTGACATGCTCCAGGTTTAACTGATCACTATATTTGGGTTGGGAAGGAATTTTCTTCCTAGTCAGATTGGCAGAAACCCAGTTTTTTTCTGCCTTCCTCCACAGCATGGGACACTGGTCACTTGCTGGTTTAAACTAGTGAAAATGGTAGATTCTCTGTAATTTGAAGTCTTTAAACCATGATTTGAGGACTTCAGTAACTCAGTCAGAGGTTAGTGTCTATTACAGGAGTGGGTGGGTGAGGTTCTGTGGCCTGCAATGTGCAGGAGGTCAGACTAGATCAGAGGTGGGCAAACTGCAGGACCCTTCTGTCTGGCCTTTGAGCTCCCGGCCGGGAAGGCTAGTGCCTGGCCCTTCCCTTGCTGTCCTCCCTCCCCCACAGTCTCAGCTCGCCGTGCTGCTAGCGCTGGATAACGTCAAAGGTCTTTGCAGCTCGAATTTCTTTGATTAGAAATTGTGGGGAGGAGGCAGTCAGGGGATGGGGAACGTACTGGGGGTTGGATAGGCATGGGAGTCCCAGGGGCCTGTCAGGGGGCAGTGGTGTGGATAGGAGTTGGGGCAGTCAGGGAACAGGGAGCAAGGGAGGTTGGATAGAGGATGGAGTCCCGCGGGGGGGGGCGTGGTTAGGGGACAAGGAGCAGGGCAGGTGGGATGGGTCGGAGGTTCTGAGGGGGGCAGTCAGGGGGCAGGGGCCAGGTTGTTTGGGGAGGCACAGCCTTCCCTGCCTGGCCCTCCATACAGTTTCAGAACCCTGATGTGGCCCTCAGGGCAAAATGTTTGTCCACCCCTGGACTAGATGATCACAACAGTTTCTTCAGGTCTTAAAGTTGACGAGTCTATGAGATGGCAACGTGGATGCAGTGGCAGAACGAGGAGTCTCTTTGATACCCGTGGCCCTTTATTTAAGTTGAAAGTTTCTAAATTTATCCTTGTCAATTTATCTGACCACAAAATATCTGACCCAAATATCATCGGAAAAATTGAAGTGCAAAAAATGGATTATCAGGTTGTGCTCAAACTTTTAAAAGACAGTTCCCCTAAGCTGAGAGCAAGCATAGAAATACTCAGCCCACAGGGAATCTGTTAGAAAACTGTTCTGAGCAGCTGAAAAGAGAAGGTTATTCCCCTGCTATGATTGCTTTAAGTCTGATATTTTTATATGATCTGCTCCTAAGGGCTGATCCTCAACCTTTATCAATTGGTATCATTTCATAGAAGTCAGTGCAGCTCTGGAAATTTACACCAGTGGAGCATCTGGTAATTGACTGGCATTTTATCTTGTAACTATTTGCATATAAACAGACATCTGTTTTATACAGGACCCCTGTAACAGCATGGTAGAAGGACTCCTCCAGTTCTGGGTTACTTGAAAGCACACAATACCATTGTGCTGCTGCAACCCCCTTTGCAGCTCTAATTTCTTTGAACCTCTAGATCACTGAGAAGGAGGATAAATATGCTCAGAGTTCTAAAACACAGAGCTAATGGTCAATATACTCATTTGTACTCTTTCCCCCAGCAGGAGCTTGACCTCTCCTCCATTTCCTCCTCTTCCATTTCCCTCCAACCCGTAAGAGCAAAGAAATGGCAACCCTCTTCCCCAAGTGGATGGAGAACCTTACACTCCCTACCCATTGCACAGTATTCCCTGCACCTGGTCTGTGAAATAAAGAGCACTCCCACCCACATCATCTGCCAGTGGCAGCTGGGGATTGGTTGACTCAGGGGAGTCCCTGGCAGAACTCCTTCCTGGGCTTTCTGAGATTCCACATAGGCAGGGGAGATCCCCTGGGGGCCAGATCTGCTGGGTTTAAAGCCACTTTGAAATAGAAAGTGACATTAAAGCTAATAGAAAGTGACATTAAAGACTGTGCTGTAGTAGGTTTTTTCCATCTCTATTTTATTTGATTCTCTAAGAGCATTTTTCTTTCTTTCCCTCTCATTTTTTTGTGGGTATTACACTTAGATTCCAATCTCACAATTCCAACTGGCAGGTGATGGTTACTCACACCCTTAGCAGGAATGTTGGACACCATGACTGCTGAAAGAACAGGAGTACTTGTGGCACCTTAGAGACTAACAAATTTATTTGAGCTTAAGCTTTTTTGAGCTACAGCTCACTTCATCGGAGCTGAGCAACTCTTAATTCATATTGGGTCAAATCCTATAGTCATCACTTGGGCAAATTGATTTCAATGAGTTTTTTCCTGAGTAAGGACTTCAGTATGTGGCCCAAACACAAACTCTATTTGCTTAGTATTAATGTCAATCATAGAGCAAGTCAATGTTTGAAATACTTGTAAACCTAATTCAAATAAGCATTTTCACTAAAAATACAAAAGCTCAGACAGACATGGGACAGTCTCCAGACAGATACATAGGACGTTGCCCAGTATGCAATTAATATAGCTGTGTCATAATTCATAAAGCAACAAAGGACAGAACCAAAAAGAAACCAGATTTGGAACAGAAAGATAATACTGTTAGTTTTAATAGAGGAATGATTTGTCTGAGGCTACCCAGGTGCCAGTTAACCTCATGTATCATCAGACTGATTTTCCAAGAGATTTGTGTGACAAGTGAAAAAGGAATGTCTTAATTTAATGCTAATAGGCCTATCATAAACATCCAAAATACTGGCCAGATGTTTGGAGGACTATCCTTGCAGACATAGTGTTTGCTAGCATATGAAAATTTCAAGCACAAATCACAATATTTTCATCACATCATATTGTTTTCATTCTTAGTAACTGTGTTGCTGTAACAGCTTAGAAATAGAAACCTTCCCACAACACCTTGTAAATAGCGCTATAGTGATCAGGGGTCAGACGACACCCCAAGGGCTTCATATGATCCTAAGATCCATCAGTTCATATCAGGACAATGGTTTATATGCGTAATTCTCCATTATGTTCTGTGTAAAAATCAATGAGATCCTACAGTTCTATGAATTGGTTAACCTGACACAGGTAGCTGATGCATTTTTGTTGTTTTGGAAGATGACCAAGCCAGCATGATATTCATGACCTAAGTTTTATCTCACTGAATTCCCACAAGGACTGGCAAAACCCTTCAGCACATGCTAAAATTCCATTGAAAGGAGAGCCTTAAAAAGATGCATAACCAATTGCACTAACTAGACAATTGAAAACTGCTTTAAGAGAAGGGGTCTGTTGAGTTCCTAAGATCATAAGGAGCATCAGCTCATTCTGGGTGTTTCAATAAACATTGTATGAAATCACTGATTCCTAAACACAATGTTATCAAAATCGTTTGCATGAGCTCCTGAATGTCCCTAGGATTTCAGAGGCTCAGATGGTCCCTTCCCTTAGTATTAAATTAAATACTAAAAATTGTATCCAGGAATCAGTATTTAAAAGGATTACAAGTCCTTAGCTTATAAACGTACAAATTATACAGAAAGAGAATGCTATTATAGATACAGAAACGCAAGATGAAAAATACCAGCTTCATTAATATTTTAAGTTGGCAAGACCAAGAACTCAAAGGTAAGAAACCCAAAAACTTTCAGTGGCTCCAGCAACGTTCCAATTGCCAACCTTCATATTCTCTTATTATAGTTTCAGATAGCCTGTTTTCAGTTGCTTATAACTTTGCTAAACTTTAAACAGTTGGGCTGAAATTTTTCCATGTCAGATATCTGCCTCAGGCTGATCTTATTTATTTATTATGAAAGTTGCAGGGAAAATGTTGCCACCGTTTCCAAGAGTGTGTTTAACAACAACAAAAATCTTACATTTTTATTGCAAAACAGGCATCTCCATGATTTGAAGCAGGGACTCTATATTTTCCATGAAGTCCTCCTGCTCCCCAATTTTGGCAAAGTGATAAGCCTTTGGGCAATTACAACTCACACATGTTCAGTAGAGATCTCTTTTGACAGCTAAACTCTCCAAATATCCTATCTATACTGAACATGCTCCAGCCCAGCGCACCAAGAGATGAGCTGAACTATCCCTGCAGTTGCTGCTCCTACCTCCTGCAGGGCCAAACATCAGAACTGAGAGTGGGAACATTTTTCTGCGCTTTCAGTGCTCCCCCTGCTGATACCCAGGCAGCATGGAGGAGGAGGTGGAAGCTGCATGACTGAACTGCAGAGCAGGGAGGAACAGGGGACATGTGGTCTGGGAAATAGATACAGGATGGGTGGGAACCAGGGTAGGAATTTAGAGGGAGGTGGGGATAAGAGCATGTTGTGGGAGAATGGGGGTGGGGGTAGGAAAATGAGTATGAATTGGCAAAATGGGGACTGGTTTTGGTGCATTCTATTTACTAATCATCCGTCTCTGGAAGCGGGGGCGGAAGTATGTGCTTGAGTTCCTCTCCATGGGCTCAGCCTCAGTGGAGGCTGGCATAGCACCACCAGCATTTCCTGAACATGTCCATACACTATTTAGGGAGCTTAGGAAGGAATTTCCTTTCACCAGAACATTGCACCTTACCGAACAAGACCTCATTAGATTGTAATTTTCCTCACTTCCTTTGTGTCTCGTTTCTCTGGCACTACAACCAGAGCTAATAGTTTGGAATAAATCTCAACCAGGATGACAGCTCATAATGAAAACAAAGGTGAATTCCCAAAAGGGAAAGTTAATGGTTGGAGCCTTTAAGATTCTAAGTCCCACAGGCCCTGAAATGTCGGCTAAAGCTCCAGGTCTAGTTTACTTTCCCCTGCTACGGTGACTAATTTCACCAAGCTATCTGATGAAAGCTGTCTTTTACCAGGTGAAAGCCCATCTCCAGCTGAACAGACATCTATTGCCTGTGAATCAGAATTTGAGAAGAAGTTGTGAAAAGAATTGAGTTCCCAGTGTTACTTTCTCTTCCTCTGAACATGGAGCTCTAACCTGCAGAGAGGGCAGGAAATCCAACCCATACTCCCTGCTGCGAGCTGCTCTCCTGTTGGAGGATGGAGATGCTATTGGAGAAGCAACTGCATAGGCTGCAGGAGAGGGCATGTGTTGTGCTTTTGCTGAGAGTTGGAGCAGGCCCAGAGTCTGAGCTAGGGCTGGGAGACAGGCCCAGGAACTATGAATATGGCCACTATGAACTTGCATTACACTGCATGGCAGAATCAGCCAGAGACTCAAGAGAAGGAGGTGCCCCATGCCCTGATTGCTGACTAAGGGACAAATGTGTTAGGGACAACAAGACTGTTTTGTTTTCTTATGTATGTGAGCATCTGCTTGTCAGTGAAGGGGGTTAAGTGATTTCTGGGTGAATCCTTGCCTCTCCAAAAGCTGTCAGAGGGCTCTCCACCCCATAGCAAGAGGTGGAGCAGGGAGACCCCACCACATGAGAACAGGTGGAAGGATAAATATTTCAGGTAAAGAAAATGAACAAAAGAACTCGCAGTAGCTGTTAATTGTGGAAGCATTGAGGTTAATGTTATTAGTACTATAACCCTTCTACTAGGTGGAGCCAGCAGCAACAAGGGCCAAGTTCAGTATCTAGGGGTTCCTATTCAACAATACAACACAAAACCAGTTCGAGCCCCCACTCAGTCACCTGGGACAATTACACACCACTCTGGGCACCTCTAAGAGGCAATACTTCCCCCTCTCACAAGCACAGAGTCTGAGTGTAGCAAAACCTTTTAATACAAGGAGGGAGTTAACTCCACATTAATTTGGTAAAACACCGCAACTAGTGTTCATAAACACAAACCATGAGCAAAAGACCCACGCCCCAAGTAAGTAGGGCAGGGTCCTTAGTCCAGCAACCCAAGAGTCCTTTTAGGGTGCCCATCCCTTCTCTGTACCCCACTCACAGTTGCTGTCCTTGGACAGTGCAGCCACAGAGTTCAGAGGTTCACCCTGTGTGTAAGGCGGGGGGGGGGGGGTAAGGAAGCACCTTATACACTGCACTGCTCGGGCACTTGCTCATCACCCCAATGGCCAATTACCACACCCTTGTGGGGCTCTGCTGTGCCCTCTCCACCAGTCTCTCTGCTGGCCTCTTGCCACACTTCTCCACTAGCTACCCTGCTAGCCGCTTGCCATGCCTCTCCACCAGCTGCCCGCTCACTAAGATGTCATCAGGCCCCTGCCCCCTCCTCACACATTTAATACGGCTTTCAGTGATTTCATCTGTTAGTGGGGGAGCCTCACTGCTGGTGTATGCTGGGCAGTCTCTTGCAATAGAGATACTGTCCCAAGTAGGTCTAATGCTTAGCCCTAGGTATCAGTGATTTCAATTCTGCAGCATGCAACAAGGCTCTCAATTGAGTATAAAGTAGCTCTTTTATTATACCATGGAGAGAGGACAGGTCATATGACATCTAGGCCCCTTAAACAGGGACCACCCTCTCTCAACTCATTTGGCTTTCAAACCCATGTCTCCAGTGAGTGCTGTTAAGTTGAGGGCAAGTCCCTCCGTTGGGGTATGCCAGATACAGTTCTGCTGCCCTCGGTTCACACAACAAGAATAACAATGCTTTATTACTCCTGCCCCAATAACAAGGAGTCTGGGGATCCAACACCAGCCGCAAGTGGTTATTTGGGCAAGTAGTCCCATCATGCTGAGCACCTAGGCAGGGTAGGTGTGTCCATGCAAACAAGATCAGCTTGTGAAGTCTTTTTCCACAGCTGACCACTAAATGTCAGGGAAGAGCTCATCCTGCTTACATCACTATATGTGGTCCCAGCCAAAACTATTACTGGATGAGCTGTGGAGAAGCTTAGGGAACTCAATGATAATGCAACCCAGGCATGTCCTCAAGATCCCTGTACAAAGGGAGCCAAGGCTGCATTATCCTTCTCCATAATACCACAATCGTCTCCAGCTTTCAGGTAACTTGAGGGGCCTTGGTGGGGGGCAGGCCCAGGAGATGCTGCAGATCTTTTGGGATCTGCCAGTTTTGCGGGTGGTCCTGCTCCCTTCCCTCAAGAACCAATTTCTTTGTTAAGGGTTCCTCCAAATACCCCATCTCCTATTATTTTTCATGCAGAAGGGGACAGTCTGGTCCCCGGGTAAGGAGAGAGATTCTGTCTGGTTTGTCCCTAACTCCTCTCATTCCCCATTCTTTCTTGAGTTATCACTTGCAGCTTTGCTTCCCTCAAGGATGGGCACTTTAGGCACTTCTATAAATTGGGGCTGATCAACTTCCAGTGCTGAAGTCAGTGGGTTCTATACATCTGTAACATGGCTCCCACTCACTGCTAGTGCATCTCCTTGTGTCTAGATCTGGGAAAGTAGCTCTCACAGCACTGTGGGTCCCCTTCTTCTCTCTGCGATAGTTTGTCTTCTAATAACTTGGCCCTCTGGCCAAGACCCTATATAGTCCACCCCATGTGCAGTTATGAAATCCATCAGGACCACTGTCCAAATGCCTTCTGCGGATGGTGGTCAGCCCCAGCTCAGGGCCATGTGCTACTGTACCAGTGGCTGGCCAAGGGAACTCAGGCCTGCCAGCTACACCAGGTTCCAGCCCAGGGGCCCTATAACTAGCAATCTCGATCTGCTCAAGCCCCTTCCGTATTGCTGTTTCCCTGGGCTCCTTCCTACCCAGCCTCTCTCTCTTCCTTTACCTCTTTCTGGGTTTACCAGAGGAGCCTACTCTACTTCCTGTGGCTATTTTTACTTCCTTCTAGCCTCTCGCCAAACTCCTTACTCCAGGAAAGGATATCAGAGCTTATCCTCTTGCTGTATTTCTTTCTTGTCCCTGTCATAAATATAAAGGGAAGGGTAAACCCCTTTGAAATCCCTCCTGGCCAGGGGAAAGCTCCTCTCACCTGTAAAGGGTTAAGAAGCTAAAGGTAACCTCGCTGGCACCTGACCAAAATGACCAATGAGGAGACAAGATACTTTCAAAAGCTGGGAGGAGGGAGAGAAACAAAGGGTCTGTGTCTGTCTGTAGTCGTCTTGGCCGGGGATAGACCAGGAATGGAGTCTTAGAACTTTTAGTAAGTAATCTAGCTAGGTATGTGTTAGATTATGATTTCTTTAAATGGCTGAGAAAAGAATTGTGCTGAATAGAATAACTATTTCTGTCTGTGTATCTTTTTTGTAACTTAAGGTTTTGCCTAGAGGGGTTCTCTATGTTTTTGAATCTAATTACCCTGTAAGATATCTACCATCCTGATTTTACAGGGGGGATTTCTTTATTTCTATTTACTTCTATTTTTTATTAAAAGTCTTCTTGTAAAAAACTGAATGCTTTTTCATTGTTCTCAGATCCAAGGGTTTGGGTCTGTGGTCACCTATGCAAATTGGTGAGGCTTTTTATCCAACATTTCCCAGGAAAGGGGGGGTGCAAGTGTTGGGAGGATTGTTCATTGTTCTTAAGATCCAAGGGTCTGGGTCTGTAGTCACCTAGGCAAATTGGTGAGGCTTTTTACCAAACCTTGTCCAGGAAGTGGGGTGCAGGGTTTTGGGAAGTATTTTGGGGGGAAAGACGTGTCCAAACAGCTCTTCCCCAGTAACCAGTATTAGTTTGGTGGTGGTAGCGGCCAGTCCAAGGACAACGGGTGTAATATTTTGTACCTTGGGGAAGTTTTGACCTAAGCTGGTAAAGATAAGCTTAGGAGGTTTTTATGCAGGTCCCCACATCTGTACCCTAGAGTTCAGAGTGGGGGAGGAACCTTGACAGTCCCTGACAACCTCCCTCCCCCGAGAGAGTGACTACTACCTCCTTTCCCTGTAGCCTCCTTCTGCTTTCTGCTTCCTGGTATTCTATAGCTGTCCCAGTCCTTCCCCAGCTAGGCTTCACTCTTAATTAACTCTGGCCCTCCTAGGTGATATCAGGTAACTTAATTGGCCTCTCAGGCCCTCATTAACCCTATATTAACCCTAGCATAGAATGCACACCACAGCACAGTATCTGGGATCATTATATTCTGGAGTGAATGTTTGGCTTGTTCAGATGTTATTTGTTTACAGGATTAGGGCCAAAATCCTATAGTTCTTACTTTAAAATCCCATTGACTCCTATGAAACTTTTCTCTGATAAGAACCCCAGGATTTGGCTTCTATTATGTAAAGCAAAAAAAAGCTAGAAAAACCAGTTACTCTCCAGCCATTAGGGAGGATATGCATACACCAAAATCTGGACTAATTAAATATTTAGGCCCTGATGGTTAAAAGGACATCAATATAACTTCTGATTTTCTTCTGTAACTTGTAGCCAGTTATACATGCAAAGAATCATGGGTGCATTTTAAAGCACTTGGGTGTCTAACTACCTCATTTGCTAGCACAATCATTTACAGTAAATATCTAAGTAATATAAGATGCCATCAATTACACGTGCCTGCAAAATTGTTCGACACAAAATTGGAGGGCTATTTTCAGGAAAGGGGAATGCAAATCAAGCAAAAGAAAACATAAAGAGAAAAATTCAATAAACTCCAGAAATAAAACCAGAGAAATCCAAATCATTCAGCATAACCCACTGTTTCCATATCTGACTTTCTTTAATCTGCACTGAAAATAAAGAGCATAGATGACTTGATGAAATCAGACATCACATTTAGAGCAATACATTCAATGCTGAACAATCATTCTTGGTCTTGCTCTTCTTGATTCATTTCTGAATGATGGCCAGCCACTCATGAGGTCTAATTAACTTTCTCTGACATTAGTCTGAAATCACGTAGCACATTAGTAAACCTAATTTCACAGAAACCCATCAAATGGAAAGATTATTGTCTGTAGAAGGAGAAGACACAGACACATTTTGGGTTTGATGACTCCAGAGCTCCTTAAATATTTCTTTGGCTTTCTTTGTGGAGTTATGATTTCAGCAGTATGAATCTGGCAAAACTACGATAGCTCATTTTGATGTTTATATTTTAAACCCTGTTTTTATGGGGTGCATAACTCAGATAATTCAATTCATATTGGGATGGAAGTTGGCTCACATTTTCTCTTCTTAGCTGCAATGTTTTTTAAAATGGCTTAATCAGTTAATTTGTTTTTTTTTCTTGGTTTAAAAGATTATTCTCAAATTTTGGATTTTTTAATGCTTTAACTACAAAATGGTGATGTATGGGAAAATGCATGATATCTAATATTGTGTACCCAAGTCGAATCCAGGTAGTTCATCTCAGGTGTGATCATTTAGGGCATAATCCAAAGCCCATTGAAAGATCCTCATTGACTTCATTGGGTCTTGAATCAGTCCCTTATTAATGTCAATTTGTGGCCAGCTTGGCAGTAGACTGTATAACTCAATGGGTGAGATAACGCATTACTAGTTAGATGAAGGTCAGGGAATAAAAGCCATAGATGTTGACATTCTGTGAAGAAGCAAGAATACTACATGAAACAATGCCCGTTCAAAACCAACTGGTTGCACTGAGCATTTGATCTTTTGAAATCTGATATCCTATCACATACTTTATAGTGTGTTTTAAGTTCTTGTAAACTATTTCACAATGTTTGCTTTATTATTTGTAGGGCCCTACCAAATTCATGGTCCATTTTGGTCAGTTTCACAGTCATAGGATTTTAAAAATCACACATTTCGTTATTTCAGCTATTTAAATCTGAAATGTCCCCGTGTTATAAATGTAGGGGTCCTGACCCAAAAAGGAGTGGTGGGGGTGGTGGGGGTAGGGGGTTGCACGGTTATTATAGGGAGGTTGCAGTACTGCTCCCCTTACTTCTGTGCTGCTGCTGGCGGCGGCACTGCCTACAGAGCTGGGCAACTGGAGAGCGGCGGCTGCTGGCTGGGAGCCCAGCTCTGAAGGCAGCGTTGCTGCCAGCAGCAGTGCAGAAGTAAGGATGGCATAGGTGCCAACTTTTCCCGGCGCTGGTGAGTATTCGCCCTCCCTCCCCTGCCCCCCCGTCCCGTCTTCACTCCTACCCTGCCCCTCCCCCACCCCCATTCCAACCCCTTCCCCAAAGTCCCCGCCCCAACGCCACCCCCTCTCTGCCCCTATTGGACCTCTTCCCCAAGCACACCGCATTCCCCCTCCCTCCCAGTGCTTGCCGCCATGAAACAGCTGTGTCGTGGTGGGAAGCACTGGGATCTAGGGGGAGAAATGTCATGCTTGGGGAGGAGGCAGAGGCGAAGCGGAGGTGGAGGTGAGCTGGGCCGGGGGGCGGGGAGCTGTCGGTGGGTGTAGACTATCCACCAATTTTTCCCCATAGGTGCTCCAGCCCTGCGCTGCTGCCTTCAGAGCTGGGCCCTCAGTCAGCAGTCACCACTCTGCAGCCACCCAGCTCTGAAGGCAGCAGCACAGAAGACAGGGTGGCATGATATGATATAGTATGGTATGGTATTGCCACCCTTATTTCTGTGCTGCTGCTCACAGGGCATTGCCTTCAGAGCTGGGCACCTGGCCAGCAGCCACCACTCTCCGGCCACTCTTAAGGCAGCACAGAAGTGAGGGTGACAATACCGTGACCCCCCTAAAATAACCTTGCGACCTCCCTGCTCATACTATGCTCTACTTCTCATTTTAGCTCATTATTCTATGTTCCACATGAAATGATCACTCTTGTATACCAGCCTCCTCTATATATCCATACATAAGGGGAATGATGTTCTTATTCATCCCTGAGAACTAAGTTAATGCTGTCTGAAAGCAATAGAAGAAGGGGTGTGGTAAAGACAGACTGAAAGTACAGAAGATATAAAAAGCAGCATGTTTAGAGGAAATTCATGAGGGGTCTGGTTTGCATCTTCCATACTGTAATCAAAGACAACAGTCTCCCCATTGTTGCAATTGAAAAAAAATATTAAAGAATGTATCCCTTCCCCCCAAACAGCATTTTAAAGGGGGGATATTAAAACCAGTATTCCCTCTGTGATAGTCAAAGTTCAGTAAATTTTGCTAAGCTGCAGAAAGTTTCCTTGGGAAGTCAGAATTTGTGAGTAATAAAACAAAACAAAACAAAAAACCCTTCAGATTTCTGATTCATCCTCCTAACCCATCACTTTCTTTGTGGAGAATTCCTTTCTTTCTCTGGGATCAAAAGAGAAAGAAGTATGCTGTGTACGTTTACACAGTTCTTTACAAAATCCTCTATATTGTGATATTCTCAGAAAATTAATCTGCCTCAGATCATTGAAATTAATATTTCTTTTTTGGATTACAAACTGGTGAAAGGAAGAGCCCAACACAAGCACTATTTTAGTTCTGTGATAGCCATGTATTATCAGCATGAAATTGAGTAAGGGCACATTATATAATAGCTATATTGCTGAGTTTTCCACCCTACTAACAATAATAGCAGACAAATATCATAGAATCATAGAATATCAGGGTTGGAAGGGACCTCAGGAGGTCATCTAGTCCAACACCCTGCTCAAAGCAGGACCAATCCCCAACTAAATCATCCCAGCCAGAGCTTTGTCAAGCCTGACCTTAAAAACTTCTAAGGCAGGAGATTCCACCACCTCCCTAGGTAACGCATTCCAGTGTTTCACCACCCTCCTAGTGAAAAAGTTTTTCCTAATATCCAACCTAAACCTCCACCACTGCAACTTGAGACTATTACTCCTTGTTCTGTCATCAGCTACCACTGAGAACAGTCTAGATCCATCCTCTTTGGAACCCCCTTTCAAGTAGTTGAAAGCAGCTATCAAATCCCCCCTCATTCTTCTCTTCCGCAGACTAAACAATCCCAGTTCCCTCAGCCTCTCCTCAAAAGTCATGCGTTCCAGTCCCTTAATCATTTTTGTTGCCCTCCGCTGGACTCTTTCCAATTTTTTCCACATCCTTCTTGTAGTGTGGGGCCCAAAACTGGACACAGTACTCCAGATGAGGCCTCACCAATGTTGAATAGAGGGGAACGATCACATCCCTCGATCTGCTGGCAATGCCCCTACATATACATCCCAAAATGCCTTTGGCCTTCTTGGCAACAAGGGCACACTGTTGACTCACTGTTGACCCAGCTTCTCATCCACTGTAACCCATAGGTCCTTTTCTGCAGAACTGCTGCCAAGCCATTCGGTCCCTAGTCTGTAGCGGTGCATGGGATTCTTCCGTCCTAAGTGCAGAACTCTGCACTTGTCCTTGTTGAACCTCATCAGATTTCTTTTGGCCCAATCCTCTAATTTGTCTAGGGCCCTCTGTATCCTATCCCTACCCTCCAGCATATCTACCTCTCCTCCCAGTTTAGTGTCATCTGCAAACTTGCTGAGGGTGCAATCCACACCATCCTCCAGATCATTAATGAAGATATTGAACAAAACCGGCCCAAGGACCAAGGGGCACTCCACTTGATACCGGCTGCCAACTAGACATGGAGCCATTGATCACTTCCCGTTGAGCCTGACAATCTAGCCTACTTTCTATCCACCTTCTAGTCCATTCATCCAGCCCATACTTCTTTAACTTGCTGTCAAGAATACTGTGGGAGACAGTGTCAAAAGCTTTGCTAAAGTCAAGGAAAACACGTCCACCGCTTTCCTCTCATCCACAGAGCCAGTTATCTCATCATAGAAGGCAATTAGATTAGTCAGGCATGACTTTTCCTTGGTGAATCTATGCTGACTGTTCCTGATCACTTTCTTCTCGTCTAAGTGCTTCAGAATTGATTCCTTGAGGACCTGCTCCATGATTTTTCCAGGGACTGAGGTGAGGCTGACTGGCCTGTAGTTCCCAGGATCCTCCTTCTTCCCTTTTTTAAAGATGGGCACTACATTAGCCTTTTTCCAGTCATCCGGGACTTCTCCCAATCGCCATGAGTTTTCAAAGTTAATGGCCAATGGCTCTGCAATCACATCCGCCAACTCTTTTAGCACTCTCGGATGCAGCGCATCCGGCCCCATGGACTTGTGCTTGTCCAGCTTTTCTAAATAGTCCTGAACCACTTCTTTCTCCACAGAGGGCTGGTCGCCTCCTCCCCATGCTGTGCTGCCCAGTGGAGCAGTCTGGGAGCTGACCTTGTTCATGAAGACAGAGGCAAAAAAAGCACTGAATACATTAGCTTTTTCCACATCCTCTGTCACTAGGTTGCCTCCCTCATTCAGTGAGGGGCCCACACTTTCCTTGACTTTCTTCTTGTTGCTAACATACCTGAAGAAACCAGGTATGTAAATATCTTTCTGAGTACTCTTCAAAAGGTAAACTGACTAGAAGAATATTTCAGTTTGCAGCCATATATTGAAAAACACTTCCAGTCTGCTGAGGTTCTCAAACAGGCAACCAGAAAGAAAGCAAAATAATTGCAAAATGACCACTAATGGTAAAATAAAAAATAAAATAAAATACATAGGGGAAAACATTACGAATGAATGCAGATTTAACCCGGGCCATGTAAAAACATCTATGTTAATTAGTGCAGGTGAGCTGAATAAGGTATCGTCATTAACATACTATCAAAATCATTTTAAATTCACTTATAAGCACCAAACAGTATTGTGGATCAAGCACACGGGCGCTGGAGAATGTTAACAATCAACAATGTACTATACTCAGGTGTCACACTGGTGAGACTATCATACTTTAATTCCTAGCCATAACAAGGCTTTTATCACTATGTCTGCAATGTAGGAATAAAGTAAGTTTACTTCTATCTTTACAAAATATAATTTGCTTTCCCCTTTGATTGCCATACATTTATTTAAGAGAGCATATTGATAGTATTTGGACATTGTTCCCAAACATTCAATGAATGGATATATAGTGTCTGAGGAGCTTGGAGGTTCAGCTGATGAAGCACTAGTGCCTGATTCTTCGCTGCCTTACAGCTGCCAAAGGTGTATATAGCTCACAGGTCAGAACAGTCATATTTAGCACCTTGCAGAGGTATTACAGATGCACAAGGTGCAAGGCAGCAGAGAATCAGGTTCTCATTCTTTTACGGTTATCTACAAATCAGCTAAGGAGATCAATGTTAATTCTGGTGTCTGAACATTGTATCCCAATTCTGCTCCCAGTTATAATGTAGATCTTCAACAATTCCATTCTTTTCAGCTATGCTGTAGCTCATGGCATAATTGGCCATTAAGTACCTATAGGGTTATCATGCTTGAGAATTGATTGGTAAATATTTCATCATTTCATAATAGTCAACCTTTCTATGAATGTGTTTAGTGTTCAGAGGAGATCTGGAAATGGTAAATTGTTTTTCTTCTGTGCACAAACACAAATTAGAATGATCACCTTTGATCTCAATTGCTAATTTCCAGCAACCTTTTCAGTCAGGTGCTTGTTGAGTAAATCTAGCAGTAGCCTTTCCTCCTTTCAGCTGATGTTTGCCTGGGATGCACCACAGTGATTCATAACCGAGACTACTGAAGGATGTGTTTAGATAGAAACTCAGCATGGGTGCAGGAACAGAAGCTAAACATAGCGTATGTACTGTTTTCCAGCTAGCTTGAAAAGGACATGAGCACAAAGGGAAAATCCTGTTAACAACAAATTCTGGCTTTTGGTGTCTGCACTTCCCATGTGCCATCTTGGAAAGGCACCTCTAAACTTTTGAAATATTGCCAAGATGCCATAATGAGTATGTTGAACACATCTGCTCTTAAAAATATTATTGTTGGCAAACCTGGCTGGCGGGAACAGGGAAGAAACCTCTTAGCCAGGAATAATGGCCAAATGCTGACTTTATCCTCAGTAGCCCCTGCCAAGCATTTTAACATTTCCTTGGAAATCAGGGAATGTTACCAGAAAGTTCACCACATATTTAAAAAATAGGAGCACTATGTTAGGCTGGTAGCTCATGGTGACTACTATGGCCAATGAGACTTTTGAACATCCCCATCTTTAATCTTACCTTGTCACCCAAAATACTCCATTTGTCCATACAACATGATTGTTGTATGCCTCGAGACCTGACTGGGACCTCTAGGCACCTACTGCTATAAAAATAAATACTAGTCGTGTCTCAATGACAAGACAACTCTTCAACAGCTAAGGGTAAAATACAGTGGTTAGTGGAGATCCGAGGCAAAGCTTTGTTTACAACCAAGCTCGTTGGGTGAAACAATTCTGCCAGCCTCATGCGTTTACTTTATTATACTCATTTTCCACTTGTTCATATCATGTTACTACATGGTGAGCTGCCAATGGTAAATCACAAAATTGAACCATGAAGTTACTTGGGACCAAATCCTCAAGAATTCAGCTCCCAATTAGGCACCTAAAGAAAAACCAGATTTTCAAAACTGTTCAATCTGCCCTCTCTCAAGCCTGGTGCTATTCTATCAAAGGCACTGACCAGTGTGACTTTCATATGTGTATTAATGCCTTACGGGATAACCCCACTCTTTTATTCTTTTGACTTGTCAAAATATATAAACACAGTTTGAGATTTGAGAAGCTACTTGTCAGCTAATTTATCAATTGCCCTTCAAAAGCTGTATTTTCTTTGTGATTGGTTAGAATTTTTTTTTCTAGTTCATGAAAGTGATTAGCGGGTAATGTCTAGAATCAGGCATTTTGTAGCCACCTAATATTTACATGTATCTGGGCTACTGTACCTGCCTAGGTGCTTGGCTTGCAACCACTGCTGGAATTCTTTTCAGACAACAAATGCTACATTAAACGTGATTATGGGATATGCACAAAGCTCATTGGAAAGAACTCGGCTGATTGTCTAGACCATCACACTCACATCCTCTTGTGACCTTGTTCAGGTTTGAATCCATGTTCCCAGGGAAGAATAGGAAAATGAGCATGCCCATCTCACCACAGGTCCTCAAACAAAATGTGTCAGCTCTTGTTGATGACAAAACGTGCACTATGCTGTTGAGAGACACATGTTCTATTTATTTAAAGACTATATTTTGTGTATGTCACACTAT
Source organism: Lepidochelys kempii (assembly GCF_965140285.1). Lineage (NCBI taxonomy): Eukaryota > Metazoa > Chordata > Testudines > Cheloniidae > Lepidochelys > Lepidochelys kempii. The sequence continues at coordinate 64,288,960 of NC_136382.1, forward strand.
GCTGAAAATAGATCTTATAGTCTAAAACATTGCAACTGTTTTAATGTATTTTTCTATAGTTCGGATCAAGTTTGTTTGTTTTAAATATGGTGCTGGGACAACTATCTCCTAGACAGTTATTTTTTAAAAATGGGATCCACCCTTTAAAGAATTTTTCTTTTCAGTTTTGCGGTTGCTCTGCCTGATCTGGTTCAATAGGCAAACAAAGCTGCTTTCTTTCAAAAAGAAGATGGAATTGGTAACAACCTAGCAACAGGCTGGGTCCACACTGAAATACACTCAGGAAAAAGCACAGAAATATACTTCCATTAAAAAAGTATGCTTGGAAACAAAATATTTCCATCAAAATTCCTATATGATGTCAGAATAAAATAATGAATAAAGGTAAAAACCACAACAGCCAATAAATGCAAAGGGAAATTTCAGCATGACTTTGAGATATGTAACATCCTTGAGAGGGTTTTTTTTTAAAAAAAAAAGACACAAAAAAGATACAATCCATAAAATAGCCTCATTTTATATGGAAAAATCTAGGATCTCTTCCTCCTGTGTTCCTTGTACTCCACCAGTTAGACGCAGGTATCCTGTACAACACTGAAAAGGAGTACTTGTGGCACCTTAGAGACCAACCAATTTATTTGAGCATAAGCTTTCATGAGCTACAGCTCACTTCATCGGATGCATACTGTGGAAAGTACAGAAGATCTTTTTATACACACAAACCATGAAAAAATGGGTGTTTACCACTACAAAAGGTTTTCTCTCCCCCCACCGCACTCTCCTGCTGGTAATAGCTTATCTAAAGTGATCACTCTCCTCACAATGTGTATGATGCTACCAGCACTCCCAGCTATCTTCGAGACACCACTGACTTCCTGAGGAAACTTCCATCAGTGATCTTCCTGATAACACCATCCTGGCCACTATGGATGTAGAAGCCCTCTACACCAACATTCAACACAAAGATGGACTACAAGCCATCAAGAACACTATCCCCGATAATGTCACGGATAACCTGGTGGCTGAACTTTGTGACTTTGTCCTTACCCATAACTATTTTAAATTTGGGGACAGTGTATACCTTCAAATCAGCGGCACTGCTATGGGTACCCGCATGGTCCCACAGTATGCCAACATTTTTATGGCTGACTTAGAACAATGCTTCCTCAGCTCTCATCCCCTAAACCCCCTACACTACTTGCGCTATATGGATGACATCTTCATCATCTGGACCCATGGAAAAGAAGCCCTTGAGGAATTCCACCATGATTTCAACAATTTCCAACCCACCATCAAACTTAGCCTGGTCCAGTCCACACAAGAGATCCACTTCCTAGACACTACAGTGCTAATAAACGATGGTCATATAAACACCACCCTATACCGGAAACCTACTGACCGCTATTCCTACCTACATGCGTCCAGCTTTCACCCTGACCACACCACACGATCCATTGTCTACAGCCAAGCTCTGTGATACAACTGCATTTGCTCCAACCCCTCAGACAGAGACAAACACCTACAAGATCTCTATCAAGCATTTTTACAACTACAGTACCCACCTGTGGAAGTGAAGAAACAGATTAACAGAGCCAGAAGAGTACCCAGAAGTCACCCACTACAGGACAGGCCTAACAAAGAAAATAACAGAACGCCACTAGCCGTCACCTTCAGCCCCCAACTAAAACCCTTCCAATGCATTATTAAGGATCTACAACCTATCCTGAAGGATGATCCAACACTCTCACAAATCTTGGGAGAGAGGCCAGTCCTTGCCTACCGACAGCCCCCCAACCTGAAGCAAATACTCACCAGCAACCACATACCACACAACAGAACCACTAACCCAGGAACCTATCCTTGCAACAAAGCCCGTTGCCAAGTGTGTCCACATATCTATTCAGGGGACACCATCACAGGGCCTAATAACATCAGCCACACTTTCAGAGGCTCGTTCACCTGCACATCTACCAATGTGATATATGCCATCATGTGCCAGCAATGCCCCTCTGCCATGTACATTGGTCAAACTGGACAGTCTCTACATAAAAGAATAAATGGACACAAATCAGATGTCAAGAATTATAACATTCATAAACCAGTTGGAGAACACTTCAATCTCTCTGGTCATGAGATTACAGGCATGAAAGTTGCAATATTACAACAGAAAAACTTCAAATCCAGACTCCAGCGAGAGACTGTTGAATTGGAATTAATTTGCAAATTGGATACAATTACCTTAGGCTTGAATAGAGACTGGGAGTGGCTAAGTCATGATGCAAGGTAACCTATTTCCCCTTGTTTTTTCCTATCACCCCCCCCCCCCTCCCGAGACGTTCTTGTTAAACCCTGGATTTGTGCTGGAAATGGCCCACCTTGATTATCATACACACTGTAAGGAGAGTGATCACTTTAGATAAGCTATTACCAGCAGGAGAGTGCGGTGGGGGGAGAGAAAACCTTTTGTAGTGGTAAACACCCATTTTTTCATGGTTTGTGTGTATAAAAAGATCTTCTGTACTTTCCACAGTATGCATCCGATGAAGTGAGCTGTAGCTCACGAAAGCTTATGCTCAAATAAATTGGTTAGTCTCTAAGGTGCCACAAGTCCCATTCTTTTTGCAAGTACAGACTAAGACGGCTGCTACTCTGAAACCTGTACAACACTGTGTTTAGTGTTTATAAAATCAGTTCAGGGTTGCCACAGTAGGTAAGGATTAATTTTTGAATGCCACTCAAAATACATGATGAGAGATTGTTGTATAAAACATACAATCAAATCCTGATCTCCCTACTCCTATGAGTAATTGCATTGTCTAATTTGTTAAGTGCTGTGAGATCCTTTAAGATGAAACACTATGTGCGTCATTTTATATATTATTATTTATTAGCTAAAGGTTCATAATATGTCACTGTTAAAACGTCTGGAGTTAGTATTACAGCCAAACATAGGTCAAACAGTGTCTGGCTCTGGATTGAGATTAGATTTAGAAGTAGGCTAGGTTTCATGATTTGGGTCTGAAGATGCTGGATTGTCAGGAACCGGGCTCATGATAATGAAGCCCAAACCAAAAGAAACCTTGTGAAATCAACTGTTTTCAAGATAGTTCTGCCATCTGGAGCTAGGATCTCATTAATATGGTGATTTCAGCTGCATCCAAACTGCAACTAGAAGAGAGGACTTATTTACTCTTAGATCCAATCCTACCAAAACTGTAGGTACAGATTTAAATCCACGGATTTGACACTGATCTTCTTTAGTCTATGAGGAATGTGTAGGGCTTCAAATCTGAAGACGTTCAAGCATCATTAATTGCTACTAACACAATATTCAAAACAATGAAAATAGTAAAGAGAAAGAGAGAGAGAAGAAAAACAACTAGATGGTGCAGCCAAAATTACTGCCACCTTGCACATTTAATGTCTGCTAAGTCCTCCCTCTTAAAAGGAAATTAGAATTCCACTTTTTGGTTTGCTTGATTAGTTATATGTCTATCCTAAAAGTTTTAGTTGTATGATCAATCCCATACTAGATGACACTTTATGAAAAGTTTGTCAGGTAGGTTTTTGATCTAGAAGAGCGCTGGTATCTGGCAACAGCGATCTCCTCTCCTTCTCGTTCACAATTATTCAGAGATATCAAACCTTTTTCTTACAGGATGCTTTTCAAGGGTAACCATGTAGCCCTACTCTCCAGTGTTATATTCTGTTCTTTGAGATGAAATTTTTATCACACCCATAACATATTTCTCCTTTAATGCAAGTCAGCCTGGTTTTGCTAAGATTAAGGCAGGCAATAACACTCTTAGCTCTTCTTCTCAAACTTCTGTTACTTATCAAGCTATTTAACAAAGTTTGGGGGAAGGGGGTTAGAACCATGTACACCAGAGCTTGCCATAGGAATATCTGTGACTCAGGCATTTGAATGGATTACACTAGGGCAATAAGGATCAAATGGGGGACTCAGGTTCGAGCAACGTGAAGGCAAAAGCTTTTAATATTATTAACAATAGTCTGTAGCTAACTTGTGGGTTGCATCAACATGACTTGTTGAGATGATGAAACTCGCTTAGGAGGGAAATTTCAGAGAATGAAAATATTCTTCAAATAAATCCTTGAAATTATAAACATCTGTAAAAATATGAGGTTCAAAATTGGAAACCTAACTTTGGATAACAGTGAGATTGAAGGTTCTCCTGTGGTTCCAAATTCATGTGCAATACTGTATACAATTAGTCAGAGGTTGAAATCATCATTTAACATTTGCTATAATAACCACACAAAAGGCAAGGGGGAATGATGATGTTCCTGGTCTGGATACTTATTCTTACCCTCTTTGGTTTTTTTTTCTTTAAATTATTCCTTTTTTTGCTTTAAAAAAATCAGGGGGCCATTGTGGAAGAAGGACTGCCACAAACTGCAGATCAAGGACAGGTGTTCCAAAACACTCAGGATTGGCCTAACTCTGCTGCCTTTGAAATGTTTACCATTGATTTCAATGGGAATAGATATAAACCAAGCTGAGTCCTTTGGAAAAAAATTACACCCTGTGGATGGATGCCATCCCAGAGCTCCCCCTCATGGCCGTGGATGCTCCTGCAGGCACCCTGTCCTCACTTCCCTCTTGGCTTCATTGCAATAATTGACTCAAAGACCAGAATCCTGGCAATAAGATTCAGTTTTCTGGGATCTTATTTATTCAGTCTTTGGCCCTACAGCACCAGCGCTTCATCTCATTGGTTCAGGAGTCCCATAGCCCTCCTTCTCAGAGGGACTTGTAGCTTTCAGCTTGGTCTTTTTACTCTCTAACACTCAGCCACTGCTGGTCTCCTTTGGGATGCTCCTTGTTCTCTAGTGAGCAGCAACTCCCAGAGTTGGCTTCTTTATTCTCTGAGTCTTTTGTCTTTCTTACCCATTACTCAGGCCTCTCCCTTATTTATCCCAGATTCACAATGGGGTCATGTAACCCATTTTTCCCCACATGGGAAGGCAAGTTAATTGTCATAGATGGGGATGACACTCATCTCTCTTTAAAGGGCCACCCACCTGTGCCAAAATATCCTTCATTTTTTATGTCTGTACTTTAAACTGAAGGAACCCAGTCTAGGATTCTCTACTACTATCTTTAAGCTTAATGACAGGCTCACTTTAAACATGTTTTTTTAATGATACTGAGCTTGTGATTTTTACCATATACTTAATTCAAGAACATGTTACAGAAGTCTCTAACGGCTGCACCCAAGCTAAGGTATTGTGTGTTTAATGAGAGATGTGAATGTAAGACAGTTTTTATAACTAGTTACAGAAAGATAAGTGGGACTTAAGTTGTTTACAAAACCAGTCTGTAAAAGCATTGTGAAAAAACAACATGGACTGCTTAATGTCTTACTCAAGAGAATTTGCAGAATCAACATTGCTATTCCTCTGTAGAGAGGCAAATTGCAACTTTGAGCCATATTAAAATTTTAAAACATTGTCTTAAGATACAGCTTTGGGGAAAAATCAAATATAGTTATCTTCTTACTCCATGTTCATAATCTTGGGTCATTCCTACTATGGAAACTACTTTTTAACTAATTTTTATAGGTTAGCAATAATTGCACTAGTGATGTCCATGAAATTTCTTTATCATCTGGTTTTGGAAACAAGTCTTGGTCTGTATTGAGCAATCTTTTATTTGTGTCTTTGCAAATAAAATCAAAATCAAAATCTGATTTCTCATCAGGTTTCAACGTTGAGTTTCAACGTGTCAATTGCTAGCAGTGATTAGTAAGTACCTAAAACTGTGGCTGTTTATCCAAATTGTCTCAATCTTCTGAATTTGAAAAATTGGCCTTGAAATCTCATGGTGAAAGGTGTTAATTTCTTATGCTTCTTGCTTCCAAACAGATCAAACAGAGTTCAACTGCTCTCAGCAGTCCTCGTTCTTGAATATGCTGGAAAAGGTGAAGAAGATTATGATAATGAAATAAATCTGGAGAACAGTTGTTTGAAGTTTTGAATCTCCTCCTCCTCCTCCACAACATGTTTTGTTTGGATTCTGATCACGTTTGGGACCAACATTAAGACTGAGTCTTGTTTTGTTCAAATAGAGTTATCTATTCCTAATGATCTGGGAAATAACAGAGAAAGTTGTTCAGGTTTTACTCCTATCACAAGTAGTTTCAGCTAAGAAATGTATTGCTATACACAATGCAAAAAGCACACATTTGAAAGAGTCATAGAAAATTAGGGTTGGAAGAGACCTCAGGAGGTCATCTACTCCAACCCCCTACTCATCGACACCAACTAAATCATCCCAGCCAGGGCTTTGTCAAGCCAGGCCTTAAAAATCTCTAAGGATGGAGATTCCACCACCTCCCTAGGTAACCCATTCCAGTGCTTCACCACTCTCCTAGTGAAATAGTGTTTCCTAATATCTAACCTAGACCTCCCCCACTGCAACTTGAGACCATTGCTCCTTGTTCTGTCATCTGCCACCACTGAGAACAGTCGAGCTCCATCCTCTTTGGAACCCTTTGGAAGGCTGCTATCAAATACCCCCTCACTCTTCTCTTCTGCAGACTAAACAAGCCCAGTTCCCTCAGCCTCTCCTCGTAAGTCATGTGCCCCAGCCCCCTGATCATTTTTGTTGCCCTCCGCTGGACTCTCTCCAATTTGTCCACATCCTTTCTGTAGTGAGGGGACTAAATACTCCAGATGTGGCCTCACCGGTGCCTAATAGAGGGGAATAATCACTTCCCTCGATCTGCTGGCAATGCTCCTACTAATGCTCCTTCTTGGTAACAAGGGCACACTGCTGACTCATATCCAGCTTCTCATCCACTGAAATCCCCAGGTTAAGATTATGATTATGTAGCACCCAGATGATATTATGATTAATTAAAGATGTAAACATGAATATATAAAGATTAAGTGTACTAGTTTTATTCCCAATTTGCAGCATAGCTGCTCAATTTAAATGAGATCAGAACTTGCTATTAAAAAAATCTGAAATAAATTGGATTAATTAATTAATTTTCTCTCTGTTAATATAACTTTGTTAGTTAAACCATGATACACAGAAATTTGGGAAGTCAGTGGTAATGACACACCCCTATAAATAATCTGCAAAATTGCCTGGGTCAGAGCAATGTTTGCTTAGCTAAACCCATAAATTTAACAAGTCATTGTACAGATCTGATGGGCAGAAGAGAGCCTAAATACATCCATATTTCTTCCAAGGCACAGCGAATTTAGTTAATCTCAGATTCACTTGTTTTCTTTTCTTGCTTAGGCAAATGTCAAATTATGCACTTCCCCTCAGCAAAAAGTTGCTTGAGGGGCTGGTTACACCAGTTGACTGGGCTGCAAAAATCCCACTAGACTTCACTTCACAGTCAGTCCCAGTCACAGAAACAAACATTCATGTCCACTACATCACACTCATATACTTTAGAATATGCCCATCAGGTGAGATGCATGAAAACTAAGATGGGCCCAAACCCAAACTTTTGATCTGAAACACCACAAACCCTCATGATAAAGTGGAAGCTGGGGTGAAATCATGGCCCTGTTGAAGTCAATGGCAATCCTGCCATTGATTTAGTTGGGACTGGAATTTTATCCCAGAGCTGAACTCCCCTTAATTTTGGCTTTGCAAACCAAAACCCTCACAGGTTGTCTGTTGAGCAAATCCTTTTATCATCTGACCTAGCTATCCCCAAACATTGATGAGATTTAGATTAAACAGAATCCATACCTGACCAGATCTGGGTTTAGTTTGGTTTTGCAAATCCAAATCTAAATCTTGATCAGTGATGTTTTCCTAATTCAAAATCCGTCCACCTCTAATGGAAACTAACAGTTACAGTCACATTTTATTACACAAAGATGAAAGAACTTCAGACCCAGTTTGACACTAAGACTTTTTTTCTCTCTTTAATTCTGTGTAAATATTTTTATAAGCCTAAGTGAGAGGTTAAGAAAGAAATGGCACTTGATACTGGATTTCTCATTTTCCCTGTCTGAAGTCACCATTTTCAATTGAATACAATCTTGATATATTTTTTAAATTTAATTTTTCCTTAAAGGAGTTAAGCAAAATCATTCCCTTAGTTCCAGACTGTTGCCAATTTGCATGGTGTTTGCTTAACATGAAGGTGCTGGACATTACTCCTTGGACAGTGATAATCATGTAGACTAATGAAAAGCATTTTTCACAGTTGCCAAAATGGCTTCATAACCATATTAAATTAAAATAAAGCTAAAAACATTAATTTCTAGAATAAATACTTACCCTACATGCTCTGAAGAGATTAAAATAAGAATAGCCTGACTATGTGCCAGTAAACCAGGATCTGGAAAGTATCCTACCTACTAAACTACACTGTAGTGCAGGAGGGGTTTTCATCTATTATTTCAGCCAACACATGCATTCCTCTAATGGCTAGTATTCTGCTTGTAAAAGATAGAAGGAAACCCTTCAAAGAAGCACACTTAGTCTTATTTACAAGATTGAAAATGAAATATCATGAAAAATCCTAACAAATGTCTACAAAACAAGACACTATTCTAGAGGGAAAATATCTGATACCATAATTATATGTGGGGCAGGCTACAACATAGCTAAGGTTGCCCAGAACTTTCCAGTATATACAGAGTAAGTGCAACAACAAAAGTCTGAAAGAATATTTTCTTCCATCTTCTGAAGTTAAATGTGATATGTAAGATGATTTGTTGCAAAGTTACCTTACCTCCAGATAATTAGAAACACCGGTAGAGAACTTCAAGATATTAAGTGCACCTGTAAAACAAAAACAACCCCTATGTTACTAGTTTTGTCCATTAATACTTCCTTAGCAAAGATGAAAGATCCAACAGAAAATTAAACAAATTCTATCCAGTTCTTCACTAAAAGATCTGTTATTTAATTTTGATTTTCTGCTTTTCCCTCTACTAACTTCACTTTACTCTTCCTTTTACTATAAATGCACTGTTTAAAAATCATTATCACTTTGAAGTTTTTCATAAATCCATGTTAGAATGTAGAATTCCCGTAGAATGTAAAAATATTGGATTCCAACTGGTAACTTGAAGAGCATTTCTAAGTATTTTCTGCCAACAAATGTCTATGACTTCATATACCCATCTGTAACATGGTGAGAAGGGTTAATCTGTTTCTGGAAGCTCTATAATCAATTACTCCTGTCTGAAAGATGCTCTAGAGAGCTTCCGGCATGAGGCAGTTGCTCTTGGGCTAAGGCTTTCTTGGGAAAAACCAAAAATTCACCATGTTGGTGCAAAAGTTTGATACAGGACACCTGTGCTTCTGAACAAACAATGGAAGTAGTGGATGACTTCATCTATCTAGGCAATAAACTGTCAACAAATGGGCACAGTTAGCCAGACTTAAACATTTTAAATAGGGAGAGGTCAACTGAATATCAGCAACCATTGATTCCCACAAAGGAGGATAATCCAGTCCCAGTTGGTCTGCTTAGTTTTTCACAGGTTAGGTAAAAATGCTAGCTAGAATTAGATAATTCATTCATCAGAACTATAAAAAGTGAGCAATAAATGAGAAGAAAGTAGATCTGTATGATTAACAGATTTTTCAGTTCATTGGCAATTCCAAAAAATCAGAAAAAAAATTGGTTTGGGTCCACCTGGAAATGAAATGTTTGGAACTTTTTAGCAAATAAAAAAAAATTTTTTTAAAGGTTTCAGGTTGAAACATTTCCTTTTATTTTCAATTTAAAAAAATACATTTGAAAGAAATTTCAAATAATTCAGTGAAACTGACCCAAATTCATGAAACATTTTGGTGCCATCAAACCGGCACGTTTCACTGAAAGGAAAATAAGTTTCATCTAGCTGTAGTAGCAAGTCCTTGTCAGTTACCTGTGGCTATATTTACAATTATACAAGACGCTTTTCCCCACTACCACACTGACCTCAATGAAAATTAGTCTAAATGACTTCTTTTAAATCATCTGACATCAAGAATAAACTCAGCCAATCTAGAAACTAGAATGGTTACATGTGACAGAGCATTCAATATAATCTAATCAACCCATATGAAAAAGTGAAAATCAGTGCAACAGGTATGTGCTTTCCAACTAGTAAGGCTTATCTGTGAATTTTTTTAGTCAGAAAATTATGAAGTTTTAAAGATTGGCTCCAGTTTCATGTATGCTTGAAAACAAGTGTTTTATTTGAAAATAAACCCAAATACGTTGTGCTGAATACCACAATAGTGAAAAATTATTAGAGCATATAAAAATGTGTTAAGAAAATTCAAAAATGTTCATGAAATTTTTTTAGAAATTTCAATTTTTCAAAACACTTTGGCCACCAGTATTTATGATGTTTGGCATAATGCCAGTGTGCTTGGTAACAGAAGATGGAAGAAGGTGGAGTCTCCGCTCCCAAGAGCTTATGTTATATAAACTGTTTACTCCAGTCCTGTATTTGACTGTAAGATGACACTTGTGGAACACTTCCGAAAAGCTCCCAGGTGAGCTTAACCAACAGTTCAAAGAGCTGGGTCAGCAGAAGGAACTGTCACCAACTGAAAACCACTTGAATACTGTTTTCTCAGCTTGACTGACAGCTTTACACCCTACACCACTGCCCAATTATGGGCATATTATGAGTCAGCCACAGGGAGTAGGAGAAGAGAGTCAGGGAAGAATGATAGGCCTGTTGACCCTCTACAGTACACTATTCCATAAGCATATGGTTCAGAATCCAGTGATGTCAATGTGAACTTTTCCTTTGACACCAATGGGCTTAAGGCCCTAAGAGGTGTTAATTTAAAGGACAGTGACACTGGCCATTCCTAACATCAGTAGGGGAAGGAGCGGCAAAAATAAATGGTAGCGTGTACCTTTATCTCAGGTTTTACTGAAGACGAAGTGATGGGGCGATTTCTAGTAAATCCTAATCCCTTGCGCCAAGGGGATTAACAAATCATGGAAACGTTTTTTCCCCCCCAATGAGTAACATTCCTAGTTTGCAAAACACTGGAGCCATTTTTGGAGGGAATTGCTTAAAGAGAAATAAAACAACAATAATTCTTCAGAACTTTTGTATCAATTCACCTTGGTAATTTCAAATTCAGACCAGCACATTTTTACCCTGATTTCAGTTTGAGTATTCTGCTGCTGCTTGGGAGACAGTTCTACAGCATTCTATGTTATTTTTTTAAAATAACCTCCTCCCTCATTATTTTAAAAAAATCTATTTTTTTCATACCAAAATGGAACTATAATGTAAAATTGCAAAGCATCAGCAACTGGACTACATTTAACAGAGAGAAAGTAATCAATAGTATGTGCTTCAGGAAAACAAAAATAGATAGTGCTAAAATGTTTGTTGGAAAAATTATTTGTTTACCAGGCTTCGGGTTTTGGGCTGACACCCACTGTCCATTCCAGCATTTAGAGGAACCTTTTTGTTGAAAATGTACCACTTGTTTTCCATTAGCAAAAGTGACACCCTTTGAAAAGATGGGCTGTGCTGGCCTCAGACTGTTAACTATTTCTAATCTAAGACCTCAGCTCTATATAGGGACAGGATGGTTCAATCCCCTGAAGTGAATGGACTATGCACTGACATAGAGATCTGTGCTAGCAGATCCAAATGTAGGATCAGAGCCTCAGACCAGCTGCTTCCCTGCCGGACTGCGTGTGTCTTTCACTATCCAAACACAACTCCACTCTTGAAAATAGGGAGCTGCCTTCTTTTGTTCATACTAAAATCCCAGTCCAGATAAGCTGGTTGATAGATGAAAAGGATACATTGCACTTATTGCATGCTTTTTCATCCAGTGATCTCAAGGCACCTCATCCAAAACCCACAGAAGCCAATCCTAGTCTTTCCATTAATTTCAATGGGCTTTGAATCGGGCCACAAAGGGAAGAGAGGAGAGGCATGCAGAGTGGTATAAATTTGGAAAACAAGTTAAAAAGAAGAAGGGATTTTTCTTCCTAACAGCGCAGAGTCCTGCACTAAGGGACAAACCCTCTCCCCTCTTATGGAGCCACAGAGGGCCACAATAAAATGAGAAGGAGGAGAGGGCAGGATGCTGGGAGTTCACCTAGAGATCTAAAACCTTGTACACTGCGGGAGAGGGGGAATGGGAGCTCCAGGGGTTTTCCCTCTGCACTACTACAAAGGTAAGGCTGAGTGGGAAGGAGTGGGTGGATATGGGTGGAACACCTTGGGAACCACCCATAATCTTAAACACATTAATCCTTCCGCTGGCTTGCTATTAGTGTTTTTGGAAACTGCTCCAGGGACAAAGGTGTGCATGGGCAAACAGGAGGTTGATTCTAAGCTCAGCGTGCTCTTCCCACTATGCAGGTGCTGAAGGGAAGATAATGAGGCAGAACTAGAGACTCCATGCCATAGAATTCTCCGTCAGAATGTCATGAAGCTCTGTAAGTGTGTTTTGTTGGAAATTATGCACTGTAAGCACCATGAAAAATAAAAGATTATAGCTAGCCTAATGGACTTTTCTGTTTTGCTAATGCACCTGGTGAATCACTCTGTCTGCTTGCTTAAGATCACCTCCCTTGTACCATTTATCCTTTAGTATGGGTCGCATGCCAGGATGCTATTTTACCAGCACACAGAGGGCATGCAAAAATACCATCTGGATAATGTGATTTTAAAGGCTGCACCAAAGCTGGAAACAACTGTTGAATACAACTGGAAAGTGGAGATTCCCATCTTTCCACTGCTATGTACAATTAGATATTATCCTACATGGTTCATAAGGATACTGTACCTATCAGTGGTCACTGGTCCCTCAGACCAGACAAAAGTAAAAGAACCCTGCCATTGCATGAAATTGAGCAGACAGCTCAGAATGCTTTCACCAGCCTAAACATCCTCTGATCAGCTTTTCTCACACTATGAGCAAACCTGGACCTTGTCCCCTGGAATATTCAAATTATCGTCAAGTAATTGGGCAGGATATTAGAGATCATGAGTGGAACTGTTAAATTGCAATTGTTAATGGAGTCTAGCAATTAGCCAAATCTTTTTATAAGTGCCTCATTAGCCTGGTGAAATGACAGCAGGGTATTGAAATACTTTTGATGATGATACTTTTACCGTCTAAGCTGTGGCCTCTGCCAGGTTACATGTAAACCCATTTCCTGCCTGAGTAACTTTATAGGCAAAATTCAAATGGCCAACTGATGGTTACAGCTTTGTCAGTGTTGCCCCGGGGCCTAAACACTTTAGAGTTTGACCCCAGAGACGACATGTGGGGAGGCACACTGAGTCATGTCCCCCGCCTCTCCCTCAGATTTCTGCCAGGGTTCACACCAGAACATCAGAATGACCAGGTGAGGGCTGCTGCCCTCGTTCTCTTTGCCTTGCCCCTGGCCTGTGTCTTTGCAAAGCTCATCCCTTCCCCGCTCCTCCCGCTGTGGCTGAGGGCAGCCCCCATCCCTTGCCACTTGCACAGTGTAAAAAGGCTGCTGCTGGCCACCAACATAACCCAACAACTTCCTGTCGCCCAGCTGCAGCGTGGGCAGGAAGGGGCTACAGAAGCATTGTGCTTCGGGTCCCCTGGGAACCTGCGGGGGTGGTTGGGATCGGGCAGAGAGGAGGAGGTGATACTGAGCCCTGCCTGGGGAGAGTGCCATGAGGGGTCCAGTGCAGCCTGGCTCCTTCTCTTCCCTCATCCTGGCCTGGAGGTGCCTCCCGCCATTGCCTGCCCTTCTGTGCAGACAGCAGGAGCCAAGTGGGGCAGCCTCCTGCACATACCCTGGCTGCAGCGACTGGGGGAACAGACAGGGCATGGGGCTCTGCCTGCTCTGGACAGCCCGAGCTACCTGCTGAAGGTGGGGAAGGGATGGAGGGGCACTGCCCATGGAGCAAAGGGCATTTAGAGCTACCCTCAGGCTGGCAGAAAAGTGGGAGGTCTCAGTGCAGCGTGGATGGTCTCCAAGGCTGGCTCACAGGGGGCTGGCTCACAGCGGTTTGCCCTATGATCTCAAAGTGCTTTGTAAGCTACAACAGTGCACCACTGGGAGCGAGGTGGGGATCCCCCATTATAGAAAGGGGAGGCCTTGCATTTAACTTCATGCAGCTATGTGGGTATGCATGTGTGCGGGGCTGCACGTGCAGCCCTGACAACGGAGAGCAGCTGCCTTGTCCAAGCTCTCAGAGTCCATCACAGAGCCAGGAATAGAGCCAGGGGCTGGGATCCTGCTTCCAAAGGCTGGGAGCTTGTGGCCAAAGGTGGGGTTGGCTGGGGGGGCAGGGAGGGGAGGGGCTGGCTCTGAGCTGGGAGGTGCTGGGAAGCTGCTCTGCATTGTGTTGAAGAAGGCTCAGCGAGTGACTGGGAGGCCATGCTGCAGCCCATAAGGCCGTGTGGCTTGCCCCCCCCCCGACACACACAACACCTCTGCTGCCAGGGTTCACACCAGAACCTTTACACTATGCCCCCCAAACCCACTATTAACAGTTATGCGTCACCTCTCTTTGGACCGTAGTGACAATATATTAGGACTCCACCTGCCCCCAGTACAATTCAATGCCCCAAATTATTACAGTACTGTGCTGATTTTCCTCTGCTACAGACAATCCTAAGTGGCCAGCAGCCTCCCAAAATGATTCCAAAAGTTCTTGGCAAGTTTCTGTTTTTGCTGGGCCCACAAACAAAAAACTCATCTCCATAACAAACAATTGGTTTTAAACCTGTTTTACTCATTACTACCCTCTGCACAACCTACGAAAGGTCTCAAAAGTCAAAACATGTTCATGAACAAAACAGCCCATTGGCAGACACTTATCTCTGTATATTCTTCTTGAAACTGAAAACCAGGCACGTGAAAACTCTCCAGATGCACTGGCAGTAAACAATACGCTGATAGAAATCTGCTTTTTCCATTAGATAACCACTATTCTTAATTATGTCAGCTCTGATTATGGACTGCAAAGAGGCAAATTAATTCATGGATGTGTGGTCGGAAGGTGGATTACGTGACAGTCTCTGTATGTCGAGTAACATTCCAGTCTGATAACTCTGGCCTATCTCCACTCCAAATGTCACCAGGAAATATGTCCTACAGTACGATTTGTTAAAGGCGTTAACCAACATTACCCTGCTGTCAACCAACTCTACGAGATTTGTAGCCTTAATGTGAAAGGAACGTGTCCTTTGACTTTGTGTTATAGCCTTAGTAAAGGAGAGGAATAAGAAATCCCTTATAAAATCTGTATGCATCTTGCAATTCCAAAAATGCACACTACAGAAATTATGAAGTAACCTGAAGAAAACAGCATGATGTTGAGGTTTATTTGCACTCTCTGCATTCGATATTTTTAGCCATTTCTAACTATAGCAATTTATAATGCCTTGTGAATGGCCATGCACAAGCTCAAGCAGAGAAGCATTTTTCCTCAATGGAAACTGTTGAACAACTGTGTTGATAAAAGAGTCTTAAGTGTTTTTAATTGTTTGATCCAAGCGTTTAAGCCAGGATCAACATGGATAATTGCTCAGTTTAAAATAAAAACAAAACAAAGCACACAGATCTCTGTAAAAGTGTCCTCAGCAAATGGAGTTCTAATTCCTATCATCTTTCCGTTCAAGAATGGGTACAGCTCACAGATGGCAGGGAATGCAAAAGCAATCAGTGAAATAGTCACATTACCAAGACTAGCAGGAGCAGCAAAAAACTAGCTTGCTTGTGCTGCTGGTGGTGATACAGAATAGGGTTAGGGATCAGACCTAGACAAAACCAGGTATTGTTTCAGTTCAAATGCAGAGATAGGTCCCATTTTATGGAAGCTTTGGTAAATGCTTCCAGTTTTGGCTTTCCTTTTCTATGACCACTTTAGGCTTTCACTCATTGCCAAGAACGGGGCAGGAACAGGTGTTAAGGTGTGTGAGCCCTTCCACATTGAAAAGTTTATAAGTCCAGGAAGATCCTTAAACATAACTAGAGCTGAGAATTTGGCTGTGGTCAGTGCATCAAAAACTGTGTTCACTAGCTAAGTTATTATCCGTTCAGTATATATTGACAGTGTATTTCTAATGCTGCTGGCAAGTGAGCTGTATTCTGCCATTGCATATGTATGGCCCCCACTGACTTTAATGGGAAGAGTTTGTGCATATAACAGCAAAGTTTGGCTCATCAGTTATTTGGAGGAATCATTATCTGAGGTCTGTTGGTCTATCTCTGCTACTTTTCAAGTCTTGAGGGCATATCTATATGGGGACACCCAGGAAAGTTAAGATGAAGCAACTAAAGGTGTAAAATTAAGGCAAATGAAATCCCTGTATAGATGCTATCATTCAGAAGTAGAATGGCCTTAAGTCTCTGTAACTTAACAGCAACAGCAAACTAAGGCCACTTTACTTCTGAAAGAGAGCATGCACATGAGTTTAAGGCTCTTTCATGCATTTTAACTTCACCCCTGTACTTCATCTTCACTTTTTTCTGAGTGTCCCTGTGTAGACAAGCCCTGAGTGTTTTGTGGAAGCAGGACCCTCTCACCTTAACATCTTTAAAAGACAAAAAGATCTTCTTGCCTTTTGGAGACAACAGGTATTTCAATATTTCTACATTCCACTGATCGGACTTTGTCCCCCACTGATTTTAATAAGACATTATTTTTCATATATCTCTTTATATGTACTTTCCATGAACCCTGGGACTTTTGGCAATAGCTGTATCATTGCTACATCTTGTGTCAACAGTTATGTTAAACCAAGGTAGAATTTAAGTGATTGTTTTGTTAGTTGAAGGGCTTGAGATAGCAAACAGGAATAATTGTTTTTATCCACTGGCAAAAACAGATTAAAGCACCAGGTTTAAGGGAAAGGAAGGCTTATGTAACACAGCAAACAAGGAAGACAAGATTTGCACATTACTTGCATTACATTTATAGCAGAATTAATTTGTCAAAACACACATTTTACCAAACAGAATCCTGGAACACATCTAGGCTTTCTCCATATGCAAAAACAATAAATCAGTAGCTCTTAGTGACATTTTAAACCAAATAAAAAGAAAATCTACCTGGCTGCGTGCCCTAATTGATTGCACTGTCATAAATTGGCAAAACCATAGCCTGTATGGGTTTAATAGATTTTCAAAGATTTGTTCTAACATAGACTAGGCATGATTACTAAACACAGCTGCTGCTTCCTAAACTGGGCAGCCAACCTGCAAAGTAGTGGCTAGATTCTGATCTGACTTGCATTATGAAATGAGATCAGGATGTAAATGTGAGATCAGGATTTGCCCAACGCTGCCAGATGAGGCATTTGATAGGACTTCACCATATAGTATAATTTAGTGTTTAATAAGAACAGAACAATAAGCAATTCAGGTCTGTATAGAAGAAAATCCTGGCTTTCCTTTTTTCCCCAAAGTGAGGGTGTTGGGTTGCACGTGAGAACAACTGTAGAAATTATTGCTCTTATATGAGCAAAATAAAATATTATCCCTGAATGGTATTCTCTTTGTAAGTTGTTGAGTGCATCATAGTTTTCTTCCTACTAACCCCATTGTCTGTTGCTTACATTTCACTTTGCTTAAAGTAAATTTTCCTTGTCTACTCTTCACAGCAATCCGTGATTGCTCACCTGAACTTACCAAGAAGAGGAATCTTTCTTCACCTCTGCTAACTTGGTTTGTTCTGGTAGGATGAAGCTGAAAATTCTTCCATTTCCCACCCGTAATGTCCTGCCATTGGTTTAAAGTACAGAGGTACACCTCACTGGTAAGTTTCTCCCCTTTCCTTTGGGCATTGAATGCATATTCTAACAACTGAGCCATTAACCATGTTTTAGAACTTTGATTATGAATGAGATGCAGTGGTGTTAACTAGTGACTTTGTACAAGTAAATGCCAAACTACATGCCACCATTTAAAAGAACTCACTCACGAACTGCGGAAAACTCTGTGATAATAGTAAAATTAGAGTCAGTGTGTTTATTATAGGCACTGCTGGTAGCTCACCCATTATGAAGGTTGCCCTACACTTCCCCTTATAAGATTCTGGATTCAGTTGCTTATAAATTTGCCAAAATTTACCCATTTGGGAGGAAATTTTCTATTCAGAGTGTATTCTGAATTCTATTCTGAATTTATTTTGCCCATGTTAAAAATTCTGGTGACTTTTTTTTTGAAAAGCTGTACCACCTCCATGTTATGGAAGAGAGACATGAAATTTGGCAGGGGGTGTGGACTTTGTGTCAGAGGAGCACCTTTGTCATCTCTGTGAAAATCTACCCAAATTTGGCCATGTTATAAATCACAAGATCGCACATATCCTGTGGAGACTTGCTAGATCTTCAGAGCTAAAAATGCTGAAGATTCTGTCTATATGAGCCTGCTCCAGCCTGGGGCTGGGCAGGACTTAATTTGAAATTGCAGTTCTGGGCAATTGTGGGCTGGAACTACATGAATCTCTCCTGCAATCTCTGTTCAGGTTCTGAAATTTTCTGTATAATCCAATGACGCCTCTGTGTTTATCTAAGTATCCCCTTTCCTGAATTCTGAGTGAGAAAACAATGCCATATAATATGTTCACTAAAACTTTGTTTGAAAGAGTTATTGCTAAAGATAAATAGTTCAAGGCAAATCCCTTGCAGGTAGTTGGGTTCATCTCTACTGTTGTTGTCTTTTTACAGCTCCAGTATAAAGCTTGAATAGCTATGTCTGATGGACACTACATGAAAGACTTCTAAATATGAACATTTGCTGGTGCAGCATCTGCTTTAGAAATTTTTTCACAAATGACCATCTTACCTTTTCACCACATAGAGCCAAAGAGGATGTTGCCGGCATGCATCCTCCGATGAACGTCTGTTTGCCAGCTGTGTTCAAAGGGTTTGACAACATGTTATAAAACTCCAAGAGCCTGAGTAGCAGCTGTTCCCAATCAATTTAATATATTTGGGCTGGGGAGAAGAGGGATTCTTATTAAGAGATGTAAGCAATGTCCAGTTATATCACCCAAAAATAAACATCAGATTTTTAAAAAGTCAGGGTCATTTTGGGAACCCTAAAGTGTTATTTTTAAGCCTTTCTCAATTTCTGCAAAGAGCAAAATAAAAGGACCCTTCCACTCAGCGCTGTATATGGTAGAGGAATTTAGGTATGAAGCCATTATAATGGAGCAGAGTGCACCCCCTCTTGGTGACCCCTCCCCCATGTTGACCCAAATATTTGGAATTCTGTTTCATAAATGCTAATGTGGGAAATATGACATTCTAGACAAACAAGAATGCAAGCATATCCTCTGCCTATCATTGTCATTCTAAACAGTCCTAGCCCTGCTCTTCAGAAAGGAAGATAAGGAACATTCTTGAAAGAGGATGATTACAGTAGGATTTGGGGAACTTTGGAGCCAAGATAAGATAATAATACCTAGTGCTTTTCATTAGTAGCGTTCAAAGCTCTTTGCCAAGGGGGGCAATATCAATATCCCCATTTTGCAGAGGGGAAACTAAGGTACAAAGATACCAAGTCACCCAAAAGATCTGGGAACAGAACTCGGGTCTCCTGAGATCCTGGCCAGTGCTTTAGCTACTGGAACACCTTGCTCTATAGAATGCAGCATTAGGATATTCTAATAGAAAGAACTTACCCCCAATCCTCTCCTCTCCTGTACACTAGTGAGTAGGAAGAAGATGATGGAGGGAGGGACTCCTTTATTTAGCACAAACTGTAGGGGAGCGTAATGGCATAGGAATATACTAAGAATTGAATGTGACTAATGGGCCAGTCCATGCACCACATTCCAGTTCCTGGTTAGTTATCCAAGTCAGATAGAGTGCATGCTGCCATCAACAGTCCTACTGATTTCAATGGGAGTTCGGACCCTAATCTGCTTAAGCACTTTTGTAAACCGCAGTCTGCATCCTTAGGCACCTAAAGAGCTTTTAAATCAGTGTTAGGATATAGATATTCAGGCCTGTCTGCAAAGGCCTGTACTTTAAGAATGTAGGTGTATTCTTATCACTTGGCTAGTTATAGAGGTATAAAAGAAAGAATCAAAATCATTGTCTGCCGGGGTAAGGTCTTTCTCTTACTGTGACAGTCTGAGGCCCTGTTCTTAGGCTAAGGCCTCTGGCTAAGCAGCAGAGGCAGCCATAAGCTGGGAAGCGAATGGTCACATCCTCACATTCCAACCTAGTCACATTGAAATAAGGTGCTATGGGGCTGTTAGGAATACAATCCTGTCCTGACAGTGCCTATCACCTCCAGAGAAAGGGAAGAGCCTAGAAAATGTAAAAGGAAACTTAGTTTGATAGCATCCTGTCTAGCAAGAACTCACTTATCAATAGCTGGGATGTGAAATCCTCACTTTTGTACTGTTTTGTCATTATAGTTCCCACTTTGCTATTGTTTGTCTGTATAATCTCTGTCTGGTTCTGTGATTGTTTCTGTCTGCTGTATAATTAATTTTGCTGGGTGTAAACTAATTAAGGTGGTGGGATATAATTGGTTACATAGTCATGTTACAATACTTTAGGATTGGTGAGTTAAATTTCAGGAAAATGATTGGTTAAGGTATAGCTAAGCAGAACTCAAGTTTTACTATATAGTCTGCAGTCAATCAGGAAGTGGGTGAGTGTTTGGGTGGGTGTGGGGAGGGGAAATGGAAAGAGGGAATGGGGGTGGGAAAATTGGAATCATGTTTGGCTAAGGGCAGGAATGGGAACAGGGACACAGGTGTAAGGCTCTGTGGTGTCAGAGCTGGGAAGGGGGACACTAAGGAAGGAAACTGGAATCATGCTTGCTGGAAGTTCACCCCAATAAACATCAAATTGTTTGCACCTTTGGACTTTGGATATTGTTGCCCTCTGTTCATGCGAGAAGGACCAGGGAAGTAAGTGGGTGAAGGAATAAGCCCCCTAACAGCTACTACAGTGAGAACTGTGATAAAATAAAGTGCCTAAACCCACAAACACAATGGTCATTTTACCTGAAGGTTTTTATTTATTTATTGCAGGATATGGTGCGTAAATCCTGTGATGGAATTAAAAATATCATAGAACTACTCAAATAAAATAGTAGTGATGTACTTTATCCATCGGAGGGAGGTACACCGATAATGTACTCTGTGTACTTAGTATCACTGAACAATAAATGAAAGTCAAAGCTCTCTTGTGTATGCATTCATGAGAGCTACACTGTAAACTGTACCCTTTAAATTAGGGAAAATTAAAGAATAACCTTTGTCAGAGTTTTTGTTTGTAATAACCAGATAGAAAAGTTAGATATGCATGTCAAGGATAAGAATGCTGAATGCTCTGCCTTGTCACTGCGTGACTTGTGAACACTGAACAAGAACACACTGTATGTATTGTTTTAATATAAAAGTGTCTTAGAAATAATGCAAGGTGGGTGATGTAATATCTTCCATTAGACCAACTTCTGCTGGTGAGAGACCTGAGGAAGAGTGCTGTGTAGCTCTGAAGCTTGTCTCTCTCTCCCAGCAGGAGAATTTGGTCCAATAAAAGAATGATCTCACGCACCCTGTCTCTCTAATATCCTGGAACTGACGTGGCTACAACAATCCTGTGTATTAGAACAAATGCGTAAACTGAAATTTTCCATTCAGAGGTGGCATTCTGTGACCAGGTGTGCCTCTGTGGCACCCCTTCATGGCCAGTCAGGGCATGACTCATCCAGCTGTCGTTCTCTGCTGATAGGTCACTGTCACTTGCGAGGTCCAATGTAGTGATGCTTTAGCCCTCCACGCAAGGCACACTTCAGTTGTGACCCTTCTGGAATGTTAAAGGCCAAAAGAAATGAGGAACAAGAAATCACAGCTCAAAACAGGACTGCCCAAAGAACCTTTGGTAGGACCCAGCCCTTCTATCCATGGCTTGCCTTCAAGGAGCGCATACTGCAGCCGATCTCCTATTAACCCTCTCATTGCCAGTGTGGGGTCTCTCTGCCCTACCCCACTTCCTTTCAGCTCTCCTTTTTTTGTTTCTTAACACTATTTGTCAGGTTCTTTACCCTTCTACTAGACAGTAATGAACACTTACCACTTCTCCAGACTCTCAGAAAGCTCCAGTTTCAGTCAGACCCACATTGTTGGCACAATGAAAAGGTACTTTCATTAATCTTAACAAAAAATAAAAACATATGTACACACATACACCAAGGAATGTAGTGTACTAGGAACTTATGACTGAAAAGAGGAAAGATTTGGCCTGAAATAACATTGATTATCTGAACAAAGCAAAATATAATTACATTATTGCAGATACCTGAGGTGAAAACTTTTGGCATGGTTATCTGCTTCATACGGTTACATACATTTGGATTTTAAATGTGGTTAACATGAATTAGATTTTGCACAATCTTTCTGGGGGAGTGTTCCTTCAGTTCTCCTAGAATTTACCTCTGTAATGATTTGTGTGTGTGCGTGTTATTATTCACCCACTAGTTATATATTTCGGACAGGGTGTGGTATCTGGTAAACAAAGAAGACAATGCTGAAATTCAAACTGTGTGGAAATCTGTAACTGTATTTATAGTTAGGTTTTTTTAATAGACCTGTGATTACATTTAATACAACAATCCCTACTATGAATGGATCTTGTACTTAATCAGCTGCCATGATCCTGGCACTTTTGCCAAGTTCCCTCCAAAATTATGAACCCAAACTTTTTGAAAAGTGATAGAAATTATAACCTAAACATGCACTATGGCTTTGAGGGAGACTCAAGTACTATTATAGAAGCGCTATTTTATACAAACACTCTTTTGTTGTGATAACGTCTTGTGACTAGCCTGCCCTAAGCATTGAATCAGCTTTCTACCATGTTTGTGTTTATTACTCATATAATGTATATACATAAGGGAAAACAATGGACTGGGAAAATCCTTCCTTTGTTATATTGACCTCTATGTGAGAGAAAGCAGCTGTTAGGAATAAGGCCCTCAGCTATGCCTGCTCAGTACATCTGATCCCCTAAAGAGCCAGCTGGCCTGTTTGATTGGCTGAGGAAACCAGCCAGCCAGTTCTGATGCTCAGCAGCAGCAGCAGTTTGCTCATTGGCTGCTCAGTACATGTGCTCATGGACTCTCTGGCTCCCTGTGCTCGTCTCTCCAAGTCCTGCTGCTGCTTTACTCCTCCACTCCTCCGCCCCAGATAGTGCCCTGCACCCAGCCTTGTTCCCATCCTGTTCCAGCCTTGCTCCTGCCTCAGAATCAGACCTGCTTCTGCCTTTCCTGACTCCTGGCAGTCCAGTTCTGGCCCTTGTGTCTAACTTCTGACTCCGGCGCTGTCTCGGCCCTTGGCTCTGGCATTTGGACTCTGACCACTAGGCCTGACTCCCGCTTCGACTACTAGGCCTGACCACTTACGACCCGGTCTGCTGACAGGAGCAAAGTAGAACCAGCCAGAGCAGGGCAGGATAGCTCAGGAGAACTTGGAGAAATATGTTTTTTTGTACGTTTTACAGCTCTTTTAAAAAGGATCTTTGGGGGGAAAGCAGGTGCTTTTCCTGCTGAAATAAATCTCTTTTTCTGTACCAGGCATTACAGAGATGCTGACCTTCTGGAGACAAATACTTCAGGGCATTTGTAGAACAAGTAAAACTTCCTAGGCAGGAAGATTGATTTTCAGTCCCTAGCAAGAGACATCCCACAAGGTTCTTGTTGTTTTGTTGATTAAAGGTGGGGAAGATATAGAAAGTGGATTAGAGGTTGAGCAATATCCACACCAAATGAAATGGCAGTGCAACATAACTACTGTACCTTAAATGCAGCTATAATGAACCCACAGGATTTATCCCTCTGACAAGCTTTATTCACAGAGTACTTAACACTGTCAACTGATGTGTTGGCGTCTCTTTTATGGAGCCACCCATTAAACTGAGTCTACGAAAACCTTGGGATTAGCAAAATTCAGAGATTTAAAGATTCCAAGGCCAGAGGGACCACTGTGATCATGTAATCTGACATCCTGCCTAATACAGGCTGTAGAATTTCCCTGAAACAATTCCTGTTTGAACTGAAGCATATATCTTTTAGAACATAAATCCAATCTTGATTTAAAAATTTCCAATGATGGAGAATCCGCCACAGTCCCCTGGTGAGTTATTCCAATGGCCAATTACTCACTGTTAAAAATGTACACTTCATATCCCATTTGAATTTCTCTAACTTCAATTTCCAGCCATTGGATCTTGTTATATCTTTCTCTCCAAAATGAAGAGCCCATTATTAAATATTTGTGCCCCATGAAGATACTTATAGACTGTGAAAAGTCACTCCTTAACCTTCTCTTTGTTAAACTAAATAGATTGAGCTCCTTGAGTCTATCACTGTAAAGCAAAATTCCCAATCCTTTAGTTATTCTTCTCTGAACCCTCTCCTATTTATCTTGAATTGTGAACACCAGAACTAGATACAATATTCCAGCAGCTATTGCACCAATGCCAAATACAGAGGTAAAATGTCCTCTCTTCTCCTTCTTGAGGATTGCATTATCCCATTTGGCCACACCATTGCACTGGGAGTTCATGTTCAGCTGATTATTCACCATGACTCCCCAAATCTTTTTCTGAGTCACTGCTTCCCAAGGTAGAGTCCCTCATCCTGTAAGTATGGTGTACATTCTTTATTCCTATATGTATACTTTTGTATTTGCCCATATTAAAATACATGTTTTCTTTTGCCCAGTTTACCAAGTAACTTAGATTGCTCCGTATCAGTGACCTGTTGTCATCATTATTTACGGCTCTCACAATCGTTGTGTCATCTACAAACTTTTATGTGAGAAGGTTTTATGTTTAAGTTCTGCTGTCCTGTGAAGCAAAATTGCTGATGATCACTATCTTGTAAGAAACAACTATAGCTAGGGCAGTGTGGTTTACCTTGTTCTTGTTGACGCTTGATACTTACACCAATTTGGTTCTCAAGATGTTTATAAGCCAGACATAAGTGAAAAAAGTAGACCTAAAAGGGAACAATCAAAATAAAATGGCCTTTACACATGGCTGTCCTCCTTTGTCACAATGTAAGGAGAATAATCTATGATTTACTGGCTGCTAAAACAAACAAGTCCAGTGTTAACAGGCCTACTCCGAAAGTTGTTTGAACACAGTCATGACCTAAGTGCAAACATTATTTGCAAGAGAGATAAGGGGGGTATGGTAATATCTTCTACTGGACCAACTTCTGTTGGTGGGAGACAGAGGCTTTCACAGAACTCTTCTTCAGGTCTGAAGAAAGAGAAGCAGAGCTCTGTGTAAACTCAAAAACTTGTCTCTCTCACCAACAGAAAATGATCCAATAAAAGATATTACCTCACCCACCTTTTCTCTCTAATATCCTGGGACCAACATGGCTATACAACACTGCAAACATCACTTCCTGAATACTAAGGCCCAATTCTGCCTCTCTTACTCACACTTGTTATGTTCACAGCATACACACAGAGAAATTAGATAAAAACGAACTCTGTTGTTGGAAGGTTGCAATGAAACACTACTTTATTTTTTAGAATTCAGAGTGATAATACACAAGAACCCCAAAACCAGAGAGAAACAGAGCCAGCTGCTCTCTAAAACAGGCAGGTGCAACTCCCCCATTCTTACTGTAGGCTATCTGCAAACTGACTGTGCTGGCATGCTTTGATTCAGAAACCCCTACCCTGCAAGCAGGACCAGTTTCCCTTCTTACTTAAGTGATAGCTTGCAGTTCCAACACAGTCCTCAACACTGAGTAGAATCTTACTCAGCATAGCCCCTTGAACAGGAAGAAGAATGAGGTGTTACTCCATCTAAAGGTGGCAGAATCAGACCCAGAGCTGGTCTCTCCTGATAAACTTCCTGTGGCTCTATGCATAAATTTATAATGGCTATACATGATTTTCTCATTCCATTCCCCTCTCTGTTTAAGATTTCTGTGTTACTAATTACTGCTACAGTACTGCTGAATGCTCCACAGTCCTGTATTAAATACCACTCCTTTGCTGTCACGGGAAAGCCAACACAGGCTCGGAACTTGTCCACATACCACTGCAGTCCAGACAAAGGGGGTGTGAATTGTAGCGTGCTCTAACTACCGCATGTAGACCCTGCAGGCATGAACTAAAAGGTATCTAGTTCATTTTGGGGTATCCCATTTCAAACAGGACTGTGTTAACATGCACTAGGTAGCTTTCAGCTTGCACCAGCAGGGTCTACACAGGGCCGTTAGCGACATATTAGAGTGCTCTAGAATTCACACCCTGGTAGTATGGACTGTGGCCTTGGGTAGACAAGCCTCTGCTCAACTGTGGCTCTGCAGTGCGGTTTCACGCAACTGAGACCTCGTTGTGGTAGAGCTGGTGTGGTATGTTCCTGCACTTCCAAGATGGATGCCAGGAAGTGATGGCATCCCATTTCAAACCCCTGTGTCATGGTGTAGCTATACTCTTCCACCCCATGTGCCTGGCATGCTACCCTCCTTCTTTCCCTCCCTGCCGTGTCCCTTCAATGTCTCCTCTCCCTTTCTTTTTTTGTTATGGTTAGCTTATCTCCACCCCACCCAAAGAATTAAATGAAAATCATGGAACTAACATGAATTTTTCATCCCATTGCTCTGCTACCTCTTTTGTGTATTACACCCTTCTCCCCTACCCTGTGTTTGTCTTATTTGTTAGAATGTAAAGTCTCTACTACTCCATTATTACTGTGCCTAGCACAATGGGACCTTGTTCTTAGTTGGTCCCCAGGCACTTCATAAATAATCATAATAAATCCCTTTCATCCCATCCCACCCATTGCCAGGGGCTCTCTATATGGAGACGGGTAGGCAAAATAAAAGAAATTCCTTAGGCCCCTGATACAATACGGGTGCCTTATGTATAATAACATGATGGGACTATTAGATAGACGATAGATGATGACTAGCTCAAGATCTAAAGAAAGGCTACACTGATGTGGTTACGTACATTTACAATATGCTTTAAAACTTTTTGAGCCTTATTCAAAGAGTAGGGACAAAAGTCACTACTGCTCCACAACATGTCACCAGATCTGAGACTTTGTGGTTTGCTTGCTATTAGCCACCGTATATAGAGCCACTGTATTTGTCTGTGTCTGGAAAAGAAAAACAAATAACCCCCCCCCCACAAATATCAAAGACTTTAGTTCTGTCTTTTATACTTGAATCCATGGTGCGCAATCAAGATCTCAATTAAGCAGCTGATAAGGGAAGACCTGTGGCCTATTGGAGAAAATAATCATTAGCAGCTTCACCCTGGGAAATGATTCTGGGCTCAGTGACAGCCGGTAGCAGAGCACAGAAGAGGATTTCTCAACTAATTTGGTAGAGTAGAATTCAGTTAATCCTTCAGATAAAAAAGTAATTAATGTCAAATGTAATTGTCAGAAATTCGATTGCTTGCATGTGTTTAGCTGGGTAATTATAAATGAGAGCTATGTACTAGATATGGATATGTAGGCCTCAGGGGATTGTTAATGGAGAATTTCACTGTGGCATAGTACTCTTTGCTTGGCAATGACAAGCTATTTTAATTTATAATTTGTAACCAAATATGCCCCTTACCTGTGAGCAATGATGAAACAACAATCCTGGATCTCTATGTTCATTCTTCAGAAGTTACCACATGAAAGAACACACCAGTGTGTGGGGGACAACAGGCACTCAAACTGTTATAACACTTGCTTCACAGGAAGCAAAGATCATGTGTGTGTGTTTGTGTGTGTCTGGGGGGATGGGGAATCTTTATTTTTACATTCTTTTGTTCCTGTCATTTACTGCTCCTTCTCTGCCTCTCAGCCACGGTAAAGGATGTAGTGAAATAGGTTCATTCTACTTAGGGTATGTCTACACTATGGAATAAGGTCGAATTTATAGAAGTCGTTTTTTTCAGAAATCGGTTTTATATATTCGAGTGTGTGTGTCCCCACAGAAAATGCTCTAAGTGCATTAAATGCATTAACTCGGCGGAGTGCTTCCACAGTACCGAGGCTAGAGTCGACTTCCGGAGCATTGCACTGTGGGTAGCTATCCCACAGTTCCCACAGTCTCCGCTGCCCATTGGAATTCTGGGTTGAGATCCCAATGCCTGATGGGGCTAAAACATTGTCGCGGGTGGTTCTGGGTACATATCGTCAGGCCCCCCTTCCCTCCCTCCCTCCATGAAAGCAAGGACAGACAATTGTTTCGCGCCTTTTTTACTGAGTTACCTGTGCAGACGCCATACCACGGCAAGCAAGGAGCCCGCTCAGGTAACCGTCACCGTATGTCTCCTGGGTGCTGGCAGACGTGGTACGTCATTGCTACACAGTAGCAGCAACCCATTGCCTTCTGGCAGCAGACGGTACAGTACGACTGGTAGCCGTCATCGTCATGTCCGAGGTGCTCCTGGCCACGTCGGCTACGAGCGCCTGGGCAGACATGGGACTAAATTTGGAGTGACTTGACCAGGTCATTCTCTTTAGTCCTGCAGTCAGTCCTATTGAACCGTCTTATGGTGAGCAGGCAGGCGATACGGATGCTAGCAGTCGTACTGTACCATCTTC
This sequence comes from Lepidochelys kempii, assembly GCF_965140285.1. Classification (NCBI taxonomy): domain Eukaryota; kingdom Metazoa; phylum Chordata; order Testudines; family Cheloniidae; genus Lepidochelys; species Lepidochelys kempii. The sequence goes on from NC_136382.1 coordinate 64,317,482, forward strand.
TGCCAGGCAGGCAAGAGATGAGGATCGCTAGCAGTCGTATTTTACTATCTTCTGCCGGGCAGGCAAGAGATGAGGATGGCTAGCAGTCGTACTGTACCATCTTCTGCCAAGCAGCCATGAGATGTGGATGGCATGCAGTCCTTCTGCACCATCTGCTGCCAGCCAAAGATGTAAAAGATAGATGGAGTGGATCAAAACAAGAAATAGACCAGATTTGTTTTGTACTCATTTGCCTCCTCCCCCGTCTAGGGGACTCATTCCTCTAGGTCACACTGAAGTCACTCACAGAGAAGGTGCAGCGAGGTAAATCTAGCCATGTATCAATCAGAGGCCAGACTAACCTCCTTGTTCCAATAAGAACAATAACTTAGGTGCACCATTTCTTATTGGAACCCTCCGTGAAGTCCTGCCTGAAATACTCCTTGATGTAAAGCCACCCCCTTTGTTGATTTTAATTCCCTGAAGCCAACCCTGTAAGCCGTGTCGTCAGTCGCCCCTCCCTCTGTCAGAGCAATGGCGGACAATCGTTCTGCGCCTTTTTTCTGTGCGGACGCCATACCAAGGCAAGCATGGAGGCCGCTCAGCTCACTTTGGCAATTAGGAGCACATTAAACACCACACGCATTATCCAGCAGTATATGCAGCACCAGAACCTGGCAAAGCGATACCGGGTGAGGAGGCGACGTCAGCGCGGTCACGAGAGTGATCAGGACATGGACACAGATTTCTCTGAAAGCATGGGCCCTGCCAATGCATGCATCATGGTGCTAATGGGGCAGGTTCATGCTGTGGAACGCTGATTCTGGGCTCGGGAAACAAGCACAGACTGGTGGGACCGCATAGTGTTGCAGGTCTGGGACGATTCCCAGTGGCTGCGAAACTTTCGCATGCGTAAGGGCACTTTCATGGAACTTTGTGACTTGCTTTCCCCTGCCCTGAAGCACATGAATACCAAGATAAGAGCAGCCCTCATAGTTGAGAAGCGAGTGGCAATAGCCCTGTGGAAGCTTGCAATGCCAGACAGCTACCGGTCAGCTGGGAATCAATTTGGAGTGGGCAAATCTACTGTGGGGGCTGCTGCGATGCAAGTAGCCCATGCAATCAAAGATCAAGTTGCAGTGGGGGAGGTTTAGATTGGATATTAGGAAAAACTTTTTCACTAAGAGGGTGGTGAAACACTGGAATGCGTTACCTAGGGAGGTGGTAGAATCTCCTTCCTTAGAGGTTTTTAAGGTCAGGCTTGACAAAGCCCTGGCTGGGATGATTTAACTGGGAATTGGTCCTGCTTCGAGCAGGGGGTTGGACTAGATGACCTTCTGGGGTCCCTTCCAACCCTGATATTCTATGATTCTATGATTCTATGATCTGCTGATATCAAGGGTAGTGACCCTGGGAAATGTGCACGTCATAGTGGATGGCTTTGCTGCAATGGGATTCCCTAACTGTGGTGGGGCCATAGATGGAACCCATATCCCTATCTTGGCACCAGAGCACCAAGCCGGCGAGTACATAAACCGCAAGGGGTACTTTTCAATAGTGCTGCAAGCACTGGTGGATCACAAGGGACGTTTCACCAACATCAACGTGGGATGGCCGGGAAAGGTACATGACACTCGCATCTTCAGGAACTCTGGTCTGTTTCAAAAGCTGCAGGAAGGGACTTTATTCCCAGACCAGAAAATAACTGTTGGGGATGTTGAAATGCCTATAGTTATCCTTGGGGACCCAGCCAACCCCTTAATGCCATGGCTCATGAAGCTGTACACAGGCAGCCTGGACAGTAGTCAGGAGCTGTTCAACTACAGGCTGAGCAAGTGCGGAATGGTGGTAGAATGTGCATTTGGACATTTAAAGGCGCGCTGGCGCAGTTTACTGACTCACTTAGACCTCAGCGCAACCAATATTGCCACTGTTATTACTGCTCGCTCCAGAATATCTGTGAGAGTAAAGGGGAGACATTTATGGAGGGGTGGGAGGTTGAGGCAAATTGCCTGGCTGCTGGTTACGCGAAGCCAGACACCAGGGCAGTTAGAAGAGCACAGGAGGGTGTGGTACACATCAGAGAAGCTTTGAAAACCAGTTTCATGACTGGCGAGGCTAAGGTGTGAAAGTTCTGTTTGTTTCTCCTTGATGAAACCCCCCGCCCCTTGGTTCACTCTACTTTCCTGTAAGCTAACCACCCTCCCCTTGTCCCTTCGATCACCGCTTGCAGAGGCAATAAAGTCATTGTTGCTTCACATTCATGCATTCTTTATTCATTCATCACACAAATAGGGGGATGACTACCAAGGTAGCCCAGGAGGGGTGGTGGAGGAGGGAAGGAAAATGCCACACAGCACTTTAAAAGTTTACAACTTTAAAATTTATTGAATGCTGCTTTCTTTTTTTTTTGGGCAATCCTCTGTGGCAGAGTGGCTGGTTGGCCGGTGGCCCCCCCACCGCATTCTTGGGCGTCTGGGTGTGGAGGCTATGGAACTTGGGGAGGACGGCGGTTGGTTACACAGGGGCTGTAGTGGCAGTCTGTGCTCCAGCTGCCTTTGCTGCAGCTCAACCATACACTGGAGCATACTGGTTTGGTCCTCCAGCAGCCTCAGCATTGAATCCTGCCTCCTCTCATCATGCTGCTGCCACATTTGAGCTTCAGCCCTGTCTTCACTTTTGAGCTTCAGCCCACCACTTACTCTCTTCAGCCCGCCACCTCTCCTCTCAGTCATTTTGTGCTTTCCTGCACTCTGACATTATTTGCCTCCACGCATTCATCTGTGCTCTGTCAGTGTGGGAGGACAGCATGAGCTCGGAGAACATTTCATCTTGAGTGCGTTTTTTTTTCTTTCTAATCTTCACTAGCCTCTGGGAAGGAGAAGATCCTGTGATCATTGAAACACATGCAGCTGGTGGAGAAAAAAAAAGGGACAACGGTATTTAAAAAGACACATTTTATAAAACAGTGGCTACACTCTTTCAGGGTAAACCTTGCTGTTAACATTACATACATAACACATGTGCTTTCGTTACAAGGTCGCATTTTGTCTCCCCCCACCACGTGGCTACCCCCTCAACCCTCCTCCCTCCCCGTGGCTAACAGTGGGGAACATTTCTGTTTAGCCACAGGCAAACAGCCCAGCAGGAACGGGCTCCTCTGAGTGTCCCCTGAAGAAAAGCACTCTATTTCAACCAGGCGACCATGAATTATATCTCACTCTCCTGAGGATAACACAGAGAGATAAAGAACGGATGTTGTTTGAAGGCCAGCAAACATACACTGCAATGCTTTGTTGTACAATGATTCCCGAGTACATGTTACTGGCCTGGAGTGGTAAAGTGTCCTACCATGAAGGACGCAATAAGGCTGCCCTCCCTAGAAACCTTTTGCAAAGGCTTTGGGAGTACATCCAGGAGAGCCGCGAATGCCAGGGCAAAGTAATCCTTTCACATGCTTGCTTTTAAACCATGTATAGTATTTTAAAAGGTACACTCACCAGAGGTCCCTTCTCCGCCTGCCGGGTCCAGGAGGCAGCCTTGGGTGGGTTCAGGGGGTACTGGCTCCAGGTCCAGGGTGAGAAACAGTTCCTGGCTGTCGGGAAAACCGGTTTCTCCGCTTGCTTGCAGTGAGCTATCTACAACCTCCTCCTCCTCATCATCATCTTCTTCGTCCCCAAAACCTGCTTCTGTGTTGCCTCCATCTCCATTGAAGGAGTCAAACAACACGGCTGGGGTAGTGGTGGCTGAACCCCCTAAAATGGCATGCAGCTCATCATAGAAGCGGCATGGTTGGGGCTCTGACCCGGAGTGGCCGTTCGCCTCTCTGGTTTTCTGGTAGGCTTGCCTCAGCTCCTTAAGTTTCATGCGGCACTGCTTCGGATCCCTGTTATGGCCTCTATCCTTCATGCCCTGGGAGATTTTGACAAAGGTTTTGGTATTTCGAAAACTGGAACAGAGTTCTGATAGCACGGATTCCTCTCCCCATACAGCGATCAGATCCCGTACTTCCCATTCGGTCCATGCTGGAGCTCTTTTGCGATTCTGGGACTCCATCATGATCACCTCTGCTGATGAGCTCTGCATGGTCACCTGCAGCTTGCCACGCTGGCCAAACAGGAAATGAGATTCAAAAGTTCGCAGTTCTTTTCCCTGTCTACCTCGCCAGTGCATCTGAGTTGAAAGTGCTGTCCAGAGCGGTCACAATGGAGCACTCTGGGATAGCTCCCAGAGTCCAATACCGTCGAATTGTGTCCACAGTACCCCAAATTCGAGCCGGCAAGGCCGATTTAAGCGCTAATCCACTTGTCAGGGGTGGAGTAAGGAAATCAATTTTAAGAGCCCTTTAAGTCAAAATAAAGGGCTTCATTGTGTGGACAGGTGCAGGTTTACATCGATTTAACGCTGCTAAATTCGACCTAAAGTCCTAGTGTAGACCAGGGCTTAGGGTGACCAGATAGCAACTGTGAAAAAATGGGACAGGGAGTGGTGGGGGGGAATAGGCACCTATATAAGAAAAAGTCCCAAAAAACAGGACTGTCCCTTTAAAAACAGGACACCTGGTCACCCTAATTCTACTGCATACAGCATTTCCCATTCAGCTGTAACAGGAAGTATTACATGTGCTAAAGCCTACTGCAGAGCAGCAATAGGACACAGATTAGAGTTTGTCTCTTTAAGCACTTTGACTTGGTGGCTTTTTTGACTGGAGCAGAAAGGAAAGGAGAGAAGATGTTCAGAAAGGCCTGTTCTCACTCAATGCTTCCACAGCTATTCTAGACAGAAGATTTATGGCTTTTGTATTGGAACAATGACTTTGGTCCATCACATTTCAAGCTGCAAATGATCCTGGTTACAGGATAAATAAATTTGGGACCCAATACTGGCCTCTTTTACACCCAGAAAACCCCAATATCTTCCATGAGGCTCCCCAGATGTATGTGAGTACAGAATTCGACCCCTCAAAGGACAAAACCCTGCTCACCTGATTTTCACACAATAATCCTTGTGATGGGATCCCCGGGGTACAGCCTGGGACTATGGGACCACTGTGCCCCTGAAGTCTCTCCAGCCTGTGCTGTCTCTCACAATGCCTTGCTAGTGAAAAGCAGCAAACTCCTCCAGGCACTGTGATCACTCAGCACAACCGCATGTGAAGGCCCACCCCCAGCTATATTGCATGAATGCTCCCAGAGCCACTCATGAATCACACAGAGAAATGCATCAGAGCCAGATCCGCCCAGGCACCCAGGAGTGTACCCCAGGAATATACGTCTTGCACTGCTCAAGATGAGTAGTACAAATTTATTAATTGGTTCACCACTTCATCAATGGAAGGTGGATACACCAGCCGTTGCAAAACCTGAGCAGATTTGCCATACACTCCATACAAACTCACTGGCAAAGATAAACAGTTAAACAATTTTATTGACTATAAAAGATTTTAAGTGATAGGCAAAAAGTCAGAGTTAGTTACCAAAAGAAAAAAATATATAAACAAGCAGTCTAAACTCTCAACCCCATTAGACTGGGCAGCAACTAGATTAAGCAGTTTTTCTCATCCCACTTGTCATAAATATAAAGGGAAGGGTAACCACCTTTCTGTATACAATGCTATAAAATCCCTCCTGGCCAAAGGCAACATCCTGTTACCTCTAAAGGGTTAAGAAGCTCAGCTAACCTGGCTGGCACCTGACCCAAAGGACCAATAAGGGAACAAGATACTTTCAAATCTTGGGGGTGGGGGTGGAAAGGCTTTTGCTTGTGCTCTTTGTTTACATGTTTGTTCTCTCTTGGGACTGAGAGAGGCCAGACAGAAATCCATCCTCTCCAACCCATCCTAATCCAGGTCTCCTATATTGCAACCAGTATAGGTAACCCAGGCAAGGTGGATTAGTTTACCTTTTGTTTTATGTGAATTTTCCCTGTGTTAAGAGGGAGGTTTATTCCTGTTTTCTGTAACTTCAAGGGTTTGCCCACAGGGGGATCCTCGGTATTTTGAATCTGATTTTACAGAGGTGATTCCTTTAACCTTTTCTTTAATTAAAATTCTTCTTTTAAGAACTGGATTGATTTTTCATTGTTCTTAAGATCCAAGGGTTTGGGTCTGTGTTCCCCTGTACAAATTGGTGAGTATTATTATCAAGCCTTCCCCAGGAAAGGGGGTGTAGGGCTTGGGGGGATATTTTGGGGGAAGACGTCTCCAAGTGGGCCCTTTCCCTGTTCTTTGTTTAAAATGCTTGGTGGTGGCAGCATACTGTTCAAGGACAAGGCAAAGTTTGTACCTTGGGGAAGTTTTTAACCTAAGCTGGTAAGAATAAGCTCAAGGGGTATTTCATGCAGGTCCCCACATCTGTACCCTAGAGTTCAGAGTGAGAAAGGAACTCTGACACCATTGGATATTGCAGTCCTTAATATACAGATTTTCCCTTAAATCTGGGCAAGTCTCCTCTGTTGGAGTCTTCAGTCTTCTTCTCAGTGTCTTTGTTGCTTGCAGCATAAGGTGGGGAAAGGAGAAAGGCCCCACATGTGGCCACTGCATCTGTTTTATAATCTCAGTCCTATGTGCTTGGGGAGCACAAGTCAGGCATGTCTGGGTACGCATTGCTGAGTCTCCAGGCAAGGTTTAGCAATTCCCGTGGGGTGGCTTCATGCAAGTGAGTCACTGAATTGTTGCTTCCTTGCTGGACAATGTTGATGGGCTGATTGATACCCCACCCAGGTGTTGGTTACTTTCCTTGCCATTTCCTCTAGGGAGTTAATATCTGGCTCGTTCCCCAACTTATTTTAGTGACAACCATACAACACAATTCTCATAACTTCATATGCATTAATGATATACATACATGGATAGAGAAATGACTTTCAGCAGATCAGAACCTTTTCCCTGATACCTTACAAGGCATGCTTTATATGTAAGGTCACAATCATATATAAATGAGGAGTATGGGGGGTTAGAGGGTGTTCCCCCAAGGCACAGAATGTCACAGTCCTATTGAGATCTACAGAACTGCTGCCTTGAGTCAGATAAATAGGTATGGCTCTGTGCTAGCATGATGCAATACATCCGGTTCACAACGCTATGTGAAAAGTTAATTAAATAAAATGATGAAATTAGTTAAAATCATCTATTACATTATTTTTCCATAATAAAATGAGAACATTCTTTCACCTCCACAGAAATGAGAAATGCAAGCATTTTAGCAAAAGAATTAAAAGTGTCCTTGTCTTGTTTCACTCTAGCGTCAGCAAGTACTGCAATGGTCTGCTGAAATTAGTCTTGTTGTCATTTCCCACAGCAATACTCAGCAGTGAATCACAGTAGAAGAACAGCAGTGAATCACTTCAGAAACAATACCCTAGAAGAACTGTGTTTCTTCTTTTTTAAGCAGTGGTAGAATATAGTTTTCACAAACATCAATGCAACATCAAGACTCTAAATCTTTCTGTAATGATAATTATATCCTACACCTCGGGCTTGTATATATTAGAAAGGGTTTACTGGTAGAGCTATTTCAATAAACCTATACTGAAAAACTCCCTTCATGGAGTCACAACTTTTAGCTGCTGAAGAGTTCTTTCCCAATGTAGCTTATACCAGTTCCCAGAACAAAATAAACAATACAGTCAAAAGGACACTTTGCCTGTTCACTCTAGGGCTTTTGCAGGCATAGTTATGTTGGTTAGGAGTGTGATTTTTTTCCCCACACTCCTAACAAACATACTTATGGTGGCAAAACTTTTAAGCAAAGACCAGGTCTGCAGCTCATAAATTGCCCTTACCTGGCATGCACAATTCCATTTGCCATCATTAGCATTCTACCACAAATCAAGGATATCATCTTATAACACAGATCATAAAGCCATTGATCCTAAACACTTAAAGGCAATGAAAATTAATATTTCAGTGCATCCAAGATAGGATACTGATAGTCTGATGCTGATTTTAAAACTAGTGTAGCTCCACTTACATCAATGGAGTTACTCCTAGCTTGCATCGCTGTAAGTGAGATCCTTATTGAGCCCCAATACTTTAAAGCACAGTGGTAAAGTTACATGTCTATGCTGTGCCAGAATAAAAACTGGATTGGCAGAACTCAGCAGAAAAGGGATTAAATGAAAAAGTTCTCCTGTCACTCCATCAAATCAACAGTGGTTTAAAACTGTGCGATATAAACAACTTTGATGGATAGAGTGATTTGCTGACACTCTTCCATGGAAATCTAAAAAAAAATGATCTAGGCAAAGACCGAAATAATAAACTTTTGAGGTTCCAAACCTTATACAAAATCTGATTAAGTTTATATCAATATCTAGCTCCATATTTTATTAAATACACTACAGTAGTTTCTTCTTTAAGCCTTATTACACTGATGTAAATTTTGAGTAATGCTTTTGAGGTCAATGAAGTTACTGCAGATTTACACCAGTGAAGCTGAGAACTGAATTTGGACCATTTTGTACAGTGTAAATTCCATATTCAGTACTATTGAGTTAAGTAAATGAATTGTGCAAGAACCCTTCATAGGATGTTGATTATAGTCAAAGGATGTGGTACTAAAGGGTTTAGCTATCAGATCCCAAAGGAAATTCAAATAAAGTCCCATTCCCGTTCAAAGATGACTGAGCTTTCCTATTTAGATTTTAGTACAGACCAGAGGCTATAAGGCAACTAAAGTCAAAGACCAATGATAAAGTTGCCATAAAAGCATCACTCTATATAATGAGCGGATTGATTTTTATGATATTTGGACTATCACATTTATTTTATTTTCATCTCTTAATTGACTTTAGCTATTGAACTGAGTAAGACTTTTCGAGCACCCTGTATAAGGTCTGTTCAATTAATGAGAATGTTACTCACATTAACTACAGACCCAGGAGATCATTAAGCGACAAAGGCCAGTGTTGCTGAATTTATGTACTTGTCAAGAATGCAGGTAGATAAGGAATTAGGTGGCAAAATAGTATTTATAGCTTTGAAATTTGACTTGACAGTTTGGGAAAGTATACTAATGTAGACTACATTGAGACAGTGATTTCTATTCACTAGTGACAGTCTAAATAATTTCCTTTGAGTGAATCTAGGTTTGTGAGGATGGGTAACTCTGGAGTTGGGCTTAATGGTTGGGCACATCAAAATAACCAGGCAATATTTATAATTATTTGTTTTACTGCAGCACCTAGGAGTCCCAACTGAGGTCAGATCCCCATTACATGAGGCTTTGTTTACACACACAATAAGAGGCAATCCTTGTCCTGAAATAAATTATAATCTAAACAGACAAGACAGACAAAGAGGGGCAAACGAAGGCACTGTGGAGTGCCTTTTGCAAGATCACACAGCAGGTCAGAGAAGACTTCTTTTAAAATAAGCTGGGAAAACAGCAAAGAAAGGAGTGAAGATTTTAAAAAGCCAGGAGGAGGGAAAAAAAGAAAGGACAGGATAGTAGGGTGACAGAAAGGTGAGAGGAAAAGGATGAAGAAAAGGAAGAAAGAAAAAGAAGGAAGCAGAAGAAGATGGGAAAGGAAACAGGAAATGTTTGGAGGGAAAGAAGAAGGAAAGGAAAGAAGAGAAAATAAAATGGTAGGAAGATGAGGGAGGGAAAGGCTAAGGCAGAGGTGGCCAACCTGAGTCTGAGAAGGAGCCAAACTTTACCAATGTACATTGCCAAAGGGCCACAGTAATACATCAGCAGCCCCTCATCAGCTCCCCTCCTTCCCCCACTCAGTGCCTTCCACCCACCAGCAGCCCCGCACATCCCGATCAGCTGTTCCGTGGTGTGCAGGAGGCTCTGGTGGGGAGGAGAAGCAAGGGCACGGCAGGCTGAGGGACGGGGGTGGGAAGAGGTGGAGTGGGGGCAGGGCCTGTGGCAGAGCCAGGGGTTGAGCAGTGAGCACCCCCCGGCACGTTGGAAAGTTGGCGCCTGTAGCTCCAGCCCCGCAGTCAGTGCCTATACAAGAAGCCGCATCGTAACTTCTGAAGAGCCGCATGTGGCTCCGGAGCCACCGGTTGGCCACCCCTGGGCTCAGGTGAAAAAAGAGAAGGGGAAGGAGAAATGAAAGGTCCCCCAGCTACCTCTTCTTTTAATGTTACCTTCCTTTCTTGTTCCTCCCTATTCATGGTAAATAGGTCCAATGGCCTGTGATGGGATGTTAGATGGGGTGGGATCTGAGTTACTACAGAGAATTCTTTCCTGGGTATCTGGCTGGTGAATCTTGCCCATATGCTCAGGGTTCAGCTGATCGCCATATTTGGGGTGGGAAGGAATTTTCTGCCAGGGCAGATTGGAAGAGGCCCTGGAGGTTTTTTGCCTTCCTCTGTAGCATGGGGCATGGGTCATTTGCTGGAGGAGTCTCTGCTCCTTGAAGTCTTTAAACCATGATTTGAGGACTTCAATAGCTCAGACATAGGTGAGAGGTTTATCGCATGAGTGGGTGGATGAGATTTTGTGGCCTGCATTGTGCAGGAGGTCAGACTAGATGAACATAGTGGTCCCTTCTGACCTTGATATCTATGAATCTATTTTAATTCCTCGCTTTATATGCTTACAGCAAGGGAAAGATATTGTGTTTGAGAATGAATATGCCAGACTTTTAAATCTATTTTAAAAAGAACTTAAACTATGATGTTTAAAGTGCCAAAAAACATTTAAAGAACAATTCGTCTAGATCCAGAAGTTTTATTTACCTAATGAAAATTGAAACATTTTCAAAATAATTTTCAACAGATATATTACCATAAAACCTGTACGGAACAGTCAGTTACACCTCTGATAATCCATTGCTCAAATAAAATACATTCCATGTAAGTGCCAACTAAGTACTCGGAAACATGCCAAACCACAAACATATGATATGGTATATGTGTATTTTTTGCAATGTGAAGAAGAAGAAACACTCCTAGGTTTAAGACTATATTATTAGGAAAAGAGGCTACAATTGTCAAAAGAGAGGTTATTTACCTTCTACAGTAACTGGAGTTCTTTGAGACGTTTGTCCCTATGGGTTCTCTACTCCAGGTATACATGCACCCATGCATGAGTGGAGATTTTTTGGCAGCAATGCCCATTCGGTCTGCCCATGCACCTTAGCTATCTTCATGCCCCATACCAACAGTATATAGGGCTGTGACAGATTAATCATTCTTAGTTCCTTCTCTAATGCAAAGAAGCACTGAGATGCCAAAGCAGAGGGGAAGGAGGGCGAGTAATAGAGCTCCCAGAGGGACAAACATCTCAAATAACTTCCGTTAGTGAACAAGGTAAGTAACCATTCGTTCTTCATGTAATGTCACTATGGGTGCTCCATTTTAGGTGACTCCCAAACAGTACTCCTCAGAGAAGGTGGGCACTTTGGAATAGGATAACTGATTGAAGAATAGCAGACCCAAATCTCCTCAGGATTCATGCTCTGACTAATAGTTCTTTAAGAATGTGTGGATGGAGGGCCATGTGGCAGTTTTGCAGATTTCTGCAATAGGAACATCTTTTAGTAGGGCAACAGAGGTGGACTGAGAGCTGGTGGAATGGGCTATAAACTTAGGAGGGCATGGGATGTTAGCAGCTTCATAACAGGACAGAAAAAAGCCAGAAACCCATTTGGAAAATCTTTGGGAGGACAGCCTTTGTGCACTTCCTGTTGGTAGCAATGATGAAAAGATCTACTTCTGGGAAACACCAGATGAGAACTAGCCATTTGAATATGGAGTTGTTGAGTTCCCATCCATAATCATGTGAGAAGTGTTGGCTGAGACCATCGGATATGGAGACCAGGTAGGTTAATAGCTGAGATGAGGATGTCATTGGTCATACACTAGTTTCATAACTTTATGCTTCTACACAAAAGGGAGGTGATCTCACTCCTCCCTGTTGATTTACATAGTACATATTTACACTATTGTCTGCCATTTCTCAGATGGATTGGCCCTTGATCATAGGAAGGACATGTTGTTAGGCATAGCTGATGGCCTTGAGTTCCAGAAGATTTATATGGAAAACAGATTCCTGGATGGTCCATCTTCTCTGAATAGTATGCTCCTGGAGATGAGCTACCCACCCTAGAAAGCAATGTGTCTGAAACTATGGTGATGGTGGCAGGGGGATGAATGGATTGATGAAGGGGACCTCTTAGCAGACCTTGCCTAGATTCTTCTATCAGTTGAGGAAAACAATCATGTGGTGAGGAATGGAGAGTAGCTTGTTTAAACTATGTTTGATGGGAGTATAAACTGTTCTGAACCAGGCTTGGAAACAGTGGAGGTGTAACCAGGTGTGTAGAATGACAAAGTTGCATGCTGCCATATGACTGGGGAGCTGCAGGCAGAACCTGGCAGTGATCTGATGGCTCATTTGGACTTATGCAACCAAATTTGTCAGAGTAAGAAGTCTGTCCTCTGGTAGATAAGCTCTCAAAGTTGTAGCATCCAGGATAGCTCCTATGAACTCGGTTCACTGAACAGGTAATACAGAATGCTTGCTGGCATTTAGCTGAAGTCCTAGTATGCGAAATAGGGTCATAGCTTTCTTGATGGTAACTTGAACTTGGATGTAAGAGGATCTGTGGAGTAGCCAATCATTGAGTTAGGGGAAGACAATCATTCCGCATCGACGAAGCTGGGTGGCCCTCTATTATCAAATTTATATTCCCATGTAGGTTCTTGTGTACTGAGATCAAATCACCCATTAAACTTCTCTTTCGCAAACTAAAAAGATTAAGTTCCTTGAGTCTATCATTGTAAGGCATGTTTTCTAATAATTCTTATAGCTCTTCTCTGAGTCCTCTCCAATTTTTCAACATCCTTCTTGAAGCATGGACATGAGAGCTGGACTCTGGATTCCGCTACCAGTTGTACCAATGCTAAATACAGAGGTAATTTGACCTTCCCACTCCTACTCAATATTCCCCTGCCTATACATACAAGGATTGCATTAACTCTTTTGGCCATAGCATCTCACTGGGAACTCATATTCAGCTGATTATCTACCATGACCCAATGTCCTTTTCAGAGTCATGGCTTCACAGAACAAAGACCCCATCCTGTAAGTATGGCCTGCGCTCCGTGTTCCTAGGTGTCTAACCTTACATTTGGCCATATTGAAATGCATATCGTTACCTTGTTCCTGACTTACCAAACAATCTAAATCTTTCTGTAGCAGTGACCTGTCTTCTTCATTATTTACCACTCCCCAATATTTGTGCATAACTAGTAAATATTGGTCAGGCCGGACAGCATCCCTAATATTATTTTGTAATTGTTTTGGTGTACCAGTCACATACCAGCACCTCACTGTGTTGGGCACTTCACAAAGAACAAAAAGACAGTCCCTGCCCTAAAGAGTTTACAATCAAAGTTTAAGACTAGAGCAATAGGTTGATGCAGATAGACAAATGGCAAGAATCCCTGTGCAGTAAATATAGTTGTTCTCACTTTTACAGAGGTGAGAACTAAAGCATACATATGTTAAATGATTTGTCCGAGGTCAGATAGCAAGCCAGGTTTAGAACCCAAATCCCTTGACTCCCACAACTATGCCTCATTAGCTTGACCACTCCAGGCCACCCACACAAGTCATTTAGCATCTGTGGGACAGTTTTTCAAGCAATGGGAGCTGCATGCACTCAAATCAGATATGTACAAGAGTGCACTTTGGAAAAATCTGTCACTTTCTCCTAATTCCTCTCTGTGAAATGAAGGCATTAATATTTACTATAGGCAAAAATGCCCAAACAATAGAGGGTTATATTCACAGGTATGTGCTTACTGTTCTCAATTTGCACTTTTGAATATGGGGGCTCAGAAAGATTAAGCACTGGATTGAGAATCAGACTACCTGAGTTGTAATTCAAGCTGATACCAACTTGCTATGCATGACCTTGGGCTCATCACTTATGTATAAGATGATTCAGAATTACTGTTGCATGCCCCATTCACACATAATCACTTGCCTTTATGATATTCACCTGTCTTTCAGATAGAAGGATGGGAAATACCCATATTCAAACTAAGCCGTATTTTCTTGTTCCTCTACATGGACCTTTCACATGGTTATATGCTCTCTATGTCCTTTTATAGGAACAGTACATGCCTCTTTAAACTCAGAAGTAATTTTCAAAGACTAGCTGCTAAATTGTACTATAAAAATGTGCACATATACTTATTGCAACTGCAAAACCTGCAATTGTGCATGCAGATTAGGTAATAGCATGTAGATCAGATGCTTAATAGTGCAATTACTCATTCTGCTAAGGGAGGTCTTGCAAATTTTGCAGGGGTAGTTGAAGCACCAGTCTCAGAAAGTTTGACTGTAAATCATAGAATCATATAAAGTTACTGTTGGAAGAGACCTCGGGAGGTCCAACCCCCAGCTCATCAAAAGAGGTGTGAGCCCCACACCAGTCCTTTGCAATTCATTGTTTATTTTTTGAGGTAAGAGGTATTAAAAAAAGCAGTATGCTCTAAGCCCTAAACACAATTCTACATTTCAGGTAAAAAGACTAATAGAAGCAATTACGCTATAAACATAAAGACCCTGAAATAACAGTCAGTGAGCATAGCAGATTACAAACAAGATGTAAAACATTTCCACAGAAATACAAACACAAAATACAATTACAAAATATAATCTTTAGTTGTTCTCTTTATTCACAGAGCCTTTTCGGTAGTGTAAAAAGACTTTGTAATTCCAAATGCAAAACAGCTTGTGCAAATGTTATGAAGTTAAATAAAAAGGGTTAAGCAATAAAATCTCAGGATGGCAAGTTCCCTAAATTTTCCAGTCCTCTTATGTTTGTTTACTACTGTCCAGTGTGTGGCAATTACTAACCCACTCCTACAGATAAGAAATAAAACATTTTCACACCTAGGACCCTAAATATTCATACTGGATCAGTATTAAGTTATTCAGCACAATGATTTTATGATGCTGTGCTGAACTGTTGGGGGCATTCACCTGTACAGTCTGGTAGTAGATGATCAGTTGACTGGGGTGTAATGTAAGAAATCAAATATGATGTAAGCGGGGAGAGGGGAGAGATGTAAAAGCCTGATGGAATATCATTATAGCATGCAGCCTGGGTTCAAGGATCCACTTATTGGTCTGTGCTGCTGAGGTTTGTGTACTGCCTGCAGTGATGCCTATGGTCCAAGTATACGTTAAGTTCTCTGAGCAATAATTCCAGAGTTGTCAAGGTAATTGAAGCTTTTAGCTAGAGTCCTTGGTATCTGGTTAAGCACATATTTCATTGCTCCTGCTGGCATGACACACAAAATGTTTGGATTCTGTGGAATGTGCCATGAAATCTCAGCCTCAAAACTACTAGGATCAATTTGACTGAGTATGTGAAAGTGACAGGAAGCTCCTGCTTTAAAGAAGTCAGTCTGTAGAGTTCACAGGACAGGAAGACAGAAAGAAGATAGAAATCATGACAAAGAACAGGCAACTGTTGCTTAACATATTTGTTTTAGCAATAAAAAGAAGAGCAGAGCAGTCATGACAAGAGACAGTCAGCTAAAATTGTGCCTTATGGTTTTGAAACCTCACTCCTCCCATAGTAGGGGAAGGGGGATCAGCCACCTCCATGGCATTGTTTTGTTCCTGAATGATCTATTTAAAAAAAATCTTATTACAAATAAAACTGTAGTTGAGCGGTATTATTTGGCATTATCTCAGAGGCAGAATGGCCTTGTTTAATATCAGCTATTAAGAGATGTCATCTGCATGCATTTTTTGGAACATCACAGGTTTAGAGAGTGAAAACTTTCTTTGGCAAAGAGGAAGGACATATTCTGCATATGTCTAACCAGAGTGCTATAGCAATTTTACTGCCTCACTCTTGGGAGTGTCTTCCACTCAGAAACTAGCTGGATCACTGCTACTTTTGTGTAGGTCTGAAATACAGCATTCTCACCCCGACAAAGTTTCAGGTTTGTCTAATTTGGTTTGCCAGGGGAGTGGAAGAAAATGGAAGTTTCACTAGGATCCCTAAAGTGAGACTTCTACTACTGAAAATTTTGAAACTATCCATCCACTTAATATTTATCACAGAAATCCATCAGTCTTTAAAAAAAATCATGATCACACTGAATGAAATCACACAAGACAATCAAAAGCAAAGCAAAATAAGATTTCACTCCTTTTCAATGACAAATACATCTGACATGAAAAAACATTACAGAAACTGCAAGTATGTTTGATTTAAGAAACATTTGATTCTACCAAAATAGCAATGCTATTTTGTAAAAACAAAACAAAAAAACTGAATAAAAATAAGATAGAAATCAAAGATGAAAGCAAGAGAAAAGACAAGTAAATTCCAGTTCTGAAGAGCCTGTAGCCGATGAAAATGAGTTGATACTTATTACACAGCTATTTGCTCTTGGCCAGAAAAATCTATCATCTTATTTGTTACCAAATACTTTGTATTTCTCTCATAGCCCCAATCTTTTCCCTTAGTCCTATCAGGAAGATGCAATGGGGTGCTGAGTTTGTTACATTGCTTCTATTTCAATGGTAACCATCAGTGATGATATGAACAAAGGAGTATGACTTTTTCTGTAGGATCCAATAGGAAGGAGAGGTAGGGTAGTGAAAGGCTCTAATTTAAGCATGTATCTGTAATAATAGAGAAACACACTCTGAGCAAAATCCTAGCCCTAACATCCTGAGTAGCTAGACTGTATATTGCGGGGAGGCATGAGGGCCTTACAGAGGAAAAGAATTTGAGTATGTTTGTCCTGTTTCCTTAAATCTGTAACAGGAAGCCAGGCAGGTTAGGGAGCTCTATAGTGAAGCAGAGGGAGACAGAATAACTTTAGGGATAATGCTCTTCATTATTCTAATAAAGTTTAATTGCTAACACACACTGGAGCAAAATGAGACCTAAACTGTCTTCCCAAAGGCAAGCTCTTTTTGAATTGTTTTTAACAGATTATCTGAATTGCCTTTAAATGTTTAGGATCAATGGCTTTATGATCTGTGTTACAAGAGAATGTCCTTGATTTGTGGTAGAATGCTAATGATGTCAAAGGGAGTTGTGCATGTTCTGAGGACCTAAAGCTGACCAGATACCCAATACTATCATGTTTCCACATAGGTATTGAACAAGGGATGCGGCAGTACCCTCTGGCTTGAAGTTGCTTCCATCACATGCAGGGTTTACAGTTTGGTTCAATGGCTCTCAGCACCCCCACTATATATATTGTTCCAGCACCCCTGTATTTCCAAATCAACCGCTATTACAGTACATACCAGCAACCCAGCAGCTATGCTTTTAGCACAGTAACTGCAGAAGCACACAGGAGTTTGGCTGGCCATAGTACATTGTTCCAGATGGCTGAGTCCAGGTGCACTCAAAAGGGAAAGAGAATGTTTGGCAAGAAAATGGGTGTGAGAGAAATTCACAAGGTATTAGCAAGGTCTTGGTAGTTTCAAGCTTGTGATAGATCACAAAACACACGGACCTTTAAGAAACAGTAAAGGCACAGAGACAAGGTGCTGCGAAGATGCCAGAGACTGCCCATTCTGCACAGTGCCCATTCTGCTCCTTCAATTAAGGACAGGATTTGCTCCTGTAAAAAAGTAAAATTTCATTTGGTATAAGCTTTCCGTTTTTATTATTTTTTGTTTATTTGCTTGTTTGTTTTCAAATTGGCTCCAGAGTAGGAGTCTGCATAGGATGGGATTGCTTACTGATCTCAAAGATCTAGCTGGCCAAAGGCCAACATTTTCAAAAACAGGTGCCTAATATTAGGCACTTAATTAAATGATTTTCAGAGGTGCACTATCACCTGCAAGACCCACTAACTTGATTGTACGTAGGATCTTTTGGGGAGGGGAGGGAATCAGGCAATTTATTTAGGTACCAAAGATTGTGTGGAAGTTCTGGTCAAAGATTCTAGAGAGACAAGGACAGCAGATGAGCTACTTGAGATTTTTAGCTCAAAACTTTTCAACCCCAAAATAGCCTTTTTCTAAACCAAAAGCTCTTCCCCCCCCCTCAAATTTTCAGTCTTGACTTTTCCAGATATCCTCTCCCTCCCCCCTGTGTTTGTTTATTCGCTAGCAAAAAGGAATAGCATAAATCATGTCTAGGGATTTCTTCCAACACACACACACACACACACACAGAGGGTGTTTTTTTCTTTTTTGCCCCTCCAACTTTTCAAAAGCTCCTCAATTTTGGAAAACTTAGAGAGACAAAAGGAAAAATGAAAATAAGAAAAAAAATGAAGTTGTGTGTGTTAGGGGAGACTCCAAGAAAAAGGGAAAAACTAACCCTGAACATCATTCATTGTATTGCACTCTGGGTAAAACAAAAGTGGAGATAGGAAGGACGAATGGGAAAAAGCACATGTTGCAATTTTTCAAAAATTTATTTCCAAATTTTCATGAAAAAAAGCAAAAATAGTTCTGTTTTGAACTCTGCAAAATTGAAACAATTTTGACATTTCAAAATTTAATCACAAGATTGTTTTTTCCCATGTTTTGTCCAGCTCCAGATATCACTTTTCTCTGTACTCTCCTTCCCAGTAAAATTGGTCAAATCAGTCTATTGTAGTAAGTCAGAAACTGTGTGTTCTCTATAAACAAGAAAGCACTCTTAGTCAGGGCCCCATTTACTTTGTGGAACAATGGAGCCAAATTCTGTGGCAAAAACACCTAAATTCTGTTACAATGTTAATGTTTTATATTTCAGTTATGTACCCTTCCTTTTCATTCCTCCCACACCCAAATACACACATGACATTGGCCCACAGCTCAAAATACCTACCTGATGTACAATTTGTCAATGATTATTTTCAGCAATTATTTTTGATGATGGATTTGGACTCGGACTTCAAGGCCAAAAGGGACCATTGTGATCATCTAGTCTGACCTCCTGCACATCTCAGACCATAGAACCTCATCCACTCACTCCTGAAATAGACACCTAACTTCTGCCTGAGATACTGAAGTCCTCAAATCATGATTTGAAGACTTCAAGTTACAGAGAATTCACCATTTACACTAATTTAAATCTACAAGTGACACATGCCCCTTGTTGCAAAGAAAGGCAAAACAACAAACCCATCAACAACAAAAAGCACAGGATCTCTGCCAGTCTGACTTGGGGAAGATTCCCAGCTCAAAATATGGTGGTCAGTTAGACCCTGAGCATGTCAGCAAGACTCACTGGCCAGACATCTAGGAAAGAATTCACTGTAGTAACTCAGAGCCATCCCCATCTACTGTCTCTTCTCCGGCTATTGAAGATTTTTGCTACTAGGAGTACCAGATGAGCCACAGGCCATTGTAGACAATTTCATCCTCTCTATTTGTTCACAGTGCTCTCCAGATGGACCAGCTCTCTGTGATCCAGCTCACAATCTGTTTTTCCCAGCCTGTGTATGCAGGAGAAGTAATTGGAGCTGATCAACAATTGGAATTTCTGTCCTGGAGGGAAATTCCAATATTTCAAATACTGCTTTGTCCCAGATTGGAACAAAATACTGAAATACTGAAATGTTTTCCTGGAACAGAAATTCTCATAATTTTTCATTCAGAAATGCTGAAACATTTTGTTTCAGTGTTTCTGATCAAAATACAATATTTCAACATTCCTGAATTGAAATATTTTGTTTTGCTTGTTGAAATGAATTCAAATATTTTGTTTTGGAATGGTTCAATGTTAATGTATCCTCCTGAGCTGACGCAGTGCCTTGTGGGGGTTGTGCTTTGGGTGACTCAAGCCCCTGCAAGGACCAGACCCCTTCACTGGACTATATCTCCCATGATGCACTGTGGTCATGTAACTCCCATGATACACCATAGTGATTCAACCAGAAGTGAAATGTGGTGCATCATGGGAGATATAATCCAGGGAGAGAGTCTAGCCCAGACAGGAGAATAGGCCTATGAGATACCAGGGCAGCACAGGTGAACATGTATTAATGTCAAACTGACTCAAAACAAAAAAAAATATTTAGATTTTCCCGATGGTAAACATATTGTTTTTAAATCTAAATTTTCTATAAAAAGTAAATTTTGTGAAAAATACATTTTCTGTCAAAAAATTGACAAAATTGCCACCCAGCTCTACTTGTAATCAGGTTCAGCAGTTCATTTTTTTCAACTCCTAAGGTCTCAGCCTAGGTTCCCAGCCTGGACTTTTGGACCCTCTGTTCACTGGCTGGAAAATGGATCCTGTCTTAGGTTCCCTTACCCACTTCTGCCTGATTCTATAGAACAGAGAAGGGAGCATGCATAATCCAATTAATTCCTCCTAGGGGAAGAGGTTGGAACAAGAGCTAATTGTAAGTCAGCGTGAGAAAGGCAGGACATGAAAACAAAATACTAAATGCCTGGCTGCTTCAAAATAAGGAATTCTGAAGCAAAAATCTGAATTCTGTGATATCTTGGGAAAACGTCAGATTCCATGGCTGCACAATCTTGTAGGCTGTAATACTTGGGTCTAATTTTGATTGTTGAGTTTAGTGTGTGGGTGCTGGGTGATGTTGGTGGCCTATGATACACAAAAGGCCATCCTTTCTGGCCTTAAACTTAAACTTTGTAGTCCATGAGGTTGTGTGTGAGATGACTAGATCACACCTCCCAGAGTCATTATTTCAGGCTCTTTGCAGACTCAGGTGGTATTAATTTACACTTGGTCCATATTTTTGGTGTTTTCTTCACATCCAGCTAGAAACTTAATTTACATTTAAATGAAATCAGAATCCAGAGCACAATTCTGCAGTGAGGAGTTTATTCTGCAGCAAACTCCATGACCATGGAATTGCGGACAGCACAGGGCCTACACATAGTTCCCAGATGATCTAATGTCACCAAGGGGCTCAACTACTAGGATGATGGGCAGCAATACAAAAACCTAAGAGTGTGACTCACATCCAAAGTAAAAGTAATCAACAATGAAAAACAAGCTGAAGCAGCAGCTGTGTAACAAATGGTATAAAAATAATATAAACCAACTGCAAATGTACTGCATGTTGAAAAAACAAAGGCATTAAAAAAGACATGTTTCCAGTTTTCACTTGCTAGTTTTAAAGCTCCAGCCATCTGTAGCTGGTTTGTATTAATATCAGGCTTATTTTACAATTCCCAATTAAATATAAAAAGGATGGTCTCCGCTAAAGATCAAAACTGCTGCCAGGCACAGCTGTTACTGCTCTCACAGGTCCTGAGAGCAGCCACACCCTGCAACTGCAACTAACCTGTGCCGAGGAATATGAAGAGCACTCCTCAGTGCTGAACCAGTGACTTACTTATCTTTTCTGTGTCTGGCCCCTCCTCTTACAATATTGCTACTGAAAATAACCCACCTCAGAATAGCCACGAACCCGATGGCTAGGGCACTCACCTGGAAATGAGAAGACCTGGGTCCAAATCCCTGCTCTAGTGGATTTGGAGCAGAGCATTGATACTAGGTCTCCTCCCATACCCCAGGTTGTGCCCTGACCCACTAGGCTATCGCGTCAGTCTCTATAACTCCTTGAATATTGAATTATTTCTGCAAAGTAGTATAGATCCAACAGACGAGACTGAGAGATCCCCACCCCCAGAACACCCAACAGCCCAGTAGTGGTTGGAGCACTCACCTGGTTTGTCCTAATAGGGAATGGGAATGTTTTTGAAATCTTGAAAATATTCACTGGATAGGAAAGCCATCTCCCACCCTGGTCTAATTGAAAGGATTCTTATTTCTGCTGCCCTCTTCTGGTGACAGTTGCAAACAGGAGGGTTAAGTGAACTGTGTTTCCCTGCATCTCAGGCCCACCATGGGTATGTCTATCCTGTGTTTTAAAACCTGTGGCAACTAGTATCAGAGTCCAGGTCTACAGAGTGCTAAAAATAGCCGTGTAGATGTGGTGGTTGGGACTCAGAAGTCCAGGAAGAGGAGTGGGTTCAAACCCATCCGCCTTCCTGGGCTTCAGAGCCCAAGCTCCAGCCCGAACCCGAACTTCTACACAGCTGTTTTTTAGCATCATAGTGCAAGCCCTGCGAGACCAAGTCTGTAAATCCAGGTTCTGAGATCCATTGGCACGGGTTTTAAAATACAGTGTAGATGTACTCTATGAAGGCCCCTCCTTTGGAACCAGCTGTAGATTGGCAGGGGGTTTAAATCCAACCTACGGGTGGAGGTTTTAAGAGGCTCATGATGGGTTTTGTTTTTTGGTTGGGCCCACCGCAGCTCAGCTCCCCTGAAACATCTGAAGGTTTTCCTTGTTACTTGTCCCACAATAAAAAATGTTATGCTGCTGAACTTTATCTATAAGGACATTTATGCCATATTTGTCATTATGGCATAGGAGCACACCCATGTTATTTGACACTTAAAAGGAGGTTCCCAGTTGTTGTGGTCAAATTCTGTGTTTTATTTTCCTTGTTTAATAAAGTCTGCAAAAGTAAATGAACAAACAAGTCAAAAATAAAGAGAGAGGGAAATAAGCGTGTATAAAAACAGAAAGGTTTGGAGTGGCAAATATGCCAGTGTAACCCACCTATGCAGTGCATGCCTTTGTCCCCCTCTAGTAACTAGTCCACACAGGAGGTTAAGCAAGTGTAACAGCTTCCAGATAATGGAGTTTCTTCTTCATCTCAAGAGGGTTGTTTTCACACTGAGAGTCTTTTGTTCAAATCCTGCTAATAAATCCAAGTTACAATCATAATAAGTCACAGAATAATGTGGGACTCAAACACCAGTAAATCTACAAGGCTCAAGACAACTCCTATAGCAGCCTCTTCTTAGGCTGTCAGTGATGTTTGAACCTGAGATGGTCTCAGTGCTCAGAGCTTTAACCTCTACCATGTGAGTTGAAAGAGTTACTCCCAAAGATGGCAGTCACAATAGACATTTAGCTTTCTATCTTGCCTGGCCACTAGAGGAAGAGAGATTTATACTCTCCTAACATGGATTACACCAAAAAGGTAGGGACCGAAAATAATAGAGGAGCTTGTCTTCCATTCATCATCAGATTCCCTTTCAGCCACTGCTGCATTTAATGCAATAAGCTCAGGTGTCAAGCCCCCTACCCACCAACATTTGACTATTGGCAGAAGTCCAAAAGTTCCTCAGAACGCTTTTCTCTGCAATTAGATTCGTACTAAGATTCAGTTATGTTACAAATTGATACTTTAGACATTTAAAGTAGCAATACTTGAGCAATCCCTTAAGGGATGCTGAGGGGAAAAAATGGTTCTGGTAAAGATACAGAAAGCTAAAATGACTGACATTCCAGGGGGCAATTCAGGACAGTGAGGGGCTGCATCACCCCTGTCCTGCAAACTTGGGTGCCTCACAATGGTTTGCTGCTGTAGCTCCCATCTGGGCCACTCACAAGCAGGCAAATGGTATGTTCTACACTGCCCAGTCCTTTCCTGGGTAGTTCAGCTGTAGTAGGTCTATTGCCCCTCTAAAAGGATCAATATAAAACAGTTTGCTACCCTAAATGGAGTTACCCACACAGCTCACAACATGGAATTAGTTTTTTATTAAAGAATAAAACAAGTTTATATAACTATAAAGAGAGAGGTTTTAAATGAGTACCAGTAGAAGGCATTAAAGTCAGAAATGATTACTGCAAGAAAAATAAAGATAAAATGCTGCCTAGTGCTAAAACTTAACTAACTAGACATAATTCAAGATGAAGTCCCTTGCCGTATGTTCCCAGTAACATTGCTGACCAAATTCTCAGGCCAGGATCTGCTCCCAAAGTCCAAAGGCTGTTGCTTTTGTCTTAAGTGAAGGAAAGAGATGGACAGGGAGAGATAACTGGGGGTGGTTTTGCCCCTTAGTTTGACAGTTCAGTCACCCTTTGAAATGTATTTTGCTGATGGTTACCCCTAGATAAAGTTTATTCCTGCTGTGAGGATGGAGACAAGGGGTCTGGTGGTAAGAGAGGTTCCATGCTGTTGTTTGCTAAAATGTAAATTGATCTGTTCCTATTCCCTCTTCCTTGCCAAAGAATGGCCACTTGACAGATGATGGCCCATAAGCTTTGATGACAGCCAGCTAGAGGCATCGCCTTGACCTTTGTCTTTGAGAAACTGACTTACCCCTCCCCAAGATTTATCTGGTAAACAAACTTCAGCCACGATTTCAGCTCATGTTCACAACTTTACATATAATGTTGCTATGCACATTCTATCATGATATTATTGAGCAGTGAGTTATTAGTTTTCAAACAACATGTTGGAAGGTATATTTTGTACAAAGATTATGACGATAGTGTGTAGGGTATGAATACAGGGATGAATTCGGTCACAGCCCCTGACTGATGTCATTATCAAAGGAAATGCTTTTATGGATTATAAAATAAAGGTACTATCTGAAAGTTCTTTTAAGGCTACTAGAATTTTGGCTTTTTCTGAAACTCTTCATGAATCTCATCTAGAGTCTTCAGTACTTTTTTTGTTCTTAAATTCCATTTCTTGTTAGAAATTTTCTTTCCTTGAAAATGACTTTAAATAAACAAGCCTAATGTTTCTTGCTCCTGTAACAAGAAAAACTGATTATCTTTGCATCTCCACAGGGCAGGGAGAGTAACACATTGATTTGGAAACACAAGGGTAATGCTTAAGGAAGTATATTCCTTTGTGGACAGCTAGCTTCAATGGCTGGAACAGAGGTGGGACCATGGCCCCACAACTCCGCCTTCTTCTGGGGTGGTTTGTGCTGCCAGCCAGGCACAGTCATGCTCAGATGTGCGAAGACACTGGAGCTAGCTCCTGCAAGGACTCTTTGTGTACCTCCATGGGGAACAGGCACTACTTGATCTCACATTTTCTCTAACCAAATTGAAGCCTATGTGCCAGAGCACACACAATCCTGTTAAAATTCAGTTCCCTTCATTTTTCTTTTAGGTAAGCTCTCTTTAGAGTTTAGTGCTCAAAGTGTCTGATCTAAGACACCCTGTATTAAAGAATGGAAAGACTCCCACTGACTTCAATGGGTTTTCAATCATACCCAAAATGATTAGAGGGCTTGTTAGATATGTTTGTATAACTATATAATTCCAATTTAGTAAAGTTTTCAACCAATCTGAATATTTATAATGGAAGATGAATATGATTTTGAAACAAACATACAAAAATCGGCAGTCAAATACAACAGTGAGTAAATCTGGCTGTCCATTTACCACCATCTCTCTGTGGAAGTAAACTCATCCTGAGGCAAACTTGGACTCTCATCATTTCAAAACCTCTTATTTGATAGGACTATGCAATTACTACTTCGTTCTTCTGCCCACTGAGAATTCTGAACCTGGGTTATAATTTAGCTGGATTTACCTTTGCAACAATCTGTTGCTGAATCCCACATTCCAGAGAGTCAGAGATGATGCCTTTGTTTCCCTGGGGAAATCTGTCAAAATGCAGTTAAAGGTTTGAGGAGAAGCTCAGTATCCCATCTAAAAGATGGAGGAGAAAATTGCTCCTCACAGAACTATGGTACACATCAGATATATGTTAAACACAGTCCTTAGATATTTGTGCTTTAATGCAGCTGTGCTTTTAAACTTGCACCCTGCAGAATGAATGGAAATGAACTACAACAAAATCATTTCTCTGTTTGCTTTGTAGTTCTCAGTCCTGTTGGTATGTTTGGTGTGTTTATTTCATACATCTCAGGAGTTATTTAGAAGAATAATACATGCATTTAAGAATCAAGACAAAATCATTGGTTTTTCTTCTGCTATGATTAATTTCATTTTGTAGTAAGAGTGGCAGCCCAGTTTTCATTGGCGTTAATCCCACATATTTATCCCACCTGTCTGGAACCTTTTATCACTTTTTATTGCTTAGGAAGGGGCTAATGTTATTTTAATACAGCATGAAAACCTGCAAAATCACCAAACCCTGTGACCATTTTATATTTCAGTTTCCAACCAGCTGTCTTGGTGCTGATTTGCTTTGCTTATGTCCATCCAATCATTCCCTTCAGGTAGGAGCTGGTCAAAATTTTCCAAAATCAAATTCCAAAAAAAAAAAAAAAAAATCACCAAAAGGTGATAATTTTTTCATGAAAGACTTCCAGTTTTCTGCTTATTCTACCCTCACTTGAGCATTGCAATGCTGTCATGAATGCTTATTAGCCTTTGACAGGGTGTACAGTCCCTGCAATAGTAGGGAGATAGGTTTCCTCCACATATATTGACTTGTAGTGGGAGAATGTATGTGATGGGGTGCACGACCCCATCCCTCAGTTGTTAGGGAAAGAGTTAACACCTCTGCCCTGGAAGCAGCTGTAGGTGTGCATAACTAGCTGAAGAGACAAGCAAAAAGGAGTCGAGTGATGGCAGCCTAATATAAAAGGGCTTTCTTTTTGTACAGTGGGAAAGAGCTGCAGGGAATTCTGGGAGGTTCTGTAGAATCCTATGTGAGATCTGTGTGATGTCAGAGAGAATCAAGCAGTAGCAGGAAGAAGAACATAAAAATGATCATCCTGGATCAGACCAATGGTCCATCTAGCCTAGTATCCTGTCTTCCAGCAGGGTCAATTCCAGCTGCTTCACAGGGAATGAACAGAACAGGGCAATTATTGAGTCCTCCATCCCATGTCATCCAGTCCCAGCTTCTGGCATTTGGAGGTTTAGGGACACCGAGAGCATGGGATCGCATCCCTCACCATCTTGACTAATAGCCACTGATGAACCTATCCTCCCTGAAATGATCTAATTCTTTTTTTGAGTCCAGTTACACTTTTAGCCTTCATATCTTGCCCTGGAAAAGAGTTCCATGGGTTGACTGTGTGTTGTGTGAAGAATTTCCTTATGTTTGTTTTAAATCAGCTGACTATTAACACAAGAACCAATGGCCATCTGATGAAATTATGGTAAGGGGCATATAACACTGCCCTTTTCACTTTCTCCATGCACCAGTCATGATTTTATAGACCTCTATCATATCCCCCCTTAGTCGTCTCTTTTCTAAGATGAACAGTCCCAATTATTTTAATCTCTCCTCATATGGAAGCTGTTCAATACACCTAATCATATTTGGTGCCCTTCTCTGTAACTTTTCCAATTCTAATATATTTTTTGAGATGGAGGTGACCAGAATTGCACACAGTATTCAAGGAGAGGGTGTACCATGGACTTAAATAATGGCATTATGATATTTCCTATCTCATTATCTATCCCTTTCCTAATGGTTGCTACCATTGTTAGCTTATTTGACTGCTGCTGCACATTGAGCAGCTGTTTTCAGAGAACTATCCACAATGACTCCAAGATCTCTTTCTCGAGTGGCAACAGCTAATTTAGACCTCATCTTTTTGTATATATAGTTGGGATTATGTTTACTAATGCGCATTTCCTTGCACTTGTCAACATTTCATGAATTTTCTTGCATTTATCAACAATTCATGTATTTCATCTGCAATTTTGTTGCCCAATTACCCAGTTTTGTGAGATCCATTTGTAACTCTTCACAGTCAGCTTTGGACTTAACTATCTTGAGTAATTTTGTATCATCTGCAAACTTTGCCACCTCATTGTTTAGACCCTTTCCCAAATCGTTTATGCATATGTTTAACAGCACTGGTCACTGTACAGATTCTTGGGGTCCCCATAATTTACCCCTCTCCATTGTGAAAACTGACCTCTTATTTCTACCCTTTGTTTCATATCTTTTTACCAGTTACTGATCCATAAGAGGACCTTCCCTCTTATCCCATGACCGTTTACTTTGCTTAAGAGCTTTTGGTGTGCAACTTTGTCACAGGCTTTCTGAAAGTCCCAGTTTACGATAGTCAATTGGATCACACACATCCACATGTTTGTGGGCACCTTCTAAGAATTCTAATAGACTGGTGAGGCATGATTTCCTTTTACAAAAGCCATACTGACCCTTCCCCAACAAACTGTGTTCTTCTGTGTCTGGTCAATCTATTCTTTACTATAGTTTCAGCCAATTTTCCTGATATTGGAGTTAGGCTTTCTAGCCTGTAATTGGCAGATTGCCTCTGGAGCCTTTTTTAAATAATCAACATTACATTAGCTATCCTCCATTCATCTGGTACATAAGCTGATTTAAGTGCTAGCTTACATACCACCGAAGTTTTGCAATTTCATATTTGCATTCCTTCAGAACTCTTGGGTGAATACCATCTGGTCCTGGTGATTTATTACTGTTTAATTTATCAATTTGTTCCAAAACCTCCTCTGCTGACACCTCAATCAATTCCTCAGCTTCGAGGGAGAAACTTGCACCACCTAGCTTCTGTGATGCACCAACAGAGAGGACTGAACCCAGAAAGCTAAATATTATTTGTGAAACTTTGCTGACCGGGAAAGGAACCGTTCGTCATTTGTTAAATTGTAATAAACCTGACCCCCAAAATGGAAACATTATTTGAAGCAGGTGGGGTGGAAGAGTCAGAGAGCAAGCAGAGATATGACTGGCCTGGAAACCAGGGACAGGGTAGTGAAGCTCGGCCATTGTAATAGTTATAGCGTCGACATAGCCCTAAAGGCTTCAGCCACATCAGGGCCCTATTGTGCTATAGTGATTGAAAGTCCCTCCTTCAAAAAGCTTACAAGTGTCAGAGACTCCTCACTCTTTAAGCTGATTATTGATGATAACGGTAAAGGAATAATATTTGACTCAACAACAAAAATAATACTTTTGCCTGGCAAAAAGTTTTTTGCTAGGCTGCCCTTAATTGCTTAAGACTGTCTTAATGACGCTAGCCATGTGCAGATTTTAAGGAAAGCCAGAAACTTCCACCCATTGGCTAAAATGTTCTAAAAGTTAAAATGACTAGATGATTATTATCATCATTAGCATCCTCATCTGCTTTGCACTCTTAAACAAAAAATCTCTGTCTCCTGCGATGACTCCACAGTATGTCTGGATTATCACTATGTGAAATTCATCCCTCTGAAGAGGGACAATACAAGGGCCCCACACTATATAAACCCCAACTGCTTAGTCCTTATGCCGTGAAATTTCACTCCAGGGGCCAGATTCTAACACTCAGTATCACCTTATTCTGCAAACAGTTCCACTGACTTCAGTAGGGATTGTTCATGGAGTAAGGTGCTGTTCACCATAAGAAAATCATGGTCTGGTCTTGAGTTAATAACTCTCCCCTATGTACAGTTAACAACAAGGAATAGCTTTGCCTTAAAGAGTTTGTCTGGAAACTGACACAGGATCCCTTAATGAAATGTACATTCCTAATGATGTCTTTACTGAGGTCAAATTTCTCTTTTTTCCCCTTCCAATTGGCCATTTACTTCCAAACGTTAATGTATAATCCAGGAGATGCTTTTATATTCCACCATCAAGATTAAGTTTTATGCTTTCACTGGAGTGCCCAGAGATTACAGGCTGTCACAGCGAAGTGTAGGGAGCTCAACCAGGCTTCTGTACTGAATGTTATTACATTGTTCCCATTAAGTAAAACAAACTTGCAAGGCCACAGAGTCACTATGACTCAGCTTTGATCAAGATGATCCTCATGTCATGAAGCAAATATTTTCCAGTCTCATGTCTGGAAACACGCTCTAATTAGTGCTCCCTCTCAAGCTATGAGGGAAAAAAAAACATTGTAGGCATTGACTCATTTCATACACTTTTTAATCAATTTCATCTTGATGAGCTGTAATCTAATGCACTTAAAAAAGCAGGAAAGCCCCCCCTTTGTTTTACCAACTAATGGGCTGGGACTTCAAAATGCTAAGTGCTCTCAGGTCCCACTGAAGTGATTGGGAGTGGCAAGTATTCAGCACCTTGCAGGATTTGACCCATTTAGCAATATCATTTTGTGCAAATTAGACATAGAGGTTTATTATTTAATATTTATCTGACAGGTAGCACTCAGAGGCTCCAAGCAGGGGCCTCCACTGAGCTAGACTTTCTACACGACACATCCATGGTTCCTGTCTCAAAAGGGCTTATGCTCTAGGAAGCAGAGATATGGATTAGAGCAACAATGGCTACCAGAGCCCTCTGACACCATTTCTCAGTCTGCTCAGAGTTCGGGGTGCAGAGTGGGCTAGAAACTCCTGCTGAGACCAATGGGGAGGCTTCTGAAGGGATTGATCTGGAGAAGCAGTTTGCTTGGTTAATTATGAGCCAGAGCTGCTCAGCCCCCTGCTCCCAAGTGGGCAGAGACAGCCTGACAGAGGCAAAGAGACTATTGGTTTTAGTTTCAGTGTTGCGCTTTGAGTTTGGGAGCTGAGCGTGAAGCAGTGGAAATGCTCAGGGAGTTCTGACTGAGTCCCACTCCCCCCAGTGGGGCTCTGAATTTCTGCAGGATTTAGTGCATGACTAGACAGTCCCAGCCTTGAAGAGACCAGTGTACAGAATGGCAGATATCTGATCCAGCACTGGCTACTGAGAACCAGCTGAGAGCTCCACATGGCTCCAGACCAGGGAGCCAGGAGAAGAACCTGCTCCATCCAGGGTGAAGACACAGTTCAAGCTGACCAATGTTCACAGTGCTGCAGCACTCATCTCTGGACTTACCCTCAGTGTGCTCTCTGCCTGGGAAAGTGTCAGGGAGGGAGGTGGGGGTTGGAAAGAGGTGTGGGTGTTGGAGATGGGAAATTTGTTGTTTTAGTACTTAACGCTAACCCTTTCCTTCCCCAGATCTATTCCTGCTCCCAATAACATCCCCCTTTGTTATGTTGTTGTTTTGGGTGTGTCATTTCTTTGTTGGGGTTTGTATTGATGTACTTTATTGTTTCTTATGTACTGGGTTTTATGGTCCTTGCCAACAGTGGTAGTATTATTCATTTTGCCAAGAGACAGCATGCCTTGTGTGAGGAGTCACCTTGCGGGGAGGCCCCAGGCATTAAAACAAAAAAACCTAGGACCCAACCGATGCAAGGAGGGGAAGAAGCCATTCCAATGAGCAAGCACAAGGAAGGAGACTTCAGCTTCCTAAAAAAAAACTAAAAAAAAAAAAAAAGCTATTCTCATCTGCCCCGCAAGGTAGCTGTTAACCGGCTGACTTCTTATAGTCATCTTTGTGGGTCTTGAAGAGAGATGGGAATGGCCCTATGGATCAGTTCAAGGTGAGCACTCCAACAATATAGGGCAGCATGTAACAAGGCACAGACCCAGTTGTGTGAGAAACTAACAAGCAGTCAGATGAAGATGGCATCATTGGTGGAGCAGAAGAATGAATGACTGTTATTCTGTTTGTAGCTAAAGCACAGCTGTCAGACAGGAGAGCAAACAGCAGGTTACAAGCTTGTTTTGTTTCCTTTTCCCAGCCACATAACGGAAAGGCTAAGGAAAAAAATGATGAAATCTCTAAAATCATGCAAAAAAGCCCCCAAATCTAAGCCAGACACCCATGTGTACCTTAGCAAGAGTGTATTTGGGACACAGAATTTCAATGTTGGACAGTTATTTAATTATGCTTGTAGAGCATAACTCAAGCATCTTGTCAGTACCATTGATAACAGTACAGAAGCATCTATAACCATAGCATCATAGAACCTAAGTTGCCTTCTTTTAATGCACAATTTCTAGATATAGGAAAACATACACCTAGATAAATAAAAGTAGCAGAATTTATGTAAAATAATAATCTGACACTAACCTGGAACCAGGGTGGCAGCTGTAAACAATCTGGCTTTTTAATGGATGGTTTGTAGCTCTTTAAACGCCCTTGAAACATTAAAACTAAGAATGAAACTATTATTTTCCATTAATTGTAAATCATGGAATTCTGTACTGAGCCAAATTTCATAAGAAACACCTTCCAAAATGAAAATAGTCAAGAGGGGTCTTACTATGGAAATTCGCCCCGAAGTGACAAAATGATCTTTCACTTCAAGGACGAATTAGTGTACCCCCACTATTGGATATGGGCAGTCTCAACGGATGGAACTTCAGATCTAGGCTTCTGTAATACCACCAATGTAAGCCTGGACCAGGACATTACATGTGGAATAGAAAAGGTATGCGAGCCATGAACATGGTTTAGAAAGTTGTGTGGTGTCTTGAGAGATTGCTACACATATTCAAGTGATTTCAACTTGCTGGAAGTGGTGCCATAGCAAGTTGTTCTCTTCGGGTCTTGGGTGAAATCCTGGCTCCATTATAATCAATGGGAGTTTTTCTATTGATTTCAATAGACTTCAGCTCTAGTCTGGAGTGAACAAGATCCAGTAGGTATGCTTCTCTCTTCATTCAAATGCTAGGGTTATGTCATGTTCCCTTGAGATTACTGTCATTTTAAAGGATGTTTGTGTGCACTCTGACATTATATCTATCCCAGGTCCCATTTACTTGTTTTAAAACCTAAGCCATTTGTCACAGAGTCCCCGGGCAATGATCTGGAACTGCACCCTACGTAGCCTCCTTTCTGTGAGTAGACTGTCTTCAGGGCAAAAAGCTCATACGGCTTCCATCTTCCTGGGTCTGACCTTGGAGCATTCGGTATCCTCTGCCCCTCCATGCGCTTCCCACTGCGAGTCCACCCAGATGGGGTCCTGGGGAAGCCAGAGGGTCCTGCACCCTGACTTCACAGTCAGACATGATTCTTAGCCAGCCAGTAAAACAGAGGTTTATTAGATGACAGGAACACTGTCTAGAACAGAGCTTGTAGGTACAGAGAACAGGACCCCTCAGCTGGGTCCGTTTTGGGGGGCAGTGAGCCAGACAACCACATCTGCACTTCACTCCACGTCCCCAGGCAGCCCCAACTGACTCATCCTCCACCCCCTCCTCCTCTCAGCTTTGTCCCTTTCCTGGGCCAGGAGGTCACCTGATTCCTTTGTTCTCCAACCCTTTAGCTATCACCTTGCAGCGGGGAAGGGCCCAGGCCATCAGTTGCCAGGAGACAGAGTGTCGGCCATTTCTGTACACTGGCCCTTTGCTCTGCAACAATTACACCCCCTTATCCCACCACCTAGAGACTTAAGAAATGCATAGGGGAAACTGAGGCACCAATACAGTATTCAGAGGAAACATTAAGAACAGTCATTTAATTCACAATAGGTGTTTTAGGCCTGTCACTGTGCTATATGTCTGTTCCCAGCTCAGTGCTGTTTTGATGTAGCCTCATAACGGTAACCTATGAAATTTCATGGAGGGCTGTGATGGTCTAGCCCTCTAGCTGCTAGACACCATTTAGAGGGTGTCAGTGCAATTACTGTGGGCATGTAAGGTAGTACAGCTAATCCTTTTGGAGGAGAGCATCTTTAATTTATCTCCCATGAGCAACAAAGCTCTGACAGTAGTGTTGAGTATTTGGTTCTTTGAACCCACTGATCCGGGGAAGCCTACCTTATATGTACCAGCTACAAAGGTAGTGCATGTTGTTCTGGACCATCTGAGGATGACTATTTGGTGATCCTAGTGTTCTAGCAGCAGGAAGAGTTTATCCACGCACATGCTATTTTCTTTTAATTTTCATAGTAAGTAATACTTTTTATCCTTGATTCAAATATAGAGCAAATTTATGATCTAATTTTGAGATGAGAGACCACCAAATAGCTCTCCCTTGAAAGTGCAAGATAGATGATATATCAGTTAAAAAAATACTACTACATTTGGACAGACTTAAGTGACATGCAAAGGATATTGGATGATATCCTGGCCTCACTGAAGTTAATGGCAATTTTGCCACTGACTTCTGTGGGGCCAAGATTTCACCTTTTGTTTTCAAACTGGGCTTATGCCCTTTAATACTTTGTGATGAATAAAATGCCTGAAAATTCTTTCTTTTTAAAGTTTAACTCTGCCTAGTGCTGGCTTTTATTTAACCTTCAAAATATAAATTCTGATCTTTCCTGGTCAATATTAATTCTCAGACTTAAATGAAGGTGATTAATCACCAGTTTCCTTTTCCAACCAGTTTCCTTTTCCAACATGCTTGTCATTGAAATGAGGGGATTCAAAACATTTAAAAAACAGTCCGATTAAAAATCTCTGTCCCTCTCACCAAGTCAGCTTTCACTCTCGGTTCTTGTGATGCTATTATTTCACTAATTCTCCAGTCAGAGTCTTCCAAGCTACATGATAATAGAATGGAAAATGGAAAAAAAGCTGAATTAAAACTAATAAACTTCAGTCTTCTCATTATGTAATAAAGAATCAGAGAGTACTACAAGTCCAGGTTATTTTTCCTTTCCAGCTTTAATTTATTAATAAAGCTCATATGATAATGAAATCATTGTTTGGGGTTTGCCATAACTCTAGGTTCTGAAGAGTACCTCATTCTCTCTATTCAGATAGTCTACGTAATAAGAATTGCATTTGCTGATATTATTTTGAAAACTGACTCACTATTCAATTTCATCCCTGTAAAGCTGTGGATATTCCCTGTACTGACCCTGAGGGGCATTTTGATGCTGCAGGTGTGCCCCACCTTAATTTGCCTTGCTTGGGGTGGCAATTAGTTTGTTTTAACAGCCCAAGAGAAAGGCCAACCCACCACACATACTCCCCAACAAAATACTATATCCTGCTGTAATCAGACTTCAGAAAAGACTAATTACAAAAAACAAGCCATAAGGACCTCACATCAGAATCCTGGTTCAACTCTCAAACTTAAAATCCATAAAACAAAGCCTTTGACTAGACTGGTCTCTTAGAGCTTGAAAGAAAACAACCCACACTACAGCCTGCATGACTTCCTTTCCCCCCTCTCACTCAGCTTCCTGTTCCTGTTTACATAGCCTGTTTCTAAGTTGATTACACCCCAAGCTGTCTCAGTTGTTGGCTCCAGCCTGTTCCTTAAAGGGGCATTACACTTCTTCAGAACCCCATTCATGTACCTTTCTCTGCATTTTTCTGTGGAAATTCAAATAACTGTTTTCTGTTTGTACAAAACTGTGTCTAAGCACTGTGGATATTCATACAAATAGCCATACAGGCACATGAACAAATTTATTTGCTACAGATCAATTCACTGTTCATCATTCAGCATTCTCCTAGTTTCAAGTCATCCAATCAGGGCAAAGGAATTAAGCCATATGACTTACAGTAGATGACCACTCACACACAAATACATCATAGTGGTCAATTTCCAGATAACTTCTTGGACTGGACAATTTCTTGGACAAATGATGCAATGAACAAGCATGCATGATTGATGAACAATCAAGATCAGTTCCTGAAAACTCTGAAGCTCAAAAACTTGTTCCCCACTCCTTCCCCGAACAGAAGTTGGTCCAATAAAAGATATTGCATTACCTACCTTATTTCTTGAGAGATACAAGGATTGTTATAACTAAGTGCCTGAATAAGGAAATGTATGTACTTGGCCATTGGCCAGGATTCTTGGACAACCATTCACCATTAAGTTTTACAAGTAGTTAAACATGAAACACACAATGTGGACATGTACATCACTGATTTTAACCTGCTCCTACTCCCCCACCCTAAAAGAAAATAACAACCACCACAGAGCTCATGCAATACCACAGTGAATGCAGGAACAGCACTTTTGAAAGCAAAAATCTGTGTTTGGTAAGGATTCCTGGAATAAATCAACTCCATGATGCTGATTTCTTTTTGCTTACTGGTTAATAGGGTTTTTATATAGCAGTGTGCATTCATGCTGGGGCTGGGAGATTACAGCTGAATACAACGAACAGCACCAAAATCTACACCTATGGAATAGCTAATACTTTGTGAGACTCACTCAGCAGGACGACATCTTTAAAATAGCCATATCTGATGGGAAGATTAGAATGTCAAGGCTCTTTAAAAATCATTTAACCAGATTCTCCTCAGTAATTTGGAGAGTAAGGAGTGAGGGTCATCTTTGAGATGAGAATTTAGAGTCAGGAGTAGAGTATAATGCTTTGTAAGACTACAAACTGAGATTGCAGGAGCAAGCATAAAGCTAAATCTTTTTTTAGTGCTAGGAGAGCTGTGATGTGTTTGAGGATGCTGAATGAATCATGTTCAGCCTCATGATTCAGAGAGGCCTGGAAAGAGACCCTGTTTTGAATGTTTTTTTAAATATATAAATAAGAGCTTGTTTTTAATATGCAGTTAATTTTGTTATATGTAAGTTATAGGGTGCTATCCCTTTGGTTTAATGCAGAGTTGTAATATGCAGGCATGAGTAGATTTTGTACTGTGCTAGGCAGTGAGGCAGGTGGAATCTATTCCTCTGTGTTAGTTTCTTTTTAATGCTATTTTTATTATCTTTTTTTAGTAACGAATGGTATGGTCAAATCTAATGGGAACCATTCCCTCTATACAGCAACATGAACGAGCTTGAGTGAACAGCCGAAAAAGAGAAGTCAGTAAGCTCTGGAACGCTGCATATTGATGATCAGGGATCCCAGTTTTCTGTGATAACTTCCCCCCCCCCCCAATTTCTCTGATAAAATACCATTAAAAAGTGTTTTTTCTTGATTAAAATGAAATACTTTAGTTTCCCTAGTCACAATATATATAGTTATCAGTTGAACATAATGTTTTATTGATATATTTACAATTTTTAAGCAAGTTCAAAGCCTACCAGTGCCATCAGTTATTATAATAAAGTAAAATTTATAGAATTGCAATTTGTATTTCTTACATATACCAAACACTTCTCCGTCGGTATTATCAGAAAACTGTTGTTTTTTTTAAAGGCACAAAAAAGAAAGCTCCGGCTGTCAGCCCTGCGCCTCGTGCGGCGGGGCTCTTGCTGTAAGCTGAAATTGTATTAAAATATGTAGAATCTGTTTGTCCCACACAAGGTTGTGCTTAGGTTTATGTGGCCCTCCTGTGTAATAAGGTTGGACACCACTGGAATAAGTGACACTGGTACTTTCAGTAACGTTTATTTAATAGTTAATACGTTTTTATTTTTCACAAAATGTAAAAACTAAAGATTCTCTGTAAAAATCCAAATTCCAAGGTTTTCCATGGCAGACATATTGCCAGGATCCTTGTCAATGATACAATATTTGAAATTTTTTATGTGCATTTGCATTCTGGGCACAGTTCCTGATTTCAGATTACTTTCCTTTTAGCTCTAATGTGGCAAACTATCTGAAAAACAGTGATCTCCTGCTATTGTGTGCATCCATCCACCCAGCCACACAATATAGTTTGATCAAATTAATTGAACATACAATTTAAAAATAATTGACGAGATGCTTTACAAAAAATACGTAACACTGGCTTACTAAAATAAGGTAAATTACTAAATTCCAATAACTTTACCAGTGTTTGTGGAATGACCCCATTCATAGTTTTATTTTAAAATTATCCCACACCAAGGCACTGGAGGGCACAGCACATTAATTTAAAGCTGAGCTAAGGTGGCCATTACAGAAGCAGCATTAAAAGCATAATCTCAATTGAAAACCCTTTCAATTTCTCGAAGTGAAGTTGAATTGGAATTCACTAGCTCTGGCCCCCTTCCCCATGGTTTGTTGCTGGACCATATCTAAAAACAGATGGCACCTAGTTTCTTCAAGTTTAAA
Organism: Lepidochelys kempii; assembly: GCF_965140285.1. Lineage (NCBI taxonomy): Eukaryota > Metazoa > Chordata > Testudines > Cheloniidae > Lepidochelys > Lepidochelys kempii. The sequence continues at coordinate 64,354,851 of NC_136382.1, forward strand.
TGTGGCAAAAGTTTCATAACAAAAGCTCAGATTAGTTGATCCCATGACATTTCTGCCATTTGAGGCTGGCATTTAGTGGTAACATTGGGAAAGATTTTGGTGCCGCTGATTGCTAGCCAGATCGGTAGCCCAGATTCAGTTGCAAGACTCCTCTGAACTGAAAAAAGCCTTATCAGCCCATCTCTAATTTTTTACCTTCGACATGAGCATATTTTGATTCTTAAGTTCTCTTAACATCCATTCCAGTTGTGGCCAGAAAACTCCTGCTTTGTTGTGATGCTACATCATACTGTGCAGTCACAACCCACCACAAAAGCCCAATAGAGCATGGAGCCAATTCAGCTCCTATTTTTAGGCATAGGTAAGTCCAAGTTATTATGACTAATATGGACAACGCTGAATAATTTTGGATACTTGAGGAAATTTTTGCTATAGTTAATATCCATAAGAGATAAGAAAATATTGATCTGTTTTGGACAACAAGTTTCATACTCCTGTGGTTTGGATAATGGAGGTGTAACCAGTGAAAAGAAATGAACCCCAGATATCTCACAATGCTCTGTATCTCCCTCTTGCATAACTCTGAAATAATGAAGGATAGGGAGATGGCATAGAGACACGTAGCATGGAATAATCTTTTGTTTCCATTTGTGGGAACTGTGTGGGAAAATCTACCACTTTTCTTAAACTGTAAGAATGAAGCCAAAAAAAATTAATCAAAAACCATTTTTTTTTTTGCTTCTGAAAAACATAACTCTAGTTCTGTTCAGACTAAAATTGGGCCAGGTCCCTTTAGACGCTATTCCATATGTTCAACAATTCTCAATAGGCCAACTGCCTCTCTGTATTTATACAGATGCTGCTATTTGGGGAAAACCAGTTGAGCCTCACAAGTGAATTCTGAGTGCTTTTAAAATTTAAAGAGAGCCTTGTCTCTAGTGTAATTTGTGGGGACTAAAATCACCTGGAAGGATTTAAATCCATTTTTATTTCATTATCTTGGCTCAAAGCTAATTTTGGCTGCTTGCTGGGTAGGGTTGGGCGAATAATCTGTAATAAATAATGCATTCATTGAATTTTGTCACTTTTTCTATTCATGAATTTTCTGAGCAGAGTGAGATTTTCTTGAATTGGCCATTTCAAAATATGTCCATTTCTTCAGCAAATACTTCTTGCTTTGAAGATCATTCAAAAACAATTCATTACAAATTTTCAAAATACACGCTAAATCACATGGCATTATTTCTATTCCCTGATTGGTAATACAGGTTGTTGAACCATAGGTTGTTCAACCAACAAAGCATGAATTGTATGTTGAAATGTGAATTTTACAATTAAGGATTCATTTTTTATTCATATCTGAGCTTAAAATTTGCTTTATGAGTGTTCCTGCTAGTGAAACTGTATTTTCTAGAATATTCACAGAAGATAAACACATGGGACTGGAACAGCCAAATAAGTTAATTTAAAAAAAAAAAAGTAAAATATTAATGGCATTGGGAAGGGATATTTTTAGTAAATAGTGTACAAATGACATGGAGAGTGGCTACAACAGAACAAACCTGAGATCCAGTTTTTAATCGTGGGTCCCTAATATTACAACTTCTTTAAGGTATGGTTGTGACTGCACTTTAATAAAACCATGTTCTTAGATTAGCACCAGAAGGCTCTACAAGCTACAAAGATAAAAGACCCAATTCTCTATCCCAGGATGGCTGCTTCATGTAGATTCAGAGGTGCCACGTAGGGGGATTCCCCTGGTTCCATGCCATGCCTTCCTGGTCCCCCAGCATAGAGCTGGTCTCAGGAGCAGGCATGGCCAGAGCTGTGATCTGCTGATCCCTAACCAATGTAATGGCCCCAAGTTATAGAAGTCTTGAGGCTTGTTCAAAGTGATAACATTTGCAGGAGGAGACATGAAGATAGCATAGGACAATATTTTGCCAATATCCCTCCCTCTCCCCGCTACATGCTCCAGTTCTTGTACCGAGCACAGCTTGGCTGGACCCAAGAATTGGGGCCACAGGAACGGACAGCAGTCATATGAGAGCCAAGAAAACAAAGGTGTCTTCTGCTGCATAAGGTCTGTGCAAAGCTCACAACCCAGGGGAAATTTAAAAAATTCCCACAGAAATAACCCATGTACTGCACACCAAATGCCCAGGGGAGACAAAAAGTCACACAGTTCCAGATTTGGCTATTCAGAGTAGCTCCTCCAGCTACTCAGTGTTCTGGAGGTAGAACAGATTCACAGTGAACAGACACATTAGTATTTAGACAGTGTGCAGCAAGGAGGAACAACTTGGTAAATAACTTTGACTGTTTTTAATTTAGCCAAGATGTACTTATGATGATAATTCTTTGTGGATAGCTTAGTTTCTGTGAATCAGCACAGACCCAACAACAGAGGTTGTGGTTTTCACCAGTCTTGTTCATCTGGTCTAAAGATGGATGTTTTTTTAAAAGGAAAAATCTGAGTGATTTTTAGGAAAGCCTTGCACATATATTTTTTTCTAAAAGAAAATATATAAATTAAAGCCCCATATGCCCATTACCCTGATTCTTATTTCTGGCCAGGGTAACTCAGCACAACAATTGGGTGGTGAGGAGAGAAGCAAACAAAGATGGCTTCTTTGTACTTAGAGCCCAGGGGAGGGTCCCGTTCTACATTATACTCTATTGCAACAGCTGTTCAAAGACTGTTGTAGGAGCCTTGAACAGCTGTAGTGCACTCTAGCTTCTCCCTTCCTCCTCAGACATGCCTCTTCCCAACTCCAGCCACACCCCTGCAAACGGGGCTGCAGGGGAGAGAGTCAGCACAGAATCATTATGCAAACTCTACAGCACTGGAGAATCTCTCCTATGCTGGAGGTATTCCCCAGGATGGCAATCTGTTGTCTTTACATCCCCTATCCACTGGCAGAGTTGGTATATAGGGTCCGTGACAGAACCTGCAAATGGGTCAACTTTTTTTTTTTTATTATTATTAAAGAAATGTTACAATTTCAATATTTCTGTAGCAGACACTGGCTTGGAGTTTATTGCATAGTGCTACCACATTATCAGGAAGTAACATAACAGGGCGAAAGGACAGTGACTGCACTTCACTGAATGGGAATGTTTAGATAAGTTTGAATATGTATCGAAATACTTTTTTCTAAGCATACTGTAAATACTGCCTGGGATTTTAAAAGTAAGACCAACGATGTCAAAGTACTTCATTGTACATTCTCATGGGATGTGGAATGTTCTGAATTTGACAGTATCACCCATTCACCCTTTCCACTCCATATTTGGACGTATCAATTCATTTATTTTGCCAAGCAGTGGAATTACTTCTGAACATGTTCAGATCAGTATAATTAAAATAATAAGATACCTTCAAACCACTTCACAGAGTAGGTAAGCATCATTACACTAATTTAACATTTGAGGAAACTGATTCATAATGAGTTAACATTTTTTGCCAAAGGCCATACAGCAAATCCACTGCAGAGCCAAAAATAGGACCCTTCTCTTCTAATTTAGTCCAATGACCTATGTTGCCTCTACCTATAGAAGAGACTGAATTTGACTGTTACTTCAGTAGGAGAAAGTGAAAGACATGTCTTTGCAAATACTGGTGCTACAAATCAAGGAAAGACGTTTATTGAGGTGAACATGGTCTTTTCCTTTCTGAGGTCAATTGATTGATGAGTTCACTCTCACTCACCTACCATCCATAGACATGACAATACTGCTTTTGCAAGGGATCTGGCAAAGAATGTTTCTTCTCTACAGTTTATTGTCCCTGCTGTACTCTGAATGAAGATGTGACATTTCTAGCACTGGCAGCAATATCAATTGTGCCTGCTTTCCCTGTTTACAGGGAGATTTAAGAATACATTGGTGACATTTGATGGACAACATCTATCAGAAAGTAGGTGAAAGTGAAATGAAGCCAAGCCCTGAATGCTGTGTCATTTCAGCTTACACCCTGAATGCCCCCACATTCTGAACACTGAGAATTTGGCCCAGGCGCACCTCTAATAAAAAGACATGTGAGTTACAATGCACCGATTCTGATTTTAGATCATACTTGGCTCATGGAAGGTGAGCAGGATTTGGAAAAACCCTTAGGTGACCTCTTCGTTGGGTCCAATCTCTGCAGAATATTGCGTGATGGAGAAACGACTGATCAGTCTGGCTCAAAACCTTTTTTAACTTGGAACTTTGTGGTAGCTCAGCAATGTGACTTTTGTGTTCATTGACAGTCACTTTGAGCTCCAATACTGCAGGCCCCTGTTGGTCGCCGTTCCTGTGATCAATGTTTGGAGGTGTAACAATGAAACTAAAGTAGAGTGGACCTGGGGGAATCGCATCATACAAGTTTAGTTGTTAAATTCAGGTCACTGATGCAGCCTCCCTAGCTCAGTTCAGTTGCTTTTCCAGGACATAAGAATGGCAAATTCTGCAGTTATGCTAATTAAATGTTTAGCTAGGATGTAGTGTGCTACAGTCCTCCCCCCCCCCCCCCGTTTCCTCTATCAAAATGTGAATTTATCAGTGGGAGGCAGATTGAAATGTTTAAACTTGTAAATCCAAACAGCTTTCAGGGCACACTTCCCTTCTCGCCCATACTGCAGCCAAGACTTCACTATGAAAGCAATCAGCATTCTGATTAACTTTAGGTAAGCTGTGAAATAAATGTTTTGGTAGGATGTTAAAAGATTCTTTGCCTTATTTAATTTGTCTTTCATCACTATTTTCAGTAGATCTCTTAGGCACCTCTCTGGATCAGCGTTATTTGGAAACTAAAAACACATCAGAGGTCAGCACAGCCTAGCCCGCTGGGTAAAGAATGAAGTCCACAAAGGTGGCCATTGTAAACCGTGATGATATGCCAGTGTCTGTTACTGAACTAACAGGGTCACAATTTCCCCTAGTGTCTGTTCATGAAATACTAAACTCATCGGTACTGCAAGGCATGCAGCAAGGGAACAAGCAAGCCTTTAAGGCACCCAAACCCTCATCACAGAACAAGAATTAATCTCATACATTTAGGTGAAATCCCTCTGGTAAGACAGCCTGATCTGTGGTCGTCTTTGGCTGAAGCCAATTTAGATGCATTTATTTTACTGTGGGAACAGTAGCTTCTAAGACTTAAATGAGCAAATGGAATAGACTAAAGTGTAATATTTCGGAACAAGTGTTTGAGCAACATTTTAGTCCTGTGCATTTTTTCTATTGCTTCCATTTTCTGTTGCCCTTTCACAAGGGAGACAGTGGAAGCAATGTGCAAGGAATCCTGGTGTTCAGAGATTTATTTTCAAGACAACAGCACATGAAGAACAAATTCCTAGTGGTTTCACCATTTATATTTGGTAAGAGTTCCTAGAATTTCATACTCTTGCTGAAGATTTCTGCTTCTCACCAAATGCTTGGCATTTGCACACACGTCAGTTAACAAATCACTACACTGAATTTTTATTTTTCTCTAAATGCATATTAAAGCATTCCAGACTGGGCTATAAAAGCTGCCTTATTTAAATTCAGCATAGTGTTCATTTATTCCAATTACTTATAAAAGAAGCATTTCCCGTTGTTTTCCTTCTGTGAAGATATAAGGCCCATATCACAGTCTGGCAATGATCATTCCAAACCCACCATATAGATCCCTTGGGGAAGTGGTTAAATTGGACTCCGCTGGCTCAGAAAGATAGCAGCTTAATTTTTCCCTGTCCACTTCCCCCACCATTAAGGGATTTGGGACAGACTTTCTAAACAGGGTTTATGGGAGTGGTGTTCAAACTTTCAGTCACCCACCCCCACTAGTAACAGAATCTGTCTGTGCACCCACCCTCCCATCCATTACTGCACAGCCAAGGCTTCTTCAGCAGTGGAGCTTGGGCTGAGGGTGGAGCCGGGGCAGAAATGGGTATGGGGGACCACTGGTGCAGGGTGTGAACAGGAGCAGTTCTGAGGTGGGAGCCTTAGAAGCTACCAAGCCTGGGGAGGAGGCGGCTTGAGTTGAACTTTTTAATATTAATTTCATCCATTTTTTACTTTATACTGTGTGTGGATTTTATTTGAGAGCTGGTTATGAACAGCACCTGTCCACAGGCCAGTCCTGCAAATACATATGAACCCAAGTGACTTAATTCAGGAATAGTGCCACAGAGACCAATAGCATTGATCACATGAGTAAAATCACATCTGAGTAGGATCAAGCCCAGAAGATGTAACAGGTCCATATTCCCAATAGAAGAGTGGGTGGGAACTTCAAAGCTCTAAACCATTGGCTCTGGCATCACTGTCTACAGAAGAACCTTACAGCATCCAGTCCTAGCTTTGCCTGTGATAACCTATAGCTGCATCATAGAAGTTACCAATTAAACTATAGGAGGAAGCTGTACAATAAATGACATTTCATATATCAAACTGAACAACAACAGGAACATGGTACTGATAGTATTATTTACAGTCATCGCCTAGTCATTAAAAACTATTTTTAAAAACTTAAATGAAACTGCCACATAATTTCCAATGTGTGGCGCCAGAAACCAGGACTCTTAAGAGAAGTCTGCCTCCAAATACACAAGGGCTTGTCTAGATGTATCTAGATGGTATGGCTGATTCCCGCTCGGCTGTGCACTTTGTGTAATCTCTTACACTTGTTCAAAGTGAGTAAAATGATACTAGATGAAAAGGGTAGAGGTTTTCAGAGGTATAAATAACTGGGCAGCAGATAATCCATTATAGTGTTTTATTGTTACTCTTGATATAGCACTAGTGGGTGCTAACAAATGGTAGCAAGTGAATTCAGTTACTATATTATTTAGAGTAGCATATTCCCCCCACCCCTTTCCAAAACACACACTTATTTTGCCTTATTAAAAAGCTAGAAACTGAAGCCAGGATTTTCAAACATGAGTGCCTAGAGTGAAGCACCTAACCTAAGAGGCTTGCTGTTCTGAGGGGCTACCAACCTGCAGTTCCTATTCAAACAGATCGCCCAGCACCTGCAGTGAGTTTGAAAATGTTGGCCTAAGGCCAAAAATCTAACCTTTATTCTTTAGAAGTGCATATGTTATTGCTACTTATGCTAGCCCAGAGTCCTACTCTTGCATCTCACAAACATTATGATGATTTTTTGGAAGTAGCAAGAGCAAGCAAAATTAAAAAAACATGAAATATATCATCTGCAGAATTTATTTAATAGACTTTTGTCAAAGCTTTCCATGGAGCACCAAGGATGAAGGAATAACCGTCAGAAGACTAGTGACTGCTTTTAGGGATGTGTTTTATGTTGAACTGTTCCAGGACTCCATTTGCCCCTAACATCTATGGGCACTGAGCAAAGGAAATGAGAGGCAGCTTGTGACTAGGCTTGGAAGGATTTGATTTTTATAGGTAAAGGTAGGTAAAACATAGATTTCACCATACACACACACACACACACACACACACACACAAACTGACAAAAACATATTTCCATCAATAATAGTTGAAAATGACAAGTAGGCAAAGAAAGAAAATGCTGCTTTAGAACTTTTTAAAAAGTTTTGTTTAAGGATATTTGTGGTGTATATTTTGACATGTGATGTTGAAAATGTGTTTTAATAGTTATAAAACTTTAACTCTTGAATCTCAAGTCTACTGTCAAATAATTATTGCCTGACCTCCCACCCCCTGAAATTGAAAAAATGAAAGGCTTAAAATAATTATCCCTTAGAATTATACAAAAATAAAAAAATTCTGCCAGACCGACTTATGTCAATAAATATAAATCTTGTGCCATGTAAATAAAAGTATTATTTTCCTTGATCTTTTCAGCAAAGTCACAGGAAAATGAACCCTCTCTAGCAAAAAACAAAACAAAAAAAACCCCATCACCCAATGTCAGCAAGGAACCTTGTCAAAGGCTTTCTGAAAGTCTAGGTACACTATAATTAACTGGATCACCCTCGTCCACATGCTTGTTGACTCCCTCAAAGACTTATAATAGATTGGTGAGGCATAATTTCCCTTTACAAAAGCCATGTTGACTCTTCCTCAAACCATATTCATTTGTGGGTCTGACAATTCTGCTTTTTTTTAACTATAGTTTCAACCAATTTGCTTGGAACTGAAGTTAGGGTACTAGCTGTAATTGCCAGGATTGCCTCTGAAGACTTTTTTTTTTGAAACCATCATTACATTAGTTATCCTCCAGTTATCTGATACAGTGGCTGTTTTAAACAATAGGTTATATTCCGCAGTTAGTAATTATGCAATTTCATATTTGAGTCCCTTCACAAGTCTGGTGTGAATGCCATCTGATCCTGGTGACTTACTCTTCAGTTTATCAATTTGTTCCAAAAACCTCCCCTATTGACACCTCAGTTTGGGACAGGGGCTGTGGAAATTCACTGCCAGCAGAGGAGATAAGCAATGCCTTCCTGCCCTAGTGTGAGATTTGTACTCCCAGTTACAGTGCTTCTTGATGCTGTTTTTATGTCATTAAAGTTACTGTGACTGACTGACTAGTCTTTAGGGAAATAGTTTTGTTTGTTAAATTGCACATTATACACTTGAACATGCTATGGCTCATCTTTACATCCAATTTTGTTAGTTTCTTTCCAACTATGTTAACATGGCTACTACTTTTTTCCTAGTTGAGTCAATGATTGAAGAGTAGTAAGCTGCAGAAAATATACAGAAGCTCAACTTCACAGGTGAGCTATCTTCACCGTATGTAGTTCTGTCAGTGTGTCAAACTGTGACATGACAAAACACTTTAAACCATAATCTGAGATCATCCCTGAAGTGGTAACTTGAAGGGGGGGAAAAAAAGTGTGGTCATTTCAGACCACTTTCTTATCCTGAACCTCAGAGGCTAAAGTACATTTAGAAAGTCAGTCAGCATAGTCCTAAACAGAAACTGTTGGTTGTGTCAGTTGTTTGATAATTTCTTAGATGAGATTGCATTTGTTGAATAAAGACTCAAAGAAGAATTACTGTGCAGATATGCATGTATCAAAAGTCATTTGACACTTACAATATGTTAAACAATTTCTAAAACTCCTTTTAAAGAGGAATTCTCAATATGTAGGAGCTATTTTGCCAAGGTATTCCTAGTCTTTTAGAAGCAATTATGAAAAAACTGGACAAGTGTTTCTAGTTTTCTTTAAACCAAAGAATGAAGATATGTGAATTGACAAAGCTTTAATTAATGTTTCATTCACACATGAAACCCTTCATTAATAACTGCAACAGATCTCAGAAGTTCATGGCTGTTTTAAAACAGTAGCTCAGAATTTTAAATACTTTAATTTATCTTTCCGCCTTGAAAATTACATTCCTAAAAAGTGAAGAATCAGTTGCAGCCAAGTGACTTCTATCACAAACTAAGTCTACCTGAGAAGCAACAAACAATTATAATCTGAGGTATACATTTGCTCCTTGATAAACATAACTACTGCTAGTGCTAATAAGAGTTACTCACACGCCTCAAGGAGAGAATATGCCTCCAACTTGTACACTAGTTGAAAACAAGCAATATTATGGGGGGCGGAGGGGAAGGTTTTGTATAATCCAGTGACCTCTTTACCATGGTGTCATCAGGGGTTTTGAAAGGGGGAGACAAAATGTTTTCTCCCAATAAATTTTAAAGGAATTAATGGAGTCTTATTTAAAATAAATCAACTATAGGGTATTGCAATCTTATGTCTTGTTTAAGCAAAATAGAAGGAAATACTTTGCTACCATATTTATTTCTCTCTATTTATACCTGTCAAGGTTCCTTCCCCACTCTGAACTCTAGGGTACAGATGTGGGGACCTGCATGAAAACCTCCTAAGCTTACTTTTACCAGCTTAGGTTAAAACTTCCCCAAGGTACAAATTAATTTTACCCTTTGCCCTTGGAATTTCCACTGCCACCACCAAACTTTAACTGGGTTTACTGGGAAACATAGTTTGGACATGTCTTTCCCCCCCAAAATCCTCCCAACCCTTGCACCCCACTTCCTGGGGAAGGTTTGGTAAAAATCCTCACCAATTTGCATAGGTGACCACAAACCCAAACCCTTGGATCTTAGAACAATGAAAAAGCATTCAGTTTTCTTACAAGAAGACTTTTAATAGAAGTAAAGGAATCACCTCTGTAAAATCAGGATGGTAGATACCTTACAGGGTAATTAGATTCAAAACATAGAGAATTCCTCTAGGCAAAACCTTAAGTTACAAAAAAGACATACAGACAGTGATAGTCATTCTATTCAGCACAGTTCTTTTCTCAGCCATTTAAAGAAATCATAATCTAACACATACCTAGCTAGATTACTTACTAAAAGTTTTAAGACTCCATTCCTGTTCTATCCCCAGCAAAAGCATCATACAGACAGACACAGACCCTCCTCCCAGCTTTTGAAAGTATCTTGTCTCCTCATTGGTCATTTTGGTCAGGTGCCAGTAAGGTTACCTTTAGCTTCTTAACCCTTTTCAGGTGAGAGGATTTTTCTTCTGGCCAGGAGGGATTTTAAAGGGGTTTACCCTTCCCTTTATATTTATGACGATACCATATTCATCTCCATGGTATCCAAGCACATTACAAGGAACCACCTAATTGTGATGTTAATCTAACACTTTCAACTAGCAACATGAACTAACAGAAAGCCAAGCTCTGAAGCAGGGAGTAGTCCAGAAGCAGCAGTGTAAATAAGATAACAAAATTGATACAAATGGAAATTCCATATTCATTATGTATTTGGGTCACATCCTGGTCCCAAGGTCAGAAGCAGAGTAAAGAGCCTTTGTATATGGAGTCTTCACAGGGGTTAGTAAAAGATCTTCCTTGATCCAGGGGCAAGATACAGAATACCTGCAGAGCCCTTATACCTGACACAGTGCTGCAGATAACATATGCTGAACCACATGCGTTCTTGCCAGTGATCTACAAAGATGGGAACAGACTGAGTGCCACACCCCTTCCCTGAACTGTCCTTGAGCCCTTCCATACCAACACAGATAATACTGCCATAGAGCAGAGAGTGTCACTACCTGACCTCATCTAGACTAGAAAAATGACACCCCACTCCCACCCCCCAAATATTTAGATGGTTGTAGTTAACCATGCAGTCCTCCTAAGGCTGATCATGAAAAGCTAACTGGTTTTAACATCACTTTCTCTGTCTACAATAGATGTTTAGAAATGTGTTAGCTAACATGCTTTAATACACTTCTTATTTTAGATAGGCCCTGTGTGGCTGGAGCCCTTGCATTGGTGTCACTTGTCTTCAGGTCTTTCAGACCTCCTGTGATGTAGCAGATTTGGTCCATTGGAACTTGGAAGAGAAGGACATTAGAAAGACAAACAATGCTAGAAAGTCAACAGTCATGCAAGGCAGGAAGACACTAAACAGTCAGATGGAAAATGGGTAGTAAATGGGTTGCTGGAGAGCCCAGGCTTCCAGCTCTTCAGCAGTCACCTGGCAGAGAGCTGGAAGTCCTGGGACCCCCCAGCTCCAAAGTCTTCAGGCTCATGGTCCAAGGCAACCTGGTCTCCCATGGATTCCAGATTTCCAGCTGCAAGACAGCCTACCAGATGGACTCCTTTGGAGCCAGTGCTGCCTCGTGGGCTGCTGGGACTCTGGGCAGGTTGGGGAGCTTTGGAAAATGTTGAAATTAAATGCCATCTCAACTGTTTCAAAACAAAATTTCAGACGCCCTGTTCTGTGGGATATTTCATTTTTCATTCCTTTTTGGAACGAATTTTAGTTTCTGGCCAGCTCTAGTATTCACTACAACTATACGCCATCATACTTTATTCCTACTGAGACATTGTGAAGAAAGCCTCATGAATGTAAAGGTTGTAAATGTAAGAATCTGGACTCTTGTGAGTAGTAAGCATGTCTCTGTCTAAAAATACTTCACTTTTACTAATGACCTTTATTTGTCAGAGATCTTGAGCAGTGAGAGTGGGTGAGATTTATGGGTGTGTGACTGTGTTTACAAAACAACGTGCCTGATGTTTCCTAGGAATTCCTTGGAAAGAAACATTGATGTCAAACAGTCGTGTGTCTGGGAGCCAAAATGAAAGAAGAGGTTTTGAAGACAAGCCTCCTTATCATTAGAAATCAGATCCAGCTTATAATTCCATAAAACAGTATTTAAGTTCCCTTGGATATTTCAAAACTATTCTCCACCCCAACCCACAAGAAATCCCAGTTCAAACCTATTTTTCAAATGCAGAATTGGGAGAAACTCACATTCTCTTTGCATGAAACAGCACTTGGAAGAAGAGTGCATCTGTTCCCTTTTCATCTCTCCAACCCCCTCACCACGCTGCACACACAAACATGGAAACTTCCTTTCACATGCATCTTTGCTTTATGTTCTTGCAAAGACTTCTCAGAACAAAGCATCACCAGGTGCCAGAAAAAAAAAAGACACAATGCAAGTGAATTATTCCTTTCCTAGTTCTGACAACATGAGCAAAACAAGAAAATATTAGAATTGACAAATAAGTTTTGCTTCAAATCCTCTGAACTCTCCAACAGATGTTTGATGCTAGACAGACATTTTATATATGATATCAACACAAGAAAAAGTTGCACTCTGAATGCCCTCATGATCCTAGTACTTTAATCACTATAGATAAGTTATCAAAGAAGAAATTTACTCCCTAGTGGGTGCAGGGAAACCAAATCCTAGCTTGAGCCAAGACATGTTCATGGGCTATTTAAATCAATGTATTTTTTTAATTATTATTTGTATTATGGTAGATAGTAGTGGTCTCATGAACTGGTTCAGGGAGGGTATTCTATCCATCAGTAGAAGCAAGGAAAAAAGCACATGGAAATTTGTAGGAGCAAGAGGGCAAAAGAGCATTCAAGGCTGACATCTTTGGCAGAGTTGGAAGAGGAGGAAGAGTCAAGAGTGTAAGAGTGTGGGGGCAGAACTGTTTAAAGGCCTTGAAAGTGAGGACAAGAAACTTGAAATTTTATGCAATTGAGAATAGGGAACTAATACAGACATTCAAAGGAGGAAAGAAAGGAGGCCACATCAGACCTTCTTGCCAACTTTTTCAAAGAAAAGATCAAGATTTTGCTTGGCAAAGAAGGAGCGTACAGGGAAGAGGGGACAGAGCTGCAGAGAAGTTTGCAGAACTCTGTGGTCATCAGCAGAACCCAAACTTCTAGAGGTTTCACAGAAAGGCTCTGAAGAGCCATATGGAAGGAAAGCATTTTTCTTTGAAAAACTATTTTCAAACATCTATTCAAAAATAAAATGTGGAAATTAGGAGGAATGAGAACCTGGGTGGAAAGCCCTATTCTAATCCTGCCGCTGCTAGTGACCTACTGAGTGGCCTTAGAAAAGTCACTTTGTCTTTGGTTCAATTTCCATGCCTCTAAGATAAGGCTAATACTTAATTACCTGAAAGAGGTATTGTGAAGTTTAGTTGTTTGAATGTTCTATTTTATTGCTAAGTATTAATGGGCCAAATCTTTAAGAACTTGTACCACACGGAGCTGTCCAGTTTTAGACAGTCAGAAATGTCAGATAACTTTGGGCACAATTTTAAAAGGCTACAGTACCTCAACAAGGTTACAAAATCCAGGAATTGTAATAGTATAGTTACCCTCATTAATAATATTGAATTGGTGAGTATCAAATTTTCAGCATGGAGAAAACAGTTTAAAAACAGCTCAGTTTTCTGCAGTCTGACAGTATCTGCCATTTCAGAGAAGGAGTGAGAGATAAGTATCTCTCTGGGTGCAATGGTGGTGATTTGTTGCATTAATTAGTAGCAGGGGAAGTTAGGTACACTGGACAGGCTAGCCTGATATCAATATTAGAGTACAAGCATTGTGAAACTACACAGCAGCAATAACTGCTTAAAGGGCCAGCCAGGACAGAATGATAAAAAGCAAGGCATATCCCCAAGGGCTTGTTTTATTTTGTTTATTCTTTAACAGTAAAATCTGCTAATGTTAAAGACCAAAGAGACTACAGTGGCTCTGAGCCTGAAAACAAGCTCGTAATATTGCTTTTGTGACAATTCTGATTTAATAAGAGTGTTCCTATGAAAGGCACAATTCACGTTCAGGCAGGCTGTTGTGCCAGGCAAATCTGGAGAGATTTCATTTGTACAGCTTCTAGTTCACTGTACATCCACAGGCAAACTACTGTAAATGCTTTTCCAGGTGTTGTATTTATTCTACATTTGAGTTTGAATATATATTGGATATCTTTTCAGGATCAGAGTGTGCTCCCAGTTTAGCACAGGATCAGGAATCAGTCAGTCTGGTTGCCCCTAAAAGGCTCTAACTACTCCCGCATACACCTACTGAACCCGACCAACAAATTCCACATCTTACTATTTCTCAGCCATGGTGAAAAAGTACAAAAGGATTGCTGTTACAAAATGAATAATTTGCTTGAGTATTTTTTTTTAAATGAAATATGGTGAGGAACTGCCTGGTTAATTATTTCACATGTGAGTTAAATGGTGGGACCATTTGAATGAAGAGGACTGTTTAATTATTAGAGTTGGGGATTTCATATTACCTCGTCCTATAGGCCCCCGCATCTTAAAACCATAGGATCACCCACTTGTGATGCAGAAATGAGATGCCACTCACAGTAGACACATCTGTGCAGATATCCATTATGCCATCTCATACTATGGTGATCAGCACAGTCCAGTAATCCAGACAGATGAATAGATCATCAAATTAGATAAATATGATTATCTCATAGATTTCATAGAACAATAGAGTTGGAAGGGACCTCTGGAGGCCATCTAGTCCAACCCCCTGCCCAGAGCAGGACCAATCCCAACTAAATCATCCCAGCCAGGGCTTTGTCAAGCCTGACCTTAAAAACTTCTAAGGAAGGGGATTCCACCACCTCCCTAAGTAATGCATTCCAGTGTTTCACCACCCTCCTAGTGAAAAAGTTTTTCCTAATATCCAACCTAAACCTCCCCCACTGCAACTTGAGACTATTACTCCTTGTTCTGCCATCAGCTACCACTGAGAACAGTCTAGATCCATCCTCTTTGGATCCACCTTTCAGGTAGTTGAAAGCATCTATCAAATCCCCCCTCATTCTTCTCTTCCGTAGACTAAACAATCCCAGTTCCCTCAGCCTCTACTCATATCTCATGTGTTCAGTCCCCTAATCATTTTTGTTGCCCTTCGCTGGACTCTCTCCAATTTCTCCACATTCTTCTTGTAGTGTGGGGCCCAAAACTGGACACAGTACTCCAGATGAGACCTCACCAATGTCGAATAGAGGGGAACGATCACGTCCCTCAATCTTCTGGCAATGCCCCTACTTATACAGCCCAAAATGCCATTGGCCTTCTTGGCAACAAGGGCACACTGTTGACTCATATCCAGCTTCTCGTCCACTGTCACCCCTAGGTCCTTCTCTGCAGAACTGCTGCCTACCCATTCAGTCCCTAGTCCTAAGTGCAGGACTCTGCACTTGCCCTTGTTGAACCTCATCAGATTTCTTTTGGCCCAATCCTCCAATTTGTCTAGGTCCCTCTGTATCCTATCCCTACCCTCCAGCGTTATCTACCACTCCTCCCAGTTTAGTGTCATCCGCAAACTTGCTGAGGGTGCAATCCACACCATCCTCCAGATCATTAATGAAGATATTGAACAAAACCGGCCCCAGGACCGACTCTTGGGGCACTCCGCTAGATACTGGCTGCCAACTAGACATGGAGCCATTGATCACTACCCATTGAGCCCGACAATCTAGCCAACTTTCTACCCACCTTGTAGTGCATCCATCGAGCCCATACTTCTTTAACTGGCTGACAAGAATACTGTGGGAGATCGTGTCAAAAGCTTTGCTAAAGTCGAGGAATAACACATCCACTGCTTTCCCTTCATCCACAGAAGGAGTTATCTCATCATAGAAGGCAATTAGATTAGTCAGGCATGACTTTCCCTTGGTGAATCCATGCTGACTGTTTCTGATCACTTTCCTCTCGTCTAAGTGCTTCAGAATTGATTCCTTGAGGACCTGCTCCATGATTTTTCCGGGGACTGAGGTGAGGCTGACCGGCCTGTAGTTCCCAGGATCCTCCTTCTTCCCTTTTTTAAAGATGGGCACTACATTAGCCTTTTTCCAGTCGTCCGGGACTTCCCCTGATCGCCATGAGTTTTCAAAGATAATGGCCAATGGCTCTGCAATCACAGCCGCCAATTCCTTTAGCACTCTCGGATGCAATGCATCCGGCCCCATAGACTTGTGCACGTCCAGTTTTTCTAAATAGTCCCGAACCACTTCTTCCTTCACAGAGGGCTGGCCACCTGCTCCCCATGCTGTGCTGCCCAGTGCAGTAACCTGGGAGCTGACCTTGTTCGTGAAGACAGAGGCAAAAAAGCATTGAGTACATTAGCTTTTTCCACATCCTCTGTCACTAGGTTGCCTCCCTCATTTAGTAAGGGGCCCACATTTTCCTTGGCTTTCTTCTTATTGCCAACATACTTGAAGAAACCCTTCTTGTTACTCTTAACATCCCTCACTAGCTGCAACTCCAGGTGTGATTTAGCCTTCCTGATTCCATTCCTACATGCCCGAGCAATATTTATATACTCATCCCTGGTCATTTGTCCAATCTTCCACTTCTTGTAAGCCTCTTTTTTGTGTTTAAGATTAGCAAGGATTTCAGTGTTAAGCCAAGCTGGTCGCCTGCCATATTTACTATTCTTTCTACACATCGGGATGGTTTGTCCCTGTAACCTCAATGAGGATTCTTTAAAATACAGCCAGCTCTCCTGGATTCCTTTCCCCCTCATGTTATTCTCCCAGGGGATCTTGCCCATCAGTTCCCTGAGGGAGTCAAAGTCTGCTTTTCTGAAGTCCAGGGTCCATATTCTGCTGCTTTCCTTTCTTCCTTGTGTCAGGATCCTGAACTCAACCATCTCATGGTCACTGCCACCCAGGTTCCCACCCACTTTTGCTTCCCCTACTAATTCTTCCCGGTTTGTGAGCAGCAGGTCAAGAAGAGCTCTGCCCCTAGTTGCTTCCTCCAGCACTTGCACCAGGAAATTGTCCCCTACAGTTTCCAAAAACTTTCTGGATTGTCTGTGCACTGCTGTATTGCTCTCCCAGCAGATATCAGGATGATTGAAGTCGCCCATGAGAACCAGGTGTGCGATCTTGTAGCTTCTGCAACTTGCCGGAAGAAAGCCTTGTCCACTTCATTCCCCTGGTCCGGTGGTCTATAGCAGACTCCCACCACGACATCACCCTTGTTGCTCAGGCTTCTAAACTTAATCCAGAGACTCTCAGGTTTTTCTGCAGTTTCATACTTGAGCTCTGAGCAGTCATACTGCTCCCTTACATACAGTGCAACTCCCCCACCTTTTCTGGCCTCCCTGTCCTTTCTGAACAGTTTATACCCATCCATGAAAGTACTCCAGTCAAGCGAGTTATCCCACCAAGTCTCCGTTATTCCAATCACATCATAATTCCCTGATTTTGCCAGGACCTCCAGTTCTCCCTGCTTGTTTCCCAGGCTTTGTGCATTTGTATATAGGCACTTGAGATAACCCTCTGGTCGCCCCTCGTTCACAGTATGAGGCAGGATACCGGGAGGAAGCACGAGCAGGAGAGTGTGAGAGGGGAGGGCTTCCCCTCTCACACGCTCCTGCTTGTGCTTCCTCCCGGTATGCTGCTTCCCCACTTACCTCAGGGCTTTGGTCTCCTTCCCCCGGTGAACCTAGTTTAAAGCCTTCCTCACTAGGATAGGGAGCCTGCTCGCGAAGATGCTCTTCCCTCTCTTCGTTAAGTGGAGCTCGTCTCTGCCTAGCAGTCCTCCTTCTTGGAACACCATCCCATGGTCGAAGAATCCAAAGCCTTCTCTCCAACACCACCTGCGTAGCCATTCATTGACTTCCACGATTCGACGATCCCTACCCCGGCCTTTTCTTTCCACGGGGAGGATGGACGAAAACACCACTTGCGCCTCATACTCCTTTATCCTTCCCAGAGCCACGTAGTCTGCAGTCCGCTCAAGGTCATTCTTGGCAGTATCATTGGTGCCCACGTGGAAAAGCAGGAAGGGGTAGCGGTCCGAGTTTCTCTTCTTTCTTGCCTCCTTTCATATACAGTGAAACAAATAATACTGAAATTTAAATCACCATGATTACTCTTCAGAGTCAAACACATTGAGAAGAAAAGGAAAGTTTTTAGCTTTAGGAGGAATTGTCGCAGACTGTCTTTAGACAGACATATTGCTGCATCTATTTACTGTAGTTCACAGTGAGTGATATCGCTGCTAGATTTTTATAATTAAAAAGGCATGAAATAACAACTTGTTGCTCCAGTGAGAAATCCCAACTTTCCAAAGCCAATCTTCAGGGTAGTTGTAAGGCTCAGATCCCATAATGAGTTATACATAAGCAGATAGGCCTCTGTAATGGTACAGAGCCCCATTGACTTCAACAGGGATTGATCTGAGTACAAAGGGTAAAATTTTCAAAAGTGCCAATGTGATTTTGAAGCCTAAGACCCATTTTCAAAGCTGGGTAGTTGGAACTACATTCACAAAAGGGGCTTAGACCCCTCACTGTCATTGTAGGCACCGTTGAGATCACCACAACCATGTAGGCACCTAAAATTCCTAAGCACCTAAGTTTGAGGGCAAAGCTACCCAGCCATCCGAGTTCCTGCTGAACTCCATGCATGAAGTTGCTTAAACCCTGATGCTACTGAACTTCTCAGTGCCTAGCTCATGCCCCAAACCCAGCAGGATTCACAAATGAGGTATTTGCCTGTCTGTCTTGCTTGTGGGGCCCAATCCATAGGTGTGCTCAGTGCATGCCTAACCTGCATGAAAGATAGCCAAAGGCAAACAGATTGGCAGCAGCAGCTTCCAGTCCACCCAATAGCCTAAATGGGTAGAATACTCCCTGGGAAGTAGGAGACTTGGGTTTAAGCCCCTGCTTTGAGGCATGGTCACCCCCAGGCTATTGGATATTCTGAGGGGGAGGGGAGCGGTCTCAATCTCTCCCATTGAAGTTGTGCTACTTCATATAAAATAAATATATATTCACTGGGACAAAGCCACCAAGAATGACTCTACAGCACAGTGGTTAGAGCCCTTACCTGGGATAGAAGAGTCCTGGGTTCTAGGCCTTGGTCTGGCCCTTGGAATATTTAGCTATTTATACAAAATAGAACAGTTAGAATCATAGAGTATCAGGGTTGGAAGGGACCTCAGGAGGTCATCTAGTCCAACCCCCTGCTCAAAGCAGGACAAATCCCCAATTTTTGCCCCAGATCCCTAAATGGCCCCCTCAAGGATTGAACTCACAACCCTGGGTTTAGCAGGCCAATGCTCAAACCACTGAGCTATCCCTCCCCCCCAGAGATTGAGGCGCCCCCTCCCATCTCAATTGATGCCCAGGGGAGTTGAACCAGGAGCATGCACACACCAGGTGAACACCTTAACCCCCGTACCATAGAGGGCTTGGAGTTCTAAGAGGAGAGATTGAGCCAGCCCGATTTCCTAATAGCCCAGCTCCCAGGGCACTCTCCTGGGAGACCCAAGTTCAAACCCTTGCTCCAACTTAGGCAGATCAGGGATTGGAAAATAGGTCTTCTACATTCAAGGTGAGCCTCCTAACCACTGGGCTATTGGGTACGATACAGTGAGTCTTGCTCTCTCATTTTTCATGAGAGAAACTGACCTCACCTGGCTTAAACTCCTAACTTCAGGAGAGGGTTCACAGCTATGAATTCTGACCAGAGAAGTACCTCACCTCAGCATTTCCTCTAGGCTAGCTTAGGTGGCTCCCCACTCATCCTGCTGCTACCACCTACCATGTTGACCAGAGCTGGCACTTGGTCAGAATGTCACACTGTACCTGCTCCTTTTCAAGTTATGGGTATTCATTATTGTTAACTCTTCAGGGTAGGGAATATCACCTTATTATGGTTCTCATTCTCAGTTGCACTATGCCCCCTTTATGCCATTCTGGCAGCAGGAAGGGTCTTTAAAGGGTGTGGAGATGGTCTCCTGAGAAAACTTTATGCAGGGGGCCTTCCCAGTCCAGATATAGCTGGCATAAGGGATCTAAATTAGACTTATTCCCAATCTTTGGAATAGGGGGAAAATTGGCAGCAGGTAGAAGATGCTACAGGTATTTTGGATTCCCAGGGGAAATGGAATTCAAGTTGGTGCAGCCCTGAGGCTGCTCTAAATTACACTTTGAGTCAGGCATGCTCCTGCATGGCACTAGAATACAGGACGCATAAAATCGTTTACAGCCACTTTAATTCCTCACTGCCACCATCCCACTTCATCCCTGCTATTATCACAGGGATGAAGTAAATGAGAGTGTTTATAACAGCACCTGGCATAATAGGACCCTGATCCTATTTGGAATTTTTGAGAACTACCTCAGCTCAAATAAAATATTCTTACTGGCCTTGTGTTCAACAAAAAGGTTTCCTTCAGTTTTAGTTTGACTACCCAATTAGACTTCTATGGCCATGTGGCTGTGCAATGCATTCATACACAAATGATATTCTATTGTTAAAGAAATCCTGCATTCCAGTCATGAACATAGGTGCTGGAACTAGGGGTGCTTGGGGTGCAGCAGCCCCCCTGGCTTGAAGTGGTTTCCATCATACACAGCGTTTACAGTTTTGTTCAATAGCTTTCAGTACGCCCACTTTAAAAATTGTTCCAGCATCACTGGTCATGAACACTAAAGCACTTTAGCAGGGAATGAAAGTCAGGCATTTGTGTGCGTCTCCGCTCAATGTAAGTAATTAGCCAAGGTATTTAGATACCACATTTTGGAATGTGTTTATCTGAGTTGTCTCAGTGATATTTAGCACAAATTAATTCCATATAGGATAAACACATAGAAGATAGAGTAGATGGAAAGATAGTTGAGAGAGGCAGAGTTGCTGTAATCTTTAGTGGATTTGGCACAGAAATATTTGACTCAATACTGTATTTGTTTGCTAGTCAAGAGCAGTCATACTTTGTAGAACTGATTATGGATCTCACTCAATAGTTACAGAGAAAGAGTCCATTTATCCTACTCCTGAAGTCCACTATTTGAGTTACTTTCTTCTTTCATGCACACTTTGAACTACATTCAATATTACAATAAAAGATTGTGTAATTTACACACCAGGTGTAAGCAGGGGAAGACCAGCTTTACAAGTGCTTTGCACCTTGTGTATCCATTAACACTTGAGCAAACAATGTAAAATGCTATCCAAAAAATTCTCCACCCTCTTTCACTAGTGTCAAGATTTCACACCCACTTTTTTCTCCTTTTATGCCCATGTAGGTGACTACACAAGATGCAAGGCACTAGAGGCTCATTATGTTGTAGTAGTTCATTTTTCACTTGGCCAAGAAGAAGTAACAGATTTTTTTTTTCACACAATGCATAGTTAGGCTGTGGCTCTCATAGCTCCAGAATATTATTGGGGCTAGAAATTTAGCAAGATTCAAAGAGGGATTGGACATTTATATAGATAACAAGATTTCTCAGAGTTAAAGTAGCTGATGCTAACCAAAAAAGGATTGGAAGAGAGAAAATTTCACATTTCTGTGTTTAAAACAATTTTCAGTGATTCGGGATTAGGCTAAACCCTTCAAAGGGTGTGCGTGTTGAGAGAGGGAGCGGGAGAGGTTATCCCACAGCTGCCGACTTAGGAGTTTCTTGCCTCTTTGAAGCATTTGTTGCTGGCCATAGCTGTCAGAGACCGGGTAATGGCTCAGATGGACGTACAGTGTGATCCAGTATGGCAATTCATTAATCCCTAGGACACAGCACCAGCAAAAGCAACAGTAAAACGGAATTTTCAAAAATCCTCTTTCAGGAACATAGCATAGGTAGCTGGCACCCAGTTAATGGTGTGGAGATAAAAGTAGGGTATTTTCATTGCAGATAGTGCTCATATTCTGAAAATGTCTGAGTTTTGAGCATTCAAGAGGAATATAAGCTCAAAACTCCTATTATTGTGGGTTTCTCCCACAATTCTGCTCCTCATTTGAATATGTTACATCCCTGTCCTCATCTGGAAACTAGGAATGGGAATAAGGAGTCTACAGGTCTGTGTAAAATACAGTTTAGGTGCTCTTTCAGCTGCCTGATTGTGTAAATCCCCAGCAGGTTTGGATGCATTACTTCAATCTCCCACCGTTGCTTCTCCTACCCTGTGTATCCAACCTTAAAATTTTTCCTCCACCCACACCCATGTAAAGCTGCCCTTGTTTCTACTAACTTCCTAGCCCTTTCCCCTGCCACTCCAAAACCCTGATAAAAATTCTGAAGTTCCCATTTCTGCTCATACACAATCAGTTATTTGTTCAAGAGGTTAGATTTCGTTTGCAGAGTGACTGAAGACTGCACACACTGCAGGATAGCGAATAAGGGGCTGCTGCTTTAATACCTTTATTTATACCTCAAAAAGGTAGACATGCCTTGGACCTGACTCTTATTTCAATACATCACATCCACAGCCTCAGCTGGAAACAAAAGCTCATTAGGGAAGCTAATCTGGAGTCTGCAGAACTCCTGCTCTTCTGAAAATATGGACTCAGTGCTCATTGCCAAAAATCACACCCAAACCCCACTTCCCATGACAGCACAAGACATCAAGAGCATGCTGGGCACTAGACCATGACCCAAACCAACCTTTAGAAATCCCATGAGCACTCAGCCCATTTTGTGCCCCCATATGGATAACCAAATGGCTACTTGTAGTCCCATACGCATTTGAAAAGGCTGGCAAAAATAGGATGCAATACCATGCCCAGTTAATTCAACTTAATGGCTACAGAACCTGGATCAACATAGATCCATTGATTTTAGAACAGCTCTGCTGAGTTGCCCCAGCTTAAGAGCTGGTCCCTATTTAAAAGTGGGACCCATAGTAGCCTTTACAGATAACATTGATTAGTTCCACATTCCCTCTATGACCAGCAATGAATATTTAGTTGCCAGATGCCAAATACCTGGTCTACTGTGTTAAGATATCTTTTTGTTTAGAGAAGCAATCAGAACATTTTCAGCTTATCTTTATTTTAGAAATGGATTGAAGGAAAACTATATATTTTTGAAATGTTATTTACATGGCCTGCCCTGCTGAGAAAAGCAGGTTTCTATCAGTCTGGAATTTCTTCCTGGAAAATGTCTAGTCAGATTCAGAGTGCTGCTCTGTTGAAATGATTGTGTTCTTGGATCCTTTAAAAGATCTTTCAAAATGTATTTGAATCAACAGTCAATATGTTAAGGGATTGTTGGCCTAGCACTGCATAAATGGGCTAAATAAAACCCCTGAACTACAAGTGGACTTTGACCTGATACATTTGTTTCAAGATTTATATCCACTCCTAGGAAAATAAATTCAGAGCAATTATGTAAAACTGAAATACATAATGTAGAAAGAAAAAACAGGTACAGTTTGTATTCCAGAAAAAGACAGCTGGAAATGATTTCAGACATATCAGTACTGGCTCACATGAGGCGTCCATTAAGCATTGTATTAGTCAGCACATTCTACCAATCATCTGAATACAATAAACTTGGAAATATAAATAAGGATGTGGTGAGGGGCAAATGGTAAGCTTCTGTAATGAAGAATATATTTTTCTGTACAACATGTCCAGTAGCTCATGATTTACATGTTATCTTCTCAAGTATATGGGGAGGCTTAAGAAAATTTTCTGTGCTGAACACACACTGCTTTAGAGGAAATTTTTAATCAGATCATGTGCAAAATTTTCAGAAGTGCCAGTTCGAAGTTGCCTGTAATAATGTGTGAATATTATGCATTGACTTGGTTATTGTGATATTTACAGTATGAATATGTTGAATAATTCAAAAGCAAAGCTGTCAGTACATGAACCCAGGAAATGGGGGATGTGGCTCCTAATATATATTTCTTAGCAAACAATTGAGGGGCAATACAAGAACCATTTGCTTTGACGCTTTGCTGTGACCTTCTACTGGGCTTCTCAAGCAGGTTGCCCCAGGAGTGACTCAGTCCCTACGAAAGGAGGGGGGTCAAAAAGATTCAGAAAAGTTTAAACAGACACTGCTTAAGGGAGGGAGGGAGACTTCTGAGACCGACAACCCTGAGCCTGCTGAGTTGAGGGAGATTTGACTGTCCAGGACCCCCATCGGGAGGATGGTTCAATGCTAGATAAGAGATGTGCGTGTAGACTTTTTGTAGTTTTAAGATCCTTTTCTCTGAAATGTTAAAATACCAAATACTTTGCTTTAAAGGAGGCTGTCAATCACTAAAATTGACTGCTCACAGCTCCTGAAGGGAAAGTAGCTCAGGTGCCCGAACTTAGTCAGACCAGCTGGGTAAGAACTGTTACTGCACAGGGTACTGCAGCTGAGAACATAAGAATGGTCTGACCCAGTATGGCCAATGCTCCATCTAGCCCAGTATCCTGTCTTCGGACAGTGGCCAGTGCCAGATGCTTCAGAGGGAATGAACAGAACAGGGCAATTATCGAGCAATCCATTCTCTGTCGTCCAGTCCCAGCTTTGGGCAGTCAGCAGCTTAGGGAGACCCAGAGCATGGGGTTGCATCCCTGACCATTTTAGCTAATAGCCATTGCTGAACCTATCCTCTGTGAACTTATCTAATTTTTTTTTAAACCCAAAAAGAAGAGGAGTACTTGTGGCACCTTAGAGACTAACCAATTTATTTGAGCATGAGCTTTCGTGAGCTACAGCTCACTTCATCAGATGCATCCGATGAAGTGAGCTGTAGCTCACGAAAGCTCATGCTCAAATAAATTGGTTAGTCTCTAAGGTGCCACAAGTACTCCTCTTCTTTTTGCGAATACAGACTAACACGGCTGTTACTCTGAAACCTGTTTTTAAACCCATTATACTTTTGGCCTTCACAACATCCCACTGTGAGCTCCATAGGTTGACTGTGCATTATTAATTACTATTATTTTTAAACCTGCTGCCTAGTAATTTAATTGGGAGATCCCTGGTTCTGGTGTTATATGAAGAGGTAAACACCACTTCACTTTCTCACACCAGTCATGATTTTATAGACCTCTGTGCTATCCCCCCAGGCATCTCTTTTCAAAGCTGAACAGTCCCAGTCTTTTTAATTTCTCCTCATAGGGAAGCTGTTCCATACCCCTAACCATTTTCATTGCTCTTCTCTATACCATCTCCAGTTCTAATATATCTTGTTTTGAGATAAGGTGACCAGAATTGCATGCATTATTCAAGGTGTTGGCATACCATGGAGCTTTATAGTGATATTATGATAGTTTCTGTCTTCTTATATATCCCTTTCCTAATGGTTCCTAACATTGTTAGCTTCTTTGACTATGCTGCATATTGCGTAGATGGAGTCATTGTGGGTAGTTCTCTGAAAACAAGATCTCTTTCTTGAGTGGTCACAGCTAATTGAGACCCCAACTTTTTGTGTTTATGCTTGAGATTATGTTTTCCAATGAGCATTATGTTGCACTTACCAATATTGAATTTCATCTGCCATTTGTTGCCCAGGCACCCAGTTTGGTGAGATCCCTTTGTAACTCTTCAGTCTGCTTTGGACTTATCTTGAATAATTTTATATCATCTGCAAACTTTGCCACCTCACTGTTTACCACTATTCCAGCTCATTTATGAATGTGTTGAACAGCACCAGTCCCAGTACAGATCTCTTGGGTCCCCTGCTATTTACCTCTCCCCACTATGAAAACTGACCATTTATTCTTCCTCTGTTTCTTATCTTTTGCAGTTACTGATCCATGAGATGACCTTACCTCTTATCCCATGACTGCTTACTTTGCTTAAGAGCCTTTGGTGAGGGACCTTGTTAAAGGCTTTCTGAAAATCCAAATACACTATGTCTATTTGATCACCCTTCTTGACCCCATCAAAGAATTCTAATAGATTGGTGAAAATGATTTGCCTTTACAAAAGCCATATTGACTTCCCCAATAAATCATGTTTATCTGTAAAAACAAAGAGGAGGCCGGTGGCACCGTAAAGACTAACAGATTTATTTGGGCATAAGCTTTTGTAGGTTAAAAAAAACACAACAACCAGCCAGATGCAGGGTGTGAAAATTACAGATACATGCATAAATATACTGGCACATAAAGAGCAGGGAGTTAGTTACCTTACAAGTGGAGAACAGAGTTGAGAAGGCCAATTCAGTCAGGGTGGATGTGGTCCACTCCCAATAATTGATGAGGAGGTGTCAATACCAAGGCTACCCCTCTGACACTTGTGCCACCAGTCTCCTCGTTGTTTTTGTGGATACACACTAACACGGGTACCCCTCTGATACTTGGGGCCATGTTCATCTGTGTGTCCGATAATTCTGTTCTTTATTATAGTTTCAGCCAATTTGCCTGGAACTTAAGTTAGGCTTTCCTGCCTGTTACTGCAAGGAGCGCCTCCGGAGCCTTTTCAAAAAATTGGTTTTACATTTGCTATCTTCCAGTCATCTGTTATGGAGATGGATTTAAGCAGTGGGTTACATAGTTCTGCAATTTAATATACGAGTTCCTTCGGAACTTTTGGATGAACACCATCTGGTCCTGGTGTCTGATTACTACTAATTTATCAATTGGTTCCAAAACCTCCTTGTCATAAATATAAAGGGAAGGGTAAACCCCTTTGAAATCCCTCCTGGCCAGGGGAAAGCTCCTCTTACCTGTAAAGGGTTAAGAAGCTAAAGGTAACCTCGCTGGAACCTGACCAAAATGACCAATGAGGAGACAAGATGCTTTCAAAAGCTGGGAGGAGGGAGAGAAACAAAGGGTCTGTGTCTGTCTATATGCTGGTCTTTACCGGGGATAGACCAGGAATGGAGTCTTAGAACTTTTAGTAAGTAATCTAGCTAGGTACGTGTTAGATTATGATTTCTTTAAATGGCTGAGAAAAGAATTGTCCTGAATAGAATAACTATTTCTGTCTGTGTATCTTTTTTGTAACTTAAGGTTTTGCCTAGAGGGGTTCTCTATGTTTTTGAATCTAATTACCCTGTAAGATATCTACCATCCTGATTTTACAGGGGGGATTTCTTTATTTCTATTTACTTCTATTTTTTATTAAAAGTCTTCTTGTAAAACACTGAATGCTTTTTCATTGTTCTCAGATCCAAGGGTTTGGGTCTGTGGTCACCTATGCAAATTGGTGAGGCTTTTATTCCAACATTTCCCAGGAAAGGGGGGTGCAAGTGTTGGGAGGATTGTTCATTGTTCTTAAGATCCAAGGGTCTGGGTCTGTAGTCACCTAGGCAAATTGGTGAGGCTTTTTACCAAACCTTGTCCAGGAAGTGGGGTGCAAGGTTTTGGGAAGTATTTTGGGGGGAAGGACGCGTCCAAACAGCTCTTCCCCAGTAACCAGTATTAGTTTGGTGGTGGTAGCGGCCAGTCCAAGGACAACGGGTGGAATATTTTGTACCTTGGGGAAGTTTTGACCTAACCTGGTAAAGATAAGCTTAGGAGGTTTTTCATGCAGGTCCCCACATCTGTACCCTAGAGTTCAGAGTGGGGGAGGAACCTTGACACTCCTCTACTGAGACCTCAATCTAGAACAGTTCCTCAGCTTTGTCACCTAAAAAGAATGGCTTGGGCGTGGGAATCTCCCTTTTATCCTCTGCAGTGAAGACTGTGCAAAGAGTGATGCCACCAGGTGCAAGAGTGAGAGAATTGCATGATTCCTCCCTGAGAAAGGTGATGAGACAAGGCCTGAGGCCTGATACCTGAGGAGGGTGCACTCAGAGACCAAAAGAGATGACAGAGATATAGTTAGTCCTATAACTATGACAGTGCCTAAGCTCCATTTTCAGAAGTGAATTGGGCACTCAGGGTCAGATTTTTCAAAGATATTTAAATAGGCTCCTAGTGGGATTTTCAAAAGCACCTATCTGCATCTTTAGCCACCTAAATACCTTTGGAAAAAAACTAGAGATAAGGTGGGTGAGATAATACCTTTCCCAGACCTGAAGAAAAGCTCTTTGTAAGCACGAAGGCGTGTCTCTTTCACCAACAGAAGTTGGTCCAATTAAAGATATTATTTCTAGCATCCTGAGACCAACATGGCTACAACAACACTGTAAATGAAAAATCTGGCCTTAAGGCCATTTTTAAAATGAAATTTTGAAAATATTACCCAATGGCTTTATAATGTACACAAATGGACAAATACATAATATCACCAAATTCACATCAAATAATGATATGAGGAAGAGGCTATATTCCGCTCTGTTACTGAACTTTATTTCTGAAGAAACATTCAGAAGATAAGAGTAGATTGTGCTGATGGCTAGCCCAGTGTGGCCCTGTTTTAGCCTTCAGGTGGTGCAGAATAACTCCTCTGCATGCCAGTGTCACTCTGTGGGTTGATGTGTAGGGGAAGTGGTGGGGTCATGTCCCAGCCCCTCTCTGTATCTGAGCTAAACTGCCCCACTGGGGGCTGACTTTATACCACCTATTCCTGGTGGCAGCAGGAGTAGGGGGAAGGCTTCTTGTGATCTCTGCCAAGTCATCATTAGTCATTAGTTGGTCCACATAAGCAGCATATGCGTGTACTACTATTCACACCACTTATTAAGCGTCTGTTAACATTTCCATTAAACTCCTTTTCAGCTGTTTATGAATAGAACACTGAGCTTAAACTTGACATAAAAAGTCTCAGTGTTTTATCAAATTATTTTTTTCTAATAAAAACAGCTTAGTCATTGTAAGGCAGGAATGTAACTTGCCATCCTCCCTTGCTTCTCCAACAGAAGTTTTCCTTTTTGGGCTGCTTCTTTGTGCTCTTAACTCAAAAGCTATTTTTGAAATTCAGGTTGATCATAATGCAAACTAGAGTTTAAAAATTTGTAAATGGCTAAATTAATCTTGTTTGAAAATTAATTACTAGTAGTTATAGGAGGAGTGAATACTTGAAGACAACCGGTTGGCACATAGATTGAAGATTTTCCTAGCAACTACATCCACCTCTTTCTATGTAATCCCTGAAGGGAATGTTGAACTCCATAGGGAGGCCAATTTTCAAGAAGCATTACTTAAGTGTGGAATCCACCTTACAAGAGAAAAGCCACTTGTCTCTGAATTTTTGAGTGAGCTTTTATAATGGCTGGAAGCAGGCTCTGTATCAGGAACAGCACAGCCAGTTTCTATAGTTTCTGGACTGAAGTGCTTTCTCTCACTTCCCTGCTCTCAGAAAGCCAGGGATTCCTGTTACATCAGCATCTTGAGGGGTTTCAAATGCTATGACTAACTATGTGCCTCAGTAAATATTTGCACTCCCTGTTGGTGACCCTGCTGGTGGAGTTTGAAGCCTGTCCTTCAGACACCGAATCAGAAAATCCATCTTCTTCATCTTGTTGAGAGGCTGGGGGCTATTCTGAAACACCCCAAAGGGATGGGGGGGCCAATCCAGACATCAAGGCCCTTTTCTGAAAGAGAAAGTATTCACAGATCAAACAGACAAGTCTTGGGAAGTAGTAGAGAGTGCAAGAGGCCTCAGGACAGCCCCTCAGATTTCTCAGTGAGGAAAGGACTAACCTTTCAGGAAAGGCTCAGTAATGTGCTTTGGTACTTAATGGAATAGGGGCAAAGAGATCCATTATTGCAACCCCTACCACCTGGAATCATTTATCCACCTAATGCTGCTGTGAGGAGGGCCTCTGACATTTGAGTAAGGTGAGTGGACCGGTTTTTTGTCTGCCACAGCTCCAGAAATTACTGCAGATGCTGACAAAAGAACAATTCTTTCACCTAAGTGTGCAAGGGGAGACTCCTCACAATGAACAGCAGAAATTGCTTAAGGCATCTATGAATAAAGCACTGCTGCAAGAAGCTTAACTTTTGTTCCATGTCTCTGGAAACAAATCTCCCCAGAAGTGCCAAAATGGCAACCTGACAGTCACAGACATCAGTGTCCTACATGTGGTTTCAAGTGAGGCAGGAATATCCTGGATTATGATTCTCCATGTTCTTGCCTCTCAGAGGCAAAGAGGAGGAGGGAGCCATGAACCAAGCCACAGACCGCATTGTAAATAAGAACTAAATAATTCACTCACAGTTACTTGTTCCTAAGCTGTGGTGTCCAAGTTCCCAATGATGGTTACGAGGAGAATTGTTCTCAGGAACCTTTGTTCCAGTGTGATAAGATGGTGGGATAATGTTATTGCTAGTGCTGTGAGCCTGGGGCCTTCCACAGGCTTTGGAAATCCCGCCACTCTATTTTTAAAATCTTTCTCCAACATCTTGCCATGGCCTCAAGCAGCAACTTGCAGCCTCTCATTCAATGTGACAGAAAGCTTTCTGAGCAAAAGTAAGGCAGCTTAGCAAAACCCAACCACAAGAGGGCAAATCACTGAGAAATCAGTTGCCATTTAATGCAATTCCTTTTTTGCTACAAATCTCTGTCTCCCTATGGCATGATGTCAGAGGTCAGGCACATGCAGGGAGAGGTAGAACTATACTGCTGACTTATGCTTGAAGCCAGATCACTGGGGCTTATTAGCTCCAATTCAAAGTATACAAGGATTTTGCTCCTCAGTGAGGGTGAAGGAAAATTAGAGGTAGGATCAGAAGTTCCTTGCAGGGAAAAAAACTAAGGAATAAACTGAGCTCAGGAGTTTGGGGGAGATCTTCAACACCGTTATGTTCTGTAAACTGATAAACAGTCTCAGTGGACAGGCTGCCTGGCCTGATGTGCTGGAAACAAAGTAATGGAGTCACCTGGCAAGACATGTCCCATTTTCATGGCTTTAACACTCACAGCCCACTAAATATCCTTCTACAGCATTGTTCTTGCAACTTTCTTTTCTTAGGTCCATCATTAGGTATAATGTAGGTTTATCTGATCTCATGAGAATTGGAGTAAGTAGCATATCACTCTGTCTCTTTACAAATTGTTGTCTGGCTGAACCAGAAAAAAGTCAGTTTAGATATACCCAGAAGTTCAGATGCTACTCTAAGTCTTTCGAATCTTCATAACAGAGTAGGAAGTTTGAATAAACCAGCTTTCTTTGCATCATCTGGCATTTCTGTTTCTAGAAACATGATACACTGGGGTGATTAAATTAATATATAGGTTTTAAATTAACCAACCAGCCTCTTTCAAGCTTCAAAATTGGGGCTATATTTGGAATTGTTTTGTGATGATTCAGGGCAGTTCTTACTTTTATCTAAGTGAGTGGACAAAGCTTTGAAGGAAGTTATATCAGAATTAACTGAATAGAATGGTAGCACGAATGAAATGTAGTAACATAGTCTCTGAAGCATCTTTGCATCTCATCTGAGATCACTCTCTATACGCTCAGGTGCATACACTCACCTGACTAATTATTTGTGCATAGAAAATTCCTAACAGAATAGGTCACAGGTCAGAAATAATCATCATCCAATCAAGATACAATAAAATTTATGCTGTGGCACTCTGCAGCCACAGGCAACTCCCACATGATCATCTCTCTCTCTCTCGTCTCAATCTTAATCACTTGAACAAAAAGAATTCATACGCATTTTCTTCTTCTTGTGTACTCTTGTACTATTGTCTTATATTCAGGAGCTTTAGCCTGAGTTTTCCTTCACTCAATACAGATATACCAGAAGCCACAAATTTCTGAGCACTAAACTCTAATTAATCCTAAAGCAATTACTTGCTTCAGGCCCAGATTCAACTCCCACTGAAGTCAGTAGGAGTCTTTCCATTAAACTTCAAGGAAAGATGGATCAGGCCCATATTGATGGACAGATCACACCATTTCTGAGCTATCCATTCCTAAAATGAATTTAAAAGTCTTAGTTCTAATCCACAAGGCCTTTAGCAATCTTGTGGTGGGGTATCTCAAAGACCATGCATCCATCAGGAACCCACCAAGACAGATGTGTTCCATCAGGATGCTACAATTAGAAAGGTCAAGATAAGGGTCTTGGGTACAAGGGGAAAAACAAACAAACACACCCACAACACACAATACCACACACATCCAACCCTAATAACGAGAGAGTATAAAAGGAGTTTGACCCCAAGCCTCACTGTCTTCATAGCTAAATGCAAGGGTTCCCTCTCTGATAAAGCGTTCATGCCAGTACCAACTCACATGCTTACGAAAGGGGAAGTTGGAGGTAAGGAGAAATGCACCGAAAGGAAAAGAAAATAGTGAAGAAAATGGAAACCCAGGAAATGGGGTAAATCTGTGACAACATAGCCCCTTTTAGGGATCTTTTAATACTATCATTACCACCACTGTTGGTATTTCAAGAGCACAATCACAAACACCACAAAGTACCTAAAACAGTGAGAGAAATAGATCAGTCATAGCAGATTTATCAGGCATCCTATGAAAAAGTTGTAGTGGGAGGAGAAATATGTAGCAATCACAGCAGAACTGCAAAAGCACAATCAAGCCTTGTATCGGTGCATTTTTTTAAAAAAAAGGTTTATAGATTTTTGACCTATACTATGTAGGCCATTAAAGCTACCAAGACAGCTTTAGAGATCAAATATTAGAGATTTACACCAAATTATATAGATGTCTGAACACAAGTTATCTATACAATTGTAGTTGAGCATGGCCATAAGTACCCAATTTACACTGGCACATTACTGGAGTAATTGTAAAGTGAATGCTAGTTCTGTATGTCTACAAGCGTAAGCATTTTGCTGCTATTCAGTCTCCAAGATCCTATCCATACTAGTTTTGAAACCACACTAACCAAAGACTGCTTCAACCCTAATAATGAGAGATCCTGATTATAACCCATTAGGGAAGGCTAGAATCAAAGAATGCTATTAGATACACTTCATACAGTCTATTAGCTTTCTCCTTATGTTGAACAACTATATCTTAGTTTGTACACAACAACAAGTTGTTTCTTCCTAGATTTTACAACATGATGGCAGTTTACATTACAGAATCTCCTAAAAAAGGATGTATTAAGTGTGTAGTTGAACACTAATTGAAAAAAATTATTAAAAACACTGTAGTATATACATACAATAGTTTGATCTACTAACTAGTGCTGAGGAGGGGGTGGAGAGAAGGAGTCAATAACCACAAGCAAAGAAGTTTCACAATACTGCACATATTGATGAGAGTTCGTGTTACCAGATGTATTAGGTAGGGAACCAGGGATTTGAATTGGACTGTTTATGAACTCAACGATAAAACTTTGGTAAGTATCCAAAAGAAACAGTTCCACTCACATTCTCCCTTTAGTTAAATCAATAACTTGTCCCCAGAGCAGTTCTGAATTTAATTTGCTAATTAGACTACAGAAGCAAGAACATTAAAGGAATGCAGTTGTATATAGCTGATAATATACTCATACTAGGTATTGGAAATCAAGAAGGCATGAGTATGCACTTGGCATGATGTAGCCTGAGAACATTAACTGCATCTGATGCACAAGCTTAACTATGTTTACCTATCAAATAAGGAATTAAAGGCAAAAATAATGGGTTATGATTATGGACAACAGAAATCTGTAGCAATTTCCTATAAAATGTACAGAAATTCTATAGACTTCTTTTGTTTTCCATTCTTCTAGCCTTACCAACACCAACTATTGTAAGACATGAGGGTGGATGGGTTCCAAATAATATTTATTTTATTAAAATAAACTGATCTGGCTACGGCTGGACCAATTTAAAAAACTCCACAAAAAATCATAACCCACAAACTACACCAGAGTAACCTAGTACTTCTCAACTGATGGCAATATAAATAGCACTTTTCTTCTAATTGTTAATCAGACTAGCAACTGTGTTAATTTGAATAATTAGAATATATTATATACTGTAGTATTTGAGTATTTGCATTTCCAAAATTTTTGTAACATTTGTATTTTGTGTAAAATAGATTGTCTTATGTACATGTGTACCACAGCCCTCTGCAGCATGGAATATCAGGCTTAATCCCTCACATGTTTCAAGTTTGTAATGGCCTTGCCTTCAAAAATGGATACAAGCAACCCTCAAAGTCATTTTCCCACTGGCAGTTTGTAAGTTCCATGACAGAGTGGCAAGTATGAGATAAGTATCCTAAGGCCATAGAGTGAGTCAGTGGCAGAGGATGGGATCAGCACTCATAGCTTCTGGCTTCTCACTCCTGGACTCATTCTTCCCAGTCACACTGCTGCTTGAAGTGAGTGATCATCAACTAAAGCTTAAATCCCAGGATGAAAGTAACTCTGAAGACTGACTGTTACAGGGGCTGGCTCTGGCCCCGGGAAGGGGTGGGGCCTCAGGCGGAAGGGGTGGGCCTGGAGTGAGCATCCCCCAGCCAGCCCTTCCAGGCTGCCTGGCCTGCGCTGACCGGGGCTCCAGAGGCGATTTAAAGTGCCTGGGGCTCTGGCCGCTGCTGCCTTTTTAAATTGCCGGCCCCAGGGCAGCTTCTCCCTTTGCTGCCCCTCCCCGTCCATCAGCAGCCGGGGCAGGGAACGGGCAACAACGTTAAAGTGCTTTGAGCAGCGTCCTTTGCCGTCTTTAACGGCTTTAACGTCACTCCCCCTTTTCCCCCCCAAGCCCTGTCGGTGGCCCTGCCGGCACGGCCCCTACTGGCAGGGCCGCTGACAGGGGAGGCAAAAGGGTAGGGATATTAAAGCGCTGCCGCAGCAGCACTTGAATGTGGGCTGCGTACGGGCCAGTACCGGCTTCTTACTGGTATGCCGTACTGGCCCGAACCGGCTCACTTCCACCCCTGCTTAAATCAGTGTGGGTTCAGGAGTCAATGTGGAAGTTTCACGTGTCTCAAAATTATGTGCATAATTTAAGGCGTCTATAGACATGTTTTGCAATGCCATAGCCTATTCACCTGTTACTCATTAGGAACATGTATGAAATGGTATAGCTAGAATGGAAACAAAACCCATATCCTCAAGCTCCCCCCCCCCCCCCCCGTCGCCCCCCACACACACAGGGGAAAGATTTCAGTCTTTAAGCACATATAGTACTAGGCTTCCTATCCTGAAATACTAAGTCTTAGACAGTATTCTGATTAATCCTTCAGGAGGAGAAGTAGCTAATTAGGCCAGGGAGAACAACTTTGCATGACGTGCCGAAAAAAATACCAGGTGGAAATAACTGTGCAGAGAAGTGACAAAAAAATAGAGAGGCAAATAATGTCTGAACTCATCATGGCATTTCTTTTCCTCTGCTGGACCCAGCCATGAAGTGGATCAGGAGCCATTCTGTGCAGTCTACCACTCTATCCTGGCCATTCTGAGGATTGGTCAGGCTAGTGGCATATGGGATGCTGAGATGTATAAGGACCCAGCAGACATAAACTTACAAGGGTTTATTAAGCTTTATCTAATAACAAAGTATGCCATTTAGTTTAAGTCTGCAACTTGGCAAGACTAAACTGCCTCAGTACACACCTTGTAATAGGTCTATGCTTTAAGTGTGTGGAAAAAAAGGACAGCTGCACTTTTCATAAGCATAATTAATTCTGTTGGCTGGGCAGGGGTGTGGCATGACGACACTAGAGATGAAGCCTGAAGAAGGGATCATCCCTGCCAGTGCCATAGTGTTCACTACAGGACACTGTCCTGTCCAGTCTAGCTTTTAGAAGTCCCAACTGAGAGAACTGCAATCATGTCCTCTGAGAAGCTTGATAAACCCTGCCTGAGCGTGAGGTGTTTCCCCTGATTTTCAGTCTACTTTTAGCTCCATGTACCACATCAAAAATTTTCACTTCCTTCTTGGTGTTTACACCCTTAAATATTTGTCCCCCTCAGCTGCCACTCATTCATGCTATACATGTTTAAGTCTTTGTCCCAACTGCCTGATAGTACCATTGTTAATGCGTCAACTCATAGATTCATAGATTCATAGATATTTAGGTCAGAAGGGACCATTATGATCATCTAGTCTGACCTCCTGCACAATGCAGGCCACAGAATTTCACCCACCACTCCTAAAAAAGACCTCACACCTATATCTGTGCTATTGAAGTCCTCAAATTGTAGTTTGAAGACCTCAAGGAGCAGAGAATCCTCCAGCAAGTGACCCGTGCCCCATGCTACAGAGGAAGGCGAAAAACCTCCAGGGCCTTCCAATCTGCCCTGGAGGAAAATTCCTTCCCGACCCCAAATATGGCGATCAGCTAAACCCTGAGCATATGGGCAAGATTCATCAGCCAGATACTACAGAAAATTCTTTCCCGGGTAACTTGGATCTTACCCCATCTAAAAACCCATCACAGGCCATTGGGCCTATTTACCATGAATATTTAATTACCAAAACCATGTTATCCCATCATACCATCTCCTCCATAAACTTATCGAGTTTAATCTTAAAGCAAGATAGATCTTTTGCCCCCACTACTTCCCTCGGAAGGCTATTCCAAAACTTCACTCCTCTGATGGTTAGAAACCTTCGTCTAATTTCTAATCTAAATTTCCTAGTGGCCAGTTTATATCCATTTGTTCTTGTGTCCACATTGGTATTGAGTTTAAATAATTCCTCTCCCTCTCTGGTATTTATCCCTCTGATATATTTATAGAGAGCAATCATATCTCCCCTCAACCTTCTTTTAGTTAGGCTAAACAAGCCAAGCTCCCTGAGTCTCCTTTCATAAGACAAGTTTTCCATTCCTCGGATCATCCTAGTAGCCCTTCTCTGTACCTGTTCCAGTTTGAATTCATCCTTCTTAAACATGGGAGACCAGAACTGAACACAGTATTCCAGGTGAGGTCTCACCAGTGCCTTATATAACGGTACTAAAACCTCCTTATCCCTACTGGAAATACCTCTCCTGATGCATCCCAAGACGACATTAGCTTTTTTCACAGCCATATCACATTGGCAGCTCATAGTCAACCTATGATCAACCAATACTCCAAGGTCCTTTTCCTCCTCCGTTACTTCTAGTTGATGCGTCCCTAGCTTATAACTAAAATTCTTGTTATTAATCCCTAAATGCATGACCTTACACTTCTCACTATTAAATTTCATCCTATTCCTATTACTCCAGTTTACAAGGTCATCCAGATCCTCCTGTAGGGTATCCCTGTCCTTCTCTAAATTAGCAATACCTCCCAGCTTTGTATCATCTGCAAACTTTATTAGCACACTCCCACTTTTTGTGCCCAGGTCAGTAATAAAAAGATTAAATAAGATTGGTCCCAAAACTGATCCTTGAGGAACTCCACTGGTAACCTCCCTCCAACTTGACAGTTCACCTTTCAGTAGGACCCGTTGTAGTCTCCCCTTTAACCAATTCCCTATCCACCTTTCAATTTTCCTATTGATACCCATCTTATCCAATTTAACTAATAATTCCCCATGTGGCACAGTATCAAACGCCTTACTAAAATCTAAATAAATTAGATCCACTGCGTTTCCTTTATCTAAAAAATCTGTTACTCTCTCAAAGAAGGAAATCAGGTTGGTTTGGCACGATCTACCTTTTGTAAAACCATGTTGTATTTTGTCCCATTTACCATTGACTTCAATGTCCTTAACTACCTTCTCCTTCAAAATTTTTTCCAAGACCTTGCATACTACAGATGTCAAACTAACAGGCCTATAATTACTTGGATCACTTTTTTTCCCTTTCTTAAAAATAGGAACTATGTTAGCAATTCTCCAATCATATGGTACAACCCCTGAATTTACAGATTCATTAAAAATTCTTGCTAATGGGCTTGCAATTTCTTGTGCCAATTCTTTTAATATTCTTGGATGAAGATTATCTGGGCCCCCCGATTTAGCCCCATTAAGCTGTTTGAGTTTCGCTTCTACCTCAGATATGGTGATGTCTACCTCCATATCCTCATTCCCATTTATCATGCTACCATTATCCCTAAGATCCTCTTTAGTCTTATTAAAGACTGAGGCAAAGTATTTGTTTAGATATTGGGCCATGCCTAGATTATCCTTGACCTCCACTCCATCCTC
The DNA here is from genome assembly GCF_965140285.1 of Lepidochelys kempii. Lineage (NCBI taxonomy): Eukaryota > Metazoa > Chordata > Testudines > Cheloniidae > Lepidochelys > Lepidochelys kempii. The sequence goes on from NC_136382.1 coordinate 64,392,736, forward strand.
AGTTTTTAGCGGTCCCACTTCTTCTTTCTTTGTTTTTTTCCTATTTATATGACTATAGAACCTTTTACTATTGGTAAGTAGGAAAGGACCAGGTCAACTCACCAGCAATTTGATGAGGATTGGCTTTTTCATCAGATACAGCCTCTGCATTGTCTCTCTCTGAGGGCTCAGCTACAAGAAAACGTTGAACTAGTATTACATAAATCAGTCTTTGAACCAGTACAAGAAGTTGTATGCATGCGTTTATTTCAGTATAAGAGTGACTTATGTTGATTTAGTTAAACCTCTTGTTAATTGACTTAAGCTAAATCAAAATAAGCCACACACCAAAATAAGGTCTGAAAACGGCTTTTGCAATGTTTAACTATATCTGTTTAAATTCATACCTTACATTATACCAGTGAAACTTTGAGTCGAAAAACCCATGGGGAACTCACTGCCACTCTTGCTGTACCATCTGGTTTCTCTTTCTTTTCAGGGTTAATGGTATAATTACCCAAGTACAGTGATTTATTCATCCACTAGAACTCTTTAAGGAAGTCGTTAACAGGTCAAGAATCAGGCGTTAGGCTTTAAAAAGACATGCAAATGCTGCTCGGTCATGCATACGGGTTCTAGTAAAATGTTTTTTTAAAAATTCTCCCAACTCAGACTCAATGGGTACCACGGCTTAGGTAAGTTGCCCTTGTCCATTGCGGTCTTAATTTGCAGCATGCAAAAGTCTCTCTCTGGCATTTTAAATTGCTCTACAAAGGGTGTAGAGCCACACAAGACTAACATCATGAGGCAGAGCAACAGAGCAGTTATCAAGCAAGCAAAATTTTTCCCAGGAGGAAGTTAATGTCCTGACTGAGGAGGTCATGAAACAGGAAGTTGTTTTGTTTGGAAACCGGGGGGAGGGGGTGTCAAAGGGGTGCAAAAAAGAGAAGGTCCAAAATAAATTCCCTGAGGCAGAACCAATGGAATTAAAAGGAGGTAGTAGGACTTGCTCAGAAGAGCTAAAACCACGAATACTTCAGAAATGGGATTTTCTTCATGCTCATTTGATGTAAGAAAGTATTGGAATAGCAGGCAGTGACAGTGTAGACAGACTTGTTGGAAGTATTGATAATACAGGGTGGGAAAGGGTCAAACTACTCTCACCATGGTCTAATACTTCGGATTTCCCTATAAAATAAAAAAGTAATAAGGTGTTTTGGTTTTTTTTTTTAAATCCTCCTGATAACTAGAGCTGGTTAAAGAATGGCCAAGTATATTTCTCTCTCTCTCACACACACACACGCGCATTTGACATTTTGAACGGAACCATTAGATATTATGATTAAATAAAAAGTTTAATTTTGGTTAATTTTGAAACTAATGAAATGTTTTTGGTATTTGAAAACAGATGTCTTCACTTTCCCCTCCATTTTCTCTCCGTTATCCCACTGGAAAAGTAGGAAATAATGGAAGGAGCGGCAATCCCTGGGAAATCTGATTTTGTTCTATTGTTTTTTCAAGAAAATTTTAAAAAGTTAATGAAAATGTTGGTCAGTAAACATGATTTTTTAAAAATAAAAAAAAAATGCTGTCCAACCCAGAGCTCTGATCAAACGGAACATTTTCTGCATTGTGGACTACAGTAAAAACTTGCTGAACTTTCAGCTGATCTAATCATTTGCTAACTGATCACTATTCCCTGAGTGAACAGCATACTGTGAATGAATAATTAGCAAGTTGGTATAGGGCCAGGGAGTTCAGCAGCAGAGTCTGAATGGAATCCAGTCACCTCAGCAAGACTGACTGGAAGGCCGTACATTTGACAGTGGCCACAGGGGATGTCTGGTCCTTACATCACAGGAGCTTCAAGAGCGCACTCAGGCATTCCACACATTACTGCAGACATGGGTCAACTGTACTGGCATATTTTACAAAGCAACCTAATTTCTCTTCTGTGACTTCATAGCCTCTGTTAGGGAAAGACATTATTCAAGACAAACATGAAATATCCACTAGAGAAGGAAGATAGAGAGTTATTTTTTGGCCCTCAAATAGTAAATACTCTGAAATATCATTGCGCTTTAAAAGTCTGTGGATTTTGGTGTCTTCTGAAACTACTTTAAATTTTTGTTATCCATACATGTCACTTCAGCATTTTTTTTATTTTCCATTACAATACAACTGTGCATTTGCTGCTGTAGCATGTTAGACTTCAGTTCTCAAAGCACATCAGCACATGCTTAAAGTCGAGCACATGCTGAAGCATTTTGCTGAACCCGGGCTTTAAAACTGAAACCCCAGGCTTTGTTCTCAGTATTTTCATTTCTAATGAAAGAGGACATTCTAATCTCAAGTCAATACACCATGACCATGTGAAAAGCAGACAACAGATATTTGGGGAAACCAAAATCAATTTTCTTTATGTAATACTACAAAACTGCTCAATAATTTGTATATGATAATATCTATATTTTTAAAAAGAAAAGGAGGACTTGTGGCACCTTAGAGACTAACAAATTTATTTGAGCATAAGCTTTCGTGAGCTAAATTTGTTAGTCTCTAAGGTGCCACAAGTCCTCCTTTTCTTTTTGCGGATACAGACTAACACGGCTGCTACTCTAAAATCTATCTATCTATATTTTTATCACAGTTGGCTGAATAACTTACACAAATTCCACATTTCCTCCTCCCCCCCCCAATTTGTGAAGGTATAAAGGTTACCATTCCACTGAGTTCAGAGGCCAGCAGCTGGTTGGACTGCTGATTAGCCCCACCTGCTGCACCTGGGAAAAGACCTGCAGCATAACTGGCTCATCCTCATAAAAGGAGGATCAGAAAATGGAGAAAAGGAACTGCAATACCTGCCAGAGGCTGGAGCTACTGCTGGGAAGAACCCAGAAACAAAAATGGACAGAAGGGAGACTTTAGAAAGTCTCTGAGGTAAGAATCTGGAACTCTGGGCTGAGAAACTTTTGCAGGATGAGGGACAGACTTGGGGAACAGGTTTCAGAGTAACAGCTGTGTTAGTCTGTCTTCTCAAAAAGAAAAGGAGTACTTGTGGCACCTTAGAGACTAACCAATTTATTTGAGCATGAGCTTTTGTGAGCTACAGCTCACTTCATCGGATGCATACCGTGGAAACTGCAGAAGACATTATATACACACAGAGACCATGAAACAATACCTCCTCCCACCCCACTCTCCTGCTGGTAATAGCTTATCTAAAGTGATCATCAAGTTGGGCCATTTCCAGCACAAATGCAGGTTTTCTCACCCTCTGCCCCCCCCCCCAACTCACTCTCCTGCTGGTAATAGCCCATCCAAAGTGACCACTCTCTTCACAATGTGTATGATAACCAAGGTGGGCCATTTCCTGCACAAATCCAGGTTCTCTCACCCCCCTCCAAAAACCACACACACAAACTCACTCTCCTGCTGGTAATAGCTTATCCAAAGCTTATCTCCCTACAATGGGGAAGTTTTGCTCAAGTTTTTTTAGGAAACTTGAAATAAAAAGCCACAACAGCTGACCCTGAGGGAAATGACTTTCCCTGGGTGAGGTGGGAAGACACCTGGCAGAATTCCTCCAGGGAGGGTGCTGCCTATAATGAGCAAGCTGGGGTCCAGCTAGAAGAGGGTGCTATAAGAAAGGCTGTAATCTCTTTATTAGTTTACCTTTTTAAAAAAACAATTTTCCCCCACTTTAGAAAGGTAAGAAGAGCTCACATTTGTTATTGTATATTGATTTCATGAAATTTTCCTAATAGAGTGATCAAAAATAGCTTCCTCACCAGGTTGAAATATTTTTTGACATTGAAAAATTTCATTCCCGCCCCCCCACCCATGTTGAATTGGGAGGAAGGGAATGGAAATTAAAAAAAAAAAGCTCCCTTCCCCCAAACCCATTTTTCAGTCATATCTAATATGGTGTAAACACATGGCTACACCAACATACTCTGTACACATTTGAATTTTTCTTATTTGCTGTAATGACTGGGAAGCACATTGCACATAATTGCTTTTCTTTCAAATTAGTAATTTAATACACAAAGCTAAGATACAGCATAAAATGTAAATTAATCATTTATTTTCAGAATGAGTTTATTTCCAATGTGTATTGGTATCTAGTATAGTATAGTTTAAAACAAAATATCATTTTGTTTGAAGAGTAACTGTAGTAGCATCTAGTAAATCTTTGCCGCAATGTGAGAACTGTGAATTGGTTACACTTGTGTTTTAGTCCAGTATAGCATACAGAGCCATAAACCTGTCAGTATATTCTACACAGTGCTTTAGAGAAAGAGAAGATCTCTTCCAAGGATGTTACACATGAGTAAATTTTTGTAAGTTTAGGGCCCAAGATTGTTAGTCTTTGCAAGATTGAGAAACCAAAAGGTATGTTCATGTTCAAGCCAATTCATTTGTTAAAACAGAACAAAGGGAGATGTTATCACATTACATTTACATGGCATATGCTCCGATAATTACATTTGCTCTGAATGCTTGAAAGCTAGTGAAATGCTAATGTTGTTGTCTTAACTCATCTACAACTTGATTAGCCCTAGAACAAATGAATGTATGGACACTTAGATGTGAGTTCACTTAACTTGTAATATTTTCATGGAAAAACTACTGAAGGATTTCTTATTCTGGCTCTCATTGTATTTACATTATGTTTACCCATTGGAGCTTGTAAATGTAAATAAAAAGGTTGTTAACTTCAAAGCAAGGGCCATTAAGAAACAATGGCTTCACAGTCCCAATATGCATTTCCTAATCATCATCTTCATGGGAAGCATCCATGTGGTTCAAGGCGCTTGTCAGCATGCCTTCTGTGAGCAGGATCTAAAAATACAGGATGATTCCCCTGAATCAGTATCTGTGATCTATTTGGATGCTGTCAGAGGGTATTCCAGATACAAAACAGAGATCCTCAAAGCCATATTGGGCTATCCTAAAAGGCCTATGGGAAACTAGCAAATACCACATCACTGCATATCAACTAGTATACAAAGTGACTCACCTGTAATGTAATTTACCTATTTTAACCTCTCAATAACTCATTTTTCTTAGCTAATAAATCTATAGTTAATTTACTAAAGAAATTGGCTATTACTCTTTATCTCACCAAAAAAAATGCATCAGTTGTCCTGTGGTAAGTGACTGGCCCCTTGGGGTTGGGAGTAACCTAATGTGTGATTGATTTTGGTTTTAGCCCGTTCACTGGTAATGTCTCTATTTGTGGTTGTATCCTGTCAGGTGTGGTTACCAAGATGAAGATGCAGTGTACCATCATCATCTGCAGGGATTACTTACACTATATCCGCAAGTACAACTATTTTGAGAAACACAAGAAGAATATATGTCCATACATCTCTCCCCCTGCTTCAGGGATGTCCAGATTGGGGATATTGTGACTGGGGGAGGGGGAGAAGAGAGAATGATGTCCCCTCAGCAAGACAGTCAGATTTAACGTCCTCAAGGTCACAAAGGCTCCTGGCACCAAGAAGCAGTTCCAGAAGTTTTAAAGGCAACAAATGGAGGAACAGGATGAATAAAACTTTTGTACCAAAAAAAAAAAAAATCAAAGTTCAGTTTGTCTGGGTAGCAAAAAGGCACTGGAGAGCTGAAAGGGACTGTCCATGACTCCATGCCAAGACTAATATAGTGGTCTGAGTGCACATTTGTCACTGGCTTGGTGAAATCTAATATCACCAGTTTGGGGTGCCTGCTCTGTTTTCCAATCGGACCTGAGATTGGTATGACATAGCTGAGAATGCCAGATACCATGACACACCATATTTATTCTTCTGTTTAGCACAAAAACAGTTTAAAGTTAAAGGTACAGTATGAGTAAGATGACCAACAGGGAGAAGTATAGGGAAATCTATTAGAGAAATGGATAGGTAAGGTATTGGAAAAGGAGTAGGGTCCTAGACACAAAGAGGTGGCCAACATTAGAAACACGGTAAGAAAATAGAGACAGGAAGTAACAAACACCTGAAGGAGCCAGAAATGCCTACTGCGGTAGGAAGAAAAGTGGTTCTCAAGCTAAAGCAAGACCACAACCAGGATTCACACTTGTCAAAGACATTGCTGTGTGGTAAAAAAAGGATTTCCATCTTCAAGAACCTTGCTGGGGAAGGCTGGAGCTGTAGTGAATGGGTAAATGACAGGAACAAGGGGGGATATTTATTTCATTTAAGAAGGAGCTAGACAGAAGATGATTTTATGGAGAAGAGTCAGAAGAGCTGAAATATGAGATCAGTGAAGGAAAATGGGGCCCAGTGATGGAAGAAAGGTATTAAAAAAGTGGATGCTTAAGCTAGATCCGCACTTGAAGCTAGCAGTGAGACCCCCAGCTTGCGCCGATATACTCACGCCAGCTCTCCTCAAGCTGGCACATTAAAACCAGCACATTAGTCATGGTAGCACAGGCAGCGGTGGCTCAGGCTAGTCACCCTGAGCATACAGGGGCAACTAGCCCCTTCCACCAGCGCTCATTCTAACTGTGGCCACGCTATTTTTAGTGTGCTAACTTGGTGAAAGCTAGTGTGAGTAACTCGATATGGGCTGGGATTCCCAGCCCTAGCTCCAAGTGTAGACTTAGCTGATTTTTCTATTCAGGGACAGGATGGTATCAGGAAGGTTCAAGGGGCCACAAGGAGTGGAGGGAAATGAACTGAAATGGATGAGGGGACAAAAAGCATGAGTGAGGAATGTGTTAAAGCTTAGGAATGAAAGTAGTAAGTCTAGCCACAGAGACTTTGGATGGGGATAGAAAATAAGTTTTGGTTGAAAGAATTATTGATGGGGGGGAAAGTAGTAAGGATTACTGGTGCCATAGATTCCGCAGTCCAAAGTGTGCCCCGGTAAGTAATATCAGATCATGTAGAACACGGATGTTGGGAATAGATGGCCCAAACACTAAAATCCCCAGCATTCTATTTCTAATATTTTGAATATATTCCCCTCAAATTTACTATTCGAGCCTGACAAGTAGTATTTAACCATTAAGAAAATGACAGGTTTCAGAGTAGCAGCCATGTTAGTCTAAGGTGCCACAAGTAGTCTGTATTCACAAAAAGAAAAGGAGTAACAAATGTATTTGAGCATAAGCTTTCGTGAGCTACAGCTCACTTCATCGGACGCATTCAGTGGAAAATTCAGTATTTTCCACTGAATGCATCCAATGAAGTGAGCTATAGTTCACGAAAGCTTATGCTCAAATAAATTTGTTAGTCTCTAAGGTGCCACAGGTCCTCCTTTTCATTAAGAAAATGTTTGAGTGAGAGAGAACCTATACAACAAAGAAAATGCCCAGATTGAAGTGGCAGCATTAAAAACACATTTCCTATCTCAAACAAATTGTTTAGATTTGAAATGCCAATGTCCTCAAAATGTCTTAAATTGTTTTTGGTTTTCTCTTCCTTGGCTCCTTGCCTTTGGAAATTTGCTCAGGAACAATTCCTCTGTATTGTTTTCTATTGGCATAAAGTACAAACACTTGTGGTAAAATTCATTTCCATGTACTATACATGGCAAGAACAAGGGTTAGAAGTCACTATTTCATGTGCAAAACAGTGAGTCACTACTATGAGATTTAACAAAGTTATATAAATTCATAGTAATCACCATTTCTCCAGGATTATAGTTAATAAATAGCTATTTATAAAGGGGGGGTTATTGCAGTACAATACCTGGGAGTGAACAAAAGATAGATCATAGAGATACTAGTTAGATCTCTACTAAGACTTCTTCAAAATATTTCCTTCTGACCAAACGGCTGAGGAACAAAGCCGTTTTAATTCTTTCAGCCCACTTTCCTCAAGAATACAGTAGTTTCTCAAACTCAATTAAAAAAATAATTTCACACTTTATCGAGCACAAATAAGTGGAATACAGAGGGATTGATCTAAGAACTGAGTCATCTATTTAGAAGAGAAAGGTTGATCTATATTCTTAAGTATGAATTAAAAGTTACACAACCAGAAGGCATTTCTTTTTCTATGTTGTGCATCAATATGCTAAAGGTCATAATATAAAAAAGGATAAGATATTAAAGTTCCACTTTGAATGGCTATATGCCTTTGTCAAGAAGTTCCAATAAGAGAACTAATGAATTCACTGGGAGTTTTAGTTCCTGTTAGTATATTTGTTCTATTATTTGTACCCAAATAACTAACTTAGGGCAGTCACACCAGACATAATGAATATATTTCTCAACTCCCTTCAGCATGTATTGGAATTTAGTGCCCCTGAAAATCAGTTGGATTGATCTAGAATTTCCACTTTCAGGAAAACACTGGCCAGAGCATCTGGGCTCTCTCAGCAAAATATACTAACAATTTGTACTATACATCAAAAAGAAAAGGAGTACTTGTGGCACCTTAGAGACTAACCAATTTATTTGAGCATAAGCTTTCGTGAGCTACAGCTCACTTCATCAGATGCACATCTGATGAAGTGAGCTGTAGCTCACGAAAGCTTATACTCAAATAAATTGGTTAGTCTCTAAGGTGCCACAAGTACTCCTTTTCTTTTTGCAAATACAGACTAACACGACTGCTACTCTGAAACCTATTATACATCAGTAATCTGTGACAACTCCTACAGCAACACCAACCCCAGCCCAGAACAGTTTCAGAATACTGCATATAATTGGTGATCTAATTCTTACACCTATCCCACTGGGTGGAACGAGGGACTGATGGAAATACAAACACGAGCAGGAGATCTTTTTGACAGAAGACCTGTGAGACTGAAGAATCAGTGACCAAGCCTTTGAAGTGCTGTTCCTTCTCACTAACCGCTAGATGTAGGTGTGGCCTAGAAACAGTGTCTCTGGGAACTCTTTCCTATTTAGGAAGGATTGAGTGGACAAAAGGGAAAGGAGTGTGGTACTCTGTCAAAAATGGCATTACCTATTTCTGAATAACTGATAACTTGAAATAAAAGTATCTTGAATGTTTATGGATCAATATTCTAATAGATCAAACACAAGATGGGTACTATTGGGCATCTCCTACAGACCACCAAATCACACTAGGGAACCGGATGACATCTACAACGTATAGGGAAGAAACGGTGAGATCATGGGGGACTTCAATCTGAGTGACTTATGCCAAAGGTCTCATACTGCCAATATTAAAACATCCTTAGAACTTCTAAACATAATAGGAATTTGTCATCTAATGAAAAATGTGGCAGCCAACACAGGGAATTCTTTATTAGATCTTGTCCTAACAGATGAAGATGAACAGATCACAGACTAAAAATTAATGGTAACTTAGATACAAATTATCATGACTTGATTATGTGCAAGCAGAATGTCCAGACAAGTGATGTATATGCTTGGTGCTTTAATAGGACCAGTTGCCCAAAGCTTATAACTATGAGCCGGAGCAACTGGGAGGAAGAATTTAATCAGAAAAATCTGAATGATAATTGCAAATCATTTAAGCACACCTTACTAGATGCCTGAAAAGCCACAATTGAGGAAGAAAGTTATGCTTCCCTCCTCCCCAAAAGACCTTATTTAGAGAAAGTGGAGGCAGCTGTAAACAAATGTATAACAAGTGGAAGAAAAGGGAAGTTAATAATAATGAATATAAATCAAAAGCTAGGAATTTTAGAAAATTGATAAGGAAACCAGGAGAAATCTATGGCAACATAATTAAGGACAATAAGGAGTTCCTATAAATATATTAGAAACAAAAAAAACTCCTAACTATGGTATCTGTTTTTAATAACAGACTAGATGGAACTGGTAGAATTATCAATAATAATGCAGAAAAAGCAGAAGTGTTCAATAAATATTTGTTCTATATCGGGAGGGGGGGTGGAGGGGGAGAAACACATGATATAGTCTCACCATATGGCGAGACAACACTCTTTCCATTCCATTAGTATCTCCGGAGGACAGTAAACAGAAGGTACAAAAGTTAGACATTTTAAAATCAGCAGTTCCAGATTTAAATGAGAAGTTCATTAATGGACAATTAATGTTGATTTTTCACTGGGAAAAAGTTCTAGAAGACTGGAAGAAATCTAATATTGTGCCAGTTTTTAAAAGGGTAAACTGGACAACCAGCTGATATGGAATTCAATGAATTAACAGCTAACTAACAAATACTGTCTAACTTGATTTTTTTTTATATATATAAAGGAAATAGTGTTGACATATGCACAGATTTCTATAAAAGCATTTGACTTGGTAGTGTATGACACATTAAAAACTAAAATATAAAATTAACATGGCATACGTTTAATAGATTAAAAAACAACTAATTAATAGGCCTCAAAATGTAACTATCAATGAGAAATTGTCAACAGGTTTGTTTCCAGTGGGGTCCCCAGGAATCAGTTGTTGGCCCTATGCTATTTTACATTATCAGTGACCTAGAAGACAACATAAAAGTCAGAGGATTGGGCCAAAAGAAATCTGATGAGGTTCAGCAACGACAGAGTCCTGCACTTAGGATGGAAGAATCCCATGCACTGCTTCAGACTAGGGACCGAGTGGCTAGGCAGCAATTCTGCAGAAAAGGACCTAGGGGTTACAGTGGACAAGAAGCTGGATAGGAGCCAACAGTGTGCCATTGTTTCCAAGAAGGCTAATGGCATTTTGGCCTGTATAAGTAGGACCATTGCCAGCAGATCAAGGGCTGTGATCATTCCCATCCATTTGGCATTGGTGAGGCCTCAGCTGGAGTACTGTGTCCAGTTTTGTACCCCACACTCCAATTTTTCCACATTCTTCTTGTAAAGAGTCCAGCGGAGGGCAACAAAAATGATTAGGGGACTGGAACACATGACTTATGAGGAGAGGCTGAGGGAACTGGGATTATTTAGTCTGCAGAAGAGAAGAATGAAGGGGGATTTGATAGCTGCTTTCAACTACCTGAAGGGGGGTTCCAAAGAGAATGGATCTAGACTGTTCTCAGTGGTACCAGATGACAGAACAAGGAGTAGGAGTCTCAAGTTGCAGTGGGGAAGGTTTAATGTTGGATATTAGGTAAAAAAGTCTTTCACTAGGAGGGTGGTGAAGCACTGGAATGGGTTACCTAGGGAGGTGGTGGAATCTCCTTCCTTAGAGGATTTTAAGGTCAGGCTTGACAAAGCCCTGGCGGGGATGATTTAGTTGGGGATTGGTCCTGCTTGGGGGGGGAGGGGAGGAGAAGGAGGGAAGTTGTACTAGATGGCCTCCTGAGGTCCCTTCCAACGCTGATATTCTATGATCATCATGGAAAAAAGTGCGCAGATAACACACAAATTGGGGGAATAGTAAATAATGAGTAGGACAGGTCTCCGATTAAGATCTGGATCACTTGGATACTTACACGATGGGGGGACTTTATTCTGGGAAGCAGTCATGTTGAATAATCAGCTGAACATGATTTCCCAGTGAGATGCTGTGGCCAAAAGAGCTAATGAGATCCTGAGATGCATAACATGGGAATCTCAAGCAGGATTACAGAGGCTATTTTACCTCTGTATTTAGCACTGGTGCAACCACTGCAGGAATACTGTGTCCAGTTCTGGAGTCCACAATTCAAGAATGATGTTAATAAAGTAGAGAGGGCTCAGAGAAGAGACACAAGAAAGATTACAGGATTAGAAAACATGCCTTACAGTGATAGACTCAAGGATCTTACTCTATTGATCTCAACAAAGAGAGGGTTAAGGAGTGACTTGATTATAGTCTAAGTACCTACACGGGGAATAAATATTTAATAATGGGCTCTTCAATCTAACAGAGAATGATTCAAGGTCTGGAAGTTGAAGCTAGACAAATGCAGACTGGAAATAAAGCATAAAATTTTAATGGTGAGAGTAATTAACCATTGAAACATGGCAGAGTCTCCATCACTGACCATTTTTTAAATCCAGATTGGATGTTTCTTTTCTAAAAGGTATGCTCTAGGAATTATTTGGGGGAAGTTCTATGGTCTGTGTTATACAGCGGTCAGGCTAGAGGATCATGGTCCCTTCCGATCTTAGAATCTATAATATTGCATAGGAACAACCACCACTTTTAAAACAGTAACTGGCGACTTGCCCTCAGTATTGAAAATCACTGGCTCTAGCAAAAACTCTTTAACCTTATACATGTTCAATGGATACTAAATCTGAGACTCTAGATATTTTCTGACATTCTAAATGCTTGCTCTTTGGTATTATATTAACTGTTTTCTGATGGCACAAACACTGACATGAATCTGTGTAGACATCATGGAAGAAAAGTGTTTTCAGAAGGAATTTGCAGACTTGATTCAGCACCCACTGCTTTGGAGCCGGTCCTAAATGAAGATTCTTCCACATGTTGGAAATGGCATGGAAGAAAGAATGAAGAGGAGACTGGTAGAAGAAAATGAAATGTTATGAACTCCTCCTGGAGTTTCACCTAATTTATCATAGCCAGTTGTTTGAAATGAATCATTGACTATCTACCTTTCGACAGTTCTTGTTTTAATTCTATAACAACTCATCACTCCCAACACAGTTACCCTCATATGGCCTCTATAGGGTGATCAAGTGGCAGTTGATTATCCAGAACTGGCTTTTTTATTATCTTCTGGGTTTTCACATTCACCATTAAGTGGCTCAGAAACTTGTGATCAGTGTGTGTATAGGTATTGATGTGTGAAGCATTAGGAAGGTAAGTTGAAGAGAAGAGACCAAGTACAAAAAGAAATATGATTTAAAAAAAATCAAATGGCATTATTTTGAAATAGAAGATAAATGGGAGAAAAAAAAACAGTTAAACACAATTAAACCACAAAAAACCTCTCCATTTAGATTAATACAGAACAGCTGTCCACTCAAAAATAGCAAAGACGTGAATGGAAACAAAAAAGAAACCAACATAAAGAATAATGCTGAGATACTAATTTACCCTGGAGGAAAAAAGAAAAAAAAATCAGAAGGGAAGCTTTCAAATGCTAAAAAGCCATCCAGTGTGGTTTTTTACCTTAGAGAAGCAAATCTAAAAGAGCAACCTGTATTATTGGCTCCTGTGGGAAACCCTGCAAAATCTTGCAATTAGTCCTGTAAGACAGTTCCAGTTTTCAAATGACATCTTTGGAGCTCTGCACTGTGCAAGTGATTTGGATGTGGGAACACTCATTGGACTCCAACTTATGTCCCCTGGCACAGATTACGCATGCTGCAAAGACAGCAGACCTGCCAATTTATACTCCATTGGTGTGGGTGGGCTTCATTTTTTTTTTCAATTTTAAGAAAGACTTGTTGTGTTATAAGACCTCTCTAAGGCAGGATGAAGCAAAAAACCCATTGCTTCTGCCACTAGAGCAATGTAGTTATCGTACGAAAAATCCAGTAGTGAAGCATATTATTGCTTTCCTAGAATGTTTTTTTTTTCTTTTTAACACATTGAAAACCTCATTGGAGTGTGTGTGTGTGGGGGTGTTCGTAGAGTTGTAAACATTTTAAAGGAGGAGAACCCAAGGGAAAAAACTTTCATTTTACTGGAAAATATAAAATCATGCATTTTAAATTTGTGTGCGCATGCGAGTACACCACTCCTAAATGTGACCACCCTGGACTGAAGTGCTCTGCTTATCCACAGAACAAGTACATCCTGGGCACTGGCAGCATTAGATTCCCCACATGGCCCTGGGAATATGCTGTAACTTTGACGGGGATGCACTGCAGAGGGTAGTATTTCAGTCTCCTTGCTCATTCAGGGGCAGATTGGCACCTAGCAAGCTCTCCAGAGGCCGGCGACATGAACAGCTCTACTACCTCAAGAGCAGAGCAAGTCCTTCCCTCATGCTTCATGGGGGAAGATACGTGCTATCAGCCTTTTTCCTACTACAATTTAGGGCTTGTCTACACAAGGAAATTTACCAATATACTGGAACAAATCCTCATGTAGACACTCTTAATCCAGAAGAAGACTGCCTTTTAATGGTTTGATTTTGTTACTCAAAGTAGCATAAGATACATTGGACAAAGGCACTCATAAGTGTCCACATAGGGAATGGTAGAACTACAGCAGTAAAATTATACTGGTATAATTATCGTGGTAAATTTCCCTGTGTAGACAAGCCCTTACTTTCCCCTCCCTCAACTCAGCTGTGCTGGCTGTTGCATTGAGGGGGCAGAGGCAAAGAGCCATCCATTTCTCACCTCTGTCTTCCTTTGTGGGAAGGGGAACAGCAGTAACTTGTGCAAGGGCATAAAGGTTGCCTTCAGATTTCCTAATCCCTAGCAATGTTCCCTCTAATTTTTTCCATCCATTTGCGGGAAAAAAAATTATGTGCACCGAGGTATGTGCAGACATGTGCCACCAATAGAAACAAAAAACCTAGATAGAATATATATTTTTAAAAAGTTACCATAGGGATAATTACTCCAGCCAGGACATTTTAGAACTCACAACTCAAATAATTAAATTTTAAGTGTAAGAAATAAAAATTATGAAATATATAGACCAGTCAAAACAGTAAAACAACACTTTGAAAGAATAACATTACAGAGAATATATGTGCATTGCAGGAAGTAACACCACCACAATTATGTGTTGGGAGGTCTGGGTGTGACAAACTCTGTGCATGTGTGACAGACTGTGTGGCACAGAGCCTGAGTGACAGACTGCATGTGTCCAGTCTATGTGAGACAGACTGACATAGAAACTTTGTCTGTGTAACAGTCAGTGTGTGTCAGACTGTGACAGTGTGTGAGAGAGACAGACTGTGTGTGCGTGTACACGCACAGAAAGCCGTGCGCTGTGTCTTTAAGACAGTCACTGAAAGCTCTCCTGCTCTGTCCTGAGCCCTGTTGTCTCCCCTCCCCAACTCCGTTGAGATGGCGCAGGGCCCTCCTCCCCATAAGAGCCCTCCTCCCCACTCCACCCCCCACTCCACTCCACCCCTCCCCTGCTCTGCTCTGCACAGCCAGCAGGAAGGTCCCAGGAGCAGTTGCAGGACAGAGCAACACGTGGGGATGGGCACCTGAACACATACTGCCAACTGTGCACACTCTGCTATCAGCTGGGCGGCACTTCAATCTCTCCTGCATGGCTGCCCAATATTGCCGCTTACAGGGAACACAGATCCCTAGTGCTGGTGTGACCCTAAGACCACTCCAGTGCCAGCTGGCACACTGTCATGATGTACTGTCGAACCTCAGAGAGTTACGAACACCGGAGTTACAAACAAACCATTCAGCCACACCACCACATTTGGAACAGGAGGTATGCAATCAGGCAGCAGCAAACAAAGCAAATTAAAACAGTAGTGTATTGTAACAAACGACTAAAAATAAAAAGAGAATGTTTTTAAAATTTGACAGGTAAGGAACCTGTTTCTGTGCTAGTTTCATTTAAATTAAGATAGTTAAAATCAGCATTTTTCTTTTGCATAGTAAAGTTTCAAAGCTGTATCAAGTGAATGTTCCATTGTAAACAACCATATCGTTTTGTTCAGAGTTATGAACTTTTCAGTTATGAACAAGCTCCATTCACAAGACATTTCTAACCTTAAGATTCTACTATATACCCAAATGGTGGCACGTAATATCATTAGAGAACTAATACCTCACTGTTATTCAATATTCTTGCATGACACATATATGGTAAACCCAGAAAGGACTTCATAGATATGTGCTGCAAATATGCCCTTAAATGTAGTTGGCAAACAGTTCCTAACCACATCTGTTCCAGACAAAGGAATACGGTTCTGGCCTCTTGAATGTGTCTCTGATGTAAAGTAAGCAAGATGCGACCAAGGACAAAAGAGAAATCTTACTTACTTGCAAAGTAAACAAAGCCATCAGGAGAGGAAGTGGGGAAAGATGACTACTTAATCTCAGTGGGAGGGGGTGGGGTGGAGACTGCATCCCCAGGAAACCACCCTGTCTCTTGAAGCAGGGCCGATGAACTTTGGGAAGATAAGAGAGAGAAGACCATTTTGGCATCCACCATTTGACAGACTAATGGGGTCAGAGCTCTTGAGATAATAGAATGCTGGATCCTTCAACCAAAGGGATTGAAGTCTCTGGGAACGGAGTAGGGGCAAGAAATCTGCTTAGGCAAAGATTGTAATTTGTTGCAAATTGTAGTCTTAAAAGGGTATTTTTACTTCTGTTTGCTTATAACCCTCTCCTTATACCTAGTACCACTTAAAACTATGATCTTTTGTTTAATAAACTGTTTTACTTTTACTATAAGCTACTTCAGTGCTTTGATTAAAAATGAGTGTGCTACACCCAGGTAAGGTAATAATCTGGTGGGTACTGTCTCTTTAAGGAAGCAGCAAACTTAACTTCATAAGTGTTCAGCGAGAAGACTGGACTTTACAGGGCAGACTGTTTTGGGGAAATTTCAGACTCGGGGAATGCTGGGTTATTCTGCAAAAGGTAACAGGGAAGCCAAGGTGGAAGCCAAGCTGTGACTTGTATGCTGGCTGTTGGTGTCAGAGCTGTAGCTCACAGCAAAGCTTTTAAGACACCCAGAGTTAACTTGCAGGACAGGCTGTCACACAACCCCTTACTAGCCTGGGTTCACCCCAGAACCTCACAGCTGCTGAGTAGGGTTGCTCACAATTGAGCCCTTGGTGGCCAATCTATATTTCATTGACTTCTCTTGGAACTCAGTGTGTCTACTGGAGTTTGCTAATAAGTGCTCATTGAGAGGATAGTCACAACTAGATACCTGTCAACTAGGAAGTGAATTGAGACTTCCAGGTCTGGTCACATAGCAACCAGTGACTATCAACCTGGACTGGGTTTGGAGACGTGATATAAAAGGGAAAGACTTTGTAGCCCATTACCAATCTCCTGAGTCATCCTTGTATTGCTTTAGGCTGGGGATACCTTAACTGAGGATACAAGAGCACAAACAGAGATAAAACTTGCTTTCAGTTTAGCTCTGTGCTTAGACCCCACACTATGGCTACTTCCAGTGAAGATGCTTTTATTTAACCAAAAAAAGGACTTAAACTACTTAATTTTTCAAAAAAAATGTCCCCCTCCTCCCTTAATCAGAGCTGAGTATTGAAATTAAAAAAAACACACACTTTATCTGAGCAGATAAACATCTCCTTTTCAGTAAGGACTGGCTTGTCCTCAAGCCACAGGAACTTTAAACAGTCTGCTGGCAGAGTCAGCATAGGCAGGTTGAAGTGAACAGTGTGATAAAAGCTGCCACCAGCTCCGCTGAAGTCTGCGGGTTTAATTTTTTTAATTCCGTTTAAAATATATTATGTTTGAAAATAAGACACTGGAAAAATGGATATTGATGTTTTTTTTAAAAAAGGCAGAGTACACAAACTTTGCTTAGTACTTATTTTCGTCAGTACAATGTGCATATTCACACCTGTTCTATAATTAGACATGGCCCTTGCCCTTACAATTGATTCAGACTCCAAACTTCTGTGTTCATGATGCTCTGCACCAGGGAATGCTTGCAGGTTTGGTCTCAGATCTGACCCGTAAAATCGTAGTGCTAGTTTGTGACTAGCTCTGTAGAACTACACAGTTGAGGAGAGAAAGCACAAAGCTTCCCTCCTTTCACAAACCTTGCACACCCATGATGCAAATGCAAACAGTGGCACAAGCTTCCTGTGGAAGACTGCACTCACCACAGGTGCACCTACTCATTGTTGGGTATGGCAGAAAAGCTCATTTGTCATCTAGCATTCCCTGCCTATTTTCCAGTCCCATGGTGGTCTACCACTTCTTGCAACTTGGCCCTCCAGTAAGGTCACTTTAAAGTTTCTCTCCTTTTGGAATATCAGTGTCCCACACAGACAATGCCCCACTTGCCACTGGTCATCAAAAGGACATGTGTGATCCCTCGAGGGCTCCTCTTCTAGTCCACTCCTGTCAGAACAGTAGTCACAGGGTTTCTCCCAGAAGTCTTTTAACCAAACTCAAAAGCAACTCCTGCCCTTTCTCTCGGCTTCAACTTTTAAATGTATCTTGAGTCCTCCCCAGCTCTCTGTTCTTCTACAGAGCACTGACTTTAAGGGGTCACCTCCCTGGAGTCTTACCTCTAGTCAGGATCTTCAACTGCAGACCCCCTCACACCCCCACCAACACCTTCTGCCAGTGGGTTGGCTGTCTCTCAGGCCCACTTCCAGAGACTCCTTCATCCCTGCTTCCCTCTCTCATCAGGGCCAGGTGTAAACTCCCTCCTGAAGCTCCTGTGCTCTCCACTACCCAGAAGTGGCTTACTGAGCTCTTCCCCTCTCTCCCTACAGCCCCATTCTGTTCCAGGCTTCCTCCCTTTATAGAAACCATGCAGCTTCTCCCCCAGCAGGGAATCTTAAATTAGGCCTACCCCATCCTCCAAGTGCAGCCACATGTTAATTGGCCTCTCAGGCCCACATTAAGCATTTTACTACCTGTGTGGGGTGAACACCCCATCACACCTACCTAAAGGCACAGAGGAAGGATAAGGATGGAACTATGTTGTCAGGGAATATATCTTTCCAAGAGTGACGTGTGGACACTGTGGCCCATGAGTCTCTGCTGCACCTGAAGATATCATGCCTGATTATCTTCTCATACCATAAATCAAGTAATTCCACATAGGGTACATCTATACTAGCGACGGTACACCTGTCCATGTGTGTGGTTGTACCATAATCCTCCTGTGGTCCACACCTAACCTTTAGATGCACATGTCTGACAGTGAGCAGAGGATGAATATCCTAGCATACCTGAGGGGTGTAGGTAACTGTACACCTTGGGCTGAGGCACTGCCCTACATTTGTGCCAGTTTGCAGCATGGACAGGGGTCAGAGATGTGTGCCAGGTCTCAAGTTTCAGTGATCTTTCCACCCTCATTCCCACAATGCACTGAACCCCTTTTTTTCCTCCTTACCCACCTATATAGGCCACTACTGCCAGTGAAAACAGGAGGACAGAGGAGTGTGCTTTCCACTGCACTCTGTTCAGATTAACATGGGTCGTGCTCTGAGAGCAGCCACCTGGCTCACTGACCACAACTGTGTTGCCTGAGCACATCATCCTTCTTGACTTCTGCTGGAGAGGCAGGAATATTCATCTGTGCCAGGAAATTTCACAGAGGCTGGAGAAGGTGGGTATTCAGTGGGCTCCAGCCCTGTGCCAGGAATTCATCAAGCACTTGAGGCTCCTGTACAGGAAGGCAAAAGACTCAAGCAGTCACTCAGAGAGGACTCGTTGTACATACCCCTATGAGGAACTCGATGGGATGCTGTCAGGGGCTTCCAGTACAAAGCCTGAAGTGGCTCATGATTGTGTGATGGGATGCTGATGAGGACCAGGGTGAGGAAGCAGCAGAGACCATGGAGGAGGTTCCGGAACATCTGGAGGATGAGAAGCATGTGATTCTCTACCTCTACCCAGAGGAGCCTGTCCCCCCTGACAAACATGAGGCAGACCTGAAGTTGGTAAGTTACAGCGGCCTCCCAATATGCCCTCATGCTCTGGTTCTAGAGTCCTGATTTTAAGGTCCAGGGCATTTGAAGTACTGTGCAGTGACTTTTCCTCCCTGGATAATATGCCACACATGGCTATGTCAGAGTTTGAACTGCAGTGCTGAATCCAAGGTACTGTCAACCCCATCACCTTCCCAAACTCCTCCAACTTCCCCCCGCCTCCGCTCCATAGAGCCCCTACTCCTCTCCACCTCAAAATGGTCCCCAAGATGACATTATTATAAATCGATGATTTTAGATGAACCATTATTATACATTTGGCTAAAATTATTTAACTCCATTTTTAATAAAAAAATTATTTTTTTAAATAAAAATAATAGACTCTGTGCCTTTATCAGCTAGCAGTCAGGCAGCTCCCAGGACCACATATCTTGGGGAAGGGAGGGAGCAGGTTAGAAAGGATACAGCTGAGGATGGGTGGAGAGTGGGGTAGGTCTGGGCAGGGGAAGGGAACAGAATACATTTGCAGAACACTTTGGTTGTCTGGAGAAAAAAAGTTAGTCACAGCAGTCCTTTCTCCCTTGGAAGATTACAGAATTTTTATTGTCCCTTGTCTAACACCTCCCTTTACAAAGAAGCTCTATAGGTTAGCTGAGAATATGGTCAATTTCCAATTGAACTGCATCCCAGCCCTATAGGCATATTTAAGCAAATTTCTGGCGTAGCAAAAGCTCCATCTAGTTCTTGAGTTTCAACAGCTGTGCAAATCTGCTTGGTCCAACTTCATAGCTGACCAAACCTCTCCATTCAGCAATATATAGAGGGATGGACATTAGCAGAAACAGCTTTCTGGCATAGATTGCCAAATCTCCTCCACAGGACAGGAAAGCCACGTCCTCCCCCCGCCCCATTATGGTACCTTAAAAACAGCTATGTTGTCCAGCCTTTAAGAAAGAACTTGCCATCTGGTAACATAGTCCCTGGAAGGAACCCCCCGCACCACCCCTCCCAAGACACTATGAAAACTATAATATTTTTAAACATTTTTCTTACCATTTGTAACCTCTGCTTCTTCCTCATGGGCTGCCAAAGTTGTCTGAGAGGCAATGCTAGTCTAACAGTCATATTCCTGGAATGCTGAAAAGTGTCAATATAGTGGCCTTCCTTCTGTAACAAAGTTATGTTATTGGGGGGGTGGGAGGAGGAGCGCAGATTTCTTGGCTTCTTCCAACACTAAAAAATATGCTATCTTTGCCTTTGAACTGGCAGGACCTTTACCTCCTGAGAGAGAAACCATTCTGCTGGGAGAGCAAGAGCAGCACCCCACAGACAGCAGCCGCAGATGAGAAGGACTTTGGAGTTGGGTGGCTGGCCAGCAGCTGCCACTCTCCACTCTGCCTTCAAAGCTGGGCAGTTGGAGAGTGGCCGCTGCTGGCCAGGCACCTGGAGGTGCGGGGAGGAGGATGTAAACTACTACAGACACAAAGAAGGGGCACACAATCAAATAAGTTTGAGAACTACTGCTCTACAACACAGAAAATAATCAGATGAACAGCTTTATGGCTTAGATCACATGCAGAAAACGGAAACATTTCCAGTAACAATACAGGCAATGATAGCATTTGCTACTACCCTATGAATCAACAGCCCCTTCTTCCTCCTCCTCAAAACATTAAGCAGTTACAACCATAGTAGGGATTAGGGCTCTACAACAGCTGCTAAATGCAGTTAGTGAAGAAACAGATGGTCAGAGCCAGAAGAGTACCCAGAAGTCACCTACTACAGGACAGGCTCAACAAAGAAAATAACAGAACGCCACTAGCCATCACCTTCAGCCCCCAACTAAAACCTCTCCAACGCATCATCAAGGATCTATAACCTATCCTGAAGGATAACCCATCACTCTCACAGATCTTGGGAGACAGGCCAGTCCTTGCCTACAGACAGCCCCCCAACCTGAAGCAAATACTCACCAGCAACCACACACACCACACAACAGAACCACTAACCGAGGAACCTATCCTTGCAACAAAGCCCGTTGCCAACTGTGCCCACATATCTATTCAGGGGACACCATCACAGGGCCTAATCACGTCAGCCATGCTATCAGAGGCTCATTCACCTGCATCTACCAATGTGATATATGCCATCATGTGCCAGCAATGCCCCTCTGCCATCTACATGGGTCAAACTGGACATTCTCTACGTAAAAGAATAAATGGACACAAATCAGATGTCAAGAATTATAACATTCATAAACCAGTCGGAGAACACTTCAATCTCTCTGGTCACTCGATTTCTGACCTAAAAGTGACTATTCTTCAACAAAAAAAACTTCAAAAACAGTCTCCAATGAGAGACTGCTGAATTGGAATTAATTTGCAAATTGGATACAATTAACTTAGGTTTGAATAGAGACTGGGAGTGGTTGAGTCATTATACAAAGTAAAACTATTTCCCCTTGTTTATTCCTCCCCACCCCTCCCCCCACACTGTTCCTCAGACGTTCTTGTTAACTCCTGGAAATGGCCCACCTTGATTATCACTTCAAAAGGTTTTCTCTCCCCCCACCCCACTCTCCTGCTGGTAATAGCTCATCTTAAAGTGATCACTCTCCTTACAGTGTGTATGATAAACACCCATTTTTTCATGGTCTGTGTGTATATAAATCTCCTCACTGTATTTTCCACTTTATGCATCCGATGAAGTGAGCTGTAGCTCACGAAAGCTTCTGCTCAAATAAATTGGTTAGTCTCTAAGGTGCCACAAGTACTCCTTTTCTGAGCTTTTAATTGAATTCCCTTTTTCAAGGGTCATTGATGTTGGGGTACGGTTTCATGAGCCAAGTTAGATGCAGGTATGTAGGGTCCCCCAAAACTACAGTTGCCACAGATACACCCTCCTTCTCCCTTCAAGTACAATCCTGATCTCCTCAACACCCTGGCATTATGAACCTTTCCAGTGTTTCCCCATGTTTATATTCATTGATCTGCCTTGAAGCTCATTCTGCATGGCTCAGTGGACCTAAGAGTAACCTTTTCAGTTCACACACTCATTTGCCCCCTGTGATAGGCAAACTATTGAGATATGGGTGCCATTGATGGGCACCGCACAGTTCTGAAAACCCATCTTCTCAAATCCAGCTATTATTTCAGAAAAGTTTCTTATAGCAACTACCAGGGTAGATCAGTGTTAATTGCCTCACGAACCTGCACAGCCACAACCCCAACAGTGGGCTTTCCAATCCCAAAGTGGTTTGCAATGGACCTGTGTCTATCTGATGTTGTCAGCTTCTACAGGGCAATAGTAACCCATTTCTGAATTGGTGCGGCTTCCCTGAATTAATTGTTCTGGCACTGGAGGTTTGTTGCATGCTCTTCACATAGCTCCATGAAGATTTGTTTCCTCATTCAGAAGTTCTGAAGCGACTGCTGATCATCTCAGGTTTCCAGAATTAGGCGATCCCACCACACTGTGCCAGTTATCCTGTATCAAAAGGAACAGTCCACCCATGGGCATACTGTGGAAATATTGACATTCACCATATCTGTCCCACGAGAGCTGAACGAATCATCATTGACCCTCACTGTCTTCAACAGGTCAGCAAATTCTGCCCAAATTCAATCCAGCATCTCCCCAACTGCCTACTTCACTACATAACCTTTTGTCCTACAATAAGGAGCAGGACCAGAAACTGATCCTCATGCAATTGCTCCAGGTTATCCACCCAGTCGGTTAGAGAATAACAGTGAAAGGGTGACATGATCAGGAACTGCCATTGGCATGTATGAAGGTAGGTGCTTTGTGTTGTTGGCATTGCTAAGTGGTTTCCAGAGAGTGTCTCCTTCTGACACACAGAACCCTGGGAATACCACCCTTGAAATGGTAGTGCTAATGTTGCAGAACCAGAGCAGCAGTGTGAATGTGGTTATGTATGTTTACAAGGCATTATACGCATGTCCAGTACAACATAATGTGGAGAGTGGAGACTCCATACAGGTATGGGGAGCATGTACAGTACTTAATATGCATGCCCGTGTAGACACAGTCTAAGTCACCACTGTGAAGTGCGAGAGAATCATGTTTCCCATTGTCTTACAGCCCCACAGTAGGTACAAAACATCCCATCAAGAGCTGCATCTTCAGAGTTACAGTCTAGCCAATAATGTGATCATCTTGGGAATTAGTTGGATTGCTCTATTTCTCCAACCTGTTTATTAAGAAATGCCACATTGTTTTGGCTCTTATGCATGGAAGTCGGTCCCACTAAGGGCCATGTTTGCCTGGCTTCTCTGCAAATGTGCAGGGGCCAGAGAGCACAGACAACCTCCACTATATCTGTATAGTAGAGGAGCAAAGCTGTAGTTTTTACACTCCCCAGGTTCCAAGTGAATATTTTAAATTCAAACCCCAAAAAAACAAACCACCACCAACTTCCATTAAGACACTGGTTTTTAAAAACAGAATTACCATCTGTGATGGGTGGCTTTGCAGCTCCCAACAGGAGGTCCTGCAGTCTTATTACACCCCACCCCAGAAGGAAGAAACGTTGGAGGAACAGAGCAGTGAAGGTGGATCCTCCAGACTTTCCTAGAGAGGCTTCTCTGGAGCAGCCATCTTGGAAACTGCAAAGACCTGGTCTTCCAAAGGCCCGAAAGGCTAGCAACAGCCAGGCTCAGATAAAAGGAGTTACAGGCACTAGCAGGCAGTCCGTGACTGGGACCAGAGGAGCAGAGAAGCATGTTCCTCTCTGGGCCAAGGAGCCTGAGGACTAGCCAGGATTTTTCTCTGGCTGCACTTGCATAGCTGGGTTTCCATGGAGAGAGGAACCTAAGAACCTTGGCTCTGAGCTAAGGGTGAAGATAAACAAGCCAGGTGAGAAGAGGCCCAAGGATGTAGCAGCAATGAATTGAACCGAGCAGTAAATGGCCACTGTGTTTAGGGTCCCTGGGTTTGAACCCAGAATAGTGGGTGGGTGGGCAGGAAGCCTAACCTAAGCCCAATAAGGGGCCAGGGGACTGCTCATTTGGCAGCCCAGTTGAAGGGCTGAATTTAAATGGTTCAGACCAAGCCCTTGTGAGGGCAGATAGACTGTTTATTTGCTGGACTCTTTGCTACCCTGGTAGGAATTCATTTTTGACTGTGACACCTGGCTGGAAGACTGAGCCTCAGAAGATTAGCAAAGGCGGACAGATCATGTACAGGAGCCACAAGGAGCAGGAAAAGGACTGCAATACCTCAACCAGCCACAAGAAGGAGCTCAAGAGGCTAATGTCCCCTACACCTTCCCATTGTTCTCACCAGACTACATTTAGGACAGCGGATTTGTTGAAGATTGGGTATTGTCCGTACCCATTGACACTAGAGTTGCATGGGTGTGAATCCATGTAGAATTTAGCCCTAAATAATGTGACCACTTTCTCATACCACAAGGATGAATCTTCTGGATTAGACACTGGACTGAGACTCAGAAATTCAATTCCCTGCTCTATTACTATTATGGTTACAGTAACATAAAGGCATATGTGAGATTGGGGACTCCTTGTTCTAGGTGCTTTACAAACACACAACAAGACACAGCCTCTGCCCCTGAGACCTAACAATCCAAATAGACAAGATAGACAAAGGGTGAGAAGCAGAAGCACTTGTGGGGAAGAGTGTCTGTCATCAGTGGACATATAGAAATTTACAGACAATGTTGAATTGAAATAACACTTATTTCATATCGCTGATGAACAAAGTAGTTTGATTTTTAAGTAATTGGGAGTCGAAGTGCAGCCAACCTTAACTGTTTATTACTTAATGGGAGGCAAGCTAGCTTTCTTTATTAGAATTTACTTTGCTGTACAGATAATTGAAATTCAGATTAAGTAGGAATAGGAAGTTATACAGCTCAGTGCGGTAAATTAGAGCCCAATGCTGCAAATGTTTACAAGGTGCTTGCTTATTACTATGAATGCTAGGAATCAGTAGGACTTCTTGCAGTATGCCTGTGTTTGTGGGACCAAACCCTTAGTAACTGTTCTCTAGATGGGGCTGCACAGCTCTATATTGCAGGTAGGGCATGCTCACTGAGGGCAAACTGGGAATCAAGGAGGATTCAGATGAACTAACTGTAGAACTAAAATATTTTACACTGGTAATATGCCACAGAGCAATCTCTTGATGAAATCCTGGCCCTGTTAAAGTCATTGGGAGATTTCCTGTTGATGTCAATAAGAATCGAGGGTGAAATCCTCCCCCTAAGTGTCACTGTTATTAGGATGATGTATGGACATTTTTTAGAATCTTTTGCATTAGAAACAATCCCAGTGAAAGTATTTTTCATGAATTTGCCTGTTCAGTGAAATGATTTTTGCACCAAAAATAACTGAAAAAACTGCCAATCTGTCTCATCGGCATTCTTTTCAAACACGATCTGAAGCGGCGGGGGACGACCGTCAAAATGAAGAAGAGTTAAAAGGAGAGCTGGGGAGTTGGATGCTCAACTGAGCTAAATGCTTCCTCCACATAAACTAATCTATACATAGTCCATCTGAGGCATTTTCAAAGGGACTAAGCCAGAAAAGCAACATACCTGTTTTATATGACCACATTTCCAAATAGTAATTTCCCCAGTACACAGTTCTATATATGATGATTCCAGGATTGTCACTCTGAAACCTAGAGTCAATGTAGCTTGTTCCATTGCTTCACAAGCATGGCTGAGAGTTCTTTAATTAGAATACCATAAGGATCAACCACCACTGATATCTGAAAGCTATTACCAGCCTATTTTCAAAGTTCTCAGCCATTTTCATCCATTTTTTTTTAAATTTATAAATTACACCTGTATGACAGAACAGGCTCTCACCTACTTTTATTACAAATTAATTATTGACATTTATATAGTCCTTTTCAACCATAGATCTCCAAACTTCACAAACTGATTTACAAATTACTATATATATGGACACATGGTTTCAGACATCACTGAAATACCCAGTAATCCTTTTAACACTGCTAAGCAATGTTACACAGCAGTTCAGGGCTCAAAGTGTGTACTTTCAATTTTAACCACTTGGGGAGTTTTAGGCAGGCAGGATATTCCTGTTTTAGTACTAATAATTTGTATACATAAAGGCAGTCTGGCAACTTTCATAAGAATTAAGGGTGGAATTTTCAAAAGCATAAGTGACTTATGAGCACAAGGCCCACTGAAAGTCAAAGGGAATTGTGCTCCTAATAGGGCTGGCCCCAAAAATAAGAAGTCTGTTTCACAAAGAATTTTGAGTTGGACATTTTCTATTCTGATGTCGAACAAAAACCACAACCTTCCAAAGTTTTATGTGAGAAATCAGAGGGATTTCCTCAGAATAGCCCATAGCTCAGTGATCAGAGCTCTCACCTGACAAATAAGAGAGATCCAGTGTCAAATCCCTGCTCTGAATCAGGCTGATCCTCAGAGAGTTCCCTCTCCAGTGGGCGATCACCAATTCTGATCTCTCTCTCTGGCGAGAAATTCCACCTGAGAAACCTTCCCAATTAATTTAATAGAAACTGATCATTTCTATTAAAAGTTTTGGTTTCAACAAATTGGAGATAGGTTCAAGAGGCTCCGGTTGAGGGGCTGTTTCAGTGAGCTAAGTCAGCTGGCACAGGCCAGCTGCAGGTTTTTCCCTTTGCTGTGCTGGGTTTCAGAAAATTCTCACCCAAAATTAACTGGCTACAAAGCTTGAATAGGGCGGGGCTATAGGGGCCAGCTGTGTTGCTTGCTGGAATTCTGGTACTCTTCAACAACTTGCAGGAGCAAATCTGTTCATGTCCAAGTTTATATTAATTTGAACATCTTCCCCTTCCCCACTGTGGAATTTCTACCTCTTAGGTGTTCTGGGACAGCAGAACAAAAGCTCCTAAATGGATCCAGCGTCCTGGGAGAACCTCACACCTATTCTCTGGGAGGAAGGAATAGAGATTCTGCTCCTTTTCTTTGTGCAATTACAAGTTTTATTCTTTAATTACTTCAACGGTCCGTGGATATACAAAGGTGTGGGGTGCAGGGAATAAAATTTATCTGAAAGAGAAACAGTGAGTGAAAATTTTTAGAGAAAAATCTTTCATTTGGATTAGGAGCATTTATAACTGCCAAATTTCTACAAAAGCAGCATACCATAGCAAGAATGAAGATGCTGTCTTCAGTTCCACCTCATGTAAATTGCCTGCCTCTAGTTCTCAAGAACTATTTTGTTTCTATCATTTTAATCTGTTCAATTAAGGAGGCTATGTTTATAGTATGCAGATATGTATCATTGCAAGGATGTTCTAAAATGGAATAGGAACACATACTTAATATGCATATTAGAGCTGATTGGAAATACTTTGATAGACCCACGTTCCACGGAAACAGAAATGCTTTGCCTGTTGATTATCATGGAAATTTTGTTTTGGAAAGATGAAACAATGATGTTGAAATGGGATGATGTTTTGAAATGACTTTTCATATTGAAAATATAAAATAAAGTTGAAATTGATCCAAATTGATTTTTTTCCCTGAATTCTATTTTGCAGAGAATTCAGAAATGTTTGTGTTTGTTCTGATTCTAATACCATAAGTTGCCTTGTCTCTTCCCAGAGATCGAGATTACAA
Organism: Lepidochelys kempii; assembly: GCF_965140285.1. Taxonomy (NCBI): domain Eukaryota; kingdom Metazoa; phylum Chordata; order Testudines; family Cheloniidae; genus Lepidochelys; species Lepidochelys kempii. The sequence continues at coordinate 64,420,732 of NC_136382.1, forward strand.
AATACTGGCTTGTATTACTGTTACACTTGTTTCTTCTTGCTATGTCACCGTACTGTATTACTGTTCTTGCAAATTTTATTGCATGTCTAATAGGTCTTCCAAACCAAGGGAATAAATCCTCCAAAACTGTCTCAAATTGTCTGATGTTTTAAAGTGCTAAAATATTTGAAATAGTTTCCTATATCCTGTGCCTCACCATTTTTATTTTATAGCTGTGTCTGGTGCTAATTATGACCTATTTTTACCCCTTCTTCACATTTGTAGTCTCTCTCCCCGCAAGACCTTTCTTTGTTCCATAATTATTGGTTTTATTGTTATTCAGGTTAATTTGGCTACATACCCTTTTTTCCCTTCTAGCAGAGGCCTGTGTTTTTTCTTAGCAAGACTATGAACGGACACTAGTTTAAGTTTAGACAGACATTTGCTTGGCCCATAAATGTTGTTTTAAGATGTATTTCAATTATAGCTTCCTCTTTGGAGCACTTTTTTCTTCAAATATTATGAACATAACTTCGTTTTGAGGAACAAAATGTGCTCAAGAAACTTGGTCATGACTGGCTTCTTTTAAATAAAATCCCTTATAAATTATCAGTATTTTTCTAATATAACATTTCAATGAAAGTGCAGTTAAGAACATATTTTAATATATATGGGTGGAAGAAATTAAAACTGAACAGCATGAAGAGTTAAACATCCCAACAATACATTTCTTTGAAGGAATTCAGGACACTAACAATTTTACTTCACCTAATTAACATTCCAGAGAATGCCCCTATACATAACAGATGTACAAGGAAACAGTGTCTATTGAACAATCCTTCTCCGCTGTTATGCTGACTTAACGTACTCCATCCAGTATATCATTGCTTTCTCCCCCCCACCACGCCATGATGCAGGATCCACAAAGGGCTACTGTCCGCAGAAGTCCTGCTCCTTTGGCAAAAGCTGCACAAACATGAAAATATACAGTGGCATGCATCTGACAGCACACATTGGATGTGTACTCAAAATGTACCACAAACAGGTCAATTCTCTGAATGCACAAATGGCAATGTGTTAAAAACTAGGAAAACCCTCTCATAGTTTCCCATAAAGATTTTTAAGACACCATATCTTGTAAATAAATGACACTTTAAATGTAGAATTTTGTCACACTGGTTGAGGAATTTGACTTTGCATTGTTTTCAGACACTGCAACAAAAATAGTGGGATCTTCCAGCTCCTCTACCGCCTCCCTGCCCCATAGCAAGCATTCTGGTGGTTTGGGGAACAAAGATCCATATGATTAAGACAAACTCTTACCCCCCCCCCCAAAAAAAGGATTAAATCTTAACTTAAAAAGTCAAACAGCATATTTTATTTATTTTAGAGTGTTCTTCATTCTTGTGCTTGAAAACCTGTCTGGATATTTATCTTGGTTCAAATTCTTCTTTACACTGTCTAGTATAGGTTGGCTGACTAACGTTCTGTAGCTCTGCCCCTTACAAGAGCTATACTCTTTAACTGGGGAAGTGGAAAGATGCTGAAGAATATTTTGAGTTAAAAAGCTTCATTCAGTCCTTCATTCAATTTGCTTATGTTACTTAAATAGTTTTAGGGCCCAGAGGATCAAAGTTGCTAATGTGTTGTGTTTCTGAATGACAAATAGAACACATCAAAAACAGCATTAAGCTGTTTTTCTAAGAAAGTTTTTAGGGAAATTCATGCAGCTTTAAGTGAAATTCTATCCTGCCTTCTAGCCATCCAAGTATTTCCCTCCTTGTACCGAGGGCTGAATGATTCATTGTGCCTGAGATTTCTGTTGACGAGTAGGTATGAAGTTGACTGTGACTACAGAAAGCAGAGCCAGCAAACAGGAGCACTTCTTAGACTCTGAGAATCTGAGACACCCAGTACTGAGTCATGGAAAGGAAACATTCCTTCTGGTAATTTATCAGTAATATGAGGACTCAAGTGCTGCCAGAAGTCATACCCTTTTCTCTCAGCAAGGTGTCCTAACAGTGTTGTTCTAATCTGAGAGCATAGCTAAGGAATCTCTACCAGGAGCTACACAATGAAAATAGATATGAAAGGTGACAGAAAATGCAAACAATTGCATGAAGCCAAGGTCAGAGAAATAAGTGCTAATTCAGTTGAAAATTAGGTTACTGAACGGAAAAGCTTGTCTCTTTCGCCTGATGGCTATGTGCAAAGCTGACTGAAAGTACATTCTGGGCCTGTTCCTCAGCTGGCATAAATCAGTAACTCCATTGAAGTCAATGATTTACACCTGTTGAGGAATTGTCCTATTGTCTCCATCTCTTCAGTATGCTTTCTTTTACCCCCTCCAGCTGCAGTTCATTCAATAGCCTCTTTTATAAATAGAAAAGAGTTCATAACACTTTCTCCAGCTATTTTGAGACACAGAGCATGCCAACGTGCTGCAAAGAACCACCATAAAAACAGTGTAAGGATAAGTTTATTTCTTTGTTGGTCACTGTATCATAAAGTGTAACTAAAGAAAATTTCAAAAAGCTTTAATTTTTATTCATGAGGACTTTAAGCTCAGTACAACAAAAGCAAAAATCTACATCAAAAGATGACACTAGCATAGTATTATTAGAAAATAAAAAAAAAATCAAATGTGAAAACAGAGCTGGTTTTGTAAAACAAACTAGCTAGATTACCAAGTGTTCACTTGACCTTCATGCAGTACTTACATACTGTCATAAATATAAAGGGAAGGGTAAACACCTTTAAATCCCTCCTGGCCAGAGGAACAACCCTTTCACCTGTAAAGGGTTAAGAAGCTAAGACAAGATACTTTCAAAGCTAGGGACAAGGGGAACAGGGGGGAGGACAAAGGGTTCTCTCGGTCTGTGTTGTCTTTTGCTGGGACCAGAGCAGGAATGCAAGTCAGAACTCCTGGAAAGGGTTAATAAACAATCTAGTTAGATATGCGTTAGATTCGGTTTAAATGGCTGATAAAATAAGCTGTGCTGAATGGAATGTATATTCCTGTTTTTGTGTCTTTGTAACTTAAGGTTTTGCCTAGAGGGATTCTCTATGTTTTGAATCGGATTACCCTGTAAGGTATTTACCATCCTGATTTTACAGAGGTGATTCTTTTACTTTTTCTTCAATTAAAATTCTTCTTCTAAGAATCTGATTGCTTTTTCGTTGTTCTTAAGATCCAAGGGTTTTGGTCTGAGTTCACCTATGCAAATTGGTGAGGATTTTTATCAAGCCTTCCCCAGGAAAGGGGGTGTAAGGCTTGGGAGGATTTGGGGAGAAAGAAGTTTCCAAGTGGGCTCTTTCCCTGTTATATCTGTTAGACACTTGGTGGTGGCAGCAATAAAAAGTCCAGGGACAAAAGGTAAAATAGTTTGTATCTTGGGGAAGTTTTAACCTAAGCGGGTAAAAATAAGTTTAGGGGTTTTTTCATGCAGGTCCCCACATCTGTACCTTAGAGTTCAGAGTGGGGAAGGAACCTTGACACATACCAACATACAGATGGTGCTCTGAGTCAGAGCATCAGTTTACATAGCAAAAAATAAGGCCATTTGGTGATCATACACTTTCACTATAAAATTAATTTCCCCAAAGGAATTTCCACTACATGTCAGGCTCAAATGTATTAGTGTTGAAATAGCTCACCATTGCAGGTGAGGTTTAGCTTTCAAAAATGTAATGAAATAGTGATTCCATAATATACAGGAGGTCCAGGATAATATCCTAGCTCCATGGAACTCAATGGGATCAGGATTTCACTCCATGCATTTATATTGTATCATAGCTTTCAGCAAGTGTCCCTGAATTTAAATAGGTTTCAGAGTAGCAGCTGTATTAGTCTGTATCCGCAAAAAGAAAAGGAGTACTTTTGGCACCTTAGAGACTAAAATTTATTTGAGCATAAGCTTTCATGAGCTACAGCTCACTTCATCAGATGTGCATTTTTAGAAACTCGACTATCTAGGTTCTTGTCTTTTCTGAAGTGGGTAGCCAGGTGATCTTAAGAAAACATAATAATGGGCCTGATTCTCCTAATTTACACCAGTTTTACTCCAGGGAAAATATAATGATTTTAATAGCTTTACCCCAATTTACAGCAGTGTAAGTGACAGTAGAACCAGGTTCAGCTCTATTTTTAAAGCATCCTTCCATCAAGGTGCAGTATAGAATAAAAAAAAATAAAAGGAATATTAACATAAGAAGTAAAGTCAACCCCTTAAATCAGAGGGACATAATTAGGAGTCACCATCTTAACATTCAAATGGATACAAGCAAAAAGGCCATATAATACGGCCACTGGTTGCTCTACTCACCACTGGTGGTGCCTCCTTTTGGGGATTAGCTCCTGGGGATTTCAGAGTAGCAGCCATGTTAGTCTGTATTCGCAAAAAGAAAAGGAGTACTTGTGGCACCTTAGAGACTAAAATTTATTTGAGCATAAGCTTTCGTGAGCTACAGCACCCTCTTTCTTCTCTTCCACCATAGCAGTTCTCCTCCAGTCACAGAGTCTCTGTAGGGCTGTTTTGTGACTCAGCCCCTCTGGCCAGGTCACACTGCTATTCCCTTTCCTAGAGAGTCTTTCAAAGTCTGTCTGCACAAGCAGCAACAGGCAGTCCTCAGTCCCACTGCCACTCCCACGGTTCCTCAGACAGTCTTCTCATTCACTGCTCCAAGCAATACCACTCTACAGTGGATGGTGGGTAACTTAGGCCTGCCTTCTACTCTGGGTTCCACTCTAGGGCCCTATAGAGAACAGTTAAGATCTTGGTCTTTGCCAGTCTTACTGCTCTCTTCCCTGGACTACTTCCTGTGGTGCTTCTTTAAGCTTCTCTTTCACCAGCCTTCTTAGTCAGACCCCTCGCTCTTAGGCCTACTAGAGAAACCCTTCCTCAAAGAGCCTTCCTTCTCCTTTACCTTAGAGAGAGCCTGAAGGCTTTTAACTTTCCACCTCCAAAATTGTTGGCAGCCTCCTGGCTTTATGAAAGCCCTATCTGTTCCTCCACAGGTGAGCTTCCTTCTAATTAACACACTCCACACAGCCTAAATCTCCCCCATTTTCAGCTTAATTGGCTGATTGGGCCCACCTGGCCTAATTCAATTCTTCCAAGGCTAGTGTGGAGAGTGCTCCACATCACAAGTACATGAAAAGGGAGCATGGAAAGAGAGGAGAAGAGAGTAGCCTACATCAGAGAATTGCCAAGCCTGTGAGCCACTAGAGACAGAAGAGCAGGATCGCTAGGCACAGAAATAGGCATGTCTTTGGATCCACCCTGATTCTCCATTGCAAATATGCTCTTGTGGCTTCAGATAAAGCATTTGGCAGTCTTTTGAAAGCCACCTGCTCTTGTGGTAGTTCTTAGTGGAGCTGACCCCCCAAGAACCTGTGTATCAGAATACTGGGAACACAAATTGAGGCAGTAGCTCATGTAGCCTGACTCCATATAGCCATCAAGAGATGCTCTCACCCATTTCAGTCAGAAAGAGCAGCACATAGTCACCAGACCTCTGTCCACTACCACCAACTGCCCCATTTTCTACATCTGAGTGAAACCACTGGAAGGCAATTCCAAACACCCCAGCAATATAACTTAACTGGAAAAGAAACAACCCAGGGTCATTTATATCAAATGCTTCGCAGCCCCAATCGACCAAAATGGCTACCAGTCCTAATGTAAAACCATTTGTGGCCCTGAGAGGTGTCAAAATACATATGAAAGAGAAGAAAACAAATTGAGTAAGACTAGGAAAGCAGAGCAAAAAATATCTATCTTTGGCTAAGAAAAGCTTAATCAATCATAATCGACTGATATTTTCCATGCTTTAAATCTTCTTTTGAAGAGGTATCAACACTGTTAACATAATTTTTACAAGTAACATCGCACTGGAATATTCAAACTCACATTTCAGGGTATCACTAAATTCCCAGAAGTTGATTTTCTCCTCATAAATTGACTGGACATTTTCATATAAATGGTCTACAAGGGCTTAAAATGGAAGAACTGAAATGAAGGAGGCACTCCCAAGTGAGGGACAGAGCTCTAGTACCATTCCCTGCTCCTGGTGCACCTTTTTCTCTCTTCTCATCACCCTCTGCTGAATTTTCTGGTACCCTGACCAATCAGCATTGAAGGAAAGGGCAACATTTAGTCCTGATATTTACCCCTCTTTCCCCACCAGCAATCTCAACTCCTGCAAGAACCCCCAAGAATCATGTCCCACCCCCGTCCCTCACTGCATGTCTGGAGATCCAGTATGTTCTAAATATAACACACTCATCACAGCATTAATTAATCACCTAATAATATCAAACTTACATTAAATGGGATCTCTATCTCTTTGTCCCTACTGATAACTGTGGGACCGTCTCATTTAAGCAGTGGCTGCACCTGAAATGGCGGCTGATGCTCCAGAAAATAGCACGAGTTGCTGTGGTGGAGAAAGAGAGAGTCCGCTGAGGTGAAATTTCTTCCTGACTGGAAAACATGTGAATCAGCATTGAAATATGTGCTGCAAAGGCACAGACAATAAAATTTCAATATACGAGGTACCATTTGGGTTAGTTTGGGGGTTTGTGTAAAGCATCTACAATATAAATGAGAGGTCTATGAATATCCTCAGCGGGAAGAGACTTTCTTTTAACCATATCACAGACCAACAGGGAATATATTGTTTTCAAATCAGAAGTTCAACAAATTATTACAAAGATTAGCTGTATCAGCTGAGGAAAAAGCTGTGTCTAGTTTCTCTAACATGGGACACGGCTCTGACCCTTTCCTGAAGTTGAATGTTAGCATTGTAGGATATGGGGAATTCTTTCAAACCATTCAGCTTTGGCTTTTCTCAGTAAGCCACTGGCATATTCCTCTGAGGCAATCTAAGCAGGGTAGTAAAAGCCAAGTTTTTTTAAGCATGTCTAAATATTCTCTCTTTTACTATAATCCTTTTAATAAGATCAGTTGGCAACCATGTCATCAGTACAATGTAGCTATTTGACCAGAATGCAAAGTTTCATAATCTGTTTTAAAAAAAAAAAAAAAAAAAGCTAAATTTAGCTCACTATTAGTCAAGGCCCAATTTAGGAAAGGTTATCACTAAGTATCTAGTTGGCAAGTCCTCAAACAGCCAATTTGTAGACCTTGATAAAAGGTTTAAATTTACATGTCAAGTGTATAAGAAATACAATACTTTAATGTTAATAATTGCTTAGAAGGGCATAACTATTTGGGATGACAACAAGCAGGTTAGTTGAAAAACGGTTGGGTTTGATTCACCACTGTGTTACTCCAGTTTTGCATTATTATAAACAGGGAAATAAGATAAAGTACTGAATAAAACAAAATACGAAGAACAAGGTACATAACTAAAACAATAAAAGTAATAATATTTAGTACTAATATCTTATATTTACATAAAGCCAAATCCTGACTTTAATAGGACTTTTGCCTAAGTAAGAATAAAGGAAAGGTTGTAGGATTTGGTCTTTATTGAACAATAAATAAATATTTGAGGTCTTGTTTCAGGAAAGCACTTAAGCACACGCTTAACTTTAAGTATTTGAAATGATTGTGATCAGTATGATAAGCAGTGGTCACAGTACACCAGCTGCCTAGGTAACTATACCCAGGCTTTCATCATTATAACAAATTAAAAGTTTTAGGTTCAACAAACCATGCAGATGTATTTTATTTTATGTGATATTGCAGACTGGATGCCTGGATCAGCAGATTTGGATTTAGTGAGTTATTCCCATCTTTGATATTATAAATTAAGGTGCAGTTAACTTTAGAAAGATGGGTTAGATAGCCACACATTTTATCTCTCAAAGTTAATCTGGATGACAAAGTATTTTTTCTTATATTTGGCAATGGGTGTTGTTACATATTTATATACTCTACTCCCTTAGCATTGGTTTAAAGGGTTCCTTGTTAAATGACATTTTAAAATAAATTAATCAGTTCAAACACTATTAAAGATTGTCCAGTTTTCTAGGTGAAAAATGCTACATCTATTTCATAAAAGATGGAGATAGAAAGAAGGCAAATATTACCAACAATAAAGCTTAAAATGAGAACCTGCAAGACCTCAATACTTCCAAACGATTTTAGAATGGATCCAGACACAAACAAATACACATTTTTTTAAAAATTGCAGCCTGAAAAAGAAACAGAACAAGGAAGAGGAATAGATATCCTACATATGGAACACTACTTGCTCAAGGAACATTTTAGAACAATACCAGTAAATTGGCTATATTATTAGTATTAGAATGCACAATATGCAACAAAAATCAATATATGTTTTCTCCCTTTGTTGGAGCAATAAGATACTATTATGAAGCAGGATTAAAACTACCCAAATTTTGGCTACTTCAGTTACTACATGACATACAAACTGCCTAATTCTTATCATTTACATCAAAAGTTTGTTTGTTGAATGCACAGCATTACTGGTTTGGCTCTGGATGCTTTGTTATGCTCTACCTTGTAAATTTTACCTTGAAGTATGAATGGGGCAAGAAGCTTAATTAAGAAAAATAAAAGAAGTCATTTGCACAGATTTATTATATTCCTGAGGAAATAACCACTCTGGTGACATTAACCAAACAATTGCCTATCCACTAGAAGCATGCAGCCTCCAAAGCAGTGTCTGTATAGCATTTCTCACCTCTACTATAAGGAATAGTCTGATTACCCCTGGAAATTATGGATGGCTTGTCTAAAATATGTGTCACCAGCTCTATCATGTGGCACAGATGGGATTAAGTCGTGATAATATAGTCTGATACTTCCCTCCCCAGAAGAATAACCCAAGTAGACTGAGTGTGCAATCGTGTAAGTTTACACCCATGCAGTTTTCTGCTGATACATCTGTCTGAGGGGGAGGTCCATTTCACACATCTTCAGCCTCTCTGAATCTACCAGACACAAAGAGTTTCTATACAGGCACCAAATGCTTCTGCACTGCCACCCATGTCTTACTCCCTGCCTTCTATGGAGGGAATGGTTCCTGCAACAATTAAAGTTGCCAGTAGCAATCCCAACCTGTGGCTTCTCCCAGAAGCCCCCATTCAGCAATAATTTATGTTGGTTTCCCTCTGGGTTTTGGGATGGGAAAACTGTGGTACACACAAGCCAGATTACCAGTTCCCCCCATTCCCCAAACATGCATATCTGGAACCCTGCTGAGCTGCCCCAGAGGTTTAATTTTATTCATTATTCAAATTAGTAAATTCTCTCAACAATCTCTGGGATAGATAATGCCACTGATTATCAAGGACTTGCACACGCTTCTTGAAGAGCAAATAATTAGCACTTTCCATTGAAATCCTCTTCTGCAGGTAAATATTAATCTCCTAACTTTATGTATAGTTACACTTAGATACAAAGCGGGAAAGCTCCACAGACCCCAAAGAATCTGCTCATTTTGGGTACCTCAATGTTAGCTGCCCAGACTGAGGCTACTCTGGCTTGATTTTCAGAAGTCCTGAGCACCCACGCTTCTAATCCAAGTCAGTGGAAGCTGAAGATGCTCTGCACCTCTGGAAACGAGGCCTTAGTTGTATTATATTGGGCACCCAAAAAGTTAGGCATCCCAACTACTGGACATTTATGAAAATTTAACTTAAGCAAGTTGCTCAAGTCACACAATAAACCACAATAAGTCATAGCCAAGATATGAACCAAAAGGATTTAATCCCTTCCAGTTACATCACCTGGGGGGAAAAAAACACTGACAGATTAGCTCTGTAGTCATCTTGCTATCACGTGCAGGACAGATGCACAAGAAATGAAAATACAGCAAGTATCTACAAAGAGCAAACAGTTTATTAACACAGGGTTGAATCAGACTAGCTAGTACACACATACCCACCTATTTTACAACACTGATGCTCTCCCTTCCATTTTCATAAGCAGGATCCTTATCTGAAAACTTCATTTTGGAATCATTTAAGAGACGAACAACTTTTGTCAGGTCTATAATTATTTCCAGAATTGACATAAGCCTCAATTTTAACAAGTACTAACAAAGTACACCTTTATATGCTCTGAACAATAGCTATATTCTCTGAATCTTAAACCCTCTGAGGTTCTGCTTAAACTGACACGATATCATTTTTCAACATATTAAACTTAAAGTCACCTTATACATAGAACCTCATTTTGGAAAGAAATAGCTGGTAACTTACTGCATCAATACGTAGAGACTTGTTCTAACGAACAAAAAAGGAGGGTTGATTCAAGATTAATACTAATCATCATCAAACTTTCCTTTTATTTTTTCAGCAGAATTCATGCTTTTCTGTATTTCTGTTTTGCAGGTTTTCACTTGCATTTGCAAGCTAGCTAAGAATTATTTTACAATTGTTCCCAAGGGTAAAAGCACCTAAACGAATATTATGGATACTATGGGCCTTCTTCTCCTCCTCTCACTTTAACTGGTGAAAATCTAAAGGAAGTCCACTATGTCAATGAAATTACACCAATGTAAAATATGTGTAAGTGAGAGAAGAATCAGGTGTCTGCTTCAGAACAATTTTTTTTTACTTCAAAGGATTAAATATTGTACTGCATCTGGAATAGCTGGAGGTCTAATGGCATTAACGTGCATAAATTAAATGCTAGTATGGATGACTGCCAGCATTGCTATTACTTTGTAGTTTCTAGCACTGCACATAGTTTTAATTTTATTTATTGTTCAAATTAGTAATTCTCTCAGCAATCTAGGGGACAGATAATGCTACTGATATCAAGCAGGATTTCTTAATGTTTTCCGTGAGGAGTCTTTAGTATTATTAGTACTAAAGAAAAGTAAACTTCAGTCCAAACATTAGCTTCCTACAGTGGTTAAAAAAAACCCCACACAATAAGGAAAACACATTAGGACAGATTTTCAAAGGTGTTTAGGTACCTAAATATGCAGGTAGGTACCCAGTGGGATTTTCAAAATCATCTAAGTAGGTCAAAACAATGAGGAGCCCTTGTGGCACCTTAGAGACTAACAAATTTATTTGGGCATAAGCTTTGTGAGCTAAAACTCACTTCATCAGATGCATGGAGTGAAAAATACAGTAAGCAATATAAATATTACAGCACATGAAATGATGGGAGTTGCCTTACCAAGTGGGGGGGTCAGTGCTAACAAGTCCAGTTCAGTTAAGGTGGAGGTGTCCTATTCTCAACAGTTGACAAGAAGGGGTGAATATCAAGAGAGGGAAAATTACTTTTGTAGTGCTAACAAGGCCAATGCAATCATGGTAGACGTCGCCCATTTCCAACAGTTGACAAGAAGGTATGAGTATCAGCAGAGGGAAAATTACTTTTTGTAGTGACCCAACCACTCCCAATCTTTATTCAGGCCTAATTTGATGGTGTCCAGTTTGCAAATTAATTCCAGTTCTGCAGTTTCTCATTGAAGTCTGTTACTGAAGGGTTTTTTTTTTTGAAGAATTGCCACTTTTAAGTCTGTTATTGAGTGTCCAGGGAGATTGAAGTGCTCTCCTACTGGTTTTTGAATGTTACAATGGTATAATCCTGCAAAAATTAATTATACCATTGTATAGGTCTGGGCCTGAATAAAGACTGGGGGTGGATGGGTCACAACAAAAAGTAATATTCCCTCTGCATGAGCTGTCTTTTTCAAGCCATATTACTTTTCCTGTAAGGGAGTGAAATTTTCTTTCTTATTTTTAGAGAAAACTGCAGAAATGAAATGGAAACTCTGGCATTCATGACACCCGCCTCATCTGACAAGATTTTACAGATTACAATGGAAAATGTGCAGAGATCATTAAATTGTAGTTGAGGTAAAATAGACTGGAAAGACAGGAGAGATTGTAGATCTAGTGTTCAGCGGCCAAATATCTTCGTTAAAATAACTTATTATCCACCATTCTTATTATTATGACTTTCCATGGGGATTTTCAGCAGAGTATATCCTACTTCTTGATGTCATTGCTCTCTCCATGTGGAATTAATAATACAGAGAGCTGCAGAACTAAAACCAACATTGAATTCAAAAGGCTGGGCTTGTCTACACAGTGCATTAGAATGCACCAGAAGGCTGTATACTTAGCATGCACCAGTGAGGCATGCACTAACTGGCCCATCTGGACCCTGCTGGTGTGGATTAAAAGTTCTCTAGTCTGTGTCAATGTAGTTCGGTCTCAACACATATTAAGGAACTTTTATGTGCGCCAGCAGGGTCCACGTGAGCCAATTAGTGTGTGATGCACTAGTGATCACCAGAATTTATACCCCTCTGGTACAGACTAATGCACTGTGTAGACAAGTCCTATGATGAAAAAAATGTTGATTGTTTCACCATGGCTCAGATAGTGAACATTTAAACAGAAGAATCCTCTTGTCTTTACTCTTCTCCTTCCTTATAAAGTGTGTACTAAACTAATTCAGTCATAGTATTTTAACAGTGTTTAGCCCTGGGTGGCTCTCTTTCTAGCTTATTTCTAACTCCAACAGCATACAGCACTGGCTGGGCAGGGGGAATTACAGGAGTGCTATAAATCTATAGATATGTAAACAGCTAATTAACAGAAAATGTGCCAGCTGATAGCACTCAAGAATGAGCAGCGATGTTTATTTGAGTTGTGCAGGAAGCAGAATTTCTGTTCCACAGAAAGTTTCACATTTTCTGAATTGGAACAAAATGTCAGGAATGCTAAATTTTCCATGGAACGGAAATTTATGAAAATTTCAATTTTGGAGGAACAGAAATGGAATTTTTCAAAAATTCTGGGCAGGGAGCCACCAGCTAGCCTGGGGAGTCTGTCTGCCAACCCAAGCAGTAAATCAGCTGTCTCCCTGGGGAGTTGTACAACCCAGTTGGCTGGGAACCAAGGCAACCCATGAGCCTGGGAGCTAATGAAACTGACCAGCCCATCAGGCTGGCTGCCAGATCTTTATCAAAAGTTTTGACAGACTCGACATTCCTGTGGAACACTTTCATTCCATCGACTGTTCCCCTGAAACTTTTCAACCGATTTTATTGTTTATGCTTTTCGTAGGACCAATAAAGCTTGTGGGTTTCAGGAATCAGGACCGGCAGCAAAGCCAGTATCCAGGCAACCAAGCAAGAGCAGATGGCCTACAGTAAGATGTGTGATTGGCTACACCACCTGGTTGGTGGGAAGAGTCAGCCCATCAGCTTTTAAGCCAGCAGCAGCAGCAGTTGGGGTGACTTGGAGCTAGTTTGGTGGCTGACTTGGAGCCAGCCTTGCCACACTCCAGGTAACGCAGCCTTGACCCTCCTCTTTGATTCTCAGTCTCTGACAGTGCTTGTGCACTGAAAAGAGGTTCCTTCATACATCTAGTTACATCAGTTCTTTTCAGAGGGCATGGCCATAGCAGAAGTATGTATCTTGTAGGCAGCCTTAACTGACACAGGGCCTGAGGAGCCACAGCTACAATTTAAAGATTCTCTCTCAGAGAATTTATCAGTGAGTGAACTAGTAGCATTATATAGAAAGTGAATAGGGCTAGATAGACGTTACTGTAAAACATATATAATTTAATAGAAAATATTATCCTTTTAATAGGTTCTTTTTAACTATCCTGTAGCTTTCTACATAAGGATATATCTTTTTACTAAAAAGAAAAGGAGTACTTGTGGCACCTTAGAGACTAACCAATTTATTTGAGCATGAGCTTTCGTGAGCTACAGCTCACTTCATCGGATGCATTCTGTGGAAAGTGTAGAAGATCTTTTTATATACACACAAAGCATGAAAAAATACCTCCTCCCACCTCACTCTCCTGCTGGGAATAGCTTATCTAAAGTGATCACTCTCCTTACAATGTGTATGATAATCAAGGTGGGCCATTTCCAGCACAAATCCAGGTTTTCTCACCCTCTCCCCCCCCCCCCCACACAAACCCACTCTCCTGCTGGTAATAGCTTATCTAAAGTGACCACTCTCCTTACAATGTGTATGATAATCAACGTGGGCCATTTCCAGCACAAATCCAGGGTTTAACAGGAACGTCTGGGGGGGGGGTAGGAAAAACCAAGGGGAAATAGGTTACCTTGCATAATGACTTAGCCACTCCCAGTCTCTATTCAAGCCTAAGTTAATTGTATCCAATTTGCAAATGAATTCCAATTCAACAGTTTCTCGCTGGAGTCTGGATTTGAAGTTTTTTTGTTTTAATATTGCGACCTTTAGGTCTGAGATCGAGTGACCAGAGAGATTGAAGTGTTCTCCGACTGGTTTATGAATGTTATAATTCTTGACATCTGATTTGTGTCCATTTATTCTTTTACGTAGAGACTGTCCAGTTTGACCAATGTACATGGCAGAGGGGCATTGCTGGCACATGATGGCATATATCACATTGGTGGATGTGCAGGTGAACGAGCCTCTGATAGTGTGGCTGATGTTATTAGGCCCTGTGATGGTGTCCCCTGAATAGATATGTGGACACAGTTGGCAACAGGCTTTGTTGCAAGGATAGGTTCCTCGGTTAGTGGTTCTGTTGTGTGGTATGTGGTTGCTGGTGAGTATTTGCTTCAGGTTGGGGGGCTGTCTGTAGGCAAGGACTGGCCTGTCTCCCAAGATTTGTGAGAGTGTTGGGTCATCCTTCAGGATAGGTTGTAGATCCCTAATAATGCATTGGAGGGGTTTTAGTTGGGGGCTGAAGGTGACGGCTAGTGGCGTTCTGTTATTTTCTTTGTTGAGCCTGTCCTGTAGTAGGTGACATCTGGGAACTCTTCTGGCTCTATCAATCTGTTTCTTCACTTCAGCAGGTGGGTATTGTAGTTGTAAAAATGCTTGATAGAGATCTTGTAGGTGTTTGTCTCTGTCTGAGGGGTTGGAGCAAATGCGGTTGTATCGCAGAGCTTGGCTGTAGATGATGGATCGTGTGGTGTGGTCAGGGTGAAAGCTGGAGGCATGTAGGTAGGAATAGCGGTCAGCAGGTTTCCGGTATAGGGTGGTGTTTATGTGACCATCGTTTATTAGCACTGTAGTGTCCAGGAAGTGGATCTCTTGTGTGGACTGGACCAGGCTGAGGTTGATGGTGGGATGGAAATTGTTGAAATCATGGTGGAATTTCTCAAGGGCTTCTTTTCCATGGGTCCAGATGATGAAGAGGTCATCAATATAGCGCAAGTAGAGTAGGGGAGTTAGAACAACGCTTCCTCAGCTCTCATCCCCTAAGTCAGCCATAAAAATGTTGGCATACTGTGGGGCCATGCGGGTATCCATAGTAGTGCCGCTGATCTGAAGGTATACATTGTCCCCAAATGTAAAATAGTTATGGGTAAGGACTAAGTCACAAAGTTCAGCCACCAGGTTATCCGTGACATTATCGGGGATAGTGTTCTTGACAGCTTGTAGTCCATCTTTGTGTGGAATGTTGGTGTAGAGGGCTTCTACATCCATAGTGGCCAGCATGCTGTTATCAGGAAGATCACCGATGGATTGTAGTTTCCTCAGGAAGTCAGTCGTGTCTCGAAGGTAGCTGGTAGCGTAGGGCCTGAGGAGGGAGTCTACATAGCCAGACAATCCTGCTGTCAGGGTGCCAATGCCTGAGATGATGGGGCGCCCAGAATTTCCAGGTTTATGGATCTTGGGTAGTAGATAGAATATCCCAGGTTGAGGTTCCAGGGGTGTGTCTGTGCGGATTTGATCTTGTGCTTTTTCAGGGAGTTTCTTGAGCAAATGCTGTAGATTCTTTTGGTAACTCTTGTGCTGGAAATGGCCCACCTTGATTATCATACACATTGTAAGGAGAGTGGTCACTTTAGATAAGTTATTACCAGCAGGAGAGTGGGGTGGGAGGAGGTATTTTTTCATGCTTTGTGTGTATATAAAAAGATCTTCTACACTTTCCACAGTATGCATCCGATGAAGTGAGCTGTAGCTCATGAAAGCTTATGCTCAAATAAATTGGTTAGTCTCTAAGGTGCCACAAGTACTCCTTTTCTTTTTGCGAATACAGACTAACACGGCTGTTACTCTGAAACATATCTTTTTACTAAGTTCTATAGAACAGACCAAGAATCCTATGGGAAAGATATTATTTTCCATTAAAGTTTTATAGAACTTTTCCATAAGGGAAGTTCCATCACATCCAAGAGCCCCACATTGAGAACTTCTGTTTCTTCAGCTGGGTCTTGTTCTGCTTTTCATACTCTTGTATTTCCTCTTCCTCCTCCACCTATACCATCATCATCATTTTATTATACAACATACTGCACAATTTCTTAGTTTAGTAGTCTTTACATGAGTACTGGGCAACGTGCAGACCATCAGGGTAATCTGCTGGTGGGCCGCCAGACTGTTTGTTTACATTTGCACGGCCACCCACAGTTCCCAGTGGCCGCAATTCACTGTTCCTAGCCAATGGGAGCTGTGGGAAGCAGCATGAGCCACAGGGACGTGCTGGCCATCACTTTCCACAGCTCCCATTGGCTGGGAACGGCGAACTGCGGCCACTGGGAGCCACCAGTGACCTAGTCACAGAGGATGTGGAAAAAGCTAATGTACTCAATGCTTTTTTTGCCTCTGTCTTCATGAACAAGGTCAGCTCCCAGACTGCTGCGCTGGGCATCACAGCATGGGGAGTAGGTGGCCAGCCCTCTGTGGAGAAAAAGGTGGTTAGGGACTATTTAGAAAAGCTGGACGTGCACAAGTCCGTGGGGCCGGACGCGTTGCATCCGAGAGTGCTAAAGGAATTGGCAGCTGTGATTGCAGAGCCATTGGCCATTATCTTTGAAAACTTATGGCGAACGGGGGAAGTCCCGGATGACTGGAAAAAGGCTAATGTAGTGCCAATCTTTAAAAAAGGGAAGAAAGAGGATCCTGGGAACTACAGGCCAGTCAGCCTCACCTCAGTCCCCGGAAAAATCATGGAGCAGGTCCTCAAGGAATCAATCCTGAAGCACTTACACGAGAGGAAAGTGACCAGGAACAGTCAGCATGGATTCACCAAGGGAAGGTCATGTCTGACTAATCTAATCGCCTTCTATGATGAGATTACTGGTTCTGTGGATGAAGGGAAAGCAGTGGATGTATTGTTTCTTGACTTTAGCAAAGCTTTCGACACCGTCTCCCACAGTATTCTTGTCAGCAAGTTAAAGAAGTATGGGCTGGATGAATGCACTATAAGGTGGGTAGAAAGTTGGCTAGATTGTCGGTCTCAACGGGTAGTGATCAATGGCTTCATGTCTAGTTGGCAGCCGGTATTAAGTGGAGTGCCCCAAGGGTCGGTCCTGGGGCCGGTTTTGTTCAATATCTTCATAAATGATCTGGAGGATGGTGTGGATTGCACTCTCAGCAAATTTGAGGATGATACTAAACTAGGAGGAGTGGTAGATATGCTGGAGGGCAGGGATAGGATACAGAGGGACCTAGACAAATTGGAGGATTGGGCCAAAAGAAATCTGATGAGGTTCAACAAGGATAAGTGCAGGGTCCTGCACTTTGGACAGAAGAACCCAATGCACAGCTACAGACCAGTGACCGAATGGTTAGGCAGCAGTTCTGCGGAAAAGGACCTAGGGGTGACAGTGGACAAGAAGCTGGATATGAGTCAACAGTGTGCCCTTGTTGCCAAGAAGGCCAATGGCATTTTGGGATGTATAAGTAGGGGCATAGCCAGCAGATCGAGGGACGTGATCATTCCCCTCTATTCAACATTGGTGAGGCCTCATCTGGCCTCATCTGTGTCCAGTTTTGGGCCCCGCACTACAAGAAGGATGTGGATAAATTGGAGAGAGTCCAGCGAAGGGCAACAAAAATGATTAGGGGTCTAGAACACATGACTTATGAGGAGAGGCTGAGGGAACTGGGATTGTTTAGTCTGCAGAAGAGAAGAATGAGGGGGGATTTGATAGCTGCTTTCAACTACCTGAGAGGTGGTTCCAAAGAGGATGGTTCTAGACTATTCTCAGTGGTAGAAGAGGACAGGACAAGGAGTAATAGTCTCAAGTTGCAGTGGTGGAGGTTTAGGTTGGGTATTAGGAAAAACTTTTTCACTAGGAGGGTGGTGAAACACTGGAATGCGTTACCTAGGGAGGTGGTAGAATCTCCTTCCTTAGAAGTTTTTAAAGTCAAGCTTGACAAAGCCCTGGCTGGGATGATTTAATTGGGGATTGGTCCTGCTTTGAGCAGGGGGTTGGACTAGATGACCTCCTGAGGTCCCTTCCAACCCTGAGATTCTATGATTCTATGATTCACCGGCAGCCGTGCAAATGTAAACAAACTGGCAGCTTGCCAGCGGATTACCCTAATGGGCCGCATGCAGGCCTGCGGACCTCAGTTTGCCCACCGCTGCTCTAGGGAGATATTAAAATTACCTGGAAAATGAGATTTATTTTATTGCTAAAGAGAAATATTGATTGAAGTTATTTGATGAGGATGGTACACATGCAATAATTCCACACTGTTTCCATTGGGAGGAGATAGCACAGTATTTGCATCTGGTCTGCAATTTTATGGCATTTTGAATATTCTGCTTAAGAATCTTGACATATATGACCCTTTTTATAGGTGCATATGAGAAAGGAGTGGAAAATCCTGACCACAACTCTTCCCCTTCTTTCTGATGTCTTCGTAGAAGTGCTAGTGTGCTGCATGGCATACTAGCTCCTCAAAGCTATACCTTGTGTTGAACATGGTAAACCTAGGAGATGCCAGAAAAATACATAATTTTCTGTGTCAGTAAATAATTTTAAAAAATCAAAGCATTAGCTTGCTCCGGTCAAAACACTATTTAAATCCTAAAACTCAACCTTAATTATGGAGTCTGAACCATTGCCTTCATAATATAGAGAACTGACATTCTTTATAGCAGGGGTTCTCAATCTTTCTCTTGTTGAGGCCCACTCTAATATGCTATGAAAACTCCACCGCTCACCTCTGCCGCAACAACTGGTTTTCTGCATATAAAAGCAAGGGCCAGTGTTAAGGGGTACCAAGCAGGGCAATTACCTGGGGCTCCATGCCAAAGGGGCCTCCATGAAGCTATGTTGCTCAGGCTTCAGCTTCAGCCCTGTGTGGCGGGGCTCAGGGCCCCAGGCTTCAGCCCCATGTGATGGGGCTTTGGCTTTCTGCCCTGAGTCCCAGTGAGTCTAATGCTGGCTCTGCTTGGCAGACCTCCTGAAACCTGCTCGCAGCTCCCAGGGGGCCCCGGATCCTGGTTGAGAACCGCACTGCTTTATAGTATTGAACACAATCAGCAGGCATTATAGTGATCATTTACCTAACTGTAGTTTAAAGCAGTGGCTGTGAATGCTCCTTTAACTGTGTTAGGAATAGCCTGAAAAGGGAAAACCCACTGACTTCAGGTAATAGAAATTATATCTGCTTTTTCTGTCAGTTAAAATATGTTACTCTTTCTCAACATTTTGTCCTGTGGAAAACCAGTATGTCATCATGTAATTAAAGACTGCCTCATAAGGCATACGCACAATGGGGGCTCAATTCAGGTTGTACAGGCAGTCTTATTTCTGTCATAGCTTAACTTTTGAGTGCGTGCTTAGCTTTGCAACCTTAATGTTATTTTAATGTAGGGATTTTTTTAATGTAGTCTAGAGCTAATGCATTGTGGAGAAACAGACTTAACAGTATTTGATGTGGAGACAGCAGCAAAATGAAGACAGGCACATGAATGGAATTATGCGGCAGGCCTCAACTTTTATTAAACTTTTAACACCAGGAAGAGGTACTACCTGCCCATCACCCACACTCTGCTATATCAGGCATTTAATTGGTTCCAGTGAGGGGCTTACAGAGCTCCTTACCATATAACCTATAACTGGTGCCAGGATTGCAGGGCTCCTTAACATATAACCCATAATGTGGGATATGCTCTCCTCAGCCTATCCTCCCCTCAGGACTCAGCTGTCTCTGAGTCCTAGAACCCTCCTGCCCCATGAAAGAAACAGAGGGTGCAGCAGGTTGGTGATCTCGGCCTGCAAAAGGCACGAGGTGTTACCCTATCATATGAGCCCATGACCCATCACCAAAATCCCAGGTCTCTTACCTCTGGGAACCCTTATTTTATTCTCTTAAAGGCACTGTAAGCCAGCTGCGAGTTGCGACAAATAAGCAGCATCACCCCATTACCTCAGTTAGGTACCATGCACATTCCTAATTAACCCACTGTGGCATTTAGGTATAGCAAGGAAAAAAAAACTCCCTGGTCCTCTGCCAATGTGGCCCAAGGGAGAAAAAATTATTTCCTGACCCCGCAAACAGGTTGTCAGCATACCCTCAGCATCTGTCAGGCCAGGTTACCATTTCTACTTTGGGTGAGTAGGGTGGAGTGGCTGGAACAGAGCCAAAAGAGGCTCCACATGGCCCCTGAGCTGGGCTAAATCTTGCGAGCTGGGGAATGATGGCCAAAAAGCAGCCTGTCCCCTAGCTGGCCAATCTGTGCCAGAGACTCCCATGGGAGGAACTTTATCCTTTGGCACTTGCCTCCCTCCCTTGTTACTGGGGCTGTCCTCCTTTCACCATTGACCCCATCAATTTTCCCCACCCTTTAAAGCAGGTGGGTGTCACTTCTATTACTTTATTAAGCATAGCACAAGGTTACAGTGACTCTGCCCTCAGTATATTGAAAATCCACATTGTTCTTTACTACACCATTTTTTTTATGCCCAGGTGCAAAGCTTTTCTGCTGATGCAGATACACTTTTCCAGGGCAGAGTACGCTCTCCTAGTTGACTGACTGACCGCATGTCTGTATGACAGGAGATTGTGGCAGGGGAACTCACATCCTGCTAGGCTGCAGAACCATTTCAATGTACTGTGCCTCTGTGTTCATGTAGATGTTAAGCACAATTATATTCTTTGACACAGTGGGGCTTTGTGCAGTAGCAATGGACATTACACTTCTGATCTGTGAGACCTGGTATGCACGTTACACAGAACTTTTGCTTTTAGCAGGGAGCAGCAGCTAACAGATGTATTAAATTGCCATGATGTTGCTAGGCATTCTCACATTATTTTGAGAGGCTCAGGCCATTAACATGTGTCACTCACATATGTTAATTAATCTTTTGCAAAAATGTACTTTGCCTGCATTTTCAATTTGTCCTCAGCTACCCCAATAGGAAGATTTTGACTGAGATTTTCATGTCTTGTAGGGATCGAGGGCTTATTTTTTATCATTGTTTTATCCATTTTATCCTCATTTAAAAATCTTTAATTGCATTATATACTACAAGCTCATAGCAGATACAGAACCAAATATTTTCCATTGTTAGAAAGAAATAAACAAGGGGTTAGGTAGAGAAATAAAACTCATGCTTCAGGGCATAACGCAGCCTTTAAATATTGGGATTTGAGAGTGGGTTTCCCACAGATCCGGTTATACCATAACTGCCTACAGCATGGTTTCTTGCTCCTTTCTTTGAAGTCTTTGGTCCTGGCCATGGTCGTATACTAGATTATCTGGACCTTATCAGCTGAACTGATCCAGCATGTCAATCCTTGTGGTTACTTTTTTTTTCTCTTTGGTGGTTAAAGTTTGTTTGCATAGGGCTACAGAGGGGAGTCATCTTCAAATCTCTAGATCAGGGATTGGCAACCTTTGGCACGTGGCCTGTCAGGGAAAGCCAGTGGCGAGCCGGGACGGTTTGTTTACCTGCAGCGTCCGCAGGTTTGGCTGATCACAGCCCCCACTGGCTGTGTTTGCCGTTCCATGCCAATGGGGGCTGCAGGAAGCGGCGCAGGCCGAGGGATGTGCTGACTGCTGCTTCCTGCAGCCCCCATTGGCCTGGAATGCGGCCAGTGGGAGCTGCGGTCAGCTGAACCTGCAGACGCTGTGGATAAACAAACTATCCCGGCCTGCCAGCGGATTTCCCTGACAGGCCACGTGCCAAAGGTTGCTGATCCCTGCCCTAGAATCATAGAATCATAGAATATCAGGGTTGGAAGGGACCTCAGGAGGTCATCTAGTCCAACCCCCTGCTCAAAGCAGGACCAATCCCCAATTAAATCATCCCAGCCAGGGCTTTGTCAAGCCTGACCTTAAAAACTTCTAAGGAAGGAGATACCACCACCTCCCTAGACAACGCATTCCAGTGTTTCACCACCCTCCTAGTGAAAAAGTTTTTCCTAATATCCAACCTAAACCTCCCCCACTGCAACTTGAACCATGAGAGAGAAGGAAATAGAGTGGATAACTGCTCTAGTTGAATCTACATTTATTGTGTTGATCTGATATTTTTACGTAGGCGATGATTTGATTGATTTTTTTTTCAAACCTGCACCATATTGCAGTTTTCTATATTTGTAACATTTCATCTGAGTAAGAGAGTTAGGCCCAGATTTGTAAAGATATGTAGGTATTGCCAGGCTCAGCATTGCAACACCTAACCGATTTAGCAGGCTAAATCTCATTTTCAAAAGGGATTTAGGCACTTAGGAGCATTTTCAAAATGAGACTTAGGCCAGATCTACACTACAGATCTATATCAGTGTAACTGTGGTGCTCAGGGGTGTGAAAAATCCACACCTGGGAGTGACGTAGTTATACCAAACTAAGCCCTCATGTAGACAGCTCTATGTCGAGAGGGGGAGCCTCTCCTGCTGACACAGCTACCGCCTCTTGGGGAGGTGAATTAACTACGCTGATGGGAGAAAGCCTCCCAGGGGCATAGTTGTGTCTTCACGAAAGCACTACATCAGCACAGCTACACCAGTGCAGCTGCACTGCTGTAGCACTGTACATGAAGGGAAGTCCTTAGGCTCCTAAATCAGTTAGGCATTTCAATGCTGAGCGCAGCAGCGCCTAGCTACCTTAGACTTTAGCCTCTCTCTATAAATTCGCCCTTTGTATTTCTTTCCCCTTACCTTGTACTTTATGTTAAATGGCATAGATTTTAAGGTCAGAAGGGACCATTAAGGACATCTAGTCTGAACTCCATAGCACAGTTTGGTGCCAATATACATTGAAGTTACTTTTGAAAATTGTATAATTTGTGTCTTACATTAGATCATAAGTTCTTCAAGGCAGGGTCTATGGCTTCCTCTATATCTGTATACAGCTTAGCACAATGGGACCCAGTTTTCATTGTAGCTTTAGGCCACTAGTACAGTACAAATAATAAAAATATTGACTTGTCATAATGTAATAACAACTGTGAGAAGCACTTTTCCAAACAATTCTTTTTTACCATAAGAGGTGTGTGTGTGTATGTATACTAACCAATTTGGACTCTGAATTAGGATTCTCATAGCATTATGGTGCAGTAGTGAAAATTTTCTATGAGCAGAGATTTAGCAAAAAAGATCTAAGCCAAGATGTACATTTTAAAAAAGTAAAACAGAAGTCAATGGGAGTCAAGTGAGCGCACTCAACTCCCAATATCTTTGACTACCTGCATGCCAATGCACAGAGGTCAGGTGGGGACCACACTAGAGAATTTGCTGCTATGAGAATGTCCCGATGGAGGGGACATGTAAGAAGTATGGAGGTATTGGAAACTGGGCTGCAGAAACCACAGAGCAGCCCTGTAGCTGTTCAATGGCTTAAGAGAAGAGGAAGAGATTATTTTCCTTCTTTCTCAGATCTTCTCCTTAGCAGCCTGGTTATTTGGTGTGAGCTCTTTGGGCTGGTGTTGGGCCTAACTGCCAAACATGAGCTACTACTTACACTTCCTAAACTTTAGAGAGATTCGTCACTCGAGCAACATTTTACTTGTCTTTATGTTCAGCCTGACTCAACTAAAGTAAATCTGTAATGGTTAGTAGGCCAAGGAATAGAATTTGGGCCCTACTGTCATGTTGCTGCTGAGACACAGAAACCACATAAAATCAGGATAGTTCCGGGAATATCAGAACAGGGAGTAAATATTGGTGAAGCTAGAGTCCAACATGCCACTCACAACAGAGGAAAAGATATTGCCTGATTGTAGGACAGCTTCCATCTCAGGGTGAAAAGCTAGTTCAGTTCCAACTCTGCATTGTTCTTAACAATGCTGAGCTCCAGTCTGTGAAAATAATTGCTTTGATCGTGTTTATTTTTCCAAGCAGTTTTTTTTCTTGCATAAAATGCAGAAGACCTGAACAATAAGTTCAATAGCTTTCTTTTCATTAAAGCCTTTATACCTTGTGCACAATTTGTTAATTAACCATTGTTCTCCTAAGGGGAATGTATGCTAAAATGGAAGCAGAGGCAGCTGACAGATGTGTGCCCTACTTAAGAGCAAACCATAGCTGGGAGAGTAAAGCACCTCAGTAATATTCAACAATGTCACTGCATAACTTTATGTAGTTCTTACTTGCAAGCTGCCAATTTAAATGTGATTTGAAATTAACTATACTGTAGAATTGAAAAGTGCATTTGCTTTTCCTCATTGTAATATACATATTTTGTCTTAGAAATTAGAAAGCCTATTTAAATATTCTGCAGGTTTTAATTACGCACATTTTTAATGCCACAAAGCCTGCTATTTGATCCCTCCACCTTTGATACCTCACAGATAACCCGTGGTCTCACAGACATTAAGGCCAGAAGGGACCATCATAATCATCTAAGGGACCATCATGATCTTCTAAACTCATGACTCATAGAAATACCACATCATGGGTTGGATTTGGACATGAGAAACAAAAGAATTACTCCTTGTTTTGGTAAAACCAATCCCTACTTTGGACAGAAGTTAGAAAACTCCCTGAAAGAACAAGCTGGTCACCCTGGTCAACTGCTACAAATTATGTACTCTGCCAAAACCTACAGCATAGTCCTCCCAACTAAGAGGGAGGCATGTGGAAGAATCAGCATTACTTCTGGAGCCGGGCAAGATATTTTCATCAAAAGTTTGTTTTTTTCCAATGAAAATTAGCTTTTTTGATCCAAGCGAACTTTTAGTTTCTTGAGAAATAACAGAAACAAAAAAGAACAAAAAAGTTGGTAAAAATGTTTGGATTTTGATAATGTTCATCATTTGAAACAGAACATTTTTACTGGATACTGAAAATGTACCTAAAATGGTCTTAAAAATTGAAAGGTTTCAATTTTGTTTTCTGGTTTTCACCGTAAAGCCTGAAAAGTTTTCTGTAATTAAAAAAAAATGTTTGGGGAAAAACTGCCATTTTTTTTTTACCAACTCTAATTACAACAACTCTTCAGTAACTGTGGGCACGTGTACACTGACCTGCAGTTCAGACTAAGGATGTGAATAGTAGTGTGCACCAAAGTGCTGCACGATAACTTCCCCCCCTGTGTGGACGCTACAGCCATGAATTTAAAGGTCCCAAGTTTGCACTAATGTAATCCGCTTCAGAGACCCTCTGGAGTAAACTCAGAACCTTTTAGTTCTTGCCCAAAGCATCTACACTAGGGAGTTACAGTGCAGCACTTTGCAGCACACTCCTATTCACCCCTCTTTAGTCTAAACTAGGGGGTAGGGTAGACTGGGAGGGTAGGTGTGGTCATTAACAGACTGGCACCAGGGCACACTCTCCTACCCTAAAGCCCCCATAAATCTATCTATTTAGGTATTTACTTGTCCCCCATCCTGTAATATCTGGAGCTCTCGCAGACATTGATGAATTTATCTTCAACATCTCTGTGAGATAGGGGAGTATTTTATTATTGTTATCCTGCTTTCGCAGATAGAGAACTGAGGCTCAGAGAGATAAAAGACGTCTGGCAGATTTGAAGATTGAACTCAGTTCCCTTGAGTCCCACTGAAGGTTCTTTACCACAGGACCAATCGCTGTGTAATAGCCAAAAGAAAGGGAAAGAAGAAATGTGGGCTGATGCTGATGGAAAACAGAGTTTGGTACAGACAGACTCCATCACAAGACATTTTAAAAAACCTTTGCCACTGCCATGAAGGACGAAAAGAGAGCATGTCTCTTCTGCATAGGTGTAACCAAGTTATGTCCCACTGAATTTTTCCAAACTGTATATTGTTTCATAAGCCAGGAATGCCTCCAGGCTACCTAGTGTTTCCCACTGCAAGAAATTATCTTGTTACTTCACAGAAAAAGTCTCTCACATCTGGTGGTAGGGCCAAGACACCAAGAACAACAAGCTGAGAGCAAGACAAAAAATACTATGCCCTCTTCCCAAGAATTTGAACAAGAAGCTAAGAACCCTGAAAGCATTAACAGTGGCCTCAGGGCCACAACCTGTGTCTCTGCCCATGGTGTTTCCTGGTTGGTACAAGTAGAGAACATCCACATCCCTACAAACATGGATTGTCAACACTCCTTTGAAAGGCAATTCTGTTTCCCCCTCTGAAGCACACAGGGTCTGGCCAATGCTAAGGTAGCCTTCATTCAGTTCTAGTGACCTTACTAGTTACCACTTCACGCCACAGCTTCTCCCTCGTAAGCAGTAAATTGTCTACATACACAGTCCTCTGAAAGTACAAACTACCTTCCACTGTATCAAACCAGTGCGCATTGTTGCTAAGAGCCAGGTATTCAGTGCTGAATGAAAATGTCTCATTTAATGGGTTTGGACTTCAGACTGTAGAATTTATTCTCATGTACTTTATAATCCCAAACCGGCATTGCTATTTATAAACAAAGGACCAAATGCATCCCTTCATGGTCTGTAGTGGGTTTGCATCAGGGATTAATTTGACCCAGGTTTCTTAAATATAGAAGGCTGATGGACTAGATCAGAGTAGAAAATTAAGTATTTATTTGTTTTCTCCTATTTTATTTAACATTACAACAAATATCTTTCAATCTTTAGTACACTATGACAGGTTTCATAGTAGCAGCCGTGTTAGTCTGTATTCGCAAAAAGAAAAGGAGTACTTGTGGCACCTTAGAGACTAACCAATTATTTGAGCATAAGCTTTTGTGAGCTACAGCTCACTTCATCGGAAGATAATGCAGTTTTTTATAACAATAGCCTACATTTACACACTTGCGTGCACTTGGTAAAATGCACTGTACCTCTGTAACTACATAGAATGTGCTGAGACTTTTTAAAAAAAATACTAAATGTCACCTTTTAAAAGTGCTCTTGGGAAAGAAGACAAAGGATACCAGATGACAAATGCTAAGTGCTTGTGGCTTAGCAAACATCCTGAGCAAATGTCACAAACCTGAAAAGCCATTAGGTGCAAGAACTCCACCCCCAGAAATCTGGAGGAAGAAGACAAATATAAATGCTGGCATTACAACAAGGCTAATAGGGTTTAATGCAACCAACTTATGCCACTATTGAATGAGAGAGGAGTTTGTTGTGGTTAGACATCACATTACATGGGTATTCAAGTATTGTGTTTCAGGTTGAATATGTCTCAAGGAGACTGAATGGAGATGATGCAGAACTTGAACAGGAACATATTTCCTAGAAATGCACTGTTGATCTACTGGAAAAAACCAATATTTTCTCATAAAAACATCTCCTCTTATTTCTTCACTTTGCTTTTTACAACTAAAGGATTGATAGTACATTCAAAGATGTGAATTAATTATCCTGTATTTTATTCAACCGCTTTACAGTGCCATAGGACAAAGTCAGTTAACATTGACAGCATTGTCTCCCAACACCTCTTATTAGTTCAGCAGCCTTTTCAAAATACAAAAAGCATACAAGGCCACATAGGTATGTGGAGGTTAAGAGGTAAAGACAGGATGTGCATGTCTGGCCTTCTGCCAAAAGAGACAAAGTGGACAAATCTGCTGAAGCATCTGATGTAATGAAGAATCAGGATGTATGCCAAGGAGTCTTGCCTTGAAGGTAGAAACTAGAAAGTAACTTTTCCCAGTAGCTCAATAATCTAAAATGATCTCAGGGACACCACGGGGATGTTTTATTTTCACATAAAACAAGCTACACCCTGTAGCAAATTTACTAGCAGTCTTTACAAAGTGGCACAGTGTGTTGACTTGATCAATAAATAGTAAATGGTGCCACAGAGAACATATTGTGGAGGGTGCAACCTCATCAAGTATGGTTTGTAAGGAGTTCACATCATCCAGAAAGGGGCCGATTCCTGGCCAGTCTTGAAGCACCTAATTTGAACCCAGTTGCAGCACCTTTTGGAGACATAACAAAAATACCTTTTGTATTTCTTCAGGAAAACTTGCTCTGATATTCCAAGAGTTTGATAAAAATAACATTCTGGCCTCCAGTTCCTTTGGGCATGGTTCATAGTGAATGAGAAATCCTGGATCTTCTGACTCAGAGACAAGTCTGATAACATGCCAATTGTCTAATGAAGTGCATATGCACCAATGAAGCCATAAAACTACCCTGGAATAGGGAAGCAGTGTACATTGGCCATTTAGGTTGGAGGTTATAAACAGCCAAAAGATACCTCAATTGAGAACATAATCCCTACATCTTCTTAGGATATGTCCCAGTTGTACAAAAAAGTCACTGGAGAGGAGATTGTGATGGTGTGGTAGTCAGCATAAATTTACCATTAAATTTTCAAGGACAAAGAACAAAATGCTCTTATGGTCCTGGAACTCTGTGTAGATCAGGGACAGGGGAGAGGAACACCATGCAGGAGAGGAGCAGTGAATTGGTCTCCACATGCTTCTCTCTCCAGTCACCATAAGGTTTATGTGGGTTGAACCTACACCAAAGAAGAGCAAAGTTCTATCCATATCCAGTGAGGAGGAGGGAGGTGGTGTCTGGAGGGGTGACAGAAGGATGAATCTAACTGGGATCAGGGAATTATGGAAATCTGATCTTGTAGCATGAGCGCATGCAGGTGGGAGGTGTCAGGGAGCTGAATGGGGAGACTGCAGTGAGTGAGCATGTAATTCTAAGGTTGAGGCAGAGGCAAGAGCTGGTTCTGTCTCTCTTAAGTGGCTGTGATCTGCAGATAGAAGGGCATGGTAATACGCTCTTACTCTGCTAGCACCTGATGCGGATGGATTTAAACTGGGAAGCCTACAGTGAGGGACAGGCACAGGGACAGAGGAGTCTCTAAGGTGATGGGGGCTTGCTACAGCTGGGCCTATGAGGAACAGTGGAAGTTGGAGGAGGCTAGCCAGCAAAAGAGTAACATGCTCCAAAGTGTAGCAAGAATATGTTACCCCAGGCCAGTCCCCATGGCTACAACACAGCAGCCCCTTCTTTGGAGGCATATTTGGCCAGATTTTCAAAGATGACCAGCCCCCCAACAACAACGTTGGAGGCTGAGCCTTTTGAAAAATCTAGGCAACAGGTTACTATAATCCGAGTCACTTCTCCCTACACCCTCAGAAACATAAGGAGCTGAAGAATCTTTTGTCACTCCTTAGTGGTTACAAAACCTTGCCTCCATTTGCGAAAAAGTTTCCAGAGGCCGAGTGTACACTTTAGCATCTCTCCCCTTCTCCTCATCCCAAAACATCACAGGGAAACCCACTTAAACTAAAAGGAGCAACACTTACATCTAAAGGAGTCAAACATGCAAAGTGGACAATAAAACCACAGAAAATGATCATTTAGCCCTGAGTGGCTCCAGTTCAGAGCACCTATCTGTCTGTGGGCTACATTCTGTCCTGAGGTTACTGTTACAAGTGGCATTGAATTTAACAGACTCCTCCCTGGCTCAGCAGGGGAAAACTGGGTACACAAACAAACCCGCAGGGATTACATATTCATTGCAAATGTTTCATTCACAGTATGCACATAGTTCCTGTTCTGTCAAACAAAGCACATTTTGGGGCAAAAATGACACAAAACAAAACAAAAAAACCTCAGGGAAGTGTTTTAAGGTTTTGCTAATTCTGGATCTGAAACTTAAAACTAAAATGATTATCTTGAGCCTAATTTTCAGATGTTTGCTCCTCAATAGGGCAACCCAAGTTTTGGATGTTCAGATCAGCAAATAAATGTATAAAATGAACAAGTTGCATGCTCAGATTTATATTTGAGTATGTCCTGTTAATGAGCCCACATTCAAACATGGTGGTTTCAAAAGCATGGCCTTCCACGTTCAAAGAAGTAGGAGATCCCAGTGTCCTGGCCAAATTCTACCTCAGGTAGTTACATATCTGCCTTTCTAAATTTGTCACTCTAATGTTAGGCAGAAATTATTCTTCACTGCTGCATTTGTTAAATATTAGAATTTGAAAGAGGTCTTGAATTTTGGACACAACTTCACCATCTCTACTGAGAAAACGTCTGGTGAATTTTGTATGCATGGCTGCCATGAACTGCCTGAAAAGTTTCTCATATCTGGAATGGAGGAGTCTGCAAAAGAATATTAAGAATCTTCATATTATTATAATATACTAGAACAGCCATTTTGTTTAGTAGCAAATATTTCATTTAGCTTTTTTTAGCTTTCATTCCTCCTAATGGGAATAAGTGGCAGAGGCTGTAGGGAATGTCTGCTTGCTTATTTGAGCGTGGACTGAGCAAAGAGAGAGAAAAAACTTGGGTTAATTGTTAATGCTAAAAAATAATACTAAACGTTTATTTTTTTAATTTGATCCAAACACTTGTAAATGAAATAAGAGGGAAAGGGGGAGACTTTTGTGGGTGTAGCAGATACAACGGAAACAGATTTTTGAGGTAAAAATATGTTTAAGAATGTGGGAGGTTTGAGGACACTAGACTAGGGACGCGGGAAACTAAATCTATGTTCTGAAGTATTTAAACACTGATGTCTTTGTATGAAAAACATTTTCCTTAGTGTTTTGTTTTTCCCTAATTCATTAACCTGGGTTTGCTTTATGTACTCTTTGGATCTGAATTCTCTCTTCTTTTCTCGTTATATGAGGCAGACATTTTCCATGACAAGGGCTAGATTACTCAGTTAACAATGCCATTCAGTATTCTCCAGGAGCAAGAGGCATTTATCCGTGAGTAACACCTCAGTGTTATGCTAAAATTAAAATGTCAGGGGGGAAAATAGTCAACCATATGTTAGTTTACATCAGAATCCCTGTAGAAATGGCAGGCTCATTAACATTTACAGCAATCTACTGTATTACTATGGAGAGATTTGAATATAGAGAGAATTAAAAAGTTAGTAGGCATGTTCTATGGAGAAAAAAATCCACATATGTCTATGGCAACCCGCAAGTAAATCTATTCTTTCTGTCTTTGTTTTTGTAGTTTGTTGTTTCTTTGTAGCAAATCCAGGTCAGAACTTTTCCGACAGAGTCCATTTTTGATCTCTTTCTCTGTATATTTAAATCATGTCAAGTTAATGTCAATACAGTGTTAAGATTGAAAAATCAAGCACAAAGAGACCAAGAAGTTACAAAGATTAAAGTTTATACTACAATACTCATCTCCCTTATAGCACATCCTATATATTTTTAAGCTTTTAGGCCATTGTTTTCAAATATGAATGCCTACAAGAGAGAGGCCTGATTTTCAACCTGTGTATAAATTTTCAGAGATGGGCAAAGGTTGCTTTGTTCAGATCTGGATTCAAAAGCTACCAGAGTTTGAATTCAGTTTGGATTTTATCCAAACTTGGATTTAAATTCATATCAGATGGCAAAATCAAAATATCAGAAATATCACACCAGAACACAGCTGCTATGACACACTTTGGATGTTACTTTTATCAGCTTTCTTCTTGTGTCCCTGGCCACACAGGCTCTGCTTCCTTATCATCTCCATTAAGAATCTTCAGTGGTGGTAGTACTATGCCTTCTGTTCCTGCGATCTTCAGGGGACATTGCCTGGCTACTTTTGCCCCACATTCAACTTCAGGAAGGAGCCAGATCAGGCTACGTCATCTATTGGATTTTCTAGTGGTTCGTAACAAGTCCATACTCCCACTCATATGACAGAAAGGAACAGTAATGTCCATTCCCCACTACAGGTACTTCTGCCACCAGCTGCACTGCAAATCCCAAAATCTTTTGAATGATTCTCTTGCTATCCAATAAAACTTGGGGATAGGGACCTGACCTGGCAGATAGTCTGAAAGATACCTGGGGATAAGGTTGCCAGGCATCTGGTTTTCAACTGGAACGCCTAGTCTAAAAGGAACCCTGGCAGCTCCAGTCAGCACCACTGACCAGGCCAATAAAAGTTGGCAGCACAGCGGGGCGAAGGCAGGCTACCTTCCTGCCCTGGCTCTGCACAGCTCCCGGAAGCGGCTGCCATGTCCGGCCCCTAGGTGCAGGGAGTCTCCACGGACTGCCCCTGCCCCAAGTGCCGGCTCTGCAGCTCAAATTGGCTGGGAACCGCAGCCAATGGGAGCTGCAGGGGTGGTGGCTGTGGGTGAGGGCAGCATGCGGAGCTTCCCTGGCCGCCTCTGCACCTAGGGGCCGCAGGGACATGCCAGATGCTTCTGGGAGCTGCCTGGGGTAAGCGCTACTCAGAGCACCCATCCCTCACCCACTCCCGCACCCAAACTCCCTGCCCCAGCCCTGAGCCCATCCCACACCTAAACTCCCTCCCAAAGCCAGCACTCCGCACCTCCTCCTGCACTCTGAACCCCTTGGCCCCAGCCAGGAATCCCCTTCCACACCCCAAACCCTCATCCCTGGCCCCACATCAGAGCCCTCACCCCCAGCTGG
The DNA here is from genome assembly GCF_965140285.1 of Lepidochelys kempii. Lineage (NCBI taxonomy): Eukaryota > Metazoa > Chordata > Testudines > Cheloniidae > Lepidochelys > Lepidochelys kempii. The sequence goes on from NC_136382.1 coordinate 64,453,154, forward strand.
AGCCTTCACACCCCTCTCTGCATCCCAATCTCCTGCCCCAGCCCTGCGCCCCCTCCTGCATTCCCAAACACTCATCTCTGCCCCACCCCAGAGCCAGCATCCCCAGCCGAAGCCCTCTCCCCTTCCACCACATACTGATGACATAATCCCCTGTAATGCTGATGACATCCCAATCCCCTGCCCTAGAGCCCCCACTTCACCATGATCCCCTCATTTCTGGCTCCATCCTGGAGCCCACACCCCCAGCCAGAGCCCTCACCCCATCCTGCACACCAACACCCTGCCCCACCATGGTGAAAATGAGTGAGTGAGCAAGGGTGGGGGAGAGCGAGCGACAGAGGGAGGGGGGATGGAATGAGTAGGGGCGGGGCCTTGGGGAAGGGGTGGAGCAAGGGTGTTCAGTTTTCTGCAATCAGAAATTTGGCAACCCTATGATGGGGACTAAGTGGCCAGACAGCATCCCAAACACGGAAAAGAAAAACAACCATTTCAGTGAGCAAGTAGAATGATTAAAGGCAGAATAACAGAATGGCAGGCCAAGCAAAGTGCTAACAAAGATAAATAATTGTATTTGAAGAGGCTACATGTCCTTCCCTAAATGTTGGTATGTCCTAGATCCTCCAATGGATTTGTCTCTTTAGACATCCTAGGTGTCTTGTTGTCCCACCAGGAAGCCATCTGCTTGAGGGTCTAATAAACTACAATTGATATCAGTGCTACCTGCAACCTCAAACATTTAACTTTAACATATGTGCATTAAAAAAGCTTGTAAGGACTTAAGGCAACTTCAGACTAACACCATCTCAGGCAGAACACTGCCTGGAAAGATGCCACATGACATCTCACTAGCTCAGGAAGAAGTCAGGGACCTATCAAATTAGGAAGTTAAGGTAAAGTTGGTGGTGAAGAGCATATTTTCAAGGTATTCAGGATCAAAAGCTCTACACCATAGGCCTGATTTCCCACTGTCTTGAACCTTGCGTAGTTCATAAACCTGTGCATAGTGGGTATTATAGCTCCCACCTAGGCTGCTTACAAACAGCCTCCCAGCATGCAGGTTACATCGTGAATGTCTGTGTATAACTGCAGCCTGCCAGCCATACATCAGTCACGCTCTGGTTTCCACCAGCCTTGGTTACCACCTGCAGGGTGACCTCACCACACTTCTAGTCCTAGATTTTCCCAAAAAAAGGGTGTTCTGCACTGTCCAGCCCTCTCCTGGACAGTCCAGATTATTAGGTCTGTTGCCCCTCTAAGGGGATCAATACATAACAATTTGGTACTGTAAATGGAGTCACCCACACAGTTCACAACACTGTATTAGTTTTGATTAAAGAATAAAACACGTTTATCTAACTATAAGAAGATTTTAAGAAGGTTTTAAGTGAGTATGAGTATAAGACATTAAAGTTAAAAATGGTTACAAGAGAAATAAAAATAGAACTCTTTCTAGTGCTAAAACAACAAATTTAGACTTGATTCAGAATAAGGTTCTTACCACTTGCTTCCAGCAACAGGGCTGACCAAGTTTCAGGTCCGAATCTACTCCCACATCCAACAGCTGTTTCTTTTGTCTTCTTAGGTGAAAAAGACAGAGATGGATTGGGAAATATAATCTGGGGTGTTTTTGCCCCTCACTTTAATAGTTCAGTCATCCTTTAAAATGCATTTTCCTGTGGTTTACCTCTAGATAAAGTTCATTATTACTGGGAGGCTGGAGTGATGTGGTATAAAAGGTTCCATGCTGTTGTTTGCTAAGACGCAGATCTCTTTGTTCCTGCTCCCTTCCTTGCCAAATAATGGCCACTTGATAGGTGACTGGCCATCAACTCTGAGGACACCTGACCAGAGGTGTCACCTTGTCCTTCGTCTTTGAGAAACTGATTTACCCAGCCTTCTCTGGTAAACACATTTCAGACCTAATTTCAGTTTATGTTCATAATTTTGCATATAATGTTGCTACATACATTTCACCATGATTTAATTGACCAGTGACTTATTAGTTTTTAAATTATACCTCACAAGTTATATTTTGTACAAAGATTATTACAGTAGTGTGTGGGATGTGAATACAGGGTGCACCCCATTTCTCCAGGTGTAAATAACTACACAATGTGCAAGTCAATGGAGAATTAAGACCACTGTAATGCTGATTACATCATTTTAGATTTCAAGCTTTTTGGAGCAGGGACTATCATTTTTGGTGTTCAGAGACCTCATCCTGATTAGTAGCATGGCAAACACACCATTAAACGTAATTTTAACTTTTTTATTCCAGGTAAAGAAAAGAAGGAATAACAGTTAAAGTAAAGTATTAAGATAGGTTTTCTTTTTAACAACTCAGTTTTCCTTTTCCCTTTATCTGGAAAGAGGTTTTAGAAGGAAAATCCCCTTATTTGACAGTCTCTTAGATTATATAAAAATGGTAATAATTGTCCTTTCTGGGGAAAAGAGAAGAAGTTAGTTGAGATGGGCTGGAGCTGTTGTTGTTAAAGTCTGATCCTGTTTCATCCATGGTGGTGTTTGGGATTCAGCTGGAGTCAGCTGGGCTGGCCATGTCAACTGGACGCCTCTCTCTTTGGCCCAGTCTAGTCAGGACATCTTTTAGGATTAGAAGTAGAAGAAGGTCCAGGGATCCAGGAGATGGTGGGCGTGGCAGCCATGATGATGAAGCTTGCTCCAGTAGCCAATTTTTCTCCCCAAAGTCTTTCTTTAAGGACCCACAAAGGGAATAGTGGGTGGAATAGCTCACCCTGTCTATATCTTGTCCACCAATTAAGCCTAGTTTCTGACACACCAATTCTGGTTATCTGATTTCTAGTTCCACACTTTTCTTGTTTACCAAGCATGATCTTAACATAGCCCTTGAGTTATAGCAGTAGACCTTTGGGTTTGGACGAATTCCCTTTCAGACCTTTTCCCAACAGTATTTGTTGTTATAGGTTATTGTGACATCTTATGAATTTACACTCACTTCTTACAGTTGAGCTCACAATTAGGTTAAGTCCCAATTATCACACCAATACAAAGTGATTTTACGACACCAGTTCATTAACAACAAAACAGGTTCAAACAGCTTATACCAGAAATTCGTAGCAACATTCAGAATCGACTCACTTATCAAGAATACTTTACATGTTAATTCTGTTTCCAATGCTTTTGAGTCAGCCTAAAATCTCTGATTTACTAAATGAATTGTATAATTCACAATATAGTCTTTGTCCTATGAAAATAAAACTTTAGTGTTGCACACAGTATGGGATGACTTATTCAGTTTATCAGGATGTAAATCTAAGGGACAATACAAAATTGTCTCAGCTTCAGGTTTCTTACTGAACAGATCATCTTTACTTGACCAATGTGTATTACTTTATTTCCAGTCTGCATTTCTTCTAATGCAGACAACTTTCAAAGTAGAAAGCATTTTTTTTTAAATTGAAAAGTGGCAGCAGATTGACCTCTTCACCCTTTTGTAGTTCAGTTCCAGGAAAAGTGCGAGAAACCTGTGTTGTTTAAACAGGAGAATCTTCCTCTTCAGTGATATATTTCCTATTAATATTACCCTAAGAAGCATTTCCGTAGGTGCAATCTGCGAGATAAGAGGGAACACTTAAGAATAAAATCCAGACTCTTTCTGGCCAACAGGCCATTTTGCTACATTGGCAATGCTATAAATGTGGTTATGTAAAACAAACAAACAAACTCTTAAAAACTCCATTATCTTCTTACAATTGCAGGCCTATTGTTGTTTTAGTAATGGAAATAGCGGTGCTTTTTGACCACAGTATTGCAATCACCTACTCACATAAATAACTACTCACGTGAGCAACCTCATTGACTTGACTACTATTTAAATCTCAGCATAAAAGTGTTTTGAGCAAAATCCATTCAGCTAAATTTCATTTATGGCAGAGTGGGGAAAAAATCTCTAAGATTAAGGATGAAATTCTATGTTTGCATAACTCAAAAATGACCAAGCTAACTATTTCACACTGGGCTTGTTTCATACTCTTAACTGACACATGTTGGATTAGGTCCATCAATGACTATTAGCCAGAACGGGTAGGGATGGTATCCCTAGCCTCTGTTTGCCAGAAGCTGGGAATGGGCGACAGGGCATGGATCACTTGATGATTACCTGTTCTGTTCATTCCCTCTGGGCACCTGGCATTGGCCACTGTTGGAAGACAGGATACTGGGCTAGATGGACCTCTGGTCTGACCCAGTATGGCCAGTCTTATGTTCTTATTACAACTAGCTTAAGGAAAACCATTGAAGCATTTAAGTTTGAAGAAAATTATCAGCCTTTTTGAAGTGACTACTACACTCATGAGTAAAATGCCATTGTTACAGAATATAATGATGTACCATTCAGCTGCTGCCTGTTCACAGCCAACTGGCTAGTTCCCCATGACTTAGGGCTTGTCAACACTGGCACTTTTCAGCACTGCAAATGTTTCGCTCTGTGGTGTGAAAAAACACCCCGCAAGCGATGCAAGTTTCAGTGCTGTAAAGTGACAGTGTAGACAGTGCACCCACGCTGGGAGACATGTTCCCAGTGCTGGTAGCTATTCCCCTCAAGGAGGTGGGTTTTTTACGGCGCTGGAAGAGCTCTTAGATTACTCTCCACCTAACAAGCTTTTGCTGTCAAATGATCAAACCTTACAGAGCTCATTTGTACTATATTTTGAAACCTTGTATTAAAAACAATCTAATGATCGTCTTCACTCAAGCACTGGTAGAGCTGAGATGGTGACAGTAACATTTTATTATTATGCTATTAATCATTTTCACAAACTCCAGTGCCCTCACTTTTGTTCAACTTTGATTACAGAAAAAGCACGGATTTACATAATCATAAGAATTTCATATGAAGAAGTGAATCTTCTTTGGTACTGCACATTCTGGAAAAAAAAATCTTATCCTGGGGCAGATCAAACAAATCTTTTACTTCCCCATCAAAGCATTAGGTGAATGACATCATTTCAAAATACTTTTGCTTCTCATTGTGCACTCTTGCTGAAGGATTTTCCTCCCACAGCAAAGAGAACCCTTAGGGAAACAGCAGGCTGTCAAGCTACTTTCTAACCATGCTAATCACCTCTGACTCATATCAGATGAAAATAGGAAAAGCACTGCACAGATGCAGTCTGGCGCTTTAAATGATAGCTATATGTATTGATATTCATGTTGTTTATCAAGTACACAGATTAAGGAGGACTTCTTCTGGGAGTACATTCGAGACAAAGTGCAGATCAGCACAAATTGATAAACAAACTAAATTATCACCAAAAGCTGACAATGTTAGCAAGCTTGCACTTTACTGAAGGCTTTGGATCAGACCCACAGTGAATATGGATTGGTTATTTGGCTTGTCAGTAGTGATTTTCCCTTGTGTTTGTCTTTTTTTGTAGAGGCACCAAGAGATATACTAAGCCCTGGGTGTTCTTATTACTCTGAAGAGCGCTGTCAGCCTGGGTAACAACAAGAGCTTGTACTTAATGTTTATTCATAAGAAGCAGATTTTTCAGCAGTAGTATTTAACTGAAGCATCTTTTATGGTATAACAGGGAAGCTGACAGAGTGAGGAAGTATCAGACAGAAACGGTGGTTATTTATTAATAATGCCATCATGTATCTCCATGGATCTATTTTCAGACCATAGTTTTGAGCTTCTAGAGTAGGATGGGCTGGATCTCCTCTGAGTGTCTTAGAATATTTGCTCTTCATTATGGTCTAACATTTGCCTGACTACAGTTAAGTACAGAGACTCCTTCCTCACCCAGAGTTTTAGGGAAAATATTTAAAAGATGTACAGATTATACTTTGAAACCTACTAGATAAAACTTTGTCTAGTGTGCATAAAAAGTACCTTCAGCTAGCAAAAATTAGTGTTTAAGATGTACACATTTTTTATACCTTTCAAGGGTGTTTTTAAATACAGAGCTGTATTTTGTACTTTATAATAAATGTGCCTCCCTGGTTTTGTATCTATTTGGGGTATGTAGCCACAGGAAAAGGTCACTTATGCACAGGATTTGTACAGAAGGAATAATAAAAGCTTACACTGTACTGCTAACGGCTGCTTAAAAGCCTGTTGGCCAACACATGGGGTAAAAGTTTAGAAATCTACTTTCACAGTTAGCTTTATTTATGTTTTCTTCATTGTTAACACTAGGAATAATCTCATACTTGAAAAAAAGGGTGATCTGGATTAATGGTTCTGAGGCATTAAAGCGACAAAGACAAGAGGAAATAGATAGCGGATCTCTGACATATGCAGGGATTTGGAACCGTGCCAAGGATGTTCTCAATGCAAGTCAGTTTGGGTTTACAATTTAGGACCCTTTTTCAGCAAGTCCTTTTGTCAATCTTCTTGTCTGCACTTGCAGGGCAAGCCTTTTTTCACCCCTGGAACTCATTTACATCATTATATGGAGCCCTCCCTTTCAGAACCCAGACACATCATGGGAAATACAGGAGGTTAATATTAACTTAATTCACTAAGTTTAATATTGCTTAACAAAACATTAGGCTCCCTGATGGTTTTACAGCACTGGATTTTGATATTGTACATACACTATCCAATTTGCTGCCTTTTTTTACAACTGCAGTGTTCTGGGACCAGTTGACAGAGAACCACAAGTTTTGCAAGGCCTAATGCATAAAAAAAGCTGATTTTAGAGTCCTGAGGCTGTCTTTACCCAAAATATACTTTATGCCTCAGACTAAATGTTACCTTAACACTGATTTTATGTGTGTTTAATTTACTTTTTACTGTTATAACTTGCATTTAAACAAATCCAAGAGGGAGATATTAGAGACGTGGGAACTCTAAGTGTCGCTGAGTCCATCCCTTGTCAATGAAACTTTACCTATAACTAAAATTTTTACTACTTCATCCGGTATTGAACTACTTCATCCAGTAACATTTCACAAAATGTTTCAATGTGAATTTTGCAGTGTCACCAGATTTCTACAATATTTTGCAAATTTTCTTATTGTTTTTCATAAAATGCAATGAATTTTTCCACTTTTTTTCCAAAAACTAGTGCCACTATAACACAAAAGGTGTTTTTACTCTTTGACCAATACATCTAAATCTATGAAATCATGTAACCTGCATGTACTAACCATGGCTGCCATTTTGTACTTACTCTTCAGATAAAGTAAAGAGGACCCATGAACTATGTGAATCAGACACACTGATTTTTAAACACTGAAAAGAATGGCAAGATTCACTTCATCTGGTATTGAATACAAAATATCATTTGGAAGGTTAGGGCTTATAGAGGACTCTGCAAAATGCACTGTAATTTGTCTCATGGGTTCACCACACCTTTCAAAGGACAGCACTATCCGGCTTTAGGGTCCGATCTTGCATTCTTCTCAGGGTAGGCTGCTTGTGCCCAGGCCTTCCTGACTTCAGTGGGATTCACTGAAAGCATAAGGACTCATCTGAATGGATCAGATTGCAGGATCAAGGTCTTAAACAGCTTTGGCATTAAGTATGGAAGGGCAAGCTGGATTAGAGGAAATAGATCCAAACTTTTGCCCAAAGTTCAAAACAAACTCAAACCTTTCTGGAGATTCTAAAACATTTATGGTAACAGTAAATTTTTTAGAAGTGCCTAAGTAGCCCCCGGTCTAGATTTTTAAAGGTACTTAGGCACCTACTGGAATTTTCAAAAGCATCTAGGCACTTAACTCCCACTGATGTCAATGGGTGCTAGGCACATATATGCTTTGGAAAATCCTATTTGAAAATCTCTTTAAAAATCTGGCCCTAAATCCAGCTTCAAAAGCAATTTAGGACCAGATTTTTAAAGGTATTTAGGTGTTTCTGCACTAAAAGTTGCAATGCCTAAGTCCCATTTCCAAAAGAGATTTAGGTCTTTAGGAGCCTAAATCCCATTGACTCATGGATTTAGGCCTCCCAAGTGCCTTATTCACTTTTGAAAATGGGACTTAGGTGTTGAAAGACTGAGCACAGCAATCCCCAAATATCTTTTAAAATCTAGGCCTTAAGTACGTAGTCACTTAAGTTTCTGAGGCATTTTTGAAAATTTTACCGTAAATATTTTCACATGCCCATTCACAGTTCTGGGGTATTTCTTCTTGGCTAAATTAAGGAAGCACCTGTTGAATTTTCTGGAGAAAACCTAATCTGACAGCACAATTTCCCTACCAAGAAAGTTCAGATAAGCTCTAGATAATTCCTACTATATAGTATTTATAGTGCAGTAGGCTGCAATATAAACTCCCCTACCCATAATTAGAATGTAAAAATACATTTCATAGATGTCACATTTATTTCCTGCAAATATTGCAATGATGAGCCTGGCACCTTGACAGATAGCATGTTGGCTTAAACATGAGTGTATATTGTAGAGGGAGAAAATGAAGACGGGAGAGGAGAGGATGACTAAAGGGAAACAACTAAACCCACAAGTGCAGAGCTTCTATTAAGTTATTGTGAGTTGGATTCAGGAATTAATGGGTGAGGTTCTATAGCTCTGGCCTCTCCCCCAACTGCACTGGCCAGCTGAGTTGGCTGGACATTTAGGGAGAGTATGAAATAGTCAACTTCATTCACATGCAGAACTGGGAAAGTATGAGACGTAGAAAACACAGCAGAATACTAGTGGAAAATATTGGGAAATAGTGGTTAAGTAATAGAGTATTGGATTCATCCTCCTGCATAGCTGGAAGCTCCAGGAGTGAAGCAATTTCCCTCTTGGAGCTCCCACACAGATGGTGAGACTCTGATCCTCCCTCAGTATGAAAGCCACAATTGAGCCCGATGTCCAATCTCTACTTCCTCCTCTGTCACAAAAAAGTGCACATACTGAGTGTCATGTTTAGGATTATCCGGAATAGACCGTCATATGGGTTACGGGAAGATTTAATTCTCACAGCTTTAATGGTTTGGATTGTTGGCTAAACATATCAAATCTTTTCTTTTGTGCAGTAGGAATGATTAATGATTAATGTTCTATCATGCACTTCAACCATCAATTCAACAAACATTCCTTAACTTACAGTATTTGGTACCCTATGTTTGTCTGTGGAAATGGTGAATATCTACTTTGATTTTTACATATGGCAATGTTGCTGCACAGTCTATACCATGGCACATGTCTTGTAGACAGGTAATTAAAGAGTAGAAATGGGGTTGGAGAGGCATACATTCAGGTACAGATTTTTATTGAAAATTTAATGATAGTATTCTATAATTTTAAACGGTTCTAGCCTGGTACATACAACTTATTGACTACAGTGAGTCAAGGAATCCTAGATAGAATAGTTTTAAATTGGACAATGCAGTCCATAGAAAGCAAAGTTTTTGCAGGAATGTGTCCAGTTCAATGGAATTTTTTGGGGAAAAATGTCATCTGTCCAAATTATTTTGATTTTCTCATTTCAATAATGCCAAAACCTTCCCTTTTGACTATCATGTTGATTGCATTTTAAAGCTTATAGTATAGTTTAATATCAGATATTAAATTTATGTTTCAGCATTATCTAAAGATTTTTTACTTCATAGAAATGTTTTTCTTTCCAAGCCAATATTTTCAGCATTTCTGTTTTCCATTTTATGACCAGATCTCATATTGACATATCTCAATACTTTATGAGAGAAATGGCACAAAGTCTGATCCTGTGGCCCTGATAAGTTTCCATGGACACGTATTGTATAAAAGTCAATGGAATCCCAATTTGATTTTTAATTGTTGTGCAGTGCATTCACCTCCTCAGATGAGAGCCAAAATATAAATTCAAAGGAGCTGCTCTCATACTGATTTAATATTTCCTCAAAGGAGCTGTTAAGAGTCAACAGGGGCTCTGACTTGCAAAGTGGAGGATCTTGCACAAAGCAGAATTCCCACTAAGGTTCATATACAACTCCCATCTAAATAAGGAGTCTTCCCATTAAGCTCTGTGGGAAATGGACTGGGCCCTAAGCCTTGCAGAGAAAGAGGAGCTTTGCAGAATGAGCCTTCCACAAATGTCCTTGACTGACTGTTGCAAAAACTTTTAATCTGCTCAGTTTATATAGTATGAAAAGTGTGTTTAGGTTGCAATTAGTCTCTTCCCCACCTGCTCATACCAGTACTTTAATTCCTAAGGAGATATAACAAAGACTGGGGCAACATAAGGGTCATCAGTTTTAACTTGTATACCACAAGTGACTCTTTATATCTAATTAGCATTGCCCAAAAGACCTTCTTTTTTTTCTCTCATATTGAAATGCAAGAAAAATGGAACAGAATCACTGGTTCAGAATATTTTGGATTGGTATTCTGTTGTGCTTCTTCCACATCTCATTCTTTCCCAGTTGTGCATATGAATGAAGTTGATCATGGTGGTAAATTTCAACCTACAAATCAAGTCACAGCCAGAAAAATCCTACTGTTTGGCTGTCTAAAACAGCCAGAAACCCTTTTCAGAGCGCTCACTGCCTGGTGGCAAAGCTGCAGAACATCACGTAAAAATCCAGTGTGCATTTTCTAGCTGTCAGATCAGGCTGAAAATGAAAACTGGCCTCCATTCTTCATTCTAATGTAAATGACACTGCATGGCAGAAAAATAAAGTGGATGATTTGCCTGTCTAGTCCATTACTTTGATAAACTGTCTCTCTGGTTCTGCTTAGTCAATTGCATCCCATACTGCATGTTGCAAAGGGTGCACCTGGGTAACTAGGTGTGAGTATGTATGAAATTAGTTCAACCATATTCTACTGTCAGACCACATCAGAGGCCCTTTCTGTCTTCTGACATATCACCTACATTTGTTCCTCTCCAGCAATCAACCAGTGTAATTTTCACTCTGACCTTCAGCTCCCTGTTGATGCTTTGACACTAATTTTTTCCCCTGCATTTTTAAAATTCCAGCCATGTTTCAACACAGTAAGTCCACCATGACTCCTCATTACCACCCACCAAACTCCTGCACTCAGTTGTCTCACTGGAGTGTACAAAGTCAACCAAGTTCAGCAAAACATGGTTCACCCTTGTTAAAGCAAAGGGCTGATTCATGCTTTCTTACAAAACATACTGAACACAGTTGATGATCTACATTAACATGACAACTATTTTTAACTTCAGCCTGGGGGGAGTGGGAGCTGCTGTGGTTGACACTTGATGTCAAACCAAGCAGCACACACTAGTTTCTTGGCTTACAATGAAAACACTTTCATTTTTGGATCAATGACACTTGACCAGGAGGTTTCCTGAGCACTTCTCCAATGTCCTGAGGCAATGGAATTCTCCAGCTCACTACGCATACATCTCTGAGCTTCTGGACTGGTAAAGAAAGAACTTTTAATTCTGTATCCTTGCATTACCAAAAATAAATCATGCTGTGTCTAATATGGAGTTCTGCCTGGCTTATCCTACAACAAATCTGGGTTCCCAATTCCATCTCTCCACACAGGAAGTTGTAAAAAACTAAATTAAACTGTTTCACAAAAGACAGAGATCGAAAGGATGCATTATATAATTGCAAAAAGAAAAGGAGTACTTGTGGCACCTTAGAGACTAACCAATTTATTTGAGCATGAGCTTTCGTAAGCTCATGCTCAAATAAATTGGTCAGTCTCTAAGGTGCCACAAGTACTCCTTTTCTTTTTGCGAATACAGACTAACACGGCTGTTACTCTGAAACCTGTCATTATATAATTGGTGTATCTCCCTGCCTGTGCAGGAGAATGCAGGATTCTTCCCTTTTATTTTAATAAAATGTTCAATTTAATTACTACTCCAGCTCAATTAGTTTCTTCTTCTGGCATGTTCTCACCCTCAGTTATTGAAATGGTATAGCTTTTATTCCCTATGTTCTATCCTGTTTTCATTCTACCTCATCCCAATGCTAGGTTGTTCTCTCTTGCTGTAATCATGTCAGCATATCTATTGCTTTTGTCATGGAGTACATCTTCCTGGTTGACATGTTGTCTCCCCTTAGCTTTGGTGACACTATCCTCTCTTGCTTCACCTACCACCTCTCTGGGCACTCCTTCAACATCTGTTTTGGTGGGTCTTGCTCCTTCCCTCTCCCACTCTTGGTGTGGTTGCCACAGAGCCCTGCCCTTGACTCATCCATTTCTCTATCCAACCCCTTTCTTTAGTTGATCACATCTGCTCTCATGCGTTTAATTCTCTATCCAATGTCCCCTACAAATGATTCATCACCTCCCCTCCCCCATCTTTTAATTACAATTCTTCATTCTTTCTTTATGTATGTATCTATCTTGAGACTGTCTTTGTGGGGAGCTTGAGAGAAGGGCAGCAGAGACAAGTGTGGGGGGGAGGTGGAGAGAGTATGCAGGGACAAGCTCTCTGGGGAAAGAAAGCAACACACAATGATAAATGGCAGGGTAGCACCAGAATGAAGAAGGAAGCCACTGCCTGGGGGCAGCACATGCTACTAGGGGTGAGAGAGCCTAGAAGAAACCTCCAAGGGCAGCTGGTGCCAGGAAGATTGGGGAGAATGGGAGCAAAAGAAGCACCAGTCTGGAACAGAATCGGCTCTTTCGGAATGGGGTAGAGGAAACCCTGCTCAGAGTCTGTGGAGCAGCTCTGTAAAGGGGTTGAGAGGAAACACTTTGAAATCAAGAGAGCTGAGGAAACAACAGTCAGGACAGGATGGAGCTGGTGGGAGGTAGGGACTCTGAGAAAGTCCTGACAGAGGGCAGACATTTACCTTTATGGGTGGAGGAGTGGCAGAGGCCAATCAGAGAAAGCAACTCTGTGGGAGGGAATGGGACTCATGGGGGGAGGGGGCGGAAGGCAGGAGCTCCTCTGCATGGGGGCAGGTTTAAGGTGTTCGTTAGCTGCTAGGTAGGGCTGCAGCAGAAAATGGTGCCAGGCAGGGACTGCCACAGGAGCATAATATAAGGGAACTGGGAGGCAAAAGCCAGAAAAGAATAATAATTCCCACCCACCACCTTTCTGCTAAGCTATCTCCCATGTACTTATGTCTCACCACTTGTAGGAGGCAGGTAAGGGAGAAGGAAAGGGAAGTTGTTCCACAGTGCTAGTGATCAAGCCTAGAGGGCTTTGGAGCCACAAAATGAGAGAAACTCAGCATAACCTACTCACTCCTTATAAAGAAAAGGAGTATTTGTGGCACCTTAGAGACTAACCAATTTACTTAGTCTCTAAGGTGCCACAAGTACTCCTTTTCTTTTTGCGAATACAGACTAACACGGCTGTTACTCTGAAACCTGTCACTCCTTATATAGAAAAGGAGTACTTGTGGCACCTTAGAGACTAACCAATTTATTAGAGCATAAGCTTTCGTGAGCTACAGCTCACTTCATCAGATGCATATCGTGGAAACTGCAGCAGACTTTATATATACACAGAGAATATGAAACAATACCTCCTCCCACCCCACTGTCCTGCTGGTAATAGCTTATCTAAAGTGATCATCAGGTGGGCCATTTCCAGCACAAATCCAGGTTTTCTCACCCTCCATCCCCCCACACAAATTCACTCTCCTGCTGGTGATAGCCCATCCAAAGTGACAACTCTTTACACAATGTGCATGACAATCAAGTTGGGCTATTTCCTGCACAAATCCAGGTTTTCTCACATCCCCCCCACCCCCATACACACACAAACTCACTCTCCTGCTGGTAATAGCTCATCCAAACTGACCACTCTTCAAGTTTAAATCCAAGTTAAACCAGAACATCTGGGGGGGGGGGGTAGGAAAAAACAAGAGGAAACAGGCTACCTTGCATAATGACTTAGCCACTCCCAGTCTCTATTTAAACCTAAATTAATAGTATCCAATTTGCAAATGAATTCCAATTCAGCAGTTTCTCGCTGGAGTCTGGATTTGAAGTTTTTTTGTTTTAAGATAGCGACCTTCATGTCTGTGATTGCGTGACCGGAGAGATTGAAGTGTTCTCCGACTGGTTTAAGGGGACAAGGGGCCACAGCAATGGTTCCCTCAACCCACCTAGCAATATTGTTAACCTATCCAACTATACTCTCAGCCCAGCAGAAGCAGCTGTTCTATCTCGGGGCCTCTCCTTCTGCCCCTCCACTCCCATGAACATGATACAGTTCTGTGGTGACCTAGAATCCTATTTTCGACGTCTCCGACTCAAGGAATATTTCCAAAATACCTCTGAACAGCATACTAATCCACAGAGGTCTCCCTACCAACACTACAGAAAGAGGGATTCTAGGTGGACTCCTCCTGAAGGTCGAAACAGCAGACTGGACTTCTACATAGAGTGCTTCCGCCGACGTACACGGGCTGAAATTGTGGAAAAGCAGCATCACTTGCCCCATAACCTCAGCCATGCGGAACACAATGCCATCCACAGCCTCAGAAACAACTCTGACATCATAATCAAAAAGGCTGACAAAGGAGGTGCTGTTGTCATCATGAATAGGTCGGAATATGAACAAGAGGCTGCTCGGCAGCTCTCCAACACGAGTTTCTACAAGCCATTACCCTCTGATCCCACTGAGAGTTACCAAAATCAACTACAGCATTTGCTCAAGAAACTTCCTGAAAAAGCACAAGAACAAATCCGCACAGACACACCCCTGGAACCCCGACCTGGGATATTCTATCTACTACCCAAGATCCATAAACCTGGAAATCCTGAGCGCCCCATCATCTCAGGCATTGGCACCCTGACAGCAGGATTGTCTGGCTATGTAGACTCCCTCCTCAGGCCCTACGCTACCAGCACTCCCAGCTACCTTCGAGACACCACTGACTTCCTGAGGAAACTTCAATCCATCGGTGATCTTCCTGATAACACCATGCTGGCCACTATGGATGTAGAAGCCCTCTACACCAACATTCCACACAAAGATGGACTACAAGCCGCCAAGAACACTATCCCCGATAATGTCACGGATAACCTGGTGGCTGAACTTTGTGACTTTGTCCTTACCCATAACTACTTCACATTTGGGGACAATGTATACCTTCAGATCAGCGGCACTGCTATGGGTACCCGCATGGCCCCACAGTATGCCAACATTTTTATGGCTGATTTAGAACAACGCTTCCTCAGCTCTCATCCCCTAAAGCCCCTACTCTACTTGCGCTATATTGATGACATCTTCATCATCTGGACCCATGGAAAAGAAGCCCTTGAGGAATTCCACCATGATTTCAACAATTTCCATCCCACCACCAACCTCAGCCTGGTCCAGTCCACACAAGAGATCCACTTCCTGGACACTACAGTGCTAATAAACAATAGTCACATAAACACCACCCTATACCGGAAACCTACTGACCGCTATTCCTACCTGCATGCCTCCAGCGTTCACCCTGACCACACCACACGATCCATCGTCTACAGCCAAGCTCTGCGATACAACCGCATTTGCTCCAACCCCTCAGACAGAGACAAACACCTACAAGATCTCTGTCAAGCTTTCTTACAACTACAATACCCACCTGCAGAAGTAAAGAAACAGATTGATAGAGCCAGAAGAGTTCCCAGAAGTTACCTACTACAGGACAGGCCTAACAAAGAAAATAACAGAACGCCACTAGCCGTCACCTTCAGCCCCCAACTAAAACCCCTCCAATGCATTATTAGGGATCTACAACCTATCCTGAAGGATGACCCAACACTCTCACAAATCTTGGGAGACAGGCCAGTCCTTGCCTACAGACAGCCCCGCAACCTGAAGCAAATACTCACCAACAACCACATACCACACAACAGAACCACTAACCCAGGAACTTATCCTTGCAACAAAGCCCGTTGCCAATTGTGCCCACATATCTATTCAGGGGACACCATCACAGGGCCTAATAACATCAGCCACACTATCAGAGGCTCGTTCACCTGCACATCCACCAATGTGATATATGCCATCATGTGCCAGCAATGCCCCTCTGCCATGTACATTGGTCAAACTGGACAGTCTCTACGTAAAAGAATAAATGGACACAAATCAGATGTCAAGAATTATAACATTCATAAACCAGTCGGAGAACACTTCAATCTCTCTGGTCACGCAATCACAGACATGAAGGTCGCTATCTTAAAACAAAAAAACTTCAAATCCAGACTCCAGCGAGAAACTGCTGAATTGGAATTCATTTGCAAATTGGATACTATTAATTTAGGCTTAAATAGAGACTGGGAGTGGCTAAGTCATTATGCAAGGTAGCCTGTTTCCTCTTGTTTTTTCCTACCCCCCCCCCAGATGTTCTGGTTTAACTTGGATTTAAACTTGAAGAGTGGTCAGTTTGGATGAGCTATTACCAGCAGGAGAGTGAGTTTGTGTGTGTATGGGGGTGGGGGGGATGTGAGAAAACCTGGATTTGTGCAGGAAATAGCCCAACTTGATTGTCATGCACATTGTGTAAAGAGTTGTCACTTTGGATGGGCTATCACCAGCAGGAGAGTGAATTTGTGTGTGGGGGTGGAGGGTGAGAAAACCTGAATTTGTGCTGGAAGTGGCCCACCTGATGATCTCTTTAGATAAGCTATTACCAGCAGGACAGTGGGGTGGGAGGAGGTATTGTTTCATATTCTCTGTGTATATATAAAGTCTGCTGCAGTTTCCACGATATGCATCTGATGAAGTGAGCTGTAGCTCACGAAAGCTTATGCTCTAATAAATTGGTTAGTCTCTAAGGTGCCACAAGTACTCCTTTTCTTTTTGCGAATACAGACTAACACGGCTGTTACTCTGACTCCTTATATAAAGTGTGGAGGAGCGAGAAGCTTGTGCTCTGACTAAGATTCCTCCAATTGCAGGTTCTACAGCCTGTCACAACCAGTCTTGTGTTGATGACTCAGGAATCTACGTATCCAGACATGGTCCATCTCTTTCCTTCCAAATCCTCATTGTAACCTGTCTCTCTGATATCCCATTCTAGACATTTCATCTTTAATTTCAAGTTAATATGGTCAGAGCCAGACTCCTTATTTTTCCCTCTGAAATGGTCCTGTCATCATGCCATTCTTTTGACAACACCACTATACTCCCTGTTATTCAGCCCACTACCTGGGAGATATCTTTGCTCCATCTAGGAGATGTCCAAATCTTTCCTTCACACTTCTGAGATCGGACATTTTTGGTCAGTCCACACTACTAAAACTCTCCTGCTGGCCCTCAGAATCTTCCTCAGCCTTCTTACCTCTTCATATTCAAACTTCTTTTCCACACCTTCAAGGCCTTGCAGAACTTGGCCCTTCCCAACTTATCTGACCTTGTCTTTACCACGTAGTGTCCTGCCCTCCCCACTCTCCCAGTGATGCCAGGATCTATGCCCTGTTTGTGTCCTCTCATTCTGGTCTCCAGTTTTTTCACACAGTTCTCTGTGCTGTCCCTGAACTTGTACCCAGGTCATTGTCCCCCTCTCCCATGACCCACCTTTGATGTGATACCTAAAAAATGAGTGAACAGATTTTATTTCAGCTACTAAAAAAAATTCTGCTCCACCATGCTGTGCACTAGTTTTGCTGCTAACAGTGTAATTTCATTGCTGTGACCCCTGTTTACCCTCTCCCAGCTATTTTGTTTGTAGTATCATGTCAAACTACAATATAAGATTATTTAAACAAGAGCATTTCACTTTATTTGAGCACTGAGGCACACACACTTTGGGGCACATAATCATTTTCATTTTTACCTCAGTTCAGCCTTAATAGTTTGTCCTGTTGGGTAACATTTTTTTCTTAAGTATTATTATTATTATTATTATTACAGGTCATTTCTGTTACAACTCATTTTGGCTAGATGGGTTTTTCTTTTTGCAATGCCAAACTTCAAATATTCTAGGACCATTAAGCACTGAACAATTTCTAACTGATGAGATTACTCAACTACAGCTTAAATATTCGCACCACTAATTTTGAAAGGAGATATTCCCTTGTACAAAATAACAGTTTTGTTCATGAAAGACTATTTGAAATCCATGACTAAGGAATATGCGTGCAATTTTGTAAATATTTTATAAAACATTTGTATTTCTTGCTAAGCTGTATGCGTGCCTATGCATTATATATGAAAGAAGGAACAGATTTTACCATCTTTTAACGCAGCAGAATTGTTTGTAAGGCCACGTACTAATACACAATGAGACTCCGGATCTACATTAATGTTCCCAGACAAAAAACTGTTAAAATGGAGTCAAGTTTGAGAATTTTATGTATAAACAGTAGATTAGGATAAAATTACAAACTTGTGACACACTATACATCAGAGTAGAACTCTACAGCCCCCATATTCACTAGTCATATGACTATGATGTGTTTTGTACAAAACACGCCTTGTGGGGTATCATTTTAAAAGTCTTGATCTGCTGAACATTAATTTCCTGGTGGATTGTAGGTACTACCCCTGTATGTGAATTTATGAAGTATTGATATATGTGTTACTGAAATATGTTGAGAGGTTGGGAACACTCATAGCTGGCTTTTCAGTTGCAACAAAGGAGCAGCCATCACAGGCCAGACAGGTGTTAATTGCCCATCAAGAAGAATCCACTATTCCAGAGGCTTCTCAGAGAAGGCACTTATGGGGCGGCCTAACCCATGTCACAGCGAGGATGTTTCTAGAATATGGAAGAAATTATAAAAGAGGGACAATGACATCACTTGGCTATCTCCTCCCCCATCCCAACACCTGGAAGATTGTCTGGAAGACAGACTTTGAATTGGGGAAATTGGTGCCAGGCTGAAAGGGAGTTCAGTTTGATTATTGAGAATTTAAAACTGCCTGTAACATCTATTAGAGTGAGAATGTTTGTTTGATTCAAATTCTGTTAAGTCTGTTAAAGTTAGAATATAGATAACCAAGTTTGATCTCTGTGCCTGCTACTTATAATCACTTCAAATCTATCTTTCTGTAGTTAATCTGTTTTTATATTTTACCTAAAACAGTGTGGTTTTGGGTTTAAGTGCTTGGGGAATCTCAGCTCAGGTTAACAAGGGCTGTTGCACATCCACTACTCTTTATTGGAGTAGCTAATTAATGAGCTTGCACTGCCCAAGGAATTCTTGAGCAGTGTAAGATGGTATATTTCTGACGTGCAAGGCTGAGGGTTGGGATGATTCACTGGTGCCCCTCTCTGTATCATTTTGAGTGGCTCAGAGAGCATTCCTGCAATTTACCTGAGTGTGGGGCTCCACATGTTGATGGCTAAGTGATCACAGCACCTGGAGGGGTTAGCTGCTTGTCAATGGCATAGCTTTGTGAGAGACAACCCAGGCTGGAGAGTTAAAGTGGCACAGCAGTCCCACAGTTCCAGGTTGCCCTCTGGGGATCCCATCACAAAGTTTATACCAAAATCAAGCTTTATCTACCCAGGAAATTCAGTTAAATTAAGCTTAACACATTAAGGCTAGACATGCAGAGTTTGGGCACCAAATTGATTGTTATTCCATTTAGATTTTTTCTTTGCTTTTTCTCAAGGTGTCACTACAGAACAGAAGTAAGGTTGTTTAGGTGCATTAGCTGTACTCTCAGCCTTAACTCCATCGCAATTTAGTAATTCCCTTGGTTGTTTTGTTTAACATTTCATATATGAACATTAAACAAGAAACCCCAAAAGAATGTTATGATGTGATAGTTCTAATTTGAAGATATTTCGTATCCACCTTAAACAGTTTTTTTTTCAATTTTAATTTTTAAGGCCAGATTCAGTACTAGGCTTTGGATATTTTATGCTGCTCTGGAGCAGTACAGAACAGCCAGACCATAGTAGCCATCTAAACTTGGGCTACAATAGCTTTGCATCATCAGAGCAGCACAAAGCAGCCAGAGCATACATCCCAGTTTCTTTCTTTCTCCCTCCTGTCCTTCATGCTCCCCCGCACCTCCCCTGAGTTCCACTTCCCATGTTCTCCTGCATTCAGAGAGCATCTTCACGTCCCTCTTACTCTTAAAGTATCTTTTTCAGCAGAGGCTGAAGAATATTCTGCTTCAGAGAATTCAACAAAAAACTTTCCTCTTCCAAAATGGCTGCCATCACCTATTGTTCTTAATAGAACTTACGCTTTAGGCTGCCCTCATGTAAGATGCCTTCTTCCAAAATGGCCACCTCCCACACACAAGCTGTGACAACCTCTTATGCTGTCAGGAAGTGCAGAAAAGTATGGTGAAGAGCAGTCGGAGGCAGGAGCATATGACCTTATTCCTGTTGTAAATAATGGGAGATGGCAGTCATTTTGAAAAGGACATCTTAAATGAGGGCAGCCTGTTGCTCATTGAGACTTACAAGAGATAAAAGCCAGTGGGAAAGTTCTCCATGGAATTCTCTGAAGTAGAACATTAGAAACTTTCAATTATGAGTGTCAAAAATTACCATTACTCCTTATCCCCCACCCCCAAATGTAACCTATGCCTGAGATTTAACTCCACATGAAGTTGATAGTCTACATTTTTCAGTTATTAAGATCATTAAGGTCACAGTCTGGCACAAGGTGCTAAATATTATTTAAGGACCCATTTTACAACTAATTAACTCTAATGAACGTACTTGTAAGTTCTCAGAAATTTCATTCTGTGCTCAAAGATTAAGGGATGTAGTTCAGAGAGGGTATACTGTATTTAAATAGTTGAATCCCTCCTTTAAGTGAAAAACTTAACTCATTCTTAACTACAGAGCTGAAACTTGCACCTCTATCGTGAAAATGCCAGAATAAAGACCTGATCCAGACTGAGTATCTTTACTCACCCAAGGAGTCCCACTCAAGAAACAAGTAAAGTCTGAGTAAAATCACTACGGTCATTATGTTTGCAGGATAAGACCCTTCTACCCAAATCACACATACAAAACCCTCAATGCCGCAAATGACACTACGGTGAGCTCCACTGGGGTCTATCTGCATGGAGTCACTTGCAGGGTTGGGGGCCAATATATGATTCAGAATCAGTTTGTACTGGAATGAAGCTCTAAGATTCCGTTCAACAAAAGACTGCAACATGTACTTCTCTCTCTTTTTCTTGTAGCACAGAGTTAATGGGACTGCTCATAGGAGTAAAGTTATTTGCAGTGGTAAGCCCTTAGACTTTACATTCCTTTGATCACTGATTGAAAGTACTTTGTCCCCAGTCACTACAGCTGACAAGCATTCCCAATTACTGTCAATTCTGAATATATTACATTTGCAGAGTTATCCTTTGATATTCATTTGTTACTGCTTATGACAATGTAAAATACTGTTATAAAATGCCAACATGTAACATTAAAATGATTTGTTTATGATCAGATTTTCAAAAGAATTCAAATATGAATATATAGCTGCAGTCAAATGCCTTTTCATGCACGCTTTCCCGTAATATATAATTCTGAAGATATTTTGCAAAAAGCAATACTCCACGTTTCAGCTTTCATCCTTTGTGCGTTTGTAGTTGAAATTTCAAAGTATTGATTGGCCAGAAATAACAATACCCTTATGTACCAAAATGTAATTTGATGTACTTTCCTTTTATGCTTTAATTGATTTCATACATTTGTATTGTTTCCATGGTATTTCACACATTAACCATATTGCATATTGTTATTGGAGAAGTATGAAGCAAACATTATTTAAAAAAAGTATACCACATCAGGCTTACATGCAATGTATGCTTTATTAGTATTCAGAGTGCAAACAAAACTCTTCATGTGGAGAGACTGAAATGCACTTTCTTGTTTTTACTTTTCCAGTCTTTAATGAAAATTCCAATCAATATTTGTACTAAAATGTTAATTAATTGTACCTCCTCATTAGAACTTTCACAATTTCCCCATATCCTTATTTTCACTCTCTAATGCATAGTTACACATCATGCCTATGGCGAGCTTAATCAATTTCCTCTCTCTAAATAGATTTTCTTCTCTTTTTTAATAAAGAGTCTTTACAGAAAGGAAACCAACAGTCAGATCTTTCTTCTGATTCTGCTAAAAGTCACGTTTGTGAATTATAACTTTCCCTTCACGTACCATTTCTTTACTTTTCTGTGAAGCCTACTGTAATCCTCTTCATCACCATGATGGTGATGTATGGTAAGCCTTTTGTTCAATGTGTACAGGACAAGCTAATGAAACATTGTTCTACTTATTATTTTTGTTTCTAGTCTTTGAATTTAGCACATTCTTTCTGGCTACAAGAGGAAGACAGATTGATAGCATGAAAGGTAACTTGATCTAGAGACTGAAAGCATGGGTTTGAAAGCAAGAATCACCCATTCTGTAATCCAGGTTCAGCTGCTGACTCCTATGGCCTTAATCTTCTGCCATTTAGTTAATCATTTTGCCTTATGTTTCCTCATCTATAAATTAAGAATAATACTTACCTACCTCCCAGGAAGTTTTGATGATTTGTTGTTTAAGGATTGAAAAGCATTCTATAAATAGAGCTGTGTGAATAATAGATTTTTGGTTTGCTGCCAGTTCTGAAATTAAAAAAAAAAAAATTGTGTTGACCCAAAACAAATTTTTGGTGAACCAAACACTCAAAAAAAAAATCTGTTTTGAGATTTTAAAACACCCCCACAAATGCACAAAAAATCAAACCAAAATTGAAACATTTCATTTAAAAAAGTCAAAAAAATTGATAAAATTGAAATTTTATTTGTTTAACCAAAATAATTCAGTAAAATTGACATGAATTTGTGAAATGATTCAGTCAACTTACATCTGTATTTTTTTGTGGAAAATAATTTCACTCAGCTCTCTCTAAGAGTTAACATTGTGCCTGCTGGTTACACTGAGTTCCAGTGCTTGGAGACCTGACAACTTCAAATTCCAAGCTTATTTGAAAAAAATATCCTAGGACAACACTTGTAAATGTCTATCACAAATGCATAGGCCTCATCAACAATGATGAAGGGGTTGGAAAGGAGGTTATTGGGTTTTTTAATTTGGTTTTCTTAGGTGGCTGGCTAGCAGAGTTCCTATCTGATTATTGTAATGCTGCTGGGGTTATGTTGTAATATCAAATAAGTATTAGAGTACTGTTATATTTAAATCAGAATAAGTAAAGTAATTAAAAGCAATTGGTTTCCACTTATGTAACGGGAAGCTGTTGCTAACCTGACAATTCCACTTCATTGCAATTTTCTACATAAAGTGAAGTTGAGGGTTCCCATTTAAACATCTCCATCTTCTCTAAAATCCCCACCAGCCCTGTGTATAAGAACAGCCAAGATGGGTCAGACCAATGGCCTACCTAGTCCAGTATCCTGTCTTCCAATAGTGGCCAGTGCTAGATATTTCAGAGGCAATGAACAGAACGGTACAATTATCAAGTGATCTATACTGTCGTCCAGTCCCAGCTTCTTGCAGTCAGACATTTAGGGACATACGGAGCATGAAGGTTGCATTGCTGACCATCTTGACTAATAGCCATTGATGGATCTATCTCCATGAACTTATCTAATTCTTTTTTGAGCCTAGTTCACTTTTGGCCATCGCAACATCCCTTGGCAATGAGTTCCACCTGTTGACACTACGTTGTGTGAAGAAATATTTCCTTTTGCTTGTTTTAAACCTGCTGGCTATTAATGGTCATTGGGCAATCCCTTGTTCTTCTATTATGTGAAGGGTAAATAACACTTCCCTAGTGACTTTCTCCAAACCATTCATGATTTTATAGATCTTTATGAAATCCGCCCCCCTTAGTCATCTCTTTTCTGAGCTGAACAGAGACAGTCTTTTCAATCTCTCTCTGCATATGGAAGCTGTTCCTTACCCCTAAACACTTTTGTTTACCTTCTCTGTACCTTGTCCAATTCTAATATCTTTTTCTGAGATGAGGCAACCAGAACTGTATGCAGTATTCAAGGTGTTGGCATACTATGGATTTATATAGTGCATTAGGATATTTTCTGTCATATTATCTATCCCATTCCCAATAGTTCCTAGAATTGTTAGCTTTTTTGATTGCCTCTACCTATTGAGCAGATGTTTTCAGAGAACTAGCCATGATGGCTCCAAGATCTTTCTTGAGTAGTAACAGCTGGCTTAGATCAATTTGTACATATACTTGGGATTATGTTTTCGAATGTGCAATCTTTGCATTTACCAACACTGAATTTCATCTGCCATGTTGTTGCCCAATCACAGTTTTGTAAGATCGCTTTTTTTTTTAAACTCTTCACGATCAGCTTTGGACTTAATTCAAAATTCTTCAAGGTAAACTTTCATCTCACTGTTCACCCCCTTTTCCAGATCATTTATGAATATGTTGAACACCGCAATACAGATCCTTGGGGGGCCCTGCTATTTACTTTCCATTGTTAAAACTGACTAATTATTCCTAACCTCTGTTTCCAATCTTCTGACCAGTTACTGATGAGAGGACCTTCCTTCTCCCATCACTGCTTTCTTTGCTTAAGAGCTTGGGACCTTATCAAAGATTTTCTGAAAGTCCATACTCTCCAATGAAGATTGATGTCAAGAATTAATTTAGTTTCTTATCAATGGCCCTTTTCTTCCATGAGTGCTCCTTTAGCCCCGCAGTGGCCCCACTGATTGTTTGGCAGGCTTCCTGCTTCTGTTGTAATTTAAAAAAAATGCTGTTAGTGTTGTCTTTAGCTAGTTGCTCTTCAAATTCTTTTTTGGCCTGCATAATTATACTTTTAACTTGACTTGCCAGAGTTTATGCTCCGCTCCTTTCTATTTTCATCAGTAGCATCGGACTTCTAAGTTTTAAAGGATTTCTTTTTGTCTCTAACTGTCTCTTTTACTCTGCTTAACCACAATGCCATTTTTTTGGTCCTCCAACTTGTTGGTTGTTATTTTTGGGGGGTGGGGGTGTCCTCCAACTGTTTTTTAAAATCTGGTATGTGCATTTAGTTTGGGCCTCTTATGGTGTTTTGAAAAAGTTTCCATGCAGTTTGCAGGCATTTCACTCTTGTGACTCTTCCTCTTAATTTCCATTTAACTAGCTTCCTCATTATTTTATAGTTTCCCCTTTAAGTTAAATGCAACTGTGGTGGGTTTCTTTGTTTTTCTCCAATACCAGGATGTTAAATTTAATTACATTATAGCTGCGCTGCTTGGTAATAGCAACCTTATTCACCTCTTGAACCAGATCTTATGCTCCATTTAGGTTTAAAGCAAGAATTGCCTCTCCAGTTGTGGGTTCCAGGATGAGCCGCTTCAAGAAGCGGTCAATGGTGTCTAAAAATTTCATCTCTGCATCCCATCCTGAGGTGACGTACCCAGTCAATATAGGGATAGTTGAAATCCCCCCTTATTATTGGGGTTTCTATTTTTGTAGCCTCTCTAATCTCCCTGAACATTTCAGAATCACCATCACCATTTTGGTTAGCTGATCAATAGTATATTCTTACTGCTATAGTCTTAATTCAAGAATGGAAATTCTATCCCTAGAGTCTCTATGGTTCCATTCGATTCATTTAAGATTTACACTAACGTGGGGTGGTGATAGACAAAAATTAGTTACAATTGAGGATGTGGGGAGTAACAGTTTTGTAGGCCTACACAAAATTCCAAGGTGGAATTTGGACACACCCTGTCCCCACTATTTCATGTACCATTTGATGGATAATAACATGAAATGGCTCTATGTTTTTAAAGACTGAATTGGCTCTGTTTTGAGAGACCTATTTACAAAGGAGCTGCAATTTCAGCTAGCATTCCAGCCACGTGCACACTCACTGGCTTCCTGTTTCATCCACCAAACTCTCCTCTTCTGCAATCTCTCTCAAAGTGAGAGGTGCACCTCTCTCAAAGTTTCATGAAGGTTGTTAGACCCACTTCCAAGTCTCCTACTTTACTGTTCTAAATAGAGTACTACATCCTGGGATATAGACAGGTTACCCTACTACCCTGCACTGCCTGCTTGGGCACCAGGAATCATTTGTGGTTCATGCATATCCCAGCAGAGGAGCTGGGCCTATCCAGGAGGGCAGCTGCTGAAAAGATCAGATGCTGGTATGGCAGGGAATGAGCTCATCATTGCTGGACTAAACTCATTCATTTTTGCCAGCTTTTAAGTGATTCATGAATTGCTTACTTTATTGCCGTTGGGGGAAAAATGTTTAAGTGAAGACTGTCTCTATTCTCTGACTCCATCCCAGAGTATGTTTTCATGAGTTTAGAATCTTCCCGTTTTTGCAAGTTTGCTATATTTCTTTGGCTTGCTGGATAAAGCTGCTATTGTTATGGGCTAACCTGAAAGAAAACTCTTTATACTTTCACTGTTAGGGATTTCCATTTGAAATCAAAATTAATATTTTCCTTAATATTTCTGGGTGAGTAGCCACAATTTCCCCCTTGAAGCTATGTGCAAAACTTCTATATATTTTATTTCTTTTAGCGTATTTTGTTCCAAACGTTACTGCTCAGACACACTGCTTTTATGTTACAACTCATCCCTCTGCTTTATCTGGATTTCATCTATTTAGATGGAAAGCTCTTCAGGGCCTTGTTTTCTTGTCCTTCGGGTTTAAGATATAAATAACAAGTATTATACTTCTGAAACATTGTCACTGCTGTCTTGCTTTCCATTTTCAAATATAAAGAGGGAAAGTGATTGATGCCAGTTATATACTATGTATCGCACCAGCACTATAGTAAAAACATCCTGATAAGTATCATATGTTACAAATAGGGCCCTACCAAATTCATGGCCATGAAATCTGGTCTCCCGCCCATGAAATCTGGTCTTTTGTGTGCTTTTATCCTATACGATACAGATTTCATGGGGGAGACCAGAGTTTCTCAAATTGGGGATCCTGACCCAAAAGGGAGTTGCAGGGGAGTCATAAGGTTATTTTAGGGGGGGTGTGGTATTGCCACCCTTACTTCTGTCCTGCTGCCTTCACAGCTGGCCGGCCAGAGAGAGACAGCTGCTGACTGAGGGCCCAGCTCTGCAGGCAGTAGCACAGACGTAAGGGTGGCAATACCATACCATGCCATGCTTACTTCTGCACTGCTGCTGGCAGCGGCTCTGCCTTCAGAGCTGGGCTCCCGGCCAGCAGCCTCCGCTCTCCAGCTGGCGAACTCTGAAGGCAGCACTGCCATCAGCAGCATTGCAGAAATAAGGGTAGCAGTACCGCAACCCCACCTAAAATAACATGGGACTCCGCCCCCACAACCACAACTCCTTTTAGGATCAGGGCTCCTACAATTACAACACTGAAATTTCAGGTTTAAATAGCTGAAATCATGAAATTTTAGAATTTTTAAAATCCTGTGCTTGTGAAATTGAACAAAATGGACCGTGAATTTGCCAGGGCCCTAGTTATAAATGGCTTAGGCCCCAGTTGTGTTAACAAGTACTGTGCCTTGATTAGTTCCCGCTGACTTCAATTGAACTATTTATAGTAGTAACCAAAGTGCTTGCTAGTTAGTTTTATGCAGGATCAGGCCTTTAATCAGCCCAGAGGAGCCCAAACAATTGCCCAAGGAAGAATTACAGAGCAGTGCATTTCAGGGACTTTGTCTAGTCAATGGATTAATAGCACACCTAGATTCAAATACTGATGTTTCCCTCAAGCCCATTCCAAGAACAGCAGTTAACAAATCTGAATTGGTGTTTAGCAACTATAGTTTTGCACTGTGTGACCTTTTGTTCATGTCAGGCTATTTCCCTGATCTATTAGGTATGGTTCCAAGCTACAAAAATGAGATTTGGATCCAGGTTTCTCCCAAGTCTGGACATATTTGGATTTGGATACTAGGATCTACTTTTGTGACCAAATTTCAAACAAAATCCAATTTCTGATTCTGAAACTCTGAAGTTTGGAAATAGTCAGATTGCAGGTCGTTGTCGGGACCCATCTCAAAAGCGGTTGTCTCCGAAGCGTTGCAGACTTAGCCTCTAGTGGCAGTTATTTGTTTTAATGCTTTGTACAACCTCCATCTTCAAAACAATTTTTGGAAGAAAAGTAATTATCCTGCCAGCACAATTTAACTGAGAATCAGCATGCTGCCTTGAAATGACATATTTCCATTTGTGCTAAGATATTATTTAAGGGCCCAGTCCCGCTCCCATTTAAGTCAATGGTAAAACATGATGAACTTGTGTCTACACTGAACTTTTTCTTAAAAATGTCCATTATTGGAAGCAACAACTGGGGATCTAATGTAGAAGAGTGTAGCGAAACGATGACTCACTGGTGTGGTGCCTCCTGCTGGTCGTCTGGGAATTAGCTCTTTTTTCCAGCTTATGGAGCGCCCTCTGCAGGCCAGTGTCTTGCCTGCCTCTGGCCCCATATCCCTCCCAGACCCCGGTGTCCTTTATCTCAGGGTACTGCCCCAGCAATATCCCCACTCTCTGGGTCTCCCCTCCCAGGGGAACCTCCAACCCTCTAAACCAACCTTGCCTCAGCGGCTACTGCCAGTCACCATCTAGCCCCCATTCACTGGGGCAGACTGCAGTCTGTAGTGGCCATTCCTCATTGGCAAGGGGTTAGGACCTGCTGCCTTTGCCTATTCCCAGGCTGTATCTCTGCAGCCCTAGTACCTCTGTAGGCCTTCGACAAGGCCTGCAGCCTGGGGTTTTACTAGGCTGGAGCTCACCAACTCCCTTTGCCCTTCCCAGCTCTGCTCCACCTTGGGTACCTTGGCCCCTAGTCCCCTAACTGGGGCAGCTGGGCCCTATTGGAGCTGGCCACAGCTGTGGCTGCTTGCCCAATGAGCCTAGCTTGGCTGCTTTTAACCCCTGTTTTACTGGAGTGGGGCAGCTGCCCCAATACAGAGAGCCCCCGGCATTTTAACCATTGTTATGCAACCTTTTTCAGAGTGAGAGAGCTGGTGTACAAAAACCAGTTTGTGCATTAGTTTCACCAAATCAGGAAACTCATTAGTTATATTGATGCACGCATTTTGTGCAGACAATTGTCTTTGAACAGTGGAATTCCTATCGCTGCTATTACCAGCAGAGCTCTACCTGTAATAGTGCAAGCGAGGCAAATTTTAAGAAAAACCTTAGTGCACATATGGCAGCACTGACATCAACAAACTCTAGTTCAAGCCCTAAGATGACTATAAATTGCAAAAGACCTAAAAAAATATAACACAGCTGATCTGGCTCAGACTAAAGGCCTTAAAAAGTAACACCTTGCAATATAAAATGTTCTGCAAATATTTGAACAAACAAGTCCTACATGTCCACAATGTGTTCCTTTAAATAGTTTAATTAAAATGTAAATTGCTGCAAAATGGAGTCTGTTCTACCCTAAATGTTACCACAAAACGCTCACTAAGATTATGGATGTGTATGTAGAAGTAACTGAGACAACAAGCTCTGAAGAATTTAGACAACTCTTTTCAATGACCGACTAATTCCTTTTTCTTCCTCTCCCCTTCTCCTCCCCCCGCCCCATATTGTGGGCACTCTCCACCCCAGTTCTCCTCAGCCCAGGATGGGGATCAGTGGCAGCAGAAATAAAGGGACAAAGGGAATTCAAGGAGGGCCTGGGGCAGAGTGAGGAGGGAGAAGTGTATAGATACATAGGACTCTGTGCTCCAGAGTCTGGATGGCTGTGGGAGAGCAGCAGATTCTATGGGGCAAATGCTCTGAGCAAACCGGACTGGCAAACTTCTCCTCTCCTGCCCCAAGAGAATGATCAGTCAAACTCCAAGAATCAACGCCAGGCTCATCAGTTATGCAGAAAAGACAAGCAATAAAAGAGCACTGAAACAGTATATTCTAAGTGATAAGTGTGAAAAGCTCAGAGAGGCAAAGCAGCTGCATGTTCAAGCAATGAGATACAGCAAAATCAGAGCTACTGCATAAGAAAGTGAAATTTAGAAGAAAATAAAGAAACAGGCAGACAAGATATAAGAACAAAATAAAACTATGGCAGGGTAAAGAAAATGATGATTTGAGCAGCTTTCCTTCTGAAAAAAGAAAGCTTTGCCTTGGAGAGAACCATGAGCAAGTAAAATACAAGAAATATGCCAATACATTTTTATAAAAATTGAAAGCATATGTGTTGCATTCAAACCTACAATTCAAACAAAATGTAGTTTATAGGGATCTTTTCATTGAAGGAGAACTGTGGGATGGATTGTGCCTTGGAAGGACAGCACATGGCAACGAGCCGTGGGGAGCCGCACCATCCCAAGGGGGAGCACTGGAAGGCAGCCGGGGAACAGGATGCTTCCTGGAGCTTCTGAACACACAAGGGCAGTGCACTCACTACTGCAGTCCTTAATGGGGAGCAGATTGCTACCCTCCCTGGTGGGGGAGGCAGAGTCATGGCCCCAGCTCCTCACGGTCCCCTTTGGGGTGCTGTGAAGCGTAGAGAAGTAGGGAAGGAACAGTCCCCATGCTTCTTGACTGCAAGGGCTGCAGTTCTCCCTAGCCCTTACTCTTTTTAACAACCTGTCACGTCTCGGACGGCTGTTCTTGTGCCCCCCCTCAGCCATTTCTCCTCCAGACTGAACAAGCCCTATTATTCCAAATGTTCCTCACCGTGCTTTGCAAACCTCTGATCATTGCTCTTCTCTGGTCTAGCTCCAATTTTTAAACTGTGATGCCCAGGACTGGCCTCAGTCTTCCAGCTGAGCCGTTCCCACAGGATTAGACTCCCACCTCCCAGCACTTTGCCCCTCTGGAAGAGCTCGGTAGAATGTGGCCTGATTTGATTGGTGTCCAGTCATCCGGATGAAATCATCACACATTCCAATAGACAAGATCGCTGTAATGCATGTTAAATGGGTTCGTTTTCCTTTTTTTTTTTTTTTTTTTTAAACATGTACCAAGGAAAAATCAAAACTAGGTGTTTCGCACAGTGGGATATTAACTACGGAACAGTTTTCTAAAATATTGACATTGCACTATTGTGGGGTCACAGAAAAGTATTTGCTTCTCATGTACTCCATATGAGCAAGTACAGCTTGTTGAAATGCCACTACTTCGATACATCCTATTTAAAAGCCTATTCAACATAGAAGCCAAACAACTGTGGAGATACAGTATGCAGCACTAGAATAGCACCTGCTCAGGATTCTCCATCTCTGACTTTTCAAGGTTTAAATATTTTTTCCCCAAACACAACTCAAATGTGCCCTCAGTCGAGCGAGATAATATAGTCTTATAAGCACAGCACTGGCCAACATTATGTCTAGCCTTTAAATTTCCACTGGCTTCAGACCCAAGCCATCATGTGTCTGTTACTTCAGTATTTATGGTATCCAAAGCTGGATGGCTCAAAGCCACTGAATGTTCAGTTCTATTCCAGTAAAAATGAGAGCCCCTCCTTTGGAAAAAAATAAAATAAAATAAAATAAAATAAAATCACTCAGCTTGTCAGCCACTCCTTCCACCTTCCAACTCAAATGGTGAACACCATATTACTACCAAAGAAGTTAATCATTTTTAAATTCTTACTTAAACTTTTGAATTAGCCCTGAATCAGACAGTGACAGACCACCTTTTTTTTTTTTACCATATGAAAAAGATCTCCAGCCTGAAATGGTTTCCTTTCCCTGCTGACACTAGCCTGGTAATGTTCCTGTATTTGTCATTTCACACATTGACTATTATGCTTATTGTAACATCCTACCATTTGGCCTCTCAGAATAGGCAGGCAGAAGACTCCAGCTGACTAAACCTGCCACAGCATTCTGAATCACTAGCTCAAAAATGTTTTTCTTCATTCATGCTGTTAGTTCTCTTTAAAGTTTTTAATTTATTTAACAATCCTGGTAATCTACAATACAAAACCTTTGTCTCTTGATAGTCTGACTTGTGCATTATGTTCCCTGGTAGAAAACTATATAGAACCTCTCCAATGGAGACAGCAGATGTCACCAACCTGATATGTCGACAATAGGTTAAAGTTAGCACTGACCCCCTGACTTGGTAAGGCAACTCCATCTTTTCATATGCTGTGTATTTATACCTCCCTACTGTATGTTCCACTCCATCCATCTGATGAAGTGGGTTTTAGCCCATGAAAGCTTATGCCCAAATAAATGTTAGTCTCTAAAGTGCTACAAAGACTCCTTGTTGTTTTTTCATGATCTTGAAAACATTCTAATGAATGTAAGTATGTTCCATAGCCTATGCTTGTTCTAATTATTTCATTGTAGATGCTATCTAGAATAAGAACTAGAAAAGTGTAGTGTGTCCAATAAGACTTTGCTTCTGCAGAACTATGTCATCCAATAACCATTATTTTAATACTTTAAACAAATGTGTGCTGGTATTTTTCAGTACAGAACAAAAAAGGAGACCTTTCCCCCTGAGGATTTTCTAATCTTAATATGGTTTGATACAAAACCACAATAGTAACAAACAGGTGGGAGGGGGAGGACGGATCAGGGCTGCAGTGATAAGATGGTGGCTGCTCACTCAGTTTAGCTGTCCGCACATCTTGGAGATGCCACTAACAGGGTTTTATTTGCTTGTTTATTTTAATGATAAACACTAGACTTCAATTTAAGTTGTAGGCTCCTCGGAGCGGGGACTTTGATTCTTGAGTGGTTGGAAAGTTCTTAGCACACAGTGGGCACTACCATACTAATAATTTATTGTTATTATTATTCAGTATCTGTCAGTTCCTTCCTTTTGTTGTTGTGGGATGTTATTTTTTCAGTGCAGCACAGCAGGAGCTGCACAGCACTGTCTTCAATTTTCATGCAGCAAGCAGGGCTTTTTCATTTCACAGATCATTACGAATTTGATAAAGTGATTCTCCAGAGCCACAACCATATCCTGCCACATCCTCTACACAGAGGTTAAGTTCAGATGGTTTGGGTTTTATTATCTCTGTCATTGGGTACATAATATAGAGTGGAAGGTTCTATGTGGGCTCTTCTATAGGGTTAAAATGCAATATGGTTTTCTCTCATTGACCAGTTTTCAGAATAACAGCCGTGTTAGTCTGTATTCGCAAAAAGAAAAGGAGGACTTGTGGCACCTTAGAGACTAACCAATTTATCTGAGCATAAGCTTTCGTGAGCTACAACTCACTTCATTGGATGCATCTCTCTAAGGTGCCACAAGTACTCCTTTTCTCATTGACCAGGGATTCAATCATTTTGGAATGGCTTCCCTAGTTATGCAATACAATATCCTCTTGCAAGATAAAATAGGATTCTCTACTAAAATAATGTAATAGTTATAAGAAGGTTATGTTTCTTACTATTTACTTCATTTCAGCAAGGAATTAATTTCAAAACTAATCTAGGACCATTTCAAATCTTACATTATTAAGGAAGACAGTTTTGGAAAAACTCAGGCATCTGGAAACCAAAACTCAACTATCTTCCATGATTTAATAAAGATCTCTACCCAGTGTTTGCCTATAATAGATCCCTTTCCCTATCTGCTTCTCTAGCAGGATTTAGCTGCTTTGTGGTCTCTGATGGAAAGAAATTAGGGGTTTTCTTGATATTGGCATTATTTCCACATCAACAACATGGTATTGTATCTTCCCTACACAGAATGGGGAAATAGCTCTTAAGAGTATTTGTGAAAGCAGTTTTTGATATATGGTAGTAAGATTACAAACTATATA
This sequence comes from Lepidochelys kempii, assembly GCF_965140285.1. NCBI lineage: Eukaryota > Metazoa > Chordata > Testudines > Cheloniidae > Lepidochelys > Lepidochelys kempii. The sequence goes on from NC_136382.1 coordinate 64,486,592, forward strand.
CACGATACTTTGGTGCATATTCACAGGGTTCAAAGTAGATACCGCACTTTTAAGAGTTAATGGAGCTGAAAGGAATTTGATAGTTTGTATAGTTCTTGTGGTGACAATAATAAAAAAAAAGTTCCCCTGTATCTAATTATTCTGGGCCACATAAACCCAAAGAACTGTTTTGGTTTAATCAGTCTACAGATTTTCATACTGTGGTAAAAGATATTCCCCTCAGCATTAACACGTTTATGATATTCAACCAGAAAAGGGACTGATAGATATAAAAGCTCTGTCCATACACTCGTATATTCATGGAATTCTCACTGATGGCAACTGGAGCAGGACTTCTGCTTCAAAGGCATTCTACAACACTTGCATCAGAACAACTGCTTTAAGGCGGCTTGTTTATCACTGTGTTTGGGGCTAGGATGTACATTTTTCTCTGCTTGTACAAGAAAAGCAAACCCTTCATCTTCAGACAGATTCTCTGATGCTGCTCTGAGTGGTTGGCTTTCCAGGTTGCCTTTCTTTAACAGAAGGTAACACAGGCAGGAGAGTAGTCTCTGTGACACTACGCCCCATGTTCTCCAGTGGTATGATTATGACATAATTATCATGCACTTTATATAAGATGAGTGATGGAAGGTGTCATGGGAAAAGTTATGATTTGCTGGATATGATTATCCTATTTGTGGGCATGTATCATCTTTGTATCTGAAGTTATGAATACTGACAGTATCTTTATTTCAAATGTGCTTACTCTGGAAAACACCCACAGCCAGCCTTTCTGATACAAAAATGAAGAAGCTAGACAGTGCGAATAGCTCATCAGAAAAGACAATGGACTGTGAAAAAGTTTAGCCTTCCTGTAAAGTTTCAGCTGGCCTGTAAGTAATGGCTGCTATGAGTCAGCAAGGGCGTGTGACCAGGCCACATTATACTGAACTCCATTTTGCGTACCTGTATTTTTCCACAAACTGGGGTGGGAACTGTTTTGGAACAAAGAGTTCCTGCCATATGCAATATATAAGGTGGGGTGTGACATCATCTATGGACCTTACTCACCACACAAGGACACTCCTGGAAACACCAGAGAAACAAAGACTGAACTGGGGGAAGTGTTGGTCCCAGGCTAAAGGGATTTCTAGCCTGTGTATGGAAAGCTGGTGGACTGCTTGTATCATCAGCCAGGGTGAGAAATTACTAATTCATATCCAATCTATCTAGTATTTTAGGCTTAGTTTGTGGTTTTGTTTATTTACTAGATAATCTGCTTTGATCTGTTTGCTATCACTTATAATCAGTTAAAATCTATCTTTTGTAGTTAATAAACTTGTTTTTTCCTTTATCTAAACCATGTGCCTTTAAGTGAAGAGTCTGGGAAAAATCTCATCTTGGTTAACACAAGTTTGTTGCATATTCCTCTCCACATTGAGGGAGAGGCAAACTGGGTAATAAATTCATACGGGTCGGGGTTTTGACCAGGGCAGGACAGTACAGCTCTGGGGTCTTAGGCTGGAAAGCTGGGGGTTATTTAGGCTGTAGCCTCTCGATAGTTGGTTCATGCAGTGGTTGGCTGCAGCTGCCGCCGCTTGTTCAGGGAAAGCCCGTGGAGGGCCGGGCCGGTTTGTTTACCTGCCGAGTCTGCAAGTTTGGCCAATTGCGGCTCCCACTGGCCGCGGTTCGCCGCTCCAGGCCAATGGGGGCTACGGGAAGTGGCACGGGCCAAGGGATGTGCTGGCCACCCTTCCTGCAGCCCCCATTGGCCTGGAGTAGTGAATCACGGCCAGTGGGAGTCACGATCGGCCGAACCTGCGGACACGGCAGGTAAACAAACTAGCCCGGCCTGCCAGGGGCTTTCCCTGAACAAGCGGCGGCCCTAGTTTGAGAACCACTGGTCTAGATGAAGTTATAATAAGGTGGGTGTACAACTGGTTGAAAGTCCATACTCAAAGATAATGGTTCATTGTCAAACTGGGAGGACATATCGGGGTCAGTCCTGGGTCCAATACTATTCAGTATTTTCATTAACAACTTTGATAACGGAAAGTATGCTTATAACATTTGCAGATGACATCAGGATGGAAGGGGCTGTAATAACTTTGGAAGACAGGATTAGAATTCTAAATGACCTTTGATAAATTGGAAAATTGGCCTGAATTCAACAAAATGAAGTTCCATGAAGACGAGAGCAAAGTACTATACTTGAAAGAAAAATTAAATACATAACTATAACATTGGGAATAACTGGCTAGGTGATACGTATCAGAGGGGTAGCCGTGTTAGTCTGGATCTGTAAAAGCAGCAAAGAGTCCTGTAGCACCTTATAGACTAACAGACATATTGGAGCATAAGCTTTCATGGGTGAATACCCACTTCGTCGGATGCATGTAGTGGAAATTTCCAGAGGCAGATATAAATATGCAAACAAGAATCAGGCTAGTGATAACGAGGTTAGCTCAATCAGGGAGGATGAGGCCCTCTTCTAGCAGTTGAGGTGTGAACACCAAGGGAGGAGAAGCTCCTTTTGTAGTTGGCTAGCTATTCACAGTCTTTGTTTAATCCTGAGCTGATAGTGTCAAATTTACAAATGAACTGAAGCTCAGTAGTTTCTCTTTGAAATCTGGTCCTGAAGTTTTTTTTGCTGCAGGATGGCTACCTTTAAATCGGCTATTGTGTGTCCAGGGAGGTTGAAGTGTTCTCCTACAGGTTTTTGTATATTGCCATTCCAAGGTGACAGCACTGCTGAAAAGGATGTGGGGGTTATAGTGGATGACAACTTGAATATGAATCAACAATGTGATGCATTTGCAAAAAAGGCTAATATTTTGGGATGTATTAACGGAAGCATTGTATGTAATCTGCTGGAGGTTAATTGTCTGCTCTAGTGTACACTGGGTGAAGGTCCAACTGGAGTACCATGTCCCATTCTGGGGGTCACACATCAGGAAAAAGGTAGACAAACTGGAGAGAGTCCAGAGATGAGCAACAAAAATCATAAAATGTTTAGAAAACCTGACCTGTGAGAAAAGGTTAAAAAACTGGGCATGTTTAGTCTTGAGAAAAGAAGGCTGGAGGGGGACTTGCTAAGTATTCAGATATGTTAAGGACTATCATAAAGAGGATGGTGATTAAGTGTTCTCCATGTCTACCCTTTAAAGGTTGGACAACAAGTAATGAGTTTAATCTTCAGCAAGTGAGATTTAGGTTAGATATTAGGAAAAATCTTTCTAACCATAAGGATAGTGTTAAGCTCTGGAACAGCCTTCCAAGGGAGGCTGTGGAATCCCAATCATTGAAGGTTTTTTTTAAAAAACAGGTTGGACAAACACCTGTCAGGGACGGTCTAGGTTTATTTCATCCTGCCTCCATGTTGGGGGCTGGACTTGATGGTCTCTCAAGGTCCTTTTCAGCCCTCCATCCTATAATTCTATGATTCTGTAAACCATGTTATAATTTAAATTTAGAACATTCACACAGGGTTTTGTACCAATTTAACTAAATTAGGTTTTCAATCAAAATAAAGTTAAACTGGTGCAACTTAAAATATAGGCAAAGTATAAACAGGTGCAACTCCACTGCTTCAATGGGCCTGCACACATCACGTCTGAATTTGTCATCAGTTAGGATCTCACTTTAAGGATTTTACTTTAAATAAGAACAAACTCTTTCCTATTGTAATCACAGATCACATCAGTCAATTATGTCATCCTCAAATTGATAGCACAAGATCCAGATGTTCTACATTTTTAGGCTAACTCCAGAGTTGGTGTAAGTGAGTTCAACTGCACTATCTTTAATGGAATTGTACCCAATTAGTTAGACCCTTTGCTTTTAGCTAATTTTGTTTCTTGGTTTATCTCTTTAGGTCAATCGTGGAAGGACTGGAAGAAATTTAGAATTGATGTTGTATGTTCCACTTCTTGAATGAAACGAGAAAAGTGGTCAGTTTAACTAATTCTTGCCATATTTTTGTCACATGCATTTCCAAGGCACCCATTACAGAAGTATCTATGATTATTCAAACTATAATTGTGTGGCTTTCCATGCATGCCATGTCTACACGCTCACATGGAGAACAGAAGGAAAACAATAATTGTCAGACCTCTGTGGAAAGAAATTCAATTCTTATGTCACCAGTTCAGTCCGTGTCATATTCAAAACCTCCATCATCCTAAAATACCAGCTACCAGTGCTAGCCCAACACATTATATGGGCCTAATAACTCTTTGTAACAATTAACAGTAACCTCTGAGCTGGGAGACTATACGAGAACACATGAAAGTAATGTAGAAAAGCAACATTAACTGGCAAACGATAAAAGACCCCCACCCATAAAAAAACCTTCTTCAGCTATCTATATAAAACCAGGCAAGGCTTCAAAGACTTTGAATGCTTTATGCAGCTATGATAATACCCTCATTTTCAAATTAGCTATCTCTTCTTTAAAATAACTGATAGGAAAAGGTCAGTTTGTGCCCTAGCCTTATCTTTTTCACAGCACTGAAAGTCCCATTCTTTTGTTTAATAAAACCACTGAGAAACATTACTCACCAAAACTGCAGTCATTTATGTAAGATTTTTCTGTTAACAGATGTTCATGAATCATGAAGTTCACCCTTCCCCACGCCACGCCTAAAGATAGTATCTTTACCCCCATTTGAAATCGTGGTCAGTCATAAGAGTGCAAGTCACTTTTTACACTAGTGTAGGGCATCTACAGTTAGAGGTGAGATTCTGTGCTGCACCCCAAAGAATTCACAACCAAGGACAAAGGAGGGGTGAGGCTAAAGTTGCTGCAAGCCACCTTTGTACCCTCCCAGTCCTGGGCAGCTCCAGGGCCTGGAGAGTCCCTTGACATAACTTACACAGCCCTCAGACTTCAAGTTATGGCAGCCTCCCCAGGCTGCCCTATGGGCTGCAGCACTGCCTGGCATCTCCATAGAGCTGCATCCTGCAACCCTGCCTTCAGCATTTCCTGGAGGGTGATTGCATTAAGAAGAAAATATGTTTGATTATGAACTGAAAATATTCTCTTTGAGCCGCACCCTGAGATTTTTAAACCAAGGAATCCAAACCAGCTCATCGTTACAGGAAGAGCAGGACAGGAGAATGACTGGCTCTGCTTGAGCCAAGGGGAGGAAATGATGGCTACCTTCCCCCTCAGAGCCACTCCTGGCATCTCAGGAGAGAAGAAAATGAGAAGAACTATCAATTCCAGTTCCCTGATTCTCTTCCTCAACCCAGGTAGGAATAGCTTTGAGTCTACTCTACCTTGCTTCAGTTTGCTATGGTTTCCAAGAGACCATGGACCAGCTGGGAATAGCCAGAGAGCAGCATGAACCAGTCAATCTTTGTCCCTGCCTTCAGTACATACTTCCTTATTAACTGACGTGTCCCCTCTGGCAGGGACTGCAAAGAGGGAAACATAAGCAATTTTAATATCAGGGGTATGGTGGGCAGTTGATACAAAGTCCTACACTACCACCAATAAGGCAGAATCTGTTTTGAGGGGCCAAGACATTTGAAAACATTCCTCAAACTTCTCCAACCCTCTTGTAGTCTAAGATGAAATCCACCAACTGAAAAGCTCTACCAACATTCTTATGAACCATGCACACATACAAATGGACACCATGGTCATCAGAACAAATTGAACCTGGGACTTCCAGCACCAAAAACACAAGACCTCTACCACTTGGGCCAAAGGACTATCTTCATTTGCTGGCATCAAAAAAGTATACTTCTATAGTAACTGGGACAGTCACTAGAGGGAGACATGATCACACCCTAAGGCAGTGGATTACATATTTAGACAAACTTACCACAGAAGTTAGAGTCTTGTTTGGGGTTTCCTTTTTTAACACACATTGGTCACATACACAAAGGTGATCAGCAGGTATTGTACCTGGGACCTTTACCATTTGAGTTGTAAGTAGCAGGATGATATAGTTGTTGGGTCAGCCACTAGAGGAAGATATGATTACGTGTGTGTGTGTGTGTGTGTGTGTGCACACACGTACATGCGCACACATGGAGAAATGTTTTAATTTTTGCCCCACTAAGATACGGATAATTGCCAACAGCAAGTTATTGCTACTCAGAGAGCCTTCTTGGCTATCAGTTTCCTGTAGTAATTCTCTTAGATTTTCCAGGAATCAAGTATGTAGTATTTTGGTGTCTGACCTTACCTGACCCAAATTGCTCCAGACCACAGCTCCCTCTTATGCAGCATGTAGATAATTTCTCCCTCTTCCACCCGGAAACGTTTTTTTTTTTTTTTTGCTAGATGTTGGTACAGTAGTTAACAACTAAGAGGGTTTTTTGCTTGTACATAGAATTTGGAGGCAGGTTTTGTAATACTGCTAAACTTCTCAGCACAGAAAACCTTCTGAGCATCTTGTGCTCAGTGAAACCTGCCTTCAGTGGCCTCTCAAGAAACTTACAGAAATTAACTGCTCTATTTCAATGGTCTTCTAATATAAGTGGAGCAGAACTGTGCTCCGTATGGTTTCAATTGTGGCTTTGCCATGAGCCCCGAGCAAGAGTCAACAAGTTGTGTTGTATGAGGAGCCAGACTGTGATTCTCAGTCACTATCTGGTTCCGAGTTCCTCTCTCATTTCCCTGGCACAACACCTACATTGCGCTGGCTGGTGCACAAGGTAGAACTGAAGGGCACAGGTACTGCTTCACCCACTACCCCCATCTGCGTAGATAGGGAGCAGCAATACCATAAGGACTCCTTGTTGTTTTTGCTAATACAGACGAACACGGCTACCACTCTGAAACCTGTTACCATAAGACTGTTCTCCCCACTGTGATGCAAGTGGCCTGTACAAGGGTAACTCCCTTATGCCACCTTTCTCCCTTGGACAGGTGTATAAAACAGTTTGTAACTGAGCCCTGTCTTTGGGGGTACTTTGGAACAGTTTCGGAGGGTCTTGTTTGGAAAGAGAGAAATCCCGATCCATTTTTCATGATCTGGTGAGAAAACTCAATTATGAATAAAGATGACAATTTTTTTCTGAGAGGAATATGCTTCAGTGCCATATGAATGCACTTAAGTGCATGCTGACACAAAAGAAAACTATAGCAATTTCTGTAGCAGGAAGGTAGAAGCGTAGCTGCTGAAAAAGTAGCAGAAAGGTATTTCCTCAGTTATGCATGTAAGTCCAGGTTCTTGAATGTAAAGCTGACGTTACTTGCTTTTACAAGCACATTAATCATTTGTGTGTGTCATTGGACAGCCATATCAAATACAGTTAAGGGCACAAAAACAAACTCACATAGTCTTTACATGGCTGACAGCAGAGGCAATTATCATCTGTGTTTATATAAACATTAGTGTGAGACTTTTAAAAAAAATATCTGGTGATCAAAATTTATCACCCATTTACAATTCATTTGGATTGTACTTCAGAAAAGGAGTTGGTATAATCTTAGGCAACGCTTCCTTAGAATCTGTCCTGACTTTTGATGTTTTCCTGCTGCCAGATTCGATTGCCACCCTACCTCAGAGTCTGCTGTCTTTCGTTTTACTACTGAGATTGTGATACACATTCCCTTAGCTGCTTAGCAATTAGCCCAGATCTTCAGCTAGCATAAATTGGTGTAGCTCCACTGAAATCAGTGCAGTTCTGGCAATTTGTGCCAGTTTAGGATCTGAGCCTATTTTTCCTGTTAGGTAAGCTCACAGAGTTGGTTACACTGTGGTTTTACATTAACACTTACCTATACCTATATCATATGTGTCTGTGTAATAGTGACTAATGGAATATACTTACTGCAGCTATTATTTTATAATACGGCATTGATTTTTTTTTTCAGTGCTACTTGCTGGTCTGCCATAATGAGGAAGTCAGCATTCGGAAGAATGAGCTCATTTACTGGAAATCTACAACAATTCATTGACACTTTCTGCATAAAGGCCCCTGATCCTGCAAATGATTCTATGTGAATGCATTCCCATTTAGGTCAATTAGGCAGTATGCCCATGTGAAGTCAACCTAAGTGTGTGTGGGACAGGAGGACAAGGGGGTATTCTTGTTGACTCTCAAACCTACAGTCAAATAAGGCATGGGGGAGGGGATGGGAAAGGAGTCACAGAGTTCTGGCGTAATGACAGAATGTGTATAGTCATATTTCAGATTATTATACTAAAACTGAAGGAGGACAGGAGAATTTAGACTGGTGGCTAGCCACAAGTTTTAGTCATACCAAAACGTGGCTGCTTTTAACTATTATTTGAAGACAGCAAGAACTAATGAAGATCAATTAAGCTTTAGTTTTCAATGGCTATTAGCCAAGATGGGCAGGGGTGGTGTCCCTAGCCTCTGCTTGCCCGAAGCTGGGAATGGGTGTCGGGATGGATCACTTGATGATGACCTGTTCTGTTCGTTCCCTCTGTGGCACCTGGCATTGGCACTGTCAGAAAGCAAGATATTGGGCTAAATGGACCTTTGGTCTGACCCAGTATGGCTAGTCTTATGTGCTAGAAAATAAAGAATTAAATGTTTTGAAGTTTGCTTACTATAAGTGATAGGGGGATGCTGTAAGTTGTGAACATTTAGAGCCACTATTCAGGGTGGCCATTAGTGTATAGTAAGGACAAGAAGTCCGTGTAAACAGGAAATAAAAATAATCTCCAATTCACCTCAGCTAAGGAGGCCTGGGTCTCTGTAATCAGTACAGAGGGAGAAAGAGAAGAGTTCAATTTTTAAGATTTAAGTAGCAATTCTTATCCATTTCCTTTTCTCTTTTCCCTTCCCTTTAGAAGGGGCTCAATCTGATACCTTACAGACACCTCTCACCAAATCAAATCCATTTCAGATTTGTGCGAATGGCTGCAACTTGCTGTTACATATGTGAGTTTTGGAGGCACACTGAAGATTTGGCCCCACACACTTATTTTACTTTATTTCTGTAGCTTTTGTCCTTTTCAAGAACCTTTAGAAACTGTTATTTGGAAAGAAGATAGGAGGGTCTGGCATAACTTTCTCTTCTTGTTTCTTTCTATGTGGATTTAGAAAAGGGGGGAGTGGGGAGCAGTGTATCACATCCCCCAACTCCTCAATGGGAGTCATGCCAGTAACATTCTCACATCTCCATGTTTGATATTATTGAGGTGAAATGGCTGGAGGATTAAGGGTCTAGCTGAGTTAACCACAGTGGCAGAAGAACTACATGAAATTGCCGTAATTTTCTAAGCAGAAGTGGTGAATTATTGTCAGGATGCCAGCAGTCAGGGGATAAAAATGAAGTATCAATACAGTCTGTAATTACATGATCACATAGTATTTTTCCCACAGGACCCCTGCATTTTCCAGAGCACTGGATGGATGGATGGATGGATGGATGGATGGAGGACAGGGAATAAATCAGGGTTGTGTAGTGAATGAGGATCCCTGTCTGATTTGTTGCAGCGGGTGTGAGGTGTGCAGTGACTGAGGCAGGGAATTGTAGGAATAGAAAGGACAGTCTCATGGTTTAGGCAGTTGAATGGTGCCCCAAAGATCTATATTCTTTCCTTCTACAGAGAGTTCTTATATGCTGCTGGGCAAGTCATTTAAACCAAATCCCTTGTTCCCCTGTCCTCTTATCTACACACTATATCCAGGGCAGGGTTTGTATGGTGTGCAGTAAAATAAGCCATGGGATCATACAATAAATTATGAAGATAAACAGAAATACTGGATAGCTACCAATTCAGTGAGCAACATCCATCCTATGCACTGAATGAGGCATGGGTCTTGTGGAAAAAATCATGTTCAAGAGCATACCATAAAGCATATGCACAAAGGGACTGAATTAAGGTTGCACAGGCAACCTTAATTCTGGCATTTCCTAACTTTTGAGTGCTTGACTTTGCAACCTTAACATTCTTTCAATGTAGTTTTTGTGTATATCATTCTATATACAGCACATAAAGAGTTTATAATGGGAAGAGGAAATATTTCAAATGGATTTGTCCACCTAACACAAGAATTACCTGGATTTTATGTTTTAGATATTTTAAATATATTCTTATAATATTAAATATAAAACCATTTTATTTTTGAGAATAGTATACTGTGTTTATTCTAGACAAATTTTAAAAAGCATTTATGTTTTAAAGCCAAACAGGCTTCCTCTCTTGGATCCTCTCTTGCTTTGGCTACAATGTTGGAAGTTTTAGCAGAATGAATTCTTCTGCACGTATAACTGTAGTATACACCATGGCAGGAAGTCTTTGCTGAATTTAACAATGTAAATGGAACAGTATGACTGATTTTAATTTAATCATGCAAATTAAAATATAGCGGTAATTATGAGTTTACTCCATGATGCCACTAGACAAATGTCTAATTTACTGTAAAACACTAATTGCAAATCCTAGAACTTTAGTATACATCTTTTTCCCTCTGGCACTAATAAGCAACACATTAGTGTAATATTTTCAAAGTATTTATTATGGAAAGTGACTGACCAGTGATAAGCAACATTCTAGGTGAGCTTTGTAAACTGATAGTTTTTATTTGAGGGGAAATGCATACAAGCTACTTTGTATTTGGGTACATTCCCAAAGGCTAAGAAAATTTACAGTACTCTATAGTGGAGTTGCCACTCACAAACTTGATAAACAGCCGAGCATTTATATGGAATGCCTTAGTCATGGGAGAAGATTTTGTTTGTAACTCTTTTTAGAACCAGAGAAGAGGCTACACCAAATCCACCAAACTTTGTGGATGTTTAGACCCAGGTCAAAACTTTGCAGCAAGATCATAATGAATTAAACTGAAGCTCCAGGTCCAGTTTCCTTCTCCACCAGCTTTGAGAAAATTTCAATCCAGTTTCAAACTTTGAAGCTTGAAGGCCTCTCCATTTAAAATCTTTGGCATTCTCAGAGATAATAAGATTTCCCCAGTGACCATGTTCTATTCAGGTAGTTTTAGAATCATCAATGATTCTTAGACTTTTCAGGCCATCATGCCATTCAGAAGAGTAAGAGCTCAACTGCCTGTGCCAGCCACTTCCAGCTCCAATTCATTCCAATTATCAGCTCTAACCTGCAGTGAGTTTAGCAAGTGGGTTTGGAGTAGTACCAGATGCACTGCTGGATAAAACTTCTGCATAAATGGAAGGTCAGCAGCAGTGATGACCTTGAGCCCATCATGAGGCTCATCAATAAAGTAGAGAAAAGGAACCACTCACAAAAGCATTAAGTAACCCTCAGTAGTGATTGGGATTCATTTGTCCTAGAGATCTTATATTTTTTTCTTCTTTTTTTTTTGTTTTTTTAATCAGTGACAATGGTCATTCTTTATGGAAGGATTTAAATTTCTCTGTAGGCAAACATGACTGTTCCGTTACCTCTGGCAAAGAAAGAATAGATTACTCACAATATGCTATATTTTGTGAACTTTCACTACCACAAAAGAGGTCACATTTTTCACTCACATGATTCTTTCCCTTCCTATCAGTCAGTGCACACATCACAGGAGACAAGGCAGTTCGAAACATTCAGGCCCAAGGCAGTGAAGGCAGGTACTTGAAATTATACGAACAATTCTGTCCCAGACAGATCAGCTGGAAGCATATCAAGACATGAATCACTCAGGAAGCTTATTGTGAACACTAAATGGGGCCCAAAAAAAGAAAACAGGAGCTGGGGAAGTCACAAATGAGAATCTAGAGAAAAGGGGTTTGCTACTGTCTTCAGATGCAGACATCCAGAATTTTATGTATTTTTTTTTTATTTAAAGTGAAGTTAGGAGCTTGCAACCAATGTAAGAGTTACAGCCCTGGAGACTTATAATACCTCTTCATAGGCCTGGTCTGCACACGACTTTTGTATGGGAATAACTATTTCAGTTAGGAGTATGAATATTTACCAGAAAAGTTATACTGATCCAATCCCTAGTGTGGCTACAGCCACAAAGAAAAAGTGAAGCAGGGACAGATTCAGAGCATTCTCTCTCTCCTGGGATATTAGAGATCTGAGCTGGATTCAAATAAAGGCTCAGTATCATATTGCCAATCCCTTGATCCCTTTTTTAGTAGTCTTTCTTCCAGCTAGGAAAATTTTCATCTACCAAAAAGCTGCCTTCTGAGAAGGAAAAAAAAAAGTGTCATGGAGAAGACACAAAGCCTCCTGAACAAGTTTCTGTTGCGAGCTAAGGTGGAATCAGAAAAATACAGATAACAGAAGAACCTGTAAAACCTCTAATTAGGGCTTGTCTACACACAAATGTTGTACCTCTAACTATTCTGGTGCAGTTAAAACAATATAATCTCCTAGTGGTATATAAGGCCTACCAAATATCACTTATGCCTGTACGGGAAGGGGGATATAAAATATTCTAGTATAAGGAACATTTTTACTGATATGGCTGTAGCCACACTAGGGATTGGATCAGTATAACTTTTCTGGTAAATATGCATACTCCGAACTGAAATAGTTATTCCCATACAAAAGTCGTGTGCAGACCAGGCCTATGAAGGTAAGCCTGATACATGGCTGCAGCTGCTGACATAATTAAGAGTTGCTACTGAAATTACTCTTATGTCACAGGCAGAAAAATATTACTTTAAATGGGGAAGAAGCAGAAGAAAAAGATGAACACCCAAGCAGTAATGATCATGTTTTCATGGAAACATCTCTTGTAAATAAAGAAAGAAAATCAAAAAGGGCAGGGGGTGGTAGAGGGAGGAGACAGAAATTGTGTAATACCATATCTGCAGAATTGTTCTAAATAGAATGTTTTCCAGAGTTCTCCCTATGGTGTCAACAGCTCTTAAAAGCTTTCTTAGCAAGTTGTTATAGCTGGAGAGAAGCATAACCTGTATTATAAAGTAATTACTGGGGCAAGGGAAGAGAAACTCATCTGGAGCCAGTTTGGAAGGGTAGCCTTATCCACTTAATTTTAGGATGACTGGCACAAGCCATTACAATGTCTCTTATACTAGTAATTTTTTCCCTCCATCAAAGTTTCAAGCTATTCAAACTTTTCCAAACCAATTTGGATCATCTCTAATTTTAATCTTGGGGTGCTGACAAAGCTGCAATCTGTTAATGTTTACCAGATTATTCATCACTGGACCAAATTCTGCACCCACTGAAGCCAATAGAAGACTCCCATCACCTATAGTGGGAGAAGTGTGATGGGCTGTTGCTTTTTTCATACTCTGCTAAAAAAGTAAGTTTTTAACCTGATAACTATTCTTGCAGTGCACGTGGTCTTTAGCACTTCTTTTTTTTTTTTACAAAAGTAGTTCTTAGATTTGTCCTTAAATTTCCCATTTTAGCAACTTAAAATGTTATTTAACATTTATAGTACAGCAGCACCGTAGGCCATAACCAGGCTAGGACTCCACTGGGTTAGGTTCAAATATATAGCAAGCGAGAGTCCCTGCACCAAAGGGCTTTCGGTCTAAGACCTTGTCTACATTCGAAAGTTTTGCTGCTTTCACCATACCGGTATAGTTTAAGTAGCAAAAAAACCCAACCCTCTAGCATGGAAGCAGTTGTACCAGTATAAAAGTAGATACATCGGTATAGCTGATTTTGGTTCAGAATATCCTAACTGACATAGCTGGACTGGTAAAACTTTTCCAGTACAGACCAGCCCTAATGTCCCAATCCTGCAAAGACTTACACAAGTGCTTAACTTTATGTACTGACAGCCCAGAGGCACCAACCATATTGAAGGATGAAACTTTTTAATCTTCTTGGCAAAGGCCCACCAATCTGCTTTAACCAAGCAACTACCAGCTTTTAGCATGACATTTTTGCTGGCATGTCACAGAAAAGATGCACAAAGGTCCCTGTAAAACATTCTGTTCATGCAGACTGAAGTTTCAACTTCCAGGATATTTTTAACATTGTTTAAATGATTTGTTCTCAAGCACTTGGCCACAGCTCAAGACAGTTCAATACCAACTGAATCCTTGTGCAGAATAGATTCTTTTGTTTTATTTCTCTTCCTTGAGCAAAGTTCTCAGTTAGCTGCCCAGGCAGACACATAATAAAACAGACCAACCTAATGCAAAAGGTTTAGTGCGGTGATAGCTATGAGGGAAATAAATCACAAGAAATGATGGAGGGCATAGTCTGACACAGAAAAAGACCCAGGTGTATTGATCTTTTACCACCTCAGAGTCCAATCAACATTGAGTCATCAATTTAAGACCACTAAAGCCAACCATATTAAAGGATGACAGCCTAGAGTAATGGGTTTCCACAAATCCTAAAATGAAAGCAAATAAACCCCCGAGGAACCTTCCAATCCACATTTGATTCTATTTCTGCTCTTCTGCAGCCTTCATAAGCCCTGTAGGAGAAGAAAAGTTAAGACTGAAAAAAAGACCTTGTAGATAATTTCCCTTTTGGACTGATTTAAAAGACGAAATTCTAAGCTATTACCCTAGTGTAAAACTGCAAGTTACTTTGGATTTATAGGCTAATTTGGCTCTGAGTATACCTTTTTTGTATAGGACCGCATAAATTAAATAATAAAAATAAAAAGCCAGACAATGTCTCCTTTCCATGGTTCTGTAAACTGTGTGAGGCGGCATTTGCATGGAAATTTCCTCAAGGATTCTCCAGTGATGGGGCTTGCCTTCCTTCAGAAAAGGCCTGGGGCCTACCCACAGACTTAATGGTTCCCCCAGAATCTGCAGGAGGCCAGGGTTATCTGAGTAGAAAACCTGTAAATGCTGTGAGGATAGGAGGGTGAAGATACGTATGACCCATGCCCAACTACTCCTTCTTTTCTCTTGCCTCTTCTTTTATCCTGCTTCCCATGTGGAAGCCAAACTTCATGGAGAAACGGGGGAATGGTGGTACACTCACGAGCAGTCTTCTGCATGGAGCTGAAAGGTGCCCTTCCAAGCTGTGTCCAGAGGACACAATTTGCTCCCCAAAACACTTTGAACTGCATCTGTAACTGTGGCCTAAACGTTCACTGACTTCAGAGTTCCTTCCACCAGCAACAGTGAGATTATTATGTGTTAAGGATTTACAGTGACTTGGGCAATGTACAAGTTTGTTGATGCTCATGGTATACTGCAAAGCCCATCTTTTCATGGGACTGTTGCGGAGAGACTGATGCTTGAAAGACAATATTTGGGGAAGGCAGGGGCTTTTTATTTTTTCTGGGCTAACAAAAATTGCTGTACATGAGGGAGGTTGCTGGTCA
Source organism: Lepidochelys kempii (assembly GCF_965140285.1). Taxonomy (NCBI): domain Eukaryota; kingdom Metazoa; phylum Chordata; order Testudines; family Cheloniidae; genus Lepidochelys; species Lepidochelys kempii. Next base: position 64,501,757 of record NC_136382.1, read on the forward strand.
ATTTCTGCTTATATTTTGATCCGTGCTATTAAATAATTGGCAATGGTGCCCACAGCTTGGGACTTGATGCTCTTGCAAATCTAAGTCCTGTATCTTCAAGTCAGGCAATATAACTCAATGAAACTGGCCTGGGGGGTGTCCCAAAATATCTGAGGCTCATTGTGCCTGCAGATTAAATACTTTCTACAGCTGTTCTCCGACAAAAATCAGTGCTGTTATCTGATAAAAACAAAAATGAAGTCTCAGTGTATTAAAATAAATGACTCAGTGTCACAGCTCAGTCATGCATGAATGATATGCTGGAGATGTGAACAGACACTTACAAAATGTAATTACATTATCGTTTTGCTTCTGACCATACATTTAGATAGCAGATTCTCTACCAGAATTGTGTATGTGCAGAGCAAAATAAAACATGCATTTCTAACTTTAAAGGGACACTGTTAACTTGAAATCTAGTCAATTAAAATGTAAGATTAATGTATTTTCAGGTTCTACAGCTATGCCATAACCCCATCATTTTTACAATGGTAATATTACCATTTCTTTACTTTAAAAAAAAATCTCTCCCTTATTTCTGCGTAAGAGACCTCCAACTGGCAACAGGGGAGAGTGAAAATGACCGTTGTCACAAATGCCATAAAACGCACAAAGTAAGCAAGCAGAAAAGTTAGAGTCAGTTAAAATTACACTTCTAATGTTAGTATAAATTCACACTTTCTGTTCAAATGATTTGGAAAATTGGGAGTGAGGCTGGATTCTACCACTGTGAAGGAGAAGACAACAGCCAGCCAGTGTGTTTTAAGTATGTTGCTTTAGAATATGCCTAATTATTCTCTCTGGCTGAAAATATTTCACCTCCCTCCCTTTGCACAATCTCCTAACTTGGCTAATTGTGGAGACCTCCACAGAGGCTGTGGGTGGAACAAACTCCTCAACCAACCCAGAGGTGAACAAAAATCCTGGACATGGCAGCTCTCTGATCTCTGTGCCAGGGTTTTGGTTTACTGGATTCAGGTAAGCATGGCTCATGTGGACCATCCACCAGACTCCCTCTAATGGCACCTTCCAGACCAGCTTATTGGTGTCCAGTAAACCTCATTTCTCCTTTGTGAAGAGGAGGTGCACAGCAATTTCATCTCCACACCATCTCTCCTGGTGCTGCTGCTCTGCCTACACTCTCCACTTCATCTATTGCACAGACCAATCAAAGGACTTAAATGATGCACAGGGCTTTGCACTGGCCACCTGCTCTTGGTGTAACATCATCCTTTACACTTATACACTTTCCCAATAGCTTTAAACCACAGCAGATTAAATTTGGGGGGAAAGAGAACACTCACAGGGCCCCAGTCATAAATACGGAAATAAATACTGATACTATGTTTTGATACCAATCTGGAAGAATAGCCAGAAATACTGCATAGATTTACCTTCAGCTTCCTTACCCAAATGCGAACATCTGAATGCTTCTGTGTTTTAAAGACACCAATGTTTTCACTCCGTGTATTGTATCTTGATATTTTATAGCCTAAACTACAATGTTATACATTAGTAACCTCTTTTATTGATATCTAACTTATATGCATCAATCCTGTCCTAGCCCATGCCAAGATGGGAAGCAGAAACACTGGCAGGTGTATTTTCTACTCCACAAAGCCTGCCCAAGGCCAAATTCCACAGGGAGGAAGGCAACGCATGGCCAACCTCACTCATACTGTTGCTCTTTTGAGAAGGAGCGGCATACACTCTTAGCTAGCACGTGCTATTGGGTGGCCATGCTTAGTAGCCCACAGATGATGCTCTCTTGAGACTGCATGTGATAGCTAGCATAAGAGTTTGTCTGCCTCCCTAGTACCTCAAACCAAAGGAATGCTACCTTGAAATCATGGTGTGCTGCTGAAGTGTGGGACGAGGAGGAGGAGGGAATTGTGTCCTTTTTCCTCCCACTAGTGCACCTGCATAGCATCTGTCAGGCTCTGACTGAACTAGGACAGAGCTAGGAACAGTCACTTTATAACATTTTAACAAATAGAAAAATTACAGAGCTAAATAAGGTTGGCTTTCAACTAAGGAAACAATGAACACTGGAGACACAGCTGATGAGAAAGTAGCTAATGGTAATAGATCTAATAGGAATTGCAAGAGCTCGAAATTACCTTCCTTGTGCCACCAGTGCTGCAGTGAGCAGCAAGAGCTTTTAATCATCATTTTAAGAAAAGCTGCTCTCTGGGTTTATGAGTCATGGGGGACCTTATTCAAAGGCAATGGGAAAATCTTCAATCAGGAAAAGAATTAATGGCTTGATGTCATCAAATAGCAAATGGCTGACTTGGTAAATGAAGAAAGACATAACCAGCATAGTAATGTTTTTGAAAGTGCTTTATAGGGCCTAAGACAAACCCCAGATTCAGAACCACCCTTAAGGGGAGTTTGTATATTATAGATACAATCGAATAAAACATTTTAAAAAGTGACAAACTGGATCCCACGAGAGAGAAAGCAATGAAACCATGTCAGAAAAGGGTATGAAAGATTTATTACATGTTACAGGTATTTCAAGGGAGATCCCATGAGATCTGCAGAAAACTCAAGAAGAATTATCTTGCAGTGAGACATACTACCTATGACAAATGGTCACTACAAAATGCAATCTTCCTTGGTTATTGGTACCATGGATCTGACATTACAGAGGATTTAAGTAATCAGACAGTGTCCCCCCCCCCCCAAAAAAAACCCACACACCAGCAGTTGCATATCCAATGTGTGCATCCAAATGTAGATGAAAATACTGCAGAGACTCAGCCTGGGATTCTTACCATCCATAGGCAGCGGCTAGGCATGTGTGAATGAGGTCAGGTAAAATGAGAAATATCTGAACCATCTGCCAGTTTTAGACTCAAACCAAATCCTCTCTGTAGTGTTTAGATAAGAAATTCCTCTTCGCTGGATGCGCCAGAAGCCTCATGAGGACATTAGCTCTTACAAGATTTCCTGCTCAAAATGCAAACTCATGCTGATTGCAAAGTGCAGATAAGATGAAAGTTTTGATGCATCTAAGCCTCCCATCTGACTTCTGCCACCATTTTATCCTCCCGGTTATCTTCACACCTTCCGGGCTGCTGCTTATACTGGGAACAGACTCCCTCCTCCCGTGAGCCAAAAGAACATCCTTTCCTCTTGCCCTATGTCCCTTCTTGCATCACAGAAGCTCATCAGTGCTAATTCCCCACTGAAAGATCATTCATTTTTACTAAATATACAGATAAAAAACCCACACATTTTCATAGTTTTAAAAGTGAAAACTCTTTCTCTTTCTCCCCAACTCACTTACATTCACTGTTGTGTTTGGATCTCTCAAGATGAGGACACACTATGGAACGTGTTCCTACAATTGGCTCCACACAAGTGGACACTTGTGCTCTTGCAGAGCCCCAGATCCATATTAACAGTGACAGAGGTGCAGCATTACAACAGAATAGCTGTTTGCGAGCCTTTTTTTTTTTTTAAAAAGAAAGCTTATTTCCATCTTCTAATGCACAGTATGGTGACATACTAAGGGAGGCTGGGCCTGTTAAATCAGGTAAATTGCAACATATTCTGAAGAAATGTACACTTTGACTAGGTTCATGGTAACTACACAGTAAGCAGGTGATGACTCCAACCTGTTCCTAAGATAGTGTGTACACACATACACACACTTTTCATCCTGTCTAAACGTATCTTCTTCCTGGGTAGATGCCACAGACCAATGACCATTGTGCCGGTCAAGCCTGGCAAAGGGAAAGTACAGCTTTTCTTATCCCTTAGCAATGTCACAAAAGGACGGGAACTCCACTTAGGTGGGCTAAATTCTCAGCAGATGCCTGCTGAGCTTGCTGAGAACTGGCTTTTTGAAGGCGTATAACATTTTAAATCTCCCCATCTATCAAAGGCACTTCCCCTCATTAAGGCTATTTAGATGCAAAGTTTTAAGCTGCAGATGCTTTTGTCACAACACCATTGAAAACGTGCGGAGAGAATTTTCAGAAATGGGGAAAATGTATTTCCCATTTGTACTTGGCACTACATTACTGAAAATCTCTTCTGGTAAAAATCAAATTGAAGTTAATGGAGTGGCACTGTTATAACTGACAACAGAATTTGGCCCAGTGCTGTATCTTTAATTATATTAGTATGTTTCAGAATTCTTTTGTGAACTAAAGAACAGCAACCCTCTTTTGTTTAATCCTAACTGAAGAGAAAAGGACCTCGCCTATGTCATCTGTCTTCCAACTCTTTGTGCTTCTTACTAAATAAATATGTTTCTGTAACACTGCGAAGTTGAGGTTCATTTCTAAGATCCAAGACTTTTTTTTCATTGAGAGAACAGTTCATACTCTTTATATGAAGGACAACTATATTTTCCTATAGTTATAATTGATAACATGAGGAAAAATCACTTACCCTAATGTCACACTTTCTAAAAGATGGAGTTTACCCTGACTAGCCTGACAAACCAATAAGCACATATAGAGGCTGAAGGCAGACAGAAACTATTTGTTTTGTTGACAAGCATTAAACATTCTTGTTGTAAAACAGGCATTTGCTATCAGCCAGAAAGATAACACCGTCTGAAAGAGAGAGGAACTTGGTACATCACTGGAGACAGTACATGGAAGGAAGAATCAAATTAAAAAAAAACAAACAAACTTTCTTTTACCCTGCTTTTGAAACAGCATTAAACTGCTGACGGAGAAGCTGTGTGGTCTAGTAGACACAGCACTAGATTTGGACTGAGGTGAACTGAGTTCTATTCCCCATCTGTAAAATGGGTAGAATGATTCCGAACTCCTTTGTAGAGCAATTTGAGATCTACAGATGAAAAATGCTGTAAGAGCTAGGTATTATTATTATTAAATTAATGTGATTATACTAATCCAAATACAGGGACAGAATCTCTGGTCTGGCCAAAAGTGACAATGGAAAAGGACTAGGGAGGGGAGAGATTAATAGATTCACAGAGTCCAAGGCTAGAAGGGACCATAGCAATCAGTTAATTGGACCTCGAGTACAACACAGGCCATAGAACTTCTCCCCCACCCCAAATTCCTCTAGCATATATTTTAGAAAACATCCAATCTGGATTTAAGAATGGTCAGTGATGAAGAATTTACCACAATAAATTATAAATTGTTCCAATGGTTAATAACTGTCACTATTAAAAAATTATGCCTTATTTCCTGTGTGAATTTGTCTAGCTTCAGTTTCCAGCCATTGGATTGTTTTATAGAATCATAGAATCATAGAATATCCTTTTGTCTGTTCAATTGAAGAGCCCATTATTAAATATTTGTTCCCCACATAGATACTTACAGACTAATCAAATCACCGCCTAACCTTTGCTTTGTTAAATTAAATAGATTGAGCTCCTTAAATCTATCACCATAAGACACGTTTTCTAGTCTTTTAATCATTCTCATGGCTCTTCTCTGATCCCTCTACAATTTATCAACATCCTTCTTGAATTCTGAATATCAGAACTGGACACAGTATTCCAGTTGCAGCAGCACCAAATACAGAGCTAAAATAACCTCTCTACTCCCTCTTAGGACTCCCTTGTTTATGCATTCAAGGACTGCATTAGTCCTTTTGTCCATGGCTTTGTACTGGGAACGCACATTCAGTGGATTATCCACCATGACTCTGAAATCTTTTTCAGAATCACTGCTTCCCAGGATAGAGTCCCCCAACCTTTAAGTATGGCCTACATTCTTTGTTCCTAGAAGCATACATTTACATTAAGCTAAATTAAAACACATCTTGTTTGCTTGCTCCCAGTTTACCAGCTGACCCAGATTGCTCTGTATCAGATTGCTGTTCATTAGTTACCACTCCCGCAACTTGTGCCATCTGCAAATTTTATCATTGATAATGTTGCATTTTCTTCCAATTCTTTCTTCCAAGAACTGATTCCTGCAGGACCCCATTAAAAACTCACCCAATTGATGATGATTCACTATTTACAATTACTTTGAGAGCTATGAGGCAGGCAGCTTTTATTCCATTTAATGTGTGCCAAGTTAATTTTATATCATTGTAGTTTTTAATCAAAATGCCACGCCTTACAGAAGTCTATATTATTTCAACACTATTACCTTTACCAACCAAACGTGTAAACTCATCAAAAGAAAATATCAAGTTAGTTTGCTTTTATTATGAGATTACAACTTTTGGATGATAAAAATAACAGTGATGTAATATTCTTAGACTTTTGTAAGGTGTTTGACCTAGTACCACATGAGATTTTGATTAAAAAGTACAATGATATAAAATTAACATGGCCTGAGGGTTGTGTGGAAGATGGCTTTAAGCTTCAGGAGAGGAAGGATATTCCAGTGATGAGAACACTTGCCTTGAATTTGGGAGGCTCATGTTGAATTCCCTTCTTTGCCACAGACTTCTTGTGGGACCCTGGGCAAGTCATTTAGGTTCTCTGTGCCTACTTCTTCCCTACTACACAGTGAGGACAAATGTATTAAAGATTGTGAGGTGCTTAGCTATTACAACAAAATGTAGGGCCATGTAAGTCTCGAAGATAGGAAGTATACTGAGCATGATTCTGATGTTACACCAGTGTTACTAACCTGACTTTAGCAGAGTTGCTCCTTATTAAAACTGATGTTATAGAAGAATGAGGCCAAGAGTTTGTTCTATGGTAAAGCAATCAAGAGCATGTTATTTTTCATGGCTTTCTGCAGCTTCTCGTTTTCCCTGTTTCTGTTTAATTCCCCAGTATCTACAATTGAAAAGTGCCTGAAAGTGTATCTTGTTCTCATGGTGTAATATCCAGCATATTACACGAGATGTCCAAAAATGTGTATCACTCCAATATTGCAACTCCACACAAGTGCAGAGATAACATAGAAGTGCACCTAGAAACACAAAGAGATGGTGGTTCCTTTCAGTATTAATGTCAAGTAAATGGCCATGCCAGCTGGAGAGTTTTGCCACAAGCTAAAACTTAATTGCAAAAATGCTTTCAGTGTGCAATATTAGTACAGTGCCTGTACTTTGCATTTTTCCTTTTTTAGGAAATTTGCCTTGTCAAAAATAAAGGGGGTAAGTTAATGCCAATTTTATTTTATTTTATTTTTAAAAGAAGTTTTGGCACCAGTCTTGACAAGACGAGTTCTCATGGAAAGTGTAATTTAAAATGCAGGCAGTGTACCAAGAATGGACTCTAAAACATGGTTGTTTATGACATTGGACACAAACAGATATATAGTACTTTGTTATTTAAAATATATATTTTCCAAAAAAGACAAATAGATGTTAATGTGTCTAATGAGAAAAAAAAACTTTCCATATATACTGCAACTTACCAGCACACTTAAGTTGCAAACAATATAGTTTACCAATAATAAACTGCAGGAAGACCTCAACACAGGAAGATGTAAATTTAAAATACAATTATTTAGTATCTCCAGCTGTAAGGCAGTAATTACCTGACTATGAGATAGCTGTACTGGGATGAAGAGAACCAGAGTAGAGAAGATAATCATTCTACATCTTTGTTTGACCCAATCACAGAAATGGAATCATTAAAAGCTCTAAGGGATGTAAGCAACATGTAAGGGAAGTGAAAACCTCCCTTAGAAAGGCTATCTTATCCGTCATTCTGAAGTATACAATACTGCAGCCATTTAATGAGAACCTTTCACTTAATATCAATGATCTCACCAACGATTCCCGCAACTCCAACATCCCTTTCCCTAAAAGATAATGACTGGAAAACTCTACCAAGGCATGATCTCCAAGAACATTTTAGATGCCTCACAATCAGGTATTAGACTGAGATGTGATCTACAAACAGCACTGATGGACAATCTACTTATGGACAGAGGAGATATGGCTATGGCTATATTATTATAGTAGCCTTTGGCATGATTGATCACAAGTTGTTGCTGATTCACATATCAGACTTAGCAGGAGTGGAGGGTGGAGTACCTGAACTGGTTTCGCTCATTCATTTCAGCCAGATCCCAGGCAGTCAGGATGAGTAACTTCTCCTGTTACTTAAAAACACTGAGGAATAGCATCTCTTCATCTTTAGTGGATATTATGAGATATAGTCTCTAATGGTAAAAAGATGCTAACAGCCACCCTGGCCAAACGTATATACAGACTTATCTCCATCAACAGGCACAGTGAGCACCACCAAGCAAATGTGTCAGGGCCTGACAAAAATAAATCTATGCACAAAAAGCTGTTAGTTCAAGTTCAAGCTTGCTGAGAGAGACGTGATGCTGGGAAAGGGAAACAATTTGAGAAGCTGGCTCTCTACTGAAGGCATCTGCCCTCTCATTGTCAAGGTAGTGCCTAGCCTTGAGGTCTTGTTAAGGATCATTATTAAGGCTGCGTGTCCGTCATGGAGGTCACAGAAGTCACGGATTCCGTGACTTTCTGTGACCTCTTCAGCGGCCAGCATCAGCAGTTTGGGTGTGTGGGAGGGGGCTCAGGGCTGGTGCAGGGGGGTTGGGGTGCATGGTGGTCTTACCGGGAGGGCTCCCCAGCTCCAACTGGCAAGTCCCTGCAGCTCCTGGGTGGAGTGGCCAGGGGGATTCCGCGCGTTGCCCATGCCCGCAGCCCCCACAGGCTGTGGTTCCCAGCCAATGGGAGCTGTGGAGCTGGCACTTGTGGCGGGAGCAGCTTATGGAGCCTCATGCTGCCCCTCCCACTAGGAGCTGCACGGACATGCTGTTGGAGCTGGGTAGGGAGCCTGCCAGCCCCACCAACTCTCCTCCCTCCCAGCACCAGAGGGCATCCCGGGGCATGGACCACTGCCGCCTCCTTCCCCTCCCCCCCCAGCACCAGTGGGGGTCCCAGGCCACACACCATCACCCGCCTTTCCCCAGCACCAGCGGGGTCCTGGGCCACCACCCCCAGCACCTGGGGCCTGATCTCTCTTCCCCCCCCCAAGCACCCGCAGCCCCCCAGCCCAAGTTTTACTTAGGATTATATCGTAAAAGTAAAAGACAGTTCACGGGCCGTGAATTTTTGTTTACTGCCTGTGACCTGTCCATGACTTTTACTAAAAATACCTGTGACTAAAACATAGCCTTAATCATTATTAAGCGGAGCATAATTTTTTTCTGAAACATTTTTTCCATCCCAAAAAGCAAAAAAAGAGTGGTGTCAATCAAAACATTTTACCAAGCTGTGCTGATTTGGGCAAATTGTTTTTGATCAATAAAAGAAAAGAAAAAAAATTGGAAAGATCAAAACAAAATGTTTTGCTATTTGGGCTAGACTCACAAAAGGACTTAGCACCGTTCACAGAATGGAGGAGGAGGTTGTCATCTGATACCTCACATCCCAGTGGTTGGACACTCAGATGGGATATGACCTGGCGATTGGCTATTCTGAGGAGGATCTCTCTCCATCGCTCATGGTCCTCTATGTGTTCACCACCTCCTAAGTAAGAGCCCTGATCACCAGGCTTTAAAGTTGTTCCCTTTCTCTCTCTGGCCTAGTGAACACTTAATTATTTATACAAAGTGGAATAGCTTCAACAGGCAAGATTGAGAGAGACCCACCTCAGAATAGCCAATAGCCTGGCAGCTAGGTTATAGTTAAACTTTATATATTCTAGCACCCGTTACCTGGGAGATTCTGGGTCAAATCCTGGTCATTGACTTAAATGAGGCCAGAATTTCATCTCACTTCTCTCACTGCAATGTACACAGTAGGGATTCTGCAGTAGCCACATGGTTACCCACACAGAACATCTCAAGCACTAGAGGCTGGGCAACAAAGAATGTAGGTAGGTAGGAAGGTAATAGGCATCTATATAAGACAAAGCCCCAAATATTGGGACAGTCCCTATAAAATCAGGACATCTGGTCACCCTACAACTAACCCCCCAAACTGAATCTTCCTCCTGAAAACTTATCAAAATGTAAAGGTGCAGTCCACGAGACGACAAACCATGACATATATTCTAACTTGGATCTGCACGCAGCATCTCTCTCTTGGCTGTATCTGAATGCTGCATGCAATATGTACTGTAGTCTGCATACCATATATGGCAGGAAAGAGGAGAGCTCATACTGGTGTTAAAACTGGAAGTCAGGAGACCATGACTCTTTCCCAATCGTTAAACACACACTTATTGGTGACCAAATTAAAATTCATCCTCTCATTCCATCCTATGGCTCAGTTTTCCCAGCTGATAAAATGGGATAAAAGTAGTTACCTGTCAAAAGGGACATAGTCAAATTTAGTTGATAATGGCTGATATTTACAACAGTCCAGAGGGCCTTCTCAAAAGCTCTGTGTACCACTTAAGCCCTCAGCACAGGTTAGATGTGGACTTGAGTGGTGTACAGTGGCTGCACCATGCATAGGGGTAAATCTGTATTTGTTGAGCACTTCTGAGATGGAAGATGCTTAAGAACTGCACAGTATTACATAGGTTCTGATTCTGAAACACAGGTGCCACAGATATGCACATGAAAACCTGTGATTATTTGCTCAGATGGGCATTTATACATGACAATCAGAGATTAAGGGGTGTCACTGCCAGATTCATATGTGCATATGGCTGTTTGCATCACAAAAATAAATATATTTGCACCATCAATGAATACAAATACCTTTTGCGCCCATGTCCATTGCATCCATGTGAAAGTTTTGCCTATAAAATGAAACTAATGGACAAAGACTTTACCTCTAGTTTTATGAGCAAAAAAATTTTTTGTCTTAGATCTCTTCACAAACTCCAAATGTCACTAAAGAGGCAACTAAAACCAACAGCAATGAAAAACCTAACACAATAGCACTCCGTAGGGAAACTGCAAACATTAATTCACAAATATTTCATGCAATTCAACTAAGTTTGCATTGTAATTTCATTGGGAATTGCATTACATCTATTGCAGTCAAAGGCAAAGCAGTGGCAGTAGGATTGGGTTTTTAGGACTCGATTCTATGCTCACTGCAGTCAGTGGCAAAGTTCCCATTGACTATCCTGGTGTAGGATCTGGGCCTTCGACCATACTCTTTGTGGTAGCATGTACTAGAGACAAAAATAAAGGCACACCAGCACAGACTTCAGAAATAAAAATCATAACAAAAAAAATCATCACAATTAAAGTGACAATTTTCCAGGTTTTTCTAGTTGTGCAGTAAGAAATTTGTAAAATGAAACATAAATTTTCGATTTCTCTAATAAGGCCGAATTCTTAGATATGCTGAGCAGCCACAATTCCCACCAAAATTGTTCAGTCGGTGTGCCTAGCATCTCTGTCAGCAGCGTGCTGCATGAGAGAGTCTCGTCAGTCAACAATGCAGCCGCTAGCACTACAGACCTTCCACTCCAGGCTCTGAGAGCCCCTCTCTTCGCTTCTGCAAGCTAGCAGTTAGCGTATACCTCACCTTGTTACAGTTGGGTGCTCACTCCCTTGTCTTCTGGACACCAATCGATGTACGTCGATCCTCTGTCGCAGTGGAAGCAGTTGACTAATATTCTACATATCTGAAAATATTTCCTGCACAAACATCTTGCAATAACCATATGATCAGCTAGGTCTTATCTTTCGGAAAGAGAGCACACAACCTCCCCACTTTGGTGAACTATTGAGAAGCTGGTCAGATGAAAGTGTAATATGCCTGCCTGGGAATGCCTATATCACCTAGATCCACAGATGGCCACAGAGCAGATAGAAGCTGTTGCATAGCCTTTTCCCACATCGGTGTGCTAAAAAATAGAGCTTGCTACTATTTCTTAGGTTTCAGAGTAGCAGCTGTGTTAGTCTGTATCCGCAAAAAGAAAAGGAGGACTTGTGGCACCTTAGAGACTAACAAATAAATTTGTTAGTCTCTAAGGTGCCACAAGTCCTCCTTTTCTTTTTACTATTTCTTAGTTTGCTATTTCTGTGAAATGCAGAGAGTTTTCTCGTCTTTTACGGGGGAAACCCTCAAGTCTTGAATACAGTGGGACACTGTTGTAGATATTCGACTCTCTGGAAGCCTCTGAACATTTTTTAACCTCCAGTAAATAGGTGCATGAATGTTTTCAGCAAAGTACCTTCTTGCTGCTTCACAGAGTCATCCAAGAGTAAACCAAGAAAACGTCTCTTTTTGAAGAGACAAAGCTGAAGAAAAGAGTTTGACGTCTGTATGCAGCACCAAAAGGAACCTCAAAGAATGGACATCATGAAGAGAAGGGAGCCACGGAGACTTAAGTGGGCATCTGTGAAAAGCATAAAACCTTTACATGAAAAAGAATGCAGCTGCCACAGCCAGCAGCTCAGAGTCAGCTAGCCAGTAAACTGTCTGTAGGAGCCAATCAATAGTGTAAAGGAAGTTTCCAAGATCCACATCTTTGGTAAGTATTTTTGCAGCAGTTGTATAATGTTTTTAATGTGCATTGTTAGGGTTTAATAGTCTATTATAAAAATGATGATGACTCATGGAGAACTTTGAATAACATTTTATTTAGGAAAAAAATCAGTGATAGATCATATTTTGCTATGCTGTATTTTTAATTTCCTTCCTGTTTATTACTTGAGAGATCTGCACAAAAACAATATTAGTGTTTTTAAGGAGTTCATCTTCTCAAGCAAGTAATTCTCCACCCAAAGTGCCTTGCATACTTCTGATGGTATACAAATGATATTACAAAAAAGGATAATGCGGTTATCATAGGAAATGATTAACACATACAATTAAGGTTTCAGAGTAGCAGCCGTGTTAGTCTGTGTCAAGGTTCCTCCCCCACTCTGAACTCTAGGGTACAGATGTGGGGACCTGCATGAAAAACCTCCTAAGCTTATCTTTACCAGCTTAGGTCAAAACTTCCCCAAGGTACAAAATATTACCCCCGTTATCCTTGGACTGGCCGCTACCACCACCAAACTAATACTGGTTACTGGGGAAGAGCTGTTTGGACGCGTCCTTCCCCCCAAAATACTTCCCAAAACCTTGCACCCCACTTCCTGAACAAGGTTTGGTAAAAAGCCTCACCAATTTGCTTAGGTGACTACAGACCCAGACCCTTGGATCTTAAGAACAATGAACAATCCTCCCAACACTTGCACCCCCCCTTTCCTGGGAAATGTTGGATAAAAAGCCTCACCAATTTGCATAGGTGACCACAGACCCAAACCCTTGGATCTGAGAACAATGAAAAAGCATTCAGTGTTTTACAAGAAGACTTTTAATAAAAAAATAGAAGTAAATAGAAATAAAGAAATCCCCCCTGTAAAATCAGGATGGTAGATATCTTACAGGGTAATTAGATTCAAAAACATAGAGAACCCCCTCTAGGCAAAACCTTAAGTTACAAAAAAGATACACAGACAGAAATAGTTATTCTATTCAGCACAATTCTTTTCTCAGCCATTTAAAGAAATCATAATCTAACACATACCTAGCTAGATTACTTACTAAAAGTTCTAAGACTCCATTCCTGGTCTATCCCCGGCCAAGACGACTACAGACAGACACAGACCCTTTGTTTCTCTCCCTCCTCCCAGCTTTTGAAAGTATCTTGTCTCCTCATTGGTCATTTTGGTCAGGTGCCAGCGAGGTTACCTTTAGCTTCTTAACCCTTTACAGGTGAGAGGAGCTTTCCCCTGGCCAGGAGGGATTTCAAAGGGGTTTACCCTTCCCTTTATATTTATGACACGCCCCCCAAATCTCAGCTAGGGTGAAACACTGGCTGGGATTTCTTCCTGGAGCTCTAGGAAAACTGAGTTAATAAGACACATGCATCTCTAAATATACTACCAAGTACATAAAGACTAACAATATTTTGCACATCTCAAGGACGATTTTAACCAGTTGATTCTGGGAAACTTTCACGGGAGAGTGCATCAGCCACTTTGTTAGAAGCTCCTGAGATGTGTTGGATGTTGAAATCAAAATCTTGGAGAGCTAAACTCCACCGAAGAAGTTTTTTGTGAGTTTCTTTGACGGTGTGAAGCCACTTTAGTGCAGCATGGTCGGTTTGCAGGTGGAAACGCCGTCCCCAAACATATGGGCGTAGCTTTTCCAGAGCGTAGACAATGGCATAACATTCTTTTTCAGTGACTGACCAGTTGCTTTCCCTCTCAGACAGTTTTTTGCTGAGAAACACGACAGGGTGGAATTCTTGATCAGGTCCTTTCTGCATTAAAACTGCTCCCACACCACGCTCGGATGCATCTGTGGTTACTAGGAACAGTTTGTCAAAGTCTGGGGCCCTTAGTACAGGGTCAGACATGAGTGTCGCTTTAAGCTTGTTAAAGGCCTTCTGACACTTTCCGGTCCACTGAACAGCATTTGGCTGTTTCTTTTTGGTTAGGTCTGTCAGTGGGGCAGCGATTTGGCTGTAGTGCGGTACAAATCGTCTGTAATAACCGGCCAAGCCTAAGAAGGATTGAACCTGTTTCTTTGACTTTGGGACAGGCCACTTTTGGATAGCATCCACTTTGGCCTGTAGGGGGCTGATAGTTCCTTGACCCACCTGGTGTCCAAGGTAAGTCACTCTGTTTAGGCCTATTTGACACTTCTTAGCCTTAACAGTTAGTCCTGCCTCCCTTATGCGCTCAAGGACTTTTTGTAGATGTTCCAGGTGGTCTGCCCAGGAATCCGAAAATATGGCCACGTCGTCAAGGTAGGCGACTGCATATTCTCCTAATCCCGCTAGGAGACCATCTACAAGTCTTTGGAAAGTGGCGGGTGCATTTCGCAGCCCGAAAGGGAGTACATTAAATTCATACAGCCCGAGATGTGTGATGAAGGCTGACCTTTCCTTGGCAGATTCATCTAGCGGTACCTGCCAGTACCCCTTGGTTAAGTCCAAGGTAGAGATGAACTGGGCCCGTCCCAGTTTCTCTAATAGTTCATCTGTGCGTGGCATGGGATAGTTGTCTGGGCGAGTTACAGCATTTAGCTTACGGTAGTCCACGCAAAAACGTATTTCCCCATCTGGTTTGGGAACTAGAACCACTGGAGATGCCCATGCACTTTCAGAGGGGCGGATTACACCCATCTGTAACATATCCTGGATCTCCCGTTCTATAGCAGTTTTAGCTTGAGGAGACACCCGGTAAGGTTGGACCCTAATTGGGTGAGCATTACGTGTGTCAATGGAGTGGTATGCCCGTTCAGTCAGTTCTGGGGTGGCTGAGAACGTTGGCGCATAGCTAGTGCACAGCTCCTGGATCTGCTGTCGCTGCATACGCCCAAGGGTCATGGAGAGGTTCACCTCTTCCACACCACCAGCACATTTCCCTTCGTAGTAAACACCTTCAGGCCACTCAGCGTCGTCTCCTCCCTGGGCTGTAAACTGACAAACCTTTAATTCTCTGGAATAAAAGGGCTTTAGAGAATTAATATGATATTAATATGATATTTCGGTTGGAGGTGGGGAATGCTATGAGATAATTAACAGCTCCCAGGCGCTCCTGGACCGTGAATGGCCCTTCCCACGATGCTTCCATTTTATGGGCCTGGAGCGCCTTTAAGACCATGACCTGGTCTCCTACTTTGATGGAACGCTCTCTGGCATGTTTATCATACCAGGCTTTTTGCTCTTTTTGAGCATCCTGTAAGTTTTCTCTAGCAAGGGCTAAAGAGGTTCGGAGGGTGTTTTGTAGGTTGGTTACAAAGTCCAGAATGTTAGTTCCTGGAGAAGGTGTAAATCCGTCCCATTGCTGCTTCACCAACTGCAATGGCCCCTTAACCTCACGGCCATATACAAGTTCAAATGGGGAAAACCCTAAACTGGGATGTGGTACAGCTCTGTAGGCAAAGAGCAACTGCTGCAATACTAGGTCCCAATCATTGGAGTGCTCATTTACGAATTTACGTATCATGGCCCCCAAAGTTCCATTAAACTTCTCCACCATGCCATTTGTTTGATGGTGGTAAGGAGTGGCAACCAAGTGATTTACCCCATGAGCTTCCCAAAGGTTTTTCATAGTTCCTGCCAGGAAATTAGTCCCTGCATCTGTGAGGATGTCGGAGGGCCAACCTACCCTGGCAAAAATGTCTGCTAGTGCCTGACACACACTTTTAGCCCTGGTGTTGCTTAGAGCTACTGCTTCCGGCCATCGGGTGGCAAAATCCATGAAAGTCAGTATGTACTGCTTTCCTCTGGGTGTCTTTTTCGGAAAAGGACCCAGAATATCCACAGCTACTCGCTGAAATGGAACTTCAATGATGGGGAGTGGCTGGAGAGGGGCTTTGACCTGGTCTTGGGGTTTTCCCACTCTTTGGTACACCTCACAAGACTGGACATAGGTAGAAACATCCTTGCCCATTCCCTCCCAGTGGAATGACCCCCCCAAACGGTCTTTGGTCCTGTTCACCCCAGCATGGCCACTAGGGTGATCATGGGCTAAGCTCAAGAGCTTGGCCCGGTATTTAGTTGGAACTACCAACTGTCTCTGAGGATGCCAGTCTTCCTGGTGTCCACCAGAAAGAGTTTCCTTGTATAAAAGTCCTCTTTCTACAACAAACCTGGATCGATTAGAAGAGCTGAGAGGCGGTGGGTTGCTCCGTGCCGCCGTCCAAGCTCTCTGGAGGCTTTCATCTGCTTCCTGTTCGGTCTGGAACTGTTCCCTTGATGCTGGAGACATCAGTTCCTCATTGGATTGGGGACATAGGCTTGGTCCCTCTGGAAGCGATATAGGGGATGGAGCTGTTTCTGTCATATAGGGGATGGACTGTGAACCGCTCTCCGCTGGTGCACTATGTTGGGATTCAGGCTCCGGCTGAGCCTCTTGTGTAGGGTTATCGGCTGCTGCCAGTTCAGGTTTGGTTGGGCCCTCTGGTGTTGAGGTTGCAAGTACTGGATTCAGTGCTGACACGGGGTCTGGTGTTGGTTGTTCGGCTGGTTCTGGTTCTGGGACTGGTTCCGTCTGGGTCTCTGGGACTGGATCCACTACTGCTGTTGCAGACATTGGCCTGGGGTCCAGGTCCATCACCTCTGACTGGGTCCTGATAGAAGTTTCCGGAACAGAGCTAGGCCTCACGGCTTGTTTAGCCTGGCTGCGGGTGACCGTTCCCACCCTCTTGGCCTGCTTCACATGATTGGCCAAGTCTTCCCCCAACAGCATGGGGATGGGATAATCATCATAGACTGCAAAAGTCCACATTCCTGACCAGCCCTTGTACTGGACAGGCAACTTGGCTGTAGGCAAATTGAAAGAGTTGGACTTGAAGGGTTGAATCGTCACTTGGATCTCTGGGTTGATTAAATTGGGGTCCACTAACGAAGCATGGATAGCTGACACTTGTGCTCCGGTGTCCCTCCACGCGGTGACCTTCTTCCCGCCCACACTCACAGTTTCCCTCCGCTCCAAGGGTATCTGGGAGGTATCTGGGCCTGTGGACCTCTGGTGTGATTCCGGTGCAATGAACTGTAATCTGTTGGGGTGCTTGGGGCAGTTGGCCTTTACATGCCCCAGCTCGTTACACTTAAAACATCGTCCAGCTGACGGGTCACTGGGGCGAGGAGGGTTGCTGGAGAACGGGGTGGTGGGACGATAAGGGGTCTGGAGGGTTCTTTGGGAGGTAGGTGGGGCTTTGGGCGGCCCCCGGTAATAGGGTGTGGTCTGGGGTGGTCCCTTCTGGTCTCCGCTCCAACTGCGACCAGTTTTCTTCTTCTCTGCCACCTCCACCCATCTGGCTCCAATCTCTCCTGCCTCAATTACAGTTTTGGGTTTCCCATCTAGGATGTATCTTTCTATTTCCTCAGGAACACCCTCTAAGAATTGTTCCATTTGCATTAGGAAGGGCAAATTTACTGGAGATTCAACACTTGCTCCTGATATCCAGGCATCCCAATGTTTTACAATGTGGTAGGCATGTCGGGTAAATGACATGTCTGGTTTCCACCTTAGGGCTCGGAACCTCCGACGAGACTGCTCGGGTGTTATCCCCATTCTGACTCTCGCCTTGGATTTAAACAGTTCATACTTGTTCATGTGTTCTTTAGGCATTTCAGCTGCCACCTCAGCTAAGGGTCCACTGAGCTGCGGCCTCAGCTCTACCATGTATTGGTCAGTAGAGATGTTGTACCCAAGGCAGGCCCTTTCGAAGTTTTCTAAGAAGGCCTCAGTATCATCACCTGCCTTGTAGGTGGGGAACTTTCTGGGATGGGAAGTGGTACCTGGAGAAGGATTGCTAGGGTTTGTTGGTATATTCTGCTGGGCCTTTATCCTCTCCATCTCCTCCACATGCTTCCTCTCTTTTTCCTTCTCCTCCTCCACATGCTTCCTCTCTTTTTCCCTCTCCTCCTCCACATGCTTCCTTGTCTCCATTTCCCTCTTGTGGGCAGCCTCTTGGTGTTGTTCTGCCTCCCTTTCTTGTTCCTTCTTCAGCTGCATGAGTTCTATCTGTCTTTCATGTTCCCTTTGTTTTTCCTCAGCCTGAAATTTGGCTAATTCCAGCTGTAGTCGAGCTGAGGATTTGGCCATTCTAACCTCTCTCTTTTTAACTAACTTTACACCCGAGGTTTAGAAATAAACAAACAAAACTTGGCTGTAAAATTTTGCTGTGCTGGAATAGAATACCTATTCTCTGATAGTGATTGTCAGCCTACAGAAAAAGACAATTCCCTTGTCTCTGCTCTGGGCCCAAATTAAAGCAAAAAACCTCCAACTACTTGGAAACCTGCTTACCCAGCCCAAAGAAAAAAAAATTTCTTTTCAAACCTGTGCTCCTTGTAAAACAAAAACAAAAAAATCAAAATCCTAAAAAAAACCCTGCCACTTTTGTCTCCAGGCAAATGGGTAGAGCACACCCCCCCTATTTACTTTTAGGAAGAAAAGAAAAAAAACCTCTGGGTTGGAAGACTGTAAATTTCCCTGCAGGAGTTAAGTACCCTGCCTCCAGGCAAGAAAACCTGCAATTCACAAGATAATCCCCTTTTGTCTCTGCTTGGCCACAAAGCAGAGAGAAACCAAGCTGCTTTCAGTTTCAAAGCTGCTTTCTGGAC
Source organism: Lepidochelys kempii (assembly GCF_965140285.1). Taxonomy (NCBI): domain Eukaryota; kingdom Metazoa; phylum Chordata; order Testudines; family Cheloniidae; genus Lepidochelys; species Lepidochelys kempii. The sequence goes on from NC_136382.1 coordinate 64,520,730, forward strand.
TTTCTTTCCAAAGAAAAAAAAATTTCCTTTTTAAAATCTGTATTTCTAGTTCAAAAAATCTCAACTGGATCTCAAATGATTTCAGGTTAATCCCACCACTGTGCCACCATGTCAAGGTTCCTCCCCCACTCTGAACTCTAGGGTACAGATGTGGGGACCTGCATGAAAAACCTCCTAAGCTTATCTTTACCAGCTTAGGTCAAAACTTCCCCAAGGTACAAAATATTACCCCCGTTATCCTTGGACTGGCCGCTACCACCACCAAACTAATACTGGTTACTGGGGAAGAGCTGTTTGGACGCGTCCTTCCCCCCAAAATACTTCCCAAAACCTTGCACCCCACTTCCTGAACAAGGTTTGGTAAAAAGCCTCACCAATTTGCCTAGGTGACTACAGACCCAGACCCTTGGATCTTAAGAACAATGAACAATCCTCCCAACACTTGCACCCCCCCTTTCCTGGGAAATGTTGGATAAAAAGCCTCACCAATTTGCATAGGTGACCACAGACCCAAACCCTTGGATCTGAGAACAATGAAAAAGCATTCAGTGTTTTACAAGAAGACTTTTAATAAAAAAATAGAAGTAAATAGAAATAAAGAAATCCCCCCTGTAAAATCAGGATGGTAGATATCTTACAGGGTAATTAGATTCAAAAACATAGAGAACCCCTCTAGGCAAAACCTTAAGTTACAAAAAAGATACACAGACAGAAATAGTTATTCTATTCAGCACAATTCTTTTCTCAGCCATTTAAAGAAATCATAATCTAACACATACCTAGCTAGATTACTTACTAAAAGTTCTAAGACTCCATTCCTGTTCTGTCCCTGGCCAAGACGACTACAGACAGACACAGACCCTTTGTTTCTCTCCCTCCTCCCAGCTTTTGAAAGTATCTTGTCTCCTCATTGGTCATTTTGGTCAGGTGCCAGCGAGGTTACCTTTAGCTTCTTAACCCTTTACAGGTGAGAGGAGCTTTTCCCTGGCCAGGAGGGATTTCAAAGGGGTTTACCCTTCCCTTTATATTTATGACAGTCTGTATCCGGAAAAAGAAAAGGAGTACCTGTGGCACCGTAGAGACTAACAAATTTATATGAGCATAAGCTTTCATGAGCTACAGCAAGTGAGCTATAGCTCATGAAAGCTTATGCTCAAATAAATTTGTTAGTCTCTGAGGTGCCACAAGTCCTCCTTTTCTTTTTGCACGTACAATTAAGTGATTCTAGAGTTGGGTTAAGAGCAGAAATATAGCTCTTGTAAAAACAGGCTATTTCTGCCCCTTTGAGTGAAGAAAAACTAAACAAATATACAAAGCACAACATACTCTGTCCTTGGTGTGCACACTCACAATCACACATTTCTAAAACCAAATGTTTACCAAATGTTTTTTCTTGTTTTTTAAATGAGGGATCAGATGCGCTTTAAAATATAACAATTCACTTTCAAGCCCTTGCATTTCTGAGGTAAAAATAAAAACCTTACCAAAGCTGCAGCCCTGGAAGCTTCCTCTGCTCAGTTGAATGGCTGCTGCAGACAATTTACTGTCAAACTGACTCAGAGTGCCTGGATGTGGCACCAACAGTCTTTTCAGATAAGGACTGACATCTATACTTACACATAACACAAAATTTAAAAACCAGCAGTGGAGGCCTGCTGACTCCTAATACTATTCCTCTACGTCTGCCCATGGGAGAGTAGGGAATGCCTTTCCTCCTTCCTCCAGCATACTGGTGTATGGTGTCAGAAGAATGCTCTGTGCAGGGCAAAAATATCCACCACATAAGTCAAATGGAAGAGTCTGATCCATTGTCAGATGAGAGTTCTAAGATAAATATATTTTTTCATTACATAGAGCTTAATCCTACAAAGTGCTGAACACTCCTGTAAGGTGCTGAGTGCCCTCAGCTCCTATTAAAGTCATTCGATTCCTTATAGGGGTGCTCAGCACTGTGTAGGATTGATCCATATTCTTCCCTTGATTTGTGCAGGCAATGTTCATTGACATCAATGGAGGAACTGCTGTGGATTGAAAACCATATATGGCCATTAAGGTCCATTTCCAGATTGACTTGTATATTCCACAAGGTCGATTTTCAATTAATTTTAAATAATTCCATATGTGACTCACTCATGCTGGATAATTCAAGCAAAAACATTATTTATCAATGTGGATTAAACTCTGTATTTCACAACTCTGCCAGTATGTGTTAAGAGTGGTGGAGTCCAAATGGCTAAGGAGGGGAGATTGGTAATGGAATGTGAAGGTTTTTAATTCTTGATCACCAGTTCAAATCTGGCCCAAGGTCACTAATGAATGAAAATATGTTGTGACCATTTGACAGATGTTTGGTTGTCATAGTGAAATGAGTTGCTGTTCTCAGTCCAGTTTGTAGTGGGGAGGTGTCCACATGCCAAAACCCTTCATTATAATTGGAATGAATGATGTTGCCTGTCTCAGGGAGGCCAAAAACTGAATGGGCATGGAGAACATGAAAACAGGACTGAGGTACACTGCTGCTACTTCACTTTAGATAAACAAAAAGATCCACGGCTGTAAATCTAATGCTATTAGCGAACACTACCTTTTATTGGACCAATTTCTGTTGGTGAGAGAGACAAGCTTTTGAGCTTGAGATGTGAAGAATACCACTGTGTAAGCTCAAAAGTGTGTCTCTCTCACCAGTAGAAGTTGATCCAATAAAAGATATCACCTCACCCACCTTGTCTCTCTAATACCCTGGGATCAACACTGCATTAGCTAACACTAACATTCAATATTTTTTTTAAGTCTAAGGTATGTCAGAAGATATAATTTACAAAGCACAGACAACCGGAGAACCTTCTGATAACCCACAGATGATGGTGTTAACTGGGCCCCCAACATTTACTAAATAGTCTTCTCTTTGGATAATATAATACTGTTATCCCTTAGTACAAGCAACTTACCCAGTTTTCAGGGCCTTGCTCGGTTGTTTCCATTAGGAAAAACTGAAGATACGAGACAGGTATTTCTTGGTTTAATGTTGTATATTTACAAAGAACCCAATGTACCCAACGTCCAGTTTCCTGAACACAGTAGGAACAAACAGCAGGAGGCAGATTCCTTACTCACAAATCCAAGCCAGCTAATACTCTGCCCAAAAAGAAGTTCTCTCTTTTGGCTTCCTCCCGGAACCATACCCACCAGTACTTGCCTGTTTTTTTCCTGGCTTTCTGGTGCTTTCTGCTCTCACGCATACAGACACACACAGCTCCACCAATCAATGCTGTAGTCCCTGCATTTGCATTTCTTACTCACGCCTTCTGATTTGGTCTAGCATCTTGTGCAGGGGCTTCTATTGTTTCAGCTATCATTAAACAAAAGGGCATTTAATTTCTCCCTCATTTAACCTGAATGAAAGGTGGCTAGCAGGTTCAATGAGGTTTGTGACAGCCCATAGGTCAAAACACACTTGCTAGCAGCCACCAATATCCTCCAGCATAATAACACTGTTTCATGCGGCTTCCAGTTGACATTTCCACTTTTGATCAATGCATAACTCAAATATGGACAACAAAAACCTCGAGATTTCACAGTTTTTCAGAGATGGTCTCTTACCAATAGAATCAACGTCTGTTCCGGAATCCAGTACCAATCCTCTAAGCACTTCAGATGAAATGTCTGTCCAAATGAAGACAATGGAGATTTTGCTATAGACTTCAGTGGGGCCAGGATTTCACCCTTCATTATCTACTAGTAGTTCTGATGATTTGCTATTGAAATATGGTTGCAATTGCTGAGGGGATTGTAACTTTTAATTTCCAAGTTGGGTGCAAATAAGATATCAATTTTAATGTGTATTAACAGAGATTTTCTATTTAATGCCCTTCATGTAAAAAGAAAAAGAGAGAGAAGTGCAAGTGTATTTGTTGGTATGTCGTAGCATCTGATGTAGCAATCAGATTTTCAGATGAAAACAATGGTGTCTCATGTGAATATCTTTTTTTTTGCATACCAATGCCGCTCAAATTATAATGAGCTTCCTGATATTTTCATAGCAATGTTAGTGGTAAAGATGACAACAACAACATAACAATTTCTGAAACCTTTCTAGAGGTAGGGCTTAGGGCCAGATCCAATGGGCCAGATCCAGCCCGTCAGGGCTTTCAATCCGGCCTGCAGGATTGCCAGTCCCGTGGCGTAGTGGGGCTCAAGCAGGCTCCCTGCCTGCCCTGGCCCCACACCACTCCCAGAAGTGGGTGGCACCAGGGGCCTGCGGCCCCTGGGGGGGGAGGGGCAAAGGGCTCTGTGTGCTGCACTCACCTGCAGGCACCGCCCACCGCAGCTCCCATTGGCCAGGAATGGGGAACCACAGCCAATGGGAGCTTCGGGGGTGGTACCCACAGGCAAGGGCAGCACGCGGGGGAGCCGCCTGCCCCACACCACCCCCAGGAGCCACTGACGGACATACTGGCCACTTCCAGGAGTGGCACGGGGCCAGGGCAGGCAGGGACCCTGCCTTAGCCCCGCTGCGCGCTGCTGCCACCCCCAAGCCACTCAAGGTAAGTGGCGCCGTGCTGGAGTCCTCACCCTGAACACCTCCTGCACCCCAAACCCCAACCCTCTGCCCCCCTCCCACACTCCACACCCCTTCCTGCACCCCAACTCCCTGCCCTGAGCCCTGTACCGCACCCTGCACCCCAACCCTGAGCCCCCTCCCACACTCCACACCCTCTTCCACACCCCGCACTCCCTCCCACACCTCAACCCCCTGCTCCAGCCTTAGCCCTACATTCATGACCTTGCATACAATTTCCCCACGCAGATGTGGCCCTCGGGCCAAAAAGTTTGCCCACCCCAGTTTAGAAAGTAAATGTTTAATTATAATACCTAAGGATCTACTAGAAAGGTATTCAAATGACTTCATTACTAGAAAAATAGTGGTGCCCTCACAAGGGTTGTCTTTTACTGTAGGAAACAAAATTGCCAAAATAATATAAGCCAATGATAAATATTTTTAAAGACAATCAGCATGGTTTGTAAAACTCATCCACTTACCATCTGTAAAGTAATATCTCAAATGATCTTTAATATATTTTGTTATCTTGCAGATGGAACAATTTTACAACCCATGTTGGAGGACTTCAAAATACTGCCTACCACACATTTATATTGGTTCACTTTGTGAAGTATTCATCTATCCTTCTAATATCTATATGGCCTTCATTATCACAGTGGCTAATCAGCATTAATGAATATACCCTCATCAAAAACACTCTTATAAGATAGCGAAGTAGTAGCCTCCTTTTACAAATGACTCAGGCACAAAGAAATTGACTTCCCTATGGTCACACAGGAAACTTGTGGCAGACCAGGAATTGGATCCAGATTTCCTGAGTCCTAGTCCAGTGTGCTTTAACCACAAGGCTGTCCCTCCTCCTGCATACAAGCCTCTAATTTTCTGACAATACAGTCACATCCATGTTGACAGGTTGAGATCATGAACAAAGGAGGAGAATTTCAAATCATGATTATGCAAAACAAAAGGCACGTGAGTGGAAAAACTTTCTTCAACAAAAGATCACCAATAGCACTGAAGAAAAGTCATTTGTGTAAACGTTCCCCTTTCTTCCATTCTCCAAGAGTGGAACTCTCATTTTGGTATTAGCACTGCAAACAATAATACTTAATGATTCCTGAAGCACGTATGGTTTTGGGTTTTTTTTTTTTTTTTGATTACAGACATTATTCCATTTTGTCAATATAAATAATACTAGTCGTAGTTACAATACAAATCAATTTTTGAAAAGGTCTTGGAGAACATCTGAAACCTTATGGGTTTCACATCAGAAAGGAGTGCCAGCCAACTGTGGAATGGTCTCACACTGGTTTCCAAACCAACTGAATGGCTGAAGAGCTGCCAGGCTTCTGCCTAGCTTTATTAACTGAAGAGGAGCATTACTGAATCTCAGTTAACTGAGAGATGCAGCTACCTGGGGTTCAGTTGAGGAAAGTTACATTGAAATTAATAGATTTTCTTTGTATTTCTAGTGGAAATATAGTTCAAAATTCAAGGTCCTTGAAATTCTGCTATTTAAAATATATACCTACTACAGGCCTCTCAAAACACTCATTATTTAGCACACATTGCCTTATGGAACACTTTAAAAGTTTGTCAATCATTCAAAAATTTAGCAGTGACAGAAATCTGACATTTGAAATGACTTGTTTAGATTTCATGAGCTCATAAAAATGGATCTTCTTTGCTGTGTGCATTATGGTTATATCTAAATTTTGCTGTCTAAGCCATCTTTCATGAGGATCTATTGTATCCTTCTGTTGAATCTCTACTAAAGATGATCATGGGAACAGCCCACCTAGTAAAAGAATGAACTCTCTTCAAAAAATAGATGTTCATGTTCATGGGTCATCAATTTCAGCACAGTTGACAGAGAATTTTATACTGAGGGGAGAAAAACAAACAGTGCACCAAGAAAGAAGATACTGTCCCTACCAGTCTAAGTAAAACAGCTGGAATGAAGCACGTTGTACAGTTGGATTACCAGCAGCTCACAAACTATAAAGCTGTGCATATCTGACAAACAGATATTGGGTTTTAGGCATGTGAATTAGCCAGACCAATGCTGGAATGGGGAGAAAGGAACTGCCCATGATGATTGCACAATATTTCATTCTTTTCAGCAATGTAATTTATCTAGGTTGTTCATTTGCCAAAAGACATGATGCATTTATAACAAATCTGGATTATTTGTTCCATTGTTTAAGGAGATGGGGCTATATCTAAACTGACTACATAGACAGCTTCAGTAATCCTTTGCTAACTTTTGACCACATCTTTCTCAATAGTGATGGATATTGTCATAAATATAAAGGGAAGGGTAACCACCTTTCTGTATACAGTGCTATAAAATCCCCCCTGGCCAGAGGCAAAACCCTTTCACTTGTAAAGGGTTAAGAAGCTAAGATAACCTCGCTGGCACCTGATCCAAAATGACCAATGAGGGGACAAGATACTTTCAAATCTGGAGGGGCGAGGGAACAAAGGGTTCATCTGTCTGTGCGATGCTTTTGCCGGGAACAGATCAGGAATGCAGCCTTACAACTCCTGTAAAGTTAGTAAGTAATCTAGCTAGAAAATGAATTCAATTTTCTTTTGTTTAATAGCTGGTAAAATAAGCTGTGCTGGAGGGAATGTATATTCCTGTTTTTGTGGTTTTTTGTAACTTAAGGTTTTGCCTAGGGGGATTCTCTATGTTTTGAATCTGATTACCCTGTAAGGTATTTACCATTCTGCTTTTACAGAGGTGATTCTTTTAACTTTTCTTTAATTAAAATTCTTCTTTTAAGAACCTTATTGATTTTTCATTGTTCTTAAGATCCAAGAGTTTGGGTCTCTGTTCACCTGTACCAACTGGTGAGGATTGTTATCAAGCCTTCCCCAGGAAAGGGGGTGTAGGGCTTGGGGGGATATTTTTGGGGAAGAAGTCTCCAAGTGGTCTCTTTCCCTGTTCTTTGTTTAAAACGCTTGGTGGTGGCAGCATATGGTTCAAAGACAAGGCAAAGTTTGTACCTCGGGGAAGTTTTTAACCTAAGCTGGTAAGAATAAGCTTAGGGGGTCTTTCATGCAGGTCCCCACATCTGTTCCCTAGAGTTCAGAGTGGGGAAGGAACCTTGACAGATATATATTCATATAAATACTTCATATTTAATAGATGACATTTGATAAGTATCATGCAGTGGGCCAAAATTCATTCTCATTTACACCGGCACAATCCCATTGAAGTTTACTGAGAACAGAGTTGGGTTCAGCATGTTTATTCTGCTTATAAGAACAGAGTGGTCCAAATTCTGCTCACTTAGACTGGTGCCACTCCACTGACTTCAGTAGGGTTGTATCATTGTACCTAATAACAGAACATGACCCACTGAGAGTCTATTATAAAATCGTCTCCAGTTGGAAACATCCCGTTGCCTTGTAATGAATAGGTATGGGTATGGGCAAACCTCAAAACATTGGTCCAGATAGTTCAAGTAACCAAAAGTTAGATGATTATCCCAACATCTTTGGGCTACAAAAACTGGGATGCACATTTTATGAGAACAGTGTGTCATGAAAGATTTCTGCCTCGAAGGCTGGAATTACTAGAGAGTTGTCTCTCATGTGGTCTCAGCACTTCCACTTTTAAGTTATATGTTTCTCTCTCACTTTTTTTTCATAAAAAATTTATACATATGAAATGTTTAACATCCACTAACTGTAGAAACACTTTGGTTATATAACTCATTCAGACCTGAACTTCTCCAAGGGTACAAGACATGCATACTTCATTCAAACTGCAATGCCAGTAGCTACTTATCTTCAGAATAATATTAGTTTATGAAACAACTGTGAATCATTTATCAAGAAAACAAATTGAGAATTTTCTAGATTTAATTCAATATCCAGCCACCACTAATGTTACATGCCAACCCATTCCATGAACAGCCAGAATATACATCTTTATTAGGAGCCTGGAGATATGTAGTAAATTCAGTATTACTATACTTACCATTCTATCCAGTTCCCTTTATTCAATGGCATCAACATAAGCTGGCCATGAAATTTTCAGAAAACATATTTTTACCAATCCTTTGTCATTAATCAGCTCATATACATATGCATATCCATTACATGCATTATTTATTAACATTTATACATTATGACTATCATAAGGACTGCAAGCACATGAGGATTTAATACACAAAGATCAGTTTTAAACACTCCCAAAGAAATTCCCAGATAAAGACCTTCTCAACCTCAAATAAACTTCTCTTGTAATGTCTGCCCCACAATCAAACCCTCGTCAGAGGACACAAGGAAAATCCTAGATGAGTCTTGCAGCATGGCTTTAGGGCCACCAAATCTGACTCTAGAGAACCAAGGGGGGAAGTGAGCGCCAGAACCAAGGTCTTCTCCCCCAGAAAGTCCTGCAACCAGCTGCCTTTTTAAAAATAAATGTTAGTTTACATGCTTCAGTTCATCACAATTGCAACGGGGCTCCGCAATTACAGGGATGGGGTCTCCATAGGTAAACAGGTAGATATACAGACAGACAGAAGAGATATGGTCTTGCAGGTATATACAGAATTCAGCCAACCCCCTGGAGGCATTCAGATGTGTGGCACCTTAGAGACTAACCAATTTATTTGAGCATAAGCTTTCGTGAGCTACAGCTCACGGCTCACGAAAGCTTATGCTCAGATAAATTGGTTAGTCTCTACGGTGCCACAAGTACTCCTTTTCTTTCTGCAAATACAGACTAACACGGCTGTTACTCTGAAACCTGTCAGATAAGAAAGTTACGGTTTTACCCATCCCTATATAGCAAATGGGTAATATTTTTCCTTTTGTAATATTTGTGTTGATCTGAGCATACACTACAAAGTATAGATAGGATTGCACTTTGGATACTTTTCATTTTTTGCCTGGTAAAGTCTGTTCTTCAGGATCTTTGCCTCTCAAACTTTATTAATAAATCTAATTTTTCAATTTGTAGGAAACAAAAAACCCACATGGGACCTGATTCAATTCTGACTTAAACTAAGGCAAATTGGGAATAATGCCATTTAAGTTAATGAAGTTACACCAGAGTAAAACCAGTGCAAAAGAGAGGCAGAAACAGGCCTATGATATTTTTATGAGGAGGATTTGTTCCAGAGTTGTCAATACATGCCACAGCAATTCTTACATGCCTGAGACAGTCAGATAATACAAGTAAAGTTTAAGCATCTGAAATTTCAGGTTGTCAAATTCAGTTTTGTTGCCAACCCTGACGTTGCCTATTATTTACAACATTTTGAATTTATAAAGTTATTCCTCACATAAATGGGGTTTATTGCAACTGCAACACTTTCCTCTAAAATGTAATTCTGTGACTATGAGAATCATTTCCCAAAAGGAACAGGCAAGTATGCAATGGGGTACAATTTTTCAGACAGAATATAAGCCACTGTACATGACCACACTAGTTTCACATACCCATGTGTAGCCCCAAGTCCAGTGTGCTACAGCAGCAGCCATGGGAACTACAAGTTGTGGACTACAAACTGTGGCATGTTGGAAGAACTTCCTGGTTCCTGCTGGGAAGTCCCCTCTGCCCTCCCAGCAGGAGGTCTCAGCACTGACTGAGCTGGAAGCTGGTAGCAGGCAGGCAGAGAGGAAGTTGCTGGACTATAATCCTGTTCCATGTTTCTTTACAAAATAAAACCTTGTTTCTGGTGGTTCATCCGAGTGGGTCTGGTCTGAGGTGACAAACACTGACACACAACGCAGAGCACACAGGAACCTCAGGACCAGTTTCCCAAAATTGTGTAAAAAACCACAAGGCAAAAACACAAGATGACAACCACCTACAGCTATCAGTTATTCCTATCTTGAATAACCTCATATTGGCCCAGAGGACAGGACGGGGGCTACACACGTAAGGAACATGAAACAAGGTGCTGTATATGACTATCCACTAGGTTTAGCTGTACAGTATTCAGTAAATGTACGAGTCAATCAATTAACATACATACACAATGTACATTTTTATTGCTTGCTCTTGAAATTTTCAGCCCCACCTGTTTTTATCCAATTAAAATGGAAGGAGTAGCAGATGAAATATAGTTTGCTTTTATGCTGCCATCTAAACCTGACAAATCAATGTTCAGTATAAAAAAGATGCTCATACTACTACAGTGACAGACAGCAGTGCAGAACCATAAGACAGAGATACTCTCCTCTGTGGTGGCCACATTGGTGAAGATAAATAAAGCACCTGGGCTAGACGGTTACAGTTCTCCCTCAACCATACAAGATAAAGCTACAGCATTACCTCCTTCCTTTGCCAGGTAAGGGCTGCTCAGGTTCTGGCACGACCCACAGCAGGTGCTACTCCCCTGACACTCCCCAGCGCAAGTAAGTGGGTGAGGCAGGGGAAAATAAATGCAGGAAATGGGAGGAATCCTCCTTTCCTGCACCACCCCCAACCTGCTACCCAGAGTAACTGGTCAAGTGCACAGCAATCTGCTCCATGTAAAAGTGTGAAGTGATTCACTCACTCCCCCTAAAAAGGAAGGGGCAGGGGAGGAATTGTGGTTCTGAGTCACAATCCCCAAGTGGATTTTGGAAACAAGCCCAAATCTGATTCAGGGCCATCTCTGTAAGAATGCCACAGCTAAGCTGCAATTTTATATTCTCTCTCCCCTTGCTCCCTTCAGAATAAAATGTTTCTTTTTATAGTTAGAATTGTAATGATCTTTCAGTGATAACCATTTAATTCATGCACAAATTAAATTACAGCTTGAACCTTCTTGGGTCATGTTAACCTGAGCCCCTATGGAAACCTGTTGTATCAACTAGAGAAGGTTCAAACAAAGATTCCAGTTTTGTACTACATGAAGGCCTTTTCATTTGTAACAGAGTCATTAAGAAAAGGAGATTAAAAATACTTTGGAAACTTTTGTATATCTTCCACCACTGACGCATTTTATTATTAAAGGAGTTCATGAAGTATGTAAAAGAATCAATGCACTTTAATAAGATCTAAAATGGTTTTTATTTCCCATCTACAAATTAATATGTTGCTTACGTTGTCAAATGTCTTGTGCAGGGACATAAATACAAGCACAAATATAGACAGCTCATTTCAGGTAGAACACAACATTTCATTCAACCTGAAATAAATTTTTGTTGACTTTTTCAATTTGCCAAAATTTTTCTGAGTTTTGAGATTCAGTTGAACGCCAACCAATTTTATTTAGTACTACAGCTACTTTTTGGAACTGCTGGAGAACCAAAAATTCAGTTATTTGCCCAGCTCTACGCAAACTATCACACACAAGTAGTTTGATGTTTGAATACAACCTCTCTGTGATTATGCTGTAATGGTCATAAGAAAATACCACCCCCTCAGTTGTTATGTTACTGTAGATTGTTATAATCTGTGTCAAAGAGAAGAAAATAGAAGTAGCAGCAATATATGTCAATCGTAGAGCTGGGTGGAAAAACCAAAATTTTTCCTGTGAAAAACTTCACGGGAATCACCCTCTCTACATTTTTTGACTGAAAAAAATTGAGTTGTCCCTTGGATTTTCCAAACAAATCTAAGCAGAATTTTTCATTTTCTAATCAGAAAAACCTAAATACTGAATCAAAACTCTACATTTTCCCATAGAAAACTTTAATGCCACTACGTTTTCCTACAAATCTGTTGAAGTCCGTGCGCACTAAAGCACACTCCCCTCCAGAGCCTGGAATGGAATCCAAATCCCCAAGTCTCTACAGTTCTTTGCTGTCAGCAAATATCTGTGAAATCCACTGCCCTCTAGTTCTGGTGCACGTCAATGATGACAACCGCCTACAGCTATCAGTTACTCCATTAGCTCAAATGGCAGAGGTCTGTGCAGTGGATGTTAAGGTTTCATCCATTCTGGTGTCACTATCATGTCTTGTGATGGAATTTCTGTTTTTTCAGGTGGCTTTTTTTAAAATTCTAGGAAACTACTTACAAAAACCACATTAGAAGAACATTTTGAAAGTTGCAAAGTCAAACACACACAAAAATTAGGAAATGCCAGTGTCAAGCTGCCTGCAGTGACTCCAGAGCATGAGTAAAAACCTAATTATATAACGATTTATTAAATAGGAAAAGGAAATAAGTTATTTACAACATTAAAGCAGATGAACTTGTATACACAACTGAGTTACAATCTTGAGTTTCAAAAGTAATAGAAGCTTCTATAATAAGCAATCTCTATATAACCTCTAGCTAACCACTGGGGATCTTTTGCTTATGCATAGTGAATCTTCTCTTCCAGAGTCCAAGCAGCATACAGATAATCAGTTCCTTCTATTTGGTGTTTTTATTCCCTGCCTGTCATGTGCTCTGAGCCGCAAATTCACTTGATGAGAGGAATTCACTTGCAAGACTCATCTTCCGGGGGGAGGTGGCAAGAGGAGCAGAACAACCAAGTCTTTTGTCCTCTTTAATGTCCCACAATAGTCCATCTGGTATTGACGGACCTTACCCTCAGTGACTACCTGGGAAAAGTTTGGTTTAAGTGATTTCCCCAGCATCACACAGGAACTCTGTGGCACAGGCTGGGATAGCATCCAGGTCTCCAGGGCAGCTTTCAACTGCCTTAATCATGAGACCACCATTTTTCTTCCAGCAGTTCTCTGCTTCATTCACCACACACCTTCCAACTTCTGCAAAAATGGGACAGGTGTCCTACACACAACAATCTCCTTTACTACATAACCTGATTCATCCCCAGAGTAGGTCAAGCCTGTGCACTGAATGAGGCAAAAAAATTATAATATGATCATGTAATTAAAGACTATCATAAGGTTGCACAGACAGCCTTAATCCTGGCATAGCCTTATTCTTGAGTACTTGACTTTTTAACCTTAATAATTATCTTCAATTGTAGTTTATTGTGTGTAATATATATTTAGCTGATTTAGTGTTTATCTCATGAGAAATTCTGAACATTAAAATAAATTATTCCTGGAAAAGACTGGGAGTCCTTCTCCCACATCCTCCTGATACTAAGGAGAACTAACTCCCTTCAAGAGAAAAATAATCAGTGATAAAAACTGATGATCTTGTGTATCTTCCAAATAAGCACATTTGGAAAATTAAGGGAATAAAAAATTATGACAACAAGTATAAGTCCTTTGGAAAATGAATAATAAATATTTCCACTTCATAACAAAGATAGCCGTGTACTGTAATTCTGGCATTTTTTCTCTCCTGTAGGGTCATGCTAGAGACTTCTGAAAAAGATTTAGACGAAATCAAGGTTTAGATATGGCAGGACACAAAAAAGAAAATCTCAAATCAAATATCTGTTCTGGCAGAAAAACCTGTATGGTAATTTCAGATTCTTTGGAAGCAGGTGGGATTGGGAGGCAAAAGAGGGGTGATTCTGGTGAAAGAGGCAGATCTAATTGTAAATGCTTTCCATACAATCTGTTAAAAGTGCTTACAAATTGTATTAGAGTCAGCCTTATAAGGTTTGCTCATTATGTTGCTATATTATAGTGCGCTATAGGCCTAAAAGTTAAATAATAACTTTAAAGATAGATTCTGACACCTTTTATTCACATTGAATAGCAACTTACCCCACGAATAGTAGCACTGAAAACTACAAGACTATGTGTGGAGTAAGGCACTGCTCAACATAAGTCTGAGCCTAAATACAAAAAACAGAATTAAGGTCCTAAATGTGAAAAATAGGTTATTAGTGCTGTGTTGAAATACTATATGTGCAGTATGAGCAAAAGGAAATTCAGCATCTCATGAAATATATTTATAAATTTGTCATAATTGACTAGTTAGATACAGTAAAAGCTTTGTTATCTGGCATGTTGGGGGAATGGGGGGTGCTGGTACGTCAAAAATTCTGGTTAACTAAGAGGGAGGGAGTTTGGGCACAGGAGGGGGTGCGGGGAGCCGGATCTGGGTGGCACTCACCTTGGGTGGCTCCCCGCAAGCAGCAACATATACCTGCTGCTCCTAGGCAGAGGCATGGCCAGGCAGTTCTGCACACTGCCTCTGCCCGGAGGCGCCGCCCCCGCAGCTCCCATTGGCCATGGTCCCCAGCCAATGGGAGCTGCAGAGACAGCACTTGGGCAGGGTGAGGGAAGCACACGGAGTCCCTGTGGCTGTTCCTCAGCCTAGGAGCATTGACCGCAGCCAAGTTCCATACTTAACTTTAGCTCAGGAATAAATTCTCTTAGGTATATTCCAAGTTTTTGGCAAAACTGTACCCATCCCACAAATCAAGCCTCTATTTGTAGCATAACCCACCAAGTCCTTAAGTATCCACCCAAATCTCAGGAACAAAATTAATGCTTTCAGTTACAGAATTATGGAAATTTAAACTGGAAAGAACCCATTAGGTTGTCTAGTCTACCTCCCTTCCGATGCAAAATTAAACTCTCCAGTTTGTCAATATCTTTCTGGTAAAATGGTGCCCAGGAATGAATGGAATATTCCAGGTACAGTCACATGACAACAATATAAAAAGTGACCATTGCTTCTATTCTCCATGACATGATGTATTTGTAGCCCAATATTTTTCCTGCCCCATCTCAAACTCCTACCTAATTTTGCTAATTTTCTGTCTAACCTTAAAGGTCTCTTTCAGCATTAGCGTAAATGGTGGATTCTCTGTGAAGGGTATGCTTGTGTTCATTTTAAACAAAATGTGATTTAGAAGGTATGTATGTGTAAAGAAGCATGCTGTGGCTCACCACCCTAGGAACATTCTAGAAAAGGCCAAGAGGAGGGGAGTGAGCTCAACATGTGCTGTGGAGAAGTATAAGCATGTGATAAACAAATCCATATATGGAAAGGTTAAATATGATTGGCTAGAGGTTTGTGGTATGTAACTTGTTATGCAACTGCCATGTGCTATAAAATAGCAACGGGAGGGACTCTGGCTGATTTTTGTACCAGGGGCTCTCCCTTTGTGCACACTGAATAAAGTCTTGTTGAATTGAATTGAATAAAGTATCGAAGACCCTTGATTCTGCCGGGTATCTGACTCATTTGCTTATTATTGGGAACCCAACAGTTTCTTGGTGCAGCGAGCATGGTGAGAAATATCCTTCAGGATCACAACCTACAATCAAATTAGAGGGTGAGTTTATTCATTTTTTATATGGTTGTATGTCTCTAACCTGACTGGTGACTCTCATACCTTTTGTAGTAAGCAAGTCTTGGTATTGGGGAATTCAAGGGATTTGTTGCAGTTTTGAAACATTTAAGTCACAGTCTTAAGACATTGTACTTAGTGTGGGGGCTGGTTAAGCTGTAAGTTCCTCTGACTAAGTGTTGTTGAAGTGGGAAATCAAACAGGCCTTAAGGACCAACAATTAGCGTAGGGGCGGGTATAGCCATAAGAACCTCTAGTTAATGTGTTGGCTGGATCAGATCTCCTAATTGTAAATTGTAATTGTGCAGATCAAATAAATTGGAAAACGGATCAATCTGCTAATTGGGCATTTCAGTCTGGGGTGTCTGATCTGAATAAATTGTTATTAGTCTGTAACCTGAATTGTATTTAAAATTTTGGAGATTAGAGGATATTTAGGATAAAAAAGGGAAAAAAATGGAAAAATGAAGGGATATAGTGATCCACAATATGAAGAGTGTATAATTAGTGCTTTTATAACTATTGTAGCAGTATGTTTATTAGTTTTCTTGTTGAGATATTTTGGCTGTATGACTGAAATAAAGAAGGATGACCACCCCGCATTACAGGTGGGCAACACTGATTTTGTGCATAAACCACAATATTTATCAGAGGAAGACAATGTCCTCAGTCTTCCCCAAGCTGTCAGGAACAGCATCCCTGATGATGCCATAGCACAACTGGTTGCTGAGCTCTGTAACTTTATCCTCACACACAATTATTTCAAATTTGGTGACAATATATACCCCCAGACCAGTGGCACCGCTATGGGCACCCGCATGGCTCCACAATATGCCAACATTTTTATGGCTGACCTGGAACAACGCTTCCTCAGCTCTCGTCCACTCATGCCCCTTCTTTACCTACGCTACATTGATGACATCTTCATCATCTGGACCCATGGGAAGGAAACCCTGGAAGAATTCCACCACAATTTCAATAGCCTCCACCTCCACCTTTGTGGATAAATTGGAGAGAGTCCAGCGAAGGGCAACAAAAATGATTAGGGGACTGGAACACATGAGTTATGAGGAGAGGCTGAGGGAACTGGGATTGTTTAGCCTGCAGAAGAGAAGAATGAGGGGGGATTTGATAGCTGCTTTCAACTACCTGAAAGGGGGTTCCAAAGAGGATGGCTCTAGACTGTTCTCAATGGTAGCAGATGACAGAACGAGGAGTAATGGTCTCAAGTTGCAGTGGGGGAGGTTTAGATTGGATATTAGGAAAAACTTTTTCACTAAGAGGGTGGTGAAACACTGGAATGCGTTACCTAGGGAGGTGGTAGAATCTCCTTCCTTAGAGGTTTTTAAGGTCAGGCTTGACAAAGCCCTGGCTGGGATGATTTAACTGGGAATTGGTCCTGCTTCGAGCAGGGGGTTGGACTAGATGACCTTCTGGGGTCCCTTCCAACACTGATATTCTATGATTCTATGATTCTATGATTCATCATCAGCCTCAGTCTGGACCAATCTACACGGGAGGTCCCCTTCCTAGACACCATGCTGCAAATAAGTGACGGTCACGTTAACACCACCCTATACCGAAAACCCACCAACCACTATGCCTACCTTCATGCCTCCAGCTTCCATCCCGGACACACCACACGATCCATTGTCTACAGCCAAGTGCTGAGGTACAACAGCATTTGCTCCAACCCCTCAGACAGAGACCAACGCCTACAAGATCTTCACCAAGCATTCTCAAAAGTACGATACTCCCACAAGGAAATAAGGAAACAGATCAACAGAGCCAGACGTGTACCCAGAAGCCTCCTGCTGCAAGACAAGCCCAAGAAAGAAACCAACAGAACTCCACTGGCCATCACATACAGTCCTCAGCTAAAACCTCTCCAACGCATCATCAGTGATCTATAACCCATCCTGGACAATAATCCCTCACTTTCACAGGCCTTGGGAGGCAGGCCAGTCCTTGCCTACATACAACCCGCCAACCTGAAGCATATTCTCACCAGCAACTACACACCACACCATAGTAACTCTAACTCAGGAACCAATCCAGACAACAAACCTCAATGCCAACTCTGCCCACATATCTACACCAGCGACACCATCACAGGACCTAACCAGATCAGCCACACCATCACCGGTTCATTCACCTGCATGTCCACCAATGTAATATACGCCGTCATGTGCCAGCAATGCCCCCTGCTATGTACATTGGCCAAACTGGATAGTCCCTACGTAAAAGGATAAAAGGACACAAATCAGATATTAGGAATGGCAATATACAAAAACCTGTAGGAGAACACTTCAACCTCCCTGGACACACAATAGCCGATTTAAAGGTAGCCATCCTGCAGCAAAAAAACTTCAGGACCAGACTTCAAAGAGAAACTGCTGAGCTTCAGTTCATTTGCAAATTTGACACCATCAGCTCAGGATTAAACAAAAACTGTGAATGGCTAGCCAACTACAAAAGCAGTTTCTCCTTCCTGGGTGGTCACACCTCAACTGCTAGAAGAGGGCCTCATCCTCCCTGATTGAACTAACCTCGTTATCCCTAGCCTGATTCTTGCTTGCATATTTATACCTGCCTCTGGAAATTTCCACTACGTGCATCCGACAAAGTGGGTATTCACCCACGAAAGCTTATGCTCCAATACGTTAGTCTATAAGGTACCCCAGGACTCTTTGCCGATTTTACAGATCCAGACTAACATGGCTACCCCTCTGATACTTGATGTCCTCAGTGTAGATGTAAGGCTGCTGGCTGTAAAATCTGCCCTGTCTCAGTATGACAAGGCATTGAAACAAGGATATCCAACAGATGATGATTACACGATTAAACATCCATATTATGTTGCCTGTTGGTGTATGGGATTAAAAAACAGCAAAGAGAAGGACAAAATGGCTGGTATGTGTTTAATTGTTGATTATGAACAGCTAGTTAGAAAGTGTGATATGCTAAAAGGAAGGATGGGAGAGTTAGAAGCAGAGGTAGAAAAACTGCAACCAGAAGCAAAAAAAGTATAAAGAAGCAGACTTGCAGGGAAAGAGATCTTGTCCCTAGCACCTTTGGACCCTACATGTGGAACATGGGGATATCAGTCTAGTTTCATGGCTTCGATGAGAGTGCACACTGTCCCTAATCCTAATCAAGGGGAAGGGGACCCTGCTACTGTTAGGCGCCTAGAGCACACTCCTATGAGTCCATCTGACTTGCGGAGCATGTTAAAAAAATTGCCATCTTTGCAGCTTAATAACCCAAACCTATCCTTCTGGGAAAAGGTACAGGAGTGGATAGTTGTGGGAGGCTTACATGCTTTTGACGTTTTCACAATAGTAAAAGCAAAATGTCCTGGCACAGCCTGGAGTAGGATTGCTGGTTGTTTTAATAACTCTGTATGGGCAACTGCTATTTTTGTCTCCTCAGCAGATTGCAAACCACAGTGCGGAATTTCCAACAGGCTGTAATGGTTGCTTTGGGGCCAGGTACTAATTTGTACTCATTATATGCTAACCGAAAACAGCATACAAATGAGCCATTTGAAAAATATGTGGAAGACAAGTTTGAGTTATATCAACAGTATGGGGGCAACAGAATGCTACTCGTAAAGATGCTGAGGGGGTACTTGACGGGGTATGTGGCCTGTATATGGCAGCCCTGAAAATTGGCTTTCAGCCTCCGGGTTATGCTGAATTATTAACATAGGCTTCAAACATTAGCAAAAAACACAATCAGGAACAGGGTACAGGAGAAAAGGTGCACAGAATGCAAACCCGAGGACAGAAAGGAAAATGAAAACTGAACATGAGTTTGGAAGATAGCTTTGTTGCTACAGTTAAAGCAGCAAATGTAGGAGGTGGTAACTGTAGAAACTGTGGAATGTTGGGCCATAAGAAAAAGGAATGTTATAAGAAAGGAGATGGAAGAGCTGATCGGTGTATGAAATGTGACCAGACAGGGCATTGGTCCAAGAATTTGCCCTAGTAACAAGGGTAAAGACCCTCTTGAGACTATGTCTTGGGACCAATTAATAAAAATCCTCTGATTAGGAGCTTTCGGCCCCCACTGCAGCAAGCCAGTATGGCTCATCTGCACGTCCGTATCTAAATGCTCGGGTTGGGGGGCATATCGTGTAAAATCCTTATAGATATGGGACCTTCAGTATCCATCACTGATATTCCAAGATTACCTTTGACTTCTAAATTTACTACTTTAACAGGGTTCGGAGGAGCAAGTATGAAAGCATATCTGACAAAGCCCCTTTTAATCGAGACAGAAGAACATTTTTGGATGGGGCGATTTTATTATGTGCCAAAACAAACCAAAGGTACAATAATGGAAATTGATATGTTACGAAAATTGGGGTGTCATTTAAATTTGGGTGAGTCACCTTCGTTGCAAATACCATCTCAAAAGTCTAGTACTAATGTGCCTCTGATTCTTCTCTAGGTGAGCGTGTGTGCGTTGCACAGGTGCCCCCTGAGCTGCCAGGACCAGAGGGAGCGTGGGCAGCCAATAAACTCGACTGTGGTTTGATGAATGTCCCACCAGTGGTGATTACAGGAAATCCTCTCCCCTCCCACATGTCCCTATCCAATTAAGCCAGAGGACCTGACAGCAGTAGAAAGTACAGTCAAAGAGCTGATAAAGAGAGGAGCTGTAAAAGAAATACAGTCAAAATGTAATTCACCTGTCTGGCCTGTTAAGAAGCCAGATCGATGGTGGTGACTTACCATTGATTATCTTCGACATATTAACATGCATGCAGACAGGCTCACCCCCCTAGTCACTGACCTACTACTATTCCTTCTACTGTACCTAATGATCACGTAGTGTTTTCAGCCTTGGACATTAGCAATGGCTTTTGGTCTGTTCCTGTGCACCCTGACAGTCAATTTTGGTTTGCATTTACTATTAAAGGGAAGCAATATATCTTTACTCGCCTAAGCCAGGGTTTTCATAACTCACCTACTTTGTTTCATAGAGCATTAGCTGATGTGCTGGCAAAGCTGCCAGACATGGCTTCTTGTGTTGTACAATATGTTGATGATCTTCTCATCTCCTTACCAGATCGCCAAACACACATGAAAGACTTTGAAGTGATCCTGCAGCACTTGGCAGACAGTGGGGTAAAATGTAATGCTAGAAAGGCTCAGATTGCAAAGGAGGAAGTATCGTATCTGGGGTATCTAATATCCAAAGGGTACAAGCATTTAACTGTTGATCGCATTGAGGCTATTAATGCATGCCCATGACCAATTACGGTCCAGGGAGTTAGGAAAGTGTTGGGGCTATTCAACTTCTGACAAACTCAAATCCCAAATTATTCAAGGATTGTCCAGTCCCTTAATAATCTACTGAAGGGTGCTGGGTGAACCACATGATGCAATTGAATGGACATTTGAATGTGAACAGGTATTTACCACATTGAAACGGAGGCTAAGTACTGCCCCAGGGTTGGGACTTCCTAATCCATTAATGCCTTTTTACATTGTACACGCATGTCAGTGAGGGACATATGGCAGCAGTGTTAATGCAAAAACATGGGGACAAACAGCGCCCAGTAGCACACTACTCTTCCAAACTAGATGCTGTTGCTCAAGCAATGCCACCATGCCTCCAGGCAGTTGAAGGAGCTTCTATGGCCCTAAGTCAGGCCTCACTTATTGGAGCGCAGGATGTAAATATTGTCGTGCCTCACTGTCCTTGCTATTTTATCAGGAAAGAAATCTTCGGCAGTCTATGTGGCAAGATGGACTCGATGGGAAACGAGCTTGCTAATGCCTTTGGTACATCTGCAACGAGCGTCATCGCTAAACCTTGCCACCCTCATGCCTACCCCAGATGAGAGACACCCGCATCATTGTTACCTTGAGGAAGACCCCATGGACCTTCCATTGGTAAAAGAAACTGAAATACCTGGTGCCCCTTGCCTATACTGGGATGGTTCTTCCTTCTATGTGGACGGCAAGCGACACACAGGATGGGCCGTTTGTACTCAGGATGGGCAGCTGGTGACGCATGGCAGTTCACCTGGGGCATCTGCACAAGTAGCAGAACTACAGGCATTCGTTGCAGCATGTGAAGCTGTGAAAGGTCACGCTGTAAACATATATACTGAGTCTAGATATGCGTTTGGGGTTGTACATGATTATATTAACTTGTGGGTAAATCGGCGATTCCTGATGAGTACAGGATACCCAATACAAAATGGGGGGATACTGGAGAAACTTCAGGCAGCCCTGCAGAAACCTACCAAAGTAGCAGTGGTAAAAGTGAGGGCCCACACAAAAGGGACAGACCCTTATAGCCAGGGGAACCAAAGGGCAGACGAACTAGCTAAGCAAGCAGCAGTGGAAGGTAAAGAGACGCAATTGATTGCTGCAACACAGCCTCTCATAAAAACCCCAAACTTTTTTGAATTATAGGACATCCAACACGCTGCACCAAGGGCAGAGAAGCGGTTATGGATGGATAATGGGGGCAAACTGTGTGATGATAACACCTGGAGAGGTCCAGGGAACACATTAGTGATCCCATATGTGCTGACGGGAACTATGATACAAGTGTATCACTTGTTGGGACTTGCTGGAGCATGGAGGGTGATCCACCGGATATCGGATCCTAAGCTTATTGCAAACGTGCATGATTATGTGAGGAGGTGTCTAACATGTGCTCAGTGTAATTCTGCTCCCACAGTGAAAGTGAGAATGCAACATCAGTCAAGACCAACACAGCCCTTCACACAGTTACAAATAGACTTCATTGGGCCCCTGCCCAAGATGCATCAGGAAAGAATATGTTCTGGTGATCGTGGATCACTTTACTAAGTGAGTAGAAGCTTTCCCTGTAGGCCAAGGCCACTGCGTCTGATGTAGCTAAAATACTGATGACTAAAATAATTCCCTGATGGGGACTTCCATGCTTCATTGATAGTGACCAAGGTACCGATTTTACAGGGAAAGACTGGGTCACCAACCTACAAGTGGTTCTCATGTCTATGAGAGCCAGTCCTACTAATCCACATTCCTTATCTCCTTTTGAATGCTGACAGGGCAGGCGATGAGAACTCCAGGTAATCTATGCATGGGGGGGGTGGGATTTTATGTCGTGGGTGACCAGCTTGCTGAATATTGCAAATTATTATCTGTGTGTCTCACAGGACCCCCGAACTGAACCAGACCCAAAGTCCGGTGAAGAGGGCACGTGTGAGATGAAGCCCGGTGATCAGGTGTTGGTGAAAGCCTATAGAAAATGAACCTTTGAACCAGCCTGGATTGGACCTCACATGGTTCTCTTGGTAACTCCTTCAGCAGCCCAGGTCACTGGAATTCCAGTTTGGGTGCACCTGTCACGAGTAAAAGTATACAAGGGTGAGACTCAACATGGAGCACAATAATCCCTGTTTACCGTATGGACTCCTGGAGAGCCACTCTCAATATTGTTAAGTGTTTTCATTTGATATTTGCAGTTTAAAACTGATGTAGGAATTTTTTGTGGTCTATTAATTGTTTTGAGTTGTTTCTGAGACTTAAGAGTTCTTTTAGAGGTCTCATTTTAACAATGCTGCAGTGTGGCGTTCAGTGTCTTATTGATGTAATCACCTTGGGAGGAGCCACTCGATCAGTTGTAAATGCCATTACTCAAGCTATCAAATCTAATAATAGGGACTGGGTTGAAAATTTGTTAGTAGCAGGGATGACAGTTTATTGTGGTGAGAGTAGGGCTCGTGTCTAATCAAGTTAGATATCACCTTAACTCAGCAACACAGTTGGTCAGGTTCTCACTGTTGTACTCAGCCATCTATTAAAAACTACTAAAATGTACGAGCAAGCACTGGTCTAGGCGTGTGGAAGAATTGTGTTATCATGCTGGCATGGTGTTCAGCATGAAAGTTGTAGCCCTGATAGGAGACTTGCTCGTGTCACAGGTGCCCTGTTGGGTGAGAGCTGCAGTTCTCAAAGACTGAACGTCTTCACCTTGGATGATGGCAGGGGAGTGGTCCCTATCGATAACAGGGGCATGTTGGGATGGTTATTCCATCCTTGGAGGGGTGTTAATTCCTGTGGGTTGGGCTCCTGAATTGGAGACTGATCCCATCCACCCACTCCCATTCTCATGTCACAGACACCTGTGTAGCATCAAGAATTCTGGGTATGTAATAAGGGCCGGAGATAATTATATAGCTTTCGCATGGGACCAATGTTCCATCCTGGGAGGATGGGTTTTGTGTATGGGAAACCTCGAGTTAGGACAAGCCTTATCTCAAATGTTGGGACCTGACTAATGGTGCATGTAATGTTTAATTTAATGGATGCTATAACATTGAGAAAGGACTCCACTACCTGGTGTGGATTTGGGTGATTAGCTTTGGCAGGCAAGCCTTGCTTAAACATCTCATTCTTCCTGTTGTGTTAAGCCTATTAGAAGATATTACGAAAGAAGTGGTAGGGCAATTACAGTGATTCAGTGGATAGAAGGGTTTGCTTACCACCTTAGGAACATTCTAGAAAAGGCCAAAGGGAGGGGGGTGAGGTCAACATGTGGAGTGGAGAAGTATAAGTATAAGCCTGTGATGAACAAATCCATATATGGAAAGGTTAAATATGATTGGCTAGAGGTTTGTGGTATGTAACTTGTTTTGTAACTGCCATGTGCTATAAAATAGCAATAGGAGGGGCTCCTTGCTGGAGGGACTCTGGCTGATTTTTGTACCAGGGGCTCTCCGATTGTGCACATTGAATAAAGTCTTGTTGAATCGAATTGACTAAAGTATCGAAGACCCTTGACTCTGCCCGGCATCTGACTCATTTGGTTATTACTGGGAACCACAAAATCCCAATATCTGTAACTTGAAGTCTTTAAATTATGATTTGAGGACTTCAGTAACTCAGCCAGAGGTTATGGGTCCATTACAGGAGTGGGTGGGTGGAGATCTGTGGCCCGCAATGTGCAGGAGGTCAGACTAGATGATCACAATGGTCCCTTCTGGCCTTAAAGTCTATGCACATTATTGTTTTCTGGGTTTCTTCATATCAATGAATATCTGTATTTAACTTATTTTTCCCAGCTGTATTAGTTTGCATATTTCCCACTTGAATCTCATGTTGTTTTCTACTCAATTTATTATCTTTGTTAGGCACCTAGCACTAATCCCTGGGATATCCCTACTACAGACTTTCCAGAAGTCATCTGCACTGCTGGGAGACTAAGGGAGTTAGCCAGTTTGTGAGTATCTGTGGGCCTTTGTTTTATTGCTACTGATTAACTCTGGGGATGGGTGCAGGAAAAAGAGGAGCACGTTCTGTGCTGAGAACTTGCCATTGAGTTTGGTAGGATTTTGGGCTGGTTGCTGTGTTGTGTAATCTAGGCTTGGTTGCTCACTATTTGGGCTAGCTTGCTGCGCAGTTAGGTGAATTCGCACCTGCTTTCAGGCAGGGCTCTTTGAAGTCAGTACAGTTTCTGATTGGATAGACAAGTGACTAGAAGCAGCTGAGTGAGAGGTGGTGGAATCACACATTCCAGCTGTGTGTGGGACTCAGACTTTAAAGAGCCTGCAGGCTTTGAGGAGCTGGTAAAATGAAGGCAGCTGGGATATGAGGCGAGTTAGCAAACTGACTAAGGTAGGGAGGTAGGGTTGTGCGTTTTGTTTTTCCTTTCCTTAACTTGCAGATACTTTGAAAGGAAGAACTTGCAGTAGGAAGAAATTGTATGGCGCCAACGTCACTGTTAGCTCTGCACCTGTGGAGGCTCCCACTAGACAGATACCCTGACTCTGGAGGTTTCCGCTCAGGCCCTGGTCTTGACTTGCTGGGAATGCTGTTCTGGGAAGGAGTTCTGGTGAGAAGAGATGGGGTTTTCTCGCTCAAGAACGGGGAGAGCATCTTTGCGCACCCCCTCACCAATCTAGTGAGGAGAGCTTTCAGCTAGGCTCAAAGGGGGCAAGTGACAAAAGCTCACATGTATGTACAAAAAAGTAACCTTAACAGAAGGCTAGATGATGGCACAGATGGGGTTGGGGTGGGGGGGGCCTGCAAAATTACAGTAGGGCCATAGGAGCAAGAAGAGGGAAATCAGTGGGGGAAATCTTAGATATTTATACACAAATGCAAGGAATACGAGGAATAAACAGGAAGAACTGGAAGTATTAGTACATAAGATAAATTATGACTTAATTAGCATCCCAGAGACTTGGTGGGATACATCTCATGACTGGATTATTGGTATAGACCAGTATATCTTGTTCAGGAAGAACAGATAGGATAAAAAGAAAAGAAGTGTTTCAATAGGTATCAGAAGGTATACACTAGTTCTGAGGTCCAGAAAAGGGTCAGAGACAGACCAGTTGAAAGGCTCCGGGTAAAGATAAAAGGGGCAAAAAATAGGGGTGACGTCAAGGTAGGGATCAATTAGAGACCACTAAATCAGGAAGAGGAGGTGGGCGAGGCATTTCTACAACAAATAAATATCCAAAACATAAGACCTGGTAGTAATGGGGGACTTAAGCTATTTAGACAGCTGTTGGAAAAGTGCTATGGCAAAACACAACATTTCCAATCTTAGAAGATATTGGGGACAATTTTTTGTTTCAGGAAGTAATCAGGGGCTAGCCATTTTAGACTCTATTCTAACCAATTGGTAGTGAATCTGAAGGTGAAAGGCAATTTGGGAGAAAGTGATCATAAAATGATGACTTCGTGGTTCTAAGGAAAGAAAGTAAGGAGAGAAGCTGAATAAGGACAGTAGACTTAAAAAAAAGAACTCAGACAAACTCAGAACCAGTAGGTAAGGTCCCTGGGAAGAAAATCTAAGGAAAGGTATCCCAGACAGCGGGCAGTTTCTCAAGGAGATAATATTAAATGCAGAACTGCAAACTATCCTGATAAGAAGGAAATAAAGGAAGAATAGTAGGAGGTCAATATGGCTCCATCATGAGCCCTTTAAAGACCAAAAAATCAAACAGGAATCCCACAAAAAGTGGAAACATGAACTAAGGAGGGGTACAAAAGAATAGTAGTAGAAGGATGTAGGGAGAAAATCAGAATTGCTAAGGCACAAAATGAGGTATACTTAGCAAGGACATAAAAGATAATAAGAAGCATAGGCAGTGCATGACTCTCATTTGGGGAGGCTTATACGAGTGCTGGAAGTTCCCTAGAAGTGAGGGGAGCCACTGGTTCCCAGGCCATGGTCCTACCCCCCCACGCCCAACCTCAAGGCCCTGACCCTGCTGGGCCTCTTTCCCCAAGATACCCCCCTTGCCCGCCAATGGCTTCTCTCCTCCCTCTACCCCCATAGCTCTCCCTTAAGACAGGAAAATATGGAAGGGCATAGTCTTCCCACTTTTAAGAGTGATGGAGCCATGGCCCCTGGCTCCCCCTATTCTGGCAGCCCTTAGCTGAGTTGCTCCAGCATCAGCATGCACATCAGGAGGAGTCCCACAGCTGGATCAGTCAGTGAGAGGCTGTATGAAGCAACTCAGCTAAGGGGTGCCAGAACAGGGGGAGACCACGGGGCCATGGCCCCATCACTTTTTTCCTGCCTTCAGGGCGAGTGATGGTGGGGCCACAGGGGAAGAGGCAGAGTGAGGGCGGAACCACAGTCTGGGTGCCAGTGGCTCCCCCACGTCTAGGGAGCTTCCGCTGGAGGTGCTCCAAAGGCTGGCACACCCACATCCAGCATTTCTTGTCCTCTGCATGGCCAGCCTTTTCTGGGGACTTAGCCTCCCCAAGCCTCTTATATGCACCACCCATGATAAGAAGAGATACTTTAAATATCTTGGGAGCAAAAGAAAGATGAAGGAAAATATAGGACCTCTACTTAGTGGGGAAGAAGAGCTGATAACTGATGACACCAAGAAAGCTGAAGTGTTTAATACCTATTTAGCTTCAGTCTTCACTAAAAAAGCAATGGTGACCAGATACTCAACACAGTTAATATAATAACAAGGGGAAAGAAGCACACACCAACATAGGGAAAGAACAGGTTAAAGAATATTTAGATAAGTTAAACATTTTGAAGTCAGCAGGTGATGAAATTCATCCTAGGGTACTTAAGGAACTAGCTGGATTTTCAACTAGTTGCGTACCAACCACTTAGTCATTTCATCTAGACCACATTTTCTTGCAGGTGTTTGGAAATTAGGAAATTAGGGTTATAAAGAATACCCAGCATGGCATTCTCAAGAACAAAACAGTGCCAGACCAGCCTAATTTCCTTCTTTGACAGGAATTGACAATAGAGAAGTGTGTTCTAGGTAGGGGACAATTCAACAAAGAAATGGTAAGGTGGATGGCTAGCTCATGGGACAAAATGTAATATAGGAAAGGGCAAAAACAATGGGGGTGGGAGTGAGAACTAGGCAGTAAGTGAATGGAAAAGGGTTGGAAGGAATCATCTGAGGGTATCAGCAGAGAACTGGAAGGACAAAAGGTGTCAGGAGAATGGGAAACGAGAGAGAGAGAATAAAATGTGAAACAATAGGACAAAATTTCACCACCACATTCATCACTTTTGAGTTGTTGCTCCCTGGCATTACACAATACTTTTGCCACCAGCTAATCAAACATTTTTGACCACAACATTTTCCTGTTGGAAAATACGGTTGCCTCAAAATTGAAATTTTCCATGGGAAATGTTGATTTTTTTTTTAGATCAGTGGTTTTCAACCTTTTTTCATTTGCAGACCCCTCAAAAATTTCAAATGGAGCTGGGGACCCCTTTGGAGTTCTTAGACTGTCTGTAGACCCCCCAAGGCTCCATGGACCACAGTTGAAAACCACTGCTTTAGATTTTCAGACCAGAAAATTCAAAATGAATAATATTGCTTAGCTTTGTTCTGAAAAAGTCCACGGAAATTATATTTTTAGTTTAAAAAAAAAACCCTGGGAAAAATGTGGGTTTTCCATCCAGCTCTACTTTTGACATATATTGCTAACATTTCTCTTGTCTCCTACACAGGTTATACTAACTGAGAATGACACTACTGTTAAGAGAATAAACGTTTCAGTTATGACCATTACACCATATTCTCCATGATTTAGGAACTCCTCTTATATTTAATACTTGTTTGAAACACTACATTATTTGTTATATCAACAGATTAGTAAATTAATGCTTTTATTTTTCATCTCTATCAACTATCAGATTTTGTAAACTGAAATTACTTACCATTATTTTGGTTAAGTGGAAGCTCTCTATCTCACTTACTACCTACTTCAAAGCCTACTAAACAAATCCAACCAAATTTTCACCCTAGTAGGCTAGAGATCATCTCATTCAGCTAATTGTAATTGTAATATCTTGAGCATCCAAACCCTTCCCCTCTGAACCACAAACACATCCATCAGTGCGGGACCGATATTAGACTTCTTCATTCATGCTTTACAACAGAAGTATCTAAGAGAAGAGTATCTGTGTCCTTCAAGCCCATCTTTGTTCCTTGTCCCAATTCCCTGAAGTAATTCTTGCTTATAATGAGTCTTCCTTTACTGTTGTGTTTTGTTTCCATATGTGTTATAATCAGTGGGATCAATTGCCAAAGTTAATCAATTAATATAACAGTCATTCGCTTTCCCATCATTCTTGAAGAACTGCATTAGTCTAACTGTAACATTCTTTGTCCGGGCAGCAAAACATCCTATTTTATTTTATTTAGTTAATTCATTCATTTTCTGGGTTATATATGTCTCCGGTGGTATTCCTCCAGAGAGTTACCTATCAAGAATATTTGACAGGATTACTACACTTTCCCAGGCACCAGAGAGCTCTATAATCCCTGTAACCACCCAGAAACATCACTAGTATTCCAACCTTTCATCAAGCTACCCCTCAATTCTGCAAGTGGAACATTAGTGGGGCAGGGTCAAACTACTCTAGGAGCTCATTTTAGTTTGTCATAATAGGATTTTGAGAGATGACAACTCTTATGTGACAGTGAGATTTCCAGGTTCCCTTTTTTTTTTCCACTGGTTGGTACTTCCCTCCATATTAAATGGGATAAGTTAATAATTGTTTACCTTCCAATGCAGTTTTGATAAACAAGTATAAAATTGTAGGTCTTATCATTCATGTTCCCATTTGCTTACTGTTTTGTACCCTGTATACTTAAAAGCCTAATTCATATGATAAGAGGTTGTAGTGAAAGTTAATAAAAAACAAAAAATAAATCACTTTTCCTATCTGAATCCCTGCTATGAGCTTTTCACATATGGACAAACTGCTGACAAGACTTTTATTTAATTGCCATAAATTACTTAGTTCTCACATAGTACTTTTCATTCAAAAATCTCTTAAGACATGTTAAAAAGGAAGGTAGGTATCTTCATCTCAGCTTTACAGATGGGTTAACCAAGATACAGAGAGGCGAGGTGATTTACCTAAAGTCACACAATAGGCCTTTGAAAAAGTACCCAGATGTCCGGACTTTATCCCTTAGCAACGGTTTTCAAACTTTAGTAACTCAAGGACACCCATTTTGATTTAAAATTTTGCTGTGGACCTCCAAAACTCCGTGCTCAGCCCCAGCCCCACCCCCACTCCACCCCTTCTCCCAAGGACCCACCCCACCTTTTCCCGTCCCTGCTCCACCCCTGCCCCTCCTCTTCCCGCCCCTCCCACACGTACCCACATCCCCCGACCTCCCCCTCTCTCCCAGTGTCTCCTGCACACTGGGGAACAGCTGTTCTGCAGCATGCAGGAGGCACTCAGAAGGAGGGGGAGGAGTTGATCAGCAGGGCCAGTGGCCCCGGACACACTTCTGCCCCTTCCCAACTCCTCCCTCTCCCTCTCAGCACAGATCCCAGTCCTCCCCCTCACTCCTGGTCTGCAAATCCCAGTCTGAGAAATGCTGCCAGAGCATTCTGCCTCCCCTTTCCATAGTCTCACTAATATGTTTGTAACCCTTCTGCCCGTCAGAGTTGGCAGCAACAAGGGCCGGGTTCAATATCTAGGGGATCCATTCCAATAACACAATGCAAACCGGCTCGAGCCCCCACCCAGTGACCTGGGACAAATATATACCACCCCCGCTGGGCGCCTCCAAGAGGCAATACTTCCCCTCTCGCAAGCACAGAGTCTGAATGTAGCAAAAAGCCTTTTAATAACAGAGAGCAACAATGTGGCATTATGTTGGGGAAACACCACCAACAGGATTCACAACCCATGAGCAAAAACCCACCCTGAGCAAATTTGGGGCATGTCCTTTCCCTTTGGTTCTTGAGTCCAGCAACCCCAAATCACCCAAAGTCCCAAAAGTCCAATGACCCAAAAGTCTCTTTCCCTGGTCAGGGCAGCCCCAGCGTTTGAAAGTTTATCTGCAGACCTTTCCCTCCCAGCCTGGGTGGAGATGGGCGGGGGGGGGAGGTAAGGAGCACCTTACATGATCTGAAGCTGACCGCCCCACAGCTCCACAGGCCTTCGCTCCGCTCCACTCCACTCCACCAGACACCCCATGAACTGCTTTGCTCGGCTCCGCTCTGTGGCCCACAAGCAGCTCCCGCCGTCCCACGAACTACTCCACAATATATCTTCAGGCTCCCCGACTACTTAACACAACACTCCGTGATTTCAGCTCTTAGTCAGTTCAGCTCTTTGGTGAATTCAGCTTGTAGTAGGGGAGCCTCAATGCTGGTACACAATTAGCTCAAAGTGAGCTCAGCTGCCTGTAACTAGACTCCTAACAGAATCAAAATTAGCTCTGATATTCCACAGTGGAGAGAGGAGGAAGTGCAATTAGCATGTAAGGCCCTCACCAAAGGGCCCATGCCACCAAGTATTAATACTTGTCCCCAGCCTCTCTCAATTCACAGAGTTTTGGAACCCATGACCCTTGCCTAGCAAGGGCTACTTAGTTGATGGTGAGTCCCTCCATCATAACAAAAGGCCAAGTACAGTTCCAAGCACAGTTCCCATAATCAGGGTAATAACAATTTATTCTTCCTGCCCCAATAACAGAGACACTGGGGATCCCACAGCAGCCAAAGTGACCATTTGGGCAGCTATGGCCTCATTCTAGGCGGGGTGGGTGTGCCTATGCAAATGAGATCAGCCCCTGAAGTTCTTTTCCACAACTTGCCACACCTCACCACCAGATGTCAGGGTGGAGTTCATCCTGACACTGCTTACATATTTATTAAACTAGAAGATTTAATAAAAATTTACATATGCTAATTGAATGAGATCATACATATTAAAACTTAAATTCTGCAAGACTGTCCAAGTGGAAACAACTTGAACAGCGAATAACATGAATAGAGCAAACAAAGGAAAAACAGCTGGCAAAATCAGAAAAAGTACACTAAAACATATGTTTCATTTGTGCATGTATACAAACAAACATACCTGCTAATAATTCACTTTTACTGCAGCTGCTTCCAATCTCTCTTTCTGCCAGCTCCAGCTACACCTTTATTGTGTAGATTCAGTTTGTCTTCCAATTCCCAGCTTGCTTTGCCTATGTATTTCACCTAAGGCCTGAACTTGTGCCACTGAAGTCAATAGGACTTTGCTAATGACCTTAACAGGAGTGGAATTAGACTACAGCTGGGTGAAATTTTCAGACTAACAGTTTATTGAACAAACAACTGTTTTGATCAACCCCAAACTATTTATTAATTTGACACAAATAGTTTCAGCCATTTACAAACCCACCAGAGCAGGAAGGGGAAGAGATGGCGCTACTAACCCACTCCCTGCCACCACCCACTTTAGCCCAGTGATTAGCGCACTCACATTGGATATAAGAGATGCAAGTTTGAATCCCCACCCAGAAACAGGACTTTTTTTTCCTGCCCATCTCTGCATTTTTCAGCTTCTCAGAGTCCTCTACATTCTTGCAATCTATCTGCTGACATGCTTTTCCTTCCATCTTGTAGATTGTTTCTAAAAAGTTTAAATAAACATATGAAATAGTTTCTCCTATCCATGCATGACACAGCTCTAATGAAATTACAGTGTATACTCATTGCCAGCTCTGTAACTCTGCAATCCTGGAGGGAAGAAGGTAAAATTCTAGGTTTTGTTTGAGCCCAGTCTAAACTTTTTTACGTAGTAAAAATGAACTTTGTTCAGGCTTGATTTAGCATGACAGGATTCACTTTGCCGGAGCAGTTTCCAATGGTTAATCTCAAAAAGCATATGCATTGTCTGCAAACATTAAAAAAAAAATTTACTCTCTCTGAGTTCCCTTTTCTATATTTAACCCTGCATTTGTCATCAGTTTTCCATCTTGCATGTCAAAAGAATATTGCTGAATTATGTGTATTAGTTGCTTGTGGGCACTTGGTGGTGAACTCAAAGAAAGTGGTAGCTTTAAATGAATGACAATTAAACATCCACTAATTCAGTAGGAAATGTCTTACATATATTGCAGTTCTTTGCCATTATGAAAAGACAGTCTTAAAACCTGGAATAAGGAAAACTGGGAAAATGTCTGTAGTGCTATTTTCATTAGTGTGCCTATGATAAATAACTGATCTGACCCAAGTTTGGAGAAAGCAGCAACAAAAGCTTAAATATTATTTGGTACAGTTGTCACGTTATCTTGCATTATTGCTTAGGAGCTACTGTTAGGCTTTTTAAAATACAGTTATGGCCAGAAAATGGACTATGTAAATGGCACCTCCTAACTAAAAATACCCTGCTATGTGTATACAAAGCCCCATCTTCTTGCTTTCATTGCATAGGTTTATATTATTTTTATCTCGTTGGCAATAGAAAACCAGCACAGCTTGGAAAAAGGGAACTGGATTCTTTTCTGGCTCACACATCACCAACAGAATTGTTAGCTAAATTCCAGTTGCAGAATCTTCATTACTGGTGGTGAGGTGTGAGCCAGAAAGAACATGGGATGGACTTTCAAATCCCAGGGTGAGCTTGAAAGGCTGTCAGTTAGAAAAGCTATCGTTTTACTTGTAAAATGAGCACAATGTACATTGAAGGTCTTTGAGAAACAGATGTGGAACTGGACATTGCCATTTGTACAGTCACTTTGCAGAAGATATGGCTTCACTTTTTAAAAAGGCAGATGCCTACAGCAATGCTTTTGTCTCAACGGCACTCAGACTTTCTTGCTACAGCTTTATCAAACCCGTATTACGGAAGCCCTTTGGCTGGGTATGAGAATGTTACCTCACCTGCTATCCGTGCAGATGTACCACTTACTTCTTCTGACCTTAGCAACTTCAAGTATTTTTCAGTAAAAATCAGAAATGTTGTTTTAGGTAAACTCAGGATTCACCAGTTGTCTTCTTCTTAACACAGAGAAGAGCAAACCGAAGTTTGTCCAAGCCAAACACTACACAGTATGAAAGCTATCACTAAGTAGGTGCAGCGAAATTGCAGAACTAATCTTAATTTTAACCTAAAAAGCAGGGCATGTTGCCGTCCCCTTTGCTCTAACATAGCAGCTCATCAGGCCTCCCAGCAATTTTTCTATCAGGAGTGTTCAGGTATTACTCACACACACACAGGAAACAAGCAGCCCGCTGGAACACAAGTGCTGAAGGGTGCCTGGGAGTAGCCAAGAGGATATTATTTACAGCAACATAAGTCAGGAGTGACTCTAGTAAAGTCAACAGAGAAACATCAATAGAGTCAGATGAAAATCAGGCCCAGAGTGTTCTAAGCTGATCTGAAAACAAGCGAGAGTGGCAAAATAGTGACACTTTCACGGACATGTTTCAGAGTAGCAGCCGTGTTAGTCTGTATTCGCAAAAAGAAAAGGAGTACTTGTGGCACCTTAGAGACTAACCAATTTATCTGAGCATACGCTTTCGTGAGCCACAGCCCACTTCATCGGATGCATCCTTGCAGTCACTGGTCACAATTTATTAAAGGCCCAATCCTGAACCTACTGAAGTCAATAGCAGAATTCCATTGATTTCAAAGAAGAGAATGGGATCCTTATAATTAACTTCCCATGAGAAACTAAGGACCAGATTGTGACTGTTCTTTGCACAGCTGCCTGGACTTGAGGGGAGGTGATAAGGAGATGAACGCCCTCTCTTCCTTGAGTTCTTGCCAGTTATAGGAACTATGGACCCTGCACTGAACCGAGCACAACAAATGTTCTCTCATTTCCAGTATCATTGCTGGGGCTCTAGCAATTTTTTCTTTCATAACTGATGTGGCAAGCCCAGAGGTGCTGGGGCAATGAACTGCCAAATCTAGAGGTGCCAATGGCTCAGCCCTGGCAAACTCTGGCACAAACTAAGCACTGTAGCAGGCATCCCAAAAGGGGTGAGGAGGTAATGCCTGCCTTCCCCCCATTCAACACAGCTTGAAAGCTATGGAGGGTCATGCATACTACACCCTTATGGAGATTAGTAGTAGGCACTGCCCCCATACACCTGAGAAGTGTGAGAAGCATTCTTATCCTGCTGGGACAGTGAGGCTTTATAGCCCCCAGCGCAGGCTTATGCCTGCCAGGTGTGACTGAGCCCTATACATCCATCAAGGCAGTATATCATCAGTGCAGAGTTTGCCCTACAGAAGAACCACCATCAGGAGTAGAACAAGAGGGTCACAGAAATTAACAAAGGCATGCATGGTAAAATTATGAGATGTGTGTTTGTACGACTAAACTGAAATCTAGAATTCATTAAGGAATAAGTAAACAGAGTAGAATTCGGCTCTTGTCATTGGAAAAAGCTAAGCATAGTGGTCACACTTAGAAACTTGTCAACTGCCTCAAGGAACTAAAGAATGTTACTTCACCATTTGCCCTATTCCCTAGGTATTCTCTCTGGGAAGAATAGGCAACCGTATCTGTTTATCTAAAGCAAAACTGAAGTTTTTAAGGGAAACTTTGCCAAAAGTTTTTATTAGCCAGAAAAATGGCAGAGTGAGAACATATGGCAGGCTTTCTGAGCATGATTGTGATATTATTTACAGCAACGTAAGTCAGAAGTGACTCCAGTAAAGTCAACAGAAATACATCAATAGAGTCAGATGAGAATAAGGCCCAGTCGAAGCTGATCTGAAAACAACTGAGAGTGGTAAAATAGTGACACGTTTGCAGACATGGCATTGATTGGGGGTACAAAATGAGCAAGATAAACTTGCCAAGGGTGTAGAAGGGGGTGTAACAGGGAAAAAAAGTTACCATGAGGGAGTAAGAAGAAGGTACAGAGTATGTGGGGTGCTGGTACTCTATGTTAATTGAAAAGAGACAGGAAAATGTTAGCAGTAAAAACAATCTGGCCCTCAACCAGATTCATTTAGTAGGATCCATGTGTTCAGCAGGCCATGTTTTCACTTCCATAACTTCTCAGAACTGGGCTCCAGAACTGAATGACACAATATAGACACTGTCATTGTGTGCTTGGCCGAAACTGTCAATTGAATGCAAATATTTATTTCATTTCATTCTTTGGATTTAAAATATGAGAATAAAAATTATTTAACCCCAATCCACCCTCATTCCCCAACCTCTTCTTTCCTTATCAATGACAGAGATTCCTTTGAAGCATGCAATGCTAGAAAGACAAATAAGCACACTGGTGATTTTCTGTTAGACGTTAACATAGTGATTCTCAACCTTTTTTACTGGTGACTCTAAGTGTGCCCATCATCAAATAAAATGCTTTTTTATATATTTAACACCATTATAAATGCTGGAAGCAAAGCAGGGTTTGGGGTGGAGGCTGACAGCGCGTGACCCTCCCATGTAAGAACCTTGCGACACCCTGAGCGGTCCCGACACCCAGTTTGAGAACCCCTGTGTTAACAGAACAGTATGGGTTAAATAAACCCCAGCCAAGAGGAATTAAATGAAATGTATTTCCATATGATAAACATGTGATAAAACTGTAATCACAAGAATTACCTCCTTCCTTCCCTTGTCCCCATTCCACTTTCTAAGGTCATAGGTACCAGCAGATGATTACATAAGATGAACTGCAATATGCAGCCTTTTCCCAGTAATCACTGAAGCACAGGGGCAAAAGGAATGATCTGAAATACTGGCTGACAACATTTGCTAACTCCTCAAAAAACTTCGAAGCCAACCAATTATGAAGAATGCTCAAGCCTATTTTCCAGCTTCATTTGCTTCTCAGAGTGCTCTCTCCTCCCTTAACTGTTACCCCTTTCCAGTATCATTGAGCAATGCAAATAATTATTTTTTAATAACCTCTTTGTTTCCAGACATTTAAATGTAACAGTGTGAGTGGCATATCTAAACGATACATCTTTAGTATATATTGGGCAACAGCACCTCGTACATGGTAGTGCATAACCCACATTAAATTCCTGCTTAAAGTACACTAGTTTAGATGTTTTCATTAGACATTAACTACTGATGTGGCACTGGATTATGTCTCTCCCCTTCTTGTTTAATTGCATCTCAAAGTACTATTAGACAGAAGTACGGTAGGAACTGTGGCATCACTAGAGCTGGTTGCAAACGTTTCAGCTGAACAAATTTCTGTCAGAATATGCAGTTACATCAAAATCAAAGTCTTTTGGAGAAATATGATTATTTCAATGATATTTGACAGAAAAATATCTGAACTAATAATTTCAATTTTCTCATTTCAACTTCCATAGTAGTAAAATGTTATATAATATTTTCTATTATAATATGTAACATTATTGAAATAAACCATCTCAATGTTTCCAAATCAGAATTTTTCAGAATTTCCATTCTATAAAAACATTTTGAACAAAAACAAATTTTAAAATATCAGAATTTCCTCAGTCCCTTGTACAGATGGACAGGATGGAAATTCCATTTTCTGAACAGCTCTCGGTATCCCATCTCAGTTTGGTGAAAAGTCTAACATCAGAAAGACTCTGTTATAAGATTCAAAAATCCTCTAATTGAAGTGACCTGAGAACGTTTTTAGTGCTGGTGAAAATGAATTGAAAAGGAAGAGATATTTTCCTTTATCAAGATTGTTTCTGGTCAATTTGAAAATACCATAATTTGATCTAAACAACAAAGGGGTGAATATTTGCTAAAAGAACCCAGTGTTTGAGAAAGCGTGATTAATAAAGAGCTGGGGAGGTAGAACTTTGAACAATCTACTTTTCCCAGGGTTTTCCATGGCACCCATCATTATTGTCTCTAAATCAGAAATACTCAAGGGGGTTATTCTGGTTTATCTTGGGACATTGGCTCAGTTTCTCCCTACCGTGGAATTTGAACTTAATTTTGAGTAGGATGGATCAGAATTTCAAGCAGGCTGAACCACTAGTGGTATTATGAAGTCCAGCCCAAATACTGTCTGGAACAACTTGCCTTGGAACAAGGCCTACAACCTATTCAAGAGTATGTTTAAAATTCTTGATCAAAGAGAATCCTCATCACAGTGTTCAGTTTCCCCCTCCACCATTCTTCCTATCTTTCCTAATACTGCTGCCTCTTTAGATTTGGGATTGATCACTTTGGGTCTTTGCTATTTCAGTGTTCCTGAGAGTTAAACTGAAAATATACCCCACTAGGAATAGGAGTGGAAATCAATAAGACTAAAATCCTTCCTTTGACCAGGAGAAGGTGATCAGAGACATATGGCTACCTGCAGCTGCAGTGCTTCAATAGCTATACCAAGACAGAATAAAGAGAAAGGTGGAAATCTTGGTTCCATTGGCTTCAGGATCTCACCCTCTGTTTTCTACTCTTTCTTTCCTACAGTACGTGAGTGCTTTTCTGTGACCAAGGGCAGTAACTTTGTACAATTAACATTTAATAAAAAAAGAACACGCACTAAATTATTACCAACAGAATTTTTGGCAAGGACTTTCTAAGTAAAAGGGAAGCTCTTAAATGAAAACATGTTGAAAAAAGAAGAGGGAGAAAAGGAATTCCTAAGAATGAGTATGTTTTTTTTTAATTTTTAGTTAGTTCCCCACCCCAATTTTCTATATTAAATCAAATACAAAAAATATTTTATTGGTGATTTGTGTTTTCTTTCAGGTCAGTAAGCATAGAAATAACTTGAAAGTTAACCCACAGTGCCAGATCCTCAGCTGATGTAAACTGGCATAGTGGTATTGAAGTCTATGGAGCAATGTCAATTATTAAAAAATTTAACAGCTGGCCCTATATGGAGTTGGAGTAAATTTGGATTATACATTCAGATTGTCCTAACCCACTCAGTCCCTACTACAGAGCACATCAGCTCTGTAAATTGTGATTTGTCTGACAGGTCTCTTCCCCACACTTTAAAAAAAAAAGAAAAGCAGATTTTGGATCAAATCCTGCCCCGAGTAACCCTCATGCTGCCCCACTTAACTCAGAATTCGGTTCTGTATCAGACTCAGTTTGAAAAAAGACTTGATAAAAGGGAACAGAAAAACAGAGTTTAGCCAGACCTCACACATCACTTAAAAAAAAGCTGCTAAGAATTATTTCAATAATCTTTCCATTTACAAGCAGAAATGGATAGCAAATTGTACAATTGTGATGTGAGTAGTAGATGTTTAAGTGCTGCAAGAATTCCTTAGGGTCTTGCAATTCTTCAAACGAGGACAAGGCTTTGAAGATAAAGCCATCCTAAATCAAGATTGTTGCAATGTTGATATTTCCTGGGAAATTGTTGCAAGTACTTAAAAGAAGTCAGTGTGTGGTATTTTAAATGCAATAGACCTATGGATAGTATAATAAATGATAGATGAGCACAAGTTAAAGTGATTACTATAGATATATTTTTAGAAAGGAAAAATAATATGCTTCCAAAAAGAAAACAGTAGCACACCCTTATATAACACCTAGACAGGAACCGATGAACTATAACCATGCCTGTATATTTAGCAGAGCTGGGTGAAAATTTGTAGCCAAAGCTTTTTTAATGAAAAATGCAGATTCGGGACAATTGAAATTAGGGCTGTCAAACAATTTTTAAAATAGCAATTAATTGCGAGATTAAAAAAAATAGTTGCAATTAATGACCGTGTTAAATGCACTGTTAAACAATAACAGAATACAAATTTAAATTCAGTGTGGAAGCAAGTCCTCTGGAATGGTGGTTAAAGCATGAAGGGGCATACGGATATTTAGCATATCTGGCACGTAAACAACTTGCAATGCCAGCTAAAACAATGGCATGGGAACACCTGTTCTCACTTTCACGTAACATTGTAAATAAGAAGCAGGCAGCACTATCTCCCATGAACGTAAACAAACTTGTTTGTCTTAGAGATTAGCTGAAGAAGAATTAGGACTCAGTGGACTTGTAGGCTCTAACGTTTTTTTTACAGTGCAGATATTTGTAATAAAAAATAATATAAAGCACTGTACACTTTGTATTCCATGTAGTAATTGAAATCAATACATGAAAAACATCTAAAAATATTTAAAATAAATTTAAGTTAGTATTCTGTTGTTTAACAGTGTGATTAAAACTGCAATTAATTGCATCTATTTTTCATTCTAGTTAATTTGTTTTGCATTAATCACTTGCAATTAATTGACAGTCCTACCTGAAACATTTCATGAGTTCATATTATTTTCAGACAACTGTTTCAGGCAAAACGAAAAAAAGGAAACATTTTAGAAATGTCAAAATGGTTTATTTCAATATTAACCAAAGGCCTCATTTCCACTTTTCAGGCTAGATTCATTCACCAAAACATTGGAGGAGGAAGAATATTTAAATAGTCATCACCACCACAACTGATGTTTTGTGAATCTCACCTTTCATTTCCTTTGCTTTTTATTAAAAATGCCTAAAACAAAATTTGACTTTCAATTTTTTTGTTTTCTGATTTTTCAGAACTGTCAGTTAACTGAAGAATCAGTTATTCGTCCATCTCTATTCTCTTCGATGAATCATGACCCGCTTTGAACTATTAAGGAACAATTCTTGCTTCTTGCAGGTAAGCTGCCTTGCTACTGA
Source organism: Lepidochelys kempii (assembly GCF_965140285.1). Lineage (NCBI taxonomy): Eukaryota > Metazoa > Chordata > Testudines > Cheloniidae > Lepidochelys > Lepidochelys kempii. The sequence goes on from NC_136382.1 coordinate 64,561,265, forward strand.
TTCAGCTTCAAGTAAAAAAGGGGGTTGGGTTATATTTTGTCTGGCACTGGGCCAGCATTCTGGAGACTTCAGAAAAGATAGCCATCTAATAGAATCAGGACTGGAATGGACAAACTTTCTCACAGGACTCTCCCAATATACTATAATAGAGCCTCTGCTATTTTCAGCACCAGGCCTGTTCTAAGCAGAGGCTGTCAGCTCAATCCAAGTTTTCTGAAGAGGAATGTGTACCACGATGAAGACATCAATTCCATTACCCTTGTCATCTCCCTAGATATCCAGGTGAACATTTGGCACAATAACCTGCTGCATCATCGACCCACTCCACACCACAACAAAAGTGTGTGTCTCTAAAACGAATTTGATTTAATTTGATTTAATTTGCCACCATCAAGAAAGCATTCTAGTATACCTATGAAAGGGACAGATGGCATTTATGAGGCATTGCTATACACTATGTGTGTGGAATGGAAAAAAGAGAGCCTAAATACGACTGAATCTAGCGTCTGGGGGAAAGATAGCTTAAATGATTCTACCCAGACATGAATAAAACTCCTAATTTTTCAGTTTTAGCTCTGAAAACCCAGAAACAACCATTCTGTTTATTGAGCTCCTGTTTAGGCGTTGTCATCAATTTACAGTCTTTCCCAAATAATCTAAGTTGTTATGAAATTAGGTAATACATTGTAAAATGGTCTAAACAATTTTACGTTTTTATTCAAAAACATGGATTAAAAAAACATATCTGAGTTTGCCAGGAATTCTCAGGCTCTAAGCAGCTGCATTCTACTGCACCTTTTGCAGGATGAGGACCATAACTTTGCAAAAAACATCAGAAGGAAATATTTCAAAGTGGAGAGATCACAGATGGGAAAATCTCCAGGAAGGCAAACGTTTGATGGGTGAGGATTTGTCCCATAGCTCTAAAGCTTCTATTTATATCTGAGAGTTCTGTTGCTGTAATTTAAAATAGAAAAAGAAATCTATATTTCCTACTTGTTTGCCCCAGAAAAAAAGGACAGTGAAACTAAAGAAGCAGTGGCTCATTGACCTATGCATCACTCTACTGCTGGGAAATAAATAAGAGTTCAGTTTTCTTTGGAAGTACTATTGACTTTCCTGTATATTATAATGTATAATGGTTCTTCGATACAGTGAGACAGATTCTCACCTACCCAATTACCCCTTTGTGCCACTTCGTCACCACAAAACTGGTACAGCCTCTCTGGGGATTCCCCATGGAACGTTAGCTGTATGCCAACCCCTCTTGCAACACTACAACAAAGGGAGTGTGTCCAAGGACAGGGGGCATAGCTTAAGTACCTTTGTGCTCCTGTATTGTTATGTTCATGGCATACAAACAAAGAAATTAGATAAAAACCAAATAGTCTTGCTGGAAGTTTGCAAAGTAACACTACTTTGTTTTGCAGAATTCAGAACAATACCACACAAGAATCCAAAAATATAAGTGAGAGAGAGAGAGAGAGAGAGCAGGCTGCTCCCTAAACAGCAAGGTACATCTCACCCCACCTGACTCTAGGTTTCCTCTCTGCAGACTGACTGCTGCAAGGTCCAGATCACAGGCTTCCTTACAGAGCACGCTCACCTGCAAGCAGGGCCAGGAAACACCTTGAAACTTAAAGTCAGAGTTTACAATTTTCATACAGTTATCCATATACCACATATTCCTAGCTGCTGGAACAGCCTCCTGGGGCCACAAACAACCAGATACAGGTAAGAGAAGCTTGGACGAATAACTGATTCTTCAGTTAACTGACAGTTCTGAAAAGCTTCTAAAGCTGCTCTAAGTTAAGCTAGTAGTCAGCATTAGAATCAAGGAGCCACCGAGATGGCATCATTAAACCACCTTTTCCCCTGTTTGGGTCTTGCTCTAAGTGCGGCTTGGCTGGGCCCAAGATTTGGGGCCAGTTAGCACACAACAAAATCACATACAAAACATAATTACAATAACTACACATTATGGGGTAAACAAAACGGATCATGGTTATACCCCAGTTAAGGTAGAAACGTGTACAACATCCTTCAATGCCTTGGCATTTCAGGGAAAATTAAGGAAGTCCGTTCGGCTGCGTCTGCACTATGGGCTAGGGGTGTGATTCCCCTGCTCGTGCGTACATATCTGTGCTAGCCCTCATCTACCGTGCACAAACATAAATAGCAGTGTAGCCATGGTAACATAGGTAGCAACAATGGAGGCATAGCTACGCTGCTCTTAGTACATTCCCCCTGGTTTCAGGTAGCCTATGTTAATGCCTCATTTTGTGTAATGTGTTAGGGTTTACTGTTTTCTGCTGCATTTGTTTAACTGTAAGATTGGAGTTGTCTTTGAGATTTTGTTTTAAAGTTTAAATTTCATTCATTGGGACCACCGCCGCTCCCCACCAGGAGGCTTGCATGTATTCACAATGGATTTTGGTGCAAGTCTAGGAGTAACCTCAGATGCCTTTCTTTTTTTCAAGATCACTCTTTTCTTCGCATAGTACATTAGAGTGCAGATACGAATGCCTGTTATGGAGCTGCCCTGTGTAGATAAATAGCTGTTCTGAAAAAGCTGATTTTCTTGGAGACGTCATACACCAAGCATTTTTTATGCACATTTTGATTACATTTCACAGCATTCATTTCTATAGCGCCCAAAAGTTTGGCCGAGCCCTTCCAAAAGTATAAATCCTACTGAATATAATCAAAAAGTGTCAGTGGTGGGTGGGATTGGCTCTGCAATTTTTTTCGCCCCTGGAATTGTCATTCCATTAGGTCAAGACTAATGAATTCAGCTGTATTAGGATTAGTGTCTGTCTGTGACAGCACCCTCATTTTATCAGGAGTTCTTTTGACTTCTAGTTTTTCAAAGAAACTTTGGATTTGTCAATAAAAAGTACAGAAAACAACTTCTATTGAAGAGAAAAGGCCACCTATCAAATTCCCAGTTGTGTTAAAGTCATATTGTATGCTACAAGCTCCCGAAAACAGAAGTGTGAAAATTGGGCATTCCAATGCATGAACATGTGAGCAGTGTCTCAAGAGGGAAGAACTTAATTTGTGGGAAAAGTTGGAAGAGTACCATTGCTTGTTTTTCCCTCACTCACTGTGTGTGCACATGTGTGGGTGGGTGTGAGAGAGAGCAATAGAAAGAAAGGAATTAGCCTAAAGTCTAATTAATAACGCATTCTTTTGTAAGCTTTTCTAAACTAAAAAACCCAGCTCAGCAATATATGGTGGACACGTAAGTGCTATTGGCAGGGAAAAACAGTTATTTAAAGTTTAAGAAAAAATATACTGATTAAGTAAAGATAGAAAAGTGTCAAAGACTCACATGATTAAAAGGGGGATTTTTCCTAATGATTGGTTTGCCTACTATAGACAACTTTAATTAATGAAACACATCAAGTGCCAGAGCTTTTATATGTAACCTGCTACTGTCTTTTGAAGGTAATCTAAAATCAGAAGCTATTCATTTGAACTTGGAATTTATTCCATATATAAACAAGATTCTTTGTGTGCTATGCATGGGATTGAAGGATTGAAATCCAGCCTGTCTCTACATTTCCAGTTGCATTCACTCTGAGGGCTTGTCTTCACTACCATGCTAAATCAGCGCCACTGTCACTGATGCAGCAGCGTCGATTTAGCAGGTCTGGTGAAAACACACTAAGTCAATGGAAGAGTGCTTTCCCGTCGACTTCAGCACTCCACCTCAACGAGAGGCAGAAGCTATGTTGATGGGAGAGCATCTCCCATGGATATAGCATGGTGTAGACACTGCTTTAAATCAGTGTGTTACGTTGATTTAAATTTTGTAACTTGCATCACTTAACTAGTGTAGATCAACTTACAGTGTTCGCGTAGATAAGGCCTGACAGAATTTCACCTCACAAGAAAAGAAAAAAAGGAGAATGAACCTTTTCCAAAGCATGCACATTTGATCAAATGCATGGCCAGATTCTATTTGTTCCTGCACCAGGGGGCTTGGTGCCATAGGTGAGGGTGGTGAGGGGGAGGAGAGGAGATTCTTAGGGATCCAGTTACAGCTTTATGATTCTCAGATTTTCCCAACCCCAGCCCTACCCTAGAGTCCATCCTATGGGGCCTTACCCTAGTTGAGAATTCCCCAATGGGTGCCAGCCAGAGTACATCTCCTTTGCTTAGGTGGCACAAAGGAAATAGAACTGGGACTGGGAATCTAGCGCACTGTGTCTAGCTGGACTCAACACTAGTGTGTAGCCACCGTATGATGACACTGTGCTTTGGTGCTACTTATTAATAGTTCTGCAACCTGTTTAAATCAAACTTGGGGTTATTTAAAGGAAATATCATTAATTCCTCACTGATATGATTTAGTGTGCTATCATTTCAGAGGTGAAGAAAAGTACTTCAGTACATAAATTCTAGCTGTGAAAAGGAACGTATCCTCAGAACATTCAGCATTAAATTATGATTAGTAATTTACCAGTTGCTGGAATATAACTTCCTATACATATAAGTGGCTGGAAGAAGTTGTTTTATTCTTCTTAGTGAAAATCAAAGAAAGCAACAACTGGAGAAAGGCCATCTGGCAATCTGCTGCCTTTCACAAAGCCATTTTTTATCCTCATCAGAGAAGACAAAATACCTTTGAACAGGCAGACAAAAACTCATACATTATATACTAATACAGATAGACAAAATCATATTGCTTAATTTTTAATACAGTCCCAGGGTGCTACGTTTCACCCACAGACAGTAAGATTATATGTAAACTACTAAATGTGGTCACTGAATTTACTGGACTTTAATTTTCCCTTTTACAATGAGGTCTGAGCGGAATACATTCCTGCAATCTTTACTAAATTGTCTGTGACTGGAGTCATTTGTTCAAGCCATCTCCATCCACTCCAGTCATTGACATAATCGACATAGTAGTTTTTGAATAAGTGTATTCTGTATTTTCTTCACTTAGAAGAACACAGACCCCTCTAACAGCCGTGTGTCAAAGACAGAGCTGGGTGAATACTGGGAAAATTACTCAGGGTCAAACTGTGAGTGTGGCTGGTAGTGAGAAAAATGGGCATCAGTCTAACTATACGACAGTAAAGGAGTACTTATGGCACCTTAGAGACTAACCAATTTATTTGAGCATGAGCTTTCGTGAGCTACAGCCCGATGAAGTGAGCTGTAGCTCACGAAAGCTCATGCTCAAATAAATTGGTTAGTCTCTAAGGTGCCACAAGTACTCCTTTTCTTTTTGCGAATACAGACTAACACGGCTGTTACTCTGAAACCTATACTACAGTAAGACATTTTGGAAAGTAAAGATGTTGGCATGAATGCTATATGGTACCATATGTTGTCACTTTACAACTAGTTCCATAGGCCATTATGTGAAGAACCTTCAACATACTCCAAAGAATTTGGGTTGTTACCTCTACAGGATCCAAAATAAAAGGTCTGGTATGTGTGGGTGTGGCAGCGGCAGTGGGGGGCGGGGGGGAATTGTGAAGGGAAAGGTAGCAAATCTGTATTGCATACCATTGAATCAAGGAACTGGAAAGGACCTCAAGGGGTCATCTAGTCCAGTCTCCTGCACGCATGACATTGCTAAGTATTATCTAGACCATTCCTGACAGGTGATTGTCTAACCTGCTCTTTAAAATCTCCAATGACAGAAATTCCACAACCTCCCTAGGCAATTTATTGAAGTGCTTAACCACCCTGACAGGAAATTTTTCCTAATGTCCAACCTCAACTGTTCTTTCTGCAATTTAAGCCTATTGCTTCTTGGCCTATCTCAGAGATTAAGGAGAACAATTTACCTCCCTCCTCCTTGTAACAACCTTTTATATACTTGAAAACTGTTATGATGGCCCCTCTCAGTCTTCTCTTCTCCCAAATAAACAAACCCATTTTTTTCAATCTTCCCTCATAGATCATGTTTTCTAGACCTTTAATCATTCTTGTTGCTTTTCTCTGAACTTTTTCCAATTTGTCCACATCTTTCCTGAAACGTGGCACCCAGAACTAGACACAATACTCCATTTGAGGCCTAATCAGCGCAGAATAGAGCGGAAGAATTACTTTTTGTGTCTTGCTTACAACACTCCTGCTAATACATCCCAGAAGGACATTTGCTTTTTTTTGCAACAGTGTTACACTGTTGACTCACCTTTAGCTTGTGATCCTCTATGACCCCCAGATCCTTTTCCTCAGTACTCCTTCCTAGGCAGTAATTTCCTGTTTTGTATGTGTGAAACTGATAGTTCCTTCCTAAGTATAGTACTTTGTATTTATCCTTATTGAATTTCATTCTATTTATTTCAGACCATTTCTCCAGTTTGTCCAGACCATATAAGATCCCGATTCAGGAATCATAGAATGACAGAAATGTAGGGCTGGAAAGGACCTCAAGAAATCATCAAGTCCAGCCCCCTGCACTGAGACAGGACCAAGTAAACCTAGGGCATCCCTGGCAGGTGTTTGTCCAGCATGTTCTTAAAAGCCTCCAGGGATGCGGATCCGCAACCTCCCTTAGAAGCGTATTCCAGACCTTACCTACCCTTACAGTTATAAATATTTTCCTAATATCTAGCCTGAATCTACCTTGCTTCAGATTAAGCTCATTACTTCTTCTCCATGTCCACTGAAGGTAGGATAACAATAGATCACCTACTTGTTTATAAACAGCCCTTAACATATCTGAAGATTATGTCCCCACTAAGGCATCTTTTCTCAGACTAAACATGCCCAGCTTTTAACCTTTTCTTATAGGTTAGGTTTTCTAGACCTTTTATAATTTTTCTTACTCCCCTCCTGTCTGGACTCTCTCCAGTTTATCCACATCTTTCCTAAAGTGTGATGCCCAGAACTGGACACAGTACTGTAGCTGAGGCATCACCAGTGCTGAATAGAGGGACAATTATCTCCTGCATCTTACATACAACACTCCTGTAAATACACCCCAGAATGATATTAACCTTTTTCACAACTGCATCACATTGTTAACTCATATTCAATTTGTGATCCATGATAAGCCCCAGATCCTTTTCAGCAGTACTACCACCCCCTAGCCAGTTATGGCCCATTTTACAAATGTACATTTGAATTTTCCTTCCCACGTGAAGTACTTTGCACTTATCTTTACTGAATTTCATCTTGTTGATTTATGATCAATTCTCCAATTTGTCAAGGTTGTTTTGAATTCTCATCCTGTCCTCCAAAGTACTTCCAATCCTGTCCACCCTGGTTTCATCTGAAAATTGCATGAGCATATTCTCCACTCCATTACCCAAGTCAATAATGCACATAAGCACATGCCCAAGTACTTTTCTGAATCAGGGCCTAACTTGCTGACTTAAGTTAACAGTGATATCTGTAAAAAGAAAAGGAGTACTTGTGGCACCTTAGAGACTAACCAATTTATTTGAGCATAAGCTTTCGTGAGCTACAGCTCACTTCATCAGCTGTAGCTCACGAAAGCTTATGCTCAAATAAATTGGTTAGTCTCCAAGGTGCCACAAGTCCTCCTTTTCTTTTTGCGAATACAGACTAACATGGCTGTTACTCTGAAACCAGTGATATCTGTGACTAACATACTAAATCTTCACAAAGTTACATTCATCACCCCAGTTCTAACCCTTTAGTTCACAGTAGCCATGAGACAAAGGTAACATGAATGAATAAAAAGGCTAATGTCTTAGCCTGTTTGGGAATGGAGTAAAGTCATCTTAAGAATTTGAAAGCAAATTCATTTGAATCTTTAAAGTATACAAGTTATCCACATATTTTCCCATCTCCTACAGGGCCCTACTCTGAGTGCATACATTCTCTCCTTTTACTCTGTTTCAAAAGAATAATAAAAGGTTATTAAAAATGATATTAACAAAATGATAGGAGCAAAACAAAACAGAGATTGTCTAAGTGTAACAGAGAAAATGCAATTAAAAGTCACCTTCAGTTCCAGCACAGAAGACAGGACTTTTCTGTCCTTTCCCTCTGCTTGGAACTGAATCAAACTGAGGTTAAAATGCTGTCTCACTTTCACAAATTACCAGGAGGAGGTGGGAGGATGCCTCTTCAGCAAGCTCACTTCCATAAGAGCCAAGGGTCACTCCTTACTCCGTTTCCTCCCACACTACATTTACTAAATACGGTGTTTGTTCACTAAGTCCTGACTGGTTTTCAATAAGAAGTCTATAGCTACTACAAGCGACGCCACTAATTAAAACAGCAGAAATAGATTCCAACTTTTGTTTTCAGAAAAAAAAAATCCATAAAAATAACAACAAATTTCAAAGTATTTATTTCCTGCATATGCTTCAATATCCATAGTACTTTTTGACTTTCCCCCCCTATAAGTGCGCAATTTTTATAATAGACTTAAACGAATCTTTGGCTCTTTGCTGAATAATTTTAGCTTGTGTCATCCTGCTACCATCTACAAGCCCTTACCTGTGTCACTTAAAGTTCTCTGTGGGAAAGCCAAAGTAAACTCAAATTACCAGTCATACTAAATGTGTGCACCCTTCTGTGAATTTAGGGCTTTGGGGCTTTTTTCAGCCCATCAGACAAAGATCACCGAGGGAAACTTATCTGATGTCTGAACAAGCCAAGCACTAACATAACTTTAGAGTTCTCAGTATACACTAGCTGTAGCATGAATAAGGTATTATTTTCATCTCTCTGGATTTTGATTAGTGGAAATGAAAAATGTAGAGTTTTTTGGGGGATTTTTTGGCTGTATTGAACGGCAGCTTCTGCAGGTGTGACTGATCTATGATCTTAGCAGACATCCCACTTTCCATTTCTGAACTGCATGAAAAGCAGACTTCCACATGAAAACTCCTCCAGCACTAATACAAATAAGACTTATTTACAAACAATGGCTGAGACCGTATCTTATGCCCTGAAAAATGTTGCACCCTCCTTGTCCCTGCCTTGTCCACAAGTGTCCTCATCTCACCTTTGGGGACAGACACTGCATTTCCCTCACCTTGGAGCTTATGATCACACTGTTATCTTGTCCCTATCTCAGCAGCAGAGTTCAGGCACCTTTTCTCATGTCTGCCTGTGTTTGTCCCCACTAAATCACCAAATCTAATAGTTAGGAGCAAACTAAAGAGAAAATCACCTGGGCCCACACAGATTGAAACCAACCCCTGCATGGATGTGCAAAGACTGAGAACAGGGCATTGTCTTTCAACACCGGTAAGTACAGCTGACTGGGGCCAGTGGGGACAGCAGACTGCAGCCTTGCTAAGCTTCCCCAATTGCTGCCATGTTCTTGTGCATGGCTCTGGAGCCCTGAGGATGAATTCTGGCTAAGTCAGTGCAGCTCTTCCACACTTTCTCCAATTTACATGAGGGCACAAAGGTCACAGTCTAATCCTATCAAAACAGAAGTTATCTAGAATATAAACGAATCTACTGAAATTCAGATGGAAACACTGTAATACTTGTGCCTAGCTAGGCCTAACCTCTTTCTCTTTCAGCCTCTCTCCTTGGAAGTCTATGTAACTTGACCTACCAAGATATGGCCAGGGAAAAAGTGTTTCTCTGTGTAACCAAAGATCCGCTGTTTATAACCCTCTGCAGCTTTGTGAGCCCAGACAGCCTTCATTAGCACATTGCGCATTCCCTCGGCCATTGATTCAGATGTCAATGCTCAACTATAAATATTATTTCTAAGTTACAACATATTTGCTTAAACTCATTAATTCTTTTTAAAGCTCTTCTGCTTTGCATGGGTGAATTTCAAATATCTTTTATCCATTGCAAAAATACCTTTGATGTTGTGAAAGTTTTGAGAGTCTTTTACATGTTCTACACAAACCCTCAGCATCAAAGACAACTCAGGGGATCATACTATTTACCTAACGTGATCTTGGTACCTTATATGTTACCCCGTCTCTCTGGTGCTGCATAAGGCAACACAAAGGGAGAATCCCCAGCCCTATCAAAGGCAATAAAAAAAACTCAATTACTTCTCTGTGGCCAGCATTTCACCTGAAGTGTCTTATTAGAATTAAGACTAAGATTGAGGGCTGTCAGTTTATTGACTGATTTGTCAGGTGATACAAACACAAAATTAAACTTTTGATGATTTCTGATCCTGACTTCATTGTGAGTTTTGCTTGATTAAGAAACATAGAATTTGGCTGACAGAAAAACAGTTGTTATTCTGGGACAAAGGTGCCAGCCACCTCAGAGATGAATTTGCAATAGTAAATAAAAATTTCCAAAATGAAATGCACATACATATCCATACCCCACCCCCATTATTACTATCCCCTCTCTTCCCCACATACCCACACCTTTTTAATGGGGAAAAATAACACTTTTAAAATTTGCAAAATCATCTTTGCAGTGAACATTTTTGCAAAGCAAAGACTTATCATTTCACACCATTTTAATTATGTACGTAGGATGAACTAAAGAGTTAAAGAAGAAAGAGGATATTTTACTAGGGATAAAGAGAAAGCAAAGTATTTATAGGAATGCTTATAGAGAAAAAAGTGAATCCTTGTTACTCCTGGGAAAGGGGTAAAGAGGACTACTGCATACACTGTTTCTTACGGTATTTACCAGCATATGTACTCCTGTATGTCTAAATACTAGGGTTGAAGAACCGTATCCCCAAACGGTTCGTCCACTCATCTCGGAACATCCACCAATATGAACAGAAAGTGGAAATGCAACTGTTTCCTCATATGTTGAAGCATGACATGGCTAAGGCCTGGTAAACACTGCGGGGGGAGGGGGCGAGCTAAGTTGATCTAAGTTATGCAACTTCAGCTACGAAAATAGCGTGCTGAAGTCAACGCACTTAGAGCTACTTATGGCAGTATCTTCACTGCAATAGGTCGACTGCCGGCACTCCCTACGCTTCTCACTCTGGTGGAGTACCAGAGTTGACAGGAGAGCACTTGGCGGTCGATTTATTGCGTCTTCACTAGTCGCGATATATCGATCTCCACTGGATCGATCACTCCGGAGGTAAGTATAAACATGCCCTAAGTAGCATGCCCTATAGTCAAATCTTGTAAACCCAGGTGTAAGTTAAAGAGGACTTTGACAGTAGAAGGTAATAAACATCACATTTTTCCATATTCCTCTAGCACCATCAATTCCAGTAAGAGATCCATCATTCCATCTATTTAATGGTAAGAATGCAAGATGGTATTCAGAGGCACAAGCATATGTTAAATATCTGTCATGCTACAAAGACTGTGGATGAGTTGAAGCTAGCACAGAATCCATTCCAATGGATTATCTGGAAAAAAAACCTAAACCACCCTTATACAATGGGCAGTTTTATTAGTTACTAGTAGGGCTGTTGATTAATCATAGTTAACTCACACGATTAACTCAAAAAAATGAATCGCGATTAATCATAGTTTTAATCATACTGTTAAACCATAGAATAGCAATTGAAATTTATTAAATATTTTTGGATATTTTTCTACGTTTTCAAATATATTGATTTCAATTACACCACAGAATACAAAGAGTACAGTGCTCACTTTATATTATTTTTATTACAAATATTTGCACTGTAAAAATGATAAACAGAAATAGTATTTTTCAGTTCACCTCATGCAAGTACTATAGTGCACCCTCTTTATCGTGAAAGTGCAATTTACAAATATAGATTTTTTTGTTATATAACTGCACAACAAAACAATGTAAAAATTTAGAGCCTACAAGTCCATTCAGTCCGACTTCTTATTCAGCCAACTGCTAAGACAAACAAGTTTGTTTTCGTTTACAGGAGATAATCTGCCTGCTCCTTATTTACAATGTCACCTGAAAGTGAGAACAGGCGTTTGCGTGGCAATTTTGTAGCTGGCATTGCAAGGTGTTTATGTGCCAGATATGCTAAACATTCATATGCCCCTTCATGCTTCAGCCACCATTCCAGAGGACATGCTTCCATGCTGATGACACTCTTTAAAAAATAATGCATTAATTAAATTTGTGCCTGAGCTCCTTGGGGGAGAATTGTGTGTCCTGCTCTGTTTTACCCGCATTCTGCCACATATTTCATATTATAGCAGTCTTGGATGATGACCCAGCACGTTGTTCGTTTTAAGAACACCTTCACCACGGATTTGAGAAAACACAAAGAAGGTACCAATGTGAGATTTCTAAAGATAGCTCCAACACTCAACCCAAGATTTAAAAAATCTGAAGTGCCTTCCAAAATCAGAGAGGGACGAGGTATGGCACATGCTGTCATAAATATAAAGGGAAGGGTAGCCACCTTTCTGTATACAGTGCTATAAAATCCCTCCTGGCCAGAGGCAAAATCCTTTCACCTGTAAAGGGTGTGACGGGGCAAGGCCAGATGGCTATAGAAAAGTAGTGGGAGATATTAGCTCCAGGCTAAACAAATCCCTGGTACCAGGATAAGTGAAATGGCAGCTGCTCCAGGTCAATTAAGACATCTAGGGCCAATTAAGAACTTTCCAGAAGGCAGGGAGAATGCTAGGTTGATTGGGACACCTGAAGCCAAGCAGGGGTGGCTGAAACTAGTTAAAAGCCTCCCAGTTAGTCAGGTGAGTGTGCATGTCAGGAGCTGGGGGAGGAAGTTGCGCTGTTGGAGAGGCTGAGTAGTACACACCATATCAGGCACAAGGAAGGAGGCCCTGAGGTAAGGGTGAAGTGGAGCTTGAGGAAGTCAGGGCTGCTGTTGGGGAAGTAGCCTAGGGAATTGTACATGTCATGTTTCTAAAAGGTCAGCTACCATAGCTGATACTATTAGGGTCCCTGGGCTGGAGCCCAGAGAAGAGGGTGGGCCCGGGCTCCCCCCCACCTTTGCCCCTGATTAATCACTGAGACTGGGGGACAACAGAGACTGTGCAAAGAAGGATAACTTCTCCTCACCTCCCTCGCTGGCTTATGACAAAAATGGCTCAGTAGACTGTGACCCTTGTCTCTAAAGAAAGAAGGGTTACATGGAGGGTCACAGTGCTCCTCTGAGGGTAGCGAAATCCGCCAGGAAACGCGGGACCCACAGAGGCAAGGACAGAGCTTTGTCACAAGGGTTAAGAAGCTAAGGTAATCCTGCTGGCACCTGACCCAAAATGGCCAATGCGGGGACAAGATTCTTTCAAATCTGGAGGGGTGGGGGACAAAGGGTTTGGTCTGTCTGTGTGCTGCTTTTGCCGGGAACAGATCAGGAATGCAAGCCTTGCAACTCCTGTAAAGTTAGTAAGTAATCTAGCTAGAAAATGCATTCGATTTTCTTTTGTTTAATGGCTTGTAAAATAAGCTGCGCTGGAGGGAATGTATATTTCTGTTTTTGTGGTTTTTTGTAACTTAAGGTTTTGCCTAGAGGGATTCTCTATGTTTTGAATATGATTACCCTGTAAGATATTTACCATCCATTTACCATCCTTCTATTACCTTTTCTTTAATTAAAATTCTTCTTTTAAGAACCTGATTGATTTTTCATTGTTCTTAAGATCCAAGGGTTTGGGTCTGTGTTCACCTGTACCAATTGGTGAGGATTATCATCAAGCCTTCCCCAGGGAAGGGCTTGGGGGGGATATTTTGGGGGAAGGCATCTCCAAGTGGTCTCTTTCCCTGTTCTTTGTTTAAAACGCTTGGTGGTGGTAGCATACTGTTCAAGAACAAGGCAAAGTTTGTACCTTGGGTAAGTTTTTAACCTAATCTGGTAAGAATAAGCTTAGGGGGTCTTTCATGCAGGTCCCCATATCTGTACCCTAGAGTGGGGAAGGAACCTTGACACATGCTTTCAGAAGTCTTAAAAGAGCAATACTCCATTGTAGAAACTACAGAACCTGAACCACCAAAGAAGAAAATCAACCTTCTGCTGGTAGCATCTGACTCAGATGATGAAAATGAACATGTGTCGGTCCACAGTGCTTTGGATTGTTATCGATCAAAACCCATCATCAGCATGGATGCATATCATCTGTAATGGTGGTTGAAGCATGAAGGGATATATGAATCTGTGGCACGTCTGGCATGTAAATAACTTGTGACACTGGCTACAACAGTGCCACGTGAACACCTGTTCTCACTTTCAGGTGACATTGTTTACATTTGCAGGAGATAATGATGCCTGTTTCTTGTTTACAAACTTGTTTGTCTGAGTGATTTGCTGAACAAAAAGTAGGACTGAGTGGACTCATAGGCTCTAAAGTTTTCCATTGTTTTATTTTTGAATGCATTTATTTTTTGTGCATAATTCTTCAGTTGTAAGTTAAACTTTCTAGACACAGACTGCAATACAGTACTTGTATTAGGTGAATTGAAAAATACTATTTCTTGTTTTTACCATGCAAATATTTATAGTAAAAAAGAAATATAAAGTGAACACTATACACTTTGTATTCCATGTTATAATTTAAATCAATATATTTGAAAATGTAGAAAATATCAAAAAATATTTAAATAAATGGCATTCTATTATTGTTTAACAGTGCGATTAATCGCGATTAATTTTTTTAATTGCTTGACAGCCCTAGTTACAAGGTAGTAAGCAGAGAAAATAAAAAAACAGGAGAAATGAGACACACGGTCACTCAAATTTGGTTAGAGACGTTTCTGACAGTGTTCATATTTTCTCATTAGCAGATGGCTTAAACACTGGTAAGGGAATATTACACCCAGCATGACATCACAGCAGTGTAGTTCAAGAGTTTAAAGACTGGCTTGCTATAGCTTCAGGACTGGTGACTGGAGGGGAATAAAATAAAATGTTGGTCACACATGATTGGCAAGATAGAAAAACAGTTCTGAAAAAAAGCTTCATTTAAAAAAAAAAGATATGTCCTGGAAGGCTAGGGCTGAATGATTTGAGCAACTCAGGATATTTCTTGGCCAACATACAGGTGACAGATGTCTTCTGAATGGGTCAGCCAAACATAACAGAGGATAAGTTATTTGTACATGAAGGAAAAAGGAAAAGAAGAAAAGAAAGAAGAGAATGATAGCTAGGCCCATCATCCACTCTGTGCCTTTCCCATATTACTCTACTTAGAGGTGGGGCTTATCCTTTCTTACAGTCTTATACCAATGTTTGTCAGAAACAACATTAAGATGTAATCTGACAAGAAATTTTCCCTTGATTTCTTACTTAAACAACATATTTATACTGCTGCACAACTCTGGTTGCTGCAGCTATCAATGGTGCAGGTGTCCTGTTCTTCAGAACTTGTGCAACACAACAGATCATTTAGACCGAGCATACAGAAGACTTTGCTTATATTCTTCAAGACAACTATAAGGAACCCAGTTATTCTGGCTTTACTTAGTAGCATTCCTTCATTTGTTCACTGATGAACTAAAATATGTCTCGTGAGGACTCTAGATAATGTACAGATTTGATTACAAAAATCTGGCTCATTACTTTTGCTTATTCCTACTGTTGATACTAGCTGCACTAGAAGACAAAACACTGCTTGTGCTTGCTCTTTCCCTTCCATCTCTGGAGGACTCTGATAGCAGCATGCTGTACAGCCTGACACACACTTTGGGAAGTGCTTCCACCTCTTTCCTGTTTAATTTTGGCAATACAATATATTCTACAGGTCACTGACGTTAAGGACAATTTACTCACTGATTCTTGTGTTTAGTGTAGTCCTCTGTCAGTCAAAACTAACAGACAAGCACCAGTCCACCCAGAGAGACTTGTAGGGCAAAGTGATGAATCAGAGGGAGAAAGAATTGCTGCCATGGTGGCAGGCTGGTTGGCAGGCAGGCAGAGAAGCCAAATCTCCTTCTGGGAGAAGGAGCTGAGCCTCCAGCCCTACAGGAGGGTGGGGCGAGGGGGGGGGGAGTTGATTCGGAGCACGTCTCAGCTGAGAGAAGCCTGAGAGGAAGGTAAGGTAACTAGGACAGAATTTCCCTGTGGCTCCAAGGAGACTCATCTCCTGTCTCATCAGACACCCCCTTGTAGTTGCAAGCTGGAGATGTCCATAAAAGGAATTTTCCATGCTGTCTCTGCGCCTCCCCTCCTTTTTCATCATCCATATTTCTTAGTCTCTCCTAATTGTTTTTTTAATTCCTTCCTTCTTATGAAGAGGAGCTGGACAAAAAAGAAGAGGTTGGAGAAAAGACAGAATTAGAGCCAATGTCTGAGCTATGAATATCATTACATATTTCCAGTTCAGAGGGCAGAGATATCTACAAAGGAAGTGGTGCTTATACACTAGCCTTGACTGACAGACCTTTTGCCTTCTTGAATCTGAGTAGGTGGGGTCATAATGTTGTGGAGCAGATGACAGAAGAAGGACAGACAATAAAGAACAGATGGCCAACTAGAAGCAAGTGCCAGAATATATTTTGGAGTTAAAGAACCTGGTCCTCCTCCTACATCAGACAGTGTACGTGTTAATATCTCTAATACTAAATTTAGTTTTATTGTTAATGCCCACTGGCAATTGCAGGTGATGTAGGTAATTATGTATATATAAAGCTCAGCACTTTGTTTTCTGAGATAACTGTTCTAACTCACACAGGGAACTTTAAAATAAAATGTTCTTGCTTTTCAGTTTAACAATTTAAAGTTAGTTGTAAGTGGAAAAAAAAATCAGCTCTTAAGAGAGTTGTGGTGCTTCCTCCAGAGTCTGAGAGGAGCATAGTTCCCTTTTAAAAATTATTCTTCATCTCTTCGGAGCTCTGAAATAGGCACCCTCACCAACTCTCTGCTCCACAATGAGACATGCACATATTGGCATTGCAACAGCAGGATGAAAACAGGTGGTACGTGGAAATGTAGGTCATCCCCACCTCCACATGACATTACAGGCTAAAAGGACATTTGTTGGGGTATCTGAAATCCAGCCCTAATCATTTCAGTTGAATTGCCTTCTCATAGATGAAGTAAATCTGGGATGAGTTAAAGCACAAAACGATAAGAGTGAGAGTATCATTCTGACATAAGGATTTGGTATTGAAATTTGATAGTACTGCTGCTAATTGACATGTGTCAAAGAAAATAATCTGCATGATATTAAAACATCATGTCAGGAATTGACATGCCTTCAAGTGCAGAGATCTGTGGAACAGTATAAAGGTTCTCTTTCCCAAATGCTCAGTATCAAACATTTCTGTTACTCCTGAAAAGTCAAAAGCTAGTGACTGTCCTCTGCTGAAAATGAAATATATATATCAGTTGCATACTCGCTTGGCTGCAGACCAGTAAAAAATTACTTGGAATGGGGAATGTACAGGTCATCAAAGTATGTAATGTAATAACTGAGTTGATAAGAGCAAGCACTGATTTTTCAGATTCTAGAAAGAAGTCCTTGGGAAAGAATGCTGCTCGCTCTGTCACAGTAGGATATCTTGCTCACAGCTAATGGTTTATGTAGTCAAGGTTCTTCTTACGAAGCCTCCAGGCTCCTTACATCTATTCTGATGATGAAAAGAAGGCTTGATAAACCTGATTCTGATCTCATTTACACAGGTATAACTCTATAGATTCTAGCGGTTACTCTTGATGAACGCTAGTGAATCTGAGATCAGAATCAGGCCCAACGAAACTAAATTGTGTATTGAAATTCTGTTTTATCCACTTGGATAAAATGACCGGGAAATTCTATTCACAATTGAATGAGTCTTGGAGAGAAAATTATGACAAAATACTCAAGGTAACTTCAGTGCACCACAGCCCTAAGTGAAGAAATTTAATTGACAGTGCAAAATCTGATATGACATTAATGAAAGGCAGGAAATGACAAGGTGTGCTCTGCCAAATACAGAGTTTATCCACTGCAGAAGAACTTGATCCAGTTACTGTTTTAGATGCAAGAGCACACAAATGTTTAAGGATTTCATGGAAGGATTAAGGTGTTTTTTTTAATGTTGGGTTTCATAAGTTATTGTCATCTTCCACTAAATGTTTTTCCAAGAGAAAAAAAAGTTCTCCCTTAAGTTAGAAGCAGCATGAGTTATGCAAAGAATAAGGATCCCTGCTTGGAAGTAATTCCTGCTCTATTTATAAGAATACCAGTGAATAAGGTAAGGTCTGAAAAAATATTCAGCAGCCTCAAACTTGCATTTTCAATGACCAAAAGGAATTCAAACCTCAACTTTTCAATTCTGTTCCAAATCTAGAAACAATGGCTCAGATTCTGTCAAGCAGACAGCTGTCCGGGGCAGCTGGGAGAGTCTGAGGGGGGAAGCGGATTAAATTTGGATCACTAGCTATGTACCCTAAAGGGCTTTATACCACTGAGAATGGGCAGAGGAGGCTTGTGCTCAACACTGTGCCCACATGTCCTTTCCTCCATTCAACGTGCTCCCTCAGTACCATGGGAAGCTGGCATCGGAGACAGCTCTGACACCTTTGTGCTAGGATGATTCTCATCTCCTTTTCACTTCTCCCAATTCTCTTGGGAAACACAGAGGGGCCAAAGTCAGAGGACAGAATCTGGCCCAGTGTTTTGAGTGGTTTCTAAATGCCTCAATTCTCCCAACCTTGCAGTTGATATTGCAGCTCTGAAATTTCTGGGAAGTCCAGCAAATATAATGCTGAAAGTCAGTACAAGACAATGGGCTAGATTCTGCTATTGAAGTTAATGGGATTACTTTGGATTTATGCCAGTGTAACAGGTAACAGAATTTGTCCCTACAATCAAATGTTCCACTCGAACCTGCAGAAGTCAGCTCCAGTTCTAACCTGCAGAAATACCAGGGAAATGAGTATCAGGAGGTTAATATTGTTGAAATGGATTTGCCCTTTGAACAGCATGTTTGTTCTTATATATTTTGTGAATTATGAGCATCTTGGAAGTCTTCACAAAATAAAAACATTTCAACTTGCTAATTAACTCTGGATGTGTGACCGCTGCATACATTCTCAATCAGAATATCAATCTTAAAACATTAAAAAAACAAGCTGACTTTCTTATGAACTTGGTATAAGTGGAATTTATTACCAGGTCACCAGTGGAATGTATTTGCACAAGTCATATATCCTCTCCTAGGGGTAGCATGGCTAGACGTTGAAGCATTATCTATTGTGCTTCTAAAATTACTTCCAGGATATTTTACCCTAGAAGGGGCAGACCTTAGTATTCTACAGAAAAACACTTATGTTTAACTTTGACTATTGGTAGTTTAATGTAAGGGTTATCAATATATAGACATTTCCATGGTAAAAGATATAGGTCGTGGAGATAATGACAGTGCACCTTTTGGTCTTACTTTGGTGAACACTTAGTCACACAAGTAGCCCATTTACTCCAATGGTGTGAGGAAGGGTTACACAATTGGACTTTATGGAGTATTTTGCATATTCAATATGCTGTCTGATCACTCAGTAATTATACCTCACAGCACTCCTCTGTGGTAGGTAACTATTTCGCTCCTGGAGGAACTGATACACAGAGATTAAGTAACTTGCCCCAGATGATGCAGTAAGTAGATGGCACAGGTTAGAATTCAAGTAATTGTTTGCTTTCAGCCTGTGCTCAGTCCATTAGGTCATGTTATCTAGAGTGATAGTAATGGTGATTATATCTATCTGGAAGACGTCCCGGTATAATAATGGGAAACTTTCAGACATAGAGGAGTATTGCTTGCCATCTGTGCATATCGGACATACCTTTCCACCATTTAGGTTCAGTTGCTGACAACCTAGCTGAAGAAAGGACCTAGTGTCCACCTAATCCCTCAACCTTAATATCACTCTAGACTTTTCTCGCGTTGCCTGCCCACCACAAGACTCTCCAAACCCACCTTCCGGTGCTGGTTGCCCTTTGGAAGGGGCATCTCTGTTTCCTGCTCACTTGCCTGCATTGATCATTCTCAGTTCTCAAATGAATCTCAGAATCCTTTTTTCCTGACTTCAGCAGTGCTTCAAAGGAGGCACCACAAGAGCCATCATGACAGATTCTGAAGCACATCACATCACTCTATAGGACACAGCGAAAATAGTTGAACCTGAATGTATGTAAAGTCTACATAAGGATTAACATATCATATCTTCTCCATTGACTCTTTGCCCAGTGGAGACGGTTAGGTATTGGGTATCAATTTCTTGCACAAGACAGACCTGTTTCATGTAACCCAACTAACTGCATGAAAAATACCTTTTAAATATTTGTACATGTTTCTGCAAAAGACTAGGGAAATATATATTTCAGTTAAAGTAGATCAGAGAGTTTTTCCTATGCAGCTGTAGTGTTAAGGGGATAAGTCTCTAGCTTAGAAGATCAGAAAAAAATATTTATCGCATTTCATTGTACAGTACCTAGCATATTATGAATTCACAGTCATGGCTCTTGGAGACCATCAATTACCACATAACACAAACATTACATCTAAACAATCCTGATAGGACTTGTTGTTTAGGCCCCACAGTTCCCTCATAACATTAAGGCAGCTACTGATATCCTTACTTACTGTTAGTACTACCTTCCCCTACATGTTAGTCCCAGTGGATTCAATTATTCATGGAGTAAGGTGTTATTCAACACAGTAAGGGTGACAGAATCTGACCCCTAAAGCACAGTTCTGTGTTTGTTCTGAAATTCTAAGATTTCTAAAAAATATAATTATCTGATTAGTGGTAAGAAGAGGTGTATAATTTTCCAGTCCCACTCACTTTACCTTCTTTTATTAAGCTAAATTGCTTGTGTGGTAAGGACATTAAAAATTAAGAAAGAGTGAGAAAGGATTTTGTGGTTCCCTGAGACAACCTGTTGATAAAAAGCTACAAATTGCAGTTTCATTATATGAGAAATGAATTCCCATATGTGCTGACAGAGCTCAGGCAGGAGTTACTGGGGTCTAACTACATAAAGGGAGAGAGCTTTTGTCTGGACTAATTGAAGTGAATTAGATTACAAGATATCTGTCTGTGGAATGTCTACAGCCAGAATTGCTAACAGAAATACTATTTAGAGAATAGCAGTTGTGTGGTACATACCATTGGCAAGGACATGAGATCCCTAGGGTGCTAGTTTGTGACGACTGATTGTAAAAAAAGATACACCTTATTTTGTTTCAGTGCGCATGTTGTCCAAGAATGTAGTGAATGAACAGTATACAAAAAACAAAAAAACAAAAAACAAGAAAACTGAGAGCTAAAATGTTTGTCTCCAGGCCCACAAAAAACCTGGGCCAAATTCTACTCTCTCTCAGACTGACTTCATTGAATTTCGTGCAGTTTTTACATGCATCACCAACATCAGAATTTGCTCCCTTTAATAGCATCTACACCTGTCAAGGTTCCTTCCCCACTCTGAACTCTAGGGTACAGATGTGGGGACCTGCATGAAAACTTCCTAAACTTACTTTTACCAGCTTAGGTTAAAACTTCCCCAAGGTACAAATTAATTTTACCCTTTGCCCTTGGATTTCCACTGCCACCATCAAACTTTATCTGGGTTCCTGAAAAAACAGAGTTTGGACATGTCTTTCCCCCCAAAATCCTCCCAACTCTTGCACCCCACTTCCTGGGGAAGGTTGGGTAAAAATCCTCACCAATTTGCATAGGTGACCACAGACCCAAATCCTTGGATCTTAGAACAATGAAAAAGCATTCAGTTTCCTTAAAAGAAGACTTTTAATAGAAGTAAAAAGAAAAGAATCATCTCTGTAAAATCAGGATGGTGAATACCTTACAGGGTAAATAGATTCAAAACATAGAGAATCCCTCTAGGCAAAACCTTAAGTTACAAAAAAGACACACAGACAGGATTATTCATTCTATTCAGCACAGCTATTTTCTCAGCCGTTTAAAGAAATCATAATCTAACACATACCTAGCTAGATTACTTACTAAGTTCTAAGACTCCATTCCTGTTCTGTCTCCGGCAAAAGCATCACACAGACAGACACAGACCCTTTGTTGTTCTCCCTCCTCCCAGCTTTTGAAAGTATCTTGTTTCCTCATTGGTCGTTTTGATCAGGTGCCAACGAGGTTACCGTTAGCTTCTTAACCCTTTACAGGTGAGAGGATTTTTCCTCTGGCCAGGAGGGATTTTAAAGGGGTTTACCTTTCCCTTTATATTTATGACAACACCGCATAACAAAAGTGAACCCAAGAAGAATCTTTGCCAGTGGGGATGCTCAAATAGTGTAGCTTACAGTAAGTTTTATTAATAAAATTTTATAAAATCTTTTTAAAAGCCCAATATGAATAGGAATATTCTTTCTTAAAATTCAATACAAAAAGTATTTTGGGATTTAATCTCCACTTGCAGTCCGCATTGTGCTAGTGCGTGAGAACTAAAGGGACGTTAAACAAAATATATACCCAAACTTCATTTTTAATAGTGTTATTAGTATACTAATACCTTGCTGAATCTGGCCTATATTGTATCTAAGCACATGCCTAATTTTCAGCACAGGAGTAGTCTTCAATTTAGGCACATGCTTAAATATCTTGCCAACCTGGCACCAGACTCTCCCTCACTTGTGATTTTCAGGTGGGTTTAAGAATCCCTAAGAAGGGTTTGGGCAATCCCTACTCTGATGAAAAGTGCCTGGAGAACATTCCTGGCCTGGAACAGTTCTCAGGTTACTGGTGGGTGCTTCCTGGGCACTGCAAAACCCATTGGGCACCCCCATCTGCATGAACAGGTGTCTCAGGTATACCAAATTAAGCTGAATAATCTGACTGCGTTTGAATGGGATGGCACTCCTGGCTCCCACTCCCCAAGTCCTTTCAGTATAGTCCTATATTCCCTCACCCTGGGAGGGGTTAAGGCTAGCGGTACTGATCACGAAATGGCTCACCTTGGAGCTTGCCAAAGCTATCCTGCCCAGCCGCTATACTTGAGTCTGCTGTCTTCTTCTAGGATCTGAGTGTGACCTTCTTGAGGGCAGCTGCCCTAAAGCTTTCTAGAGTCTCTCTTGGGAACAGTAGAGTTGCTCTCTGCTCTCTCCCACAACTGCCCAGCAACTGTCTGGACTGGAATTTCCTGTTTTTAAACTCTTGTTACATCCAACATGACTGACAGGGCCAGAGAGGGGGCCCAGCCCTGCCCAGAGCAGCTCTTTCAGTCCTTTATCTCCTGTGTGGAATTTATATACCCCGTCACATGATCATTCAGAGATAATACATTATATTTTCAGGTCTCATCTGAAAGACACTTACTCAGTAACCTGCCTGGTACTCAGGCACTCCGTTACTATGATGATGAGAACAGTATAAGACCTTTGAGAGTACAGAATAGAATTAAGCACTCAGACTACCTTGGAAGCATAAAAGTGTCCCCCCCTCACTGAGATTTGAAGGAAGCCCATCAAGAAAGGGAGAAATTCTGGTTCCACTTAAATCAAATGGGAGTTTTAAGACTGACTTTAATGGGGCTGGGATTTCACCTTAGATTTTTCAGACCTGAAGCTTAAGGCTTGTCTATATGGAGACTTAGTGCAAACCAAACCGGGATGTGAATCTATAGCACACCAAGTAGCCCCGTAAACCTTGCTGCTGTGCACTAACAGTCCTGTAGTGCACCTTGATCTACTACTTACAGCATGTCAAAGCACATCTGGAAACCTTTTACTGCAGGGTCCGCACAGCCACTTAGGCTACATCTACACTACATGCCAGTGGTGGTCGCAGCACGGAGTGCACATGTAGCTACATGCCGCAGTGAAAAGCCTGCTGCATCTGCAATGCGGTGTGTAGCTACAGGTGTCAGTGAAAGGCACTGGCAGAAGGGAGGCTTCTGCTCCTCCCCTCCCCCGCCCCACTGCAGGAGTCTTTCCTTGTGGATGGGAAGGTTCCAATAGCAGGGAGCAGCCAGAGCCTTTCCCTGCGACCAGTCTTTTCCTGCCTCAGGGAAAGGCTCCAGTAACGGGGAGACAGTGGGACACTACACTGCTAAAAATTGCAGGCGGGGAGGCAAGACTTGGGCAGGTAGAGAGCTGCGTAGGGTAAATACTTGCAGATATATCCACACACTTCAGGAGCGTCTTTACTCACCTAAGTCATTCCCACCCCCTGCAATTTATACCCATGTTAGGGAGGCTACACGTATAGGTACTTTACACACCACTAAAAGAAGCATGCAATGTAGATGCACCCTCATGATGGTTGCATGCAGTGCATGCCTTAGCGTGCAGAAGCTTGTGTGCTGTGGATTCACACCCTGGCTTGCTGCACACTAAGTCTCCATGTAAATAAGTTTCATTATCCAAGCTGAATAAAGTACAAAAATTAAATAGCAAGTTTACCTGGAAATGGAGCAAGGTAAATTAAAAGTGGAAAGTTTAACAGATCTAAGCTACGTTATTTGCATCACAGGTAAGTTAAAGAATTTTTTTAATGGAATTTTTACCTTGAGAGTGCCTTTTTCAGGATACTTAGCTCTGAGCACATGGCAGTTGAATAACTGTGTTGATACTAGCCTTTTTATGCAAGGCTAATATTTGAGGGTTTTTTATTTTTTTATAAACCAGAAATTAATTACCCAGAGATAGGATAACATTACTAGTAACAAATGAAATACAGTTATTGCTGTGCTCATTCAGCAGAGTTGGTTTTGGCATGTTAATTTCAGCTAAAGCTTGAATAAATGTATTTTATCTATTTTTGGACTTGTTGTGCTACGAGCCAATTTTAAACCATGGTTTAGCCTAAACCATGCTTATGGAATCTTAGAACACTCCTCACTTGTGGGACAGGTTCACACATAATCAATCTATTCAGGGTCGGAGAGCTTAGAGCAGAATAGCTGTTTCATAAAACATCGGACTCTTAACAGAAATCTCAGTTGATGCTTCCTAGTAATTGTTATCAAAAGTTGAAATCAGCTGGGAAAAATAAATGATAAAATAAGATTAATCACTTATTTTTCACTATGATTCCTCACTGTCAGCCCAGGTGCAGTGGCTGTGACTAAGTTTAAGTGGGGCAGAATGGCTGGGTCAAAGGCCAAGATGCAATACTACCAATCCAGTCCACAGCCAACATGCCTCCTCCCTACTGCAAGCAGGCATCTGCTTTCCAACTTCTTCCCCACTCTCTCTCAGGTGGGTGGCGATGATGGAAGTTGGGGCTGCTGGGATGCAAGAGGGTAGTGCTCACTCTTAGGTGAAGGACTCATGGCTAAACTTTTCTTCCATGCTCACTGGTCCTGGATCAGGGCTTAGAATCTCATGATGCTAGTAACAGCTATTAACAGAACACAAAAAGTTTGTTAAGAAAGGGAAAAAAACAAAACGACAAACCTCTAAATCCTAGCTTTTGAATCCCAGTATTCCCCACACTGAAATCAAGTCTGAGGGCAGTGTACATCTTATAAGCCGGCAAAAAAGATATAACTGAGTAGGTGCAGGGCCAGCCTTAGGGGTGGGCGACCACCAGGGTGCCATGGTCAGGGGGGTGCTATGGTCAAGAGGCAAGCAGCGGGGCCTGGGGTGCAATGCGGTGGGAGGCAGCAGGGACCAGGGGCAATGTGGGGGAGGTGAGGCAGCGAGGGCCAGGAGCGCCAAAATACAAGTTTGTCCAGGTCACCATTTTCCTTAAGGCCAGCCCTGAGCAGGTGAAGGGAATAGCAATGATCCCTAGTTCTTATTCCACAGGCCATATATGGACAGATAATAGGAGTTATGTATTTTTATTACTGTTGAGGTTTTTACCCACGAAAGCTTATGCTCAAATATATCTGTTAGTCTTTAAGGTGCCACCGGACTCCTTGTTGTTTCAGTGTCTAGAGACTATCTTGAGAGTAAGGGTGGTTTTCTGGTTATGGTTCAGGTACTGAACTGGGACTCTGGAAATTAAGGTTCATTTCCCAGCTCTGCCATGGATTTCTTGTGTGACCTTGGGCAACTCTTTGTCTCTCTGTCCCTCAGTTCCCCATATTGTAAAAAATGGAAATACTTAATTTTTCCCAACCTAATTGCTTTGTCTCATTTAGACTGTAGACTCTTTGGGACGGGGACTCTCTCTTACAATAAGTTTGTAGACAGCTTGGTCCAGTGGGGTTCTGATCATAGCCATGGGGCGCTGTTTTATAAATAAATCATTCATACTTAATGGACCACAAAGAAGAGCTAAGAAATGGCATAAAATGGAGAATGAAAAGCCTTCACCAGAGGAGAAAGTGGTCTAGAAGACATAACTAGATTGTGCTCCCTATTATATACAGCACATTAATTCCCTCAAAAAACTAGTGATAGAGAGACTTGGGTTCTGAAAACTCCAACACAGTATTGACAGTTAGACTGCCAGGAATGTTATACAGGAATGTGTGCAAGTAGTAGGAATGTTCCATTGTCATTATTCTATTGTTTTCATTAACATTTATACTGTGGTAACACCCAGAGAGCCCAATCAGAATTGTGCCCTTTTATAGCAGCTTCATGGCTATTTGGAAATTCCACAATTGTCTCTATGCTGCATGCCATAGCTATTTGGAACTTCATAGTGGCAACTATGAAGAACTCCCACCCTCCAGCTCCAAAAGCACTACTGCCTGAGCTAAAGATTTTATGTCAGATGTCAGCAGTATAGGGCCTATGTCACACAGTCTAGCCATTCTTATTCTAGCCAAAAGAGAGTGATTTGGTATAGATATTAAAGTTCAATAGAGTGTACACACACAAGCCCTACCTGAATTGTGGGGTGACTGTCAAATAATTGCAGCTGAGCTGTGAACAAGAAATGGAAAATTGCAGAAAAGTAATAATGGACCTTTATTAATTGCGCTAATTTGGGAAAGCTGGTCACTGCAGGGCGGGAATGACTGTTAAAATGTACCATATATATACACACCTGAATTCAGCATCAGAACTGTGATGGAAACCAAATGTTGCAGGATCCGCAATTTCCGCAGTATCGCAAATTAAGTTGGGCCTTACCCCTACATATGTACGTACACACACACACACACACACACACACCCGCCTAGAGAGAGTTATTCCTCAGAATGCGACAGTGATTTTTCCTCATTAATTTTAATAAATATAGATCCTCCTACTGCTCTTGAAATGAAACCATGAAGTACTGCAAGGGATTTTGCACAGCGTATCAACACCTTTTCAAATGAAAAATAAACATAAGTGTTTCATCCTCTACTGATTCAATATTTCTTTACTTCCAGCACTGTAAATCTCTTAAAGCACTTCTTTTGAGCCCAATCCCTTACCTGTTTCTTATTTTGAACTGTCGGCCCAAATCCTGAAAATCTGCAGTCCCCACCGCATTTCAGTGGGAGTAGTTGGTACTCAGCACCTCTCAGGATTTTGCCCCTTGTCTGAATAGTCAAGTTTTTTTATTATAGGCCACTTCACTCTTACTAACAGCCTATGGTATGATTTAAATATTTCTGCAGAACTGAAATCCGGAGGATATTGCATCTGAAGTACATAGAATTACATCTGATTCAAGTTACACTTGTCTTTGTGCATAATTATTTTGGGTCATCCACAGAGATACAACTTTCTAACTTAGATATTTGAAAGAAGAGAGTCTATCTCACTTATAAAGATGAAATTACTACCATTGGATTTTTCACATCCCAAATTCAAAGCTCGCAACTTTATCTCATGAATATATGGAAACTTCATCATAGTTAAAAATGCAGGACCAGATTATGTGCCTACCTGGGTAGTGCAAAGGGTTTGAATTTTGGCCACAGCTGCCTGGTTGAGAATCCCTTGCTAGGGAGAAGGTTGACTGTTAGAGCCAACTCCTGTGCCAGATGCCCTCACCCACCCCAGCAAAATTCATAGAGTTTAGGGCCAGAAGGGACCACCAGGTCATCTAGTCTGACATTTTGAATATCACAGCCCACCGTCACCAACTAGCACCTGCATAGTAAACCCAACAACCAAAATTAGACGAAAGCATTACATCCCCCAAGAGACTAGACTATTATGTGCCACAGGCAAAGAATAGGAGGGACCGAGGTAAATAATGTTTAAGAGGAGGAAGGGGCATCGCTGGGGGGTGGGAAAGGGCACAACTCCACCAATTCACAGCTTACGTATGGCTCGTTGGTGACCATATCCAACTGCTGTAATCAAAGAAAGCTGCTCTAACCTGACTCAAGGAAGCTTGAAAATCCAGGAATCATAGTCAGCAGCCTGAGGGCCCCCCACCCTGCTCTGTACAAGATGGATCATGACACAGGACAGAATCTGTCCCACAGTGCCACTGTTTATTTCTGCTCACCATATACTGGACTTTGTTTCCCAGTGCCCCACGTTCTGATGAAGAACCACAAAAATGTGTTGCACAGAACACCCCAGGGATTAGAAGGATTGTGCTCACTGCCCTATCCCTTCAGGGGTGCAGTATGCACTTCCCTTCAAAGCTGGCCTGTGCTGGAGCACCCATGGAAAAAAAATTAGCAGGTACTTAGCACCCACCAACAGCCAAGCTTCCCTTCTTCCCCCCCACTTCTGCCCACCAGTGGCCCCTGCCAATCAACTCCTCCCCCTCCCTCCCTCCCTGCACGCCACGGAACAGGAGGAGCTGGGAGGGAGAGGAGGAGATGGGATGGGGCGCGCTCATGGAAAGGAGGCGGGAAGAGGTGGAGCCTGGGGCTGAGTGGGGGAAGCCAGCACCTATGCACTGTGTAGTCCCTATGATTAGGAGAGTAGGGTGAGCGCAATTGTGATGGGGTAGGGCAGAAGGGAGGCTATTTTCACCATCCAGCACCCCACTCAGGGGCCCTCAACAATCCTACTGAATGCTTATACAAATTCCAATGATATATTTCTCTTTTCCTTTTTGCAGTTATGTTCCCTCTGAACACCTATCACCCAAGCAATATATATGATCAGGAGCTATTTTAAATCTCTTTTAACATCCCAGTTTTATTCCTGTTCATGGTACTGGAAAGTGACTATTAAAAATGCCATCATCTTATTCAACAGATTTGCTTCCAGTGTGTATTTAAAAACAGAGCCAAATTATTTGTTACAAATATGTTAGATGACAAATTCAGCCCTTTTCCCCATTCATGAATAGTTTGCAGACCTATCTTGATTCGGTATTTAGTATTCACAAACATTCACTAAATAGTTATGCCAACAGATTGCAGCCTAGGTAGTGTCATGAATTGTTCACTTTGACTATTTAGTACACAGCTATTCGTGGTTTCTGACTGGCCCCCTCTGTCACATGGTTTGTTTCTCCTCCCTGTTTGAATGACTGCAACTTTGCAAAGAAGAGAACAAATACTAAAAAGGATGAATTGCAAATAATGAATAGCAAATCCCCCTGTTCATGGATGAATACCCTTGTCCTTTTGTGAATATGGCTATTTGCAGAAAGACCAGCCATTCCCCAAACATCTGAGTGAACAAGGATCTATTATCATGAATGTTTGCAGATAGGAAATAATAAGGGGCATGAATGTGGTGGAACGAGATTACTGACTGGAACTGGCATGAATGTTTGAACACAGTTAGCCATATTTGCCCAGCTCTGCTTCAGTTATATCTGTTTAACATCTGTGGCAGATTTGTTTGTTTGTTTTCACACCTGCAAGGCCAAGACAACGGAGAGAGGGGGGGAAATAGGACGGTATTTTGGCTGAAGCATCATTAATCAAAAATTGTTACCTAACCTCCAAATTATGCCTTCAGTTACACTTATACAACCCTAGTAGAGAGTCTCAGTTATACTTGTGCTATCTAACTGAACTCAGTGTGGTTGCACAGGTGAGCAGGGTATTGCCTGCAGAATCTTTATTACTGGTGACGATGAGTGAAAAGGAAAGCCAGCTTGACTTCCAGATCCCAGAGGGAGTTTGCAGGACTGAAGGAAAAAAACCCTCCCCCTCCCACACACACACTTTTAGCTTTTAAACTGTGTAAGTCTGTGAGCTGGAAATAACTGAGGTACAATGAAGATGGAACTCCAGGATGCTATTTGCACAGAATTTACAGAATACAGCTACACTTTAATGCACAGATTTCATTTTAAAGTAAAGTACACAAAGTAGGTCACTGGAATTCTTCTGCCCACTATGCAGATAGAAATTCAATTTGTCTTTGTAACTGCAATGCAGCCACTACTACAGCCTGTGGGTGGGACCTTGTGCATCTCCTCCTACTGGAGGTTTTGAGCCAGTGGCACAGAGCCACTGACACAATCCATCATTTCTCTAGGCAGCCCAACCGCCTCTTTGTGCACTGCTCCAGATCATGCATGATATTGATTGTCAAGTCCCTCTGTAGGTCAGTCAGTAGCCTAGTCCCTCAGCGCAGCAAGAACACAATGGAGCCCTATGGCCCCTTTATACCAGACACACCTGTGTAAATGGGCTAAAGGACAATCATATGTTCCCTATCCTGGAGCATATCCCCTGTGCAGGAGGCATTTCTGCCACCTTCCCATCAAAAAGTGCACCGGGATCTGTGGCAGACCATAGGTAGAGTAGAGGCTGGAGGGATCATGGCCAGGGCAGAATTGCACACTGTGATTCTTCACCACAACAAAGCCCCACGGGGGCCACCAAAGCAGGGGTGAAACTTTAGGGTATTGCCAAGCATGCGCCCGGGGCCACGCTGGCGCCCATATCCTTTGTACAAGGGGAGAACAAGACACTTCCCTTTCATCTCTGCACTGGCACCTACACCATGATAGAGATTAACATGGCTTAATATTTCTATTGTCTTTCTGGGCTTGCATGCCCTGTGAAACGGTCACAGTGCAGAATTGACTTGAAAGCATATTCCCATTCTGATTTTGGATAGGATTTTTTTGAAAACCTTCAAATCATACAACCGTAGGACTGGAAGGGCTCCTGAGAGGTGATCTAGTCCAGTCCCCTGGACTCATGGCAGGACTAAGTATTATCTAGACCATCCCTGACAGGTGTTTGTCTGACCTGCTCTTTAAAATCTCCAATGATTCCACAACCTCCCTAGGCAATTTATTCCAGTGCTTAACCAGCCTGACAGTTAGAAAGTTTTTCCTAATGTCCAACCTAAACCTCCCTTGCTGCAATTTAAGCCCATTGCTTCTTGTCCTATCCTCAGAGGTTAAGGAGAAAAATTTTCCCTCCCTCCTCCTTGTAACAACTTTTTACGTACTTGAAAATTGTTATCATGTCCTGTCTCAGTCTTCTCTTTTCCAGACTAAACAAACCCACGTTTCTTTTTCAATCGACCTTCATAGATCATGTTTTCTAAACCTTTAATCATGTTTGTTGCTCTTCTCTGGACTTTCTTCAATTTTTCCACCTCTTTCCTGAAATGCGGCGCCCAGAACTGTACACAATACTCCAGTTGAGGTCTAATCAATGTGGAGTAGAGCGAAAAAATTACTTGTGTTTTGCTTACAAACACTCCTGCTAATACATCCCAGAATGATGATTTCTTTTTTGCAACAGCATTACATTGTTGACTCATATTTAGCTTGTGATCCACTATGACCCCCAGATCCCTTTCCTTAGTACTCCTTCCTAGGCAGTCATTTCACAGTTTATATGTGTGCAGCTGATTGTTCCTTCTTAGGTGGAGTACTTTGCATTTATCCTTATTGAATTTCATCCTATTTACTTCAGACCATTTCTCCAGTTTGCCCAGATCATTTTGAATTTTAATCCTATTCTCCAAAGCACTTGCAACCACTCCCAACTTGGTCTTATCCTCAAACTTTGCAAGTGTACTCTTTACGACATTGTCTAAATCATTCATAAAGATATTGAACAGAGCCAAATCCAGAAGTGATCCCTGTGGGATCCCACTTGATATGCCCTTCCAATTTAACAGTGAACCACTAATAATTACTCACTCTCTCTCTCTCTCTCTCTCACACACACACACACACTCGCTCTGTCTCTGAATGTGCAACTCATACAAAATGCTCTTTCGAGTGAATTAACCCTCTCCCTTCTCTCTTTTTGTGTCTTTTTCTGTGATCTACAACATGCTGGCAATTCATTCAGTTTCATTGTCAGGGTTTCCCAAATACCTACCTTTACATATTTTTCTCATTCACATTGGAATTTTTAGAATTTAATGGACACAGTGGAAGAAACAAAAACACAAAAGTCGTCGGAGGTTTAAAAGCTCACATGGAATTATCTGATTTAAGTTCTTCTGTACAATACAATTACAAGTTCTGTACATATTACTTTTGGTATCATTCAAATATATTTATTGGCAAAGTATCTAGTATCTCCCACACCTAACAATGTTGCTGAACTCAAAGTTTGTTAAAATATTCCTCTTCATTTTTTCTCTTTATGATACATATTCATTCAGGATTCTCTAGCTAGAAGAGAGAGAATTAAATAATGGATAAAAATGCTCTCGTTTTAGGAAAACAGATGCCAGGCTAGTATGCATTTACTTGTTAATTTTCCTAATACAAAAAAACCCTACAATACCTTCTGAAACTATGCTAAATATGGAGAGAAGTCTACAGCTGGATTTTAAATTGTGTGATCAGCACTGATACCTGAAAACAGAATGTAACATACCTTAGGGCCACAAGAATTTTCATGAGTAAGGAATAAAGATGATTAAGAACTTTAGGAGTTGGCTCTGCTTGAATAGGATAATTGTTTACGTATACTATTACAAAGTATGGTAAGCTGCATATTTGTCCCTTCTGTATTACATTAATTTTGGTTACCTTTGATGACTTGACAGTTGAGTTCAAAGCAATCATGCATTCAGATGAGTTAAGGCACTTTTTAAAGAGTATCATGTCCTTGTTTATAGCCTCTGTTAACTCACGAGCCCTATTAGTCCCTTTTACTCTCCCTTCTTTATATCCAGCTATGACATGCCGGGGCACAATCCAGACTACTGAGGTGCTGTGTCACCCCTACCCTGCAACCTTGGGTCCCGCAGAATGCCTTGCTGTAGTAGCTCCCATCCAGGCCGCTCACAAACAGCCCAACAGAATGTAAGTCTGACCCTGGCTCTCACTAGCCTTGGCTACACTACTACTACAGCAAGGCATATTAAGGCACCCAAAATTGCAGGGCAGGGATGACACAGTCATCCACTAGTCTGGATTGTGCCTTGGTATGTCACAGTGGTGCAGCAAGCCAGGGTTTATCCTCATTCTTTTGAAGGAGGTTTACGCTTTGAGCCCTGGTATAGCGATTTTAAGTGAGCCTTAAGTGTGGTGGCTGGAAACAGTCAAAGAGGTTACAGTTTGGTGTTTTCTCTTTGCTTATTTCGACTAAGGGAAATAGAAACAGGAAACAGAGTAACAGCCATGTTAGTCTGTATTCGCAAAAAGAAAAGGAGGACTTGTGGCACCTTAGAGACTAACCAATTTATTTGAGCATAAGCTTTCGTCAGCTACAGCTCACTTCATCGGATGCATCCAATGCTCTCCAATGCTCTCCAATGAGCCCTGGAAGTTGAGAAGTAGAAAGAGGAAAGAGAGAAGCAGCTACCCAGAAATGAGCCATGAAGCTGAAAGAGGCCCTAGAAAAGGAGAAGCAGAGGAAGTATAATTTGCATACGATGGCAAAACATGGACAGATCCCAGAGTCAGCAATCTCTCCCTCCATTTAAGGAACCCTCATCTTGGACAAACTGGCCCTGCTCACAAGGAAAGACTTCACTGAAGAATACCTCACCACCTTTGAAAGGCTATAAGAGGTTCATAATATCCCTGAAGACAAGAAAGTCCCCATATTGATTGCAAAACACGCTGGTAAAGCTTTAAATGTATTTAATGAAATCCAGATTGAGGAAGCTTTGAAATATTCTGAATTTTAAAAAGCCGTTTTGCAAAGGTTTCAAATCACTCCTGAAGTGTATAGGTTGAAATTTAGAAATTTCAAGAAAAGTGCTGGCATAGCAAATATGCCTATAAAATGTGTGACCTAATGAGAAAATATGTAAAGGGGAAGAAGCCTGAGGATTTTAACCAACTTTTTGATCTCTTGCTCAAGAACATTTCCTAAGAGGTTAGAAATATTTTATGGGATAAATCTTTAGATTTTGTGAAAGCAACGGCCACCCTAGCTGATTCCTTTGTGCAAGCCCAAATGTCTAATGAGCAGAGACCACAAAAGGAAGGATTCAAAACCAGTGTAAAGGGGGCAATCCAATTTTACCCCACAGAAGGAGGGCAGTTGGGAGCCCAGGCACTCATCCTCCCCCAAGAATCATTCCCCTCCTGGAAATCCCCATTACAAACTTCCTGTGCAGGAAGAGGGTCCAGAAAGGTGCTTCCAATGTAACTCCACCCAGCACCTGAGAAATCAATGTCCTAAGCTCAAAGAAATAAGCCCTTTCCAACCCATATTAATGCAGCTGTCCTTAACGCAGAAGCTCCAGAGATACCTCCAGGTTAGCTGATGAGTTTTGTGAGGGCTGACCTTCAGGGGGTCAATGTGGAATTTATTAAAGTTGCCAGAGTAAATAACAAGGAGTATGTACAGTAGAGACATACTGGAGCCCAGATCTCTCTGGTCAAGGGAAGTGTGGTCCCAAAGACTGACATGTTACCTAACCAAGAAGTGGCACTTCTGTCAGTGGGAGGACATAAGATCCCTGTAGCTTTTGCCAAGGTGTATGTGGAATGGGATAGTTTAGAAGGTGATTTGATAGTAGGGGTGCTGGATAGTATCCCCACTGAAATGTTTACTGGGAATGATATTTTGCATATGACTAAAGCTATTAAAGTAGTAACCTGTAGCAAAAGGGAATATTGTGCTGGGATCCTAGAGGGGAGTGGTAAAGTCCCAGAAATTGCGGAGAGTAAAGTCTCTATAACTCTTCTGCAGCAGAAGAAAATTGTGTTTCCAGGTGTGGGAGGGGCTGAGACTAGGTCCTCAATGGCAGAGAAAAGCAACATGTCGTTGGGGCCAGGGGGAAAGAGAGGACCGTTGTGACCGAAGAAGCTGTCCCAGATATCAACTGACAGCATTCTGAAGAGGAAAAAAAGACATATTCCACTCTAGGAAGCATAACAGGGTGTGTCCTAGAGGGAGCCAGAGGAAGGGAAAATGGGAAGAAGTTTTTCGAAGAAGATGGGAGATTGTATAGGGAGGCTCCTGTGGGGGGAAAAATGCCCTGGGCACCCCAATGAGCAGTTAGTTGTGCTTACCCAGCACTGGGGAATTAATATTGCTAGCACACGACTGTCCTTTTGCTGGTCACTTGGGGCCACAGAGAGCCTATGAGAGGTTAAAGAAAAATGTCTACTGGCCAGGAATACAGAATGATGTGAGGAACTATTACAGGTTTGTAAATGTTGAGAGAGAGAGATCTGCAGGATCCCAGAAAGTTCCCCTAAACCCCTTGCCTGTAACATAAGAGGCATTTCAGATGGTAGCAATGGACATTGTAGCTGCTATGCCACATCCTATCCGAAGGG
Source organism: Lepidochelys kempii (assembly GCF_965140285.1). Lineage (NCBI taxonomy): Eukaryota > Metazoa > Chordata > Testudines > Cheloniidae > Lepidochelys > Lepidochelys kempii. Next base: position 64,596,504 of record NC_136382.1, read on the forward strand.
GGAAGAAATATATTTTGATGGTGGTGGATTTTGTCACTAACTATCCTGAAGCAGTAGCTCTGACTAACATTGAGGCAGAATCTGTGGCAAGATCCCTTTTTACTATCTTTAGCCAAGTGAGTTTCCCTGAAGATAATTTATCCGACCATAGGTCAAATTTCATGTCTCAGCTACTCAGTGAGTTATGCAAGTTCTGTGGGGTGAAACAAATAAATGCTACCCCATATCTTCCAGAGACAAATGCTTGTTGGAAAGATTCAATGGGAACCTAAAATCTATGCTGGAAATGTATGCAAATAAGATGGTTCAAGACTGGCATGAGTTGCTGCCCTATTTGCTCTTTGCTTACATGGACATACCCCAAGAATGAACCAGGTTCTCCCCATTTGATCTCCTACCCAGAAGGAAAGTGAGGGGACTCTTAGATCTCAGACACTCCTGGGATGGGACACTAAGGCAGAGGGAGAGACAGTAACTAAATATGTAAAAAAAAGGTTCAGAAAAAAGAGTTAAAAGACATGATGGGTATTGTTTAAGCTAACCTCAAAAGAGTCAGTCCAAACAAAAGGTGCCGTATTCTATACATACTTGTAAATGCTCTTTTGAAATAGAAAACTTGGTGTTGGTATTACACCTTGTGAAAAAAATGCAGAATTCTTGGGAAGGACCTTTAGAGGTAAATGAAGCCTCATGGTAATGCTGTCCTGCAGCTCGTACATGTGAACAGACTTAAAACCTATCATAATAGGGAAGCCAATGTAAATATGATCTTCTGTAAAGGGGAAAACTTAGGCACACCACCTCATTGATTTAACAGCTGAATGCCAAACTGACTCATCTCTGGAAAGCATTGATATCTTCAGTGTGTTAACACTAGATGAAAGGGCAGGAGTGTTATCAGTATTGCAAAAATACAAAGAGGTGTTTTCTAACAAGCCAGGGAAGACACACTTGCTGACTCATCAGATTATTACAGAAGGCCCACAGCCACCTCCCAGCAAACCTTGGCAAGGTGCAGGAACAAATTTGAACATAAATGCAAAGTATGTTAGACCTGGGAGTAATTAAAGAGTCTGACAGGTCTTGGTCCCTAAGAAAGGGAACACTGCAAGGTTTTGTGTTGATTATAGAAAACTCAGTGCTTTCAAAGTACACATATGTATCCCATGCCTAGAACTGATGATATGTTGGACATTTTAAAGAGAGCTAAATATCTCAGCTTTTTTAAATTTAACAATAGGTTATTGGCAAATTCCTTTATGTAAGGATGTTCAGAAAAAAAGTCCGCTTTCATCACTGATATAGGTCTCCAAGTTCAAAATGTTACCATTTTGGTTAATGGATGCAGGAGCCATTTTTCAGAGGTTGGTCAACCAAGTGTTAAATGGTTTGCAGAACCTTGCAAAGCCATATGTTCATAATATAATGGTGTTTAGCAACACATGGGCTGATCACAAAACACACTTCAAAATTGTGATGTTATAACTCAACAAGGAATACCTAACCATAAAAGCCTCTCAGAGTAAAATTGGAGCAGCTTGTTTGGGACACTGGGTAGGAGCAGGTCATATAGAAAGTTGAAGTAATTGTAAATTGGCCTGTACCCCAAACCAAAAAACAGGTCCAATCTTTCACAGGTCTGGTAAACTATTATATAAGGTCTGTGTGCGAGTTCAGTGATGTAGTTGCAATCACCCATCTATGTAAAAAGATTACCCCTAACAAAATTGCATGGGCAAAGACATATCAAACCCTCTTGACAAGGTAAAGAAAAGTTTGAAAAGCCTGTTCTAGCCAGTCTAGATTTTGACAAAATGTTTGAACTGCATACAGATGAATCAGATACTGGATTAGGGGCTGTGCTGATACAAAAAGGGGAAAACAACAAGAACACATCATTGCTTTCCTTAGCAAGAAATTAACACTCACTGAACAGAATTATTCTGCCATAGAAAAAGAATGTTTTGCTATAAGGGCAGTCAAGTAATTAAGGCCTTATCTTTTTAATAGAAAGTTCAGGGTATTGACCGATCAAAACTAAAGGCTCAAATTCCAAGCTTCTGCTCTGGAGTCTTATACTCCAGGAATTTAACATGGAAATTGTGCATATGAAAGGAAACGAAGGCACAGTGGCAGGTGCCCTGTTCAAGAAAGAGGACCCGGACCTACTGCCTCCAGGTCAGCCAGTGGCTAACCTTATTGTACCTTTGTAAGGGGGGAGGTGTGACAGAATATACCTGTGTTCAACTATTGCAATAATGTTTGTACAAACTATGCCTTGTGAGGTATCATTTAAAAACTCATAGCTTGGTGATCAGTAATATCATGGGAAAATGCACATAGCAACATTATATGTAAAGTTATGAACATAAACTGAAATCGTGACTGAAGTACGGTTCCCAGATAAGTCCAGGGAATGGCTAAATCAGTTCCTCAGAGACAAAGGGCACACTGATGCCTGAGTCAGGTGTCCACAAGGCTGATGGACCATTACCTGCTAAATGGCCATTCTTTGGCAAGGAAGGGGGCAGGGACAAAAATCTACTTTTGAGGGCTTGTCAACACTTACAGCGCTTCAGCAGTGCTGCTATAGCGCTTACTGCAGACTTGATGTAAGTCAACAGGAGAGCTTCTCCCATTAGCATAAATAATCCACCTCCCCAAGAGGCTGTAGCTATGTCAATGGGAGAAGCCCTCCTGTCGACATAGCACTGTCTACACTGGGAGTTCAGTCAGTATAATTATGTTGCTCAGGGGTGTGCATTTTCCACAGTCCTGGGTGACATCGTTATATTGAAATCAGTTTGTAGTGCAGACCAAGTCTTAGCAAACAAACAGCATGGAGTTTTCTTTCTTCACCAGGCTGCCTGTCACGTTGCTCCCAGCTGGAAATACTTCTCAGAAGTGGGAAGCAGGATGATAAAAAGAAGGGGCAGACACCAAGACACCCCTCCTCTCTGTCCCTGGCATCGCACCTAAGACAACAAAGGAAAATAGTCATTGGATTCTAGGGGCAGGGGTCCTGACCCGAGAGTTTGGTCAGTAATCTGCTGGAGCACGTGGTGAGAAACTTTGCTTGAATCGAATATAGTCTGTTAATTCATACAATAGTAAGCATTTTATCTTCATTTATTGTGTAACCATTTCTAATTTTTATGCCTCATTACTTGTACACACTTAAAATCTACCCCTTTGTAGTTAATAAACTTGTTTTACTGTTTTGTCTGATCCAGTGTGTTTAAATTGGAGTGTTTAGGTAACTATTTAAAATAATAAACTGACATATTATTCCTTTAAAGAAATAATGGACTTAATATATTGTACTGTCCTAGAGAGGGCTGGGCAGTACAGGACATACATTTCTGGGGGAAGATACGGGACTGGGGATGTGATGGGGCCACACCCTGCAGTATAAACAAGTCTGGTGAGAGCTAAGATGTAGCTGGCAGGCTTCATTTACAGACACTCAGGCTTGCATTTTGAAAGGCTGCTTGTGAGCAGCCCAGGTGGGAGCTACGACTGCAAGGAATTGCTGCAAACAGAAGAGAAGCAAACAGAGGTAGTTAGCCTGGGAATCGTCCGAGAGGAGCTAAGGTGAGTGTTACACTGGGGGGCTGTGTTGTGAGCGTTCCATTAGGGGAGCTGTGTTGTGAGCTGGTGGGGTGAATATCTGAGTGTCTGACTGCTGTGACCATTTGTTTGACTGATGCTAGTTGCAGGGACTGTTTGACCATGTGTTTGTTTGTTTGAAAGGTGTCCTGCTTGCCTAGAGCTAGAATTCAGGATGTGACAGAGTGTCTGCTGAGACTGATCAAGCCCTCGGACCGCTACCCCTTCCTACTTCTCCACATGGGTACCAATGATACTGCCAAGAATGACCTTGAGCAGGTCACTGCAAACTATGTGGCTCTGGGAAGAAGGATAAAGGAGTTTGAGGCACAGGTCCTGTTCTCATCCATCCTCACTGTTGAAGGAAAAGGCCATCGAATTGTGGAAGTAAATACATGGTTACGCAGGTGGTGTCAGAGAGAGGGCTTTGGATTCTTTGACCATGGAATGTTGTTCCACGAAGAAGGATTGCTAGGAAGAGAAGGGATCCACCTAAAGAAGAGAGGGAAGAGCATCTTCGCAGGCAGGCTTGCTAACCTAGTGAGGAGGGATTTAAACTAGGTTCACCAGAGGATGGAGATCAAGCCCTGAGGTAAGTGAGGAAGTGGGATACCGGGAGGAAACACAAGGAGCAGGGTGCAACAGGGCAGGCCTCCTGATTCATACTGAGAAAGTAGGCCAATCGGCTAGTTATCTTAGGTGCCTGTACATGAATGCAAGAAGCCTTGGAAACAAGCAGGAAGAACTGGAAGTCCTGGCACAGTCAAGGAACTATGATGTGATTGAAATAACAGAGACTTGGTGGGATAACTCACATGACTAGAGCACTGTCATGGATGGGTATAAACTGTTCAGGAAGGACAGGTGGGGGAGAAAAGGTGGAGGAGTTGCACTGTATGTAAGGGAGCAGTATGACTGCTCAGAGCTCCAGTATGAAACTAGAGAAAAGCCTGTTGAGTGTCTTTGGGTAAAGTTTAGAGGCAAGAGTAACAAGGGTGATGTCATGTTGGGTGTCTGCTATAGACCACCAGACCAGGAAGATGAGGTAAACAAGGCTTTCTTCAGGCAACTAACAGAAGTTTCCAGATCACAGGCCCTGGTTCTTATGGGGGACTTCAGTCACCCTGACATCTGCTGGGAGAGCAATACAGCAGTGCACAGACAATCCAGGAAGTTTTTGGACAGTGTTACGGACAACTTCCCAGTGCAAGTGCTGAAGGAACCAACTAGGGGCCATGCTCCTCTTGACCTGCTGCTCACAAACAGGGAAGAATTAGTAGGAGAAGTAGAAGTGGGTGGCAACCTGGGCAGCAGTAACCATGAGATGGTCGAATTCAGGATCCTGACAAAAGGGAAAAAGGAGAGCAGCAGAATACAGACCCTGGACTTCAGAAAAGCAGACTTTGACTCCCTCAGGCATAGGCACCGACTTCCCCTCTGCCCGGTGGGTGCTCGACCCCCACCCCTGTCCCTGCACCGCCCTCGCCCCGCCCCACCCCTTCCCCAAAGTCCCTGCCTCTTCCCACCCCATTCCCTGCCTCTTCTCCACCTACTCCCCAGAGTGTGTCACTTCCCTGCTCCTCCCGCTCCCTCCTGGAAAGTCCAAAGTGCCGCCAAACAGCTGTTAGGTGGCGGGGGGGCATGAAGCACTGGGAGGGCAATGAAAATGATTAGGGGCCTGGGGCACATGACTTATGAGGAGAGGCTGAGGGAACTGGGGTTATTTAGTCTGCAGAAGAGAAGAGTGAGGGGGGATTTGATAGCAGCCTTCAACTACCTGAAGGGGGGTTCCAAAGAGGATGGACCGTGGCTGTTCTCAGTGGTGGCAGATGACAGAACAAGGAGCAATGGTCTCAAGTTGCAGTGCGGGGAGGTCTAGGTCAGATATTAGGAAACACTATTTCACTAATAGTGGGTGGTGAAGCACTGGAATGGGTTACCTACGGAGGTGGTGGAATCTCCATCCTTAGAGGTTTTTAAGGCCCGGCTTGACAAAGCCCTGGCTAGGATGATTTAGTTGGTGTTGGCCCTGCTTTGAGCAGGGGGTTGGACTAGATTATGTCCTGAGGTCTCTTCCAACCCTAATCGTCTATGATTCTATTGTAAGACACCCAAGGTTACAAGGCAAGGTGACACAGCCCCCCACTAGTCTGGATTGTGCCCCTGTATGTCACACCAGTACCACTGCATTCTGCTTCTATGTTTTTATAGAGAGTAAAAACAGGAAAATGAAAAGTCTCAGAGGAACCAGTCTAAGGAATACAGCCACTTTTTGTAAATATTTATTTTTCTCATCTTGAGAACTCAGGGTATGTTTGATTTACAGTATTGAAAGAGCAATCAGTCTATCCAGTAGCAAACTATTTTTCTGAACAAACAACTTCATGGATTAGAACCCTAAAAAGTATTCACATTGCATCACACCCTGTAGTAGTCAGAGACACTCCTCATTAACTAGTTCGGATAGTTTCTCATGTCATTTGAGGAATCTATGCTATTTTGTGAAATTTTCTCAGCAGCTACTTGTAAACAGATTTATTCAGAAAAAAAGCAATTGCAGTGAATTGTGAGAGAAGCTCTTGGAGGAGAAGCTGGGGACATATATTGTACTGCAAAATTTGTCTGTTGATTCATTTTTATGCGAAACATACTTCTGCATATGGAAATGCAAACACAAAAAGCTGTTGAGCCACGTAAACATTTGGTTTGCACAGTGATTACACATGCAAATCCCTTTCTGAAGTACAAAGGGGATGCTCACACACTATAGGTACATGTGAAAACATTGGCGGTGCATGTTTGGAAGCATATTTGAAAATTTGATCCTGGGAGTCTTCAGCATATCTTCAATCCTGTAATTCTAAGAAGGAGGAGAAGCAGTGTCCGCAATGTACAAAAGTATATGGCTGAGAATTGCAGAGCCGTATGGAGGATCTAGGCCACACAACCCAGTAATTAATAGGAGCTGTGTGGCTAAATTCCCCTAGTCAACTTTGAAAAACTCAACCATATGTTATTGAATGTGAGTATATTTCCATCTGAAGGGGGAGGGGCAAAGTGTAACTGTGGTAAAGGGCAACGTGTAGGGGCATGATATTGAATTAACTGAATTTATTCTGACTGTATTATAAAGAAAAAGAGAAGAGAGATGAGAAACATGATCTGAAGAGGGACAGTCCATTGATGGAAATATGGGTTGTGCTCCCCTGTATCCCAATGATATCAGCAAGTACTAAAACTAAGTAGTTAAGGCCCAGATCTCCCATGGGGCCAGATCTTTTTGCCGGTTTAGTTTCCTTTTGCCTAATAGGGTCTTATCCAGTTACTTTCACTTGTTAAGGCTCTTAAAACTGCACTGCAGGACTCTACAGGAGCATATGGTTCCACCCAAACAGATCCCTTTGCAGGGTCAGGCCAAACAGAAAACGACAATATTGTTGGGTGCTTTATAACACTTTGTTAACATCACCTAAAGCTCTGGGAAATTTGCAATAAAATTTGAATATTGAAAATTTAGAACTTTTCACAATTTGGTCTAATTTTGGAAAAATATTCCAAAGGATGGAGGGCTTTGTACATCTTTCTCCTTCATGTGGGGTTTTTAAAAAATTCATAGACACAAGTGAAGAAATGGGACATTTCATAGTGACTGAGCCTGAAGGCAATTGGTATAGAAGATTCCCTGCCTGGCATAATCCCTTTGTAGCAAACTCCACCCATATGTCCCCACATTGGAGGCAGGATGCAGTGTGGCCAAAACTGCTCTAACTTGAGCAAGGGACTAACCCAGCTCTCAGAGGCCCAGAGATTGGGGGAGTGGCAATGATAATTTAAAGCCACCTTTGTCCCAATCCTTCACCTCTGGAGCTCTGAATGGAGCTGAGGATCTGAACCAAATTCTCCATCCTCATTTTGATGTGACAGTAGTCACTGAACTAACATTTCACAAAAGGCTATCATATCTTGAGCCCCGGCACTGCAAATATTTTTTCATACAATTACACTTTTTTGGTACTTTCACACACCATTAATATAAGACATTATTTTTATTACCCTTCTAACATACAATATTAACTTTAATGATATTACCACAGCATGAGTGTTACCACAGATGTTATCATACCATGGAAACAATATTGAACTAGCAAATCACAAAAAACCATCAACTTACAATACCCATCATTGTGCTCCCTGTGGCCATATAGTTTACAGCTGATGATGGTCTGATGATCTGGATATAAATTATTCTCTGTTTGACACTGCTGTGGTTAATTTACAGTGAAACAGTCAATTTACAAGATTAGACAAAGCAGAGTCAACAGGCTGCAGTTAACAGCGGCTGAACTACCTCTGTATCTCTGAAAGCTCTGACACATTATTGTCTGAGATATTACTACATACCTGATGTGAACTTCCTTACTTCCAAAAGCCAATGGAAGTACTCCCTGAGTGAGCAAGCTGAGGCACTGGTCCATCTTAGGGCCTCACATTGCTCATCCCTTATGGTAAGTCTATGGCTTTAGTAAAAATTGCAGAAAAGGCCAATGGGTCTTGGAAGGAAATTGAATAGTGTTGCTGCCACCATTGCAATGTTATTCTGTGATCTTCTTGCTTTTCCTTTATCATGCTTTTCTTAACAGAAACGGCCATTTTTCATGCTTTTTCACTGACTCCCACCCTTCTATGTAGCTGCTTTCTTAGGTGTTTCCCCTTTCCTCTTTACAACCAGAAAAATGTAAGTGAGCTACAGCTCACTTCATCGGATGCATGCAGTGGAAAATACAGTAGGAAGATTTATATAGAGAGAGAACATGAAACAATGGGTGTTACCATACACACTGTAACAAGAGTGATCACTTAAGGTGAGCTATTACCAGCAGGAGAGCGGGGGGTGGGGGGACCTTTTGTAGTGATAATCAAGGTGAGCCATTTCCAGCAGTTGAGAAAAACATCTGAGGAACAGTGGGGGGTCGGGGAGGGGGAATAAACATGGGGAAATAGTTTTACTTTGTGTAATGACCCATCCACTCCCAGTCTCTATTTAAGCCTAAATTAATTGTATCCAGTTTGCAAATTAATTCCAATTCAGCAGTCTCTCGTTGCAGTCTGTTTTTGAAGTTTTCCATACATTAGAGAGACACTAGGAGGAGTGGATTCAACGAGTCATGAGGAGCAGTGGCGCCCAGGTCATATGAGGTGACTACATAAAAGGGATAAGAGATCCAATGGAACAGGAGGCACTTAGGATCCAGCAGACAACACCCAGAGAGGGCCCACAAAGATTATCACAGAATGGAGAAATCAGCCATAGCACAACGCCACAGGATGGGAGGAGACTTCACAGAGAATAGCTTGCTACACTGAGAGACAGGTGACAGGGACACAGAGACAGGTTACTCCTACTGTGGTTGTCCATTTAAAAGACCAAACTATCTCAAAGACTACGTAACCAGCTATGGTAAAGATAAGACTCCAACTCAGCTGTGTGCTAGCAAACCCCTGGCAAAAGGAAGATGATATGGGGTTCTGGGAATTAATTTTTTGGTTTTAATGTTTATACTGAAATGTTTGTAAAATAGGGAAGATTTATCATGATCAGTGGCACTAGAGTCAGAGACCCCATTTCCCAGAGGAACTGTTATAGACGGGACACCAGTGAAACCTGGGCTGCTGGGGGAATTAGGCTGGAAGCAAAACAGCCACATGGACAGAGCAGTGCACAGGGTTTAATAAAGTTCCACTTGGTCAACTTAAACTTTCTTTCAGCTTCATTCTTTGCTAACACACTCTGCATATTTTAACTTTTTGGTTCCTTTGCCTCAGCAAAACAAAGGTAACTTTTAAGCAATATTTAAATTTGCCATCACATGCTTATTTCCCAGTGCTTGCATACCCTTCTTCTATATGCTTCTGCTAACCATAGTGTGACAAGGGACACTCATTTATTGAGCGCCTCCTTATGGATGTGCATGGTATTGCAGTCCGTTTCCTGCACCTGAAGCCCTGACAGTTTGTCTACCTCACTTGGTGGGTCTTCAGTGGCTCAGCCCCCCAGGTCACACAGTCAAAGTGAACCCCTTGCACGGTAGACAAGAGTCCAACAAATAAATGGTCTCTCTGCTCTCTATAGCTCTGGGCCCTTTAAATTCAGTCCCTCAATCGGGATTCCAAATGAGCCCTGTCCTCCTTTTTGGCATTTACACCACTTGGCTGTTGGGTGAACCCAGGCCCACCCACTACTCGGGGTTCCAGTCCAGGGACCCTATATACTCCAATCATGTACCCCTCACTTAAATTTGTTGCTGCTGCTTCTCTGAGCCTCTTCTCATCCAGCCTGTTTATCTTCATGCTTAGCTCAGGGCCAAAGTCCTCAGGTCCCTCTCTCCCTACGAACTCAGCTATGCAACCGCAGCCAGAGAGAAACCCTGGCTAGTCCTCAGACTCCTTTAGCCAAAGAGGAACATGCTTCCCCACTCCTCTGGCCCCAGCCAGGGACTGCCCTGCTAGGACCTGCAGCAACTTTTATCTGAGCCTGCTGGGCTCTAACTGGTTGTTACCACCTCTTCAAGGACCAGATCTCTGTAATTTCCAAGATGGCTGCCCCACTGAGGTCTCTTTAGGCAGTCCTGGAGGATTCACCTTCATTGGCATGGGGATCTGGGAAACTGCAATGTGGGAATTCCTCCCACCTTGCAGCTTCCTGAGGTAGGGTGTAGTAAGATCACAGGGTCTCCTATAGGGAGCTGCAAAGGCCAGGTACACCCTGTCACGTGTAGGAACATAGGAGTTGCCAATCTGGATCAACCCTGAGGTTCACCTCGTCCAATTTTCTGTCTCCAACAACTGTGGTCAGCACCTCATTCTGAGTGCTTCAGATCTTGTGATACAAATATTCCAAATCAAGACAGGTATGTATTTTACCTTCTTTTTTCCCTTCCTGTTTTGACAAGTTACTTCCTAAAATGATGGCTGATAAAAAAAATTGAACAAAAACCCCCACATTCCCACTGTCAAAATTGAAGTTTTCTGTGGGACGAGATTGATTTCCATTTACATTTACATCAGGAAAATCTTAATGAAATAGATATTAATATTGATCAAAATAAAACTAAGTCTTTATGATCTGCCTTGGTGCCTCCTGGGAGTTCTAATTCCAGGTCTTTCATGCCCCCATTCACCCTGATGGGCCTATCTCTCTGAAGCCAAGCTACATATCCATGATGCACAGCATTCTCTCCCTGTGTCTGTGAACAAAAGGATTCATTTTTGACTATACAATTTCATTATTTTATTTACTTAGATACTAATATGGCCCTTATCACCCTAGTATCTGAGCGCTTCACAATCATTAATGGATCTTAACCTAGAGCAACACCACTGTGAAGTAGGGAAATGTTGCCCCCATTTTGCAGATGGGGAACTGAGGCACAGGACAGATTAACAGGAAGTCTGTGGTTGAGCCAGGAGGAATTGCACCCATATCTTTTATCCTTAAGACCCATCCTACTTACCCTTCCTATGAATACTACAATGCCTATAACTAGAACCCTGATTTTCTGAACTCAAATAGTTACTTCCAGCAATGCCTGTCAGTAGTTGGATATTTTCCAGGAACCTTTTCACCATTTTTTTTTAGGGGGGGAAAAAGACTGGACATATGCTAATATGCACAAAGAATTCACTTGAATTCTTTGAAGACTGTCATTTTGTTCTATTTTCCACACTAAGAAAACAAACCACGCAGGATTTTAAATATTGTTACAAGCAGTAAAAGCAAAACATGTCTGAAGATCCAGAAATGCCGGAAAACATGTCAAGTCCAGCAGCACTGGGCTCAAACGGTGGAAAACCTTAGCAATATAATTAGTTGCCTTTTAAACTGCTCAAATCTTTTGGTTTAGAGCAAATTTCAATGAGGCCTTATCTCTTAATTTTTTTTTAAAAAAAAGTTACCTAGAAACGGTGGTTAGAATTTTCAGACCAAGATTAGAAGCTTTACAACATGTGAGAACAACTAAATATAGTTCCAATACTGCTTTGGCAAAACATTAACCAGGGAAACTAGATAGGGCATTTCTGAAAATTAAGCACAGATTGTTGGATGATGCACAGCACAATCCTATATTGCTAAACAATGTACTCAGATCAGTAACAGTTGATGTTTTAACGATACAAGTGATGTAGTTACTGGAGATACATGGTGCTGAAACAGCTTAGTTGGTGGTCCTTGTTTTTTCAGGCTATAGCTTTAATACAGTCAAACTGAAAAAATTCTAGTGATTTATTGTTGGGCTAGATTTCATTCTCTGGGAAAAACGCCATGAATTCAGGATGCAGGCTGAACTAAACATATCTTTTTCAAACCGAAAGGCATATCTGACTGCTAGTGTTTACACGCTATCTGTTAGACTTATTACTGGTCATACTCCTCCAATTTAATTTGTCTATCAAAAAGTTACAAGGAATGTATCCTGCCTTCAACCAACCCCTTACTGGCACTGAAAGTCAGAACTTTGTGAGACGAAGCAGCAAACAAGTCTATGCTCATAGGATCAGGTTTAAAACAGCATGTCTAGTTAGCATGTCACATCCCATCCACCTTGATCTCCCATGTGAACTACTCTCTTGGAATTTCACAACTTGCTCTTGAGGTGTTCTCCCAAAGCAGACGCAGACTTGACACACTACAAAGAGTTGCTTCCATAGATCTTGCTTTCAGAGCACAATAATGAGCCAACTGCAGCTCTTCATTCTTTCCTAAAGTTAGGCAAAAGTCAGCAACTTCCTTTGTGTGCGTGTGTGTGTGTCCCCATCAGAGTGAGAAAAGAGTACAAGAGGAAGATGTAAGTTCGGAAATGAACATCAATTTACACTTCGAGTCTGTGAGTAAGAGAAACTGAACCTAATCTCCGTCAATAAGGAACAAATTAATAATCTTCAAAGCCAAAACATCAAGTATCCTTGCATGCAAGAGTATTTCCTTGTTGCCCTCTCTATAATATCCATGGCAAGATTAGATAAAACAGCTATCCACATAACAAACAACTATTCATAGGCTATACCTCCTATGGCTGAGGAGGACTTTAATCTCTGGCCCCTAATAGCCACAAAGTTAGTTACGCAATCTGAGGAGTTTTGCTACTATCTTTCTTCAAGTATGGAACATGCTGCCTATGAGCTCTTCCAACCCTATGTCAGCCTAGAAGCAACAGAAGCAGGACTCAAACTCTCTTACCCATCTCTGAGGGGTATATATATTGGTACTTTAAAAGCACAGAGTACCTATATTTGTTTTTACACTGTGTGCTTTGCTGGAGGGAAGCAGTGGTCAGTTTATAAGTAATATTACATGGGAGTACAGTGTTTAACTTTTCCATTTTATTGAATGAAATACTGGCACTTTTATACTCCTAATGGAGACTTCTCTCAGCACAAATTGAATTAAAACTCAAACTATGACTGTGCTGCTTAGGTCTCTTGAAAAAGTTAGGTTTGTCCTAAATGGTGAGCACGTCTAACCACGTCTGTGCAACCCTATATCTTGGGTTGCTTCCATCAATAGCTTTTCTCTAAAACTATAAAGAAAAAATCCTGTAATTTTACAAACTTGTAAGGGTACTGACAAGCATTTAAATATTGTGAATCTCATTTTCTGTACCTGTGTGCCAATATTTAATTATCAAAGTAAATTCCACTGTTTGAGTAAGTTTGCAACACCAGAGATCAGAAGGTTTGAGAGTCAAAACATTACTGAGGAAACGTGGAGTAACAAGTCAGAATTTCTATTAATTCTCTGAACTTCACAAGACATGGAGGTAAACACAGGAATGACTGACTCTTATTTGTATACAAGATGCACAGTAGCCACAAATAGCTATGGTATGAAGCAGTTTAGGATACAATCTGCTATTGCTGAGCCTAGTTTGTAACTGAACAACCAGTTTCTGACATGACACTTGCAGACAACAGAAAATCTTATGATGCACTTGCAGCAGAACCTAATACAAGAGATCTCTGAACACAAATACATGAAAAGATTTAAAATCTCTCTCTTCAGCAACACTGAGTTCACCAAGGAGCAAAAGCTGATAAATTATTTATCTGAACACAACAGTATTTTATCCCATATTATGCTATAAGATTTTACAAAGAAGTAAAATTCCACAGGGATGTCCATCTGAAGGCTAATCTTCATTCAAGAGAACTTTGCTTTGTAAAATAAATAAATAAAATAAATAGATAGAGTAGTGACATATGGTCTGAAAAACCTTCCCCTCCTCAGATATGCAAATCCCAAAAGTTAAGGAAAGAAGAGATCCACATATAAAGTATATGTTGGGTCCCCAGTGGTGTGCCATGTCATTTTTAGTCAGGAATACAATTCTACTCTTGTATGCAAAATATCATCCTCTGTGAGGCATGATCTCACACCATAAGCACAGCCAGTTCTGGGGCATGCAATGCATACACTGCAAACACAGATAGCACACCACCCTGTTTCCCCTTAACCTCTGTGTACTGGAGTGTATGTGTGTGCATGTGTGTGTCTTCACCTTGTGATTTCTTGGGGACAGGGGCTGTTCCTTCTTCTGTCTGCAAAGTGTCTAGCACATAATAGGTGGTATCATAGGAATTGCCATACCGGATCAGACCAGATGTTTCAGAGGCAAGCACAAAGAGAAGTACAAAAGCAACCACCACTATATCCTCAACTCAGTGTGATAGGTAGGCATGGGATAGCCTGTCTCAGGAAAAGCTCTCTTCTAACCACTAATACCTAGAAACGGGCTTATGCTGTGAAGCATAAACCAATAAATGATTAAAAAAAAAGACATGAATTTCACAGCCAAACCCTCCTTATTTAGATGTGTGTCATTAAAGAGATCGAAAACCAGAGCTATCCCCAGGTGTAAAGCCAGAGTGATACCAGAGCAGCCAAGGGAGTTTCATAGGTATAGAACAGGTGTGAAAACAAAATCAGGCTGAGAAACTTCTGTTCTCTAAAGACACTTAATTGATTTGCACTTTCTGAATATTACCCATAATGATCTGCTTATGCACAGAGTTGCCTGAGTTTAATTTGTTATATTTGTAATTTTCATAAACATTTCTGAATTACCATGTCAAGTGTTTTGAAGATGGTTTAGAGAGACAGCCAACAGTTTTTCTGTCAAGTCTTGTGCAGAATTTAACTGCTAGACAAATAAATGCTTTTGCTGTGTCAAAGAGGAAAGATTTGATGGAGAGTCCAGCTGCTTTGTTCCCCTTGTCAAAAGTGTCACTTTCTTTTCCACTGTTACCAAATATCCATGGCATTCTCATCATGGATTCCAACTGTTGTGCAAACAACTTTTTAAGATATATTTTTCCTCACTTGCTGCCTTTTTTGTTTCCGACAATCTTTAATGGTATATCGCTTTTACCTCACTTTAGTTGGAAAAGTGAGGAGAGGGAGTTAAAAATGCACTCCGTCACAAACATACCCAGACAGTTTCCCTTTCACCCCCTGTGTATTTAATCTTCAGTTTAAACACAACAGAGCATACCAAGACTATACAACAGTAGGAGACTTCTGCACTGCTTCTCTTTTCTCCCTAGCTCACCTCTGGAGTGCCCCCCTGAATCCCAGGTATATAGCTACCCAGTTACTGAACCAATTGTCTCATTAGCCCCCAGCCATTACCACCCACCTGTCAGTAAACCAACAGAAACTGCTTAATTGCTTCCAATTAATCCTGCAGCCTTCTCTCTGCTACAGCAACTTCGGTGACCAGTTGCTACAGCTAGCACTCTGTCACAGACTACACTGTGCAGCTGTGTTCTGATGCAGTCTTTAATCACTTGAACACGTGCTTCCCACCCCACATGGAGCCCTTCCTCCTCCACCCACCCAGTCCTGGCCTCATTCAGTGCACAGAATGGTGGTTGCTTACTTAGTAAGCAGCTATTCAATATTTTGGGTTATCCTCCTTGTTCAATAGGTGGCCCAGACCGTAGCTACTGCACACTATTCAAACCCTGAAGACAGAATTGTTCATTTCTTCTTGGACCTTCTGTGGTGCTTATCACTACAGTGTCTGGGTGCTTCACAAACATCCGTGACTTTATCTTCATAACACCCCTCGGAGATGACAGGGTGGTACTATCCTCATTTCACAGCTGGCGAGCATTAAGATAAAAAGTTATACCTAATTTGGGGCACCCGACTTGACAAACACAGGGCCTGATTTTTTAAAAAGTATTAGGATTATATAGCACAGTATATATACAAGCACAGATCCTATTGACTTCAGTTGCAGCTGTGAGTGCTCAGCATTTCTGTAAATCAGATACCAGGATATCCAGCTAGGCAACCGGAAAATGAGGGAAATGCCGTGAGTGATCACCTGTGAAATGTATGGTTGAAAGCAACTTAACTAACATCCCATAGGAACAATGTGGCCCAGGCAGGGATAGAGTCCAATTGTCGGACAGCATTCAACTGTCTTAACCGTGAGACTGCCTCGTCTGTTTTTGCCGTCCCCTGCCTCATTCGCTACACACCTTCCAATTTCTGAAACAATGAGGCAGGACTCCTACAGACAACAGTCTCCTTTACTAAACAACCCTAATTCATCCATAGATGGGAGTCTTAATTCCGTCATTTCAGGGCTTGATTTTCAAACCCTAATAATGCTCTTCTAATGGATGGGAGGAGAGAGGGAGAGATTTAGTGTGTGTGAGAGAGAGATTTCATATGGGTTTAAAAAGCAAACTAAAAAAACAGAAATTCTATCATGTGGCTTGATATTGACACTCACATGGCTAATCAGAAGGGGTGTATCCCTTAGATCTACCATGCAGACCCCCAGCCACTTGATCTAAAAGAGTAACTGACAGCTATACTAGGTTGTCATCTTCTGTGTGCATCAGCACTAAAAGGGGATGGGACACTTTCCCAGACACTTGCTGACAGCAGAGAATGGTGAGATTCAGGAATCCTGGGTTCCATTCTAGGTTCCAAAGGGGAGTATACTCTAGAAGGTACAGATTCTTCTGACTGATTTCCCTCCCCCACCCACCTAATTGTGACCTCTTCTGCCCTGTCCCCTCTAATCTGTCCCTGTCCCAATCCTGTCTCTTCCCCACACCATGCTCTTCATCTCAGTCCGACTCTCCTTACCCAGCCAGTCCTAGTTTCCCGCTCAGAGCTCACTGTGCAAGTTCCAATTGTCCTACGCTACCAGTCTGTCCTCCTTCCAATGCTGAGTCTCAATTTGTTTGCCCGGCCAGTCCCAGTTACTCCTTCCTCATTCAATCTGTCTCTCCCTCACTGTCTCCCAGTCTGGGTCTCCCTCCCTGGGCTCCTCATCCAATCTCAGTCTTCCTCCCTTCTTTCTTTCTGTTGCCACCTTCCCAGGCTTCTTGTCCCAGTCTCAGGAATAGTAAAGGGCACATCTTTCACACAGAGGCCATTCCCCTTGCCAAATTTCACGTCCCTGCTCCAAAGCACTTTGACTCTAGACATTTTCAAAGAAGAGGTTGACAGATTTTTTTAACGTGGGCAAAACAATGTATTTTTCCCAAGTCTTGTTCTTGGAAACAGTTTAACCATTTTATCTGGGAAAACAAAAGCCATAGGCAGACATTCAGTATGGAAAATTTAAACCCAAATCTAAAATTTTGCAAAGTTATAAGCAACTAGGAATTGGATCTTACAAAAGGCAAGTGTCAGGAAACTTTAATAATAGGCAGCACTATCAGCTCTGTCTATAACTGTCAAAATACAGCAATCTTTTAGGGTATTTGTTGTTGAGTGTAGTCTTCTGTACATTTACTTTCCTCGTGCACGTCTGAGAATTTTCAAATACATTCATATTCAAGATGACAGGAAAATTTACTGAGCCCAGTCCACTTCTGTACATAATTTTCTAATTCTCTCTTTAACATTTAGTTAAGAAAACTCCCAATCAGCCATCAGCGCTGACATTTTGACAGACATACATTTTGGTTTAGCACTAAAGACTCAACAAACTCTACATTCTAAATCAGACAACTATTTTTTCCAAGCCATGCCATTCATTACTTGCAAGCCTCTCCCAAATTATCTAATGCACTTAACAGAAAGAGAAATTCCATGGGCTTACTGATGTATTTCAGGATCTGTATTTAAACCAGCAATGTAGAAAGCAGATACTTTGGAAGGTGACTCTTGAGTTGGAAAAGGAAAACTGCCGGATGCTACAAGGAGAACAAAATAATAATAATCACAAGAATGTCACTACCAACCTCTATTTCTATTTTCCTTTTCTTTCTTTGGCTTAACAGTCTTACTTGCTATTTTCCCAGTTTATCTATAAAGTATACTGTAATGTCAAGGAGGGGTTGTTAGTCATAATCAAGTTGGGGGCAGCCAGGACAGAATATCATATTGCCTGCTTCATAATGGCTTGCTCTCTGTTGGATTTCTATAACCCAGATGTCAGGCATGCATTCTGTACTGACTACAGTTTAGCCATGGTGTGAGCCAAATCATTCTGTGGCCATTTTTAGCAGTCTGGTTTATTGCAAGGACTCATCACATAGGTGTCTATTAGCATTTCTTCCTATTTATGTAACTGTCTGTCACATGGGAGGGCATGCCATATTAGAGTCCAGATACCTTATTTGCTACCATATAATGAAGAGGACTTAGCCAGCACATGTGGAACCCTGTCATAAATGCCAAGTGCCACCATCTTAGCTTCCAGTTGACTGATAATATCATTTCTGAGGAAACTCTTGGGGTACGCCTACACTGGAATAAAAGACCCACGGCATGGCCACAGCTTATCTGCATCAGCTGACTCGGGCTTATGGGGCTAAAAATTGCTGTGTAGAAGTTCAGGCTTGGGCTGGAGCCCGGGCTTCAGGACCCCATGAGGGAAGAGGGTCCCAGAGACCTAGGCTCCAACCTGAGCATCTACACAGCAGTTAAACAGCCCAAGCCCCAGGAACCTGAGTCAGCTGACAAGAACCAACAATGGGAGTTTAATGGCTGTATAGACACATGCTTGGAGACCTGAATTTGGAAGTCTTACCAGCATGGAGCACTTCCAGCTAAAGAACACTCCAAAAGAGAGGAGGAGAGATAAACAAGGGGCCTGTGAGGATCACATATAACCCAGTCTGATCATTCCCTAGCTAGTAAGCAATATTGTTTTTTAAAACCCATGGAAAAACACTTGAATTTGTTTGACATTATGTCTACATATCTTTCCTAGTGCATGGCATTCGGCAAGCATATTTCTGAAATACTTTCGTTTTAAAAGTCCATTCATGCACTCTAATGCTAAATTGGTCCTAAAGGGAAAATGTGCTTTACTATTATGAGCCTACATTTTCAGAGTGACTAGTAATTTGGGAAGTCTCAGTTTTTGGGTGCCCAACTTGAGACAATGTAAATGAGTCCGTTTTTAGAAAAGACCCACCATTTTAAAAATCAGGATAATTTATGATGCCCCAAGTTGGGTATCAAACACTGATACCTTACAATCACTAGTCACTTTTGAAAATGTAGGGCATTAATATTAATTCTTCGTATTGTAGTAGCACCAGAAACCCAAGCCAGGGTCAAGACCCTCAGTGTTCTAAGTGCCAGACAAACACAAAGGAAGAATTCCTGGTCCTAGGAGCTTACACTCTAAAAAGAAAATTAACAAGGGGGGGGGAGGGAACAGCCTTAACGTATATGCAAAGTGGTCAGGGTGACGAGAGGCACATGTTAGTTCTTTTTTTTTTTGGTGTCCTAGCACAAACAAGATGAAACCAGTGAACCTTGAAACCCAAACATCATTTGGACATTCAAATGAGATCTCTCAAGCTCCTATCTCCACTGAACCCATAGACAACATTTAGGTTTCACAGGTTCACAGATTTTTTTTTTAAATCTTCCAAGCATTTTACAAATATTACCTCATTAATCCTTGTGAGGTAGGCACAGTAAGTATTACCCCCATTTTATAGAGGAGAAAGCTGAAGCAAAAAGGACAACTTTGCAAGGTAACAGAATGCACCCGTGCAAAAGACAAAACAATACATTTGATATAGGAGAAAGGGACCTTAATTCCCCTTCTCAACTCTGCATGTTCCTGTTCTTCTCCCTCCCCTAAGAGGACAGGAAGCCTCAGGATTCCTGCCTACTTGCTCCCAGGTGCTGGTCTCATGTATATGCAAGAAGGTAGACCGGGAGACTGAAAAGAGGAGGTGAAGTCAGATACAGGGCATGGATGCCCCAACACTGTAATGAGGCAAAAGAGCCTCCCTGTGGATGGTTCTTGCTTCTGGCAGTTTATACGAGTTCTACAAAGATCTCAGGAGATCCAGGGGCCTGGGGCTAAACCTGCTTGAACTTTGGGAGGGTCAAAGAGTTCATCATAACCCCTCCATTGCCAGAGAAGTGAAGAAGAAACTAAGAACTCAGAGTATTCTCTCTCAGGAGGGAATGACAGCCTTAGGGAGAACATCACCTTCACGGTGATTTTGCTTTAAATGGTGAGGGAACAGACTGGTCAGTACTATGCAATATAATACAACATATGCAAGACACCACATAAGCAATATTGTAGTGCAACCTTTTTTTGTGCACTACACAAATGTTTTTCTAAGGCAGTTCAGAGTCCCACTTTGCAGAGAATGCTGTTAAGGAATATAAAAAATGGCGTTGGAGCATTTGTCTCCAGGGATTTTGCTGAAAGAGTTTTAAGGTGGAACTTCCAAAGAGACAGCCATGAGGAAATTCCAGACTCCTACATTTATATTTTGGGGGAGGAACAGAGGATGATAATAGTGTTTTAACACACCACTTCATTTAACCCACCCCTAGTTTAGTGTACAAGATAACTATGATAAACAATCAGCAAGCAGCTGTATCAGCAGCAGATCTAGACACTAACACTGGGCCAGGTCCATTAATTCTGCCAAAACATAGTACAATAAGTAGGGTCAGACTTCAGCAGTAATGACCAAGGAATTTCCAAGAGAACCTGCTGGGATTGGTTTATTTTCAACATTTGCAAACCAAATCTGCAGGATTCAGGTCACAAGCTGCATTGCAAACTGAAGAGTTCCGTGATTGTGCAGCCCTGCTGTAAATGTTCAGCAAAATTTCCTTCTTAGGCTGGGAACCCATTACGACAAGCTGCTGTACTGTACTGTACTGGTGTACAGCAGCTTGTCGTAATGGGTTCCCAGCCTAAGAAGGAAATTTTAATTTTCTTTTGCCATACTCTTGCCAAGAGTAGATTAAAGCAAATATTACAAATATTTCTGCTCAGCCTGTTTCCCAGCCAAGAGAAATTATAGTGTTTTCACCCAGTCCACACACAAAAACATCTTTTCACAAACATGTCAGATGAAAAGGGTTGGTTTTTTCCCCCCTAGGTCTAATATGTATAAAAAAACCTCTACATATTTAAACACATTTTTAAATTTATCAAGAGGAAGAGACTTGATCACTCTGACATAGGCCATTCACCTAAATGAGCTTGAGTGTGTGTGTCTACTGTGCAGAATACATGTTAAGCAACCTGGCATGGTATTGGCATAATAAATGACATCACCCTGAAGGAGTTATAAAGATGTGGCTCTTACATAGCACTTTTTATACAAAGACCTCAATGCATTTTACATTATCCATCATTACAATTATTTTACAGATGGGAAAACTGAAGCATGGAAGGGTGAAGTGACTTCTCCACGGTCATACACAAGTCTCTTATGTCCCAGTTCTTTGCCCTAGCCACTGGACCACACTGCCACCCTATAATAATTCTATCAAAATAAGAGATGCTCTGGATTTACACGAGTGTAAAGGAAACCAATAACACACCTTACATTAACAGGTCTACATTCTCAGTTATTACCATTGCATCTGAGGAGCTGAATGTTTTCTGTAATTGTCCCATTGAAGGAATTCCATAATGATACCCTTTATTTTATTCGTCTGCTTTTTTTTGATCTTCGAGAAACTGTCGTTAATGTTTCATATTTTTGAATTCCCTGTTTATAACCCTAATTTCTCAGAATGTGAAGCAACAATATCCTTCTTATAGCAACTACTCATGAATTATGACTGCTACAAATTAGCAGAAATTTTCAGCATGTTGGGAAGTACACATTTCCCAGGTGACATTTGGAATGAATCCATCTAAATCAGAATACCCTCCCAAATGGAGGATGTTTAATAGATCTATAATGTTTTTGGCGACCATAAATCTCTCCCTCAAGAAACAACAAATATAGTGCTTTAGAGCAAGCAGGTATAGATACTTTTAAGATATATACTTTTTGGAAGCAGGGTTAAAATACTAATATGAATATAAATAATAACCATTGCTAGAGGTGCAATCATTCAGTATCTGTTTAATAGGTTTTTATAATGAAATACATTCATTTTACTGCACAATGATATTATAACACCTCTCTGTGGCCCTTCTAAGACAATTTCCCCACAGGGCTTGCTTCCTATGGATCAGGCTGCAGGACCCGCCCATGATCCCCGCTGATCTGCAGAAGAGCTGAACCATCCATGCAGAAGTATCCGATTCTTCTGTGCCAAACTTGGAGCTCCAGTATGGTTCCCCCTATCATTCCCTGTGAATATACTCAAATGGAACTCTTTGCCTCCCACGGGCCCCTTTAACCCTGTGATTCCTGCAACTTCATGTTACTGCATGCCTGTCACTCATAATTGCTCCCTTCTAGAAGGCTATACTATGAGTGTGAGAATGTCATCACAGCACCGGCCAATCTGCATTCCCACCATTGCCAGGTTATACACAGAACTACAATTTCCAAATAAGAATTCATGTTCTGTTTCATGCTGATGCAGAATGAAAACAAGTTTCAAAAACTCAAACATTTTTACAAAACAGAATTCTTGTTCTCCAGCCAGCCCTACTCAGCAACTCACAACTCAGCAACTACTTCTCTACCTCTTACTCTTGTACCCTAACTCACATACCCACTTTTCATACTCCTTTCCAGAGTATATACCAGCTTTGTGTTGAGCTTAATACAATGTAACTTGAGCACCCTCATGGCCAAGATGGAGTCTGCTCTGCAGGCAGCTCTGGCCAAGAGACGGCGCACGCAGGAATGCAGCAGGAAAAATCCCTTCCACCCCAGGGGCACCTGTTCCAAACCCCACAGAGTGAACACACCAACGCACAGGAAAAGTACAATGGATATAACAAAGGGAGATATTTATTTACAGAGGGATGAGAGGAGCAAAAACAACAAGGGGAAATGTAGGGGGAGCAGTAGAACAGGGTTGCATCCAAACCAAGGTCCCACGGGCCCAGTGATAGCACAGTCTGAAAGCAATGTATCTGCACACAGAGTTCAGGAGGCCTGAGCAAAGTTCCAGTCCAGTGCTGAGTCTTGGGTGCTCCTGGTCGGCTTCGGCGGCAGTGAACTTTCCCCAAAAACCCCTCCAGTGCCCTCTTCTGCTGCCCTCTGCAAAGCCACACAGAGCAGCAACCTCCCCACTTAACTAACTTGCAGCCTCCCTCCTTATTCCCAGTGTAGAGTCCCAAGCCTCAGTACTCACAGCCCCTTCCAGCTCCGGGCAGCAGTGATACTGGGTCCAGCTCCGGCCTGTCCTTCTCAGGCAATTCCTCCCTGGCACCGTGCTGCTCCTCCTGGCTCCCGTCCTGGGGGTGTCCTTGATCGGCCGCCCTGTCCTTCCCAAGCTTCAGGCAGGTTCTCTCTCCTTCACTTTGTCCAGGGCCTCCCTGCTGCAGCCCTTCTCTCCGGGGGCTCCAGAGCCACACCCCCAAGTTTCCCTCCTTTCTCTCATTGCTCCCCTCCCCCCTTAGGAAAAAGATTTAAAGGGGCCATGCCCTCTAAACCACAAGGCGTTACACTCTCCTCCGCCCCCAAAATTAATAATCCTTGATGTCCCCATCAAGGTGAGCAACTCTACACCATGGATCCCCAGCAGGAAACCCAGGGCCCCCATTCATCAGGAGCATTTCCATTATCCATCCCACAGGACCCCGAGGAGTGGAATAGGTTTCCCATGAGGGAACTCGCCCCTCGTGGCACCCTAGAGATCTGTAGGTCACTGGGTTCCCCTAAACAATCATACATGAGCACACACCTGGGCTTCCCTTCCCTAGAGTAACGTCTAGGCTGGCTGAGGTGACACCACCGATCACGGAGGCAAGATGATGGGTCCTTGAGGCACGAATTTGAGGGCATCTGGGTTTAAAGTGGCTGTTTGCAGTACAGCTTTCTCTTCCTGCACCAAACCTTCCTCATCATGTTCTCGGGAAGTCCCCACAGCATCAGTGGGGCCTCGGAAGTGCTCAGTGTGGGTTTTTCCCCTTCATCATCTCTTTGTGCGACAACTAGAGGATCCATTAGGGTTGGGGCATTCCAAACTGGATCACTGCCAAACCCCGTTTCATCCTCACGCTCCAAGGAGCTGGGCACTTGCAGAGGACTGGTATATTTCTGTTGTTGGGACTGTGTCCAACTTGCGGGGCCGGGAGGCTCAGGATCTGTGGAAACATCCTTATGGGGAAACAATATTTGTCCTATAGCTAACAGATGATTCCAGTGGAGAGTTCTGGTGGGCCCATGACTGCTCTCAGGACAGATACAATACACTGGTAGATCCCCAAGTTTCTTCTCTATAATGTATGGGTGTGACTCCCAACAATCTGCAATTTTGTGTTTTTCCTGTAGTCCGAGATTTCAGGCCAAAACTGGGTCACCAACCTGAATCTCCTGTTGCCTCACTTGCTGATCACATTGGGTTTTATTCTTTTGATTCTGGTGACCAGCTGCTTGCTTTGCTATCCTATATGCCTCCTCCAGTTGATCTCTGAGGTGAGTTACATACCCCAAGTATGTTTCTGGGAGTGCCCCATCTGAAGACACTCCAAAACAGAGATCAACCAGCAACCGGGCTTCTCAACCGAACATTAGCATGTATGGTGTGAACCCAGTTGCATCGTGCCGAGTGCAGTTATACGCATGTACCAAATGCTCCATGTGCTGGCTCCAGTATTTTTTCTGCTGAGGCTCCAGAGTTCCCAGCATGTTCAGTAGTGTGCAGTTGAATTGATCTGGCAGCGGATCCCCTTGTGGATGATAAAGGGTGGTGAGTGATTTCTTGATCCCCATGATCTTACAAAGTTCTTTTATTAACCGACTTTCAAAATCCCATCCCTGATCAGAGTGTAGTCTGGCGGGCAACCCACAGTGCACAAAGAACTTTTCCCACAGGATTTTGGCAACCGTGGAAGCTTTTTGATCTTTGGTGGGATAAGCCTGGGCATAACGAGTAAAATGGTCAGTGACCACCAAGATATTTGCAATACCCCCGCGGTCAGGCTCGAATGATAAAAAGTCCATAAAGCCAAGCTCCACTGGTGCAGAACTTGTGATGTTGACAAGAGGGGCCGCCTGCTTAGGCGGAGTCTTTCGCTGGATACATCTGGTGCAGGTGTGAACACGGTGGACGATGTCACGCCCCATCCGGGGCCAATAGAATCTTGCCTTAACTAGGGCCTCCAATCGCTTGACTCCTAAATGCCCCATTCGATCGTGGCAGGCCTCTAACATGCCTCGCCGGTACTTCTGTGGTACCCAAAGCAATTGGTGCTGAGGCCTCTGGGGACGCTTCTGCCCTCGATAAAGTCATCCATCTGGAACCAATAGGTGTTCCCATTCTTTCAGCAAAAGGGCCTCCTCTGGGTGACTCAGTCAAATAGCCTTGGGGTCCTTTCCCCTTTCCAATGCATAAAGGATATCCTTCATCTGTGGATCAACTCGCTGGGAGTGCTCCACCTCTCGATCCTTTAGTCTGGGCAGCTGAGGGTCCTATATTCTAGTAAAACTTGAGTAGACTATGGGTATGGCTTCTGGTGGTGCACCCAGACAGTCAATTGCTCGTTCTCCATTGGCTGTGGATTTTTCCTCCACAATGGATACCTGTTGGCATAAAGCTCTCAGTTCAGGAGTCCCCACATTTATCTAATCATTGGGTGATAAATCCTTAGAGTGAGGCCACCGAGACAAGGAATCTGCATCCATGTTTGTTTGACCGGGTCGATACTGCAGCATGAAATCATAGGCAGAAAGTGCCACTAACCACCGGTGCCCTGCTACGGATAATTTTGCTGTTGTCTTGATGTATGTCAAAGGATTATCAGTTTTTACAGTGAACTTGGCCCCATAGAGGTAGTCACGGAACCTTTCTGTGATGGCTCATTTCAATGCCAGTAACTCCACTTGATGAGCAGGGTAGTTTTTCTCAGGTGGTATGAGACCTCGACTTGCAAATGCTACTGGTTGGAGTTTTCCCTCACGCTCTTGATAAAGGACAGCGCCTAAACCGGTGTAGCTTGCATCAACGTGAAGTTACACGAAAACTGGTGCTTGAGTGAGCTGTTGAATGATTTTACGGAACGCTTCTTCACACTCAGCAGTCCAACACTTTCCAAAAAGTGCACCCACATTAAAGTATTGATGCTGAGGTGGATTTCCATTTTTATTTGTGGAGGGGTATCCCTTGGTGAGCTCTGTGAGTGAACGTACGATGTGCGAAAAATTCTTTATGAACCTGCGGTAATCGCCACAGAATCCCAGAAACAACTGTAATTCCTTGAGAGTCATGGGCCTCGGCCAGGTGGTTACCGCCTTCACCTTCTCTGGGTCTGTAGCTATACCATCTGCAGACACTATGTGTCCCACGTACCGCACGGATGTCTGGCAGAAGATGCACTTGTCTAAGGATAACTTGAGGCCAGCCCGTTCCAAACGATCCAGGACTTTGCACAGCTGAGTCTCGTGTTCTTCTAAAGTGCACCCAAACACTACAACGTCATCCAAGTACACCAGACACTCTAACAGGTGCATGTCCCCTACCACCTGCTCCATGAGTTGTTGAAACGTGGCTGGGGCTCCAGATACTCCCTGCGGCATCTGATTAAATTGGTAAAACCCTAAGGGACAGATGAAAGCGGTCTTCTCCTGGTCCTCTGGTGCCATGGGCACTTGATAATATCCACTGCAGAGGTCAAGGACAGAGAACCAGCAGCCACCATTCAGGCTATCCAAGGCTTCATCCACCTGGGGCATTGTGTATTAGTCAGGAATCATTCGCCGGTTCAGAGTGCAATAGTCGATGCACATGCGGACCTTTCCACTTTTCTTTCATACTACAATGATTGGCAACGCGTAGGGGCTCCTGGATTCCTCAATGATACTGGCTTGAACCAGTTCCTGTAGGTGCTGCCTCACATCTTCAATATCAGCAGGGGCTAATCGTCTTGACCTCTCTTGAAAAGGCCAACCATCCTGCATTTGGATATGGTGGTCCACATCATATGCACACCCAACATCCCACTCATGCATAGAGAAAACAGCCTTTTTCTTGGCTAACTTCTCACACAGGCAGTCCTTCCACTCAGCAGGAATGGGGGAATCCCCAAACTGGAAACTATCCCTCCCAAAAGGTCTAGCTTTGGTCTCCTCTTGGGATGGAGGACCCCTTGCTCGCTGGTATGCTGCTTTACATAAAGCATGCATTGGCAGCTTCTGCAGATAGTTGTTCCCTGCCATTTCACAGCATTTCCACACCAATCTCTGGAACAGATTTGCATTTGTCCCTAGGATTAAAGGTGCATACTCTCTTCCCTTTGGATCTGGACAGACCAGTGCCAATGTTTCTATTTCCTGGTTTACCCCCGCAACGTTCTTTGGAAACTGGACATTTAACAGGATATATCCCAGATAGGGGCAGGAGTCACAGCAAATTCCCCAGACGGTCAGTCCAGACAGGGGATGCAAGGGTAAATGCTGCAGGTGTTCTCGGTAGTAAGATTCATAGAGTATGGTGACCTGTGATCCGCTGTCCAGCAATGCCTCACACAGTCGTCCTTCTATACAAACAGGTACTATAGCCTGAGGGCCTACCAGCCCATCTGGGTAACCCATTTGTGTTTTTTTCTGGGGAGCCTTGGGATTTCAAGGTCTTGGGTTGCTCCTTCCCCAAGCCCCATTGGCATTTCCCTGAAGCTCCCTAATGGTTTGCTGCAATCTGAGATACCCTTGCATGATCTGTCTTGTTTTGGCAGTCCAAGGCATAGTGACCATCTTTCCCACAGTTGTAACAGAAACCTTCTCGCCGACTATCAGCCCTCCTGCTACTCTCCCCTGTTGAGGATGGCACAGTAGGTCTCTGAGCCTTCATCATGGCCACTTCTTGGGTCAAATCTCTCAATGCCGCTGCCACTGACGGGGCCTCTACCATCTCTCCAAGCGCTGTGGTGGTGTGACTCCCTGCCTTTTTTGGCTGCACCACTGCATCCACTTGCAACAATCGCTCCTCCTCTTCACGTATCTCTCGAATGAGCTTGTGGAACGGGGCTGGGTTTGGGGCCCACTCCCTCAGCTGCAGTCAGCACAACATCAACCCATCTTGTCGGGTGCCCCAAAGGATCTGGTCCAACCTAGCAGAATCATTGCGCTTGGTGGGGTTGCCCTCCTTCCGCAATACCTGTTGTAGCAAATCCTCCAGTCTCCTGATGAAATCCGACAATCGTTCGTGGGGCTCCTGATAGGTATGGCAGAAACGATAATAAAGGTCTTCACTGCTATCAGTAGCATCGTAGACACTCTCAAGAGCGGTTAAATAGTCTTGCACTGTGGCAGCTGGTTGGGAATCTTTCAGGGCTCGGACAATTTGCATGGCAGGTCCCCTCGGATTTTCAAGCACATGTTTCCGCTTCTCAGCATCAGAGCATTCCCACTCTTGGACAAGTGGCACCGTAAAATCCCACCAGGTCTCGTAATCATCCTCCCCCGAGGGTACAGGTGACACCTCCGAGAAAGAACGTAGCCGCTTGTATGGAGCACTTTCATATGCCGGCTTCAATGCATCTTTGAGACCGTTTCCAGACCTTTGGCCCATCCCGCCAGGCTGGGTGCTGCGGGTGTTGGAGCCCTCCTAATGCCAAAATTAATTCCTCTCTTGTCCGCTTCTCACCCACCATCAGAGCTTGCAATTTCTGCGCTAAAGAATCCACCTCAAGTGACACAGGCACACTAGTAGGGGACTGCTTTGCCCCCAGAATTGTCCAGGGGATACCGCCTCCTTGCACCTCTTTGGCCACTTTATCAAGATCGGCTTCCTTGGAGTGAGTACATAGTGCTACCATGCCCTTCACTTCGCGGTTGTAAATATGGGTGTGGACCTTCACTCTCCCCAGTATTTCAGCTGCATCTAGGCTCTCCTCAATTTCATTTGGTTCCATCTCTTCTGGGAACCCCGCTACCAGCACAGCTTTGGTTACTGGGACTCGAGCCCCTTGGAACAGGTCTTCTAGTAATCCCCTCTCCAAGTTTGTTTTTTTTTTAAACTAGGATGAAAGTCACTCAGGAGTTTCTTTGCTCTGTGAAGGAGAGCCCAGGGTGCGCAGCGTAGGTGTGTGTGTGCACGTGTTTGTACTGCAAAGTCCCCCTACGGGCCACCAAGTGTAACTTTAGCGCCCTCGTGGCCAAGATGGAGTCTGCTCTGCAGGCAGCTCTGGCCAAGAGACAGCACGCGCAGGAATGCAGCAGGACAAATCCCTTCCACCCCAGGGGCACCTGTTCCAAACCCCACAGAGTGAACACACACACGCACAGGAAAAGTACAATGGATATAACAAAGGGAGATATTTATTTACAGAGGGATGAGAGGAGAAAAACAACAAGGGGAAATGTAGGGGGAGCAGTAGAACAGGGTTGCATCCAAACCAAGGCCCCACGGGCCCAGTGGTAGCACAGTCTGAAAGGGCAGACACTGAGCAATGTGTCTGCACACAGAGTTCAGGAGGCCTGAGCAAAGTTCCAGTCCAGAGCTGAGTCTTGGGTGCTCCTGGTCGGCTTCGGCAGCAGTGAACTTTCCCCAAAAACCCCTCCGGTGCCCTCTTCTGCTGCCCTCTGCAAAGCCACACAGAGCAACAACCTCCCCACTTAACTAACTAGCAGTCTCCCTCCTTATTCCCAGTGCAGAGTCCCAAGCCCCAGTACTCACAGCCCCATGCAGCTCCGGGCAGCAGTGATACTGGATCCAGCTCCGGCCTGTCCTTCTCGGGCAATTCCTCCCTGGCACCGTGCTGCTCCTCCTGGCTCCCGTCCTGGGGGTGTCCTCGATCCGCCGCCCTGTCCTTCCCAGGCTTCAGGCAGGTTCTCTCTCCTTCACTTTGTCCAGGGCCTGCCTGCTGCCGCCCTTCTCTCCTGGGGCTCCAGAGCCACACCCCCAAGTTTCCCTCCTTTCTCTCACTGCTCCCCCTCCCCAGTAGGAAAAAGATTTAAAGGGGCCATGCTCTCTAAACCCCAAGGGGTTACAAAAGCACTGGAGTGAAGATCCTCAGTTTTTTTAAATAAATATTTTCTTTTGTTTGGGTTGTTGTAGATGCAAGTTCCTCAGCCTCAGAATGATTTGTGCAATATCTACTCCCAAATCAGTGTGTATCCATGATGTTTTGTCATAGAAAGCTCAGGGACATTTCCTCCCTGCAGAATCAGTGCTGTCACAAGGCGTCCATTAGAGCTTTATTGGTTTTGTTTTGGCAGATGCTTTCTTGATACACATTTTGATAGTCTGTGCTTTATTTTTCTGTGAAGCCCATTATATTGTTTTAGATTTAGATAGATTTGTTTAGATTGTAAAAGAGGGAAGACATCTTCTCAATATGCACATCCACCCATGCCAGCTGAGGGATGATAAATGAGACTTGATTTTTTATTTCTCAGCTTCTGTAAATCCAGCAGAATCAGACACCACATTCTTTGATTGTCAGGACTCAGATGAAGAGGTTAAACCTAACATAGTTAATCATCATGCGTGCTAAACTCATGGTTACAAACAATAACAGATCCCCCTTATCTCAACCTGATGCTGTTGGAGGTGTTCCTGTCTTGTTTACTTTGGTCAAGAATGATGTGGAATTAATATCAAAAATCAAATAAAAGTCTTTGCTACGTGGCTCATGGATACGGTAGCTATATTTGCTCCTAGGCTTATCAAAAGATGACAATAGGAGGGTCCCAATATATATTCAAACTGAAAAACAGAATAATCCCAAAAAACAAGACCAGTCTATAAACACTGATTTGCAGTAAGTGTGCTGACAGCGCTGGACGTGAGAGATTCCTCCCTGAAATGGAACACTGTATGTGAGTTTGAAATGCATCTTTTATTGTCACACTGGCACTAAAACTAAGTTTCAGCGTAACAAGGAAAAAAACCTTGTTATACTGGTCTAAGACTTGGTTTGAGTTTTGGGAGGCAGTTTGGACCAGCTCCTCCTACAGCTGAACTGGTTCACCAGTCCCAAGAGATGATGGCTGTCACATACATTCCACGCACAATACATGTACATTTTTGGTACCAAAAAAAAAGCTTATTTTGCCATTAGAAAAAACAAAACAACACCTTTTATGTTCACTGGTGTCTGTAATATTTTCATGTCAGGTTGGATCCATAAAGGTTAAATTTCTGCAAATTGGAGTGAAAAGCATTGGATTTATCCAAGGCTCTGTGCTCTGAAGCATTTGACATTTGTGAAATAAAGTGAATGTGACACCCTGAACACTTATTTGGCAGGTGCTGAGAGTTCCACAATAACTGGAAACTTGGTAAGAAACACAAAACTTAAACATAATCAGGCAGCTCAGTCTCTTTCTTCCTCTGTGACTGGTGGCATTCATAGAAGTGGTATCTTCTTTACTTTGAAAATTGCCAGATTAGTTCATGCTTTGTGTCATTTTTCCGAGACAGAAAGATGGGATTGTTTGATGTGGTGGAAGGGGATTTTTCACATCTATGGCTTGAATTTACTTTTCTAGCCATCCTTACTTCTTTTAATTGAATCTTGAGACCACACTATGTTTGGAGCACTTCATTTTTCCTGCAGTATAAGGCATTCCTCATAATACTCTTATTTTTGTAATGTCTATTGCACATTGGTAAGAAATAGCTGTGAGAACTCATGCCTTTTACACAATGTGAAGAAAAGACCCAGCTGACTTTAGCCTTTCAACAAGTAAAAAAGGATCCCTACAAAATATTAGTGGTCCTCACTTGTCTAAAGAATCTACACAAAGTGACTTTTGCACCTGTTATCACCATCTTTCCTGCTGCCTTTAGAAATCTAGATAAAATGGATATGATAGATGATTTGCAATTCTTTTTCAAACTCCTAGTTGAGCAAGATCCATGCACAACCCTAACCTGCCACCACATTGAGCAAACCCACCCCCACCCCACTGTATTTTATGAAAGCACCTGTCAACATTTTGCTCTCAGGATTATTCTCAGCCCTTTCACAGGAGAACTAGCACAACCTCAATCTCTCTTCCTGCTGAAAGACAACTAACTTCCCCGTGCTGTTTTCTGGAGACCTAGTCAATCACAATTTCCTCCCTCTCCCACACAAACTTTCCCCAGTTTAGCATTTCCCAAGTCTCTGGTTCACATTGGCAGCACTGCCTGATCCACATCCCACTCCCATCCTAGATCATCCTCATCACAGGGAAACAGCTTTGACTTCTCTTGTTAGCTAAACTTTGTCCATCCTCTTCATGGAAACAGATGTCTTCCTGATGTGCCACTTGTTTGAGGTAGTTGCCCGCTCCCCTTTATTAGAGTTTTAGCTTTAACTGTGAATCCAGGCAATGGAAATATTAAGAAATACTAAGGGTTTCATATTTGGGATGACTAAGTGACTTTTGACTGACTTAATGTTGTTTTCCCTCTAATGTATGACACACAACAACTTGTTTATTCATGATTTTATAAGACAAATTTTAGGGATCTCTTCTGGGATAAATTGTGTCATTGTCATTTTATGATATGTAGCTTCCCAGAGCTGTCAACAGCTTTTAACAAGATATTTGTAAGCTTACTGATATGCTGTTAGCAACAATGGAGTGGGTATTTGAAAAAAGATCTTTTAATATCTGTATACTAAAACTTTTTTAAAAGAACATAGGCCATAACTGCTTCTGATCATTACATTTATGGCATTATTTAAAAGAGCATGAGACAAACAATTCCACACACACCCTTACATCAGTTAGTCTTTATGAACTTAGGCCCCAATCCTTCAAAGTATTTAAGCACATGCTTAACTTTAACCATGAGTAGTCTCACTGAAGTCAAAGGGAATAAATGTTTGTTTAAAAGTTGAGCAAAAGTGCTTTGCTGGATCAAGACTTCTACTTGCTTGCATTTCTACAGTAATCTTTCCTATTATTTGAAGGATTTAAAAAATTTCCCACGATCTGAGATGGAACTGTGAAAATAACATAACTCAAACAAATCCTAAAGGAAGTTCAGCACTCAATTGATTCTTTAAACCAGCAATAGTAAATAGACTTGAATTAGAAGGAACAACATTAATTTTGACAGAAGGGAAGCTTCCTCATAATACACTCGAATTACAATTAGCAGAAAGTGAGATATCATAAACCATAAATGAAGAAGCAGACACCAGATATGGTTTCTAATACTGGAATTACTTGTTTACAATATCAAATTTATCTTTATCCTGAAACTTGCAGTTCTTCCTTATATTTAGAAAGGGAAATTTCACAAGAACTGTGGTAAGTTCAGCTACTGTCGGTGACAAATGCAGTTTTTAACACCATTCACTGTACTTCTTTATGAGTCAGTGACGAGTGTTAACTGTCTACAAGTTTCTCTCATGACGAAGACAGAACTGACTTTCTTATCCTCATTCACTCCCATCTATCTGGTTTGCATTATGCTTCTTCCAAGGCATGCACAAGGTTTCCAAAGATAAATAGGTTACATAGTGTAACCCTTCTGCCAGGTATTGTCAGCAGCAACATAAGCTGGGTTCAAATAGTGAGGTGTCTCTCTTAAAACTAACAAACACCACCAGTTCAAGACTCTACCCAGAATTTCTAGGATCACCAAGTACTTTCTCTGAGCTCCATTAATAGACAATACTTACCCATGTGCAAGCACTAAAAGTGTCTATGAAACAAGGAACACTCAATTGGAGGAAAATGGAACAAACAGCATCAATTTGTGACAACACAGCAACAATCTAGATATACGGATGATAAATAAACCCTCCTCCACAGTAACTTTGGCAGGAGTCTGTTAACTCTGTTTGCCATCTACCAGTGTGAACATCTGTAAATGCACAACCTTACCTTACCAAATGCATCCTGTCATGCCCAGACACAGCATTGCAGGGGACTTTGCCTCTTGTGCTCCTTCAGTGGTCACTTCCTTGACCATGATGACCATTCCCAGTCAGTCCCTTCTCTGGACTGCCTTACTGGGTCCTCTGTGGCTCAGACCTCCGGCCAAGTCACATAACAGTTCAGTTCCCTTCAGGGGTTCATCTTTAAACAAAAAGGTCCTTCGCTGCTCCTGGGCTCAATTCTAAACAATAAGTCCTTAACTCCTCTTGGACTTCTACCTCATTCCCTGTTACTCATAGACCCTGGCTCAGGGCTCCTCTCTGCTCTAGGGGCCCACCACAGGAGTTAACCGTCCTCCTGTAGCTCTGCTTCCTGGCCATAGCCCATCCCAAGACCACAGGTCTTCCTCCAGTCTCTTCCCATGAGACAGGAACTCTCCCTAGCTCTTCTTTCCTGCATCTCCCCCTCCAACTGAGTGCTCTCTGCTCCTTATACAGCCTAGCTCCTAGTCCTCTAGCCAAAAGGCAATCAGTTAATCACCTTCCAGGTACGAAGCATAATAATTAGGCTCTCTCCTGTGCCTTACAGATGATGAGGATTAAGCCCCATCACAACATCCAACAGGCAAATATCTCTTCACCATATTACTTCCCCCTTCCTCATCCACTAAACCCCACCCAATGTTTGGCATCAGTGAGCAACATAGTCCTAGAGTCCTGAGGTACCTTCTAGCAGTCCCTTGGGAAGTGCTGCCTGGTCCTGTCCTGAGGATCCATCACCTAACCCACCTATAGTATTTCAACTTATTTAGTGAATGAGTAGGACAGGCCCCTCCAGAGTTCACCCAGTTCTGCTACTGTGCTGTATAGCTTCAATGAGAAACCTTTCTGCATTTCATTCCATCAAGGAGCCACATCTGCATCCTCTCCCAAAGAATACTCCCAACAGCATAGGATCCTAAGTGGAGTAAAAAAACAGTACTATTCAAAACCCCTGCCAAGAGGGAGCCTTTTCTTGCTACAAGGTACAAACCCTTCTCCTCTTTGTCCCCCTTCTAGTTCAATTCCACTACCCAATTCTGAAATTGTGTACAGTTATGGTGACTTCCAAAGTGTCACCAGATGAATTCTGGGTAGAAAGCACATGGAAATGAAGCTCTCTATAGCCATAGTTCCCCTGTTTTTTTGAAACAGATGGGAGCAGAGAACAATTTACCCTCAGGAACATCTATCTATGTGGAATACTGGGCTATTCAGATAAAACAGCTCTGTGGCTGTTCTTCCCCTGATCACCAACAGATGGGAGCAGAAAGCTCCTTACCCTCTAGAGCTTCAAGGCACAGGGATCACCTTTTAACAAGATCCCTCCAATCTTTTGCAATAAACAAAGGCATCAAATGCCAGTTGTACAAACACAGCTATGACCATCCAAATTAAAAAACTCATCAAAATACAGGAAAGGTATGCAAGCAAGCAAAATTTCCAAAGAAAACAGACAGCATGTTCATTTATTCAACAAACATTTCCTTAAAGAAAATAAGATGCTGACAAATGAAATATGTGGACTGTTGATGCATGTTATAGGAAAATTGCTTAGTTACAAGGAAAAAAGTATTTCTTGAAGTACTCAGGTCTACAGATCCTACATTGGGTCTATCACTGTGATGATGACTGATATATCAGTATAAAAACCTAAGATGAACAGAATTGTAACTTTAGGGACAGAAGGAGACTTATGAGCTACTACACCAGCATGGGGTTAAGTCCTGCTCATGGAAAAGCCCAACCAGTGAAAAGCTGAAGTATACTTTATTTTTATTGTGGTCTGGCAGGGTTGGCCTCTGCAGCACCCCGTTGTGGTCCATCTCTCTCAGCACACCCCACTGGGGCACTGAGAGTGAACAGTAGTCCCAGAGGAACCTAAAATCTTTCTGCCCTGCTCTCAAGTAGAGTGCTGACCCTTCAGAATTTCTCCCTGGAGAGCTGGTTCTGATCCTCAGGGTTTTATCCCTGGAGTCTTTTCCTCAGTCTAGTTCTCCGTCAACTGGATCCTAATTCCTAGGTGTACCTCCAGGCCGTTTGTCTGGGTTTTGCCTCCTCCTGTCCTGCCACCCTCCCTTTAAGGCCTGTCACAGGAGACAACCTCATTCCTAGTGCTTTTCTTCCCAACTGAGCTCTCCCAGCCCCTTATGGAAATAACCTGACTCCCTCGCAGGTAAGTCTGATAATTGACCCAAGACATCTCATCCCCAGACAGTCTGGATAGGTGGGGTTCGGGGTGCCATCACAAGCAAGGCTGAGTACAACTCCCCTTAAAGGGCTAGCCAAGCTATGATATATGGATTAATTATTGTAATAGAATAGGGATAAATGTTTTGGTTTATACAAAGACAAGGTGAGTTAGGTAATATCTTTTACTGGACCAACTTTTGTGAAATAGACAAGCTTTCAAGCTTACACAAAGCTCTTCTTCAGGTCTGGGAATACAATATCCTACTTCAGATCTAAGAAACCTCAAGTTCTTATATCGTTACTGCAATTATATCTCCATTTTGACAGAGAGGACCAGATTTGTGGACCTGTCAACTAGAAGATAGATCATTTTCTGGTGAGTAAAGACATTTTAATAGTCAGCAGCATATGTAGGCCTACAGGTCCTATAATGGAATTTTGTTAGTAGTGTCCCAAACAGAGATGGAGATTATGAATGGAATAATAATGGAATAATTGTCTTTAAAAGAAACTGAGGAAAACTTTCCAGCAGCATGTAGCATCAGGTGAGGATTACACTTCAAAAAAAATAAAATCATTTTGTGAAGCAGTGCAATTATGAACAATTTGCTGTCTTACCAATGTATCTAGAAGATGGAACTATCGAAGTAATACTTGGCATTTTTCATCCTTAGTTGTCAAAACACTTTACCAGGCGGATAAGTGTGATTTTCCTCATTTTAAAGAGAGGGAAACTGAGGCAGAGTGAAATGTTCTTTTCCATAGCAGGTCAATGAAAGAGGCAGAGGTAGAACCTAGATTGCCTGAACTGAATACAATCCTCTCTCTCTACTGGACCGTGCAATCTCTCTCAGTCCATGAGGCTATCATTTCTCTGAGTAAGTGAGCTCTGAAATAAGATGGTGAAGATAGATGTCCAGTTTTCCGGATTTAGAAATACTGATGATCCTAGAGGGCAACCAAAATGTGGCACCATCGTCATATGAAAGATCTTTCAAAAACAAATCATAGAACTATTTCTTGGAAGAAAGACTATGAATAAAACTGAGTTTATTTTGTGAATAATGAACATGTGGTTTGAGCCCAGTATCAGTTTGCATAAGTTGAACAGAAATGTTTCTCCTGCCACAGTCCTTAGTTTCAAGGTGTGTCTTGGTGAGGGCCACCAGGAATGTGACCTGATAAACAGTAGAGTGAAACTTTGGGGGAAAACTGGAGTGGATGTTATAAAAGGACTTTTAACCACAACCTGCACACCCCGTACTTAAATTCCTGAGTCAATATTTGTCTAAATTATATAAATATTTCTGCAAGCAGCCACCATGAACACCTTGACTGTGTCATAGAAGTGGCACAAGCTAAGGTTGTCAAAATAGTCAAGGGTACTCCTGCAGCTTCACAAAAATGTGACAGATGTATTAATTTGTGTCAGTTCGGCAAGATCTGCGTCACTTTGGAATTAGGCATGCAAGAAGTTGAGTAGAGAGGAGCTATAGGAGTTTTCTTGGCTATAGAGTAAGTAGTCACAAAAACTTTAAGATTTGATACAGTTGAACTGGCAACTTCTGTTGTTACTCCTGGAACCCGTTTGAATAGGAGGAAAATTGTCCGCAGGCTCTCTGTAAACAAAGCCAAACACATCCACAGATATTGTCACTGGGGACTGCCATTGGGAAGATCTCTGCAGAGGAGATGGAAGGGTCGGTAGCTCACTGAGAAGTCAGGAGGGCTTGAGTCTTTGCGGGAGATTGAAGGCCTTGTCTCCTGAAGGACCTAGGAGGCATTTTGTGTTTTTTTAGGGAGGTGAATTAGATGTTTTTAACTCGGGGGACGTGGGAGGGTTTGTCACTGGGCACTCTCCTCTCTAGGTAGGGAGTGACCACATAAGTTCAATTACTCAAACTCACAAGGATCACTGTTTGTGGGTGTGACTGCACATTCAAATCAAGAGCTGCAGGCACTGTATCTGTATGTGGCAGAGTACACCAGACGCTTTAGGGTAGAAAATTTGGAATGCATTAATGGGGATGCAACTGAAAGGCTGCCCTTTCCAATGCAATCTTAAAATTAGGACAATAAGTCCCAAGCACAGGCTAGGGTCCCAAACTCTGATCTCTCACTAGACTACAGAGCCAGTTCCCACAAAGTCACTCTTGAGAACTGAAAATAATAATCCCAGCCACTGGTAACAATTCTTTAAGCTTCTGCTAACACAAGCTCCTAAAATCTCTCCCACAGGATCTCACTTGGCACTGCACCAACATTTCTGGCAACTGTACAGACCCTCTGAAGGTTTGTTTTTTTTTAGCATAACAATGATATTATAATAATAATTCACTAGCTGTGGAAAGCTTCAGTTTATGCTTGCTGATGGAACCATTTTTTTGTTCCTCTTACAGTGAGTTATCTAGATGAATATCAGTTTAATTTGTGCTCATGGTGTTGGGTGCTCCTATATTTGGAGATGCCCACACTTCCTGTACGTAGGTTAGAAGGAGCACTGTCATCTCTGAAGCTGAGATATCACAACAAAGTAATAAACCCCAGCTACTTGTCACTGGAAATCCTCACTAATTCTTTGAAATGATCTTGTCAATGTTTAATGTACATGCAAAGCCACTGATAGCATCAGTTTTGAGGATTGCTTTTTTTTTTCCCTTCAGGCTATTATTTTCTTAACCAAATAGTTTGAGCTTTTGGCCTCAGGCATCTTAACAAGGGAAACCTGTGCCAAAAAACAAAACAAAAAACAGCTCAACGGTAAACGAGGAGGTGTCAGGGCAGTAAGGTAGAGACTTGTGTCATTCTGCATTGCTTCCCTCATGAGAGAGACAGAAGCACATGCTTTCTCCTGGCCAGCTAGATCACAATATATTATTTCCTCAGGTAATACTTTTATTTTCTCTTTCAGCTTCATTATGAAATCCTTGAGTTCTTTAATAATTGTTAGGTTGGACCTCAGGCTAAAAAGAGTAAGAGAGTAACACACACTACATTTGAACTCAAAGCTTATTTATCCAGTCAGCTTTAAGTATATGATGTGCAGAATCAGGCTTGCTATTTTAAGCATTATTTTCATTTTGGTACAGGGCACTGAGTTACCGTTTGAACTTAATCTGAACTTCTAAGATCATTTTACTATAGATGTACTAAAAGAATAGCTCAGGCATCAACATTTACTGATCTCATACAAACCAAAAGCAGGGCCTAACCCTGTGCCCACTGAAATCAGTGGCAAAACTTGTAAAATACTTCTATGAGAGCAGGAGCAGTGTCATAATTTCGATTTGGACCTGATCCAAAGAATCAAAGGACTCCCTCAGTGGGCTTTGTACGAGGCCGCAGGATTGCTCATTAGTGAGCTTTATAGGTAGTGAAAACCCTGCTGTGTGTCTCCTTACTCCCAAGAAATCACTGTAGCATGTCTTTACAGAATCATGGCCTTGATATAGATTTCTGTGAGACCACATTATTAATTATTATTATTACTACTACTACTAGTACTAAGCACAAAACATGGGCTTGATAATGCACAAGACATAGCTATCAATACAGTCTCTGTCCTGGGGAGTTTGTAATGTAGAAGGCAAAAATAAAAAGACTAGATGCAATAAGAAATCCCAAAGAAAGTTACCATAGGTGATTTTCTTAGCTATCCCTGGATGTGTTGTTTTTCATTTTTAAAGGCATGTTTACCCATGAGACAAGGTTGGCTACGAATAACTTAAAGCAAAGGTTTTACCCTGTCGTTACCTCATCTCAAGATGACATTTTTCTCCTAACGGTGACATAAGATTGGCCCGAGGGGTCAGCTTTAAGAATTTTAATTTCCTGGCTTTTGTTGGTTTGCATCACACTTTACATATTTCTTAGTCGGTCAGTATTTTAAAAACAAAGTAGGAATAAGTAGACTTTCTGAGAGGTCTTCGATAAGCACTCTAACAATGTGAGTACAACAAAATACATATAGACATTTTTCTAAGTACATTTTACATATGTATTAATGCTGAAAAATCTGAACGTTTAACTTATGTAGTTTCTAATATGTAGAATGCTTTACTATAAAAAGACAAGACAATTTTATATATCTTTTTAAAAGATCGGTACCCAATTTACAAAGTTATTTGCTTTGTCATGGTAACACTGGCATATATTTAACATAATAACACTATTACTGTTATTAAACCGAAGCAAAAAGCAGAGTTTTTTTAGTTAAAATTTTTAAAAAATAGTTACAGATCTTTCAGCA
Organism: Lepidochelys kempii; assembly: GCF_965140285.1. Taxonomy (NCBI): domain Eukaryota; kingdom Metazoa; phylum Chordata; order Testudines; family Cheloniidae; genus Lepidochelys; species Lepidochelys kempii. Next base: position 64,636,794 of record NC_136382.1, read on the forward strand.
CTGAATAAATACAAGATCCACATTAAAATATAATTTAAAAATGATATTTTGCCTATGGGTTCACATGCACAGCTTCTGTTGACTTCTAGGAGAGATGTCTTCACATATCCAAGGACAGAATTCAGAGACATTTAAGTACACAGAGGACAGTGATTTACATACAGTTGCTGTATCTTATTACATATCCGTATAACCTTCACTACATTTTCACCTCAAACACAGCAGAAACTGCACAGCCACTTATCACTTTCAAATAGCCTTCTCTGCAGGATCAGGGAGGCTAAATCTTCGATCCTACAATGAGGTCAGAGTAAGCAGACCTTTATTTCCGCTTGATCCTGGTGAAGGACTTGGACCTAAGGCTACTCACCAGCTGTTATGCAACAGACAATTGCTTCAAAATTTTGTTTCATAGTCTTCGTTCCACTTCTAATATAAATCACATACACAGACAATTAATTTATCTATTAGTAAATGTTCCCACTTTATATGTAATGCAATATATAGTAAGATTTTTTTTAATTAACCCTCTTTTACTCAATGATGAAATTATGCCAGAAAAATTACTCTGTTGACTTAGCTGCCCACATGATGCTTCATATTCCACTCCAAATTAAGTTTATATACTGGAAAAAATGTAACTTTAAAAATGTATTTTAGCAATGTCTCTTCCTCTCATCCTACAACTCATCTGTCTCCCAGCTGTGCATTTCCACCTCCTCACCATTTTTAGCATTTGTTACTTTAGCTTTAAATCAAAAACATGCCCCCTTTGTTTGCTAATGTCTCCCCAGCATTCTGTCTCCTATCCATACAAGCCACTCAAACCTTCATTGTCATAATTTAAAAAGGAAGAGAAACACTGAGATTCCCCCCTCTCCTGAACAATATGATTGTCCTCTGAGCTGCTTATTCTCAAATTTGTTTGATTTCACAGTCAACACAAATTAGAAAACTACAACTCTGCAGGCTGAATGACACCTATGCAGTCTTAGATTCTCCACTGTGTCCAAACAGAGAGTGCTCATATTGCTTAGTCAAGCTATACATAGGTTGCCCTTTTAATCTTTTCTCATAAATCAGTCCTTCAGACCACCTAATGATTTTTGTTGCTCTTCCCAGTAAGTCTACAGGTCTCTGGTACTAACACAGGGAAAGAAATTGCTCTGTGATGTGTTATCTCTGCAAATATACTCTAAAATTGCACTAGTCATTTTGATGCAAATCCTATTACAAACTCATACCTAAAAACTCAGGCATCCCAGCTCACCATTTGCCCTATTTTCTCCCTCTCATTGAACATGCAAAGGGCATCATGGGACTTGAGGCAGGAGGTCCTGCAATATGGCATTGTGGGTTTCCATATTCACTGAGTCACTGATCTGCTTTTCAGATTTTCTCAGTATGGAAGTAAAAAAATATGTTTTAACCTTCTTATTCATAACTTCCAACCCCACAAACTCACCCTGGGTTCTGACTGTCAGGTTGGTTTCTTTCCATTTCACACATCACTAGTAATAAGGGTTCTGCAACCTGAATGACACCTATGCAGTCTTAGCCCTGGTCTACACTACGAGTTTAGGTCGAATTTAGCAGCATTAGATCGATTTAACCCTGCACCCGTCCACACGACAGACACTTTTGTCAACTTAAAGGGCTCTTAAAATAGATTTCTGTACTCCTCCCCGATGAGGGGATTAGTACTGAAATCAACCTCACTGGGTTGAATTTGGGATAGTGTGGACACAATTTGATGGTATTGGCCTCCAGGAGCTATCCCAGAGTGCTCCATTGTGACTGCTCTGGACAGCACTTTCAACTCAGATGCACTAGCCAGGTACACAGGAAAAGCCCCGGGAACTTTTGAATTTCATTTCCTGTGTGGCCAGCGTGGCGAGCTCATCAGCACAGGTGACCATGCAGTCCCAGAATCGCAAAAGAGCTCCAGCATGGACCGAATGGGAAGTACTGGATCTGATCGCTGTATGGGGAGAGGAATCCATGCTATCAAAACTCCGTTCCAAAAACAAAATGCCAATATATTTGAAAAAAATGTCCAAGGGCATGATGGACAGAGGCTAAAACAGGGACCCGCAGCAGTGCCACATAGAAATTAAGGAGCTCAGGCAAGCCTACCAAAAAACCAAAGAGGCAAACGGCCGCTCTGGGTCAGAGCCCCAGACATGCCGCTTCTATGATGAGCTGCATGCAATTCTAGGGGAAGCCCCTACCACTACCCCACCCCTGTCCATGGACACCTGCAAGGGGGGAGTCTCACACAACAGGGATGAGGATTTTGGGGATGGAGGAAGATAGTGCACAACAGGCAAACGGAGAAACTGTTCTCCCCAACAGCCAGGAACGGTTTATTACCCTGGAGCCAATACCCTCCCAACCCTCCCAAGGCGGGCTGCCGGACCACGAAGCCGGAAAAGGGACCTCTGGTAAGTGTACCTTTGCAAATATAATACATGGTTTAAAAGCAAGAGTGTTTAATGATTAATTTGCCCTGAGGAGTTCGGATGCATTCGCAGCCAGTACAGCTACTGGAAAAGTCTATTAACGTGTCTGGGGATGGAGCAGAAATCCTCCAGGGACATTATTAAGGGGACATTCAGAGGTGGCCGTTCCTGCTGGGCTGTTTGCCTATAGCTGAAAAGAAACCATCCCCACTTTTAGCCACGTGGTGGGGGGGCATTCACGCTGAGCTGTTTGCGTTTGGCTGGCAGGGATCTTCCCTGATACTGGTCACACAGTGGGAGGAGGGGTGAAATGATCATCCCAGAGAATTGGGTGTGTGTGTGGGGGGGGGTTAGTTGGGTTTGTGCTGCACGTTAACCCAAAAACCGCAGCCCCTCCTTTTAAATGGCCAACCAAATGGGTGCTTGGTATGGGAAAGGAGGGTGCTGTTGTTTGAAACCATTCCCACATGTCATGAAGGTTGAAGAAGCCGAAAGACTGTGGCTTACCATGGCTACCTGCAAGCCGAATTCTGTTGCCCAGCCCTGCATGTGTGATCTCTCACAGCAAACCAGCAGGCCCTCAATATAAGAGGCAAAATGCGACCTTGTACCGAAAGCACATGTGCTATGTAATGTTAACAGCTTGGCTCACCGTGAAAGACAGTCTAGCCATTGTTCTCTAAAATGTGCCTTTTTAAATACTACTCTCCCTTTCTTTCCTCCCACAGCTGCAAATGTTTCAACACTCCCCCTATCACCACCATCCCAGAGGCTAGTGCAGATAAGAAGGTGGAAAAAAATGCACTCCCAATGAAATGTTCTCTGAGCTCATGCAGTCCTCCCGCACTGAAAGAGCTCAGCAGAATGCTTGGAGGCAAACAATGGCAGAGTCCAGGAAAGCAGAAAATGAACGCGAGGACAGGAGGGACGAACAAGATGAGAGGTTGCAGGAGCAAGAGGAGAGGTGGCAACAGCATGATGAGAGGAGGCAGAATGCAATGCTGAGGCTACTGGGGGATCAAACTGATATGCTCTGGTGTCTGGTGGAGCTGCAGGAAAGGCAGCAGGAGCACCTGCCCTCCTCCCCAAGTTCCATAGCCTCCTCACCCAGATGCCCAAGAACACGGACAGGGCTAGGAGGGGGCCTCCGGGCACCCAGCCACTCCACCCCAGAGGACTCCACAAGCAACAGAATGCTAGCATTCAATAAGTTTTGAAGTGCAGTGTGGCCTTTTTCTTCCCTGCTCCCTTCATCCACCACCCCACCTGGTGCTTCCCTCCTTCCCTACCCCTCCTGGGCTACCTTGACAGTTTTCCCCCTATTTGTGTGATCAATTAATAAAGAATGCATGATTTTGAAACAACGACTTTATTGCCTCTGCAAGTGGTGATCGAAGCGGGGAGGGCGGTTGGCTTACAGGGAAGTAGAGTGAACCAAGAGGGCGGGTTTTCATCAAGGAGAAACAAAGAGAACTGTCACACCATAACCTGGCCAGTCATGAAACTGGTTTTCAAAGCTTCTCTGATGTGCACCGCTCCCTCCTGTGCTCTTCTAACTGCGCTGGTGTCTGACTGTGCGTAACCAGCAGCCAGGCTATTTGCCTCAACCTCCCACCCCACCATAAACGTCTCCCCCTTACTCTCACAGATATTGTGGAGTGCACAGCAAGCAGTAATAACAGTGGGAATATTGGTTTCGCTGAGGTCTAACCGAGTCAGTAAACTGCACCAGTGCACTTTTAAATGTCCAAATGCACATTCTACCACCATTCTGCACTTGCTCAGCCTATAGTTGAACAGCTCCTTACTACTGTCCAGGGTGCCTGTGTATGGCTTCATGAGCCTGGCATTAAGGGGTAGGCTGGGTCCCCAAGGATAACTATAGGCATTTCAACATCCCCAACAGTTATTTTCTGGTCTGGGAAGTCAATCTCTTCCTACAGCTGTTCAAACAGACCAGAGTTCCTGAAGGTGCGAGCATAATGTACCTTTCCTGGCCATCCCACATTGATGTTGGTGAAACGTCTCTTGTGATCCACCAGTGCTTGCAGCACCATTGAAAAGTACCCCTTGCTCTTGTACGTACTGGCTACCTTGGTGATCTGGTCCCAAGATAGGGATATGCGTTCCATCTAGCGCCCCATCACAGTTCGGTAATCCCATTGCAGCAAAGCCATCCACTAGGACCTGCACATTTCCCAGAGTCACTACCCTTGATAGCAGCAGCTCAGTGATTGCGTTGGCTACTTGGATCACAGCAGCCCCCACAGTAGATTTGCCCACTCCAAATTGATTCCCAACTGACTGGTAGCTGTCTGGCGTTGCAAGCTTCCAGAGGACTATTGTCACTCACTTGTGAACTGTGAGGGCTGCTCTCATCTTGGTATTCTTGTGCTTCAGGGCAGGGGAAAGCAAGTCACAAAGTTCCATGAAAGTGCCCTTATACATGCGAAAGTTTCGCAGCCACTGGGAATCATCCCAGACCCGCAACAGTATGCAGCCCCACCAGTCTGTGCTTGTTTCCCAGGCCCAGAATCAGCATTCCACGGCATGAGCCTGCCCCATTGCCACCAGGATGTGCAAATTGCCAGGGCCCGTACTTTGAGAGAAGTATGTGTCCATGTCCTCATCACTCTCGTCACCGCACTGCCATTGCCTCCTCGCCTGCTTTTGCAGGTTCTGGTTCTGCATATATTGCAGGATAAATGCGCAAGGTGTTTACAATGCTCATAACTGCCGCGGTGATCTGAGTGGGCTCCATGCTTGCTGTGGTATGGCATCTGTAGGAGAGCAGAGTTGCAGCGGAAGTGGTGGCTGATGACAGATGCCACAGAATAGATATTTATAGAGAACAACAAGAGGACCTGCGAGGTGGATTCATGAGAGCAGGAGAGCAGAGTTGCAGTAGAAGTGATGGACGATGACAGTTAGCAGTCCTACTGTACTGTCTGCTAAAAGCAGTATGGTGTCCGCACGGAAAAAAGGCACAAAACAATTGTCTGCCATTGCTTTCACAGAGGGAGGGGTGACTGATATGTACCCAAAACCACCTGCAACAATGTTTTTGACCCATTAGGCATTGGGAGGTTAACCCAGAATTCCAATGGGCAGCGGAGACTGCGGGAACTGTGGGATAGCTACCCATAGTGCACCACTCCATAAGTTGATGCTAGCCACAGTAGTGAGGACACAGTCTACAGACTTAATGCGCGTAGTGTGGACATATGCAATCGACTGTATAAAACTGATTTATAAAAATCAACTTCTAAAATATCAATCTAATTTCATAGTGTAGACATACCCTTAGATTCTCCATTATGTCCAAACAGAGAGAGCCAGCTGCAGTCCCCCGGTTCTTGGCATTCCAGCCCTAGTGAAAGTTAGAGCATCAAGAATCCTACTCTTACTTTTGTCACTGGTGAGAAAGGTGGGTGAGGTAATATTTTTTATTGGACCCCTTTCTGTTAGTGAGAGAGACAAGCTTCTGTCACTGGTGTAAGCTCCAGGATCAGGAGTAGAGGAACTTGGCTCTACCTCCCCCTGGTATTGCCCCAGCCTGCACTTGGCACACCGTCCCTTCTCCCTTACACCAGGATGTGGGTGCAGCTGGATTAGAAGGTGTCAAAGAAGAGGGGAGAAGGCCAGTACCAGCAGGGTTTTCCTCATCTACAGGGCCTGTTGATATAAAGAACTGCCATGCCTGCTGTAAAGGAGAGGCTGAGCAAGGCAAGAGCGACTCTCATAATAACGGAGGAATCCTTGGCTGTTGAATCTTTGGTTGTTGAAGCCCCGAGATGTGTTGTCTTGTCTTATAAAAATTTACTATAAAAGAAAAAGGAGAAGGGAGCACACTGACCTCTTTTTACTTTACATTATTTTAAAGCCTCATCTGCAACACTGGTGCTTTAAACCAAAGTAGAGTAAATGGAGTTCAATGTGCTCCCTTAATTTCTACAGTAAATTTTAGTGTTGTTGAAAGATCCCAATTCACTTCCAAGTCAAGAGACCAAAAATAAGTCTTGCAATATGGAGTCAGAAGTTATATCAAAGGGAAAGGGATAAAATACGGAATTGATAAAATGTAAAACTAATTTCCCCACCTTTCATCTGTTATTTGGCAACTGAACCCTTATTACTAGTGATGTGTGAAATGGAAAGAACCCAGCCTGACAGTCAGAGCCCAGGGTAAGTTTGTTGAGCTGGAAGTTATGAATAAAAAGGTTAAAAACTATTTTTTTTTACTTCCATACTGAGAAAATCTGAAAAGCAGATCAGTGACTCAGTGAATATGGAAACCCACAATGCCATATTGCAGGACCTTCTGCCTCAAGTCCCATGATGCCCTTTGCATGTTCAACAAGAGGGAGAAAATAGGGACAGTGGTGAGCTGAGATGCCTGAGTTCTTTAGGTATGAGTTTGTAATAGGATTTGCATCAAAATGACTAGTGCAATTTTAAGGTACGTTTGCAGAGATAACATGTCACAGAGCAGTTTCTCTTCCTGTGTTAGTATCAGAGACCTGTAGACTTACTGGAAAGAGAAACAAAAATTATTAGGTGGTCTGAAAGGCTGATTTATGAGAAAAGATTAAAAGGGCAACCTATGTACAGCTTGAGTAAGGAATATCAGCACGAAAGAGGGAGAGGAATTGTTTAAGGGGACATAACTAGGCATAATGGGAGGAAATTAAAGAGAGCAATTTTTAGGCAATAGAGCTCCCTTACAGTATGTTCTATTTGATTGCAGAATACTATCCCAGGAGAATCAATTCAAGTGACATCACTCAGGTCATTTAAAATTAGGCTGGATAAAAAGCATTAGAACAAAATGCTTGAACTGGCGTGGAGGAGGAACAGATGACCTATTTGGTCTACTCTAGCTCTAATTTCTATGATTCCGTGACCCATCCCATCTATCTGTTCCACCACACCACAAGTTTTTACTACAACCCAATCTCTCACCTAGTATAGCTATCATTCGTCTATCACAGGGATTCTCAAAATTTTCCATAGTAGGCAAGTCTTACTAGAGCGATGTTACGTAACACCTCCTCCTCCCCAAATCTTACTCTGTTGCTCAAGCTGATAATGTCCCTCTAGTAGCTGTAGTAATTCCTTGAATGTACATAAAATCTTAATCTGTGTGCCTGGTGGAGAAGGGAATTCTGGGGGCAAGACACAGGGAGTTGGGAAGAGTGGACTTGTTACACTGACGGACTCGTCTCTCCCTCCCACTACCAAACCAATTTTGTTTCAACCTGCCACTCTCTCATCCAAATCCATTTTCCAACCCCACAACCCGCTCATGGCCCCTTTAACTTATCCAGATCCCTCTTCCTAGTCACACTCTTCCAAGCTTACTTCCTCTCCTAGCTCTGTGCGGCTGTACGCAGGCCTTGGTCCCTCCTTCAACCGGCACTACATTCCCTGCCTCAGTTCCACAGCTACTTACATCCCTTGATGGCTGTCAGCCTGGATTCCTAAAGTACCTTCTTGGACTGGGTACAAGGCCTGGATCCCAGATATTTTCCCTCCAGCACTTGGTGGCTCCCTCTGACTGGTGTCCCTGGACCTGCAGCTGACTGCAGTTAGGCCTACAAGTGCCAAGTCAGAAGGAAAAGTCTCTTTTTATAGAACGGTGGTCTCTAGTCTTCCTTCTGTTGGCATCCAGCCTGCAGTGGAATCAAGGGGGTGGAGACAGCAGCTCAGCTGTGCATAGACTACATGCAAGGGCAGAGTGGATCACTATTTAACTGTGAATCACATTTTGGAAACTGCTGATTTATCACTGAAAGATCCTCTGTCTAGATGCTCTGTTGTTGGTACCTTTGTGGCTGATACTGTAAGCTTACTGACCAAGTCTCCCAGGATGTCAGGAGGACCTCCATGTACAACCAAAATACTCCTGACTCCTGATTTAACAATGTTATCTGCCACATAAAAACAACAAAAAACTTCCATTTATGTTAAAATAAAAAAATCAACTGCATTATCCACAATCATATGTGTTAGCCACTTACATGCATCAGTATAGGCCACAGAGCCAGGGAGGCACCCAAGTGATGGTCCAACCACTTTTGGTGGGCCAAACCTGAGTGGAACTGCAACCCAGGTCACAACACAATTCATTCATATTTGACCCAGTCATCACCACAAATCTCCCTGACATTAATTTGAAAACGTTGGTCAATATGCCCATAAAGCTGTGCAGGCACCAGAGCTACGCATGCCTTTCTGAATGTGGTGAAAAACTAGCTGCTGACACATAGAAATGGGCACGAAGATAAAGAGGACCTGCCATTCTTGTGGAAGAGAGCAATCAAATGATCAGCTGGAATAGCAAGATAACATATGGCACTCTTAATGACTCAAAGTGTTTTGCAGTGCACTGCCGAAAATTCATAGATTCAGACAGTTTAAGCCCAGAAGGAACTACAAGATCATTAAAACCATTACATTTCACCCAGTCACCCATGTATGAACCTAGTAATTTGTGTCTGGCTGTGGTTTATTTTCCAGAAAGGCATCCAGTCTTCATTTAAAGACAACAGAAATGGAGAATCCACCTCTTCCCTTGGTGGTTTGTTCCAATGGTTAATCTCCCTCACCGTCGAAAATATGTGCCTAATTTCTAACATGAATTTGTTTAGCATCTGGTTCCAGTCATTATGCCTTTGTCTACTAGATAAGAGCCCTTTAGTACCTGGTATTTTCTCCCCGTGAAGGTACTTATACACTGTAATCAAGTCACATCTCCATCTTCATTTTGATAAGCTGAACAAATTGAGCTCTTTTAGTCTCTTACTATAAGGCATTTTCTCCAGCCCCCAAATCATTTTAGTGGCTCTTCTCTGCACCCTTCCAATTTTTCAACATCCTTTTTTAAAATGATAACACCAGAACTGTTCACAGTATTCCAGTATCAGTCTTACCAATGCAGTATAAACTTCACCTCCTTAGTGCTACTTACTACTCCCTGTTTATACATCTGTGATGGGGTGTCCACCCCACACAAGGCCTGAAGGGGGTAGATTAGGCCAATTAACCTATAGGCTGCACCTGGAGGAAAGCCAGGACATGCAAAGACCTAATTGGCTGATGAAGTCCAGCTCGGGGAGGAGCTAGGCTGGGTTTATAAAGCCTGGAAGCTGAGACTAGAGATGGGCTGCAGGTAAGTAGTTTGCAGTCACTTCCTAGGAGAAGGGAGGTGTATTTTAGGCTACAGGTTTCTGTAGTTACTTCCTGAGAGGTCAGAGTTTGAGCTTCTACACCCAGGGGGTGGGACCGGAAGCTGTAGGAAGGACTCCATGGAAGAAGCAACAGAGTGGGAGGAAAAGCAGACCACATTTGTCAGATATACAGTCCCTGGATTGGAACTGGGAATAGTGGGTGGACCTGGCTTCCGTCACTGGGGAAGTAGCACCATCAGGCAGTGCCTGAAAAGACTGCCTGAGACCATTTGTGTGGAAGGATTTTACTACCTGGGGAGTGACCTGGCTGTAGGGCAGAGTCACAGAGAAGAGGCAGTAGCTCCTAGAGTGGGAGAGGGGCTGCAGATGGCCTAAGAGACACTGTGGTGCAGAGTGTAGCTCAGGAAGGGGTGTTGACCTGGTTGAGCTAATCCACAGAACTGCCAAGAGGTGGCACTGTCCAGTGGTGAGTACAGCCCCTGGCATAACATCCAAGCATCACATTAGCCTTTTTTGCTACAGAGCTACACTGGGAACTCATGTTTGAGTGCTTGTCCACTCTGATCCCTACATCCTTTCAGAGTCACTGCTTTCCAAGGCACAGTCCCCCATTCTTTAGATATGACCTGCATTGCTTCCTTAGATAGATAACTCTGCATTTGGCTGACTTAAACTACATTTTGTTTAAATGGACTCAGCTTACTAAGTGATACAGCTTGTTCTGAATGACTGCCCTGTCTTCATCATTATTTACCACTCTACCAAACTTGGTCATCCACAAATTTTAGCAGCAGCAATTTTGTACTTGCTTCCAGATCATTGATGAAAATGTGCCATTATTTTACAAAGATATTTTGTAACAACAAACAGATACCTATACAGCACAACACTGGGACTGGTGTCAGGTAATTTAAGGTGTCTCTTAAATTAAAAGGTAGGTAATTTCAAACCCTGCTAATCATGAGGAATATGGGCAAGGACCGTCATTTTCTATTTTGCTGGTAAACCAGATGGAAGCCTTTAATTTGGATACCACAAATACGACTAAAATAATTTTGAGATCTTAGTAAAGTGTGAGAGATTGAATTTATGGACTGATGTGAATTCATTCACTCAGACTGTTCAAATCAACCACCTTTGCCAATTTTACTTCTGGTTGCTTCTCCTCTTTTCAGAAAAAAAATCCATATTTCTGTTAAGCTTAAATCCACTCTTCAGGGAACATCTTTCTATAAACCATTTTCAGTTTCTTCTATTAATCCCAGGAAAACATTAAGCCATTGGTCTTTTCTTTTCACATAGATTTTAATAAGTATGAACTGACTTTTAGTAGACAGAGTCTCAGATTATAACTCTTGAACTCAACACTCTCTAACTTCATTGATATTTGGAATCTGAACCAGAGTTGTGGCTAGTAGCTATCTTGTTAATGAATAAAGCCAAAAACTCCATATTTGAAATTTGGGTGGGGAAAGGTATTCAAAATCCAAAATTGAGCACATGTTTTAAGAGACTAAATATTTCTTTAAATTGACAATTCTTTGTGTTCTTTGCAAATATTCCCTACACCTAAGGTCTCTCTAACAAGCAACGAAGTAACTTTAAGTTGTTGTAATTACAAAACTCAAATATTGTTCATCTGTGCTCCAGGGAAAGTCTGTATCTTTATAAAACATTTTCAGTTTTCCATATATACTATAGAAAATGCAAATTATTCAAGTATGATGGGAAAAAGTGCAAGCAGTGCAAAACAATGCCCTCTCCAAAGGTCCAGGGAGCACTCTTATAAGACTGTAATCGGGTTGTCTAGGCACAGCCCCATTGTGGCCTATCAGGGCAGGACTCTGCTGCCTTAGATCCCTGACAGTTGAAGCATTGCCCCTCACTGAACTGTCCTACCCTGTCCAATACAAAAATGAAAACCGTGAACTAAAAATCAGGATCATCCAAGGACTTGTCAGCAGGACTCTACCCTCCTGCTCCAGGCTTGTCTCCATGTTGTCCCTCTTCCTGGACCTAGTCATCCCATCCACCAAACGGCTCGTCCAGATAACAAGCTGCCTTAGGCTCTTGGCTGGAACAAGACTTCCCTCATAAAGGGTGTAGCAAAGCTCAACTGTCCTTCCTGGTCAGTCCTCAGTTAGTCCAAGTCTCTTCCTTTTAATTCCCCTCTTCATGCCTGACATTGGCTGCTAATGTAGCAGGGCAGGTTACTGGGTCCACAGGCTCTCCTTAACCCTCTTGCTGCCAGTGTGCCTATCTGCTTCATCACAAAGACACAATTTGCTTGTCTGTTGAAATAACATATTAAAATTAGAATGGGTAATAATTTAAAAATTCTAAATTTTCACAAAAATTTGTCACCAATGATGTTCATTTTTTCCCAACCAGCTTTAATTAAGAGCTTTGGGAGTTTATAGACGCAATAGCAGCGTAATCTAAAGTTTTGTCTCATTTATTGCCTTCTCTGTTTTTCACACTGCAAAGTATTCTGGCCATGTAACATACATTATTTGTGCTTTTTCCTGAGGGTGAGAATGCTGAGCACTCATTATTATTCATGTCAATGAGAGAAGCAGATGCTCAGCACTTCTTAGACACAGGACGTTACTTTGTAAAGAAGGAATTCTTAGGGATAAAATGAGCACTGGAGTATATAGTATATGAACACATTTAAAAGCTATGGATTTGACCCTGCAGTCCTTACCCAGACAAAAAGTCCACTTCAGCCCCAGTGCCTCTGAAACAAACATTCAACAGTTGCAAAATTTCTGCAAGAAAGGAAGCAAAAGCAGCCCTTTTTCATTCATTTTTTAACCTATGTTAATGAACACTGAACCCATTTTTCCTTTAAAAAAAAAAGTCAGTCCTATGCTACTGCCACGTTTGCATTGGCAGCATCACAGGGCGCAAATAGTGTCAAAATCCAATACGTTTCCTTAGAACACATAGCTCCACGCTGACCAGTTGGGCAAGTTGAGCTACATTTTTTTCCCAAGGTTTTGGCCGCCAAACACTGGAGCACAAACCTGTTCTGGAGCTAAATGACAAGCAATACATACACACAGTGACAAAGTTCCTCCTCTTGGTGGGTCCTGTGCTTACTGGCAGATTTGCTTGCCTCAGAGATTCACAGCAGCCCTGAGTTTGGCCACTTTTGCTAGTGGCTCAAATCTGCCATTTGCTCAGCTAACCTCATTGCTGGCCAGCATGGGGAAAAGGAAGGAGAACAATCCCCACAGTCTCTGCTGGTCCACCTAGTGGGTCAGGGGGCAGGCCAGGGACCATCCCCTCTGGTGGGACCCACAGTCCAGGTCAACTCCTCCTGTATCCAATAGGAGTTGCAGGAATGGGGGGAATTCGGGCCTGCCCTCTACTCCACACTCCAGCCCAGGGCCCTGTGGATCACAGCTGTCTATAGTGTTTTGTGTAACACCTGTGTGACAGCTACAACTCCCTGGGCTACTTCCCCATGGCCTCCTCCCAACACCTTCTGTATCCTCACCACAGGATCTTCCTCCTGATGCCAGACAGCATTTGTACTCCTCAGTCCTCCAGCAGCACATCCTCTCACTCTCCGCTCCTTGCACACACTGCACTGACTGAAATGTGGTCCGGAAATGGACAGGACTACTCCAGTGCCTCTCCCTTCGATGGAGAGCGCTGATGTTTAATCAACTAGTCCTGTCCATGCTCTGGTACCGGCTCAACACCCCGGTCCCGGCCCCGGCCCCGGGTTTCCTGGCCAACCTCCGGATATCGGTTCTGGAGTTCTTCTGGTCAGGACTGCACTGGGTCCCTGCAGGGGTTCTCCATCTACCCCTGGAGGAGGGAGGGCAGAGCCTGAAGTGTCTACACACTCAGCTCCATGTCTTCTGCCTCCAGGCCCTGCAGAGGCTCCTTTATGGTGCAGGTAGTCCGGTGTGGAGGATACTGGCGCACGCCTTCCTACGCTGCTTCTGAGGGCTCCGAGATGACTGGCAGCTCCTTTATCTCCATCCAAGAGGTCTTCCGAGAGACCTCTCCAGGCTACCGGTCTTCTATCAGGACCTCCTCCGGACCTGGAATCTGTTCTCAGCGACTAGGTCCATGGTGGCCACCGTGGGGGCAGATCTCCTCGTGGAGCCCCTGCTAGACAACCCCCAGCTCTGTGTGCAGGTGGCGGAGTCCCCCTCGGTGTGCCAGAGTTTGGTCCTAGCAGAAGTCACAAGAGTTGGAGACCTCCTGGACTACGATCGAGGAGACTGGCTGGATCCCCTGATGCTCACTCAGGGTTCTCCAGGCCTCGTACTCCCCGGGGCGTACTTCAGGAGGTGAGGGCCGCTTTGCTGCCCGCTGCTCGGGTTTACCTCAGCCAGGTCCTGCATGAGGGCATGCTCCGCCCACCCTCCACCCCAGGCCCTCTGGACCTTTTCATCAGGACCCTGCCCCATGAACCTGACTGACCCCCCTCTCCGCTCCCGCCCCTTCACTGTGAGCCGGCTGCACGATCTGCAGCTGGTCCACTTTCAGACTGCGCCAAGGTAACATCTATACACACTTGTGCTCCACCCCCTTCACGTCCTCACCCTCGCGTCCTGCCCTGATACAAAATACCACAAAGTGGTGGTATCTCCTGCCACCTCTAGAGAGTGAGGAGCCCCAGTGGGATATAAGTTGGCGGCTCCTTCACAGGGCCGTTAGCATGGGCGTGTACTTGGCGCAGTTTACCCCTATCCTGGACACCTGCCTCTTTTGCTTAGAGCGTGCCAGGCTGCAGCCCATATTCTGGCTCCTATTAGACATTTTGCCCTTCACTGTGAGCTGGCTGAACAAGATGCAGCAGTCTGCTTCCAAACTGCGCCAAGGAAACATCTATTCACGCTTGTGCTCCACACCCTTCACACCCTCACCCTCGTGTCCCGCCCTGATACAAAATGGCAGTACATCCTGCCACCTTTGGAGGGTGAGGAGCCCCGGTGGGCCTCGGGACCAAGGTGGAATATAGGCTGGCCCACCGGGGATATCAGTTGGCAGCTCCCTCACGGAGCTGGGAACACGGGCGTGTTCTTGGCGCGGTTCATCTCCATCGCAGACGCCTGCCCCTTTTGAAGCGTGAGGGAAACCCTGGCACACATATATCTGGAGTGTGCCAGGCTGCAGCCCCTATTCTGGCTCCTCACAAATATTTTATTACGTTTTTGGTTCCTCTTTTCCCCTCACCTCCTTATCTATGCACTCCCTATCCGTGGCCCCACAAAGTCACAGGACTTCCTGGTGAACCTCCTCCTGGACCTGGCTAAAATGGCCATCTATAAAACCAGGGTGAGGAGGTTGGCTGATGGAGTATCCTGTGATTGTGGGGCCTATTTCCAATCCTCCATCCATTCACATATCCAGGTAGAGTTCCTCTGGGCAGCGTCCACTGACTCCCTTGACGCCTTTGAGGAGCAGTGGGCGCTGTCCGGGGCTCTCTGCTCGGTGTCCCCGTCTGTTTCCCTTCATTTGATTCTTTGACCACACTCTTGTCCCTGTTATTTCATTAGTTGTCCCCCGTAATCATTTGGCTTCCAGGTCCTGTGGATCCCCCTCTTAGGCTGGGGGGGGAATCCTTTAGCAGTGGACCTCCTAGACCCCAATAGGATCACTCTCCTGTAGCCATCTGGCCTGACCTTTTCACAACAAGTAGTTGTGCCTTTCATTCAAGGGTCTGAACCTGTCTTCATTGTCTTTGATGGCAAATCTCCCATTGACATCAATGGAAGCAACTTTGGCCCCAAATTTGTAATTAAGGGCCCCAGTCAACAGCAGTTTTATGCAAGAAAATATTGCTTTACCAGGTTCTATATCTGGTTTAACTGCATTCTTATGTAAGATTGGTATGAATATATGAAAAAATTGCTTTTGATTTCCTATCCCAGAATTCGTGAACTAAAAACCATGATGAAGAACTGGGGAGGAAGGATCCTAAGCACTGTATGATGATTATACCTGTCATTGCAAAACTATTGGGCTATTGACATATCTTAAACTATACTGCTCATCTACACTATAAACATTCATTTTACTTCCCTCCCACCTGCAGTCATTTACTTATTTTTGCAGTTCTGTAAAAAAGTGATGGATAAACAGTTGAGGTGCTGATGCTGAAATAAAGCGTTCTTCAAACATTTGATTTGCATTAAACAGACATAATAAAATCTGTTCCAGCATACCACATAAATCTTCCATTACTACTACAGGATAGCCAAATGAATTCTGCTCCTGCCTACTCTTTTAATATGCAGAATGAGAATATATACCAATATCAAGTTCTATCCTTTCCCATATTGTTCAGTCGTGCTACAGACAATGAGACAGTAGGAAATTCCTAAGCTTTTCATTTATTATAATCAAGATGTGTATGCCTTACTGCATAGCTGCTTGATATTATTGTAACCCTTGTCCTTCCTTTCCCCTTACTCCTTCCAACTTTTTAAATGCTGACTATCACTAGTTCTGTCCTGTCAGATTTAGAATGTATGTTCCTTAGGGTAGGAACTACATCTGTATTTGTTTCTGAAAGGCATCTAGCTCAGTTTGAGGTACTTAGAAATTAAGCAATTAGCAGAAGGATTTTATCAAAAGTCAACCTTTCAGTCTGTGGGAAACATTAGGCAAATTTCACTTGTTTGTGTTCTTTCAGAGCTTGTGTTCCCCATACATCTTACTAGTCAAGTAACAGTTGATGTTGCATGAATTTCTTTGGATCAGTTTTCGAACATTTGGGCTTCAATGCTGTTGCCTGTGCTTTTGCTAATACTTTAAAACAATATAAAAAATTAGAACATACAAAAATTAATGTATGAGACATAATAATAGTGCTCATTTATGGATGCTGGGCTTTTGCTCTGTACCCTCAGAGTCTAATAACTACCCAAGTTTGGATTTATAGTCCAAAGCATATAACTCTGTCACTAAATAAGGCCAAAAAATGTGCTCCATGTTTTCAGTAGAAATCTGGATGCAAGTAAATACATGGATGTCCTGAGAATAGTCACATAAATAGGCCAGTCCTACTATCTGTACTCAGGCATAGCTCCACTGAAGTCATGAGAAGAACAACTGTAGAATTTGGTCTAATGTGCTTTTTATTACTCATGGTGGGAAAATATTGCCAGGTGCCTGATCTTTACATTTATAGAATATTTGTAATCATTCAGAAAAATGTATGTTGTCTTTTCTCTCATTATGCACATTACTCTGGATTGCACTGATGGCTGGTAATTGCATCAACTGGAAGTAAGCTATTGCAACATGTATTGTCTGGAAAATAACACCAAGTTGTTCAGTCTCTTAAAAAGTTATTTTTAAAAAGTTAATAATGTGGACACCACATATCAGAATATCTTTAAAATGTACATGCAGAATACAACAGCCACGCAACCAAGTGTCATTATCTAGTCAGATCTCACAAGCTAAGATGGGTCAGGCCTGATCTTACATAGACAGAAGACAACTAAGTAAGCATTCATAGAAAATGGTGGGAGTACAGTAGATGCCACTCTTCCTTCCGAAATACTACAGGCCCAGTGTACTAGCAGTGGTGTCAGACACCTTTTGAGAGGGTTCCTATGCCAGCCCTAGTCTCTTGGGGAAAACCCAGTCTGAGATGACTACTTTCTACCATTTTAAATCCCTTTAATATGATATTTTTCACTTCCTGTCCTAAAAAGTTAGTATGCACGACTACACACCTGCCATGGTTCCACTGTGACATTGTTTTCTGGGTAATCTGGATTGATGAACAGCTGTGTCCCCTCAATTCTCCAACCTGGGATGCCTCTTGCATTGCTTTGCAACTACTCCTCATCTGCTCACACACAGCCTTCAGCATGTAAGTTACTCCCAGTTATTTTGTATGAGTGCTATTGCCAGCCACTCTTGAATTACACTGCAGAGTAACACCAGCAAGTTCCCAGTCCCAGACTTTCCCCAGAAATGTACATATTGTACATACAGCTCTCTCCTGGACATTCAAGTTCATAAAGTCTGTCATTTTATTAATAGAAAATGATATGCACAAATCCTCTTATCCCAAATGGAGTTTCCCAAAAACTCCAATCCAAGCACAGTAGTTTAGATAAAACAATAAAACAAGTTTATTGACTACAGAAGGATAGACTTTAAGTGACTACAAGTAATGAGGCATAAAATTCATAATTGGTTACAAGAAAATAAAGGTAAAACTCAATGAACGCCTAACTTAACAAGCTCCGTGAATTAAAAGCAAAGGTCTCTCTCACCACATTTTTCAGCAGTCTTACTAGCTTAATTTGTTTCAGTCAGGATCCTGACCCCAGTCCAACATTATGTCCTTTGTTCTTCAAGTGTTGTCGATGCCATGGGTAGAGAGAAAGAGCGAGATTATTTGGGGTGTCTGCTCTCACTTCTTATAGTTTTCTCCCCTTTGAGAATCATCTCCAGCTGAGATTCAGGAGATAGTCTGTGTGGATGGGAATCCCAAGCTGTTTCTTTTTCAAGATGTAGATTTTTCACCCACACGCTCTTTCCTGCCTCAGAATGGCCACTTAACCAGGTAATGGTCCATTTCATTTCATTGATACCTGGCTGAGGTGTCAGCTAGCCTTTGTCTCTGTGGAACTGGTTTATGACTGTTCCCCAGACTTTGAACATGTCTTAGTAATATCATTCAGTAGAATCTTATAACTTTACATACAATATTGCCAGGCACATTTTACAAGGACAATAATGGTCAGCAAATTATGAGTTTTCAAATGATACCTCATAAGGCATACTTTGTTCAAAATGTATCATACTGCTGTGAAAGGGATGAACACAGGGATACAGACTGCCACGCCTACCCTCCAAGAGTTGGCTGTGCTTCCATGACAGGTGAAGCAATGCCTATATATACAAATAGATATGAGGTTTTGGGCTCTCTGAAAATTAAAAGTTCTAGTCAATTGTAAAATGTTGTTTTTATTGCTATAAACACCCACCAGCTTTCCCCAAACTACTCAAACTTCAAACTGTGGCATATTGTTCATGACTAAAAATGCTTATGCATTTCCTAAAACTAATTTAAATGTGTGGAGGTTGAGGAGGAGTTGGTATGTATTATGAACTTCAATGGCTCCTTAATTATACATACGGCATTGTTTATGGTAAGATACTATATACATCAGGGGGCTTAAACATATAAAAATATTATGTCTACTTTTGTTTTATGGAACACAGTTTCACTTTAGTGAACTCTATGAAATGTCATTCACTTATATGACTGAGGAACTCTTACCTTGGGGAAGAATGCTGTATCATTTCCCCACTAATTGTAGGAAAATATCCCGCACCAAAAAGTTAAACTTGGTAGAGGATGGGAGTGTAAGACCTAATATGTTTCACCCATTGTTCATCAATATTTGGCCTTATGGAACCCAGCTAAATGTGAATATCATGCTAATAACTATGGTATCTCAGCATCTTATGGACTCAGGGTGGGATCTTCAGCACTGGCCTGACTATGCCCCCATTGGATTCAATGTTAACTCCTAAGGGAGCAGATTTAGCACAACACTGAGCACTTCTGAAAATCCCACTCTTAGAGTGAATGTAAAGCTCGCTCGCTCGCTCTCACACACACACACTTATGCCTGCTTAGTGGAAATTGTTTAGTTTGTTTACTTGTGTAGGTTTTGGTTATTATAGGTAAACTAGGTCAAAGAGGTGTGTTGCATTTTGTTATGACAGCGCGGAGGTTCCTGGGCATTCTGATCACATTCAGGGCTGAGTTCCAGATATGTGGGCTAGCTGATGAGAAAGTTCTGCCTCCTGACTCACAAGCCTCACTGTTGATGTTGACATTTTATTGTTCCAACAGAATACAGATGATGTGGAAAGTCATGACCACACAGAGTGAGCCAATTCCTCAGGTCACTTGGGACACTCCATTCTAGGGCTTTGAAGAGGAGTACGAAAAACTTCAGCTTAACTCGGTTTTCAACAGAGAGCCAACTATAGAGAGCAGGGCATTGGCATGATGTGCTCCTAGCAGCCTGTGCTGTTCAGCGGACAAGCTCCTGTGTTCTGAACCCAAGGTTGTAAGTTGTTGTAAGGTTAGCAGTCTCATTTCTA
Organism: Lepidochelys kempii; assembly: GCF_965140285.1. Lineage (NCBI taxonomy): Eukaryota > Metazoa > Chordata > Testudines > Cheloniidae > Lepidochelys > Lepidochelys kempii. Next base: position 64,656,559 of record NC_136382.1, read on the forward strand.
GACACAATGTGTTGTAGTAACCAAGCCTGGAGGTCCTAAATAGTGGGAGAATCCCTCCTCCCTTCACACATGATTTAGCAAATGGCTGCTGATAGAATTTTAAACTGTATATCATATACTCTGTTGCTTTTTCTCAAATACTGACTTGATTATAAAATTGTTTATGTAATTTGACAAGGTGGTGCAATCAATATTTGGACATCGTCTGCTGCTCAGTCTGCCCTTCTGGCTTCCAGAAAGATGTATGGTTAGTGTCAGCCTGCTGTACAGGTGTACAATATAGTGTCTTACTTCACCCAGCTAAAGGAAATCTGATCATAATTGGTTTCCAATCCAGACATGAAAATTTGGACATTATGCTAGAGCAGAAAGCACCCTTCTCCTATTACCCACAACTGCAGAAGGTGATGAAGGATTAGTCAGAATGTTGCCATCTGACTCTACCCCACTGACCTTCCACACCATGGTTTCACTCAATCCTGAACTTCCTGATAGACTCTCCTATAGTGCTGGGGAAGCTAGACATTGACCTCAGGGCAGGGAGACCACAGACAGTGAACCAGTGGCAGTTCCTCTTTAGATTATATATCTATCAGGGAATTGTTGCAAAAATCAGGATGTAAGGACCAGACGATAAAATCCTACCTTTCCAGTTTGGAAAAAAAGCGCCTAATAGATTAAAAGAACAGCCATACTTGGTGAGAACAAATGGTCCATCTAGCCCAGTATCCTGTCTTCTGACAGTAGCCAATGCCAGGTGCTTCAGAGGGAGAACATGCAAGAGAGTTTACAGAACTTGAGCTAAATCTAATTTTAGTATTTTCTTCCAGCATGTAACCCTCTGATTTTAGAGATTTGTCCAGTAAGGAGGCCCATCTGCCATAGAATAAGACCTGTGCTTACACAATGATTTCATGTTTCCTGGGGCCATTAGGTTATCCAGCACCAGATGAGGTGGGACAGGCACTGAGTGCACATGCCTGATATACACTTACCAAAACAACTGTTGTATGCCCAACTCACCAAAGGAGAAGGGAAATGGGGAGGCCAAAAGAAACGCTTTAAAGATGCCCTCAAGATAAACATCAAGAGACTTGGCATCGACACCACATACTGGGAGACAGCAGCCCAGGATAAGGATAAGTGGCTAAGACTTGTCAGAGAAGGAACATCTGCTTTTGAGGAAAATTGCCTTGCCCTAGTCACAGAAAACCACCACAAAAGAAAGGAAAGACAACTGTCATGTAGCAATCGTGGCCCAACGCTGTCTTCTAACACCACCTGCAATGTCTGCCAATGAGCCTGTGGCTCAAGAATTGAGCTCCTCAGTCACCAAAGGACCCATGAAAAATAAAACCTGTGAAAGAGATCATCCTTGACCCTGAGGGATCGCCGACAAGGTTGTCATGTGAGCCAATTGTTTTGTAACCTAGGGGAGCCCCAGCTACAATGCTACCAACTAGCTTGGTCTGTGTTTATACTAGGTAGACAAGGTGGATGAGGTAATGTTTTATTGTACCAACTTCTGTTGGTGAAAGACAAGCTTCTGAGCTTACACAGAACTCTTCTTTATGTCTGGGTGCTTGTTGAACTGGGTGTTAAATAGTGTTTCAAGTCATGTTAGCTAACTCCGTTTTTAAAATCTTTTATCCTAGTCCAGGACACTAGAAGGCTTTATTTACTGAAGCCCCAAATCAACTCTTGGTTCAAGGGATACTTGGTCTTCACCTGATCTTACCTTAAAATAATGCTACCTAAGTTTTCTAATATTCTCAACAGTTGACAAGAAGGGGTGAATACCAAGGGAGGAAATATTACTTTTGTAGTGCTAACGAGGCCAATGTAATCAAGGTGGCCCATTTCCAAAAGTTGACAAGAAGGTGAGAGTATCAGAAGATGGAAAATTACTTTTTGTAGTGACAGTGTAGTATTCACCCCTTCTTGTCAACTGTTAAGAATAGGCCACTTCCACCTTAATTGAATTGGCTCGTTAGCACTGACCCCCCACTTGATAAGACAACTCCCATCTTTTCATGTACTATAATATATATTCTGCTTACTGTATTTTTCACTCCATGCATCTGATGAAGTGGGTTTTAGCCCATGAAAGCTTATGTGCAAATAAATTTGTTAGTCTCTAAGGTGCCACAAGGACTCCTCTTTGTTTTTGCTGATATAGACAAACACGGCAACCACTCTGAAACCTGTCAAGGATTTGAATGTAGATCTCCCACATCTCAGGTAAATACCTTGACCACCAGATCTCTCTCATTCTGATTTTGATCAGAAATTCTATTGTGGACATAAGAAACCATTCTTAACAACATTTCACTGAACCTGATACATTTCTGCAAAATTTCAGTTTCAACAACAACAACAAAATTGTCCATATTCCCAACCCACCTCTACTAGTGAATAGTCAACTGTCCAAGAACAACTGATCAGATGAAAATTGTTGTCCAACCTAGTGGGTGAATTCTTATAAAGGATTAATACATTTTGTAGAAATAAGAATTGGTTTGTTTTGTTGGATAATTTATTTGCAATATAAATTCAAATGGGGCTGCTCCAGAAAGCAAAATTACTAAATCGATTTCAAAATATACATCCCTTATTTATATTTACATTCTAGTAATGAATACGGAGCTAGGTGAAGTTCAGATTTGATCATTTTATTCTGTAAATATTTGTGAAAATTTTTCTTTTGGTGAAATTTCATGAAAGTGAAAATGACAGGGTATGTACATACTTCCTAAGTCACTCGTGCTGCTCAGGGTGCAGCTTGGTTTGGATCCCAAGCCCACTTTATTAAGAACACCTCTGTGACAGTCAGTGCTTAAAGTGCCCTGAAAAAGTAAGGGGGTCTCATCACTCCCATATCCGCCCATCCCCCAGTCCACAAATCAACGCTGTCCCCCCATCTGTTTGGTCCCCTCCAGCTTAACCTCTGCTTTCCCTGCAGCTCCTAACATCTTCACCCACCTGTTCCAGGCCTGGGGTGGCTGCCGTGGGATCCCTCTCCCCTTCCCAGGCTGAGTGTTGCCAGGTAGTGGGGAGGAGAGGTGCTATCCCATTACTCACTGGAAGGGAAGTGGAGGAGGAGAAGGGAGCTGAGCTGTCCTGAACAACTGGGCTCTTTCTTCCTCCCCACCTTTGGGAATTGTGTGGGTCTCTCAGGAGATAGGGAGTGATCTCTCTGCCTGCTTCCTGTAGCAGCTCTAACTGGCTGCTCTACCCTAGGAGCAGGGCAGCTGGGGAAAGCAACCTATCAATATTTTTCCTGCACATAGTACTAAAATGTGTGCCCCTCATTGACCCAGCTGCTGCTCTGAATTGTTATATCCTGCGTCTGCAACCTGGCATGCTTTAAGCACCGTGACAGTTTGCACATTACCAAGATGAGCAGTCTGGATCCACAGATCCCACGTTGTCTTTGGTAGATCATAGGCATGCTGTCCCACACCATTTGTCCAGTCACTTGTCTGCTTGGGATAAGTTGCAGTGTGAATCACTTAGATTTACCAACAACTAGAACTGCTCTCTCTAGTTTCAAGCAACTTTCTTTAAGCAAGCGTCCCCAGCAGCCTGCAGGCTGGCGAGTGCTGCAGTTACTAGGGGGTTCACTCAGGTTGCCAGGCATCCAGTTTTTGACCAGAACGGGCAGTCGAAAAGCGACCCTCACAACTCTGGTCAGCACCACTGACTGGGCCATTAAAAGGCTGGCTGGCAGTGCAGAGGGGCTAAGGCAGGCTTCCTGCCTGCCCTGGCTCCACACAGCTCCTGGAAGCAGCCGGCATGTCCCTACAGCCCTAAGCCGGGGGGAAGGGGAAGAGGCAACTTTTTGGCCCGGGGGCCACATCTGGGTGGGGAAATTGTATGCAGGGCCATGAATGTAGGGCTAGGGGAGGGATTTGGGGTGTGGGAGGGGATGCGGTGTGCGGGAAGGGGCTCCGGACAGGAGGTTGGGGTAAAGAAGGGGTTCGGGGTGTGGGCTCCAGCCCGGTGCCACTTACCTCAAGCAGCTCCACGATGGCAGTGGCATGCAGCAGGATGAAGGCAGGCTCCCTGCATACCCTGGCCCTGTGCCACTCCTGGAAGTGGCCAGTATGTCCAGCAGTGGCTCCTGGGGGTGGGGTGGGGCAGGCGGCTCCGCTGCACGCTGCCCTCACCTGCAGACACCACTCCCAAAGCTCCCATTGGCCATGCTTCCATGTTCCCAGTCAATGGGAGCTCCAGGGGGTGGAGCCCACAGGAGAGGGCAGTGCACGGAGCCCTCTGCCCCCCCCTTCCACAGGGGCCACAGGAGCATGGTGCCGGCCGCTTCCGGGAGCTATGTGGGGACAGGACAGGCAGGGAGCCTGCCTTAGCCCTGCTGCACCCTGAGGCTGGCAATCCCATGGGCCGGATCCAGCCCACAGATCATAGTTTGTCCTCCCGTGCCCTAAGCGCAGGGATGATCAGGAAATCATTGCATGCTTCCCCTGCCCCCAGTGCTGGCTCTGCAGCTCCCATTGGCTGGGAACCTGCAGGTAGAGACAGCGGTGCCTGCAGGTAGAGACAGCATGCAGAGCCGCCTGGCCGTGCCTCCGCCTAAGGGCTGGACAAGCTGGCAGCTTCCAGGAGCGGCACAGAGCCAGGGAAGGCAGGAAACCTGCCCTAGCCCCATTGCACCGCCAACCGGGAGCCACCTGAGGTAAGAGCTACCCAACCAGAGCCTGAACCCCCACCCCAGGTCGGAACCCCCTCTTGCATTCTAACTCCCTCCCAGACCCCACCCCAACCCTCTGCCCAGGTCAGAAATTTCTCCCACACCCTAACTCCCTCCCAGAGCCTGCATGCCTTCCTGCACTCCAATCCCCTACCCCAGCCCTGAACCCCCTTCCGCACCCAAACTCACTCCCAGACCTCATGCCCTGAGCCCCTGCTCACACTCCAAACCCCTTGGCCCCAGCTTGGAGCCACCTCCTGTACCCCAAACCCCTCATCCCCAACCCCAAAACCCCAACCAGACCCCACACCCCCTCCTGCATCTCAACTCCCTGCCCCAGCCCAGAGCCCCCTCTTGCACCCTGAACCCCTCATTTCTGGCCCCACCCTGGAGGCTGCAGCCCCCAGCCAGAGTCCTCACTCCCTCCCGCACCCCAACCCCCGCCCCAGCCAAGTGAAAGTGAGGGTGGGGGAGAGCAAGCAACTGAGGGTGGGGCCTTGGAGCAGGCGCCTCAGGGCAGGGGCGGGACCTCGGGGCACGACAAGGGTGTTCGGTTTTGTGAAATTAGAATGTTGATAACCCTATGGTTCACAGTCTACAGAATGAAAACAGATCTGCTACCACCCAGGATCATTATTTGTCAAGCCCAAAGCTGTGCGAGGTGCCTTAGAGAAAGGGATGGAGTGAGAGCCTCAGCCTGCTCTGGCCCCTTTATGCTGGGTAAAAGGGCCAGAGCAATGTAAAGAGATCTAATATCCAGAATCTGCCCCATGGAGGCAGCACAGGTACTACAGAGACATGTGGAAGGCTTTCTTCAGAAGACCCCCACAAGCCTCAGAGTAGGGGAAGAGCCAAGGGCAGGGCTAAGAGTGGGAATGGAGTGCAGCAACATGACTAAGGTTCCTGGCCAGTGCTCTTGCTCATTCAGCAGCCTGGAGAGGCTGCCCTAATTTAGGCCTCGGGGCTGTTTAAATTATACTGAGGGCCCACCAGCCCCCAGCACAGCCTAGAATGAGGAGGGCACAAAGGTGTCTCAAAGCCATTTTAGCCCTCTGCTCCTCAGGTGTGAGTTCTATGCTATGCCTCTTTGCACTTAAAGGGGACATGAAAATCACCCATGTTTTCTGGGTTTACTTTGTACTAGAAAAGTTTCGCAGCTGCACTACTGAATGCATTAACCTCCGCTTTTCCAGGTACATCAGGTTCTACTCCCATCCCATAGGGCGGATGGTTCAGTAGCCACCAGCAGTATATAAAATCAGAATAGTTCTGGTTATAGACTGAAAAGTTAGAAATCTGCAAAATCATTACTCTGTTTGGCAGGAAACAATGAAACAAGGCCACATTTATAAACAAAAATAAAAAAATCAGGGTTAATGATTGCTGTGTGATTAGCTCCATAATCTGGCCATCCTGGTGAAACCAGACATGAAAACCTACAGCAATACCAGGCTTTCAAAAAATTCCACCAGCATTCAACTGAAGAATTTGTCAGAGCTGAGTAACAAGCTCTTATTTATTCCTCTTAGCTACACCTCATGGTCTTCCACCTTCTGCCTTTTCTTTCTTCCATTATTTTTCTTTCTTCCATTATTCTTCCTCTTCCTTTATTTTCCTTCTGAACATCCCTCTCCTTTGTAGTCACCCTCTGATCAATGTTCCCTGGACTAGATCAGACAGACAGTTTATAATATGATAGGAGTGAGATTAATTTTTGTAGGCCAGTCAGAGCTAGTGGAGGAATCCAAGAGCAATTTTAATTGCTTCAAAAAACTTAAAAGAAACCCTTTCAGAATTGGCTGGGGGCAAAGAAGGGATGTCAACTGAAATGTAACATAAATCTTATAATATCTAATATTTTATTAGCTGCTGACTTTTCCAATAGTCCTGGCTTTAATTAGCTTGTGGTGAAAACTGGGAATCTGTCTTAAAATAACATGTTGAATGAAGACCATTTTTAAACTGTAGGGTTCTGCACTTAGATTAATGAACTCTCCTCCTTCCCTCCCTCAAACATTTGGGGATTTCAAATCCAGAAAGAGGGAGAGTGAGTGTGTATGTGTATGTGTCTGTATGTTGTTTCTGAACCCAAACCTGGATCTAACTCCACATTTTACAGCTGACCTATATTGTCATAATGGGCTGGAGAGTCTCTGGATCTGAATTTCCCTGTATTTCAGGGAGTTCACAGTTCAAATCCATATTTGGATCTGGTTCCAGGGTTTGCAGCTCAGGCCCATCTCTACTAATAAAGAAAATGAGACTAGAGTGCTCGGGACGATTAGTAACAGGACACCAAACTTTCACTGCAGGAGTAAAATGGATCTAGAATGAAATGAGCTAAAGGTGTTACCATCCAGCAACTGCTTGGTGACCTAAGTGAAATTATGGAAAAAGTTTAACTAGTTATCAGGAGAAGCAATCTGAAGCAGAATGTTTCTGACAGCAATGTCTATGTGCTGTGGAATTGTCTGCCAAGGGAAACGATGGAACATTTAAAACCAGGCTTGACACGGCAATAGTTGAATATACAATAGGGAACCATCCTAAATTTCATCAGCATTACATACATTTTAAAAACTCCCTAGGTACAAGAAATGAGCTGCCAGAGAAACCCGGATTTCATTTATTCTCCAAATGTCCAATGCATCTGTAATCCGGTCATTTCAAGAAACCTGGGACCACAGGATACCTCCCGCCCAGCCAGCACGGCTCATGAAAACTTCTTAAATAAAAGGATTTAGAACAACAACGTTGCCCATGGGTCTGTAGGCCATTCCTGATTCTGTTGTCCTGCAGCTCCTCTGCTAAACTGTCAATATGGCAACTGACCACAGGGGTATATGAAGCTCAGCTATGGGGCTGAAGCTGCAAGTGAAAGGAAGTGTGTTCTGCACAAAGCGCAGCCCAAGCAGGATGGAGCAGTGGGAGATTTTTCAGTTATTTTATGCTGGTAGCAGTACAGTGGATTTTGTGTACTGTAGAAGACAATACGTTGTCCAGGAACCCTGCAAGGATGTACGGCGTGGTCAAACTTTAGTCTCACCATATCTCGAGGAAACAGATATGAATGAAAAAAACTGACATAGATCCCTCTGTAATCCAAAAATAAGTATCTTATGTCATATAAGTGCCTTCTATAGAAATTGCAGGAGACTAAATCACAAAAAAGGTAGCATACAGAGTCATGGCCTGAGCTACACTATGCTTTAGAGATGCAGAGTCTTAGGTCAATGATGAACTTTGCCACAATAGTTGTTCCTCTATATTGTTATGTATAGGGCAGCATTTAAAATGGCATTAAGGATGTTATATGGATTTTAAAGCATGTCTTATTAAAGCACTAACTTACTTTGTAATGTATAGGATTTGGGTAGCATCCCTTTAGATATTTAGTGAGCTCCCTAATGGCCCTGCTATCTTTTATGTTTCAGAAGCCACAAGAAACCTGCTTCAGTAGCAGTGTGTATATGTAGTGAGGCCCTGCATATAGTTGGCAAACACAGTTATTTGGATCCACTGTGCCCATGTGCTTCTTTCAGATTGCATATGTTGTGTAAAAAGCAAAAGGCACACTTTAACCAGCTTCTCTTCCCAGGCTAATTTGTAATCTAAAAAAATCCAGCAAAATGTTATTTTTTTTAAATAAAGAAATAAGTTATGTTCACAGCATACACACAGAGAGTTAGAAACAACTACTCTTCCTGAAAGGTTGCGACATCATTTCTTAGAACCCAAAAATCTAACAGGCAACCGCCACATACAAAGAAAGACATAGCAAGCTGCTACTTAAGGCAAAGGCACAACTCAACCCACCTTGCCCCAGATTGGCTCTTTTGCCCGTTGACTGCTGAGGACCCACTTCAGATTCTTATGTGAGAGCTCCTTCCCTGCGAACAGAACCAGGAAACCCTTCAGAATGTAAAGTGGTAGTGTGACGCTAAGCCAGTGAGAGTTAAGCAACCAGCAGGCTAAGTGACCCCAAATCAGCTTTTAAGAAAATTAGAAAAGTATTGACATGGTAAACAGGGCCATTCCTTGTAGATAGATGTAGGTAGACAGGGCCATTCCTTGTAGTTGTTAAATTACTAGAATTCTTGAAGTGTAAACTTGTACTGTTAGAGAATTAAAAGTAAATACTAATGGTATTTGTCTGTCTTTACCTATATCTTGCTAGAAGTTTAACAATTAACTTGTAGATGCTAAACTTCATAGACTCATAGATATTAAGGTCAGAAGGGACCATTATGATCATCTAGTCTGACCACCTGCACAACTTCAGTTCCTGTCTTTGATGTTTCATTACTATAAAGTCTATTGATTCAGAGATCAGAAGGGGATATTAACATTTAGATGAAACTCATGATGTAATAATATAATTATCTTTATTTCTCTTTGAAGTTTGTTGTAAACTACCTATGGTTGAATGGTTAATTGCCTTATACTAATGAAGGCAACTAGTTACCAGTGTGTGCCTAGGAAATAGGGATTTACTTCAAAGCAACAAGGTATATTACCTAGTCTTCATCCAAGGAATGCCTGCTGTGATCACTTGCTGTTAGAGAACTATACAGGAAGCTTCAGGTCTGATCTTGTTTTAATCTCAGAACTGCTTCATCTTTGTCAGGGGAAGTTCAAGTAGCAAGACTGAGGTCTCCTGGGTCATCCCTGTAAATTCTCAGGAAAGATTTGAACAAACTCTATACATGAACTGCCTATTGAACTATAACCTACTGAACTGATTCTGGAAGGATTTTACAAATTAGCAGCCTCACCATCTCTACTATGAAACTGACCTAAGACTTTCATTCATATCCTTATGTATAATGATCTTTTAAGCACAGTAACTTTCTTTTCTTTTTTAAATAAATCTTACATTAGTGAATAAGAATTGGCTGTAAGTGTGTATTTGGGTAAGATCTGAAATATTCATGGACCTTGTGGGAATGTGTCCCATCTCTTGGGATTGGAGAACTTTATATATGGTGAATAAGGCTTTAAATAACCCTCACCATGTAGACTTGACTGGGTGGGAGACAAAGGCTGGATTGCTTAAAGGAAACTGCATTTTAGCTTATTAATAACAAGTAAGATATTATAGAAGCTGTTTTCTTACTGGCTTGGTGAATCTAATTATTAAAATAAACCACCAGTTTGGGGGATTGCCTGCCCTACTCTTTGCAGTTTGCCCTGATTGAGCATTCTCATCATAGCGACACTGTTCATTTTAACGGTTTTCAAAACACCCCACTAACCACCAGCAACTCCCTCCAGAGCTCTGCCATTCCTTCAGTTATGTTCTCAGTTACAAATATAAACGAGACAGCACAAGCACGGATACTGACAGAGAGAGGCGGCCTTCACACCTAAGTGATGTAGGAACAGAGTTTCATGTATACAAATCTTTCGCTCCAGGAATAAGACAAAAGGGGTCTTTATTCTTTCTCCCAGCCCATCCTTTTTCTCCAGCGTGCCTCAGTCTTTTGGGTGCTTCTTTAGTTGCAGGCTTTCCCCAAGACTTCCAAATCTTTTCATTTACTGAGCACAGGCAAGGAATTGTCTGTTTACTCATAAATGAAAGGCTAAACAACATTTTAAGAAAATCTTCTAAAACTGAAAGCCTGTCTTTATACAGCCTCGACAAATGAACATAGAAAAGTCAGAATTTGTGATTTAATCTAGTCTATGGGCAAAAATTAGGCACCCAGGGTAAAAATGTCAAAAATGCCTAAGTGTATGTCTACACTGCAATTAAAAACACACGGTTGGCCCATGTCAGCTGACTCAGGCTCACGGGGCTCAGGCTAAGGGGCAGTGTAACTGCTGAGTTGACATTTGAGTTCAGGTTGGAGCCCGGACTCTGGGACCTTCCCCCTTTACAGAGTCCTAGAGCCCAGGCTCCAGCTGAGCCCAAACAGTTACACCGGTATTTCTCAAACTAGGGTCCGTGGAGCCCTCGGGGGCTTTGAGGCTACTCCAGGGGGCCAGCGGGCTCCTCCAATCAACTCCTCCCCCTCCGTCCCAGCACCTCCTGCACACTGGGGAACAGCTGTTCAGCTGCATGCAGGAGGTGCTGGGGGGGGATGGGGAAGAGCAAGGATGGGGCACGCTTGGCGATGGGGGTGGAATCACCTCCAGGGCCGCCATCCCTGCTGATCAACTCCTCCCCCTCCCTCTCAGTGCCTCATTCATGCTGGGGAACAGCTGTTCCCCGGCCTGCAAGAGACACTGGGAGGGAGGGGGAGGAGTGGGCACAGGCACACTCAGGGGAGGAGGTGGAAAGAGGGGGGGAAAAGATGGGCAGGGGTGGGGTCTTAGGAGAAAAGGTGGAGTGGGGGTGGGATCTGGGGCTGAGCGGGGGCCTTGGGGGTCCACAAAATGTTTTAAATCAAAATGGGGGTCCTTGGGTTGCTAAAGTTTGAGAACGGCTGGTCTACACCACAATTAAAGCAGCCCCTTAGCCCGAGCCAGCTGGCACAGGCTAGTCACGGGTGCCTAATTGCAGTTTAGACATACCCTAAGTCCCATTGACTTAGGTGTGTCTGCAAATTTTACCCCCTAAACAGAGGGGACACAATTGGCATTGCTGAACAACTTCTTTTCCCAATGATTTCAACTGACATCAGAATCCTATTGACTTCTAAAAAAAATAAATAAAAGTGACATTTAAAATATCTAAAAATGGATTTAGAAGCCTAACTAACCAGCCTAAGTTGGAAATGTTTCACCTATATACCCACTTTCCCAAAGAATCATAGAATATCAGGGTTGGAAGGGACCTCAGGAGGTCATCTAGTCCAACCCCCTTGCTCAAAGCCGGACCAATCCCCAATTTTTGCCCCAGATCCCACAATGGCCCCCTCAAGGATTGAGCTCACAACCCTGGGTTTAGCAGGCTAATGCTCAAACCACTGAGCTATCCCTCCCCCCAAAGAAACATTTTACTCATTAAAAACTAAACAGGTAAGAGTCCAAAGAACAGCTAAGCACGTCTGTGAATTAGCGTGTCAGCCCAAGACTGCAGAACAACCTAACAAAAGAAAATGATAGACATTAAGGGGTCTCAGTAGATCACCTAGATCATCTGCGTGCAAGAGAAGGATTGTTCCTCACAATGTGTTCTTCATTGCTTTGTCCCGTCTAGTTTTAAATGTCTTAACAGATAGGACTTTCATCACTTCCCTTAGGAGACTATTCCCCACTCTAATCTAACAGGAAGAGACATGTTATTATTATTAAATTACGATATTATGTACAGTATCTCATGCTTCATGGGACAAAAAAGAAAATGTGAAGGACACTATTTTCGGCCAAAGAAAGAATGTACACGCTGTGTACTGTACTTTCTATAAAAACCGATAAAAAGACAACTGCACTATTGAGACTTAAAAATGTGACACTGATAAGCATCCTTCCCCAACATTCATTCACCCCTGTTTTTATTTCAGCTAGAACAGTTTGTTTTCTCTTGCTCTTGTAATGTTCATTTGACCTGTGTGTTTGAACAGAGTCCAGCATGGCAACCATTATCACTGTGTGAGGCATTGTAACTTCTAGTTCCATGGGCCCTGCCTGGACTGGTTTGCAATAAGACTAGAAAGCACTGAAGAAGGAAAGTTTTTTTGTTTCTTTTATTTTTTTGGCAATGACTATGTTTAAACATTATGACTCAGAGCACCGGGGGATCAATAAAAACACATTTATCTCTCCAGTTCCTTAAAATGAACTCTAAGCCTAGTTTCTAAAACTTCCTGCTTGTGAGAGAGTGGGAAGATATTCCCAAGCAGTGGTGAAAAAGCCCACAGGGTTTAAAGTAATTAATTAATTCCAAATTGGAGACCAAAATTAAGTTTAGTTTTTCTGCCTGTTTAAAATAATGATCAATTATTTTCAGAAAACTATTATGTATTACCCAGAATGTGTGAAATGTTTGTGAGAACATGCTCTAAATTACAAAAATGTTTTTGTTAAAGAAAAAAACATTGATCCAATTAATAAATTGTTCAGAAAAATACATAAACTAGTTGATGAAAACCACTGGCCTTTTATATCCTTCCCCAGCTTTCAGAATAAGAAATAAGGGTTGCCTCAAGAAAAGCTTGGGATCCCTATGAAGTCATTCATTTGGGGACCACTTATAGTGAGAATCAAGTGGCTACTGTACCCTAAGTAATTCTCTGCTACCGTACTTAAGTAATTCATTCTGAATTAGAGCAATAACAACCATCATTGGGTTTTTGACACTTGCAGCTGATGGAGCAATCCCTAAAAGTTACATACTGGAAGTATTAGACTGAGCCTCTCATTGCATATAACCAAAGCAAGGGCCAACCTGAAGTGAAGGTTTCAATACTCACCCTTTTGGGGTGAGTGAGTATCAAACAACCAACTATTGTTCTATCAAAATTAATAGTTTGTTACCTTGCTAATGTTGACATTAACTTTGACACATTAACACCAAGGGTAGATGTCAGCACCATATGTATTTGGATCTCAACCATTCCCCTGACCTAGAAGGTGGCTTACTACTAGAGCTGTTTCCATTCTGTGGGAAATGCCAACATTCTGAAATCTGTTTTCATTGTGAATTGGAAGGAAAAGAGACTAAATTTCCTGCAAAAGGTAAATTCTGAAAAATTTGGACTTGGTACCATCAGAACATTTTGGTTTTATAATGTTACATCCTTTCAATGATGTCAAAACATAATACAATAAAATATTGATAATATTAAATAATTTAAATTGTATTCATATAGTGTAATATTTAGTATATAAAAAAATCTTTCAACATTATGGAACTGAAACAAAGTCAAAATGATTTAGACATTTTACTGTAGAATGCTGTTAAAACCAACATATTCCTGCAAAACATTTTGATTTTGATGAAAATTCATTTTCTGAAAACAAAAAGGGGGCCTCTGGACATGGACCTTATCTCTAGCCTGGGACACAACCCACAGATGTCATGATCTCTGCTCCATCAACCTAACTCAGCAGTAAAACAGGTCTCATCTTGACATCCAGGATATATGTGCGAGCTCAACCCTCCACAAGCCAGGAGCCTGCAGGGGATAGCACAGCAGATATCTACTTTGATCTGAGCCTCATCTCCAGCCCTTTAGAGCCAGGCAGGTGATTTTACAGCAGTGGAATAGCCTCTACCGTAACTCAGGAACAGAATTCCATTCTATTATCATGGTCAATTCCAGCAGCACTGCCTTGAACTGATCATTGCTTTGGAAGCCTGTCAACTGTTAACAAAAAACAGGAGGACTTGTGGCACCTTAGAAACTAACCAATTTATTTGTGCTTTTGTGAGCTACAGCTCACTTCATCGGATGCATTCAGTGGAAAATACAGTGAGGAGATTTAAATACACACAGAACATGAAAAAATGGGTGTTATCATACACCGTTAACAGTGCATGTAGAGCGCCTTCCTCCTTTTACTCATCCTCCATATGGTGAACTCATTCCTACAGGGCATGCGTGCACAATTATACTTATAAACCTGGCCTCACCCCCCCCCCCCCCACATACTTTTCATCTCCCACCAACTCAGAGGTCCCCATAACTGCAGGCTTTTGTAAAATAATCCTGAGTAAAAAATATAGAACACTACTTTTCAGAAATGTGTGCGTTTAAAACATTGTATAAAATATTCAATTTGCAAATACCTAGAGGATGAAGGGGTAATCAGTAGCAGCCAGCATGGATTCACCAAGAACAAATCATGCCAAAACAGCTTGATTTCCACGGCATGCATCCGATGAAGCGAGCTGTAGCTCACGAAAGCTCATGCTCAAATAAATTGGTTAGTCTCTAAGGTGCCACAAGTACTCCTTTTCTTTGTCAGGGTATCTGATTTGGTGGATAGCGGGAATGCAGTGGACATATCTGGACTTCAGCAGGGCTTTTGACACAGTCCCACATGACATTCTGATTAGTAAACTGGAGAAATGCAAGTTAGACAGAGCTACCATTAAGTGGATGCATAATTGGTAAAACAACTGCAAACAAAGAGTAATTATTAATGGAATGTCTTTGGATTGGAGGGAGGTGTCAAGTGGGGCTCTACAGGGGTCTGTTCTGGGCCTGGTTTGTTTAACATCTTTATTAATGACCTGGTGTCAGTATAGAGAGCATACTGCTCAAATCTGCAGCTGCCCCAAAGCTGGAGGGGGGTTGCCAATACTTTGGAGGAGAGAGCTGAAATTCAGAGGGATCTTGACAAATTGGAGAACTGGGCTTTAGACAACAAAATGAAACTCAACAAAGACAAATGCAAGGTGCTACACTTAGGGAAGAAAAAACAAATGCACAAATACAGAATGGGGGGAAACTGACTTGGCAGCAGGACTGCTAAGAAGGATTTGGGAGTTGTGGTGGATCACAGCCTCCACATGAGTCAGCAATGCAATGCTGTTGCAAAACGAGCAAAAGCAATTTTCGGTTGTATTAACAGAGGCATAGCATGCAAGTCACAGGAGGGGATAGCACCACTCCACTTGGTACTGGTTAGGCCTCAGCTAGAGTACTGTGTCCAATTTTGGTCACCAATGTATAGAAAGGATGTAGAGAAACTAGAAAGCATCCAGAAGCGAGTGACAAAGATGATCAACAGGATGGAATGCAAGCCATAGGAGCAAAGGCTGAAGGAACTGGGTGTGTTTAGTTTGGAAAAGAAAAGATTAAGGGAGGATATGATAGCAGTCTTCAGATAATTGAAAGGCTGCCACAAGAAAGGTGGAGAAAAATCTCTCTTGCCACAGAGGACAGGACAAGAGGCAATGGTTCAAACTACAGTATATGAGCTTCAGATTAAGTCTCAGGGAAAACTTCCTAACTGTAAGAACAGTAGGACAATAGAACAGACTGCTGAGGGAGATTGTGCAAGGTTTTCAAAAGGAAGCTGGATAGCCATCTGTCTTTGATGGTTTAGACACAACAAAGCCTGCATCTTGGCAGGGGGTTAGACTAGATGACCCTGGCAATCCCTTCTAACCCTATGATTCTAAACAACTTAATCCCAACTCAATCACTGGGGGTAAAGTTGAACAAATTTTCTCCTCATGGAATAACCACAAAATTATGGATCCTTTCTAGAGCTGTCAAGCATTAAAAAAAGTAATCGTGATTAATTGCATGGTTAAAAAAAAATCATGATTAATTGTGCTGTTAAACAATAATAGAATAATATTTATATAAATATTTTTGGATGTTTTCCACATTTTCAAATATATTGATCTCAATTACAACACAGAATACAAAGTGTACAGTACTCACTTTATATTTATTTTTATTATAAATATTGCACTGTAAAAATAAAAGAAATTGTATTTCTCAGTTCACTTAATACAAGTACTGTAGTGCAATCTCTTTATCATGAAAGTTGAACTTACAAATGTAGAATTATGTACAAAAAATAACTGCATTCAAAAATAAAACAATGGAAAACTTTAGAGCCTATAAGTCCACTCAGTTCTACTTCTTGTTCAGCCAATCACTCAGACAAACAAGTCTGTTTTCATTTGCAGGAGATAATGCTGCCCACTTCTTGTTTACAATGTCACCTGAAAGTAGTCGGCATTGCAAGATGTTTACGTGCCAGATGTGCCTAAGATTCATATGTCATGCTTCAATCACCATTCCAGAGGACATGCATCCATGCTGATGACAGGTTCTGCTCGATAACGATCCAAGCAGTGCAGACCAACACATGTTCAATTTCATCATCTGAGTCAGATGCCACGAGCAGAAGATTGATTTTCTTTTTTGGTGGTTCAGGTTCTGTAGTTTTCGCATTAGAGTGTTGCTCTTCTAAGACTTCTGAAAGCATGCTCCACCCCCCGTCCTGATCAGATTTTGGAAGACACTTCAGATTCTTAAACCTTGGGTCGAGTGCTGTAGCTATCTTTAGAAATCTCACATTGGTACCTTCTTTGCTTTTTGTCAAATCTTCAGTGAAAGTGTTCTTAAAATGAACAACTGGGTCATCATCTGAGACTGCTATAACATGAAATATATGGCAGAATGCAGGTAAAACACAGAACAGGAGACACACAATTCTCCCCCAAAGGAGTTCAGTCACAAATTTAATTAACACATTTTTTTAATGAGCATCATCAGCATGGAAGCATGTCCTCTGGAATGGTGGCCAAAGCATGAAGGGGCATATGAATGTTTAGCATATTTGGCACATAAATACCGTGCAATGCCGGTTACAAAAATGCCATGCAAACATCTGTTCTCACTTTCAGGTGACATAAATAAGAAGTGGGCAGTATTATCTCCCATAAATGTAAACAAACTTGTTTGTCTTAATGATTGGCTGAACAAGAAGTAGGACTGAGTGGACTTGTTGGCTCTAAATTTTTACATTGTTTTGTTCTTGAGTGAAGTTATCTAACAAAAAAAAAATCTACATTTACAAGTCGCACTTTCATGACAAAGAGATTGCACTACAGTACTTGTATGAGGTGAACTGAAAAATACTTTTTGTTTTATCATTTTTATGGGGCAAAATTTTTTGCTTTGTATTCGGTGTTGTAATTAAAATCAATATATTTGAAAATGTAAAAACATCCAAAATATTTAATAAATTTCAATTGACATTCTATTGCTTAACAGTGCGATTAACACTGCAATTAATCACAATTAATCTTTTTAATTGTGATAAATTTTTTAAATTATTCGTGTGAGTTAACTGCAATTAATTGACAGCCCTAACCCTTACCCAGATCTATTTTTCCAAAAAAAAAATTATTAAATTTTGTGCAAGTGTTTAACAATGAATTGATCACCAAGGGTTTTCTGTGAGTATTCAGTATTTGGCAGTCAAGATGTTTTGGTTAGCTGAGATTAAGTCAGATGGTATTGTTATTTGACTGACTGACACCAGTGGCACACACATACTCACATATGCTAATATAAAAATAGTTAACAACATTCATTTCCTTAAACATTGGCTTCTTTAAGTCTCAACTGCATAAACGCTTGTGGAGAGTAAACACAAAATGGGTGGGAAAGCACATTCACTTAAATATTTGAACAAATATTCGCAGTAATGCTTTTGTGCTATTTACCCAGTTCTAACGGGGAAGGAGCCAAAACAAACTTGTCTTCTAAAGTGCCCTGCATGCAGTTAAGAAGAATAAAAGTACCCAAATCCATCCACGAGACTAAGGGTATGTCAGCAATCTACACAGCAAAAACAGATCCGCAGCAGCAAGTCTCAGGATATATCTACACTGCAATTTAAAGCCCGCGGATGGCCCATGCCAAACTCATGGCGCTCAGGCTAAGGGGTTGTAAATGCAGTGTGGACATTTGGGTTTGGGCTTGAGCCTGGGCTCTAGGTCCTGCAAGGTGAGAGGCTCCCAGAGCTTGGGCTGCAGCCCAAGCCAGAACATCTACACCACAATTAAACAGCCCCACAAGCCTGAGTCAGTTGGCATGGGCCAGCTGCAGGTGTCTAACTGCAGTGTAGACATGCCTCAGAGCCTGGGTCAACTGACTCAGGCTTGTGGGTCTCACTCTGTGGGGCTAAAAATATTTGCCTAGACATACAGACTCATGCTGGAGCCAAACTCCAAAACCCAGAAATGGGAGAGGGTCTCAGAGCCCAGGCTGCAGCCCAAATGTCAACATTTGCACTGCTGGTTTTAGCCCCACGGTGCAAGCCCTTGTAGCCTGAGTCAGTTGACCCAGGCTCTGAGACTCGCTGTTGCAGGGATTTGTTTGCTGGGTAGACATACCTTCAGCTGCAAACACATAAGAATTAGCCACATCAGTTTCCCACAGCTGTCATTGCAAAGCACCACAGGCAGCAGAGAAAAGTGCAAGATAGGGACAGGAGCTATGGCATTTCATGGAAGAAAAGAGTATTGTAAGGAAGATGCAGTCACAACAGTTCGACATTAGCAACAGTCCCAGCCAAGGCAACTGAGAAATCCCCCTAAACTATAGGAAGGCAGAATTAGGCCTAAGATCCCGAAAGGAAAGTTGGGAGAGAACATATTCTGAATTTAGTAGAATTACTCTGAATTTATTCTATTGTAACTGAAAACAGAATAAGGCCCAGAAGCTCATGGAGGGCAGCCAAAGGAATTGTTGGCTTCATGAGTTAAAGCTGTAGGTGGTAACAGGAAAATTAAGAAACAAAGAGACCCTCATCTGGCCATGATTCTATC
This sequence comes from Lepidochelys kempii, assembly GCF_965140285.1. Classification (NCBI taxonomy): domain Eukaryota; kingdom Metazoa; phylum Chordata; order Testudines; family Cheloniidae; genus Lepidochelys; species Lepidochelys kempii. Next base: position 64,675,458 of record NC_136382.1, read on the forward strand.
AGCTAATGCAGCCCACCAAGTAAATGGCAGTAGGATTACAAGATTTAAAGGGCTGTTCTTCACCGGAGCTCAAGACTCTGTCAAACAGTGTTACAATTCTAGCATATCAGGTTTTTCAAACAATGACATTTAATGTGCCAAACTATAGAATTAAAAGGGGTGTTCCCATCATAAATGCAGTTCTCTGTCATTCCCACTGCATCATATTAGATTACTGGGTGAGAGATGAAGGAGTAGTGTTTATTTAAATTACATCTTCTCCATAGTTTGTTTGCAGTCTATAGTTGACTAGAGAAGGGAGGTGCTGACGTTCTGTGGTTGGGTGGGTTGCGGGCACTGGTATCACATAGCAGCATCATGGGAGATGCGTCAACAGTACAATTCGGGGAAGTGAGCCCAGAGACAGCAGAATTTATGCCATGTGGTTCCTATTCCACAGGCTCCCACAGTAGGTCTTTGCAAGCCTTGATCTTCACTACATAAAAGAGGCGTTCGAAACTCGAATTAACTAACTCAAAGTAAAATTTTAGTGAAGACATGGGTTTGTAGTTTTCCCACAAATTAGCAGCTCACATAAAAGTCCAGATTTGCTCATAAATCTTTAACGCAACATGCTAACTCATGTGAAAACTACAAACCCTTGTTTTCACTAGGATTTTACCTCAAGTTAGCGAACTTGAGTTAAGAACACATTTTTTTTTCTTTTTGGTGTGTGTGTGTTTTGTAGTGTAGATAAGGTCCAAGGTTCAACAGAACTGCCAATGGAATCCCACACAAACTGAAATAGATACAGGTAAACATTAGGGTGGCCAGATATAAAACTGTTGAGATTCACAGTGTTTTCATGGACTAACTTATTGAATAATAAGAGTATAGCAGTAGGAACATACTACTGACCACCTGACCAGGATGGTGATGGTGACTGTGAAATGCTTAGGGACATTACAGAGGCTACAAAAACAGAAAACTCAATAACAATGGAGGGTTTCAGCTATCCCCATATTAACTGAGTGCATGTCACCTCCGGATGTGATGCAGCGATAAAATTTCTAGACCGCAAAAATGACTGCTTCTTGGAGCAGTTAGTCCTGGAACCCACAAGGAGAGAGGCAATGCTTGATTTAGTCCTAAGTGGAGCACAAGATCTGGTCCAAGAGGTGAATATAGCTGAACCACTCAGTAATAGCAACCTTAATATAATTAAATTTAACATCCTTGGGGGGGGGGAAATACCAGAGAAGCCCACCACAGTAGCATTTAACTTCTAAAGGGGGAACTACACAAAAATGGGAAAGCTAGTTAAACAGAAATTAAAAGGAACAGTCACAAGAGTAAATGCGTACAAGCACATGGAAAATTTTTAATCACACCATAATAGAGGTTCAAACTAAATGTACAATCCCATATTTAAAAAAAACCAGTAAAAACACCCCCAAAATGCCACCATGGCTAACCAGAGAGAAAGAGGTGGTTAGGCACAAAAATACATCCTTTAAAAACTGGAAGCCAAATTCTACTCAGGAAAACAGAAAGGAGCATAAACTCTGGCAAGTCAAGTGTAAAAGTATAATTAAGCAGGCCAAAAAAGAATTTGAAGAGCAACTAGCAAAAGACACAAAAACTAACAGCAATGTTTTTTAAGTACATCAGAAGCAGGAAGCCTGCCAAACAATCAGTGAGGTCACTAAATGATCCACGTGTTAAAAGAATACGCAAGGAACACAAGGCCAGTGTGGAGAAGCTAAATGAATTTTTTGCACCAGTCTTCACTGCAGAGGATGTGAGGGAGATTCCCACACCTGAGCCATTCTATTTTGATGACAAATCTGAGGAACTGTCCCAGATTAAAGTGTCAATAGAGGAGGTTTTTGGCACAACTGATAAATTAAGCAGTAATAAGTCACCAGGACCAGACGGTATTCACCGAAGAGTTCGAAGGGAACTCAGGTATGACAGTACACAACTACTAACTGGTATGTAGCTTATCACTTAAATCACCCTCTGTACCAGATAACTAGAGGATTGCTAATGTAATGCCATTTTTTTAAAAAGGCTCCAGAGGCGATCTTGGCTATTACAGGCCAGTAAGCCTAACTTCACTATCAGGCAAATTGGTTGAAACTATAGTAGAGAACAGAATTATCAGATACATAAATGAACACAATATGTTAAGGAAGCATCAACAAGGCTTTTTTGCCATGAGAAGTCATGCCTCACAAATCTACTAGAATTCTTTGAGTGGGTCAACAAATGAGTACAAGGGTGATACAATGGATATAGCGTACCTGGACTTTCAGAAAGCATTTGACAAGGTCCCTCCCTGAAGGTTCTTAAGAAAAGTAAGCAGTCATGGGATAAGAGAGAAGGTACTCTCACAGATCACTAACTGGTTAAAAGATAGGAAACAAAGGGTAGGAATAAATGGTCAGTTTTCACAGTGGAGGGAGGTAAATAGGGGATCCCCCAAGGATCTGTACTGGGACCTATGCTGTTCAACATATTCATATATAATCTGGAAAAAGGGGTATACAGCAAAGTTTGCAGACTATACAAAATTACTCAAGATAGTTAAGTCGAAAGCAGATTGCAAAGAATTACAAAGAGATTGGGTGACTAAGCAACAAAATGGCAGATGAAATTCAATGTTGATAAATGCAAAGCAATGCAGATTGGAATACATAATCTAACTATACATACAGAATGATGGGGTCTAAATTAGCTGTTATTACTCAAGAAAGATCTAGGTGCCATTATGAATAGTTCTCTGAAAAAATATATGTTCAGCATGCAATGGCAGTCAAAAAAAGCTAACAGAATGTTAGGCAAGGGATAGATAATACTACAGAAAATATCATAATGGCACTATACAAATCCACGGGACATTCACACCTTGAATACTGCATATAATTCTAGTTGCCTCATCTCAAAAAAGATACATTAGAAATGGAAAAAGTAGAGATTAGGCAACAGAAATTATTAGGGGTATGGAACAACTTCCATATGAGAAGAGATTAAAAACACTGGAACTTTTCATTTTAGGAAAGCAAAGACTAAGGGGAGATATGATAGAGATCTATAAAATCATGAATGATGTGAAGAAAGTAAATAGGGAAGCGTTATTTACCTCTTAACATAACAGAAGAATCAGTGGTCACCCCATGAAATTAATAGGCAGCAGGTTTAAAACAAATTAAACATAAGGAAGTACTTCTCTGAATGCAGAGGTAACCTGTGGAACTCATTGCTAAGGGATGTTGTAATGGTCAAAAGTATAAGCGGGTTCAAAAAATAATTCAATAAGTTCATGGAGGATAGGTCCATCAAGGGCTATGAGCCAAGATGGTCATGGATACAATCCCATGCTCTGGGTGTCCCTAAATCTCTGACTGCCAGACTGGGACTAGACAATAGGGAATTGATCACTTGATAATTACTTTGTTCTGTTCATTCCCTCTGAAGCATCTGGCGCTGGCCACTGTCAGAAGAAAGAAAAGGAGGACTTGTGGCACCTTAGAGACTAACAAATTTATTTGAGCATAAGCTTTCATGAGCTACAGCTCACTTCATCGGATGCATTCAGTGGAAAATACAGTAGGGAGATTTATATACAAAGAGAACATGAAACAATGGGTGTTACCATACACACTGTAACGAGAGTGATCTCTTAAGATGAGCTATTACCAGCAGGAGAGTGGGGGGGGGGAACCTTTTGTAGTGATAATCAAGGTGGGCCATTTCCAGCAGTTGACAAGAACGTCTGAGGAACAGTGGGGGATAGAGGGGGGAAATAAACAAGGGGAACTAGTTTTACTTTGTGTAATGACCCATCCACTCCCAGTCTCTATTCAAGCCTAAATTAATTGTATCCAGTTTGTAAATTAATTCCAAATCAGCAGTCTCTCATTGGAATCTGTTTTTGAAGTTTTTTTTCTTGAAGAATTGCAACTTTTAGGTCTGTAATCTAATGACCAACATGTTTGGTATGCAGCCCTCTATCTGGCATTCATCCAAATAGCTGTTACTTTCAGGAAGACCCTTGCCTAAGAATGCTATTGGAATAATACCCACTTTAGGACTTTGGACCAAGGACCCTCAGCTGAGAGAACTCCTTTCTTGAAATCCTGAGAATCAATAATCTATAGAATAATAACTCCCTGATGAGGGCTCTTGGTTGGCAAAGATATTTGGACCCCATGGCATCTAAAGACCTCACCCAGTTTAACTACAGACAGAGCATACGACGAGGATTGTTTGATTTTATCTTTGGGGCACATTTTAATCTGAGGAGGTTAGGATGACCCTTGGACTCTGGCCAGAACCTCTTCAGGTTCAATTTGAGGTTAGTCTGACTCCAATTCTACCTAATATAAATTCTAGCATCCATCTCTTTTTACCATGTCAGAATGTAAGGCATTATTGATATGACTGAGTGTCTCTGGAAAGGAGGAATTAAAATGACAGTGCTGTCTATTAAATTATAGATCTTGTAATAATTCCATTTCTTTGGCTACTGAAATTGATGCCATTTCCATCTGCCCCAACAATCCTCTTAAATATTTATCTTTACTCAGTTCTTTCTGGCTAAAACATCATCTCTATCTCCATATACTTTTCTACAATACAATGTAGAGATCATTTTAATGGAATATTACACTGTGACATGTTAATTTTCTCCCTTCACTAGGGGATAAAGCACAAAAAGGTTCACCCCATATAGCAGCAAACCTTAACTATTTGTTTGCTAAGCAGGTGACATTTTTATTATGGAATCGTTCTATTCCAGTGACTTTATTTCTTTTATATGAAATTATTACGGATGTAGATGTTGACATTCTTTATGATGGATGTTGTTTGATGAAGCTATTCATTCTACCATCATGTAAAAGCTCACTGTCTGTCATGCTGTTTTCATAGAATGATGGGGTGTATAGGCCCACACAGGGGAACCAAGGGTATGGGCCCAGAATAGCCTGCCTAGCCACACCTGCTGGGTATGCCCACAATAGAGCAGAGCTTAAAAGGGAGCAGCCCAGCTTAGTCAGGGTGGACAGGACAAGGGAGCAGTCCTTTGCTGGTAGCTCCTGCAGAGGGATGCAAGAGCTCCACACTGCCTGGACCAGACCCTGCTGCAGAGCCACCGAAGGCCCCTGTGGAGATTGGGAATAGGTGGCTGGGATTGAAAGAGAAGAGCCTCCAAATCACTGTCGATGGGAATCCCCTTCCCCCCCATGACACTGGAGAACACATTAGGAAGTGACCCGGGGAGCAGGCTTGGTGGCATCCGCCTTCCAGATCCGCATATCTGACCGGCCAGTCATGGGGCCCTGGGATGTAATCCAATGGAGCAGGGAGGGCCTGGGTTCCCCTACCACCAGCTGTAGACAATTGCCACTAGGCAACACTGCTGGGGCTCAGACATTGAACTCCCTCACAAATTCACAGATTCTCACTGCTGGGCAGCGTAGCCACGGACTCTTGCTGCTGAGCGGCACTGCTGAGCTCAGTCATCAAACCTGCCAACAACTGGTGGAGAACACAGGCAGAGACCCGGTCCCATTCGGAGGACAGCAGGCGTACCGGCAAACTGACCCAAGGGACACCACGGATGCAAAAAACCTGCTTAAACTGATGGTAAAGAGCCAACAGCAGCAGGTGGCTCAGCTACAGGGTCAGCTACTGCAATAGACAGCTGCCCAGCAGCTACTTCGAGAACCAGCAGCACAGCACCAGAAGCAACATGAACAGCTAATCCAGCACTTAGTGACATTCCTGCAGCCCCAGAGGACATCTAATGCCTTGGCACCAGAATCCTCAGGTAATATATCCCACCCCCCACACTTGGCCTGCCCATCAGGCATGAGAAAATGGGTCCTGAGGTTGACCCAGAAGCCTTCTCGCACACTTTGAGCAGGTGGCGAACACAGTGTGCTGGCTGCCGGAACACTGGCCACCCTCGCCATTCCATATTTGATGGGACTCACCTAAGCTGCCTACAGGGGCCTAGATCCCATAGAGGCACTGGAGTATGTTAAAGTAAAAAACAGCCATTTTGGGCTACATGGACCTCAACCCCAAGATACTCTGCCAACGATTCAGGAAGCAAAAGTATTCATGAGGAGCCCAGCCCTTGGTGGTGGTACAATGCCTGAAAGAACAGTGTTGCCACTGGCTAGACCCCGAGAAGCAGCCCGGAGTTTAAGTAGCAGAGGTTGCTGTGCTGGAGCAGTTCATACAGATTCTCCTGGCTGGAGCAAGAGAATGGGTGAAGCACCATCAACTGGCAGAGACCATAACCTTGATGGAGAATTTTGTGGCAGCAGAGGGCCCAGTCTCTCTGACACTTAGGATCAGGGCACCCAAACTCCAGACACCAATCTTTAGTAGAGGTCAGGCTAGTAGGAGAGGCCAAGCATTGCTGAACCAGTCACTCCTCTTCACGTCACCCCCACCCAAGGGCTGGAGGTCAGCCAACAAGGTGGAGCAGAGAAAGTGCAAGGTCCCCAAGAAGGAAGGTGTGTGCTGCCAGGAACTCCCACAACCCCAGAGGAGGAACAACCAACTATGACCCTGAAGGGGGAATGGTTTTGAGTGTGGATAGAAAGAACACTTTAGGCAGGAGTGCCTTTTTGTGGACTGCAGCTACGGACAGGCATGGATGGCCTGCTCCAGTGCTTGCAGATGAAGACAGCCAAGATGCTAATCCCAGTAGGGGGTCAACGAATCAGAGGTCACAGGCCTGGTAAACTCCAGATGCAGCCAAACAACCACACAAGAAAATGTAGTAGAGTCTCCCAACACATCAGGCACTCCCCTCTACCTCCAGTTCATATGCAAGGGATGTATGACCCTACCCCATGACAGAACTTCCATTGAGGGTAAGGGACCACATTGAGACTTGCCAGGTAGGGTTATTAGCCATCCTGACCTACGCTGTGATGTTAGGGCAAGACCGGAAATATTTAGGGGAGGTCCTGAAATGGTGGAGCAGAGATCCCCCCCCCCACCCACCAGTGGAAATCAGCCTAGTCCCAAAAGCAAGGGGGCAGATCCCCCTGACAGCCAAGTCCCAGGAAAAGATGGCCTTCCTTATCCCATTTGGACTATACCAATTTGTGACTATGCCATTCAGCCTCCACAGAATGGCAACCACCTTTCAGCAGCTGATGGATCCTTGAGAAGGCAAGACTTACAGCAAACCTGGTCACATGCCTCCTAGGACAGAGAGAAGTGATAGATCTCTTCTGCACTGTGGGGTAGGGCTGGCTGCACCTCCTGGTGGACAAAGTCCAGATGCTGACAGATTGCCCAATACCATCAACCAAAAAGCAGGTACAACCTTTCTTAGGCCTGGCCAGCTATTACAGGCAGTTCATGCCCAACTTCACCACAATAGCTGTCCTCCTTACCAACCTGGTGAAAGGCACCAGTCCCAAGGAAGTGCAGTGGATAGAGGCCTGCAGCAGGGCCTTCAAAACCTTTAAGGACTGGCCAACCCACGGGCCAGTTCTCCTCCACCCAACTTTAGAAAGCAATTCATTCTGCAAACAGAAGTCTAAGAAGTGGAACTTGGGTCTGTGCTGCCCAAAGAGCTCGCGGGCAAAGAACATCCGATCCTAGATATAAATAGAAATCTGTTTCCTCGGGAGGTGAACTACTCAGCAATAGAGAAGGATCCCCTGGTAGTGAAATGGGCCATAGAGGCACTTTGGTATTATCTCCTAGGGAACTCCTTCTTACTCATTACAGACCACACTCCCTTCTGGAGGCTAGGTTTCAGAGTAACAGCCGTGTTAGTCTGTATTCGCAAAAAGAAAAGGAGTACTTGTGGCACCTTAGAGACTAACCAATTTATTTGAGCATAAGCTTTCTGGAGGCTAAACTCTACAAAAGACACTAATGCCTGGATCATGAGATGGTATCTTTCCCTACAACCCTATGACTTCCAGGTATTCCACCTCCCAGGAAAGGCACACAAGAATGATAATTTCTTTTCTGGGGATCATAGAATCATAGGACTGGAAGGGACCTGGAGACATCACCTAGTCCAGTCCCCAGTACTCATGGCAGGACTAAGTATTATCTACACCATCCCTGGCATGTGTTTGTCTAACTGGCTCTTAAAAATCTCCGATGATGGAGATCCCACAACCTCCCTAGGCAATTTATGCCAGTGCTTAATCACTCTGACAGTTAGGAAGCTTTTCCTAATGTCCAACCTAAACTGCCCTTGCTGCAATTTAAGCCCATTGATTCTTGTCCTATCCTCAGAGGTTAAGGAGAATAATTCTTCTCCCTCCTCCTTGTAACAACCTTTTATGTACTTGAAAACTATCATCATGTCCCCTCTCCGTTTCTCTTCTCTAGGTCAAACAAACCCTATTTTTTCAATCTTCTCTCATAGGTCATGTTTTCTAGATCTTTAATCATTTTTGTTGCTCTTCTCTGGACTTCCTCCAATTTGTCCACATCTTTCCTGAAAAGTGGCACCCAGAACTGGACACAATACTCTAGTTAAGGCCTAATCAGAAATGAGTACAGCAGAAGAATTACTTCTTGTGTCTTGCTTACAACACTCCTGCTAATACATAAGAATGATGTTTGCTGTTTTTGCAAGTGTTATATGGTTGACTCATATATAGCTTGTGATCCACTATGACCCCCAGGCCCAGATCACTTTCTGCAGTACTCCTTCCTAGGCAGTCATTTCTAATTTTGTATGTGTGCAACTGATTGTTCCTTCCTAAGTGGAGTACTTTGCATTTGTCCTTATTGAATTTCATCCTATGGATGGAGAAGAGAGGCAGAAAGAAGACCTGTCCCTGGGTCTTAGCCTGAGGGGGAGGTTGTGGGATGGAGTGTACAGGTCCCATACCGGGGAACCAAGGGTTAACAAACAGCTCTGGACTCAGAAGGCCCTGCTCAGCTGCACCAGCTGGGCATGTTCACAATGGACACAGAGCTCAAAAGGGAATTGCCTAGGTCAGTCAGGACAGATAGCACAAGGAAGCAGTCCTGTACTGGTAGCTCCTGCAGAGCGGCTGCAGGAGCTCCATACTGCCTGGATCAGACCCTGCTGCAGAGCCACTGAAGACCCACGTGGAGAGGAGGGTCATGACTGAATGAGAAGAGATTCTGGATCACTGTCAGTAAGAACCCATCCACACCCCATGAATTCATACCCTACCCCTGTTGTGACTTTGGAGGGGGCTGAGAATGTGATAGATTCAGGGAGCAGACTTGGTGGTGTCCACCCCCAAGGCTTCATATCTGACCAGCCAGTTGCAGGGCCCTGGATTGGAACCCAGTGGAACAGGGAGGGCTCAGGTTCCCCTGCCAACTGTAGACTCTTGCCACTAGATAATGCTGCTTGGCTCAGACATCAAACCCCTCAACACGCAGATAAGTATCTATATCACAAAACCCACCATCACAATTGTCTTTCTTACATTAAGAACTCACTACTCACAGACACCTAAGAGAACTTTCAAAAAGATATGATTGAGGAGAGTATGGTGGCTTATTGAAACAGGATTGGGAGATCATTCCTGGCATGAGTGACTGCATGGAAAAGGTAGAGAAAAGGTACAAATAAAATAAATATGGTATCGAGGCTGATATTTAGCACATGACAACTGACACTAACAGATACTTTTGTGTCTGGACAGGTTACTGACTGAAGTACATAGGTGGAATAAGGAAGGCTGCATTGATGCTGCCTAGGCTATACGTACTCAGCACATGAATAGACCCTTTCAGAACTATTAATTCAGTTTAAAAAATAAATACAATATTTTAATTACAGGTGCAACATACTGATTTGTTCCTAACTGGCTGCAGATTTATGTCTTTTTAAAAAACATTTATCTGTAAATGAAAGTAATCTGTCTGGCAATATAAATCAGTTGACAATGACATAATTAGGTCAAATTCAATCCTGTTGTCTACAACTGAACTTGTGTCTAAAGCATTTTTTGTCAGTCTGATTCTTTAGCAAGTATTCTAATTCTTCAATTCTTTGACCAGTGAGTCAGTGTAGTTTCCGAGTCCTTGCCTTCCAACTGGGGAAAAGATTCTCTTCTATGAAATCTGCAGAATTATTTCATATGATTACCAAGTTTTGCTCTAATCTACCTATGAAGTCTAAATCCAGGAAAGATTGGATTCTGAGCTTGAATGAACTCTTAGCCTTCTCCTTTGAAAGATAAATACACACTCCATAAATTTCTCATTGGTCTAAACAACAGAAACATCTGTTTAGGCTCAGGGACAGCTTTTTGGCTGAGTTTACCAATAGGGAGGCTTAGTTAGTATGTACATCAGTTCTCTCCATGTTGCAAGCAACCAAAATTACTGCTGCAGTCAATATGATGCACTATAGAGAGTAACAAGCGAGAGAAAAAGTAAATTAGACAAACAATCATAAACACTCAAGCAATAAGACCCTTAACATAATATAGTTTTCATATTATTCTGCTATTATTCTAGTCCCGCAGTTTTCCATATAGATGAATTTCTGCAGTTTTACTCAATTACTCAGAAAAAAAGAGCAAAGTTTGTGGATAAAATCAGATCTTATGGGCCGATAGGTTTTGAGTCATCCATTTGTGTCAAGTTAATTCATTTTCCTACACTAGAAAAATGCTTTCCTTTAAAAAAAAAAAAAAAGAAAAGAAAAACAACCCAACAACAACAACCTAATATATATGTCCCCTTTCCTAGCTCTGTTTTTGTTGTGCTACTAGTATAAGGTAGTCACCAAATCTTTCAATCAATAGATCACAGTTAAGGGTCAAAAAAAGAAATCTTTAGCCTTTCCCAGGCAAAACTCCCACTTGAAGAGGAAAAGTGAATTCAAGACCCAAAGAGTCCTTCTTAAGAACACTTTATCCAATGCCCTTTCCCTTGAAGGAATTAATTTCAACAAAAAAATTGCCTAAATTCTTTAGAACAAAGCCTTTAAAGTGCTTGTGTAATTAAACATGAAGAGTGGCCTTTATTTTATTAATATTATTATTCGTATTACCATAGCATCTAGAAGTCCTAGTTATGGATCAAGACCTCATTGCACTAGGTGTGCACAATCACAGAACAAAAAGATGGTCCCTGCCCCAAGGAGCTTATCATCTAAATATAGGACAACAGATGGATACAGACACGATGGTGGAGTACAAGTAAACAATGAAACAACACTGATCATCATGATACTCAGTAGTATCAGCACACCAGCAGCCCAATCACTGTCAATTTTTAAGTAGCAATTGTGGCAAAGGAGAGTTGGAGGTGGATAATGAGGTAGCCTTGCCAATGTTTATGATGTGAGGGGCAGCATGGGAGAAAGCACGAAGGTGCTTATTTGAAAGTTTAACTAGTGGATGATGGAGGCTGGCTTTGTGGGGCAATCAGAGGTGAGCATCCAATGTTTGATAGCAACTGAAAGAAGACAGCTAGGGTGGGAATTGTCCGTGAAGGGCCTTAAAAGTGAAAACAAGCAGCATAATTATTTGATGCAGAAGAGACATGGAAGCCAGTGGAGGGATCCAAAGAGAGGGTGGTTGACAAGGTCAAAGTGACAGGCTAGAAACATGATCTTTACAGCAGCATTCTGAATGGATATGAGGAGGGCAAGATTGCATTTGTCAATGCCAAAGAGAAGGACATTGAGGTAATCAAGAAGCTAGAGCATGGACGAGAGTTTTAGCTGTGTGGATGGATAGGAAAGCTTGTATCTTAGAGATGTTATTCAGAAAGAATCAGCAGGATTTAGATATAGCCCAGACACAAGAACCTTGGGAAGTCCAAACGTAGCTGAGGACAAGTTAATGGTCTGAGTGACAGACAAGATGATGGTGTTGTCTACAGTGATCAGGAAAGGAGTCAGCAGGGAAGGCTTGGATGGAAGGGAGGTCAGGAGCTCTGTTTTGCTATGTGGATCTTGAGTTGACAGCTGGACATACAAGAGGAGACGTCAGAGAGACAGGACAAGATTTTAGTACGGACAGAAGGAGACAGGTCTGGAGTCAAGAGGTAGATCTGTGAGCTGTCAGCATAGAGAGGGTAGCTGAATTTGTATTTGTGGATGAGATTACACAGAGATAAGGTGCAGGAGGCAGAGAGAAGGGGACAAAAGGCAAAACCCTAGGGAACTCCCACAGAAAGTTGGAAGGCACATGAGGTGGATCTTCTGAAGGACACACTGCAGGAGCAATTAGACAGGTAAAAGGAGAAGTGGGAGAGGACAAAATTTCAAGAAGAACATAGTCAACTACATCAAAGGCAGCTGATAGATCAACAAGGATGAGGATGGAGTACTGGTTATAAGCTTTGGCTAGGAAGAGGCTGTTAGAGACTTTGGCAAGAGTGGTTTCAGTTGAGTGCAAGGGGCAGAAGTCAGACTGGAGAGGAACTACAGACCGAGATTGTAGACTTAGAAGCACAAGTCCCATTTTCACTGTATGCAGAATAAGAACATTTTCAAATTCAGGTGGGATAAGGCAAAAGGAAAAATACAGAGCTAAATATTAATAAAAATCCTAAGAAAATAAAATATATGGTATACTTACAGCACATTTAATATTTAAATAAGGTAATGAAAACTGAAAACAATAACTTCTATTTTGTTAATGACTCATTGACTGATATGGTATGCAAGAGCCAATTTAGATTACATGTTTTCACAGTGATTTTGTAAGTACAGAATGGAAAACAATGGGACAGAAAGAAACATGTTTGATATGATCTTCATAATTTTGTCAAGCAATTCCATCAGCTCCCATAATTCTCTCCTGACCTTGGATAAGCCCAGTTTCTGATAGGGGTGTGCATTTTTAATATATAACATCTTTAAAGGTCTGCCCCAGTGAGGTGTTAAGCATCTGCTGAGAGGTAATGAACGCCCTTAACTCCCACAGATTTTATTGGGAGTTAAGGGACTGGTCAACATTTTGCAGCATCTGGTTCTAAATGTATAAATCAAAAGTGCAAATTTAAGTAGCCTGAAGAAATACTAGTTTTTCTACATTGGGCATATCAATAGGATCTAGATATAAAAATAAATAAGAAAATCAATAAGAAAGCATTTACAATGTATTCATTAAGATCCACACTCTCTCCTTGGATGTGCATTTTTGCTTTCCATTGATGAGAGTCTCACAGGCATAGTATTTTATCCTGAAAATATCACCTAAAGCGGGGTGGCCAACCGGTGGCTCCAGAGCCACATGCGGCTTTTCAGAATTTAATATGTGGCTCCTTGTATAGGCACCGACTCCGGGGCTGGAGCTACAGGTGCCAACTTTCCAATGTGCCGTGGAGTGCGCACTGCTCAACCCCTGGCTCTGCCACAGGCCCTGACCCCACTCCACCTCTTCCTGCCCCCTCCCCTGAGCCTGCCATGCCCTCGCTCCTCCCCCCCACCCCGAGCCTCCTGCACATCATGAAGCAGCTGACGGGGACGGGGGGAGGTGCCGATCGGCAGGGCTCCCAGTGGGCAGGAGGTGCTGGGAGTGGAGGGCTGCTGATGTATTACTGTGGCAATTACACTGGTAAATTCTGGCTCCTTCTCAGGCTCAGGTTGGCCACCCCTGACATAAGGTCAATATTTAACTGATGGAAGAAATTATATTTTCTAGCCTGATGACCACAATGAAGAATGAGGGCCAAGATATCAGACGCTGGGCACCAAACCAGTGTACACTGGTGTGTTGCTTCCTCACACATTTTTTAACTGCATATTTTTCATTTTGGGAAAGCTAATGCTGTGGTTCATATATTTAAACCAAATCCTGCCACCACAGTTGAAAGCACCAGAGACACATGAGATTGATCTTCCTGCTTCCCACCACTGTGGGAGAGGAGGTTCTGGAATTCACTCTGCTCCACCAATTCAACATTTAGATAGAAAGTGCATAAATTTGCCAACTTCCAGCTAGGGGGGACTAACTGGAAGGGGTTCTAACAATAATCAAAATAAAATTTATTATAATTATGGATTCTGGGTTAAGCAAAAGGTGTGGGCCTTCAGACAGGGTGGTCTGGGCTGAGGTTTTGTTGCCATGCTAACTGGCTGGTGTGTGAACTTTTCTGACTGAGGAAAATTTATATTGTTTTTTTTTATTCTAATTGTTCTCAGATACAACTTATGTATCGACTTTATTTTACATTTTGTCATAAAAGAATAAATATTTTTTTTAGAAACACCCCCCCTCACACACACCTTTTTTAAAGGGATTAGCATTCTTCTTTGTTTCTTTAAACCAGGTTGATGATCTTTTGTGTACAGCACAGGAGCATGCAGTGAAGTACGACACATCACTGTTCAGAAAACACAGTCAAGTAGTGCAAGAACACTGGCACTGCCATGCTGCCATTTTGTCCAGTTAAGTCAGAATGGAGGAGCCCATAGCACCACTTAGCCTACAAGCAACATTAAGAAACTGGCATAGTGAAGGAAAAATCAGGTATGACCACACATAAACGCCATCCAATTTTACGCTCCCCCACTGGTCTTACTTGTCTGTTGACTCCACACACCTTTAATCACTGTGCTATTTTCACTGACCTCATAAGAACCTCTACATCTTTTGAGTCTTGTTGTCACTAATGGAAATCCTAAAGTAATGGAAAACCTAAAAGTGTTACTGTACCTTTAACTTTTCTCCTTGGAGCTGGCTTGGTTCTCTTACTGCCATTAGTCCATATCATCAGTGCAGCTCTCCAATCACTACAACAAGCAAAACTATGTAATGCAGATGAATTGCCTCTGCAGGTCATTGAAAATAGAGAAGTGCCAAACTGTCTTCCCTTCACTCAGTCTTTTGTGCCTGAAATATGAAATTGGATATTCAATTAGTTAAGTACCCTGCACTTTTTTGTTTAGGTTATATTTTGTGATAAAGTAACACATTTATTAAATGAACCACTTGCACCCGTTTCTGAACAGACTTACTTGTCCTGTATATATATATTATATATATATATATATATATCCATCCAAAGCCTTGTTAAGGCACTGATTCTGCCACCCCATTGTCATGTTAAGTGCTACCATAGTTTCGTTACTTCAATGTGTTTATTCCCATAATAAGATACTAGTCACCATTAGCAGGTGTGACAAATTGGGTCTCATTTTGGGAAGCAAAGCTTAGTCTGCTTTCAAAAATTCTGCCACGAGTGTATACTTTAAAGCACTAAACTTACAATGAACAGTGATTTCTCCATTTAATTTGATCATCATCTTAAATCTACCATACAAGATGCAGCATTTACATTAAAATACAGAATTCTCAAACTTCCAGTTATCTGGACAGTTAATCCTCTTGGAATCTTTACGTCCACAAGGAGAGAAGTCAGATATGCACGTGTTAGCTTTAATAGGCAGTTATTTCTTCCACATCCAGAATCCTCTCTTCCAAAAGTAATCTCTTGGGAGACTGAATGAGATCTGGCTCAAACACTTCTGATTCTACAACTCCAATTTGCCTTTCATACTGATTTAACGACAGCCTCATAGACATTAGGCCCACATTGTCACATTCGCCACACCCAACTGCTGCTTAAATTAGAGTTGGGTAAATACTTGGTAACAAATTTGTGAAACAAGTTTAATGAACTCTTTGTGAAGTGTACATGGGATTACTAGTTTTTTTGAGTTTATCCAGTATCATTGCCAAATAATTCCTAGTCTTGTTTGTGAAGAAAACCTTGCAACTATTTGACCTGCTCTCATTGGAAAGATAGGTCACATGGTATGTTTGCATGCTCCCTCAAGTCAGGGAGCATGTAGTCTTAGTTTTCCACTCTGAATTCTCAATCATAGATTCAGCATTTAATTTCTAAAACTGCAATATTTATATCAATTTATTGCATCTGTGAACATTCCTGCCAGTAAATTTGCTTTTGGCAAATACTCTGGCAGAAAAACACGAGAGGGGAAAACAAAGTAAATTTGTTTTAAAACGTGAGGAAATATTCATGAATATTTTTTCTTTTACCCTGAACTCCCACTTCTGTTTTTAACCACCTGATAAAAAAATCTTTTTTCCTGCTTTTCACATCTGACTCTGAATTATTCAGATATGGTAATACAATGTCTGCTTGGTATCGTGCCATTTAATACAATGGAGACTGCCAGATCATTTTTTGTGCCTCAGAAAGCTTGAGAAGGAAGAATAGTTTTTTCTTCCCATATGTGTCATATAGTTAAATCAGCAAGTTATCTCCTATAGAGAGGTCGCCTTTCTCTCTGCTCCCCAGAGCTGCAGCTGCAAATAGCAAGACCTACCGAAGAATGTGCATAGCAGAGAACTTTCAGCTGTAGAATTTCCTCTTACTGTGGCAAATGGAGGCAAAATTAAGGTTATCTTCATTGTATAACATAGCTTGTTAAAACTGAATTATTCAAGTTTTCAGTATTCAAGTGTGCTCTAAACCCACGGAAGTCTCATTTGTCTTTCCTTTTGGATCCATTTGTTTCTGCCATGTACCCTGTGATGATGTAAAAACTATTAAATGAAAGGTTTTTGTTAAGAAGATGAAAGAATTATAACTTTATTTCACTGCAGCCATCATATGACATACAGTTGTAACAGCATTGTCCACTAAATGGTGTTACAATGATGAGTCATAAAGTATATTCAGAATTTCATGTTGCCCTAACTTTCTTCTTTTACTTTAAATGAGACCAATCAAAGATCTGCTCATTCTTCTGAGTTCCAAAATCGATTAGAATTCATTTGGGCCAAGAAGCTATTTCAAGTGCTCTACTTATGTCCAGTTACACAGCCATTGGAAAAGCTGTCCTCACAGTGCCTTTATCAATACAAAGAATGCAGTTTGACCTCATCTTTCTATATACATTCTGTTGGATATTCTGGGAGGTTACAGATTAATCCAGCACTCTTATGAGCAAGAAGACAACAACAACTTCAGGAGAGAAAAAAAGCAAATCCCACAGCATTTCAGATATTTTCTGTTTCAGACCTATATCAAAGTTCTTCCAACTTCCAAGAAACTGAGGACCATACCCTTTACACAAGGTTGATTAGAACAGAAAGACTTTCTACTATATGGGTTGCCCCAATGGGACAGCATCATGCTACCAAATGAGGGACAACTTCAATATCTGAACTCATTTCCTGTTCTCTTGAATGGGAAAGAGTACTATATTACTAGTTAGTGATCCTGACTGTTGATTCAAGAGTAGCATTAACAGACTGGAAGAGCTATCAGCCCAATATTGGTGGACCTGGCTGGATACTGGGACTTGGACTTAGCAAAAATAGTGGAACTTCATATGGCTCTGAGAAGGTGCATGCGACCTGGGGCATGAGAAATACCATCAGTTAAGCATAGAACTGGCATCAGAATAACCAGAAATAGAATAAGAAAAGCCCTATTAGGCCAGGCAGTCGATCCCAAGCCACTGAAAGTTTTCTCCCAAAGATGCATTTGCTAATGCTTTGTCCCATCTAGTTGTGTGTGTCTACAGAGATAGGGATTTCACCACTTCTATTAGCAGACAATTCCACACTTCCATATAGTAGAATTTACTGTCAGGAAGGTTTTCCTAATGTTTCATCTATATTTTCCCTTTCCTAATCTTAGCCTATTGCTCCTAGTTCTGTTCCACAGTAATGGAACAATACCCTCCTTCATTTGTCCATGCTTCAAATACTTGTAGAAGTTTATCTTGCCCACCTTTGTCACTCAAATTCACAAAGCCTTACATATTCAGCTTTCTTAATTCTTCCTCACAAATCAATCCCTCGGTTTCGTTGTTCCTCTCAGAGCTCTGTCCAGTTTGCATACATCTTTTTGGCAATGAGGGGCACAGAACTGAAGTCAGTATCCCAGGATCATCACTTCCCTATTCTGAGATGCGGTAACTCTGTTTATACAGTCTCTAATCACATTGGCTTCTTTACAGCTAGATCACATTGCACATTCATATCCAATGTGCTGTCCTCTAAACCCCTGGGTCTGTTTTGGCATTACTGCTTTCCAGGTTTCTCCTTCACACTGTATATCTGTTTAAGTTAATTTTCCCCTGGAGCATTCCGACTGCATTTTTCCAAATTGAATCTAATTTTGTTATTTCCTGCTCATATTTCTAACCTCTCCATGTTCCTTATTATTTCTCTGGCCTCACTGTTGTCCAGTCACAGCACCTCCCAGTTTAGTATTATCTGGGGATGCCAATAACATGTTTTTTACCCATTCTTCTTCCAGCTCACTAATGAAAATAATAAATAAGAAGAGACCTCCAGATACTTTCCCAACACAACACATTGCTGTTTATCACTCACCTTTCTTTACAGCTTGTTTTCAATCCATGTGACTGAGCTTACATCCAGGCCAACTTGATTCCATTATGTAAGACTTCATAGAATCACAGAATATCAGGGTTGGAAGGGAGATCATCTAGTCCAACCCCATTCTCAAAGCAGGACCAATCCCCAATTTTTGCCCCAAATCCCTAAACAGCCCCCTTAAGGATTGAGCTCACAACCCTGGGTTCAGCAGGCCAATGCTCAAACCACTGAGCCATCCCTCCCCCAAGACTTGGTTCTCAAATCAAAATATATGCCATCCCCTGTACTTCCTGCATCTTTACATAGGCTTCTTCGCAGTCCCTGATTAAACTTTCAACTGTTCAAATATCTCTTGTTGAAAAATACTAACTAATCATTGATGAGCAGCAAAAAAGGTACTTGGCATTGTACAGAACACCAGTATAAAGACAGTCCCAACCTTTGGTAAATCATCATCCAAAAGATAGACACAGATAAGGAAACCCACATTCTAGGAAACTCACAAAAAGCAATTGTATAGAGTTTGTAGCAGGGTGCTGCTGCAAAAGCACCTAATTAGTGTCTGCTCAGCCAGCTCCAATCAAGACAAATAGATTGGGGCTGGTGAAATAGGCATGATGCCTGGCCTGGGGATTGGCTCCACCTGTGGGCCTGACAAGCCAGCAGTTATAAGGGCTAGGAGCCAGTATGAAGGGGGGGCTGCCAGGAGAATAGGCAGTCTCCTGGCTGACTGCTAGTCAAAGAGGGAACTAACCCTGTAAGCCTTGTAAATGGCTCAACACTGGTGGTGGGAGAACTGTGTGTGTAAATAAAGCTATGGGTGCTGTATTACAGGAAGCCTCTCTGAGTTTTACTGGGGCAGTCAGCGGGCCCCAGGAAGAGGGGCGGGCAGAGGACCCTGTTACAGAGTTCTTTGGTTTTGGTTCTCTAATCTTACTTTCTTCTCTGATAATATAACATTGAGGTACACAAGACATTTGATGTGGGTTAATGTTTGTGATCACTACAGAAGAAACAAGTCTTTTAGAAAGGATCTGAGCAATGAGAGGGAAGGAACCTGGCATGTGATGGGAAATCCATTCCATGCAGTGTGAAAAGTATGAACTTGAGAGAGAGAGAGAGAGAGGAGCAACAAGGCTGAAGTTACATGTGGAGTGAAAGCCGTATGGTAAGAAATTGAATGTGAGATGAGGACTGGCACAGGGCTGTGCAACACCTTTGAGAGGAGGATGAAAAATTTAAACTTGATGCAGTGAGCAAGGGAAAAGCAGTGAAGGGATTCAAAGAGGAGTGGTGCTGCCTGATAAGCAGGCAAGGGAGATGCTTTTAGCAGCTATATTTTGGATGAAGTGGAAGGAAGCAGTGTGGTGTCAGGGATCCCAGAGAAGGAGGCGATGGCAGCAAGATGGGAGAGGACTAAGCCAGAGAGAAAAGGCTGGTTTTCAAAATGAAAGAGAGGAAGCAGCAGCAAGTTTTGGAGACAGCCTTCATGTCCAGAGGGAAGGGTAGTAGAGTTGAAGGTGACCCAGTGTCTGCGAGCCTGCATGCCAGTGAGGATGGTGCTGTTGCCAAAGGCCGTATAGACGGGAGGAAATGCAAGTGGAACTATAGCAGTTGTCATGTCTCGGGTTAGCTTGAGCTGGCGGTGCAGCCATTGAAGGCAAGCTGTTCGATAGTCAGCATGAGAAACATGAAGAAAATTGGTGTGTGTTATAAAAAAAAAAAAAAAAAAAGTGATATCTGAAGATGTGAAAGGGACGAGGTATTGAGGGGGAAGAGACGAGATAAAGGACAGAGACCTGTCAGACTTGCAGAGAGTTGAGGTGAGAAGTGGAAAAGGGCCATGAAAGGACTCACTAAAAAAGCCAAGACAGGAGAATTCAGAAGGGAGAAGAAAGTCCATGGAGGACAAGAATACAAGGGGGTAAGAGTGATCAACAGTATCAAAGGATGGAGAAGTAAAGGAGGAGGAAGGTAGAGTAGAAGCTCAATGTTTTGCCACATACAAGTTTCTGAAGCTTAGTTTGTGTATTTTCAGTGGAGTGGAGTGATCAGAAGTCAGACCTGAGTGGATCCAGGAGTGGGAGAGGAGAGAAACTCAAATGGCCCACTCCTAGATTTCAGATCTATTCATATACATTCCTGAACAGAAATTGATGCAAAATTCATGGAGTAACTTGTAACAAGTTATTTATCCTATTCGAATAACTATTATATGCATTTCTTCCCATCTCATGAAGGAAGAAGACATGTAGAGAAGCAGTTAGGGCCAGGTTGTGCTTCACCCCTTCTAGTGTGCTCAGTAGTAGGGGTCAATGAGAGGTACCAATTTTCTTTCCATCCTTTTCATGGCCCTGGTAAGGGACAAAAACTATTACAGTCCCATCCTCAGGGTAGCACAGAAAGGAATTGTTTCCTCCATATTCTCCTAGGACATACAGTGCCACACGGGGAGATAGGGATGTGTTGGGCCCTGCACAAAGTCATAGATTGTGACTTAACATTCACAGGAAGTGGACAGGGATTATGCTGAATCCAAAAAAAGGGAGTAGTAGCGGGTCACAATTGATTCCTTATGTACAAAGCTCTCAAGTAGGCATTCCAGCTCACTGAATGTTTCCCCTAGGCAGTGTAGCTTCGCCCCAACCCAAATGTAAGGCTGTGCCCTAAAAGCACAAGTAAATCTCTAGTGTTTGGACTAGGGATGGAGAAGTTATCACCTCTATCATTTGGGTCACAGTTAAGAGTTGCTTATATTTAAGTAAAATACTTTTTGTTAATTTACTCAACTGCTTACCTTCAAAAGAAACAGAATCAGAGGAAATATAGGAAGGTCCAAGAAGTTTATCACAGTATCTCCTGTTATTCTTACAGATATATTTTACAGATATATAGATAATTCAGGGGTTGGGGAGATAGTCACTACATCACAGTTGCAATAAATGAGAAAATGGCAGTTAGTATTCAAGTAGCAGATACACGGCATTTGTATGTGAACATATGAGAGGAAGAACATTATCTCAAAGGGAAAACATTTGCTAGTAGGGTCTGCTTACCACTGCTAAGAGTATAGGGTAAGCTGAAAGGAAGAAATGGAGAAAAAACAAAAGTCACAGGAAACTGTTAGCGATATCCAGGGCAGGAATAGGAATAGGAATTTTGTATAAAGGGAGACTTGTAAAAAGGTCAGGACATTGATTATGGGATTTCAATTATGTTGACATTTACTTGAACACAAATGACAAAAGTATGTTCTCAACACACACACAAGACTCTTGCCATACAGAGTTTCCTGTTAGGGCAACGTAAACCTCTTAAAAATGACAGGGTCCTAGATACTGCAGTAACTGGAACATTAGAAATGCCATAGGTGTATGGACTTATGGCTTTAGTGTACATGAATCAGAAAACTGAGCATGGTTATCATATTGAACAATAGGACAACATTACTCAGCAGCACCTAGGAGTCCCTTTTCAACATACTACTTTGGATATTCTGCACTCAATAGTTCTACCTGTAATAAAATAAAATTAAATAAATACATAATAGTGGTAAGTCATGTTTAGTGCCCCCACAAACCCAGACTCTCTATGGTGCCAGGAAGCCACACCATCCAACCCCAGTAATGGGGTCGTGGCTGGATATAACCTGAGGAGCAAGCTTGCCAAATAGATTGCTCACAGTTCTTCTGTAATACTGCATGAAAGGGCAGTCATACAGTTCATATTGCTTTCCAATACTGTGTAAGGGACAACCCTCGATTGGCAGACAGACTGACAGATACATCTGTGGTTCTGTGGTATGTCAGTATAACCAGACAAACCACTGGCTATTAAGCACTTTCCTCGTTATTAATTTTGCCAGTGTGTTATTTAAATTAGCTTAGATCACAGGGTCAGGTACTCAGGTGATGTAAACTGGCATAGCTCCACTTAAGTCAATGGAGCAGTTCACCCCAACTAGGATCTGCCTCATAATTCCATGTGAATTCAATACTGGCCAAAAGAGAATAAACAGCAATGTATCAATGTTCCTTTGGGGAGGAACATAGAAGGGTATTGTGACACTGGCAGACCAAGTGCCAGCTCATGCCAAGGCCCCTAGGCCTCCCTGAACACTGACAAATGCACAGCTGGAAACGAGTCTGGCTCACCTGTGTGTTATTATTAAAATAGGTATTAGATTTATAAAAATGTGTGTAGTGATTAG
This sequence comes from Lepidochelys kempii, assembly GCF_965140285.1. Taxonomy (NCBI): domain Eukaryota; kingdom Metazoa; phylum Chordata; order Testudines; family Cheloniidae; genus Lepidochelys; species Lepidochelys kempii. Next base: position 64,697,976 of record NC_136382.1, read on the forward strand.
ACTTTAGGAAATACTTTCAGGAGGCTGCATTTATTAATCTCACTTAACACCTGTACTCCAGGTAGGGTGACCAGATGTCCCAATATTATTGGGACCATCCAGATATTAGCGGCTTTGTCTTATATAGGCAAATATTAACCCACCCACACCCGCAAAAAAAAGTCCCAATTTTTCACGCTTGCTATCTCGTCACCCTAACCCCATGTTAAAAGGTTATATTAAGTTTGCATTGTAAACCTCTGTAACTGTTTAACTCATCAAACAGTAAAAAAAAAGTAGTAAATATAAAATAGCTTACTACAGAAAGTGTTAGGTCTTCAACACAAAAAAGTCCCATCGAAACCAAATGAGCAACTGTGAAACATGAAAGGACAAAGACTCCTGTTGATTGCTCTCCCCATACCCATGAAGAGGAGACGTTCACAAGGACTCAGCCCATCAGGTTGAACTCTGTGGGAAGGGAATAAAAATCCCTGACCAGAAGGAATTGGGATGCTCTGTGCTGCTTGAACTCTCAAGGGTGAAGATTTCTAAGTATAAGCAGGAGTTCCCCAGGGTTTGGCCAGGGTTAGCCCTAAAGGACATATAGAACCTTCACGTTATGGCAACTGCTATTGCTTTTTGAAACCTGAGACTGTGACTCATTTGTGTGTGTATGTTTACCTGCTTTAACCTTGTAAATAACTTTCATTTCTTTTCTTAGTTAATGAATCTTTGGTTAGTTTATTATAGTATTGGCTGCAAGTGTTGTCTTTGGATTGAGATCTGATGTGCAATTGACCTGGGGCAAGTGACTGGTCCTTTGGGATTGGCAGTTATCTGAACATTGGTGTCATTCTTGGTGTAAGGGACCATCTATCACCAAAGCAAGCTTGCCTGTGTGGCAAGATAGACTGGACTACCCAAAGGGACTGTCTGTGACTCCACGTTAAGGCTCATGTAGTGCCTGAGGAGTTCACACTTGTATTTTGGTTGGTGAAATCTAAGTATAGAATTCACAGCCAGTTTGGGGTTTGTGCCCAGGTTTGTAACAGTTTACCCTGAGGTTGGTACTCATATTCGTGAGCCACACCAGACAGTTTGATAGATACCACAGTGAATGGTGGTAGCTCTTTGGTCAGTTTAATTTGTAGCAGCAACTCCCAGTCATCCATAATAACAATGAAAAGTCATTGAGACAAGCGAATGAGAGTGAGAGTGACTATATAGCCTGGCGATTAGAGCACTCACATAAGGTGTGGGAGACAAGTTCAAGTCCCTGCTCCAGGGACTCATTATTTATAAACAGGAGAAAACCTTCAATAGGAGAGATTGAGAGAGACCTGTCCCAGAATACCCCATAGTCCAGTAGTCAAGGCACTGGTCTTTAGTGTGGAAGACCCAAATTCAAACCCCTTCTCCACATCCGGCAGGGGCAGGAGTTGCATACGGGTCTCCTACATCTAGGGTAAGTGGAGGTTCTCAGGGAGGCCTCCTGTTGGCCCAAACCATTGATATTTTTGGTGAATAAACTATTTGTCCAAATAGTTTGTCCAAATTCCATCCACCTCTATTCTGTTGTGATCTGGGAGTAGACAGCTGTTAAATGAAATGCACAGGTGATACCAATTAGGGGGTGTTACAAAGAGCAAGTAGGACAAAAATATGTAAGGGATTAGAAATATGGGTGAAATAAAAGGAGATTCATTTTGGAATAATGCAAACTAATATCATCTGGGCAGGAACGAAGATACACAGCGTAAAGGAGAAACTAGGGAAGCAGCAATACTGAGAGAGCCCTAGCAGTACAATCAGTGAGAGATGGCAGTCAAAACAGTTTATGTAATTTCTGACTGCATACAAAGGCATCATATGTCACAGAACAAGGAGATAACATGTCCACCTCTATAGGCCTAGTGCAACACCATTGAAGTCAATAGAAAGACTTCTACGAACTTCAATGGGCATTGATTTTTGAGTCGTAGATAGGCTTTGGGGCAACTACCTCTACAATATGGTATAGAATTCTGGGCATCTCATTACCAAAAAGATATTGGCTAACTGGGGAGAAGTTTAGAGAAGAGCAACCAAACTGACGATAGAGATGAAGGGGTCCTTTTATGTGAAGAAAAGTTAATACATTATTTGGCTGAAAGATGACTAAGGAGGAATCATGATAACTGCCTACAAATGTTCACAAGATGGAAACTCCAAGGATGGAGGGAAACTTGGATGGAATAAAATTAAGGGATTCATCAACTCCTAATGCTGGAAAACTCATAGGAGAGGTGTTGGAAGAGGAAAAGTTGATGAGAGGGGAGATTCTCCTTATGGATCTTTTCCAGAGAGAGAGAGAATGCACAGAAAAGAGAAGTTGTCTACTATGCAACCCTGGTGCCTCAACCCTGTGGCTCCTGCAAGATCTATAGGGTAAGGGAAGATGAAAATTGTGAAGGCCAGGGCCATCTACATGGACATTCCACTCCTCTGTCCTGAGTTTGAGGCCCTCTGTAACTTTTCCCCACTCCGTGGCTAGAACCACACTGCCAGAGTTTTCCTCTGCTGACCATTGTCCAAAATACCCCCTTCTCCCATAAAGGAGGGTTCTAGCGTAAGTTTGGAGCCTTGGAAAAGGAGACCACTGGGGGCTATATGACTTTCTTGGCCTATCTATCTCTGAGTATCAGGGGAAAGCATGCCCTTTTACCTCTCCCATCTGTCTGTGGAAGGTCACAGAGTTCTGTACCTGCATATCTTTGAAAACATAACTCCAATCTATTTATCCATTTGCATTGTGTTGATTAGTTACATAAAGTATCCATTCAGGAAACAGAAGTGATGTGATATGACAATCAACACAGTGCAAATTTTGATGTTTGAATATTTGCAACAAACCTTGGCATGCTATTCATATTGGGGGAAAATAAGATATTAATGAATAACTTTAGTGCATTAATTAGAGTATTTTGTGATCTGCTTATGAAATAGAAAAAGAGTAAAAATTCAACAAGTAAGTTATGAATTATTCACTCAGATTCATTTACAATCTATTACTGACTCTGTTAACAGTGCTCAATAATGCCAATTAGAGGGCATCTGCAAAGGGCTGTTGAGAACACCCATCTTGTGTGATATGCAACAGAAAAAAAACCCTCCTTCTCATTATTATTATTTATATACATGCAAAAGTGCTGTTCATTTAAGAGTTTCAACAGGCCACTCCAGATAATGCTCATTTCTATGGGGGCAGAGGGTGGGAAGAGGCTATATACATTACTTCATTATATTAAGATCTGTCTGTGTTCTTAAATCACTCCATTTCATCATGGTATCTGAGCACCTGAAATGCTGGATTCCTTTTCCCTTTCATAGAATACTCCCCTCAGTACTCTGTTCTACAGATCACAGCTTACCTTTTCTTTGCAGTAAGTAGCTCCCCTCCTGTCATCTGAGCTCCCAATAAAAAAAGAGCCTGAGAACTTGTTGAAAGCAATCCTGTGTTAATTTAAAATGCAGTGCTTGCATCTAGGGAATGTGCACTGCCCAATCCTGTAGTCCTGATAGAACTCCTTCCTAATTTGCCTCAGATCCCGTTACATTATAACACCTGTTTGTCTTTTACAGAAGGGATTGCAGAATTAACTGCATCAGCCTGCTACCTATGGCAGAGCAAATGAAACTGGTTGGTGCGAACAGGCATTGTGCAAAAAAAGCAGGCGCATATAAGTTATGGATTCAGAATTGTATTCACAGACATACTGTGAAACTCCAGATACTTTTGTCACGTGATTACTTTGCAGGGCTGATTCTGCTGCTTTTGGTAACTAATACGTTCCAGTCACTTTTCAGTGATAAATAAAATAATTTCAAATGTGTAATTAAAAATGCCTTTCCATAATCTTATCTCAAAGATCAAGCTTCCTCATTAGCATTAGAAATGGTACCTTTGCCAGTTTTATTTTACCCTCAGGACTCAAGATTATTTCATAGTAAAAAATTTGATCTCACGTCCTCTATAACTTTACCACTGTCAAGTTAAAAAGCCAGTAGTGTTGAAGGCTCTCAAACAATTAGTAAATTAAAATATACTCTCACTGCTCTAAACAGACAAGCTTTAGCTTTTTGTGTCTCTCTCCAAATACAGATTGACTTTTAGCTTGTTGATTTACTATGTCTTACATACAGGCCTCATCATTTCTCTCTTACAGGCCTACTGACACATGACTCAGAACCTTGATGATGGTGCAGTTTATCCCACCTACAGTATGTTCTCACTTCATTGAAAGAATCACTCATTATTTCCATAACATCTGTTTATAGGTCAGGGCTTGCTAATTTTAAAATGAGACCCAAAAGGAAAATCCTTGATTGTGAGCAAAGGTGCTGCTTAGAACTCTCTAATATAGGTTGCTCATTGCTAGTTTGTGGTGTCATTTGTGCTGAAAGATTGCTCATGTTTTGCTAAATGATGTATACCTTGAATAAAAAGAGATTTTTTTATAGGTTAAACATCCCTATGAATTTCTTTTAGTTCTGGGTTGGGTGAGGGAAGAGGGTTTTTTCAGTTTTTGTTTTATAATACGATTTAACTACAGAATGCCAAAATCTTACAACTGTTTTTGTCTTCCTTTCCACAAATTCTGAACTTACCAGCAAACACCAGGTCAGTTTTTGCACTTTCCTTCTTTCTTGTTTTTTCCTGTTTATACATTCAGCTGTATGATCTATCTGAAAGTTCTCTTTTCCTTGATTTGGGGTATGGATATAAATCAGGGAAAATGGTAATAGGAAGTAACTCTTCCTTTTAAGGAACAGCTGGTAGACAAGCCAATGGGTGGATTGAAAGTATCTGCAGAGGGGCTATTTTCTCAGGTCTACTGACCAGGGTCTGATTCAGAGCCCATCAAATTCAATGGAAGTCGTTTCAGTTACCTCAGTGGATTTTGGATCAGGTCCCAGAGCAGGCAGGAAATACTTCCTCCAATTTATGAGTCACATTGGTTGGGAAGTCAGGTAAATACTGTACTCCCAGACCAGGGCCCAGCTTCTGGTTCTCAGTTACACACATTTCAACAAAGTTATTCCACATTTACACCACTGTAACTGAGAGAAGAACTGGAATCCTATGCTCAAGAGATGAGTAAAAGTTAACTAGCAAGTGCAGGGTGCTTACTGTATTTACACAAGCCAGTCCTTTCCCTCTTTTGCATACAGATTTTTTTCTTGTGTATGGGAAGCTTTCTAAAGAAATAAACACACTTTTGTCACCATATATTTAAATTTTGATCATCATTTTAGATCCTCTAACCAGCATACTGGGAATTTTCTTGCTTCTTGAGCAATAAAAGGCACTGGCTTCTCATTAATTTCTGGGTGTAATTTAAGATGTTCGTTTTGACTTACAGAATCCTAAATGGCTCAGGAGCTGCCTACCCAAGAAGCTGTTTCTCTCCCCTTGTGCTGTCACGACAGTTGCGGTCAGTGGATGTATTCATACTGACTGTAAACTGGCTTTACATGCACGGGCTGGTAGCACGTTGTTTTCCATGAGGCATCCTCTTCTCTGGAACACACTTCTGTTGTTCCAATTGAGCCTGGATTTGCTGACTTACAGGATATAATGAAAACCTCATCTATTTTCATGGGCCTTTTGCAAAGAGTGGGATGAGGGATATAGAATAGTCTGAGAAGGGAGGCTGTTATTAATGGTGGGTTGATTAAATGAAAACAATTGTAATTTAAGAAATTGGGTTGGCTTTGAGGAGTATGAGCAAGTTTCTGCACTATCTGTTCATTTTGTTTAATTTCCATGTTTATAAAGAGCCTAGAGCTTGTATAGACACTTTTTGGGAAAAAATCAAAACAAACAAAAGACAGAGCAATATATATATAATGAATACTAATACAATTGTAAAGGAAGTCAAGGGGGGTCTCTTTTGGGGTAATGGAAACTCAGACCCAAAAGCCATCTGACCGTAGTTAGCTTTCACTTGAAAAGCTAATTCTAATTTCATGTCCCAACCTCAATTATCTTGATACCCAGATTGGGAGGGATGCCATTGTTTTTCCACTATGCTCCTGGCTTTCAAGTTTGATCAAATATATAGTTTTCTATTGTGTCTTTGGTGCATTCCACCACTGCACCCTGCATTAATTACTGTCATCCTATAACATTTTTCGCTCAGGTACAGTAGTAAACTTTTCCCACTTCCATTCATATTTCCCCAGGTATTTGGCCCTTTGATAATGTTTAAGAAAATATAGGAGACCTTCTGGAATGGAAGGACTTGGTACAAGTAAATTAATTCCTAAAAAGGTAGTCCCATCATATTGAAGGGTTTCACTATAATATTAACAAAGTACATGGAAAATTTGCCATTATTATTCTGTTGACTTGCATCCTGGAAAAACTGTCACGATCTGCACTGTGAGATGAGACTCCTGAGTTTGATTCATGACTTGAACTGATTTGGTCAGACTGCTGTGCAGGAAGCAGAGTCAGCCACGGGATGAGATATGTAGTCTGTAAACAATAGATACCACCATTACCTGAACTGATTATTGGTGTCCAAGTATCACTGCAAAATAGATTCAACTCCTCAAACTCTCTTATCTTAACTAGACATGTCACGTTGCTGAAGATGTGGTATTGGCCAAAGAATAGAAGAGGATTTCCAGCTGGAGCTATGGAAGACATCCTATTCATCAGGGAGTGTAGTATGTTTCATGTCAAATAAAGGGTTTAAACAAATTAGCAAAGCACTGTAGCTGACTTGTAATAATGAGGTGAGGAACATTAGCTAGACATGTTACTCAGACTTCCCAGTACAACTCCCTGCTTCCCATTCCAATTGTCTAAATACATCATACCAGGTATTCATAGAATAAAAAAGAGTAAACAGGCTCCAACAAACCAAGTAAAAGCCCCAAAGCCTCCAGAGTCATTACAATTAAATGAAGGTGGTTGAACTACTTCCCCCGATCCCTAAAGATAAAGGTATGCCATAGAATTGAAACTCTTGGAAAAACAAGGTAAAATTAGGCTGATCTTCAGTTCCATGAAGCTAAAAAGCTTTCGGAAGACATGAGAAGCAAAGGGGGAAAAAGGTTTTATTAGTCAAATAATTAGCTTGGGGAAACCATTGATCAAACCCAATCATTTTTCTGGTTGTTGTAAAAGACAAAGGGGGAATAGCTAGCTAAGCTCTGCATGTGAGGCAGGGATACAAGACTGTGCCAACACACATGTTCCAGCTGTCTATACCTTACAATCTCAAGTCACCATGTATATAGAGAGGAAACAAAAGCTTTGGATCCCAAGCCTGGTCACTGAAAATGTATTTGAAAGCCCTTACAGGTTCCACTGTCACATCACATTGGGAAGAAAATACTTATTAGAGAGTTGAGTAAAGAGACTGCGTTGCAGAATGCTATAAAAGTTTATTTCTCAGAACAGTGGAAAAAGTTCAGATTGGATGGGGGAAGGGGAAGATAAATGGTACAAATAGCTAAAGAGCTGGCTCATATCCTTCTGAACTCTGGCCATAAATAATGTCTGGGAATGGCTAGAGGCTCCTCCAGTGTCAAACTTGTGCCTGTTCCAATGGCAGAAAATTGGAATTTCCAGTGCGAGTTTTGCATGAATTAAAGCAAGGTCAGACATTATAGACCTGGTTCTTTCTAAAGACCAAGAAAGAATGGAATGGAAACGCCCACATGTAAAGTTTTGTTTTGTTTTCCAATCTCAGCAAAGGCTGGAGGAGCTTACTGAGTAAGTCAAATAGATCTTCCTAAAATCAGGCTGGAACATGGTGGAGGACAGGGGATGTCAAGATAAATACATCCTTTCAAGTTTCACCACACTGAAGTAGCCCTGATTGTTCATCTCCACTATTCAGCTCGGCTCAGTGTCTGTTCTATTATTTTAATGCAGCTGTGATAGCATTGAAGCAACAGCTCTATTTGCTCTTAATAGAGTATTTGAAAATATCAAGAACAAGACAACAGCATAAAGATTATGATTTTAAAATCTTGAATAAAGATCAGTGGCAAATTACTATTCAGATGAAGTGGGGTTTTGTTGTTTTTTTTGGGGGGGAGGGGTTAATGAATAAAGTCTCACATTCTCTTTGTTAAAATTATGTCCAAGTGATAGTAAAAATTAAGAACTAAATTCTGTTCTCAGTTTCACTAATATAAATAATGGAAAACTCCATAAACTTCAATAAAGTGACTCCAGAGTTACAGCACTGCAACTAAGAGCAGGAATAGGTCCTTCACTTTTACTCATAACATTTGGATATAATTTTATAAGGAAAAATTAACAAGTAAACAGGAAACCATCACTTTTCAGAGTCTCATGAGGCAGTTAAGGAATGAGAGAATTCTGGTCTGAAATATATCTCCACACATGTTTCCATAATAAAATATAGATTATATAAATATTTATATGAGCACATGTGTGTGAGAAGAGGCAATTCCCAACTGTCATAGAACCCACACATGCTGCCACCATATTGTCACAGTTTCAGGGTTAACTGTACTTTTGCCCTCTCCCAGTCTTCCTCAAGGGCACCCTCTTAAGGTTTCTAGCTCCGACCCCTCACCTCTCTTGGGCAGAGACCCATGTCTCTCTACCTCCAGACCAGGGGTTTAGGCATACAGTCCTTTGCACCTAACAGTGGTTTCACCAGCAGGTCTGACCAGGGTCCAACACCTATAGCTAACCTCTCTCCAGAGGCTAAAACAGTGTATAAGAGTTACCCTCCAGACTTTGCAAAGCAAACTGCATTTATTCTTCAGATAAAAAGCATTACAGAGAAAAGATATAAAGAATAGGGCTGTTGATTAATCTCAGTTAACTCACACGATTAACAAAAAAATTAATCGCTATTAATCTCAGTTTTAATCACACTGTTAAACAATAGAATACCAATTGAAATGTATTAAATATTTTTGGATGTTTTTCTGTATTTTCATATATATTGTATTCTGTGTTGTAGCTGAAATCAAAGCATATATTATTTTTGATTACAAATATTTGCACTGTAAAAATGAAAACTAGTATTTTTCATTTCACCTCAGACAAGTACCATAGTGCAATCTCCTTGTCATGAAAGTGCAACTTACAAATATAGATTTTTTTTTGTTACATAACTGCACTCAGAACCTAAACAATGTAAAACTTCAGAGCCTACAAGTCCACTCAGTCTGACTTCTTGTTTAGCCAATCGCTAAGACAAACAAGTTTGTTTACATTTACAGGAGCTAGTGTTGGCCTCTTCTTATTTACAATGTCACCAGAAAGTGAGAACAGGCATTTGCATGGCACTTTTGTAGCTGGCATTGCAAGGCATTTATGTGCCAGATATGCTAAACATTCATATGCCCTTCATGCTTTGGCCACCATTCCAGAGGACGTGCTTCCATGCTAATGACGCTCGTTAAAAGAAGAATGCATTAATTAAATTGGTGACTGAACTCCTTAGGGGGAGAATTGTATGTCCCCTGCTCTATTTCACCTGCATTCTGCCATATATTTCATGTTATAGCAATCTTGGATAATGACCCAGCACGTTGTTCATTTTAAGAACACTTTCACAGCAGATTTGACAAAATGCAAAGAAGGTACCAATGTGAGATTTCTCAAGATAGCTACAGCACTCCACCCAAGGTTTAAGAGTCTGAAGTGCCTTCCAAAATCTGACCAGGATGAGGTGTTGAGCATGGTTTCAGAAGTCTTAAAAAAGTCTTAAAAGAGAAGTTTTAAAAGAGAAACTACAGAACCCAAACCACCAAAAAAGAAAATCAACCTTCTGCTGATGGCATCTGTCTCAGATGATGAAAATGAATGTGTGTTGGTCTGCACTACTTTGGATTGTTATTAAGCAGAACCCATCATCAGCATGGATGCACATCCCCTGGAATGGTGGTTGAAGCATGAAGGGACATATGAATCGTTAGTATATCTGGCACATAAATATCTTATGACGCTGGCTACAACAGTGCCATGCTAACACCTGTTCTCACTTTCAGGAGACATTGTAAACATGAAGGGGGCAGCATTATCTCCTTCAAATGTAAACAAACTTGTTTGTCTGCGTGATTGGCTGAACAAGAAGTAGGACTGAGTGCACTTGCAGGCTCTAAAATTTTACATTGTTTTATTTTTGAATGTAGGTTTTTTTGTACATAATTCTAAATTTGTAAGCTCAACTTTCATGATAAAGAGATTGCACTACAGTACTTGTATTAGGTGACTTGAAAAATAATATTTCTTTTGTTTTTTTACAGTGCAAATACTTGTAATAAAAAGTAAATATAAAGCAAGCACTGTACACTATTGTAATTGAAATCAATATATTTGAAAATGTAGAAAACATCCAAAAATATTTACATAAATGGTATTCTACTATTAACAGTGTGATTAATCGTACTATTAATTGTGATTAATTCTTTTAATCACTTGACAGCCCTAATAAAGAACAATAAAAACCTGTATGTATGCTAAAAGCTTACAAGAGATCACCCCCAACACCAACATAGGGCTCTAGTAGGTATCAGTCTTTCAAATCCCGCAATCGGGTCTGTCCCCTTGTTTACAAGTTCATGTCAGTTTTTAGACCAGGAAACAGCCAGCACAGATATGCCACACAAGTAGTGCCTCAAAGGTCAGGAGGCAGGAGTTACCGCTCTCCATAGCACCATTTCCTCTACCCTCACAGGAACTGAGAGATCTTCAACAACACTGACCTACGATTTTGTTGATGGCCCCTCTGCACAATGAACACCTTCCCCAAACATTTTTTTTCAAGGGGGAGAGGGAAGCAACTGCTATTTTGGACAGCCTAGGCAGGAGCTGTGCTGCTGTGGGAGCTTTTTAGAGGCATTGGGCCTTTGCAGGGGTCCCAAAACCCCTGTGTGGATCTTGAGGCACTGATTGGTTTAGCAGACCAAATCTCCTTCCTGCAGCACAGCAGGGTGAGTCAGTGGCTCAAGCTACGGACAGTGTTTGTGTTCAGAGAAGTCCAAGAACTGCAGTTGTACTCTGTCTCTCTGCATGAGGGGGGTTGGGAAGGAGAAGACTTGTGCCCTTCCTCCCTTGTGCAGAGAGGAGATACCATTTGTCCCTTGACAAGAAAAATATAAATAAGAAATAGTCCATCAGTGCAGTGTGGCTGACTTGACATGACTGCAGGAACTTCAACATTTGCCCTTCCTAAATTAACGATATATATTACTATATGAGTTGCACTGCCTTTTTTCATATGTATACATTATTATTTACATTCAAATTCTCACTTCATTACCTCAGATAGTTACTCACTGTAGTTTCCCTTAAAAATAAACACTATAAGAAAAAATGTCCTCTGACTAAATTCTCTCTCTCTCTTTCTTTTTTTCCCTCTCTTCTCTCTATCATTCATTCACTTTGGTATTTATCAACTGCTCCTTTTGGAGATTGATAGTCATCCAAGATATCGCAGCTAAGACTGGTGTTGTTTTTATCACTAAAGAGAAAGGAGCTTCCCACCAGTGGCGACACCCAAAGCTTCTATATTAGAGAGTTTTCTGAAGGAAACGGACAGGAATAAAGTGGCTGCTAATTTTGCAATCAGTTCTTCTAGAAAAATGTCCTCAGTACCCTGCCAGTGACTAAGAAATCTGGTAACATTTTTTAAATCCCAGAGAACCCATTAAGAGCTCCATGAACAGAAAGGTGAACAGCCAAAATCTGTCATCCCAGAAAAATTGGAGGACACTCAGATTATTTTCATGAATCAGAAACATAATATAGGTGTCCTTCAAACAGGGACACATCAACCATTTAATTAAGAGAAGTGAGTCTTTGCAGGAGAGTCTGAATCATCTTAAACTGAAAACAAACGTAAGCTGTGTAGGAAAAGTTTTCAAAACGGCATGCCACGTTGCCCTGCTAGAACAGAATTTGCATGTTCTTTAATATTTTCAACAGGTTGCACAGAAAAACTATAACATGCCTAAACGACAGCCAGAAGTGGCGAAGGCCTAAACAGGAGCACAGAAGTAGAGTTATTGAGCTTGTGAGGAAGCCAATTATTTAAACACACAAATTCACATTCAGGGTAGTGTAAGGCCAGACTGGACTCCTGAATTTAGCTAACCAAATGTACTGCCATGTGTAAGCTGTGGTTTATTTTAAAGTACTCTGTGTGCAGTCCCATTTCATATGCTTGAAATTCCCCTAGGATATATTTGGGTTTGGAAGCAAATATGGGAGATTTTTTTTGAAGTCCTGTACAGGTGCTGAGAGTGCACAGTGAAGCTTTCAGCCGCTTGTACCTCTTTTTTCTTATACTCCTGGGAGACTTCAGTGCCAGAGCATGGTTGCACTCCCTAGAGAAGGTGGAGAGGGGCAGGAGTAAAGTAGAACTACAGCCCCATTCACTTCCCATTGGCCAGCACAATTGGATGGCACGGTGGGACAAGTGCTGTACCCTGTAAAAAAGTACCACAGCAGCCATGTGTGATTCCCAGTGGCTGCCTGCAATGTCCTGAGGGGTTGCTGTACGTGGCACAGCATCCCTTCTTGCCATCCCATCATTACTGGCTACATCTTAAAGTCATGATGTAGGCCAGTGGTGTACAACCTTTTCAGCCTGCCAGACATGTTATTTCCAAAAGGTTACAATCAATATTTAGGGATAGGTTCTCTGCCCCATTCTGCTGCCTGCATCTTCAAGGAAATTATTGGGCCTGATTCACCATTACTAGGCACCTAGTCATGTATACCAGCGTAAAGCAACCATACTCGCTTTGTACTGCTTTCCCCCTATTTTTCCATTAAATCAAGATTGGATGTCTTTCTAAAACAGTTCAGTTAGAAGTTATGGGCTTGATGCTGGAATTACTTGGTGAAATTCTATGGCCCGTGCAGTGATCACTAGATGATCACATGGTCTCTTCATCTATGAGCCTAAACTTTTCATACTTACTTTCACTGATGTAAATGACTGAACAAGGAGCTGGGCAACAATGAATCAGGCCCATTGACAGGATTCAGGAAAGGGGGAAGAATGGCAACATAGAATGAAGTGAAGGTAAACAGTTCACTGCAAATGTCACCTGACAGAACATTTGGTAATCTATGCAAATGATAGTGCTTAGCTTAAAATAGTGTGCAGAATTCTAAATAAGCCACTTTGTGTGATTCCAGAATGAACAATATAGTATTCAGTCCTCATGCAAGAGAGCTTTAAGGGTAAACAAGCATGTCCCTGAGGGTTAATGCACAAGCACAGCTGTATTTTCCTCTACATGCGATTATCCCATATTAACTTGACCTAACACACCAGTGTATGCAGTTGCTCACTAAAGACTCCCCTGCCCTTCTCTGTCTCCCAGCTGGACCCAGACCAGATGGGGAAGAGGGCAGCAGGCACCATGCTGCCCCTTCCCCCAGCCACACGGCACCAAGCAGGAGGTAGAAGGATTAGTACTGGGGCAGAAACAGCCTTGGAGAGTACAGAAATTCCCGCAGCAGAGGCAGTTGGAGCAAAAACAGCACAAGGGCACAGGTGGGAGGCCCACCCAGGCCCCCCTGCTCCCTGGATAGCTCTGGAAAGGGTGAGGTCAGACTGACCTTTTTCACCATAGACTTGGTTGATTATGTTCTGTTCGCTGATTGGCTGTTTGCTTTGACCTCCTCCCGCACATTTCCCTCACAGTCCCTTGGCTCCCAGCTCTCTCCTCTAGGCCCCTATGCTCCTCCTCATTCCTTCTTTCTTCTTCCTCCCACTGTTTTCCTCTCCGTAGCTCCTGTTTTCTGCCCTTGCAATCCCATCTCACACCCACCACGTATGTTTTGTCCACTCCTTTGCATCTATTAACTCATTCCCTCCAGCTTGTCTCCCTCATCTTCCTTCCAACCCCACGTTACATTTCCAAAACAAAAAATAAGAACTGAAAAAAAAAATTTAAGTGGCATTGACAAGATATTTGCCAGCCATCACTGGACTGACTCTGCTTGCATGTTTTCATCCTCTCTCCTTCCCTCTTGTCTATTTAGATTCTAAGTGCTTGGGAAATGGACTGGCTCTTACTATATAGATATGTACATAGCACATTGGACCCTGATCTTGGCTAGGGCTCTAAATGTTACCGTGACTCAAATAATTAATAGCTAAGGATCTGTCCACATTGCACCTACAACCATGATTTTGCCTGACTGGTTACAGGCATGATTTCATTAAATGGTTACAGGTAACACTGGTTTGGGTCCCCACAGCAACTTTGCTGTCACCATAATTGAGTTTTTACAGTTAGGCAGAGTGCTGGCTATTCCTGTGTTTTGATGAGCATCCCTTTAGCTATGGGATATCATTCATGGTAGTGCCGGCTCCAGAGTATCAAACTGCTCAGCGGGAGGAGGGAGCCTGCACTTCCCAGTCTCCACGTAGGCCTCCTGCACAAAGCCCATTCGATGCCAATTAATAGAGAGTGAGAGTTTCATCCTCAGTCTTCATGCCTCAGAATAGCCCCACTCCATTTAAAGCAACCAGAGCCTGGATAAACACTGAAATAAATGGCAGTGATTTGAAAACCATTATGTACATCTATGGATAAATGAAAACAATGCTTTCTACCGTAGTGTCTGAAGCAGCAGTGCTACAGGAGGGCCATTTCCAGAGATCTCTCTGTGTTTCTGTGGGAAGACACAGAAACCGTGGAGCAGGTTAGTCATGAGGCACCTGTGGCTTTTTCTAAAAGCCTGTTGGTGTATTATTGTTTATTTCGCGGAAAAGGCTACAAAGAGTTCAGTGACCTATGGAAGAGGAATGAAAGTTTAAAACGTGCACTGACTTTTTAGGAATATGCTCACTTCCTATTAAAGAGAGACAGCTGATGCTCCCAGGGCTGGTGCCCAGAAACAACATCATTTTATTATGTGAAGAGACATGTCTAATTTTTCCCACAGGGAATATTCTTTATTTCGGTCACATCTTCTTCGGTTTTTCTCACTCACTCATGCTCATGTGCATACCACACAGATACCCACAGAACTTTAAAACAGGGTAGGCGAGAGCCTGCCTCACCAGTCTAAAATCACGTAAAAATGCATATATAATCTTAGTTTAACTTAGATTAAATTTAGTTTAATCTAAATTTTGTGATCTGTTTAGGGCGCGGAGCCCTCAATCTGCTTATCATGGGTGGACCCCTACTCAAATCAATAGAGGTCCATTGGGTTCACGTACCTGACAATGCAGATGAGCTTGCAGGATCAGGGCCTATGACAGATAAAGGGGAAAGTTCCCATGAACCAAACCCTCAGTCACAACCATTTTCTCTTAATGCAAATAAAAAGAAGCAGGTGGAAGAGAAATAAATAAAACTAAGTACTTTCAGGAATCGATTCAAAAAGGAAAAACTCCTAAAATTAAATTAAAGCCACATCTTAGATAGTAAACTCATTGGGGCAAGGACTGTGTTTTTGTTGTATGCATACAGGGCCTAGCACAAGGAGGTTCATGATAGGGGCCAGTAGACACTAATGCAGTACAAAAAAAGTTTAACAATCGTAATTTTAAAACATGGGAAATAGAGGTAACACTTCTTCACTTGAGAGGAGCCAAACGAGATGATCTAATCAGTCTTTCTCCATTTCTAAGGGCTGGGATTCTACTTGCATGGCATTAGGCTGCTTTCCCTTGACCCCCTGTTCCCCCCCCCCCCCGAAAAAGCCACTAGGCCTCATCATACAAAAATGTTTTGTGTACTGCTAGGTACATTGTAGAAAATCCCTGAAAATCCATAACCGAGATATTCCCCAATCAAAAATGCTTCAGTAAGCTGGAATTAAGGTTAAAAGTGCACATCAATGTCCTTAAAGGTAAAGACCTTGCAAGAACATTGGTTTTATCTAAAAACAAACAGTAGGTAACAGAGGCCTTGTCTATATGGAAAGCTTCCTCAGTCGACGCAAAGGTGTGACTTTAAAATGATTTAGTTATCCTGTTGAAAAAAACCCTTGCTCAAACTGAAACCAGGTTTATAATGCTTTAGCTGACCTCAAACAACGTCCACTCAGGATTTTGCACCAGTTTAATTAACATGGATTTTAAAGCAATTTAAAGTTAAACCATGTAACCACCCGCTTGGAGTTTGCCAGCTCCTAAAGTGCCAGCCTGAGCCTCTGGGGAGTGCTACCCATGGGACTACATCTGTAATAGCTACCTGGGCCCTCTGGCACCATTTCCAAGCATGCTTGGAGTCACATGGGGGACAGAATGGACTAGAAACTTCTGCTGAGGACAATAGGGAGGTTTCTGCATGGGGTGGTCTGGACAAACAGGGCACTGGGCCATTGATGATCCAAAGCTGCTCAGCCCCGCCCCCAGTGGGAGGGCACAGTCTGACTCAGAGACAAAGAGATGAGATTTTAGTTTCATACTGTTTTGAGCTTTGAGTCTGGGAGCTGAGAGAGAAGCAGAACAGCTCAGGGAGTTTCTGATTACCTTCCCCTCCCTGCCCACAAAAGGAATCTTCGGAGTGCTGTGGGAAAATTGAATGGCTCAGGCAATCCCAGACTTCCACAGATCAACATCCCAAGTGGAAGATATCTGACCCAGTGCCAGCTACTGGGAACCAGCCAAGACTTCCACAGGACTCCAGACCAAGGAACCAGCAGGCCTGGTAGGAGCCAGAAGAGGACCCTGATCCACCCAGGGCAAAGGCACAGTAAGGGGTCATCCCTTTTTGTGTAAACTGGCCAATGTTCACAGTGCTGCAGCACTCATCTCTGGCCTCACCCTCAGTGTGCCCTCTGCCTGGGAAGTAGCCAGGGAGGGAGCTGGGGTTGGGAAGAACTGTGAATATTGGGAGATGGGGAATTGGTTGATTTCTTAGTATATAGTACTTAGTTAACTCTAACCCTTTCTTTCCCCAGATCATCCTTCCTATTCCCAGTAAAGACCATCTTTATTATATAGTTATTTTGGGTGTGCCATTTCTTTGCTGGGATTTGCGTTGATGTACTGTTTCTTGTGTACTGGGTTTTATACTATTTGTCCATTAGTAGCATTATTCATTTTCTTAGGGGATAGCACCCCTGGTATCTTGGGCACACTGAGGGGAAAAAAGAGCCCAGGACCCACCCCGTGTAAAGAGAGGACAGAAGTCACTCCAAGTAACAAACACCCAGAAGAGCCTTGAGCCACAGCTCAAGGGAGAGGCTACAGCATTCAGAAATTCAGAGTCAACATTGATTTTTAGCGCCAATTAAAAATTTTTGACCAAACAGTTTTCCATTGGAAAATGCAGTTTAGTCAAAAACTGAACATTTCGCAGGAACGTGTCGGTTTAGATTAAATGGTTTCCTTTTGATAAGGTACTAAGTTTCATTTAGACTTTTACATTATTTATTAGTCTATTAGTTATTTCTGCAATTAGCAGGTGTGCTAGAAAAGCATTAGACTTGGCTTAAAGAGAATATTCAAGCACAACTCTCTGAAGTCAGAGAAATGTACTGTGATACAGACATTACTCATGTATTCCCAAGACTACACAGTAAAGTATGAAGAGTTATATATGTACTGCATTTGGGGCAAGTGTTACTGCCTAATGATGTCAGCTCTGAATTGTCAGATTTTCACATTAATAATTACTTTCATGCTTCCCTTTGTTGCCACTATGGTGTTTTCATAGAATTGTAGGACTGGAAGGGACCTCAAGAGGTCATCTACTCCAGTCACCTGCAGTCATGGCAGGATTAAGTATTAGCTAGACCATTCCTGACAGGTGTTTGTCTAACCTGCTCTTAAAAATCTCCAATAATGGACACCCCACAACCTCCTTCGGCAACTTATGCTAGTGCTTAACCACCCTGACAGTTAGGAAGTTTTCCCTAATGTCCAACCTAAACCACCCTTCTGGGATTTAATCCCATTGCTTCTGGTCCAATCCTCAGAGGTTACAGAGAAGAATTTTTCTCCCTCCTCCTTGCAACAACCTTTTATGTACTTGAAAACTGTTATGTCCCCTCTCAGTCTTCTCTTCTTCAGACTAAACAAACCCAGTTTTTTTCACTCTTCCCTCATAGGTCATGTTTTCTAGACTTTTAATCATTTTTGTTGCTCTTCTTTGGACTTTCTGTAATCTGTCCACATCTTTCCAATGGACGCAATACTCCAGTTGAGGCCAAATCAGTGTGGAGTATACCAGAAGAATTACATCTCGTTTTTGCTTCCAACACGTCTGCTAATACATCCCAGAATGATGTTTGCTTTTTTTGCTACAGTGTTACACTGTTGACTCATATTTAGCTTGTCATCCAGTATGACCCCTGGATCTCTTTCTGCAGTACTCCTTCCTAGGCGTCATTTCCCATTTTGTATGTGTGCAACTGATTGTTCCTTCTTAAGTGGAATACTATCCATTTTCCTTCCCACAGAGAGAGCACATGTGTGAGCTTTTCTTAGCTTGTTCAAGATGATTGGTAAGGACAGTTTCAGAAACCAGAGAGATACCTGGTGATTTGCACTGGCCTTGGAAGCAGATGCCTTAAAGTCACTCTTAAAGGTGACCTGCAAAGGTTTTCTTTTTAAATTGAACTCATGACCTTGTCTATTTTTTTATGTTGTGACAAAGAAGGGCTGAATAGGTTTCTCTACAATTTTTGTTGCCTTAAAAAAAATCAGTACTACAAAGCCCAGTCTTCCCTGATTTGGTTGGAGGCTCTCTGGGAGCTATCTCGGATGTTTATTGTAAACTTTTGCATGTTAAAAGAAGGGGTGAGGGCACTGGATCTTTAACAAAGACTCCCTTGTATCCAAAAGTTTAATTATTCATTGAATACATACATAAAATAAAAAAAACAATAACAAAGAAAAATTAACCGTAAGGCGGTCGCAGTCCTCTCCCCAACCCTCAAGGAGGGAGACCACACCCTCTCACTTAGTTAGGGATTGGTCCTGCTTTGAGCAGGGGGTTGGACTAGATGACCTCCTGAGGTCCCTTCCAACCCTGATATTCTATGATTCTATGCAATTCTCCTAGAGCAACTCCATTTCGGGGGGGGTGGGAATTAGCTGACAGTTAATGAATAATTGGTCCAAGCCTCCAGTCTAGGACGGGGAACAATTGGGTCTGTGAGCCCTGGCTTTCAGCCAGAGCAGGGCAGCACACAGTTAGTGCTTCTGGTCTACAGTCAGGGTGGGGAGTAACAATGAGTCTATAGGTGCCACACCCTCAATCAGGGCAGGAGCATAATCTGTTAACGGCTTTGGCCTGCAGTCAGGCAGAGCAGTAGGCAGCCTATATGTCCGCCAAGGGCCCTCAATCAGGGCAGGCCAGCAATCGGTTCCAGTAATGGCTCTGGCCTACACTCAGGTAGAGCAATGCAGCAATCTAGGGGGAATTAGCTTTCTGCAGTGGGGGAGGGGGCTTTCCTGCTCCTCTGACAGCTCTGCTCCAACTGAGCTGGAGGGCCTGCCTTTTCCGGTTCCTGTCCCGCCCCTCTGCTTCTGGCAGGGCGGCCATGCATATCCTGGTTCTGCCCACCAGAGGGCGGTTGCGGTCCTCTCCCGGTCCATCAGGGAGGGAGATCACGCCCCCTCATTACGTTAACCAAACTAAAAATCCCTGTCTCCTCTTCATTCTTGTGGTGTTGACTAGAGAGCTAGGGAAAGGTGATCAGAGTATTTTTGGGGCTAGATAGGACCTGAATTCTTAAAACAATAAGCAGGGGGGAAGGAAAGAAAGAAAGAAAAAGGGCATAAGCCCTGTTTTGGTTTGGTTTGGTGTTTCTTTCTTTTTTTCACCTTGAAAACCAGGTCTCCCACATAGCAGATCAATTGAGTGTTACCATCTCTGGGTCAGCCACTATTTATTTCTTATGTGTAATATTTCATTTTCAGAGTCACCCACTGAATATTTTTCCATCTTGCTTAAGGTGAACAAGTGAGGACTCTTCAGAAAGGCTGCCAGGGCAACCCTGAGTAGTTGGCAAAGAGTTTTCTGTCACCAAATTCAGGAAGAAAACTCATGATATTTTTCCCAACACTGCTTTCCCATTAATGGTGCTAATGCTGTGCCACCTCTTGAAGGCATACGACTGACAGGACTTCTTGAAAAATCAAAGTGAAACTGACTGTGAGGAAGGAGTGACTGAGAATTCATTAGTACCCACCTCACTGGGAGATCTTTGTTGTGTCAGGTACGAAGTCTGATTATTACAATCACTGTGACCAATATACTAGACATAAAATTAATGTTAGAGCTACTGCATGAGTTCACCTCCTAGCTAATACTAGGGCCTTGTGCTTCAATTAGATCTTCTATCAGGGACTCCTCTGCTGATGTGGAGTCCCCTTAACTTCAATAGGTTGCTGCATTACAGCTGGTTGGGAACTTTTCAACAGAAAATGTTGATTCAAAGCCACAAGTTTTTGTGGGAATGTACCTTTCATCAGGAAAAAATTCTCTGGCCCAGGATAGAATCTGTGATCAAATCTGTCGCAAGAGACACCTCTCTCCTCCCTGCCACTCCTAGCAGAATAGTCAGTAGTCCACTGCCTAAGGCACTCTGCTGCGATATGGGAGACTCATAGACTGTAAGGCCAGAAGACAGACCATCATGATCATCTAGTCTGATCTCCTGCACATCGCAGGCCACAGAACCTCACCCACCCACTCCAGTAATAGAGCCCTAACCTCTGGCTGTGTTACTGAAGTCCTCAAATCTTGATTTAAAGTTACAGAGAATCCGCCATTTACACTAGTTCAAACCAGCAAGTGATCTGTGTCCCATCCTACAGAGGAAGGCAAAAAACCCCAGGGTCTCTGCCTGTTTGACCTGGATACAAATTCCTTCCTGACCCCAAATATGGCAATCAGTTAGACCCTGAGCATATGGGTGAGTTCCACCAGCCAGACACTTGGGAAATAATTCTTTATAGTAACTCAGAGCCCTTGCCAGCTAGTGTCCCATCACCAGCCATTGGAGATATATACTAATAGCAGTCTCAGATGGGCCAGTGCTGGCAATCTCATCACACCATCCTCTCCATAAACTTATCAAGCTCAGTTTTTAAAAAAGTTAGGGGTTTTGTCCCATCTACCCTCCTTGGAAGTCTGTTCCAGAACTTCACTCCTCTGAGGGTTAGAAACCTCTCTCTACTTTCAAGTCTGAGATTATTGATAGCCAGTTTATATCCATTTGTTGTTATTCCAACAATGACCTTTAACTTAAATAGTTCCTCTCCCTCTCTGGTATTTATCCCTCTGATGTATGCAGAGAGAGCAATCACATCTCCCCTCAGCCTTTGTTTGATTAGGCTAATCAAGCCACATTTCCTTAAGTTTCCAGGTAGGTTCTCCATTTCTCTGATCATCCTAGTTGCCCTTCTCTGCACCTGTTCCAGTTTGAATTCATCTTTCTTAAACATAGCAGACCAGAATTGCACACAGTATTCCAGATGAGGTCTTATCCGTGCCTTATATAAAGGTAATAATACTTCCCTATCATTACTGGAAATACCTCGCCTCAAGGATTCTAGGATTGCACTAGCCTTTCTTATGGCGGCATCACACTGGCAGCTCAGAGTCATACTGTGATTGACGGCTACACGCTGGTCTCTCTCTTCCTCTGTTGCTTCCAACTGATATGTCCTCAACTTATACCAAAAATTCTTGTTAGTCCCTAAGTACATGACATTGCACTTTACAATATTAAATTTCATCCCATTTCTATTTCTCCAATTTTTGAGGTCATCCACATCTTCTTGTATGATATTCCAGTCTTCCTCCATACTGGTAGTACCTCCCAATTTTGTGTCATCTGCAAGCACACTACAACTTTTTGTGCCATCATTAATGAAAATCTTAAATAAGACTGGTCCCAAGACTGATCCCAGGGGAACTCAATTAGTAACCAGAGGTGAATTAAGAAATACTGGGGCCCTGGGCACAAAGAACATTTGTTCCCCCCACTGCTATGGGGCCCTGCCCCCTCTGCCTCCCCTGCTCCCCATGTCTCCTTCTCTGACCTGGCCAGAAGCCAGGGCATGGTAAGAGCTGCCCTGGGAGCCGGAGCCGTGCGCCCTCTGCCCAATGCAAGTGCAGGATCCAGGGCTCCCTGGGCAGCTCTTACCACAGCCTAGGGCAGTGGTCCCCAAACCGTGGGGCACGTGCCCCTAGGGGAGCCTGAAGGAATTTCAGGGGGCGCAGCAGGGCCCAGCCCTGCTCTGCCCCCAGCTCCACCCCAGCCCTGCCCCAGGTCCAGCTGTGGCTCTGCTCCAGGTCGTATCCCCACTCACTGCCCCCGACCATGGGCCCCAGACCTGCTCCGGGCCCCAGCTTCCGGTTGGTGGCAGAGACACAGACTGGGTAAGGGGGGGGCAGATGTCCAAAAAAGGGCCCCTGGCCCATTTTGACCCCACATGTCCTGACTTTTTTGGGGGGGAGGGGCGGGGGGGGGCAAAACTGAGCCTTTGTCCCATTTGCTCCTGCCTCTGATCCACACCGGGGAAGGGAGAGGGACTCGGTCCAGTGCCACACTGTGCGGGGTGGGGCAAGATGGGGGGGCCTCAGTTCAGCACCGCACAGGGCGGGGGACTTGCATGGAGTGGGGGGCCCCTCAGTCCAGCTCCTTGCCAGGCAGGGCAAGGCGCAGGGCAGGTGGGGCTTGGACGAGCCAATAGCTCAGTCAGCTCTGCCTGGGGGTGGGGGGAATATTACTCACCCACACTTCCACAGGCTTCCAGCTGGGTTGGAGATGGGCCTCAGGGGTAAGAGGAGGAGCCGGGAGGGGAGAAGCAGCAGGGGGCATAACCAGACTTCTGGCCACTCCTGCAGGGGCCCCCAAATTGGCCAGGGCCCCTGCAGTAATCCACCACTGCCATAACCTCCCTCCAGCCTGACCGTTTAACTTTCAGTACAACTTGTTGTAGTCTCCCCTTAAACCAGTTCTTTATCCACCTTTCGATTCTCATATTAATCCCCAACTTCTCCATTTTAACTAATAATTTCCCATGTGGAACCGTATCAAATGCCTTACTGACATCTAGGTAGATCTACTGCATTTCCTTTGTCTAGAAAATCAGTTATTTTCTCACAAAAAGAGATCAGGTCGGTCTGGCATGACCTACCTTTTGTAAAGCCATTTTGTATTTTATCCCAATTACTAGTTACCTCTATGTCCTTACCTACTTTCTCTTTCCATTTTTTCCCTAAGTTCTTACAAACAACTGAAGTTAAACTAATGGGCCTGTAGTTTACCAGGTTTCTAGTAGTAGTTTCCTCTTTCTTACATATAGGTACTATATTTGCATTCTCCAGGCATAAGGAATGAGCATCGAGTTGACAGATTGATTAAAAATACTTGCTATTGGCTTGCAATTTCATGTGCCTGTTCTTTTAACATCCTTGGATGGAGATTATCCAGGACCTTCCCACCAATTTGGTCCCATTAAACTGATTGAGTTTGACTTCCACCACAGATTGGTCATTTCTACTTCCATATCCTTGTTCCCATTAGCCACCCAAACACTGTCTCCAAGCTTCTCATTAAAAACTGAAGCAACATATTAGTTTAGGTGTTGGGCCATGCCTAGACTATCTTTAATCTCCACCCCATCCTCAGTGTTTAGTAGTTCCACTTCTTCTTTCTTTGTTTTATTTTTAATTATATGGCTAAAGAACCTTTATTATTGGTTAGAATTTCCTTCACAAGTTCCAACTCTGCTTGGCTTTTGACAGTTCTTACTTTTTCCCTACACTTTCTGACCTCCAAGAGGTAGCTTTCCTTGCTGATCCATCCCTTCTTCCATTCTTTGTAGGCTTTCTGCCTTCCTTTTAATAACCTAGCTGAGATGCTTGCCCATCCAATTTGGTCTGCTACCCTTCCCTATGATTTTTTCCCATTGCTTGGGATGTAGGCTTCAGATAGTTTCCACAACTTTGGCTTAAAATAATTCCAAGGCTCCTCCACATTCCGATCCATGAATTCTTCAGTCCAGTCCAATTTCTTAACTATTTCCTTTAATTTTTTAAAGTTTGCCCTTTTAAAATCAAGGACTCCAGTTGCAGACCTATTTTTGTTTATCCTTCCATTTAGTTTAAACTGAATTAATTCATGATCATTTGGACCAAGGTTGTCCTCTACAACCAGCTGTTCTGTGATGTCCTTGCTTACCAATACTACATCTAAAATGGAATCACCTCTTGTTGGTTCCGTGACTAGTTGGTGAAGAAATCTGTGAGCTATCACATCAAGAGATATCTGGACTCTACCATTATTCATAGCACTTGTCCTTCAATCTATATATGGGAAATGAAAGTCTCCCAAATCGCACAATTCCCAGTAGTATTTATTTCATTAAAAATATTAAAGAGCTCTCTAACCATAACTTGATCAGATCATGAGATTCTGTAGCAGATCCCAAGCACTATTCCAGTGTAGCTGCTGTACCTTTCTTCCCCAAATAGATTCCATTTTATTCAGTCCATCACTTCTTATTTCTTTACAGTCTACCTCATCATTAATATACAATGCTACTCCACCACCTTTCCTGTATTTCTGTCTTTGCTGAGCACCACGTACCCTTCAATACCTGTATACCAGTCATGACTACTATTCCATCACGTTTCCATTATTGCTATAACATCTAGTTTCACTTCCTGCACCAGTAATTTTAGTTCATACATTTTGTTACCCAGGCTTCTTGCATTGGCATACAGAAATTTTTAGTTGTTTGTGCTTGGTTTCTCCCAGATTCCTCGCCCAATTAGGAACAGTCATTTACTTCCAATATTGCTTGCCTGTTACTGTCATTAGTATTAGCACTATCTCTCCTCTTGTCCATTCTCCTATCCTCTGTTGTTCCCTTCTCAACTGCTGTATACTCCTGCTTGACTTTCCTCCTGCTCAATATTAGAATCAGGCATGGAGATTACATGAGCTTCTCCCATCTGTCTCCCGCAAATTCCCAATTTAAAGCTTTTTAAATCAGTTATGCCAATCTCCATCCCAGAAGGATTATTTCCCTCCCTACTCAGATGGAGTCCATCTCATGAGAACTGTCCTCTGTCCATCAATGCCTTCCAGTAATCGAACATCCCAAACTACACCTTATAGCACCATTGTCTGAGCCATTTGTTGATCATCATAAACTTTTCTAACTTTCGCTGTGCTCCTTTTGGGACAGGTAGAATCCCACTGAAGGTTACCTGAGCCCCTTTTCTTTAAGTGTCTTCCCAAGCCTGGCGTAGTCTTCCGTTATGCACCCCAGTGAGACTCTCACAGTATCATTTGTTTCCACATAAAGGACAATCAATGGATTCTTTCCTGCTCCCATTAGGATCCTCTTCAGCCTCAAGTTCACATCCTGTATCTTAGTTCCCACCGGACAGCACACCCTTCTGTTCTCCAGATCAGCCCTAGAGGCAGGCCTATCTGTTCTTCTTAGTAGGGAGTCCCCAGTCACATAGGCATGTCTCTTCCTGGTGGTGTTGCAATTTTTCAGCCTTCCCCGTTCTGTTTGTTTTGGCTGGAAGCCAGAGATTCAAGTCCCTGGTCTGCTTGATTTGGAAATCTCACAAACTTTCATGGGACAGTAAAAACATTTCTCACCCAGATCCGCTCTGCACAAATGCAGGCTCCATCTGATTACAGAGTTGGAGCATCGGGATGTCGGTGAGATCTAGTATTTACATTTAGGTCTTCCACAGCCTTTAATATCTTAGGGGGGATCATTTATGGGGACAATAAGGTGATATCTGGTCTTTTCACTGTCTTTCAGTTCCTCAATTGTAACAATACCACAAGGAGAGTAGATTTCATATTGTTTTGACCTGTAAATGGCTTCCGATATATTAAATATGTGAGAAACATAAAGCACAAAAGACTAATTTATTTGAGTGCCATGGTGTTCATGTGAAAATGTCTATTTCCAGCTTCATTAAAAACCCAAACAACACTTTTATATCCAAAATACAAAAATCTACCAAATAAGTTATGCCTAGCAGCCTTTCAAAAAGTCCTGACAACTTTCTGATGTCTCTATAATCTGACAAAGACAGGATAATATGAATGACATAAAACTCTAATATGAGAAACAATCCAAAGAGAATTAACTGTTGGCTATTTAAAACTGAGCAAGTACTTTAAGACAGTTTGATCTAGTCATTTCTGAGGATGAAGTTTTTGCTTGACCATGTTTTTCTGTACTGGCATTTATGTTTTTAATGTTTAATAATGTGTCAGACTCTCCTGACAACTTTTTTTCTTACTTTATCATCATTCAGTTTATTATTATTTTGTTTAAATGTATTGTTGCATGAGTTTGATTTGGAAAAAGTAAATCAGATTAGTTTAAACATAAGAAAATAGCTTATTAGCAAAGCAGGAAATAAATGTATTTGTTACTTTTCCTTTATCCCTGATACCTGCCCAATAAAAAACTAGGTTAACAATGGCATATGTTGTCTACAAGAAATATTATCTTGACAGTGTGCAGGGAAACACCTCAGTGTCTAAAGATGAAGCTGCCAATCTTAATGAGGATAAGCTTCAGGATGACTGGATAACCATCACTGTCAATTACCTGACATTGATTAAAGGCATAAGTACAATCTTTGGCTTCACCTTACATCACTTTCCAAGAGAAAACCCAGTTCAAATTTGTTTAGATTCTGGTTGTTTCTTTGGTTTCTTTATGATCAACAGCATTTCAGACTCAGGGTAACTCATGTACCTTTCCAACCACTTTTTGGTATTCCTTGATAGTTACAGCACCACCCTGTACTTCATTGTGACTACTCAACTTACTTACAGTATTGAGCCCTGAAGCTGACAAGCAGTAAAGGAGCAACAAGGTTGGGATAATGAGCAAAGCAATGGAAATGGCAGATCCTTGACTCAAATCGAACATATTTGATTTTATTGCAAGAATGCCTGCACAATATGATCCCAATCCTGCTCTCAGTGAAACAAACAAAAAATCTCCCATAGACTTCAATAGTGTAGGATCAGGTCCCATTTGGGGAATAGAACAGGATTCTAAAGAAAGAAAATTTAGAATCTCACTTTTATCCATAATTAATCTCATGTGGAAATGACATCTCCTTTTATATGCCCCTCCAGAGAAGCAAGAGAGTCTGGATTTCCCTGGAGGGGAGAAAGGAGCAATTTTTGGAAAATAATTTTGTTAAAACTTATAAGCCTACTGCATGTAGATTTTTCACAGAATTCCCATTCCAGGTAGGGAACCTCTTCATTCTGTTGTCATTTTCTAACGCAGTACACACAGTACTGGGGACACCCCATTGTGACTGGGTCTGGGGATCAGCTCTTGTCTAGTCTAGTGCCTCTTTCAGATGCTTGTTCACCCTGCAGCACCTCTCACTCTCTAGGACTCAGGGTGCTTTCTTTGTGACTCAGCTTTCCAAGTCAGACATAATATACTGCTCCTGCGGTATCAAAATCCCTGTCAACCAAATGTCCAGTTGGCATCTCCCACAATCTTGTACCTCTTCCCCAGTGCCTGGTAGGGGAACCCAGGCCCACCCACGATTCCAGGTTACAGCCTAGAGACCCTACAATCAGCAGCACAATCTCTAACCTCATTGCTCCCTACTCTGCCTCCCACAGGCTCTCTCCTCCATGCTTCTGGGTAAACCATTCTCTTGAGACGGGATTCCTGGGCTTCTCTTCCCTCCTTCTGGGTTTCCTCCTTTTCCCTTTCTAAGCCCAGAGAAAGGCTGCCAGCTTCTACACTGCAGCCCCTTTCTGCAGCAAACTTCCTGGCTTTATACCTTAGCCAGTTTCTTCCCCAGTAAGTCTTTAACAGCCATTAGGCATTTTCAGTCAAACCAGACTGTCCCCCAGGTACAGCCTATAAGGCTAATTGGCCCTAACTGCACCATCTTAGCTCCTTCAGGGCTGATGAGAGGTGAACACCTGATCACACTTTGGCAGTGTTCATTTTGATTAATTCTTTGGAACATAAAAGGTGTTTTTAAAGCTGCTAAATAATTTGGATCGAATAGCCAGTGCCTGATGAAAGCTTGACAGAATCTAAATTCCCACCAGTAATCAAGCATGTGGACTGGATGCAAAATATATAGTTTGCCCGAGTCATTTAGTGTGGAAATAAAATTAAAGTTATTGAGCTTCAGAGCAAAACACACCAGCAACACTGAGCTGTCCATCTCTAAGGAGTATGAGGTAACAAACTGGTTACATTGTCATAGCATTTGGACTTTCACATCACTTTCCATTCAAAGTCAACAACTTGTAGAAATCTCTGCCACTCACTTAGATGTACACTTGCAGGCTGCCGTGATGAACGGGATTGAATTGAATACTTTCACTTGTAAGCCTGAAGATCCCCAAATTAAGGTTCCAGCTGACCATCGGTGCAAGCGGGCTCCCCAGATGGAAGCTCATTATTTAGAAAATCCTACAATTGGGTCCTGGAAAGTTCAGTGCTAGGACCTGACAGATTTCACTGCCATGGTCTGGGAGACATCTGACTGGACAGAGTACAAACAGAAAAGGTGATATTTATTTTATGACATTTTCTTCCATGAACATAGGTAAAGATTTTGTTTATTCTAACTATATTATTTAGGTTCTTCTACCACATCCACCACCATAGCATTGGAGCACTTATATGCTTGTTTTGACTCACTTAAAATCTCTCCCTAAGCAGGAAGTGCATCACCTGCTAGTATGCCACAGTCCCTTTCTGGAGAATCATTAGCTCCAACATGGGGCCCAATCTTCAAGGGATAGATCCACAGAAGAGACTTAGGTGAGCAATGTCTAACTTTGGGGTGTCCTGCTGCCAAGTGGAATGTGCAGACCTCAGTTAGGCTCCCTATTCAGTGCACAGAGATATATCTAAAATGGGACTCTCAGAAGCCAGCAAGCTGAGCGGGAATCATAGAATCATAGAATATCAGGTTTGGAAGAGACCTCAGGAGGTCATCTAGTCCAACCCCCTGCTCAAAAGCAGGACCCATCCCCAATTAAATCATCCCAGCCAGGGCTTTGTCAAGCCTGACCTTAAAAACTTCTAAGGAAGGAGATTCCACCACCTCCCTAGGCAACGCATTCCAATGTTTCACCACCCTTCTAGTGAAAAAGTTTTTCCTAATATCCAACCTAAACCTCCCCCACTGCAACTTGAGACCATTACTCCTTGTCCTGTCCTCTTCCACCACTGAGAATAGTCTAGAACCATCCTCTCTGGAACCACCTCTCAGGTAGTTGAAAGCAGCTATCAAATCCCCCCTCATTCTTCTCTTCCGCAGACTAAACAATCCCAGTTCCCTCAGCCTCTCCTCATAAGTCATGTGTTCCAGACCCCTAATAATTTTTGTTGCCCTTCGCTGGACTCTCTCCAATTTATCCACATCCTTCTTGTAGTGTGGGGCCCAAAACTGGACACAGTACTCCAGATGAGGCCTCAACAATGTCAAATAGAGGGGGATGATCACGTCCCTCGATCTGCTCGCTATGCCCCTACTTATACATCCCAAAATGCCATTGGCCTTCTTGGCAACAAGGGCACACTGCTGACTCATATCCAGCTTCTCGTCCACTGTCACCCCTAGGTCCTTTTCCGCAGAACTGCTGCCTAGCCATTCGGTCCCTAGTCTGTAGCTGTGCATTGAGTTCTTCCGTCCTAAGTGCAGGACCCTGCACTTATCCTTATTGAACCTCATCAGATTTCTTTTGGCCCAATCCTCCAATTTGTCTAGGTCCCTCTGTATCCTATCCCTGCCCTCCAGCGTATCTACCACTTCTCCCAGTTTAGTATCATCCGCAAATTTGCTGAGAGTGCAATCCACACCATCCTCCAGATCATTTATGAAGTTATTGAACAAAACCGGCCCCAGGACCAACCCCTGGGGCACTCCACTTGACACCGGCTGCCAACTAGACATGGAGCCATTGATCACTACCCGTTGAGCCTGACAATCTAGCCAACTTTCTACCCACCTTATAATGCATTCATCCAGCCCATACTTCTTTAACTTGCTGGCAAGAATACTGTGGGACACCGTGTCAAAAGCTTTGCTAAAGTCAAGATACAATACATCCACTGCTTTCCCTTCATCCACAGAACCAGTAACCTCATCATAGAAGGTGATTAGATTAGTCAGGCATGACCTTCCCTTGGTGAATCCATGCTGACTGTTCCTGATCACTTTCCTCTCATGTAAGTGCTTCAGGATTGATTCTTTGAGGACCTGCTCCATGATTTTTCCGGGGACTGAAGTGAGGCTGACTGGCCTGTAGTTCCCAGGATCCTTCTTCTTCCCTTTTTTAAAGATTGGCACTACATTAGCCTTTTTCCAGTCATCCGGGACTTTCCCCGTTCGCCACGAGTTTTCAAAGATAATGGCCAATGGCTCTGCAATCACAGCCGGCAGTTCCTTTAGCACTCTTGGATTCAACTCGTCCGGCCCCATGGACTTGTGCACGTCCAGCTTTTCTAAATAGTCCCTAACCACCTCTTTCTCCACAGAGGGCTAGCCATCTATTCCCCATGTTGTGATGCCCAGCGCAGCAGTCTGGGAGCTGACCTGTTTTCTATTGGTTAGTTTAGGTAGGGAAGCCACCTAAACTAACTAATAGAAAAATGCTAAGCAGAGGGGCATCCCCTAAGTCCCACCCCTCAAAAGGCAACTAAGTGCCTAACTGGAGGACAGAGGTGATCTCCTATCTCTGATGTAGATTAACAGCTATGAACCCTCTCCTAGAGTTAGGCACCTAAGGCTGGTCAGGTCAGTCCTTCCCCATGAAGAGCCAGAGAGACTCTGACCCCATTATAGCCAATTGTTCAGTGGTTAGGGCACCAACTGGGACTGTGAGAGACCTATTTTCAATACCTTATTCGGTCTATCTGATCTCTGCACTACCTGATTTGGTCTCTCATGTCCCAGTTGAGTGCTCCTAATCTCTCCTATTGAAGCTGTTCCACCTTGTATAAATAATTAAATATTCATTGGAACAGAGACTGGAACCAGGTCTTCACCTGGCAGTAGAGTTACCAAAGCAGTGGGCTGTAGGCTCTTACTGGGCCAATGAATAGTCAATCATGTATACAAAGTGGAACAGCCCCAACAGAAGACAGAGAGAGAAACCTGCCTGGGTTTAAGTCTCTGCTTTAGGGCAGGGATTCAACTTGGTCTCCTTCATTCCCGCTGAGTATCCTAAAACCACTGGGCTATTGGGTATAATGGAGATCACCACCCATCTGCTTGGATGCCTTTTGTGTGGGTTAAGTGAGATCTGAGAATGCTATGGAATCACATAGGTGGGAAAACACAGTTTGAGAATCCCACCTTTCTTAGGCATATATCAGGTGCCACACTGCTTGGTGGTGTCAGGACTTGGGCAGTTTTACACATATCTGTAGGCAGAAACTTAGGTGCTTAGGGACTTCAGGTGCCTACTGAGTAAGGTAGCAGCTGAGCTAGGGTTTTGAGGATCTCAGTAGCACCTACATCTTGGACTTGGACACCTAACTGCCCTTGTGGATCAAGCCCAAAGCCTTTGTTCTAATCTAACTTTCAAATGAAGTCAATAAAATTTCTGCCTAAGTATAAGTGAGAATCTCAAGACTTGGCTCAACAAGTACCAGTAAATATGTTTTACACAAGGCATTTTAAGCAGTCAAAGAAGTTGTCCTCTGAGAAGTGCTCTTTTCCCCCCCAGTTCACACTGCTATCTTAAAGCTCATTAGGAGCTCATTTTATCAGATTTCATGGGGTTTTTTACTGCCTAATTCCCCTATGCATATATGACATGTGCAAAAATAGAATCTTTTAATGTAATAGCAGATATATATTGTACCATCTTATGAACCTTTATGACACTACAGCCATTTTTGTAGTTTGCGACCTCTGCTCCAGAACCCACCAGAGAACAAGGAGACAGAGCTTTCCTCATGCACTGTCTATATAGTTCATGAAGATACATAACACTTTGTTTCACCTCTGGGATTATAATGATCACGGAAAGTGCTACTATGCAGAATATAGTCATTAAACTGGCCTCAATGCTTGCTGATATTGACCAGTAATCTTGACCTTCTGCCCTTTTAGCTTCCTTCTTCTAATAAAGAAATACCAGCAAACTAAAGCAGCCAGTATTTCAGCAGCTCTCGGACAGACCTTAATTTGACAGACTGTGATTAGAAAGTAGGTCTCTTGTTGCCATATATGTCCTTCCTTTTGCACAATCTGAACCAACAAATAAAATAGCAGTCGCCAAACTAAATTTTCTACAAAACTATTTATTTTATGGTAGTGCATACCTTGAAAGTGTTCATTTTTAAAGCATATCTGACTACATCAAAGACCCAAAAAACTATACCAGAAAAATAGGGTGGGTTTTTTTGTTTTGCTTTTGTTTTTTTATTTTCATTTTATTTAAATATTTGTAACAGAGATAAAGGCTTCCTGTTTTTCTCAGCAGGGTAAATAGAAAAATATATCCCCTCATAAGGGCTTTACATTGGTGTAATGTTGTTATTACTGTGGGCTATTCTTTAGCTGCCCATTTGTGTGTAGCTAATCAGAATTATACATGAAAATTACACATATTCCCAGTATTTCAAATTCACAAAGGATTTCAAAACCACCATGTTCATTCATAGCCATCTATCATCCCATCCCATGTGATGGTGTACAATAAAAAGATAAACAGAACTAGCCTAAAATCACCTGTCTTCATTAGAGTGCGATGGAGTTTTTATATTTTCAGACAAACTAGCTATTACTTCAGTCAATAGGTCACAATCATAATGTGGATTATTCTTCCCAATCATTTCTGGAAGAAAAGGAGTGTCTTTATACAAGAGTTTGGGGTTGCTTCATGAACCACTCCTTCTGTTGTGTTAGCTCCTTGAATTGGCACCATTTTGGATTGGTCTAGAATGAGAAAGAAGAAATTTTGCAACTATGATAGCAGGTGCAAAAGGAATAAAATAACATCTCCAAAAACTTGTTGGAACATTATGAAAATCCTAAAAGGTGTTAGCAGTTATTCAAGTATTTTAAATAATTTTAGGATATTCTAGAGGCATCAGCAGAATATAGAGGGAAACTATTCCCTCCCTTGAAGATTCTTAGCAAGCCATCTTCCTGAAAAGAAACAAATCTCTAAAAATTATTAAGTGTCCTGTTTTTGTTTCACTACTTCATTTTTCTCAGAGACATCTGGATTTGGTGAAATATATTCTGACTGACAGACTAAAGAGAAATACATATGCTTTTGGTTGTAACAGACAGGCATATTGGCAGAAATTTCATTTGCCTACTACACCACAAAATAGAGTGACAGCTACAAAGATGCACAACTTTGACACACAAAAAAATTAAGAAATATGTGCAGTAAAAACACTTTTTATGGTAGCATTTGCAAGGTCCGTCTAAAAATGCTGTAGAAGGTGTGTCGTTCATTATCATCTTTTTTCACAAAAGGAGATGGGTGAAAGTGTAACCCACGGGTCAGTGTGTTCTTCCAGTCCACAAAGGATAGGAGTTACTACCCCCAAGTACAAATCCTTGAGCCTTCAGCAGTATATGATTTTAGCTCTGGAGGTCTCCAGTTCATTCCCTGTTTTGCTAGCCAAGAGGGTAGCCATCACACAAGCCACAAATGTCAGATTTGCATCTGAACCTCTCCCAAATTTGAAAGTCTTTGGATCCTGGGTTTTTGTTTGACCTATCACAGACACAAAGGTTTGACCTATCACAAAGACAGCAGCAAAGTTTAGATTCAGATCAGAGCTTCAGAATATGAAGGTGTACAAGATCCCGACTTTTAAATAAATCTAAAGGAAACAACACTGGTTCTTCTCATAGGGCTTTAAAAATGGTAATTGTAATTCCTAATAAAGGTTCCAGAGAGAAGCACAGAGCATCCCCATGGGGCAGAAATGATGGTCTGTGGATTTAGGTTAACAAAGATTCCCTTTTGTCTTTTGTGAGAGTTAAAGAATACAATATAAATTTGGCTGACGTAATTTCCCAGAGTTTGTGAAGTTACTCATACTGTGGCATGTCTCCAGACTCCTGAATAAAGGTAACAGAAAGCCTCTCTCCTTTTTTAAACATGTTTAATTGAGTGATGGAAACCTCTGGTCTGATGATTAGCCGTTTTATTTTCTAGAGAGGCTTCCTCCTTCAACACTGCAGGTGACATCAGATTCAAAGTAACTATTAAACACAGCCCTGCTGGGATGCCACACAGAGTGAGAAATTGCTGTTACCCTAAAGAATTCAGTAACAATAGTCTCTTCAATTAATCCTTTCCTTTAGAAAAAGCTATTTAATTATTAAACAGCCATGGGAAGAGAACTCCCTGGAACAAGACACACATTATTAA
The DNA here is from genome assembly GCF_965140285.1 of Lepidochelys kempii. Taxonomy (NCBI): domain Eukaryota; kingdom Metazoa; phylum Chordata; order Testudines; family Cheloniidae; genus Lepidochelys; species Lepidochelys kempii. Next base: position 64,732,339 of record NC_136382.1, read on the forward strand.
ACAAAACTTCCCTATCATCTGGCTTTCCCTGGATTTATTATAGAGCTCTTAACTATGTGTTGGATCTTCCAGTGGCTATGCAACAGTAGCTCCTGACAGAACATTGGATTTAATATAGCTTTAGTCTAGCAACATCTGACTCAATTTCCATAGGACCAGTCCCCTGCCCTGAACACAAATGCCCAGAGAGCCCCAACCCCACAAAGCACGGATGGAGGAGCACCCATCCGAGTCCCAGGGATGATCACTGGACAGTGCCATGGAAAATGTTACTGCCCTCTTTCACATGGGCCAGGCAAAAGCAATGGAACCCTGCAGAGGAGCAGCTCTCTCTGTCCTCCACAGACATAAGGAGGCCTCTGCCCCATGGATCTTGCATGACATTGTGTTGTGAAGTGAATGAAGTAGCCTGTGTCAGTTTGAGTTTATCATTTGAGAATATGAAGTATTGCTTTGGTAATGGGTAGTATGTGAGTCATATTTATTTCTAACTCCTCATCCTGAAACTCCTTGCCTTCACTATGTAGTGTGCCCTCTGTGGAGACCCTAACCGGGTCTGCATTTCACATATAACTAGCCCCACTGTTGCAATTTCATAAGCATTTTCTAAAGTTGAGGATGTGCTTTGCACAATGGTTTCCTTTAATATGGTTTCCAGCATTTAATTATCTAGTTCTGCCTCCTCCTATTTCTGCCTATAAACATAGTCATGAAACTATCCAGAGCCAAACAATGGTTAGAATTTCTTTTTCAAACTGATAAACAGTTTACTTGTGCATTAGTCTATGTTTTGAAAGCTTAAATCACTGGGCAACAAACTTGCATTGAGTCTATGTCCTACATAACTCACCTCACCCACATCCACACAGAAATTGCTCCCCTTAAATTTGTGGCTCTTTCCTTTACCACGCCACAGAACAAGATACAGTCCTTGGCTGTGGTGTTGATCATTTTCACCCCAAATCAACATATCAACAAGTACTTCAACCTCATCCAGCTCCTCAGAGCTCTGGGACATGGTATTTTGTTACATCTCAGATGCTGAGGAAATCCCAAAGGGATTCATTGAAATTCCCTTTAACATATCTCTACCAAAAAGAAGTTGAAGATGTAAACTTTTACTCTCTCTACTAGGTTGGAGCTGCCAAACACTTGGCTGGCATCCAACACTAAAAATACTCTTGCCTTTTGAAGTCTAGTCATGACTCCCACAACTGTTGGTATAAAGTAGCACTCAAGTTTGATGGCCTTATTCAAAATCTTTTGGATCTGTATAAATCCTAAGCTTATTTGATTTTATTACAGTGACCATATTATTAACCAAGTCAGCTGGTTTGTTCAGTAACATTTAATTATGTGATTTGATCAAGTTCAGTTTTTACTGTCTCGCCAGTGCTAATAAAAATGTACATGGTACGTGAACTTTTGGTGACACAATGGCACTGATAGCAATGTGATGTCTTATTCTTAATGAATCCCATCATTTGCTGTAACCATGTCGGATGAAGGAGTTTCCCTCCCCTCAACATTTTATTATCCTATTAATTATTGCTCTGTGTGGAGGCAGATCTTAAATATTTTCACCCCTAGTTCCCCTCCCCCAACATTTTTTCATATGCTGTATGTGTTTTCCTATCCACGGAATGACCCTGCTTAGACCCTGCTTGTGGAAACTCTAACAAGGCCATAACTCAAGATAATATAGTTGCAAGCAATGATATAGGTTTTCCTTTCTGCTTTTATTTTCACTCCATCATAGGAATCATTAGTCATGCATCACCTACCCTGCTGTGCAAAGGAGAACTAAACATTTGACAGCAGACAATGCAATAGTTTTAATATAGATTTTAAAGATAAGAAATATTCCAGAATCAGTTCACTTATTAGATTCAACATCCATGAGTTATTGAAGTGAAAGTGCAGGTAATTACCTGCAGAACCCAATTAACAAAGTTTGGAGGTCTTTCTAAAGGATATGTTCTAGTTCAATCACATGTTAATTTGGTTATTATGAGGTCAAGTTCTATAGCCTATGTCAGTGTTTCCCAAACTTGGGACGCCACTTGTGCAGGGAAAGCCCCTGGCGGGCTGGGCCGGTTTGTTTACCTGCCGCATCTGCAGGTTCGGCCAATCATGGCGCCCAGTGGCCACGGTTCGCTGCTGCAGGCCAATGGGAGCTGCTGGAAGCGGCGGCCAGTACGTCCCTTGGCCCACGCCGCTTCCTGCAGCCCCCATTAGCTGGGCACAGCGAGCCGCAGCCAGTGGGAGCCGCGATCGGCCAAACCTGTGGACACGGCAGGTAAACAAACCCAGCCCGGCCAGCCAGGGGCTTTCCCTGCACAAGCTGCGTCCCAAGTTTGGGAAACACTGGCCTATATTAAGCAGAAAATCAAACCAGATGATCACAATGGTCTTTTCTGGACATAAAAAAATTACCCCATGAATCTGTGAAGATAATTGGACAGCACACTTTAAAAGACTGGGTGGCCTAGTAAACTGGGTACTTTTAAAAAAAATACAGTATACTGGATTTCCGAACAAAGTGGGCCTTCAGTTTGCCAATCACTGACTTGTTCCTTGTATTAGGCAGGGCATCAACCTCCCCAATATTTGTACTGTAGTTCACTGTAATAAAGTTCTCCTTTTCACTGAAGGTAAATAACTCCACTTTCTCTCATGGTTGGGTGGACAGTAATAGAATCTGTTTCTGCTGGTGGTTATCACACAACGGGCAGGTATCACACCCTTCTATCAAGGAATGGAGCCATGTGTTCATTCCGGGCCTGGGAAATACACTCTCAAGTCTGTCTAAGACAACTATCAAGGCCAGTTGTGAGGCATTTATTTTTTGCACAACTTCCTTAAGTAATGAGGTGGGGACAACAGCTGTCTGTCCTTGAAATATGATTCCATCCTGTACACCCAGTTCATCTTTACTTTGAAAGTATTTGGTTCTGCTCCTACTGGTTCCTGGATTTTATCTTCTGGCCACCCTGCTATTAGCGCCCTCTTGTCTGCCTGCCATTTGATGTCCTTTTCCATATCCTCTTTGACTCGTATCAGCTTTGCTGTTGAAACAGGGAGACTGAATACATTAGAATGCTGCACTATGTCCTTATTCCCTTCCCCCAATTCGCCGATCCTAGGCATATATGCCCTGCTCAGCATGACAGCTAACTCATGTAAACATCTTGGACAATATTTGATCTCTACCTGTAACCCCTGGAGATATATCAACATACTCTGCAATCTTTTGGAGAAGGGGCTTTGCCAGAGTGTCTCTAGGCATTTGTGCTCTGATTGTATTGTTATTGGATGGGCATAGGTGTACTGATAATATCACTCCACTCCAAATACCAAATACCAGCATCTCTTTTTCTATTTGGCCATCTCCTATTCAGTGTCTGACAGGGCTCTGCTGGCACAAGCGACCAGCAGAAAAGCTGTTCCTGCAAAAGACCTATACACATGTCTCACGCTGCCGGTCACTGCACTGCAGAGAACTCACGGCTCAGACCCTGCCGCCATGGTTCATTAGCACAGAGTGAAGCTGAATGCAGGTTAAGTTGAACAAGTGGCAATTTATTAAACCCTGGGAAGTGCCATTGCTTCCAGCTTCACTCGAGTTCCACTGGTTCCCTGTCAACAACAGTTCCACCAGGGAACATGCGCCCTCTGACTCCAGTTCCACAGATCATGGTACAGCCAGGGTCTTCCCTGCAGGCCTCTCTCTCCCACTTCCTGAGCATTCCCAGTCCACTCTTTTTAGCTTCCTAATGCCCTTTATAGAGGAATCAGGTGATCCCTGTTGAGGTGTGCCTCCTTAATAATTAGGGTTAGCTGGCCCCAGCCCTCTAGCCCTTAAGGGGGCAAGCCACCCTGTTACATCTTGTCAAGGTTCCTTCCCTACTCTGAACTCTAGGTTCTACAGATGTGGGGACCTGCATGAAAGACCCCCTAAGCTTATTCTTACCAGATTAGGTTATAAACCTCCCCAAGGTACAAACTTTGCCTTGTCCTTGAACTGTATGCTGCCACCACCAAGCGTTTTAAACAAAGAACAGGGAAAGAGACCACTTGGAGATGTCTTCCCCCAAAATATCCCCCCCAAGCCCTACAACACTTTTCCTGGGGAAGTCTTGATAAAAATCCTCACCAATTTGTACAGGTGAACACAGACCCAAACCCTTGGATCTTAAGAACAATGAAAAATCAATCCGGTTCTTTAAAGAAGAATTTTAATTAAAGAAAAGGTAAAAGAATCACCTCTGTAAAGTCAGGATGGTAAATACCTTATAGGGTAATCAGATTCAAAATATAGAGAATCCCTCTAGGCAAAACCTTAAGTTACAAAAGACACAAAAACAGGAATATATTTCATCCAGCACAGCTTATTTTACCAGCCATTAAACAAAAGAAAATCAAACACATTTTCTAGCTAGATTACTTATAGATTACTTACTAACTTTGCAGGAGTTGTAAGGCTGCATTCCTGATCTGTTCCCGGCAAAAGCATCACACAGACAGACCAAACCCTCCCCCACTCCAGATTTGAAAGAATCTTGTTCCCATTTTGGGTCAGGTGCCAGCGGGGTTAACCTTAGCTTCTTAACCCTTTACAGGTGAAAGGGTTTTGCTTCTGGCCAGGAGGGATTTTATAGCATTGTATACAGAAAGGTGGTTACCCTTCCCTTTATATTTATGACACACCCCCTCAGCTCTATGTCACCTTGTAGTAAGAGGAATCGTGCTGAGTTTGTCCATACCAGTGTGACTTTGTGATATGCTGACATTGATCATAAACTTTGCCAGTATGATCATAGGCACACGGCATTTGTCCATCCATTGCCCATGCTAACTAGCCTTGTTTTCATGTTACACGCTTATGCTAGCAATTTTGACTGGCAATGCTGTATAATTTCTGCTAAGAGGGTGCAGAGCTAAAATCATCATCATCATCATTCCAGCAATAAAGTTTGCAAAACAAAATAGACCAGAATTATGGCTCTGAGCTGCAAGTAAGAGAAACACAGACACCTGCTTCACCAACAGGCAGTGATTACTCAATAAGACTTCTACCCAGATCTAACATCCCAGCAACAACCAAAGCTAAATGACCAGTTTTGAGCAATGTGAGACTTCTATAATATATGCAAGGCAAATTCTGCAATAATTTTGGGTCATTGTAATTTATAATGTTTCATAATTCTATTATAGATTAGATGTCTCACACACATGATAAAATTCCCTATATAGGCAGCAGTGTTGAATTGATTGCCTGCTGGGAAATTAGAGCTGGATTGGGTATGCTAGTACTTACTGAGCAATTTTTTTTAAAGTGATAACTTCCCATAAGCTTTATATAATTTATGTCTCATGTCAGAAAAACTAATTCCTGGTTAGACGACCCAAAAGGAAAATATAAATTTATCTAAATATGGCAAGAAACTGTCTATTGCAATTGCACTGTTCATCGAATTCCTGGAGTTTTTATGTTTCAAACCCTTAAAAATTCCCATGATAAGTACAATAAAATAGTCCCAAATATGTAATATTTTTCAGTACCAGTAAAAACAAAGCATGAATATTTGAAACTATGAACAAAATCCAACTCAGCTCTATTTAAATCTTCTAATTTACAATAAATGAATGTCTCATCAGTAAAATGTACTTGAGACAAAGGAAGCAGATCTCATTCATTAACTCATAACCACTTAAAAAGACACTAAGTACATTCATTGGGCATAATGATCATAGGTAGCAGAGGTCTGGAAGGCCTTAAAAGTCATGAATCTTTGCTCAAAAAAAACAAACAAACAAAAAAAAAACCCTCAACAACAACAACAACAAAAACCACCTTTGACCTCAAGCACTGCAGAGTGCAATGTTCCCTGCTATCTGTGCCTTCCTCTGCTACAGGATTGTTTGCTGACATTCCTCATTTTCCTCTTTCTGTCTGCTACACTTTCTTATACTGAATATTGTGCTATTTGAGAATCCTGATTTCTAAGATTTCATCATCATAAGCACAAAGTAGAAGCAAAGAGCAAATGCAACCTTCCTCTCAGCTGCTGGACAGGAAATTAATAGCATAATATGGTCATCTGTTGTAAGGCAAATAAAAAACTGATGTAACTAAAAAACTGATGTCCATGCTATTATTATAGAGGAGTTGTGAACTGAATTTATGATTCAGGATACAAGAGGCAACTGTGTCTCCAGTGGACATGATCATCCCTAGTCCATCTGATGAAGGCCATAATGAACAATTGGATATCATCTTCCCTCCTTAAGACTAACTTATACCACTTCATCAATGCTAGCTAACACTTAAAGTACTCTTTGCATATTCTCTAAATTGATATTTAACTAATATTGTTTGTGGAGCCTTCTACTGCAAAGTCTGGGGGAAAAGCCTCTATATTTTCATTGCGGGTGGGAGGGACCTCTGTACCAGACCCTACTAATTTCCTTTGAGCAGAGCATCCAAGCACATGTTAATTCTATAGCATTTCCCTTTCATGCCTGGATTCTTGTATGCCAGTGAATGGCTTTGTTTTGAACACTGCTTGATAAATACTATTTATATTTAGCCATTACCATGAGGTATCAAAATAATCTGCTATACATCGATCCCACTAAAATCTATTAATATGAGGCTTTGGTTACATTGGTGGAGTGCAAGGATATTTTTCTGAATATCAGTGAACAATACAACTTAGTAAGTATCCCATTCTTGACAGATCCCTATATAAACCCATTTTAAAGAGCCATACATTTCATCAAATCACATGAAGCTTCAAGGACTCAGTGTCTCTGAAAATCAGGCTCCTTGGTTTAGGTACCCAGAGTTGAAAATATTGGCCTAAGCCTACAAGTTGTTCGGCATCTCTCAAATCTGGCACAGAGTAAATATACATTTTTCCCCATCCATTTTCTAGAAGAGATCTGTTGTTGATTTCTGGCAGGACAGATAGTAGTTGCATTGGCAGAATTCATATTTCTGATCATGTTTTCATTTCAATCTTTAATATTGATGCTTTCTGGCAAAACTCCTTTCTAAGGATTCGTGACTCTAAATTTGGTGACTTTATAATAAAGATCAAGAAATAAATGAATAAAAACAAGTCTCCTATGATCTTGCCAGATATATTATAAGACTCCCTGAAGCCTTACTGGGGGGAGGGAGGGTGAAGGGGAGAAGAAGAAAGAAAGAGAGAGAATCATTTACTTTTTCCCTCATCAAGAGCCAAAACAACAACACTTGAAATTCTAAAAACAGAGCAAAAGAAAAAGAGAGGAATTGTTTAGGGAAAGCAACAGTGATGGCAACTGTAGCATATTAATCAAATTTGGATTTAAACTACATAATTTAAATCACTCCAGAGAGCAACTCTTGACAAGAAAATGATGCTGTAGTGACAGAACCAAAATAATAAACAAAACATTCAAAATTATAATGAAACAAAACCTAGTTCACAAGTGCAGTGTTAGAACAAGTCTATGACACCTTTTAGTTGTCGTTGAGAATATTCTATTAAAGAACTTGAATGAAAAAGATAAACTTGAATTGGAGACTCCACTAACTTAATAGACTTCTAGGATGGAGGATGGCACAACTAATAAAGAGAGCTTTAAACTAGGAATCTGGGGGAGATGGTTGGGAGATGTCCAGGTAATCTCCATGCCGGATTTTAACATTCAGAGGGAAGAAAATGAAGTAAAAAAGGATACAGCTGTGGGTAGGAGAATGGAAATAAGGAGGAAGGGTAGTGTACATACCAGTCGAATAGGTGATACTGACAGTAGAATGTCTGTGCCTAATCGGGTAAAGAATGTGAGCGAGGCCAAACAGCAAAAATGAAGATGTGTGTACACTAATGCGATGAGCCCAGGTAACAAAATGGAGGAACTAGAGCTACTGGTGCAGGACGTGAAACCAGATATTATAGGAATAACAGAAACATGGTGGAATAGTAGTCATGACTGGACTACAGGTATTGAAGGGCATGTACTGTTTAGGAAGGACAGAAATAAAGGCAATAGCATTGTATATCAATGATGAGGTAGACCGTAAAGAAATAAGAAGTGTTCGAATAGATAAGACAGAGTCTATCTGGGCAAAAATCACATTGGGGAAGAAAGCTACTAGAGCCTGCCCTGGGATAGTGCTTGGGGTGTGCTATAGACCGCCAGGATCTGATATGGATAGAGACCTCTTTAACATTTTTAATGAGGCAAATACTAATGGGAATTGTGTGATCATGGGAGACTTTACCTTCCCAGATATAGACTGGAGGACAAGTGCTAGTAATAATAATAGGGCTCAGATTTTCCTGGATGCGATAGCTGATGGATTCCTTCATCACATAGTTGCTGAACCGTCAAGAAGGGATGCCATTTTAGATTTGGTTTTGGTGAGTAGTGAGGACCTCATAGAAGAAATGAATGTAGGGGACAACTTTGGTTTGAGCAATCAGGAGCTAATTCAGTTCAGACTAAATGGAAGGGTAAACGAAAATAGATCTGTGACTAGGCTTTTTGATTTCAAAAGGGCTAACTTAAAAAAAAATTAAGGAAATTAGTTAGGGAAGTGGATTGAACTAAAGAACTTGTGGCTCTAAAGGTGGAGGAAGCCTGGAGTTACTTCAAGTCAAAGTTGCAGAAACTATCAGAAGCCTGCATCCCAAGAAAGGGGGAAAAAATGATAGGTAGGAGTTGTAAACCAAGCTGGATGAGCAAGCATCTCAGAGAGGTGATTAAGAAAAAGCAGAAAGCCTACATGGAATGGAAAATGGGAGGGATTAGCAAGGCAAGCTACCTTGTTGAGGTCAGAACATGTAGGGATAAAGTGAGAAAGGCCAAAAGCCATGTAGAGTCGGACCTTGAAAAGGGAATTAAAACCAATAGTAAAAGTTTACCCCTCAAATCATAGAATCATAGAATATCAGGGTTGGAAGGGACCCCAGAAGGTCATCTAGTCCAACCCCCTGCTCAAAGCAGGACCAATTCCCAGTTAAATCATCCCAGCCAGGGCTTTGTCAAGCCTGACCTTAAAAACCTCTAAGGAAGGAGATTCTACCACCTCCCTAGGTAACTCATTCCAGTGTTTCACCACCCTCTTAGTGAAAAAGTTTTTCCTAATATCCAATCTAAACCTCCCCCACTGCAACTTGAGACCATTACTCCTCGTTCTGTCAGATCAAACCTCCCTTTTTATAGAAAAGCCCAATAGGCTATAAATTTTAATTCTTTCTATAGGCAGCTGAAGAAACCCTACCACCCTAAAAAATGTAATAGAAAATTATATCCTTACTACAGTATTCTTACAATGGTTAAAATTATAAGAACCCATAGGAAGGTATTATTCTCTTCATACACTATAGGTTTTTCAAATAATTTCTACAGAACTTTTTTAATGGGTTAAACCTCATTGGTTACATCCCTATGTAAAAGTCTTCTAGAATTTACTATGGTCAAAGACTGAGTGTTTCATTTGGTGAGTTTCTGAAAAATTAAAATTTAGCTTCACTGCCTCTGCTGTTACTAGAGGCTTTTAACTATGTTTTGATGAAAGGCTAGTTATGGAAGCCTATGAACATGGTATGTATCACTCGTTTGCTAAAACCCAACGAAAGCCTTCTTTATACCACTAACTATAGGCCAAGTTCAGTTCTACAGCACGATTGTAAGATAGTTGTCAAAACACTTGATTGGCAAACACACTACAAATGTATATATCATTTATATTTATGTACACAAAAGTGCCTAAATAAACTCTAAGTGCTTTGACATTTATTAAAGGCACAATTCATCCAAAACTAACTGATCAGCAGGAGCATCCTTATGTAAATTAATGGGTTTTACAACTCTCTGCTTCCAGACTTGATTCCTTCTTAGTGCAGTCCCACTAGTTCTGGCCTACTAAGCAAACCATACGTGCTGCCTTTTTCCACAGGTAAGCACAGATATCCAAAGGAATACTTTCCTGCTTCAGATGACACAAGCGTCAAAATTTACTTGTCAACATCTAATGACATAAATGGTAGATTCTTAATTTGCACAAACATAATACCTAGCTCTTCTCATACAGCCCTTTTCGTCGACAGATCTCAAAGCACTTCACAAAAGTAGTAAGCATCATTACAGAAGGTTACAGACCTTTGCATAAAGTGCTGCCTGATAATAGAGCTCCAGTTTCTCCCAAACACGATTTAATTAATACTGTGCCACTCCCGCCCATATCTGCCTGTCCCTGGGCTCCACATCAATTGTGTGCCCCTTTGCACCCCAACATCAATTAGTGTGCATCTTCTTGCCCCACATCAATTTATTCTGGCCTCATCAGCCCAACTTCAGTTATTTTTGTCCACCCTGCCTCCAATCAGTTCTGTCTGTCTTTCTCTTCCCCAATTGTACACACAAATTCTTGGACTAGTCTTGAAGTAAGATGTCAGCATTCCAGTACAGGGGACTTTTCCTCCCAGTCCACTGTTACCATCTGCTCTGGGCCTGTCCACAATCAACCCTCATATGCACATCAGGAATGAGTGGTACCATGGTCATAGAATCACAGGACTTGAAGGGACCTTGAGAGGTCATATAGTCCAATCCCCTGAACTCAAGGCAGGACTAAGTATTAGCTAAACCATCCCCCACAGGTGTTTGTCTAACCTGCTCTTAAAAATCTCCCGTGACAGAAATTCCACAACCTCCCTAGGCAATTTATGCTAGTGCTTAACCACCCTGACAGGAATTTTTTTCTGAATATCCAACCTAAACCTCCCTTGCTGCAATTTAAGCCCACTGCTTCTTGTCCTATCCTCAGAGGTCAAGAAGAACAATTTTTCTCCCTCCTCCTTGTAACAACCTTTTACGTATTTGAAGACTGTTATCATGTCCCTTCTCAGTCTTCTCTTTTCCAGACTAAACAAACCCAAGTTTTTTCCAATCTTCCCTCATCTTTTCTAGACCTTTAATCATTTTTGTTGCTCTCCTCTGGACTCTCTCAAATTTATCCACATCCTTCTGAAATGTGGTGCCAAGAACTGGACACAATACTCCAGCTGAGGCCTAATCAGTGTGGAGTAGAGCGGAAGAAATCCTTCTCATGTCTTGCTTACAACACTCCTGCTTATACATCCAGAATGATATTTGCTTTTTTTGCAACAGGGTTACATTGTTGACTCATATTTACCTTGTGATCAACTATGAGCCCCAGATCCCTTTCCTTAGTACTCCTTCCTAGGCAGTCATTTCCCATTTTGTAGGTGTGAAACTGATTGTTCCTTCCAAAATGGAGTACTTTGCATTTGTCCTTATTGAATTTCATCCTATTTACTTCAGACCATTTCTCCAGTTTGTCCAGATTATTTTCAATTATAATCCTATTCTCCAAAGCACTTGCAACACCTCCCAGCTTGGTATCGTCCACAAACTTTATAAGTGTACTCTCAATGCCATATCTAAATCATTGATGAAGATATTGAACAGAACCAGAACTGATCCCTGCAGGACCCCCCGTCATCATGTCCCTCCAGCATGATTGTGAAACACTGATAACTACTCTCTGGGAACAGAATACTTGTGGCACCTTAGAGACTAACAAATTTATTTGAGCATAAGCTTTCGTGAGCTACAGCTCACTTCATCGGATGCATTCAGTGGAAAATACAGTGGGGAGTCATTTTCCACTGAATGCATCCGATGAAGTGAGCTGTAGTCAAAATATAGCTCAAGTCAAAATATAGCATGATGATTTCATTCCCCTTTTCTTATGATTATTAATAAATAAATACATAAATAATGCACATCTAATTGTGGCAGTCCCCTGTGGTGCTAGGCACTCTACAAAACTATAGACAATGACTCAAAGAGCTTTTATATGAATTACTGGTAAATTTAATTTAGAATATTTAACTAACAACCGTGTAACAACTGTATAACCGTGAAAGTGTCACCTGTTTGCAGACATTCTGGCCACTCACCACTCCAGCATTTTGGCCCCTCATCATCAACAGATGTTCCTTTACAGCCAGGATGCAAACGGTACCTATACTTTCCTGAAACGATTGGGCCTGAACAAGAAAAGCAAGCACCGGATTCCATTCTAGTCAGCAGTAGCAGCACCCCTTTCGCTGGAATGCATCAACAACTCTGTACGTGCGCTGTGTCCAGCAGAGCTAGCCTAGCTCAATAAGAACACTTTATTCAAAAAAGATTGCTTTTGCTATTTTACAAGATGCAAAATAGGAAAGTCCTGGCATTTTTTTTTTACTTTGAAAAATATGTACACATATTTCAAGTTGTTGATTTATATATTTGTCAATCTAGTGCCAGGAAGAAAATGTGATCACTTACAACAAACAGATACAACAGTTAATGCTATTCAGCAAATGCACCTAAGAGTTACAAATCCTTTTTTCCTTTTCTTTTGGTCAGTAGTGTTTGTTTTTAAGCCATCTGAAATATTGGTTTAACATACACTGGTGAGAAATAAAAGATTTTATGAGTCAACAGTGTTCCCTTGTTGCCAAGAAAGCTAACAGCATTTTGGGCTGTATAAGTAGGAGCATTGCCAGCAGATCGAGGGACGTGATCATTCCCCTCTATTCGGCATTGGTGAGGCCTCATCTGGAGTACTGTGTCCAGTTTTGGGCCCCACACTACAAGAAGGATGTGGAAAAATTGGAAAGAGGTCCAGCGAAGGGCAACAAAAATGACTAGAGGGCTGGAGCACATGATTTGGGTAGTGATCAATGGTTCCATGTCTAGTTGGCAGCCGGTATCAAGTGGAGTGCCCCAAGGGTCGGTCCTGGGGCCGGTTTTGTTCAATATCTTCATAAATGATCTGGAGGATGGTGTGGATTGCACTCTCAAATTTGCGGATGATACTAAACTGGGAGGAGTGGTAGATATGCTGGAGGGGAAGGATAGGATACAGAAGGACCTAGACAAATTGGAGGATTGGGCCAAAAGAAATCTGATGAGGTTCAATAAGGATAAGTGCAGGGTCCTGCACTTAGGATAGAATCCAATGCACCGCTACAGACTAGGGACCAAATGGCTAGGCAGCAGTTCTGCGGAAAAGGACCTAGGGGTGACAGTGGACGAAAAGCTGGATATGAGTCAGCAGTGTGCCCTTGTTGCCAAGAAGGCCAATGGCATTTTGGGATGTGTAAGTAGGGGCATAGCGAGCAGATCGAGGGACGTGATCGTTCCCCTCTATTCAACATTGGTGAGGCCTCATCTGGAATACTGTGTCCAGTTTTGGGGCCCACACTACAAGAAGGATGTGGATAAATTGGAGAGAGTCCAGCGAAGGGCAACAAAAATGATTAGGGGTCTAGAACACATGACTTATGAGGAGAGGCTGAGGGAGCTGGGATTGTTTCGCCTGCAGAAGAGAAGAATGAGGGGGGATTTGATAGCTGCTTTCAACTACCTGAAAGGGGATTCCAAAGAAGATGGCTCTAGACTGTTCTTAATGGTAGCAGATGACAGAACGAGGAGTAATGGTCTCAAGTTGCAGTGGGGGAGGTTTAGATTGGATATTAGGAAAAACTTTTTCACTAAGAGGGTGGTGAAACACTGGAATGCGTTACCTAGGGAGGTGGTAGAATCTCCTTCCTTAGAGGTTTTTAAGGTCAGGCTTGACAAAGCCCTGGCTGGGATGTTTTAACTGGGAATTGGTCCTGCTTCGAGCAGGGGGTTGGACTAGATGACCTTCAGGGGTCCCTTCCAACCCTGATATTCTATGATTCTATGATTTATGAGGAGAGGCTGAGGGAACTGGGATTATTTAGTCTGCAGAAGAGAAGAATGAGGGGAGATTTGATAGCTGCTTTCAACTACCTGAAGGGGGGTTCCAAAGAGGATGGATCTAGGCTGTTCTCTGTGGTAGCAGATGACAGAACAAGGAGTAATGGTCTCAAGTTGTAGTGGGGGAGCTTTAGGTTGGATATTAGGAAAAACTTTTTCACTAGGAGGGTGGTGAAGCACTGGAATGGGTTCCCTAGTGAGGTGGTGGAATCTCCTTCCTTAGAGGTTTTTAAGATCAGGCTTGACAGAGCCCTGGCTGGGATGATTTAATTGGGGATTGGTCCTGCTTTGAGTAGGGGGTTGGATTAGATGACCTCCTGAGGTCCCTTCCAACCCTGATATTCTATGATTATAAAGAATATCTGTGAGGAGAGTGGGGTTGTGGTAAGTACAGGTTTCATAGAAAAAACTTCATGTAACAGGGTAAATTTTAGCATCTGTCTGTCTGTGTGCATGTCTCTCTCGCTCTTATAAAAGTCTAACTGAGGCTCCATATTGATTAAAATTTTGAAGAAACAGGTATTATTTAGGGAGTATATGAGCTGTCCATTTTATTTGCTCCTGCCAAATATACTGTAATGATAATTGAACATTTGAATATCCGTCTTTTCCCCTGTAATGGCAGTGATGGTCCTTTTGAGTTAAAACTGCTGTTCCCTTTGTATTTTTTATGCACTGGATTTCTGAAGGTATCAGGATGGAATTCATAAGGGGAAAGAAAGAAGCTGCTCAGAGCTCCGGTATGAAACTGCAGTAAAACCTGGGTGTCTCTGGATTAAGTTTAGAAGTGTGAGCAACAAGGGTGATGTCATGGTGGGAGTCTGCTATAGACCACCGGACCAGGGGGATGAGGTGAACGAGGCTTTCTTTCGGCAACTCACGGAAGTTACTAGATCGCAGGTCCTGGTTCTCATGGGAGACTTTAATCACCCTGATATCTGCTGGGAGAGCAATACAGCAGTGCACAGACAATCCAGGAAGTTTTTGGAAAGGGTAGGGGACAATTTCCTGGTTCAAGTGCTGGAGGAATCAGCTAGGGGCAGAGCTCTTCTTGACCTGCTGCTCACAAACCGGGAAGAATTAGGAGGGAAAGCAAAAGTGGATGGGAACCTGGGTGGCAGTGATCATGAGATGGTCAAGTTCAGGATCCTGACATAAGGAAGAAAGGAGAGCAGCAAAATACAGACCCTGGACTTCAGAAAAGCAGACTTTGACAACCTCAGGGAACTGATGGGCAGGATCCCCTGGGAGAATAACAGGAGCGGGAAAGCAGTCAAGTTGCAGTGGGGGAGGTTTAGATTGGATATTAGGAAAAACTTTTTCACTAAGAGGGTGGTGAAACACTGGAATGCGTTACCTAGGGAGGTGGTAGAATCTCCTTCCTTAGAGGTTTTTAAGGTCAGGCTTGACAAAGCCCTGGCTGGGATGATTTAACTGGGAATTGGTCCTGCTTTGAGCAGGGGGTTGGACTAGATGACCTTCTGGGGTCCCTTCCAACCCTGATATTCTATGATTCTATGAGAGCTGGCTGTATTTTAAAGAATCCTTATTGAGGTTACAGGGAAAAAACATCCCGATATGTAGAAAGAACAGTAAGTATGGCAGGCAATCAGCTTGGCTTAACAGTGAAATTCTTGCTGACCCTAAACACAAAAAAGAAGCTTACAAGAAGTGGAAGATTGGACAAATGACCAGGGAAGAGTATAAAAATATTGCTCAGGCATGCAGGAGTGAAATCAGGAAGGCCAAATCACACTTGGAGTTGCAGCTAGCAAGAGATGTTAAGAGTAACAAGAAGGGTTTCTTCAGGTATGTCAGCAACAAGAAGAAAGTCAAGGAAAGTGTGGGCCCCTTACTGAATGAGGGAAGCAACCTAGTGACAGAGGATGTGGAAAAAGCTAATGTATTCGATGCTTTTTTTGCCTCTGTCTTCATGAACAAGGTGAGCTCCCAGATTACTGCACTGGGCAGCACAGCATGGGGAGGAGGTGACCAGCCCTCTGTGAAGAAAGAAGGGTTCGGGACTATTTAGAAAAGCTGGATGAGCACAAGTCCATGGGGCCGGATGCACTGCATCCGAAAGTGCTAAAGGAGTTGGCGGATGTGATTGCAGAGCCATTGGCCATTATCTTTGAAAACTCATGGCGATCAGGGGAAGTCCCGGACGACTGGAAAAAGGCTAATGTAGTGCCAATCTTTAAAAAAGAGAAGGAGGAGGATTCCGTGAACTACAGGCCAGTCAGCCTCACCTCAGTCACTGGAAAAATCATGGAGCAGGTCCTCAGGGAATCAATTCTGAAGCACTTAGAGGAGAGGAAAGTGATCAGGAACAGTCAGCATGGATTCACCAAGCGGAAGTCACGCCTGACTAATCTAATTGCCTTCTATGATGAGATAACTGGCTCTGTGGATGTGGGGAAAGCAGTGGACGTGTTGTTCCTTGACTTTAGCAAAGCTTTTGACACTGTCTCCCACAGTATTCTTGCCAGCAAGTTAAAGTATGGGCTGGATGAATGGACTAGAAGGTGGATAGAAAGTTGGCTAGATTGTCAGGCTCAACGGGTAGTGATCAATGGCTCCATGTCTAGTTGGCAGCCGGTACCAAGTGGAGTGCCCCAAGGGTTGATCCTCGGGCCAGTTTTGTTCAATATCTTCATAAATGATCTGGAGGATGGTGTGGATTGCACCCTCAGCAAGTTTGCAGATGACACTAAACTGGGAGGAGAGGTAGATACGCTGGAGGGTAGGGATAGGATACAGAGGGCCCTAGACAAATTAGAGGATTGGGCCAAATGAAATCTGATGAGGTTCAACAAGGACAAGTGCAGAGTCCTGCACTTAGGACAGAAAAATCCCATGCACCGCTACAGACTAGATCAGGAATGAGGTACATCTGCTGTCAGGAGGGTATTTGGAAAGTTCACACAATATTTGTTCACATTGCATTGGTATAAGAGAGAGGAGAATTGGCCTCAGAGTGTATCGTATCTATCTAGTAAGTGCTCAGAGCCAGGGAAATTCTACAACAGTTTTGCTGGTTCAAAAAGAGCCCAGCTTGTGCACCAGCTTTTCCTATCACTCTCGAGTTTTGTCACAATCAGAAATATTCTCAGTAAGGTCAGGGGCCTCCAATTCCGCCAAGATCTCCATCGCTCACATGAAGCTTCCTTTGCTTTAAAAAATATATATATATGAATTCCAAAATATTCATTTTATATGCTAACACTAACTTTAAACCACTGTACAGAATTTTAAACTGCTAAAAGACATTAAAACACGCAGTTTGCAAACTGGCTGTAATGGACACATTCATACCCCTGAACGTAATCTATTAGGAGCCCAATTCACGACATGGTAACCTTTAGAGGAGTTGGCTCATTGACTTTGATGGGACTACTCACATCAGTAAGGACCCCATGATCAGGCCATATATAAGTATCTGCTAGGAAAAGAGGCTAGAACATATGATAGTAATACTAATGCACAAAAATCCTATGTATTTATAAGCATACTTTACATAGCACTGTTTATCCTGAAGGATACCGCAGTGTTTTACAACTCTGTGCAGATGGGACCACTGAAATGCAGCTGCATCGGGAGCGAAGGATAACAACCATCCAAAACACTGCACAACTTCTCAGACTCTTAAGAATGTCTCAGATCTTCCTTTACTTTCCTTTTCTATGATGCAGAGAGAGAGAGAGAGAAACTCTGAGGCCCCAGTCAGGATCAAGGCACTATACAAATACATATGAAGACATGTTCCCTGCTCCAAAGATCTCATAACCTAAAAAGTATATTGTGTGAGAGCACTCCAGAACACATATGCAAGAACGAGAGTCTATTACAGAAAATAGAGTCTATCTGCAAGATTCTGCCTAGCAATTCTTTTACTTTCCACTTTCATTGTATTTAAATTCACTTCAGCAGACAGGAGAAATTAGGTTTGTTTTGAAAACTACTCATTACTAAAGATACAGTGAGCAACTAGGTTCCTTTTCATTCCATAAAACATTGCTGCCTGATGTGCCAAGATTTTCTAGCTACCATCCAAAAAGGTGCCTTGAAAATACGTGCATCTATGAGTGTGGGGCAAAACTCATGCATTTCCACATGCATTTAGGGTAATTAAGAGCCCAAGTCAGTAATCACTTACTATGATCTTTTCAAGTCAAGCAGTTATTGAACACTCAGACATCACACCACTCTTACTGCCCAGTGACTTGCCGTACTTTTTTTTTTTAAAATATATATCTCAGAATATCCACATTTTTAACATGAGTATTCAAATGAAAAATATGAATCCTGGCCTTTTAGATTATTCTTGTTTTTTGATTAGCTGAAGGGGGCTTCTTTTTTTTACTTTTACTTTAGAGTAAGATGTGCTGTTCCTCCTCTAGCTCACATTTCCCCATCAGCTCTCCGACTATCTAGTCTACCTAGAGATTCATTGATTTTAAGGCCAAAAGGCAACTAGTCTGAAATCATATAGTCTGACCTGTGTAGCAAAGGTTGTAGAACCTCACCCAGTAATTAAACTTGAAATCATGGTGAGGAGCGTAGGGAATCTGAGCATCAGTACTCTTGCTGTCAAGGGGATCCTGAATTAACTCCGGCTACAGGATACTTGCTTATTATCCTCTGTTGGCTAGGAAGTACATTTCTTGATTTTCAAAAAGAAAAGGAGGACTTGTGGCACCTTAGAGACTAACCAATTTATTTGAGCATAAGCTTTGATTTTGCTTCATTGTTTTGAATTTGTCCTGAATTACTAAAGTCCCTTCAGAGCCTAACTAGAAAGGCTTGTAACTATGCCCAACTTCATCCCTCACCAAACTCACCAGTACTGCCTGAAGCAATGCCTTCAGTCAGCCTCCAGACAAACTGATTCATAGAATCATAGAATATCAGGGTTGGAAGGGACCCCTGAAGGTCATCTAGTCCAACCCCCTGCTCAAAGCAGGACCAATTCCCAGTTAAATCATCCCAGCCAGGGCTTTGTCAAGCCTGACCTTAAAAACCTCTAAGGAAGGAGATTCTACCACCTCCCTAGGTAACGCATTCCAGTGTTTCACCACCCTCTTAGTGAAAAAGTTTTTCCTAATATCCAACCTAAACCTCCCCCACTGCAACTTGAGACCATTACTCCTCGTTCTGTCATCTGCTACCATTGAGAACAGTCTAGAGCCATCCTCTTTGGAACCCCCTTTCAGGTAGTTGAAAGCAGCTATCAAATCCCCCCTCATTCTTCTCTTCTGCAGGCTAAACAATCCCAGCTCCCTCAGCCTCTCCTCATAAGTCATGTGTTCTAGACCCCTAATCATTTTTGTTGCCCTTCGCTGGACTCTCTCCAATTTATCCACATCCTTCTTGTAGTGTGGGGCCCAAAACTGGACACAGTACTCCAGATGAGGCCTCACCAATGTTGAATAGAATTCAACATGGAGCGAAAAGTTACAGCAGGAATAAGGAATGCAATGGAAGGGGAAAAAATTCTCATGTATTTGATGTATTGGAGACTTTTACAAGAAATCTGAGAGGGCTCCTTCATCCCAGAGGAACTTAAGTATTGATCACAGAGAAGACACAATCCTACGTTCATGTATTCTTCATCTTCCCGTTAGCATTTATGCTAAAAACATACTTCACATTAGTAATGTTACAACTGAATTTAGATCCACCATAAGGCCACAGATTTGTTTTTTTTCAGTCCAGTGCATAACAAGCATCTGGAAACAAGCATCTGGGGACTGAATGTAAATTAACTTTTTCATTGGAAACCTGGAGCAATAATGTGCTCAGAGCACTGATTATTGTTTTAATCAATTAATGGAGTGTACGGAAAAAGCTTAATGTGGAAAATGGCATAGGGTGAAATCCTGGCCCTATTCAAGTCAATGAGAATTTTGCAGTTCAGTTCTTCCATACATTATATCAGACCAGATCCTCAGATATGCTGTGGCCTACCCCATGCCACGTGGCCTTCGGGGAAAACTGCAGAGAAGAAACAGCCAGAGGCTCTAGTCAATAGGAGCAGAACAGACAAAGCAGGAGCCTTTGGACATACAGAGAACTTTCTACAGCTTTGATTAGACTTTCTTAGATTTACCCTGCCCTTGTCCACTTCCCTTTCCTTTTCTTTCCATTCAGTGTTTCACCTCCTAAGTAACTTTAATCCCACACACACAAATATTGTGGCATAAACATAACATTTGCTGCCACCACATTGTTCATTCTGCTCATATGTTCTACCCCTTTCCTCACCCTGGGTCTGGCTTGTCTATTCAGATTGTAAACTCTTCAGGGCTAGGACCATCCATTACTCCATGTTAGTACAGTACCTACCACCATGGGACCCCATTCTTGGTTGGCCCCTACATAAACTACTATAGTAAACATGATTAATAATAAAACAACCTTACAGTCTATGTGACCAGCCAGCTGAGTGTTCCCCTCATGTAAAACCAGCATAGCAGCTCCTATTCATCCCCTCACAAGCCTCACC
The DNA here is from genome assembly GCF_965140285.1 of Lepidochelys kempii. Classification (NCBI taxonomy): domain Eukaryota; kingdom Metazoa; phylum Chordata; order Testudines; family Cheloniidae; genus Lepidochelys; species Lepidochelys kempii. The sequence continues at coordinate 64,752,665 of NC_136382.1, forward strand.
ACTGTGTTCGGTGTATATCTCAGGGAGGACTACTGGCATCAGTGAGAGCAGCCACTGCCCTAAATTATGCCCCAGGACTGACCATGAATCCTGGTGGATCAAGCATCAAGGATTTGTAAGGGTACTTCATAGCCTCTGAGATGCACAGAGTGCCAAATGGCTGGTCCCAAGGTTCTGGCCACTCTCCATGGGATCCCAATCATCTTGCACTGCTAATATTGTCAGTTATAGTCTTCTCCAGGGCAAGAACATTTAGGGTCCGATCCTAAAAGGTTGAATGGCCATAGCAAGGTGTACAATGCGCTCATCTCCCATTAACAGAAGGTTGCAGGACTGAGCCCCTAAAGGAACCCAGAACTAGCTCAAAGTGACAAATTAATATTCAGCTTTTCTATCACAATCCTGTTTGCCTGATTTATATTGTGCTGGCCAATCCTGTTTTTAAACCAACCTGTCTCCTTCTTTCACTCTATGAATTGAATTAGCCTTAATGGTGTCACTAAGCAGGTTTAGTCATTCAGTGGCAGAAGGGGCTAGCAAAGATCATCAGAAATGTACAGGTGCAAGCACTAAGATTTATCCCTGTTACTTAGTTTAAAATCTGGCTGAGCAAATTTATGCTATTAAATAAATTGAAGGGTGCTTTTCTTTTTTGAAAAAGAAGAGATCAGCTTATTTATTTATTTATTTATTTTGGTCAATTTAGTTTCTTCTCCATTTTTGCCATATTGATTCTCTCCCAATAACTGATCTGTTGGATACTTTGGGAAAAGTTATTTCTTCACGGGTCACCTCCCTTCTCCTGAATTTTGTAATAAAAATTCTGATCACTTGCAACATTATTTTCTCACTGAATCCGCCTCTACTTCTCACCCATCTTTTCAGTTACTCTATTTGAATAAAGCACTTTTACAGGAACTGAAGTAATCCAAAATTTACTAATGCCACAATGTTAAGACCTTGAGGGGATGCCTTCACTGCAACTGGGAGTGAGCCTCCCAGCCAGGGCAGACAGACCGGTGCTAGCCCACTAAAAATATCAGGGTGGGTGTTGCGGTTCCGGCAGAGACTCAGGCTAGCCACCTGAGCTCAGAGCCAGAGTGGAAAGGGCTTGAAAGCCCATGCTGCTACACTTAGAGCACTAGCTCAAGTCCCAGTCTGTCTACCCGGACTGGGGGATTCACTCGCCACTGCAGAGTAGACATATCCTAAGGCTTCAGGCTGCAGCCTCAGTTTTTGTATCATCCCCTATGTTACTACCAAACAATTGCTCCCAACACAAAACCAGAGGCAAACTGTGGTGTTACTGCAAACCAACACCAAACCTTAACAAATTCATCAATTAGCCTACAGAAGATTTTCTGCCTAGAAGGAAAGCACTCTATACACTGCTATTTCTCTTGGCCATTCATAATGCTTTGCAATAAGTTTATGGAATGGGACAAATAATCCACCCCTTCAAGAACAAACATCACCAAAACAGTAATTAAAGTTATATTATTAAGTAATACATACACCACTATAGCTCTCTAGATATTAGGATTTCTATAGACACACATTACAGAGAGATAACTATGTGTAATACATGAGGGTATGGTAAAGACTTACAAGAATGTGCCATGGCCTCAGCAATATGAAAATTAAAAACCAGGTGGTAGCATAACAGGAGTTAAGAACATTGGCAGCTACAAGAGAGATGAAAGCAACAATCAACTACAAAATGGCTACTTTAGGGCTGCAGCTGTATGTGTCTGCCAAATTTAAAGGGCCAACCCCAGAAAGACGAGCTGGAACAAAGGTCTTATCAGAGAGCAACCCTACAGTAAAGAGAGTCAGTAGAGTCAAAATGATATGAAGGAAGGTGTTCTCGGGGGAAAGTTTCTGCGTATCATTATTATACCCCCAAAGCTTTACCAGCATAAGTTTGGGATGCATTACTCATCAACAGTGAACAGAGGAACAAATTAGACAGATTACTCTAGATCTGAATGACCTCGCTGACTGCAACTGTGATATTACTATTAGTATTTATGATTACTTGTATTGTGAGAGTGCCCAGGGACCCAAATTATAGACTATGACCCTATTGTGCTAAGCATAAAACACTGAACAAAAAGACATTCCCTGTCCTCAGAATGGCCCCTTAGGGCAGGGGTTGGCAAACTTTTTGGCCTGAGGGCCACATTTGGGAATAGAAATTGTATGGTGGGCCATGAATGCTCACAAAATTGGTGTTGGGGTGTGGGAGGGGGTGAGGGCTCTGGCTGGGGGTGCGGGCTCCGGGGTGGGGCCAGAAATGAGGAGTTCAGGGTAAGGGAGGGGGCTCTGGGCTGGGATGGAGGTGGAGCGGGGGGGTGAGGGCTTGGCTGGGGGTGTGAGCTCTGGGGTGAGGCTGGAGTTTGGGGTGCAGGAGGGTGCTCTGGGCTGGGACCAAGGGGTTCAGAGGGCAGGAGGTAGATCAGAGCTTGGGGAATGGGGAGAGGCTCAGGGGTGCAGCCTCCAGGCGGCGCTTACCTCAAGTGGCTCCCAGAAGTAGTGACATGTCCCTTCTCCGGCTCCTACACAGAGTCGCAGCCAGGCAGCTCTGCACACTGCCCTGTCCACAGGCACCACCCCTGCATCTCACATTGGCTGCAGCTCCCAGCCACTGGGTTCTGCAGGGGCGGCACTTGGGGCAGGGGCAGCATGTAGTGTGGAGGCCCCTGGCTGCCCCTATGAGTAGGAGCCAGAGGGGGGGCCATGCCACTGCTTCTGGGAGCTGTGTGGAGCAGCCCCCAACCCTGCTCCCCAGCTGGAGTGCTGGAGCAGGGCAAGCCCCAGACTCCGCTCCCCAGCTAGAGCTCAAGGACCAGATTAAAATGGCTGGTGGGCCGGATCTGGCTCGCAGGCGGTAGTTTGCCCACCCCTGCCTTAGGGCTTTATAGATCAAAAACAACACCTTAAACTGTGCTCCAAACAAATATCAGTTAACGTATTCAGTGGCGAGCAGTTAGAGATTTCTGTATAAATACACTTCCCCACACCTCTACTCTAGTATCAAAGATTTAAATACATCCCTGTCTTCCAAAGACAGTATTCTGTCAGTCCCCGATTTCCACACTCACAAGCTGTTTTTATTCTGAGGGCCAGTCATGGTACCTTTGCTAAAATGATGGCAATGACACTTTCTCTCCCTTCCTTTCCAGCCCCTCTTAAATCACAGTCAGTGGCTGCTGGCTCATGGAACTTTTCAACTAAAAAGTGAGTGATGATTCACACAGCAAGGAGCATGACATCCTCGCACCTGAAAAATGCAAACACTGGTGGAATAGTTTGGTTTAAAGAAAGAAATGGAACTGAATGAAGTATTTCAGCCTCTCAACCTGGACCCGCAAATTGCCTTTGGGTATTGATTGCTACGTAGGCCTAGATGGTGTTCTTGTCCAACAAGGCCATGTGGGAGAGTCAAGCCACACTCCACCTCCTGCATGGCTGTGTAGGATCATGTCCCTGCAGCTCTGAGCATGGGGGTAGGGGTAGAAAGAATGCAGGAAGGGTGTCTTATATTCCAACCTTTTCTCTCAAGGAGGAAGGGGAAGTTTAGGAAAAGAAAATGGCTTTATCTCCTCACCCCCTCACATAGTTGTCAATAGAGCTGGCTGAATATGATGGAAGGAGGTATGCTGTCGCTTGGTTTGTAAAGGCTAATACAACATACTCCACCAACAGTAGAAAAGGGGAGCTCTGGGAGTATTATAACTCAGAAGGGTGTTGTTCTGGCACTCCCTGGTCCTGTCCTCTTCCCACATGTCTACATCACAAAAACCTCTCTAACAAGAGGCAGCTTTGTTGGTAGTCCCGACACGGAGGACAAAAAGGGAACGGAAATGAAGCCTGAAGCTCCATCCCACCTTCAGAGGTGTTTTATACAGTACAATTCCCTGTGCTAGCAGTCTGACATCTTTCCACAGTGCTAAGTGTACTATAGAATAAAACCAGGAAAGAAGAACCACACTCCCATGCTGTGTAACATACACACAATTGGAATTTCTGGGGAAAGAGGTTTTATAAAAGCCAGTAGATTTTCTCAGTTTTAATGACACATTAAATAAAATTCTTACAGGCTAAACCAATCTTCTGGGGCCAAAGTGTGAGCCTGACTCTCTAGCTTCTCTACGATAGGCCACCCACCTGGACGAGGGAAAAGACCCAGGTCCCTGCTACAATTCAGGCAGAGCAGGTATCTGAGCCTGGGTATCCTACAGCCCACATGAGTCCCCTAACCAGTAAGCTATTGAGTATAAAGAGTGGGAATGTCACCATTACTTTCTTTTGTGAGAAAGGGATGAAATAGGTTAGGTGCCCAACTCCAGTACAGGGTTCATATCTATGAATCTTGAGTGGAGGGAGGCATCCCCTCCTACCTGGAGTTAGGCGCCTAGTGCCCCCTTTAAGGAGGTAGGACTTGGCCATGTCCCTTTCTGCAGCATGTCCTACTGGTTAACTTTGGCAGCTCCCTGCTCAGCGAATCCCGTTCTTTAGGCACCTAGCTCTCCTCATGCATTATAGAGGAGCCTGGGTGCCCAACTTGGGGTTGTGAATTCTACTGGGTGACAATGCACCTAAAAGTTAGGCATTGCAATGCTCAGAGTTGCAATGCATATGCCCTCCTTGCGAACCTAGCCCCATGGGACTGTCCCTGCTTCCACTGTAGTTTTGCCATTGATTTCAATGGGAGCAGGTTTGTATCCCCTTGAGTAGCAAAAATTCACACAGATCCTTCTTCAGTCTTATGAGCAGAAAAAGGATGTTAGCTCATGTCTGAATTTAATCTCTGTACGCTTATAATTTATGTATATATGCCAGCACAAAAGTACCCCTTTTTCCCTTTTTAATCAGGTGGAAAATCCCCACCTAGACTCAAGTGTAAAGGATGAAATGCATCAAACACATCAGTAAGTACATTTTAATGAATTGGGTCCTTTATCCAACAATAAATGAAGTTTTCCCTTTGGCAAAATAATAAAAACTGCTCTGTTCTTCTTTTTGGATTAATTTCAAAAATTTTCTTCATGCATCTGAGAGATTACTTTTAGCTTTTCATTTGCAATTTCTCTATTTTTGTAAATAAACTTTTTGTAATTTTAAAATGATTCACTTTTTACTTTTACTTTCTAATTTCCATTAGGAGGAAGATTTTCTATTGTAAAAGCTCTGGCACTAAGGCCAGAAATTATTACCAGTGTTTATTTTCACTTGTATATACTTGGAAGTCGCATAGAAGGTAATGAACTTAGTTTGTCCTGGCATGAATTGTGCAAACTGAGGAGTTCTGTCCATGAGCTCTAGTCTGGCTTCTTTGACCTAGCTGAGCATACCATATTTTCCTTCAGCAGATCTTTGGCACAGTGTGATGAGGTCATTGGTATCACAACATTCTCCCAAAGAACATCCAAATATGTCTTTGGTTTGGACTTCTTTCAAATATGGGCACACTGGATTCCATTTCTTTGCCATGTCAAACACAAATCCCAATACACATGATCTATTTTATATGGCATTCTATGGGTAATTGCAACAAACTGCATAGCTTTATGGGGAAATGACTGGCAACAGAGTTGTAACTTCATCTGAAAAATCAAACTCCTTTTAATTAAGTCCATGGTGACAAATCTTCCATTTCTCCCTCACCCTGTCACATCACCACCCCTCAAGGCCTCACCTCATGACAAATTCCTTCCTCTCTTTTTCATCACATTTGGATATTGCTATTTCTTTGCCCCCAGTGCCAGACTCTGATCTCAGTTCTGATTGTGTAATTCCAGTGTAACTCCAGAGTGAACCCCAACATCTGGATGAAAGCTTGATCCCCTTGGTTCAGTCCAGATAAAACAGTAGTAATGCTTGTTGGCAGGAGGAAACATTTTTGGATTTGACAAGAACTGCAACCAAATGTCAAACTAAGGGCTAACATGCATATCCACCTGTTGCCAAAGGTGCAATCTCATGTCCATTGCAACTGGCTGCGGTGGGTCTGTTGTCAGTCCCTAGGGTGAAATTTGTGGTATATTTGCAGGATATTCTCAGGGTCCTGTTCTTTAGCATTCACTCTCCCTTGCTGTCTATTAGATCCTGGAGTTTTACCACTTTAGTAAGGTATCTCTTTGGACAGTATTCCCCCACACCCTCCCCCAGTTGGGTCTGGCCAATAGTCTCTTTCAGATGATATTCTAGAAGGGGTTTGTTTGTTTTTGGAGGATCGGAAATTTTCCAGGACAGTGCAGGGCATTGTACTATATTCACGTATTCCCCATTTCGGATCTCTTTCGTTATTTTAATTACATAAATTACACATACACACTACAGTAATGGGCACTTTTTAAAAATGCATAATTAATTAATTACATTAAAACCAAGCTATTTGTTTATAAGCAGAGAAAGGTATAACGGTTCAATGGTCCAATAGCTGAAAGTTGAAGCTAGACAAATTTAGATAGGAAATAAGGTGTACATTTTTAACAGTAAGAATAATTATCCAATGGGACAATTTATGAAGGATCATGGTGGATTCTCCATCACTGACCATTTTTAAATCAAGGTTGGATATTTTTCTAAAAGCTCTGTTCTAGGAATTCTTGTGGGGACGTTCCATGGCCTCTGTGATACAGGTCAGACTAGATTGTCACAATGGACCCTTCTGGCCTTGGACTCTGTGAAGTTTTCTGATTCCTAAGAGATGCTGCCATCACATCAGCTGCTACTGAGACCAGTGTGTGTACTGGAGGAAATGGCTGAAGGGGCACAAGCTAGGTTGTCATATTGATAAGGAGTTCCCTTCAAAGATGGCACTACTGATTAAGAAGAGCAACATAATTCAATAGTTACTCTATGAATCTGCATGAGACTGGGGCTTGGGTGAGGGCTAACTGGCTGAGGCTGAAGATGGATTAAAGGCTGGTAGGCTGGAGGAAGCCACTGAATGCATTGGCCACAATTATATGGAAAATCACTATCTTAGAGAATGACTCCTCCAACATATCTTGCCAAAATGCATACCTTACATTTAATACAAAGAATATTTGTGCTTCTGTGAGGATAGCTAGCACTACTTCAACAGTTTTAATTAGGTAGTGTTCAGGCTGCATTGCTTGATTTGAGATCACGTGGATCAAGATGTACCCATACTCGATTTAGCTTTTCAGTTACAATTAACCCACTCTAGATTGTTCTACCTTTTCAATGACTCGCAGGTTTTCCATAGTAAGTCTGCACTTACTTTATCTTAAAGGAAAATGGACGCTTCCTTCATGGATATATCAATGGGGGTACTGATTGGTCTCTTTTCATGTGGCATTTCCCTTTAATACATCTGACATTTCTCTTCCTATGCTGTTTATGCTCCATAGATGATTCTGTAGCATTTAAAACAAACATCTCTTTTACTCATTTAGTAGCAAGTTTTCAGTCCTAACACAGGAAAGGTTCATCAGTACTTACTATTTAGAAAGGAATTAAATTATAGTAATACTTAAAATAAGTTGTAATAGTTACACTTGCCATTGTACTGGTGTTTTATGTGCTGAATATGAGAGAACTTTTGCTTTGAATTTCTGTTCCCTTTCTTTAGCTATAGTATTAATTTTTTTTTCAAACTACATAGCATGGTGATCCAGTTTCCAGGCTACAGCTCTGCACGTTCATGTTCAGCTGTATTTACCATGTGACGTGTGTACTCATGGTACCTACAAGATGTCCATCCTACCTTCTCCCCCCTTCCTTTGATCTACAAAATATATTTTCAAAAATGATATTTCCATTCCATTTATAGCACAGTGGACCAAATGCTGGACAATGGCTTGGCTTGTGTGCTCCCTAACTACTTCTCTTGTTATTGCATGTGTTGATGCCTAGAAAAAGTAATTAAAATTAATAAAACAATGCATAATTAACATGGCAGAAGACCAGATGCATTGAAACATTCCCCCAGCGTCAGGGCTCTGACCTGGTACAAATATAAGAGGAAAGCTCAGCCATTGCGAATATCACAGGTCCTTCCAAAGAGGACCTACATAAACACCGATAACACAATTACTAATATGTTTGTGGCAGTCGGTATGGTGAAAAGTGGTAGTTGATAAACACTGGAGACCAGTAAATTCGATAGATGCACTTGCTACAATATGTCTGGTGAAATCTCCGATTGAATTCAATCGGGCCAGGACTTCACCTGTGAAATATGAGGGTTGTGTTTAAGTACTGTGTTCCGCACAGCAGCTCTGCAGAGCTCTGTCTGGCACAAACATAGTTTAACTGAGACCGACAAGGGTAGGTGAATTGCACAGCTAGTAATGCACAGAACTCCTGGCCAGGGTCAGAATTCAATAAATCAGACGAGCATCTGGCAGTAACCTTCACAGCAGGAACCCTCTGTGCATACCCAACGCAAAAGTTGTGTAAATGTGACAAGAGAAAATTGTTTTGACATAAGATCCCAGGGCCTCTCTCTCTCTCTCTCTCTATATATATATATAGTTTCTCACACTTAAAGAATATTAGCAAAAGCTCTATCAAGTTAAGGCTTATTCCTGCCACTGTTGTTGAGGGTGTGATTGATCCTGAATTACTGCTGGACCCACGCTGCTCTTAGGCAATTGTATATCAATAGTGTCCAGGAAAGCCTTTTTTCCCCATTTCTGGTTGGTCAGGAGATTGAAACAGTTTCCTGTAGCTACTGATCTTGCAGCCGTAACCGTGGTCTTTGTCACCTCCAGATTAGGCTACTGCAATGTGCTCTACACCTTAAATGAACTCAGAAATGGCTTGTGTGTGATTGCGGACAACTCACTTGAGTAAGTGATGCATCTCCCTGGGACTACATGATACCGGTGTTCCACAACCTGCATGGGATGCTGGTTGGTTTTTGGAGACAGTTTAGGGCGTTGTTTTTTATCTATAAAAGAAATGACCTGGGACCTGGCTTGGAACCTGTATTCCTGGCCGACTACTTGTCTTACTATGTTATACTACCACCATTGTGGGCAGTTTAGGCACTAGAGTCCCCATAGTTTGGACTAAAGCTACCAGCATGCTATTCTCCAGGAGGGACCCCTGACTTTGCAGTTTACTCCCCTCTCTTGCTCTGCAATAGTTCAGATCTGTTCACTTTCATGGTATTCTGAAAGGTCCATTTAAGAGTGGGAAGGGCACTGTGAAGGTTGTATGTATGGGTGAAGCAAGGTCTTGCTGGGTTGATTTTATTTCTGTTTGGTTATTTTCTGAATATAGAGGGTATGAAAGCATCTGTCTTATTCCTTATGTGACTGAATTTTTAATTTATGTCAAAGCACCTAAAAACCAGGGTAGACATTTTAAAAATGTTTATATTTATTAGAAATCAAAATAAATATCGCAATAGCCAAAGTTTCCTGGCAAGGAGTTTCTGGCAAGGGCTGATTAAGTACCCGAGAAAGGAAAGCTCCTAGCACTTCCCTAGCACTGCCAGCCAAGCTGCTAACTCTACAACTTCTCCACTCTTTATTTGAGAAAGTCAAAACAGTGACTTGATCATGCCCTCCTCTTCTTAAGGCTTCCTGTTCTGGAAAGCATACCTTTCCCGGAACACAGATGGACTCAAGCATGTCGTTAAGTGCTGTCCTGAAACAGGGCCTATTGCATTTACACTCATCCAGTCAGGTAACAGAAATAATTCCTTGTGCCTAAAGTGATCAGTCACACCAGCAATGCAGGGTAATAACAAGTAGCAAGTACACATCCTGAACACAGATCCTGTAGCCTGAAATATGTTCACATATAATATTTAATCATTACTAAGACTCTACTTAATTTGTGATATTGCAGAATTTGTGGATCCCGCAATATTAGGCTCCCCTAGCAATTTTGATTTTAATTAGCTTACTTGCATAGTCCACAATTTTGCATACATTTTGAGGTTTGCAACTCACAGTACAGTAGAATCCCGTTTATCCGAGTTGATACTGGCTGGGGCTCAAGCTGTCAGGCCTGCGCATTAATGACTGTAATATAGTTGCAGCAAAATGTCTGGTATCAAAAAATTTAGCAGGTATAAGATAATACTTGAGTGTTTATACTGTTCCAGCAATTTTTTCTTAAACAAAAAGGTCTTCTCTGGCTTTTCCAAATTCCCACAATTAATAAAGGTCCATTATTATTTTTCTGTGATTTTCCATATCTTGTCTGCAACTCAGCCGCAATTATTTGACAATCATCCCACAATTCAAGTAGAGCCTTGAGCGTTACAAATAAACAAATTAATAATCAAAATATGTTTGTAACCAATAGACAGAAAAAAGCCAGCTTTACACCAGTGGGGAGAGAGAATGCCTTCATAAGGATTAGCAATAGAAAATGAAGAATGATCTGTGTGAGACAACAATAACGATATTCTGAGGACAATGTGCCACATGAATAAAAGATTCTAAATTAGGCTTAAGTAGATTTGGGATAAACCTTATAAAAGTGCATAAGTGATTAGGAGCCTGGAAACATATTTCAGCCTACCAGTTATAATATATAATCCGTGTGCATTTGCTATTAGTTATTGCCACTGTATAGTCTGATTGCTGACTACTGATCTCTTTAATCATATGGAAGTCAATGAGACTCAGGCTCTTAAAAATGCCTAATCCTCTTCAAATTTTTTGCCTGTCATGTAATTACTTCAGTCTGCACTAATAGATACAGTGAAGCAGGCAAGGGCTCTGTTGCATTTTGCTTTCTGCCCTAAACCAGACAAACTATTATTCTGTATGCTAATGGGTTATTGTTAAGTATCCCATTGCTTTGCCATTGACCTGAGCCACAGGGATAGTCTTGCCTGAAGGTTGCTGACTTTGCCTAGTTTAATCAGGCACAGAAGCCAGCTGAGAAAAGTAAATTTTCTAATTTTTCCAGAGGATGTAATTTATCCTATAAACTCATCAAGACTAATATGCTGCTTTTTTATGATAACATATTATTTGTATGCATAAATGTTCTTTGTCTGATATTTTAGAGATAGAGAGCTATACTCAATCCAGAACTTACTAGACCAAGGGGCCTTAACTGTGAAGCATCACAAGAGGAACGAAAGGCCAAATTTTGAAAGGTATTTAGGAGGCTGAAGATTCAGATAGGTGTCTAGTAGAAGTTTCAAAAGCACCTAACCTGCTTAGGTGCCTTTGAAACTTCCACTGAGCATCTGTCTGAATCTTTAGCCTCCTGAACATCTGCCCCAAACTGCTTAAGCTGCATCCGCTTGTAACGCTAAAATCAGACATAATGTACGTTATGTGTAACATCTGATTACCTTTTCTGTCTGTTCCTTATGAAGCACCTGGCATTGGCCAATGTCAGAAAACAGGATACTGGGCTGGATGGACCTTTGGTTTGACCCAGTATGGCTGTTCTTATGTTCTTATATTCTTATCGATAAATCAACCTGAATAAATGTTAAATGGTGTAAATTAAAGAAAGGCAGGACTGTAGCCATAACAGCAACCAACAAGGGTGTGTAAGAAGGTAGAAACTAAAGGAGCTTGATCTCTTTGTCATATACCTTCTGTAGTGGGATCTACAAACCCCATACTGAGCATAGACAGAGGGGGAGAAGAGTCTCTCCTGTTTACAAGGAAGCAGCTTGATCACACCCCACACAGCTACCAGAGCTGCAACCAACAGAGGAAACAAGACCTGCTATAAAGGGGAGAGTACAGAGGGGAAAGGACAGGCTGAAAGGCCTGGGACAGCAAAGGGGCGATACCCCTGTACGAGGCTGCCGCCACAAACACAGCCATGAGACTGAAGCAGACTGCTAGATTTAATTAGAGGTGCGGGTCCAAGAACTGCCCTGACTCAGATTAAACTAAGGTGGGCCAGTCAGGAGAAGCAAAGACCCCCCCTAATAGACCATGCTGGGAGACGGTGATGCCTTTTCATACTTTCTTACTTTTGCTGCTACAAATCTTTCCTCTTGCTTCCACATTTTGAGCCAGATCCTTTCCTGGACTCCTGCCACTTTGTGCTACTCTGGTGAGGCAAAGGGGCTAGAAAACATCCTCATCTAAATTATTAAAAAGAGCCCACAGAGAAATTGTGGCACTAACATGTTACATGATAAACTTAATACTTTTCAGTTACATTGTTTGCTATAAATGCTTTGGTGCAGGGACCTTATATTTATATAGGTCTGTAAAGTGCCTAGAGGCAGTTGGTGCTTTAAATAAAGGCTAACCTTAATAGTAGAAATATAGCCAGTTAACCAGAGGACATAGGAGTAAATTTCCAGGGGATAACTACAAAACCAAGAGATAATGAAATGTGGTGCCTGCTAACACTTGGTTATTTTCACATGCTCTAGTTCACTGTAGATACGGTGAATAGTATTGTGATGTATTGTCAATGATGCCAAGGACTCGACTATACAGAATATTAAGTTCCATAGCATGGCTTTTCTTCTGCAGTGCAATATGAAAATGCTGCCCCCTGTGTCCATGTGGAATCGCACGAAAGTCTGGCAGGGTTCCATGTTATCGAATTGCATTGTAGGATCAGGGCCTAAAAGAACAATTCATTGTCAAAATAAACAGCATATACTTTATTTCTTGGATCACATTCCTGTTCTCTGTTGCTATGTAGTACTAAAAACGAAGAAGGAAGACACGTACGGACTCATGTGGGGAGATAACATACTCTGACCACATTTTTGTTTTCCACTCCTTAAGCTACCACAAACTGATTCTGGATGGTTCATCCTTGTGATAATACACGGAACAGAGAGAATATGAGCAGGTTTTCAAAAGCTGCTTAGTTATATTGACTCAAAGGGAGCAACAATAACATAAACAAAATTATTTTGGCTACTAAACTGAAAAACAGCTGTACAACTACCGTCAAACTGACTTTTTGATAAAGGGACTTTTCCTGCAGAGTCATATTTCCCAAGATATGGCATGACAAATGATTATCACCAGATATTTGTGCATATAAAAAGATGCACTGCCCCTTAATTGAGGATCAGCTGGTGTACAGGTAGGCTTCAATGGTGACTTTCTCCATAAATCTTTAATCCTAAACCAACGCACATACCAACACATACAGCGGTCAACTACTGTTTCTAGCTTATTATTATTTATTATTATTAATTAATTTTTGGGGGGAGGGTTAGAATTCTTTACTTATGTACAAGGAGAATACATTGAATCACACGGGGAAATCCTAAAATGCTGAACGTAAATATAGCCAAACTTTACTTCTTTTTTGCTGTTCTTGGAGTAGCTTAGTTTTAAATAATTTTTTAAATACCAAACTTCTAGTAAAAAGCGTGGCTATTGAGCTTCTGTGTTTCAAGATCTGTTTTGTAATTAAGCAGAACTGTGTACAGGATTCTGAGTCAGTAGATGGTCATTCTCAAAAGGATTGGGTCATCAGTATAATTCAGATAAAACTTTCAATGTTTGGATGCTTTAAATGAAGCTTATCTGAACTATCTCACCTTCTGGAATGGAATACATTTTAGGAGACAGAAAAAAAGTCAGCAAGTTAATGCTTGATATTAAAGGAAAACTTCTGCCTTCAGCTATCAATGCTGCTAAATTTAAACCAAACCCATGGGTTTGCATGAGTATAATTTATGGTGAGGATTTGGACCTAAATTTTCAAAAATGGCCACCACATTTCCACAGGCAAATCTTGCTAAAATTGTGGGTATAAATGTGAAGGCCTGCTTGAAGCTATTTTGAAAATTGATACCCTGAGAAACACAGACACTATGTAGGACAGAGGATGGGAGGTTTGTAGATTGATTATCAACCACCTCTGACAATAGGTGGGCCAAACTGAAGTCTGAGTATTTGTTAGGATGCTCAATAGCTACAAAATGGTGCAAAAGACTTTCTCTCAGCTGCATGGAGAAGCAGAGGCCCTGTGTCTTTTTAATTTCTCCAACACCAGTTTTTTGTTACTTCTTCTAAAATGAGATCAAATTTGTCTGCTCTAGAATTTGATAGGACCTTGCAGTTCCAACTCACAGAATTTACATCAGGAGCTGTGGAAGGAATTGTTCTCTCAGAATAAGACACTGAAGAATTGACTAGGTGCGTTGTAGGCCTTTTTCAAATCCCAGTGAAGTCAACTGCAAAATTATTATTGACTTTGATGGGTTTTGCAGAAGGCCATGTGGGGAGGAGGGGGCTGGGGTGTATGACAGAACAAGAGCAAGCAGAGAAGAAGGCATCAAGCATGACACTGCTAAATGCATCAAATGGAAGAGGTAGACCGTTGGTCCAAATCATAATAAAAAATTGAAAATAACTTGTGCAATTCCATAGATTAAAAAAAATTGTTTAAACAAAACATGCTTTTACCCTCCTGCCCTGCAGCCCAAGACTATCACTTGTTGGGGCAAGGACTGAATTAGGCAGCCCTAGAACTGTGTGTGTGTATCAGAAGGCCCCAAGCTCAGGTTCTCCACCCACGCCCGTATCTAGTCACCGGCCTGTTTAGTTAGTAATAGGAGATGTGACTGAACAGTATGGTGCAAACAGGTACTTTTATTTAACAAAACACAGGTGTATAGATAATAAGGACCCCAACTTAACTATCAATAGTAAAACAAACTTGGTTGTCAACAGATAAAATGGGCTTCAAGCCAGAACCCAAAAGTCCTTACAGAAACACTAGAGGAAATAAAGCAAGAAACAAACTTAATCACACTACCATACCTCGATGACAGGAGAAGCAGGTAGGTGGACACCATGGTGATCCAGACAGAGGACTCAGGACAGGATCACAGGATGCAGGACAAGGACCTCAGGGCCAGGCACTCAGGAACCTCAGTAAGTAGATGATGATTTGTCTTCCTTCTGCTGCCTTCTATTTTTGACACGCCATCATGAGTGAGGTTTGCGGATGAGTCAAGTGATATTATGGGTGTGTGTGTGTGTCAGATCTGGAAATCAGGTGAAACCAGTCGCTGTCTACAACCTGGATCTATTCTGGCTCTATCCCAGCAGCTGTGCTTTATGTGGGCTACTGAACCATTCCAACTACCTGCTGGTCGTACCAGTCACTCTCTCTGGCTGGAGACCACCGACCATCAAGCACCACAGTAGTTAAGATAGCGGCTTGGCTACTGCATCTGGCACTCCAGAGAGGCAAACAGCCCTGAGGGGTGCATGAACACCCCTATTGATGGGCAGATTTTAGTCATGTGACTACTCCCTTTTCCCACACTTTCTGAAAAGGGTGCCAATAGTGGCATAAAGAAGGGGCTAAACATGGAGGCCAACAGCAAGAAGTTAAAAACCAATGTGAATGTGACCAACATGAAAACTATAACTGAAATTCTTCCCCAACACACTCGATAGCTCTCACAGGAGTGTGCCTAAAGAAACATTTTTTTTAAACTTCTCTGAAGGGCCTTGTGCAATTCTGCCCGCCAGTTTTATCTAGCCTGTTTTGTGTGTCTTCAACTGTCTGGACTGATTGATGAGTGGGTATCCTATGCTGGCCTTATCAGAACAAGATTTCCTAGGTTTGAAGTCAATTGGACTGCTCTCCTGTTTAAAGTGTAGTGTGTGATTAAAGTGTTTTGCTGAATAGGGATGAACCACTGAATCGGACCATGATGAATTGTATTATACCTGTAGCAACCAACTGTGCTTCAGTCTCCAAAAGTTTGTTCAAACAAAAGCCCTTATGTCTCTTCACTTTCATCCAATTTATTGATGGCTTTTCTGTTAGGATGTAACTAGATCTGAGTGAAATAATTGGTAGTAGCAGCCTGAAGTAATGGGGAAAAACAGATTTTATTTTCCTACATAAAAAGACAGAACATGGATCAGATTGGCTGAACATCCAGAAATTCTTTCCATCTGATCACTGTATTTGCCAGCCATTCTGGGATATCTCTTTTCAGAACAATGATGTCTTGTGAAACAATCTAGCTTCAGTAGAGACAGATATTGTTTCCAATAGAAGGGGTGTATTTTTAAAATGTTCTATATTTAGGGATTTTTTTTAATTTCAAAATAATCAGAGATTCTTTATACCTTACTAGTAGTCACCCTTGAAGATGTCTAATTTTTTCATGGGGTATCATTGTATTCTTAGCATTTAGTATCCTTTTTGGAGTGCATCAGATCTTACCCAAGTTACTGATCTTGTAAATTTTAAAAATATAGAAAAAGAGCCAACCAACGGTGTGAGGATTGATAAATAAAATATTGCCCAGCTATATGGGTAAAGCAAAGGGCTGTAGACACATTCAGGTCTGTCTTCTTTGATGTGGGTAAAGCAAAAAAATTTAGTCGTTGACTATCTTTGTAGAGAGTAACTGCCAGAATTATAATTTGCACACATAAGTAGCTCATTAATGATGAAATTGAAAGGGAAAAAATAAAAGTGATGTAATGACTATTTCATTTTAATAGCTCAAAGATTTGTTTAAAACTTAGTTGAAAACGGAAGAGTTTTAATAGTATCTTCCAAGGTTCTCTAATACCTCTCTGTTTGAGGTTGGTTTTGGGTTGGTTGGTTTTGAGTTGGTTCTTTGGGGAGTGGGGGGGGTTAGTGGCATAGCTGATACCAAGAGAGTCAAAACAGGTAACTGTGTTTATTTAGTATATTTGATGTTCTCTATAGTGGCTGCTGGTGGTGGAAACACAGCTTTGTTACAGTCTTCTGTGCTATGCTCGCAGCATTTAGTCCCAAAACTGCAGGAACAGATGGGAGCATCTGGAGAGATTTTCCCTGCGGATGTATAGTGAATCCTAAACTTTAATAATTAGAGCGGTTGTCAATGGGAATAAAAACGTCAGTATATAAAGGCTACATATATGCTGCATTTAAGAAGCAAAAATTATTTGCCATCTGGAGAACTCGTAGCTGGACAGTGTTTGTATGTTGAAATAGCCATAAAATGGAAAATCTGAAATTTTTTTAAGCCATTGGCAGTGGAATGTGTCAACGTGTCCTTTTTGGAAATTCATTTTTGCGTCAATAAACATCCCACCTTCCAGAACCCAAGGCTGGGAGACTCTCTTCTTCTAAATTCAGAAATGAAAAAATGTAGATCTCTTCCTTTTGACTGGCAGGAAAACCACTTTTAGCCATAGATGCCTTAAATAGTCTGCTTAGCCCCCAAATGATTTCTCCTGACCTCCTAGTTCAGGACACCTCTCACATTTGAATTGCTTACTTAGTAACTAATGAGATAACACCTTTAATATTAACAGTCATTAACAAGCTTTTATTAGTTGTTGAGCAGCAAAAGTATACTTGCCTCTGTACTGGACACAGAAATGACATTGGGATCTAATTCTGATTTCACTGTCATTAGCTGTAGAGTGGGGTACTGCCACTGACTTCAGTGGAATTATTCCTGATTTGCACTCGTGTGAGATTAGAATCAGGTCTATAATCCCTCCGTCAGAATGGTTTACAATCTGAGTTAAACTGGCTTTGGCAAGAGCCTCCTGGCTTTGATCTCAATATCCCACTTCCTCAAGGAACTCTTGATTTTTTTTCCTCACTGTTTTATTCCCAAATTAGAGTTGTTGGTAGCTTAGTTTGCTCATCCAGATCTCCCAGTCTGTCACTTTGAAAGGAATGGAGAAGCTGAAAGCAGAGGGACCTGGCCAAGTGCAGGAGAGACAGCTCACCTGTCAGTTTGCCCCACTGCTTCAGCCAAGGACTGCTCTAGTCCAGTTGTCTCTGTATTACAAGAGAGATTGAGGAGGAGGAGAAATCATGGAGTCAGTTCCCAGAATGTCACGATTAGGGTGGTGGGGCACGGAAAGTGAAAAATCACAAAGATCCCCAGCAGTGGAGTAAATAGGGGATAAGGAAGGGAATGTCCAGGTGTCCAATGCAAAAATAATGGGGAGAGGAATTGCTAGCAGGATGCCAGCACTTCACTAGACACCTTGGCACAGTTTTGTGTCATCTGATTTCTAGAGCTACAAACGAAGCATACATGCAAAAGTTTCTCTTGTTTTCTTGCCTGCTTCAACTATACCATATGCTGTCAGAAAGGGAATCCAAAAGAGAAGTTTTACCTCAAAGGACCTTAAACTATATGTAACCTGTTTTCTTAATCCATTGTCTATAAGCTTTATATAGGGCTAAGGATAAACAAACTAAGATGTGCTCAATGATCTCCACAGCAAATCCTATCAGAATATTATTGAAGAGCTCTGCTTTAGGCATAAGGAGCCCATCTAACCTGAGTACTTGAAATATACTTAAGCTGCTATGATTTAGTGTTAGCAGCTTTTCCATAGGAAAGGTGATATTTCAACTGGCAATTTCCAATTACAAATAAAATTGTGAGGCTGGAATTCACAAAATTCCTGTGAAAACAAGAGAGGAAGTCTTCTCCTAGCTTGAAACTGAATGTGGAAAAGACATTAGATATTGTCATCATCTGAATCGAAGCCCGATATCTTTACCCGGTGACTAATGTGGAAAAACAGTGACTTAACGGGTAAAAATAATGTCTGTAAGAGCAGTCTTCGGCTTTTTATTTCAGCTTTTCAGGATCTGGAACTTTAGATGCCCAAGTGAAGTGTATAAGTGGAAAATACAGCATCAAACTGCTACTGTTAAAAGAAAATAGGCTAGGATTGATTTTGCTGATCAACCGTTTACACATTCCTTGCTAATTTTAAGCAGAAAAGTGTTATTGTGTGTTAGAAAAATATAAAATCAATGTTCTATTTTCTGAAGCTAAACAGCTCTTTGGGAGACAGGAGAGTTGGTGGAGAAGGGAGAAGAGAGAGTGATACCATACTATACATGGGCATAGTTGAGAGTCTCAAAGATTCAGGTGTCTGGATAAGCTTTAGATATGCTGTCATAAATATAAAGGGAAGGGTAACCACCTTTCTGTATACAGAACTATAAAATCCCTCCTGGCCAGAGGCAAAACCCTTTCACCTGTAAAGAGTTAAGAAGCTAAGATAACCTTGCTGGCATCTGATCAAAATGACCAATGAGGAGACAAGATACTTTCAAAGCTGGGTTGGGGGGGGAAAGGGTCTCTCTGTCTGTGTGATGCTTTTGCTGGGAACAGATCAGGAATGCTCTTCAGAACTCCTGTAAAAAAGTTAAAAGAAAAGGAGTACTTGTGGCACCTTAGAGACTAACAAATTTATTTGAGCATAAGCTTTCGTGAGCTACAGCTCACCCATGAAGTGAGCTGTAGCTCACGAAAGCTTATGCTCAAATAAATTTGTTAGTCTCTAAGGTGCCACAAGTACTCCTTTTCTTTTTGTGGATACAGACTAACATGGCTGCTACTCTGAAACCTGTAAAAAATTAGTAAGCAATCTAGCTAGAAATGTGTTAGATTTTCTTTTGTTTAATGGCTGGTAAAATAGCCGTGCTGAATGGAATGTATATTCTTGGTTTTGTGTCTTTTTGTAACTTAAGGTTTTGCCTAGAGGGATTCTCTATGTTTTGAATCTGATTACCCTGTTTTTACCTGATTACCTATTTACCATCCTGATTTTACAGAGGTAATTCTTTTACTTTTTCTTTAATTAAAATTCTTCTTTTAAGAACCTGATTGCTTTTTCATTGTTCTTAAGTTCCAAGGGTTTGGGACTGTGTTCACCTATGCAAATTGGTGAGGATTTTTATCAAGTCTTCCCCAGGAAAGGGGGTGTAGGGCTTGGGGGGATATTTTTGGGGGGAAGACGTCTCCAAGTGGGCTCTTTTCCTGTTCTTTGTTTAATATGGTAGGTGGTGGCAGCATAGAGTTCAAGGATAAGGCAAAGTTTGTACCTTGAGGAAGTTTTTAACCTAAGCTGGTAAGAATAAGCATAGGGGGTCTTTCATGCAGGTTCCCACATCTGTACCCTAGAGTTCAGAGTGGGGAAGGAACCTTGACATATGCATCCACATTTTATGATGGCTATCCAAATTTAAACTTCCAAACTTTTTGAACTTTAACCATCAGGCTTGGTAAAGTTTCAATAGCTTACTCAATAAATAACAAGAGGAAAGTTCACACACTCATATAATTCTTTAATATTATTTCCTAACAATCTCAGAAGAAATGCCAAGTGTTTTCAGATGCCATCATAGAGTCTATGCTTCATATAGTGAACACTGTGAATAAGTGCTGCCACCCAAGTAACAATCCTATTTGTTGACAATCATATACCAAAGACCACTAAAATCAGGGGAAAGACTTCCATTGACTTCAGTAGGTTTTGGGTTAGGCATTTGGAACCTAAGCAGAATGTAGTCAACAAGATGACTACCAGTTGTAGGTTAGCATATATTTGTTAAATTAAATGTATGTTACACTGGAGTTTAAAAGAATACAAAAGTATTACGGTAAATAAATAGAAACAATTGTGTACTACATTGCAGAGTTGTAATTAGGAAATGTTTGCATACTTTTTCTCACAATAGAAATTGTTGGCATCTTGGAGAGACCGAAGTTACAAAGAATCTTTGCAAATAATCCTGCCTTGAAATTCTGAACTACTTCTCATTAATGAAGAGGAAGTTGTGGTATCTCTGGAACCTTGGAATGCTGGTCTGTTGTCACAAGTGGTTTTAATTATTCCCACTGAAGAACATGAGACAAATCCTGGTCCTGTTGAAGACAATGACAAATCCTCGAGTTTGGTCCTATGAATCTACTTTTCTCTTGATTACCTCTACCTAGCTTCTCAGAAATCAGATTATGCTTTAGCAATATTCTTTGATTTCCCATGAAGATGATATTATTATTTGTTACCTCTAGTTATTGTGCTAGGAGTGGAACAAACATACAGGATGAGTGTCAAGGTTCCTCCCCCACTCTGAACTCTAGGGTACAGATGCGGGGACCTGCATGAAAAACCTCCGAAACTTATCTTTACCAGCTTAGGTCAAAACTTCCCCAAGGTACAAAATATTCCACCCGTCGTCCTTGGATTGGCCGCTACCACCACCAAACTAATACTGGTTACTGGGGAAGAGCTGTTTGGACACGTCTTTCCCCCCAAAATACTTCCCAAAACCTTGCACCCCACTTCCTGGACAAGGTTTGGTAAAAAGCCTCACCAATTTGCCTAGGTGACTACAGACCCAGACCCTTGGATCTTAAGAACAATGAACAATCCTCCCAACACTTGCACCCCCCCTTTCCTGGGAAATGTTGGATAAAAAGCCTCACCAATTTGCATAGGTGACCACAGACCCAAACCCATGGATCTGAGAACAATGAAAAAGCATTCAGTTTTCTTACAAGAAGACTTTTAATAAAAATAGAAGTAAGTAGAAATAAAGAAATCCCCCCTGTAAAATCAGGATGGTAGATACCTTACAGGGTAATTAGATTCAAAAACATAGAGAACCCCTCTAGGCAAAACCTTAAGTTACAAAAAAGATACACAGACAGAAATAGTTATTCTATTCAGCACAGTTCTTTTCTCAGCCATTTAAAGAAATCATAATCTAACACGTACCTAGCTAGATTACTTACTAAAAGTTCTAAGACTCCATTCCTGGTCTATCCCCGGCCAAGACAGAATATAGACAGACACACAGACCCTTTGTTTCTCTCCTTCCTCCCAGCTTTTGAAAGTATCTTGTCTCCTCATTGGTCATTTTGGTCAGGTGCCAGTGAGGTTACCTTTAGCTTCTTAACCCTTTACAGGTGAGAGGAGCTTTCCCCTGGCCAGGAGGGATTTCAAAGGGGTTTACCCTTCCTTTTATATTTATAACAATGAGTTTTACAGAATTAAATAATGAGCTCTGTATAACTTTTACTTTTGTGTTTAATAGTTTATTTTGTTTCAGTTAATGTCTTTCTTCTAGTTCTCACCTCTTTGATTTTTACTCTTTTCTATATATACAATAAAGTGTAATCGCCAGTTAGAAAAACTCCTGCTTAACCAAACCTCAGTAATATCCATGAGGTTGTATTGTACTCTGCACTATATTCTGGTTTTCTCACATCTGAACCAGCTGGGTAGGGGAAATCTTCACTCCAGGTTCAATAGTGAAGAGGGAGGATGTGAGACAGTTTATAAAGGTCCAGTAGTAGCCATCAAACCAGAACTACCTCAATAAACCAGGACTTTGGGTCACCCTGTGTTATTCTCTCACAACTAATGGTGGGCTCCATGTTGAATAAACATACAATTAGTGAGACATGTTTGTGTTTGGGTAGGCCTTGTGCTACTTTGCCCTAAATTCAATATCTTGTGCCAAGTTATTCCTTTATTAGGTTACAGGGTTGTGCAATCCTTTCTCATTTAATAGGTAGTTGGTTAAGAGTTCTTGGAGCCAAAAGTGATTGGCCAGCTGGTGCGGGAGAGTGTAGAAAACAACTTTAGAGCAAATGAGTGTTCTTCTTTTCGTATGTTAGAAATGATGGACCTGATTCTGCTCTCAATTATACTGGTTTCAAACTGGTGTAACTCCACTGATTCCAGGCATTACTCCAACTTACACATGTCAATGTGCAAGGAGGATCAGGCCCAATATGTGACTTTTTGAAGCTTGCTATGTTAACGTGAAACATAAAATGATTCCCTGGCTGGATGTGCCTTGCTAGGACAAGTACTGTAGTACATAGAAATACTAGTATAATGCTTTTCAAACTGTGGCCCAGAGAACTGGTGATATGGGGAACAGTTGCTAGTCACATGCTGCTGGTTGTGCCTCTTTCTTTATAGCCTTTCTCTACAGATGTCCTGGCTCTTGAGTGAAGTACATGTGTTCCAGCAGCAGCTGTAGAAGAGGAGGTCTAACCTAGCACCTTTCACGAGGGGCTCTTGCAACCCCAAGAGGAGAACAGGACATGAATACATAGGTCTCAGGGGGACTAAGACAGCCAGTAGACACAGTCTTGGGGCCAGTAGACACAGTCTTGGGGCTGGAGGCCAGGGCTTCATCAGTGAGACATGACAGGAGGGTGGAGGCAGAAAGCAAGGGCTGAAAAGTGATGAAGGAAAAGCAAGTGACTGGACAGGGAGGGGATGCTGCGGAACAAGGAAGAGAAGTATAAGTGACTGGGTGGAGGGGGGGAAGCACCAGGTAGTAGGGTAGAGAGGAAGTGTTGGGTAGCAGGGGCAGGGAATAGCAGGAGAATAGGCAGAGAAAAGGCGCTGGGAGCAGGGGAGACTGGAGTAGACATGCGAGGCAGAGGAGAGAAAATTAAACAAAAGTGAGATAGCGGGGTTAGTTTGGGGGGAAAGGAAACTGATTTGATTCTGAAGTTTCTGTAAGTTCAGTAACTCACCAATGCCAGTACTGGCCACACGGCCAGTGAACAGGATCGGGATGGGAGTGCTGAGAGGGGACGTGGTCCTTGAGACAGTTTCTCTCTGAAGAAGTGGGCCACACTATAACATGTAGTAAAGCTGGCACAGGGGACACAGAAGGGCAATTTCACACACCCATCATGTGCCAACTCTGGGAAGGCCTCCTTGGGCAACTCCCATTAACTTCAATGGCAGCTCCATGTGTGGGAGGCCTGCAGGAGCCAGCTGTTAACTGCAAGGGCTCAAACAGAAATTTGAAAAGAAAAACCAAGAATGGGTCAGTCATTTGTATTCTAAATGTAAATGTCAAGGACGAACTGGTGCAGCCTGCCCCAAACCCACCGGCTGCAGAAACTCACGCTCTGTGGTTCAGTTCCTATGCTTCTGGATTGAAAATCACCTTTAATGCTTGTTCTTGGCAAAAACGAGGTCCAGGCTGCACGATCCAGCTCTGTGACCTCATGCACGTGCTAGGCTTCTCTCCAGATGCTTGCTTGCTGCCAGGCTTTAATTTGAAGCAACAGATCCAACCAGCAAAGCAGAGTGTAATAGTTCCTCATGGAGAGTCACAGGAGAAATGTGGCATAGACAAAGGCTGTGCAGTGAGATTTTTGATTGGCTTCGCCTGCTATTTTCTAACCTGTGCCTCAAGCAGCATTTCATTACCTGAAAACAGCCAACCCAGCTGCTGTGTGAGGCTCTCTAAGGCTCCAGTGCTGCGAATGACTTCACAGGGGCAGATGGAGTCTGTTGGCTTCCAGGAGCCTTCAGCAGTTACTTTCCCTCTGATTCTCAGCTGAGCAAAGCTTTTCAGAAAGAAATCTCTTCCCCCTTCACCTCCCTCCCAGCTCCTGACAAGTTATACTGATCTCCTGCCTGCACCAGTTCTCCTGGGGGTATTTCAATACATCATCTCAGATTGATTTGAGATGTGAAATACTAATCATCCTTCTGCTTTTGAGTATGATAAGGTGACATCAGTGTCTGGCTAGCCCAAGAGAGATTAGGTATGTATGCCTCTTAGCTCGGATTGTCCAAAAGAGCAGAGGATTTTAGAGTCAAAAGAGCTAGTGTGAATTACCTTTCTGACCTGCTTGGAGGGTTCGTAGTGAGAAAGTATGTTCAACATTTGCTTGTCCTGGCTTCAAATGCCCAATAAGGTGTTTCCAAAGATTACACAGAAATATTCCTGATATGGCGCCCTCAAAACTTCATGTCAAACCCAATCCTGTGCATCATCCAGCGCCCTCAGCTTCCACTGATTTGGGTGTGGGTTGCGCTCAGTACCTTGCAAGGCTGGGCCCTGTATAAGCAAACTAAGGTGGCTGACAGTCGTAGCAAGATAACAAAAGGAGGCACTTCTGATGCAATTTGTGTGGGTATTGTAAACTGCCCGGACACTCAGCAGCGATCAGTTGGATCATACATGAACTGTCAGGTGCCTTCATACTAGGAGGAGCTAAAGGTTTCTGAACCATCTCAGCCAATATGTCACGTTTTAGGAAGGTGAGGAACTCTGAGAGGAAGAACATAAGCAACTTTGTACAACAAAGATGATAGGTGCTTCTGGGTGAAGAGTTCTCATTGACAAGACCTTTTTTACAAAGCTAAAGACGGCAGTGCAGTCTTACTAACCTGAGAGGATTTGACAATAGGCAGCGATTTGACGATCATTGCTAAGAGCCAAATGCCTTTCAGGCAATGTGAAAAAAGGTAAATCAGGGATGAAAGTCCTTCTGTCCCTTCATTGGTTACATGAAGACTGAATAAATGACAGTGGGAAAGCCAAAGAAAAATGAATCACTTTAATTCCCCATTTGTCAAGAGATTGGATTATCTTTCCTTACATTAATTTGATGTCAAGGCTTTTTTTGTTTATTGTATAAATATTTTTCCAGTAGGGCTTGTCTTTTACAGGATGAAAAATATCAGTGGTGCAAAAGTGATTGATTTATGGTTAAAGACACTTTGGAAAGTTTTCGGCTCATTTTCCTTTGATTTCCTAATTCTCAAATTCAAAGGGAAAAAGCTGGGATTTGGCATGCAGTTGTGAAAGGAAAAAAGACACTCAGTGAAAGGATTAGACTACAGAGAAAAACGTGCAGAAATCTTGGACCTTAGAGGATCAAAGAATGTGACAAACTTGTTCTTGCTTTGCTGTTAGGCCCTATGGGCCAAAATGTGCCTTGATTCATTTATACCCAAAGGAGGGGAACGGAGAAACAAAAATAGCTCCAAAAGTTTCACTTCAGTGGATCTTCTGGGTCTCTCTCTCTCTCTCTCTCTCTCTTTTTCAAAGGAAATAAATAAAATAGGACTAGTGCATACTAACTCCGCAGTTCTTGGGGCTCAACGGGGAAGTTCCAAGAAAGTCAGATGCTACACTGCTCCTCTGGCCCTACTTCCTTCCTTGCAGCATGGAATAGCTATAGAAGCCATTCTACTGTTGGTCATTTTGTGCCTGGGCAAAATCTACCACACTGATTGGATGCAGGTACAGGGCCAAAGTTAAGGTTGCTTACAGAAGCATTAACCTAGGTAGACCTATCCACCGCTGAAGGGGAGGACACCATGGATGGTACTGTCCTCCTGAAGGGTGTCAGAGAAATGCACAGTGTCATTGTCAAACCATGCAAATTTTTGGCTCCACTGAAATGGGGCTCTCCTCAGCATGAGTAAAGGTGGCAGTCTCAGGCCCATGGGCTACCATTAAAATTGGGATTTTGTCAGTCACATGCTCAGCTAGTAATCTCTGATCTGTTTTTAGCTCCATAGTGCTACAAGCAATAATGTAACTATGCAATCCCAAGAACTGCATCCCAGAACACCCAAGTGTTGCAGGCCAGCCTGTCAATAGAAGGCACTTGGAAGCACCACCTTCCCAACTCACTCCACTATCTGCTAACTGAATTGGCAGCAGCTCTGAGCAGTACTGCTGGAAGACTCCCAGCAGCCCTGTAATATGCTCTCAGATGCCTCACCGCCTTCAACTCCAGCAACTCCCCCTGCCAGCCCCTGTGCCTGTAACTCTCTTCTCCCTCACCTACAGCTCAGGTTACTACAAGCCAGTACAAGCTCCTTCCCCGTAGAGCTCCCTCCCATCCTCTGGCCCCATAGGGGCTGGATGGAGCCCTGAAAGTGTTGCAGCTGCCTATTGTGGCAATGAACAAGCTCAGAGGGCTAGATTCATCTCTGTGCCAGAGCATAGCCCAGCACAGGCAGCTTAATTTCCCATATCCTTGAGCTGCTTGGGCCCTGGGGCAGGTTAGGCTAGAATAGCCCTAAAGGCTGCCTTAACTCATGGCACTGTACCTGTGTCTGGAGAATCCCAGGGTATTCATGGGAGTCCAGGGCCAGCTGTATGGTGGTCCTTTGCCTGCACACCTAGTCCAGCCCCAGCTCTCCTCCCCAGCCTCCTGCCTGCAGGTTCATCTTCTTAAGAGCCCTGTTTCCAGGGATGACTTCTGCCCACAGCTGCTTGGGGATCTCCAAGGAAAAAGTGATACAGAGGTAGGCTATTGTGACATGCTATACCTCAAAATAACACCCTGTAAGCCCTGCAAAGTCATCATTGGTATATTGTGGTGATGTTTAATACAAAGTATGCTTTGTAAGGTACCATATGAAAGGTCATGATCTGCTGCAACTCATTGTTCTGCCAAAATATGTATATCACAGGGTGTACTAAATGATGAGATTTTGCTGTATAGTTGCTATTGAAATACGTTATGAAAATACGTAATACAAAGGTGGTGACCCACACCCAAATGGGTGCTAGGCGACCATCATGAGCCATTGACCAGCAGGGGAATTGTAAATAAGAGATTTACAATTCTATAAGACACAGTTATGCAAGCACCACACAATGGGGATTGCTCAACTCTGTGACTCAGCAAGGCCCACCAGGACATATCTGGGCCCAGTATCTTCTCTGGTACAGAAATTGAGCATATAAAATAAGGCACAATGGCACCAGGCAATCACCTCTCACCTCCTCCACCTTCTCTGAAGGCAACAAGAGCTCTGGGAAGACAAAGATTTTGAACTGAGGAGACTCGTCCGAGGCCGAGAAGGAAATTCAGCCTGTGTATTAAGAACTATAACTACCTGCAACATCCAGTGGGGTGAGAAAAGCTGTTTGATTCAAATCTCGCATAGTCTGAAAGTTTAGGATTCAGAATGAGTGTTTACTTTTTATTTTCTTAGGTAACTATCTCTGACCATTATATCTACCACTTATAATCACTTAAAATCTATCTTTCTGTAGTTAATAAACTTATTTTAATGTATTCTTACCAGTGAGTTTATCTAATGTGCTTGAGGACTCTGCTCAGATTACAAAGGCTGGTGTATGTTCGCTATCCTTTGAAAAAGGGGTAAACTAATTAATGAGCTTGCATTGTTCAAAAGAAGGTCGTGAGCAGTGCAAGACAGTACATTTCTGGGGTGCAAGGCTGGGTGCTGGGGGACGGGTTGCTAGTGTCTCCCTCTGTATAGTTCATGAGTGGCTTAGGCTTTGTGTCTACACTACCAAGTTTTGTCGAGAAAATTTGTCAACACCCAAAAGTCGACAAAACAAAAATCGCCAAAGGAAGTTCACACTTGCTCCCTCTGTCAACAGATCTGTGCACATTGTGGGCACCATCATCGACAGTGTGAATAATGCACCGTGGGTATGTATCACACAGTGCAGTGTAGTGGGAAGGTGGAGCTGATCGCTTCGCACCTTGCGAGGATTCCCTCTGAGTTCTCCCACAGCCTCCTCAGCTGCCAGGAGCAGCATCATGAGTAGCTCTGTGAACTCTCCATGCTGAGGAATGTCAAAGCAGCGCAGCAGTCTCTCCTCCCCTTCTCCCTGCAACACCAGACTGCCTGCCACTGTGTTCCTAGTGCAGGGCAGAACAGGAGCATTTGCTCTTTGTTCCCCAAAGGGAGCAGCACACTCAGCTGTCAGATACTTCCTGCAGCTTTGAAAGGGGAGGGGCACATGCCTGCAGGGCAGCAGAGATCAAAACCCTGAGCAGAGGGATCAGTGGGATATTGTGGGATACTGGTGGAAGACAGTTCTGTTGACAAAACAAACAACAGTGTCTCTACTTGCTCTTTGTCAGCAATAAAGGGAGGGGAAAAGAAAAAAGTCTCTCGTGGGGTGGAAGTTTTTTATCACTGAAACCAGGCGTTTTTCCCGACAAAAGTCTCATTTCAGTGTGTACGCTCTCACTGTTCTGTCGCCAAAAGGCAGTTTTTGGTGACAAACTTGGTAGTGTAGACAAAGCCTAAGAGAGCATTCATGCAATTTAGCTGGATGTGTCTTTGTATGCAGATGGCTGAGTGATAACGGCACCTGGAGAGGTTTAAGGCTTGTCTCTAGCAAAGCATTGTGAGAGACAACCCAGGCTGGAGAGTTAAGGGAGCACAGTGGTCCCACAGTTCCAGGTTGTATCCCTGGGATCCTGTCACAGCTGTAGCTTCTTTTCTTCAGGATCTCACTGGGTCAGAGGGAAGGAAGAATGTGGGATTCCTCACCCTAGCCTGTCCAGTCTCCACCCTTGGACCAACAGAAAATGAAGCAGGCCCCCATCTTGTATACGAGGGAGAATGATCTATGGACCGGGGATCCAGAAAGTGGGGGAAGACAGTAACAATAATCTAGGCCATTGAGAGAACTAGCTAATTTGTGACTGGATTTGACATATCTCTGATTATCTGAGTAATTAGCTGTGATAAATTTTCCAACGGGTCTATACCATTGCTTTGTTAAATTTTTAGTATTCTTACTTTTGTCTACATTTAAGAAAACTGGGTCTAAATTTTTGATTCAAGATTAAATGGGCCTGACTGGATATTTTTAAACAGGAACATTTCTCATTACTACACAGAACACAGCAATTATATTTGGGAAAGTCTAAAATAGACTGATTATGACAGTATTACATTATAGAAATATACTTAAATTGATTTGCTGTGAACTTCATCTGCTACCCAGAGAGCAAATAAGTTCTAGTTTGAATAAATTTGTACATGGGTTGCCAAATTTGAGAAGAATGCCCACTCATTTTTGTTCAAAACAGCAGAGATGTGGCCCAAGTTTCTGCAAATGTATTACTTTTTTTATTCATGTAATGATGAAGTTAGTATTTACCACTAATTATATTTTGTGGAACATTCCCATTCATATGGAATAAAGATCAACTAGAATCATCAGTCCCTCTCTGGTACAATATGCTGTGAAATATGTTGGCACACCAGGGAACATAGAAAGGGGAATTCCAGTCCTACCTCTGAATTGCTTGCCTTTTGTGGGTTTAAACCACATGTGGACTCACCAAATTTCGGCCTCTATGGCGCTTTTGCAACCAAACTATAAACCTGGAAAGTAGGGGTTTATAATGGAAACACAGATAGACTCTTAACCATAGCACATAGCTCGCATGAACAGAGAGTACAATCACAGGCTTGCAACATAGTTTCAAATTATTCTATTGAATTACATAAAGGGCTATTATTAGTTCCCGTCATCCTTGTTATTTATAGCGGTTTGCAGTGATTAAACTCGCTAACAACTTTTGTCTAGAAGCTGCTTAGCATATCAAGATTTTTCAAACATTGTAATTTGATATATAAAAGAGATAATGTTTATGGAACAAAACAGTGTACCAAGACAATAGTTTCCTGCTGCCAGTTTAATGCTGAGAGGCTGTTGATTTTTGTGATAGTGACTTTATTTTTAGGAAGAGATGGACTCTGGGCCGAATGGCTGATGTAGCCTCTGCAGAGTGGTTCTGTGGCTAATCTTTGCTTTTGGGGAGTCCTGACCCTTATGCCCCCATTAATCTGGGCAGAAACCAGGCTAGTATATATATATACTATATA
The DNA here is from genome assembly GCF_965140285.1 of Lepidochelys kempii. NCBI lineage: Eukaryota > Metazoa > Chordata > Testudines > Cheloniidae > Lepidochelys > Lepidochelys kempii. The sequence goes on from NC_136382.1 coordinate 64,782,802, forward strand.
TATATATATAGTATACTATATATATATACATACTTTATTCAATGAAAACTGTAAGGCAAATTCAGGCTGGCAGAGTGCAACTACTCAAAGTAGAATTTGGTCAGGCCACCAGGTTAATGTCCACTTTGACATATATATATATGTGGACATTAACCTGGTGGCCTGACCAAATTCTACTTTGAGTAGTTGCACTCTGCCAGCCTGAATTTGCCTTACAGTTTTCATTGAATAAAGTATGTCACGTACTGCTTTATAGTGCCATTCAGTGTTGCTGCACACTGCTAAGCAGCGTCCACGTTTCAGTCCCAGAAGTGGGAGGAGGAAGTAAGTGCACTGGGTCTGTTTGTGTATTGCCCATAGTACAATAGTCTACAATAGTACAATAGTACATAGTCTCTCTCTTTCAGAGAGAGAGACAAGCACACTCTTCAGTTCCCAGTGCTGCAAAGATCATCTTGCATCCTAAACCTACAGATTTGTAGGGGAGCAAGTGGGTTTCATTACTCATGATGGGTGTATTGTCAGGGATTTCAGTTTTAGCCTTACTTGTCTTTTGTGAAGTTACATAATATTTTAGGAGAATTACAATTTTGGGATCCATTTTTTGCTATCAATATCAGATTTTTCTAGAAGAGAGGTGTATATTTTTAAGTAGGTAAGCCAACTTTTATAAGAAAAAGAGTATGCTCTTTGACAGCCATCCAGGAAAAAGATCCTTGAAGACTTTCATTGTATGTTTATACAGTGCCTTGTAAAGTGGACCCCCCCCCAACCTGGTTGTAGCCATTAGTTGCCATCACAATATAAAGGTTTAATATAAATAATAACAATCATAAGGCCAAATTCTCCCCTTGGATGTACATGTGTATGCTCTGGGCACACATGAATTTTGCCTTTCTGAGCCCTCTGGTGCTGCTCCTGTGACCTCATCCAATGCCCACTGCAATCAAAGGAAAAGCTCCCATTAACTGCAGTGGGTTGTGGATCAGGCGGTTTATATTCATGTTGCTGTGAAATGTCACTTCTGAGGAAGTAGGCCCTTCCACAGGAGAGGAAACCAGCTCATGCAAATTTCAGCACTTGTCTAATAGCAGGAGTGAAGAGGATCTGTTCACGTTGGAGAGACTTTTGTTAATCACATCTGTGCTGGTTAAACAGCATATCCTTTAGTCAATTAAATCCTAATTTAAAGGCAGTTCATTGGTATATATTGTTCATTTACGTGCATTAACTACAACTACAGTGCAATTAAGTACATTAACTGCAAGTCAAGTATATCTGAAACCGTATGGGATAGAGGATTACCTCAAACTAATGAATGACACTAAACTTTAAGAGCTTTAAATATTGCACTTTGATGTCACAAAGGATTTGGTTGTTTTATCCACACAGGGGATTAAGGCGAAGTGACAAAGGCAGATCAAGTACTGGTAGCACATAGTATCACATGGAAAAGTCTGACTTGGTACCCTTGGACGATATTTGCAGTTGGAGTGTACCTTTCTGCTGTATGTGTAAATAAAATAAACAACTGGAAAGCAGTCATGGTGAGCCTCCTATCTGGTAATATCTGGAGTTGAGATAGTGAAATTTACATATTTATTATGCATTTCTCTAGGACCTACCTCAAGGCACTGGTTGCTTTATATCAAATCTTCCTGAGGACTATGTCATAAAATCCACATAGGGCTTCACATTTAGATATCTTGTTTGTTGAAAGACTAGATGTCTTGTGTAGATAGGGCAATTAGGGCTGCTGGTGTGGAAGCATCTTACATAAGAATGGCCATATTGGAGGAGACCAATGATCCATTTAGTCCAGTATCCTGTCTTCCAACAGTGCCCAGTGCCAGGTACTTCAGAGGAAATGAACAGAACAGGGCAATTTTGAGTGATCCATCCCATGTCATCCAGTCCCAGCTTCTGGCAGTCACAGGTTTAAGGACAACATAAGAATGACCATAATGGGTCAGACCAAAGGTCCAGCTATCCCAGTATCATGTCTTCTGACAGTGGCCAATACCAGGTACCCCAGAGGGAAGCAAGTGATCCATCCCGTTGCCCATTCCCAGCTTCTGGCAAAAACCAGATCATGGGGTTGCATCCCTGATCATCTTGGCTAATAGCCATTGATAGACCTGTCCTGCATGAATTTATATAATTCTTTTTTTAATGTAGTTATACTTTTGGCCTTCACAACATCCCATGGCAACTGTGGTTGTGTGAAGAAGTACTTCCTTATGATTGTTTTAAATCTGCTGCCTATTAACTTCACTGGGTGCCTGGTGATATGTGACGAGGTAAATACTTTCTTATTTGCTTTTTCCAAACCATTCATGATTTTATAGACTTCTATCATATCCCCCTTAGGAGTCTCCATTCTAAACCCCAGTCTTTCTAATCTTTTCTGAAATAGAAGCTGTTCCATACCTCTAATCATTTTTGTTGTCCTCCTCAGTACCTTTCCCAATGCTAATATACGTTTTTTAAGATGGGGTGACCAGAACTGCATGCGGTGTTCAAGGTGTGGGTGTACCTTGGATTTATATAGTGGCATTATGATAGTTTCTGTCTTATGAGCTATCCTGTTCCTAACATTTTGGCTCCCACTGCATATTGAGTGGATGTTTTCAGAGAACGACCCACGGTGACTCCAAGATCTCTTCCTTAAGTGGTAACACCTAATTTAGAGCCCATCATTTTGTATGTGTAGCTGGGATTATGTTTCCCAATGTGCATTACTTTGCACTTATCAACACGGAAGTTCATCTGTCATTTTGTTGCCTAGTCACCCAGGTTTGTGAGATTCCTTTGTAACTCTTCGCAGTCAGCTTTGGACTCACACATTGGGGTTCTCAAACTGTAACCCATGGATCACTGGTCGTCTGTGAAGAGCTGGCACGTCACATGGTGTAGCTCCTCCTCCTGATTTTCAACACATGAAGTGTAAGAGGTGGAGAAGGAGACTGGGTGGCAGACAAGCATGTGCAGAGAAGCAAGGGGAGAGAGGGAAGAGAGGGACAGAAGAATCAAAGTAGACAGTGGCTTAATGGTTTTCAAAGCAGGTCAGGATGTTCACTGAATTAAGGACAGTTCCATATAGAGAAACACTTTCCTGATACTACTTTTTTGTGCAAGCAAGTGCTGCAGTTGCCACAAAGGTGTTATGGGTAAAGCGGAGGTGGTCCATTAAGTTACGATTAAAAAGGAAGGTAATCTGACCATTGAAGACAGGACAAATTGTTTGTGAGACCCTCTGTAACAGGATGGTCTGCCCCTTTAAGGGTCTGGGGGCCTGGGCTGGCCAGCCCTGTTCAGTCATCAGACCCAGCTGGGAAGGGAATAAGTGATTATAAAAGCTGGCAAGGGCTCAGTTGAGGGGCTGCTGCAGAAGGGCAGTTGGAGGAGGGTAACTCCTAGGCAGATGGCTTGGAGAAGGAGGACAGAGGAGTAGCAGGAGGGAGATGAGCTCCTGCAGTAGGCCCTGAAGCAGGAGGCACTGAGAGAGGCAATGCAGAAAAGCCCTGGGGACTGTAGGCCAGGCTGGGCAGAGGAACAGTTTTGTGTTCAAGGTTTTGCCTGCATTCTGCATGGAGAAATAAAAATGTGGCTTGAAAGAGACTGTGGGTGTCACAGTGGGTACATCTACACCGCAATAAAAAAACCCCTGGCACGGAGCCTCAGAGCCCCAGTCAATTGGTCTCCAGCATGAGCCTGAATGTCTACACTGCAATTTTCAGCCCTGCAGCCCGAGTCAGCCAACCGGGCTAGCTACAGCTGAGCTGCAGAGTTTTTACTGCAATGTCGACATTCCCCAGTGAGTCCTTCACAGGCTGGGGAAACAGGCCAACACCTTACACACACACAATTAAAAAGTGTGCTTCCCGCTAGAAAAGAGTTTGAGAATCCCTGCCTTACATCTCCCTTGAGTCTTTTCTCTCTAACAATCCAAAAACTAGGGGGAAGGGGGCAAGTAAGTAACTGAAAGAGGCAAGATAGTAGTGGCCAAAATGTGCTTCCCCTTTACCATTTTTACTTGAGCTGTGATCTGAAGAGTAACACTATTCTATTCACTGCACAAAAGAAAGTTAAGGACAGATATTTCAATTAGACATTGAAACCTGTTCTATCACAACAAGACTACATTGTCTAAAGTGGCTGGCAATTTTGGATCCTCCCATTTCTGGGAACCCACAAATTAATGCTCAGTAGAGCTGATCACCCTCAATCCCAGCCTAAATCAATGTGCATTTCGAGTGTACTACATTCTAGAAAGACTGGACCAATGTGTCTCCTAGCTGGGCACTCCAAAACTTTGGGAGACCCATGACCGAAATGTGATATATCAAAAGACACTGTGCAATTCTTCTGCCCCAAGCAAGAAAGAAGCTATTTGGGGCTCTGAATTCCCCGGAAGAATTTAGTTGTTCTGCAATCAGGGCTGTGGCAAATGCAAAAATGTCAATTTTTCAAGATAGCCTTTCATTGGTTAGAGCTACATACGACATAATGTGTAGAGGGTATTTTAAACCGTGCATGAAGGTGCAGCAAACCTTTGAGCGGGCTGAGTTTAGCATCCCGGAAATAATCATGCTGTGTAGTCGAAAGCTATGTAAACATGATAAGGTATTGTATTCTGTTTCTGATGCGTTATCAGGCCTTTGCGGGATGGTGTTAGTCTCAGGACTGAAACGCAGATCTGACCTATAGTGCTCTTATTGCTCATTGGAACGTCAGAACCCCTTGCACCGCACTGTTTCTGACACACTCCAAAAGCCTGTAACTGACAGCTCCAGCAACACGTAGGTTCTACTAGTACTGTATAGAACAATACAGTATGATTTGCAGAAGTGAACACAGCCAAACATATTGACTTTTATTGAAAAAGAAAAGAATGCAGCATTTTGGCAGTTTTATGATGACATGACCAGATCCCCACAAACTCCTGGCAACAACGAGGAGTACACGATGTTCTGGAAAATCAATATATAGCTTGCATAGAGGATCCTGATGAGAACAGTCAGTTATTTAGGTTGGAAATCGCTTATTCCCAAAGTCATAAAACCCTTCATTACAGGGGCTGGAGGTACCCATGACAAGGAAGGAACTGGGTGTGACCTAGGCTCAGCTTCATGTCTCAAGAAATCTTTGTGTTTGTTTGTTTTTCTCAAGTGAGCTTGCAGCCAGGGCAACTTGCAGCATATTATTATTGAAATTGCCCTCTCCTCTCCTGTTGGTGGGGAAATGCAGGGTGATAGCATGAGCCATGCTCCCGTTTCCTAGTTTAACCCATCAAACTTTCCCTTCCCCTACTCCACAGTCTTTTGAATCTTCCACCCCACACACAAACCCCCACAACCCAGAACAACATAACACTCAACAAGAAGAACGAAGCCCCTCAAAGTCTTCCATAGGCTTAATTTATGATTCCATCTCTAAAGTGCTATTTGAGGAGAGGAGACACTAACCAGTCAAAAGTAGAAGAGAATCCGTTCAAGCTTGGATTTTCAAAGTTGCATAAGGAAGTTAGGAGTCCAGCTTCTAGGAAAATTCAGTTGGAACTGGGCACCTAACCCCTTTCTATTTCCTTGATAACCCCAGCCTTAATTTCCTGGCTGGCTGAAAATTTCTGCAGCCCCATGGTTTAATACTAGTGTGAGCCTCAGGCCACATTTCCCCTCTAATTTCGGAAAAATGCAGTGCAGTTTTTCAGGCGCAGCTAATCCCCTCTCCCATACACCATCTCAGTCGTCAGCGCAGCCTGCTAATCACTTTACACACACAGAGCCGTTAAAGAAAAAGATGTACTATGCAGAATGAGCCTGCTGTTCAGCCAGGTGTTTGTTCATGTGCCTGGAAAAATTAGCAGTTCCCAGAAGCTGAGTTTACTTTCTTAAAAGGGAATATAGGTTCACTCATCATTACAAAAAACACATTCAGGCAAGCTCTTAAACATATGAGCCTTCCAAGCAGGGATCCAGGTACAGAGGAGTGTAGTAACAGTTACCCTACTGAAGAGTCTCTCGTCAACACTTCTTATAGAAGGGTTAGTCTGGTTTAAAAAGGGGTGGGGAGGGGGATTGTGATAATGGAAACCTAGTACTGCCATTAGCATTGTCAATTAATATTTTATATTCCCTTGAAGTGCCTTTTGAGGAAATCAGCCTTCATTACCAGAGGTTCTCCACCACAAACACGGCAAACCAAGTACCTCAACTGACAGCGACAGCATCATAAGCAAGGAAAGCACAGTTAATGTGGGGAAATCTGGGGGAATAAACATTGATTCAGAGTCCCAGATCAAATGGGCATGTAGATTCCAGCACACACAGAAGTTCTATTACTCAAGCCAAATTTCTGATATCCTTACTCCAACTCTGCAAGTTAATTTAATGAAATCAATGGGAGCATTTGAGGAGTAAAGTACTATTCAACATTAGTGAGGGTATCAGAATCTGGGCCTTAATGTTTGTGTGCTGCTTTGAAAACAATAAGTGCTATGTAAGTGTTCAATATTATTAATATTCTCACCCAAGGGTCCAGGAAAGGTGGCAAATAATGTTTTGAGGCTCTGGTTCTTCAGAATTGCTAGTTCGATGGGGCTTGGATTTTAAGATCATTTACATTGCTCCGCCAGTGTTCTGCCAAGTATTTTTGGCATCAGCCAGCTAGGTTCTTTCGTAGCTGAGTGAACCCAGTCAAAATTGGCTGGCAGAAGGCAGGACTTTTCAAAATTTATTGTGCTCCAATCAGAAAGCTGCTGAACGCTGCGCTTCTCAGAAAAGTGCTGCCCTTGTCCTTTTTAATGAAAGCTAGTTGGTATTCATTAGGAACAGGCCAGAGCTATTTCAGACACTGAAGACGGCAGACACAAATCAATAGAAAAAAATAACTTCTTTTTATTTACAAAAAAAATCCAAATATTGGATGCTGTAAACAAAATTCACAATCTGTTCCCTCTAGCACTGATGCAAACACTTCAGCTCTTAGAGTCTGTTTTCCATCAGCTCGTTTTCTGTCTGTGACAGAGCCTATAGTCAAAATGTTCCACAAGAGCAATCCAAGGAGCAATTTGCTGCAACAGGATGCCTCACAGAAGGCAACAGTTGTATGGAATTCTGAGGGAGATCAAATGTTCACAGCCTCCTACAGACTGCAAGAGTTTACAGTGCTTCAGCCAAGCTGTATTGAAATTTGCAGGCCTTTTTTTACTATTTACTTTGTTAGCAAGCCATTATTACAACAGCAAGATAGTACACAGATTTTCTTTCTTGCAGTGGAAATTGTCTGCTAAAAGAAAACCATACAAAAGAGTATACTCAAATAGATGCTGAATATGTCATTACATTTTCTTTCCTTTTCTTATATCTGCAGTTTTACCTAACACACTTCATTTTCTCAATGAAACAACAACAAAAAGCTTCTTTTGAACTGGAATGAGCCTCCAACATAATATGCTTCATATGCAGAACATTTAACAAGATGTATTTTTAAAGCACAAAATAAAAAAAAAAAAGCAGTTAGGAAAGATATGATGTGATCTCATTGGTGTTTCTACTTTCCCTTCTATTTTTAAGAGAAAGTTCTTACATTTGGTGGGTTTTATACATATCAGAAAATAATCTGATTTCAAACTTCTCACATTTCATTATATTTATATTAAAACAAGTGTAGCTCCCTGTTGATTAGCAATAAATCCAACTGTCACACAACAGTTTGCCTGTAATCAGGTCAACCTTTTTCATCAGTTCAGCATTTTAAAGGGGGTACTGTTTCTTCAGCAAGTTCTAAGCTGAAATGGCTGATTGGATGGGAAAGTGAAGCCTACACAGAATACCAAGAGCTTTTTTGCTGTAAAAGTACTAGTGTTCTGAAGCGAGAGAAAGAGAGCGAGAGAGAAAAAAAAAATCAGACTTTATGAAGGGGAAGGTGTGCAAACCACAGAAGCAATCCAGCTTTGAAAAGATGTTCTTATTTTACTCTTGGCCTGAACTCATGGCTCCTTCCCACCACTAACATCAGATACCTTTTAAACTACCAGCCACAGAGAAAACAAAGCCCTACCAGTTCCACCACTTGTTAATTTACATATGCAAAATACGTCTAATACCTATATAATATATCCAAAAACGTATTAAATATGTATCAAAATGTGCATGGTGAAAGGTGCGGTAGGCTGAGCCCTGCTGCGTGTACTACAAAATGAACAGCTGCTGTCAGTCACAAAAAGTAATAAAATTTCAGCTGAAGGAGGAAAGAAATCAAAACTTTTTAAAAAAAAGCAATGGAAAAAGGCTGCCCTCCAAAGGAAAAGTACATTGTCTCATGTATTATCAGTATTTTGTGGTTGAGGCACAGCTATAGATCCCAAAACCTCTTTAAATAGTGGATGACTCATTTATTTGCTGCAAATAGTTGTGGTAAGAGAGGACATACCACATTACCAGCTGATCCTATTTCCCCAGCCCTCCCCTTAGCTTCCGTTAGAAAACTCTTCAAACAGCTACAGGCAATGCTCTAGGTTTGACAAGTACATCTCAGTCTTGATCTACAGCTTGAAGTAATAGGCCATGGGAAACAAACCCTTCCTTTTCATAATTAATGAAGAAAAGCCTTCCCCTGACCAAAGAGAGAGAGAAAGAAAACAGCCAATGCGGAAGGGAGGAAGGGAAGGAAAGAGAAGGTGGGGACAAGGACTCCCAAGTAAACACATTGAGTGGCAATGAAATAGCTTTTACATTTCCTGAAGAACTCACAGGAAAGGTGCTTCAGTAAACAAGTCAGGTTCCTGTTAAATTTGCCGTCAAAGATAAAAGTACAAAGGGTGGCAAAAATAATCTTGTCTTAGTAGCTCTGTAATGACAAGGGGAGAACACACTTCCAGGATAACAGTTCCCTTTCCAAACACACATTTTTAAACATCATCTTCTTTTACCCGAAACTTAAATGATGCAGAAAATACTGCACTAGGATTTCAAAACCAGTCCTCCCCCAAGAGATGTTTCTGAAGTGAAAATAGTGAAACGGTCGATTTCTTCTCCTCCCCCTCCCCCCCCCCCGTCTCTTGGGCGAGGAAATGAAAGTGAAAGTTATAGTTCCAATGTAAAGTGATTCCATTTAAATAAAGTACAGTACTAAACTTGTAAATGCAGTGTGACAACCAGATCAAAGATGTTTAATATTTGCATAAAAATATATATATATAATATATATATAAAATATAATTTTAAGCAACCGTGCAACACTCTTAAAAAGGATTCATTTCACATTTACTAAATTCTAGTGGTCCTGGAATGCATAATGCATTCTATTAAAATATTTCTTTAAATATTAACAATTAGTGTTCAAATGACCAACTAATACAATATTCTTTAGCTGTCAGGGGGTTTAAATAACCTATCTTTGATCCACGTTCCACTGAATTATACATCATGGAGGTATGCAGTCACAAAGTTAGTGGGTTAAATGTCAAAATGGTATTACAGTACAAAATGTGAAAAAAGGCATCAGCTAATCAAATGTTTATCCATTTGTGGAATTATTATGGCTCACAGGCAACTCACTGAATTACTGTAATCTTTGTTCTTGCAACCAAAGACATTATTTGTATCCCACCTTAATCCTGACTGGTTCATTTACTGCAAATTCTCAGGTGTGGGTTATAAATTCACGGCAAGGTGCTCACTGTCCTATGACATCCTGTTGCAAACTGGAAAACACACAGTACTTTATTTAAACATTCCTTAATTGCTACATTTTCCGAGACCACATTTAATATATACATTGTGTATGCGCATGTGTGTGTATTTTTATATATACACACACCCGCGCACACACAAACATACACACACACACACGTACCTATGATAACATCACACTGACAATATTAACTTTATACAAGTATTTGCCAAGGAAAAAATAGGGCATTTTCTCCACCACTGATTCACAAGCTTGGTTTTTTGTTTGCTTGTTTTGTTTGTTTGTCTTCTTGTGTCCCTGATAAAACAAAATGCACGGTAAAAACCACAAAACTATATTTTTCTCACTTCAAATTTTCTGAAAGCATCAGGCACTTTTGATTAACATTGGTGTGTACAAATATAGTAAATTATTTTTATAGTCTACTGTATCTCCTTTGCTTGGATCACTTATTTGTGAAATCTTTGGTCCTTGAGCATATATTGTTTGCTACAGCTGTTTTTCTTGCATTTTCACATTTTTAAAATGTGAAGCACGCATGCAGCTGTAAAGAATGGACTGTATCATCATGTGTTTTTTCTGGTTTTATGATAACTCTACCAATCTCCTACTGTTCATTTGGAGCAAGCTGTTTCTGTTAAAGCATTCTATTCAAGCAAGCTATACATTCTACACGATCATTCCATAGACAGCACTTGTTGCAAGTCCCAAAGGCAGTAATTCCAATATACATTTTATTTCAACTTATCTCTGCTTCATGCCTCTACTTTTAACTCCTGAATATATGTAAGCAAATTGTTTTGTTTTTTGTATTTTTTTTTCATATTCTCCCTTTTGCAGATCCCATTCTAAAAAAAGGCTTTCCAACCTTCTCTATGCCAAAGCTATGGGAGCAGGTATTGCCACCCATATTGTCATCAAGCATTCCTCCCTTGTTTATTTCAGGGGAAGCTATTTGCTTTTAATGACAGGTCTCTTGTGCTCTGGGGTAGAATCCAATTATTTCTGCTTCTTTTTCTAGATCATGCTCACACAATTTATAAGAAGAACCACAAGCTTTACCAAACTTGATAGCTAGAGCAGATCATCATTGCACAAAACACCCCATTTTAAGGAGCATATCACCCCTTTCTGCTTGTTAGAAAATGTTCTCCCCACCAGGTGTATTAAAACTGTCCTTAATTGCAGGGCAACCAAGTCGAGTATGTGTGCTGCTGGCATGTGAATACCGGCTGAACCTGGGCAATATAGTAATTGCTAAAGTTGGCATCTGCTACATATGGGGCTGGCTGGTAATAGCAGGTGACATTGGCCACATTGGGGATGATATTTTGCTCAGCAAGGACACGGATGGCCAGCATGGTGATAAGATTTAGAGTCTGTCTCCTCTCATGTCCCATCAGGCACACTGTGCTCTCATTCACCACACCATGAAGGGTCATGAGATAGTCATACTTGCGGTCCTCTAATCCCACAAAGTGGTTCTGCAAGTAAGACTCCAACTTTCTTTGCTGTTCTCCAATGTCTGAGAAGTCAATGAAAAACCTGGAACACATGTATCTCTGAAGGGACTTAATCTCAGATTCTGAGGCAGCCCTAAAGCCCCTTACCAAAAGGTTGCAGTACTTAAGAAGGCCACCTCCTCTGATTTCTTCTGGGTTTCTGGTGGCAATTATCTTGTTGCAGAGGTGATCAAAGGCTTCTTGAAAATCCCCATAGACACTCTCACCAATGATGGTCGGGTGAAAAGTTTCAGTCATGGGATTCTCTGAGCATTCATAAAAAAGCAGAAGGGAGTCTAATTTGATTTGAAAAGAGTCTACACTGAACTCAAACTGCCTCCTCAGAGAATCCACAAACTTCAGCTCCACGTTTTTGCCACTGTTGTTGGACAAGGAGATGAGACTCCACCGGTCTGAATCATTGCACACTTTTACCATTTTCTGCACATAAGCTTCCTATAATTTGAAAGACAAAATGAACAGATGAAGAAACCAATACAAGCAATTCCCCTTCACAGACTTCATTTGCATATTCTCCCACCTCCACCCTGTGCCCGCTTTGTGCAAAGTATTTTAAGGATTCTGGATAAAAACTGAAGGAGACATATTTAACATAGGTGGTGGCACCATAATAGTTGCAAGGGGTGATGGGAGTGGTATTCCTTATGGGATTGTGCTATGTCAGGAACAACTTTTGCAACCATGTTTTTTTAAGCACTTCTAACCATTATATATATATATAGAGAGAGAGAGAGAGAGAGAGAGACACCTTACAAAATCGATTGCACACATAGTATATATGCACACACACTCGCTTTCTGTCTCACACATACAATCATTCCTGGGGATCTGAAAGATCACCATTAAAATATAATAAAAAAGCATTTCTATAAGCACCACGAAAATATATTTTCTACATTTTCAAACTAATCAAAGCTTGTACTTTCAGCACAGCTCCCCCAAAACACTCCCAAATTTTAAAAATGCCCCCAAAACCAGACAAAATAGGTATATGCTATTTGGCATAAGCTATTTAGCATAAACTATAATAAACTCAGAAAGTGAATCCTGTTCAAGACAAGAATTTCTGTTTAAAACAAGGAACTGTACAGCTTCTCCATCCGTCTGGGAAAAGTGCTCACTGCAAAGAGTATTTTTTCCCTGCAGATACATATAAATATTCAATGAGCTTAAGATACTTTTAAACTATGCTTCCCTCCCTCTGAGTGACTCTTAAAATGAGGCTCTGTAAACTCCAACTTTCTAAGTAAATGTAACCCAATAACCATAATGACAAAAGGGGAAAAAAAGTTCACTAATCCTGCCTGGCTCCTCCTCCTCATTAGCTCAGTATGTATTGCCGTTATCGCTTTGCTGCAAGTCAAACTCTCTTTGGTTTCGCTGGGGTTTAAAATGAGAGAAGAGTCACTTTTAAAGACATGTTGTAGGCGTCAATTTCATGACACCCTTGCCTCCCCCCAGCTCCACTGTTACAAAGTGCTCCTTCCCTTGGCTGTGTGTCTGGACAAGTCCAGGTTTACCTTGAGGGTAAGCGGGGTGATCTTCTCCTTGTTAACTCCGTCAGGTAAGAAATCCAAAAGGCAGTCCAAGACCACGTCCTTCACAGTCTGAAACTCGGCTTCCCCCTTGAGGTCTGCGCAGAAGATGAGGTCCAAGTCCTTGTAGCCCAGGCCACTGTCTTGGTGCAGGATGTGGCTGGCTGCCGAGCCGTTGAGTCGCACGTCTCGGACCCCAATGCACTTCTCCTCCAGGCGGCTCCGCACCACCTTCACGATCTGCCGGGGCTGCATCTCCAGCGTGGGGAAGTTGCCCCGGCCGTGGATGGGGATGGTCTCGCTCAGGATGCGATCCAAGCGCCGCACCTGTTCCCAGCTCAGCACGTTGCAATGAGGGTTCTCGCCGCAAGTGCCCGTGCAATGCCCACTACCGCTGCAGCTGGGGCTGCGGGCGTTTTCATCGTCAGCCATGGTCCGCAGCCGTTTCCTCTCGGGAGCCTGGTTGGTCCCTTTTGCGAGATGCCGCCTTGCTTCGCTCTTAACGGAACAGGAAAGCAAGCGGTGAGCGCGGGGTTTGACATGCCCAGTTAGACCCGCTCCGCTACTGCATCACAGCGGGGCTTTAGCGCTCACGGTCGCCTAACCGCCGAGCTGGCTGCGGCCCCCCGGCTCCCACCCACAGACGCGGCGCTTATAGATGCAGACCCCCGGGGATCCCACTCGCCCGGACGCGCACACGCAGCCCACCCCGCCCAAAGGAAGAGATCGCTCCGAGCTTTATCACCTGGGGAGAGACAGCCCAGTGGCGCTGCGCCTCTGCCCGGCCGCTATCGGCCCCGCTTTCCGCTTCTCCTCGCCCGCTGGCTTGCTCGGCGCCGGCTGCTGCGCTGCGCTGCGCTGCGCTGCTGTGGCCGCCCGCCCGCCCCGGGTGCTGCTGTCTCTGGAGCTTTCGTAGTTCTGCCCGGGAAATGTCCCCAGTAGTTTTTATATGGGGTTTCTCCGCTCTTCCGGGGCTCCGAGTTACACGCTCCCCACGCCCCCTTCATTTGCATGGACAGCCCGCTGCAGCCCTTGGCGAGGCTCCCCCGCCACGCCCACCTCATATGCATAAACAGCTGTTCTCGGCGCTCGCCGCCGAGCCTACGGTCGTTCCAGAACCGCCCTTCGCCCCAAGCCCTTCGCCCCAAGCCCTACCTCGGAGCAGGGGTGGCGGGGGGGAGGGGGGGGGGGTTGAGCAAAGCTGGAGCTACTCAGATCCTGCCACTGCCCCCAAAACTGTAGCGCGGAACGAGCAAAAGAATCCCCTGTCCAGCCATTGGTCCCCCACTAAAGCAAAATTCGGACCCTTAGGCATCCCACACCAGAAATGCTGTACTACCCGCATATGGCAGCTGGATCCAGTCAAAATTTGCCTCCTAATCCCCAAATGCGAATGCCTAAACAGATACTATGTGGAGCTGCTCCTACTTCGCCAAAAAAAATTCTAAACCTCGAGGTATCCCTGTAGAGGAGCGCCACAAAATGCCAAAGCTGGCACACGGAGCCTACAGAATCCACCCAGTTTTTGGCCCTTCCTTCCCAAATCCCCTCTGTAGCTACTTCTACTGCCCCGGCAAATGGGGACCGTGGTGCACCCACATATGTACGTGGATCCAGCAGCCTCTTATCCCCCTCTCCTCCCCCATCCCTTTTCTAGGAGACATCAAGTTTAGACATCATTTTACTGGATTCCTTGCGTTCGGTGAAAGCAGATTACACATCATCATTCTAAACAGAGCCAAAATGTATGCCATGACACTGAAATATAGCAGTGGACTGGTCGGTCAGATGGTGATGATCTCATTATTTGTGTTTTTAGCTGATCAACTCTTGACCGAGATTTTCAAAGCAGTCCGGGGAACTGAGACACATATCTTCTATTATCACATTTTAATGTGTGTAAATCTGCTGGACTTCTTAACACTCAGTGCATTGGATACATTAGCTAGATTGGACAGATTTATCTGAGGTAAAAGAATATCTCCCTTTGCTATTTATCTAAAAGGTGAAAAAATGGAAAAGCTGATGCACCCTCCTACATGAAAAATCCACTCTCCATTCATCCATTTTTTACCTTTTAGATTAGCAGCAAAGGGAGCCATTCTTTTACCTCAGACAGATCTGTCCAATCTAGCTAATGTATCCAATGCACTGAGTGTTAAGCAGTCCAGGAGATTTACAAACATTAAAATGTGATAATAGAAGATATGTGTCTCAGTTCCATGGACTGCTTTGAAAATCTCGGCCAAGAGTTGATCAGCTAAAAACACAAATAATGAGATCAGTACAATATAGGTTTGTGGTCCACATTTTGCTTGATCTGATAAGATTCAGGTGCCGTATATGTGTTTTGCATTGTTCCTGTACCAGGATGAGTTTGAGCGTGTATTTTTCTGGTTAAGTATGATGAAAATATGTGTCGTCTATTCTGATAGTACAACTTCGGGGCTTAAAAAAAAATCAAAACCGAAATGCTAGGATCCAGCAGGCTCCGGGTGCTGTCTTTGCGGTACCATTGAGCAGGGATGCATACAGGTGCGTTGGGTTCTGGGTTTTAGCGGCACTCACGCGCTATGTTAGGGTCCAGTATTTTTTGCTGCGGTAAGAGCTGAAAAACTTGTTTTGTATGGACGCAACAGAACTTGAGGGTTCAGGGCCAAAAACTGATTGGATCCATCAGGCTCTTGCTGCTGAATCCGGATTTTTGCAGCGCTCATGCTCGGTGGTGCATGAACTGCCGTCTTCCCTGCTCTCCCCCACCCGCGCAGTAGGAGACTTGGGGCCAAATATCGGCATGATCCAGGTATATCCAGTTTTATCTCTGAGAAGGATTTAACAATATAGATACAAACATTATACAAGAAGAGCAGAATAAAACGCGGATCACGCAGCATAGAAGAAGGCATATGAGTGCAGACAGGCAGTAGGTACATGCTACAATGTAAAAACTTCTTCCTTCGTTTGCACTGCCGCGAGGCTAATCTTCTCTTCAATTAAAATGTCTGGTAGGCTGCTTTAAATATTTGCGATGCTTTAAAATGGCTGGAGATGCGCCCTGAGTTTGCAATGGGTAGATGTATAAACAAGACCGTAAAAAGGAAACTCACTCTTTTATCTCTAGTATTATCTTCCGTGTGTGTCACCGAAGTCCACGCAACAGCTTCACCTGTGAGCTGCCCAATGTGGCTATAACTAGGGGCTCCTGCTACGCAGTTCCTCAGGCAGATCAATCGGACACATGTAAAGGGGCGTGGGCACGGGCTGACTGGCGCATGGCGGCAGATGTGGCTGGCACGTTCCTGGGGGATGGGCGAGGCGAGCAGCCGCTGGACCAGAGGGAGCTGGACGGGACAGAACGTCACAGGTCCGGACGTTCCAGCAACAGCTGCTGGGCGATTCCGAAGGGCTGGGCTGTGCGAAGGGCCCCGCCAATCACCGCCGGCGACGGCTTCTCCTTCCCCTCGGCCCCTCAGGGCTAGGAGCCAATGGGGTGAGCGTGGGTAGGAGGGGCGGTGCCAGCTGCGTGTGAATGGGCTCTGTGCGCTCCCGGGCTGCGGCGCGGGTAGGGGTACCCACGCACAGAAGGGCTGGCTCTTTGCAGCCGCTCAGCCCCCGGGTAGCTTCGTCGCCCTTACGGTATTAGCAGCGGGGGAGCAGGCGGGAGAGAGCGCGCACAGCGCGGCTGCTTCATGCAAGCCCAGGGGGTTTCTGCCTCCCGGCGGCTCTGCGTTGAGGCTTCAGAGGAGGCGAGGAGAGGGGGGTGGCCCGTGGACAGTTATCCTAGCGAACGCTACAGACAGTGATGGCCGGGGGCAGGGGCTGTTCCCCCGCCCTGCCACAGTTTCGGGGGCCCCTCCCGGGGGAAGGAGAGCTCCTTGCAGAGTTGAGGACTCCCATTAGTCTGTAAGCCCTTTGCCGAGGAGGCCAGAGCCACGCGCACAAGCCCTCCTTGGCTGCCATACTGATTGCACTCCGGGCCGCCCCAAGGCTGCAGGTCCAGCCGCTTCCACAGAACAGCGGCGGGGAAGCCAGCGGGGCAAGGGGAGAGGAGCCGCTCGAGGCAAATAGGAAAGGCCAGCAGCAGTAACTGCTCTCGCCCAGCTTCGCCTTGCAGCGGGGGCCCTGCTGTGTGGCAATGCCTCCCCCTGCCGGACGCCGGGCACCCACACAGCGCGTCCCTCGCCTCCCTCGGCGCTGAGGACGCCTTTCCCTCCCAGGCACCCTGCTCAGCAAACGCGGCATTGTTCTGCCCGCTGCAGGGATCGCGCTTGGCCCGTGAGGAGAGCGCGCCTGACTGCAGCTCCTTTTCCTGCCCGCTGTCGGGTAAGGTGCTGGGGGAGGGGAGCCGCAAAGGGGAACATGCTGCCTCACGGTTATGCTCACTTGTCACAAAACTACATTTATTTCTAACAAAGCTCCATTGATCCTGGAGCTCGGTGGACCCAAGCAGGGCATTAGCAGTGACACTAACAGACAACACGCTTCTGGCCCGCTGACATTTCTAAGCACCGTTGCAGACGTGTGTATGGAATGAGATAGTCGGGTGAGATACAGCCAAACCCTGGATCCAACCTTGGTTTTTTGGGGGTTGGGGGGAGGAGTAGCAGAAGTCCTAAGCTGGATCCCATTTTTGCAAATAGTTTCTTCTTCAATTGGTTAGCTCCAAACACCAGTTCTAACCCCTTCAAACTTCTGAAACACTCACTGTCTTTCAGTGTATGTCCCACAGACAGACCTCAGTAGAAATACCAGTTTAATTTCATCTATATACCATTCCTCAGAGTTCTAGGCTTATGTGGGACATTTTTACAGACAGAGTCAAGCTGCCAACCTCCACTCCCAGAGGGGAACCAGCTCTTCTGGCCTGTGGTAAGGAAGTACTTCCAGCTCAGCCCAATCCCACCTTTTCAAGCACAAAATAGGCTGAGAACCTACCTCTTTTCAGTGTAGCTTACCACTATGTGTATGCTTATGCAAATGTATATGGTCTTTGTGAAACTGCAGTTTCACTTTCCAAAACTATATATGGAATCTTTTATGAACCAGGGTCACATTTGAAAACGGCCTGCTGGATTACTTCCAGCAAGTCTGGTAATGTAGAGAAACAGGTCAGTCTGCTTAGATTTTTTTTACTTGATTATGGAATTTAGAAAGAAATTGAAAGATTTTTACACGGCCAACAGCAGCACTGCAAAATAAAATAAAGATTGTTTGTAAACGTTTAAACATGTTGCTGTCATTTCAAGAAAAGATTAATTTTATTAAGGGGCAACTTTCATTTAAATGCCTTTTATTTGTTATACGGCAATGGTAGTCAATGTCCTTACTGCATGGCACCTGCAGTTTATACCCTCGTTCACTTGAAACAATGGGGAAAACGTTAGTTATTTATAGGTAGAGGAATAATGTTTGCAGTTATATTTGTTGATTACAAAATATTACAAGGGGACACCTTCACAGAGTATTAGGGTTGGAAGAGACCTCAGGAGGTCGTCTAGTCCAACCCCCTGCTCAAAGCAGGACCAACACCAACTAAATCATCCCAGCCAGGGCTTTCTCAAGCCGGACCTTAAAAACCTCTAAGGAAGGAGATTCCACCACCTCCCTAGGTAACCCATTCCAGTGCTTCACTACCCTCCTAGTGAAATAGTGTTTCCTAATATCCAACCTAGACCTCCCCCACTGCAACTTGAATCCATTGCTCCTTGTTCTGTCATCTGCCACCTCTGAGAACAGCCGAGCTCCATCCTCTTTGGAACCCCCCTTTAGGTAGTTGAAGGCTGCTATCAAATCCCCCCCCCCATTCTTCTCTTCTGCAGACTTAATAACCCCAGTTCCCTCAGCCTCTCCTCGTAAGTCGTGCACCCCAGCCCCCTAATCATTTTCTTTGCCCTCCTCTGGACTCTCTCCAATTTGTCCACATTCCTTCTGTAGTGGGGGGACCAAAACTGGACACAATACTCCAGGTGTGGCCTCACAAGTGCCGAATAGAGGGGAATAATCACTTCCCTTGATCTGCTGGCACTGCTCTTAATATAACCCAATATGCCATTGGCCTTCTTGGCAACAAGGGCGCACTGCTGACTCATATCCTGCTTCTCGTTCACTGTAATCCCCAGGTCCTTTTCTGCAGAATTGCTGCTTAGCTAGTCGGTCCCCAGCCTGTAGCGGTGCATGGGATTCTTCGTTCCTAAGTGCAGGACTCTGCACTTGTCCTTGTTGAACCTCATCAGATTTCTTTTGGCCCAATCCTCCAGTTTGTCTAGGTCACTTAGGACCCTATCCCTACCCTCAGGGCCGTCCCTAGCCATTTTGTTGTCCTACGCAGCCCCCATGTGGTGGTGGGGGTGTGTGTGGAGCACCAGGCCTCCGTGGAGGGGGGCAAGCTTCTGTGGGGGGGCAGGAGCAGGCTTGGGGGGCAGGGGGAAATTGGGATTGGGATTTGGGGAATGCACTCATGGGGCAGCAGGAAGTGGAGTGACCCAGACCCAGCCTACTCTGCTCCCCTGGCTCCCAGACTTGGGAGGCGGGGGGAACCACCCCCCTGGCACTCACCGGTGGTGCGGCTGGGAGTGGAGCAGGGTCAGGAAGAGGTGGGACAGGGACGGATCAGGGACAGGGGCTTTGGAGAAGAGGGAGTGGGGGCGGGGCTTGGGGCGAAGTAGGTGCTGGGGATTTGGGGAAGGGGTGGAGTTGGGGCCGGGCTGGAGGGAGAAAGTGTGGGAAGAGGTGGGGCTGGGGCGGAGTAGGGACAGGGGCCATGGGGAAGAGGCAGAGCAGGGGCTGGAGCAGCATGCAACTGTGTAGTGTACCAGGAAATTTGGTGCACAAAATTTCCTGGTGCCCTACGCAGCTGCGTACTTTGTGTATGGGTAGGCAGGGCCCTGCCCACCCTCCAGCATATCTACCTCTCCCCGCGTCTTAGTGTCATCTGCAAACTTGCTGAGGGTGCAATTCATCCCATCATCCAGATCATTAATAAAGATGTTGAACAAAACTGGCCCCAGGACCGACCCCTGGGGCACTCCGCTTGATACCGGCTGCCAACTAGACATCGAGCCATTGATCACTACCTGTTGAGTCCGACAATCTAGCCAACTTTCTATCCACCTTATAGTCCATCCAATCCAATCCATACTTCTTTAACGTGCTGGCAAGAACACTGTGGGAGACTGTATCAAAAGCATTGCTAAAGTCAAGATGTATCACGTCCACCGCTTTCCCCATATCCACAGAGCCAGTTATCTCATCATGAATCATTTCATGCTTCAGGGTACAAACTGAGCACTGTTTGGATCAGTAAGAAATTCTTTTCACATCTCGCTCCCTATAGTATTCTAAAGATGGCTGGTAGATGTGTGGTTCATTCTTTTCCACTCCCCCAAAAATCTAAAATAGGCCACTTCTAAAGGCAGGATACTGAGCAAGATGGGACTACTGGTCTGCTACAGTATGCATGCTGTTATAGCCCTCTCCAAACTGAATGAGCAAGAAGTTTGGAGGCCTAGAAGTGTATATATACCTGAGTACTTATAAGCATTAGTGTGGAAAAATATCCTTTAAAAATCTCTAATATTCACTATTAGACAATATACAGTTTGTGAAACTGCATTCTATTATATTTCTTTAAATGAGCTGAACTGGTCGAGAATAGTAACAACTAATGTAATGTAGGCTAATTATATTGCTGGAAATTTGGAAACATTTGTGTAGCTTACACAGGTCATCTCAATTATGATGGACATTGCTAACATCACAATTATGAACAGTAATTTAAGTCATGAGCATACATCTCTATCATTTTAATTACAGATACATTTACCTGAAGAAGGTGTTGGTTTTTTTAAATCAGTCAATGTGGAAAATAACCCAGGTGAGAGTATTTTATCAGTGTATTAGAGAAGTACAATATAAGGCTAATATACTGTTCAAATACATTATTTTTATAGCACAGAGATTCTCAAACTTCATTGCACTGTAACCCCCTTCTCAACAAAAATTACTTCATGACCCCAGGAAGGGGGACTGAAGCCTGAGCCCACACGAGCCGCACCATCCCTGGTGGGTGAGGGGGGGGGCCAAAGCCGAAGACTGAGAGCTTCAGCCCTGGGTGTGTGGGCCAAAGCCAAAAGGCTAGGCCCCAGCAAGTCTAATGCCAGTCCTGGTGATCCCATTAAAATGGGATCTGCTGGTAGCATGAAGAGGTATTTGGATTATAAGTTTTTGGAGGCGGGGCCATGTTTTCTGTGTGTCTGTACAGTGCCTGGCACAATTAGGCCCCAATATTCATTGGGTTCTTTGGGTTCTATCACAATACAAATAATAAAAAAATAATTTTTACATATGTGTGTATATTTATATAGAGATTCTTTGTTGTGAACTTTTCACTCTGCACCATTATGTAAAAGATGCAGGAAGTTAATAAAATTCTCTCTCCTTAATTTTAGAATTCACTGTTTTTTTCCAGATTATATCTGATTTAACATGTTTGTATCAACTGTTGCCCCATGCCTGTTCCCTCTTTGTTTAACCCACCTGTTACATCTTGTCTTAAATAAGAATGTGTACTCTCTTCAGGAAAAAGATTGTCTTTTACTACGTCTTTACAGTGCCTAGCACAATGGTGCCCTGATCTGTTTGGGGTCTCCAGGTGCTATTTTAATACAAATAATAATAAATATTAATATTATTAATAACTAATAAGGCTAATAGCCTTCTCTCTTACCAAGGATAGAGGCAGCGGAAAACTAGTATAGGGAACTCTAAAATTGATAGAGTTAGAAAATAAAACACTAAATACATTCACAGCTGTAAGGAAAAGGTGTTTTTTAGTACATTTCCCCACCTCTTCCCCCCCTTTCTTCTTATCCTTTTACTAAGTACTGTTTTTCATAGTAGAAAGAGTAAATGCGCACACATATTTTTTTCTTTTTAAAAAATTTGTTTAAAAAAAACGAAATTGAGACTATATGCTCCATACTCTAATAGCAATAAGCCATACCAGGATGTGCATCAAGAGATTATTGGTGCAGTTTTCAGATGGATGAATATGCAATACATTAGCATAGATTATTGTTGTATTGGTTCACTTCATATGAGAAACAGTGGCAGTAAGAACAATATTTCAAATCACACGTTGGCCAAAATATTGTGCTTATAATATTTTCTGTCTGCTTGATATCTAATAAAACATGGCTATGCATTAGACATCTTAAAGCCTCTTAATATTTTTTGCTAGAATGCAACACAATTCCTTGTAGTAAATACAGTAGTAGGGCCCTACCAAATTCAGTCATGAAAAACACGTCACGGACCGTGAAATCTGGTCTTCCCCCATGAAATCTGGTCTTTTGTGTGTTTTTACCTGTACAAATTTCAAGAGAAAGATCAGGGTTTCTCAAATTGGGAGTCCTGACCCAAAAGAGAGTTGCAAGGGGGTCACAAGGTTATTTTAAGGGGCTTGTGGCAGGCCACCCTTATTTCTGCTTTGCTGCCTTCAGAGCTGGGAGGACAGAGAGTGGCAGCTGCTGACTGAGGGCCCATCTCTGCAGGCAGCAGCACAGAGGAAAGGGTGGCCATGCCATGCCATGCCATCCTTGCTTCTACGCTGCTGCAGGAGGTGGTTCTGCCTTCAGAGCTGGGCTTCTGGCCAGCAGCCACTACTCTTTCTCTGCCCAGCTCTGAAGGCAACTCGCCTCCTGCAGCAGCGCAGAAGTAAGAATAGTAGTACTGCAACGCCCCCTACAATAACCTTGCAACCCTCCCACAACACCTTTTTGGGTCAGCACCCCTACATTTACACCACCATGAAATTTCAGATATAAATAGCTGAAATAATAAAATTGACGATTTTTAAAATCCTATGACTGTGAAATTGACCAAAATGGACTGTGAATTTGGTAGGGCCCTATACATTAGGTAGGAGATTTGAGAATATTTCTCATCACTCCCCAGTGAGCGCCCACTGACACTTGAACTTATCAAGACTGTTTCCTATTTTATTTGATGAGATTGTTTGCTGGACTAAAGTATGGGGATGCTCATGTTGCTCTCTAAGCTGATCTCAGTTGACAGGAGTGCAGAGAAGCCATAAAGGAATATAAACTCTTTAGGTCCTGTAATATGAGGTATTCCTGTGTAATCTATTACCTAAAAAAAAAGTCACTGCATCACTTGAGTGTGAGTAAAATAAACTGTTCTAAAACTCAAACTTAATAATTGGGGGAGGACTTTTCTTAAGACTACATTTTCCATGTGTATGTGACAGAGTTAAATATTTCAGTTCTTCTACCCACATAGGAAGACAGAGTCTCAATGTTTCATGAGTCAAACTTTTATGTTGCTCCATATGCATATGACTGGTAGGGTATTATTGTCG
This sequence comes from Lepidochelys kempii, assembly GCF_965140285.1. NCBI lineage: Eukaryota > Metazoa > Chordata > Testudines > Cheloniidae > Lepidochelys > Lepidochelys kempii. Next base: position 64,805,937 of record NC_136382.1, read on the forward strand.
ATTTTATTTTTCCATCTTTTGTTTATCCTACAATACACTAAACTCATATGGGAATACTTCAATAGTGTTCTGTTTTTTAACCAGCAGAACTGCAGAAACCCATCAATTTAAGATCGAAACAAGCTGTCTTGTTTTGGAACAATGAACTAGCTAGAGTAACTAGTGTAAAAATACATCATGTAATCTGACAAGGAAACTGGGTTTACTGTTCATTCAAACAAAATCGAATTCATGGATTAATAGATTTTTAAAGCCATAAGAGACCGTCATCATAATCTAGTTTGACCTCCTGCATAACACAGGCCATAGAATTTCACCCAGTAATTCCTGCATCAAGCCAAATAACTTCTGACTGAGCTAGAGCACATCTTTTAGTAAGACATCCAGTCTTGACTTAACAGCTTCAAGTGATGGCCTGCTGGGTGACACTGGGCCAGACAAGTTTATGCTCTGTGCCTCAGTTTCCCCATCTGTAAAATTGGGATAATGATACTGATCTTTGTAAAGCGCTTTGAGATCTACTGATAAAAATGCTATATAAGAGCTAGGTATTGTTAATTATTAATTATTATTATTATTTTATTTATTATTATTTCCAGTCTAAATATATCTTACTTGGATATCTTACATGGATTTGGTTGTATTTCATTCTGTTAGATTAAAAGTCCTTTACTATCAGAAATCTCTTCCCATTTAGGTACTACAGGCTTTGATCAGGTCACCTCTCTACCTTCTCTTAGATAAACTTAATAGATTGAACTTCTTTAGTCTTTCACCATAAGGCATGTTTTCCAGACCTCAGATCATTCTTGTAGCTCTTTTCTGAACCTTTGCATTTTTTTCAGTTTCCTTTTTGAAGTGTGGATACCAAAACTGTACATAGTATTCCAGTAATTCCATATACAGAGGTAGTACCACCTTCCTAGTCCTTGATATCACCCTATTTATGCATCCTTTTCAGTGTCATTACATTACAGGATGCAGTCCTCCCCCATCTTATAAGTATGACTTACATTATTCATTTCTAGATATCAAATCTTACATTTGGCTGTGTTATAACACATGTTGTTCAAATGAGCCCACCTTATCAAGCAATTCAGATTGGTAAGCATGACTGACCTCTCTCCACCATTATTTACCACTCCACCAATTTTTGTGTCATCTGGAAATTTTACCTGCAGTTATTTTATATTTTCTTCCAGATAATTAATAGAGATATTGAATAACGTTGGATCAAGAACAGATCCTTATGGGACCCCACTAGAAACACCTCCATAAAGTAATAATTCCATGTCTAGAATTATTTTCTGAGATCTATCTGTTAACCAGCTTTTAAATCTATTTAATATTGGCTACACTGGTTTTGTATAATGTTTTTTTTTTAAAATAAGAATGTTTTTATTTATTATTTCCCACTTTATTTCTACAAATATGTTAGCGGTGGACCCAAACTGGGACATTGGTTCCATACTTTTCTGTCTATCCTCAAACTTGAAGGATCAGTCACGGTGTCTCAGACCACAATCCCAAAATCTAAATCCAATCTATGGTTTTAATTCTGAGCTGGATCCAAACTGGGAAGGGGCCTTTTTCCAGATCTGACTTGGATGTTCCCCATAATCATGGAAATCTTGTAAAAACAGCTGATCTCCCATGGTTTACACCATACATAATTCTGAGCCAAACTGTTGAGCAACGTTTGTGAAATTTCATCACTGAACTTGAACCCTAGTTGAGCCTTGACTCCTAACCTAACACTGTCCCAAACTTAATCCTGTTCTGAGTCCTAGCCTAAACTTAATCTTGATTCAGCTCTGAATACTGTTTCCCCTTCAGCCCATTTCTATAATATCTGAAATTGCAGCCACAAAGGCCATAGTTCTGTGAGATAAAGGGATGAAACCTGAAGAATACAATAAAGTAGATCAATATTCTTACTCCACCTCCTCCTACTTCTCTTATGGGGATCAGTCTTGCCTCTCAGAACTAACTCCTAACGATTCTCAGACATCAGTGTAATAATATAATGATTTCTTTCACTTTCAGCTGAAATTACAAATAATATAATGCTCATAAGACATTGTGTCCTAACGTAGATTTTCAAGGAAAGCCCTCAGCTATACTGCACCTGCCAATTTCTGCTCTCATTGGCACTACAGTAATAGAGAGAGGAATTTGCCTCAGGACACACAGTATACAGAAGAATCTAGATAGGTCTCAGCAAACTCCATTAGCTTCCCTCCTTGGGGTGGTGTGGAATTTGTCCTCCATGCAGAAGGAGGATTCAGCCCGCAGCTATCACAGGGGATCCACTGGAGTGCAGAATGATCTGTGAAGAGGCCCGGTGCCTCCGTGGTGCCTCTTGGCTCTTTGTGACCTCTCCTAAAAAGACTTTCCATGCCAGCTGCTGCTCCTGGACCTCCCACCAGCCTTCTAATTGGGTATTTCACAACATCGAAGGAGATCTGCATTATTCTTTTTTGCTAATTACACAACACGGTCCTTTCACTTGAAACGGGTTATACATGTCTATCATTTTAAGATGATAAGTATCCACAGTATATTTTATTGCACTTAATTGCTCTGAGAAATTGCTGGGTCCTCCCTGCAGTTTCTTTCCCAAAGGCCACATGGTTGAGGGGAAGGAAGGCACTTCAAGGGTCCTTGTAATGGTTATAGTTACTTACAGTAGCTTCCTCTGACTGCTAATATGTTCACCAGCTAAAGCCCTTTGGTCTCAAATGTCCTTTAATACATCACACCCGGTGAACTCACAAAAAGTAGGTTTAGTCAGCATTACTCAGTACTGAAGATCAAATTGAAGTTATGCGTCAAAAACAGACTAGATGTGATTTAGCCATTTTGACTCTCATAACCTGTAATCCCAAATTCATTTGGTATTAGGAAGTTATGGCCCTGTTCCAAAGGACTACATGTGACAGAGATCAGCTATCCATTTCCTCTTGTCTCTGTGTCACAGCTGCCAAAGAACTGTTAAACCAGATCATCCCACTTTACCAGGCATGAGATTATTGCTGGTTTGCGAAATGAAGAACAAAATGAAAATTAACTTGTGCCAGTAGATTTAAAATCCGGTGAATAAAGGCTTGGGGGTTTTATGCATTATTTATACGCACAAGAGATCCAAAATGGATTGTTCAGCAAAAGCCTATTGAAGAATGTTTACTGTGCAGAAGTGACCTTATTGCTATCTCTGCAGCCAGGTTAAAATATGCAAGCATGAAAAAGGGGGCATGTTAGAGAATAAAAGGATATGTTTATTGGAGACCACAAAAGTTAATTGCTTGTTTATACAATGCCTAGTACATTGAGGCCTCAAAGCCTCTAAGCACCTTTACAATATAAATGTTCAGTAATACAAAAACTGAGCTTGCATTTTAAAAACATTGAAAAACTTGCTAAAAAGAGAGGTGTGTGTCTGTAAATCCCTTCAGATTTTGTTCCTCATGCAACCCTAGTAATCACAGGACATATACTTGGCCTTAGTCTCCTGAGATTAAAAAAAGAAATATGACATATATTATACTATGTCACATGATGATGCCATATCAAGCCCGTGGTCCACCAAACTGGCATCCAGCAGTGGCCTAGAAAAAGGGGGGGAAATCCATAATGTATCTAGCCAATTGTGCAGTGCTGTAATTGGGTGGGGAGGTAACATCTTCATAGCATGTAATTGCTGGCAATTTCTTTAGTAAGTTTATTTATTTACTTTACCAAATGTATTGGTTTTTTATTTGAGTATTTTTAGCTAAGGAATTGATTAAGAAAGCCGCTTTATAGACTTTCCCCAACAATCAGAGCAGAAAAGCAAGGATCCAAAGTAGGAAAAGAACATATTCTTCCTTCCCTAGTGCACCATTTTAAATATGGAAACCATTCTCTCCTCAGATTATTCCTTAGTCTTTCCAGAACAGACTTGACTCTTCCTTTTCATCTCTAGACAAACTCCACACGGTTCTTAAGTGTGGTACATAATTCCTCTGTCTCTACTAATCAGGAACACATTGAAGTCCTTAAATGTAGGCCAAGCAAACTAAAGTCACATGGTAGTAGAAATTGCTCACATTTCTTCATGCTTCTCTGATTTTTATTCTTTTGGCTCTTTTCCTGGTATAAGTGGTTTTATCCTTCTATAATAAAACGGGACTTCCTACAGTTCTTCAGCTCAATTTTAATTTGAAAGGTAAAGAGAGCGACCTATTGTTCATCTTACAATTTGTCTCCTCTGCCAGTGAAATGCTGCTCTTTATGCTACATTTGAATACTTTAAATAATGTTAATAATGAATCACAAGGAACCTATAATTTAATGTGTCATTTTACAAACAGACTTTTGCTATGCTTAACTTCACATCAAAAGAATCATTAGCTTATTCATCCTGCTTAACTACACAATTAAGGGACTTGTCTTTATGTATGGGTAAAATTACACAACACTGTCATGGCATGAGGAGTTGATGAAGAAAAGCAGATGGTGGGCCTTTTACTGGAGCTGATGCCCCAATTTACTTTTTTCCTGCTTAATAACTGCCTGGCTTCCCTTCATCCTGCTTCTTTTGGTGTCAGAGATCCCCATGTATGCCAGTATGAAGACTATTTCTTTTGCACCGTCCTATTCGCCACTGCAGGTACAATCACAGTGGTCACCATTAAAAAATGTATTACAGTATCTGAACCACAACAGACATTTCCTATTCTAATTCTAGGGAGATGTATACCCCACAAATATGTAAGCATTAATGGCAACCATTGTACCAAGAGGGCTCAACTCCCTAAAACAGAGACTCAGGTTTCTGAACATTCTAAGTAGGTGATTTGACATAACTCTTTAATCTATGCTGCCTTCCTTGTTCCTGCCCTCCTCACCCCTGATATAACGAGCAAGCTTCCTTTCATCAGCTGCCACTACTGTACTCACCCTACAGCTAGGGATGGAAGTAGCATCTCTCAGACCTTCCTTCACTCTAAAAATCAACCAGCATGACTGGGGGGAGGAGGAATAGTGATAAAAGTTGCACCAGGCGCTGGAGAGGCAAACAAACCCACTCAGAAAACAGCTATAAATCCCAAAGCACTATACCGAGTGACATATGTAAAGCACAGAGGGACTATTTCAGCCAGCTCAGGTGAAATCCACATAGTGGTGCCCATGCTTCCCTGGCAAAACCAAATGCATGATTTATTTCACCAACACAATAGTTTCTTTGGGGGCCTTTGAAAACAGAGACTAAGCTAATTAGCCTTTTAAATTCCTACTTTTCATAGACATAGCTTCTTAATTAACTTTTGACACTTCAGCATCAGTAAAAATAGAGGTCTTTTATAAACATCTCTTTCCCCTGTCCTAATATATGCTCTGCCTTCAGCTACGTCCTGCATGTTACAGGATTACCCAAGGTCATACTAAAACAAAAGAGAAGGTCTGCTGGCTAGTGAAAGGCAAACAAAAATCAGAAACTTATATATTCCACACACCATATTGCATTGACCAGTGCTTCCTGTCCCATTGCATTTCTACCACCTTATCTAGAAAGTTAGTGAGTACTGTGGCTTGTTTTCCCCCCAACACCATTGCACTGGTGTAACATCACTAATTTCAAAACCTGTTGTAAAGGAGTGGCAATTAAGACTCCATAATTAAAGCCATTAAATCTCAGTAAGTACTCTTCTGCTAGAGGCTCCTCCTTGCCTCACAGTGGATTCAATTCTGTCAGGGAAACTAACAGTCAGAAGTAAAAATGAGCACTATATACAAAAATAAGCAATTAGTTTTATCCAGCTCTGCCATCTGCAAATGTACCTGCTTGGAGTCTTCAGCACTAGCTGGTCTTTGAAATGACCCCTTGGCTCAGGCAAGTCCAATCACAATGCCATTTCCAGCCTGACCAGCTGTATTTAGGGTGAGTACAAAGCCACCTGGGTATTGGAATGACTGACAGTTCAGTATGTTAAGGAGCACTCTGATGGACGAGATGGCATTGGTGTACTTCAGCCGGTTTTCTACTCTTCTGCCTTCACATCAATGCAGTGTTAGGGGGGTGGGGAGTTGTCATTCATTGTAGTAATCCGGTGCTAGGGCTGAAAAAACTTCCTTTTAACAGAGATAAGATAATACAGGCTAACAGTTCTTTAGCTAAATAGGATTAATTAGCAGAAAGCTGCCTATTAGTTCACTGCTGACCTGTAAAACGTAATGAAGAACGAGGTCATTGGAAATAATAGCTCTATTTAGGAGCTTAGGTCAAACTCTAATCATAGAATACATCATTTAAAGATCACATTGATATAATAATGTCAAGGGGTAAGAAAATACTGTTTATTTCAGAGAGAGATAATCTTTAGGGTTTTCTCTAGACTCAATATTTTGTACTTTCCAGAACAAACAATTGCAACATCTAAGCCTTCAATATCTTTGAGCATTAGCCTTTGACATTCAAACGCATCAAGTTTTCCTATCCTTTCTCCACACCTTTGTTACATAAACTCTTTTTTCCCCTGGCCTCAAGACCTGACAGGCACTAGGAATTATAGGAATCATGCTTCCATTCTCACCAGTGTATTGGAGCCATCACTTCTCTGCATATATCTTGCATGATCAGCTTAACGTTGAATACAGTTCATTTAAGAAAGACCAGAAAAAAGAAAATCAACCAAATCAGATTTTCCACACACATTTCCAAAGCTTCCTGAAAGATTTTCTTTTGCCTCCAGCTACCATTTATTTTTCCACTTGTTTTCCTTTCATTTGTTTTCTACAGCAGGTTTTCTTAAATTGGTACAGCAGGATTTTTGTAGTACTAAAATGTACACATCTGTGTGCGTCTATGCAGGACGTATCATATGGCTCTGCAATGTATCAGATGGATAAAACCATGAAGTGTGTGTATGTAGATATACTTGTAGCTGGAGTACTAGTGACAGCTGCTGGTCAAGTGTTTTCTATTTACAGTTGTACACACAGAGGATGGTGTTGTCCATGTAAGCAGTGCAGAACCATTGTATTTATTTTGCACCTTTGAGCACCTCACCAACATTTTGCCTACAAATCCATTTCTGTTATGGCTACCTCTAAAGTCTGAGCAGCTTAAAGGCAGCCATTTGGAAATGCCACCTCCCCTCCCCAACAAAAAGCAGCCACCACCAACCTGCCAGAGAAGTTATTCCTGCTTTCTCCCACAAGTCTCTGATTTCTTCCCCAAAATTATATCCCAGGGATCGGCAACCTTTGGCACACAGTCCATCAGGGTAAGCCCCCTGGTGGGCCAGGCCGGGCAGGTTTGTTTACCTGCCGCGACCGCAGTTTCAGCCGATCGCAGCTCCCGCTGGTGCCGGTTCACCGCTCCAGGCCAATGGGAGCTGTGGGAAGCAGTGCAGGCCAAGGGATCTGCTGGCTGCTGCTTCCCACAGCCCACATTGGCCTGGAGTGGCAAACAGCAGCCAGTGGAAGCCACGATCAGCTGACCCTGCAGACGCGGCAGGTAAACAAACTGGCCCAGCCCACCAGGGGGCTTACCCTGGCAGCCTGCGTGCCAAAGGTTGCCGATCCCTGTTGTATCCCATTCTCTGCCTCTTCTCTTTTATAGTTAGGGGAATCAAGATCAAGCAATGCTTCTACTCATCTATCTCTTTCAGTGTAGCACAGGGAATGAGGCCAATTTTCAAATAGGTAGGTCCAAAGTCCTTTATAGGTCAGAAACCCTAAACCACACTCAGAGCTCAACAGGTGACCAGCACAGATTTTGGAGTACTGGTGTCAAAGACTTCCATTGAGATATACCCATTATTAAATAGTTGGGAAATGGTTGTATTTAAGCTGTGAATAGGCATCAGAACCTTTCATGTTGTTTTTATTTCCAGGGTAAATGGTTACTCCTATGTTATCCATTTGGAAATCATAGAATCATAGAATATCAGGGTTGGAAGGGACCTCAGGAGGTCATCTAGTCCAAGCCCCTGCTCAAAGCAGGACCGATCCCTGACTAAATCATCCCAGCCAGGGCTTTGTCAAGCCTGACCTTAAAAACTTCTAGAGAAGGAGATTCCACCACCTCCCTAGGTAACCCATTCTAGTGTTTCACCACCCTCATAGTGAAAAAGTTTTTCCTAATATCCAACCTAAATCTCCCCCACTGCAATTTGAGACCATTACTCCTTGTTCTGTCATCTGCTACCACTGAGAACAGTCTAGAGCCATCCTATTTGGAACCCCCTTTCAGGTAGTTGAAAGCAGCTATCAAATCCCCCCTTATTCTTCTCTTCTGAATACTAAACATCCCCAGTTCCCTCAGCCTCTCCTCATAAGTCATGTGTTCCAGTCCCCTAATCATTTTTGTTGCCCTCCGCTGGACTCTTTCCAATTTTTCCACATCCTTCTTGTAGTATGGGGCCCAAAACTGGACACAGTACTCCAGATGAGGCCTCACCAATGTCGAATAGAGGGGAACGATCACGTCTCTCAATCTGCTGGCAATGCATTTATACATCCCAAAATGCCATTGGCCTTCTTGGCAACAAGGGCACACTGTTGACTCATTTCCAGCTTCTCGTCCACTGTCACCCCTAGGTCCTTTTCTGCAGAACTGCTGCCGAGCCATTCGGTCCCTAGTCTGTAGCAGTGCATTGGATTCTTCCGTCCTAAGTGCAGGACTCTGCACTTGTCCTTGTTGAACCTCATCAGATTTCTTTTGGCCCAATCCTCTAATTTGTCCAGGGCCCTCTGTATCCTATCCCTACCCCCAGCGTATCTACCACTCCTCCCAGTTTAGTGTCATCTGCAAACTTGCTGAGGGTACAATCCACACCATCCTCCAGATCATTTATGAAGATATTGAACAAAACTGGCCCCAGGACCGACCCCTGGGGCACTCCACTTGATACCGGCTGCCAACTAGACATGGAGCCATTGATCACTACCCGTTGAGCCCGACAATCTAGCCAGCTTTCTATCCACCTTATAGTCCATTCATCCAGCCCATACTTCTTTAACTTGCTGGCAAGAATACTGTGGGAGACCGTGTCAAAAGCTTTGCTAAAGTCAAGGAACAACACGTCCACTGCTTTCCCTTCATCCACAGAGCCAGTTATCTCATGCAAAGATTTTCCTCATGGTTTTAATTTTTATTATCCCTTCCATCTTCAAAGCCTTTTTGAAGCAACTGGCCAGATTCCCAACTTTGCTTGCTAAGGAACCCAGAACATATCTCCTATAATGGTCAAGGCGGTCATTCTGTTTTGGTGTAACATACTCCCTCTCTTCAGGAGCTCTGCCCATTATGTCCCTATCTTTGCTAACTGCTGCCATTACACTTTACTGAGATCTATTTTCAAGCCCCAGTCACCTGAAATGATCTCAACTCTCCACTGCAAAAGAGCACAGAGCCAGTCCAACTGTGTTATTAAATATACAGGGCTAGATGCTCAGATGATGTAAGTTTGCACAGTCCCATTGAAATCTGCAGAGCTATGCTGATTTAAACCAGGTAAGGACCTGTCTCTATGTGAATGACACACATCATGAATAATGAGTATAACTTACAAATTGAGACATTCTCCCTTGAACATACCTCTAGAAAACATCATCATCTTTGTTAAGGTTTTAGGGAGAACTAGTTGATCAAAATATATTTGGCAAAAAGGGTTTTAATGAAACTGAAAAATGTTTTTAACTTCTCAAATCCTTGGGACTTCTAACAACATTAATCAAAATAACCACAACTACAGGCAAACAGCCAACATGATGAATAGTTCCTCATAGACAGTTTTCATCTCATGGCTGGTATTGCTTTCATATATCAAAATTGTATGCATGTGTGGTGGGAAGAATGGATATATCTCTAAAACAGAACTCACATTTACTGGTATTCTCATTAGTTCAACATTTCCAAATGGGCAGATGATTCAGCAGCAGAAAAAAAAAATCTAACCTCTATCTGTTTTATAGGGAACTTTATCATGAGCAAAATATACTGTATTGGTAGAAAGGATTGTACATGGGAAAATATATAGTTGAGTTTTATTGAATTAATCCACCTTCTAAACTAATAGGGTAGGAACTAGCTTTCTGCACTTTTAAACGGATATCACTGAGTATTATAAAACCTAAAAATACACTTGATTTGGTTCCATAGAGAAGTTATGACCTTCGAGAGTCTACCATTGTTTTGTTATTTCTGTAGCACTCTGAGGGTGAATGGCACTTCACTGGCAAATAACATTTAATTTTTTGTAATCTGTTGCTGCTGTGAGTCAAAACATTTTTTAAAAGCATGGTACCATTCACAATAAGTAAACAAATACACCTACGCTCTGACAAGAGATGATGATAAGCACAATTTGAAAGCACAGTTTGTTTACTTTGAGTCTTGCGCTCAGTATTTCTACTGATTTATGAACAGTTGGGTTTGCAAAAATGAATGGCTTACCCTCCCACCCCACCTCCCCCCCAAAAATTACACTCTCTCTCTCTCTCTTTCTCCTGGGAATAGCAACGGACCTGATGAGTGCATTACTACAGATTTGAGGATATAAACCAGCTAAATGCCTGAAACATGTTATCATATGATGAGCTATTCAGTTGCCTATGTGAAATGAACTGGTGGTCTCATCTCAGTGCAGTGACTAGTGGAGAGGAGACCAGATTGCAGGGAAACAACATCACAGTTGTTACCTTGTTGGCAGTATCAGCAGAGAAGCCAAGGATTTAAGTGGCTTGGAAATTGAACTATCCTCTCACCCAGAAGGTGGTCCCCCTAGAGCAAGATTCATAGGGAAGCTGTGAGGGATGTCCCTGAAGTACTGCAGCATGGCAAGCCCTGGCTCTTTAAGAGCATGCATGGCCCAGCACTCCAGTTTTTGGTCTCCACGCCTTTAAGGCAAAGGCAAATCTGTCACTTGTTGGTAGCCCCACCCTACATCCTCCACAGAGGGATCGGTTGCCTAGCCTCACATAATTCATTGGAGAGAAGTGGTGGAGGAAGAGTAGAAAGATTAAAATCCCAGAATCCTTAGTCTTAAAGGGGCCAAGACCCAGAAGCAGGAGAGCTGAGCTGCACCTATCCTTTAAGGGCCTGTTCTCCTTGTTTCTTGTGCTCTAATCTGCGGCCAGAAAGAGGTCTTCAGTTTCCCGTGTCCTCCAGCTGCCAACTTTCACAAGCAAACATGTATTTAAAATAAAATTATGAGGGAGTCCTTAGCAAGGAGCCAGTGTAGTCAGTTCCTATACCAATCCTTCTGCAGCTCCAAGGTAAGAGACTTGCCAGAGCAGGTGGATACATGGCTGGGGCACCGCTGGACTCCAGCAACCACCAGCTGGAGGATGTTCCATTGGGGCTTTAGCCAGCTGGGCATAGTAATAGAAACCTCAGGGCTACTCTAAATTATGCCAAGAGCCAAGCCAGCTCCTCGCCAACTCCAGGATCAGGGAGTTAGAAACAACTGAGGATTGAAGCCTTAGGGCCAGATTTTCAAAGATATTTAGGCACCTAAAGATAAAGATAGGTTTCGAGGGATTTTTAAATGTGCCTAAGTGAGTTTGAAGGCAACTAACTCCCATTGATTTCAACTGAAATCAATGAGAGTTCGGGCCTAACTGGTTAAGGCACATTTGGAAAGCCCACTAGGCAGCTAAATCCCTTTGGAAATCTATCCCTTGGATACACAAAGTCTCAGTTTTCAGGGCTGGATTGTGCTTTTAAGGCTGTGGCCCGCAAGGTGTGTGTGCAGAGGTAGGCTATTCAAGCAGGAGCTGGCAACCAGTATCATCCTTTAGGATGGTACAGCCTGGTACCCTCTCTTTGGTCTGCCAACTCTGCTGGCTCGTGCAAAACAGAGCCGGTCCCACCTCCTCCTCTTAGGTTATTTGTCCCTCAGGGTGCGTAGAAGAAGCAGTCACTGCATTCCCCTGAGTGCAGAAATTGCACTTGTCCCTTTGCCCAGCACAGTGTATACAGAGTGCAAGGGGAGAATGCTCCCCTGTACCTCCTCCTAGCATCTAGAAACAAGCCAACAGGAAATAAATATGTCACATCCTGAAGACTATGGGCAGGAAGAGATTATGGCTAAATTGGACCTCCTGAAGACGGAAACTTTTTAGGGTGGTTTGACTTCATACACAGTCACATACTGCAATTAAAGGGAATGCCCTTGTCCCTGTTTCAGAGTAACAGCCGTGTTAGTCTGTATTCGCAAGAAGAAAAGGAGGACTTGTGGCACCTTAGAGACTAACCAATTTATTTGAGCATAAGCCCACGAAAGCTTAAGGTGCCACAAGTACTCCTTTTCTTGTCCCTGTTGTTTCCACTGCAGCTCTCCCTCTCTCCTGGCTTTATTATTAATTATTATTATTATTATTACACAGGAGGCATTACGTTTGTGGGTTTGGTTGGCATTGGGTATTTTTCCATTTTGTTCTTCCCCCACTTTAACCTGTTCATCTCTTTGTCCTTGATTATTTATTGAACTCAGAAGCCGGGAACTAGCACTGTTTTCAAAGGTTATGGTACTTTGTGTGCTAAAGTAAAATCTTTTCAAACTTTGAACATCTGTCTACAAACATTGGAGGGCAGGGGAGGGGAAGGGAGTGTTAGCGTAACACAGGTTGTGTTCTAAACCTAGCTGTGCTCTTCTCTGGTCCTGAAGATCTTCATTTGATTTGATATGTTGGAGCTTCACCTCTTCAAAGACCTGATCCTGCATGGAAGTGCTCAGCACTGTGGAGAATCGGCTCCAAATTAGGGATGGATTGGGAGTCCTGCCATTGACATGAGTACAACGCAAAGTGTATTTCATACTTCACCATTGTGCACTTGGACTGGGAAAACTATTTCTCTCCATCCAGGTTAGCTTTGAAATTATCTGGGCCATATGCTACAGGTAAGTTACATGTTGGTAAACAGAAACTTTTAGAATAAAGCATCCAAACTGCTCTACTTTTCACACAAAAATAATTTTTAAAGCAACCCTTGTAATATTTGAAATTTAATGGAAGTTAGATAAAATCCCAGTATCAACTAGTTTAAAGTAAGGTCCAGATGTAAAGCAGAAGTCTACTCCCATCATTCCTTTAGAAACGGAACCTGCTTCCTAGTTATCCCATTGCCAGGCACCAAATGTTAAGTTGAATATCTTCCTCCATGAATGTTGCAAATAAAAATATGTTTCAAAACATGACTTTTTAAAACAGCTGTGTAACAAGCCATGCTGGGTGCTCACTGCTGTACTGGAGGCTCATATATCAACATGAATATTACCTTGTATCTCAGAAACTATTCTGGAAAACTAATTTGTAGAGATGAGCAAACCACATGAATCCTAGCAAAACTGCACATCTAACATTCAATAATCTTTTTTTTTTATTTGCTTGGGTTTTTAGAAGTACAAAGTGCAAAGAAATCATCTGGCATGAGGTATTAAACCCAAGGGAAAACTGAAGGACAGATCTGCTGTGTGCAGAAGCAACCGGAAGGTTTAATTCCTAGGTATTTGACTAAGAATAGTTGATTTAACCTCCAGGCCCTTTCATGGAGGCACTCCATATTCTGCTTCAGCAAAAAGATAGCAAATATTGGATGACTCTATTGAAAACATTTATTTTAGTGTAAGTCTTTCTTTTGAGTACAAATAAGTCATATGCCTCAGCCCCTGCCTCTCTCTCCTCCACACACACAGTTTGCAACTGTTGTAATATACAGGTGCTTTTCCAGTGCTGCAATTTAAGAGATTATTTCCCCAAAACCCAAGATATAATATGGCAAGTACATATATAGAATATTCTGTATTTGTATCTGTTCCTTGATATTTATGGACCTGATCCAAAATCCATCAATGGGAGACTTTCTGTTTACTTCAGTGGGCTTCATATCAGGCCCTATCTATCTTTGTCTTTTTTAGTGTTGCCCCTTTCCCTCTGCGCTGCCAGTGTTGAATTCAAAGAGGAGGCCAGCTTGAAAACTGATGACTGTATATGGCCTGAAAATTACACATTAATGGTTCAGAATAAGTAACAGCTTGCTTTTTGTTTTTGTTTTTCTCCCAGTACTTAACTTGCTCCGTTTACTTGGATTAATTACTAGCTTGCTGGTGTTGCCCTATACTGGTCCGTTATGGTCATGAACAGAATTATTCTGATGCATTGGAAATCATCAGTTAATGGCTTTTTGAACTAAAACACATCTCTCAATGCGCTCTGAAAAGGCTTATTGCTACTGATAAGTACAACCAGGTTTGGGCTATGTTGAATCAGTAATGGGGAAGAAGGTATAGGGATTTTTCTGACCATATTTGTTCACTCCCTTGCTCTTCTATGACTTTCTTAGTAATTCTTCTATACTTTGTGTTCTGTCATACTGGTGAGGTCCACCCACTCTATCTACTATCTGTACTTTGAGGCCAGACAAATGTTAGCATTAGTGAGTGATGTATTTTTTTCCCCCATGCATGCCATAAATAGTATGAAGACATACCTGTGTTCTTGGAACTGAACTTGTGTACTTGATGCTGCCATTTTGTAAGGGAAAAAATGAAAAAGAATCAGAACACAGAAAAGCAAATGGCCATTTCAATCTAATAGGTTTCAGAGTAGCAGCCATGTTAGTATGTATCCGCAAAAAGAACAGGAGTACTTGTGGCACCTTAGAGACTAACAAATTTATGAGACCATAAGTGGGCTACAGCTTACTTCATCGGATGCATAGAATGGAACATATAGTAAGAAGATATATATATACATACAGATAAGTTGGAAGTTGCCATACAAACTATGAGAGGCTAATTAGTTAAGATGAGCTATTATCAGCAGGAGAAAAGAACTTTTGTAGTGATAATCAGGATGGCCCATTTAGACAGTTGACAAGAAGGTGTGAGGATACTTAACTTTAGGGAAATAGATTCAATATGTGTAATGACCCAGCCACTCCCAGTCTCTATTCAAACCCAAGTTAATGGTATCTGGTTTGCATATTAATTCAAGCTCAGCAGTTTCTCATTGGAATCTGTTTTTGAAGCTTTTCAGTTGCAAAATTGCCACCTTTAAATCTTCTACTGAGTGGCCAGAGAGGTTGAAGTGTTCTCCTACCGGTTTTTGAATGTTATGATTCCTGATGTCAGATTTGTGTCCATTTATTCTTTTGCGTAGAGACTGTCCGGTTTGGCCAATATACACAGCAGAGGGGCATTGCTGGCACATGATGGCATATATCACATTGGTAGATGTGCAAGTGAACGAGCCCCTGATGGCATGGCTAATGTGATTAGGTCCTATGATGGTGTCACTTGAATAAATATGTGGACAGAGTTGGCATCGGGCAATCTAGTAATTACCCTAACAATGTGAATGTGCATCTCTGGCTTTTTTTTTTCTCTGAACCAAGTCAGCCTTGGAAACAGCATCATCTCAACTGGAGTTTTTAGGTCAGTCTTTTAAAATAAATATCCCTTCACTTTCTGCACTAGAATAGACTAACCTGACTGTCAATGTAGTGCACTCAGTCCTCAGGAGAATGGAGAGATTCTTGTTGCGTAAGTTATCCCTGACTCAGCTGGCTGACTCAGGAACAGCATGCTGAGTTGTGGAAAGTCAACTCCAGCTAACCCGTAGTGGAGGAGGGGTCACTTTAGCACAGAGCCTTTGAGATGTCATCTACAGGACAGCACTCGTGGCTGTGGGCACCAGATCTCCTGGTAAACTCATCTGGATTTTACCATCACAGTATCTTAATCTCCACATGCTATAGGGCAGAGCCAGCTATAGCCCTTTTTGGGGGGGTGGGGAGAGAAGCAAACCGTTATCCCCTTCCCGCCCTGAGCCAGTGAGATCTTTGTACACCCCATCAAAGTAAAGACTACTCTGTCCTTGGCCACTCTGCTGAAACTTGGCAACAAGGGTAGCAATTGGCTCCACATGAGATGATGATTTTAGGAATGATGGACATCTGTCCTCTATCAGTAAGAGGGAGGAGCCTTGCTTTTTGTTGCAGTCTTCTGAACACTTTCTCTGCAGGCAGAGTAGAGAAATGTAGATTGGATTTTTCCCAAAAATCTTAAATTTCAAAATAAATTTTACAAAAAAACCCACACTTCTTTTAGAGCTTTCTGCAAAGTTCTTAAAGTTTCACAAAATCCCACTCTCCCATCTTCTTTCCCTAACAATGAATGTCTCTCCCCTTTCCACTGGATAACAATACAATGACAGACAGGTTTGTTCAGTAGAAGCCCTTTTTCTGAGCAAAAATGTAAACTCAAGCAGTTTTCACCACGAGAAAAAGGATTTGCTCCATTTCCAGTTCATTCCATTTATTAAAGCTGATGAGTCACAGCCAGCAATTTCATAATTCATGTCAGTACTGTAGGCATTTGTTGCAGTGCAAACAGCTTTTTTTCTTATTTTCTGGAAGGATTTTTTTCCCCCTGTCTGGAAATTGGTCACACAGATCTCCATGGGCTTTTTTTGTTCACATGGATAAAGGACATATGTCAGAATCCTTTACAGTCACCACAAGATTCCTTTTCATTATGCTAAGGCCTTTCATTTGATGTTGTTTTTAAAAAGTTTACTGTGTCTTGACATCCTGCCTCACTACACCATACTGCATCCTTCTATTTTCTCTAATTTGCATATGGTGTGAGGGAAACTATATGTCTACAATCTGGAAGAGGTAACACATAAATCAGACTAGATGGCAAACAGAGACAGCCATAATGAAGGTTGTTGAATCATCTGTCTGCATTACACTGTTGTCTAAAAAGGAGCTTTGAAGCAGAAGTCAAATGGGTTTAGATTTTAACCAAAAATGATTAAATAATTTAAGAACTTTTCAATAGAAATGGAGCTTTTGGGTCAGCTATTGAAATTGCAACGTCTCTAACACAATGCCCAGCCAGATGTACCACATCACCACGTTTTCTTGATTTTTCTTGTTTAAAAAAATTTAAGTTTACATTTTAGAACAGCAGTTGCCTTTCGGGTAATGCATTTCTGGGCAATAGTGCACACTTCAGATGACCAAAGCCTTGTTTTATAATATGTCTAAGCTAAACTAAAATCATTCAAATGTGTTGTCTGTTGTGTATTTGCTTAATGTTGTGGATGATGCCTCAATTGATCAATCAATAACCAGGCAGTGAGCCTGCAGTGAGTTGGGCTTGGTCCCCAGAGCTTATAACTCTGTCAAACATCTCTTAGACACACACACACACAATACTGACCTGGGTAGTCAGTAATCCATTCCATGATTGCAGAATCCAGGCCAGGATTTAGGCAAACTTCTCATTCATGAAGCTGTGTGGAGAAGGCTACTGTTCTCAGACCTGATGAAATTCACTCCTGTGAAGAAGGCCAAGATGCTACACAGAGGGTGTGTATGTTCAGCAGCTTCGATAAAGACTCCCATTGCAACCGAGTCCTCTTTCTTCACCACTACAAGGGACACAGTCTCTGCTTTAAAGGATATTTATTTTGTTTTTGAAAAAAATCTTCTAAAGCAGTTGAGCCCAGTTTCTAAAACAGAGCTGTTCTAAAATGATTGAATGACATATTGAGACGGGTCTAAGCCACAAAGCTGGGATCAAGACCCAATTCTCCCCAAAGCTCTGGGGTTCTTTGACCCAGGATTTTGGGGTGGATCTCCTCTATTAAGAAACTGATTCAATGCAAAACGTTTAGACTATGAATCCACACAATTGCTACTTTAAGAGAATGATTAGGTTGCATGGTTAAGCAGTTAAAGTTAACTGTACTGCCTTAACTTTGCCTCTTTCCACTACTGTGTGGTCTTGAATTATATGGTTGCAATTGTTTCTCAAGTAATACAGTATCAGTCCATTTCTTCCCCTGCAACTTTATCTTCCGATTCAGTCCTTTGGCCACTTTACTGAAACTGCCCACCAGGTTGCCAATTAATGTCAACAGCAGTGATAGTTTTGTTGCCTTTCTAGTTACAACTACTCTGAAATCAAGCCCCACCCCCAGGCCACCAACCAGCCATCTGATAGTAAAAACATGCAGTCATTAAGGCTCTGGACTTGAATTGAAAAGCTGTGTAAAACTTTGCCAGTAGCCTGTACCATCCATTCTCTCTCTTTGTTTTCTTATAGTGTACGAGCTTCCCATGAAATTGGAGCCAGCATAGAAATTTGGGAAAGATTGGAGGTTAAGTCCCTCCAGAGTTTAGGAGGGCAAATGTTTGCCATTCTGGAGACAGATTATTTAACCCTGGTGGGTTCTGGAAGCTGACTGGATATTCATTAAAGAATTTGGTAAAATATGAGTTAAGCCTCATTCACTTGTGAGGAAGGTAAATATTTCTATCCCCAGATTACAGTGGAGGGAACTAAAGCACAGAAAAATCAAGGGCTAGATTTTTAAAAGGTATTTAAATGCCTAAAGAGATAGGCACCTAACAATATTTTCAAAAGCACACAGGTGCCTAACTCACATTGAGTGCAATGGAAAATCTTATGTACCTGTCTGTATTTTAAGACATTTAAATACTTTTAAAGGTATGTCCGTAAGTCTGTAGCACCCCGTCATGTGCCCTAACCACAGAACTGCCCCTCCTCCTTCACTTCCTCCAGTATTCTTTCACTGTAGATCACAAAACCAATACATGTACTGGCCTTGCCGAAGCAGAGTGAGGACAGATTACAGAATTGAAAGATAGATAGTGCCACATCCCAGATGCTGGGGTAGGATTTTTTAGGAGCAGCATTCTTGGTAAATGTTTGGTACCAGTTTACTTTTACCCAGTAAAATCAGATACCCACTAGATACCCACTACCCACTAGATCAGGTAGCTCCTGTTACATTTCTTTACAGGAAAGGAAAAATATTAAGGCTACATATATTTGCACAGCAGAAACTTATTAAACAACCATCTATCTAAAAACATTAATATTTGCCTTTTTGTATAATTACTCTAGTACCAAACTGTTTTGAAAAAAAATTATTGGCACAAGAATAAGTGGCTGTACTTGCAACACAGATAATAACAACCCTGTTCTTCAAATCAGAGAAACTCCCATATTTTGCTTTTTAATATTATTGCATGACCACCAAATAAGGAAGCATTCATGCTTTGACAATGTTATGATTCACTCTTTATTCGCTTTCACTAGACCTAACAATCTATCCTATACAGAATAATTCTTTCTTTTCTTTATGCAACATTTTATGCTGATGTTTGGGGGAAAATCCACGTTTTCTTTCTTAGCCTTGTAATTGAATTTTAAAATATTGAAATAAATACTATACATTTATAAATAAATACTGAGACTTTGCTCTGGGTGCTAAATGTATAGCTGTAGCCACAGTATGACCAGAATTTCAGAGGCAAAAAGTAGGACACCTACTTTTGCTTGGTTGGATTCCAAGATTGACACTACACTAGAGCATGAACAAAGCCAAGTAATATGGAAAGGGTAAAAAAACACTGTAGGTTTAGGCATTTCTTTGCTCCAAGAATGGCCTGTTTAGTCTAGTGACGCAGAGTAAATTGAAAAGTTAAACAAAACCAGAGTCATTCCCAGATCTACATCTAACTAATTAGCAATGTCCTTCAACCCTTATTCCTGTGACGAAGCCACATTCACTTGAGTGGTCCCATTAACTTCAAAGGGAGTCCTAAAATCCCATTGATAGGGCCCTACCAAATTTAAGGTACATTTTGGTAAATTTCACGGTGATAGCATTTAAAAAATCTTAAATTTCACAGTGTTGTAACCGTGGGGGTCCCAACCCCAAAAGTTGGTCACTGGGGCAGTCGCAAGGCTATTGTAGGGGAGTGGCAATATTGTCACCCTTACTTCTGTACACCGTTCAGAGCTGGGTGGCCGGAGGGTGGCAGCTGCTGGCCAAGAACCCAGCTCTGAAAGCAGTGCTGATGCCAGCAGTAGAAGAGAAGTAAGGGTGGCAATACCATACCATGCCACCCTTGCTTCTGCACTGCTGACGGTGGCGGTGCTGCCTTCTGGGCTAGCCTGGCCAGCAGCCACCGCTTTTCAGCCGCCCAGCTCTGCAGGCAGCACAGAACTAAGGGTGGCCATACCGCCACCCCCCTACCCCCCAATTACATGGGGGAAACCAGACTTCACAGTCTGTGATGTCTTTTTCAAGGCTGTGGATTTGGTAGCGCCCAACCCATTGATGTCAATTGGCTTTAGAACACGCCATAAAGGTTTACAGGATTGGGACCCAAATCATTAATATTAGGCTCATTTTACATGTCAGGAACACAGAGAGATTAAGCAGCTTGCTTGCAAGACCTCTAATGGAGTAGATAACAACAGTCTTTGTGATGGAGACATGGTTTTACTCCTGCTTCTCTCACACATCTTATCCACTATATATTATGAAATAAGAGTAATGTGTTTGAATTGATTCAAGCCTTACTTAGCAAATGCTGTGCTAACTCAGCGATGCTCATTGATTTTGGTTCATAGGGGATCATAATCCTATATTGTATTTAGGATTTGGACAAACCCAGAAGTTCAGGCATAAATCCCAATTTTCATCTGAGTCCTCAGGTTTACCTAGAAACAAGGTTAAGATTTAGTCAAAAGGCTGATGAATTTTTCAGCAAACCTGGGCTACATTTTGAATGTGCAACAAAATCATGAGATTTCTGCATGGTTTCAGAAGGACAGTCACACATTGGCACAATATTTAACATACAACAAACATAACTGAGGTAAAATAAACCTTCCTTTTAATAAATTACAGCAGCGATACTGTCCAGCAACTTCATAGAAGCCATATCCTCCTTGTTTTCGACTAAATGAACAGGTTAGCTTGGAAGTCTGCAGAATTTATTTAAATGATGTATTTTCTTCTCTCCTGCATTTTTCAAAGCACTGCCCATGTGACTCGCATTAATGTTAGTCCGAGTTGTCTGGCATAGCAGTTTGAAAGTTCCCCTTTGCCTTTGTGTTTTCTCTCCTCCAGCTTGTTTGACTTGTTGTCCTATTGTTTTCCTCTCAATATCCCAACTGATTTTAATTAAGAGTTTTTAGACTCCCATGACTGCCAAGTTTAACAAACAAAACAAGACTAAAAGCTAATTTCCTCAACAGGCACATTCCCCTCACAATAACCAACTTTCAGGACAATCCATTGTAAAAGCACTACAATAACAATAGTGTTTGAAACGGAAATCTTGACACTTGGTATTTTTCTGTGTATCATTACTATAATTTATACATCTATTTACTATTAATTTTAGTCTTAACTCTTATTTCTACAATGGTCAGACAACTTCCATACAAATGAAAGGCAACTATCAGCTATTTATTTGTGGTTTAGTCTTAAAATCCTTTTTCAGTTAACACTCCCTTCTGACATCAGTGAGAGTTTTGCTGAGCAAGGCCTACATGGCTGAGTGCCATGGTCTAATGTAAGTACACCGCTATTTACTCCTTGAAGGCAAATTATGGTCATTATATGTAAAACTACAATTTACATGGCAATATACTCTGAATTGTTGTATGTGGTAATAAATAGAACTACCTCAAAATCTGTTGATCATAGAATATATTTAAATCCATAGCAGACAGCTTATGTTAAAATGTGATATTCTTGAGTGAAAGGGGTTTTAAGGATTAAACCTATTATGCTGTACTAGAGAAATTATAGAACAGTGGGGTAAATTGTATATGGGGGAGAAAGACCTAATATCACTATAGGACCTAATATCACTATAGGACCTGTGATGCTCCCAAGAGGCAGCATTTGAAAGCAACACCTCTTAAGGTTCAGAAGTTCAGTTTGGATCAGTACCCTGAAGTTCAGATGCTTCGTGTGTATGCAAAATTGGGCTGGCAATCTTGTGACATTCCAGATACCTCCTGCTTCCACAAAAGTTAGAAAATACCACACAATCAGCTTTTTGGTAACATGCAGCACGGCCACCTTCACTATCCTTAAGAGAGTAGTGCAGCTCATAATAGGGAAAGGACAGGTTACATATCTAAAAATTATTTTCTTTGCAGGAGTGACTGACATTGCATAGTTGGGGACAGGGAATCAAGATAATTGGATAAAAATATTCAGTCTTATTAAAATCTGACTTTCAGGAAAGGAACAACCCATTTTGACTCTGGTTTGCTTTCTTTGTTTTGGAACGGCTATGCAATTAAAATATGCAAATTAGGTGCAGTCCCTGGGATTCCTGGCAAGTGGGTAATCATTTCAATGAAGTTTGCCCTTTATGCCACCCACATTATAAATGTTCAGTTTGCAGCCAAAGGTTATTTGAGAAGGCTTGGTAAATCTAGAAAAGTTAGTCTGAGAAATCCACGTAGTGGCTTAGCAGTACCATGCTTTCAGGCTCTCTGTGAGGTTCCTGAATCGGCCCCTGTTTATGGGGAACTTTTGTCAGGTGACACATAGTCTGAGAATTGATCGCATGCAGCAGCTCATTTGTCAGCAGTAGGATAAAACTTGTTTTATTATTTGTTTGCCATTGATAAATAATGAATACTGAGAGTGTAAGGCAACAACACTTCTCTGGAATAGCACAATACAAACTGGGTCATGCTGAAGGGCATCCTGCAGCTCCAGGATATGTTGATCCATTTCAGTGTTCTCTCTCTTAGAAGTGTTAAGCTGGCTATTGGCAGACCAGCCAAATACAGAAAGTGTGCCTGCCACAGAAACGGGCTAGAGAAAATATGACAGGTATCTGAAAATCACTGACGGCCTCTTCTCATGTGCATTTCCAGAGCAGCTCTGGAGAGATCCTGGGGTATGAAAGCACAAAGCAGGAGCTTCTTTCTATTTTGGCATCATGTAATTTTGTCTGGTTTCACTTTCCACTTCCCAGTTTGCTTGTGGGCATGCCAAAAGAATCAGTGTGGTCACTGACAGAGTGCTCATTCAGTACACTCACTGGTCTATGCAAATACATGATTGGCGCTTGGATATTGTGATTTGCTTATGCTCTCTTTCAGCCCATTGAGCTCTGCTCTCATATTGTCACAACTGTTCATTAGACACAAGCTAGTACCACTACTTATATCAATAACCAGAATCCTAGTAGCTTTTCAGGACTCAGTGTAAGGTCTTCTTAATTAGATCAGTTAATCCCTGACATTTTATCTTCCCTTTCTGAACAACACTTCCTTTCTTAGTTTCTCTTTTCCTTGGCCTTTTTGACCAGCTGGTTACTTGACCCAATTTTGTTTAAATATTGATTTTAATGGTTTACATTGACCAGCACCCTAGCGGCCTATGATGTGGATTATATAACATTAAAAAAGTTTTACGAGCATGATAAGGAACCTTTGATTTCTGAGCATCAAACAAGTGCATCTTGCTGTGTCTGTGCTAAGGGTTTTCCAGACAATTTATAGATAAAGAGATTAAGATATATTCACAATGTGTTCCTATAGGAGATTCATTTTAATGAAGTGGTTCTCAAACTTTTGTACTGGTGACCCCTTTCACACAGCAAGCCTCTGAATGTGACCCCCCCATAAATTAAAAACATTCTTTTTTATATTTAACACTATTATAAATGCTATAGGTGAAGTGAGGGTTGGGGTGGAAACTGAAACCTTATGACCCCCAGTTAGAGAACCCCTGTTTTTATGGGAATTACCCTGTGAAAGGCAGAATATTCCCTATGCAATTTACATGGTGATACTGCCATGAATTATTTTTTCCCTGTATAACTTTGTAACCGGACGCATGCCCCATCATTCAGTGGGGAAAGTAGAAAATATGGGTATAAAAGACACTGGAGCATTCCAGTGCTTTCTAACACTTTACTAGAGAGAATGAACTTACAGTACCCAGCCAGACAGTCTCTGGGAAGTTATGCAGCTACCACAGGGTCTCCAGAGGAGCCCTGATTGTAGTGTCTAATTTTATTTACTCATTGCAGGTGGGTAGAACAGCCCAGCTAGGATAGAAAGAAAGATCAGAAAGAGGCTGGCAGTTTTGGTGAGAAAGACATGCTTAGAGAGCAGGTACCAGTTTGTTCAGAATCTACAGGACTATAAAAGCCAGCTAGATGCAGATTAAAGACATGAGGTGATGGCAGTTGAGAAGGAGTTTTTGCACTCAAGGCCCGTAAGTGCCAAGAACCTAACGACAAAGGACTCACTTCCTGGGAGCCTGCTGCAGGTTGCCTAGTTTAGTACTTACATGTTAAATATTTGAGGGCTTTTCCCATTTCTGTGTATTTGTTACATTGTTTTGTCTTGGTGCAACAATAAACCAGCAAAGTTTGTGAAATGATTGGCTGAACTCCCAAGACACGCATCATTAACACACACTGGTGACTGAATGTTCTCCTACTAGGAAGAAGTATCCTGGTAGGTCTAGTCCAGGCATCTTTCTCAAACCCAATGTGCAGCCGCAACACAGAGCAGAATGATTCTGGGCTGTGATTACATACGGTCTGAATTTGGCAGAAGTGACTAGTGATTTTGGGTGCCCAACTGAGATACCTGATTTTTAAAGGTCAGTTGCTCAGCCCTTTCTAAAAATCAAACCCCTATAAAGCGTCTCAAGTTGGACACCCAAACTCACTTGTCACTTTTGAACATTTAGGCTACACAGCACACGCAGACATACGTACACAAAGGTGGCATGCCTGGGGAACCTCCAAGTGCAAGTATGGAAATATATCTGACAAAATTACTTGAGACCCTCTCAAAGAAAACAACCATACTATGCCTAATGTAAGTGACTTGAATCAGAATTAAACTACATAGAAAGCTGTACTTGTTACTAGCCAACTTCAATCTGCTATGACAGGCTAAAATAATTGTTTGGGGGACTACAGAATGCATTCAAGCAGTTAATTCATTAACAGTGCAATTGTGGAAGTACACAGAGTCCACTGCACAGCTCTGAGCTCTCTATTCCATTACAAGCAATAATGCTTTTGCTGTGGCTGCAAATTGCACTTAGGGTACAACAGATGAAGCTCTGCAAAAGCATGACACCAGCATGGGAAAGCAGCAGACTTCACCAAATCATGCTGCAGTTCTCACTGGCAATTAGATACTTGAAGTCATTGTCCTGAGTAGAAAATGCAGGTCCTTGTGTTCATTAAACTCCTTATGTGACACTGCAGGACAGCTACACGCCAATGAATTTATACTAGCTGCTAGTTCAGGGGCACCAGTTCTACTTGAATCTAGTTACCTATAATGTTTCAGTGTGGACAGTGTACAGTGTACAGAATGTAAACTATCCCTGGGTTCAGTTGCCATAGTGCACTAGTGAAGCATGCCACTCAATTCGTGTGCCTGCAGAGTTCTGTATTGTGAAAACTATGGGTCAGATCCTCAACTGGATGAACTGGAGCTCTTCAAATTGACACCACTCAAGGATCTGCCCCAAAATAGCTCAGCTATTTCAAAGGTGCTTATTTCTGCGGTATCAAAGCCCTGAACTGAAATCTCTATGGAATCATAGGGTTAGAAGGGACCGCAAGGGTCACCTAATCCAGTGGTTCTCAAAGCCAGTCCTCTGTTTGTTCAGGGAAAGCCCCTGGTGCGTCGGACCGGTTTGTTTACCTGCCGCGTCCGCAGGTTCAGCCGATCGCGGCTCCCACTGGCCGCGTTTCACCGCTCCAGGCCAATGGGGGCTGCAGGAAGGGCGGCCAGCACATCCCTAGGCCCGCGCTGCTTCCCGCAGCCTCCATTGGCCTGGAGTGGCAAACCACGGCCAGTGGGAGCCTCAATCAGCCGAACCTGCGGATGTGGCAGGTAAACAAACCGGTCTGGCGCGCCAGGGATTTTTCCTGAACAAGCGGTGGACCGGCTTTGAGAACCACTGATCTAGTCTAATCCCCTGCCAAGATGCAGGATTTGTTGTGGCTAAACCATCCGTTCTTGAATGGGCCTCTATTGTTCCTCATCTTATACAATGTTAGCGTCAATAGTTTTTCTTTCCCCTGTGTCATTCCCACTAGCCTCTGTGTCACTGGGGTAAGTGGAGCCCAAGTGCCTCTGGGGAACTGCAGTCTTGGGCAGCCACACAATACAGCTTTACATTCCTGTTGTCAGGTGGAGAGGACCCATTCAGAACAGGAAGGAACTGTATTTCCAGGGTGGCCATGTGTACGGACAATGGAATGCAACAAGACAACAGCAATTTAAGTGTGAATGTCCAGAGTCTTTTTTTAAATGCCCACTCTCCATGCTTACTAGCAGGTGGAGGGTAATTTAATTTTTTTAAATGATTTGTGGCAAGCTCAGGGAAATTTCCTGAGTTGTTCATAGTTTTTAAAAGCCATTTGGTCTCCACACTTTGTTCCTGTCCAGTTAGATTTTCTTTTATTGCAGGAGGGTACATAGCCATTTGTAAAACAAATGGTAACTCATCCTCTAGACCTGGACTGTGACCAATGAAATAATGCAGTACATCAACCTTATTCAAAAATAATCCCCAACAGTGTGATACTTGACGGGTCTAAATGGCTTCTGGGATTTGAGACTATTTACTACAGTTCTGGAAATGTAAAGGCAATGTTTATGTGAATTAAAATATTTATCTACATTGTCACTGTCAAGTGCCCACTGAGACACATTTTGCATGTATAGATGACCTTAAGCAGCAGTAGCAGCAGAAATCACCAGCCGCAAACATGCTCTGTCTGGGAATAAAATACCACATGCATTTGGAATCTAAAATCCAAATTCTGCTCTCAGGGACTGTCAAGGTTCCTTTCCCACTCTGAACTCTAGGGTACAGATGTGGGGACCTGCATGAAAAACCCCTAAGCTTATTTTTACCAGCTTAGGTTAAAACTTCCCCAAGGTACAAACTATTTTCCTTTTTCCCTTGGACTTTATTGCTGCTACCACCAAGCGTCTAACAGATATATAACCAGGAAAGAGCCTGCTTGGAAATGTCTTTCCCTCAAAATCCTCCCAAAACCTACACCCCCTTTCCTAGGGAAGGCTTGATAAAAATCCTCACCAATTTGCATAGGTGAACACAGACCCAAACTCTTGGATCTTAAGAAAAGATTGAAAAAGCAATCAGGTTCTTAAAAGAAGAATTTTAATAGAAGAAAAAGTAAAAGAATCACCTGTGTAAATCAGGATGGTAAATACCTTACAGGGTAACCAGATTCAACACATAGAGAATCCCCCTAGGCAAAACCGAAAGTTACAAAAAGACACAAAAAACAGGAATATCCATTCCATTCAGCACAGCTATTTTATCAGCCATTTAAACAAAACAGAATCTAATGCATATCTAGCTAGATTACTTACTAAGTTCTAAGACTCCATTCCTGTTCTGTTACCGGCAAAAGCAACACACAGACAGAGAGAGCCTTTGTGTCTCTCCCCCTCCCCAGCTTTGAAAGTATCTTGTCTCCTCATTGGTCATTTTGGTCAGGTGCCAGCGAGGTTATCCTAGCTTCTTAACCCTTTACAGGTGAAAGGGTTTGTCCTCTGGCCAGGAGGAATTTAAAGGTGTTTACCCTTCCTTTTATATTTATGACAGGGACCAAATGGTGCGCTCAGTTATACAATGCAACTCCCATTGGAACCGTGGAAGTCTTAGCTTTATGATAGCAGAACTTGGACCATAATATGAAACTCTGTATAAAGAACATTTTAGCAGCCCTCATGAGTCTGAGAAGTAACAATGCGATTCCATCTGGCCAGTGGTAACAAGACCAAGGAAAGTGCTGCCTATATTTTAAGAGAAAAACAACATTTTAAGATCTAATTTTAGGCAGGCAGAGTGCTTTCAATCTAGCATTTTTCTAAGCACACCCTCCCTTGCTCTACCACATTGGAAAGATATGGTGATATGTTTCCCCTTGAGAAAGGCAGGAAAGATGACTTCTTTCCTTTCCCTGTTCCTAGGGGGAGTGTTGAAGATTCCCGTACTCTCCATCTGTCCAAGACACATTGATTTGTAATGGTTTTCTGCAAGAGACCTTGCACCCTCCCCTTTCTATTGTTTGACGGCAGCAGTTGCTTTCCATTTTCTCTCAAAGGGTTGGTAAAGGTGAGCTGGGCAACAAGGAGACATTCTGCTTTTACCTCCAATCCAAGGAGGTGGGGTTTCAAGGCAATTTACTCAGTTCCTTCCTTTTCTCCTTTCCCTCTCCCTTCGGTTCACCTGGCTCAGCTGGACCAAGATGCTCTCCTCCTACTCCCTCTGTACGGTTGCTCTGAGCTCTATACCATGGAGCAGAGATGCCCCAAAGTGTGCTGGGCCTAAGGGAATCCCCACACAGGCCCTCTGAATATAGTTACTCAAACTGGAATTTGGTCAGGACATGAGGTTTAAGAACCCTACTCTTGCAAAAAGTGCCATGTGATTTTCAGTGACCGCAAGTGGTCAGGCCTTAGGTTTTAAGTTTCATACAAAAGGTGGGACAGGTTTACCAGATCAAGAAGAGAAATGTCAGAAGGAGAGGGACAGAGGTGTGGATGTCTGTGAAAACTAGTTCTTACAGAAAAAGAAGGAGTTCAAAGTCCTGATAGACATTCTGGGTTTGCATTTTCAATTGTTGTCCATTTAAACTGATCGCCTGGTGTATCTGTATCTGCTATAACTGCAGAACCATCCATCATGTCCATACCCTTTTATTATGGCATATGTACACAACAGTTCCAGTAATTTGGGGCAGCTAAAGTTTTCAGTTCCTTGGAACCCCTGTTACTGTAGTTGTTTAGACAGTATCACTGGATCTACTGTAGCACTGTTGTTATGTAATTTAGAATGTTATGCCTTTAGCTATAAGCCTCCATAGACAACTCATAGAATAGGTGTGTATAAAAACAAACATCTTCTGTATTTTCCACAGTATGCATCCGATGAAGTGAGCTGTAGCTCACGAAAGCTTATGCTCAAATAAATCGGTTAGTCTCTAAGGTGCCACAAGTACTCCTTTTCTTTTTCCCCCTTATGTTATTCTCCCAGGGGATCCTGCCCATCAGTTCCCTGAGGTTGTCAAAGTCTGCTTTTCTGAAGTCCAGGGTCCGTATTTTGCTGCTCTCCTTTCTTCCCTGTGTCAGGATCCTGAACTCGACCATCTCATGGTCACTGCCTCCCAGGTTCCCATCCACTTTAGCTTCCCCTACTAATTCTTCCCAGTTTGTGAGCAGCAGGTCAAGAAGAGCTCTGCCCCAGTGGTTCCTCCAGCACTTGCACCAGGAAATTGTCCCCTACCCTTTCCAAAAACTTCCTGGATTGTCTGTGCACTGCTATATTGCTCTCCCAGCAGATATCAGGGTGATTGAAGTCTCCCATGAGAACCAGGGCCTGCGATCTAGTGAGTGAGTTGCCGGTAGAAAGCCTCGTCCACCTCATCCCCCTGGTCTGGTGGTCTATAGCAGACTCCCACCACAACATCGCCCTCGTTGCTCACACTTCTAAACTTAATCCAGAGACTCTCAGATTTTTCTGCAGTTTCATATTGGAGCTCTGAGCAGTCGTACTGCTCCCTTACATACAGTGCTACTACTGCACAGCATTTCATACAGCCATTTCTTTCACTGGATGTCATAAAACCAGCCTGTTAAAATCAAAAAGTCAACTATCCAGGACTGTGTGCATAGACAAATAAAAAAATACACATCATGTTGGTATTTTTGTCAGAGGATTGCATTGTCAGTTCAACGAACAGAGCTCGCATCCAGCCTGTTCTTTTAAGGAAAATCCTGGTTTCAAAAACAACCACACACCAAGTGCATTTCCATGATTTTCTTCTCAATAGGGGGCATTAACATATTGAAAGGCAGCGTGGTTTAGAGGAATGAGTAACTGGCTAAGCAGCAAGAAGCCACCAAATCTCAGTGATCTCTGTGTCACCAGCTCCTGTGATATTTGGTGTTTTTATTGAAACTCACACTGCTGGAATCAGCTTTCATTTAAAAACTTAAGGAAAACTTAAAAATGTGAAGCAAAGTTACCCTAAAGGCTCAGAAACCAGAAGGCAAATAAAAAGAATCAAAATTTGTTTGTTTGGAGTCTTTTTAAATCTCACGATTGTAAAACCAATTTCATGATTTTTTGGGACCTGCCTGACTCACGTTTTTGTAAACTCCTGGGGACGGGGTAGAAACACTTGACGTTGAGCAAGTCACTCTCACTTAAACCCTCTGCTTCTTTTTCCCCATCTGTAACACAAGAATCAAAGCCATCTTCCTCACTGTTGCCTGCTCTCAAGGTTTAATTACAGGTCTCATGATATTTGGAATTGATATTAAAGCCTCAGCTCTGGGAGTCATATGATTATGTGAGATCTCAGCTAACATTTTCTAAAGAGTAAGTTTCTAGCCCCCACAGTTGCAGAGAAAGGCTGGAAAATGTGATGCCTCAAGGCTCAAATACTAGAAGGCCAAGAAAAAGGCTAATTTTTTTTCCAAAAAATTCTAGATTTTTTAAAACCAATTTCATGATTTTGGGGGTCTGACTCATGATTTTTGAACACTTAGGGTGGGCAATACTACTTCTCAAAAGTGTAAAGGAACTAATTAGCTAATGTCTGTATCATGTTTTCAATATGGAAATACTGTTTGCCATAAGTGCCAAATATTGTTGACAGTTCTATATCCCCTCATTATTATTACTATTTGTAATACAGCAGAGCTAAGAAGCCTCAAAGAAGATCAAAGATCCATTGTACTTGGCATTACACATAGTAAGGCCTTGTCTACACTGGCAAGTTACTGCACAGTAAAGTAGTTTTCTGCGGTGTAACTCCCGAGGTGTACACACTGCCAAGCCACTTGGTGCGCAGAAATTCCTTAGTTGCAGTGTTGCAAAAAACCCACCTCGATGCGAGTCGTAAGCCTTACAGTGCAGAGGCTCCAGCGCTGTATTGGCAGTGTAAACACATTACAGTGCAGAAAGCCATCAGTTGGCCCCCGGAAGCGTCCCGTGATCCCTCAAGTGGCTGCTCTGCTCATTGTTTTGAACTCGGCTGCCCTGGAGAGATGTGCCCCTCCTCTTTCAAAGCTCCATTTCTGACAGCCCTTGCGTGCTGTGCTGATCTGCTTCAGGACACAAAGCAAACCATTAACGTGGAATGCTCATGCTGTTGAACAGAGAGGCAGGGTGTGTGTGTGTGTGTGTGTGTGTGTGTGTGTGTGTGTGTGTGTGTGTGTGTGTGTGTGTGTGTGTGTGTGTGTGTGTGTGTGTGCAGGGAGCCGGGGGCTGATGGCTGGGTGTCCACCTCCCCCTGCCTCAGGACAAGTTGCTTCCTGATGCTATCTGAACTTACAAGACAGCCTGCTGACACACTCTCTGACCCCCAAAACACAGTCTCTCCATACACACACACTCCCTGTCACCCACACTGCCCCCCCACCCCACTTCAGTTGAAAAGCAGCTGGCAATGTAGTAGGATGCCCATGGAACAATGGGATTGGGAAACCTGCGTCATGGGTCGCTGTGCCTACCCCACTGCAAACCCTTCCCAAAGCACCCTGCTGCCAGTTGCACAGTGGGAGAGCTACCACAGTGCACTGCTGTCTGTCCCGTTGCAAGAGCTGCTTATGTGGATGCACTCCAGCGTCACAAGGAGCGCAGTGTGGACACGCAACAGCGGTTTAATTCTAGCACTTTAATAAAAGTGGTATAACTTGTTGCACAGAAACTTGCCGTGCAGACATACCCTACAAGACAATCCCTGCCCCTAAGAGCTTCTAGTCTAATTCGATTAATTAAATCGAATTAGATACATGAATTTGACTTGACTTTTCCTTGCTCATAAAGGAGGTACAAGATACAATCTATCCAAATAGGGCCATGTGTGGCTCAGGGAGGCATGGTTTCAGACATGGGAGGGCAGCTTTAACTTGGAGCCCTGTCAGCAATAGCTATCCCTGGGTGTACTGACTCAGTGCACCCCCTAGGTGTTCTAGCCAGCCTAGTCAATTTGGGGAGGGCTGAACTGACTGGCTGCAGGCCCTCAGGCACAGTGGGGTTTACAAGTTCCTTGTATTCTATCTGGCCAGACTTTCTACCACTGGACAGTATCTGCAAGGGGTTCTGCTGACCAAAATAAAAAAGCATAATGCAGGGCTCAGTGAAGACTATCCTGTGAGATCCCTCTAGCCATCAGCATGACACAAAGAAATAGGGTGGAATCCCAACCTCACTAAAGTTAATGGGAGTTTTGCTATTGATTTCAATGGGACCAGGATTTTATTCATGAACTTTAGCCAAGTGACATGATTAAATAATGGCAACACAAATATATAGTAGCTGTATCACTTTTTCCATTGCCTCCTGTCCCTTAAAAAGCCCTGGAATCTGAAAAAAGAATTGTCCTCACCAAAATGGTGAGCAGGATGAAATCCAGCTGTATACTAACATTATTGACTTCCAGCTAATAAGATTTTCAGGAGTCCAGCAGCCATCAAGTGTTTACAGGCTTCTTATTTCAAAACGGCTCAAAACCATTCTCAGCAGGGGAGCAGAAAACCAGAGGCTCAATAATGCAGGAGCTACTGGTTAGGACTGTTAGCTGTGCAGCCAGGAAGATATTTATAGAAAAGCCTTTTGTACAGACCACTACAGTTTAGTGTAGTAATAACAAGTTACAGTGAAGTCAAAGAGTAAAAGCCATGCATTATAGACTCCACTTTAAATGGCCAGAGGAAAAGCCTGTAATTTAGAGAGATTTGAATGGCAAAACCTGGTCATTGTAACAGATACTTTTTCAGTTTCTTTATGGAGATGGTGAAAAAGAAATACTGGACTGAAGAAGTCAAGTTGTGTGAATGGTCATTCAACGTTGCTCAGCTGTGAAACCTCACAAAGTTCAACCGCCCGTTAGAGAAATATGTGCCTTGAGATTTGCTGTTCACTCAGGAATAAAACTGTAATACACCGAAGGTGGTGTTTCCTTTTTAAAAAGAGTCTGTTCTCCCTTTGTGTGCATTCCTCAGTTTCCGAGTCTTTAGCCTGCGGAAAGAACATATTTTTCTGTAGCATTTTTTTTCATCACACGACACAGGATTTAAACTAAAACAGAGCAAAACCTTTTTTTAAGCACATATATATGTATTTAAGTTATTTTCATGATAATTCAGATCAACTGTAAAATTATTTCTGGTTGTATTACATTAATGCCTTGGACTTCAAGCGAGCAAGACTGATGTCCCATTGTGCCAGACACAGTGAAAACACACAGTGAGGGACAGTCCCTGCCCCAGAAGGCCTCAATCTAAGATGACAAAAAAGACAAAGGTGAGGAAAGAATCAGAATCAGACGATTTGTGGCAAAACTCCCATTGATTTCAATGAAACAAGGATTTCAACAAGAAAAGAAGTTACTTGTTTAAAGTCACACAGCAGGTTGGCAGCAGAGCCAGGAACAGAATCCAGTTTAGTATCTGTCAGGGTTCCTTCCCCACGCTGAACTCTAGGGTACAGATGTGGGGACCTGCATGAAAGACCCACTAAGCTTATTCTTACCAGCTTAGGTTAAAACCTTCCCCAAGGTACAGATGAAGTGAGCTGTAGCTCACGAAAGCTTATGCTCAAATAAATTGGTTAGTCTCTAAGGTGCCACAAGTACTCCTTTTCTTTTTGTGAATACAGACTAACACGGATGTTACTCTGAAACTTTACCTTGTCCTTGAACAGTATGCTGCCACCACCAAGCATTTTAAACAAAGAACAGAGAAAGAGACCACTTGGAGACATCTTCCCGCCAAATATCCCCCCAAGCCCTACACACCCCCTTTCCTTGGGAGGCTTGAGAATAATATCCTAACCAACTGGTTACAAAATCATCAAAGACCCAACCCCCTGGATCTTGGAATAATGGAAAAATCAGTCAGGTTCTTAAAAGAAGGATTTTATTAAAAAAAAACGAAGGTAAAAATCATCTCTGTAAAATCAGGATGGAAAATACTTTACAGGGTATTCAGATTCAAAACACAGAGGATCCCCCTCTGGGCAAAACCTTAAAGTTACAGAAAACAGGAATAAACCTCCCTCTTAACACAGGGAAAATTCACATAAAACAAAAGATAAACTAATCCGCGTTGCCTGGCTTACCTATACTAGTTGCAATATTGGAGACTTGAATTAGAATCATAGAATCATAGCATATCAGGATTGGAAGGGACCTCAGGAGGTCATCTAGTCCAACCCCCTGCTCAAAGCAGGACCGATCCCCGACTAAATCATCCCAGCCAGGGCTTTGTCAAGCCTGACCTTAAAAATATCTAAGGAAGGAGATTCCACCACCTTCCTAGGTTACGCATTCCAGTGTTTCACCACCCTCCTAGTGAAGAAGTTTTTCCTAATATCCAACCTAAACCTCCACCACTGCAACTTGAAACCATTACTCCTTGTTCAGTCATCTGCTACCACTGAGAACAGTCTAGATCCATCCTCTTTGGAACCCCCATTCAGGTAGTTGAAAGCAGCTATCAAATCTCCCCCACATTCTTCTCTTCTGCAGACTAAACAATCCCAGTTTCATCAGCCTCTCCTCATAAGTCATGTGTTCCAGTCCCCTAATCATTTTTGTTGCCCTCCGCTGGACTCTTTCCAATTTTTCCACATCCTTCTTGTAGTGTGGGGCCCAAAACTGGACACAGTACTCCAGATGAGGCCTCACCAATGT
The DNA here is from genome assembly GCF_965140285.1 of Lepidochelys kempii. Lineage (NCBI taxonomy): Eukaryota > Metazoa > Chordata > Testudines > Cheloniidae > Lepidochelys > Lepidochelys kempii. Next base: position 64,840,519 of record NC_136382.1, read on the forward strand.
CGAACAGAAGGGAACAATCACATCCCTCAATCTGCTGGCAACGCCCCGACTTATACATCCCAAAACGCCATTGGCCTTCTTGGCAACAAGGGCACACTGTTGACTCATATCCAGCTTCTCGTCCACTGTAACCCCTAGGTCTTTTTCTGCAGAACTGCTGCCAAGCCATTCGGTCCCTAGTCTGTAGTGGTGCATGGGATTCTTCCGTCCTAAGTGCAGGACTCTGCACTTGTCCTTGTTGAACCTCATCTGATTTCTTTTGGCCCAATCCTCCAATTTGTCCAGGGCCCTCTGTATCCTGTCCCTACCCTCCAGCATATCTACCTCTCCTCCCAGTTTAGTGTCATCTGCAAACTTGCCTAGGGTGCAATCCACACCATCCTCCAGATCATTTATGAAGATATTGAACAAAACCGGCCCCAGGACCGACCCTTGGGGCACTCCACTTGATACCGGCTGCCAACTAGACATGGAGCCATTGATCACTACCCATTGAGCCTGACAATCTAGCCAACTTTCTATCCACCTTATAGTCCATTCATCCAGCCCATACTTCTTTAACTTGCTGGCAAGAATACTGTGGGAGGCCGTGTCAAAAGCTTTGCTTAAGTCAACGAACAACACGTCCACTGCTTTCCCCTCATCCACAGAGCCAGTTATCTCGTCATAGAAGGCAATTAGATTAGTCAGGCATGACTTGCCCTTGGTGAATCCATGCTGACTGTTCCTGATCACTTTCCTCTCATGTAAGTGCTTCAGAATTGGTTCCTTGAGGACCTGCTCCATGATTTTTCCAGGGACTGAGGTGAGGCTGACTGGCCTGTAGTTCCCAGGATCCTCCTTCTTCCCTTTTTTAAAGATGGCCACTACATTAGCCTTTTTCCGGTTGTCCGGGACTTCCCCCGATTGCTATGAGTTTTCAAAGATAATGGCCAATGGCTCTGCAATCACATCCGCCAACTCCTTTAGCACTCTCGGATGCAGCGCATCTGGCCCCATGGACCTGTTCTCGTCCAGCTTTTCTAAATAGTCCCGAACCACTTCTTTCTCCACAGAGGGCTGGTCACCTCCTCTCCTACTTAATTTGCGATATTGCATATATTGCAGATCCTGCAATTAGGCTTCCACAGCAATTGTGATTTTAATTAACTTAGTTTGCATAGTCCACAATTTTGACTATGGCTTTACATTTCTTCCTGGAAGGCTAATTAGCCCCATAAAAATCAGGCCCTACATAGTTAAGAAATCAGAGTCTAACATGTAAATGAGAATTGGGCCTTCTATATTTAGGAAAGCAGAAACTAGAGAGCAAACAGTAAGTAGGACTACAATATTTCAGATAAAATACAAAAAATGATGGGCTTACATATCTTCTTGAATGGCTAATTAGCCGTATAGTGTAATCATGTTTGTAATTAGCATTCAATTTTTTGGCAAAAGACAAGTGACTCAGATTAACTATATTTTAAGAAATGAACCACTGATCTCATTTTATTTCCACTCATGTAGGTTAAACGATAAAAGTGACAACAAACTGCAGCAACTTAAATTACAAGTAATTTGGAACTAGAAAGGAAAAGCAGGATATAATTAAGCAGTGGTCCCCATTGTGGCCTCTAGCAGCTGATAATAAACTGCAATGTGAATTATGTGCTCTGAACTGAAGGCCAGGGTGTCCAGGGCAGTTATATACTAGGGTGCATAATGAAGGGTTCTACTTGTTTTAGAGCATGCTTAATTTTTTTTTAACATTAACATCTAAACTAATAGTCTTATTGTCATGAGGTAATGTTGCATTTTTTAAAAAAAATATTAAATGTACACTTGAACACTCAGGTTGTGCAACAAGAGTTAGAGACTATTGGAAATGCAGTCCCACTGGCAGAGTCTCTGCTAAAAATCTATAGTACATTCCAATTCAATAGTATATCAAACAAGCTATTCATACAGTTTGCCCCCATTAATGTTCTAGTCCAAACAGTTTCATTTGCAAAAATCTTTCTAGCTTAACTCTGTGTTAATGTTGGTATTACCCACCGCACACACACACACACACACACACGTAACAAAATGAGCAAAAGCACCATTGTCCAGTGTTACAGCAGTTTTTAATAAGAAACCATTGTGAAATGCTCAACGATTCACAGTTCACACATCCAAGCTTTCTGAGATAAAATGCAAAGAAAAATGTGCATACATAGTGCCTTGGGTTTGGCACTGCTAGTGATTCAGTGTCTGTGTATGAAATATGGTCTTATTTACGATAAATCATACAGTGCGTCTATAGAACTTCTTTTTAAAAATGGCTAATTGCTACCAGGCTACATTTTCAAAAGCACTATTTTGTGGGCACAGGCTTGGTCAGGGAGGCCCAAATCTAGGGGTGCGGCAGTTACCTAAATACAATTTTTGTAAAAAATTAACGGGGTCAAAACTGCTTGAATATCAGAAACGTTGCCTGCCAGACAATATAGCTGAAGTTGGCACACCCACAAAAACACATGCAGCTAGAAGCAGGCAGCTATATCGTGCCTACACAGGTGATTTTGCCCACACCTGTCTCTCACAATCATTAAAGAATTGTTATCCTCACAGCACCCCAGTTAGGTAAGGAAACACTAGCCCCATATAACAGATGTGTACTGAGGCACAAGGTAGATTCAGCTATATGCCCACAGTCAAACAGGATACCTGTGGTTGAACCAGGAGTTAAACCTATGTCTCTCAAGCCCTTATCCAGTGCCCTATCCACCAGACTCGCCCTCCTACCCAGTACAATTTTCAAAGACAACCTAAAAGTCCGTGTGATGTAGGTAGGATTATGGCTCTAGAGCAGCTTAGCAAGGCCAAGGAACAGAGACTTGCCAATTGTTACATCTTTTGTGGAGCTTTTCTCATGGTCACTAAGAAGGGAGGGTCCCGGCAGATTACAGGGCACACCAGGAAGGGAAAAAAAAACTAGGGAAATTCAGTTGTCATCTCCTAAGTAGCTAAAAATGAGAAACAAATAATGGATCTCAATGAATGAATGAACCCCCAGCGAGAAGCATGTCTCAGGGAGCAGATGACCAAGTAGCCAGGAAGTCTTAAAAGAAGCCAACAGTATCTCATCATGCTGGGTCTGCTGGGAGTTCTAACATTAACTCTCAACAGAAGAAACTGACTGCCCCATTAACACAATAACTCTAGTACCTCCTGCTCAACCATCATTCCCTCAGTCCAGAACATACTTCCCCGAGGCATTCCATTCCTGCGCCAGACCAGGGAAAGGAAAATATGCACACCTCCAATTTTCAGACACTATATCCCCCCTACTACTGGTCTTTGCTTTATTGTGGTAATCTCCTAAAAGCACACTCCACCACCACTATCCTGCACCTGTTCAGTGTGTAACTGAATCATCTTTTCCCTGTTTTTTCATAGACTTTAAAGGCCAGAACATGGCAATAGTATCATCTAGTCTTTCCGCCTAACACTGGTCATAGAATTTCACCCAATAATTCTTGCATCAAGCTCAATAATTTGTAGTTGAAATAGAGCATAACTTCTAGAAAGACATCTGACAAGTGAAACCTTGATACATCATTCCCTGGTATGTTGTTCCAATGGTTAATTACCCTCACATAAAAATGTGTGCCTTATTTCCAGGCACTGGATCTGATTATGCCTCTGTTTGCCAGATTAATGAACTCTCTACTATCAGATATCTTCTTCCCGCATATGTATATATAGGCCCCCATCAATCCAGCCTTCTTTTTTTATAAACTGAAACATTAAAATGAGGAGAGAACACCATCATGGTCAATGCTGGTAGATGGGAAGAGAGTTCCACTCTGACTGTTGTTGAAAAATCCAGTTTTTGAACCTCATATAGTCCACGAAGGCCTGCATCACCACTACCATAGAGTAGTACCCATTTCTGCTAACGTACTCCTGGGATTGTTGGGGAGAGGGTACAGAGAATGGGCACATGGGTTCCATCAGTGGCACATTAGCTTAGAAAATTCCACTGTTTAAATCCTTCACTGATCTCTGGCACATTAGTCACATTGCACATTTACGGTTATTTGTGATCAGTACCACTCCATCCAGAATGCACTTTCAAATTCAAATGATTTAATCTGGCTGTCCCGGATTGGTATTGGTCAGCCGGGCACCAGAGTGAGTACCATGCTTTCTTTCACGGAGAGTGGGGCTCTCATCCAGACTTGGCCCTTCAATGTCAGCTTCACCACAGAGGTGCAGAAAAAGCCTGATCTTATCTCCAAGCTCTGTGGCCACTCCTGACTGTCCTTGAGACCTGGGAAAACTCAGTCCTACTGGTCTGTGATTGTGGTGCAGACCCAAAAGAACTTTGCCCATGAAAGATCATCCATAGGGACAGCATGCTGTGTTGGACTTGGGCAGTGGTATCAAATGCTCTCCCATTGCTTGAGCTGCTGGTTTGACTTTGGCTTTCTAAAGGTTCTGCCAGTGAGTGAAGTCCTTAATTCAAAGCAGAATGTCTAGTCTGCACCACTGACACGTACAACAGTGATATCCCGTTGGTCCAACCAATAGCAGTTCAAATCTGTGATGTAGAGAAGGTCTTCAGGGCTTGCTCCTGCTTTCACTGATTTCAGAGCAGGCCTTTGCTGTGTACATGCCTGTCCCCATTCCCAGCAGCCAGCATAAGGAGTGATCTGTGTTTTGTGGAGAGGAGGCAGTAAACAATGTGGGTTCAACTTCAAGTGAACTGAAACAGACAGGCCACAATACAAACCCAGTTGTCATTTATGCCCCAAATGCAAAATGGTGATTGTGTCATTTTCATCCAACAGGTTCGTTTTTCAGATGCATGCAAATTAGGAGCATATGTTGTGTGCCACTCCTATTTACACCAGCAATTGCACTCTTATGCACACTTCCATCAGCATGCTCCCCACGTCCATGCAAGATGAAGAGACAGATACCTGCTATATGGGCAGCCCCTTTTCCCACTAGAGGAGATGTACATCAGGCTGTCTTGGCACACCACAGTATGACCATCCTGGGCAGGAGTTTGGGCTCAGTCACTGTTCTCAAAGCATGAGCAGCATCTCTGTGGTTTCCTCTTGCTATAAACTACCAGCAACAGGGTCTGACTGTGCCCCGTCCAATGTCATCTAACCGCCTTGGAACTTGCTGCTGTTGCTCCCGTTCTAGGGGGAATCTATCTTAATAAATAACTTTTTCTGGCTCTGCTCTGTGCAAATGGCAGAAGCAGAGTGGCTTCTGCCTGAGCCTTGTGGCTTTTCCCCTGATCATTTGTCTATTTTCCTGCCGTCTTTCCCGTGCACAGGACTGCCAGACAGCCCCACATGCCTAGCATGGCTCATGAGCGTGTGAATTTCCACATTGCTTAGTAACTCCTCACAGGAAGTTTGGCTGGTTTTATGGCAGCCTCTCAGAGCCTGGGGCTGGCTCCAATGTTAGGTCACAGCATTTGGTTTTGCAGTGCCAAGCTACCACAAAGCTAACTGCCTGATTGATTGTATGTGCTGCTGGATGTAACAAGATTGATCTAGTGATTCAATGCAGGGCAGCTTGTGTTCAAACTGGGCATCAGTAGGTATTCCCGGGTGTAGTTTCTGGGGCAAGATTTTGAGGTTGCAGTTACCAATTGTACCCAGACTCACTTCTTTCATGTGGGTGTATTTTCCTGGCCAACTTCGCAGGACAAACTTCCTGGTAGTAACATCTTTTGGGCTGTCCACAATTCACTTGCACCCCAGGTGAGCTCGCCTTTGAAAATGCTTATTGGGAACTAATTCCACTTCTAATGACTATTACAGGTACAAAGGCCCACTTTAATATTCAAAGCCTTTGAGAATATAGGGAATAATGTATTAAGACATAGCAATGTTACCAAAGGTAACCATTTTACTCTAGGGTGACTCCATTGCAGTCACACTAGTGCTTAACTGGTGTAAAGGAGTTGTGAATTGGGCTCTGAGATTGTAGCTGGCCCTGTGCAAGTTTGTGAAGTTGGAGAAGAGTATCCAAGGAATTCCCGCTTTGCTGTGCAGAGGCAAACCACAGTCCAGCAGGGACTGCGTGAGTCTCACACGGCCACTGATACCAGATTCCCTGGAACACAGTGCAGCTGAGCTGTGGGAGGGCAGAAGGCTGCTCCCTTCTAAAGGGTGGCGGAAGCTCCTGAGGTAGAAAGCATTCTCCCAGCGCACACAGAAGAATACTGACTCATTCAGCATGAATGCTTTCAGCACCCATCGGTGCATGGCCTCTCTTTATTCCCCCTCCCCCGACCATCACGTGCAGGCATACACACTGTGGGAAGGGACTGTAAACCCCACATTATAAGCCTAAATCTGTCCAAGGTAAAAACATAAGACTTGAGTATTCTGTTTTAATTAGACCAGTTGCTAAATTATATGTAAGCAGCATCATAAAAATTTTAAACTGATCTCTTCTTTTAGCTAAGAAAACTCCACATACTTCACTGAATTGAGGCTATAAAGATTTGAGACTGTTCATTCTCCAGTGAGACCTGTTATTCTGTAATAAGTCGATTAGTCATCTGGCAACCACTTTAGTTCAATCTAATCATCCACAGAATGGGACGGTCAGAAGTGCCAAAACAGGTCTCCTGTACGTGGAAACTTAAAGTCTGAAATGTTGTTTCCAGAAAAAAGAAGAGAAGAAAATTAGATTGACCAAGAAACAACAAAAGGATAAAACAATACATAAATAAATAAATAATCATCATAATAATAAAAAGGTGTGGCTGAAAATGCCTTGCAAGTAGTAGTTTTTTTAAGTCTGCTGAATCTCATTGCTTTTTGGTTAGTATTCTGCCTTAATAGGTTCTTGTGGACAAGTAGATGGGATTAATTTGCAATGGTAAATCAAAAGAATGCTGGCTGGGTGTTCACTATGAAGTCAGTTGTTACAGTTGTCACTCAGTGTAATTCTGCTGAGAGTGCAAGTTAAACACTAAGAATTTTGGAGATCAGAGGAGTACTGTAGTTAAGCATCAACCATTGGAATGGGGCATTTAACGCACTGCACATTAATAAATTTTTCTGCATAGGTATTGGTAAAATGAGGTTTAAAAAATATGTAACAATGAAGATTTTATTTAAAATGGTGCCTGGCTTTAATCTGATACTTTAAAAGATAACTGAAATTTTTCAGTTTAAAGACCAACTATAAAACTCAGGATTATCCCATTCTGTTTACTAAACTTTATCCCAAAATTTGATGTGAACAAATTAGATACTACTTACAGGTTATTCTATCATCATCTATTATAGTTCCAATCTATTATAGCTCAGGAAAATATCAGAAAATACCAAATTATATCAACACAAAAAATATATCAAGTCCCCAGTGAAATCTTGAAACCAATCTCCAGATTTAAAGGATTTTGCTGCCCAGAATGACATTCCGTTGGAAAGGGTAGATTTGGTTTGGATCTGATTTAATGGGAACGTCTTTTTAAAAAAACCACACGCTCACATATGAACTAGAAACATCCAAGATATTCTGTCTGATAATATTTTCACATAACAGTTATTTATCATAACAAAAAATCCTAGACAAATAAAACTGCCTGCTTTTATTTATTCATATAGCAAGTCCCAAGTAAACTCATTTCTCACCCTGCAAAATAATTTTAAAAATCCTTTACAGTAGCGATCGCAAAATTAGACTGCAAATCTATTTGATTTGGTAAAGAAATTTTAGGTAGTACAATATCATGGCTGCAGTATACTCTTAATGTTGTACTTGGACCCTTTACCTACTCTGCCACAGCACCCATGTATGCACCCAAACACCAGTTCTTTCTTTGTTTTTTCAAAAGGCTAAAGCAATTAATTTTGATTCCGAACCAGACAAGGAAAGTGAAAATAATGGTTCATTCACTGAGCCTATAAACAAGTGGACGGTACACTTGGCAAAAAATTGTGACCAGGTATAAGTGGGTGTAGCTACTATAAAAATCTCTTGGTGAAATTCTGCAGTGGAGTACACTGCACCTCCTGTTTTGTAATTCAGAAGTAAGGCCATGTCTACACTACAAACTTGTGTCTATCTAAGTTATGTTGGCATACATCCGCCACAGTTAGTACATCACTTGTGCACATGCATGTGTGGCTCCTTGTGTGGGCCGTACACATACTCACCATGAATGCTTGTGTTGATGCAGAGTGCAGTGCACCATGGATAAGTATTCTACTGTCTTTTAGCAAGTTTTTGCAATGTCTGATGGGGCCAAAATGAGTCACACAGGGTGACAGGAACATTGAGGTCAACTTCCCATGATGCAGTGTTCTCCCTCCCATAATTTCATATGCATCCCATCATTTTCATCCCTTCTTTTCAAAATCCCACATCTCTTCTCGCTGTCAGCCATCTCTGACAGAAGCCTGGAGCCTGCCTATCTCTGCACTATTGTCATGAGCACTGCAAATACAGGGTGCATGATCCTGCAGTATTTGCAGAGCCTCAAGAGGAGCCATGGAAAACACGATGATTCCTTGGAGGCCAGGTTGCTGTGGGACATAGAAAGAAACAATTCAGAGTTGTTGGTGGCATTTATGGAGCAGCTGGAGATGGTGGAGTGCCAGTTCTAGGACTGAGAAATAAGCACCGTCTGTTGCGATCACATAGTAATGCAGGTTTGGGATGATGAGCAGCAGCCACTGAGCTTTTGGATGCTCAAGACCACATTCCTGGATCTGTGCGCTGAACTCACCCCAGCCCTCCAGCATGGAGACACCAAAATGAGACCTACACTGACAACTGAGAAGCAAGTGGCGATTGCACTGTGGAAACTTGCAATGCCAGATTGCTACCAGTCAGTAGGGAATCAATTTGGAGTTGGGAAATCCACCACCACAGGAGCTGTTGTCATATAAGAGTACAGGGCCATTAATAGCCTCCTGCTATGCAGGACTGTGACTCTCGACAATGTGCAGGACATAGTGGCTTAATTAATATCAGTTAATTGGGGATAAAGGTGCCTTGAGGCTTCATGGATGTTTATGAAGTGCTTTGAGATCCTCAGGTTAAAAATCAAAGGATTATTCTTTGTGGAAGCTCTTGGGATTAGATGCCAGTATAGCACAAGAACAAGGTTAATTGTAGGGAGAAGCTCCGACAGTTACACATTTTATTTATATAGCACCTATTAGAAAAGCACCCTAAAGTGCTTTACAATTGCAAATATTAAATGCAGTGCACTCTAGATATAGAAATCACTGATATAAGAATCAATTGCATATAGTGATCAAAACCACTGGGACAAAATCATTCCTATAGTAACTAAAACACTCCACTTGTAAGAAGCAACCGCTTATAAGAATCTAATAATGTGGGACGGATGTGATTCTTACAAAAGGAGTGCACTGTAACTGCAAAGAAAAGTAGAGTTGGCATAAAGCCACAAATACAGTTGCAACAGAGATAAATTTTCCCCAGATGTGTCAAATCAGTTCCTTCTACAACAGGAAGTTTTCTAAACCTACTTGAAAAGGGGCTAATTTGGCAGTCAGCCTGAGGAGAAAAGAAAGGCATTTCCTTAGCCCTACTGCCACAGAAGTACAAACATGGACAGTACCCACCTGCTTTCGCAAGATCCCGGTTCTAAAAGTTCACAACCCCAGAGAAGTTGGAGGGTATGATGAATATAGAAGCCAGGAACTCAGCTAAATCAGAACTCAGCTGCCACTCCCTTCTTGAACATTTTCTTAAAACTCAGATCAACCTTTTGCTGTTTCAGAGTCTGGCTACAATTTTGCCATTATTTTTCATTTTTGCATGACTCTGCCCTCTGGGCTCCAGCTGGGACTGAAAGGACAATATGAGAGGTGGTTTTCTCAGTATTTTTTGTCTGATGTGAAGTAGTAAGTTCCAGAACTCTCACAAGAGCTTGTTTTTGTAAGATTCCCAGCCCAGGTTTTCAGATAAGCAACTATTTCTTCTCTGAATCAAAAAACCAAGCCTTTTGAGGTTTGTCCAATGGTCCACCACTACTTAATACTAAAATTTATTTCTCCTGTTTTTCACTGAAACGTTGCTTGGATAGAATTTTTCCAATTTGCTCTAATGAACACTCTGAAGTCTCCTGCATTTCAGTATTATATCAACAGAGAATTGAGTGAAGTGCATGGATTTTATTGCATGACGGAAGAGCTGTAAGATGAAACAAGCATATAGTAGAAGTGCATAATCCTACATATTTGCCCTGGTGGAACTGCAGAAGAAATTATTAGTATAAAATAGGAGGATGGAGAAAAATCGGTGCTTTGTTGAATTCCATCTACAAAAGTGCTTGCTTTGTTTTTATCAAGCACAGAAGTTAGAAGCTGCCTACAAATCTACTTCCCCATAGCTACAATCTTATTTTCACAGAGGAGGAGGACCTCGAGCTTTTTTTACTAGTAGTTATCTTTCAAAGGCATGCTCTTTATAGTATATCAAACAACTGACCATGTTTCTGCCAAAAAATATCAAATGCTTTGGAGACATTAATCTGAAAGCAATCTTGTTCACAATTGCATCACAGGTGTTCACTTACTTTTTTTGTTGTCAAATATACTATCTGCAGCTGTAATCAGATGTGTATGACCTTTTAGAGGCTTTTGCAGATGAGGAAACACCCTTTTTAAACAGGCAGTTTATCTTTAGATAAGAAGGAGAAAGGCTTCATTTGTTGTTGTATAATACTATTACAGTGCATGTACGTAGGTTCGCTAACAGGATAGGAAAAGCAAGCCAAATCTTCTGCACAGGATCTTGATGATCTCCAGGATGTAGGAACACACCTTTGGTATATATATGTTTAAATTGACTCACTGGGTTCGCAGTGTCACACAACACTTTTCATTAGGATTGGACAAGTGACAGGAAGAGTTTACTAAAGTACAATCGCTTCTCGTATCTCCAGCTTGATGGAGCATGCCTAGTTTACCAACTGCAAAGTGTTTACCAATAAAATATAGCTTCTAAATGTAATCTTTGTACATATTTCATATTCCTATGATGCAGTCATTTAAGCAATGGTAAACATGTGTCTACACTCCAAAGCAAAGCAAGTCAGAGTTAGCATTGCCACTCCATGATGATGTCACTCTGTGTCTGCTGCTGCTGAGCTCTGAAATCACTCTGCGGAAGATTGTCATATCTACAGCATGCAGGGGGTTATGACCATTTCAGTAAGCATGACTAGTTTCTCTTTAGCTGTTCTTTAAAGGCAATGAAGGAACACTTGTAATTATAGCTGGGCAAGCAGAGGCAAAACATATTCTCAAACGTTTTGCAACCTCTAAGCAGATCTTGTATTCATGACAATAAATTGGTTATTTTAACGCTTGGTTTGAACACTTGATAGCTCAGAAGTTCATCCTAAGCATACAGTCTCTAGGCTTTGGGAGTGAACGGTGGCAGGGAATGAGTGAAGAGAGAAAAGGTCCCAGGACAATTTGTGAAGAGGACAAGGATATGCAGCAGTACCCTTCACAGCTGAGACATAGCCCACATGTAATTACTACATTGTTTGCAAGAGTGACAGCAGCAACAGAATAGGGACATTTGATCATTGCATTTAGCAAATATTAAAGTGTTGTATATGGCAGAACACTCAACACAGCAATTTTTCCAACCTTCATCAGCCCACCACCCTGCTCCCCACCTAGGGGCCTGACACTGAGGCAGCTAATTAAACAAGCTAGACCGGATATACAACCACAACCAATAGGACTGCACACATGCATGCAAATGAAGTTAGACAGCATGGCAACAGACAACTGAATGGGAATTCTCCTGGATAGCCAATAAATCGGCTTATCTGTCTCTCAGTTAGGAAGAAATCCAGGGTTTTTTTAACATCTTGGTCTATGTTTGCAGACAAATATATTGTTCTTTTTTATGGAAGAGGAGCAAGGAAAATGTTTGAAGTGACCAGATTAAATTCCTAGATCTGTTTATCTTCTGATCATTCTCTCTCTCTAAAATCCTCCCACACTTTCCGCAACTTAAACAAAAGCACAATTAGCTGATAAGGCATAGTACTTCTTGATAAAAAAAACTAGGGCACCCAATCAAGGAATAGAAATATTATAAGGTATATTTCTGTAGCAGGGCTCACCCAACCCAGCATTAGGCCCATCCACTGCCTCTGCTTCCCCTTCCTGGGCTCCCAATAGCCACATGCAGGCTCTCATGAGCCCTGTATCACCCCTTTCTCGGGGGCTGGTTTATTAATTAGCTCAACATTGACTTAAAACCAGTTTTTCCACAACTCTACAGTTCCCTCAACCCCTTCCTGGTCTCAATAGCTCCTTCCCAAAACCCAGGTCCTATTACCTGGAGTTTCCCAAGGTCTCTTCCTTTTAAGGCTTCTTCTTTCTACCTTCCTGGAAGTTAGGTCCAGCCAGGCCATTTCACCTGGCTGGTGAGGAGAGCCCATTCCCAGGTCCTGTCTGACCCAGGGTCTCCTGCAGGACCCTTCCTACTCCTTTCAGATCTCTCTGCCCTCTGGAGAGTTGCCATCAACCTGCCACTTCCTCAACAAGCTCCCCAAACATTGACTGACTGAACTCTCAGGCTGCCCTTATATTTCTCAGCAGGTCTGGTTTCTAATGACATGTTCCCATCCCATGACACCTGGACGGTAAAGTAAACTAGTCACGGGGGAGTCTGAACCCAGGACTCCCTTAAAGGGCCAGCTCATCCTGTTACAGCTCTGATCACATAAATATGAAACATTTGAAGCAGTACAGCAAAGAGGTCACAAAGAACCCACATTTCTTCATTCCCAAACTTCATTCTCAGAAATAGTCAATGAGCAATTCTGAACAACAGTCATAAAAACATCATTTGTGTGTGGACAACATGTGAAGAGGAAAAAGGGGCTAAATTTGACAAATATATGTTCTGAATAGTTCAATGTACTCTACTTGCAGGCCAGATATAGGAGCAGAATCAATCCTTCTCTAACCAACTACCTTAAATCTCAGAGATCTAAGGTCAGCTGGCATCAATCAGACAACATTGAAGACAACATGCTCCATTAAAGACAACAGAGTTACACTGAGTTATCCCAGCTGAGAATCAGGCCAACAGTGCTCTTTTACAGAAAATGCATTAAGAAACCCTTCCACCTTCATATTCAATTATAAACAAGTATTGACGAGAAATACTATGCAAAGATATTCAAAGGCCATGCAGGTTACTTTGGAAATAATACTGAAAAATATTTTGTTTATGCGACAGTGATTGAAGGCCTTTTGCTAAAGCCTTCTAGGCATCCTCAATTGGTCTTTAGGGAGTCCAAGATGTACAACTGGAGTAAACCTCTCTCAGAGGTGTCAAGACACACACTTTTGTCTGTGGAACCCAGCCATGAGAATCCAAGTACAGAAAAGGTTATCTTGGGATATAACTAATCAAAATTCCTGTGTTCTTGGTGAATGAGCAGTCATTTTCAACTGTAAGACTTCTGTTTTCTTCTTGATAGTAAGTGCATCAAGGGTGAAGTAGGATAAGCCACTGGCTGATTTATATTCACATGGTCAGCCTCCTTTAATTTGGATGATGTACCTCTTATTCACTGTCAGCATCCAGTTTTCCTTTGGTCAGCTTCTTATTGTCATGCATTCTAATATCTTTGCCATGTACATTTGTCATAGCAATAATGTTGAACAGGTGTAACTAAGGCAGAATTTGGCCCGAGGTGTCATTCATTAACTCTTTAATATATAACAGTTCATTATAGTAAATGCTGTAAATACCTACTACTGGATGTACCAGACTTATACGCAGAGCCGTAATTGAATAACTAGAGTTAGTCAACACCATTGTCATGTTGACCAGAAGAGGTGCTATACAAAGTGAGGCACTCCTTCTCAACAAGTGCTGGGAGTGTTGTATTTACAACACTCCCAGGAGCCTGGGTCAGATTCAGACAAGTTATAAATTGATGCAACTCCCAGGGAAGTTTCTTGTCGACCAGTGAAGAGCAAAATAAACAGTGGTGTAAACTGGTCAGAAAAAAGTGTAAGTAATACATATTAATAGTATAATTTGCATTAATGTGATATTCAGTAGGTGTGAAATTTGAGTGGAGCATTTGCAGAACAACAGGAGGTTTGAAGAAGGGTGACAGAAATGATTGAGGGAATGGAAAAGAGATTGAAAAGACTGGGATTGTTTAGCTTAGAAAAGGCAGTGAGAAGTTGGATCCAGAGCTTCTGTTCTTTGTCTCAGAACACAGGGGATCAACTAGATCAAGAGGTGGCATATGTACAACTCATAAATGAAAATACTTTTTCACATGAAGTGTAGTAAGACTGCATAACTCCTTGGCCTCAGTGAAAGGGCTGCACACTTACAAGGATAACAAAAATATCCAGAATTGTAATAATTAATGTTAACAAATAGTTTTGGAAAGGATATAAAATCTCACATTTCAGGGTTTATACCAATGTCTAGCCATTAGGAATTAGAATGAGAACTTCCTTGTGAACAGATTATCCCTTTGTGATGGGATCCCCAGGGTGCAGTCTGGAATGGTGGGACCGATGTGCCCCCTTAACTCTCCAGCCTGGGCTGTCTCTCACAATGCTTTCCTAGTGACAAGCAGCAAACCCTTCTAGGCCCTATTTCACTCAGCACAACCGCACGTGGGGCCCCACACACAGCTAGATTGCATGAATGCTCCCAGAGCCACTCATGAATCACACAGAGAAAGGCACCAGCCAAATGGCCCCCAGCTCCCAGCCTTGCACCTCAGGAATATACCATCTTGTACTGCTCAAGACAAGCAGTGCAAATTTATTAAGTGGTTCACCACTTTATCAATGGAAAGTGGACATATATCAGCCTTTGCAAACCTGAGCTGATTTATCACACACTTCAGGAGAACTCACTGGTAAAGATAAACAGTTAAACAAATTTATTGAATACAAAACATAAATTTTGAGTGATTATAAGTGATAGGCACAAAGTCAGAGTGGTTAGCAAAATAAAATAAAATAAAATAAAATAAAATATAAGCATGCAGATTAAACTCTCAACCCTATTAGATTGGACAACATCTAGATTAAGCAGTTTTTCTCACCCCACTGGATATTGCAGTTCATAGTACATAGGTTTCACCCTTGAAACCTGCACCAGTCGCCTCCATTGAAATCTTAAGTCTTCTCGGTGTCCTTGTTGCTTGCAACATAGGTGGGGGCAGGAGAAAAGCAAAGCATGGGCCTCCTGTGTTCTGTTTTATACCTTTAGTCCATGTGCTTGGAGAATACAAGTCCAAGCATGTCTAGTGGGCATTGCTGAGTCCCTAGGCAAGGTTGAGCAATTCCCTTGGTGTGGCCTTATGTAGGTGAGTTATTGAATTGTAGCTCCCTTGCTGGACAATGGCTGTTGATGGTTGTTTGACACCCTGCCTAGGCATTGGTTACTTTCCTTGCTGTTGTCTCTGGGGGGTTCTTGCACCTTCTTTTCAAGCATCTGGTTTGGGCTACTGTCACAGACAGGATACGGGACGACACTGACCTTAGGTCTAACTCAGGATGGCAATTCCTATATTCCTATGAAGGATATAACATATCACTGAGGGGACAAGGATTCATCAGTAAAACCTGCTCACAGAACAACGTAAGATAAAATTGCATCTTTAACATTTATTCATCATTCACACTCCACTGAAGAGCAAGAAAACCTTCAGCACTGCCCTCTCCGTTATGCTGAAGAATATTCCCTAACCTTCATTATGGCCCAGAATTATGGATTAGTGGGGGCCTGATGCAATTTGCCAAGGATAGCTCCCTACTAACCTTCCAAACATAGTTACACAGTCAGCCTTGATGGCATTACTTAGTGATTTTGGGTCAGGCTTTTTTCCCAGCACGCACTCACTAACTGTTGAAGAGTTAACAAAGAATAAAAGAAGGGGGTGTAGCATGGGATGGGGCAGAGAGGAAAACAAAGAGGACCGATATGGGAAGGTCAGGTGATTTTCTTTTTAAATTGTAAATCTTCAATGCAAGAGCCCTCTCCAAAAGAAACTGTCATACACATTTTTAACCCTTTCATAACCATCTCTTTAATTTCAAAAATGTACTTAGGAGCATAACTTGTGCTTAGGTCCAATGACTTAAATGGAATGACACTGATATACACTATCTGAGGATCTGGCTGAAAATATTATCAATAACCATACTAAACATGATTTAAAATCTAAACATAGCCCGCATGTTATAATTAAAAACATTGAGGGAGGAGTTGAAATCCTGTTTGTATGTTTTGTGAAAAGCTCTTGTTGGCTTTGGATTTGAAGGCATTCCATACACCCTTTATAACCATGAGTAAGGACTTTTCATGTTCAGTGGAATTCTGCAGACAGAAAAGAATTACCATATTACCACTTCAGAACCTGTAATGGAAACCTGCATCGATCTCTCCTTGATCTCTAAGACCCTTCTTAAAAATAATAATGCTACCACACTAACAATGATTTGTTTAAAAGGGATTAAATGAAAAATCAGACCCACAGTGTCTCAGTAGAGTATGTTTCAGATACAGTATTAAATTGACACTGCGTTTTAGTATGTTTAGGAATGCTCAGTAAGTCAAACTCCGCATTGGCATATACAAGCCCCACATCATGGAGCCGTGCCTATTAACACCAATGCTAAACTTGGCCCAATGTATTTACTCTAGGAAAACACAAAGCTAAAACTGGAAACGCCGCCACCTCCCATGATAAGTACCATGTTCAGCCCTTTCCTCCTGTGGCAGGAACTGAAAACAAATTGTAACAAAGTCAAGCAAAAATTAAAGCAACTTAATTGACCTGAAATCAAAAAAAAAGTGAAGAGTAGTTTCAGGTACTACACCTCTCCCTGAATCATCCTGGATAGTGTTGGTGGTTTTACAGTCACAATTCCCCAATTGCACCCCATCCCAATTATTAAAAATGCTTTTCTTTCCCTTTTTGCTGCCTGAAAGACCACCACCAGCATGGGGAACTGACGGTGAAGCCAACTACAGAAAGTGCCGCCAAATGCACAAAATACAGAAAACAACAGAGAAAGATATTTTCTCTCTTCTTTCAGCCGCATTAATTTAATTGGTTACTTGTAACAACAGGAGGTAAAACACATTTTCAGACAGATGTTGAGATTGGTTTTTCAAGTTGACAATGTCCCATTAACACTAGCTATGGAATTTCAACAATGCTGAAGCAACAAGATCTTTAACATTGAGTTCTTTCTCATTGTAAAGCAAGATTTAGCTGTTTGCAGGTGAAGTAAGAAAAGCAAGTCCTGTGGAGAAAATGCAGTGATTGCCATTACGTTTCAGTAGCACAAAGAGGAAGAAAAAGGAGTATGTGATGGCCACACTGTAGCAGCCACGCAGGGCTGTTGATGGGCAAGTTGAATTAAAGCCCATGTAAAGATTTCTGATTAATAGACAGAGGGTCCTGCAAGCGAAGAGTCTGATAAATGATCATTTTCCTCCACTTTCACAGATTTTAGTATAAAGTTAAAAGAAAAGGAGGACTTGTGGCACCTTAGAGACTAACCCATTTATTTGAGCACAAGCTTTCGTGAGCTACAGCTCACTTCATCGGATGTGAGCTGTAGCTCACGAAAGCTTATGCTCAAATAAATGGGTTAGTCTTTAAGGTGCCACAAGTACTCCTTTTCTTTTTGCAAATACAGACTAACACAGCTGCTACTCTGAAACCAGTATAAAGTTAAAAATTCTAAACAGACCCATCCAACCAACAAGCTCTTAATTGCACTTTAGTTTAATCCCTGCGAATGAACTGACACTGAGCAAGAAAGCAGACCTCCCTCAACCTGCGTGGTCTCCATCTCTATAAGAGAGTAGGCTCTCTCAGGCATTGCTCTCTCTCTCTCTCTCTCTCTCTCTGCAAGAGGGAAGCCTCCCAAACCCTGGATGTGCTTCTGTTCCTTTATATGCAGTATAGCCTCCTCTTAGTCCTACTGAAGTTAGTTATGGCTTATACAGCACTTTAAATATAAAGCACTATGGGCCATGGCCCAACTCACTTGATTGCACAGGAGAGCAAGGGAGTGTAAGGCACCTCTTTCTGGGAGGTAGCAGAAGAGTGGG
The DNA here is from genome assembly GCF_965140285.1 of Lepidochelys kempii. Classification (NCBI taxonomy): domain Eukaryota; kingdom Metazoa; phylum Chordata; order Testudines; family Cheloniidae; genus Lepidochelys; species Lepidochelys kempii. Next base: position 64,858,651 of record NC_136382.1, read on the forward strand.
AGACATAGCCAAGCCTCTCTGTGACCTGTGCAGAGCCACTGTTCCCTAACACCACATCTGGACAGGACAGACTGGAGTGTGAGCCAAGTTATTGCTGCTTCTCCCAACATGTCAGCCAGGATATAGCTGCACTGCTGCTCTGGGAACAGGGTGGGTAAGGTGTAGGGTTTGCCAGGTATAGATCTGGTGCATGGTACCTGAGCAAGGGGGAACCTGGAAAGCTGACTGTTCCTCTCAGAGTCACCATCTGTCTTCCAGTTTGAGGCAGTGCATTGCTCAGAGTTCACGGCAGAGTCGCAATTTAGCCCGATGTAACTGCTAAGTATTAGAACACTGCACGGTTTAACAGCAATACATTTAATTGAACACTCCTCATAGAATTAGACATTAGATATAAAAATTCTTTGTGGTATTTCAAGGCTAGAAACACCACAGCTGTTTGTGGATTTGGTTTTGAACTCTTTGGGAGGTGCTCAGTAAAATCTGGATAACTAAAGAGATAGTTTACCAACAGTTTCCCAGGAGGGAGAAATAACCAATCCCAGTTATATAGACAGCAACAAAATATAATCTTAATCTCTTCAAAGCATATCTATTTGCAAAACTTTAATAATCACAACCAAAAATATGGTTGGAGCTGTAAAGATTTAGGAGCAATTAACCACACATTACATCTTTCAAAAAATCCTCCTTCCACCGAAGATATATGTCTAATGCTTGGCACACGGGTTGGGAGTTAAGAGTCCTGAGTTCTAGTCCCGTCTTTTCCACTGTCTCTGCATAGTATTGAGTAAGTCACTTAGGAGACTAAACAACTTTGCAGATCTGAGATTTAATGGCTTGTTGTTTTTCCCATCTGTAAAATAAGGATAATACTACTTGCCTACTTCACAGGCTTGCCAAGAGGCTTAGTTCATTCAGGTTTGTAAAAGCGCTCTCTGATCCTTGGATAAAGAGCCTATTCAGTTCATGACATTATTATAATTATCATCTAGGTCCAGGGGCAGGGGGAAACAAGCTCAATTCTTAGTGTACTGCAGACATATATATCTCCTCCAGCACTGAAATATGGCTTCCTTGCCTAACCTTCATCAGAGTAATGTGTGTTAGACTGTAACTCCTCCACTCAACCCATTTTAAAAAAAACACAGCTCTGAACACAACTTAGCTAATGGAGTTTTTAAGTTGTCCTGTTGAGCTGATAAAATCATTAATCCTATCTTTTCAGTATCAACCCAGTTTCTAAGTTTTAAACTTGCTTTCATTTCTAGTTGGATAGTAAACAGTGCAATTGTACCAATGCAGGTTAAGCAAACTTTGCACAATATCTCCACCTCCAGCTGAGATCGTTAACCTACTGGAAACTTTGCATTAGGCAGGTTACTGTAATTGAATCTTGAATACACAAAGTCGTTATAAAATGTAGCAACAGTGACTCTACTTAATGCTTTGGGTTTTCTTTTAAGATAGCAATTTTCTCTCCTTCAGTGCCCTCACTGCCCTGAGCTGAACAAGAGAGTTAATTGTTGTTTGCACAAGTTTCTTGAGATGTTTACTTCATACTCTTCTTCCACTTTTCTCCCGGTCTCAGATATCAATAGCAAAATTCATACAGTATTGAAAACATTGATTGGAAAGAATCCTGGTACTCAGCTCATGAGCAATAAGATGCACTGAACAAAATATTCAAAGATCTTTATTTAAGGCAAAATTTGATTGCCACAGACCATCCTTGGGCCTTCCTTGGCTCTGCTCTTATGGATATTAAATCCTGAACCTAGAAATAAAGGGGAACTTAATTACATGTTGGGAGTGGAAGGCTCTAGAAGAACACTGAACAGATCAACTCATGCCTGTGTATGAGCATGGTGTTGAGCTGTTTTAAAAACACTGATGGCTGGTGGGCAAGGGCCGTGATTTTGGGGAAACAGCAAGGTGAGGGAGGGAGAAAGTGTCCAGAAGGGAAAGAAAGACAGAAAGAAGAGTTTCTTCAGCAGATGGGGAGAAACCTCTGGAACTGAGTCTTAACCACAAAAGCTACTGCGAACCTGCAGCATGATGAGAAGACAGAGCAAAGTAACACCACCACCAGACATGGGCTCCAGGATTTGTGCTGGAAATGGCCCACCTTGATTATCATACACATTGTGAAGAGAGTGGTCACTTTGGATGGGCTATTACCAGCAGGAGAGTGAGTTTGTGGGGGTGTGTGGGGGGGCGGAGGGTGAGAAAACCTGGATTTGTGCTGGAAATGGCCCAACTTGATGATCACTTTAGATAAGCTATTACCAGCAGGACAGTGGGGTGGGAGGAGGTATTGTTTCATGGTCTCTGTGTGTATATAATGTCTTCTGCAGTTTCCACGGTATGCATCCGATGAAGTGAGCTGTAGCTCACGAAAGCTCATGCTCAAATAAATTGGTTAGTCTCTAAGGTGCCACAAGTACTCCTTTTCTTTTTTAGAGAGAGGAGCATCATTCTGGGCGCAACTTTAGTCATAGAAACAATTAGGGTTGACTACATTCTGATGAACAATTATTTATTGTATGTAAAGGAACAGATGTCCATAGTGTACATAAATAAACTCACTCAGAGAATCATTCAATTCATTCATGGAATATGGATATAGAACACAATAAAGACCTATCAGTTCATCTTGTTGTTCCCCCATCATTCCTCTTACACTATACTTTTCAATTCTTCATTTAGTCTAGTTTTCGATGCCTGAAGCAATGAGGGTTCTGCCACTTACTTTGTATTACTGCTCTTTAGTCTTACAGTGGACCTAACATTAGAAGATTTTCCCTCAAGTTCAGCCTAAATGGTCCCCTTTTGTAGTTTCATCCCATCAGTCCTACTAGAGCTGGTCAAAAGATGCTGGACATTTTTTGTCATGTTTTCCTTGAGATTTTGGAAATGTTCAACCAGCTCCAACTCCTAAATACCCCTTTTTACTACCTTAAATAATTCCTCTACATCCTTACAATTTACATCCTTTCAGACAGTTATGCCTTTTATTTCATCATCAGTTAGCCAAGCTGTACAGTTTTCTTGTCATAATTTCTTATATGTTCATCCATCCAGTTCACCAATACTTTGTGTTGCTCTCTCTGAATTTTCTCCAGTCTTTCTGCTGGTGAGATTCTGAGAAATACATATGCTAATCAAGGTGTGACTTTACATGAGCTAGAGAAGAAATCTTACTTCTCTTCTCTGTGATGTGATGTCCCTGTCTCTAAATACAAATAATGCATAAAGTGTTTTTATGATCCCTTCCACTGCATAAAAGTGGACCCCTGGACTGATCGTACTACCTTAGCTAATGGCCCACTACTCAGCTATAGAAACTTAGAGAAAAGTTTGCATGAGATAGTTTGAAACAAACATAAGCAGAGCCTTTTTTCTCAGCATATTTTGTGTCTACATATCAAACTGCTGTTTCCTTTACATTCACGGTTATGCTGAGGTAACATGTAACATGCTGTTCCTTTGTTTAGAATGTTGGCTCTAAAAGGTGCCAGTCTTCAAGACAGATGTGTATTGTTCTTAATTTCCTTCTGGCATATGTGCCTCGCAGCTGTAATATTCCCCATCCTGCCAGATGCATCTAGGATGTGACAACACAACTGTTTTAGTAAGGTGTGCAAAGATTACCTAGTCTTAAACTGTCCTCCTGGGTTGCTTCAGCATTTTCTTCTGTGGCCATACCTAACACTCCCCCAAGTCTGCCATAAATGAGATATCTGGAACTCTTCAGCACTTCCTTAATTTTTATCAATTTACAAATGTGTTTTTGCTTTGCCAGTCTGGATTGATGTTGTCAGTGGAATGCTGCTACTGTTCTCACAACCTTTAAAACTTTTAAAATGTGCCCTAAATTCCTGCAAGATGGCTGGCTCATTCCACATTGGTATATGTACATATCACAAACATGTAGGTCTCAATCCAACTCCTATTAAAGGCAATAAAAATGTTTCCACTGAGTTTAATGGAAGCTCTATTGAGCTCTACTGAGCCTGATTCAGTAATGTACTTAAGCATATGTCCAACTGTAAACACGTGAGTAGCCCCAATGAATTCAGTGGGGCTACTCAGATGTGTAAACACCATAATCTGGGCCTTAATGCATGTTGGATTAAGGTATTAGAGCCCACTCCCACTGCATCTAATGCTGTTGGGGAAGGAGGACTACTGGGGAGAGATGGGGTCCACCTGACCAAGGAAAAAGCATTTTCAGACACCAATTCACCATCTAGCACTTTAAACTAGGATCAAAGGGGGCACGGGACAAATGCCCAGAGACAGGTATTAAAATAAGGTGACATTAACAGAGGCCTAGCTATTGTGATATCATGGTAAGGATTTACTATAAACCTGGAATTCAGGAAGAGGTATTTCTTCAGGATGAGGTATTTCTTGAACAAATAACAACTATCCAGAACACAAGACCTGGTAGTAATGGGGAAGTTTGTTATTATATTTACTGCTTTGCATTATATTCAGCAGTAATGCAAGGAACCTACAGGCCTGAATCCTGTAAGATATTAGCTTCAGCAAGTTAGCATAAGGCTTGAGGCCTAGGCACTTTGAACAGATAAACTTTGCACGAATAAATGGAAAACCCCAAATATTTGGGTAGCTGAAAATCAGACATGCGAAACCCATGAAAAAAAATGATAATAAGTTGAGATCATTGATATACTAACCTGTAGGAAAAAGACACTCCAACATTCGTAAGGTCAGGAAATACAAATAAGGAAAATGGGGGAAATCCCCTACTGAATATGCATTGAACATGATGGCGTCAGCATAACGTATTATAAAAGAGGCATCCAAGCTGAGGGGCGATAGGAGAGAGAGATGTATTTCTTTGGAGGTGCCAGAATGATGGCCACTGGTGATGACGGGGAAGGTGATGATGTTGTGGAAGATGATGGCTAACATTTCAGGTTGTTCTACAAGGGATGGTTTGAGTATATGTATGTGCATCCTGTGAGTATCTCTATCTACCTTACTGAGTTGGGGTGTTTGTGACGGTGCTAAATGTATTAATTAACTCTATTTGTAAATATAAAAGGGTTGCTATAGTGTGAGTGTTCCAACTGTGCACATCGGGGTTCCCAACTATTTAATAATTTGAATAATACTGAGCCTGATCTTGGGGAAAGAACCTAACAACCCTCAAAGTGATAACTGGGGATTCTTAAGCAATCAGTATAATTACTACATAATCTAAAGATCAGGCAACAACTTTAATTAACCATACATATATTGGGAAAGTAATACAGCAAAACAAAAAACATCCAATAAGTTCTTGGAATATGTTGGGGATAACTTTTTGTCTCAGAAGGTGGTGGAAGTAACTAGAGGGATAGCCATTTTAGACTTGATTCTGACTAACAGGGATGCATTGGTTGTGAATCTGAAGGCAATTTGAGTGAAAGCAATTACAAAAGGGATAGATTTCAAAATTCTAAGGAAAGGAAAAGATGAGAGCAGCAGACTAAAGCCAAATAGACATCAGAGAAGCAGACTTTAACAAACTCAGAGAACTGGTAGGGAGGGTTCCAAGGGAAGAAAATCTAAGGCAAAAAAGAGTTCAGGAGAGCTGACAATTTCTCAAAGGGACAATATTAAAGGCACAAGTGCAAACTATCCTGATGTAAAAGAAAGATAGGAAGAATAGTAAAAGGCCAATGTGGCTCCATTAGGAGCTCTTTAAATGACTTGAAAATCGAAAAGAGTTTCTATAAAAAGTGGACAAACTCCTAGGACAAGTACAAAAAAACAGCACAGGCATATAGGGACAAAATCAGAAAGGCTAAGGCACAAAATGAGTTACACCTACCAAGAAGTGTAAAAGACAATAAGAAGAAGTTCTATAAATACATTAGGAGCAAGAGAAAGATGAAGGAAAGTGTAGGTCCGCTGCTTAGCAGGGAAGGAGAGGGAATAACGGATGATATCAAGATGGCTAAAGTGATTAATACCTATTTTGCTTGGTCTTCACTACAAAGGTTAATTGTGACCAGTTACTTAACTCAATTAATATTAACATCAAGGAGGAAGGAACACAAGCCAGATAGGAAAATAACAAGTTAAAGAATATTTAGAGAAATTAGATGTATTCAAATTGTCAGGGTCTGATGAAATTTATCCTAGGGTATTTAAGGAACTAGCTGAAGAAAATGGAACCATTAGCAATTACCACTGAGAACTCATGATGGACAGGTGAGGACCCAGAGTACTGGAGAAGGGCAGGGAACCTGGGGAATTATAGACCAGTCAGCCTAACTTCAACACCTGGAAAGATATTGGAACAAATGATTAAATAAGTAGTCTGTAAGCAGCTAGAGGACTATAGGATAATAAGTTATAGCCAACATGGTTTTGTCAAGAACAAATCATGCCAAACCAACCTATTCTCCTTCTTTGATGGGCTTACTGGCCTACTGGAAAGGAGGAAGCAGCAGACATGATACATTTTGATTTTAGTAAGGCATTTCACACAGTCTGACATGACATCCTCTTAAGCAATCTAGGGAAATGTGATCTAGATCAGTGGTTCTCAAAGCCAGTCCGCCGCTTGTTCAGGGAAAGCCCCTGGCGCGCCGGACTGGTTTGCTTACCTGCCGCGTCCACAGGTTCGGCCAATCGCAGCTCCCACTGGCCGCAGTTCACCACTCCAGGCCAATGGGGGCTGCAGGAAGGGCGGCCAGCATGTCCCTTGGCCCTCGCCGCTTCCCGCAGCCCCCATTGGCCTGGAGCGGCGAACCACGGCCAGTGGGAGCCGCGATCAGCTGAACCTGTGGGGCACAGCAGGTAAACAAACTGGTCCGGCGCGCCAGGGGCTTTCCCTGAACACGCAACGGACCAGCTTTGAGAACCACTGGTCTAGATTAAGTTGATGTAAGGTAGATGCGCAACTGCTTGAAAGGAGTAATTATTAATGGTTTGCTGTCAAACTGGGAGAATGTATCTAGTGGAGTCCCACAGGGATCTGTCCTGGGTCTGATACTGTTCAATATCTTCAATAATGAGTCAGATAATGGAGTGGAGAGTATACTTGTAAAATTTGTGGATGACACCAAGCTGGGAGGGTTTGCTAGCACTTTGGAGGGCAGGTTTAGAATTCAAAATGAGTTCGACAAATTGGAGAATTGGTCTGAAATCAACAAGATGAAATGCCATAAAGACAAATGCAAAGTCTTTTACTTGGAATGGAAAAAAAGTCCAATGCACAAATACAAACTGGGGAATAACTGGCTGAACAGTAGTATTGCTGAAACAGATCTTGGGTTTATAGTGGGTCACAAATTGCCTATGAGCCAACAATGTGATGCCATTGCAAATGAAGCATTGCCAATTTACAACAGGTAAGGATCTGGCCCAATATTGCACAGTTCCTATACACATGTTCAGTTTAGCATTAACTCTGTCCACTTTCACCTTTCTCATATACTGAAGTTCCAGTCAGAGTAGCTAATGGGAGGACACTGGGCCACATCCTCAGCTGGTATGAATTGGTGTAGCTCCACTGAAATCATCTGAGGCTCTAGTCCACTATGTTTTACAGTAATACTTTTGGTTTGGGAGAAGTTAAAGCAAATGCAGTCATTTATCTTATATCCCTCTCTGTATATTTTACAAGTTGCTTATGCCAAATATATATTTTTCTTTAATTTCGTTCATCCATGGAAAAAAGTCCCTGTCTTTAAATAAAATGGTGTTTAAGCATTTAAAAAAAGAACGTAGAAGACTTCATGAAAACATATAACTGAAACTGTATCCAGCACAGTCTTTTTCTTTTTTGGGGGTGGTGGGGAGGGCACGGGGAGGGAAAGATGTAATGGAAGTGCAATAAATGTGGGGGGGGGCGGGATTTGCTGTGACAGATGATTAAAAATTTACAGCATTAATAAATGCTGTGTCCATAACCTATCACTTCCAAGTTCAAACTGATGGCCAAATTCCACCTTTGGATATTTGCAGCTGGTGTCCAGGGGACAATTCAGCACCTCCTAGGCAACATACAACTTTAAAATAGGTCTGAACCTTTTGAATAGGAGTGGTTCATACACATCGGGCTGAAAGCAGAATTTGACTCTGAGCACTGTGGAATGTATTTGATTTTTGAATCTGAAAAGTGATGGTATTTCAACTTGAAAGAAACTAGGGCTTAAAAAAAATGTTTTAACCATTAGGATGTAAACCAGACTGCTTGGTGAACAGGTGATCTTATTAAATGGGTGTTGGGGAAGGTGGGGAGGTTTCTGGAAAGACACAGGGCAAACAGAAAATTAAGCCCCATGGTTACACAGTTAAATAAATGGTAGCGAGTATCTCCCCCACCCTCCCTTAGGAGCAACTTTGTTATTTCAGTCTGTCATAAATTTTCCATTATGATCAAATGAAACACTGAACACTGTCACTTTAATGAAATTCTTTGCAGCTGAATTTCTCTCTGTCCAGTGTTAGCATTAAACATTTGCTGTGTTTCTTTTAAAAGCTAATTTAATAGTGCCTTACCTACTATATTGTTCCTGTCTCATTTTCCTTTAACTACTGAGGCATTATGATCTTCCACAATGACACTGTATGAAAAGCAATAAACATTATTAGCTAAAGTTTAATAATTCTCTCTTGGCTATAGGCCTTAATTTCAACGAACAGTCAATGCTTTCTACATTGCAATACCTTGACACTAAATACACTGCTATTCATTTGCAAGATGCCATCATTTTTTTATTAAGCACCCTTTGCTGCTTCATGTAACCCTATCAAATTAACGTAATTTGTGGGAATCTGGGCATCATTCACCCATTGCAATTAAAAGAAAAGTATATTTCAAAATGGGTCAGATCCTTCTTGAATTACTTATCTGCTGGGAGTAATTTAGCATGACTAGCTCAGAAAAGGGCGGAGAAAAAAAAGCACTGGTTGGCTTTTACCTCAAAGCACCAGAGAATCTTGTGGCAGTTCTATTGAGAAGTTCTGCAAGCTTGACTTCTCTCCTAAACTGTTGCTATGAAGAATATTTGTAGAAATGAAGACTCAAGATGAGAGATGTTTTGTTCTATTCATATAGGTTATTTTTATGTAAGTTGATGTTTCTTTGACAAGAGATTATTTGGGCATTTGCAAAAGCATTAGATTTTTCATGGTATTTTCATTTTGCTCTGTCTTAGGTCCCCATCATAATAGTATCGGAGCACCTCAGACTCTTTAATATATCTACCCCTATGAGCTAGGGGAGTATTATCATCAACATCATCCCCAATGTACAGATGGGTAACTAAAGGTACGTCTATACTACACGCTCCTTTCGGTGATGTGTAGAGTACACACACTGCACGTCCACCGAGCATGGGTACAAAGAGCAGTATAGACGGTGAGGCAGTGCTTAGGCAAGCCTGAACCCTGTGGGTATGTATCCTACACTTGGTTCTTGACCTCTGGTCCGCAGACTGCTAGGGGTCCGTGGATTATGTCTAGAGGGTCTGCAAAAGACTTAGACTGAAAACTGACTGAACGGAATTCAACTATATATACAGACAATAGATTTCCTAAGGGGTCCACACCTCCATTCGAAGTTTTTAAGGGTCTGCAAATGAAAAAAGGTTGAGAACCAATGCCCTGCATGGCTCTCTGCTGGCCCAAGCAGTACATCCCCAATCTACACTGTGTCTGTTGCCTCCCCACTGTCAGAGATTTTTCCTGCTGCATGAAAGATTCCAGCAGCAGAGAAAGGCTTTTGCTGCTCCCCGTCAGAGCCTTTCATTGATATATGTAGCTACACACCACAGCATGGACACAGCCTGCTTTTCAACATAGTGTTCAGCTACACATACCCTATGTGCTGTCACAAGTGGTGTGCATTGTACACTGAGGTGTCAATAAAGGAGCTTTTGGAACTAATTGATAAATTAAACAGTAATAAGTCATCAGGACCAGATGGTATTCACCCAAGAGCACTGAAGGAACTCAAATATGAAATTGCAGAACTACTAAACGTGCTATGTAGCCTCTTGCTTAAATCAGTCTCTGTAACAGACAACAGGAGGGTTGCTAATGTAACACCAACGTTTTAAAAAGCGCCAGAAGCAATCCTGGCAATTACAAACCAATAAATCTAACTTCAGTACCAGGCAAATTGATTGAAACTATAGTAAATAACAGAATTATCAGACACACAGATGAACACAATTTCTTGGGCAGAGGAGGGGTGCTGGAAGTAGAGGTGCTGGGGGTGTAGTAGCAACCCCCAGCTAGAAGTGTTTTCCATCAGCTACAGGGTTTACAGTTTTGTTCCATGGCTTTCAGTACCTCCACTTTAAAACTTGTTTCAGCACCACTGGGAAGAGTCAACGTGGTTTTTTGTAAAGGGAAATCATGCCTCACCAATCTATTAGAATTCTTTGAGGGAGTCGTCAAGCCTGTGAACAAGGGTCATCCGGTTTATACAGTGTACTTGGACTTTCAGCAGCCTTTGACAAGGTCTCTTACCATTGAACAGTCTTAAGCAAAGTGAACAGTCATGGGGTAAGAGCAAAGGTCCTCTCATGAGTCAGTAACTGGTTAAAAGATAGGAAACAAAAGATAGGAATAAATGGTCAGTTTTCACAGTGGAGAGAGGTAAACAGCAGATCTGTACTAGGATCAGTACTGTTCAACATATTCATCAGTGATCTGGAAAGGAGGGTGAACAGTGAGGTGGCAAAATTTGCAGATGATAAAAAATTACTCAAAATAGTCAAGTCCAAAGCTGACTGCAAAGACTTACAAAAGGATCTCACTGAATTGGGTGACAGGGCGACAAAATGGCAGATTAATTCAATGTTGACAAGTGCAAAGTAATACATATTGAAAAAAATAATCCCAACTATACAGACAAAATTATGGGGTCTAAATTAGCTGTTACCTCTCAAAAATGAGATCTTGGAGTCATCGTGGATAGTTCTCTGAAAACATCCACTCAATGAGCAGTGGAAGTCAAAAAAGCTAACAATGTTAGGAACCATTAGGAAAGGGATAGATAATAAAACAGAAAATACCATAATGCCATTATATAAATCCATGGTCACCTCAGAAATAAAGAAGAGCAAAAGTAAAGTCTCCAAGGGAAAGCACTCCAAGAATGCCATCTTGCCTCCAGACAGAAAGATTCAAGAAATATAGACAGCTAAACCAATGATGACACTTACATAGCCACATACATCACAACTTCCATGGCTCTTCCCCTAGTGCATTTTGTTGTTTATACACGTTTTGAACAATGTTCTCCTATCTGGAAAAGCAAAGTCAGTATCCTCCTCACAACAACCTGCACCATCTCACTCTTTGGGTTGACTTGTGTAAAGTGTTCTTTCTACCAGTGACGCTAACTGATTATCTGGATATTCCTAGGGAGTCAAAAAATGTTCTGACGGGACATGTAAGAATGTATCTGTTCCCTTCAAATCACGGTGTGTCTAGACTCACGTCCAAACAAACTCATTTCTGCTAAATACAGTAAGTAGAACTTTTATGGGAAAATATACAAAAAAAATAGGGTTAAATCTCCTTTAAAGTTGTGAATTGTATGGGATGAGGCGAATTGCCTAGCTGCTGTTTGTTTACATGAGGTCTAAACATTGTTTTATGATGATCCTGTGTTTAAACACATATAGTTTTTGAATAAAGATTAAATCCCAGGCATTGTGATGCCAATAGCAAATTACAGGGTGTTTCCTCCATCTACAAGATCACTAGCTTTCACTATTGGTTTTGGGTACTGATCTATACATAAATATGAACTGAACAGTCTCCCTACCAGAAACATATATTGTGTTTTCGGCATGAATGAGGGCATGGTTTAAAAAAAAAAGAAAGAAAGAAACACTCTCTTTCTCTCTGTTCCACTGCACTACCTAACTATAAAAGTATAGGGTAATCCAAACAAGGGCGTTTCAGACATTAAATGCTTTTATATGGCAACATATCCTTTAGAGGCATTCATCTGATTCTGCTTTGGATTAAGAAAAGGAGTACTTGTGGCACCTTAGAGACTAACAAATTTATTTGAGCATTGTATTTCTTTTTAAAAAATAGAAGAAATATTTTAAAAGATAACGTGAAATGCCATATTTTACACTTTTATAGAAAAAACACAAGGTTAATTCATATGCAAGATGCTCTTGCAATCAGTTATGGTGCTTAATTGAGTTTGCCATCTCTCCATTGGTGCGGTACATTCGTCAAAGCCAAGAAAAACTCAGAATATTATGATTTTCTATTGAAAATGGACATGGCCCCCCAAAAAGGAGCTGCAAAGCTGCTCCTAGTGTTTCATTATCTCAAGTCTTGACAAGCTAACTTTGCCTACTTTAAGAAATATGAGCTGCTATCTATTATTTGAATGAGGTGCAGCAGTCACGGGATCAAATGCTGCCCGGCTTAGCTGAAGTTGGTCACACAGTCTTCTGCAGATCAGTGCAACTCACAGAGTTCTTAGAGGTTCCCCTATCATAGGCCATCGTTGATATCAGTCTTAGATATCAGATGTTTGTGACAAAGTAAAAGGGAAACATTGCTTTGCTGAAGTGGGGCCAAAGTGAACTGTACTCAAGCACATGCTGAAGCATTTTGCACACAAAATTTATCCACAACTTGAAGTATTAAATAATGTAGCTGTAGCGCAGGAAAGAAAGAAATATAGGAACAGGAGTAAATATGTAAAACAAGTAGTAGGCCATAGGACCTTTTTTCTAGAAATGCTTGATGTTAACTCTGCCATCACTGTTTGCAAGCAGCTGCAGTTCCCATCCTGTATAGTCATGGGTTGGCAGATATAAGAGGCCTGGGAAGGCTAAGAAATGGGGCAAGAAATGCAGGGTGCAGTGCACCTCCCTTTGGAGGGGCGCCAGCCTGCCACCTTTGGAGCATCGCCACTGGAAGCTCTTAAGAAATGGGGGAGCCACGAGCGCTCGGACTGTGGCCCCACCTGAGCTCTGCCCTGAGGTCCCACTCCCACTCGGTCTCTTCTCCCATGGCCTCACCCGCATTCCGCCTCTTCACACCCCCATCTCTTCCCACATGGGGAGGAGGTGGAGTGGCGAACAGCTGGTGCCTCGGGGGAGGGGGCAGAGAGACGTGGGCGGGGGGGCCTCAGGAGAGAAGAAGAGTGAGCAGCGGGTGGGGGGGTCTCGGCGGAAGGGGTGGAGAGGCGTGAGCAGTGGGTGGCCTTGAAGGAGAGGATAGAGAGGCGTGGGTGGGGGGCCTCAGGAGAAGAGGCAGAGTGGGGGTGGGAAGAGGTGAAGTGGGGACGGGGCCTCGGGCAAAGAGGCTGAGCTGGGGTGAAACGTGGGTGGAGCCTCGGGGCAGAGCGGGAGGCAGGGCACGGTCTGGGCATCGGTGCCCCCACACACTTCTAGGGAGCTTCTGGTGCTCACACCCAGCTTCCCCAAACACAAGAGTCATGTGTCACCTGTATGTATAGTCCAAACTGAGCCCCTTCTTGGGGATTGCTTTCACTGGTAATAACACAACAGATATTTCCCCATACTTGGACATTCCTAGGGTCTTCCCTACAGGACCTCCTTTGTCCAACCCCTAGTTCCTTCTCTCACCAACACATATAGTCCCTTTTCTAGTGGTCTTTCATCCCTAATCTCAGTCTGCCAGCCCATTACACTATCCTGCATGCTTGTAAAATTTTAGGGCCCAAAAGTGCACACACACACCCCCATGCAAACTAAATCCATATCCAGCCTAAGGTAAACACATATTCAGGGAAACATTTTCGAAGCAGATATGAATGCCAAAAGCAAATGGGGAGCCACTGGAGTTGTCTTCAGCTATGGTTGCCCTCCTATAGATCCGTAAGACAGCAGCAGCATTCTGTACATACAAGATTTTGGAGAGCTGAGACTTGTGGAACAGAGAGAAGGGAGTTGCAATGGTCAAGGTAAGAAAATATGAAGGCATAAATTAAAAATGCAGCGGAGTGGAAAGAGGCTTGCGTTGCAGCGTTGTATATGTGGCAACAGGCAGATCTGCAGGGAAGTCTGTTGCTGTAGCCTTGGTCAACAGAAGCAAACGAGAAGTCCGAGTTGAAATCTGGGATCGAAGAGATGAGGAAGTTCCTCTATGACAAGCACGTATGTTCCTCAGACATTTTATGAAGGGAACTGATGTGAAGCTATAGGTTGTGGGATGTTCACACTGCAATTGACGGTGTGATTTACAGCTGAAGTAGACATAATCTAGCTAGCACGGCTAAAAATTGCATTGAAGATGCAGCACAGGCTAGCTATGCAAGAATATATCCAGAAGTATGTATCCAGAATCCCTAGAGTCCTTGCACAGCTCATACTGATGTCCATGCCAACGCATCTTCACTGCTATTTTTTAGCATGTTAACTAGATAAAAACTAGCATGGAAATGCCCACACAAGTTGCAAATCACACTTTTGATTGCAATACAAACATACCCTTCGTCAAGACAAAGACTACGAATAGGAAGGAGTCACCCTTTAAAGGAATGCCATCAATTTAAGAGTGCTAGCTAACATCGAAGGCAGAATCTGTAGGGAGATGGCAGATAGAAACTGCCCCCAGCAGACAAAGTATTGATGTGAATGTTACGTAGGACTCCAAAATGCAGCCCTGGCAGAACACCAGGTCTGCATTTGGCCCCTTCTAAGTATAATAGCAGGTTAGCTTTGTTGCTGTGGCCTACATCCCTAACTGTATTACATAAAAAGGTTATTGGATTGAAAGATTGCCCACAATGAAATATAGATACAAAGCGAAATGAATCCACCAGCATCTGCAGCACAATGCACTAGATCACAAGAAAGCAGCTTCCCATGCTCCCTACAAACTCTCAGCTATTAGCAAAACAAATATTAAGAATGTGTGAAAATAAATTACTTTTAAGATGAATACAAATAATACAGTACAGAATATGCCTAAAGATTAGTAGCATGTGTCCTTGAATTTCTTGAGTGACTCAGTGTTATATCCCTGAAGACCAGAGCAAAATGCCCTGTCAAGTGAGAGAACAGAAAGAAGTACAGGACTAAGGGTGGACTCATGGGAAGCTTGTTCTTTAAAGTTCAGAAGTGGCTGGATGAATTAACTTGCATGCTTTGATCACCCCACAGCCATATCAGAGGATTTATGAGTTGCTTTGGGATGCTTCTGGTTGCTATTGTTTCGATTTACTGTAGGTTCCCCAGAAATGCAAAAAAATCCTATTTTTCACCATCCTGAGATGTTGCTGATGGTCGCTTGCTTCTTTATATGTAAACATATATAATCCTCATTACTTACTATCAGTATTAATGTAGACCTAAGGGATGCAGTCAGTGAGTTGTGTTTAGCATTGTACTCAGCCCTGTTGTGCTAAGCAATGTACTAACACATATTGAAAAAGACAGTCCTTGCACCCAAAACCTACATAACTATTACTCTTTCTCTAGAGTTATCATTCACCTGTGATTTCTGCAACAAAACACAAGAGGCGAATGAAATAAATAAATCGAGAAAGCTGAAGTTGGTATCAGAATAAAGAAATAAAGATATTTTAGCACAATAACTATTAATCATGGCTATGAAAAAAGTTGTAGGGATGTTAAAAGATTTGACTTAACCCTATAAGGATTAGGTTGAGGAAATTCAATCATAGTTAAGGCTGCTGCTCCATCTCTCTCATAACTCACTCAGCAGTGTCTTTGTTCAGCAAGGATATCAGATAAAAACACACAGTTATATTCTATATCCTTGTGCAATACTCAAGCACAGCAGGTTCAAGTTACTGATGGAATAGAGTGAAGACTTAACTATCAAATGTCCTTATTTTTATGGACTGTTATTTTTATGTAGTCTTGTGCCTGTTATTTCCATATGTTTTGTCATAATTTTTAGTGGGGATTTATCTTTCAAATAAAGAGACAAATCAATATTTTAGTTGAAATGTATAAGACACTCCTAAAGCCCATACATTATTGTTCTAACAGGCCAAAGTTATCCCTGGTGAAACTCCACTGGGCTCAAGTTACACTAGAAACAAATTTAGCTCATTCTCCATTGTGGTCTATTGGGCAAATGTGTACTTTAGAGCAGAGGTGGGCAAGCTACGGCCCGCAGGCCACATCTGGCCCGTGGGACCGTCCTGCCCGGCCCCTGAGAAAGAAGTGGTTCGGGACTATTTAGAAAAGCTGAACGAGCACAAGTCCATGAGGCCGGATGCGCTGCATCCAAGAGAGCTAAAGGAGTTGGCGGATGTGATTGCAGAGCCATTGGCTATTATCTTTGAAAACTCATGGCGATCGGGGGAAGTCCCGGACAACTGGAAAAAGGCTAATGTAGTGCCCATCTTTAAAAAAGGGAAGAAGGAGGATCCTGGGAATTACAGGCCAGTCAGCCTCACCTCAGTCCCTGGAAAAATCATGGAGCAGGTCCTCAAGGAATCAATTCTGAAGCACTTAGAGGAGAGGAAAGTGATCAGGAACAGTCAGCATGGATTCACCCAGGGCAAGTCATGCCTGACTAATCTAATTGCCTTCTATGACGAGATAACTGGCTCTGTGGATGAGGGGAAAGCAGTGGACGTGTTGTTCCTTGACTTTAGCAAAGCTTTTGACACGGTCTCCCACAGTATTCTTGCCAGCAAGTTAAAGAATTATGGGCTGGATGAATGGACTAGAAGGTGGATAGAAAGTTGGCTAGATTGTCGGGCTCAACGGGTAGTGATCAGTGGCTCCATGTCTAGTTGGCAGCCAGTATCAAGAGGAGTGCCCCAAGGGTCAGTCCTCGGGCCGGTTTTGTTCAATATCTTCATAAATGATCTGGAGGATGGTGTGGATTGCACCCTCAGCAAGTTTGCAGATGACACTAAACTGGGAGGAGAGGTAGATACGCTGGAGGGTAGGGATAGGATACAGAGGGCCCTAGACAAAGTAGAGGATTGGGCCAAAAGAAATCAGATGAGGTTCAACAAGGACAAGTGCAAAGTCGTGCACTTAGGACGGAAGAATCCAATGCACTGCTACAGACTAGGGACCGAATGGCTCGGCAGCAGTTCTGCAAAAAAGGACCTAGGGGTGACAGGGATGAGAAGCTGGATATGAGTCAACAGTGTGCCATTGGTGCCAAGAAGGCCAATGGCATTTTGGGATGTATAAGTCGGGGCATAGCAAGCAGATCGAGGGACGTGATCGTTCCCCACTATTTGACATTGGTGAGGCCTCATCTGGAGTACTGTGTCCAGTTTTGGGCCCCACACTACAAGAAGGATGTGGAAAAATTGGAAAGAGTCCAGTGGAGGGCAACAAAAATTATTAGGGGACTGGAACACATGACTTATGAGGAGAGGCTGATGAAACTGGGATTGTTTAGTCTGTGGAAGAGAAGAATGTGGGGGAGAGTTGATAGCTGCTTTCAACTACCTGAAAGGGGGTTCCAAAGAGGATGGCTCTAGATTGTTCTCAGTGGTACAGATGACAGAACGAGGAGTAATGGTCTCAAGTTGCAGTGGGGGAGGTTTAGGTTGGATATTAGGAAAAACTTTTTCACTAGAAGGGTGGTGAAACACTAGAATGCGTTACCTAGGGAGATGGTGGAATCTCCTTCCTTAGAAGTTTCTAAGGTCAGGCTTGACAAAGCCCTGGCAGAGATGATTTAGTTGGGGATTGGTCCTGCTTTGAGCAGGGGGTTGGACTAGATGACCTCCTGAGTTCCCTTCCAACCCTGATATTCTATGATTCTATGATCTGTTCAGGAATGGAGGCACAGTATCAGAGGCATGTGAGAGGCTAAGCGAACAGAAGACCTTTATGAGAAAGCATTTTCCATGCATATACAAAAAGATAGATAAGAGTAAGCCGATAAATAATGAGCCAGTATTCTCTTATCAGCTCATTCTATTATATGCAACATAGCTGACATATGATTATTGTAAGAGAAAATAAACAATACACACGGTTAGAAGACGAACTGGCCAACCTATTTTGAGCCAATACTGATGGTAACAATAAAGCAGCCACATTATGACATAGGATCATTTGTCTTTCCTGAGATTTCTATGAGCCTGGGGCAGGATTTTCAGAAGCACCAGTCCCCATTTTAAAAGTGAACCTCTGGACTGCTACTGCAGCTGCAAACAGCATGACTTGGCAGGAGCAATCACAACAGGCTACGGTGAGCATAATTTACTCCCCTACCAGTTACCCCTGGAGTTAGATACTTGGAGTAGATTGAAAATAGGGAATAACTAACTCCCTGCATGTTTAAAAGTTTAATTTTAATATATTCTTTAAAAATAGCATTTACACAGTGTTCCTCTGATCATCAAGCTAGTTTTAAAGCAGGATGGAAATTGGTTTACAATCCCTGATATCAGGCTTCTGATATGGTTGTGTGAGAAATGAGAGCACTTTTTGGCTGCTTATCAGAGGCTCTGAAATGCTCTATTTCAATTAAAAACAGTAAACTGAAATACAGTTGACAGTGTATATATATGGTGAGAGCTGCATCTTATCACAGGAACTTCTAAGAGTTCTTTGCCTAGCAAACTAGCCCTCAATTCTCGTTCTCTGTCAGCAAGGGGGAGAGTGAGGAGCAGGCTAAAACTTCAATCAAGACCAGATCCTAAATTGATGTAAATCAGCACTGCAGTCAATGGAGGCTCACCAACTGACACTAGTTAAGGTTCTGGCCCTAAAAATATGCAGTTAGATCAAGTACTAATAATTTACCATGTGCATCTATAGCACTGGTAAATCCTCGCTAAGAATATGTGGTTTAATTCTAATCCCCAAATTGCAAAACATAAGTAAAGGAAAGTTAAAAGGAAAAGATAAACTTGCTCCTACTAGTAGTTATAAGTAAAGGAAATGAAATGAGTAAATGAAAGATACACTGAAAGTTTTTATTTAATCTGCAGTTTGCAGTCTTGGAAAGAGTCTGCAAACTTTCAAATCCTCTGTAGTTAATTTCAGTGCAAGCTAAATTATTACTTTCAATTTCCCATCAATGCCAGGGCTGGGGAACCTTCAGCAGATATTTCTGAAAAGATTCGTGTTACCCCACAGGAACTTTCAGCAGATCACTGTAATCTGCTTCATTTTACAGCATATTTGCATTCAGTGTACACAGGAGTCCAAAACAAACTATCTCAGAAGAGAAGACAGAGTTTTGAACAGGGACAGAAAAAAAAACATGTCTTGATTGACTGTCTGGGCAAGATTGCTCAGGTAACACCATATGTTTAAGAATCGATTTGATGCTTTTGGGGCATATTTCAGAGACGTGAAAGCAACTGCTCATATTTTCAGGTCTATGATTCTCTCTTTCTGCCCTTCTATTGCAGGAGTCTGAACAAAAAAATAAAATCACAAGAAGATAACAGAATAGATCTCCTCAGAGATTTTTGATGAACTTCAACAGTGGGGAGAGAACAAAGTTGTTTAAAAGTAGGGTGACCATCCATCCTGTTTTGGCCGGGACGTCCTTTTTTTTATCCATTGGCAAGAGCAACCAGGACAAATGCCCACCTTTGTCAAAAACATGGGGTGCAGAGGAATGTGTGAGGGGCGTGCGGAGATGTGTGGGGGGAAAGGGTTCTAGTGCGCAGGGGGTCGGCAGGGTTCGAGCGACCAGCGACAGTCTCATGGGGAGGGGGGCGGGCACCTCAGGTGAGCAGCTGGAGCTAGCCCCACGGGGATGGGGAGGTGCTCGGGCCAGACCCATGCAGTGTCCTGTTTTCCCTTTGGGAAATATGGTCACCCTGTTTAAAAGGGTATTGAAAATAAATGCAAAGACTAGCCTAGAGTACTGGAATTTCATGAGACAGAGCTGGGTTCATCCCAGAGGGCCATGAGAATGAAAACAAAACAAAACAAAAAAGACAAGAGATCTGGAAAGGCATTCAGAGAGTGAAAAGTAGTATTAGAGAGGATCAAGAAGTAGCTGGGGGCAGGGGAACTTTAGAAAGACAGAGAGCATTAAAAGAAAAAAAAGGCTTCCAGTTTGGAACCAAAGTCAATGATTTACACCTTGTTGCTAAACTTGAAATCTGACCTCACAGTGAACATAGAAAAAGCCATTCTGACTAGTAATTACCCAAAGTTGACAAGGCAAGACTGCAGAACCAGTCGCTGTGGTATGTGAATTAATATTTGGTGGTCTGTGTGAACTGACCTGATGATCTCAGTTCTCTTCCTAGTAGATACATGTCCATATCACAAAGACACAGCGACAACAACTGGTATAAATTAGGACACCTGCTAGCAGTCTCAGCAGAACCCAAATAATGAATAGGTATGA
Organism: Lepidochelys kempii; assembly: GCF_965140285.1. Lineage (NCBI taxonomy): Eukaryota > Metazoa > Chordata > Testudines > Cheloniidae > Lepidochelys > Lepidochelys kempii. The sequence goes on from NC_136382.1 coordinate 64,878,961, forward strand.
AGACTGGGCTACCTATCACTGCAGAAGACATTTCTCCAGGACATGGTTAAGAAACATTTCTGGAGCAGTACAAGAGGAAAGATTGAACTGTCACTGCCTACAGAGTACCTATACTATGGATAAACAAAGGATTTTAGTTTCCAGATCTGTCAATCCAGAACTTGGTCACTAGCACTAAACAGATTTAGGAGAAAGGAAAAAAGTATATGATGCTTGCACTTCATTAGGTCTGACCAGACCTTCCTCATCATACAGTGCATTTTAATTCTACTTAATTATAAGGTATACTTCTCAGTTTTTGACGCAAATTTAACTCAGCCCATACAAACCTGGCATCATCCCACTTGTCATTACTGTTAATTACTGACGGCAGAAATGCTGATTCATAAAACTGAGGTTACAGAAAACTTTTCACAGTGTGCCATATGTTACAGAACCCTTCATCTTTTCAAGCTTCCACCTCAGATATTTAGCATCACATCCCTCGTTTGTGGTCTGAGTCACCACAGATTTTGAAGGTCAGCATTACACATTTAGTTGTAGACAAGTTGAGAGCCATGTTCCACGCGTATGCAGTGGAACATAACTAGATTCCTATTCCCCAAAGAGGTGAATGGAAATCAACTGAAGCAGGGTTTTAGCTATCTGGATAGATAACATACAAACATTAAAATATATATTTGCCAAGAGGTGGAAGGGTACACTGTTTACAAGCTGAAATCCACTGAGTGATCCATAGCCTATAAGAAAGAGAAGCTAAAGTCATGCTGTGGGAAGTAGAAATACCAGGCTGTTAAATGGGGTTCTTAGAAATACAGGAAGAGAATGGAAATAGAAAAATGCTAGGATGAAAGTTAGATCGAGAAAGTGAAAGCAATAGTCTGAACTCCCAGCAAAAAACTTAAGCATCAAGCTGTGAACATTTACTCTCAAAATATTCTGATAAGCAGATTTTGATCTGAGTTTAGAACTGTATCAACCTCCCTTTCTGGAAGGTCCTGTATTTCAAATGCTGATTTGGAAGTACAGTGTGGTAGACAGTCATTTTCCTCACTTGGTTCAGAAAAGCACAAATAACCAGAATGATATATAAATTTAATTGTCACTGTCTTGCAGTTATTTTTTAGTAACTGCCATAAACCTGAGCTTTGGTATTTAATGAACATCCCAGGCAACCTACTCAGACTAAACACACAGTGCATTTTCAAAGCTGTAATTTCATGAAAACAAAATGCCTGGAGAGAGAGAGAACAAGCTAGCACTATTGTTTTAATATCATTTTTAAACTGTAGCAACAGGAAGGTTGAAATAACCCACCCACCCACTCTTCACCGGATATCAAGAGGTTCAATTCACCTGATTCTGCACTACTGAAATCAAGTGGTGTTTGCCACTAATTTCTCATGGGAGCAGGATCCCTACACTTCCCTGTCAACCATCATCCTTTATTTCACTTTCCTGTCCATGGCAATCTCTTTCCCCAAGACTGTAAATTTGTTCATCCCTTGGTTTAACAGTGCTCCCCAAGTTAATCTGCAGAATGATTTGGTACCCATAACACATAAGAGTTAGCAGTGAGCCGGGTAAGGGATACGACGGAGAAGACAGCAGTACTCAGATGCCATAGTGACAAGAGTGATATCAGACCCACAGGAGATCAGGAGTAAATGTGAATGCTATTACTCAAGTCATCAGATATGTGTCACTTGTCTGCCTACTTCCTGCTATCTCTAGGAATTAATAAATGCTTCAAGCTATGGTTAGTCAAATTTTCACTTTGACAAGTGATGGCGGTGGTTTCACTTTTAACCATAGCTCTAAGTAAAGTCAGTTTGGGACAAAATTTTAATCTCCAGCCCACACAAATCTGGATTTGGAGCTGGAGAATGCTGTAGGGAGGTAGATAGGGCACTGAATGGTGAAAAAGAACAGTAGAGGGATATGGGGAAGTGAGGGTGTTTAACTTAAAAATACCTCCCCACTCCCCCAAAAATGCACACTTATCACTATCCTGGTCACATTGCTTATGTGCTGTAATGCCTTCCCCAAGCCCTTGTCCATCTTTGTATTTTTAGACTCTGGAAAGCACCTAGCATATTTTGTCTTTCTAAAAGATATGCTTTAGTTCACCCACTGGTTGCTGAGCTAGATATAGGAATCACTGAGTAATATCTGTGCCCTGTTATGCCTTCTGGCCTTAAAAACCTAAGAATTGTAGGTGCAATCAAAATACAAATAACCAGCATCGAACAGGTCTCACACTTTTATCATCACAATTTTTCTTCATCCTAACAAATGCATTGTGGAAATTTGATATTAGTTTTTGTAAAGAAATTACTCCCTTGGCATGCTGGATTCCCATCTGCCTGTGTCCTTCATTGGAATGGTGTGTGACATGTCATTACAATTTGATTTTGGAAAATAGGAATTGAGCACTGATGAGGTGAAAAACTGTGGTGTTTTAATGAGATCTAGGTTACAGCCATCTTCACCTCTTGCTCTCTGCTGTCCTCTCCACTGTCCAAAGGGCTAGTGCCTTTTCACTACGTCTTTGGTTTACCATTATGGCTAGATTGTTCCTGCTCAAAGCCATACATGGAGGGATCCATGAGGAAGGGGAGAATATTGTTGGAGCCACTATGGGGGAGAATGTGCATCATCCCTCCTCCTCAGCTTCTGCAGAAAACAGTCTAGAGGAGGGATGATCTTGTGAATAGGGCCTGAATTTGGTAAGCCAGGAAGTTGTCACCTGACTTCCTGTATGGCCTTGGGCAAGATGCTTAATTTACCCTATACCTCAGTTCCCTATCTGTAACATTGAGATAATACTTCCCTACTGCTCGGGATGTTGTAAGGTTGAAATCTATTTTTGTTGTAGTGCTCAAATACTACAGGGATAAGGGCCACAAAACCATCTAGATAAGAGTGACTCCTGAGTGGATTCTGTGCGGGCACTCCAGAGCTTCTCCACTCTGTGGAATTTTCCTCCTTCCCCTTTAAGGAGGAGGTTCCAGAGCTGCAAACCACTGGGAGTGGAACTGGTGACGAGCCATGACAAGGACTAGAAGGCACTGCAGAATCCTTTTTATTTCCGTACACACGGTGGTGGCCTGTGCTGCCTCACCTGAAATTCATGATGGTTGGGGCCTCAAACCCCTGCTCCTTTCTGAGAGAAACCCTAACCGCCCCTCCCCCACCCCCAAAAAAACATGTTGTGAGAAGAACCTCAAAGGATTTTAATTCCTCCCTCTCTGAGCTCACTGCTGTAGGTTTTGCAGTGGGAGACAGCAACCAGGACCAAAGGCCCTTTGGAGTAGGGCCCTCAATTTTACATTTGCCTGTAAAATCCTATGCTTGTAAAGTCCTATGCTTATAAACAAGTGTTGTGTTTCAAGCAATGCTTACAATTTTATTCCAACTGTCACAATATTTGCTGTTTTTCTTGAAGCCCCAGCTCTCAAAGTCTTGGGACTATGCAAAAATCTCAACTTGCATTTTTTTAAAGCAAGTTTCTAATACTTATAGATGCAGAGAAAGGCTGGGGAATGTGTGACCCAAGTGTGACAGAGACAGGAATTTCCTGCAAGAACCTTGAAAAACCTGATTGAATTAAGCTTAATCATCTTCGGGATCCATTACATTAAATGGAATTTCAGAATAACAGCCGTGTTAGTCTGTATTCGCAAAAAGAAAAGGAGTACTTGTGGCACCTTAGAGACTAACCAATTTATTTGAGCATGAGCTTTCGTGAGCTACAGCTCACTTCATCAGATGCATGCCGTGGAAACTGCAGCAGACTTTATATATACACAGAGGATATGAAAAAATACCTCCTCCCACCCCATTGTCCAGCTGGTAATAGCTTATCTAAAGTGATCATCAGGTGGGCCATTTCCAGCACAAATCCAGGTTTTCTCACCCTCCACCCCCCACACAAATTCACTCTCCTGCTGGTGATAGCCCATCCAAAGTGACAACTCTTTACACAATGTGCATGATAATAAAGTTGGGCCATTTCCTGCACAAATCTAGGTTCTCTCAGCCCCTCACCCCCCTCCCAAAAAAAACACACACAAACTCACTATCCTGCTGGTAATAGCTCATCCAAAGTGACCATTCTCCCTACAATGTGCATAATTAAGGTGGGCCATTTCCAGCACAAATCCAGGTTTTCTCACATCCCCCCCACCCCCATACACACACAAACTCACTCTCCTGCTGGTAATAGCTCATCCAAACTGACCACTCTCCAAGTTTAAATCCAAGTTAAACCAGAACATCTGGGGGGGGGGGGTAGGAAAAAACAAGAGGAAACAGGCTACCTTGCATAATGACTTAGCCACTCCCAGTCTCTATTTAAGCCTAAATTAATAGTATCCAATTTGCAAATGAATTCCAATTCAGCAGTTTCTCGCTGGAGTCTGGATTTGAAGTTTTTTTGTTTTAAGATAGCGACCTTCATGTCTGTGATTGCGTGACCAGAGAGATTGAAGTGTTCTCCGACTGGTTTATGAATGTTATAATTCTTGACATCACGCAGTAGGCTCTCAGGTTTTAAGTCAGATTTCCCCTTTTGGGGAAGTATAATAGGTTCATATTTGGAAGCATTTACTGGTGTTTTTCAAAAGCAATAACAAGTTTGCGCACTGAATTTATACAGTGGAAAACAGCGGATGTAAAATCTCCTCCATGCAGAGGTCATTCTGGAGTTGCTCCTACTTTAACAGCAATATCATATTATCTGAAGTCCAAGCTGTGATCCTTTGTTACAGAACAACGTGCAACGTGATCCACATAGAGCCCAATCAACATATCTAAGTTGGTTTTAGTGGAGGGGGCTGCCATTTTTAAGAGGAGTGAGTGAGTTAGGAATACATAACATGGGCAAAAAGGTCTACAAGAGGTAAACCAAAAATGGTACAGTCAGGCTTTTATGTGGGCCTGGGATACATGAAAACAGGACAGTGGAAATCCCTGCAGAGATTGTATTTGCCCCTTCCTCTTGGGTTTCTTCAGAAAGTTGAGCCAGCTGGCTGTCTCTCTAATGCCACATTGGTAAGTAGTTATTGATTTGAGAACTTTCAGAAAAGCCTTGTTTGCGTTCCACCTCCCAATGGCAACCGAGCACCCTATGTGCCAAGACCCGAGCAAATCCTGATTAAGTGCTGGTGGCATCTAATCTCCGTGGTTGTTTATTTTTTTTAAATGACAGGGATACAGCAATGATCAAAGAAATACTAATAAACACAGCAATGTGATTTCTTGAGATTGATCCTACAAGATCATTAAGTCTTCCCTCAACCCAGCGTTCACTTCCAAGTAATACAATTTCAACACTTATCATACAATTAAACCATACACTAATTGTAGTGTTCAGGAACAAACATACATTCTGGCATGAGCAGCTACTAAAAGTTTACGTGCTCAGTAGCATTGTCTCCCTCTTTGCTTATGGTTATGAGACAGTGGTTTCTTTGTTGTTTTCCCACTTAAGCAAACAAATGTACAAGCACCAAAGTCCTCACCCCTTCTCTCAGAAAACATACATCCCTAGCACAGTTCATAGAGTTCATTGCAAGCTTAGGGGGAATATTTGAGAGTCCCTTGCTGACATATATACTAGCATAGTGAAACCAGCAAAGGTTTCATTTCACTCAGGAAATAGAGGAAACTTATTCAGAATCGCACATGGGACTGAGGGGGAGTGTGAACCACTGACAGCTGCGGGTAAAAAGAGATCTAGGCTAAGATTCTAACAGCTTTACCAGTAAGGCTTCTGTCTGAGCTGCAGTGAAAATGAAGGTTCCAATGTAAAACAAATGCTCTTCATTTTTAGGTCTGAATCATGAACCAGATCCCGAACCTTTGAAGTCAATGGGAGTTTGGCCATCGACTTCACAGATGAAATATCTTATTTTACTTCCACAGAGCGGGCTGGAGTCCACAGATAGCATAGCCTTTGTGACACTCTTGCTTTTCCACTATGACTGAAAAATAGTCCCCTTGCATACAGTAGCTGCAAGGGGTGTTGAGACATCTGTTGTGATGCAATGAGAAATAACTACACAAAATTACAAAGCATTGTACTTCAGTTATCTTGCAAAAAACAACCACCACCAAAAAGAGGCAGATATGAATCTGCAGGTTCCCTTTTTGAGGTACATGAAGAAGGTGAGCAAAAAGAAATCTGTCTATGATTAATAAGCTTTTTTTTAAAAATCAGGGCAGAAAAGTTAAAGTATTTTGTGCTGAAAGGTGAGGAGCCAACTTCTGCTCTCAATGATACACCACTAACTTCATTGGGACTCCATGCAGGTAATTGCATGTGTGTGATATCCAAGAATAGTAAAGATATTTCTCCAATATCCATCAAAGAACACTGCAGTAAAATCAAGTTGCACCTAAAATTTACAACAAACCATTTCCCTAGGTGACGTGAGTGTTGAACATAAATATATTTTTCACTACAAGGAAGATATTATCAAGTTAACAACAGAACATCACTCTCACTGGCCTGCCCCAGATTTTATTGTGAATTAAATGACAAAACGTTACATGCTTTGTTTTATTTTAACCACCATAGTTTACATCTTGTTCAAACAGGAATGGTCACCTTCTTAAAAAAAAAAAAAAAAAAAGAAAGAGGAAGCCGAGACTTTTCAGTGACGTCGTCTGGACATACTCACTGCATTTAGATCAAACTTCAATGGGCTGTAGTTTTTCCTCTCAGCTTGTTTCGTCACATCTAATATCACACACAACACCCACTGCAAGCAAGCAGTCTGAGCTCTGCAAAGAGGAAATGTTATAACACAGGCAAATAGAATGTGTTTAATGTAGCAGATCCCCATGCTAGGGTAGCCTTAAAATACTGAGAGTTAGACAGAAAGTGTGTTTGGACAGAGAGCTGTTTGGTGAGCTGTAGCTCCCGAAAGTTGATGCTCAAATAAATTTGTTAGTCTCCATGGTGCCACAAGTCCTCCTGTTCTTTTTGCGGATACAGACTAACACGGCTGCTACTCTGAAACCAGAAAAAATATGAAAGATGATGGAGTGGAAAAAGGTACCATTCATTTATTTCTGCTAATGAATTAACAAATCGTGGACGTTCAACATCTGCAGAGACAGATGCCCTTACAAACTATCTTTATTTTCCTGAGTCTCAGTACTGTCAGTGGATACAAATTAAGATCTCTCATGTCATCCATCCTACTGTGTAACACCAAATTATACACACCAGAATGTTGGGCGTTTTTTTTGCGTGGTCTTTTGCATTGCCATTTGCTCTCTTCTCTAAGTGATTGCATTGTTATTAATTAGAGGCTACAATGAATTGGGCTATATCTGTACAACTTATGAATGCTGATTGAGACTCTGAAGTTTTATTATGAAAAACTGCTGCACCATCTGTGCCTATATTTATGTGGCTGTACCGTGGCTTACAGTTCCTGTAGCAGAGACACACCAGACAGGGCCAGTGTGAAATACTTACAATTAACGACAGTACTTTAGACGTCACAATAGATTATGCTAAAAAAAGCAGCTGCATCCTTAGAAAAAACAGTTTAGCTGATTCCTCTGAAGGTGGGGGAAGGCAGAAGCAGTGGGAACTTACCTGGAGAACAAAAGATGCCAGGTAATGAGAAAGGGCTTAGATAAAGAAATGCACCTGAACAGGGGCCAGACAGGAAGAGGAAGAGTGAGGCAGGAGAGATCAAGACCACAGAAGCTAGGGTGGGGGGTGAGCTCTAGGAATGGCAGCTGTTGCCTCATGAGACACAGAGGCCTGGCCTGTTTCCTTAAGCCCAGATCTTGGCCCCAAGTATCCTGGACAACCCAATGGACTTGGATTCCAGCCCAAATAATGCCCTGGCATGGTGAGGAAACTGAGGCAGGGACATGAGTGTAGTGTTTATTGTTTTGTATATAATCTATACTCTCTTGTGCTTTACATGAGAAAGCATAAAAGAGCATAAACATGTTAGTCTGCACAAAGTATATGTGCACTGCTTTACAACTACTGCATGCCCCTGAGAGAGTTAAACTGGATTCCAACTCTGGGTTTCGTGAACATTAGTTCCCATTGAAATATTAGAACTAACAAAGGTTTGCCAACACTTCTCATAGGCTTTTATAGAGAGATGTCCACCAAACCATGTCAATGACACAGATTCAACAATTCAAAAGGGAAAGGGATCATTGTGATCATCAAATCTCATCTCCTGTATGGCACAGGCCATGGAACTTCCCAAAATAATTCCTAGAGCATGTCTTTTAGGAAAAACATCCAATAAAGAACGTCCATAAAGGACGAGGAAAGGAAAGGAATGTTTCTTTAAGGTTCAGAACCCAGCATAGCTCATCCTGAACAACCCAATTTTAATCTCAGTTCAAGTACAATATTTGGCAACTTTTTTATCTTTTAGACATTTTGCAGATACTTGTGCTTTGGGACTGTGTGTGGGGGGGGGACGACATGAAATTTTAAGAAATTGGATTAACCGAAAACAAATCATGTTTTTTTTCTATTAAATGTATGCAAAATCCCTGTTTTAGTGCTCTGTATTATCTTTCAGCTTGCATCAGAAAGATGGCAAAATATTGTGAACAGCATGCCTGCTGCCAGTTTTATACTGTTTGCTCTAAAAAAGCAGAGAGGCAAGGTCTCGTTCACAGGAAATAGACAAGAAAGGTCTTTTATTCTTTGGCACATAATCTAATGGTTGCCACACCCCCAAAACTTCAGGCAGATTTGAACTGTACATGCATAAATAGTATGAGTTATATTGATCCAGTACACTTCTGAATAAGTGAATCAATGGAATGAAGGACTCAAAGAGCTGAATGTTTCTTGGCAGCATCTAGGTTATCAGAAAAGCAAATAAATGGAGATTGGCCAACATAAAAGTTCAACAGATGTCCAAAATGCACTGTAGACACAATGGGTCACTGAGGCTAGGGCCCAGCTTCCCTTTTTGCAGGCATAATTTACGCCTAAAATTCTCCAATTTGCTCCCACAAAATAATGGAAGACTCCCCTAATTAACAGTTACCTCATCCTCATATGTTTTTAATAAAGCCTTTGATACGGTGTCTCAGTCTCTTTTTTATGTGGGAGAAGAAGAGTGGTCCTGTGGTTAGGGTGGATGCCGGGGACTCAGGAGGCCGGGGTTCCTTGCTCTGCCACAGATTTTGTGTGTGACCTCGGGCAAGTCATTTAGGCTGCCTACAGTAGAGGGTGTGATTTCCCCGCCTCGTGTACATATACTTGTGCTAGCTTTCACTGAGGTAGCACAAGCAGAAATAGCAGCGTTGCCCAGATAGCAGCAGCAGTGTCATGGCTCAGCCACGCAGAGTACAAACCTTCCTGAAACCAGCGGGTACGTGCACAGAACAGCTAAGCCATGCTGCCGCTACACTGCTATTTATACTTGGGCTAGCTCAATGAGAGCTAGCATGAGAATGTCTACATGAGCAGGGGAGCCTTAGTCTCTTTGTGCTTCAGTTGCCCCTGTATAAAATAGGGGAAATAATACTTCCCTAAGTCACAGGAGCATTAGAAGGATAAACACATTCAAAACTGTATGGTCATTAAGTATTATGGTAATCGTACCTAAGATAGACATTTAGAGTACATGTTTATTTTGGTGGGGGGGAAATGGGGGAGGAGGGGAGGACTTACAGACACCCACCAGAGTAAGTAGCATTGGCACCACTGCTCTTTCATCAGGAGCAATAAGAACAAACATCAGCTACAGGCTAACCTAAATAAGAATGCCTTGCATGATGCCCCAAAGCTAATTTCTGACTCTGGTCAACCATCACGAAGGGCAGCCAATACCAGAGGAAGAGTCCCTCATAAAAAGAAAGCCCTGCCACCAGTTGTGGGATAAATGAGAGCAAGCTGATCTTAACTGCTGCAATGGGGATAGACGGAGAGATGGCTCACACGGCTTTGTAGATGGTCCTTAACACTGACTTGCACCCAGCTACGAACAAGAAGCTGGTAAAACATGTTCCTAAAGGCTTTCCTCCCACAGGTGGTGGGCAATTGCATTCCCCACCAGCTGCAGCTTCTGAGTGGACTTTAAGAGTAGCCCTAAATACATAGCATTGCACTAACCTACCCTGGAGATAACAAAGGCATGAATGACCATTGCTTGGTCTGCATCAGACAGGAGTAGTCACATCCTCCTGGCAACTTGTTGTTGCTGAAAGGCACTGGAGACTACTACCATACAGTGCAACAGCTCCAAATGAGACAGAGGTTGCAGGCCACTTTGGAGAGAGGTAGAAAGTTGACAGTGCAGAAACTGCCTTAATGCCTTCTACTAAGTATTTCCCATTGACAACAAGCACCATTGCCATGTGGCTGAGTCACAGTAAGTGTGTGTTCACCTATGACCCTAACTCTGTCAGGGAGTAGGAGAGCAATGACTCAGCAGCATTTCAGTTTAATGAAAAGCGGATAAGGCTGCCCTCCTTCACATCACTCCCCAGTGATCTAACTGCTGGGAAAACCAAACTCAAACTCCACTCCAGGGAGAGGGGCGGACCTGGATGGCCACAGCATATACATATTCTAACAGGGCTCTGCTTTGACATACAGGAATGTTTTCAAAACTATCAGTATTGCTTAGATTTCACCACCTACGTTGCTGTCTACTCTCTGTGGCTCAGCCATGGTTTTGGTCATTTCCAGAAGTGATCTATCCAGGAATGACACTGAAGGACTGAAAAGATTGATTGGCAAAAAATGGAATTTTGGCCGCCAGTACGTTGAGGATGGATTTTACAAGATGGCTTTTGAGGTACCCCTGAATATGGGAGCATTGTGTGTGTGGCGACAGTTAACAGGTATTTGCTAGTCAGTTCATATTTAAGCACATATGCAGTGCTGCACATGTACTTGCCACTTGTAGAATAAAATGTTTTCATGTCATAAAGGGTATGATCACATAAGAAATCACAGAATGGACCAGATAAAATGTAAGACAATAGTTTAGGTAAGAATGACATCAAGGGAGTCATTTTTATTTTTCTTATCTAATTTAGCGTCTGTCTAAACAGCTTTTACACAGCGCTCATCTCCATGACATCAGGGTGCTTCATTTTAGATACGGTACATCAAGGACTGAGATTACCATAAAACAACAAATTCCACCTTTTCAATAATGGTCCCCAATCCATGATCAAAGCCTTCAAGTGGACCAGGATAAGAACTGTAATACACTGCAGCTCGGTAGTCCTCTCCCATCCTTCAGTCTGCTATTGATTGTTCAGCAATATGGCAGAAATGTGCCAGCTAAAGATTTTTGGCTACACAGCCTTTTCAGCAGCTTCTCCCAAAGGCAGGATGGAAATCATCTCATGCAATATTTTAAGAAGCCAGGGAAAGCATAATTAAAAACATTGCTGAATTACAAAGTAAAACACAGGCCATATTAATATTTGCTGTGGAGTTCAGTAGAACAAGAGATACCAGATATCATTCTCACGAAGACTGATGAGCTGATTGTCGGAGGCACTCAGTACCTCCATGTGAACCAATGGGAAGATGTGGGTAATCAGCATCTTGGGGAAAAAATCAAGCAGTGAGTTTCTGACGCATGAAGAATTGTGTTTCCTTCATTTCTGGTCTTTGAAGCCTCAGCAATGGGTGACAAGCGTTCAATAGCTATAATTAAAGATGTAAAAAGATTCTGCACTTGGAGTACTGATCTGTAAATGCTCAAAATAATGGCAGTTACCTTTTTCACTATCGACTGTAATCCACAAGGTCCAGGTTGAATGCTTAAAATGTACCTCTCACAAAAGCATCTGTTCTGTCAGAGTTTGCATTTCCCCAACTGTTGTGCTACCATCTACAAAGCACAGCATTGTTCAACAATAGCTACGGAACATGGATCCAAGTTGCAGGTTTGCAGCAGGAATGTGTTTCAAATCAGTCACGTAATGTAAGCAAACTTTGTACAGAATAACAAAAGGAAAAATGGGCAATGTGAAAATCCAGTAGTAAGTTAAATGGGTCTATTTAAACTCCTGCTTGGAGAGCTCTACACTGCAGAGCTGCACCAGGGTTGATTTTGTTTTTCATCAATATCACTGGTAATAGTGCCCTCACTCCACACCACGGGGCAGGACTGGAGTCAATTGTTGCTCACACTTCAGCCTTACTTTTGGGGCAAATCCAGTCCTCAATCCCAGCATCCCCAAAGAAGGCCCTGAAGGACTGGTGCATTTCTAGGGTGCAGAGGCAAGAGGGCAGAACGTTGGGAATCTATGCAAAGGCAGTGGCAGCGGCAGCAGTCATGTAAATGTGCCGTATCTTTAATTAGGTCTTCAGGGCCACAAAAAATAGCAGCACCGGCCACTATAGCATAGTAAATGAACAGGGAAAGCTATGTGGGGCTTTTCTCTGCGCAGGAGTGTGGAGTGTTCTGCCTTTCTGTATGAGGGAGGGAATTTAATGATGTGATTGGTGGAGGTGGGTGAGGCCCATGACTGGCTAAGGATATGGCCATGATTGGCTCTCTGTTTTGACAAAGAAGTGGCACTGCTTCCAACATTTCTTGCCCTTCCTATGAGATTTGATGCAACTGTCATGGACCCCAAAGGAATGCTGCTGTCTTAGCTCTGCCTGTGTGAGACGATATCTTTATCTCATGGACTGCTTCCAAATATACAATATTAAATCTCCAGGTGGCAATTTTAACTGATACTCTACAATTAACATTTGATGGCCCACAAATGCACTATGAAGTTCACTACTCAAAACGATTTGAGCTTCTGGGATTGAAAGAATTATGCTCTAATCGCTTGGCTTCATCCAGCCCATTTGGAAATGTTTTTCAATTAAATCTCCCACTGGGATTCATCTACTTTCACAGCACCAGCACAGCCAGGTTACACAGATTAATTACCAGTACTTGCCCCTCTACCTCAGAATATCTCAGTAAGATGTCCAATAACTAAAGTGTTTTAGTAAAACTACAGGGTGAATCAACATGTTATGTAATTCTTAATCTGAAACTTCAAAGGGTTTTACAAATTGAAAAAAGGAGCCAGAGGATTACAGGCCTCCAGCATTTAAGAACTCGGAGTATGCAAGGTTCAGACTTGACTCAGTACCCAAACAAATAAATCCCAATTCATACTGGTAAGCCAGCCCACATAGGTAATCACAGTTCATCAAACAGAATATGAACGTAGGAATTAAATTACACTTTTAATTCTGGAGAGGCAATAGATCTGCCAGATTTACAGTCCTCAATTTACACTATGTAGATCTTAAATATCAAGTGTGTAATACAAGGGAGGAAGCCCTCCTTACAATTCTACCACTCATGGAAGAAATTAAGCCCAGTATTTTCATTATTATGGAGCCTGCATACTGTACTGACCGCATAGAGGATGTAAGATCATTTATATTCTAAACCCAATTGTGGACACAAACCTCTCTCCAGTTATTGCAAGGAAAGGTGAAAGCTCATTTCAGCCTGAATTTTGGTAGGCTGAGCCTTTTGTGACAAGTTTAATTACACAGTAATTTCCACATTGTGAGTCTTGAGGAATAAGTGTTTTCCCCCTAAAACTTGTTTGACTTTTTATCTGCTCATGAGTCAAAACCAGTTTTGCCTAAAGACCAAGTTGTTCTTCACATTTATACCAATAAAAACAAGCAGATACGCCTTCTTTTGTATTTTTGGAATTCTTCAGTTATTCTGTAGTTTTTCCACCAACACTCAAAACTCTATAAAATAGCTATGGAGTTGTAAAAGTCTGTTTTCCAACCAGAGAGATTTCAAGACTCACAGACATCATAGGCTCTCTGTTGGCTACTGCAGCATGAAAAGCATTCACATGCACAGTTAATAATCATTCATCTATTTTATTTTATTTTTAAGTTGTTCTCAACTTGTTCCATTTCCCAGCTTCCTTTGTTGTACCAGACCACACTGTGGTACCTTGCCAAGGGGTCTAGCTGGGACTATGTCAGCTGGCACTACCCTCCAGTATACCTCTTTGTGGCCTCTCATGGCCCTGCAGATGCATTGCACTCAGCAACCTCCTTAGGTTCAGTCCATTACCCAGACTAGATTGGTTCAGAATTTACACCCCTTTCACAGGGTCTGCTTTAAGTCTTTGTACAAAGAGTAACTCATTTAGTTAGTTGCTAGGGTTCCTCCAGGATTGGCCTGGAGTCTCCAGGAATTAAAGATTAATATTTAATTAAAGATTATGTCATGTGATGAAATCTCCAGGAATACATCCAATCAAAACTGGCAACCCTATTAGTTGCCCCAGTTCACACCCACTCTGGGTCCATAAAACAGAGTCATAGTCAGCTTTCATGCCCTTGTTCAGAAGGTCCTCCCCAGAGGGCTGTAACACTCAGTCTCTCTTAAGCCAAGAGTTCCCAGCTCAGCTCCATGGAGCTGGGTTGTAGCTCATCCTCAACTGATGGGGCAAAAGGGGACCTTTGCCCATAGGCACAGGAACTAGAGGCGCGGGGGTGCTGATTGGTGGAGGTGCATGTTCCCAGAGTCTCGGCTGCCAGCCCCACGAGCCCAGGGTCCTGGCCTTAGCTCTGCAGGGCCGGGGGGAGTGGACAGGGGTAAGGCAGCTGGCTTTCAGCACCCCCACTATTAAAAATGGCCTTGCCCAGCCCACCCTGCAAGGCTCCAGGCCCCACATCCTTAAAGAAACAGTAACTGATTTGCTCCCAAAACACTACTTATTCCCAGGGCCACTTACTCTGGACCAGTACCTCTTATTTAAAAAAAAAATCTTAAAAGGCTAAGATAAGTGATGGAGATGGAGAGGTGGGCTGACCCCTAGGCACCGTGACCATTATGGGACAGACTTGACCCCCTCATACACACTCTTACCATTTAGCAACATAAGAGCAGGGTGGTCACAATCCCCTGGCACTTGTTTGTAGTCCCCACCTTAAGCACCCCTGTTTTTAAATCGTTTTGATTATGGTGGGAAAGCTGATGAAAGAGGAGGGTCCTGCAGCATAACCTAAATGAGACCAGTTGTTGGATTAAACAAATCTTTGGTAGCTTCTTCTGCAGATGAACTCACTCATCCTACATGGTTTTATCTCCAGCTCTCAGATGCTTCACCTGGGGCTTTGTATGCTGTACTGTCCCAAAGGAGCACAGCTCTCTTGGGGGACCCAGAGAGAAATGTGGGCTCGGATCCACAAAGGGACTTGGGCTTTGCAACGTTGAGCATTTTGGCACCTAGAAAAATCACAGGAATGCTGCAATCCACAAAGCCTGAGTTATTCTACCTAGCCTCCCTAGACAATCAATGGGGAGAACCAACTGTCTTACCAGAGATAGGCATTTAAGTCACTCCTGGTGAGAACTCACCTTATGACTCTTACCCCATTGATAAGCACGCTCTCTGAGCATGTGAGAGACCCAGGTTCAATTCCCTCCTCTGCCCAAGGGGGAGAAATGATTTGAACAGGGGTTTCCCACATCCCTGATGGGAGTGCTCTACCCACTGAGCTATGGGATATTGTTATGCCGGGCTCTCTCAATCTCTCCTGAAGAAGCTGTTCTACTGGAGATAAATAAAAAAAATCATTTGAGCAGGGGGACCGGACCCTGGGTCTCTCACTTGGGTGCCCTAGCCACTGGACTGCAGAGTCATCTCTTGCTCTCTCTGGCCCAATGACTAATTATTTATCCACAGTGGAGACTGAGGGAGCCCCACATCAGTGGTTAGACCATCTCTTCTTAGGGGTGGGAGACCCCCGTACAACTCCCACCCCTCCGCCTCTGGCAGAGAGATGGGAATTGAACCTGGGTCTCCCACATGAATGCTCTAGCCATTGGGCTAAAAGTTACATGGTCGGTGGTACCGCTACCTTTTTCTGTCACCAGGCTTTGAAGAGGACCCACTGCAGTAGGCACCCTGTGAGCACACCTACCGGATCAGGCACCACATGTGACTAGGAGGATGAATGTCCATCTTGCCCTGCTTCATGGATGGCCCTGGAGCTTAGGCAGGAGACAGGTGTCTGCATACGTAAGGCAAAAAGGTAGACATCAAGGGATGTTTAGGCACTGGGTGAGTTTAGGCACCTCCAGGGTTCAGCATGGGACTTAGTTGGCTAAGTACCTTTGTGAATCTGAGCTGTAGTTGCTGTATCCTGACCATTGACAGCTCAACCTCTGAATAGTCTCTTTTCTCTCTACACAGTTATAATGTTGACTAACTAGCTACCCTCTTCCTTATGCTTCCGCAAGCTACTCTACATGCAAATGAAGTGTTCCTACTGTCTGACGAATTGATAAACAGGCATGGGAACGAGGTGGAAACACTGAAGCAAGTTCTCACCAAGATAATGAAAGGTTCTGACATATGATTCTTCGTATGGGGGTTAGTGAAAACAAAAAGCATACATTGATACTGGCCCTACCTGCCACTTACACTATAGGTCCGCTTTCTGTCATAACAAGCCAAAACCATATCAGTTTCTGCCATCCCTTCTTCATTATCATGACAATACCCAGGCTCTGCCAAGGAATCACTCAAAGCATGATCACCTGGCTGCTCCAAGGTCTTAGTTTCAATACAGTCCACAGATATGCCACTGCCCCCATTCCCAGCCAAAATATAGAAAATAGTCTCTGACCTGGTTAACCCAGATCAATTTACAAACTCTATTTTCATTTGAATTTAAAGACAAAACAGAGCACCTTCAGATTAACAGCTCAATAAATGGCACATGTATGTATGTACTGCGGGATTGGTGATAACCATATCGTTAGATCAGTTACTGACACATGGATAAACCAAGTACAGCTTACTCAAGCCTATACCTGCAAATAAGCGTCCCATTCTTTAAAAGAGAAGGTTTATATTCAGGCAGTATGATCCCAAAAAGAGGCCCAAAATGGACTGAAAAGACACAAACTCTGCAACAGTGCCACTTTGTACACCCATTACTCACACAGGAGAGAATTTAAGAACCAGCCCTTCCACTCCCATTCTGCATCTCTGCGTCCTGCTAGCATTCATACACCAATAACAATATTTTTCTCCTGTGTAACTTCAGCTACAGTCTTTCACACAGTCAGATTTTACTTTGTCATTTACATAAAAAGGCACCCACATCAATTGAAATTTGGCACACATAGATACCGTAACACGTGGCACATTAAAGCCACACAAAAGCTCCACTGTGGTATCTCTCTTGAAACAGACCATCTCTTATTCATAATCGATAAACACCAGCTGCATATCTACCCAATTACCCATGTGCACATCAGCCTCTTTTGTACCCATCACTGGACTGTAACTGGATACAGCATGTTTGTGTATATCACTGGTGTATCAAGTACCCATGCAGATCCGGTAGAGCAATACTGCACCAGTACTTATGTTCTTATCCAAACATGATGCTATACCTATAACATGAGGTTTTTGCCATCTTTGATTCCAATAATGTACTAAGTGAAGGATGGTGCCTTTAAAAGCACAGTGCGGCTGTCGTGGGATGGAGAGAGGCCACAGAGGGGGAGAATCCGAGGAATAATTGTGGCCCCGGCAGTAGGCGCTCTGCCGCCCTGTTAAAGGACATGACATACACTCCTCCCCATCTGCACCCAGCCAGCCCTGATGGTTTGTGATGAAGGGGTAGGGCCTCACCCTAACCTTGACACTTCTGGGAAAGCTAGGGCTATTAGGACTAGCTCTGCACTATACCTGCCCTCTCCAGCCGTAGGACCCAATTCTGCCACCTTACTCATGTTGAGCAGTGCCTTGCCCTGTGAGCTGTCCCACTGAAATCAAAGGGGATTAGTCCCGGGACCAAGTACCACCCACAGTGAAAGAGGCTCATAGCAAGGCTGGCCCATGTGCCAAGGCTCTCTCCCCCAGTTATGCACCCTCATGGGTCATGCAACAATCAGGCCTTTAGTGTATGGTTGTTTGCATCCTTGAAACTCATCTATGTTCCAGGTGTATCTCCTTAGCTGAACTTATTGGTAGCATAACTGAACAACTTAATGAAATAGCCAGGAATAAGGTTTACAAATAGCTACTTGTACAAAACCATTAAAAAAAAAAACCCTAACCTCAGCCTAGAGATATTGTGAAGCAAACTGCCCTGTATTGCGGAACTGTTAGCCATAACTCTGACAGACAGAAAGGCCTCTCTTGCCTCAGAATAATATATGATGAAAACACTGTAGCCTTTAAAGTTCTGGGGTTAGCATCAGTTTGTACAGGACTGTAATAGATAGGTTACAGAGAATACTCTCAAGCAAATACAACTGTCCCTCCATATCCAGGGGCAGAGGGTAAATGTCTTCATATGACTTTCCCCCAGCCCGTGGTGGAAGGGAGATCCTCCATCTCTGTTGTACCATTCTCACACCTCCCTGGCCATGCAGAGGACAATGATGAGTGGGAGTAGGGCCAGGAATAACAAGCATCATCCATAGGCAGCAGGTGAACCCCCCGTTCAAGGAGGCTAACGTGCTGCCCTGTCCCCGGATTGAGGCCCTGCCTCTACCCTTCCCCCCCATCACCCACTGAGCCAGAGTAGCCCTGAGACCCCCACTGCAGTGCTAGCCCCCCTGGGCCCTGAGCCAGCCGGTCAGCCAGCCCAAGCCCCAAGCTCCAGGCTACTAGCAGGAGCTGAGCCGACGCTGGTTTTGGGGGAAAGGCAAAGTGAGGGCGGGGCCTCAGTGTGGAGTGTGGGCAGAGCCATGGCGTGGTGTTTGGGGAGGCTTAGCCTCCTCTAGCCTATTATACCCACCACCCATGGCATCATCCCCCCTTAGGCCCCAGAGGGGAGAAAATGACATAGCTCCAGTCTAAGACTAAGACAAACCATCAAGAAAGGAAACGCCTCCACATTCTAAGGTGTAGTATGCACAAAACAAAATGGCAGTGTTTCCTTTCAGTTACACAGCTACATGCTCCACAACTTTTAGATTTCTGAGCACTGTTGAGCACACACAACTCCCACTGACTTCAGTCTTTTCATTTAGTATACAGTAACTAGCCTATCAAATGGGAAATTAATGTATATTAGTTTAGGACTCTTCATTTAAAGTGTTACCAACAAATGTATAGCCTTCAGTAGACGCTGAAATAGAGCATAAGGATTCATGTGTTATTCATACTGGAAGATGGATGTTGTGATGCAAATAGGGTGTGTGTTAATATATAAGGCTACAACAGCTGATCAGTATGTAATTATTTTTAGAGGACACTCCTGAGGTTGTGTTCTTTATTTAATCATAAAAGTACTTGTTCCTCGGTGGAAACAAAAACTGACTGCAAATTACAAGGGCACTTCTCCCCACCCCCATCCTTTTCCCAATACAGTGAAACAGAAAAAAACTGTGCTAATTTGCTCTGTCATTTTAAAAAAAGGCACAAAAAGAGACCTACAACACTGCTGATGTCCCTTGTAGACAAATTTCTACTGGGAAGAGAACTCTAAATACTATAGTGTATTGATCCTGTGCATAGTGAAGTGGCAGATATATGAGACAAACTCCTAGGTTCATAATTTGGATTTTATCAGTACTTAATATACGTGTAAGTAAAACTTTTTTTAAAGTCAGTTTGGGTGGACTGGCTAATTGGCTATACTAGGTAGCTGGTACAGAATAAGAACTTTCCCTCATTAACCCCCTACTTTGTTGGCATATAATTTCCTTGGCTAATAAAAACATCCTTAATTTTGAGCAAAGAAGTGGAGGAGCTTTCATCAGAGCTGACAGATGTGTAGAATACACTACATGATATAGGGACCAATCTATTCTAATATAATGAGCCAGGAACTCCAGAAGTGACAGGAAAAGGCAGTAGCATTGGGCCTGTCCCAGGATGAGACCTGTGTGCTGCGCATGCCAGTCAAGCAGCAAAAGCAACAGACGGTAACATGGATAGAGCAGGAGTCTGGGGGGGATCTAGGACACCACTGGCAAGGGTAGATGTAGTGGCTGGGAGCTCAGGGCCTACAGCTAGTATGAGGGTTTCCTTAACAGAGGGAGGGGAAAAGAGAGGCTGGTGTATGGCTGGGTTGGAAACTCCCTGTGACTGCTAACTTGCAGAAACACACCTGTCTCTGGTGTTACTTTGTCCTCCCACTCCCCTCTTGCTTTATTCACCTGTCGGGTATGGGCTACCCTTACATGGTAAGCTCCCTTGGGCAGGGACTGTCTCTGTGCTATGGGTACATATAGCACGTAATGCAATGGAGTCCTGGTTGGGGTTATTTAGGGTGCTGGAACTAGGGGTGCGGAGGGTCCTACTGCACCCCCAGCTTGAAGTGGTTTCCACCACATACAGGATTCACAGTTTGGTTCAATGGCTGTCAGCACCCCCACTATACAAATTGTTCCAGCACCCCTGACTGCCGTGGCCTTGGACAAGTCACTTCTCTGCTTCAAGAAGTCCGGTGGCACCTTAAAGACTAACAGATTTATTTGGGCATAAGCTTTCGTGGGTAAAAATACACTTCTTTAGTCTTTAAGGTGCCACCAGACTCCTTGTTGGTTTTGTGCATACAGACTAACACGGCTACCCACGATACTTCTCTGCTTCAGTTTCCCAATCAGTAAAATGGGGCTAATCCTTACCGACATATTTCAGAGGAGCACACTAAGGATTTATTATTACCATCAATAAAGAACACCAACGTTCTCAATTTGCAGCACCAAGTAGCTTTGACCTGCTTCCAGAGTGAAAGTGCAGACTAAACAGACAGGAGGATGTTGTCTTAATCTTCTTTCACACTTTAATGTCTTCCTGCCAAACATTAGAGAGTTCCCTAGGGACCTTTCTTTTGTCATCATTGTGTTATTCTTCTCTCAGAGAGCAAGCCTCTGCTTTTCTAAATGCTAATGCTGCTAACCCCTATCAGTTATCACATGTGGTTAATGCTTTCTCAGTGCTCAAGATAGATATAGGAAATGGACCCCCCCACACACACTTGTGTCAAACACCAGAACTCAACTGTGAACAGTCTGGTGTTCAAGCCAAAAACAAAGCTATGCAATGATGTTTTGTTATCCCTCTATAGGAAAGAAAGTGGATTCAATATATTATATTCCTGGCTAGCTTTTGATAGATTCAGAAATGAGAAGCTTGTTGACAGTGGCAGAACATTCATCATCATCATAACTTCATTATTTGTTCTGCAGAATCAGTAAGCATAGTAGAGTTTCTGAGGCTATGTGCTTGATCATACCTTGTCTCGGTGTAAAACTCCTAAGAAAACAATAAGATGAACTCCCCCTCCATATTTTGTACTAGATTTTTCTAAGGGTTGCCAGACAAAAGGATAATTAATTAACTCTCCATGCCATCTAACATCCTGATGGCTAATTAAATCCATTGCGCCACCTGCCATAGCATGTCTTGTTTAATCTAATGTATAAGTCTATACCAGTAGGGCTAGATTTTGCCATCATTTACACCCTAGCCAACCCCAATAAAGTCAACGGGTTTGCATGCGGTATGACTGAGGTCAGATTTATGATTTTAATAATTTAATCCACTGATTAACAGTAACCTGACGGCCAATATGTCTTTCTGTTCAATAAATAAATGTTCTTTGAATTCCAAATTGAATAATTTGTTATCCAAAAGCCCCTCAAACATGACGAAGTGCCTCCAGTCTAATGTCACTTAGAAGAGAGTAAACAAAATGAAGCTCAAACTTTGTGCTTGTAACTTTCTTTCTCTACAGAATTCAGCTGGGTGGATGGGGTCCGTATAAGGAAATGCATTGTGTATACCTGACAAACAATTCATCAGCAGTCAAAAATAGACAATGCAGGTTGGAAATACAAACAATGAAATATGTGTGAAACAGGAATGTAACAACATTGTTTAAAATAGACTATACAGTCATTTAATATTGCAAATAAAAGCTCTAGGCTTGAGACTGTGATAGTTAGAGCCGCTCTTTCACAAGAACATAGTATGCACCATCATATTAAAAAAAAAAAAACCCAACCCCTAGACTATCCACAAAGCTTAACCACCAAATTGCCTAAGTAACTGTCTTTTGTTTTAAAGTCTTCAATTTGTTGGACATGGAGGAAGTGGCAAACCAGAAGATGATTGAAATCTATGATCTGTCACCACAGAAAGCGTTGATGCATGGACACTGTGAAAACAAAAAGCAGTAAAACAGAAATAAGATAAGTCAACCAGATAAGTACAAGATGGTGCCTCTAACTCGCCTGCAAATTATGAGAAAATGGTGACCTTATTGCATGGGGAGCCCACAGAAATAATGGCACGTTACACTATGTCCAAAGCACAGCGCAGATGGTGAATAATGTACAGTGTCAAAATGCATTACCGTTCATGTTCTTGGAGATAATATGATTACATCCCAACTAGCCATATTGAGTAGATGCTATTTCTGGTTTTCATGGATTTCAGTCACTAGAGGCTGGTGCCACATGCTTGCAAAAGACTACCCAAATAATACTGTGTGAGAAGACAGGCAACCTCTGTCCATGCCAATTAAGAATACATGCTATGTCACATCACCCGAGAAGACATTACATAGCACATCCACATAGACCACAGCCTAACATGCTGACCAATATTGTCTCATTATTTCTCTTCTGTCAGTATCTTTCTGTTGTCTCTTGTCTTATACTTAAATTGTAACCTTTTCTGGAATAGAATGTCTTTTTGTTCTGTGTTTGTACAGTGCCTAGCACAATGAGGTCCTAGAGATCCATGACTAGGGCTTCTAGGCACTGTGGTAACACAAATAATTAATAACAACAAACAACAACAACAGCATAGCCCCATCTGTGAACACATGATTGTGCCATCAGATGAAATATCACCTATCAGCCAACCAAATATTACACATGCACTTACCACTGATTTCATGTGGAGTGTGGATATAGCCTCAACATAACAAAGCTACACTGGCTCCTGAACGGAATACAAGCACTTGGTACGTCCTTACAGGAGTGCTAATCCTCTTAAGTTTGCCATGGTTAGTATTAAGGCTTCAGTTAACAGCCATATTAATGACACTGAAAAACCTGATGATCAGGGCACTTGCTAGTTTTCCCCCAAGTTATTTTCAATCCTCATTGCCTTAGCTATCAGCCATACAGGCCCCACAACTCTTCCCTGAGAAGATGACTATGAGCCACATCAGGCTGAATAACCAGGAGGCAGGAAAAAGTTTCTTCTTTATTTGGTATAATATTTACTAGTACATTGGGTCTGAAGAAGGAGATTGAAAGGCTGTAAATATTTAGGTTTTAAACCAGTATCCTACAAATACTATTGCACTGCACTACAAAATTACTAATAAAAAAAATTGACTCTGGGTTTTTCTGGTGGCTGATATTGAGAACAAACTGTCATAGCTAATACATGAAATACATTATTTCTGATCTGTGACAGAAACAGACATTTTCAGGGCATTTATTGGCTTTGCCAGAGCTTCTGGAAATTTGGTAAATGCTGTATAAGGCATGGAAGAGCAATGAAGTTTTTCCCCTATTAAATAGTTGTCTTGTAACTGTGTAAACCTTCTTTAGTTAAATAAATATGCCTGAAGCCTGCAGGTTTTCATTTTCTATGGCACCCTAACAGTAGCAATTGCTTCAGTTCTTGCATACTGGAATCTCCAGGAAGCAGCCAGCATTTTTCTCTCTCACTAAAAAGGATCCTATTCCCTTTCTTTGAGCTGTAGGATTTCATTATCAAAACCTTCCTGAATTAAACCAGATTAAGCTGAATGGCTCAGAAAAGCAGAACTGCACAGCATAGCTGTGAGTAACCACCAATTTATGTAGCATAGGAGTTAATTATTAGCATCATTTGATTTCTAATGAGTAAATCCCCCTGGACATAAATTCTGAAGATTTATCTCAGACCATCAACAGATTCAGCTCTCTTTTCCCCATAACCAAGATCCACCTTCTCTCCTACACACATCCAAATGTAGCCCTAGTGTTAGCAAGCACAATTACACTGAAGCCAATGTGCTAGAAATATATGTTATTTCAAGAAATTTGAATCACACTTTTAAAATTGTTTAAATTTCAGCATTAAAGGGTTTTTGAACTTCTTTGGGGGGCCTATTGAACTAATTGAAGTTTCCCCTACTTGCAACAGATCCTTCTTGAGGCCCCTAACCTCTCTGTAATTAAGACACCCTCGAACATAAGAACAAAAGAACTGGCCAAAGGTCCATTTAGCTCAGCATCCTGTCTTCTGACAGCGGCCAATGCCAGGTGCCCCAGAGGGAATGAACAGAACAGGTAATCATCAAGTGATCCATTCCCCTGTCATCCATTCCCAGCTTCTAGCAAACAGAGGCTAGGGACACCATCCCTGCCCATTCTGGCTAATAGCCATTGATGAACCTATCTTCCATGAATTTATCTAGTTCTTTTTTTAATTAAATTCAAATTAATTTAAAATGAACTAAGACCCCTTGACCTCTGAATGAGAGCATCCACACAGAGGGTTAATGTGCTTTGAATAATACACTTTAACATCACACTTTTAGTTAATCCACCTTACTTTTTCTGAGGATCCTTGTGTAGACAAGCTTTCTGACAGACTAATTTTAGAGTGTAAGCTCCTTAACTGCAGGGGTGGTACCTGGAAAGTGCCTAGCATATCTGTGGTGCTGTCAAAGAGAAAAAACAACAATGTTCCCAAAACATGATCCTCCAGAAGACTTGCTTTTTTCTAGTAAAAGTTACACCATTTAAGCAAACTGCTTAGAGAGTTGTACGGTTAATACATTCAAACAGCTTTTTGCAACAGGCTTCTCCAAAACAGATTCATGCTTCATTTATTACATACATTGTATTTGTATGTTGCACAGATACACCACATATCAAATCCTTTTCCCCAATACTTTGTCAGCAAGGTTTTGGAGCCTGGATCTTCAGCATCAGAGAACAGACTTCTACTACTTGAGCTCCATTAGTTGGTAGCAATGGTGGACAACACAGAGGCCATACATGCTCATTCAGAGTTTCTTCTTAATTCTGCCATTAAGGGCACAGCTTGGCCCCCATGGAAGAAAATAGGGTCTAGCTCACAAATTCCACATACCCATGATCTGCGGAGATTAGGTGCATAGGCCCAAATGTGCAGAGGTCCTCTGTGCCTTCAGGATCATTGCACCTCTGCCTCATCTCTATTGGAGCTGCCTCTATGTTGCTCAATTCCTCCGATTAGAGGCAGCACTGCAGAAGTTGATATCGGCTATGGTTGCACTAAATTCCTCTGCCTCTTGCTGCTGAGTACCCTGGGGTACCCAGCCCCATTCTGCCCACTACCCACTAGTGGATCCCTGAACCTGCAGCAAGTTCTCCATGGGGGTCTAAGGAAAGGTAAGGATGGTTAACGATTCATTCTTCCACATGTTGCGGAAGGGGGGGGGAATCTACACTCAGATCCAAAGTATCCATTTGTAGCAAGGGGGTTGCTACAGAATGGTAACCCCAATTGCTCTGCCCCTGGGAAAAAAAAGTCTGAATAAAAATAAAATAAGACTGGTTTTGAGTTACAGGTCATTAAAATTAGCACCAGAGGTCAGCGGTAGGTTGCGGGCCCAGCACAGCTCCTTGGACTCTGCAGGGCACTGTGCGCTAAGGGAAAATGGCAATCATGAAGAGTTTATAAGCTCTGCAGGGGAGAGAAGAGCAGGGGAGCCAGGAGTTCGAGCTCCACAGGGAACACAGCTTTTTAGCTCAGTATTTATAAAAGACATGGAAATTAAACAGCAACCATTTAATTTAATGTAAACAGCAACCTTTCAGTTGAGGTTGTTACTTATTGTTATTTATTATTTGAGTTGCAGCAGCAGCTAGGAGCCCCAGTCATTGACCACAACCCCATTGTGTTAGCTACTGTACAAACACAGAACAAAAGATGTTGCATTCCCCAAAGAATTTACCAAAGTTGATGTGTACGTAACGTACTGTACCCCAAGGAACACTACAAACTGGAGCAGTTAAAGATATGCCAGTGAACAGGTTAATGGACGATATATTCCAGTATTTTCACACTTCACACATTCCTTTAAACGAGGGCCTGATCTAAATCCTAATGAAGTCAGTAGGTCTTTCCATTGATGGAAGTTGATTTAGGGTACATCTACACTTCAAACTGGAGGGTAAATTCCAGTCTGAGGAGACATAACCGAGCTAGTGTGCTAAAAATGGAGCATAGCCACGGTGGTGCAAGGGGCTAATTGCCACAAGTACATACCGGGCATCTTAAGCAGGCCTATATTCAGGGTGGCTAGTCCCTTCTACCACTGTGACTACACACTATTTTTAGTGCACTAGCTTGATCAGAGCTAGTGCAGGTATGTCTCCTTGAGCTGGAATTTATACCTCCAGCTCGAAGTGTAGATATACTCTTTGGAATCAGGCCCTGGATATATAAACACTATATCACACGGCATAGTCAAAACACAGGCATAATCCAAATGGGCAGAATTCTCAGTGAGTGACGCAAAGAAAGCTTTTTGTATGTAGCCATGAACAGGGTAATGGTTTTGCACCTAGCATAGCCAAAAGAGTGAAGCAGCAGCAGTGTTCCCAGAACCATACAGTTTTTAATAGCATGAGCCATAGCACCCAGGGAGGTCAACCTAGTCTCTACATAGTCTCACTCTCTATAATCATGAACACCAATCCCAGATGGAAAAAGAAAATTGAAGCAGGAAGTGTGAGACCGGAGGACTCTTGACACAAACCACACTCTTTGCAGCTGCTAACAACCATCTTCAAAACTGCCTAAAACAAAATTCAAAACAAAACAAGAAATAATTGCTCCCTCCCAGTCACCCACGTTTAAATGTTAAGGAATCAGAACAAAAGCATGATTAAGTTACTCCTGGGGGAATTTTGCACAGAAATTATCATTCTGTGCAGAATTTCCTTTTCCCCCCGCCCCACAGAAATGGGCTGCAGAGCTGTGACTGCCATGAGTGGCCGATGGACCCGGCAGAGCCCAGCTCACAAATAGAAGACATTGCTGGGGAGGAGGGGGACAGAGCTGGAGGGTTCCAGGCAGCTGCAGCTCCCCCATGTGCCAAAGGAAGGAGAGGGTGGTGCACAGGAAACTCCACAACTATCCGGGACTCAGCATCAGGCTGTTTCTCCCTCCAGATCCCTGGACTCTAGGAGGGTAGGGGGTGCGTGTAAGTGCCTGGGCTGTGGGGGGCAGGGGGCTGGGCTCTTGGCGGGGAATGGGGAGCAGGTGTCTGGGCTCAGGGTGCCCTGCGGCAGGGCTGGGGAGATAGGGTGTGCAGATGGCTGGACTAGAGGAGCCCTGTGGCTGGACTCTGGGGGTGAAGGGCTGTGGGTTACTAGCACCCCCCACTGGGCTCTGGGGAGAAGGCAGAGAAACAGGAATTCAGTTATCATAGGGATTTCTTTAAATCTCTACTCCTGGGGAAATTATTTTGTGTCTATTGTTACAGACATAGTTGCTGACAGGTATTTTGAAATAAATTACCAAAATAATTCAAACTGGCATGATTATATAGTGTTATTTTGACAATAAAATATGCAGAATTTTAAAATGTGCACAGAATTTTTAATTTTTGGTGCAGAATTCCCCCTAGGAGTATTCGGTTCATAACTATTATTCAGACTTCAGCAGCTATGCAGCCACCAGAAAGCAAAATGCTTTTAAAAACCTACTTTATTGGCTTTTTTATTAGTGCTGGGACACTGAAGTCATTCTTGTTACATTTCCTTCTACTACCACCACAGGCTCTGTCTGAAACAATCTTCAGCATAGCTGGCATTAACAACTTCAGGTTACCAGTACAAAACCAGTAACAGTGACATTTAATAGGGCAATGACCAACACATGCCTATACCGTCTGCTCAAATCTTACATCCAAGGCAGTAATTTAGTACCAATGGGCCACAGGTGCTGAGCACCCCTCACTCTGTTGGAAGTCAATGGAATCTGCAGATGCTTGGCACCTCTCAAGACCAGTAATTTAAGGCTCCAACATGCCGCGAGACCCCTGCTGAGATCAAGGTAAAGTGCTGTAGGCTAAATCTCTAGTTTCTAATGTGTGCACACTCCATATGGAAGATAAGGGGCCATACATTTTGCCCCAACTCACACCAGTGGTTGAATCATTTTTCCATCTTTGCCTCCTTTGTTCTTTGGCATTTATACAGCTAAAATTCAGTAAAGTCATTTTATTCTTCACTGGAGCATTGTACACTTAACTTTGATTGATTTGCAAAAGGAGAAAGAAAACCATCTCCCTTTCTCTTTGTATGCTTTTGTTCTCTTATAAATAGAAGGTTCTTTGTATCCGACCTTTGGTTTGCAATGACTCCTCCACCCTATGGCTCAGGAGAAGACATCACAGTCTTTCTGGTTTTGCATTTTTCCCAAGAATATAATTTGCTTTAAAAAAAAAAAAACCTCCCCTTCATATCAAAATCCCTTCAGCCACTCCTAATTTTAGTTTTCCTGAGCAAACACTATCCTGTAATTAAAACACTGACGGAGGAGAACATTATAGAGCTTTCTAGCTCCCGTCAACATTATTGTTTAATTCCAGAACCTTGTGTCTGAGAGTTTGGTAAAGTGACTGATTATGTAAAAACTTAAGGATTATTGAGGCAAATGGAGGGATGGCAGCAAAATGGCCCTGGTGGGGTTTAGAATAATTCCTTGACTATAGCTTGCCTAGGCCTTTAATCCTAAATACCCTGAATGTATCCAGATCCTCCCACTTTTGTGTCTATCTCTGCCTTTGGACTCTGTGGGTCAGATTCTCAGCTGATGGAGATAGATGTAGCGTTTCTCTCCTTCAATTTCTCTCCTTCATTCACACCCCGTAGGTACTAGACAACAATGCCAAGTATTATTACTTCTTTCCCCAAAGGCCAGACATGCGGTTTCCACAGCATGCTTAGTTCCTACTGGCTGGCGAAACCAGGGCTTCAGGTTGGGGGCACTGTCCCAGGGAGCAGAGGAGGCCCCCCATCTCTGACATACCTAATAACAGGATTTTTGTGTGTAATTAAAAAATCCTGTTGAGAAGAGGTTTGAAGCAACAAGGGGATTTTTACATTGGGCACATGTGGAGAGTACTAACAGGAGCCGTACTGGCTTTACCATTTTCTAAGCATCTCTGTTAAAGATTTTAAATTGACAACACAAAATATGTAACAAACACTGTGTGTGCCATGGAGCAAGGGACCACTGGGGATGTGAACATCCATAAGGCAGAGCTACTGAAGGGTTAATACAGAAAGGAAGTCAGGTATTATCAATTTCTATTATTCACACAATATATAGAGCCCGCAAGGAAGAAACAGAGAGACCCAGTTGCAGGGAGCATGCTACAGGGGTTTCTTATTTCTTCCCTTCCTCTTTCTGCCCTTGCAATACAATAAGTAGAGAGCTCTGCATGCTGTTACTTGGGCGTGCACCTTTCTGCCCCACCTGAGGGGTCTCTAACATCAATAGCACTCTCTCTTGGACTATTTATTTTAGGCCATGTGAGAGGGGCTGGCTCCTTACACCCTCGCACAGCCCCATCTGGTGTTGCAGCTTCCCAGTGAGGAGAGGGGAAATTGTTAAATATGAATTGCTTGTGGGTTGTTCTGGTTCATGGGGTGGATTGGTTGTGGTGTCACCCTGCTTTCCTGTTATTCAGGGGAAACTTATTGTTAATTAAGAAAAGAAAAAAGGAAAAAGGGAAGCAGATTGGATGAAGCTAAAAAGAGGAGCTAAGGAACTAGAAAGGTGATTTCAACACCCCAGCTGCTCAGTCCAGGTTTCTGACGGGAGTCGTCTCAGACGTAAAACAAAGCTTAAAAAGGGGGTAATAAGGCCACTATTCAATTTTGGTCACTTGTCCTTTGTAAGTCAAATTAAATTTACTTTTAATAGTGTTTTAAATGCGAGTCCCCTATTTTTGGTACCCACAGTGACCTCTTGACTTCTTTCTGCCCTTTTTTTCCCCTCACTGCTTCAGAGGAAGGCAAAAAAACCCAGAACAAATCTGGCCAATTGTGTATTGCGAAGGGTGGGGGTGGAATCCTTTCTGACCCTTGCAGGCAACTGGCAGAAGTTCTGAAGCATGAGATTTGATTATAGTAATTGTCTTAGTGCACAGCTGTAAGTGTTATGAGCATGTTGAGGGCAATGCAGAACTTCCTGTTCTCTCCAGGGCCCATTGAGGATGAGGAGATTCACAGATTCCAAGGTCAGAAGGGACATATGACCATTCAGCCTGACACACATACCAGCCCACCCCACTCACAAAGACAGGCCATAGAATTTCACCTAGAACTAGAGTAAGGTATATATTATAGAATATTTAATCTAATTTTAAAGATTCAAGTAATGGAGTCCAGGTTTCAGAGTAGCAGCTGTGTTAGTCTGTATCAGTAAAAAGAAAAGGAGTACTTGTGGCACCTTAGAGACTAACAAATTTATTAGGGCATAAGCTTTCATGAGCTACAGCTCACTTCATCAGATGCATCGGATGGCTTTACTGGGTCAGACCAAAAGTCCATCCAGCCCAGTATCCCGTCTACCGACAGTGGCCAATGCCAGATGCCCCAGAGGGAGTGAACTTAACAGGTAATGATCTAGTGATCTCTCGCCTGCCATCCATCTCCACCCTCTGACAAACAGAGGCTAGGGACACCATTCCTTGCCTGTCCTGGCTAATAGCCATTAATGGACTTAACCTTCATGAATTAATCCAGTTCTCTTTTAAACCCTGTTATAGTCCTAGCCTTCACAACCTCCTCAGGCAAGGAGTTCCACAGGTTGACTGTGCGCTGAGTGAAAAAGAACTTCCTTTTATTTGTTTTAAACCCGCACCCATTAATTTCATTTGGTGGCCCCCTAGTTCTTATATTATGGGAACAAGTACATAACTTTTCCTTATTCACTTTCTCCACACCACTCATGATTTTATCGGGACTGTCCCTATAAAATCAGGACATCTGGTCACCCTAACTTGATATCCCCCTTTTTATCCATCCGACAATCACGTTAGCCCTTTTTGCCACAGCATTGCAGAGTGCTCAAGTTGAGGCAATTATCTATGATAGACCCCTAAGCCCTTCACTAAGCCCAAGACAGTCTCCCATAGTGTAGGTATAGCCTGCATTCTTCATTCCCAGATGTACTACCTTGCATTTGGCTATAATAAAATGGATTTGTAGAATTGCGATCATTTAACTAGGCGATTCAGATCACTCTGTTATTAAGTTGCCCTCATCATTACTTACTACCCCACCAATCTTTGTGTCCTCTGCACACTTTGCCAGCAATGATTTTATGTAATTGTCTAGATTGGATAAAAATATTGACTAGAGTTAGCCCAGGAAATTGTGTGACTATTGTGGTTGCTTGGAGTAAAATCCTTGTTGGAAGTGTGTAGAATAAAGCAGATGGTTCAGCTTACTGAGATCTTTGCTCTATTTTCATTACAGTACACATTATTTTGGCTTATTCCACCTGTCTGCATAATTTCCCTGCCCTGGTGAACCTACAATGCCTTTTATAAACTAGTTTCATGCGTCTGAGAACGTATTCTCAGCCTCTCAGGTGCCAGGAGGCAAGCTGTACTAACATATCGTATTGCCACTGAAAGCCAGCATATCTTTTATATC
Organism: Lepidochelys kempii; assembly: GCF_965140285.1. Lineage (NCBI taxonomy): Eukaryota > Metazoa > Chordata > Testudines > Cheloniidae > Lepidochelys > Lepidochelys kempii. Next base: position 64,910,637 of record NC_136382.1, read on the forward strand.
TTTCCTCATCCTGAAAACTGGCTGACTACTGTAGTTTAAAGAGGTTTCTCGTGCCTAAAATGCATGTGATAAAACAAAGTTACAAATATTGCCAAAGTTCACAGGAACCCACGTGGGTGAATCTATTGACTGATATGTTGCAACTTGACAGGAACACGTTATTCTTTGAAAGTATGGGAATATCTCCAGTTCAGTTATTCAAGACTAACTCACGGAGAAAAGAGCCATATCACACATACATGAGTGATTGCTGCTTGAACCAAACTAGCTTTACAGAAAGTTATGCTTAATATCAGCCAAACTAAGTCTAATATTCCAGAGTCTAAACTTATGGATCTGGAGCAATCCAAGCAGTGAATTTATTAACAGTACAATCTCCAGACAGCACAATGGTGGCAGATAAAATGTTGGGGATGGAGTACAGTTTATATATCTGGCACGGGATATGCATTTCAGCATCCTCCATTCCTCCAAAGTCCTGATTTTATTGTGCATCTATGCTGAACACGGTCCCATATTTTTTCCCGCATCAACGTCCCAGAGTCATCTAAACTATAAGCTTTTTAGGAAAGATCTTGGTCTTACTTTTCTGTATGGATTGGGTCTACACCCAGAAGCTGCATCTGTTTAATTTTGATACCAGGTTAGTTAAACTGGTGCAACTTTTTGTGTGGACACTCACATCAGTTTAAACCTCAATATAACTGGTTATAGAAATGTACATATGCAAGCTAAACTGATATAAGCCAGGTTCTCACTGATATCAGAGTGTATTAAAACATTTAATCTGTTACAACATGTGTAGAACAGGCCAAAAGCAGCCAGCACATTGGTTCTATATAACTAATGAATCATGTGGAATACTAGGAGACATTTGCAAATGTAAGCCTCACTTCTGAACACAGGTAAATGAGTTCATTATCCCATCTCTAACTGTCTGGAATCTAGATAATTACAGTTCACCTTTCCCTGTTCATAAGCTGATTTCATTTGATGGCATTTGCAGACCGTGAGATCACTCCTACTCCATTAAACTGATGCTAGATACAGGTTCAGGTACATTTATTCTGCCTACATCTACTTACAATGTTTTCAGACAATGACACCTTATCCATTAAAATTAAATCTACATTTGATTCCTGGCTTGAAGCCAGGAATCCCTGTGTTTGAGTCCCTTGATTGATACATATTAAGTCCAGGAGGACCATTAGATCATCTAGTCCAGCGATTCCCAAACGGTGGATCGGGACCCCAAAGTGGGTCATGACCCAGTTTTAATGGGGCCACCAGGGCTAGTGTTAAACTTGCTGGGGCCCAGGCCAGAAGCCCAATCATAGAATCATAGAATCATAGAATATCAGGGTTGGAAGGGACCCCAGAAGGTCATCTAGTCCAACCCCCTGCTCAAAGCAGGACCAATTCCCAGTTAAATCATCCCAGCCAGGGCTTTGTCAAGCCTGACCTTAAAAACCTCTAAGGAAGGAGATTCTACCACCTCCCTAGGTAACGCATTCCAGTGTTTCACCACCCTCTTAGTGAAAAAGTTTTTCCTAATATCCAATCTAAACCTCCCCCACTGCAACTTGAGACCATTACTCCTCGTTCTGTCATCTGCTACAATTGAGAACAGTCTAGAGCCATCCTCTTTGGAACCCCCTTTCAGGTAGTTGAAAGCAGCTATCAAATCCCCCCTCATTCTTCTCTTCTGCAGGCTAAACAATCCCAGCTCCCTCAGCCTCTCCTCATAACTCATGTGTTCCAGTCCCCTAATCATTTTTGTTGCCCTTCGCTGGACTCTCTCCAATTTATTCACATCCTTCTTGAAGTGTGGGGCCCAAAACTGGACACAGTACTCCAGATGAGGCCTCACCAATGTCGAATAGAGGGGAACGATCACGTCCCTCGATCTGCTCGCTATGCCCCTACTTATACATCCCAAAATGCCATTGGCCTTCTTGGCAACAAGGGCACACTGCTGACTCATATCCAGCTTCTCGTCCACTGTCACCCCTAGGTCCTTTTCCGCAGAACTGCTGCCTAGCCATTTGGTCCCTAGTCTGTAGCTGTGCATTGGGTTCTTCCGTCCTAAGTGCAGGACCCTGCACTTATCCTTATTGAACCTCATCAGATTTCTTTTGGCCCAATCCTCCAATTTGTCTAGGTCCTTCTGTATCCTATCCCTCCCCTCCAGCGTATCTACCACTCCTCCCAGTTTAGTATCATCCGCAAATTTGCTGAGAGTGCAATCCACACCATCCTCCAGATCATTTATGAAGATATTGAACAAAACCGGTCCCAGGACCGACCCTTGGGGCACTCCACTTGATACCGGCTGCCAACTAGATATGGAGCCATTGATCACTACCCGTTGAGCCCGACAATCTAGCCAGCTTTCTACCCACCTTGTAGTGCATTCATCCAGCCCAAGCCCAAGCCCAAACCCCACCACCCAGAACCAAAGCCAACCAAGGCTGAGGGCTTCAGCCCCAGATGGTGGGACTCAGGTCCTGAAGCCCTTGAGCTTCGGCTCTGATCCTCCCACCCAGGGCAGTGAGGTTCAGGCTTTGGCTCCTCTGTCCAGGGCAGTGAGACTCGGGCTTTGGCACTCCCACCCAGGGCAGTGGGATTCAGGCAGGCTCAGGCTTCAGTCCCCCGTCCTGAAGTCTTGTAGTAATTTTTGTTGTCAGAAGGGGGTCATGGTGCAATGAAGTTTGAGAACCTCTGACCTCCTGTATATCACAGGTCAATAAATTTCACCCAGTTCAATACACAAGCAACTTGTTATGTATCTACAGAATTCTATATTTAGAAAATTAGCACCTTTATTCTTTAAACAGACTTTTTGTTTTACTGTTTTAAACCTCTAGGTTACTTTTGAATGTGTTTCTTATACACCTGCATGGGACAGCCCTTCCTTCCCACTGTGAGAGACTGCCCTGAGTCTAACACTTCTAAATGAAATCTTCTTCAACTTATTCTTAATTCAGCAAAGCTTCGCTGACAAGAAATGAAAAGCACAACTGAGGGAATTCATGACACTGTGGAATACTGGCAACTTAATAGTGCGGATAGTTTTGCCTTAGGGAACCAGTACATTCCATCTACTGTAGGTGTTACCCCTTTCCTTCAGTTTTTGGTCATTCCCAATAATATTCTTTTTTCTTCTGAATTATTTTTATTCTTTTTCAAAACTCTGAATGATAGTTATTCCTGTTGCTCTCCTGACAGGCTTACACCCCGTAGACAAATTAGAGGGAATTCAGCTCAGAGCAATGAACATGATTAAGGGGCTGGAGGGATAGACTTACTGCATAAAGAAAGATTAAAAGAGATAAATACAGTATACATAGCGGGCTATGCAATGATTAAGTGATGAGGAAGACATGATAACAGTCTGTACTGCAAATATTTGAAGGGTATAAACATGAAGGCGGCAGAGCAATTATTTGGGATAGAAGTGATAGAATCCACACCATCTCCCTTCTTAGATATTTAAATTAATTATATTTATTACTTATTTTAGCAAAGTAGCATCCCAGAATGGGCGAGGCACTTTCTAAACACAGAGGAAAATGTGGCCCCTACCTTGAAGAGCATACAAGACAAAGACAGATGAGAGGAGAGGGGAAAGAATGCAATGCACAAGCAAGATAGGAAGGGATAGGCACCTATCTTAGTAGTTGCAAGGCTGTTCATTTGTTTGTTTTATTTAAACACACCAAATTCCCCTTCTCTCTCTGCAGTTCTGCCTCCTTATCTTTCCCCCACACCAATCACCTGGTTTTAATGCCACTGTCCTTATTCCAAGCTCTTCACACAAATGAGTGGCAAACTCATAAACTAAATAAATACAGTAAATAAGCATACGACTTAGCTAGTTTTCTGTAGGTTTGCGGAAGAAGTGGGTCTTCAGGAAGGACTTAAATGAGGAGAAGGTGTTGGATGGCAGAGGCTGTTGTGGGCTCCAGTTACCATAGCATGCAGAATTTAAATTAAAAGGAAAATTTAGACTGAATAAAAACAGGAAAAGCATCTGACTGGTCAAAGGAGCAAAGCGCCAGTAAAATAAGAAGCTGGTCTCTGTGGAGGTGATCAGTGAGCTCCACCAGAGCTCTTGGGAGAGGTATGCGGATTCCAGCCAGGGTAATGAAGTGCAGAAAGGAGACCAGAAGGGCCATTGGGAAAGTGACCATTGTACTACAAGATAATGCTTGGAGAGCTATTTAAACCAGCTGTGCTAATCTCTGTCCACACTAGCACCTGAATAGTTCAAAGTTATCAAGCAGGGAAATTTCCCTTTGGTTCCTTTACATGCGGTTAAATTCACACACCCTTGTTTTTATGTTTGACATAAGTAGAGACTCTCGTGTAGCTCATTGAGTCTCCTTCTTACTTTATATTCATTTTTAGAAGAATACTCTTCTTTCTAAACCTTTTGAATTGTGGTCCTTGAGACAGTACCATTCCAGTGGCTCTTTGCTAACTACTACTAATAATTAACACGAATTAGCAGTTTCCATTCATGAATTCCCAAGCATTTCACAAAGGCAGCTAAGATTATTACTCTATTTTACATATAGAGTAGCTGAGGCACAGAGAAATTAGGGTCTATATTTTAAAAACTGACTTTGGATTTTTGTTGCATCCTAGTTTTTGGGTGCCCTGATTTTCAGGTGCTCAGTTATCCTGACAAAGAGAATACCATGCATTCATGACTGATGGCACAGTCAGGGCCCAGAGGTGCTGCTGACAACTCACATCTCTTATTTATAGTTATGGGTGTGTAAAACTTTTGAAAGTTAGTCCCAAAGTCACTCACGTTAAACACCCAGAAACAGGTCCTCAAAATCAGAGACTTGGACCAAGACTAAAAAAGAAATCAACAGCACAGACAAGAATAGAACCCAGCTCACCTGACCTATGTTGAATCCACTAGACCATACACCATAGAAATAGTCAAGTGAAGAAGTGGAAATAGAGAAAAAACATTTAGCTGTGACTGACTGTGGTAAATTCCACTGGCATCAAATCAGTAAACTGTGCTTTCTCCAGTTCTACAATATCCTTTTCACACTAAAATGAATCCAATTGCAACTATTATTCCAAATATGTCCTCATCAGACCCCTTAAATGGCAAATACAATGAAATACTCTCCTTCTCTTCTCTGTTAGCACTGTGGATTTTACTTTCAAATATACCTTGTCCTTTACATTTGACTCTGCTTCCCTCACATACTATATTGTTCTACCATCTATCACTTTTGCCTGCTGTTTATCAGACCCAACATGGACTGCAACTGCAGACTTAGAAGATGTATGGAAACTGTGTCCCAATCTCTCCAAAACTTGTCATCTTTCTTATTAACAACTCTTCTCTTTCTCCCTTCCCCATCATCAGTGACAACCAGGAAGATGTTGTTAGCACTGTGCATCCCCATGCAGCCCAACTGCTATGCCATGTAGATGCATATTACCCTAACTAATTTCTAGACCGCTCAGAACTGGGTTTACTTGCTTTTTTCCCTGCTATTTCTCTAAGTGCCAAAGTTTCAGTTTTATTGCCCATTAGAAATTTGGATGTCTGTCCTGCTATGCATTTTGGAATGTGACTAAGGATGTGATTCAAGACATGTTCTCCTTTTGTGCTTCTTTATCACTGGCCCCATTATCTAATGTTTCATGGCTGAGCCTCACTTTATCTGGAAGATTTATTTGTTTCATATGTTCCTGGTTGCAACCTTCTGTTCAGCCAGAGTTGGATAGCTCTGCATTTCAGGGCTTTCTGCCTCAACGATCTAAACAGAAAATGCTGTTCCTGGATCCTTCCAGAGTGCAGTCTATTAGATTAGTACATCTAGGCATAAAGTGCGAAATGCATGAAACCACTTAGCTGCCTAAACTCAGATTTCAGCACCTAAATCCCATTCTTAGGTACCTATGTCCCCCACTGTGATCCATAAAACTCCAGCCAAACTCTGCAGGTGCCTGAACTCACTCGGAGCCCAACTTTTTCAACGTAAAAATTCCCTAGGCACCTAAATTTTTGCCTCTGGACATTCATGCTCCTGCCTTAATCTAGGCATCTGGCCTCCTAGCTCCCACCTAAGCCCCAGAGCAATTCACAAACCAGGAAAAGGTAGGCGTTTGGCCAACAACTCACCCAAGGGACCCAATCCAGTAGGCACATTCAGAGGTCATCTATCTGATCAGGCCAAACCGGGTTAGAGGAATAATGTTTATCCCAGTGGTTAGAGCACTTGCCTGGGATGCGGGAGGCTCAGGTTCAATTCTCCACTCTCTGCCAGAGGAGGAGAAAGGTAGGAGACCCCTTTTCAAATCCTAGGTGAGTGCTCCAACCATGGAGCTATGGGATAGTCTGATGTGGGGCTTCTTCAGTCTCTCATGTTGAAGCTGTTCCACTATGGATTTAAAAGGAAAGAGTAATTGGGCCAGAGAGAGGGGAAATGACTCTGTAGTCCCGTAGTTTGGATACCCACCAAGGGTGCAGAAGACCCTCCCTCACATGCCCCCTGTAAAACCACTACTTCGCCACAGTGGAACAGCTTCAGCAGGAGAGACAACGGGAGCCCCCACCTCAGAATATCCCATAGCTCAGTAGTTAGAGTACCCTTCTGAGAAACCCCTGCTCAACTCCTTCCCTCTCCCTCCAGAAGGGTGGGAGGAATTGAACCCAGCTGACTGTGCTAATCATGGGCCTAAAAGTTACATGGTGGGAACCTGCTCCTCTGGCTGTTTTGTGTGTGGGGAGGCAGGCTCCTAACTTATTCCCTCAAGAATCTACAAAGGTGCCTAACTCAGGTGACGGGCTCCCGTTCGTGGATTCCCATGGCCAATGGGAGCTGAGGGTACAGTGCCTGCAGGTGCAGGCAGAGCTATGTGGTCATGCCTCTGCCTAGGAGCCAGAGGAAGATGTTGCTGTTTCCTGGGAGCTGCCTGAGATCAGCGCCGCCTGGAGTCTGCACCCCAAACCCTGGCCACACCCCAGAGCCTGCACCCCCAGCCAGATCCTTCATCTCCCCAACCCCCTGCCCCAGCCCAGATCCCCCTCATACACCCCAAACCCCTCATCCCTAGCTCATCCCAGAGCCCGCACTCCCAGCCAGAGCCCTCACCCCATCCCACATCCCAACCCCCTGCACTAGCCTGGAGCCCTCTCCTGTATCCCAAACCCCTCATCTTAGGCCTCACCCCAGAGCCTGTACCCCCAGCTGGATCCCCCACCCCCCAAACCCCTGCCCCATCCTGGATCTTCCTCCCACACCATGAACCCCTCATTTCTGGCCCCACCCTGGAGCCCACCCCCCCCAGCCCAGAGCCTGTACCGCCTCCCACACCTCAACCCCCTGCCCCTGCCTGGAGCCCTCTCCTGCACCCCAAACCCCACATCTCTGGTCCCACCCCAGAGCCCATACAGCTAATCACCAGTGCAGGCTGTTGCTATATTTGACTAGTAATGTTGTTAGTTTAGAGATGCACCTGGTGGAAGCTTTAACAGATAAATTGTCAGGAACAAATTTGTAAGCTGCAGGTGCCACTTACAACCAGTTGCAGCCATTGGAATTTCTGTGGTAGGTTCCTGTGCAGGCCATGCCTCATGCATGCCTCTAAGCAAGTGCAACTTTTGTCTGGCACAGTAAATAGACCCCTAATTGTGCTCTCCCTTGAAAATACTTAACAAGCACAAGTAGAATTAGCAATTGCTAGTATAGGTGCAAAATTCCAATGTAATGCTGCAAACCCTTTGAAAACATAGCCCACACTGCACCAAGTCTTGTCTGAAATTGTATGTTTTGGCTCTCTGGGGATTCAAGGGTGGTTTACTTTTCTTAGTCTCAGGGTAGAATGCTTCACCTCTTGTTTACCTGACCCAAATTGTGAGCTAATAACTCTGTAGCAGGCAGCAAAAGTCTGTACTCAAAAAATACAAATACGCTTGCTTTACAATGCAATAGAAATACAGAAGCCATTCCCTATTCTCTTTCTCCCTACCCTTTCCTGCTCTGCTGAGCAATGATCACAGGTGTTCTGTTAAGCCAGACACTTTTTTACAAGAGGCTGAATAAAATTGCTTCTTCAGTTAGACCGCTCATCCTTGAGGAGTGTTCAAAGAATATGCTTATTTGCACATCGAGCCTTTAGGAAGGCAATAGCAGCAAGCAGGACCAGGAGAATGAATAAGATGTCCTTCCCACAGGAACGGAAAAGACCGTGCTTATAATAAAACTTAGAATGTGGAAACCCAAAAGTTTCTGTGCTCTTATTGGACACACACATGCACTGTTGCCTACTTTACAAGGGGTTGCTGGAACAGTTAAACTGCTGATTCTTAGAAGCAGGCTTCTGTGACTATTCAGAGGGCTGGAAATAATGTTCTTCTGGGTCTCTGCAGAAATGTGCTTTTTAATGCAAGAAAAAAAATCCCTCTTTTCTCCAGTAACATTCCTGTCTGCAAATGTATCAATCTCTTCTCCACCTGATGGAGTTTTTCTATAATGGGGTAAAGAAGAAAACCTGCTATTATTTCTGCCAATTGCTTATTGTTCTTCCTTTGAAGTAGTCCGTAAATTGGATATTTTATAAGCACTAACTAAAAGTTCATAGAATATCAGGGTTGGAAGGGACCTCAGGAGGTCATCTAGTCCAACTCCCTGCTTAAAGCAGAACCAATCCCCAATTAAATCATCCCAGCCAGGGCTTTGTCAAGCCTGACCTTAAAAACTTCTAAGGAAGGAGATTCTACCACCTCCCTAGGTAACGCATTCCAGTGTTTCACCACCCTCCTAGTGAAAATGTTTTTCCTAATATCCAACCTAAACCTCCCCCACTGCAACTTGAGACCATTACTCCTTGTCCTGTCCTCTTCTACCACTGAGAATAGTCTAGACCATCCTCTTTGGAACCACCTCTCAGGTAGTTGAAAGCAGCTACCAAATCCCCCCTCATTCTTCTCTTCTGCAGACTAAACAATCCCAGTTCCCTCAGCTTCTCCTCATAAGTCATGTGTTCCAGACCCCTAATCATTTTTGTTGCCCTTCGCTGGACTCTCTCCAATATATCCACATCCTTCTTGTAGTGCGGGGCCCAAAACTGGACACAGTACTCCAGATGAGGCCTCACCAATGTCGAATAGAGGGGAACGATCACGTCCCTCGATCTGCTCGCTATACCCCTACTTATACATCCCAAAATGCCATTGGCCTTCTTGGCAACAAGGGCACACTGCTGACTCATATCCAGCTTCTCGTCCACTGTCACCCCTAGGTCCTTTTCCGCAGAACTGCTGCCTAGCCATTTGGTCCCTAGTCTGTAGCGGTGCATTGGGTTCTTCCATCCTAACTGCAGGACCCTGCACTTATCCTTGTTGCACCTCATCAGATTTCTTTTGGCCCAATCCTCCAATTTGTTTAGGTCCCTCTGTATCCTATCCCTGCCCTCCAGCGTATCTACCACTCCTCCTAGTTTAGTATCATCCGCAAATTTGCTGAGAGTGCAATCCACACCATCCTCCAGATCATTTATGAAGATATTGAACAAAACCGGCCGCAGGACCGACCCTTGGGGCACTCCACTTGATACTGGCTGCCAACTAGACCAAGTTACCTAAACCAAATTAATAGTTAAAAATAGGGGGTGCAGAGGTGTGTTAAATCCCTGAAGATTTCTTTAAAGGTACAGTTCATTACAAACAAGATGTGAGAGTGCAGAGAGTACGCAGTCTGGAGTGGCACAAGGGACGATCCTGGTTGATACAGAGGGTCAGGCATGATACACAGGGAGGTCTTTTCCAGATCTATGTCATCTATGATACAGAATAAATCTTTTGAACAAATCTTTGGTGGAACAGCAAATTCCCATTGACACTGCCAGCCCCTTTTGGAGGTCATGTTTCTGTTGAAAATATAAAACGGACTTAATTATTTCCATCCCTGACTAATAGTGTCTTTGGTTGTGCTTGCAAAATGTTGAGCTGCTTTCACCATTTTACCCACTGTTCGTTTGGCCCCTTCACAGGAAAGAAAAGTATTAAGTATAAACCAGCCCAATCCAGCAGGAAGGCTGAAGTACTTCTGAGTTAAGTTTCTACGAAGAATGCTTTGTGTCACCTTTGCACACCCTGAGCTTTGCTTTAGGTTTTGGATTTGAAACCAAACCTGAAATTGCTGAATTTTGCCAGGTTTCAGGTCAAAAGTACGTGAAACCACAGGGTTTTCCATGATTTCCACCCAACAATAAATTCCTCTTTGCATCTGAAATTCAGCCCAAGCTCGCTTGAAAAGTTTTGCTGTAAAAGTTTCTCACAGTTCTAGGTTGAAGGGAGTTGGAGCACTACACTGTTCTCTTAGGGTTTGATCCAGCTCCATTTAAGCTGATGGGAGACATCATTGATATCCACCACGCCTACCGCGATTAATCCTCCATCTGCAAGTCAATGGCAAAGCGCCCATTGATGTGAATGGAGCAGGATCAGACCCTTAAATTGTACACCGTTGATGGCACTGTGAACAGCACCCAGTTGCATAAAAACATATAGCATTGTTTCTTATTAATTTATTTACAGGAGCAATGCTGAGGGCAGGTTTTCTGTGAGTCCTTTCTAATACTGCTTTCCTGCAGACTGCCATTCATACAGAATCAGAGTTCAGAAGCAGTAAGCAAAGTACTGTAATATTTCATCAAAAATGTGGAAGCCATTAAGGTTGAATTACAGCACAGTCTATAATGATAGACGCACGTACTTTTTCTCAGATAGTATGACCGATTAGAACATTTTTCTAACACCTCTGATACACAGATGTGGAATCAGATATTGCCACGCACTCTTCTGGTTATGCTATACAAGCAATCCATAAAAGCCATTTACTTATATCAGATACAAAGTGATTCAAACAAGGATTTCTGAAGAGCCCTGCTGAATTCTCTGTGCTCCCTATAAAGATGTAGGGGGGGAAATAGATTATATGCAGTGGTACTGGAATAATTTGTATAGTGGAAGGTGCTGAGATCCATTGAACCAAATTGTAAAGCCTGTATATGATGGAAACCACTTCAAGCCAGGGGGTGCAGAAGCACCCCTCCTCCCCACTCCTTTAATTCCAGCACCTATGATTATATGAATGCAGAATGGGACTGTGTAAAGATTATACCATAAAGCCACACAAGAGATCTGTTTACATGGGCGATCATAACTTGATATTTAGTAACCAGAAAATCATACTATTTTTAATCGGGATTTTGATAGAATTTTCTCAAAGTTGTTGCTTTGTTTTTACTTTAAGAAAAAAAAAACAGAAAGCCAGACCATGCCAGAATGCTTATTCTATGCACCATTCAAAGGCTATGAATGAGAGCATCTTGCTTTCAGGTCTTATGAACATCACAATTGTTGCCCTACAAGATATACAGAGGCTGATGCTTTGCCTCAATCCTGGCACATCCACAAGATGCTCCTGGAGAGCCCAGCCTTATTCTCTGCCAGTTGTCAAAGTGGGGGAAAAAACTGATGGGGCTATTCTTCCATGCTCCACCCATGAGTATGCTCAGAAGACATTGATGAGCAGATGCCACTGTGAGGGTGTGACCTTAACACACAGAATAGAACTAGAGTGAATTTCACCCCGTAGAAATTAGATAACAAATTACAGTAATTACAGTTACAGGAATGATAGAAGTGAGATGAGAGGTTTCCTTCCTTGTGGAAACCTGCAGGGATTGCAATGGTGAAAACACTACCTGCTTTTGTGTAGCTGAGGCACCTTTTGTGCAATGTGGCTTAGTGCATAGAGCATTGGCTTAGGAGACCGGAGTTCTTTTCCTGTGTCTACTGCTGGGTGACCAGGGACAAGTCACCTCCCCTCTCTTGGTTTCCCCATCTATAAAATGGTGCTGATCAGACTGGCCTACCTTGTCAAGTGCTTTTAGATCTCTGGATGAAAACCAGTAGGTATTATTCCAGTCAGAGGTGAATGTCCCTCCCTGTGGATTTTTGGCCCCATGCTGGGTGAGCTGGATGTCTCAAATTGAAGTGTTGTGGCAATGAAGGAGAGGTAATGATCTACTAAGTGATCCCTAATTAGGAATTTATTTGCCCCAATGATCATTAGCAGTAAGAATAATAAGCCTGGCTGACTCTGCCATGGGCACTGAAAGCCTCTGCTCCTGAACACCAGCACTTATGTGAGCTTTCACTTGAAAACAATGTTTCCAGGGGCTGGGCGCTGAGAAAAGATGGGAAATGTGACTCGGTGCACTGCAAGGGCTCCCAAAAGGTTATTTAAAAATAAATTTTATTATTCTTAAGACAATTTCCTGATTTTTGAACATTGGGAATTTTCAGAGACCCTTCCCCTTTAAAAGTCCTTCCAATTATAGGGACACTCAGTCTCCAAGTTTTACAAAAGCATCAGTGGAGGTCTGTCTAGTTTATAATGGTTAAATACAGCTACACCCCAGGTCAGGGCTTATCTTCAACCCCTCCCTACTGCAATCAGCTTGTACCTTGGCTGGTGAACCCTTGTGGGTGGCAGAGTTCACAAGGTGTCTTCCCTACAGCAGCTCTGCTGTCAGAGTCAGCTAATACACAAGCACCTCCCGCCTGCTTGCCACTCTTTCCTGTAACAAACTCTGCCTTCTAAAGCTCTTTTTCTCCGCATAGCGCAGGCTCTCTAGCAGTGCTGATTTACTCCCAGCTGAGCCCAGAGGCACTTGTTAGGCTTTTCCTAATTGGGATGGGGGTGTGCCACACCACCAGTTCCGAGCATTGGGTGCTGCTGGTCCCTATCTGGTTGCACTGAGGATTTCTCGTTCGAGTGCTAAGGGCCTCCGATTGGGGAGTGTCTGATGCTCCCTACTGGTTAGCTTGGGTTCAAGCACTGGAGTCCCAGGTTCTTTGCTGGCTATGTGAGAGCTGGGACGGGGTCTCAGATCTTAGGAGCCTGGCTACTGTGAGGCTTCTGTTGATCCTGGGCAGTTTCACCAGCTAGGCAGCTACTCTTCCTTGGCATTGGAGGTTGCTGGCATTGGAGGTTGCAGGCACCCACCACCACCACCGCTGCAGTAGCTCCTCAGACTTGCTCCTGCTGCCCTTCACCAGCCTGGAGGAAAAGAGCCATTACAGTGGCTCCTCTTCCTGTTCCCCTTGGGTGACTAGTGTGGCTCCCTTTGCTGACAGCTCATGCCCCAAGGTCAGGCAGCAACTCTCTTTAATTTTGTTGTCAGGCTAATACACCTGACAGGCCACTGGCAATGATAGGCAGCTTGGAGAAATGCTGGGACAGCATATGAGCATGTATAAAATGTCAGTTGTAAGAGATGGTCCCACAACACCTCAGCACTGTCTGGATTGTTAAACAATTTTGAAGTGACATTGTTAAAAAAGCTTTGTTGTGAATGGGGTGCCCATGAAAGGGGCCAAACTGCCAGCCTGTGATAATATTATCCATTACTTCTGCATGAAAAGCAAACACTGTGGGCGGGAGTCCTGCAAGTAGACGTGGCCAGAAAATTTTTCATCTTGACCTTTCTTTAATGAAAAATGTCTTTTTAAACAAACCAGAAATGTTAGTAAAAAAAATTCATTTTCTTCAAAATGTTTGGTCTTAAACTGAAATATTTCAGTGTTTGACTTCTTGTTTTTTCAGCAAAAACCTAAACAACTTCACAAAACTAAAAAATATTCGTTGGAACAGAAAAAATTTTCCCAGTCAACTCTACCTGCTAACCATAGCCCTTATCCCTGAAGGCCCTTACTATATACTGTATTCAATCTCTATATGACTATACAAAATACTAACTCTAAATATCAGTGCTGGCCAAATTTTCATTTAAACTCTTTCATTTTAATCTGAAAACTTTTTTTGAAAAAAAATTCTGATTTTCAAAATTATCTGCATTGTTGCTGAAACCAAACATTTCAAAATTTCAATTTTTTAATCCCTCCTTCCCACTCTTTTTCCTTTTTGCCCCTTAACAGAATTAAATGATTGAGGTCCAGGGTGGGTCTTTCTTTCTTTCTTTCTCCTTTTGCCAAATTTTTCCAAAGGTGAGGAAGTTTTGAAAAGTTACATAGGAGCACAACGAAAAAATGAGGAAAAACTGTGAATTCAAAAAAAAAAAAATCCCAACACCCCAAACACAACCCCCTGAACCTCATTCATTATTCTTCACACAGTGCAAAAATGAAGTAAGGCACAACAAAAACAAAATTTGAAATTTCAGAATTTTTTTCATATATTTCATGTGACATTTAAAAACAAAAACTTGTTCCATGTCTAACTCTGAAAAATCCAGGGAAACCTTTGAAATAGCATGTTAGATATTGGCAGACACTGAGAAGCGACATCCAATCCAATATTTGTTGAATATTTAATAGATTCAAAGTCCTTGAGGAAAAAAATGTTCTATGTAGAAATCACTTTGAAGCTTGATTTTTTTCACTGCCAGATTATCTGGGACAGTCATTTTTTCCAGGCCCTGTCTAATCCTTGTTATCACTATTGCTGACGCATCTCCTAGTGCTGAAAGTAAAAACCGTTTTATGGGAACACCAAGAGGGCCTAATTGAATGAAGAACAGGAGTATTTGTGGCACCTTAGAGACTAACCAATTTATCTGAGGATAAGCTTTCGTGAGCTCCAGCTCACTTCATCTGACGCATAAAAGTGGAAAATGCAGTGAGAATGTCTTTATAGTCTCTAAGGCGCCACAAGTCCTCCTTTTCCTTTTGCGAATACAGACTAACACGGCTGCTACTCTGAAACCTAATTGAATGGTTTTGTTTGCCCCAAATGGCGTGGCAGGTACTTCTCCACAGTGCTATGAGACAGATCCAGGTGTCATAGTTTCTGGCCCAAGTGTAGTGGGCCCTGGGCAGAAAGGTGCTAGGTGACTTGTGGAAGATGCCTTGTGAGGAAGGAGTGCCTCACATCAACCTACAGTGACCCTTTGGCTCTTGCAGGAGTCTCCCAAGGGAATCGCATTCAGGTTTATCTAGCTGGAAGGAAAGTTTCCCCAGCATAGGTCCTTATGAGGCAGTAAACCAGGGGACAATGCTCAAGACATGCTAGAAAAAAAAGACATTGAATTATTTGCTTTACCTCCAAACACCTGACCGATTATCCTGTGTGCTCTCCATATTCAAGACAGAGCTGAGAAAATAATCACAACAAATAACTTCTTCAGCAAATTTCACCTTTATTTCCTGTTCACAGTGCTCACAAACACTGAAATTCTCAACTTTATTCAAAATGCTTTGTGAATTTCTTTGACAAGTAATTCTTGGTTTGCAGATTACCTGGGAACACTTCATTGTAAATATTCGGATTTACACTGGGTTAATTAGTTACATTAATCAGGTGAGAATGTTTCTGTTTCCTGATTGAGGACAGAACTGATGTGGTGCAAACTGAATTTTACAAATGATTTATAATATTCAAAATTCACTTTCAGTGAGTCTGAGTATTTGAGATAAAATTCATTTTCAGACATATTCATAGCAATACCATGGGTTCAAGGTTTCATGGATAGCTACCACAAGAAGGTTATTAATAAAGATGACCTGAAGTTCACTTTTTAATCTGAACAAGTATTCTCATTTTCCCCCATTATATCCTCTGCTGTATTGGATGCGTATAAGGGCCATAGGCAGACAGATAAGGCCAGTTTAAGCCTATCTGGTGAAAATCCCCATTCATCTGGTGAAAAGTCGAATGACCCCTTTGAATTGTAGTTATAGAGCTATGTCACTGTCTCTCGGCTTGTGTGTGACACTGGGCCATTCTGATTTTCAAATGCCATTTGATGTCCATGTCAGTTCTGCAGACTTACCTGGATGATATCATTAACACAAGAGCCTGAGTTGCTTGGGCCATTGCAGAGACACACCCCACAAGCAAGTTCTAAGCGCAATAGCGCTTCTAGAGAGACAGTCTCCAAACTCCCTGCAATGCAAGGGGAAAGTGCAGTGGGCCAGCTCCACAGAGCAGTGAAGAGGAGAGGCAGGGACGCAGCCCCACCTCTCTCTGTTTCCTTTGCATTCCCAGTAGTGCTAGGAGCCAACAGACCCTGCATATCCCTGAATATAGGGATTGCTGTTGTGTCTGGATATTGTGCAGAGAATACAAGAAGGAAGGTTCCTTGTCTTCCCAAATCTCCTCTCCCATGCTCTCCCGTCTTTATACACTCATGCCAGGGCAGATACATCCTGGCTGCTAGCCTGGCTGCAGTTTAGAGAAATCTAGTGTCTGGTTTCTATTTGCTCTCATTAAGTCTTCCCCCCTACTTCAGACTCGGAGACTCTGCTTTGCAAGGCTAGGAACTTGACGAACTTTGCTCCACCTGAATCAATCACTCAGAGTCTTCACTCAGACTTGGAAGGTTTTTCAGTAGGACCTGCTGAGAGAAATTGAAATTGCTGTGATGAAAAACGCATGAATAACTCATCTCAGTACATGTCGAGATGAGAGACAATGGCTCAGATTACTGCTGGCATCGTATGCTGCTGAGCATTTCCAGTTCTGGCGCACATGAACACAGTGATAAAACATAGCTGATGTCAATCAAGCCTTACTTCAGAAGAGTTCTCAGTGGAATAAACAAACTTCTAAGGGCTGTAGTGTGGGATTTTTTTATGCACATATCATCTTTTCCTTTCCAACTGAAAGTGTCTTTCATCGAAATTTTAAGATAGATAGGAGGGCAAGTACAGTACACTTAGCATTTGGTGTTTATCAAAGAAAGCCTCCAAAATAGGCAAAGAAGCCCTAGGAGTTAGGTGGCTTCATTCCACATGGTGGGAGATAAGCTCATTTGCTCATCTTCACACTGCCAGCTCTCGTGCCTGAAAAGATTTTCCCTCCACATCAGCCACCTTAACAAACAACACTTTAAGGATTTAACTTGGGAGGCTGATGAAATGACAAAGAATGAACCTACAAAGGAGGGTATAGCCCCAAATACTCCCCTCCTTGGAGTTTTACTCCCTGAATTGATGTAATAGCAATCACAAAACTGTGATGTTTTCACACAGAATAACCATGTGCTTTCAGCCTGAGTTTGATTAAGTAAAAATTTGATTAAGTAAAAATAAGAACAAAAGTAATATCTCCAAGAGAAAGTGCAGCGTATGTCTTCACTGCAGCAATTAAAAGAACAAAATCCCTTCTTTCTTTGCATAGGCAGCATTGTTTCAAATCTTAAAATGTAGTAAACAGAAACTAAAGACCTGACAATCTCACAGCTATTGCTTTATAGCTCTTTCATTTCTCATTGAAAAAATGACCTGCAGAAATCCTCATATCCATCTCTTCCTGCCTGTAGCTTTTCAAAAGTACATCAGTTCCTCTTGGTTTCAAATTTTGTTTGTATATTTCCTCAGAAATTGCAGACAATTGGACATTTGCATTGATTTCCATTCTTGTTTTTCACATGACATACATTTACGCTAATTCAGTGTGGAGCATTTAAGTCCTCTTCGTGCCACAAGACATGTTCTCAGAAATTGGATAACTCATGTGCCATTAGGAGGCATATATTCTGAGATGGGGTCTGGCAAATGCTAATGCAGACAGGTTTGAATCAGCAGATGAGTTATTTGTAACTTCTTCTGTACCCTTTTGGTATGCGACAGGCCTGGACACATTGGGTGAAATCCTGGCCCACTTGAAGTCAATGCGTGTTTTGCCACTGACCTCTGCGGAGCCAGAATTTCTCCCCTGGGGTCGTCTTACCACAGCCCCTGTACTGCAGCTTGAGGAAGAAATGTTAATAAGGTCCCCAGGCAACAGGTTTGCTGACGTCTTCAGAGGCACGGAGATCCCTGTTTACCTTCATCTTTGGAACAGCCTTTCTCCCTGCACACAGCACGCTGACAGAAGCATTTATTTGACTATAGACCATTTTTCCATTGTCAACTGGAACACTAAAGCTGTATCCAAAGCTCTTTCCAAGGTGTGTTTACTCATATAAATAGTGCACAGCAGCCTTTCTATTAATCCACAGTTCCTTGTTCCAGAAACAAAACTCTCTCTAGATGCTGCTCACACAGAAGGTCACCAAGAGACAGCTCTTTCAGACAGGCTACAGGTTCAGAGAGGTTTTCTCCTCCACCACTGATTTCTTTTTAGGTAATGTGACAAGGCTTTGTTCCTAGCCCAGTGAACCTCTGACCTAAAGTGGATTCAAGAAGCTCAAGAATAGTGAACTAGTAAGTATAACAGCAGTTCAGAGTCTGTCAGGGGTTTCACTGGAAAACTATGGTAGAAATCTCTAAAGCTTTCAAGTCTGATTCCTCCCCAATTATTTCCCCTGTTTCTTTTTCTCTCTGATATCTTTACTATTCCACAGGAGGTTCCCTTGTGACATTATCTTGAGATTAATTTTACAGGTGCTTAATTTGATCATGTATAGCTGTAAGAAAATGTTTTTGCCCCAAAAACCCTGTAAAATTGTTCATTACTTTGGCATCAATTTAATGATTTTTGAAGCTCATCTTTGGTGCACTTCACTTCTGTGAACATCTCTCAACTCAGAGTGAAGCCATTTACAGGTGGAGAAGGTGTTTACACCAAATACAATTCTCTACCAGATACAGCTGATCCTCGCTGACCTTTGGCTTGAAAGAAATCTTGGTATCAAAGTCTTTCCATTATAAATCTGTTATGTGTTGCAGAGCTTGTGATCTTTTTGGTAATAAGTTACAAGATGTGTTGATGATCACTTTTTAACCCAGACATCAAGAGCATAAGAGCTTGATAGTTGTTCAGAACAGCATTACACTATCACACAAAGCCTCTGTCTCTCTCTCTGGTTTCAAAGACTTATGGATTGTGAGCAAGGCAATGATGATAAAGCAGCAGGGTTGTGGATTTCCTACTTCTTGACTGCATTGGAAGTGAGCAGACTGGGACACCATGGAAAGTTTCAACAAGAAATCAGATTCTTGTCTGAGCAATGCTAAATTCCACAGAGATAATATTTATTCCCAACCTCAGCAATTGCTAATGTGACTCATCAGAAATGACTTCATTACTTTGGAGACCAGTGAGCACAGTGTAAATTGGGGGTCCCTACTGTATTACAGTAAAAAATAAATAGTAATTCTTACCTTTACATATCGCACCGTAGAAGTCAACTGATCAACATGGCATACATCTGAAGTGGAGTCCACACTGAATGAATAATAATTTGCTTTTCTTAGTTCAGAATAATTGCAAACAAAACTTTCTCTCCCATCTGGGTGATACATTCTTCAAAAATATTCACAGATAGGAACAAGACAGTCTCCTTCCCAGCATTTCCACATTTCTTGATGTGCTCATTCCAAAGTTCCCACATAACTTCCATTGTGCTGTGATCCTATGATCTGAGCATCTCCTCGGAATGCCAGACTCCTTGATGCCAAGAATTTCACAACTTGCAACAATTTATTTTTAATACTTCCAGCCACTAAAGTTGTTCACAGTTGAGTTGTTACACTAATTTTGAGTCAATACGACCAGCTTCCCTTTGTCTAGTGTCATATATTAACATACAGTTTCAAGGCTCTGAATCATTTTCATGGTCAGAAATACATCTAGGTGCTTGCTTCCAGTCATTAAAACCAGCTGTACTGAATGCCAAATCATTAGCGGAAAATAACCAGCACATAAAACAGTAGATTGATCCTTGTGATGGAGAATGTAACAGCCGTTCACAATTTACAAATTTGTCATCACAGTTCTCGCTTGAAAGTCGCTTGCATTGAACACCTTTTTTTGTGTGTTTTATCACCAATTTGACAAATGGGGCAGATTTACTAAAATTGCCAACCTGATTCCAACAGGTGGAAGGACCATTATGGATCCAGCAGGAATGTAATTAATTCATTGTTAATAGGATTCCATATAGCTGTGTAGGCCCCCTTTACTCGAGGGGCCTCTGAACTTTATTGGGAGTGTTCCAGGGGGAAAGCCTGTGTGCCGCAATCTAGCCTCAGAGACTACAACTCCCATGATGCCTTGGGAAAAGGGGGGCGACTTCCTCGGGCTGGGAGACCAGGCAGTGGACTCCATTTTGGGAAAAGGAGTGAGATTGCTGCTGTGGAGCTCTGTCCATTCCAGGAGCTGCTGCTAGGGAGCCAGATGCTGCTGCTGGGATCCTGCAGGGGTTTCGATCGAGCCGGGAGCCTCGGAGGCTGTTGGTGGCTTCCCTGGAGTCAGAACAGAGACTGTTGCTATGCCTAGAGCTGACTGTGGCGGGCCTGCAGTGATGGGCTCTGAGTAACCCTGGTTTGGGAAAGTACTTGCAAGGGAAGGGGCACAGCAGAGAGACTGAGTCTGAGGAGAGGCAGAGTGATCTTCCCACCGAACCAGGACCCAGAGCTGCTGACCTTTGGCGGAGCCAGCTCCAGACGTCAGAGGGGTTGTGCAGCTTGCTGCCTTGGCTGGACTGATACACAGAACCGACAGAGCGCTGTCTCCAGCTGCAGATCTTCCAGCACGTCCACGCAAGCGTCTAGGACTCTGAAATCCAGAGGAGTATGCACTGCGGGGTGGGGTAAATGGTGGTGGGGTAAATGAGAGTTACATAAGTTTCATTTGTTACTGTTTACTATATTTGCTAATTGATTTTATTCAACTGCCCCTGTGGATTTAAATTAGCAGTGACATTTCATCTTAGTCTGTTATACCGTTTCTTTCAGTTGTTAAGTAAATGAGTGTTAGCTCTAATGTAAGTATATTGGCTGCATATTATTTATAATTGGTATTTGAGTTAGACCCATGCCACAGGTTATGATTATGATTATTATTATTACTACTATTTGAAGTGGTTTATTCCTGGAGGTTCCCAAGGCATGCCATTGAGTGTGTACAGGGGCCAGCCAGGTGGAGGAACCGCCAATTTTAACTTCCTTTAGGAGTAAAGGGACTGCAGCAGAAGGGTGGATAGAGGATTCCCACTTATTCAACATCACCACTGGGATACTCAGGATCTCCTTTAACGTCAATAACAGCAGGCACCCAGGCACACAGGTGAGTGTTGCCTGTTCCCGAGTAACCCAGGGAAGAAAGCGGGGGTTACAGCTGGATCTGTTGAAGGGCACAAAGTGCTTCTTGGTTCTGATATTCTTTAGCTTCATTTTCTTCACTTGCAGTTGCAGTTTGCATTCTATATGATGCAGTAGATTTTTCTTTATCAGCAGGAATGTCTTCTCTTTGACTATGCCTCTGAGTAGGAGTAGCATTAGTAGATGGTGTGGATGAATGTACAGGAAAAAAGCTACCAAAAATGGTTGTATGTGAGCTTCTATTTTTATACAGGTGCTATTTTTCTTTTTGCCTAACAAAGGCAATTGCACGACCTGAAACTGGATAAAAAAAAAATGATATACATCAATGCCAGGCCCCCTTTCAGCAATTCGCCCAGTCCTTAGGACACCATTTCTCTGGAGCAAAGCTCAGAACCTTCTCAGTGTAGGAAACAAATTAATTCTCAGTTTGAGCTGTGGCTGGATGTAAAGAGCAACAAGTCTACATTTACTTATTGTTGCTTGAAACGATTCTCACTACTTGTACATATTCTTACCTGTCAGTGGCACACTGAAACTCTGATTACAGAAAGTAAATAATTAAGAGATGGTCCTAAACCAAAACCATTTCTGTGAATTTGGATACAAATTTGCTCCTTCTTCTATGACAGAGCAACATATAGAATCCAAATACCCCCAAATTTTGGAAACTTTGAGTCCATCTCTAGACCTGGATCTCAGCTTTGCAGCTTGGGCCTAGTTTTAAGATATCCACCAAGTTTTAAATCTCTCTACCTAGAGAGGAAAGATGGGCTTGTGGCTGAGGCACAAGGCTGGGAATCAGAAGATTAGGACTTGATTTCAAGCTCTGCCACAGGTTTTGTGTGATTTTGGGCAAAACACTCACCTTCTCTCTGCCTCAATTCCCCTGCTCCAAAATGGGCATCTGACTTTCTTACTTTATAGGAGTGCTGTGAGGACAAATTAATTCATGTAAGTGAGATGCTCAGATGCTACCATGAAAAAGCCTAAAATATCAAATTTTAAAAAACTTTAGTGATCTTTTCCTAAATAAAAGGAAATCCATTCCATTTAGCCACCCTCATAAAGGACCAGACTGCAGTACATGTACACACATTGAGTGGTGTCTTCATCCACAAGAAGCTCCATCCATTTCAGTAGGACTACTCATGGTGAAAGGCATTATTCAGCTTGAGTCAGGGTATCAACAGTCTGGTCCAAAAGCAGCAGATTCCTAGTACATGCCATCAGAAGTGCATGCCAAAAAGACCTAGTGCTATATTATTCACTTCAGATGCTGTTTAAGAATGCCATAGCTTTAGCTGGACAAATCATTACTCTTGGATATTCTTCTCGTCTCCTTACTATCTGGGGTAGGTTTAATTTTGCTGCAAATGTCTCCAGCCATGTTGTTACACTTTTAATTTCTTTCTATTTTTATCCCCTATATTATTCATAAAGCATTGAATGATGGCAACTCAGATTTATCAAGGACAATAGTTTAATTAATTACCATAAGACATCATTTAAAAGCCACAAAGAGCTCACATTTACTCCTACACTTCATTTGGATGATGTCTTTTCGGTTAATTAACTTGCAAATGACTTTCTCTTCCATTTTTTGCCAGAAGTCTTACAAGAACAAAAATGATGAGTGTGCTGAGATTGCTAAAAGAAATGTCCTGTTCTTTCCAGTGGGAGGGAAAGTTCAAAAGGAATTATTCTGGGGACGTTCGATGGCCTGTGATACAGGATGTCAGACAAGATGATCACAACTGTCCTGCTCTGGCTTTGGAACCTATGAAAGGTGAACCACTGTCACAGGGTAAGAAGGATAGATCTGTAGTTAAGAGACAGGACTGGGAGACAGAAGATTTGAGATTCTGGCTCTATCAGAGAGTATCAGGGCCAAAGTCTCTGTGGGTATAAATGAGTGTTGTTCCACTGATTTCAACAGATTTTTGACCATTTACACCAGCCAAGCATTTGGCGCAGGGAATCTTCATGCATCTGGCTTGAGATAAGTGGTTGCTCATGTGGAGCACAGGGTGGTAACTTTATTATTTATTTATAAGGGTTTGTCCCTATGCTCAGCATGCTGTCATTTTCACCAGCATAGCTTCTTCAGGTGGCTAGGGCTTACACAAACCAGGACCAGACTCTGTTTTCCTTAAAACTGACCGGATCACATTGTTCCAGGAACGGTCCTCGCTGTTTTCTGGGAGAGGCCAAAAACATTATCAGTGTCCCCCAGCTGCCACATGCAGCACAAGAACACACAAACAAACAAAAAACCGCAAACCCAAATGAACAGCTGAGTGGCACAGAGGTATGGCACCCCATGGAAGAAGGTACCCAGAACAACCACCCTCCTTGCCTGCCCCTAGAACTGGCCCTGCATGGTTACCCTGTTTATTTATAAAAACTGTGATTGTGCTTCTCATTTGGGTGTGCTGCTGTGCTGGACAAGCCAGGTGAATTTAGTTTTTGAAGGCTGTGTAAGTGAGCAGAATTACACAGACTGGTTGGGGTAGCTCCTGCTCTCAGGGCACGTCTACACTTAAAACGCTACAGCGTTGCAGCTGCGCCACTGTAGCGCCTCAATGTAGACACTAACTACAGCAACGGAAGGGGTTCTTCCAGCAGAGTAGTTAACCCACCTCCCCAAGGGGCAGCAGTTAGATTGAGGGAAGAATTCTTCTATCGACCGAGCATTAGCTACACCAGGACTTAGTTCAGCATAGCTGTCAAGGTTCCTCCCCCACTCTGAACTCTAGGGTACAGATGTGGGGACCTGCATGGAAAAAACCTCCTAAGCTTCTCTTTACCAGCTTAGGTCAAAACTTCCCCAAGGTACAAAATATTCCCCCCGTTGTCCTTGGACTGGCCGCTACCACCACCAAACTAATACTGGTTACTGGGGAAGAGCTGTTTGGACGCGTCTTTCCCCCCAAAATACTTCCCAAAACCCTGCACCCCACTTCCTGGACAAGGTTTGGTAAAAAGCCTCACCAATTTGCCTAGGTGACTACAGACCCAGACCCTTGGATCTTAAGAACAATGAACAATCCTCCCAACACTTGCACCCCCCCTTTCCTGGGAAATGTTGGATAAAAAGCCTCACCAATTTGCATAGGTGACCACAGACCCAAACCCTTGGATCTGAGAACAATGAAAAAGCATTCAGTTTTTTACAAGAAGACTTTTAATAAAAAATAGAAGTAAATAGAAATAAAGAAATCCCCCCTGTAAAATCAGGATGGTAGATATCTTACAGGGTAATTAGATTCAAAAACATAGAGAACCCCTCTAGGCAAAACCTTAAGTTACAAAAAAGATACACAGACAGAAATAGTTATTCTATTCAGCACAATTCTTTTCTCAGCCATTTAAAGAAATCATAATCTAACACATACCTAGCTAGATTACTTACTAAAAGTTCTAAGACTCCATTCCTGGTCTATCCCCGGCCAAGACGACTACAGACAGACACAGACCCTTTGTTTCTCTCCCTCCTCCCAGCTTTTGAAAGTATCTTGTCTCCTCATTGGTCATTTTGGTCAGGTGCCAGCGAGGTTACCTTTAGCTTCTTAACCCTTTACAGGTGAGAGGAGCTTTCCCCTGGCCAGGAGGGATTTCAAAGGGGTTTACCCTTCCCTTTATATTTATGACACGCCCCCCAAATCTCAGCTAGGGTGAAACACTGGCTGGGATTTCTTCCTGGAGCTCTAGGAAAAACAGAGTTAATAAGACACATGCATCTCTAAATATACTACCAAGTACATAAAGACTAACAATATTTTCCACATCTCAAGGACGATTTTAACCAGTTGATTCTGGGAAACTTTCACGGGAGAGTGCATCAGCCACTTTGTTAGAAGCTCCTGAGATGTGTTGGATGTCGAAATCAAAATCTTGGAGAGCTAAACTCCACTGAAGAAGTTTTTTGTTAGTTTCTTTGACGGTGTGAAGCCACTTCAGTGCAGCATGGTCGGTTTGCAGGTGGAAACGCCGTCCCCAAACATATGGGTGTAGCTTTTCCAGAGCGTAGACAATGGCGTAACATTCTTTTTCAGTGACTGACCAGTTGCTTTCCCTCTCAGACAGTTTTTTGCTGAGAAACACTACAGGGTGGAATTCTTGATCAGGTCCTTTCTGCATTAAAACTGCTCCCACACCACGCTCGGACGCATCTGTGGTTACTAGGAACGGTTTGTCAAAGTCTGGGGCCCTTAGTACAGGGTCAGACATGAGTGTCGCTTTAAGCTTGTTAAAGGCCTTCTGACACTTTCCGGTCCACTGAACAGCATTTGGCTGTTTCTTTTTGGTTAGGTCTGTCAGTGGGGCAGCGATTTGGCTGTAGTGCGGTACAAATCGTCTGTAATAACCAGCCAAGCCTAAGAAGGATTGAACCTGTTTCTTTGACTTTGGGACAGGCCACTTTTGGATAGCATCCACTTTGGCCTGTAGGGGGCTGATAGTTCCTTGACCCACCTGGTGTCCAAGGTAAGTCACTCTGTTTAGGCCTATTTGACACTTCTTAGCCTTAACAGTTAGTCCTGCCTCCCTTATGCGCTCAAGGACTTTTTGTAGATGTTCCAGGTAGTCTGCCCAGGAATCCGAAAATATGGCCACGTCGTCAAGGTAGGCGACTGCATATTCTCCTAATCCCGCTAGGAGACCATCTACAAGTCTTTGGAAAGTGGCGGGTGCATTTCGCAGCCCGAAAGGGAGTACATTAAATTCATACAGCCCGAGATGTGTGATGAAGGCTGACCTTTCCTTGGCAGATTCGTCTAGCGGTACCTGCCAGTACCCCTTGGTTAAGTCCAAGGTAGAGATGAACTGGGCCCGTCCCAGTTTCTCTAATAGTTCATCTGTGCGTGGCATTGGATAGTTGTCTGGGCGAGTTACAGCATTTAGCTTACGGTAGTCCACGCAAAAACGTATTTCCCCATCTGGTTTGGGAACTAGAACCACTGGAGATACCCATGCACTTTCAGAGGGGCGGACTACACCCATCTGTAACATATCCTGGATCTCCCGTTCTATAGCAGTTTTAGCTTGAGGAGACACCCGGTAAGGTTGGACCCTAATTGGGTGAGCATTACCTGTGTCAATGGAGTGGTATGCCCGTTCAGTCAGTCCTGGGGTAGCTGAGAACGTTGGCACGTAGCTAGTGCACAGCTCCTGGATCTGCTGTCGCTGCATACGCCCAAGGGTCATGGAGAGGTTCACCTCTTCCACACCACCAGCACATTTCCCTTCGTAGTAGACACCTTCAGGCTACTCCGCGTCGTCTCCTCCCTGGGCTGTAAACTGACAAACCTTTAATTCTCTGGAATAAAAGGGCTTTAGAGAATTAATATGGTACACCTTAGGCTTTCGGTTGGAGGTGGGGAATGCTATGAGATAATTAACAGCTCCCAGGCGCTCCTGGACCATGAATGGCCCTTCCCACGATGCTTCCATTTTATGGGCCTGGAGTGCCCTTAAGACCATGACCTGGTCTCCTACTTTGAAGGAACGCTCTCTGGCATGTTTATCATACCAGGCTTTTTGCTCTTTTTGAGCATCCTGTAAGTTTTCTCTAGCAAGGGCTAAAGAGGTTCGGAGGGTGTTTTGTAGGTTGGTTACAAAGTCCAGAATATTAGTTCCTGGAGAAGGTGTAAATCCCTCCCATTGCTGCTTCACCAACTGCAATGGCCCCTTAACCTCACGGCCATATACAAGTTCAAATGGGGAAAACCCTAAACTGGGATGTGGTACAGCTCTGTAGGCAAAGAGCAACTGCTGCAATACTAGGTCCCAATCATTGGAGTGCTCATTTACGAATTTACGTATCATGGCCCCCAAAGTTCCATTAAACTTCTCCACCATGCCATTTGTTTGATGATGGTAAGGAGTGGCAACCAAGTGATTTACCCCATGAGCTTCCCAAAGGTTTTTCATAGTTCCTGCCAGGAAATTAGTCCCTGCATCTGTGAGGATGTCGGAGGGCCAACCTACCCTGGCAAAAATGTCTGCTAGTGCCTGGCACACACTTTTAGCCCTGGTGTTGCTTAGAGCTACTGCTTCCGGCCATCGGGTGGCAAAATCCATGAAAGTCAGTATGTACTGCTTTCCTCTGGGTGTCTTTTTCGGAAAAGGACCCAGAATATCCACAGCTACTCGCTGAAATGGAACTTCAATGATGGGGAGTGGCTGGAGAGGGGCTTTGACTTGGTCTTGGGGTTTTCCCACTCTTTGGCACACCTCACAAGACTGGACATAGGTAGAAACATCCTTGCCCATTCCCTCCCAGTGGAATGACCCCCCCAAACGGTCTTTGGTCCTGTTCACCCCAGCATGGCCACTAGGGTGATCATGGGCTAAGCTCAAGAGCTTGGCCCGGTATTTAGTTGGAACTACCAACTGTCTCTGAGGATGCCAGTCTTCCTGGTGTCCACCAGAAAGAGTTTCCTTGTATAAAAGTCCTCTTTCTACAACAAACCTGGATCAATTAGAAGAGCTGAGAGGCGGTGGGTTGCTCCGTGCCGCCGTCCAAGCTCTCTGGAGGCTTTCATCTGCTTCCTGTTCGGTCTGGAACTGTTCCCTTGATGCTGGAGACATCAGTTCCTCATTGGATTGTGGACCTAGGCTTGGTCCCTCTGGAAGCGATATAGGGGATGGAGCTGTTTCTGTTGACTGTGAACCGCTCTCCGCTGGTGCACTATGTTGGGATTCAGGCTCCGGCTGAGCCTCTTGTGTAGGGTTATCGGCTGCTGCCAGTTCAGGTTCGGTGGGGCCCTCTGGTGTTGAGGTTGCAAGTACTGGATTCAGTGCTGGCACGGGGTCTGGTGTTGGTTGTTTGGCTGGTTCCGGTTCTGGGACTGGTTCTGTCTGGGTCTCTGGGACTGGATCCACTACTGCTGTTGTAGACATTGGCCTGGGGTCCGGGTCCATCACCTCTGACTGGGTCCTGATAGAAGTTTCCGGAACAGAGCTAGGCCTCACGGCTTGTTTAGCCTGGCTGCGGGTGACCATTCCCACCCTCTTGGCCTGCTTCACATGACTGGCCAAGTCTTCCCCCAACAGCATGGGGATGGGATAATCATCATAGACTGCAAAAGTCCACATTCCTGACGAGCCCTTGTACTGGACAGGCAACTTGGCTGTAGGCAAATTGAAAGAGTTGGACTTGAAGGGTTGAATCGTCACTTGGATCTCTGGGTTGATTAAATTGGGGTCCACTAAGAAAGCATGGATAGCTGACACTTGTGCTCCGGTGTCCCTCCACGCGGTGACCTTCTTCCCCCCCACACTCACAGTTTCCCTCCGCTCCAAGGGTATCTGGGAGGTATCTGGGCCTGTGGACCTCTGGTGTGATTCCGGTGCAATGAACTGTAATCTGTTGGGGTTCTTGGGGCAGTTGGCCTTTACATGCCCCAGCTCGTTACACTTAAAACATCGTCCAGCTGACGGGTCACTGGGGCGAGGAGGGTTGCTGGAGAACGGGGTGGTGGGACGATAAGGGGTCTGGAGGGTTCTTTGGGAGGTAGGTGGGGCTTTGGGCGGCCCCCGGTAATAGGGTGTGGTCTGGGGTGGTCCCTTCTGGTCTCCGCTCCAACTGCGACCAGTTTTCTTCTTCTCTGCCACCTCCACCCATCTGGCTCCAATCTCTCCTGCCTCAATTACAGTTTTGGGCTTCCCGTCTAGGATGTATCTTTCTATTTCCTCAGGAACACCCTCTAAGAATTGTTCCATTTGCATTAGGAAGGGCAAATTTACTGGAGATTCAACACTTGCTCCTGATATCCAGGCATCCCAATGTTTCACAATGTGGTAGGCATGTCGGGTAAATGACATGTCTGGTTTCCACCTTAGGGCTCCGAACCTCCAACGAGACTGCTCGGGTGTTATCCCCATTCTGACTCTCACCTTGGATTTAAACAGTTCATACTTGTTCATGTGTTCTTTAGGCATTTCAGCTGCCACCTCAGCTAAGGGTCCACTGAGCTGCGGCCTCAGCTCTACCATGTATTGGTCAGTAGAGATGTTGTACCCAAGGCAGGCTCTTTCGAAGTTTTCTAAGAAGGCCTCAGTATCATCACCTGCCTTGTAGGTGGGGAACTTTCTGGGATGGGAAGTGGTACCTGGAGAAGGATTGCTAGGGTTTGTTGGTATATTCTGCTGGGCCTTTATCCTCTCCACCTCCTCCACATGCTTCCTCTCTTTTTCCTTCTCCTCCTCCACATGCTTCCTTGCCTCCATTTCCCTCTTGTGGGCAGCCTCCTGTACCTCCTTCTCCAGCCGCATGAGTTCTATCTGTCTTTCATGTTCCCTTTGTTTTTCCTCAGCCTGAAATTTGGCTAATTCCAGCTGTAGTCGAGCTGAGGATTTGGTCATTCTAACCTCTCTGTTTTTAACTAACTTTACGCCCGAGGTTTAGAAATAAACAAACAAAACTTGGCTGTAAAATTTTGCTGTGCTGGAATAGAATACCTATTCTCTGATAGTGACTGTCAGCCTACAGAAAAAGACAATTCCCTTGTCTCTGCTCTGAGCCCAAATTAAAGCAAAAAACCTCCAACTACTTGGAAACCTGCTTACCCAGCCCAAAGAAAAAGCAAATGGGTAGAACACACACCCCCTATTTACTTTTAGGAAGAAAAGAAAAAAAAAAACCTCTGGGTTGGAAGACTGTGAATTTCCCTGCAGGAGTTAAGTACCCTGCCTCCAGGCAAAGAAAACCTGCAATTCACAAGATAATCCCCTTTTGTCTCTGCTTGGCCACAATGCAGAGAAAACCAAGCTGCTTTCAGTTTCAAACCTGCTTTCTGGACTTCCTTTCCACAGAAAAAAAAAATCCTTTTTAAAATCTGTATTTCTAGTTCAAAAAATCTCAACTGGATCTCAAAATGATTTCAGGTTAATCCCACCGCTACCACCATGTCAAGGTTCCTCCCCCACTCTAAACTCTAGGGTACAGATGTGGGGACCTGCATGGAAAAAACCTCCTAAGCTTATCTTTACCAGCTTAGGTCAAAACTTCCCCAAGGTACAAAATATTCCCCCCGTTGTCCTTGGACTGGCCGCTACCACCACCAAACTAATACTGGTTACTGGGGAAGAGCTGTTTGGACGCGTCTTTCCCCCCAAAATACTTCCCAAAACCCTGCACCCCACTTCCTGGACAAGGTTTGGTAAAAAGCCTCACCAATTTGCCTAGGTGACTACAGACCCAGACCCTTGGATCTTAAGAACAATGAACAATCCTCCCAACACTTGCACCCTCCCTTTCCTGGGAAATGTTGGATAAAAAGCCTCACCAATTTGCATAGGTGACCACAGACCCAAACCCTTGGATCTGAGAACAATGAAAAAGCATTCAGTTTTTTACAAGAAGACTTTTAATAAAAAAATAGAAGTAAATAGAAATAAAGAAATCCCCCCTGTAAAATCAGGATGGTAGATATCTTACAGGGTAATTAG
Organism: Lepidochelys kempii; assembly: GCF_965140285.1. Lineage (NCBI taxonomy): Eukaryota > Metazoa > Chordata > Testudines > Cheloniidae > Lepidochelys > Lepidochelys kempii. Next base: position 64,941,154 of record NC_136382.1, read on the forward strand.
ATTCAAAAACATAGAGAACCCCTCTAGGCAAAACCTTAAGTTACAAAAAAGATACACAGACAGAAATAGTTATTCTATTCAGCACAATTCTTTTCTCAGCCATTTAAAGAAATCATAATCTAACACATACCTAGCTAGATTACTTACTAAAAGTTCTAAGGCTCCATTCCTGGTCTATCCCTGGCAGAAACCAGCATACAGACAGACACAGACCCTTTTTTTTTCTCCCTCCTCCCAGCTTTTGAAAGTATCTTGTCTCCTCATTGGTCATTTTGGTCAGGTGCCAGCGAGGTTACCTTTAGCTTCTTAACCCTTTACAGGTGAGAGGAGCTTTCCCCTGGCCAGGAGGGATTTCAAAGGGGTTTACCCTTCCCTTTATATTTATGACAATAGCTTTATCTCTCGGGGGAGGAAGGGCGTGGATTTTTGACACTCCTGAGAGATGTAGCTATGCTGATGTATTTTGTCGGTGTGGACCAACCCTCAGCTACACCAGTGTATGTTAAAAGTAACTCCGTTAACAGATGCACACTAGGGGCATGGCTACACATGCAGATGTAGAGCGCTGTTAGTTAAACCCGCCTTCGTAGAGCACAGCAGGGAAAGCGCTGCAGTCTGTCCACACTGACAGCTGCAAGCGCACTGGCGTGGCCACATTTGCAGCACTTTCAGCGGCATTGGGAGTGGTGCATTATGGGCTCTATCCCACAGAGCACCTCTTCCCGTTCTGGCACTGTGGCTTGTGGGAAGGGGGCGGGGAGTGCGGGGCATTCTGCATCCTGTCCCAATGCCCTGTGATGCATCGGTTCACATCCCAGCATTCCCTTTGCTTCCGTCCACATTTGGCACCATCTTTCAACGTTTTTTGTACTGCGCGCTCTGTCTTCCCTTTTGGTCTGTGGGAATGGAGCCCAAACTGCTGAGGAGTATGCTGACGATCTCGCCAGCACGTTAGGTTTGACAGTCGAGTTATTCCTTATGATCCAAAGTGACAGTGAGAGCTCCAACGATGATATCGACTTGAGTAACGCATATGACACAGGTTTGCTTGTGGCATTCACAGACATGCTCACCACTGTGGAACACCACTTTTGGGCTCGGGGAAAAAAGCACTGAGTGGTGGGAGCACGTCATCATGCAAGTCTGGGATGATGAGCAGCGGCTGCAGAACTTTCGGATGAGAAAAGCCACTTTCATCGGACTGTGTGAGGAGTTCGCCCCCACCCTGCGGCACAAGGACACGAGATTGAGAGCTGCCCTGATGGTGGAGAAGCGGGTGGCTATTGCAATCTGGAAGCTGGCAACTCCAGACAGCTACCGATCGGTCACTAACCAGTTTGTAATGGAGAAGTCAACCACTGGAATGTGTTGATGCAAGTTTGCAGGACCATTCATTGCATCCTGCTCAGAAGAACCGTGACTCTGGGTAACGTGCATGACATTGTGGCTGGCTTTGCACAAATGGGTTTCCCTAACTGCGGAGGGGCGACAGATGGCACGCATATTCCAATTCTGGCACCAGCCTGCCTAGCCTCTGAGTACATTAATTGGAAGGGGTATTTCTCGATGGTTCTCCAGGCACTTGTGGATCACTGTGGGAGTTTCATTGACATTCACGCAGGCTGGCCCGGAAAGATGCATGACGCACGCATCTTTCGGAACACTGGCCTGTTCAGGAAGCTGCAGACTGGGACTTTTTTCCCAGACCAGATTACCATTGGGGAAGTCGAAATGCTGATTGTGATCCTTGGAGACCCCGCTTACCCTTTAATGGCTCATGAAACCCTACACAGGGAGCTTTGACAGCTGCAAGGAGTGGTTCAACAACAGGCTGAGCCAGTGCGGAATGACTGTGGAGTGTGCTTTTGGCCGTTGAAAGGGCCGCTGGCGCTCTCTGTATGGGAAGCTGGACCTGGCCGATGACAGCATCCCGCTGTTATATCTGCGTGCTGTACCCTCCATAACATTTGTGAAGGGAAGGGTGAAAGATTCACTGAGGCATGGAACTCGGTGGTTCAACACCTGGAGGCTGAATCTGAACAGCCAGAGAGCAGGGCTATTAGAGGGGCCCAGTGCAGGGCTGCAAGGATTAGAGATGCCTTGAGGGAGCAATTTGAGGCTGAAAGCCAGCAGTAATGTCTGGTGCCCTGCACGGGAGTGAAGTGCAGTGGTTCCAATGTTACTAGGAATCTGTGTTTGCTACGCTGACTTGCAGTGCCTGTTTCTTTCCTGGGCTAAGGTATCTTTTTCTTTATGCAATAATAAAGAATGTTTTCAAAGCCAAAAAATCCATTTATTGAAAAGAAAATTTTTGTATTGAAAAGAGACACAACTGCTTGGGAAACAGAAAGGGCAAGGGGGTGGGGAACAGTTCAATCACAGATTTGCGTATGTCCTGTCTGGAGTGCTGTGCAATGGGTGCTGTGCTTCAGGATGGCTATACTGCATGGTGATGAGGGTTGAGTGCAGCGGGCGAAGGTCGTAGTTTTCAGGGCTGGGTGGTGAAGCTACACGTGTTGGAGGCAGCTGGTGGCGGTAAGAACCCGGATGTTGGGGAAAGTGGGTTGGAGGTGAAATGGGGGCACAAGGGAAAGCGTTTTGGGACAAGGGCTGCTGGGGGGTCGGGTATGGTAGTGCTCCACCTGCATTGCTATGAGCACCTGTATCGAGTCCGCTTGGCGCTCCATGATGCTTAGCAGCTGCTCCGTGCTTTGGTGCTGGCGATGCGCATTCTGCTGGCGGACCCTCCTTTCACTCTCCCGCCACTCCTGCGCTTTTTGATTTTCATTTCTTGAATGCTGCATGACTTCATGCAGCATGTCTTCCTTGCCTCTACGTGGCCTCTTTCTGATTCTTTGGAGGCTTTCGGCCGGTGATAACATGGATGGCTGAGATCTCAAGGTTGCATTTGTAAAGGCAAAATGCAACACCTAACAGAGGCAGCATTGTTCACACCAGACAGAGCAATGATTTCCCCGTACTTAAGAGCAAGCACAGTCTACACAATAGCATAATTTGCCTGTCCCAAAGCAAGTGCACATAACCCACGGGAGCCCCAAAATGGTGAGTAAGCACAGGGTCAGGCATGACTGATTGTTTCACGGCTGTACTGTCCTCTGGGTTTCTGTGCCTTGGGGAGAGCCAACAGTGTTAGGGGGCCCTTATACTGAACACTGATCCCATATTTTCCACAGGAGTTCGTCCTGGAAGATATCTCGCTGCTGAGGGTGACCTGGGAAGCAAGGGAGGGTCTTCTACTGCAATGCGGCTTCTGCCCTGGCCCATATGCAGCTTGCCTGTGTGCAGCAGTGGTCCCCCCACCCCTCATGGCACAGTGGCATGTACAAGTTAGCCTGACTGGGACAAGGACCACAGTGGCTCTCCCGAGAAACCTGCGCAAGCACCTTGCCCAAGATCTTTGAAGAGATCACTGAGGCCGATTACCACGATGTGAGAGAGCACATCAACGCCCTATTCCACGTCTAGGCATGCATGGAGCCCTAACCCTCCTCACCCCAAGAGCCCGCACCGAATAACTTCCTTCCCAAAATAAAAGCCGCTTACCGGGAACCTCCTTTGGTGTTTGTCCTTCCCCAAGCACCAGCCGCCGCGACTGGCTACCTTCCTCCTGGCTTGAGAATAGCTCCTGGCTGCATGCATCTAGGGAGTCCGGGATGTTTTCCTCCACACCCTCGCTCCCGCTTTGCTGCTCCTCCTCCTCCCCCTGCCTTGTTGCACTGAGCTCTGAAGTGTCCATGGTGGTCTCCGGAGTGGAGGTGGGGTCACCCCCAAGTATCATGTCCAGCTCTTTGTAGAATCAGTAGGTCGCAGGGGCAGCACCAGAACGGCTGTTTGCCTCGCGGGCTTTGCAGTAGGCATTCCGCAGCTCCTTCACTTTAATCCTGCAGTGCAGTGCGTCCCAGTCATGGCCCCTTTCCATCATGTCCCTTGATATCTGCCCGAAGGTATCGTAATTCCTACAGCCGGAGCACAGCTGGGACTGGATAGCTTCCTCCCCGCAAACACTGATGAGGTCCAGCACCTTGTCATTGCTCCATACTGGGGCTCGCCTGGCGTGTGGAGGCATGGTCACCTGGAAAGATTTGGTGAGAGCACTCCACACGTGGCTGAGCAAACAGGAAGGGGATTTTCAAAATTCCCAGAGAATTTAAAGGGCGGGTCTGACAGTTGGTGACCTGAGGGCAGGGCAGTAGAGTTCAAAGTGATGACCAGAGTGGCTAGCACAGGCATTGTGGGACACTTCTGGAGGCCGATCAGAGCGCACTGACAGACCAGGGCGTCCACACTGGTGCCGCGGCACTCCAGCGGGGGCGCAGCAAACGTTATTCCACTCACCGAGGTGGAGACCAGCAGCACTGTAGCCGTGGAGTCAGAGTGCTCTACGTGCCTTGTCAGTGTGGACGGTAGTGAGCTAGTGCGCCCGAGGCTCCTTTATTGTGCTGTAACTCATAAGTGTAGTCAAGGCCTAGGTTACTGAACAAGCAGGATTTGGCCTAAAGCAGCAATTTCAAACAGAAAGGAATAAGGTCTGCTGAAGAATGCGGTTCATTCTGAGCACACCACCGTGGATGCTCTGCTCTGTGTACTATCTCCCCATTGAACACAGAGCCAAGTTCAAGGTCTGTGTCCTGATATTCAAAGCCCTCCAAAGGATTGGCTAAACCAACTCAATGTAGTGTTCAAATGGAAGGTTGTACATTAATAAGTAGTGATGTGCATTGTGGGGCTTAAGATGAACAAATGAACCTTATTATTTCTCTGAACTGTCCATGAGAGAGTTGGACATTGTGGGGCAGATTTGTTTGCGAAAACTTGGGATTGGCAGTGTGTTGGGATCACCTTGCTGCTTGTAACCAAGGCTCGTGGAAGCCAGAGTGAGGCCCTGGGACTGTAGACAGGCTGCTGGGGGTAGAGCTGCTGAACCAGGGCCACCTAAGCACACAGACACTCGGGCTGTGACCTGCATGTTTGTAGGCTGATTGTGAACATCCCAGCTGGGAGCTACAGCTGCAAAGCATTGTGAGACACCCAGGGTTGCAGAGCCAGTGGTGACACAAGCCTTCACAGGTCTGCGTTGCAGCCTGAACTGTCATGGTGCCCCAGAAGCATTAGGAGAGACTGCAGTTGTAGTTGGTCCTTTCATGGGAGAGCATGGAAGACAGTGAGTAGGCTAGGCCTATCCACAAACTGGCCCTAAACATTTAGGGTGCTACTTATAGCATGCAGCTGACTCACTCTGAGCTGAACCACAAAGTGGTTGAGTCTATTTAATACAAATTTCTGGGGATAAGGCATAGATTATTATTTATATAAAACTGATTCAGACAGTTCTATTGGAGATAACCATCAGAGCTCCCAACCTGAGTCTTACTGTTCATTATAGACATCTCTGTCATTATTCAGATAAGCACGAGCACTATTAAAAAGAATGATGGTTTACCATGGTCAATCAACTACCTTTAAAACAGAAGGCAGGGTTGTGATATTCCTGAGGCACAAAATCAACAGGAGGAACTAATCCAATTATTACAAGTCAGCTAAATCTTCTAGAACGCCTAGACAGACATTCTTCATGAAAGGAAAACCAAAGGAAATAGGTAATGGAGCGCTAACTAATTGGCATTCTCTGTCTGTAGAGCAGAAAATAATACTTACAGAAAAATGATGTTTTCAACTTGGTTTTCTACCAAGAATACTTGAGGTGTGTCTGTAGAATGCCATTTTTGTTCTCCAGCTGTAATTTAAACATCTTCACCTCAGTAAATATTTGTTTTGACATATTTATAGCTGAACAAGTAACAGGAACAAGTGGCTCTTTCAATTTCTTTTATTAGTGTGCTTATTAATGGTTTGAGATCTTCTGGCCAACAGACCATTTGAAATATATACCCTTTCACTCTATAAACGCCTACTTTGACACACCTTGCTCCATGCAGTTCGTCAAGTTTATCTCACACAGAGTTGTGCAAATAGTGTTATTTTGGGGGGTGAAGGAAGAAAACTGTGTCATGACTAAAGTGCAGCACTGCCTGGTATAACTGAGATCAGGGAAATTGTTGCATCAAATGAAAACTTTGCCCTTGTTGATATCCTGAGAAACAAACAAGGTCTGAGCTCCATCCAATGAAGTATCAGGTACTTCCATGAGGTTAGTACCTTCAACTCTCATTGACTGCATGTGCTCAGGACCTCACAGGATCAGACCGTTTTATCACAAGCAGACGTGAGGTAGAACTACTGCTTATGAGCCTGAAAGGCTTGACTGTTTACGTATTGTATAGTAGTTTACTTGTTACCCCTCAATTAACCAAGGCAACAGCCTTTGCCTGATAACCATAAATATGTTTCTGTTTAATGGACCATCTCTTGCAGTTCACCTTTGATTATAAATCTGAACTGAGGCTGTCATGCCCGTTTTTATACGAATTCATGTGAAAATCACAATCTCCAGTGCACATCAGATTACACAGGCCTGATCTGCACCTGTCCATTTCCATTCCTTTTAATTGAGGGAGAATATTCCTTGGGAGTTTGGTCTTTGGAGGGGTGGGGATAGGGGGATGCTGATATAACAACTCCTCTTCAGTGCTAGCTGAATGACTGTGTAGAGAAATGATGTTTTCATCAACCAAGCAGCACTTTTGGTTTAAGTCCACGTCAAATTGTCATTATTCTCAATGAAGCATAGGACCAGATCCTCAGCTGGTATGAATCGGGGCAGCTCCATTGACTTCAGTAAAGCTATGCCAGTTGATCCCAGTGGAGGATCTGGCCCTAAGCCTTCTCCCTAAATTATGGGAATCGTTCATAATACAGCAAACTGGACAACAAGCAAATGAAAATAAGTAGCATGTGTCCTTTATTTCCCACTGGGTTGCTTCTCCCCTGGGATACAATAAGTAAATGGGGCCACAAGGCCGTTGAGCATGGGGATGTGGGGAACGAATAGTGCTGCCACAGAATGCTCCCCCTGATCCCACCAGCCATAGAAGCTACACCAGGCAAGAACTGCATCACAAGGCTCCATGGATCTGCAAGAAGCCAGGGGCAGAATGCCAGAGGACAGCTTTGTAACATCATTCCCTAGGCTGGGGGAATTACCCACATAAGAATGTTTACTGACTAAATCCCTGAGTCGGCAACTATGTGTCCAACAAGTGAAGCTATCCTGACTGTGTGCCCCTACTTTAAAGCACCATCTTGGAGACCCCATTGTCCTGGTTACCATCCTTTTGACAAAAGATTGGGAAGAAGATTCCTTCTGAAGTCAGTGCCCCTTTTAAAATTGGCTACTCTCATTATTCAGCGGCTGAGGCACTCCCAGCCAGAGGAGCAAGACATGAAATCTAATATAATCCGGGACTCTGGATTGACAGCATAAGGAGCCTGGCCACTAGAACTTTGTCTGCAATTACTTTTCCACCCTCTGTTGAAAAGAATGTATTTAAGAACACTTTAAGTTTGCTGGCAGCCAAGTTGCTTTCTAACACAACCAAAAGAGACATTGTAGCTGGGGCCACGGTGACTGTGCTGGCATCGTCTGTTTTACTAAAAAAAAAAGGATCTGGCCATCCAAACTTTTGAAGCCATTTAAGTACATTTGTATGTATTCTTCGGGTATTCCATTCAAAAGAAAAAGGGAAAAGCAGTTGTAAGAGGCTTCTGTGAAAATGTGCCCCTTTTTTAAAAAGCCCCTCCCCAAGAAAAACCCTCCTCCGACTGACTAGGTGCACATGCAGAAAAATCATTTCATGGAACTACAATATTAGAAAAGATTTAACAAAAAATATTACAACTATTCATTAACCGCAGTCAACTGTAAGCTAGGATTGCACAAGAGAAAATACTCAATTTAGGACAACTGGCAAAGTATTCCAAAAGCACAGGAATTTAGAATCTACAGGGGATGTGTTTATTTACACCAGATGTTGCAGCACTAGTGAAGAGTGGCATACGCTCTCCAAGTCTGAAAATATTAAAGCTTTTCAAGTGTGACTAGAGTGTGAAACTCATAAATACGCCAACTATCTACTGAACATCCTCCATCTGGAGTTCTGGGGCATCACCTTTTCCGGCAAAAATATTTTAGTGGACATCTTACATTGCCTAAATATTTCTACAAAAGTAGCTGGCTAAATCAAGCATCCTTCAGTGCAACCAGTTTCCTTTTCCCAGGAAACCCAGCCATGAACCTTCCCATCTGTGCATACACACAATGAATGAAATCAGTTCTCCTCTCTCCAACCCAGTGCATGGCGTAGAGGAATGGTACTGCAGGAGAGCTACTGCTGGCACTAGTGTTCCAGTGTCCGAGTGCAGTAGCTGCCCAATACCTTCATTTTCGGTGGGAGACTGCAACTTGCCTAAGCTCTACATGCACCCATTACTTAAGAACATTTTGAAGGGATAGGTGTTCCTCAGTGCATTATATTTGCTGCCTGACACGTGACCAGATCACAATCTATGGCACCAAACCCTGGAAGAGCTGTTCTAACAACAAATATAAAGGGTGGAGAGAAATGGCATGATGGTACAAAATTACCAGAGCTTGATCTTATTTTCTCCTGACTGGAGCAGTAACTCAACAGATTTAGGTGTAGAGTAACTAGATCTTCCATAGGCTAGAATGTATTATCCTAGGCTAATCACAAACTAGGGGACGTTTAGGCAATAAACCCTGTTTAATAGTTGCTTTTGTTTCTTTTTATAAGCACATACAAACTGTGGGCTTTCTTTTTTCTTTAGGGACTTAAAAGGTAAAAAGAACAGAATTACCAAAACAGTATTTATTTTTAAATTTAGTTTTAGCTACCTTTTTTGTCTTGTTCACAAGGTTGTTGCCCTGGGAGATTCTAAACAGAGAAGAAATGCAAAGGGATTAAAGGGATTTATCTTTAGGAGAGAATGCTGAACCAGGGTAATAAATCAGCAGGCGATAATGAGGCCTTTGTGAAGTCCCTTGCATTAACTGAAGTTGTAGTTTACCAAATGCCATAAAAAGGGACTGTGATCATGGTTGGTCTATAGTCACCATTAAGAAAAACAAACACATGAGATGGTAGAACTGACCTACATCCTATATATTATGACAGTAATTTGTTATATGGTCATCATACTGGGATCCGAGCCTTAAGGAAAAAATGTTCTACTTAGCAACAGTTTTGTTGATACTGTGTAACATATTTGCTGTATTTTCCCTTCCCCTGTTCTTTATTACTAAGAATATTTAGACTGAGATGCTTCTGAAGAGGTCATCTGTTCCTCCTGGCATTTCCTCCTTCGATATCACCAGCAGCTGGTCAAGACTTTGAAACAGAGAATAAGCTGCAGGGACAGATGAACGCTTCTGAAACTAAAGGCTCTGCTGCTAATTCAAGAGCAAACAATGCAGTCTAGTGGCAGAACCGCAGGTCTGGGAGCCAGGAACTTGTGAAAACTAACTACAGTTCCACAGTTGGCTCCTTGAGTGGCCTCTCTGCAAGGCCTAGTTAATTAGTCTATTGTGCACTTTGAAGTTAATTGCCAGTTATTACTGTTAAAAAGAGCTAAGATAATGTTCAGATTTTTGCTGTCCTCCCATGGTCAGTCTTAGCCTGGGAGGAAGGTAGAATTAAATACCCATATTCCTCTCCATAGACCTGTGGTGCCCAAACTTTTCCTGTTGCCCCCTGCCCCTTTACCAGGAATGGAATCTGTCTGTGCCTGACCTGACCTCCCCATTACTGCACAGTTGGCTCAGCAGAGGAGTTTGGGGGCAGAACTGGGAATGGGGGAGGAGCTGGGGCTAGAGGTGGAGCTGGCCTTGGGGCAGAGCAGGGGGTGGAATGGAGCTGTGAATGGGGCCAGAGCGGGGCTGGGGGCAGAGCAAGGATGGGTGGCACTCCCTCCATGCCCCCTATAGGGGCTGGCCCTGGCCCTGCTGTGCGCCCCAATGTTCCTCACCACCCCCACTCCCAGGGGGGCATGCCCCACAGTTTGGGGACCACTGCCATAGAGCATGCCTCCCTCTTCTCCTGCTTTGTCGCCTGCTGTGAAAATCAGAGAAGCTGTGGGACTGTAATGTTTTGTTATGTTGACACAATGTAGTTTTACAGAGATAGTTATTTAGATTTTTAAAGCTGCTAGAGTCACCCATCACATACCTTAAAATATACAGTATAAAACAATACAGGACTGCTCATCTCAGACTGAGGCATTAATAAACAACCACTGGGAAATATAATGAAGACAATCAACTGAAACCTATGCGAAATGCCGCTTAATAAGTGGACTGCTGCATTCTGCACTAGCTTTACTTTCTAACTGGATGCGAGGCACAGCCCTGTGGAAACAACAAGGTAGAACAGGCTTTTCAGCTGACATACACAGCTGTAGTTCTAGCAGAGTTAAGCTGACTGACACCAGCTGGGAATCTGGCCCTTTCGATGACAAGTGGATGAGTAACAGGGGCGAGGACTGCTTGGAAAGGAAACCCCACAACTTCTCTGAGAGCCCGGGTCAAGAAAGTGCTCTTTGGCCACAGCCAAGCTGAAACTCTGTTGTGCAGGAAGGAGCCATTCGATTTGGGGAAAGAAGTGGAGCTTTGCCCTTTGTACTGATTAGAAATGCCACCAACCTTCCTCAATGGATGGGGCACTTGATGGGGCTGGTGGAGAAAGGAGGACAGCCCCAGCAGTAAGGGAAGGAGATATTCGCTGAGGGACATCCAGGTAACTCCACCCCACTGGGAGTCTCTGGCACCGACTCGGGGGGAGCAGTTCCAATTGGCCAGCAGTCCCTCAATCCCAGGATTTAACTTGGCCTCGTGAAGCCTCTTTTGGTTTCATTCCAGCAGCCCACCCTACCCCCCCTACCCCCGACCGAGGAATGGGAACCTGGCCTGACAGAGGCGGCGGGTCTAGCCAACTACCCGTTTGGGGCTCAGAAGGAATTTTTTCTCCCATGAGCCAACTGGCAGAGACCAGAGAGTGTTTTGCCTTCCTTGCAGCATCTTCAAATCACAATAGGTTAGGTAGGCATATGCTTAGTACCTAACTGACGTAATTGGTCAAGTTGTTAAGTCATCGCAACTTGGGGCTGGTTTCCAAAGTGGTTAAAAAGAATAAATGAACGGTTCCCAGAGGTGAAAGACCTGGGATTTTTTTATGGGCCTTGGGCTCATGTAATAGGGTTTGACCCTGTGGCCTTTGTGGGCTGAGGTCAGATCTTGTGGTCCTCACAGGCTGAGGTCACTACCCTTCTCCACCTTCTCTCCCCCTGGCGGGCTCCGTGCGTGTGTGTGTGGTAGGCTGAGGAGAACGTACCCCAAGTGACAGGTTATATGGTAGGAGTCCTGTAACCCCCACACTGGAACCAATTAAATGCCCGATTAAATGGTTGATGGGCAGGTAGCACCCTGCCCCTGTACTTCAATTTAATATAAGTTGCAGCCTGCTGCTTAAAATCCATCCAAGTGTCTGTCCTCATTTCACTGTTGTGTCTGCATCATTTAGGACCCAGTCCTGCAAACCCTCCAAATGCTGAATCCCCCTTCGTTTTCAAGTTTCTTGCAAGATCAGCTCATTAATCATTTCATGTTGAGACTGCATTTTCTGCCTTTTTTTATGTCTGCCAGTGATCTGCTTTTGCTGCTGAGATTGTACACTTTTCTAAGGACAGTTTTGTTTTACCTTTCCGTTTTTCAAAAGTTGCAGTCGGGAGACTGCTGCAATCTCCCTATGAAGTCAGTGAGCGTCAACATAGCTAAAAGTATAAAAATATTTTGATACCATATTGCTTAGCGTCTCATTCCTCTGTCCAGTAATCTTGATAGAAAATGGTGGAACTCCAGCGTGATATCCAAAGTTATATCTATCATGCTATGCAACCCTGACCGCTAGGACTGAAACAGGAGCATGACTCAAAACTGTACAATCCATTATGAAGAGCGCTCAGTATTATGGTGGAACAGTGACAAATCAGATGACCATCTTCACCACTGCCAGAGAATCTGACTCAGGTCTCACCACAATATTTCTTTTGGATTGGATTCTGCGGATGAGACTGCACAACACTTGAAAACCAGTTACCGGACATTTGTTTGACGGGGAGTAGTTTAACTTTTCCATCTCGTCAGAATTGTCAGCCTTTGGCAGGAATTCATAATCTTATAAGCCTCTGAAAATGCCCTCAGTGGTCGCAGTATTTTACACTGAGTCTGCCACATAGAAATTTGTAACAGAGTTGCTGAAAGAAAAGGAGTACTTGTGGCACCTTAGAGACTAACAAATTTATTTGAGCATAAGCTTTCGTGAGCTACAGCTCACTTCATCGGATGAGACTATCTCGCAAATGTGACATGAGAATCCTGGACAAAGTAGTAACACCACAATAGCAGACAGACAATAATTGTCATCTGCCACCATCTCAGGCTCTGATCTTCTCAGCTCTCACTAGGACAAACCTTCAAGGAAAAGTATGACTCTGCAGCAAGAAGTGGTGTTGGTGAATCAGTAAGTGGGACTTTTCCTTCTGAGTAATGGTCCATTTCAACTCCCTTTGAAGTGAAGTGTCTTTCCATTGACTTTAATGGAAGTTTTTAAGTGTTGAACCCACCTTTCAGTCTGAAATGAAATGTTGTGGCCCTGACTACTTGGTAAAGATCCTACACTACTTTTTGTAAAGCTGTTATCCCAGATGTCCCAAATATAGTCATGGCAAATAAAGAGAAAATGGGGGTTATGGCAATGTTACTGAGCAGGAGAAGGCAGCAGGAAAGGGCATTTTTGTGGAGGATTTGAAAGAAAAAAAGAGGGCCCTTGGAGAAGAAGAGGAAAATGGTTCTAGGCACAGGGCACAGTACAACGGAAGGGCCAAAAATGAGACGCCAAAAAAGAAACTAATGGCCTAATCCGAAAACCATTGACGTCAACACAGTTCTTGCCATTGACTTCAACGGGCTTTGAATCGGTCTCAAAGGGACCAATAAGATTAGTGGGTTGGGAGGAATGAGTCTGGTATTCTTCATTTCCTGTTTTAAATTGTTGTAGAGCACTGTTATGCACTTTTAAACAGCTTCTATGTCCCATCCCAGCGCTGGTCAAGCAGTCCTTGTGCAGGGCTGCAGGCCATTCAGGGGGAAAGGAGATCTATGAATGTGGGATGATTATTAATATGAATAAGTGTCGGCACCCCTTAAAAATTAAAAAGTTCCTCTACTTTCATACAGCCACAAAGAATGAGCCTGTCCAAATGCATTGCATGGCCAAAGGGCCCTTTGGGGACAGAAATTAATTCTGGGCTCCTACTTCCAAGGTATCTTACAGACAGGAACAGAATAGTTTGTGTTCACAAATCCAGGATTCACTGGCCAGCATCCTTAACCAGCTGTTTGAGTTATGGGAGTGAAAATGCAGACAGCATATTTCAAGAAATAAGATAAATTACCTTGCAGTGATGGCTTCTGTTTTGAATTTTCAACTTTCTGTATTTCAGTGGGAATAAAAAATGAAGACAGAAACACTGTGAAGACAAAGCAGGACTGGAATTTCCATTTCCCTTACACTTTATAGATGTTGTCATTCCTTACTTGTAATTCTTTACAAATAGCTTTCAAATGAATGCTTTCAAACTGAATTTGGTGGCCATTTTCCAAGCACAGAAGACCAAGTGTCTTCAATGTATACTTTAGATTTACAGTTCTGCAATAAATTTTACAGGATAGTGCAACACACAGCCCATTTATTGCAGAAGGGTGTTGGTTTTTTTCCTCCCACCCTCTCCTGAAAGTGATTCCAAGATTTCTTTTTGACAAAACCTCCACAACGTTACCATTCTGGTTCTATAGTTTGGCTCTGAAAACAAAATTACTAGTACAGAACAAGACAATAAAATTTTAGCTATAAGAATTTTGTGGAAAGAATTGATTACCTTAAAACTAGTGCAGAGGGCAAAATATGTATGTATGTATTTAGGACAAAAAGAGTTTCTTTTTCCTTCAAATGTTTTCAGACTGTACTAACGCTGTCTGCAATTTACTCCTTACCTGCAGCTTGCGGACCACTTTGATGCTCACATCTGTTCAGCTGTATTTGATCTTTTATCACAACCCGCCACCAGCCTGCTGCACCTGTTCCTCCTTGACCTTTCCCTTGAAAGATATTCTCTCAAAGCCTATTAGACTCTATTGTGCTAGGCTGCACTTCCTCCAAGATGAAGCACAATCCTGGTAAGGAATTAGATGCTCAGAAGGGGGCTTATTATTGATTCAAAGCACCAGGGTGCCCACATGGGAGGAGCACAATTACACAAAGCAGAGCAGAGTTTTGCAAGTTGTTTCAGTCCAACCAATAAAATGGTGATGCTGAAGAGAATTAGCAGCAGATATGTGAAATGTTATGCTGCACAAGAGAAGAAACACAACTCATTCCACCTCCTGTTTTTAACAAACTCACCTTGTCAAGCATCCAGGGCTTGGAAGTGACAACCAGAGAAGCTGCTCGAAGTGGGGCCTCTGCCTTCAACTATGCTACAGCTCTAAGGGTTAAGTCCTTCACTGTGAGTAAATAGAGTTTTGCCTCTGCCTTCCTCAACAGCTGCTTTCAGGGCATAGCTTCATAGATTATAAATCCAGGAGAGACCATGGTTATCATCTAGTCTTCCCACCTGCATAGTATGGGCCATAAGACTTCTGTGCATTAATTACTGTTGCAACAAGAGCATATATTTTAGAAAAATATCCAGTCTTGATCTAATAATTGCCAGGGGTACTGCAGGAGGTGCCGTGTGACATGGAGGAGCAGATCCCTTGAGCTCTAGAGCCATCCATTAATATCCTTTTCCATCCAAAGTCCTGGGCCCCTGGCCCCCCACCTCCCACACACAAAGGAACTGCTGGAATGTCAGCAGGCAAAAATTTGTCTACAGGGAGCTCTACAAGTAGTCAAAAACCAAGGAGATGCAGGTCCTCCCCCCGCCACCCGCTGAACAAGATGGCTGCTGCTTAGGGCACTGTGGCTATGATGGCCCTGCTGGAGAAAGTTGCTGCAGACCCTGTAGATATCAAGGTCACAGTACAACTGACTGTTACCTTGATTAACTCCTCTCTGCAAGCACTGACAGGATGAGTGAATGAAGCAGAATGGAGAGGCACATCTGCAGAAGATCAGGTACAAGGATTCTCTGCCAAGGTACAGAAAAGCCTCACAGACTTACCCTCTCTTAAATCTAAAGTGGCAGCACTTGAGGGAAGATGTCCCTGCAATATTTTGAGAATTAAAGGCGTACCTGAAGGAGCAGCAAAAGGCAACCACTTAGAATTTGCTCCCTGGCTCCTTTCAGAAGTGCTCAGCCTGCTGGATACTTTTACATTTGGTTTAGAGAGAGCACATAAGTCCCTGGCCCCATACACAACCTTAAATCCCCAACCTCATGCACCGATTGTCAAATTTCTCAGATTAACGGTAAAACAAACAACAACAACAACGCAGCCAGCTTGTGGGGGGGAAAGGAGAGTTTTGGGGAATGCCACAAAATAAGATGATGATTTTTTCAAGCTTTTGCAAAAGCTGTGGTTGAACGCAGCTCAGCCTTTAGAAGAGTAAAGGAACTTGCCAAGCAGCAAGGGCTCAAATATTTTATAAGGTTTCTGGCTCAGTTTCATGTCAAGGTTGGGAAGTGCCTCTGTTCCAAAAGCCACAAGCAGCAGAATGTTTTTTTTAAATAGCCTGCAGTGAACTGAGTAGCTGTTCTGTTTTTTCATCCCAAGTTTACTTCCCAGTTGTTGTGTCTGCCCTACCTGCAATTATGAACATATCCAGTTACTGTGACTGACTTACTTGCTGACTTGGGTTCTCTCTTCTGCTCCAAGCTTTTATGTTATTAACTTATGGGCCATGTAGATTAATTCTCAACAAATGGCTGAATGTGAAACACCCTAGCAGGGTAGTTAAGGGAACAACTCATCCCAAATGGAGCTGATGGGAGTGCAGGGACTGTGCAAAGATTTATTTAAGTGGTGTATGAGCGCTATTAAGTGCCTTTGCTCCTGCATTTGTGCTGGGAAAAGAGATCACCGGGGGGCAGTGCAGCTCCCTGTTGCTCTGTAGAAATTTGAGAGGGCTCAGGTACCACTTTTTAAAGTTGGTGCCAGTGGGTTACCTGGCTGTGTCACCACGCCTCATTACAGACCAGGGTCTCACTATTTTCTGGGAGGGCGAGAGGTATCTCAGAAAGCTGCAAAGGAGCTGAGCAACATAGTTGCACCCCCTGGGGCAATGGAGCAGAGACGCCCAACACAGGTTGCTGAGCTAAATGGATAGTGATTTCTGCTCTCCCTATCAGTCCTACTTCCTTCCTTTCCTCTGCCCTTTTTTCCCCACATCCCCTGCCTTTTTCTCCCCCATACTCTCTCTTCACCCCCCTCCCCACATTCCCAATCTCACTCCCCTTGTTGTCCCATCCCCCACCCTCTCAACTTCTTCAGGCCCTTCCCCGAGATTAACACTGTCTATAAGCTCAAACCTGACAATCATGAGCATGGAAAGAAGGAAGGAATAGTCACTTGCACACATACAAAATGGGAAATGACTGCCAGGAAGGAGTACTACAGAACGGGATCTGATGGTCATAGTGGATCACAAGCTAAATATGAGTCAACAGTGTAACACTGTTGTAAAAAATAAAATGAGCAGCATTCTGGGATGTTTTAGTAGGCGTGTTGTAAGCAAGACACAAGTCGTAATTCTTCCACTCTACTCCGCGCTGATTAGGCCTCAGCTGGAGTATTGTGTTCTGCTCTGGGCACCACATTTCAGGAAAGATGTGGACAATTTGGAGAAAGTCCAGAGGAGAGCAAGAAAAATTATTAAAGGTCTAGAAAACATGATCTATGAGGAAAAATTGGGTTCGTTTAGTCTGCAGAGGAGAAGACTGCGGGGGGACATTATAATAATTTTCAAATACATAAAAGGTTGTTACAAGGAGGAGGGAGAAAAATTGTTCTCCTTAATCGCTGGGGATAGGACAAGAAGCAATGGGCTTAAATTGCAATAAGGGCAGTATGGATAGGACAAGAAGCAATGGGCTTAAATTGCAATAAGGGCGGTATAGGTTGGACATTAGGAAAAACTTCCTAACTGTCAGGGTGGTTAAGCACTGGAATAAATTGCCTAAGGAGTTTGTGGAATTTCCATCATTGGAGATTTTTTTAGATCAGGTTAGAGAAACACCTGTCAGGCATGGTGTAGATAATACTTAATCCTGCCATGAGTGCAGGGGAGTGAATTAGATGAACTCTCGAGATCCCTTCCACTCCTACACTTCTATGAAGATTGAAGTTAATATAGAAGAGTCACTTTCTCAGCTGGATTGTTTGTTGAGTTCTTTGGTGCAGTAATTTATAATTTGAGAGAACAGTCAGATTTCTCCCCCGTTAGCTATGTGTTTATTTAATATGGGGAAAGGAAAGTGATGTTTAGTTGTAAACTAAAAGGCGGTATGTGGCCCTGGGCAAATAATCCCCGTACCACTCCATGTATCACCCACTGTGCCGAGTTGTGCTACTGGTACTCTGGTGCTTGGGTTGTCAAACAAAAAAGATTACAAATTAGAGGATAATCCATGGGCATAACCTTATACTAAGTTAAGAAATATTATATTTGTGGAGTGTGTGCTCCCTTTCTGTCTCCTCAAAATGCAGTTACTGCTTTGCGGTATGACAAGAATATGATGCCTGTTAAAAGAAAAGAAAAGAAATAAATAATAGTTTAAATAAGGGGTATTGATGAAGCTGCTGGCCTGTGTGGTGCATCTCCCCAGCCAGCCTCCTCCAGAACTGACAATTGGTTTAGTTTTGTTTCTAGTGTTGAGTGTTTGAAAATTTATTTTTGCTTTAACTTGTCTTTTGTCCTCTTTCCTCTCCGCCCCACCCCCCACCCCCATCTGAAGCCCTCTCCTTTTTATTCCCTGGAAGTCTGGCAGGTGGCAAGCGTCTGGCAAGGTAATCCAAAATCTGTGAGATACGTGTCCAATGCATTTCATCCTTAGATTTCCCTCCTTCTGTGTAGGATGGAATGTAATAGAGCAAATGACACAAACATTCCACCCCCCTCTGTTTGTAAGACTATGTATACAAAAATAATTCTTAACACAGCCAAATGGTCCTGATTCTTCTTTTTATTTCCTGGAATGTAAAGGGTCTCAACACGCCAGTTAAAAGAAAAAAGGGAACTCATTATTAAAGAAAGCAGTGGCAGACATCTTGCTTTTGAAGGAGAAGCACTTGGCAGCAGATGAGGCTGCAAAGTTAGAACGTAACTGGGTAGAGAAAGCCATGTCTTGCTGCTTCTCATCCAGCTCCAGAGGGTGGCCAGCTTCTTGCACAAAGCACAGGCAGTCTCTGAGTCCATTTCAGATTGTCAGGAGAGCTTTTTATCCTTAAAGTCACCATAAATGCATCTGAACTAATCATTTCTAATATGTATGGGCTTAATCTTGATGATCCTGAAAACTTTCATGGGATATTTTTTCCTAAATTATATCCCTACCGTGATTTCTGGGGAATTTAATGAGGTGTTTGGTGCTTTGGTGGACCAATCTCGGCTTCAGGAGCATAAGCCAACTAAAACTAGAATGGCTCTGAAGTTGCCCTTTAAGAGCTGGGATTATGTGCAATCTGGTGATTTACCCATCCAATGGGTAGGGACTGGTCATACTTTTCTCTGGTACATGGTTCCTATTCCCGTATCGGTTTCTTTTTGATTTCCAGTGAGTTGGTTAATTCTGTAATTGACGCCTCTATTAATACAATTGCTCTGTCTGATCATGCCCCTATAACTCTTCAAATAGCAACAAGGGTGAGAAACAGCCATGTAGATTAGAACTGCACTTTTATTAGATCTTCACTTTTATTAGATCTGCACTTCAAAAATTTTATTCAAAAAAGAAATTGGTCTGTTCCTGAAGACAAACAAATCCTCAACATCTTCTAGCAACCTACTGTGGGAGACACTCAAGACCTATTTGAGGTGTAGAATTATAAGCTTTGTGTCTACCAAGAAGAGGGAACATGGATACAACATGATAGCCCTTGAGGAAAAAAAGCAAAATAGCTTGAGATTTGTCTATGCCACACCCCTTCTCCATATGCGCTATGATCCTGACCTCAATAAGCTGCACTCGGTGCTGGCTGAATTCGCCCTATTTGACTTAGGTAGGACTTCTGGGAAACAGGTGAAAAACTAGCAAGTTGTTGGCACACTGCCTAAGACAAAAGACTTCTGCGTGTAGAATCCTGGCCATCCACGAACAATATGTCGAATTATGTACATCACCTAAGGATATTAATAAAGAGTTCTATAAAGAGCTGCACAAATTGGACACAAACCCGTTCACAAATGCTTTGGATCAATTTTTCAAAAAATATGTCATTACTGCAAATTACTACAGCCCAGCATCGAAAACTTGACATGCCCCTAACTGAGGTGGAGTTAACTGAGGCAATTAAGAATATGAAAGTGGGGAAAGACAGCAGGTCAGATGGCTTCCGTGCTGAATTCTATAGACACTTCCTTGAACTCCAGTCTGACAAGATGCTTAAAATGTTTAATGATTCACTCCTAGAGGGCATCCTTCCACTACACTGAGGGAAACCCTAATATCAATTCTTCCAAAGCCAGGACAGGATGCCACACTATGTTCCAATTACAGGCCAATTTCACTTATTAATAGTGATGTCAAAATATTGGCAAAAGTTCTGGCGATGAGACTGGAGAAGGTTTTGGGTTCTATCATACACCCAAATCAAGTTGGGATTGTTGGAGGCCACCATGGCTCTGATAACCTTTGACAACTCATTGCTATTAGAACAGTGAAATATGATGACTCCAAATGACAATGCATATTAGTCTGAGGTGCAGAAACGGTTTTTTGATAGAGTGAGCTGGAGGTATATGTTTTATACCCCAGAAAAATGTGGATTTGGACCTGTAACTGTGGATTTGGCCTGTAACTGGATCCAACTGTTGTTTTATCAACCTGTGACATTCCCCAGGGTACAGTCTGGACTGCTGGACAGTTGTGTCCCCTTAATTCTCCAACCTGAAGTGCCTTTTACACTGCTTCACTGTGAGAGCTATCACTTCTGGTCTGCTCGCACACAGCCTCCAGCATGTAATCACTCCTAGCCATATTGCATGAGTGCTAAAGCCAGCCACTCATGAATTACATTACAGGGCAACACCAGCAACTTTTCAGTCCCCGCCCTTCCCCCAGAAATGTATGTCTTGTACTGCCCAGCCCCTCCTGGACAATACAAGCTCATATAAAGTCCATTATTTCATTAATAGAAAATGATATGCACAAATCTTGTTATCCCAAATGAAGTTTCCCAAATACTTCAATCCAAGCACACTGATTTACATAAAACACTAAAACAAGCTTATTAACTACAGAAAGATTTTAAATTATTACAAGTTTATTTATTTCATGTATGCAATCTGGTCAAGCCAAGCCATAGTGTTCTTATCAACAATGTTCAAAGCACAAAGACTTTCAGTAAGTTCAGTCATTTTGCAGTCCTCAACGAAGTGTGTCATGGTTTGTGGCTGTCCATATTGACACAGTGGACTGCCTCTAAAATGCGAAATTCTGCTGCAGCACAAATTTCATATCTGGTACAAAACCGGTTCAGAAGGCTCCATTTGCGGTAAATCAAACCCAGGTTCATGATGAATGGGATCCGAGGTGAGATAATTATTTGTCACTTTCTATACGGACCATGAAGCTTGCCACACATCCTCTACTGTAAATCCCTCACCCAGTTAACTTATCCACAGCAGGCACCGTGAGGGCAGACAACCATGTGATGGATTAAACAAGTCTTTAGTTAATGGTAGATGTGGTATATCATGCAATTGCATCACGGGCTTTGCTTCGCTTTCCTCTCTGTGAAAACTGGGTGGAACAATATTGCAAAGAACCGGTAACCCTGGCAGAGGCGTAGATTTAAGTGTGCCTGAAATAATAATACATGCTGGAATTAAGTTGTATGTCAAACCTCCTTGTGTGAGATGAGCAAGCTCCTACTGGAGTGCAGTACTCCACAGCCGAGTAACAAAGTGCCAAGGCTGAAGTGTGTAATGTTTGGGCACTGCCACCCCATGTCGTTCCAACCAGTTTTCCAAGCAGGATGTTGAACATTTTGACGTTAGTCGCTGTCTTTGTACGATGGTCATGATATGTGAGAGTTCTATCCAACGTGATGCCTAGATAGGCTGCGTGTGAATCATGCTTTATTCGCTGATCATGGAGGACTGTGTTCGGCTCTCTGCCTGTTTCTGCAGGTTGTAAGTGGAGGACACTCAACACAGTCTTACTTCCACTTGGTGTCAGGTGCCATCAATGACAATAATCAGCTATAGCCACCATATGTGCTTTCAAAACACTCTCAAGTATGTCAAAGGAATACAAGTAATGAGGCATAAAAGTCAGAATTAGTTACAAAGAAATATCAGGTAAGAACGCAATACCAAACTTAAGCTAAAGTGAATTCAAAGCAAAAGGTCTCTCTCACCACATGTTCTAATAGTCTTACAAGCTAAATCTTTCAGCCAGGATCCCTCCCCAGTCCAATGATGCTTCCTTTATCCCTCAAGTGTCGTTGATGCTGTCAGTAGAGAGCAAGGGAGCAAGAAATTAGAGCATTTGTTCCCCATTATTTATACTTTTTCCTCTTCTTTGAAAATCATCTCCATCTGGGGTTCAGCAGGCAGAAGGTCTGTGGGGAGGGGAATCTGCAGCTGTTTCTTTGCTCAGATGTAAATTTCTCACTCACACCCTCTTTCCTATCAAAGAGTAGCCACTTAATCAGGTGATGGCCCATTTGATTTCATTGACACCTTGCTTAGGTGTCAGTTTGCTTTTTTTCTCTGAGGAACTGGTTTGTGGCTGTTTTTGCAGACTTGAAATATGTCTCATTTATGTCATACAGTAGAATCTTATAATTTTACATGCAGGGTTGCTACACACATTTTACAAGGACAATAATGGTCAGTAAATTTATGAGTTTTCAACTGATATTTCACAAGGCATAATTTGTACAAAATGTATCATAGTCTTGAAAAAGGGGTGAAGATACAGTACAGACTGTCACACGTCCAACCTCTTGCATCACAACCAACAATGTGACGTATACAATGTTATAGAACACCCCAGAGCAGAGGAAAAGGAGCAGGCTTAGGCACTCATTCACATTTCCTCTGTTCCTATGCACAGCACAGGTTTGTGGGGGTGGGTGATAGACGATGGCTTGGTTCCTCCCAATCTCTGGTGACATAGTGGGCCTCAGTGTGAGAAAGATTTGTCAGCCATTACACTTTACTGCCGCAGCCCAGAATAGCTGGAGCAAAGCATGCTCTGGCCACATCCTTGCTAACCCTTGACATGTCCTTGCCCAACCTGAGCCGTGACCCTCTGCCAGGAACTGTGAGGGGGCAGGGTAAAGCCATTCCACTGAGGTATTCCATTTACAGCTAGTCATTGCCAGCAGAGCAGGCTGTAGGGGGCCGCAGGGAATTGATGAATCAGGACCCCAGTTTTTAATGAGCTACCCTGATTTTCCTCTGACTGCCACTGCCCCCCATTTCAGGCATTCCCAGGCAGTGGCTGGTAGGACAGCCTTCTGGCTACCTACTGCAGCTCTCATTCCATCCCTGCTCCCACATGCTGTAGGAATGCCTCAGGAAATGTACAGAATGCAAGGGCTGAAGAGCCAGCACATGCTCTGAGCGTTAGTCAGACCAGACAGTCAACTGCTCAGCAGCATAAGAAAAGTTTCCCCCCGGTAATGGCCCAGTGGCGGGGAAGGAAAAGAGGTGGGGTGCTTAGAAGAAGTCAAGGTGACCTAGGGCTCCAAGGAGAGACAAAAGAACACTGTGGAGAGCAAGGAAAGACCTGAAAACAGAACAGAAAGAGCTGAACACTGAGCGGGCAGGGTTGCCAACTCTTGCATGTCATGTGATTTTGGCCCCCGCTGTAGGTCGTCTCACTAAGTTGGAAAAAAGCTTCAGCCTTTGTGCCATTTTGAGGGACCAATTCTCCACAATGCCCTTCAGCGTAGTGGAAAGTGTACTGAGTCTTAAGCCCAAAACCCATGAGTTCTATGCAAGCTCTTGCACTGACTGCTTTTTACACAGGGTCTTTCGCAACCTTGATTGTGAACCAGGGATTCACATCTTTTGATTCACCAATTAACAGATAAGGCCATTTCAAACACAGCTGGGATGAGAACTCAGCTCTCTACTATAACAGAGCAATCTCCCATTGATGTTGTCATCCAGCCTTTCAGGAGGCCCACGTCAAATTGGGTACTTGTATCACCCCCACTAATGCAATGTGGCTGTGTGTCACCCTTTAGGTACACAGAAACTCTCACCTGTAGGTCACCAGTTTGAATCCTGCCCAGCACAGCAGGCATCAGAAGTTATTACCTTCAAAAAGATGTTTGGTGGTCCATATAGGACTCAAGTTTGGCCAGTTCCAGCTCCCATATCACAAACTCACCCTCAGGCTTTGCACTAGAATGTAAAGTTTTTAGGTCAGAGATTATCTCCTACTTCATTTTTGTACTGCACCTAGCACAATGGGGCCCCAACCTCAATTGACTCCTCTAGCATTAGCTCCGGCTGCAGAGCCAAGACTGTCTTACTTGCTATACATGTAAAGAGTGGATAACATTGTCTCACACACATTAGAATTGAAGAGGGTACAGGAGGAGTTCAAAAGTCTTAAAAATAGACCAAAAACAAGTGTGGGTATTTTAAAATCTCATTTTGGGGAGTGGGAAGAGGTCTGATTTTTGAACAGCTGGGGTTGCCATACTGGGCTGGGAGGAGGAAGATAAGGAAAGTAACTCGGAAATAAAGGGATAAGAGACTGTGGAACAGGAAAGAAGGAAAAGAACTGGTCCCAAAAAAAAGGAAGATAATAGGCAAGGACAGAAAGAACAATGTGGCAGGGGGAGAAAGTGGAGACAGAACAGAAAAGGGCGGAAAGAGGAGATGCAAATAAATAAATTGGAGAACTGGGCTATAGACAACAAAATGAAATTCAACAAAGATAAATGTAAGGGGCTACACTTAAGGAAGAAAAACCAAATGCACAAGTACAAAATGGGAGGAAACTGGCTTGGCAGCAGCACTGCTAAGAAGGATCTGGGAGTTGCAATGGGTCTCAACCTCAACATGAGTCAGCAATGTGATGCTGTTCCAAAAAAAGCAAATTAAATTTGGGGTTGCATTATGTGACATTATCTGATTAAAATATGACAATATAGATCATTGTTGCAACCAATGTTATATACTTGCAACAAATCTTCCACAAAATGTGGCATGTAAGATGTCCATGGAAAGGTTATGATTTGCTGAATATGATTATTCTACTTGTATGCATGTATCATTTTTGTATTTGAAGTTATGAGTATTAGCTCTATACCTGGATTTTAAGTGTTTGCTCCTGGGGTAACGACCACAAGATAAGAAAAGGAGTACTTGTGGCACCTTAGAGACTAACCAATTTATTTGAGCATAAGCTTTCGTGAGCTACAGCTCACTTCATAGCTCACAAAAGCTTATGCTCAAATAAATTGGTTAGTCTCTAAGGTGCCACAAGTCCTCCTTTTCTTTTTGTAAATACAGACTAACACGGCTGTTACTCTGAAACCGACCACAAGACAGTTAGCCTGCACATCTTGAAGGAACTATTCAAGTAGAATGGCCCATTAAAGGACCCTTAGTTCACAATGGAAGACACCTCTCTACTCTTAATGGACTTTCCTGCTATGACTAAGAGATATGCGGGAACATGTGACTTGCCCATGTAACTCCAAACTCCATCTTTTGCCTGTAATTTTCCACTAGCTGTGCTGAGGGCTTTGTTTGAAACAATTGGTGTCCCTCCACATGGCAGAAGCTATAAAAGTCCCTGGAAACACCTCCATTTTGCCTCTTTCCTGCTCAAACCTCTGGACTATGGACTTATGGGAGCATTCTAACCAAGGGACTGAGGTCCTTCCAAGCAACCAGAGACTTATCAAGCCAGCAGTTTATTGGATCACGGATACAAGTCTGAACCAAGAACTTTGCAATTACTGTATGTATTTGATTCCTTTAACTGATTTTTAACTCTCACCTTTCTTTCTTTTTATGAATAAACCTTTAGATTTTAGATACGAAAAGACTGCAATCAGCGTGATTTTTGGGTAAGATCTGAGTTGTATATTGACCTGGGTATGTGGCTGGTCCTTTGGGATCAGAAGAACCTTTTATTTGAGGAGATTGGTTTTAAAGAACCACTCATCTGTAAGTTTAGTGGTTTTGGTGGTGATACAAGGACTGGGATGCCCAAGGAAATTGCATTTATGACTTCCTGTTAGCAAGTGTGGTGAAACAGAAGTTTACTTTTTTTGCTGGATTGGTATAGATCGTAAGAGATAACCTCTAGTTTTGGGGTGTGGCCACCCTATTTCTCAGCAGTTTGTCCTGAATTTGGTATTCCCAGTTGTGACCTGGAGCCGGTTTGCACTGGTTCGCTAGAACCGTTGGTAAATTTAGAAGGCCTTTTAGAACCAGTTGTTCCATGAGGCACAACCGGTTCTAAAAGGGCTTCTAAATTTAACCGGCCAAAAGTGGCGCCTTAGGCACCGACTCCATGGGTGCTCCAGCCCTGGAGCACCCAAGGGGAAAATTTGGCGGGTGCAGAGCACCCACTGGCAGCTCCTGGCCCACCTCCACTCCGCCTCCGCCTCCTCCCCTGAATGCGCAGCCCCGCCCTGCTTCTCCGCTCCCCTGGCTTCCTGCGAATCAGCTGTTTGCATGGGAAGCTGGGGCAGGCTGAGAAGCAGGCCGCGTTTTCCCGCTCAGGCCCAGGGAGTCGGAGGTGAGCTGGAGCGACAGGGGAGGGCACGAGGAGGGCCGCCCACACCGCAGCAGGTAACCCGCGGGGGTGGGGGCCACGCAGGGGAACCGCTCCTCGCCCCAGTTCACCTCCGCCACACTCAGCCTGAGCGGGAAGCCGCCGCCTGCTTCTCAGCCCTCCCAGGCTTCCCGCTGAACAGCTGATTTGTGGGAAGCGGGGTGGGGTGGGGGAGAAGCAGAGCGGGGCGGCACGTTCAGCAGAGGAGGCGGAGTGGAGGTGAGGTGAGCTGGGGCTGGGCGCGGGGCAGGGAGCTGCCGGTGGGTGCTCTGCACCCACCAAATTTTCCCCATGGGTGCTCCAGCCCCGGAGCACCCAGGGAGTCAGCACCTAAGACACCACTTTTGATGTGATCAGTGGGAGAGCGGCCGCTCCCCCTGCTCCCCCCCAGCTACGCTCCCCCGCCCCTAGGAGCCAGAGGGACCTGCCAGATGCTTCCTGGGAGCTGCCCCAGGTAAGCACCTCCGGGATTCCCCACCTCACCCCCCTGGCAGGTGCCTCTGGCTCTTAGGGGTGGGCACCCACTACATGGCCCATGAGACCCTCCTGCCCGGTTCTGGGGGCAGTCAGGGGACAGGGAAGGGGGGTGGATGGGGCAGGGGTCCAGGGGGGGCATCAAGGAACACGGGGGGGTTGGATGGGGCAGGAGTCCCGGGGGGTAGGGGTGGGCAACGACCCCCTCGTGGGGTGAGGAGGGAACCCGTTGTTAAGATTTTGGCAGCTCATCACTGGCTGTGATCCACAAAGGCACTGTTATACATGAACAGAGGCATAGCATGCAAGTCACAGGAGGGGATAGCACCACTCTACTCAGTGCTGGTTAGCCCTCAGCTGGAGTACTGTGTCCAATTTTGGTCACCAGTGTGTAGAAAAGATGTAGAGAAACTGGAAAGGATCCAGAGGCAAGCAACAAAAATGATCAATGGATGGAATGCAAACCATATGAGCAAAGTTTGAAGGAACTGGGTGTGTTTAGTTTGGAAAAGTGTAGATTAAGGGGGGACATGATAGCAGTCTTCAACTACTTGAAAGGCTGTCATAAGAAAGATTGAGAAAAATTGTTCTCTTGTCACAGAGGGCAGGACAAGAGGCAAGGGTTCAAACTACTGCAGAGCAGATTTAGATTTTATTGCAGGGCACAGGCACCAGCTTCCAACTTTCCAAAGGGGGGCTCAACCCCCATTCAGCCGCAGGCCCCCCCACTCCACCCCTTCCTCCAAGCCCCCACCCCGCCTCGCCTCTTCCTCACCCACTTCTGCCCCCTCCCCCGAGCGTGCCCTGTCTCCCCACTTCTCCTCCTCCCTCCCAGCACCTCCTGCACACCATGGAACAGCTGATCCTGGTGGGAGGGAGGCACTGGGAGGAAGGGGGAAGAGTTGATTGGCAGGGCCGCTGGTGGGTGGGAGGTGCTGGGGGGCTGCGGGAGGGAGGGAGAGAGGGGAGCCTGGCTGCTGGTGGGTGCTAAGCACCCACTAATTTTTTTCTGTGGGTTCTCCAGCCTTGGAGCACCCACAGAGTTGGCACCTATGTCTCAGGGAAAACTTCCTAACTGTAAGAACCGTAGGACAATGGAACAAACTGCCTAGGAAGGTTGTGGAAGACCCGTCACTGGAAGTTTTCAAAAAGAGGCTGGATAACCAGCTGTCTTGGAAGGTTTCGACACAACAAATCCTGCATCTTGGCATGGGGTTAGACTAGATGACCCTTGTGGTCCCTTCTAACCCTATGGTTCCATGATTCTAAGTGGGAACTGAGTGATCAAACCAGGGAGGGAGCTAGTGGGGAGAGACTTGGGAGCAGGGATGACACAAACCAAGGGCTTGTAGGAGCTCAGTTTTTCCCATACCAGATTAATTAGCAACAGCATGGCAGGAGGAGGGAGAGGAGCCAACCACAGTGCTGCCGGAAGTGTCTCCTCCATTCCTTCTCAGAGTGCTGGCTGTCTCATCCCAGCCTGCCTGCCTGCCGGGAATGCTCTTCCCTCTTCAGAAACGGCAGGGCTGCTCACAGCTGACTCCTTTTTCTTGTGGCGGTGGAATTGTGTCTGCTTCTGAGCTTCTTCGTTCGGTGTGGAATGTCTCTGGTGCCACAATCCAGCCAGAAAGCATGCTGCTATTTCTCTCAGCAGCTTGTGCTGCCTTTTGAAAAAGGTGCCGAGTAATAATGAGTGTGAGGCTTATTTAGAGTCTGAGCCCTTGGAAAAAGATATTGGTATATAGACAACGTTGCAACATTTCCCCTTTTTGAAATGAAGAGGGGAATTAGGATACTGAATTCTAATCAGTTCCCTGAGTTTAATGGACTTTTAAGCAATACAGTGTTCATAAACACACCACGTTTTCATTAAAAACCTAGAAAGATAAAATCAACATGACACACATGAAATTGATTATAAAATCTGGCTTGCAGATCTCAAAATGTAATTGTGAACAGGGAATCAATATCGAATTGATGTGTTTCCAGTGGGGTCTGCAAGTGCTCAGTTTTTGACTGTACACTTTTTAACATTTTTATTACTGACCTGGAAGAAAACATAAAATCATCACTGAGAAAGATTGCAGATGACATAAAAACTGGGAGAGTGGTAAATAAGGAAGAGGACAGGTTGTTGATTCAGAGTTATCAGGATCAGTTGATTAGCTGAGTACCAGCAAACAGTATTTAATTCAGATAAATGTAAATGTATGCATCTAGAAACAAAGAACATAGGCCATACTTACAGAATGGTGGACTCTATCATGGGAAGAAGCATGTCTGAAAAAGATTTGGGGAGTCATGGTGGATAATCAGTTGAACATGAGCTCCCAGGGTGTCCAAAAATGCTAATACAATCCTTGCATGCATAAACCAGGGAATCTCAAGTAGCAGAAAAATTATTTTATGTCTGTATTTGGCACTGCTATAACGCTGCTGGAACCCTGTGTCCAGTTCCGATTACCACAATTCAAGAAGGATGTTGATAAATTGGATAGGGTTCAGAGAAGAGCAACAAGAATGATTAAAGGATTAGAAAACCTGTCTTAAAGTGATAGACTCAAAGAGCTCAATCTATTTTGCCTAACAAGGAGAAGGTTAAAAGGTGACTTGATCACAGTCTGTAAGAACCTACACGGGGAACAAAATATTTAATAATGGGCTCTTCAGCCTAACAGAGAAAAGTATAACATGAGCCTATGGCTGGAAGTTGAAAGTAGGTGTAATTTTTTAACTGTGAGAGTAGTAAACCCTTAGAATATCTTGCCATGAGTTATGATGAATTCTTCATCACGGGCAATTTTTAAATTGAGACTGGATGTTTTTCTAAAAGTTATGCTCTTGGAACTATTTTGGGGAAGTTCTATGCCCTGTGCTGTACAGGTTGGACTGGATGATCCCAAAGGTCTTGTCTGGCCTTGGAATCTATGAATCAATGAACTAAGCGACACTGTAGATTGGGAAGCATTATCATCCACATTCCGCACAAAAAGTTTAAATGATTTACACAAAACATCTATGACAGAGACAGAAACTGAACTGGTGCCTTAACCACAGGGCCATGCTAGACGTCTCAGCTGTGTGGCAGGATGTATGTTTTGAAAAGTGAGGGACATTGGAAAAAGATTTGTAAAGCCTATTTCTAGGCACTGTGACCCTAATTCAGAAAAGTACTTAAGCAAGTTTGAGCATTTTAGTCATTCTATTGATTTCATAGGCTCAACGTTAGACACCTGCTTAAGTATATTGCTGAACTGGGGCCTATGTAGCCACACCCAAGAGTGTTATAAATTAGAATAGCAGGAATAAATGTATTTTACTGCCTATCACCAATATTGTCTCACCGTTTCCTTGTACTCCCCCCTTCTGTCTGTATCTATCTCTTGTCTCTTGTTTTATACATGCATTATAAACTCTTTGAAGCAGGGACTGTCTTTGTATTCTGTTTGTGCAGTGCCTAGGTTCTGGTCCATGACTAGGGCTCCTAGAGTAATACAAATCATACAGTAATACAAATAATAAATAATCAAATAAGAATTTTCTGATTCAGCTTTTACCTGGGGGCATCCCAGCAGAAGAGGGAATTGTAGAGAATGTCAGGGAAAAATCACGGCAGTGCCGGAGCAGCATTCAAAAAGACTATATTTTAAAAGACCAGACTAACATTGCTACTTCAGCTATTCAAGAAAAAAATCCATTCCAATGTAGTGCTGTAAACATCTCTCTGGTAATCCAATTTAAGTGTACTGTTCTGAAAGGCATGGAAATTTATTAATCAGACAATAGGTAGCCAATCTTGGGGCCCACATGATGCCACTGATTTTTAAGGAGAACACTCTCTCAGTGGTTTCAATGGGAGCGCTGTGCATAGAACCGTGACAGAATATGGTCCATTGGGATTAACACCATGTTACAAGATTGATATTAAACTCTGCGAGACGGAAAGGGAATCACATCTCCAGAGGAAGAAACAAAGCTGAAGAGATGCTGCCCTTGCAACTATTCGCCTTTTCTGCCATTTGTCATCATACAAAAGCTGATTGAATGCTCTATGTTTCACTTCATTGCATTGGAAAGTGTAATTAGGTCTGTCATTAGAAACACAAAAGGATTTTATGTTGCCTTTACCATCTGTTTAATCTATTTGAAGCCCCTTACACAAAGAAGTCATAAACTTTTACACCATTAAAATGCATGTTACTATTTCTGAAAAGAACTTCTAAAGGAAATTCAAAAGAAATGTGTCTGGTTCCTCAAATGGTATGGTTTTACTGGGTTCGGCTTGGCAGGTGCTAATAGACAAATGTACAAATGCTGTTACTGCAAGAGAATTTTGAGAGATTTAAAGTGACTCAGTTCCCCAAGACAACAAAACACAGTTTACCAATTGTAATGGATAATGAGTAGTTCGCTTTGCCTGCCCAGCTGTGTTATATGTCCTTGCCAAAGCGGTGGGCTAGAAGTCTCAAGTGATCAGTTTGTTCCAACTCAACACTCTATAAAGTTCTAGGAATCCTCTCTGGAAGCCCCTCTTCACAAGCAGACCATTTCAACAGAAAATGAAAGATCATTAGGAATTTCCTTCGCCAACACAATTACAAAGTCTCTTTATTCTGTCGTTATCTTGGCCTGCTTTCCTATTGGTTGTGTGGAAGGAGGGTGAGAAAACACAAAGGATTACAGATAAGCTTCAGTTTTCCCTTTGATTAAACAATACTTGACATTCTTTTTTTATCTGAAGCCAAACAAATTGGAGCTGGGATCTACTGAACCCATGTTGGCAGAGCTCGCTCATTTACTCCCATTATCTCTTTCAAAAATAAGACACTGGTGGCATAAATTAATGGCATCATTGACATTTTCAGAAGTGAACTGGAAACTAACTGCAGCTTCCCCCTTATTAAGTGGACAATATTCAGTTCTGCCCTCTTTAATCTTGCTAAGGATTAATAATTTCTCTGTATTTTTCCCTGCTGCAATTTTCTTAGTATATTTTAAACCTACATAGGTCATTATTATTAATGCTTTATTGGGATGCTAAGACTGTCCTCTGCCCCTTCCCCACAAACAAGATACAGGTAAACACCATCCTGTGTTGAGACCAGCTCAGTAACAGGAAAGATGCCTTCTCTGAATGCTCCATTAGTCTAGCCCGACGTATAGATCAAGCAGCTACCTCTAACTACATGATAATTGTGGTTGTGACAGGATCTATTCTACCAGATGACTGGGCATCGGCAGTGCTCAGAGAAGGAAGAAATAAGTGAGGGGATCTGCTGTAATACTGCAGTGTAGACATGGGCTGGGGACCCTTAGCACGTAAGCACTGTAGAGCAAGTCCAGTAAGATCTTCTTGTTAACTATTCACTTCTCTCAGGTTTTATTTCATTTTAACATACTGGCTTTGTCCACATGACAAAATTGCACTGATTTGAATATCTGTTTTATGTGCTTATATGGCCCCTGTTACCATAGTACCTGACTGCCTCACAATCAGGCTAGCAGGAGAAAGAAGAACAACTAATGTTAGCAAATGAATGAAATAAGAACCTTGAACAATACAGATTACATGGCTTAATGGTCACTTACTTACAAAAGGCCCAATCCTGAAGTCCTTATCCAGGCAAAACTCCATTTGAATTTAGGATCAGCCCCGTATCATTTTGTCCTAATCTGTGCTCCAGGCACTAATTAAATGCCCAAGAACAATCTAGCTGTATAGTGCTGATATTGATTGTCATATAATTGATTCTAAAAACATGCAGAATTATTATTAACAAATCACCAGCTGTATACTGGTTCCTTTGCAGTTAAGCATGAAGACAGGGTCCCTACTCTGGAGAATTTACAGAGCTTAATGCATCAGGTTTAAAGCATAAGCCACATCCTTCAGTTTATGTTCACTGAAACCATCTTTTCCCATGTGCTACAAATTAATTCTAATTTGTATTCCCAGAAGATTACAGCTGATGCAAACAGAATACTATCCAAATAATATTTTGTTTTGTTTCAGCATTTGCCAATATGAAATTACAATTATTTCACAATCAAACTTAGTTATTAACCTTAATAAAACAATCCTCAAGCTGGAGCAGCAATAAGATTGCAAAACAGTTACCATTCTAAACTCTTACTTTCAGACACTCAGAACTTTCTAAAACTTCCACCTTTGGGTCTAAAATTGTCCAGGCTTTGGTTTCTGCCTTGGCCTCAATCACTTTTTCACAATAGATATGGTCTGAGGGAAGATTTGTACAGGGCTGGCCCAGACTTGGTATACACATCGT
Organism: Lepidochelys kempii; assembly: GCF_965140285.1. Taxonomy (NCBI): domain Eukaryota; kingdom Metazoa; phylum Chordata; order Testudines; family Cheloniidae; genus Lepidochelys; species Lepidochelys kempii. Next base: position 64,973,883 of record NC_136382.1, read on the forward strand.
ATACCCTGGTGGCAGTCTCTCTCCCATCTTCACCAATGCTTGCATAGTATCAGCTGTATTTGGTACAGTTTTTTTAAGTGGCTTGCAAAGAGGTTTGGGATTTGTTTGTTTTTTTTAAAGGGGTGGCTGTCACCTTTTCCACTTTTCTTTATGATGTATAAAAATAGCCCTGAAAAGTTTGTTTACTTGCTTCTTTTAAAGCAGGGTGAGGGTGGGGGGAATGGTTGCTTGTTTTTTACCTTAGGGCTCATCTACACTGATATAGTTAAAGTGGTACAACCCTCAGCTGTGGATGCAATTATACTGGTATGCTTATTCCCATAAGTGACCTAAGCACCTTTATACTGGTATATCTGTGTCCATGCTAAGGGACTGCATTACTTTAATAGTTTTTAAACCCATATTGTTATAGAGGTACAAACACTGTGTAGACCAGCTTTCAGTAATATCCTGAATGTCAGTTTTGTGGTATCTTCTCCTTGGTATCTTAGAGAGATCTTTTGTGTATTTTCACATCTTACTTGAAAGAGCCAGGCTGATGAATCTTCAACAAAGTCATCCTCTCTTCAAAGAATTAATTAGTCCTTGGCATTAAATAGGTGCTGTTAACAAAATCAACATGGGGAATAGATGGCCAGCCCTCTGTGGAGAAAGAGGTGGTTAGGGACTATTTAGAAAAGCTGGACGTGCACAAGACCATGGGGCCGGACGAGTTGCATCCGAGAGTGCTAAAGGAATTGGCGGCTGTCATTGCAGAGCCATTGGCCATTATCTTTGAAAACTCGTGGCGAACGGGGGAAGTCCCGGATGACTGGAAAAAGGCTAATGTAGTGCCAATCTTTAAAAAAGGGAAGAAGGAGGATCCTGGGAACTACAGGCCAGTCAGCCTCACCTCATTCCCCGGAAAAATCATGGAGCAGGTCCTCAAAGAATCAATCCTGAAGCACTTACATGAGAGGAAAGTGATCAGGAACAGTCAGCATGGATTCACCAAGGGAAGGTCATGCCTGACTAATCTAATCGCCTTCTATGATGAGATTACTGGTTCTGTGGATGAAGGGAAAGCAGTGGATGTATTGTTTCTTGACTTTAGCAAAGCTTTTGACACGGTCTCCCACAGTATTCTTGTCAGCAAGTTAAAGAAGTATGGGCTGGATGAATGCACTATAAGGTGGGTAGAAAGTTGGCTAGATTGTCGGGCTCAATGGGTAGTGATCAATGGCTCCATGTCTAGTTGGCAGCTGGTGTCAAGTGGAGTGCCCCAGGGGTCGGTCCTGGGGCCGGTTTTGTTCAATAACTTCATAAATGATCTGGAGGATGGTGTGGATTGCACTCTCAGCAAATTTGCGGATGATACTAAACTGGGAGGAGTGGTAGATACGCTGGAGGGCAGGGATAGGATACAGAGGGACCTAGACAAATTGGAGGATTGGGCCAAAAGAAATCTGATGAGGTTCAGTAAGGATAAGTGCAGGGTCCTGCACTTAGGACGGAAGAACCCAATGCACAGCTACAGACTAGGGACCGAATGGCTAGGCAGCAGTTCTGCGGAAAAGGACCTGGGGTGACAGTGGACGAGAAGCTGGATATGAGTCAGCAGTGTGCCCTTGTTGCCAAGAAGGCCAATGGCATTTTGGGATGTATAAGTAGGGGCATAGCGAGCAGATCGAGGGACGTGATCGTCCCCCTCTATTCAACATTGGTGAGGCCTCATCTGGAGTACTGTGTCCAGTTTTGGGCCCCACACTACAAGAAGGATGTGGATAAATTGGAAAGAGTCCAGCGAAGGGCAACAAAAATGATTAGGGATCTGGAACACATGACTTATGAGGAGAGGCTGAGGGAACTGGGATTGTTTAGTCTGCAGAAGAGAAGAATGAGGGGGGATTTGATAGCTGCTTTCAACTACTTGAAGGGGGGTTCCAGAGAGGATGGTTCTAGACTATTCTCAGTGGTAGAAGAGGACAGGACAAGGAGTAATGGTCTCAAGTTGCAGTGGGGGAGGTATAGGTTGGATATTAGGAAAAACTTTTTCACTAGGAGGGTGGTGAAACACTGGAATGTGTTACCTAGGGAGGTGGTAGAATCTCCTTCCTTAGAATTTTTTAAGGTCAGGCTTGACAAAGCCCTGGCTGGGATGATTTAGTTGGGGATTGGTCCTGCTTTGAGCAGGGGGTTGGACTAGATGACCTCCTGAGTTCCCTTCCAACCCTGATATTCTATGATTCTATGATTCTAAATCAAATAGCAACCAAAAAGTTTTAAACAATCCTATTGCATACCCTCACCACTTTCAATTGCTCAGGCCTGCTCTACACTGCAGAGTTAGGTCGACACAAGGCAGCTTACATTGACATAAGAACATAAGAACGGCCATACTGGGTCAGACCAAAGGTCCATCAAGCCCAGTATCCTGTCCTCTGACAGTGGCCAATGGCAGGTGCCCCAAAGGGAATGAACAGACAGGTTATCATAAAGTGATCCATTCCCTGTCACCCAACCCCAGCTTCTGGCAAACAGAGGCTAGGAATACCATTCCTGCCCATCCTGGCTAATAGCCATTGATGGATCTATTTTCCATGAATCAACCGAGCTCCCTTTTGAAACCCCATTATAGTACTGGCCTTCACAACACCCTCTGGCAAGGTTCCAAAGGTTGACAGTGCTTCGTGTGAAAAAATACTTTCTTGTGTTCGTTTTAAACCTGCTACCTATTAATTTCATTTAGTGGTCCCTTGTTTTTGTGTTATGAGCAGGAGTAAATAACACTTCCTTATTTACTTTCTCTATACCACTCATGATTTTATAGACCTCTATCATATCCCCCCTTATTCGCCTCTTTCCAAGCTGAAAAGTCCCAGTCTTATTAATTTCTCCTCATACGGAAGCTGTTTCATAGGCCTAATAATTTTTGTTGCCCTTTTCTGAACCTTTTCCAATTCGAATATATCTTTTTTGAGATGGGGCGACCACATCTGCACGCAGCATTCAAGGTGTGGGCGTACCATTATATAGAGGCAATATGATATTTTCTGTCTTATTATCTATCCTTTTCTTGATGATTCCCAACATTCTGTTCACTTTTTTGACTGCCGCTGCAAATTGAGTGGATGATTTCAGAGAACTATCCACAATGACTCCAAGATCTCTTTCTTCAGAGGTAACAGCTAGTTTAGACCCCATCATTGTATATGTATAGTTGGGATTATGTTTTCCAATGTGCATTACTTTGCATTTATCAACATTAAATTTCATCTGCCATTTTGTTGCCCAATCACCCAGTGACCTAACTCTGTAAGTGTCTACACTAAAATGTCTCTCCCACCGACATAATTCACCCGCTACACTGACTTAATAACTTCACCTCCACAAGAAATATAGAATTTAGGTCGACGTAGTTAGATTGACACAGTGTCAGTGTAGGCACTGTGTTACTTACATTGACTTTAATGGTCTCCAGGAGGTGTCCCACAAAGCCGCACCTTGACCCTTCACAAGTTATTTTCCCTTTATATTAAGTTTTATTCAGTTATAAATGTGTCTGTTTGCTCCCCCCAAAACATTCCTCCATGCTCGGCCCCCCCAGGGCAGCACGCCCCGCTTTTTCAGCAAAACTGATTATTTATCCTGTTTGCTCTTGCCAAAGACCATGTGGCAATAAGAAGGATCTGGTGAGGGTCTGGCCTGCACCACCCTTTATGCCCTTGATTCAGAGCACAAGGAGAACTGCGCATGTGTGGACCAACACACACAGCTCACTAAAAATCTCCAGACTCAGGTGCATGGTGTGTATGCGTACCCATGTGTGGAATACATACAGGGACCATCACTTGAAGAACTTCTTGATTCCTAGCCTATGCACTATTTGACTGGCATCTTTTAAAAACATTTCTTGCTGCCCACACATTGATGCAGCACCAGTAACAAGAATTTCTACCTTCTCCTAAAAGCCAACTTCTCTGATATGATAAACTTTTGAGCACCTAAAAACCCCTGGTTGTCTGAAATATACATCTTTATAGACTTTATATCTGTATGAACCATAGATCACTTATGATTTACTGTCTCCTGAGCTCTTGTTATCCCATTTTTCTATTTATTAGGATCTGTCTACAATTCAACTATTGACATAGGCCCCAATCCAGCAAAATCTATGGCAAAAAGTCACTATGTAGGCACAGCTGTAGACCCATGTTCAGTGAACTACAGTATTGGAGCCCCAGTGAATGATCAGTGAGAGAATTGGTTCTGAATGTGATTGCACACAACATGGCTAATATTCAGCTAATAATCATGACAGCTAACAGTGTTCTACTCTGCCAGGAGCCAAGGTATGATCGTCTTCATGAAATACGATTGTCGTCCTGTTTATTTGCAAAGTAGACAAGATACTCCCTCCCCCACAACTCTGCCTGCATAAGCAAGCTTGGCTGGTCCTCCTTCCTCTCTACTCTGTGAATTAAACAAAGACTAGTTACTTACCCTACAGTAACTGAAAAGGGATGGGCAAGGAGATGGGCAAGGAGTGGGAAGGGACTGGACCATGTGTCATCTAATCCCTCACTAGGGTCTATAATTTCTCTGCACAAAACTTGACATGGAGATAAGATGACTCTTGGACCACATAACACTAGGCCTGGCACAGATGTTTGAAGTAACCCAAGAGCCATGTGTAGTGCAGAGAAATTATAGAAGCAGATAACACAATGAAGATTATCCTAAAATGCTCTTATTTGGATGGGCATTTACCTGAGATAATATTTGTTTATTTGTGTTCTGATTCGTGATGCTAAAGCAAGGCTGGGATCCCAAATGAGGAAGTTTTGAGCTCACATAATGAGCACACTTATTACACTAATCAGACTTTTTTTCTCATGCAGGTGCATAATAAAATCCACACATCATTAAGCTCTCTTTATGAGTTTTCTCTTTAAGAAGCCAAAACCCTCTGCTAGCACAATATAGAGTGTTTGATAGTTTGGTACTGTGTGCTGTAACTGCAATGAGATTAATATAACCTCAAATAGAAAACTGTACCGGGCACACAGAGAATTGCTCGTTAGTTTGCCTGAACATCAGCCTGTAATTCTACATTGTGTCAAAAATAGTACTGACAAAACATTCAAAATAAACGTCAGTGATTAAGACCAACTAAAATGCCACTTATGAATGTTACCTTCATTAGTGGATATGACTCATTGTTTTGCTGTTTTCAGAAGTGTAAAGCTGCATTAAAGCCCACAGAGATGACTGGTAGCATAACATCTTGCTAGTGTAACTAGCAGAGCTGGATTAGCAACTCAAGCACTGAAAATCAGAGAAACAACGAGGAGTCCTTGTGGCATCTTAGAGACTAACAAACGTATTTGGGCATAAGCTTTAGTGGGCTATGACCCACTGCACCTGATGAAGTGGGTTATAGTCCACAAAAGCTTATGCCCAAATAAATTTGTTAGTCTCTAAGGTGCCACGAGGACTCCTCGTTGTTTTTGCTGATACAGACTAACACGGCTACCCCTCTGAAACCTGAAAATCAGAGGTAAGTCTGAGTCAAAACCTTGGTTCTGATCACCTCAGTCCCTGGGGAGATTGGATCCAGATCTGAACTTCAGTAGGTCTGTTCTGTGGGATGTGTCCTGAGATCTTTACTCTGTTAAATTCCCATTGGCTTCCGTTGGATTTGGTCCGCTGAACTTTGCTGCTCCTTTCCAAGGCTAGTAAAGATGATGCATTCATCCCGTAGGACACGACAGTCACACTAAATACAAACCCAGCCATTCTTAAAAACCTTCCCTTTTTATTCCATGTATGTGAGGCAACGTTCAGGTCAGCTTTGGAGAAGAAGCTGTCTGCCATCATTTCTCAGCTGCAGAAGAACCGATGCAAAGATAAACAAAAAATGTTATTGAAATTGTCAATAAAAACTAAAATGGGAAAGCTCATCACCCAGAAATGCTGACTCTCCCCCTGCATGACTGTATGGTAAGCCAAGCAGTTTCAAGTTCTAACCAATCAGCCAGACAGAAAATAGGTGAGACAAAAGGTGGTTTCTCAATGCAACGTAAACCTGAGCTGCCAGCATATTCTACACCCAGACTTGGAAGTCCTGTTGGACAGATTTCCACCAATCACATATTTTGTCAAATAGAATCTTTTTACAACCATTTGAGTGGCTTGCAGAAGACAAAGCACATTGTTCCACACCTACTACCATTCAATCCCTACAAATGCAATAAAAATTGCTAGAATCCCAGGCACTCCAATTGCCTGCTCCAGCCTCACTAAAGATGCTTTCATTTTGCCAAATAAGCTCGAGAGTTGTAAATGTGCTTGCACAGAGAGGGGGGGAGGCAGTAGGGGGCGGGCAGCAGAGAGAAACGAGAAGAGGCATTTGAAACTGATAGCGTGTTCACTGAAAAGCAAGTTTTTCAAAGTTGTGCCCTGGTTTTTATATCTCCATATAAGAATTTAAAGCATTTTATGAAACAGGGAGGGATGGCAGTTTGGTATGAAAGCTGAGATAAGAAATGAGGATTAGGATAAAGACATAGAACAGGAAAGAAAGAGAGGTAAAGGAGACAAGAGGATAGGGCAGAGCAGGAGCCCAGCTTGCAAGAGATCATAAAGTGTTTATATTTCTGGGGTTATACTCATGTTCAGGGGAAAATGAAAAGACAGACTCAGGATATTTATTTGTTGTCTCTGTCTCATTCACAACAGCCAAATCTCCACTAGCTTGTTTTCTAACTCCAATGGACCTTCACCAAGGGTAACAGCATTTGGAGCGCTAGCGTATACAAGGCACCATGCCTGATTGTGTCTTAACCACTCTGTTGTCTAGATCAGCCATGAGCAAGGTTAGAAAACATTGATATCTAAATTGCCGGTGAACATCAACACTATGTCTGTACTAGTATTCCCACCAATGCACTGACGTTAACAAAGGTAGGAAATAATAGGGACAAACAGCCAGCATAAAACACAGTGAGCCAAATCCTGAAGCCCTTATTCAGGGCCAGACTGAGGCTGAACCACCCTCTATGTCAGTTGTTGCCAAACTGTGGACCACTGATGCTCCACAGAGTTCTTGCTCGTAGACTGAAGGTAGCCAGCTGATCAGAGGGTGCTGGTTCTCCTCCTTCTTTCCAGCTGCTAAATTGTGTGAAAAGTTGCCACAGGAACGTTGTGTGATCATGAATGGTAGAGATAGCCTGCACCACTGTGAATCAGAGGGCCAGAGGTCAAGAAGGATCCTTAGTTAAGGTTCTGATCCACCCTATGAAGCTCTTTGAGAATTTCTGCTTTATTTTATCCCTCCAAGTCAGCATGCAGGCCAACTGAGAAGGAATTGTGGACAAAGTTGCACTCCCACTGCCTATACGGCACCCTTTCTTTAGAGAAATCGAGGACTTCAGTTTCCAGGGCTGTGGTACACGTCTCACAAAAGAAGAAAAGAGCACCACGGAGGGCTCCAGGACAAGTTGCCTTGAGTCCTTTTGAATGGGAAGGGTGGTGGCTTTGATTAAACTAAAGGCGGTGAAGGTGACTAAAGTGAAAAAATGGCAGAGTAGTCATAAGTACTTCTCAGGGAGATGGGTGATGTCCTACCCCTCAGAGAGAGAGAGCATTTTGTATGAAAGGTTCTATCTCTAAATCTAATCTGCTTTATTTTGCACGTGTTATTTAGCCAACATTGTAAATCCAGTCAAAACTTGTATTCTCCTATGCTATTTCAGCATTTTCTCTTAACCTCTTTCTTTTTTGATCTTGAAATTCACCTGTATCAGCTTCATGTAATATTGTTAAATGTTCTTTTCTTACTGTGCAGTAATTATTCCCTCCCCCTTCTAGCTTTCCTCTTTGAAATTAAGTACTAACTGGTCAAATAATTTTGGATTAAAACATATATTGTACAGTCTAACAGCTGATCCCATGCCACTAACTGCAAGTGCTGCTGGTTGGTTCTGTATTGAAATAGTGTTTTAGCATTGTTCTCACTTTTCTCATCACATGGAAATGTAATCCTTTACTTAGGATTCATTCGTAATGTCTGTAATAACATCCAGAAGAAGATCATGCAACTATAGGTCTGTTTGTACTAACCGTAAATGCTAACAGTTAAAGTTAGAAAAAGCTTCGGGTAACCATCACCACAAGCACTATGGTTAAACTAAAAATATCACAATACAATTGGATGGGTGTTGATCACTGTGGTTTAGACAAGGTTTTTTCCTTTCTTGCTGGGTTTAAGGCAAAGGTCACTACAAAGTCAACTATTATTATGCCAAGTGAAGTCTAAACTCTACAAGGCCTCATGCTTTCTTACAAAAAACAAGTTCTAATTACCTTCGTTCTAATTACCTGGGGAAAGTTTATTCAATCCCAAGTCAAATAATTGACTAATGGGTTTTATTATTAACTATTACGACAACATATTATAAGGTTATTTATTATTATTTATTATTATTATTATTATTAAAACATTAGGGCATTACAGGGCATATTTCATGCTGTAGTCTTAATATGTCTCCGGAATATTATTCAGCACAAGTCCAAGTGTCTTAGTTAAGAAGGTATCTGTTAACTGAGCAATAACAGATGTGATGTGGGAGAATTGGCTGGCTGTTTCCGAGCATCTGGAGGAGTTGGGAGGGCGGGAGAGCTCATTTAGCTATTATAATCCACGTGAAACAGAGAACAGATATATAAAGTAATTGTTTTATCCTGTGTTTCTTCTTCCTGCGTATGCTGCATCTGGGTGGCACTGCTGTGTATTTTCATTCATAAGGACCAACTTTTTGTTTGAATCTAAAATTGTGAAACTTGAATGCCTGAAGATGGGCACCGAAAATCCATATTTATGCTGCAGATGTGCCAACCACCTGCTTCTGCTAAACTTGAGGCACCAAAGTTTCAGAATCTTGGTCATTGCTTTTAAGAGCTCAATATGTTTTTTAAATGTATATATTTTACATATACATGCACACGCATACACACGGAGTATAGAATCTGTGTCTTAGTGTCACTCAAACAATTCAAGGCTCTTGAAGCTTTAAAGAGCATTTAGAGTGGAGATGCATATGAGAAACGACTTGTTGATAAAATAAGATCAAAATCATTTCTGGTCATACTTTAAGCCAAGGTAACTTTAGAGCAGTGAAAATTGATAGTCTGCTCAAATCTTACTAGTCAACCATGCTGCACTAGATTTATGTTTTGGTGTCTATTAGTTCTTTAATTATTTTCACTTCAAGAATTGATGTGTGGAGATTTGATAGCTCTCTTGGGTTTTATAAATTACTCTAAAAGAATTTCTCCTCACAAATTTGTCAGTGTTCTTAATAAGTCACAAGCCTGAGTGCTTAGCTACATGATTCATGAATATTAACTGTTATTAAGAACTTACCACAACAAATATTAAAAGTTCAGTGTAGTAATCACAGCCTTTTATGCAGAAGCTTTGTTCATAATAACTGCCTTTGAAAAGGTCCCTGCTTCAGGTTAATGTCAGTGTTGACAGCGGGTGTTTCATTGCAGGCTGCTGATAATAACTTTTGACTAACCTCTAAGTAGCAGGGTATCTGTTTGAGGCATATCACAGTTAAGGTTACAAGAACTGCCAAATCCACCATCTTTTACTGAAACACATTTAACTCCAGGGAGGAAGTTGTTAGCATTTTCAAAAGAACCTAAGTGATCTAGGATCACAAATATCATCTGGGTGCAAGCAAACAATGTGTATTTTGATATGGCCGAATGTAAGGTCACATATCTAGGAACAAATACTGTAGACCATATGTACAGGATGGGAAGCAGGATGATCAACTGAACATGAGCTCCCAGTGACATGCTATGGCCAAAAGGGCTAATGGAATATTTGGATGCATAAACGGGAGAGTATAGAATAGCAGTAGGGAGGTTATATTGCCTTTGTATTTGGCAGTGTTGCAGCTGCTGCTGGACTACTGTCTCCAGTTCTGGTGTCCACAATTCAAGAAGGATGTTGATGAATTGCAGAGGGTTCAAAGAAGAGCCACGAGAATGATTAAAGGATTAGACAACATGCCTTATAGTGATAGACTCAAAGAGCTCAATCTGTTTAGCTTATTAATGAGAAGAATAAAGGGCAATTAGATCACAGCCCACAAGAATCTACATGGGGAACAGTAATGTCACATTGGAGGCCTCTTCAATCTAGCAGACAAAGGTGTAACTACATCCAATAGTTAGAAGTTGAAGCTAGACAAATTCAGACTAGAAATAAGGAGCAAATTTTTAACAATGAGGGTAATTAGCCATTGAAACAATTTACCAAGGCTTGTGGTGGACTCTCCATCACTGGAAAAATTTTTTTAAAAGTTGAGATTTTTTTCTAAAGGATATGCTCTAGTGAAAGCACATCTATTGTAGGAGGTCAAACTAAATGATCATCCTGGACTTAAAATCTAAGAATCTATTCCAAATTTTGGGTAGAAGGGTGATCGTGTGAGGAAAAAGTCATGCGGCCTTCCTGGTTCAGAAACTTCATGATACTTATCTGAAGCAATGCTGAGCCGCTTGGGGTTAGGAGTAATCCACTATTCACTGCTCTGTTATTCTTCTTCAAGAATGTTTTTGATGGAGCGTTTTGCTGAGTTGTTCATTCAGCATATCAGAGGGAAGGAAAAGTCTAAAGATGCACCTTGCACTGAAAGTACCATTTATGTTTTCACAATAAGGAGCTCTGCAGAATTCTTGCTTACCACAAGTGATGGGGGGAAAATAAATGTCTGAGATGCTTGCTGTCCATCTTAACTGTAATTATGTCTCAGCAGCAGAAAGGGGGGGGGGCACAAGCAGGGACGGGAAAGGCAGATCACAGAGTAAGAGTTGACCCCAGCCTTTACGCAAAGCATGAAGAGAGCTCAAACAGGAGCTTTTCTGAAGTGGAAACAAGTTTGGTTGATGCTTGTTTACTCTTTGTGTTTTGGGACCACTGTGCTTCTTGCTTCCTTCTGGGGCCAAGAGTGCTCAAATACCCACAAAAAAGGCTGCCTTTCTCACCCAGTCAGAGAGCAGAAGGATCACAGTAATCTTGTGCGGAAGTCTCTTCTACAGCACAGTCTCACAGGCCCAAAAGGAAAAGACAGTTCAAATAAGAACTGAAAAATTTAGCGGAGTCCCCTCTGCTCCAGTCATTTCTAATGCCACTACTGTTCCTGCACTATAGCAAGAGACTATTCTGGGGTGGGAGGAAATCCGGGCTACCGTTGCTGCTTCTTTTCTCCACGTATTACTTCCAGGTAGCCCTTGAGAAAACCTAGATTCCCTGTGCAACTAGTGTTGTTGTATCTCCTGCAGGGGGAATCAGTGAGGTAGTGGGAAATAACAGGAGCTGCAAATGCCAGGGACCAGGGCTTAGATTCTATGCTGATACTCTACTTCTGGAAGGAGATGAAATATTGTTTTATGTTCCATATCCGGTAGTTCTCGTATATTGATGTATCTTTGCTCTTACTTAGCACTTCTTGGTTTCTCCTAATTAAATAGCTATAAAGTTAAATTAAGATTATTTCCTAAACAGACAACCACCCCTGACAAATTAAAAGCACCAGCACAAACTGCTGGAAACTTATTTGTGGTCTAGAACAAAAGTGGTTTAGGAAAGGGAGCTATCAGTGGGGTATTTTCCTTGGGCAGCTTTGTACACACCAACGTGCAGGGCAACATAATTAGCAAAGATCGTTGTGAATGAAAATTGTTTCCAGAGGACTGTCTAAATTTGAAACAGTAGGTATATACTGAGCTTGAAGCCTTTGCTCCAGTTTCTAAATTAGTCTCTAAAGAATAAGAGATGGGTTAAGCAAGAGATGTTTTTATCTAGGTCTAATAAAACTAGGGCCCGGCATTCTGGTTTCAGGCGGAACCATTGCTACAATTCAGGTCTGGATTCAATGGCCCTGAAATGAGACATGAAATCAGAAACAAAGAATGTAGCTAAATTAAAAAAAAAATCCCCATAAAGAGGAAACAATAATCATGGCGGCATAGCAGATTCCTGTCCCTGAGCAGATGGCTATGAAAGGGAATGTGTTTAGCTAATGGACATTCTTTAGCTCATAATCGGAAAACTATGACATTGCAACAGGACTGGATAAAAAGGAAAATAAATAAGGGAAGCTCCACTGTTAACTGTAGTGGGCAAAAGTTGCTACACGCTTCTATAACATCTGGATATGCTACCAGCAATGCTCCCTCTAATTTTTTTACGTCCACGTGCGGAATGAATTTTATTATGTGCACCAACATGGAGGTGATGTGTGGCGGGGATGAGGCCAACTAGTTCAGCATGTGGGAGGGGGCTCAGGGCTGGGGCGTAGGGTTGGAGTGTGAGGTGGTGAGGGCTCCAGCTGGGGGTGTGGGCTCTGGGGTGGGGCCAGGGATGAGGGGTTTGGAGTGCAGGCTGCTCCGGGGCTGTGACGGGAAGAGAGGACTCCCCTGAGCCCTCTCTCCCCTCTGCAGTCTGGGGTTGGGGGAGAGGCACCTCTCCCCGACCGCAGCAGCTCCGGGGCTCAGGCTGGGGGAGAAGAGCCTCTCCTCGCCTGCGTGGCCCTTGATAGCCTGCCGCACAGCTTAGAGGGAATTTAGGTAACCAGCAGACTCAAAGATCCATGTAAAATCCTGACAGCACTCCAAAAGCATTTTCAACCCACAAAATATGTTCTATACAAAAGATACGTTTTGAGCAAGTGTAATCAAGAAAATGCTGCTAATGTACAAAATGCCTGACGCATGACTATCAAATTTTAAAAGATTAACTAATTTGTGATAGATTAGTAATAGAGACAAAAGATGCAGGAATTCAAAGGAAAATGCTCAGAGAACCCACACTCTACCAAGACCTATAGAGGTGCAAATCTGGTGAGCAAGCTCACATCCAAATGCAGAGCGTAAGAGGGGCAGTCAGAGATAATTCATTAAGTTGCACAGGCAAAGCATGGAAATACAAGCAAAAAAACCCACACCAATATTTATGCAAAAGCAAAGGCATGAACACAAAGCAGAGGAAAATCTAAAAGGAAGACCTCTGGAGTGGAAAATATTCTGTATATAGGGCCATATGCAATGATTATGGCAAGAAAAGTTATTATGCCGAACTTTCTACACAAGAAAAGCAAGAGAAAAATAGCACCATATTGAGGAAGCAAGCAACAACTCAGCGGATGAGATTTTTCACAGATATGACAATGCGCGGACAAACAACAAAAATAAATTGTTTGCAAAGCTCAGATTAGCACCTGGTGCAAAGAGAAGGCCACAGCACGCAAGCACAAAGAAGAAATTGAATGCCTAATAGAGAGGCCGTATCAGTGAACATGGTGGGCTCCAACGATTCCTTCAGCATTATGCAAGAGAAGAAAATAAAATGGCAACCCAACAAAGCCAAATTAAAATTATATGATGGCTGGATCATGTCACCACTGGGACTCTGTAAAATGATAAGCAAAATACCCCTCAAAAGTATACAGGTTGAAATTTCAGGTAGTGCAAACAACAGTGAAGTCACTGCTTGCTGCTTAACAAGTGAATGGATGAGAACCTACTGATACTAAACCTGGGGAAAAAGATTCATACAAGGAATGCACAAGCAAAACAAAAAGACGTCCCAAGAACAGATAACGTATTATGGCATCCCTGCTGCTAAAAGGTTACCAAGATGTTTTTGAAGGGCTGGGATGTTTCCCAGGCATGTTACAACTGGAAATAGATAAAATGATGCAGCCAAACCAGCAGCTGCCTTGCAGAGTACCCATTGCATAAGAAGAAAAAATAATGGGAACAATAAAGCATATGGTCAAATAAGGCATCAGTGTGAAAGTCACAGAAGCCCATGAGTTGGATAAGTAGCAGGGCAGCTATTGAGAAGCCAGGCAAGCTGCACATTTGCATAGAGCCACGTAATTTAAACAACACACTACCAAGTGCCCAAAACTGAAGAAAAATTACCTGACTTAGCAAAAGCAAAAATATTCTGAGTCAGTACTTAATGCCAAAGATGGATATTGACAAGTGCTACTGGCTAAGGAAAGCAGCCATCTCACCACATTTTGGACATCAGCAGGTAGACACAGATGGTTGGGAATGCCGTTCAGGATCAAACCCACAGAACAGTATCAATGCTGCCAGCAAAAGGGATTCCTGAGGAGCGGCATCACAAATGATAATATTCTGGTATACAGATACGGAGAAAGCATAGTAAAAAGCTGTGGTACATCACAACCACAATCTCATCTGTTTTCCAGAAAGAGCTAGGGAAGAAAATTTAAAGTTAAATAAAAACAAGATGAAATTGTGATTGACTGCAGTCCCATACATGGGACAGTTGCTGGCCTCCCAAAGGCTGTGCCCTGAACCTGAAAAAGTAAAAGCAACACAGCAGATGTCCACACCTAAAGATATTAAATCAGTTCAGATACTTTTGGGGTCTGCCAAAATTTCTTCCAAGCCTCTCAGCTGCATGTGAACCCCGGAGATGAGTACTGGACAAAGATGCAGCATGGACAGAATATCCACGTGAACACTGATGTTCAGCTGATTGCTGTCACTAGTGACCATGATTGTCTCGGTCAGTGGCACAACTACGTGCCACTCAAGTATGACAAGGATGGGTTCTGGTCTGACACTGTTATCTTACCAGCAGATTCCAAAATAGAGCGGAAGTTCATGTTGGTGGAGAATGGGAAGGTCACACATTGGGAAGAATGTAACAACAGAACCTTAATGACAGAACAGGGAGATGGACTGGCCCATCAGTGGTGGGGATATCATTGAACAGGATCTCAGTGGAAGCTACTGACCTAGCAAAGAAAATGCTAAGACTAAGCACGGGGGCCTCTAAACGAGGTTTTTACGGCCCGGCTTGACAAAGCCCTGGCTAGGATGATTTAGTTGGGGTTGGTCCTGCTTTGAGCAGGGGGTTGGACTAGATGACCTCCTGAGGTCCCTTCCATAATCTTCTATGAGCCTATGACAGGATTATCTCAACACAATGCAGCCATCACATGGAACAAGGAGCAGGTGACCAACTATCCCTTTCTGAATTAGTACAATGAGAATGAAGAGGCAGGCCAAGCAGTGAGATGAGGATTTGGGCACTATACCTACAAAAAGGGCAGCTGATTGAGACTGTGACATGAAGGCTATCATCAATGGAAAAGAGAGACGCTTAAATTGAAAAAAGAATGTCTTGTACTAGTGTTTGCAGGTGAAAAGTTTCACCAGTATGTTCAAAGACGAGCAACCATTGGAGTAGAAAGTGAGCCTAAACTACTAGAGAGCATTTTTTAAAGCCCTTGCTTGCAGCCCCAAAACACTTCCAATGCATGCTACTGACACTGCAATGCTACAACTTAGATATCTGCTACATGAAACAGACTGAGATGTGCACAGCTGACTTCTTATCCAGAGCAGCCTTGCAGCATGAAAATCTGGCAGTTGAACAAGAATGAGTTCCTTAACCTAAGAGAAAGCAACAACCAAGCCAGTACTGGGCCAGTTTCAAAGCAGGGGCTAGAAAGAATCCAAGAACAAACTATACAAGACAAAGATTTACAAGTGCCCCGGTCGGTCTGTCAGAATGTCCAGATGCCAGGGGTGAGGCCGCACCTGCCTCTCAAGAACCCTGAAACTACTGATGTGAGCTGAGTGTACAAGACAGCATCATGCACAAGGGCAATCAAATAATAATACCCAGATCACTGAGAAGAGAAACTCTCTCAAGAATACGTCAGAACCACTGTGAAACCAGAATGACAGAGATGCCGAAACCTAGCCAAAAATGACCAAAGATATCAGAGACCTGGTGAGCAGTTGCGATACATGTGGAGAAATGCAAGCCAAGCAGCAAAGAGAGACAGTGAAAATACCCAGCATTCCCAATAAAGTAGGGATGAACTTTTTACTGCAAACCACACAAACTCTCTCACTTACTGTAGACTACTATTCAGATTTGTGGGAACTAAACTAACTGTCAGATGCTACCGCAGAACCCCATCATGGACAAAGCAGTAAAGTATTTCAGCAGATGTGTTATCCCAGACTGTGTGATTTCAGACAACGGACCTAAGTTCACTTGCAATAAGTTGTGCAATTTATCTGGAAATGGGAATTCAGTCATATCACCTCATCACCATATCACAGCCAGTCAAATGGGAAAGCCAAATTGGCAGTTAAAATTGCTAAGACCCTATTAAATAAAGTTACCAAAAGCAAATAAGATATATGTCAAGCCATTCTTGAATGGAGAAAAACTCCCACAAAAGACCTGGTACAACGCTTGACGTCAAGACGCACACGAACCTTGGCGCCTGTAGCCCCAGCATTTCTACAGCCGGCAGTGGTTGAAACAGCAACAGACAAAAGGAAGGAGACACACATCACTTAATATGATTAATAAAGCTGTGGATTCATTTGTAATCTCTTCTTTGTGTTTCAAATACTTTCAGAAGACCAGACTTACCAGGGCAAGTGGCAGTCCCTGTAACTTTCCGTTGGCCAGCATGGCTAAAAGGAATTTGACATCCAAAGAATGAAACTAATCATTGTTCCTGGCTGGCAGCTGCAGCACTAGAATCTGAAAAGGGTTTTAATAAATGTGCTAGAAATATTTAGACTGGTGTGAAGCCCAACAGCTAATTCCTTAGTCCTTTGGGGATCAAAGTATTATTTGCAAACTCAAAATAAATATTTATTAAAAAATCACTTCACAGTTCTATATTTGTGAAGTTATTTTATTAAATACCTTTCAGCATCAGACCCTCCTTCTCCCAGTATAGAAAGTAATTACCTGCCACCATGTAGAAGATAATCAGCTTTGCTTACATGATAAGTCTGTCAGTGATAAAAGTGTATGCGGTGTTATTTGTCTGCCATGCCATGCCCCACCCCTGTGCTTGCTGCTTTGAATGATTGTTAACGTCTGCAACAGAAACCACAGAAAACACTTCTTGCATCTTCCCAAAATGTCAGAAGCGACAACTATGAAATACAGTGACACTGAAAAAGCTTTCATCCTTTTTGGCTTTATTTTCTAACTGAAGGGAGCTAAAGATACAGCAGCTGGTATGAAGGGAAATACTCCTATTGGGGTACATCTACACTGGAATAAAAGACCCGCAGCATGGCCAGGGCTGGCCTGGATCATAGAATCATAGAATCTCAGGGTTGGAAGGGACCTCAGGAGGTCATCTAGTCCAACCCCCTGCTCAAAGAAGGACCAACACCCGGCTGATTCAGGCTGTGGAGCTAAAAATTGCAGTGTAGACATTCAGGCTCAGGCTGGAGCTGGAACTCTGGGACCCTCCCCCCTCATGGGGTCACAGAGCCTGGGCTCCAGCCTGAGCCCAAATAGCTGCACCACAATGTTACAGCCCCGCAGCCCAAGCCCCACAGGCCCAAGTCAGCTGACTGGGGTCAGCTGCAGGTGTTTAATTGAGGTGTTGATGTACCCTTGAAGTCCAATAGGAGTTTTGCCTTTGGCTTCTTTAGGAGCAAGCCCTGTATTGGCAAAGGTAGCCTAGAATGAAACTTTAGTGTGTAATTCCTATGGTCAGAAGCAACTGCGGGAGGATTAAGGTGGAGTAGGAGAAGTCTGCTCCCTCTATTGGTGAAAAAGGACACGAGGGAAAGGTACCGCCACAGAGTGCTTCATTTGCATAGACTACCTAGGGTTGCCAATTTTGGTTGGACATATTCCTGGAAGTTTCATCACATGACATAATCTTTAATTAAAGATTAATCTTTCATTCCTGGAGACTCCAGGGCAATCCTGGAGGGCTGGCAACCCGTGTGACACCTGAGAAGTCCCCATAACTATAAATGAAGAATGGGTGAGGTGGTGCGGCCAAGAGATTGTAGGACACTCTCACAGCTGGGTGGATGGGAAGGGAGTTAGACAGACAACTGTCAAAGTTACTAAAAGGGGGAGGAGGGTATTTTACTTTCTCTTTGCATAGAGTCTCTTTTGCTCCCCCACCCCAAATTTATGACTGTTCCTTTTCCCCTAATATTCTTTACTTTGTACAGTTTTGGAATGATTGCAAGTGGGGAATTTCTGTCTGTTAAGGGCACTTAGGGAGGTTGTCTTTCATTTCCCCAGGTTTCTAAGTGAGGGCTTGAGTCTGTTGAATTATTTGGCATGAATGACCCTAGATCTTGTGAACCTGGCCCCTGTTGCTGCCACCACCTCTGGACAAAAGGGTTACAGGTGAAAGCCTTACAACTCCCACACCTGGATCCCAAGCAGAAAACAGGAGCAGGATGTTTGAATTCCTGCTTAGAGGAGAGCAGCACTCTCTCATCAGCCAGTATTGCCTGGGATAATGGAACAGAGGCCTAGATCAGTGCACGTGAGGAGATAGGGGGTGGACTAGATAGCTTTCCAATAGCATTCTACCTTCCTCTAGAAGAGGTGATATAGAAGTATGTGTTAGGGTTGCTAAATTTCTGATTGCAGAAAACTGAATTCCTGTGCCCTGTCCCCTACCCTGCCCCTGTCCCAACCCTTCTCTGAGGCCCCACGCCCCGCTCACTCCATCCCCCCTCCGTCACTCACTCTCCCCCATGCTCACTCACTTGTTCATTTTTACCAGGCTGCGGCAGGGGTTTGGGGTATGGGAGGGGGTGAGGGCTCCGACTAGGGGTGCGGGCTCTGGTGTAGGGCTAGGGATGAGGGGTTCCTGGCCAATGGGAGCTGCTGAGCTGGGGCTGGGGAAGGTGCATGGAGCCTCCCTGCCTGCAGCTTCCAGGAGCTGAGCGGAGCCAGGGCAGTGAGGGAGCCTTCTGTAGGCCAATTGCACCACTGACCAGACTTAATAGCCTGGTCAGCACCGCCAGGGTCTCTTTTCAACCAGGCATTCTGGTCAAAAACCAGATGCCTGGCAACCTTAGTATGCATTATGTCACAAACAGCTAAAGCCTTTTGATCTCACCAGTGCATTTCCTGATCAGCTTCTTTCATAGAATCATAGGATTGGAAGGGACCTCAAGAGGTCATCTAATCCAGTCCCCTGCACTCATGGTTGGACTAAGTATTATCTAGACCATTCCTGACAGTTGTTTGTCTAACCTGCTCTTACAAATCTCCAGATTCCACAACCTCCCTTTCTCCTGCCCCAGTAAGAATTTAGTTGCACTTTGGTAACCAACCTATTGTTTTAAGATATAAACATCCTAGTTTTCAGAAACAGCCAATATATTCAGAGCTTGACTAAACTAATTTGAAACATCCAGTAGACCAGACATTTTGTCAAGACAGCAGTGCTGCAGCCAAAAAAGCACAGTTGAGAGCTGGTCCATAACAATGCCACTAGTCTCCGTGCACTGTTTGCTACTTTGATTTTGCAAGGGCTTTTCAGAATGTGCAAATCTCACCTACTACATCTAATCACAGGACACTTTTTCAGTTACATTTTCTTAAAGAACAGTGAATGAAATTTTTGGAATATTTTCATATATACGCCACTTACATAGTGAATGAAAGAAAGCCTGACTCAGCAAGTATGAAATCCAACTTCAGAGCTATGTGAATTCAGACCTTATTTGCTTCAGTTTATAAAAGTGCTCACCTGAAAATCCCTCAGTCCTGAAGAGTATTAAAAGAAAAACACACAAAACTTACTGACCAATAACAGTGCTGGAGGACTCTCCTGCAACACTGAGCTACAGCCTCTGCATACAAGTAGTAAGAAAGACAGGTCTTTAGGGCTGTGTCTACATCAGAGATCCTTACCCCCCCCACCAGTGGCAGAAGTGGAGAGGCTTAGTGTAGACAACGCCCCTGCAGCCACCAGCCTGTCTAACATGTCTTCTAGCACTGTTCAGAGCAGGTCTTAATTACACAGCATTAAACATGCCACTAGGTTCCAAAATTTTATCTACACTAACCCTCTTATTATTGTTACCACCAGTGGAGCTGCAATGGTGGGAAATTTTTGCAAAAAGCCAAGTAGTGGTGGTAGTGCGGGAAGGAGGGATGTAAAGCTTAGAGGTAAGTTACTCTGGGGAAAGCAGCAGGTTGGCAGCCGCAGAATTTACTGCTGAGCAGGAATTTTAGATGCCAAGAACAAAATACAGCTTGTAGTTGACTAATGTAGCACCTCTTTCAGAAGTCTTTCTGAGTTCAAACGGTCATCCAGACTGTTACTCTCTAGGACTACTGTTTCTCCCAAACTGTCTGCATGCACCTTTGACCCTTCCCAACAGGGCACTGTGCCGGCCAACATGCCAAATGACTAGATTGGGGCCGAATCATTTGTTTTAGAGGTGATCTGCATACAACATTTTTTAAACACACAAATTGTGCTTGTGTCCTCTTTTAGTCATCATGTTTGAAGTATGTCTGAAAGGTACGTTTATTTATTAATGCTTGTTTTTTTTTAATCTTGGAAAATAGTAGGCATCTCAAGTTAGGCCTTCCTTTCTTTTACTGGAGGATTTCCTGGAGGTCACAGTGCTATTTGTTGTTTGCTCTCACCACTTAATTAAAGGAGCAAGGATGCTGAATCTTTAAACAAAAGTTTTTTTTCTTCCAATTGTTTATTAGCCATTGGTAGTAACAACGCCTTCACCCCCAAAAAACCTAACCCTAAACACAAAACAAAAACCCAGCTCTAATCAGTGATTAAAAACCCCTTCCCTTCTCAGTTACTCCGCTTTCAATCTCTTCTTTCTTGTAGTCCTATTTTCACTGGTAGTTCTATCAGAACAGGAGACCTGAATTTCTAATGCAGAAAAGGAAATGGATTAAATAAACCCATTCAGACCTTCTTTAATTAATCATAAACGCAAAAAGGGGCACAAACTCCATTTTCCTTTCTTTGCAGTTCACTTTTAAGGGTCTCACTCAAAGTCACCACACCATCACATTTTCCAAGCAGGTAGTATATATCACTTAAGGACTGCCTTGTCTTGTAATTAACATGACTGCAGTTAGGCAAAGTTCTCCAGGAGATGGCTTATTTAAGAGATAACATTGCAATTTAATATATATAAGTCAATTTTTTGAGGATTTGTAGATTCCAAGGCCAGAAGGGACTATTGTGATCATCTAGTCTGACCTCCTGTATAAAATAGAGGCCACAGAACTTCCCCAGCATAATTCCTAGACCATATGTTTTAGAAAAACATCAAATCTTGATTTAAAAATGGTCAGAGACAGAGAATCCATCTTGACCTGTGGCAAATTGTCCCAATGGTTAATTTCTCGCACTGTCAAAAATGTACACCTTATTTTCAGTCTAAGTTTGTCTAGCTACAACTTCCAGCCATTAGATTGTGTTATACTTTTTTTCTGCTAGATTGAAGTGCCCATAATTAAATATTTGTTCCCCAAGTAGGTAGTTATAGACTGTAATCAAATCACTCCTTAACTTTATTTGTATGAAGCTTTGTTAACACCATGTAAACTGACTCAGGGTTGCACATAGTTAGAGCTCCAAGCACTTTTAGTACAACCCTCAAAGTTTATGGGACTACCACTTGCTGGTGCATAGAGAATACAGGATAGGATGAAGACAAGATTAATTGCTTCATGCCTCCTCCCAAGCATACGAACAAAGATCTCATCGAAAGCTTGGCAACTGATTGAATAGCATTCTGGTAGCAAACTTAGGGCTTGTCTACACTGGCAAGTTTCTGTGCAGCAAAGCAGCTTTTTGCGCTCAAACTGCAGACGTGTATACACTGCCAAGCCACTTTGTGCACAGAAACTCCTCAGTTGCAGCGCTGCAAAAAACCCACCTCAACGAGAGTCATCAGGCTATTTGCGCAGAGGCTCCAGTGCTCTATTGCCCGTGTAGACACTTGATTGCTTTCTTCACTGTAATTAGCCTCCAGAGCTGCCCCATAATGCCTCAAGTGACCACACTGCTCATTGTTTTGAACTCGGCTGCCCTGGAGTCATGCGCCCCTCCCCTTTCAAAGCCTGGATTCCGACAGCTGATCTGCTCCGGGACACAAAGCAAATCATTAATGTGGAATGCTCCTGCTGTTGAACACAGAGGCAGGGGCTGTGTGTGTGTTTCCCCCTCCCCCTGCCTCAGGATTGGTTGCTTCCTGCTGCTGTCGGAACTTACAAGAGAGCCTGCTGACACCCACTCTCTCCCCCGCTCCATACACACACTCTCTCCCTCCCTCCCAACCCCACTGCACTTCAGTTGAAAAGCAGCTGGCAATGTAGTAGGATGTCCATGGAACAATGGGATTGGGAAACCTGCATCATGGGACGCTGTGCCTACCCCACTGCAAACCCTTCCCAAAGCACCCTGCTGCCAGTTGCACAGTGGGAGAGCTACCACAGTGCACTGCTGTCTGTCCCGTTGCAAGAGCTGCTAATATGGATGCACTCCAGCGTCACAAGGAGTGCAGTGTGGGCATGCAACAGCGGTTTAATTCCAGTGTTTTAATAAAAGTGGTATAACTTGTGGTGCAGAAACTTGCCATACACTAACTTACTTGAGTTCATAGAATATTAGGGTTGGAAGGGACCTCAGGAGGTCATCTAGTCCAACCCCCTGCTCAAAGCAAGACCAATCCCCATCTGAATCATCCCAGCCAGGGCTTTGTCAAGCCTGACCTTGAAAACCTCTAAGGAAGGAGATTCCACCACCTCCCTGCGTAACCCATTCCAGTGTTTCACCACCCTCCTAGTGAAAAAGTTTTTCCTAATATCCAACCTAAACCTCCCCCACTGCAACTTGAGACCATTACTCCTTGTTCTGTCATCTGCTACCACTGAGAACAGTCTAGAGCCATCCTCTTTGGAACCACCTTTCAGGTAGTTGAAAGCAGCTATCAAATCCCCCCTCAGTCTTCTCTTCCACAGACTAAACAGTCCCAGTTCTCTCAGCCTCTCCTCATAAGTCACGTGTTCCAGTCCCCTAATGATTTTTGTTGCCCTCCACTAGATGTTTTCCAATTTTTCCACATCCTTCTTGTAGTGTGTGGCCCCAAACTGGACGCAGTACTCCAGCTGAGGCCTCACCAATGTCGAATAGAGGGGAACGATCACGTCCCTCGATCTGCTGGCAATGCCCCTACTTATACATCCCAAAATGCCGTTAGCCTTCTTGGCAACAAGGGCACACTGTTG
Source organism: Lepidochelys kempii (assembly GCF_965140285.1). NCBI lineage: Eukaryota > Metazoa > Chordata > Testudines > Cheloniidae > Lepidochelys > Lepidochelys kempii. Next base: position 64,997,011 of record NC_136382.1, read on the forward strand.
ACTCATATCCAGCTTCTCGTCCACTGTAACCCCTAGGTCCTTTTCTGCAGAAAATGTTACAGTAATAGAATCACTGAAATTAAAAAATTCTTATCAGTCCAAAGATTAGGTTTTGGGGTAGCTTATCTTGCAAACAGCTGCAGTGCTACATGTGGTTAGAGCAGAAGGCTCAGAGAGGAGACTTTGGGCTCTTTTTCTGGAACTGCCAGGAATTTACTGTCTGATCTTGGGTAAATCAGCTACCATCTCTGAACCTCTGTTTCCCCATCTGTGAAGCTACGCTAATTGTGCATTACCACTGTGCCTCACTCTAATTTATTAATGTTTGCAAAAGATGATGAAAGGCATTTTTAATTGAAAAGCATTATTGAAAATATATGTATGAAAAAACACATCATTTTATTTGCTTTCTTATTTTCCGGCAAACAGAAACGTACCATGTAAACAGAGAAAGCTAAAGAGAAACAAATATAAATATTTTGCAAACAGTATTGCACCCTTTTTAAACTATATGAACACACACACACACACACAAAAACCGGTTAGTAAAGTTACAAATAAAACTCAGGGTTACCAATGATGCGATCAGCACCCTTTGTTGTGTTTATAGTCTTATAGCTCAATTTCACCTCCTCTGCATACGTACAAGTGGGCGAGTATGTATCTGGAAAACATCTTAAAATACAGACAACAGGAAAAGGATCAGTAATTTTTTTCTTTGCAATAAAGGCTTATACAAAATACAGTGTAGGATCAAAGCTCTGTGTGTGAAAAAAACACTTCTCTAGTTCAATCTTTTTTGTAAGTGCCATTTTCTCCACTTATTGTTTCAACCACTATCATCAGGTGAGGCAAGCATAGTTCTCTGAGGAAGAGTTGGGTTGTGATCAAGGACATTTAGCAGATGTGGCACGGTGCTCTCCAGATCAAAGCTACTAGTATGAAATTAGACAAAAAATAGCCCTAAAAATGAGTCATAATGCAAGATAGTGCAGCTGATGATTCGTCACGACTGCAGGAAAACAAAGAGGAGCAAATAACTTGGGTTTTTACTGGAAAGTAGGTGATCCTAACACAAGTAAACAGTGACCTATAAATCAGATGTAGCTCCAATGAGACAGGAAAACTAATGTTTAAGGCTAAAGGCATATGACGCTATATCAGGGGTTTTCTCAACAGTGAGTTTCCTATGGAAAACGCAGTAGTTTTCTTTCAGCCCTACCACTGACTGAAGGATGCACTGGACACTTTCCTCTAGAAGTAGGATGGAAAAGAGATTTTTAACTAAAGGAAGGCAGGCCCATTTGAACCATACAATTTACACTTAACTGAGTCTATGGATTAGGTCTTCAGCTGTTATAAAACAGGTATAGCTCCAATTCATTTACAATTGAAGTCAATTGATTTACACCAGTTGAGGAGTCAGCCTCAAATGTTTTACCTTTATGCTTCAATTTTCCCCCTCCCTCATCTTTGACATTCTCAAAGAAATGAAAAAAGATGGGAAGAAACCATAGGACTGAACACCAAAAATTAAACTTTTAGGATCATTTCCCTTACTTTCTCATTTCTTTGAGAACTTTTCAAGGCAGATAGAAACTATTGTTTTCTGCTGAGTAAGAGGAGAGACTGTTGCTACTTGTTTCAGAGTAACAGCCGTGTTAGTCTGTATCTGCAAAAAGAAAAGGAGTACTTGTGGCACCTTAGAGACTAACCAATTTATTAGAGCATAAGCTTTCGTGAGCTACAGCTCACTTCCTCAGATGCATATCATGGAAACTGCAGCAGGCTTTATATATACACAGAGAATATGAAACAATACCTACTCCCACCCCACTGTCCTGCTGGTAATAGCTTATCTAAAGTGATCATCAGGTGGGCCATTTCCAGCACAAATCCAGGTTTTCTCACCCTCCACCCCCCCCACACAAATTCACTCTCCTGCTGGTGATAGCCCATCCAAAGTGACAACTCTTTACACATTATGTCATTATGCAAGGTAGCCTGTTTCCTCTTGTTTTTTCCTACCCCCCCCCCCCCCCCCCCAGATGTTCTGGTTTAACTTGGATTTAAACTTGAAGAGTGGTCAGTTTGGATGAGCTATTACCAGCAGGAGAGTGAGTTTGTGTGTGTATGGGGGTGGGGGGGATGTGAGAAAACCTGGATTTGTGCAGGAAATAGCCCAACTTGATTGTCATGCACATTGTGTAAAGAGTTGTCACTTTGGATGGGCTATCACCAGCAGGAGAGTGAATTTGTGTGGGGGGGGTGGAGGGTGAGAAAACCTGGATTTGTGCTGGAAATGGCCCACCTGATGATCACTTTAGATAAGCTATTACCAGCAGGACAGTGGGGTGGGAGTAGGTATTGTTTCATATTCTCTGTGTATATATAAAGCCTGCTGCAGTTTCCATGATATGCATCTGAGGAAGTGAGCTGTAGCTCACGAAAGCTTATGCTCTAATAAATTGGTTAGTCTCTAAGGTGCCACAAGTACTCCTTTTCTTGTTGCTACTTGGTTTACTCCCAGATGTGTATTCTCCATTTCAGAGCAGTTGCAATGGAGCTCTTCCAGTCAGTTCTTAAATAAACTGAGTATTCCAACAGAGAGTCACTAAACAATTTCAAACCATCAAAGATAAGGTCCTCTGCTGTGCTTTGGACCTTCTGTGAAAATTCCAAGCACTGGAGGAAGGAGGATCTACACATGACTATGGCAGTTGAGATGGAGCTACTTGCCATACCAGCTGTGCTGAGAGAAGCCTCCAAGATGGTTCTCATCAAAATCTGCCCCTCTGCAAAAATATCCTGAAGTTGCTCCCTGTGGTAAATGCTCAATGAAAGACCTAAACTTGGTATAATTGATGTGGTTATATTTTGCCAGAATTGCCTGATAATTAGCAATCTGGAATTACAGGGTTGCAGACGAAAAATTTTTACAACCAAAAAAGTCTAAGCACTTCTGGTCCTTACTGTGTGGGGTTACCTTTGAATGGTGTTACCTATTATGCTAATTCACTGCCTCCACAATCACAGAATGAGGGGGAGGATGAGAAAATAAAACTTCTAATGCTCTAGCCAGAGCATAATATTTTTTAATCTGCCCTCTTAGCTGTCAGGGTAAGGGAGCAGCAGGAGTCTGCCCAATCATTTTGGCAGGTTTTAATAGCACCTTATTTGTAGAAAAGGCTGACAATGGTGCATGTACACCAAGCAATTTATGCTGGGTATCTTGGACTTCTTCTAATGGAATTTGTAGAGTGACTGCCACTCTTTTCATCAAGTTCTGAAATATGGGAATGGAGGAGGCTGCCAGGACTGCTCATACCAGGGAGGACACTTGGCAGATCATGGTGGTAAAAAGCCTGGAAGTATCCTTTGATTATGCAGTTTCTTGGTAATCAAAGGTGGTCAGCCAGCCAGCAGAGCCCTGTACTGAGATCTGAGAGCCTGAAAAATTCTCTTCCTTTGTCTGCTCCTTTATCGGAATATGAGGAAGAGGAATTATCCATCTGTCAGTGCATATTGATACACCAGGGAGGCAGGCAGTAGTAGTGAAAAGTGAGGTCCAGGGATAAGTTAGGCTGCAGTACTGGGAGTCTTGAGCTCAACCCAGGAGACTCTAGTTCCTCAGAAACAAACAGATCTCTGGAGCATATGAAATCCTGTGGTATCAGCTGCATTTGTGCAGATATTTGATGAGTCCTGGATATTAAAGCTTATAGTACCGAAGAACATATGGGATTTTCTGACTCTTGCTGTACCAACACTTTCAGTTCTGAAGAGGCAACAGCAGAAGAGGGCAGTATCAACTTTTTCAGTGCTGAGTGTTTAGAGTCAGAAGCACTTGATGAAATTCTATGGTCTGTGTTATGCAGGAAGTAAAACTGGATGATCATCACGATCTCTACTGGCCTTAGAATCTATTAATACTACTTTGCTGAAACTATTGGCAAAAAACTTTTAAAAATGGAATCTACTGTAGTCATTGGAGTCAGAAATAAAATCATTTGATATCTATCGCAATATCAGCAGCAACATCCAAATGCAATGTGAAGACATTGCACCATCTTTATTTTGTGGCTGCCCGAGTCACTCAAGAACAATGGAATGGCTTAAGTGGTCAAGCATGGTTTTAATTATTGGATTGCTTAACATACAAGACTCATTGCTATATAGGGAAATTTTAATACATCTATAAACTAAGGTTTTTAATTGCAAAAAGATGCTGTGTGAAAGATGCAGATTCAAACAGTGATTGTGGTAACAAACTTATCTAGGTAAGCGAAATTCCTTCCATCAGTTTTCCTACAGCAATTCAATGAACAACATAAAAAATATTTAGGAAAAAGTAAACTATTCATTAAGAACTGAAAGAAAAAAAAAATACAGTACCCCACTTTTGTCTCTAGAGAGCTATTTCCCAACCTCACCACTGCCTCCATGTTAAAGACTAAGGAACTACTAACAACTATGCTTCATGCATCCGATGAAGTGAGCTTAGCTCACGAAAGCTTATGCTCAAATAAATTGGTTAGTCTCTAAGGTGCCACAAGTCCTCCTTTTCTTTTTGCGAATACACACTAACACGGCTGCTACTCTGAAACCTGTAACTATGCTTGTGTTATTCACTATTCACTGTTACTGAGGCCTCCACTTCCAGAAAAGAAAAAGACTGACAATAGATTTTCTTAATCTGTTAGCACATCTCAGGAGACAAAATAAGATTTATTGGTGAAATCCAGGCCATACTGAAGTCGGTTGGAGTTTTACCATTGACTTCAGAGGAGCCAGGACTTCACCCCTTGTGTTTTGAACTTACCGTAAGGCCTAGTCATCACATGGTTTTTGTAATGGTGCAACTATTTTGGTTTGGGGTCTGATTCTTCACTGAAATAGTTATATTGGTACAAACCGTAATGTGGATGCAGTGATGCCAGAGTACATGTTTACCCCCATAAATCTTATTGCCCTTCCCCTATGGGAATAAACTGTACCAGTATAAGCACTTTATCCCAGTATAAGTACATCTACAGTAAAGGGGTTTTACTGCGTTAACTACAGATGTATAGTTAAAGTAGTACAACAGTGGTTACTGCCATCAAGAGGTTCCTACAACAAGTTAAATGAGCATATGTGGTCAGTAGTCTCCCTCCTGTGAAATTAAAGCAACAGTATGTATTATAAGATTTTCTCCTGCATGCTCCACATGGAGTCTGCTCATAAACAATGAAGGTTACTTGTAGACTACAGCAATTACAGCTATACTAAATGATTGAAATCACTCATTTGGTCTCCTCTCTAACTAATCTATCCTGTGTTGCAAAGTAACAGATTAGCCATATTTCTGAAATGCCTTAGAGCAGGTGACTTATAGCACAATGCTGTATGGTATCAAGTGCCGGAAACTTCAATAGCCTGGAGTTACTGCAGCAGTATAAAAAGAGACAAATTAAAGTTGTTTAAACATAATATTGTCTCCATTAGAAGTGAAAGTATTGTTTTCAGATCAGCCCCTCTCCCCCTCCCTTTTTTTGGAGGGGGGGCAAGTGGCTTTGAAGTTTGAGATAATGAATGAGAAGACAAATCAATAAAGTACTTCGGCTAATCCTTCTCAAAACACTCATCCCACCCAGCAACTGGATATTTGCATATATTGAATCAAAAACCTTTTATTAACTTCCCAATTCTTATGCCAACAAGCCATAATGTGAGGAGTTTTGAAATTACACACCAAGATGCCATATGTTCATTTCACTGTAAACAGTGAGGCGCTGCCTTTTGTAGATACCAATTTACATTAAGTCCTGGAAATTTAACCCAGGAACTAGACAAATTTTTGATAAATAACTATTTTACCAAAACATAATAGGTAATAAAGATAATTACAAAGTTCCTGGCTGTACTAAGGCAGGTTATTATAAAAAGTTACTAGAACTGATCATAATTAGATTTTGCATTTCATTTCTTCATAAAGGTAGGATTTTTATGCTTATCTTTACAGGAAACACACCACAAATTCAAACAAGGCATAGTTGTTTATGAACAGATGCAGTGGCTCCCTTAACAGTTCACAGTGCAGGCATTTTTTACAGAGTGTTGAGCCACTGAAAAGGACAGAACTGCCGCAGCTTTGCTTGGAACAGTTTAATCTAAATCAGCGGTTCTCAAACTATGGATCCCAAAGTGGGTTGTGACTCCATTTTAATGGGGTCACCAGGGCTGGAGTTAGACTTGCTGGGGTCTGGGGCTGAAGCTCGACCCCACTGCCCGGAGCTCAAGCCCAAACCCAAGGGCTTCAGCCCTGGGTGGCAGGGCTAAGGGTACAGGCCCCCTGCCTGGGGATGAAGTCCTTGGGCTTTGCCCCCTCCCCGCTTGCCCAGAGCGGTGGGGCTTGGACGGGCTCAGGCTTCAATCCCTCCTGGAGTAATTTTTGTTGTCAGAAGGTGGTCATGGTGCAGTGAAGTTTGAAAACCCCTGATGTAAATCTATTCCTTCCTGCTATAGCTAGATAAGAATTGGAATTAAGTGCTAGTATACTGTATAGACAATACATATAGAGGATTTGTCTTTGTATAACAGGGTTTTGAGAATTAATTTTCAAGTTATTAAAATTAGCTACATGGGAATCTTGACACAGAGTGCTAAAATGGAAACTCTTGCCTTGAAGTTTTTGATGGTTTTGAATAGGTGCCATGTATTCACAGAATGCTCTGATTGGGTTTTTGTTGTTGTTGCTTAATTGTGTTTTAAATCATTTGCAGAAGGGAGCATGGTCATAACTAGGAGTCAATAAGTCTGGGTTCTACATTCAGCTCTACAACCGGCTTGATTTTTGATCTTCTGCATGTCACAACTTCTCTTGCGATATGAGGCATCTGAAAGTTAGGAAATGCCAGAGTTACAGTTGTTTGTGCAACCATAATTTAGCACCCTTGTGCCTGTGCATTATGATCTTTAATTACGTCATCACATGCTTTTTTTCCGGAAGAACCTGGCCTCATTAAGTTCAGAGGTCGGATGCACAAAGGGGCCAAATTCAGGTTACACAGTCTCTACGTAAAAGAATAAATGGACACAAATCAGATGTCAAGAATTGTAACATTCATAAACCAGTCGGAGAACACTTCAATCTCTCTGGTCACGCGATTACAGACATGAAAGTTGTGATATTACAACAAAAAAAAATTCGAATCCAGACTCCAGCGAGAAACTGTTGAATTGGAATTCATTTGTAAATTGGATACAATTAACTTAGGCTTGAATAGAGACTGGGAGTGGCTAAGTCATTATGCAAGGTAACCTATTTCCCCTTGTTTTTTCCTACCCCCCCCCCCCCCGATGTTCTTGTTAAACCCTGGATTTGTGCTGGAAATGGCCCACCTTGATTATCATACACATTGTAAGGAGAGTGATCACTTTAGATAAGCTATTACCAGCAGGAGAGTGGGGGGGGGAAGGTATTTTTTCATGCTTTGTGTGTATAAAAAGATCTACACTTTCCACAGTATGCATCCGATGAAGTGAGCTGTAGCTCACGAAAGCTTATGCTCAAATAAATTGGTTAGTCTCTAAGGTGCCACAAGTACTCCTTTTCTTTTTGCGAATACAGACTAACACGGCTGGTACTCTGAAACAGGCAATTGTAAATCTGACATTTCCTAACTTTCAAGTGCTTAACTTTGCAACCTAAATAATGTCCTTTTCATGAAGGTTTTTGTATGTAATATGTTAATTATATTCTCAAATTGTGTTCTCCCAGCTTAGAGTAACTCCAATTTTAATAGCAACTGGTAATTACTATCAGTTTTGGTAACTATCAGTTAACAAGTTCATAACATTCAGATAGTTTTCCCATGGGGTAGTTTAATTGTTTCCTAATTATTGCTGGAAGAATGAAAATATGTACATGTATTTAGTTAACATACATTTTAACATGGCTTGGGATTTGTCATTCTAAATAAGTTTTATACGTGTATGCTACTAATTTGTTTGTCATTAATATAACTATTTCTTAATACTTCTTTGGGCAGTAATATATTATTCATTACAACCAAAGAAAGTATTGTTAAAGAGAAGGTGCTAATTTTAAAGATTATTGAGGTAAAATTCTCTCAAGAGAAAACTCATGCATGTATTTCCTAAGAGATGCTTTTAAAAAAAGGATTGAATTGATAACCTCAAATTTATTTCACTGAGTTGATGCTGATGTATAGTTTAGTTCAAGAAATTAAAACATTCATATACAAAATTGTTTGATAAAATAGGACTGGCCTTTTAAAATACCTTTCTTAAATATTTAAATGCAAGCTTTTGGTGACATGAACCTCAATCAGGAAAACAGAATAAAGTCCTAAATTAGTACATGAAAATTAATATATTGCAGACTAATGGCATTATACTTGTATCAGGACAATTTGGCATTTTAGCTTTTGTCTATCCTATCAGTCACAACTCTTTAATCATATCTATAAATAAAGGATTTCACACGTTTTTGAAGAATTTCTGTCTTCAGATTACGCTTTTTAAATTTCACTTCCACAGCAATCCCCTCCCCCTTGTAGGGGTTTACTTGACATTTTATCTTGTATTAAGCACACTGTTCATGCGCCACATAAAATGAAAATACTTTTAGAATACTCTAATTGCCACAAAAGTCAATTTTTATACAATGGCACACAAAAATTTAAGTACACAAATTTGTGTGAATCAAGATTTTAATGTTTATTGAATTTGTTTACATGGGGTTTCTTTTTTAAATGTAGCTCACCTGAAGCCATTAGATGCAGCTACATTCTTTTCCAAGACTCAATTTATCACATAGTGATTGCTTTGTATATCCATCTGGGTATACCTTCTCTAAGCTTGATCCTCTCCAGTTTGCCCAGGATCTGTAAACGCTGAGATTACTGAAACTGGTAAATCCACATTTAACTACCCAAACACAACACAACCCAACAAGACAGCATATTGTACATAAGGCTATTAAACAATTTTTATAAATCTGTTCAGAGAAACCAGGCACAAAGAACTTTTTGAATACACAATACTGAAAAGCCAGCCATGAAATCTTTGCAGGTTAGGCATTCTCAAAATCCACAGTTAAGCATTCGTCCTTGTAGCTCTAATATTTAACATACAGGTTTTGCATTTCCTCAGCACTTTAATACAGTGGTTCTAAAATTGTACCAATTTACCAGAATACACCATGGATGATCCAACTAGTGATACCACATCCCACTGAACTGTGCTTGTTTTAAGCCATAACAGAGCTTGGGCGGCTCAAAATGCCAATCTAACAACAGTGTAAAAACACACACAACTGAACTGGAAGCAGGTAGTAGCAGAGCACATCAAGTCCAGCACAGAGGCTCACCATGAAGACTAACAGTCAAAAGTACTAGCCACCATAGCCGAGAAAACCAGTACTCACACACACACACACACACACACACACACATCAGAGGTTATGAAAAACTGCATTTTCAAATGGTATTTTTAGACTAAATTTAAGCAAAGATACATTTGGGATATTTCTAATCTGTCATGTCAATCCTGATTAAAACACCCACATTTAAAAGATGCATAATTTTGCACCATCAGTTTTACAATAATCACAAAATTAGGGCCTACTTTTTCCCCACCACCTGTGAATTTAACAAAAACCCTTACTGTCCTAACATGGACTAAACCTCAATATAAGCAAATGTATTTTCAATCTACAATTTTATATAGAATGTTATTAACACAGGGTATGGTAAAAAGTTTGTTGTCAAAACATACATACATCATATGGTGTGAATAATGGACACTAACAAATTATAGTCTGCATTCTCTCCCCACTATAATCAGATGCATGCAGATTATGTGCAGCATTTTAAACACTGATACTACATTTACAAGACTGCTCCCGCACTCCAATTCTACCTGTAATAAAAGTCAAAAACTCTGAAGTAGACACATCTTCATGAAATTCATGATGGATTAGCTTCAGTGCTTGTTCCACAAAGGTGTTGCAATAGGTCCCTGTGGAGCCCTTTCAACGACAACAAACTCATCAGGGTTGTCAAAAGCTTCGTAGTGGATTAGCAAATCCTGAATAGCACGCTCCTCAATCTGAAGGACGAAAGAAAGAGAGGAGGGGAAGGGGAAGTCAGCATTTTATAATCAGGTCTAGAAGAAATCATCTCATGGGGGATGGAAACTGTTCAATGTATAACAGCGTTACCTTTTAAAACAAATTACCATTGCCAATAAGGTTTAATGGCCCTGAATAATGATACATCCTGCACGTCAGTAATCAATGAATATTCTTCATTTCATTCAAATACAGATATGTTTTGCGTGCTAGGTCTTTAAAAAAAAAAAAACCTGTTAGCCGGGCAGGTCCTGGGGCCATACATCCTAACAGATTCTAAAACACTCATGGACTGGCTGAGTGGGAGAAGGCAACACACTCCAAACCATGAGAGCAGGCAAAGAAAATTGGGGAATATAGAACGTAGCCCTAGCAGTTAAAGTCCCCAAATACTGTCAGGCTAGCCCAGGGGTGGGCAAATTATGGCCCGCGGGCCGGATCTGGCCCACCAGCTCCCGTTGGGGAGCAGGGTCTGGGGCTTGCCCTGCTCCGGCGCTCCAGCTGGGGAGCAGGGTCAGGGGCCGCTCCACGCGGCTCCCAGAAGCAACGGTTATGTCCTCCCTCCGGCTCTTACGCATAGGGGCAACCAAGGAGCTCTGCTCCGCACGCTGCTCCCACTCCAAGCACCGCCCCTGCAGCTCCCATTGGCCGGAAACCACACCTGCGGATGGGGCAGCATGCAGCAGAGCCACCTGGCTGCACCTCTGTGTAGGAGCCGGAGGTGGGACTAGCCGCTGGTTCCAGGAGCCTCTTGAGGTAAGTGCCACCCGGAGCCTGAACCCCTGAGCTGCCACCCCCACCCACCGCACCCAACACCCTGCCCCAGCCCTGATCTCCCTCCTGCCCTCCGAACCCCTCGGTACCAGCCCAGAGCACCCTCCTATACTCCAAATCCCTCATCCCCAGACCCATCCCAGACGGAGACCTCTCCTGCACTCTGAACTCCTTATTTCTGGCCCCACCCCGGAGCTCGCACCCCCAGCCAGAGTTCACACTCAACCCCAATTTCGTAAGCATTCATGGCCCGCCATACAATTCCTATACCCAGATGTGGCCCTCAGGCCAAAAAGTTTGCCCACCCCTGGGATAGCCCTACCCTCCCAAAATGAGCCTGAAGTTATGTTTTAACAGCTGGTAGACACGATGCAGCATATGAATAGCTCATTCTAAAATGTCATCTCTAAAAGAGGTAGTGAAAAAAATACATCTTCCTTTACCTGGATCAAAGCCAAAGGTTTCTCTCTGCTCCTGATAAGAGCTGCTTCTTGCTGGAGCTCTTCCTCTATAATAGCTGCAAACGTGATAGGTGCTATTGCAGTAGAGCTAGTCAAGGATGTCACTAACCATGGACTGCAAGGTAATACATTACACAGTGAAGTATATCACTGACATTCTGAAACAAAAGCAGTATAAAGAACTAACAGAAAACATGCTCCAAAATCTTTATATGTCAGAAATCAAACTTACTTATGACTCTCCAGTTGTGGTAAATCAGAAACACGATCTTCTTCTCTGATTGTGCATCTGGGAAGAAAAAATATGAAAGTTGCTCATTCAATACTCTCTTGGAATATAACAGGACTGTTGGCAACCTTCAGACTTATTCTACTGTGCTAAACATGCTACTTTGGGGAGAGGAAAAACTTGGAGAGGGGAATCTCAAGCCACTAAAAAAAAAAAAAAAAAAATCAGTGAAATGAGCGTCCTTTGCAAATTGCAGTGTGACAGCCCACAGTGAACACAGTTACTAAAACATATTCCTATATTGTTCCTATTCAAATAACTACTTCGGTAAGAAGCATACAGGTGCCCCAGCAGAAAATGAATTCAGACAAAAGTTCTTTGCACATTCACTGTATTGTAATATAGTAGCAATTCCAATATTAAATCCAAGACTTCTAGGCAGAAGATTTTTGAGTGTGATGTAGTGGTAGAGTACAGGCTCTCAAGTTGGCTTCTTGATTACTAGAACCGTAATGGACTTACAGCACAGGCAACCTTAATTACGGCATTTCCTAATTTCTGAGTGCCTGACTTTGCCACTATTCACAATAAATCTAGGAATGATATGATCTCCAAATCCTATAATCATTGTTGTCATGGAGTCCCCAGGGCGATGCTCTGGAACTGCTCCCTACAAAGCCAGTCAGGACTCTGGTGAAGTCTCCTCTCTGTGAGCAGCCTGTCTTCAGAGCAAGAAGCTCACACGACTTCCACCAGAGCAGCTCCAGAGCATCGCCCGGGGACTCTGTGACAGCAACCTAAATAATAAGTTCATGTAATGTTTTGTATTTAAAGATTTGAGCAATGTAATTGCAATATAAGCACAGGATATAAGCCTATTCACAATAAATTTAGGAATGATATGCTCTCCAATCCTAAAATCGTTGTCTTGAAAGAGGTGGCTGTAGTGTTAAGTCAATAGCACTAGTGTATTATTTCTCTGAGAGTATGGTATTGATTATTCACTGCCAGAGATGGTGAACCTTCAGCACACATACCCAAGTACCTTCCCGCACAAATATATGATCTGGATTCTGATGAATATATATAAAAAGGTCGTAAAAATAGGATTCATGGAATGAAACTAAACAGGAAAAATAAAACCACATGCTTAATATCAAGAAAAAAAATCTGACAGTAAAATGTGTTACCCTGTATAATCTATCAAGAGAACTCACCATTTGGCACATTTCAGTCTAAACCAGACAGAAACACTAAAATGCGCTGACCAGAATAATCCTGCACTAATAGGGGAATGGAAGAGTCCTAAAATGAGTAATTAAGCCCTCTCTAAATTATATGAACCTCTGACAACATGCAGTTTAAAAGCATGGGAGAAGTATTATAGCAAGATTTTTAAAAAAATAAAGTTCAACATTTATTTTTCAGTTATTCTACAGCACCTTACATGCTTTAATGTGTTGGTATAGTCAACTCTCAACTGATTTCATTTCTACATAACATGCTATAGTTAAATAGCCACAAATTGTCTGAGAGTAAATTCATAGAAAAATTCCTAATAGGAGAACTCCAGTGACTGGTGAGTTCTCAAGTTCTCTGTCTGGGATTTCTTCCACAGAACACAATTTCATGGACAACAAGCAGCACAACTCCTATTGCTGGGAGAAGGGGATTTTTGGGGGGGGGGGGGAGAAGTATAAATAAGCAGACATCTATCATCAAAGGCTACATCCAAATTAACTATGCCCTTCTTTTTGACATAAGATGTGGTTTCAAAATTGCCCACTAGGATCTGAATCATTTCCCCCAAAGAACAGAAATACATTACAAGATCAACAAATTACCTAGTGATCCAAAAAGCTGTAGATAGATCTTTCCCACTCAGACACCAGAATTTATTGATCATGAAATCTCAACTGCAACATTCATCTGAACTTAGGTGAATCACTGAATATGGTGAAGCAGCAACAAAAATGCCTTCTTAAACCAAAGTTAGGCTCATGAGCTGAAGGAGGGCACACTTTGTAGAATCAGTTAAAACCCTACAGTCTCATAATGGATGCCACATTAAAGCTTGTGTGACACTATTGGGGATAATTCCTTCAACTCAACATTCATAAAAACCTTGCTATTTCTGATTCAGTGGCTCAGTTGTAGCATTCCACATTCCTGTGTGTCAGACTTGTTTGCTCTCACTGTGGGTCTCTCTCACTCTGATCAGTCAGGAGTTGGAAATAGGAATAGAAGATACATGCTCCAGCAGCAGGATGGAAAAGAAGAGCCTTGTGTTGCTCAACAATGCCTTCATTCTACTAAGGTAGAACACTGATGGCCTCCACAGCAAATCCTGTCCAATCTTCTGAGCTGAAACAACGGTGTCTGCGATTCAGGTACTTGAGAACTGTAAAATCATTAACGTTTTTGAGAACCACAAAGGGCATGTGGTAGCTTTCTTTAAGTAAATATTCCTGACTGACAATGCAGAAGTAGGCTTTTTTCCAGCATCATCTTTGCCACGCTAGGGGGATGTTCAAGTATTCCCAATTCTCAGAGGCTCGTTTTTAAAAACTATCTTTTATACACCTATGTAAACAGAAACCCCCTAGACTTCTCAGAAAGACAAAACCTTCTGTCATATATGTAGGAGGTTTACACTTTGGATGAAAGTCAGATGCACACTCCCTCCTACCCTTGCCCAAAGTATTCACATCACCAATATAAAGTAGTAAAAAAAAAAATCAACTTGATCATAGTAAGTAACAAAGTTCTTTCCAGAGCAATTTTATCATAAGTAGCAGTTGTAATGTCACAATACACTCTAGTGATCAATTAAAAGATAAGCAGAGGATAATTATACAGGTATTTAGTGCACAACAATCATCTATTCCAGTGCTATTGTGTCCCTTACATGTTCTAATGAGGTTGTCAGAGATTTTACATTTTAAGCATTTTGGATCTAGGTTGTCTTAAGGTAAGAAATCTGAAATTAGGTAAGTACATATAATAGATTAGAAGCAGTGGTTCTCAACCCACGGCCCATGGGACATCCTTAGGGCTATACAGGTAGAACTGGATGCAGCCCACATAACACAGTGCAACCCACAATGGTAAACAGGTTGAGAACCACCGGGTTAGAGGATAGTGAAAAAGGATTGTATGGAAGTGTCAAATCTACATGTTTTAGAAGAATTTTTGTGTGGGAAGGTCTCTAGATGAGTTCCAGGCCAACTGTTGTCTAAAATGTGTTTTAAGATTTTTAAAAGGTGCTGATTTATAGTCATCAAGATGGATCGTCTCAGTGCGACTGAGCTTGAAAGCTCACTCTCCAAATCTATTCAATACCTCCTTTTTTTAAAAAGTCATCTCTGCTGAAACAGGTAACAAAAGTGCTAGTTGTGATTCTGGTGATGTCACTACCTGTCCACTAAGACTGGATAAGACTATGACCAACTCATTTAATACAGACAACTCAAGAGGCATCGGACCATAATGACTTTTGAACAAAACTAACCTAGACAGGATATAGGACTAGGAACTGTAACTGAAAGGATACCTTCCTCTGAAGCAATTAGTTCCCATTCATGGATCATTTTACCTTTGTAAATATTTAATATATGGTTTTAAATAGTTACTTTCAACAATATTAAATTTTGAGATTGTTACAAATGCATTTTTGAAGGGTCTACAAATTAATTTGTATTATAAGTGAGTTTGCAGACCCCAACCAGGATCAAAGCACCACTGTGTTAGGAACTGTACAGACATTAAGAGACAAATCCTATCCCGAAGAGCTTACAATTTGACCAGGCCAAGGGTGTGAAAGGAGGCAAACAAAGAGTGTGACTTGACTAAAGACACAAAGCAGCTCTGTGGCAGTGCCAAGACTAGAACTTCCAGCTCAATGTCCTACACGTTGAACTACACTGTCTCCCATGTAAAAGCCTTCATTTTACAAAATACATATTAAAACTTGCTTGTCAGGTTTCATCATAAATGTAATCTTACTTTTTATAGAGCTTTTATTTTAAAAAGAATACATAATTGAAAAACTAGCTATGTTTAGTTCAGATTAGTAAAATTCCTTCCTTGCAAAACAAACTGAATAACTTTTAATTGCACCCTTCCTCCTTGTGACTAAAAACATTTGAACAGTTAAAATAGGGAAAGTTCAACCAATGCATCAATATTTGAACTAAACACTCTTAGCAGCTTAAATTTAAAGAAAATTCCATAAAAGCTTTTGTTTAGAGACAATTCTGATGGCACATTTAAACACTCAAGTCAGTAAATGCCAGTATTAAAGTTGTTGAGTTTGCACCTACTCTTTGTGCATGATCATATGCAACAGATCCTTTTCTACAAGCTAAGATTCACGTGCAGCACATTTCAGTGCTATATACTATGAAGCAAGCCAGCCAGAATAAAAAGTAATTTACAAGCAGTACAGTGAATCAGGCTTGGCTCTAATGGGGCCAAACTTTCAAAATGAACCTTAGACAGCTATAGTAAAAACATGACATGATATTTTATTACTTATGTAATAGTATACGATCATATACTCTTGTTCCCCTTTTTAAAGATAGGTACTAAGTTTGCCCTTCTCCTGAAAACAGGGAACAAAGAGGATATGACACAAAGGGGACTCGGCGAATTATAGACCAATCAAGCCTTACTTTGATACCTGGAGATATACTGGAACAAATTATTAAACAATCAATTTGAAGCACCTAGAGGATAACAGGGTTATAAGGAATACCCAACATGGATTAGTCAAGAACAAAGCACACAAAACCAAACTTATTCTCTTTTGTGACAGGGTTCCTGGCCTACCAGATTACAGGCGGGAGGGAAGCTGTGGACATATTTTGATTTTTTTCCAAGACAGTCTCATAAGTAAACTAGGGAAATGTGGTCTAGATGAAATTTACAACAAGGTGGATGCAAAACTGGTTGAAACACTGAACTCAAAGAGTAGTTATCAATACTTCACTGTCAAAATGGGAGATATATCTAGTAGGGTCGCACAGGGGTCTGTCAATATTTTCATTAATGACTTGGAATATGGAGTGGAGAGTACACTTATAAAATTTGTGGATGATACCAAGATGGGAGGGTTTGCAAGTACTTTGTAGAACAGAATTAGAATTCAAAATGACCTTGACAAATTCGAGAACTGGTCTGAAATTACTCCTGAGGGAATTCTGTGACACTGTGTGTCTACAGAATTCATATCCCCCACAGATTTCTTTGCTTCCCCGCAGAAAAATGACTTTCTGATGAGGAAGCAAAGAGAAGCCACAAGAGCAGTCACGTGCCCCTCCTCAGCAGTGTGGGTGTGTCATTTCAGGCCCTCGGAGCAGCCAGCGGAGAGGTAAATCACTGGGGGGATGGTGGTAGCGGAGCTGAGGACAGCCCGCCAGTGGCTCCTACTGTGCACCAGGCTCAGCTGTTAGTCCCAACTGGTCTGGGGGCGGGAGAGGACAGGACTTCCTCTTCCCCTGCAAGGAGTGCCCAGGCTGGATAAGATTTACCCCCAGAAATCTTCCCCGGCTGCACCTAGCATGGAGGGGCAGGGCCCTGGGCTGTTTCTGGGGTAGGCCTGGCCTTTGCGCTGTGTCAGGTGTAACCTCACCACTGAGTCTGTGTCCCTGGGTGGGCAGGGGTCTGCAGGGTGATCTCCCACCTCCACGAAGCCACTGGCCTGTACTCCCCACTGTCATGCTGAAGCCTCCACATTTATCTATTGAAAAATAAAATACGCAGAACTTCTCAGGATTTTAAAATAGTGTGCGCAGAATTTTTATTTTTTGGTGAAGAATTTTTCATTTTTGGGTGCAGAATTCCCTCAGGAATATGTAATCAACATGATACAATGCAACAAAGACAAATGCAAAGCACTACACTTAGGAAGGAAAAAAATCAAATGTACAACCATAAAATGGGGATTAACTGGCTTGGCACTGGTACTGCTTAAAAGGATCTGGATGATATAGTGGATCACAAACTGAACATAAAAGTCAACAATGTGATGCAGTTGAGAAAAAGGCTAATATTGTGGGGCATATTAACAAAAATGTCATATGTAAGACATGGGAGATAACTATCCCATTCTACTCAGCACTGGTGAGGCCTCACCTTGAGTACTGTCTCCAGTTCCAGATGCCTAGTCTAAGAAAGATATGGATAAACTGGAGAGTCCAGAGAAGAGCAACAAAAATTACAAAAGATTTAAAAAAACCTGACTATGAGGAAAGTTGGGTTTTTGGGGGGGGGGGGGGGGGAGCAGGGGACAGGGGGTGTTGGTTTTTTTTTTTTGTTTTTTTTTTTGTTTTTATAAACTCTGCTTGCTTAGTCTTGAGAAAAGAAGACTGGAGCAGTGGAACCTAACAACAGTCTTCAAATATGTAAATAGTTGTTATAAAGAGGACGGTGATCAATTGTCCTCCACATCCACTGCAAGTAGGACAAGTAGTAAAGTGGCCTAATCTGCAGCAAAGGAGATTTAAGTTAGATATTATGAAAAAAAAAACTTTCCATAAGTGTAGTTAAGCACAGAACAAGTTACCAAGGGAGGTTGCTGAATCTCCATCACTGGAGGTTTTTAAGAACGGGTTAGACAAACACCTGTCAGGGATTGTCTAGGTATACTTAGACCTGCCCCAGTGCAGGGGGAATGGAGTAGATGACCTCTCAAGGTCCCATCCAACCATACATTTCTATGATTCTACATATATAGACATGAAAAGGGGCAGTGTTAAGCAAGCCCCTGCCTTGCCCAGTGTGCATTTCATACCATTGACAACAGAGTCATACAGGTTTTGTGGAATGCTTAACACTTTTAGCACACAAAAATAATAGTGCTCTGGTTAAAATATATTATGCACCAGACTTTTAAAGTTAAAGGTAAACAAATTTGAATGCATCTAATTTCTGTGACCAAACACTACCGGCCTACATCCATATACACCAAAGTCATGCAAATCCCTTTCCGAGTATATATTACAGATACACAAATACGCTTCTATGTCTTACTGAAAATTCTGACCTTCTATGTAGTGCAAATACTACAAGGATATTGACTGATATAAGACACAGAAGTCTTAGTATATCAAGTGGTGCTTCAACACAGTTCTATTGACCCTGTATATACAATGCCAGATTCATTAAATAGAGTCTCTGTTTAGAAAGAACAGAATCAACTCAGATCACTTCAATTTCAGTTAACAAGCTATGCAGTTTTGCAGTCATTAAAAAAAACCCACTACTTAAATCTGTATTTTTTCTAAGCTTTGCAATATCTCACCTTTGCAGTGTTTCACCGATTGCTTTTATATTTGTTTTTAAAGCTAATCTCTTAAAATTTGATCATTTTCCTAACCACAAATTGGGTGCATTCACTTCTGAATGATGAAAGTTAAAATTTAGTTTAAAAAAGAAAAGTTATGTCAAATAGATGTTGTTAGGGGGCTTACTCCTTTACCCACTTTCTTCCCTGGTCCTTCTCGCATGAACAGAGAGCAACAATACCTGAAGTCCAAAGGTGCAAACAATTTGACGTTTATTGGGGTGAACTTCCAGCAAGCATGAGTCCAGTTTCCTTCCTTAGTGTCCCCCCTCCCAACTGACACCACAGAGCCTTACATGTGTCCCTGTTCCCATTCCTGCCCTTAGCTAAACATGATTCCAATTTCCCCACCCCCATTCCCTGTTCCTCTTTCCCCCCCACACCCTTCCTGATTGACTGCAGACTATATAGTAAAACTTGAGTTCTGCTTAGCTGTACCTTAACTAATCATTTTACTGAAATTTAACTAACCAATCCTAACACATTGTAACATGATTATTTAACCAATTATATCCCACCTTAATTAGTTTACACCCAACAAAATTAATTATACAGCAGACAGAAACAATCACAGAACAAGACAGAGATTATACAGACAAACAATAAGGAAATGGGGACTACAGTGATAGAACAACAAAGAAATGAGGATTTCACATCCCAGCTATTGATAAGTGAGTTTTTGCCAGACAGGATGCTATCAAACTAAAAGTTTCCTTTTACATCTTCTCAGCACTCCCCTTTCTCTGGAGGCGATAGGCATTATCAGGACAGGACTGTATTCCTAATGGCCCAATAGCGCCTTATTTCAATGTGACTAGGTTGGAATGTGAGGGTGTGACCGGTCGCTTCCCAGCTTATGGCTGCCTCCGCTGCTTAGCCAAAGGCCTTAGCCGAAGAACGGCCTCAGACTGTCACAGTAAGAGGACTTTACACTGGCAGACAGCGATTTTGATTCTTTTATACCTCTGTAACTAGCTAAGTGATAAGAATACACCTAAATTCTTAGAGTATAGGCCTTTACAGACAGGCCTGAATATCCTAACAGATGACAATAGATTAAAAGCAATTAAAGATGGCAAAACAGCTATAACATTTAAAAAAAATTGTAAGGGTCACTAAAGTAGGTCTTATTTTGATAAAACATTTTATACTTAAGTCACACTACTTTCATAGCACTATAATTGCTAAACACATCTTTATGTTAGGAAGAAATGGAAACAGACTAAGAGAAAAAAAGTCACAGTGCCATGAAAATTACATCTGGCATGATCAGCTTTAATCATTACTGCTTACCCTCCTTGAATGGCTGATGTAGGAATTTAATCCTGAATTATGAGTTACTAACTTTAGGCCCAGACAAAGAATTTTGCCATTGCCTTCAATGGAGATTTATGGGGCTATTTAATCTTTGTATAATACTCTAAAGAAACCAAACATAGGGGATTAATGGGATACAGATTCTTTCACTTGTCATTCACCAGTTCACACTAGGGATTTGAGCTAGATGACTATATACAGATACTGTACTTCAGAGGCAGTGAACAAGAGAGAGTTTGGTCACCTCAGTCCAGTTGCTAACTCACGAACCTCATAATTAAGGCTACGATTTTGTCACAGGTATATATAGTAAAAGTCCTGGACAGGTCACAGGCCATAAACAAAAATTAATGATGGGTGACCTGTACTATAAATACCCCTGACTAAATCTCAGTACTGCTCTGGGGGAAGGGGGGGGCATGGAAAGAGGCACCAGCTGCTGGGGCCACTGCTTAGGGGGTCCCCGGGGCCAAACCCACCAGCTGCTGCTAGGGCGGTCCCCAGAGCCACTTCAGCAGCGGCCGGTGCGGCTGGCCCCAGGACTGCTCCAACAACAACCGGTGTGGTTATCCCTGAGGCTGCCTGAGCAGCTGGCCCTGGGGTCAGCCACACTTGCCAATGCAGAAGTCAGAGGTTGTAGAAAATCACGGAATCCATGACTTCCGCCAACTCCATGACAGACACAGAGCCCTAATCATAAATCACAAAACTACCACTATACTTCCAGCAAGTCGCCAAGAAAACTGATTCCAACCCATAAGAGAAATCAAGCAAGAAAATCCACAAGACAGTTTGAAAATGGGAATAGTGATTAATAAAAACTGGAGCTATCAAAACCAGCACCTCCCCACCCCTTTCTCCATATATATTGTAATTCATCTCTGGTTTGAATACAAGTATTAGCAGATGGTCCTGCCCACATGATAGTAAGTATTTGAACCTCTTTAATTTTAATATAAATACTACATATGCTGTTCATATGCTTGCATGGCAGGTAAGAAAATCTGATGCATATAAATAAGAATATTTGGTTTCTATTCATAACTAAACTGCTAGCAGCTTTTTCTAAAAAAACCTGATGTAGTGATTTTAAAAAGGAAAGATCAGTGTATTATTCTAGGATAACTACCTAATCACTAAGAAAGCAAAAATCTTACGTTATACATTTAAGATTAGAAATTGACAAAATTTCGTACCTGATAATTTTCTATCAGCAGCTTCTCTCTCAATTAATTACTCATGGGCTAACTATGGAATGCACCACTTGTAGAATTCAGAGTTGGCCCAGAGTTGCGGCTGGACGCTCCAGGACTAAGCTCCGCCTTTCAGCTCAGGCCACCAGAAGAGTTCGTCCACAGTTGTAGAAATGCTCTTGCAACCAATTAGTAGCATTAAGGTAGGGTGACCAGATGTCCCGTTTTTAAAGGGACAGTCCCATTTTTGGGGACTTTTTCTTATATAGGCATCTATTACCCCCCCCGTCCCGTTTTTTCACAGTTGCTATCTGGTAACCCTACATTAGGGTAACATGACATAATTATCACACTAAATTAACTTTAAGATAATATATGTCTAGGACTTCTTTTAATGAAAATTTTCAAATTTATATTCTGGTCATTTATATGATTCCCATGGTGGGTTGAATTCAGAGAGAAGCTGCTAAGAGAAAGAAAATTATCAGGTAAGAAATTACACATTCTGTTGCACAGCTTCTCTCCTAATTTATAGGAAGTACAGAGCAGTGAATTCTAGAAGTAGGGAAGGAAAGGAAAGGAAAAGCAGAGTTTAATTATTCTAGTAGAATAATGCAAGAACGGGAGTTCCCCCCATATAAAGCAAGAGCTTTATAAAATATGGAGTTGTGAGAGAAGTAATCCAGTAGAACCCTCTACTAAAGGATGCTTTTTTAGAGGAAAGGAAACTTACTTGAAGATCTTCTTCAGATGAGGCTCAAAAACTTTTCCCTCAATGTCTCTAGAGACTTCTGTGAATAGTTTCCCAGATGCCTAGTATGCCAACTGGTAAGATTTTTACACCTTGCCTGCAGCAACTTTGAGCTGCAAGGCCTTGGTATTTTGGACAGAATGGGATGAACAGAGTACAACTGGCATACATCTCAAGCATAGAGAGTATGTATCTTTATCACTCTAAGCATGCTTATTTATACCACAACCTTCCAAGGATTAGAACAAAACCACAGGATAATTATTTCCCAGCAATTGTGGAAAGAGGAACTTACTTAGGACAGAAATGTTCTGGAGCTGTAAGAATAACCTTTTCCCCATGACAAAGGCAGTGTGGTTCTTGTCTGGATAGGAGAACTAATTCTAAAGCTTGCCTTTCCGAGGTAATGGCAGCTGGAAAGGTCTGCCACAGGCTTGTCTAATTTGTCACTGTAATTAAATTTGGCACCTGATACTTAAGTGGAGGATCCAAAGTGCCTATTTTCAAAATGCCACTATGGCTGATACTCACCTTTCTAAGGTGTTTTCTTGTAGGACAACAACCAAGCCTCCCAAAGAAACTTTAGTGCAGCTGAGATCACTAGAACTTTGTGATTATTATTATAATTGTATTACAATAGTATCTAGAGGTCATGATCCCATTGTGCTGGGCTTTTGGTTTCCCCTCACACCAGAAATGTAAATTTGATCAGATCAATGAATCCCAAGTGTTGTGTGGATACCAAACTGTATCAGAGTTTAATAGAGAATCCATGCTGAATTACACTTCTCTTCTGATGCCCAAGTTGTTAACTGTTCCTGGTCTGAATGAAAGAGTCTCTGCTTCAAGAGGTCTGTTGTTTACAATGTGGCATCATTGGCTACCTAGCAAGTCCAAAGTGCCTTCCGGGCCAGTGGAGGACAAGGAGGACACCACACTTTCCTTTTTCTTCTTTCCTGTATTCTTTATGTGAACTGTCTTGAAAGGTAGATTCTTCTCTAACCAGGACATTATTTCCATTGCCGGCAGAGAAACTTTGACCTCTAGTTACTCCCTGGTTGGAAGAGATATCAACACTCATGTCTCAATCACAGGCCAACCCCTAACGGGAGGGA
The DNA here is from genome assembly GCF_965140285.1 of Lepidochelys kempii. Taxonomy (NCBI): domain Eukaryota; kingdom Metazoa; phylum Chordata; order Testudines; family Cheloniidae; genus Lepidochelys; species Lepidochelys kempii. The sequence continues at coordinate 65,020,334 of NC_136382.1, forward strand.
AGGGGAGGCTTTTGCTTCAATTACTGTAATTGCCTAAGGTTTCTTGCACCTTCTACTGAAGCAGCTGGTTCTGGTCATTGTCATAGACAGGATACTGGACTTGAAAGGTCCAATGCTCTACGGCCATGTTTGTGGGTTTTACTTTTTTTTTTTAATTAATTTATTTTAAATAAAATAAACTAAATAAAAGACACACACCCTGATAGAAGTGTCAATATTAACTAAAAGCTATATAGGATATGAGATTCTTGGAAATTTATCTTCCAAGTATGTTTGCTTCCACAGTGAGTATTCAAGGGTCTAGAGCAGTGATATTCAGACCTCAGTGGTTCAGGAGCCAAATTAGTGATCAAAGTTACCCAAAAGACCCACAGTAGTGTGAATTCATTGTTTCATTTACTATAGTACTATATATTCATATTTAAACAGTATGACAGGTTAATTACTTAGTGCAAGTTAATAGCTTAATTGGTTAATAACATAGTAAAAGCATCCTGATTGGTTAATAATTAAAGCACACAGTGTTTTAATATCATGTGCTGCAAAGAGCCACAGGAGACATATTAAGAGACACTTGCAGCTCGCGAGCCTCAGTCTGAGTATCACTGGTCTAGAGTGAAAGTTGGGTGTGACATGTGCCTTGCTGCGATTACCACCAGCCATTTACGACTCTGGATACAGAGGGTAGATCAAAAGGAAGAATCTTGTACAAGCACTGTGGCTCATACACAAAAACTATTTTTGTCTTCATCATCATGAGGATTTTGTTGATTTGGAGGAAAATTTATCTAAGTTTCCTTGCATGCATCTACTCCAGATTTTTCCCTCTGCCAGGGTAATGGCCCCTTCTTGGATACACTTTGCATTGGTAGTAACTAATTGACTTCTATGCTGGCTTTGATAGTGAGGTTGATGCCTTTCTGCAATGTCAGTTACTAATTTCTCTAATGTGTCCTCCAATAGCTACTCACAAGTTTGCATGCACAAGGTATCAGTTTTGAATGAGTGAAGCTATTCCTGGGTATAATATGGCTTCTGTGTAGCCACCAAGTTATCACAAATCACATCAAGGGCTTGACCAAAACAAAATCCAAGACATTTCAGTCCAATCAAAAACCATACCTCTAGACAACGAGCCACAGTTTTTGCCACACTGTAGGCTTTCCTTACTAAATACGTGAAAAACCTATGGTCTGAAAGGGTATAGTGAGGCTTCGAAATTGCAGTGCAGTGTCTAAGGGGAGTTTTGGAAGGCAGTCCCCTTCTGAAGGTGTGACTTGTCTTTCCCTGGTGGAGCTACTGCTACACCAACGTTAGGCTCCCAAAATGTATGAAAAGCCTTTATTTTTATACAAACACATTAGTTGAACATTTGGTTTAATCAGATGTCCTCATTTGGATCTTATGATGCACTCATAGGAAGCAATAATGGGAAAATATATGTAAGAATACTTGAAAGGAAAGATATTTTATTAATATTAATCAGTTCCTGGCAAGCTACCAATTTTTTTCTTTTTTAAAGCATGTGTGGTACTTCTTCCCCTGGCTGTCTAGGTGATACACTACTCCTCCCAGCACAGGTACCACACAACAGAGGAGCGGTACTGGTACACAGACTCAATTGTGGAAGCAGCTTGCTAGATGTGCCTGGGAACCTGCAAACCTGCCTGCAGTACCATAGTAAGTACCATAGGAGCAGCCTAGTACCACTCGGGGATTTAATTAATAAATCAGGATCATTGTGAAGGGAAGGGAAGGGATTTCTTATTTACCCATACTCTTGTCAGTCAATGTTTCTCTATGGCTCTCAATTAATTCTTCAATTTCTTCCTCAACGATGTCGACGAAGCCATCACCACCCACTTGTCTGGCCACCTGAACAATGCCTTTCACTTCTTTGTCAATCATCAGGAAACCCTTAAAATCGTTCACACATCCTTTCCATTAGGTTTCACCAACGTGCGTTGACTGTTTCAGGCTTGATTGCATTACTTATATTAAATGGGCAATGGATGCAATCAGCAATGTTGAAGGAATTCCAACACTCCGTCACATTAAGTTTGGGATCAGCATCCATAGCGCTACATATCCGTGAGAATGTAAGAATTGTGTACGTGGCATTGAAACAGCAAATCACGCCTTGGTCGAGAGGTTGGAGGTGGTATTGTGGGGGAGAAAGACGATTTCAACGTCATTATGCGCAAACCGGAGTGCCTCAGGGTGGCCAGGAGCATAGTCTATGATCAGCAACACTTTAAAGTCAAGTCCTTTCTCTTCGAGGTACCGCTTGACCTCCGGAATGAAACACTTGTGGAACCAATCCAGAAATAATGCTGTCGTCACCCAAGCCTTTTTATTTGATTGCCTTGAACACAGGCAAGAGATTTTTGTTCTTGCCTTTTAGGGCACAGGGATTTGCAGCCCTGTAGAGCAAGCCCGGCTTTATTAAATGCCTAGCTGCACTGCCACAAAACAACACAGTCACATGGTCTTTAGCTGCTTTAAAGCCAGGGGCTTGTCTTTCTGATTTCGAAATGTAAGTGTGGTTGGGCCTTTTTCTCCAGAAGAGCCCAGTCTTGTCAGCATTAAAAACTTGTTCCAGAAGATAACCTTTTTCGTCTATGATTTTCTTTTATTGTTCAGGGTAGGCTTTTGCTGCCCCTTCATTGGCAGATGCAGCTTCACCAGTAGTCTGGACATTTTTGAGGTTGAAATGGTTCCTAAAACTGTTAAGCCAACCTTGGCTGGTTTTGAATTCCTTCTCATCGGAAGGCTGTCCCTCTTCAGTGGTAGGTTTGAACAGCGCGTAGAGGCTAAGAGCCTTTTCTCGCAACGTGCTGCCATCGATAGGCACATGTTTACGGTTCATGTCTTCCAGCCATAAGTTTAATGCCTTTTCAGTCTTCACTAAAGTCTTATAACGCACCTTGCTCGTCACCTTAGAAGTTACTGGAGCACTTGATGCCATAGCTTGACGAATTTCTCTCTCTCAAATCTTGATGGCACAGATGCTAAATTCGTTGCGGCCATATTTACACGCCATGTTGGAGACCAACGTACCATCTCTCAATAAGTCCAACACAGCCACTTTTTCCTCCAGCGTTCAAACAGATCGCTGTTTCTTTGGTTGAGCACCAGATGAAGTAGTTGGCTTGCGTTTAGGGGCCACATTGTATGAAAAATACGTATCTTTAAACACTAGAATCACACTCAGCGCACTATGAGAGGCATGCGGGAACCGAGACCAATTGAGGGAACAGCAGATTCATGTCTCCCATCTTACGCTCATTGAGTGGAATGGTGGGCGGAATTGCCTGCACTATTTACAGGTATCTTTTTTTTTTTTGTCGAACGCGTACAGTTGAATTCACGTAAATTAAATGCGTGTATCATGCGACTCACCTGTACTACCGCAAGGACGACACATTTCCTTTTGCCTTTTAGGGACTCTCAGGCGTTTGCAGGACTTCTCCCTGAGTATCATGAGAATTCCTTGACTCCCAGTGGGAAGAAGGGAAGCTATGTTAGAGCCCTTCTCTCCCCTGTGAGCTGAGGGCCCTTTAGTTTCTGGGGACAGGGAGAAGAGGACAGCTTTCAATCCTTTCAGGGGTTTTTCTCCCTCCAGCTCAGGTCTGTTGTGGGACTTACCCCTTGAGCAGGCTTGATTCTCTCACTGAAAGTTCATTAGCGCTGGATTGGTCTTTTCTGCATTAGAGTCGTCGTATCCTGGGGCAGAATGGGGACCTAACATGCCGGTCTGACTCTGAGCCCCATACCCTGGCAGTGCAAGGGTCGGGTGACTGACAACATGCGAGGCATAATTCACACTCTGCAGAGCTTTGAAGTGCTGCTTCACAAAGGCTTCATAAGTTGGGCGTCTGCAGCACAGTTCATGTAAGGCCTGAGTGGGTGCACAGGAGTTTGGCAGGAAGGAGCCGCAGTGGCAGATCCATGTGGTTGAAGCCACCATGCTGCTATTTACCAGGGAATGGGAGGGGGAGGAGGAGGATTAGAAAGTTGCAGCTGCACAAAAATTAATAAAAACAAAGGTTTTAAAAAGAAAATGGTCAGGAGACACTGAACTGCCAATTTGTTCCACAGCAGGAAGCAGAAAATCTGGTGGCCTGAGCTGAAGAGTGGAGCCTAGTCCTGGAGCCTTCAGCACCACCACTGGACTGCCTCCATATTCCACAGGTGAAGGCATTAGCCCATGAGTAATCACTGGGGAGAGAAGTTTTGCAACAGAAATATCACTTACCTTATGGCCTTTTGAGCTTGTGGATCCTCAATTTCTTTAAAAGAAACTTTTTTGACAATGATGCCCGGAGAATGACCTGCACTGACAGATTTTTCTTCTTCCAGTACAAGATCACGGAATGACTTTGGCAAAGCTGAATGTAATGAAGATGCCCTTTAAAAACAACAACAACAAAAAGCTCAACATTTTAGACTTACATTTCTCAAGACTATATTTGTGAGTTGTATTAAATATGGGCTAGAGATCTACATGTTTTCATGTCACCAAATATACTTTTGCTCATCAACATATCTGTCAGGAATTTTGCTGTGAATATGGCTCAAGGAATTCACTTAGGGGTATACCTACACATTACAATATTTAATAATTTTTAATTGCTAAAATCTAGGGTTAAATACAACTAACAAACATTTGTGTTCTGTCAATAATAGAAATAATTAACGTGTTCACTAACATGATTGTTAACCGTTGTTAAAACGAGACTAAAACGTCAAGTGTAGCTATATGCTTGTAGTGTCAATTTTACTAGATCACAGACGGCAGACTCCTTTGAAGATAGAAGGCTTCGTTTTGTAAAACCCCAATATCAAATATGGGCAAACCCTGGTCCACAAGTTTCAGTAGAATCCTTACTCTATTACATTACATTATATATGCTATGCTGGGTACTCCCCTAAAATAAATATTTTGTTAAGGAAAAGTATAGATGTGTAGTATGGGAAAGTAACTGAGATGAGGAAAGTAAATTCCTACCATGAATACCCAGATCCATGCATTTTCCCCCTGCTCACCCCAATGTGTCCATTGCCCCTTTATTACTGATCTCCAGAACTAATGCAGTATAAAGAATCAACCTTCTAGATAAGTTTAGGCAGAGGTAGTTTATTTTTTGTTGAAGTCCAAATTTCTTGGTCTAAGATATAGTCAAGGTCCAGACTCCAGAGAAAAATAAATATTAATAATAAGAAGTAAATAAAAAGATTTCAGGGTGTGTTCAAAAGTGTCTGGCGGTCCAGATTTGGCCCGTGGTCCACTTACTGACTATCCCCGAGTTAAGGGAAGGGAGGAGAATGACTAACATTCTACTCAAAAGCTATTTCTATTTACAGGAGAAAAGAGAGTTATCACAACTTTATGATTCCCTCCTGTCAGGATCTCAGGCATCAATCCTGCATGCACTTAAACACATGCTTAACTCTACTATCATGAGTAGTCCCATTCATTTTAAATGGGACTACTCATGGTAGTCGTGTTAAGCATGTGAATTTCATTTAAAAAAAAAAAAAGCCAGATTTTTTTTTACTTTTTAAAAAGATTATTTCTTTAATGCAGAATACTATCTACACCAAGGCAATGTTGGGTGAAATATAAACCTGTATCATGACCAAAGCAAGAAAAATTAAACATCTAGAAAATCAAACAGCAAGCACTGTTCAGGGAAATCTCAAACACATCAGGAACTGAACAGTTTAATACTACTTCATCAACCTGATGTACGCTTAACCTCAGGATTCAGCCAAAATTCAGCCAAATTCAGTTTTTCTCTACAAGTGATTTAAGCTATTACTCACAAATGCTCTAATGCACTCTTCTTCCTTTGCATGATTCAAGCAGTGCAAAGGGAGCAAAGCAAGTCACCAGCTTGGAATTCCCCTGACGTAGCATGTGAAGAGTCAGCGTGCACCTACTCCACTCCCACTACAGTCTTGGCATATGAGAGTTAGAAAGATATGACTAGAACATGCTGGCTATCCCCAGACAGTCCCTTGTGGTCCATTATTAGCTGGCAGATGTTACAGGAGCCTTTTCTGGGACCAGTGCAAAACCCGCTAGAGAATTAGAAAACCTAACTAACTTGCTCCATGTCGCCTCCTTGCCACAGCTACATCCAATGGCAACTGGGCACAGCAGCGAACCGGCATTACTATTTTTTGTCATTTTCAGTAAAAACAAAATGAAGCTTATGAAAGCGTTACAGCCTAGCCAACAAACAACTAATGGCTTAAATGCAGTATCTTCACTAAACTCATCTTGCTTTGTGCACTGCACTTTCCACCTAATTTGTAACACACTAATTTAATTTGACCAGACTGTCTTTAAGAGAAAAGATGTTTTAATTGTATTGAAGAAACTTAAAAAAATCTTATTCCTGGAATTTTGGCTGTACACAAACAAGTGTGAAGTTTCTTTATAGAAGAGCTATTGACATTCTGGTGTGTTATTGAAGGCACTTTTGACAGATGGAGCACCAGTATGGACTTCAAAAGTATTAAAATATATTATGATACACAAAACATACTTTTTGCAACTAAAATATCGAGTTTTAATTGTTGTAAGCCTCCATTCCAGATAGATTCTGGGTATCTGATCCATATACACATATGTATCTGAACTATATATATATAACATCCAAATAATATATACACTACACACACACGTAACATACGTATCTGAACCATACATTATATATAAAATCCAAATAAGGCTAATATTTTGTTTAATTTCTTGTGGGACATGGGAGTGTTTCAAAATAAAAGTACTCCTGACAAAGTTTATTATTCTCTACCAGTCTTCAAAGCACTTGATTTTAGCTTCAATCCCCCAACCTGTGAAATTGGAAGTTTCTTTTGGCATAAAAGAAAAGAACGGTAAAAGTTATATGGTGTCTTTTAATCAACCAAAGAAAGTGCCAGAAGGTCCCACACCCTTCTGGCAAATGTTCTTGCCAGTAAAGCTGCTGAATTTCCAAGACAAGTTTCTCCTTTCATTGGAACACAAAAGCTCTATAAGCTCTCAATATACTGCATGCATGGAAAGCAGAGTTTGTCATCAGATGTACTCTACATTTTGGATAAAAAGATCCACATTCCACATGGGTAAGTGATGCACCCAAGCTTACTGTTCTATACTTTTACAGAAAAAAAGATGACGTGGATGATAATTGTTAATACAACTTTTTTTTTTTTTTTTTTTATAAAGAACTAGCACAAGCAACCAATAGTAATATACAGTTTGCCTGTTGAAGTTTAAACTTTATCTAATTCCCCTTTCCAACAGCTAGGCTATTTGAAACATTTATAGATTTCTCACTGATTCTCTGCTTTCACTCTTGGTTTAATCAAGATTTTCCATCTAAGTAGGCACAGACAGAGGAATATTGTAGATGAACATTTATAGGCATATGTGGCCACATGAAAATTAAACCAGAAAGTTATCCTTCAGTGGAAGATGCACTGGCCTTTTCACTTAAGATACCTGGGCCTGCATCACACACTATATAAAATATTTCAAAAGACTGATTTAGTAAAAATGTGCCCAACAATCTCTGGGTGCTTATACATTTAATATAAAAAGACACCAATTAACCAAAAGAATTGACTAAAAGTCAGCTCCCGCTAGCCAATAAATTAAACCTCAGCCACTAAAACCAATTTCTGGGAAAAGTTGGATGAACAGATGCCTTCAAACACCCTACAAAGCTTAATTCATCCTTTGTTGGACCACTGAGGAAAGTAAGTTTTGAAAAAAAAAACCTCTCAGCTTGACATAATGTACATGATGTACCATCTTAAAGCAGAGCTAAAGCTCACTAACGTATGTACGAAAGATAAACTGCATCTGCCCCAAAATTACAGCACTTACTCTGAATCCAGAATTATTTGATAAAATGCAAACAAACAGTAATTTTTTGTGATAAGACAGATTTTCAAATTAATATTAAGAAATGTAACGTGTCAAGTATTTTCTTTGTCCAGAATGATTATTAATAATGGAACACCACAAATTCTTCAGACTTTCCATTCAATTGACATTAGTTAAAATACTGTGCATAGGTTATACAGTAACTCCTCGCTTAACGTTGTAGTTATGTTCCTGAAAAATGCAACTTAAGTGAAAAGATGTTAAACAAATCCAATTTTCCCATAAGAATTAATGTAAATGGGGGGGGGGGGGGGGTTAGGTTCCAGGGAAATTTTTTTCACCAGACAAAAGACTATTTTATATATATATATATTATATATATATATATATATATATATACACACACACACACACATACACATACACAATAAGTTTTAAACAAACAATTTAATACTGGTACACAGTGATGATGATTGTGAAGCCTGGTTGAGGTGGTAAAGTCAGAGGGTGGGATATTTCCCAAGGAATGCCTTACGGTTAAGTGATGAACTAGTAATTGACTGAACCCTCAAGGGTTAACTCGTTAGTGTAGCCTCACACTCTACAAGGAAGCATGAATGGAGGGAGGGGAGACAGCATGGCAGACAGAGACACACACCATGTGTGTGAGAGAGAGATCCGCATTGCTCCTTTAAGTACGCTGACCCCACTCTAAGTAGATCAGCAAGCTGAGATGGCAGCTGCCAGGAAGCTCCCCCCGTCCTGAGCCGTCGTGTGTGTCCCCTGCTCTACGGAAGATGGGGTAAGCGGGTGCAAGAGCAGGAGAGAGGGGGACACCCTGACATTACCCCCCTCTTGCCCTCTCCCCCCACCCTGCACAGCAAGCAGTAGGCTCGGGGAACAGCTCCAAGGCAGAGGGCAGGAGCAGCACATGGCAGTGGCGGGAGGGACAGCTGAACTGCAGGCAATCGATAGCCTGCTGGGCAGCTGCCGCACAGGGAACTTAGGTGAGTGGGGAGCTAATGGGGGGCTGCCGGTCCACCCTGGTTCCAAGCCTTCATCAGCTAGCTGCAACGGGCTGCTCTTCCTGCAAGCAGTGGACAAAGCAGGCGGCTGCCAAATGACGATGTTATAAGGGAGTATTGTGCAACTTTAAACGAGCATGTTCCCTAATTGTTTCCTTATTAAGTTGCTGATCAATGTTAACCAGGATGACTTGAAGTGAGGAGTTACTGTACTATAATTACAACCTTTTTTCAAGTAACTAATGACTATGATATTAAATTGCTATACTGCTATAGTGCTCCTTGGAAAAGAGATGACTAAGGGGGGATATGATAGAGGTCTATAAAATCATAACTGGTGTAGATAAAATAAGTAAGGAAGTGTTATTTACTCCTTCTCATAACACAAGAACTAGGGGGTCACCAAATGAAATGAATAGGCAACAGTCAACCAGAGGAGCTCCTTGCCAGAGGATGTTGTGAAGGCCAAGACTATAACAGGGTTCAAAAACAAAAACTAGATAAGTTCATGGATGGATCACTTCTTAGAATCATAGAATCACAGAATATTAGGGTTGGAAGAAACCTCAGGAGGTCATCTAGTCCAATCCCCTGCTCAAAGCAGGACCAACACCAACTAAATCATCCCAGCCAGGGCTTTGTCAAGCCGGACCTTAAAAACCTTTAAGGATGGAGATTCCACCACCTCCCTAGGTAAAACCCATCCCACTTGATGATTAGCTGTTCTGTTCATTCCCTCTGGGGCACTGGGCATTGGCCACTGTCAGAAGACAAGACACTGAGCTGGAGGACTGAGGTGTACAAGCATTACCAGACACCAGGAGGAAGGTCCTCTGGTGAGGATAAAGAAGGTGTTGGGAGGAGGCCATGGGGAAGTAGCCCAGGGAGTTGAAGCTGTCGCACAGCTGTTCCAGGAGGCACTCTAGACAGCTGCATTCCGCAGGGCCCTGGGCTGGAACCCGGAGTAGAGGGTGGACCCGGGTTCCCCCCAAATCCTCCCAACTCCTGGTCAGACACAGGAGGAGTCGACCTGGACTGTGGGTTCAGAAAAACGGCGAAGCTGAGGGCTGCCATGAAGCTCCCAGGCGAGCAAATCCACCAGTAAGCGCAAGCCCCACCAAGGCAGAGCAGGAACTTTGTCACAGAACATTGAGCCACAATCACCAACCACAATTCCTGTTTAAAATTTTTAAGCTAAATGTACAAAAGTAGAAACACCACTGTTTTCTTGTAACTAAATAGAAGTTGTGTCATCTAAAAAAAAAAAATACTGCCCCAAAGGAACCATCAACACAAAGATAAATAAACTGAGTTAACTAAGATGACATACCATGCACTCCCTGGTTTTGTAACTTTCGTAGGTGTGGGTGGTGTGGCTGTAATGGAAGTAGTTTCCAGGCTGTTTGTAACTGAGCCGTTATCCTTAGCCGCCATGGCAATCATTTTTCTTTGCTTCTGAGAAAGCCTGATTCCATGAGAAGCAGGTTTACTATGAATTAAAATGACAATTGGAAAAGAGAAAACAACCGATCATTTAAAATACTAACCTCAAAAGACAGGTTATCTACCAGCACCCCTTATTCGAGTGTATCATCTACATATTCACACTTGAAGCACTAGTGCCTCTAGCATCGAGTTGCAGAATCTTCTGAAGAGCAGTGCCCTTTGAGGATACTCTCCCTTCCCTCCCTGCCCCTTTTAAGGATCCCTAGAGCATAAAAAGTAAGGACTGGCCCAGACATCCTTCAGTTCCTTCCCTAGTTCAGGAAATTCTTTCCCAAGACTCCAAAGAAGAGGGGAAGGGAAGCAGCAAGTGTCAATATGCAGTGGCAATACTAAGAGCAACAGCTGCTGGTAGTAATTTCTCTCCCTCCCTCGAGCAGCCTCTATAGTCCCACTTGAGGAAGACTCGAAAGCAGTACAATTCTATGGAAGGTGGGCTGAGAGTGTAGGTGAACGCTGTTTGCAGAACTAACAAAATGAACATCAAAAAGAACAGGAGTACTTGTGGCACCTTAGAGACTAAGAAATGTATTTGACCATAAGCTTTCGTGGGCTACAGCCCACTTCATTGGATGCATAGAATGGAACATATAGTAAGAAAATTACATACACACACACACACACAGAACATAAAAAGGTGGAGTAAGAGGCTAATTAATTAAGATGAGCTATTATCAGCAGGAGAAAAAAAAACTTTTGTAGTGATAATCAAGATGGTCCATTTAGACAGTTGACAAGAAGGTGTGAGGATACCTGACATGGGGAAATAGATTCAATATGTGTAATGACCCAGTCACTCCCAGTCTCTATTCAAACCCAAGTTAATGGTATCTACTTTGCATATTAATTCAAGCTCAGCAGTTTCTCATTGGAGTCTGTTTTTGAAGCTTTTCTGTTGCAAAATTGCCACCTTTAAGTCTGTTACTTAGTGGCCAGAGAGGTTGAAGTGTTCTCCTACCGGTTTTTGAATGCTATGATTCCTGATGTCAGATTTGTGTCCATTTATTCTTTTGCATAGAGAGTGTCCGGTTTGGCCAATGTACATGCTCTAAACAACAGGTCAAGAGTGTTAGTGACTGAAATTTCCTCTCCTGAATTGAGATTGAGACAGAGACAGATTGCTTAAAGCACATATAGGTGCCCAAGTAGCATCTTTGGAAAAAGATGATGAAAACAATCAGAATCCATCTGATGCTTTACCACTCATTTAGTTAAGTACACCTTGATTTCTCAGGTGACCAAATACCTACCAAATCATAAAAGGCATGAGAAAGATACTTGTCAGACTACAGTCAGACTAGGGGCCTGAAAGATTAAACCAGGGATGACATTTTTTAAACTGGAAATTGTGGTGAAGATATGCATAGGACCACTTTTTCCAACTGAGCTTATGCAGACTCAGCCTTCTGGACTGCATCTCACCAACAGCCTGTCCATATTTAAAGCTATGAGGAATGCCCTTTTACATGGCATAGATGACATACACATGTGAATCAGAGCAAAGATCCTAAGAGTTTTGTGAACGAAAGATTTCAATCTCATGGCAAAGGAGAGTCATGCACCAGAGGGAATAACCCAAGGACAGCTCAAATAAATCCATCCACTGCAGAATTGCTGAAAAGGGAAGTCAAATTTGCTGTGTCTCAGATATCACAACTTCCAGGTAGCATTACTAGTACATGGAGTAAGTCTTTCATAAAACTAGAGGACTGTACCATTCCCCCATGCATGTGACAGTAGTTGCTGACATTACAACCAATTCAGTCCGGTAGAACTCAAAACAGTTCTTCAAATGTTTGAAGTGTAATATATCAAAAGTAAGAGAAGAGCATCTCAGATTCATTCTCTTCAGCTACTGCAATGGGGAAACTTCGATATTTACTGCAGCAAGTTTTTGTCTGCTTGGTTTTTCAACAGGATCTACTAGACTTCAGAATAAACCTCCCCATAAAGCAACTCAGTAATTCAGAAGTCAGGCTGTCAACCTGAGAAGATTCAGGCTCAAATGGATACTTTCACCCCAGCTCTAAGACAAAGAACAAGGAGAATGGAAAACAGGATTTGTGGTACTAAAAAACTAAGATGTCCAAAGATGAAAGAGCCAAGACCAATTAAGGCAACTGACAGCTTTTTGGATCCATTGTGACTGACCCCCAGACAGACCTCCTCAACCAATGGAATCAGAGGGAAGGCAGAAGAATTCCAGATTCCAGTAAGAAAGAGGAGTATGGTCAATGACAGTGGGTTTTGTTTGACCCTGAGGCAGAATTGGAGACAATAGGTGTTCACTGAATTAAGAAAACTCGCTGGGATATATCCTCAGTTGATAATCTGAAACTTTCACGTTAAGTATTTTTCCATTGGCCATTGTGACTACCTGAGTGCACATTCAGGTAAGTTTACAAAAAAAAAAAAAAAAAATGAGAACCCTTTTGAGGTATCTAGTACAGATGACCAAGTTCAAGAAAGGATGAAGGCCCACAGAGGTCTTTCTAGCACTATAGCAGAATAGGTTTGAGGCTGAAGGGCCAAAGATGCAGCACCAGGAAGCCCAATATGACTGGAACGGAGACTTCCATTGCAAAGTGTCAGGAGTTGCGTCCACTCCCCACAATCTCCAAACACACACAAGCTGCTCTGGAAATTGAGAGGCTCCTGTCAATGTGCAGTTGATCATGCATAAATAGGAGAAGCATGCAGATCCAATGATCCAGCATTGACAGGTGATAGCGAAACAGACTGCCAAATATCTAGTACCGTTGACAACAAGCTACATTAACTCAGATGGATCAGGAGATCCTATTTTCACTAGAGCTGGGTAGAGAGCCACTTCAACTAACCGTTCACGAAAGTAACTGGTGAAACTAAGGACATTAGTGCTCTTGGTATTAGGCAAAACTTAAAAACTAGTAGTTCACTAGTACTCAAAGGTGTGGGATTATCAGCACTGGACTTTTGACATGGATGGATCTGAGGACCTAACACTGCCAATGCTGGCACCAGAATACTTCTAGCATGTGGTTTAGAGTAAACTGCAAAATCTTCAGCACCAAATTAGGCTGAACCAGACTAATTTAGAGACTTCTGTTTCTCATTGAGTACGCTAGAAAATCACTGAGCTGAGTCATCTAGGGACTTGGACATTGCTTCAAGGCAGATAAAGAGCCACTTAAGTGAGCAGTTCTCTTAAGTCAATGTTGGACTTAATGCCAAACTTAGTTAACTGGGCCTATGGATCCTCCCCTCATCAGCAGAGATGTCGGAGGCAGCTCTCTCACTTTGTGTGGGTCCAGATACCAGGCACCTATTTTTTTTTTTTTTTTAAAAGAAAAAGAGGACAGCTGACTCATAATTTAACCAAAAAATAACCCTGAAATGGCAACTCTGCCATTTCAGGGTTATTTTATGTATCTATATCTCTCCAGTGAGGACATGGCAATCCTAAACTCTTCAGCCGTTAAGAAACTGAAGGGTAATTGGGACTCTCTCCCTTTTTGTACTTTCAGAGTCCTCCACGATGGGAAAGTGGGATGCATCCCAAGGGACACTGCTCTTCACAAGATTCTACATCTTGGCACCAAAAGTGCCAATAGCATAGCACAAAGTGGAATATGTAGAGGCCACTTGAAACACTAGAAGTCTATATGTTGGGTGGTTTTCGTGTTTTTAGGGTGGAAGGGAAGTCAGTTGCTTGCTTGGGCATACAAGGAATGAGAACTTCCTCCAGACATTACACTGTCACATTGATCCTCATAGCGAGATGGTGGAGGCTGCCCAGGATGTTCCCCTTTCTCTGATGAAGGCAGAATCATTGAGCACTGCCACATGTGGCCGATGACTCTTCAAAAAAAAAAAAAACACTAAATTTTTGGTTTTGTAGGTGCAGTTTTGCTGAGTGTTTCTGGTCTGATGTCTTGCTTTACCATGAGTTTTGTTTCCAAAATGGTCTTCTTATTTCATTCTATCTTGTGTTAGCTCCCTAAAATCCACAGATGGGTGTCATTCAGGCTAGTATGTGGGAAAAAAAATCCTGCAAAATGTCCAGTCTGCACTGAAATCTTCTCCCCCATCCACACCAGTGGTACTCTTTGGGAAAATACCATGCAACTGGGGAGGCTGGAGGAGGTGGTATGAAACAAATGATACCTGGAGAGCAACCAGATGGAAATTTAGATTATTTTTGAGTGGGGATGGACAGAGAGCAGAAAGGTTGGCCAGCTAGGCCACTGATCCCACATATGATCTGTTATTTTATTAATCTTTCCATTTATGTCTCCAGAGTCCAACAAAAGGTTCTGCACTAACTAGATAAATCAGTCCATTGCAGACAGAGATGTTCATTTTAAATGCATGCACAGAAATCCATAACAAAATGAACAAACAAAGCTGTGCAAACACAAAAAAGGACAAGAAGATTTTTTTCTTCTTCTTTTAAATCTCAAACCATCTGAACCGCTAAGTAAATCCATAATGGCCTATTCTTCAACATCTCTCCTTTTTTATAGATATTGGTTTTTTACCAACCCTGCATTTGTCTTTGGCATAGTTCCACACTTCTGCATATTTTCTTCAAGTTCCATGATGGTTCTTAGATCCACAGCAGGAGGGCTGGCAGGGCTGAATGAAAAATAAAAAGTTACCTTTCAAGGCATTCATTTTTACTTACATTCCACAGTTTCCAAACTTCACTGAAATCTTCTACGTCATACTTAAATTATACATCCGGGTACCATCGTATGTCTATTTCCTCAATTATGGCGAACCTCAAATAGAATGTTTCTGACAAAAAAAAAACCTTTCTATATGTGTATATACAGAATACACAAAAATACTTCCAAGATTCATTACAATGTGAAACAAGAGGCAAAGTGTGATTTACTTTTTAAAAGCCATTGTAAAGAAGATATTTAAAATTAGGAAACTTGTTCAGTAGTTGGCTAGTAACTTAAATATTATGGAGACACTGGTCACAACTCCACAGTTAAGGCAGAATTCCACTTTGCACTTAAAGAAGCGATTAAACCTTATTGTTTTGTATGGAAAATATTTGTTATCCCTCCCCCTTCCCAAATTACAGCACTTACTCTGAGTACAGTGTGAATTTTCTAAGAATTTACAAGTAAATCCTTAAATTTATAAGAGAAAATTAATATCATGTTTCTCCAAATGATCTTATTAAAACAACGCAGACACTTCAAACTTTCCTTATAGTTAAAACTGAAACCTTGTTATATGCTACATTTGAACAAATTCAACTTTCATACCATAGCTAATTTAACTGCTACAATTATATAGGCTACAACTCTTAAGTAACTCTTAAGTGGGGCCACTGTGATGGGCTAATTCAGCCACCAGCATCCCTTTACAGCTGATTTGTATGTAACAATGCTAGCTGTTTTAATGAAATTGGTGGTATGAAAGAAATTGGACACCTGGGTGAAGAGTTTTCGTTGGTAGGATTACTTGGCCCAATTGTCACAGCTCCTTAAAAGTTCCAAAGCCACAGGATAACCTAGGGCATTACTGCTTGAAAGGCTCCCCACGGCACTGCTGTCTTGGTTCCACTGTGCTTTGACATCACTGTCGGGGGAAATGAGGCAGGCGCATGCAGGAGGCATTTAAAATCACAGAGAAACACCGGGACCCTTGGACAGAGTTCTCCTTGTCCTCCCTTCAGACAGCATAGTCTAATACAAAACTCCAAACCAACTGCAAGTCAGTGTGACCCTTAATTTGCTGCTTTGTGCTCCTCTGGCAATGCAAGGCAGCTTAAACCAGATTAATAGCTTGTGTAGGCTGCTTCGGTGTCTCAGTGACTCTGCCCTTAAAAGGTAAAAAATTAAAAAAGTGATTTAAGCTTGATATTTTTAAGTGACTTGAAGATATGTAGTATCACTTGGTAGAATTCTTTCAGTTTCTCATTTAGAGAATATGTACAAAATTTAATAATTTTTAAAACCCAAGGTAATTCCCAGAGAAAAACTATGTTGAGATACAGCTACAGTTGGGAGTATATATCAACTAACTTAAGAACAAAAAAATATTACAGGGATACAGTCTATGCCACTGAATGAGGAAGTAGGCTGTCTTCAGCATTATGCTTCCATCAGACAATGCTGCCACACAGAGACATGAGGCAGTGCATCTCATTGCAATCCTGCAGCAAGAGACCATGCTTGCCTGGGAATTGTGGATCTGAAATCTGATCTTGTATTTGTATATGGTTAGGAATGAAGCTTTCAGTATTTTGATAGTGATAGGCCAACGCCCTCTTTTATTTAATGTAAAATCCTTTTATGTCCCACATATACATTGCTAATGTAAGCAGTTCTAGTGAGCATGTTGTTGGGAAACAATGATTATTAAGGCCTAAAATTAAGACACCCCTCAAAACACAACATAAGGAAAATTACTAATGAAGCTTTATCTAATGATTCACAAACATAAGGTTGGACTTTGAGTGAAAAAGTCTCTGAAAACCCATGTTTAAAGAAGATAAAATACTGACACTGAGGTCATGGCACTTTTAAAACCACAACCCTACACTTCTATGTGTGTATGATAATACACATACTGAATTATGATACTGAAGTATAAAAATGAAGAACTGCTACACGGTAAGATTAAGAGCTTTGTTAGTTATACCTTAATAATTTATAATTATGGATAATGAATGAGGCACACGCACACTCAAAGACTGAGCGTGTGTTCACTAGCAGACTCTGAAGTACCTGCAGGGTATTTATTTTTTTCCTGTGACCTTGAATTTTAGGAAAATCTATACCTTTGACAAAGGGCACAGTTCATGTATAGCAGGTATTCACAGATTCTAAGACCAGAAGGGACAATTGTGATCATCTTCTAGTCTGCCCTGCATAACCCAGGCCATAGTCATTCCCGGAATTAAATTCCCATTTGGGCTAACCTTTTATCTTTTAGATAAAACATCCAATCCTGATTTAGAAGTTGCTAGTGACTGAGAGTCCACAACAGCTCTTGGTAAATTTGTTCAAATAGCTAATTACCCTCACGGTTAAAAACATATGCCTTATTTCCAGTCTGAATTTATCTAGCTTCAACTTCTAGCCACTGGATCTTGTTATACCTTTGTCTGCTAAGCTGAAGAGCCCATCATCAAATATTTCTTGCCATGTACTTTCAGACCGATCAAGTTATCCTTTAACCTTATCTTTGTTAAGCTAAGCAGACTGAGCTCCTTGTATCACTATAATTAATCATTCCCGTGGCTCTTCTCTGAACCCTCTCCAACTTAACATCCTTCTTGAAGTGTGGATCCCAGAACTGGATGTGGTATTCCTGCAGCAGTCCCACCAGTGCCAAATATAGATGTAAAATAACCTCCCTACTCCTACATAAAACATTCTCCGTTTATGCATTCAAGAAATGCATTAGGCCTATTGGCCACAGCGTAGCCCTGGAAGCTCACGTTCAGCTGAATGTACAGGAATAAGGTATTGACGAAGATGGTACTATACAAAACAGTACTATCCATCAGCAGATGGAATATTTTTACTACAACATAGTACTTAAGATTTTAAGTCAGACTATACCAAATGTCATTGGTATTGAGATAGGATCTTCAGTTATTGAGACCGGCCTGTGCAGAGGACTGCAAGTCAAGTCACTGAAGATTTCCAGTGCTTGTCAGGCTTACCGGGAGCAGATTTGGACAAGTCAGAAGAATGGCCTCTTCTTGGCCAGTATTAGGGACAATGACTGTTGCCAAGCATCAGCTGAAGTTCTCTACACCTTCTTACCCTGGGCAGCAGAAGTCACTGACTGACCTGAAGGAGGACTGCAGTGAAGGTCCAGAACGCTTCACTGAAACACAAGATCTCCTGGTGCCAGAAGAACCCTTAGCTCCTGAGATAGCATCTCTTGTAGCTGGAGCACTAATTTGAAATTGACTTCAGAACAACTGCTTTCGAGGCAGGACCTCAGTCAGAATCACTCCTCAGAGTTCTCCATAAAAAATAATTCCAGTCAGGCATCACAGGCATTTTGCACAAGAAAAATATCTACAGATTGAACATTTATGACCTTCCCTTAGACAAAAAAGGCATTTAGTATGTCCATCATTTAAAGGCATAGCTGCCTCACAGGCAGGGTAGATTTTAAAACCTGGAGACTTAACTTAAGCCAACAGACCACCACATTGGTGCCAAGGTGAGACTTCAAAACAAAAAGTCCCATCTTTGGGAATGAAAAAACCACTAAATCTATTCTAAGAAAGCTACAGGGAAGCAGTCAGATACCACACACCATCTCACTGCCATGTGTGGTAAGGAAACAAGTGGTGTCTGAAGCTGCTTTTCCCCTTCTGCCCTCCTCAGAAGTGGAAGATGGGGGGCACAGGCAGAAACCCAACAGATGCTGCTGAACAAAAGAATCCAAGCTCATGTACACAGGGCGCACACACGTACAGTGAGATCCATGTAGATAAAATACTAGAAGAACTACATTAGGAATCTATTTTTATTAATGTAGGAGGCTGAAGTTAACAAATTTGACCTTAAACTGCCTATAAACGCAATAATGTTCAAAATTGTTTGTCAAACATCCCCTCAAAAAAAGGGTACACTACAGTGACAACCCCAATTGCTGCACTAACACTACTGTAAAATGAATGGTTACCTCACAATACTGTAGTACTATTTTTTAATTGAAGGATGGAGGAGTAAAGGATCCAATTAACAGAAAGAGCTACTTTAAAATTTTAAAACCCTTTGAGACAGTGTCCCTTTTAAGATGTATCTAATGGTTCTTTATTATTCAAGAGAAAGCAAGCATATCAATTTGCAAAAAGAAAGCCAACATCCTTAGCCAACATGTCAAGTGTTGCTGGTATCATACGATCAATTTAAACACAGTTAACTTTTCACTTTGAAAAGAAGCAAGAATATTAAACTACTAATGTTCACTATCTTTTACCAAATGGAAAGCACAGTACTTGTCAGCTAATTATTTACAATAAATTTTATTGTACCTGAAAGAAGTAGCAACCCAACTTGGAGAGCTTGCAGAGTTGTTTTTAACACTGGGAATAGACTGTGGAACAGACTGTTTCAGAGCTGATGATCCCTCACATAATTTCATCTCTTTATTAGAATGTGGGGCTTTTATACTCTGAACATACATTTTGTCTTTCATCTGAAACATAAAAGAATTCTATTGAAACAGGGTTTTTTCCCCATTTAGAAAAGGGTGATGTTAGAAGTGACATAAGTTGCGAATATTAAAGTATACATGAAGAGGCTCTACATGTAATATCAGAAGCATCAGATGTATTTTAATTAATCCCAGCTCAATCTGCATTATTTATATTATTTTTAATTGACAGCATCCATCAAAAAACAAGAATGACCTTAGAACTATGTTCAAATACATTACTAGATAAACTAGTATACTACTACTCCTAGAGATTTGTTACAGGTCTAAAATAACAATTTTGATACTGGACACTAATATGCACACAGATATGAATTAGTCTCAATTCTTGTGAACTTAATTTCTCTTTATAAATCCTCTCTTTAATTACACTCTTAAAATTATCCTCGCCAGTAATCTTTTTACCAAATACATCAGGCTAAGAAAATTAGCTTTATTTTGCTAAATCTGAGGTTCCTTTATTCTTTCAGATAAATATGAGGTAGGGATTTTAAACAATATAAGTCTAAGACATCAGAGAGTTGAAAATTTCAAAAAACAAAAGGGGTATAAAACGAAACATGGTGTTTAAAAACTCCTGATACCATTCATAAACAAAATATCAGCACTATCTATTAAAACCACAGAGGATTTTTGTTGTTTATTTTAATATTTCAGGATGAGAATGTGACTAAACTGTCTTTCTAAAGGCACCAAAAAAATCAAGGTTTGAATTTTTTTAAATTACACAAAGAAAGGCAATAAAACATTAAGATAAGAAAATTAAAAAAAAAAAAGAAAAAAAGATTTTTAGGAACCAAAATACCTCAGTTTTATCTGCTTGAAATCCTGTTGTGAAGTCAGGGGATTGTAAGTCTCTGGGACTACTCACTCCTGCATAACTACCTTCAGAATCAGATGTCAGCAATTCTGGAAGCGACTCCACAGAGTTAGCCTTATCCAATTTTATTAAGCCTAAAATGTATTGGATAAGAATATAACATAGAACTATAACATGAAAAGCAGGATTGTTATACAATGCTTATATAAGAAAATATACAGACCTGGAAGGTGGCATCATATTTTGAACATTAGACAATTATAAAACTATAAATATAAAACTAAAAAGGGTAGTTCATTACATAATCCTATACAGTTGCAGGTAACCATCAATTTTCAAGCATCATGGAGCAGAATAAAATAGCTCCCCCTTCTCTTCCTTTCTCTAATCTGATTCACACAAACTATGTGCTTGAAAAAGGAATGCATGCATTTACTTTTTCTATTTCTCACCAACTGGACAATGAACAACAGGCTAATCAGATTCCAGTCATTTTCTTTCAGGGTTTCAAGTAGTGATTCAATGTTTGGGCTGCCAACATTACAGGGGAACATTTAAGTTACAAAACAACAACAACAAAAAAACCATGGAAAAAATGTCCTTTAGTCTTAGTTTTATAAAAGGCTTGTTTTCCTAAAAATTAAGTTTGGGGCCAAAGATAAATATCCCTTTAAAAAGGGAAGAAAAAACAGTATCACTTAATTCTATAATTCAATAAATAAACCATTATAATCCATACTGAACATTTACAAAAAAAGTTGTGTGTTAAGTAAGAAATTCTTCTAAAGATGAACAGATAGCAGAGTATAGTATTTCATATTAAAGTTGATGCTAGACTTTGTGATGCCCGAAAGTTCATTTGCCACTAACCTGTGGAGGGTGGACTCTGAATAATATCCGAAAGATTATATCCTCCAGAGCTGTCTGATCGTCTTCGTGGCTTCTTTTTAGCCTTCATTTTTGCCTTTTTGAGAAGAGCTTCCCTATGCAGAAAATTTTTATATTTGAGAAGTCTTTAGAAATAACAAAGTTAATATTGTTAAATCACTCAGACAATATGAAAACTTATTTATAGACTGGGTTGTTAGCAGCAGTTATGATTATGTAGATTGCATCAAGAGTGTATGCATGAGCATGACAAGTCAAACTAAACTACAGTACTGGCGAGGTAGATATATCAAGATTAATATTAAGCTTTTCTTCTCATATAGTCTTGACACTTGCATGTTCATTAAACCAGATATGGACTTTTGAACTAGCGTGTGGTGGATTTAGCACTCCTTACATGTAAGATCTAAGTAAATGGAGATGGTAAAAGAGTAATTGTAAGAAAAGGTACTTGACTGGAGCCAAAAGATGTCCATAGGTGAGTCACAGCAATGGAGACTGAACCTCAGATTCAGAGTTGACTGATTTAAATCAAAGTGATATAAATCACCAAGGAGAAAACCTCAATTTAAAGAGGTGATATTAGTCAACTTTTCCATTTGTTCTTCAGTTATTTTCTAAAGAAAGGTGCTTTCTCATTGGTTGATAACGCCTTTAAAACATGTTTATTTACAACTAAATAGAGCCTTTACACTAGATTTGGTACATCTTTTTGCTACCTAGATGGTATAATGTAAGTATATACATTTATTTAAGTAATTATATAGCTTAATATTTTCAGATTCTTATTAACTGTACATTTTAGTAGGTTAGAAAATGGTGATGTCACTTGTTTACTAGATAATTAACTTTTTGCTCATGATTTGTGTCCAGCAGCATTCTAATGGTAACTGGAATTTTAATAAAAATAAATTTTGTTTGTTTAACAAAACCATCATAAATGTTGTGGATACATAAACTTCTCCCAGCAAAACATGTTTCACATTTACAACTAAATAATTTACTAAACAGATATTAACTGAAGTCAGTTAGTTAAACTGATTATTTCAGATCAGCCTGGGGAAAATTTCAAATTTATTTAAGTGAAAGTGAATAGAGCTTAGGTTTCTACTCATCTATGTCTCATTTTCAAGAGACTGTCTACTACGTTACTTAGGCTGACCCCACTGTACCATAATTATAAAGCCTGACCTCGCAAGTTAGACATTTTCCCCCGATTCTCTCTTTATACAGAAAAGCAGCCTTTAAACTCAAAGTTTTTGATGGAGACTCATGGATTCAGCATATTTATTTTTTTATTTAAAATGTTTTGAGAGACTATAATAAATTTGGAACTTAACATTTTGTATTTAATTCACATTTCATTTTGAACACTTTTTTTTAAAGAAACAATTTTAAAAAGTTTTTAAAAAATCTGGTTTTAAAAAATCCATTTTTAATTTTAATTATTTTTTTTAAAGAAATCACTGATTTTTATCTACCCTGCTGAGCTTTCTAGATCGAAAACTATGTGTCTCAACTGCCTAAGCTAAAACATCTAAGTCTGTGAGCTTAAAGCCATTAGCAGATTCAAACCTCTATTTGTGGCCAAACCACCACTAGTGAGAGACAGAGAGCCCCACTGAGTAAGCATATGCAACCTATGCAGATATTCAGGGTAGCATTGAACAAGATCCGTGTGATCTACTGAAATGGTACAATAATGAGCACACTGAACCAAATGGTAACCTTTGGTGTCTTAATAAAACTACTCTTAATTCTGTTAAAACAGTAGCATGACTGGAAAACAGCTAAGTACGCTGTTGCTGACAAAGGAGGTGCTGTCGTAATCATGAAGAGGTCGGAATATGAACAAGAGGCTGCTCGGCAGCTCTCTACCACCACCATCTACAAGCCATTACCCTCTGATCCCACTGAGGGTTACCAAAAGAAGCTATACCATTTGCTCAAGAAACTCCCTGAAAAAAGCACAAGAACAAATCCGCACAGACACACCTCTGGAACCCCGACCTGGGATATTCAATCTGCTACCCAAGATCCATAAACCTAGAAATCCTGGATGCCCCATCATCTCAGGCATTGGCACCCTAACAGCAGGATTGTCTGGCTATGTAGACTCCCTCCTCAGGTCCTACGCTACCTGCACTCCCAGCTATCTTTGAGACACCACTGACTTCCTGAGGAAACTACAATCCATTGGTGATCTTCCTGATAACACCATCCTGGCCACTATGGATGCAGAAGCCCTCTACACCAACATTCCACACAAAGATGGACTACAAGCCCTCAGGAACAGTATCCCTGATAATGTCACGGCAAACCTGGTGGCTGAACTTTGTCCTCACCCATAACTACTTCACATTTGGGGACAATGTATACCTTCAAATCAGCGGCACTGCTATGGGTACCCGCATGGCCCCACAGTATGCCAACATTTTTATGGTTGACTTAGAACAAAGCTTCCTCAGCTCTCATCCCCTAATGCCCCTACTCTACTTGCGCTACATGGATGACCTCTTCATCATCTGGACCCATGGAAAAGAAGCCCTTGAGGAATTCCACCATGATTTCAACAATTTCCATCCCACCATCAACCTCAGCCTGGATCAGTCCACACAAGAGATCCACTTCCTGGACACATAAACATCACCCTACACCGGAAACCTACTGACTGCTATGCCTACCTACATGCCTCCAGTTTTGACCCAGACCACACCACACCACACGATCCATTGTCTACAGCCAAGCTCTATGACACAACCTCATTTGCTCCAACCCCTCAGACAGAGACAAACACCTATAAGATCTCTATCAAGCGTTCTTACAACTACAATACCCACCTGCTGAAGTGAAGAAACAGATTGACAGAGCCAGAAGAGTACCCAGAAGTTACCTATTACAGGACTAGCCCAACAAAGAAAATAACAGAACGCCACTAGCCATCACCTTCAGCCCCCAACTAAAACCTCTCCAATGCATCATCAAGGATCTACAACCTATCCTGAAGAATGAGCAATTACTCTCACAGATCTTGGGAGACAGGCCAGTCCTTGCTTACAGACAGCCCCCCAATCTGAAGCAGATACTCACCAGCAATCACACACCACACAACAGAACCATTAACCCAGGAACCTATCCTTGCAACAAAGCCCGTTGCCAACTGTGTCCACATAGCTATTCAGGGGACACAATCATAGGGTCTAATCACATCAGCCACACTATCAGAGGCTCGTTCACCTGCACATCTACCAATGTGATATATGCCATCATGTGCCAGCAATGCTCCTCTGCCATGTACATTGGCCAAACTGGACAGTCTCTACGTAAAAGAATAAATGGACACAAATCAGACGTCAAGAATTATAACATTCAAAAACCAGTCGGAGAACAATTCAGTCTCTTTGGTCACTCAATTACAGACCTAAAAGTTGCAATTCTTCAACAAAATAACTTCAAAAACAGACTCCAACGAGAGACTGCTGAATTGGAATTAATTTGCAAACTGGATACAATTAACTTAGCCTTGAATAAAGACTGGGAGTGGATGGGTCATTACACAAGTAAAACTATTTCCCCCTGTTTATTCCCCTCCCCCCAACTGTTCTTCAGACGTTCTTGTCAACTGCTGGAAATGGCCCACCTTGATTATCACTACTAAAGGTTCCCTCCTCTCCCCCCCCCCCCCCCGCTCTCCTGCTGGTAATAGCTCACCTTACCTGATCACTCTCCTTACAGTGTGTATGGTAACACCCATTGTTTCATGTTCTCTATGTATATAAATCTCCCCACTGTATTTTCCACTGAATGCATCCGATGAAGTGAGCTGTAGCTCACAAAAGCTTATGCTCAAATAAATTGGTTAGTCTCTAAGGTGCCACAAGTCCTCCTTTTCTTTTTGCGTATACAGACTAACACGGCTGCTACTCTGAAACCAGTACAAACATGGTCTCCAAAATAACAATGTTATTACACTGGTAGTATAGCTTGTAAACAGTCATGTAGACAGGATGCTTATCCTTAGTCAAAACAACTGGAAAAAGTGGGGGGAAAAAATCCAAACAGCTTTTATTTATTGTACCAAAATTAAAGAGTTACGTGACCCATAACTGACTACAGTATTCCTATTTCATAGAATTTCTATTGTTCTTTCAAACATAACAATTGTAATAATGTACTTTAAAAGGTCCAAGAATGAAATAAAGTAAAGGACACAATGAAACAGTTGTCGTGGACTCCTGATAAGGCTTAGGTACTTTGCGAGACTTTAAGACAAAAAGTCAAGCCTCCCAAAAAGGGCCAAAACTTTTTGCACTGTTGCAACAATTAGCAAATGCAATATACCTTTGTTGTTACACTGGATTATACAGTTTTAATCTTAGCCAATCATTCTTCTTCCTATATTGCCTATTTTATCCAGGCTCCTACACGACAGTGACGTATAACAGATTTTTAAAGTATATTATATATTCATAATTTTAATCTTCTTCACTGCTCCTGAAACACGCACTGGGTGGTAGGACTTAGGGTTTAATTAAACCATTTCTGGAGCCTCAAGTGGAAGATAATCAGGAATGTGACTACTGATTAACTGTGTAGTATGAATTTTAAAAGCACTAACTACCCAATTCTGATGTGTCAAAACTTGGAAGATTTGTTATGTTCCTCTTCCATCTAAATGTGGTATGCTGCAGCATTATTTGCATCCGTGGTGCTTACTTCTTCTACAAGTATTTTCCAAAGAGAAAAACTTTAGAATATTCAAACAGGTGTTTAATAAATTATTTGAACACAGGTTTGCCAACGTTCTAGATCAGCAGCTTTTTAAAAAAAGCTATATACATAATGCAGCCAGTTAAAAAAACGTTGTTTCTCACAGCACGGTTCATGGGACCCTATGGAGTACTGCAGGATTCAGTGGGTCTGCCAAAGACCCGATGCTTTGTCCTCATCAAGCATTATTTGACACCATTGTATATGCTAATATTACCAGTGCTTCTGTGGAATACTGCAAGCAGCAAGAGGGAATCTAGAAAAAATTATCTAAGACTGGTGGAAGATATGCAAGTGATGTTATGCATACACACTCTTCAGTCAAAGATCACATACAAAGAAGAGTACAATGACATAGGAGGGACAAAGGAGGAAAAATGGTTTTGTGATTAAAAGAAATAGGACTAGGAGACAAGAACTGTTCTATTCCTAGTTTCCTTTGCATACAAGAAACTATAGCTGACTTAGAAAGCAAAATTTTCCAACAGAAATGCATAAAAAAAATTTGATTTTTGAAAATTTTTAATCAGCTCCACAAATCACTTAATTGTGACCGAGTTTCCAGAAATTGAAAATGGGGAGTATGCATATTTATCTCAAAGTTGTGGCATTGAAATCCATTTCTGTAAGTGGTTTGAAACCCTCTGACAGAAGGTGACTTAGAGATGCTTAGTATTATTTTTGAACAATTCTTGAATTCTCAGTTCTTACAGTTATCATAAAAGGTCTACTACTCTTCTCCACATACTCTGCTGGAAAATACATAAAAGATGTTATGCAGTAGGAGGTAGTGTTGCCTAGTGGATAATGCACAAGACTTTCAGGAGACATTAATTCTGTACCAAGCTCTATTAATAACCTATTAGGTGACCTTGAACAAGTCACTTCACCTCTGTTCCTCAGTTTCCTCATTTTTTGTAAAATGTAGTAATGATGCCAACCGCCTCTGTAAAGCACTTTGAAATCAACTGCTGAAAAGTGTTATTTTTTTATTATTCACAAATTCTGTTCATTCAGCCTCAAGTCACTTCTTCCCATGATTCCCATTTGCTACTTGCAAAAATACTGGAGTTAACTGAAGCACACGAAAGCTACATAAGCTACAATAGGATAATAAGAGCCCAATGCCTTTGTAGTGGCTGCACAGAACTCCATACATGTAGGTTGGGGTGGGCAAACTTTTTGGCTTGAGGGCCACATCTGGGTATGGAAATTGTATGACAGCCATGAATGCCCATGAAATTGAGGGTTGGGGTGCGGGGAGAGGCTCCAGCTGGGGGTGCGGACTCTGGGGTGGGGATGAGGGGTTGGGGGTGCAGGTGCTCCGGGCTGAGACCAAGGGGTTCAGAGGGCAGGATGGGGATCAGGGCTGCAGGCTCTGGGGGGGCGTTTACTTCAAGCAGCTCCCAGAAGTGGTGGCATGTCCCCCCTCTGGCTCCTACATGGAGGTGCAGCCAGGCGGCTCTGCACATTGCCCCGTCCGCAGGTGCCACCCCTGCAGCTCCCATTGGCCATGGTTCCCAGCCAACGGGAGCTGTGGGGGGGCGACGCTTGTGGAAGCCCCTGGCTGCCCCTATGCATAGGAGCTGGGGGGGGGGGCGGGGGAGGAGAGAGAGACATGCTGCCGCTTCCAGGTGCGGTGTGAAGCAGGTACCCTGTTCCCCGGCAGGAGCTTAAGGACCAGATTAAGATGTCTGGAGGGCCGGATGCAGCCCCTGAGCCTTAGTTTGCCCACCCCTGATCTAGCTGCACTCTATGCATGCACCTGACTTCACCTCCTACAGTTCTACTAACAGTGCCACCAGTCAGAATGAGTGGTAGGAGAAAAGAAACTAGCAGGGGTCTACCACATTTCACTGCACAGAGAGCTCTGAAAAAGCGAAGGTCAGTCTGATCAGACATCAGAGGGAAAAAGCTTATTAACCTTTTAGAGGGGAAAAAAGCCACAATTTTTTTTTTTTAAAGCGTGTAGTATGAGGCTCATTTGCAAACAAAATTTCTCTTACATTGAACTTTAATACAGTACAGCAGATGTAAACTTCTCCAGCCCTCAACTATCATTAATTTTGGTTTCTTAAACATTGTTTCTAAATGCAGGTTTTCCATAGAATATTAAATAGATGTCCTCGCCTCTCTCTTTGGTGATCTTATTTGTTCCCATGGCTTCTACTACCACCTGAACACGGATTACTGCCAAATGCATCCCCTTCTACCCATGATCTCTCATGCTCCATCTAGTCATAGATCTGTGCCTGCCTCTGACACCTCTTCCTGGACCCAGCAAGTCTAAAACTGGGTTTATCATGTCTCCTTCAAAGCCTTCTGCTCTTGAACCCTTTTTGTTAATTGCACCACCATTCATCTTGCTACACAACCCCACAATATGGAATCATTTTAAAATCTTCTCCAATTTCAAGATCCAGCAGATCTTGCCACTTCTTCCTCTAGTCCAGAAGTGGGCAAACTATGGCCCGCGGGCCACATCCGGCCCACAGGACTGTCCTGCCCTGCCCCTGAGCTCCGAGCCGGGGAGGCTAGCCCACAGCCCCTCCCCTGCTGTTCCCCCTCTCCTGTAGTGATGCCGCTGTGTGGGCAGCGCTCTGGGTGGCGGGGCTGCACGCTCATGCAGGGCAGTGCGTCTGGCTCCGGTTGGGCAGCGCGGCTCCAGATATGCTGCTCTGAGCAGCATGGTAAGGGGGCCAGAGGGTTGGATATGGGACAGGGAGTCCCAGGGGGCAGTCAGGGGACAGGGAGCGGTTGGATGGGGAAGAGGTTCAGGGGGGTGAGGTCCCGGGCGGGGGGGGCGGTCAGGGAAGGGGGTACCGGGAGGGGGCGGTCAGGGGACAAGGAGCGGGGGGGGGGAGGGAGGCAATTGTGGGCTGGGGGGGGGGGGGGAGAAGTGCAGGTGTCAGATGGGGGCAGGGGCCAGGCTGTTTGGGGAGGCACAGCCCTCCCTAACCGGCCCTCCATAGAGTTTCGCACCCCAGTATGGCCCTTGGGCCAAAAAAAGTTTGCCTACCCCTGCTCTAGTCTCTAAAAATTTGTTAATTCCCCTCCTACTCCCTATTTCTCATGCTTTGGTTACTTTAACACTCTCCTCTCCAGCTACCTACACTCCCATCTTTCTGTTCCAACTACAATCCACTCAAACACTGTCACCCCACTCCCAATCAAAGAAGTTCTCTTTTTGATATCATCATAGAATCATAGAATATCAGGGTTGGAAGGGACCCCAGAAGGTCATCTAGTCCAACCCCCTGCTCAAAGCAGGACCAATTCCCAGTTAAATCATCCCAGCCAGGGCTTTGTCAAGCCTGACCTTAAAAACCTCTAAGGAAGGAGATTCTACCACCTCCCTAGGTAACGCATTCCAGTGTTTCACCACCCTCTTAGTGAAAAAGTTTTTCCTAATATCCAATCTAAACCTCCCCCACTGCAACTTGAGACCATTACTCCTCGTTCTGTCATCTGCTACCATTGAGAACAGTCTAGAGCCATCCTCTTTGGAACCCCCTTTCAGGTAGTTGAAAGCAGCTATCAAATCCCCCCTCATTCTTCTCTTCTGCAGGCTAAACAATCCCAGCTCCCTCAGCCTCTCCTCATAACTCATGTGTTCCAGTCCCCTAATCATTTTTGTTGCCCTTCGCTGGACTCTCTCCAATTTATCCACATCCTTCTTGAAGTGTGGGGCCCAAAACTGGACACAGTACTCCAGATGAGGCCTCACCAATGTCGAATAGACGGGAACGATCACGTCCCTCGATCTGCTCGCTATGCCCCTACTTATACATCCCAAAATGCCATTGGCCTTCTTGGCAACAAGGGCACACTGCTGACTCATATCCAGCTTCTCGTCCACTGTCACCCCTAGGTCCTTTTCCGCAGAACTGCTGCCTAGCCATTCGGTCCCTAGTCTGTAGCTGTGCATTGGGTTCTTCCGTCCTAAGTGCAGGACCCTGCACTTATCCTTATTGAACCTCATCAGATTCCTTTTGGCCCAATCTTCCAATTGGTCTAGGTCCTTCTGTATCCTATCCCTCCCCTCCAGCGTATCTACCACTCCTCCCAGTTTAGTATCATCTGCAAATTTGCTGAGAGTGCAATCCACACCATCCTCCAGATCATTTATGAAGATATTGAATAAAACCGGCCCCAGGACCGACCCTTGGGGCACTCCACTTGATACCGGCTGCCAACTAGACATGGAGCCATTGATCACTACCCGTTGAGCCCGACAATCTAGCCAGCTTTCTACCCACCTTATAGTGCATTCATCCAGCCCATACTTCCTTAACTTGGTGACAAGAATACTATGGGAGACCGTGTCAAAAGCTTTGCTAAAGTCAAGAAACAATACATCCACTGCTTTCCCTTCATCCACAGAACCAGTAATCTCATCATAAAAGGTGATTAGATTAGTCAGGCATGACCTTCCCTTGGTGAATCCATGCTGGCTGTTCCTGATCACTTTCCTCTCATGCAAGTGCTTCAGGATTGATTCTTTGAGGACCTATATCATCTCCTCTTCCTCCTCAAATCACTTCAGTGGATTATCCCCACTCCATTTAAAGTTTACGCTTATCTTTAGTTTCAAGGAGCCCCATAACTCAGCTCATTATAACTCCATAACTCAGCAACATAACTAGCCTCATCTCCACTCAGCCTAAACATCATTCTGAACTGCTTCTTTTGCCATTTTTGCTCACCTCATTTTAACTTTGAAAAAGATTTTGGAACCTGCATTTCTTCTATTTTTGTATTTTAACTCTATTAGTTTGGTGCCACCAATGCTCTTGACTTTTAGCTGTGAAAAGAGATAAATCGGTATCCTATAAGAAAGATACTGCTATGTGTAGTTCACTTGGTTGGAGTGATGAATGCCAAGAACTACAGAGGCCAACTATTTCAGCAATCAAAGGAAGAAAACATAAGACTTACTGAGATGTTAGTTCTGTATTCATTTCTTCTTTCAAAAAGACAAAGTTTTCTCTGTCATCAGGCTCCAAAGAGCTAATGTCAGGTCCATCTTGATATGGAGTAATCACTCTCCTGACCATAGCTGGAATCTGAAATATCAAGAGTTAATGTTACACTGATCCTCTTAAGCTGTATAGTAGAAAGCAAACTATTTCTTGCAGAAGTACCAGATCAGTGGTTCTCAAATTTTTTTTTTCACGGATCACCTGAAAATTGCTGAGGGTCTCAGCGGACCACTTAACGATCTTTCCAAATGTTGTTTGTACCATTAGCTAACTATTGTAACGTGCTTTGGATAAAAGTACCTCATTAAAAAAACCTTAATAATAATTAACTTTTTTTGTTCTAGAAATAAAAGCACACAACTCATTTTCATATCTTCCCTTTCTAATGTGATGGATGTGCCCTCTCTCCCCTGCTGCAACAGCCCCTGAGCTGGGGCTGGGAAAGAGGGGGGTCTCTCCCTCTCTCCCCCATCATGGCAGCCCCCAAGCTATGACTGAGAAGGAGGAAGGTCTCTCCCCCGCCACAGCACCCACAGAGCTGAGGCTGTGGAGGAGGGCCATCTCTCCCTGGCAGCAGCAGCCCTGGAGATAGGGAAAGTCACCCCTTTCTCTGGCCACCACAGCCCTGTAAGTCCCGAATTCCCCCCACTCCCTCTTCTCACCCCATTTCCCCCTCCCACCTACCCCCTATTCCCCCCAAGGCCACTAGCTCACCATACATGTGCATCTTCTCCAGGATCCAGGCACCTAATTAGCAGAGCCATGCCTGTGTGACTCCGCTAATTAGGTGGGTGGCCCTTCATTCTCTCATGTGTGGCCACCCAGGTGTACACTTTAGAGAGATCTATCTGCGGACCACCTGAATGGAGCTCACGGACCACTGGTGACCCGCGGACTGCAATTTGAGAACCTCTGTACCAGATTATAATCACTTGAATACATAATTTTAGAATCCAGGTATTATCACCATTATGCATTACAGCCTACAAGACAAAGGAAATTTATAATTAAAAAAAAAGCATACACACAAACACTGCCACATCTACACGTTCTTTAATTCTTTTAAAGAAAACGTAGAGGTTCAGAACTTAATTTAAAAACTTACTAGGATACTTCATAGAAGAATGGCACAGATTTATGCCCAATCACAGTCTCTTACCATTTAAGAATTAAAGAAGAAAAATAGTTTATACTGTATGCTGACTCTCCCTTGCTTAGTGGCAAAGTTTCACTCATTTCTTTTGTTTCACTTAATATTAATTCTTCCTACACTGCCCTACTGATATTAGAACAGGAAAGCAGAATTAGATACTCTTGGAAGCTACCAATTCCACTAAAAATGAGTGTTACCTCTTCCCCCACACCACAAATTCTTCCTCTGCATAGAATTACCCGACACTCGTTTGTTTACTAAAGCCAATTTAGAACATATGTTTTGTGGTGCCATTAATACCATTAAATGCATATGACTGATAGTCTTAATGGAACACAGAATTATGCATGTTGCAGTGGTAATAAATGTGTAACTATCAGAAAATTTCCAAAGTAAAGAAAAATTTAAAAAAAATATAGATTAAATTTATTTCTGGATTAATGTTTTGAAAGGACCACTGCCCACCTGATGAGCATCTGACACACATTTATCAGCTTAACTCAATGTTCATTTTTAAAGTAGTCAATTTTCACTGACCTAGGTATAGCTTACCATTTTTCTGTAAGACACAGAAAGGTCCCTCAAAACTTCATCACTTAAGACATCTAGAGTCCTAAAACAAGATAGATAGTTATAGCCTCGGTCTCATTTACCATACTTTAAGTCATTTGATTCAAACTGCAAGATATTTGTTCAATAGGATTAAAATAATTACAGTTTAGGGGTACACATATGTACAGGTGATAGCATTAGATATTATGGTGATGGGCACTAACATCCTACTTTAGCTAGATCATCAAATCTTAAATTACTTTCTCATCTACCTTTTGCCTACTTGTTTGGCTCCTTTACAATACAGTCTAACAATCCAAGGCATTGCATAGCTTCTAACAAGCAAGTTTTTGTTTAGTTTTTTAATCAATTTGCTACATAAAGAGTTTGTCTGGGATATGGTGCAGATTAACCCTTTAAGTAAAATTACTGTTGCAGGTAATAAAAATTGAGGTCTTTGCTTTAATCCCATTTACTTGCCTGTAACATATTATATACCTACCATGTGTGAACACAGCAATTATTTTAAAGAGAAATTGTTTACACTGAAACTGCAACAGCAATCATGTATGTAAAAAATACCAACATGATGCTCATGGCTAGAGCTGAGCAAACTGGATTTTTAGTTCGACCAGCAAATTGGAAAAAAAAAAAAAAAAAAAAAATCACAGAAAACAGTCTGTTCCAAAAATGTTTGGCCTGTGTCAGCAAATTGGAAAAAAGTTTGTTTTGGTCCAGCTTCAAGAAACTACGCATGTTCCTCCCCCTCTCCCTTATAATACGTAGCCCAAAGCTCAGGGCACTCGCCTGGGATGTGGGCAACTCAGGTTTGAATCCCTACTCTGAAACAGGAATTTAAACACACATCTCTCCTTGCCAGGTGCTAGGCTATTCTCGGGTAGGTTGCTCTCAATCTCTGCTTTTAAAGGTGTTCCACTTCGTATAAAAACTCAAATATTAATTGGGCCAAATAGAGGGACAGAGTGAGAATGATTCGATAGCCTGGTGATTAAGGCACTCTCCTGGGAGGTAGTAGATGTGGATTCAAATCTTCTCTGCTTGATTCAGAGGAGGGATTCAAGTCCCTGCTCCAGAGTAGGGATTCAAACCTGTGTTTCCCACATCCCAGGCAAGTGCCCCTAGCTCCTCGGCTAAAGTTATAGAGGGCGATGGAAGGACAAACAGTTTTCTGATGCTGATCCTGAAAAAAAAAACCTCAGGTGAAAACAATGATAAATTTGGGGTTGTTCATGAATAAATAAAAACTGAAATTTTTGTCTGAAAAAATTTCACCTAGCCCTATTTATAACCATTTTGAAATGTCTTCCAGAGCTACCTTGCAGGTCTCCATTCTTAGGACTGATTCAAAGCCCACATCAGTGGAAAGATTCCTACTGACTTAACTCAGTGGGCTTTGGAACAGGCTCTTTTTGCCTCAGGATTACGGAAGTAACACTTTATTATGTGTTGTAGTACAGGTGAAACAGATACATAACTTGCAAGATAGGGCACAGAGTTTCAGCACAAATGTATACCACTGCAGCGGAGGATTTTTGGTTACATTCTCAACTATCACTGGTAACATTTCCTGATGATTCTTCCAACAGTTCCACCCTTTTGCAGTATTTCACTTTTATGGTTCAAAGCATACTGTAACACCTACATCCACTCTTACCTCGCTTCAAGCAAGGCTGCCATATTTAGTCCTATGAACTGCAAGCAGGACAGTTTTAACTGTTCAGCACTGTATGTTGCTGAAAACTCCAGCAGCTCAGTAGCATTCTTTAAAGTGACTGGAAAGAAGAAACATCACAGACTTAACTAGAGAACATACTGCAATTTTGTTCTGTAATCACTTATTACATCAAGATATACAGTATGAATTGGAGGGGGAGGGGAGAAGAGATCAGGTTATGAAAAATGAATAAAAATAAACCCTTTTCCTGTTTCATTAGACAGGAGCACTAATGCTTAAGTGGCCCTGACTCCACCCAAGGCAACACTATTATTATTAAATACTTATGTAGCGTGAATTTGACTGATTCTTTACAGAAATACAAAAGATAGTCACAGCTATGAAAAGCCTACAATCTAAGCACAGATCAGCTTTGAAAATGGAGCAAACAAAGAGAGTGAGAAACAGAGGTTAAAACAACAGTAACATGAATAAATTTATATTGTGAACAAAGCTTAAGCTCCAATATTTTTCTATAGCTGAAAAAGATGTAGTGAGAGAAGGCAGGAATGGAAGTCACCAAGGAAAGCCAAGTAGATTCTGAGAAGAGAGATGAAGGAGAGTGAGGATGATTGGTGTGCTAGAAGAGGGAGGCATTTCCACCCAAAAAGACATTGTCAAGAGAAGTATGAAAGCACAAAAAGAGCAACAAAAAAAGAGTTAGGGAAGGACATGAGATGGGAATTAGGTAGAAACATGAAAAAAATTGTGTAGTGCCTTAAAAAAGTGAGGACAAGGAGTTTGAATTTGATGAGGTAAGAGACCCAGAACTGGTAAAGATACTTGAAGTGAAGTGACATGATTGAAGTTGCAGGCCAAGAAGATTATTTTATTTCTAGAATGTTGGGCAGTCTGAAGGGGGGTGACCACAGATGTCTAGGCAAGAGAGAACTATGACATGAACTGGAGATTCGCGCCTTCATTCCCATAGCCACAGCCAGAGTTAAGCAGCGTCACACTGCAACTCACAAAAAAGCTTAAACACTTACCTTCTAAACAACTGGATTTATTTTAACAAAATGAAAAAATGCAGCCATTTCATTAAGAAACATAGTAAAACACTCACGTTTTTCAGTAATGGCTACTTCACACATTTCTTTCAGTCGAGATACAAGAAGTTGGTCTGCTACCACCAGAACATTACAAATAAATTCCACATTTTGAGAGTCTGGAAATGAAGAAAAGTTGCATGAGAAAGATGACTGGTTACGTGAAAAATGCTTCAGAAAAGTTTCAACAAAGGCCAGTTTGCTCCACTGTGCTTTGTAGGTGTCATGGCATAGGTAGCTTATGAAGTGGGATTTAAAATAGGACAAGATGGTAGTGGCTTTGCAAATCTTGTAGAGAAGGAGTTTTTCTTATATATAAAAGGGGCAACATAGAGAAAACATAGAAGTGCTTGTGGAAAAAGCAGCTGATCATGGTGTCTTCAGCAAAACGAAGGTCGGGGCGGGAGACAACACTTGCAGTAAAACTACAACTGACTCCAAAGTATAAAATGATATCATATTGGTAGGGGTTTACCAAATAACATATATGATTCAAAAGGCAATACAATATCTTTTTAGTAAAAAAGGTAATCTAATTGTGGTACTTACAGTACCACTTCCCCATAACACTCAAATGTCTCTAATTTGAAAGAGTTCACACTGTAGTGCATAATATCCAAACTTTCTGCTCCCTTCAGGTGTCTTTTCCTTGTTTATTAAAATGAAAATAGCAGAATTATTTGAAAGAGATCAAGCTGAAATTTATTCCTTTTAAAAACTCGCTGTCAGCTGTTCATGCCCCCAACTCTACAATTTCCAGAAACAAATATATTGTCAGCACCTTTTATTGCAGGAGCTTCATCTGTATAGATGTAATCCAGGATAACCTGCAGTATGTCAGAATGGATTGGCATTTCCAGAGCTGCACAACAGGATGACTAAAGGAAAAAGGGATAAGAAGAGTACAATTTCAAAAACTGATCATTTAAAAATCAAAGGTGATTACAAGGAATTACTCGGGAAACTCCAGTTCCTCCAAAACAAGTAGGTCTCTCAAGAATCTGAACTCCTGCAATACTGGATGGGTTTGAAGGATGGGACCCTATTCAGTTGTCAATACCGATGCTATATGCTGCTTTGGCAAGTCTATTCTGATCAGAGTAGTCGATGCTTATGAGGATGACTTGGGGGGCGCTGAGACCATATGGGACATGACATCTTCCGGGTACCAAGGCCATCTTAGTGGTCAACTTAGATGTAGACAGTACAGGAATTGTGTGTATAGTTCTCTTAGTGGTTGAATGCTCCCATGATGCAGTGCTCTGCTTGTGCAGCACCAAAGGTCTCAATACAAGGCATGCTTGTTGTCCTTTTTCTCTGCTGAGCCCAGAGCCCCAGGCACAGGATTGGTACCAAGAATGTTTGCAGCCTCAGCCATACCCAGGGTGGGACACAAGGACTCCTCAGCAGTCTTCACAGGGACTGAGGTCTTTTTGAGATGGACTCTTTCTGGGGACAATGACTCCATTTTCTATGGGTTTTCTTCATGAATTTACCTCAGGTAAACAAAGGTGAATGTGCTGAAATTGACAGGGCACTGTGTTCATTCAGTGACTGATGTTTGGGTTGGGGAGCAGGAGGTACGAGAAGGGTGTCTCCTGGCCTGGACATGAGGCTAGTTGAAAGGAACACTCCATCATTAAGAACCTCAGTTTCAGCTCCAGATTTTTTCTTGCTCAGTACTTAAAAAAGTACAGCAGATGGAACACTTTTGCAGGATATGAGACTCTCCCAAGTAGTGGATAAAATGGGAATGCCGGTCACTGACCAGGAAGGACTCCCAGCAAGAGACGCACTGCTTGAAGCGAGCCTGGCATACCCTGGGGCAATGGCATCTAGCAGGGGAAGGCACCCCTTGCCCAAAGAGGAAAGAGATAGAGAGAAAATCCCCCTGAATCCCAAAATACAAAAGTTAAAATAAAATAACTAAAGAAAAATAATAAAATAAAGAAGGGAAACTAGGCTAAGAGACTTTGAAAGTAAGGCACATTAACCCTACGTCTCAGGCCAAGACAGGTGAGAAGGAACTGAGGGCGGTTCGCTTGCATAGTCATAAGTAATCTCAGAGCAGGGCATGAGGAAATGCAGCCCAAACAGGCACTACTATCAAAAATCTCTGATTAAAGACACATGGTGCGTGAGCGCACCTGAAGTGGAGCACTCATAGGGACACTACTTGAAGACTAATATTATCTACATGTCATTTATTAAGACCTACTGCAGAAAGGAAGCTTAATACACCTCCAAGGATATTAGCAATTCAAACTCACTGGGGGGAGGGGGAGTTATAATACTACAGATTATTTGCAGTAGAAATTTCTAAGATAGCAATATACTTACTAACTCAAAGTCTGCTTTTACATAAAATTACCATGTCTCATAACATTTATGCTTAATTTTTTTTATTTAATACAGTTTCTGAACGGTTCAAAATTAGTTTCTCTGCTAAAATTTCCCATTTTCCTACAAGTTTTACACAAACTGTATTTTAATTTACATTCCAGTTAATGGCAAAATCTCATTTGAGAAACAGGAAAATCTTCATTCACTTACATTAATGTGAAACAACTAACACGGCACACATATTTTTAACTGGCAAGCTTACCTCAATCCAAGAACTGCTTAACATCCTATGAAAGTAGTCTGTAAAGAAAAAAAAAAAACAAGCTCATTTTGAGACATAATATGAGAAGCAAGTTATTGTGAACAAAAGAATCTACAGATATTACATACATACCAAGTCTTGCACAGAGTACACATTTGTGACAAGGGAATTCCTTTCCATCTATAGATTTCATGGTCACATCACAGAGGTCCGAACTACAAGACATTTAGAACAGTTATAATCTGAAATTATTAGCAAATATAAACTATAAACAGTTCATTTCTCTTTTGTGCTTGAAACCAGCTTTGACAGGATTAGGCTTCTTGTCCTCTCAAAGAGGGGAAGGAACGTACAAATATTTAACTAGAAACACAATACATTTACCTTTATGATGGTAAACATACCAAACAAGACTTCTCAGCAGTCTTAAAAGGATTTAAAAAAAAAAAAACAACCCACCATAAGCCAAGCTAGTCAAAAAGCAAGCTAACTAGTGAAGAGGATTTCCTCCAAAACCAATTCTATCTTCCAGTTATTGCTTCTCAAGACTGTGCTCTGAAGGCAGGAGCAGCCAAGCTTCCTGCAGATGCAGAAGGTGGGTCTGATCTCCCCTGTGGTGCCAGGAGTGGCCCAGCAAGGGGCTCCTAGCTGCCAGTCCTGACCAGGTTGGGGAGGGAGAGGACTTCCTCTTCCCCTACATGGGCCCTCTCAAGGGGAGTCCAGACCCAACTCCAGGGACCTCTCCCTGCTGCAGGAAGGTTTGAGCTGGGCAGGAGCTCTGGAACTTCCTACAGACACCTAGCTGCTAGTCCCGGTCAGGCTAGGGAGGGACAGGACTGCCGCCTCTTCTGCTCTTGAGTACATCTCCTGGCTGCAGAAAGCTCTGCACACTCTCCCCCCGCACACACACACACACTTCCTGCCCCCATTGCTCTGCAGCTGCAGGTGGAGGAGTCACTGTACAGGGTGAGCCCTGCTGCCCCCCTTCCAGATGCAATTATTAGCTTGTTTCAATAAAATAAAGGTCATGTGAATTTGACAGAATTTATTGATGGACATTTTACAGCAGCAAAACAACACTCAGAGCTCAACTCTCTGCTTGGTAGATATGGGCATCTGATATGGTTTTGTAGGGTAGTGATCTCCATTGGTAGCCTCATACTGGAGAGCCACTGCCTTAAGTTAACAAAAGCAAGCGAAAAAAAAAGTTCTGGTTCCTAATGTTATTAACTGAACGTCAACATGGAGCATCCAGCAACTGTGTCTTCCCTCATTCCCTGTCTGAAAACACCTGTTCGTGTTCAGACACAGCTCTCTCTGCATCCGTGGAGTTTGTTGGAATTGTCAGCCAGTTCCGAGCTAGCCTTGCAAGATGGGGGATTCTGCTTTCCACTGAGTTTCAAAACTGTAGCACAGGCAAACTACAGTCCGCGTCTTTTGTGATATTTTTGTAAGAAGGAATCTCCAGCCCACAATTCTTGTCAAAGCCAGTAACTGCATTAGGCCAGGTAAATCCACCATCAACAGGTGCATTTGTGCAGGGTCAAAAATACACACAACTTTTAGGAACCCTGCTGAATGTTGTTGAAACTTTTGAGCAGTTTTTGCTGCATTGCTTGACTCTTTCCCATAGCAATAGAATTGTTTGAGCTTCTTTGCCATGCAAGAAAACACCTGCTGAGCACTGGCATTTAACTCAGCATTGTCAGAGTGATTTTCATTTGATTGTGCTTCAGCCCAGAACAGGACATCCATTACTTTGTTGTATGCTTGGAGGATTGTGACATGTCAAGATTCCAACCAAGTGATTAAGTCTATCAGTCCTGTGGCATTCTTGGCAATGAACTGAACTTCCTCATTCAGCTGAGCATTGTTTAGAACCTGCATTTTTGGTGTCAGTGTGAGCTCTTCTGAGATGAACTCCAAATAGTACATCAGGTGAGCTGCATGGTATTGTACAGCCTCAAATCAGAAATTTCAACAAGTAATTATTGGCTCTGGGGGAAGTTCCATTTTTCCCCCCTGATTTCAGTCATTGGTGCAACGTGCTGCCTTGTATCACAGTTTGTGGCTAGGGCAGCATTTAAAGATATTTTAATGTAGCTGACCAGTTATCAACTTTCCCTAACTCACATCTCCACAGCTCCCTGACAAGACAAATTATATGTGCATTACATGTACTATGGACAACATTTGGCATTAGACTTTGGTGAACAGATTTGAAAGATTTCATCATGTAAGTTGCATTTTCGCTTATGAAAGCAGATACTTTGACAAAGTTCACACCATATTTTGAAATGGTTTTAATTATCGCTTGAAAAACTCTACCATAGTTAACAGCATCGAAGTAAACGCAGCTGGCAAGCACTGTTAGCTTTTCTGTCTGTACATCTTTGGCCTTGTCAGAAATAAAATCAAACAGAACATGCAGTACGTAGTTGTTTTGCTCAACTGTGGACTCATCCGAAATAACTGCAAAAGACTCACATGCGTTAATTTGATACTTCGCTTCCTCAAAATGTGTAGCAAAAACCTTAGGAAGGTAGTCCTGTTGTAACTTATTCGCAGTTGGTAAGCAACTGGCATTTTGGGCGATCACGTTTTTCCAGTGGGATATTAGCATTTGCAAACACATCCACAAGTTTCATTCTAGCTAAATGACAGATCTCAGAGCTCTCTGTCATTTTCTTTTTTCTTTAAAAAGAAAAGATGAAATTGTTTTTTTAACTTTTCGTTTACCAGCAATGCACTATGCGCAGCCCTCTTTCTGCCTTGATGAGTTTCCAAGTCTAAGTGGCGCTGAACTGTTGCCTTACGTGTATGATCCAACAAAACATTGCAGTCTGTACAAAGTAGTTTGTCACCATCAGCATGTAGAATTTGGAAGCCAAAATTCTTTCACTTGATCCACTGTATTAATGATTTTAGAGGTTTTTGATTTACTTTGGACACTCATTTTACACTTGTAATTTCACTTGTCTTCCGGTAGGATGCCAATTGAGATTACTATGCTTCAAAACTGCCCCAATGTTCGTATCTATCGATCAGTGAGTTGAGCCGAGTGTGATTCACTGCTGTAAAGTGTCAATCAAAAAATTCTCAGTTCTTCATCTTTCTTTTTATTTTTATTGAAACAAGCTAACAATTGCATCTGGAAGGATGGGGAGGGCAGTTCTCTGTACAATTACCCCTCTCCCCACAGCTGCAAAACGATAGGGAAAGGAAGCAAGTGGAGGGTGAGGGGGGCAGAGCTACTTGCACCTGGGAGAGGTACCCAACAGCAGGCCTGCAGGGCAAGAGAAAGTCCTGTCCCTCCCAGCCGGTTGGGACTAGCAACCCCTTGCTGGGGCCCCCACAGCACAGGGGAGATTGGACCCACCTCCACTGCCGGAAGCCTCCTCCGGCTGCAGGAAACTCTGGAGCTTCTGCCCAGTCCCAGAGCTTCCTGCAGCAGGGGAAGGTACACAGAGGTGAGTCTGATGTCCTCCCCAAAAGCATCTGTGCAGGGGAAGGACAAGTCCTGGCCCCCGCAGCCCAGCCAGGATTCTCAGCTAGGAGCCCCTGGTTGGGGCATTGCCAGCAGCATGGGGGAAATCAAAGCCATCTCACCAAGCCTCCTCTGTCTGCAGGAACCTCCAAGGCTGCTGCCCAGCCCCAGAGCTTCCTGCAGCGGGGAAGGCACTCAGAGGTGGGTCTTATCCTTCCCCCACCCCCAAAGAGCAGCCGCGCAGGGGAAGGACAAGTCTTGTCCCTCCCTAACCTGGCTGGGACTTGCATTTAGGAGCCCCTGGGCTGGGGCACCTCAACAGCATGGGGAAGATCAGATTTCATGGGGAAGGGCTTATTTCATGGTCTATGAGATGTTTTTCACTGCCGTTAAATTTGCCCTAAATATAGCCTATTCCAATGTAAGTTAAAGAATTAAGCTTTAGTACCACTGTAAGCATTGAAACAGGACCAAGTAATTCAGATATAAATAGCAGTAGGGTAAAAATTCAGGTAATTTCCCCTTATGGGAAAATATTTCAGAGATTCTTCTCATTAAGCAACCCTGTAAATTTCTAATTGAAGAAGTCAAAATCTATATGGCTTTAGTAGGAACAACAACATGTAGCCCTGCAACAGACAGAGCATGTCAGACTGGAAAAGTCAAGTTTTCTTCTGATGTTACTATTCTATAATATAAATGAAGCCATGGAAAATGTGAATACACAACAGACAAACACAATCATTGAGATCTGGTTCTGAGTACTAATCCAGTATCTCAAATTACAAAAGTGTGGTAAATACAAAGAATCGCTCTCCAATGACCATTAACTGTGAAATACACACATACACCCCTGACAAGTAATAACACTTTACAAAAAATTTCAGGTTACAAAATTTTGGCTGCATCTGCTTAGTGTCTACTTAATTCAAAATGAAGTGAAAGGTACTAAAAAATAAGGTCAGATACACGCAGAGACTTGACGTCGCTAGATTTTAAAACTTACCATTTTTGGGGGTTTAACTTTGGTTTGGTTCCATTTTTCCTGTTGACAACATTAATTTTTCCATTTTCTAGTTTAACTCCATCCAATCTGCAGGCACAAATATTACAAACATCAATTATTATACATTACTGATAGTTATAATGATAAAGAAAAATAGGTTTGAAATTTAGTACCACTTAACATTGTGACCACAAATGAAAGGACAACAAATGCACTTCACAGAAACCTAGGAAGTCTATTAAGAAACAGACTGATCCTTCAGCATAGATATGAAACGGATATAAAAACAGATTGCTAGGCTTCTCTCTACCACTTTATTACTCCTATTTATGTATCCTGGTCCAACTGACAGGTGGGCTATACAGGTAGGCTTAGCCATCCGCATGGTGTTTGCTGCTTCTGGGCCATACTTTGAGGCGGTATGGATTATCTTGAGTGTCGAGAGATGTATAGTGTTAGAGATATGCTATGAGGGTTAATTTGTAAATTGGGTGAACACATATGGTGGCTTTATTAGAAGGCTGAGGGACATTTTTGCTTTTAAAATTACTGGGCTCTGTCCTGGCTGTTCTTTTATGTGCACCCAGCTGTGGTAACTGCTTCCTTTTTATGACCACCACACAATGGCTGAGAAAGCTGAACAACAAAGCAGTATGTTAAAATGCAGAGTGGGGGAAATTGGTTTACAAGGGTTTACTGTCCTCAGTCCTTTTGATGATGGTACAGAGACACACAAGACAGAAAAATAGTATCATGCAGAAATTTGTACAACAGCAGAGATGTTTAATCTCAACTCCACTGGTTTCGTCTTGTAATATTATCAGAAACACAAGGCATCAGTTAACAGGGTTCCAGTTCTTTGTTTCATACTGTTTAATGCAAAGTCTGCAGCATCATCCATACAAAGATCAACATCAACCACAGATAAGAGCCATGACTTTATATGTATCACACAAAGGACGAAACATACGGTCAGTCTGAGGCAAGGAGTAATCTGGAAAGCTACATTATTTGCATCTAAACTCAAACACAGGAGGTCCCCACATCTCAAAACAGAGTAGAATCTTGTAGAAGATTCCCAGGATAGGATTAAGATGAGACTAGTGCTGAAACACAGCACTTCCTGCACCAGAGAAGGCCTAGTGGCTCAGTTGGTAACACATTGCTTTAGCTGAAGAGCTATCTCATAATTCTCTTTTTTCATAGAACCCTCAGTTGCTGGGGGTCAAACTGGGAGTCATGTCTGCCCAAACTACATTGGTAGTTAAAACCTTTCCATTTTTAGACAAGCTTATATATGGTCAGAAAGGGACAAAAAGCAAGCACCAACTAAAGTGGATGCTGCCAAAGAAAAAAAATTGTAACACACCTTATGCTTAAATTACTGAGACCAAATTTCTTTGCAGCACCTTGCAACATTTTTATGGGGTTGACTTCTTCACCAACAACTTTGCCTTTTTTAGAAGACTTGGGTTTGTTCTTCTCTCTTTGATTTACTACATGCACTTGATTACTTCTGTAAACTTCAAATGCAGGCTTTCCATTAACATCTCCACTGAAACTCATTTTATTAAGGTTAGAAATTAAGGTATCTTGATATTCTTCTGTTTTTTCCTTATACAACATTCTTGGTTTGTAACCGTGAGTCAAAAGATCACAAGTGTCCATGTATATGAACTGCAGAAGGTATGTAAACAAATCTTGATGAACCTTCTCTATCATAAAGAGATCACATCCTACAGCATCTTCATCTTTACGATAGACATCTGGAGAATCTAGTCGATTGTCATCTGAAATGAACAGCTTCCTGAAGAAGTCAGAACGCATGGCCAAGATGTACTTGTGCGCAGGGATCATCCTAGTGCCGATCTGAAAAGTCACATCATGGATGTTGTCCATTTCATCTGTTTCCCCTAACAATTTGCCAAAATCCTCAACAAAACTTGATGATGACACACTTGGAATTTCATATAGGCTATAAAGACAAACAGTTATTTTTTATTTGGTTGAATTTTAAATTCTATCATGAGGGTTTTATTTTAAAATGAAGAACCTCAATTTTTTACT
This sequence comes from Lepidochelys kempii, assembly GCF_965140285.1. Taxonomy (NCBI): domain Eukaryota; kingdom Metazoa; phylum Chordata; order Testudines; family Cheloniidae; genus Lepidochelys; species Lepidochelys kempii. The sequence continues at coordinate 65,065,065 of NC_136382.1, forward strand.
ATTCTACATTACTATTCAAAGTTTCATACTGTATTCTTTAATATAAAGAAAATTCCTAAACTGATTAAAAGTGCAATATAAAAGCTAGATATTACACAATACTCCATATATAAATATATATTAAAATAATCCTGCGACATTTTTCTAAAGCACCAAATAAAGATAACATTTTTCTCTTCATACAAAAATGTATGGCTTAATATTTATAAAGTTATCAGCAGTATTAGTACTTTGCATGCTACCCATGTCATTTTATTGCAAGGAAGTGCTTGAAGTAATTCAGAAATGTAAGAATCTTTGACACGCTGCATACTGAAGTCCAAAACAAAAATTCACGTTAAACAATATGCTAGATATTCTAAAATCTAAAAAGAGAGTGCAAGGAGCAGTACATCTTTCAATGTTTCATTTACTCCAACTTTATTTCAAAGATTTAAGTTTTTGTTTAATTTAAAAAACAGATCTACTTCTGTCTTTCAGTTTCTTATATTACAGGGCATCTCTGAGAAACAAGGAACCTGCATGTTAAGAAGGATTTCTATGACACTTTATGGAATGGAGAGTTAAAAGTACATTAGAAGGTAAGTTTTAAAGGGGACTTGATTATAAGTGTTTGGCTTGAACATTTTGCCTTTGGATAAACTAAGGGCTGGTCTACACCCAAAACTTAGCTAGGTCTATCTATATCGCTTAGGGGTGTGGAAAAAAAAATCACACCTCTAAAACACAGTTAAACTGACCTAAGCACCGTGTACACTGTGGCTAGCCCAATGAAAGAATTATTTTGTCAACCTCGTTACTGCCATCTCAAGACTAGTGGATTCACTACAGCAACGAAAGAACCTTTCTGTCGCTGTAGTATGTGTCTACACTGCAAAGTTTCTAGTGTAGACATTCCCTAATTAATGGCTTTTTCCTTAAACAACCTCTACATAGTTGTCTACAAGTAAGTGCTAAGCCAAAATGACCATATTTACTATGATCTCTGGAGTAACCAAAAATGGTCCTCTGTAAAGTAGAAATTTTAATTGAAAATGAAGACAAAACAAGACTTAATGGAACAGAAAAATGCTTTACACCCACAACCCCCTCAGTACTTTCAGTAATTGAAGTTACAGCCATAGATATCTGAAATATACCTTGTTTTAGGATCTGACTGTAAAACAGCAAAGTTACATCCATTAGGATCTGTGGTAACACTAACAGCTCTGTGGACAAAAGCAAGCTTCTCAAGTCGAATTCTTTCAAATACACTGTTTGTATCATAGTGACAAGACACATCATATGAGGAATTCTGAAGACTTGATACAACCTCTGTTAAAAAAACATGGAAGGGTCAAACTAAGATTTAACTGATAAAACAAAGGACAAAATTAATTACTGGTGTGAGTCTACTGAGTTGAGGTCAACAGAGTTACAGAGATCAGACTGAAGACTTTGGCCCAAATAGCGTTGACTGCAATCAGGAATGGCATGCCTAAAGAGATAAGCCTACCTAGATTCTGATCCCTGGACTTGGGAGATCTCCCACCCAATGAGTACTCATCCAACCCAACCCTCCTCATTTTGTGAGATATCACACCCAAGATGGCATTGCTATGGATTAAATGAAGCATACTCTGCTTTTTCTATTGTACTTCAGTTACAACACTAGTAAGATATAGTACACAAAATGTCCCTTTAGTATTTTCATGGTATATCTTCAGTTTGGAAAACTTAAAAGAAATTATTTTATTAATTATAAATTTGTGGCAAGTGAATTCTGAATAATGAACATTGGGAAATATTACTAAAATATTTCATTCCATTTCTGCTTAAAAAGATATTAAAATTATGTGCTTCTTAAACTGTAGTCTTAGGCAGAATGCAAGAACGCTATTAATACGCAACAAACAAAATGAAAATCTTTCTGCCTAGCCAAAATCTTTCTACCTTTATAGGGTCACCAGTCCAGCACAAGGCCAGGGAGAGTGAACCCAAACTACAAAGGCCTTTGGTTCAACGTCTTTCAAGAATAAAGATATTTTAGTGCATTATGGAACTGTTAAGACCAGACCAGCAGTAAGTAAGACCAGTGCACCATACGTTGCTATGTGGAAGGTCCAAATTAAACAGATTCCCTTGTTCTGACACTTTACAGAGCTAGAAGAACAGAGATGAGGAGGAAGAATTACCATGACATGTGACCTTCTTGGAAAGTAGAAAAGCAAAAAAGGAAACCTGATGGGTTAACTCAGTGTTTTGAGGAGGGAAGGAAACACCTTGCAATGAAGGAATGCAAGATTGGAGGCTTAAAACTGAAATAGTAAATTGGAAATGAAGGTCATGGAAATGTGATATGGCATTCATCTGTAGGCCATAAAAATCCAAACCCATCCAGCTTGGTGGTAACAAAGCAGGTACCATCTGTGGACTTTCAGTTGGTCCATGTGAATAGAGCTGATTTTTTCAATCAATTCCTATGGAACAGGTGTTTGCAATTACAAAAAACAACTTCCTACTGCTGGGACCCTTAGTCAGCAGATTCAGCTAAGAATACAAGGATTGAATTCTTCTGGAAACTGAACTACATGCTGATCTATATAAGCAGTGTCCATGAAACAAGATAAAGTTACCCTAGCAGGGCAATGTGAAGAAGCACATACTCTTTTCACTTGTATCAATTCTTTACTGACAGGAGGACCCAATGCTGTACATCCAGTACATTTCAGGATCACTAACATTCACATAAGCATTGGACACTTATGACCCTTTTCACCATGAGTTATTCAGGATACAGATTGTGCACCAGAAGCTCACTGTAAACTGAGAAAGACAAGTTAAACTGAACATGGTGGGGCAAACAAAAAACAATAGCAAAAACACTAAACTAGCTGAACAGTGCCAACTCTCTCCTATTTCTTTTATCTATCTGTCAGTCATGGAGGAAGTAGAGATAGCCCATCACATACTACCAATAAATCAGGCAGATTGTATAAGGGAAAATTCCCTCTCCCAATACAAAACCTGAAAAAAATTACAAATGTTGGGTGCGAGAGGAGAGAGAGGGAATGTAAAGATATTTATTGAATTAGAAATCGGTTATAAAACGTAGTCATGTACTTTCAAAAACACCTTAAAAGCATGAACTAACCTTTCTTTTCGGAAGTTTTTTTCCCTCCTTCTACCCACTTTCCTGTAAAGGCGTCACCATCCTGCGTGACAAACATTATTTCATTCCTATTTAAAGCAACGTCAGACATGAAGACTTGGCGGCCATAGACCCATCGACACTGCTTCATAGGACTGTTGGATGACTTCCAGCAAAACACCTAAAATATTAATGGTGAGGTGGAGGGGTTAAAGAGAATTTAGAAACCTACAGAAAAAAGCAAGTCAGTGATGTGCACTACAGCTTTATTAAACTGGAAGCACATGTTACCTCAAAATTATTGAGGAACAGAGGGAAGATTATGAATTGTTAACAATGCAAGTTTATTTGCAATGAATGATTTATTTCACTGTGAGCAGTAAAGGAAGATGCTCAGATATCAAAAGTTACATGCCTATTAAAAAAAAAAAAGGCTTAAACACTTTCTACTAGATAACTTTCCTTGTTTTGATGTTCATACCTACAATGTTTAGTTGCAAGTACCATTCTAAAAACGTAGGAGTCTACTGTTGCTATCTGCATTTTTAGAATAAAGCAGCAGAAAACTGAAGTAATTACTATGAAGTAGCTAGATTATGAAGCAATTAGGATTCCAGTTGTACTTTCCCTCTTTCTTCTTGCACTTCAATAGAACCCAAATGAAATATCTTGTTCAAGGAGAACCAGAAGCATACCAGTCTTTAATGAGGGCAATGCCTACCAAATGACAAGTAGATTCCACCTCTTAGTTATTTAAGTACATTTGTCTTCTAGTTCCTTTGCTTCTAACACCAGGCAACATTCAAAATATATCTATTTTTTTACAAGAACAAAGATAGTCTAACACATTTCAAGAACACAATATGCCTGTCTTTAACTATCAGACTAACACCACCAAAAAAACCTCAATGCTTTTTTAAACTTTAAGAAGATAAAAACATAAGAATGATATGACTCAGAACAGTCAACGGCCTTCTAGGCCAATATTCTGTCTTCCAACAGTAGCCAGTGCCAGATGCTCCAGAGGGAATGAACAGAACAGGGCAATTATTGAGCGATCCATCCCGTCATCTAATTCCTGCTTCTGGCAGTCAGAGGCTTACAGACACCCAGAGCATGGGATAACGTCCCTGACTATCTTGGCTAATAGCACTGATGGACTACCCTCTATGAACTTATCTAATTCTTTTTTGAACTCCATTAGAGTTTTCACCTTCACAATAGCCCCTAGTAACGAGTTCCACAGATTGACTGTGCGTTAAGTGAAGAAGTACTTCCTTACATTTTTGTTAAACTTTCTACCTATTAATTTCACTAGGTGACCTCTGGTTCCTGTGTTATGTGAAGGGATAAACAACACTTCCTTGTCACCTCCTCCACACCATTCATGATTTTATAGATCTCTATCGTATCTACCCTTGGTCGTCTCTTTTCAAAACTGACCTGTCCCAGTCTTTTTAATCTCTCCTCATCTGGAAGCTGTTCCACACGCCTAATCATTTTTGTTGTCCTTTTTCCCCCCCACTCTAATATATCTTTTTTGAGATAGGGCAAGTAGAACAGCAAGCTGCATTAAAGGTGTGGGTGTCCCATGGATTTATACAGTGGCATTTTGCTATTTTCTGTCTTATCTATCCCCTTCCTAATTGTTCCTAACATTCTGCTAGCTTTCCTGACTGCCAGTGCACATCAAGTGGATGTTTTCAGAGAACTATCCACAGTGACTCCAAGATCTCTTTCTTCAGTGGGAACAGCTACCCAACGTTTTTTATGTAAAGTTGGGATTATGTTTTCCAATGTACAATAATTTGCATTTATCAACATGAAATTCATCTGCTATTTTGTTGCCCAGTCACCCACGTTTGTGAGATCCCTTTGTAACTGTTCACAGTCAGCCAATTTGGTCTATTTTGAGCAATTTTGTATCATCTGCAAATTTTGCCACTTCACTGTTCACCCCCTTTTCGAGATCATTTATGAATATGTTGAACAGCACAGGTATCAGTACAGACCCTTGGGGAACCCCACTATTTCTCTCTCTCCTTTGTGAAAAATGACCCTTTTAACCAGTTACTGATCCACGAGAGGCCCTTCCCTCTTATTCTATGACTGCTTACTTTGCTTAAGAGCCTTTGGCATGGGACCTTGCCAAAAGCTTTCTGAAAGTCCAAGTACACTATATCAACTGGATCACTCTTGTCCACATGCTTGTAGACTGCCTCAAAGAATTCTAATAGACTGCTGATGCATGATTCTGTTTACAAAAAGCCATGTTGACTCTTCCTAACCATATTGAGTTCATCTATGTGTCTGATAATTCTGTTCTTTACTATAGTTGTAACCAATCTGCCTGGTACTGAAGTGAGTAATTGCCAGGAGCCTTTTATAAAAGTCAGCATTCACATCCATTCATCTGGTACAGAGGCCAATTTAAGTGACAGGTTTCATACTGCAGTTAATAGTTCTGCTATTTCATATTTGAGTTCCTTCAGAACTCTTGGGTGAATTCCATCTGGTCCCTATTACTTATTACTGTTATATTTATCAATTTGTTCCAAAACCTCCTCTATTGACACCTCAATCTGAGACAGTTCCTCAGATCTGTCAATTCAAAAAAAAAAAATGGCTCAGGTGTGGGAATTTCCCTCACATTCAGTGCAGTGAAGGTTAATGCAAAGAATTCATTTCACTTCTCCACAACCTTCTCTTCCTTGAGTGCCTCTTCAGCACTTTGAACATTCAGTGGCCCCACAAACGCTTTGTTTTACACAGGCCAAGATTACAAAGCAGAATCAGAGATTTGGTTATGATCAAAGATCACCCATGGAACATATTTAAGGCAGGACAGATTTACAGAACTGCAGGTGGGGGAAAGGGGTGGGTGTGACAGTCTGTACCCCTATGTTCACCTCTTTTACAAGACTATGATAAATTCTGTACAAAGTATGGCTTGTGAGGTATAATTCAAAAACTCATTTTGCTGATCATTATTGTCCTGGTAAAATGTGTGTGGCCCCATTGTACGTAAAGTTATAAGATTCCTCTGAACGTTAGTATTAAGACATATTACAAGTCCGGGGAGCAGTCACAAATCCCAGAGACAAAAGACTCAACAAAACCTCAGCCAGGTGTCAACAAAATCAAATGAACCATCTCATGGTTAAGTGGCCATTGTTTGGCAGAAAAGAGGGTGTGTGGGTGGAAAAAAAATTTGCATCTTGACAAAAAAAGCAGCTTGGGGTTCCCGTCTACAAAGACTTTCTATCACCTGAACCTCAGGTGGAAATGTTTCTCAAAAGAAGAGAAAGAACTATAAGAAGGGAGATTAGATGCCCTAAATTCTCTCTCCTTTTCTTGCTACCTATGGCATCGACAACACCTGAAGAAAAATTAAGCGACATTAGATTGGGGGAGGGATCCTGACTGCAAGAAATTCACATCAGTAAGCCTGCTGAAACATGTATTGAAAGAGATCTATGTTCTGAATTCACTTAACTTGTTAAGTTAGGCATTAGTTGCATTTTACTTTTATTTTCTTGTAACCAATAATGACTTTTATGCCTCATTACTAATAATCACTTAAAAATCTATCTTTCTGAAGTTAATAAATTTGTTTTATTGTTTTATCTGAACCAGTATGATTGGATTGAAGTGTTTGGGAAACTCCATTTGAGATAACAAGATTTGTGCATATCATTTTTTATTCATAAAATGACAGACTTCATATGAACTTGTATTGTCCAGCAGAGCTGGGCAGTACAAGATGAACATTTCTGGGGAAAGTCTGGGACTGGGAATTTGCTGGTGTTCCTCTACAGTGTAATTCAAGAGTGACTGGTAACAGTACTAATATACTATAACTGGGAGTAATTTACATGCTGGAGGCTGTGTGCAAGCAGACCAGAAGTGGTCGCTCTCACAGCAAAGCAGTGTAAAATGCACCCCAGCCTCGGAGAACTGAGGGGATACAGCTGTTCATCGGTCCAGATTGTACCCTGGGTAACGTCATAGAGGGAAGAAACTGCGCAGCAAGTTTCCTTTTCCTTCAGTACTGCATGAGGAGAGGGGAGATAAGGCTAGACCACCAACTGTTGATTCAGTACTGAAAAGCAAAAGGGGGTCCCCTCTCTTCCAAGCAGTCATTTGCGATGTTTATGCCTAAGACACCCTTGATACTCACAAAACTACCAGTTTCCATTTTACTTGTGTAAAATTGGCATAACAATCTGGTGTAAATTGACATAAACACCACTGAAGTAAACAGAGCTATGCTGATTCATATTGGCCCAGCGACTCTATGAATTAGAAGCTATTGCAGCCACACTGGTGATCCCACAGGCACAGTAACTTTACGAGTCACATGGTTTACAGCATACATGTGCGCACACATAAACCTCTTGACAAAATATTACCATCTAATTTGAAAGACTAGATGCACCTATCAAAAATCTGCTTTATCCTATAAAAAGAGCTCAGTCATGTTGCAAAAGTGAAGACAGAAAAATGCAGAGAGGAACACCAGTTCAGTTCTGTCCTCTTTATTCTTTATGTGCTGGCACAATTTTAGATTTCTCTTCCACTGCAGCATTTTCGTTAAACAAAAATTTTACAAACACCACTAGATGGTGCTGCAAGTTTAGAATTTGCAGTGAACTAATTCTAGGATGCTTTGAGTTTTCAGGGTTTCTAAGAAGAGTTGCTGTAATATGGAAAGCTTTAGTAAATTCTTCTGCATTGTCATACTAACCAGAAGGTACAATTGTCCGCAATTAAACATATATACTAAGCCATTCATTGGGTATGGCACATAAACTTTTAAGTGTGGTCAGACATACTGTACATTGTATCTCTAAGGTAATGGTTTGAGAGTGGGCTGTAGTCACACTCGGAAACAGAAGAGACACAAACAGAGGTTCTAGCCTGTTGTACACTGTTGCAGTGGTTCATGTGAGAGTATCAACCGTATCTTAGAGGAACACTGGCAGCTGTGTACAAGAGGGATGGACATTTTCAGATAAGGATATTGGCCTCTCTTAACATGGCAATTTAGACCAACATCTGACCAATATTAAGTGTAACATCATGCACTTGTGGCAAACAATGAACACAGAACAAAAAAAAACTAAGGACCTAAAAACCAGTGGCCCACACTTAAGTAACCATTAATTCTCTCAGTACCATACCCAGGTCATCAGGTTCTTTTTCCAATGTCTTGCTCACATTGCTGTCAGCAGAATGAAAGTGATGTGGAACAAGCAGACAGTTCTGTGATGAAATTGAAGGGATGGCAGGAGTGGAGAAGACAGCTTGCAAAGAAACTACAAACCAGGGCAGAGGAGTTCTTAGATAACTGTTCTTTGGGTTAACTTTGATGAATTTTTCAGCCAGATGACACCCACTCAGAATTCAGATGCCATCCTTCTCCCATACCAAAAAGAGAATTCTACTCAGAGAAGTTAAAATACACTTGGGAGCCCCCGTGGTTCTGTTCTCAATTTACCTAGCCCTTTCAATATACTTCTTGTTTCAAAAGAATTAATACATTAGGCAGACAACTTACTCGTCCAGCTTCATCCAGGGCAAGAATGCAAGTCTTTCGACCCCCATTTTCTTTGAGATGTTGAGGATCCATCTTGTATTCCAAATATCCCCCATTAACAAGAACCTTTTTTAGGTTCAGCTGTCTGAATGAACACAAAAGCAAAGATAACATTAATATTTCTTTTACATATAATTGAGATTTTACATTTAGAGAATCACTTTAAAAAGCAGCTAATGTAACATACATAGTTTATTGTTATTGTGATTAATTTTCCCTCGTGGTATATTTACCAGTCCTTAGAAACAAAATATTCTCATGGCTTGAGACATACAGTAGTTGTCTCATGTCCATCCATTCTTCAAAATAGGTTATCTTCATCTCCACAGAGAGAATACCCTCCTATGGTAAAGAACTGATGGACAAGTCAAAAAAGATTAAAATGAACCTCAAGCTCAAGACCCCAGGATAGAATTACAGCTGCCTTGTACAGCTATGGCATATTACACTTTAAATAAAAATAATAATAATAATAAAAAAAGTTACTTCTGTTGAAAAAAAAACAACCCACCACATAGCACAACATGAGAACAACAAAATTAGTTACCAATTCATCTTTCCTTTTTGGTGTGTTTTCTCAGCACAAACTGATGCATATGACCAACCTCACCCAGACAGAAGGAAGTAAAAAAGACTCCCCCTACCCTTCTCCAGTAGGCAAACTGGCACGCAAAGGTTCTACATGATGACTAAACTGGGCTAGCAGCAGCAGTTTGGATGTGCGTGAGGGAGCTCAGGGCTAGGGCAGGGGGTTGTAGTGCAGGAGTGAGGGGGCGACACTTACCTCAGGGAGAGGGGAAGCCTCCCCGGCTCCGACCGGCATGTCTCTGCAGCTCCTAGGTGGAAGGGCCAGGGGGCTCCGTGCGCTACCTGCACCCACACATGCCGTCCCCCACAGCTCCCATTGGCTGTGGTTCCTGTCCAATGGGAGCTGCGGAGCTGGTGCATGTGGTGGGAGCAGCAGAGGAGCCCCCCGACTGCTGCTCTCCCCCTAGGAGATGCAGGGACATGCCGTTGGAGCCAGGTAGGGAGACTGCCAGACCCGCCAACCCTCCCACAGCACCAGCGGGAGTCCCGGGCCGCACACTGCCGCCCCACCCCAGCATGGGTCCCAGGCCATGCAGCACTGCCCACACAAACCCCGCAGCAGGGGTCCTGGGCTGTATGCCACTGCTCCCCCCACCCTCACCAGCACGCCAGAGCAACCCTGGCCCAAGTTTTAGTTAGTAAAAGTCCTGAACAGGTCACGGGCCATGAATTTTTGTTTACTACTCGTGACTTGTCCACGACTTTTACTAAAAATACCCGTGACTAAAACGTAGCCTTACTTATAGTTTTCACACAGACTCCTGAAAACACTAGAATGCAACACATAAAACTTTATACATTGAAAGATCCATTTTCCTCGAGCTTCAAAAGTTCATACCCATGGCCCATTAATAAAATTTATTTAAAAATCCATACTTCATCCTTACAGAATTCATCAAGTTTCTGGGTGGATAAAATTGATTTAAAAAAAAATTAGATTATTTTTTAAAAGAAAAGTATTTCAATTTAAAAGAAGTGTTTTAATTTTCATAATTTAAAATTTTATTTTATTAAAATCATTTAAGTAAATAAAAAAATATTGTGCATGAATAAGTCCTCCTCAAGATGTTGCTTTACTTATATACAAAAAAATCAGGGGAAAACATCTTTAACTTTTGAGGTTAACTTTATGTATGTGTCACAATATCATGTACTGCATTAAGTATCTATATATTATTTTCAGTTTTTACAACATAATGAATGCTAGTATGTATTTCTTCAAATGTCTTTCATTTTGTTGGGCAGAAAAGCTTATTCCTTAGTTACTTTTGGTTTCAGTTCAGCTAGCAGGTGCAGAGATCACATTTTCTTCATTTTCAATAGTTTAAAGTTGAGAAACCAATTGAGAGTTTAAAAAGCAGGAAAGTTTGTTTTGTTCTTCCACTATATTAATAAAAGCCACATGGTGGAGGATCAGATTCACTAATTCTAAGAACTTGAACAATTCCATCCAGATTTTCCAAGGTTTTGAGGCACCTTAAAATACAGGATTTTCAAATGCACCTAAACCAGTTAGGCTCCTAACTTTCTTTGTTTCTAGTCACCATGGGTCAGGTTTTGAAGGTTCTTAGGTGCTGATGAAAATCCCAATGGTATCTAACAGGTAACTCCCATTGATTTAGGTGCATTTTAAGGCAAAGAAACTTCACAAATCTGGCCCATGGTGACCAGAAAAAATCCATCAACTACAGTAACTACAGTTAATACCTCCTTTGTTAATTTTACACTTTATGACATTTCTTTACTAGATCTTTTTTTAACTTGGATTTGTGCCAAGCTAAATTTAGACGGACATTGGAATTCAAATTATATACACACAAACAATATTTTAAGAGTTTTATTTGACCTTTAATGTGCCAAGTACATAGGAAAGTAAGTTTATAAAAATCTGTTGTTTATTAAATCAGTTTTAAATGCAATCTGAATAAATCTATGTTAAAGCTATAGAATTGCTTAAATAAATATGTATAGATATAGTGAAAACTTCCTGGTTAGCACAAGTACCCAATTTATAATTTAAAGGCTACATTTGGTTGAAAATCTACATTTTTAATGGTTATACCAACCAAATGAGAATTAACCTTTCTATAGGAAAATAACTAAAAATCACTTATTTTAAATTGATTTAAAGTAAATAAACCCTGACAAATTTTTAAACTACTTTCTTCTCCCCGTTCTAAATTAGAAGGGATTTTAAAAGGGTTTACATATAAGTATGGAAGTTTCTCCATCATCATCAAATTGAGACATAAGACTGAGGATTCAAAAATGACAGCTGCTGGAAGAGAAAATTAAGAGTAACCATTTGGCTAGAACAAAAGGAAGCTTCTCTTAATGTTTTCCCCCGCATCTGATTTTCCTGCATCTGCAACCCTCACAGATTTGTTTCATTTAAATATTCAGTAATTAAAAGTATCCGCAAGAAGAAAAGGAGTACTTGTGGCACCTTAGAGACTAACAAATTTATTTGAGCATAAGCTTTCGTGAGCTACAGCTCACTTCATTGGACAATGAAGTGAGCTGTAGCTCACGAAAGCTTATGTTCAAATAAACGTACTCCACAAGTACTCCTTTTCTTTTTGCGGATACAGACTAACACGGCTGCTACTCTAAAAGTATCCAATTATACATACTCTAATTTCTAGAAGCCTTTTTAACAGTTGTATTTTAACTCAGCTATTAGCATATGGCTATTTTACACACTCCCAAATACAAAATAAATCTATTTAGTAAAGAAACAAGCCCAGCCTTCAATGCCTCCACTAAACAAACAATTAGATCAAGCCAAACTCAAGAAGTCCAGGAAGAAGCAACTGTAAAAGTGACCCGGTATATATTACTTCTTGAACACGAATATCCCCCCTCCAAATCTCTTCCAAAATAGTTTGAAAAAAGAAAAAGAACAGTGAAACTAACTTAGTATTGTACTTCCCTGTAAAGGAAAAAATACATACTTGGAAGCCATCTTCTTGCACTGATAGTCTGTGAGCAAGTAAATATCCCCTCTTTCAGTAACACATACTGTAGCGCCATCACTTGCAGCGACTAAGGACAAAATGATGTCCTTATGATGCAAAGCAGAGACTTGGCGAGGAGCAGTTACACACTTCTCTCCATTAGGATCCAGCATATATCCTACAACAAAATACAAACCCCCCATTTATGTTAGTTATTTGAGATTCCATAATTTGTCATTTGATTTTGAGAACTCTTCCCCATTCTCTCCTATAAATATTGCTGAAAAGCCAATTAAAATTTAATTTTTCTACGTTACTCATCTTCACAATTATTAGGCAGAAACGAATCAAAAGGTACTTGTCATTTTTTGTCACATTATCACAAAAATGAAGCTTTGAAAAAAGGTAATGGATTTCTGGTCTACACAATCACAGACCATAGAAAGATAATTAAATATGGTTAGCCATTACAATCACACAACAACAGCTGCATTTATCTTGCTTACCACACTAAACTGGAAGTTCATTAGCAGGACAGATTACACTGTATAAACTCAATTTTACTTTGACTGTGGCAAGGCTGTGATATTAGTTGCCACATCACATGAACACAGCCTCCATATATCCATAACTAGTTATTGGCAGGTGCCAAACCAGCTCCTCCTGCATCAACTGACTGTTCAGAAACTGAACAAGCCTGTTTGTAAAGGCTCTTGTACCTAGTTGTAGGGTGGGTTTGATTTTTTGTTTTGTTTTTGGGGGGTGGGGGGGGAGAGATAAAAGGGAAGGATTCAGACACTCAATCCCATTCCTGTTTCCTATTTTTTAAGAAGAAAACTATTTTTATAAAAATTACTAAAAGTCAGCTATTAATTACACATGGTATCTCTAAGCATATTCTTGATGCCAGTCACCTCAGAGATTATAAATACATTTATTTTAATTTTCTGTTTGACTTTTTCCAGAATATACACAGAACTCTAAGTGCTTATTTTCAAACAATATTTTGTAGCAATTAAAAAAAAAAAAAAGGTCTTCCACGTTATTGCTAATTTGACTGTCCTTATATTATATTATACCCACCACAATATTCCTTGTGCTATCATATTCACTAATACTTTATCCCACTTCCTCCACAGCTGTTTAGCCCACCTCTTCCCCAAATACTCAAGAAAAGAAATGGATTTTGTGATCAAGCCCAGCAGGTAGACAAATCCAGGCTTTGGCAAACCATACTGTGTGGAGAACATTTCAGAACCCAAAACCCCTTCTGAAGAACTCTTAAGAGGCTCCAAATTCAATTGATCAAGACTTTGGTAGTACACCTCTACCCCAATATAACGCAACCCGATATAACACAAATTCAGATATAACGCAGTAAAGCAGCACTCTGGGCAGCGGGGCTGCACGCTCTAGCAGATCAGCGTGTCAGCATGCCTGCCTCCGACACGCTGCTCTGAGCGGCGTGTTAAGGGTGCCGGGCCAGGGCCGAAGGGTTGGATAAGGGGCAAAGGGTCTCGGGGGGGGGCGGTCAGGAGACAGGGAGCAGGGGGGTTGGACGTTTCGGAGGTTCTGGGGGCAGGACAGTCAGGGGACGGGGCGTTGGAGTCCCGGGGGGCTTGTCAGGGGGCGGGGGTGTGGATAGGGGTGAGGGAAGTCAGCAGGGGAGGTTGGATGGGTCGGGGGTTCTGAGGGGTCAGAGGGCGGGAAGTGACTATTAATACCAGAAATGCTCGAGGCCAAAGCAAGTTCGATATAACGCAGTAAGATTCTTTGGCTCCCAAGGACCACGTTATATCAGGGTAGAGGTGTACTGTATAGAGACAGAGACAGATACAATCCCTTAAGTAAACGTTGTTAATAATTATTAAAATAGATTTAAATGTATTTAAAATGCTAAAAATTGTCTAAAATGATAAAAACCTGTGCAAGTCAGACATTAATATAAATACTGACAAAGTAAAATATACACCCAAAATAACTGTTTCAGTCTTATTGTTTTTACAGTACTGGCGGGGGTTAGAAGACAGAGTTATTGAAAGAGTGAGAATTTACACAAAGCTGCATTTCAACAACATTGTTGTAATTTAACCACCATACATTCTCCCCCATCCCTGTACTGAAAATGTGGCTTATGACATCAGGCTCTGCTGTCGCAGGAGGAGTGACAGAGAGGATTGAGCCACATTGGTCTAGCAGAAGCAAGAATCCTACTGTATATCCCACTTATTGGAGTAGCAGAAATTGTATTAGGGGGTACTAAGAGGGCCATGAAATAGCATGGAAACACTATGAACTTAAATTTAAGAACAGAACATGAGATATTTTTAAAACATTTCCTATTAATGACAATTTTCTTATCAATAAAGGTTGTTTTTTATTCCCCAACAGTAATATAAAACATTTAACCACGGTTGCCTTGCTCCAACATAGGAGAGATAAAAGCACAGTTTCCAGAGAAGTGCCTAAGCTTCATGGAGTCAGCATACTAGTGCACGTAAACAGAAAGCACCAGGATTAGCTAACAAAACTTTTCAATCTGCACAGATGTAAACCCAGAGAAAGAGAAACTCAGTCTAAACACCAATATCAGTCTGAGGTTCTAAAGTGTTAAAATGGCAAAAATATTTCATTTCACACAGACCCTTAACTATAAATGAAGTTCACTGCTATGTGGTATGTTTAATAAGCTATCGTCTTAACTCGTCAAATGAAGATTTATTCTGGAAGCAAGAATAAAAGACAATTCTAGTAATGGCTTAGCAAAAATAGCAAACAAAAAACCCCACAATGCATATTCAGATACGTATCTTGCTTTTAAAAAGTTAGTAAGGATGAAAAATTGAGGTAATTCCCAATAGTATATTTACAGATAGGGGAAAGCTGGATAGAGAACATAAAAAAGTGCCAACAGCGTGCCCAGTGCTGTGCACAACACAAGCACTCCCCTTGGGAAATTACAAATTTAAACAATGTTGTCTGCAGTGTTGTTATAGCTGTGCTGGTCTCAGGATATTAGAGAGAGACCAGGTAAATTAAGTAAAATCTTTTATTGGAACAACTTCTGTTGGTGAGAGGCAAGAGCAGCTCTTTGTAGCTCAGAAGCTTGCGTCTTTCACCAACAGAAGTTGGTCCAATAAAAGATATTACCTCACCCACCTTGTCTCTCTAAATTTAAACAATGACATTCTGTATCCTGAAAGTCTGCACTGATGGGCCACACAAGAGTCACAGAAGAGAAAGTTGGCCAAATAAATTTGAACAGTAAAGCTACATTTGACTTACCCCACTCATCCTCAAGCATAAAAATAATCATTGACAGCAGTAAAAGAAAAAAAGAGTGTGTTCTGGAGCCAGTGGAAGACAAGTATAAACCAACATTAATTAAGCTTCTTTTCTCATACAGATGACGGCTTTTACTTTGAGTAACATTTTTAAAGACCGATTTTTATTTGTATAACAAAACATTCTTACCTAGCTGGCCACCATTCAGTCCCATGGTATATATAGCTTCTCTAGTCCATAGCACTGTATGGAATCTGCCTGCAGCCACTCCAATCACCATTCTACCTTTCAGATTTTTTGCCTGAACCTACATATAAAAGCAAAGATTTTCATATAAGTATCAAATCCCAAGCAAATAAAATGTGATGTGCATAAATCAACTTCTTATTTGGCAATAATGAAGTCCATACTAATTAAACTCTTAATGGTTGTATCAGTTTCACTGAAGATTTAGTATAACTAGCTTTTGAAATGAACCCTGCTTTTTTTAAGTGAAACACTGTTCCATCAAAGACAAAGAGGAACAAGAAAAATCCAGAAAGGGTTAGCCTATTTCTCCCCTCCTCCGCCCCACCACCACGCTAGATTAGAGCCATGCCACCTTGGGCTATCAACAGATCTCAGAATTAAGCAGGGTTAAGTTCAGTTCTTAGGTGAGACAGCCAAAGAAAAATACAAGTTCTGTAAAAAGTGGCTATTGGAAAGCTTCACTCTGTTTAAGTACCAGTGTCCTAGCATGCTGTAAGAGAGCATTTTGATGCTAGATTTCATCCAACAGATGGCAAGTGAAATTAAGAAAATGACCACTCGTGGTCATTGGAGAAGTAATCCCATTCCCTGGTGAAACTTTGACTGCCTCCCAACATCTTTCAACAGGTTCAATTAGACCTGTTACTCTTCACTTCCTCTTGCTAGCTGCCGTGTAATGCTGTGCTACTGAATGCTGTTAGTTGTATTTCACTCCAGATGGCACTTCCCTTCAGTAGTAGGTAAAGCAATTCTTGCATGTATAGTTGCTTTGAGATAGTAAATAACTTATTCTGAGGTATCACCTTGGGCAAGTTCTCCTCCCTGAAACCTGTGCTTCTTGTCTACAACTATCAGGAAATGTCATTGCAGAAAATTTTCTTTTCCTCTTCTCACTCTACTATCCCTATTACTATTTTTCCCAAACCACTATCAACCTCTGACATTAAAAGGGCTTTCAGGGAAAGGGTGCACTAGGGAGTGCGGGGAAGCCAATGACTTAATGTGCATGTCTAACCTTACAAAGACACAAACCAGCGGCCTAAAACAATCCATGAAAAAGGATACCACTTAGTAAATATGTATTTTTATTTTCACTCATTTGAAATAGAAACCTTTAACTAAAGGAAGTACTTCAGAGTAATATACTTCAGCACTTTTCTTGCAACTGTGCCTAGTCATCAAGTACAGGATTTAGTACTTCTATAACAGGGGTCGGCAACCTTTGGCACGCGGCCCATCAAGGCAATCTGCTGGTGGACCACAAGACATTTTGTTTACATTGACCGTCTGCAGCCACGGCCCCCCGCAGCTCCCAGTGGCCACGGTTTGCCATTCCCCGCCAATGGGAACCGTGGGAAGCAGCGGGCAGCACATCCACAGCACATGTGTGTGGCACATCCACACCACTTCCTGCAGCGGCAAACCGCGGCCACTGGGAGCTGCGGGGGGCCATGGCTGCAGACGGTCAATGTAAACGCAATGTCTCGCGGCCCACCAGCAGATTACCCTGATGGACTGAGTGCCGAAGGTTGCTGACCCCGTTCTATAAGCTTAGAATCCAAGCAGAGCACAGACAGGCAAACCATCTGATTACATTACACAAATATTTAACATTGAGATTGTGTGCTAATGACTTGGAGAAGATGGCTTTATTCGACCCCATGTTCCACTTGAATTATCCCTACAAAGTTTACATATAGACATCAATATGATCTTAACATTTCACTCTCAGTGAGGAAAAGGTCCAAGTAGTAGCTAAGCAGTTATTACCTGTCTGGGAACACTGCAATTAGTAGGAGGAGGAAGAATACCCAATTGATGGTAAGTATTTAGGCCAAAGGTGTAAACATATCCATCTTCTGTTAAAACAACAGTATGATCCTTAGCTGCTGCTACCTGGGAACACTGATGGCCAATTAGACCTTCCACAAGTCTTGGAACCTAGTACAGATCGACCAAGTGTTGAAAACATTAAAAACACTCATTTCTGTACTGAGAGAATTTTTTTAAAAACCATACACACCCCCCATCACCAAATCACACCAAAAACCCCACACCAAAAATAGAAATGCAAAAGAAAACTCATTTAAAAGGTACAGAATTGTGTAATTAATGTTTGATATATTAACACATTGCATATCACATGGAAAGAAGATTAATATGACAAAATACTTTTAGCATGTACCTTTAGAACAGATCACCTGAAATCTACTCAGAAACTCAATCTAAAACATCTGAGCAGTTTTCAATAGTCACAATTAATGGTGTGTTTGTGTTTGTTTTCTGAAGTTACTCTGATAGAAAAAGGCTTCCTTCTTTCTCCTAAATACGTATTTTTCCTCCAAAATTACAGTGATGCAGTACGGGTTTGAGGTCCAGTCTCTCAATTCCACTGAAAAGAGGAGAATCACAGCTTTCCAAAAGCCACTTGCTTCTAGCCCTGATTAAAAATGCTGTTTCAGCTAATTTTCAAGTGGGGGGAGAGGGGACCACACAAACACACACTAAGGGATTTTGTTTAAAATCAATTAAATATATAAGGTTTCTCTATAATAGTATCAATCTCCATAATATCAAGGCCTTCATGGCTTTCCGTCAGGACATCTGTAAATTGGATTCATAGTACTAAAGAAGCTTGGCGTTATAAATGGAGTGATCAAAAAAACTCAGCTATTTCTTTTTTAAATGTGACATTTACAGAATATAGGTGAAGTGGTCAAATGATGGTATTGGTACTTGTTTGGGACCTAAATCAGTCATTTATGGCTTTGCCATTCATTTGGCATTCATTCACATAATTCATATGGTTATTCCAAATTCTAGCCAATAATGTCTTTACAGCACACAACTTTATAATATTGTGGGGGAAAACTGCTGTTAACCTTGCTGTTGAAACTGACCCCATCCCATTCTACAGCAAAATCTACGCACTATATGCAACATACGCAAAAACTGTAATGCAAGAGGCCTACAGGCCTGTATCCTGTAAGACTTGGCTTAAGCTAAAGCATTTACGTATACTAGGCTGCGGCACTTGACCGAGATAATGGACTAGGCCAATCTCTAACTAGAAAAGAGCCAAAAGGGCCTCCAGAAGAGTCCCTAGCTGTCCATTATATGAACCCTCCACACTGCAAAAGTTCCTAGTCAAAATGCTGCCACAGCAAACTGCAGATCTTGATAAGATCTTGATAATAACATGGTGCGTCAGCACTGTGCTAGTTATTAAACTGCCCTTCCATTAATTCGTTATAAGGCTTTATTAATAACGCTTGAGTGGTAAGGAAATGTATCATTTGGCTTGAATTTGGACCTATATAAAAGTCTGGTATTATAGGGGCAGGGTAGAGAGAGACCAGGGTGGCACTTGCATGTGACCATCTTGGTCTCCTTCTCCCTGCATGCTTGTATTCAATAAAGGACCTCAAACTGTTTGAATCAAACAGATGGTGTGACTCGTTTTCCACAACAATGTACATACGTATACATATACTTGCAATTTCTCTCATAAATTGCTCCACTCTCAGGTTTCTCATAAAATTTTAAAAATGATGTCATTTCATGTAAAATAAGTACATAATGTTGGTGGTCCATACATAGCCCTGAAGTCTTCATGAAGACTATTACACACAGCACCAAACTGAATTTTAACGTTTTTATTCATCGATTAGCATAATGCAACTACGTACTAGTCAAATGAAAAAATAGGTACTAATCAGTTTCAATACAAATCCATTTAAAATATAAATTCTTCCTTTGTAAATAATTTCTGAACAAAGACTGTCATTGTTTAAAATAACCTACAACTGAACAAAATAAGACATTTAATGAATTCTGAGACTGCATATCTAAAACAAGATTTTTTTGTGCTAGACTATACACAATATTTTTAAAGATACCAGGCATGTTTGTTCATCACCATGACCCAAGCGTCCTCCTTGACCATGTCCACAAGTGTAAATCTGTCCTTTCTGGGAAAGGAACACCGAATGAAATTTACAAAGCACCACCTGAAAATAATATATACAGTTACAGTTTGAGGGGTAGCATTTTAGCATTCTTTTTGTAAATTACTTTGTAAATATGCTGCCTTCACTGAGGAAATACAGTCTGTCCACACAAGACACAACAGAATGTATATCAAACTAGTACACTGTTCATCTTCAATTCATTGTCTATATGGCACTGGAAACTACAATAGCACCATCCTCCTACATGGAATTATTTATCATCATCATCTGTTGTTGCAAAACATAGTTTCCATTTACAAAGCTAGGAATGTACTATGGCTTTCAAATCAGAAGTCAATCCAACATTTTACATCATCGTAAAATACATCCAAAAGGGTATCTATACATCCAAAAAGAGTTGGGAGTCATTGATCTGTGGACTGAAGGGAAAATAGTCCAGGAGCACTTAATCCCCAGAGCAGTTTCAATGACTAAAATAGTACTGTTATATGAGAAAGGGCAGCAAGATCAGCTCCAATATTGAGATTATTTCTCTGTGGAAAAAAAAAAAATCTTACTCATGATGGTATATGGGTTATTAATCTTTGTTTTTTCAGAATACCTGTTTGATGTAGACTCCATTTCTAGGAAACAGATCCACCAATTCAGGATGATGTTTGCTCTGTTGACCACCATGACCCAAGGTAAAATTTATGTTGTTTCCCCAAGTGTAGACATCTGTGGGATCTAAAATTCAAAGGACAAATTCCATCTGCAATATCTGCTACATCTGTGTGTGAGCTGCATTAATTTAACTCCACCTCTGACATAAGTGTGAACTAGAACAGTATACGTTACTCCAATTAAAAATAAAATTTGAAGAAACAAGGTAAATTCTATTTTAAAGGTATATTTTAAGATTCTTTTGAGAATTTAGAATGATTATTAAGCATGAAATATTTGATCATATTGCATGTCCTGTACATTAGGTCCCTGTTCACATATATTTCTCACAATATTTGTCCAACTTCACAGAGCACACATTCATCAGTAAGAACTATTTACATGTCAAGTCTGCAATACAAAACTGCATGAACTACCTTAATTGGTATGCAAAGTTTTGTCTTCCACATATATTAAAAAAAAATAAATCATGCTTGGACTCAAACGGCTAAATAGATTTTCTTCAACTCTTCCCATTTAATTTATATTCTAGACCAACCACAAGAACTTTCAACACAAGAGAGACTTTTTGGCTAAATGACAGGTTTCAGAGTAACAGCCGTGTTAGTCTGTATTCGCAAAAAGAAAAGGAGTACTTGTGGCACCTTAGAGACTAACCAATTTATTTGAGCATGAGCTTTCGTGAGCTACAGCTCACTTCATCCGTGAGCTGTAGCTCACGAAAGCTCATGCTCAAATAAATTGGTTAGTCTCTAAGGTGCCACAAGTACTCCTTTTCTTTTTGGCTAAAGTTATATAGATTAGAGCTGTGGAAATAGAGTACCCTCTCAGCTGTAATTACCATGATACTAGAAAGTGAACTTTAACCTATTTCCCTCTGACAAACAGATAAGAAAGTCAAATCAGTTCTGATGCAACACTAAGTTTATATTTTATCTAAAGATTCAAAGCATGACTGTAAAGTAATCAATACATTTTAAAATCAATATCAAAACAATGATGAAATAGTGTTTAATAAATAGAACATAAGGTAATGTCAGCCCAGAATTAGGATGTATATATTTCTTCTACCAAAATACTAAACTATATTTGTGCAACGAAATATTACAGCAATCAAAAATTTAATTGACTAGCAAAGGAAACTGACTAAACTATTTTCATTGCACAAAAGCTGATTGAAATGGGGGGAAAAGCACAAGTGGAGCAGAAACAGGAAAAAGCAGGTTAGATTTTTAAAATTCACTTATAATAATTTAAAGGGATATTAGGAACACAGATGGGGAAGTATATTCAAAGAAGATTTTAAACTTAATAATGTCTTTTAAGAAAGTTCCTATGTACTCAAATTAGCAGATCACATTACTTAGATATAACAATAACTTGCCAGTGACTAGAATTAGTTTACTTTTTAAAAATCATATAAAAGTTGCACTAAAGTGTTTTGAAGATTTATAATTTTGTATCCCAATTTTTTTAAACTGGCTGCGATGAGATATAGGGAATTCATTTAATCTATTAATGCTGGTGTTAAAACCATGAGGGATGTAATTCAATGTCAACAGATTTATTTAAGTCACTGAATCCCATCAATTTACTCTAGGCAGGCTCTTGAAAAATAGCTGAACCAAGATGAGGACATCAGACAGAATCCCTCCTAACTAACCTAATGTTAAGACCAGGGTGGATAAAAATCAATGATTTTTTTTAATTAAAATCAGATTTTTTTGATGAAAAATACCTATTATAGCTCAAAGATCTCTCATCATGGAATAGGGATTATAAATTCTAATTCTATAGCATGAGACAATATATTCATGTAATGTTTAAGAAAAGTTTTGTAAATGAGTTCCAATAGTTCATGTATTAGGGATCTAATCTTATGGAGTTCCATAGGCTTCTGTATAGATTATTTAGGTTAATCTTTTTATCTACCCATGGGACTCAGTGCTAAGTCTAAAAGGTACCATCAGAGATGCTTAGTTTTGCAGTTCTCAAACTGCGGATGTGTCTCCCCATAGGTAACATGCTTGTTAACAGCAAAAATGTTTTTAAATAAATAAATAATATATAGAGGTGAGAAATAACAGACCTCAACTATTTTGTCCCTCTGCAAATTTGTGTACACAGAGTCGATCCCTTACGTCTCTCTAAAAGTGCAAAGTCTCAAAAAGTTCAATGAATAGAAGATTGTTGAGGGAGGAATAGATCTGGACAAGGAGAAGAAGTCTGGAGATAAACGTGAGAAGCGAGGGACACACACTTGTTTTGGTAAAACATTATAGGTTTGCTCTTGAAGAAAAAAAAAATCAAGAATACTTAACGTTGTTGTTTTAGTTAAATAAAACAATTTAAATGTCTGTCTGGTGATGTTCTCCTAATACAACAAGGCAAGAAAATCCTCCAAATATTCATGATTAACCTGTTGAATTGGAGATATTTATGAGGTCACTGGGAGGTGAACTATCTGCTTCGATTACCTTTGGTAAATGAAATAACCAAACAATCATTCATTTTCTGATATAGCTGTAAAACTAATCTGAAAAATTTTCAAAATAAATCACTGTTTAAAAATGTATAGCGTGCACCTTCTAAAAATGAAACCTACATCTCTCTCTGAGTTGTGAAGCATATGTACTAAGGTTATACAAACCAACAAGAAAGCACTTTTATGTAGAAAACCAGGATTAAATTGAGTCATCCTGACTAGTAATTTAAATCATTATTTAAATCAAATTGATTTAAATCAAATCCACCCTGGAACTTAATACCATAGGTACTTTGAATTTCTCACCTGTAACTACAGTAGCACGTGCATCTTCATTCATTGCTGACAGTTAGTAGAGCACCAATACTGAACTCAAAACAAGTTCTCAAGACATGTTCCAGAACATTATTTAGCCCTATTTACCCTAGGACTTAAACTTCTGCCATCATTAAGTGCTGTTGCATTCTCTTCTGACAAAAAGGTATAGAATGTGTATGTGTAGACAAGGTTTTCTTTCTATGCTCTTACCAACTTACCATGTTGCCTTCACATCTTTTGTATAACATCTGTAAGTACTACACCATTAGTACAGTCATAATTAGAAACAGATAGTACTGTCTACGCATGCACACACATTTATATGTTGATAGCAGTACATATCTTACAGGAATCTCTGTATTAATTTGATGCCCTACCCGTTTTCTTGAATACTACATAGGCTGGTCTGTCCTTCATCACAAGGTCCAAGGCAGATAAGCCTTCTTTATCTTGCATGTATAAACTAACCCCATGCTGAAAGAGGAAAAAACACCTTGTATGAATATTACTATCACTCCTCATTTCACAGCTAGTAAAGAAATGAATATGATAAATATTCTTAGGTGATCTCAGAGGAATTTTACATTGGAGAAGCTAATAAATTCTTTGCATTCCAAGACATTCTAAAGATGGATTTAAACTCAGTAAATAATAATCAGAGACAAGTGACATGGACTTACTATACCAAAAGAAGTCTACAAAGAGGCTTAATTGGACAAGCTTCAACAATAACTACTGTTCTGTGTACAGTGAAAAAAACCACAGGAACTGGCACTGACTGCCACAGTTGAAAATAGGCAAACAGGTCTCCCTATTGTGCTTTTAAATCTACTGATGAAAAAGCGCTACACAAGAGCGAGGTATTACTACTACTGTTGGGCACCTTCACCAATGGTAGCAAGGGGGTGTGACAGAAGCGTAGCTGCTCTGTAATAATATACAAATACTGTATGTTTACTTGTTAACTGGAATATTTTCTCTATGAATGTTGGTTTACTAATAGGAAGATGTGTCAGGAAAAAACAAACAGGAAAGAAAACAATGGCTGAAGATACACCACCCCACTTAACCCAGAAGCTAACACACACACTGTTGGTTGTTATTTTTTATTTAAAGGATAGCAGACTAAGTCATTTTCACTAATAGGATGGGGGCTCTGTAATTTTTTTTTTTTTTTTTTTTGGTGATTGCTGTGCACATTCAAAACACATAGCAATCTGGACTCCGAACTAAAAGAATCCTTCAGACATCAGTCTGTACTTCAAACTGTCTTTTGGGGTCTTTTGTTCATTCCTGCAGAGGCTGCAGCCTCTAACACTAGAAGACTAACAGATTCATCTTTGGATGAATTATTCAAATATTTGCCGGACTGATCTAACATGATTAGTTCCCCAAAAGAGTTCATTTTAGCCCTGGAAGCAGTTCCAAAGAAGATGTCAAAGGAAGAAGTCTATATATTTTTAGTGCAGCTATTGTTAGATAGTATCTCGGGGCAAAGAGAAGCAAGTCACCACACGCACAAAAAAACAACAAGAAACAGCAGCTTGGAGTGAATACATATGAGACACAACCTATACTGAAAAAGTTTTAAAATTCTCCAGTAATGAATCTCATACACTCTAAAAAGTTAAGAGGTCATTAGAAAGTGTTGAGAAACATACTACTTGGAAACGTTCCAAGGAAAGAATGCTTAGGATGAAAGTAAAGTGGCACATGAAACAAGCATTTTAGAAACACCAATGCTTCTAAAATTAAAACTGTTGGAGCCACAACCATTTTTATTTATCTGCCAGTTGAAAACAGATAAGGCTAGCAATGATCAGACAGTGTAATACTTTAAGTAAGAAGGGCAGAACGCCCTGGCCGCTATCTGGTCAGTGACTGGCTAAAGAGACAAGTGGGACAGAGCTAAAGCCCAACATTACAATCAGCTTCTAATTAATTTCACTTTCATGTACTACTAATAAAATGCTACAAATTTTTGAGCTGTAGATACCTGATTTGTTAAGTACTGTTTCCATTTAACAATTTTTAGTGTCATGGAAACATTTCCGTTACTATATTTGGTAAACGCTTATTTTTACAGAAATTCAAAAATCTGGTGCCAAAGCTAAACCCAGACTGTTTTGTTAAGATCTCTACCCTGCAAGAGTTTCCAAGTAAATGGAAACACATGCAGCCCATTGACTTCAACAGGATTCCTCACAGGCTCAGGGGTCAGGTCCTGTGGAGTCACTTACAAAATCAACACTTGAGATCCTGTCTATATTCCAAGCTACACAGGTTTAACTTCAGATTGGCCCAATTGTTATTAGAAATAAGGAATCAAGTTAAACTAAAATCAATGCAATTCAGGTTTACATTGAATTAAGCTGTGTCCACAAAGCGTTTTGTACTAGTTTAGCTCAATCAGTTTAAAAGTCACACCTTGAGTGAAATTTTGATATAGGAAAAGGCATTTCAATACAAGTTCATGTATCACACATCACAAACACATTAAAAAAAAATTAGTGTGCAATACATGAAGTCAGATACTGACCTTCAGCAATGACCAAACACAGTCAATGTGTCCATAAAAGATGCCTCTGTGCAAAGCTGTCCATCCAGACTCCTTGTCTTTTGCTAATAAATCCACTCCTTTGGTGTCTGCCAGCCAATCTAGCACGCCTTTCTTACCACAGGATGAAGCAAGATGGAGGACATTCCTGCCAAAGGTATCCTTTAGAGTTGCTGCATTGTAGCAGTAAGAAGAAAGAAAGGCCTTGATCTGGCCTTCACTTCCTCTGGTAACTACAGAAATAATATCCAAAGCATGCTGCAGGGAATGACACTTCAGAGTGCAGTCAGGCAGGATAGAATTCATTCTCACCTTTCTGAAATGGCTCCCTCATTAAGAGGAGCAGCCAGTAAGAATGCTAAGGCACTCCCTTTTTACAACACAATACAGTGCTGGAGAAAATTCATGATTCCTAGTACTTAAATTCAGTTTCAAACAGCAGCCATGAGAATCTTCATGCACTTATGTTTGGCACTTAATCAAAAAATATAAATATTTATAAATATAAATTTATATTTTAAAGTCTTATTTCTCCATATTATACAACAAAAATCTTGTTATTGTCCATAGAAAATTCCAAGAATCAAAAGAGTGGGGAGGGGGGCTCCCCCTCCACACTGTCTAATTCTTCTAAATCTCCATAATTGCAAGGGAGACCTGCAAGAAAAGGGATAAAAGGGGAAAGAGACAAATAAGGATTATGCAACATTCAATAGACTTTTACACCAAGACCGTACTTGTTTGTGGGTTTGGGGTTGTTTTTTTTTTTTTGTTTTGTTTTTTTAATAGATATGAGAAACATTGAATTTTGGTAGGCCCAATTTTTGGTATCTATTGCATTGATGTCTCCATATATCATAAAAGCCCCACCTGATTCCTGTAAAAATATGAAACTTCTCAGTCATGCCCCACAGTTACTCCAGTTGACTGAATCACCCAACAGCCCCCTTGATTATCCAAATGATTTAAATAATGTATGGATTAAAAGGACAGTAAGAACTTTAAAGGTAAAACTGTGCCATAATCTACATCCACCCACCCACCCACACAAAATACACGTCATTCTTTAAACGTGTTTGGGGGGAGGGAGGAAATTGTTGTGTTTTTTTTAGCAAAATTTTATTTTAGAAAAACTCAAAAAAATTTATTCTCTCAGAGGAAAAAATAAATCTGGGTAAGGAAAACATTTCAATTTCAAGATTCTAATGATTCATTTTCAAGTCTGACCAATGAGACTAAGAAGGATTCTTAATTATAGGAAATATCCTAGGCTGCCAGACACTATAGTATTGTGTTTTATTCATTTAAAAAACAAACAAATCACACATTAAATGAAGTACAAACAACCAGCATTCAAAGCCAAAAAAATCCCAACCATTCAGCTAAGTACATAATCAATTAGAATCATCAGTGACCTACATACACCTCTCAGGAAAATTGAAACTGCTGTTCAATCTGAATTTGAACTCCTATTCAAGCTAAACAAAAAATAAAAAAAAAACACAACACACAAACTTTAAAACATCAACCTTCTCCAGCACAAACGTCACATTCTGAGCCAGATACTACTCTCATCTACATGTGTGCAACTCCCTCACTTTAACAGGGTGACAAAGTGAAT
Organism: Lepidochelys kempii; assembly: GCF_965140285.1. Classification (NCBI taxonomy): domain Eukaryota; kingdom Metazoa; phylum Chordata; order Testudines; family Cheloniidae; genus Lepidochelys; species Lepidochelys kempii. Next base: position 65,092,488 of record NC_136382.1, read on the forward strand.
GGTGTTTGGCCCTCTATATGTAGGATTTAGAACTTTTTAGCTTACGAATGAAACCTGGGTTTGAAATTCGCCTAGAAACGTGAGTGGTAAATCCCAAAAGGACCAGTACAATGTTTTCACAAGAACTTGATTAATAATACATCAATGAGTCCTGTTAATATTAACTCAATATGAAACAAATTTAACATAGCTATGTTCAAAAACCAGTCGGAGAACACTTCAATTGCTTTGGTCACTCAATTACAAACCTAAAAGTGGCAATTCTTCAACAAAAAAACTTCAAAAACAGACTCCAATGAGAGACTGATGAATTGGAATTAAATTTGCAAACTGGATACAATTAACTTAGGCTTGAATAAAGACTGGGAATGGATGGGTCATTACACAAAGTAAGACTATTTTCCCATATTTATTTCCCCACTGCTGTTCCTCAGAAAGAAAAGGAGTACTTGTGGCACCTTAGAGACTAACAAAATTATTAGAGCATAAGCTTTCGTGAGCTACAGCTCACTTCATAGGATGCATACAGTGGAAAATATAGTGGGGAGATTTTATATACACAGAGAACATGAAACAATAGGTGTTACCATACAGACTGTAAGGAGAGTGATCAGGAAAGGTGAGCTATTACCAGCAGGAGAGCTGGAGGGGGGTGGCGGGGGGATGATCTTTTGTAGTGATAATCAAGGTGGGCCATTTCCAGCAGTTGACAAGAACAGTAGGAGGGGAAATAAACAAGGGGAAATAGTTTTACTTTGTGTAATGACCCATCCACTCCCAGTCTTTATTCAAGCCTAAGTTAATTGTATCCAGTTTGCAAATTAATTCCAACTCAGCAGTCTCTCATTGGAACCTGTTTTTGAAGTTCTTTTGTTGAATTGGTCACTCGATTACAGACCTAAAAGTGGCAAAGAGATTGAAGTGTTCTCTGACTGGTTTTTGAATGTTATAATTCTTGACATCTAATTTGTGGCCATTTATTCTTTTACGTAGAGACTGTCCAGTTTGGCCAATGTACACAGCAGAGGGGCATTACTGGCACATGATGGCATATATCACGTTGGTAGATGCGCAGGTGAACGAGCCTCTGATAGTGTGGCTGATGCAATTAGGCCCTATGATGGTGTCCCCTGAATAGATATGTGGGCACAGTTGGCAACGGGCTTTGTTGCAAGGATAGGTTCCTGGGTTAGTGGTTCTGTTGTGTGGTTGCTGGTGAGTATTTGCTTCAGGTTGGGGGGCTGTCTGTAAGCAAGGATCGGCCTGTCTCCCAAGATCTGTGAGAGTGATAGCTCATTCTTCAGGATAGGTTGTAGATCCTTGATGATGCGTTGGAGAGGTTTTAGTTGGGGGCTGAAGGTGATGGCTAGTGGCGTTCTGTTATGTTCTTTGTTGGGCCTGTTCTGTAGTAGGTAACTTCTGGGTACTTTTCTGGCTCTGTCAATCTGTTTCTTCACTTCAGCAGGTGGGTACTGTAGTTGTAAGAATGCTTGATAGAGATCTTGTAAGTGTTTGTCTCTGTCTGAGGGGTTGGAGCAAATGCGGTTTTATCGTAGAGATTGGCTGTAGACAATGGATCGTGTGGTGTGGTCTGGGTGAAAGCTGGAGGCATGTAGGTAGGAATAACAGTCAGTAGGTTTCCGGTATAGGGTGGTGTTTATGTGACCATTGCTTATTAGTACTGTAGTGTCCAGGAAGTGGATCTCTTGTGTGGACTGATCCAGGCTGAGGTTGATGGTGGGATGGAAATTGTTGAAATCATGGTGGAATTCCTCAAGGTTTTCTTTTCCATGGGTCCAGATGATGTCATCAACGTAGCGCAAGTAGAGTAGGGGCATTAGGGGACGAGAGCTGAGGAAGCGTTGTTCTAAGCCAGCCATAAAAATGTTGGCATACTGTGGGGCCATGCGGGTACCCATAGCAGTGCCGCTGATTTGAAGGTACACATTGTCCCCAAATGTGAAGTAGTTATGGGTGAGGACAAAGTCACAAAGTTCAGCCACCAGGTTTGCCGTGACATTATCGGGGATACTGTTCCTGACGGCTTGTAGTCCACCTCTGTGTGGAATGTTGGTGTAGAGGGCTTCTACATCCATAGTGGCTAGGATAGTGTTTTCAGGAAGATCACTGATGGATTGTAGTTTCCTCAGGAAAGCAGTGGTGTCTCAAAGATAGCTGGGAGTGCTGGTAGCGTAGGGCCTGAGGAGGGAGTCTACATAACCAGACAATCCTGCTGTCAGGGTGCCAATGCCTGAGATGATGGGACGTCCAGGATTTCCAGGTTTATGGATCTTGGGTAGCAGACAGAATACCCCAGGTCAGGATTCCTGGGGTATCTGTGCAGATTTGTTCTTGTGCTTTTTCAGAGAGTTTCTTGAACAAATGCTGTAGTTTATTTTGGTAACCCTCAGTGGGATCAGAGGGTAATGGCTTGTAGATAGTGGTGGTGGTGGTGGTGAACTGCCTAGCAGCCTCTAGTTCATATTCCGACCTACTCATGACGACGACAGCACCTCCTTTGTCAGCGTTTTTGATTATGTCGTCAGTTGTTTCTGAGGCTGTGGATGGCATTGTGTTCTGCACGGCTGAGGTTATGGGGCAAGTGATGTTGCTTTTGCACAATTACAGCCCGTGCAGGTCAGCGGAAGCACTCTATGTAGAAGTCCAGTCTGTTGTTTCGACCTTCAGGAGGAGTCCACCCAGACTCCAATGAGAGACGGCTGAATTGGAATTAATTTGCAAACTGGATACAATTAACTTAGGCTTGAATAAAGACTGGGAATGGATGGGTCATTACACAAAATAAAACTATTTCCCCTTGTTTATTCCACCCTCTCCCCCCTTTACTGTTCTTGTCAACTGCTGGAAATGACCCACCTTGATTATCACTACAAAAGGTCCACACTACCCCGGCTCTCCTGCTGGTAATAGCTCACCTTTCCTGATCACTCGTTACAGTCTGTATGATAACACCCATTGTTTCCATGTTCTCTGTGTATATAAAATCTATATAAAATCTCCCCACTATATTGTCTACTGTATGCATCTGATGAAGTGAGCTGTAGCTCACGAAAGCTTATGCTCTAATAAATTTGTTAGTCTCTAAGGTGCCACAAGTCCTCCTTTTCTTATTGTTAAAATATATAGACTTTATTTCCAGTCTGAGTTTCTCTAGCTTCAACTTCCAGCCACTGGATCATGTTATACCTCTATCTGCTAGACTGAAGTGCCCATTATCAAATATTTGTTCCTCATATAAGTACTTATAGGGTGTGATCAAGTCACCCCTTGTCCTTCTCTTTGATGTGGGAGTGTTCCACAGTCACACTTTCTTGAAGGATATGCAAAAGAGAACTGACCCAGTATTGGATATTGATAAGGAAGTCATCATTCAATAAGCACCAGCCTACCTCCTTATTCCAAGGAAGTGGAAGAGGTGTTTGAGAACCATGACAACTGCCGAAAGTGATAAACTAGAAATATGACACTACACCCTGCACAGATACAGAGATAAGTGCTCTCTTACAAATATTTACTTTCCTTTATAAAGCATTTTGAGATCTACAGATTAAATGTATTATAGAAAAGCTAAGTATTATAATTCATATAATCTGTCACACTTTAATACCGGACCTTGGTTCAAAAATTAAAAAGGGAAAAAATATACATATATAAATATTTAGCTTTGACACATCTATGAGAACCCTGCATTTTCCCTCTCCTTCACTATGCTCCCAAGAATTATTCAAAGTTTATAACAGTGCTATGACTGTACACAGCAGTGCATTCCATATGATGGCATCAATTCAAAATTGACATTAATTACAATGTCATTGCCAGCTTTCATTTTAGAGCCCACACATGGAAAGTTCTGACCAAGCAAATCTCAAATAGCACCAATTACAAAGACACTTTCATTGGAGATACTCCAGAGATAAGAACATAGGGTAAGGAAAACAGGAAAAGATGCAGAATTTTTTTTAAAAAAAGGGGAGTGGGCAGAAAAATCAACAGAGAAACAGACACAGACTTACTGTGGACAGACAGATCAGGTATTAAAAAGGAAATGCAAAAACTACATGGCTAGGAAGCCATGTACAATATTACATAATAAGAAACCAAGAGACAAGCAGTGAGTTACAATAAACTAATTCCATTCTGATTGCACTTTTGCAGCAAATGTAGAATTTTGACATGATAGAATTATTGTCATGTAAGTCAGTTCAGCCCTCCTTTATTACAGTATTACAAACAGGGTTGCATGTACTATTAGCGCATTAATACACCTCTTCCGGCATTTTATGAGGCACAAGGTCGTATATATCTCCAAGGCAAATATTAATAGATCAATTAAAGCACACAGTCATATTATTATAGCGCTCAAAAACAGGTTAGCAATTCTATTTAAATTTTTTTTTTAAGAAACATAACAGGTCCCCAAGCCAAAAAGTTTATAAATTAAGGCCCCAATACAGCAACTGATCCTCATGTCTATGTGAAACGCTGTTGACTTCAATGGGGCTCTGCACAGATGCAGGAGTCTACCCACATAGATTCCCAATGAAAGGGATCAGAATCTAACAGAGAGGGCAGGGAAGTAGCACAAGCGTGTGGTGTTGTTTTGTAATTCTGTTTTTGTATGGTGCATAAGCCATGGTCTATTTCTCTTTCTGTCCAATGACCTCTGCCTATATTTCTCTTTTGGTAATTATTAACCCTTATTTTAATTTGTGTTATAACACTAGCCTTTTTTCTTTTTTAAACCTGTAATTATTGAGCTTTTTATTCTTTCAATAAGAACTAAAACTCCATGCCTTTTAAAAAAAAATTTTGTTGTTACAAAAGGCCTAGAATGTCAGTGTTAACTCTTTTTGAAGAGCAACTTCCAATTTTAACATACTCTTTCATTACAGAAAATGGTTTGCAGCAAAGAGAGGAGGAATTAAAAAGAACGGAGTAGCAAGAGTATCATGAAGATGTTTATGTTTGATCGTTCATTTTGCGGCAGGATTGTTTCTAAATCCTTACCCACAACAAAGACTCTTAGGACTTGTCATCACATACAGCACTACTGCCGTGCAGCTGTAGCACTTTAGTGAAAATGTTCCTACACTTCTCCCAACAGTGTAGTTAATCCACCTCCCCAGGAGGCAGTAGCTATGTCAGTGGGAGCAGCTCTCCTATCAACACAGCACTGCTTACGGGGAGGTGTGTGTGTGTATAGAATGTCAGTATAACTATGTTACTCAGGGATGTAGACGGTTCACACCCTGAGTGACATCGTTATATTGCATGGGTTGGTAGCGTAGACCTGGCCTTAAATATGACCGGCTTTCTCCAGGAGCACAAATCCTCTCACTAGACTCCTCAGCAGCCCACGTGAAGAAGAGAGATCTTCCAACTATTGCCCCTCAAGAGTTGCCTATTGGCAACAAGCACATGGGACTATTTCAAAGCCTTGTGAATCAGGGAGCACATAAGCACCCTCATTCACCATCTTACATCAGACACCCTAATGGGTGCGCATTCTCCCAACCTCAGTTTCTTCTCCTGAACTGCAGAGTTCTGTATGTCATCCGAACTTTTTGGGCAGAGGAAAAGATGACTAAAATTGCTGGAGTTGCAGCCAACAATTGACTCAGTTCTTTATTAACACCCCACGTAGAAAGTCCGGTCCATTTGTCTGTCACTTCTCAAAGTAGGTAACAGGGAGACTGCTCAAGAGAGCAAAGTTATGTATGTGTTTGCAAGATCAAGGCCATGGTTATCACTATTCAGAATTTTTTCCTTTTCTCTCTCTTTACTATCTTTACATATTAAAAAGGCAATTTTTCACCACAAAAAGCTCTAATAAAGGTCAAATATAATCTTTTCTGATCTAGAAGATTTTATCAATAAATTAAATCTTGTGTAACAATTTAATGTAAATTTAAAGCAGCCTTTAAGCAATTTAACCCCAAAAGGTATTCACAAAATTCATCTATATTAATATGCAGCGTAAAGAATCTGTGACAAGGAAAAGGGGTGGCTGCATGTGCAGGAGAGAGTGGGGTAGGGACTGATGGGATAAATTAAACAGAATATGATATTAAGAGAGAAAGATTTGAGGGGAGATTAGGAAAAGAAAGACAGAAAGTTAGGGAGAACATAGAGAACACAATGCAGAGTATGAAGGAGAGAGGTAAGTAGGTGAAGAGAAAAACAAATACCGGAAATCACTCAAGAAAAGTAAGGACCATGTGAAGCATAGCAAGAAAGCACATCAAAACCATGAGATCGGGGTTTTATTATAGTGTATTAATCAGAAAAGTGACTGACAATATTACATATATCACCAAACTTTTATGCTCTTGAATTGCAGGGAGATGGTTTGGGGAGTACTCTAGCACAATTATTTAAGCACTTCCTAGCTAGGGTGAAAACTAACACAGCAATGAGCACTATATGTTTAAAAAAACAAAAAAGAGAGATTAGCTAGACAACTTAGTTCTTGGGGTAGCAGTGTCAGGTAAATATTTCAAGTCCTGTTTTATATTAGGCACAAGTTACAGTATCATTTATGATCTGCAGGGTATCTAACAAGACACAGTACATAGATGAAACATTACAAACAATATTTCAATGAATGCACTAAAATTCTTGAACAGAAAATGAGGTTTGAAGCTCTGTTTGCAGTATCGTTGTAGCTCTGTTGTTCACAGAATATTACAGAGACAAGGTGGGTGAGGTAATAGCTTTTATTGGACCAACTTCTGTTGGTGAAATAGACAAGCACTGAAGTTTACAAAGCACTCTTCTTCAGGTCTGATATTTAAGATGACTTTCAGAACTAATCTAAGAGCTGTCATGATTAGAGAAAATATGAATAGCTTACATGTAGATAAACAGTATCTCTTCAAATTCTTCCTGTTCATGCAAAGTGTTGAAAAGTCATTTATAATTTAACATTAGAGAAGGAAGAAAAAGTTGAAGCAATTTGGATAGAGAGCACACCTGTTATAATTTGGAAGATGGCAGAAACATTTTTAGTATACTAAAGATTAAGATCATTGCACTTTGGGCTAGACACCAATGAAACATGTATTACATTCATTCACTCTGGCATCTAATTATTCTGTAGTTTAATTTTTCTCCCTATTTTGGCAAACACTGGGAGTGCTGTAGAGGCAGAACACCTAGCTCCAAGGAAAGGAACAGCAGCATGTTGCTCTTCTCCTTGATAGCCTCTGCAATGTTCCAAATCCCTACCAACCTAAGGAAAAAGGGATCAAGACCCAAACCTAAAACTCATTCTTCACGGCTCCAGACGCCCATAAATTTGCTTTTAAGAGTCTTAGACTTCTAAAATTCTATTATTATTATTATTATTTAATTTAGCTAGGTTTTAGTTCTCAAAACATTTTCTAGTATTTCACTATAATTGTAAACTCTTTCCAAAGTAATCATTATTCCAGTGAATAATTCAAGGTCAAATAAAGTGATTTCAGAATGTATACAACACATACCTTGATACTATCTGGTCCAAAGTAAAGGTCTTAATGTTTAGCCCATTTTTAATGTTAAAAAGTGTTTGCATAATCTTTAAAATTGTCTTCCATACAATAGTAGTATGATCACCATCAAAACTGCTTCATTACACAGAAGCATTGTCCTTCCGGTCTCTTTAGGGTGGTATAAGTGGTTGTTCAAACAACATCAGGTAACAAACATTACACATGTAGCAATTGAAACTTCCTCAAAAAACTACACCAAATCTGGAAAAAAATTAGAGAGCCCATTTGTAAGTGACCAGAGTCACAAACAGGCATAAAATAAATAAATAAATCACAGTGCATATCCTGACATTACATTAGAACATTTTTTAATCATGATGTAGAGGTGTTCTAACTCAAAGCTATCACATACAAATAAATCATAACCCAAAACACCAGGATAACATGCTGCAATTATTTTTTGGCACCATGCAACTCATTTGACATAACTTCTCCTTTCTCTGCCTTTACTGCTGCAGAAGGGAGGGAGATGGAGGAAAGGAATCCCAGCAGCTCTAGCCCACTTGTTCAATGTTCATTAGTCACGATGTTAATCTCATCACTGTTAATGAATACCATAAAGAGAAAGGTCTGTACTTAATTCATAACAAAATAAAACATCAAAATGGAGCACAATTAATTAACCAGCTTTACTAAAGTATCTTGAAATGACTCCATTTTACACAAATTGAACCCATTTGTCAGAACTAATGAAATACAGATGTTGAAGCCTTTTAAATATAAAAAGGAATGTTGCATGTGGTACATTTGGAAATGGTCAAAATTATTCAGACTTAATATTGTGTATTCAAACACATACAGGCATGCATGCATGCACGCACACACACACACACACACACTACAGCTCCCCCCACTCATTTACTGGAATCATATGCTGGATCCTTGATTAAGCTCTATGTGTCAAACAATGTTCACACCTTATAATATATTCTGGTGAACCAACAATACCTTTTTCAACATTTCACTGAATTTAAAATTATTTGGTGGATTTACCACTTAAAGTGTGAATTTCATAAATAAATTCAGTACACGCTGCCAAATATCTATTAGGAAACTTTTATCTGAAATGCGTTATTATTTAAAAGGTGGGTGGTTTGTATCATAAATAATCTGGAAGATGGTGTGGATTGCACCCTCAGCAAGTTTGCAGATGACACTAAACTGGGAGGAGAAGCAGATACGCTGGAGGGTAGGGATAGGATACAGAGGGCCTAGACAAATTAGAGGATTGGGCCAAAAGAAATCTGATGAGGTTCAACAAGGACAAGTGCAGAGTCCTGCACTTAGGACGGAAGAATCCCATGCACCACTACAAACTAGGGACCGAATGGCTCGGCAGCAGTTCTGCTGAAAAGGACCTAGGGGTTACAGTGGACAAGAAGCTGGATATGAGTCAACAGTGTGCCCTTGTTGCCAAGAAGGCTAACGGCATTTTGGGATGTATAAGTAGGGGCATTGCCAGCAGATCGAGGGACGTGATCGTTCCCCTCTATTCGACATTGGTGAGGCCTCATCTGGAGTACTGTGTCCAGTTTTGGGCGCCACACTACAAGAAGGATGTGGAAAAATGGGAAAACGTCCAGCAGAGGGCAACAAAAATGATTAGGGGTCTGGAACACATGACTTATAAGGAGAGGCTGACGGAACTGGGATTGTTTAGTCTGCGGAAGAGAAGAATGAGGGGGGATTTGATAGCTGCTTTCAACTTCCTGAAAGGGGGTTCCAAAGAGGATGGCTCTAGACCATTCTCAGTGGGAGCAGATGACAGAACGAGGAGTAATGGTCTCAAGTTGCAGTTGGGGAGGTTTAGGTTGGATATTAGGAAAAACTTTTTCACTAGGAGGGTGGTGAAACACTGGAATGCGTTACCTAGGGAGGTGGTGGAATCTCCTTCCTTAGAAGTTTTTAAGGTCAGGCTTGACAAAGCCCTGGCTGGGATGATTTAGTTGGGGATTGGTCGTGCTTTGAGCAGGGGGTTGGACTAGATGGCCTCCAGAGGTCCCTTCCAACCCTGATATTCTATGATTCTATAAGACAGGCAGCAGCCAATCTCCTCAGTGGAAAGAGGAGTGAGACCAAACTAAAGAAAAGGTGGTGGAGCACCAAGAAAACCCAGAAAGGTCTCTGGTTTTTCGAACTCTATTAAAAAGTTTCATCACTTTGGTACTTCTCCAAGAATGTTTCTGTACACCGGGTTTGAAGCCTACATCACTGGAGGCCACTGCCAAAAGGTCTAGAATAAATAACCTGAGAGCCCACGAAAGGAAGAGGACTTTCGAGGCTGTCTGTCTGGATAAGGACAGCTGCCCAGATCCTTCCTGTGGTCCCTTTAAGGCGTTTCAAAGCGTCAGTGCCAGGCAGGGGTCTGTGTCTGGGACACGGTGCACACACCTCCCCACTCAGGCTCCTATGGCGAGGGGGCTGCCAGGGGAGGGCTCGGACTGAGCTACCGCCAGCCTCAGCGCCGCTCTCCTCCGCCAGCTGTGCGGCGGCCCCGCCCCTCCCTGAGCCTGTCTGTCCATCTTCCCCCCGCCAGCGACTCTGTCCCCGAGTCTCGCCCCCTCACACCCGCCTATGACTCTGCCTCCTGGGAGAGTTCACGCCCCTTTCCCCCTCGGGCCCCTTGTCCGCCTCCAGGCCAGCTCCCGCCTGTCTCTCCCGCTCTGTCTCTCGCCTTGGTCTCCGTCCCCCCGCCCCGGGAACCGGTCCCCGCCGCCCGCCCGACACGTCGGCAGGACTCTGCGCCTCCTCACCAGTCGCTAGATGAAAGGGCTCGGACAGGGTCGGCGGGACGCGCGCTGCGCGGCGCGGGGACTCATCCTCAGTGCCTCCCACTCAGGGCCAGGCTGCCAGAGGGCTCAGACCGCCCGAGCGGAGCAGAGCGGCGGCAGCCACGGCTACAGCCCAGGGCCGAGGGGCAGGAGAGGGAACGGCTGCTGAGTGCCCACATCGAAACAAGAGCTCACGGGATTGGCGGGAGCGCTGTGTATCCCGCACGCCTATTGGCTGACGGTAGCCACCGCTCCGGCCAGCGCCTTCGGGCAGGGAGCCAGGTGTGACTGGCACGCGGGGTCAGAGGGCGGGCCCCGCTGACGGGGCTAGGTGCGCGTGGCGGGGCGTGGCTGGGCGAGGCTGGGCTGGGCGCGCGTGTGTGGCGGCGGTGCAGAGCCCGGCATCGAGGGCAGCGCGCTTTCCCCTCCCTTGTCCCGCACAGGGACGGTTCATTGCGGCAGGGGTCATGAGCACGGGCAGGACATTTCTAGGGACGGGGAGATGCCACCCCGCTCCCGGGAGAGCCTGCTTTAATGTGAGGGGGGAGAAGCAGCCTCAAAGATCCAGAATCACGAGTCAGACCCTCCCCGCCCCCCCCCCCCCAAAAAAGAGAGAGATTTGTTGGGTTTTGTTTGTTTGAAGCTATTGGAGTTTTGTTCAGGCTCCCGCTGTTGACCTCCCAGCCCGCCCATGCCCAGGGAAGGTGTGGGGCAGTTAGTGTTGCCTGATCTCCCAAATTTAGTGCTAAGATTATCTTGACCCCTGATGTGGGCGCACTCACTACCACATCTGCCCATCCTGCGCAGCAGTTAATTCTGTCCCCACCTCCAAATCTATTCTGTACAGCAGTTTAGCCCCCGGCACCTCTTCTCCTCCAGAGGCTCTTCACCCCCCCCCACACACACACACCTTTTCTGGGCCTAGGGTGGGCTACAGTGGGGTCCACTCCCTCTCCCCGTTCCAGAATGGGGGCAGGGGTGTTGCCCCTTCCCAGCCTTGTTGCTGTGAGGTGAGGAAGACACATAGATACCATCCTGGGCATATTGCTTACTGAAGGGAGTGTGGCTGCCCTGAACTGCCTGGGTTCTTTAGCTCTCCCCTCTCCCACCCCCCAAATGGCTTTGGGTTGGTGAATGGAGGGGGAGAGAGAGCTGTGTCAGCAGTTGTTCAGCTCAGGAGGTAGGCAAGTGGGGCAGGCAGCCACTCAGGGTCAACGTTGCTAGAAAACTTGGAGCTTCTCATTGTAAGACTTGCTCCAGCCCCCGCTAAAATCCTGTTACTCAGGAAAAAATGATGAGTTGGCAACACAGCAAATCACAACGCACTGTGATGATGTTTAAAGGCAATGTCAGTGTCCGTACAATGCAGTCACCATGGTATACACTATGTTGGCACCATGCACCTGGGATATACAACACTGGTACCAGGTGCCATAGGATGGAGTTTCGTAGTCCATGAATGTTCTTGCCAGACATGCAGATGTTACATTCTCAGACGTGGGGCTAGTTTTAAACTGGAGCATTTTATCAAAACATTTGCCATAATCCAGCTTGTACAGCTTGTACTTGGGGGGGCTTCCAGGACCGCAGTTTCTGCAACAACCCGTGGTCACATGTCCCTCTGATTTGTTCAGCAGAAAATTCCATCCCTTAAAGAAATGGAAAATAGAGCCCTCGCATTCCATCCAGTTCTTATACCAAAAAATAGTCCAAATTTAGACTAGCATTCATATCATAATGTAGAAGTGCTCCACAATCCCCCACAATAAAACTGGAAGAAGCAGGAGATGGAAGGGGTGTTGTGGATAACTCGTAGTCATATATTGAACACAGTTATGGTTCTCTTATCTCTAATAAGAAAGTGCAAAGACCCTGGACACTTCAGGACCCAACATACCATGGTCTATCTAGATCTCAGCAGCTCATATAAAAACGTTGAATGTCACCTCTGCAGTACCTGGACTGTAATAAGGAAATATTGCGGATAGATGGGGACCCAGGGCTGCCAACTACCTCATCTAGGCACAGTTGAGTGACCTTGCTCCTGACTATTAAGTTTTGTGACCTGAAGACTCACCACCAAATACTGCGCTCAAACAACATGGGTGAAAGAATGTCAATGGGATTGCATGAGTATCAGGGACAATTGAAAATGGCTCATATTTTTTTCAGTCCAGTCTATGGATGCAGAGTATTTAGAAACAGGCCACATGAGCAGGTATGTGGCCCCAAACCTCATTTGATAGAATTTCATAGATACAGAATTGAAGGCTAGAAGGGACCATTAGTGAGGATGAGATTCTGTCGCGGAAGTCATGGATGTGACGTTGCACTCTATATGCTTATAAGTGTAAATATAAAATAACTGGAATATGCTTTGTGCTAGGTATGCCATGTAACATATTTTTGCAGAGGTTATGATCTACTGCATATATTCATCCTATTTCTGTGCATGTTTCATTTTTATGTCTGAAGTTACGAGCATTGGTTCTATGTTTGTATTTGAAGTGTTTGCTGTAGGAAACACATAAGGAAGGTTTGGCCAATATATTGTGAAGGGACTATTCAAGTAATTGGAAGTACTTAACTAACAATGGACTTTGGGAGATGCCAATCCACATCTGAGCTTTCCTGGGAACGCTCAAACTAACATGTAAACAATGGCGTTGGCCTGCAAAAAGCTGAATCATTCATGGACATGTGACTTGCCCAGGTGGCTACAAGCTCCACCTTGATGCTGTGATTTTGCACAGAAGAACAAAGGGGTTTCCGTCCATGAGAGAGACTATAAAAGGCCCTGGAAGCCTCTCCATTTTATCTTCAGCTGGCTCAAGAGATGGCTTCTCTACCCAAAGAGATGCCTGAAAAAAGCTAGAACAAAGGACTGTAACTATAGGGGTGTGAGTGATTGCTGGACCCAGGCTATAGACTACAACGTTGGTCCAAAAAGTACTGTACCTGAGGTAATATCTAGGGAGAGAAGTTAGTATTTGTAACTAGATCCTTAGTGTAGTAAGTTAGCCTTGCTATTTTGGTTTATTTTACTTGGTAACTTACTTTGTTCTGTCTGTTATTACCTGAAACTACTTAAATCCTACTTTTTATACTTAATAAAATCACTTTTTTGCTTATTGATTAAATCAGAGTAAATAATTAATACCCGGGGGAGCAAAGAGCTGTGCATATCTCTATCAGTCTTGTAGAGGGAGGACAATTTATGAGTTTACACTGTATAAGCTCTATACAAAGTAAAGCGGATTCATTTGGGGTTTAGACTCCCAGAAAGACTGGGTGCTGGAAAAGTCCCTATTAACTGAGAAGCCCCTGGGCTAAGTGAATCTTAGTTTCTGTGAGCTGCAGGGGGGCCTGGCCCAACCTCTTGGTCTGTGCTGGTGCCAACTTGTGAGTCTAGCTCAGCAAGACGGGAGTGGAGGGAAGCCTTTTCTGGCAGGGGGGTTTGTTCTCAGTGGTATTCCAGCACATCTAGTGACAGTCTTGGGGGGGTTTCTGTGACCCAACCCATCACAATGGATTCTGTCACTTTGGCAGCTGCACTGGCTGGTGAGGCTAATCCTAGGGTCAGCTGCTGGGGAACCCTGTGTAGGGGCTAGCTGTCCAGCGCCAGGAGCTGCTAAGTTTTAGTCAGGGGTATTTATATAGTCAAAGTCATGAACAGATGACTGGCTGTGATTTCTTTGGTTTATTGCCTGTGACCTGTCCATGACTTTGACTAAAAATACCGGTGACTAAATCTTAGCCTTAACCATTAGATTGTCTAGTCTGACCTCCTCTATATCACAGGTCATTAAATTTCACCCACATTGATATGCCTTTTATAATTTTTAAAAGCACTAATCTTTTCCTTTTGCAGTCTCCTCTATATTTAGCTTTTTATTTTCAATGTTGTATGTGCATTGCTCCTTTTAAAATCTTTGTGAACACTAGGAAAACCTATAAGTATTTTTCTGCAGCTGAAGTGTAAACAAAGAGGCTGCATGTGTTTTTACAATTGTGTTGTCATCTAACCTTGCTAATTGGTGTTGAAGACGTTAGTTTGCCCACCCCTGGTTTACATGATTTTTTGGCCTGAGAGCCACATTGGGTTTCCAAAATTGTATGGAGGGCTGGTTAGGAGAGGCTGTGCCTCCCTAAAGAGCCAGGCATAGCCTGGCCCCCAACCCCTATCCGACCCAACCCCGACGGTCCCTGCCCCAGGACTCCTACCCCATCCAACCCCCCCCGCCCCATTTCCTGTCCCCTGATGTGTACCCCCAGCTCAGGACTCCTGCCCCATCCACCACCTCCTGCTCCCTGACCGCCCCGGACCTGCCTCCCCTGACTGCCCCCCACCGTCCCATCCAACCCCTCCTCTCCTTCCTGACTGCTTGGGACCCCTACCCCCATTCAACCCCCCTGTTTCCTGTCCTCTGACCACCCTGACACCTATCCACACCCCCCGGCCCCGACTATCCCCTCGAACTCCCCTGCCCTCTATCCAACCCTCCCTGCCCCCTTACCGGGTCAGGCTGGGGCTCTGCAGCTGCACTGCTCCAGGAGCTTGCAGCCCCCCCGCCCAGAGCATTGCACCGGCGGTGCAGTGAGCTGAGGCTGTGCGGGAGGAGGAACAGTGGGGGAGGGGATGGGGGTGAGGTTCCTGGGCCAGGAGCTCAGGGGCTGGGCTGGAGCGTCCCGCGGGCCGGATGTGGCCCATGGGCTGTAGTTTGCCCACCTCTGATCTAAACAATAGCTCACACATAAGCTCCAGGGGTGTTATATTCTTTGTATAGGTAACCTGACCCTTGCAACTCTACCAGTGGTGGAAGCTGTTGTGGCACACAAGGACTTTTACCACTGTGTTATCTGATCCTGCTAATGTGGCCTGTGTGGTCTGCTTTCTGTACTCCACTGCACAAAGGTCAAGTTTGCCAGAAGTCATTTACCCATATAAATCGTGCACACTTTTTAGTTCATTTTTTACTTTAGTATTTTTTATTTCTTTTTAGAACTATTTTTTAGTTCTTTTTAGTAGTTCATTTTTATACTGTTTTCCCAGGGATCAACTTCTTTTGCTTCAGTCAATAATATTTCTCAGAGGTGGCCTTCCTATGGGTGTGTTGGCAGCTGGCCTGTGAACACTGATGACCATCATAAGGAGATCAAAGCCCAGCTGAATTCAATCATAAGCAATTCTTTTTTGTATGATGAGGAATTCAAGTGACTAGCTGAGATAGTCATCACTTGGAGAGGCAAGTAGTGCTGTGAAAAGATCAAGGAATCTAAGCTAAGGTTGAGTACAGTAAGGCTTGGGATAAGAGTAATACGTGGAAGGAAAAAACATGTCAGTTCTCTGAAGAGCTGGACTGAATCCTCAGTACCCTTTCACAGCCCAATATACAGCATGAGACACTGTAGTAAGGGATAACAAAAAGGAGAAAGAATATAAAGACCATGCACTGAGCAGACCAGATGAAAAACTAAACCAAGAAATCTCAGCAAGTTCTGAGGTACAGGTTTTAGGAGCCTCAAGATCTAGACGTGGAAGCAAACAAGCTAGTGGCAGTTTGTTTACATGCAGAAGTTTAATCTCATTTACAATTGTTAGAATCTTTTAATGGAAAGGTACTACTGTGATTGTTAAGAGACTTACTTTAATTGTCTCTGGTTTGTAGGTCTCCCACAAAAGCCCAGTGTTTTATGCTTTCTTTGCGAAAGAGTTAACTAATGAATACTGTTCCCAGAACTGGGATGATATAGTTTGGTTCGGAGAGATTTTGATGTGATAAGGTGATACATCAGTACTTGTTACAAAACAGAAACAGCTGAAACAGGTTAATTTGAGCTGTGTGTGTAAATCACTGTTTTTCAAATGGAAAAGGACATAATTGGTATGGAAAAAAAGATTATTTTTAAGCCTTTGAGAAAGAATGATAAACAATGGAGAGGAAAAGTCAATAAGTCACCCTCCTGTCACTTTAATTGGACATTCCAAACAGCGCTCTATGTACAGATTTGTATTTGAGGTTAGTAATAAGTCTGCTAGCTCGGAGCAGATGACCTGCTTTTTTCAGTTTGATACGTATGTGTGGCACTTTCTTCTCAAAACTCTGCGTTTTATAAGGCACTTTTTAAATTATCTCATAGGAAAAAAATTCTCTCCCCTGATCTTGTCTTTCTGCACCAGTTCTGTAATTTAAACTCTTAAGGATTCTTTCTCCACTTTTGTGGGGAGGAGAGTATCTTCAGGCTGAGAAAACCAGTGTATTTTTCATCAATCTCGGGAGAAAGTTCAGTTCAGAGAGGTCTAATTAGCTTTCAAAGTTTGTTTTATTTGTTTGTGCATGCACAGATGGGGGTCACCCATGACAAGACTGTAGAGGATAAGTCATATGTCATAGAGGATAAGTCATATGTCATAGAGGATAAGTCTTCCATATGACCTGGGAGGATAAGTGGTCTATTAGTGAGTCTGGGAAGGCTGCCACAACTTAGAGTGGTCCTCGGCGCTGTCTAAATATGCTGGGGGCATCTCCAACTACTGGGAAAAAAGATAAGGCTCAGCAAGGCACAAGTATGAATTAAAGCTACCATAGCCTCCCCTCAAGCTGCGAGTTCTGTGGTACCCTGCCTTGCGTAGATCTACACTGCAATTAGACACCCATGACTGGCCCAGGTCAGCTGACTCGGGCTCAGGGGCTGTTTAATTGTGGTGCAGACTTTTAGGATTGCACTCCTGATAGGATCCCAGGGTTCAGGCTTAAGCCTGAGCCAAAATATCTACACCACAGTTAAACTGCCCCTTTGCTCAAGCCTTTATGATCCTTGGGTTTTTTGTTTTTTGTTTTTTTTACAATAGGAACATCAAGTAGGATCTTAGTTTTGTGTGTCATCACAAAAGACTTAAACTTGGTCTTTACCTACCCTTAGTTGACAGAGAAGGAGATGCTGTGTTAGACTCTTTAAATTTTTTTTCACCCTGATTGTTTTTATTAAAAATTGGAGTGAAAGCTGGGTATTTGATCAGATGACTAAAAACACTTATTGAATTAAAACAGATGTTTTATTTATATATTGCACACTGTCAAAGACATATCATCTATCCAGTAAACAAGTATATCAAGTATTAGAAGGGTAGCCGTGTTAGTCTGTATCCACAAAAACAATGAGGTGATTGTACTAGGTGACTTCTGGGTACCCGTCTCACTCTGTCAATCTGTTCCCTCACTTCCCCAGGTGGGTATTGTAGTTTTAAGAATGCTTGGTAGAGATCTTGTAGGTGTTTGGTCAGATAAGCACCACCCTATACTGGAAACCTGCTGACCGGTATACTTACCCACATGCCTCCAGCTTCCATCCAAACACATCATACGATCCATTGTCTATAGCCAAGCCCTAAGATACAACCGCATTTGCTCCAATTCCTCAGACAGAGACAAACACTTACAAGAGTTCTACTAAGCATTCTTAAAACTACACTACTCACCTGAGGAAACAGATTGACAGAGCGAGTCATGTACCCAGAAGTCACCTACTACAGGACAGGCTCAACAAGGAAAACAACAGAACACCACTGGCCATCACGTACAGCCACAAGCTAAAACCTCTCCAGCACATCAGTGATCTACAACCTATCCTGGAAAACAATCCCCCAACTCTCACAGGCCTTGGGAGGCAGGCCAATCCTAGCTTACAGACAGCTCCCCAACCTGACACAAATATTCATCAGCAACTACCCACCATACCACAGAAACACTAACCCAGGAATCAATCCCTGTAACAAACCCCGTTGCCTTCTCTGTCCCAATATCCACTCTAGCAACACCACTATAGGACCCAAACACACCATCAGAGGCTCATTCACCTGCATATCTACTGATGTGATATATGCCATCCTGTGCCAGCAATGCCCCTCTGCCATGTAATTGGCCAAACTGGACAGTCTCTATGTAAAAAGATAAATGGACATAAATCAGACATCAGGAATGGTAACCTATAAAAGCCAGTAGGAGAACACTTCAGTCTCCCTGGACAGTCAATAACAGATTTAAAAGTAGCCATTCTTCAACAACAACAGAAATTCAAAAACAGACTTCAAAGAGAAACTGCTGAGCTACAATTCATTTGCAAACTTAACGCCATCAATTTGGGCTTGAATACAAAAGCAATTTTCCCTCTCTTGGTATTGATACCTCCTCATCAATTATTGGGAGTGGACAACATCCACCCTGACTACATTGGCGTTCAACATTGGTTCTCCACTTGTAAGCTAACTCCCTTCTCTTTGTGTGCCAATATATATGTTTATGCCTGTATCTATAATTTTCACTCCATGCATCTGAAGAAGTGGGGTTTTTTACCCACAAAAGCTAATGCCCAAATACATCTTAGTCTTTAAGGTGCCACCGGACTCATCATGCAAACTAAGACTACATGCCCCAAATAAATAAATGGAGCACCTGCCACGGAATTTTGTTGTGAACAGCTCTACAACAGGGATTCCCAGTTTTTGAGGATCTGCTCGAAGACTTTTACCTTTAGGGGCCCCTCCCTTGGAAGAATTTGGATCAGCTCAGCCAGTCCACTGTGCAGCTGAATTGAACCAGAATGAGAAGTGTTACTGAGCAAAACCACCTCCAACAAGAAGAACAAAAAGAAGATTTGCATCCACCTTAGGTATTAGATACATAGCCACTGCTTTTTTTGTTTCCTGACTGTAGGAGGATACGCTTTCTGGATGCTAAGAAGGCTAATCCAACAACCCATAGACTTAGGGAGTTTATGTAAAACTTTCTGCGGGGTGGGGGGGGATCTGTGGGGGACATGAATTCTGCACGTGTAGTGGTGCTGAATTCCCCCAGGAGTAATTATCACAATGGCTAAGAGAGAGTCCATTTTGAATCTGAGATTTCCTTAGGAGAGGTTAGGGCACTGGCCTGGCACTTTGGAGATCCAGGTTCAGTTTCCTGCTTCACCATAAATTTATTGTGTGACCATGGGCAAATCATAGAATCATAGAATATCAGGTTGGAAGGGACCCCAGAAGGTCATCTAGTCCAACCCCCTGCTCGAAGCAGGACCAATTCCCAGTTAAATCATCCCTGCCAGGGCTTTGTCAAGCCTGACCTTAAAAACCTCTAAGGAAGGAGATTCTACCACCTCCCTAGGTAACGCATTCCAGTGATTCACCACCCTCTTAGTGAAAAAGCTTTTCCTAATATCCAATCTAAACCTCCCCCACTGCAACTTGAGACCATTACTCCTCGTTCTGTCATCTGCTACCATTGAGAACAGTCTAGAGCCATCCTCTTTGGAACCCCCTTTCAGGTAGTTGAAAGCAGCTATCAAATCCCCCCTCATTCTTCTCTTCTGCAGGCTAAACAATCCCAGCTCCCTCAGCCTCTCCTCATAACTCACGTGTTCCAGTCCCCTAATCATTTTTGTTGCCCTTCGCTGGACTCTCTCCAATTTATCCACATCCTTCTTGAAGTGTGGGACCCAAAACTGGACACAGTACTCCAGATGAGGCCTCACCAATGTCGAATAGAGGGGAACGATCACGTCCCTCGATCTGCTCGCTATGCCCCTACTTATACATCCCAAAATGCCATTGGCCTTCTTGGCAACAAGGGCACACTGCTGACTCATATCCAGCTTCTCGTCCACTGTCACCCCTAGGTCCTTTTCCGCAGAACTGCTGCCTAGCCATTCGGTCCCTAGTCTGTAGCTGTGCATTGCGTTCTTCCGTCCTAAGTGCAGGACCCTGCACTTATCCTTATTGAACCTCATCAGATTTCTTTTGGCCCAATCCTCCAATTTGTCTAGGTCCTTCTGTATCCTATCCCTCCCCTCCAGCGTATCTACCACTCCTCCCAGTTTAGTATCATCCGCAAATCACATAATCTCTGTTCTGTGCCTCAGTTCCCCATCTGTAAAATGGGAATCAATGCTTCCCTTCCTCACAGGGGTGTTGTGAGAATAAATATATTAAAGATTTTGAAGCACTCAGATACTACAGCAATAGGGGCCATATAAGTACCTAAAATATACAGCTAAAACATGTCTTCTCCCATCAGAAGATCTCATGCCTCCTTCTTTGGGGTCAGAGTGAACCTGGAGTAAGCCAAAAAAAAAAAAGCTGTTCACCGTGATCCAGGATCACGATCCTCAATTCCTAGAGACAATTTGCAGAAAAGGGCCTTTTCTGATGTGCGAAGAGAAAAGAGCTGAAGAAAATGAGAATACCCTTGAAAGACCATGGGAAGGGATCCAGAAATCCAAGGCGATGGCTTCTCAATAGGGTAAAATAAATAAATAGTGAAATCCTCCTTCCCAAAGCAAGTCCATAATGGGGGGAAAGATGTGTAGTCCCCTACTTCAGGGCTGAGAAGGAAGGCTTTTTCTTACTCCTAGGATACAAAAAAGAGTAAAAATGTTAATACTTCTGTCACATGACCAGGGTCAGAATCCACTGATTTCAATGGCTACTGTTACACCCCTTCCCTAAAACCGGAGTAACCCTGATACTGGGGAAGGAACCTCCTGACTGCAAAGGAGTAACTTTTCCCTCTTTTCTTGGAAGCCAACACAAGAAGACAGATTTGTTTCTAGGCAAGTCAGATAGGGTTGAATCCAGGGTTTTTCCCTAAGACCTATCCCATATGAAGAGAAAAGTGATTTCTGGGACAAGACACCTGCCCTTTCACGCTAAATTCATAATGCTCAACAAGTCATGAGAGAGGAGCTGAGGATGGTAGCAGAAAGCCTGTGGGAGTCCTGGGAAATATCGCTCAGGCAATTGATCAAAAGAACTCTGGCTAGGATTATGTTTAAAAAAAAATTCTAGGAAGGAACAGAAAACCTCATATTTTAAGTTAGACAGACAGCAAATAGCTGACCAGTACATATAAGATGGCTAGACAGCTGCTGAGAACAGCATGGCACCCTCTTTTCCTGCTGAGGGGAACCTTTAAGCTGATTGTGAACTCTAGGGATGTCTGTCCTTTCTAGTGTGACAAAGCTCCAACCTTGTCTCAGTGGGTCCCGCGCTTCCAGATGGATTTACGCTAGCCTGAGAGGCTCACTGTGACCCTTCACAGAGTCCTTCTCTCTCTAGAGGCAAGGGTCACAGTCTACTGAGCCATTTTCATCATAAGCCAGAAGGGAGATGCGAAGAAGCAACCCTCCATCACACAGTCTCTGTTGTCTCACAGTTTCTGTGATTAATCGTGGGTGGGGGGGAGGGGGATCCCAGGCCCGCTCTCTACTCCGCGCCCCAGCCCAGGGACCCTAATAGTAGCAGTTATTGTGAGTGGACCTTTTGAAACAGGACAAGTACAATTCCCTGGCCACTTCCCCACAGCAGCCCCCACCACTTCCTCAGTATCTACTTCACCCTTACCTCAGGGTCTCCTTCCTTGTGCCTGATAGGGTTTGTACTGACTAGTTTCTCCAGCAGCGCAGCTTCCTCCTACAGCTCCTGACACACACACCTCACTGACTAACTGGGAAGCTTTTAAACTCGTTCCAGCCAGCCCTTGATTGGCTTCAGATGTCCCAATCAACTTAGCTATCTCCACTGCTTTCTAGAAAGATCTTAATTGGCCCCAGGTGCCTTGATTAACCTGGAGCAACTGCCATTTGGTTACCATGGTACCAGGGATTTGTTTAGCCTGGGGCTAATATACCTGTTCCTCAGAACTTTCCTATAGCCATCTGGCCTTGCCCCATCACACTAGGGAAGGCATAACTGTGGACTCCCTCTAGGTGAGGAGAACTGCTTATTCCCCAAAGTCATTTGGGAATATATTCAATCCCCAAGCAAATTTATTTAAAAAAAAAACTCAAAACATGACTGGCATCAGGAGAAGTCTAGGAGGTCTCTGATCTGCCCCCACTACCCACCCTTCACCTATCCAACATATTTTTTGTGGAAATTTATATGTTTTGTCAAAACAGCATATTTTATTTAAATGAATTTTTGATTAAAATGTTCTGACCAGCTCTAATAGTGAGTTTGTCCCTCAGATTCTGAGCTGGGGTGGGGGGAAGATCCTATCCTTCTTCCTATTCTGATCCTTGGCCCACCAGAGCTGTCATGAAAATTCAAGACCATAAGAGTGGTGCCAGCAACTGAGAGATTCTTTTTCTAAGAAAAAGGATCTGTATTCAACCAAATAAGTGGCTGAAAATAGTGGATGAAACATGAGAGTAAACCACAAAGGATTTTACATAACATCAGAGGAGAGATTAAAACCTCCTGTTGAGATTTAGCAGCCAGTAATGACTCACTAATTCACTCAAGCACTGGATGATCTTATCTCCCCTTCACACAAGCCAGGTGGGCTGACTTAGTCTTTCACAGCCCCAGAGACCACCTAAAGTCATTGCCTTGCTCTGCTGCTGTTTCAGAGACAGCACTGACCTTTTAGGTGAGCTTTTCTACACCTTTTAGGGAAGATGAGTAGGCTGGTTTTGTCTGTCACTGTCCCAGAAATTGCTTCAGCCTGTGCCTCTTTCCACTGAGATAGTGGAGGTTTTTCTTAGAATCAAATAATCATAGAAGATTAGGGTTGGGACCTCAGGAGGTCATCTAGTCCAACCCCCTGCTCAAATTAGGATCAACCCCAACTAAATCATCCCAGCCAGGGCTTTGTCAAGCCAGGCCTTAAAAACCTCTAAGGATGGAGATTCCACCACCTCCCTAGGTAACCCATTCTAGTGCTTCACCACCCTCCTAATGAAATAGTGTTTCCTAATATCCAACCTAGACCTCCCCCACTGCAACTTGAGACCATTACTCCTTGTTCTGTCATCAGCTACCACTGAGAACAGCTGAGCTCCATCCTCTTTGGAAACCCCCTTTCAGGTAGTTGAAGGCTGCTATCAAATCCCCCCTCACTCTTCTCTTCTGCAGACTAAATAAGCTCAGTTCCCTCAGCCTCTCCTCGTAAGTCATGTGCCCCAGCCCCCTAATCATTTATGTTGCCCTCTGCTGTACTCTCTCCAATTTGTCCACATCCTTTCTGTAGTGGGGGCCCCAAAACTGGATGCAACAGTTCAAATGTGGCCTTACCAGAGCCCAATAGAGGGGAATAATCACTTCCCTCGATCTGCTGGCAATGCTCCTACTAATACAGCCCAATATGCCGTTGGCCTTCTTGGCAACAAGGGCACACTGTTGACTCATATCCAGCTTCTCATCCACTGTAATCCCCAGGTCCTTTTCTGCAGAACTGCTGCTTAGCCAGTCGGTCCCCAGCCTGTAGCGGTGCATGGGATTCCTCCTTCCTAAGTGCAGGACTCTGCACTTGTCCTTGTTGAACCTCATCAGATTTCTTTTGGCCCAATCCTCCAATTTGTCTATGTCACTCTGGACCCTATCCCTACTTCTCCCCCCAGCTTAATGTCATCTGTGAACTTGCTGAGGGTGCAATTCATCCCATCATCCAGATCATTAATAAAGATGATGAACAAAACTGGCCCCAGGTCCACCTCATCTGGAAGATCAACATAGCTCACCAGAAGCAGCCTGCCTCTGATGCTCGAATAATCCAGGCCAAATTGTAAAGTTCAACTGGAACAACAAACTTTGCAGCATCCATAGTTAAGTCAACTGATGTTGGTGGCCAGGAACAACTCATTCCAGGACTGTCAGCCAATGCACTCTTAATGACCAGTGTGGCTAACTGACTTCACATCATGAGCTGGTGTATTTAACTGTTGATCTATCGGATGGCAGATCAGCTTGTGATGGAGAATGAATTTGCTCCTCTTTGCTCAGAGCTGTCCTTGCATCCAGGGGTGCTGGAACAATTTGTATAGTGGGGTGCTGAGACACACTGAACCAACCTGTAAACCCGGTATATTTTGAAAACTACTTTAAGTCATGGGGTGCAGCAGCACTCCCTCCCACCCCCCGTACCTCTAGTTCCAGCACCTGTGCCTGAATCTGATCCAGCCTCTGATTGATAAGGAAATCTATTAATAAGCATATGTGTTGACAGTTTGTCAACATACATCATCTCACTAACGTTCTTGCAGTGTGAGGTATGAAAGGAGAGCTTAGGGAAAGTCACGTTTCAGATGATATTTCAGTCTGTCAACTCTAATATAAAAACCATGCATGATTTCTAAAAATAGGGTTCTCCACAGGGACATTGATTGTTTTCGTAAGGCAAGAGTCTTGCTACTGTGTTTTAAATTTATATTTTACAATTGCATTCAAAATTTACTACGAACTTAAAGGTTAGAAAATGCTGTGATGTTTACAGTTCCAGTTGTCTCTACCATGACTGTGCCTAAATGATTATGAAAATGTCTGCCTATACAATGTCTCTCTTACCTGTAATTTGAAACATCAAGACTTCATGCATGTTTAGAAGCTCAATGAAAATCTGGGGAATTCCTCTTATCTGCAACATCTACAATGAGCACCTGGTGCATGATAGTAGAAAATTGTGTAAGCGTTGAGGTACAGATGCTCAGTATGAGTGGGCTCATCCTCATCTGCAGCCTGTGTCAAAAATCATGTGTAGTCTCTAACTGTGACTCAACCGCCACACAATCTTGACCTTGTATGTGAATGAGCATGCTCTGAGCCTCTCAACTCTGCAACTCTTTTTAACTTTCCTGCACCTGTGGTTTCTGCCTGGACTCATTGATCCTTCTTGTGTTTATGGGGCACAGTGATGTACAGCTCCCTTTTCTTGCATATGATGCAGATGACAGGGACTGATCCTGATGCACACACACGGAGGCCATATTTTGACTGAAGTGTCTTCCAGGAGCTACGCAAAGGTGTGGAACTGGAGGTAGACTGTCCATCATCCTGTTTCCCCTGAAATATTGACTGCTGAGCACAGCGTTTTCTTGTACTGTCTCTATACTTTTTGTCTATAAACCACACAGAGCAGTTGGGGTGGAACCCTGGATCATTAGGGATGTCATCAAATTCTTTTGGCAGGTGCTGTTGAAATGATTCAGCAATGTTTCTATTATCAGCATGTAAATCCAACCATGCTTGAGCACATTCATGGTATTTAAACCACCTGACATGTAAATGTTTGAGTGGACTCCTTGATTGAGGCTAGAGGCATATAGCAATGTAAACCAGCTATAAAAGTAGATTTCTTGTGACTCTTAGATGATTGATTTCCTGATCTTAGTCACCATCACTGAGCATGGCCATATTGGTTCTGTATGAATACATGTGTTAACTGGTCAAATCCAAAGCCTCCAAGCTTTACTAATGTCTCTTTTTTTTGTGCTGCAAGTGGCTGGCTCAGTACTGGGTTAAGTTTCCCATATTTGCACACTGGAGGCTGAAAAGTGAAAAGGTCTAGGAGAAAACAACTAAGTTACTTCTTGAAAATCTATATGGTTGACAATGTTAATTGCTGTGCTTGAAATAGCCTATAAATATTAATTGTTATTGCTAAGAAAATGTAGTGGTGCTAGGTATAAGCACCTTTCATTGCGTTCCTACCCTCTCCTTGTTTTGTTTGAAATTAAATGTATCATTCTTTGAGACATCAAAACCTCCCTTTAAGATGTAAAGATTTTATGTACTTTTTATACAATGCTGCCACTAAGGAAAATAGGCTGTTTGCCATGAAACCACATGTAACTATGAATATTTAGGAAGAAACTAATTTAAAATACCATGCATTTATCATCCAAATAGTTTGCCTGGAGTCAAAATGGAACACATTAATAGCTATATTGAACCATGAGTATTGCTGATGATAGATAAAATTAGAGAGTGGGGTACCGTTTTGCCCCAGTAATTTTACCAAAATAGAGAAATGGCTGATTATTACACATTATCTGTTTGCATGACCAATGAGGAAAATTTGGTGTATAATATGGATGAGACGGACCAGACTTCTGGTCTTTCTAACAATTTCATGCACACGCAAAGAGCCTTTTAAACATGTTTTCACCCATGTATTATGTATAAGTGTATGATGTTTTCACTATTTCAATACATTTTGAATAATATTTCAATTATTTTGGGCCCAGATTAGGCAAATACTGTGGAAATTATATCCAAAAGCTCTTTAATTGATATGCTGTCAAAATAGGTTGACAGCAGGTAACTTTGGATGTGCAGTGACAGAAAATTGCAGGATTTCTTGCAGAGAACTTTTAATACAAGATCTCTTAGACTACTGCCTACATAAAATGGCATAGAATTATGTAGCACTCCTCTTGCTGGTATGGAACACCACAATAATGGGCCTCACTATACGGCCTAGTCCTAAAGTCCTGGTTTAGGCCCAGATCAACCTTCACAGGATTTAAACTCAATGCTCTCCCAAACCTGACACATTCCCCAGAATTCACATGAGGCCAAGATACACAGCTGCAGTTCTACTACATGAACCCTTCAGGACCATGGGTGCCCCCAGAATTCCCAGCTGAAGGTAACTGTGTAGGGACTATGCTGTGGGTGGTCATGCCTAGTGATCCAGAGCCAAGGATCAGAATCCGGGAAACAGAGCCAGAGCCAGGGTTGGGGTCAGGATCACACCAAGCATTAGATCAGAAGTCATGCCGAAGGCTGAGCTAGAATCAATGTCAGGAATCACACTGAGGGTCAGGACTGCAGTTAGAGTCAGATAGCAGTATCAAGGATCAGATCGGAGTCAGGGAATAACGCCAGGGCAAACCAGAGTCAGGAGCTAATGTGCAGTACAGCACAGCAGCAGATCAGGAGTTCATGCAGTTGTTCAGACAACTGCCTGTGCCTCCTTCTGGCTTAAATAACATAATGGCACTGGGCCATAAATGGCACTGGGCCAATCAGTGGAACCAGACATCTGCTCCAATCCAGAGCTTCATGAGAAGAGCACGGGTGGGCCAGAATTGTGCAAGCCCCTTTCCCTAGTGGTTCTAGAGAGCTGTCAAGTGGTGATCATGGTCTGGAACTGCTTGGGGACCTACAGGCCCAGGTTTGGGCCCTGCGAGACCTCACACTTTGTGGAAGAGTTAATAGCACCCAGATTGTATTTCAGGGACTCTCCATGGGGCACAGAGACTGCATCCTGAGCTCACCTACCCACTCCTCCACATATATCTTCAGCTCATACACAGAGACCTCTGCAGTGTCTGGGGGAGGATGGGGCCATCAAAAGAGGTGAGCTCGTAAGATGAGTTTATGGGTGCAAATGTGCCGGGAAGGTTTTATTGCTATTCTCTGTTTTTTAAGTCTTTGGTGTAACTGGACAGGATAGAATGATTGATGGAGAAGGGTGAACTATCAGGACTGTCAAGCATCTCTTCTGCTACCCTTTGTTAGTGATTGGCCTCACTTCCCCTTCTAGTCTCCCCTTACTTCCTTCTTGGCTCTCAGTTATGTTAGTTCAGATTCCATCCTTATAAATGTACGGTAAGAACCTAAGTAGAACAGAATCTCAGCAGTAAGCAAACACACCCTTCTTGAAGTGCCATTTATGGTCTTAAATCTACGAACAGCTCCTGTGACGCTCAAGCTGTAGCACTTCACTACACCAAATTAACTGTTCTCAGCCGTAGCCATCTGATTCTTGAGAGAAAACCCTGCCGTTTCTTTCTTCAATATCCGACCTGATACATACTTTTCCCTGTTACTGTAGTTTGCTTCATTAAGGTTGGCAGCTGGTGGGAAAGTGTGTTCAGCATGGGACTATGACTCAGAAGAGCTGTGTGCTGTTCTCAGCCCGGCCACTGATGCATTGTCTGATTGTGGGCAAATTGCTTAATCGCTCTGTGCCTCAGTTTCCCTATTTCTAACATGGGGATGATGATTGTTTTCTAAAGTGCTTTGCAACCAGTGGGTAAAAGACTCTATTATAAATAAATATAATAAATACTGTTAGGTAAAATTTCACCTCTAACTTCACATCCTCATAAAATAAATGGTATTAGCAGTGCTTTTCCTAAAGTTTTAAAAACAAAGTCCTGCCAAATTGTTGAAAACCCACATTAAACTAAAAATCATACCTTTATCTTTTCCTGAAACTCAAAACCAGCCAACCCAACAAGGGTACAGCGGGTGAGAAACCAAACACACAAAAACCTACCAATGCCCAAACAAGACAAACCCCACACACCTCAGACTAATATCAGCTGAAATAATTTTGCTGAAAAAGATATGGTTGGTTATTAAAACAGGAGATTTGATAGAAGTCCCTTCTCAACTTTAACTGTAGCAACTTTGGTGCAATGCTATAGATAGATGTGGTCCCATTTTCAAGAGCTGTTTCCAAAACCAGTTGTTTTTCCTCCATATCTGTTCTAATTTTGACTGCACAACTATCCACATATACTAATTTTCTCATCACTTGTCTGATTTTTCAGGGGGGATGAAGACTAAAATCCAGAGGGCGTAGCTGTGGATTGCCAATTTACTTTGCAAATACAGAGTGCATTTTTCCATTACTCATCACCACCGAAGGAAGGTCACCTTAAAAAGTCACAGCTCTTAAAGATAGTTAAGAGCTCTGCAAATTTCTCTACTAAAATATCTACTGGATTTTATTTTGACATTGAAAGCATGTTGAAATTAAATTAGGTTGACTAACTAATAGTCACAGTTGAATTATCATTGTTTGGTTTATTCTGGATCCTCTAAGAGTAGGCATAATTTTTACTGATTGAGCTGATTTCCAATTTTTGATACAACAGTCCCAGTTTTGAAGGAATGTGTTGGTAGGTTAGAGCTTTTCACTTCTCTATATGTATACATATTGCCTGACACCACGAATTTTTGGGACATCTGTTAAAACACTAATCACTTTGTAGTTAAGTCCCTAAATGAGAATCTTCTAGATAGACTTTATCACCAAAAATTTGCATTAGAATGACATGTATCAGAAATATTGACAGTCAGCCAGCCTTGCACTCAGAACAAGATTCTTCTCACCTACTTCTTGTGAAAACAGCAAGACCTCTGCTTGCAAATGATCTGAAATAATTTCCTTTAAACTCTGATGTCTGTTATATAATGTTGTGGTGCAATAATGACCGTTACCACCAGACTCATAAAATAATGAAGATAGAACACTACTTGGTGTGATCTGTTAAATTCTTATGCAAGATTTGTTCCTATTAAAATCTTGGTACAGAGGAACTACAGCTCACAATTTATGTCCATGAGTTACAGTTTGTGCGTGTTAATTTGCAAGAGGGAAGTATCTTGGGCAACATTGGAGAAACAGAAAAAGATCAAGGTGCGAATAAAGTAGTTTACTCAATATAATTTTGTTTTTAACTATTTTATTTTCAAACATGCAAACTCTGCCCCTTCATTCTATATACTCTTGACAAACATTATGCATTTGCGTAGTCCTATTCAGTTCACATAAATCAGCATTTGTAGGATCAGTACCTATTAAAATGCAATACTTTTCTGTAACATTTATCTACACTGCTAACTACAGCAAAATGAATCAATAGTGTCTTCAGACATTCATAAGTATTAATTACATATCAAGGAAACCATTAATGTTTGAAATACCAAAACATTATATCATTTAATGAGATCAATAACAAATAAAATGTTTGCCTGCATTTTTCAGCTCTTGCTGATTTGAAAGGTGCTTTGGGGAGAGAGGATTACATCTGCAATCTCTTTTAAGCAAACTGTCTCAGCCACCTACGAACGGTTAGCCCTTTCTGCCTGCCAGCTAGACCTAGGCAGGGAATATACCCTAATATATCCCTTATATGATGTAATAACAAACAGAACCAGGGATTTGATAAACTTCACCAAAATCCTAGCAGATGCCTACTTAGCAGGTTTGAAAGTCTTCTGGTTTATATTATTTTAAAATGTTTTCTCCAAACATAACAAGGGTCTCTTCACAAGGAAGGACTAGTCCTGTGTCAACTTTGCAGGTTTTTATTTTGCCATTTTTGAGCTCTTGGTTTTCCCATAACTTAGAAGCAGCTGGATGGACTATCTTCATATTTTCAGAACAATTCACTTCTGAGCTGACATCAAGCATGGAATGTTTCAGCCCCAAAAGGTGAATTTTGCAGAGTTGTAAACAAATAAAGAAGGCAATTAATAATGGACCTGCAGACTAGTATATGGTATAAGTCTATAGGGCATCATGGATACAAATGCTAGCAATAAGGCAAACACCCAGCTCTCTATTCCATGCTAATAGTATAATCAAGTTGTCCTAGTTCTTGGCTGAGAGCAGCACCTGGAAGCATGGAAGGCAGCATACTAAGATGAGCCCAAGTAAAATGTTTATGGAAATAAGAAAATATTATGGAGCAATAGCCACCACCACTGCATCTCCCTCTCTTAAACACCTGCCCTCAAAGAGACTTGGATTCCTTCTGGACTCCTCACTTCAAGCTGCACAGTGGGCACTGGAATAGATATGCTCTCTAAAATGCATTCTTCCATCTGCAGCTGGTCTGCAACCCATACTGTCAGATGATGAGTTGGACATGGATTATTATAACCCATTATATTTGGGAATGAGTACTTTGATCTTAAAAAGAGGTAACATTAATCCAGAACACAGTAGCACATCTCTCAGCAAAGCTAGAACTAGTTGGAAAACCCTGGGGTGGGGGAAAGGAGGAAGGAAGAGAAATAAAAAGCTTTAATCATTTCCCCTGTCTTTATTGACATTTTATTTTGATAGACATTTTCCTATTTGTGGTGCTGAATGAAAGTACTTTACCTTGTTTTCCCTTCACTGTACTGGTTCCCCTAGAACACAAAGTCAACTTCATATTCTTGCTCATTTTTAAGGCCCTAGAATCATAGAATATCAGGGTTGGAAGGGACCTCAGGAGGTCATCTAGTCCAACCCCCCGCTCAAAGCAGGACCAATCCCCAATTTTTGCCCCAGATCCCAATTGGCCCCCTCAAGGATTGAACTCACAACCCTGGGTTTAGCAGGCCAATGCTCAAACCACTGAGCTACCCTCCCCCCGCATGACATTGGCTCAGGCTACCTAAGTGCACAATTCTCTCTTGGAGACCACAGTCTCCCTCAACAGCTGCACTTTACAGGAAGTATCATCTTCAAGGGTTAAGAAAACCTTTCTTTATGAGTGCAAAGAGCAGAGCTTTCTTAGCAGCTGGACCAAATCATGGGACTCTCTTCCAGAGCAGTGAGCGCCTCTGATCTCACCGCTTTCTGTGAAGAGTGTTAGTAGAGTTAAGAACTTTCCAATCTGTTCTCAGTGGAAACTTTCTACAAGTCACAAAATGGCATCAATAGGGAAGCTTTCCAGAAAGAATGGATTCATGGAGTAGTCAATTCTCAGCAGTTAAAGGGATTTGTTGGGCAGCTGGCAATGCTATCCTGCAAAATATTAGAAAGGCTCTTACTGGCCGCTGTATACATTTGTACAGCTTGTTATCTTTTTGCCACTAGATGACAGTGTTGAGACACTTGTTTTCCTGTCCCAATGTTTCTCCAAGGCTACTTGATAGATTAAATGTCACCAGCAAAATACTTGTTGGTGTCCCTTTGGAAGCATTATTCTTGAAATATGATGACCTTAAAATCTTAAAAATCACCAACCAAACATACATCATCAATAACTTTTACTGCTTCGGTGCTTTATAACAGAACATATGGTTACATCTCTGCACTTTTTTTTTTCAAGTGAACACACAGTACACTGTAGTGATAATAATAAATTCCTTTTATTGAGGCCTTTTGAGTTCAGAATGAGCCCAAAATGCTTTACAAGCATACTCATTTTACATATAAATCACTGAGCCACCACTAAAAAGCAGTCATCTTGGAGGTGGAGGAGACCCTCAGTGGAGGTTTAAGAGGGAGCGATCAGAGTGTTCTCCATGAAAGGTCTTTTCTTGTGGAACGTGCTCCATTTTGTGCTCTATTTCCAAGTAAACTATATCTCCTTGAAATTCGCAATGATGATAATTTGGTCCATTAGAGCCTCAATTTATAACTTTCCAGACACATTACAAAATCCATATTTTTCATGGACATTTGCTGAGGAGGAGTCCTGATGGGTTGAACTAAGTACAAGTAGATTAACTGGAGGATGTGACTGTTTGCCATTTTCCACTCCACGTATCTGATTAAGTGGGGTTTTAGCCCATGAAAGCTTATGCCTAAATAAAAGTGTTGGTCTCTAAGGTGCCACAAGGACTCCTCATTGTTCTACTACAGTTATCTAGTGGGGCTGTTTCAATCAGATTTGTAATATCTCCTCCCAAAAACCAGGGTAGGTTCAGATTTTCAACAAGTCGGCAAATATCTGCCTACTTCATTCATTCATTATTGTGGACAAGAGAAGATGATACTAGAAATGCCAGCCTTCTTAGTCTATTGCATGACCAACAGCAACAATCTGACTCCAGTCTTATTAGCAGTAGCTCTGGAAAGCCATTATAATTCTGCTATAAACCACAAATGGATATTAAACTGAGACATGGAATGTTTTCCAGAGAAAGATATAATTAGTAAAGAATTTAAAAATCACTAGTGCAGTCCGAAAATGCCATCTCAGATCATCATATTAACTGAACTCTAGCTGCTTTGATCATTAAAATGTAGACGTGGGGGGACGGTGGGAATAAAGAGTCTATTCTCCCTGTCACCAGAAAGAGCACAGAGAAAGGTTAGGTTAAAAGAAAAAATCACAGATTAAAGTGATAACAAAAGACCAGATATATTGTAAATGCCGTATGTCAGATTTCACAATAGATATGGTTAAAAAGACATGTGCAGACACCCATCTGGGGTTAAAAGAAGGTTACTGGATGCACACTGCAGTTCAGTGTTGCTACATGTGAACAAGCATATCACATGGGCTGCAGGCCATATGGGGCAGAAGGCAAAGTAAGTTATAGTTCCAGATGTAAGGATAGATTCATAATCACAGCACTCCCAAGGACAACAAAATATTCTGTTATCCAGGGCTTACATCCAGAGCAGAGCTCCAGTAAATATTTTGAAACCTGTGGGGCTGAAAATTCTCATACACTGGTTCCTAGAGCCCCTCACTTCTTTCCCCGCTCCCGTTCGGAGGCCCAAATGCGGGGTAGAGACAAGAAATGAGGGGCACTGGGAAAGAGTGCATGAAAATTTAAGCCCTGTTTGTATCTGAACTCAGAGCCAAATCTGGAGACCTCACTGAGTTTTTACCTCTGTCTCAATTTTCAGAGGTGCTGAACACCAGCAATTCCAGGTGAAGTCAGTGGGAGTTGAAGTTTGACGGAGATAAAATGGTATGTTTGCCAGGTGGTGTTTCTTTGCTCTCACGGCTCTATTATTGTACAGCATATTAGCAAAGTATGTCTGCGACCATTTTTCATGCCAATGCTAATTAAGCAAATGTGATGCAGCTTCTGAAAAAATTAAAGTGAATAAAATAATGGGAGCCAGTTGTTCCGTGTTGTTTTAGCATCCTTAATGAGCTGACCTGTGAGAAACTATTTTTACATTCTATTGATTTCCCTTACTCAGTGTTATCTTGCTTCTGGTCTCAGCTACACAGCAGCACAAAGGAGTCTTTATTATGTTCCCACTAGTGCAGCTACATTTTATACTAATATATCATTATGTTGACCTTCCACTAAAGTATAGAAAACTAAGGGTCAGTGCTATGGATAACTTATTTGAGGTGGTATGCACTTGAGGTCAGTCATAGTAAGGAACTTTCAGGTTCTCAGTATTACACTGTCATAGAGCGGGGCTACCCTGCAGCACCCCTTATCTGCCGAGTATGGGACTGCCTGAACTCCCTGCCTCAGTTTCCTCCCCCAAGGTTAGACTCCTTGACTTTCCACAAACAGGTCTGTCCTGGAGATGTGGCTTGGCCCTTCCAGTAACAAAAGTCCAACTAAAAAGACCCAAAGTTCTTCCCTTTGTGGGCTTCTCTTCAGCCCACCCTCTTCTCAGCCCATTTCTAGGCTACTAGAACACTAGGCCCCACCCTGGTTCTCCTGGAATACTCAGACTTCTGCTGATCCTGGCTCAGGGCCTTCTACAGGTGCCTACCCACACCCTGCATCTATGCTCTCTCTATGCATCAGACTGCCCTCTCTCAGCCCTCGTATGAGGCCCAGGTGTCCATTAAACTATCACCTGACTCTTTTAATTCCCCTGAAGATGGGAAGCAGCTAATGAGTTCTGGCACAGGCGGGGCTGGTTCCATCTCTTCTTAAGGGGTTGTCTACACTGCAGCTGGGAAGCGAGCCTCCTAGCACAGGCAGACAGATTCGTGCTAGCGGGGCTTGAACTAACATAATAAAAATAGTACATGGCTGTTGCAGCTCAAGTGGTAGCTCAGGTTCTCAAGGCCACCCAACCCCCTTGGTCTGAGCTTGGGTAGCTAGCCCAGTCTCCCATGCTGGGATGCTGCAGTGTAGACATATATATGCTGTGATCTACAGTCATGCAAAAGATAGGATAAATGAAGCTTTCATAATAAACCAGCATAAACAGGTGTAGCTTAGCTATATCAAAGGCAGGGTACAATTTGATGATTCCCTGGTGACTCTGAAGAACATCTCAGTTGCAAGCCCTCCTCTGGGTCCTTTTCTTTCAGCATCCAGGTTTAGCATGAGGTGAAGTATCAGGATCAGCCTTTTCTGCTTTAGCAATTTATATCCAGCTGCAATCAGGATTTTTTCCAAATTCTTCCTTATGAGGAGATCTGTATCATCATCAGTATCATCTGTATCATCATCGGCTGGAGCACCCATGGGGAAAAATTGGTGGGTGCTCTGCACCCACCGGCAGCTCCCTGCCCCGCCCCCGTGCCTCAGCTTACCTCCGTCTCCTCTGCGAGTGCACCGCATGCCCGCTTTTCCCCCCTGCCTCCACGAAACAGCTGTTTCACGGGACAATCGCTAGGAGGGAAGGGGAACGCGGCGCGCTCAGGGGAGGAGGCAGGGATTTTGGGAGGGGTCCAATAGGGGCTGGGAGGGGGGCGAGGACTTGGAATGGGGTTGGAATGGGGGCGGGGCAGGGGTGGGGGCGCAAGTCCCCACTGGTGCCATGAGAAGTTGGCACCTATGCAGGTGCTGACTTTTGTTTTTGATGGTGGGTACTCTGATCCCGCTCAGTTTCTTCCCCTGAGGCACTGCCCCCACTCTGCCTCTTCCCTCCCCTCAGGCATGCTCCTGCCCGCTGCTTGCTCCTCTCCCCTGAATGCCTCCCGCTTGCTCCTTGCTTCCTCTTTCTGCCTTAAGAGTGTGAAGGCGAGAGGCAGAGAGAAGCAAGTGGTGGGGGCTTCAGGGGAAGAGGAGGATGGGGACAGGAAGAGGCACAGCCTGGGGAGGGTCACGGGGGAAGAGGCTGAGCAGGGATGGGGCCACAGTCTGAGCACCCCCTATTTTTTTGTGGGTGCTTGAGCCTTGTAGCACCCACGGAGTTGGCACCTATAGTGGTGTCCCTTTATGTAGCACTTGATCTGGGCAGGCCAACCCCTTTCCGAAAGAACATAACCTATTCCTGCCCTCAGGCAACCATAGCTTTCTATAGCTGATTTAGTTTGAAGGGGGAGAAAATAACCTGATACCTCTTCTATCTAGGGCTGTCGATTAATTGCAGTTAACTCACGCAATTAACTCAAAAAAAGTAATTGCGATCAATCGCACTGCTAAACAATAGAATACCATTTGAAATTTATTAAATATTTTTGGATGTTTTTCTACATTTTCAAATATGTTGATTTCAATTACAACATAGAATACAAAGTGTACAGTACTCACTTTATATTTTTTTTATTACAAATATTTGCTCTGTAAAAATTATAAACTAAAGAAACAGTATTTTTCAGTTCACCTCATACAAGTGCAATCTCTTTATCGTGAAAGTGTAACTTACAAACGTAGATTTTTTTTGTTACATAGCTGCATTCAAAAACAAAACAATATGAAACTTTAGAGCCTACAAGTCCACTCAGTCCTACTTCTTGTTCAGCCAATTGCTAAGACAAACAATTTTGTTTACATTTACGGGAGATAATACTGCCCGCTTATGATTTACAATGTCACCTGAAAGTGAGAACAGGCATTCACATGGCACTTTTGTAGCCAGCATTGCAAGGTATTTACGTGCCAGATATGGTAAACATTCATATGTCCCTTCATGCTTCGGCCACCATTCTAGAGGACATGCTTCCATGCTGATGATGATTGTTAAACAATGTGATAATTAAATTTGTGACTGAACTCCTTGGGGGAGAATTGTATGTCTCCTGCTCTGTTTTACCCACATTCTGCCATATATTTCATGTTATAGCAGTCTCGGATAATGACCAAGCACATGTTGTTCGTTTTAAGAACACTTTCACTGCAGATTTGACAAAACACAAAGAAGGTACCAATGTGAGATTTCGAAAGATAGCTACAGCACTCGACCCAAGGTTTAAGAATCTGGAGTGCCTTCCAAAAGCTGAGCAGGATGGGGTGTGGAGCATGACTTCGGAAGAGTTAAAAGAGCAACACTCCAATGCAGAAAGTTCAGAACCAGAACCACCAAAAAATAAAATCAGCCTTCTGCTAGTAGCATCTGACTCAGATAATGAAAATGAACGTGCGTTGTTCTGCACTGCTATGGATTGTTATCGAGCAGAACCCATCTTCGGCATGGACGCAAGTCCTCTGGAATGGTGGTTGAAGCATGAAGAGACATATGAATCTTTAGAGTATCTGGCACGTAATATCTTGTGATGCTGGCTGTGAATGCCTGTTCTTATTTTCAGGTGACATTGTAAACAAGAAGTGGACAGCATTATCTCCTGCAAACATAAACAAACTTGTTTGAGCGATTGAATGAACACGAAGTAGGACTGAGTGGACTTGTAGGCTCTAAAGTTTTACATTGTTTTAGTTTTGAGTGCAGTTATTTTTTTGTACATAATTCTACATTTGTAAGTTCAGCTTTCATGATAAAGAGATTGCACTACAGCTACAGTACTTGTATGAGGTAAATTGAAAAATACTATTTCTTTTGTTTTTTACAGTGCAAATATTTGTAATAAAAACAACAATATAAAGTGAGCACTGTACACTTTAAATTCTGTGTTGTAATTGAAATCAATACATTTGAAAATGTAGAAAATATCAAAAACTATTTAAATAAATGGTATTCTATTATTGTTTAACAGTGCAATTAATCGTCATTAATTTTTTAAATCTCTTGACAGCTCTACTTCTATCAAATGTTTTCTTCGCTTTTAAACAGGAAATTTAATCCCATTGCTTCTGTCTGTACACAAACATCCACTTTAGCAATCAGTTAAGCTCCAGTCAGGTACTTAATTGCTTCTTACATAAAAGATTGGTAAGATTCTGGAATAAGTTCTTAACTCCTACAGACATTTTGAAAGTGTTAAGCGTCTGCATGGAGCTTTGTCCCACTGGTGTAGGACTTAAACCTGGCACTCTCTCAGGGATTTGACTCGCCACTATCCTGCCACTTCTCTAATAAGTTACACCTGGGTGAAACGAGTGTGCAACACGACGACCGCGATTTGCCAGCACTTTTACACACAGCTGCAAGGGGCTCGACAAGACGCAATTCTGTAAAATAGTCAGGTTCTTGGTGCCAAACATTGTGTCCTGCAAAAGGAAACGACAACCTAAGCAAAAAGGAAAACAGGAATGACTCGCCAGATAGAAAGGCAAACCAAACTAGAAGCATTCTTACTATGATAAATGATAAACAAAGCCAGCATTCTTTCATCAGAAAAGGATGACTTAATTAACCTACTCAGTTAATTAAAATTGTCTTGCACAGTGGGTACCTACTGAGGGAAATCAAGCAGAGAAAGTGCACGCTCCTCTTTCCGGTGTGTCACTGAAGACCTGCACCAGTGTCATCCTGCTTGCTCTACAAAATGTTAGGTCCTTGTAGTAAACAGCATCGATTAACTTCTTAGAGTATTTATACTAATCAATAAACTCAAACTAAGTAATACCTATTTCACAGTAACAAATGCTAAGTATCCCTGAAAAACCCATAGAGAAGTTCTGTTTTCAGTGCAATACCATGCTTCCAGTGCATCTGTCATCCTGGGGAAAGGGTCTCCCATGAAAAATTTAGTGCCTCCGGTTGCTGCCTCAGCCACCATCCATGACGACTGGGCTGCCTGCATAAGAGAAGAGAGGAGAAAGGAAGATGGACCTTCAGCAGCCTGCCTTGAGGATTTTTTTCCAGAAAAGAGTTTGGGTTAACTTTGTACCACTACATAACATTAGCCAAAACATGCTCAAATGGTCTTTTACGACCGTATATGCTGGAGACGTACAACACCACATATTTAGAGTAATGCTTATCAGACTCATAACACAACTAAGCAAACAGAGCTCCCTCAAAATGCAGTCAGTCTCCAATGCTGGAGAGCAGTGAGACTATAACAGGTCAAGTGCCTTTGAACAGTTTTGTTTTCCCATATTTTTTCCTTAAATCATGTCAAGATCTACATTTTGAAGAGTTAATTGGATTAATTTGTTTTTATTATTTGGCCACAAAAGATTTACACATATTTACAATGGAAAGTCCCCTGGTAAAGGAAGTCCCCTTGTAAAGCAGCTATAGTAATTAAAAATATAGACCTTGAGCAGAACTATTTGGCACTCAACCTAATTCCAATTGTAATTTCACTTATCACAGTTACTCCATTGAAGCAATTTTCTTAAAGTCAATACACTGAAACAGGAGTTTTCACTTACCTCAGTTAGGTGACCAATGGACTACAGACATAGGGTGGAGTTTTGGAAAGCACTCAGCATTAGCCAAACTCTGCTCCTGTTAAAATCTATGGCTTCAATAGTAGCAAAGGCAGGCCAGTGTGGAGTGCTTGACATTCTTCGTTAATCCCCTTTCTTTTTGGTCAAGCACTGCAATATCCATATTTAGAGCTCTGACCTGCCAAAATCTATCAAGTGTAGAACTAGGTTCTGCCTCCATTTCTCATCTGGAGTAGCACATTACTCTGCATTTACACATAGCCCTGGTCTACACTAGGACTTTAGGTCGAATTTAGCAACGTTAAATCGATTTAAACCTGCACCCGTCCACACAGTGAAGCCCTTTATTTCGACTTAAAGGGCTCTTAAAATCGATTTCCTTACTCCACCCCTGACAAGTGGATTAGCGCTTAAATCGACGTTCCCAGCTCGAATTTGGGGTACTGTGGACACAATTCGATGGTATTGGCCTCCGGGAGCTATCCCAGAGTGCTCCATTCTGACCGCTCTGGACAGCACTCTCAACTCAGATGCACTGGCCAGGTAGACAGGAAAAGAACCGCGAACTTTTGAATCTCATTTCCTGTTTGGCCAGCGTGGCAAGCTGCAGGTGACCATGCAGAGCTCATCAGCACAGGTGACCATGATGGAGTCCCAGAATCACAAAAGAGCTCCAGCATGGACCGAACGGGAGGTACGGGATCTGATCGCTGTTTGGGGAGAGGAATCCGTGCTATCAGAACTCCGTTCCAGTTTTCGAAATGCCAAAACCTTTGTGAAAATCTCCCAGGGCATGAAGGACAGAGGCCATAACAGGGACCCGAAGCAGTGCCGCGTGAAACTGAAGGAGCTGAGGCAAGCCTACCAGAAAACCAGAGAGGCGAACAGCCGCTCTGGGTCAGAGCCCCAGACATGCCGCTTCTATGATGAGCTGCATGCCATTTTAGGGGGTTCAGCCACCACTACCCCAGCCGTGTTGTTTGACTCCTTCAATGGAGATGGAGGCAATACGGAAGCAGGTTTTGGGGACGAAGAAGATGAGGAGGAGGAGGAGGTTGTAGATAGCTCACAGCAAGCAAGCGGAGAAACCGGTTTTCCCGACAGCCAGGAACTGTTTCTCACCCTAGACCTGGAGCCAGTACCCCCCGAACCCACCCAAGGCTGCCTCCTGGACCCAGCAGGCAGAGAAGGGACCTCTGGTGAGTGTACCTTTTAAAATGCTATACATGGTTTAAAAGCAAGCATGTGAAAGGATTACTTTGCCCTGGCATTTGCGGTTCTCCTAGATGTAGTCCTAAAGCCTTTGCAAAAGGTTTCTGGGGAGGGCAGCCTTATTTCGTCCTTCATGGTAGGACACTTTTATCACTCCAGGCCAGTAACACATACTCGGGAATCACTGTAGAACAAAGCATTGCAGTGTATGTTTGCTGGCATTCAACCAAAATCCGTTCTTTATCTCTCTGTGTTATCCTCAGGAGAGTGAGATATAATTCATGGTCACCTGGTTGAAATAGGGTGCTTTTCTTCAGGGACACTCAGTATAGCCCATTCCTGCTGGGCTGTTTGCCTGTGGCTGAACAGAAATGTTCCCCGCTGTTAGCCACAGGGAGGGGGGAAGGTTGAGGGGGTAGCCACGCGGTGGGAGGAGGCAAAATGCGACCTTGTAACGAAAGCACATGTGCTATGTATGTAATGTTAACAGCAAGGTTTACCCTGAAAGACTGTAGCGACTGTTTTATAAAATGTGTCTTTTTAAATACCGCTGTCCCTTTTTTTTTCTCCACCAGCTGCATGTGTTTCAATGATCACAGGATCTTCTCCTTCCCAGAGGCTAGTGAAGCTTAGAAAGAAGAAAAAACGCACTCGCGATGAAATGTTCTCCGAGCTCATGCTGTCCTCCCACACTGACAGAGCACAGACGAATGCGTGGAGGCAAATAATGTCAGAGTGCAGGAAAGCACAAAATGACCGGGAGGAGAGGTGGAGGGCTGAAGAGAGTAAGTGGCGGGCTGAAGAGAGTAAGTGGCGGGCTGAAGAGAGGGCTGAAGCTCAAATGTGGCGGCAGCGTGATGAGAGGAGGCAGGATTCAATGCTGAGGCTGCTGCAGGACCAAACCAGAATGCTCCAGTGTATGGTTGAGCTGCAGCAAAGGCAGCTGGAGCACAGACTGCCACTGCTGCCCCTCTGTAACCAACCGCCCTCCTCCCCAAGTTCCATAGCCTCCACACCCAGACGCCCAAGAACGCGGTGGGGGGGCCTCCGGCCAACCAGCCACTCCACAACAGAGGATTGCCCAAAAAAAAAGAAGGCTGTCATTCAATAAATTTTAAAGTTGTAAACTTTTAAAGTGCTGTGCTTAAAGTGCTGTGTGGCATTTTCCTTCCCTCCTCCACCACCCCTCCTGGGATACCTTGGTAGTCATCTCCCTATTTGTGTGATGAAT
The DNA here is from genome assembly GCF_965140285.1 of Lepidochelys kempii. Taxonomy (NCBI): domain Eukaryota; kingdom Metazoa; phylum Chordata; order Testudines; family Cheloniidae; genus Lepidochelys; species Lepidochelys kempii. The sequence goes on from NC_136382.1 coordinate 65,133,945, forward strand.
GAATAACGAATGCATGACTGTGAAGCAGCAATGACTTTATTGCCTCTGCAAGTGGTGATTAAAGGGAGGAGGGGAGGGTGGTTAGCTTACAGGGAAGTAGAGTGAACCAAGGGGCGGGGGGTTTCATCAAGGAGAAACAAACAGAACTTTCACACTGTAGCCTGGCCAGTCATGAAACTGGTTTTCAAAGCTTCTCTGATGCGTACCGCGCCCTCCTGAGCTCTTCTAACCGCCCTGGTGTCTGGCTGCGCGTAACCAGCAGCCAGGCGATTTGCCTCAATCTCCCACCCCGCCATAAACGTCTCCCCCTTACTCTCACAGATATTGTGGAGCACACAGCAAGCAGTAATAACAGTGGGAATATTGGTTTCGCTGAGGTCTAAGCGAGTCAGTAAACTGCGCCAGCGCGCCTTTAAACATCCAAATGCACATTCTACCACCATTCTGCACTTGCTCAGCCTGTAGTTGAACAGCTCCTGACCACTGTCCAGGCTGCCTGTGTACGGCTTCATGAGCCATGGCATTAAGGGGTAGGCTGGGTCCCCAAGGATACATATAGGCATTTCAACATCCCCAACAGTTATTTTCTGGTCTGGGAAGAAAGTCCCTTCCTGCAGCTTTTGAAACAGACCAGAGTTCCTGAAGATGCGAGCATCATGCACCTTTCCCGGCCATCCCACGTTGATGTTGGTGAAACGTCCCTTGTGATCCACCAGAGCTTGCAGCACTATCGAAAAGTACCCCTTGTGGTTTATGTACTCGCCGGCTTGGTGCTCTGGTGCCAAGATAGGGATATGGGTTCCGTCTATAGCCCCACCACAGTTAGGGAATCCCATTGCAGCAAAGCCATCCACTATGACCTGCACATTTCCCAGGGTCACTACCCTTGATATCAGCAGATCTTTGATTGCGTGAGCTACTTGCATCACAGCAGCCCCCACAGTAGATTTGCCCACTCCAAATTGATTCCCAACTGACCGGTAGCTGTCTGGCGTTGCAAGCTTCCACAGGGCTATCGCCACTCGCTTCTCAACTGTGAGGGCTGCTCTCATCCTGGTATTCATGCACTTCAGGGCAGGGGAAAGCAAGTCACAAAGTTCCATGAAAGTGCCCTTACGCATGCGAAAGTTTCGCAGCCACTGGGAATCGTCCCAGACCTGCAACACTATGCGGTCCCACCAGTCTGTGCTTGTTTCCCGAGCCCAGAATCGGCGTTCCACAGCATGAACCTGCCCCATTAGCACCATGATGCATGCATTGGCAGGGCCCATGCTTTCAGAGAAATCTGTGTCCATGTCCTGATCACTCACGGGACCGCGCTGACGTCGTCTCCTCGCCCGGTATCGCGTTGCCATGTTCTGGTGCTGCATATACTGCTGGATAATGCGTGTGGTGGTTGATGTGCTCCTAATTGCCAAAATGAGCTCAGCGGCCTCCATGCTTGCCTTGGTATGGCGTCCGCACAGAAAAAAGGCGCGGAACGATTGTCTGCCGTTGCTCTGACGGAGGGAGGGGTGACTGACGACACGGCTTACAGGGTTGGCTTCAGGGAGCTAAAATCAACAAAGGGTGTGCCTGTACATCAAGGAGTATTTCAGGCAGGACTGCACGGAGGGTTCCAATAAGAAATGGTGCACCAAAGTTATCGTTGTTATTGGAACAAGGAGGTTAGCCTGGCCTCTGATTGATACATGGCTAGATTAACCTCGCTGCGCCTTCTCTGTGACTGACTGCAGTGTGATCTAGACGGGGAGGAGGAAAATGAGTACAAAACAAATCTGGTCTATTTCTTGTTCTGACCCACTCCATCTATCCTTTACATCTTTGGCTGGCAGCAGACAAAAAAGGCGCGAAATGATTGTCTGCCCTTGCTTTCACGGGGGGAGGGAGGGTGGGAACGGGGTCCTGACAATATGTACCCAGAACCACCCGCGACAATGTTTTAGCCCCATCAGGCATTGGGATATCAACCCAGAATTCCAATGGGCAGCGGAGACTGCGGGAACTGTGGGATAGCTACCCACAGTGCAACGCTCCAGAAGTCGACGCTTGCCTCGGTACTGTGGAAGCGCTCCGCCGAGTTAATGCACTTAATGCACTTAGAGCATTTTCTGTGGGGACACACACACTCGAATATATAAAACCGATTTTAAAAAAAGCAACTTCTATAAATTCGACCTAATTTCGTAGTGTAGACATAGTTTGAGTTGATCTCAGTGCTAATTTATATCCTGATCCTCCCAGCAACTTTGTACAGGTAAAACCCTGAGCCTGCATGCAGCCTCATTGATGTCAATGGAGCTCAACTCAGCTGCAGAAATGTACTCCCAGGGAATTGCTTGCAATATCAGGTTCTAATTTAGCACTGATATTTTAACTATTGCTCTGATTTTAAATCCACTCCTGCCTATCAGTGACACTTCTTTTGTATGATCAGTTCTATCACATTTGAATCTGAGCTGCTTGAGAAGCTATATCTGGAACTGTAGGAATTCTACCTTCATGTAAAAGAAAATGGAAAGTTAAAATCCACTGAATTAGGTGGAAAAAAATAAATGTTAGCAACATCTTTGAAGATGTTCACCTTTCAATGGGCAACAAGTAAACAAGATATTAAAACCATAGCAATAGGGGCCTATTCACCGTGTTCCCATTGTTTTGTTTAAACAAAGACAATGTGGTGAAAAAAATAATGAACACAAATTATGGCGTGTAACACTAGATGTGAATTAATTCTCACTCAGCTGAATGAAAAAGGACATTTTCTGACTTGTACTCCTGAGGCATTCTCAAATTTCCTGTTGAATATTTATCTTGGACTATGTTATTTAACTTGCTGTACTTACATAAAAATACCCCATTCCCACAAAAACAGTGAGCTGGGAGCATCTTAATACCCTCAAAGCAATCTGGCATGCTACAGAAATGAACGGAACTGTGACAGGTGAAAAAACCCAAACAGTATAGAAAAAAAAACAAGTGTCAATGTAAGTAATATATCCAGAATGTAAAGGATTTTTTTTATATAAAAATGCAGAATGAACAGTTTAAAGGGTGTGCTACCAGAAAATGGAATTGTTTAGTAATAAGCATATTTTGAAAAATTCAAGATGACTGTGCCTTTCATGAGAAACAACAACCAGATGTATAGATAACTTCATTCACTGTAGAGAGTTCAGGGATGAAATTTTGCAGCCATTTAACAATGTGCAGCAACTTTTCACTTCAGTATAGCTCAAAAAATGAAGAATAACACATCCACTTTAAACAGCAGGAGGAATTTCAAATAGACAATATGCAGTGCCCAGAGAGGAAATTTCTTCAGGATTTTGGGGTTAACTTCCTCCTCTTACAAAGAGCAATTTTAGTGACCTGTGCAAAACAGGGAAGTGTTTATTATTTTGAGTCATTCTGCATCTTCTAATGATCAATAAACCTATCCTGAGGAAAGGGATATGGAACTACAATTGAACATTTGGACTTTCTTTGGACTGCCACCAGTTTAAAAACCTCAGCTGAGATTGGGGTCCTGTATCACTAGCCACTATACATATACCTAGCAAGAGACACTGCTTGTCTGAACAATTTACAGTATGGGATAATCTCCACAAGGAAATCCTTGCAGATAGTCCCTCCCTGCAAAAGGAGAAAATCTGGCCCAGGGCTGGTCACATGAGGATTTCACTCTTAGGTTACGTCCAAAAAAGTAAGTCAGGTGTTTTGTTTAAATTACTCAGGGAGGAGTAATATTGACTGTTTTTTAAAAGATTATTTATAACTTTGTATTAATTTTTCCAAATACAACAAATATACCAAAATACCAGATTCATCATAATACACAAGAGTTAGGATAAAGAGAGGGGCGGGAAAGTGATATCTCTATCTTTAGGGTCTACATTAATTATAGATTTCTAAAAAGTCAGTTCAACTTATTTGAATTTTTCAGGCATTCCATTTTTGTAGAATGCCAGTTGTTTGTTAGCTACAAAAACAGTCATATCACAGAGCCAGCCATCAATATTTAGTAGGGATCGACTTTTCCATTTTTGCAGGATTAATTTTTTAGTAACCAAAGCTGCATGTTGGAACCATTCCACCTTTTTACAAGGTCATCTCCAGGTATCCGGAATATATCCAAGAATGAAACTTAAGGGATAAGTAACGTAACATCAAATATCAAATTGATCCTTTGACCCACCTCATACCAGAAATTCTTGATACAGAGCCACAACCATTAAATATGAGCTAATCTACCACCAAGGGAAGAACACTTCTAGCAGCAGTCAGCAGGCCTGTTACCATTAGTCTATGGGTGAATCAATATATTGGCTTGTTTACTCTAACCAAAAGAAGGCTAAGGGGAGATATGATTGCTGTCTATAAATAAATCAGAGGGATAAATACCAGGAGGGAGAAGAGTTATTTAAGTTAAGTGCCAACGTGGACACAAGAACAAATGGATATAAACTGGCCATCAACAAGTTTAGGCTTGAAATTAGACAGGTTTCTAACCATCAGAGAAGTGAAGTTCTGGAACAGCCTTCCAAGGGTGGCAGTGGGGGCAAAAACAACCTAACTGGCTACAAGACTGATCTTCATAAGTTTATGGAGGGGATCGTATGATGAGACTGCCTGCAATGGCATGTAGCCGATTTGCAACTGCTAGCAACAAATATCTGCAAGAGCCAGTGATGGGACACTAGATGGGGAGGGCTCTGAGTTACTACAGAGAATTCTTTCCCAGGTGTCTGGCTGCTGGGTCTTGCCCACATGCTCCTGGTCTAACTCATAAGTTATATTTGGGGACAGAATTTTCCCCTGGTCAGATTGGTGAAGACCCTGGAGAGGTTTTGCCTTCCTTTGCATCAGAGGGCGTGGGTCACTTGCACACTTAAAGTATTGTAAATGGTGGAGTCTTTGTAATTTGAAGACTAAATCATGATTTTCTGCAGGAAGTCAGACTAGATGATCATGATGGTCCCTTCTGACCTTAAAGTCTATGAGTCTGTTTGGAAAAGTGTATTCTGGTGAATAAACCATAGTCTCAGGTCTATAGTTGCTTTTTTAACATTAGATACAATTGTATTCCATTGGGTCAGAGATAGTTGTGTATCCAAATCGCCATTCCAAGCAACTCTTAATTCATCAATCTTTGCCAGAGTTCTTTGGGCCAGAAAATCATAAAAGAATACCATTGGCTGAGTAGATCTGGGAAGTTTCCTCCAAAATAATAGAAGTTCTGGAGATTCTGGAACTCATAATGCATCCAGTCCACATACATTTGTATGTAAATGCTTTAACTGGAGCTATTTCCATGCTCCGGAGCAGGGCAAGCCAAATTGTTGCTGAAGATCTAGAAATGATTTAAATTTATCATTGTCAATTAGCTGTAACGCTGTCATAATCCCTTTGTCTATCCAATCCCTCCACATCAAGGTTTTGCCACCGATTTTAAGGATAGGATTGCTCCATGGGACTCTTCCATTCTACATGGAAGAATGGATGGAAGCAGAACTTTCAAGCCAAGTTTGGCTAAGCTTGCCTCGCTGCCATTATATAGGATGTCTTCACTGATTCCCTCTTTAGCTAAATATAGTTTTGAATAAAACTGTTGAAATTGTTTATTAATATCTGATTGTGTTGTATATAATTTATTGCTATCATCGGGAATAGCAGGCATCTTATTTCTGTTAGCCTTTTGCTTAAGGCTGTAATTTTGCCAGCTCTCCCATCAGATTCCCAGTAGTTTTCCATCAAACTGGATAAGGCAAATTCAGACATTTGTTGATTTCATATCTTAAATTTATGAGGCCTCTGAGTTTCTCTGGGGAGGGGTCAGAACCAAAATCTTCATCCAAGGCCTTGATTTCCTTTGCATAAGTATCAATTCTTTGTTCTCTCCATTTCTTTTTAAAGATGACATAAGAAATGATATGGCCTCTGAAGAAGGTTTTAAAGGCTTCCCAAAGTGTGGCGGGTGAGGAAGCAGTGGGGGCAGTTGTTTTTTTTAAAAAAGGTCTAACTCCTGCGGATAGAGCTAACAAATGATGCATCAAACAGCAGAGGGGTAGTTAATTTCCACATTTTGGTTGGGGGATCCGTAGACTGTGGACCTAAAAGACATATGTCTAGGAGCAAAAGCAGATACAACAATAATACCAGTGCTACAATCAGTGACAGAATTGATCAGGTTTGTAACACTAAAAAATAGTCCAATCTCGAATAAGTTGGATGAGCTGCAGAAGAAAACCCTAGTCTCCAGCCATAGGATTACCTAATCTTCACACATTTGGGAAATTGAAATCAGCCATGTATTTATGAAATACCTGGCAAGTATTAGTGTTTTTATATGGAGAAAGAGAAGATTTGCCAAGGACTGGGTCTAGAGTTTCATTAAAGTCCCCAGTTATAATAAAAGGATGGTGGCCCATGTCATTTCTGTTCATAAAAAATTATGAAAAAGTTTGGATCATCCTGGTTTGGCCCATAGAGGTTGACAAAGATGTTTATAGAATTGCTAGTTTCAGCCTCAAGGACAGTAGATCTGCGCTCACTGTCAAACCTTGTGCTCAGAATATTACCATTCAACTTTTTATGTGTTAGTATAGCAACAACCCTCACTTTAGAATGAAAGCAGCTAACCACTCAGAGGCCTAATCAATCTCTATTCAATCTATAAGCTTTACAGTCTGGCACGTGCATCTCCTGGAACATGGCAATGTCTACATTCTCTTTTTTTTTTAAGCACGGAACATTTTTTTTAAATAGGGTTATTAAAACCCTTTATATTTCAGGAGACATATTTAATTATCGGAACCACCATTGTTAAAGTATACCAGATAAAATATAAAGTCGCTTTGGAATAAATGAGAAATTGTCAATGTTCCTGAGCAGCATAAAGTTCTTGCATATCTATACTGCAAAAGTTATATAATCCGGGGTAGAATGTCACTTCCCAACACATATTCTACAGGAGTTGGAAGGAAATTCCCAGTATGGAATGGTAACAGGATGGGGAGAGAAAGACAAACTAAATAAGTGAAAAGACAAAACAGAAAAGATAGTGGAGAGAGAAATTCACATTTGCATCATACAATCAAAAAGAAGAATCTGTTTAAAAATTCAAAAAATACACACTTGACATTCAAAGGGTGTGGCTGGATCACATGAAACTTGGAGATCCTCCCAGCCCCTCGGGCCGCAAACATTACTACTATAGTTATCAACTATTACCAACAGAATCTTGATACATTACATCATAAGGAAGCACCATGTAGTAAAACACTGATAAATATATAATTATACATATATGTGTGTGTATACATATATACTTATTAATCTAATGATAGATTTTACATTAATGCTCCTTTCCTGTTAGTTAAGGCAATAGGAAGTAATTTGATAATAAGCCTTTAACCTTTGAGCCCCAGTGAGAGAGAGGAAAAAAGAAAAGAAAGGGAAATATCTTATCAGTATTAGCTCGGACCTATCAACTTGTTTAGAGCAGCCATATCAGCTCTCAGAGAGCAATACATAAATTCCATGTGGTCAGATCATTTTGTAGATATCACCTTTTGCAAGGGAGGAATTTGCAGATTTGTGAGGTATTTTTCCACCTCCTAAGTGGAACTGAATGATACCATCTTCTTACCATTCTTAATATGGAGTACTGCCAGGTATTTGAGAAAATACTTCAAGTCCATTTTCTTGGCCAATTGTTTCACTTGGTTAAAAGCTGCCCTCATTTCAACCACATCACAAGCATAATCTTGAAATTCTGGCTCTCCCCATAACAGCTCCTTTTTTTCCTCTGAATTTCTGCAATATAAGCTCCTGAGTGGTAAACTACACGAACTTCACAATCAATGCTGTAGGCTGACTTCCTGGAGCTGGCTTGGGGGCAAGGGCCTGGTGTGCCTGTTTGATATCAAAACAGAAATCTATCAGCAGATCCAACAACTTTGTTTGCAGTCTAGGGAAAAAGTCAAAGGGTTTACCTTTCTCTGTTCCCTCAGGAACACCTACAGCCCTGACTTTACATTGTTGTGAGTGGCTTTCTAGATCAATTAGCTTGATCTTAACAGTCTTGATATCACCAGAGTGCTTATAACCTGTAATTTGTTCTCTTTGAAACCATCTTCCACTTCAGAAATTCCCTGTTCTGCTTCACGCATCTGTCGGAATAGAGCTTGTCATGCACTCAGTCATAATGGTCTGTTAGGCGGATACTGCAGATTTAATTTCACAGGATCTGTGGCCACCTATTGTATTACAGCCATCAGCTGCATTCCACCAGGCTCAGGCACCATTTTGTTTGTAGAAGGCGAAGAGGCAGAATTTCTCTATTTTGTCACTGCCTTCAGATTTGGAGAGGAAGATACAGAGCTAGAGGGCATCTTAGAGGTTTCAGTAGTTGGGCACAATATTTCTTGGTGTTGAATGGTGGGTTTTAAGGGAAGATGGTTAGAATTCTTAATGGGCTGCTTCAGAGTTCAAGCAATCTGCAACCATCTCTGCCACAGCGACTTCTGGTGTCCTCTTGATGGGTTTTCTAACAAATGAATTGTTAAAGTCTAAGGAAATCTAACCATTCTATAACAATTCCTAGACTCTAAAGTCTAGAAGGGATCACTGTGATTATCTAGTCTGACATCCTGTATAGCACAGGCCGTAGGACTTCCCCAAAATAATTCCTATTTGAATTAAAGCATATCTTTTAGAAAAACATTAAATCTTGATTTAAAAGTTGCCAGTGATGAAGAATTCACCACAATCATAGAATCATAGGACTGGAAGGGACCTCGAGAGGGCATCTAGTCCAGTCCCCTGAATTCATGGCAGGACTAAGTATTATCTAGCCCATTCCTAACTTGCTCTTAAAAATCTCTAATGGTGGAGATTCCACAACTTCCCTAGGCAATTTATTGCAGTGCTTAACCACCCTGACAGTTAGGAAGATTTTCCTAATGTCCAACCTAAACCTCCTTTGCTGCAATTTAAGCCCATTGCTTCTTGAGGTTAAGAAGAACAATTCTTCTCCCTCCTCCTTGTAACAACCTTTTATGTGCTTGAAAACTGTTATCATGTCCCCTCTCAGTCGTCTCAAGAATAAACAAACCCAATTTCTTCAATCTTCCCTCATAGGTCATGATTTCTAGACATTGAATCATTTTTGTTGCTCTTCTCTGGACGTTTTCCAATTTGTTCACTTCTTTCCTGAAATGTGGCATCCAGAACTGGACACAGAACTCCCGTTGAAGCCTAATCAGCTCAGAAGAATCAGCAGAAGAATTACTTCTTGTGTCTTGCTTACAACACTATTGCTAATACATCCCAGAATGATGTTCACTTTTTTTGCAACAGTGTTACACTGTTGACTCATATTTAGCTTGTGGTCCACTATGATCCCCAGATCCCTTTCCCAATACTCCTTCCTAGGCAGTCATTTCCCATTTTGTATGTGTGCAACTGATTGTTCTTTCCTAAATGAAGTACTTTGCATTTGTCCTTATTGAATTTCATCCTATTTACTTCAGACCATTTCTCCAGTTTGCCCAGATCATTTTGAATTTTAATCCTATACTCCAAAGCACTTGCAAACCCTCCCAGCTTGGTATCATCCGCAAATTTTATAAGTGCACTCTCTATGCCATTATCTAAATCATTGATGAAGATATTGAACAAAACCAGACCCAGAACTGATCCCTGCAGGACCCCATTCATTATGCCCTTTCAACATGACTGTGAACCATTGATAACTACTCTCTGGGAACGGTTTTCCAACCAGTTTTGCACTCATCTTATAGCAGCTCCATCTAGGTTGCATTTCCCTAGTTTGTTTAAAAGGTCTAAAAGGTCATGAGAGACAGTATCAAAAGCTTTACTAAAGTCAAAATGTACCACAACAATCCATGGGTCTGTCGGCTGAAGCTTCTTCAAACTGTAAACTAAGAAACTGCTTCTTTTTTTCTTGGTCTCTTCTGCATTCAGAGAAACAGGGCTTTGTATATTCATTGTAAACAAATGAGATTTCAACAAAGAAAATACCAAGACTTGATCAATTTCTACTTCCAACCGGAACATCTCCAGGGCCCCAAAATGTGACTAGCCACTTGGGTAAAAAAAAGGGGCAACAATACCTTTGTCTGCTAGGTTTCAGAGCCCATTATCAAATACTTGTTCCCCATGTAGGTGCCGAACATATAAACTGTGATCAAGTCACCCGTTATCCTTCTTTTTGTTATGCTAAATAGATTGGGCTCCTGGAGGCTTTCACTATAAAGCATGTCTTCTAATCCTTTAATCATTCTTATGGGTCTTTTCTGAACCCTCTCCAATTTCTCAACATCCTTCTTGAATTGTGGATACCAGAACTAGACACAGTATTCCAGTAGCAGTCATACTAAGGTTAAATAGAGGCAACATAATCTGTCTACTCCTACTCAAGGTTCCCCTGTTTATGCATGTAAGGCTTTGTCTACACTGGCAAGTGAAAGACAAAACTTTTGTTGTTCAGAGGTGTTAAAAAAATACCCTCCCAAAAGTCAAAAGTTTTGTCGATGACAAGCACTGGTGTGAACAGCACTTTGTCAGCAGGAGCGCTCTTCTGCTGACAACGCTAACGCCACTCGTTGGGGATGGAAGTTTTTTGTTGGTAGGAGAGCTCTCTCCTGCTGACATACTGCAGCTACACTACGCACCTTTTAGCAGCATGGTTGTAGCAGCACAACCGTGTCACTAAAAACTGCATAGTGTAAACATAGCCTAAGGCTTGCATTAGCCCTTTTAGCCATATCAGTACTGGGAGCTCATGCTCAGCTGATTATCCACCGTGAGCCTCAAGTCTTTTTCAGAGTCTATTGCTTCCCAGGATAGATTCCCCCCATTGTGTAAGTATGGCCTACATTCTATTACTTTATGTTGGCCATATTGCAATGCACGTTTGCTTATGCACAAATTACAGAGCAATCCAGATTGCTTGGTATCAATGACCTATACACTTAATCATTTACTGCTTCTCCAATTTCTGTGTCATCTGCAAACTTTATCAATAATGATTTCATAGTTTCTTTCAGTGATTTCATGGTTTCTTTCTTTCATTGATAAAAAAAGTTAAATAACAAGAATCACTCCCTGCAGGACCCCACTAGAAACATACCATGATTTCCTGTTTACAATTTCATTTTGAGACCTCTCATTTATAATACATTTAATGTGTGCCATGTTAATTTTGCATTGATTCACTTTCTCAATCAAAATGCCGTGCAGTACCAACTCAAATGCCTTACAGAAGTCCATGAATATTACATTAACACGATTACCTTTATCAACCCAACTTGTACTCTCATAAAACAGATAGTGTTAGGATTACTTCTCCACAAACCCATGCTAATTGACATTAATTATATCACACTCTAATTCTCTGTTGACCAAGTTCTGTATCAGCCTCTTCATTATCTTGCCTGGGATCAATGACAGGCTTACAGGCCTATAATTACCCAGGTCAACCTCTTTATCCTTTTTAAATATTGGCATATATTAGCTTTTTTCCAGTCTTCTGGAACCTCCCTCAGCATTGAGTCATTTAAAATTAATATTAATGATGGAGCAAGTGCCTGGGACAGCTCTTCTAAAACTCTTGGATGCAAGTTATCAGACCTGCTGATTTACAAAAAGTCTAATTTTAGTAGCTTTTGTTTAACATCCTCTTGAGTTACTATTGGAGTGGAAAGTGTTTCATCATCTATAGGACCCCATCATCTGTCTAGCCTTTTCCACAAGTACTAGACAGAAATATTTATTGAACACTTCTACCTTTTCTGCAGCTATTGACAATTCTACCATTCCTGTCTAGTAATGGACCAGTACATTTGTTAGTATTATTTTTATTTTGAATATATTTTTAAAACTCTTTGTCCTTAATTCTACTGGCGATAGATTTCTCCATGTGGCCTTTTCCCCCCTTAGCAATTTTCTGCAATTCCTAGCTTCTGATTTATATTCATTACTATCACCTTACCTTTTCTTCCATTTGTTCTATATTTTGTATAGATGCCTTCACCTCCCCTCTAAGTTAGGTTTTTTTTTTAGCCAAGTGTAGCTTCCTCTCTCAGTTGTGGCTTTTTGGGCATCTAATAAGGTGTTCTTAAACAGGTCCCAATTATCGTTCATATTTTTGTTTAAATTTCTCCTTCCATCATAATTGTTTTCAGGTTTGTGAAAATGGCCTTTGAAAACAGCAAATATATATATAAAGTACAACCAATTTGTACTTTATTCTGTTTGCACATAACAAGTGTGATCAAGTAATGATCACTTGTACCTAAGCTTCCACTAAATTTTATTTCCATGATCAATTCCTCTTTATCTGTCAAGATGAGGTCTAACATAGAACTCACTCATTATCATGTCATCATCTGACCTAAAGAAAAAAAAAGCACAAAATCGTAAGTTAAGAGATAATAATGAGGAAAGCTAAAAGAATTATGAAGAAATCTAAAAAGATTTGGGGTAATGGAGCAATTGTCAATCTTCCATATTTTCTTACGACTATCTTGGTTCAAAGCACAACTACAGGACCTAGGCACCACCTCAGCGTGCATAAATAGAAGAGCTCATGTTAATAATACATTTCAGTCTACTTTATGATGAGCCTGCAACATCATTCTCTTTTATCATGCGATCATGATATTATTTCTACAGAACCCCTGTTTAATTCAAGGCCCAATTTTATTCCCAATGAACACACTGGCCAAATGTCACATGTTGTATGTAGCACTCAAGCATTTGGCAGATCTATCACACTTACCTGCATCTCAGATAAAACGTCAGTCCTTGTCTACATGGGAAAGGTTTTTTTTGGTATAACTTTTTCTGCTATAACTATACTGAAAGTGCATATCCACACTGCTTTATTTATGCCAGCTTAAGCTACTTCCATTGTGAGATGGTAAGACATTTTCCATGTCATTTCCGTCTTATATAGGACCCCAGGCTGTAACAATGTGGGGTGGATGGGTGGGACGAGGGGTAGGTTAATAATTGCACCTTTGAAAGCCATCCTTACATTGACAAATTTTGCCCCCAGGACATGTCTCCAAGACATAGAGAAGGGTCCTGCTCAAAAAGGCAATGGACAAACTGGGAAGATATGCAGCACTGCTATTTACCAGGATATCACCCTCTGAGTCAGTGCAGGAGTTGAAGGTAACCACCAGCTGTATGGATGACCCTAAGAAGGCCACATTGTCTTGCAATGTGAATGCCATATAGTCTAATTTATAATACCTGATGATCAGCACAAAGCGCAGTACAAAATTAATAGACTGTTGCATTAATTCACACCCATTTTGCTGTGAAGGGATTAGCAATGCTGTGCACTGCAACAAAAGAGAGTTTGATGGAAATTAACCATGTGTAGCCACAAATGCCTTATAATCTCTATGCACTGTGAAGTGTTTCGGGAGCCACTCTGGGCCATTTAGCTCACCTTCCAGTGAATGTCTGAAAACGTGAAGGTAACTAAAAGATCTGGGCATTAATCAAAACAGTGATCCAAAGTTTTCTATTGTTATTTCGCTGTCTGTGTCTGCTGCTACGATAAAAAACGCCTGCCATGCAACATGTTTGATTTTTTTAGCTCTGGTTGTGCTCCCATCTTGAGCAAGGGGGCCAGGGACAGTCAACCAAGAGGGAGAGGGAGCCTCAAGCAGCACAGGAAGGCAAGATTTTAGGCAAATAACTTTTTGCCCAAATGTTTCAGCTTGGTCAGCATTTTGAGCATGCTAGGAAGGAGAGGGTGACAAAAGCTGAACAAATAAGAGAATGAAGGTTACTGCCCAGAGACAGACATGTCTGTCAATTCATGTAGTGACACCTGAGCAACGTGGCACTGCCCAGCCAGAACCTGGAGCAAAGTTATTTAAATCCCCCTATACAGTCAGTACCCAGATGGTTTATTGGAATACAGCACATAATACTAACTGGTAGAAGTTCCTCAGCAGCGCTGCCAGGCTGGCTATATGCCTGGATCTCAGGGGCCATCTCCGGCACCCTCTGTACCTGCCTTAGCATTGGGCATGGCAAAAAGATGTTACAGGGGGCATCCCTCCCCCATGAAATACCCTTTGGTCAACATGCCCAAGGCTGGGAGCCTGACAGTGTTGTTGGCTTCAGAGATTTTATTTTGAGTCTCATAATATTTGCTGTTTTTCTTTAAGCTTCTGCTCCTGGGAATCATGTGAGTATATAAGAACCTGTGTTTTTATATTAAAAAAGTCCTCATGGTTGCAGAGAAGAGCTTGAAAACATGAACCATAAAGGCTCAAAACCAAGAAGGCAAATAAAAAGAAATAGTTAACAAGGCATTTGCCTACACACAGGCACAAATAAGCAATATAGAACAGATCCTGGCATTGAAACAATGGTGTAGTACTTTGAAGAGGTTCAACATAATACTATGAGTTTTTAATAACATTAATTAAACGCTTTCTGTATTCTGTAAGCTATTCTTCTCTCTTTCCTATTTTTGCAGTTATCGATCTTGACTTTGTTTTCCTGCAAGTCTGAACTGTGACTTGGCAGCACACGATTGGCAAGGTGAGGGCATTTTTAATGCTGATATTAGATGCTAGGTGAAATGCACACTGAAAGGAGACTCCATTGCCCTGGGTTACATAAATGCTACCTCCAGTTTAAATGGAAGTGGTGGCTGCTTGTCTTTTAACTTCTTTTACACTTCAGTAGAAAATACAATAACAAGCAAGTAAATGCAGCATCCAGACCCACATTCTTGGTCTCTTCCCTCTGGCCCTGTTTCATGGCTTGCAGCATCTGTTCAGAGACATATGGATTTGCTGTAGCATTCATTGTGTTCAAAGGGCTAAATGAATTGCAGGGGCAGGCAACTATGACAAGCCTGAAGTGCAAAATGCTGCAGGTCATTTATTCTATGGCTTTGGGACTATGGGCAGCTATGTGTTAACATCAGAATGTTTCTATTTTTAACTTCAGAACTTCTATAATATTATAGGATTCCTATTTACAATGAACTCCTTAATAATACAAATAAATGTAAGTTCTCTGCACATTGCACTCCTTATTTTTAAGAGGTAAGAGTAGTCTTTTTTTCAGATTAGTTATTTTTTAAAAGCTCTTACTATTTTCAGTTAAAATTGTTTACCCTTCAAGGAAACGCTTGGCTCTAACCCCAACTTAGATTAACATACAACCCCCACCAGAGCTCATTTATGTTAATAACTATCATTAGTGAATTTATATGATAAGCAATAAAACATTCCCCATGTTAAAAGCTTTTAGTAGGATTTTTTTAAAACACTGTGACCTAAAGATAATTTAGACAGTATTAACAAATCCTTTCTGGCCCTGTTCTCTGATACCATATTAATTTTTAAATGTCACATGTATTTATTTGGTATCAAAGTGCTGAACCTCAGAATATTTTAATCTAGTTCTAGAAGTAGTAACTTTTGCCCACTGTTCTTCTTTCTTACCACTTCCCTATATGGGGTCAATTACTTTTATAGCCTTCTTCCAAAACTCATGATTGTACACCTGGCTGTCGTGCAATTTGGCCTCTCTAAAGTCTGCTGACATCCAGTACATGTACCAAGTCTTTGACATCCACCTTGCTCATTTTCCGTCATTGAGCATTGCAAGGGCCATTCTACCAGTATAAGTATCAGATCTCTGCTGGACACTTGTGCTCACTATGGTTCTATATTCTGGTCATAGACTAACTACATTCTACTCTGAGTTCTAAATGCATCAATTCAGCAAGAAAGTCTTAAAAGAAGTATAGATTTTTGTTATATTGTTTGTGGTATCTTTTTACAAAAGCCCACTAGCTTCATTGACAGAGTCAAAATATGACCTAAGTCTTTTCTCACAAGTCTGTCCCTTTTTTATTTCAATGTTTCATAACAATAATGCTTCAGTACTCTTATAAAAAAATCATATAATCTCAGTGCCAGCAGCCCTACACTCACAAGACACCTTACAACATTTCAGTATGCATACACCATAGAATGGAAAACCATTGTGCATTTCCTTGAAATTAGAATTAACAAATAGGACCTGATTCTTCAGCTACTCCATTAATAAGTTTGGGACATGGACAAAGGGGTGGGGGGCAAAGATGGCTTATACTCCTTGTATTCTGGATCAATCCAGAGTCTTACCCAGCCCTTACAGCAAGTTAGAGCAGCCTTGGGTATAAACTGCATTCCATGGCCCTGGGAAAGTCAATAGTCTGACCATACCCCTTATCCACCTGTACGCCAGGGACTGGAAGTAGGGCCAGTAAATTTGCCTTTACTAACAATTCTGCATTAGCCATGTAGGCTCTTTGTATAAGGGATCCTCTCAGGGGGTCATTTTACCCACTTTAAGTCACCTTTAGGCTGCCTGAATGGCATAAAGAGGCCTTAATGTAACTCAGAATCAAGTCAATGATTATGTGTCTGGCCCAATAGAGTGAGTCTGCTAGAAGCCCCTTGTGGCATTACACCCCATATTCTTCATAGTAGTAATATTATGATATGATTATGGCATACCTATGATGTATTTTGGGCAAGATAAAGAATGTGAGATATCATTGAAAAGGTTATGATTTTCTGAATATGCATGTATCATTTTGGTATCTGAAGTTAGGAATATTGTCTATGCATCTATTACAAATGTGTTTACACCTGGGGAATGGACACTAGACAGAATGCAATCAGTCTAGATGGCTGGCTAGGAAGGACCACGAGGGAAAACAACAGGTCTTAGAAGATGCTAATCTCCCATCAGGGAGCCTTCCTGAGGATGATACAAACAGCCTTCCAGTCATGGCTGCTATAGCCATACAGAGACATGTGACCAAGTCACCTGATACTGGACTCCATCACAGAATATTAGTGTTTTTCCACTGAAAGGTGTGGGAACTAAAACTGGGAGACAAAGGGCTCCTGCCATCTGCAAAAGCTATTTAAGGCAGGGAGTGACATCATCGTGGTTGATTCTTCATTGACTCCCCGCCCAAGAAAGAAGACTGCTGGAAACATCTGAGAAACAAAAGACTGAACTACGGGAGAAAGGCTGAACCCAGGCTAGAAGGTTTTCTAACCTGTGAAAGGAATACCTAGAGTTTTAAGCTGCAAGCAAGTATAGCTTGCCCTCAAGAATCTCTGCAAACTGCCTACAACAACATTTAGGGTAAGAATTTGCTACTTATGTCCAATTTCTTTAGTATATTAAGCTTAAATTGCATTTTGTTTTATTTGCTAGGTAATCTGCTTTGATCTGTTTGCTATCCCTTATAATCACTTAAAATCTATCTTTTGTAGTTAATAAACTTGTTTTTGTTTTGTCTAAAACCAGTGTGTGGAAATCATAACCGGAAGGCAGAAAGCTGTTGCATATATTCCTCCACATTGAGGGAGGGGGTGAATTTCATGATCTTGCACTGTACAATTCCTTGTGCAACGCAAGACACTATAATTTTGGGTTTACGCCCCAGAGGGGAGTGCGTCTTAGGAACTGGGGTGTGCTGTTCCTTCCCATGCAGAGCTGATCTCAGTATCTGTGTGTGTAGCTGCAGCTGGGTGTGTCCCTACTGGTATAGTGCAATCTGAAGCATGGTATAGTGCTGGTATAGTGCAATCTGAAGCATGGGGGAAGGCTTGGCAGGCTGAACAGCAATGCAGAGAGAGGGAGCCCAGGCTGGTGGGTCAGGCGGGCTCAGTGGTACCCCAGTTCCAAGTGGCACCCCGGGGAAACCTGTCACACCCATGATCTTCTTAAGTTAACGTTTGTAGCAGGTTCACACCCAAGAGTTTATTCAACAGTACCCAACAATGCAGTACTGCAATGAAAGAACATTCTTCATGCTAAGAAGAATGCTAAGAAACTATTTAAAAAACCCCCTCTTTCATTTGACTTCTTATTAAAGTTTAAGAAATTTAATAAACTTTTAACCTGTTAAACATCACTGTGGAGTTGGGTAGAACAGTTATTATTCAGAGAGCATTTCATAACTAGAGCTGACCGAACAACTTTTTTTGGAAAAAATTTTCAAATTAAAAAAAAGGTTCTTTCAAAATGTTTCAACTGTTTGTGGGAAAATTTCAAAACAATTCACTTTAGATATTTTATTTTAACTGACGTTTTTATTTTGAGTTGTTTTTGAAAACTGAAAAATTCTAGATTTTGGTCTTTATTTCTCCTTTCTCTTCCTTTTCCTTCCACCTACGCCCCAACCTCCACAGAGCACAATAGAGTGAATGATATCTAGGGACTTTCCCTTCCCCACTTTTTCCTCTATCTTTTATTCTACTCTGACTTTTCAAAATCTGTCCCACTTTGAAAAAGTTAGTGCGACAAAAGAAAAAATGAAGCTCTATAACTCTGATTTAGTTTATAGTTTCCCATTAAAAATAATGTTTTTTAAATCAAAAGCAATATTTTCCCACAACAAAATTTGATTTAAACCTCTTTTTTGGGAGGGGAGGAATTTTTCCGCTGAAACTATTCATAACTTTGAAGTACTGTTAACAAATGCTCTGGCACTCGTCTTTTCCGATTTATATTCATTCAGAATAGTTAGTAAATCAGAACTCTGGTAGTGTATGGAATGGAATCTAAGACATTAAACTAATAATTCTAACAGAATGCTTATGAAAAATGCATGCAATACTATAAAAAGACCTATATAGTTAATTAAAACCACAATTTTTATGTCAGTGGCTGGGTAATAATTAGATACCCAAGGATCATTATTGTTTTAATCCTCTGTAGTAATCACATTTTTAAAAGATCAAATCAGGGCAGAAAGAATGAAAATTGAACATTTAGATACTAATTGTATTAGGCAAACAGAGGTAGAATAGCTTCTTCCTTTACACACAATTGCTGAGGACTTGACTTAGTGATTCTTGACGTGGATAGATTAGGAAAAGAAAAACCATTTAAAGGACAAGTGCTCAGAAACTGTATTTCCTGAGCAGTTCCTTCACACATTAATTCCTTCTATGCTGCCTTTAGTTAGTCCCAGATTTTTAAGACTCTCCTGTATTGTAGTTTGCACATTCTATTACTCCCAGAAAATATGTTGAATCTTCCATGATTGAAGTATCCTGGGCACAGTGCAATGCTGGAATTGTATTTAAAATTCCTTATATGATAAAAGGCAATTACACCTGCCAGTTCAGGGGGAGTCTCAAAGGCACAGATGGCAGGTATGAAAGGAGCTAAGCACCTGTCATAGGGTGAACTCACGGCCAGACTGCCACCTTGTAGACACAGTGTTTCAGAGGTTCTTCTGCTCTAGCACTGCCTGTTGTCTGTCATCTGATGCCACAGCAGTCTGCAGCTTCCGTGGTGTAGCCCTCTGGCCAGCTCACCTTCTGGTTCAGTCTTCTTCCAGGGTAACAGAAAAATCCAAAGTTTAATGGTCCTTATGCCAGGCCTTCAGCCCCTATCAGGGACTCATAAGTCTCTACCTCTTTTAATCCAGAGATTTGTATTCCCCTTCTTGCTGGGTGAGGTCTAGGGGAACCCAAGCCTAGCTTCTCCTCTAGGTTCCAGACCAGGAACCCTGTGTTAGGCAGCTAATGACTGCGCCTTACAATCCCTTGGGCACTTCTTGGACGGCTCCCACCTTTTCCATCTTTGTCCACATCTCTCACAGGGCTGTGGACTCCACTCTCCCACCCTGGAGTTCTCCCTCCGCAGCTTCTTGCTAACAAGCTACTAAGGTACTTTCTCAACACCACTCTCAGCTTCTCTAGCAACAGCCCTTCTCTAACTGAGCTGCAGCTTTTATGCCAGTGCTGTTAATTGGCTGCTTAGGGTATGTCTACACAGCAATAAAAGATCTGCGGCATGGCTGCAGCTGGACCAGGCTCACAGGAGCTCAGGCTCTGGGCTAAAAATTGTTGTATAGACATTTGGGCCTGGGCTGGAGCCCAAGCTCTGGGACCATCCACCCTTGCAGGGTTGTCCCAGAGCTTGGGCTCCAGCCCAAGCTCAAATATCTACACTGCAGTTTTTCAGCCCCACAGCCCAAGTCCCACAAGTCTAAGCCAGTTGACTTGGGGCAGCATCAGGTTTTGTATCCCTTTGTGGACCTATCCTTAGTCTCAGCTGGAGCAGTAATTGGTCCATCTATTAATTCTTTCCTGGCTGTCACAGTGTGTGGTCTATGCACCCCATCAGAACGCCATTTGTGCCTTTGAGAATCTCTCGCTAAACAAATTACATGGCAGAAACACTGTGATATATTATATTTGCCTTCTCACAGGTTTAGTTAATCAACTTTTATTACAGAGAATGGAATATGAATTCTGAAGTACTTTCCTGAATTAGGTAAAGAAGTTTGTTTAAAACTCCACTGCTTGAGTGTGCCCATTAGGCAGTTCCACAGTCTAAGCAAGCTCATTTCTTGGTATCGAGTCTGAATTTTAATTTGCTTCATTTGTTCCCATTACGCCTACTTATTCCTCTCAAATCACGCTAGACAATTCATCTTCCTCCTTAGTGTTTACCCTCTTCCAAGTGTTTATAGACCTTTTGATATCCCCCCTTAGTCTTTGTCTGGACAAGCGATACATATTTAAAATTCTTTTATATTGTTCCTCATAAGTCAATCCCACCAGCCCCTAATCATTTTTATTGCTCTTTTCTGAATTATCGTGTCACCTTTGGAGACTTGCTGGTACTGGAGTGCCAGAATGGAATGCAATATTTTAGGTGCAGCCTCCCTGGTACTGCACAGAAGAGGAATTATCACCTCCCTGCTCTGTGACAATATGACTCTTCTTGTGCAGCCCTCTGTAGAATCACACAGGCTTTCCTTCCTCCCCCAGATTATAAAGGGTTAGGTACATTTACAAGTATGCAATCAGCCCAAAGAAGAGGAGCTGCAGCTCTAAAGAAAAACAGAAAGAACTGATGGAGAGATGAGAGGGGAAGGGAAGAAAAGCAGAAGTGAAGGAGAGGAGGGGTGTTCAGTGAATGAACAGCAGGTATAACATGAAAGTGTCATATGGAGGGTCACAGTGGTTAACAGTGGATCACTGATCATACATGAAAAGGAAGAGAGGCCTTACTCTCCAGTGTCTTACTCCTTGTAAACGTGTGTACTCCGTTATATTTGTGGCTGTAAAACATAATTTTTCTTCTCTTAGGAATGTGCACTATTTTACTTGGTGTTGAAATAAAATTTGCTAGACAGTAATCGAGATTCACTTGTGTACTCCTTGTAAACTTTTACAAGTTTTACGTCCACATTGCAAAAGTGTAAGTAACTACACAAGGTGCAAGACAGTGGAGAATCATGCCTCATATGTTTTCAATTTCTTCCAATCTGTTCAGTCTTTTGTATGCCACCCTTTTCAAATCATTCAAATCACAAAGTTCACAGTCTAGTCCTCTATGCTTCAGATGTTGAGGCCCTGTAATTCTGCAGAACTTGGTTCTTAGCCAAGTTAGCCATTATGAAACCAGGGCAGAGTCAGCTTCTTTGCATTAAATGAGGTCCAGAGACCTTGGAATTACACAACAATGAATAGCTGTGCTTTGAGTGGGACTATCATTTGAAATATGAGGAAACAGGGCCCAAATTCAGTGCTGCACTAAGTTTCTACAGGGAAGGGGAGCCAACTGGGAGCCTGCTGAGTCTCCCTGATTCTCACAGTAAAACTGCTCCCTGTAGACGCCTGGATACTGCTTTAAATTATGGCAGCTTTCAACAATCCCAAAGGAACCACACACCAGCTAGTTGGATCATGCTGTGCTCCAATCAGGCATCGTCCCCACTCACTACACTGAATCCAGGACAGGGCATAGCACAGGAGACAGGCATTTCAGCCATGACAGCTGAGAGCTCCCTCATGCCAGGAAAAATCACAGCTGGCCAGATCCAGCTGCTCTCCAACCCTTAGCTACACCTTGTCACAATGTTTAAAAGTAGGTACCTTGATAACAGCTTTCCAGTCTTCCATTCCTCGGTTCTATTCACATCATCAGTATCTGCTATTTCACATTTCCTTTCCTTAATAACTCTCTGATTAATACTTCCTATCTGATAGCCAGATTCTGCTACCCTTACACAGTGTTTAATCCTTACCCAATGAATCATCCCATTACTTAACCACTGCAGAACAATGGGAGCAGAAAGAGACAAGAGGCAGGGAATCCCATGAAATTTAGGAGCTCACTATGGCCCATCTCCCCAGTCTCTGTTTTTGCCTATTCCCCTAGGTTCTGTGCTTGATTCATGCTCTCATTTGCAGCTTTCCCTCCCTGTTGGCTTTTTAAAGTCCACAGGACTACTGCAGATTTTAAAGAGACAAAAATGGGACCAGGATGAAGAATCAAGATATAGAATGTGTGAAATCACGAAAAGGTAGGGAGTATTGGGTAGGAGGGGCAGATGATTTGTGTACAATGGGGCCAGAGAAAACTAATGGAATTTAGGAGCTTTGCAAGCATTCGTTAGTGAGGGGTAAGGAAAACCCTGAGGAGTTTAGGATTAATTGTATCAAGGTAATTAGCATCCAGCTGCCTGTGTAGATGTGCTGTGACTGGAAAAACTTCATTGTCTAAACTGTTCGTTGTTACAAGCGTCTGGAAGAGTCTCCTCCTCCTTTGCAGTCACCAAAATAAATCAGTCTAAAAAGCAAGCCTTTATCATACACGACTTTTCCAATCATGCCCCCAATGATTCTGGGGTAGCCAAAGCAACTATAGCAGTTTAAAAAAAAATCACCCAGTATTATGTATTTGTAGATTTTTGCAACTGTCTTAACCTCAAACATACTAATGTCCTAAATCTCAGATCTGATCTGCAAACCTACTCCTTGTATTTTTCTGCTATTTACAATTAGTAATCAATAGATTCCATTGGTTTATTTCTATAACAGGTACTCTTCATTGTTTTCCCTGATGGATGCCTGCAAATCGAAGGGAAAAATACTTAATTTTGGTGAAAAAATCTGTTAAATAAACTAAGGAAATAAGATCACAAAATTGGTCTGAAATCAACAAGATGAAATTCAGCAAAGACAAGTGCAAAATACTACACTTAGGGAGGAAAAATCCAATGCACAAATACAAATAACTGGTTGGTGGCAGTACTGCTGAAAAGGATCTAGAGTAGGGGTCTCAAACTCAGTTTACCTTAGGGCCAGTGCCAGTCCTCAAATCCTCCCAGTGGGCCAATAATGTCACTCATGCCGCCCAGAACCAGCCCCCCAAAAACTCTGCCCCCCACCTGCCTAAGGCTCTGGGAGGGAGTTTAGGTGGGGGAGGAGGTCTGGAGTAGGGGATTGGGGTGCAGGCTCTGTGAGGGAGTTTGAGTGCAGAAGGGTGAGAGGTTGGGCTCTGGGATGGAGTTTGGGTACTGGGTGCAGGCTCTGGGCTGGAGCAGGGGATGTGGATGCAGAAGGAGGGGGTGGGGTTGCACGCTCTAGGCGGGGGGAGGGGTGCAGGCTCTGGGAGGGAGTTTGGGGGTGGAAGGTGGTATGTGGGGAGGGGGTGGAGGTGCAGGCTCTGGGAGGGGGTATGTGGGGAGAGGGTGGGGGTGCAGGCTCAGGGAGGGGGTCAGGGGGTGCAGTGCTTACCTGGGGCTTCAAGGCAGGGCAGGCCGGGGGGCCTCCGCGCGCTGCTGCCCCCAGGCACCACCCCCACAACTTCCCATTGGCCTCAGGGGTGCTCGGGGCGGGAGCAGCATGAGGAGACACAGCCCTACGCCGTCCCAGGGAGGGGCCGGCAGATTCGTGGAGTGAGCAGGCAGACACCGCTCAGCTCCGCTGCACTGTCGGGGCCCTGGGCCACTGTAAATTGCCTTGGGGTGGGGGGAGCGCCCCGGGGGCAGCAGGTGGGGCCAAGGGAGAGACCCGGCCCCAAAATGGCTGGAGCCCCGTGGGCCACATTGGGAGGTTCGTGGGCCACAGATGGCCTGCGGGCCAGGAATTTGAGACCCCTGGTCTAGGGGTTATAATGGGTCAAAAACTGTATATAAGTCAACAATGTGATGCAGTTTGCAGGCTAACAATGTTTAATAGGAGTGTTGCATAAAGACAAAGGAGGTAGTTGTCGTGCCCCACTCAGCACTGGTGAGTCCGCAGCTGGAGGTCTTAAGAAACGTGGACAACCTGCAGAGAATCCAGAGAAGAGCAACAAAAATTATAAAATGTAACCTATAAGGAAAGGTTAAAAAAACTGGACATGTTTAGCCTTATGAAATAAAGACTAAGGGGCAACCTGGTAACAAGCTTCAAATATTGGAAGGACTGTTATAAAGAGGATGGTGATCAGTTGTTCTCCATATCCACAGAAGCTAGGACAAGAAAAAGTTGGCTTAACCTGCAACAAGCAAGATTTTGGCTAGATATTAGGAAAAATTTTATACCTGTAAGGGCAGTTAAGTCCTGAAATAGGTTACCAAGGAAGGTTGTGGAATCCCCATAACTAGACTACATGGCCTCTCCAGATCCCTTCCAGCCACCCTACATTTCTATGTTTCTATAAATGACCTGAAATGCAGGAAATCTCTTCTCGACCACACTGAAGTTCAACTGTCTAATCACATGCTTACTTTTTTGGACAAGGGATGAGGTAGGAAATAAAATGAGGAGCAAGTCCTAATAAACCTTGTATAGTACTCTTGTTCACAACATTATTATTCTAAAACTTGTAATTTGTCAAATTTGCAGTAGTAATAATCACCTATCCTGGGTTAGCTTTGGCCAGTGTCAATTCTGGGATCATTACTGTGATCTCCATAAAGCCAGTAGATACACAGACAAACATACTGACTTAAAGGACAGAACTTTAGAAAACTTTTTAAATTCTGTAAGTAGTTTTTCTCTCTCCTTGCCACACAAGTTGTCATTCAAGTGGTTGACAGAAAACCGAGTAAATAATTCCCTGCACTCTGCTTTCATTAACACAACATAAATACTTCAAGAGCCAGAAGCTAAATCAACTAGATTATGTATCTTTTAGGACAAAACCCTTCTCCATTCTTTTTTGTTTCTGTATTTTTTACTTTTCAGTTTGTTTTATGTTGCATTACAAATTTTTTTGAAGTGATTTGTGTTTTGGTGACTGCATTCATAACGCTTCCGTAAGGACAAAAAAATTGCTGCTAGTTTGAACCATTTTTACTCTCATAAAACTGCCTCTATATTCCCCAGGCACCACCCCAAGCACAGATATTGTTATCTGCCTACATAAAGTGACTGTCTCCATATTATCACAGTTTGCAATTTGATTGATACTACCTTTTACACAGCAGTCACAGAAGGACAGACCAAGGAAAAAGTACTTCTATCCCATTCTCACTAGCAAATTTACATATACAATGTATTCTTTTGAAATTTTTAGTTTATAATTCTCTTGAGCATGAAGTTACATTACATTAGATCTAAAAGTCACTGATATTTCAATCAAAAGTACTTATGCTCAAATAAATTTATTAGTCTCTAAGGTGCCACAAGTCCTCCTGGTCTTTTTGCGGATACAGACTCAGGGCCGGCTCTAGGTTTTTTGCTGCCCCAAGCACCAAAAAAACAAACAAAAAAAAGCTGGAGTGCTGCTGAAGCAGTGCCCCCGAAGCTCAAAAAAAGGGGGGCCAGAGTGCTGCCCCTGGAAAAGTGCCACCCCAAGCATGTGCTTTATTTGCTGGTGCCTAGAGCCGGCACTGTACAGACTAACATGGCTGCTACTCTGAAACCTGATATTTCAATCATGTTTGAGCTTCAATTTTGTTCATTTTAATCAAACATAAGTTTATAAATAATCAGCAGAATGTTCCCCAAAGCCACCTGTCCTAGAAATCAGTTGGTATGGGAATAGATATTTTAGAATAAAATATCAGCCTAAATTTAAGTGCAAAATCATCATCATCAAAAATGATGAACCGCAATCTCCTTAAGTGTGCCCTAATCACCTGTTCTCTGCAAAGGTGGGCCGGCTCCAGAGCACAGTAGCTATTTCTCAGGTCTTGACAAACACACTCACTTTTTGTCCCCAAGCATTACTGCACTGAAAGTTGTGTAAAAAGAAAAGGAGGACTTGTGACACCTTAGAGACTAAAAAATTTATTGGAACATAAGCTTTCGTGAGCTACAGCTCACTTCATCGGGTTCATACAGTGGAAAATATAGTGGGGAGATTTTATATACACAGAGAACATGAAACAATGGGTGTTACCATACAGACTGTAACAAGACTGATCAGGAAAGGTGAGCTATTACCAGCAGGAGAGCTGGAGGGGGGAACTTTTGTCGTGATAATTAAGGTGGGCCATTTCCAGCAGTTGATAAGAACGGGGGGGGGAGTGGGGGGGAATAAACAAGGGGAAACAGTTTTACTTTGTGTAATGACCCATCCACTCCCAGTCTCTATTCAAGCCTAAGTTCACTGTATCCAATTTGCAAATTAATTCCAATTCAGCAGTCTCTCATTGGAGTCTGTTTTTGAAGTTTTTTTGTTGAAGAATTGCCACTTTTAGGTCTGTAATAGAGTGACCAAAGAGATTGAAGCGTTCTCCGACTGGTTTTTGAATGTTATAATTCTTGACGTCTGATTTGTGTCCATTTATTCTTTTACATAGAGACTGTCCAGTCTGGCCAATGTACATTGCAGAGGGGCATTGCTGGCACATGATGGCATAGCACATTAGTAGATGCGCAGGTGAATGAGCCTGTGATAGTGTGGCTGATGTGATTAGGCCCTATGATGGTGTCCCCTAAATAGATATGTGGACAGTTGGCAACGGGCTTTGTTGCAAGGATAGGTTCCTGGGTTAATGTTTTTGTTGTGTGGTTGCTGGTGAGTATTTGCTTCAGGTTGGGGGGCTGTCTGTAAGCAAGGACTGGCCTGTCTCCCAAGATCTGTGAGAGTGATTGTTCATTCTTCAGGACAGGTTGTAGATCCTTGATGATGCATTGGAGAGGTTTTAGTTGGGGGCTGAAGGTGACGGCCAGTGGTGTTCTGTTATTTTCTTTGTTCGGCCTGTCCTGTAGTAGGTAACTTGGCAAATGTGGTTGTATCGTAGAGTTTGGCTGTAGACAATGGATCATGTGGTGTGGTCTGGTGAAAGCTGGAGGCATGTAGGTAGGAATAGCGGTCAGTAGGTCAATAGAGTGGTGTTTATGTGACCATTGCTTATTAGCACCGTAGTGTCCAGGAAGTGGATCTCTTGTGCGGACTGGTTCAGGCTGAGGTTGATGGTGGGATGGAATTTGTTGAAATCATGGTGGAATTCCTCAAGGGCTTCGTTTTTATGGGTCCAGATAATGAAGATGTCATCCATGTAGCGCAAGTAGAGTAGGGGCATTAGGGGACAAGAGCTGAGGAAGCATTGTTCTAAGTCAACCATAAAAAGCTTGGCATACTGTGGGGTCATCCGGGTACCCATAGCACTGCCGCTAATTTGAAGGTATACATTGTCCCCAAATGTGAAATAGTTACAAGTGAGGTTGTGCTCTGATCAGTTTCACATCTAAGAGAGAAAACTGGCAACTCCTTGGTAACTAGGCTGGCTGCTCTTGTCCCTCTTTGAACACCTTGATGAAGCCTCCAACAATGCCACCTGTTATCCCACCGAGAGACAAGGTGAGCGAAGTACTATCTTACATCGGTCCAATAAAAGATAGTACCTCACTCACCTTGTCTCTCTAATAGCCTGGGACCAACAGGCAACAACCAGATCCCTTAGCTGAGTCACATACAACCCTAGTACTAGTCTTTGTTGCAACAGCCCTTCTTTCAGAGTAACAGCCGTGTTAGTCTGTATTCGCAAAAAGGAGGACTTGTGGCACCTTGGAGACTAACCAATTTATTTGAGCATGAGCTTTCCTGAGCTACAGCTCACTTGGTTCTCCAGCCCTCCTCTCACGTTGGGGGGGCAGGGAGGATAGTTTATTTTTTCCCTACACTCCGCTGTCAACCAGACCCCGCTGTCAGCCCGCCTCGACCATCTTGAAACCAAAACCTCACTTACACACCCTTCATCGGACTAGAAGCTTTAGTAGGGGGACGTTTGATCTTCAGGAGGAGCGTGAGAGCAGGGCCCGGGAGGTTCGCTTGTCTTCGCCATCAGTCACAATTCTGTCTCCTAGGGCTGCCCTGCTCTGCAGGGATCCAGTCAGTTCCTCCCTGGCCGGACGGGGGAGCGCCCCACGTGGCTCCGCTCAGCTCCAAGGTAAACGTGGGGAAGCAGCACCAAGCTGGGGAAGCGAGGACCTCCCGCGGGGGCTCCATGGCGCCGGGCTGCCAGGGGACATTCCCGGAACGCGGAGCCGGTGTTCGCAGGGGCATGTCCCAGCCCCTCCCCTAGTCGCGCTTGGTGTGTGACGGCAGCGGGGCTGGGCGAGGCTCTGCGCGGGGGCGGGACCGGTGGGAAAGTGGTGGCCGCCGAGGCGGGGGAGCCCGGCCACTTCCTCGCCCTCGGTTGCTGCGGAGTTTGCACGGGGCTCGCTCGGCGCCCAGCCGGGAGGTGAGGCTGGAGGCGGCGGCGGCGCGGGGTGCCGCGCCTCGGCACAACTTCGCGGGTGGAGTCGGGTCTCTCTTGCGGCGGCTTTGTCCGGGGTATCGCAGCCGCCTCTGGACTGGGGCAGCCCGGAGGGGCCGCGCGATGGGCCGGGCGGGCGCTGGTTCCGATGGGGATTCTGGTTTACCCCGGCGCGGGGAGCTTCCCTGGGAGAGGACAGCGGAGCCGGGGGTCTCCAGCCCGGTGCTGGGGAAGCCCGGCTGTGCCGGGTAAGGAGCGACGCCGGAGGGCTGCCCTGCCCTGCGCGGGGTGGGGGACACGAGTGAGGCTGGGGCGCGGGGGGAGTCTCCTTTTCTTGCCTTCGCGGCGGAGGGGCGCTCCGCAGGTCCGGCGAAGTGCTGCCGCTTTATCCGTCTCTTTGCTCCTTGCAGGTCTCGCTGGGGGTGAGGGGACGCCCCTCCCCCCCGCTCCGCGCCGAAGAGGGGGAGCGAGTGGCTACCTGCGAGGCGCCCCGGGCCCCGCGGCTGACGGGAGGGCGCTGCCTTGCTCCCCTCCTGCACCCCCGGGGGCAGCGGAACGGACCCCGAGCGGAGAGTTTCTGTCCAGGCTCCCACGGCGGGCAGCAGCGGCCGGATCCCGGCGCGGGCGAGCCGGAGAGGGGCGCGAGGATGGCGGGGCGCGCTCGGCGGGGCGCTGCGGCCGCTGCCCCGGGCGCGGAGAGGCGGGCGGCGCTGGGGCTGCTGCTGCAGGTGCTGCTGGGCTGGGGCTCGGCTCAGCAGCCCGGCTCCTGCCCCGCGCCCTGCGAGTGCTCCGAGGCGGCCCGGACGGTGAAGTGCGTGAACAGGAACCTGACGGCGGTGCCCCGGGACCTGCCGCCCTACGCGCGGCTCCTCTTCCTCACGGGCAACCGGCTCGCCAGCCTCCCGCCCGGCGCCTTCCTTTCGCCCCCCCTGCCGCAGCTCAGCCTCCTCAACCTGAGCGGCAGCCACCTGCAGCAGGTGGAGGCGGGCGCCTTCGCCAGCCTGCCCAGCCTAAGGCAGCTGGACCTGAGCGGCAACGCCCTGGCCAAGCTGAGTCCCGAGGCCTTCGGCAACGCCAGCAGCCCCCTGGAGGAGCTGAACCTCAGCAACTCCCTCCACAGCCAGAGCGTGGTGCCCGCCCTGGCCGAGCTGCTGGGCTGGGGGGTGCTGGGTAACTTGAGCCGCCTGGAGCTGGCGGACAACAGGCTGATCGCCCTGCCTGCCGGCATGTTCTCCTGCCTGCCCAGCCTGCAGCACCTGGACCTGCGGAACAACTCCCTGATGAGCTTGCAGGCCGTGGCCTTCCTCAGCCTGGCCCAGCTTCAGAGCCTTGACCTCAGCCACAACTCCCTGAAGTGCCTGAGGAACGCCACCATCTCCCAGCTCCACAGCCTGCCCGCGCTCCACCGGATCAGCCTGGGCCACAACACCTGGGTCTGCGACTGCTGCCTCCAGCACTTTGTGAGCTGGCTCAGGGAGAGCGACCAGGTGGAAGGGAAAGAGGCCTTGAAGTGCTCTTATCCTGACAAGATGCGGGACAAACCCCTGGTGAAGACCAACAGCTCAGACCTGGACTGTTCTGTGCCTGTAGACATCCAGTCCCAATTGCAAACGTCCTATGTCTTCTTAGGGATAGTGCTGGCTCTCATTGGAGCCATTTTTCTCCTGGTTTTGTATTTGAACCGAAAAGGAATCAAAAAGTGGATGTACAATATCAGAGATGCATGTAGGGATCACATGGAGGGATATCACTACAGATACGAGATGAACGCAGACCCCAGGTTAACAAACCTCAGCTCTAGTTCTGATGTATGAAGATACATTATGGAAGCAGGGCAAGGCACAGTAGCTATGCACGGCTGCTACTCTTAAACCTGTCATTATGCATGAAATGTAGACTTAAGCTTTACCCCCATGCTCACTTCCCCTCTCCCAGAGAAACAACAGATTTATTTGTGCCATGTGGGGAATATGCCTCCATGTAATGTAAAGATAATGACTATTTTTTGTTACCCTGAAACATTGAGCAATTTTGCATGGTGTTGGGCTGTACATAAGAAACATGCTGCTATTCCCTCCCTTCCCTGCACCTGTTTTTCTTTGGAACTTGCTCTCAATAGTTATTTGAAACATTTTTCAAGATCTAAAATGAAAAAAGATCCTCTTTGATGTTCCCAAACCGCAAGAGCATATAAAATTTACCAATAGAGATATGATCCAACAAAAGCTGCCTCAATTTTTTTGGGAAAGAAGCTTTATTCATTAATTACAGTTTTGTTCTTAGGTATCCTGAGAAGAAATACCTGCAGATTTAAAAAGCTCCTAACAACTCTGTGCAAAGAAGCAACTAAAATAGTGAGCATGCACAAATACTTTGTAGTTTTACATGTTAGGGGAAACTTACAACCTCAATAAGCCTCTTACTCTTTTGTAAAGTTCTTTTTGATGGCAGTTTAAGTGAAAATAGGATGCTTTTTTAATATAAACTGCATATAAACTCAGTTTGAACTGTTAAATAATTCAATAAATGTTCTTACAAAGAATTACTGTTGTGCTGAAATTTGTTGTTTAATGATAAAACTCCGAAATAAATGCTTGGAAGTAGTCATACCATATTAATTCACGGAAAACATTCTGTTTTTTATAGAACAGGGTCCAGTTTAGAGTCTGGTTATAAGTATTCACATGGCAACTTGTGAAACACCATATAAGAATATATAGATTCCACAGGGAAAACAGATTTCCTTTAATAAAAAAACTTAGCAAACAAAAGAACAGAGGCGAACGCTAGGTTCTCCCTTATCACTAAAATACTGCAAGATTATAAACAAAAATTACATGAAAGTGTACACCTCAATTAAAAATCAAGTGTGATGATTTATGCTTAAAGCTTCAGAAAAATCACATCTAAACTATTGCTTTTAATTATAAAGTAGATTTTCCATAGTAAATTAAATGTTGACAAATCCTGAAGGCAGAATTTGGCACATGAAACTTAATGTTTATTATTTGAAACTTGCAATCCTTGGGCAATACTGCAGTAATCTACACTGTGCATCATGTTTTGAGATCTGACCTAATTTTACAGCTTCTTAAAACTATTAACAGGTGACCTTTAAAAATAATTCTATACATGTTTGTGCTTGACATTTGCCTATGAGTGACACTTGGATTAAATATTTATGCAAAATATGTAAGGAAGGACTTTATCATATTGCCTATTATTTAATTTTGATGGCACATATCAAAGGGTAGCAACAGATAACCTAAGGAGATTTCTTTTGTAAACAGATTCTAAATGAAAGGGGACAGATTCACTTTGAACTTTTAAGACTTAATTTAATATTTCTGCTTTTTGGCTGAGCATGTCAATTATTTTATCCGACATTCTTAAACAATACTTAGCATAATGTAATATAAAGTTGGTCTGGTATATAGAGTATTTTTGCTTTTAATGAAAATTTTAGTAGCTATATGCCTTTCATAAGCATTTTTATGTACATAAAGAAGCTCTTAAACTAAGATATTGTGTAAAAATATATAAACTTAGTTTGACAGTTGTCACTGTTTAAATGCAATTGATTTTTATCCCTGCAGCTTGTGGTATTCTCAAACTAACTAATTTGTTTTAAGACTAACTTCGATAGCTTGAAATCAGCAACATTCACGAATGCTGATATTTGTTTTAAATGTACAGTATGCACAATTTTGAGAATAAGGCAAAGGGAAGAACACACAATTTTGATAAATGTATTTTAAAACTAATGACCTATGATAGCTTCTCCTACTCTAATGATGAAGGATCACAGCAAACTAGATTCAGTTTACAGATTAAAAAAACCAAAAACTCCAATGCCTTTCCAAAAGTCAGTTACAAGTATTATAATAGTGCGATTAGTGTCTGAATAACTTACTGTGCAACTACCAAAAAATTCTTTAAAACTCATGGTTACTTAGTAAATGCAAAATAGTTTGTGTTACAAGATAGTATTTGTTAGTTACGTGACAAGCTATATTGTACTGGTTATTTGAGAGACTGTCCTCTTCCATATGTTTGTATAGTGCCTAGAACAATGGGGCCTCAATATCATTGGCCTGTAGGTACTACAGCTATATATAACGTTTAATAATAATTTGAAATATATACCAGCCAAGCAGTTTCCTGGAGGCGTGTACAATAAAATATCAGTATCATACATGGCTTATTAAGGATAGCTAATTGACTATCTTAGTCACATAATCTGTAACTAAAAAATTCAGCAAGTCAGTGTTTGAGTAGTGGAAAAGTGTCTCAATTGTACCAACATATATTAGACTCAATGATTATCAGCATTTTTGTATGATAAAGTCACTGTAATAGAATTGTTGAGAAAATTGGTGACACCTGCTTTAAAAAAGGTTCTTCCATTTACTTTCAAGTAGATTTATTAGTGTATGACCATTAGACTGACACTGTTGTGTTGTTTTGATACACACCTAAAATGTTTGACCAATAATAAATGCTTTGGTATTTTTGTAGAGACTATAAAATGCATTTGATCTTTAAAATCTCTTTTTTTATAAAATTTGTGGTTGGTGCTTGTCTTCCTTTCCTATAAGAAATAGTTATAGTACACAGAAGACAAGAATAAGAGTTATAAAAGTGCTTCTGAATTTTTAAACGTGTACGTTGCAAATGCTTTGGGATTGCAGGGTTTTCTAAAGCTTACTCTTTCCCACTGCTTATCCTGCTTTGACTCCTTAAATTTCACCTAATTACTACTTCCAAAGCAGTTTAATTGGTGGGAGGGCTATTTTATTCCTTCAGACTTTAATAAAAAGTATGCAGTATTAAATGTGTTCAACTTTTTTTTTATATAAGCAACAGCTGAAAGTTCCAAATGGGCTGGTTGTCATTGAGGTTTCATAGGAAAGAGCATATGGCCTAAAGCAGGGGGTAAGCTTCAACGAGGATGAGTAGCCAAGAATCAAAAAGGCTAAATAGTATTCGATTAAAGGGTCTATCGCTGTCATAAAAGTAATCTAATTATAACAAGTTTAATCTTCTTTAAGAGGGGGAAGCAAAGTGAAGCTGGGAGTTAGAAGAATTTTAGTATGCTTCTCATAAATAAGAAGTGTAGTTTGGATAAGTTGTCATTGTCCATTCAGGGATAGAAAATTCCCCAAATCTTCCTAGGCCCAGTCAGCTGTTAGGTAGCTAAACATTTCATATGTTCAACAAAACAGCGCATGACTGCTAGATTAGAAACTCCAAAAGTAATCAGAATTTTTAAACACCTGTTTTTAAATCTTTTCTTGTTGGGTAGTTTAACTTTTAAGCACGGCTAATAATGCCCTCCTAACAGATAGGTGAAGCCATCAGTCCAAACCAAAATACAGTACTGGCGAAAGCTGCCATTGAAGTTCTACATACACATGGTAGTAACATTCTCAGTGCAACAAAACTTCCAGCTAAAGCTCTAATTTTATAACTAACAAGTGTTTTCAGGATTCATTATAGATCCATACTGTGAGTAAGTACACGGTTTCTCTTTTCTCATTCCCCAGAAATCCATTTGTAGGTGTATATATAATGAAAGGTTCCACAAACAGAAAATCAGTCTGAGTACAACTGCATTTTGAGATTCTCCGTTGTCATTTGCTCATAAGTTTTGATACTAAAAGGGCCCTGGTCAAAACTGACAGGACGAAAACTTGACACACGCTTTTTTTTTTATCTCTGCAGCAGCTGAGTATTCATGAGCAACCGTATAATAACTCTGAACATGTGATGAAGGAAAATAACATTTGGTAAGAAAACATTTAAATTCCAAGCTTCCAAATTAATTTTGTATACTGTGATGGTTGGGAGGGTTAAAAAGACATTTTTAAAAGAGACCTTGATGATATCAGTTTTAAATTTGTCAGCAATGATAATCCCAACACAGCTGATAGATACAATTATTGATCGCTGTCAGTGTTCTTACACTGTCGGAGACCCATGGGCTTTCTTATTGTGGACTGTCTTTATGGGTCTACACACATCTTATTTCTAACGATCTGCGGCAGCGAGGTTTTTATGTAAAGCAAGTAGAGCTAGGTTCTTATAACATTCTTAATTCAGGTGTTTCACCTGTGACTTTTTGGTGTGGCAAAATGAAATTTAGATGTATATAGCAGCAAACGTATATGATACTTTACAAACAGATTTACATGTTTTCTGCCCAAATGGGCTTTCAGTGCTCTTTTAAGTGCAAGTTCTTTTAAATTAGCAAATCAACAAACTTGCAATCTTTAAGACTGCTGAAAATTATGTTCTAGGCCTACTACAGTTCCTATTAAATCAATGGAGACTCCCTTTGAATTCAGTTAAATTTGGACATCGATATAAATCGAAATAAAAATGGGGAACGATTAAGATAAAGGTTATTTTAATAGATGTATTTATACTGTAACTCTTTAAAAATAGTAATTTAAATTTTTTCCCAAAGCATTCATTGGACAGCATTTTCCTCTTTTGCAGAGCTCAGTTTTATGGCATGTTAGTGAAATGTGTCTCAAGTTTGAGTTCTCTGAAATTATGTATGAGAAAACATCTAACATCTGAACAAACTAGTCATGATATTTTAATAGTGTGGTGAAAGATTTAGAAAGTTAAAGTCTGATTATTCTACAAGTCTTATGCATGGAAGAGACTTCTAAAATTTTTAGATTCAGGGCATGTGCAAATTGAAGCTATGTTTTATAATTAAGAATGATTGTTGAACAAAGACATGTTGGTTTTGCTGTCAGATTATTTATAAATGTGTGCTCTCTCTAGATTTATCTACTTTAAATTTTATAGGCAATGCTGGATGGTGGT
The DNA here is from genome assembly GCF_965140285.1 of Lepidochelys kempii. NCBI lineage: Eukaryota > Metazoa > Chordata > Testudines > Cheloniidae > Lepidochelys > Lepidochelys kempii. Next base: position 65,169,310 of record NC_136382.1, read on the forward strand.
TTTAAATAAAAATTTATTTTTTCTTTATAGTAGAGATTATGGATGTGGTACCAATTTTCATTAACTAGTACTGATAAGCCATTTATGTGCAAACTGCATGACTTTTTTTTAAGCAAGTAAATTTGACAAGTGATTTAAGGGATTGTGGCCTAATTATTCTCGTGGTTTTGAAATGTAATGTAATAGCTTTCTGCTTTAAGATTAATATGTGCAGTAGTTTCCAAGTTACATATTGATTTTAACACTATTAATGATGGATTTTCAGGTTTTTAATGGTTAGATAAAAAATCTGTATTACGGTCTGCAAATATATATATTTAAATATAATGAAATATAAAGAAATTATGGTGACAGTGTCAATTCTCTTACTATGGGGAAATTATTAAAGAAATTCCCAAGAGTTCTGCCTACACAGAGGTTGCAGGCTCAATCACTTAAAACAACAACCAAAAAACACCTTTTCCCTTGGGAATAAATCTCATTTTAAAAATCCCTATTTTCTGGGAACATTTTAGATGGTGACAAAGTGGAAATAAAAGTGAAGGTTGCTGTTTCATCTTCTGAGATATTGATATTGCAGAGGATTGAGGTCATTACAGTACTGCTGTGTTCTTTGTTAAAATGCATTGGCACAAGAATAAACCAGAATGAATGGTCAGTCTTAGAGCTAACTTCCTTTCTTTGTTTTGTTGCATTCTTAGTGTTAACTCAGCACAAAAAGATGTTCAAATGTAAACATATTAGGGTTGTCTACATATTGGAGTTTTACAGTCTAAAAACATTCAAACAGTTGTGTATGTTGAACTTTATGTACTAGAAAAGTCCCATTGAAGCTAATAGGTTTGTTCATGAGTTAAATATAGGGAGATACTTTTGCTTTTAAGCATCTAAACAAAAATGCATTGTTGACACCATTAAAAGTAAAATATTAACTGTCAAAAGAGTTTGTGGGATCCATTATATTGGTTAATCAACGGAGAGAGAGAGTTATTTACCCCTAGGGATATTCTGTGCCACTGCGCATTTGCAGAATTTATGTCCCCGGCCGATTTCTTTATTTCCCTGCAGAAAAATGGCTTTGATGGGAAAGCAAAGGGAAGCCACAAGAGCGGTCATGAGACCCTCCCCAGCAGTATGTTTCGGGTGCCCAGGGCAGCTGACAGAGGTAAATCACTGTGCAGTAGGGAGTGGGACTAGGGAAGATCTGGCTGGTGGCTCCTACTCTGCACTGGGTTCAGCTGCTAGTCCCGGTTGGGCTGGGGAGACAGGACTTCCTCTTCCCATGCATGGCATCTGGAGCCATGTCAGACCCACCCCAAATTTCTCCCCCTGGCTGTAGGAAGCTCTACAAACTCTTCCCCTGCGCTTTCTGCACCCATTGCTCCTCAGGTGGAGGGATCACTGTGCAGGGAGCTGCTTCCCATGCATCCAGACTCCCTCATACCCAGACCCTCCTACCAAGCCTCACCACCCCAACCAGTTGCACCTGGATCCCCATCTCACTGAGGCCCACTCCCCCAGCATCTAGATCTACCCACTGAGCCTCCCACACCACCCTTCTGAGTTCTGTTCCCCTCCCCACCCAGAACCTCCCCCGCTGAGCCCCAAGTACCTTCACATGGACCCCCCCTGCAAAGTCCCATTACCGTTGCATCCAGAACCCTCCAACAAGCCCCTGTAATCCAGATCCTCGCCTGCTCCTGGATCTTCCACTGAGCTGCCTACACCCAAACTGCCCCGTACAGAACCCTCTCAACCCACACTCAGCCCCTCCATGCTTGGATCCTGTCTTGCTGAGCCTGCCTGTCCACACCTGGTCCACCTGGCAGAGAGGAGCAGGGCCCTGGGGTGTTTCTAGGGCAGGCCTGGTCCTTGTGGTGTGACAGGGTTGGGCTCAGCCTCACTGCTGAGTCCGTGTCCCAGGGGGAGCTGCACAGTGATCTCCCACCTCTGTGCAGCCAGTGGCCTGTGCTCCTCAATGCCACGCTGGAGCCTCCACATTTATCTGACAAATAAAATTTGCAGAATTTTAAAATATAGTGCAGAACATTTTAATTCTTTGGTACAGAATGTCCTCAGGAATAGTTGTTGAAGTGACAGCCTGTCTCTTCTGCTTAACCACAATGTGACCTTGGGCATATCACTTATGGCCTAGACTTTTCACGAGTGCGGAACACTTCTAACAGGGTGAATTGGCTTTATGTCACCAAGTGGAAAACCTCCATTTAAATCAGAGATTTTTAATCAACTTTTTCATTTGTACTTGAGCTATTTTCTAAAGAAAGATGCATTCTCATAGGTTGCTATAACCATTAAATCATGTTGATTTACAATTAAATAGACCCTTTACATGAGATGTGGTACATCTTTTTGCTACACTATAACTATATTTATTTAAGCAATTATATAACTTAATAGTTTCACATTCTTATTAGCTGTGCATTTTTAGTAGGTTAGAAAATTGTGAATGATGTTGCTTATTTACTAGAAAAAAGCATCTTTTTCATGATTTGTGTTAAGCTGCATTAGGATGGTAACTAAATTTAAACACTGCAACATATACAATTTAAACAGATCAAACTTAAATGTTTAGATATATAAACGTCTCATCAAAACATGGTTTACATTCACAATTAAATGATTTATTAAAACAGGGGAATTAACTATAGTGAATTAAATTATTCTTTCAGGTCAGCCTGGGAAAGTTTTCAAATATGGTTAAGTGAAAGTGACTGGCACTTGAGATCCTACTCCCCTAAATCCTGATGAAGATGACACACTCTCTTAAATTACTTAGGCTGACCTATTGTACCATATTTAGAAAGCTTGACCTCAAAACTTAGCTGTTTTTCCCCAGATTCTTTCTTTATGTAGAAAGCAGCCTTTAAATTACATTTTTGATAAATGCTCTTGGATTCAGCATATTTATTTTTATTTGAATTTTTGAAGGTATAATTTAGGCCTAAATACATTGTGTATTAAATTCAAAGATTTTCTTTCAAGAGATTTATATTTTAAATTTTTTTTAAAAAAATCCAGTTAAAAAAATTGGAACTTAAACCCTTACAGTCCACCTTCTCCCCTCCCCCCCCATCACTCTCAATGGAAGCAGCTGGTACTTAAATAACCAATGTTTTAAAAAAATGACTAATGATTCTGGGTGCTCAGCTTGACACCTTTAAGGGGCCTGACTTTTGAAAAGTGCTGAAAATCAGGCCTCTGGAAATTGTCTTAAGTTGGACATCCAAAACTTGAGCAATTCTAATCATAAATTTTGGCCAACATCTCTGAAGATCAAGTTTCAGAGTAACAGCCGTGTTAGTCTGTATTCGCAAAAAGAAAAGAGTACTTGTGGCACCTTAGAGACTAACCAATTTATTTGAGCATGAGCTTTCGTGAGCTACAGCTCACTTCATCGGATGCATACCATGGAAACTGCAGCAGACATTATATACACACAGAGATCATGAAACAATACCTCCTCCCACCCCACTGTCCTGCTGGTAATAGCTTATCTAAAGTGATCATCAAGTTGGGCCATTTCCAGCACAAATCCAGGTTTTCTCACCCTTCACCCCCCCACACACACACACAAACTCACTCTCTTGCTGGTAATAGCCCATCCAAAGTGACAACTCTCTTCACAATGTGCATGATAATCAAGGTGGGCCATTTCCTGCACAAATCCAGGTTCTCTCACCCCCCTCCAAAAACCGCACACACAAACTCACTATCCTGCTGGTAATTGCTCATCCAAAGTGACCACTCTCCCTACAATGTGCATGGTAATCAAGGTGGGCCATGTCCAGCACAAATCCAGGCTCTCTCACCCCACCCCCCCTTTTTTTTTCCCGGGGACACACACACATACACAGACTCACTCTCCTGCTGGCAATAGCTCATCCAAACTGACCACTCTCCAAGTTTAAATCCAAGTTTAACCAGAACGTCGGGGGGGGGGGGTAGGAAAAAACAAGGGGAAATAGGCTACCTTGCATAATGACTTAGCCACTCCCATGTGCCAACAATGCCCCTCTGCCATTTACATTGGTCAAACTGGACAGTCTCTACGTAAAAGAATAAATGGACACAAATCAGATGTCAAGAATTGTAACATAAACCAGTCGGAGAACACTTCAATCTCTCTGGTCACGCAATCACAGACATGAAGGTCGCTATCTTAAAACAAAAAAAACTTCAAATCCAGACTCCAGCGAGAAACTGCTGAATTGGAATTCATTTGCAAATTGGATATTATTAATTTAGGCTTAAATAGAGACTGGGAGTGGCTAAGTCATTATGCAAGGTCGCCTATTTCCCCTTGTTTTTTCCTACCCTTGTTTTTCGTAGCTCACGAAAGCTCATGCTCAAATAAATTGGTTAGTCTCTAAGGTGCCACAAGTACTCCTTTTCTTTTTTCTGAAGATCAAGTTCATTGTACCTCTGTGCCTCCATGTGAGAGAGCTGGTGAACAGTAGGTACCTCACAGAGATACTGAAAGTTTGTTTGTGTAGTGCTTTGAGATTCTTAGTTCTCTCTACTCCCTTTCTTGTTCCCTCTGCTCACTTAGTACAGCCTGCCTTTGTCCATTCCCAGAATCTTGCTACTTCCATCAAGAGCCTTCTCTGTAACTTCTGGCATATGCAACAGCCTCCTACATCTCTTGCCTCACTCACTCACCATCTATATTTTAAATATTATTTTCTCCATCTTTATGCTATTAAGCGATCAAGGATACAGTTTGTATGAAAGCAGCCACGTACAAAATAAAATTAGTTGCTTTTTAAGCAAATGAATTCACAAGGTTGAATATACCTTCAGACTTCAGTGGGGGTTTTCTATGCAGCATTTCTCTTTCCTGCATGCACTTTATATTCTCAGTTTCCCAGGATACCATAAAAACTTCTTAGGTAGGAACAGAGGGACTCTGATCCAAAGCTCTGATAGTGTAAGAGAGTGTATTTTGGTCTGAAAGAGCAATCTGGGAAACATAGGTTTCCTTCCCCCAGCAGAGCTGGTACCCAGAGTTCTCACTATGACTGCAGAAGTGGTATTCAAATTTACCTAAAGATCAGACTTGGTTAAATGCCTCAATTAAATGAATCAAGTGTGAAGAAGTACTGTGTCTCAAGTGAACAAGGAAGAGGGTCAAACAGAGCATGTGGAGAGTGGGAGTTTTAATATAGGACTACCAGGAAATCACACTGGTTCTCCAAAGTCAATCTAATCTTTGTACTATTAAGGAGAGCAGGAATTTGTCTATTGATAAATGGAACACTATGTAAAGATTACAGTGTCTGTAGTATGTATAATTTATTACCTACTGAGAAAAGGAAAGATGGGATTTTGCAAACTAGAGCCCAGAGGATAACATAACTACTGAAAAATACACCAGGCAAAGACGACCAGTAAGGTACCAGAACACATGTAGAAAGCATTGGGATAAAAAGGGATTGCTATTGAATGATATTGAAATACTTTTTTTATTTAACTGCAAGGAGTGAAGAGGTCTGTTTTTTTTTTAAATTTTTTGCACTTTGCTTTTAAGTAAAATGGCTACTTAATAGTTTGTGGTTGTCACTTCTAGAGTGTTCTGATTTTTTCATTTCCCTAACTCCTTCCACATCTACAGAACCAATACACTTGAACTATCTGCAGAGCACTTATACTCATCTGGGGGCATGTCCTATTATTTTGTTAGTGTTACTTTTGTGTGAGTGCATTCATATTTGTATACGCCAAGAAAATAACTTTAGAGGATAAAGTTTAATGTTAACTGTGAGGTAAACTAGCTTACATAAGCCTGATTTCATAATGTATCTGTAAATATAACTGTTACATCACTGCTCTAAATTAGAATTTAAAAGGAACATGTGTCTTTCAGGAAGCTTGAATGTAAATTCTGCAGGGTTTCTAGTTTAGTCCAGCAAATGACAGAAATTTACTGCAAACATAGGCTCTGCATAATAGTTATGCAGACTAGGCCTTTTCCACAAAGTGGTACAAGATACTTTTACAGCGTAGGTTTCCAGGGAGACCGTCACAATCCAGTAGGGGTTACTGTTGTCCTGAATAAAGCTCTTCAGAGCTTTGTAGTTTGTCATTTTTATGAACACAAATACCTATATATCTAACACAACAGAATTTGATGAATGAGATGAAGTAGCATGAACTGACTTGACCTATTTAAAAAAAAAAACAACAAACGTGTAGGAGACCAGTTAGACTAGATGATATCAGTACCTCTAACGAGCCAGAATCGTTGTCTTAACTTCAAATACAAACGCAGCTCTTGTCTGAGTACTAATCATTTCAAAAGATTTATACGAAATGTCCTAAAATTTAGCACTTAATATTCCCTTAGTATATTTGTGTAGCAGCCTCTACGCTGCAGCATAACTAGGGCAAAATAGGTACCTAATGTATTTTGTAGAAGTGCCCAGAGGCTGATCTCTTCACTTCCACGTTTATTTCTCAGAAACCATTGAACAAAAGGATGGAGTAGTGTAACTTCAGTTAAACAATAAAATCTAGTGTACTTCCTACAGAAAATCACAGTAGTAACTAGAGACATTCATGGTGAGATTTTTAAAAAATTGTGACCATGCAAATATATTTCCTCAGTTTCCTTATAATTGTAGATCCCACAATAGACTGAGACAACTCTGCTTACAGAGCAGTCACCCTTACAGAGCAAAAGTGAAGAGCAGGAAGGTAAATGTCTTTAATATAATTTTATAACAGGTCAGTAAGGTAAGAAAAGGAATAGGACTGAAGGTCTCTAGGCAGTTGCAGTTCTTTCTGCCATCACTGTAAAATAAAATGGAAAGGTTGAAGGTTTACACACTGGACTAGGGTGCAGTTTCTTATAGAAATTTCTATTTACTGACGTTCATTCTCCTATGCTTCATTTTGCTTGAACCGCAGCTAATTCACCAGAACATACAAATACCACAGTACTGTACCCATTCCATTCCATACAGATTCTTATACCATGCTTATGTATAGGAATGCACATGAAGTGTTCATGTGTGGAAGTACAGTGAATCCCTTTGGAAAGTTTACTATCACTGCTATAAAAACTATTACACAAGATAAAAATGGATGAATATTGCACCAGTCTGGAATTCGTATGTTATGCAATAGTAGTTAATCTCTATTGTGTTACTGAGGGTTTGAAAGGGTGGGTGGGTACATAGCTGGAAAAAGAAGGGTGCTCAGTCAAAAAAGAGCATTTCACGGATGTATCAGGGGAAAGTTCCAAGAATGCCACTTGGACTACCACTGAACTGCCAAGGAATGCATGTAAGCATCCTCCATAAACTAACTTACACCTGCCACACCAATAGTACAAACAAAGCTCCTCCCACAACCTCCAGGATAAGTCTGCACTGTGAAAAAAGACCTGGGGCTGGCTTGGGTCAGCTGACTTGGGCTCAAAGAGATATCAAATTGCAGTGCAAAGGCTTGGGCTGGAGCCTGGGCTCAGAGACCTCCACAAGGTGGGAGAGTCTATGAGCCTGGGCTCATATCTACACTGCAATTTTTAGCCCCAATGCCCAAGCTAGCTGATCCTGGCTCTGAGACGTCATGGTGTGGGTTTTTTATTCCAGTGTAGATATACCCTAAAAGACCTGCAGCATAGCCACAACTGGCCTGGGTCAGCTGACTCAGGCTCCAGGGCTATAAAATTGCAGTGTAGCCGTTTGGGCTGAAGCCTGGGCTCTGAGTCCCCAGGAGTGGGAGGAGGCTTTCAGAGCCCAAGTCCCGACCTGGTCCCAAATCTCTACACTGCAATTTTTAGCCCCAGAGTTGGAGCCCAAGTTAGCTGACTTGGGCTCTGGGACTCTGTGCCAGGGATTATTTTATTGGAGTGTAGACATCCCCATAGTGCTGAGAGAGTCTGCTCTCCGACCAAACAGTATTTCAACACTGAAAATGCTGTAATTAGTATTTATACCCTACACCTCCATGATAAATTTAGCCCACTCTGGGGATGTGCTGCTTTTGTTTTTGTGCTGTGTTTTCCATTAGTATCCATGATGGGCCACATACTGCATTTTCTGTACACACAGAACTCTCTACTTTTGAATCCATCACAGTTAGCCTGCATGTCATCCCAGCAGGAGTGGAGGTCCTCTCTCACCCTGCAGAAAAGGCTGCCCTTATGTGGGATAAGGACATAGCGGCGATAATGGGTCAGTCCAAAGGTCCATCTAACCCAGTGTCCTGTCTTCTGACAGTGGCCAATGCCAGATGCCCCAGAGGGAATGAACAGAACAGGTAATCATCAAATGACCCACCCTCGTCACCCATTCCCAGCTTCTGGCAAACAGAGGCTAGGGATGCCAACCCTGCCCTTCCTAGTTAGTAGCCAGTGATGGGCCTATCCTCCATAAACTTGTCTAGTTCTTTTTTGAATGCTGTTATAGTCTTGGCCTTCACATCATCTTCCAACAAGGAGTTCCAGAGGTTGACTGCATGCCACTTGAAAAAATACTTTAGTTTGTTTGCTTTAAACCTGCTGCCTATTAATTTCATTTAGTGACCCCTAGTTCTTCTGTTATGAGAAGGAGTAAATAACACTTCATCTACTTTCTCCAGACCAGTCATGATTTTATACACCTCAATCACCTCCCGCCTCCCCTGTTGTCTCTTTTCCAAGCTGAAAAGTCCCAGTCTCCTTAATAGCTCCTTATATGGAAGCTGTTCCATATCCCCAATCATTCTTATTACCTCTCTGAACTCTCCCCAATTCCAAATATCTTTTTTGAGATGGGACAACCACTTCTGTACGCGGTATTTGAGATGTGGGCGTACCATGGATTTATATAAAGGTAATAAGATATTTTCTGTTTTATTATCTATCCCTTTCTTAATGATTCCCAACAGATCCCTATGGAGGCATATGTACCCAGAAGTTCTTTGCTGTTGCCCTGACTCTGTCCCCATCCCACCTCTTTGATAGTATGGTTTTACTACAGCTGGACTGACAGGGTCTTCTCCTGACTGTAGCCCCCAGAAGAGGGCTCAATGGGGAAGATGACTCAGCCCCAAGGTATATTGAATTTTTCTTAGGTAAGCTCTTGAGGGCCAGAGAGCAAATGAGTTGCACCTTTTTTCCCCCTCAGAGTCGCAGAACATGGAAGCTGGATATTTGGCATATTTGAACCCCTTTTCCACATAGTAGCATCCTTTCACACTGTGCAGATTTTAGGATGATGATCTGAGCCTTTCGTTGCACTTTTAGAGCATGAAGGATGCGGGTTTGGGTTTCAGATATGTAGGTAACCTACATTAACCACATTTGCTGCCTTCTAGATGAGAGGCTAATAACCCTTTGTTCTTTATAAGCTCATTTCACAGTAGGGTTGCCAGCTGTCTAATTGCACAAACCCAAACACCTGTGCGCCACCCCCTGCCCCATGCCTTCCCTGAGGCCATGCCCCAGCTCCACCCCTGCTTGCTCTCTCCCCCTCCCTCTGTCGCTTGCTCTACTCCACCTTCACTCACTTCCACTTAGCTGGGGCAGGGGCGTGAGGTGTGGGATCTGGGTTGGGGGTGTGGCCGAGGGGTTCAGAGTGTGGGAAGGGGCTCCGAGCTGAGCTTGTGGCAGGGGGTTGGGTGCAGGAGGGGGTGCAGGATACAGGCTCTGGGGGGGGGAGTTTGTGGGAGGGGGCTTAGGGCTGGGGCAGGGGGTTGGGGTACGGGCTCCGGCTGGGAGATACTTACCTCAGACGGCTCCCGGAAACAACCAGCATGTCTGGCTCCTAGGCTCAGAGGCAGCCAGGCGGCTCTATGTGCTGCCCCCGCCTGCGGGTGCTGCCCCCGCAACACCCACTGGCTGTGGTTCCTGGCCAATTGGAGCTGTGGAGGCAGTGCTTGGGACGGGGCAGTGTGCAGAGACCCCCTGAGCCTAGGAGCCAGAGGGATGTGCCCATCGCTTCCAGGAGCTGCATGGAGCCAGGATGCTTAGAGCACCTGCCTTAGCCCCACTGCACTGCCAACTGGACTTTTAGAGGCCTATTAATCTCCTGGATTGGTTTCAGTAGCCACTATGAGATCGATTCCGGGAGACTTCAGCCAATCTGGGAGGTTGGCAACCCTATTTCACAGTGTAAATGCACAGCACAAAAACATCCATATATTAGGAGAGAAGACAGAGAAATTCATTTGAATCCTTTTTTACAGATTTTATTTCCACATTGCTAGACTCTATTGTATTTAGAAATTAGTGCTTGAGATTTCTCTCACCCAGACTTTTAAGAGAAATGTTTAACAGCCAGATTTTTTTCCCTTTATTAAAAATCACTCACTCTTTAGTATGTCCAATTTTAGATAAAAAATGAGGCAATTATTTTAGTGTTAAGTATTAATTGCAGTAATGTTAATCATGCTGAACTAATTTTATAGCAGGAAGGATACCCCAGGACAACTGGGAAATTTTTGGCATCTAGCAAGTTTTGCAGGTCACTTTAAAATTCATAACTTGTAAGACAATGAGATGGAGGCCACTCCTGGGTTGATAGTTTTAACCAAAACATTCCTGTCTCCACTTTCTTTTTATTAAAAAGAAAAGGAGTACTTGTGGCACCTTAGAGGCTAACAAATTTGTTGTTTAGTCTCTAAGGTGCCACAAGTACTCCTTTTCTTTTTGCGAATACAGACTAACACGACTGCTACTCTGAAACCTCTTTTTATTGTATTTCCAGCAATGAGATGCTGCCAATATTTTGACAAAGGAATGCCGCAAAACACATTTCCTCCCGTAGCCTGTCACAAAACCTGTGTAGCTGTGTGTATGCTTTCAGAGTATAGGAATGAGGGACAGGGGAAGATTGTTTCAGTGAGAAAATGCATGACTATCATAACCAAGAAGGGAGAGAATTCAACCCTGCAATAATATAGTAAGTACACATGCTAGAAATACTTGTACTTTGTGCAATACCATCAATACACTTTGGTGGTTTGGGTACAGTATTCAACTTATTTAATTTGAAAATGTGGAGGGCTAAAACCATGGCCCTGATTCTCCTATTTAGCTGAACAGCACAACACATGCACCCTTCCTGAGGGTGTAAAGGTGGCTTTCCATCACCATTATGCTGGTCCTTGTTTGGCTGTGTGTTGGGCTAGTACCCTGCCATAAGCTAGAGAAGCCTGAAGGCTCCTATAAATTAAGTCAGCTGCCCATGGCCCTAAGGAGCCAGGATGATACTGTGGGAGAATCTCCCCAGTGTTGCAGAAGTAGCGTAATAGTCTTTACCATGCTCCTCCCCTGCATTCCACTGTTTCTGTGACACTGGAAGGCTCCCCACTTGCTCTTGCCTTGTGGCTAGTGTGTGGTGTAAAGCAGGCCCACTGCAGGCAAAATTTGGAGGCCTATGGTATCCTTAGAGAATTGTGAAAGTACTTGACACTTGTGGGAATTAGGGCATTCCAACAATGAAAACATGAGAATCAGATGTATTTTCTGAGTCCAGGAATAAATCATTCTAGGCAGGGATGGAATTAAAATTGTTCAGAGGGAGCTCTACCAGAAGCAGGGAAATTGCCCCTTTCAACATGATGGTTTAATTTTAACAAGGGGCTGCTGGGATCCCCCTTCAGCACAAACAGGTTTTTTTTGTTTTTTTTTTCTTTTTTATACACGCACCACATACGACAGAGTAGTACAGTGCCAGACTGACACTGAAGGGGAGAAAAATGGTAGTGCACTTCACTAAAGCTCAGATTTCATCCCCAGGATCATTCTGGCTAGCAAATACTAATGCAAAACATTTGTCGACAGAATCACATTCATGAAATATCGACAACAGGATCTTAGATCCAGGTTATGGAAATAATGTTTAAGCAGGAGGAAGATGTTCTAGACATATTGTACAATGATGTTTTCAGAAGCTTGGTCTTCTTACTTAGATTGTAAACTCTTAGGGCAAAGACCAGCTTTGTTCTGTGTTTGTACAGCACCTAGCACAATATAGAGTTCTGGTCTAAGACGAGGCTCCTAAGCCCCATTGCAATATAAATAATAGTAATGGTGCTCTGAAACTTTATTCATGTTTTCTTTACGTTCAAAACTATAATAAAATTGAACACAACAGCTTCTTCCAGGAACAATGAGACTATTCTGCATGAGCGCTTAACATTAGAAAAACTGCACATTCTGGGTATGAAGTGTGAAGAGTTATAATACAGCTTTTTTAAAAAAAAAAGTGCAAGTGTACTGAAAGAACCTCTGAACATTTAAAAAGAACTACTAAGCACTAAATGCTACACATAAGAAAAAATACTTGATTCAAGACCCAAAACTACTTAAAATAAAATCTGATTTTTTAATATTTCATGTTTCAACATGGGGTTCACCTATCAAAGAATGAGAAGAGCATATTTGGATACAGACTGGCTAACCTAGCAAGGAGGGCTTTAAAACTAGGTTCAATGGGGGCAGGTGACAAAAGCCAACAGGTAAGTCAAAAACATGGAGACCTGGAAGAAAGGTCAGAATCGGGGGGGGGGGGGAGTATGGGCCGTTATAGCAGGGACAAGGGAGAGACAAGAGAATCTGGGGGGTGGAAATCAAAGATACATCAGTATCTTAGATGTCTGTATACTAATGCGAGAAGTATGGGGAATTAAGTAAGCAGGAAGAACTTGAAATGCTAAAAAATAAACACAACCATGACAGTTGGCATCACAGAGACTTGGTGGGATAATACACATGACTGGAATATTGGCCCATTACTCAATGTGGGGGAGGGAGACAAACAGAAAATGTGGAAATGGCAGAATATATTACTTTTGTTTCAGTTTTCATCGAAAAGGTTAATAGTGATTGGACAGCTAACAGTGAATTCCAGTGAAAAATGAGATAGGATCAGAGGCTAAAATAGGAAAACAAGTTAGATGTGTTCAAGTCACCAGGGCCTGATGAAATACATCCTAGAATACTCAAGTAGCTGACTCGGAGATATTTGAGCCATTAGTGATTATCTTTGAAAACTCATAGAAGACATGAGATTCCAGAGGACTGGAAAAGGGCAAATATAGTGCCCATCTATAAAAAGGGGAAATAAGGACAACCCAGGGAATTACAGACCAGTCCTCTTAACTTCAGTACCCGGACAGATAATAGAGCAAACAATCAATTTGCAAACACCTAGTAGATAATAAGGTGATAAGTAACAGCCAGCATGGATTTGTCAAGAACAAATCATGTCAAACCAACCTAATAGCTTTCTTTGACAGGGTAACAAGCCTTTTGGATGGGGGGGTGGGAAGTGGTAGATGTGGTACATCTTGACATTAGTAAGGCTTTTGATACTGTCTCGCATGAACTCTTAGACAAATGAGGGAAATAAAACCTAGACGGAGCTACTATAAAGGTGGGTGCAGAACTGGTTGGGAAACCATTCCCAGAAAGTAATCATGAGTGGTTCACAATGAAGCTGGAAGGGCATATTGAGTGGGGTCCTGCAGGGATCGGTTCTGGGTCTGGTTCTGTTCAATATCTTCATCAGTGTTTCAGATTGGCATAGAGAGTACACTTACAAAGTTTGCAGATGGATACCAAGCTGGGAGGGATTGTACGTGCTTTGAAGGATAGGATTAAAATTCAAAATGATCTGGACAAACTGGAGAAATGGTCTCAAGTGAATAGGATGAAATTCAATAAGGACAAATGCAAAGTACTCCTTTGAGGAAGGAACAATCAGTTGCACACATACAAATGGGAAATGACTGCCTAGGAAGGAAAGGGATCTGGGGGGGTCATAGTGGACCACAAGCTAAATGAGTCAACAGTGCAATTGTTTTGCAATAAATTAGATAAAAACAAACATCATTCTGGGATGTATTAGCAGGAGATTTGTAAGCAAGACACAAGAAGTAATTCCTCCGCTCTACTCAAGCCTCAGCTGGAGTATTGTGTCCAGTTCTGGGCACCACATTTCAGGAAAGATGTGGACAAATTGGAGAAAGTCCAGAGAAGAGCAACAAAAATAATTAAAGGTCTAGAAAACGTGACTAAAGCTATGATTTAGGCACAGGTATTTTTAATGGACAGGTCACGGGCAATAAACAAAAATTCACAGCCACTGACCTGTCCAAGACTTATACTAAAAATATCTGTGATTAAGTTTTGGGGGGCTGCTGCTGGGGGGTGTCCGTGGGGGCTGCTATCTGGGGCCATGGACCGCAGCTGGTTCAGCCAGCCGGGAACTGCTGCGGCTGCCCCCAGGGTCTCTCCAGCAGCTGCTCTTGTGGCTGTCCTGGGGACACCTGAGCAACTGGCTCCAGAGCCAGCTGCTTGGGTGGCCCTGGTGTCAGCCACACTGGCCCCTGCAAATGTCACAGAAAGTCATGGAAGCTGAGACTTCTGTGACAGACACAGAGCCCTAACATGATCTATGAGGGAAGACTGAAAAAATTGGGTTTGTTTAGTCTGGAGAAGAGAAGACAGAGGGGACATGCTACCAGTTTTCAGGTACATAAAAGGTTGCTACAAGGAGGAGGGAGAAAAATTGTTCTCCTTATTTGCTGAGGATAGAACAAGAAGCTATAGGCTTAAAATTTCAGCAAGGGAAGTTTGGGTTGGACATTAGGAAAAACATCCTAACTGTCAGGGTGATTAAGCACTGCAATAAATTGCCTAGGGAGTTCGTGGAATCTCCATCATTGGAGATTTTTAAGAGCAGGTTAGACAATCACCTGTCAGGGATGATCTAGATAATATTTAGTTCTGCCATGAGTGCAGGGGACTGGACTAGATGACCTGGAAGGGACCTAGAGAGTTCTATGATTCTATGACTCTCTCCTCAAATAAAAATTCTTCCAAGGCAGGAAATAAGGATGAACCCTCCTTTAAACTCCCATAAAGACTTCAGGGCTTAATCTTGTACATACAGTTGTAATGGGAATGGGTGTTGTTGTGCAGGCTTCTAAGGGCAGAACTGGGCCCTCGATGAGTATATATGATGGTTAAAACAGGTGATATCTGACTAAATGTACATATTCCAGAGAGACAAAAAATAGGAGCTGTTCCTTAACGCAAAACAAAAATCACAATACAGTTTCTTTAAAAGTAATTGTAGCCAAATCCTGATATGTAACCACAGTAATGTGAATAGATGATGGGATTCCTAGTTCTTTCATAAAGGGTTGGTTTTTTCCATTTCACATCCACATCTAAAGGAATCATGTAAATGCATGTTCTTCTGTAGAGTAGAGTACCTTTTTCAAGAAGAAAGCATACCACCTGGCATAATTAAATAGCCATGCCACTTTTATTTGTGGGGGAGGAGGCAGGCTCAGGAAGAACAGATGATTCACCTACTTTATAGTCTGTTCCATAAGAGAAATTCATGAAAATAAGGGAACTTTGACTCAGAAAGGTTTGTTTTTATTACAAATGAGTTACTATGTGTTGTCATTAGTCATTTCACGGGGAAAGTGCTTTTAAAAAATTCAGAATATACATGTGTAATACTGTAACTGATGTCAATTAGACATTTATATTATATTATTTATATATTACAACACTTAGAGGCCCCAGTCTCCTGTACTACTGCTAACCATCATTAAAAATCCAGTCATACAGGAATTCCTGGCTCATCAAATCTATCATGTAAATGGGATTCACAAATTCACTTTTATTTTCTTGATATACTTAGAAAAGAATGGAACAAACACAGGACATCATGGCTCAGAGGGCAAGGGATAGGTTTCTACACTGTCTTGCCTACTGGTCTAGGAGGAGAAAGAGGCAATGATCAAATATGGACGAATTCACCTATCCCCAGTTTCTCCTTTCTCTGCAGCTGGATGAGTGAGAACATCAGAATGAAGTTTAGCTGGACCTCCCTAGTGTTTGGCTGTTATATAAAATTGAATGCATTTACACTGAAACTATTTCTTGCAGTGAAGTCAAATTTTATTTTAATGCCATGCAGTGTGCAAATTACAATTCAAGATGTTGTAAACCTCGGCTTATGAAGTTGTTCTCTGAAAAACTCCTCCCTGGGACAAGTCTTTGGCCCCCATTCCACTCCCTCTATAGGCACATCAATTTCTGCTCTACATTGCAGGGGATTATAGGGAACAGGCTGCAGAAAGCCAAGACACCTCTATACCCTTCCTACACAGAGCTATATGTATGTTCCAGGGTTTGGGACACATTCAGTGAGTGCACAAGAATTCATAGATTTCAAGGGCAACAAAAATGTTTAGGGGACTGGAACACATGAGTTATGAGGAGAGGCTGAGGGAGCTGGGATTGTTTAGCCTGCAGAAGAGAAGAATGAGGGGGGATTTGATAGCTGCTTTCAACTACCTGAGAGGTGGTTCCAAAGAGGATGGCTCTAGACTGTTCTCAATGGTAGCAGATGACAGAACGAGGAGTAATGGTCTCAAGTTGCAGTGGGGAAGGTTTAGATTGGATATTAGGAAAAACTTTTTCACTAAGAGGGTGGTGAAACACTGGAATGCGTTACCTAGGGAGGTGGTAGAATCTCCTTCCTTAGAGGTTTTTAAGGTCAGGCTTGACAAAGCCCTGGCTGGGATGATTTAACTGGGAATTGGTCCTGCTTTGAGCAGGGGGTTGGACTAGATGACCTTCTGGGGTCCCTTCCAACCCTGATATTCTATGATTCTATGATTCTAAGGCCAGAAGGAATCAGTATGCTAATCTACAATGACCTCCTGTATCTAACAAGCCAAAGAATTTCACCCGAGAAGTATGTGATCCATTAGCCAAATCCACACCCATGGAAGTCGGGGATGGGGGGCGGAAGTGGGAGAGGCTGAAGTGTAATAGTGGTCAGTGTCTCTCTCGTGGCATTCTGTAGCCTACAGAGAAGTTTGACCCTTTTGGAGAACACTTCTGCAAAGCCCGATTATTGCACTTAAATCTTTGTGCAGGAGGAGGAGGAGGAGGATTTGGGCCTATGAAAGGGTTCCACTCAACCACCAAATTGTATAGCTGTTATAGTGTAGATTTCGATGGCATCGCTCAGGTGAAGGACTTTGACAACATCCCCATAGCCCATGGATGCCTTATAGGTATGTGAACTAATATACCCAAATTACTGCTGCACATGAACAACTTTCACTTTTATCTCTTGGAATCTTATTAAAAAGAAAAAAAGCCCTGGTTGAGCTGCTAAAGTGATTGACAACAAGTACTCCATCTCTTGCATGCCATGTGTGGAGAAACCTCATTCTATGAGTGTGAGCAGATGTGCTAGTGAGAGATGCCACCTCTCAGCTGGATATCTGCTTCATGTGCTACTCTTATTATGCTAGTATGTTATGTGCATTTCAAGGTCTCTCTTTCTATGACAATTAAATTAACATTGTAGAAGTTGCTCATTTCACATAATGCAATGTGTGTTTTTCCTACAGCTATGTAAATATGCCTCTTTAAGTACAGCTCAGATGCTAGCATATAATTCTTACTGGGTTTATTAGATTCATTCTCAAAGAACATTTGCAAAGTAAACGCTTAAGGCTGGGGTTTTATTTGTATAGATATGCAGCAATAGTTAGTCACTGATATTTTCTACACAGTATCAAACCTAATAAAATGAGTTAATGCAGTTATGGAACCACAATACAGAGCTGCATAATCCTTTTTTCCTGCTGCATAATTAGGATTGAAAAAATTTTAGCCTTCATTTAAAAAAGAATCTACCTCTTCTGGTTGGTGGGATAAGCTTCAAATTTAGACAGAGGCAGTGAAGTGTGCTTGAGTCAGACAGTCTAACAATAGCTCTACGAGAAGCATATATTAACTCTGAAGCTTAATGATGTATAGAAAAACCATCAACATTAACTATTTACTATTGATTTGAGCAGTGCCATCAAAATAATTTGCTTATCCATCATTGTTGGAAGGCATGATAGATATTGAGGTGAGATAAGAGGCCCTGCCCCCACCAATTTAAAGTCACCTCTGTCCCCAGTGCATAAAACCAAAGCAGCATTCTGGAGATCAACAACGTCCTCTCATGACTCACTGGTAGCTAAAAGCCCCCAACGTCTATCAAAACCTCTCTCCCCCTCCTGACCCCAACAACTTCTACAACGTAAGTGTTTTCTCAATACAAACATTACAGCATACAAAACATACAGGGTGGTATAACTCAGGGGAGTAGACTCTAGTTGGAAGTGTTGAGGAGGGGGCTTCTGAGCGCAGTGCCAAGTTTCTCCTGGGTCCCTGCTGCACATGCCACATAGGATATATGATATTGCCTCCTGTGAAGGGTGCTTGGGTGCAGCACCATCTGGAACTTGTCAATACATGTCTTAAGATTTTCCAGAGAGTGTTGCTAGACAGACACATGAGGTGAGCCCTCTGCCTTGAGGGCACTGCTTCCACGGCAGGCATCATTCTAAGGCTCAGAACTCAAACATGCTGACCCTGAATTCCAATTTTGCCTGATAAAGGACTCGCCCAATATGATAATTTTTGTTGCAACCTGCTGCATACAGTTAAAGAGCTTTAGTTTCCTTTCCTGCAGATCTCTGTAGAAACACTAGAGGTGCAAAGTATTAACACAGGAGGTGGGGGGAGAGGTGTATTTTATGATGTTAGTTCACTTATACATATAGATTTTGTAAACAAAAAGACCATTTCGGCTTTAATCATTAGATATGAGATGCTTTGTAAAAAATTATCCATATTTATCAGAAGATTTAGGAATTACAAGAAAATATTGGTGCTAGAAAGTTCAGCAGATCTGCAAGTATAATACCCTCTTGGGACACATGTTCTCAGTATCATATAAAGCGGTCTTCATTAACACGCTACTTCATGGATAGCATAAAGGACATTCAGCTGATGAAGCAGGTAGCTAACTTACAACACTGAAAGTTATGCACTGAAAACTTGGCCTCCTGGGGAAAAACATAATACCCTGAGATCTGATATAAAACATTTATAACCTCTCTTTTTAAAAGGCTCCAGAGAGGAAGTTTCAGCTTCTACATTTGTTGCATAATGCTTCACTGTAAGAAACATATCATATAAACTCAAGAAAGGAAAGATCACAGAAGGTTAGCAGTAATTCCATCTTGCTTCAGTTAAGGTACTTGTGTGGTAACATGATTTACAAGCTAAAGCATTTTCTACATTTCAAATACATAAAACCAATAGTTTCTCACTCAATCAGGAAAAATTCTATTTATCAAAAATGCTTGGGCTATCATATGCAATTTTTCTTGGTCTCTGCATCTGCCCAATATAACTGTAGGCTAGTGCCTAGTGATATATAGACTTACAAGTAACACTGTGCCTAAAAATTGATTCTTAATATCTTTATAGCCATAAAAAGGAGTCTGGTTACATTCTCCCTTATAGTAATTCTCAAAACAACCTCAACATTCACAGCCATGTTACATTTTCACACACTGCAGAAAATGCCCCACTTCTCACTGACATTTATCACACTCTGGGAATCTTCTCTATTCAATTTTTGTTGAGTATATTTAGTCTAATGTACCCAAATTATGCAAAAGTAAATGAAATTTAGTACCTATAGCAATTATTTTCATCTGACTGCAACTTTCACTCCAGTGTCCTGATGAGAGAGGGTCTAAAGTCTCATTCCAATTGATGCGGAGGTTAATCATAAAAATAAAAGTGTATCTAAAAATTCTAACCAAGAAATCACATTCCAATTCATTTGCAGAGATGAAGCATTTAAACTGATTTGATTAACCAAGGCCATTTGTCTTGTGTGCTCACAAACACAAATTTCTCAGTAATAAGTGGAATATGAGTGAGCAGGGCCGGCTCCAGGCACCAGCTTTCCAAGCAGGTGCTTGGGGCGGCATTCAGAATGGGGCGTCAGTCTGTGTCCCGGGGCGGCAATTCGCCAGCAGCTCTGCTACTCTTCCTCCTGCTGCGGTGGCTTTTGGGCAGCAGCTCCGCCGCTCTTCTGAGCACGGCAGCAGCTCTGCTGATGTTGTGGCAGCAGCAATTCGGTGGCGGCTGCTTGGGGCGGCAAAATTGGTAGAGCCGCCCCTGTGAGTGGGAAATATCAATTGTGCAAATGAAATAAATCTATGAATTTAAAAACAGAACAGCTATTCAGTTGTTTTGTTACAACCAGCAATCCCCAAACTACCTCTGGTGTTTCCTCAGTGTGCCCAATGAACTAGTGTTCATTATGCTCAAACACATTTGTGACATTGTAAAGGGGAAAGAGGTCACAACAAGGAGAAGTTCCAACTGCCAGAACTCTTACCAGAAATCATTTTTAATGAGCATGTTCACTCCTTTCAGAGCAATCTTCACAATTTCCCTTTGCTCTGAGCTAGAACACCTGGGATTTGTCAGTGAGGCTGTGTGTTGAGAACAGACCAAAAATAGTTCCGCAAAGGATCCCATGATGAATTGCTAGCTTTTATGAGTCACCTTTGAAATGTGAACTAGTGTACTTGGTGATTTGGCTTGCATCATTAGGATGAGAAAGTTCAGGAGAAATCCCTTCTCTTGTATACACTCAAATTATTCAAATGTTTGTGGTTAAGTTCACTGATCTAAAATATGGCCAAACCTAAATGAAAATAAAATTTTGAATGCAGAAATCTGAAGAATCTTATGAAATGCAACTATCCTTTACCTATCTGCCCCTCCACATGCATGCTTTTAACAAAGCAACAGCACAGAAATACAGCATATTGCTCCAGAAGAAAACTTTAATACAGATGAAGCTGAGAATGGATTACCTTTACAAGCACAAGCTATACGACACTGTTAGCATTTAAGTTTTCAGTAGTTAAAAGTCAGAATCTTCTCAGTTAAGGTTCCAATATAAGGTTTAACTCTACATTGCATACGCACGCTGAAAATCCTTCTCTCAATTCCCAAAGCAATTTTCATTCTGGGCCCCTTCAGACATAACCCGGAAAGTCACCACTCTAAATTTGGGGCAGAGATCCCAGCAGATCTAGACAACATAAAGATGAAAATGTCTAATCACAGAGTAGCATACCACTGCTACTATGTGTAGGACAGTATTGGTATTCGTGCAATAGTGGAAGACTTCCTGAAAAAAATGCTAGTGTAGACTAAGGCCCCAATCCTGCAATAAGCTAAACTTGGGTCGGCCCCTATACACATGCAGGGAGTGAGGTCTTGAAATGAAAGCCTGCAGATGGCCATTTTCTTGTATGTTCAGGAAAAAAAAATAGAACTCAGCATCCCTGGTAGGTAACCTTTTGACCAGGGCAAGACACTGGAGTTCTATGGTCCTAGGCTGGGGGGCTGAGGGGAAACTGGTTGAAGCCTCTTTATTGTTGGTTTGTGAGTGGCTGGCAAAAGCATTCATGTAACTCAGCTGGGTGTGTCCCTGCCTGTGAATGTTTGTGTAAGTGCAAGACCTGGAGGTCTCTGCAGCTTGTCACAGCATCCACAGTGTGAGAGGGAGCCCAGATTGGTCAGACAGAGGGCTCAGCAGTTTTCCCATTCCAGGTTGCACCCCAAGAACGCCCATTACAAGCCCCACATCAGAATATCCCATAGTCCAACAACTAGGGCACTCATTTGAGTTGAGACAGAAAGTGGGGGGACTGAACTGGAGTCTCCTACATCCTGGGTGAGTGCCGTATCCATTCAGCTCAAAGTTGCACAGGAGGCTGCTGCCGCCATCATTGTGTGTGGAGTTAGACAGGCACCGAAGCCATTTTTGCAAACAGTGGCTTAGGTGCCTAAGCTGCCTGGCTCCAGGTGAGGGGTTCTCAGCTGCAGATCGCAAGCAAAGATAGGAGTCTCCTTGCATCCCAGACTTAGGACCAGGTTCTGTGAAGGGGTAGGGCTTAGGACAAACCCCTCTTATCAGAATCAATGGCCGAGCTGGCTCTGCGCCTAGCATGCTGGCTTTTGTGGATCTCATTCTTAGGTGCCTATATCTTCACATTCACTGGATAGATAGCCTAGCTGTGTAATGTAGGCTTTGTGGATCACATTGTTGTTCCTAAGAACCTGAAAGGTAGACATTAAAATGCCTACGTCCCTTTGTGGATCCAGTCCACAGAACCTGGAGTAGCTGCCTTCTTTTACTTTTATTATAAACTGAACTAAAATACAATAATGATAAAAAGTAATCCAATGAATACAACTGAACATTCCCTGTATTGAAGCAGGGGAAGAAAGACACCATGGTTGGTACTGATATAGAAGAAAAGGGGAAGAAATATCTGATTTGGACATCCAAATCAGTGCCCATAGGTCAGGACAACACTGGTCACTTATTCTGAGGCTGGGTTGCAGGTTAGTGTTGTTGTTTCTACACAGATAAAGAGATGGGGATGTGAGGGGAAAACCCCCCTCTCACACACAGAATGAGAAACTCTAAGCCCTAATAGAAGCATGCATGGCTGTCAGGCAATATTCCTCATACTACTCCCTCTCTTGCCAGCATGTAATTGCCTGTAACAGCAGAACACAAAAATGCACCAGAAGAGGTCATTGAGAAGGAGCTGTTAGTTGTCTGATGAATTTTAACATGCCAGCCCAATTATGTTATTCTGAGAATCCATGAGTTCAGGAAGAGAGGTATGATTGTATATGCTGCCCATCAACAGGTGAAAAAAAGGCATTTTCCATTCTATTTGCAATTTAACTTTTTGAAATGGATGTGCCTGCTTAGTTTATCCTTTCTATTCTGTCTGGAAAATGCACAAATAGTGGAAATTATTGGATAAATTAGTTCCCCTTTGACTCTACCTGATGAGACTATTGCTATGGGCTTCCTAGCATGGAAATATATTCTAGACACCCTGATGAAAGCTAAAGTCTAATATCCTAAAGTGAAAATCATTCAGGACAAAGTGATGATTGGGATTCAAATTTATGGAGTCTTCTCATCTTTAGAGCACCTGGCTACTTGAGATTGGTTTTAGACAAGTTATTAAGGAGTCTTAGTCTCCATTGTGTTTGGCTGAGAAAGAAATGAAGAGTTCTTGCCTTTTTTTCAGGGGTGCAGGGGAGTGACAGGGGTGAGTAGAGAAGGAAGCATAACAAAATAGTAGGAATATAATGACAAAAGGTTATGTCTGTGGCTCCCAAACTTAGACCAGATGCATCCTCTTTCCTCAGAAGTGTCTTATGAGAGGCATCCTTGGAAAAAGTGATGGACTTCCAACTTAACCAGTCCCTAAAAGATGAAGGAGATGGAATTTATCGGTTTTCTGAAGTACCACAAACTTCTTCTTTGAGGCCGCTAGTGGAGGAGGAGGAGGAAACTTGGAGGGGGAATAGGGTCTTTGTCAATGCTGATGGTCATGAAGGTCTAAGCTCACAGAAGCTGCCTTTGTGTCTGCTGAGCCAGAAAAACCAAGTGAACAGGAGGCTCACTATTTGTGACATGTGGGATGGAGTGCCTGAGATGGGCCATACTGAGAATGCCACACTCAGGGAAGACTGCAAGAAATAGGGCAGGCAATCCCCAAAAAACTGGTGGTTTATTTTATTAGAGTCATCAAACCAGTATCAAAAGAGCTTCTATAGTACCACACTGGTTAAGAAGCCAGAGACAGTCCACTTTAGGCATTCCAGCCCTTGGTTCTTATCTAGGCAAACACATCTAATATAATGAGAGGTTACTGAAAATGCAGTTTGCCATATGTGAAGTTCTACTAATCCCAAAAACTCAGACACTTACCCAAATGTCACGCTGTCAGGAATACAATCCTTAGTAAACTAACTACAGGTTTATTAATAAAAGAGTTGTTGAATATTTAAAAGATTATATACAGTAGATTATACTGGAATTAGCCACTATCAGAAGACAGGATAGTGGGTTAGATGGACCTTTGGGCTGACTCAGTATGGCTGTTCTTATTACAAATGCTTGCAAGGTCCTTATATCAGATTTGTAGCAGTGATAGAGGAGTCTGCTGGCTTCCAAAAGTCTCGCTGGAATCATCCCAAAAGGGAATCCAAATTCTGTTTAGATGTAGAGTTTGTTAGAGTCTTTCCTTACATTTTCCAGGATATTCCAAACTACTTGGAAGATCTTAGTCCCATGGCTTAAACTTTCCCTGTTTAAAGTTCAGCAGACAAGAGGTGCAGCATCAGGCCCGACATTTCACTTTTACAGCTGAAGCAGGCTGTCAACTGTTTTGAGCACTGCATGTGAGTGAGAATTCTTCTTCCTTGAAGACACACTGACCAACCACTTTGAAGTTAACATTCAATTTCCTATGCATACACTGGTAATCTGGCTCTGTGGATGAGGGGAAAGCAGTGGATGTGTTGTTCCTTGATTTTAGCAAACCTTTTGACACATCTCCCACAGTATTCTTGCCAGCAAGTTAAAGTAGTATGGGCTGGATGAATGGACTATAAGGTGGATAGAAAGTTGGCTAGATTGTTGGGCTCAATGGGTAGTGATCAATGGCTCCATGTCTAGTTGGCAGCCAGTATCAAGTGGAGTGCCCCAAGGGTTGGTCCTCGGGCCGGTTTTGTTCAATATCTTCATTAATTATCTGGAGGATGGTGTGGATTACACCCTCAGCAAGTTTGCAGATTACACTAAACTGGGAGGAGAGGTAGATACGCTGGAGGTAGGGATAGGATACAGAGGGCCCTGTAATTAGAGGATTGGGGCCAAAGAAATCTGATGAGGTTCAACAAGGACAAGTGCAGAGTCCTGCACTTAGGACGGAAGAATCCCATGCACCGTTACAGACTAGGGACTGAATGGCTAGGCAGCAGTTCTGCAGAAAAGGACCTAGGGGTTACAGTGGATGAGAAGCTGGATATGAGTCAGCAGTGTGCCCTTGTTGCCAAGAAGGTCAATGGGCATTGCCAGCAGATCGAGGGACGTGATCGTTCCCCTCTATTGGACACTGGTGAGGCCTCATCTGGAGTACTGTGTCCAGTTTTGGGCCCCACGCTACAAGGAGGATGTGGAAAAATTGGAAAGTGTCCAGCGGAGGGCAACAAAAATGATTAGGGGACTGGAACACATGACTTATGAGGAGAGGCTGAGGGAACTGGGATTGTTTAGTCTGCGGAAGAGAAGAATGAGGGGGGATTTGATAGCTGCTTTCAACTACCTGTAAGGGGGTTCCAAAGAGGCTGGATCTAGACTGTTCTCAGTGGTAGCAGATGACAGAACAAGGAGTAATGGTCTCAAGTTGCAGTGGGGGAGGTTTAGGTTGGAGTTAAGAAAAACTTTTTCACTAGGAGGGTGGTGAAACTGGAATGCGTTATCTAGGGGAGTGGTGGAATCTCCTTCCTTAGAAGTTTTTAAGGTCAGGCATGAAAAAGCCCTGGCTGGGAGGATTTAATTGGGGATTGGTCCTGAGGTCCCTTCCAACCCTGATATTCTATGAATCTGATGAAGTGGTCTGTAGCCCACAAAAGTTTATGCTCAAATAAATTTGTTAGTCTTGAAGGTGCCACAAGTTTTTTGCCAATACAGACTAACATGGCTACCACTCTGAAACTGGTAATCTAGTTACACTCATTTACATAAGTCAACAGCTGGTCATTCATTATAACAGGGATAGATAAGCTGAAAACAATGGAGGAATAGTATTAGTTTCCTGCAGTGTCTCATGTCTTTGATCTTAAGGTTAACTGAAGAGAGAGTCACATACATAATGTAAGGCAATTAAGACATAACAAGGATTTAGCATCTAAGAGATAATTTGGTTACACAGGTACACAAACAGGACACAGGTGCACAAACATTTAGCATCTACCCTTGATTTCCATTACTGCAAATTAATGTGTAGCTCCTCCCGCCCCCCCCCCCTCCTGTTCACAGACCCTGTCTGAGGTTGTTCAAAATAGGGGAAGCCAGTCTTGCAACTTTGGGAAACTGGGCTTGAGGCTCCTTTGTGTGAGTGTGTGTTCACCTCAGACAAGCCACCAGGAACAAGGCTTTATTCTGTAAAGAACATAGACCAGGATTACAGTCCAGCAGCTTCCTCTTGGCTTGCCCGCTAGGTGCTCCCAGCTCAGTCAGTGTGGAGACCCCTGCTGTTGGGGGATGGAGGGGGGACAGAGGGTACATCCTGGCAGGAACCAGGAAGTTCTCCCAACATGCTACAGTTTGTAGTCCACAACTTGTAGTTCCCAGGGCTGCTGTTGAAGCACACTGGCCCTTGGGCTACAAATGGGTTAGTGATTTCTGGTCTAGGGCATCTCTGATATTCACATACAAGTGAATTGTCCTAATACAATTGTAATGCCTCTTGTTAAGTTGTTATGGGTCATACCCAGGTCAGCTGGTTTGCCAGTGTCACAACATGATCTCCAGAAGTGGAAGAATGATAATTTTCAGCTATATGAAAGATCTGCAAACCAAAGGCTCAAGCCATGGACTTGCTTTCTGAGAGGCTCAGTTCAGCTATGTAGGTACCACCCTGAAGTTTAAGGCTGTATGGAGCTATTCTGCTCCTGAGAAAGAGCTGGGAGGAATTTTGCCTTCCTGGAAATGACATCCCTTCAGGAGATGCAGCATACTCTGCGGAATTCTGTATATACTCTGTAGGCCCATGCAGAGCCAAGGTGCCGCTTTCAGCCTGCCCCTTTTGGGGTGAGGTGTGTTCCTGGTGTGCACAGAGGAAGTATTGGGCACTGCACTGTGACAGGCTCTAGCAGGAGGTGAGGAAGCTCCTTGCACTCCCATCCTACTCTCTCTCCACATCTCCTTAAGGTCTTGTCACAAGCTGGAGTTTTTCCTAGAATTTTAGCCATCCTTACGGTAGAGTTAAGCCCTCAAACAAAGGAAATCCCAACACTTATTTTGGCTCCTTATAAGAAGGACACAGTTAACCAAGGTGGCCTATGAAGAATCACAGGAGATACAATGGAATGAGTAGCCTCATTGCGCTTGTCATAAGCGGCTTTTAAGGCATAATTGGCCAAACCATGGTCCTCCGGAATAAATGGCCTCAGCTTATTCCTTTTACTTCCTGGAAGATTGTCCACAAAAATGAAGCCTTTTGCTCCACAAAGGAAAAGTTTTATATTGGTTCATTACCTAGTCGCGTGTCAATCCACATGATTGCTCTGATTAGATCTTCTGGATCATTTCACAGGAGTCTTTATTCAGAGAGGTAGCCTAGATGATTTTCTGGCCTTTAGATTTCTCTGAGGCAGCTGAGACTATTCAATAGCCCTGGTAGAGTACAAAATAAATTAAAACCCTGGTTAGGAACCAAATGGATTGAATCAAGTTTCTTAGCCACCAATGAGTTTATAACAGGGTGCAACCACAGCTCTCTAGCAAGCTCCCATTAACAGTAAGGGACACCTTACCCTTTACACTCAGTTCTAGACTATCACCAAGTTAGCAGGTCTCTTACTGAGCTGAATACTAGAGCAAGGAAAGCACAGGAACACTCATGGGTGCAGGAAGACGAGGTGCCTGGAGAGTGAGAAAGGGTAGCAAATTCCAACTGCCGTTCTCCATCCACCTCTGAACCCAAAAAGGTTATTTTTCAGAACTGATGATTCAGGACTGTACTTAAGGGAAAGATCTAGACAACTTCAGGCTCTCTAGTGCACTCTAGCTTTGAACAGTGAACAGGATGACCACCTTCTTACACTCTTATCTATAATGTGTAGGGGAAAATGCTGTGTGCTCATGGGAGACTTCAATTTGAGTGACATATGGTGGAGGTCTAATGCTGCCAGTACTAAAACATCCCTGGAATGTCTAAACATTCCAGATGACAAATTTCCTAATTTAAAAAGTGTTTCAGCCAACACAGGGGAATTCTTTATTAGACCTTGTCCTAATAGATAAGGATGAACTGATCACAGAACTAAAAGTTAATGGTAGGTAAAGTGATCATGACTTGATCACATTTATGATATGTTGCAGAATAAAGTCCAGACCAGTCACAGATATACACACTGGAAATGGCCACAGTATTGCAGCAGCAGTCGCATCAATGTCAAATAAAGAAGTAAAAGAACCTCTCTACTCCTACCTGAGATTCCTCTGTTCATGCATCCAAGGGGTGAATTAGCTTTTTTGGTCACAACATCTCATGGTGAGCCAGGGGTGAAAGTGAGCCGGTAGGGGCTGGTACGGTGTACCAGTAAGAACCCGCACTGGCCCATGCCCAGCCCACATTAAAGCGTTGCCGCGGCAGCGCTTTAGTGTCCCTGCCCCTTTTGCCTCCCCTGTCGGCGGCCCTGCTGGTGGGGTCCGTACCGGCCGGGCTGCTGACGGGGGGCGGGGGGGGAGAGGGGCAAGGGGCAGTGAAGTTAAAGCACTGCCGTGACAAAGGACCGTCCTTTAACTTCACTGCCCCTTCCCCCTGTGGGCAGCCCTGTTGGTAGGGTCTGTCCTGCCAGGGCTGCCAACAGGGGAGGCATAAGAGGCAGGGACATTAAAACGCTGCCGCAGCAGTGCTTTAAGGATGGTCCTTTGCCGCCGTGGTGCTTTAATGTTGCTGCCCCCGCCCCGTCAATGGGGCCTGCGGCAAAGGACCCTGCAGTGCTTTAACGTTCCTGCCCCTTTTGGCCCCCCCGGCCACCAATGGGGGGGCAAAGGGAGCAGCTGCCCTGGGGCTGGTGATTTAAAAAGGCCTGGGGCTCTGGCCCCTGCTGCCGCTATGGCAGCAGCGATGTCCAGAGCCCCAGGCCCTTTAAAATCAACATGGGAGCCCTGGGCGGTGCGGTCCAGCCGGACTGGAAGGGATGTCTGGGGGATGACCACCCCCCCCAGCCCTGCCCCTTCCACCCAAGGCCCCGCCCCTTCTGGGGGCCAAAGCCACCCCACCCCGGACCAGTAAGTGGCCTCAGTTACTTTCACCCCTGCTGTGAGCTCACATTCAGTGGATAACCTGGGAAGCAGTGACCCTGAAAAAGACTTGAGTCATGGTGGATAGAATCCCCCTTCCTGTAAGTATGGCCTACACTTTGTTCCTAGACAGAGACATTTACATTTAGCCGTATTAGAATGAATATTGCTTGCTTGTGCCCAGTCTACCAAGCAATCCAAATCACTGAGTCAGTGACCTGTCCTTTTCATTATTTACCAATCCCCCAATTTTGGGTCATAGAATATCAGGGTTGGAAGGGACCCCAGAAGGTCATCTAGTCCAACCCCCTGCTCGAAGCAGGACCAATTCCCAGTTAAATCATCCCAGCCAGGGCTTTGTCAAGCCTGACCTTAAAAACCTCTAAGGAAGGAGATTCTACCACCTCCCTAGGTAACGCATTCCAGTGTTTCACCACCCTCTTGGTGAAAAAGTTTTTCCTAATATCCAATCTAAACCTCCCCCACTGCAACTTGAGACCATTACTCCTCGTTCTGTCATCTGCTACCATTGAGAACAGTCTAGAGCCATCCTCTTTGGAACCCCCTTTCAGGTAGTTGAAAGCAGCTATCAAATCCCCCCTCATTCTTCTCTTCTGCAGGCTAAACAATCCCAGCTCCCTCAGCCTCTCCTCATAACTCATGTGTTCCAGTCCCCTAATAATTTTTGTTGCCCTTCGCTGGACTCTCTCCAATTTATCCACATCCTTCTTGAAGAGTGGGGCCCAAAACTGGACACAGTACTCCAGATGAGGCCTCACAAATGTTGAATAGAGGGGAACGATCACGTCCCTCGATCTGCTCGCTATGCCCCTACTTATACATCCCAAAATGCCATTGGCCTTCTTGGCAACAAGGGCACACTGCTGACTCATATCCAGCTTCTCGTCCACTGTCACCCCTAGGTCCTTTTCCGCAGAACTGCTGCCTAGCCATTCGGTCCCTAGTCTGTAGCTGTGCATTGGGTTCTTCCGTCCTAAGTGCAGGACCCTGCACTTATCCTTATTGAACCTCATCAGATTTCTTTTGGCCCAATCCTCCAATTTGTCTAGGTCCTTCTGTATCCTATCCCTCCCCTCCAGCGTATCTACCACTCCTCCTAGTTTAGTATCATCTGCAAATTTGCTGAGAGTGCAATCCACACCATCCTCCAGATCATTTATGAAGATATTGAACAAAACCGGCCCCAGGACCGACCCTTGGAGCACTCCACTTGATACCGCATCTGCAAACTGGGTCATCTGCAAACTGTGGTGCATGGGTGGCTCGTGACCTGGCTGTTGGGGGAGGCTAGTCCCCAGCCCTGCCCAAGGCACTGCCCCACCCCATCTGCCCCCCTTCCACCTCCCCTCCCCTGCAGGAGCCTGTAGCCCCCCCCCCCACAGGCTCCAGCACCAGGTGGCGAGGCCCAAGCTTTGGTGTGCTGGCTGGCAGCACTCCTGGCCCTGGGACACCAGGCGGCGTGACCCCAGCACCAGCCATCCTGACTCCCTGCAGGAGGTGAGGCAGCCAGCCCCGGTGCTCCCAGCAGCATAACCCCAGCCACCTGCGGAATGAAAAATGCAACAAAAATTCAGAAGTTACTAACAACTCATTCTCAACAACAACATTTAAAGGAATATACTGTCAGTCCATCACTAGTCATTTCAAGGAGAAGCCCATCTGCTCTTAGGTATTATTAAAAGGCCTGGAGAATTTAAGCATTTATCCTGCAAATGTTCACACACTTGGCAATGGGAGTTAATTAAGCCAGTGCATATCTGTTTGCAGAATTAGGTCTTAGTGTCTTGACTGAAGTCAGCTCAATTAATTTTATCCCCTTTTTGGATCACTGGCTTTCTGATTTCAGGGATGGAGTGAGAGTTCAGTTTCAGTGAGAGTTCAGTTATAGAAAGTCTACTGTTTTCTTTCTTAATGCATCTTTAAGAGATTGCCAGATTGCCATATTAATTGCCTTTCAATCACTAGACATAATATACCCTATTTTAGAAAAAATAAAATGTTGATGTACTATTTAAACGGCTAGGAATTCCTTTAAATTTCCAACACCTTTAACAATTTAGTTTAAATGCTACATGTGTATCTAAAAGATGGGATTTTTACTAACCATTTTCTGACTCAAAAATTCTGAAGAGGGATTGAAAGCCGTAATGCTGTCAGAGTTGCATTTTAGTTAGAAAACAATTAATGTTTCTGTATTCTGCACACTTCTAAAGGAATAACAGATTTTTTGAGGGGTGGGGGAGGAAAAGAGTAATGCAAAATTTTAGCATATTGAAAAGTAATACATTATGTATCACTATCAGCTCCTAGAAATAATACTCCTAAATGCAGGGAATAAAAGACTAAGTACTAAATCTCTGTGTGCGCTAGTTACTGTAGGTTCCACTACCTCATGTAACAAATAAAACTGTATTGGAGTTATCTGCCCCTTCTTATGATCTGTCATATCAAACTGCACTCTAGTTGAGAAGTGTGAATTAGTCACATCTCATATACTTTGTCTTTGAACAAACAAACTTGAGCCGAGTTATGCTCCAAGAATGGCCTAGTTTCTGACTAAACCACCTTAAAGGAATCATTGACTAAGCCCTGGTCTACACTAGGACTTTAGGTCGAATTTAGCAACGTTAAATCGATTTAAACCTGCACCCGTCCACACAGTGAAGCCCTTTATTTCGACTTAAAGGGCTCTTAAAATCGATTTCCTTACTCCACCCCTGACAAGTGGATTAGCGCTTAAATCGACGTTCCCAGCTCGAATTTGGGGTACTGTGGACACAATTCGATGGTATTGGCCTCCGGGAGCTATCCCAGAGTGCTCCATTCTGACCGCTCTGGACAGCACTCTCAACTCAGATGCACTGGCCAGGTAGACAGGAAAAGAACCGCGAACTTTTGAATCTCATTTCCTGTTTGGCCAGCGTGGCAAGCTGCAGGTGACCATGCAGAGCTCATCAGCACAGGTGACCATGATGGAGTCCCAGAATCGCAAAACAGCCCCAGCATGGACCGAACGGGAGGTACGGGATCTGATCGCTGTTTGGGGAGAGGAATCCGTGCTATCAGAACTCCGTTCCAGTTTTCGAAATGCCAAAACCTTTGTGAAAATCTCCCAGGGCATGAAGGACAGAGGCCATAACAGGGACCAGAAGCAGTGCCGCGTGAAACTGAAGGAGCTGAGGCAAGCCTACCAGAAAACCAGAGAGGCGAACAGCCGCTCTGGGTCAGAGCCCCAAACATGCCGCTTCTATGATGAGCTGCATGCCATTTTAGGGGGTTCAGCCACCACTACCCCAGCCGTGTTGTTTGACTCCTTCAATGGAGATGGAGGCAATACGGAAGCAGGTTTTGGGGACGAAGAAGATGAGGAGGAGGAGGAGGTTGTAGATAGCTCACAGCAAGCAAGCGGAGAAACCGGTTTTCCCGACAGCCAGGAACTGTTTCTCACCCTAGACCTGGAGCCAGTACCCCCCGAACCCACCCAAGGCTGCCTCCTGGACCCAGCAGGCGGAGAAGGGACCTCTGGTGAGTGTACCTTTTAAAATGCTATACATGGTTTAAAAGCAAGCATGTGAAAGGATTACTTTGCCCTGGCATTTGCGGTTCTCCTAGATGTAGTCCTAAAGCCTTTGCAAAAGGTTTCTGGGGAGGGCAGCCTTATTTCGTCCTTCATGGTAGGACACTTTATCACTCCAGGCCAGGAACACATACTCGGGAATCACTGTAGAACAAAGCATTGCAGTGTATGTTTGCTGGCATTCAACCAAAATCCGTTCTTTCTCTCTCTGTGTTATCCTCAGGAGAGTGAGATATAATTCATGGTCACCTGGTTGAAATAGGGTGCTTTTCTTCAGGGACACTCAGTATAGCCCATTCCTGCTGGGCTGTTTGCCTGTGGCTGAACAGAAATGTTCCCCGCTGTTAGCCACAGGGAGGGGGGAAGGTTGAGGGGGTAGTCACGCGGTGGGAGGAGGCAAAATGCGACCTTGTAACGAAAGCACATGTGCTATGTATGTAATGTTAACAGCAAGGTTTACCCTGAAAGAGTGTAGCGACTGTTTTATAAAATGTGTCTTTTTAAATACCGCTGTCCCTTTTTTTTTCTCCACCAGCTGCATGTGTTTCAATGATCACAGGATCTTCTCCTTCCCAGAGGCTAGTGAAGCTTAGAAAGAAAAAAAAACGCACTCGAGATGAAATGTTCTCCGAGCTAATGCTGTCCTCCCACACTGACAGAGCACAGACGAATGCGTGGAGGCAAATAATGTCAGAGTGCAGGAAAGCACAAAATGACAGGGAGGAGAGGTGGAGGGCTGAAGAGAGTAAGTGGCGGGCTGAAGAGAGTAAGTGGCGGGCTGAAGAGAGGGCTGAAGCTCAAATGTGGCGGCAGCGTGATGAGAGGAGGCAGGATTCAATGCTGAGGCTGCTGCAGGACCAAACCAGAATGCTCCAGTGTATGGTTGAGCTGCAGCAAAGGCAGCTGGAGCACAGACTGCCACTGCTGCCCCTCTGTAACCAACCGCCCTCCTCCCCAAGTTCCATAGCCTCCACACCCAGACGCCCAAGAATGCGGTGGGGGGGCCTCCGGCCAACCAGCCACTCCACAACAGAGGATTGCCCAAAAAAAGAAGGCTGTCATTCAATAAATTTTAAAGTTGTAAACTTTTAAAGTGCTGTGCTTAAAGTGCTGTGTGGCATTTTCCTTCCCTCCTCCACCACCCCTCCTGGGATACCTTGGTAGTCATCTCCCTATTTGTGTGATGAATGAATAACGAATGCATGACTGTGAAGCAGCAATGACTTTATTGCCTCTGCAAGCGGTGATTAAAGGGAGGAGGGGAGGGTGGTTAGCTTACAGGGAAGTAGAGTGAACCAAGGGGCGGGGGGTTTCATCAAGGAGAAACAAACAGCACTTTCACACTGTAGCCTGGCCAGTCATGAAACTGGTTTTCAAAGCTTCTCTGATGCGTACTGCGCCCTCCTGAGCTCTTCTAACCGCCCTGGTGTCTGGCTGCGCGTAACCAGCAGCCAGGCGATTTGCCTCAATCTCCCACCCCGCCATAAACGTCTCCCCCTTACTCTCACAGATATTGTGGAGCACACAGCAAGCAGTAATAACAGTGGGAATATTGGTTTCGCTGAGGTCTAAGCGAGTCAGTAAACTGCGCCAGCGCGCCTTTAAACGTCCAAATGCACATTCTACCACCATTCTGCACTTGCTCAGCCTGTAGTTGAACAGCTCCTGACCACTGTCCAGGCTGCCTGTGTACGGCTTCATGAGCCATGGCATTAAGGGGTAGGCTGGGTCCCCAAGGATACATATAGGCATTTCAACATCCCCAACAGTTATTTTCTGGTCTGGGAAGAAAGTCCCTTCCTGCAGCTTTTGAAACAGACCAGAGTTCCTGAAGATGCGAGCATCATGCACTTTTCCCGACCATCCCACGTTGATGTTGGTGAAACGTCCCTTGTGATCCACCAGAGCTTGCAGCACTATCGAAAAGTACCCCTTGCGGTTTATGTACTCGCCGGCTTGGTGCTCTGGTGCCAAGATAGGGATATGGGTTCCGTCTATAGCCCCACCACAGTTAGGGAATCCCATTGCAGCAAAGCCATCCACTATGACCTGCACATTTCCCAGGGTCACTACCCTTGATATCAGCAGATCTTTGATTGCGTGAGCTACTTGCATCACAGCAGCCCCCACAGTAGATTTGCCCACTCCAAATTGATTCCCAACTGACCGGTAGCTGTCTGGCGTTGCAAGCTTCCACAGGGCTATCGCCACTCGCTTCTCAACTGTGAGGGCTGCTCTCATCCTGGTATTCATGCGCTTCAGGGCAGGGGAAAGCAAGTCACAAAGTTCCATGAAAGTGCCCTTACGCATGCGAAAGTTTCGCAGCCACTGGGAATCGTCCCAGACCTGCAACACTATGTGGTCCCACCAGTCTGTGCTTGTTTCCCGAGCCCAGAATCGGCGTTCCACAGCATGAACCTGCCCCATTAGCACCATGATGCATGCATTGGCAGGGCCCATGCTTTCAGAGAAATCTGTGTCCATGTCCTGATCACTCACGGGACTGCGCTGACGTCGCCTCCTCGCCCGGTATCGCGTTGCCATGTTCTGGTACTGCATATACTGCTGGATAATGCGTGTGGTGGTTGATGTGCTCCTAATTGCCAAAATGAGCTCAGCGGCCTCCATGCTTGCCTTGGTATGGCGTCCGCACAGAAAAAAGGCGCGGAACGATTGTCTGCCATTGCTCTGACGGAGGGAGGGGCGACTGACGACACGGCTTACAGGGTTGGCTTCAGGGAGCTAAAATCAACAAAGGGTGTGCCTGTACATCAAGGAGTATTTCAGGCAGGACTGCACGGAGGGTTCCAATAAGAAATGGTGCACCAAAGTTATCGTTGTTATTGGAACAAGGAGGTTAGCCTGGCCTCTGATTGATACATGGCTAGATTAACCTCGCTGCGCCTTCTCTGTGACTGACTGCAGTGTGATCTAGACAGGGGAGGAGGAAAATGAGTACAAAACAAATCTGGTCTATTTCTTGTTCTGACCCACTCCATCTATCCTTTACATCTTTGGCTGGCAGCAGACAAAAAAGGCGCGAAATGATTGTCTGCCCTTGCTTTCACGGGGGGAGGGAGGGTGGGAACGGGGTCCTGACGATATGTACCCAGAACCACCCGCGACAATGTTTTAGCCCCATCAGGCATTGGGATATCAACCCAGAATTCCAATGGGCAACGGAGACTGCGGGAACTGTGGGATAGCTACCCACAGTGCAACGCTCCGGAAGTCAACGCTTGCCTCGGTACTGTGGAAGCGCTCCGCCGAGTTAATGCACTTAATGCACTTAGAGCATTTTCTGTGGGGACACACACACTCGAATATATAAAACCGATTTCAAAAAAACCGACTTCTATAAATTCGACCTAATTTCGTAGTGTAGACATACCCTAAGTAATCTTTGCCCTTCTACCCATCTCCCTTTCAGCAGATCCATGCAAACCTGAAATCGCACTATTGCCAGTGTAACTGAGGGGACCTATCTGTGAAGAGCACCTTAACAAAAATTCTATTCCTAAGAGAGCAGTTACACATTTCCTAGTCAGCTGTTATTTCATGTGATCACCTGCTGTGGTCTATAGAGCCATTTAGCAGCCTCAGTGAAAATACAGCTTTATCTCCGTTTTGCAGCCATGGGTTTCATTTTCAGTCCCTGAAGGACAAATAGTTCATAATTCTAACCACCAGCACAACCACCAAGCTTGTCACACACTTACTGCCTCATCAATATAAAGTTCTGGAGAAGAGCCATAGAAAATTCTTGTAAATGAAAAATGAAACACTCTTCTGAGGAAAATGGAAAAATAATCTATCATATCTTCTGTCACAGTGTTGTACACAGTGGAAATCATGCCCACATGTCCACTTTACCATGATAAATTTCACTGGCAAAAGAAGCCAGAGCACCTGCAGCTGAGGAGGAAAATAGACTGGGGTTTCCTTTCCTAGTTATAAACTGTTTGGCTGTATCAATGTGCACATTTAACCCTAGAAAATGAATAAAATAATAAAACATGACAGTGAAAAAATTGTTTCTAGAATGAAGAATTTTCTCCTTTTGCTGTGGACATAGTTGTAAATACAGATAAAATCCAGTGTCTTGCACATAAGCACACTTGCTTCTGAGCAAACTAACCAAAATTTAATATGCACTGCAAAGACTGGGGCGTGGTATGGATCGTATTAGGAATTGTAGGGCAAGCCAAACAATAATGGGGAAACCTGGATTGCTAACTAATGGAATATGGCTCAAACAACACAGGGAGAATTTACAGGTTACAATTACTCAACCTGTAATTAGCGTACCAGGTACCCTTTAATCTTATTGTAAAGAAATGAGCCTATTTAATTCACAGAAGGAAACTTTTGTGGCACTGCAGTTGCTAGAGTTTTAAGGGTGCTGCCTAAAGTCCAGAAATGATTTTAAATATTGTTAGGAAAGTACTGAAAACAAACAATATCCTTTAGATTTTTTACTAGCATGCTAGAGAGGCAATTAACATTGAACTTTTGCCCAGAAATTGCAGACGGGATTTTTTTGTCTGCCTTGCAAATTCACAACCTTCTTACCCTACCTGCAAGAGACAATAGGATTCTTCAGCATATAATGTTCGCGAAAGCGAAGTATGCACGTGATAACCAAAACAAGCCAAGTGGTGAGATTCCTTAAAATTAGCAGCTAAGCCAAATAAAAGAATAGCCCACCTGACAAGAGAAAGAGAAGCAAAAAGTTTTGGAGGAAGAGGACTTGCGTGGATGAAGACATTGTGGGAGCCCAAGCAGCTTCCGTTGTGCTTCAGCATCAGAAGAAAAAAAGAACTTTCAGTACAAATATGAAACACTGGGCAAAATTCACCCCAGTGCAACCCGTGTGCTAACTCCCTTGACTTCATCATAATGACACCCACGGTGAGTTTGACCCAATTTAAAATGTTACACATTCACATTTTAAAAAGGCAGAAAATAAACGGACCTACCTCTCTGCCATTGGTTCCTCACACTGTGGCCCAGCTAAGCCAGGTACTCAAGAACATGCTTAACTTCACTCATCTGCATAAAGTTAGGCATATTCTTGAGGACTTTGCTGAATTTATGTCATAATTTTCTGTGAGGTGGCCATGGTGCTAGCAGAAGACTGAGAAATGCTGTTTAGAATTACACACTATTTTCAAAGTTCATAACTTATATCACATGTTGTGAGTTTGTAGTGTTGAGAAGTTATCACTTTACTGTGCTGAGCAAAATCAGTAGTCTGCCTGAAATATCTGGACTGCGACAGCTACAGAAAATGAACAGCAACCTGCATGAAGCAGATGTACAGTAGCTATAGAAACCCAGCTGATGCAAAACAAATAAGCATGGGCCATTACCTACAATTTGTTTCATGTTCCTTTAACTGCGTCATAACATCTGTTCTAGGACGCCTTGTAAACAGAGCTGTGAAAATATGTTGAACACAAATACTGCTGAATGAAGAATAAAGCCATTTCAGATTAAACGATGCTAAAGGAATATTGAAATGTACTAATGAGGGATGACACTGATCCCAAAGCAAAATGCAAGAGAAAATTAGTTATAATAACCTGCCTACTTATTGGTACACATTATCATCCCTTGCTCCAGTGTGATGCAAGATAGGGTTGAAACAGCCTTAACTAAAAACAGGTTAACTAAAAAGCAAAATATTAAGAGATTTGTATGATTTTAGCTTCTTG
Source organism: Lepidochelys kempii (assembly GCF_965140285.1). Taxonomy (NCBI): domain Eukaryota; kingdom Metazoa; phylum Chordata; order Testudines; family Cheloniidae; genus Lepidochelys; species Lepidochelys kempii. The sequence continues at coordinate 65,207,400 of NC_136382.1, forward strand.
GCAGTGTATAATGTCTTCCTCAAACATGGTTCTTCCCTCAAAAATCTCTTCCCCACTTAAAAATTAGTTTGGGAATAGGAAGGGGGAAGTAGTGCTTGGATTTCAGCCTCTTTGAATCTCTATCCCTCTTCACCTCTCTGGCACACCACAAGGGCCTCCAATAAAACATCTGGCATATTTCAGTTAGGAAAACAAGGCAGGCCTTAGAAATAGAGATGTTAGAGATAACTAAGTATGTCTTTATCATAAAACAGGATACAGGTTTTACTGTAAGTCATTGTGCTGAGGGTCAGAGTGTTTGAAAGGTAGGTAAGTGCATGGAGAGAGCGAGAGAAAAAAATCTGGATATGATGTAAGGAGCCCCATGGAAGGATGCAAAGCTTTGTATGTGGATAGGGTGAGGCCTTTCTCCAGAATCAGATGGGTGGGAAGAAGAATGTATGGCATTCAGGGACTATGCCAACATTCGGGTAAAGGATGTTGTAATCTAGTAGCAGAATAAGCATGTTTCACCTGTAGCAGGTGTAGTTAATGGCACATTTTGCTTGCCTTGTACCATTAACTGCAATCAGATCATTCTCAAACATCTGTGTCCCTCCAGTTTACATAAGGATTTCTTTGAGGGAAGTGGGCAAGAAGAAAGTTAACTAGCAGCAGAACTGCAGTAAGTTCACATTAAATCCTAGAGTCTAAGGCCAGGTCTAAACTATACACTTACATCAGTATAACTATGCATCACTTGGCTTTTTCACCCCCTTGAGTGACAGTTATATGGGCCTAATCCCTAGTGTAGACAGCGCTATGTCAACTGGAGGGCTTCTCCCATCAACACAATCCGCTCCACTATGCCGATGGCAGTGTAGTAGTGTCTTCACTGAAGAACTGCAGCATTTTAAGTATATACCTGCCCTTAGTGCATGAGCTAACAAAATCAGACACAATTATGGATGGAATAACAAATATTTTAACACAACGTATCAGCCTTCTCCACTGTACTGTCTCTTGAGCTTCCCCTGTTAAGCTTCCTCTACAAACCAAACCCCTAGAACAAGAGCATGTGAAATATTTATGTAGAACACCAATGTTAAATTTCAAAATATGACAATTAATCTAGCAGGGCCATCTAGTTAATGATTACAATAAATTTTCATTGCATGGACTAAGACTTTTCTATAGAAATAGAAAGTTAAAGGTCTGATTGTTTGTATTACACTAATATTCAAAAGTCCAATTGTGCTAGGTACTGTACATGCACATAGAAAGAGACCACCCATGTCCTGGAGAGGTTAGAATTTAAATAGACAAGACAAAAGGGTGAGGGAGAAGGGAAGTGTTATCCCCATTCTACAGATGGAAAACTGAGACAGAGGGATTTAAGGCCCCAATCCTGCAGAGACTTTCATGGATGTGTAACTTGACGCACTTAGTAGTCCTGTTGAAGCTAGTTCTAGAGACAGTGGCTTCCATGGGACTACCCACAACTTGTAAAGTTAAGCACATGCCTAAGTCTTTGCAGGATTGGGGCCCAAATGATTTGCCCAATTATGACATTACCCAGGGTACTATCTGGACTGCTGAATAGCTGTGTCTCCTCAGTTCTCCAACCTGAGATCCTTTTACACTTCTGTACTGGTGAAAAGCTACTCCTGGCTAGTTAACACACAGCCTCCAGCATGTAACTTGTGCCCAGCTGCACATACTAGTTTGCCACCCATGAATTACACTTAACACCAGCAGATTCCTCGTCCCTTAGAAGTGTGCATCTTGTACTGCTCAGTACATGATTGAACAATACAAGTTCTTATAAAGTCCATCGTTTCATCAATGAAAAGTGATATGCACCAACCTTGTTATCCCAAATGGCACCTCCATACACGTACTTTAATCCAAACACACTTGTAAGATAAGCTTGTTTTACTATTTTAACTACAGAAAAGAAAAGATTTTAAGTGGCTACAAGTAATGAGGCATAATAGTCATAGAATCATAGAATATCAGGGTTGGAAGGGACCTCAGGAGGTCATCTAGTCCAACCCCCTGCTCAAAGCAGGACCAATCCCCAATTAAATCATCCCAGCCAGGGCTTTGTCAAGCCTGACCTTAAAAACTTCTAAGGAAGGAGATTCTACCACCTCCCTAGGTAACGCATTCCAGTGTTTCACCCCCTCCTAGTGAAAAAGTTTTTCCTAATATCCAACCTAAACCTCCCCCACTGCAACTTGAGACCATTACTCCTTGTCCTGTCCTCTTCTACCACTGAGAATAGTCTAGAACCATCCTCTCTGGAACCACCTCTCAGGTAGTTGAAAGCAGCTATCAAATCCCCCCTCATTCTTCTCTTCTGCAGACTAAACAATCCCAGTTCCCTCAGCCTCTCCTCATAAGTCATGTGTTCCAGATCCCTAATCATTTTTGTTGCCCTTCGCTGGACTCTCTCCAATTTATCCACATCCTTCTTGAAGTGTGGGGCCCAAAACTGGACACAGTATCCAGATGAGGCCTCACCAATGTCGAATAGAGGGGGACGATCACGTCCCTCAATCTGCTCGCTATGCCCCTACTTATACATCCCAAAATGCCATTGGCCTTCTTGGCAACAAGGGCACACTGCTGACTCATATCCAGCTTCTCGTCCACTGTCACCCCTAGGTCCTTTTCTGCTGCCTAGCCATTCGGTCCCTAGTCTGTAGCTGTGCATTGGGTTCTTCCGTCCTAAGTGCAGGACCCTGCACTTATCCTTATTGAACCTCAGATTTCTTTTGGCCCAATCCTCTAATTTGTCTAGGGCCATCTGTATCCTATCCCTCCCCTCCAGCGTATCTACCACTCCTCCCAGTTTAGTATCATCCGCAAATTTGCTGAGAGTGCAATCCACACCATCCTCCAGATCATTTATGAAGATATTGAACAAAACCGGCCCCAGGACCGACCCCTGGGGCACTCCATTTGACACCGGCTGCCAACTACACATGGAGCCATTGATCACTACCTGTTGAGCCCGACAATCTAGCCAACTTTCTACCCACCTTATAGTGCATTCATCCAGCCCATACTTCTTTAACTTGCTGACAAGAATACTGTGGGAGACCGTGTCAAAAGCTTTGCTAAAGTCAAGAAACAATACATTCACTGCTTTCCCTTCATCCACAGAACCAGTAATCTCATCATAGAAGGCGATTAGATTAGTCAGGCATGACCTTCCCTTGGTTAATCCATGCTGACTGTTCCTGATCACTTTCCTCTTATGTAAGTGCTTCAGTATTGATTCTTTGAGGACCTGCTCCATGATTTTTCCGGGGACCGAGGTGAGGCTGACTGGCCTGTAGTTCCCAGGATCCTCCTCCTTCCCTTTTTTAAAGATTGGCACTACATTAGCCTTTTTCCAGTCATCCGGGACTTCCCCCGTTCGCCACGAGTTTTCAAAGATAATGGCCAATGGCTCTGCAATGACAGCCGCCAATTCCTTCAGCACTCTCGGATGCAACTCGTCCGGCCCCATGGACTTGTGCACGTCCAGCTTTTCTAAATAGTCCCTAACCACCTCTATCTCCACAGAGGGCTGGCCATCTATTCCCCATGTTGTGATGCCCAGCGCAGCAGTCTGGGAGCTGACCTTGTTCAAGACGACAGAGGCAAAAAAAGCATTGAGTACATTAGCTTTTTCCACATCCTCTGTCACTAGGTTGCCTCCCTCATTCATTAAGGGGCCCGCACTTTCCTTGGCTTTCTTCTTGTTGCCAACATACCTGAAGAAACCCTTCTTGTTACTCTTGAGATCTCTTGCTAGCTGCAGCTCCAGGTGCTATTTGGCCCTCCTGATTTCATTCCTACATGCCCGAGCAATATTTTTATACTCTTCCCTGGTCATATGTCCAACCTTCCACTTCTTGTAAGCTTCTTTTTTATGTTTAAGATCTGCTAGGATTTCACCGTTAAGCCAAGCTGGTCGCCTGCCATATTTACTATTCTTTCGACACATCAGGATGGTTTGTCCCTATAACCTCAACAGGGATTCCTTGAAATACAGCCAGCTCTCCTGGACTACTTTCCCCTTCAAGTTAGTCCCCCAGGGGATCCTGGCCATCCGTTCCCTGAGGGAGTCGAAGTCTGCTTTCCTGAAGTCCAGGGTCTGTATCCTGCTGCTTACCTTTCTTCCCTGTGTCAGGATCCTGAACTCAACCAACTCATGGTCACTGCCTCCCAGATTCCCATCCACTTTTGCTTCCCCCACTAATTTTTCCCGGTTTGTGAGCAGCAGGTCAAGAAAAGCTCCCCCCCTAGTTGGCTCCTCTAGCACTTGCACCAGGAAATTGTCCCCTATGCTTTCCAAAAACCAAAGTCAGGACTGGTTACAAAATAAAAAGATAAGTTAAAATGTGGCTTAAATGCCTAACAAGCTAAAGTGAACTTAAAAGCAAAACATCTTTCTCACTGTAAGATTACAGCTGTCTGTACTGGCTGAAAAGCCTTGCAGACAGGAAAAGCCTTCCCCCCAGTTCAAAGATGTTTCCTTTGTCTTTCAAGCATTTTAGCTGCTGTGACTAGAGATGTGGGAGAGAGGTAATTTGTGTGTGTGGGGGGGATTACACAGACACCCCACCACCACCACCTCCAATATGTAAAGTTTTCACGCACACTATGATCAATGTCTTTGCCAATATGTAAAGTTTTCATGCACACCCTTCTTCCTGCCAAGGAATGCCCATTTAATTAGGTGATTGTCCAATTGATTATGCTGATGCCTGGTTGAGGGTGCCAGTGTGTCTTTGTCTGGTTTGGGCCTGCCTTTTTAACACTGGAACATGTTACAACAATGTTATACAGTAGAAACGTATAACTTTACATGCAATGATAATACACACATTTTACCAGGACAATAATGTTCAGCAGATTATGAGTTTTCAAGTGATACCTCACAGGGCATACTTTGTACAAAATTTATCATAGTCTTATAAAAGTGGTGACCATAATAGCATAAACTGTCACACCAGTGTCTACAGCATAGCCAGGGACTGAACCCAGATCTCCTGAATCAGATCAGAGGTATATTGGGAAACAAGTTGTAGTCAGGCATGATATTCTGACATAAGTAAACTATTAAGATGTGCACAAGATGCTAATAGAAAAAGTGATCACCTCTTGAGGGCTGGTTTAGAATTTGGCTTGGATCACCAGTGTGATAGTTCTCTCCCTAGTGAGGGCCCATAGATACCCACCTAGAATTCAACACAAAGATACACAATTAGTACCGTGACAGCAAGAGTATTGCAAGGCAGAAGTAAGGAGCAAAAAGCATTTCACTGCTTGCCTTGAAGTTAACTGAATAATATCTCTCAAATAATTTAATGCATTTAATGATTTTTTTAAATGCATTATTCATTTTTCCATTTACACAGCTTATGGTCAGCAAATTTCACAAATATGTTTAGATAAAATACTTGTCGTATAGTTTTTCATTATTCGTTGAGCTTGCACTCATTTTCATAAACACTACAGTTCATCAAGAAAAGGTTTCTGAGAAGTGAGAAATGGCTATAATAGATGCAGGGAGGAAATAAGAAAAACTACATCTCTCATTTTACCATTTGAAGGATATGAATCCAAAAGGGAACAGAACGAGTTTGCCAGTAGTATATTTAAAACTCATCTTTGGGTGAAACTTCTTATCTGCCTTCCTAGAAGAGAAGTTCGTGTGTTGTACCAACTTCTTGTCTTCCATCTTTCGTACTGATAACTCATGATATTTGGTGTTTTTCTTAAAGTCTGAGATACTGAATCAAAAGATTAAAAGCTGCGATTCTCAGGCAGTGTCATTTAAAAAACATTTCTAGCCCTCGCGGTTGCAGAGAAAAAGCTTGAAAGCATGAAGCACGAGAACCCTAAAGGCTCAGAAACAAAAAGTGTACTATTTAAAACAATCACGATTTTTAAACCATTTTCATTATATGTGGGGCCTCACTTATTTTTGAATACTTTTGACAATACTACATTTTATACCTAAACTGCGAGCTCCTTGGGGTGGACATTCTCTTTTCATGAGATGTTTGCACAGTGAGGTTAGGGCTGCTAAATGCTATACATACACAGCTAATTATGCAGGAGTTCAAACAGGCTAGAAGCCTGGCTCTAACACTTTATGCACCTCTGCCCTCCGAATGCTGCAGTGTACCGTAAGCTTTCTGCAGAAGCACAACATTATACAGCCCCTATCTGACAGGGACAAGCCAAATAAAAGCTAATAGGATTCATAACCTAAATGGGAGGCAATTGTGCTGTATAACAAGGTATAATGGCACAAAAAACACTTAAAACTCCTTGGTCTGACACAGTGCGATGATGTGACGCAGAAGGGAGAGGGGTGTGTTGACCTGGGAATGTGCCCTGGGGATGGGAGACCTGAGCCAGGAGGGGGAGGGGGAGGTAATACCTCTGCCCAGGAATGTGAAGACAGGCTGGAGAAGGGAACCTGCTGGGGGAGTTTAGTTTTCAGTTTGGGGCTGGGTGGAGGAACACAGGGAACCCCAGGGCTGGGGTCTAAGCTCCCTGCTCCCCCAGAAGGACTTGACTGAGGGGTCCTGGGTGTACCCACAAGCTCTGTTTTGGACTGTGTTCCTGTTGCCCAATAAACCTTCTGTTTTACTGGCTGGCTGAGAGTCTCAGTGAATCCCAGGAAGAGGGGTGCAGGGCCTGGACTCCTCCACACTCCGTGACACACAGTAAGTTATGTATAGCTTTCAGCCAGAACAGGACATGTTGAACTGTGGGCTTTCCATTCAATTTAGAATTAGTTTGCAATGATTTTGAGAGAGCTGCTACAGTATCTGTTCATTTGTGGTCAGTGGTTGGATAAGGTCACTTTTCCATTTTTAAAAGCCACACAGAGTGAGATTAGAATACAGTATGGCTACAACCAAAAATTTAATGATGTGCTTCAGTGAGTGCACATATATTAACACTGACATGCTAAAAGCACATAATATTAGTCAGCATCAAAGTTAGAGAAAAATAAGCTCAATAATTGGTACAGATAAAACTGATGGGAGGAGGAGAATGAAAAAGTAATTGTTTGCCCCATGTTTTGATTCTATAAAATGGAGGTGTTATTTTCATTATTTATTGTCTCCAGTTACCCCACAGATACTGGGTCACTGATCTACTAGGAATTTAACAAGCAGATTCTGAGTTTAAAGGAAAAACTGCTGAGCTTGAATTAATATGCAAACTAGATACCGTTAACTTGGGTTTGAATAGAGATGGGGAGTGGCTGGGTCATTACACATATTGAATCTATTTCCCTAAAGTTAAGTATCCTCACACCTTCTTGTCAACTGTCTAAAATGGGCCATCTTGATCATCACTACAAAAGTTTTTTTCTTCTGCTGATAATAGCACAACTGATTAGCCTCTCAGTTTGTATGGCAACTTCCAACTTATCTGTACGTGTATATTTATATCTTTCTTCTTACTATATGTTCCATTCTATGCATCTGATGAAGTGATCTGTAGCCCATGAAAGCTTATGCTCTAATAAATTTGTTAGTCTCTAAGGTGCCACAAGTCCTCCTGTTTTTTGTGGATACAGACTAACACAACTCCTACTCTGAAACCTGAGTTTAAACTGAAACTCAGAGCCCACTTTCCAGATTTCCTCGAGGGTGGACTGTCAGCTATTGTTCAATACAATATATTTCAAATTACAAGTGTTGCATTATTGCTAAAATGTCTCAGCTGCCTGAAGCCCATCTTATTGGTGTTGAATAGACATACCCATCACACTTGTAGGTCGAAAAAAAGTTATAGATGGAGGAAAATCTTAAGAAACATTGAGGAAAGTGGTCAGACTGCATCTTCCATTATTTATTATATAAATCTTAAAATAAGACAAGAGAAAAAAGCTGGCGATTTGGCTAGCCTACCCTCCACAGAAATATACAGAACAAGAACACTGTTTAACAACAATTAGATAACTGATGGCAGGGAGGTCCCATGGGAGTGATTCTCTTGTGTATATCCATATCCACACTACACTTTAATTTTTCCTAGGAGAGCTGCAAGTGTGGCAGATTAGGCCCTTCAAAAAGAAGGCTCAATTTGCTGTTGTGCAAGACTCTTGGGAGGCAGAATTGACAGTTTTAACAATCCTTTCTTATAATTTTTCTTTGGATACCTACAATAGAAGAAAGTGTGAGCTGAGTAACATTCTGTGTTTCTTTGAAGTCATTGCATGTGTGTTGAGGGGTGGGGTTCAGCAGATGTCTATTTCTGCAGTTTGCTCTTCACTTTATGCAATAATCCTCTGCCATCAGAATCATTTGCTAACAAAAATAACTTTTTCCCCCTCAAATATAGGATCAGGTCTTAAGGGGGAGAAAGGAGGTGAAAGGAGCAGATGAACTATGAAAAAGCCAAGGCCTTTCATGATTTATATCTATGGAAGGGATCTATTCAGGCAAACATTTGCCTTTTTTCTTCCAAAACATTTGCCTTGGAGAACCATCACTGAGTGTCCTTGCTATATTGTCAATAGTAATTATCACCATCATGATACATACATCACATCATTTGTCAATGTTTTGACTTGCTAGCTAGTTCCTGACTATGTGAATGTCATAGAAATAAAAGGGTTAGTGCACAAACAGGGCTAAATTTTGGTTACAAAATATTGCTTGACTACTATATATTTCCCAGAGAATAGTTCTTTTCACTCTAATTCCTCCCCCCACCCCACACACAGGTGCCATGTCAAACAAAAAACTATAAGGTTCATTATGTAAAAATTATTTAGAACCAAACAGTTCTGTGTGCCAGTTATTTTTACATCGGAAACTGGGAACTGTGCATGTTTAGACTTCACTGAGAATTGCTTCCTACCAATCCTAAACTAGGCCATGTTTAAATCAGTTATCTAGAGGTGGTAGACTCCATATCCCATATAATAATCCTTATCCCCTAAACCTCCCAGTCCCTGGAGGTTCTCAACTGAAATTTTCAGAACTAGGCTTTCATAATGTTTCTCATTAACTACAGTTTATCTTTATGCAAAACCATTGTTAAAAGCTTTACACATAAAGCTGGTCTACTACAGAGGATTTTTACAATGTAAAGTTTTTGTAAACCTCAAAGGCTTGAAAGACTTTGACTTTATTTCTGAAGTTCATATTTTTAATTTGAGCAGATTAAATATGTAATTAGTAACTCCATCTCTAATCTTTTAGAGATATATTGCTTTAGAGTTTAATTAAGTTAGTATACAAGGAGGATCATATAGATTCCTGCTGCCTCTGGCAGGACTTCTATTTTACTGACAGAGGGTCTGATCCTGAAATCAATACTCAGGTATCTTGCCCAGTCCCACTGAAGCCATGAATGTGTGTTGATGCCCACAAGGAATACAATGAAAAGTCTATTTCACACCACTGTATATATATATATATATATATATATATATATAGGACAAACTTACTGACCCTCTGAGCTGCATATGACAATCTTTGGGGCTTGGGGCTTCAGCCCTGCTCCTGCTGGAGCTCCGAGCCCCAGCAGGTACACCCAGCAGGGCTGAAGCCACAAGACCCCCTTCCCTGCTGTGCATAAGCCCTACGCCACCCCTGCTGCAAGGAAAAGGTCCTGAGCTGCACCCCCACAAGTCTGGTAGGTGGAGATTGGAGGTGGGGGGGCCTAGAGAACTCCACGAGCTGCACTGTAAGTGTAAAAAAGCTGCTGGAGACTTGCGAGCCAGAGTTTGGACACCCCTGGTATACATGGACAAAGATTCCAAGCTTTCTGAAAAGTCTTATTTCTCAGTCTATAAATGAGTTCATTGGTGATAGATTAAAGCTTCCAGAGTCCATTCACAAACACTAGAAAAGCTCCCAATGGTATATTGCTGAGTGATATATACTATTGCTCAAGGGGAAATAGAAAGTGATTCTACTTCTGATCACAGATATTTTTGGAGGGACTCAAGAGAACCATCCTGGAATCCAGTAGAGAATTTCATCCTATTTGCTATTTTTTGCATATTTTCCCAAAAGATTTGTGGTTTAGACAAAATTACATGAGAGAGTTAAATGTTCTGTAGCACAGCTTCAATAAGAGTTTATTTTCTTAGAATCCAATAATTAGGAATCAAGAAATATTGTAACATTTAAAGTACATTTGCTATTGTAACATGCCATACCCAGTGATGTCATTGGCAGGGGGGATTGAACCCAGAACCTCTCATTCTAAAAACCATGAGCTCAGCTAAAGGAAATATAGCAGAGTCAAAGCTCTGTGATCTAGCTCCCTAGGCTGAGGGCCACACAGTATGTATGTGTTAAATTTTGTATTTATTCAGTGCTAGATTATGTTTCCCATACATGATTCATAGTTCCAATTCTCCCCACCCCCAACAGTGAAGCCCACTGACACATTTGTAAGACAATGAATTAAAAAAACACTAGTATTTTGGAGAAAAAACTGTGGGCAAGATCCCCAGCTGAGGAATCTGGCACTGAACCTTTAGTTGCTGGAAGGATTTAAAATAATTTGAATCAAGAAGATCAATTATGAGCATATTCACCAAAAAGTAATTAATATACCATAAAAAGTGGATTAAAGTTAAATGTTTGGCTCACAAGCAGTTTTCTGGAGCATTCTGGGGTCTGACTCAATTACTTTTTTCAAATCAATATTTGTGACAAAGAAACTGTTACACTCTGGTGCAATCCAAAAAAACCCCACAAACAAAACAAACAAGCAAGAACCATGAACCAGTTAGCATATTCTGGTCAGACTGTTGCTGACCTGAACATGCTAACAGCAGATACGTTGCAGCAGCCCCTAAGTAGTTGCAAGCACCCAATACTACGCACACACGCAGCCTTAAACAGGACAGCAAAACTGAGTTCAGGGAGCAGAAAACAAAACTAGCATAAGAATTGGGAGCAGGAAGGCAATACACGGTCACAGAAACTCATTGGACCCGAGATAAGGACTCAGAGCCAGAATAATGAGGAATGAGAAAAAAGTTCACCCAAGGCTCAGGTTTGAACACACTATCACCACCTCTGGGTATGTTTTTGTAGATTTTAAGGGACCATTAGATCTAGTCTGACCTCCTGTCTAAAACAGGCCATTGAATTTCACCCTATACTGAGCCCAACAAACTTGGGTTTGACTGAAGCAGGTCTTCCAGAAAAGGCATCTGGTCTTGAGTTGAAGGCATCAAGAGATGAAGAATCCATCACTTCCCTTCGTAGGTCATTCCAATGGTTTAGTCACCCTCACTGTTAAAAATTTGTGCCTAACTTCTAATTTGAAATTGTCTGGCTTCAGCCACTGGTTCTTTTGATACCGTTCTCTGCTACATGAAAGAGCCCTCAAGTACCTTGTATTATCTCCTGAGGAGGGTACTTATACACTGACAAGTTTCAGAGTAGCAGCCGTGTTAGTCTGTATCTGTAAAAAGAAGAGTACTTGTGGCACCTTAGAGATGAACAAATTTATTAGAGCATAAGCTTTCGTGAACTACAGCTCACTTCATCAGATATGCATATGCATTAAATGTTATGCTAACTGGTTCATGGTTATTGCTTGTTTGTTTGTGGGGGTTTTTTTTTGGATTGCACCAGAGTGTAAGTTTCTTTGTCACAAATATTGATTTGAAAAAAGTAATTGAGTCAGACCCCAGAATGCTCCAGAAAACTGCTTGTGAGCCAAACATTTAACTTGCATATGCATATCTGATGAAGTGAGCTGTAGTTCACGAAAGCTTATGCTCTAATAAATTTGTTCATCTCTAAGGTGCCACAAGTACTCTTCTTTTCTTTTTACTTATACACGGTAACCAAGTTACCTCTCACTCTGTTTTGATAAGCTAAACAGATTCAGCTCTTCAAATCTGGTTGTTAGTCATTTTCTCCACTCCACAAAACATTTGGCTCTTTTCTGCTGTCTCCTTTTTTCAATGTCCTTTTTAAAATGTGGACCCTAGAACTGTACACAGTATGCCGGTGCTGGTCTCCCCAAAGCCATGCACAGAGCTGAACACCCTCTCCTTACCACAGCTCCTGTTTACCCCAGGATCCCATTAGCCCCTTTCCCCACAGCATTACACTGGGAGCTCACATTCATTATGACCCCTACATTCTTTCCAGAGTTCCTGATTTCCGGGATGCAATCCTCTATTTTGTAGGTATGGCCTATATTCGTAGGTATATCAACACCTTTGAAAAACAATCTGCATCTTTAGGCACTTAAATACTTTTCAAGATACCTTTTTCCTAAATATATGACCTTGCCTTTAGCTGTATTAAAACACATTTTCTTTGAATAGGCCCAAAACACTGAGCAATCCAGCTTGCTCTGTCCTCATCATTATTTGCCACTCCACCAATCTTTGTGTCGTCTGCAAATTTTATATTTCTAAGTCATTGATAAAAATATTGAATAGCATCAGGCCTAGTACCAATTCTTGTGGAACCCCACAAAAAGAACCTCATTAGATAACTGCATATTGGAAAGGTTCTGGGTGAATTCAGATTGGTCAATTTGGTGTCAAAGTCTGTAGCTGCAGTCTGTGTGACATAAGCTGTCATGCAGTAAGAGGGAAGGTCCTCTCATGGATTGGTAACTGGTTAAAAGATAGGAAACAAAGGGTAGGAATAAATGATCTGTTTCCAGAATGGAGAGAGGTAAATAGTGGTGTCCCCCAGGGGTCTGTTCTGGGACCCATCCTATTTAACATATGCATAAATGATCTGGAAAAAGGGGTAAACAGTGAGGTGGCAAAATTTGCAGATGATACAAAACTACTCCAGATAGTTAAGTCCCAGGCAGACTGCAAAGAACTACAGAAGGATCTCCCAAAACTGGCAGACTGGGCAACAAAATGGCAGATGAAATTCAATGTTGATAAATGCAAAGTAATGCACATTGGAAAACAATCCCAACTATACATATAAAATGATGGGGTCTTAATTAGGTGTTACCACTCAAGAAAGATCTTGGTGTCATTGTGGATAGTTCTCTGAAAACATCCACTCAATGTGCAATGGCAGTCAGAAAAGAAAACAGAATGTTGGGAATCATTAAGAAAGGGATAGATAATAAAACAGAAAATACCATATTGCCTCTGTATAAATCCATGGTACACCCACATCTTGAATACTGCATACAGATGTGGCACCCCATCTCAAAAAAAGATATATTGGAGCTGGAAAAGGTTTAGAGAAGGGCAACCAAAATAATTAGGCCTAAGGAACAGCTTCCGTACAAGGAGAGATTAATAAGACTGGGACTTTTCAGCTTGGAAAAGAGATGACTAAGTGGGGGGAATATGATTGAGGTCTATAAAATCATGAGTGGTGTGGAGAAAGTAAATAAGGAAGTGTTATTTACTCCTTCTCATAACACAAGAACTAGGGGGTCACCAAATGAAATTAAAAGGCAGCAGGTTTAAAACAAACGAACCAAACAGACGGAAGTATTTCTTCACACAACATACAGTCTACCCGTGGAACTCATTGTCAGAGACTGTTGTGAAGGCCAAGACTATAACAGGGTTCACAAAAGAACTAGATAAATTCATGGAGGAGGATAGGTTCCTCAATGGCTATTAGCCCAGATGGGCAGGGATGGTGTCCCTAACCTCTGTTTGCCAGAAACTGGGAAATGGGTGACAGGGGATGGATCACTTGATGACGGGGGAGGGATAGCTCAGTGGTTTGAGCATTGCCCTGCTAAACCCAGGGTTGTGAGCTCAATCCTTGAGGGGGCTATTTAAGGATCTGGGGCAAAAATTGGGGATTGATCCTGCTTTGAGCAGAGGGTTGGACTAGATGACCTCCTGAGGTCCCTTCCGTCCCTGATATTCTATGATTACCTGTTCTGTTCATTCCCTCTGGGGCACCTGGCATTGGCCATTGTTGGAAAACAGGCTACTGGGCTAGACGGACCTTTGGTCTGACCCAGTATGGCCGTTCTTGTGTGTGCAATTTCGAAAGCTTATTCACTTACAAATTTCACAAACCATATAGACTTGTTCCATGCCCTGGATTCCTGGTCAATGTAATACCATTGTTTCTCACCCCTCTGTGAGCAACTCTCTTTTTTCATAGATTCACAGATCCATAAAATCTAATGTTTATTTCAATTTCAAGGGGTTGAATAGAACTTGACTGAGCTGCACTTACCTCTTTGAAGATCTTTTAAGCCCTGGCTTAGTGTGCAGCAGCAGGGTTCATGGACCAATTCACACACAATACACACAATATTCACACACAATAGCATACTTTAGAAGTCACACCCCCCCAGAGCACATTACCCACCACATACACAATCTCCCCTTGCTTGATACCCAGAGTAACAACCTAACACTCCCTTTCTGGCTTTATGGGCTAATGTTTTCAAATGGGAAAGCATAGCCCATAAAGCCAGAAAGCATAGCCTCAAGCCACAAGCATAGCCTCTGTGCATGTATTTGTTGTTAAAGTTGGAGAACAATAAACTACAGGAACAATTAGTAAAAACTACACGTTTAACTGCAAGTCAGGAAACTAGACATTTAAAATCTATCTTTTTCCCTCCGCAGTTGCTTGTGAGTGTAATGGGTTGAAACCAGTAAAAAAAAAAAAGTCACAGGGCAGGGCCACATCTCAGCTTCCAAGCATACACTCCCTGCCCAATCTCCTTTAAGAAGGTTTATTGTGCAAACATAAGTGAATAAAACAAACAGTCCCTTAGCTCACCCTTTGTCCTAGGGTTTCACAGCCTCCCCTCCAAGGGATCACTGGTGATCCTGCTTCTTGCAGCTTCCCAGTCCCAGCCAGCTCTGCTCCCCTTCTGCAATATCAGCCGCAGGGCTACCGTGCCAGACAAAGGTCCCTTGCTCCAGGGCCCCATCACAGGAGTTAGCCCCACTCCTCTGTAGCGCTTCTTCCCAGGTACAGCCTGCCCCAATCACTCCTCCCCTTCCTCCTCTCCAACAGGTCTTTATAGCCTCCTTGCTCTTTTAATTAGCTCAACTGGACCCACCTGGTGCACTGGGCCTGGTCTACTCACAGGGACTAGCTATCCTCTGGCAATATCCCATTGTCTCTCCCATTTAAATGCATTCACTGTTTCTTACATTTTATATATATAGTAATTTAGGACTCAATTGAGATCCAGAAACCTGGACATCAACATGTGGTAAAGATTAGCCCTAGTGTATTGAGTTGCTATACTAACTTTTTAACTGACCTAGATTTAATAGCGGTCAAGGAAATCCCTAAGGCGACACTCCTTATTAAGTCAAGTAGATATCCATGCCCAAGGTGACTTGGTTCTTTTCATGTATGGCAAGTGAAGAATAATAAAAAGGCTACAAAAGTCAAGCCAGAAAAAACACGTTCTACAATATTCAAAAACATCAAAATCTTGTGCAATATAGCATTTATGCATGTCAAAAAGGTAACTATGTCTCCTCATCCATCCATTTCTGTTCCAGCTAGTCACAAAGCTTTATCTTCATTGATCTATAACTTGTATGATACAAAATTAAATTTATATTACACACACATAGTAAAAACAGTCATGGATGGTAAAGGGTCCCAGTGCAGAACTCTTACTCATGTTGGTGAGCACTGATACAAACAATCCCATTAACATCAATGGGACTAAGCAGTCCCAAGTGTAATTAAGGATTCTATAGTGGGGCGCAGAGTGGTCAGAAAAACAAAGGCCCCCAATCCTGCAAACATGCTTACATTTGTACTTCGCTTTACACATGGGATTACTACTTATGTGTATGAAGGTAAGCACGTGTGAGGCTGTAGGAATGGGACCTAACTACAGTAATGATGTCATGGAAGAGGTTCATTTCATTCAGGCCTCAGGTAAGGTCATATTGTGAAGTAGTATTTTTTTTTAAAGTGCCTGCTAGCACTGCTTTAGTAAAGGGTCTTGCAATCTTTCCAGTATGAAGCAATTTAAACTAGGGCTGTCAAGCGATTAAAAAAAGTAATCGCGATTAATTGCGTTGTTAAATAATAATGGAATACCATTTATTTAAATATTTTGGTTGTTTTCTACATTTTCAAATATACTGATTTCAATTACAACACAGAATACAAAGTGTACAGTGCTCACTTTATATTTATTTTTGATTACAAATATTTGCACTGTAAAAAACAAAAGAAATAGTATTTTTCAATTCACCTCATACAAGTACTGTACTGCAATCTCTCTATCATGAACGTTGAACTTACAAATGTAGAATTATGTATAAAAAAGAACTGCATTGAAAAATAAAACAATGTAAAACTTTAAAGCCTACAAGGCCACTCAGTCTTACTTCAGCCAATCGCCCAGACAACCAATTTACAGGAGATAACGCTGCCCGCTTCTTGTTTACAATGTCACCTGAAAGTGAGAACAGGCATTCACATAGCACTTTCGTAGCTGGCACTGCAAGGTATTTACATGCCACATGCACTAAAGATTCATTTGTCCCTTCATCTTAAACCACCATTCCAAAGGACATGTGTGAATGCTGATGATGGGTTCTGCTCGATAACGATCCAAAGCAGAGTGGACCGATGCATGTTCATTTTCATCTTCTGAGTCAGATGCCACCAGCAGGAGGTTGATTTTCTTTTTTGGTGGTTCAGGTTCTATAGTTTCTGCACCTGAGTGTAGCTCTTTTAAGACTTCTGAAAGCATGCTCCACACCTTGTCCCTCTCAAATTTTGGAAGGCACTTCCGATTCTTAAACCTTGGATTGAGTGCTGTAGCTATTTCTTCTTTGCATTTTGCCAAATCTGCTATGAAAGTGTTCTTAAAACAAACATGTGCTGTGTCATCATCCGAGACTACTATAACATGAAAAATAGGGCAGAATGCGGGTAAAACAGAACCAAAGACATACAGTTCTCCTCCAACGAGTTCAATCACAAATTTAATTAACACATTATTTTTTAATGAGCATCATCAGCATGGAAGCATATCCTCCGGAATGGTGGCCGAAGTATGAAGGGGCATACGAATGTTTAGCATATCTGACATGTAAATACCTTGCAATGCCGGCTACAAAAGAGCCAGGTGAACGCCTGTTCTCACTTTCAGGTAACATTGTAAATAAGACAGGTTTCAGAGGAACAGCCGTGTTAGTCTGTATTCGCAAAAAGAAAAGGAGTACTTTTATATGTAAAATATATGTAAATAAGAGGCAGGCAGCAGCATCTCCTGTAAATGTAAACAAACTTGTTTGTCCTAGCGATTGGCTGAACAAGAAGTGGGACTGAGTGGACTTGCAGGCTCTAAAGTTTTACATTGTTTTGTTTTTGAGAGCAGTTATGTAACAAAAAAAATCTGCATTTGTAAGTTACAGTTTCAGGATAAAGAGATTGCACTACAGTGTTTGTATGAGGTGAATTGAAAAATACTATTTCTTTTATCATTTTTACAGTGCAAATATTTGTAATAAAAATAATATAAAGTGAGCATGGTACACTTTGTATTCTGTGTTGTAATAGAAATCAATGTATTTGAAAATGTAGAAAAACATCAAAAAAATTTAATACATTTCAATTGGTATTCTATTAACAGTACAATTAATTGGGATAATTTTTTTAATCATGATTAATTTTTTGAGTTAATTGCGTGAGTTAACTGCGATTAATTGACAGCCCTAATTTAAATGTGATAAAACTTGGGGTGCAAAGCCTAGGAGTTGATACAGTGTACACAGTATTGAAGTTAGAAGTTCTGATGGATTTTTTTGTTTTAATTAGTGCAGTGAGTAAATAGGAATGTTACTAATTTTGAATTTCTTTTTGTGCTGCTCCAGCTAAAAATAGCGTTGTTTTTATAAACGGAAAATAGCCATATTTCATCGGTTTCCAGATGAACTGTAAACCTAGTCCCTAACAACTTGAGTGAGCTGTAGCTCACAAAAGCTTATGCTCAAATAAATTGGTTAGTCTCTAAGGTGCCACAAGTACTCCTTTCCTTTTTGCGGATACAGACTAACATGGCTGCTACTCTGAAACTTGCTATTATTTTTGTATTTTATAATTATCCCGGACACTTTCGTTGAAATGAACACTGTCACATACATGTATATAGTTTTAAACTCTGCTATTCTTTAAATACCCTTTAAAGAGCTTTAAAGTAACATCTCCCACTCCCGACTGGTGTTATCTTTTGCCATCTGACAAACATTAACAATGATTCCTTTTGAAAGAGGCGCCAACAGTAGCAACAACTGATGCTGGTATTTCCTCCTGCATCTAGAGGAACTGCCTTCTCTTTCCCCCTTGTCAACCTATGTCTTTCACCCCTTCACAGCATCTTCACACCACTGAAAGTGATTTTGCCAAGGTTATAAGCTAGGTTAAACGTGCTGGTCTCAGTTATTATTCTTGATATCTGCTGCCTTTGACATAGTTAATCATTCTTCTCCATTCCCTCGACACTAATCTCCTGTGATTCTGTGCTGTCCTGCTTTTCCTACCCACTGACCTTTCATCCAGTTTCTCTCGTGGTGGCTCCTCATTTTCTGGCTCTCCCCACATCAGCTTTTCAGTCCCAGCCAGCTCTGAGTCTGAAAAGCTGATATGGGGAGAGAGAGAAAATGCCCCTTAGAGTTCTGTACACGCTCTCTCTATACTCTCTCTAGGGGACCTTATCTACTGTACTCCCAAGGTTTCAACCACTGCCTCAGTGTCAATGATTCCCAAATCTACCTCCCTATCATCAGCTGTTTCTGACTGTCTCTCAGGTGTCTCCTCTTGCTGACATCCCAAAACCCTTTTTCTTTTGATCCAGGCTTGAACAATTTACCAGAACCTGCTTGCCAGATAACTAAATCTGCCATCCTAAATGGCTATAGAAGATGAGGGTCCCACCGAGTCGGTCAAAAGGCAACAGTCTGGTGAGAAGCATAGCCTCTTGATAGCCCCAGCTCCTGGGGAGGGGGAACTTGCTGAAATTTTGATTGTGGTGCTGTCCCTGGGCCCTGTCTCATGGCAGTGGCACTGAAGAATTTGTACAGTGCGGGTGTTGAAAGTCACTGAACCAAATTGTAAACCCCATATATGATGGAGACCACTTCAAACCAGGGGGTGCAGCAGCCCCCCGCCACCTCCGCTCCCCCCCAGCATCCCTAGTTCCAGCACCCCTACCTTATGGATTCCTCTTTCATAAGAAATCCATTAATTCCATACTGCTGTACCTCACATCCCAACTCTTTCAGCCTCTCACCTTTTTACCCTCCAGACCAATATCTCAAGCCATCAGGTTTCCCACACTCAGGTACCTCACTGAGGCTCCTCCAGGTGGCCCCCCTAAATGGCCACTGTTCCTCACAGCAGCAGCTGTGGCAAGCATGTTGGCCTGTGGTTTCTGCTAGCTGCCGTGAGGGCAGGCTCATCATCCTATGGGCTCTGCTTATGCGGTGGCTGGCCAGGGAATAAGGATTCCCCACTGGTGATGGGTAGGTGATTAGCTAGGAAATAGGTCCCCATTGGTTCTTGACATGGGCAGGCTCCCCTGACTGCTTGAGGCTTTCCCAGCTGGTGTGGGGGCATGGGTATGGCACTGATAGAGTTTGCAGAGGGTAGGAGAAAGGAAGGGGAAATATTTTACCCATAAGGAGGTGGAGAAGAGGGGCTCCACAGGGTGGTTGGTGAGATCTGTCCCAGCTGATGGGTAGGGGAATTCTCTAGCTTTTGGCATCACTGTAACATAGCTTCTCTTTACTACCTTTCACATTAAAGCACCAAAATCTGTTTTACAGAATACAGCTATTAGTCCAATGAGGCTTTATTTAAGCATTTACCCTATCTTCTTCCATTAACAGAAAAGGGTGCATTGCATACTAAGCACTACAAGCAAGCAAAGAAGAAAGAGAGAGAAACCTTAATACTCTCCCAAAGAGCTGTCAAATCAAAATAGGGCCCGATCCTGAGGGGTGCTGAGCACACCCTCAACGCCCACTGACCTCTCAAGACCAGGCCCTTGGACTCTTGTCAGATTGATGAAGGTTTTAATCAAGATGCTCTATAGACTGGAGAGCAATTGGATATAAAAAGCCTCTCTCAATTAACTCCATCTGATCAGTAAACAAATGGATCCCCAGTGCCTGCGAGCATTTAAAAAGTTCTTGTAGGAAGTAGAGCCCCATGAGTTCAGTATAAAGTTTCCCCTTGTCAGTTTTTAAACAATCTGCAACTGGGAAATGGATTGTATTAAGTTAATATATTAGGCTCACTATAATACAGTGTCTAGCCTTTGTGTTGGGGGGAGAGGGAGAGAGGGGCTTACCTCCGTTTCCTACCACTAGGCAGCTTAGCTCTCTGGTTAAACTAAAAAATTCCACTTTTTCAGCAAAACTCCAGATAAACAATGGTTTCCACAAATTGTTCGGTGTCCCGGGGAGGCACCAGAAACTGGACAGAGAGCAATCTTCCCCCTAATGTAGGGGAGCTGCCCTCTGCCTCTCAGAAGTGCCAGCCATGGGCCCCACAGCAGGAAACTAATGCTTGCGCCACATTCCAAGACCATTATGCTCCTTTGACCACAGACTCTTCCTTCCTTCAGCTAGCCCTTTAACTTCCCTCCAGGGAATTGCTACATGTGACTTTCTAGACTAACAACCTCCCTCCTCAGGTAATTCAACCCTTCCAGCTCTAGCCTTTCCAGGGCTCTGTATCAGAGGCCAGAGAACTTCCCCCTCCCTAGGGTTCCTTACTCTTCTGCCCACCTGCCTCTTAGGCCTCCTGTCAGGCCCTTCTACAGGCTTCCTCCAAGCCTTTTGTCTTTAAAGAGAGACAGTTACTGCTAGGCAGAAGCAGGAGAGACCTGCCCCACAGCTGTACCTTGAACTCTTCTTTAAGGGCCATCTTGCCCCAGGACCAGGGCCAGCCCACAACATTTTGGCACCTGAGGCGGGGAGCTCAAATGATGCCCCGATGGCCCCCTCGCTTGGGCCAAAACTTTGAAAGATCTCAATTCTGCCTTCTTCCTGTTCTACTCCTCTCATGGTACTGCTCTGCTACCTACCCCAATAAAGGAGAATTAACAACTTAAAATGCCTTGTTCAAAAATTTTAACTAATACTTAACTTTCAAATGCCTGAACAGCAAATGTAACTTTTCTTGTCTGCATCGTAAACACGGGCATTTTTATCTGTTTGAATAATCAAAGTGGTGCTTTCTGTGCCTTCTTGGTTGAAAAGATTTGAACTGCTTCCTGCTGAAGATCCACAGTCTGGGCCAGCTCATGCTCTGTTGAGACGGTTGCAAGGCCAACCAGCCTCTCATGTGTCATTGTGGAGCGTAGATGTGATTTTATTAACTTCAGCTTGGAGAAGCTGCGTTCTCCACTGGCAACTGTTACAGGAAGTGTTAGACGTATGCGCAGAGCAACAAAAGCATTTGGAAAGAGAGTGGTCATCTTATTTGTGCACATATATTCCAGAACAGCCTTTAGAGTTGATCCTGCTGAAATGTATCTTGAAAGAGCTTTCAGTTCATCACCTAAATCACTCGCATCAATATTGTGCATGTCATCATGTGTCAACACTGTCTCTAGTGCCCTGCATTGCTGGAGTAGGTCTTCTTCAGGTGTAGTGAGGAGTTTTGGAATGTCATACAACATCCCAAATATACTGCTGTGTTCCTTGAGCTGCATGAAACGTTCTTCAACTGATTGTATTGCACAATCTAGCACCTGGTTATAGAATTCAACTTTGAATTGTTGTTTGGCGTCTCTTATGGGATTATCCCGTGTCTCATAATCAAAATGTCTTCGTCTTCGGTGACTCTTGTATTCTTGAATGGGTGGGAAAATAGCTTCAGTGTGAAGTTCCTCTGCCAACTTCTGTGCACTCTTCAGAACATTTTGAAATCCCTCACCTGACTGGTAAGACTGTAGGTATGACTTTGCTTTGTCCAGTTGTTCCATTGCTCCAGATATATCAAGGTCAACACCTTGGAGTCTCTTGCTTACAACATTTATTTAGTATATCATGCCACAACATGAAATTTTAAGAAATTTGAAGTTATGTATGTTTCTGGTGATTCCATTTCCCTCTGCCACTGTTTTCCCATGAACAGTTCCTGTCATAGCATTATTCTCCATAATGGCAACTATGGCATCA
The DNA here is from genome assembly GCF_965140285.1 of Lepidochelys kempii. Taxonomy (NCBI): domain Eukaryota; kingdom Metazoa; phylum Chordata; order Testudines; family Cheloniidae; genus Lepidochelys; species Lepidochelys kempii. Next base: position 65,229,526 of record NC_136382.1, read on the forward strand.
TCTATCTTCCCAATTTGGTGTTTGACAGGCTTTATCACCTCCACTCAACTATCGCCTCCACTCCACTCATCGTGTGGCACTCAGTGGTTTCAGTGTCAGAGAGGATGTTCCCAGATGTTGCTTCAAAATTTGCCATTGATGAGTTGATGCAAAGAAAAATATATAGATGCTTTGAATTACATTAAAAAATTCAGCAGCCTCACGAGAAGCTGATGCTGCATCACTGACCACCAAATTCAATGAATGAAAACTGCATGGGACAAAAAAAGCTCAAGGGTTTAACTCTCGGATCCGTGTCTTCACTCCTCTGTTCTTTCCTCTCATGTTGGCATCATTATCATAGCCCTCACCTCTTATGTCAGCTACTGTCATTTGTTCCGTACGGTTGATGTCAGGTGTGCAGTCCAGAATAACAGAGTAACATCTTGCTGACTTCAGATCTGCCACACTCTTCTGTTTGACTTTTGTTGCCAGTAACTGTATGATCTCATTTTGAATTGTTTTTCCAAGGTAGTAGTGTGTGTACATTTCTTGGGTGGTGACTCTTCTTAGATGCTCCTGGAGTACTGCATCAAACTCAGCCATCAGCTCCATAATTTTAAGGAAGTTTTCATTGTTTGACACATACAGCTGATCTGAAGTGCCACGCAGTGTCAGGTTTTTTTTCAGAACATTTTGCCAGTAAAGAGACTCTGATGCAATCTTCTCTTGATGTTGATCATCTATGGTGGCCTTTAACTTTAGTCCCATCTCAAACTCTTTCCACCTATGGAATGCTCTCTGGTGATTTGCTGCCTTTTCATGGCATGCCAGATTTCTAGCCAGATTTTTCCAGTCCTTTGTTCCTGTAGAACCCAATTGGGCTGGAACATTAGACTGGAAGAGTTTGCAACAAAAACGGTATGCAGCATTCTGGGTTTTTGAGTACATAAGCCATGGCCTCTCCACTTTGTCACCATTGGGGATTTCACGCCAGTAATGTGTTGGATGGAAACTTCTATTTTCATTGTCTTTGGGGAACGTGAAGTTTTTCACTTGCTGTGGCCCATGCAATACAAGAAAGTCCCTCAGGCTACTGCTCAAGTGGGTCCACAGTCCTGGATCATCTAGACTTAAGGACTAAACTCAGTAGCAGCTGTTTCTTGCGCCTCGACCAACTCTTCTCTGATCTACACTTTTCTTCAGGAATGTGCAGGATTACATCCATTTGAGATGGAGATATGGGTGCTGCAGTAGCTGCCAGGTCACCTGCACTCTGATGAACTGAAAGATCAGGCATCTCTTCACCACTCACATCCTCACTGGGGCCAGAAGGCTCACCGTGAACATTTGTGTCTATGTATCTGAGGAGAGCTCCTTTCTGCTTAGATAGAAAAGCTTCCTTTGCTTTCTTTCTTTTTCTGAATGCTTCCCCAGAGAGGCGTTTTCTTCTTTCACTCATGGCTGCTGTTCTGTGCCAGCTACAGTGGCTCTCAACACTCAGTTGAAGGGGACAAATAAGCAGGCTGGTACCAGGGCCTGAGTGAGAGAAGACATCAGTGTCTTAAGGGCCTAATTGGCTCCTACTACTTCAGTTGACTGCCTGTTCTCCTCAAGTGGGTTCAGGGAAGCAGCAGGAAACAGGAACTCACTGAGAAGCTGGTGTTAATCAGTCCAGGCTCCTGGGGGTGCTAGAGAGGTACATAAGAGCCTCCTCCTCCTCTCTCTCCCTGCAGCTCCTGCTGCTTTCTGTTATTCCCTCTGACCTTTTCTCCTGCCTGCCTGTTATGTCTCTTGTGCCCTCCTTCCTCCAGCACAGCTCTCCACCATCTCTGTGCATCTAGAGCAGAGAGAATACATATGCCCCAGCAGCAGACACAATTTTCTACAATCTGGGTCCTAGTGCCCCCCTGTCCCCCAAGTCTGGCACCTGAGGCGGCCGCCTCAGTTCGCCTCATGGTAAGGCCAGCCCTGCCCAGGACAGTCACTCTTTAGAAGTCTAAGAAAAAGCCTTTAAAAGGAGTTGTTATTGGATGGACTTATTGACCTTCTTAAAGGCACTTTTTAGGCCAAACAGCAACAAGCTATATACATGACATGTTGATTTCCTCTTTTATCAGTGACCATTATATTATCTGGAACTATAGACATCAAGTGGCCAAATATCAAAACTGAAAGGACATATCATTACAAAAGTCATCTCTTACATAAGGGGTTTTCAACGTGAGGAGTCATGAACAGGTGTCATGGGGTCATGACCACCCTACCTATTCTATATTGCTATGTGGGAGAGTGATGGTGGCTAGATCACAGTCTCAGGTGCTCCTGTTATGGAAAAGGGGGTCACAGTACAGAAAACAGAACCACTACTTCACATGATACTAGTATATAAAGCATCACCAAAAGCTGAGTACTGCTCGTATATATACATAAACCCGCTCAGGTCTCCGAGACATTCTCTGCATGCATTTCTAATGTATCCATTACCATAGTATCTAGGAAACAATTTCTTTTCTTTCTTCATTTTGCATACTGTAGTAACCATTTATGAAGATCCATACTGTCCATTTTTTCTGCAGTTATGAGACAGGCGCCATGTCGGAGCGACACAGCAATGGTATGACTAAAAGTTCCCTGTGTACATTTTTCTAGGTTCTCCATTCAGCTGTTGTTTGGAAATGTTTTCCATTAATGTAGATTATGTAGCCATATTTCCTCTTCATGACTTTATAAATGAAAAGCAAATTAGCTGTTTATGCTACATTTTGCAGTTCTCTTTACTGGAATAAATAGGCAAAAGAAAGCACTTTATCCCTGGATTACTTGATTAGCATCCTAATCAAGGTTGATTCTTCAGGATCCCTGTAAGGAAGCAATAAAGACAGACCAAACAAAAACTTTTTTCAAGTGGTTTGTCTTGTAGTTTCCATAGGGAAACAGAGAAAAGCAAGATAATATACATCAAATCCAACAGTCTTAGCTGGAGACAAATAACTTTTATCCACTAGAGGATGCAGAACTTAAAATAGTATTACACTAAGAGTTGAAAGCCATGCTGTCACATGAGTGTGGCAGGTGGGCCAAGTAATCCACTGTCTGTGCAGTCTCCCTCATAAAACCATGAAATTGTTGTATGCAAATTGGCTGTAGAGTAAGGGTGGGAATTGGTTGAGTTATCTCAGATATCACAGTGTCTAGCCTTTGTGTTGGGGGGAGGGGCATTGCCTTAGTTTCCTACCACTAGGCAGCTTAGCTCTGTGGCTAAACTAAAAAACTCCACTTTTTTCAGCAAAACTCCAGATAAGCAATGGTTTTCACAAATCGTTCTGTGTCCCAGAGAGGTACCAGACACGTGCCTTACTGTAGCTGTATGCCGCACAGTTGTAATTCAGATAGTCAAAGTGGCTGAGAGCTTAAAAATTGGATGGTAACAGGCTGTGAAACTCCATGTTGATTGAACCTGGTGATATTCTGAACAAAAAGAGCTCTCAACCATGCTTGTAACTGTTTCAATTGCTTCACACCAACTCAGACAATCTAGGCTTTAGAGCGACAATCCTGAATTCTTATTATATAGATGACATCACACACAAAAGCGTTAACAAATAGTGTAAGTATGTTTGACCTCCAAAATCAATGAATTCACAGAGTGCTCAAGTATGAAGCTATCTTGAGCTAGGCTAGGACTTTTCAGCTTGGAAAAGAGAAGACTAAGGGGGGATATGATAAAGGTATATAAAATCATGAGTGGTGTGGAGAAGGTGAATAAGGAAAAGTTATGTACTTGTTCCCATAATATAAGAACTAGGGGCTACCAAATGAAATTAATGGGTAGCAGGTTTAAAACAAATTAAACGAAGTTCTTCGTCACTCAGCACACAGTCAACCTGTGGAACTCCTTGCCTGAGGAGGTTGTGAAGGCTAGGACTATAACAGGGTTTAAAAGAGAACTGGATAAATTCATGGAGGTTAAGTCCATTAATGGCTATTAGCCAGGATGGGCAAGGAATGGAGTCCCTAGCCTGTTTGTCAGAGGGTGGAGATGGATGGCAGGAGAGAGATCACTTGATCATTACCTGTTAGGTTCACTCCCTCTGGGGCACCTGGCATTGGCCACAGTCAGCAGACGGGATACTGGGCTGGATGGACTTTCGTCTGACCCAGTATAGCCATTCTTATATTCTTATCGGCAACAAGCAACAGTATGTTTAACGAATGACTTCCATAGCCAAGACAGGCCTCATCTTATCGTGTTTTACAGACAAAGACTGAACTGTCTGAAATTGCTAGCAGTAAAGTTAGAAACTAGAGCTGCACAAACTCTACAGAGTGCAGATCAGATGGGCTTAACAGCAGACAAACTCTTTAATGTTTTCTTTGTAGTTTGAGTTTGCAAATTTGAGCATTCAAAGGAGCTTCCCACTATCCCACTCTTGCTTCTACTGACTAAAATCCCCCTCACTCCTCTCTTCAGATCTTGGGACCCCCATTTACTATTGGGACAGGAGGCAGTGGCCATGCCTGCCTCCTGAATATAGAAGACGGGGAGAGCAGCAAGATGGTACCAGGCAGACACCCAGGTCAGGAGATGCTGGGTTACACAAAAAGCAAAGGGGAGGCACCCCTGTTGATGGCTTGTTGGGGATGAAAGCTGGCTGAATAGGAGGAATCTTCTGACAAAGTCTATACATTTCTCCATTGTGTGAACTCCCTCTCACCTGTACCTACCAAATCCAGACAGGCTCAGTTCAAGCAGGTTCAAGTTTTGATATGAACATTTAGCACATTTAGTTCTACTGGTAACAAAGAAACAAATGGATGAAAGCTATAGCCTGAGGGGGAAAAACAGGTGATGCAGAACCCAAATCCCCTGCAATGTAGCAACAGCAAGTAATAAAAACAGTTCAATAAAATGTATTTTCCAAATCCAGCAATTAGTTTAAAAACAAGAACAGAGTGTGTGATTCACCGTTGTTGGTGCAGGCAATGCAACTTGCAGTCACTTGCACAGAGGGAGGCAGCTGTGCCAGAAAGGAGATTCACCCTGAGAAGGGCAGCTTTAAAGTACAGATAGAGCTTCAGAATTGAAAGATGGCTAAGTATCTTTGGAGTCATTTTCTCTAAGGGCTGTTGTGGGACATTTTTAATGTGCTTTATTGAACTGTTCAGCAGCCATGAAGATATTGTTTATTTGGGGGGTTGTTTTAGATATAATTTTGCTGGGCAACATTGGATGCCTAGAGTTAGGCACCTAAATCCATATTTAAACCCTAAGGAAACATGGCTTGATTTTAAGAGCTGCTGGCTCCTACCTGCATCTCCCATTGACTTGAACGGAAACCCAAATTATTAGATTTTCCATCATCACTGATTCTATGGGAGATTCTTTTTGGCCAGGACTAAATATTACAAGTGTCACAATGCTCTGTGACTCCTCACATAACACCTTCTTGCTCTTTAGTTTTTATTATCATTTGTGAACAAGATGGGAGAGAGGCTGCATTTCTGATCATGTTCAGTATTAAAATTCCATTTCTCAGTTAAGCAGCCAACTTTGTGGGGTTTGGCTGCTGGACAGTAGCCCTGTTGCAGTAAACAGAATAGAAGCAGAAGTGGTGTTGTGTTCTTGTAACTCAGGCATCCTTGGTGAACCAGAACAATGTGTAGAGTGTGACACACAGAAATGGTTGCTGCCAGTTTTCTCTTCTATGGGTCTGTTTTTCTTTAACATTAGTTTCACTTTAGAGATTAGCAGATTGAGACTTGTTAGACTTTGAGAGCTTTTCTGTGCTTCTAGTTCTTGAAATGGGGCGGGGGAGTGGTTAAATTCTCTTTCCCCACACACACACTAGAAACAATATGTCTGACAAACTGATGTAGTTTCAGGGGAAACTGTAAATTTAGAGAGATCATACTGTAAGATTAGAAGGGAGGAAAAATTAGCTTGCGATTTCTGAGCTAATGGGAAGAATTGATGTGGGTTTTGTGCTAAATTTTCCCTTCTGTTTTGAATAACAATTCCAAAATACTTAACTCACTGAGAGACAAGTAGGTGGTGTGAGCAATAGCATACTCATTCTACCCTGTTTGGAGGTGTCCAAATTTTGTGACCATGATCAGTTAAGTGGTCTCAGTTGTTTTTTGTTTTGTTTTAAGGAGAAAAAGCAAATTTTGGAAGTGCTGGTGAAAGTGAATGAGGTAAAACAATTCCGGATTTGGAATGGAAAGCATTCAAAAGTTAAACTAATACCAGCTGTTGTGTGCATCATCTAGCAATATACACACAGGGTAAAAACAAAACCAACAATGTAGATGAAGAAGAAAAGCAAAAAACAAGACAGAGCAAGGAAAAAAAGGTTTGAGATATACAGATAAACACTGAAAAAACTATAAAATTAAGAACTTTATAATACAGAGAGATAAGAAGTATCTCTATAGTTAAGGTTACAACCAGTTTCTATTATAAGTCCAGTCTTTAGTTCTTCCCAACTTCTAAATTTTGACTATCAAACCTGATTTACTCAATAACTTTGCTCTGAAAGCGAAGAAGAATTTTTCTGCAATGCTTGAATAAAATTGGTCAAACTGATTTTGAGATATGGATCACTTAAATAATCTGTGATATGCAAAGCTCATGCATTCATCATGGCAATGACATACGGAAAGAGCAAGGACTACAATGCAGATATTTCTGGGTCATAGAATCATAGAATCCTAGGACTGGAAGGGACCTCAGGGGTCATCTAGTCCAGTCCCCTGCACTCATGGCAGGACTAAGTATACCCTATGAGATCTGCAACACAGTGAGAGCTAGGAAAGCCAGAGATCATCTGGGAGCTGTGCATTTACCCAGGTAACAAACAGAAAATTTCATTAACTTTATATTCCAGTTGTCACTAGATAATGTATATCATAGCACATTTCAGTTATATCTAGCCACTTAAAAATAAGGTGTTTGAATAGGTTAGGGAAAGCTAATAAATATCCAATTACATTCATAGTTTCATATAGTATCTTGCATAAGGGAAAATGTGTAAGTAAAATGCCATGTTACACGTTCCAAATTCACCATTAATTTTGCTTGGCTTTGAGGTTAAAAGAAAAGTTTGTCACAAGAAACAGAAGCTGTTAGAAGTACAAGCTACTGTCTGGTTTAAAAGACTTTTCATTATTGAACATGTCCAAATGGCGATAGTCTCCTTATCACGCATTGGATGGCATTCTACAGATTGTTCTGTATAGAATCTAATTTTCTCAGAGATGCCACTTTGATTCTTCTAGCCACCTTAAGAAGTAGTTTCAGAAAGAGGGAGAAAACGTTCTTAAAAAATGGGTTCAACTGGCTTTCCATGCATTAGAATCCCTCTTCCCCCTTGTGGGTCAGAAAATAAGTGAATATATAAATGTTTTTACTGACATTAAGTAAAAAAAAGTGGGGAGAGGATAAGTTTTGTGTGTGTGTGTCCTATTTTGGGTTTTTTGGTCTGCATACCAGGAAATGTTGTGATACAATTCTCTAAAAGGATAAAACTTAGAATACTGGTCAGACAAAATCTTATATGTAGGTCACATGTGTAAAGCAGACCTATAAACTTCATTTACACTTAGAAAATGTGAATGTTCTAGCAAGACAAAGCACCCAAAAATATCCCACAGGGAATAATACTACTCTGGCAAGGCCATGAACTAGATTAGCACTAGGTACTAGTCCAAACAATGCTTTAGTCCACACTAGACGGGTATAAATTTGTCTACACTAGTGTGTCATGCACTAATTGCCCCATGTGGACCCTGCTGGTGCACATTAAAAGTTTTTTTGTGTATGTTGATGTATTCCCATTTTAAATAGGAACCACATGGGCCAGCAGGGTCTGCACAGGCCAGTTAGTATGGGACATGCTAGTCCAAACTAAAATTTGCATCACAGTAATGCAGATTAAAGCACCGGACAGACAAACCCTACTTCTTTTTTACCTCTAATATCTGTTGGCCAATCTTGCAGTCCTTTATGCAGGCAAAATTCATAGTGAAAGCAGTGGGAGATTTGCCAAATAAGGACTACACAATTTGTGATTCTAGGATAATAAAAAAGTCTAAAACTAAAAACAATTTATTTAACTGGTTCTTCTTGTTTGTCTTGTCATTTCATGAAAGGCAGTGTGATCTAATGCATAGGACACTGTGATGGGTAGTGTTCCATTAAGGGCAGTGCTGCTTGATGGTCAGCCTACCCTGTCATATAGATTGGTTTGAAAGGTCCTACATATAAAAGACCTCGGGAATATTGATAGCAGCACGAAGTCCCAGGAATAAGTGGTACTTAGGAGAAAATCCCACCGTTATATCCTTAAGAGCCTGGGGCCAGGAGCCATGCAGAGAGATGATAAATGAAGGGGGGAGAGGTAGCTCCCTTTTATGGACCCAACCAGAACAGCTATAAAATCCCTCTTAGTAGCTGTTCTCTACTTCCTTTACCTGCAAAAGGTCAAAAGTTTCACTGCTATGTATGGGTAAAAGGAATTGAGTGGGCACCTGGCCAAAAGATCCAATGGGAAGGCTAGAACTTTTAAAAATTGAAACAAGACTCCCCTTTTGTCTGTCTGTAGTTGTTCTCGGGGAGAGGCAGACAGGGCAGCAGCTATGCTGTAAGAAGCTTGGGGCCAGGAATGGAAAATCATCAGTATCATACCTAGAAACTACTCATTTGAAACCCCAGATATGTAAGTAGATCAGGAAATGTCTAGGAAGACGCAATCAGGTTTATCTCTTTTTATTTCTTTATGGCTTGTGGACTCCTCTGTGCTAACCCCAAATGCTTTGTTTTGCTTATAACCTCTAAGCTGGACCTCAAGAAACTATTCTTGATGCTTAATCATTGTAATTGCTCTTTTTAAATCTAGCAATAACCTAAGTTCCCAGATGTATTTTCTTCCTTTTGTTTTTTAATAAAATTTACCTTTTTGTAAGAACAGAATTGGATTTTTGTGTCCTAAGAGGTTTGTGCACATGTTGTTTAATTAGCTGGTGGCAACAGCTGATTTTCTTTGTTTTTCTTTCTCAGCTCTTCCCCGGAGGGGGGGTGAACGGGCTTGAGAGTACCCCACAGGAAGGAATTCCCAAGTGCACCTTCCTGTGTTCTCAAAGGGGTTTTGCACTTGGGTGGTGGCAGCATTTGCCAGTCCAAGGTCAGAGAAAAGCTGTAACCGTGGGAGTTTAATACAAGCCTGGAGTGGCCAGTATTAATTTTGAGAGTCCTTGCAGGCCCCCACCTTCTCCACTCGAAGTGCCAGAGTGGGGAATCAGCCTTGACAGCTCCTTTCTCACCTAGTAACTGGGGATAGAGATGGGGACCAGTATAAATGCTGCTTCCTCCCTCATAGCAGGGCAGACTCCAGCCAAAGATTAGCCTGCTAAGTGCTTGGAATCTGAGGGCTAACTGGGATAGGAGCCAGCTGAGAGAGAAGCTTGCTAAAGCCTTGCAGCTGCTAATGCACAATCTAGTTCTGGGGATGAAAGTGGGGGACTGCTGGTCAAGGAGATACTGTTTGAAGCACAAGCCCAGCTCCAGGCTAGGGCTCTGGGAGGGTCTCCTGAGAGCTGACAGAGAGGTTTAAGCCTGAGATGTTTTGGTAGACTTTAGTTTATTTGTAGTTCTGGAGTTCTGCTGAGGGGCCCAGGAAGAACCCCTTGGACATGTGTCTCTCCCACTCTAAACACAACCAAAAACTGTGACTGTGACTGTTTTAGAAGGACTTTGCTGCCAGCCCACAGGGAACCAGATGAACTTGAATATCGCGGAAGGGCACTGAACTTTTAAGTGACCTAGCTAGAGGTGCCAAACAGTGGGGAAGGCCCAGCAACCCCACGCTCTGCCACAAGGGGATACCAGCTGATGAGTCACTTCTCTGCATGTGCTGCTTGCTCTGAGGTGGGACCCTCTGATGGGCACTGGACAGGGAATCTGGAGACCTGGGATGTATTCGAAGTTCTACTACTGACCGCCTGTATAACCTTAAGTAAAAGTCGCATCACCTCTTTGTTTCTCTTCCTGCCTTTTCACTGTCTATTTTGACTGGAGGATCTCCATCTATGTACTTTTGAGTGCTTATCACAATGAGGCTTATCACAATGATCTCAGTTGGGGCTTCTAGGTGCTACAGTAACACAAATAAATAATAATAAACCTGTGCTGAAATGCTGCACTGAGAGTAATAGGTTCTCTATTAATCAGGAAGTTTTGAGGGTTAGGAGGAAAACAAATGTATATGATTTGTGTATATTAAGCAGCTATTTCCTTATACAATATAACTCCATCATGGGGGAGGAGGGAACTGAATCATCTCTTTTTTAGCATGACATTTCCGAAGAGAATGGGAAACTGATGTTTTAGAGGCTGAGAATGATCCAACATTCGTGGGGGGTGGGGAGGGGAAGCCTACATACAGGTGTGTAAAACCAGCATTACACAATTCTGTGTCACCTCACTGTCGAAGCTTGGACAGGAGAGCAACTAAGCTGTAGCAAGAGCTTTATAATCAATATTTATTGTACTGCATAAATACTTGGTGCCTTAGAATGGGTAAAGTGTATGAAACTAGTCTCTGAAGATCTTCTAACAGCTGTGCAAAACAGAGCAATCACAGAGCCAGGGTATAGTCTTTACAGCTATCGTGTTTCACGCAACAGGTTCAAACAGTTAATTCCACATAACTCTGTATGTATTAGAATTAACTGGATTTATCATGATACTGACAGGTAGCTCAAAAATATTCACCATAAAGTAGGTAACCTAACCCAATGCATAAACAGTCATGCAGATGATGAGCCAAACTTAAGGAATAAATGGGGTTGCACTTTTTTAAAAATTATTTTTCAGTACCACAGGGTGAAGGATTAAAGTGGACCGATGAGAGAGCACAGAGAAGGAAAATGCTTCAGAACTGTGCTGTGGACTCTCCTCTAATGAATTCCTTTCTCATCCAGCTCTAAATAAGGCTATTTCAATACATACTTACAGGCAAGACATTTAATTAAGGTGAAGTTAAGGATGTAAATATCCATCATTGCCTAAAGGGGAAAAGCCATTAAGAAAGTTGCTGGTTTTGTGTGTTTTGGAAAAAGATAACAAATGCTAGAACACCTGAAAATTCACAGTACTGTTATACCTTAACCTCCCCCTCATCACCACCACACCCCCAAAAAGAAACCTAGGAACTGTGGGGATGCAAAGCTAAGACCCTCCACAAATCTCAACTTTTTTCCAATGCCGTGCTCGCTTTCCACCCTAGATACCTGTCAAACAGTGTTAATAAACTGGAGGTATTTTGTTGAAGATTTTGATAAGGACTTCAAGACGTTTGCAGCTGATGGCTGTAAATAGTTTAAGTCTACTAAATCCACTTGAGTTGTGTGCTTTGTCTGTGGAGCCAAGTAAATCTGGGGTACCCAGCTTTCGTTTAGTACATGCATATCCATATGTATGTGTGATTCCCCCACTGGCCTACACTTCTAACAGATAAATTATCTAGGTATTTACATGACACATCACCATCATATCTGGGCAGCTACATATCTATGTGAAGTCCCTCACAATGAGAGTACTTTCTTATTTGAAAACCTGCATGCTTTTGAAATTGTTCCCCAAAGACTGTCCTGAGCATGGTCATAGGAGTGGGAGTCACCTTGTCTTACAATAGGTTGTTCTATAATCTCTGCCATAATTTCAACAAGAAATACAGGTTTGCTATGACAACAAAAGGTTTAACTTTCATTGGTAAAGGTAAACAGATTCTTCAGTCTTTAACAGGAAAATATTCCTAATTACTTTATATAGGAATCAAGATTTTAATCCCTCACAACTACACAACGCAGATATTAACATTTGTAGTAAAACTGCAAAGAAAATAAGATGACTGAACTATACTGTGCCATTACGCAGGGTACAATCTGGATGGTTGAACAGCTGTTCCCACCCCCTCAATTCTCCAACCTGGGGTGCCTTTTACACTGCTTTGCTGTGAGAGCAACCACTTCTGGTCTGCTCACACACAGCCTCCACCATTTAAATTACTCCCAGCTATACAGTACGAGTGCTCTGGCCAGCTACTCTTGTATTACACTACAGAGTAACACCAGCAAATTCCTAGTACCAGACCTTCCCCCAGAAATGAGCATCTTGTACTGCCCAGCACTCTCCTGGACAATACAAGCTCATACAAAGTCTGTCACTTTCTTAATAGAAAACAATATGCACAAATCTCAAATGGACTTTCCCAAACATTTCAATCCAAGCACACTGGTTTAGATAAAACAATAAAACAAGTTCATTAACTATAGAAGGATAGACTTTAAGTGATTACAAGTAATGAGGCATAAAAGTCAGAATTGGTTACAAAGAAATAAAAGGTAAAATGTAATTAACACCTAATTTAACAAGCTAAGTGATTTCAAAGCAAAAGTCTCTCTCACCTCTCTGAGATACTGGTTTCTGCCTGCTTTTCTAAACTTGGAGCATGTCTCAGTAATGTCATGCTGTAGAATTTAATAACTTTAGAGACAATGTTGCCACACATAATTTACCAGGACAATAATGATCGGCAAATTATGAGTTTTCAAATGAGACCTCACAAGGCACACTCAGTCTTGTAAAAAGGGTGAACATAGGGATAAAGACTGTCACATATACCCAGGATCCTTTTTACCACCATTGGAACTCCATTTATGGAGGAATATGATGAATACTCTGTCCTTCCAACCAGTCTTCCATAGATCAGAAACTCTTTTTTTGGTATATACTAAATAGATGCAAAAAGTGATGCAGTGTTCTGGGTCTGAGCTTCATGCCTTTGAAATAGGGTGAGAGAGGAGGCTGTTTGTATTAATCAGAACCAGGAGCACTTTTAGTACGAGTAACCATCTTTTGAATGTTATGTCTTCTAAGTAGGTCAGTGCTGCTGTTAATGGGCCAGCATTCCCTGCCTAGTGATAAACCTTTTGTTTCTTCAAGAATGTCTGTTACTGTTTCAGCATCTGTTTTTCTGTGATAGCATGAGTGCAGCTTGCACTAAAATATTTGTCCTCTTTAACTGATCCATTAATTTATTCCCAGTGCAGAAAACCTTTGTACAGATTCAGTGTTTGTAGAAAATAGCCATCTAAAGGATAAGCTATTTTATAAAAAGCAGCCTCCTTTCACCCAGCCATTATTCATAATTGCCTCTCTGCATTTTGTAATTTCAAACATAAACCTGGATTTTACAATATATTAAAATAAATGCAACCTGGGGTTTGTATTTTTAACAAAGATGAACATAGGCTGTATTAATATTTTTCAATAAAAGAATGGTTCTGTGTTTGGTAAACTAGTTAAAGTGGGAGACTGTTATTTGCAGTCTGGAAGGAGCAACATATAAAAAAGAAAAAGAGTTACATACATGCAAGTCCCAGTCCTTGGGAAATACAAAGCATTCTGTGCATCCATTGAACTGCAGCAACTTGCAGGATTGGCTGCCCTTGCTCAGCCCTTCACAGGATTGGCCTCTCTGCCATTTTCTCCTTATAAATACTGTTAATAGTAATTAGCAAGGAGCCCTAAACTTCAAAGTAAAAACTGGATCCAAATGTTCCATATGTTCAGGAGTTGTGCTCAGATTTGTGGTTCTGCTTTGGTCCCATCTCTAATTGTAGACAACAGTAAATACTTTCATCTTCATAGCATCAAGGTAAAACAAGCTCTTTTGCTACAGTGATGTTTGCCATCTCTCCATTTTATAGTGGGGGGGGGGAGTGGAGGAAAGTATTTTAATAAGCAATCATTCAATCAGGTGCAGAATGTACAGTATCTAGCCAATCCACTGAGAAGACTCAGTTTTGAGATTTTCCCCTTTGTCTCATTTACACCCCTAGGAGAGACAGTAAGCAACCAGCTGCTCTTTCTTATTAGTAAACCAACTTATTGAGAGCAACCTGTTCTCTTGGCTAAAAAATGAAAATTTCCCTTTCCAATAGCTTCTTTTGTCCAGAGATGCAGGAGCACTTCAGTCTAATTTAACAGTTCAAGATGATTTTACACAAGTATTTTGAAAAAATGTTTCTATTATCAATCTATGGTTCTGATAGTCTTAGAATCATAGAGTTAGAAGGGACCACAAGGGTCCTCTAGTCTAACCTCCAAAGAATGCTAGTACAATCCATCATCCTCTGGATTATGGACCCAGCATGCTCCCACTGCACCACTCTGCTTAACCAGCTACATCTTTAAAGACACTGGAGAATGTCTTATTGTTAACTACGTAAACCAATAACCAAAAGCTACAAAATTCCTTTCAGACAGAGTAGGAATTTGTTAGACTATACTCAAAAAGAAAAGGAGGACTTGTGGCACCTTAGAGACTAACAAATTTATTTGAGCATAAGCTTTCGTGAGCTACAGCTCACTTCATCGGATGCGTTCAGTGGAAAATACAGTGGGGAGATTTATATACACAGAGAACATGAAACAATGGATGTTACCATACAGACTGTAACAAGAGTGATCAGGTAAGGTGAGCTATTACCAGCAGGAGAGTGGGGGGAGGGGGGAGGGAAAAACCTTTTGTAGTGATAATCAAGGTGGGCCATTTCCAGCAGTTGACAAGAACATCTGAGGAACAGCAGGGGGGTGGGGGTGGGGGAATAAACACGGGCCACTTTAGATAAGCTATTACCAGCAGGAGAGTGGGGTGGGGGGAGAGAAAACCTTTTGTAGTAGTAAACACCCATTTTTTCATGCTTTGTGTGTATAAAAAGGTCTTCTATACTTTCCACAGTATGCATCCCATGAAGTGAGCTGTAGCTCACGAAAGCTTATGCTCAAATAAATTGGTTAGTCTCTAAGGTGCCATAAGTCCTCCTTTTCTTTTTGCGAATACAAACTAACACGGCTGTTATTCTGAAACATGGGGAAATAGTTTTACTTTGTGTAATACTGTGTGCCCTTATTCCAAACGTGTAAGAGTGACACTGTACTGTATACTTATAAAATTATGACACATCTAGTAGACTGTGCAGAACGCTGGGAGCCAAGAGCTCCCAAATACAGTCGGTCATGAATCTTTTTATGAAACACCTTTCACCAAACAAATGCGGATTTGTTGAAACCAAAAGTGTTCCTGGGAAAGGATTGGTTTTGATGAATTTTCTGATGCAGTGTCCCATTTTGACATCTTTGAAACAAAGATTAATTCTTTGGTTCAAAGTTACTTTTCATTTTGAAATTTAACTCAATTCATACTAAAAAATGTTGCAGTAGTTTAGAGAACACGTTATAATACAAAGTACAACAGTTTCAGGTGGAAATATGACTTTTTTAAAGTTGCTAGTATCTCTTTAGCCTAAAAGATTGTAGTCAGTCTTAATGTATAACATACACAGATGTGCACAAGTGGTCTCCATCTACTCTTTCCACAAATCCTCTTTTCCGCATTCTTCCTACATTTATCTCTTCACTGATAATCTCTCTCATTCCTTAGTTGTCCTACATATTTTTGTCTAAGACAATCAAAGCTTTTCAGAGTAGGGAATATGTCTTATATAATTTTGTCAAGCACCATGTAAATTTAGAGGGCTACATAATAGTTCTGCTGGTTTTTGATAACATCACAGTACACATTGCTTCTCAAAAGCAGTGGCCAGCAGGTCCGGCTCCTAGGCAGGGCAGGCCACGGGGCTCCGCGCACTGCCCCTGCCCTGAGCACCATCTCCGCACTGGTTCCTGGCCAACAGGAGCTGGGGGGTGGGTGCCTGTGGGCGAGAGTAGCACACGGCACCTCAGAGCCTCCTGCCCCCTCCCCTGCCTAGGAGCTGGACCTGCTCGCTGCTTCCGGGGTGCAGCACAGAGCCAGGACAGGCAGGGACTAGCTTGCCTTAGCCCCGCTGCGCTGCTGACCGGGAGCCACCTGAGGGAAGCCCACACCCCAACCCTGAGTCCTAAGTTCCCCCAACTCCCAACCCCAACTTTTTGCCCCCCCAACCCAGACCCCCTTCCTGCACCCCAAACCCCTCATCCCCCCTCCCCCCCGAACCCTCACCCCCTCCTGCATGCCAACACCCTGCCTTAACCCGCAGGCCCCTATCACATTCCGAATCCCTCGGCCCCACCCCTCAGCCTGGAGCCCCCTCCTGCACCCCAAACCCCTCATCCCCAGCCCCACCCCAGAGCCCGCATCCCCAGCAGGAGCCCTCACCCCCTCCCGCACCCCAACCCTCTGCTCTAGCCCAGTGAAAGTGAGTGAGGGTGGAGGAGAGTGAGCCACCGAGGGAGGGGGAATGTAGTAAGTGAGGAGTGGGGCCTCAGGGAAGGGGCAAGGCAGGGAGAGGGCTCTTGGGGATGATGGGGGCTAGGGTGTTTGGTTTTGTGCCACTGATGTTAATTATTATGTTTTAGAAGGGAGGCATTTGGCCCAGAACATCTTCCCACATTTATCTCTCAGGAACCATAAAAGGGAATGGTCTGAAATCATCGCTCTCATCTGGCTCAATAGTGCATAGCACAATATGCCTCAGATATCTTTAGCATGTCTATTGGGATTATAAAAAGAGGCAGATTATCTTGCTGTATGCATCATAACCACAACTGAAATGAATGGTTAAGAACATGCTTTTCTACTGAATGCATTGATCTTCATGCCTCTAAAAGGAATACTGTGCAGGAATAGGAAATTAATTAACATACATTGAGAATTACACTACAGATAGCAACACTATTGCTCTTTTTCATACCTTAGTTTCTATCCCTACATATCCTAAATAGATGCAGAATATGGGATACTTCCTTTCCTTTAAACTTCTTATTTAACCATGCATCAACACTGAGATCATAATCACTACAAGCATCTTTTTTTTAACCTAAAAATGCAAAAATACAGTAAACTGGTAATTCCAAAGTATCATATGGTGTAAATCTATTGACTCAATTGAGCTATCCAATTTATACCATCTGTGGATCTGGCCCCAAAAGCGTCTCATTTGTAATCAATTTTTACATTAACATACATTCTGATATGAACCAAGAGAAGCCCAGTTTTAAATCTGTAATCTTTATATATGATTGTGTTGATTTTTCCCCTTCTACTTGCTATATTTCTGCTGCATTCAAAGTGCCAAACTGCATACCTTCTCTAGCTGAACACCTATAAATTCCCATAAGTAGCATGCACAAACTTTGCAAGATAGTGGATGAAGTGTGTGATTATTACAAGAGAAGACAAATTGTGAAACTGTTGCTGTTCTTATTAAAGTGGCTATTAATATTTTCCATCAATAAAATACTTTGATCAATTCTCTTAACTTTTTTTTTTTAAAAAATCTCTCAAATTAAACCTGAATTAAAACATTTCAAAAGTCAACTTAGATATTGTGGCAGAATTTCAAGATCTGGGCCTTTTTATGTTTGGCAGAAATACTATGAAACGTAGAAACATGGACAGCTTGCTAAAGATGAGTACAAAAAATAGCACAATGAGTTTTGCACTCACCTTATAGCAGGGGTTCTCAAACTGGGGGTCAGGACCCCTTAGGCTTTCGCGAGGTTATTACATGGAGGGTTGCGAGCTGTCAGCCTCCACCCCAAACCCTGCTTTGCCTCCAACATTTATAATTGTGTTAAATAGATTTTTAAGTGTTTTTAATTTATAGGGGGGGTCACACTCCGGGTCTTGCTATGTGAAAGGGGTCACCCGTACAAACGTTTGAGAACCACTGCCTTGTAGTAATTTCATCTAGACCACATTTCCCTTGTTTGCTTACGAGAAAGATTGTTAGTTTGTTGTAGTATCTTTCCAGGAAACAAAGCAAGCTGACTAGTCTAAAATTCCTTGGGTCCTCTTTGTTCCACCTTTCTAAAGGCAGATCTCATTCTACCATACTTAAGGAACTAACTGCAGCAATCTCAGAACTGTTAGCAATTCTCTTTGAGAACTCCTGGAGGACGGGTGAGATCCCAAAGGAACTGCAATAAAGATAAATGCAAAGTACTACACTTAGAGTATGTCTACACTGCACACTCCTTTCAGCAGTGTGTAGCTTACACATGCCACCTAGCAAGAGTATAATTAGCAGTGTAGGTGGTGAGGCACTGTTTAGGCAAGTAGCATATAAAGACACACCTGAATGCTGTGGGATGTGCCCTACATGGCTCTTCACTCACCCAAGCAGTGCCTCCCTGTCTACACTTCTATATCATAGGGAAAGACTCCAGCAGTGGGGAGAGACTCTGGCAGTTCCTTACTGCCAAGTTTTTTCCCTGCTGCCTCCCCCTGGCAGAGGCTTTCACTGACACATTTGGATGCAACCTTCTTTTCCCTGTGGTGTGTGGCTACACATACCCTACATGCTGCAGCAAGAGATGTGCCGTGTAGACATAGCTTTAGGAAGGAAAAAAATCAAATGCACAACTACAAAGTGGAGAATAACTGGCTAGGTGGTAGAACTGCAGAAAAGAATCTAGGGGTTACAGTGGCTCAAATTGAATATGAGCCAGCAATATGATGCAGTTGCAAAAAAAGTCTATTATTCTAGGGTGTACTAAGAATAGTGTGATATGTATCACATGAGAGGTAATTGTTCCACTTCACTCAGCACTGGTGAGGCTCGGCTGGAGTACTGTGTCCAATTCTGGGTGCCACACTTGGAGAAAGATGTGGACAAATTGGAGAGAGTCCAAAAGACCAACAAAAATTATAAAATGTTTAGAAAATCTGACCTGTAAAGAGATATTTAAGTAAGTGAGCATGTTTAGTTTTGAGAACAGAAGACTGAAGGGGGACCTGTTAACAGTCTTCAGATATGTTAAGGGCTGTTATAAAGAGGTCAGTGATCTGTTGTTCTCTATGTCCACTGAAGGTAGCACAAGAAGTAAAACTACTTAATCTGCTGCAGAGGAGATTTAGGGTAGTTGTTAGGAAAAACTTACTATAAGAATAGCCGGAATAGTTTACCAGTGGAGGTTGTGGAATCCCTGTCCTTGGAGGTTTTTAAGAACAGATGAGACAAACACCTGTCAGGGTGGTCTCAGTATACTGATCCTGCCTCAGCGTGGGGGAGATAGAATAGATGACCTCTTGAGGTCCCTTCTAGCCCTACATATCTCTCTGATTCTATGCTCCCATGAAGGTGTGGAGCCATTTTGTTGGCTTAGGTCCTGACCCACTCACTGAAGTCAACATGAGTTTTTCCACTGAATTCCATGATCTTTGAATAAGGCCCTAAGGAACCAATTCTGCAATGAAATGTGGTAGTTGGATGCCTGAACCTGTCAGAGACCTAACGTAGTCAAAGGAACTATGCATACATGTGCATGGGCAAACCCGTCCAGCTGTCATAGAGAGTTGGACATAATCCCACCTGTGACTGACTACCTGCCTCCTAGATGGTAAGAAAAGACAACAAGCAGCTGAGTTTGGTGGAAATTTTCAGGGAGAAGAGAGGCTCTTGCAGGAGATGCTGGGTCAGGGAAAGGACCTGGAAGGAGGCATGCCACATCAATTAGGTGAAAGACCTGCCTACTTCATAGGCAGCAGCACTAACCCTCTGAGGCAGAACACTTAGGATGGCTCAGGGAGTGCAACTTGGCTTACCTAACTGATGCTGAACTGTTTGTGTTTCAGCAACAAATTCATCCTCAGGAAAAGGGAAAGAAATGCTGGCACACTGATGAGAGCTACACTGATTCACAGGCCAGTGAATTGGCCTACCATCTTACTCAAAAGTGGAAAACTGAGGCAGAGGCAGCCTCTGAGACCTGATTTGTTACAGTATTTTATTGCAGGATTAAGACCTTATGTACTCAGCCAGACTAGATGGATCACAAATAGGAGTTACACACACAGTATTACAGTACCTTTAACCTGCTCCCCTTCTAAGCAACAGACTGGCTTCTGTTCCCTCTCAAGGTTGAATCCACATTCTTAGACTAGTTCCCAATACCCTGGTTTACCAACTGCGTCCTCAGCAGGACCAACTGGGCTTTGGCCCCTGCCGTAGGCTTTGGAGGTTAAAACAAGAAGCTAATAAGATGTTCCCTTAGTGAAACCTTAGCCTTTCCTTGCAAATTAGGTAGGTTCCATCTGTTCCAAGTACACCCCTCCCCAACCCTCACTATTGGGTTGCACCCCTATAGCTTCTGCCTCAGTCTGACCCTCTGAGTCCCTGGTTTTATTTGCTTTCAAGTAGGGCTGTCGATTAATTGCAGTTAACTCATGATTAACTGAAAAAAATTAATTGTGATTTTAGAAAATGTAATCGTGATTAATCGCAGTTTTAATCACACTGTTAAACAACAGAATACCAATTGAAATTTATTAAATATTTTGGATGTTCTTCTACATTTTCATATATATTGTATTCTGTGTTGTAATTGAAATCAAAGTATATATTATTTTTTATTACAAATACTTGTACTGTAAAAATGATAACCAAAATAAACAGTATTTTTCAATTCACCTCATACAAGTACTGTAGTGCAATCTTTCTGCCATGAAAGTGCAATGTACAAAATGTAGGGTTTTTTTGTTACATAACTGCACTCAAAAACAAAACAATGTAAAACTTCAGAGCCTGCAAATCCACTCAGTCCTACTTCTTGTTCAGCTAATCACTCAGACAAACAAGTTATTTTATATTTACAGGAGATAATGCTGCCCTCTTCTTATTTACAATGCCACCAGAAAGTGAGAACAGGCATTTGCATGGCACTTTTATATCAAGGTATTTACATGCCAGATATGCCAAACATTTGTATGCCCCTTCATCCTTTGGCCACCATTCCAGAGGACATGCTTCCATGCTGGTGATGATCATTAAAAAAGAATGTGTTAATTAAATTTGTGACTGATCTCCTTGGGGGAGAATTGTATGTCCCCTGCTCTGTTTTACCCACATTCTGCCATATATTTCATGTTATAGCAGTCTCGGATGATGACCCCACATGTTGTTCATTTTAAGAACACTTTCACTGCAGATTTGACAAAACACAAAGAAGGTACCAATGTGAGATTTCTAAATATAGCTACGGCACTTGACCCAAGGTTTAAGAATCTGAAGTGCCTTCAAAAATCTGAGAAGGACGAGGTGTGGAGCATGATTTCAGAAGTCTTAAAAAAGCAACACTCCGATGCAGAAACTACAGAACCCGAACCACCAAAAAAAAAAATCAACCTTCTGCTGGTGGCATCTGACTCAGCTGATAAAAATGAACATGCTTTGTATTGTTATCGAACAGAACCCATCATCAGCATGCCCCCTGGAATGGTGGTTGAAGCATGATGGAACATATGAATCTTTAGCGCATCTGGCACGTAAATATTTGGGACACCGGCAACAACAGTGCTATGAGAATGCCTGTTCTCACTTTCAGGTGACATTGTAAACAAGAAGCGGGCAGCATTATCTCCTGCAAATGTAAACCACCTTGTTTGTCTGAGCGATTCACTGAACAAGAAATAGGATTGAGTGGACTTGCAGGATCTAAAATTTTACATTGTTTTATTTTTGAATGCAGGTTATTTTATACATAATTCTACATTTGTAAGTTCAACGTTCATGATAAAAAGATTGCAGTACAGTACTTGTATTAGGTGAATTGAAAAAATACTATTTCTCTTGGTTTTTTACAGTGCAAATGTATCAAAAATAATCAAAAATAAATATAAAGTGAGCACTATACATTTTGTATTCTGTGTTGTAATTGAAATCAATATATTTGAAAATGTAGAAAACACCCGCAAATATTTAAATAAATGATATTCTATTATTGTTTAACAGTGCGATTAATCACACGATTAATTTTTTTAATTGCGTGATTAATCACGATTAATTTTTTTAATCGCTTGACAGCCCTCCTTTCAAGCTGTCTGTTTTGGACTTCCCCTGAGGACAGAGGCTGGAGCCTTACTCCTTCTGTAGGATAAGCCAGACTTCTGATTCCACACTGGTGGGAGGTCTGATTCCTGCAGACCAAATCTAACTGAGTTGACATATCCCCTGGAAGACCTCTACATACCCCTGGTTGAGAACCACTGCTTCAGAGGACCCTCTAAAATGATATTCTAGCAACCACCCCATTTTAGAGAAACCCAAACCACTGTAAATTTTTCTTGCTTTTTTGTAAGTCAAACTGCACAGAGTACAACAACATTTAGAAACCGTCCATACTATAGCTGTAAATCATTCAAAACATCTCTCACTCCTGCCACTTCAATCTTCATTCTTCAATCACATTCTTCATTAATAATACCTTTTAATTTACTTGTCTCAAAATGAGGCAGAGAAAGGTATATTTTTCAAATTGGAAGCTTGAAAGTACCATTTAAAACAGTAAATCAATAGTTTGAACAAAGAGGAAACAGTTTTCCATTTCTTCTCCATTCATAACTGAATGTCAGTCTTAGTAACTGATTGATAGCAGTGGGATGTGATTCCAAACTATGCATGAATTAACAAATTTAAAAAAATAAAGTTAAAGAGTATCTTATGCAAATGTAGTTTGCTCTAACAAGTATGTCCTGATCTTTTACCAATTATAATGTAGAAAACATAGAGCACAGCAAGCCATCAGCAAGTTAGAGATGAGAATCAAAAACCAGTGAATATCTCCTCACAAAACTTCAGCAGAAATCTGACAGGAAACCTGCATGAGCAGCACCACTGGTCAAATTAGAATGTTATTCAAATTCTGAGCAGCTGATCAGACTACTGTTATTAGTGGACATTTTCAAAAATAGGTATGTCTCAACAACTATTTGGGGAATGGCTGTTCTTCACACAGATACTCTCATTTGCACAAGAACAAGAATATGGTCCATTAATAATTGGCTGTTCTTCACTTGTTCTGCTTAAAAAGTTTCAGTTATGAGAAACACAAAACTATGTGACTTAAGTGACTAGTCAGCTCCTTTGAGCAACAAATAGCATGGACTCAAATACAAAGATTGTCTTGTGGACACTTATCCTCCTAGTCCCAACCTCACCTGCCAATGGCAATAGATCCTATGTTTAGCTATAAAACTGTGGCCATAAAAATAAATTAAGAGTGAAGGATAGGTCAGAAACGGAAGGATGAATCAATGACTCACCAATGTCTATAACCAGTGCCACACAGACTTTCGGCCAAAGGAAGGTTCTGACTGACTAACAAAGCCAATGGAGCAGCCCGGTCCCTGTCCAAAAGCAGGGTTAATGATTCCCAGCCTGGGTCATCAGCCAGTGCACAGACCTTTTCCACCTGAGCTAAGGGTAACTCTGTTAGTTGGAAGGAGTAGAGGTGTTGCCAACTCTTTTTTTTCTCTTTTCCACCCCTCTTAAATCCCCAGTTTCTGCAGTCATGTCATTATGTGAGAAATCTCAGCTTTCATGTGGAAGAACTGTAAGTTTCTAACACTAATTGCAGAGAAAAGCTTGGAAAAAGTGAATCTCAAGGGCTCAAAAATGAGATAGCACATAAAAAGAACCCCACATGTATTTCTTTTAAAAATCCACGAGTAAGTTAATTCATAACTTGGCGTGGAGGTGCAGGACTAATGCATAATGTTTGTGGTTGGCAATGCTGCAGTTAACAGACTATCAGCTAGTGGGCCAGCCATTACAGGAGGACACAAGACACTATCAGGGTTAGAGCTGGTTGGGAATTTTCCATCAATGTGTTGTTTTTCAAACAGAACAGGCTGTTTCTGCAAAACCAAAGTTTTCCTGTGGAAAATTTTAGGGTTTCCTCTCCACCATCCAAATTTAACCCCTCCCATCCCCCATCATGCTGAATCAATGTGGTGCATCATAGAAGTTGTAATCTAGCTGCACAGCCTGGCCCACAGAGGAGAATGGGGGCATAAGGCAGCTGAACTATCCTTCCATGAGGCACTGCAGCTGTTCAGGGAGGTAGATTAATGTCAGGCCAAAACTTTTCGACATTTCTGAAAATTTTCAGTTCAGAACTTTATATTCCATGAACAAACCTATTTTGACTTTGTCCAAATTTGGGCCAAAACCAAAACTGGGTAGAGTGGAATTTGCCACAGGATAGAAATTCCAGTTTTCTATTTGCGCCAGTCAGTGTATATCAACAGGCACACTGTATCACAGGCTGTATCTATTATTATTTTCCTCTTTCCCAAACCTAGGCAACTCACCTGTACAATGTAAGAATAATCTACAGATAATAAATTAGAAATCTATTTTTAAATCTTCCAGAAAAATTAGAAATGTCTGAGATCCAGTAATTGTAATCCCATAAAGTTTAGTAATTTGTTCAGGAGTCAGTTTAGCTGGAGAGAAGAAACAGCTCAGTAACAGCACAACTCTCAGCTCAGTGTAACTCTGCTTAGGCTTCTGGAAACATACAGTTTGCATTAGTCATACTCAGGGGCTTAAGCTGGGTATTAGCATAGTCACTCCTTTATTAATAAACAGGATAACTATTCTTATAGAACTCTTGTAAATCACTTTAACAACCCTGCAGTCTTGCTGGTGCTTCATACTATATGTCAGGCAGAGCCACGATGAAATCCCAACATTTTGCAAGTGAATTGAGACGTTTAAAAGTGGGATGAACGACAATAAAACAGAGGGTCTAATTCTGCTCTCACACTTCAGTTATTCTCGACTGACACTACTGATAACAATGTAACTACTCTGGATTTACATCAGTGCAACAAAGCAGAATTTGGTTTTTGTGTGCAACAGAATGAACAATAATTCCTTTCAATGTTGGTGGGAATTGTAAACAAGTATCAAGGAAAGAATAACCACAATCTGGGTCAGAGTTCTCAATAACACTGCAAAGACTTCTACTTAGTGTATAACAGGACAGAATTTTGCCCCTGTAAGGGGATACTTAATAACTACTGATACCAGTCAGTTCTGTGTTCTTGGGGAATCAGGGCACAGTATCTAGCCTGTCTGACTCATGAAAGACAACCCCCCTCCCACTCCCATCAGTTTCCGCCTGAACCAAAACCAACCAGAGAAAAGGCTTGCAGAGAGCAGTGAAGGGTGTTGGGAGACACGCCTAGACCCCTCCTGACAAGGTTGACAAGATTAAGACATCTCCATTAGCATATAGAATGAAGAACAGAGACAACTCCCCTAGTCTCATCTGCATGGAAGATGAGACAGGGAGACATCTTCATTTGCATACAGAATGGAGAACAGAGAACTGCACTGAACTCTGGGACCAGAAAAGCCAGGAAGCACTGCATCATGGGGGAATCTCTGCTCCAGATGTTAATGAACCTACAGCTGCACACACCCAGCTCAGCAGTTATCAGACCAATTGTAGTAATGAATTCTTGATTGATATCCAAAATACTGAAGCAGCCTAGTTGCATTGTGAGCTCCCTGGAAGAAAACACCACCCACAGCCAAGAGTGATCAGCTCCTATTGTCTAGCCTAAAGAAAACCCTTAAGTCATCAGTTTACCAATAACCAAATCTAGTGTTCTCCCTTGAACCATTGTATTTTCTCTATAAAAATTCCTACTCACCCTCCAGTAGTGTTCTGATGCATGGACCCAAATTCTGTATCAGTTCCACTGGGACTCCATCTCCTGATTGATCGTGCTGGGAGCTCTGCCTGTCTCCAGCACTCAGGACCCTGAGCTACCACCATCACCTGGGAACCCCGACCAGTTCAAGCCTCATGGAGTGGGTGAGATTCCTCTCTCTCTCTCTGTATTTTCTTTTCTACCTCAGGTATTAACCTTTAATAATGTAACTGTTATGTTGGTTTAGGCTCTCCTTGTGTAGTTATCACTATTATTCAATAAATAACTTTTATGGTTAAGCTGGTTGCTTCTCTCTCTCTCTGAACTTTACTCTTTTGTGTTTTTAGCTTCCCCATTTACTCTGCAGCAACGCTTCTTTTACCTAAGCTAAAGATCCCTGTAGTGCCCAAAATACTGTGGGGTTTGCTCATCAAGTGATTCATAGATATTTAGATCAGAAGGGACCATTATGATCATCATTATGGGTTACTACCAGTACAATTGTGACATAAAAGTGGGGATAGGGATGTTCTAAACCTGTGGCACATAAGGGTTGCAGTTTGAAAGTGCTGCCTGGCCCAGCCTATCGAGCCCGGGGCATGTAAGGGGGACAGCTTGAAAGTGCTGATTGACCCAGTCCGCTCAGACTTGCTCTGTTAGTGGGTGTGTGAGCGCACGTGTTCATCTGGTTCTACAGCTGGAGGAACCCAGCCCTGGGGAACCTAGGTCCTGCAGGATAGCTCCATGGGGAGGGGACTTCCATAAGGGAGAAGCAGAGATCCATAGGAAAACACACATGACACAAGCAGTACATTGATAGAATTACAGAACCCCGCCCCCAGAAGAGTAACCCTAATAAATGAGCATACCCCAAAGTAATGGGCAAATCTGGTAACATTACTGAATGGGGTATTTCTTTCAGTCCTTCAGCTTTATGAATTCCTCTCCAAAGTAGCTGAAAAATCTTAACCTATAACTGTTTAATCATACGGGGCTTAACCCCCTTTGAACTCTTCCTGTATTTATTTAAATCCAAAGGTTCACATTCTCCTGCGCTCATCCATTATGTTAATGGCCTATTTTTCAAATAACCCCTTGAAATACAACAAGAATTGAATTCTTTGGTAAGAGGCTTAGTACTCCCAAATGATGTTATGATGGATAGAACTTTTTGATGGAGTGAACAATATGCTGCAGAGTCATCAAAATTTGCAATTTTCACTCACAGTAAGATCTGATAAAGAACCAAAGCATTAGGAAGGTTGGAGGAAAGAGAGGAAAGAAGAGCACTTATTAAGCCTAACTTGTAAGTAACAGATACAATTCAGCAACTGAGTTATTTTCAAAGACTGACTGAAGTGAATATTCAAGTGGATGTATTCATGCACCACAACCTGGAAGAATAACACACCAGGATTTATTTATCTGCTGAAACTTAAAGGTGTGTTTAAATGGGTTATCTGTAAAGACGATAAAGGGAAGAAAGATATAATTTCCTGTTCTTCAATGTGATTTTTTAATGTTAATTTTAAATAGGAGAGGGTGCCTGGGAGAGTAGTTGGGACCAGAAAATCTGTGTTCTGCTTCAGACTCCGGGACTGACTCAGTGTGTAAGGCTGGGCATGTTACATTACCCTTTTGTGTCTCTATTCTACATCTCTGCAATGGGGATATTGAAGCCTTCCTACCTCATTGAAACACAGTGAGACTTAATTCACTTATGACTGTAAAGTCCTTTCAGTTCTAAGTATAAATAATTGTTGGCAATTCACATATGAGAGACAAACAAGTGGCTTGTTGCAGAGTGATGAACTTTTTGTTTAAAGGTTCATAAAAGCAGATATTTGAAAAGCTAATCTCTTTCTGAGCCAATTAATGTTGTTGTTACCCCTGTGAAATGCCACTTATGTCAATGAGATCTTAGCCTGAGTAAGAACTGTAGGACTGAATGTTTCTGTCTTTAGGAAATAAATGCAGACTATTTTAAAAAAAATGTACATCTGCTCTCAGTCTCTTAGATATACTTTCACTGAATATGTATCAGGACTGTGAACCAATATAATGCTATCACGCTACATGGCTGTTTATGCTTTAAAAAGAAAGTAGAATGTCAGAAATAATCCCAAGGCAATAGGTGACTTTTTAAACCTGCATCTGTACTGAATTCTTTAGTTTCACACCAGAATTGCAAAGGTGAATGGTGTCACATCAGAGACAGAAGGTTTGCAAGGGGTTCATTTTATTATTTACCAAGCTTGTTTGCTGGAAAACAATGTCTTTTGTTGAATAATATTTCAGAATCTTTAAAAATGTCTTAGTTTGCTATATTTTTTTAGGTTTCAGAGTAGCAGCTGTGTTAGTCTGTATCCACAAAAAGAAAAGGAGGACTTTTGGCACCTTAGAGACTAACCAATTTATTTGAGCATAAGCTTTTATGAGCTACAGCTCACTTCATCGGATGCATTCAGTGGAAAATACAGTGAGGAGATTTATATACACACAGAACGTGAAAAAAAGGGTGTTTATCATGCACACCGTAAGGACAGTGATCACTTAAGATGACCTATTACGAGCAGGAGAGTCGGGGGGGGGGGAGGGGGAGGGAAAGGAAACCTTTTGTAGTGATAATCAAGGTGGGCCATTTCCAGCAGTTAACAAGAACGTTTTTTAACTGCCTAAATTTAATGTCACTGTAATCTTATTGTATACAGTGAGGATGCCGTCAGCATTAGCACAACTGAGATAAGTTTTTTTTTTAAAATCTGATTTTAAATGGTGGGTCACTACTTTAAAACCAAATCAATATTTGCCAAGGTATCTACTTCTATTTTTCCCTGTTTTAAACATGAGGGGAACTGTAGTATCTCAGGGTCAGATCCTCAGCTGATACAGCCCTCATGGTGCTGGTATTTTAAATTGTGGCCACAGCAGCAATTCTTTAGAGAGAGGGAGGGACTAGTGGGTTGAGCGAGATGCTATGAATCAAACTCTTCATGTTTTAATCCCAGCTTTCACACCCTGTGACAAGTCACTTAACACCTCTGTGCTTCGGTTTCCCCTCTGAAAACTGAGATAGTACTTACCTGCCTAAGCCTCAGAGGATTATGAAGATGCATAATGTTTGTACAGTACTTTGGACATAAAGAAGCGCAGTAATGTCTAAGTATTATTATACAGGGAACAATCCTGCACGGGCAGTGACGCAGACCAGGTGATCTATTAGATCATGTCCTTATTTAAGTCTTAAGCCTTTTATCTGAATGATAAAACTACATCAGACATATATGGGTCAGATTCTATTTACACCCAGGCCACTTTATAACACCATAGTGGTATAAAGTGGGTTCAAATGTAATTTGCTCTAACTCTAAGACCCTGTCACAGGGCATCTCTGTCACTACCCAATGAACTACCCTGCCTGGCCCATTCTTGTGTCACAAACACATATTGGATTGTTATCTTTCACCAAGGTGTGTATTTATTCTTTTCTTACATAGTAACACTGCATAATGCAGGCTTACAGCAAGGGTAGGCTTCCCTGCAGCCCTCACTCCTCAGCCCAGGCTCTGAGCTGCCCCTTATGTCCTGTTTTTCCACTTATATTGTCCCAATTACCTTGTAGCCCAGTGATTACTACCCAGGTGCTCACAATCTCCCAACAGTACAGTAAGTGTATAATCAGCATCAGTTAAGTCTGCAGTCTTCCCAGTGCTGCAGCAAACCCTGTGACCAGGGTGCTACTCTTAGTACCCTGTCACACACACCCCTTGACATTACCACTGTGTAAACGAGAATATGACTCACGTGCATGATAAAACATGTACTGTTTCAGTGTAAAAGCCGTATTAGTCTGTCTTTGCAAAAAGAAAAGGAGTACTTGTGGCACCTTAGAGACTAACCAATTTATTTGAGCATGAGCTTTCGTGAGCTACAGCTCACTTCATCGGATGCATACCGTGGAAGTTTCCACGGTATGCATCCGATGAAGTGAGCTGTAGCTCACGAAAGCTCATGCTCAAATAAATTGGTTAGTCTCTAAGGTGCCACAAGTACTCCTTTTCTTTTTGCAAAGACATGTACTATGTGCCACATCAAACTTAAACATATAGCAATGCACCCAATTTGTGTGGCAGGGCCGCACTGAATTATGGCACAAACTGGAAATTATGTAGCAATGATAACAGATTGCAAAACTTTGTGCTTTATTTGAAAGAAGTCTAAAAAAACTTCTTATTTGCATAAGAGCTGAGGGATACTACTTCTATGATGCTTAGGGGCTGCACAACAATGAAAGGCAACTAGCATGCAGAGTTCCTTAGGTGCCCCAGGCATTACCCATCACCTCCTGCCAGCTCCGCAGTGTTCACAAGATAGCAGATCAAATATTTCTGGATTGAGACCTCAGAAGATGCTAGAAGCACAGAGTGGTACAAAACCTTAAGGTTATAGTTCAGTCAGCTAGGAACGTTTCTATCTGTATGTTCTGTCCCTCCCCCTACTATGCCCCCTTTTCTCTCTTCAGACAGCTTACTCTGCACTTTATCCACACTGGGAAATTGAGCAGGGTTAGATGACATAGGGCTTAAAATGCCTGTGATTCATCTACACTAGCGCTCACAACATTGGTCACACGGGTACAGCGCTGTTGGCAACAGCAGGAAATTGTTCACAAGTCTTCAGTGACAGACTGGCCGTGATTAAAAGGAAAATCCCAAAGGATTTTACATTGTGAAGACAGAGCTACACTGGGGTAGTGAGTCTTAATTTGAGCAAGAGCACTGAGAAAGCTGGCATTAGTTTTGCATGGGAGCCCTGAGAGAACCTGTTTAATTGGCTGTAACTTATGATATTTCTGATCTGGGAATGACAGAGCCTCCTTTTACAGGCAATAATCATTACCAAGTGGTTTTTCTGAGAAAGGTGTTTATTACAACTGATTCTGTCACAAATCCTGCACCTTCCAATTGCCTGCTGCTTTTGTATCATTGGCATCATTGGCATTAGCAAAGGGAGACTTTCTGAAGAGCCTCTTTGTGAGCTAAAAATCATACTTCAGTAGTTTACTCAAGGACTTTATTCTATCAGCTCTGCTCCTAATTAACCCTGGAAATCACAGCCACCAAGCAATTTACATATGTAGCTGTCTATCAGCCCTAGCATGGAAGCGTTTGTGTAGCCCTTTTATGTACTGTTTACTGAATTCTAACATACAGGAGGTTGACACTCCTAGTTTTCAAGGTTGCCAAGAATGACATATCGTGCATACATGTATTGCGTTGGGAGTCAGTGGGTCATTGTTCATCTCAGACCTGTGCAATAGCCACACAATAGTCACAGCCCTGTGTTTGCCATGATTCCACAGCTGGGGATTGTTGCCAGAGAATCAGGCTCCCAGCACAGACTCAGCCAAGAAAATCTGTTTCCCTTAATGTTTCTCATACCATACAGCCAAGCAGAGCAGTGAAACTGCAGTTCAGAGCTCTGCTTGCTCTGCCTGGCTTAGGATCAAAATCAGTGACATTCTGTGAAAGAAGAGCTGGTGACAGGTAATCCTTTGTTCCTACTAGAGATGGAAGAAACCATCAAAACACACACCTCATCCCTGCCACACCAAATGAGAGGAAAGGAAAGGGAAGACACGCCATCAGAAGCCACAAGCGGGAGGAAGGAACAAGGGTAAGAGGAGAAGGCTCTTCAGTCAATCACCAGAAGGAGGGAGGAAGGGAGAGACATTCCTTTCCAGCACACCACAGAGGACCTTATCCCTGGATGAAGCTGCCATTCCATACAGAGCAGATAAAAGATGGGGAATAACAATGGAAAGCACCTTCCCAAAAGTTAGGACGACTGGAATATGAGGGAGCCTTGCTCTTTGCACAATAAACAAGTTGAAGGAACCACAAACGCATGGTGGGATCCATCTAACAGTGTTGAATATATACAACATGCAGGGCCTACCTACATATTCCTATTGGTGGCTTCTAAAACCTAGAACACAGTAAGCACCACTACAAGGCTTACAAATTACTTAAAGGGATATTACCCTATTCCTATATGCTACAGAGAGGGTCAAGACCAAATCTACTCCCAATATGGAGGGGGACCTGAATCTTGTAGCAACTTGTCCAATTCCTTTTACCAGTTAGGGGCAAAGGTAACTTTCTGTTCCAGCATAAAATGCCTGGACTAACTCTGTAGAGTCAGAGTAGCAGCTGTGTTAGTCTGTGTCTGCAAAAAGAAAAGGAGGACTTGGGGCACCTTAGAGACTAACAAATTTATTTGAGCATAAGCTTTCGTGAGCTACAGCTCACTTCATCGGATGCATTCCTGTCATTATGCGAGCACTGAATTTAGCCTTATGGAGTGGAAATCTATCAACTTCATGAAAGGAGTGCATCCGATGAAGTGAGCTGTAACTCACGAAAGCTTATGCTCAAATAAATTTATTAGTCTCTAAGGTGCCACAAGTCCTCCTTTTCTTTTTCCTGTAGAGAGGTTTTTAACTGAATGTTAGTAAATAGTCTAATATCGTCTTATCCATTGTAGTACTTCATTCAGAATAAACTTCTGGGTTTCGAATGGTTCTCCATGCATCCCACGTTGCGGAGTTCTTAGTGTATGTGGCTGTGCAGCTAATTAAGGGAGTTTCTCACAGAATAGAGGTTTAATCTGCCACAGGATTTGTGGCATGCTTCCAATAATGAAATTCATTAGACTGACTACACAACAGTTTTCACTGTCAAAGGCAAATTGTAAAAAGTAAACCAACAGCATGAAGAGTTTACAATATTTTCAGTTTTCCTAAATGCTTTTGGAACAGTAAAAGACACTACATTTAAAAAAATATGGGGCTAAATCCAAGGCTTTACTTAAGCAAAATGTCCATTCAGATAGTTTCCTGGAGTAGGAACTTCAGGATTGGGCCTGACAGTTTATCTTTAAGAGAAGAATAGAGTAAAATGCAGATGGATTTGAAGTCTCTCAGTCCATCAGAATTCCAGCTGTGGCGGCACTACCCAATATAATCAGTGCATAAAACAACATCATATCATCTCCCTGCATTTTCGAGCTTTCCCGATATAAACAGCAGTCAAGGATTATGCGGCGTACTCTGTTACTACTTTGCTATTGTTTCCCAATTGGATCCACATAAACATTTCTGGTATATTTTTGGCAATTGCTATCCAGGGCAGATCAGCATCTAACACACATCAATCTTTTTTCTTTATCTTCCCATTGCCCTCATCCGTATTCCAATGGTTGTAATATTTATTTGGCAACCTTTTCAGCAGCTTGCAGGACAGAGAGCAGATATACACAGAGAGCTGTAGCTCACGAAAGCTTATGCTCTAATAAATTGGTTAGTCTCTAAGGTGCCACAAGTCCTCCTTTTCTTTTTACGGATACAGACTAACACGGCTGCTACTCTGAAACAGAGAGACTGTCAGTGAAAATAAGATATGGGTTTTTACTTATTTTCCTCTGCCTTTAAATAAGAACAAACAAGTGGTGCAACTAGTTCCAGATCCTGTCTCCAATAGTCACCAACACCAGATGTTTCTGAAAGTGTAAAACCCCTGTTCTGCATCCAGTTTTGCACTGATGTTCCAAGGAGGAAATGCATTTCTGACTCCAACAGTGATCATCTTATTCCTTGAACAAGGTTTACTTTTGACTCCACATTTCACGAGTTCTGTTGATCAGATATAAATACCAAACAACTCTTGACTAACAGGACACATGACTTTCTTCAGAATAAATATTCACTCCTCTTCTTGCCCTATAGTACCTTTGCTCATGTCAATTACCATTTTTTAAAATGAGACACCTACCATGTGCATCCCAGAGCTTATAGTAGCTTTGATGAACAACATATACTCCAGATGCCAAATTAACTGTGCATAAAAGCTTCCCCTGTTCACTAACATATGGATATTTGCTGCTTAATAATACAGAGGCCTATTATTGTATGGGAATTATTTTTAAGCTGTTAAGTGTACCAGTTGCATGTATAAGAATCAAACAGGGCTGATAGCCTGGTGGACTGGAATAAAGAAATTCTCTATCTGTACCTTACACTCAAGTGTTCTGAAGAAGGTGCTCAAGCTATTAACATTATTTCAATTTCTCTGCCTTGGAAAAATAGGACCCAGCAAGATTCTCACTAACTATTTGAAATATAGCAGGAAAAGACTAATCCTATATACTTACTATGGAATGACTAAGAACTAATACGTTTTATCTTCCTCAAGATGCATTAGTCTGAAGATTTTCAGCACTGAATAAAGATACTTCTTTTGTGTACATTTGTGCGTGATTCAGAATACATAAACCTGAACCTATCAGAGCCGTTCATGTGCAAAACAGGTTAACAGACTTTTCAGGATCAAAATGCAATTCCCCACTTACACAAAGTCCAAGAACCCTGTTTAGTAAGAGCAGAGCTGCAGTCATCTTGCTGTTGAAAGGTATTTTTATTCTTACTTTTTATCAGTCACTTAGGTTTCAAGAGTCCATGTCCCTTTGGACCATCAGTCTTGCTGATGGTCAGCACTGTAGAATGGTAAACTAATTAACTTACATTGGCATATATCAACCCAGTAATTAGCTTCCTTATAGACAATAACTCATTTTCTATATGTTAGACACTGATGCATAATTTGATATACAACTAACTCAGCATGGAATGCAATTTATTTATTTTGTGTCTCAATTTTTTTGCTGGTGGTGGTGCCTCTGTCAGACACTTTTGCTAATCTAGTAACCCTTAGTTTCTTAGTCCTGGCTCTTTCATTGCATGGTACCATGTAATGCTATTCATAGCCAGTCCTGTATAAGTAATTTCCATGAAAGTGCTCATGATGATAAAATGATTTGTGACAGGGGGGTTAATCAGAGTCATTCTCTTAATAACAGTGATGTTCTAACAGTTTCCCCTTTTTAGGTATACCGTATATCTGAAAGGCACCTTACTATTAAATGCAAGCATGCTGCTGCTAGAGTTCTGCTCTTACAAAAGATGGCCACTCTCCCCCCATTCTCTCTCTCATTGTTCTTGGGAAGGGAAAATTCTTCTGCACTATTTGGATTAATTTTCCATTCCTCCCACTTAGGCTCATAGACTTTAAGGCCAGGAGAGACCATTATGATAATCTAATCTGACTTTCTGCACATTGCAGGCCACAAAACCTTACCCACCCACTCCTGTAATATACCCATAACTTCTGGCTGAGTTACTGATGTCCTCAAATCATGATTTAAAAACTTTCACTAATCCCTTTGGAAAGGCTTGCCTTCAACCTCCATATGATGTCAATAGGGAATCCACAGAGCAAGTAGAATCTTCCAATCCCAGCTGAGGAAGGACTACACTAGGACAACTAGACTCTGCTTTTTGGGGGGAAACAATTTGACTAAGGACCACAAAGAGAAGAGTGTGTAGGAGGGAAAAGGAGAAAAAAGAAGAGGATGAAAGTATTTCTTGTTTAATTTTTGTTGTAAATCAGTCAGGTCTATGACCCAAGATGGCAATGGAAATCCAGGTCCATGGAGTGAAGAGAACTCACCCTGTTAAGAGGGCACATAAGATCATTGTTAGCCCTGTTGAATCAGATAGTTCATAGATATCTTCCATTTTGCAGTTCTCTGCCTCAGAGGTGACTCAAGGTATAAGGATTCTTCATTGCTTCTGGCAATTTGAATGCTTGCCAAAGCTGAATGCATCCACAACTTCAGGTTGAATGCTCAGAGCCAGCCTTATGGGCACTCAAAGCCATCACTGAGCAACAAGCTGACCAGCCATTACAGCTTTAAATGCTCCTCTCTGACTCTCCAAAGGTCACTATAACCAAACCTCCTTGTTCTGTGCACTTGCAACTTTAAGGTCAGCCTGTCTCTGCAGCCTGGTCCATCACTGTAAACAGCTAATCACTTCTGCCAATAAGTGAGTACTAGTCTTCAGTCCACAAGGTGTTACTTTAACTGATCCCGCAATGAGACAATAACTAAAGCCGTATGAATAACTGATTTTTTTTTCCAGTTTGCAGGCTGTTTCAAAACAACAGGAAAAAATTGTTTCAGGTCCAACCTGAAATAAAAAATTCTTAGTTTGTTTGGTGAACCAAAACGTCAGGGAAAAGAAACTGTTCCAGGTTGAACAAGCGCAGTGAAATGTTTCATTTAGATTGAGGAGGTTAAAAAAATTTTAAATAAAACTTAAGAAAATTTTGAAACGAGAATTCACTTCAAATCAAATCATTTCATTTTGACACTTGAAATATTGTGCTTTTTTGTTTCTAAATGAACAATTTGGCAAAATGACAAATTCACAAGATTGCTGAATCAGCATTTTGTGCTTAAAAAAAGTTTTGGCCAAAAAAATTTCACCAAGCTCTAGACATAACATAGCAGACATTCAGTTTAAACTAAATTATTCTATTTAGGATCTTATAGGCTCTGATTCAGCCACAAGACTACTATTTTACTTAAGAGTTAAACACATTTTTAAATGGTTACTGGATCAAGAACATAGTACACCTGTCATCGCATCTTTTGAATGCCTATCTAAGCAGAGTCTGAAAGAGCTCTCCACAACATCTAGTAATGAACTGGGGGAAAATACCTCAGGATCAGACCATATTTGCATAGACATGCCTACTAAGCCTAGGTCATCTGCAGAAAGCCCTGCTTTACCAAAGTCCTCAATTTTAGCTGCTATGGGTTAAAATTCACTTTAGTGTTTAATGCAGGGGTAATTAAATGTTGTTGCCCTGACTGTATGAGTAAAGGGCAGCAGAAGTGTACCTAACATGCCCTAACTGAAGGGTCACCCTAACTGAAATCTAACTCACTAAACAGTTGCGGGGGGGGGGGGGGGGACAGTGATTCTAAATCCAAGTAAAAGTCATCAGGAAGAGGGACAATTTTCCAGATGAAAAAGCAGTTCTGTACTGCAAGACTTCTAGAGCTGGGTGAGTCTTAGATATAGATTTCCAGACTCTTGTTTTGTTTGTGAATTTGATATTTATAAATACACAAAACACCACCATCACATAGTTTACATTGTAGCAAAGGAGACCCCTTTCTTCTGAATTCTAAGAAACTGTATTTCATGGAGTGCTTATTCTACATTCAGGCTGTAGCATACAATGCATGGTGTGTATTTTTAGCTGTTCTGTTCCTACTTAAATTTCAGGAACACATATTGCTCTGTATTTTAGCAGGAGCTATTTTGCATAGTGCACAGTGGGTAGTGTAATACATTAAATCTACATTCCTGCTGCAAAAGAAGAATGGGTTATAACAGAAATAGGTTTATAATAGGAACCTGCTTCATCATTCCAACTTAGTTGAATGAATAATAGAGGGGAAGGCATGGTTTGATTCTGCAAGGCCTGGCTGATGGAGTATCAAATATCAAATTCACAAACAAAACAAGAGTCTGGAAATCTATATCTAAGGCTCACCCAGCTCCAGAAGTCTTGCAGTACAGAACTGCTTTTTCATCTGGAAAATTGTCCCTCTTCCTAATGACTTTTACTTGGATTTAGAATCACTGTCCCCCCCCCCCCCCCACTCTTTTCCTCCTACCTTATTTACATTTGTGCTAAGGTCTGAGGGACAGTAGAGTGTCCTGCTGAAATGAGCACACTGAGCTGCCTTTTCATGTATCTTTTGAATACCAGACATGATATCCTCCCCCTCACTCTGTTCCCTGTATGCTGAGTAAAATGGTTGGAGCAGCATAAAGGGGCTCTATAAGCCCCATATCTGCTTGAGTGGATTCTGCTGGTGAAAGCATTGCAGAAGATGGCTGTATGGCTGCCTTCTGACCATCCCCGTCAAGCCCTGGTGCAGCAGGAGGGGAATGTTAGGAGTGGGTTTGCAGCACTGAAGAGATTCCAGGCAGTGCTGTGGCCCATAAGTTCCAGCTTGGGGAGACCTACCCGCTCTAGCACTGATTGAGCTAGCATGCTAAAAATAGAAGGGTAGCTGCAGTGGCTCAAGTGGTGGCAGGGGCTGACTGCCCCAAGTACAAACCCACCTGAGACCTTAGGTATGTACTTGGGGCAGCTAGTCCCTTCTGTCACTCGCTCTGCCATGGCTACACTTCTATTTTTAGCATGCTACCGCAATCAGAGATAGCGAGGGTCTGTCATCTCAAGCTGGAATTTATACTCCAGCTCTAGCATAGACATACCCTAAATTATGCTAAGAGCCTCTCTAGCTGCCAGAGCCCAGGATTAGGAGAATGTAAAGATGGCTTAAAGCCAACTTAACTCCTCCCCTCTCACATGTGAGTCCTGTGCTGCTCTGCTTAGATGTGCTGCACAGAATCTCATCCTATATATTAATTATGGGCTATGTAGAGCTGGATCAGAGAAATTCCGACTAAATAGTCTTTGGTCAGAAATTGCTGAGCTGTGGAAAACTCACCTATCTGGTTCCTTGGCAGCCAGCCTGGCAAACTTGGAGTTGATAACTCCAGGGTTTCCAGTGTCTGTGGCTTTGGAGCAGCGAGCCATGCACACTACCCCAGGGCAAGAGACCCTGGGTCTCCCTGGGTCTAGGGTCCTGGAGCAGCCCACCAGGCAAGGTCAGGGCTTGTTCTAATAACTGGGACTACAAATTTACCTCACTTTTTACTGTTGCGCTTACAATTATGTAAAAGTTCATAAAATGTCACAATGACTTGTCATAACACACATTGATGGGAAAAGGTTCGCAAAGGAGACAGAGTGAATTAGTCTAAACGAAAGAGCCTACTACTATGGTTCAAGGACTTTATTGAAATCATGCTTAGTAAAAACAGAAGATGTAGAATCGAAAATTAATGAACCAAAAGTGGTGTCATATATTAGGCCTAATTAGTGGATAAAATCACGAAGGGATGGGCTATTCCACCTATTGCTCCTTTCTGGGTTCTTAAAAAAAAAGAGAAAGAGACTTTGGGGGGGAAATAGGGAAGTAAGGAGGTAGGCTACTGGAATGAACTTCACCATCATGGCTGCCACTCCCACTGTCTCCTGGGACCTTCTTTATCCTAATCCCAAGGGATGTCCTGACCAGCTCAAGCCAAAGAGAGAGAGGGATCCAGATGACATCATCACCCCTACCAGCTACAACTGAATCCTAAACACCACCTCGGATGAAACAACAAACTTCTTTTCTTTTCCCAAAAGAACAGTTTTTACCATTTTTGATACCACCTAAAAGTGTCAAACAAACGGGGGGGGGGGTCCTTCTAAAACTCTCTCCAGCTAAAGGGAAAAGAAACAAAAATGTTGTTAAAATGACAGCCTTATTTAATACTTTATATTTAAGTGCTTTAACTGTTTTTCCTTCTCTTTATCTTTAAAAAAGGTTAAAAGGAATTGTAATGGTGGGTTTGCCATGCTACTAAGCAAGATGAGGTCTCTGTTTACCAAACCCCAAAACATTTTTCACACTGTTTAATGTTGGACAGCGACAGGATTATAACAATACCTTTGGTCCATATATTCCATCAAAAGTAATACAACAGGCTCCTTCCCTTTCACAGAGAATTTCTGAATTGTTATGTTCTTTGCCAAATTGGAACAAAACCAGATTTCAAAATCCTGTGTAAAATGGAATTACTTTTCTCCTCCCCACTTTAGTTATATAGTTGAATCTATAATTTACCTGATTTTACAGGAGTATATATGATTTTTTTATTCTATACATTAGAGTTGGTGTTTAGCTGCAAATATGCTATATCATGTCTAATTTATCATTTATTCATATTGTTGGTGTTTGGGAGGAAGGGATCAGGAATCAACGAATTCAAATATCTGAAATATGATTAGGTTCCCATATAAGCAGAATCTTAACTAAGGGAATTGTCACTCTCCCTACTTAACTTTTTACCAGTAAACTGAAAAACAAAGAGGGAAAAAATTAATGTAAGATTACAACAATCTTTATGTCCCTGAAAGACAGAAGCCATTTCAGAACTGTTCCATGATGTCATTTGAATCATAAAGCATGTATTATGGGTCAGATAACCACCACATATGCCAATATACATATTCAGCAGCTGAATTAAATCCATGAGTTAAATATCCTTAGGACATTTTTGATGAAATATGTGTGTGCAGTGATATCCCCAGGAAGATCACAGCACCAGTTCTGAGCTTGTTTGTTATCATGTAAGGGCATCATGGGATACAACATCATGTAGACCACATACTGAGAACAAGGTTCTTGAGACAAAAGCACAAAGTAAAGAAAAAGGGAGGCTGTAGCCAAGGTTTGCATGAAACTGGAGTGATATTTGGCTCTTTCTTAAAATAATAATCCCTTTGGAAGCCAGAGATCCCATCTCAGATGTTTAGGAAAGTCTCTAGCTGATTCTGAGAGAAACTGTCTGTAGAATAATGCATTCAGTGCTGGGCAACTCAGGACCAGAAAGATGTGGACTAATTGAAGGGAATTCATAGAAAGGCAACACAAATGATTAAGGGTTGAAGGAACTGACCTATATGAAAAGATTAAAAGCACTAAATAAATGTTCTTTGGCCAGGGGTGGGGAGAAGGAATGGAGGGGGAGTCATAATCACTGTTCACAATTATTTTAAGTGGGTAAATACCAAAAAGGGGGAAAATGTTACAAGCAGGGCTGAATTAAGGCCATCTGGGGCTCCACATAAGAATGGCCATATTGGGTCAAATCAATGGTCCATCTAACCCAGTATCTTGTCTTCTGACAGTGGCCAGTGCCAGGTGCTTCAGAGGGAATGAACAGAAAAGGCAATCGTCGAGTGATCCATCCCCTGTAACCCATTCCCAGCTTCTGGCAATCAGAGGAAGGAGACACTCAGAGCATGGTGCCCTTAGACACACCATAGCTTGGGGCAGGGAAGGAGGCAGTCAATCAGAAGGGGAGGTCTTCACTCCAGAATACCTTTCCCCCCTGCCTGAACTGGAAGAGACAGGTGGACAGGTGGATGCCTTCTTGCTCTATCCCCCTACCATGGAGCATGCTTTGGGGAGCCAGCATATTTAGAGAGATGAAGAAATTAAGCCTCCTTCATTTTCCTCTCCCTTCCCCTGATGGCTGAGCACACACAACTGTTAAGTGTCTCAGAAAAGAGAGCAAGGATCAACTTTGTAGGGCTAATGGCTTTTCCAGTTTTCCGATTTTCACCAAAGTCAATAGGATTCTGCCTATTAAGGCCTAGAGCATTCCCTGAAATGTTTGTATTGATCAGCTGCAGTTTGCAAAAGTTATCATGTCATATCCAGACACGTAGGCAGACAAATATCATCACATTGAGCCTAAGGGCTACCTTTGCTCAGCCAACAACAATAGGTCTTATCCATTTTTCACTTTGCGGTCAAATTTAGATGTGCAGCTCCCATTGACTCTGAGAAGTTGAACAAGTGCACACACACACACACACGAACACACACAGGTGAGGGCAGAATTCTAATCTTGTCTCATTTGCACTAATGGGGAGAGACCCACATTTTTCTCTCTCTCATCCCCTCGCCCACCGTGACTCCATAATCACAGTCAGTTAAAGTAGCGCAGATTCAAACTGATTTTTCTCTCTGCAGCTAGCCCAGCCAAGAGTCACTGTGACATCCTGACACCCCAATATTCAGCACTGTCATGTAATTAGGATATGCCTTATACAAAGTATGCCTTGTGCGGTATCATTCTAAAAGTCTTGATCTGCTAGACAGTAATATCTCATTGCATTGTATGTGCTGTCATCATATGTGAAGTTATGAAGTTTGGCTATGTGTGTGTTGCTGGAACATGTTGTGAGGTTGAAAACACTCACAAGCAACCTTTCCGGTACGACAGTAAAAAGGCCAAACAATGATAATGGCTTATTGAGGAAATGCACACAAACACAAGGATTACCCCAGGAACTGTGTACAATACACACAGGGTCCAGCGTGATCTAGACAAATTAGAGGATTGGGCCAAAAGAAATCTGATGAGGTTCAAAAAGGACAAGTGCAAAGTCCTGCACTTAGGAAGGAAGAATCCCATGCACCGCTACAGGCTGGGGACTGACTGGCTAGGCAGCAGTTCTGCAGAAAAGGACCTGGGGATTACAGTGGACGAGAAGCTGGATATGAGTCAGCAGTGTGCCCTTGTTGCCAAAGAGGCCAACGGCATATGGGGCTGTATTAGTAGGAGCATTGCCAGCAGATCAAGGGAAGTGATTATTTCCCTCTACTTGGCACTGGTGAGGCCACACCTGGAGTATTGCATCCTGTTTTGGTCCCCCCACTACAGAAGGGATGTGTACAAATTGGAGACAGTCCAGAGGAGGGCAACTAAAATGATTAGGGGGCTGGGCCACATGACGTATGAGGAGAGGCTGAGGGAACTGGGGTTATTTAGTCTGCAGAAGAGAAGAGTGAGGGGGGATTTGATAGTAGCCTTCAACTACCTGAAAGGGGGTTCCAAAGAGGATGGGGCTCGGCTGTTCTCAGTAGTGGCAGATGACAGAACAAGGAGCAATGGTCTCAAGTTGCAGTGGGGAAGGTCTAGGTTGGCTATTAGGAAACACTATTTCACTAGGAGGGTGGTGAAGCACTGGAATGGGTTAACTAGGTAGGTGGTGAAATCTCTACCCTCAGAGGTTTTAAGGCCTGGCCTGACAAAGCCCTGGCTGGGATGATTTAGTGGGTGTTGATCCTGCCTTGGGCAGGGGATTGGACTAGATGACCTCCTGAGGTCTCTTCCAACCCTAATATTCTATGATTCTATGAATATAAACCTCTCAGAGATAGCACTTCCCAATGGGAACTGTTTGACCCATGTCACAGAAAAAGAGCTTTCCAGAAAATGGGGAGAAAATATAAAAGGGGGAAAATGACATCATGGAGGCACCTCACTCTCCCTGCAACAACACACCTGAGGGGCAAGGACAGAACTGTGGGAAGTGATGGTTCCAGGCTAGAAGGATCTTTAGCCTATGTATGAAAACCTGGGAAACCTAAGGCAACTTGTGCCTTAAGAATCTGCCAGCCTGTTTATCACTCAAGGTGAGAATTTGCTAATTTATATCCTACCTATCTAGTGTGTTAAGATCAGTTTGCTGGTTTTCTTTATTTACTAAGGTAATCTGCTTTTATTCGTTTGCTATCATTTATAATCACTTAAAATCTATCTTTTCTGGGTAATAAATTTGTTTTGTTTTGGAACTCATACTTGGGGCAGAAAGCTGTTGCATATTTCTCTCCACATTGAGGGAGAGGGTGAATTTTATGAGCTTACGCTGTATAGTTCTCTATACAGTGCAAGACAATATAATTTTGGGTTTACACTCCAGAGGGTGTGTGCACCAAAGTGCTGGGCAATTCCCTCAGCTGAGTCCTTCCACACAGAGCTGATTGCAGACTCTGTGTGATTTTACAGTTGGGTGTGTCCCTACCTGTGTGCTTGCTTGAAGGGGGCTTGAGAGCAGCACAGGGTGGAGGGGGACCCAGATTGATGGGACAGGTGGGCTCAGTGGGACCCCCGCTCACCAGATGGCACCCTGGAAGGGGGAGACCAACCCATCATAATCACCGCTTACAAACACCTCCCTTCAGTTACTGAGAACCACTGCCCTCTGTCTCCCTCCTTGGCTTACATGGGCTGGCCCTGTCTGAAGGGGTTGAGGAAGTGCTAGGGACTGCAGTACAATGTATTCAGAGTTAAAATACATTGGTGCGGCAGCATGGGGAATCTTGTACGTCCTTTGTGCTAACTGCTCGGGGATCAGAGGATTTCTGTCTCCACAACTGTTAATCAGGACCTATTTTCACACAACTTTTTTTTTAAACTTACATTTTACCCTTTACTGCTACAGAGCCAGCAGAGGGATTGCAGGTTAATTGACACTCTGTTCCCAGAGTTGCACACTTCTGCCATCATTACCACTGTGCACCAGCATCATCAGAGAAACAAACAGAAAACAATTTCAGTCATAAAGCATGTATTATGTACAACAAGAGGAAAAAATTGGCAGGGAAAGAAAACATATTTCCAACTACTCAAAAGACCAATACAAACAAGAGAGATTTAAACAGCATTTGACAGTGTTCTTTGAGATTTTGCTGCTTTGCATTACATTGTACTATGGAATGTGAATGAACACATTTTAAAATATTGTTTATTAATTCCTGCTAACATTTCTCAGCTCTTTCACCACTATCATGAGTAATTACTGCAGCGAGCAGTTTCAGCATATCTTGTTTCCAATGCCAATAGTCACAACTTGCAGAATCACTATTTTACTGACTCTTTTAACTGAGTATTTCAAAAGTTTGCAGTGTAGTTGTAGCCATGTTGGCCCCAGGCTATTAGAGAGACAAGGTTTTACAGAAGTTGGTTCAATAAAAGATATTACCTCGCCCACCTTGTCTCTCTAGTTCCAGAGTTTGACATTTAGGGTTTTTTTTTTAAAAAAAAAAAAGTTCCAGTTCCCTGACTTGCAAACATTTGTTTTTTAACTCCACAGGCCTAGTGTATCTCAGATGAGATCTGAGGTAATGCGTGCACCATGAAATAATACTTAGAAGCTGAAACATTGCTGGAGCACTATTCATGACATTGCTTAAAATTTGTTTCTTTTAAAGATGGGCCCACACTTTGAAATTTGGATCTGAATTGGAACTTTGAACACTCCAAGCTGTGCAGAAGATCAGATCGGAGGTTTTT
Source organism: Lepidochelys kempii (assembly GCF_965140285.1). Taxonomy (NCBI): domain Eukaryota; kingdom Metazoa; phylum Chordata; order Testudines; family Cheloniidae; genus Lepidochelys; species Lepidochelys kempii. The sequence goes on from NC_136382.1 coordinate 65,273,704, forward strand.
GTTTAGTCCCATACAAAGATGGGACGATTTGCAAAATATGGTACCAATTTAACCCAGTTCCAACCCTAAAGCTATGGGGTGCTCCACATCATTCAGTACCTGCACTTTAATTCAGGCTAGTCTCTGGTTTCTTTTGATTTTGCTTATGTGACCTGAGGCAAGCAGGTTTTTGTCTTTAATAGGAGGATGTTTTCAGGAAAAATAATAATTTAAAGCAGTGGTCACCAACCCATTGATCACGATTGACTGGTCGATCCTGGGGATTCTCCCAGTCAATTGTGATCTCCGGCTGCGGTGGCGCAATGGGGCTGTCTGCCGTGGCCCCATGCTGCTCCCGAAGCAGCCAGTGTGCCCCCACAGCCCCACGGGGTGGGGAAGGACAGGGATCTTGGCGCACTGCTCCTGCCTGCAAGCACCGCCCCTGCAGCTCCCATTGGCCTGCAATGGGGAGCTGTGGCCAATGGGAGATGCAGGGTGCCCTGCAGAGAGGCACAGCAAGCGATGCCATGTGCCCCCCCGCCCCCCCGATATGCGTTGGCCCCTTCCAGGAGAGATGTGGCCACGTGGGGCACTACTGCCTGGCAGTAGGCGGGGCAAGGCACAGGGGGTGTGGCCCAGCTCGTGATGGGGAGGAGGTGCTGATGTGCATGAGTGGGGCCAGGGCAGGCAGGGAGCCTGCCTTAGTCCCACTGTGCCACTGACCAGGAGCCACCGGAGGTAAGTGCCCCCTGGTGGGAGCCCACACCCCAACCTCCAGCCCTGAGCCCCCTCCCAGAGCCACCACCCCATACCTCCTCCTGCACCCCAACCCCCTGCCCCAGCCCTGAGGCCTCTCCCAGAGCCAGCCTCCTGTACCCCAACACTCTGCCCAAGCCCGGAGCCCCCTCCTGCACCCAAACTCCCTCCCAAAGCTTGCACTCCTCACCCCCTCCTGAAGTCCAAACCCCTGGCCCAAGCTGAGCCCAGAGTCCCCTCCCAAACTGCAAACCCTTTGGTCCCAGCCCATAGCCCACACCCACTCCCAAATCCCAACACCCTGCCCCAGACTGGGGAAAGTGAGTGAGGGTGGGGGAGAGTGAGCGATGGAGCGAGGAGGGGATAGAATGAATGGGGCGGGGTCTCAGGAAAGGGGTGGGGCCTCAGGGAAGGGGCAGGATAGATCCTGGGTTGCCTTTAAATTCAAAAAGTGTTCTTGGGCATAAAAAGATTGGAGACCGCTGATTTAAAGCTAGCACTATGAAGTACAACCTCAAGGTCCAGCCCTGCTTGCTATCTCATGTGTGGGATCAAGCTAGATATATTAATTGTACCTCTCTGGCTGCTGTAATTAGCTAAATCCATTTCTGAACAACAGCTGATATACAGCAAGTGTCTGTTACTGAATCACTTTTCTTTGTCATGGTCATTAATAATTTGCCTAAAAAGGAAACACATCCCATACAGTTTCCACGGTATGCATCCGATGAAGTGAGCTGTAGCTCACGAAAGCTCATGCTCAAATAAATTGGTTAGTCTCTAAGGTGCCACAAGTCCTCCTTTTCTTTTTACGACCCTTAAAGACTCTTGTTACTTTTCCCAGACTTTGCAGTAAGGGTGGCACTGATATATTCCACCAATCTCAGTAGGTAAATTGCCTGCCAGCACATTCTGAATTGGGAACTACAGGTCCTTGCAGCTGCTTTCTGCTCTCAGCTTCATCTCTGCCAATCCTTTTTTTAAAAAGTAAAAACAACGTGACTTTAAAAGCCGATAAAAATTAAGAAACAAATGGTTCTGCTTTCTTGGGGGAATCAGAGGAAGGAAAATCAGGTCACTGATAATCATTTGTTCTTTTCATCTATCTTCTTGTATGGGCCAGGTTGAGATCTCAGCTATGTGTGCAAATCCGGAGTCATTCCACTGAATTCATGATTCACACTGCTGTTGCTGAGACCAGAATGTGGCCCCACATCCCTAGATTTAAGAGGAGACACAACATTTGGACAGAAACATCAGAGGGAAAAAATACACAAAACAAAAGCAAGTAGTTAATTATTATTCTTTATTTTGTTCCCTTCTTTGAACACTGTGTAAGCCAGAGGCTTTTTATCTTTCTAAGAAAAAGCAGAGGTAGCTGAATACAGTAAGTGACCATGAATAAGTGTGAAAGCAAAGAAAAAAGATGAAATTAAGGTTAGCCCTTGGGGCAAGGAATGTCATTTTGTTCTGTGTGTTGTACTGCACCTAGCATAGTAGTGTCCCAGTCCATGACTAGGCGCAATGGTAATACATATAACAAGGTTGGAATGGATATCTATTAACTACATCATTTATATCATTTATCATATATCATTTATCGTTTATCGTTTATAACAACAACAAACATTTGACATGAAGAAAATTTAAACACTAAGGTTAAAAAAAAAACACACTCAAAACTAATCACCACTTTTTTCCCCTACCAAACATTTTATGATTTTTAGATAAATTGTAAGACCACCTCCATGTTAATCAATAATAATAATTTGCAATTCTATAGCACCTCCCTCTGAGAATCTTGAAGCATTTTACAATTAGTTAAGTCTGTCTGCCCTGCAGAACAGGTAATTATTATCCACATATTACAGATGGAAAAACTGACACCAAGAGAATAAGTGACTTGCCCAGTGCCAGGTAGGAATTCTACATTAGAGACATGAATACAATCCAGACCTCCTGAGTTGTAGCCACATGACCTTCTTCTTACTAATGAGCTACAAGGAAAAACAGATTAAATAGTGGAAAGACTCTTGTATCCACTATTATTTTTTTAACAATTTCCAAGATTCCCTTCAACATGTTAAATGCATAATCCCAGTAACATTTGGGGTATTTGCCCCACCCCCCCAAACCTCGCTCATCAAGTTTTCCCTGTATGCTGCCAGACAACTTCACTTAGCATTAGTTCACCAATGCTCTGCCACCCTTTCGTCTTTGCGTTTGGGAGCAGACTTTTACAATTTTATTAAGACACTGGGAGCTGAATATAGTCCAGCCGCTGGGGAAGCACAGTTGCATACAATAGATAGGGGCAGCTTGTAAAGAAAAATGGTGTGAGTAGAATCTCCCTCTGATTTTGGGCTACTGCACTTAAGAGTAGTTTATTGGTCACAACGTCTCTTTCAAGCCTTAGCTTCTATTTTAAAAAGATACATTGTGTTGTAGTCACAGGTGCTGCTCACAGACTTCCCTGCTGAATCTCTTTATTATTTGTTTACACTAGTACTTAGGGGTGCCAAATAAGATGGAGGCCCCATTGTGCAAGGCATTTTATACGTGGAAATTGGAAGTGCTGATGTCAGTACAGAAGGTAATAAAAGTGGCAGCCCTGGAACCTGCAGGCAAGTTTTAGGTGTGAGTTATGAGGTTAGGAAAGTTAATTATCTAGAGGAAGTTTTCATTTCTATAATGGCCACCGTTGTTGGAAAGTATCAAAGATCCTGGGTTTAGAAAATTCCATCAATGACTCAATTCAGCTATCAGGTAATAACGTTTAAAAGTGCAAATTTTCTGCCACTTCTGTGAGAGCCTCCCTGTAGGAAACAAGGTAATTCAGTGGTGACATTGGAATTTTTTTTTGAGAGAGAGAAAGAGAGAATGAGCACACGCACACACACGAGAGAGAAACAGGCAGACACCGTCTTCCCCAAGAAATTCCTCAGAGGCGGGATGGTGCTGGCTTCCTCTCACCCTGTGCCTCCTGCAGCAGGACCACTGGGAGACTGTTGGCAGTCCATTCCACATGGGAGTTTGACAAAAGGGGATGAGCAATCCAAACCCTCAGAAGAGATAGGCCAGACAGAAAAAACCTGAGAATTCATCAGATTTTTGTTCACCACATTCTTCTTTTTTTCTCCTCTCCCACCATCCTCCACATATCCCTCTTTCCTTGATTACATTATTGCATATTGTCTCTCTCCTCCCCATCCTTTTGGGCTTTCTTCTCCTCCATATTTGGTTTCCTCCATATTTGGTCCCCCCTGGTCCCTGCCACTGTTTTCCAGGTTCCACTGTTTTCCATGTCCTTGAACAATACTTAAGCCACTTGGACATAGGTCCATCTACATGAGAAGGAACAGCTCCATCTAGCTCCAAGAGTAAACACCTGGCCTACAAACATACTGCACTTACCAAACCATTTAGTAACAAATGTGGGCCCATCTGCATGACCAGCAGCACCAGGTGTGACGGGTTGGAACCCGCCCCTCCCATCCGGGATGCCACCTGTTGTACTGGGGTTTCACTGAGCCTCTCCTGCTCTACCAGCCTGGATTCCCTCTCGCTGTTTTGCTGAATTAGGCTCTCCATCCTCTTGCAGCACACACACACACAGGTAGGGCCACACCCAGCTGCAAACACAGACTGAAGTCAACTCTTTGAGAGAGGACTCACACAGCACTCATGTGCACACCCCTTTTGGGGGATAAACCCAAAATAATACTGTCTTGCACTGTATAGAAAAATCTGCACAGCACAAGCTCATTAAATTTTGCCCTCTTCGTCAATGTGAAGAGAGATGTGCACGACTTCTTGTCCCTACCCCAGTTAGAAATTACATAAACTAGGTTTAATAATAAACAAAACACATTTTATTAACTATAAAAGACAGATTTTAAGTGGTTTAATAGATAGCAAACAGAACAAAGCAGAGTACTAAGCAAATAAAACAAAACACGCAAACTAAGCTTGATTAACTAAATAAATTGGCTACAAATAATAATTTCTCACCCTAAATATTGTGACAGGCAGATTACAGAGAGTATTGAAAGCCAACATCACTAGCCTGAAGCTTGAAACTTCAGGTATATCCACTCACAGACTGGATGCCCTCCCAGCCTGGCTTCAACCCTTCTCCCCTCAGTTCAGTTCTTGCTTCCAGGGGTTTTTCAGTGTCTCTTTGGGTGGGGAGACAGAGGAGAACCACAATGATGTCACTCCCCTGCCTTATATACCTTTTGTGTATGGCAGGAACCCTTTGTCTTCCAGTGGAAAAACACTGGCATTCCGGGGCAGGGGAGGGTCCAGTACCAAGTGACTCAGACCTATGTCTCTGCAGGGCTGTGACAGCCATTACTCACAGGCTGTCTGGAGAGTCCACAGGAAGACTAAGCCCTTTCACAGTCCATTGTCTTTGCTAATGGGTCATCAGCCCTGTCAGGATTTTCATTGTTGTACCTGAAGGGCTAGCTGTGGTTGACACCCAAAGTAGTACATTTGAAATACAGATACTTGGTCAATATTTCTAACTTCAGATACAGAAATGATATAGGCATACAAATTGGATAATCACATTCAGTAACTCATAACCTTTCCAATGATATCTTACACGAGCCATCTTGCATAAAGTATATCTCAGTATTGTCATATCCATATCATAAGCATATTTTCATAAATAATATGCAGCGTAACATCACACCAGGGATGGAGAGTAACAGAAGCCTGCACTCCATCGCTCTCTAATCTTAGAGTCTGTAGCTTGGAGATTTGGTGCTATTGCCTCATCACTCTCACGGTTCATTTGGGCCTCTGAGGCTGGAAAAAATATCCTCATACACCAGTCCTTCTCAACCTAATATAGCAACTGTCCAGATTGAATTTGCAGGCTGGCCACTTCCTTTTTCCTTTTACTCTTATTCTGCTTTTCGGAGACAGTGGTAGGTCCCACTAGATACATCTTTTCCCCTTCACTTTGAAATGCAAATAATTAGTTAAATGAAAAAAATGCACAGCTAGCTGGTGATTAAAAAAGAAACTCCTGGTTCTCAAAATATGTGTTCAACAGATGGCATTAAATGCACACAACTCTCTTTATGTCACAGAGATGCTAATTCCCTAGGAAGTCACAGGTAGGTAGACAGATGAAAGTGCAAATTTTGTACAGTCACCAGATTTAGGTCCTCAAATAACCAAATGATGTGTACCATACTGGGTCTGGAACTGTTTGCAAACGCAGTAGTATTTTTAATGTTGAAAATGTTTTGGAACTTTTTTATAAAGTTAGACACATAAAGTAGTTTATATATACATCTGTCTGCATGCATCTGCACATACATATGAAAAACAGCGACACCCCCCCCCATGCTGCCTTTCTGTCACAGGTACAGTCAAGCGCCCCCTCTTGGCCACTCACCAGGCTGCTGTGAGGGGATTTAGATTATGAATTCTCCCTCGGTACCCGCCATTTTAAGCCTCCAGAGTCTGACCAGAGGCCTGTCACTCCTTCCGGCTTGGGGTCCAGTTTTGGGGGCGCATATCTCCCTGAGACCCCCTTCCTGCCCAATCCCTGGAACCAGTCATGGCCTCTGAGACTCCTCCCATACCTTAAACACACCATCTTCCAGAACTCCACCCAGATTATGTTGGATCATATTAAAGAAGTTCTGTATTAAAATCACAAATGAGTTTGATTCCCCAGAGTTTAAATTCCAGGGTATTACTAATTAAGAGGTCTCTTGGTTTTTGGTACTCTTTCTCTCCCTCTATGTGTGAAACTTGCAAGCTGCTAACTGTGTTAGTACATTCTAAGACAGAGTCTGTTCTCAAAGCAGTTCACAGAGAGAGAGACTCAAAACAATACTCTAACAACAGAAACAGCACCCAGAGACTCCCCACCCTTTTGTTGTATTAACAATTGTGATTAAAATAGAGATAGAGGATGTATGTGGATGGATGCTTGGTGTGGATAATAACTGAATGATCAGGGAGGTGCCAGCCTAAGAATCCAGTGTCCATCGGCTGAAGAAGGCGTCAATTGGAAATAACCAGACGACCCCCGCCCCGGAGGGCAGACTGGAATCCACCCAACAGCCTCAAGGATGGGAGAACCAAAGAACAAGATAACATCTTGGAGCCGTCAGGAATGTGCTATCTGCTGATTGATTCAGCAACAGCATGATGAAGCAATTCCCATAGACTGGCATAGGAAGAAATTCCTATAAAAATAGACTCTAAAAAGTGAGAACTTTGGGGTCTGATTCTGCAAACCAACTTCCAGGAGCATCAGATGAGCATCTGACAAGGCCCTGCTCCCTCCTCATGTCCAGGCCACCTGGCCAGTGGCTTGGCATGAGCAACTCTAAGGCTGGTAACTATGATAACAACCTTGCAGAACCTGTGTGTGTGGGTGTGTATGTGTGTGTGTGTGTGTTTGTATGAATGAATGTGTGAATAAATATGAGATTGAATGGAATGTTATAGCTATAACTAACTGCTTACTATGATTCTTTCTGTATTCACAATAAATGTGGTATTTTGCCTTTTTCCCTTTAATAAGATCCTGCTGGTTTTTATTTTATTGGTACAACAATAGCTCACACCTTTTGGTTTACCTCCTGAAAGGGCTGTGTGGCGGGTGTAAAAGTTTAACACAGACAGACGTTGCATCTGATTTTAAACACCCATTGCTCCTTTTTTAATAGCATGAGAAATACAGATCTATACACAAATAATAAACCCTATATGCATTTCTCTGCCTCAGTTTCTTCACCACTCCAGAGCAGTCACCTGGTTTGTTCAGGATCCTTCTGTTGCAGTACATGGCTTGGGTTCTGTGACATGGAACCTTCTCCACGCCAGCTTACCTACTCTGACATTGGCCAGTCCATCCCCTTCCCCTTTTCTGCCCCAAACCTGCTGTGTGTTTTCCCTCTGAGGGTCCTTTTATAATCATTCAATCGCGCAGCTGACTTTTCAGGTGATCCCAGCCCTTTACCAGGTGACTTTTGCTAGGCCTCTCCCCTGACAAACTAATTTTCCTGGTTGGGAGCCTGTCTCTTATCTAGGATATTTGTATTTGAATAGAGGACCATTTCAAGTTAACGACTCTTTATTGTCAGTCCTGTGTCACTACCCATTGGAATTTCAGTCCAACATGGAGGTAAAAGAGTCAACAGTGAAGGCAACTAGCCCCTATATTAAAAATGGAGTTTGCAGTTTGGGAAAGATATGTAACCTCTATATACATTCCACTCAGACTGTGATGAATATTCATAAAATATTAACCTCTAGAGGTCCTTACAACTATGAAATTTATGCCAGCTTCCTAGTTAAAATGCTTGTGTTCACAGCAGAAAAAATGGCAGTGAGTAGAAGTTATGAGCAGTCCTCTTATACACCTATCAACTGAGCAATAAGACATGAATGGAATGAAATGTTGTAAAATAGCTCTGCTACATTGTTTGAGTTCCATTAATGACCCACACAATACAAGCTGAAAATGGATCCATGGTTATACAAAGAAAAAAAGTGAAGACAATGACTCTTTAGCTGTTGCCATATTTTGTGACAGGTTTCTATTAGTAGTTAATACAAAGCAGTTAATACAAAGTTAATGTTGAGTAATGCCAATGTCATTAGAGTATAACAGTTCCATTGAACCCTAATGACATTGGCATTACTCAACATTAATCAGTCAGGCAACATTTTTATAAGGAAGCTAAAGTCTTAGTTATTACTCTGTGGGAGACCAAGAAAAATGAATATTTTAACTAACACAACGTAGTAAGTACCATGGTCTCCATTAACACTATCACCATTTTTAATTTAATAGATGATGTCAGCTTAAGGTTTCTTTAAATTAAACAAGACTTTGTGGACTCCCCACCCCTCGATTGCCTTGAAGTACTGAGCAACATCTATTTGCTTCTGTGAAAATTTCTGCTATTCCAGCCCTGCTGCCTGGCATAATTTTTGAGAGGAATAATAATAAATAACAACAACAACAAAAGGCTGTGGACTCAGAACATTTCTTGCTTTTCAGAATATTTTCACAAGAACACTAACAACTCTACTCAGTCACCAGAACCAGCATCTTATTGGAAGGGGAGAGCATCACTTAAGGACTCCTTCCAAATGAAAGTAGCCTCCTTGGTAGCTGACCCATGGACTACACAACTAGGAAGTCAGTTCCTGATTCCCGCTTCGATGGTGATCACTTCATGACACATTAGGCATTACATAGCTGCTTATGAGCAGCCAGCCATACATACAAATAAGGTTTATGTGAAGTATTCATTCAGCGGATGCGTCCCTGGTTGATCAACTTTTTTAAAGTGGCTTTGTATTTATAAGTCAAGAAAGAGGTCTGTTGGGTTATATGTTCACTTTCTCTCCAAATTCCCTCACCTCCCCACCTGCCCTGAAAAAATGATGACCTAGAGGAGGAGGCGAAATAAATCAGGTGAATTTGACAGATAAAGAAAACCGAGGTGAGAAGGAAAGTGATTTGCCCAAGACCACACAGGAGCAGAGCCAGGATTAGAACTCAGGAATGCCTAGCTCCCCACTCTATGGCCCAGTAGCCTACATTGATTCTCAGATATGGGACCTATGAAGAACTACTGTATGTGATGGATTAGGCATAAAAAACAAAAGAAGTGTCACTGCTTAATACTGTCAAGACATTATCTTTGATTCCCCATTAAACATAGTCCTGTATAGAATAAATGTAGCACTTGCTTTCTAATTTGGCTTAAATTCTCCCCCACTACACTTAGGCTATGTCTACACTGCCCGGCAGGTTGGACTATGGGGTTGTGAATAGCAATATGCATTGAAGTGCTACGCTGTAACTCCCCAGTACAGCACCTTGGTGCAAACTGCTATTCACATCTCTGTAGTCCAAACTGCGGGGCAGTGTAGACAAGCCCTTAGCCAACACTGCCTACAGAGTGTCAGCTCACATAGAAGTCTTGTGTACCAAAGGGTGAGGACTGGCTCTGTTTAAACATTATACAGGCTACCTCTGTAATTCTGTCACTTTGAAATTGAAAAAAGGAAATGGTTGCAAATCTATGAGTGGAAAAAAAATCCTCCCTGATCTCCCACTGTAAAGGAATATGGGAGACAAATTGCCAAACCAGATCCCAAAGCATATAGCAAAAGGCATTTATAAAAGTTACAAAAATATAGCACAGCCAATCAACAGGAGTAATACGATACATTTTCCCCTTTCCTCAGCACTTAATTAGTCTCTCCCAGTTCTTTTTCTCCATCTCTCAGGGGACAGGGGAAGTGTATAAATTATAAGTTTGTGTTGGGTTTGTCTAAAGCAAAGCAGTTTCTGAACTCCTCTGACATGCTGAGGAAATCAGGTTTTAATCCCATCACCAATTCATGCTTTTTTGCACCTTACCCTGAGGTGTATTTCTTTTCACGTGTTCAGATTGGAACACCTGGAGAATTTTAAATTCAAACCACTTTAAATTAATTAAAAGGAGTCTCAGCCAGACAGACACACACAAAACTCAGACCTGGCTGAATATGTCTCTGGCCTGCAGATGTTAATAAATCTTGGAAATCCTGGGAAGTTTCAGAAGACTAAAAGAGTGCTAATGTTGTGCCAATATTAAAAAGGGCAAGTGGAATGACCCAGGCCAGTTAGCCTGACAACAGTCCCTGGAAAAATAATGAAAAAGCTGATATAGGATTCAATTAACAAAGAATTGAAGGATAGGAATATAATTAATGCCAATTAACATGGTTTTACGGCAAATAGGTTTTGTCAAACAAACTTGATTTCATTCTTTGAGATTACAAGTTTGATTGATAAATGTAACTGCGTAGACATAATATACTTAGACTTTTATAAGGTATTTATAAGGTATAAGGTTGTGCTTAGTACAGCACAACATTCTGATTTCAAAAAGCACTAAACAACATCAATAAAGCACATGTTAAATGGACTAAGAACTTGCTAAATGACAAATATTGAAAGTAGTTTTCAATGGGGAAACTTTTTTTTTTTTTCAATTGAATGTGGCTGTTTCTAGTGGGGCTCCACAGGGATTCATGCTATTCAACATTTTCATCAGTAATCTGGAAGTAAATGTAAAATCGCTGATGATAAAATTTGTGGATGACACAAAGATAGGCAGAATGGTAAATATTTATGGGCAGTTATTTGGAATATGGCTCCATGGACTCTCCTTGAGTGGCCATACACCAGGGCAGAGAAATGGTTTGGGGTCAAGGGCAAGCTGATATGAAGATCCAGAGGTTTCTGCCCTCTGCAAAGTGGTCACTAGGACAGCAGAAGTTACTCCAGCCATTAGAGGGGCTCTACTCTCATTCCACACCCTTGTGAGGAGAGAGTCTTTCTCCAAACAGAGGGCTGGGGCTGCAGCCAATTACTGGGGCTGAAGAAGAACTGATCCTTACAGGTATTCATACAGCAAGGATTGTGAAGGGGCTACAGGCAGAGAGCCCAGTTCTTCACTGCTTTGCACCTTGTGTAGTTATTTACATCTAGGCAAAGTGGGCATAGTGGGCATAAACACCATCAGCATGAGTGAGCAGTAAATTCACAACTGGTAGCATTTTATCCCCCACTATGCGCAGGTATAAATGGCGATTCGAGGTGCAAGGCCTGTGGTGTTTGCCAGCTGCCATCACCACAACTACATGACGCACGAGATGAGACCTGGTGCCAATAAGCTGCATCTCGCTCCACCTGTTATTGTGGAGACTTGTCAGGCTCCCTTCCCCCACACAAGCTCTTGCCTCTTACACCTCTGCCTACACCCCTTTGTTATCTTTTTTTTATTTCCTCCCCAGATACACAATGGAGATGGCAAAGGAGGAGAAGGGGAGGGAAAAAAGGAGAGCTGGGGGAGAAGACAGAGAAATAATGAAGATGCCCAATACTGTGCTTGCCGCTGTGCCTCAGAAAATCATTCATGTTAAGAGTCTTTTCCACAGTGCAGTGTTGGGAGCACAAGAGGTATAATAACACTATTCCTGGCATCTCATTCCATCTATTGCAGCTCACTTTTGTCAGCACCTTTGAGCAAAAGCAGAGAAAATTAACTTCACACACAAAATGTTCCTGGCCCAGTGAAAAGAGAAATCTGATACATATTTATTCATGCCTCATATACATTACGGTTTGACAGAGAGCTTAATTAGGGGCAAATCTAGACATAGAAAGTAAAATACATGTCTCTCCCTGCTTTAATCTCTTAATGATATGTGTGACCATGCAGCCTCTGGAAACCATTTGAAACTGGAATAGATAGATGGTTGCCTGCTAATTTTAGCAGGACAGTCATGATTTTAGTAGTCTGTCTCACCCACTCGCTGTATTGGGAACACTAATTTCCCACTTAGCACCATCCCTGCTGTCTGCCTGATTTATGTGGGGATTTGCAATTCTGAGGGAAGAGGGGGAGGGAAGGTTCACCCTGAAAATTTTTCCGCTTCAGGAATGGAAATTACTCACCCATTCTTGAGGGCGGGGGCTAGTCTCTCTGTAGAAACTTAAAACTTCTGTTGCTGGAATAAATGTCACATTACAAAAATTCTCTAAACGTGCACAGCTGTAAACCATTCCACCTTAATGTTTCCACTCTGCAATGTGGTTTATGAGCATAATCCATATAGGGAAGGTTTTAGAATTTGATTTTATACAGTCGATTGCATATGTCCACACTAAGCGCATTAAGTCGGCGGAGTGCGTCCACAGTACCATGGCTAGCGTCGACTTTCAGAGCGGTGCACTGTGGATAACTATCCCACAGTTCCCACAGTCTCCGCTGCCCATTGGAATTCTGGGTTGAGCTCCCAATGCCTGATGAGCCAAAAACATTGTTGCAGGTGGTTTTGGACATGTCATCAGTCACCCCACCCTCCGTCTTTCCCTCCCTCCGTGAAAGCAACAGCAGACAATCATTTTGCAGCTTTTTTCCTGGGTTAACCATGCAGATGCCATAGCACTGCAAGTGGGAGCCCGCTCAGCTCACCATCACCATACGTCTCCTGGGTGCTGCTGGCAGATGCAGTACTGCATTGCTACACAGCAGCAGCTCCTTGCCTTCACAGCAGACAATGCAGTAGGACTGATAGCCGTTGTACATCTCCTGGGTGCTCCTGGCAGACCTCGGTGGAGTCGATCAGGGGTGCCTGGACAGACATAGCTATCCTCCTCTTAGAGCACCGAATGGGAGTGACTCCAGGTCATTCTCTCCTTTAGGTTTTGTCTCATGGAGATTCAGTCCTACCTGGAATATTATGCAAGCTGAAGGCTTCTGCCTCAGGCTGCTCTCCCAGCTGGCAACACCGCATGGTCACTCCTACCCCTTGCTCCCAGGGCTCATGAAGCCTGGACAATAGTAAGGAGCAGTTCAACTATAGGCTGAGCAAGTGCAGAATGATGGTAGAATGTGCCTTTGGACATTTAAAAGCTCGCTGGCGCTGTTGGTCAGACCTCAGCGCAACCAACATTCCCATTGTTATTCCTGCATGCTGTGTGCTCCATAATATCTGTGAGAGTAAGGGGGAGAAGTTTATGGCAAGGTGGAAGGTTAGGCAAATTGCCTGGCGTCCAATTTTGAGCAGCCAGACACCGATTAGAAGAGAGCAGCAGGGCATGCTGCACATCACACAGACTTTGAAAAACAAGTTTCATGACTGGCCAGGCTACGGAGTGACAGTTGTGTGTGTTTCTCCTTGATGCAAACCCACCCCCTTTGTTGATTTTAATTCCCTGTAAGCCAACCACCCTTCCCCCTTCAAAATAAAGTAACTATTGTTTTGAAACCATGCATTCTTTCTTTATTAATTAAAAACATTTGAGATAACGAACAAGGTAGCCGCGGGTAGTTTTGTAGTGACCCCTCCCTTCCTCCCTCTGTGAAAGCAACGGCAGACAATCATTTCTCACCCTTTTTCCTGGATTGCCCACACATATGCCATAGCGCTGCAAGCAGGAGCCTGCTCAGATCACCACTGCAGTTGTGAGCATCATAAACACCTCGCATTTGCCCTTGGAGATTTTGGCATATATATTGGCATTACATCTTTTGGAATGGAGTTCTGATAGCACAGATTCGTCTCCCCATACAGTGATCAGAACCAGTTCCTCCTGTTCGGTCCATGCTGGAGCTCTTTTGCGGTTCTGGGACTGCATGGTCACCTGCGCTGATGAGCTCGCCACACTGGCCAAACAGGAAATGAAATTCAAAAGCTCCTGGGGCTTTTCCTGTGTACCTGACTAGTGCATCTGAGTTGAAAGTGCTGTCCAGAGCAGTCACAATGGAGCACTCTGTTATAGCTCCCGGAGGCCAATACCATCGAATTGCGTCCACACTACCCCAAATTCAACCCAGCGATGTTGATGTTAGCACTAATCCCCTCATCGGGGAGGAGTACAAAAATCAATTTTAAGAGCCCTTTATATCGACCTAAATGGCTTCATCATGCTGACGGGTGCAGGGTTAAATTGACCTAACAATGCTAAATTCAACCTAAACTCGTAGTGTAGACCAGGGCTAAGAAACTGACCTGCAGAGGTCACAGCAGAGAGGCAGGTGACAGCAAAAGGTAACTGATGGGCTGCTGGTGAGAGTGGCCGGTGAAAGTGGCAAGCAGTTGGCCGGCAGGAGCGGCTGGCGGGGTAGCCAGGCAGTGAGGAACCATGGTGGCAGGGCATCCAGTGGAAAGGAACTGCAGTTAGTGGGGCAGCCAGTGGTGAGGAACCAGGGCTGGCGGGGCAGCCAGCCAAAGCAAGTGCTCAGATGGCAGAGCAAGCAAGGTGCCTTCTTCCCCAGGTGGGAGGTGAACTCATAGAGATGCACTTCTGAACCCTGGATCCTCACTGACCAAGGACAACCACTGTCAATGGGGTGTGGTGAGGGAGCAGAAGGGGGCACATAAAGAAATTTTTGGTTGTAGAACTCAAGAGCATGAGGCAGAAGACTCTGTCCCACGCACTCTGGGGTGGGTGTCCTGCTCACAGTTTTATGTTTATGAATCCTGCTTGTGGCATTTTCCCTAATTAATGTCAGGTGACTTCTCTCATTTCATTACAAGTTTCTTTTCTACACTCAAACTCTGTGCTTGCAAGTGGGGAAATATTGCCCCTCAGAGGCACCCAGGGATGGTGTGTAATTTTCCCAGGTTACTGGGTGGGGGCTCAAGCTGGTTCTGTGTTGTACTGTTGAAAAGGAATGCCTAGATATTGAACCTGGCCCTGGTTGCTGCTGGCTCCACCTAGCAGAAGGGTTGAATTTAGAAAGATGAATTTTGCTGCTCTGCCAAATGCAGCGTAAATTATATCTGCTCTCATATTCATAGATTCCAAGGCCAAAAGGGACCATTGTGATCATCTGCTCTGATCTCCTGTATATCACAGGCCATAGAACTTCCCCCCAAATCCCTAAAGTATATCTTTTAGAAAAACATCTGGTCTGCATTTAAAAATTGCCAGTGATAGAGAATCCACCACAGCCCTTGATAAATTGCTCCAGTGGTTAATTACTCACTTTGTTGAAAATGTACACCTTATTTCCAGTCTGACTGTTTAGCTTCATCTTCCAGCCATTGGATTGTGTTATACCTTTCTCTGCTAAACTGAGGAGTCCTTTATCAAATCTTTGTTCCTCAGGAAGATAATTATAAACTCTGATCAATTACCCCTTAACCTTTTCTTTGTTAAGCTATTTAGATGGAGCTCCTTGAGTCTATAACAATTAGACAGGTTTTCTAAGCCTTTAATCATTCTTGTGACTCTTCTCTGACCCTCTCCAATTTATCAACATCTTTCTTGATCTCCCTGTTGCTTCAACTACAGCTTCTCTAAGCACTTGCAGAACTCTATCTGAATCAAGTATAAGACACCTGGCTGCCCATTTTATCCTCCTTTCAATTCCATGTGACATTATTATTATTTACTCGTACTGTGGTAGCTCCGAGATGCCCAAATCAGGATCAGTGCCACAGTGTGCTAGAACCCGCACACATATATAACAATCCTACTCACAAACTCAAGAACTGTGGCAATAAGTAGAAAAAATTAATTTAAAACAGGAAAATTTAATCTATTAAATTAAATAGCCAGTTAGGCAAATAATTAATTTATTGATTAATCTGATTAATCTGCATACAGGATTTATTAGTCTTCTACTATATCTTCAAATGAAGTAGTTGCATCTAATTCCAGTTTACGATTATTATTTATTAATAATGTTGGACATCTTTAAAAGCATTTCATAATCTATATAATGTGATTTCAGAAGTGCCACTCTGTCTATGTAGATATGTCTGAAGACATAGCTCCACTTCTACAATGATCAACACCCCCACAACACACCTTTCAAGATCCGTGGCTCCTACACACGTTTATCAGTATACATGATGTACTTCATCCCATGCACTAAATGCCCCATAACAACTATGGGGGTGAAACCAGACAATCACTATGCTCTCGAATGAACTCAGGAAAATGATAAACGACAAAAACATCCTATCATCTGTGGGTGAACACTTTTTACAAGCAATCACTCTATAGCGACCTATCAGTCCCCATCCTCAAAGGAAATCTGCACAATGCTTTCAAAAGATGAGGCTGAGTATGTAAATTCATAACTCTGCTAGAAACTAAAAATCATGGACTGAACAGAGAGACTGGATTTACGGCTTATTACAACAATCTGTAACCCCCTTACACTCTCTTTTTGTCCTATGATTGCAGAAGTGGTAACAAGCCATTCTACCTTGAATGGTCCCATACAATATTTGTTAACTACTTATGCTAAACAATTTGTTCCTTCGCTTTTGCTTTTACTGGGAGTACCTTTCCTAAAACTGAAGAATAGCTCTGTATAAGCTTGAAAGCTTGTCTCTCCCACCAACAGGTCCGATAGAAGATATTACCTCACCCACCTTGTCTCTCTAATATCCTGGGACCGAAAGCTACAACTACACTACATATTCCATCTGTGTGTCACTCTGAAGCCTTGAATGTCTGTTGAGACAAAGTGAAGCAATGAAAAGGTGGGGAGGGAGCGAGGAGAGATAGGATCACTGCTGTATTCTGATCTCCAGCTGGCATGATTGCACCAGGGGCCTCGTTACTATCTGGTGCATGCAACTCAACATGAAGCTACTCCAGCTCTCACTGAGGCCAGAATTGAGGAGGGGAGGGAGTGACACGGAACAGTGGCTTGGACCTCTCGCATCTTTGGGTTCTGCACTGACACAAGGATCAGGGCTCATGTTTCTAATTATTCTGCTGTGTTTCATTTTCTAGGCTATTGAGTCCCCTCTCCCCACAGTCATGAATCAACTATGAAGTTTGCTTCCAAGTTTTCCCATTGCTGAGGAAGTGAAAGCACTGAATTTTGTGAAAACATGTCTATGGTTTTGGATTTTTTCCTTCTTACTCTTGTTCTGTAGATCTGCTAAATATTGGACTGTAGGGTAACTCCTGTCCTTCAATCAGACCTCCACTCCCAAGAAATGTAGCTGAGATCCCACAAATCCCATTGAACTCACTCAGCACCACTCCAGCTCTTGCATATTAAAATGATTGAATAAATTCAACATTTTCATAACTTTGAAGTAAAGTATTATGAAACACATTGTCTCAGTCACAATATGCCATAGTGCATTAAAGTCTTGTCTCCTGCTTAGCTTGTCACATAGGTGAACTACTATGCAGGGTCTGTGTAAATCACAAAATAGAAATGAGGTCACTGAATTCCACAGAGAATCCATAACAGCAAACAATTACTTTGGTTGCTTCTTGTGATTTATTTTTAAGAAAGGGGAAAATTTCTGTCACAGTGCTTTGTGTTTACATACCAAGGTGAGAGGCCCTACAGCTACAATTAGGGATGGTTTCTGTGGTGCACCTCTCAGGAGATGTAGTACACAACAGGAAACAGAGCCCAGGTGGGTAGAAAATGTGGCTTTATGCCAACTGTGCCCTCCAGAGTCTGGGTTGCTGTGAAGGCTGTTCAAAATTGGTCCTTTGTGTGTGTGTGTGTGTGTGTGTGTGTGACATACCAGGGTACAATTCAAACTAATGAGCAGAAACATTTCAGAAAAAAAGGAGAATATTTAATTTTTGTTCAAAAATATTTCCAAAATTTCTATTTTTATTAAAAAAAATTTCAAGAGTTATTGTGCTGGGAAAAATCCCACTCTCTCTTAGTTTTTTTAATTTTTTTATTCATTTCGTTGGAAAAAATGGGAAGAGAGACTAAAAAAAGTGAGCCAAAATGGGGAGAGGGGAAAGTCTCTTATGTTTTCCATTCCCCTGCCTTTGTTGGAAGAGGGGAGGGGGGATAAAGCAATTTTAAAAAACAAGAGAAAGTGGTGGTTGGTGGTGGAGAAAGAGGATGACTCTCTCACTTTTCAATGTTTTCCGGCGGGGAGGGAGGAATCAGCCTGACTTTGTTGTTCTTTTCTTTGCCTAAAAGAGCAAATATTACTTTTAGAAGTGAAGGTGGTATCTTCTCTCACTTTTGTGCTTACACTAGAAAAGTGGGGGCTGGGAGTAAAAAGAGAGAGCTCAGTGAAAAAAACTGAAGGTTGTCATTTTCTCATAATTTCTAGATGAACAATTTCAAAGTACCAGAAAAGTAGGTTTTTCTAAAATTATTCATTTTGATTTAAAAAAAATCAAAGCATTTGTCAAACAATTTTTAAACACAGTTTTGATTTTGATGAAACCCCATTTTTTGATTTTAAAAATCCCTTCTTTGCTGGAAAAATTTCCACAGTCTCTAGCTGGTGAGGTTCCTGGTGTAATTAATAGCACCCTCCTCACAGCTTGCTCGGGGCTGTGCTGGCAGGCCAAAATCCCCAGTAGGGCTTAGTACAATGCTACTCCTCCTCCACCCTGACACATCCACTACACCAGAGATTGTGGAGGGGGCAGCATAAGTCTGCTTATGTTGGCTCTGTGAAAGTCTTGAACGTAGGATTCTCCTGTGTCCGTTTGCAGTTCCTTTATGGTCACTGTACGTGACCAAATCATATTAGGGCTGGAACAGGGGGCAGAATCTGCTCCATGCTCTAGGTCAAATTCAGCCTTGATTGCCATCTTGTACAGCCCCATTCAGTTACATTTTGTTACATGGGGTGTCCTTGCAAAATGCCTCTCTTTGAGTCAAGCTTCTCCTGCAGCAGTGGGCCAACTTGCTCCCTTCACAAGCTCCAATAAGGGAGGTTAGGCAGTTGTGGGAGCCCAAAAAGTTCTTCAGGAAAGCTTTGTAGAAAATACTCATTTAGAAATATGGAGAGGATCACGCAAAGTCGGGGGGGAGGGCAGGGGGAAGAGAAGGAAGAAGAGAAGGAATGAAGAGCAGTAAGAGAAGGAAGAGGAGAATGGAATGGCGGCTCCAGTCAGCCATTAAAAGTCGGTTCGGCAGCACAGCAGGGGCCCAGGGCTAAGGCAGGCTCCCCACCTGCCAGGGCTCCACACTGCTCCTGGAAGCAGTTGCCAGGTCCCTGTGGCCCCTAGGCACATGGGCAGCCAGGGAGGCTCTGTGGCTGCTCCCGCCCCCAGCGCCCGCTCCGCAGCTCCCATTGGCTGGGAACCACAACCAATGGGAGCTGCAGGGGATGGTGCCTGCAGGAGTGAAGGCAGTGCGCACCTCGCAGAGCTGCCAGGCTGCCAATGCACCTAGAGGCTGCAGGGACCTGGTAGCCACTTCCTCAGAGCTATGGTAAACATCACTGGGACCCTGCACCCTCCCCAAACACCCCAACCCCCAGCCCAGACTCCCTTCCTTCACCCCAAATCACTCATCCCCCACCCCACCCCAGAGCCCACACCCCCAGCCAGAGCCCTCACCCCCTCCCACAGCCCAACCCCATGCCCCAACTCAGAGCCCCCTCCTGCACTCCAAACGCCTAATCCCCAGTCCCACCCCCAGCCGGACCCCTCACCCCCTGCACCCCAACCCCCTGCCCCAGCCCGGAGTTCCCTCCTGCACCTCAAACCCCTTGTCCCCGGCCCCACCCCAGAGTCCACACCCCCTCCTGCACTCAGAACCCCTCAGCTCCACCCCAGAGCTCATAACCCCTCCCACACTCCAACCCCCTGCCCCAACCCGGTAAAAATGAGTGAGGGTGGGGAAGAGTGAGCGATGGAGGCAGGGGGGGATGGAGCGAGAAGGGGGCGGGGCCTCAGAGAAGGGGCGGGGGGTGTTCGGTTTTGTGGGATTGGAAAGTTGACAACACTAACAGCAAAGGGAGCTGTAGTAGCTTGCACAGTTGGTCAGCAAAGCAGTCTTCTGCCTCTAGAGACTGGTTTGAACTTCTGCAACTGAAAGTGAGTTTAATGGTCTTATCCTTGCCTACTTATTATTTGTATTACTGTAGCCCTGAATGGCCCCAACTGAAATCAGGGCCGTATAGCAAAGCAGAATACAAACACATAGTAAGAGACAGTCCCTGCCCCCAAGAGCTTAAAGTCTAAATAGACAAGACAGACAATGGGCAAATGACTTGCCCATGGTCACATAACAGGTCAGCGACACAGAGCAGGGAATAGAAACCAGGTCTCCTGAATCCCAGTTCAGGGCCCTATCCACTAGGTCATTCTGGTCTTTGTCATTTAAACCTCCAAAAAGCTGGACCTTATCGGCAAATTTCTGTTCAGAGGCCTTGAACTGGAATAGTAGATATCTTTGCAGATCAGCACTGTGTATTTTACTTATTTATTTAAAATGTTGAAGTGTGTTGGTATACCGGGGGAGAATGAGAGGGAAACCTGTCTCATCTGTCTGTCTGTCCTACACCAGTGAGAGGGAGCACCAAAAATAGTGAAGAACAAAAAGAGTGAAGACTAATACAACTCGAGTGGGGAATGAAAATAATAAGAGGAAAGGAGATGGTCTATTTTTTTCTTTCAAGGAAAGAAAAAGGAAAATGAATGAAGAGCAGTATGAAAAACAGGCAAACCGAAGGGGAAGAAATAAATGACATGATTCTTTAACAAGGACATCCTGTCTCCAAAACATTAATTAGTCAAATTATGTGCATTAAACATACAAACTATCACGAATTTTAAAGTCAGACAGTAAGTCCTTTACCCTCTCAGTTGGTCAGCCTTCATTCTTGAATCTTTTAACATCTTCATTTCACTATTTCTCCGGTTATCATAGTTTCGCAGGATTTAAATATCCACAGTATGATTTTCTCCCCCACTCCAGCCCCTTTACACAAAATTTTACTTTAAAGTAAATAATTATTTGAGCCACACTTGAGTAATTCTGAAATTTTAGAGGTTTTTTTTTTTTACTTCTTGCTCCCTGAAGCAATTTTAGAACTAATATTATATTGGTCATGCTCCTATAGAATTACTTCATTTAATACAAATAAAAAGTTACTGGTTTCTTTTAAAGGTTCAAGAGGATCTTATTGAAAAGCTCTGGTTTAAATGCAGACATAACCACTGACAGCCAAGTTTTTGATTATCCACACTCTGTTCTTATTTACTTCAGAGTAGAGAAAGCGCTGGGTGAGTGAGAGGGAAATCCAGGAATGTTTGATATCCAGAGGGAGACAGACTGAAATATCATTTACGGGAAAAGAAACAGCAGAGGTGGAGCTTGTGAGCAGATGTTTTATTAATAGAAATAATTTAATGCTTATGAAAGATGCTTGTTTGATAAGCCCTGAGATGGAAGTCCACTATCTACAGTCAACGTGGACAGCAGCAGTGCCAGCTTCTCCATACCAGCTACCACTGTGTCTCAGACTTGGTTTAGAAGATTACTAATGGAGTCCAGCTTCTGTGCCCATTCAGTCCTTACAGCCAATTAATGCCTGACTGGACTACACTGTACTGAGACCACCAACTAATTACACACAGACCACTTAACAGTCATTGTGACCCTAGGGAACCCTCGATGCCAACTGGCAAAGGGTTCACTGTTCTGTAACAGTACCCCAGCAGGCCTGACAAACTCACTACACCCAATACATTGCTTTCATAGTATTTAGCCAAAGAAGGTTAAATGAGAAATCTAATAAAACCCTATGTCCTACAGATCTTCATAATCATTTTGGGATGTAGGTACAGGTGACATTTAAGAAGTTGTGTTTATGTACTGAAAATATGCTTTTGATTCTGGGTCCCAGACAGGGGTGACAAACAGGTTTTTCCAGACAAAGGGATGTATACAACTGTCTGTCTTGGTTCACATGTAAAATAACCATTCTAAGCCAACACAATACAGGTCTGTTTGCATATAATGTCAACATGAGGATGTGAAGACCATATGGACCCAGCACACCAGCAAATAACGCACAGGGGTCATCCTGACTCTGGGAACAAAACAATGAATTTTGAGAATAAAAGGCGGCGGCAAAAGGACAAATTCACATCCTTCACCGACGAAGCAAAAAGGAAGGTACTCTTTGCAGTCTTGAAAGGTGGGTCCCAGCCATGTTGGTTGGTCACAGTGAGGCCATGCCTACAGTACAAACTTGTATTAATTAAAGCTACATCGGCTTACAGCCGCCACAGTTAGTACATCACTTGAGTGTGTGTATATTTGGCGCCTTGTGTTGGTGGTGCACATGCTCACCAGAAGTGCTTGTGACGATCCAGAGTGCAGTGCATCCTGGGTAGGCATCCCACTGTGCAACTCACCACCATCTAGCACACAGACATTTAGGAAGTTTTGACAATGCATGATCGGGCCGAAATGAGCCATGTGGGGATGCCTGAGAGCATGGGGTCATCGTCCCAGTTTGCAACTGTCTCCACACCTGCTAACAGCGATTCCAGGCCCCAGGGCAGAACAGTTAATGGGCCCCCACACATGCACAAGCCCCACCCGCATGGATGCTGTGTGCCTGACATTTGGGCAGTGCTGCGCCTATGCTGGCTGGTGCCCAGCGAGCTGCCAGCTGCTCTACTGGGTGCGCTCTTCTGGCATGGCCAGGGCTTCCACATGCCCACTTGGTAGGGTTGCCAACTGTTTAATCATGCAAGCCCAAAGATCCTTGCCTCTGTCATGCCCCTTTTCTGAGGCCCCTGCTCACTCCATCCCCCCTCCCTCCATCACTCACTGTCCCCCACCTTCACTCACTTTCACCAGGCTGGGGCAGAGGATTGGGGTGCATGAGAGGGTGCAGGCTTTGGGAGGGAGTTTGGGTGTGGGGTGCAGGAGGGGATCAGGGGGCCGGCACTTACCTCAGGAGGCTCCCAAAAGCAACTGACACACCCCTCTGGCAGCGGCTCCTAGGTGGGGGGGCAGGGCGCCTCTGCGCATTACTGCCTGCAGGTATCACCCCCGCAGCTCCCATTGGCCGCAGTCCCTGGCCACACTTTTTGTGCCTTTTTTCATAATTCCACAAACCCTTGCAGCCCTCCTTGATGTCGTCCATCTCTGACAGAAGCCTGGAGCCTGCACGACTCTGCACTATTGTCATGAGCGCTGCAAGCTCAGGGTGTGTGATCCTGCAGTGTTTTCAGAGCCACAAGAAGAACCAAATGAGTGGGAAACCAAATGAGTGGGGAAAGCTGGGGAGGGGGAGAAACAAAGGTTCTCGTCTGTCTGTATGATGTTTTTGCCGGGACCAGAGCAGGAATGCACGTCAGAACTCCTGTAAAGAGTTAGTAAGCAATCTAGTTAGACATGCATTAGATTCTGTTTTGTTTAAATGGCTGATAAAATAAGTTGTGCTGAATGGAACGTATATTCCTGTTTTTGTGTCTTTTTGTAACTTAAGGTTTTGCCTAGAGGGATTCTCTATGTTTTGAATCTGATTACCCTGTAAGGTATTTACCATCCTGATTTTACAGAGGTGATTCTTTTATTTTTTCTTTAATTAAACTTCTTCTTTTAAGAACCTGATTGCTTTTCCATTGTTCTTAAGATCCAAGCGTTTGTGTTCACCTATGCAAATTGGTGAGGATTTTTATCAAGCCTTCCCCAGGAAAGGGGGTGTAGTGTTTGGGGGGTATTTTTGGGGGGGAGACGTTTCCAAGTGGGCATTTCCCCTGTCCTTTCTGTAACACTTTTGTGGTGGCAGTGTTTTATCTAAGCTGGAAAGAATAAATTTAGGGGGTCTTTCATGCAGGTCCCCACATGTGTACCCTAGAGTTCAAAGTGGGGAAGGAACCTTGACATATGTCATGGAGGTCATGGAAGTCACAGAATCTGTGACTTCCGGAGACCTCGATAACAGTTTCTGCTTCAGCCCCAGGGCTGTGGGACTCTGGAGCTGGCAGCCAGCAGGGCCCTGGCAGGGTTCCAGCAACTGGCGACAGCAGTGACAGGTGACAACCCCCCTACAATATTCCAGGGACAGGTGACAGACTCCTGAGGGGGCCCTCCTCAGGGTTACAGCGATGGGCAACAGCCTTGCAGGAACACGGAGACGCCTCAGGCGAGCGGCTGAGGGTGTCCCATTTTCTCTTTGGGAAATATGGTCACCCTGCAGCTTGCAGCTGCCACGGACAGAGGGAGAACCAGCTCCACAACTCCCAGCCACCACAGTGGTTGGGGAAACCATGGAGCCGCAGCAGCAAAAGTGACAGACAGGTCACAGCTTCTGTGAATTTTTGTTTATTGCCCATGCCCTGTCTGTGAGTTTTACTAAAAATAACCATGACAAAAATCTTACCCTTAATGATGAGCAATAGCTGCAGAACTTTTGGATGTGCTAGGCAATATTCCTGGATCTGTGCACTGAACTCACCCTAGCCCTCCAGAGCAGGGACATCAAAATGAGAGCTGCACTGACACTGGAGAAGCAAGTGGTGACTGCCCTGTGGAAATTTGCAACACCAGATTCCTGACTGACCGGTAGCAATCAATTTGAAGTCGGAAAATCCACTACAGGGGCTGTTGTCATACAAATGAACAGAACTATTAGTCACTTCTTGCTATGCAGGACTGTGACTCCCTACAATGTGCCGGGCATAGTGGGTGGTTTTGCAGTTATGGGGTTCCCAAATTGCAGTGGAGTGATAGACGGCACGTATATTTCTCTTTTGGCACCAGACCACCTTCCCGCCAACACAACTTCTGATGCTCGCAGAGGTGGGTTTTTTATGCTGATGGGAGAGCTCTTCACCACATGTGCCGCAGCAGCACTGTATGTATAGATGTGGCCTAATAGCGTCCACACAGGGATTTAATGCTATTTAACTAAACCACTTCAATAATCACACCTTTTGTTAATTTAGATTAATTTTCCTGTATGTCCCCATGTAGACAAGCCCTTCGTGGTGCACAGTTCTATATGCCTTTACTTCTGCCCCTGTCTGAATAGTGATAGCAGTGGGGCGCACCTTGTCTAGCTGCTGCGTGGAAAGGTCACTGCAGCTTCAGCAACATCACTCTGTCCAAAAGGAAGTTGTAATCAGAATCTGTCATTTTAGTTTGCCTCTCCACTAAATTGTTTGTACAAAGTCTTTGGAAACATGCTGCAGCAGTGAACATAGATTCTACCAGCAATAAACAAAAGCCTCATCAACGACATCCCAACAGATTTAATATAAACAGACTGATTATGCAGTAGTAACACTTTCCCAAACAACCCACAAACAACGCAGAGAATTTAGAATTACTAGCCAGTCACAGCTCTCTCTATAAATACAGGCTTGTTGGGGATTGTTGTTGATGGGAACATTTCCCTTAGGAAAGTCTTGAAGACCAGCGTCTGGAAGGCAGTTTCTCTTGGACATGAACTGTGCTCCTGGAGTTGTCACTGTGTGTGCTTACAGCTGTTTTACAGGAAAGAGAGATCATCTATAGGCCAAAGTCAGTTCACACTTTTGCCAGATGTCTGGAGGGCTGCCTGGGAGTAACACGTTACAATTCCTCTCAGTGAGATGTACCATGTACAGTATTCAGTGATAATGCTGGGAGGAAAGAGCCAGCAGTGATGTTGAAACTCCTATTAATCTCTACAGAGAGGTCAATAGGCAGTGAGTTATCAGAATGGGATACAGAAACTGTGAATGCCCCTAATAACATGGCCCCTCCAAATAACAGTGATGTCCCCATCACTGAAGTCCAGAGACATACTGAAGCCAAGCATAGTTTGTCATATCAATGGCTCTTCCCTTGGTTTCCTTGAGATTTCAAATTTGACTGACAGATAAGATCATGTCTGGGGACAGCCCTGAGGTAAATCATGCCAAGGAGGGTTTTTGTTACACAAGTTTTCCTTTGCCAAAAGCAATAGAGGAATTCCTTAAATGTGTAGCTGCCCCAAGAAGTTTACCAAAAGGGAACCAGAATTTTTTTTGTTCCTCTGCAATATGCTCCCTCGTTCTCCCTCTCATCTAGCAGGTGACCATCACTTCTTCATAATTCATTCAATATATAGCTATACTCTATATAGATCATCTCCCTGGCCCATCTCTAACTATTTCATTCCCTCCTCCCCCACCAAATCCCACTTTGAATTTCTACCACTGCAAGAAGTTCAAGCTTTTAGTCCTGACTTTTAAGGCCCTTAACATTTTATCTGTGTCCATTTCTAATTGAGTCCCCTCACACCCAACTTCCTGTCCTTGCCAATGAGGCCAACCTAGACCAACCTCTTGTCTGCTCCTGCCCCAAACATCTTTACATTTGCCTGCCATACTTGGAACACCATCCCTGAACAGATCCATAACTGACCTCCTCTGTCAAGTCCCCTCTCTAAGGCCCACTTCCGCCATGAAGCCTACAGGCAGGCAGCGTATGAGGGTGAGGCTGAAGGGAAGTTGGAAAAGGTTAATAATTATTTATGTAATTCAAAAACAAAACAACAAATGCATATACAAATTGTATCTATGTGGTTGCGTCCCTGTCCCCTACCTTTTGTACGTTGCTAATATTCTTATCTTGTAAGTTTAACGCCGACAGACCCCGGTCATCGGCGGGCAGGATTGAACCAGGAACCTCAATGAATGAGCCTCTGCCGCATGAGCTAAAAGCCAACTGCCTATTAGCTAATGCTGTAGAACAGACTCATTTTATCTATCTCTCTCTCTAAGTGGTCTTGGTGCAACTAGATGGGACAGAACACCACACCCAGGAGGGGTCTGGATTACATAAGATCTTGCGGACAGGTACGGTCTCTACCTCTTTGTTTCTACAATACCTAACACAATCCTGATTGGGGCCTCTGGGCACTATCACAACAACAGTAATGAGCTACAATGGCTCCATGACCGAACCACTGTTTTTTACAAACAGTAAACACAAAGCCAGTACCAATCGTACAATGGACAATATTGTAATATTGTTTACTGACTGGAAAATCTACTGGCCTTAAAAACAAATTTCCGACACGATCAATAATTTGGAATGTTGTTTAAGAAATGATCCTGCCCTTTGCATCTTCTGTTCCTTTAGATATAAACTCTCTTCTAACAGTAGAAAGTGAAGGACACAGCTTATATGAAATACAAATGAAACAAACAGCGGTTCTTGCAGATTTATAGTAGATAACAGTACAAAACTCATGACAGGATAGGACTGATTTATAAGACAGAACACATGATAAGAAATCTGCTGCAAAACTAAAGCTTTTTTTGTTGTGTTTAAAATGAAGACCAACATTTGACAAGGGATAATGCAGAATACAACACTTTAATCTGACAAGCCAGCAATGCGCTCATCAAACATCTTGAAATCCATCACAAAGGTCATAAAGAGAAAGTCTGTGTGTTGCACGATGGATCTTTCTACAGCTAGGATTTTGGAAAGACCCTATTTCAGAAGCCAAAATTGCTACGGTAGGCTAAAAGGGCCCTGCTAAGAAGTGTTTCCATATTGAATATTTGAACAATAAGCAGAAGATCTTTTGACAGCACTGATCTTTTTGGCTCCACTGTCAGTTTAAATGGAAGCTACTGCTCAACAGGATTAAGAGTTGTAATAAGAGGGGAGAAGCAACATCTCCACTAATATATTCCTTTTCCCTTGTGCTGGAAAAAGCAGAATTAATTAAAATAAGAGTTTATACCATTTAATTGAGTTGGATGCACTGCTCCCCTTCATAGTTGGAGGGCATTGCTTATAGGGGATTTATCATGAGTCCATCCTTTCTCTTCCTGCATTCCCCAGCCTCAGTCACTACCCACCTTCCAACAAATGAGGTCTGCAACAAATGAGGCTGAGGTACTACTGACAACAACCTCCTACACTACATAGTTCTGATTTCTTTCCTGAGTTCCTCGCATTCTGTACATTGAATGAGGCAGGGCTCCTGTGGAAAAAATAGTGTGTGTTCATAATAAAAGGGGGCCCCAGTTAAAGGTTGCATGGCCAGCGTCAATTCTGAAATTCCTAACCTGCGAGCTCTTGAATTTGCCACATTATGTTTCTTTTAACATAGTGTTTTGCGTGGAATTTTCTAGGTTTTTTTAAAAAGTGAAAACACTGAAATTCTAATACGGAACCATATTGAGCCCTGCCCCTACCCAGGTCTTCAGTAGAATCAGAACCTTTAACTCCACAGCACAGACCTCAACCACTTGAACTCATAGAGTAACTTATAGCAACAGTAGGTTGTAATTCTCTATCTGGACTAGCCACTAGAGGGTGATGAGACACACACTTTGCCATGGTTTCACAACTATTAACTAAACAGCAGAGCAATATTGCAATTCAGGAATCATGGGTTCCATTCCAGGTTCTGGAAGGAAGTGTACTGTAGTAGTTAGACTTCTTTCCCTTTCCAGTTTGCCTGCCCCTGCCCCCCCTAGCAATACCCCCACAGCCTGTCTCTGCTTCCCATCTCCTTCTCCCCCACCATGCTCCTCAACCCTGCATTCAAGTCAGACTGATTCCTTCTTTTCCTGGGCACCAGCACATTCAGAGTATGCCTGCTCTCCTTTCTTATGACCAGCATTACAATGTCTACTGGCTACCAGGAGAAGCCACTGAAGGAAAACTCCTATCCAGCCCCTGTATCCCTGGGCTGGAACATGCTCAGTACAAACAGGATCTTTGGAGAAGATAACTCCCAAACTCTACCAAGTGTCTACTGTGCATGTGTGAATTGAGATTTTTTCCGAGGCTTATAACTTGACCAAGATTTGGTCAGCTTTCATGAGGATGGCAAAAGGCACATTACTGCCTCCAGGGTGACCCCCAAACACACCCATCTATCCACTCTCCAAAACACAAACTTCTGAGTCTCTGATCCAAAGCATAGAGGCACTACAGTCTCTCTGCCAAAAATGGATGTAAGAATTTTTTTAACATGGGCAAAACAAATGTATTTTCCCTTAAACACCTTATGAGAAACAGATGACATGTTTTTGCTGAAACGTTAAAAAAAAAATCCATCCTGAAGCAGAGACTTGACATGGGAATTTTCAACCTGAATGGTTGAAGTTTGGCAAAGATAAGTTATAAGTCACTAAAAACAGGATTTAGAATGGAAAGTTTTAGGCAACCTTAACTATAAGTATTGCTACCAGCTCTACCTATAGTCAAACAAGATATATATTCTCCATTCACAATGGTGATAGCATTTTATATTAAGGTCGCGCCTGGGCACTGACTATACAAGGAAGTGAAGAAACAGGCCCAGAGTCACACAGCCAATTGGTGGTAAAGGTATGACTAGAACTCAGGAGTTCCTAGCTCCTAGATCAATCTACTAGGCCACATAGCTTCTTTGTATGAGATGTTAGAGATAGGAGGAAGCGGGGTGGGAAGATGGGAATTCTATTTCTTGGTATAATACCCCAGATCCTTCTTATGGGCCTTATTCTGCAGGGTGTGCATAGCCTCAGTGGGAGTTGAAGGCACTCAGCACATTGGAGGATCTGACCCCAGGCTTAGTTCTGTGTAAAGAGCAACATCAATTTTTTTTCTAATGTGGCTTGAATTACGGCCTGACTCTCAATCCATTTGACTCCCCTAGGTCCAGGTGATATTTGTACCCATGCAGATTTTAACCTTTTAAATCTTTACTTTGTTTCTATTTTCAAAAGGCCACCAGACTATTTGTCTGATTAGACAATTTGATTAGAACAAAGATTAGAGATGCACAAAATTACAAGGCAAAGCAAGGAAGATTGAATTATTCTAATAGCAGGTCTCAGATCGTCTAATCTTGTACGATAAGAGAATAAGGAGTATGCTTTTTCATTTCTGGGAACTTTTTTAGATACAGAACACTGATTTTTCTTTTGTGAAGCAAAAAGGAAGCTAAACTCTTTACTTCTTGCTTCCTCTTCTATATATTTGGCATTGCATTCAAGGACTCATTAATCTAAGAACGTTACATTGCCAGGATGACCCTTAAAACAATCATGGGCTCATCAGTTCTAATACAGTAGAAGCTTTTTGAGGGAGGCAGCGGGTGGGGGGAATAGTGTTGTCTATAGAGGTTCAGCCACTTTCTTGATCTCAATTGGCAGGAAACAATGTCTTGCTATGTATATTTCCTTATTATTCTGAAAGAGCCTTGACTTCCCTGCAGCAAGATTTCATTTATTATCAGTCTCTCCTGATCCCAGTACTGCAGTTCTGTTCCAATAGACTTCTATATTCAGGCAATTTAGATAGCAAATACCCTTTGCTTGATTTCTGGCAGTAGCTATAGAAGATGGCATCACACACATTTCCCTCCCCCACAAAAGACACCCACAACAACATTTTCCACTGAATAAGTAAGCTTTCACTTGGCTCTTTATACTTTGCATTTCTATATACTGTACTTTAATACCTGTAAGCTGCACACAGCTGAATTGTATGAACAGTTCTCTATATCTAATACAGTGAATGCCCAGCTCTCAATATAGCAATAGTGCAACATATAACATTCTTGCAACAGTTCTGGAATGACATTACCCACATGCAAGAGATGACAAGTGTGTTAAGGTCAGCTTTCTGCCATAGTGGTATTGTTCTGAATCACCAAATGGGAGATGCAGGTTTCATTTGCAGTCCTGATCTCAGTTTGGAGGGACCAGAATGGTCTGATGAAGCTAGCGCACTTGATCTCAGGGGAGTAGGGGATGCCAAAATACCATGATATATTACTTACCAGCAATTCCTTCAACGGGTTCCATAGGGCATGAGAAAAGTCTCTGAGAGCTCTTTGCAGGAAGAATCATAGCTAGAGTATAGCTTCTCAAAGGTGCGGTGGATGAAATAAGGCAAGGAAAAGAGGGAGAAAGTGTCAGGACTCCCTATGGAACACAGCTTACGGAGATACATATGGCATCTCAAAGCTTCAGCATTTAAGAAATTCCACAAAATATGGTCAACAAAGGGAGTTATAGCAGGGTCCTGTTCCTCCTTCCTTTGGTCGCATTTGAATTATGTCAACCAGCACTGCAACTAAGAGCTCATTCTGGGTATGTCTACATTGCAATTAAAAACCCACCTCTGACCTCGGCCAGCTGACTCAGGCTAAGGAGCTTGGGCTAAGGGGCTGTTTAATTGCAGTGTAAAAACATTCAGACTCTGGGACCCTCCCACCTTGCAGGGTTCTATAGCCCGGCTCCAGCCCGAGTCCAGACATCTACAATGAAATTAAACAGCACCTTAGCCTAAATGCCGCAAAACCATGTCAGCTGGCATGGGCCAGCCTCGGGTGTCTAATTGTAGTGTAGATGTAGTGCAGCAATGAAAGACTGAGAGTGTTACCCTCAAGATGGCCAGGGAATAGTTAAGAATAATGCATCACATTTGCCCTCAAAAAGATTAAGAATATCCCTTCCAAAATGCTCTCATCCACTGCCAATGCCCAAAACCATAAGGTCAGATCTGAACATAGCTCACAACCTGCCAAGGCCCAAATGTGGGACCTGATGCATAACAAAGACTCAAACAATTATCCATGCAGGAAACTTAACATGTGGTGGGATTCATTTAAACGTGAATAACTTTCTCTATAGCCTCTGTTTCACAATTCTTCATTTCTGATTCAAAAGGAAAGGAAGAGGTCACAGAGACAGAAAATTTAGGGACTAAAATGAGCAATGTCCCTTTTGAATCTGGACCTGCCAGAAGAACAGCATGAGCCACTGTACACAAAGCCACTGGGCCAGCACCAAATGTAGGACTTTTAAGAAACTCCTGCAGGAACTTTGTGATGTTTCATTTATGCATCGAGTAATGATACAGATGTTTTACAACTGAAAAATATTAAAGTACAGGTTGTCTTTAATACAGAAGATCAGAAATAAATAACCGTCAATCAGATCAGTTTGACTGATAAGTGAAATGGGGAGACTTTTCTCCCCTCTTTCTTTTCCACCACACATAGCCAAGGACAGTGATTTAAATGCAGAGCTGATGTTCCTTAATGCTGCCTCTTCCACACTATAACTAAATACTAGGTGATTCAGTTAGGTTAACATGGGTTTTTTTTTAAAAAATAATTCTGAATGTCCAACAAAAGGGTCCCAAAGAATAACATCACTGAACACTCCTCAATCCATATGCATTCAGTTGCAAAACTGACAATTTAGTTCATATGAACTATACTGCAAAGTTAATAGTGTACAGTACATACCCAAAAGATTGGTGTCTGGCATTCAACAGAAGAGAAAGAACATTTTACAAAGGCTCTGTTGGCCATTAGCCCGCTGTTGTTTCACTGGTGAATGAGTTTGTGCCCCAGTTTAACAAACTCTCAACTAGGGATGTTGGTTAATCACAGTTAACTCACGCGATTAACTAAAAATAAATCATCACAATTTAAAAAATTAATCACGATTAATCACAGTTTTAACCACATTGTTAAACAATACAATACCAATTGAAATTTATTAAATATTTTGGATGTTTTTCTACATTTTCATATGTATTGTATTCTGTGTTGTAATTGAAATCAAAGCATACATTATTTTATATTACAGATATTTGCACTGTAAAAATGATAACCAAAAGAAATAATATTTTTCAATTCACCTCATACAAGTACTGTAGTGCAATCACTTTGTCATGAAAGTGCAACTTACAAATGTAGATTTTTTTTTGTTATATAACTGCGCTCAAAAACAAAACAATGTAAAATGTCAGAGCCTACAAGTCCACTCAGTCCTACTTCTTGTTCAGCCAATCACTCAGACAAAAATGTTATTTTGCATTTATAGAGGATAATGCTGCCCTCTTCTTATTTACAATGTAACCAAAAGTGAGAACAGGCATTTGCATGGCACTTTTGTAGCCGGCATTGTAAGGTATTTACATGCCAGATATGCTAAACATTCGTCTGCCCCTTCATGCTTCGGCCACCATTCCAGAGGACATGCTTCCATGCTGATGATGATTATTAAAAAAGAATGTGTTAATTAAATTTGTGACTGAACTCCTTGGGGAAGAATTGCATGTCTCCGGCTCTGTTTTACCCACATTCTGCCATATATTTCATGTTATAGCAGTCTGGGATGATGATCCAGCACATGTAGTTCATTTTAAGAACACTTTCACTGCAGATTTGACAAAACACAAAGAAGGTACCAATGTGAGATTTCTAAAGATAGCTACAGCACTCGACCCAAGGTTTAAGAATCTGAAGTGCCTTCAAAAATCTGAGAGGGATGGGGTGTGGAACATGCCTTCAGAAGAGTTAAAAGAGCAACACTCCAATGCGGAAACTTCAGAACTTGAACCACCAAAAAATAAAATCAACCTTCTGCTCTTGACATCTGACACAGATAATGAAAATGAACATGCATCAGTCCACACCGCTATGCATCGGTATCGAGCAGAACCCATCATCGGCATGGATGCCAGTCCTCTGGAATGGTGGTTGAAGCATGAAGGAACATATGAATTTTTAGTGCATCTGGCACATAAATATCTTGTGACGCTGGCTACAACAGTGCCTGTGAATACCTGTTCTCACTTTCAGGTGACATTGTAAACAAGAAGTGGACAGCATTATCTCCTGCAAATGTAAAAAAACTTGTTTGTCTGAGTGATTGGCTGAACAAGAAGTAGGACTGAGTGGGCTTGGAGGTTCTAACATTTTATATTGTTTTATTTTTAATGTAGTTTTTTTGTACCTAATTCCACCTTTGTAAGTTCAACTTTCATGATAAAGAGATTGCACTACTGTACTTGTATTAGGTGAATTGAGAAATACTATTTCTTTTGTTTTTTTACAGTGCAAATACTTGTAATCAAAAATAAATACAAAGTGAGCACTGTACACTTTGTATTCTGTGTTGTAATTGAAATCAATATATTTTAAAATGTAGAAAACATCCAAAAATATTTAAATAAATGGTATTCTATTATTAACAGCGCAATTAATCATGATTAATTTTTTTTATCGTTTGACAGTCCTACTCTCAACCTATGCTTTTATTAGCTTTCTATTAACTATCTGGACAAAACACATCTCTCTCATCCAACAGCTGCACATTATGAAGATTATAACATAACAATAGCAAAGTAGAGCCTTTTTTCACATCATGTTACCTCTTCTTGAACTCAGAGAGCACAAAGTTAGAAACATCGATGGTAGCAAATAAAAGTCATTTTCTCGTATTGCAGAATGTGAATCTTAACCAATATATATTGAAGTGGAAATTGTATTTTTAGTTTATAATTACATCTTAGTTTATATCTTTAGTTATATCTTTATGTTATGTTCTTTTTATGACAGTGAGGCAGAGCTCATCCTGAGCTAGTCCCAGTGAGGACATATGGGGTCTGGTCCAAGGCCAACTGAAAGTGGAAACAACAACAAAAAACAACACCACCACTTAGTTTTTCTATAGCGCTGTACATCCATAGATCTAAAAGTGCTTTGCAATGCTTATTGATTTCAATAGGAAATGGATTGCATCCATGATGAGGATCCCTCATCATTCAGAACCTGGATTTTCCCTCACTACATTCTATCCCTATTGCATTAGGTATATATTTTGGGTCTTTCACTACTAAGACTGTAAGTTTTCCCTCTACTTGCTTCACCCTGACCAGAGTAATGTAGGGAGCTCTATTTACCATTTTGTAAATCCCTTCCTACATTCCTCAACTCAAGACACAGCTGCACCATAGCAAAAGGTTCCTAAGTAAAGAGAGCTGACATTTTCCTCCAAGACAGTGCTATTTCTTTACCCAGTAATGGCAATGGGAGTTAGATCAGGCCTTTAGCCCTGAACTGAGGTTCTGCATGCAGCACGCCAAAGACACTGGTCTTCAAAACATTTTTAATAAAAATGAATGGTGGTTTCAGTGTTCTAGATGAGTAATCCATGGAATTAGCCTTCTAATAAATCAATTCACATGCACAATGAGAAGGGACTGATATTTCAGAAATTCCATTATGAGGGGGAAAATGAGTTTTCCTGAAGTATTAAAGAATATAAAATCCCTTTCTGGCAATGAACCTTAAACAAAGAAACCAAGGGATAAAACAGGAAGATTATAGATCTTACTTCTTCTTGACGGAGGAGGAGATTTTCAATACCTTGACTATACTTACATTAATTAGAAACACATCAGTAATGGAGAATTTAAGTGATTTTGTAACTAGCCAATCAATGTAGGCATCATAGCATGAAATCATGCTACATGAGCAAAAACTGGGTTTTCCTAACCATTCATTAAATCTTAATCTCAAGTTTTACAAACCATTAAAATTGCAGAAAAACTTTCCACTGCAGGTAGGCAAAAAAGAAACCGTACAGGGCTCAGCCACTAAGAAAGGCATCAGTGAGGTACAAGCAACTCAGGCAATGTTTATACCATACCATGTATCTGATCAACAGCCCCACTTTGAAGTCTTATTTCCATGCCCTTTTTCTTTAGTGTTAGGGTGACCGTATGTCCTGTTTTGGCCAGGACAGTCCCTTTTTTAAGCCCTATCCCAGCCATCCCAACTTTTTTGGCAAAACTGGGCATTTTTCCCGTTTACCCTTGCCAACTGAGCAACTAGCAGGGCATGGAGGAATGTGCAGGACAGAGATGCCAGCCCTGTGTAAGGGGAGGGGTGGCTTGGGCAAGCTGCTTGGGCCAGGCCAGCTTCGTAAGGGGGTGGAGGGAGGGAGGGAGTGGCTTGGGCTGGCCCCGCATAGGCTGTGGGGCGGGGATGAGCAGCACAGGCCGGCCCCATGCAGGCGGAGGGAGGGGGGAGCAGCTGGGGCCAGGCCCGCATGCGGGGGTGGGTTTCGGGTCAGTGGCTGATGTCAGCCCCACACAAGGGCAGGGGGGACAGGGCTAAGTCTAGCCCCGTACAGGGGTGGTTAGAGGAGCCTTGGGCTAGCCCCAGGCAGTGTCCCGTTTTCCCTTTTGGGAAATATGGCCACCCTATTTAGTGTGGCACCTTAGAGACTAACCAGTTTATTTGAGCATAAGCTTTCGTGAGCTACAGCTCACTTCATCGGATGCATTCTGAAGTGAGCTGTAGCTCATGAAAGCTGATGCTCAAATACATTGGTTAGTTTCTAAGGTGCCACAAGTCCTCCTTTGATTTTTGCGAATACAGACTAACACGGCTCTTACTCTGAAACCTATTTAGTGTGAACTTGGTCTTACGAAAAGTGCTTGATTGACAGTTCTAGAGACTGAAGTTCTCCAGCTGCAGCCGTGGTACATGACAGGCTTCAGCAATGCAGATTAGATTGAGGGACAAGCTCTCTGGTCAAAATAATTCAGTCTCCCAACCTTTTCCATCCTTGGCCTCCATTCTGAAATTGTGTTATTATTGCAGATGGATCAGATTGCTAATACAAACAGTACAAAGATTTGTGACATTACACTCCATATTATTTATGAAAATATGCTTATGATAGGGATATGACATAACTGAGATGTACTTTATGCAAGATGGCTCGTGTAAGATTTCATTGGAAAAGTTACAGTTTACTTGAATGTGATTATCTAATTTGTATGCCTGTATCATTTCTGTATCTGAAGTTAGGAATATTGACTATGTATCTGTATTTCAAATAGGCTACTTTGGGTGTCACCCCCATCTAACCCTTCGGGTACAACAATGAGAAAGCCAGACAGGGCTAATGGCCCACTAGCAAAGACGATGGACTGTAAAAGAGCTTAGTCTTCCTGTGGACGCTCGAGACAGCCTGCAAGCAATGGCTGCCACAGCCATACAGGGACATGGGTCCAAGTCACCTGGTACTGGATACCCTCTTCCCCTTTTGGAATGCCAGTGTGTTTCCACTGGAAAACAAAGGGTTTCTGCCTTACACAAGAGCTATACAAGACAGGGGAGTTACATCATCTAAGTTCTCTCCTCTGCCTCCCCACCCAAAAAGAGACACTGGAAAAACACCTGGAGGCAAGAACTGAACTGTGGGGAGAAGGGTTGAACACCCGGCCGCTTTTGTCAACTTGGGTGCCTAACTGTAAGCACCAATTTTTGAAACTCATTGCCAGAGAGAGTCTGTGTAACTCCACCTCCATAGACTTTAATTAACAAAGTGAGAGACCCCCCAACATGTAAATTACAATGGAGCACAGTTATGGCTGAATTAATTTCTTTAATTCACAAACATCTCTGCGGCAATTAAACTAAATACGCCTGAACATTAAGAAGAGGAGCTTTTGTTTCATCCTCTGATAGTTCTCCTTGTTCCACTTATGCAGTTGGCATAGTTTATTCTTATTCCCAACCCAACAGCTCTAGGGGTCAGGCAGATTGTATGGAAAGCGAAACTGATGCATTTGGACTTTTTTGCCTGTTTGCAAAGCAAAAATAATAATAAACCCACCTTACTGCTGCCTCTCTCCTCCAAAACTTTCATCATTTTCTGTTGATGTTGCTATGCTTCTTTGTGTTTTCAGTAGTTTTGAAGAGCAGAACTGAAGAGCTCATGTCACAGCAGAGAGGGGGGAGCTGAAGGTCAAAGCATGCATCCCATTTGGATACACTTCTCTCTGCAGCTGACTTTTACCCTTGAAATCTGCAGTACTCACTCCTAGGAGCTTGGTAGACCTTTCTATGATGATTCGTAGGCGCACACATCAGAGTCAGCTGTTACTGCATCCAGCATTGCATGTGGAAATAAAATTACCACCATTAGCTTGAAATCTCACGCTCCCACAAAGTTAATTCAAGGAGCAGCTCGGGCAGAAAACAGCTCAGAGTTTGAGCAGGTCTGTGATACTCCAGTCACAGGAGTGGTATATATGTACCCCAATCCCCAGAGCAGCATGGGAGTCTTGGGAGAAACATTCTGACATTCTCCATGTTTTCTTGTGTGTTGAGGGGGGATTCAGATGTTAATTTCTTTCCATTCCTGCCACATTTTTTAATTTCTAATTTACTCCGGGAATGAAGGGGCGTGAAGAAGTGAGGAGATGTGTTTGTTTAGGGAGAGCGGGGGCAGATTAGCCCAAAAATAAAAATCCTAGAAATATTATAGGGAATGTGTGAGAGAAGACATTCACTTTTCTCCTCTTTCAGGGCCTGATCCTGCAACTTGTTACTCTCGCAGAGCTCCATGGATATTGTTGGAGCCCTGCATGGGTCCAACCGTACAGAACAAGTTGCAGAACTGGCACCAGAGTAAACAAACTCCTAGGAGTTTTTACTACTGTACCAGTGCTTCAGAAAAGAAAGTGGTTCCCTGTGTGGTTTGCCAAGACCATTGCCACTTCATAGTCCACATTAGGGGATGTGTCCTCTGGTGGAATAACTAATGTTTGGGAACTATAAGTGCAATGTACCACTCCCTGGTGCGAGGACACAGTTGCTACTTCATTTTCCCCTTCTGGTGAGCAAGGGATTTTGGGTTTAGCCTTCTGGCCAAACCTTTCGGAGGATCGTCAGAACAACTCCACACTGAACAGAACAGTCTCTCACCGCTCTCTGAGCTCAGTACTCCTTTAGCCTTTGGTGCAGAGCTCTCCACAATTTACAGTGTTTCACCCAGTCCTCTGCAGGCTGTTTGCCTCACTCAACTCCCCATCCTCCACCCCCAAGCCTTCTGACAGCTTTGTCAGCTCCTGGTGGCACAGTAAAATAGGAAGGAAGGGGCTGAGTTCCCTTATGACTCCATCCCACAGACCCTAAATGTGAAGTTTCATGTCCCCTTTGTTTAAATCCTACTTTCCTTTTCCCTGGGCCATTTCCAAAACAGCCCCATATACTTAGTCCCGGACTCCATGCCTGGAGAGCCTCCCAGCTCCTCGTGTTCTCTGAAGATTTCTGCTGACAGTTTCCCAGGCACCTGGTCCTATTTTGAACACCGGACACGCTCTCTCTGAAGACACAGCTACACTAGAGAGTTTACAGTGGCGCAGCTGCATCCTGTGTAGCTCTCTGTGTAGCTGCTCTAAACAGATGGAAGAGAGCTCTCCCGTCGGCTGAACTACTGCAGTCCCTGCGAGCGGCAGTAGCTATGTCAACGGGCGCTGTCCACACGGACACTTAGGTCTGTATAACTTATGTCGCTCAGGGGGGTGGTTTATTCACACCCCTAAGTGACATAAGTTATACCAATGTAAGCTGTACTGTAGATATACCTGAGTCAAGCTTCTTATGTAGCATAGACCTGCGTGCAGTCACATGATCCCCTAGCCATATGTTCAGTCACCTCATCTCTAGACTCAGTTCCATAACTGGAAAGTAAGCAGGCACAAATGAGGCTAAGCTAGACGTCCTTAAAGGGACCAGCTCAACCTGTGACTTAAGCCTCTTGGGAAAGAGTGCCCACTGGTACTGCATCAGTACCCTCTTGCAGGACTAAACATCCAATACGGGCATTTCAATAAAAAACAGTGTTAAATCAGAAAGTCATTTTAAAATGTGCATCTTTATTCAGTTTACTTTACAAATGGCTATGTGGAAACAAGATTTTTTTTATGTGATTTCAGTACACGTTATTTCACAAGCAGACTGGACAATGGGGCATGTGACTAATCAGTGTAATCTCTTAAATCCTGCAGGATTCCATTTGGGACTTTATAACCTTTCACCAGACTTGACACATATGCTGGTGTGTCTCTGTGGCTTTCAAAATGGATAGGTTTGTCTCTAACTGAAACCAACATGGGAAATTAATATGAAGCTGCAGTTAATTTAATTTCCCTTTCCTTGGAAGTGTTTGATTGTATAGTGTACATCAGATATTCACTTTTCCCTGAATAAATCTATTAGCCCATCCTTACAAATAACTCATAATTTAGGACCTAATCCTGCTCCCGCTGAAGTCAGTGGTAAAGCCCCCATTGACTCCATTATTGGCAGGAACAGACAGGCCCTTAAAAAAATAATTAAGTGTGTATAAAATGCCTAGGCAAGTGATGTGCAGTAAAGATAGCATACAGTATATGAAACTAAGGCAGTATTCACTTACTGTGTATTCTAGCATCATAAACACTGAACAATAATTTTTTTAATGTTTAAAAGAGTAATTATTCAACATATTATTTCTTTTAACTCATATATTGCTGGATAATGTTCCAGGAAAAGCCTGATTTGTGTCCGCAGTTCAACAGAGCAAGCTGTGCAATGATTTGACTGGCAGTCTTCTCCCCATCATTGAATATAAAGTTAGTGCCCAGCTGAGAGGGAAGACCG
The DNA here is from genome assembly GCF_965140285.1 of Lepidochelys kempii. Classification (NCBI taxonomy): domain Eukaryota; kingdom Metazoa; phylum Chordata; order Testudines; family Cheloniidae; genus Lepidochelys; species Lepidochelys kempii. The sequence goes on from NC_136382.1 coordinate 65,313,934, forward strand.
ACTATTTCAAAGTGTTTAAGGTAAATATATTTTTATAGTTCCTATTAAAGGCTCAGAGTTTACTACCTGCAACAGGAACTGCATATGTAGAGCAAATGTAGCCCACTGGGTAATGTTGTTATGCATTCCCCACTGTGCCCAGTCCACAGAGGGTAGGAGTCTGCTACAGCCCCCAGCTACACAGGCTAGCACTTTAGCTCCAACCATCAAGATTTATGTATTTAGCTCTGGAGGTTCCCCACTTTAAACTCTGGCCAAGTTGTGGCTGACAGACATTTACATTCTAAATAGATGTTCCTGATTTGCAAACATTTTCTTTATCCGTTGGATTAACACCTGTGGTGATTAGGAAGTACCCTGAATATGCTCAAGAGTTGCCTTTCTGAAGGCACCATGTAGACAGTAGTATTCAAGATAATAGAAACTCTGAGCAATATAAATCATGGATTTATAGGGAATAAATTGAGACTGCCTTATAAGGAAAGACTGAACCAACTACACACATTGGGCCAGATTCTCAGCTGTCATAAACCGGAGTAGCTCTATTGTTTTCATTGGAGCTACACTGATTTCCACCAATGGACAATCAAACCCAGGATTCATCTTCCAGGAAGAGAACTATTCAACACTTTCTTTCCTTGTGGGCTGGAAATACCGCCAGAACAGCCTCTCCAGCAGCATTTTGATGTCTCCACTTCTAGTCTCGACCAGAACCAGGAAATGCAGAAACATGCAACAAGAGAAAAATAAGTTGTCCGTGCCTTTTCTAACCTTGAGACAAGTTTGATCCCTGGAACAGGCACGGTTCACAATCCATTTTTACTTTAGCTGAAGGCAGCTACTCATCAGTAATTGTGATAGTTATGAAAATGGACAATCAGGAGCTATTTAATACAATTGGTCATACTGTATTTCCCAAGTCCTGTAATTAATACTCTGTCAAAAAAATGGGGCATTGTTGCATTTGTGGAAGCACAATACCTTCCCTAGCCAGGTTACTGGCACTGGTGTATTGAACTGGAGAAGCTGACATCTGTCTTACCCAAATCATCAGAAAAGATTCTTATTAAGGGACTATACATGTCTGCCCCTAAGGATTCAGCATAAAAAAAATAATGGGCATTGCCAGCCAGGTCTGGGTTTTCATGGGGTCAGTGATTAAGTTATTGCTTCAGGAGTAGTAACAAACAACTTTCAGTTTTCAGGTGCCAGAAGAAGCAAAAGCATTTCATCAGCAGCCTCATATTTTGAATCTCTTGAGGAAGTGCCACAGTTTCTCCCTTTCTTACAACTCTGCTAATCCTGATATCCACTTAACCCTTTACTTGTTTTCTCTCTATCCCATACATAACACTGTACAGTGAAACCAAAAGGATGGCTATACCTTGTTCACCTTATTGGGCACTATCTATGTTACTTTAGTATCTCAGGATGTCCATCACTGTACAGAGGGCCACTGTACACTATTTGCTCTCCTAGAAGTCCTGTGTCAGCTTTGGAAGCAAGCTGATATTTACCTTTTTCGTCCCACACTGGCACAGTAAAGGCTCTTAAGTCTCAATGGCGTATTGTCCTCACTGTACTAACCAAACTGTTCCAGAAACTCCTTTCTTTCTGACATATTTGGCAAAGAGTTATTGATAAAATTTTGTAGAGACAAAAAAAAGTCACAAATACAGCAGCTCTATTCAGATAAGGTATATTTCACCCACGTGGAGAGATCCCGCATGAGGCCTAAAGTCTCCCTTAAGACCCGATCTGAAGGCTTCTATATGACTTAAGTGGTGTACAGGAATAAATTTCACACATTCTGTATTGGACACAAAAAGACGGGTCCCTCTGAAAGTGCCTGTTTTTCTTTAACTGGTTATGAGTTTGGTTCTGGAGGAAGTAAAGGGCTAAAAGAATTGTCTTGAGTTATGCACAGTGCAGACAAATTCTGTGGAAGCTTTCTCAGACATTTCTTTTGTACACCTCAGTGCTTGGATGCATAATTTACATATGGTAGCTAGTCATAGGACTGTCTTGAGCAGATAGTGTCAGTTGTGAGATGGTTTTGAGATGTCAGATGTGCAGTACAGGGAAAAGAAAGTCTGTCGGAATAACAGTAGGTTGGCAGCAAGCTCAAATTCTTGTTGTTTTTTCAGGCATGAAAAATTCTCTAGATAGACATTTTCAGAAATACAATGGAGTGCCTAACAGTCACCGCAACAACATCCCCTGTTGTCAGCGCTTCCTGTTGCAGGTGTCCTCACCCTGTAGGCCATTTGCCTTTGTGCACAAGCCAGTCCTCCAGCTGAGAAGCACGGACTTTAGATCCCTTTCAGAGTAACAAAAGGGGTAACTTGTCTCCAAAGTTCCAAACAATCAGCCAATCTCCTGGGCTCCTTTCCCAGTCCCCTTTCTGGAGCTACTCTGGAGTCTTCTCCCCAGCTCTGGTATTGAGCACTGACCCCCTCAGACTGGGTCTTCTTGAGGTGTTTGGTCTGATGATGATGATGATGACTCCAGATCCTTCACAGGAGCTGCTCATCTCCCTGTGGGCTCTTCCTTAGAAGAAATTATCTCAGCCTTTAACGACACCCAGATATCTACTGAGCTATGACATATTCCCTCTTAGTCTCACCCCCTTTGGATGGGAAACAACTAATTAATTATGACACAGGTGTAGTAAATGTGACTGACTGGCCTTTATCTCTTTCTAGCCCATGATGTGGTTTCACCCCATCCACTAAAGAAATGGAAAGAAACTCACACACTTACTTGACCTTGCAACCTAAGTTCTAGTGGGTGCTACAGCCATGTAACAGGGATCAGAATTTAGGCCTAAGTCATGAATAAGAGTTAGTCCAGCAAAACAGCATTCAGCTAGTAATGAGGTGCATACCTAATTAAAAGGAATATTTATATCTACTCGAATCACCAGTTACACTGAATGCCAAATCACACAGCGTTTCCCACATGACATGTAAGAGAAAAATACGATCTTTTAAAAACTATTTTAAGCAAAATACTTCTTTGATAGTTTTTCAAATGAAATCAAACTTAAGCAACAGCAATAAAGTTAACTCCTTGCATTGACTCCTTGTAAATGAGTCAGCTCCTCCCAGGCACCCCCTCATGGCTTCAGATCAGGCCTGCAAGTGGCCCCTCACCTCCACTTCCCTCTGGGATCCTAGTAACTTCAATACAAGCCTGTCCTCAAGTCCATCAATATAATTTATTGATAAAACACGGTGCAAACATCCATAACCACAACTCTCACAACACAATCCATATTCCCCACACACCCTCATGCATGTAGTCTTTTCCAGTCTACCAATCTAGTACATACCAGACACTGATGTCTTTCACCACACCCAGACTCTTCTTCAGTTCTCCTCTAACTCTGCCAGAACAGCCACCCTAACCCTTCCTTCTGGGATCAACCCCACTCTTCTCAGCAGGAATTCCCACAGCCTTCTATGGTTCCTCGGGAGTCCAGTTCTCTATCAAAGAAACATCAGAAGGTAGCCCCTCCACTGACCTCCCACACTCCTTCCTTCAGCCCACCCTGGTCCTTGGCTCTGACTTTCTAACTTTGAACCAGCAAGCATCTCCCTCTGCTTCTGCTATCACTTTCAGCCCCTTCTCAGGGATACCAGCCAGTAAACCTCTCATTGCTCTCCTGCCTTCAACCCTCTCCCAGCGACCACCTTCTCTCTCTAGCAGCTCTTGTCTCCTGAGTGAGTCTGGTCTGACCCTCTTATAGCTCCCCAGGTGCTGCCTCCCCCTCTTTCTTGGCCCACGCGGGAGCACCTAGACTGGAACAGGAGCACTAAGCCCAGTTTAATTTAATTGGCAAGCTACCCTGTTACATTCCTCAATGGTATATGGCATATCTCCAGGATTAAAATGCTTTCTGAAGCCTTTGTTTATTCAACGGAGACTTTACACGTTTCTTACAGTCAAACAGTGAACAGTTTTGAAAAAAGAATTTTCAGACACAAACCACAGCTCCTACAGTTAAAATATAGGCATTCCAATAATTAAATGGTCTATTGGATGATTTATATGAACTTACCACTTGTAAGTTCTGCATGTAATACTAGAATTCACAACGAGAGCCTGTTAGCTTCTTGGATGTAAAAAAAGTTGGATAGTATTCACATAAAGGCATAGAATCTAAGTGGGGAAATATATTTATGTGATTCCACGGAGCTATAAAAGTTTATCTCATGTGATCTACCAGCCAACTGTTAATAGGGGGTGCATAGTTTATTGAGCAAAAACTTGCCACCTGTGGCAAATGCAGTTTGCGACCCAACGCGGGTATAGCTATCAGTTTATAATTATTTGAATGTGAAAGCTAATATTTTGCCAATTTGGGAAGTTAAGGGATGAAATGCCTCTAGTTCTCACATTTTTGCAGTTTGCCCTGGGGAAAAGGGTAGATGGTTCTGCCCCACTTGGCAAGTTCATTCCCATTTTGCAACATTTACAAGGTGTAAGAGCAATGATGACAATTTCTCACACTATCTTCCTCACTCCTTGCACTATCCTCATCATCTCCACTTTTACACGCAACCAAGAAAGGCAGTTCTCCTTATGGACAAAGAAAACCACTTTTGTTTTTTGCAATCAATAATTTATAAAATATGAAACACAATTAGTTTCTACTTTAACAAAGAAAAACAACAAAAATATGACCACCTTCCTCAGTTTCACCAGCACTGAGATTTCTTTTCTTCTAAAAAGATCACCAGGCAACCACATAGTTATTTCTCTACTAATTTATGGACTCGTTAGACAAAACCACATTCTTTAAATTCCACACAAGTACATGAGCATTAGTAGAATTAAAGCCATATACACAGCCAAAGGCTGTCTCTAAGCAGTCACTGTGCATAGCGGTAAGCATAATAGCCTTATTGCTATTATTAACTTTTTGTCTAACATGGAATGCAGTATAAAATTTATATCAAACACTCCCTGTACCTGGGGACCCTGTCCTGCTCTGGGAAGTTTGCAGTGAACTAGAGTGATGTCCATAAGGGTGTGGGAACTACACAGTTATCATAGTCTAAATGTTTGCTGCCAGATTAAGGGGGTTGAATGCCTAGAACAGAATTTCTAGTAGATGTTAATTTGTGTATGTGGGTGGTGTGGATGATGGCTTTTGTTTGTTGTTTTTGTTGGCCAACAGGCTCTCCCCCCTCTCTTTATTTTCTTTGGAGTTTTCTAGAATCTAGAAAACTTCTGAAATATTCAAGTCTTACTGTGTGGCAGGAAATTTGTTGGGTAAAAGGGCGCCTACAAAGCCCGTATAGCTTTTAGATTATTTTTGAGCTTAGAAGAAGATTACTGGGTTCTTGGTGAGGAAGAGTAAATAAATTAGAGACTAATTATAAAATCAGTGTAAAAATGCTGAGAGGATTGGCACAGAATCTATTATTAAATGTACCTCATAAAAATATGGCCAGTGAGATGGAAAGCTGCAACTGACCTCATAGTTTATCACTGTCTGGAATAAAGGTACAGCCATGAGATGAGGAGTCTTATACCAGGAAGTGTCATGTGAACTTTGACCTTATGCCATCACTACTTGGGAAAATGTCATTTGGTAGCTGGGTGACCATTTTGTCTGGCACTGTTTGTTTTGATTGGTTAAAATAAAGACTGTGGTACAGTCTGTTATGGGAATTTTTATATTAAAAAGGTGGTGATGAGTCGCCCGGTCTATTTATAGCAAATGGGAGTTCACTGGGTAATACCTTCCTAAAGGGAGAGCTCAATTAAGCAACTAAAGAGCTATATCCTCTAAGGGAATGTAGGCACAGCTGGAGGTAAAAAGCATGAGTCAGATAGTAAACTCCAGCCCACAAATTGCAATGGTGATTGAATCTATATTTTAGCACAGAACTCCTTCAATTAGTTGGGAGCAATTTATTTTTAAATTGTAAAAATTAAAAGGAAAAACATTTGTACATAATCTTTTCCTGGACCGTCACTGCTAGGTCTTGAATCTGCTCAGCATCCTTGACTCAGAACACAATTTTTCCTACAGGTTTGGGCATGATCCTGCAATCCTTACAGGGTCAAAACTCTCTTTGAAATCACCCTTTGCCTCTTAAGGAAATCCTGCCTCTTCTTCTATTGGCACAGAAGACCCAATAGACAGTGAAGGTTATATAGGTCTGCTGCACAGGAAGCTGCAGAATGTGGGACCTGTGATGTACAAGGACTCCAGCCACACTATTGTGGGGGAGGTTTGGGGCCGTTGGATAAAGGGCTGTGAGGCCCTTTAGATCCAACACAAAGATTCAGTGGCCACCCCAACAACCTGCAGCAGGGGAACCCTGGTACATAAAATAGCACGTTGTCTCCCCACAGCAGTGCAGGCTTGGTGCAAGAAACATGCTTTGCACCCTTGCTTAAGGCTTCCTTTTTACAAATGGGGAACACAGAGATTATGTGACTTGCTCATGTTCCCATGGGAAGACTGTGTCAGAGCCAGGAATTCAACCCAAGTCTCCTGAGAACCTGTCCAGTGCTTTAACCACAAAACCATCCTTCCTCTCTGTTAACCTTATTCTCCAGTACTCCATTTCTACATTTGGGACAGAGCTACAGGGAATTGTTCACAAGTGTTTTCACCAGGGGCAGCTCTACCAATTGTGCCGCCCCAAGCAGTCGTTGGAGAATTGCCACCGCCGCAAGAGCGGCGGAGCTGCTGTCGAATTGCCGCCATGCCCCGAAGAGCAGCGGAGCTGCCGCCGAATTGCCACCGCGGGACACAGACTGCCGCCCCATTCTCAATGCTGCCCCAAGCACCTTCTTGGAAAGCTGGTGCCTGGAGCCGGCCCTGGTTTTCACCACCTTTGTCCCCCATATTCTACAGCTAAACTGTGGCCTGCCCAGCCCCCACTGTAAGATAGAGCAGGGCTATGGCTTCCTATGGGCCCAGGAAAGCAAAGAATAACTGTAGTGCAGTGCACACCCCCTAATTCCCCAACACACTCTCTACACTTGGGGTTGGAGCAGGGCCCTAACACCAGTTCTACCCCGGCACCCAGTAAAGCACCCTGCAGAGAGGATATTCCCAGCAGACTCTTTCTACCCACTATAACGCCCCAGAGAGCTTAGTGTGAGAATCAGGCCCTATGTGTTTTGTTCCCTTCATATTTGTTAATTCCAGGCCCCATTTCCCCTGATCTGGCAACACTCAATCTAGCTACTGTCCTCAGACTCCATCCCTAAATGAACCACTAAAATATTTGCTTTTCTCATTTGTTTTCATAGTTGGTTGTGTTTCATCTGTCCCAAATCTTTGACCTTTCTCCAGCAACCAGCAATTATTATATAGGAAAACATGGCATTACAAAGTGGGTGCCCCTACCTCATTAGCACTGACAGCCTCTCTTCCCTGTAGTTCTGGCCTCTAGACCGTCCCTCCCAACTGCATCATATCCATCAGCCAACAGCACTGACATACTTTCAACACCGATTGTCAGAGCTGTCAGCAAAGCAGTAGAAGATTAGATAAGTTATTATATTTCATGCATGTAGTGTGAACAAATGGAAACATACAGGATTGTATGTAATTTTATTTCTTTTAATATAATTCTTCAAAAAACTGTTTTCATAGTGGATGTGTGAGGTGGATCTAAGTTTCTAAAGGGGCCGCATTAGGGCTGAGGGCACATATTTGAAACCTGCATGTTAGTGGAAAGTCAGATTTCAACCAAGCTTTGAAATAGATGCAATATTCTGCTACCAAACAGTGGAATAGTTTTACCAGACCTTCCACCATGAGACCCCCTAAGCTTAAAATTAAATGTAGTACCTCTTCTTGCCTATAGAACTTGTTTTGTGTTATCTGGGCTGACTCAGACGGGGTTATATATGGAAATACTGACTGCTACTCTTTCCAGATAGGGCATGTAAAAAGTCTAGAAAAAGCTAGTCCAGAAGTGTAAGGAGAGAATTAGCAAATTGGGTTACGGTTACAGACAGAGACTTTGGTTCAGAGAGAGCAGCCAGACAGAGTCTGTTCTTACTTTACCAAAAAGTATGCTGGACATCAAAGGGGACAAAGACCCAAGAGAGGGAGAGCAGTTAAATCCGTGACAGGTTTCGGAATGGTAGCCGTGGTTAGCCAGCAATGGCCCCTCTGCCGTGTACATTGGCCAAACTGCACAGTCCCTACGCAAAAGGATAAAGGGACACAAATCAGACATCAAGAATGATAACACTCAAAAGCCAGTCAGAGAACCCTTCAACCTCCCTGGTCACTCAATTTCAGACCTAAAAGTGGCAATTCTCCAACAAAAAAAAAATCAGAAACAGACTCCAACGAGACTGCAGAACTGGAATTAATTTGCAAACGGGACACCATTAAATTAGGCTTGAATAGAGACTGGGAGTGGATGGGTCATTGCTCAAAGTAAAAACTATTTCCCCATGCTAATTTCCCCCCCTACTGTGACTCACACCTTCTTGTCAACTGTTGGAAATGGGCCATCCTGATGGATCACTACAAAAGATTTTTTTTCTCCTGCTAATAGCCCGTCTTAATTAATTGATCTTGTTACAGTTGGTATGGCAACACCCATTTTTTCATGTTCTCTGTGTGTATATATCTTCCTACTGTATTTTCCACTGCATGCATCCGACGAAGTGGGTTTTAGCCCACAAAAGCTTATGCCCAAATAAATTTGTTAGTCTCTAAGGTGCCACAAGTACGCCTCAGTTTTTTTTTTGTTTTTTTTTTGCTAATCCTTGACAGTTACCCATCAAGATGGTATATTCCGGGATGTCACTGCTTTCTGAATATGTATTGGTTTGTAATAAGATTCAATATCATTATCATATAGTATAACTTCCTTGTCTATCATGACTAAGGCTAAGATTTTGTCATGGCTATTTTTAGTAAAAGTCACTGGCAGGTCATGGGCAATAAACAAAAATTCACAGAAGCTGTGACCTGTCTGTGACTTTTGCTGCTGCGGCTCCATGGTTTCCCCGACCACTGTGGTGGCTGGGAGTTGTCGGGCTGGTTCACCCTGGAAGCTGCGGAGTGACCGTATTTCCCAAAGAGAAAATGGGACACCCCAGCTGCTTGCCTAAGGCAAGCCCCTCCCTGCGTGAGGCTGTCACCCATCGCTGGAACCCTGAGGAGGGCTCCCTCAGGAGTCTGTCACCTGTCGCTGGAACCCTCCCAGGGCCCTGCTGGCTGCCAGCTCCAGAGTCCCACAGCCGCTGGGCCTGAAGCAGAGAATGTCACCGAGGTCTCTGGAAGTCAGGGATTCCGTGACTTCCATGACCTATGTGATATAAACGTAGCCTTAATCATTACCAGACCATACATTATCAGTTCTGGAAATTTTAATATAAAGTTTTGCAAGAGCTGCAGGACGTAAGACTGATTCCACTTCGCCAAGTGGAGTTTCAGGAGCCAAGATATAAATTTAGACCAAGAGGCAACTTTCATGTGACTAACTTTAGCAAAAATCTGCCTTCGCATACCATTCATTAGATATAATTGAAACAGAAACCTTAGCTTGAAAAAAAGGTGAGAATGAAGAGAGAGATTTTGGGGGTTATATTCACCCCTCATTGCACATACAATACCCATTAATTTTAATGGAAGCTCTGTGTTGTAAGTATCAAGGGAAGAACATACCCCTTTGTATTATTGTTATGGGTCTCTGGCCATATTCAGTGACACTGTAAAGAAAGGCTTAGTGCCATTGAAACAGACCAGATAGAAAGGAAGGAAGAATGATGTTCCGCCTGACTTCAGCAAAGTGAGAGGCTTGTATGAGTCAGCGTGGAAATTATAAGCAGTTAGGTTGGTCGTTAAGGAAATTTATGAGGAATCCTCGGAAGGGGGATTGATTATAATGTGTTGGGGAAGGGACTGTGTTGTAACCTTGGGAAGTTATTGTGTACAGCCCTAAAAATTTCTCCTGAAGAGCCTTGTTCAGGCATCTAGCTGCACCCATTTGATGGCTTTCTTAAGGTTGCTGGAAATCTTGAGGAATGCTGCTGGGAGTTGGGAGTGTGGAAATCTGGAGGTAGGGAATGATCGGGTAGGCTTTAGACTCCTCATTCCATCTTAGAATGGGAAAGGTGAGAGAAGGAATAATTTTCTATTGTGTGTAATGTTGAATATCCATCTCACTGGTCCTATCACAAGGGAAACATCCAATTCCCATGCAGTTTAATGCAGGATCAAGGCTAATAAAGCTACCACCATCAGGATAGATGTTCAGAGTTAACATCTCAACTATTCAAAAAAGCGGCATGTGACCTTATTGCCCATAAGTGCCCAGGACCTCAGTTTTACATCTCATCTGAAAGACAGCCTCAGTAGTGCTGTGCTGCCTGTCACCATGCTGAAGTTTTGGTGCAGTATCAACTCAGAGGGAAGAGTGGCACCTGACTGCAGAGTAATCAGACTCATTTCCTATAGCATGTAAGTGTTCCTTGAAAGTCCCATATCTACCATGACATTACCCAATCCCACTGAGTTTATGAAGTGTAATGGAATCATAGCACAAAATAATACAACAAAATAGATAATAAAGTACTTACACATTTTGGTCCAACTTGATCTTTGGTGTAATTCTACTGAGGATAATGCAGTTAAACCTAGGATGAATCTGGCACTTAAAATACAGGTCTACTCTGAAAATAAACTATGTAAAAACAGCACTTTCTCAGAGCTCATGCAAACTGCCATGCTTGCCCTGCAGACACACTCATTTTGGGCTCCCATGTTGTAGCTGCTTCCCCTCCCCATCACCCACAGTGCAAGAAATCCAGAAGAGAGCACTAACCCTGGAGGACTATCAGATGTGGAGAAAGATCCACCCATGCGGTAATGCTGCCCTTATGAGAAATAAGGAGCCTGTGAGGATGCCTGTCCCTTGAAGTACTAACAATTACATGGATGGGGACAGTTTCCTAAGAAGTCGCCCTGGAGGCACCAACAGCCATGAAGGATACCCCCCTTGGCAACTTCAGAAGCCAGGAGACGGGGGAGATCCCAAGAAAGCTTGCCATGGGGCCACTATAGTGCACCCCCCCGCAACCCCCCAAATCTACTTGTATCTCACCCAGGAGCATTCAAAGCCTTGACTCTTTTGTGCTTCTACAGCCCACCTTGAATATTTGATGAGGCTTCTGGCATGATGCTCCATCTACTGCCTGGGGTGAGCAGCTGGCTCTGAGCACACTCAGAACAGCTAGTCTTTCTCCTTCACTTCCTTCCCTGGGGGGGGTGCCCTCCCAAGGTAGGGGCCTATTCAGGCAGAGGTTGCAGAGCCTGCTAGAACTAGCGGTGTATCTATCTTCTCTGCATTTCTGTCCTGCAGGAATTCAGAGTCAAATCAACTGACTTTAACAACAAAAATAAGGTCTTGATGCTCTTTACTCCTGCGAGTGGTACAGAGCCAGCACAGCTCTGGGATAATGAACTAAATTCCCTTCTTCTGCATCAAGTGAACAAAGTTCCAGGTGGTTACACCTCCACAAACTGCCAGGCAGGGGTAGCACAGGTGTCACTGCAGCCATAATTTACGGCTGAGGAACTTTTATTACGGGTGTTGATGCTTAAGAAGGAAAGACTCCAGCCTGCCTCTTATATCTCAGGCTGAATATGCAAGACAGACACTTAGAAAGAAAATCTCTTTACATTGGATATGGAAATCATACAGAGAAAATGAAGTTGGGACCACATAATGCTATTATGGCAGGGGCCCAGATCCTTAAAAGGTATTTAGGGTACTCAGTGAGAGTTAGGGGCCTAAACACTTTTGAGGATCTGGGTCTGAGTCACTTTTTAGAGTAGAATTGCACATGGGGGCAAACCCAGATAACTGCTCCATGGCTGAAGAAGATCCATTGTGCGTGTTAGGGATGGATAAGGGCAGTCGTTAAGTGTTGACACATCCTCAATTCACAGAGAAGGCATCATGTGAACTCCCAACTAAGCAGCATACAGGAGACAGGGCATGAGCAAGCTAGGGAAGGCACAAGGCCAGAGGGCCCATGGGAAAGGGAAGTCTACCTAAGTGTCCACAAGGACTGCTTCAGGCCCTAGGCTTCTTGCAGAGCAGGTCCACAGCTGCTGTGCAACCTGGATATAGCAGAGGGAGCAAGATTCCTCTGCACTCCCACACCCCACACATCTGCCAAGTGTTCAACTAGGCTACTCAGGACAGGTGTTGAATTTGTCCTTTTAAGCTTCTACTCACAAACAAAACTCCCTGATACACAGAAATGCTGCGATAATTTGTAGCTAAAAGAAAGTAATTATGTCAGATTATTGATCGTATATAAATACAAGATGGACCACTATCAAACACTAATACTGCATACCACAAGGATCTTGTCTGAACCATATGAAGATATTTTTCATTAGATTATATATGTAAAAGCATTCGTTCCCTTTTTCCTTCATTCCTTTATGATCATAAAAACCTAAAGGAGAATAAAAAGTTAATTATTAAAAAATTCTTGTCCTTTTATATCAGTTAAAATTTGCTTTTCTGATTCAGAGAGTAAAAGTTAAGATTTACTGAGTGACATCTGGTTAATTAAATGTCTATTTCCTATACTGTGTTAAAGGGATCATAATGCAGAAAGTCAACAATGAGAGAGTAATTAAAGTGCACCTCAGAGCAGAACTAACCTTACAGTTGAATGTAATTAGAAACAAAATGGGAACAATATGTTTAGAGAATTACCTCTTTTATTAGATTGCCATTGACAGAAACCTGTTTAGGCATTTGAAACCTCATTTTTTAAATCTCCATTTTACTTTTACCCATCTGTGCAACTTAACACCTTGGCAGGGATGGCAATTCAGGAGTAAGCAGCACTGCATCCTGTTGTTGGGGACACTGGGGCATGGCCACTAGGTAACTCAAGGGGATGGAAGACCACGAGTGTCGATGAAGCCCCCTCGCACTAGGCCCAAGTGTCCTTGCCCCCCCCCCCACCCGGCCTGGAGGCACTCACAGCAGTTATGCTGAGGATCTGCAACAATATGTTGCAGAGTCAGACTGCCTGAAACTAAGCAAGGCCAAACAGGGCAGATATGGAAGAACAATGCTGAATAAAGCAGCTTTATGTATGGTTTAAGAAATGATACAGAGCACAAGGGCACTAGCTGGGAACTGGATTGGCTGGCTATATGGATACTTAGGGCAGCTTGCTATTGGATAAGTATGCTGGGAAAAAGGATGTATAAAAGCCTGTGTAACTTCCTGCTTGGTGTGCAGGATTTGAGATTCTATTCTCCCTGTACCTTTTTGCAGCTGCAAATAAACTTTTCTGCTTCTCCACCCCGTTGTGATTATTGGGTGTAGCACACCGGGTAGCGAACCAACTTCAGCTGTTGTTTAGCCTCTCGGCACTGGGTGCCGGCAACACTGTCTTTCAGACATATGCCATGTAGGAGGTTACTGGAGTTACTTTGGAACTGCAGAATCTGTTTAGGCCTCAGAGTGTTTGCTTTGGCAGCACTAGTTGCAGGATAATTAGAGTTAACATTAGCCTTGCTGTTCTTGACAAGTACCTGTTAAAGAGAATCTAAAAATGAAGTGTCATTAAAATATGGGACTGGATTCACCCCTTAGGTTCTGTTGGCTTGTGCAACCCACATTATGGGCTCTCAGCAGCAAAAATCCTGCCTGAATGAAGGTGCAGTTATATAAGCCACTGTGGGGCCTGGAGTTGAGCAAGTCAGGCTGGCTAGGAAATGCACAGCTCCTACAGAGCAACCTATGTAGTCCTGGCTGGGATTTAAAGGTGACCTCCCCCAGGCAAAATGCCTGGTGCAGGGTGTTTGCAGTCCTGATCCTGGCATCCCTCAGGATGGAATTTCCCTTATGGCATCACTAAGTCACTGATGCAAAATGCACACTTTCTGCACCCACTAGAGTGCATCTGGCCCACTATCTGTAGAGTAACACTGATTAGGAGGAGGAGAGGGAGGTTGTGTCCTGGTAGCTGTGGCATACCCTCATTCTATCACAGCACAAGGAGTCTCTGAACTAATTTAAACCCTGTTCAAACATCAGTCACACACAGTTTTGTAATATGCAAAATATGATTAGCAATTAAATAGTGTTTTAAAGCTTTGCACAGAGATACCACTCCCCCCAAGAGAAACCTTCCAAGAGGCAGTGATGCCTCAAGAACCAATTTGAAAACAGTTCTGTAGGGGCAAGGTTACAGAAGATTGGCGAGGAGCTAAGTGGCGGACTGAGTATGTGACTGGATGTAAGCAGAGGATGCAGTCAGTTTCAATTAACTTTGTCCGACAGACCCTGCCAAAAGATATTTTAGCATAGCTCAGCATATTTTTGCCTATAAATGAGTCAGTTTTTACTGTCTGTTGCTTTTTGGAAGGCAGGCTCATTGGCCACTTTCAAAACAGCCCTGCCCCTTTTCAGGGAGACTTCAGAAACTGCTGGGCCACTTCCTCCACCTCCCCTATCTTGATGGATTGCCAGCCTCAAGGGACCTCTTATGTCAGCAGGCATAAACCCTGGATTAAATTTGAATCTACAATGTATTAGCTTCACATTTTATTACCTGTGGTAGTCTGTTCAAGTTCAGTGTTTCCCGCACAATGCTTGTCCTTAATTTTTCCGGGGAGTGCAATGGCTGCTTCTTTGAAGCTTCTTCCATGTTGAAAGGTTCTAATATTGGTAGAGCTGGTAATATCTCTCAAAAGGGAAGAAACTTTGTAACTGCACCCACTGTACCAGTTTCACAGAACATAAATCTCTAAATATAATCACAGTCTTCTTTCAATAGCCACCCTTGCTGATCATTAGTGATCCTTTTTCAGGTACAAGGTAATATATGCAATACATTAATATTCTTTACAGAACCTTTGTGCTGCTTTTACACTGAACAGCCCTTTAAATTCATGTAATGTCTCCCCATAACTTTTTCATTCAAATAACTTACTTAACACACTATTAACTACTGTACGTTACTGTACATTGCTTCCAAAATTGCCATTCTGCTCTCTACTTGTTTTTCAGCAATATTTTACATTCATTTAGGAAATTTATTCAAGTACATATTAGATCTGATCTGAACATCCTCTTTTTTCAGAAAGTATAGGAAGATGTGTGTGAAACCATTAAGGTTTGTCACTCTCAGTCTTTTCGAGCAAACTCCATTTTCTCACCACCTCATGACCTCCCACATTACAAGGGGCTTATGGTTTCTCTGACTCCTGGAGTCCATTTTGTCCCAGTGTCACATTTGCTCCAGCGTTAGTTCACTTCATTCACTTCACAAGTTCTCCAGTTCCTATGAAGTTTTTGTTGTATATAGAAGGTCAGAAACATTTCAAGGGAGGGGGAGAAGCTCTATCTCCAACTCTCTTGTGGGGTTCTTATAGCACACACATCATCATCTTCTGTTCTTTATGCAAAAATAAATATGAAGAAACCGCAAGGGCAAAGATGGGTCCCAAATAACTTGTGCTTATTAAATATACACAAAGGGCTAAATTCATAAAAGGAGTTAGGCCTTGCAACACCTAACTTTTAGGCACCTAGAAAATCACTGGGATACACAAAATATGGGTTCAGCCCCATGCTTCCTGCATGGGGAGAAATAGGCACCAAGAATGGGAATCACAAAAGCCAGCTTGTTAGGCAGGGACCTGCCTAAGCTAGTCAATGGGAGAGTCTGATGAGAGAAGTGTGTCCTAACACTCACCCTTCTCAGGGAAATTAGGTGCCTAAGACCAGGCTGCAGGGAGGTGCCAATCTCTGCTAGCAATCCACAGCCAGAAACCCCTCTCCTGCCATCTGGTAGCTAAGCCTTTGTTTCCTCTCCCAAAGAAATGGAGGCAGAGGAGACCTTATGAATTTTAGCAAAAAGAAAAGGAGTACTTGTGGCACCTTAGAGACTAACCAATTTATTTGAGCATAAGCTTTCGTGAGCTACAGCTCACTTTATCGGATGTAGCTCACGAAAGCTTATGCTCCAATAAATTGGTTAGTCTCTAAGGTGCCACAAGTACTCCTTTTCTTTTTGCGAATACAGACTAACATGGCTGCTACTCTGAAACCTATGAATTTTAGGGCACTCATCCAGGATGTGGGATTCAAAAGGGAGACCCAGATTCAATTCCCCCCTCTGTCTAGTGGGAAGAAAGGATTTGAACAGGAGTCTTCCACTTCTCAGGAGTGTGCCTGAGCCACAGGGCTATCTGATAATCTGTGCCTCAGTCTCTTATGCTGAAGCTCTTCCATTTTGGATAGGTACTTAAATAGTCATTTGGACAGAGAAAGAGCAAGAATGACTCTACAACTGGGAGGTGGGGACCCGGAACCCAGTCTCCCTGCACCAATAACTATTTACACACAGCTTCAACAAGAGAGACTGGCACAGACCACACCAGAATATCCCAGTCTAGTGGTTAGTGCACTATTCTGAGAGATAGGAGACCCTTGTACTCATCCTTTTTCCCCATCTGGGGAAGAATTGAAGGTGTGTCCCACATCCTGGGTGAACACCTAACCACTGGATTAAAAGTTAAGGTCATTGTCACCACCTCCATTTTGAACAAGGTCCAATCCAAGAGGTGTGCTCAAGAGCAGGCCTACAGGATTGGGCCCCATCAACAAGAGAGGCAGGGGAATGCCTATCTTCCCATGTTTTGAGGATCACAGTGAGGCTTAGGTGGAGATAGGCATCCGTACACCTAGAGTGAGGCAGCAGTACACACGCTCAGAGGTGGAAACTTAGGCTCCTACAGAACTTTTACCAAAAAAACTTAGCATCTGCAAGGTTAGGTGGCAGCCGAGCAGGACTTTTGTGGGTCACATTGCCACCTAAAACTGGGACTTGTGCACCTAAATCTCAGTGTAGGCATTTAAGTTCCGTTGTGAATCTGGACCCTAGAGTGTTCGGGTTAGTTAGGTCTGTGAATCAATTTCTAGTAAACAGCCCCTTTGCCAAGGTTCTTCCACTTGACATCTTCTACCTATACTCAAAAATTAGAGCTCTTCCTGCATCACTTAAAAACAGCATATATCCTTCCCTTTTGCTCCTGTATGGACCTCAGTGTAGTGCAATCAGCTCGTAGTACCCCCTCTAGTAACCGA
Source organism: Lepidochelys kempii (assembly GCF_965140285.1). Classification (NCBI taxonomy): domain Eukaryota; kingdom Metazoa; phylum Chordata; order Testudines; family Cheloniidae; genus Lepidochelys; species Lepidochelys kempii. The sequence continues at coordinate 65,331,063 of NC_136382.1, forward strand.
GCCCAGACTTTTTTATGAATGCAAACAGCTTCCAGAACATGCTCCGTTGGCTGACATGCCCATTCCAGGGTAAGAATGCCGCTGGTTTCCATCTAAACCCAGGTGCTGGTCCTGTTTCTGTGTTCCGATCTGATTAACTCCTCACACTCCATAACCAAATCACATTTTTCTTAGCAAATCTATTCTAACCATTTCGATTTTAATCATACAATCTACAAGAGAAGAAAAATACACAGTTCTGCAATACATCAGTTTGTAACTCAATTGTTTTCCAGTGTTCTTGCCAAAGAACTATCAGATGATCTTTATAGTTTCTTCAGAGTCATATGCTGTCATAAATATAAAGGGAAGGGTAAACACCTTTAAAATCCCTCCTGGCCAGAGGAAAATTCCTTTCACCTGTAAAGGGTTAAGAAGCTAGGATACCCTCGCTGGCACCTGACCAAAATGACCAATGAGGAGACAAGATACTTTCAAAAGTTGGGAGGAGGGAGAAAAACAAAGGCTCTCTCTGTCTGTGTGATGCTTTTGCCGGGGACAGAACAGGATTGGAGTCTTAGAACTTAGTAAGTAATCTAGCTAGATATGCATTAGATTATGATTTCTTTAAATGTCTGAGAAAATAAGCTGTGCTGAATAGAATGGATATTCCTATCTGTATGTCTTTTTGTAACTTAAGGTTTTGCCTAGAAGGATTCTCTATGTTTTGAATCTATTTACCCTGTAAGGTATTTACCATCCTGATTTTACAGAGGTGATTCTTTTTTACTTTTTACTTCTATTAAAATCCTTCTTTTCAGAAACTGAATGCTTTTTCATTGTTCTTAAGATCCCAGGGTTTGGGTCTGTGGTCACCTATGCAAATTGGTGAGGATTTTTACCAAACCTTCCCCAGGAAGTGGGCTGCAAGGGATGGGAGGATTTTGGGGGGAAAGATGTTTCCAGACAACGCTTTCCTAATAAATAAACCCAGATAAAATGTTTGGTGGTGGCAGTGGAAGTCCAAGGGCAAAGGGTAAAATAGTTTGTACCTTGGGGAAGTTTTAACTTAAGTTGGTAAAAGTAAACTTAGGAGGTTTTCATGCAGGTCCCCACATCTGTACCCTAGAGTTCAGAGTGGGGAAGGAACCTTGACATACGCTTTGCTCTTAAACTGTATAATTGTAGTTGAAACATGATTTTGATCTTTGAAGAAGGTGTAGCATCTGAAGCACCTAAAGTCTTGGGGTACACTAATTCAGCCCTATCTCTGCATCTAGTTTTAAATGTATCAATGGAGCATATGGGTGGTCTTTGGTTTGTTCTTTCAGAATTAAATCAAAGCAAAAAAGTTCCACCACTTTTTTGTTACCAGGGAATTTGATGCTTGCACAGCACTGAAAAGCTATACAGTAGTAATGATGCAGCCTGAAATATGATATCTATCTCCAAGTGCTTGAAATTTTGCTGCTAAAAATGGACTTTCATTGAGCAGAAATTGTTCTGTTGGAAATGTCATTTATTACATTTCTCAATGGGAAATTTTGAAACAAAATCATTTAAACTTGAAATTGTCACTTAGTTATAGAAACCTCTGCACCCAATCCCGCAAAAAGGAGTTTAAACTTTTTCCCCCCTTCCCCCGTCTATGCCCCTTTCTTCTTTTTATGCCCCTGAATGCAATGGAATAAATGTCTAGGTTGCTTTCTATTTTTCCTTTTTCTGCTCTGTAACTTTTCCAAAAAGGAAAAAGGAAACACTAACTCTGTAGGTTGAGGAAGTTTTTAAAAGTTCCAGAAGGCAAGATTAGAGTTTTATTTTTCCTTTTGCCCTCTAACTTTTCCAGAGTTGAAGATGGCTGAAAAGTTACAGAATGGAAAATGGGGAAAGGAAGGAAGGAAAAAAAGAAATCAAAACCAAAAAACCCTCACCTTGGATATTATTTATTTGATTGCACTCAGTGAAAAAAAGAGGAAAGAATGGGGGAATAAAGAAAAAATTTAATTGTTTTGAAAAAATATTTCATGAAAATTAAAAAGTAATTGTTACTTTTCAAACAATTTCAAAATTTTTCATGATTTTTTCTCCCATTTTTCTACCAGTTCTAATGAAACCTCCTCTCAATGAAGCTCTGTCCCAGCATAAGGTATAATCATAAGGAAATACTCTGAAGTCAGCCTTGGATGACTCAGATTAACCACCTTATTGGGAAAAGAAGCCCAGAGAAACATCCACTCGAGAAACACTTGTGACATGATTGGTGTATATACATATACACATATACACTTATTCCTTCATGGAATTATTACACTCCATAAATCTCAAGGGTTAGCAGTTTTCATATTCCACTCAAACTATTTTATTTTAAAGGCATACTTAATCTGTAATACAAAAATATTGTATTCAAATCAATTGCTAAAATAATTTGGGATTTAAGGAGTTCACTTCTTAGAATATTCAAACTATTAAAACAACAACATTCTACACCAGATTAAATTAAACTGAACATGTTATCGCACTTGAATCTTTTTGGACAGACAATGTTATTGCCAGACAAACTATAATTCTGGACCAGGCTATTTAGTGGCTAAGTGTGCTTAACATGTCTACTGACTAATCAAGTGTAGACTGAAGTAGAGGGTTTCCTAGATCAGAATCAGTTCATAAATTCTCAGATTTTTACGGCTAGAAGGGATCACTGTGATTCTCTAATCTGACCTTCTGAATGCAAGTCATAGTATTTCACCCAATAATTCCAGCATCAAGCCAATAAACAACATTATGCACCTTCAAAGAAAATAAGAGTATCCAAATGATATAACTGACAGATTTTTTTTGGTTAGACAGGTTAGAAAGATTGATTTGAAATCAACATAGTGGAGAAATTGATGTAACTACATAAAAAGTAAATTTTGGTGGCTGAGCCATAATGATGGTCTGCTATTAAGGAAATTATTAATTAAACCAAGAGACATTATAAGACGTTATAAGAAAAGTCTGAAGTTAGGGGATAATAGCAAGATTAAATTTACCCAGATGTAGTCTGGAACACTCTTAATAGGAATGCAAGATAAATTGCTGGGGTAACATATGAGAGATAGTTAACTTGCTTTGTCTTTTGTGCTAAGTAGCTCAGTATATATTGTGGCTTTCAAGTAAGTAGAAATACAACATGTGTACACTTCAAAAATCTCTTGCCTCCTGCGACATATGAAACTGTCATTCGTATGGTTCATCCTGAAAGGATTTTAAAAAAAATATTCTGTTCCTCCTAATCACCTCAAACACATCATAGAACTAGACCAAAGCTTCATGTTTTGTGATCCTACATATAAAGACTTACAGATTCACATCTTACATTATTTTTTCAAATTCTAAATATGTGATTTGCATTCTCAAGATGGTCAAAGGAAGAGCTGTAAATCAAAGGGTCGATCCTGCAAACCACATGCAAGCATAACTCCCATTGAACTCAGGGAGAGACCTGCCTATGTAAAGTCTGCAAGACTGGCCACCAGCAGAGCACAGTACAGATGTCCTTGTACCCCATGGGCCTCATTCAAAGCTCAATATCAAAGGGAGTCTTTCAATTGACTTCAGTGGGCTTTGGATCAAGCCCTTTATATATAAACAGAACACAAAATACAAAAAATGATGTTAAATTAACAATATTCAACATACAGGAAACAAATCAACGACATAACACAGCCTTCTAAATTATAGTGCATCATAAAGACAAGACAGGTAAGCTAATATTTTCTACTGAAGGAGAAAGAGACAAGCTTTTGAGTTTACACAGAGCTCTTTCTTCAAGTCACCTGAAGAAGAGCTCTGTGTAAGCTTAAAAGCTTGTTTCTTTCACCAACAGAAGTTGGTTCAATAAAAAATAAAAACAACGAGCAGTCCTTGTGGCACCTTAGAGACTAACAAATTTATTTGGGTATAAGCTTTCATGGGCTAAAACCCACTTCATCAGATGCATGGAGTGGAACATACATTAGGAAGGTATACACAGCATATGAAAAGATGAGAGTTGCCTTATCAGCGGGGGAGGGGGGTCAGTGCTAACAAGCCAATTCAATTAAGATGGAAGTGGGCTATTCTCAACAGTTGATAAGAAGGGGTGGAAATTACTTTTGTAGATAGCACTGACACCCCACTTGGTAAGGCAACTCCCATCTTTTCATATGCTGTGTATTTATACCTCCCTACTATATATTCCACTCCATGCATTTGATGAAGTGGGTTTTATCCCACAAAAGTTTATGCCTAAATAAATGTTTTAGTCTCTAAGGTGCCACAAGGACTCCTCGTTGTTTTTGCTGATACAGACTAACACGGCTACCACTCTGAAACCAATAAAAAAAATAGTACCTCACCCTCCTTGTCTTTCTAATATCCTGGGACCAACACTGCAAAGTGCAACATGGCTGTTATACTGTATATCTTAACGTTATATTACATATATACACAAAGAGATACAGAGATAGAGGTACAGTAGAAGCTCAGAGTTATGAACACCTCGGAAATGGAGGTTGTTCGTAACTCTGAACAAAACGTTATGGTTGTTCTTTCAAAAGTTTACCACTGAACACTGACTTAATACAGCTTTGAATCTTTACGATGCAGAAGAAAAATGCTGCTTTTAACCATCTTAATTTAAATAAAACAAATAAAAACAGTTTCCTTTCCTTCTCACATTTTTTTTTTAAACTTTTTCTCTCATTTTAGTAGTTTAACGCTGTACTGTATTTGCTTTTTTCTCTCTCTCTCTGCTGCTGCCTGATTGTGAACTTCCAGTTCCAAATGAGGTGTGTGGTTGACTGGTTAGTTTGTAACTCTGGAGTTCTAAACTCTGAGGTTCTACTGGAGAGAGAGAGAGAGAGTATACACACACTGAGAACCCAGAGCATAGAATGGGTGAATTTAATAAACCTAGATAATTAAACAAAGCAAAGCAATTAATAGATTTGAAGACCAGTAAGGATTTTTGTAATTATCTAGTCTGGCTTCCTGCATCGCACTGGCCACAGAATTTCCCTGATAATTTCTGCATCAAGCTCAATGTCTCGTGATTAAACTACAACATATCTTTTGGAGAGACATCCAGCCTTGATTCAAAGGTTTCAAGTGATGGCAAATCCACCTCATCCATTGGTACGTTGTTCCAATGGTTAACTACCCTTCATGCTAAAAATTTGCATTGAATTTGTGTAGTTTCAACTTACAGCCCCTGGAGCTTGTTATGGCTATCTGCTAGATTAACGAGTTATTTAACAACAGAATTTTTCTCTGTGTACATGCCTATAGATCATAAAATCACCTCATTGTTAATGTTGACTGTGTTAATTTCAGAAGTTCAAGTATATCATTCTGCCTCTTTTTAAATATTCAAAGGAACCAAATTATATTTTAGTTCCATATTTTGTTAGCCCAAAGCCATATTTCTGTTTTAGGAACATGAAAATTGCTAAATAAAGGACTCATTTATACCCATTTAGTCCCACGGCAATCATTTTGGATGCAAGCCAGTCATAGAAACCAGAATGTGGGTCATTGTGTCTTAAACTAATAAGTTGCCATGATTTAATACTTGAAATTTGGTATGTAGATACTATGGTTGTAGGTATATTAGAAACATCTAAAAATAAATAAGTTAAAATAGAAAATGCTTCAACAGTTTTGTTTGAAAAAATGTAAAAAATACAATTTTAAAATATTTCTTTAGTTAAGAGCTCCAAAGACAAATATCCACCCAAATAAACTTTAACAGAAAAATTATACATACCTGAATATTGTGTTTTTAATATAATATAATAGAACCCATTAATTTTTCCTTAAATCAAGACCTTATCTCTTTACTGAAAATAAGAAATACACTTCAACACAAACTACTAGTGAAAGAAATTAGCACAAATGTTATTACAGACTTAAAGAAGCCAGGCTAGAGGAAATCATCATTACCCCTGTATTTTATATATAGCAGTATTTGTTGAATATTAAAATATTTAGATGTTAAATTTCCTTTTTCCTCAAAGGCATCAAACAGTAATATATATGCAAAATATGCAAACAAAAATAGATTCACCAACAGATCAGAATTCCAAACCCTCATTAACATCAGGACAAACAAAACTCCATGTTCCATTCCTTTCTACTTCATTTGTAATTTGCGCACGGTGACTATCATCAGGCAGAACTCCAGAGTTCATGAAAAAACTAAAGTTATCTTTTTCTCCTTCATATTTGTGTGTGTTTGTTTACAATAAATACAATGAAAAGTGTGGGGGGTGTAATTTGAGAAAGCAAGAGACTCTGGAGGTAAAGCCCTGCATGGATACAAAAATGTGGATCCACGTCCGCTTCGCATCTGCCAGGATCAACCCATGATCCAACCCGCCATCCACTAGCCATCTTTTACCTGTATCTGCATCTATATCCTCACGCACAGCAGCAGCAAGCCATCTCACAAGGACTAGCGACAGGGGGAGGGGGTCTTGCAGGGAAGAGGCAGTGAAATGGGGACTGGGGGTAAGGGGCAATGTGGGGGCAGGGTCTCGAGGAGAAGGGATGGCACGGAGCGGGGCTGGGGGGAAAGGGGCACTGCATCACGTGCTGCTCCCGGGGGCTCTCAAGCGACGGCACACAGCAGCAGCAGTGCATGTTGCATCACAGTGAGGCGGAGGGGTAGGGCACCAAGGCACCACGCATTCCAATCCCCGTGGCCGAGAATGGGCCCTGCTGCCCAGCAGCCGGTGGACCAGGCTTGGGACTGGGAAAAAGGAAGCTTACAAGAAGTGGAAGGTTGGACATATGACCAGGAAAGAGTATAAAAATATTGCTCGGGCATGTAGGAACGAAATCAGGAGGGCCAAATCGCACCTGGAGCTGCAGCTAGTAAGAGATGTCAAGGGTAACAAGAAGGGTTTCGTCAGGTATGTTGGCAACAAGAAGAAAGCCAAGGAAAGTGTGGGCCCCTTACTGAATGAGGGAGGCAACCTAGTGACAGAGGATGTGGAAAAAGCTAATGTACTCAATGCTTTTTTTGCCTCTGTCTTCACTAACAAGGTCAGCTCCCAGACTGCTGCGCTGGGCATCACAACATGGGGAGTAGATGGCCAGCCCTCTGTGGAGAAAGAGGTGGTTAGGGACTATTTAGAAAAGCTGGACATGCACAAGTCCATGGGGCCGGACGAGTTGCATCCGAGAGTGCTAAAGGAATTGGCGGCTGTCATTGCAGAGCCATTGGCCATTATCTTTGAAAACTCGTGGCGAACGGGGGAAGTCCCAGATGACTGGAAAAAGGCTAATGTAGTGCCAATCTTTAAAAAAGGGAAGAAGGAGGATCCTGGGAACTACAGGCCAGTCAGCCTCACCTCAGTCCCTGGAAAAATCATGGAGCAGGTCCTCAAAGAATCAATCCTGAAGCACTTACATGAGAGGAAAGTGATCAGGAACAGTCAGCATGGATTCACCAAGGGAAGGTCATGCCTGACTAATCTAATCACCTTCTATGATGAGATTACTGGTTCTGTGGATGAAGGGAGAGCAGTGGATGTATTGTTTCTTGACTTTAGCAAAGCTTTTGACACGGTCTCCCACAGTATTCTTGTCAGCAAGTTAAAGAAGTACAGGCTGGATAAATGCACTATAAGGTGGGTAGAAAGTTGGCTAAATTGTCGGGCTCAATGGGTAGTGACCAATGGCTCCATGTCTAGTTGGCAGCCAGTGTCAAATGGAGTGCCCCAGGGGTCGGTCCTGGGGCCGGTTTTGTTCAATATCTTCATAAATGATCTGGAGGATGGTGTGGATTGCACTCTCAGCAACTGGGAGGAGTGGTAGATACGCTGGAGGGCAGGGATAGGATACAGAGGGACCTAGACAAATTGGAGGATTGGGCCAAAAGAAATCTGATGAGGTTCAATAAGGATAAGTGCAGGGTCCTGCACTTAGGACGGAAGAACCCAATGCACCGCTACAGACTAGGGACCGAATGGCTAGGCAGCAGTCCTGTGGACCTAGGGGTGACAGTGGACGAGAAGCTGGATATGAGTCAGCAGTGTGCCCTTCTTGCCAAGAAGGCCAATGGCATTTTGGGATGTATAAGTAGGGGCATAACGAGCAGATCGAGGGACGTGATCGTTCCCCTCTATTCGACATTGGTGAGGCCTCATCTGGAGTACTGTGTCCAGTTTGGGGCCCCACACTACAAGAAGGATGTGGATAAATTGGAGAGAGTCCAGCGAAGGGCAACAAAAAAGATTAGGGGTCTGGAACACATGACTTATGAGGAGAGGCTGAGGGAACTGGGATTGTTTTGTCTGCAGAAGAGAAGAAGGAGGGGGGATTTGATAGCTGCTTTCAACTACCTGAGAGGTGGTTCCAGAGAGGATGGTTCTAGACTATTCTCAGTGGTAGAAGAGGACAGGACAAGGAGTAATGGTCTCAAGTTGCAGTAGGGGAGGTTTAGGTTGGATATTAGGAAAAACTTTTTCACTAGGAGGGTGGTGAAACACTGGAATGCGTTACCTAGGGAGGTGGTAGAATCTGCTTCCTTAGAAGTTTTTAAGGTCAGGCTTGACAAAGCCCTGGCTGGGATGATTTAATTGGGGATTAGTCCTGCTTTGAGCAGGGGGTTGGACTAGATGACCTCCTGAGGTCCCTTCCAACCCTGATATTCTATGATTCATGGCCAGTGCTGCCAGGCTGGGCCATGGTGCAGATGCTGGTGCTGCCCGAGGGGCCGAGCTTCTGGATAGGAAGCAGCATGGCGAGCAGGTGCTGGAGAGCCCTGACTCCAACCTGCCGCCCAGCCCCAGCCACTGGCTGCTGGTCTCGGGCCCCGAGCGTGCTGTGCCTCACCCCCTGGCTTGCCTGAGCCAGATGCTGTGGGCCAGGTGCCACCAATGAGTAGATCCATGCGCGATTGTATATGCATCTGATCCACTATCTGCAAAAATGGTCCACCAATATAAAACGGATATCCGCGGATTTGCAGGGCTCTATCTGGACAAGAACCATAGTCCCAAAGTATATGGCACAATCCAGCACACCAACACCATAGTGGCTGCTCTCCCTGCTTTTTGTTGGTATACAACCACCTCTTGCTGATGCTTTTCCCACTGATCTCCTACCACTCTCCAAAGCATATTTTGCTCATTCTTCTTGCTTGTGGTCTCTTGGTCTGCATCCACAAGAGTGGTATTGTTCTTTTAGGGCTCAATCCAGTGCCCACTGGCTTCAATAGGTATTGCGTTAGGCCCTTAAACTCTAATCCACAGGTGTTTAACCAACACTTTGACAGAAATATTTAACCCCTTGCACAGTTGTTTTGATTTTCTTATACTATACCCCAATATAAAAATTCATTGTAAACAGGGGCACTTAGTGTGAGATATGTGTTCAGCACCAATCAGTGACAAAACCTTAATCAATGGCACTCTGTAAAGACCCAAGGACCCATCCACGTTGATGGATTCTTTTGCAGTATTGGGCCGTGGGTCATTATTATAGGTAAAATGACCATTCATGACTGAGAACATGACCACTATTTCAGGGGACAAAGTATTACCAAAAATAGTGAACATTTTGCATAGGCACCAATTCAGTTAGATGCTGTCACACATACTTCCAGGTAAATCACTGTGGGTTTGGCCCATCTTCTGTACATTGCCACAAATTACTTTTCCTTTACATTGATAAAAAGATAATAACTATGTTTGAGAAAAATGGCATGTATTAGTCACTTCTTTTTAAAGTGTGCAACTGACTGCCGGTGTAGAAACTTACACAATAGAAACAAAATGTGTGTTTACTTTATTTCGGGTTGTTGTTTGTAAGGAAGTATCTAATAGATTAAGACGAGATTGAATGGTAAAATATTCAGGAAACCTTGATTCCAATCTAAACTATATTTTTTGTGAGGTTAGGCCTCTATCCAAATCATCAATTTGCTGTGGTCTTCATGCTTTCCAGAGTCATTCCCAGAAGACTTTGGTAGTTATGAAGTATTCTGTTTGAAAGGTGTGACATTTTCCATTTGTTTTTTGTTTGAATAAACTAGATATGGGGGGCAGGGGAACTACAGCACATAAAGAAGAAAATGAGGAAGTGGTTCTTTAAGAAATTAACAATGCCAGGAGATAAATTTCCAACTGCAAGAACAGCAGATTGAAGGGAACTGGCTGCAGAATGTTAAGGCAAACTATGGCAAATTAGTTTAAAATCGTAATTAATCACCTTTTGTTGCTTTTCAGAGGTACACTGAGTACTTTGTGGGAAGTCCCTCCTTCCCTCTATTTCATTGCTGGGTTATAAGATTGAAGCTTTTGTATGTGGCCTCATAACAAGTAAATTTAAAAAAAAAACACGATTAACTTTCCAAGAATTTCAGTTCATTAACAGATGCAATGGAACATTTTTGTATTTTGAAAAAACGTGGACAGTTTTTGTCCCTTCTTCATTGTTCTGTTTTTCTGATCCCATGTATCTCAGTAGAACCTGATTTTAAATCTAATGCCACAGGGACTGCATACATCTCTTCGGAGGTGCACTAATGGAATATCAGCATTCAAAAATCTGTCCGCCATCCAGGAACTCCACTGCCTTGCATCTTGTATAGTCATTTACAGTACTGAAGACTGTGTGTAAAATGCCACAGTTCTGATTGTGTAGCCTTTGACACGCACTTTGCACTTGCATAAATGATTATACAAGATCCCAGGCACTGGAAAATCAGATCCCTGTTCTCAGCTCTCTGCCATTCTCTAAAGTATCACCAAAAGACTGTCAAGGTTGGTCAGGTAACATCTTTTATTGGACCAGCTTCTGTGGATGAGAGAGACAAGTTTTGGAGCTTACACAGAGCTCTTCTTTAGGATTACCTCACCCACCTTGTCTCTCTAATATCCTGGGACCAATATGGATTCAACAATACTGCATACATCAGACGATTGTTTAACTCAAGACAGGTTGTTTAACACTCAGGCCATTTCAAAGTAGATGAGAGAAGTATGTAAACATGAAGGCAGAAGAGTAGCTTGTTTCTCATAAGTTACCCAATAATTGACAGCACCCATATGAACTAATGGACAGATTCTGCATGGGCCAAAAATGGTGTTGGTGTCAGCAGAAGATGAGGTGACAGCCTCCCAATTATTCAGGTCACCAGTGCTGAAAGAACATAATTCTGAACAAATTGGCTAATGCACCCTTGATTTTGAAGTCACGGATTGGGCAGAATGAGTCTCACCCACTGCCATCTACCCTATCCTCCCACATCTCGTCCTTTTCTCTTTACATTCAAGGCACTCACTTGGGGACCCTGAGCAGGACAGTGCATCCATCTATCCAGTGCAGACTCAGATTGGGATTTCTATCCCTGTAGTGCAAACGCAAAGAGGTGTATTTTATACATGGAAATAAAAAATAAAAATAAATCAATCCAGCTGCATTTCTACAGTGATCTCATGGGCAAATTAGAAAATTTCCTGTTGATTGTAAAAAGAAAAGGAGTACTTGTGGCACCTTAGAGACTAACCAATTTATTTGAGCATAAGCTTTCGTGACCTACAGCTCACTTCATCGGATGCAGGTTTGTAGGATTTCTGAGAACCTGAAAATGTTTTATTTTCCCCACCCTCCCTAACAGCTTTTTTTCCTCCAGTCCCAGTGTTATTTTCAGTTTCTTAGACACTACACACACAGCTGGGATGGACCCAAACCAAATCAATACTTGAACTCCAGATCTGAATACCTCCCACCACAACCTTGTGAAAGCGTTGATGCAGATCTGTGCTGTGCAACTGAAGCCCATCTAAACACACAAACTCTCTGAGTGAAATTTTGCTAATTATCTAGGTGATTCCATTGATTTCAAAGGAGCTACATTTCCATTATTGGCCTTCACAGGAGATTTTTCTCAGCATATGTTACTTGAATCTTCCTTTAAAAATCTGCAAAAAACTAAAGTAGGCTTTCGAGCAGCAACAAATGCTACACTAGATGGAACTACAAAACACCCTGCTAGTCACTCTCACAGGTATCTCTGTCTCTCAGGTTAGCAGCTAGCCTAAGAAAATCTAATAGGTTTTCTGAGCTGAAGTAGTCTGTCAACACCAGGAATGAATAAATGCCGAATCAGAGATTTGAGACCACATGCCATCAAAAGACATATAAAGTAGCTTCTTCAGATTCTATACTTTTTACAGAGTCTAATCAGAAAAGAAGCCTACATCCCTCAGAGCCTCATCTTTCTTCTGGTGTCACTTCTTTTGCACTACAGAAGGCCCCAGTGCACACAATACAACCTTTGCTGGTTCCACTTGGTTTTTCAGGTTCTAGATGCCATCTTGGATAGAAACAAACTCATTTATTCCTATTTCTCTCCTTCCTTTCCTTCCCCTTCCCCCCACCACCCCTAGAATATTCTATCCATTATACCTTGAATTGTTCTTTTACAGATGGGTTTTCTAATTCAAACACTTGAGATAGGCATAGCTCCTCCTCCCCAAATCACAGCTCCCTGTGCATCTTTACTGTGTACCTGAAAAGCACAGGTAAACAAGACAGTCCTAATACTGTTTATTATATTCACAGTATGTTGGATTGTTTCAGTTAGAAAAACCCATATGTAAGAGGAACAATGTAAAATAAAAATATTTAAATATACATCACCAATATCTTTGGTAAAATGGAAATATTAAAAAATGTCCAGTGCTGCTGGGAGCAAGCCTGCCAGCCCTGATAGACAGATTCACACTCACTCCAGCTTGAGCTGGTATGCTAAAGGTGTCAGTGTGGACATTGTGGCTTGGGCAGCAGCTCATGTTCTCAAGCCCACCAGTTCCCCTGGGTCTGAGCGGAGATGGCTAGCCTGAGACTCTGCTAAAGCCAGAATGCCCATCAAGCCATTTTTAGCACACCTGCTCAAGCTGAGCTAGCGGGAGTCTGTCTTGTCTGGGCTGGGCTGCTCATTCCCAGCTGAAGTGTAGACATACGCTAAGGGACTTGAGACAATGTGGTGGTTATTTTTAGTTTTTGCAATTGTCTCAGCTTGAGACAGTGAAATGAGCCTGGCCCGATACAGCCACTCAATTGTTTTGCTGTCATGCAGTAGCACAGTGCTGTCACCGTATCAGGGTTGCAAATACTGCAAGGGGCTGTTTAAACTTTTCACTGGCATTTTCAAAAGCACGGCAACATTTCTTTCCTTTTGATCTTTTTACAGAGAATGCCTCAGCAAACCCAGGGTCACATTACAGGTGATTTCAGTACAGATGCCTTAAGGCTAGGAGTGATGAAGGAAGTCCTTTTCCCTGTGCCTAGCCATGCAGGAAGCAGCCATAATAATTCAGCAGTAGAGAGCAATAGGTGGAGCTCACTAAAGTTGTCAGTTACATTAGTGGCTCAAGATGTGGCATATGTGGGTGAGGCAAGGTCATAGCCATGGCTTTGCGATGCCCATATACATCAGGCTGCTCCCCTCAATATTTTAAAACTCAAAAATATTTCTAAAGTAGTTTTTCTGTAAAATCTGTGACAGATACACAATGCAGGGTAATGTGGTTTTGTGTTAGGCCTGTCCCTAGGATGACCATCATACATTGCTCACTTCACCACTTGTATAGAATGAAGCCATCCCAAACTCATGGTGAGAAATCCTTTATACTGTAATATAATGCACAGGCTCTGACTTTTGTTTTTGCCAGTGGGTGCTTCTCTCTGCCCCCTCCCTCCCAAGCAAATGGCAGGCGGGGCCTCGGGGCGGGGGAAGGAGACCGAGCAGGGGCAGGGCCTTGGAGCAGGCACCAAGGCCCACAAAAGATTAATCCAGCCATGCCGGTGCTGAGCACCCCTTTTTTTTTTTCAGTGGGTGCTTGAACCACGGAGTATTCACAGAGTCTGGGCCTATGATATGTTGCTCTCCATAGAAAATGAACGGGGGGGGGGAGCTCATTTTAGAGTGTTTTTTTATATAGTCGACACCAAGCCATATGTGTAAGGAACTTCCCTCGGGAGAGTTAAGTTTCGCAGAAGAGGAACTGTTAGTTTTGGAAACATTCCTTTCAGAGAGCTCCATTAGACCATTCATTGAAGAGGAGGGCATTTTAAGTCATTGGTACTATACATTGCTTCTCCATACAAGTCACAGAACCCTAAAATAGAATGTAATTAGTACAGAAAATAAAATGCCAACAGCTGATTAGTGTAATGAGGCCACTAAAATATTCAGAGCTAATTAGTACAAACTCTAGTAGATGGCAATAAGAATATGCTGTCAAATAGTAGGAAGAGGCACAGTTGGTTAAACTTAACTTGCTTTCTTTTTTCTAAGCTCCAAAGCAGGCAACATGAAATGCAAACGTTTGAATGTAACCTGCACTGATATCTACAAAAGCAGGTTCCAACCCTGCATTTCTTAGTCATGAAACTCTTCATTGAAATCTGACCTTTCTTCTCTTTATTTTGCAACCCTCGCCATACTCAGTCATAGGCTGTGACCCAAGGACCTCTTGATGCCAAGTGGCAGAGAGTACAGGGATCCCTTGGGTTCACTAAAAGGGGTCATGTAAGGTATCTAATGAAAGCATGTGTCACATTGGTTTTCATAGTCATTGCAAAATTCATATATGGAAAATGTGTGCACATTATGGATATATGCTGAAAATGTTCTAAGCCATGTAGTTAGAAGACAGGTCATTCAAAGGTAGCATGGCTTGAGACAAACTTCTCCAGATAGGAAGTAAGACCATTGTACACCTTCCAGTAGGAGTCTATTAGCATACTGAGTCAAATGCTAATGAAGAGCTAGCGGAGACTTCAGAAGGAAATTAATAGGGGGAGATGGGGTAACCCTGTTTTCAGATGAAAATCGAAGGTCTAGTCTATCTGGGAGTCCAGAAAGACACCCTGGTATCCTGCAATCTGTAAAGACAAGTGTCCAGTGGGCTTGATCTTATGAAAGTGGGATCTCAGCCATCTTGGCTGAAAACACTGGAAAAAGGACTTGGGGTAAGCTGTCCCATAGGAAACAGAGGAATGTCTTGTGAGTTAAGCTTAAGCTCTAGAAAGCAAGTTATTTTGTTTTTTCTGTAACTATTTGTTTCCAATATTCTTTGAAACTCTGTTCTTTTATAATAAATTTATTCTTGATTTCACTATAAATATACCTAAGTACTGTGTGTTAAGCAGAATGGTGATCCTGAGTTAATACTAAACCAGTGTGTAATATTCCTTTGGGAGTAGCAAATCTAAGAGTTCTGTGCGTGTTCAGTGGAACAAGGGTTGGGCACTTCAGAAGGGCACTCTGAGGACTTGGGAGTTGGAGTGTGCCTATCATTAACCTGTACAGAGTGAGGCCTGGAAGGCAGTGCTTGTATTACCAAAGGCTGGTGGAGTCAGGGAGCTGATCCACAGCAGGCACAGACAAGACTTCCTCATGCTGAGGTCAGGGAGTAGCAAGGTGCCTCACAACCCTGGCTTCCCCTGGGAAGCATCACATAGCTTCCTGAGGGAGATACACACTAAGGCCCATTTAATCTACATAAGAATGGGCATACTGGGTCAGTCCAATGGTCCATCTAGCCCAGTATCCTGTCTTCCAACAGTGGCCAGTGCCAGATAATTCAGAGGGAATAAAAAGAACAGGGCAATTATCGAGTGACCCTTCCCCTATTGTCCACTCCCAGCTTCCAGTAGTCAGAGGTTTAGGGACACCCAGAGCATAAGGTTGCACCCGTTACTGTCCTGGATAATAGCCATTGGTGAACCTATCTTCCATGAATTTACCTAAATCTTTTTTGAACCCAGTTATGTTTTTGACCTTCACAACATCCAGTGGCAAAGAGTTCCACGGATTGACTGTTCATTGTGCAAAGTAGTACTTTCTTATATTTGTTTTAAAACTGTTGCCTATTAATTTCATTGGGTGACCCCTGGTTCTTGTGGTATGTGAAGAGTTAAATACCACTTCCCTATTCACTTTCTCCAGAATATCTTCCAAAGTCATGTAAAGGGGTCTTAATATAAATGAGTATCAGTCACTTAATTTTTTATAAGAGCCCAAGGGGATAGCCATCATGCAATCTTACTACAGTGAGCCTCAGAATCAGTAAAATCATATAAGGTTGAAAGTAAAACATTGTCTGCTACTATAAGCACTCAATTTCAGTTCTTTTTACAAATGACAACACGTAACATCAGAGATCAAATACTTATACCAGGCAATTGTCCAGCCTATTCTAATGGAATAAGATAGTTTATTCCACCTGTTTAGGGCTGCATTCACAACAGCCTACTTCCCACAGTCACTTTTGGTTCTCTAGGCACTTTAAAATTAATAGACTGGGCTAAACAAAGGGCATATTTGTGGTCTGCATTGCATAAAGCTGAACAAAGTTGCTGATGCCACACTGGTGCATGACTGCAATATGATGTGATAAACTAATTATGCTGCTCTCACTTGGCCAGAATCGGACAATAAAATGTATAGCAGAGGTTGCAATGACAGGTCCAGAGTTTACAACAGAGGTGGCCAAACTATGGCCCACGGGCCACATCTGGCCTGCGGGACTCTTCTGCCTGGCCCCTGAGCTCCTGGCCCGGGAGGCTCGCCCCCGGCCCTTCCCCCGCAGCCTCAGCTCACTGCGCCGCTGGCACGATGCTCTGGGCGGCTGGGCTGCGAGCTCCTGCGGCCGGCCTGACCCTGTGCTCTGTGCTGCATGGTGGCACGGTAAGGGGGAATGGGGGTTGGGTAGAGGGCAGGGGAGTTCGGGGTGGTGATCGGGGGTAGGGGGGTGGATAGGGGGCAGGGCAGTCAGAGGGCGGGGAACAGGGGACTTGAATAGGGACAGGGGTCCCAGGGGGCAGTCAGGAAGGGGGGGTTGGATGGGGCCATGGGGGGAAGTCAGGGGCAGGGATTCCTGGGGCAGTCAGGGAGAAGGGGTGGTTGGATGGGGCAGGGGTCCCAGGGGGGCAGTCAGGAATGAGAGGAGGGGTTGGATGGGGCAGTGGGGGCAGTCAGGGGTGAGGGGTCCAGGGGCGGTCAGGGAGCAGGGGGGTGGTGGATGGGGCAGGAGTCCCGGAGGGGCCGTCAGGGGGCGAGAAGCGTGGGGGTCAGATAGGGGGCAGGGAGCGGGCCAGACCTGGCTGTTTTGGAAGGCACAGCCTTCCTTAACCAGCCCTCCATATAATTTTGCAACCCAATGTGGCCCTCAGGCCAAAAAGTTTGCCCACCCCTGGTTTACAAGATAGTTTAAACTTGCACATTTTATTAAATAATAAAAAAAGTTTATCTGCAGAGTTTTACCTCCCAACCTGGGTGGAGATTGGGGGGGGGGTTAAGGGGCACCTTACATGGTCCAAAGCTGATGGCCCCACCTCTCCATGGGGCTCCGCTCTGCCAGCCACCCCATGAGCTGCTCTAGGCACCCAACAAACTGCTCTGCTCCACCAGCCTGTCCACAAGGCACTCCAGCTGTCCCACAAACTGCTCCACCATATATCTTCAGGCTCCCCCACTACTTAACACAACACTCAGTGATTTCAGCTCTTAGTAAGATTAGCTCTTTTGTGATTTCAGCTTGTAGTAGGGGAGCCTCAGTCCTGGTGCACCATTAGCCCGAAGTGAATTCAGCTCAGCAGCCTGTAACTAGACTCCTAATGGAATCAAAATTAGCTCTGATATTCCACAGAGGAGAGAGGAGGAAGTGCAATTAGCATGTAAGGCCCTCACCAAGGGGCCCATGCCACTAAATATTAATACCTATCCCCAACCTCTCTCCATTCACAGAGTTTTGGAACCCATGTCCCTTGCCTAGTGAGTGCTACTTAGTTGATGGCGAGTCCCTCCATCATAACAAAAGGCCACGTACAGTTCCACTGTCCTTGATTCACATAATCAGGGTAATAACAATTTATTCTTCCTGCCCGAATAACAGAGACACTGGGGATCCCACAGCAGCCAAAGTGACCATTTGGGCAGCTATGG
This sequence comes from Lepidochelys kempii, assembly GCF_965140285.1. Lineage (NCBI taxonomy): Eukaryota > Metazoa > Chordata > Testudines > Cheloniidae > Lepidochelys > Lepidochelys kempii. The sequence goes on from NC_136382.1 coordinate 65,349,031, forward strand.
CCTCATTCTAGGTGGGGTGGGTGTGCCTATGCAAATGAGATCGGCCCCTGAAGTTCTTTTCCCACAACTTGCCACAACTCACCACCAAATATCAGGGTGGAGCTTATCCTGACTCTGCTTACATCTTCAATCTCTGTAGTACAAGACGAGATGCATATCAGTACAGAATATTATAAATGCCTAGCCCAGGATGAGTAAGCAAGGAGGTGAAAAAGAAAGAATCAAGGCAATGCTACTGTATATTGTTAAGACATATATCCAGAATGAACTTTGTGTCTGCTATAACAACTGGTGATCTAGATGATGAATTAATGTCCAAGATGTTTCTCTAATCACCTAAGGAAGCTCCACTTATTGTAAGTATTTAAGTAAAGTATACTAATTATTATATATACACATGTGCATATGCACACATATTTAGACCCAGTTTTTCAAAACAGTGCCCCCCTGTTCAGAAGCAAATTTTACCCACAACTAACACCTGCATTTTTGAACCCATAACTGAAATGCAGGCACAAAACTGACTGAGGGTCTAGCTAGACACACAAGTAATAAGATTTGTGCACATCACTCACCTTGGTAATACAAATGTTGTGGGCACATATTGAACCTAGAATTAAAAATGTAATATAAAACATACTATCTAGCTATATTTGTGTGTGTGTGCGTCTTCTAGTCCTTCTTCCTTGGCACTCCAACTCTAGGCTAGCTGCTGCTTCTACTGTCCCATTGCCACACAGATTTACATTAATACTGTTCAAATGTATTGTTTGCCCAGTATAGCCAAGTATCTGGCATAATAACTCCTGATATAGGAGTAGAGAATTGTAATGTGGGCATTCAGTTTTTAGAATGTTCACCATAATTGTTTAACGTTGCTGCCTCTTTTGCGCTGTGCCCGTTCCCCCCCGGCGTTGGCTGAGTACGGGCCGGTACTGGTGGCCACCTTTTACCGGTATGTTGTACTGACCCATACCAGCCCGCTTTCACCCCTGCCAGGAGTGAGCCTGAGAGGCCAGAAACACTGCCTGGATGGTCAGACTTAGTAGACTTAGAAGCATGCCGGATCTAGAGATTGGGTCCAAACACTGCAGCCTAATGAGTATCCAGCCAGGGGATCTTGACCAGTCCGTGACACTACATGACCAATTTAAAAACACTGAGCCTTGGTCTACACTAGGAGTTGAGGTCGAATTTAGCAGCATTAAATCGATTTAACCTTGCACCCGTTCACAAGATGAAGCCCTTTTTTTCAACTTAAAGGGCTCTTAAAATCGATTTCCTTACTCCACCCCCGACAAGGGGATTAGCACTGAAATCGGCCCTGCTGGGTCAAATTTTGGGTACTGTGGACACAGTTAGACGGTATTGGCCTCCGGGAGCTATCCCAGAGTGCTCCATTGTGACCGCTCTGGACAGCACTCTCAACTCAGATGCACTGGCCAGGTAGACAGGAAAAGGCCCTCAAACTTTTGAATTTCAATTTCCTGTTTGGCCAGCGTGGCAAGCTGCAGGTGACCATGCAGAGCTCATCAGCAGAGGTGACCATGGAGTCCCAGAATCGCAAAAGAGCTCCAGCATGGACCGAACGGGAGGTACGGGATCTGATCACTGTATGGGGAGAAGAATCTGTGCTATCAGAACTCCGTTCCAGTTTTCAAAATGCCAAAACATTTGTCAAAATCTCCCAGGGCATGAAGGACAGAGGCCATAACAGGGACCAGAAGCAGTGCCGCGTGAAACTTAAGGAGCTGAGGCAAGCCTACCAGAAAACCAGAGAGGCGAATGGCCGCTCCAGGTCTGAGCCCAAAACATGCCGCTTCTCTGATGAGCTGCATGCCATTTTAGGGGGTTCAGCCACCACTACCCCAGCCGTGTTGTTTGACTCCTTCAATGGAGATGGAGGCAACACAGAAGCAGGTTTTGGGGACGAGGAAGATGATGATGATGAGGTTGTAGATAGCTCACAGAAAGCAAGCAGAGAAACCGGTTTTCCCGACAGCCAGGAACTGTTTCTCATCCTGGACCTGGAGCCAGTACCCCCTGAACCCACTCAAGGCTGCCTCCCGGACCTGCCAGGCAGAGAAGGGACCTCTGGTGAGTGTACCTTTTAAAATACTACACATGGTTTAAAAGCAAGCATGTTTAATGATTAATTTGCCCTGGCATTCGCGGCTTTCCTGGATGTACTCCCAAAGCCTTTGCAAAAGGTTTCTGGGGAGGGCAGCCTTATTCCATCCACCATGGTAGGACACTTTACCACTCCAGGCCGGTAGCACGCACTCGGGAATAATTGTAGAACAAAGCATTGCCGTGTATGTTTGCTGGCGTTCAAACAACATCCATTCTTTATCTCTCTGTGTTATCCTCAGGAGAGTGATATCATTCATGGTCACCTGGTTGAAATAGGGTGCTTTTCTTAAGGGGACATTCAGAGGTGCCCATTCCTGCTGGGCTGTTTGCCTGTAGCTGAACAGAAATGTTCCCCGCTGCTAGCCACGGGGAGGGGGGAGGGATGAGGGGCTAGCCACACGGTGGGAGGAGGCAAAATGCGACCTTGGAACGAAAGCACATGTGCTATGTATGTGACGTTATCAGCAAGGTTTACCGTGAAAGAGTGTACCCATTGTTCTATAAAATGTGTCTTTTTAAATACCACTGTCCCTTTGTTTTCTCTACCAGCTGCATGTGTTTCAAGGATCACAGGATCTTTTCCTTCCCAGAGGCTAGTGAAGATTAGAAGGTGAAAAAAACACACTCGTGATGAAATGTTCTCTGAGCTCATGCTGTCCTCCCACACTGACAGAGCACAGACGAATGCATGGAGGCAGACAATGTCAGAGTGCAGGAAAGCACAAAATGACCGGGAGGAGAGGTGGCAGGCTGAAGAGAGTAAGTGGTGGGCTGAAGAGAGGGCTGAAGCTGAAAGGTGGCGGCAGCGTGATGAGAGGAGGCAGGATTCAATGCTGAGGCTGCTGGAGGATCAAACTAATATGCTCCAGCATATGGTTGAGCTGCAGGAAAGGCAGCAGGAGCACAGACTGCTACTACAGCCCCTGTGTAACCAACCGCCCTCCTCCCCAAGTTCCATAGCCTCCACACCCAGACGCCCAAGAACGCAGTGGGGGGGCCTCCGGCCACGCAGACACTCCACCCCAGAGGATTGCCCAAGCAACAGAAGGCTGGCATTCAATAAGTTTTAAAGTTTTAAACTTTTAAAGTGCTGTGTGGCCTTGTCCTTCCCTCCTCCACCACCCCTCCTGGGCTACCTTGGTAGTTATCCCCCTATTTGTGTGATAAATTAATAAAAAATGCATGAATGTGAAGCAACAATGACTTTATTGCCTCTGCAAGCAGTGATCGAAGGGAGGAGGGGAGGGCGGTTAGCTTACAGGGAAGTAGAGTGAACCAAGGGGCGGGGGGTTTCATCAAGGAGAAACAAACAGAACTTTCACACCGTAGCCTGGCCAGTCATGAAACTGGTTTTCAAAGCTTCTCTGATGTGCACTGCTCCCTCCTGTGCTCTTCTAACCACCCTGGTGTCTAGCTGCACGTAACCAGCAGCCAAGCTATTTGCCTCAACCTCCCACCCCGCCATAAACGTCTCCCCCTTACTCTCACAGATATTATGGAGCTCACAGCAAGCAGTAATAACAGTGGGAATATTGGTTTCGCTGAGGTCTAACCAAGTCAGTAAACTGCGCCAGCGCATTTTTAAACGTCCAAATGCACATTCTACCACCATTCTGCACTTGCTTAGCCTGTAGTTGAACAGCTTCTGACTACTGTCCAGGCTGCCTGTGTACGGCTTCATGAGCCATGGCATTAAGGGGTAGGCTGGGTCTCCAAGGATAACTATAGGCATTTCAACATCCCCAACGGTTATTTTCTGGTCTGGGAATAAAGTCCCTTCCTGCAGCTTTTGAAACAGACCAGAGTTCCTGAAGATGCGAGCGTCATGAACCTTTCCCGGCCATCCCACGTTGAGGTTGGTGAAACGTCCCTTGTGATCTACCAGAGGTTGCAGCACTACTGAAAAGTACCCCTTGCGGTTTATGTACTCGCCGGCTTGGTGCTCTGGTGCCAAGATAGGGATATGGGTTCCGTCTATGGCCCCACCATAGTTAGGGAATCCCATTGCAGCAAACCCGTCCACTATGTCCAGCACATTTCCCAGGGTCACTACCCTTGATATCAGCAGATCTTTGATTGCGTGGGCTACTTGCATCACAGCAGCCCCCACAGTAGATTTGCCCACTCCAAATTGATTCCCAACTGACCGGTAGCTGTCTGGCATTGCAAGCTTCCACAGGGCTATTGCCACTCACTTCTCAACTATGAGGGCTACTCTCACCTTGGTATTCTTGCGCTTCAGGGCAGGGGAAAGCAAGTCACAAAGTTCCATGGAAGTGCCCTTACGCATGCAAAAGTTTCGCAGCCACTGGGAATCGTCCCAGACCTGCAACACTATGCGATCCCACCAGTCTGTGCTTGTTTCCCGAGCCCAGAACCGGCGTTCCACGGCACGAATCTGCCCCATTAGCACCATGATGCCCACCTTGCCAGGGCCCGTGCTTTGCGAGAAGTCTGTGTCCATGTCCTCATCACTCTCGTCACCGCACTGATGTCGCCTACTTGCCCGGTTTCACTTTGCCAGGTTCTGGTGCTGCATATACTGCTGGATAATGCGTATGGTGTTTAATGTGCTCCTAATTGCCAAAGTGATCTGAGCTGGCTGCATGCTTGCCGTGGTATGGCGTCTGCACAGAAAAAAGGTGCGGAACGATTGTCTGCCGTTGCTCTGACAGAGGGGGGGCGACTGACGACATGGCTTACAGGGTTGGCTTACAGGGAATTAAAATCAACAAAGAGGGTGGCTTTGCGAGAAACAGAATGGCCCCCTCAAGGATAGAACTCAAAACCTCAAGGATAGAACTCAAAACTGGGTTTAGCAGGCCATTGATTTCACGGAGGGAGGGAGGAGAAAATGAAATCAAAACAAATCTGGTCTATTTCTTGTTTTGATCCACTTCATCTATCTTTATAGATCTTGCTGGCAGCAGACTGTGCAGTACGACTGCTAGCCATCGTCATCTCCTGGGTCCTCGGCAGAAGACGGTGCAGTATGACTGCTGGCCATCGTCTTCTGCTGGCTGCAGATTAAAAGACAGTGCATTGCCGGTAGAACTGAATCACCATGAAATGAAACTTAAAAGGGAAATGACCTGGCTGAATCACTACCATGTTTGCCCAAGGCGCCCCTGACCTCATCGAGGTCAGTTAAAAGAACACCCAGGACTATGTCGATGATGGCTACCAGTCATACTGCACTGTCTGCTGCCAAAAGGCAATAAACTGTTGCTGTGTAGCAATGCAGTACCATGTCTGCCAGCACCCAGGAGAGATACGGTGACGGTTTGCTGAGCGGGCTCCATGCTTGCCGTGGTATGGCATCTGCACAGGTAACTCAAGAAAAAAGGTGCAAAATGATTGTCTGCCCTTGCTTTCACAGAGGGAGAGAGGGAAGGGGGGCCTGACGATATGTACCCAGAACCACCCGCGACAATGTTTTAGCCCCATCAGGCACTGAGATTTCTACCCAGAATTCAAATGGGCAGCGGAGACTATGGGAACTCTGGGATAGCTATCCACAGTGCAACACTCCGGAAGTCGATGGTTGCCTCGGTTCTGTGGACACACTCCGCCGACTACATGCACTTAGAGCATTTGTGTGGGGACACACACAATCGACTGTATATAAAAACACTTTCTACAAAACCGACTTCTATAAATTCGACCTAATTTCATAGTGTAGACATACCCTGAGATGGCTTTTGGTTTCCCTTTGATAACTGTATTAGGCACTCAGAAACTAAGCTGCATAGAAATATTGAAGGTACTTGCCATGGTCTAAAATTGTGACACTAAAAACTGGAAGAAATGAAGATAAGAGACATTTTAAAACCTCAATACATTCTACAGGATCCAGGATAGTGTAGTATTTATTCCTGACATATTACAGTAGAAATTGGCAACAGAAGGGGACTCCAGGGGAAGCAGTCTGCAGTCACTTGCTCAGAGATATGTTTGGGGCTATGGATTTAAATAGTCTGCAGTTATTTCCTGAGAAGTGGGAGTTTGGGCTGGAAAACAGAGAGAAGGGAGCCTGAAACTGTAGGAAAAGTGACCAGGGAAAGAGCAACAGGATTGATAGAAGGCAGACCAGTTGCTAGACATAGGGATTCTGGACTGGAACCCAGAGTAGAGGACAGCCTGGATTCCCCTACCAGCCACTGGAGAAGTGGCATACACTGGGCAGTGGAGCTGAAGACTGCCTGGGGCAATTGTCTAATGCGCCTTTGATATCCTGGAAGGAGAGGAGTATATTGACCTGGCTGGAGGGCTGAGTCATGAAGGAGTACTCTGAGATAGAGACCACGGGGTGAAGAAAGGGGGTGGGGGAGTCAGATCTATGGGAGGAGCTAAGCCCCAGCCAGCCAGGACCCTAGTGGCGAGTGGACCCACCCGTCCCCAACACTCCGAACTTCATTTCAGTGGAAGTCAGGAGCTTAAATACCTTTGAAGACCTGGGCCATAAAGTCTGATCTACAGGAGTGCTGAGCAGCACAGCTGTCATTGACTTCAGTTAGAGTTTTGGGTGCTCATCATATCTGAAAATCAGGCCCTTAACTCTCTGTGCCTCAGCTAGATGAAAGGAGAGGATCTGAGCCAATTGTCAACCAACTACTTCTTGGTAATGCATATAGCATATATACCTACACAATATTTTTAAGACATTTTTTGATGCATGGACTACTAAAAAAGATGCTATGCACCTAATCTAAGTTCCAGCCTTACATTTACATTTTAATTCAGTTTTCTGCTCCTTTAGGGATATTAAAGTCACCTTGGCACTTGGAAAGACAGGATCATAGAATCTCAGGGTTGGAACCCCCTGCTCAAAGCAGGACCAATCCCCAATTTTTGCCCCAGATTCCTAAATGGCCCCCTCAAGGATTGAACTCACAACCCTGGGTTTATCAGGCCAATGCTCAAACCACTGAGCTAATGCATAAATCTGAGCTCAAAAGATAAAAGAAGCTGTTTTTTCCCTTTGTAACCCTTATGGCTTTGATACTAAAAAAGGCAGTGTATCTTCCTCACTACTCCCTGTTACAATGCCAGATGGTAATCTGACACCAAGTACTGAAGCTGGCAATAGTCAGGAGTCCTGATTTGTAATGTGAAAGACTAAATAACACTCAGAAATAACGGTCAATCATTAACAGACAGATGGAACCATTTTTAGTAAAATTTACAAAAATGAGGGGATTAGTAGCACATCTGAATAAGATATGATGGCAGCATAGCCTGCAGATTTCAACTCCCTGTAATTACACTATAAAGCTCCATTAAAGAATACAAAGTACAGAGAATAAAGCAGAATCATAAAGATCAGCTAGTAAGAATAAAGAAAAAGTGTTATTGGGAGACTGATTATAGTTCTTTGTCATTGGAAATTGTTATTGAAGGCACAGGGACCTTCGTGTATGCAGGTTCAAGCCAAACTTTTCAAAGTTGGTGTCTGCAGTTGGACAGCTAATTAAGTGTCCTGATTTTCAGAGGTCTTGAGCATAAACATAGGGATTCTGGACCGGAACCCAGAGTAGAGGACAGCCTGGATTCCCCTACCAGCCACTGGAGAAGTGGCATACACTGGGCAGTGGAGCTGAAGACTGCCTGGGGCAATTGTCTAATGCGCCTTTGATATCCTGGAAGGAGAGGAGTATATTGACCTGGCTGGAGGGCTGAGTCATGAAGGAGTACTCTGAGATAGAGACCACAGGGTGAAGAAAGGGGGTGGGGGAGTCAGACCTATGGGAGAAGCTAAGCCCCACACCAGCCAGGACCCTAGTGGCGAGTGGACCTGCCCGTCCCCAACACTCCGAACTTCATTTCAGTGGAAGTCAGGAGCTTAAATACCTTTGAAGACCTGGGCTATAGAGTCTGATCTACAGGAGTGCTGAGCAACACAGATGTCATTGACTTCAGTTAGAGTTTTGGGTGCTCATCATATCTGAAAATCAGGCCCTTAACTTTCTGTGCCTCAGCTAGATGAAAGGAGAGGATCAGAGCCAATTGTCAACCAACTACTTCTTGGTAATGAATATAACACCTTTTTCTGCAGGAAAAGCAGTGTCCAGAGTGAGGAACACCAGCCATCAGCTAAGTTGCAGAGAGTCACATCCTACGTTCCAGCTAAACTGCACCAAAACAATGTAATATCACTTGCCCATGTGATTCCAAAATTCCATCTGGTAGCTGTGATGCTGCATAGGAAAACACAAAGGGTTTCCACCCACAAGAGAGACTATATAAAGCCTGGGGAAACCCCTCCATTTTGTCTTCAGCTGGCTCAAGAGAGCCTCTCCACCCCAAAGAGATGCCTGAAAGAAACTGGAACAAAGGACAGGTGTGTGAGTGATTGCTGAACACAAACTAGGAGGAAGTCTATTCTGTAAAAGAATCTTATTGGAACATCTCTGAGGGTGAGATTTACCCGCATTTAGTTTCTTACTGTATTAGTCTTATACTTGCATGTTTTATTTTATTTTGCTTGGTAATTTACTTTGTTCTGTCTGTCATTACTTGGAACCACTTAAATCCTACTTTTTATATTTAATAAAATCATGTTTTACTTATGAATTAACCCAGAGCAAGTATTAATTCCTGGAGGAACAAACAGAAGGTGAACAATTTATGAGTTTACCCTGTATAAGCTTATACAGAGTAAAATGGATTTATTTGGGGTTTGGATCCCATTGGGAACTGGGTATCTGGGTATTGGAGACAGGAGCACTTCTTAAACTGTTTTCAATTATGCCTGCAGCTTTTGGGGGATGTGGTTCAGACCTGGGTCTGTATTTGTAGCAGGCTAGTGTGTCTGTCACAACCAGGCAAGGTACTGAAGTCCCAAGCTGCCAGGGAAAACGGGCATAGAGATAGTCCCAGCACAACAGGTAGCAGTCCCAAGAGGGGTTTCTGTGACCCAACCTGTCACAACTGGTTGGTAGGACTTCAGTTTAAAATGGGAGGCTAAGGCATAGCTAAGTAGGACCCGAGTTTTAACTATATAAATTGGTAAGCAAGTTCTTTGGAACCTAACTCCAGAACACAGCCCAAGATCAGAGCTGCCCAAACCATCACACTCCACCAACCAGACTGTGCAGCACCTGAAGCCGCAGATGACCTGATCCTGACTGGCCACCAGGGAAAGTTCATCCATCTTATTGGGAATGGTGAGCATTGTATGCTTAGCATATGTATTTCTTTTGATCAATTGTTAATAAATATAGCTTAAGGATATATTACTGTGTAAGGCTCTTTCACTGGGAAAAGGTCCCGCAAAGCTGCAGAAGGTTACACCCCTGGGAAAGGTTGGGGTGCTTAAATTAACCAGGTTACACCGTGAGCCCACAATAGGGTAATGGTGGGCTGCCCTAGATTGTGTGGTAACAGTCTCAGGGAACCATGTTGGTGCTCATTTTAAAAAAAACTATTCTATACAGGTTCTTATATTGTGTTCTAGTAGTATCTGAGCACCTTCCAGCAGCGCATTAAGCAACATGACTACACTATCTGTCACATGTTTATTTTCTCAGTGTGCACAGTGGAGTGTCGTGTTCTGATAGGGTATTCCCACCCCTATTTTAGGGCTTTACGTTCAGAGCTAGAAGATGTAGGTAATACAGTCACGTGGACCATCCCCCTCAGTGCCTGGAAGGGCAGTTCCCCTCCTAAACCTGAGTAACAGGCAAGGTGATTCACTAGGCTACCAGCAAGACCATGCCAGAGCTGTTAGCTTTACCCCATTTAAAGTACCTTTTGGTATACAGCTCTAATATCTAATCCCTTCAACAGAGCTAGGAAAGGAAGGAAGCAATTCAAAACATCCTAGGCTAAGAAAACTAACTTCTTACAATTCTTAATTCTAGTATTTGTAATGCCAGGAAAGAAATGTTTGTGAGTAAATATTTTATGGTATAAAATGCATACAGTAAAGTATTGTTGCAAAATTCAAACTGATATTAACAAAAAGTAACAACCTGATGGAATAATATTGCCCTCCAAAGAGTTAAACCCTATATTTTGAGTCTATAGGTTAACTATAAATATCACATACAAAAAAAACCCATGTTAAAAGATCATAAAACTTGCAAAAATTAGCAAATGCCAGATTTACAGTTGCCCATGCAACCTTAATTCAGCCCCTTTTTGTGTCCATCCTATGCACAGAATGAGGTAGAGATCCTGTGGAAAGATAGTACAGTATTTAGATAGTAATTAAACACTGTATCATAACACACATGCACAAGGTACAGAGTTAAGATTGCACAGGCTACCCTAACAGTGGCATTTCCTAATTCTGGGGTTTCTCCCTGCCAAATTGCAAAGGCCTGCTGCAAACAATGGAGGTTTTACAGCTTCTCAAAAAAGGTTACATGTATCTTTCATAACGGAAAATGTTACGCATCCTAAATATAGAGTTTGCTATTAGCTCCTCCTATAATAACTTGTAACACAACTGTGTGATGTTCCCCTGGTGTTATCTGGACTGGTGGTCTGCTAGGTCACACCAGTCCTCAACTCTGGGAGCCAGCCTTACCCTGCTCTGCTGTGAGAACACCCACTCCCAGGCTGTTCATGCACAGCTTCTAGCATGTAAGCTGCTCCCAGCCTACATGAGTGTGCACTTTTGGCCAGCCACTGCTTGGATTGTGCAACCAAATGACACTAGCCAATATCTCTGGTCCCAGGCACAACCCTAAGAACCTCCTTCTTGCAGTGTCCAGTTATGCCCACTGGACGCTGCAAACTTATATGAGTTTGTCAATTTGACAAAGAAATTGATCTGTACCAGGCTTGTTATCCCAGGGGGAGTCTCTGACATGCTTCAAACCAAATGCACTGATTTGGGTAGAATAAACAAATACATTTATTAACTACAAAAGGTAGATTTTAAGTGATTGTAAGTCAAAGCACAAGAAGTGAGATTTGGTCAAATGAAACAAAAGCAAAATGCATTCTCAGCTGATCTTAACACTTTCAGTGCTTTTAAAAACTTAGATGCTTCTCACCACAGGCTGGCTGGTTGAGGCCAGATTGGTGGGACACAGAGGCCCAGATGAATTCTCTTATCCTTGAACAGTTTACACAGTGCCCCCCTGAGGCTACTAGGGCCTGGGCCTCGAGGCACCAGCCAGACTTGTTAGAGGCTAAGTAAAACTAAAGAGTGTGTAGAAGTAGACTTCCTATGGAAAGTGCTCTGACCCCCTTCAAACAAGGAAGGGGGAAAGAAGACTGAGAAATATTTTTCAGCAAAGCTTGGGAAATGGATACAAGGAGTTAACAACGGTGCCCCAGTTGCCCACATCGTGGTTTGTTACCAATGTTGGGGCAGAAGACAGAAAGAAAGACAGCACATATATGGACTCTGGGTTTGCAGAGCTCTGTGGTGGACAGGGGTAAAAGGCAGATCTGGGATAATGACATTTCCTGTCAGAATAGGCTGGAGAACCAAAATAGGATTGATAGATTCAGCAGCTCCATGTTGCCCAGTGCCGAGAACCTCGCTTAGACCACAGTGGCAACAGAGAGGGGTCGCAATAACCATTCACTATGTGCATGGGGAAAAGAATACTTACCCTATGGCCATCATCCCATTGGAGGAAGATTTAAGTGGTGAGCAGTGGGCGAGGCCTCAGGAAGAAGAGGCTGGATGGTGGGGAGGTTCCTGGGGGCCCACAAAAAGATTAATCCTGTCCTGTACACTGGGTAGCTGAGGGAGTATCCTGTGGTGCTGACCAGCACATTACTACAAAAAAAAAAGTTATAGGGCAGCTCACAGAAAAGTGCAGAAAAAAAGACTAAGAACACCACCGCTAATCCCAAGACTAGAGGAGCCATGAGAACAAGGTAGATAACTACCTTAGTAACAGGGCATTTAACAGATATGTCCCAAACCACAAACACCACAGATGAGAGGCTTTTTTTTTTAATTCCACCAGAGAAGACTAGGTAAGAGGAACATAAATGGAAGTTAGAGAGAAATATTTTTTTAGAATAAGCATTTTTAAAAACCACTTTAATCTCATCAATAAGCAGGTTGGATGACCTAACCTGACAAAATTGAGGCAATGACCCGGGGGTTATTCCAGAAGGAACTAGAGACTAGTCTGCTTTAAACGCTACAAAAGTAAGTAAAATGTAGGGGATGAAGTGTGTGTATTTCCACATCTTATCTTAGTACTGCCTTAAAAATGCCTCCACTTTAAACAAAATCTACCAATGCTCAAATTTAAGATTCTAGATTACACTTAATATTTCAACAAGAGTGAAAAAGCATTTGTTAGATCCAGAAAGTGATAAGTTTCTGTGAGAACTGCAATGCTGTAAGGAACACTTGGCATTTAGGATAGGAAGTGTAATAATTTTGCTATCCTAGTACATGGAAAATGAACACTACTAGAACATTAACAAATCAAAGCAACCATAATTAAGCTAAATGAACAGGAACCATAACTCAATGCAAACACAGTAATAATCCTGTGCTTTATTACTATATACCTTTGTGCTGCAAAGGAAGTTTCTTTGAACCTGAAACCAATACCCATCAGCCTTTTCACAGTTAATATTAGACAAGCTAGCTTGGAAACCTCAGCAAAAGTGAACATTTATTCTGTTGCAATAAGAATTGTCCATAATACATATGAACAACCAGGTGATTTTCCAGACACAAATCCACTTACACTGAGGCATCTTGAAGGTTTCCTAGGTAATTCTCTGTGGTTTATATCAGGGATGAAAGAATTTAAATAGGTTTCATTTTACTTAGCCTTGTGTCTCCATGGCCCCACGATTAATTTAAGACCTGATTCAGCAAGATACTCAAGCACATGAGCTCAGTGGGACTACTCAGGTACTCAAAGATAGGCACACACTCGAGCTTCTTGCTGAATCAAGGCTGAAGACCCTAGTCCATAGCCCACTGAAGTCAATGGACAGACACATTGACTCCACTCAGTTTTGGATCAAAGCCTAAATGCATTTCTCAGAGGATTATTCTAAGGTATTGACAATAACCCAAGAGTTAGTGTTTGATCTGGGCTGCAGTGAAAACATGGTCTGTGGAAATGTGGAAATAGACATAAAGAAGAATGAAGATAAGAGGTGAGCTAATGGTCACTGATGTTAAAAATCAAGTACAAAATACTATGAAGAAGTGGGTTGTATGGCTCCAATTCTGAGAAGTGTAGAGCACTCAACTCCCATGGAAATCAATAGGAGTTGAGGACATTCAACCATGTGCAGCATTGAACCCTACCACTTCTTAACATGAGTTCCAACATACTCAGGGAAGGCACCCCCTTGAGGGAAGAAGGGTGCAGCAGATTTCCAGAGCTACAAAGAAACAGGAGTATAAAAGAAAAAGGAAAGGTTAATAATTATGAAGCCTGGTTTGGTAAGTATGAAGGACACTTAAAACGAATTAGGAATAATACACACACAGTAGAAACCTCATTATCCAAATCCCACTATCTAAACCTCCCTAATAAATTGTAATGAGTATACAGGCCCTTTGGGTATCCAAGGAGGGACGAACCCCCTGGAATCAGAAACATCCTACCCCTCTAATTGCACACTGAGTTATGGGAGGAAGAGTGGAGAGGCAAATAGAGCATCAGGGCACAGCTGCTTCTAACATTTCCGTTTGATTATGGCAGGAGGGAAGGCAACTGTGGCCAGGTCAGAACACAGGCCAGACAAGGCAAGGGTGAGGGTATGATGGCTTTACCACCCTTCTCCTTTGCCATCTGCTCTCAATTACCATTATAAAGCAGGTTATTTATTTATTATTGGGATTGTAATATAATCCGTTGACAACTGGTCTATGGCATAGTAAAGGGTTAAAGTCTACAGTGCATTTATACACTTTAAAGGGATGCTATCATTATAAGAGGCATTCATTTTACATAAATTCTTTACCTGGATTACTAACTGGGGATTTTTTTTATAAGGAAACAGCCATTGCAATACAATTTTCTACTATAATAACCAGATTAGCAGCAGTATCTAAAGGATTAACCAATTCAGTAATGCAATGATTCTCCCCCAGAATAAACTTTCATAGCACCAGATGGCCAGCAAAGAGAAACTTTGATAGCTTTGGTTTTTTGATCAGTTTTGGTCAACACTACCTTATGCACTAGCTCTTAGGATTTAAAAAGTATGAAGAGTCCATGCTCATAAAACCCAAACTGTTCTAGTGATAGCTTGCTAAGATTTTCTTCGGTCTCTGATATCTTGGGTTTCCAGCAATAACTCTGCCAACAGATATTCACCAGGCCTTCTCTGAGTTGCTTTCACCTTCCTGGAGCTCTGAAGAAACTGTAGGATGCACAGGTCACCAGCTTCATCTAAAGACCTTACAGTTCTTTCAAACACGAGTCAATCAATCAATATCCCTGTGAAACAAGTGAGAGAAAGTTAGCCACCAGCTTCTGTGGTCCAGGCATGCAGCCACCTCTGGAACTGAAACATGGCAAATGTTTGAAGGCACACTGCAATAGTACATAACATTTCATGACAGGAAGTGAACAAGTCCTGCACTGATGGTGCAATTTCACAGGTAAAATGTATTTTCTCAAACCGAAATCAGGTTGAGTCACTGAGGCTGAATGTGGAAACTTCTTCAAACTTCATAAACAGCTTCAGGTTTTTTGCAAAAGTAAAAGTTGGAGAATATTTTATTCTAATTAATGTATCCCTCTCTAGTGTTATGTGGGTAGTAGATTAAAAATTATTAGGAAGCACAGAGGTTGTAGTGGTGAAAAGAACAGTTCAAGCCCCGGACTCTGGCATAAAGAAAACTGAGCTCTAGTTTTCTGTGCTGCAGTCTTTCACAAGAAAGAGAAAAACCCCATATAGTTCTAAGCTGACCATCTCAGTAAAACTCCAAAAGTCTCACACCTAGGGCAGTTTAACTGACCATCTCCCAAACTGAAGAAACAAATAAAGGTTCACATTGAAGTTTTAGGGCTATTTATGTTCTTTTTAATGGCAGATCCCAAAGGGTTGCCTTTCTAAATAAATTTCTGACCACATCCCTGATTTAAACTATGGCTATATCTACACTACAAATTACTTTGGTATTACTTACATTGCTCATGGGTATGAATTCTCAGCACCCCCGAGCAACGTAAATTACACTGACCTAAGTGCCGGTAGAACTTCTCCCTCCATGAGAGGCAGCAGCTATGTCGGCGGGAGAAGTTATGCCAACAGGAGAGCTTAGAGCATCTTCACCAGAAGCACTACAGCAGCATCAGTGCAGCTACGCTACTGTGGTGTAGACATAGCGTATGTAAAATAACAGATGGCTCTGCAATAAAGTTAGTCTATTTGTCCTCTGATTCATTATCAGAAGTATCTTTAGCCTATTGTACATTGTTCATATATGTGAAAGTAAATTTAGGCCATTTAGCTCTGCAAAACGGATAGGTCCTCTGTATTTTCTTGGATCAGTCAGGAGTTTATCTATACAAGTGTTTCCTGCGATATGAAAAACAAAGTTTTCAAGACCCATTTATTTGTAATTAACCCAGGCATTAAATTGCTCAGCTGTGAGGGTCAGGTACTCTAGACCAGTGTTTCTCAATGACTGGTCTGTGGACTGGCGCCAGTCCCTGAGATTTCCCTGACACAGTTTAGGACGGCAGCAAGCCAGTCCCGGGTATCAAAAAGTTTGAGAAACACTGTTCTAGACTTTTATTTTTCACTATTCCTATGTACTGCTTGCAATATATGTAGAAATAGGGCACTATGCTCCTTTCCACTGTGTAACATGGAAGGAAGGGCGTAGTAATCCCCTAGGAAAAGCAGGAGGTTGGTCCATGCTGAAAAGGATAGCTGTGCAGTATTCTCCTCTACCATTCTTCATCTGCCACCTGCTCACCATGGATATTTACATGGCAAGGGTTTGTAAACCTGTTATAACTTCCTTAAAAAGAAACAGAGTGAAGGGAAGTGTGGGCTGGCAGAAAAGGGCTAAGACTTGGGGACAGACACTCTGTGCCATAGTCCCCCTGCTGTGCAACATGTGTCCCTCAATAGATCCCTGGGAAATTCCATTGCTGACTAGACCTGGTTGGAGAAACATCAATGGAACCATTTTCTTCAAAATCTGAATGCTTCAGGAAAACTTGTGGGTTTTGCCAAAATTTGTTTAGGAGAAAAGCCCTGGGAAAGAGTTCCAACAATATCAAATCATTCTGATGCTTTTGGAATGAAACAGTCTGATTTATAAAAAATTCAAAATGAAAAAAAATCTATTTTACAGAAAAGTCAAAACTGTTTTGATTAACCCAAAAAGATTTTTTTCCCCAGAATAATCTTTGACAACTTCAAATGGTTGGGTTTTGTTCCAAGTCAGTAAGAAGCCAATTCTTCACAAAATGGAATTTGTCCTCTGCACAACTCTACTGCTGACTTTTTGCCATGTTTAAAAACAACCACTCTTTGTTTATGGTCTCAACCAATTTCTAACAACAATACTTTGCCTCATTCTGTGGTACCTTATGCCATCTATTTCTGATCAAATCCAGTGCAGGAGAACCAACACTACTTTTTTCCCCTTCAAGTTTGCTATACTTCTTGTGACCTTCAAAACATTTTGAATTGGTTCAGACAGATTTGGACGATGGTCCAGTTCTCATATTACTTCAACTGGTCTGGCGAGGGTAGGTTCACTGGCTGTGGGCCTGATCCTGCACTTCTCATTCAGGCAAAATGCTCACTGCCTAAAATGAGAGTTTTGCCTGAATAGAGGATGCAGGACTGGCACATACCTGTGATTTTGTAATAACTTAAAATCTATCTTTCTGTACTTAATAAACTTAACATATTGTTTTATCTTAACCAGTGTGTTTGGATTAAAAAGTGTGTGGAAAACTCCATTTGAGATAACAAGGCTGGTGCATTTCATTTTCCTTTGATGAAATGAACTTTCTATGAGCTTGCATTGTTCAGAAGGGTACTGCTCAGTACAAGATATACATTTCTTGGGGAATGAGGCTGGGGCTAGGAATTTATGGGTGTTGCTCTGTATGTAGTCCATGAGTGCTCGTGTATTTAGCTGTAAGTGAATTTGCATGCTGACTGATGTGTGAACAGGCCAAGAGTGGATGTTCTGACAGCAAAGCAGTGTAAAAGGCATCCCAGGTTAGAAATTAAGGGGACACTGCTGTTCAGGCCTGATTGTACCCTAGGTAATGTCACAGCATTATATTTTATAAATATTTTTAAAGCCATCATCAAACAGTCAAAAGAAATTTGATTTTAAGGATCAGCCATATGTCTTAGTACATTATTTGCATTGCAATGAAAGCTTGTGCAAAATAGCTTGGCTACTGGATCTGTAGAAATCTGCATTCTTTTTTAAGTTAAAGGCACCAAATATAACCCTTGACAGATACATATTTGCATATGCAAAGGGTTACATTTGATGTGAGTTTTTAAAAAACACTTTAAGAATGCAGATTTCTTTTAGTTCTCTGTATGAAAAAACAGTAAAAATGCTATTCTCTTGACTCTTTAAAAAAATTAAACAGGACAGTTTCTGCGCACTCACAGCAAAAAAGGAAATCACAAAAATAAATGTAATCTCAGTGATTTTTCCTTCATGTGTACATATGTTTAAAATGCCTAGTATGTAGTTCAGCCTATTTCCATTACCACTACCTATTCCATTTCCATTACCTATTTCCACAGTGGGTGGTTAGGTTGATATATTTTAATAGTGTTGTGTATTTGGTTTCAGAGTAACAGCCGTGTTAGTCTGTATTCGCAAAAAGAAAAGGAGTACTTGTGGCACCTTAGCGACTAACCAATTTATTAGAGCATAAGCTTTCATGAGCTACAGCTCACTTCATCAGATGCATATCGTGGAAACTGCATTTCCACGATATGCATCTGATGAAGTGAGCTGTAGCTCATGAAAGCTTATGCTCTAATAAATTGGTTAGTCTCTAAGGTGCCACAAGTCCTCCTTTTCTTTTTGTGTATTTGGTTGTTGAGGTAATAGAACCTTGTTGTTGCTATGGCAACTGAGTTAGATTATTAGGGGATAGCCCAGCCTGTCTTGGCTGGTTTTCAGTTAGTTCAGTGTGTGACAATAAATGGCTGTTTTTAAGCTTTACAGCTCTCTGTGTCTCAAGTGATTTCTTCCTAAAACTGTTGCCCCCAAGGATATAACAATAGAGTTATATATATTCTGTTATCTATTTTCAAGTATTTTTGTCAGTTATACATTTGCATGATTAGCATAATTGCATTATATGGATAAAGTAAAGGATAGCTTATAATGCTACTATATACATGATTATTAAAATGATACTATCAAATGAAATTTCATTTCACATTGATTTATCCCATTTCATGTAGCAAACTTTGATCTGCTGTTTCTAATGGAGCCTTAAGTTGTGCGGTTTATGGTATGTTTGTTTTTCATTTTTACTTCCAGATTTGAGTTTAACTGATAATGTCAACTTGGTTTTCACTGTTAACTGCTGCCATTTGTTGAAAGGTAAAATGAGGTCTCAATGGAAATGGCCCACCTTGATTATCATACACATTGTAAGGAGAGTGGTCACTTTAGATAAGCTATTACCAGCAGGAGAGTGAGTTTGTGTGTGGGGGAGGGGGTGAGAAAACCTGGACTTGTGCTGGAAATGGCCCAACTTGATCATCATACACATTGTAAGGAGAGTGATCACTTTAGATAAGCTATTACCAGCAGGAGAGTTTCTTAGAGATAACTACATTTTAAAACTACATTTTAAAGTGTTGCTGATATGTTTATGTGGGCCCTAGCACAAGGGGATACTGATCTTGTCAGAGGTCTCTGGGCACAGCTGTAATAATAATAAGATGCTGAATTTCAGTGTTTTAGGTAAATCTCACAACTGAAACCTAACTCAAATTTAGAGCTCATTCCTGCTCCCACGGGAACTTGCCCCCCTCCCCGCTGTTTCTCAGACATTCTTGTCAACTGCTGGAAATGGCCCACCTTGATTATCACTACAAAAGGTTTCCCGCTCTCCCCCACTCTCCTGCTGGTAATAGCTCACCTTACCTGATCACTCTGGTTACAGTGTGTATGGTAACACCCATTGTTTCATGTTCTCTGTGTATATAAATCTCCCCACTGTATTTTCCACTGAATGCATCCGAAAGCTTATGCTCTAATAAATTTGTTAGTCTCTAAAGTGCCACTAGTACTCCTTTTCTTTTTGCGGATACAGACTAACATGGCTGCTACTCTGAAATCTGTCACAACTGGCAGGGTATATTTTCAAAACTTTTCTTGAAGGGATAATTCATGGTGTGTATTCGCTTTTAAGCATGTATGGTGAAATTCACCCATGTGCAAAGGGGCAGCTTAAGTTTCACTGCGGCCTTTTTTTTGAAGGCTGAAGTAAGGCATCGGGCTTATGCTGGCTCTCTGGATGGGGTTAATTTCACCTTTATTTAATTGTTGATCTGAACATCCCTAGCAACTATTTCACAACACTTATTTGAACTCTGCCTTTAAATCAGTGTTGGCTTTTGAGTAGGTTTGTCTAGCCCCAGGGAAAATAGATCTATAAAACAAAACTAAAATTAGACATTTCTTCAAATCAGTTCAGCAGAACTGCAGGAGTCTCTTCACAACCAGTCGGAGAACACTTCAATCTCTCTGGTCACGCAATCACAGACATGAAGGTCGCTATCTTAAAACAAAAAAACTTCAAATCCAGACTCCAGCGAGAAACTGCTGAATTGGTATTCATTTGCAAATTGGATACTATTAATTTAGGCTTAAATAGAGACTTGGAGTGGCTAAGTCATTATGCAAGGTAGCCTGTTTCCTCTTGTTTTTTCCTCCCCCCCCCCCCCCATGTTCTGGTTTAACTTGGATTTTAACTTGAAGAGTGGTCAGTTTGGATGAGCTATTACCAGCAGGAGAGTGAGTTTGTGTGTGTATGGGGGTGGGGGGGATGTGAGAAAACCTGGATTTGTGCAGGAAATAGCCCAACTTGATTGTCATGCACATTGTGTAAAGAGTTGTCACTTTGGATGGGCTATCACCAGCAGGAGAGTGAATTTGTGTGGGGGGGTGGGGGGTGAGAAAACCTGGATTTGTGCTGGAAATGGCCCACCTGATGATCACTTTAGATAAGCTATTACCAGCAGGACAGTGGGGTGGGAGGAGGTATTGGTTCATATTCTCTGTGTATATATAAAGTCTGCTGCAGTTTCCACGATATGCATCTGATGAAGTGAGCTGTAGCTCACGAAAGCTTATGCTCTAATAAATTGGTTAGTCTCTAAGGTGCCACAAGTACTCCTTTTCTTTCTTCACATGGCGTGACCTCCAGCCCCCAAGTGGACTGGATACAGCAATAGCCAGAACATTGCTGTAACCTGCAGAAAGTTTCAGATAATGGTGGCATGGATGACCTTAGTAGCAGCTCTTTTGTTAAGCTAAGCACATTCTGGGCAAATAATGACAGGTTTCAGAGTAACAGCCGTGTTAGTCTGTATTCGCAAAAAGAAAAGGAGTACTTGTGGCACCTTAGAGACTAACCAATTTATTAGAGCATAAGCTTTCGTGAGCTATAGCTCACTTCCATCTGAGGAAGTGAGCTATAGCTCACGAAAGCTTATGCTCTAATAAATTGGTTAGTCTCTAAGGTGCCACAAGTACTCCTTTTCTTTTTGGGCAAATAATGATTTTTATAAAAATCAGTTGATAATGTTCAGTAACTAATATCTGAAGGCTAGATTGAGAAATTATTTTCACCCCTGAGCATGGCAGTGCTCAGATACATTGTGATGAGTCACCCTACACAAACCTAAATAGATAACACAGGACCAGCCCCTTTGTTCTGGTAGATGGGGAGGAAGTAATTTACTGGAGTCTTTTAAAGGGTGCAGTTTATAGATGCTGACTTAGGTAGGCTGGCCAGAGCATTAAGGGAGGAGAGAGAATACGGCTCAGACTCATTCCTTCCCACTTATTCACATGGGGAGTTGACTAGTGGACTAGGTAAGCCCCCTGTAGGGCCAATTGGAGAACAAGAGAGCTTAATGCTTTTGTGTTCCTCTGCATTGTTGCACAGGGCCAAGTGGCAATCTAACCCTAATGACTAAATCAACAACAGGCAAAGAACGTCACAGACAAATCATCTCGTACATTTTACAATTTGTCTTGATAAAGTGCTCACATCATTTTGAACCAGCTCCAGAAAAAACAAATAGTTTCCCAAGAAAATAGCCAAAAAGAGGGAAAATTAAGTTATAGTACAGCAAGGAAAGGTTATATGAAAGCAAATACTTCCCCATGTTACAGCTCAGTCACTTAGAATAGATTTTGCCATAAGGCTGTACACACATTCGCTCATCATTCAGTCTCTCAAAATACTGTATGAAATCCTTTGCATCAAAATTAAATAATTAAAAAACTTTTTCCTATCTGCAATCCTAGCAAGAATAAAGCAAAGAAGTTACATCAAAAACTATGCACTCATTTAAGCATCAATATTTTCCCCCCCAGGTAATACTGAGGAATACATAAAGTTTTCTACTTGGAAATGACAAGGTATCTTTATTTTTCCCATGCTTACTCAGCAGATCTGCCCCTTTCATAGAATCATAGGACTGGAAAGGACCTCAAGAGGCCATCTAGTCCAGTCCCCTGCACTCATGGCAGGACTAAGTATTATCTAGACCATCGCTTACAGGTGTTTGTCTAACCCACTCTTAAAAATCTCCAACGATGGAGATTCCACAAGCTCCCTAGGCAATTTATTCCAGTATTTAACTACCCTAACAGGAAGTTTTTCCTAATGTCCAATCTAAAATGGCCTTGCTGCAATTTAAACCCATTGCTTCTTGTCCTATCCTCAAGGGGTTAAGGAGAACAATTTTTCTCCCTCCTTTTTGTAACAACCTTTTATGTACTTGAAAATTGTTACACCCCCTCTCAGTCTCCTCTTCTCCAGACTAAAAAACCCAATTTTTTTTTCCAATCTTCCCTCATAGGTCATGTTTTCTAAACCTTTAATAATTTTTGTTGCTCTTATCTGGACTTCCTCCAATTTGTCCACATCTCTCCTGAAATGTGGCCCCCCAGAACTGGACACAATACTTCAGTTGAGGCCTAATCAGTGAGGAGTAGAGCAGAAGAATTACCTCTTGTGTCTTGCTTACAACACTCCTTCTAACACATCCCAGAATGATGTTTGCTTTTTTTTGCAACAGTGTTACACTGTTTACTCATATTTAGCTTATGATTATGACCCATCTTTAACAAAGGGAAGAAAGAGGATCCTGGGAACTACAGGCCAGTCAGCCTCACCTCAGTCCCTGGAAAAATATTGGAGCAGGTCCTCAAGGAATCAATTCTGAAGCACTTAGAGGAGAGGAAAGTGATCAGGAACAGTCAGCATGGATTCACCAAGGGCAAGTCATGCCTGACTAATCTAATTGCCTTCTATGACGAGATAACTGGTTCTGTGGATGAAGGGAAAGCAGTGGACGTGTTGTTCCTTGACTTTAGCAAAGCTTTTGACACGGTTTCCCATAGTATCCCAGCAAGTTAAAGAAGCATGGGCTGGATGAATGGACTATAAGGTGGATAGAAGGCTGGCTAGATTGTCGGGCTCAATGGGTAGTGATCAGTGGCTCCATGTCTAGTTGGCAGCCGGTATCAAGTGAAGTGCCCCAAGGGTTGGTCCTGGGGCCGGTTTTGTTCAATATCTTCATAAATGATCTGGAGGATGGTGTGGATTGCACCCTCAGCAAGTTTGCAGATTACACTAAACTGGGAGGAGAGGTAGATACGCTGGAAGGTAGGGATAGGATACAGAGGGACCTAGACAAATTGGAGGATTGGGCCAAAAGAAATCTGATGAGGTTCAACAAGGACAAGTGCAGAGTCCTGCACTTAGGACGGAAGAATCCCATGCACCGCTACAGACTAGGGACCGAATGGCTCGGCAGCTGTTCTGCAGAAAAGGACCTAGGGATTACAGTGGACGGGAAGCTGGATATGAGTCAACAGTGTGCCCTTGTTGCCAAGAAGGCCAATGGCATTTTGGGATGTATAAGTAGGGGCATTGCCAGCAGAGAGGGGAACAAGCACGTCCCTCTCTATTCAACATTGGTGAGGCCTCATCTGGAGTACTGTGTCCAGTTATGGGCCCCACACTACAAGAAGGATGTGGAAAAATTGGAAAGAGTCCAGCGGAGGGCAACAAAAATGATTAGGGGACTGGAACACATGAGTTATGAGGAGAGGCTGAGGGAACTGGGGATGTTTAGTCTACGGAAGAGAAGAACGAGAGGGGATTTGATAGCTTCTTTCAACTACCTGAAAGGGGGTTCCAAAGAGGATGGCTCTAGACTGTTCTCAGTGGTAGCAGATGACAGGACAAGGAGTAATGGTCTCAAGTTACAGTGGGGGAGATTTAGATTGGATATTAGGAAAAACTTTTTCACTAGGAGGGTGGTGAAACACTGGAATGCATTACCTAGGGAGGTGGTGGAATCTCCTTCCTTAGAAGTTTTTAAGGTCAGGCTCGACAAAGCCCTGGCTTAGATGATTTAATTGGGGATCGGTCCTGCTTTGAGCAGGAGGTTGGGCTAGATGACCTCCTGAGGTCCTTTCCAACCCTGATATTCTATGATTCACTATGATCCTCAGATTCCTTTCCACAGTACTCTTTCCCAGGCAGTCATTTCCCATTTTGTATGTGTGCAACTGATTGTTCCTTCCTAAGTGGAGTACTTTGCATTTGTCTTTCTTGAATTTCATCCTATTTACTTCAGATCATTTCGAAAGCTCCAAAGCACTTGTAGCTTGGTATCATCCACAACTCTCTATGCCATTATCTAAATCATTGATGAAGATATTGAACTGAACCAGACCAGAACTGATTCCTGCGGGACACCACTCAATATGCCCTTCCAACTTGCCTGTGAGCCATTGATAACTACTCTGTGGGAACGGTTTTCCAACCAGTTGTGCACCCGCCTTATAGTAGCTCCAGTTAGACTGTATTTCCCTAGTTTATTCACAAGAAGGTCACACGAGACCAGTATCAAAAGCCTTACTAAAGTCAAAATATACCACATCTATCACTTCCCCCCATCCACAAGGCTTGTTACCCTGTCAAAGAAAGCTATTTGGTTGGTTTCACATGAATTGTTTTTGACAAATCCATGCTGACTGTTACTTATCACCTCATCTTCTAGGTGTTTGCAAACTGATTGCTTAAATATTTTCTCTATTATCTTTCTGGGTACTGAAAGTAAGCTGACTGGTCTGTAATTCTCTGGATTGTCTTTATTACCCTCTTTATAGATGAGCGCTATATTTGCCCTTTTCCAGTCCTCTGGAATCAATCCTGTCTTCCATGATTTTTTCAAAGATAATTGCAAATGGTTCGGATATCTCCTCAGATCAGCTCCTTGAGTATTCTAGGATGTATTTCATCAGGCCCTGGTGACTTGAAGACATCTAATTTGTCTAAGTAATTTTTAACTTGTTCTTTCCCTATTTTAGCCTCTGAATCTACTTCATTTTCAGTAGCATTCACTGTGTTAGACGTCCAAACCCTAATAACCTTTTTGGTGAAAAATGAAACAAATATTTAGCACTTCTGCCATTTCCTCATTTTCTGTTATTGTTCCCCCCATAGGATCTTTTATACCAACTTCCTGAGTTTGCTAAAGTCTGCCATCTTGAAATCCATTATCTCTGTTGTGCTGTTTTCCCTCTTTCCATTCCTTAGAATCATTAACTCCTCCATTTCACTCCTCCTAAGTCGCTTTCCACTTTCAAATTCTCAACCAGTTCCTCCCTATTTGTCAAAATCAAATCTAGAACAGCCTCTCCCCTAGTAGCTTTCTCCACCTTTTGAAAAATAATGGTCTCCAATATATTCCAAGAATTTGTTGAATAATCTTTGCCCTGCTGTGTTATTTTCCCAACAGATGTCTGGTTAGTTGAAGTCCCCCACCACCACCAAGTCCTGTGCTTTGGATGATTTTGTTAGTTGTTTAAAAAAAGCCTCATCCACCCCTTTTTCCTGTTACGGTGGTCTGTAGTAGACCCCTACCATGACATCACCCTTGGTTTTTACCCATTTTATGCTTAACCAGAGGAGAACAGGCTTGTTGAAAGTCTATTTCCATCTCAACCTCAGTCCAAGTGTGTACATTTTTAATATAAGGCAACACCTGCTCCTTTTCCCCCTGCCTGTCCTTCCTGAGCAAGTTCTACCCTTCTACACCAATATTCCAGTCAAGCATATTATCCCACCAAGTTTCTGTGATGCCAGCTATGTCATAGTTGTTTATTAATTAGCATTTCAAATTCTTCCTGCTTATTCCCCATAATTATCACATTAGTATACAGACATTTAACATAGTGATTTGATTTTCCCCCTATGTTCTCTCTTGCCTCTCCCTTTTCCCTGCTATAATGGCCCATGCTCCCCTCAGACACTGACCCTTCTCTCAGGTCTCCATGTTTTTGGCTTTCCTGTGAGCTTTTGTCACCTGCCCCCATTAAACCTAGCTTAAAGCCTGCCTCACTAGGATACAGACTGGCTAACCATATATGCTCTTTCCCTTCCTTGATAGGTGGACCCCATCTCTGCTTAGCAGTCCTTCTTCCCGGAACAGCATCCCGTAGTCAAGGAAGCTGAAGCACTCCTGGCGACACTCCTCGCAGCCAGGTATTCACCTGTAAGATGCACTGGTCTCTGCCTGGGCCTCACCCTTGACCCGAAGGATTCAAGAGAACACCTTCACACCCAACTCCTTCACCGTTACTCCCAGGGCCTTGTAGGCAGTTCTGATCTGCTCAGGGCCATATGTCAGTATCGTTAGTGTCCACATGGGTGAGTAGCATGGGGTAGTAGATGGAGGGATGGATAATCCTTGAAATCCCTCCATAACATCTCAGTTATGGACACCTGGCAGGCAGCATAGCTCCTGGGATGCCATGGAGACACTCATCTGTTGGTGTGACAACCCCTCAGAAGAGGGTCATAAACCACAACTACCCTATGTTTCCTCCTGGAAGTGGAGGCTGTGATCCTCCCAGCCTTGGGGGGTGGGGGGGGTGTCGATGGTTTTGCCTCCTCCACCTTTGTGTGTTCAAAGCCATGGCTGCTCACTTTAGTGGAAAAATATATATTTTACTTCTGCTAGGCTGGCAGAGCTAAAACAGTTAAGAGAAAGTGTGCTGGATATTATTTATCCCTGGATCAGAATTGTTACTAAGTTCCAATTAGTTACATCTGGGCATGGGGTTACATAGATATCTCAATTATGATTATAACATGACAAGACAAGTATCCACCTTTGCTCTCATATCCCAGGTTGAATTGCCAGGGCTGTTTGGGGAAAAAAATAATTTCTTGAGTCACTGAGAAACAAACATTGTTATTATTTATTATTTGTATCTCCATCCCCCTCAGAAGAGAGTCACCAACCAAGACATGGAGCAGGACCCCATTGTGCTGGGGGCTATACAAACACAGAACAAAGAGAGAGTCCCTGGAACACAGTGCTTACAAGGAACCCCACTATTCCCCAATTTGAGTCACTTTTCTGAGCAGAGCCACATTTCAGCAGTCTGTAAATGTAGTTTAAATACTTGTTCTGTTCTCCCCACCCCCACTGTAAAGAAAGCTTGTTACAAAGTTATATGCCATTTAAATATGATAAGCCCAATATCCAGAGAATATAAGATTTATTATTTTCAAAAACCTCTAATTTTCTACAAAGTAAAACATCATTTTCTATCAGCCCTCTTCTAAAGCTCTTATAAATGTAAGGTTCCATTTGCAATTCATTAGTTTTTACTTCTACATTATCATCAGAAGGGGAAGAAGAAATGTCTGAGTGCAAATAGGTTCCTGACAAAATTATAAGGTTTTAAAAAAATATTTCTAATCTGCAGAATTATAAAGCCACACTTACATTATAATCATTCGCTCAGACATTTCAATGTTTACTAGGTGAATTAGCCTAGCCTGAATCTTGTTTCCACTGCAGTTTCGTTAAATGAACTGTGATATAACATTTCCAATGCATGTTCATAGTAATATAGGGAATTACTTTACTCATGATTGCCCTTATGTTGTGATTTGCAATCTCAGGAGGCAACTATGTTTATTGTTTAGAGTTTATCATCATGGGGTTTTTTTTAAACAAGAGATGGGAAGGCAGGCAACACGCTTACACAATTAACTTGTTTTATATTGTACACCTATTATGTTTCTAAGCACACAAACCTAAATTCAAGCCTATAACAATGGATCTCAACTGTAAAGAGTCAGCAGCCACAGTACAAGTGACAGGGATCTTATCAACCTCATCAAGAAAATTCTGTGTAATTAGGTGTGCTTTGCTATGTTCCGAAAAGAATGACAGACTGCAGTTCTGTTGGACCAAGGAAGAAGTAAACTCCAGAGCTGCTGTGTCTGCAGAATGGAGGTCCTATCCCTAGTCCCAAGACATACAAATAACCTATGGCTTGTCAGTTTCAGGGTCCCAGCTGATTTCAGCAATCCGATTTAAACATGAGGGAAAAGGTAGTACTGTATCTGAGACACAGAACCCTAATGACAAATGGGCTCTATAGGTTTAAACCCACACGTGAATTGGATTCAGAAATTAATTCAAAGGCATTGCCGTCAGCAAATCACAGTTCTCACATGTTCAATAAGATTCTCTTGTGAGTAAGGGAACTGTTGCAGTCTGGACGAACTGGAGTTCCTGAGTAGTTCTGAAGTATAGCCCCCAACAGAGCATGTTGAAGTATTCCACTCAGAAGGTAACAGAGGCAGAGAGCGCGGCTGTGAGGGAAAAAAAGCACCGTTTGCCACTGCACCTCTGGCCCCACAAGGTTTCCAAAGGAGAACTTTACTAATATAATACCTGAGCTGAAGGGACTGGTATCACATCTGCCATTTCACTGGCTTGTTTCCATCAGATAACCAACATCACCTCTTATTTTTATTGATCTTTACCCATCTCATTTTCCTCCAAATTCCAATCTCATGCAGATACGTAGAACTGGATATCCATTGCATATACATTCAGGATTGTTTTGTACCCGAGTGAAGCGCATGTTCCATTCAGAATACCTCAACTGGAAAGATATCCCTAAAACTAACTCACAAGTCACATCCTACTAGTTTTCTGTGTTTATGGCCTCAGCTCAGCCAGACTCAGGACTCTTCCCCCACTCCTCCCCATGTGCAGGTTATGCAAGTCCACCTAGAACCTTGCTCATCTCTAGACAACATAGGCCAAACCCTGTGGGTCAGCTGTTAAGTTACAAGCAGTAACACACTTTTAGCATTTTGCAGACCCCCCCCCACCTCGCCCTTTTACTCAGTCCTCACAGTATAGGGACCCCCATGCTAGCATGAGCAGGGAGATTACAGGTTTCCCACAATGGCTGCTTTCTGCATAAGTATTCATTATCAGAGGTGTCATGTGCTCTGCAGTGTAGAGGATTAACAAGTCCACCACAGTGATGGTAATTTTTGTCACAAGGTCATAAAGCACTCCTTCCTATTTAGAGTGAAGGGCTCCCCCTGTATAGCACCACTGACATTAATGTATCATGTTAGATCATTTCCTAGTTCGACTGCTCAGAATTAACCTCCATAAGGAGTGTCAATAATGCAAAGCCAGGCCCACAATAATGTAAATGTATAGATCACCTGAAGCTACTCCTAATAAGTAAGATCACTTACTTTAGTGCACACACAGAGAGAAGTTCAATGAGATTCATAACGTAGTTAGTATTAGGTTTTCCGATGGGGGTGAAGAAAGGCTGTGAGATATAGAACTGGCTGTTTGATCTCAGTTTGAACCAGAAGCCTTTAATGAAAGGAATACATTTGTTTCTTCCAAAACTGGCACATCAGAAGAACTACATACAATTCAGCATATGGATTGCCAATGTCTGCTGACATCTAGGCTACTGAACTGTTATTTCTTATTGCAACAGAAACCCTCTCTGCAGCATTTAACTGAATTTGTAACGAGTTACTGGCATAGTTGGATCTAAACATAGTTTGGATCCATACATGGATAATACTGGTGGATAACAATTTTTCATCCCAGCATGGGAGTTTAGGCTGCTACACAATTGTCTTTCTATAATTGCCTTGTTGGAGTAGAGAGAGGGGTGTGTGTGTGTGTCAGGGATTGAAGACAGCGGAGGGTGTTTGAGGAGGGTTGTACGATGGAGGGGATCAGTTAACCATACCTGTGTCAATGGTTTGGCCAGTCCTCTTTCCTCCTAGCTTTCTGCCCATGTGATCCTAGAATGCACTTCTCATACATCAGAGTTTAAGGCCAGAAGGAGCCATGAGATCATCTCTAGCCTAATGTCCTGCATATCACAGGCCGTTACATTTCACCCAGATACCTCTATATTGAGCCCAATGACTTCAGTTAGACTAAAGCATTTCAGTGATCAGAAGACTCAACTGTTTTGTGCCACAGGCAGAGAGGCCAGAGGCCCCTGCCATGGCAGGGAATAGATTAGGACAAATATCCCCAAATAGCCCCATTCCATGCTGCAGAGGAAGGCAAAAGCCCACAAGGTCCCTGCCAGTCTGACCTGGGGGAAACTTCCTCCCTGACCCCAAATCTAGATCTCAGTCTGACCCCTGAGCATGTCAGGCATCTAAGAAAGAGGATTCACTGTGCCAACTCAGAACATTAGTCTACCCTCCACACCCAGTCCAGTGCCTGTCTCTAGCTAATTTCTGATGCTTCAGAGGAAGGTAAAAAATCCTCCCCCTCCACAGAATATATCTGATCAATTGTGCCTGGGGCAGGTGGGGGGATTCCATCCTAAACCCTGCAGAAGTCCTGAAGTATGAGATTTGTTTAGAGGTATTGTTTTAGTGCACAGTTACAGGTGTTGAGAGCAATGCAGAGCTTCCTGTTCTCCCTATGCCCCGTGAATGGAGGGAATGAACAGGGAGATTCATTTTCCAAGGCCAGAAGGGAGACCAACATGACTTTGCAGTCTGCCCCTCACCCCCACTACCATCCCCACCCACTATCGAATTCTCCCAGAGCTAGATTAAGCATGCTTTATGGAATGATATCTAATCTTGTTTTAAAGACTCCAAGGGATGGTGAGTCCACCTCTTTTCCTGGTAAGCCGTTCCAATATTTAATTATTCTCCCCTCCCCCCAACTAGGAAATTGCAGCTTATTTCAAAGTTCAATTTGTCTAACTCAGGGTCGTGGGCAAGGGGGGCAGGCAGGTGCACAACACCCCTCCCCCCCAATAATCACTGGGGGCACAGAACTTCTGCGGTCCCAGAGCCACAGAGGTAGGGAAGATTGAGCTCCTGCTGGGGCAGGGTGGAGGGAGGGGAGGAGCAGCAACAAGCTCCTCCCAGGGCTTGCGGGGGAGCACAGTGAGCTTCACCAATATGTATCTACTTATATTGTAATCTGTTTGTGGCAGGAATCATACTTTTGTTCTGTTTGTATGATGTCTAGCACAGTGGGACCATGGCCCATGACTGGGACTCCTAGGCACTACCACATTAAAAATACCTAGCTATTATAGCAATTATAGCACTTATTGCTAGCACTTAGAATCATAGAATATCAGGGTTGGAAGGGACCCCAGAAGGTCATCTAGTCCAACCCCCTGCTCAAAGCAGGACCAATTCCCAGTTAAATCATCCCAGCCAGGGCTTTGTCAAGCCTGACCTTATAAACCTCTAAGGAAGGAAATTCTACCACCTCCCTAGGTAACGCATTCCAGTGTTTCACCACCCTCTTAGTGAAAAAGTTTTTCCTAATATCCAATCTAAACCTCCCCCACTGCAACTTGAGACCATTACTCCTCGTTCTGTCATCTGCTACCATTGAGAACAGTCTAGAGCCATCCTCTTTGGAACCCCCTTTCAGGTAGTTGAAAGCAGCTATCAAATCCCCCCTCATTCTTCTCTTCTGCAGGCTAAACAATCCCAGCTCCCTCAGCCTCTCCTCATAACTCATGTGTTCCAGTCCCCTAATCATTTTTGTTGCCCTTCGCTGGACTCTCTCCAATTTATCCACATCCTTCTTGAAGTGTGGGGCCCAAAACTGGACACAGTACTCCAGATGAGGCCTCACCAATGTCGAATAGAGGGGAACGATCACGTCCCTCGATCTGCTCGCTATGCCCCTACTTATACATCCCAAAATGCCATTGGCCTTTTTGGCAACAAGGGCACACTGCTGACTCATATCCAGCTTCTCGTCCACTGTCACCCCTAGGTCCTTTTCTGCAGAACTGCTGCCTAGCCATTCGGTCCCTAGTCTGTAGCTGTGCATTGGGTTCTTCCGTCCTAAGTGCAGGACCCTGCACTTATCCTTATTGAACCTCATCAGATTCCTTTTGGCCCAATCTTCCAATTGGTCTAGGTCCTTCTGTATCCTATCCCTCCCCTCCAGCGTATCTACCACTCCTCCCAGTTTAGTATCATCCGCAAATTTGCTGAGAGTGCAATCCACACCATCCTCCAGATCATTTATGAAGATATTGAATAAAACCGGCCCCAGGACCGACCCTTGGGGCACTCCACTTGATACCGGCTGCCAACTAGACATGGAGCCATTGATCACTACCCGTTGAGCCCGACAATTTAGCCAGCTTTCTACCCACCTTATAGTGCATTCATCCAGCCCATACTTCCTTAACTTGCTGACAAGAATACTATGGGAGACCGTGTCAAAAGCTTTGCTAAAGTCAAGAAACAATACATCCACTGCTTTCCCTTCATCCACAGAACCAGTAATCTCATCATAAAAGGCGATTAGATTAGTCAGGCATGACCTTCCCTTGGTGAATCCATGCTGGCTGTTCCTGATCACTTTCCTCTCATGCAAGTGCTTCAGGATTGATTCTTTGAGGACCTGCTCCATGATTTTTCCAGGGACTGAGGTGAGGCTGACTGGCCTGTAGTTCCCAGGATCTTCCTTCTTCCCTTTTTTAAAGATTGGCACTACATTAGCCTTTTTCCAGTCATCCAGGACTTCCCCGGTTCGCCACGAGTTTTCAAAGATAATGGCCAGTGGCTCTGCAATCACAGCCGCCAATTCCTTCAGCACTCTCGGATGCAACTCGTCCGGCCCCATGGACTTGTGCACGTCCAGCTTTTCTAAATAGTCCCTAACCGCCTCTATCTCCACAGAGGGCTGGCCATCTCTTCCGCATTTTGTGATGCCCAGCGCAGCAGTCTGGGAGCTGACCTTGTTAGTGAAAACAGAGGCAAAAAAAGCATTGAGTACATTCACTTTTTCCACATCCTCTGTCACTAGGTTGCCTCCCTCATTCAGTAAGGGGCCCACACTTTCCTTGGCTTTCTTCTTGTTGCCAACATACCTGAAGAAACCCTTCTTGTTACTCTTGACATCTCTGGCTAGCTGCAGCTCCAGGTGCGATTTGGCCCTCCTGATAACATTCCTACATGCCTGAGCAATATTTTTATACTCTTCCCTGGTCATATGTCCAACCTTCCACTTCTTGTAAGCTTCTTTTTTATGTTTAAGATCCGCTAGGATTTCACCATTAAGCCAAGCTGGTCGCCTGCCATATTTACTATTTTTTCGACTCATCGGGATGGTTTGTCCCTGTAACCTCAACAGGGATTTCACTTTACAAGGGAAATCAGTATCATTATCCCCATTTTACAGATAAGGACACTGAGGCACAGAGCAGTGGAAGTGACTTGCCAAAGGTCACCCAGTAGGCCAGTGACAGAGTCAGGAATAGAATCCAGATCTCCTGAATCCCAGTCCAGTGCTCTGTCCAGAATGAATCAGGTTCACAGTCCATGTGATAGGTCTAAATGCATAAACATGGCTCAGCCACAGTTATGAGGCAGAAAGCCTGATATATAAACACAGAGTGTCTGTTATTACTTGATCAGAAGTGTGCCTCAAGCTGGTAACAGAAACAGTTGCATCTGTACTGTGAGCAGTACCAACATTTTATACCAATCCACTTTATATTTCCTGAGGGAGAGCCCCTTTCTACCCATCACTCAAACAGGTGTATGGTTGCTTTAGTCCTATTTCACTGGAGAAAATGGAAATCTCCTAGTTAAAGATGAACCACAAAAGTTTTACGGGAGCTACTTTATGTTGTGACATCACTCTGTACAACGTTAAGAATATGAGGAAAACACACAGAGGCAGTTGGGTTCCAAATAAACATATTTACTAACTATTTACAAACATACAGGCCTAGCTTAATATATATATATATATATATACATACATACATACACACACACTGCTGTTCTCACAGGACTTTGGTGGCTTCTGCAATATAGAATATAGTCCATTAGAGGGGCTCTCAAATTAAAGGGATACTACCCAATTCCTATACACTAGACCAGAGGTTCTCAAACTGTGGTCCGTGGACCACCAGTGGTCCATGAGCTCCATTCAGATGGTCCGTGGATAGTTCCCTTTAAGGTATGTGCTTGAGGAGCCACCCACAAGAGAATGAAGGGCCACTCACCTTATTATGGAGCCACTCAAGCGTGGCTCACTAATTAGGTGCCGGGACCCTGGAGAAGACACACATGTAAGGTGAGGTGGTGGCCTTGGGGGGAATAGTGGCTAGGTGGGAGGGGGCAGTGGAGTGAGAAGAGGGAATGGGGGAAATTAGGGACATGCAGGGTTGCAGCGGCCAGAGAAAGAGACGACTTTCCCCAGCTCCAGGGCTTGCAGCTGCCCCAGCTTCCCCCTTCCCCCACCCTCCCCGCCTCCTGCAGCTCCCCCTCCCCCC
This sequence comes from Lepidochelys kempii, assembly GCF_965140285.1. NCBI lineage: Eukaryota > Metazoa > Chordata > Testudines > Cheloniidae > Lepidochelys > Lepidochelys kempii. Next base: position 65,382,977 of record NC_136382.1, read on the forward strand.
TTCCCAGCCCCAGCTCAGGGGCTGCCATGGCAGGGGAGAGAGGGTGAGACCCCCCTCCTTCCCAGCTCGGGGGCTGCCATGTTAGGGGAGAGAGGGCACATCCATTGCATTAGAAAGGTAAGACTACTGATATTAAAATATGAGTTGTGTGCTTTTATTTGTAGAACAAAAACATTAATTATTATTAAGGGTTTTTTTATCCAAAGTGCTTTACAATAGTTAACTAACAGTACAAACAACATTTGAAAAGATCTTTAAGTGGTCCGCCGAGACCTGCAGCAATTTCAAGTGGTCTGTGAAAAAAAAAGTTTGAAAATCACTGCACTAGACTTTATAATAAGATTCCAAAAGAGATGGAAGGAGTATATGGCTGCTACTTCTGTATTTTAACAAAATTATTTCTTGAAATTCCTGGAATATCCTTCTGATAGCGAACGGCATCACAACACCCACCAAAAAAGGGAGTGGATGTAGGGGTTTACAACTCAATGGCTCTTTCAATACTTGGTTTATAGTGTTTGTTGTTGCACTGTGGCCATCTATTTCACAAACTGATTTTCATTAAAAGACAACAATTAATGCTAATTGCAGCTCTGATCATACGCTTACACACACACTTAATAGTCACTTAATAGTGACTTCCCACGGAAGTCAGTGTAACAGCTTTCATGCTTTAGGTCGAGCACATGTGTAAGGCCACATCTACACTATGGGGGCTATGACAACGTAACCCTGTAGTGTAGATGCAGTTTATGTCGATGGAGGGGCTTTTTCCAGTCAGTGTAGGAGCACCACCACCCCAGGCAATGATAGCTAGGTTAATGGCTGTATTCTTCCACCAACCTAGCTGCGTCTAAACTAGAGGTTAACTCGGCATAGCTATTTTGTTCAGGTGTGTGGATTTTTGATACCCTGGAGCGACATGGCTATGTCTATCTAAATTCTAAATGCAAACCAAGCCTCGGTGAAGATCAGGGCCAAACATTTTTATTCTTTTTGAGAATCTTTTTTAAATGCTTTGTCATTCACTTCAAACATTACAAATTATCTGCAGAGTCTATTTTGAAGCACTTAGGAAGCATCTTTTCCTGGTTTTCTGAGACACTACTATCTATTGACCAGAGGGAAGCTTTATTTTTTAAAGACTATAATAATCATTGATATTTTTTGATGGGTATGAGAGAGAGGTTTTTCTCCTCTTTGTTCTAAGTGAATATTACACATTCATTTCAGCTTAATGGTCAGGGTGAAAGTCCCAAAGCAAATATTAAGTTCCTCTTCTCTAACAGATTTAGAAGCTTAGCACCAATGATTTCCATGTGACAGCTCTCAGTGGAACAGTTTTATATAATCTCCAGGCTTTGAAGAGCTTCTTGCATTTACTCCGAGCCTTTTGTGAGAAACTTAGGAAGTTTTAGTGCATCAATGAACAGTTAACATCTGTGGCTTCCTACTGAGTTGTGAGGTTTAAATCAATTAGTGGTAACTGGGACTGTTTGCAATGAGCTTTCATGCAGAACAAGCATATGCTGGAATTTTAAATTAAATATTTAATCTCTTGTGGAAAAAGTCCAAAGTTCATTCTTTTTTTCTTGCGATTTTGACTCTGTCCCATACTGCTAACCTGATTATTGAGTCACTGATGCATTGTTCTTGGCAGAATCTTTTCTAATCTTTTAAACAAATCCTTGAACTAATCATAGTTTGGAGGAGCAAGTGAATTCTTTTTCTTTTTTTGTTTTTATGCTTTGGATTTCTCATCATCGTACTGTTTGTACTCACCAAGAAACACCTGAACCAGAATTAATTAAATGTAAAGAGAGTACATCTCATTCTGTGTGGACTAAGCTGTAGAATTTTCTCATACATATTAAGGTAATAAATCAACCACATCAAATCACACCCAACAGTGCTATATGCTATTTTCATAGAGGACCATAAAACTGCTAGCAGTAGCAAGCAAGCACTATAAAGCAAACAGTAGGGAAGAAAACAAAGTAGAATTACATGGTGTTGTTTTCAGTAAAACTGCTGAATTTTCAATACTAACACAGAACCAGACAGAAAAGTTAGCTGAAAGGAGCTGGGGTATGACTTCCTGATGAGTCAGAAAGAGCTAGGAATGACCTTCTGAACCGCTCCCTGTCCAGCACAGCAATGGAGTAAAAATATAGTATCAGCCCTCAAATCTTTAGAGTAAACAATACTAAGAGATCTTTTCAGGTGTATTGAGAAACTGCAGCCCCAGTGACCTCAACGGCTTGCTAGTGCTCAGCACTTCTGAAAATCAGGTTCATAAAATTTTGCACTGATAAAGTAATTTACACTCAATTAATTAAATCTCCCTACACCCATTGAAGGTAAGTATTATTTATCCCTGATTTACAAATGGAGAAAGTGAAGTACTGAGAAGGTGATTTGCCCAAGTTCTCATAAGCCTTGTCTACACTAGCAATGTTTAGGAATTCTTCCACCATTGCTCTTCCCCAGAATGGCTAATATACATGCAATCGGAGCAAGTCAGTCAGCAGAATCAGGAATAGAATGCTAGAGTTTCCTTTAAGAATACCAGGGTGGACACAGAGCTGGTAAAAAGTCCCCAAGTGCTGAATAGAGACATTTCACCCCACCCTCATTTCACAGTTTATTCCATGGTTTGGGAAATATAGCATTTAAAGTGATGGATATGTCATACCACATACAGTACTTTTATAGCATCAACAAAATATGTAATGGTGTGGTTTCATATACAGTTCTTACTAGCTTTTAATGCAGCGAGACAATCAGGGCTCCCTGGGGGGACAGAAGGCTTAAGCCTCAAAAATAAGCAGTTAAACCAACTGATTGCATACAGTATTGTTGTACTATAAAAGTATATTGAGTAAGGTCTTTTGTGAAAGCTCTTAAGGTCCTGAACTTGATAGTCATTGCAAGATGACAGACCATGTGTACAGACCATGGCTATAAATTTACGTACATAGAAAGCAGTACTCAAACTTCAGCTCCACTTCACAGAGAGCAGAGTGGTGAGCAGTTAAGCAGAGAGAGGCACCTCCCAGTTTAAGTGTTTAGACAAAACTAGCTTCAAACAATAATCGACTGTCCAGCACAGGAAAACAGAATAATAGACCATTATAATTAATGGAAAGACATTGAGAAATACCCAGCTATCTTGTCAAGATGGAATTTTCCCCAATCTGAATAATCATGGGTCAACATGCTCCAAGGAAAAAAGATGCTTGAAATGGAAGTTGTCATCTAGAAAGTGAGGGATAGCCTGTAGGCAGGAAGCAGTCTATGACGGCTGGAATCCCACCCCACACACACAGTGTTCAGGGTTGTACTGGGAAAGTGTTCAAAGGCACTAAGTAACTTGTATTAGAAAAGTTTTTCTTCTAATATGAAAGTGTAAAGCCTGAGGTTGAGTACGTTTATTTTCCATGTAATTTGTATGTTTGCTTTCCTTTACTATTTATCTTTGAATCTATGGGGTTTTCTAATAATTATGTTTAATAAACACTTATTTTTATCCCAAGCAGGTCTGATGGGCAAAGTGTATGGAGTGCATATGCTTGTGACAAGGTTCTCTACTCACCACTAGGATGGCACCTCCTCCTGGCCATTCTAGGGGAGTAGCATCACAAGGTCAAAACCCCTTCCCACAGCTGCACACCTTCTCTCCACCTCTGTCTGTAGGTCTGCAGCACCTCTCTCACGCCACAAGCTGCTACTGCCTCTTCATGACATAGTCCTCTGGCCAGCTCACCACAGTATGTGCATTTTCCCCTTCCAAGGTATCAAAGTCTTTCTCCAGCAAACTTAGGCTCTTCCATTCACTGCCCTATGGTACCATCCCCTCAGCAGCTCGGGGGGGGGGGAGGGACGGACGACTCAGGCCCACCTCTACTCCAGGTCAGGGCTCAGGGATCCTCTAATTAGGAGCCAAGATCCATTCCCTCCTAGACCTTACCACCTATCCCTAAGCCATTTCCTTACCATCAGCAGTCTCCCATCCCTGGGGTTGCCAGCTTCCTAACTCCCTCCTCCCAGAGAAGAGCTGAGGCTGCTTGTCTCTCCAGACAAGAACACTCCTCCCTTGTCACAGGGAATGATTACAGACTTTCCCAGCAGCCCCCTGCTTGATGCCAATTTCCTTTATAGCCCAAGTCAGCTCCTTCCTCCTCAGCCAGCTTCCCTCACTCTGTCAGGGGATTACTTAGCCACCTGCTTTCCCTCAGCTGTGGCCTGTCAGGTTAATTAGTGCCCCCCCCCCCGTCTGCATTAACCCTTTCAGGGCACAGATGGAGTAAACACCCCTTCACAATGCCAAAGTGACCTGGTAAATGGGCAGGTGGTTTTACACCTTTAGGGATGATGAACCAGAGGGGAATGGTCTGAGCTTCTGGTAATTAAGAACGCAGGGAGGACAGACTGAGGAGACTCAGGACTGAAAGGGCTGTTGGTGCCATCTTGCAGGATTAACTAGGCTGGTGAGAGCCAGGTGAGACCTTATGCTTGTGGACTGACTACTGCTATCAGGGAACTTAACCATAGCTGCATGACACAAAAGCACCCCAAAGTGAAAGCATAGGTGGTGACAGAACCCCTTATCTATCTAGGTCAGCAGTACTCAACCCGCGACCAGTGGGCCATATGCTGCCCAATTAGCGCACAGCTAAAGCCCAGCTCAGATGTGTGCAAAAGGCCAGCCTGCGTGGCGGGGTCTGGGTTCCCTGCTGCTCAGTGCAGTGGGGTCCAGGCTGCCACAGTGCCCAGCACAGCAGGGGTGGGGTCAGGTTGGGGGTTGGGTCAGGGCTGCTGCCCCACATGGCGGGGGTTTGGGGCTGCCAGCTGGCCCAACAGGGTCTGGGGCTCCTGACTGGCCTTGTGGGGTTGGGAGTCTGGGGTTCCTGGCCAGCCTTGTAGGGTTGGGGGTCCGGGGCTCCCGACCAGCCCCACGGGGTTGGGGATCCAGGGCTGCCGCCTGGCCCCACAAGTTCCGGGGCAGCTCCCTGGCCCCGCATGACAGGGGTCCAGGGCACCTGCAGGTGGGAGTCTCAGACCTGGGGCAGCCAGCCAGCTCTGCATGGCGGGGAGCCAGGGCGGGCAGCCTGCCAGCCCCGCGGGGTCGGGGTCTGGGCTGCCAATACCCTGCCACCTGGCCCCTGTGGCCCAGGTAACACATTGTGGGCTGCATATGCAGCCCTCACTGATAAATAAGTTGAGAACCACTGAGCTAGGTGATGTCACAGCAGGTCATCCTAGAAAACTAATTTATGGCTCCCCTATTTGGGTCAATGTGATCATCCTAAACTCTTGCCAGTGAAAACTAAATACCATACCATTATATATTCTTTTTCCAAATACATGTATATTGTACGCTTCTAAGCACCATGTTTATCTCTGTTGGTTCGCCTCACAACAGGGCCATATATGTCTGCAGTCGCACACAAATATATAGAAAGCTCAGTGTCGTTCTCGGTATGCATTGTAGGTATAAGTTATTGCCTGCAGCAAAAATAAAAATGTTGGGGAGATTCTTAATTTCCCTGCACCACTGCATCTTTGCACCAAGGGTTATTCACCTCTAACTTGGCCAGAAGCTGACAGAAGTATTGTAGCCTGTCCCATTTTCATTATAAGATGAGTGAAGCTCTGTAAGAAAGCCAGTAAGAAGAAGATTTAAGACTTACAATGAAGTGAAAGCTAGAGGGATACTGTTGATATAAAAATGGCTATTGCATACCATAGCTAAAATTGAAAAATGAGCAAAAATCTCTATTTCCATATTGTTACATTGACAAAGGACTAGAAGATAAATACCACCATGGCTAGAAAAGGCCAATAACAGTTCAACTGAAAAATAATTTTTAAAATAAGGAATGAAGGGAGACATATCTTCTGTTCCAGTCAATAAGCTCTTTCATTGCAGGTAGAGAGCCATTTCTCCATAACAAATAGGGTGGTGATAGCATTGTGTCCTCTCATAATGAACAGTGTTCTGAGTTGGTTTAGTAACCGTAGCCTGTTTCGGACTCATCAATTTCACTGCTTCAAGGTTAGCATTTAGACCTGGGTAAATGAATACATACGGATATCAAAGATATCCAGTACCAAACCAAAAAAGAATTTTCATCTCAAACATAACCTCAGTGCTTAACACAAGGCTGTGAGATATGGAGCTTGATTAAAATGTTACACAGAAAACTAGATGCTTTTGAAAATTAGTGAAAGATTCGGAGCATTGGACGGGGAGACTTTATAACCAACATAGAGATCTGAGAAATTACCAACCAGCAGCTCATCTCCACTAGAATTAGAAGGAAGCATTGGACATAATTGAGGCATGTATGTCACTTCACAGACTCTTGTATGAAGTTGTCAAGTGGAAACCAACTGGTGTAAAGAAACGAGGGCGCCCAAGAGAACCCTTAAGAAGAACTATTAGCAAGATGGGCGGAACACTTGATCTCAACACCACAGAGGAGCCGGAAGCAGCAGCAGCTAATGACAGAGAGGGATGGAAGAGACTAGTTTCCACCCTGTGTGCCTACATTGGTGTGAGAAGGATGTAATAATAAAAATAATAAATGAATACTGAAAAAAATACCTTTCTAGGAGCATAAGAATGTCCATAGTGGGTCAGACCAATGGTCCATCTAGCCCAGTATCCTGTCTTCCAACAGTGGCCAATGCCAGATGATTCAGAGGGAATGGACAGTACAGGGCAATTATCAAGTGACCCATCCCCTGTCATCTATTCCCAGCTTCTTGTAGTTGGAGTTTCAGAGACACCCAGAACATGGAGTTGGGGTCTGGATCCTCTTAGCTAATAGTCACTGATGGACTTATCCTCTGTGAATTTATGTAATTCTTTTTTGAACCCAGTGATAATTTTGACCTTCACATCATCCTCTGGCAATGAGTTCCATTGGCTGACTGTACATTTTGTGAAGAAGTACGTCCTTATTTTTGTTTTAAGCCTGTTGCCTATTAATTTCACTGAGTGCCCCTAGTGCTTGTGTTATGTGAAGGGATAAATAACACTTTCTCCACACCATTCCTGATTTTACAGCCCCAGTCTTTTTAATCTCTCCTAGTACGTAAGCTGTTCCATACCTTTAAGCATTTTTGTTGCCCTTCTCTGTAGTTTTTTCCAATTCTAATATATGCTTTTTGAGATGAGGCAACCCGATCTGCACACAGCATTCAAGGTGTGGGTGTATCATGGATTTATATAATGGCACTATGATACTTTCTGTCTTATTATTTACCCCTTTCCTAATGGTCCTTAACATTCTGTTCAATTTTTTGACTGCCGCTTCATGTTGAGTATATTTTTTCAGAGAACTATGACTCAAGATCTCTTTCTTGAGAGATAACATCTAACTTAGACTCCATCATTTTGTATCTATAGTTGGGATTATGTTTCCAATGTGCATTACTTTGCACTTATCAACATTGAATTTCATCAGTGATTTCGTTGCCCATTCACCAAGTTTTTGAGGTAACTCTTCACAGTCAGCTTTGGATTTAATAGCTTGAGTAATTTTGTATGGTCTGCAAACATTGCCATCTCACTTTTTGCCAGACCATTTATGAATATGTTGAATGGCGCAGGTCCCAGTACAGATCCTTGGGGCCACACTATTTACCTCTCTCCTCTCTGAAAATTTATCATTTATTCCCACCTGTTGTTTCCTATCTTTTAACCTGTTACTGATCCATGAGAAGACATTCTCTTTTATCCCATGACTGCTTACTTTGTTGAGGAGCCTTTGGTGAGGGATCTTGCCAACGGCTTTCTCAAAGTCCCAGTACACTATATCCACTGGATCACCCTTATCCGCATCTTTGTTGACCCTCTCAAAGCATTCTAATAGATTGATGAGGCATGATTTCCCTTTACAAAAGCCATGTTGACTCTTCTCCAATTTATCATATTGTGTTCATCTGTGTGTCTGATAATTCTGTTCTTTACTATACTTTCAAGCAATTTACTTGGAACTGAAGTTAGGCTACTGGCTTGTAATTCCCAGAATTGCCTCTGAAGCTTTTTTTTAAAAAAAAAATCAGCATTACATTAGCTATCCTCTAATCATCTGGTACAGAGGCTGATTTAAACAATAGGTTATATACAGTAGTTAGTAGTTCTGCCTTTTCATTTTTGAGTTCCTTCACCAATTTCCCTGCTGCTGAAGTTACTGCCAGGATTGCTTCTGGAGCAATCAGCATTAAATTAACTATCCTCCTGGTACAGAACTTGATTTAAGTGATAGGTTACATACCACAGTTAGTAATTCTGCAGTGTAATACCTGAGTTCCCTCAGAACTCTTGGGTGAATACCATCTGGTCCTGGTGATATTTTACTGTTTAATTTATCATTTGGTTCCAAGACATCCTCTACTGACACCTAAAATGAATGGCTCAGGTGTGGGAATCTCCCTCACATCCTCTGCAATGAAGACCAATGCAAAGACTTCATTTAGCTGCTTCTTAAGTTTTTCTTTAGCACCTCATCGTCCACTGAATGTGTGGCAGGCTTCCTGATTCTGATGTACTTTTTAAAAAAACTGTTGTTAGTTTTTGTGTATTTTGTTAGTTTCTCTTCCAATTCTTTATTGGCCTGCCCAATTATACTTTTACATTTGACTTGCCAGAGTTTGTGCTCCTTTCTATTCTCCTCAGTAAGATTTGACTTCCAGCTTTTCAGGGATGTCTTTTTGTCTCTAACCTCCTCTTTTACTCTGTTGTTTAGCCATGGTGGCACTTTTTGGTCCTCTTACTAGTTTGCTTATTTGTTTGTTTTAATTGGAGTATGCATTTAGTTTGAGCAGCTATTACAGTGTTTTTTAAAAAATTCCATGCAGCTTGCAGGTATTTTACTCTTGGGGCTGTTCCTTTTCATTTCTGTTTAACTAGTTTCCCCATTTTTGTGTAGTTTCCCTTTTTGAAGTTAAATGGTATTGTGATGGGGTTTTTTTGGTATTCCCCCCCCCCCATTCATGAACGTTTAATTAAATTACATTATGGTTACTATTTCCAGGCAGTTCAGCTATATTCACCTCTTGGACCAGATCCTGTGCACCACTTAGGACTAAATCAAGAATTGCCTCTCCCTTTGTGGCCTCCAGGAACAGCTGCTACAAGAAGCAGTCATCTGTGATGTCTAGAAATTTCATCTCTGCATCCCGTCCTGAGGTGATATGTTCCCAGTCAATATGGGGATAGTTGAAATCTCCCAGTATTATTAAGTTTTCTGTTTTTGTAGTCTCTCTAATTTTCCTGAGCATTTCACAATCACTGTCACTATCCTGGTAGTATATACCTATTGCTATACTCTTCTTATTCAAGCATGGAATTTCTATCCATAGAAGTTCTATGGTATTGTTTGATTCAGTTAAGATTTTTTTTTACTATATTTGACTATACTTTCTTTCATATATAGTGCCACTCCCCCATCAGCACCACCTACTTTGTCATTCCTATATATATTGTACCCTAGTATGACTGTGTCCCATTAATTATCATGGTTCCAGCAAGTTTCTGTGATGCCTAAGAATATTCATTTTAATTGTGAAACAAATTTACTTTGACTGTGTACACATCTTTGTGTGTTTGTTTTCCACATAAGGCAAGCCTGGTGGAGTCTGTGAGGATCGGTTATTGAAAAGTCCTAGCCACACAGAGCTCCTGTCCAAAGCAGACAGTACCAGCCAGAACAAAGGGCACAGGGGTCAGTCAGATCCTTCCAATACTCTCCTCCCTCCCGCTCTTAGCCCTGTCCCCCTCAGAACCAAAGGCACTTTCACAGCTTCCTGCCACCATCATGCTGATTCATTTCTGAAACCTGTAGCTGTACCCTTCCCTTCCTTTGCCCTATTGCAATGAGTTGTTTGGTCCCCTTTCCTCTCACCCCTCTCTAACCACGGACCCATTTAGCCCCCCAAACTCACTCTGCCTGCTCATTCTCTTTCTCCCTCTCCTTCCCTCTTCCTACCTCTCTCACCCTCAGCTGTCTGCTCCTTTTACTGTACGTACTCCTCTCCTACTCCTGAAAACCCTCCCCATCCACTATGTCTCTTCCCCACTTCAAGCCCGACTGCCCCTCACAATAAATAAAAACAGTCCCCCAACCTCAAACTAAGTTTTTATAATACGGAAACAAAAATAATAGCCTGCTCACCCTCCACTTCCCCCTCTCACCAGACAGCAGACCCACGGGCACCAGGTCCCAGCAACACACCACGAAAGACAGCACGTGCTTCCCCATTGTTGGTGGCCTCCTCTGCAGGGTCTCCTTCTAATGGTGGGGCTCTGGCAGCAGTGGCAAGAGCACCAACAGTGGCATCACAAACTCTGTGTCTCCTTCCCCCGTGATGTCAGTGTTTGTGTGCCCCTCAGAACAGCCACGTGAACCAAAAGATTTGTCTCCATTACAGCAGGATATGTTGTGGTCACAGGTGGTTTAACTTACATCTTTATCATTGGGGCTTCTCGAGCACCCTGCCCTGCCCCTGTGGAGCTCAAGAACAAACAGTCTGCCATCTGGTTGTGGCCTGCCCCAGTATCATCTTGGTGGTGGATGGATACGCTTGACATCTGTGGATGGGGCTGCTGAGACAGAGTGGTAACATCACTTCCGCAGTAGCGAATTCATTGTTTGTGCTGTCAGAAGCTATATGACAGAAAAAGTGATGTCAGAACCTGCATTCTTTCAGCGTAGACAGCATACCAAAAGTCTTCAGTTTGCATTAGCAACAGCTAATTACTTTTTCTGGCTCCTCCCTCCATCTGCTTTGCTTCACCATGCCACTTTTCCTCATCCTCTAGAATGTATCCCTCCACTTGTCATTCTGCCTTTATCTTCACCACTCCTCCCCATCTCCCTGCCTTCCCTTTCCATTCCTACTTCCACAGATCTCTCGTTCCACATCTGAGCTTTACGCCCTTATAAGAGCCCACAAGTTAACGGTCATTTTAAGGTATGTGCATGCCATGTGTAACTAACTGCATAACATGATACTCGTAACCCTTGCACTCCCTCCTTCATGTACTCCACCCTGACACTGTTGTTTGTTCTCACTTGGTTTGTCTTGTTTTATATTTAGATTGTAAGCTCTTCAGAGCAGGGAATGGTTCTTTCTTAACTTTTGTGCCTCCTTGAGCACACATTGAGGTGCTCAAAAATAAATATTAGAAGTTCTAGCGAATGAGGTTGATAAGACTTGCTCCTACCAGAGCTAGAGGACACAGTGCTGAAAGTGGGCTCAATCCTACTCCAGTCAGCGCAAAGAAACTGGAAAGCAGCCAACTTCCTAAGGGCAATCACGGAGCCTTAAGAACATAAGAATGCCCATACTGGGTCAGACCAAAGGTCCGTCTAGCCCCAGTATACTGTCTTACGACAGTGGCCAATGCCAGGTGTCCCGGAGGGAATGAACAGCGCAGGTAATCATCAAGTGCTCCATCCCCTGTCGCCCATTCCCAGCTTCTGGCAAGGGAGGCCTTCAGGGTTAAATATACAGGGATGTTTCCAGGGGCTGCATATGGCTGGAGCACACTGCACTCCAACAATTCAGCCAATGGCTTCTCTGACCCATGGCTAGCTGGATGTAGTTTGTTGATTTTGGTCTGGGTTAATGGTATCTAGTTTGCATATTAATTCAAGCTCAGCAGTTTCTCATTGGCGTCTTTTTTTTTTTAAGCTTTTCTGTTGCAAAATTGCCACCTTTAAGTCTGTTATTGAGTGGCCAGAGAGGTTGAAGTGTTCTACTGGTTTTTGAATGTTATGATTCCTGATGTCAGATTTGTGTCCATTTATTCTTTTACGTAGAGACTGTCCAGTTTGGCCAATGTACATGGCAGAGGGGCATTGCTGGCACATGATGGTATATATCACATTGGTGGATGTGCAGGTGAATGAGCCCCTGATGGTGTGGCTAATGTGATTAGGTCCTATGATGGTGTCACTTGAATAAATATGTGGACAGAGTTGGCATTGGGCTTTGTTGCAAGGATAGGTTCCTGGGTTAGTGTTTTTGTTGTGTGGTATGTGGTTTCTGGAGAATATTTGCTTCAGGTTGCAGGGCTGTCTGTAAGCAAGGACTGGTCTGTCTCCCAAGATCTGTGAGAGTGAGGGATCATTTTTCAGGATAAGTTGTAGATCTTTGATGATGTGCTGGAGAGGTTTTAGTTGGGGGCTGAAGATGACGGCTAGTAGCGTTCTGTTATTTAATTTGTGGGGCCTGTCCTGTAGTAGGTGACTTCTGGGTACTCTTCTGGCTCTGTCAATCTGTTTTTTCACTTCAGCAGGTGGGTATTGTAGTTTTAAGAATGCTTGATAGAGCTCCTGTAGGTGTTTGTCTCTGTCTGAGGGATTTGAGCAAATGCGATTGTATCTTAGAGCTTGGCTGTAGACAATGGATCGTGTGGTGTGGGAGACAGACCAGTCCTCCCTTACAGACAGCTCCTCCAACCTGCAGCAAATATTCTCCAGAAACCACACACCACACAACAAAAACACTAACCTGCTGAGCTTGAATTAATATGCAAACTAGATACCATTAACTTGGGTTTGAATAGAGACTGGGAGTGGCTGGATCATTACACATATTGAATCTATTTCCCCATGTTAAGTATCCTCACACCTTCTTGTCAATTGTCTAATGGGCCATCTTGATTATTACAACAAAAGGTTTTTTCTCCTGCTGATAATAGCTCATCTTAATTAATTAGCCTCTTACAGTTGGTGTGGCTACTTCCACCTTTCTATGTTCTTGGTATGTATATATATATAATCTTCTTCCTATATGTTCCATTCTATGCATCTGATGAAGTGAGCTGTAGCCCACGAAAGCTTATGCTCAAATAAATTTGTTAGTCTCTAAGGTGCCACAAGTACTCCTTTTCTTTTTACAGTAGGGTCACTTAATGCTCCTCTGGTAGTGTAAAGAGGTGTTAATCAAGGTTGGGGGAAGGATGTAAATTACAGTTAAACCCACTTTAAGGATGCTGCTCTGACAGGGTATGGATGCTTTAATGAAAATGAATAAGAGGTCCATAATCTTCCGGTAGTTTAACTGTAAGTGGATTTTCCCTAGATTTAGGACAAGCAAGACTTTATGGCAACTATTTCCCATCTTGCTTCCTTGTGGCTATGGCTTATTTCCTGAGTACTAATAACAGGAGTAGCCATATATTTCTCTCTGTGACGTTTCCGAAGGTTATGGGGGATAGTTTCTGTAACCCCTTGGGGTTTAGAGAGCATGGCCCCTTTAAATCTTTTTCCTAAAGAGGGAGGGGGAGTAGTGAGAGAAAGGAGGGAAACTCCAGGTGGGGCTCTGGAGCCAGAGAGTGGGGGAGGAGGGCTGCAGCCCGCAGGCCCTGGACAAAGTGAAGGAGAGAGAACCTGCCTGAAGCCTGGGAAAGACAGGGCGGCCGATCGGGGACACCCCAGGACGGGAGCCAGGAGGAGCACGGTGGCAGAGAGGAATTGCCCAAGAAGGACAGGCCGGAGCTGGATCCAGTATCACTGCTGCCCAGAGCTGCATGGGGCTGTGAGTACTGGGGCTTGGGACTCTGCACTTGGGATAAGGAGGGAGGCTGCGAGTTAGTTAAGTGGGGAGGTTGTTGCTCTGTGTGGCTTTGCAGAGGGCAGCAGAAGAGGGCACCGGAGGGGTTTTTGGGGAAAGTTCACTGCCGCCGAAGCCGACCAGGAGCACCCAAGACTCAGCACTGGACTGGAACTTTGCTCAGGCCTCCTGAACTCTGTGTGCAGACACATTGCTCAGTGTCTGCCCTTTCAGACTGTGCTACCACTGGGCCCGTGGGGCCTTGGTTTGGATGCAACCCTGTTCTACTGCTCCCCCTACATTTCCCCTTGTTGTTTTTCTCCTCTCATCCCTCTGTAAATAAATCTCTCCCTTTGTTATATCCATTGTACTTTTCCTGTGCGTGTGTGTGTTCACTCTGTGGGGTTTGGAACAGGTGCCCCTGGGGTGGAAGGGATCTGTCCTGCTGCATTCCTGCGCGTGCTGTCTCTTGGCCGGAGCTGCCTGCAGAGCAGACTCCATCTTGGCCACGAGGGCGCTAAAGTTACACGTCAAATTTAGAAATTGGTCTTTCAGAAATCTTGCATTATGTTTCATTCACAATTCTTGCATCGTGCTGGCTATCTTTTAAAGCCAGATTTGCCTTTACTGTTAAGGAAACAAATCAGCTGTAGACATTAGGATGCTCATAAACTTGGACTGTTGTATTTTTCTTTCATATCAACCTATTTGATGACCCTGATTTAATGACATATACCCTTAAAGATAATTTGACTATATGTTTATATATATATTTACATGTATTTTTCATTATATTTTTATGAATGATTTCACTTGCAATAAGTCCTACATTCTTTTTTCCAGTGAACACCACTGGGCAGATATTAAATGATTTCAGGTGTATCTGAGTGACTAAAGGTGACATAAGTGGTAATTAATCACCTTGTTTCTCATTAAATACAGTTTAGTACCTCAGGAATTCATATAAGGGTGCATATTGTATCTCCTGTTTATTAGCCTCTCTTCTGTATGCAATTTTTCTAAATGGTGAATGAGTGCTGATAAGACTCTCATTATTACAGCTGGCTCAGGAATTGATGTTTTCATAGCTCTTAATATGCTTTTGAGTCACCTTACTGAAAATAAATGGAATATGGATACATTAAGTACCAGGCTGTCTATTCTTAATAAAAAAAATATGCAGGTTATGAAAATTGGTGTCTTACTACCCATTATACCATCCATATACTTACAATAGAATTCCTCCGGAATATAATGCTGTGTTGCCAGGCCTAGTGGCTAGATCACTGTAAGCCCAGAGGAGGCAATGGGAGGATCCAGGCCCTCCCGCTCCATTGGGTCCCAGCCCAGAGCCTTGTGTAGTTTAACCCCTAAACAGGGGAGATGGGTCCTGCTAGTCCAGTTGCCCTGCAGTTGGGGCTTATTTGCAGGCTCCCCTTGGCGAGGGAAGCCTTACTTGCCTCAAGTTGCTGTGCTGGCTGGCAGGTCGCCGATCTGTCCTTTCAGGCAGGCAGACAGAGAGCACCTGCCTCCTAACCAGTCAACCCCCAACTGAGCCAGGCTCCCTTCTTTTCTCCCCCTCCTGGCCTGGCATTGGCTGCAGGTATAGCAGTGCGGGGCTAGCTGAATCCAAAGGTTTTCTTTAACCTCCCACTGGGCTGGGTGGCAGTTTCTCTCCTCCCTCACACCAGCATAGTAGTTAAATGCTGAAGTACGCTGTTTTGAGGTTCACAAAAGAAGTTTGGTTGTTGTACCAATAAAATAAAAACCAGCAGGATCTTATTAAAGGGAAAAAGGGCAAAATACCACATTTATTGTGAATACAGAAAGAATCATAGTAAGCAGTTAGTTATAGCTATAACATTCCATTCAATCTCATATTTATTCACACATTCATTCATACAAACACACACCCACACACACAGGTTCTGCAAGGTTGTTATCATAGTTACCAGCCTTAGAGTTGCTCATGCCAAGCCACTGGCCAGGTGGCCTGGACATGAGGAGGGAGCAGGGCCTTGTCAGATGCTCATCTGATGCTCCTGGAAGTTGGTTTGCAGAATCAGACCCCAAAGTTCTCACTTTTTAGAGTCTATTTTTATAGGAATTTCTTCCTATGCCAGTCTATGGGAATTGCTTCATCATGCTGTTGCTGAATCAATCAGCAGATAGCACATTCCTGACGGCTCCAAGATGTTATCTTGTTCTTTGGTTCTCCCATTCTTGAGGCTGTTGGGTGGATTCCAGTCTGCCCTCCGGGGGGGGGGGGGGTCGTCTGGTTATTTCCACTTGACGCCTTCTTCAGCCGATGGACACTGGATTCTTAGGCTGGCACCTCCCTGATCATTCAGTTATTATCCACACCAAGCATCCATCCACATACATCCTCTATCTCTATTTTAATCACAATGGTTAATACAACAAAAGGGTGGGGAGTCTCTGGGTGCTGTTTCTGTTGTTAGAGTATTGTTTTGAGTCTCTCTCTCTGTGAATTGCTTTGAGAACAGACTCTGTCTTAGAATGTACTAACACAATTAGCAGCTTGCAAGTTTCACACATAGAGGGAGAGAAAGTACCAAAAACCAAGAGACCTCTTAATTAGTAATACCCTGGAATTTAAACTCTGGGGAATCAAACTCATTTGTGATTTTAATACAGAACTTCTTTAATATGATCCAACATGGTCATCTATGATGCTGAGCGCTTGAGCCACAATTGTAGGGGAAGGAGATTATCTGTGCAAGCAACAGTAATAGAACCACTACGTCTGCAGGGGCTAAGAGCCCACAAAAGGTAGTTTGGGAAAAGGTGTAACATATCCTTCCCCAACCAAGGTCATGCCTCCTCCCCATTGTGAGATACGTCCTCAGATAATGAGCACTGTCAGCCATGCTAGCACTGCCCTAGATTCAGAGGACAGTCCGTTGCATTATGGTTGTCTCTTGAATGGGAGTGCTGGATTTTGCATGAGAAAAGTGGAGTAGTACCAAAATGTTAAAAGAGGATAAATACACACACAGACACAGACTTAGGATAAAGGATACAAGATACTCATATATTTCTATGTCTTTATTATTTAGAGAGTGCTGGTGATATTGACCTTTGCTGGTTTTTTACTTACAAGTGAACAGATACAATAATGGAGGGTCTGAGGTGATTACTGGTAAGCTAGTTGTATCCCAACATTAACCCTGTACAAATCAATAGCTGCTCAAGTACAAGAGCGTAAAAGAATGGAAATTAGGATATGTCCACTTTTCACACCGACGTTTCAGTGTATTAGATGGGGGGAAAAAACCCCAGCAAGATTCAAGTGAGCATTAGAACAGTGACAATGTAACAGTGCTATGTAGCTATAAAAAGTATCTTCCTGAAACCTATTTTCAACTTTAATGTTTGCTATTGTTAGAGTGAAAGGGACATACAGTAGAGTTACCATGAGAAATGCTTTGCTGGCATAAAAGTAAAGATCCAGTCCACTTTGCATGTGAATTCAAATAAGGATCAATTATTTAGCTTAAGAACTCTGTGCCCTTGGGATGCTCCATTTCCTGTGTTTCCTTTAAAGCTTTCAATATGCTTCTAGACTGGGTGATGGGTGAGTGACAGCAGAACTGACAGTTCTATTAGCTGCAGAAACAGGACTGGTCAATCAAAAGATATCGCACCTATGGATAACGAGATGGCTTTCTGAATGCAGCCTAGATTCTTGCAGGATAGGCTGCAATGTAACTGTTAGTTGTAGATTTAGCAATATATTTTCAAGCATTTATTTTATATCTATGATCTTTGCTAACAAGTTTGTTATGTGCAGTCCCAAGACAGGAGGGGCAATCTTGTGGCAAAAGCCCTGGATGGGGCGTCATGATATCAGATCCCCGCTTTGCTTTCTGAGAGACTTTCTGAGACACCTTGGGTAAGACGCAATCTTTCTGTTCCCTAGTTCCTCATCTAAAAATGAGTGTACTTCACAGGAGTATTGTGAGAATAAATACATTGTTTGTGGGGTGCTCAGATACTATGTAATGAAAGTCAGAGGCAGATAGATTGAACTGCCATAATGAGCCTAGTGCCAATGATGCTTAGCAGCAGCTACTGCAAATACAAGAATAAAAACAAAAGGGATGAACAGCTTCACTGCGCTCTTGTGTGATAACCCAATGCCAGTTTTCACATGCAGCTGTTGCAGACACACTAGTGGGCAAAGGGCTCAGCATATGATCACATAGAGTTTCTTGTTGTTCCAGTCCACTGTGGTCAAATAAGGTAGGACAGAAGTGGATGAGTTTAAAGAGGTGTCAGCCTTTTACTCTATTGGAGTAGTGGAAACTCTCTCACCTAGAGGGGATCAGGCTGCTGAAGAAGTTGTTGAGAGTGTAAGTGAAATTAAAGGCTGTAATAAACTTGTTTCTGGATTTTTGTTGTTTCTTTTTGTTTTAAGAATATCTAATCCATAAAACTCATTTCAAGGCCATAGGACAGTATGTTGCCGCCAGATGCTTTCCTCATTCTAGAGATGCATAATATACCTGTCATAACTGTTTGGGAATGATTGGTATTCAGTGCATTGACTTCATTATTGAGATGTTTAAATGCACACTTGGATCATCCAGAACCATCTAGACATGTACTGTTTCTAAAGCTGGACCAAAAAATGCTTTTTTTGGTGGGGGGGGAAGGGTGGAATTAAAACAATACAATTGTTAGGGTTTTTTTTTTTAATTTCCCTAAGGAAAAATATTCAGTTGGGGGGCAAGGAGAGGTTCTCTCTCTCCCTCCCCATTCTTTCCTCATCCTTTTCTAGTAATAAAACATAAAAATGAGAAAAGAATAAAGTACAGGAAGAGAAGGAAAAAAGGGAGAGAAAAGAAGAAAAATATTTAAAACCTGAAAAATATGTTTGTGTGTGCGCGAATGTGCATGTGTATCATTTTTGCAAAAGAAATTAACATTTTCCATTAGGTGAAAAGGCAGCAGATATAATGGGACTGCATGAAGAGAGGTTACACTTATTAGGTGTATTAATTTTACTTCTCAGAAATATTTTCAGATGGAGACTACTGGAGCTACTGTACCTCAGCTGACAAAACAAGGAAAAAATACATTGCCCTGCACACAGTGTACATGAAAGACAATCATCAGATAAACCAGAGTGAGAAGAATTCCAGAAACAGCAAGATATTAAAGAGATGTAATGATGTATTAAGTATAATATCATTTATCATGCTAAACTACTAGAGATGTGCTCTTAAAAACTGCAGTTTGAAGGTCACAGTCAAATGTAACATATCTACTAAACCACATAAGTATCTAACTGCATTTAGGTGATTTTTTACATGGACTAGAAAATAAGACACATATTATTGTAACTGTTCCAAGTAGCAGTTTTTGAGAACTAATTGTCAGAGGCTTCCATATAAATAAGAGTGGACTGTACATTATAAGTGGATCAATTCATGTCATTAACAACCTGAAGCTTCTGGATTTAGTCTTGCAGTGTTCAGTGGATTTACATGTCAGACATAAATAACAATGATTTATTGAAACCTGGTTATCTCTAGTAAAGATGGAATCCTTACAGCTACTGAATATTTTATTGTTTATAATAATGGGTTCACTGCCTGTCAGTCATTTTTCCCCAACTGCTTGGATCTGTTCATTATTCAGAAAAAGAATTAAATAATGGTAAGGCTCTGAAAAGAATTCTTCATAGCAAAGAAATTCTTTATTGAGGGCCAGTTTATGATCTCAGTTTCACTGGTATAAATCCCAAGTAACTGAACTGAAGTGAATGGAGTTACTTAGGATATATACCAGAATAAATATGAGCATAATTTGCTCCTAAATTAGAAACACCAAGTCACAAAGGGGTTTGGGTAGAATACAGATAAGGTGGTGCCCCTTGACCCTAGATGTTTTTTCCTAATGGAGGACTGCTTTTCAGTATGAAATTATGTGATGTTTAAAATTAAGCTGTTAATGTAACTTTCTTTTTAATATATATATATATATATAGGTTGTATAAAGTGTCCTTGAATAGTGCCTTGCAGATATTTTGGCAGCAGTTTAAGTAGTGCATGGGGAGCCACTATATTATTCTAAACAAGTAATATTTGATTGCAATTTCTACAAAAATGACATAATGGGATCTGTGTTTGTTGCTCTGCCCTACTTCCTGATCCATTGTGATCAGTTTCCCAGTATAAAGCTGGTTTTTCTGTCAGTCCCTGCAACCTCAGCCTGGAACAGAAAAGTCTAGCTAGGCAAAGATTACCAAGAACAGCTTCTGCATCAGAAACTGTTTAACAACTTGGCTGATAACATGTGATCAGGGGGGAATCCATCTACCTGCACAACCTCACTGAAGCCATGCACACTGACCACAGACCAACCCCTATGGGGGATCCACAGAAAAATTAATGCTAAGGCTACCTTAAATTCTCTGGAATCCTCTCCACATCATCAGTACCCTTTGGGAGAGGGAGGATTACTAGGGAAGCCATCGCAAATCTGCATGAAAGGAGCCAGAGGGATGCAGGTGAGTAAGCAAAGGGACTCTGAAGGGATGGAGCTGTGCCTCCAGAGGATGTGTAGACTGAGAATACTGAATCGCTTGCTCATTCCATAGGAAACAAAACCTGCTCCCAATAGACTAATCCAATAACCTGTGCATGGGGAATCTCAGAAGAGGAAGGATCCAAATAGACTTGTAACACCATGAAATTGATCCACCTGCTAAAAGCACTCATGAGTGTAGGACAGAAGGGGGCTTTTTTTTAAAAACACCTACAAAAGTGACAGTCACAGGGGTTTTGTACAACAACTAGAGTGTTACTTGGCTTCCATGACTTAACTTGTGTTTATGCACATTTTGGATTCCTCAGAGTTGACAAAATGATGCTCAGAATTAAAGAGCTCACAAGCTTGTTTAGTAATTCTATTTCCCACTACTATTTTAAAACTTCCTTTACAATCAGTGCACAGGAGATTTAATCTGAAGGACATTTTCTGCCAAGAAGAGAAGAGGTTTTTATGCTGTTTTGACTCTTGTATGAGCAGAACACAAAACTCTGATGTCTTTATATTCTCATGCTCTTTTAAGTTTGTTTCATTGTAGTTGGATCTTTAAATTGTTCTTTAAGATCAGTACAATAATAATGCATCAGATCTAGAACTAAATGGCCAAAATAATGACACAATGAAGTTGGTGTTTCTTTCTGAGGTTTTATCTTATTTATACATGATACTCAATCGTTCTTAATGGCATTAGAGATCTTGATGAATGGCTTGCACAAATATAAGATAATTGTAGGCTGCATTTGTGAAGAATACAAAAGAAAAGAAAATCCCAGTAGCTATGTAGAGTCACCTTATAATAAGAATTCCGGTAGTTTGGTGTGTTTCACTATAAAAGACAAACTTGTGTCTTTCAGAGTATTTCCCTGAAGATGTGCACATAACTATTCATTGTTAACTCTGTAGCTTCCTCACCCTGCCCCTCTCCTCAGTACTTTCAAAGGACGCAAACAGCACAGGAACATCAGTGAATGTGACAAATCATTGTAAATCTGTGGAGGACAGAGATAGGGTTTTTTGCCTACGATAACTATCCATCCTAATCCCCTCAAAGAGGGATGCACATCATAGGTAATAAAATAATACTAATCTTATATTTTGTATATCACCTTTCATCCCATAGGAACTCAACGTGCTTTGCAGACTTAAACTAGCAATCAAAATGTACACAGAGAATGCCACTGAAATACAACCATATTCTGGCATATAAAATGGCAACAGTTTAACACTTCACAAAAATACTAAAGTACAATTTGTAGCAAGAAAGGGAAACTGCAGGGGGAATTCTAGGCAGGCAGAATGCAATTAGAGGTGGAATCTCAACTAGCCCTCATGGTTAAAATCCATATTCTTCTGGAAATCCCTTGGGATCTGTAACGACCATAAGTGGTTGGGACTTCATACACACAGAGAGATACATAGATTAATGACTCTAAAAGCCTTCATGCTTCTGCTCTCGTAGATATTTAGGGCTCAGTGATGTCTCTCCCGACGGTCAGTTGCACTGGGGAGGGAGGAGTGGTGTGGTCAGATCTGGAAGTAGTCAAATACTGCAAACACTTTCCATGAATACTTGGGTGATGCCTCTGTCAAATTTTCTGTAGTAGTGGGGGGCCCTTTCTATTAATTTTCTGTGAATATTCATGTGAGAAATTTTTTGGTCACTGACAAAGGAAGCCTCACAAATACCCATGTGAATGGTGACTTGCAATGGTATTTCTTGGTATCCTGAAGTGTGTGTTGAAATGGAAAACGGGGAAGGAAAAGAAATGCAGATGAAGAGAAGCAGCACTGAGGATGTGGGGTTGTGCCTGTAGGGCAGCAGCAGTGGTGTCCCTAGCCTGGTAGCAGCAGGGTGCAGGGACACATCTGGTAATTTGGCTGAATGCCTGGAGTACAAGTACGTACTGTATTCGGGTAGGAAATGAGCCTCATGGGACGCAGGCTTCCAGAATTGCCTGGAACAGTGGAATCTACAGATGCTTGCCACTTGGCAGCCAGAGTAATCATTACAAAGAGCCACTAGGCCCCAGACAACAGCATCAGTGGGAGAGAAAGGGAAAGGAAGAGTAACAGCAACCAGGAGCACCTCAAGAGGAAGTTGGGGGAACAGCAGCAGGCAGATGTGGTGGAGAAGCAGGATAAAGGCCTCCCCCGTTGCATCTGATGCCAACATTTACCAGGTGCTCTCATAAACTACTAGGATTTAAAGAGCTGTTGTTCAATTTCATTTCTAGCTGCACTGGTTGTTGTACTTGTAGATTAGATTGTAAATTCTGAATTACATTGTAAGCTCCTTAGAGCGGTGACTGTTTCTGCCAATGCGTCTGTGCAGCGTCTGAATGGGGACTACGAACACTACAACTATAACAGTATCGGCAAAAATCATTCAAGTCATTTGGAAGCAGTTTGTTTGTAGAGACCCAAAAATGCCTCTTCTGGGTCTGGGCAGTATAGCAGGAAACACTAGCTGGCCCTCCAGACTAGGGCACTGATAGACACTTTATACCTAGCCAATCCCTGCACAAATTCAGTGCGACCCCAGCACACCCACATGGGACAGGTATAATTTTACCTCTCAGATTTGAATGGAAAAAGTATATTTGCAGTTTTACACTTTACCTAGCTCCTTTACTTAAAAAGGGATTTTCCTAGCCCACCATTAAGGCTGCAAGTCTGTCATGGAGATCACAAAGTCATGGATTCTGTGACTTTCTGGGACCTGCATGACTTCTGCAGCAGCCACTGCAGCTGACCCCAGGGCAGCCTAAGCAGCTGTGGCAGCCCCGGGCCAGCCGCACCAGTCCCAGGCAGCTGGTCCCAGGGTCCACCGGAGAAGCAGCGGTACTGGGTGTGGCCCTAGAGCAGTGGTCCCAGGGGCCACCCTACCCTCACCGAGCAGCAGCACCCCAGACCATTCCCCCCCGCCCCGACCCAGAGCAGCAGTGGTGTCCCAGAGCAGCAACGGCACCCCGGGGGCTCCCAGAGCACCTAAGATTTAGTCATGGGGATTTATCGTACAAGTCACGGACAGGTCACAGGCTGTGAATTTTTGTTCATTGCCCATGACCTGTCCATGACTTTTACTAAAAATACCCATGACTAAATCTTAGCCTTACCCAGCATCAAAGAAGTACATACAATTCACAACATTCTAAAATACTTAAAAAACTTTCTACTGAATGAAGGGAAACAGTAGTACAAATTTTAAATGGATGAATTCTAAGTCAATGTGAGTAAATATAAGGTGTTGCAGAATAATAGAAAGCAGAATTTTGTACACAATCATAAAATCATGGTGTCACAATACCTGGAGTGGCTCATGACTGAGAGTGCTAACCTCAGGGCAGACTGTCCCAAAGCTAGGGCACAAACCTCAAACTGGTTGCATGCTCTATAATTAGATTTTACCAACCCAGTAACAAATGTGAATTCTTGGATCACTGTAATAGTCTTACCATGGAGTCACAGACAGTCCCCTTGGGCTCTCCAGTCTATCTTGCCACATAGGCAAGCTGGACTTAGTGATAATTGGTCACTTACAGACAAACACACACACACAGTATTCAGGTTGCTCCCAGTCCCAAGAGATCAGTCACTTACCCCAGGTCAATTTGCACTTTAGATCTCACACCAAAGACAAATGCTTGTAGCCAATCCTGTAATAAACTAACTAAAGGTTTATTAATTAGGAACAAGAAATGAGAGTTAGTTACAGGTTAAAGCAAGCAAGCATATATATACACACACAAGTGAGTTTCAGTCTGTGATTCAAAAGGTGACAGAGTTGTAGTAATCTGTCAGTTCAAAATGTCTTTCAGGGCTAACCCATGCCAAGAAGCAAGGGGATCGCTTTGCTTATGTTTAGGAATCTTTGCCCCTCAGACTCCAGACAGCAGAGTTACAGCTGCTCCTTGTCAGGGATTTTTATCCCCTCCACCCCAAAGTTCAAGCAGATGGGATGAGTTCATACATAGGTCTCTCCTTTCTGCAGGGAGTTAGTAATGCAGTCAACAGAGCCTCTGTCCTCTGATGCTACGCAATACCTCATTGGCCTTCAGTGGGCCATCTTGTATGCAGGATGAGCACTGTCCCTTAATTAATGTTTCTTCTCTTGTTTGGGGAGTTACACAATTACAGAGGTTTACAATGCAAACACTCAGTATAATTTTATACCATGGGCTACAGAGGTTATAAGTGGGATCAATACATGCAGCATCCTACAAGTATTTTATAAGGTTTAAATATTATACACATTCTTAGCATTATCAACATAGATATTAGAGTTGATAACACATGTAAGCAAGACTGGTTTCCAGCTATGCATTTGTAAATGTTCAGTGAAGTCCAGGGCCTTGGCATGAGCTGGCAGCTGTTCTGCCAGCATCATATAAGGTTCATCAGCAAATAGGCCTGAATACATTTACAAACTACATTTGCAATAGAAACCTTGCTATTTCCTTGATCTACCAACAGCATAAACTGTGACTGATAATATCTAATGTCACTAAGATCTCATAGTGTTATAAGGGAGATGTCAGCTATTTTTAGAGAATTCAGACATATCAAAGTAATGACACTCCTCCAAAAATATTAAATACATCCACGTTTAAAGCATTCTCTCAAAAGACATTGTACTGGGGATTATAGTGTTGAAGATTTAGCTCTAGGCTAATAGTTTTGGTATACGCCCACAATCCATCCTCTCCTGGGTGTAGCACTTCAGCTCTTATTCATAGTTACATAAATCACAGAGAGTATAAATGCATTACAAGTTAAGAGAGGGAAATAACATCATCTTCTAGCAGACACTTGGAACAAAGGCATTTCAAATATGTGCTCAAATGCCTAGCAATTGTTAGTGGAGGCTAAAATAGGTAGACATTTTTAATAAAACAGCGAATGGTGAATTAATGATCTGTCAGTCTATGTATTTATAGCACCTCACAACCTTTAATGTATTTTATCCTCACACCATCCCTGTGAGGTTAGGAACGTGCTAATATTGCCCCATCTTACAAATGGATAACTGAGGGGCCCAAGGCAAAGAGAGCAGAGAATTGAACTCAGATCTTCAAATCCCAGACTAGTGCCATAACCACTGGACTATCCTTCTGCTCTGATCAGAAAAGATGTTGGTGTGAGAGCTCTGGAGGATCATGTGCTTCCCATCTTCTAGAGAGATAAAGCAGTGGCCAGAGCATGACAAGCTTCCCCTAGTGTCCACCAATGAGTATCATCTCTTTTATGAAAGAACCAGGTCTAGGGATAAAAGGGGACTTAAGTCTCCACGCCCACTCTATTCTTGATCTATCTGCTGAGACTGCCAGGAAGGGTAAACGTGATTTATTTAGGGGAGGGCAAATTCTCCATATGATTTACTTGTACATATATTACATAGACTAATCTTTTTAATATATGTGTTTCGTATCAAAATGTCCCAGGCTGCCCTTTTCCAAACCAGATGGAAAAAATTAAAGAGAGAGAGAAAAAACAACAGAGACCATGGAATCTGAGGGTTGGAAGGGACCTCAGGAGGTCATCTAGTCCAACCCCCTGCTCAAAGCAGGACCAATCCCCAATTTTTGCTTCAGATCCCTAAATCACCCTCTCAAGGATTGAACTCACAACCCTGGGTTTAACAGGCCAATGCTCACACCACTGAGCTATCCCTCCTCCAAGATCAAACAAGCACAAGTACACTACATAGCTACTGACTCTGTTTAACAGCAATAGAAGTTTTCCAATATGTGGCATGAGACACTATGCCACATGGTACACACGAAAAACATGGCAGCTAGACACTCCCTCTAAATAAACTGCCTTGGTAATAGTGTCTGAGGCCAGCCATAAAGCAGATGCATGACTTTAAACAGGTGGCTCAGGGTGTGAGGTCATCTCCTAGTGGATGTACTAATAAGCATCAGATTCGAATAAATTTGTTTTGACAAAGAATCAGCAGTTTTTGAGTACCTGGCATGACCAACACCTAAGGAATTATTCAAATGAGAGGCACTGTATAGCTGAGGCCTTAAAAACCAACCAATAATATTTTCATCATAATCATAGGGAGAGTAAATAATTGCAACGCTTCAGATAAGATTGTTTCTAAAGTTCGTTTGGCCCAAAGAGATCATTAAGGGAAAGCTGCAGCGGTCAAAGATGAGAAAGAACATGCTCTGATGTAATTTGACATTGAACAAGCGTTGACAGATTAAAGTCCACAGATATTTCTGACAGGTAACAGCTCCCTCAGGATGGTGGATACACCTGAAAGTGGGTGACTGACAGATTGTACAAAATTCACCACCTTGTCCACATTTTATGATTACAAATCAGTTTTTGTTGACAGAGCTCATTTTTCACTCCAGCATCTTGGTCTCCAAGCCTGTGCCAAACTGTTCTAACTTCATCAGTGCAGTCGGGAATCCATTTCACAAAATTGCCTTTTGCTGAAGAGAGAGAGAGTACCAAAGCAATGTAATTCTGCAAAACATTAAAGGAAAGGAAGGAGAGAAGCAATCTAGAGAAACTAGTGCAGATGGCTCTCAATTTTCTAATAAAACATCCCCCGTATCATGGTCATGGAAGATGAAAATTATTTTGCTCCTGTGATCATAAACTTGATTTCTGGCTGCGAGCAGCTATGACAATAAGGTTACATAAGAAACTGCTGAGTTATATATTACTGACAGTATTTGGTGGAAATGGAAACGAGTGACATGTAGATTGGTAAAATCACTGAAAATAAAAACCCTGATTCAGCAAGACTTTAAGAAGACAACTCATGTGCTTAAAGTTAGGCAAATGTTAAAGGCCTTGCTGAATTGGGGCCAAAATCTAGAAGAGGGGAAAAGATGCAGATTTTAAAGTGTCATCATAAAACAACCAGTGTTTTCATATATTTGCGAAATAACTCAGTAGTATATTTTTAAAATATACCCGCCAGTCAGATGGTGGTACTGAAGAAAGAATCATATATATATTCTATTCACAAATCATTCACAAATAATTTCTATTCACAAATTTAATCCCCCCTCACCCACCCTCCCTCACCATCACCACAACCACCAAAGATGCTTCTTCATAGTAACTGTAGCTGCCAGGAAAAAATTTGCAGGAGTAGGCAATAATTCCCTTTTCAAAAAAGTGGTTTAGTTTATTTTACTTTTAAGCATATTCTGGAGCCCGCTGCTGCATCATGCTCACAGGTATACTACTGGGTTCCCCCATGCCTTGTTTGCTTAGTTAAGCAGAGAACTGCATAAATGCCAGATCTGCCACAGCTGTGTTTGCTGGACTGGAACATTGCTCTTTGTCTACTGAAGATAAGAGCTCGCAACAGTCAAGCCATGTTTGCACATCACGGGCTCAAAATATGATTTTAATAATTATCCTGAATCAACTAAAATAGTGGCTCAAAGCCTCTGAATAGCCATGTATTTAAAAGATACCCTTAATTTAGTGCATTTTCAGTTTCCTTCATCAATTCTGGCATATGTGTTCCAGCAATTTAACAAAAACACTTTTCTTCTTCGGCGACAAAGCACAAGCTGTAAATTGTCCCATACTCAGATTCCTTTCAAAGCTCAGACAAAGGACCATGCTTGCTCTGCTCTTATTAGGTCCACATAAATCAAAACCCGGTAAAGGGCATGACTGGTAATCTGAGAAAACAGCCTACACTAACTATACAATTGGATCACTGTGTGCGTCTCACCTTTCATATTAGCCACAGACAAAATTGCCAAAGCAGTTCAGAGAAGAGCCAGGACACTGCATGAATGTGTAAACTCAATAACCCTGTTAATCTATAATTTAACCGTCCAGCATTGAAAGGCATTGACTGGATTTCTCTCTCCCCTCTCCTTGTTTTACAGCCAACACCCTTCTACAGTGGTCAGCAATTATGACCTGCACTGACCCTTCAGTGCATGATGATCACACTTAAGCCATGTCTCCTTAGACATGCCCCAGGCCCACACTACCATTTTTTATTCTACACTGTTGAAGGCAAGAAAGAGGGAGCACTAAGGGCTTGTGACTTATGTATATCCAGTGCAAAGGAACTGGCCTAGGGAGAGATCCTCAGCTGGTATAGATTGTCATTGCTCCACTGAAGTCCTGCCCCCTACTGCTTGTCTTCATTTTTGCTGGTATTTAATCTCCACCCACACTGATGCTGGTGTGAAGCAACTTGTCATCCCGACTCACTATGCACAGCAGGATCAAGGCCTCTGTGATGCTTATAAAAGTTTTAAAGGAAAACATAGTTTCAAATTATGAATGAAGCTTGACACATTTTTAAAGGACAGGTTCTATATTCACAAGATTTAGCTATATTTTGCAGCTCTGCCAGACCATATGTTAACATTTGTAAAATGCATAGAAATCCTCAGATGTAACGTAATAGAAAAGGACATTTTACAATTAAATTAAAACCAATTTTATACATGCTCACACTTCAAACACTGTTTTTATCTAGATTTATTCGAAGGTAACAGTCAATTAACTGTTGAAAGACAGCACAATATGGAAAAGGGAACCGACAAAAGCATGTTAAGGTATGTCTACACTGCAATAAAACATTTGCTGCTAACCCGTGTCAGCTGACTCAAGCTCGCAGAGCTCAAGGTGTAGGGCTATCCAACAGCAGTGTCACATCCAGGCTTTGGTTTGAGACCGGATGTCTACACTGAACTTCTATAGCTTCGCAGCCTGTGACAGATGACAGGCCAGCCACAGGTGTTTTATTGCAGTGTAGACATACGCTGTGTGTTTAACCCCAAAATGCTTGTCTGTGGAATCACTCTATTTATTTTAAACCAGAATTGAAACGCTTTATTTTATCTTGCAACTAAGGGCTTGTAGGTATTGTGCAAAAAAATATTATTTTTTTTGTTGATTGTATGAGGTCTTCTGATGTGCACCCTTTATAAACTTGAAAAATAAGCAACATTTTTATTTTGGACACATATAAATGTGGAATTTAAAAGATGACATTAGATTTACCATTAATTGTGAATGATCACAAGGATGTTGTGACAAGTAGTGGTGTGCAAAAATAACCTGCTCACATGAAGATTGCCGTATTTTTATAAAGCATTATAATGAGTTTTAAAAAGGCAACAACTGAACTCATCAGGATTCAAGTACACCAGTGCCTATGAAAAGAGATTTAAAAAATGCTGAAAGATTTAAAAGAAAAAAAATTAGACAACTTGTCTATTATATAAACAGTTACAAGCTGAATAATGCATCACTTATCATCACAATGAATACTCGTAAGGGGACATTATTGACATTTCTCCCCTTCTTCTGAATACTGGCAAATAAACTTATTTTCAGACAAGAACACTTCTGATACATTTATACATTACTGTATGTGGGCTGATGTTTTCTGGGTCCAAATAACTTAATAATTGCAGGAAAGATAACTCAACCAGAAATGCTTGTTTTTGGCAGCTCACAACCCTCACCTTTTTGGTAACTGGGACGAAGACCGGGTTTAAAAACAAAAAAAGATTCCTGAAGAGCATGGCTTTGTGAGGCTGCACATTTGGCCTAATGCTACCTCTGCTGTCTCCTCTCCCATATACTTCCCCAGGAATCCTTTCAAGCTGAACACACTAGAAGCAGGACATTTCACTGTGATATTCTACAAGGTTTTCTGAGAGTGATAAACTAGCCAGGAGGGGTTTGATTTATATTTATTTATAGTGCCCCACTTCATGTAGATTTTTTCTTCTGCATTGCTGATAAATCAAGTTAATGATTTGCCTACACCTACCATCTCAGTACCTCATTTGCCATTAGAAGTATATTAACTATTTATGTCCCTAATACCATATTATGTACGAGAAACTGACACAATGACAGATTTTAAACATACAAAGCATAAATACTCTCTGGAACAGATTGCTCTATTGATGCAAAATCACAACAGGGGGCATTGAAATAGGAGGAAAGTGGCCTTACAATCACAGTGTAGCAATCTGTCATTTCAATGTTTTCTCTCCTAGATTGGCCTAATCATATTCTGGAAAGCAGAGACCAGCATACAACAGAGCACAACAAAAATGGAAAAAAATTAGTGAAAAATTAATTTTATTCAGAAGAGAAAAATCAAAATACAGACAAATTGTCATGGAAGTACACAATATAGTCCCAGAATATATATGTGAAAAATTCCACACTTCTGCTTTTATTTGAGTAGTCAAATCTAAAATGAGGAAAAGTAGGATGGGGCCTAACCTAATTGCTGAGTGGTCTTAACCCCCACTGATATCCCATATCTCACAGGAGATGCTCAGCATTTTGCAGTATGTGTTAGAACAATATTATTGGCAAACATGTAAAGGAAGTGCTGACTTCTCCTGGAATCTCAGTGTTTTAAAAGAAGCTCTTTGTAACAAGAATCTCTCCCTCTAAACCCATTCCTCTTAAAGAGTTGTCCTTTGACAAGCTCACAGCTTTCTTATTTCTTAATTGTTTGCATTGTAGTTGTTGCTGTGTTGGTCCCAGGATATTAAAGAGAGAGACGGTGGGTGAGGTAAGCTCAAAAGCTGTCTCTTTCAGCAACAGAAGTTGGCCCAATAAAAGATATTACCTCACCCATCTTGTCTCTCTTATTTCTTAATTGTTTAAGAAAAAAAAAAACAGCCTGTACAAACAGAATTTCTTCCACTATTTTCAGTAGAAATGCTTCTCCCAGGCAACTTCAGGACATAAGAATAGTGAGACTGGATCAGACCCAGGGTCCAGCTAATCCAGTATTCTGTCTCCAAAAGCGGACAGCACCAGATGCTTCAGAGGAAGGCACAAAACAGAATAGACAAAAGTGGGCTAATCTGCATCCTATATTTGGTCTCCTCGTAATCCTGATACTTAGAGATTAGTTTAAAACCTGAATCATGGTGTTTAATAACTCTAACCCAAATGTATGGTAGCATAAACTAGTATAACTCTGGATCATCTAGTTATCCATATAAATGCATGACCCATTTTTGAATCATACTAAATTTTTGGCCCCAATGGTATTCTGTGCCAATCTTGAGGACACATAAGAAAATAGATTAAGGTTACAAAATAGGCAGGGTTCTGAATGTGTGTTAATACAGGGCTCAGATATACAATACAAAAGGGATCCGCAATATTAATTTTCTCATACAGTTCAGCCATATCCTTATCTTAGGCAAACTACAGGGTGGGCTGCTGAATTATGGTAGTAGTGATGCTTATGCAGAGATGAATAGCTCATCTTTCCCTCCGCTGCCCACACATATATACAAATCTGCTATGACACTCTCTCTGCACAATGGAGACCAAAATGATTACTGACAACTAAAGAATGAGAGGTCCACTCCAAAAATGGAAACAGTGCAAGATTATTTGTTCCACATGGAATGCATTTGGTGGTATCAGTCCAATTACAAGTGTCTACAACACAGAAACTGCCACCAACTCCAATCAGCACTAACTCGCTTGTCAACTTTTGTTGACAGTCTCATAAGAGAAAGTACTGAATGGGCCATAAAGACTGAACTACTCCATAGATATGGTCCCTCCAAGCCAGGATTGAGGCACCTAGGAAAGCCTAGAAAGGGCTGCGTGGGGAAGTTTATGTTGTAACAACCTGAGATGCACGTGCTTTGCAAACAGAGGATTTCTGTCTCCAGGATTCTCAATTTAGCAACCTCTATGAGGCCTATATCCAGACACCCTTCTTTTTGTAGTTGCAAGATCATTTCTTTTAAGTAATCATAAAACTTTTTGTTTGTGAACTTTAACCAATGCATTATCAATTTAATTCAGTTTTACATAAGGTGCAGGCATGTAAATACCACTTTTTCTCTTGATTAGGGAGTAGGATTTAATATGGAAATAATGTATATTCTACATACATAAGGTTGCTGGAAAACAACAGTTTACATATTACAGTTCTAGTTGTTTGATTACCTCTGCCAACTCAAAAAAGTGAGAAAAGTGGTAAAAGTTGCATATATATTTCTTAGCTGGAATTCACTATATTAAATATTTTATACCCTCTCCTGGCTGCCAGTTCTTCATTTTCCACATAAAATACATAAGTTACTATCAGCCACTGCTCCATCTAGATAATTGATTTCTTCTCCCCTGATGATTAAGAGGTCATCATTAAGGTCACCCCAGCAGTCAGACATAAGTCATTGTCAGAACACCAGTCTTGTAATGTATGCCTGTCTGAACCAACTTTCTCTGTCATTGGCTTTGCTGTTTCAAAATCAAAAATCCAACAAATATCAAAGCTAAAATAATAATTAAATATTATCTTCACGTTTTGTACCCTCAGTGACTTGTGCTGGAAAGTCACCCTAATGAAAACGATCCTTCTATTTCTGTATTTTATTTGAAGGTTAACTTGAGAATAATTTTCAGTTAGCATGTCTGGATTCTTCACATCTTCAAAAAGGCAACCTGTAAAAGAGAACAAAACAAAAAACAATTGTTAGCTTCAGCATGGCGAGAAAAAGCATAAAGGATTCCTGCCATTCAAAGAAACGTTGCACTTATCACTTCACAGAAAAATGCATTTACCCAAAGCTGTGCAGTACTTTTCCCAAAGAAGTGATTGTTAAATGCTGAAGATAGTTTTAATATGTTTATTCTACTTTTCTGTTTATGCCCTTAATGTTCTCAAACTCACTTTTCAATGCTTGCTGCTGAATTAAATCAACTGTAGGATTTTTCACCGTTGCAACAAGGATTAGCAAGATTCTCTGGTCTGTATTTCTGTGAGGGAAAGTCATGTATACATGTTTTTGTCCTTGCATCAGAAATACAGTTTGTTTCTAAATAACAAAAGTAAAAGGTGTTCATCTTTTCTAATTTAAGAAGACATCTGACAGTATTCTGAAACTGGTTTCGATTTTAATCCCTGATATACTCCCCATTTTGCCCAAAATATTAGCTTGTTTTAAGAACGTTGTCTCTATCTGCTATGAAATCCTGACCTCAGAGTTAATGGAAAAACTCATTCTGATTTCAAAGTGAATAAGAAATAGTCCAAGACACATCTGTGATGCTGCATAAAAAGGAAGATAACTAATTACACTAATACAGTCACCACTGTTATAAAGTTGCAATAAATCTTGTACAAGTATGACATGTAAGGTATCAATAGAAAAGTTATAGACTGCTAAGTATTATTATCCTGTTTAAATCCATGTATCATCTTTGTATATGAAGTTATGAATATTGGCTAAGACTTTGTATCTCAAACATGTTGTTTTCTTGGGTGGCACCCCAAGACAGCTTTGCATCGAGACGAGGCAGCCTGCTTGATGGCCCATTAAGGACAATCAGCTCACCCAGTGTGCCCCTCCTGAAGACGTTTTAGAACGCATTGAGGCAATGGCTACCCCGTGATTCAGCAAGGCACATAAGGACATGTGATTTAAGACTCCATCTTTTGCCAGTAACTTTCCATACGCTTGGGCTAAAAGTATAAAAGGAGACTGTGACATCACTTCTTTGTCTTCAATTCTGCCCCATATCTTTGGAGATGATTTCTAACAAAAGGAAGCTTTGGATAATGGACTGATGACACCCAATCTATTTGAGTGAACCAGAGAGAATTACTATAAGATAGCAGATTTAACATCACTGCTATTATCCTGACCTGCAAACTCTGAAATAACTGTAACGTACACGTTTCCTTTAACCAATTAATAACTCTTATTTTCTTTTTGTATTAATAAACCTTTAGTTTTTAGTTACTAAAGGATTGGCTACATGTGTGGTATTTGGTAAAATCTATCTATCTATAAGTATATATATTGACCTGGGGGAGTGGCTGATCCTTGGGATTAGAAGAACCTTATATACGATGAATCTGTTTTTCAGTAACCTCTCATCATAAAGATCAGATGTCTGGGTGGTGATACGGGCTGGGCTATGTAAGGGGACTGTATTTTGGCTTCTTGTTACCCAGTGTGGTGATGCAGGAGCTCACTTTTGTTACTGGTGTGGTGAACTCTAATGTTAGAATGACCATCAGTTTTAGGGTCCACACACCACGCGCACCGCATCATTTTTTTTTTTTTTTTTTTACAGAAAAATCCTGGAAGGAGGAAAACTACATGACAAACACTGCATGGAAAATGATCCACCTTCTTCCCTTTAGTGTGCAGGGCTAATGGCAATATAGAAGGGACAGGGAGTGTGACCTGCCAAATACAAAAAGCCCAAGGATTTGTGGGAGTAAATGGGCCGATCCTATTGGCTATTGGTTCATCTCTATGAGGTGGCTTTCCCTCCATGTTCTTTTCAGCCTTCCTCAGAACTGGCAACCTATACTAGAACACATTTAGGATGTGACTTTAAACAACTGGGAACAAATTATGAGCAAAGTGGACCTCCAGAGTAAGCAAAACAGCTAACTATTAAACTGGGGAAGCTTAATACTATGCTGATCAAAAAGGTAGTTCAGAAAACGCATTAAAGCCACTTTGGAAAGATGAAAAAGCCAATAGGGCATTTAGCATATTGCTGAAAACACCCAGTGAACAGAACTGATGCCTCATAGAAACACAGCAAGAAGAAGAGTCATTAGACACATGACCTTTTTGAGTCATTAGACCTTTTTCCTCCATGCTCCTTGCAACTCCAGTGGATCAACTACACAAGCAAGTACAGCTCTAGTAAAGCTCAATATCATCTTGGGTTTGTAAACTATTAGACTATATGTATGTGGATGTCATGCTGATCTTTAATCCCCAGACTGTTTGATACTGTATTTAAAGAATGTACTAAATATGATGAACTGGCAGGGATTGAATATAGAGCTGCACAGAATAAAAGATTTCTTTCTGATCAGATGGCCAAAGGAATACTCAAAAGACACTCAAATGTTTGCTTTGAATTGAGAAATATATGCCAGGAGCCAGTTATTCATGGAGATGTTGCCTGGACAAGATGCAGATGGTTTGCTCCTCCCACTTCCTAGTCTAGCTTGATCTTATGCCAGTGCAAACTGAGCACAAATGTTGTGATGAATCAGATAGGATTGCCTACATGCAAAAGTTGTTTCGCTTTAACTTTACAGTTGTAGTTAAATGAGAAAGAACTTAAGTACATTTCCCCCAGTGAAGTGATAATGAATAGGGGTTGTTTTGGAATGCCATTTACACCTGTGTATTTTACTGGTATGAAACATATAGGTATTAGAAATCCTGTGTCCCTAACCTTTAAAAGCACACACTCCCCTTTATTTATGCAGCATTCTCTCACTTTGGAGGGAGTAAAAAGTAGGCGTAGTTTGAAAGTTTGTGATCCCCATGATTATATACTGAAACTCAGCTTTTGACTGAGTTGTTTTTGTGTTTTGATGAAATAAGCATGTAGCTTAATCTCTGCTTCCTAAAGCTGATTGTCTCAAAAAAAGAACCACTTGTCCTTTTCTTAGCAAAGAGGAGAATTCTCTCCAACTCCATCTTCTTTATCTCCCTCAATTCAGACAGCCCTTTTGCCCCCACTGCTTGTAACTTTGGCATCATTTTTCACCTTTAACTTTTCTCTTACTCCTGTATCTACTGTCAGTTCCACAGAATTGCCTACGTACTCTGAACACACAGATCTTGTGTTTTGTTTGAATACATTGCTCATCTAGCTTGAGCCTTGCCTCTGCTCATCTAACACCAGACATCCTCTCTATCTGTTCTGTCCAGAATGGTAATACTGTGCAAAGAGATTTCTCTCCAGCGGCTTCTGCCTTCTGGAACAGCCTTCTTTTATCTCTCTGGCTCACTGAGTCTCCATTGCTTTTCAAACTTCTTCTACAAATAACGGCTTTTCTCCCTCACCTATTCCTCGTAATTTTTTTGTCTGACCTATGATCAAATCCTTAATTTATTCATTATGGAATGCCTTTACAACACTGTGTTCTGGTGTTCTTACTAGACACTCTGTTATATTCTTTAACTCTGTGAAACACTTCGAGATTACAGCTTGTATGAAAAACACGTGCCAAATAAAATGTTATCAGAAAGTTTCAAGAAGGTCTAAAATTAAACTGCATGGACATCTATTTCTTCCTGAGCAAACCAGTATTGCTAACACTGTCTTTAACTATACGTACATCTAAAAAACGTCTATTAGCACCCAATTGTTATAATTTTTTTAAAAGTACGAACAATATTAAAGGTCCAAAATTACCCCTGTCATTCCCAACTAACACCCAATCTCTTATAAAAATTAAGGCAAAAGTTTCAAAAACTTGACAAAACAATTTGTCTGGCACTAGGGTTACCATACATCCAGGTTTTCCCAGACATTACTTTTTTTTTTTTTTTTTTTTTTTTTGAGGCTCCGTCCTCTGTCCGGACAAATTTATCAAACAACAGGAAATATCCACAATTTTTGCAGAGCAGACGCTGCAACTCCGAAAGAGTCGCGATTGGTCCACTTCCTGATTGGTCGACAGCTGCTGGATCCTGCCCACCCAGGCTCCATTCCCAGCCCTGGGGAGGGGGTCCCACAGGAAGGCACTGACTGACTGCTGTCGCTGCATTCCAGACTTGCATCTGCCGGCATGATAGAGAGTGATACTGCCCCCAACTTCAAGTGAGTACCCCTGTTGCAGGTACCTCCTCCAGCTTCCCCAACTGTACCCTCCCTCCAGATCCCCCACCCCAGAAGTGTTCTCTTTTTGGGAACCTGAAATATGGTAAACCTATCTTGCGTTGTACGCTGAATTTGGTTACAGTTCTGGCAGACCACAGGAGGAATCAAGTCCCAGGGGTGTAAGATCTCTAGTGCAGATAGAGATATTAACCTCAGGAACCAATAGTGAGATCAGCCCAGTGGCTCATAACTGCAAGGGAATATGGAGAAAGGGCTTTGTACTTCATGACTAACCATGTTGAGCTGTGCCCAGAAATAAAGAGGATGCCAAAGCAGGTCATAAAACACTGGTACTATGGGCTCATAGCTATTTGTCCCACTGAGTGATGAGTGTTGGGCTTTTTCAGTGCTAAGCTCAAATAGAGAACATTGCAGTAATGTGGCCTGGGGGTTACAAAGGCAATGATTGCTGTGATGAGGTTTGCATTTCAGAAAGAAATGGTCACAAACAATAGGACTTCAATGACAAGGCACTACCTGCCACCAAGATTGGAACAACAGCATCAGTCGATGGAATATGATCATGAAATTGCAACCAGATTGCTGGCGGTCTGGCACATAGAACTAACATAAGTGGACTTACTATTCAGTTAATTTCTTCCTACCTATCACCATCATTTCCCCATTTTATCTGGATTCATCTTAACCCAGTTTATTCCAATCCATTTGTCACAGTCGCTGGAAGAGTAAAAAAATATGGCAGCTTCCAGTTGTAATGACAATCATAGAATCATAGAATATCAGGGTTGGAAGGAACCTCAGGAGGTCATCTAGTCCAACCCCCTGCTCAAAAGCAGGACCCATCCACACTTAAATCATCCCAGCCAGGGCTTTGTCAAGCCTGACCTTAAAAACTTCTAAGGAAGGAGATTCCACCACCTCCCTAGGCAACGCATTCCAGTGTTTCACCACCCTCCTAGTGAAAAAGTTTTTCCTAATATCCAACCTAAACCTCCCCCACTGCAACTTGAGACCATTACTCCTTGTCCTGTCCTCTTCCACCACTGAGAATAGTCTAGAACCATCCTCTCTGGAACTACCTCTCAGGTAGTTGAAAGCAGCTATCAAATCCCCCCTCATTCTTCTCTTCCGCAGACTAAACAATCCCAGTTCCCTCAGCCTCTCCTCATAACTCATGTGTTCCAGACCCCTAATCATTTTTGTTGCCCTTCGCTGGACTCTCTCCAATTTATCCACATCCTTCTTGTAGTGTGGGGCCCAAAACTGGACACAGTACTCCAGATGAGGCCTCACCAATGTCGAATAGAGGGGGACGATCACGTCCCTCGATCTGCTTGCTATGCCCCTACTTATACATCCCAAAATGCCATTGGCCTTCTTGACAACAAGGGCACACTGCTGACTCATATCCAGCTTCTCGTCCACTGTCACCCCAGGTCCTTTTCCGCAGAACTGCTGCCTAGCCATTTGGTCCCTAGTCTGTAGCTGTGCATTGGGTTCTTCTGTCCTATGTGCAGGACCCTGCACTTATCCTTATTGAACCTCATCAGATTTCTTTTGGCCCAATCCTCCAACTTGTCTAGGTCCCTCTGTATCCTATCCCTGCCCTCCAGCGTATCTACCACTCCTCCCAGTTTAGTATCATCCGCAAATTTGCTGAGAGTGCAATCCACACCATCCTCCAGATCATTTATGAAGATATTGAACAAAACCGGCCACAGGACCAACCCTTGGGGCACTCCACTTGACACCGGCTGCCAACTAGACACGGAGCCATTGATCACTACCCGTTGAGCCCGACAATCTAGCCAACTTTCTACCCACCTTATAGTGCATTCATCCAGCCCATACTTCTTTAACTTGCTGACAAGAATACTGTGGGAGACCATGTCAAAAGCTTTGCTAAAGTCAAGATACAATACATCCACTGCTTTCCCTTCATCCACAGAACCAGTAATCTCATCATAGAAGGCAATTAGATTAGTCAGGCATGACCTTCCCTTGGTGAATCCACGCTGACTGTTCCTGATCACTTTCCTCTCATGTAAGTGCTTCAGGATTGATTCTTTGAGGACCTGCTCCATGATTTTTGAGATGAGATTTTTGAGATCATGAGATACTGACTCTTGGTAGATACAAAATAAGCCACCTTTCTTAACTTTCTGAGAATTTGTGTCAACATTTCTGCCATTTTACCATTTACAATAAATACAAGCTGGTATGATTTGTCTTTTGCGTGTACGTATGTACGTACGTATATGGCTGTGCTGCGCTGCATATGCATCTGTAAAGAACCTGAAAATGGAGCGTTTGTATTCATTCAGGTTTCAAAGTAACAGCCGTGTTAGTCTGTATTTGCAAAAAGAAAAGGAGTACTTGTGGCACCTTAGAGACTAACCAATTTATTTGAGCATAAGCTTTTGTGAGCTACAGCTCACTTCATTGGATGCAGCAAGTGAGCTGTACCTCACGAAAGCTTATGCTCAAATAAATTGGTTAGTCTCTAAGGTGCCACAAGTACTCCTTTTCTTTTTGTATTCATTCATTATCTGAAGTTGTTACCAGCTTCTTGTACTGTGAAAACTAGCAAGACGGAATGCTGAGACTTTACTCAATATTGTGAAATAGAATAAAATTATAATATTTTGAAACAAATAGTAGATTAAAGCAATTTTTCTTGGCACAAGTAAGGATACATAGAATACAAAATCAGCATTTAAAAGTTGGCTAATATAAACCAGACTGAGTTTCTTGAAAAGGACTCAGTACACTGTACTATCTGCAACAACAAAAAAATTCTCGTGCAAACTGTTCAGAAAACTAATTATCTTGACAACTTAGTTTGTAGATCACAGTTGTTTTGTATGGTACTTCTCTTTCACAGCATTCTTCTTAGCGTATGTGCAACATGTCTCAGGTGGCATATGACCAGGATTCATTACTGAATTTTGTCCACTGGTGGGATCATTAGCTTCCCCGGCCCGGCCTGGGTACTGACAGGGACTGCGTGAAATACCATGTTTGCAGGCTTTGGCAAGATTATCTGTGGTGATCCCTGATGAGGCTAATAGTTTGTGTGGCTCAGAAAGGCAATAGGATGATAGATGGGGCAAAAACTCCCACAAACCCACATATCTCTAGTCAAAGAGTTAGAAGAAAACTGCAACATTAACTTTTTTGATACTTTAACCCTGCTAAGGTACATGAGTACATCTACAATGTGATACAGACATATAAGATACAATACCTCCTGTCATTGAACAAATAGAGGTTGGATATTATTAGTTTTTTCCAGCTTACTATTATTGCATTTTATAGGCTTTCCCTTGAACCAATAGAATTTAATAAATTTTAATCTTTAATTTGTATGTATTCTATATAACGTATTGTATTTAAAATATTGTCGGTAATTGTTAGCTATTTTTATGATTTCCCGGTGTTATTACTCTTTTGTTGTTGGAGACATCAAATATTCTGATGATCTACTGTGGGTTTTTTTCATTCAGTTTGGTAATATTGTAAATGCAGTCATAAAGCATTCTTTTGTAAATTTTACTTTTTATTACACAGCAGGGAAATATAACCGCACAAAAACCACTCTCTCTACAGGGAAGTATTTAAATGCATATAATCTTCTCCAAGGAATAAAATGGTCAAATTAAATAAACACATCAACTGTAATGATATTACCGGTACTACGTACTGAAAGATAGAAGGATCCTGCATTGATACAAGAGAAAAATCTATCTCAAGTTTTGTATTGAAATAATTGTTGCTTCTGACCTTCCCTTTTTCTGCTAGATCTCTAGAGTGAACTCATGGCCCCACTGAAGTCAGTAGGAGTTTTGCATTTAACTTCAATGGAACCAGGTTTTCACCACTAGTCTGGTTGTCTGTGACTTTTCCATTAAGATTATTGATTAAGTTGCTGTCTCTGTTCATATGGATAGCTAAATCAGGAGCAAAGGTGGAAGGTATACTGGGTTTCCTGGCCATTTGAGAGTGGGAGTCAGTAGTTTAGAGGATTAATATCTTCCATTGTTAGTATTTTCCAGGCTTTGTGGAAATCCTAGAACTGTTGAAAGTTTTTCCAACAGAACAAGATTTTTTTAATTGGAAAATGCTGGTTTGACAGAATCGAAATGTTCCATGGGAGCATGTCGATAGGATGAAACTTTTGAAAGAAACCCATTATGCAGACAGCTTTCCTTGGGCAGTCGTCTTCTTGGGCAACCAGGTTGGTGGTGGTCCAGCTATCTGCCTGGAATATTTAAAAAATTTCTATTCCATTGAAAAATTTGCATTTTCAACTTTTTATTCTGATGCAAAACATTTTTTTAATGCAAAGTTTTCCACAGGACAAAAATTTCAGTTTCTGCACAGCTCTCCCATGTAATAAAGCCCATAGACATGTGGAGCTTTCCAATGTGGTCCTATTGTAATGGTTGCAGACAGCAAGTGGATACTGAGCAGCTGAAATGTTGGCAGATTTTTCCATTATAGCCAAGAAGTGTCATAGTCTTGGCTTATTCGTTGTCTATATTCAGGTTATGATTGATGCAAATCCTTTACAATTTTAAGACAAATCCCCTAGATGTGTCTGAAGACACCAAGTATTCTGCATCGTCTTAATTAAGGTCTAAATCCTATCTGATTCATCACAACATTTGTGCTCAGTTTGCACTGGCA
Organism: Lepidochelys kempii; assembly: GCF_965140285.1. Lineage (NCBI taxonomy): Eukaryota > Metazoa > Chordata > Testudines > Cheloniidae > Lepidochelys > Lepidochelys kempii. The sequence goes on from NC_136382.1 coordinate 65,424,440, forward strand.
TAAGATCAAGGTAGACCAGGAAGTGGGAGGAGCAAACCATCTGAATCTTGTCCAGGAAACATCTCCATGAATAACTGGCTCCTGGCATATACTCTCAATTCATGTTCTGGAAATACATTTGCAAAAACAAAATGAAAATGACTTTGAAGGAATATTATTTAACTGCTAAACCTCAACATATGCCCGCCTCATTCTGTCTCCAGTGAATGCAGGGCCCAATAAAAAGGCAGCTGCCTTTATCAGACTAAAGTGCTAGTAGGCAGTTATTTATTACCTCAGTATCTATGAAACTCCTTCCTTGGGGTCTGCACCTTGGCACCGGGGGAAGGCTTGTGTGTTTCAGTGACCCAGAAAACTATGCTACGGAAGTTTTAACTCTTCACAGGACCACCCAAGACGGACAGGTCAAAGGGTAGGGACCAGTGGAAAAGCAGTCCATGATCATCCAGGAAGGGGTTGAGCAATAGCAGCCAACCTATCCTTGTAAAAAAGATGAGTTATAGAAACACAACGTAGCAGCCATTCTGGCAAACAGCATGACAGACAGGGATGACAAAGCCTTGCTCATGCCCTAAGCAACATCTGATGGCTTGGGAAAGATTCAGATCTGTGAAACTGCTTTTTGGAAGTGCACAGACATTTCTAGATTTGAACATTAACCATTTGAAAGAAGTGGGGCATATTTAGTACTAGGACAGTGAAAATAATGTAGTAATCAAGCACATGCCTATGTTAATAATGGGATTACTTTTCTCAGGACAGCCTCCTGATAGCATGCAGAGCTCTGATCCGAGCTACACCAGCTACAGGGCTGCTCTAAATTGTGCTCTGACTATCCACTCTCCAGGCTCTGGGGAGAATACCAGCAAGTTACGTTTGGCTTTGCTATGTCCCCACGTTCCCCTATGCCAGATCGGAGACAAGCAGATGATAGGAGTGCCCTGAAGTTCACTTTTCACCTCTGATGAATCACAGACAGAAATTACAACATCTGAGGAGAACTGCTCCAGGTTTATGCTCAGATTGGGAAGTTTCATGGCATACTTTGAACATAATGAACGATGATCCAGGCCCTAAGTATGTATCGGAATATGAATAAAAGTTCTTTTCATAATTACTTTATCCCTGGCACTTACTTCTGCCCTAAGCAAACTGTAGAAGGATCAGCTTGCGCTCGTAGGGCCTGATCCACCAAGGATGACAGGATCATGCCCTTAGCATGGTAAAGCCAATCTAATTGCTTTACTTCTAACAACAAACAGAATTTCAAATACAAAAATATTACCTGAGGGATAAGATACCATGAAAACCTTCATGAAACAATCTTACAAAACCACTAAAAAGCGTGGCTATTAAAAGGACACTGCCAGTTTCAAATGAGTTCCAAACACTGGACCTTATAAAAATATAGTTTTACAAAACCTAGGACTAACAGAAGAGTGTCCATGATCATCATCATTTTTTCATTCCAATGGACTTTAACAAACCAATCTATTTCCTCGAAGCGTCAGGAAACTAAACATTATAGCATTGTGCTAGTGCAGGGAAACACAGACGTGAAACCAAATAGAAACAGACGTGATGGGACTGAATTGCCCTGATGGGTTACAAGAGGAGGGAAGGAAAACCCAGATCATTTGGAGTTAGGAGCAAGGCTTTATGATATTGTTCCATCATTCCCCCTCTCACGGTGGCTCAGCTGGTGCTCCAGATGTTGGAGGGAAAGGAACCCTCTGTGAGATCCTCCATCCACCCAGCCTCATGGGAATTTGAGAAGTTAATGCTGACCCTATCAGTATTCATTTACATGGGTCCATCTGTTACACTGTAAGCAATTTGACAGCAGCACCTGGGGGAACCCAAGGGAAGTATATATTTGTCAGAGCCACACTGTCATGGAGCCCAAAGAGGGGTTGGAGGCAGTGCAGAGCCATGGAAAAGCTAGACCTCAGTAGATCTGCTGCCTAAGCAGCCAAATTCCCTGCTGCTTCTGCGAGAAGAATGAGGAGGGAAAACTCCACATCCCAGTGGGAAAGATATGAAGGGAATCCCACAAGTGCAAATTTGTGCTGTTTCCTGTTCCCTGGAGCAGGGATAAACTGTGTGAGAGACAATATGACCCAGTTACTGTAGTTCCATTGTCCAAACTGGGAGACAAGTAAAATGTAAACAACCCACCCAGTGGAAAATAAAATAGATTTCAGTGGTAATTTCAGCAAGAATTTTTTTTAAAGTATGATTTTCAACCTGATAGTGTCCCTTTAAAATTGAATGAAATAAGTCAGTCTATAACTAACATACATGCTTTCATTTTATCCCTCTTAACAGTGTTAATTTCTCAGTAGTATTGAGTTGCACTAGGCTCTTTGTACTTGCGATATAACAGAGGTAAATATGAAACAGAGAGCAATCCCTCTGAAGTTCCAGGCTGCGCTTTTTGCTGACATAATAGCAGTATGCCAAAGCAAGACCAAGCTTTAGAAGGAAGTCTAAGAGCAGCCAAAAGAATAGACAAAAGGTCAATCTCTACTGGCTTTTATTTTACATCAAGACAAAAGTCCTTTCAGCATATTGGAAAATATTGCTTAAAAATGTAAATGTTTTAAGGGAAGGAGAAAAGTGATTTTTTAAAATCCAAATTTAAACGGCTACAAACCCTAACAATTTTTATTTTGTCTCATTCCCAACCCCCATCATTGGCCTCTTCCCATTTTCTTTCCAGAGCAGCCATTATTCCTGGTAGCATGTGTTATGTAGAGAGGCACAGATAGAACAGTAGTATTTACTTTTGTTAGACTTAAATACAAACCATGGATATAGATGAAACTTGGTGCTAATGCTGCATTGTAATTACTGATCTAAATCCAACCAGAATAATTAAAAAAAAAAAATCCACAGAATTTAGGATTTTCCTTCTCAAGACCAGATGCTGTTTGCTTTATACTGTTATGAAGTGCAAGCCTCAGCTAATCATGCAAACTTAAGCAGCACTTATTTTCTACAGCAAATGATTTAAACTGCTGTAGAAAAAATGTTTGCCTGAGGGCACAAGTGTGGGGGCAGTCTGAAAAGACACGTTTAACGAAGGCTCTGTTGAGTCCCAGCAGTTCCAAGCCAAGTAACTTGTGCTTTGCATTCTTGTGCAACCTTTTGTTTTAGTTTTCTCATGGGACAGATACCAAAGCAGAAACTTATCTCCTTTATGAGGGCTGTTTCAGAGAGGGGAAAGATGGCAGCTGTGCTTCTGCTGTGGTATTTAACTCTGGTCTTAATGTCATTTAAATATGCAATGAAGAAAAGAATGAAAGCCCTGAACAAGAGACTAGACATGGTTCAATCTTTTTAAAAGAAATGGACAAAAGGAAGAAAGATTCTGAAAATTCAATTCATGGATTTAGTGTGGAGATCCTGGGCCAAATTAATGGAGTCGTGTCTGTCAGAGCTCCTTTGTGGTCTCAGGCCGCTAGCTGTAACCTATCTTGAAGTGGGAACCCATGCTCCTCTCCCTCCAGACCAGGGATTTAGATGCCATTCCTCCTGCAATTCACTGTGATCACCTGAACAAGTCTAAGGCCATGTCTACGCTAGCACTTATGTCAGCAAAGCTTTTATTCCTCATGGTGTGAACCCCTCCCCCCAGCGACTTAAGTTTTGCCGGCATAAGCACTCATGTGCACAGTGCTATGTCAAAGGGACACGGTCTCCCACCAACATAGCTACCACTGCTCATCGAGCTCTCTCCTGTTGGCATAATGCAGCTACATGAGTGCTCTTACAGTAGCACAGTGGTATTGGTATATCAGTGCCATTGTAAGCTTTAAGTGTAGACATGGCCTTAGTTTAGTTCAGCACCTGCCTCCTGTTCTCTTTCAGGGGCAATGACAGGGTTAACCAGTGACTAACCCACCTTCGTAAAGCAAACCATTCAGAACAAAAAGCTTTACAGAGAAAGCATATCATAAGAGAATAAACGGCTTACACACATTCTTATCTGGCCATACTGATCTACTACCTGATAGGTTTCAAAGTCCTTCAAACCCTTTCTGCAGGGTATGTGCCTCCTGTCCCAGTGCCCACTTCTGCAAGAGCTAAATTTAGCCCCACAAGTAGTGCAAGTTCTCTGTATTTCAGCCCAATAAGGAATATAAGACCCTTCATGGCGATATCCCAGAGAATGTGGACTATGCTGGTTATCACTGTTTTCTTTGTAAAACTAGATACCTGACCTTGCTGGGGCTGACAGACAGAATCTGTTAGTCTTATTTTTTTCTTGAAGGCTACCATTTAAAATACCACTCCTAAAATAAAACCCATGTGAGAGGGTTGTAGAACACTGCACATGTATAATAGTATCCTCAAACACCCCAGGATAAAGAACACAGCATTTTGACTGCCTCTTCCCTGGAATGCCAGTGGGGATAGTTTAATGGTCTAAGCATCAGGTGTGGAAACCACAGATTTAAATTCCAGTAGGATCAAATCAGCTCTCGCTCCCTCCTAGGTAGATTAACAGAGTACAATGGATGTTATGTGTGTGGGGGGGGGGGGTCAGAGGAGAGGTCTAAAACCACTGTGCTATAAACTCTATACAGACATTAGAGATCCCATTCACTTTTTGTAAAAGATGGGGGCTTGCCCAGGCGTGCTGTGCAGTGTGCCATATGCTGCTTATTTGCATGACTGCTATTCTTGAGCCCAGATGTGGGTGCCCTTTGGTGGTTCCGTGTGCATGTACATTGTGAAGTATTCTGGGCTTCTTTGGATGAAAACTGCTATCTAAATGCAATTTATTGTCACTGTATTCACTGTCACTGTATTCTGCGCCATACCAAGGTAGCTCGTTGTGAGTGTCATTTTTATGGCGGAAAGGCCTTTCCTAAAATAAAGGTTTCCCCTAAAGATGACCAGATTCTGCATTCACTTGATCTCCTTTAGAAGTTTGTTCTGTGGTTGGATCCCCTTGACTGGGAATGCTTTATTCCCCATTCACACACACTTGTCTTGGACTTTATGATCTGCACTGTCCCAGAGGAGTGCAGGTGTCATGGTGGTTCAGAGATCTAAAGAACACCAAAAGTTGCACCATGGTAGAAGATTCTCTTCCTTTTGCTTTGCAGTTAGACAATGTCTGTAGTTCTAAGACTTCAAGTCCCCACTGCTTTGCTAATGGGATCATCACAGATCTGAGTGTAATGAGCTAATTCTCCCATAGGTAATGTACTTTCAAGAGATGCTTAGAGAAGATGCACCCTTAAACATAATGAAGTCAAATATAATTATACTAAAACTCCTTAAAAGACAAAAATCATCCAGCATGGACAACATAAAATAAACATTTAATATCTAAAAACTGCATTACTAAACTGCCTAATGAGCCATTCCTCATGCCACTGAAAGTTTTTAAATAGAGAATGATAAAAAATAACTTTAATAAAACTTAAATACCCATTACCAGAAGTCACATAGTGGATTCTGTCTCAAGAGTAAACATGTCTATTACCATTGTCTTTCCCTCTGTGAACAAACAAGGACAGAAGAAGAAAAGCACGAATTCATTCTCTCTTTGATATGGCTGGCTGATGTTGCAACAAGAGCTAAATTTGTCTGAGTTAAAATCTTTTTTGTTAAAAGTATAGTGTGTAGGATGGAAAAAGACATGAACGAGGCAGAAAGACAAGAAAGGAAAAGAACTGAATAATATTTTACAGAATCCTCATTTCTTAGTCTGGTTGTGAATTTGAGCAAAAGTTCTTTGGGTTTTCCTAAGAGAAAAGGAATTTAATCACTTTGCTTTACAACTCTGGAAATGAAGCGTTTGACTGGGAATGGGTGTTGGAGCAGGACATTCACATGTTTGAAGAGTTAGATTTGGGATGCTTTCATTTCAGAGGGATTGCTGGATGGGTGCAGTTACACTGAACACCCCAGGAATAATGCAAAAATCAGCAAGGATATAGTCAACTGTTTCAGTGGCTAATTTGACTACATTTCAAAAATATCCTGAGAGTATCCTGCACTACAATAGTCTGTTTGACTTGGAAAATCTGTTCCCTCTAGACCACCTATAATTAGCAATGGATGATGCACACTTGGAAGACAAATATAGACACCGCAAAGGTGATGCATCACAACCTGAAAATAATTAATGCTCATCCTAGTAATGCCAACTACACCAAGTGACTTCGGAACAGTTTACTAGGCCAATAATGTCACAAAGGAATGGGGAAATCATTTTTCATAGCCACAAAAATAGGTCACCATAAACATTATGAAACAAGAATATGAGTGAAAATAAAATAGATTTTGTGACAAGTTGTACTCACTATCACACAATATAAGACTTGCATGTGGATTTTCAAGGCACTCCAGCCATCCTGCTTCAAACATGAGACACATTCCAAAACAAAACAGATAATAAAGCAATTAAAGTGATTTTGCAGTTAAAAAAAACACACACATCATTCAGGAACTGAACAGCTCAAGTGGGCTGTGGGCTATGTAGAGACTGTTGCCTCTAGGTTACAGGTTCAAATCCAGTCCAACACACAAGCTACCCAAAGTCTTTACTATTTGTCCAGCAGTTTATTATCATGATTTGCATTAGAGTGGTGCCTACAGGCTGGACTTACATGTGAAGAACATTTGTAATCCCAGCCCAGCTCTTCAGGGATAGGTGCCCAAATCGCAAAACAACCACCGCCACAAACAACAGCCTTCTTAGCAGTCCCAACAAGAATTGAATGAATCCTGAGGTCTAAAACATTTGTTCACACTTATAGGTGGTCCCTTTCAGGTTAGCAATGAGTAAGGCCCTACCAAATCCACAGCCGTGAAAAATGCATCATGGACCGTGAAATCTGGTCTCCACCATGAAATCTGGTCTTTTGTGTACTTCTATCCTACACTATACAGATTTCACCAATGTTTCTCAAACTGGGGTCCCAAGCCAAAAGGGGGCCACAGGAGGGTCACAAGTTTATTGTAGGAGGGTCGCGGTATGGCCACCCTTACTTCTGCACTGCCTTCAGAGCTGGGTGGCCCGAGAGTGTTGGCTGCTGAGCAGGCGCCCAGCTCTGAAGGCAGCACCCCACCACCAGCAGCGCAGGAGTAAGGGTGGCAATACCACACCAGGCCACCCTTACTTCTGCACTGCTGCCTTCAGAGTTGGGCGGCCAGAGAGTGGCAGCTGCTGGGCCAGAGAGGGCCCACATCTGAAGGCAGTAGCACAGAAGTAAGGATGCCAATACCATACCATACCATACCTGCCTTCAGAGCAGGGCTCCTGGCCAGCAGCTACTGCTCTCTGGCCACCCAGTTCTGAAGGCAGTGCTGCTACCAGTAGCAGAGCAGAAGTAAGGATGGCAATACCATGACCCCGTGCCCCAATAACCTTGCAAACCCCACCACAAGCCCCTTTTGGGTCAGGACCCCACAGTTACAACCCTGTGAAATTTCAGATTTAAATATCTGAAATAATGAAATTTATTATTTTTAAAATCCCACGACCATAAAATTGACCAAAATGGACCGTGAATTTGGCAGGGCCCTAGCAATGAGGCTTAGTTAGCAGGTCAATGTATTGTTTACTTGAATACAGTTTCGCTGCATTCATTTTAAATGCTATTTAGAGTGAATTAGCACATTTAAAAAGCCCAGTTCTTAAAGTATCACAAGGCACAGGGAGTAAAAAGTTCTGGAGGTTCTGTGAACACCAAAACATTTCTGAGTTCATCCATATCTACTCACATTTTGTCCTTTTTTTAGGATCTTGCATAGCTCTGGAAATTCCAGCTACTCTCGCCAATTAGCGCCCTAGTTTCCTTTCCACACCAGGTTCTTTGATTTATTAGAATGATATTCTGATTGCTTATTGGATAAAAAATAAAAAGCCTCTAGTAAAACATTGCTCTGAAGAAGCCACCTTGACACCTTCACACACACACACACACACACACACACACACACTGTCCCTCTCCCTCATGTTCTTTTTCCTCTTTTTAAATTTTTCATAGTTTGTTCTTTTTGCTGGCTTCCCAGCATTTCAATTTTCTCCAGCTTCAGGCGATCACAACAATTACATCTCACTATTCTGTGACCACTTCTTGAACTGATGTAATGCTAGAAATAGTATTACGCAGAACAAAGCTAATGTTTCTCTTTCACAACGTGGGATTTTCCAGGTTAGGGTTGCCAATTTTGGTTGGATGTATTCCTGGAGATGTCATCACAGGACATAATCTTTAATTCCTGGAGACAACAGGCCAATCCTGGAGGGTTGGCAACCCTATTCCAGGTTCATTTTTTAATCTTCCTTTTACAAAGCATTAATCACAGTCAATGATACTCAGTTTTTCCAGGTCTTCTTCCTCTTTCCATACTCACTCTTATTTACTGCTTTTAGTATCCAATTTATCACTCAAGGACAAGTTTATACTGAATAAATTGTACACTAGTGTCATAATTCCCTTGAGGTATCATTCTTCTGCTTGGATTATTAAACTACAAAACAGGGACTTTGTCAGAGAACTGCAATCATTATAGCTTGTTTGACTGACCTAAGACTTCAAAAAGTACCATGTAAAACACTTTCCTTAGAGAGGTCACTTACAAATGCACTATTAAAACATTATTTAACTGTATTAAACAATTGAACACATTTTTAAAAATTCAGTCATTGAAAACTATTGTATCAAAGATGTACAGGAACAAAAAATATAACAGAAATACAAACAAATGATTAACTAGATATTGACAAGCCTGTTACCTGGATATGGTATCAGATAAACTACAGTTAATTATAAACAATATGAATAAAAAACCACAAGCTATTAAAATCATCAAAATTATAGTAGCCATTTTTGTTTTGTAAACATGAAGAGCTGGCAGAAATTTAAAATTAATGTATATGAAATGTTTGCATGAAAAGCCATTCTCCTTAAAATAGCATTTTATTTCCCTTGTGAAAGAAATTAAAAGGTATCTTGTCTTCAAACTGTAAAAACAAACTTTTTTCTGAACTCTTCCTCTACAATCAGTTCCATGAACATCCGTACACTGGCACGGCAACGTTAGTGATTTCATGTTGAATGTCTATGTGCATACAGGTATTTTGCAAGTGTATATCAAAATACATATACTGCAAATATACACAAGTTAAACTGAACACACAAATCAGAACATGCTCTGGCCTTTCAGTCAATATATTCTATGATAATATAAAGGATAATTATTCCAAGAACCACGTTTATTATTTTAGTTTGCTAACTTTAAGGCCAAATTCTGCTACTCTTACTCACAGCGAGTAGTACCTTATCCTGCAATGTAGGAGTAGGTACTATAAAGTAAGGTACCACAATCGGTATGAGTAAGAAAGGATGGCAAAATCTGTCCGTTAAATATTTTCAAGTCGCATTAACTTGGTGTTCAGACACAAGTTACGCTTTTTAAAATGTATGTATCAACTAGAGCGGTGGTTCTCAACCAGGTTTCATGTACCCCGGGGGGTATGCTGAGGTCTTTCAACGGTACATCAACTCATCTAGATATTTTGCCTAGTTTCACAATAGGGTACATAAAAAGCACTAGCGAAGTGAGCACAAACTAAAATTTCATACAGTGACTTATTTATATTGCTCTACATACTATTTATATTTATATTCCAGTTGTGTTATTTTATAATTATATGAGAAAGTAAGCAAGTTTTCCAGTAAGTGTGCTGTGACACTTCTGTATATTTATGTCTGATTTTGTAAGCAAGTCGTTTAAGTGAGGTGAAACTTGGGGGTACACAAGACAAATCAGACTCCTGAGAGGGGTACAGTCGTCTGGAAAGGTTGAGAGCCACTGAACTAGAGTAATCTAAAATATGTATTTGTCATCTATCTTAAGTACGTATATGGCCCCTGTCAAGGTTCCTCCCCCACTCTGAACTCTAGGGTATAGATGTGGGGACCTGCATGAAAAACCTCCTAAGCTTATCTTTACCAGCTTAGGTCAAAACTTCCCCAAGGTACAAAATATTCCACCCTTTGTCCTTGGATTGGCCGCTACCACCACCAAACTAATACTGGTTACTGGGGAAGAGCTGTTTGGACATGTCTTTCCCCCAAAAATACTTCCCAAAACCTTGCACCCCACTTCCTGGACAAGGTTTGGTAAAAAGCCTCACCAATTTGCCTAGGTGACTACAGACCCAGACCCTTGGATCTTAAGAACAATGAACAATCCTCCCCACACTTGCACCCCCCCCTTTCCTGGGAAATGTTGGATAAAAAGCCTCACCAATTTGCACAGGTGACCACAGACCCAAACCCTTGGATCTGAGAACAACGAAAAAGCATTCAGTTTTCTTACAAGACGACTTTTAATAAAAATAGAAGTAAATAGAAATAAAGAAATCCCCCTGTAAAATCAGGATGGTAGATACCTTACAGGGTAACTACATTCAAAACATAGAGAACCCCTCTAGGCAAAACCTTAAGTTACAAAAAAGATACACAGACAGAAATAGTTATTCTATTCAGCACAGTTCTTTTCTCAGCCATTTAAAGAAATCATAATCTAACACGTACCTAGCTACATTACTTACTAAAAGTTCTAAGACTCCATTCCTGGTCTATTCCCGGCAAAGACAGAATATAGACAGACACAGACCCTTTGTTTCTCTCCCTCCTCCCAGCTTTTGAAAGTATCTTGTCTCCTCATTGGTCATTTTGGTCAGGTGCCAGCAAGGTTATCTTTAGCTTCTTAACCCTTTACAGGTGAGAGGAGCTTTCCCCTGGCCAGGAGGGATTTCAAAGGGGTTTACCCTTCCCTTTATATTTATGACAGCCCCTAACACCATAGTATCTGAGCACCTCACAATCTTCCATGTATTTATCTTCACAACCCCGTTGTGAGGTTGAGAAGTCCCTATTTTACAGATGAGGACCTAAATCAGAGAGAGTCTAGGTATGTCTATGCTGCACACTAAGCCTGGGCTTTGATTGAGATTTGAGCCCAAATCCCCATTCTGTCCACACACAAATCAGTCTGATTTGGGTCAGCAAATGCTCACGACTCACCCTGCTAGGAGTGAGGGTGGGGTGCCAAGAGTCCAAGTCCTGCTGAGACTTGGGTCCAAACCCTGTCTTCTTGCAGTATGGATACAACTCAAGCGGCGGAGCTGAATCAGAAGGTAGGCAAAGCGCAATATGGACGTGTTAGCATGGCTGTGGGGCTCAGGTCCAGCATTTGTAGACCCAGGCTTATAATGCCCAAAAAGCCACCCAGGAAGTCTGTGGTGGAGCAGGAACTTGGACCCAGGCATCTCAGATCTCAGGCTACTGCCTTAACCACTAGAATATCTTTCCTTTTCACCACTTTGGTACATTGTCATATACTTTTGCACAACTGCAATAAACCAGGGGCCAGATCTGATACCCTTAATAGCATATTACTCCAGTCAATGGGACTCTTTATGGAGTAAAGTATTATTCAGTGTGAGTAAGGATATCAGAATTTGGCCCAAACCTATGTCTACAGATTTACATTTTTGGCTAGAATATACTAAACTCATACCAAAAGCCTCTCCCCGTACTGACTATTTGCACAGCAATTAAGTGTTCATCTTAAATGCTTGCCAATTTTTACTGGTTTTGTACCATGAATTTGTTCACCTCAAAACCAAATGCACAGTATTGTATATACATACCCAGAAGAACACATATCTGTGCCCTGATACTGCAAACACTAACATGCATGAGCAGTCTCACTGAAGTCAATGGGACTACTTGCATGGGAGACTAAAGGACATAGGATGTGCCAGATGTATCACTTTTTAAGTTCTCTATAATCAATTTTTTCTCATTGGCTTTCTGTTGCTTAAATCTCAGAAGAGATCATTCCAAATATCTCTTGTTCATTGTTTTAATTTGTTTTATTACTTCTCTAAAGTAACAAATATATTTTATATACATACACACAGGCATATGCACTATGCATTGTATAGTAGTTACTTCTTTGTTTTAATGCTCTGGCTGATCTACCATTTCTATTAATAAGTAAAAAAAAAACCTGTTTTCAAAAAATTAAAACACAGACCTTTAACACCAGGAGTGAAATTAAATTAGTTAACTGTTAGGAGCATGAAGCATTAATTAAATGAACTAGAGAATTTTCCCCTCATGAGGAACATTTATTCAGTGTAATTACATTCCTTCTATTCAAAATCTATACTTACCCAAGTGTAAAATATTACATCATACCAATAACTGCAGAGTATAAGCAAGTATTTAACTGTAAGGATCTATTTTTCCTAACAGACTGAACACATTAAATCACCTTCACTGTTTGAAGTATTCAAAGTAGTGATGGAAAAACCCCTCCCTTAACCAGCAACTACAGTACCTAATTCATTTTTCTAACAAATACCCAGCTATCAGAGACTAGCTCCAAGTATTTTCTTGCAAAGTTCATATCCAATGGTGTTAATGAGAAACTTTCACTACTATTTCTCCACAATATATCCTGCTGGCTAGTTTACTCATTTGCATCTGTTCTGCACCACTGAAGCCAATGGGAGTTTTGACATTAAGTTCAGTAGGGTCAGGTCCTTGGCTAGAATGTGGGGATAATATTACAAAAGTTTTAGGTACATTCCAATAATGCTATACATAAACAAAGTAAATCAAAACAACAGGAAGTCAGTGACTATGTCTATGATTTGCAAACCTAGAAGCCTAAAACTAGACGCCAAATCTATATTAGAGCACCAAATATGGCGACCAATTTTCAAAACTGCTGACTTCAATGGGAGCTGTGGGTGCTATGAAACAGAGACAACTTTTATTTAGGTGACCAATTATGGATTTCATTATTCAACTTTGAAAATATGAGGGTCTCAAACTTACAGAGGTTCTCAAACTTTTTTTTGTCGATGGGCTCCTTTTCAAACGCAATGTTAATCACAGACCACCAACTGAAAAACTGACAGACAATGGTATATGTATACTTCATACAAACCTGTACTGTTAATAACGCTTTAAGAAAAAGAGCATCACAGTACTTACAGATGTCAGTGAGATGGGTGTGCCTGCTTCTTACTGCAGAGTCTATCATTGGTGTGACTGCTGGCATTTTGAGGACCCCCCCCCCGTGCAATCTCTAAGGACTCCTTGCGGTCCAAGAACCCCAGTTTGAGAACCGCTGGGCTATTATCTTCAAGGCTGAAAATGGCTCTTTGAGTCACTTATAACTTATTATGAATTGTGACCTTTGGGGCTGAAAATGTTCATGTTTGGTTTCAGGCCAGAAGGAAATGATTTTGGAAATTTTCATAACCTGAAAAATGGCTCAATAGATTGTTATAGCAATGGTGGGGGGAAAAGAGGGTGTATTCCAGCTGCTACATTTTCAAATACTTTCTTCTGCACTTTAACTCCTAAACAGAATAGCGAGACAGCGTCAAACTTGGTTTCTACATAATCCTGTATTAAGAATGTGTGCTTTGCGGAGGAAGCTTGTTTGTGAAATAATAAGATTACTGATGTTTGACTATAGCACTCTCACTGGCTGTTCTTCAACTTCCAGAGTGTGTACCAGGGTATATTTAACTCTTCTATAGCAGTGGTTTACAACTTATTACATATTGTGGGCAGCATATGCATTGCCTGGGCAGCAGGGGCCTGGTCCCCTTTTTTCCCGGGGAAACACACACACACAAACTCACTCTCCTGCTGGCAATAGCTCAAAAAGGGGGGGGGGGGGGTGAGAAAGCCTGGATTTGTGCTGGACATGGCCCACCTTGATTACCAAGCACATTGTAGGGAGAGTGGTCACTTTGGATGAGCTATTACCAGCAGGAGAGTGAGTTTGTGTGTGTATGGGGGTGGGAGGGTAAGAAAACCTGGATTTGTGCTGGAAATGGCCCACCTTGATTATCATGCACATTGTAGGGAGAGTGGTCACTTTGGATGAGCTATTACCAGCAGGATAGTGAGTCTGTGTGTGTGTTTTTTGGAGGGGGGTGAGAGAACCTGGATTTGTGTAGGAAATGGCCCACCTTGATTATCATGCACATTGTGAAGAGAGCTGTCACTTTGGATGGGCTATTACCAGCAGGAGAGTGAGTTTGTGTGTGTGGGGGTGGAGGGTGAGAAAACCTGGATTTGTGCTGGAAATGGCCCAACTTGATGATCACTTTAGATAAGCTATTACCAGCAAGACAGTGGGGTGGGAGGAGGTATTGTTTCATGATCTCTGTGTGTATATAAAGTCTGCTGCAGTTTCCATGGTATGCATCCGATGAAGTGAGCTGTAGCTCACGAAAGCTCATGCTCAAATAAATTGGTTAGTCTCTAAGGTGCCACAAGTACTCCTTTTCTTTCTACCCATTTCCATTACTCTTTGATGAATCCCTTCTAGTTCTGCAATATCCTTTTTGAGACGAGTACACAATATTGCAGACCACTAACCAGTTAGAATGACTTTCTTGGCGTGAGGGCTTAAAAAGGGCTTGAGAGGTGTATGGGCTCTGAGGTGCTCCTCTGCATAGAGGTGAATTTCTCCCATTGTGCTTTTCTTCCTCACAGCACTGTACAAACCATTCATAAATCTTCACAAATTGTAACTTCAACAGAGTCACATCGATATGAATTTGGGCCAACAGGATTATCTTCTGGGATGTTCACAGGTTTGAAAGATCATTCCACTATACGACTGCACAGTCTAATATAAATGATTCAGCTAAAAACGTACATAGAAGCGTGAGGGCTCTTATCAATATAACAATGGGAAGTACTGCTCAGTAGTCTTTTGCTATCATTTTATCCGCTCCTTATGTCTTTGTGCGATCACCTGCACAATAGTTAATAGCTTTGTACATTAACAATATAACGGACTTACATAAATGTATTGTAGACGTACACGTTAACCTGGGGATGGGTAAATTATGGAAGTAAAAATAGGGATCAGCTGAAGGGGCTGAGTCTTGATGCTCATGTTGGTCTGAATAAGCCTCATCTGATAGCATCTGATTTTTACAAACAGATTTGTGTGATTAGTAATTGACTAGGAGATCACCAGGGCCAGACTCTTCTCTGCTCTGGTGCCTTCTCTCGCCCTAGTTCCTTGTGCCTGTGCTGTAATCAGCCCAAAGGTCCAACTGCTGGGCCAGGACAGAAGTTGCTGCCCATCTTTATACGAGGGCTCAGAAGTAGGCAGCACTTCTGTGTTCTGATCCACTTGATAACAGAGGCAGGTGAGGAAAAAGCTTAACTCTGAGGCCTTGTCTGCACTAGAAAACTAGACTGGTTTAAAACTCATCAATCAGGGGATGTGAAAAAATCACACCCCTGAGCAGCATAGTTAAGGTAACCAAAGTCCCCGTGTAGACAGCACTACATCAATGGACTAATTCTTCCATCGATCTTGTTACCGCCTCTCGGAGAGATGGATTACCTAGGCAGTAGGGACAATCCCTCCTGTTGGTGTAGGTCATTTCTACACTGAAGCGCTAAGCAGCGCAGCTGTGCCTCTGTAGCATTTTAAGTGTAGACAAGCCCTGAGTTTTCTAATTTTTGCACAATAAGTCTCAGCATTGAGGCTTCATTCACTAATTGGCACATAATATGGACATATTAAGTTGATTTAAAACTGGCTAATTGTTTGGTCTCAATGTAATTAAAATGGGGACTCATTATCCAACAGGTGTTTCTCTAGTGGGGTCCAACAGGGATCAGTTCTTGGCCCTATGCCATTTTTATCATTGACCTGGAAGAAAAACATAAAATCATCACTGACAAAGCTTGCAGACGACACAAAAATTGGGGGAGAACAGGTCACTGAGGGTACATCTACATAGCCTGTGGCAGCAAGTCTCAGAGCTTGGGGCAACAGACTTGGGCTCACAGGGTTCAGGTTTTCATGTCTGAAATATCTGTGTAGATGCTTCGGCTTGAGCTGGAACTCAGGCTCTAACACTATGGAGGGGGGTTGGCTTCAGAATGTGAGCTGCAATATCTACTCAGCTAGTTTGTTGGAAGCCTGAGCCCCACAAGCCCCAGTTGACCTGGGCGCTGAGATTCGCTTCTGTGGGCTGTGTGTTGACATATATTGATACAGAGCTACCTGGATCACTTGGTAAGCTGGGCACAAGCAAATGGTATGAATTTTAATACGGCCAAAGGTAAATGTAGACATCGCGGAACAAAGAATGTAGGCCATACTTACAAGATGGGGGACTCTCTCCTGGGAAGCAGTGACTGAAAAAGATTTGGGTGTCATGGTGAATAATCAGCTGAACATGAGCTCCCAGGGTGATGCTGTGGCCAAAAGGGCTAACGAGATCCTTGGATGCATAAACAGCAGAATCTTGAGCAGAAATAGAGGGATTATTTCACTTCTGTATTTGGTACCGATGCAACCGCTGCTGGAATACTGTATCCAGTTCTGATATCCACAACTGAAGAAGGATGTTGATAAATTGGAGAAGGTTCAGAGAAGGGCCAGGAGAACGATTAAAGGACTAGAGAACATGCCTTATAGTGATAGACTCAAGGAGCTCAATCTATTTAGTTTAACAAAGAGAAGGTAAAGGTGTGACTACCAGAGTCCAGAAGTACCTACGGGGGAACAAATATTTAACAATAGGCTCTTCAGTCTAGCAGACAAAAGTCTAGTATAACAAGATCCAATGGCTGGAAATTGAAGCTAGACAAATTCAGACTGCAAATACAGTGTAATATTTTTGACAGTGAGGGTAATTAACCATTGGAACGATTTAAGAAGAGCCACGATAGATTCTCCAACACTGGCAATTTTTAAATCAAGATTGGATTTTTTTCTTTTTAAAGATATGCTCTAGTTCAAACTGGAATTATTTTGGGGGAGTTCTATGGCATGTGGTATACAAGAAGGCAGACCAGATTATTACTGTGATCCCATCTGGCCTTGGAATTTATGAATTTTATTTGCTGTTAAATAATTGTACTAAAAGATCCTGGGTTACATCCTAGGAGTTGATAAAAGTCCCTTTGACTTCAGTGGAACCAGGATATAGCCCACACTTCTTAATATGTTGAAGAAATGCACTGTTTTGGGGGCAGGGATGCAAGGAAGAGAAGAGCCACTAAACAGAAATATTTCTAACACAGCAAGTTCTATAGCTAATATTTAGACACATTCTAAATATCACCTTTAAACAGGAAAAACAGCTACTGCAAATGGAATATATCCCCAGGATACCCATAAGGAATAGACATTTGTGATTAATTTAACTAGTCACTATCTACTGCTCTATAAAAATACAGCTGAAAATGCACTTACTCTCTGTGACAGTAAAGAATGCAACTTAAAATAAGTTTTCCGTTTGTTCAGCAAATCTCCTACACTTTTTTTTTTTTAAGAAGTAACATTGGTTTCGCATTGTTATACAGAAGAAAACATTTTTTTCCTTCTCAGCTTTTCTGCCTTTCTTTAAAGGGAAGAGACAAGTGCAACTAAACACTGCAAACATTAAAAGCTGATTACTAATTACTGAAACAGAAGAATTGAGTTACATGAGTTTCTCCTTAAAAGGTACGAAGGGGCTAATCCAGTTGTCCCAGGTGATGTAAGAGGACACATGTCCAATACCTCTCCATCATAAGCCCACTGAAATCCACCTTTATCTTAGTTTACACCAAGAAAACAGAGTAAAATGGTATATAATAGAAATGAGAAATGCATGTGGACACAGATCATTGCTGAAAACCTGAGAAAGCAAAATGAAGGAAAACATGGAGAGGTTTATTGGCCATCTTTTCAAAGCTCCTAGCTTGTCAAGGTTCCTCCCCCACTCTGAACTCTAGGGTACAGATGTGGGGACCTGCATGAAAAACCTCCTAAGCTTATCTTTACCAGCTTAGGTCAAAACTTCCCCAAGGTACAAAATATTACACCCGTTGTCCTTGGACTAGCCGCTACCACCACCAAACTAACACTGGTTACTGGGGAAGAGCTGTTTGGACGCGTCCTTCCCCCCAAAATACTTCCCAAAACCTTGCACCCCACTCCCTGGACAAGGTTTGGTAAAAAGCCTCACCAATTTGCCTAGGTGACTACAGACCCAGACCCTTGGATCTTAAGAACAATGAACAATCCTCCCAACACTTGCACCCCCCCTTTCCTGGGAAATGTTGGATAAAAAGCCTCACCAATTTGCATAGGTGACCACAGACCCAAACCCTTGGATCTGAGAACAATGAAAAAGCATTCAGTTTTTTACAAGAAGACTTTTAATAAAAAAATAGAAGTAAATAGAAATAAAGAAATCCCCCCTGTAAAATCAGGATGGTAGATATCTTACAGGGTAATTAGATTAAAAAACATAGAGAACCCCTCTAGGCAAAACCTTAAGTTACAAAAAAGATATACAGACAGAAATAGTTATTCTATTCAGCACAATTCTTTTCTCAGCCATTTAAAGAAATCATAATCTAACACATACCTAGCTAGATTACTTACTAAAAGTTCTAAGACTCCATTCCTGTTCTGTCCCTGGCAAGAGCAGCATACAGACAGACACAGACCCAGACCCTTTGTTTCTCTCCCTCCTCCCAGCTTTTGAAAGTATCTTGTCTCCTCATTGGTCATTTTGGTCAGGTGCCAGCGAGGTTACCTTTAGCTTCTTAACCCTTTACAGGTGAGAGGAGCTTTCCCCTGGCCAGGAGGGATTTCAAAGGGGTTTACCCTTCCCTTTATATTTATGACATAGCTGAACAATATGGAGCCATAGACTGTCTGGAAAGCGATTCATGAGAAAATAAAAATGTGTTGGCCAAATTATTAAGTTATCTGAAATTCCACAAATAACTATGTTCAATTTTGACTGGATGGAGAATCTCAACATGGAAACAAAAAGGGGTATCAGTAGTTTGGAGGACCAACAAGCAAAGAATGTTATATCCAACATTAAATTATCAGTATAAAGTATTTGATGATATAGAGAACAAGATTAGTACAAGAGTCAACCACTATGACTAAAGGTAAGGTCCAACTGTGTGGAGAAGATGATCCCAAAGCTTCTGGAGACCTATCATTTCCAGCATCACTTATCATAGGGAAGTGCTCTGCGATCTGGTACTGATCCCAGGAGTGGGCCAAGCAGCCAAGACAATTACATGTAGTGTTCATAAGCACAATTAAGACTACATTCTCAGTTACTTGATTCAACAGGGCAGAATTTTTTTCAGGGAGCAAGGTATTTAAAAAATACTTGTAGATAATTTCCTCTTATCTACTTTTCAGGACCAGACTTCAGGTTTTATGTTTCTCCAGCAAAGGTTGATAGCATCGCTATTACTGAAAACAGCATAAGCTCCCTGATCTGTTTGTTATTCCTACAAGCATTGGTATCATCCAAAACCTGGATTGGGGTCTCAGCAGGTAGGGAAAAAAGTATCAAATTTGAGTCTACCAAGTGATTAGTTAATATATTAATAAGTTTTTTGATATTTATTTCCTTTCCAAAAAACAAAAATCAGTTCACCTTTAATGTATTAGGCTGCTGCTAAGCGGAGCAAGAGGAAGGAATGTTAACCCAAGTGGCCTGGCAAAATCCCAACAATTACATCTGTCTACCCAAAACTTTTCCTGCAGTTTCAATTGGCTATGGCCTTCTTACACTGCTGCATGTTGTTCTGTGCACTATTAAATGGCTGCCAGGCTTCACCTTAGACACAGCAGCTTCTCCATTGCGAATGAATTAATCATTGTGTATTAGTGAGATTTTTTAATACTTAACAGCTGTATTGTCCTTTCCTGCAGAAAACTCCAGGGAAAAAAACCCCAAATGCTCACTTGACAGGCTGTAAAATGAATTTGCTATATTGGAATACCTCTGTCTCCTCTCACACTGTTATGTATAAGAGCCTTTGAATTAAAGAGTCATTCCATCCTCTCTTTTGCTGCTGCTGCTTAAGAAGCCATTGTATTTATAATTTTCCATTACTGATCATACCAGCATACCATTTAGAGAGGAGGAAATTAGTGGCCAATCCTATTCACAGTATAGTCTGTGGGAGTTTTCCATTTACTTCAATGGGAGCAGGAATAAGTCATTGGCAAGGCAGCTTGGCCATCTCATCTCTTGTATCTTTCTTCAAATCCTTCCCTCTCACTTGTTGGATGGTCGATTCCTTTCTGCGTTTCTTCATATACTTCCTGTCTTTTCCTGATTCCAAACTTTAGTTTGTTTTCTAGCATCATCCACTACATTCATCATCATCTATCAATCACAGATCAAGGACCAATGATTTAAATGAGGATGATGTGATTAGATGACAAGATTCCTAAAACTGCAATGAATGATGGACTCTGATTTCTGATGGCAGGCAAGTTATATGTATGTCACTGGAGGCATTACGTCAAGGCCATGATAAAAAGCATCACTCCAGGTTCATCTTCAACTGACAGTCAAGAACAAAGAGCCTTAATAGCCTATCTTTCTTCCACAGTGCACTTCACCATAGCCAAATTGCTATTCCATTTCATAACTACTACATATGATACTTGGTTGTATGCCCCTTTAATCTGTTCATTTCTCCATTTGATTCTTTGAAGACCTGTCATTACCACTTCACTCTCCTTTAGATGTTGTGGTCTCAAACTCTTCTGAATGTCTTGTCAAGCTGCCTTGCCTACCAATACAACTCTGGAATTGAGCAGCAGCTTTTTTTCACCAAGACACATTTCTCAAGGTCCTTGTAATCTACAATAAAATTTTCCCCATTATGAACTATAGCTACAATTTGATACAGTTGAATACCTGTATTTTCAAAGCATCGTTTACTCTATTCAAAAACACTATAATTAATACATCTCTTTTCCATATGTTCTAGAATACCAAGACTCTTAAAGGAAGCAAACTGCAATACAGTGTAAGCTTCTGCAACGACTGTTATCCACGCAGCACATATCAAGTATATGAAACATTAAGGAGAAGCCTTCATTATGGAGTCATTGCTTTATAATCTAAGAATGACTTATTACTCCCCATAAAATTTATGGCTGAAGAGCTTGTTATATATGGATCTCATGTCAGATCTCTGTGCAGTGTTGGCTGGCAGACTGTAAAATACCCCTCACTTAATCAGTCTATTAATTCTGAACTTTCCAGAGCTAAAACTAGCTTACAGGAGGTAAACTTCTGGGAATAGAGCCCTAAATAGAAATAAGTTATCTATTTCAGTGGAACAGGTACCACATTCCTTCACAGAATCACAGACAGTAGGACCAAGTATGCCTTGGTGTGATCAGGTATACAAACCCCACACTGGGCCTGAAGGGATTAAAAGGCAATGCGTCCAGGTAGCTCTGCCCCTCTGGGCCCATCAAGCATGCACTGGCTGGAGGAGCCAGTTAAAAGGGAGCTCAGCAGCCCAGGCAAAGGGTGGGTAGACAAACTGCAGAAGGGAAGGTCCTTCTCTTGGACACCAGACAGAAGGTTCAGTCTGAGAGGGGACCACAGAATGGGTAAGGCCTCCTGGCAGCACCTTCCCCAATCACTACCCTTTTGAGAACCAGCAGATTAATTGTCTGCAGGGCCCTACTCCTTTGGACTCTCTTGTTTGTTGAGAGACTGTTTGGACTATAGGTAGGAAGTAGCCCAGGGCACTGAACTTGGACTTGCTGCAGGGAGGACCCTTGCCAGTGTTGTTTCTCACTGAGCCAGGACCCAGGTCCCCCTACCACTCCCTTTTAAAGGCCTAAGCCCAGATGTGGGTGGAAATTTGAAGATTTCCAGCTTAAGGTCACAAACAGACACCTCTACTGCCCTGACAGAGGGGCAAGAGGCCAGAAGCTGGGTGCACTAACCACTAAGCTGCCTGGCCCTCCAAGTCCCCCATCACACTTGGTTTCAGGTATCTTTTAATTCCTTAATTTAAAACTGCCTGAAGCGTGCAAGTGAAGTTTTGTTTGTACAAATAGTTGTGGGAAATGGTGCAAACATTCTTTGAAAAGTAGAGCAATTCTATGCTCTGTCCAGATAAGACAGTTTCTTTGCAGTAGATCACAAAATTCTGCAACTAGACTGAGGTTGTGATGATGAAGCTATGCTAATCGTGTCTATGTTAAGCCCCATACAGGCAGCACGGCAAAGTCCTAAACATACCTTTATGGAGAGTTCCTTTCTCACGGTTTCAAACAGGACAATGAATAGTTAACACAATAGAGACATAGAGATGTTGAAAAGTTCCCTAGAATCTCTGATATAGAGAAACTTATTTTATTTATTCAGACTAAAATATAATATGGAGAATTGACTGAACCGTTTCCAACACACATACCAGCACATGACAATTTCCATTTGCCCATGACTTCGGGGAATGGTGCTAGACGATAGAAAACTAGATGGTGCCTACCATATTGTAATGCAAATGCTAAATAATTAGGATATAACAACTACCTGCACAGGTTCTGAAATGTGGGGAAAATGACTAACAATTAGAACCGTCTTAATGAAAACGAATACAAAACTATACCAGACGTAGCTCTAACATCATTCGTTACTGTGCACCAGGTAACATGAACTCTAATCAGACCAATCCATTCCGGATTTTCACAACCAAACCTATACTATTCTTGTCTAAAGAACCTTAGTACTTTTTCACATGTGTTCCGAGAATATTGTTTTCGAAGATGTCACCAAATGACAAAATTACACTTAATCTTCCAAATTCTTTTTCTTAGTGTGCAAACAAATATTCAGTATTGTGACGACATGCTGTGTGTTGTTATACAAGATTCTGGGTAGAAAGAGTAGGGTAAAGAGAGTTGGAGTTAGGCTTAGATTTCTGAAAAAAGGGGATTGCTTTTGTGTTTTTGGTAACCACCTCTCCTCCAGGATACGTGTAAACAAAACAAGTTATATTTAGAATATACCCAGACTCCATGTCACTGATTTCTCCTCCTCTGCAAAGCTGACCTGCAAGACCATGGACATCTGGTACTGCTCAGCAAAGGGATGACGCTATAATTTGGTTCCTGATTCTGGATCCCAGTTTAGGATTTTATTGCTGCTTTCTGAACCCTGATTCACCATTATCATCATCTCAAGTAATTACAAGAAATGGGCTTAGCCAACTGGGAACATGGGGGTCTGTAGCCACCACAAAAATTGAGGATTTTCATTAATAAAGCAAGAAAAACATTGAGCTTGGAACAGAAGCTTGTTCATCTCACTTTATTAAAAATGGACAAATTTAGTCACGTAGAAAGCAATTCATTAAAGCTATATTCAATAACTTTTTTTTTGTTTTGTTTTTTTAACTCTAGCCCCTTCCCCCCCAAATATAAAGTTGCGTATGGCCCTGGAAAAACATGTTTTACATACAGAGTACCGTCACACATTAAAAAATTGATGGATGGCTCTAACAGCTGCTCAAACAAATGTTATGGTAAACTACAGAAATATCAGAGTTTGAGTGATGATTTAATAAAATCAACTTAATAAAGTATGATAAAATGGTAGAGGCACAAAAAATAGCATCATAATCTCTTAATTGAACCTGGAAACCTCTCTCAATCTTCACAGAAATATTTAAAGTAGTATAATTCTTCCAGTATTGCTTGTTACTTCCAGTGGTGGCTGGTCATCATATTACCACCTCTTTTCTATTTATTCTGAAGTGTTTTTATGCAGTACAATAACTTATTTTTTTAATAAGTGTAGACTTCGTAATTGTACTAAACTGCAAAACTGATGTTTGCATGAAAGATATAAAAGTGAGGTAATATACGGCATAAATCACCATAAATGAGAAATAATCAAACTTAAAAAGAGAGTACACAAGTCTTATCTAAATCCTCACAATAAAGAATTTATTTGCAGATGTAATGCAAGACAGAGTTGGGGTTTTTTTGTTTTAGATCATTTATCACAGGAAATATGATGGTTTAAGAGGGAACAATAATATGTAATCCAGACAAGATTAAGTCTTACATCATCCCCTTTAATACTGATACCTTGGCAGAATTAGCTGAAACCAGCAAAAATTACTGCAGCAGTGGCGTCCATGCTGGGCTGCTATAGCCAAGATAATCTTCTTGGAGTAGCCAAAAGAGACTGGCACTAATGTTATTGTGATTTCTCACTTTAAGAGCGATTTTAGCAAAACTAAAAAATACAGTCACTCCAAAGAAACAAAAATGAATATATGTATATCAAGGAAGCTATGTTCTGTGTATTAACAGCAGTTTCTCCACTTGATTATCAACACTGGTTGAGAACTTCAAAGCACCTATGCAGTCAAGGAGATTTAGAAATGGAAATTAATGGAAGAAGATGTTTCTAAATCCCCAAGATAGTTATGAAAATCTGAACCATTTTCAGTAAATGAATCAAAGGGTATGGATCCAGATGTTTGCAAAATATAAACACCCACAAGTACATACATAATAGAAAACATCTCCATTCCATTTTATGGCAGACCCCATACCTTAGTAGCTATTGGTAGGAACGCCCAATTTTTAATTTTTTTTTTTTAAACAAGAGTGCAAGATATGTATAAATCTACTTCATTTTCCTTTCTGGTATGGGTGGGTAGGAGACCCATTTTTAAAGTCAATTTCTCTCCCCAGTCTTCATCCTTCCCTACTTCACTGCCGGTCAACCGCCTTGAGCAGCAGTAGCAACAATATCATCTTTCCCTGCCTCCAATGTTGCTTCCCAAAATGTTTCAAGGCAGCAACAGAGTCACTCTTACACAAATATGGATAAGTTCACTTCTGCTGCTCAGATTGCTCAGGAGGAGCAGGAAGGGTGAAACTGACCGCATCCTTCAAAGTTTTACTCTGCTATTGCTCCAGAAAGGATTGGAAGAAGTAACAGAAGTATCCACACATTTCCTCTCAAAGAAATTTTATTATTTGTGAGAGAATGTGCAAGTGCTTTTTGTATGCTGCAGGTGATGGGAAGCCTCTAATACATCAAGGCATACAGTTCAATTCAGCCCCGTTGTGCATATATATTACAGAACATAGTAATTCTGTATCTATATCCATTCTGTAATAATTACTGTACAAAATGGAGTTATCAAGCCATAATGAATGAACTTAAAAATTCTGATGTTCCCTAAGTAACTTGTTTCTTGAGCTACCAAATGTTATTGTGCATCAAATTAAGAATAAAGAGAACTAAATATTTCCCTATCAACAATAAATAGATTCAAATTTTTTTTTTAAGAATGGAAACTATTATAATCACTTAGTCCATCCTCCTGCATGACCACAGAATTTTAGCCAGTAATTCCTGTATCCAGCCCATAGTTTATGGTTGAGCGTGAGCATATATTTTAGAAAGACATACAATCTTGATTTAAAGACTTCAAGTGATGGAGAATCCACCACATTATTTGACAAATTGTTAAAATAGGAATTTACTCACCAGGACACACTGCTGGCTGAACCTTAACTCTAGAGGCACCATTATGATAATTAATGCAACAACAATGTGAAAATGATCCTTTTGTACCATCAGCTAATTTCTCCTGTCAGAAAGGGCTAGTGCAGCTACAAACTTTCACTTACACTGGATTAAACAGAAAAGAAATTCTAGAATTGTAACAAATGAAATGCTGACATTGCTCTGTAGTCCTTAAAACACAACTTTCTTTCAAAGTCATGCAACTGTAAAAAATAAATTCAAAACTGCAATCTGTTTAACTCCCAGAATCACTGTTACAATCTATGGCCATAAGAGCCGATGCTTGGTACTGAAGCCTGTTTTTCCACAATAACAAGACTGAGAGAAATATGTTAAACAACCCCATATATCATCATAAGAATTCAGTATATAAGTCATTTTCTGTTCAGTGTGCTGGAATTCAAAGAAAGGCAAGATATGTTAGCAAAACATAACAGATTACTTGTCACTTTAAAGCATCTCCCAGCATTAACTGCTTTGTGCTGTACGAACAAACTTACCAACATATCTAACCAGCTTTTATGCTCAGAAGTAACAGATGAACAGTTCAATAAGAAAGTAGATGACGGGTCAAATGGGTGCTAGCTATGGGCACTTCCAATTTTTCAAATAATACATGAAGAGAAGTTCAGCCAGATAGTAAAGCAAAGAACTGCCAGCTCCTGAGGGAAGAGAGGCAGAAAGATCAAGAGTATAGTGAGCTAAAGCAGTTTTCTGAACAATGTAAAACGAGCCCAACAAAGGAGGGCAAAATAAGGCTCACTGCAAGCACAGGATAGGAAACTTTACTTATAACCTTCTGAGTCTTACTCCTCAGCCCTTCATAAATCCCCTTTGTACTGCTCCAGAGGAATCCACAGTTGGCCAAGTGAGCCCTAGAGCATCTGCCACAGGCACCCTTGGTAGAGGAGATGGGCCATGGGTTTGTCAGGGACAGAAATCAATGTTCTCCACTAATCCTGGTTGCTGAAGGGGTTCCTTGGAAGCAATCTACCAGCGCAAATTAGAGCAGCCCCTGTTGCTGGACTAGGTGAGCCCATGTTTGACTTTTTCCTCTTTATTCCTGCCATGCACTTGTCTTCCTATGTCAGCTACAAACAAAGAATTTCAGTGCCATTACACAAGAATGAAGAAGATACGACCCACAAAAACTGCCAAGAATAGATGTTCTGCTCTCACGCAAATAGGCAATGTGGAAACCTGCTGTAGTGTATATACTTGATCAGTAAATTCAGACAGCTAGTGTTATGATGCCTTCTGGTGCACTCCTGTCACATGCAACTTCAGTGATACAAACCACATTGAAATATTTTCACAGGGTCATACCAGAATGAAAAAATATTTTAAATATTATTTTGCTAAGCAGTAGCACACTGCTAGAAAATAGAAGACAATTTATAGTGAGCACAGATATGAAGACCACTAAACTGGCCCCAGAGATCTCTTCTAGAGCACAAGGCAGAACAGTATATTACTGAGATTATTAGCAATTAAGCATATTTCCTTTGTGTGCCTTTTTATACCCAGACGTAATCCAATCCATACTTATGCCAATCAGATTTATACGGTCTTCAACATTGCATTGCAACACAGAGAGGATTCGATGTAAGAATCCACATCCTTTACACAAAATTTGGTCTCTGTTAGCACTGGAATATGGAAAAGATTACTCTTTATCTATTACTTCCGAAAGCTGAATACATGAATCATTCCTATGCTACAGATGAAATCAGGTGCTCACTTGTGCCTTGTCTAGGTCGACAATTAGGGATTCAGAACTACCTACTGCATATTTTTTCTCAATCTACAGCAGAAACATACATGTATGTTCTGTGAAGAAAAATACTCTGCTGAATAAAACATTGGCTTTCTACTTGGAATGGCTAGATTGGTTGAAACACCAATTGCTGAGGCAAGAAGAAACTTTCCAGGTTCTTTTCGGCCCAATTCTAAAAAGATTAACTCTATCTACTTTTTAAAAAAATCTGTCAAAATACTTTTGTAGACCGCTGACAATTATACATTAAAGGTGCACTGCCAAGGAAAACAAATATTGATTTTGCCCTTTACTACTTCTTACTGACATTTAAAGTATGACTGTCTTGTTTAACAAAATAACCCAGTTTTTTCCACACTGAGTTTAAGACTCAACATCCTTTTCCCCCTCATTCGGGTCATAGGGGACTTCACCTGGTGTGATATCACTATTCAGGTCTCCTGCATACCTTGTCAGTTTTTTCCATGAAAGGTATGGAAGAAAGGATATAATATTCCTGATATCTGTGGTGCAGAAGGTGAACAACAAGCAAAATCAGAAAAAACTTTCTGAAAAATGAATCTGAGGCAGATTTTAAAGAAGCAGCTGATACAGGAAGGCAAGCAAAGAGCGTAGACAAAGGGTATCTTTAGCATGAAAGACTATTCTTAACACTATCATTAGAACAACAGGGGTGGTGACTGCATCTGCATTTTCATTAGATTTACACACAAAGTAAGGTTTCAACAATTTACTAACAGAAACCATTAGCCTTTCAGTGCTCACATCGGCAAAAGCACATGCTTCGAACTAAGCAAGTGAACAGCCCCATTGAAGTTAGCCACATCGGAATGCTTCACTGGATCAGGACATAAAATTAACATACAAGGACTCGGGGGGGGGGGGGGGGGGAGTTTCTCACGTGCACAGTCATATTTGGGAAATGAGTTTACAAATAGATCACCAACAACTAAAAGAATTCAACCGGCATCTCAGGAAAGAACCTTCTCTAACTCCAGATGCCATAGTGAACTTTGGCAACGCGAGTATAGCATATGCCAAGGCTCTGATCCTGCAAAGAGACATGCAATTGTGCCAGTGCTGAGTACCAGTGAAATCAGTGGGGCCCAAATTAACCATATCAGTGCACTGAAATCAACAGGGCTTTACAGAGGCACAAGGATTCTTCACATCAATCTTCACAGGATTACAGTGCAAATTAACACCACTAGCTAATCTTTAAGGGCAAAGTCCTGACAACATTCGCAACGTGAGTAACTTCACTCACAAGGGTAGTCCTATTGAAGTTCATGGGACTTGTCATATGAAAGCAGGTACTCACGTTTTTTTCAGGCGTATGCCCTAGCCTTCTGTCTACAAAAGGGGTAAGATATTTCTTGAATTTACTAATCCATCTCTCTCTGGGTTTGCTAATCATTTCTCCATTCCCATCTACATCCAGATAAAACCAAAAGAAACCTCCCACTACAGAATCTCAAACACTACACACAGAAACAATGCAAAGTGTATCCCATCAGCATACAAAAACAGACTTTCATTCAAACTATTTCTTAATCCCAAATAAAACTGGGAAGCTTTTACCCCATATTATGGGCAGTAAACAAGTTATATGAATGTTCACTGTTTAACAGGCAACCCAGATTGTTCAACTGCATCAATCTATTAAAAAAAAAAATGTAATTTTGCAATATCGTTCCACCAGCACATAGATTCCTCAGTTTCATGATTCAAAAAAAAAAAAAAAAAAAAGTACAATTCAATAACAGTTCTGACCTAGGGTAAAAAAAACACCGTTCTGAAATAAACAGCAATAACTGCTGTTCACTCGAGAGTTTAAAAGACTACAGACCCCCTTTTAAAGTTCACAGAGGGTAGATGATAAGCCAACTAAAAAACTGCATGTTTAGTTATTTCACAACTCAGTGGGCCAGATCCTCAGATGGTATATCTCAATTTAACACCATTACAGTCAATAAAGGTACACCACTTTACACCAGCTGAGGTTCTGGCCCAATATTTCTTTTATGGGCATTTCTTTTCATTTACTTATTTTGACCTTAACAACGGTAAACACAATTAGAAAGAAATCTCAATAAAACAGAAAAAATAGTTTACATAAATTACTTAAACTATAGAACACAATTTTAGGTTAACTCCCAAATCAGACATAGATTTAGATACACTTATTGACCTAAACCAATCAACTGTTGATTCATATAATTGATGGACTCAGTCAAGGATAGTCAAAGAATATTTTAAAGGAGGCTGAATTAATACATTTTATTATCATGAGTTAAAATGACTATATATTTCATTTGTAAACTGTACATGCTTATTCATAAAGAAGATAAAAATTATACAAATCTCTTTCACATTTTATGTTATATTATCTTCTCTTCAATAATTACTTCATTAGAAATGTTAAAAGCCCCATTTCTTTCACTGGAAAGGGTTTGGTGTTGTTGAACAGTAATCTACAATAGGACAGATTGCGACCATTTCACTGCCATGCACACGCACTTACTTGCATGAGTGATCTCATCATTCAAGGGAGTGATCACCCAAGGAAGTAAGGGTTCACAGTCTGATTCTTTGTTATTACCACAATTACTTTAATTTTCTTTTTTATAAGGGCTTTGACATATTGTTGTGTTTTAATGGAATTGTACTTTAACTGTTCTACCTATTCAAGATTCCCCTTTTTAAAAAGTCACTGGTGGCATTTATTTAAACATGCTCTTTAGCTTGGACAGTTTAAAAATCTGTTATACCTTCCCACCTTGGTCTAAATATTAAAATTCTGGGGAAAACTGCATACTAAAAAAATTAATTCTCATTGCTGTATTTAGTATTACGACTAGCTATGCAGCCCCAACTAATAAGCCCTTAAGTTGGAGGGTTTTATGAATCCGCAGGGGCCTGCTCTTTCCTACAGATAACACCTCTATATTGGATGAAAAACAGTTCATTACCTGGAAGGAGTTCATGCAGCGTAGTGAAGGTGGCAGACAAGCATTACTCAAACTCAATATCAACAGCAATTCTAAACAGGTTTTTGATGGAAATGTTAGAGGATGAACTCCAATATCATTTTCCCATGCATCGGCAAGGCTGGAAAGTAACAAGAAATCCTGTTAATTAATTCATGTAAAGTTAATTCACATAAAATACATAGTGCACAAATGGTTCAAACAAATGCTAAAAAATAATGTATTGTTTTCTATACCCTAATAGTTCTACTTCATGTGCATTGTCCTTTAGGTCAATGTATTTTCCTTACAAGGTGGTAAATGTGAGAGGTATTTTGCTATTATCACCAATTTTACAAAAAGATACATAATGAGAAAAGACAATTTAGCACCCATCAGAACAATTCATTTTTACATTTGTAATTCTAAGTTTTAACAATATTCTGAATCAGATCTCAACTGTCACTGCCAATTTCCTATCATACAGTATTTTTGCATATACAATATTGCAAAAAGAACAGCTAGTGTATTATTAGGAATCCTTTTTATTTTTAGCCAGTAGCAAAACTGTCACTCATCACTGATGAAAAGGTAGGACGGCTAGGACTCTCATGCCAATTGATTTTTATGATATAGCAATGGAACAAATCTACAACAACCAAAATCAACCCTAGTTTACTTTATATGGCTTTCTGGTTTGAATATAAAATGCACTGAAATTCTCAGAGCTAATCACACTCAAGCACAGAAACAGCAGCCAACATAATTTTTTTTAAAAATATTTTTGCCAATTTACGCTGAGGAATAACAGATTGTTTCAGCAAAATCAACTCAGAATGCCAGCACAACCAGTTTGCTAACACATGTTAATCTAGACTTCCTTTTCTTCCATGTAAGAACTGTCAGATCAGATTAATGGTCCATTCAGTCCAATAATCTGTCTCTGACAATGGCCAGTACGATGCTTGAGAGCAAACTGCAGTTACAGATTTAAATACATATTTTTATTAGCAGGTCAGCCACTTCATTCTTGTATTTCTTCAGTTCTCCTGGAAACATATCAACCAAACCTGGTGACTGGTTGCTGTTAAATTCACTAGTTTGTCCCTCCTCTTTCAACAGCTGAATCTTTATGAGTACCTGAAAAGAGCAGGTACCATCCCACCGTTCTCTGTGGCATAGATCAAGACAAACTCACTCACTCACTCATTCAATCTGCAATATCCTTACCTTCCTTAATTGCTCCCTTTACCACTGGTCCTCTAGCTGTCCCACTGATTCTGTGACAGACTTACTGCTTCTTATGTACTTAAAACATTTCTTGTTATCTGTTTTCTCTTCACACTCCCTCTTAGCTTTCCTAATTTCCATTGTATGTTTCACCTTCCACAGTTTATGCTCCTTTCTACTGGCTTCTCAGGGATGAGGATTTTTACTTGAGAAATACCTGTTTCGCTTGAATGGCCTCTTGAACCTTTGCATTTGACCACACTGTTTTCCTCCCCCCCTTGCCTCCTTCTTCCTTTTTTGTTTGGAAGTAGGGAGGATTCCTGTGGCTCTATTATATACACTATGCTGAAATAGCTGCCATATTGCATCCAAGGATTTTAACTTTCTTGGTTTTGACTTAAGTGATTTTTTACTTTATTTTAAATCCTTTTCTAAAATATGTCAATGTGCTCATTTTTGGAGATTTTTTTTCCACAAGGAAGTTGGGGAAGTACTATGGCCTGTGTTATACAAGAGGTCAGATGGGATGATCAGAATGGTCCCTCCTGGACTTGGAACGTATGACTGTATGGATTTAATTATATAGTGGCTCAATTATAGTTACTTCTTAAACCAACTCCTTAGTACTCCTTAGGATTTCTTAGTACTAAATCAGGAATAATGTCTCCTTTTGCATGCTCTCAGACTAGCTGATCCAAGAAAGCACAGTTTACATTGTTAAAAGTTGTTTCTCTAAACCTTCCCTGAAGTGACATTTGACCAGTTTATATGTGGGCAGCTACTATTGTTTTATTAGACTCTGCTTCTTTATTCTTCTGCTCTCTCACTCAAGGGAGTATTGAAAAATGTTTTTCTTCTTCTGTAATTGTCCTTGTGGATGAAAGAAAAGCTCCTCTTTGCTAAAAATGGAGTATTTCATTGTTTTCTAATACAGTTATTGATTTTACAGAGCCTGTTTTTATTTTGCATACACTAGCTGTCTCAACTGCCATCTAGGAGAAAGTATTGCTTGCTTTCACATCACCAGCTCTGGAAAAGGCCCAGTCATGTGAGGTGAGCGCCTCCTGGGAGGTACTAAGCATCTAGTGGGAGCAGCATCCCCAGGAAGCACTCTGCTCCTTGCAGGATCAGGTCGAAGATGCTAGCACAGAAAGAGTACCTCAACACTGTTCATTATTTATATTTCCCTGTTTCGACTAGTGTATGCATCTCACTGCTACTTCCTCTTCTGTCACAAAATGCCATGTAGTGCCAATCTTTAAAAAAGAGAAGGAGGAGGATCCTGGGAACTACAGGCCAGTCAGCCTCACCTCAGTCCCCGGAAAAATCATGGAGCAGGTCCTCAAGGAATCAATTCTGAAGCACTAAGAGGAGAGGAAAGTGATCCGGAACAGTCAACATGGATTCACCAAGGGCAAGTCATGCCTGACTAATCTAATTGCCTTCTATGACGAGATAACTGGTTCTGTGGATGAAGGGAAAGCAGTGGATGTGTTGTTCCTTGACTTCAGCAAAGCTTTTGACACTGTATTTTGACACTGTATTCTTGCCAGCAAGTTAAAGAAGTATGGGCTGGATGAATGCACTATAAGGTGGGTAGAAAGTTAGCTAGATTGTCGGGCTCAACGGGTAGTGATCAATGGCTCCATGTCTAGTTGGCAGCCAGTATCAAGCAGAGTTCCCCAAGGGTCAGTCCTGGGGCTAGTTTTGTTCAATATCTTCATAAATGATCTGGAGGATTGTGTGGATTGCACCCTCAGCAAGTTTGCAGATGACACTAACCTGGGAGGAGTAGTAGATACGCTGGAGGGTAGGGATAGGATACAGAGGGACCTAGACAAATTGGAGGATTGGGCCAAAAGAAATCTGATGAGGTTCAACAAGGACAAGTGCAGAGTCCTGCACTTAGAACGGAAGAATCCAATGCACTGCTACAGACTAGAGACCGAATGGCTAGGCAGCAGTTCTGCATTAAAGGACCTAGGGGTTACAGTGGATGAGAAGCTTGATATGAGTCAACAGTGTGCCCTTGTTGCCAAGAAGGCCAATGGCATTTTGGGATGTATAAGTAGGGGCATTGCCAGCAGATTGAGGGACATGATCGTTCCCCTCTATTCGACATTGGTGAGGCCTCATCTGGAGTACTGTGTCTAGTTTGGGGCCCCACACTACAAGGAGGATGTGGAAAAATTGGAAAACGTCCAGCGGAGGGCAACAAAAATGATTAGGGGACTGGAACACATGACTTATGAGGAGAGGCTGAGGGAACTGGGATTGTTTAGTCTACAGAAGAGAAGAACGAGGGGAGATTTGATGGCTGCTTTCAACTACCTGAAAGGTGGTTCCAAAGAGGATGGATCTAGACTATTCTCAGTGGTAGCAGATGACAGGACAAGGAGCAATGGTCTCAAGTTTCAGTGGGGGAGATTTAGGTTGGATATTAGGAAAAACTTTTTCACTAGGAGGGTGGTGAAACACTGGAATGCGTTACCTAGGGAGGTGGTGGAATCTCCTTCCTTAGAAGTTTTTAAGGTCAGGCTTGACAGAGCCCTGGCTGGGATGATTTAATTGGGGATCGGTCCTGCTTTGAGCAGGGGGTTGGACTAGATGGCCTCCAGAGGTCCCTTCCAACCCTGATATTCTATGATTCTATGAAGGTGAACCCAGATTAGAAATGGATAATAGAGGGGTATAAGCACAAGTCTCTAGTTTGGACTAAATTTTATGACGGGAGAACTCACCGCTGAAAATAAACCTGGACAGTTGACATGAGTCAAGTTTAGAAACCAACCCCCAAAGCAGGTAGATATAGTAAAATGTACTCAATAAAATGGTTCTGAACTAGGAACAGCACACATCGTGAGTTAAGCAAAAAGGACATGAGTGTGCTTTGCAGCTGGACACTAAATCCTTGCTTCTATCCTTATACATTGTTATAATTCAGTCATGCCTGTCAGCTATTTCCTTATTAGGAAAATTCTTCCAGTCATAAGTTAAAACTAAAATCACTAGCTAGAAGCACTGTTTACTGTAAATATTCAAAAGGAGGTAAAAAACCCCAAACCCCTGAAATACTCCATGTACAACTTAGAAATCGATTAGAATAGTAGAAATTAAAAGTAGAATATACTGTTACTGTAGAGATCAACTAGTACACTCATTGGGAAAAAAAGGCTTACATTTAAAGCAGCAAAGGCAATTTTCCAAATTACTTGAATATACTGAGGTTAGCCCAGTGTGAATTTCCAGGTATCACCCAAAACAAATTATTCTACTTGACCAAAAAGGTATTAATTACTCCCCAACCCTCTTATTATAAATTCTTTGCTTCACAGATAACTAGATTCCCAATGACAGGTTTCAGAGGAACAGCCGTGTTAGTCTGTATTCGCAAAAAGAAAAGGAGTACTTGTGGCACCTTAGAGACTAACCAATTTATTTGAGCATGAGCTTTCGTGAGCTACAGCTCACTTCAACGTTAGCGTGAAGGGTTTATTTATAAATTTGTTCAGATATGGTTGATTACTTATAGCAGATCTCAGTCTTCATGTTACATCTCTTTTTATGGGAAAGTAAATTTTTAAAGAGGCTTGCCACAGAGCTTAAAAAAAAATGTATGTCATTACCCAAAAGCAATACAGTATAATCTTCTTAATCGGGCCATCCAATTTTGGGATGTCTCTCCGGGCACCTATGTAGTCTAGCAACAGGGAATGGCAATGAATACTGCTTAATTGGGACAGTATTAGCATGAATTAGATAACACAGAAAGCAGCAATGCATGCCTTAGCAACACGAGCTACCACAAGTACATGAAACCTGTCCTTCACTCTCCAACAGGCTTCCCATCTACCAAATCAAATTCAAGGTCTCAGTCCTTTATCTTCATGGCATTCAATGGTCTGCGCCCAGTACAAATGAAAGATCTCTGAAGCTCTGGGATGAGGACCATAGTTGACAACTTGGCTCCTTAAGTACAATGAAGCTGTCCATTGCAAGGGTAAAGCTCGTTTGTGCAAGAGTAAGAGCTTTTTCTGGGGCCACTCCAAATGCAGTGTAACAACTTTCACAGGATCTAGGGATGACTGCCAACAGCAAGGTGTACTTCTTTGACCTTGCCTACACTCCCACTCCCAGCATATAAGACATAAAATAATTAATAAAAAATAAAATAAAATAAGAACTGCACATAACTTTCTGGAGAGAACAAAATCTGTCACATGGCAAATGCTAGTCACATTGCTAAACGCACTTCCGGGTGGTGCACCAATACTATAGCGATGAGGGAGGTATAAGAGTCTGAATGGGGGCCCACAAGACTACTGCTTAATCGGGGCCCACAAGACGAATGCTATAAAGTATGTCTTTTTATGCTTTGATCTTTTAAAATGGAGGATACAAAATAATAAAGATTAAGAAATAAAAAATTAAATGCCATGAACAACATTTTACTCTTGTTTTCTAGTAGTTTTGTATATTGTGCCTTTCCAGAGTTTTCCCTAAGGGCTTGATCCCTGCAGCAGGGATTCAAGTAGTGATATCGTAATCATGTTACCGTACTGGGCAAAAGATACAAAGCAAGGAAAATAATGTTGCTGTTATATGTATGATAGAAAAAGATTTAAAACAGTATGAGAGATTTTTTCAAAGCTGTCTCAAGGATTTGTCTGTCTTCAATGAAAATGAATGGAAGATAGTGTCTAAATCACCTAAATTGCTTTGAAAATGTCAACCAATATTTTCTGATGTTTAACAAATTGATTCTAACTGCAAATGTGAACTTCACAAAAAATGAAAATGATTATTCAGATTCGACTAGTGGTGAAACTGTCAAAGATCTTCAACCAAAACAGCTGACCAGACTCTTTAGGTAAGCACATCCAACTTTCTATACTCCAAAGAACAACGATATCATGCCAATCATAATTATGGGTTATACTGTGTGAGCAGCTGAGAACCCTCTATTCCCAGTTTAGTCAAAATAAGACTCAGAAGAAGCTCTCCTCACCCTGATGGAGCAAGACTTAAGATATCAAAATTGTGAATTATGTATTTATTCTGTCATTCCCTGAACCCACATAAGAAGTTGTGACAAAGTTCCTCCTTTAACTTGGTGGGTCTTGCACTTATTGGCGAATTTGCTCGCCTCAGAGATTCATGGCAGCCCTCAGTTTGGCCACTTTCGTGGCTCAAATCTGCGGTTTTACTCAGATAACCTCATCTCTGGCTAGCATGGGGAAAAGGAAGGAGAATAATCCCTGCAGTCTCTGCTGATCCACCATGTGGGCCGGGGAACAGCCCAGAGACTTTCCCCTCTGGTGAAACCCACAGTTCAGGTCAACTCCTCCTGTGTCTGATCAGGAGTTGGGAGGTTTGTGGGGAACCTGGGCCCGCCCTCTACTCCGGGTTCCAGCCCAGGGCCCTGTAGACTGTAGCTGTCTAGAGTGCCTCCTGGAACAGCTGTACAACAGCTACAACTCCCTGGGCTACTTCCCAACACCTTCTTTATTCTCACCACAGGACCTTTCTCCTGGTGTCTGATAATGCTTGTACTCCTCAGTCCTCCAGCAGTACGCCTTCTCACTCTCAGCTCCTACTGCCTCTTGCTTCCAGCTCCTCGCATGCACGCCACAAACGGAAGTGAGGTCCTTTTTAAACTCAGGTGCCCTGATTAGCCAGCCTGTCCTAACTGATTCTAGCAGCTTTTTCTTAATTGGCTCCAGGTGTCCTACTTAGCCTACCTGCCTTAATTGGTTCCAGCAAGTTCCTGCTTGTTCTGGAACTGCCCCTGTTACCTTATCCAGGGAAAAGGGATCTACTTAATCTGGGACTAATATATCTGCCTTCTAACACACTCCTGTAGCCATCTGGCCTGACCGTGTCACAAAGTGTTAACAGACAGATGAAGTCTCGCTCCCATCAACACGTGGAAAATGTGCACACAGTCACTAGTCTTAACAAACAGTACCTGCTTAAGTTCCCTTGCACATCAATAAGAGATCAGACCCTTTTATGTTTCAAGTCCAGGAAAAATGTTATAGAATCATAGAATCATAGAATATCAGGGTTGGAAGGGACCTCAGGAGGTCATCTAGTCCAACCCCCTGCTCAAAGCAGGACCAATCCCCAATTAAATCATCTACCTTTTCGCTCATCAGTATTACACATTGATAAGTCAGTGTTATGCTGTCTACTGTGACACTGCTTCAACCCAGCACCACACAGGGCCTACATAGCCAAAAGAAGAAGCATAGACAATTGTAGGTGAGATTAGAGAACGCACAGATGAAGCTGAAGTGGAATGGGAGAGACCAAGAAAGACTGCCTCTCTCCCCACAGTTGCAATCAGCAGAGGCTCTCAAGCTGGAATTCCCTAAATTTAAAAAAGGAGCATGCTACTGGCAAGGTTTTCATAAGGGTCCCCCAAATTCAGCTCCTGGCCCTTCTCCCTTGGTCTGAAATAGCCTGAATTTTCTAGCCTTTAGAACACATTGCAAAGCCCAACTTTTTATGGGGGATTACGGGGAGAGAGTTTGCTGGCAGGACAATATTTGAGGAGGCTAGCGTGCTTTCTCATTATCTGATCTGAAGTGTAGTTACTTACTGCTCCAATGGTGGAATTTGCTAATTTCTATGTTTAGATGTGCTTTTTAAAATAACTGGTAAGGACGCATCTCAAGTTTTAAAGTCATACCAGGATGACACAAAAGTTAGGACTGTGTTCAAGGAAATACACTGAAGTCAGTCACTGAAAGGTTGGAGCATCGGATTTCAAATGTGAACAAGGTGTGAGAGAAAACACTACGATATGGCTAATGGTAGGGAGAATTTTTAAGGGTCTGAATATCTGGGGATATGGGTGATGGAAAACTCACGAGGAAGTGAATCAAAAGTGTCCACAGAAAGACCACTCACTTAACTCCATGGACAGCTCTGGTAAAGTCCCAAAGGTCACAGGATAAGCTTTTGCTTCTGCAACGTCCCATGTTCCTACTCTATGTCATTGGAAAACCTGCACTGGACTTTGTTTTGTTACATTATCTTTCTCTCAGGTATTTACATACTTTTTGGAGCATATCAATGGCAACCATCTTTTAGCCAAGGAAGTTTGGGTGCAACTACAGAACTCATCATCCTCAGTAATGGGCCAGAAAAGTTGCTTTTGAACAACGTGAGACAATCCCTTCTTTTCCCAGCTTTCTGCTGTCACAACTCAAGTTCACTGTGCTGCCTTGGAAATCATAGCCTATGCTACTCTAAGGAGTGGTAGACCATGACTGAGAAATGAACCAAGTTTTACATAAGGCACTGCTGAATGTGAGCACCAGGGCAGAGGGATAGTTTGACTTCTTTGGCTCTAATCTTACTACATAAATTGTATATTTAGACCCCGGTGCAAAAAAACCACATAAATGAGACTATGCATGTGCTTAAAGTTAAGCAAGTTCTTAAGTACTTTGCTGAATCGGGGCCTTACTGAGAAATCTGATGTGAAGAGGTAACAAATGCTCAGTCCTGACTGTGACACTTCATTAGTACTGAGTTATCCTTTCCACCATCCATAGCACTTTTAAAGGATAGGTGACTTTACTGAACTAAAGGACAAGCTTGTTAAGTAAAATGTCTTTGTTGACTTCATTTTTACAGCAGTTTAATCAAAAAACAATTATGGTATGCTAGATGATGTGAAAACACATTCAATATGCTAGGAGGCTACATTATTCACACTTTTAAGTATGATTATTCTTGAAATGATCTGAAGATGGCATAAAATTAATGCTGATTTGTTAGTCCCTAAACTCTTGCCAACGTTTAAACGATATGGAAGACTAATAAATGCAATTCTTCCATAAAGAACCTGTAAACTAAATTCCTCTGCAAATGTTTAATTTCAAGAATGGAGACACTGTTTTTTTTTGTAAACTAAACACCTGCACTCCAGTAGCAGCCCAGTTAATTCTTTTCCTTTATGGCAGGAAGGAAGTAACCTATTTTCAAGTACATGGATTTTTACTAGTATCTGAATTAGTTACAGAGTAGCCTGGACCCAAGAGGATTTTCCCTCCCATAGAAGATCATACCTGTTGAAATGTCAAAGCATAATGAAGATGTGAAAGACTTGCTTCAAAAGGATGGGGGAAGGGAAGTGGAACAGACCAATAGGGAGGGAGAAGACAAAAAAGGACCTGCACCAGGTGGGTCTGACAGGAGCTGGGCATTCTACAGAGGCAGAATTCTTGGTACGGATGGGGCAGCATGCTTCTTAGGACATGTCTACGCTTACCGGACGCTGCAGCGATCATATATCTTATATTCTCAGTTCATCACTATGGGTGCAGAATTAAGATAATTTGGGGTATCTGTGAATTTCTATACTTTCGAGTCATCTTGATCATTCTTATAAAACATTCTTCCCATTCAGTTAATGATACATATTCTCAACAATGGTTAGGCATACCTTATTCTTTTGCCTGGGAATATATATTTTAATTGAGACAATTTGGGTGTCTGGAGCTTGGTTAAAAAAGGTATTGAGTGCCCTGTAAAAAAGAAGTTAGCAGGTTTAAAACATTTTATCCTATGAAATGTAAGTCCTAAATGAATTTTCAGCTTGTCGCAATTAGAAAGGACATATTATTTTATATTAAGAAAAAGGGTTTATAATGAAATTCAAATTTAACCTGACTAAAGTAAGATCTGCTCATTGCTATAAACTCCTTTCAGAAAGTCTGGATTTCACAGACATAAGAAAAATCAAGTTGATAAAATGTTCTTATAACTTTTCAAATAGTCCTATAAGTATAATTATGCCATTTGCTACAGTAATGGGTTCTATGATTTAGAACAATTCTAAATTTTACTCATAATTTTCTAATTTCTAACATAAAGCTTCAGAAAATACATTAAATACTTCTCAGTGCTAAAAACTGCAGTAAGAAACTGTAGATTATAAAGTATTCAGTTTGTATTAAATGGCTTAATACAAGTCTCAACTACATCCATTTTCTTATATACATGCATTTTTAAATTGTTTGTTACAGTATTTTACCTAATACAGTCATCATTTAGGAGAAGTCGGACTCAGAATAGTCAAACCGTTACATCTCACCTGCAAAGTATAAAGTAAATCTTGCTCATTTTACTCATGTGAGTGTCTTTACTACCCCCAATTCTGCTCTTAGTTATAATGGCGTAACTTCATTAGTTTCAAAGGAGCTGCTCCAAATTTGCAACTATAAATGAGAATAGAATTTGGCCTGCTGATATGAAATTTTGATTACAATAGGATTACTCATATAAGTGAAGAAAACTGAAATAACAAGAGGAAATCCCTGAATCTGGGATGCATCATCAGTTCACCAGTTTACGGACGTCAAGTCACCTTACCACACAGTTACATCCTAAGACACAGTAAACAATCACATTAGGAATAGTGTTACAAATTTAGCAATCTACTTGAATTAGTACATTTTAAATGTCAATTTGATCTAGCAGATAAAATTTTATAAATGTAAAAATCAATCCCAATATTATATATTGTTACAAAAACTGCTGATGTTTTTACACTGAAACGAATCTCAAAGTGGAAAGGGGAAAAAGAAAGTGTGAATTCCTGTAATGTAGGAGGCATAGGAGGCAACTGAGGAGCAAAGCACAGAAGTGTATATGCAAAACAAGGAGTTCTGAACAACAAAGCTGAACACATCCTTGTATATAACTATTTTCTTTCCTTCCTTTTTTCAATTGTCATTCATGATTTATTTCCATGAACCTAATTCTTAATTCCCAGCATCATTTTTGCCTAGGTAGATACAAAAACAGAACTTGCACTTTCTTTTAATTCAGAAGCTCTGGTACTC
Source organism: Lepidochelys kempii (assembly GCF_965140285.1). Lineage (NCBI taxonomy): Eukaryota > Metazoa > Chordata > Testudines > Cheloniidae > Lepidochelys > Lepidochelys kempii. The sequence continues at coordinate 65,465,720 of NC_136382.1, forward strand.
AGAGCCTACAAGAGCAAGAAAGTGCAAAAGCTCAGCTCCTACTGGGCACTGGCTGAAGGTTGTTGCGTCTGCTTATAAATATCGATGGTATGCAAAGTTATTGGCATAGTTCCAGAGTACAGTGTAATTTGCAGAATTCCCAGCAGTGAACCAATGGGCCTTCCATTACAAGGGGAGCCAAATTACTCTCATAACTGTTGCGTGGACAGTGATTTACAATGTGCCGTCTTTCAATTGAAAGAGTCTGTTCTGTGAAGAAGAGGCAAGGCTGCTATGCTTTTAAGTCCCAACGTGTTGAACTTCTTGTTGAAACAATTCCAGTAGTTCTGACTGGAGCCGATTCAAACATGGATTACAATAGCTGCATCACTGCCAAGGAGGAATGGGATAGTCAGTGACAGAAGGTGGCACTTTGGATTATTGTTGCGCTTTTGAGTATCTAGGATTAACAAGTGTTCTAGCATTACCCAAAGCTGCATTTTTCTTGCCAGCAGTAGGGTATATATATCCACAGCTCAAAAGGAAATGGTGGCATTTTCCAATTCCTTGAAATGTTTTCCTCTTCCATCTAGTACCACCTCATTCTTTCCTGGATACATCTTAACCTACGTGAGAACGGCTGGCTTGTTATTTCCTTAACGTATGGTAATAACTGTAGACTGTGCTGTCTGGAATGGATGAAAAGACAAAGGAGCATGTCACTGACACACTGCTAACGTCACAACCTGTATCAGAGAATGAAAGAAACATAGGGTGGGAAGGGGCCTCAAGAAGTCATAAAGTCTAGCCCTCTCTGCAGAGACAGGACCAAGAAAACCTAGACCAGCGGTTCTCAACCCGCAGCCCAATCAACACACAGCTGCTACCCATTTGACATCCTCAGGACCATACAGGGTAGTGTATTTATAATGTGTGGATGCAGCCCATGTAACACCGAGAGAGCTGCACATGCAGCCCACAATGGTAAATAGGCTGAGAATCACTGACCTAGACCACCCCTGACAGGTGTTTGTCCAACATGTTTTTAAAAACCTTCAAAAAAAAAAAAAAAAAAAAAAGGAGATTCCACAATCTCCCTTGGAAGCCTATTCCAAAACTTAATTTCCCTTTTAGTTAGAAAGTTTTTCCTAATCTCCTTTGCTGCAGATTAAGCCTATTACTTCCTGTCCTACCTTCAGTGGCCATGGGGGAACAATTAATCACAGTCCTCTTAACGTATATGAAGACAGTTAACAGATCCCCCCTCAATTTTCATTTCTCGAGACTAAACAAGCCTAGGTTTGGCGGCTCTTTTTTTTTTTTTAGACCTTTCCTCACTGGTCAGGTTTTCTAAACCCTTTATTATTTTTGCTACTCTCCTCTGGACTCTCCAATTTGTCCACATCTTTCCTAAATTGTGGCACCCGGAACTGGACACAGCAATCCAGCTGAGGCCTCATTAGTGCTGAGTAAAATGGGATTATTACCTCCTGGGTCTTACATACAACACTTCTGTTATTACACCCCAAAATGATATTAACCTTTTTTGCAACTGCATCACATTGTTGACTCATTCAATTTGTGATTCACTATAACCTCCAGATCCTTTTCAGCAGTACTACCACCAAGCAAATTATTCCCCATTTTGTAGTCATGCATTTGATTTTTTGCTTCCTAACTAAAGTACTCTGCACTTTCCTTGATTGAACTTGATCTTGCTGAATTCAAACTAATAGTCCAATTTGTCAAGGTAATTTTGAATTCAAATATTACCCTGCCAAAAAAATAAAAATAAAAAAAATTCTTGGTGTCATCCACAAATTTTATAAGCACACTCTCCATTCCATTATCCAGGTCTTTAATGAAAATATGGACCAGGACTGACCCCTGTGGGACCCCACTAGATCCGACCTCCAAGTTTGACAGTGATCTATTGTTAAATACTGACTGAGTGTGGTCTTTCAACCAGTTGTGCACCCATTTTATAGTAATTTCATCTAGATCCATTTCCCTAGTTTCCTTAGGAGAATGTCATGTGGAACTGCATAAAAAGTCATACTAAAATCAAGATATATCATGTCTACTGCTTACTCCCATCCATTAGGCCAGTTACCTTGTCAAAGAAGGAAATTAGGTCGGTTTGACATGATTTGTTCTTGACAAAGCCATGCTGGCTATTCCTTATAACCCTATTATCCTCAAGGTGTTTACAAATTGATTGTTTAATACATTGTTCTAGTATCTTTCCAGGTACCAAAGTTAGACTGACAGGTCTATAATTCGTTGGGTCCTCTTTGTTCCCCTTTTTAAAGACAGGTACTACGTTTGCCCTTCTTCAGCCCTCTGGGACTTCACCCATCCTACGGGAGTTGTCAAAGATCAATGCTAACAGTTCTGAGATTGCTTCAGCTAGTTCTTTAAGTACCCTATCATGAATTTCATCAGGCCCTGCTGAATTGACTATATCTAACTTATCTAAATATTCTTTAACCTGTTCTTTCCCAATTCATTCTCCCTTGTTAATATTAATTATGTTGAATAACTGGTCACCATTAAACTTTTTAGTGAAGATGGAAGAAAAATAGGCATTAAACAGCTCAGCTTTCTTGATGTCATCAATTATTAGCTCTCCTTTGCCACTAAGCAGAAGATCTACACTTTCCTTCACCTTTCTCTTTATTTCTATAATGTATTTAAAGAACCTCTTTTTATTTCCTTTTATGTTTCTGGCTAGGTATAACTCATTTTGTGTCTTAGCCTTCCTGATTCTGTCCCTACGGAGTTGTGCTACTCTTTTGTACTCCTCTTTAGCAATTTATCCATGTTTCCACTTTTTGTAGCATTGCTGTACGATTTTCAGGTCATTAAAGAGCTCCTGATAGAGCCTTATTGGCTTCTTTATATTCCTATCTTTCCTTTGCATCAAGATAATTTGCACTTGTGCATTTAATATTGTCTCCCTGAGAAACTGCCAGCTGTCCTGAACTCCAATTTCCCTTAAATTTTCTTCCCACCAAACCTTGCCTACTATTTCTCTCAGTTTCTTAATGTCTGCTTTTTTGACGTCCATTGTCTTTGTTCTGGTGCTCTCACTTTTTCCGTCCTTCAAAATCATCATTTTATGATCATTTTCACTCAAATTGCCTTCTATTTTCAGATTCACTACCAATTCCTCCCTGTTCATCAGAATCAAGTCTAAAACGGATGTCCCCCAGGTTACTTCCTCCACTTCTGAAACAAATAGTTGTCCCCAATACATTCCAAGAACTTATTGGAAATTTTTTGTTTTGCTGTATGACTTTTCCAAAAGATGTCTAAGTAGTTAAAATCCTGCATTTCTCCCAGATCTTATGTTTTGGATATTTCTGTTTTGTGTTCTGATCTGCCTGCTCTTCCTGATTTGGGGGTCTGTAGTAGACCTCATCATGATATCACCACTATTTTTTACCTCTTTTATCTTTACCCAGAGACTCTAAACTGGTCTGCCTCCCACCTCCTGCTGAACCTCGGAACAAGTGTATAGTCAGGCCTCGATTTACACGGTATTTTTTGCACGGTTTCAGTTATGCACAGTCATTAAATTGTGACCTTCTATTTTTGTACATAGTATGGATTCACTTTTACACAGTGCAGCACGGTCGCCAAGATGCGCAGATCAGTGGCATAGCCAGGATGGGACACTTGGGTGGGCCCCGACTTCAGGGGGGTGGGCAATGATGCAGGTGGGTGGGTAACGATGGAGCTGGGGGAGGGGAGGCAGGAAGGATGGGGCAGGAGCAATCGGGGCCACCTCCAGCTGGCCTTGCGGGGGACAATGGACAAATCCCCCCAGCCCCAGGCGTGCACCCATGGAGCAATGTCGGGGTGTGGGGGCTTGTCCCGCTCCACCCAGCGCTCCAGCTGGAGAGCGGGGTCAGGAGCTTACCCCACTCCACCTGCCCTGCATTCCAGCCGAGGAGTGGGGTCAGGAGCTTGCCGCGCTCCGCCAGCATGGTGTTCCAGCTGGGGAGCAGGGTCAGAGCGCAGGGGCTTGCCCACTCCCTGGCCGAAATGCCAGTTGGGCGGAGCAGAGTAAGCCCCAGTACTCCAACCCTGTTCTCAGACTGGAGAGCTGGGCGGACGGAGCAGGGCAAACCCCTGTGCCCTGACCCTGCTCCCCAGATGTGCGCCTGGGACCAGGGAGCCCCTGGCCAGATTGTCCATCACCTCCTGCAAGGCCGGGCTGGAGGGGATGAGGGGAGGCAGCCCCAATTCTGATGAGGTTCAATAAGGATAAGTGCAGGGTCCTGCACTTAGGACGGAAGAACCCAATGCACAGCTACAGACTAGGGACCGAATGGCTAGGCAGCAGTTCTGCAGAAAAGGACCTAGGGGTGACAGTGGACGAGAAGCTGGATATGAGTCAGCAGTGTGCCCTTGTTGCCAAGAAGGCCAATGGCATTTTGGGATGTATAAGCAGGGGCACAGCGAGCAGATCGAGGGACGTGATCGTTCCCCTCTATTCGACATTGGTGAGGCCTCATCTGGAGTACTGTGTCCAGTTTTGGGCCCCACACTTCAAGAAGGATGTGGATAAATTGGAGAGAGTCCAGCGAAGGGCAACAAAAATGATTAGGGGACTGGAACACATGAGTTATGAGGAGAGGCTGAGGGAGCTGGGATTGTTTAGCCTGCAGAAGAGAAGAATGAGGGGGGATTTGATAGCTGCTTTCAACTACCTGAAAGGGGGTTCCAAAGAGGATGGCTCTAGACTGTTCTCAATGGTAGCAGATGACAGAACGAGGAGTAATGGTCTCAAGTTGCAGTGGGGGAGGTTTAGATTGGATATTAGGAAAAACTTTTTCACTAAGAGGGTGGTGAAACACTGGAATGCGTTACCTAGGGAGGTGGTAGAATCTCCTTCCTTAGAGGTTTTTAAGGTCAGGCTTGACAAAGCCCTGGCTGGGATGATTTAACTGGGAATTGGTCCTGCTTTGAGCAGGGGGTTGGACTAGATGACCTTCTGGGGTCCCTTCCAACCCTGATATTCTATGATTCTATGATTCTATGAATTCCTCCTGCCTCCATGCTCCCTGGCCTCCCCAGACACCCCCAAATGAACCCTTGAAGTTCTGATTTCAACCGCAACAGCATTATCATGTCAAGTTCATCTTCAACATTGGTAAAGGTTAATAGCAAGTTTAAAATTTCATTGAATTTTTTTTAATGAAATCTGTATTGGGTAAATTAGGGAGCTCATTTTGTGAGCTTGGAACCCAAAGCCTTATTTCCCATAGACCCTAGGCATCTTTTTATGCGATTTCTATTTTCACAAACCCTCCTTGGTTTTTCCTAGCCTGTCCTTCCTGAACAAGCTATACCCCTCTATACCAATATTCCAGTCATGAGACTTATCCCACCAAGTCTCTGTGATGTCAATTAAATCAAAATTTAGCTTATGTACTAATACTTCCAGTTCTTCCTGTTAGTCCCTATATTCCTTGCATTTATGTCTAGACAACTAAAACGGTGAGCAGATTTCCCCCACTGATTTCCTTCTTGTTGCTCCTATGACTCTGTTGTACTTTTCCATGCCCCCCTTCCAATGTCTAGCCCTCTGTTAAGGTCACCCCTTTTTTTTCTTTGCTTACTTGGGGGCTTTTGTCACCTGCCCCCTTTGAACCTAGTTTAAAGCCCGCCTCCCTAGTTGGCGAGTTGGTGTGTGAAGATGCTCTTCCCCTTCTCGGTCAGCTGGAAGCCATCTTGGCCCAGCAGATCTTCTGATCTCTAGGATGTGCCTGTCCCTTCCCATGTCCTTACCCTGAACCAGGAAGATGCTAGTCTCAGCTCAGCTTGCACTGACATCTTTCAATATTTCTAACACTGCAACTCCATCTGCTAGACGGGGATATTTTTTAATTCTTCTAGTCCTTATGATTGTGGAGAAGATTTTCCAAAATGTAAATTAATGTAGTGATTTCTTCCTGAGTCTGCATACAGCCATCTCTAGTGCCTCTGCTGTTGATCCGAGCTTTCCCAAGCAGCACTAGAATCAATATATTTTTACACTGCTGCTGCTTGGAAATTCTAAAAGTAGCAGTGGAGAAGCAATTATATTGCAGCCAACATTTTAAACAAGAGGTTCTCAAAATTACTCCCCTTTACTCAGTGAAACTCATTGTCTTATAGAAGCATGTGCTCAGAGACAGGAGGAGGGAAAGACTGGGGAACCTCCTCTTTACTTCTTCCATTGTATGATCTCCAAGAGTAAGTCATCACCAGTCAGTATGATACAGCAATGCATAAAAAGCAGGGCTGAGCTTCGTTATACAGAAAGGACTCCAACCCTCCCACCATGGAGTGGTGGAATTTTTGCAAGGAGTTGCCATATGTTTCTCCCAGCACACAGCTGCAACAGAAGTAAGTGCAGGAGCAATTGCCCAGGGGAGCAGCACCCAACGAATGGACCCAAAGTGTGGGAGAGTAGACTATGCTGTTATCAGTAAAACTGCAGTCTCTCTAGCCATCCCCTGGGAGCAGTATTTGAGTACCTCACAAATGATGGCATAGCCTAAAAAGACAAGATGTCCAAAAGAATGAAAAAAATGTACCCCGAAACAAGTAGAAATGAAGAAACAACTGATGACATTATAAATCACATAGGAGTACCAGGAGTGATGTGAGGACCAGCACTATGGAAAGAGGAAAGGATTTTAGAGGATGGAGAGGAGAGGTTAACTCTGCAGTTTTTCCTTTTCTAGTTTGATTGACAAAGTCACTAAAGATGATCTCAGAGCCTTTTGTAAAACCTGTATTAACACTGCAAGGTTCACTCTGTGGAAAGTATGCATGTGCTGCTTAATGGTTAGCTGCGTAAGCCAGACCAGTCCAGTGGTGCACTTCTTCAGAAAACCTTCAAAATCATTATAATGGGCTGTCATGTCTACTCAAGTTAAGGTTTATGGGTTTATCAACTGGAACATTAAGCAGCGTATCCTTTTCCACACCCCACTGTTAGGTGGTGCACAGCCAACCTGGATGCACATCCCATTGTGTGGAGCAATCCATATTGATGAATACCATCCCTTTCAGCAGATGCTCATTATATTTCCCTTCAGAGCCACATACATGGAAACCTCAATGAATGGGATCTTTCACAGTGAAGATACCATGTATTACTGTATTTTACACTGTCAAGGTCCCCAATAAGGTTTCTGACATTGACTTTAGAAAATTTGCCTTTTCTTGAGTGGCTTATACCCTTAAGGCTTTCCAGCAATGATGCAGTTTTACGGATTTTTCTCCTGCTAAAAGGAGTTTGAAGTTTGAGAAAAGGTTTACTGTGGAATGTCCTATCCAACGAAATCTGAACATACTTGCAGAGGTGATGAACTCAGTTTCAAGAGATTGCAATATCAATTTCCTTGATGCTTCAGCAGTCCTGCTGGATGATTACAGACTGGAATTCATCCATTAGCGTTGAAAAGTTAGCAAGAGAGACAGATCATGCAATCTTTGGTACTAAGGAACAGGAATAAGAGGTTAGAGGCAAAGCTTATTCTGAAACAGCAGATAGTGGGGGTGAAAATGGTAGATATGTACACAAAAATAAATATATAAAAAGAACTGATACGGTATAGGCATTTATTAACATCTGTCTGCTACAGAGGATAATGTTAGGCATTATAATTCATTGAGAGAGGAGGAAATGTGAGGGTGAGGTTGTGGGGGGCGGAGGGGAAGGTTAGAAAAAAAATTACATAAATAGTATTTTCCAATAAAGAGATGTCAAAAATCAATGACAGAATAAATCTACTGATTTAAAAGTGTGTTTGGAACTTTTCATCCAACTGCACATTGGATTTTTATGAAGTCCCTTTTTCTTAAAAAGCTAGGATTTTACTTGATTTAATTTCACCACTTTATTTTTAGATCAAATTTGTTATGTCCAGGCCCTGCCTGGAAAGGGCTTCATTTCCTGACCTACATTGGCGGTTCAAAGGTGTAGCTAAGAGGATAGTGTCCCAGCAACTACATTCCTCTTTAATTCTCCATTCCCTACAGATCCAGCAAAAGAAAGCTGAGGCAGCACCCCCAGCTAAAGGAGGCCCCAGGAGAGAGGTGTGTGAAAGGAGCACCTGAGGTCATAAGCCAAGAACAGGAAGTAATGCAAAACAAAGGGGACCCTGGAGGTTGTGTGGATGAAGAGAAAGAAGTAATTACACAGGAAAATACAGTCTTCTGCTAGGGCTTGAGGCAGGCTCCTTCCTACCGATTCCTGCTACTGGTGTCTCAAGCAGTATCCAGCTCCTTCTTTTGACATGGGTAGTAGTATTTTCCATCACCAATTCCTCTAACCCAGTGAAATGGCCTTAAAATTCAGGATGTGCTGTCAGTGTAATTCTTTTACAGTAGTTGTTAGTACTTACTTAGGCAAAGTATACTTAGTGGGAAAAATATCGTTTTTCCTTGACTTCTGCTACCCTCCATCAAGTCCCATTCAACTCCTAAAACACACTGCTTTGTCTGAGGAGAAACTGCGCTTTGCATGGCTACACAGAAAATTTTGTGTGTTTAATAAGGGCTTAGATAAATAATCTTAAATCCAAGTGGGTCTCATTAAAGCAATGTCATAAAATTTTTACACTTGTATATGAATTGGGGGGGGGGGGGAAGGATGTCTACCTAGCAGTTTGAACTCATGCTGCCTAAGGGAAGTGATACTTGAAATTCATGCGTCTAACTATTTGAAATGGATTTATAGTAGCCAATTATGATAAATCATTGCAGAAGCTGACTAGTAATAGATTATTTTCAGACAAGGTAGTCCATTTTTAATACACAAAATACAAAACCAAAGTTTAAATAATACTAAAGCTGATCATCTGTTGCTTATGCAAATTGTAAGCACATAGTTCACCCCTTTGGGGCAGTTAAATGCTAAAAGTTTTACTGTCCAGTGGATTTGTGTGTATGTTCCTCCCACCCTGTAACATTCTACATCTGTTTAGTTTGGTTCTTATCTGTACCTCAACCCCTCTATAACACCTAAGCTTCCTGATGGAGCCCTGAAGATCCTTTTACTTCTGCCTTCAGGCCCCCCGCCCCATTTTACATCCTGTGTCATCTTTACCCTCCTCCTAGCAGAAGATTTGAACAAACTCCTCATGGATTGGGATCAATCCCACATTGCAGGCAACGGACTACTTTATGCTGTAAAAACAAACACACACACACACACACACACACATATAAAGTATATTTTAGTAAACACCCTAAACTAGTATCACACTATTACACACACAGCTGTGATAGAGCTCCCTCTGGATTGACGCTCACCAGGATCTTCTATTTGGAGCCCACCTCACTGGGCCCCTTGTGCTTTAAGCCTCCTGAGTCTGAACAGATCCCAGGTATGGCCCTGAATTGGGTCTCTAAACATACTCTCAAAGGGCAGATCCTCGGTCTTGCAACCACACAATCCAATTCCCTTGCCCCGGGACCACTGCTGACCCCTCAGGCTCTCCCATAACTTAAACATACCCTCTCCCAGACCTCCAGCCATGTGGGCTTTCTGGGTTTACCGTTTTCCTCATCAGGGGCACATGATAGTGAAGTAAAACACACAGACAAAAGGACCTTCCACAGGATTCTAAAACAAATTACTCTTTACTTAGATAGAATGAGAAATGCACAGATGTAGACAAAAACACCTGTATGCATTTCCCTGCCTCGGGTACCTCACCACTCTGGAGAATTCTTTGGGCTTGGGAATAGTCTTCTGAGGAGTCCAGGTTCCCCTTTCTGCACATGGCTTCTCCCCTGAATCATGGAGTCTCTCTCTCTCCCCCCAGGTCAGCTAGCTTCCATCTTCCTCGGCTGGTTGCAGAATTAAACAGCACCCCACTGCTACAAAAGCATGCCTCTTTCCTGACCAACCTTCCTGTGTGTCTGAGAGTCCTTTGCATTTATAGGTCTCATCAACTAAACCTGGTTTCTTTGTTCTGCTGCTGGGGATTTTCCACTCTGCACTTCTCCCTCCCTACAAAGAAGATGGAGGAACTAGTCTCCTAGCTTCAGCCAATCCATTGCCTCAAGATGTTTCCACCTGAAGAGGCAACCATTAAGGTTTAACATCCCACCTCTAGCCCTGGTCTGCAAACCTGAAAGCAAGTGGTGGAATCCACATACATGGAGGCATTCCATAATGCAGCAATTTCCTATCAACCACCAGAATTCATTAGATATACACAACTCCCCCAAATCATCACACACACTATTTTCATAAGTGTACTTAAGAGAGAGAGTCTATAACGGTCATTTGGCCATCTTTACGGATACCACTGAAAGATATTGCTCAATGCATAAAAGAGGAAAGAAATAGTCCTTGTGAAGCTTGTTGAAATCAGAAATGCAAAGTGCATGCACTCGATTTTTTAAATCTTCATATCCATATCTCAAGGTTTTGATTACAGCCCCCCCCCCAAAAAAAAAGTACTAAAAAGACACAGAAGTGTCCTCTTTACTTCTGTAAAATGAAGCTATTCTTAAATTATAAAATCTGTGACATTCCCCTCTGGTGTTATCCGGACTGGTGATCTGCTAGGTCACTCCAATCCTTGACTCTTGGAGCCAGCCTTACCCTGCTTTGCTGTGAGAACCCCCATTCCTGGGTTGTTCACGCACAACCTCTGGCATGTAAGCTGCTCCTTGGATTGTGCAACTGAATGACACTAGCCAATACCTCCGGTCCCAGACACAACCCTAGGAACCTCCATCTTGTAGTGTCTAGTTATGCCCGTTGGATGCTGCAAGCTTATATGAGTTCATCAATTTAACGAAGAAATTGATATGTACCAGGCTTGTTATCCCAAGAGGAGCCTCTGACATGCTTCAAACCAAATGCACTGCTTCAGGTAGAATAAAACAAATACATTTATTAACTATAAAGATAGATTTTAAGTGATTATAAGTCAAAGCATAAAAAGTCAGATTTGGTCAAATGAATCAGGTGAGCATTACCTCATTGCAGTTCCAAACTGACCAAATAAAGGGGGGGTGACTCACTTGAGAGTCTAACAGATTCTTTTGTTGCTGCCTAGGCCAGCATCTTTTGTTCCTATGAGGCTGGGCTGGGTTTGTCCCATACCTGCCCTGATGAGGTGTGAACTACCCCTCTGCTCTTGGAGAGTTTTTGCCAGGGCTTATTTTAAGCCACAAGGACATGTTTTCAGCTTCATAACTACATACATGAAATTATAACCGATAACATCACTATAGCAACCATGCTCAGTGCATCATGAGCCTTCCGAAGACTCCCAACATGACAACCTTTGCATTGGATACCACACAATCATTTTATAAAAGTGAACATGGGGGTGTAGGGTGTTCCCCCGATGCACAGACTGTCACAGTATCTTAACATGGAAATTTCAGTTTTCTTTTAAGTACTGGTATAAATTCAATAAGACAAAATAAATTTCTGTTTAAAACAAACAAAATGAAACAAAAGACAAGGTGCAGACTCAGGACACATCCCTGCATACTAATTTTTGACCGGCCTACTACTCTATGCAGGAGCCTTAATTCATACTGTCTCAGGTGAAAGGCTAGGAATTAGAAACTCATGATTTCTTGGCTCTCAGCCAAAGTTGAATTCTGTAGCTTCCTGAAACCTGCCCTGCTCCCCCAACTTCTTTCCCTGCAGCCCCTGAGTTTTCCCTGAACACCTCTCATCAATCCGCCTTCTGAAGGAAATCTGATTAGATGAGAGTGCAGTGATCCACCACTATACAGGATTCTCCACTCCTCTCCCTGTTGGTTATTGTACTGAAACTATTTGACTGAAATAGCCTCTCAAGTAGCAGCTCCACATCAACTTTATAGCCTGGGAGGATTGATTCCTTCTTTCCTCCCTCTAGGATTCTCCCCCAAACCCAGACATCCACCATTACTGTGCCAAGTGCCTAAGGTGGGTACTGGGTCTCTGGATTTTGGCCTAAACTATAAATGAAACTTGAGTAAATCACTTGTTCTCAGACAGAATAGCCCTTTTGAATAGAAAATGCCAGCAAAATCCCAAGCCCTGATTTTCTTCTCTAAGACGTTCTTCAGATGTTTAGTTCCAAGGCCTACTTTGTATCCTAGATTAATGTGACTTTCCAAATAAACAAACATCATCATACAACAGCAGCATTCCCGCACAAAATGTAGTGAACGAATGGAATCATTCCCTAAACAACTTCTGAAATTAGCTGTGATCAGACTGAAGTCGTACAGCATCTGCCATTCTCCCAATTCCCCACTTTGCCTTATTGATACAGAAATTAAAAGCAAACAAATTATTTTGCCAATACAAGTAGCATTAGTTTATGCAGCCTCTGGGAGTTGAATACAATAGAAATAACAAATATTGATTAATTTAGAACTGGGCAGTATTTTGGGGTTCTGTAAATCAAGAGTTGAGCTTTGAATAGTTCAGTCAGCAATCTGCCTAACAGATTTATAGAACATGTAATATAATTAAAGGCAAGTTTTATTTTATTCTCTACACTCGTTAAATGATTCAGCTATCAAACTCTGTTATCTAGATATTGCTATTTGGATGATATTATTGGAGTTATGTATTTACAGTTGCCATATGTGAAACAAAGCCCATATATCTAGCTGCAAACACCCACAAACTGTAAGCTTATGAGTATACTACAAGCTACTATCTCTTGGCTCACAACTATATAAATTACAATTATAAAAGTACCCTTGACGTAATAACATCATTGTCACATTTAAATCACTTGGGCCCTCAAAAAGCAGTTTTGTTAATAATGTGGAATAAATATCTATATACAGATGTCACATGGGCAGATTGCTGGAAGACCAGCAAACAAAAATTTCTCCAAAATAGTCACTAAGGAAACTGACTAGCATAGCCAGTATCAATTTAGGGTTTAGGATCCAAAGTCCATTTTTCACTCTAAGTTTTTAGTATGATTGTAGACTTAACTACTGATGTTGCAGGTGCTTTAGACAACAGATTTTAAATTAACATCCTAGCAGTGACCAATGGTTATGTAGTTTTTTCTTCACTATATTTTCCATCCTACTTTACACTTCTCCTATCCCAAATTCTGACACTAATGATAAAAAAAGCCATAGTACTAAACTTAGTGACATGAGAGGCGATCAAACTGTGCTTACTTAAATTAAGATGTTTCATTTAGAATATAATAATCTCTAAACTATATGTATTAGTAAGGAAGAACGATAAGGGATATTATAAAGAAGAATGAATTGCATTTTTGTTCTGCCATATATAGTGAGATAAAATCTTGCTTTGATAGGAAATCTTGATAGCATATCTTTTTTCTAGTAAGATTAGCATACAATAAATGATTCACCAAGGTAGCAGTCACAACATTATTTTTAGAATAATAATTAAAATGTATATTGTCTTTTATATTTTCAAAGCCCAGGCCAAACAGTTAGTCACAGTATCTAGTGAGATGAGTAATAATGTACTGTATGAACACCCCCTAATATACAGATTTGGATATAGGCATACAGAAGGTAAAATTTTCAACACCACCTAAGTGACTTAGGAATCTAAGTCCTGTTTTCAAAAGTGACCTAGAAACTTAGGAGTCTAAGTCCCATTGACTTTCAATGAGTTTAAATGCTTAGGTCACTTTTGAAAACAGGCTTCGCTGCCTTTGACAATCTTACTCTAAGTGACTATCCTAATGCCACACAGCAAAACAGTACCAAAGCTGGCATTACAATATGAGTTCCTAGCTCCTAGCCTAGCAATCAACCAGACCACGCCCCCTCTCCAAGGGCTGGTCGACACTAATGCTGTAAGTCAACCTAAGGTACGCTACTTCAGTTATGTAACTGAAGTCGACGTAACTTAGGTCGAGTTACAGCGTTGTCTGCACCATGCTATGTGGACAGGAGATACTCTCCTGCCAACTTATTTTCCGCCTCTTGGGGAGGTGACGTACAAATGTTGATAGGAGAGAGCTCAGCCATCAATTTAGCTGGTCTTCACCAGACCTGCTAAATCGACACCACTGCATCAATCACAGCAGTGCCAATTTAGCCGGAAGTATAAACAAGCCCAGACCTGACACAGTGGACATGGAAATGCCACTCTCTACAAATGGTCCTCAAGATTTTGTCCCAACAATCTTCTTCCCTTTAATTTGTGATACTAACATTACTGAACCTAGTTAAAATTTGACAGAAAGAAATCAAAGCAACAAAATCATAATACATAAGCTTTTCTACAGCACTTTTCATCTGCAGATCTCATAGCACTTTACAAGGAAGTCAGTAAAAAGATAATTATCCTGATTTCAGGGGTGGAAATACATACTGTAACTAATGCATGGTTCCAAAAATAAAAAAGAATGAAGATCCTTGCTCAATAAGTCAGTCATTTGTCAGTTTACCTCATTTTCTGCAAGTAGAGCTACTGAAGGAATGCAGACAGACATTCTACTCCTGGTGCTCAAAAGGAAAAACTTGTGCAATATTATAGAATTTAAATAACAGGACTCAGACTGAATTAGAACTCACTTTAGAACCTTCAAAGAGGTGAATTACTGTACAGTGATTTCTGAAAGCTATTAGAATAAATAAGAAAACTGTTTCACAAATAACTATACCCCAGTTGATGAAGACTAATTGGAAGTAAAGTGAGAAAACGGAGCAAATTTCTGTTTTCTCATTATCAAGATATCCAGATGGAAGTAGCCTTCTCAGAATAAATAAAAGAAAGAAATCAACATCCTGTAACCCAGCAGTCACAATACAAATTTGAAATTACAGCACATGCATCTTGATGTAATAACAACATTGTAGTGATACTACTGGAATTCAGGAGTTCCTGGCTTTCAGCCACAAACTCAGGCCATGTCTACACTACGAAAGTACTCCAATTTTACGGAAGTCGATTTTTGGGAACAGATTGAATGCATGCATGAATGCATGCGTCCACACGAACCACATTAATTCGGCAGTGAGAGTCCACAGTACCGTGGCAAGCATCGACATTCTGAGCGGTGCACTGTGGGTAGCTATCCCACAGTTCCCACAGTCCCTGCTGTCCACTAGAATTCTGGGCTGAGCTCCCAATGCCTGATGGGGCCAAAAATTTGTCATGGATGGTTATGGGTAAATGTCGTCAGTCAACCCTTGCAACAGACGAAAGCAACAGACGACAATCATTTTGCGCCCTTTTCCCTGGATTGCCTGAGCAGACGCCATAGCACAGCAAACATGGAGCCCGTTCAGCTCACCCCAGCAGTTATGACCATTGTAAACACCTCGCGCATTATCGTGCAGCTTATGCAGAACCAGCACCTGAAAAACCAGGCGAGGAGGCGACGGCAGCGTGGTGATGAGGAAATGAACACAGATTTCTCTGAAAGCGCAGTCCCCAGCAATTTGGAGATCATGGTGTTACTGGGGCAGGCTCATGCCGTGGAAAGCTGATTCTGGGCTCGGGAAACAAGCACAGACTGGTGGGACCGCATAGTGTTGCGGGTTTGGGATGATTCCCAGTGGCTGCGAAACTTTTGCATGCGTAAGGGCACTTTCATGGAACTTTGTGACTTGCTTTCCCCTGCCCTGAAGCACAAGAATACCGAGAGCAGCCCGCACAGTTCACAAGCGAGTGGCAATAGCCCTGTGGAAGCGTGCAACGCCAGACAGCTACCAGTCAGTCGGGAATCAATTTGGAATGGGCAAATCTACTGTGGGAGTTGCTGTGATGCAAGTAGCCAACGCAATCACTGAGCTGCTGCTATCAAAGGTAGTGACTCTGGGAAATGTGTAGGTCATACTAGACGGCTCTGCTGCAATGGGATTCCCTAACTGTGGTGGGGCTATAGACGGAACGCATATCCCTATCTTGTGACCAGACTACTAGAGCAGCCAGTACATAAACCGCAAGGGGTACTTTTCAATGGTGCTGCAAGCACTGGTGGATCACAAGGGATGTTTCACCAACATCAACGTGGGATGGCCGGGAAAGGTTCATGACGCTCGAGTCTTCAGGAACTCTAGTCTGTTTAAACGGCTGCAGGAAGGGATTTACTTCCCAGACCAGAAAATAACTGTTGGGAATGTTGAAATGCCAATAGTTATCCTTGGGGACCCAGCCTACCCATTAACATCCTGGCTCATGAAGCCATAGAGAGGCACCCTGGAAGTAGTAAGGAGCTATTCAACTATAGGCTGAGCAAGTGCAGAATGGTGGTAGAGTGTGCATTTGGATGTTTAAAGGGTTGCTGGCGCAGTTTACTGCGTTCCGTCTATAGCCCCACCTCAGCGAAACCAATATTCCCATTGTTATTGCTGCTTGCTATGTGCTCCACAATCTCTGTGAGAGTAAGGGGGAGACGTTTATGGTGGGGTGGGAGGTTGATGCAAATCACCTCGCCGCTGAATACGCACAGCCAGACACCAGGGCGGTTAGAAGAGCACAGCAGGAAGCGCTCCATATCAAATTAGCATTGAAAACCAGTTTCACGACTGGCCAGGGTGCTGTGTGACACTTCTGTTTGTTTCTCCTTGATGAAAACCCGCCCCCATGGTTGCCTCTAAATTCCACGTAAGCCACGCGCCCTCCCCCCTTTGATCACAGCTTGCTTGCAAAGGAAATAAAGTCATTATCGTTTAAAAAATGTATTCTTTATTAATTGATTATAAAAATAGGGAGATAACTCACAAGGTAGCCCAGGTGGGATATGGGAGGAGGGTAGGAAAAGGCCACTTTAAAACTTCTTGAATGCCAGCCTTATGTTGCTTGGGCTGTCCACTGGGGTGGAGTGGTTGGGTGCCTGGAGCCTCCCCGCGCCGTGTTCTTGGGCATCTCGGTGAGGAGTCTATGGAACTTGGGGAGGAGGGAGGGCGGTTAAGCAGGGGCTGCAGCGGCAGTCTGTGATCCTGCTGCCGTTCATGAATCTTCAACAGACACCGGAGCATGTCCGTTTGATCCCGCAATAGCCCTAGCACTTCCTCATGCCTCCTTTGATCTTCCTGCCACCACCTTTCCTCACGTTCATTGGCCACTTTCCTGTACTCTGCTATTGTGTCCCTCCACACAGTCTGCTGATCTCTGTCAGTGCCGGATGACTGCATGAGCTCAGAGAACAATTCATCGCGCGTGCGTTTTCTTCGCCGCCTTATCTGAGATAGCCTTTGGGATGGAGGAGGGAGGCTTGAAACATTTGCAGCTACTGGAAGAAAAAAAGGGAGTGAAGTATTTAAAAAGATACATTTTACAGAACAATGGCTACACTCTTTTATGGTGAACAACACTATTCACATTACATAGCACATGTGATTTTGGTACAAGGTCACATTTTGCATCTTATATTGAGTGCCTGCGGCTTTGGTGTTCGAGATCACACACACAGTGCCGGGCAACAGAATTCAGCTTGCAGGCGGCCATGGCAAGCCATAGTCTTTCGGCTTCTGCAACCTTCATAACAGTAGCACCCTCCCCTCCCATACCAAGCAAAGCATGTTGAGTTGGCCATTTAGTGCTGCAGTTTTCCTGTTAACGTGCAGCAGCAGAAACCAAACTAACACCCCACCCACCCAATTCTCTGGGATGATCACTTTACCCCTTCCCCCACCGTGTGGCTGGTATCAGGGAAGATCCTTGCTAGCCAAATGCAAACTCAGCGTCAATGCCCTCCTCCCCCTCCCACCGTGTGGCTAACTGTGGGGAGGATTTCTTTTCAGCCACAGGCAAACAGCCCAGTAGGAACGGCCACCTCTCAATGTCTGCTTAATCAAATTCCCCTATTTCCACCAGGTTACCATGAACGATATCACTCTCCTGAGGATAACACAGAGAGATAAAGAACAGATGTTGCTTGAATGCCAGCAAACACCGGGACCACACGCTGCCAGGCTTTGCCATGCAATGATACCAGATTATTGCTACTAGCATGGCATGGTAAAGTGTCTTACCATGGAGAACGGAATAAGGCTGCTCTCCCCAGAAACCTTCTGCAAAGGCTTTTAGAGTACCTCCAGGAGAGCTTCATGGAGATGTCCCTGGAGGCTTTCCGCTCTATCCCCAGACACGTTAACAGACTTTTCCAGTAGCTGTACTGGCCACAAATGCCACTCAAGTCCTCAGGGCTACTTAATCATTAAAAAATGCTTGCTTTTATAACGTGTATTATATTTAAAAAGGTACACTCACCAGAGGTCCCTTCTCCGGCTTCTTTGGGGTTGGGAGGATATTTCAGTCAGGGTGAGAAAAAGATCCGGGCTGTCGGGGAGAATGGTGTGCTGTGTGCTCTCCTCAAGCTCATCCTCCTCCTCATCTTCCTCATCCGCAAAATCCTCAGGCATGGCGGAGAGTACCCCATCATCGGAGTCCACGGACAGGGATGGAGTGGTGGTGGTGGCGGCCCCCCCCCCCCAAATTGCATGTAGCTCAGCATAGAAGCGGCATGTCTGGGGCTCTGTCCCGGAAGCGTCTGTTTGATTCTTTGGTTTTCTGGTATGCTTGTCTGAGCTCCTTAAGTGTCACGTGGCACTGTGTTGCGTCCCTGATGTAGCCTCTGTCCCTCATGGCCTCAGAGATTTTTTTGAAATGTTTTGGCATTTCACCTTTTGGAACATAGTTCTGATAGCACGGATTCCTCTCCCCATACAGCGATCAGATCCAGTACCTCCCATTCGGTCCATGCTGGAGCTCTTTTTCAATTCTGGGACTGCATGGTCACCTGTGCTGATGAGCTTGCCTGGCTAAACAGGAAATGAGATTCAAAAGTTCCTGGGGCTTTTCCTGTACACCTGGCCAGTGCATCCAAGTTCAGAGTGCTGTCCAGAGCGGTCACAATGGTGCACTGTGGGATAGCTCCCAAGGGCCAATACCTTCAAATTGCGTTCCCACTAACCCTAATTCAAAACAGCGATGTCGATTTCAGCGCGAATCCCCTCATTGGGGATGAGTACAGAAATCTGGTTTTAAGAGCCCTTTATGTCGAAAGAAATGGCTTCGTTGTGTGGATGGGTGCAGGGTTAATTCAATTTAACGCTGCTAAATCAGACAAACTCGTAGTGTAGACCAGGCCTCAGTCTTCTAGCTCATGGTGCTCCTCTGAAGCTAATAAAACCACATGCATTAGTACAATTTCTAGAAGTCACGGTTAGAATCTTGAGAGAAACAGACAATAATGCTAAAAGAACACAATAAAAAAGGGGATACAGTATCAATGCCAGAGCAGTAAACAATTCAAAGGTATTTTAAATATATGCTAGAAATAGAAAGTAAAAATATCAACAACTTTTTGACCATGAAACTTTTTCCAGCACACATCTGTAAAGAGAAAGTTGTAATTTTCTCTAACTGTACCCATTCATTCAAAAACCATTTTCTAAAACCAGCTCGTGGTCAAACTGACATCGCTAACTTCATTTTTTCAGTTTTCTTCATGTATT
Source organism: Lepidochelys kempii (assembly GCF_965140285.1). Classification (NCBI taxonomy): domain Eukaryota; kingdom Metazoa; phylum Chordata; order Testudines; family Cheloniidae; genus Lepidochelys; species Lepidochelys kempii. The sequence continues at coordinate 65,485,148 of NC_136382.1, forward strand.
TTTGATAACCCTTTAACTTCAACACTGTTTAACATTATTACTCTCAGCAGCTAGGCAGTTTGCATAAGATGTTATTTGCCAACAACCTATTACTCCACAGGAAAACCTCTTCCATTTTCACAGCAAATATTTATGAGAAAGAGCCTTGCTGAGAGGAAGGTGAAGAACATCCACATAATAACATACCTGGGGGAAAGGATAGCTCAGTGGTTTGAGCACTGGCCTGTTAAACCCAAGATCGTGAGTTCAATCCTTGAGGGGGCCACTTAGGGATCTGGGGCAAAAATTGGGGAATGGGTCCTGCTTTGAGCAGGGTGTTGGACTAGATGACCTCCTGAGGTCCCTTCCAACCCTGATATTCTATTATTCCATACCCTTCATCAATAAATACCTGAATAAGAAAGGATCAGAATGAAGGTACAAAACATGCTTCTCCAAGAAGACTCAAGAGCATTTTTTAATACTCTTTTCGTAGGTGGTAGGAAGAAATGATGGCACATCTTTTCTGTGTAAGTAATTTCAACAGACTTACTATCTGTGTAAAAGTAGCTCATAAAGGCCCCAGTAAAGATAGTCTGTGCTCAGAAGAGCTCACAATCTGAATAGATAAAACAGAAAGGAAGTCTCTATGCTCATTTTACAGATGGAGGACTGAGACACAAAGATTAAGTGATTTGGCCAGAGAAATGAACTGCATCCCAGTCCAGTATCTTAACAAGATCTTCCTTCTCTCTTACTCATCTTCTTCTTCTTTAGACAAAGGAGGCTTTTAGTGAATCCTTTCACATAATGAATTAGTTAACAAATGTTTTACCTTCCTCCCTACTAATCATTAGAGATAAAATATACTATTATTCTGGTCAATTTTCATTAGCAAAGTACATGCAATGAAAATTAAAATGAATTTAATTTTTGGCAACTGTTCTACTATTAACTTACAGGGATTTATTCTCTCATTGATACACAAGAGATTTCCTTGCCTAACCGCCATTAATGATGGAAGAATATTCCCTGAAAAATATAACATGGGATTTCGATACTAGACAGTATTGTCTACAAAAAAAAATGCACAATGAGATGAATTTGCTGAAAAAGACAGAATAAAAGTATTACAATACCCACTGGTATTTGAGCATCTAACTGTGTCTTGGAACAAATACTTTTCTAGAAGATCGGTAAATTCTTGGCCTGGATTAGCAAATTAATTATTTGAAACCCTAAATTCAAATCCAGAGTATTAAATAATAATACAAATTTGACAAAGCTCTTCAGGGTAGGAGCTATGTCTTCCGATGTGTTTGTACAGTACCAATACAAGGAGACCTCATCCCTGACTAACGACACTACAAATAATTAGAAGGAAAATATTAAGTTTTCTGTTGCCACACTACTTTTCAATGTACCCATGTCATACAATTAAAGAGAAAGGACAAACATTCTAAACCAGCAAAGAAACAAGCTCCTTGAGAGAAGCTAGACCAGAGCCTAGGTGCTGGAACTAGGGGTCCTGGGGGTGCAGCCACCCCTCCGGCTTGAAGTGGTTTCCATTACATACAGGGTTTACAATTTGGTTCAATGGCTCTCAGAACCCCTGCTTATAAAAACTGTTTCAGCACCTCTGGACCAGAGCAATAATTTTGGCTTCTAAACTTTAATAGGAAGAGCTATGAGGTTACAAATCAAAAGGAGCAAACTAAAAATTCAATTCCATCCCTGAGGGCTTATGTGCTATAATCACACCTCTCACCACCAGAGGGCCTCCTAGCATCCAGGTTCAGCATTGCAAGGGTTCTGAGTCTAGCACCCCCATTAGTTGGTTCTGGTGCTACAACAGTCTGCTGTCCATGGCCTAGCCCTCCAACCGTTCCACTGCTCAGTCCATTCCCCTTCCTAGAGGTTACCCAAAAAGTCCAAAAAATAGTAAACAAGATCTAATGGCTTTCAATCCCAGTCTCTATCAGGTCTTTGCTTCTTTTATTCTTGACATCCATGATTCTCCTCTTGGTCCGGGGAAGAGCTAGGAGAATCCAGGCCTGCAACTTCACAGGATCTGCAGATTCTGTGGCCTTCACCTTGACTTTGTGGTTCATCACGGCTTCTCCTGAGGCCAGGTATGGAAGCGTTTCCTAAAAGTCAGTCTCAGGTTCTTCTCTGCAGCAGCAGGATTGTAATTTCTACCAGTTTTCTCTGCCCCTTGCCTTAATATAGTCAGTCTCTCTCTCCTCTCAACAGGAGTTTCCCCTTATCCCTCTTTCTGGGACTGGGGCTGTGGCTTGGACCTCTTTGTCTTAAGCCGGGTCTACACTTAAAAATTAGATCCATCTAGCTACGTCACTCAAGGTTGTAAAAAATTTGCACCCTGAGCACCACAGTTAGTCAACCTAAGTCCCACCATAGATGTGGATAGGTCAAAGGTAAAATTCTTCTGTCGTCCTAGCTACTGCCTCTCAGAGTGATATTAACTGCAGCAAGGGAAAACCCCTTTCCGTTGATGCACAAAGTGACTACACTATTGCGCTACAGCCGAAGCAATATAGCTGTGTCGCTTTAACATCTGTAGTGTAGACCTGGCCTTAGAATAATCTCTCTTTCCATCCTTTGCAGGAGTTTCCCCATAAACTCCAGCTCCAGAAAGAGGAGTGTCTCTCAGGCCATCTGCTTTAGGTTCATCAGCTGCAAGACTTTTGCCCGCTCCCTTCAGCTAAACACCCTTTCCATCTAGCCTTCCAATCTCAAAGGTTCATCACGCCAGCCTTCTCCTGTCAGTGTCTGCCCCGCTATGAGGGAGGAGGCAGCTTTATGCTGTTCCACTTTCTCCCAACTCCTTCCCAAAATACCTAAGGAAGGAGATTCCACCACCTCCCTAGGTACCGCATTCCAGTGTTTCACCACCCTCCTAGTGAAAAAGTTTTTCCTAATATCCAACCTAAACCTCCCCCACTGCAACTTGAGACCATTACTCCTTGTTCTGTCATCAGCTACCACTGAGAACAGTCCTTTTCTTGCAGAGTATCCTATACAGATTTCAATAGGATCATAACTGGGCTCCAAGATTGCCTCATAAAAACAGCCCAAGAACTAAAATGGGAAGAGAAGAGAAGAAACATTTCTAGGCTCTGTAGTCTAGTTAGAACTAAAAAATTCCTCTTATGAAGGTACTACACTGGCAAGTGAGCTGTTTTCTCACTTTTATATTATATTTATTTAAGTAGACAGCCCTCCCAACAACCAGCAAATCTCACTCAACAGTCTCCCTCTATTATGTATTCCATATTATTTATTTTCAGACTATGGCCTCAATGGCTACTTTATTCAGATCAGCAGAAACCAAAAAACAATGCTGAGCAAATAAAAATATACTGCTGTTTAACTCGTACGTCCCAATGCTGTTCATCTCTGTATTCATGGAGTTGTCCCGCAGTATACTCTTTCAAATCAACATTTTAAGAAATAAACCATAAGTGAACCACTAATGTCTAATTTAGATGAGTTGGCGCACTGTTGCTAAACACAAAAGCTGTAGATTTTATTCCCAATTATTCTTAATTTTTAGCAACGTGAGTAGAAAAGAAAGAAAAGATTTTCTTTTTTCCCCTCTTCTTGAAAAATAAAATGAACATTTGTGCCAAACTGTTTTTAAAAGCAAAAGCAAAAAAACAAAACAAATGTCATGCAAAGAAGTTTGAGTACAACTTATTCAGGGGACAGTTTCTTCATCTTATCTGCAAATCGTTAAAGAAAACAGTTGGGGATGACTGATTCCCCGGTACATAGTAGACCACGACTGCATACAATAAATCCTACAGCCAATTACCAGGACAAAGTTACCTGCTTTTACAGTGCTATATAAGTGCAAATTATTATAAACCTGCCAGTTGCAAGTAAAATACTAGTCAACTTAGAACAAAACCACAGGTCTCCAGACACACTTGAATGACTGGGAGTACTAATATTATAACAGTACCTCTTATGTAGTGCTTATCATCAGTAGATGTGAAAGCATTAGCTAAGTCATTGCAGTTTGTTTCATAGAATCATAGAATCATAGAATATCAGGGTTGGAAGGGACCCCAGAAGGTCATCTAGTCCAACCCCCTGCTCAAAGCAGGACCAATTCCCAGTTAAATCATCCCAGCCAGGGCTTTGTCAAGCCTGACCTTAAAAACCTCTAAGGAAGGAGATTCTACCACCTCCCTAGGTAACGCATTCCAGTGTTTCACCACCCTCTTAGTGAAAAAGTTTTTCCTAATATCCAATCTAAACCTCCCCCACTGCAACTTGAGACCATTACTCCTCGTTCTGTCATCTGCTACCATTGAGAACAGTCTAGAGCCATCCTCTTTGGAACCCCCTTTCAGGTAGTTGAAAGCAGCTATCAAATCCCCCCTCATTCTTCTCTTCTGCAGGCTAAACAATCCCAGCTCCCTCAGCCTCTCCTCATAACTCATGTGTTCCAGTCCCCTAATCATTTTTGTTGCCCTTCGCTGGACTCTCTCCAATTTATCCACATCCTTCTTGAAGTGTGGGGCCCAAAACTGGACACAGTACTCCAGATGAGGCCTCACCAATGTCGAATAGAGGGGAACGATCACGTCCCTCGATCTGCTCGCTATGCCCCTACTTATACATCCCAAAATGCCATTGCCTTCTTGGCAACAAGGGCACACTGCTGACTCATATCCAGCTTCTCGTCCACTGTCACCCCTAGGTCCTTTTCTGCAGAACTGCTGCCTAGCCATTCGGTCCCTAGTCTGTAGCTGTGCATTGGGTTCTTCCGTCCTAAGTGCAGGACCCTGCACTTATCCTTATTGAACCTCATCAGATTCCTTTTGGCCCAATCTTCCAATTGGTCTAGGTCCTTCTGTATCCTATCCCTCCCCTCCAGCGTATCTACCACTCCTCCCAGTTTAGTATCATCCGCAAATTTGCTGAGAGTGCAATCCACACCATCCTCCAGATCATTTATGAAGATATTGAATAAAACCGGCCCCAGGACCGATCCTTGGGGCACTCCACTTGATACCGGCTGCCAACTAGACATGGAGCCATTGATCACTACCCGTTGAGCCCGACAATTTAGCCAGCTTTCTACCCACCTTATAGTGCATTCATCCAGCCCATACTTCCTTAACTTGCTGACAAGAATACTATGGGAGACCGTGTCAAAAGCTTTGCTAAAGTCAAGAAACAATACATCCACTGCTTTCCCTTCATCCACAGAACCAGTAATCTCATCATAAAAGGCGATTAGATTAGTCAGGCATGACCTTCCCTTGGTGGATCCATGCTGGCTGTTCCTGATCACTTTCCTCTCATGCAAGTGCTTCAGGATTGATTCTTTGAGGACCTGCTCCATGATTTTTCCAGGGACTGAGGTGAGGCTGACTGGCCTGTAGTTCCCAGGATCTTCCTTCTTCCCTTTTTTAAAGATTGGCACTACATTAGCCTTTTTCCAGTCATCCGGGACTTCCCCGGTTCGCCACGAGTTTTCAAAGATAATGGCCAGTGGCTCTGCAATCACAGCCGCCAATTCCTTCAGCACTCTCGGATGCAACTCGTCCGGCCCCATGGACTTGTGCACGTCCAGCTTTTCTAAATAGTCCCTAACCGCCTCTATCTCCACAGAGGGCTGGCCATCTCTTCCGCATTTTGTGATGCCCAGCGCAGCAGTCTGGGAGCTGACCTTGTTAGTGAAAACAGAGGCAAAAAAAGCATTGAGTACATTAGCTTTTTCCACATCCTCTGTCACTAGGTTGCCTCCCTCATTCAGTAAGGGGCCCACACATTCCTTGGCTTTCTTCTTGTTGCCAACATACCTGAAGAAACCCTTCTTGTTACTCTTGACATCTCTGGCTACTACTTTCCCATATTTATATATAGCCAATTTTCATGCTTGTCCTGGAAGCTCCAAGTAGGGAGATGTAGCAAAAAATGACTGGATGAGGAACAGGTCACAGTGCCCCTAAAAGGCTCAGACAGTACCACATTCGAACAGCTGAGCCAGAGTAGTCCTGAGCCACACATTCCAAGCTTCAGGACTACAGAGTCGAACAACCGGTGTGTAATTCACTGCTCTAGAGAACACTCTGGGATACCACATACATGAAAAGGGCTACAGCATATGAGAACAATCCTGGTCTACATCATGCAACAGTTCTTTTGCACCAGTGAGAGATGTTAAGTATGAGACTGAAACAAAAGAGTATTTTAGAATTCCTGTTTATGGACGGAGGAAAACAGACATGTTTTTCTTGTGTGTGTTAAAAATATTTTAATTGGAGCAGTTAGCACAAAAGATGACAAAGCAGAGGGAATCTGAAGTCTTCAGACAAGAAAAAGACAAGCAATAAGGTCATAGTAATATCCCTTGAAAATCTGAATAAGGAGAGATGTTGAGAAGGTAGTTAGGTTTATACGTTTTGTTGCATGGTTTCTGAAGGGCAATTAGTCACATGCTCACATAAGCCAAGTTTTTCTGATTTCAACTCATGCTAAGAGGAGAAAAATGATAGTAAAAAGGTAACATTCCTAAGTACTGAGCAGCTCAAAAAAAAAAAATACAGGGAGATCTTCAGACACCAGACCCATAAATGGACTGTGCTAGTTATAGTTGCTGACATCACACATACTTTTTTAAAAAAACTAAACCAAATGTTCTAATAGGGAAGATAAATTAGATAAATTGTTACCCCTCTCATCTTCTTGCTGCGCTTGATGTTTCTGACAGGTGAGTCAGAGTGTGCTTTCCAAGCTCTCAGTCATGCCTATCTGAGGGTACATCAACACAGAAAAACAAAACAAAACAAAACCAAAAGCCCTATGGCAGCAAGTCTCAGAGCCAGGGAAAACTAATTTTGGTCCACACTGTGGGGCCACAAATAGCAGTGTACATGTTTGGGCTTGGGCTGGAGCCTGGGGTCTGAGATCCTCACCGGTTTCGGCACTCCAGACCCAACCTGAATGTCTACACTGCTATTTTTAGCCCTGCAATGCAAGCCCGAGTCAGTTGACCCCGGCTCTCAGACTTGCTGCCACAAGAGGTTGTGTTTTGTTTTGTTGGGCTGTGTAGATGTACTCTGAATAACCCCAAAGATAAATGCTAATTAATCTTTGGAAATAGACTTTATACCCAATCCACTAGAGAAAGAGAGACACTTGCACATACTCCTGGCAGTAAGGCCTCAAATAAAGTTCTGTGATGGAGCCTTTGACAGAAAAGAACCTCCCTCTTTTCTAAATTCTGACATTTCTCTTTGCCTCTGCATCCCTAAATGATGTGCATTCTTGATTTTGTAAACAATCCACAATAGGATTTGGATATCAATGTATCCAAACTGCAAGTGATTAAGTATATATGGCTGTTATCTATGCATTAAGCCAAGGGAGATAAATCTTCTCTTTGATACAGAATAAAAAATGAAAATCTGCTGAAAATCCAATATCTACTACTTCAAGTTTTCAAGTCATTGATGTACAATTTCTTCTGTTTTGAGAAATTGCACCGATTCCAGCAGTATTCCTCATTTGAAGTTTCAGCAGTATACGTGAGACTACTATAACAGAGATTTAGGGCCACTAAGTAGCCTCTATATCACACACAGCAATATATTTTCTAATACCTTCTGCATTAATAATTTTAATTAGCATCACATCACTCTGTAGGAAAACGATTTCTCCTCCACAAATAAGCACTGCTCACAGCATTTGAGCATTCTTTCTATGAATTAGGTGGAAGAGTATGTTCAAAATATTCAGTATTTGAATTGTTTTATGTATATTTGGGAATGCAGTCTCTATACAATCAGTGGAAATACCATGATATATATCACAAATTCTCACAAGTTTTTGAGAGGTTCATATTTTTCTTTTATAAAATATGATCACAAGATATGATATTTTCTGGTAAGTTTTATAACACCTATTTAATCCACCACTTTTTTTCCTCAAGAGTTTAAGGGGGAAAAAAACAAACCCAAACCACTATTCATATATGCTTTCTGCTCTACCATCATAGAGCCAATAGATGAAAGACGAATTACCCAACAAATCCTATTCCATCAGCTGTGCAAACACCGAAGCAATTGGTGAATGTAAATATTCTAGCAACTTTATCCACCACCGTTACAGGCTTAAATATAAAATGATGTTATTAAAAGCGTGATTGCAGCCTTAACTAAATATTACTCTGGCAGTGTTTTTCTTCCATAATTGACACTTCAGAGCCTGCAGAAGTCAAATGTTTTCTTTATGAAAACTCTAGTAGACTTGGACATATCCAAGAAAAACCAAGTGTACAGCATTCAGTTTGAACTTAAAAAAAAAGAATCTTTACCATTAGATTCAAAGCAAGTTACAATTACACACACACACACACACACAGAGAACTTGTAAAATGATATTTGAAAAGCACTTAATTGTAAAACTCTTTCACATTACTAAATAATCTACTCCTAATTTACTATTCAGCAAGAATATGAAGTGGTATCCTTACACATTTATATTTTTACATATGTTGCTCATGCATATTTAGGTCATCAGCGTGCTTGTTTACTGTAACTATTGCAGGAAAAGCATGTGGAATTGAGGATCTCTTGGCTTAAAAATAGAGGACTTTAACAGACCATACACATAACAAGGCATCGTTTCAGCGCAAAGGGTTAACACTGAAGCTGCAACAGATAGATGAAAATTTCAAAGTGCAAACTGCACAGAGGGGGTAGGATTGCCACCAGGTAAGGACAGGCAGAAGTATCACCACTGCCATCTGACAGGCATTCTTCCCAGGGGAGAGCAGCTTTAAATTCTGGGCAGGACACCACAGGAGTCGTACAGGTGGAGGATACTAAAGAGATGTGCTGAACTGACATATGTTGTGTTTGCCCTGCCCCTGCCCTGGTCAGCTTTTCACACTTTATGAGCTGTACTAGCTAGTTCCAGGCCCCCAAATGTCACAGCAGTTTGTGGACATCTTGTGCCAGTGTGTTTGTCTAGCTTCAGGTAGACTTTCCATTTCTTGGAACTCACATCCTGGGTCCTTCCAGCTTCTGCTGGTGGAAGCCAGGGAGAGAATCAGGCTCTGTGTGTGTACAATTAGTTAACATGAAAAAGGAACCATGAAAAATAGAGCATATTATGCTTCATCAAGGCAAAACAATTAGCTACCTATATTGTAATACTAATGTAGCTCAGTTAATAATGCAATTCTGGCCCCTACATTTTCAAAGTGGGGTGCAGGAATTTAGTCACCAGATTCTCATTGGCTTAACACAGGGGTGGGGAACCTACAGCTTGTGGGCCAGATCTGGGCCACTGCTTCATTTCATCCGGCCCTCAGCAAGTCTCCATGCTGCCAGACCTCGCTGCTCCCCCTGGCGGGGCTGGAGCCGCAAGCAAACATCCTCCCAGACCATGCTCCCCAACCCCTTGCCCCAGCCCTGAGCCTGCTCCCGCACTCCAAACCCCTCATCCCCAGCCCCACCCCAGAGCCCACAACCCCAGCCGGAGCCCTCACCCCCTCCCGCACCCCAACCTCCTGCACCAGCCCGGAGCCCCCTCCCATATCCTGAGCCCCTCATTTCTAACCCCACCCCAGAGCCTCAGGGAAGCCCCATCACCTCCCCTCACATTGCGGGGCTGTGTGTGGCCAGCAACTGATTTTTCCTGTGGGCCAGTAGCCCGATAGAAAAAAGGTTCCCCAGCCCAGATCTAAAGTGTACCTAGAAGGCTCATTAGAGAAACACTGTTGTTATGGACTGTGAACCCAAACAAAGAACGGAACTTAATAGAAGAAGAGTTGATACTTACTCCTTATTCCTGTTTTTAATGCAGGGATGATAAAGAACTTTGACTGCATTCCATGTGCCTGAAGACCTGGAATCAGGCCTCAAATTATCTTCCAAAAATGTAAAAACACTGCTGGATGCTGAATTTCCCATAGATTCCACCAATAAAGTGTCAGAATTTAAAAGCCACATCTGTGGATAGACAATAGTTTATTTATAGAATACACCAGCAGCTTGAACTTGTTCTGTTACTCCGGATTTAAACCTGACCTGCTATGAGTAGGTGACATTAGGCCACATAAATCATGAAGCCTGATGTTTACTAGAGCATGACAATTTAAAACTATATTCTAACAAATCTTTAATGGATGTGAATTAGCATGTTATGTTAAATAATCTTAAGTGTTCAAAGTGGTGTAAGCTCCAGTGGAGATAAATCAAGGGATGTATAAATGATGCAGAATTTCCTGTGATCCGTGTTAGGAGCAACAGAACTGTGAATCTGCATTTCCTTTGTGGCAGTAGCATGTTTCCTCTGCTAGAAAAAAAACAGCCAGCAAAACACTATTGCTCCAGTAGCTAATGGATGATTTTTCTAATTTTATATTTCAGTGATGTGTCAAGCAAATGGTGCTGAAACAGTCAAGTCCTGAAGACAGGACGGCAGTTGAGAGATTTCCCACTGGAAAAGCCAAGGAATGAGAGGCAGCGAGAGTATTTAAAACAGATTGGATAGAGCTAAAACAAACAGAGAGGGAATGCGCAGTACATTAGAGTTTACTAACGATGAGACAGGCCTAATTAACAAGAGTGGCAAAGGCTCTAGCCAACACTTATTTGGAAAATAAAACTAATAAAAAGAGCTGATAATGGGAATCAGGTTTCTCCATACTAATTGCTGGCACAAAAGTGCTAGAAGTCTATATTAAAGGAAAGTTTTGAGAAATCTCAATTCTTTTCACTGTATTATTATTATTATTATTAATCCAATCACTGAATGTTTGTGTTGTGTTACCCCAAGGCCCCAAACAAGATAAAGCACTGTTGTGCTAGGCACAGTACAAAACCATTCCTGTCTCTCCCCTTTTCTTCATTTATTCACTTGGCTGTGGTAGTAGAGAAACATGAGTTGCCAAAATCAAATTATCTTTCACAAGTGAGCTAATAGAATTTTTTCGCTCTCTTTGAGCATATTATTTCAGTTTGCTTTGTATGTCACTCATTAAACGTATTACTTTGTACTGTCCCAATTCCAATTCTTTTTCCCCAAAGACCTAGCTGCTCTTTGAATTGGCAGGCAAGTTTAATAGGATTCTTTTCTTAGCTGCTTTTAACATTCACTTTGATGTATCTTTGGACTCTTATAAACAGTATCTAGTGCACTTATAAAAGTAGGAATAAAGTGCTGCTATTGGTTAGTTCGTGCTAGCCTTTTGCTTTTGGAGACCTGGGTGACCTTAGATTAAGACAAGTTAAATTAAGTTTGGTGATAGACTTATTGCAGCCCCTGCTAACAGGTTTGTTCACATCAGATAACACTTACTATTTGATATAACTGATCACAACTATTGCAGGTTGTCAGAAGCCCAGTATTAGAAAACCGTAGCAAGGCTTTTGCAAAGAAGGAATGAGACACACTCTCAAAGATGTCTCAGGAGGAGACAGGGAAAGAGGAGACATGCGTTATACACTAGTTAATTGTACTGAGTTTTGCTCTAGGAAGGATGTGGACAAATTGGAGAGAATACAAAGAAGAGCAACAAAAATGATTAAAGGTCTAGAAAATATGACCTATGAGGGAAGACTGAAAAAACTGGGTTTGTTTAGTCTGGAAAAGACTAAGACTAAGACAACACATGATAACAGTTTTCAAATACGTAAAAGGTTACTACAAGGAGAAGGGAGAAAAATTGTTTTTCTTAACCTCTGAGGATAGGACAAGAAGCAATGGGCTTAAATTGCAGCAAGGGCTGCTTAGGCCGGACATTAGGAAAAACTTCCTAACTGTTAGGTGGTTAAGCACTGGAATAAATTGCTTAGGCAGGTTGTGGAATCTCCACCTTTGGAGATTTTAAGAGCAGGTTAGACAAACACCTGTCAGGGATGGTCTAGATATTCGTCCTGCTATGAGTAAACGGGACTGGACTAGATGACCTCTTGAAGTCCCTTCCAGTTCTATGATTCTATGATAATAGAAGTCCCTTACTCACAAATACCAAAACTCACCACATATGTTCTCCCTTCCCCTTTTAGAGTCCTTCTAGAATCTTCAGAAAATTACTCCTGGGGAAATTCTGTGCCACTGCGCAAGCACAGAATTCCTATCTCCTGCAGACAGGCATTTTGAAATAAATTACCAAAATAATTGAAACTGACATGATTATATTGTGTTATTTTGACAAATAAAATATGCAGAATTTTGCAAAATGTTAAAAGATTGTGCACAGATTTTTAAATTTTTTGGCACAGAATTACCCCAGGAGTAGAAAGCGAATAGCATCCTTCACTCTAATCTTAGAGGATACACCGTCAACATATGTCTACTCCTTTCACAGTTTCTTTTGCACCCTCTTTAGAGATTACTAATCAGTTTCACTTGGCAGCTGGATCCATCTGAAAAGTGCTTCTGTTTACACATTGTAATACTGTGGGACAGAAGCCACAGATTACAACCACTTTGTCAAACCATGTCTCATGTTAGCAAAGATCAAACAGATTTGTATTGATGTTTGAGTATGCATTATATAGCAGAAATCTGAGACTGTTGGAGGAAAGGCACTATTGGTTATGTGAGAAATTTCTGCATCTTCTAAGCCTGTCAGTTTCTGAACTTATTTATTTTCTTTCAGCATTTTCCTTTTCCCCAGTATTAATTATTTTATTTCTGACCTGATTGTTGACCTGTATGAACAGTCCCAAATTCAGTCTCAGTGTTCTGATACTAAGCATTTATGCATGTTACTTCTGGCTAATATATTTGTAAATTTTAATCTGAGCTTTCAGCTATTTTATGGATACTACATAGATTTTTCTCTTCTCCATGCAGTATCTGGATTCCCAAATTTCCTTGAATTTAACACTTGGTAAGAAAAAAACTGCTACAGCAATACTTAAAAAATAAAGTAAATTTAGAACTTATCAACAGTGTCAATTTGAGAGCCCTGGAAAGCAACATACTCTGTACTAACAGAACAGTTACACGTTGTGTAATAAAAACCTAAGAAAAAACAGTGCTAGCTTCCACATACAGTCCTGCTACTGTGCCACAAGCATGACACAGAGGGACCACCATTTGGGTCGGTAAGGTAAGTCAACTTCTATGCCCATTCAGTCTCACTACTCTGCTCAAAATGACAGCAAGGATGCAAATTAGAGCCAATTACGTGATTTGTATAACAAAGACATTTATCCTGTAGGAATTGGATTGACTCATTTCACATAGACCGATGGACTTAGATATGAAAGAAATAGGTGCCTCAGAAATATGTAACATAAAGAGAAGTGTTACAAGAACTTGCAGTGACTCCTAGACTGTGTGATGCTGTATAGAATATGTGAGACACTGTATTATATGGATACCAATATTATAAAATTGTGGGGGGGGGGTGAGAAAACCTGTATTTGTGCTGGAAATGGCCCACCTTGATTTTCATACACATTGTGAAGAGAGTGGTCACTTTGGATAAGCTATTACCAGCAGAAGAACTCAAGTTGCAGTGGGGGAGGTTTAGATTGGATATTAGGAAAAACTTTTTCACTAAGAGGGTGGTGAAACACTGGAATGCGTTACCTAGGGAGGTGGTAGAATCTCCTTCCTTAGAGGTTTTTAAGGTCAGGCTTGACAAAGCCCTGGCTGGGATGATTTAACTGGGAATTGGTCCTGCTTTGAGCAGGGGGTTGGACTAGATGACCTTCTGGGGTCCCTTCCAACCCTGATATTCTATGATTCTATAAGAGTGAGTTTGTGTGTGTGGTTTTTGGAGGGGGGTGGGGGGGTGAGAAAACCTGGATTTGTGCTGGAAATGGCCCACCTTGATTATCATACACATTTTAAAGAGAGTGGTCACTTTGGATGGGCTATTACCAGCAGAAGAGTGAGTTTGTGTGTGTGGTTTTTGGAGGGAGGCGGAGGGTGAGAAAACCTGGATTTGTGCTGGAAATGGCCCAACTTGATGATCACTTTAGATAAGCTATTACCTGCAGGACAGTGGGGTGGGAGGAGGTATTGTTTCATGGTCTCTGTGTATATAATGTCTTCTGCAGTTTCCACGGTATGCATCCGATGAAGTGAGCTGTAGCTCACGAAAGCTCATGCTCAAATAAATTGGTTAGTCTCTAAGGTGCCACAAGTACTCCTTTTCTTTTTATAAAATTGTAATAAGTCTTACCACATATGTAGGGCCCTACCAAATTCACAGTCCATTTTGGTCAATTTCATGGTCTTGGGATTTTAAAAATTGCAAATTTTATCATTTCAGCTATTTAAATCTGATATGTCATGGTGTTGTAATTGTAGGGATCTTGACCCAAAAAGGAGTTGGCGGGGGGGGAGGGGGGGTCCGCAAGGCTATTGTAATGGGGATTGTAGTACTGCTACCCTTACTTCTGTGCTGGTGCTGGAGGGGCGCTGCCTTCAGAGCTGGGCATCTGACCAACAGCCGCCGCTCTTCAGCTGCCTAGCTCTGAAGGCAGCACAGAAGTAAGGGCAGCAATACAGCGACCCCCTCCCCGAAACTCCCTATTGGGTCAGGACCCCAATTTGAAAAACACCGGTCTCCCCCATGAAATCTGTATAGTATAGGGTAAAAGCACACAAAAGACCAGCTTTCACAGTCTGTGACGCTTTTTTCACAGCCGCGAATTTAGTACGGCCCTACAGATATGCCATGGAAGGTTTCAGTGGAAAAGTTATAATTCGTTAAATATGATAATCACGTTTATATGTAAGTATCATCCTTGTATAGAGTAATAAATATGTATGGTATATTTGCATTTCAAATTTGTGCTGTGCTTCCGGGAAACACCTGCTCCCCCCCATAGATTGGCATCAGCACTATCCAGCCTGCCTGATCGCTTATCAAAGGCAATCACAAAAACAATGAACCCATTGAGAGAAGGCAGAGGTTACACCTATGAGTCAGCAGGACATGTAGGGACATTCCGGTGGACAGGGGGCTCTGCTTTTCCATACCCATGTGCTGTACGTTTGTGTTTGGGACAAAGGACGTCCAAGCCACATAGCAAAGGATATAAAAAGGCAGCTGCATCTTCTCCATTTTGTTTTCAATCCTGCTTCCTACCTCTGGAGTAACTTTTCTACAGACTGAAGCTTTGAACAAAGAACTGAATGGCCCATCCAAGCTGTGGACGTGTTCCAGAGGGACTTTCCAGCCAGCAAACTCACCAATACAGCTCCGAACCTGAGATCTGGACTTTGAAGTCTTATGTATGTATCTGACCATTTAGGGTTTTGTTATCCCAAAATGTATTCATAACCTTTACTCGTGTGCGATATTTATTTGCCAATTCAGTCCAAGACAGTGAAACTTTAAATGCTTGGGGGGCTCCACTATCACTGCTTTAAAATCAAACCTTGCTGAGCCAGCGTATTATGCTTACTTAGAATCTGTCTTTGTTAACACCTGTAATGCTGTTAATTGGCAATTTGTTTTTATTTGTAACCACTTTGCAATGCAGCATGCATACTGACACTGTACAAATAGCCTTTTGTACACAAAATTCTTTTGTACAAAGAAATTGCAAAAAAATCTGCTGGACCTTTCCTAGTGATTAAAGCCCACCCACCCCCCGCAAAACTGAGCACTTGAAGTTGAGCCAAAACCTTAAATGTTCAACATTTTCTTGGTGTAGACAGCTGTGTGGCATATCTATGGTACTCTTCCTAAAAACAAATGCTTTTTTTTAAAATAAAAAAAGGTTTCTGCATTTAAAAGTAATTGTGCCAATTAATGGGGAAAATATTGTTACCCAGTGATTTCTTGTCTAGCACTGAACTCTTCCCCAGTTTGAGGCACTGGCTCCTTCCTGAAAATACTAGAGACAGTTCAGACTTCTCCACAAGGCTCCAAAGTCTGACTATGAATCTTGCATGAGAGGAATGCTTACAAAACTATATTGAAACATTTAATTCTTATTGCTCAATAAATGTAAATTCGGAATAGCAACGTCTTATTCAGTTGTGTTAATTAGGTAAATGGACCTTGGTTGGGTGTGGTAGAAGAAGAGGCTGGTCATAGAAAGACAATTAGGTAAACAAGTATCCTTTGGATCCTCATCTTATCCACAATCCAAGATATTTTGTACACAGTGAGCAAGAAGCGAAAAATTAGTAGGGAAGGAGAAAGAAGCAGAACAGAACCTGTTTGGATGAGGATACAATGTCATGAGTCCAAAAAACTTAGATCTCCAGTAATATGACAAATTAAAGTTGGTAAAGATTAAAGATATGCCTGGTTAGCCTGATCATACCAGAAGGACTTGATTCAGTGTACAAGTATTTATATGGGAACAAATATTTAATAATGGGCTCTTCAATCTAGCAGAAAAAGGTATAATAAGATCCCATGTCTGGAAGTTGAAGCTAGACAAATTCAGACTGGAAATAAGGTGTGAATTTTTAACAGTGAGAGTAATTAACCATTGGAACAATATACCAACAATCGTGGTGGATTCTCCATCAGTAACCATTTTAAAATCAAGATTGAATGTTTTTCTAAAAGATCTGCTCTAGGAATAATTTTGGGTAAGTTCTATGGCCTGCATCATTCAGGAGGTCAGACTAGACAATCCCAACTACCCCTTCTGTAATCTATGATCTACACATTCCACAAGGCTAGCACAAAATCAGCAGGGACAAGGAGTTGAGTTCCTCGTCCTCTATTATGCAAACATTTCTGAAATACAAGAATGCATCATTGAGAGAGCCCAGATCCTCTCTTTCTGAAAAAGGGGGTAAAAGAAAGAATGCCATACTTCTTGACAATGCACCATCAGCTATTTAAAGACATGGGAGAGTACCCTAGACTTTCTGCCTTTTTAAGTGGTTTTAGGGCAATTTTTGGGCTCAGCCCTGGAGAATCCCCCATTGGTGAAGTTGGTTTGGCCCAAGTTGAGTCCCAAGTGTTGAAGAGAACTGAACAGCTCTTGTAAAGGTGTCACCAGAGAAGTCTTGATTAGCATTGGAGGATACAGAGATCCCAAAGCACTACCTATTTCCCTGAGAAGCTAAGAGTCCACTGACTGAACAGCTGCGGCAGACCTCCCCACCTGTGGCTTTTAAGAGGGCCTCCTCATAATGGGAGCACCTCCAGGCTTTCTGTCTTCTATTAGTGTGGCATGCTGCACCACAACGGGGATAGGGTGAGTGGAGACAAGATGGTCAGCAGCTGGTTCTGTTCGGGGTCACAGCTCCATAAATTTTGGGCCCCTCTGGGGAAAAGAAATGGAGGGAAATGATTCTGGCAGTGCTCGTTGAAGTTAAGAGTTAAAAGATAGGATGGCAGAGGATAAGGCAGAACACTGAACTGCTACTCTGTTTGATCTACCAGAAACAGGATTAATTGGGATGAGGACAGAAGGGATGTGCCCACACCCCAGAGGTCCCTGGACAAGTCTGAGCTATTTCCAACATTTCCAGGAAGAAGGGTGCAGCCCAAGTGTATCAGATATAAGGCTCCAGAATATTTTTTTAATTTCCTCAGTCATAGAAATATTGTAAACAGACAAGACTACATACTTCTATGTAAACAGCATAGCTGTGTACAGTACTTTGGACTAACTGCTTGAGACTTCAGTGAGCTTTTAGTCTAAAAAATTCAAGTGGGTTCTTAACTTCCATTGCAAACTAAAAACTAAACTAAAAAGAAAAAACAAAGGAGAGTCAAAGGCAGGCAGGCAGACAGGCACAACTGATACGTTTGAACGATCAACTCCTTTTTCTCATTTCCCTTACACACATAAGTAAGCACATAATAACCAATGAATAAATGTCAGGAGTTCACACTCATGAATATATTTCTATACAATTATAAGAAAATGCCATACCAAGATGTAGACTTTTCCATCATGTCCTTGTATTCTGAATCTAAATGTGCTTCTGGCAGAGGACAGATCCACGAGACACTGAGCTATAATGCTCTGTACAAACTGAGACCTGTTTTAAAATAAATCAGTCTTCACAGAATGTTTTCATAGTAACTATATTTTACAAAACTAGCCATTGATACCCAGTGAACCCCTAGCAAACTTTAAACATATAGCATCTAGGTTTCTCCATGCTGTCAATTCCACTACAGTGTGGCATGGAAATAATGCCCCTAGACTTAAGTCATTATTGTACGGAGATAGAGCTTCTCTCTCTTCACCTCCATCTTTCCTATCTTCCCGTAACAAGAATTGGAGTATTTTCCCTTTTCTGCATAATAAAAATTGCCATACTTGAGTAGACTAATGATCCATATGGTCAAATGTCCTGTATCTGACACAGTCCAATGCCAAATGCTGCAGATAAAGGCATAAATACTGCCCTTTATGCACTATGTGTACATACAACATACAAGTGAATAATGATGTACATATTTGAAATATCTTTGAGTTTGCAGAATGGAACAGTAACTCTCTTCACAGCAGACTATATTTTATGGTAACCTCAACATAAACTGGATTGTCTGAAAATAAAAATAAAAAAAAATGGAAAGTACAAGTATTAGCTGAAATTAAAGGTTACACAGACAGGACAGAAAAAGTGTGATTTAGATTGTCAGATACCATCTTGTAATTAGCAATTATATGAAAGCATAGCATAAATTTAGCAAAGTAACGAAGTTTGCATATTTAGTCACCGAAAGTCAAACAATGTAAAAAAGGTTAAGGTTCCAACTACAAAGTTATTTTGGCTTTCTGTAATGCCATCTGTACTTTATGGTATACAGTTTACCACAAACAGTAATATATAAAGCTATGCCTTTAATTAGAAAAGAGTTCACAAGATACAGCAGGTATAGTATATGGCTGAGTTAAGAGTGCTTTTGCATTTCCTAACTTTGCTATTTTAATAGTGCATAATATTTAATTAAATACCAAAAAAGTAACTATCCAAAAAGTTTAAGCTTTACCACTCAACAACATTGTTCCAATAACCAAACTGAATACATTATCTGATTTTTATACCTTGGTATCATGTCAAAATGTTTTCCAGATGGCTGAATAATCATCTCAGTGATGTAATATTTTGTAGTCCCTAAAAATCAGACAAAAGGAAATTTTTTAAAACTCAATGAACCAGTACATTTATTTTCTACAGTAATATACTGCATCACCACATTCACTAAACTGTAGATCAGCATCCAATTAAACAGTGGAAGAGATGTCCAAATTCTTATTTTGACATGTAAGAGGAGAAGCTGGGTAACTGGTAAAGAAATCAGACATGGCCAGAAGGAAATATCTCTTTAGCTCTTTTTGGAGCTAATCACAAGATCAATATTTTGCCATCTGTATCATTCCCTACTTCACATCAAGAAGAACAACCATTTCCCCCTATACCCCATATAAATCCAGAGTAGGCAGGAGCCAAAACCCCTGCAGTGATCATTTTAAAAACATGTAATGTATTTATATGTTTGCTGATACCAATTAAAAACTCTTGTCCATTATTTATTATTTCTGCACCAACCCTGAACAAGAAATGAAAAACACTTAACGGACTGAAATCAGTTCAACTTATATCAGTACTTCAGTATACTCTACCAGCCAATGATTTCCCAGTGAACAACACACACAGGGCTCTAACAAGAGTAAACTCAGGGGACTAATTCTCTTCTTTCTTCAAAAAGAGTGGAAACAATACTTCTCTATAACAAAGTTAGGCTACCTCAGGACACTGGCCCTTTCTGTATTGATACATACAGGACCCACACCTAAAGTGCAGACATTTAAAAAAAGTCAGAAGAGGAATTGCTTCAGCTTTACAGACATAGCTGCTTCCATCGAGGTCATCTTTTTCTTTTAAAATATTTTTGTAGGTATAAAAGAAAAAATATTTTATTTATAATATAAAACACAGATTGTATTTTACAAGCTATTTATAGGTTGCTAGATAAGTGTATTTATTAAGTACCTAATTCCATAAACATAAACAAAGATAATATAATGTTTTAAATGGGGAGATAGAAAAACCTTTTTCTCCCCACAGTTGCATCATATACACTTTTGTACACAAGCAGCTAGTACAATATGGCTAGTTCCCAGTACAAAAACAAGTACACAAACTGTAGCATTGCTATAAATCTGTGAGCAGATATTGCAAATCTGGGGTTTCTTGCAGGTAGATGCATGAATATCCGGAGCAGAGTTATTCTGCATGAGTATCAGTGTCCCAGTTCAGTGCCTTTGTTTGTCTTTGAATGCTAGGGACTAAAACCTAAAGACTTCTCTCTGGTCTTAGGACACTGGGATTTGAGCAGAAGTGTGTTTCTTCTATTGTCTGGAGCAACAAATCACAATTTTGGGATTCTCTTTCATTAGAATTAATCTGGTAATACACTTCCTTGTGGCTATTAATAGTCTGAATTAGCATCGTTATTTGTTATGAAGGTTTGAGGAGAGTCCCTTAGAACCTTTGCTTATACCAAAGTGTATGTCAAAAGTTCCATGTAAGCTTTTATGCTTGTGGGACTAGACTATTCAGGTATACAGGCAGTCCCAGAACGAGTGTGCGCGCGCCTGGTGAATCATTTGCTCATATCCTTTTTAGCAGAAATTGCGGCTGAAAAAGTTCATGTTGTTGGCGAATATAGAGATGTAGAAGTAGTGCATGACTTGTTTATTTCAGCATCTTTCAGCACTGCTTAGTGTTTAGCAATTAGCACTGTAGGTCTGACCACCTGAACCTATGCAGTGTATCTTGAAAGTTAGACACTGGTAGCTGTATGTCTGCTCAGGCAGCTGGTGTGGAGACAGTAGTAAAGAGAGATAAAAATTCATATTTCTAAAATCAGATTTTTGGAATTTGTATGGTTGTGCTATTTGTTCAAACGATTTCAGGTCTGAGAATTATGTACGCTGATCTAAGGAAGTCACTTTATTTTCTAGCCACCAAGTGATTTTTTCATAGAAAAGGTAAAGGGCAAAGTCTGGGATTTTTGGCATATATATTAGATGAGCCCCTCCCAATCATTTCCCCATGCACTGAAGCACAAGAAGTGCCAGAGCAGCAGCACTCCATGATGCACTAGTTTGGTTAGAAATTCCTGTGCAGGCTCTTCAGATCATAGCTAGCCCTTTTCTGCAGCAGAAACAGGGCCAGAGCCTCTGTTGGTCTGCGTCTGTTGTCTCTTGTCTCAGACTGAAGTTCTTTGGGGTATGGACCATCATTTGTTCTGTGTTTGTACAGCTCCTAACACAGTGAGGACCCGGTTCGCTACCAGGCTCCTGGCACTATGAACAACAAACAATACTTATTTATGGCTCTGTTCCCTGCATTCCCCCGACTGCGGCCTCAGAGATGGGGAGGCTTTCTCTGGGCCAGCAGAGAGCACTCAGCCTCCTTGTGGGCTTAAGAAAGGCATGGTTGCTGATTGATTAGACAGAAAGATTCGACATAAGCCTATCGGCTCCTGCACACACCTGGGAAGCACTTATAAACCCTTGCCCTTGCTCTGGGGCACCATTCTGCTCTAAGAAGAAAAGCTTCCCCTTCCCTGACCCAGGATTAGAGCAGGACCAGGTGTTGGGCCTTGATCTGGGCATCATGCTAGTCACCTTTTTGGGGCAGGGAAGGAATTTTCTCTCACTGTCAGACTGGCCTGCGCAATGTGGGTTTTTTCATCTTCCTCTTAGAAGCCCCAGGATCTAGAAGGTAAGTGAGGTTGTAAAATTCATTTTGTCAAAACTTGGCAGGTGTCCACTACAGGTACTCAGTCAATAGGATGTCTGGCTCCCTGATGAACCAGAACTGGAAGCAGATTAGAAGGTATCTCCTAAAGAAGGTGGGTAACAGGGCTGGGGCTTCCAATGTCTTGCACAGTGAGGAGACAACCACCTCTTCCCCAACCCTTTAACTCTTGTACTGGGGGGAGGAGGGGTGTCGGTAGCTGTGGGGTCCAAGCAACTGTGCTGGGACTAACAGGGTGAAGGGCTGACGGTAGTCCTCTAGGAGGTGGAATGAAGGAGAGAGGGTGCTGAAGCAGCTCTTCACCAGGATTACATGGATGGATGATCTCCACTGGCCAAATAGTTATTGCCAAATAGTTCCCAGATGTGTTACTTAATAAAAGTTGTGGCCTAGTTAAACCACATTTCTAATTAAACCACATTCTAGTCTTTCTTTCAGTGTTGACTGGGATTTGCAATCCAATTGACTGAGACTTAAAACAGTTTTTAACCAATGTTGTTATCCATATTGTCATGGGTGCCAATCAAATGACCGTATGACCTAAAACAGAGCCTCATCACAGAACCAGTGTGATGCAGTAGCACATTTAGCATAGACAGGTCTCAAATACAGAGCCTACTTATTCTACATTTAGTGCAGCACTGACATTTCTTTCCTTTTTACATTTGTCAGTCCCGTTGTAGGAAACAAAAAGCTTAGTGAAAATAATAAATAACCAGTCTGCCAAACACTCCCCAGGACACCAGGAGATCGGCCCAACAATTTAGAAAGTAAAATTTTAAAGTAAATGTCAGGCACAAAAACTGAAAGCAGAGGAAAGTTTTATTTTACATTTACCCCAGGTGGTAGCCACCGGATTTTTACTAGTGGTGAGAGAAATTTGATTGAACTAAAACAGAAGACTCAGAGAGCAATTAAAGCTGCCAAGCACTTAGGACAAACATATTTTACAAGGTATAAGAGAGCGTGTAGATTGCACTAGTTTAAACTTCTAGTTAAAACTAGTGCCCCTGCACTAAAAGTGTCCACTGGGCAGTTATGCCCTCACTCCATAGAGTGCAGCAGTGTAAAGGTTTAATTAATATACTGAAAGTAGGAAAAATTTAAAATTAAAAAAGAAATAACAGGTAAGGATTAAAAACCAAAGTAACAAAAACAGCGGCAGTTAACGTAACAAAAATCAGAACTAACTATGTCTAGGTAACGCCTATCTATAAAAATGAACATTTATAATTATTTAATGGAACTGACAGCCTTCACCCTGACCACACTGTTTATATGACAAGTCCTTTTCTCCCACCCTTTTATCTGTCTTTGTCTGTATAGATTTTTAAGCTCTTTGGGACTGAGGGACCTTATCTTCCTATAGATCTGTACAGCATCTTGCACATTTTGTATTCTTTATAAAATATAATGTAATATAAATAATTAATACCACTCCCAGGCAATAAACTCAAATATTTATATATAAAATTACAGATCTATAGATATACATACCAGTATTAACAGAGTCTGGACACACACATTATGTACTCCTATTTTACAATATGTTTTTCAAGCATGCATATAAATTACTCCTCTGTACATTAAAATATTGTCTACAAGACCATTAACTTGAACATTTAGTCTATATTTTTAAATACACTAAGATCAAACACCACAGTACTTCAATGTTCATTTCTTGTAGATTGATCAATTAAGGTGACTAACAAATTTCAAATGAATCAACTTCAAAGTTTTTGCCAACTTTTGAGCTATGAGACTTTATAGCCTTCTCTTCTGTATTAGTTATAGTTGATAGGAAGTAGATTTTTCTTTGAAGAAATTAACGTTTGCACATGATTGATAAAAAGTTTATTCTACCTTATTTTGTTTAGCGGGGCTATTTACGAAAGACTAACTGCATACCTGAGCTTATATTAGTTATGTAGTTCAGACCTAATCTAGACACTAAACAAAATTTACTAAGGTACACAAAGTATACATTCCACGATTAATTGCAAATGGGTCCATGATACTCGAGGTACACATCTTTTTAAAACTAAATCTAAATGCTTGTGTTATATTTAAATCTCTACCCATTATTTCAGCTCAGAGTTGTTCATATCACAACTCTGGGTCTATGCTACAAATCCACTTTACAACAGAACAAGCAGCATGGTTCAAACATATAAAAAGGAATACATTCATTTTGCTAAGTGTTAAAATACAGAGAACAATATGGCCAGATGCACTACATAAACAAGAATCAAAATAAATTACTGGGGCCAATAACCTCATAGTTTTGACAGTGGAAACAATCTCACCCTTTCAGAAGTGAAGAAGAACCCCCCACAGGAATCAACTCAGCATCCTATTGATAAATTATTTTTCTCCAGAAGTTTTAACCTCTAGTGTTTAGTGAGTGAGCCAACCAAGTATCGTTTTGTTTGTGTAATCCATACCTGATGATACGGTCTCTCCCAGCATTGCCTTGCAGCGCTTACAAATTACTCTAGCATTTTCCTTTGATTTCTGTAGGACAAGAAAAATGTCATTTAAATGCCATTCAACTCTTCTGAAAAAGAACGTATAATTTTAAAATAGTCTCCAGAGTGCATATTGAACTTTATACTTCACTCCTCAGAATGTTTATGTACATACAGATGTGTCTTGACTATTTCATTCACTGCAGCCTTCTAAATTTTCTGAGTTACTAAGAAGTTGTGTGTTTGATTTAAATCTTCCACTACCCTTACGACACTGTACAAGTTAAACCCAGAGTTCGTATTTAAATTGAACATTGTTTAAAAGATATAACTGAGCTCAACACTTACCTTCATTCATACTATCTCATTAGCAAGATTTATGCATCTAGTATCTACACAATCAGCATTATACCTGTTCATCTGGGGTATACGTTTAGCAAATATGTTTCACATAGGCATTTGTCTAGGCTTAGAAAAGTTTGAAAAAGAAAACTTTCAACTTGAAAAATCATATTGAAGCCTGACTAACTTGTAACTACACAGAAAAGTAACACCTAAGACTATTATAAATAAAACAAGTTAGTGAAAAAAAATCTTTTTTCCCCATTTATTGTATTATTGTATGTCCCTAATAAAATGTGGTCACCATTTTCCATTGTTTCCAACTGTAATGAAGCCAGCCTTTCACTAAAGCCAGCATACCTCTTAACTTTAAAGCTTTCATGTGTGATATAAGCCACCAAAATGTATGATAAATGACCAAATGTAATTTGTGTGTTGCTGCCTACTGTACCATAAATGACACATCATCTTTTCTCATAATAGAACATTTTTTAAAAAAATGTTTCCTCATTGTGTGATGTAAATGTATGACCTTAGATTGTATTATAATTACATCTAGGAACAAAGAATGTAGGCAATTCGTGTAAGATTAGGGACTGTATCCTAGAATGCAGTGACTTCAAAAAAAAAAAAAGGACTCAGTGGTAATGATAGATTACCTTGGGAGCTCATGTTGGTTATGCTGTAGCTAAGATCGTGAACATGGTCCTTCCATGTATAAGAGGAGAAATATTAAGTAAGAGTAGAAAAGTGGTATTACCTCTGTATACAGAATTAGTGAGACAGTTACTGGAATACTGTGTAGAGTTCTGGAGTCCATACATCAAAAAGGACGTTGAAAAATTGGAAAGAGTTCAGAAAAAAGCTACAAGAATGATTCATGGTCTGAAAAACGTATCTTATGAAGCTCAATCTACTTTGATTAAGAGGTGACTTGATCACTGTCTACAAGTATCTACATGGGGAAGAGATTTCTGACTGTAGCTCTTTAGCTAGCAGAAAAAGACATAACAAAATCCAAGGCTGAAAGCTGAAGCTAGACAAATTCAAGCTAGGAATAAAGTACAAAATTTTTAACGGTGAGTGTAATTAACCATTGAAACAACTCACATAGAGACAGGGTGGATTTTCTGTCACATGAAGCCTTTAAATCAAGAATGGATATTTATCTAAAAAATATGTTATAGCTCAAGCTATGGGTTTGATGCCAGAATTACTGGGTGAGATTCTTTAGCTTGTGTTGTGCAGGAGATCAGACTAGATACTTATAGTGGTCCATTCTGGTCTTAAAAATGTATCCATCTGGGAATATTAGATATGTGGGTTCTATTCCTAGTTCTGCTAAAAGGAACCTTATGCAATCCCTCAGTTAATTTATTAGTGAAATGGGATTGCCCTGAGTCCAAAGGTAGGACTGCACAGGGTATAGATGAGATTTAAATTCATGATCTCCTGGCTCCCAGCTCTGAGTATCTTCTCATGGACTAAACAATATTTGGGTGGAGATGGGAACCTAATTCAGCTCAAACATTGTACATTTGAGAATTTGACTTGCCAGGTGAAAGTGAGGCTGCCCCTAGTAAGAATTGCTGCCTGTTAGCTCTTGTTTCTAATGAGACTGAATCACCGCTACCCTCAGGGAAGACAGCTACTTCCTATTTCCTATTATTAGGACACTGAGGAGATAGTCTATCCTGCAAACCTCAACTGAGCCAGGAAACACCGACCAAGATTCCAGTGGGAACGCAAGGGTTGGGAATTCTCTAGCCTCTGCAGACCTGTTACAGCCTTAACAGGATACATTACATGAGAAAGCTGGATCCCATTGTACTGGAATTAGAGCCAATAAAAACAGATGCACAGTTCGTCCCCTTTCCCAGTGCCTGCCCCTTACTCTCCCCCAAAAGTTGTGGAGTAGAACTTACTCCCTGTCAGAAAGAAGGAGAGAAATAAAGTAAGGAGACTGGGTTTCTTAACACCCAATAAATGAAGGCAGGGCCAGGGAGCTATAAGCACAGTATTCCTCAGATAACTACTATTTGAGTGCCTTTTCTGCTAAAAGTTACATGCGGTGGCTGAGAATTGTGCAGTATGGTACCTGAAAACACTGAGAACTCAGTGGTATCACTGCTTGAAGAAAAAGGATGATACTTTTAGCCAGACTAATTAAATCAATATATCTATGTGACAACTTGCAGCTGCTGGCAATCTGCAGATGGAGGTGGATCCTCTCCTAATATTTTTTGTGTGTGTGTTTCTATTTCTAAGGATCCTTGATATTGTCTTAGGGAAAATATTTTCCCCCAGAGATACTATTAGAATGCTGTGTGACCATGTGACATTTAACATCAGTGTTACATCGTTAGAGTAAAACGTGAGCAATATGTTTTCCACGGCACAATGTTGTCTTGGTGCCACAGGAGGCTGCAGAGGATTGTTTAAGTATCTCTGCTATATTCCTACTACTGTTTTGGTCACAGGCAAACACTCTCCAATGACTGTTATGCAATTAAAAAGGAATTTTCATACTAGTGCCGACTGCATGAATATATTATAAAATGAGAATGTTTGTGCCAACAGCAATCTGTGTTGTCTGTAACTTTCTAAAACTTTCTCCATATTATGGAAGAACTTTGCATTTCAATATGAATTTTTCCCTAATTAGTCCAGTTTCTGCTTGATCTTAAGGTTGTGCTCATTTGATTGGCAACTGACTGATGCTACAAATCAATGAGTGCAGACATTAGAATTTCAGTGCAAGCATGATACAAGGTTTTCAAATAACCAAGTAACAAATCTTGATATCAAGGCAATTTTTAGGAAGTGAATATGGAGATTCATCACATTCAAAAAAATCTTCAGGTGCCTCTTCACTGAAGACTTGTCTCATTTCTAATGGAGTTGGCAGGACTACACTGGTCTAAATACCAGTAGTGCAGTGCATCTAAATGAGCCATTTGGTTTTGGGCGCAGCTGCCCAATGTCTACACCTGCAAGTGCTTCAGCTGCAACCCTCACCCAGCTACCTCTCTCACAGTCCCCCCTTGCAGTCCCTGTGGAAGCAGTTGCTTGTGGGAGATTTGACAGTCCAAGGGATTGTGGGAGAAGGGGGTTGTACTGCCCTAATTCTCTTGGAATCACAACCATTTCAGCAATGTATTCTAAATATAGAGCTGTGCTGAACAGACTGAGATTACTCTTTATTCAGAGAGAGAGAAATTTCTGCTAATGAATCACCTAGCATCTCAAGAAACCTAGAAGAAGACATGGAAGATGTTCAGTCAAGCATGGGAAGAGGCAGAGACTGAGACCAGCAGTGTATGGAATTCATAGTGCGACTCACTGAGAGGCTCAGCCTGTTTAATCCTAGCCTAACAAGCCCAGTCAATTACTTGAAGGCAGTATTTGCCAGGCAAGTGCAGCTTTTGCATCAGAACCACGACAAAGTGGTGGGACAAAGATATTCCCAAAACATGGGTCTATCTTTGCATCGCCAACCCTCGCCCCCTTGCATTGTAGGAACATAAATAGGATATCTGGACCCAAACCACACCTGGATTTTGACAAGTTCTTGTATAGCCAAACTGTTTTGTTCATATTTACTTCTCGGTGTCCAGCAATGTTTCAGCAAATGTAGTTACCCCTCGATTCCACCCATTCTTAGCTTTTGGGTTTTATTTTGCTATTCTTTGATTGACATCTTCCTATCACATCACAGGTACAGTTTTAATTAACTACCCATCAGATTATACAAAGCCTGTAGCAACAGACCACTGTTTCCATTTCAGCCAAATCAAGGGTGACCCAAAGATTTTGCTTCTTCACTGCCTGACCATATGAAATCCCATTTTGCTTTACTTGGTCTTCTTTGCAAGTACTAGGTTCTCTGAACAGTATTTTTACAATGATTCCAAGTGTGTTTCAAGGCAGAGAATCATTCCTTGTGTACCTAGGTGATATTAAGACTAGGAGCAATTGTTCTGAAAATGCTAGAATTTAGTCTGGTTCCTAGACAACAGATGTCAGCAACTCTACAAGCCCCGAACTTTATAAAGATCTTTCACAGAAATGTCCACTCCCCAAAATAAAATTAAAAAAATAATAAAAAAGTCACGCTTTGAGATTTATTAAAACAAAATACTTTACCCACATAGAGCCCCTCTCAGAAGCAGAATGTTCAGTCTTTGAATGGACTGTTTCAGTTCCAGGCCCATGTGACTCATTTCCTGAATTCACCAGAAAGTAAGTGTGTCCAAGAAAACAGTCGTTATTCTGAGGATGAAGAGTGCTGTTGGCAAAGGGATTGGGGTGGCAACACCACTCCTCAACCAAAGCACTCCAGTTTTCACTTGGTAGGGGAAGAACTCTGAGAAACATCCTAATAGAGGAAAGAAAACAAGATATTTCAATCTATTACAACCATTTCTAAGGCACCTGTCATCAATGGGTCTGAACACTTAAAAAAAACCAAGCAAACATGAGATTCCCGCTAAAAGAAATAGCTGGCCTTCCCTCCTCCAGTAAAAGGCACTTACTTATAGGTGTTGAAGCCCATTGGATGAATTCTGAGAAGGCAATGGTAGTGACTCATGACAAGATTATTTGGGAAATGGCTGCATAAACAGGTGAATCTTACATCATGCCCAACAGGTGGAAAGACTCAGGCTCAGCCTGATCTCAGCGATTATACTACAGAAATTGGCATTGACAACTAGTGAAGTGAACCATGAGATAAAAATAAATACATCAAGTCATAGTCATGAAAAACATAATAATGTGCATTTTAAAAAACTCTCTTTAAAAAGTTCTCATCTCTCTCTTTTACATCAGACGTCCATGCAACATCAATACAGGTCTCTCTGCAGTATACACTCAGCAAGGTCAGTTATGTATTCTGAAGGCATTCCATGCTCACAGGGAGGCAATCAGACTTTCAAGCAAAACAAAACAAACAAAATAAAAAATGGTATAGTGCTTTTACTTGCACTGGATAATGCAACCTGAAGTTAGACTCAAATTTAACTTGCAGAAGTCACACATGCCTCAAAATACCCTACTATATTTCTATATACTATATACATGATGCCTCAAAGCCAGAATACACACACACACACACTGGTGTACAGGAACAATTCCATTTGTCTGAAACACCTACACACTATTTTCTTGCATACAGTTTCTGCTTTGAACATCTGGCCTATGAAATGAGAAACTTAAGATTTCTCTTTTTTTTTTTAAATAGTAATTCTTCTCTTATTCCTCCTCGGTGCATGCTTTTATGCCTACTTTAATAAAAAGTCAAATATTTGAAATACAGTAGTTACTCCTTAAACCAATATAATCCAAACAAACATACAGAAAAATGTTTCAGAACATCTTTTTGTTTTTAAATGGTCATATTATCCACAACCTCCTAAGCCTGACCACAATTCCCCAGATGTGTTCCTCTAGTCCCACAGATGTGGTGTTCTTCTTAAGTGCACAGAGCTATCAGTGGATTCCTTCACTCACTTACAGTGAAGAAATTCTACACTTTTGCCCAAATGCTGGACAATGGCGAGATGAACAGTTACTTCCACACTTCCCGTGTCATTCTCTAGGCCAGCGGTGGGCAAACTATGGCCCGCAGGCTGGATCCGGCCCGTGGGATTGCCCCCCATGCTGCCGCAAGCCCCGTGCCACTCTCAGAAGCAGACGGCACCATGTCCGGGGGGGGGGGGGGGGGGGATGGTGGCAGAGGGCCCTGTGCATTGCCCTAGCCTCCAGGCACCGCTCCCCACAGCTGTCCTAGCCCCAGTGCATGCTGCTGCCACCCAGAGACGCTTTAGGTAAGCAGCACCGGGACGGAGCCCAAACCCCTCCTGCACTCCGCCCCCCATCTCCCTGCCCTAAGTCTCCTGCCTGCACCTCGCACCCCTCCTGCAACCCCAACTCCCTGCCCTGAGCCCCGTCACACCCCGCACCCCTCCTGCACCCCTGCCCGGAGCCTCCTCCTGCACACTGCACCCCTCCTGCACCCCAACTCCCTTCCCTGAGCCCCCTCATACACCCCGCACCCCTCCTCTGCCCCTATCCCTTGCTATGAGCCCGTTCCTACACACTGCACCCCTCCCACATCCTGCACTCCCTCCCGCACCCCAACCCCCTGCCCTACATACAATTTCCCCACCCAGATGTGGCCCTTGGCCCAAAAAGTTTGCCCACCCCTGCTCTAGGCTGTTTGTTACAAGATTT
The DNA here is from genome assembly GCF_965140285.1 of Lepidochelys kempii. Classification (NCBI taxonomy): domain Eukaryota; kingdom Metazoa; phylum Chordata; order Testudines; family Cheloniidae; genus Lepidochelys; species Lepidochelys kempii. Next base: position 65,515,888 of record NC_136382.1, read on the forward strand.
TGAGGCCATTCTTTGAGCTTCCTTGTGTGTTTTCCCTCATGCCTATCTTTCTCATTCTGCTGCCTTCTATGTACAGTTTCTTGTCCCCTTACTTAAAGCCTGCACTTGCAATTTTGCCTGCTTTATCACTTTGAATATTTATATGTTTTTTTCTAAAGTTAGCTCACAATCTCTGAGCAGATGCTCACATATTTTCCCATCGCTGCAGTCTACCACCACCATGTCTCTCATCAGGAGGTCTCTTAAGAGGCCAGTACTTTTTTGGGTACCTTCTTGTGCCTTCTGCATTCTTGTGCAGAAGTGAAATATTTCACAGGTTTCCTTCTTTCTAGATAACAATAAATTTCAGATTGTGTTAGCACCTTATCAAAATCAATATTGTCTGCAGATGAGAGCTGAAATATTGTAAAAATCTATTTAAAGGTCAGCTTGTGACACCGTGACACCCCATTATTCATCACTGTCATGTAATTAGGATGTCTTATACAAATTATGCCTTGTGAGGTGTCATTCTGAAAGTCTTGATCTGCCCAACAGTAATACTTCATTGGATTGTATGTGCTATTGTCGTATGTGAAGTAATGAAGTTTGGCTATATATGTGTTGCTGAAACATGTCCTGAGGTTGAAAATACCCACAAGCAGCCTTTCAGGTACAAGAGTAAAATGGCCAAAAATGTTAAAGGGTTATTGAGGAAATGCACACAAGCACAAGGATTACCCCAGAAACTGTGTACAATAAAAAACCTCTCAGAGGTAGCACTACACAATGGGAACAGTTTGACCCAGGTCGCAGCAAAAAAGCTTTCCAGCAAGTAGGGAGAAAATATAAAGGCGGAAAATGACATTCTGAGGGGACCTCATGCACACCTAGAAACACCTGAGGAACAAAGACTAAACTGTGGGACGTGATGGTCCCAGGCTAGAAGGATTTTTAGCCTATGTATGAAAACCAGGGAAAGCTAAAGCAACTTGTGCCTTAAGAATCTGCCAGCCTGTTTATCACTCAGGGTAAGAATTTGCTAATTTATATCCTACCTATCTAGTGTGTGACGCTTAGTTTGCGGTTTTACTAAGGTAATCTGCTTTGTTCTGTTTGCTATCCCTTATTATCACTTACAATTTTCCTTTTGTAGTTAACAAACATATTTCTTGTTTATACCAAAACCCAGTTTGTGCAACTCATAACTTTGGGGAGGATGGGGAGCTGTGCACATCTCCCTCCCTCACTTCGGGGGTGGGGGGGAGGAGCTGTGCATAGCTCCCTCCACATTGAGGGAGGGAGTGATTTTTATGAGCTTGCGCTGTGCAGATCCTTCTATACAGCGCAAGACAATATTATTTGGGGTTTATACTCCAAAGGAGGTGAGCATGTGAGTGCTGGGCAATCCCCTAGCTGAGTCCTCCCACAGAGAGCTGATAGCAGGCTCTATGTGATTCTACAGCTGGGTGTGTCGCTACCTGTATGTGTGCTGGAAAGGGGCTTGAGAACCTGTCAGAGCAACACAGATTAAGGGAAACACAGGCCGCTGGGAAGGTGGGCTCAGTGGTTCCCCAGCATTTCTGGTGGCACCCTGAAAGGGGGGTCCAACCCATCACACAGCTATCCTTACAAACTCCGTAGTGTGGTTATGACAAGGCTTGGCAAGCCAGTCAATTGACCACCTATTATTTGACCACAGTCAAATACTGTCAAATGTTCCAGCATGAATGCCTCGATGCAGAAGGCGGCCTAGTTTTTTGATTGCATCATACATACTTCCATTCTCTCATTTTTTAGAACTTCATTTTATTGTTGTTGGCATTTTTCTGAGTTAAAATAACTTTAACTTTTTTTTTTTTTTTTTTTTAAATTAGGCATAAGTAACTTTCTAAGACTAAGCCTACTGGAGACCATCAAGTCTTACTGTTTTATTACTGTTCTAATAAGTTAGTGCTATAAAATATATGATCATTTTTAACATTATCTCATAATATTCAACCAATATTTGTCCCATCAGCTGACCAGTTATTTTGGGGCTTGCCACATGCCCTATCCTATCTTCCTTACTGCTCTCAGATCCGTCCACTCCTATTACTACATGGTGTTCTTTGCTTTACAGCAACAAGAGTTGTATTTAACAATTATATTTGTTTTCTTCAAGCATTACATAACAGAAACCAACAAAGCCTACTGTAAACAGGCCCCGTCAATGTCTGATCTGCACCTGCAGTCCAGAGCCCCCACCTTGCCTTCCCAGAGACCTTTAGTCTCCACCAAGTACCCAACACAGCCTTACATAACAATAGCAGCTGCAGCGTTGCCACAGCTTGCCTCATACAGGGGGCTGCAGAGCCCTCCTAAACAGGCCATCCTATGCAGAAATACAGCTTTTCTATTACATTTTGGGCCTTGTACCTGTCAATGGAAAGCCAGGATCTGGGCCCTTAGTTGTCTCTAGAACTCAATAACTGACATCAAATTAATGCAGCCCTAGTTCAGTTTTAGAAGAGTTTGAATTGTATTGAGCAATGATTCACTGAAGCCCATCTAATACAACAACATGGGCTTACTAGAGGTCCAGTCCCTCAATGGGACCCCACGCTATTGTAAGGCTCTACTCTTCCTATATTGGAAGAAGACTTTCAGATTTTCTTCTCTCTTTTAATTTATATAATACCCCAAAACTGCAGTCCAACATTAACATTATTTTTTAGAAAGTATATATTAAAATCCTCTCTGTTGAAAATCTGTTTGCATTATAAAATTGAAAAATAAAATTGGATGACTTTATGTAGACTACCCCGCCCCAAAAACCCTCACTGAATTTAGAATATACCTTTCTTTAACATAAATTAAGTAGTCAGATGTTTACTCTACACATAAAATTTGGAATTCAGTCATAACAGTAAATGTAATGCAATATTAAAAAAACCCCTCTATTCTGCATTTGATTTTTCAATGCACATATAAAGCACTTTTGTAGCAAAAATAATTTTTTGGCCTAATGGAAAGGGCAATCTCCTTAAAAGATAATTCATGAAAATTAATTTAAATTACATTCTGGTCTGGTCTCTGAAAGCTACTGAATAACAGAAGCAAAGCCCTGAAAGGCGTACTTCTTGTCTATAACCTCCTCTTCTACAGTATAATCAGGAGGAAAGAAAGAAGCATCCTGAAATCTCTGCAGCTTTCAAGCCATGGAAAAATCTGACAATCTTCCCTCCATTGGGTCATATGGAAGGGGCAGAGGGCATGATTCTGTATCTCTGGAGAGCCATGAAACTCGTGGAAAGAATCAGGCTCTAACTCAGTGGATCTCTGATCATCTGCAAGAAAGACCTGCCCTCCACACAGCTCTGCAACCTTCTTTCCCCCCTCAATCTATGTTATCACAAGCTGTCATACATCTGCACACTACCCCTCTCTCTGGTGAGGCCAAAGCCAGACAGAACTAACGTTGTTTCTAACAGCATTAACTATAATACTGACTTCAGCTTGGAAATAAGGCAGTGTGGGAAAGGAGAACACCAGATACAGTGGCAGCTACCCTGCTCCATCCTGCCATACCTTCCAGATCTGTGTAGCCCAACCAAGCACCAGAGGCTCCCTGAAAGGAGAAAAGCATGGCGGAGAGCCACTGCCATGCCCCACACACTTCACCCTTTTATTCCAATTTGACCTCCTGTGTGCTCATGCGTAGAGAAGAGTGCAGTATCCATTCATATGCACATAGTAAATTAATTAAAATTTGAAACAATGTTTATTTGGGGATATTGCCTCTATATAAATCCATGATATGCTCACATCTTGTATACGACACAGATGTGGTTGTCTTGTCTCAAAAAAAAAAAAAAGAGAGAGAGATTCTGATTGGAAAAGGTACATAAAAGGTACACCAAATGAAATTAATAGGCAGCAGGTTTAAAAACAAACAAATGGAAGTATTTCTTCACACAGTCAACCTGTGGAATTCCTCGGCAGAGGATGTTGTAAAGGCCAAGACTATAACAGGGTTCAAAAAAGAACTAGATAAATTCGTGGAGACTAGGTCCATCAATGCCTTTTAGCCAGGATGGGCAGGAATGGTATCCCTAGCCTCTGTTTGCCAGAAGCTGGGAATCAGTGACAGGAGATGGATCACTTGATGATTACCTGTTCTGTTCATTCCCTCTGAAGCACATGGCACTGGCCACCGTCAGAAAACAGGATACTGGGCTCGACGGACCTTTGGTCTGACCCAGTATGGCCGTTTTTATGTTCTTACGTTATGCAGCTTTTATTAAGATACAACATATAAAACTGTATTGCTTACCGTTCTTTTATTATGATTTCACCACAAGATTGACAGTAAAAGATGCAACTCTTCTGCGCTTTCAGACTTTCACTCAAAGTTGAAATTAATTCTACAGATATTAAAGAGGACATAATAAACATCAAGTTCCTGTTCAATCTACATAAATTTGCACATAAAAAACTGGGTATCTACTCATTAGCTCCAGAAAGCTAAGATTCTAACTACTACAAGCAAGAAGAAAAATATTGACATTCCACACACCAAATTCTTTGTACACTTCTGCTTACAAGAAAAGAACAGGCAAGCAGAGCTGAAGGAAGACCCATATTCACAGCATCTAGCATTTACTGTAATGTATACATGCTGTATTTGAATAGTCATTTTTAACAGTTTTGCAAGCTTCATGTTGGAGGAGCTGAAGTTGTGTCAGGATCAAGAGGATCCTTTTAAAGTTACTTTTAGATCAAATTAAGTCTTAACCCTGTTAACGTAAGCTCTACTGATCTCTGGCTTTGCTGTGTGTGGTACCTCCCTTAATTTACCACACTAGATAGTTGGCAGGGGGTGGGGGAAGGGGGGGAGGAGGAGGAGCGCAGGAGAGAAAGAGCAATATTCTAAACTGTCAACCAGGTACAGGTATATAATATAGCAACAAAATATGCTCTCTCTCAAAGAAGAAAAATGACAGTTTCCAATACAGCAATACCCTCTGCTGGCCAGCAAAGAGAAAAACACTACAACTAAAGCCAGTTCAGACAGCATATTTTCCCAGTTATAACAGAGAACTAAAAATAATCAATAAATATGACTGAATCAAGACAAAGCTACGTGTATCATTGTGGACAAATGAATTTGAACTTATCTGATGTGACGCAGAAGTAGCCAGCATATGCCACATTTTCAAAACTGGAGCCCTAAGCTGCCATAGTGAAAAATTAGGGCTGTCAATTAATCGCAGTTAACTCACATGATTAACTCAAAAAAATTAATCGCAATTTAAAAAATTAATTGCGATTAATTGCACTGTTAAATAATAGAATACTAATTGAAATTTATTAAATATTTTTGGATGTTTTCTACATTTTAAAATATATAGATTTCAATTACAACACAGAATATAAAGTGTACAGTACTCACTTTATACTTATTACAAATATTTTGCACTGTAAAAGAAGAAATAGTATTTTTCAATTAAATTAATACAAGTACTGTAGTGCAATCTCTTTATCATGAAAGTTGAACTTACAAATGTAGAATTATGTACAAAAAAAATAAGCAAAAAGAAAAGGAGTACTTGTGGCACCTCAGAGACTAACAAATTTATTTGAGCATAAGCTTTCGTGAGCTATGAAGTGAGCTGTAGCTCACAAAAGCTTATGCTCAAATAAATTTGTTAGTCTCTAAGATGCCACAAGTACTCCTTTTCTTTTCGCGGATACAGACTAACACGGCTGCTACTCTAAAAAAAATAAGTGCATTCAAAAATAAAACAATGTAAAACTTTAGAGCCTACAAGTCCACTCATTCCTACTTCAACCAATCGCTCAGATAGATAAGTTTGGTTACAATTTGCAGGAGATAATGCTGCCCACTTCTTGTTTACATCACCTGAAAGTGAGAACAGATGTTAGCATGGCACTTTTGTAGCCAGCATTGCAAGGTATTTATGTGTCAGATATGCTAAACGTTCGTATGCCCCCTGATTCTTCGGCCACCATTCCAGAGGCCATGCTTCCATGCTGATGTTCGTTAAAAAAGTAATGTGTTAATTAAATTTGTGACTGAACTCCTTGGGGGAGAATTTTATGTCCCCTGCTCTGTTTTACCCTCATTCTCCCATATATTAGCAGTCTCGGACGATGACCCAGCCATGTTATTCATTTTAAGAACACTTTCACTTCAGATTTGACAAAACACAAAGAGGGTACCAATGTGAGATTTCTAAAAATAGCTACAGCACTGGACCCAAGGTTTAAGAATCTGAAGTGCCTTCCAAAAGCTGAGAGGGATGAGGCGTGGAGCATGATTTCAGAAATCTTAAAAGAGCAACATTCCAATGCGGAAACTACAGAACCCGAACCACCAAAAAAGAAAATCAACCTTCTGCTGGTGGCATCTGACTCAGATAATGAAAATGAACATGCATTGGTCCGCTCTGCTTTGATCGTTATCAGCATGGACCCATGTCCTCTGGAATGGTGATTGAAGCACGAAGGAACATATGAATCTTTAGAGCATCTTACACATAAATATCTTGCAGCGCTAGCTACAACAGTGCCATGTGAACACCTGTTCTTGTTTACAATGTCACCTGAAAGAGAGAAGTGGGCAGCATTATCTCCTGAAAATTGTAACCAAACTTGTTTGTCTGAGCGATTGGCTGAAGGAGGACTGAGAGGACTTGCCAGCTGTAAAATTTTACATGGTTTTATTTTTGAAGGCAGTTTTTTGGTACATAATTCTACATTTGTAAGTTCAACTTTCATGATAAAGAGATTGCATTATAGTACTTGAATTAAGTGAATTGAAAAATACTATTACTTTTGTTTTTTACAGTGCAAATACTTGTAATCAAAAATAAATAAAAGTGAGCACTGTACACTTTGTATTCTGTGTTGTAAAATCAACATTTTTGAAAGTGCAGAAAACATCCAAAAATATGTAAATATACGGTATTCTATTATTGTTTAATCACTTGACAGCCCTCGTTATTTTCTCACCTTGTTTTTCTCTCATATGTTTGAAATAACTTGTAAAGTCTCAGATTACCTGTAACCAAAAATTATATTTTCTGAACAATGGCCTTGATTTTCTTCTTCTCAAGGAATTTAGTATACGGTGTCTAATCAAAGGAAAACAAAATAATTGGTCACCCTTACTTGTATTTGAATCTGCTTGAACTTGCAGCCTCACATGTAAACCATCTCCAGCTATATACTGTAGTCCTCGACAGGAAGAAGGAACAATCCTGACCTCTGCAGGAAAGTTGATCATCTTGCAGGCTTGACAACTTTTTATCTCTAATGATCCTGGAGCCACTGTAATATCCACTGGCAAATTTCCTGCTTTTGGCTCACTAGAGATTTAAAATACACAAATTTTTATAGCAGTTAAAAAAAAAAGCTTTACAATGAGGGTTTAGTAGTCATATATAATGTTGACTTGTTTAAGCAAACAAATTTTCTCAAAGTTGAAATGCTTCTGACTTTTATTTATTTAAATTTTGTGTCTATGGATGATGCAATGTTTTGTTGAGTCCAACATTAAGAAATGTATATGGATTAAAACCAAAAATGAATGCATGCTTTTCTACAATCCACAAATATTTGTCTCCAAATTAGTACAAAAAAGATTTATTTATTGGGAAATAAGACAGCAATGTAACTGTTTTTCTTTAACCTAAAATCATGAAACAAACTGTAAAGGAAGACATAGTTTTAACTGTCAAAAATCCCAGTCGCATATCAGAATCAAAATTACACAAAAATGAGAGACTGTAAGATGTTTACATGTTTAAAAGATAATGTGGGAGGGGCCACAATAATTATAAATAAAATGTCCAGTCTTGCTCCCATTTAAATCACCAGCAAAATTCCCATCAAATTGCATGTGGCTAGAACTGGGTCCAAAGTATCTGAATCCCTTGAACTCATAAAATTCCCACTGAACCTTAAGAGTAGATTAAAACTAGAAAAGGAAATGGATCAGTTCCTAATGTTAATAATTACCTGTTCGCAGACAATACTATCAGGGAGGCAGAAAAATTAGTTAATTAGAAGAAACCAACACATTTAAATGTGGAAACTGTATCTTCTGGAAATCACAGAGGAAAACGTCACTTTTAATACTTTCTGTATAGGTTTGATGAGCCTTTGAAACTCACTGGGCCAACTTTTTCCAAGATTCATAGCAAGCAGTATGATATTCATTCATTTTCATCCACATTTTACACATTTTATTACATATGGAATGCATTTTGCTGATTTCTGCAGTCAAGATATTGAACTTCACAAATCAGGTACAGTGCCCACATAGTAGATTTTCAGAGTAACAGCCGTGTTAGTCTGTATTTGCAAAAAGAAAAGGAGTACTTGTGGCACCTTAGAGACTAACCAATTTATTTGAGCCTAAGCTTTTGTGAGCTACAGCTCACATCGTCAGATGCTTATGCTCAAATAAATTGGTTAGTCTCTAAGGTGCCACAAGTACTCCTTTTCTTTTTGCATAGTAGATTTTGAAGTATTTGCAGATGTTATTGTTGAAAGTTACTTATGTATTTATTGAGGGAGGGGAATGCGGGCAACAGGTTTATTTGCACTATGAAGTTTGGAATTCAAAGAATATATGAAACAGAATCAGATAAATTACCTCAGTAAATACATGAACACCATCTAAATATTTTTCAGTTTACATGTAATGATTTTTAAGATTAGAAATTACATTAAGAGTAAAATTAGAAACTATAAAAAGAAAAGGAGTACTTTTGGCACCTTAGAGACTAACAAATTTATTTGAGCACAAGCTTTCATGAGATACAGCTCACTTCATCGGATGCATTCAGTAGAAAATACAATGGGGAGATTTTATATACACAGAGAACATGAAACAATGGGTGTTCCCATACACACTGTAACGAGAGTGCTCAGGTAAGGTGAGCTTTTGCCGATACAGACTAACAGGGCTGCTACTCTGAAACCCATTCGAAACTATGACTGCTTTGTGAGATTAGGCGGTGCTGGGATAGCAGCTGTGCATGCACAAGGGGAATGGTGAAGGAGTGTGACTAGGTAACCACCAGCCCAGCAACGTAAGGAGCGTTGGGTGCATCAAAATGCCAACAGGACAGTAAAAGTGGGGGGGGGGGGGGAATGCACGTTCTTGTCATCCAAGCGGTTGCACCTGAATCACCCCAGGCTCCCCACCATGCCCCCAAAAGCCCCGTGAGCAGGCACAGCCAGGCAGCAAGGTAAGGGGCTCGGCCCCGCGCAGAGAGAGGGACGCGGACAGAGCCGCTCCTGTGCAATACCGGATAATCAGCAGCCCGCTCTGCATCCTCCGCCTGATCTCCAGGAAAGCGGACTCCTCCATGTGGGCGCCGCCGGCAGCTCTCTGCCCGGGCCCCTGCTGTTACGGGGCTGCGGGACGCCCCTGGAGCTCGGTCAAGCCGGCCGCCGGTGAACCCACGTGCAGAGGGGACGGTCTGAACCCGGCCCAGGAAGCTCTTTCCCCGAGGCAGGCGCAAGAGCAGAGCATGCTCGTGCCGCCCTCCCTGCCGCCCCACACAGCGCCCTCTGGAAGTGCAGCGCCCGCCCCGCGCGCCGCACAGAGATAAGAGCCTCCCGCAAGGCGGACTTCGCCTCTGGGAAGCGCCCCGCTATCCCATCCCAGTAACAGAGAGAGCTGTTCTTGCTCCTAGTAGCCAGCTTTGAGTGCCACTAGTTACTCTGTTCTGCCAGTTGAGTTACCCACCTGCTGCAAGACCAGAACATATTGATTGCTCGGCTAAGAAGTGCTGCTTCCCCTGAGCATCCCCAATGACCCTGCTCAGGAAAGAAGGGGTTGCCGGAATTAAACTTGTGTTTATAATGCCCCCATATAAGTTTACAGCGCTAGAGAAATGTTTTATAACAACAATTAAATCCCAATTTGTTTTTAAGGACATTGGAGGGAGAAGGAAGGGAAGTTTCTTCTTTGCCGAAACAGTGTAGCCAACTTTTTTTTTTTTTTTAAATTCAAGTCTTGCATATGTGGTGTTTTTCTTAAAATAGGGGCTCCTATTACTCCAATTTTTTCTCTTTTCTATATCTAGCAGCCTGCCGGTGGGCTAAGTCCTGCTCCCTCTGAAGTCAATGGGCTAAGTATTGGGCCCTATGTTTTAACTTCCTCCAGTTGGTTTGTCTTCTCCCCCCCCCCATAAGCCACTTTTAATTCTTTTTACATGTTTGATTTTCTTTAAAATACTCTTTTTAAAAATCCCCTTTCCTTTTGTGATTTTACTTTCTTCTCCAATATTCATCTTCAGTGTTCTTCTCTTGTTCTCTCCAGCTCTTAGGCCCCAATCCTGCAAATAAATGAACATGAATATCTTCACATATGTGTGTAGTTCCATTGAATTGAATGGGACTACTCACATGTGTAAAGTTATTCACATGCATAAGTACTTGCAGGATCAAAGCAATAGTCCTCTCTCTGCTCCATTTCAATCCCAGCAATAACTTCAATTTATAGAGACTATGACCAAAAGAGACTAATTCTAACCTCCTCTATGTCACAGGCCATTACATTTTGAAGGGCCAAAATCCATTTGCTGTGGATGTAAAATCTTGACTACAGTTTCTGCTAAGAACTTTTCATATAGGTCCAGATGAAGACTAGCTAACAAAGAACAATATATAGCTAAGAGAAAGCTGGAGTAAACAGATAACCTTGTGTGTTTCAAGCCAATAAGCGTAGTCAGCATAACTCCAAATGTAATCGGGTGTCCTTATCGCAAGTTATAGACACATGAACCACTGAGAAAGGCCTCCTGGTTACTCCCTAATGCAGGGTGGAGATAGTGATACAATACCCCTCAAATCCCCGACAGAGTTTGGGGAGAGGATTGACATGAGTTATGACACCCACCCCTCACAGATGTATGCCAATCCTAGCCCACAGAAATGAAAGGGTAAACTCAGAGGTGAAAGTAAGTCAGTACACCCTGGTATGGCGTACCGGCAAGAGCTGGTGCACCGTATTGGGGCAGCCCGGCTTCCCCAGGGAGCAATTTAAAGGGCAGTGGCTGGAACACCAGGCCCTTTAAATTGCCTCCAGAGCCCCGCTGCTGGAGCTCTAGGGTAGTGGCTGCGGGGCTCCGGTGGCTATTTAAAGAGACTGGGGCGGTAGAAGCAGGGGAGCCGCAGGCCATTTAAATAGCCCCCAGAAACCTGGAGTAGCTTCCCCAGGGCTCCAGCGGCTAATTAGAGGACCGGGGCAGTAGAAGCAGGGGAGCCCCGGGCCCTTTAAATAGCCCCCAGAGCCCCGGGCTGCTGTTGCTACCCTGGTGGGGGAGGAGGAGGATGAGAAGGAGGGGGGCACTTACCTTACAGGGTGGGCTGGGCCTGGCTCTGACCCCCTCAGCCCCGCCCCTTCCGCCCTAGGTCCCGCCCCTTCCAGGAGCCAGAGCTGGTCCCCGCTTACCTGTAAGTCACTCGACTTACTTTCACCCCGGGTAAACTTGTAAACAATTGTTATTGTTAAGTACTAATTACTGCTTTTTTGTTTTAAATTTCCAGGAATGTACCTTTGGTCAACCGGGAGAGCGGCTACCTCATTCCCCTGGACCCCAAAATTAGGATTTAACCTATACACTTTAATAGAAATAGTTTGGGGGTAATTACCTGGGTGTCAGCAATATGTTAATTTGAGCCTTGGGCGGAGCCATTATGTAAACTTTTAGACCACTGGCTTATTGTGCTTATCTTGTCTTGCTGCTAGAACCTATCCAGGGGCTTGGGAAATCCATTCCAATCGCTTCTTTCTGCCCAATGAGCACCCCGTATAATCTATTGTAATTAATTGTTCTGCAGTGTCTCTGAGCCTAATAAGCAAAGTGACACTCCACCAGCGCTGTACGAAATAAACTCCTGTGCTTGACTCTGCATGGTGTGGATTACTGTTCCTTCAAATTTCGCCCCAGTATGCCTGTATTGAGCCCAATAACTTGTTAAATAGCTTGTTTGGCTAAAGCATATCTTCCAGAAATGCATCTAGTCTTGATTTAAAGACCTCACGAGATGGAGAATCCACCTTTTCCCATGGTAATTTGTTCCAATTGTTAATCACTCTCACTGATAAAAATGTGTGCCTTCTTTCTAATTTGATTTTTTTCTGGCTTCAGCTTCCCGACATTGGTTCTTGTTAGCCTTTCTCTGCTAAGTTAAGGAGCTCTTCAGTATCTGACATCTGTTTCCTGATGAAGACACTTCTACACTGTAATCGAGTTATGTCTCACTCTTCTTTTTGATAAACTAAACATACTGAGCTCTTTAAGCCTCTCATGGTAAGGCATTTTCTCTAGTCCTCAAATTATCTTTGTGGCTTTCTTCTACACCCTCTTCAATTTTTCAACATCCTATTTAAAATGTAGATGCCAGAAATGGACACAGTATTCCAGTATTTGTTTCAGCCATGCAATATACATATACTCCTAGATCCCTGTGTTGCTCTCCAAAATGGATGAACGATAAAAAGGGTGAGTAGGTCAAAGTGAATTTAACTTCAAATGCAGGTGAGTTGACAGCTAGTAAGAATATAATTTGTAAAACAGAATTTGGGGCTCTGTTTTACTTTCTCAGGGGATAATGGGTAATCCAAAAGAGAAACTCAGAGTCTTCACCACCCTAAGCTCTGTTTTCTTAATGATTTGCCCAGAGCAATGTCTGACAAGTACAAAACCTGATCTATTCATGTCACAAACATCACCTGTGTAAATGTTTTGTATAATACAACATTAGTGCAACGATTCTTTTCCATCTATGTGTGAATGGAGTACAGTTCACATTTGTCAGTGGTGGTAATTTGTGGAAATGATAGACGAAGAAATATATTTTTTATTTCAGAAATGCCTATATGGTAATTTTATGTGCAGTCCCCAGCCCAGTCACCAGCACTTCCAGAGCCTTTACTCCCTCAGCTTCTTCACTGTCGCACGCGGGGACATGGTGTCCTGAGGCCCTGCCCTGCCCTTCCTCTCCCTTTGCCAGACCTGCCTGGGTCTCCCAGGCCCTCTCCCATCCTGGAAGAGCAAAGATCAATGAGTGTGCAGCCTCCAGCCCCGCCAGGCTGGGCACTCTGCTCACTGCGAGCTGGGCTCTGCAGAGTCCAGCGGCCTCTAGTGGCAGCCAGAAATTCTGTGGGGGAAACAAGGAATTCTGCAAAACTCTGCATTCTGCAGTGGCGCAGAATTCTCCCAGGAGCAATTTAATGTAGCTAGACAAAGGTGGGGAGAAATGCATGATACATTGGCTCTTCTGCAATTACTAGTCAAGGACATTTACTTTTTAAGAAATAGTACTTATTTTAGAGTTCCCTTCTCTTTTAAAAACATGTTATGAAATGAACACACACATTTTATGTTATTAATTTTTTTGTGTACAAGCTAACAAAAGGATTAAAAGTCAAAGAGTTAGGCTGCAAATTTTATTTAAACAGGTACACACATATGTGGCAATACACCTTCCTGCACAAAGACACACAGTCTCTTACACACCCACACACAAATACATACAATGAATGCATGCACACACTTGTCTACACAGAGACATTTTTTCATACACTTTCTTACACACAAGGCATAGACAACAGACCCCCCCCTACACGGACACACAAACCGATGCACATTACACAATAGAGCACGTACACACGCTTCCCCTACACGGACACACAGCGTGCATACACACACTTCCCTACAGTCATGCATTCCGGGAATGCCCACATCCCTCCCCCCGCTCCACAGAGACACGCTCCCTCACACATGCACCCACGCTTCCCTCCCCAGGGGGCAGAGCGCTGCGCTGCCTGAGGCCCGGCAGGGGGCGCTGTGGCGCAGGCGACCTGAGGGGAGGAGGGGTGGAAACGGGAAGCCGCGCTGCATGCTGGGAGCTGTCAGCGGCTGCTCCGGTGTTTTCCGCTGTCGGGCTCTTCCGGCTCTTGTCGCCCAGGTAACCAGCCCCCTGTCCCGGTCGCGTTACCGGGCTTGGGAACCGCGCGCTGCTTCCCTTCCCTCTCCCCGGTTTGTGCCGCTCGGCGCGTCCCGGGCCGGGGGCGCGGATCAGCTGGAGGCCGCAGCGGCCCTTTACCCCTCCCGGCCCTGCTTCGGCGAGCGGAGAGGGCGCTGGGGACGGCCCGGCCCGGCCCGGCCTGGACCGCCAGACGAGGGGGGCTCTCCGGACACCGTCCTGGGGCTGGGGCCTTTGCTATTCCCCCTCGCGCCGCAGCCGGCCCCCCCTCGGCCCCCCCCGTTTTGGGTGTCCCCCTCTCCCCGCTCCTCATCCCTAATCCTCTCCGCCTGGGAGTTTCACCCTCCCTCTCCGCCCCCTCTGGATGCCCCGTGACCCCCCCCCCCCGCCCTGGGTGCCCTTCTGCCCAGTGCCTCGGTTGTCTCCCTCTTCCCGTGCCACATCCTGACCCACCCTGGGTGCCCCACTTGAGTTTCCTCCCCCGGGTGTCTCCCCCTTTCCCCGTATGCCAGACCCTGAGACCCCCCCCCGTGTGTCCTCCTCCCTGCACACTACTGACTCTCGTGCCAGCCCCCTCCACCTTTCTTCCCCTGTCCTGCGTGCCCCCACTGAGGAGGTCCTCCTGTGCCTCCTCCACTGCCCTGGGTGTCGTCCCCTGCCTCCCCCCACCCCCGTAAAAAGGGGAAGGAAAGTAATCCAAAATAATGCAATAATCTGTGGAAGGGCTCCCTGTTCCCCGGTGGTCTATGATTTGCTTTCAACTCTTTTCTCTTGTTGGTGCAATTCAAGACAGTGGTTTTAATTTGTAAAGCCCTGTATGTTTTGTGAATTATCTGCCTTTCTCTCTCCCCCCGCCCCCTTGCATGACTGCAATTGCTGAGATCAGCTAAAATGATGCTGTTAGTCCCTGGATTTGCCCCTACAGAATGTCTTGAGGGTAGGATGCCCAACGGAGGAACACTTGCGCTGCAAGAGCTGGAAGCTATTAACCTTCAGTTCATAGTGCAGAGCACATGTTTTTGGTCAAATACCTGTATGCTTGTGGATATTGGTTGTCACGGTTTTTCCTGTGATGTTTGGAGCAGTACAGGATTTTGTGGCTGGGTGTGCTTTTACTGCAGGCTGTTTAAATTTAAGATTTGCACCTGGATGCTAAAGTGGGAGATGCCTCCAAAAACACCAAATTCATTTATTATAAGCTGAGATCAGGGCTCCTTTTTTCCTAAGCACTGTTACATACAATAAGAGACAGTACTGACCCTTAGGAGCTTACCCTCTTAAGGCCTTGTCTACACTACGAAATTAGGTCAAATGTATAGAAGTCAGTTTTGTAGAAAGCGTTTTTATACAGGTGATTGTGTGTGTCCCCACACAAATGCTCTAAGTGCATATAGTCGGCGGAGTGTGTCCACAGTACCGAGGCAACCATCAACTTCCGGAGCGTTGCACTGTGGGTAGCTATCCCACGGTTCCCGCAGTCTCCCCCACCCATTTGAATTCTGGGTAGAAATCCCAGTGCCTGATGGGGCTAAAACATTGTTGCAGGTGGTTCTGGGTACATATTGTCAGGCCCGCCTTCCCTCCCGCCCTCCCTCCGTGAAAGCAAGGGTAGACAATCGTTTTGCACCTTTTTTCTTGAGTTACCTGTGCAGACCCCATACCACGGCAAGCATGGAGCCCGCTTAGCTCACTGTCACCATACGTCTCCTGGGTGCTGGCAGACGCGGTACTGCATTGCTACACAGCAACAGTTTATTGCCTTTTGGCAGCAGACAGTGCAGTATGACTGGTAGCCGTCATCGATGTAGTCCTCGGTGCTCTTTTACCGACCTCGATGAGGTCGGGGCGCCTGGGCAAACATGGGAGTGACTCAGCCAGGTCATTTCCCTTTTAAGTTTTGTCTCATGGTGATTCAGTCCTACCAGCAGTGCACTGTCTTTTAATCTGCAGCCAGCAGAAGGCGATGGCCAGCAGTCATACTGCACCGTCTTCTGCCGAGCACCCGGGTGATGATGATGGCTAGCGGTCTTACTGCACAGTCTGCTGCGAGCAAGATATATAAAGATAGATGAAGTGGATCAAAACAAGAAATAGACCAGATTTGTTTTGTATTCATTTTCTCCTCCCTCCCTCCATGAAATCAATGGCCTGCTAAACCCAGTTTTGAGTTCTGTCCTTGAGGGGGCCATTCTGTTTCTCGCAAAGCCACCCCTTTTGTTGATTTTAATTCCCTGTAAGCCAACCCTGTAAGCCATGTTGTCAGTCCCTCCGCCCTCCGCCAGAGCAACGGCAAACAATCATTTCGTGCCCTTTTCCCTGGATTGCCCGAGCAGGAGCGGACGCCATAGCACAGCAAGCATGGAGCCCGTTCAGCTCACCCCAGCAGTTATGACCATTGTAAACACCTCGCGCATTATCGTGCAGTATATGCAGAACCAGCACCTGAAAAACCAGGCGGGGAGGCGACGGCAGTGCGAGTGATCAGGACATGGACACAGATTTCTCTGAAAGCATGGGCCCTGGCAATGCATGCATCATGGTGCTAATGGGGCAGGTTCATGCGGTGGAACGCCGATTCTGGGCTCGGGAAACAAGCACAGACTGGTGGGACCGCATGGTGTTGCAGGTCTGGGACGATTCCCAGTGGTTGCGAAACTTTTGCATGCGTAAGGGCACTTTCATGGAACTTTGTGACTTGCTTTCCCCGCCCTGAAGCACAAGAATACCAAGATGAGAGCAGCCCTCACAGTTGAGAAGTGAGTGGCAATAGTCCTGTGGAAGCTTGCAACGCCAGACAGCTACCGGTCAGTCAAGAGTCAATTTGGAGTGGGCAAATCTACTGTGAGGGCTGCTATGATGCAAGTAGCCAATGCAATCAAAGATCTGCTGATATCAAGGGTAGTGACCCTGGGAAATGTGCAGGTCATAGTGGATGGCTTTGCTGCAGTGGGATTCCCTAACTGTGGTGGAGTCATAGACGGAACCCATATCCCTATCTTGACACCGGAGCACCAAGCTGGTGAGTACATAAACTGCAAGGGGTACTTTTCAATGGTGCTGCAAGCACTGGTGGATCACAAGGGACATTTCACCAACATCAACGTGGGATGGCCGGGAAAGGTACATGACGCTCGCATCTTCAGGAACTCTGGTCTGTTTCAAAAGCTGCAGGAAGGGACTTTATTCCCAGACCAGAAAATAACTATTGGGGATGTTGAAATGCCTATAGTTATCCTTGGGGACCCAGCCTACCCCTTAATGCCCTGGCTCATGAAGCCGTACACAGGCACCCTGGACAGTTGTAAGGAGCTGTTCAACTACAGGCTAAGCAAGTGCACAATGGTGGTAGAGTGTGCATTTGGATGCTTAAAGGGTCGCTGGCGCAGTTTACTGACTCGCTCAGACCTCAGCGAAACCAATATTCCCATCGTTATTGCTGCTTGCTGTGTGCTCCACAATCTCTGTGAGAGTAAGGGGGAGACATTTATGGTGAGGTGGGAGGTTGATGCAAATTGCCTGGCCTCTGAATACGTGCAGCCAGACACCAGGGCGGTTAGAAGAGCACAGCAGGAAGCGCTGCGCATCAGAGAAGCTTTGAAAACCAGTTTCATGACTGGCCAGGGTACTGTGTGACACTTCTGTTTGTTTCTCCTTGATGAAAACCCACCCCCTTGTTTGACTCTAATTCCCTGTAAGCCACCCACCCTCCTGCCTTCGATCACAGCTTGCTTGCAAAGGAAATAAAGTCACGATCATTTAAAAAACATGTATTCTTTATTAATTGATTATAAAAATAGGGAGATACCCCACCCGGGCTACCTTGTGAGTTGTGGGAGGAGGGTAGGAGGGAAGAAAAAGGCCACCTTAAAACTTCTTGAGTGCCAGCCTTATGTTGCTTAAGCTGTCCACTGGGGTGGAGTGGTTGGGTGCCCGTAGCCTCCCACCCGGCGTTCTTAGGCGTCGGGGGGGGACACGCTATGGAACTTGGGAAGGAGAGAGGGCGGTTAAGCAGGGGCTGCAGCGGCAGTCTGTGATCCTGCTGCCATTCATGAACCTCCACTAGACGCTGAAGTATGTCCGTTTGATCCCGCAGTAGCCCCAGCGTTTCATCATGCCTCCTCTGATCTTCCTGCTGCCACCTCTCCTCACGTTCATCGGCCACTGTCCTGTACTCTGCTATTGTGTACCTCCACACAGCTCTGTCAGTGCCGGGCGACTGCATGAGCTCAGAGAACATGTCATCATGCGTGGGTTTTTTTCTCCGCCTTATCTGAGATAGCCTCTGGGAAGGAGGATGGAGGCTTGAAACATTTGCAGCTGCTGGAGGAAAAAAAGGGAGTGAAGTATTTAAAAAGATACATTTTACAGAACAATGGCTATACTCTTTTACGGTGAACAACACTATTCACATTACATAGCACATGAGATTTTGGTACAAGGTCACATTTTGCATCTTATATTGAGTGCCTGCGGCTTTGGTGTTCGAGATCACACACACAGTGCCGGGCAACAGAATTCAGCTTGCAGGCGGCCATGGTAAGCCATAGTCTTTCGGCTTCTGCAACCTTCATAACAGCAGCCCTCTCCTTTCCCATATCAAGCAAACCCCATTGAGTTGGCCATTTACTGCTGCAGTTTTCCTGTTAACGTGCAGCAGCAGAAACCAAACTAACCCCCCACCCACCCAGTTCTCTGGGATGATCGCTTTACCCCTGCCCCCACCAGTGATCCTTGCTAGCCAAATGCGAACTCAGCGCCAATGCCCTCCTCCCCCTCCCACCGTGTGGCTAACTGCGGGGAGGATTTCTTTTCAGCCACAGGCAAACAGCCCAGTAGGAACGGCCACCTCTCAATGTCTGCTTAATCAAATTCCCCTATTTCCACCAGGTTACCATGAACGATATCACTCTCCTGAGGATAATACAGAGAGATAAAGAACGGATGTTGCTTGAATGCCAGCAAACACCGGGACCATACGCTGCCAGGCTTTGTCATGTAATGATACCAGATTACTTGCTACTAGCATGGCATGGTAAAGTGTCCTACCATGGAGGACGGAATAAGGCTGCTCTCCCCAGAAACCTTCTGCAAAGACTTTTAGAGTACCTCCAGGAGAGCTTAATGGAGATGTCCCTGGAAGATTTCTGCTCCATCCCCAGACACGTAAACATACTTTTCAAGTAGCAGTACTGGCTACGAATGCATCCCAAGTCCTCAGGGCTACTTAATCATTAAAAAACGCTTGTTTTTATAACATGTATTATATTTTAAAAGGTACACTCACCAGAGGTCCCTTCTCTGGCTTCATTGGGTTGGGAGGGTATTTCAGTCAGGGTGATAAAAAGATCCTGGCTGTCGGGGAAAATGGTGTGCTGTGTGCTCTCCCCAAGCTCGTCCTCCTCCTCATCTTCCCCGTCTGCAAAATCCTCAGCCATGGCGGAGAGTATCCCATCCTCGGAGTCCATGGACAGGGGTGGGGTAGTGGTGGCGGCCCCCCCCAGAATTGCGTGCAGCTCAGCGTAGAAGCGACATGTCTGGAGCTCTGTCCTGGAGCGTCCGTTTGATTCTTTGGTTTTCTGGTACGCTTGACTGAGCTCCTTAAGTTTCACGCGGCACTGTGTTACGTTCCTGATGTAGCCTCTGTCCCTCATGGCCTCTGAGATTTTTTTAAATGTTTTGGCATTTCGTCATTTCGAACGTAGTTCTGATAGCACGGATTCCTCTCCCCATACAGCGATCAGATCCAGTACCTCCCGTTCGGTCCATGCTGGAGCTCTTTTTCGATTCTGGGACTGCACGGTCACCTGTGCTGATGCGCTCGCCTGGCCAAACAGGAAATGAGATTCAAAAGTTCTTGGTGCTTTTCCTGGCCAGTGCATCCGAGTTCAGAGTGCTGTCCAGACAGAGTGCTGTCCAATACCTTTGAATTGCTTCCACACTAACCCTAATTCGAAACAGCAATGTCGATTTCAGCACTAATCCCCTCGTTCGGGAGGAGTACAGAAATCGGTTTTAAGAGCCCTTTATGTTGAAAAAATGGCTTTGTTGTGTGGATGGGTGCAGGGTTAATTCGGATTTAATGCTGCTAAATCTGACATAAACTCGTAGTGTAGACCAGGCCTAAGTAGAAAAGACAGAGGGTGAGAGAAAGGAAGTATTGTTATCCTCATTTTAGAGATGGGGAACTGGAATCAAGTTTTCAATTGGAAGACTAATGTTTTCATTTTATTATTTTATTTAATAAAGTGTGTAATACTGTTTAATACAGTTTTAATGCTATGCAAAACTGTTTTTTTAAAAAAGGGGTGGGGAGGCTAAATATCACCCAAGTGTCACAAATCTTTTTCTTCTCTTTAAGAAGATGACTTCTGGAGACTTCTGGATTTCCCACTTGTAGTGAGAAGTCTGTGGGCACTTATTTTGCTCAAGGCAGTGGGAAATGTGCTTTGGTTTTTTTTTAAATGTAAAAATAATTATTACATCTCTGATGAGTATTTGCTTTATTTTAATCATAAAAATGTGCTGTGAAGCTAGAAGTAGGGAAGTTAGTGCTGAAAGTGTTTGAAATATTTATCATCATGTGAGCTGCCTTAGACTGCTCAATTAGGTATTGTTTAATTAGGTATTCATTAGCCTCAGTGAACTCTTATCTGTTCATACCTGGACTCTGGACCTTATAAAATGGCTGTTGATGATTTCCTGCTCTATTCATTCCCTCTGAAGCACATGGCATTGGCCACTGTTGGAAGACAGGATACTGGGATAGATGGACCTTTGGTTTGACCCAGTATGGCCATTCTTATGATCTCCCTCAGCAGGCCAAGCAGATATCTGGGGTGACTCTACATGCCCCCCACGCATTGCCTATGGGGTTAATAAGTTACAGATTGTTGTAATAGGCCATAAATAGAGTATCTTTATTAAAACCTTGATTTTTAGTGTCTAGCAAGGTTATGAATTTAGAAGTATTGTGCAGGTTTCTTTTGAGGATGGGGACTGGTAGGTCAGATCTAGCGTGATAGCTCTTGAAAGTTTGTCTCTCAAGTTAGTCCAATAAAAGGTATTACCTTGTCCACCGTATCTCTCTTACTTAAAATGTGGGATTCTGCCCTTGCTAAACTTCAGAATGGTCTTCAGGAGTAGTTCTAAGTAAAACACATTGCAGTAATACAACATGTAGCCTATTGTGAGGACTGTATCAGAAAGGAAAGGGAGCAACCCAATCTCTTGGTCAGCCAAAGACAAAGAAATACTTTAGTTGCCACTGATACCTAAGAATCTAGACACATTCAGAAGTTTAATAACACTGGTATTGCAAAACACTTTCACAAACATTTGTCATAAACCCTCAATAAAAGGAGAATGCACAACTCTGGCTAGCTCCTCCAGTTCCTTCTACTAGTTAGCATCACATAAGGATTAAATTTAAGATACATGCCTAGATGAAAGCTACGTATATTGGATAACACACTCAGAAAGAGGAGACTATTAACTCTAGGCTTTCTTGAAGAGTCATAGAGCTGACTATCAATTTATTAATATTTTTGGCTGTGGCCAGAATCACCTCAGTATTTCCCTATAAAGGCGTGGGAAATTTCTGCATGCCCTCTTGTGGCCAGGTGTGGCACTGCAGGGGAGCCCCAGCTTATTTTTCTCAGTTAGGCATCATGAGAATCATTTTAGCAGAGCTGGGAAGGGAGAACCCAGTACATAACAATACAATAGCATGTCTTCTTTAATAAGGTTTCAGGACAGGAGCAATTACAACAAACAGCATGTAATGTTCTCACCTCAGGACCCTGGTTCAAAGCTTTCAAACTTAGTCATCAAAGTGTCTGAATCTGGTTAGACTAATCTCCTGGATGCTGGGAGAAAGAACCCTCTCCCTTGTTCAGATTCCTGTTTAAATAGCTCATCCTGAGGTTGGACAGGCCTCATTGATTACATACTAGACTGTCCTGGCTATAGGATCCAGCTTGTCCCTTAAAGAGATAGTATACTCCTAGGGAAGCTTATTGAACAGAAGAGGTGATAAGATGTGATGATTCTCAGGGCACCCAGGCCTGTTAGTCACCTTGTTACCCCTTCTCTCCAGTGTGAGGGAATCTTACTTGTGCTTACCTGGGTGTCAGCTCCCTGATACCACCAGCTTGTTAGCCATCCAAGCACTCTCCTTTGGACTCTGTCACCACTTACTTTGCCTTGCAGGTTAATAATAGGGGCATCCCTGGTGAAACATTCCCCTGTCTTGTCCACTTTTATCCACTGAACACTGACAGTAATACCCAGTCCTCTGTCCCCAAAATAACAATATGCACACCAGTTTGTACTATTCAACCCAGGATCAGCACCTTGCTTCATATCAAAGCTCTTAGGTATATTTATAGTGAAAAGAAGGATACGTTTATTACCAAAAATTCAAGATTAAAGTGATAGTGAGTAAGGGTATTAGAAACAAATGGTTAGATATAAAACAAAATTGCAAAATGCTTTCTAGAAACTAAACTTAACCTCCTGACTAAAGTAGTTTTATCTAACCTAAAGTCGTCTTCAGCTTTTCAGACAAACCTGGCTTAGATCCCATTTTCATAAATATAAACACACTGCCTGTTTACTTCCTAGGTATAGGTTGCAGGGGTGTCTTGTTTGCCTCACAGATATACCCCCAAATCTTACTGTGTTTGTACACAGGCAGGATAACCACTGGTGGTTTGTTTTTCCTGTGTGCTGCTTCCTTGTTGACTTCACATCTCTTACTAACTTCTGACTTTGTATGTAAATGGATATCATTGTTTGATCTTACAATGCTTAATTTACATTTTGACAGAGAGATGTACATTTCTGACATCCTGTTTGGAGAAAAACCTGTTTTGTACCCTGCCTTGATATAGACTTCAATATCATTTATTTAGTATATAAACATAATTCCTTACATAGTGTTTATGCGTACATTTCACAATTATATTAATGAGTAGTGTAATCCTGGCTTTGATGATGTACGTACCAGAATCAAGATATTCCTGTAACCCCCTTGCCAGGTGGCATTAAGAGGTTCTTGGATCACAGTGGGACACTATGAGGCCCTGTGTCTGAGGATAAATAGTGGTTCTGAAAAACAGCATGGTTTTTCTAAAACAACCATATCTGCCCTTACCAGGTGTGACAGGAAAGTGAACACCACCTCAACAGTCAGTGGTGTTAAGGGATGATCACTAAATAAATAACATGGACAAATAACATATTAAAAGGAGATCTACAACCAAAAATAACTGTGGTTTCTTTGTCAGACTGACAAAAATCTATAGGTATCCAGAATTGGCCAGTCACTCTTTTGTTCATAACTTTCCTCAAGAATAGGATGTTGGTGACAGGATCAAGATTGTAGCGTCAAGCTGTGATGACTTGAACATACCCTCAAACTGTGGTTTGTAGGTCTATTTGGCATCTTTCGTTCCTTAAGAGGCATTAATAATCCGCAATGATAATAGGCCTGGGGTTCTTTCTGTTGACAGTTTACCAGCCATGAAATGGAAGTGGGTTCGTTTAACAAGTAATTGAATAGATTTATCTAGAATGTGTGGGAGACTGGGTGAAACTTTATTCTGAAAAGACTACATATGTTCCCCCTCCTGTCTGGACGCTACACCTACAGCAAGAGACAAATTGCTCTCAGTCTGAATGATCGTAACAGTAAAGTAATTAGAAAAACCTTCACAGAGATAGCTGGCTCTGCTACTGAGTGAAGAGTGTAAGAGACAAGCAAATAAATGATTTATTCAGTGTTGTATGTTTGTGAAGGTGCAACAGAGGAAACCATATGTTTTCCTTAAGTTATTTTTGTTTGGGCCATCAAATTTAATTATATATTTGGTTCAACTTTCTAAGTTAGAAGCCATAAACAAAACATGGCATGGGGGGTGGTGGGAAAGGAAGGAACATGTTTCTGTATTAATAATGTGAATTAAACACAAACATAGTTTTATGCTTTTATTACCTGCAATGGCAAGAACTAAAAGACGTAGTGTATCACATTCAAAGAGATTAACTGTCTCCACACATTTTGGCTTCATTAACCACTTACAGGAGGCTAATTTTTTTAAAGTAGGGAATATGAGAAAAGGTAGGAAGTTCTGCGGGAGACATATTTGCTCCATTGTTTCATTTTAGTAGATGATACTATTACTGAGCTTTAATAATGTTGTACTGAATTATTAGAACTATACAGCTTGACAAAAATTTTGTTGCATCTTTAGCTGTAAATCAGTGCAAAGAAAAAATACTTGTTAGAGTACATGATAGAAATGAAAAATAAAAAGGTTAAAAATGACATTGTGTTACAAGACCTTCATGCTGACAAAAATAGAAATGGAAGAACAAATACATTCCTTATTTCTCACAAATTAAAGTGAGACTGTAACATTATTTTAATGTTATTTTTTCTCCTATTGCACGTCGAAAGATTTATTTGAAATTATAGAAGTTTCTTTCAAAAAAGATAATAAACTTTAATCATGACTACTGTATGCAAGTTAATGGCAAGAGTGTGGTTACTTTTACTATAAATTAGGGTATTTTAAAAATAAATGGTACGGGGAAGCTGGGGTCTGTTTTTGAAGAGACTATGAAATGAAAAAAGGCAAAACTTTCCCTGGGGATGGTTGGTTTCTGTGACTGTAATAACTTGCAGTTATTTTGTAACCTGCCAGATCAAATGTCCCAGAGCTGGGACAGTTCTTTCAGATCACATTATAGTTAAACCAGGCCTTCTCTTGAATTTGTATTTATGCTCAGGGTAGATGCGTGGAGGAATACTGGTAAAGGTATACTGAAATCTAATCCATTCTAGATGCAGAAGACATTGTTACACTACATTTTGCTGTATTGACACTTCAAATAATAATGATAATGCTGTACAAAATCAGTTGTACAGAAATCACATTGGGTAAATGTTTTAATAACAACAACACTTAGTAGGTCATTAGTAGCTGAAGATATTTTTTATTCTGTTAATTTTTCAGAAGAAATAAATAAAACTCAACATTAATTCAATTAATCAAATGTATAATGGGTTGAAGAAATAATCTTTATCTA
Source organism: Lepidochelys kempii (assembly GCF_965140285.1). Lineage (NCBI taxonomy): Eukaryota > Metazoa > Chordata > Testudines > Cheloniidae > Lepidochelys > Lepidochelys kempii. The sequence continues at coordinate 65,540,974 of NC_136382.1, forward strand.
GTAGAGTAGTAATTTGGAATAAAATATCCTAATAGAAGATAAATATAGAACCTTAAGGAAACTTAAATTGATTTTTCCCCACATTTTTTATTTTAAAATAATTGTAATTGAATGTAGTGCTAGTAAAAGGGACTGGATTTACAGCACTGTAGTTTCTTTATCCACAGAACATGTATAGCACATACAGTGGTTAGTGAAAGTTTTCTCCATATTGACAAGGTAGAGCAGGGAAGTGAGTCTCAGGCTAAATGAGAGCGGGTAAGGGAAAGTGGCACTATTACTGAATAGGATAAAGTAAAATATAATCTATGTGTCATAATTATTTGCATAATTATGAAGAAACATAATGCACATATTAGCAATTAAATAATTCTATAATTGCATTAGTGTCAAGTAGTGGGCACTTGACCAATTTCTAAATATGTAGATTATTTGATTACAGGCTACTAATTGCCATATCTGTACAGGGAAAAGAGCCAGGAAGACATACTGAACTGCTGATATTTAAACCAGAATTAAGGTCTCCAGGAAAACAGACACATTGTTCTTTAAGTAACATCTAATAGTCCTGATCTTCTGTTTCTAAATAAGAGTCCATATTCTTTGCTCTCACACTTTAACACAAACATTTGTGGGTTAGGGAGCAGGAGCCTGGAAGGGAAGCCACGTCTTTCTCCCCACCAAAATATAAGTGGCTATGTTGTACATAAGATGTAGCTGGATAAAGAAGAGATGCTGAAATATTTTTAACCTAAGAAACATTTATTCACTATGTCAGTTCTTTCCTCCATTCCTCTGTGCTAGTGCTAAAGTCTGAAAAAATAGGAAGCCTGCTGCTTTTGTGTGTTTATTCTTTCTTCTCTTTTACTGTTGTTAATATTTTATTTCATTCTTGGAGATCAAACATTGACAGTCATTATATCCCTAGGACTTTATTCTCTGTGTAAAATGGATCTTTTTTTCGCATTTATTTCAAAGCAAAGATGGTTAAACAAAATTTCATAAAAGTAATAGAATTCAAGCCCTTAACTTCAGTGGGGAATCCCAGAACGCATAAATTGGCACTTTCATTGAGCCTATTTGCTTCATTAAACATTTGTAGCATGCCTTCCTCTTCTGTCCTGCCACAGAGAAAATAAAGGACAATCATCATTATTGTTTCATCCACCAGGCAGCAAAAGATGCAAAAGATTTGTGAATCCAGCCTTTATATATAGGCTCCATCTGTCCCATGTCTTTTCCTTCCAGTTCGTTAGCCTCCGTGTATCTAGAAGCACATTTCTGTTTTCTTTCTTTCCTTCTTCCTTTAGTTCTCATTCCTGTTTTATTTTCTAGGGATAAGAAAGAAAAAACAAACATGGGGGGCGGGGCGGGGGGAAGAGGCTCACAAAAGGAGGACAAGGAAATAGATAACCAAGTATTCCCATGATCCTGGGGAAGAAAAGACAGGTGGAGAGAGTGTGTTGAAGACAGAGCAGAGAGTTATCCAACTAGGTATTTATTTGTTTATTTTTATGGTCCCATTGCCCTGATATCAGAGGTCAATACTGGAGTCCTCCACCTTTCACCAGGGTTCTTGAGGGAATGGGGCAACGCCTGAATGATTTCTCATTGTTGCCAATCTTGCCTTTCTCCTGGGTATTTGAGTGGTATGCTATCTCCTAACTGCAGTGAAAGAAGAAGTCCTGGGAAGACTAGCTCAGCTGGAATCTGGTGACATCAAACGCCTTGGCAAAATTGTCTGGCTCACCTTGACTGTATCTGCTAAGTTCACTTGGTTCAGCTGTTGAAACCCAACACCCTGTTCAGCTGTGTCTTCACTGAGTATTATAATGGAAGCTTGAAGGTACAACTTTCTCCCTTTCCCCCAGTTACTGAAAGAGCTGAGAAAAATTGGCCGAGACAGTGGTGGTGATATTGCTTGCTCTTGGGTGGACTCACCACTCATGTTTTTCTGGCTTGATGAGCATGATGATTAATCTCTCTATATGTATCCCAAAATACGAGATTGTCTTCCCTACAGCTTTGTTCTCTTCAGTTACCCAGTCACCTCAGGTAACTGTATTGAAGTTTATGGAATAGGGTTCCATAGAATGGGGTTTCTTGCTGAGATTGCTAAGTGCCTGGTGAATGGCATAAAATTCTCCACATTTTGTGTTTCACATCTTGGACAATATGAAGACATTTATTAGATAGTATAATTCAAGAATTAGATAGTATAATTCATTTTCTGATTCCTTCAGAATGTTTTTGACTTCCTCATAACAGTTTCCAAGGATTTGCACCTTTGCTGTATTCTTCGTCTTAGGTCTTGGGATATTGCTTTCCACCTCTACATTGGCTTTTCTGCTTTCAGTTATTTCAGAGGCCTTTACTTTGCTGTAATACGCTCCCCGGTAACTCTCTCTGTTACTTCACAATGGAAGCTTAATAGGAGCTGTCTTTCAAAGTAGCTTTTTTAGTTGTAATCACATCTGCTAGGCCAGATAATGAATGGAGTTCTCTTATTATTACTCCCATCTTCAGTTTTACACGTGAGGAAGGTGTTTTTTTGCTGTCTGCTGGACTTCATCCTGAAATTGAACATGGAGTTATGGCAACCAACTCATTGTCCTTCCCATTCTTTGCTCTTACCCAAGACAGAAAACTGCATTTGTTGGATGTGAAATCTATTATGTAGTGACATTTATGCCATTTGCAGGAATTTAGAAACCTTAAGTCTTTGTGTGTGTTTTGAGAGCTATCAAACAGAAAAGACTGCGACAAAAGCTGCAATTGCCAGGTATGTTAGAGTAAAATTACACAAGTATAAGTTGTAATTCCCAGAGGGTTTTGTGGACAATACCAAAGGAGCAGTGGAGGGAAAAGAAGATTAAGTAAAACTAAAATATGGATACACAATATAAGTCCTGTGATGGTGTGTCAGAACATTGTTGTAACCAGGGAATCCCACTGAGTTCAGTGTAGACCATTGCAACATGCTGCTAAAAACTCTGATTACAAAATGCTATTAAACTTGTACCTGTGTGCATAGACTTACTTTATACAAAACAGTATACAGTAATCCCTTTTAAAAGTATAATATATGGATGCAGATCGTGACAAAATATGTCACTAAATTGGAACACCAAATGTGACATAAGTAAATGTTAATGCCCAAGGGCAGTTCTGAGAACTGTGCAACTGTGTTGCATACATATGTCCTTCATTTTTTTTTCTTTGCACAGGAGGTGATTCAGAAAGATTGATTACTTCATGGAAAGCGTGGTGGCAAATTGTTCCAATGATGGCTCAGAAAAAAAACAAAATGCAGAAATATAATTTTATTACATAATGTATGGCTGTGCATTCATTGGTTTGCAATTACGGTGTATAGCATATTCTGAACTGCTGGCTGTCATGCGTATGAAACTTTCAAACCTGTTGCTTCATTTAGAATTATAAACCTGAGGAATTTTTTTTTGTATGAAAATCTTTGAATAATTAACATGATTGGATTATTCAAGATGACAGGGTGAACACAGGTTTCAGAGTAACAGCCGTGTTAGTCTGTATTCGCAAAAAGAAAAGGAGTACTTGTGGCACCTTAGAGACTAATTTGTTAGTCTCTAAGGTGCCACAAGTACTCCTTTTCTTTTTAGGGTGAACACAAACTCCTTTCAGGAAACACATTTAATATCTGTGCAAAATAATATTTTTGTACACAATACACAGATTATCCTAATTAGTAAGCCTAACTTTATTCTCACATATCTGTAAAGCTTTCTACAGGGACAGGATCTAGCCTCCATGATGATCACAAGCTCTTTGCATGAAATTTTGTATCTATAATTATTTTAATATTATGAAACTTGAAAAAAATGTTCACTTTTTTACAGCTAATGATTTTACATGAATTGCATACTGGTATCTAGTGGGGACTCTGTGGGAGGATGAACACGGAGGAGGTGGAGCTACTGAGTGACTCCAAGTATAGAAACTATGTAGCAGCGGTTGACAAAGCACTGAAGAACTTTGAATACTCCAGTGAATGGGCAGATTTGATATCAGCACTTGGAAAGTTAAACAAGGTATGACAGTAGCACACTTCAGAAGAGGCAGCAGATGTATGGGAGAATAACATAACATAAAAAGATAAGGGTTTAACAGTCTAAAACCTAAACTATTATTAAACTGTTGGAAAAATAGCTTAGCAGGTTAACCTCCACATAAGTTAAATTGCTCAATGAACAGAAATTTCGGAGGCGCTAACAAGCTCTTTGATGATGGACACCGCTTTTTCTTATTTTTTTCCGGACTCCTGTTTGTTTCTTCTTTCTTCCTTCCTGAGATCACGCCTGTAGTTCCCCCACCACCTCCACAATTCCTCTAATTATAAAGAGGAAGCTATAGTACACTAGGGAGGGATCTTTCTGTCCATACCCCAGATATGCTTGCCTTTATGCTGACCTCTCTCATGCTTCCAACCAGACAAGATGGTCCCTCGCTCCACACGGTAGTCCCATTTGGTTCTCTGCCTGTTATTCTTCCACACATACTTGTCCCCTTCCATCTTGGCTGTACTGATCAAGTCTGGAAGGAATTTACAAAGTATGTGTTTGTTAAACCAATTGTGTAACAATTCATCCCAAATAAAACAGCTAAAGACATAATCCTTGCCAAAACCAACAGATTGAAACAAATTTGAAGTCTCTAGTACAAGCATTTTTGGTGCACTCATGAACCAAAAAATGTTAGGAAAAACCCAGTTCAGTTTCTGAATCATAATATTTCCAAAAGTCTTTTCCAATTTGCTCCAAATTTTAACTACAAAATCACAAATTTTACCATGGGCTAAGATCAGGTATATGAAATTCCATGGCAAGGGGTAGGATAGTGCAGCTAGAAATTGGGTTTATAATGGGAAGATAGGTTCAGTCCAATTAGTAGTTCATTTTCAGTAGGCTATACATATAATTTAAATCCCTTGAAATAATTTAGTATGGGGTATGAAATATTTTGTAATTTTCAACTGATTTATATATATAAAGCTTACAGCAAAAGATGTAATTTTTGTTGCTTACTCTGAGGGTAATCTGGGACCAGAAAACTGGATAAGAAATTTTTATCCATATTTCTAATGGTTTTCAGTGGAAACTATTACTATGATCAATGAGAAAGAGAAAGCACCGCATTTTTTACAGGAGTACACTGAAAATCCTTCATTCCCTTTCTCTTTTGTTAAACGTGGTGTAGCTTTGTTTATATTTAATCCCAACACTTCTAAACTTTTTAGCAGAATTAATAATTTACTCTAATTTACATTATTGGACCAACCCTATATTTCTCATGCCCAGAACTACCAGTAAGAGTTATGGATGAGGCCAGGATACAGGACTGGACTCTGAACATTGTTACTGCTTTGTCGATTTGTCAGCAAGATAAAAATATGTAATAACTCAGTGTACTTCTGTGGCACTGCACAAACATAGGCCCGGATCCTGCAAGAAGCTCCATGTGAGCAGCCCCTTGTGTGCTCCCATGGAGCCTCATTGAACACTGTTGGGTCCCTTGTGTGCCCACAAGTCAGCCCCTGTGGAACTCCATAAAGGACTGGAGCCTCAAACTAACTGGTCTGAAGCACTTTTATTTTGCTCATTATGTCCTGTGGAATATTGAAAATTTGGGAGTACTGGTGCGGTTGATGAGGACTACAGAGTAGTCAATTTGTATAAAAAAAGCTTTAACTTTATTTTTTAATGTTGGTTATGGTATTCTCAGTACATTCTTACACTAAATAATGATGCATTATTAACAGAAACACCCAAAAATTCAAATGCAATTCTAAATTCCAATATCAAAGGTAACCGTGAATTCATTTATTTCAGTTCTACAGTTTTTTGTTTTGCACACTGCATCAATCTATGCTTCTTAAACAGCAGCTGTTGATTTTTGCCTGGAATAATTTTTACAGGGGTCACAAACCGTCCTTTTTCTGGTGAGTTTCTTCTGGCAATCTGTATAGGCAGCTGGAGAGTTTTAATTTCTGTCTCGAAATACCACGGTGATAAATAGTGCCACAAAAACATGAATAAAATAGAATAGACAGACTTTAACTGTGGGCCCTGATGTAAGTGAAATTGCACAGATTTACTCAATTTCACTTATGACAGGCATAGAGTAGGCCTCAGGGTAGAAGACAGTAGAACAGTTTATTAAAATTGAAATGTGGGACAGTTTTGTTTGTTTGGGTCATGGAAATATATTATTACGCCCAAGTGGGATATTTTTAATTGATTTAAATTTTTCTTGACAGGTTTTACAAAACAATGCAAAGTACCAAGTAGTACCTAAAAAGCTGACCATAGGCAAGCGTCTAGCGCAATGCCTTCATCCAGCCTTGCCAGGTGGGGTTCATCGGAAGGCACTTGAAACCTATGAGATTATCTTCAAAATCATTGGACCCAAGCGTCTGGCTAAAGATCTTTTCCTGTACAGGTAAAAATAGTTAAAATGTCATTAACTTTCAGATTTTTAGTTCATTTAATGTAGTTTAGAAGACTTTTTCAGTTTCATTTTTTAAACATGTTTTTAAAGAGTCTATTCTGATGGACAATATATGCTAGAGCAAAATAAGCCCTTTAGCTGCAGCATCTTGCAATATGACAAGTTACAGGCTGATGATCAACCCAGTATCCTGTAATCTAACCAAAAACACCACTGCTGATGCTCGGTGTAGGAAGACAGGCTCCAAGGTGCCAAGCATCTCCATTAAAGGTGGCCTCAGCCATCTAAGGATCAAGTCCTTGAAGGACAAGCAGTGGCTTTTAGACAGAAGTATTATCTGGAGTCCAAGACAAGAGGGTATTTGAGAAACAACGAGATACTCTTTGGTTGTTGAGAGTGACATGGCACTTTGTATATATTTGAGGAAAGAAAAAATAAATTTCTTCAGGCAACTTCATATTTTTAAAATATTTTCATTTCTATCATGTACGAATAACAGTTTCCACAAAGTTTTCTTTTCATTAGGGATTGTTAGGTGTTCTCTGAGCCTCTTACATCAGTGTGACTCCAAGCATAATTTTTCCTAACATATACTGATTATTTATTTATTCAGGGTCTGATCTATAACATCAATGGGTTTTTGAATTAGGCCCACAATGATTCTGAAAAATAAAATTGTGTTCAGAATTCTTCTGTTTTTTACAGTTTGGTAGTAATTTATGAGATTTGGCAGAGACAGTGAAGATGTATTTTTGTTAGTTAGAAAGCCTCTCTTTTGTTCATCAGATTTAAAACTGACTTCTGTTTTCCTGAAATAGCTATAGAAGCAGCAATTGCACATAGCAAATGTAGAAAATCACATAAAGACACTGAGTTATAGAAAGATCAGATAAAAGAACATTCTGTGCTGTTAAAGGGATCAACCCAGTGAAAAGATTATTTTTTTATATGTAATCCCAGTTTTTGATCATTTGGAGAACAGTCATAATCCGGGAATGAACCATAGCATTAGTAGTCTGCCTTGTGTTTGGCTCTGTTTAGTTAGATTTTATTGTTTTGGAATGGGGGTATGGAGAACGGGTATTAGTTTATCACCCTCAAAATGGGGAAAAAACCCTCATAATGAGAGTAATCTATTGTTCATTTACATTTATTCAATGCTTTTTGTTCTTATGCTTATAAAATTAAACTTTCCTTTAACCCTTTTTAACATTCATACATGAGTAATGGGGCTATTGCTAGTTTGAGGACTCATTTGTGGGCTGAATATCTGCAATCAATGGATACTGTGTTTGTTTTAAAAATAATTTTGTGTGATATTCGTATATTTATTTTGTTTGTCCTGTATCTTATTTTTGTAAAGTTCAAGATCATAGTTCTTATTATAGGGAAATAATTTTCTGTACTTTTTAATTTCTTCAAATTAAAAACATTAGTTCCCATTATGCCATGTTTACACTTCTGTGTTTTCCTTATAAACTTGAAGATGCTTTACTTGTGTTTTTTTCATTTGATAATTCTTTTTCTAGTATCCTGCATTTAAGATTTAATTTTCCAGAGGTGGATCAGTTAAAATGATAGATTTTTCCCCCCAGTCTTACTAAAGTAGTTCAGTTTCATCTTGTTATATAGTTGTTACAAGTCACATGCTATTCTGTATCTCCCTTTCTTGATAAGACTGCATCAAGTCAACTAGGGGCCTCACTGTACCAGTCTATTAACCTGGGACGTGCTCATCACCATAGTGGCTCTGTGCCAATACAAAACACTAAGATAAAAATATATTCTTGTGACAATGCTGAGCACTGCTATAACTGTTTTGTGTGACCTAGTTTAGGGGTGTCACATAAATAGCTTCCTGAAACAGTATTATTGTATTTTATTATTTACAGTTCTGGGCTATTTCCTCTTCTTGCCAATGCTGCTATGTCTGTCAAACCAGCATTACTCAGCCTGTATGAGATTTATTACCTTCCTTTGGGAAAAACATTAAAACCTGGTCTGCAAGGATTGCTAACTGGGATTCTGCCTGGTTTAGAGGAGGGATCAGAGTACTATGAGAGGTGAGGATATTATATACTAATATATTTGTACTACTTAAATATTGGCTTTTAATTTTATGAAGTGTTGAGTTTTGCTGATATGTTAAAAAAATTAGATATTTAAGTAACAGGTTTTATCCAGAAAATGATGTAATCAGAGATAAACATTAAGATGATATTTTTTTAAAAGTTCCGAATATTATGCAAGAAGAAAGAGAAACTACTAATTAATGGCATATATTCAAAGTAAATCAAATCAGGTCGGTCCCAAATTGAACTCATTTTACAGTTTTAGAGATATGTAATTGTCATAAATATAAAGGGAAGAGAACCACCTTTCTGTATACGGAACTATAAAATCCCTCCTGGCCAGAGGCAAAACCCTTTCAAGAAGCTAAGATAACCTCACTGGCACCTAACCAAAATGATCAGTGAGGAGACCAGATACTTTCAAAGCTGGGGGGCGGGGAGGAAACAAAGGGTCTGTCTGTCTGTGTGATGCTTTTGCCGGGAACAGATCAGGAATGCTCTTCATAACTCCTTAAGTTGGTAAGTAATCTAGCTAGAAATGCGTTAGATTTCCTTTTGTTTAATGGCTGGTAAAATAGCTGTGCTGAATGGAATGTATATTCCTGTTTTTGTGTCATTTTGTAACTTAAGGTTGTGCCTAGAGAGATTCTCTGTGTTTTGAATCTGATTACCCTGTAAGGTATTTACCATTCTGATTTTACATAGGTGATTCTTTTACTTTTTCTTTAATTAAAATTCTTCTTTTAAGAACCTGATTGCTTTTTCATTGTTCTTAAGATCCAAGGGTTTGGGTCTGTGTTCACCTATGCAAATTGGTGAGGATTTTTATCAAGCCTTCCCCAGGAAAGGGGGTGAAGGGCTTGGGGGGATATTTTGGGGGGAAGATGTCTCCAAGCTCTTTCCCTGTTCTTTGTTTAACACGCTTGGTGGTGGCCGCATAGGGTTCAAGGACAGGGCAAAGTTTATACCTTGAGGAAGTTTTTAACCTAAGATGGTAAGAATAAGTTTAGGGGGTCTTTCATGCAGGTCCCCACATCTGTACCCTAGAGTTCAGAGTGGGGAAGGAACCTTGACAGTAATACACTAGAAAATGTATTTCTTCCATTTTAGTAGGTCCCCCCCATGATTGTTTTACCATTTACAAACTTTGAAAACAAATAGGTGTAACACTTAATCTTGGTCCAGAATATAAATCTAAATTAAGTGCAAGGTATAGTAGTCAAGAGCAGTAGGACCTTCTCTTCAGTTTACACACTAAAATTCCTATAATAGTATTGACCTTTCTGAGTGCAATGTATATGTGTGAATACAAGTTTGCAGCAGTCAGGCCAGGGAACGGCAGCTCTTTCTATCTGGGGAGTTCCAGCCACAAACAGGAGGCGAGGAGTGTTGTGATATTGTTGACAAGCACTGTAGACCATGTGCAGCTAATGGTGGGATCTTGTCCCTATGGAGGATGAGAGCACACTTAGTCTTTGGAAAAAGTTCTCTAGTTTTTTCAGGCTAAACTCCAAAGCAAGTATTATAGACTCTCCAAGTAGGGAGCTATTAATATGCAGTTTACATATTCTTCATATTTCAAGTCCCAAAACTGTAAAACTCTTAATTTTCACAGTTTGAGTCCAGTAAGAGCAATGGCTCCTATCTGTTTCTTTGACATGTATATATGTTGAATTACAAAAGTTGGTGGGGAAAAAATAGCACAAAAATGTAGATTGTCATAAGAAAAATAGAGAACGGTTTATTTTTTTCTTCCAAAACAACTTTGTATTGTGGTCATGATTTCTGCAAATGACAAGGCATGCTAGGGTGTATCTACAATGTAATGAGACACCCGCGGCTGCCCCGTGCAAGCTGACTCAGGCTCTTGGCAGAAGGATGCTGGAACAATTTTTATAGTAGGGATGCTGAGAGCCATTGAACCAAACTGTAAACCCTGCATATAATGGAAACCACTTCAAGACAGGGGTGCGGTAGCACCCCCAGCAGCCCTAGTTCCAGCACCTGTGTGTCCAGGATTGTCCTGGAGTCTCCAGAAATTAAAGATTAATCTTTAATTAAAGATTATGTCATGTGATGAAACTTCCAGGTATACATCCAACCAAAATTGGCAACCCTAGCTCGTGGGTCTCGGGCTAAGGGGCTGTTTAATTGTACTATAGATGTTTGGGCTTGGCCTGCAGCCTGAGCCCCAGGAACCTCCCACTCCCAAGGTCCTAGAGCCTGGGCTCCAGCCTGAGGCCCCAGTGTCTGTACTGCAGTTAAACAGCCCTTAGCCTGAGCCCCTTAAGACCAAGTCAACTAGCACGGGCCAGCTGTATTTTTAAGTGCAGTGTAGACATACCGATGGTGTAATACTTCAATGTCCGCCCTGATCAAGTATTTTGTGCTGCGATTCAAGTCCATACTATAGAAACAAGCTTCTCTATGATAAAAATTTAGGTTCAGCTTTTAAATAGGGTCAAGCTGATCTTCGCCTGTGTAAAAAAGTAGTCGTTCATGGAATGTACTTCATAAGTACTTTTGTCCACATAGAAATTGTGAAGGATGTATCTTGCTTTGTATTTTCTTTTTTAAATTTTGTATTAAAATCAGTGCCAGACACATCTCTCTTTCAGTGTTAATTTATTTTTCTATTGCCAGTGGGTAATGCTGATATTCCCTATAGATTGTGATATTCTTGGAGGTCTCATAAGATAATATATATTATAGTGCATTGCTTTCTGCAGCAAAAAATCTCTGTCTGCTGTATTTCGCTAAATATTGAACTTTACATTGATCGCTGCTTGTGTACATACAGCCTGATTTCATGTTTTGTAAAGCAGAAAATGTTTAGTTTCCAAAGGTCTGAGCTAATGCACCCTCTCTGTTCCATTGACCTCTTTTGTCACTTGTGCTGTAGAACCAACACACTGTTGGAGAAGGTTGCTGGTGCAGTCGACCAATCAGCATTCTACAGTGCCCTTTGGGGTAGTCTTCTTACCAGTCCTGCGGTTCGGTTACCTGGAATCACATATGTCCTCTCCCATCTAAACAGAAAGCTTTCAATGGAAGATCAGCTCTATATAATTGGCAGTGACATTGAGTTAATGGTAATATGTTCATTCGTTAGTGTAACTCTCATTTATATAACTGTACAGCTTCCAGGGGTTTTCTGATGTCTTCTCAGTCTTTGAAAATAATCTTTATAGAAATAAATAAATACATTGTGTCTATTTTTAGCACTAGTTAGACTTAGGGCGACCAGATAGCAACTGTGGAAAAAAAGGGACGGGCGTGGGGGTAATAGGTGCCTATATAGGAAAAAGTCCCCAAAACCAGGACTGTCCCTTTAAAAACGGGACATCTGGTCACCCTAGTTAGACTGATATAGTATGCATGTTAGATGAAATTTCATAATTTAGATTTTAAAAATTGCTTAGTGTTTTTAAATTGGCCATTCATTACACTTTTCAATAAAAGTAGCAAATTTCATGTTGCTTCTTGAAAAATGTGTAGTGAATTACTTTGCTGATTAAACTAAATCAAGCCATGCATATATTAAGCAAAGCTTAAATGCTTTCTGTGGTTAGTAGAAATTGTGCCAATTATATCTTTCTTCCATGTTTTCATAATTTCATTTTTTATGTGTGTACATTGTTTACATTATATCTAATTTTGAACCAGGTTATTTTGATTTATAAAATATTCAGTATATTTAATAAGAGGACTGTACAGATATCTGTTTTGAGGGGTGTATGTACATATTCTTTGAAATATAATAAATTATGATATTTTAATTACAAGTCTGTTTTTAATGGCAATGTTGTTTCAGGTGGAAGCAGTAAGCACATCAGTGCAGGATTCCAGTGTATTAGTACAAAGGAGCACATTAGACCTTATACTCTTCTGCTTTCCATTCCATATGAGTCAGGTAAAATTTTAATATAAAATAAAGAAATATATATCCACATACTCTTGCATGTATAGATTGTTTTGCAATCAAGTGATGATATTAAGTCAATCTTTATTAATGGCTTTCTCCAAAATCAGAATAAATAGAATCCTCTATAAGAGAATCTCTCTCAAGTAGCTTGTGTGTTGGCATACAATGATCCTTGTCTTAGTCTCATTGTGTTTAATATGTTGACATTTTACTGAATACAGACGGAATATAAGAGAAAACATTATTTACAGAAACTTTTTTTTATGGTTAGAGATGGGATCTGCTCTATTAGATATTTCCCCGCACAATTCCTAATTGAGTAGAAAACAAGTTATGTACTCATTTGTGAGTTTTCAGGTCGTCAGTATTGGAGAACTAAAAATGAATAGTTAGGGTATGTCTACACTACGAAATCAGGTCGAATTTATAGAAGTCGGTTTTTTAGAAATCGGTTTTATATATTCGAGTGTGTGTCTCCCCACAGAAGATGCTCTAAGTGCATTAAGTGCATTAACTCGGCGGAGTGCTTCCACAGTACTGAGGCTAGAGTCGACTTCCGGAGTGTTGCACTGTGGGTAGCTATCCCACGGTTCCCGCAGTCTCCGCTGCCTATTGGAATTCTGGGTTGAGATCCCAATGCCTGATGGGGCTAAAACACTGCTGCGGGTGGTTCTGGGTACATATCGTCAGGCCCCCGTTCCCTCCCTCCCTCCGTGAAAGCAAGGGCAGACAATCGTTTCGCACCTTTTTTCCTGAGTTACCTGTGCAGACGCCATACCATAGCAAGCATGGAGCCCGCTCAGGTAAACGTCACCGTATGTTGCCTGGGTGCTGGCAGGCGCGGTAGTGCATTGCTACACAGTAGCAGCAACCCATTGCCTTGTGGCAGCAGACGGTGCAATAGGACCGGTAGCCGTCATCATCATGTCCGAGGTGCTCCTGGCCACGTCGGCCGGGAGCGCCTGGACAGACATGGGCGTAGGGACTAAATTTGGAGTGACTTGATCAAGTCATTCTCTTTAGTCCTGCAGTCAGTCCTATTGAACCATCTTATGATGAGCAGGCAGGCGATATGGATTGCTAGCAGTCGTATTGTACCATCTTCTGCCAGGCAGGCAAGAGATGAGGGTGGCTAGCAGTCGTATTGTACCATCTTCTGCCAAGCAGCCCTGAGATGTGGATGGCATGCAGTCCTTCTGCACTGTCTGCTGCCAGCCAAAGGTGTAAAAGATAGATGGAGTGTATCAAAACAAGAAATAGACCAGATTTGTTTTGTACTCATTTGCTTCCCCCCCCCCCCGTCTAGGGGACTCATTCCTCTAGGTCACACTGCAGTCACTCACAGGGAAGGTGCAGCGAGGTAAATCTAGCCATGTATCAATCAGAGGCCAGACTAACCTCCTTGTTCCAATAAGAACAATAACTTAGGTGCACCATTTCTTATTGGAACCCTCTGTGAAGTCCTGCGTGAAATACTCCTTGATGTAAAGCCACCCCCTTTGTTGATTTTAGCTCCCTGAAGCCAGCCCTGTAAGCCGTGTCGTCAGTAGCCCCTCCCTCCATCAGAGCAACGGCAGACAATCGTTCTGCGACTTTTTTCTGAGCGGACGCCATACCAAGGCAAGCATGGAGGCCGCTCAGCTCACTTTGGCAATTAGGAGCACATTAAACACCACACGCATTATCCAGCAGTATATGCAGTGCCAGAACCTGGCAGAGCGATATCGGGCGAGTAGGCGACGTCAGTGTGGTCGCGTGAGTGATCAGGACATGGACACAGATTTCTCTGAAAGCATGGGCCCTGCCAAAGCATGCATCATGGTGCTAATGGGGCAGGTTCATACTGTGGAACGCTGATTCTGGGCTCGGGAAACAAGCACAGACTGGTGGGACCGCATAGTGTTGTGGGTTTGGGACGATTCCCAGTGGCTGCGAAACTTTTGCATGCGTAAGGGCACTTTCATGGAACTTTGTGACTTGCTTTCCCCTGCCCTGAAGCGCATGAATACCAAAATGAGAGCAGCCCTCACAGTTGAGAAGCGAGTGGCAATAGCCCTGTGGAAGCTTGCAACGTCAGACAGCTACCGGTCAGCTGGGAATCAATTTGGAGTGGGCAAATCAACTGTGGGGGCTGCTGTGATGCAAGTAGCCCACGCAATCAAAGATCTGCTGATATCAAGGATAGTGACCCTGGGAAATGTGCAGGTCACAGTGGATGGCTTTGCTGCAATGGGATTCCCTAACTGTGGTGGGGCCATAGACGGAACCCATATCCCTATCTTGGCACCGGAGCACCAAGCCGGCGAGTACATAAACCACAAGGGGTACTTTTCAATAGTGCTGCAAGCTCTGGTGGATCACAAGGGACGTTTCACCAGCATCAGCGTGGGATGGCCGGGAAAGGTACATGACGCTCGCATCTTCAGGAACTCTGGTCTATTTCAAAAGCTGCAGGAAGGGACTTTATTCCCAGACCAGAAAATAACCGTTGGGGATGTTGAAATGCCTATAGTTATCCTTGGGGACCCAGCCTACCCCTTAATGCCATGGCTCATGAAGCCGTACACAGGCACCCTGGACAGTAGTCAGGAGCTGTTCAACTACAGGCTGAGCAAGTGCAGAATGGTGGTAGAATGTGCATTTGGATGTTTAAAGGTGCGCTGGCGCAGTTTACTGACTCGCTTAGACCTCAGAGAAACCAATATTCCCACTGTTATTACTGCTTGCTGTGCGCTCCACAATATCTGTGAGAGTAAGGGGGAGACGTTTATGGCAGGGTGGGAGGTTGAGGCAAATCGCCTGGCTGCTGGTTATGCGCAGCCAGATACCCAGGCGGTTAGAAGAGCACAGGAGGGCGCGGTACGCATCAGAGAAGCTTTGAAAACCAGTTTCATGACTGGCCAGGCTACGGTGTGAAAATTCTCTTTGTATCTCCTTGATGAAACCCCCCGCCCCTTTGTTCACTCTACTTCCCTGTAAGCTAACCACCCGCCCCTCCTCCCTTCAATCACCGCTTGCAGAGGCAATAAAGTCATTGTTGCTTCACATTCATGCATTCTTTATTCATTCATCACACAAATAGGGGGATGACTACCAAGGTAGCCCAGGAGGGGTGGTGGAGGAGGGAAGGAAAATGCCACACAGCACTTTAAAAGTTTACAACTTTAAAATTTATAGAATGCCAACCTTCTTTTTTTGGGGCAATCCTCTGTGGTGGAGTGGCTGGTTGGCCGGTGGCCCCCCCCCCCACCACGTTCTTGGGCGTCTGGGTGTGGAGGCTATGGAACTTGGGGAGGAGGGCAGTTGGTTACACACGGGCTGTAGTGGCAGTCTGTGCTCCAGCTGCCTTTGCTGCAGCTCAACCATACACTGGAGCATACTGGTTTGATCCTCCAGCAGCCTCAGCATTGAATCCTGCCTCCTCTCATCACACTGCCGCCACATTTGAGCTTCAGCCCGTCTTCAGCCCGCCACCTCTCCTCCCGATCATTTTGTGCTTTCCTGCACTCTGACATTATTTGGCTCCACACATTTGTCCGTGCTCTGTCAGTGTGGGAGGACAGCATGAGCTCAGAGAACATTTCATCACGAGTGTTTTTTTTTGTTCTTTCTAATCTTCACTAGCTTCTGGGAAGGAGAAGCTCCTGTGATCATTGAAACGCATGCAGCTGGTGGAGAAAAAAAAAGGGACAGCGGTATTTAAAAAGACACATTTTATAAAACAGTGGCTACAGTCTTTCAGGGTAAACCTTGCTGTTAACATTACATACATAGCACATGTGCTTTCGTTACAAGGTCGCATTTTGCCTCCCCCCACCGTGTGGCTACCCCCTCAACCCTCCCCCCTCCCCGTGGCTAACAGTGGGGAACATTTCTGTTCAGCCGCAGGCAAACAGCCCAGCAGGAACGGGCTCCTCTGAGTGTCCCCTGAAGAAAAGCACCCTATTTCAACCAGGTGACCATGAATGATATCTCACTCTCCTGAGGATAACACAGAGAGATAAAGAACGGATGTTGTTTGAACGCCAGCAAACATACACTGCAATGCTTTGTTGTACAATGATTCCCGAGTATGTGTTACTGGCCTGGAGTGGTAAAGTGTCCTACCATGAAGGACACAATAATGCTGCCCTCCCCAGAAACCTTTTGCAAAGGCTTTGGGAGTACATCCAGGAGAGCCGCGAATGCCAGGGCAAATTAATCCTTTCACATGCTTGGTTTTAAACCATGTATAGTATTTTAAAAGGTACACTCACTGGAGGTCCCTTCTCCGCCTGGCGGGTCCAGGAGGCAGCCTTGGGTGGGTTCGGTGGGTACTGGCTCCAGGTCCAGGGTGAGAAACTGGCTGTCGGGAAAACTGGTTTCTCCGCTTTCTTGCTGTGAGCTATCTACAACCTCATCATCATCATCTTCTTCATCCCCAAAACCTGCTTCCATGTTGCCTCCATCTCCATTGAAGGAGTCAAACAACATGGCTGGGGTGCAGCTCATCATAGAAGCTGCATGTTCGGGGCTCTGACCCGGAGCGGCCGTTCACCCCTCTGGTTTTCTGGTAGGCTTGCCTCAGCTCCTTAAGTTTCACGCGGCACTGCTTCGGATCCCTGTTATGGCCTCTGTCCTTCATGCCCTGGGAGATTTTGACAAAGGTTTTGGCATTTCGAAAACTGGAACGGAGTTCTGATAGCGCGGATTCCTCTCCCTATACAGCGATCAGATCCCGTACCTCCCGTTCAGTCCATGCTGGAGCTCTTTTGCGATTCTGGGACTCCATCATGGTCACCTCTGCTGATGAGTTCTGCATGGTCACCAGCAGCTTGCCACACTGGCCAAACAGGAAATGAGATTCAAAAGTTCGCAGTTCTTTTCCTGTCTACCTGGCCAGTGCATCTGAGTTGAGAGTGCTGTCCAGTGCGGTCACAATGGAGCACTCTGGGATAGCTCCCGGAGGCCAATACCGTGAAATTGCGTCCACAGTACCCCAAATTCGACCCGGCAAGGCCGATTTAAGCGCTAATCCACTTGTCAGGGGTGGAGTACGGAAATCAATTTTAAGAGCCCTTTAAGTCAAAATAAAGGGCTTCATCATGTGGATGGGTGCAGGTTTACATCCATTTAACGCTGCTAAATTAGACCTAAAGTCCTAGTGTAGACCAGGGCTTAGGCATCCTAAGGAGTTTAATGGGAAGGAACTTTTCACTTTCTAGATCACTTGTAAACTGCAGCCCAGTTCAGTAGTGACTGAAATTTAGTGCTTGCTGGCAGTTGTAAAATGATTTTGTGGGAGCAATTCCATTCCTAGAGGATAGTTGCTTTGTTTTGTTTTTAATAAAAATACCTTCCTATTGGCTCCTGATGACCACTTTAAGGGAAATAAGTGATTGAGCATGCATGGAGACAGAACTACTCCCTCACTCCTAGTGGTGGTCCTTCCACTTCAGGGTTTAGATAGCACTGCAGCTGGGTAAAAGTTTTTTGATTCATAGATTTGTTTTTGGAAATAAGCATTTTTTTCGTGCTCTAAAATTATGTGCAATTTTGGGTCTAAATTTGGGAAAAATGTAAAAATGTGAGAACTATGTGTTTTGACTTTTCTTTTCAAAATGGTGTTTGAAATTCTAATATGGCCAATTTTTAAGATAAAATATTCCCAAAAAGGGTAAAAAAAACCCCACTTGAAAACAGCCAAATCGAAATGAAAAAAATAAAAAACATTTAATTTTGAGTTGACTGAAACAAGTTGATTAACTTGGAACAAATTGAAAAAGCAAAACACTTGATTTTGAATTGACCTGAAACATTTTGGTTGATTGGAACCCAAATTTTATGTGTCAGAGGTATCCATGTAGTACCTTTCTTGAGAACTAAAATTCACATAAGTTAGGGCTTTTTAAATACTAATCAATGAGGAGAAAATTATTTAAGACTGTGTCTGCTGGGGATTTTTTTGTTGCATTTTAATCAGTTTGCTTCCAGGACTTTCGCTTGATAATCAAAGTGAAATGCATTGTAGCACGGTGATGGACTGTTAATAGAGGCAGCAATGTGCTACTATGGTTGCAGTGTCATACAGCATTCTAACAGGTGGCTGTTCCAAATAGTAATCTCACTTTTTGATGTCCTAAGACTCAGAACTTTGTGCTACTTCATTGCTATGAATTCAGAGGTTTCAGGAAATTAAATAATTTTTATTCAGTGAATACTTATCCATTAGCCAGCTACAGATGTCCCTTTCTGTGGTTAAACTACAGTAATGTTCCTAATTTCTTCAGGCAACGCGCCCAGACATGATCAGAATTTTGTCAGCAGCCCTTCATGTAGTACTACGCAGAGATATGTCACTCAACCGAAGGCTTTATGCATGGCTTCTAGGTAAGTTTGTACTGAATTTGATAATTATCTGTTTAATGGCAGAGAAAGGAATTTTGTAAAAATAATACTGGTAATGGTGAAATCTTATGTATGTGACTTGATAAATAGAAATCAGTGTTTATTATGTTCATGCTATAGTTATGAGTACAACACAGTTGCCACCAATGTATTAGACAATACAAAGAAAGTTGTGTGTACCAGATTTTGATTTTATCAAAAGTGACTTATAAGAAAACTGTTACCTTTTCGTCAGCACAGCCATGTGAAAAAGCCCATGATAACAATATTCCTTGCTATATATAAATTATTTATATATTTTCTTACAGTGTAGGACCCATAGACCCTAATCAGCAATGGGGCCCATTGTGCCGGAGCTGTACATGTTAAAACACAGTCCCTGCCCCAGAGAGCTAACAGTCTAAATTAAGACAAGACATGAGTCAGTGTAACTTACATTTGAAGTAGGAAGGGGTAAGGAGAATGAAGGGAACAATGATACATTGAAATATATTTGAAAGTAAAATTTTATATTAACTCCCTGATTCCACAAACACTGATATATGTGCTTAACTTTAGGTATGTAAATGTATACAGTATTGTGGCCTAAATTAGCATTTCTTAACCTATTTTGGGCGTCTGCCATGTCACTAAAAATGTCTCCACTGGTGAAAATAGTGGATGCTTAGCATCACATTATATAATAGTTTTCATCTTGATATAATGCCAGTTGGTCAGAAAAAGAATTAATGAAGAGCTATAGAAATTGTCTGTTCTAATCAGTTTAAAAAATCTTTGAATATCAAACAAATATCTACTCATGATAGAAATTGGTTTATCTTCTTTTTTTTTAAATACTGCTGATGAAACTCATGTCATGTTCTGCCAAATGGGTTCATTCGGAAGGAGGATCAAAAATTCCAACTTCAATTAAACACTTTATTTCCTACCTATTTCACAGTTCAAAGCCTCTTTTTATGAGCTGCTACTTGTCTTTTTCAGGAAGACAGGGAGACACATTTATATAGGTAGATCATTTCTCTAATTTTTCCAAATAAAAGGAAATTGCATTTAATAAATTAAAAAACAAAAACAAATTAAGGTTGAATCTAAGTAACTAACTTTTTTTCTATAAAACAGAACTTGAAACTTCTACAAAGAATGTTGAGAACAACATTTGATGCATCTTTCTGTAACTCATGGTGTAACTTCACACTGTTTTCTTAAAATTATGGACAGCAGATTCCACAGCTATTCCATCTGTGCAATTTCCACTGATGTCAGTGTGATTTCAGTAAATGGAGTGGCTGCATAGATCAGCATGTACAAGTGTTGCAGCATTAGCACACAAATAGGCATGTCCTATATTCTGTACAATTATATAATCTCTGTTTTCCATTTAATTGATCTGTATAGTTTTTATTAATATAATAATTTTTTCTTTGAGTTAATCAGTGTTGTGTTGCTGTATTTTATTAATGAAGATTCTACTGTAAATATAAAACCACTTCTTTTAACTAAGTGGTGAGGATCTTTTAGATCTACGTTTTCATAATATAGTACTTGCGTATCTATTTTTAGCTATTCCTCATTATTCTTATATCTTAATGCACAGTTTTATGAAAATTAAATAGAAACAAAAATCTTACTAAACCTTTTTAAATCCAAGTCAGTTCTCCACAGATGTCCTTAATACTAAAGTTTATTTTCAGTTGAAACTAAATGACATGCATCCTCTCTACTTTTTCTTCTGTTTTCATCATTCTTGAGCAGAAAATGTGAAAACCACTTCTGAAGAAATGTTGATGTTTTCAGCAGCTTGCTTTTTTTTTTTAAAAAAGCTTATCAGGAAAATGTTGAATTTCTGTAAGAAAAGATTAAATTTTCAGAGAGGAAACTAGATATTTCTTTCACATAATTTTTCAATGATCAAGATGGTTTCCTTAGCATATGAATCTTTTTATAAATGATTTAATAGTTAACTTTGATATTCCTTTTACATGTATAAATAATTTAGAATAACAACATTAGGACAATAGCTTCATTGGCTTTGGTCTCTGTGGTCCTCTAATGTTTAAAATCTGCTACAGCGTTCAATAGCGTTAACTACGGTTCTTTGTAATTGTTGTTTCTGTTGCTACAGTACATTGACTTTGAAGACGCATACTGTAGAACATACTGTATTTTTTGATGTCTACATTTTTCTTGTCAAAAGTAATGTAACTATCTAGCAGTGTGTTCAATGAAAACTAAAACTCCAGAGTGTAGTTCACTCTGCAGTCAGCTTAATACTTTGTTCCATTTAATTAGATTCTTTTATTAAACTATTTAAAATGGTCTTTCTCTTGCCGACATTACTTGGACTACAAATTGGTAAGTTATCAGTGCCAGTGTGTTGATCCAGTGTTTAAAAAATTGAAGAAGAAAACATAAAAAGGTAAATATTAATTTGTCATGTCTTTTGTTTGCTTGAAGGTTTTGATAATAATGGTGCTATCGTAGGACCTAGAAGCACAAGACATAGCAATCCTGAGGAACATGCCACTTACTATTTCAATACCTTTTCTAAGGAAATGTTGGTCCAGGTATCAATAATATGTTTGTTTTTTTTACATGGCATTTACTCATTATGAAACTATTCTTTTCATCAATATAAATCCTTATAAACAAACCTATTATAAAAATATTCTTTCAGTTAAGAATTGTCTTGATAAAAATTGGTGTTTCCTCATCCACTAATTGGCCATGTCAATATATTCATGTAATTTGTATCTTTTTATGAGGAAATTTTAGAAGCGCTGCCTTTTTATAGTATGTCCTTGTCTGTAAAAGAAATAATTCTTCTAGAACTCTTAGATTTGAATGAAAAGCTTAGTGTGAAACATTGATTGGCTAGCACTCTCCTCTTTAAAACAATAATATTATATGGAAGTATTTTAATCCCATCTCTCCTCTATTGCTTCCTCTCTGTTAGACAGAGTAGCATTTATGGAAGGTATTGATTGACAGCGAAGCAGACTGAAATCTACTTATCCACAGAACAGATTTGGAGAGGCTCCCTTCTCACTTGTATAGATGACAAAAATGTCCCTCCCTGTCTCAGCTGTGGGGGAGAGGGAGTTTGGTTAGACTAGCAGGGGGATGACCAGTCCCCACAATGGGAGAAGGGAGAGCGCTTCCTCTGGTGTCTGGTACACGCAGGAATATGCCAGGGAGGGGGAGGCTTTTCTGCTACCTATTGGCTTGCTGACTTGAGGGTAATGATGGAGACAGTTGGCCTCAGAACCTTCCCCCCTCCATTTAAAGCCTTCCTGGGCATCTGGAGGCAGTCTTGCCTCGATAAATGCCTCACCCTCTCTTCAGGTAGTTAAGGTATATGGAGATGTGTTTCAGGGCTGCTGTGGATCAGAGCGACCACCAGTTTGGGGGATCAGGAAGGAATTTTTCAATTGGGCTACATTGGCAAGAGTCCAGTGGGTTTTTTTGCCTTCCTCACAGCATTTTGGAGGCACAGTTAGGTTAAAAGGAGTAAGAAAGAATGGGAACTCTAACATTAGGAGTTAATATAGAAAGGGTTAGGTCATCTCGTCTTGGCTGGTGTCCATTTTGAATAACGGCTAAAAGGGCCAACTCCCAGATGTAATGAGACTTTGGATTTGGCTGGTCTGTTTGCCTGTGAAAAGGGGAGACTGTAAGTCTTCACAGGCTGAGGTCCCCCTAGGAACCCTCTGCCCTCCTTGTGGAGGGGAGGGCGAGATGATTCATAAGTGAGCTGAATCCTAGTGGGAGGCTAAAGAGAGTTGACCTTGAATTATGGTTATATGGAGGAAGCCCTGTAGCCCTGCATGGGGCCCAGTGAAATACCTGTTTGTGAGAGGGAGTGGGTGCATACCACCCCTTGCCCATTGTTAAGGTAATAAAGTTATGGCCTGCAGATTAAATCCATTCCTGTGTCTTTCATTCACCTGGATGTTTGACTGATGCCTTTATCCATTTAATCTTTTCCCTCTCTCATGATGCTAGAAAGGGTGCCAATATTTATACAATCCATTTCCATTTTTTCTTAGCAGTCATGCTCAAGGTAGAGGATACCTGTTTTTTCCAATAAAGGGCAGAGCCCACTTGTATATTCTTTCAAGATCTTTCTTAAAGAGCATGACAAACACTAGCATATCATGTTAAAATTGTCATCAACAGCAACTTACTACCATTGAAAAGCCTTTCAAAATGTTGATTGCCCCTCTCCTCTTCTTTCTTTGCCAGTCTTTTTTCTCTTCTTTTGTATTTTCTTCTGATTTTTGGACTTGCTTGTCCTTTGATGCCATGTCTTGAAAAGTCTGCCTCTCTAAAAGCATGTTCAGGTGTAGAAGATTTTCCAAGATACTGTGTGATGATACTCACCTCTTAGTAAATGGAAGATCAAACCTTTTTTCTGTCTCATTCCTTCTGTCTTCTCTTTTTTAGAAGCTCTAGAAGAAATGCACTAGCGCCTACTCATAGATTGCTGTGCCAGCAGCAGAGAGAAACTAAATAGCTTCTGAGAGTCTAGTTAGTTTTATTCTGCATCTGGTGGCATGGAATAAAGTACTTCAGTATAGGAGTTCATTGTTTTCCCTTCCTTTTGAAGCTTTCGTCGCTACTTGTTCTATACAGTTGAGCTAAAGAAAATAGTCTGACAGCCAAGCTGCATCCTGAATAGGTAGATTATTGTTTTATTTAGCCCTTTATTTATTTTTTTTTACCTTCTCAAGTAGCTACATCATCACTTTATACCCCTTGTTCATTACTCTTAAGAAATTTTGAGTAAGCATCTATTTATGCTACTATACTGTGTGTTCCCCACCTTTCTACAAATATTAGAATATGTTCCACTTCTGTGGAATAGAATGTGATCGACAATAAGGGGAATGCCTAGGTATGGAGAATGAGCTGCAGGGAGGTAAGAAAACAGGGTCTCCTCCACTGTGAGTAATTCCCCTTTTTGCATGTTTTCATAATTGCCTGCTTTCTGAAGCTGTTCTTTTCTTCTTGATTTTCTGATCTGTGTATGCTTTTTATAGGCAATGGTGGGAATCTTACAAGTTAATGGACATGGAGAAGAGAGCACACTGATGCAGGACCTAAAGCCTTTTCGGATTTTTATCAGTTTACTGGACAAACCTGAACTAGGTACTCTCATATATTTCTAACCTTAAATATATTTTTTGTTACATTTTGCTAAAAATTATTAATTCTTTTGGTTGACTAGCATATAAAGCAATGTTCTGGATAACTTCTTAAGTGGAGGATATTAACAAAGTAGTAGGTATGTTCAAGAAATGTGCAGTAAATAGATGGTAGAGTTGGACTATATAGTGTCTTCCAATGTAATCACATACTACTTTCTCACCTCCCCCCAAAAACCTAATTGTTCTACTCCATGCAGTAAATCTGAAGTTAAAGTAATACTGAGAAGTAGTTTAGGCCCCAAAATTGATCTTCCCAAAGTTATTTGAATCTTGAGGGGAATGCTATTTAGATTTTTAATTCTCTAAGAAAAACAAACCATAGCCACCACACTGTTACAGAGAAATGGGAAAAATATCCCAATAACTACTGCTTATGTGATCCCAAGGCCCCTTGCTCATTATCCCAACACACACATGTTTTGAAATATTAAAAATATAATACCACATTTTGTCTAGTACATAAAGAGCTTATCAGTAAGAATTGATTGGCTTATAAAGGATGTAGTCATTTTTAATAAACAAACAAGTAATTAAATTCCTTAATATTTACAAACATTATCCACAGTAAGTGGAAATTAAAAGTGTGGGGATGTGGAGAGATGATACATATGTATGGAATTTTGCCAACATGATCCACATATCTGTTCTCACTTCACTCAGTCTTAACATATGCAGTGTCAGTAACATTTAAAATGCCTGGCTCAGAAATTATGAATGACTGAGAAGTCGTCAAAGTCTAACTGTATTTTTTTATCATATAGTTTGGCTTTTCAGTCACCCATAATTTCTGAGCCAGACAGTTTAAATCTTACTGACACTGTGCACATTAAGATTTAATGAAGTAAGCACAGCTGTGAGGATCATGTTGGCAAATTGGTTTGGCAGATTAAACGAAGACTTTGCTCCTGCAGAAGTCAGTGGTGGTGTTCCCACTAATGGGAGCAAGGTGAGGCCAAGAGAAAGCACAGAAAGCTCTTCTTCTCTGAAGACAGACCACTTTGTGAACTATTGCAACTCATTTCAAAGTCAGATGCTTTTCTTAAACCTCAGGAGTTTGTTGGAATCTAATGTGAGTCTGATGCAAAGACTGTCTTGCACATTTGTAGCCAAAAATGGAGAAGAACCCACTTCAACTGAATCAGAGTAAAGATGCTCAAAATATTTTACTTCTAATTTTTTACCTTACACTGTCAGGTAGATTTTCATCATGAGATGTCAAGGTTTAGCTTTATGAGATAAATTTAACTCACTAGGATTCACACAGATAATTGCCTGCACATCCTATTGAATAGCATATTATTGTATAAAATATGTATAGTTTTAAATTCTACTATGCATAAGAATGCACAAAATATAAGTGGGATTCTGTTCAGCTTTGTAAGTTATCTGAGTAAAAGTGATTTTGTGGCTTTAGTAAATGAAACTGTAGATTCCAATGATTTGGTTAGGGTTCAGATACTGATCATTGGAATGTCCTTAATTTTACAAGGTTGTCATTGCAGCTATTTCTCATGGTCATTTTAGGACCTGTAATCTTAGAGGATGTATTGATTGAAGTATTTAGAACATTATATACACAATGCAAAGCTGAGCTGGATCTTCAGATGGAACTTTCCTTCAGCAAAGATCACACACAACTAAGCAGGTAGAGTACAAGGAAAAGAATATAACATATGCTTCCTCTTTAACAGAAAATAGTATAAATTTTAAATATAAACATTAATAAATAGTAGAACTTGTTTATTGCTGAATGCATGCTAAATACGCAGCAATATCTTGAAGCCTGCTCCTCTGAAAGGGAAAGGCAAAGCTCTCATTGATCTCAATTGAAGATTTTCCTTGGGACATGATGGAATGGACATCTATAGTTTTATTTTATTTAATGACATTTACTGTGCTAAAAAGGTACCAATATCAGTCACTTTATTTTGCAATTGTTTACTGTAAATGTACATTTACTGGTGTGAAGGCAAAACTCCATGTGAATGCTGTGTGTCATGGACGGGCAGGAAGAGAGTTCTAAGAGCTCTCCCTTTCCCATGTTTGGCACTCATGAGAAAAAGCAGTGAGGGGTGAGAGGCTGGCAGGTGAAGTTATGTGAGGTGTCAGCAGAGAGAAGAAGATGGTATGAGTGGGGAAAGTGACCCACTCCTCCACCACTACAGATATGGCTGAAACTAGGGAGCAGCAGGTGGGCTTCCCTTAAGTCACTTGTCTTCAGAAACATGAAGAGAAGCTGCATCAATGAAGCAACAGAAATTGGGAGGCTGCACAGGCAGAGAGCCTCTGATCTGCTCTTGCACACAAAGAGAGGCAACAAAAGAGGTCTAGTACAGATCTCTCTGGATTTTGGGGGTGGCAAAGAAAGAGAAGCCATTAGGGAGGAGAAAAAGGGAGAGCAAAATGAAGGGAGTAGAGAGACCAGGAGAGTGGAGTCAGAGAGAGAGGCAGCTGAGACAAAGAGGGAAACAGAATGTTGGAGGAGGACAGGGAAGGGGGAGAAAAATAAAATAAAGAAAAATAAGAATGAAAATTGGAAACCAGATCCAGTAAAAATATATAGAAAAGGGAAAACAGATCTGAGACAGAGTGGGATGAGCAAGAAATATGGCAACCATGCAAGGACATGATGTAAAAAGCAATAGTGCATGCCCAGCTGAAGAGCTGCCATTAAAGGAGAGGGAGGGAACCAGTGTGTTAATATCAGCATTGCAGTGAGTAAATTCAGAATTATACGCCTTTGCATAACACTTAAATCACAGCATAGTAATATATATTAAATTGTACTACTATTTTTTATTTTCTTTTAGCAAATTGAGGGAAAATAAGAAAACCGCAGAGCTGATTAAAACTGCCAATCTTCTCTTTAATTCCTTTGAGCCTTATTATATGTGGGATTACATTGCTCGTTGGTTTGAAGAATGTTGTAGGTAAGTTGTATTTAATAGCTGTAAATGTAAAATTGGAATTGGCTTTACATTTTTTGGTTTGTGTATTGACAGGGAGGTGGACAAGATGTACTAATAATTGTACTCCACCTGCAAAGGCTTGTCTATACTAGAAACTTGTATTGTTTTAACTATATCCGTATAATTAAAGGAATGCAATCCCCCTAGTGTGGATGCAGTTATATCAGTATAAAGGTAGTTTGTTCTGGTATAGCTACTCCTGCATGGGGAGGGGAATAAGTATACCAATATAAGTCACTTTGTACTGATATAACTGTGTCTACACTAGGACTTTCACTGGTATAGCTATTTCAGTAAAAAAAATTCCCACCCTGTAACCAAAGTAGATAAACCAGTAAAACTTCAAAGTATAGACCAGGCCTAATTTCTGAGATTCAGATTATTTTTAGTTCCCTTTCTTGATCTGGGAATAATCAAGGTATTGATATCTTGATTTTAGTAAGAGAAATCTTTGCAGAGCTCTCTTGTCTTCCTGCCACTGCCTCTTCAGCATGGATAGGTAAATTCCTTTGGAAAAAGTGACAAGAAAAGGTTTTGGGTAGATTGTTTCACACTTACTGTCCATGTAATAAAGTTATCCTCCTATAAATTCATTATCTGTAGCATATGATATATTTGACTGGATTAGGTAGAAATGTTCTTTTTTTGTTGTTTTTGGTGTATGTTGTTGGGTCTCTTAGCCTGTGCCCCAAAAGGGTTTTGAAAATGTTTCCCTCTGATCAACAATCTGCGTGGCGAGCAAAAGATGTGCATCGGTGCTTACAATGCTTTGACTCTTTACCCTTCTATTAAATACTGTACAGATCTGGGCTTGAGAAAATACTGTCGTCATATCTGGAGAGATCGTTCCTCACAGGTGTTCCTCTTTTTAGGCTCTGAGTTGTGGTCCTTGTTCAAATTTAAAAAACATTTAGAAAATTAGAAGGTATTTTCACTGGTCCTTCATAGCCTTTCAAGGCAATGCTACCTCCTCAGAATTACGGCAAAAGGAGCCTTGAGAGACTCTCAAGGATAAATATATGAATGTAAGTTACTATTTATACGTGGGTATTAAATTTCATCTGTATGATGATACTCTGCACAGAAAGCTATTTTTCCCACAGTGGGAATTTTAATTAGAAGAAAACTATGGATTTCAGATGGGGACTTTGAGAGCGCTATAGATAAAGGTGCCAGTATGAGGCACAGAATAATAGCAACTTCCTTGAAAGTATGACTTTCCTGAAAACTGAGATGAAATTGGTTACTATTTGGTAATATTTACCTTTGGCAGGGAGGGGGATTTCTTCCATTTTGTTGTGTTTTAAGCAGATTCTGAATTTCTGAATGAAAGAAAACAGGCAACCACCAAGTGAGGGGAAAATGTATGGATTTACCAAAACAATTTCCTGTAGCCCAGCCTTGCTTATGTGTGTCATGGCACACAATGGTGTAGCTGCCCTTCATAAAATATTGAACTTCCTTTGTATTTCAGATAGATAAGGATTGTATGGTCATCTATAAACTGATTCAACTGTTTGTTGAAGAAGGAACAACTGGGCTGCTAGTTTGTTCTTATGCAGCATCCTTGACGTATGCACCTGTGAATTAAGTTGTTACTTAATCATGTCATATGTAAACAAAAACAACAATAACATATTTTAATTTCATAGGAGGACATTGCATGCTAGACTTCAGACTGGGCCTGTAGGTGGTAATGAGTCAGCTGAGCTGCCCCTGACCAATTTCTGCCTACTAGTGGATTTTTTGTTGGATATAGTTTCTTTGGTAAGAATTCCTTTCTTCATTGGTTGTAGGTATATGAGGACACTACTTCTGTACTCTGATTTATAAAGCACTTTTGAAATTTGAATTTTGGATTTTGACACATAAACAAATCAGCCTTTATGTTCTTCTGATGCATGAGCCTGCAAATTCTGTTAGCTTGTTTGTCATCTGATTCTATTTTGAATTTTATCCCATCTTTTCCTTTTCTAAAATTTATACTGTATTAGTTACAAATGTAACCTGTTGCATTGGGGTTTTATATGATAAATAGTTAGATGATGCAATTCATTGGGTGCTAATTGTTCTGAATGTCACAGTAAGATATTTATCTTCTTTTATCTATTGACATTGCTTTATTTGATGAAGACTGCTAGAACTGTTTTTCCTGTATCTGTCTTCCCTCCTCAATTCTTTTGCTTTCTCATTTCAAAGCCTACTAGAAGTATGAGAGTGCTGTGTCAGGTATGGCATTCAGCCTGTTTTTCCTTTAGTTATTAATGATTTGCTACTTTTCACTCTTAAATCTGTATTTTGAGAAAATTAAAATACAAAGGGGATTGGGGGTAATTTTTTAATCCCATCAGTGTTACAAAATTCTTTGTAATCTATTTGTTGTATAAATGAAGGAGATTTAAAATTCTGAAAACTCTGAGCATATCCAATGATTAAACATGCACTGAAAAACAATTCCCTTTTA
The DNA here is from genome assembly GCF_965140285.1 of Lepidochelys kempii. NCBI lineage: Eukaryota > Metazoa > Chordata > Testudines > Cheloniidae > Lepidochelys > Lepidochelys kempii. The sequence continues at coordinate 65,570,484 of NC_136382.1, forward strand.
TCCCTCATAAAGTTAATGCATAGAATATCAGACTTGGAGGACTTCTAGATTTTATTTGCCACTTGCATTGTTAAGAAGCTTAGAATAAAATTAACTGTATGTGATAGTTGTACAGTAGAACCTCAGAGTTACGAACATCAGAGTTACACACTGACGGGTCAACTACATACCTCTTTTGGAACCAGAAGTATGCAATCAGGCAGCAGCAGAGACAACAACAACAACAACAACAAAGCAAATACAGTACAGTATTGTGTTAAATGTAAACTACTAAAAAATAAAGGGAAATTTAAAAAAAAAAGATTTGATAAGGTAAGGAAACTTTCTGTGCTTGTTTCTTTTAAAGTAAGATGGTTAAAAGCAGCATTTTTCTTTTGCAGAGTAGAGTTTCAGACTTGTCTTAAGTCAATGATCAGTTGTAAACTTTTGAAAGAACCACGTTTTGTTCAGAGTTATGAACAGCCTCAATTCCCAAGGTGTTTGTAACTCTAAGGTTCTATTGTATAGCTATAGCAAATACATTTTAGGGTGGGGGTTATAAGACACTTTTTCAATTTTATCATCTTTTTGTTAGGAGACCTACATTGAAATACAAACAGAACATCTGCCTCAGTTGTTGCTCAGAATGATTTCTGCATTGACAAGCCATCTTCACACTTTGCACTTGTCTGAACTAACTGATTCCCTCAGGCTCTGCTCAAAGATCCTTAGTAAGGTTCAACCTCCGCTATTGTCTGCAGGTACAGATGGTACTCTGCAGCTTCCAAGTGGACACAACAGCTCCATCAAAGAATGGGAAGATAAAAAGGTAATTTATTAATAGCCTTTGCATCCTTTTGTATTAATTTTGTGTAAAATGTGGGTTTTTCAAAATTCTCAGTGTTAGCCCAACTCTGCTAGTATTGAAGACAGTGGGAAATTTCGCTAGTGATTTCAAGTTAGGTCAATGCTGAGTACTTTCAAAAACCTGACCCATCTTCTTCTGATGAATTTGTTAGTATAATATTGTATGTCTCCTCAAGTTCCTCACCATTTTTCTCAGTCCTGTTTCCACCTTTTTTTAAGTTCAGCTTGTGCTATTTTTAGTTTTACAGTCATTTTTAAGTTTCTTAAAACATGCAAAAGCAGCAAACTGTAGATGGGAAAAATATAAACTGTCTTTTACAAAAAAAATGTATAACAATAAATGTAAACATAATTGAGCCTTGATTAATAAAAACATTGGAACTGCTCAATTAATTGCAGATGAAGGCCCCAATCATTCAAGGATTTATACATACTTTTTAATGTTAAGTATATGCATAAGTCACTTCAAATTCAGGACCTAAGTAAGAATTAGAGACCTCCCTTGAGAAATATTTGGATAAATCTCTAAGCCAATATATAAAAAACTCTAAAGGCTGGATCCAGTGTCCATTGAATTCAGTAGCAAAACTTCCATTGATATCAATAGGCATTGGATCAGGCATCATAGTCATCATTTCCTTTTACCATTTGGAGATAGTTCTAAAGCTCTTAACCAATGCCTTTTTATAAATTTGCATAGATCAGATAAATTAGTTCTTTTGAATTAATTTAATGTTTTATCAAATATGTATATCTCAAAATCATTTAATAAACAAAGAGAAGGAACAAAAAAACCAGCAACTGTTTCTATTTCAAACAAATTTCAGTTTCTAACAGTCGGGGGTGAAAGTAACTGAAGGGACTTACCAGTACGCAGGGCCGGGGTCCTGAGAAAGGTATGTGGGGGGGGGGGGGGCCTCAACCGGAAGGGGTGGGGAGGGGCGGAAGGGGCAGAGCCTTTAAATCCCTGGGCCCTTTAAATTGGCACTGGAGCCCTGGGGCTCCTGGCTGCCACCACTACCCTGGGGCTCCGGCTGCAGTAGCAGTGGCCGGGAGCCCTGTGGCCTTTAAATCACCACCAGAGCCCCATGGTAGCTGGAGCGGCGGTAGTGGCTGGGAGCCCTGGGGCTCTGGTGGCGATATAAAGGGCCGGGGCTCTGGCCGCTGCCGAGAGCCCTGGGCCCTTTTAAATTGCTGGCCTGGGGAAGCTGCCCCCTGCCAGTACGGCTGGCTGTGTACTGGCTCTTGCTGGTACGCCGTACTGGCTTACTTTCACCTGCTAACAGTTTACATTTCTAAAAAATCTTGTAAGTGATCAATTCTTTTGAACCAAAATATACTAAGTCTTACACAACTACAAACTTATATGAAGGAAATCCCACACTTTGATTTTATATATATTACATATTTTGGGTACAGGAGGGAAAGATGCTAGGTACCAAGTTTTATGCTGAGAATCTAAGAATTTATGCTCTGTGTTGAGAGACCATCCCAACTTTTTAACACATTAGATTTTGATTGCTATTTATTATATTGGAATTAAAACTCTTAATTTCGTAAAGAACTTCGAACGACTCATTAATAATTAATGGTGTTTTTTAAAAGTATGCAGTTGGGAAAATTTCTGTTTTGTTTAATAATTCTTTTAATTCCTCATTTTTGGCTCCAAAATTCAGCTGTTTTCTCTTTTTTGAAAGATGCCTTGACAATCTGTAGTATTTTACATTATGTGAAACAAGTTCATCCTGGTTAAATAGTACAAATTAACAACAACAATAACAATAATCGTGAAGCTTTGTACCAACTATACACCTACACAATTGTAGGTCAAAATTCATTACTATCTTTAATGTAATTATTTGAGCATTGGCATCCTATAAAACTATCTCTTGATTGTAGAGAAATTTTACCTCTTCCCACTCTTTCCAGTCCTCTCAAGCCTCTCTCTTGACAACTCCCTTCATCTCCTTCACCCACTTCCATCATTCCACCACCCTTTCATATTGCTTCCTATGACTGGAACAGTTTTCCAGTTAACAGATTGCAAGCTGCCAGCTCCTTTATGTAAGAAAATCCTAAAACCTAAACATTCCAGGAAGTCTGTCGGCTAAAATGACTATGCAGTGTTATTATAGCCGTGTCGGTCCCAGGATACTAGAGAGACAACGTGGGTGAGGTAATATCTTTCAACCCTTGAATGGTCCCTTACAATATGTGCTAACTACTTATGCTAAACTATGTGCTTGATTTTGTATTTAGTTGTGACGCTCTTAGTACCTTTCCCAGACCTGAAGGATAGCTGTGTGTAGCTCAAAAGCTTGTCTTTTTCACCGAAGTTGGTCCAATAAAAGATATTATCTCAACCATCTTGTCTAGCTAAAATGACTGTAAATTTTAGTGCCTTGTCTTCCACTCTCTTTAACATTTGAGGATTTTTTTCAAATGACTTATAATTTTACTATGTTGATCCCTTCTCCCTCAATCCATATTAAAATATAAATTGTTTGTTTAAAATCTTCTTAAAATGCATATATTTCAGTTGATAGACAGTGATATCTCCTGTTATAGTTGACATGCCATGTAAATATACTTCTTTGGGAGTTTTAAAAACTTGGTTTTGACAGGAAAATGTATGGAAGGGATCAACAATAAGAGTATATAAACACATAATTTAAAACTTCGTAATAGAACAGAACTAGGGCTGCCAACCCTCCAGGATTGTCCTGGAGTTCCCAGGAATTAAAGATTAATCTTTAATTAAAGATTATGTCATGTGAGGAAACCTCCAGGAATGTGTCCAGTGAAAATTGGCAACCCTAAGGAGAACTCAAAACTGCCATTCTTTTCAAACTAGGAAATAAGTTAATGATTTCTTATCACTAATTAGTGACATTCATTTTTACTGTTTAATCTATAGTTATCTATACTTTTATCTCAACTAGCTGCCATCAGTTTCACTTGAAAATCCTTATGATGTATTCGAAGATGGTGAAAATCCTCCAAGCAGTCGATCATCAGAAAGTGGATTTACTGAGTTTGTACAGTACCAGGCAGATACAGCTGTTGACATTGACAGAGCATTGAGTGAAGGCCACGAAGCACCTGGTATCGCTATTATAGGTAGCACATCCTCAGAGACTGAGACAGCATCGACTGTGGGATCTGAGGAAACCATTGTACAGCCTCCTTCCATAATTGCACAGGGGTCAGCAACTCGAAGTGGGAAGATGATCCAAAAGACTGCAATGCAGTGCTGCTTGGAGTATGTCCAACAATTTTTAACTAGATTTATCAACCTGTATATAATTCAGAGTAATTCCTTGTCTCAGCCCTTGGCAACAGAGCTTCAAATGGACCTCACTAGAGAGCAAGGACAATCTACAAAATGGGACAGAGAATCACAAGGAGATGCTAAGGGGAAAAAAAGAAATAAAATGCCAAAAGAATACCTTTCTGCCTTTATTGCTGCATGTCAGTTATATCTTGAATGTTCAAGTTTTCCGGTTTACATTGCAGAGGGGAGCCACACATCAGAATTACATCCTGAGAAATCTGATTTTGGTAAGTAACATTTTCTTACTTTCTCCTTTTTTTCCTCGTATATTCAGTTCTTAGTTTAAACTGTTCTTTAGAAAATCTGAAAAGTAGTTGGAGTCTTTCTATATTTACATTGTTGCTTGTTGTTCCTTGTAGGGACATAGATTTTTTTTTTCTTTTATGACTTGGATTACATTTTAGAAACTAAAATATTTTTAATACAGTTACAAGAAAATTGATGTTTTGATGTGATTTTTAATACATGTATGTTTTGAGTAATGAATATGTATTACACGGAAGAACCTTAGAGTGGAACCTAGTTTCTAGATTCTGCTGTCGACGTGTGAAATACATAATACATGGATCCATCAAGGTTCTTTGTTACTAGTGTTCTTCTTGTGCCTTGGAATGTATTTGCACATTGAATAGATATATGGAATAGTGACAAGATTACATCAAACATGCCTTTAACTCTTTTTTAATAGTTTAGATTGTTATCCATATTTATGCCCTTTGAAACAAATGTATAACCGTAAGTTATAAATTTCAGTTCAGTAAAATTTGCACTACCCAAGAGTTTATTTCTAAATTTATTTCTAAATTTATTTTGCTGTTGAAATGTAGTGTTTAAGATTAAGGTTATAAGTGCCAGCTGACAACATTCACAAATTTCACAGGTACAGTTACTGAACTGAAAAATTAGGAGTAAATTTGCATTATAATTAAATGCCCTCTCTCTGACATCTGGGATTTTGTTTATTCATCTTTGAAACTTAAGATTGTTTAAATGTAGCTTTTTGTTTTTGACTTGTGGTAGAGAGCATTGCATGGTGTTGAGAGGGCATTTTATGGGAAAGAAACAGTGCTCTGTAATTAGATATTAGGAAAAACTTTCTAAGGGTAGTTAAGCTCTAGAACAGGCTTTTAACGGAGGTTGTGGCATCCCCATCACTGGAGGTTTTTAAGAGCAGGTCATACAAACACCTGTCCGAGGTAGTCTAGGTTTACTGAGTCCTGCCTTATCACAGGGGGCTGGACTTGATGAGTTCTCAAGTTCTCTTCCAGCCCTACATTTCTGTTTTAGACTCATAGACTTTAAGGCCAGAAAGGACCATCGTCATCATCTAGTCTGAGCTCCTGCACATTGCATGCCACAGAACCTCACCCACCCACTCCTGTAACATACTGAGTTACTGAAATCCTCAAATCATAATTTAAAAACTTCAAATTACAGAGAATCCACCATTACTCTAGTTTAAACCTTTAAGTGACCCGGGACCCATGCTGTGGAGGAAGGCAAAAAACTCCAAGGGTCTCTGTCAATCTGACCTGGGGGAAAATTCCTTCCCGACACCAAGTATAGCAATCAGTTGGACCCTGAGCATGCCGGCAAGACCCACCAGCCAGACACCTGTGAAAGAATTCATTGTAATAACTCAGAGCCCTCCTCATTAATGTTTCGTCTCTGGCCATTGGAGGTACTTGCTACTAGAGGTCACAGATGGCCCACAGGTCATTGTAGGCCATCTCATCATCCCATCCCCTCTATAAATTTATCAGGCTCAGCCTTGAAGCCAGTTAAGTGTTTTGCTCCCCATCACTCCCTTTTGAAGGCTGTTCCAGAACTTCAGTCTGCCTAACCTTGTTGATAGCCAGCTTATATCCATTTGTTCTTGAGATGCTTGGTTTGGTCGCAATCCTTCCCAACAAATTTGTCTCCTTCCTTGGGTCACAGGCTTCAAATAGCTTCTGCAACTTTAACTTAAAGTAGTTCCAGTCCTTCTCCACATTCAGATTCTTGAGGTCTTCACGTCAGTCTACTTCCCTAACTAATTCTCTTAATTTTTTAAAGTTTGCCCTTTTGAAATCAAGGATCCTAGTTACAAACTTATTTGCAGACCTGTTTTTGTTTATCCTTCCTTTTAGTTTAAACTGAATTAGCTCATGATCACTTCATGATAATGAGGGAAGAATGTGAGTAGGTAAATATATATATTTGTGTAAAATCTGGCTTAACGCTCAGTTTCTGAAGAGGTTTTTACTTGAGTCCAATTCACATTATGAACTTTGCATTGAATTGCAGTAAGTTTTTTGTGTAAATTTAGTGGAAATTGACAAAAGAAACCATGGAGTTATTTCTGGAACAAAATTATTAGGTTGCAAGATTTTATATTTCATTATTTCTTTCATGATAATTTCCTGACGGTAGTAATTATGTCAGGAGAACAAATAAAAGCAATGTGCACTCTGGTATAGTATAGAAATATACTCTCTAAAAGGTGTGAAATACATTCAACCCAACTATTTTTGAGCTAAAATTGCAAAGAATATGTTTGCTCTTCTTCCCATCGTATTCAGTTTTTATGTCAAAGGTCAGAATACACTTTTCTCTTAAGAACAGAGATACTGAAACTGATTTAGCGGTGCTAGGATTGACTTGTGAACTTTTACACATTTGTAAAATATAGTGATCTAATGCAGTGTTGTGTTGAAAGCAGGACAATTTGTGTTCACCTCACCTAGACTAGAGGAAAAAATATAGTACATAAGAGCTTATTGTGTTTGTTTATTCTTATCATAAGAAAATGACCTTTGCTGTTCTGTGAGTTATATCTTCTGTTGTCTGTTTTTGGGATTATGTTTGTTTGGCACATTGGCTAAATGTAAAATGCCATGTACATCTTCTGGTGCTATATAAATTAGTATAGTAATATCACATTTATAATTTGTTCGAATGCCTTTTCATTTGTTAAATTTTACATAATTTAAAAGGGAGGTATGACATGGTGCTTCAGTTCTTTTTAGCTACCAACTTTATTAAAAATAAAGAGAATTATTGACACTACAAATCATTTTCTCAGATAAGTATTACGAGAGAGGGTTACAAATATAGACGTTAAAAGAATACTGCAGAGTTGATTTACTATAGGTTGTGAGGCATAGTAGGTATGCAGAATGGAAGAAAAATTAATTGCAGTACAACAATTTCACTTGTAATGGAAAATATTTCCTTTTATTTTCATTTCAGACTGTGAACAAGTACAGCCTCCATTGTGGCTTCAGACTCTTATGAATGCTTGTAGACAAGCAAGTGATTTTAGCATTCAAGGTGTTGCTATTTCTCTGGTAATGGACTTGGTTGGATTGACTCAATCTGTTGCTGTTGTCACTGGAGAAAACCTAAACAGTGTGGAAACTGCACAGCCCCTTAGTCCAAACCAAGGAAGAGTTGCTGTAGTTATCAGGCCTCCTCTTACTCAAGGCAACCTGAGATATATGGTTGAAAAGACAGATTTTTTCAAGGTACAGTAATCATCTTACTGCCCATGCATTTATTTCTTGTGCGTTAGTTTCTTTAGACTGTATTTCCAGCAACAAGAAGACACACTTTCTTTCCAACTCTGTATCAACAGCCTTGCCCTTCTTATACTTTCTTAGGTTATGGAATAAAACTTCCTTACTGGGTTATATGACAAATGCTATTTTCTGTTTTACTGTTCAAATTAAAATATTTAGCTACTACTACTAAAGGTAGTTCCACACAGTGTAGGTATAAACAGCTGATTTGAATTGGTCTTTTGCAAATATAAATGAAAGAAGTGAGTTACTAGACGTGAGAAGATGTTGTGAGAGGTAGCCAAGACATGAAACTGAGAGAAGATGTTCTGGGTAGATAGGGGTTTAACAAAAACAAGAATACTAATGACTAGGGCTGTCACTTAACTGGTGTTAATGTGTCCGATTAAGGCACAGCACAATTAATGCGTTAATTTTTTTTAACTCGCTTTAATCTCAGATCCTCTGGGTGGGAGGGCAGCATGAACTGCTCTGGAGAACCTGTCTGGTCAGGTGCAGTAATGCAGGCCGCCAGCAGAGGGTGGGAAGAGAAGAGGCTAGAGAAAAGACATAGTTCTCATCCTGGATCCAATGGGGGAGTAGAGATCTTGATACTCCCCACCCCCCTCGGGTTACCATATTTTTTTAAAGTAAAAACAGGAGGGCCAGGGCCTCACTGGAGTTGCCCGCCCCCTGCAGGGCTCGCCCCCAAGCCGCCCTCCCCATGCCTCCCAGGGCTGGGGCTGGCGCTGACTCCCCCCCCACCCCCAACTCCGTGCTGCCTGCATCTGGGGCTGAGTCCTGTGCTGCTCACAGCTGGGGCTGGGCCCCCGAGCTCCGCGCCTCCCCCAGCTGAGGCTGATCTTCCCCCCCAACCCCGCGCTCTGTGCCTCCCCCGGCTGAGGCTGATGCCCCTCCCCCCAGCTCTGTGCCACCCAGTGGTCAACTCTGAAGCCAGCACTGCCTGTGAGCTGCAAATTTCTCCACTTTCCTGCTGGCGGGCAGTGCTGCCTTCAGCTGATCCCCAGGCAGCAGCTGCCACTGTCTGCTCTGCCTTGCAGCTGGGATAAGTACCCTGTTTTGGTGAAAAAGTAGGGATGGGTGGGACAGAGCCGAAAAAGGGGACCATTTTGGCCAAAATGGGATGTATCGTCACCCTAGCCAGCCCTGGCCCTATTGTTCACGGCCGACCCTTCCCTCCCGGGACCAGCTCCCCTGCATTGTACCCTATTGCTGCTAGCTGGCTGCCCACTCTGGGGGTACCCCACAGAGAATATGGGCCTGGTGTGCTCAGCCTCCCTGCACCAGCCTCTCCTCCCCTGCAGTGTGATGAGTCCCTGAGGTAAAATCCACCCTCCCTTGCAAACAAGGCCTCACTCAGCCAAAGGGAGCCCACCTAGCTCAGTAAAAGGAGGCGAGCCCAGTACCAGAAACCACTTTTCCAGATGCAGCAGCAAGACACCTTCCTCACCCTCCTACTGCACAAGTTATTGCTTGCTGCTCCCCATTGACACCCCCTGTGCTCCCAGACCCTTGTCCTGCACAAGTCATTGCTTACTTCCCCTCTCCCGTGTCCTCCCGCAACACTGAATGCTTGTTTGTCTGAGTGTTTGGCTGAACAAGAAGTAGGACTGAGTGGACTTGTAGGCTGTAAAGTTTTACATAGTTTTATTGTTAAGTGCAGTTATTCTTTTTTACATAAATATACGTTTGTAAGTTCAACTTTCATGATAAAGAGATTGCAGTACAGTACTTCAGTGAGGTGAATTGAAGTTTCTTTTTTACAGTGTAAATGTTTGTAATAAAAAATAAATATAAAGTGAGCACTGTACACTTTGTATTCTGTGTTGTATTTGAAAATGTAGAAAACATCCAAAAATATTTAAATAAATGGTATTCTATTATTGTTTAACAGTGCAGTTAATCGCGATTAATGTTTTTAATCGGGCAATTAATCATGATTAATTTTTAATTGCTTGACAGCCTTACTTATGACTTATGAAATGTGAACTGTTTTTAAAATTATTTACAAAAGAAACATTTTAATTTTACATTATAATTGCAATATTAGATACAGAATTCTGGAGACAAATTACACTAGCTCCACTCTTGTGATTTAGGAAGTCATCAGAAATGCTCAGCAGAAGAATATTCTGTAGTAGGTAGTTAATTATTGTAGTATTGAAATATTCTACTTTTACAAATGTAAACTATCAAGTACTGCATCCTCAGAGTGAAATTTTGTGGACCTTTATACAGTAGGGTATTGCAGTGTTTTTTGGCTTTTTTGTAGAGATAAAAGCAATGCATAATCACATAATTTCCCCCAATTGTTCATATTTTTCACTGATACTGCATATGTCCCTTTCATTGTGTAAAGCTAGTAATTTTTCAGAAAAATACAAGATATTCATTGACTTAAAATATATTTTCATTTACAAAGCATGTAGCTTCAACTCTGTGGGACCAGTTGGGTGATGGAACTCCTCAACATCATCAGAAGAGTGTGGAGCTCTTTTACCAGTTACATAACCTGGTTCCATCTTCTAGCATTTGTGAGGATGTTATAAGTCAGCAGCTGACTCACAGAGACAAGGTAAATCTTCCCTCCTGTTTGTGTGATTATTAAAAGGTGAATTAAAGGAACCATCAGGAAATGTAGTAATAGAGTGACATGTATGAGTAAGGGACTCGGTAGCTCATAAGACAGTTTGAGCTATTTCATGTATATGTGCACGTATATACACACTGATTTGTAAAGAATTATAACATGTTTATAAAATTGTTAACTCTCACAAATCTTCATCTCACCTTTCCTTTCTGTCCTTCATCTAATTAATTTATGATCCCATCATGGATAGTGTCTGAGTGCTTTATAACCACTAATTCATTTATCCTCACAGTGCCTCTAAGGCAGAGGAAGTGTTATTGTCCCCATTTTTCAGATGGAGAGGTAAGGCGCAGAGAGTTTTAATGACTTAACCAAAGTCATACAGAAGGCTGTGGTAAAGCTTGGAATTGAACTGAGATCCGAGTGCCTGAGTCCTAGGCGTAAATCCTCCTCCTTCCCACCTCAGTCTCTGCCCCCTCCTCCTTCCCTTTGCAGCGCGCTCTCTCTCTCTCAGTCTAGGCCCACTCTTCCTCCTGCTCTCTTCTCTTGCTGTATTCTGACCAACATTATAGCAAACCCTATAACTTCTGCTCCTCCAATAAATTTGCCTTGATAAGCGATCTATTTGTTGGCATGTTCTGCTGTCTCCACTTCATTTCTCTCCTCAAAACTTGTTACTCTTTCTCCAAATTAGCTTTTCTTATTGCCATGCCTTCCATGAAGATCTTTTGTCACTCCTCCTGAAAGTGGTGGTGGTGGTCCCTCCTCTCTTCATTTAGTTATTTACAGACCCCCCTCACTTATTTTCCTTTTGGGCCCACTTGATTTTGGTCTCTTCTATCCTTGCTATCCACCTTCTTTTTTTGGTGGTTTAGAGGTCTCTGTCTCTTCTGTCCTCAACCCTCTTGCCTTGGGTGGCTTCTAATAAGCCGTCTGATGTATCTGCTTCTTTTAAAATTATTGGCTCACTGTCTACTTTGGGTTCCTTTTCTCTCTAGGCTCCTGTGACTCTGACTTCCTGGTTCTCATTCTGCCTTTCTAACTCATTCAGCATCTCCTTTGATGATCTTTAAGAACTGATGTAAAGATCAATCAGTGCCATTTGCAGTGTATAACAAGAAGTTTTATTACTCCTACAAAACCCAAGAACTTCTCTGCATGTTCTTGATCACTATGTATTGGCACTTTTTTCATTGAACTGTTTATATATAGAGAGAGCATTCCTGTAACATCTCTCTTTCTAGAACAGAAAGTGAGCAGTTTCCGTTAACTACATAGTCTTTCAAATGATTGAGCAACTTTACATCCCTTCTACTTTGTGTGGTTCCACCTTGAGTCCCTTTCTTCTCCTGCCACTTACCCTCAGGAGATTTCTGTGATGTTAGATTTTGTGGCATTACCTTTACCAATTCCTGTGCATTGCTAGTAGGTGAACTAACCTCACAGTCATTGCCAGTTTCCCCTGCATCTGAATAGTTGTTTGGAACTCACCTGGTCAACTCTTGAGAGCAACTGGTCCCTGGTTGCTTGTAGGAAATAACAGCTGGGGCTATAGAGTTGTCTGCATTCTACAAAGTATGATTAGACTTGGCAGAATTAGATTTAAAAAAAAATTGGATGGCTAATATAGATGTTTAAAAATAAATACTCTTTTCAATTTTTCTTTATTTAAACTTTCAGAGTTGCGGGAAATTATGGAGGAAGGGTCAGACAATAATTGTTTAATAAACCTTGAGATTCAAAACTTTATAACTGTTAAAACACAATATGTCAACATCACGTCAAAATGTACAAAGTAAATATCCTTAAATCAAACTCTTAAATTCTAGGCAGCATTTTTCTTCCTTTATCAGAGGAAATATGTTTTTTCTGTTTGTGAGTGTACGGAGAAATTGACACGTAGTGATAAAAAATCTAATCCTTTCAAACCTTGGTGCTACTCTTTGTCCCTACCTTCCATCCTTTGTCATTGTCTTTAGGTGCTGGTTGAACTTTATACTGGCTGTCCTATTAGAAGTTCAGAGAGCTCTTTTCTACCTCTGTCGTAGTAGTATTTGGCTTGCTGATGACACTTCTTAATTTTTCTGTTACCTTTTCTGCTACTGCTGGCTTCAAAAGTTTATTTGCTGCAGGCAGTAATCAGTGTGTGGTGTGACATGAGATTGTGTACTGGACTGCTGCCCTGACTTTCTGTTGGTATATTTGTTCAATCCATTACTGCTGTCCATGGGTCTTTATTATCCCACTACGCCTTGCTTAGCAATTTCTCTGTAATCTCGGCAGCTACTTTTGCTTTGCCCTTAGACTGGCTGTGTTGCAGAAAGGATGTGATATTTTCAAATTCTGCTGATGCTGCAAATTGTGCAAATTCCTGACAAGCAAACTGAGGTCCATTACCTTTAATAAGTCTCTGGAATTCCGTTCAGGCAAAGTGGGCTTCCCAGCATTCAAAGACAGAAATTGTTGTTGAATTTAAGGGATCTGTTTCCAAATAATCCAGAGAGTCAATCAATCATCACCAGGTATACTATATTTCTCAGAATACGTTGGTCTATTCCTATCTTGCTCAGTCATGTTTCAGAGAATTGTAAGAAGAGGTGGACAATTTTATTTGGATGAATAGTTTATTTGCTGAAAAATGCAGCTTTGGCCAAACCAAACCATCCCCAAATTTGACCCCACAGTTTCATTTTTCAGAGCTAGCTTCAGAAAGCCGTATGTGTTTGTGTGTGTGTGTGCGCTGTTATAACTGTCAGCCCATTAGATGGGGTCTTTCCTGGGATGTGGAATACCCAGGTATGAATCCTCACCATTCACTGGGTCAAAGAGAGAGTGAGAATGAAAATGACTCTGTTGCCTGGTGATTAAGGCACTCTCTTGGAAGAAAGAAGATATTAATTCAGATCTTGTCTCTGTCCAATTCAAAGGACAGACTTGAATCCACATCTCCCACCTCCCAGGTCACTGAAAAATACATGTATTTCTTGCCTTTCTTTGCAGACCACTCTTTTTTTTTTTATTCTTTTAGTCTGAGTTTGCCATTATTTTGTGTGATGCTGTATATCTTACACTGTTTCTAATGTTTTCAAATTTGTAACCGTTTATTTTATTCACTGCTGCAGTAGATAGCAGCAGCATTAAGTTCCAGTCTTTGTTTTGCAATGTGTGTTCTGATGCCATTATTTTTCATGTCTACAACTATATGATCCCTAATGAATTTGTCTGTAAGTGTGCCAGAGTTACATGACAAGGGTAACTGGTGTGGCTTGGTTGCGTATTGGTTTGTAGTTTTGAGTTTCATTTTGATCAGATGTATGGAAAATATACTTCTCATATATTATCATTTTTTTAGGGACAAGTATTTTTCTAAAGCATCTAAGACTTTATTTACATCTTGCCTTTCTTCATCTGCCAGCTGTAAGTGCTGACATATAGGAAAGCAGTCCTTACCCATTGCTTTATTCAGAGTAGCCATTCCGCCTGCCATGCTTTCTTTGTTCAGTCCTGCAGCCATTTCACAGTTTGTCCATGAGGCCCTGAAGCAGCTCCGTTTTTCATAGACATCCCCATGTATTTGTTCCATAGCAGGGAGTGGGATATTTGAGTCATTACTGATGTCACTGAGTGCCTCTGGTCAGCCACAACAAAAAGTTAAAGCAGTAAAAACTTTTATTCTGACACCATGTTAAGAACTGATATAAAGAGCAGATAGTGGAAATCATCTGCTGTACTGTGCACAAGTTTTATTGGTCCTACAAAACCCAGGAACTATGCGACATATTCTTGAGCACCGTCTGCTGGCATCTAATCAATTAACTATTAACAATTTGCTTATATTCAGATGAAGACCTCTTATAACGCTCTTTATCTTCCCATCAATCTGACCTCTGTTTGTCCCTCATGGTTCTGTTTTCAACCCCTTCTCTTTTCCCTCTTAGCTGTGATTAGATGTCTTTAATGCCATGATTTTTAAGTACCTCTTCCATGGTAATGATTACTGTCTTTTTCACAAGCTGAGCATCACATGTTTCCTCCTAATCTCTCTCTCTTTCTGTCACCTTCTCTATCACCTCTAAGAAATGCATTTGTCCTGGATAGTAAATGTTCTTATTTTTTAAAATTGTACATAGGTGTTTTTTTTTTTGGTTTTGTTTTTTTTTTTGCAATGATGATCTATTCTTGCCTCTCAGGATTGGTAATAAAGAACCATCTTTAGGTAAAAATGAGAAAATGGAGAATCTGACCTAAAACCACATTTCCATTCTTGTCTAGCTTTCCTTTCACTACTTTCTTGGGGGAATGATAGTCAATTTGATCTAACTTATGTTTTGTTTTACAGAAAATAAGGATGGAAGCTCATGCAAAATTTGCAGTGCTTTGGCATCTCACAAGGGACCTTCATGTTAACAAGTCTTCTTCCTTTGGCCGTTCCTTTGACAGGTTGGTTATCATTAGGGCCCTACCAAATTCATGATCCATTTTGGTAAATTTCACAGTTTCAGATGTTTAAATCTGTGTTCAAAAATTTTCTCACCAAACCCCCATCACTAGCCTCACCTTTCTCAGCTAGGATTGTGCTCATACACACAGTTTCTTTGTGTGAATGTGATGAAAGAAAATTAATTTGAATGTTGTACCCTTTATGTACAACTGTGGGACAGCACAGTGAAGTGTTGCATTTCATCTTGCATTTCTTTTGGAGCTACCTCTGTTATTTATTGCTGAAGAGAACATGGTAAATTCTGTAGAAAAGCTGATGAATATGACCACAGAATGGCATAAAAATGTTAAAGATAATTAGGGGCTACTCGGTGTATTAACTAAGAGGTAAGGCAACTGTTAATTTTCTCCCTTGGAAAGGGCTCTCAAGACCTAAGATATGAAAGGGAGAAAATTATGAAAATAGGAACAGTGTTATTGTCAAGTAAGCTATATTTCTGTTCTCAGTCCTTGAGGATAACACTTGTAGATAATAATTATTTTATTTTCTCTGCAACCTCATTTACAGATTTTTAAAACTGTTGCTGTTATTTATATTGCAGTATCACCTAAAGGGCAACCAAGTTAGGGCTTCATTGTGCTAGATGCTGTACAAACACAGTAAATGAGAATTCCTCTATTATTTTGATCTGTCTTTACTGTTAGTGCTTTCTGTCTCCTTTTCTGTTGTTCTAGAATATGTAAATTTCACTTTTGGATGCAAAATTTGAAAGAGAGCTTCTCATTGATTCCAAACAAAATGCCACTTATGTGAAACAAGCTGTAATCAGTATGTCTTGGGATACTCATCTGAACAAACCTAATATATTACTATTGCTCAGTACATAGGTTATAAAGAATCATTGCAATCACATCAGTGCAAACTTAGAGAGCAATATATTTTTTGAAAATCTGAGTAGAGTTTTAATTACACATCTCAACATTCCTCATGCATATATGAAAGATTAGTATATTAAACATAGTTGTTGCTTGCTAATTATTTTGAGTGAAAGAGAGGAAGTACACTTGCATATTGAGATAGAAAAAGCAGAGAAAGTGCTCATTGAAAGTGGGCAAATATTGAAGTTTAATGTAGATTAGATTAAAATAGATTATATTCTGTAGTAGCAACGTGTTAGATTTATTCCTGTTTTTTTCCCCCAGGTCTTTGTTCATTATGCTGGACAGCCTTAATAGCTTAGATGGTTCTACCTGGTCAGTGGGGCAAGCATGGTTAAACCAAGTACTCCAAAGACATGACATTGCAAGAGTACTTGAACCTTTGCTTCTACTGCTACTACATCCAAAAACACAGAGAGTTTCTGTGCAACGAGTTCAGGCTGAGTGCTACTGGAATAAGTCTCCTCACTACCCTGAAGAAGAAACTGAAAAGCACTTCATGCAAAAATTTAGCTGTGGTGATGGTAAGTACAATTTAACCCCCTCAAAAATTCCTTAATAACTAACATTTTATTAATTTAAGTATATATAATATTTTATGTATTTTTGTCCATATAACATGAAACAGATGGCAGAAGAAACACCAGGCGTGATTTGCATATTAAATAGTTTTCAGAACTGCCAGCATTTAGGATGCTGGTAAAGATTATATTCTCTTTCCAAAAAATTTTTTAGTCTCAGTGAAAACTTCTCTGTGGGTTCAACTCTGCAGCATGCCAAATATTTGGAGTACAGTTAAACCAACTTTTCCCTTGTATATGTCACAGTTTCAGGGATAACTGCACCTTTCACCTCCACCTCTACAGCTCCTTGAGGGCATCCACTTGAGGTTTCAGGCTTCTTAGGAGTAACCTCTCTCAGTCGGAGACCTCTGTCTCTCTCTCTCTCTCTCTCTCCAGGGGTTTAGACTTGCTTTGTGCTGTTAAACAGTCACCCCTATCCACTTCAGAAGTGGTTGAAGCTATCCTATTAATCATTTAATTGATGGGTGAAGCTCTGCTTTATACAGTTAGTAAATGGACATTTAAGTTGCTTTATGATCTTTCAGGATGAAAGGTGCAAAGTATAATAATTTTATTTAAATGTAAGTTTTTATTATTTCTGCTTATATCTCAAGTTCAAAGTAAACCTAAAGAAAAACTATTTGTAGGCCGTAACTATTTTTTGTGATTTCTTTTTTAAGCATTTTCTCACATGCCTGTAAGCCAACGACAACTCATTACACCTAAAGAAAACAATGAAAAACAACTTATCATGGATGAAATGGGGAACTTCAGTCTCACAGTTAACCCTTTGAGTGACAGACTGTCCTTGTTAAGTACTAGCAGTGAGACTATTCCAATGGTGGTGTCTGATTTTGACCTTCCCGACCATCAAATAGAAATACTCCAGAGTTCTGACTCTGGCTGTTCACAGTCATCTGCTGGAGACAACCTGAGCTATGAGGTGGAGGCAGAAAGCCTCGGTGCTCAGAATAGTTCTCAGACATTGCGAGAAGACTCACCTGATGAAATTGTGCACCAGGTGGTTACTGACTTGATATGCAAGGTAGTAAGTGGTCTTGGAGAGGAGACCGAATCCGTTAAACATGATCTGCATCCCGATGATGTTTCATCTAAATTCAGTACTTTAGATCACTCTGAGGAGGTTTCTAAAAGTGAAGATGAAAATATTCAAAGCAGCCAGAACAGTTTGTTTGGTGATGACAGTTCTCAGTTATTTTCTGCTTCGATTGAGACTGGACTTGAAAGACTAATGGATTCATCACCTTGTACTGGAGTAAGCACTCAGGCCCCCTCTGACCTTACTTTCAGGTCATCAGATGCAAAATCTGGACAAAGAAGTCACAGTAGTATTCAGTTCAGCTTCAAAGGAAAACTACCAGAAAAAATGTCAGAAAAAGAAACTATTGTTAAAGAGGCTGGTAAGCAACCAGGAGCAAAGCCCAAAGTGAAAATAGCCAGAAGGAAAGATGAAGACAAGAAAAAAGCACAAACAGAAAAGCTTAAACAAACCAGTATTTTCTTTAGTGATGGTCTTGATTTAGAGAATTGGTACAGCTGTGGAGAGGGAGAAATTTCAGAAATAGAGAGTGATGTGGGGTCTCCAGGAATACGAAAATCTCCTAGTTTTAACATTCATCCATTATATCAACATGTTTTGCTTTATCTCCAGTTATATGACTCCTCAAGAACATTATATGCTTTTTCTGCAATCAAAGCAATCTTGAAAACAAACCCCTCTGCTTTTGTAAATGCCATCTCTACTACCAGTGTCAACAATGTATACACTCCTCAGCTGTCCTTGCTTCAGAATCTTTTAGCCAGGCATCGAATATCTGTTATGGGCAAAGACTTCTATAGTCACATTCCAGTGGACTCTAATCATAACTTTAGGAGTTCTATGTACATAGAAATTCTTATCTCTCTATGTTTATACTATATGAGGAGCCACTATCCAACTCATGTAAAGGTAACCCCACAAGATCTAATAGGAAACCGCAATATGCAGATGATGAGCATTGAAATTTTGACACTTCTCTTTTCTGAACTGGCAAAAGTAATAGAAAGTTCTGCAAAGGGCTTTCCTAGCTTTATTTCAGACATGTTATCCAAATGCAAGGTTCAGAAAGTGATCCTGCACTGTTTGCTATCTTCTATCTTTAGTGCACAGAAGTGGCACAGTGAAAAGGTAGCTGGTAAAAACATAGTTGTTATTGAAGAAGGTCTCTCTGAAGACAGCCTTATCAACTTTTCTGAAGATGAATTTGACAGTGGCAGTACTCTACAGTCACAGCTCTTAAAAGTGCTTCAGCGACTAATTGTCTTAGAGCATAGAGTAATGACCGTGCCTGAGGAGAACGAAACAGGCTTTGAATTTGTCATTACTGACTTGGAGCAGATTAACCCACAGCAGCCAATGACTTCACTTCAGTACTTACACTCCCAACCAATAACCTCTCAAGGCATGTTTCTCTGTGCAGTAATAAGAGCTTTACACCAACACTGTGCCTGTAAAATGCACCCCCAGTGGATTGGCCTAATCACTTCTACTCTGCCTTACATGGGAAAAGTTCTACAAAGAGTGGTAGTTTCTGTGACCCTCCAGCTTTGCAGGAATTTGGATAATTTAATTCAGCAGTATAAATATGAAACAGGATTATCCGATAGCAGGCATGTATATACTTTTTTTCTTTTTGCAAATTTGATCATATATTTAAATGTTTACTTAGCTGTGTGGAGCAAATTCACAACAAACTCAATGTTGCATTTTAGGCCGCTTTGGATGGCATCAATTACTCCACCAGATATGATTCTTACCCTGTTAGAAGGCATCACAACAATAATTCATTACTGTCTACTTGATCCGTCTACACAGTATCATCAGGTAAACTTAGTCAAGTATCTGAGAGGCTTCTTATGTCACATTTGTTAAATTAGAGTGTATGGTCTACATTTGGAATGCTTGTAATGTTGCATTTGCTCTGAATTTAAGTTTGAGGTGCTTGTGGGGAACATATTCATAGAATCATAAAATACCAGAGTTGGAAGGGACCTCAGGAGATCATGTAGTCCAAACCCTGCTCAAAAAGCAGGACCAATCCTCAATTTTTTTTGCCCCAGATCCCTAAATGGCCCCCTCAAGGATTGAACTCACAACCCTGGGTTTAGCAGGCCAATGATCAAACCACGGAGCTATCCCTCCCCCCAATATATATTCAATATATTTAAATCATAATGAATTATTTTTGGGTAATAATTGGGATTTAGAGAATTCTTATAAGAGAAAGCATTATTCATTGATAACATATTGTATACAAACCATAAATTTTTCCAATCGTTGCATGTATTCTCCAAAGATTCAGTTGTCACAAAGCCTTATTCTTGGAGTCCATGCTCCTACACAAGAGCAAGGGTGGGAATTCCTCCACCTCAGAATTCTAAAGGGTTAGTTCCAGCAGCCAATCTTAACTGTGGAACTTACCATTGGTGCCACACTTTGTTGTTCCTGAATATGGTTGGGTTCTGTGTTCACCTACCTAGTTAACTCTGCTACTTGGATTTACGCTCTTTAGAAACAAAACTTTCTGTCGGAATGTCCATTCTAGTGCCTCTTCCTGCTAGCTTGAAGCTTTGTATATTAGCAGCTTGACTTTTGGCTCTGACAATATTTTGTAGCTGCAGCTGAGTGCATAGTCTATATACTGGGCATTTGGCCCTGAACCTAATGGACCACTTTTTCTTGTTGACTGTTTAGCTTTATTTAAATATATATTTTCTATCCCTTTCCCCAACTCTTTTCAGTAGTCACCATCAAAATACATATTACCTGTCTTTGCAAGTAGATAATGTTGTTATGGTATTCATTGTAGCACTAATTCTGAAGTAATGTTAATCACTTGCAAAGGCATTTACAAAGATTTAAATGTAATCACTGTAGAAATAGAGATGATAATGAAAAACCCTCAGACCTTCAGAATATGCCCCAGTCTAATTGATAGCATTTTTAACATATCCCCTACCAACTTATCTATATACCCCATGGATAAGCACAGTCTTTGCTTTGTCTGCCTTGTGAAGGAGAATGCTGGGCTGGATCCGCTTGCAGGGTCAGCTGGAAGGTCACTACAAGCCCTGTGGTCCTGGATTAAGCACACTCCGCAACACTTCTGATAAATCCATACAGTCAGAAATACCACTGGGTGTCAAGACTCTGTGTTAGCACCAGCTACATCAGCAGATGTCTATGGGGATGAGCGAGGAAACTATGCTTTGACATCTTCCAGCCATACAGCTCCACTCAATATGCCAGTGTCATATTTGCCTATCGTGACACTGAATTTCTTATGTGATGTTTGGGAATAAAGCAGTAAACAGTAAACATTGAGTATGGAAGATACACTGGTTAGTTTTGGCCAAACTAAAATCTCTACATGCATTGTAATCAGAATATAAAACTGTAGGGTACATCTTTATACGTTCTGAAAACCCACACTTTTTTATTTATATATTTCACTAAATCAATGCATTGTACAATAGATATTAAAGGTGCTACTTTATTATTTGAGAAGCGTACACTGCTAAAGGAATATGCTTCCTATTGCTCCTTAAAATACAAATTTATATTAATAGACACATCATGCCAGAGGAATTGAAAAGACATTAAAAAAATACTGATTTTTCATTTTCTTGCTGTTATTCAGAACCAACAGGGTAAACATCTTACAAAAGCCTATGTAGATGTTCATCCTAAAATCACAGTGTAAAATGTTTAGCTGTTCTTGTTATTTCTTAATTTATATAATTTTGCTAATGCTAGTATGTAGATATTTAATGCTGGGTTGTCGTTTTTTATAATACCTCTAGCTTTTGGTTAATGTAGACCAGAAACACTTGTTTGAAGCACGCAGTGGAATCCTGTCTATCCTTCATATGATCATGTCGTCTGTGACTTTGCTGTGGAGCATACTGCACCAGGCAGATTCTTCAGAGAAAACAACTGCTGCAGCAGCTGCATCTGTTACCACTATTAATCTTGGATCAACAAAGGTCAGAACATCAGGAGTAACATGGTTTGAATTGTGCATGGTTACCTTTGTCAAACCAAATCTAACTGTATTCCATTAGTATTTCTTAGAAGAGTCTTTCAACTTTTGCAATACCTGAGTTGTCCCCAGGCTAAGAGGGGATGGGCAGCCAGTTTATAATTAGTTTACAATTTGCTTTGGTAAAATGTATAAGTTCTGACAAAAATATGATTTTCCAGTTAGTACTGTACTGATGACATAACATCACCCATGAACAATAGCTGAAGCAGAGAGAAGGGGAAGTGTTCACATTGTAAACCATTTAAAATACCATTTTATATCTCTAAGGTTATAGAATATTTGTTTAAAATCTTTACAAAAATCTCACAATATATTTCAATAAACACTTGATCTGACACCCTCATGAGGTTCCATGCTCCATCCAGCTCCTGTTAGCGGCATCATTGTATGGAGAGAGATCATATCAGATCACAGGATGGCGACTGGAAAGAGTAGGTTGCGGACAGGAGGAATTGAACAATATGGTATTTGAGGAGTTTTTCAAAGTATTCCAGTAACATGCTTGATGTCCTGCTTTGCCCATTTATTGGAGTCAGTTCAAACTCTTCCGCTATTGAAGGAATTTTGTGTTTTTGTAAACAAATTCAGGTTATCTGATATGATACATGGATTTTAGTGTGATTTCCACATAGTCGTAATGTTACTTTATGTACTACAAACCTGTTCACCTTAATATACACAATATTATTTTTTGATGTATGTATAAAAAAAGGGACACCATGCTACAGGTTTTTACAACACATCCATTGAAACTAATGGCATTTAATTCTCTGTATTGTCTTTCTATAAACACCTGCTTCCTGGTCATATTCATGTTGGCAAAAAGACTCTCTGAAATCAGTTTCCTTACAGAAGGGGTGACCCATACTGCATATTTCACGAAGACAAGATCATCCTTTGTACTCCAGAATAATTGGTTACCTAAGTTTAATACTTACATACATCACAGATTGTTCTCTTTTTGTTTTGCCTGAAGCTTCAGTAGTCAAGAGCACTTGTCATATGCTGGATGTGAGAAGAGCTGTTAAGATTTATCTTGATTAGAACAAAACTAATTCAGGACAATATCTAGGATGACCTTTTCCTGTACTTCACCCCATTCAAGATAAATCCTTTGGGTGCCATGACAACAGCCACTTCAAAGTCAAGCAGAGTTAATATGGTTGGATAAGGAGTTACTGTAAAGAACTTTTGTATGATCTGTTTAATGCTTCAGTACATCTTTGGAAGCAGTTATCTGAATGAGTGCAGAAGGGGCATGGCTAAACTCTGGAAGTCCATATAGAAGTCTACGCTTGCCTCTGGTATTTGCAAGAAGAGAAGTGCTGCCCAAATATTACAGAATAGGAGAGGGATCGTTCTCAGAAATTTTTCAGTGTGGTATGTCAGTCAGTGAGAGTATAAAGTTTGGATGCTTGTTTCAATGTGTGCACATTCTCTTTCTGTGTTTCAGAATTTGAGGCAGCAGATTCTTGAATTGTTGGGCCCAATATCAATGAATCACGGTGTTCACTTTATGGCTGCTGTTGCATTTGTATGGAATGAGAGGAGACAAAACAAAAACACTTCTAGAACAAAGGTATGTGCATGTCGCTAGTTGACATGGCTACTTGAATAAGTGGTAATCTGATTTACTGGATTTCCACTATTTGTCTTTAGAACCTACTTCAAAAAATTCAAGCTAAGATTTTTGGGGTCAAATGAAACATTTTGCAAATCCTTTTCATAAGTGCATTTATGTTTATGCATGTGTCCGCATGGTCAAATAACCACACATTTATTTTAGAATTGAATAAAATTGTTAATGTTTTTATAATAGAATTTTTTAAAAAAACATTATTGTAAGTGACTAATATTTAAAATAGAGACTTCAAAGGAAAGTGACAGTCAATGAATATCTGGTAAACTATTTGTCCAGAAAATTTCATCTACATCTCGTTCCTACAAGTTTGTTTGTTTGTTTGTTTTTTAAATATTCTTAGCTTCTCATGCATTGTCCTTTACTTTGGAAAACTATTCTCATCAACTTCTTCTACGCTGGACAACACTATTAACTGTAATAGTAATGTATAGCATATGTTGGTCTTTTCCAGGTTATTCCTACAGCCAGTGAAGAACAGCTTCTACTGGTAGAGCTAGTTCGCTCTATCAGTGTTATGAGAACAGAGACTGTTATACAAACAGTAAAAGAAGTTTTAAAGCAGCCTCCAGCCATAGCCAAGGACAAGGTAGGAAAATCACAGAGTTGTTGCTAGTTCATATGATGCTATTTTAGAAGTGATAAATTGTACAAGTACTCAAATTGTGCTGAAGGAACATGCTACCAATGTGCTGTAGGTTGGTAACAGGTGTCCGCTACCAAAATCTGTTTCTGGTAATTTCTTCTTAATCCTATTGTATGTAGAAAACCATTTTTCTCTCATTTTAAAAATATATTTAGTGAAAGATGCTAGATTGACAGCATTTGAATTATATAATCAATTGTGTTTCATATTTCAAAAATAAGCAAGTTCAGGTTAACAAAGTAGTTGTGCCACCTGTACAGTATCATATACTGATTTAAAATTCACTCTTTTGGATACCTACTAGATAGGAGGATTAATCGGATGTGACTCTTTTTTTTTTTCATGGGGGCTAAGATATTTTTAAGGCTGGGATGCCCCAGGATTCCCATTCTTTTCTCCTTTGTTATTGCTTTTGAAAGGCCTCGTATCATCTGTCCAGTTGAGGGAGGTCTAGATGTGATCTCTGGCCTCTCACTCTGGAGCCTGTTAGTGGCGTTCTGTGATTCAGCTAGGGTGGAGGGGATAGGGGAGAGTGCTTCAGAGTAACATTAGGTTTTACATGGCTAAGATTTTTGCTGCCCAAGTGTGACACTCAGACACCCCTCTGAGTGCATTGCAATTTAATTTGACCTCAAGCTATCCACTGTTTTGTTACCTTTTAAAACCTGGTAGTTGGTTCAACACCCACTGTTTTTGCTGAGGTAAACAAAAAGACAAAAGTCAATTTCTTCCTGGTGACACTGATTTCTTGTCTTTCTAGAAGCATCTGTCATTGGAAGTCTGCATGCTGCAATTTTTCTATGCTTATATTCAAAGGTAAGACAATGAGGCTGTAGATCCTTTATTGTTTTCTTTCTGTATCATCAGTCAGTAGATAACTATGAAAGAGAATCTGGACATTTTATATCCTTAACAGAAAGTTGCCTCCCTCTGATTTACTACAACAGACCGAAAGGTTACATGAGAAGAAAACAATTTTCTCCATTTGTAATCTATGAGCTATATCCACTTAGACTCAGCATTGCAATGCCTAACTTCTAGGCACACTGACACCTAGTAGAATCCACAGTCCTGAGTTAGGTGCCCAGGCTCCCTAGACAATGCTTGGGGAGAATTAGGCACCTAAGAATGGGATGCACAAAAGCCAGCAAGCTAAGTGGAGAGCTGCCTAAGCTAGCCATTAGAAAATACTGAAGACAGAGGTGGAGCCTAAGCCCTGCTCCTCAAAGGGAATTAGGCACATAATGGGAGGCACCTCGCTAGGGATTTATAGCCATGAACCCTCTCCAAGAGTTAGGCACGTCAGCCAGGTCAGTCCTTTCTTGCAGAAAATGGAGGGGGAGGAAGAGGTGGAGATGTCCCCCTAATATTCAATAGCTTAGTGTTTGAGCACTCACCCAGGACCTGGGGGATCGGGGCTCAAATTCCCTCTCTGCCTGTTGTGGAGTAAGAACTTGAACCTAGATCTCCCACCTCTCCAGCGAGTGCTCTAATCATTGGGCTATAGGGTATTCTCTCAATCTGTCCTGTTGGAGCTGTTCCACTTTGTGTAAATAAATAAATATTCATTGGACTAGAGAGAGCGTGAGATTATTCTATAGCACAGTGGTCAGGCACTTACCTGAAAGACCCATGTTCCAGCCCCTGTTCTAATGAATATCTAATTATTTATACAAAGTGGAACAGTTTCAACAGAGAGATGGAGAGACCTGCCCAAGAATACCTATATGGTTAGGGCACTCCCCATGCAGGTAGGAGACCGGAGTTCAGGCAGAATGGGGATTTGATCCTGGGTGAGTGCTCTAACCACTGGGTTATTGGGCATAAATACACTACTACTACTGAATGGGTCCTGATATGGTAGCTATGCTCTGATAACACCTACCAGATTGGGCCCCTCAGGTGAGATAGGCAGAAGAATGCCTAGTTTGTGGATCTCACTGGGGTTTAGACATGATCTGTGTATCAGGAATGAGGTGGCTTTGTGCATGTCCACCAGCAGAAACGTAGGTGGAATTTAGCTACGTACAAGGTAAGGGGGCAGCTGATTGGAGGTTTTGAGAATCCAAATTTTGCAGTTAGGTGCCTAAAGTGGCAGTTATGCACCTAAATTCATTTGTGGGTCTAGCTGGTTTGTGTTATTTTATATTATAGATGAAAAGGGAATCTTCTGGGTTCCTCAATTCCCCCTTTATCTTTCATTCTCTCCCCTAAATGGAAAGGCCCACAGCAAACCTCTCTGCAGCTGAGGAAGACTGGACTCAGACCCCTCCAGACTCATCAGTACCATTTCAGTCATTGGCCAGAGAGGGTGTCTTCTTCCCCATACCTTCAGAGTCTGGCACATTACCTCCCCATTTCTATTGATCTGTTAACCAAGTGGGTGAGACAGGTCCTAAATTTTGATCTCCTGTATGTGAACAGTGCTTTTGGTTGGCACTAAAGTTGATGTTGTCAGACAGGAGAGATGGGACAATAGAAAATTTGACACTTGACATGATTTTATCACTTTAACTCTCTCATCATCTTACAGGATTCCAGTGTCCAGCTTAGTAGACAGCTGGGCAACACTATTGCTTCTTCTGAAGGATTCTGTACAACTCAGTCTTCCAGCACCAGGGCAGTTTCTCATACTTGGGTGAGCAGTTACACTTACAATTTCTAACAAAATTGTGATCCCATAAATGTAAAATTATATAAAGGGCAAGTGTTTAAAATCTTGATTTAATTACTTGTAGTTTTGACTGGAGAAAAATTCCTATTTCCTAGAGACCTTCTTGACAAAGATTTATCTTCAGTGCAGTATCTTACTTGAAAGAATGTTGATCACATACAAATGTTGATTCTTGTATTGCTCCGACAATTTTTCTGGAAGAAACACTTCTGGTATGAGTGTAGTACTGTCTTCATCCAGTTCTCAGCTTCCCTCAGTCACATTGCCAACGGTGTGGTAATTATGAATACTTGTGATGCTAGTTTGTGAGGTCTCCCAACACATTTTTTCCATAGGCCATCAGAGAGCCATTAGATGAAAATGACTTTTTGTCACTTTCACCCGTGGTCAAATTTAAATAAGAGACCTACATATGTCAAACTCCATATCTCATTATTAATCCCCTCAGCTACCAGGACCCTCTAAACAGTAGTTTTAAATGTTTAAATTTACTCAATAAGTCACTCTTATGACTATTTATTTTGTATATTTTCCTCTCATGTGATATAGGATTAATTACCAGCCCAGAAACAGTTTGCTGAACTTCAGAAATAAAATGCTGAATACGGTCATTTGTGTTAAGCACTGAACAATATTCTCTGTAAATTGTAGTAATATTGTAGTGAAGTGTTAAATCAAATAGCCACAAATTAATTTGTCCAAAAACCTCTCCATGAAGATATTTTTGGATGGATTCCAATGTTACATCTACTTGAAAACTATTAATTATACAAATTGTCTGTAACAATCAAAATAAATTTCAGACATTTGGAAATGGGTCTTTTGGAATTTTAGCAAACTAAAGGGAAGTAGCTGAAGTTTCAACTAATGTGTACTGTGCATGTGAATTTGCCATGGAATTTTTGCCTGTTATTCTAAAATAATGCAATATTTTATTTTAAGATTATCATCAGTTTTCATTTAATATATTTTCTTTTTAGTGTTCTAAATGAGTTTATTATGAAAAACCCAAGTCTGGAGAATAAGAAAGATCAAAGAGATCTTCAGGTAAAAAATACGTTTTTGTATAAATTTACTGTTAAAATATTCTTCAGTAAATGCCTAACTGCTGAGAGTACAGCATATCTGATCTTTCCTGTACATTTAAAAAAAATATTTTTAAGCAACTGATCTTGTTATAATGGCTTTTTTATTTCCTTTTGTAGTTTTTTCTATTGCTTATAGTTGTTATATTTTTCTTATTACTGTATTTAACTTAAAATTTTCTTGCTGTAACTTAAACCCGTTGCTATTTGTTCTGTCCTCATTATTAACATTTCTCCCATCAGTCATCTTTCTGTGGACTGAGCCTTGCCTAGGTTTGTTAATTTTATATCACAGTTCTTATTTTCTCAACATTTATCACTTCTGTTGCTGCCCTCTGAGCTTTCTAAGCTTCATTTCTTTTTTTAAAAAATGTTGGAACCCAACACTGAATGCAGTACTCCAACTGAAGCTAAATAGCACTAAGCAGAGAAGATTAATTACCTTGCTGCTTGTACTTGAGGTACTCCTGTTAATACAGCTTGGATTAGTATTTTATGTAGAGGCATTGCAGTTTGGACTCATGTTCAGTTTATGATGCTCTACTACAACCCCCAGACACTTCTCTATGGTACTGCCACAAATCATCATTCACCTAGTCTATGGGCAAAACATGCAGTCAGATATGCATGTTGTCAAGGTTCCTTCCCCACTCTGAACTCTAGGGTACAGATGTGGGGACCTGCATGAAAAACCCCCTAAGCTTATTTTTACCAGCTTAGGTTAAAACTTCCCCAAGGTACAAACTATTTTACCTTTTGCCCCTGGACTTTATTGCTGCCACCACCAAACGTCTAACAAATATGTAACAGGGAAAGAGCCCACCTAGAAACGTCTTCCCCCCAAAATCCTCCCAAACCCTACACCCCCTTTCCTGGGGAAAGCTTGATAAAAATCCTCACCAATTTGCATAGGTGAACACAGACCCAAACTCTTGGATCTTAAGAACAATGAAAAAGCAATCAGGTTCTTAAAAGAAGAAGTTTAATTGAAGAAAAAGTAAAAGAATCACCTGTGTAAAATCAGGATGGTAAATACCTTACAGGGTAATCAGATTCAAAACATAGAGAATCCCTCTAGGCAAAACCTTAAGTTACAAAAAGACACAAAAACAGGAATATACATTCCATTCAGCACAACTTATTTTATCAGCCATTTAAACAAAACAGAATCTAACGCATATCTAACTGGATTGCTTATTAGCCCTTTACAGGAGTTCTGACCTGCATTCCTGCTCTGGTCCCGGCAAAAGCAACACATAGACCGAGAGAACCCTTTGTTTCCCCGCCCCCCAGCTTTGAAAGTATCTTGTCTCCTCATTGGTCATTTTGGTCAGGTGCCAGTGAGGTTATCTTTAGCTTCGTAACCCTTTACAGGTGAAAGGGTTTTTTCCTCTGGCCAGGAGGGATTTAAAGGTAGTTAGCCTTCCCTTTATATTTATGACACATGTACTTACTGAATCTAAAATATACCTTAAGTGAATTCTCTTGTGAGCTTGAACACTTGACTACTTTTTTTGTAAAAAGAAAAGGAGGACTTGTGACACCTTAGAGACTAACAAATTTTATTTGAGCATAAGCTTTCGTGAGCTACAGCTCACTTCATCGGATGCATTCAGTGGAAAATACAGTGAGGAGATTTATATACACAGAGAACATGAAACAATGGGTGTTACCATACACACTGTAACGAGAGTGATCAGGTAAGGTGAGCTATTACCAGCAGGAGAGCAGGGAGGGGGGGACCTTTTGTAGTGATAATCAAGGTGGGCCATTTCCAGCAGTTGACAAGAACGTCTGAGGAACAGTTGGGGAGGTGGGGGGGGAATAAACATGGGGAAATAGTTTTACTTTGTGTAATGACCCATCCACTCCCAGTCTTTATTCAAGCCTAAGTTAATTGTATTCAGTTTGCAAATTAATTCCAATTCAGCAGTCTCTCGTTGGAGTCTGTTTCTGAAGTTTTTTTTGTTGAAGAATTGCCACTTTTAGGTCTGTAATTGAGTGACCAAAGAGATTGAAGTGTTCTCCGACTGGTTTTTGAATGTTATAATTCTTGACGTCTGATTTGTGTCCATTTATTCTTTTACATAGAGGCTGTCCAGTTTGGCCAATGTACATGGCAGAGGGCCATTGCTGGCACATGATGGCATATATCACATTGGTAGATGTGCAGGTGAATGAGCTTCTGGTAGTGTGGCTGATGTGATTAGGCCCTATGATGGCGTCTCCTGAATAGATATGTGGACACAGTTGGCAACGGGCTTTGTTGCAAGGATAGTTCCTGGGTTAGTGGTTCTGGTGTGTGGTTGCTGGTGAGTATTTGCTTCAGGTTGGGGGGCTGTCTGTAAGCAAGGACTGGCCTCTCTCCCAAGATCTGTGAGAGTGATGGGTTGTCCTTCAGGATAGGTTGTAGATCCTTGATGCTGCGTTGGAGAGGTTTTAGTTGGGGGCTGAAGGTGATGGCTAGTGGTGTTCTGTTATTTTCTTTGTTGGGCCTGTCCTGTAGTAGGTAACTTCTGGGTACTCTTCTGGCTCTGTCAAGCCCTCAGACAGAGACAAACACCTACAAGATCTCGATCAAGCATTCTTACAACTACAATATCCATCTGCTGAAGTGAAGAAACAGATTGACAGAGCTAGAAGACTGGGAGTGGATGGGTCATTACACAAAGTAAAACTATTTCCCCATTTTTATTCCGCCCCCCCCCCACTCCCCGCCCCCACTGTTCCTCAGATGTTCTTGTCTGCTGGAAATGGCCCACCTTGATTATCACTACAAAAGGTCCCCCACCCTCCCGCTCTCCTGCTGGTAATAGGTCACCTTACCTGATCACTCTCCTTACAGTGTGTATAGTAACACCCATTGTTTCATGTTCTCTGTGTATATAAACCTCCCCACTGTATTTTCCACTGAATGCATCCAGTGAAGTGAGCTGTAGCTCACCAAAGCTTATGCTCAAATAAATTTGTTAGTCTCTAAGGTGCCACAACTCCTCCTTTTCTTTTTGCGGATACAGACTAACATGGCTGCTACTCTGAAACCTACTTTTTTTGTGTTTCTCCTATAATTCCAAACCTGCTTAACTCCTGATCAGAGTGCCTAAAACGTTAGCTGCAAAGACATATTGTACTGCAACAGTCATGCTGTTTACCATCTGAAATCACTTTCCTGAACAACTTTCAGGATCATGAGTTAATTCATGTCTCTGATAGAGTAAGTTATTCTTTGATGTTAGGTGAAAAGGCATGCTGTTGGGGGGAAAGGTCTGTTACACAAGCTTTTTAAGCACACTTGTATATATCATATATTACCATATATGACATACCTTTACTTCACCTGTGATCATTGCTAAAATGTTGCACCTCCCATTGCTTTAATTTTGAATGTAAACTCTTTGTGATGGTAAACAGTAGATAGTCCAGCGGAGGTCACATGCTCTATTTGTGATAGGTGATATTTTTGGAAAAAGCAATTCAGGATTATGAAATAATCTTTCAAATTATCCATTCAGACCTTGATATTTCAACTGAAACAGAAAGGTGCTTCAGATTAAAAGAGTTTAATATCCAGAACGAGATTCTGTGAATGGACACAACACACTTAAATTTTCCCAGTCATAGGGATGGCTATTGAATAAACCTTATTTCTGTGTTTTTTTTAAATGAAGATGTGAAAACTATTGCTGCAATCAGATCCATATAGCCTTCCACTTCTTACTCATAGATAAAGCCACTAAGCATGTAATTGTTTCATTTTCCTGATTTCAGACCAGTTCTCTAATTTATCAGAATTATTTTGCATTTCACTTCTATCCTCTGAAGTGTTTGTGCTACCTTTCAACTTCATACCATCTACCAATTTGATTAATCAATTGGCTAAGATCTGTTCACCTCATCCTCCAAGGAGTATTCATCATTGCTGATGTTGAACAGAAGTGAATCCAGAACAGAACCCTATGATATCCCATTCTATAATTCCTCTTCTCCTGACACTGAGCTAATGAGTATCTGTGTAGACAACATATCTCAGGATAACCAATTTACTCTTTTACACAAGGTTCTTTACACATTTGTTTCTTGCTTTCCATCAGGATGTAACTCACAAAATAGTGGATGCCATTGGTGCCATTGCTGGTTCTTCCTTGGAACAGACTACTTGGCTAAGACGAAACCTAGAGGTCAAACCCTCCCCCAAGATAATGGTTGATGGAAACAACTTGGAATCGGATGTTGAAGGTAGCTTATTTTCCCGTTATTCAAAATCAAATATTGAATTAATTTATTGATTCCCTTCACGTTACTGAAAAATGACAGATTTTATAATATTAGACGTTTGCTAAATCAGATTTAGTGCTGTTGTGCGGAGTACTGAGCTATATTAAACCTAATGCACATGGTGAAACAAAAAACAGTCAATTTTCCATGTCTTGGAATATATTTACTTTTAAATATTTATTTTTGTAGATATTGATATAAGGTACATAGTTTCCAAAATCAATTGTCTCTTGCTGTCACTTTTTCTTTTAGATATGTTGTATCCAGCTCTGGAAACCTCAAATATAACTCCTTCAGTTTATAGCGTCCATGCATTAACATTACTTTCTGAGGTAAATGTTTCTTCAGTTATACTACATGCTGGTTTCTTATAATACAGAGGGACATAGAGAGATTAGAAATATGCACAGAAACATGCACATGAGATTCAATTCAGAAGAATACTAGTTAAATATCTATGGGAAAAATAATTGAAATATATATGCACAATGGGGAAAAGAAATGCATAAAGAGGCCTAAGAGTGATAATGGACAGCAAATGTACACATGAATTTGCCATTTTGTTGGTTATTTGCTAAGAACTGGCAGTGCTCTCAACGTTGTACAATTATCATTTGTGTGGTGGTGCTGTCCACAGGCCCCAATCACTCTCATTGGGCTGAAAACAAAAAGTGACCATGTGATCAGAGAGTCATTGAGGTTCAGAACAGTGACTACTGACAGATGTCTAATAGGCAAAATAATCCTCATATCTGTCAAGGGGTTCCTGTCGTCTGCCCTGACTTCTGTCCTAGACATATTTATTTGTATGATTTTGTTAATTTGCTGTATTAGTTTGTGGTGATTGATATTATATTTTATTTGCATTTTGTGGGGAAAAAAGGAAAATTTGACAGTAGCCATTGAAGTCAATGGACACAGGTTCCTGCCATGTGCCAGGGTATTAATCTTTGTAATCCTGACATGTTATACATGTGCAGTGACTTGTACCAGGGTTTGCTGGAAGAAATTGAGTGAGGAATTTGGGGTGTTTGGTAAGGATTTTTGTGACAGGGTTTATGTTATATAGGCATAGTATGGATGAATTTATGTGCTGGTAATTGTGAACTAATGCTTATATTTTGTGGGCTATGCTATAGCGCAGGGGTTGGCAACCTTTCAGTAGTGGTGTGCTGAGTCTTCATTTATTCCCTCCAATCGAAGGTTTCGCATGCCAGTAATACATTTTAACATTTTTAGAAGGTCTCTTTCTATAAGGCTGTAATATATAACTAAACTATTGTTGTATGTAAAGTAAATAAGGTTTTTAAAATGTTTAAGAAGCTTCATTTAAAATTAAATTAAAATGCAGAGCCCCCCGGACCAGTAGCCAGGACCCGGGCAGTGTGAGTGCCACTGAAAATCAGCTTGCGTGCCGCTTTTGCCACGCATGCCATAGGTTACCTACTCTTGCTGTAGTGTGTCTTAGCTGAGAGTTCATGTATTTTTATTTTTAAATATATCTTTATACTTCGTGTTTTAAATTTTGTACAATACCTCAGATTTGATAACTTTTGTATTAAATTTGAATAAATTAATAATACTTACATAGTTGCCACTCCCCTTATCAATCATAGCAGAAGTGTCACGGGTTAAATGGGCATGGAGATTTACCCAAGAAATGGCTCTTCATTGGGAGGAGAATGTAGAAAAGTTTACAGCACGATCACCTGTGGATGGATTTAATTGTATCTTAAGCGCTAAATTCACTTTATAAAAGAGAACCTACACATTTTTTAAAAGGGAAAGATTTTATAATTTATAAAAAGAAAAGGAGTACTTGTGGAGACTAACCAATTTATTTGAGCATAAGCTTTCGTGAGCTACAGCTCACTTCATGGGATGCATACTGTGGAAAGTATAGAAGATCTTTTTATACACACAAAGCATGAAAAAATGGATGTTTACCACTACAAAAGGTTTTCTCTCCCCCCACCCCACTCTCCTGCTGGTAATAGCTTATCTAAAGTGATCACTCTCCTTACAATGTGTATGATAATCAAGTCGGGCCATTTCCAGCACAAATCTAGGGTTTAACAAGAACGTCTTCGGGGGCGGGGGGTACGAAAAAACAAGGGGAAATAGGTTACCTTGCATAATGACTTAGTCACTCCCAGTCTCTATTCAAGCCTAAGTTAATTGTATCCAATTTGCAAATGAATTCCAATTCAACTGTCTCTCGCTGGAGTCTGGCTTTGAAGTTTTTTTGTTGTAATATCACAACTTTCATGTCTGTAATCGTGTGACCAGAGAGATTGAAGTGTTCTCCGACTGGTTTATGAATGTTGTAATTCTTGACATCTGATTTGTGTCCATTTATTCTTTTACGTAGAGACTGTCCAGTTTGACCAATGTACATGGCAGAGGGGCATTGCTAGCACATGATGGCATATATCACATTGGTGGATGTGCAGGTGAACGAGCCTCTGATAGTGTGGCTGATGTTATTAAGCCCTGTGATGGTGTCCCCTGAATAGATATCACCCCCTGAATAGACACCATCACAGGGCCTAATGTGTGTGGGGGGGGGGGGGGAGAGGGAGAGAAAACCTGGATTTGTGCTGGAAATGGCCCGACTTGATTATCATACACATTGTAAGGAGAGTGATCACTTTAGATAAGCTATTACCAGCAGGAGAGTGGGGTGGGGGGAGAGAAAACCTTTTGTAGTGGTAAACACCCATTTTTTCATGCTTTGTGTGTATAAAAAGATCTTCTATACTTTCCACAGTATGCATCCCATGAAGTGAGCTGTAGCTCACGAAAGCTTATGCTCCAATAAATTGGTTAGTCTCTAAGGTGCCACAAGTACTTCTTTTTGCGAATACAGACTAACACGGCTGTTACTCTGAAACCTTTATAATTTATGTTATTTTCTAATTTTGAAAGATTCAATATGCTTAAGGTTGTGAAAATATTATATTGAAGAACATCATGCAGAAAAGTAACAGTATGAATATAAAGAAGAAAAGGAGGACTTGTGGCACCTTAGAGACTAACAAATTTATTTGAG
Organism: Lepidochelys kempii; assembly: GCF_965140285.1. Taxonomy (NCBI): domain Eukaryota; kingdom Metazoa; phylum Chordata; order Testudines; family Cheloniidae; genus Lepidochelys; species Lepidochelys kempii. Next base: position 65,605,232 of record NC_136382.1, read on the forward strand.
CATGAGCTTTCGTGATCTACAGCTCACTCCATCGGATGCAGATGCATAGGTGCCACAAGCACTCCTTTTCTTTTTGAGAATACAGACTAACACGGCTGCTACTCTGAAACCTGTCAGTATAAATATAATGCTCTTTTGGGGGTTATAAGAAGCAAGTTTAAAAAAGCCAAGCCAAACACTCCTCCCCAACAGCCACCTTAAATTCTTCAATTTCTTGCTTCTTATGTCTCATAGGTTTTGGCTCATCTGTTGGATATGGTTTTCTACAGCGATGAAAAAGAGAGAGTTATTCCTTTGCTTGTAAATATTATGCACTATGTTGTGCCCTACCTCCGCAATCACAGGTATCATTACAATTTATGTAGCTCAGACCTCAGGTCTACTGGAGTTTGTTGGATATTCTGCATTTCAACTGAATCAGGCTGCCTATTCCATGGCACTACAAAGACAGGCAGATAAGAGCGTGAATGTGACAGACTGTCTGACTTCCCAACAAATTCCCTGGAGCCTGGATGAAATATATTGAGCTGGAAGCAAGAATTCAGATTTCTTACTGACCAAGGCCTCATGCACTAACTCTCAAAGGCAATCAAGTATTAGCCCCCATACTTTATAAATAAATTAACGGAGAGGTGGCAAAAGGCCACTTCAGATAGAGTCTGGAATAGAATCCAAGTTTCTAACATGGCAGAGCCAAGTCTTACCTGCTCAGCCACATTTTGTTTCAGATCTAATGTGCCAGATATATGTGCTTTGGATTTCCTATCTCTATTCACACTCTCATGTCAGAGCTAGGGATAAGAATGCTGGATTCCTGATCTCCAATATTCTGCTGCCTTCTGAATTAGTTGTACAGCTATTGCTAAAGTGTTAGTCAGATCCCTTTTAGTGGCTGATCCACAAAGAGGATAACAACCTCTCTTGCGGCACATATGAAAAGTGATATTAATACGATGTTTTAAAACCATTGTTTTCACAGGAGTCTGGGTATATATGCATAATTTTTTTAAAGCAGTGATTTAAAAGATTTCATGTTGAGTTGTTTTTTCTTTCCAGTGCTCACAATGCACCCAGTTATCGAGCCTGTGTTCAGTTATTGAGCAGTCTTAGTGGGTATCAGTATACAAGGAGAGCATGGAAAAAGGAAGCTTTTGATCTTTTCATGGATTCCAGCTTCTTCCAAATGGATGCTTCTTGCGTTAATCAGTAAGAATTTTTCTTGTTTCTTTCTGTTATTGTAAATGTTTAGCATATAATGTATTGAGTTATATTAAAAACGCGGTGCAATGTGAGCCAGATATTGCCAAAAAAACTTCTCTGTGTGTGGGTGTATACAGATTATGATTTTATCGTTTGTGTATAGATTATGAAATTCACATATTCAAACCTTATTTGTTTGCACAAATTGAGTGCAAATGACTTTGTATTTGTAAACCTATCATATACATGAATAAGAGAGTACTAAAATTGCATGTGCAGCCAGTTTCTAAGGAAAATTTGAAATTTGCTGTGGAAAAGTTGGTCCTGTATGTATTTTTAAATTTGGTTAAAAGAACAGAAAATGTTTTAAATAAAAATACAAATGTCTTGCTTTATTAATTATATATAATCATCCTCTTTCCTTTTAGTTGGAGAGCAATTATGGATAATTTGATGACACATGACAAAACTACGTTTAGAGATTTGATGAGTGAGTACTAACTCCTGTATAATAATAATACTTACTGCTTAGATGTTATTTTATGTTTCAAATTACTCCATACATGTTAACTTATGTACAATTCATTACATCAGTTTCTCCAGGAAAGACATTTAAAAAATCTAAAATAAGTATTTCTTGGAAAATTTTTATTCAGGATTTTAAATTCCACTTGAAAATTCCAGTAAAACGATATTTGTAAGAAATGTTTGAATAAAGCAGTGTTTTAATTTACATTTCTTCTTAAACTACTGGCATTTTGGAGAAAAGGACACTGAATTCCCCTCTACCATACCAGGGCACAACTTCTTCGAAATAAATGGAGGTGTCCCTCCTTGTGCCAGCAGTGAATTTTACCCTTTATGTGAAAGAGTTTATCAAGCTAGTACTATGTCCAGTCTCAAAATGTCATTAACCATGTTCTAACTTGAGGAAAAAGATGATTATAGAGTCTTGCAGCATGACAATTTCTGATTAACAATTTATTTAAAGATACAGAGCCAGATTCTCCTTTCAGTTATATTGCTACAAGTAGGTTTGCCCCAATATAACAAAGCAGAATTTGTCCCAAATTATATTTAACATGAAGGCAATGTGTATATTTTCCAGTTTTCTTTCAATATATGTTTCTTAAATATGCTCATTTTGGTCAAATAGCATCTTACTTATATGTACAAATTACACAGTTGACTTGAAAACTGTCTTTATACTTCTGGTTGTATTCATGTGATAAAATAAATGTTGCCTTTCTTTTACTATTAAAAGTATGCCTCAAGATAGTACCTTTTCTCTCTTAGCACGTGTGGCTGTGGCTCAGAGCAGTTCACTCAATCTATTTGCTAATCGGGATGTAGAGTTGGAACAGCGAGCTTTGCTCCTGAAGAGGCTTGCCTTTGCCATTTTTAGCAGTGAAGTGGACCAGTACCAGAAATATCTTCCAGATATACAAGGTCAGTAGAAATTATTATTTACCAGAATTTCTTTTTTAAATAAAAGTTATTGTTGCTGAAGAAAACTTTGACATAAAGTAGATCTGTTGTGGGCTCTGGTATGCATTAGCCACTATCACTGAATTTCATTTTTAACAGTACTCATAATAGAAATCATAATGGAATCTATGGGCCTGATCCTGTTTCTATTGAAATTGTTGACAAAATTCCAGCTGCTTTCAATGGGAGCAGGGTTGGATTTCAAATGACAGTTGAGTACATAGGCTTGTTGACTGCCAGTTAACTTCCCACTGCATCATGTCATTCATCTGTCATCTTATCAATTGGTTGATATCCCTGGACATCCTATAAGCTGTTCACTTACATGGTTCATAGGCTCACATGCCCACCCTACAGTACATTCAGCTAGGTAGGTGTAAAAAGAAAAGGAGTACTTGTGGCACCTTAGAGACTAACCAGTTTATTTGAGCATAAGCTTTCGTGAGCTACAGCTCACTTCATCGGATGCATACTGTGGAAAGTGTAGAAGATCTTTTTATACACACACAGCATGAAAAAATACCTCCCCCCATCCCACTCTCCTGCTGGTAATAGCTTATCTGAAGTGATCACTCTCCTTACAATGTGTATGATAATCAAGTTGGGCCATTTCCAGCACAAATCCAGGTTTTACGGCTGTTACTCTGAAACCTAGGTAGGTGTGTGTAGGCTTAGATGAAAATATTGCAGGTTCTACAAATTCCTGTAGCTGTTTATTCTGCTCTTCTGTTAGTTTGTCCAGTAATTAACATAGGAGGTTGTTATTGCTTCCTGTTGACTCTTTTGTAGGGAGTTTGGGAGAGGGCTCTTTTGTAGGGAGTAGGGGGAGGGATAGCTCAGTGGTTTGAGCGTTGGCCTGCTAAACCCAGGGTTGTGAGTTCAATCCTTGAGGGGGCCATTTAGGGATCTGGGGCAAAAATTGGGGATTGGTCCTGCTTTGAGCAGGGGGTTGGACTAGATGACCTCCTGAGGTCCCTTCCAACCCTGAGATTCTATGATTCTTTTTTTCTCCTCTGATGTGTTGCAGATTGTTAGGACAGCTTCCTTCTTGGTATGATGTCTTTGTAGGTTATCATGATACACTGTGGTTCTTCCTCCAATTGGGTAGCTCCATAATCTTCCTTGTCCACTTGTTCCTTGATATGTATTTTGAAGCTCCTTTCCAATCAGCTAGTAACTAGCTGTAGGTCTGGCCTGTTCATGACATTTGGTTGTTTTTCTTGTCTGAACTGTGTGAGGACAGTGTGGACCTTTGCTACTGGAGAGCCTACCTCTTTACTTGTTGGATACTGCAATGTAGGCGATGAGCTAGAACTCACAGTAATCAGGTTTAAATAAAAAGTGCCTGAGGACAGAATATTCTCAATGTAATATACAGTATAGTAAAAGTACAATATTTTAACATGGTAAACATGAGTTACTCTAGCTCTTACCACATATCTTTTGCTAGAAATAGAGGTCACACCTTTATAATCTGTTGTTCTTATCTTTGGAATGAATCAAACTCTTGTATAAACAATGTAATGTAGCAGAAAGTTAACATAGAGAACAAATAGGGGTGTTTTGTTTGTTTTGCAGTCATATAAATATTTGGTTCACACAGTTTATTCTGGAGATTGACAAAAGGAATAAAATATCGTTACTTATATTAATATTAAAATATATTTAACTCTAACAAGAATAAACTGACTTGAAAACTAAAAAGCTAACCAAAATTATTATAAACTGAGGAATCCTTGTTGGCTTTCTGTTTCAGAAAGGCTGGTAGAAAGTCTCCGTTTGCCTCAAGTGCCCACCCTTCACTCTCAAGTGTTCCTGTTTTTCAGAGTATTGCTTTTAAGAATGTCTCCACAGCACCTTACCTCACTTTGGCCTACCATGATCACTGAACTGGTGAGTTGTAGTTAGCATTCACGGTTTGGAAAACTGATGGTGCATAGGTAACTTTATACCTGAACATCTGTTTTAGTTGCCCCAGGGAAATAAGTTATAGTTACGATATGTACATTTAAATGTACAATGGTCATCATTTAAACTGAATGCTGACTTGTTTGCACAGTCTTGATAACATCTGTTTCCTCAAATCAAATAAAATGTCTGTATGGCTTATGCGATCAGTTAAGCCATACAGAAAATATTTTTTTTTTTAAAATTTCCAGTCTCTGTTCATTCCCTGCTCCCACTTGCATTCTGAAGTAACTTTGCACCTCCCTCAATGTTCATTTCTTCTTTGCTCCTAAATACCAGTTCACTTCCTGCCAAAGTAAGCTTGCTTCCCCCCAACATTCCTGCTTCCTCACTATTTTCACTTGCTTCTTCCTTGTGGATGTCTTACCAGTCATTTCGCCCCTTCTGATGCTGAGGACATCAAGTAGAGGGATCTGAAAGACTTGTTATATTGGTAATCAGTGGTGATTGATGGCACTTTATGGCTATATTTTCGTAACCAGACACCTGTACGGCCAGACCTTTGGCTCTGCTCTGTCACCTTTTTGTTACTCCACTAGCACAAATGGGACAGAGCGCTGCCTTTAAATGGCCAACTGGGAATTCCTCTTGTGTGGGATGTTTCAGGAATAGAGGTCGTTGATGGCCAGAGCACCCTGTGATCCATTGATTCTTGGTCAGCAGAGTGGCCCCTCGAAGTGCCATTACCAGTTGGCTTAAATTAGAGCAGCACTGAGGTGTTAAATTAAATTCTGAACTTTGCTGGAGGCTAATCTGAACCCTGGTTGCACCCAGGGACAGGAAAGATAGCATAATGAAGTTATGTATCTTCTTGTTCCCTGCAATAAATGCTGGTAAATTAGCTAGAAAAAGGTGTTTTAAAGATTATGAGAATATAATTTTGCAATAAATATGTTTAAAATAACTTTGGAGAATAGCAATGATCTAAATATTAAGTAGCACAAATTCTCCCCTGTGCAAGATATGTTCGGAAGAGATGATTGGCTGTCAGGGGGCTGGTTACAGCTCCTTGATTCCCAAGCTGTCATAGTCTTGAAATAAATTAGACCAGTCTTGGGGTTGCTCTAATTTGATACTGCTGACTATGGTCCCTGAAAGATCACATTTCATTTTAGAATTAGCACAGAGTACTGGGGCTCCACTCTTGCTTCCCTACACTCCCATCATATCCTTTGCTTCCCTGGCACATCTCCTATTCTGGAAATGCAGGAGGATGGCATAGGAGCTTGTTCTGACTTTACACTAGTTGAGAATCCCCTCCACTGTGGGAATTGCCAGCTGGACAGTGGCAGCCAGATTACTTTCTCTCTGCACTATTCAGGCAGCAAAAAGGGATGGAACAATCGTTGAGAATCTGGTCCTATATGGCCAAGTAGGCCGATGGGTGATTTCATTAGCCAGGGAATGGAAATAAAGCTCCAAATCTCAGTCCTGTTAAGGCTCTTTTCTCAGGGCTTGTGTATTATTCTTCAAACACTCTCAAAAATCAACTAAAAAACTGGGCAGTAATTCCCCAGAAGCTTTTCCTGCTTTAGCCAGCCTGGAAGGGAGAAAGCACAGTCTTCCCCTTAGCTTTCCTTTGACCCAGCTGCTGCTTTTTTTTTATACTTTTCCCTCTGCAGCCATGTGACCAGCCAGGACCTGTTAACCCTTTTCAGGCTGCAGACCTTTACCCTGAGACAGTCCATTAAAAATAAAATCTTTTTAAAATATAGAATTTTACCTTCAGGTACAAGTGTTTTTACTGATGGAACAGGAACTTACTGCTGATGAAGATATTTCAAGGTAAAATTAAATTAATTTCTGCTTGTTTGTTCAATTTTGTGATACCCTGTAGTCTTCTGAAGTGCAATAGGACAGCTGTATTAATATGTAGAAATAGTTTGTCCTAGAAAAATTGTTCAAGTTCAAATGAAGAATATTTGACTCTTACTGCAGTACCAGGAACATTATATTTGGACTTTCTGTTTAAAAAAAAATAAAACAAAAACCTCACCATTAACTACGAATAAATAACTATGTTAACTCATGTAACCATTTTTTCAAGAATATTTTTTACTTCGGCAAATAGTCCCATTGCAGTCAGTGGCTCTAGTTGCATGATTAAGCTTTACATATTTCTATAATGCATACTTTGGATTATTTTACATGGGGTCTATAAGGGTATTATGAAATATAATGAACATTTGTTTTGAAATATTTAAAAAACATGAAAACCATATGTTTCTAATTTTGTTGTCCATTCCCAGCCTCCCCTCACCCACAGTTTGTATAGTCATAGCTTTAGAGCAGTGGCGTAGCCAGGACAGGATACTTGGGTGGGCTCCAACTTGGGGTGGGTGGGCAATGACAGGGAGCAGGGGAGGGGCGGGCAGGAGGGGTCAGGGCCGCTTCCCCACCACCCTCTCCAGCTGGCCTTGTCGGGGGCGATGGACACGCTAACCAGGGACCCTTTGGGGCCCAGGCGTGCAGCCAGGGAGTGGGACATGGGAGCTTGTCCCGCGCTGCCCCCCTGGCGCTCCAGCTGGGGAGTAGGGTTGAGGTGCGGGGGCTTGCGGGTGGGCAACGCCCGCCATGTCCCAACCCTGCTCCCCGGCTGGAGCGCCAGGCGGACGGATGGAGCAGGGCAAGCGCTGGGGCCAGAGCAGAGCTAGGGCTGGGGGTCGGTGGGCCTGGATGCTAACTAGTTGGGCCGTGGCCACACCCCTGCTTTAGAGGCAGATTTTTCAAAAGCACAAAGGGGAGATACGAGCTCAACTCCTGTTTGTGTTTTCTTAGCCCCCTGTTAATAAATTGTATACTCAGTTGCTTGACAACACTTTGGTAATTATGAAATATACTCAAGAGACCAAATAACCAATGTCAGTCCATTTTATTAATATGGCACAGGAAATAGGTTCTGTACGATACCAGTCTCCGAAGAACAGTCCCATCCAGTGATGTTATATTCACCTTAGGCAGAAGGTGTGCTCCCCTAGTTACACGTTTTAGCTGATATTATTCATATGATTTTACAAGTGACACATCTCTTTACACAGCACTAAAATCTAATCCATCAGTTTGTCCCTTTTCCCTAACTTGTACTGTTCCTTCCTCATCTTTTTTTGGATACTAGCATTCCAGGTACTAGTCCATGAAGGTCCTCCCCTAACTTGTACTAAGACAGAGAATTAATGTATCCTGATTTTGACAAGTTTCTTATTTGTTTTATGCCAAATGCTTACTTCAGAAAATGCAAAGAGTTATGGGATACTTAGCATAAATGAACAGGACGATGGTGTAGACCAGTTTAGGCTACATCACTATCACAATATTTGTGCTTAATATTATTGGTGCTTAATGCATACTAATATATGGGGTGCAGATACTAGATATTATTAATATGATATATATTTATATACTAGCCAGCATATATTAGGCAACATTCCTTTTATGCCTTTGGAAATCTCTATCCAAATATAGTTAAGTCCACATAAATGGCATATTAACTTTCTCCCACTTAAGCTGGATGGTTGGTTGCCTGCCAGGAACTAGATTCCACATGGTAAATTAAAGATCTGCATCTTTGTAAAACAAAATGCTAAGAGAGAACCATCCCATAATGGTGGAAAGTCATTATGACTATCCTGTACAGCTACTCATTATACTTTAATTTTAGAACTTCGGGCCCATCTGTTGCTGGCCTAGAGACAACATACACAGGAGGCAATGGCTTCTCCACATCATACAACAGCCAGAGGTGGTTAAACCTTTACTTGTCTGCTTGTAAATTTCTGGACTTGGCCCTGGCATTACCATCTGAAAATCTTCCTCAGTTTCAGATGTAAGTAAACGGAGATAAAATAGTTTTCGTTTTTTGAAAGTCTTGCTACTGTCTTGTAAAATTCTAATTTTTAAAATCTTTGTTTCCTTTCTCTTTTCTAATCCCCCTTCATGTATTAACCCAGAGCAACAGATTACATTTTCCTTACATAAAGACTTAGAATACTGTGGTGTAATATTTTCCCTATATTACAGTAGCAAAGCTATGCTGTAATTAAGGTATAGATGGCTATTCTATCCTAACTCCTTGTCTTTCAGTGTCTTAGAAATTTCATTTGGGCTGAAATTTGCCATGCTTGATTGTGGCCCAAAGGTGATTTTTTTTTTTTTTTAGGGAAATTTGAAGACTGACTGTCCTGTTGTTTTTAACTGTGCATGTTAGACATTGACAGCCCGTGCATCAGCTGAGAATTGCTAGAGGACGGGAGCTCTGCTCTGGCCGCTTTATTCTCTCAACATACCCTGTACTGGAAGGTGTAGGAGTCAGCTCGGCCAATTGTATGCCAGTTGAGAAATCCCCTCCGCTGGGGTAATTCTCACCTGGCCAGCTATGGCATGACTAATTTAGACAGTATCTGTTCAGAAGACCGTACAATCTAAACTTGACACGAATCCTGCATGAGCCTAATTTTTCTTTCTTTACAAAGGAAATCTGACAAGGTTTTATAGATCCCTCATTTTTGATAATACATGGGGTTCTAGCTAGCTTAAAAGTCCCGTTTGATATGAACAACCTGTGACTATGTTGCCTCTTGACAGGTATCGGTGGGCTTTTATTCCAGAAGTGTCAGATGATTCAGGTTTGGAGGTACGAAGACAGGGCACACATCAAAGGGAATTTAAACCATATGTGGTACGATTAGCAAAACTGCTGCGGAAAAGAGCAAAGGTATTTACTTTTTCCCTGTTTTGTTTTACTTTGTAAAGCTGCATGTACAGTAACTAGCAGCACTGTTCACTTTTCTATACAAAATTAAAGGGGCACTGCCAAGTGTGGTAGCATGCCTGTTTGAATGAAAGTCTCAAATCAAAGTGAGTCTCAAATAACGAAAAAATATAATTGGGTATTTGAAATATACTTTGTTCATTAGTTATGACATAGCCAATTACATCTTTTGTCATTAATAAAAGATAATGAATAAAAATTATACTACTGTACCCTCTAAACCCTAAATATATTTTAATATAAAATCCAGCCACTTTCTAGTAGCTATAGCTGTTTATAGACAATTTTATGATAATTTACCTACTAAAATAGAAAAGTGTTTCAGCTCCTGGAAAATGCTCACAAATATCTAGAAACCAAACTATATTAAAAAATAAAGTAATTTGTCTTAAAACTAGGCAGAGCCATGAAGGGCTGGGTTTCTAGCTTTGTAAGGCAGTTTTAACACCTGAAACCAATAAAAGCCAGTTTTAAGTCTTCAGGCAAAGTAAAATATGTGTTAGCAGAAGTGGAAGATTTACTGAACTGGAGATATGAACAGGATAAACATGTAAACAGCTGGTGCTTGTTGTTCTCCTGGTGGCCTGAGAGAGGGAGGCAGGGAACAATGGCAGCAGCTCTGAGTGGGAGATCTCAGAGGAATGGAGGAAAATGGGTTGGGGTACTTTGTGAAGAGGGAGAAGAGCTGAAAAGGAGAGGAGCTCTTTCAGTTTTGCCAGTCTTCCATTATTCCAGTGAGTGAGGGTGGGCAGCCATCACCAGTGGAACAGAAACATTTTGGAGACTTGTCCTCCATCCCCAAGCGATGGCGCCATTGCCTTTCCACTGGGATTATTTCCACTAACACTTATAAAACACAAACAGCAGAAAGAGATAGAGAACTACCTATGTTGTTGAATCTCTTGCTGGCTGGAAAGTGAGGGATTGAACAGAGGGCCAGCTGACATGGAGAAAACACTAGATGGTAGCTTTGAAAACATTTGTCGCTACTAGGGTGGAGATGGAACTGAGAACAAGGGCAAAGACTGCAAGGGGGAAGAATGGCTTCGCAAGCTTAGACAAACGATAAAAGAGACAGGAGAGGACATTTCAAAGTTTTGCAGGGATGCTAACTTTGAGTTTATTCTTGGAAGCCCATCTGAATATTGTTACACCCTGGTGACTGCATGTGTTGGCATACTGTATTTAGCCACACCAGGAAAATTTACTTCTCACTGAACTGTCTCTTTCGGGGGGAAAAAATATTGCTGTGTGAAAATGTGTGGGGCAATTTAGGTTTGTAGGTATATATGTAGCATTAAACCAAAAGCTCAAAACCTACAGGAATTTCAAGCAAAATATGTGGTGCAAGTCAAGTCTCTTCATTATTTGATGAGAAAACGACCCCCATAAGCTCCTCTTCCCACAGTGCAATGCTAATCAGATTTAGTCTGTATCATTATATGAATTGTTAAATACAGTATATTCCTTGCTTGATGTTTGAAGGTATCGTATTCTTCATCGCTTAGGCATATGATGCATTCCAAAATAGTCTCTCCGACTGATTTATAATATTAATTCTCTGCTGGTACGTACTGATGTTGAGATCTACATTTTTTAAACTCATTAGCTTTCACAGTGTGTTTCAAGAATTTACAAAGTTTCCAGAAACTTCTAGAATCCTCTAGTCAAGGCAGCAGTTACAAATTGTGAACCACAAACTGGGAGTACAAGGGTGAGAGGAATGGGAGTGAGATAATTAATACCAGCTTCCAGTCTATTGTTTCTTTCTAATTGCAGTGGAAGAATACTGATGAAGATAGCAGTGTGTTTCTCTTGCAGTGTACAATTTATTGGCAGGATGTGTCACTTGAGCTTACTTTATCTTCAGGACACCTTGACTGATAGCGAGATTTATGCAGTTTGATGTTCCTCAAGCACTTGTGGCTGAAGGAGGTGTGTTCAGTCAGCATTATGACAAAAAACAGAAAAACATACTGGAATTTCTTTCTGTCATTAGCCTCCTTCTCCACACACTAACTCCACAGTCTGATACCCCCAGGTTATGACTGAAGACAATGGGCCCTTTTGGGACAAGAACTTCTGGTAAAACTCAACACCCAAATTGCCAACTACAAAGCCTTCATGGCTAAGTATTATTTTAATTTATGGAACACCGTCTGAAAGTTCTCCTCTTTCCTTCCACAGGACAAGCAGGAGGACTTTAAAATGATGATTTTGGAGGGAGTGGAGATGGCCAAGCATCAGGTGAGGGTGGCCTTTGATGCTTGAGTTGTGAAACAAAAACTTATTTGTCACCACCTGATGCTCACAGCCATGTGTGGTATCTGGATTTCAATAAGAAATGCAAAATGGGATAACTCTCTTCAGAGGACAGAGTTAAGGATATTTGGATGAAGACAAAAGAATAGAGTCCTAAATACCTCTATTTACGTAGATGACTCCAGAGAAGAGTATTTTTGTTCAGCCAGCTTCTCTAAGTAAAAGGGATTTCAAGAAATAGATTTATTTGCAAAAGGAATACAACCATCATAGAATTTAAACAACAAAACTGCTTCTACCACACATCAGACACCAAGCACATACCTGTGTTCTAATCTCTGTGTCAAATTACCTGGCATTTACCTATCAGACAAATCAGTGGAATTTGCTTAAATACCAAGGTGAAGAAATGCCACAGAAATGGCATAGATGGATTTTGTACTTCATTGATCACATCCAGACAGATGAGTGTAATTTGCAGAGATGCACTTTGATTGACCACTTCCAGCACTACTCCACTAATGTTTGTAATGATTAAATGGTGGTAATTATTTTTGGAACAACTCCATCCCTAAGTGTTCACCTTGAGGCAATGCTCTCAAAATCAACTTTGTAAATTCCCTTCCTCTCTGAATACAATGCTAATTAAAAGGTGTTTTGGGGTTTTTTTAAATCAATAATTTAAGTTTTAAACTATTTCTCCAGCTGCACTGACCGAGACAAAGTTAAGTTATGACTTGGCCAAAGTAGTAATTTTTTAAAAAGGCAGGGGGTCAGCAACTCATTCTGTATGAGAATTGCTCTAACTTGTTACACAGCCTGTTTTTACTCAAGAAATTTTACCAAATAAGTGACACAGTTTTAAGTCACATCAGACAAGAGAGGACTAAACCATTTCACTGCTGAAGAAAAATACTAAATTTAATATATTGTCTTGCATTTTGAAGTCTGTTTTAATATAATGGAGATGTCCCCATAGGTCTTAATTTCCAAAATATGCTTAATGTTATTTAAAGGGTAAAAAATATGTTGTTCATAGAATATAATATTTTGAGTAAATCTGTGGTTACCCAGAGGCTGAAACATGAGTAAACAGTAAGTAATTCTCTTCTCACACCACCTCTTCTGATTTTCACATCGCCTGATGTTAGGGGCTTCTCAAATTGCTCTCATGCCGTCTGCTCAGGTCCCATGGTGTTTCCTTTGATAATTCTCCATTCTCCACTCCTTATTCTGACTGTGCGACAGCCACAGTGGGAGGGGAAGCACAGATCAGAGGCATTTCAAGACATGACTCATTGATGTAGTGCTTTTCCTTTTCCTCCCTCCCTCAGGGATAAGCACCAACTACTGATACAACACAGCTGGGTACATCTGCTTTGTGGCAGAAGGAACACTGCCAATATACTGTACTGCAGCCACATCCTCTCAAGTGTTGGCATAGTCATGGTCGTTTTGTAGCTTAGGGTATAGTGATAATGGTAATTTGGATCAAAAGGGGAACTGATGGTTAAAGACTACAATGTAATACACAGTAGGTATTACAGAGATTAATGCTATAGAAAACCCTAAAGGAGGGATATATATACATATATGCACACACCCTTTGAACTTTTGGCTTATGACTGCTGCCTTTAGTGGTGGGGTTCCAGAAATTTCTTCTGTCAAACAAAGCCCAGAGCACACATACGTAACCTAAGTGTGTGGACAATGTCTTCTGAGAGACATACATTTCAGGTAAGTAATTTAACTTTCACGCAGTGTGAGAAATGATGTCTATTTGGACTCAAAATGTCAGACATACGTTAGCAAACATTATTATAGAAATAAATGTCTTTGCACAGCTGATCTCCTGAAATAGCAGGACTGTTGCTCTCCAATAAAAATGTTTAATTTCTATTTTAATGTCTCTGTTCTGGGATTTGTATCTTCAGTAATATTGGCAACAGGCTGAGATAAGAACACTGATGCCAAAGAACAAGTCTGCTTTAGTAGATGACTTTGTGTATCTCCAGGATATGACTGTTCCAAACAGAGAGGGCAGCATTTAACAGCTCTTCTGCTGGTAACAATGTACTGAAATGTTTTAATCTCTTATTGTTCTATGTATTTTGCTTTTGGGTGTTCTCTACTATTTCATATTTATCTGTATTTACAGAAAAACCCAGAGGAGGACAGCTCAGGGAAAACGTTAAGTTGGGAACCAGGTCATTTGCTGTTAACTATCTATACCGTCCGCAGCATTGAGCAGCTTCTCCCTTTCTTCAATGTACTCAGCCAGGTTTTTAATAGCAAAGTCACAAGCAGATGTGTTGGACACTCAGGGAGCCCTGTCCTTTACCCAAATTCTTTCCCCAGTAAGGACATAAAAATGGAGAACCAAAAAACATTCTCCAGCAAAGCAAGGCAAAAAATTGAAGAGATGGTTGAGAAGGATTTTCTGGAAGGTGTCATAAAAACGTGAGCTATAACTGGTACTATTCAGCTTAAAACTAATGTAATTGTTTAAATGAAATGCTATATCTTTCAAAGTTGTATAGTTTTCTTTTCTTACTCTGTATGTAATGAACACTTCAGGTTATATTTAATTTAAATATTTGTAAATATGAGACCAATTCTGGATGTGGCCTGAATCAAGTTTAAATATTGTTGGCTCATATTGATTATGGTGCCTAATATTTACAGTAGCTGTGTTTTGTTGTCTTGAGTTCTGTCTTTAAACAAACTACAAAATACAAGTTGCACATTTTTCACTTTGTTTCCAGTTTCTTTGTGTTCACAGTTTTTCTAACTCATCAGAAGTTGCTGACACACTTTTTCTCAGCAATCATTAAACTGGCAATCTGCTAGTTCCTCAGTGATGGTCCCTAGTCTATTTTACTGTGGGTCATGCATATGTACTATGCACCTACCCAAAGAGTTTATATAGCATTAAAATGAAAGGTGCTTTGCCTGTGCTGAAGCAAGAATTATCAAAACACATTACTAAAATACTTCAGTTCTGTCCATTAAGACCAGACATTTAAAGGATTAAGTTACATACTATTGCTATCTGCCACTGTCCAGTAGTACATGCCACTCAATATTTCCTTGAATCACATGAGAAATGTTATGAAATTAATTCCCCTGAGCTTTAGCCCTAAGCTTCACTTTATATGCATTCTAGAAAGTCTCAGCTAGGACAGATTTCTTCAGGGAGTAAAGGGAAATGAAATTGACACTGGAGAATGTTGAACAGCAGCTTCTGTCATGTGTCTGTGGTTTGGAAAGACTAATCTGTCCCTAGCAGAGGATACAGTAACTTTCTTCCTACTGAGGTATAAATGTGAGCAGAGAAATCTCAAAATGAGAGACAACAAATGGAGCATGGAATTCAATTTCTAGTATTAAAGAGTGAAATGATATCAGGCTGGGAACAGACAGGTAAACTGGGCCCTAAATGTTAGTGTTCTCTGCTATGTGGTTACAGTCATTTACACAACATTATTTGTGTAATACAGCTGAGGTGCTTGAAAGAGCACTTGAGGACAGGTACATCTGGGAAACAGTAGTCTTTAAAGTTTTAGAGGTGATCAATGGCCTGGTTAACAGCTGAAAACAGCAACATAAGGTCTGCTCAGCATCAGTTAAAAAGGAAGTGACTACACAGTAGCTTAGCAAATGTGGAACCACAGAGCTGTATGATGGTATGCCTGTGTACTATTCTGGCCCGTAGAGAGCCAGAACTCAGATGAATAAATCCTTGCCTCGTACAAGAATCCTGCTTTCTGCAGCATTCTACCTGCTCTCAAAATTGAAGGACACCAAGCAAAGGGGCAGCGTACCACTGCAAACTAAGCTAAAACAAGGGTTGTAAAGTCTCATGGGACAGTACCAGCTTGTGGCTACTGTCTGTATTCTACATGAAGAGAAGCTAGAGTAGAAAAGTAGATTTAAAAAGAGAATTTCTAAATTGTCTCTAGACACGAAATCCAGTTTCAGCAGTTGTAATAGGTGAAGTTCTCTGCTTGTAGTGATGTGCAAACCTTTTTCATGAACGGAGCACATGGCTTAGAGAAGAGTTCTGTGTCCCTTAACCAACCATTTATTGTGATTCTGCCATCCAACACTGATAATTGTGGTAGGCAACGTAATATTTCTTACTCCTTAGCAGCAGTCAGTGAGAGGTTTCTCACACTATCTGATGATAATCAGTTTGGGTTAGCAGTGCAGCCAGTGGGTGGGTATCCACACTGGGTATTATGAGAGCTGGTTCCTATTCCCTGGTTGATTAGATGGGGCATGTCACTTAACTCCAGTTCTGATATTGTACTTCAACAGAAGCAAAAAGGTCCAACAAGGCTTAAAAAAAAAAATCACAATTCTCTGAGCATTAAGGATAAGGTATAAGAATATTCTTTTTGTTTTATAAAAACAGGAGGTTTGATTTGTTATTACTGACTTGTTAAGTTCATGCTTAACATGAAGGGGGGAGGAGGGGAATTAATAAAGAAAGCAGGTTCAGGTAGCATGACCAAGGCTGTGTCCTTCAACATACAGGCTGAGGTGGTTCTCCTATTCCACCAGCTAGATGGTAAACAGCAAGGCTTACTTCATGCGCGAGGGAATCTGCATTCTCCTATAGATAGTTAAAAAAAAAAAAAATAAGGAATAGTTATACTATATTGTAAGCACTGTTCATTTTATCCGAACCTTAACATTGATGACTTGCGGGCAGGGTGTGGTGGGTTTTTTTGGGACCGGTGTATGTAGTGCTTGTAGGAAGCTGTACATTTAAGGCTCATACATCAGTTAATATAATTATAGCAATACAAGCTTTCCAAAGATGCCACCTCTCCTCTGAAAAAGCCACTTTAGGGCAAGTTCAGTTTCTACAGCCACTTATTCCTTGGTTTCTTATAAAATAGCCAAAGACTGTCAGTTATAATAGGGTTTTCTGTGGTGGTGTCCTTGTTGCCATGGGGGACCAGATCACAATTACTAATTTTATTCCACAGAAGAGCCATGAGATAGGAAGTAGAGAGTCGTTGACACCCTGGGCTGGATCTGAGCCACTATGCGCTTGTCAAGATTGGGCACAGGGAGGAGATTTTCTTTAAACATCACTGAAAGTGTATTTAAACACACAATGTAGACAGGCTTTAATGTCTTTAGAAGTCATGTTAGCTGGTCATGGTAAAGCCTAGGCTCATCCCTGTAGACTCAACAAGGGGCTTGGAAATATTTGAAAGAAAACACACAACCCTAAAATTGCTTCATCTACCTATCAGGTTAGAGCTCCTCACTTAAATTTCAGAATGTGAATAAAAATTAAAAAAAAAGTGTCATCAATATACAGGCTCTCTCGCCCGCTCCCATCACCCCAGTTCTAGTGGTGCTGTCTCAGAGGACTTCATTGCTTAAACAATACAACTGCTGTAATGGGCAAATTGTTTCAGCTCTGACCTGTGTGTCTGCTTCAGAGTATACACGCACTACATCTTCTGTTCCTGATGGGCGGACAAAAGCTCGTGACAGTCTGTACTTCTTTACAAGTTCATCAATTTTTTCTTGTAGTCCTGGGGGTGCAACTGCACGTCTCTCAGCATCTGTTGTGTCAATGACTCGTCTGTCTGCAACCTACAGTGGTAGGACCAAACATAAAAAGCTACCCTTCTAAAATTAGTTTCCTGTTGGGCCTCCGATTTGTCATTTAATGTGATTTGTTGCTTCAGTAAGTGAAGTTCTCCCTGGTCGTCTTTGTCATTTCTCCTAGCTGGATTTGAATTACAGTAAGAATATCAATACGGCTTAGACAGTTTCATATCTTCAGGATGCAGAGGGGAAGGCCAGCGAGTAGATGAATACAGGGAGGGTCTCCTCAGAGAGACAGAGGACAGGCACTGACCACTAAACTCTGGCCAACGTTACAGTATCACTAACCTTAACTTTCAGCTGTCGGTTGGGAAGATCTGTGTAAATGGCATCCCACTGTTGCACTGTCAGACCCTTTAGAGCCAAGATTGCTTCAATCACTAGCATGTCTGAGATGGCATCACCCACAGTCTATGAATATAAAGACATCTTCAATGACAATTAGAAAATCCAAGGTATTCTGTTGAATTTGTTCGAACAAATCTAACAAAAAAAAACAAAACTAAGGAGTCACTGAAAATGCAGGAAGATTACTGGGTGATTTTCATTACTAGGAGCCATGGCAGGAAGTTAAGAACTAGAGACGATACAGCATACTTCACCGGAATGCTAGTTTTACTAAAGATGAATTCTAGTAGTAAATTAACTCCAATAAATGGGAGGTCAGATTCAGTGAGGACAGGCGACTTGTTCCCTCCCTACACTTGCTCTGGCATCAGAACTCCACTTAAAGGTGAGCTGCAAAGGATAATTTGGACTTGTGCCTTAAAAGGAACCACCTCAATAAAGTGGGATACTCTCACCATATGCCTGTTCACTCCTTAGCCTCCGGGATAAGACAACCAAAAAAATATCAGTGTCCACATGGATAAAAGGGCCTATGCATGCCATCATCTCACTTCAGATCAACAACCTTCAGATGAAAGTTACTTTTGGTTGAATTACACCAGAAAGGTAAACCAGTAATGGCATGTGGGTCTGAGGTGTCATTCTCCAGTCTCCCAAACCATCCAATCCCCTTCCTCTTCTCTAGCTACAAGCGCAGAAGACCAGACTAGATGGAAGTTTTTTGCCTTTGTATATGTGGAAATCTTGACATCTTTCAAAGTGAAATGGTTACTATTCAAACAGGTCTTCCTTTAGTAGTGCAAGTATGGGGACGGGGGGTTTTAAAAAGAGAATAGCGGGTTCCCATAGCTGTCTGCCTAGCCTGGTAGGATGTTAAATTAGGCCATCTCCTTCCATTGGTCTAATTTGTCATGATGTGCTGCCTTCCTCCACAAGATTTTCCACACACTCCTCCCATCCTGTCACTCAACACCCCAACAGGGTTAGCCCCCCTGCATCGGAAACAGAGCATCTGCTTTTTACATGTCAGCTCTTACTTGATTAATCAGGTCAATGGTATTTTCAAGCATCTTCGCAGCTTCTCTTTTTTGATTCTCCTTTTCTTCTTTTGCCATGTGTCTTATTTTCTCTTCAGCAGCTTTACTAAATAATACCTAGAAAAAAAGATGAGATAATAGGATGTATGCGATCAACAGACATCTCTAAACAGTACATACAACAAATTTGATCTGTTATGCCAACTAAACCCAATTAGTCATCTCTGGTTTTCACTTCCATGAACTCCCATGTTTAGAATACTGAACAGTTAGTGGCAGGGGGAAGACAAGAGAGAAGGAGAGGTGATTAGCAGATAGAGGTAAGGGGAAGAAGTTCTATTTGGATTTGGAAAGATGCTACTTATTTTCAAGCTAACTTGGTTGTTAAGTTTTATACATACTGGCTTTAAAACTCAACTAACCCTATAATGCCCCATGTGAAAGTACTTACTGTTCCATGTCCATTTGCCTCAAAGTAAACTCCAATGTCAAATTCCTGGGCCTTGTGATGTAAATGCTTTACTCCTGTTTTGGTACAATGAACAGGCACCTACAGCCCAGAGATATAAGAAAAGCATAGACAAAGTGGCATGAAGTCAAAATCCTGAGTAGATGGTAGGAACACAGGATTAAACTGTTTCCACTTATCCGCAAGATTAAGCATCAGGAAACTAGCTACAAGCTCATTGATGATGAGCGTTTAGTACATATACTACTTTTTGTAGTCAAAGTGATTAACAGAAGTTATCTAATTCTCACTGCAGACCTGTTGGGTAAGTAGCTTCCTCATTTATCCATCAGTAATGGCAGGATAAAAAAGATTAAGGGTAGGTACCCAAAGATACATGGCGTTGCACCGCCGAACCCCCCCTCTCTCCCCCCCGCCAGCTAGTGGAATTCTCAGGTGCCCAAGGCTCCCCAACTATGCATGGGGAGAGTTAGCCGCCTAAGGAAGGGCTCCTCAGAAGTTAGGGAGCTGCCCATGCAAGACAGGATTGAACTGAAGATTAGAGAGATGGTGCTCAAGTGCCTCAACCCACTCAGAATTCTCAGCCATGAGCCCTGTCCTGGAGTTAGCTGCCTAAGCCACATCAGCTACTTAGGTAGTCCATGCCCAAGCGGCCAAAACCTAGGCCTTTTTCAGGAGAGGGGGGCGCTCTATCTACGAAGGCAACTGAAAGGCAGGTGCCTAGAAAGCCTCACTAAGAAGATGCTGCTCTAATATCAGGACCATAAATAATGTTTTAAGGCGATCAGGCCTAATCCGTTTCCCTCAGCTGTCTCAGTGTATAATGGACTCTGAAGTGCTCTAAGGGTCAGAAAACTTAGATGATTTTGTCTAGTATTTTCAACCCAACTTTTAAGCTGGCTAGAACTGGTACTGAAGTTCCTCCCCCACCTTTAAAGTCTCATTTATCACCAAGAATTTAAATAGTTAATGAAGTTTAAAGCAAAAAAGTTTATTCCATCTTAGGTCTGCCTAGTGTCCATCACTGTAGTACTTTACTGATGCTTTTTTAAAGGTAGGAAGCAATTGTGAAGGAGATGGAGAGAAAAAGATTAATTGATACCTTCATGGTTTCCTCAAGATAACATGTAGAGCTCCCATTAGCATATGCTGTTTGTACCACTGCCATCTTTAGAGTTTGTCCTACCTGAGCAGATGGAAAAGTAAAAGGCTTAAGGGCACACATAAATCTTCAGAAAGGCACAGTATAAAGGAAAAGCTAAACTAGGATTTTAGTTCAAGATGAGAACAGAATATTTAATGAGGTGAAAGACTTTCAACACACAGTATCTGTTCTCCTGCCGGACTTCCAGAACTCGGACACATTTGGGAATCTGAAGGAGGTAGTGGCTCAGCTCACAAGACACAGAACTTTCTGACATTAAATCACTACTGTGAACCTGGCAAAGGCCAGTTCCAGTCAAAAGTGGTTATCATTGGATATTGTGTCTGTGGCCCCAGGAGAAATGAGTTTATGTCCATCAGAGAAACCGACACTAACTGGAATGTGCCTTGGCAGGGCAATCTCAGAGGCACCAAGGACCAAGTAGGCAGGGAGACTGGAACTGCTCTTTTCACTCCCAGTGGACAGTGGGATTGTATGCTCCAGGTCTGTCTATGCAGCACCTTTCACAATCAGTAAGAACACGAGAACGCTTCATAAATGCATTCCAAGGTAAATCAAATGCAAACTGGGTTCACAGGAATTTTCCAAAGGAAGGGGAGGGTAGGATTGCCTTACTTCAGGTCAACGTGGAGTTAAAAGGGTGAAGAGGAGAAGAGGTAGGAAGACACCTCAGCTTCTCAGCAGTAAAGTGAAATTTAAAAGTAGGGTAACTTTTTTCTAGACAAGGCATCATGGTTAAGAAGTTTTTTTTTTTTTAAATGTAATTTTGCATCAGTATGCCACTTTAGAAAGAGCACCTGTGTGCTTACATATGCCCAAGGCAACCCCCACCTTCACTGGGTGAGATGTATGTTTTACAGTTTGGGGCAAAGCAAAACCCTTTACTGTATAAGTGAAATTACCTGGATAAGAAGTTCTTTAATGAACGTGCTAATTAAAGTTGCTATTTTATCTCCATCCACAAGATGAAAATGGCCAGCAGTATCATTATAGTAATAAACAATTCTGTCTGCATCTCCATCAAATGAGCAGCATCTTTCGTTAGGTTTGATTTCTAGTCCTATACACATGGAAGTACAAACAAATTAGATATGGAATGGGAAGCAGAGCTTTAGTTAGTCTAAATATATATATGTGAAGTCTCAAGAAAGAGATTAGTTATATACATGCACACTCTAAATGTGAAAAACTTAGTAGTATGAGAGCAAGAAGTTGATTTTATTAAGTAAATCCCACCTTGAACTCTTCTAATCAGGGAAGTTGCACAGAATGGAAGTTGCACAGAATGGAAGTTGCACAGAATGGAAGTTGCAAGGAAAAAGTGCATCTTCAGTTTGAAATGAAAAACTGAAAATTCAGTCCCTATAGCTATTATTGTTATACCACCTTAAAAAGGTCAGGTTACAAAGTCTATATGAAATATGGTCTCAGAGCCATTCCTAGTATATTCTGTTAAATAAGTAACGAACAGCAATTATGGCACCAAAAATAGAATCCAGCCCTCCCAAAATGTCCACATCCCTCAAACATATGCCTAGCCACCAAAGAGTATATAGGAGCTGCATCCTAGTCATCCAAGTCAGAAACATCTAGTACTCCCTTTGTAATCCACAGATGTGAGCCAACGCCTGCAAAATGAGATAGATGGACTTCACCTCAGGGTGGAAGTAGAAAAATTGGGAAGCAGCTAGATGTCAGCTTGGTGCACGCTGCACCATAACCAACCCTTCCCTCATAAGACCTCCTTTACAGACTGACTGGAATGAAGACATGGCATCTAGTTGGTCTAGATCCATAAACCTCCATGTATCTTGCTTCAAATTAGGAAAAACTTCTTCATTAGGAGGGTCGTGAAACACTGGAATGCGTTACCTAGGGAGGTGGTAGAATCTCCTTCCTTTGAAGTTTAAGGTCAGGCTTGACAAAGCTCTGGCTGGGATGATTTAATTGGGGATTGGTCCTGCTTTGAGCAGGGGGTTGGACTAGATGACCTCCTGAGGTCCCTTCCAACCCTGATATTCTATGATTCAAATTCAACCCTCTTCTACTTGAGTAGAGTACTATTCATCAGCATTTCCACAGAGTGATTATACATGGTGAATCCACTATGCGTTTTTGCCTCTTCCCATGGTTTTTCCACTTTATATCTCACTGTCTATAGGCTGAATGGACATTAACCCTTCTGCATCAAAGGTTCCTTTCTTCAAGACATTTTGCATCACCTGCTTTAGGTATGTTCTCATTTCTTCCCTCGTGTGTCCCCTTGTTAATGCTAGTATTAACGAGTGGGAGTTCAAAGCGTATCAAGTGAGCCCACACTTCCATGAAACCTTTTGACCATTTAATCTACTAAACTGGTGTTATATGGCAATGTTTTTTGGTGGAAGACTCTTGGATACTACAGGCTTCTATAGCATCCATTATTAAGATCATATATTAATGTTTTGCACCACTTTGAGATAAGTGGATATGCTGGTCATACAATACATCGGAGCAGAGAGTTTGTTTTGCTCTATGTTTTTACAGGGCCAAAACTGTTTAATACTCACTAAAAGAAATAGCCATGTGACAGACAGCCAACAGCTACTGCCTAGCAATATAGTGCTCAAACAGATTTACAAGGGAAACTAGTTATTTTTCTCCCAGACTTTATGATCCTTCCCTTGTTAGGTCATTAAGAGGAGTTAGGAGAGCTAAGAGGGGAGTAGGAAGTAAGAGAAAGATTCCCTGGGGACTTTCATGCTAAAGAATAAGGCTTTTTGACATCCTATTGCTTGATTTTAGTGATGTCAAGACCAGAGCTTCTAAAGAGGGAGGATGGGAGCGCCAAGCCTCCTCACCCAATCCCAGAATCTCTTGCAGGATCATTCTGGTTCCTGCATGAGAGAAGAGCAATACTCAGCTTTTATCCTCTCAGTTACCAAGACATTCCATCCAACTCCTCCCCCCCTTTGCCATCCCTTCTCTCAAGGGAGTTGACACCTGAGTGAGACAGTGCAACTGCAGCTGGCAGATAATTTAGCATGTCCCAAGGGCATGGAAAAACCTTAGACCAAAGTTTGAATGTGAACAACTAAAGACATAGGAACGTTCATCCAGTTAGCTACCTAAACAAAAGTGGCCGAGTTTCAGAGGTTCTGTGCCTCCTGTGTTCCTAAAGATTTCAGTGGGGAGTTGTAAACACTCAGCACTTCAGTGAAATCAGGTGCCTAATTCTGGATTTACACTCCTAACTTAAGACACTCAGGTTTGAGAGTCATGGCCTTAATTTCAGTCTATGGATGAAGAGGCACCTTACCCTATGAAGTGGCAATAGCTTTCTCTCTCTAGCTTGTGCTAGAGCAGAGGTGGGCAAAACTATGGCCCGCAGGCCTGTCCTGCCCTTGAGCTCCCAGCTGGGGAGGCTAGCCCCTGCCCCCCCCGCTGTCCCACCTCCCCCGCAGCCTCAGCTCACTCTGCTGCCAGTGCCCTGGGCAGCAAGGCTGCAAGCTTCTGCTGGGCAGTGTGGCATGCTCCAGCCGGGTGGTGCAGCTGCCAGTCCTGCTGCTCTGAGTGGCATGGTAAGGGGGTGGGGAGCAGGGCAGGGGGGTTGGTTGGATAGGCGTGGGAGTCCTGAGTGGCCTGTCAAGGGGTGGGGGTGTGGATAGGGGTCAGGGAAGTTGGGACAGGGAGGGGGAGGAGGATGGAGGACAGTCAGGGGACAAGGAGCAGGGGGAGTTGGATGGCTTGAGGGTTCTCAGGAGGGGAAGTCAAGGAGGGGGTGGGGGCCAGGCTGTTTGGGGAGGCACAACCTTCCCTACCTGGCCCTCCATACAGTTTTTGGCCTGAGGGCCACATCAGGGTTCGAAAGTTTGCCCACCCCTGTGCTAGAGTCTGACTCTAAAATAGCCACCCACTCCCTGACAGTGGCTGCTATGGCGATCCCAGCAGTGGCTAATATAAAAGTCATACATGGGCAACTGGTGGAGCCCCCTTTAGGGGAGGCTAGTCCCCGGGCTCCACCCATTCTGCCCATGCCTCCTCCCCCCCCTTGGCCAGAGGCCCGAGTGCCTCCCACTCGGGGCCCCAGGCTGGTTGAAGCCCCAAGCCCCCCACCCCACCCTCCTGAAAGAGCCACAAAGAGCCACTGGACTATTATACCCTCAGTCCATGAAGTCAGACCTACAGAGGTGGCCTCCTGCTGTTTCCCCAGTTGATAGTTCAAAACAAAAAAAACAAAAAAACCAACAAAAAAACTGAGTAAGCAAGACCAATTTTACAAGAGGACTGAAGCAGCAGCCTGGAGTTCACCATGAGCTAGCAACTCCAGAGAAGGAGGATGGTTCTACAGCAGAAAACAGTATAGTCTTAGGAACCCATTCCTAAAGTCTGGTTAATCTCTCCATTTTTAGAAGTTGTAACCCATGGTTTTATTTTATGCACCTTGCATGATTTGGGCTAAGTCATCTCTTTACAAGCCTATCTGAGTCAGACAGTGACAGGATAACCTTTATCCCAACCGTTCCTTAAAATCCTTCAGAAATTCTCTGCCACAGTTCTGGTGCTCTCTTAGTTACGTTCATTCACTTTGGGTTGTCAGGACATAAATAAGTTCACTCTGGTCCTTAAGCTTAGAGTAATCTCTTATTACTTTGATGATTTACAGCATTAAGGAGTTCCACAAAGATCAGTCACCTCTTTCTGGGGAAGTCATGCATTTCTCTTTTTCTGTGCTAAGTCTTGTGCATTGAAAGCTATTACTGAGTAGGCTGCTTAACACAATTTGTATTCTAAAAGGGTTAGAAATGTAAATTGCTGATTACATACCTAGAGGAGGTTTCTGATGAACTTTCACAAAGTCTGCACCGCATAAATGATTGAGTTTCTCTTTGGTTCCATCATTATATAGGTGAATTAGCAGCTTCTTTGGAAGGTAACGTTCCATTTCCTTTAGTTTCAGGGCTCCTATACCATTTGCACAATCTATCTTCAGACACATCTGGTCATCTTCAGAGCTGGAAGCCTTCACACAGGAGAGGGGAAGGAGAGGTGTTAATGTGAACTATAATATTCTGGATAAAAATCAATAACTCTCTCAACTCCCCACACCAGGAGACAAGCAGGTCTGAAGTATTCGAGCCATTTTTTAAACTTGTACACAGAAAATATCCATTGCTTATATTCATGTAAATGTGCAAACTGAATTATTTAGTGTGAACGTAACAGCCCTCACTTGTTTTGTCAGCTCCCCAAAAGCTTTGGATAGTTTCTGGTAGTAACCTTCCACTGTTGCCTTCCCATAGTCTTCTTGAGTATTTTGACAGCAGACCATGTAATGCAGCTGTGGTGTTGTCACCAGACCATAATCTAATATAAAACAAGTCACAATATTAAAAGAATAGAAGAGTCATTCCTGTTTAGATTGTTGTTCACAATGTTGGTCCCAAAATATTGAAGAGACAAGGTGGGTGAGGTAATATCTTTTTTTGGACTAACTTCTGTTGATGAAAGAGACAAGCTTTTGAACTCTTCTTTAAGTCTGGGAAAGGTATTCAGGCCTGGCCTACAAAAAAATGAGGTCGGTTTAACTACGTCCGTCAAAAGGTGTGAAAAATCCACATTCCTGAGCAGCATAGTTAAGTGGACCTAAGTCCCTGCGTAAGCAGTGCTAGATGGTGAATCTTTCCCCTTGGCCTAGGTAGTGTCCACACTGAATCACTACCGCAGCACAGCTACAGGAGTTCTGCTGTCGTGTTTTAAGCGTAGACAAGCCCTCAGATGGTCACAGCTAAATACAAGGTGGAGCAGATTACTTAGTATAAGTAGTTAAATATTCTAAGAGACCATACAAGGTCAAGTGGACTGTTAGCATCCCTGCAGTCATGGGACAAAAGAAGTGTGTGTGGGGAGGGGGAGAGAGGAAGAGACCTGTTAGTGGGTTACAGATTGTTGTGATACAACCATAATTATAGCGTCTTTAATAAAGACCATGATTTTTAGTGTCTACAAAAGTTAGGAATTCCCAGGTTCGTCTTTTCAAGGTGTCACAACACATTCAAAAGATGAGCCTTTGGAGCACCTTCAAAAGATGAGCTCTGTGTAGCTCAAAAGCTTATCTTTGCCATAAGAAGCTGGCCCAATAAAATCATTACATCACCCACCTTGACCCCTATTTAGAGACATGCGAAGTATTTCCTATAATATATTGTAAGAAACTCATCTGAAAAAAACGTTCTAGTAAAATTATATAGAGAAGTCGCCTCTTACGTTAAAATCATCCCAACACACAAATTCACTATAAGCAGCAATGGAAATGGCATCTGAGCTACAACTTTGGGTCTATGTTATATTTCACACTTACATAAAAACTTCAAATATAAAGCATAAGTTTAAACATCAACATACCATGATATTGACCACCTAGAGCAGATACACCATCTATTACTGACTGTGAAAGTTTCTCACTGCTATGTCTGAAAAAGAATAAATACAATCACCACTGAATGCATCCGATGAAGTGAGCTGTAGCTTGGTTAGTCTCTAAGGTGCCACAAGTACTCCTTTTCTTTTTGTGAATACAGACTAACATGGCTGCTTCTCTGAAACCTGTCACTTTTTAAACAAACACTATGCAGAAATACAAACCTAGGCCTCATTCCTTTGGCGAGATCTGCACAGGTGGAGAAGTCTGCCAACATGGATCTCAATGCAGAATCAGATTCCCATATGACATTTATGCAATTCTCTTAAGATTAGGCAGCTGATGTAGTAATGGTAACACTAAAAGACCCAATCTAATGCCCCCTGAAATCAGAGGAGGCCCTTCCGTCCTCTTCAGTGGGCTCTGGATTAGGCCCAAGAAGCATATTGTGTGTGGAGAGTTAAACATGGTACTGTAATAGGTAGATTTAAAATGAAACATGTGAAGTGTGCTGTGCTGCCCTTATATAGAGTCTTCCATTCTATGCATAGAAATTCCAGCAGATATAGCTGCCTGTGAATGCAACTTGGGTAGTTCAATACAGTCAATATATAAATATATCTATATCATTTTTCAATTACCTGGTGTCTCTACCAATAAAAACTGAGGCATGTTCGTGCAGTTTCACTGCTTCTTTCTGGCAAATCTCAGTCAGTATGCTCTGTATTTCTTGCTCTTCTGCATTAGCTAGGCGTGTAGCATATTCTTCCCAGGCAGAGGTCAACATTTCACCCAGAGGATCGACCAATTTTACACCATTGTCTTCCTTAGAAGAAAATAAATGTACTAAGTCTAAAAGTGAGAAACCCGTAGAGTCTCTTTAAAGACAGAAGATAAATATAGATACATCACTATGGCTTCATTTAGGCCTGAAGTGTTCCTAATAAAAGCGACCAAACAAATCCACACACAGCCGAAATCAGTAATATAATCAAAATATTAAGTCACTATTTTTCTGGCAGTTCTGTAAAAAAGGATCAGTTGATATCAAAGTGACAGGCTTAGCGATTCAATAGCCTCAAATATCCTAAGAGCAGCAGATAAGTAAAGCAAATACTTCACTTATAACTGTTGCTTCGTGAAAGAAAATGTCAACTTAAGAAAAACAGATTCAGAGTTTGCTGAAAGGGTTTGAGATCTCTCAGATGTACTGCCAGCTTCTCATGCTCATAAGGTCCCATATTGTAACGGTTTTTCTTCCAAAGCGAAGGGAAGGAAAAACTACAAGCAAGAGTGGGGGTATGAGTTTGTGTGGCAAAACAGCTTCCAGCATGCAATTTGTGGTCAATGGGACTATTCACATGGTTAAATTAAGCACAAATGTTCACACGATCTGGCCTGTAAATGCTTTCAGTCTCTGCCAGCTCAGAGATTTTGACTCTCCTTTGGCTGATATCATCTATTTTCCTTTTTTAACAAAGGATGCAATCAGAAATATTCTTACTTCAGGATTGTGAGATGCTGTAACCATGACTCCAATAGTAGATTTGGTCTGCCTGGACCTTAGTACTGCCAGCAAACCCATGCGATACATGACATGATCAAGATGTCCTGCCTTGGTACGAAATCCAGCAGTTCCATACTGAAGGCTAAGTCCAGCTGGTTTCAGGTGTAATGCTGAGTACTTTGCAACTGCCTCAAAATCCATTTCTATAAAAGGAAACTGTACAGATGTTATCAGTAACGACTAAAATCACCATAATAAACTTCTCATATTACACTTACCTTGTAAATCCACAGATATATTGAAAAAACAACAAGGAGTCCTTATGGGACTTTACAGACTAACAAATTTATTTGGGCATAAGCCTCCATGGGCCCACGAAAGCTTATGCCCAAATAAATTTGTTAGTCTGTAAAGTGCCACAAGGACTCCTTGTTGTTTTTGCTGATACAGACTAACACAGCTACCACTCTGAAACAGATATTCTTATCTGTTTAATTCAATATAAGTCTCAGAAGACAGATAGAAACAAGTAGCATTTACATGAAAAATGCTTTTAGTTTTTAAGGATGTTTATTTATGTAGTAAAAACATTTTAAACAGCAACTTAATCTTGAAGAAAATCACTCGAGGGTTTAAATTAAGTCTACATATATTCATGCAAGATAGGGATTTTTTTATGTTTAACTATTGTTAGAGTCAGGGTTATTAGATATTTGAATTTAAATTAACCCCATGTAGAGGGTACACACAAAGACATTCACACCCCAAAGCTAATGATAGGTTTGCAGAGGAAACACCAGCATTATAGCCTGGGAAGGAGCCTCCACATCACCTGCATACCTTAAACAGAGTCTGTGCCAGCCCCGCAAGCCAGTAGAGAGAGAGAGAGAGAAAGAGAGAAAGACTGGGCCAAGGGTGGATTCTCAGTTACACTGATCCAGTGGCCCTAGTGCAAGTGGCAGAGAAAGACAGTGTTTCTCATTCCGGACAACAGCAGGCAGAGGGTATTTTGGCTGCAACACCAGGTCAAACTCTCAGTTCAGCGGTGAGCCAGATTTCCTTCCCCAACATACTCCAACCATGTAAAGTCTATTACTTCTTTTTCTTCTTCTTTTAATATCCAAGCAAAATTATTATTTGTATTGTGGCAACTCTTAAGGGCTCCAACCATAGATCAGGGCTCCACTGCATTAGGTGTTGTACAAAGACAAAACCAAAAGCATCCCTGCTCCAAAGACCTTACCAACTAAGGCTATGTCTACACTGCACACCGTACAACGGCACAGATATGCCACTGCAGCCGCGCCGTTATAAGGTGTGCAGTGTACTCCCGGTGACAAAATAAAACCACCCCCAAAGAGGGGCAGCAGATTCATTGCCAGGAAAGCGTCTCCCGGCAACTTAAATGCTGTCCACACCGACGCTTTTCATCATTAAAACTTTTGTCATTCGGGTGTGTTTTTTTCACACCCGAGTGACAAAAGTTTTGAAGACGAAAGCGTAGCGTAGACATGGCCTGAGAATAACGCAAGAAACAACATATGGGTTCAACTAACAGACAAGCAGAATACAAAGTAACAATGGAACAGTACTGGCCAGCATGATAGGGATAACAGTGCAGAAGTTGCCTCCATTGTTGACTTTTTGTCAGATGAGAATTTTAAGAAGGGATTGGAAATCAGGGAGGTGGCCTTGCACACATTTATGGGAGACAGCAAGAAGGTGTTCACTGGAAAATGTAAACTACTGGGTGGTGCAGGCTACCATAGTTGGCACATGAGAGACAGGAGAGCACTGCTCAATATAGGATTACCATATGTCCAGGTTTTCCTGGATATGACCTCTTTTTTGGTTCTCCATTCAAGCAAATTTTTGAAATAGGAACAAACATCCTTCATTTTCCCTTGCTCATCCTTTTCCCTTGCCTTCGGAGTGGGCCGGCCAGGGAACGGCGGGTGCTGGCCGGGGGCCCAGCTCTGAAGGCAGCGCTGCAGCCAGCAGCGGCACAGAGGTGAGGGTGGCACGACAGGGTATTGCCACCTTCCTGCCCTCCCCCAGGCACCGACTCCATGGGCGCTCAGCAGGTTCTGCAGCAGGTGGGGAGGGGCGGGAAGAGACAGAGTGAGGGCAGGGCAGGCTGGAGGGAGGGAGGGGCGCGATCCTTGGGGAAAAGGGGGAGGGAGTGGGGGCGGAGCGCTCCCTGGACAGAAGAAAGTCCGCCCCTCCGTGCCCGGCACGGTCCCCTGTGTGGGAACTTTAAACGAGGGGCGGCCTTGTTCCTCCCGGCTCACCCCTGTGGGCTGACACCAAGCGGGGAGGTAAAAGGTTTCGGGACAGTTCCCAGCGAGCGAGGGGCGCACAGAGGGGCCAGCGAGCCGCCGCGCCCAGCACGCACCAGCCCTGCCCACAGGGCCAGGTCCCACCCCTGCCACGGGATCCTGCCCAGCCCCCTCTGCCCTCACCCAGGCGCGCCGCGGACGCCGCCGCCGCCCAGCCCAGCCAACGGCGTCCCCGGCCCCCCAGGCTGCACAGACCCGCCTACCTGCCGCGAGCCCCAGCTGCTGCCGACGTGGCTTTCCGCGGCCCGACGGCTCAACCCCCCAGTTCCCGGATTCATGCGCAGCCACACCCCCTGACGCCGCGCGTAGCCAATCAGAGCGCGGCAGCCTGCGGGCGCTTGAGCGTTGCTTGCCCGAGCGTTCCGTCGGCCCAGCGCTATCCCCGCCTGGGGACCTTCTCTCGTCGCGGGGGGCGGAGCTCCGCCAGGAGGTGAGCCAGGATGGGGCGGGGCTAAGCGGGAAGGTGAAGCTCGTGTCGCGGGGGCGGGGCTGTGGGACGGTGTTCGGCGGTGTTCTGGGGGTCGTAGGGCCCCAGTGAGGGGCGGGGTTTCAGAGTGTGGGCGAGTCCCAGACTGAAGCGGGCGGTGGATGGCCTTGCTCTCTGGAGAAGGGCAGCCGGGTGGGATGGAGCACGGGTTGGGGCTGAGGTCTTGGGCTGAGTGGCCAGTTTCCCCATTTTATTGTGAGCCGTGCAACATTTGGCCTTTTTTCCTAAAGCTCCAGCTCCTGGAGTCAGGGGGTGGGGGAGAATTTTGACTTTAGTTTTTTCAAAAGAAAAATAAACTTTCTGCTCCTCATGGTTTTGGGTAAAATGTAGAAAACATGACCCTGTGAAGAAAACCTTAGGGTGGGCAAACTTTTTGGGCCGAGGGCCACATCGGGGTTGCGCAACTGTATGGAGGACCCGGTAGGGAAGGTCGTAGCTCCCTGAACAGCCTGGCTCCTGCTCCCTATCTACCCCCTCCCACTTCCTGCCCCCCTCAGAACTCTGACCCATCCAACCCCCGCCCTCTGACAGGCCCCCCTGGGACTCCCACACCCCCTCCCAGGACCCCTGTCCCTAACTGCCCCCCTGTTCCCCATCCCCTGACCACCATCACCTGAACCTCCACCCCTAACCGCCCCACCAGAACCTCTGCCCCATCCAACCGCCCCCTGCTCCCTGTCCCCTGACTGCCCCTCGGGACTCCCTGCCCCTTTATCCACCCTTGCTCCCTGCCCCCGTACCAGACTGGAGCCAGCCATGCTGCTGCGCTGCCCGACAGGAGCGGCAGGCCAGAGTGCTGTCTGCGCGGCAGCATAGCTGCAGGGGAGGGGGGATCCTGGGGGAGAGGCCGGGGGCTAGCCTCCCCGGCCAGGAGCTCAGAGGCTGGGCAGGACGTTCCCGCAGGCCATAGTTTGCCCACCCCTGCCTTAATGCAATAGGCAA
The DNA here is from genome assembly GCF_965140285.1 of Lepidochelys kempii. NCBI lineage: Eukaryota > Metazoa > Chordata > Testudines > Cheloniidae > Lepidochelys > Lepidochelys kempii. Next base: position 65,637,246 of record NC_136382.1, read on the forward strand.
ATGTAAAAACCTCAAAATACGTTGTTTTCAAAATCTCATGATTTTTATACTAGTTTTCTGGACTTTTAGGTTCTCATGAGCAGAGAGCTCTGTGACATTCTTAAATTTAAAAAAAAATTATATTCTGGGAAATTTGTTATTTCATTTTCTCTATTCTGATAAATTTTCAGCATGGAGAGAGGTAACTAGTGGTGTTCCCCAAGGGTCAGTCCTAGGACCAATCCTATACAACTTATTCATAAATTATCTGGAGAAAGGGGTAAACAGTGAGGTGGCAAAGTTTGCAGATGATACTAAACTGCTCAAGATAGTTAAGACCAAAGCAGACTGTGAAAAACTTCAAAAAGATCTCACAAAACTAAGTGATTGGGTAACAAAATGGCAAATGAAATTTAATGTGGATAAATGTAAAGTAATGCACATTGGAAAAAATAACCCCAACTATACATACAATATGATGGGGGCTAATTTAGCTACAACTAATCAAGAGAAAGTTTTTGGAGTCATCATGGATAGTTCTCTGAAGACGTCCACACAATGTGAAGAGGCAGTCAAAAAAGCAAACAGGATGTTAGGAATCATTAAAAAGGGGATAGAGAATAAGATGGAGAATATCTTATTGCCCTTATATAAATCCATACTGCATACAGATGTGGTCCCCTCATCTCAAAAAAGATATACTGGCATTAGAAAAGGTTCAGAAAAGGGCAACTAAAATGATTAGGGATTTGGAACGGGTCCCATATGAGGGGAGATTAAAGAGGCTAGGACTTTTCAGCTTGGAAAAGAGGAAACTAAGGGGTTGATATGATGGAGGTATAGAAAATCATGAGTGGTGTGGAGAAAGTGAATAAGGAAAAGTTATTTACTTGTTCCCATAATATAAGAACTAGGGGCCACTAAATGAAAGTAATGGGTAGCAGGTTTAAAACAAATAAAAGGAAGTTCTTTTTCCACACAGTGCACAGTCAACCTGTGGAACTCCTTGCCTGAGGAGGTCGTGAAGGTTAGGGCTATAACAGGGTTTAAAAGAGAACTGGATAAATTAATGGTGGTTAAGTCCATTAATGGCTATTAGCCGGGATGGGTAAGGAATGGTGTCCCTAGCCTGTGTTTGTCAAAGGGTGGAGATGGATGGCAGGAGAGGGATCACTAGATCATTACCTGTTAGGTTCACTCCCTCTGGGGCACCTGGCATTGGCCACTGTTGGGAGACAGGATACTGGGCTGGATGGACCTTTGGTCTGACCCAGTATGGCCATTCTTATGTTCTGTTCCCTCTCCTCCTTCTGGATGCATTGGGTCCTCCATCTGGAGGAGTGGGAGGTCCTGGGGGGAGATCAGGTCCTGCCCCCGGATGGGCGAGAGGTCCTGGAGGGTTGCGGGGTGGGAGGAGAGGGTGTGTGTTCTGTCCCCAGATAGTCAGGAGGCCCCGGGAATGGGTGGGTCAGATTCTGTCCTTTGGCTGGGGGGGGTTGAAGGTGGGTGGTGTCAGCCCTGGGCAGGCGGTTGCAGAGTACCTCAACCTGCAGTGGTGTCTCCTGTCCTGCAGGGCTGGTTCCACTTCCCCACTCTGGGCATTGCAATCTGGTATATGGGATCACAGTGCCTCTCGCTCAAATTTGGCCTAGCCGCCCCCATCATCGGGGAAGCTGGAACAAACCTAAATGGCGCTGTGTCTCTGTGTGGCAGGTCATAACACCCAGACCGAGAAGCTGGACCCAGCCCCTTGGATAGAAGCCACTGCTGCTGGATGAGTTTTTTATTTTATGTCATTTTAACAGATGTTTTTCATTTTATGGTGTGTCATTTTGCATTTATGAAAAACACAGCGTTCTACTCATGAATTTTGGACACTTTGGGTTGGCAATACTGTTGACAGCTCCTTCTACCAAGTGTCTCCTGCTGCATTTCTGTCCTCCAAGGTAGGCAGTAACTGACCAGTGTTGAAACTGACTTAGCTGACAAGATGGAGATGATCCAAGCCAGGGGTGGGCAAACTACAGCCTGCTGGCCACATCTGGCCCATCAGACCATTTAATCTGCCCCTCAGCTCCCCTCGGGGAGTGGGGTCGGGGGTTTGCCCCACTCCGCGCAGCTCCCAGGAAGCAACTGGCATGACCCGCCTCCGGCTCCTAGTATTCGGAGGCGTGGCTGGGGGGAGCTGCAGGGGTGATGCCTGCAGACGAGGCAGTGTGAAGAGCCACCTGGCTCCGCCTCGGAGCTGGAGGGGGGACATGCTTCCAGGAGCTGCTCGCGGTAAGCCCCCAGAGCCTGCACCCCTGAGCCTCTCCCCGCCCGTGCCCCAATCCCCTGCCACAGCCCTGATCCCCCTCCCACCCTCCAAACCCCTCGATCCCAGCTCAGAGTCCCCTCTTGTACCCCAAGCCTCTCATCCCCAGCCCAACTCCCGCATCCTGAACTCCTCACTTCTGGCCCCACCGGAGAGCCCGCACCCCCTCCCGCACTCCTACCCCCAATTTCATGAGCATTCATGGACCCCCCATACAATTTCCTTACCCCAATGTGGCCCTCAGGCCCAAAAGTTTGCCCACCCCGGTCCAAGCCCTCTGTTCCCCATTGCTGCACATATACAGCATTGAGAGGAAGGTGGATGATCCTCTTCGTCACATTTCAGACTTTGTAAAACTAGGCAAATATCTAGATGAGTTGATGTACCCTTGGAAGACCTCTGTGTACCCCAGGGGTAAGTGTACACCTGGTTGAGAATCACTGACCTAGTCTGAGCTCTTAAAGTAGCCAAAACGTTTCCAAATGTAACCATACCCAGTGAATCCTTCCCTGGGTGTTCAGCTAGAAGAGGTTGTGGGTCCAGAGCAGTGGACTGGGTGGCAGTGTGGGTCAGTGCTCTGCCTCCCTTTGAAGCTGACTTTGTGGAAACTTGTGCAAAAATCACTCTCTATGCGGGCTGCCTCCACATCTGGAAAATGGGTTATACATTTGCAGAGCTTTGCAGCACTGATTACAATTATGTAGTTTGCCCCATTAAGTTCAACAACTATGGTGCATGCCCTGTTTATATTTTTTCAAAGGGTTAAACTCATCATAATGCAAAACTCTGGGGGCAAATAAAGGGCTATTTCCATGCCAAGTTTTCCTTTGCAATGCTCCCCGTTCAGGACCGGCTCTAGGCACCAGCAAAGCAAGCATGTGCTTGGGGCGGCCCAATTCCAAGGGAGGCATTCTGGCCATCCATTTTTTTTTTGGCTCAGGCAGTTGCGCTCTAGGAGCTTGGGGGTGCAAAAAAACCTCGTGCCGGTCCTGCCCCTGTTGTAACCGTTGTTTTGCTTGCAGTGTTCACAAGGTTACATGTATTAATGGACACATTGTCTTTCCTTGCTCCACACACTCGACCAGCGAACAGGAGCCCTTCAGAGGGGGGACTGCAGGTTCTGTGCTGTAGGGTCTGCAGCCACAGGAAGAAGTCGGGCTAGGGCCACCCCCATGGCGCTCCGTGCCTCTGCTCCCAGCTGCCCCCGAGCTAAGCTGTTCCCTGGCCCACAGGCTGCCCAGCCCTGGCCACCTCTCGCACGGGGCTGCGCGCGGCCAGAGGATGAGTGTGCGCCGTGCTCACGTAACCCACAGCCCCGCCCCCATCACGGTCTGGGGAGAGTCTCCCCCAGCGCCCCTGCCCCCGCGTTGGGTGAGGGGTTTGGCAGCGCGACCATTTCTTGCTGAGCCCGGCCCCCGGTGGGGACCGGGGCAGAGACCCCACCCGCCCCTTCCGCGTCACTAGCAAAGGCTGAGGCACGTCCCCTGGCATCAGCAGAGCGGAAAAAACTGTGCTCAGCTGGCTTCGGTCACCGTCTCAGTCAGCCCCGCCAGCATGGACGGGGCAAGGGCACGCGGCTGTGAGAAGAGCGGCTCACGGGCGCCCGCCACCGGCCGTTGGTAACGAAGCAGCCGCGTGCAGCCAGCGGGCGCGGCCCGGAGAGGTAGGCTTACTGACCCGGGCGCGCTGGGCAGTCTCTGCTCACGTTCATTTGCCCGCGCGTGGCGAGGCCTGGCTCTCGAGCCGCACTGCGCTGGGTTCAGCTCCAGAGGGCAGAGCATCTGGAGTCGCCTGAGCGGCTCGGAGGGAAGGGCCGCAGCGCACATCCCGCGAGCGTCAGGGGGGCCCGCAGCCCTCTCCGTGACACGCGGCCCTGGGCAGGGTTGCGGCCAGACCCCGCCCCAGCCCCAGTTGTGCGGCTGAGCCCCACCCACACAGCTTGTTTTATCTACATTGACTCTGCAGTGTCTTTCCCAGAGACAGACCACGCTGTAGCATCCCCCGGCTCTGTACCGTGCTAAGGCTCGTGAAGCATTTTGGTAATACTGGCTAAGTCCACGCTGTTGTGTGCCCCTAAACATTGAGGCAGGTCTGGTCTGAGGCGATTTTACAAATCCATTGTGGAGTAATGGATAGTGTCAGAGAGATTACACTCCTGCTGCACGTGTTTAGAACTTTTTTTAGATTTACATCAGGAAAACTTTCACACGTGCTTAATTTTACACATGTAAGAAGTACCACTGAACTCAACGGGACTGCTCAAATGCACAAGTTAAGCATATGCATAAAGTTAAACACGTATAATTTTTTGCAGGATTATACCCTTAATTTTTTAGAAAAGGGGGTGGGTTTTTTTAGTGGGTTAAGTTCTGGAGCATCAGTTAAGCTCCAGAGCTAAGGACGAGTTGTGTTTTGCACAAAAGCAGGGATTCAGTTTGTGTGTGGAAAAGTTACAGAATCTCCTTCCCAAATTTACAACAGAATTTATTTTGGGTACACAATGAATATTCTGAGTATTTACAAGTAAATTCAATAACTAATTTGAGTTAAATTAGTTTAAAAATGGTACAGTAAGCTAGTGGCATCATAGAGGAAACATATGAGAGGGAAGACCCTCTTTAAAAACCCTTCTTTAAAAATCAGTTTAATCAGAGACCAAAACTTTTAATATGCCTTAATCATAATAAAACGGTTATTGCATTGTGTACCTAGGGGACAAAATTACAGTTCCTTTGGGCGTATTAACTGCATTTCCATATTATAACATATTTGAGTTTAACTGTAATCTTAATGCTGAACTTCTTGGGTTTGTAATGCTTGTTTTTGGGATAATTACTATTGTCCCAGTGCCTAAGTTAATGTCCTTGAGGCCACTCACTTAAGTCTCAGGCTTCCAGCTGTCAGCTTTCTGGAGGCAGAATCCTGTGATTCTCCCGACTGAGGCCTTTAGTTGCAAACCCCTATATTTCACTCTGATCACCTCAGTGGGTGTGAATTCAGTTCAGCAGCGTCAGTTCTGTTCTCTGAGCGGGAATGACAGGGTTAAACAGAGCAACCTTCATAGAGCAAAGTACTATTTATTCAGAACAAAAGCATATCAAAGAACAATAAACAGCTTATATGCATGCCTGGCTTATCAGGTGATTCCCCACCTTCCCAATGGAGACCCTGGTGGGTCTAAAATAGTTCAGCTCCTTCCTCATGCCTGTTAGTTTTCGGAAGGTATCTGAGGATATGTGTACATTGCAATTAAAGAGCCTCGGACACAGCTGTGGCTGGCCTGGGTCAGCTGATTCCAGTTCACAAGGCTCAGGCTGCTGGGCTATAAAATGCAGTGTAAATGTTCGGGCTTGTGCTGGAGCCCAGGCTCTGAAATCCTGAAAAGGGGGTGGGTCTCAGAGCCTGGTCTCCAGCCCGACCATCTATACTGCATTTTTAGCCCTGCAGCTGGATCCCTAGGAACTCAAGTCAATTGACCTGGGCTCTAAGACTTAGTGCTGCGGATTTTTTTTTTTATTGCAGTGTAGCTGTACCTTGAGTCTGAGTTATTTTTGTACATTTTCAAATTCTGTGTCTGCTAAGCTATGTACCAGGTCAGACCAGTATGTTTGCTTTTCCCCAGGGGATGAAACTGCAAAAGACTAGTGACCCCCCATTGTTTCAGTATTACATATTTGCATTAATTAATGCCCATTATCTTTAGTTCCTGCAGGAAGCATTCTTTATCATACCCATTTAGCCAGGAATACAATTGCTAACAAGCCCATAAATACACACATACTATTATACTGACTTTATAATTGTTATATCTATATTCTATAGCACTTGTCACTCTCAGTGTAATAGGCTTTGAATATGCTATGATTCCAAAGCAGCTATCACAACAGCATTCCTGTAATGTTTTATCCTTTAACTACTCTGCACTTTCAACCTTAACTCCATTTTCATGTAGGTTTTTTCCTCTTGGAAATTAAACAGCTTTAGGGCTGACTTCATTTTTTTTTCATAATTATTCTTTTTTTGTTATAAGACAAAACCCCAAAAGATTATATTGACTGATAGAAGATTATTGCTACAGTCTCAGAAACATTATTGCTAATAACATCTCTTCCATTTCAGGTGTCTGGGTTTACAGCTGTAACATGGCTATCACGATGAAAGAATGTCTTGAACTTCAGCTGTTGGAAATGGAAATGCTCTTTTCAATGTTTCCTAATAAAGGAGAAATAAGCCTTCAGGACAAAAATGCTCTTACTTATGTGCAGATGTATTTGAAAAATATAAAAGAAGGACTGCCACCGCGGATTGAATATTCAATTTCTGTTGATATTGATGAACCAAAGGTGAGAACTTCCATTTACATTTTGTTTTTAACTATGCAGTTTTCTTAGTTTTGCACTGTAGTCATCAAAAAAAGATGTTCCATGCTGTGTTTTTACCAAATATTTGTGCATTTTTTATGGAGACTATAGAGTTCATGTTTTGTAGTGAATAATAAGTTTTGTTTGAAGGAGAAAAGGATTCAATTATCCTTTGGGCCCTCTGCTGCACTCTGCTGGTTGGCATGGAGTGCAGCAAACATGTACCTACAGTAGAACCTCAGCATTTCGAACACCTTGGGAAGTGAGCTGTAGCTCATGAAAGCTTATGCTCTAATAAATTGGTTAGTCTCTAAGGTGCCACAAGTACTCCTTTTCTTTTTGCGAATACAGACTAACACGGCTGTTACTCTGAAACTTGGGAAATGAAGGTTATTTGTAACTCTGAAACGTTCATAACTGAACAAAACATTATGGTTGTTCTTTCAAAAGTTTACACCTGAACCTTGACTTAATACAGCTTGAAACTTTACTATGCAGAAGAAAAATGCTGCTTTTCCTTTATTTTTTTAGTAGTTTACGTTTAACACAGTACTGTATTTGCCCTCCCCCCCTTTACAAACACCAGTTCATAACTCTGGTGTTTCTAACTCTGAAGTTCTACTGTAAGTCCTCCCAGCTCTAATTTTCAATCTGCAACTTGCACCCCCTTTGGGCAGGCAGAAGGGGGTGGATACGGGGGGGGGGGGCAATGGCCTGATGGCCGCTTAAGCCCGCTGCATCATCAGTGGTGAGGGAAACAGGGCAAGGAGATCTTTGTAAAGTTTTTTTAAAAATTTCTCCCTTTATACATTTTTGTACGTAAGGAGATGATATGACCTTTGGTATGCAGGTTCTAGCTCATCCCTTTTACTGATGAACCTAATAATTGTAGGGATAGGCTAGGTTAAGGGCGTTCTATTAAATATATTTTGTTGTCGGCAGACTTGGATTTTTTAAAACACTGTGGGCCCAAGATGAGACTATATCATGCCACAGTTCTTAAGCATAATCAGTGGGAGTTCTGCTTAAAAACTGATGGTATATTTGGGCTTTGAAAGGTTCTGAGTACTCGCAACTCCCACAAATATAAATGGGAAATAGAAGTGCTTATCATTTTTCAGTATAAGGTCCAAAACATTTCATTGTTGTTTCAAATGATAAAAGAAAAATAACAAGAATATCTAGTTTGTGAGTCATAGATGTCTAGTCATATATACATTGGAGATCCAGATTATGTAGTGTTTGCAAAGTTAATGCCATATCACGCTCTGATTAGAAGAAAGTTTATGAATTATGTTAGAAGCAGGTGATTAACTGCAGGATAGCAGGAATCACCCACAGATTTAAGTTGTGAATGTTTGGGTCATTTAGCCCATACCCTCAGGAGAGCTCCTCTGTTTTGGTATTAAGGTAGAAATACTCTGATAACAAATGGGAATAATGGCTAATTTTTATAATAGGACATCCATATATTAAAAATATTCCAATGTTTGGATATTCTTGTTTCAGAATATTGTCCACCCTTGCTCTGTCAAGTTCTTAAGATAGAATTATTTACATTTGTTTACTTGTGTAGTATTCTGCACAATGGAAATATCCCTTGAACGAAGTATTCCAGTAATTGGTTGGCCTACAATTGCCTCATCTATATTACTCTGAATAGCAGTCACCACTCCTTCACCACACATGGCTTTTTTTGTTTATGAAGAACTGAGAAGTTTCAGTCACCTTTCATTTTCTTTTTGTGTGGTCAAATTGAGTGACAATAGCATCCACTACGGGATGCTTGTTGCACTATGTTACATAACCACTCTTCCCTCAGGTGTTTGTCTCCATATGCAAGTTGTAAAACTGAGAAAGTTCTTTTTCATTCTCACAAGTAGAGTGTGAGTGGATGAGAATGTGAGTGGGTGCAGAGAGAGAGAGAGAGAGAGCATCTGATGGTGCGGAAAGTTGTCAGACACCTGGGGCTTGCCATTCCTCTATTACAGGTGTTCGCAACCGGTGGCACGCGAGCCGATTTTTACTGGCACGCTGCTGCCAGCCGGGGTTCCAACCGCCGCCCCCGCTCAGCTTGCTGCCAGCCTGGGTCAACGGAACCCCAGGCCGGCAGTGGGCTGAGCAGGGCCGGTGGCCGGGACCCTGGCTGGCAGGAGCCGGTGGACAGAACCCCAGGCCGGCAGCGGGCTGAGCCGCTCAGCCACCGCCGGTCTGGGGTTCTGTCCGCTGGTGTAGTGTATTAAATTTTTCCCCATAGGAACGTGCTATTTGCGGAGCACCAAGGCTGGCAGCCCTAAGTAGTACGCTGTAAGTAGCACATTCCTACAGGGAGAAATTTAATACACTACACTGGGGTAGGGAAGGCTGTGCCTCCCCAAACAGCTGGCCCACTTCCTGCCCCCGACAGCCCCCTTCATAATCCCTGACCCATCCAACCCCCCTTCCTCCGCTCCTTGTCCCCTGATGACCCCCTTCGGGGATCCGCTGCCCCCATCAGAACCCTCCACCCATCCAAGCCCCCCTGCCTGCTCCCTCCTGGGACCCCACCCCCCATCCAATCCCCTGTCCCCTGACTGCCCCAACCCCTATCCACACCCCTGACTCCCTGAGTCCCCTGGGACTCCCACGCCTATCCAACCTCCCCAGTTCCCCATCCCCTTACCATGCTGCTCAGATCATCAGGACTGGCAGCTGTAAGTAGCACATTCCTATGGGGAGCAATTTAATACGCTACACCTGGCCCCGCTCAGCCCGCTGACGGTCTGGAGTTCTCAAAATATGTTCTCTCACCCCTTATCAAAAATTACACTACAATTAGCTTAAAAAGTTGAAAACTTAAAAACTTAACTTTGTTTGCATATTACAGTAATTGTTAAAAAATGTCTAATGTTAATAAATACATCGGTTTGATGAAACAAAGTAGTTGTACTTATGTGCCTGTGCTTAATTTGTGTTTTCGATGATTTACCTTCTCAAAAAATCTCGCATGTCTCGCACCCCCAGAAAGGGCGACTTGCACCCCAGGTTAAGAACCACTGCACTAAACTGATAAGATCTGCATTTTAATTTAATTTTAAATGAAGCTTCTTAAACATTTTAATAACCTTGTTTACTTTACATACAACACTAGTTTCATTACATAATATAGACTTATAGAGAGAGCTCTTCTAAAATCGTTAAAATGTATTACTGACACACGAAACCTTAAATTAGGGGGAATAAATGAAGACTTGGCACTCCACTTCTGAAAGGTTGCCGACCCCTGCTCTGTTACAAAAACAGAGTAATAGTAGGATTCTTGCCCCTATGGCTCTTTCTGGAATTGCAGTTTACATTGAAGCAGCTGCCTGCTCTGCCTAGCTATGCTCAGCACAGCCACCTAAGAACATGTGCAGTCGTACTCCAGCTTCTCTTCAGGGATAACCACGTGCCTACTACAGACTTGCAACATTAGTCTATGAAGCAAGAAAGATCAACCACATGATGGGGATGTTGCAGGCATGGACACAGTGAGCTGGGACAAAGTAAAGAGAACAGCCAAAAAGAGATGAAGGGATCCAGGACCAAGAAGAAAATATGATCAAATAAAATTGCATATTTTGCTAAATAAAATTGCTAAAAAAATAGCATATCTTATTTCCTTGGCAGAGAAAGGCATATCTAAAGGAGGGTGAGTCTACTTTAAACCCTTTGTGGGGGAGAGGAGGAGACCTATGGGCTGCGTATGGAAACATACCAGCAGTCTCCCCACCCCTGAGGATTACTGCTGTAAGTAACTTTCTAAACTGTCATTAGCTGATAGATTTCAGAGTAACAGCCGTGTTAGTCTGTATTCGCAAAAAGAAAAGGAGGACTTGTGGCACCTTAGAGACTAACCAATTTATTTGAGCATAAGCTTTCGTGAGTTACAGCTCACTTCATCGGATGCATTCAGTGGAAAATACAGTGAGGACATTTATATACGTAGAGAACATGAAACAATGGGTGTTAGCTGAGGCATTCCTGTGTGGAGTGCAGGATATGGTTCCTGAAATTCCTGTTACTGTAATATGCATTTCAGTACTTGTAGATCTGATTTCATGTTTCTCTTTTTCCTCCCCCCTTAATTTTAAGGTAAAAGTAGACTTGCATGTATCCTTGCCTCACAGCTACCCTCATTCAGCACCGCAACTATTTGCAAGATCAGAGGCACTAAACAGACAGAATCAACTGCAGCTCAATAAACATCTCACTTCTCACATCAGTTCTTTGGATTCAGGTGAACTGTGTGTATGTGCGGCTGTGCAGTGGGTACGAGACAACAGTGCATCTGATTTCCAAAACAGCGATGTCTCTTCTGAAACTTCTCCAAAAGAAAAGGCAGTAAAAATAATTTTTCATCGAATGTGGATCTATAGCCATCATATATATAGACAGGAACTGAAAAAGAAAATCTTTGATTGCGCGAAGCAATTAAATTTGACTGGTTTCTGCCTAACAGGGAAACCTGGTATCATCTGTGTGGAGGGGCTCAAAGAAAACGCTGAGGAGTTCTGGCATGTTATTAGATATCCTAACTGGAAACACATTTCCTGCAAACATGTTGAGAGTATGGAAACGGAAGGAAATGGGGAGAAGCTTCATCTCTTTCATACTTTTGAAGATTTACAGTTCCAGGCACATGGTGATTATGGACTGAGGAATGACTATCACATGGATCTTGGCCAATTCTTAGAATTCCTTAAACAGCATCAAAGTGAACATATTTTTCAATTATTATTTGGTGTTGAAGGCAAACAGTCAGACAATTAACAATCAATTGTATAGATAGTTTTAATTTTGCACATTACAAATGATTTTTTTAAGTTCATTCATGGATATACTATAATTAAAAGCTGAGTGAAATTGGTATACTGTGCTTATAGCTATTATAAGAATGGAAACTATGTAAAGTAAAATCATGGTGCAAGGATAAACCCTTTTGCTTTTGTTTTAAATACATCATAAGTAAGACCCTTTGTTTTCAGTTTAAACCAATTTTTACTGAAAAAATCATGGGTTTTCAAAAGTATCAGTTTTTTTTCTGATTTTTGACCTACTTTTGTATCATTCAAATGTATAAAAAATAACTTGTTGTATTAGGAAAATACATATATCTCATGCAATGTATTGTATTACAATAATACATTAGTCTGCGTGTATATGCAATGCTGCCGGTTGAAGTAAGGCAATGTATTAGTGTGGAAGATATACACACAATAAACAAACAGGCATGCATGCAAGCTCTGAAGCGCCTGCGCATCTGAACGTACTGATGAATCTTATGCTCACCACGTGCACATTTCAAGCTGTTAGCAGATAACGATGGAAAGATTTTACACACTAAAATTGGAAGAAAACTAAAATATGTTTCAGAACACAAGGAAGTATTCAAAAGTTTAAAAAACCCCAAAACAGCAGAAAAGGGTGAAGTTGAGTGTATGCGCTGCAAATGGTGTGGCCCAATTATTAAATGTAAATAGTTATAGGCTAATAGTTCTAAGTCTACAACAGTAAACTGTTTATTCAAATTAAATATTTTATTTGGAGCTTAGAGATATATTGTAAACTCAGAAGTGGCATTGTGTTTTGAGTGCTGTTTTAGTTCTGCAGCAAACCACATTGAATTCCGTTCATCAAAGCATTAATTTACTATATGCTTTCCCCCCTGTCCTTCCATCCTCTGAAATAAATCCTGCTATTACCCCAAAAAAATTAATAATTTTTTTGCAATGATTTTCATCTGCTTTTGGTAGTTGTAGTAACAAACACAGAAATTCCTGGGAAAAATTAAGTAAAATAAAACCCCAAAACGAAGGGCCTTAATCATAAGCTTTTGAGGTTTAAATATTTACTTGTGTAAATGACTGTTAAATCTACATCTGATACCATACATGCATACCATGCATTTATCACCTCTTGGTCCATGAGGCAGCCTGCAAGGCAGTGGTTGCGAATTGCACAATCTCACACTATAGTACTCAGAATTATGTAGTCTGTCTGGCGCCTCACCCGCATGACACTTGGTAGTTTCTTCAGGTCTAGGCCTGTAGCAACTTTTTTGTATGGGCTTGGGTGGGGAAGAGGAGGGTTGAAGGGGTTGCACACTCCAATTATTTTGCATTAACAACAAAAATAGGCTACTCTGCTCCATGCTTTAGTCTGTGCAGCACCCTGGCCTGCTCTGTAAAGCCTGTATTAAAACCATTTTTAAAGTGCATAAGAAATGAGCCAACTAACATTTTATTTCTTACTAAAACAAAATTTTGAAAAAAATACCACCCATTTATTCCTTTATGGCCTAGCCTTTGCTCAAAAACCGTGTAATTTTATTGTGTTATCAATTTGTCTATCCTTTCCTTTCCATCTCCTGTCTTGTTATTCCCCAGTTATATTAGCTTTTAGCTGTTCTGGCCAAGGATTGTGAGATTCAAAAACCAGTCGGAGAACACTTCAGTCTCTTTGGTCACTCGATTACAGACCTAAAAGTGGCAATTCTTCAACCAAAAAACTTCAAAAACAGACTTCAACGAGAGACTGCTGAATGGGAATTAATCTGCAAACTAGATACAATTAATTTAGGCTTGAATAAAGACTGGGAGTGGATGTGTCATTACAAAGTAAAACTATTTCCCCTTGTTTATTTCTTCTCCTGTTCTTGTAAAGTGCTGGAAATGGCCCACCTTGATTATCACTACAAAAGGTTTCTCCTCCCCCCCTTCTCCCCCTCGCCCCCCGGCTCTCCTGCTGGTAAAAAGAAAAGGAGGACTTGTAGCACCTTAGAGACTAACAAATTTATTTGAGCATAGGCTTTCATGAGCTATAGCTCACTTCATGGGATGCATGCAGTGCTGGTAATAGCTCACCTTTTCTGATCACTCTTGTTACAGTGTGTATGGTAACACCCATTGTTTCATGGTCTCTGTATATAAAAATCTCCCCACTATATTTTCCACTGAATGCATCCGATGAGGTGAGCTGTAGCTCATGAAAGCTTCTGTTCTAATAAATTTGTTAGTCTCTAAGGTGCCACAAGTCCTCCTTTTGTTTTTACGGATACAGACTAACACGGCTGCTACTCTGAAACCTGAGATTTGTATCTGTACTGTGAGATGCCTTGCATTCTTTTGGGTACTGTAAAAAATAATAAATGCATGGGGCTTGGATTTGCCTTTTTTCTTTAGCTATTTAATACATACATGGCTACTGTATACTTTATCAGTTCTCCTCTGCATTCTGTAGCCATACCCCTCTGATCTGTCATTCTGTCTGTCTCACAAACCAAGGCAGTACCTGGCTATAGTAGATTTGTCAGATGACACACACCGTTGCAGGAAGTGGTGTTAGTGATTCACTAGATGGCAGGTTTCAGAGTAGCAGCCGTGTTAGTCTGTATCTGCAAAAAGAAAAGGAGGACTTGTGGCACCTTAGAGACTAACAAATGTATTAGAGCATGAGCTTTCGTGGGCTACAACCCACTTCATCAGATGCATAGAATGGAACATACAGTAATATTATATATATATAATATATTGTGACGGGGCAAGGCCAGATGGCTACAGAAAGGTAGTGGGAGCTAGATATATTAGCTCCAGGCTAAACAAATCCCTGGTACCAGGGTAAGTGAAATGGCAGCTGCTCCAATTCAATTAAGAACTTTCCAGAAGGCAGGGAGAATGCTAGGTTGTTTGGGACACCTGAAGCCAATCAGAGGCTGGCTGAAACTAGTTAAAAGCCTCCCAGCCAGTCAGGTGGGTGTGCATGTCAGGAGCTGGGGGAGGAAGTTGTGTTGTTGGAGAGGCTGAGTAGTACACACCATATCAGGCACAAGGAAGGAGGCCCTGAGGTAAGGGTGAAGTGGAGCTTGAGGAAGTGAGGGCTGCTGTGGGGGGAAGTAGGCCAGGGAATTGTACATGTCATGTTTCTAAAAGGTCAGCTACCATAGCTGATACTATTAGGGTCCCTGGGCTGGAGCCCGGAGTAGAGGGTGGGCCTGGGCTGCCCCCTGCCCCATCTTTGGCCCCTGATTAATCACTGAGACTGGGAGACAACAGAGACTGTGCAAAGAAGGATAACTTCTCCTCACCTCCCTTGCTGGCTTATGATGAAAATGGCTCAGTAGACTGTTACCCTTGTCTCTAGAGAGAGAAGGGTTACGTGGAGGCTCAGAGTGAGCCCCTGAGGCTAGCAAAATCTGCCAGGAAACGCGGGACCCCCGGAGGGAAGGACAGAGTTTTGTCACACTATATATATACACAGATAAGTTGGAAGTTACCATACAGACTGTGAGGTCATTCCACATATTGAATCTATTTTCTTAAGTATCCTCATACCTTCTTGTCAACTGTCTAAATGGGCCATCTTGATTATCACTACAAAAGTTTTTTTTCTCCTGCTGCTAATAGTGCATCTTAACGAATTAGCCTCTCACAGTTTGTATGGTAACTTCCAACTTATCTGTATGTGTGAACATATATATATACACGTTCACGTCTATGTATCCGATGAAGTGGGCTGTAGCCCACGAAAGCTTATGCTCTAATAAATTTGTTAGCCTCTAAGGTGCCACTAGATGGCAGTCTTTCACCTGAAGCAGTATGTGTGTAATGCAATACATTTAAATAAGATAAATCTCAGAAATTTGATTTCTTTGTGCGTTCCCATTGATGGTGGAGTATCACAGTAAATGTCATGCCCTTGACCTACTGTGTATTGAACTAGAAGAATGCTTCTGAACAATACAAGTGCCTGTGTGTCAGGAACCACTGAGGCACTGTCTTTGCTGCTTCGTTTTTCCAAGCAACAGCATAGGAATCAGATGTGCCATTGAGCTGTAAAAATTAACTTAGTCGAATTGAATCAGACCACTCAGTGATGGTATCAGTTCTAGGTGAATTGCATATACGTGAAACACTGTCTTTTGGCAGCATGAGAATTATTGTACACCAGAGAATTATTAACCAATGTCGACTTTAACAGGGTCTGACCTATCTGAAGTAAAATACACATGACCATGTTTGAAATGAATATTTTGCTATTTTTCAAAATAGCAACTAAATTGAAATAATGTATAGCAATATTTCAGTCTTTCAGTAAGGGTGATTAAGAAGTGTCTTTGCTTAATTAGAAATGTTACTATTTTTTGTGTGGTTGCAGCCAATACCGTGAAAGACATGATAAAATTAAAAAAAAAAAAATACTGACAGGATCTCATAGTATATAATGAATGGAAAAAACTGTTGTAATCTGATATATTGGGGCTGTTCTAGTGGCACAAAACAGCCTAAACATAAAGCCAGCAAATACAGCCTTCAGCGTTTCTCTTCAATGCCGGGAGAGCTTCAGGCAGGTAGCAATGCTGTCATGATTCATCCCACTTCTTGCCTGTCAGCACAGTCAGGTTTAGCCATGAAAGAACGGCTGAGGTATCTGTATCCAGACCCTTTCTGCTGGACTGGCTCCTTGGGCTGCTAAACTGCCCTCAGCATCAAGGGGTCCAGCCTGGCACTAAACAGCTCAGGATCTGGGGACACAAGTGATTTACAGCGAGTTTTGCAATCCTTCCATAGTTACGTCAAGTGCACCTTGGCCATACCGGAGCATCTGAACCAATATAATTCCTTTTTCTGGTTCTGTGCAGAGAGACTCTCTATTTTATCCAAACTACCCTAGAAGTCTTTTACATTTCTGTTGGGGGGATAATTCGACAACAGTTTACTTCGGGCCATCTAGTGAAATGTCAAAGTACATGCTGATGCACATTATATACAAAACCTAAATCACTGATAAGACCGTTGGTAATTACTAATCCTAGGATATTGTGAGTGGTGTACTTTTTTAAAGGAACAGTATAGAAAGGCTTTAAAATAAGTTTCAACCACTGGAAATCAACAAAAAGGTTCATAATAGGGGAAGTGAAAGTAGGAAAATTGATGGGGATGGTCAAAAAATCTAAATGGGAGAGGGATACAGCCACTTTAGTATTCAAGATAGTTTTAAAAAATTATTTTCAAGTAGTTTTATTTTATTTAAGAAAAGATAACATGTATGGTCTAGACGGACATATTAATCCAGTATAGGGGAAATTGTTGATTGATAAATGCCATTTCTAGACCAATAATGAATCCAGAACAATGCAGGTGATGACTGATGTCTCAACATGATTAAGTGCAAGTGTACAACGATAACCCCGTCTACACAAGGATAAATGCCATTGCCAGGTAAGAATTTTCATAATTGTTTGAGAGCTTATAAATAAAGAGTACAGAATGAGATATGAACACAGCAGTTTCATATGAAATGATATGTTGGGAAAATTACTGAAATTCAGCATTGAGATTTTAAGGATTACTGTAGGAACAATAAAAAGAAAAGGCACCTTAGAGACTAACCAATTTATTTGAGCATTTATTAGGAACAATGCCAAAGAAATCAAAACGAACAATTTACTGAACATCACAGCCAGGTGCTAAAGGGTAATATGTATTCAATGAATGTCAAACAATAAAATGTGCTTGCTCTCTAAAGGGTTGGAGAGCTTTCTTTTCCTTAGATAAACTATTTGGATAGTCTGGAAACTGGTTATAAAGACTGAACTTTTGCTTTGGTAGTCTGTGTTTTAACAGACTGAAATATTCAAAGATTTATAAGTTGTATATAAAGAGCGTGCACACATAAGGGTTTAATACAGAGATGCACAGCTGGCCTGCTCAGCAGATTGCTAATGTCAGTATGGCTGTCTACAAAATATTTAGGTATAAAGAGTCCTATTCACAACCCTTTAATAGGCTCTTTATGCCCAGAATATACAGTACACAGGATTTTCATGAGCCTCAAGTCAGAGAACCACACTACTGAAGTGTACCAAATATCAGAGTAGCTGTTATTTCACATGGGGGGGATGAAGTCTTACAAGTTTAAAAGATATAAAAAATGTAAAACTAAACCAAATACATAATTTAACAGAAATGAACAGGTAAATAAATCACATAACTATGTAATGTTTTGGAAGACATGGTTATATATTTAACATGTGCTATGGACACTTCCATTTTAGTGAAATGAATACTGAAGATTAACATAGCTAATATATATTAGTAAAAAAACCACTCAATCACTAGAGGGAGATATATGTAGGCTTTGAAGGGATATTCATTAGCTTCTCTCATTAGAAAACTTTCTCTCGACAGCTGCCATTGCACCTGCTTGATTGCAAATGTGCATACAGTTTTTCCTAGGGAAAAATATTCTATATTTACCATGTTTTAAAACAAAAATGTTTTCATTATTTTTATTTAAAGATAATAATATAACTATTTTACATGCAAATTGTACGGTGCCTTTCCTTAATTAAACAGATTGTGCATTCTTAGGTTATTTAGTCTCTGCCATACTGTTTGTCAGTTTGGACATAATCCTGATTTCACTGAAGTTAGTGGCATCAGTGAGAGCAGGATTTAGTCCTCTATTACAATGTATTGTAATACGTCAGAAATGTATAGAGATGTGATTCTCCATAATAAATATGTTCTGTAATATTCCAGCTGAAAATCAAAGGAAAAAAGGGAAACAATTGCCAAAAGTCCATTGCCCAAATTGATTTTTATTCTTGTGTAGTTATTTTAGCAGCTTAATCAATTAATTTGAAATAAAAGTACAAAGTTTTAAAGAAAAAATTAGTCTTATTGTAAGTTTTCAGCATATTAAAAAAACAATTTTTAGATTTAACAGAAAACTACTAAATATTTGAACCCAACTATTGCTACCTTGTTCATTTTCTATTAAAGATTTAAAAAAAACTAACAATTTTTAGATTTAACAGACAAAAAAGTAATAAGTATCTGAATTCTTTCAACTACTGCTACCTTGTTCATTTTCTATTAAAGATTTCCGGTCTGTATTTTCATGGCTTCCTTGGGCCAGACGTAAGAGTCCACCACAAAGTTGTCATAATCAGTGCTATAAACATGTGAGCGGATGAATGCTTCCTTGTCTTCAGGCTCAGGATAGAAAGATGCTGTCTTATTGCTGTAGGCTTGTTCTGCAATCTGGAAGAACACAACCAAGTTGACAATTACAACCTGTTAAGTTTATTGCAGTGCTGTTCCAAAAGTAGAAGTAGAAATGATGATAGCTCAACATTTAACATAAGATACTAGATCTTCTGCTGGTGTAAAACAGATTTAGATGAATTTACATCAGTTGTGGATAAGGCCCAATATATTATGAGGAAGGGATTAACAAAGGTTGTGCAAAATTTTCTGAAAAGCTATGTTGGTGCATCTGTGGCCTTCTCACTCTCTTTACTCCTGGGGGAATTCTGTGCCTCCGCAGGGGCGCAGAATTGATACCTTCTGCAGATTTCTTGGCTCCCCTGCAGAAAAATGGGGGAGCAAAGAAATCTGTGGGGAACACACCCCCCTTCCCCAGCAGCCTGGGTGCATCTGCTGGGAGCAGCTGGCAGCAGAGAGCAGATCACGGTGGGAGGGAGGCGGGAGGCTGGGCATGCGTGCATCCATGGAGACATGTTAAGGGGGTAGGGCTGGGCGCATGCCTGTGTGTGAAGGAGTGAGAGAGATTCACTCTGTCCCTCTTGCTGCATTCCGGTCTTGAAGGCATAGGGCTGTGTGAAGCAAGCTCTGTCCCTGAGGCAGAGCAGAAATGTAACTAAGCAGGCAGGCTGCTTCTGTTCCCATTGTTAGTTAATTGTTTCCATTCTTAGTCAATTAAGGCTCCTTTACCTTGCCAGAGTGGTGTAAAGTATCAGAGGGGTAGCCATGTTAGTCTGTATCCACAAAAACAAGGAGGAGTCTGGTGGCACCTTAAAGACTAACAGATTTATCTGGGTATAAGCTTTCGAGGGTAAAAAAACCCACTTCTTAAGATGCATGGAATTCTTCAGATGCATCTTCCATGCATCTGAAGAAGTGGCTTTTTTACCCACAAAAGCTTATACCCAAATAAATATGTTAGTCTTTAAGGTGCCACCGGACTCCTCGTTGTTTTAGAATGGTGTAAAGGAGCCTTATTGTAAATGACAGTAACTGAATCCTCAGCTAGGAAGGTCTGGTTTCAGAGTAGTAGCCGTGTTAGTCTGTATTCGCAAAAAGAAAAGTAATACTTGTGGCACCTTAGAGACTAAATTTGTTTGTTTTCTTTCTTTCTTTTTTCTCACTTTTTTCCCTGTGCCAGAGAGGCACAATGGGGTTAGATTACAGCTCGGGATCGATTGTACTTAACCATTTAAAAAATTGCAGGACAATGATTGGCAAAACTGTATGACTTTCATGTGTGAAAGTCTGAGCAATTTGGTGTTCTGTAAAGTAGAATGTCACTTTAAACACCAAAATAAAAGTAAGGTAATTTTAAATGAAAATCCTGGATTATAACTGGAATGCAAGGTATTGGTTACCAAATATTTGTAACTTTCATGTGTTTAGGAAATTCTGAACAGTTATTGTGATTGTTTTTTCCTGTATGGTAGTTTAAATAAATTACCAAAATAAGTGAAACTTGTGTGATTATATTGCATTATTTTGACAAAATATGCAGAATTTTGGATTTTTTGGTGCAGAATTCCCCCAGTATCTCTTGTAAGTTTATCTCTGGTGGTGCAAATGGATTGCTCCCTTTTATCCAGTAACATCCTAGCTTTTATGGCGGCAGTGGGCAAAATAGTCCCCCCCCTTCACACAAGGAAGAAAGAAGTGAAATCTCTGCTTTTAAGAAGATACAAGCCTTTTCTACACGAAGAAGGTAATTCTTTCTTTGTACTTTGATCATCTTTTGCCAAGGTTAACTCTTCCTTTTCAGATGAAATATTTCTTGCTTCATTTTGCTTAAAGGCTCAACAGCCACTAGATGTGACCAGAGCTGTTAAGGTTTGCCATAATTGACAATATCTTTCTTAGTAAAGCTAAATCTCCAAGAAATGGTGAGTTTTGATCCTACACCAGTGTGTGGGCTTTGTTTTAGTGATGATTGGGAAAAGCACCTGATTAAGTGCTGATTAAAAGCTTCTAACTTCTCCATAGATAGTTGAATCAAGTGCTGCATTACTAAGGCCTTTTGTCTTTGGTTTCTGCTGTTTTTACCAAAAGATTCCCAGGTTGGACAAAAGTTATTTGTATTTTTTACCAATTTTCACCTGAATTTTGGACCACTCACATACATGAAAATACTGATTATGTTAAGAAAATCTAATACTACATTGAGTAGAAATGTTTATTATTAATCAATTAGTCAAAGTGTAAATGTGAGCCACTTAAAGACAGACAACATAGTGGAAGATACACCTACACATCCATGGGTATATCAGTACTTGAGTCCTAAAAAAAACCCAGCAAAATTTGCTGAAATTTCCAGACCCAATTCTCTGCTCCCAGGAGGAGAGATGGTGGCTCAGTAACCTGGATGGCCTAGGTACCAGAGCCACCATCTCTCCTTCTGGAGCAGGCCTGGAAGCACTTATGTTCTCCACTTCCAGCCCACTCTGTTTTAGTAACCCAGGCTACCCAGATTACCAAGCTGCCATCTCTCCTTCCAGAGGAGGGAGCTGAGTCAGAATAATCTTACCTTTCTCTATTTGTTGCTGCTTTTCTGTCCTCCCATCCCCCAATATTAACCCAGAAAACTGAAGCTTTTCCCCCCACCAATTTTCACCGATTCTTCAATTTTTGTTATAAGCCTCATTACATTCCTGGGAAATCTTAAATGAAAACAAAACATGGCATAACCAAAGCATACATGGCTACAGAAAAACTGAATTCAGAAGAAATCTGAACCCACTCATTTTCCACAGTGGCCTCTTGAACAGAAAGGGCATCAGCTGGCTGAGAAAATCTGTGTCTGTGCACATGTGCTCTCTCTCTTCCTCCCACCCCCAACATGCAGCATTCTTTACTCCCCAAACAGATTAAACCTCCTATTTCTAGGGAAGGGTAAACCATCTTTCTCCTCCTTATTGCTGCCTCTCTATCACAGATGTCTTAGGCTTGGGGAGAGGCTATGATCCCAAATGGGACAGCTGTTACCTTGTGATTTGCTTTCAGGGATTGACCTTGACCCCAACCTGCCCCCTCTGAAGTTCTTTGGGCATTTCCACAAGAGATCCTCTTTGGGTCCATGCATACAATTATCACCACTGAATAAGTCATTACTGTTAAAGTTTAAATGTCTCTCCTAATAGAAATTCAGTATTTCAATATATCTTTGGAAATGTTCATCTAGCTTAAAAGGCAGAAAGATGTGGCCAAGCCCTGCCTACAACCCTGAACTGCTTCCACTATTTGCTGGAAAATAGGCACAGCCCAAGCGTTCATAGATTTGAAGGCCAGAAGGGACCACAGTGATCACCTAGTCTGGTTTCCTGTATAACACAAGCCATAGAACTTCCCCAAAATAATTCCTAGAGCATAGCTCCAACTAGGAGAGAGATCAGACCAGAAATGAATTTATCAAATTACACATTTTCAATTTTTTTCCATTAAATTTTGCACCTAAGTTAAAAAGATTAATTCTGTCACAGTGAATAGAGGAGGAGAGTTTCCATCACTTTTTGAAAGGATTTGCCAAGCACAAAGGCAGTCTGATTTTAGCCTGAGAAGTCTGCTTAGAGATGTTTTGACATCTATGGAAAACAGCTATTATCAGCCTGAAAAGAACTGAACTACAACAAGCCTTTTTATATGTACCTGGGATCCTGTTTCCAAATGAATCAAAGGGAACCATTCCACAGACAGGGAGCTATTGACAACATTGCTCTTCCAAAAGGTTGTTCAGTAAATGGGATTATCTATAGCATGATAACCCACTCAGAAATAAAACTGAGAACTCGTGGGAGACAAAAAGCCACAGGGAAGGTAGAACTGGGGCTAAGTCTGTTATTTTTCAGTGCTTCCAAATCTATGGGTTATCAAATTACTTTGGGCACTTTATAAGCTACCGACATAGTGGAGTCAATTTGGCAAAATCCATGCATGAAAAACATATTTGACTTCACAAAAAAACCACTATTTGTTCTGATGGGTCAAGATAAGGAGGATTGGAACAAAATCAAGCAGCAGTAGGCCAAAAGAAGGAGGAGGCTGGCATGTGAGAAGGCATTTATTCTTCTGAAAGGCAACTAAAGGATAGAAAACTATTGACAGTATAGGATTTCATGGCTCCAATCTTCATGGATCAGGTGCTGTGAACAGAACATGCAACTAACCAGAGAACAGAGAAAGCAGTAGAAACATCATTCTACTGTAGTCACCTGTAATTGAACACTGAGTATAAAATATTTTCAGTTCCTTCACTCCTATGCCTGAACTGTATGAATTTGAAATTTTAAAATACACTCTGCTTGCTTCGTATCAAGATTGATTTAAAATGAGTAATGAATTCTGAAAATATTTTACTTCACCTAATCTAACTGTAACATATACAAAGTGTGTGGGTAGTAGAGAGAGGCTGCAGAATGAACTAAAATCACTTACCTTCACAGCAATTTTCAGTGACACATCTCGAATAGTAACTAATGGAGGATAGAGACGACCCTCCTCTAAATGTTTCTTTGAAACCTGTTGAGCTATCACCTAGAAATAAAGCAGAAGGTAGATTTGATTTTAAACCCACAAGACTACTTTACAGTAAATCAGTTCAAAAGTAACTTTCGTAGTAAGTACACTTTCTGATTTTGCCAGATACAAAGTTCTCCACACAGCACTGCTGGTCACAGTTCTTAAATGTAATATTTTGTAGAAAATAAAATTGCCATTAAATATATGCATGTATTTTCATATTTTCTTTAAATGTGTATTGATTTTTAGTTATTCCTGTGCTTTTGTTTTCTTACTACTTTATTTATTGTTTTTCCTCTGTATACACTGTGTTTCACAGAGACTATGTGGTACTGAGACCTCAAGCCAAATTTACCAAGGTTGATTCAAATGAAATTCTGAAACCATCCATCAACCTACATGTGTTCTTTCCAAAACCACATGCCACACAAGAGGAGAAGAAGCTCCAGAGCTTGGATATGTCCAGGGCTCTTCAGTGTTATTCTGACAGGACCAAATCTTTCAGAATGGTCCCACATCTATTTGTGGTTATAGCTGACTGGTCCAAAGGTCAAGCCCTTTCATCCCAGAGACTCTTAAAATGGATAACACAATATATGCACCTCTCTCACTATTAGAGCTCACTCCACCAGTGATCAAGTGGCATCCTCAGCAGGCTTCCACAACATACCAATATCTGAGATCTGCAAAGTTGCTTCATGGAGCAAGCTACTCATGTGTCTTCAAGCATTACCCACTGGACTTGGCTGCCAGATCAGATGCAAAATTTTGGAGAGCTGTACTCCAATCTCTGTTGGACTGATGCAGCTGATACTCTTCATATGCACTGTTCTGAAAAAGTTACTGCTTGCCCTCACCTACAGTGGAATCCACACTGACATATTCAAAGAAGAAAGAGTATTATTTATCCTACAGTAACTGTGGCTCTTTGAGATGTTGCAGTCAGTGTGGATCCCACAAACCTGCCCTCCATCTCTGCTTTTGGAGTCCTCAGTTAACATCGGCTTCAAGTTGTGAGGAAACTGAGGGAGGGTTGGGACTGCTCCAACCTTTGTGTTTGCATGGGAGCATGAAGTACCAGCCACATGGGAGCAAAAGGTACCGTGGCCTCATTGGACCAAACTTGCAGGCCTGGGTGACATGTGCACCTAAAGAGGGATACTTTACTAATACTAATTGATTTACATACTAATTGATATTCTGAGAATATATTTTCTGTCAGTATCTGCACTGTTGAGGGTTACGCCAGTCTAATGGCCCTGAGATCTTAGATGTTTATGTGTAGTTTAGTTTCTTCTGAAAACCAAACCCTTTGAATCTGCAGTTGCTCCACGTGGGATTCTCAATCTCAATTCACATCATGGATGTGTCCATGACAAGAGCTCTGGATGCCAACGGGGTCACAAACTGCATCCCTTTCTGAACATTGTTGGGACGTAGTCGCCAGATCAGTGTTGTGAGTACATGGGATGGAGCTATGTGATTCTTTGCAGGGAATATGCTGATCTGAGCCAGAACCATAGTGGTCTCAGGCAAATTTTGGCAAGTGGCATCACTTATGTACATGTGAACATATGGCCTAACATTGTAAGGCAGTTCTGTACTGTTATCGGGTGTAAAATCATTGCAATGAGTAATGACTGGAGTGTGAGGAATCTGTCTTGGAGTAGGTGAGTCCTTGCTATAGTGGAATCTTTCCTGATGACTAGGAACTTTATCACCTGGGATGGTGTAGTTCACCAGGAGGCACAAGCAAGAGGGCACAACTGAAACCTGTCAGAACTTCCTGATGTATCACTTTCTAGGGAGATATTTGGGATGGTGACTGTTAGAGAACAATGGCATTCTCTGCCTCTGGGGTGGCTGGTGCCAGAAGGGCTTGCGATACAGTGCCAAGGTGTATATTCATAGGGATCTGAGTGTTGCTCTTGAATCTTTGAGGAGATATAACACCATCTGCTCTTGTACTAAATAGGTCCATGGCCTCAAAGGGTAGGTCCTGAGTTGTGGCTTGGACCCCTTGGTATCCTGGATTCCTGGATTCAGGAGGCCCAGATCATAGTGACTGCTGTGGCCACCCATCTGGTGGCTGTGTCAAATTTGCCACTTATAGCACCTTGATGGCCCTCATTGATTATCTGCCCTGCAATCCTGTGGCAGCCAAGTTAGGAAAGGGGTCTCCATCTTCCACATCAGGAAGTTGTATTTCTAAAATGCCATCTGACAGTTTGCGATGAGAAACCAAGGAGATACCTTTTGGCAGAAAAGGTTCAGCTTTTTGGGATCCTTGTCTTTAAGAGTCCCCCTTTTAGGAGACCCTTCCGATCTGGTTTTCTCCTTGATGGTGGAGATAATGACAATGTAAGGTGGGGATAGAAGTGCTCAAAGTCTTTGGGTAGAACCTGGTATTGTTTTTCTATCTGCTTTGATGGTGGGCAAAGCAAGGAAGGGGTATGTCACAGACCCTTTGCCAGGTCAAAGATGCCTTCATCGATCAGAAGGCTGATTCTTGGACACTGGTTGGGATTTTGAATAGCTTGTATGTGTTTTCTTGGATCACCATCATTTTGATGCCCAATGTCCCAGCTATCCTCAGTTACAACTCCTGGAAAGCCCTAAAGGCATCATTGGATAGTGTTGGAGCCAAGATGATTTCTTCGACTGTAGAGGGTTCCTTTAGAGCAGAGGGAAGCTGGAGTGTCTCCCTTGCTGCTTCTGCCATGTCCCCAAAGGATCCCTCCTGTTCTGGTGAGGATGCTCTAACCAGCAATGCTGGTGGCGACCGAGACCACCTTCTTTTAATCCAGACATGTGATGGTGTTCCACGCCACAGTCTATTAGACGGCAGGCTTTGATAGGGCCAGTAAAGCCAAGTTGGCAGGTTGTGTTGGTACCAGCCCAATCATGGGTGGCCTGTCCTCCAGTGGGATTCAGTACCGCATGCCTTCTAGATATCCTAGTGTTAAATAAAGCTCTAGGTTACTTTCTTTTTTGGGTATGTGTCAATGTGGATTCCACTGTAGGTGTGCATGTGCCCCAAGCATGTGAATTTGGAATCTTTGCATAGCAATGTGCAGCAGGGCAGGGCATACACCCTGAGCCTCCTCATGCTTCACTGTGAGGACAAAGGGTGAAGCAGCCCTGACTCTCCCTCAGTTCCCTCTTACCACCCATGCCAGCAAGACAGAACCAAGACTGTCTCTAACCTGCTTCTGACTGTCAGAATTCTTCTCCAGTGAAAACTATTTTTCTTCATTTCTTCCTTATATGAATTTGTTTGATTTTTGTTGCATGCTTCCCACACTCTACCCCTCAAAAAAGCAGCAGTCAGGACAGACATGGGGAGACCCTGTGTGTACAGCAGGGCAAGGCACTTTGCACTGACTGCTAGCTTTGGCAGTTTCAGAACCTACCAGGTTCAACTCCATCCTTCCTGCAATGGACTAATACCTATCATAGATTAACACAGCAATGCCTGTTCTGTCTCATAGAAGCACATCTCCCAGACAAGCATGCTATCTGCGGCTCCTTTTCAGCATTCAGGAAATCCCAAGAGACAAGGCTCAAACTACACCAGAGCAGCAATCCATGAGTTTAGCCACAGATCCAGGAATGGAGACATCCCCTGTATATGAACAGAGGAGTTTGTCTTTGGGGAGTGTCCCACTGACTGTGAACCACACCCCCAGTACCAGCAGGGAAAGGAAGATGAAGAGGGTGCACATTACCTGAGCACTGAAGGCCTCAGTGCCGACTACGGCACCAGCTCCAGGGAAGAGAGACCCATCACTGTCTTTTGGAGCAAAAAACGCTTGCCTGCATTCAATGCAAACACAGCTGAGAATGGGCAACACATCCATCCCCCAGAGAGAACTCTGGACCAAGAAAGCAGGTCTCAGAATCCTCAACACCAATGAAGGATAGCACCAAGATTCCAGTAGTGACACCTAGGTTAAGGGAGAGAGACTCACCTTTGCCAGCATTGACAGCAAGACCAGTGATGGCCCTAGACCCAGAGCAAGAAATCCCAATTTCCTGATACTGAGAACTCTTAGATGAGCCCCCTTCACTGCTCTCCTTGGCACTGGACCCAGAGACAGAATCCTTTGAGTGTGAGTGAGATATTCCTTTGACAAGCCCCCCCACCTTGCTCTTCTCAGCACTGGATATGGCATTAGCACAGGCTTTGATGCAGGTGTGATGGGTTGGATCACAGAAACCCCCTTGGGGCTGCCAATTGATTTGCCAAGACTACTTCTGCCCCTGCTTTCCCTGCCCTCCCAGCTTGGGACTTCAGTGCCCTGCCTGGTTTGAGCCAGACCTGCTAGCCTGCTGCAAACCCAGACCCAGGTCTGAACCACATCCCCTAACAGCTGTAGGCTCAAACTGAAAGCAGCTTAAGAAGTGTTCCTGTCTTTAACACTCAAATGCCCAACTCCCAATGGGGTTCAAACCCCAAATAAATCCATTTTACCCTGTATAAAACTTATTCAGGATAAACTCATAAATTGTTTGCCTTCTATAACACTGACAGAGAGATATGCACAGCTGTTTCCCCCTCCTCCCCCCAGTATTAATATATACTCTGGGTTAATTAACAAGTAAAAAGTGATATTAAATACAGAAAGTAGGATTTAAGTGGTTCCAAGTAATAGCAGACAGAACAAAGTGAATTACCAAGCAAAATAAAATAGAACACGTAAGTTGTCAAGGTTCCTCCCCCACTCTGAACTCTAGGGTACAGATGTGGGGACCTGCATGAAAAACCTCCTAAGCTTATCTTTACCAGCTTAGGTCAAAACTTCCCCAAGGTACAAAATATTACACCCGTTGTCCTTGGACTGGCCGCTACCACCACCAAACTAATACTGGTTACTGGGGAAGAGCTGTTTGGACGCGTCCTTCCCCCCAAAATACTTCCCAAAACCTTGCACCCCACTTCCTGGACAAGGTTCGGTAAAAAGCCTCACCAATTTGCCTAGGTGACTACAGACCCAGACCCTTGGATCTTAAGAACAATGAACAATCCTCCCAACACTTGCACCCCCCGTTTCCTGGGAAATGTTGGATAAAAAGCCTCACCAATTTGCATAGGTGACCACAGACCCAAACCCTTGGATCTGAGAACAATGAAAAAGCATTCAGTGTTTTACAAGAAGACTTTTAATAAAAAATAGAAGTAAATAGAAATAAAGAAATCCCCCCCTGTAAAATCAGGATGGTAGATATCTTACAGGGTAATTAGATTCAAAAACATAGAGAACCCCTCTAGGCAAAACCTTAAGTTACAAAAAAGATACACAGACAGAAATAGTTATTCTATTCAGCACAATTCTTTTCTCAGCCATTTAAAGAAATCATAATCTAACACATACCTAGCTAGATTACTTACTAAAAGTTCTAAGGCTCCATTCCTGGTCTATCCCTGGCAGAAACCAGCATACATACAGACACAGGCCCTTTGTTTCTCTCCCTCCTCCCAGCTTTTGAAAGTATCTTGTCTCCTCATTGGTCATTTTGGTCAGGTGCCAGCGAGGTTACCTTTAGCTTCTTAACCCTTTACAGGTGAGAGGAGCTTTCCCCTGGCCAGGAGGGATTTCAAAGGGGTTTACCCTTCCCTTTATATTTATGACACAAGTCTATGTCTAATACAGTAAGAAAACTGAATACAAATAAAAACCTCACCTTCAGAGGAATTCCAGTAAGTTTCCTTTTACAGACTAGACTCCTTCTAGTCTGGGTCCAGCAATTACTCACACCCCCTGTAGTTACTGTCCTTTGTTCCAGTTTCTTTCAGGTATCCTTGGGGGTGGAGAGGCTATCTTTTTAGCCAGCTGAAGACCAAATGGAGGGGTCTCCCCGGGGTTTAAATAGACTCTCTTGAGGGTGGAAACCCCCTCCTCTCTCCTATGCAAAGTCCAGTTCCAAGATGGAGTTTTGGAGTCACATGGGCCAGTCACATGTCCATGCATGACTCAGTTTTTACAGGCAGCAGCCACTGTCCACATGCTACCTTGAACGTCCTCATGTAGACTTCTTATGTGGATTGGAGCCAGACTAGCATCAACTTCCTGGACACTACAATCAGCTTCAACAATGAAACCCTGCAGACAATTATATACAAGAATCTCATGGATCATCACACTACCTCCACAGATCCAGTAACTACACCCAATAAATCTGTTATCTATACACCAGGTCCTCAGAAACCACAGAATATGCTCTGAGGAGAGAATCTGGGATACAGACCTTAATGTACTTAAAACGGCCTTCACCAAACAAGGGCACTCCACCAGACAAGTATAACTCATCATGGAACAGGCCACCCAAGAGAACCTGCTTCAATACAGGGGAAAAAAACCCCTCCAACTGAACACCCCTAGTTGTCACCTACCACCACACACTGGAATCCCTATATGGGTATCATTAAACAACTGTAACCTATACTGTATGGAAACCACACCTTGAAAGAAATCTTTCTTGAACACCTTCTTCTGGCCTTCAAACAACCCCACAACCTCATCAACAGAGGTGAGCTCTCCACAGACCAAGACCCAGCAACTCAAGTAGCACCTGAACCTGGCATAATAATAGATTTAAAATATGCAGACATATCTTCACTGCTACAATGATCAATAGCCCCCACAACACCTTTCAAAATCCATGGGTCCTACACATGCCTATTACATGTGGTGTACCTACCTCAGTGCACTAAATTCCCCAGTAACAACTACGTGGGTGAAATAAGACAATCACTATGTTCTCGAATGAACTCGCAAAGAAAAATGATAGAGATGAATACCATATCACTCATGGGTGAACACTTTTCACAGAACAATCATTCCTACACTGACTTCTCAATCTTTGTCCTCAAAGGAAACTGGCACAACACCTTCAAAAGATAAGCCTGGTTGCTTAAATTCATAAATTTGCTAGGTTATAGGGTTCCCAACCCTCCAGGATTGTCCTTGGAGTCTTCAGGAATTAAAGATTAATCTTTAATTAAAGATTGTCATGTGATGAAACCTCCAAGAATACATCCAACCAAAATTGGCAACACTAACCAGGCACTAAAAATCATGGTTTGAATAAAGACACTGGATTTAGGGCTTATTACAACAATCTGTAACCCATTAATCCCCCTCTTTTGACCTATGACTGCAGGGGTGTCAACAGGCTACTTCACCTTGAATGGTCTGTTAGACTATGTCTGTGTTAACAAGTTATGCTAAACAATCGGTTCCACCTTGTATTTAGCTGTGATGCTCCGCGTACCTTTCCCAGACCTGAAGAAGAGCTCTGAGTAGCTCAAAAGCTTATCTCTTTCCCCAACAGAAGTTGGTCCAGTAAAAGATATTACCTCATTCACCTTGCCTTTCTAGAGCTTAATTGTCTGTCTTGAGTCATAGCATTGAATTGAATTTGATTTTAGATAACATTAGGCTTGCAAATGTTGTTGTTATGCTGTAGATTGGGTAGCCCACAGGTAGTGTCTCTTTGATCTAGGGACAGTTACAAATTTCACTGCAGCGATTGAGCATGATAGGTTTCAGAGTAGCAGCCGTGTTAGTCTGTACCACAAAAAGAACAAGAGTACTTGTGGCACCTTAGAGACTAATACATTTATTAGAGCATAAGCTTTCATGGGCTACAGCCCACTTCATCAGATGCACAGAATGGAACATATAGTAAGATATACATATACACACACACACAGGTAAATTGTAAGTTACCATACAAACTGTGAGAGGCTAATTAGTTAAGATGAACTATTATCAGCAGGAGAAAAAAAACTTTTGTAGTGATGATCAAGATGGCCCATTTAGACAGTTGAAAAGAAGGCGTGAGGGTGTGAGCATGATAGCTACCTTCCATTCAGGTTAATGAGGGAGTAGTTAAATGTCCCTTTGTTTAGAGATAGCTGACACAACAGAAGACACTATCCATAGTACAGACGCTTGGCTGAGAGTAGGAGCTGAACCATAGGGTCTGAGTGCAAACACTGTGGGTGAAGTGGTGGAGTATTGTTTGGTGGAGCTGTGTGTGTCAGTGAGTCAGAAGAAGATACAGACGGCAGCTTTCCAAGGAGACAACAAGAGAAGCAGAAAGCAAGCTCAGAGTGAGTGCTCTTTAAGTTGAGTGCTGGCTGGAAAGAGACTTGGAGGAAGAGTGAGCAAAGAAGCTTTCTCCCATTTGTTCAATTCCTACTGTGTCCAGAGAAACAGGACTTTGTGTACATTCTTTGTAAATGAACAAGATTGCACCAAAGAAATACCTAACTTCAGTTTCTTCTCTTAGGCTATGTCTACACTACAGATGGGATCAACGCTCTGAGATCAATCCAGCAGCGGTTGATTTAGTGGGTCTAGTGAAAACCCGCCAAATCGACAGCAGATCACTCTCCAGTCGACCCCTGTACTCTGCCCCGACGAGAAGAGTAAGGCAAGTTAATAGGAGTGTTTCTCCCGTTGACCCCCCGCGGTGTAGACCCCGTGGTAACTCGACCTAAGGTACATTGACTCCAGTTTTGTTATTCACGTAGCTGGAGTTGTATAGCGTAGGTAGACTTAGCCTTAGTGGAGACAACCTCCAAGACCCTAAATATTGGCTAACCACTCAGGCTAAAAAGGGGTAACATTATAGTAACTCTAAGTAAATAGAGGAATCATGTGCTTAACTGTCATTTACACACACACTTATTTTAAAGTCTGTTGAAAGAGGGAATGCTGGCCAAGACAAGGGCAGGTTATATACCCAGTACATCCACATGCATGCAAACTATTGCGATCAAACTATCAGTATTTTAAATTGAACTTGAAAAGCGTATTGGCCACTAAACATCCACTAGAGGGAGCCACAATAATTAGGAATAGAAAATATAATCCTGTGTATTTTATTTTATTTTGGTTTTCCCCCTTAACAACTAGTGGTTTTCTTTTTTTCCCCAAGGGTAAACAAGCTCTTTGATAAAACAGGATGTATATTTATATTTGTCAGAAGAATACTTGAGATCTGTTTGTAATTTGATTTGTTCTTAGATCTAACTGGTTAGGATTTTGCTGGGAATACAAGGCTTGAAGAAGTTAGCTGCTGTTAGTTTAAAGCATCACAGAGAAAATTCAGAAGCGAAATGTTTTGTGGCAGGAGACTACAGGGAGCAAGTTAGAGAATAAAAACTGTATACTATTCTGGATGAGACCAGTGACAACCTTATCTCACATGGAATCTAAAAGTTTCTGTGCTGTACTTCTATAACAAGGCATTTGAAACAGCGTATAAGCACAAACTAATATTTTCAAAGGAAATTTCACATTCTTCAAGTGGACTATGATTAAGTAAAAGCATTTTCAATTAGTTTATGTTTTTAATAGAAAGTGAAATGGTCCAGCATTTAAATGGATGTCATCCAAGACTGAGCACATGGTATCAACCAGGTGCAGACATCTTGGCTATTTGGGAACATATTTTCTATAATGAAAAGGTTTAACAGGATTATCTCTGAAGTGAATTAACTGTAGGCTTTATAGCGCCAAGAGTATTTCATTAGTTCATAATTCTGACATTTTTGCTGTGCTTGGTAAAGTTTAGAGGAACAGTTCATGTTCCTTGTCATTACAGAGAAATTGCCTGCAATTAGGAAGCATTATAGCTCACAGTGCCTTAGCTTTATCATCTAAAATCAGTTGCATTCTAGTTTACTTGACATGAAGGACAGAACAACTGAAAACAGAATCTGAGGTACTTACAATAAGTGAACTGTTCCTTCTATCAGAATTAATAGAAGAGGTGGCAAAGCTCGAGGTCAATAGTTGCAGGCATGCAGTCTGGCTTCATATTTTCAATAGCTCTCTTACAGATAAGCCTGCATTACATTCTAAGAAGATTTTTTTCATTTAACAGTTATGTTTTGGGAGTCTTAAAATCTGGGGCTTGCTTGGCATTTCCATTCACAATTGTTTTTCAGCTTTTAATATCATAATTATTTCAAAACCTACATGAAAAGCAAGGTATACTATGGTTTTAGTCCTTTATGGAAGATTTATACCCCTTTTATCCCCTTCCCCCAGGACTTCAATGGAAACCTTTAATGGAAGATCTCTTACCCTCAATGACTTTTGAGCTTTTTTTGGTGAGGTTTCCCTTCGTAGCCCATCAGTGCTACTCCAAGCTAGATATTTGCTCATGTAAAATTTCATGAGGGACTTTCATACTGCATAATAAAGTATACAGCAAAATCTGCACTAAAAACAACTTTCAGGAGGCAGACTGTTTTAAGAGATTTAACAGTACTGTATCCGCCCAGATTCCAGAATGTTGTTTGACTGCTAGTTAAAACTGCTTCTGCCAGCAACCAGTTTTTGCTGGTCTTTTGGACTGCCACTTAAGACATTTCAATTCATGTATATAGAACCTTTCATCCAGCAGTATTCCAAAGCACTTTACAAACTACATATGGGAATGACTTAACCCAAACCAAAATGAAGCTACTTCTAGAAAGAAATGAGGCAACTGTTTAACATCAGGCAGCAGTTTAGGACAGTAAGTGAAGAATACCATATCCAATTGAAATTACAGGGGAGGCTTTGAGCAGGCAGGATGTAATTATCCAAAGTCCTATGAAATGGATCGTTGCCCTTCTTGGATGGTTAAAGCCAATGGAAACAGTCTGGCCTTTTACTAATTTTACTGATGGAAATTGTGAATGTCCCTCAGAGAGGGCAAGCTGAGGGCACTTTTTAAAGATGCCAGAGTATACCTTGCTTAACAAAACCAGTATTGGAAACTCCAGCTGGTACAGCACGCAGCTGCCCACCTGTAAATATTGTAGACCAAAGGAGCAACATATTACATTTGCTGCCAGTTATCTTGCAGATGAAATTCAAGGTGCTGATCTTAAGCCTGAACAGCCTAGGTCCCAGTTGTCTGAGCCCACTTTCCTGCCTTTGCTCCATCAAGACAACTTCAGCAGGAGGAAGAAGAAAAGCTTGGAGGAGTTGGGTATTCTAATCTCTGGAGCTGTTGGGAATGTGTCTGAGCCTCACAATCAGGATGAAATGTAGCTTCTTTTCGTCTAGGTTTTCCATAATATTTGCTGGATTTCACTTGTTTTTAAATCTTCTGGATGTTACTCACAGTCTTAGGTGTCCTCAAAGAAACTCAGTCAGCTGCTGGGGATATTTGAACTGTGCTCAACATTCTTGTGAAGCTGTTAGATTCTGCTTGGTGTAAGGTGTACTTAGAAAGCACAGTAAAACCCTGTAAATACTCGTAGCAATAATAATACATTGGAGTTTACCCAGTACATAAGGGATAACATCTGATTTTTTTTTTAAAGTTCCACGTGATCTTTAATAACTTTCAATGATCGGGGTGTAATGTGAAATCTAATCTGAAAAACCAGATTACAGCAGATCAGTTCAGTTCAATATGATTTTAATTTAGGAGTCCACAATCTGAGAAAAATAGCTGCAGATTGAAAAAGAAAATAATTTAAATTAATCTTTTCTTTTTAAATGTCTGATTTTAGCTGTTGCCAATAAACAAACATATTTGGTTTGAAGAAGAGTTTCTCAATCACAAATCATATTATCTTCTGACGGATCATGAAGCAAAGCCTGTATGTGTAACATACATGGTCTGTCATATTGTGAAGTCACAAATTCTGAACAATCACTGAAATTAAGCAGGGGGAGATGATGGAGAAGGAAATCTTAGGAGGGCTGAAACCCTTGTGACGGTGCTCCTCATAAGGCTTTATGGAAATATGTTTATGAATGTATATATGACATAACTGGAATATGTTTTATGCTATGTAGCATGTATGACATGTAGCATATCTCTCTACAGATTATGATCTACTGAATCTATTACTCCTATTTGCATGCATGTATCATTTTTGTATTCAAAGTTATGAATATTGGCTGTGTACTGGCTTGATTTTTAAGTAGCCTTTGTAAAGTATTTGGTCAGCTTCTTGAGAAAGGAATGTGCAAATTAAGTGTCCAATCAAGAAGCATTTAAGAAACAATGGATCTTGGAATGCTCCAATCCACATAAGAAGTCTACTTGAGGACGTTCAAGGTAGCACGTGACCCATGGCTGCTACCTATGTTCTTAGTCATGCATGGACATGTGACTGGCCCATGTGACTCCAAAACTCCATCTTGGAGCTGGGATTCTACACAGGGGGAGTGCGTGGTGTCCACCCACCATTTAAAGTCTATTTAAACCCGAGGGAGACCCCTCCATTTCGTCTTCAGCTGGCTAAAGAGAGCCTCTCCACCCCGTAGGCTATCTGAAAGAAACTGGAACAAAGGGCAGTAACTACAGGGGGTGAGAGTAATTGCTGGACCCAGACTAGAAGAAGACTAATCTGTAAAAGAAAGCTTACTGGAATTCCTCTAAAGATGAGATTTTTATCTGTATTCCGTTTTCTTAGACACAGATTGCATGTTCTATTTTATTTTGCTTGGTAATTCACTTTGTTCTGTCTGTTACTACTTGGAACCACTTAAATCCTACTTTCTGTAGTTAATAACATCACTTTTTACTTATTAATTAACCCAGAATATGTATTAATACCTGGGGAGGCAAACAGCTGTGCATATCTCTCTATCAGTGTTATAGAGGGTGAACAATTTGAGTAAGTTTACCCTGTAAAAGCTTTATACAAGGTAAAATGGATTTAATTGGGATTTGGACCTCACTGGGAGTTGGGCATCTGAGTGTTAAAGACATGAACATTTCTGAAATTGCTTTCAGTTAAGTCTGCAGCTCTGGGGCACATGGTTCAGACCTTGGGTCTGTGCTGGAGCAGACTGGCATGTCTGGCTCAGCAAGACAGGGTGCTGGAGCCCCAAGCTGGCAGTGAAAGCAAGGGCAGTAGTAGTCTTGGCACATCAGTTGGCAGCCCTAAGGGGGTTTCTGTGATCCAACCCATCAAAACCCTAAACTAAGTTTCATAGAAAACTGCAGAGGTTACATTTTTGATTTCTATGGAAAGCAAAAAATAAGTCATAAGTGCACACATTAAACATTGAAACAGTTTACCAATGATTGTAGTGGATTCTCCCATCACTGACAATTTTTAAATCAAGATTGGATGTTGTTCTAAAATATATACTGTAAGAATTGTTCTGCGGAAGTTCTGTGGCTTGTGTTATAGTGGAGGTCAGACTAGATGATCATAATCGTCCCTTCTAGCCTTAGAATCTATGAATTGGGAAAGAATAATTATTTTCTCTGTTATTTGCCATTTCTTCTAGAATATTTGGTCTCTTCCATTGGTTCTTCATCAGCTGTGTTTTAGCCTTATATCTATAAATATTTCATTCCTAATGGAGCTGTGAACAGACAGAGTCTTTTTCACCGAATGCTTTGGTATGCACTTGTAGTGCATGGTTCATTCCTTGAGTGTTAGCATCACAGAAGTAGGTAACAGGTTTATGGAGTTTTGAGGTGTAGTTTTTTAATCTTTTCATATTTTGTCTGTGTCTCTTATTTGGTGCCTCCATAGATAATTAGTTATTTGGGAAAATTGATTTCTGGTGCAAAAGGTTTGACTATTTATGTATCGTGTACCATAAATGTGTATCAGACTTTACAAACATGTAGAAATATTGGGTCCATACCCTGAGGAGTTCATAATCTAATTAACAAAAATACAATATATGAGACAAGTATTCATGTGCAAGAAAAAATAGAGATATTAGTAGTTGGACAGCAATATAGGAAGACTAAGAAAGAAGGGATTTGAAGGTGAAGAGGAAGTGTTGCTTTGTACATGGAAGACTGGACAGACTATTCCAAACATAGTCGCAGAGGTTACATAGGAACGTAAAAAGTCAGAGACAGTATAGATGACAGCAAAGTTGTGGATAGGATTATGAAGGATGAGGAGGCTGAAATTAATATGAAAAGAGAAAAGAAACCAGTGGAGAGATTCAGGGACTGGAGTGAGGGGGTCATAGCAGTGAGGGCTAAATACACAAAGGTACTTTCGTTGTTGCAATGCCTAACCTCCTCCATGCCCTGCTACCTAGTAGAATCCTCAGCTCTGAGTTAGGTGCCTAGGCTCCCCATAAATTGCTTTGGGAGACTTGGGTGCTTAAGGAAGGGAACATAAGAAGCCAGAATGCTGAGAGAGGAGCCACCTAAGCTACAGAAAAGTCAATAGGGTGGGATTTGCGTGGAACAGAGGACAACAGTGAGGGTGGAGAAAGTTCCATAATGCTCAACCTGCTCCCTCCTACTCTAAATTTGCTAATATGACTATGGGTAATGCACCGAGAGGCTCTTTGTCCCTGTTCCCACAATGGCACCTAATGCAGATGGCCACAGTGGAAGCTCATATGTGTGGGGAAGGAGGCTCCAACAGCAGCTCATAGGCACAAATTTTTATCCTTTCCTCCCATGACTAAGTTATGTATGACTGACCTCTTAGAACCATCAATGGTGGACCTTCCCAAACCTCCCAACCACCATATAGTCTTCTGTTGAGTGGAGAGCAGGGAAGGAAAGTTCCCACCAAGAAAGCAAAAAAGAACAAAAATTAGAAAGTAAAATACACCAGAGAATAAAAGATAATCATAAGAGAAATGAAATGAGGCAGAAAAGGTCAGGAGAGAAAATGGAAAGAAAAAAAGATGGTGACAACTGTAGCAGAGCGTGGCACAAGGAAAAACATGATGAGGGAACCCTTCCACCAATTTCTCACAAGAGAACTCCACTACAAAAAATGCTGAAAACTGTTGGCCTAAAGACTCCACAAGATAAAGAATTACAAATAATAATGAAGGCAATAATAAACATCCAAATATGGATAAGATATTTGGTGAAGTTCCTTTAGGCCAGAGTTATATCAGTATTTCCCTGTGGTTGTCTCTCTGTATAGCATAATACACACACAGACATACGTATATAGACGCACACACACCTGAAGGCATTCTGCGCCAAAATAAATAAAAATTCTAGTCCAAAAAAAAAAAAAATTCTGCACACGTTTTAAAATTCTGCAAATTTTATTGGTCAAATAAATGTGGTGGCTCCAGCATGGCACTGGGGAGCCTAGGCCACTGGCTGCACAGAGATGGGAGATCCCCTCGGGACACAGACTCAATGGTGAGGCTACACCCAACCCAGATACAGCGCAAGGACTGGTCCTGCCCCAGAAACACCTCAGGTCCTTGCCCATCTGTGCCAGGTTCACCAGGTGTGGGCAGGCAGGCTCAGCAAGGCAGGATCCAAGTGTGGAGGGGTTTAGTGTGGGGAGATCCAGGTGTAGGTTGAGTGTGTTCTGTGTGGGGTAATCTGGATGCAGGCGTCTCAGGGGGGGGTTCCAGGTGTGGTGTGGATCTGGATGCATTGGGGCTTGTTGGGGCATTCTGGGTGCAACAGTAATGGGACTCTGTAGAGGGTTGGGGCTCAGTGTGTGTGGGGGGGTCTGGGCATGGGGGAGATAAAGCTCAGCAGGGGGGTCTAGGTGTAGGGTCTCAGTGGGGTGGGGATCCAGGTGCAGCTGTTTGGGGCTCGGTGGGGTGGGGATCTAGGTGCGGATGGCTTGTTGGGGTAGTGCAGGGCGGGTTCTGAGTGTGGGGGGGTGAAGCTTGGCAATGGGATCTAGGTATAAGGGGGTCTGGATGCATGGGGGTTGGGCGGAGCAGCTGTACAGGGATCCCTCTCCCTGCAGCTGTAAAGCGATGGGTGCAGGAAGCGGGAGGGGACTTTGCAGAGCTTCCTGTAGCTAGGGAGAGATCTGGGGATGGGTCTCAGATACCCTGGCCCTGTATACCGTGCAGGGGACGAGGAAGTCCCGTCCTCCCCAGCTCAGTCGGGACTAGCAGCTGAGCCCAGTGCAGGATAGGAGCCACCAGCTGGGTCTTCCCCAGTTCCACCTCCTGCCCCACAGTGATTTACATCTCTGTTGGTTGCCCTGGGCCCCCAAAACATATTGCTGGGAAGGGTTGCATGACCGTTCTTGTGGCTTCCCTTGGCTTCCCCATCAGAAAGTCATTTTTCCACGGAGAAGCAAATAAATCTGCGGGGGACATAAATTCTGTGCATGTGCAGTGGCACAGAATTCCCCCAGGAGTAACACACAAAACAGAGTATACTGCATACATGCACAAAAAGCATATGTAGATATAGTATTAAGAGAACTTTTTGTTCCTTTTTAAAAACTTTTTATTAAGGCAAATTTACAATGAAATATTAACATACTACATCATATATTACTTATTCAGGATCAGGTTAATATTCAAAGAATCTGGCTTGCTGGCTGGGGAGCCCTCCTCCCATAAGTATGCTAAAAGGGGTGACCAAATTTGTAAACATGTATCTCTTTTTGGCGCTTCTCTTGTGTACACGTGACATTCAGGGTCCAGACACCCCAGGGGAAGAACAGAAGGTTTAAAACCAAAAATAAAAGCAATTAAGCCAACTGATCAAATACTATGTTTTCCTGTAAGAGGATATCAAGATCTTTTATGAAAGCTTATAATGAACTGAACTTAATAATCATTATGAGATATGTATACACATTATGGTTATGAAGATGTGTGTATTATTTATATATAAAAATGTAATTGTAACTGGTGCAACTTCAGCATCACCTCACAACAGTGTGGTAAAAGAATTAGCAGGGAGAAGCTACCTCGCCAACCAGTCAAGTCTGGCTTTGAGCACCTAGCCATTGTCCAGCCCAGAAAAAACCCAATATGGAATCATCCAAGCAAATGGGAACAGTTGAAACTGAAAAGAAAATTCCCATCTTTGGAAACCAAGAAAGGAGGGAGTTTCCCCCACTTTGAATATCTAGAGTGACTGAAAAAAAGTGCAAACCCTTTTAAAATGGAAAGGGTTTGAACTGAAGGCCAATCAGAATTTAGGGGACAGCCTTGGGACAGGAGGCAGTCTGTGAATACTCGATTCCTCTGACAGCTAGGGGGGCATGCTAGAGAACTGCTTTAAGGCAACAGGTAACTCATATTAGAAAAGGGATTTGAGCTAATATAAAAGTGTAAAACTGGAGGTGGTGTCTTTACATTTATTTTCTGTATAACGTGTATGTTTGTTTTTCCCTTACTATTTCATTTTTGAACTTGTGGGTTATTTTTTACAAAAAAGCTTTTAAATAAGTTTATATATAAATTTTGTTTATTTTTATCCCGAGCAGATCTCTGGTGTGCAAACTGCGTGGAGTATATATGCCAAAGTGAGCTGGTAACTAGCAGGTTGGTTTCATGCCTTCATGGGTGATAAACTGGAGGGGAATGGTCAGAGTGTCTGGTAATTAAGAACATGGGGAGGACGTATTTTGGGAGACCCATGACTGGGGGTGCTTTTGGTGTCTCCCTGAAGAGTAACTTGGCTGGTGAGACCTTATGTTTGTGGGCAGGCTACTGGTGTCAGAGAATTGAACCATAGCTGTACAGCAAAAAGGCACCTAAAGTCCCCTAAACCTACAGGGCTGGGATGCCAGAACCCCTTACTGGTCTGGGTGGACTCCAAAACATCACAGTCCATACTTGGCTTGAAAGCTTTTCTATTGCAAGAACAGTTGATACCTCAATTCCATAGAAGGAGAAGTCACATTTTTCCAATAATGTGAAATACAAAGCCTTGCTACTAACAATACAAAATTAATTTGTCATTCTGTTTAAAATGTAGATCCTTTACTGGACCATTAAGTAAGCAGGTCAGTGGATCTCTAGGAAGGTGCAATTTGACCATAAGATGAATTGCTAATAATTTCTTCCCAAAACTGTCTAATTCCTGCACACAATCACATGTGCAAGTATGTTCCCCTTTCCTCACAACCATTCCAACAGAGCGCCTCCCTAGCAGCAAAAATATGATGGTTTTTAGCTGGAGTCAAATGCCATCTAAACAGTAATTTATAATAATTTGCTTTATGACAGACACAAATTGAAAATATATGTCCCCTTTCCCACATGAGACTCACTCATTCAGATCAAATTCTTTGTCCAGGTCCCTCTCACATCTTTTCTTCGGGGTTATTTACTTAACATCTTTTTCAATCAAAACTGTATGCATCTTAATTAAACCTTTTGTTCCAGCTTGCTCTTGGATCAACTCCTCAAATGTGATTAAAGGTCTAGATAGAGCCATCTTGTATCCAGATTTTAGAGTGGGAAATATTAAATGATGAAGTGAATTTCATAATGGACATCTGAACCAACTAATACAAACTTCTTTATCAAAATAACTGCTTAAAATATATAAATGTACTTATAGGAGTAGAAAATGTATATTACCTTACAAATAAAGAGCTAAAATGTTAAAAGGAAATATTGTTTTCTGATTTGAAAGATGGCATATTTATTTGAGTGTTTATTATATAATCACTGATTTTAAAGGATTTTAAAATTATGAATAGTGTACCCACCTCAGCAGTAGTGAGAAAAATTTCTTCACTTATATACCTCAATCCACATGAAACAACACCAAGGGCAACGCCAGGAAACACATATGCATTGTTACCCTGTCCAGGATAGAAAGTGCGTCCACTTGGAAGAGTCACAGGGTCAAAGGGGCTTCCACTTGCAAAAATGCCACGCCCCTAAAACAAAATATATTTTGAAAGTGTTACTAGTTTGTTTGAGAGGAAACTTGCTCTCATGAAGGTTTTACAAAACCATTTAAATATTTAAAGGTATTACAAAATTTCACTTATATCTTAACTAATCTTCTTGGCACTCTTCACTGGATATTAGATTTATTTGACCTGACAGATGATGACAGAATGCTGATCATGGTATCTACAGAGTATCCTATTTCAGAGTAGCGGCCGTGTTAGTCTGCATCCGCAAAAAGAAAAGGAGTACTTGTGGCACCTTAGAGACTAACAAATTTATTTGAGCATAAGCTTTCGAGCTCACGAAAGCTTATGCTCAAATAAATTTGTTAGTCTCTAAGGTGCCACAAGTACTCCTTTTCTTTTTAGAGTATCCTGTGTGGCTGATTTATGCTATGGAGTAGATACTGTTTTATTAGGAAGCAACAGATTATATACATTTATTCAGAAGCCATGAATGTGATTTGAGAAAAGATAAGGGAAAGTGTAAGCCAGTGTTAATGATCAATTCCTTCATCATTGTGGGAAATACAGATGTGTAAATATCGGGAAGTGTAGGAGGAAACGTCTATATTTGTAAAATTCAATTTGTGTCATGCTGCCAAATGTAAGCTTTAGATTTGAGGTGACTTTAGGTGTCCCACTTTTCTGTTAAACTAGAGTTCGCCCTGTGCAGAGGGCCAGCATAAACCATATGAACCAATTAAATCCTCAAAATACGGTTTAAGGAGGATTTAAGTGGTGTATAATCCTGTGCTGACCCTTTGCAAAGGAATGAAATTCACTCTTAGCAAAGGCTGAGAGCACTGGTGACACACCCAATCTCCAGTGCCTTTTGTGGATTTCTGAGGAATTGTCTTGGAGGCAATTGTGAGCCCTATCTTATTAGTGCTTTCCCCATATAGCTGCTGATCTATAGTAAGAAATAAAAATCTAAATTGAGAATAATGAGAAGTGAAATTCCAGAGGCTCTAATTGAACTACCTATGGTTCTAAGCCTTGCTGAGATGAGAGTACTTTAGGCTTTAAATAGTACGGTCAAGTAGGGGTAGGATGCTTATGCTCAGCCTTACAAGAGGGCCTTTGTCCCGCTCCATTTAAAATTGCTAAAATGATTAATTTTACTGTTCAATAGTTTTGAGAGATTCCTTGTAGCACAAAATGTTAAAGTTTATTTTAGGGAAACTGAAAATGTGTATTTTAAAAAACACACCAATGTTCCAATTCAGTTCTTCAAAGGGATATTTTGTTTAACTTGGTGTCATGCAGTATTATCATGGACTGTTTATTATATGTTTTAGTGAGAGATATTCCAATATATCTTTAGCTCTGGTTACCAGTTATACCAGCTGTTCATACTGTATGCATTCCTGTTTGACTCTTGCATTGCACTGTCATATGTACTTTTCAGTAAAGGAATGGGACATGCTACATTTTTGTTTGTATGACAGTT
Organism: Lepidochelys kempii; assembly: GCF_965140285.1. Taxonomy (NCBI): domain Eukaryota; kingdom Metazoa; phylum Chordata; order Testudines; family Cheloniidae; genus Lepidochelys; species Lepidochelys kempii. The sequence goes on from NC_136382.1 coordinate 65,680,528, forward strand.
TTACAGTATTTAAAAAGCTTCCCTATACTAGAGGAGAAATCCAGTACAGAACCCATGATCCAATACAGAAGGCAGATGCATCAGTTGCTCACAGAGGCTATTTTTAACATTGCAGTTCTATGAAACTGCTGTGGTTATTGACAATCGCTCCAGAACCACAGGACTTTTAAAAAAATGAACAAAAAACAAACTGTACTTCTTTGTTCTTAGTTTTATTCACACAACCAGTTTTCTGTACTTTTCACCTGTGTCTTTAGTTACCAGAAATCTGAGTAACAGAGGTCAATGATCCTGGGGCTCCATTCTCAATACAGAATGATTTCTAATATTTTGCTTCCTGCAATAAGACATGTCTATCTTACTGAATATTTATAAATACAAAATACATCTTTAAGGAAAAACAGGTCGCTGTGTATTTAAATGACACATAGAAGGTGGAACTAAATCAAACATCATATTACTAACAGTCTCATAATTGACAATTACTCATACGTTACGTATAATAATGAAGGACAGAGTAGTAGACAAGCATCTACAGGCTGGCTATAATGCATTGCCAACCTACGAAATGCTGCTCCATCCTAACTTGGTGGGGGGATTCTTGCAGATGGAATACAGAGTGTATGTTCTCTGTCGCTAACTGCAGTACACAGGAACAGTTAGCTAAAAGCACTAAAACACTTCAATAAGGCTCCTCTCATTTCTTTGCCATTTAATTTATAATAAAAATATGGCTGTTTCATAGCCCCATGAAATTTATTAATAATAAAAATTGGTGAAATATTTTTCCACCTAGTATTTCTGAAATTCAAATTCAAATCAAGCTATCCAGAGATCATTTTGTTTGTTTGGTGTTTTGTTTTGCTTCAATGGAATTATCAGATTTGTGGTGTTACATATTTAACTGATCTCCACATACAGAATTAACAAGTTGGTATTTCTAATCTTTAGCTTCTAAATTCACCTAAAACAAATAATTTTTAAAACATAAATAACAAAGCAATTATTGATAGTTGTTTGTTTTTCTTTATCTAACACAACATCTAACAGAACAGGGCAATTACCAAATGATCCATTACCTCAGTCATCTGGTAGCACTGCTCTGCAGAGCACTCTGCTTTGCTGGTTGGGTTACTTAGGGCAAAAATGATAGGCTGCTTGTTAAAGGAAGCCATATCCTTGAGAATCTGATTTGTAAATGCACCACCAATGGCTGCAACTCCTAAATAAAAGAAGAGAAATACATGACAGAAAATGTAGGGAAGGCCGTTGGTTCAAGATATTCATGAATGTCATTTTGAAAAAGAGTAACAGTACAATAACATTTTCTTTTACTACAGCTTCTCTATTAACATTTAGTTGATTTTTTCCCTACTTCCGTGATAAAAATAAAGGAGTAACTTTTACATGTGCATAACCTCAGGACTCTGTGCCTGCAGTTGCTAACAATAGGGAAGTTACTTACCTGTTACTTATCAGTTCAGTAGCTGGAGTTACTCACAAAATAGAAAGTCCATGGCTTTTAGTCACAAAATAATGCTAGACCCCTCCTATACAGGGCAGAAAATAAACTAAATAAAGCTAAATCTAATTATTAAATATAAATAACTAAAAGAATTTTTAAAAACCTAATGAAATATGCAACTAGAAAAAAAAGATGGATGTTGCCAGCTGGGTCTGTCTCACACTCAGGAATGATTCAAAGGAACTAAGAGTAGGTTGGTTGCGCTTCCTCCTTTATATATTCAAGGGGGAGAGCTCAAAGGCATCAGTGGTGCAAGTAGGACCAACAGATGCTGCTGGCTAACATGTTCTGATTTCCAGGTCATGGGGTGCCTGCACACCAGAAGCAGAACTCATGTACAGAAGCACTCGAAGAATACTAGTTAGCTAATGTTTGTCTAATGCTTTGATGAGGTAAATCAATGAAGTGCCATGTATCTTTTTGATAGGGTGCTTCTCACCCTTCCCCCTCATTGCAACCTTGAGCAGAAGTCAAGCACAATCACACACTCTTTCTACACAATTTAGTGCAAGGGCAGTGTGGCACAAACCGGCCAGTTGGACAGCTGGGGTTTGGGAAAGGCCATGCCCTGGCCCTCCACAGTAGTAAGACTACTTCAGACAACCTTTGGGGAAAATGCAAAGGCTAAATTTCCTTTGCATGCCAGGGAGCTCAACAACATAGGAACAGGCCATACTGGGTCTGACCAATGGTCCACCTAACCCAGTATTCTGTCTTCTGATGGTGGCTGGTGCCAGACACTTCAGAGGGAATGAACAGAACAGGGCAATTATCAAATGATCCATCCCCTGTTGTCCACTCCCGCTCTGGACACACAGAGCATGGGGTTGCATCCCTGGCCATCTGGGCTAATAGCCATTAATGGACTCTCCTCCATGACCTTACCTAATTTTTTTTTGAACCCAGTTATACTTTTGGCTTTCACAACATCCCCCGGTAACGAGTTTCACAGGTAGACTTTGTGTCGTCTGCAGAAGTACTTCCTTGTGTTTGTTTTAAACATGCTACCTATCAATTTTGTTGGATGACCCCTGATTCTTGTATTATGTGAATGGGTAAATAACACTCCCCTATTCTCTTTCTCTACAGCTTTCATGATTTTATAGACCTCTATCATATCCCCCCTTAGTCATCTCTTTTCTAAGATGAAAAGTCCCCATCTTTTTAATCTCTCCTCATATGGAAGCTATTCCATACCCTTAAAATTTTTTTTGCCCTTCTCTGAACCTTTTCCAATTCTAATATATCTTTTTTTGAGATAGGGTGACCAGAACTGCATGCAATATTCAAGGTGTAAGCATACCATGAATTTATATAGTGACATGATATTTTCTGTCTTTTTATCTATCCCTTTCTTAATGATTCCTAATGTTGTTAGCTTTTTTCACTGCTGCTGCACATTGAGCAGAAATTATCAGAGAATTATCCACAATGACTCCAAGATCTCTTTCTTGAGTGGTAATAGCTAATTTAGACAACAGTTGCCCCTGTACACACAAAATGAAATTTCATCTGCCATTTTGTTGCCCACTCACCCAGTTTTGTGAAATCCCTTTGTAACTCTCTGCAATCTTCTTTGGACTTAACTATCTTGAGTAATTTTGTAACTTTGCCACTTTCTTTTTCCAGATTTATGAATATGTTGAACAGTGCAGGTAAGAGTACAGATCCTTGGAGGAACCCCGTTATTTACCGCTCTCCACTGTGAAAAGTGATTGTTTTTTTCCTACCCTTTGTTTCCTGTCTTTTAATCAGTTACTGATCCATGAGAGGACCTTCCCTCTTAATCTGATGATTGCTTTGTTTGCTTAAGAGCCTTTGGTGAGGGACTTCATTTGTCAAAGGCTTCCTGAAAGTCCAAGTACACTATACCCACTGGATCACCTTTGTCCATGTTTGCCGACACCCTCAAATAATCCTCAGATTGGTAAAGCAGGGATTTCCCTTTAGAAAAGCCAGGCTGACTCTTTCCCAACATATTCTGTTCATCTATGTGTCTGATAATTCTGTTCTTTACTGTAGTTTCAACCAATTTGCCTGGTACTGAAGTTAAACATACCAGCCTGTAATAGCCACGATTGCCTCTGGAGTCTTTTAAAAAAACATCAGTGTTACATTAGCTATCCTCCTGTTATCTTGTACAGAAGCGGATTTCATCAATAGATTACATACAATAGTGAGTAGTCCTGCAATTTCATATTTGAGTCCCTTAAATACTTTTGGGTGAATGCCATTTGGGCCTTGTGACTTATTACTGTTTAATTTATCAATTTATTCCAAAACCTTTTCTATTGACATCTCAGTCTGGGACAGTTCCTCAGATTTATCACCTAAAAAGACAGGTTTCAGAGTAACAGCCGTGTTAGTCTGTATTCGCAAAAAGAAAAGGAGGACTTGTGGCACCTTAGACTAAGTTCACCTAAAAAGAGTGGCTCACTTGTGAGTATGTCCCTCACAGCCTCTGCAGTGAACCTATTCAGAGAATTCATTTAGCTTCTCTGTGATGGCCTTGTATTCCTTGAGTGCTCCTTTAGCAATTTGAGTGTCCTGTGGCCTCACTGACTGGCAGGTTTCCTGTTTCAAACAATTTTTTTTTACCTTTTTTTTTTTTTTTCTTCCGTTTTGTGTCTTTTGCTGGTTGCTCTTGAAATTCTTTTTTGCCTGCCTAATTGTACTATTACACTTGAGTTGCCAGAATTTATGTTTCTTTCTATTTTCCTAAGGTAGTTTTGACTTAAAAACTTTTAAAAGATGATTTCTTGTCTCTAACTCCCTCTTTTACTCTGTTGTTTAGCCATGGTGACATTTTTTTGGCCCTCTTGCTGGTTTTTCTTTTATTTGGGGTATACATGTAGTATGAGTTTCTATTATGGTGTTTTTAAATATTTTCCATGCAGATTGCAGGCATATCACTCATTCACTCCTTTGACTAATCCTTTTAATTTCTGTTTAACTAGCTTCTTCATTTTTATGTAGTTCCTCTTTTTGAAATTAAATGCTACTGTGGTGGGCTTCTTTGGTATTTTCCCCTTTAGAAGGATGTTAAATTTAATTACATTATGGCTGCTATTATTGAATGGTTCAGCTATATTTAACTCTTGGACTAGATTCTGTACTTAGGACTAAATCAAGAATTGCCTCTCCCATTGTGGGTTAGAGGACTAGCTTCTCCAAGAAGCAGTTATTAATGGTGTCTAGAAAGTTTCTCTCTTTATCGGTCCAGAGGGGATATGTACCCAGTCTACATGGGGATAATCAAAATCTCCCAGTATGATTGGTTTTCTGTTTTCATAGCTGCTCTAATCTCCCTGAGCATTATACAATCACCGTCACCATCCTGGTCAGGTGGATGGTACTATATTTCTACTGCTATACTCTTATTATACATGCATGGAATTTCTATTCACAGAGATTCTGTAATACAATTTGATTCATTTAAGACTTTTACGGTATTTGACTCAATACTGTCTTTCAAACATAGTGCCACTACCCTAGCAGCATGACCTACTCTGCCATTTGTATGTATTTTGTACCCCAGTATTGCCATGTCCCATTTATTATCATCATTCCATCAAGTTTCTTGGTAGCTATTAGATCAATATCATTTAATACCAGGCAATCAAGTTCATCCATCTTAGTATATAGACTTTTAGGATATACAAGCACTTATAAAATTTGTCAATATTTAGCTGTCTGCCTTCATGTGATGTAACAGAATGGGACTCTTTTTTGTCCGTTTCTCTTCAGTTCCTACCTGTACTTTATCAACTTCTATCCTCTCCCCTTTACTAGGCTATAGAGTATCCTCTTTAATAAATTCTTCTGTAAAGGATGTCTTTGTTTGAACCATGTGTTCCTCCACACCTGTCAGCTTTCCCCCAGCCATTGGTTTAAAAAATCCTCTATGACCTTTTTAATTTTACATGTCTGCAATCTGGTTCCATTATTGTTTAGATGGGGCCCATCCTTCCTGTGCAGGCACCTTCTTTCCAAAAAGGTTCCCCAGTTTCTAATAAACCTAAATCCCTCCTCCTACCACCATTGTCTCATCCACACATTGAGACCCTAGCAGTTCTGCCAGTCTAACTGGCCCTGAGGCACTTTGGCTCCTGCAGCTCCATCTGCAGCAGTGAGACTCATGTATCATCATCTTCAGTGCAAGGCAGAATCCAGCTACAAGCCACAATCCAACTTGGTGAATTTACTGGAGATTCTTCGAGATGTGTGGTCCCTATCTGTACTCCTCTGAGGGCTTACGTAGGCGCACCATGTGCCTGGAATTGGAGAATTTGAAAGTAGCATTTGTTGGTCTATGCATATGCCTAGGCTCGCCGCGTGCTTCCATTGGAGGTAAAAGGAAGGGCAGACAGACCACATTTCCAGTTCCTTCTCGTGAATCAGATAGATCCATTGCATTGTGACAGCAGATTGGGAAAGTTGGGAATGGGAATTGGTGGATGGGCTGACATGCATAGGAGACTGGGAAGCCAGAATTGTCTAGACCAACCGGGGGCGATCAGAATGACTGTCACTCAGTCTCGTCAGATTTTGTGGCGGTACCCAAGGTAGGAGCAGTAGAAGAGGAAAATGATGTTGATTTGGTCTGACCAGGAAAGTTGGAGAGCGTCACCCTGAGAATGGTGGCTGAGACCTCCCCTGGAGCAGTATGTGGTGCGTTTACTGTTTATACGCGAGGCGAATAGTTCTCTGGTCGGAATCCTCCATTGTGTAAAAACATGTCACGTACTACTGCATCATGAAGTTCCATTTGTGGTTGACTTCAAAATGTCAGCTGAGCAAGTCTGCGTCCCTGGAAGATAGGCTGCGGACAAGAAGATCTGGTGATTGATGCACCGATTCCAGAGATTGACCGCTTCTGCACATAAAGCAGTCAATTTCATTCCTCCCTGTTCGTTGATGTAGAAAACAGTAGTAGTGTTGTCTAACATGATGGGAACAGATGAATGGGAGAAAGGATTGGTATGCCTTTCTTACAGTTCCAGGATATTGATGTGCATCCTGGATTCTCAGGGAGACCGTGTTCCCTGTGTCATGTGACTGTCCATGTGTACTCCCCAGCCTAAGAGGGATACATTGGTAATGATCATCTTGTCTGGTGAGGAGGGGAGGAAGGGAACTCCTATGCATACATGGGTTGGATCTGTGCACCATTGAAGGGAGGACAGCACCTTGGTGGGGACTGTCCATAGTGTGATGTTTTGGTGAGTAAAATGACTGGGCCCAAGTCTGGAGGCAGCGAAAGTAGAGTTGAGCGAAGGTGATCATGTATGTACATGAAGCTACGTGGCCAAGAAGGGAGAGACAAGTCCTGGTTGGAACATAAGGATTATTGATGATGCGCATGATGATCTCTCTCATTTCTTAGAATCTGTCCATCAGCAGGTAGGTCCATGCTGTGACCAAATTGATGGTGACCCCTATAAAGTCCAGGTATTGTGTGGAGTCTAAGATCGATTTCTCGACATTGATGCTGACTCCAAGGGACAAAAGAAGGCTGAGTAACATGGAGGTTGATGCTTGGGCTTTGTGCCTGGACCATGCAACTAGAATCCAGTTGTTGGTCTAAAGAAACATGAGAGCCCCTAATGTCTGATATAGACTGCTACGACAGAGAAAACTTTGGTGAAGACTGTGGGAGTGGTGGCTGTTCTGAAAGGGGAACCCTATACTGGAAATGGTGGGTGCCAATTGTGAATCTTAGGAAGTGTCTGTGCGCCGGATGGATATCAATGTAAAAATTAGTGTCCTGCATATCAAGAGCTGTAAACCACATGCCTTTTTCTAGAGATGGGATAACAGCTGCCAATGTGATCATATGAAACTTGAGTTTGTGGATGAAGTGATTGAGATGAGAGAGAGTGGGAATTGGTCTCCACCCACCTTTCTTCTTGTTATCAGGAAGTCAGTCAAATAGAACCATGGTCCTTGGTATTCTGGGGAACACATTCTACCGTGCCCTGTTACAATTAAGGCATTCACCTCTTGGGTGAAAATGCTGTCATGAGAGTGGTTCCTGATATGGGATAAGGAAGGGTTTTTTGGCGGAAGTAGTGTGATTAATTAAATTCTATAGCCATGATGGATGATGTTCAGCACCCATTTGGCCATTGTTATTGCACTCCAAATTTGGGGGGCAGTTGAATTTACGCTGCAGGGCATGAGTGTAGATATACAGTGAGTGAAGGGTGGCTCTGGAGTCCTTGAGGGTAGAAAGTGTATCATCTGTCCTTTAATTAAAGGAATCATCGAAGGGGCAGTCTTCAGTAGTGTTTTGTGCCTCCCTAGGGAAACTGGAGGAGTGGAGCCAAGATTCCCTATGCATAACTATAGCCACAGCCATGGCCCTTGAGGAGGTATCTGCTGCATCCACTGCCAATTAGAGTGCTGTTCTGGCTACCAGCTTCCCTTCCTCAATGAGCACCTGAAAATGAGTCCAGTCCCGTTGTGGGAGGCTATCAGTAAATTCCTTATATTTTCTGTAATTCAGAAGTCATGTTTAGCTAGTAATCCCTGATAGTATGAAATCCTGAATTGGAGACTAGATGAGGAAAAGACTTTATGCCCCAAAAGGTCCAAATGCTTTCCCTTCTTGTCAGATGGTGTAGAACAAGGGTGCTATTGTCTGGCTCTTTCAGTCACTGCTTTGACAACCAGAGAGATTGGGGGTGTGTCAAGAAGAGAATAGATGGTAAATGGGATTTATATTGTAATGATATACTGATACGTACTGCATGTCGTGTTAGTATTTAATACATACAGATACTTTTAGCTGGATGCATATCATGGATCTTTTACTCTAATCTTCAGTTTAACTGGTTTTTTAGCCTCATTTTCTCTAAACACTTTTTGTCTACTATGTGATTTTGGGTTTCAGTCTTGGATGTTGATATAGTGTCTCTCTTTTGCATGTCAATTGCTTGGCTGGACTGAAGAAAAATAAGGGTGAGCTCTTATTTTCCAGATTGGGACTAAATCTGGGTAAAATTTTTCAGATAGAACTTTTTTGGTGAAAAATGGAGATCTAGCAACACTGAAACATGTTGTGAAATCATGTCAGTTTCACCAAATTGTTATGGTAAAATAATACCCCTTTAAAAAAAATCAAAACATTTCAACATTTTCAAAATGAAAAATTTGATTCTTTGGTTTGGAATGACTTCATTTCAAAATCTCCTTTGATTTTATTAAAAAACAATTGAAACATTTAAAGTAGGCAATATTGAAATGAGACTTTTTGATTCTGTTGAAACTAAATGTTTCACTTGATCCATTTTTTTTAATTTGCCAAATTTTTTGAAAACTTTCTGTTTTGGTTCAATCCCAAACAATTTTTTTAAAAATTTTCATAATTGCCAGCAAAACAAACAAACAAACAAAAAAAATCAGTTATTTGCACAGCTCTAATTGGAATAGTATTTTGAAATGGTTATGCAGCATTTGACTATATCGGTGAAAAAAAGGAAATATTTCAGAAAACCAAGTCAAGTCCCACTTATTTGATTAATCACTGCTAAGTGAAACAGTGAAAATGCTTTAAAAAATTCAGTCCCCTTTGTTGAAGGCTTTCAAGATATAGGTTGGGGGAGTAATTCAATTGGTATTCTAAATTCAAAATATTTTTTTAATGTTATGGTAGTTGGCACAGAGTAAGATATGTTCACACTTTCTAACATGTGATGATCAGTTTTAGTGAATAGATAGATTTTTAAAAGGTTACTTAAACTGCAAAAATTCAAGAACATTTGCCTTTTCATTCATGAAACAGGTAGTAGAAAACTGTTTTAACTCTGCTGTATAGAGAATTGAAACATCCTTTCAGCTGGTTACTTCAATGAGATCAAGAACCTGCAGTTCTTTTAAAGTCAATGACAGTCTTGCCTAAACAAAAACTGCAGGATCGGAACCCAAATGTGAGACCAGAAATCTATGTAATCAGATGAAGAATGCAGGTGACTGTACAGTCATACATGCATGTATGCTCCACTTTCCTCATTCTAACGTCTGAGGTTATTTATACTACAGAACATAACTTCAGAAGTAATATTAGGAAGATGATGTGCTTCCTCAACAGAAGTTCAAGAAAACATGGATAATTCCACCACTAATGTGTAGGCTTTAGAATGAAAGCACTGTTATATGTTTGCCACATTCTTCTTATTATTTAATGTTTATTTGCAGTAGCATCCACTATGTGCTAGGTACTTTCCAAATACTTAAGAATTACCTGTTCAGAGGAGCTCCATAATCTTCCCTTTATATGATATTCATAGTTTATACAAACAATAAAACAAAGTCTCACTCCTTAAAAATATATCATTTGAATAAATAATTACCTATAAGTACAGTTGGTTTTATAGCTCTAACAATATCTTCTAGATTTTTCATTTCATCATGTTTATGGGCAAACCTTTCTTTTTCAGTTGTTAATGAGGAACGCTCCTAAGTGAACAAAAGCAAAAAATGCATTTATTAAAATTGTGCAGGGACCATGATATTCCCTATGCAAACTGATACACACCTCAAAAAGAGATATTCTGGTAATTAATTATCGCTGTTATGTTCAGTGTATGGCACTTGTATTAGCAAATAACAAAATGTGAGAAAATTTCTTAAATTGTACATTGCATCATGCTCTTATAAAGGACAACATATCCATTTGTCCAAATGTAAATACCTGGAATGTGAACATTTTAAAAACTGACCATTTTAGTCCACAGTAGCATTAATTACTCACAAATTTTCAAAAACCATGCACTATGTGAGCTTTATAATTTTGCAGAAAGCTGAACAATTGTACACACTTTAAAAGAAACAAATCATTCATGTAATATTGCAACCTTGTACAATTTTAAGCATCTGAATTTTGATACTTTGAAAATTGGTTTAATAATCAAAAACCTGACCTAATGTTAACAGAGTTTAGTTGTCTTTAGTGACATTCTATTGGCTCAGAATGTATTTTATTGGTACAGGACTAGTTAATGCTACTGCGGACTATGCATTTTCCATAAGTATTATTCAAACAAAAACACTCTCTCTCAGCAGCTTCAAGTCTTTTCTTGTGTAAAACATCAGGAGCCATCTAAATTATGGACTCTCTGGCTGCAAAATTTTAGTATTTTTAATAACTTGGGATAAACATCTCTAACCAGGCACCAATGAAAACATTTTTTCAGTAACATAAATGACTTATGTTAGTTGCAAATCAATTAAGTTTTCATCTGAGGCCCTGTGTACATTAGGGATTTCAGCTATCTCTGGCCAGCCACCAGTGTAGCTGCACCAAGTGAAAGCCCTAATGCAGACAGGCAAAAGCGCTACAGGCTGTGATTTACACTGACACAGCTTACCTGGCCTATAACTAGAGTGTGAAATCAATGGGAGCTGCTGGGGTCTCAGGACTTCTAAGAATTAGACCACTTGTTGAAGTGTCTAAATATGGAGAAAGCACTATCCTTAAGCACTTATTTCTAAAAATTTCACCTGAGCAGTTTAAAATGGAAATGCTTGAGAGAACCTTGACTACATGCTCGACTGGATACTGTATTACTGATGTCTTTTCCAACCATGCATTGCCAGTCTCAACAGAGGAAAATTTCCTTCATCTTTCCAAGTTAGCAACAATTATTGAGATAAAATCATCCTTGGTGTAACTCCTTTGAAGCTTAAGGAGTTTCACCAAGGACAAATTTGGCTCATGTATTTTAAAACTGGATCTAACAGTGGATTCGTTCTACTTTTCAAAAACTATATTTTTGGGTTTTTTTTATTTTTAAGAAAAAATTGTTTTAATGTCCTACACAAAAAGGCTGTGGTTTGGCACAAATTACATCACAGCACTTACTCTGCTCCTCCTTCTCCTCTTTGGACAGTAACCACAAGACTTGGCATACATAACAGAAGGCCATTTTTCATCTGCAGCAGGAGGAAATGGTTCCGGGGAGACCACAGAAGTTGTGCAGGTCTGTCATGTGGTTAGAACTGACTGAGCTGCTTTGGTTTACAGGATACCAGTTTCTCTTCTCTCACCCTTGATTATAGGGAATTTTCACAGATTTATCCACTTCTACAGGTTTCTTAAATGACTGAAATACAGTGTTTTAAGTGGAGAGGGTTATGTCCTCATGTGCTTATATGGGGTTTAAGTATGTTCTTAGAACTACTACCACAGAAATATTGAGTAACATGCACCTGATTTCCTTTTTGGGTAAAATATAAAATCCACTGCCTCTCACGGGTGCAGTAAAATTAGCCACTTTTGGCATGTCCATGATGAAGCTAGTGCAGTCAATTGAGACTTTGAAGATTGCTGTTTTTAAATTCTCCAGCAGATGTCACTGCAGTCTATAAATGTTTTTTTGAGGACTAATTAGTAATTAGCATGCACTAATCTCTGTAAACTGATTGGCTGAGTTTGAGTGTCACATGTTGGTACTGGCAGCATTAATTAATATATGCAAATCCCTGTATTATGATTGGCTGGGTTAATTAACATACTCAAATCCCTGAAAGATGACTGGCTGAATAAATTAATAGCTAATGAGCCAGAATTGCATATAAAGGCAACAGCCAGCAGGCTAAAACTTTGTAGGGACAGGGACCAGCACGAGAGTGGAACGCTGCTGGACACCTACCAGAAGCCACCTGTGCAAGAGAAGCCACCTGAGACGCTACATTGAAACCTAGTAAAGAAAGAGCCACTTGAAAACCAATGGCTGTTACAGCAACAGCAGCAGCCCACCCAGGGTTCCAGGGTTACTTTGGCAATGACCGTTTCTGGCACCCGGCCAGCAGGTCTCTGCAGCAGCCCAGCAGCAACAACCAACGGTTGCCTGGATGCCGGTGGTTTGCGTGAGATTCCCCCTACCCATTCAGTAACCATAAGGCCAGTGTTAATGGATGTTAGAGTTAAGTAATTAATATTAGAGTTAATCAATGTATTGTTACACATTTATGTTATGTGATTGATTGCTATATTGTTATAGAGTAAGTGATTATATTGTTAGATTATGTTATAGAGTTAAGTGGAATATTTATTTGTGTTGTGTTTTTATTTATCGTGCTGCTTCCTTTACATTGTATCTGTAACCTTTACTGTTTATTTTATTTTTGCCGCTCTCTCTCCTCTTATTGTAATCCTTCACTTCTAAATAAATGTTATTTTTGTTTTTGAAGAATTTACTACTTGCTGCCTATTCTTGATCAGAGGGCTTTATCCGTGTCCTTTAGGGGGGGAAGCTGGCCATGGTTAGTGGCTTTTCTTTGGAAAATCCGTAGGACGGGCCACAACCTTTAATATCAGAATAAGCAAATTAAAAAGACAGTTAGGTTCAAATCTTCTGGTAACACCTCGTCACTCTTCTCTTCTGCAGACTAAATAAGCCCAGTTCCCTGAGCCTCTCCCCATAAATCATGTGCCCCAGCCCCTAATAATTTTCATTGCCCTCCGCTGGACTCTCTCCAATTTGTCCACATCCTTTCTGTAGTTGGGGGCCCAAAACTGGACGCAATACTCCAGATGTGGCCTCACCAGTGCCGAATAGAGGGAAATAATCACTTCCCTCATTCTGCTGGCAATGCTCCTACTAATGCAGGCCAATATGCCGTTGGCATTCTTGGCAACAAGGGCACATTGTTGACTCAGATCCAGCTTCTCGTTCACTGTAATTCCCAGGTCCTTTTCTGCAGAACTGCTGCTTAGCCAATCGGTCCTCAGCCTCTAGCAGTGCATGGGATTCTTCCATCCTAAGTGCAGGACTCCGCCCTTGTCCTTGTTGAACCTCATCAGATTTCTTTTGGCCCAATCCTCCAATTTGTCTAGGTCACTCTGGACCCTACTCTCCAGCATATCTATCTTCTCCCCAGTTTACTGTGATCCGCGAACTTGCTGAGGGTGCAATCCATCCAATCATCCAGATCATTAATGAGGATGTTGAACAAAACCAGCCCCAGGACTGACTCCTGGGGCACTCTGCTTGATATTGGCTGCCAACTAGACATCAAGCCATTGATCACTACCTGTTGAGCCTGGTGATCTAGCCAGCTTTCTATCCACCTTACAGTCCATTCATTCAATCAATACTTCTTTAACTTGCTGGCAAGAATACTGTGGGAGACCATATCAAAAGCTTTGCTAAAGTCAAGATATATCACATTCAACGCTTTCCCCATATGCACAGAGTCAGTTATCTCATCATAGAGGGCAATCAGGTTTGTCAGGCATGACTTGCCCGTTGTGAATCCACATTGACGGTTCCTGATCACCTTTCTCTTCTCAAAGTGCTTCAAAATGGATTCCTTGAGGACCTGCTCCATGATTTTTTCAGGGACTGAGGTGAGGCTGACCCCTCATGTAGTTCCACGCATTCTCCTTCTTCCCTTTTTTAAAGATGGGCACTATATTTGCCTTTTTCCAATCATCGGGACCTCCCCTGATCGCCACGAGTTTTCAAAGATAATGGCCAATGGCTCTGCAATCTCAGCCAACTCCCCCAGCACCTTTGTATGCTTTGCATTCTGCCCCATGGACTTGTGCATGTCCAGCTTTTCTAAATAGTCTTTAACCTGTTCTTTCTCCACTGAGGGCTGCTCACCTCCTCCCCATACTGTATTGCCCAGTGTAGAAGTCTAGGAGCTGACCTTGTTTGTGAAGACCAAGGCAAAAAAACATTGAGTACTTCAGCTTTCTCCACATCGCCTGTCACTAAATTGCCTCCCCTATTCAGTAAGAGTCCCACACTTTCCCTGACCTTCTTCTTGTTGCTAATATACCTGTAGAAACCCTTCTTGTTACCCTTCACATCCCTTTCTAGCTGCAACTCCAACTGTGCTTTGGCCTTCCTGATTACACCCCTGCATGCTCAAGCAATATTTTTATACTCCTCCCTAGTCATCTGTCCAAGTTTCCACTTCTTGTAAGCTTCCTTTTTGTGTTTAAGCTCACCAAAGATTTCTCTGTTAAGCCAAGCTGGTTGCCTGCCATATTTGCTATTCTTTCTGCACATCGGGATGGTTTGTTCCTGTGTCCTCAATAAGGCTTCTTTAAAATACAAGCATCTCTCCTGGACTCCAGAAAAGCAGACTTTGACTCCCTCATGGATGGAGGGGAGGATGGGCAGGATCCCCTGGGAGGCTAATATGAGGGGGAAAGGAGTCCAGGAGAGATGGACTCATATTACTCATTTCCCCCTCATATTAGCCTCCCAGGGGATCCTGCCCATCCTCCCCTCCATCCATGAGGGAGTCAAAGTCTGCTTTTCTGAAGTCCAGCATCTGTATTCTGCTGCTTTCTTTTCTTCCTCTTGTCAAAGGCTTTCTGAAAGTTCAAGTACACTATGTCCACTGGATCATTCTTGTCCACATGTTTATTGACCCCCTCAAAGTATTCTAATAGATTGATGAGGCATGATTTCCCTTTACAAAAGCTGTGTTGACTATTCCCCAACAAATTGTATTCATCGATGTGTCCGATAATTCTGCTCTTTACTATTTTTTTCAACCAATTTGCCTGGTACTGAAGTTAGGCTTACCAACCTGTAATTGCCAGAATCACCTCTGGAATCTTTTTAAAAAATTGGTGTCACATTAGCTATCCTCCTGTCATCTGGTACAGAAGCTGATTTAAGCAATAGGTTACATACCACACTTATCAGAGTAACAGCCGTGTTAGTCTGTCTTTGCAAAAAGAAAAGGAATACTTGTGGCACCTTAGAGACTAACCAATTTATTTGAGCATGAGCTTTCGTGAGCTACAGCTCACTTCATCGGATGCATACTGTGGAAACTGCAGTAGACATTATATACACACACAGAGACCATGAAACAATACCCCCTCCCACCCCACTGTCCTGCTGGTAATAGCTTATCTAAAGTGATCATCAAGTTGGGCCATTTCCAGCACAAATCCCGGTTTTCTCACCCTCCGCCCCCCCCCACACAAACTCACTCTCCTGCTGGTAATAGCCCATCCAAAGTGACAACTCTCTTCACAATGTGTATGATAATCAAGGTGGGTCATTTCCAGCACAAATCCAGGTTCTCTCACTCCCTCACCCCCCTCCAAAAACCACACACACAAACTCACTGTCCTACTGGTAATAGATAATCAAAAGTGACCACTCTCCCTACAATGTGCATGATAATCAAGGTGGGCCATTTCCAGCATAAATCCAGGTTTTCTTACCCCCCCACCCCCATACACACACCAACTCACTCTCCTGCTGGTAATAGCTCATCCAAAGTGACCACTCTCCCTACAATGTGCATGGTAATCAAGGTGGGTCATTTCCAGCACAGATCCAGGCTTTCTAACCCCCCCTCCCACCCCCGGGAACACACACACACACACACACACAAACTCACTCTCCTGCTGGCAATAGCTCATCCAAACTGACCACTCTCCAAGTTTAAATCCAAGTTTAACCAGAACGTCTGGGGGTGGGGGGTAGGAAAAAGCAAGGGGAAATAGGCTACCTTGCATAATGACTTAGCCACTCCCAGTCTCTATTTAAGCCTAAATTAATAGTATCCAATTTGCAAATGAATTCCAATTCAGCAGTTTCTCGCTGGAGTCTGGATTTGAAGTTTTTTTGTTGTAAGATAGTGACCTTCATGTCAGTGATTGCGTGACCAGAGTGATTGAAGTGTTCTCCGACTGGTTTATGAATGTTATAATTCTTGACATCTGATTTGTGTCCATTTATTCTTTTACGTAGAGACTGTCCAGTTTGACCAATGTAAATGGCAGAGGGGCATTGATTATCACGCACATTGTAGGGAGAGTGGTCACTTTGGATAAGCTATTACTAGCAGGAGATTTAGTTTGTGTGTGTGGTTTTTGGAGGGGAGTGAGGGGATGAGAGAACCTGGATTTGTGCAGGAAATGGCCCACCTTGATTATCATACACATTGTGAAGAGAGTTGTATTGTATATATTGTAAGAGTTTTTGGTATCAAACTTAAAATAAATGTACATCATCGGCACAGAAATGGAAACTTACCCCATGTCGCCAGATTACAGAACCAAGCAGAAGCTCAGATAAACAAAACAAAATTGTCTTATGAAGAGACCCCTTAGAGACCCCATAGACAACAGCTGTAAAAACAGGACTCCAGACTGTAAAACTGACATATTGAGAGTGATGTTAAAAATAGGAGGTAACTCATACAAATGCTCCCAAATTGGGGCCTGATATTTGGGCCTGTTATGGTGGATCTGGCCACATGGGAGTTCCCACTTTGTAGTATCCCTGAATAGCATAGTAGCTTTATGAAACCAGGGAAAAGGGACCATGGTCAGAGCATTTCCAAGCTGCAGATTCTTCTTAATAATCATTGCTAGAATGGCTCCTTGTGGCCACATGCAGCTAGGAATAAATTAGAGTAGCCCTCAGAATGCTCTAGCTTACACTAGGGACAGAACTGGCACTCATCTGGTCCCAGAATCAAGAAGCCACAAAGCTAATATAAAACCACTTGCCTCCATGTCCTCTCTGGTCCTGTGCCAAGCCCAGCTTATCTAGACCAGAGAATCTAGTGGCGTGAGCCTTAATTTATATAAGATGCTTATACACGATATACATAAAGCACCACAAAAATAAATACATGATAAACAGATATGTGTAATGATTATTAAGAAGGAAAGTGAGACAAACTAGGAAATATCAGTATTTTTTATGAATATGGTGAATGCTGTGTGTGTGTTTTTGATGGGTTACTTGCTAAGAGGTTACATATCTTGATATCTTTTTTTTTTAAATAAGATTACATTTGGATTACGTTTGGATGATAAAGGCAATAGTGTTGACATAATATATTTCTGTAAGGCAGATTGGTTCTTCGCCCTACGCTATTTAACATCTTTATCAATAATCTGGAAGAAAACATAAAATCATCACTGATAAAGTTTGCAGATGACAAAAATTAGGGGCATGGTAAATAATGAAGAGAACAGGTCACTGATTTAGAGCGATCTACATTGCTTGGGCGTAAGCAAACAGTATGCATTTTAATATAGCTAAATGTAAATGTATACAACTGGAAGCAAAGACTTTGGCCATACTTACATGTTGGGGGATTTTATCCTGGGAAGCAGTGACTCTGAAAAAGGTTTGGGGGTGGTGGTGGTATATAATCAGCTGAACATGAGCTTCCAGTGTGACGCTGTGGCCAAAAGAGCTAATATGATCTTGGGATGTGTAAACAAGGGAATCTTGAGTAGGAGTAGAGAGATTATTTTACTTCTGTATTTGTCTCTAGTGCAACTGCTGCTGGAATACCGTTTCCAGGTCTGGTGTCTACAACTGAAGAAGGATGTTGATAAATTGGAGAGGGTTCAGAGAAGAGCCAGGAGAACAATTAAAGGATTAGAAAACATGGCTTATCACAACAGACTAAAAGAGCTCAATCTATTCACTGTAAGAAAGAGAAGATTAAGGAGTGACTTGATTATAGTCTATAAGTACCTACATGGGGAACAAATATTTAATAATGGGCTCTTCAGTCTATCAGAGAAAGATATAACATGATCCAATGGCTGGAAGTTCAAGCGAAGTTGCAGACTGGAAATAAGGCATACTTTTTTAACAGTGAGGGTAACTAATCATTGAACAATTTACCAAGGATCATGGCGAATTCTCCATTACTGACAATTTTTAAGTTAAGATGGGGTGTTTTTCTAAAAGTTATGATAGAAGAATTGTTTTGGGAAAGTTCTATGGCCTGTGCTATACAGAAGGTCAGACTAGTGGTCCCTTCTGGCCTTAGAATCTATGAATCTAGATCGAAAGGGGTTATTAAAGAAACCAAGCAGCCAAACAGTGACACAGAGAAGAGTCCTGGAGGAAACAATGGAAAAGCTTTTTATTTGGGAATACTCCCTACTGGCTCCAGGCAGGGTGAGAACTGTTTCCTCTTCCTAAGGCTAAAGCCCTATACTTAAAAGTTATACCAGCACTGCTATGTTGGTAGGGTTGTGGGTTTTTTTTTAAACCACACAGCTATGCAGGTATAAGCTCTAGTGTAGATGCACTGTCAGTGTAGATGCTCTAGTGTAGATGCCAGCCTGTGCCACTTCCCGCAGCTCCCATTGGTTGGGAACGGCAAACTGCGGCAACTGGGAGCTGCAGGAGGCCATGCCTGCGGACAGTCAATGTAAACACTGTCTTGCGGCCCACCAGCGGATTACCCTGATGGGCCACGTATTGCCCGCCACCCAGGTTGCCCACCACTGGTGTAAACATAGCTGGAGGGTTTGCCAGAATAGCTATACCTGTATAGTTATGCCAACAAAGGCTGTGTCTACACAAGAAAAGTTAAGTCTAGGATCAAAAGGAGGAGATCAAACATTATAGGACCCCGGTCATAGAAAAGGGAGGGTGCTGAACAGGTGGCCAGAGACTGCCCAGGAAGCGTCAGTAAGAGCTGACAGGCTGGTACAGAGATGCACAGAGACAGAACATGATATTAACAGGACAGTCTGATTCTCTCCGACATGGGAGTTAGCTGATTTTAGGGGAACTTAAAAAAGCTGACAAGAAAAGATTAAGATACAGTAAGACCCGAGGTGCACAGGCCTTTGTTTTGTCCTTTGCTCTATGAGCTTTGAACATCTGGGGAGAATTACCACATAATACTTTGTTTTGAAGATGCTGTTTTTGAGTCACTTCAATCATCTCACTGGTCCCCAGAATGAAAGACTCACAAAGGTGCCAAACACAGTTGGCTCTATCACATTAATATGGTAAGAGAATAGGGGGGTCGATGCCAAGAGACCTAGAAACCTAAGAGGTGCATTTAAGAGGGACTAAAGGGGTCCAAAGTGCAGTTTGCCCTGTAATCATGATTGAGGGTCAAAGCTAATTCTGCTGCCAGGATGAAATTTAAAGGAGTTTTTAAGCTAGTCTCCAATTCAAAGTTGCTAACTACCAGATGCCTTTAGCAAAATACAATTTCCTGAATTATTCAAAATTTCTAGACTTTAAAGAGAAATTTCCTCAGAAAGACAGGGCCCAGTTCTAAGCTCTCATTGATGAAGGCAGGCTGGTGGCTAAGACATCACTCCATGTGCCAGTGAATGCACATTGACGCAGCTGCAGTCATGAGGTATGAATTGTGGATCCAATGTTCAGGGTTCCCCAGGGAGGTCCAGAATAACATTGAGGACCTTCCCTTTGATGAGTCTAACTTCTTTAATGAAAAGACCAATTAATATCTACACTCTCTTAAAGACTCTAGGACAACCCCTCACTCCCTGCATTTACACCCCAGCTCTGAAGAAGAAATATCATAAGCAAACCCTCAGGCCCACCCACCCTCAGGTATTTTATCAGGAGTGCCCTTATGAACCCCAGTGCAAACGACAAAGGGTTCAAAGATCCAGGTATGTGACTTCCTCCACCTCTATGACCACTGAGATAGGGAGAACTAAGCTAACTATGAAAACACTAAAAACACTAAACTACTAAAAATTATAATTCATATTTACAGGTATCAAAGTAGAGAAAGACTGAAGCAGACACAGAGTACAACAACTCAGGCCACTTGGTAGTATAAAAGAACTGGAGAGGCATTGGTCTGCACTGCCCTTTATATTCTGGTTTGGAGCTTGAGGAGAACAATTGTGCATATGCGGACCCATGTACACTGCTTACTAAAACTCTCTAGACTAAGATGCATGGTGCATATGCATAGCCATGTGTGGAATTGACATAGGGATAGGATCATCATTTGAAGAACATAACCTTTCTATACATCAGTTTCCCAATCTCTAAAATGAAGATAATAAAAGAAAACTATACAAGATACTACCCTTATTAGGCAATCTCTATTTTTTGTAATCCACTTAAAACAGATAAGGCTTCATCTACTAATATTTGTACACTTTGAAATTCTCGGATGAAACGCAAAGGAAGTAGGAAGTATTACTCTACTGCTTCACGACATTTTTTCTGGGAATGGGACAAAAAACTGCATCAGAGGTAGGTAGACAGGTAAGGTCAGATATTAGATATTAGAATTTTCCTGTACTCATTCACCCCTCCTCTCAGCTTATTGGTAGAGCGTTGGCCTCGGTGACATCTTTTCCATCTCTAATTCTTATGATTCTACTATTTTTACTACAATGCTGTGAACAGTGCTGCCATAGTGCAGTTTAATGAAACTCAGCACTGTTGTCTCTCTGAAGATTTTACAAGTTGTCGAAGGTCCTGACTGAGAGAAAGTCAGCCATGGCTGGGAAAGAGAGACTGGTAACACATCTAGAACAAGGCCTGTAACTAGCTAAATTATGTTTTAGACTTTTAGATGCATGTTTTCATTTTTATTTCCTTGTAACCCTTTATTTTTTTTACTTAACAATAGGGCATAGGTTAAGTGATGCTAACATGTTTGTTTTATTTTACTATTAACCAACTCAACACAGTGTTTAAAGGGAAGGGTATATTCACCCCAATTAAGTTAATAAGCTGTGATCTGTATTTGTGTCTTTAGTGGAACAAATTAACCATATTATTTCTCTGAACTGTCCAGGAGTGGGCTGCAGATTGCAGAAGGCACAGTTTTGGGAAAATTCAGGACTGGGAGTGTGTTGGGGATCATGCTCCTAGTAGTAACCGAGGCTGGTGGAAGCCAGCATAAAGCTGCAGAGCTGTAGAAAGGCTGCTAGTGTCTGAGCTGCTGAACCTGGGATGTCTAACACACAAACACTTAGGGTGTGACCTGCATGCTGGTAGGCTGCGTGTGAGCGGGCCAGGTTGGGAGCTACAGCAGAAAAGCGCTGTGAAACAGCCAGGGTTTACAGGGCAGACAGTAACACATCCCTTACTGGTCTGGATTGCACCTCCGAACGGATCAGAATGCGACAGATCTATATCTAGAAATGTTAAGCATGTAGGTATTAGAAAAGATAGTAAATAGCTTCATCATATCCATAAAGCTGTTTCTGCATCAGGCTGATGCAGAATGATGAGAATAATTTTAACATTGCACTTATAGCCATGAAAAATGTTGTATTACCTTAACTATTAATCCTTTTGAGTCTACCATCCATATCTTTTTGATGGCCTCACGTTCTGGTGTCCCTTCTTTTTGCATAGCCATAATAATCAGATTTGCTATTCCAAGGGCAGCCTTAAAAGGAGAGAGGGGAAAAGAAAATTCATATATGAAACTGGAAAAGAAAGAGAATGCAACAACATATGATACTATTTTTTAAAACTGTTAATTTCAGTAACAATTAAAGCTGTACAATTAGATCTTCATAAATTAAAAACACCAGAAAACGGATCTTTTACAATGCTAGATATGGTGGTGATAGATATATAAAAAACAAAGACAGTCAGATTCATGGCTCAGTTTTACTATGTTTATGCTTCCTCTTCTCCTCACATAATTAATGGAATCTGCTATTTTACATTAGACAATAAAATATGATAGAGATCAGAACCCTATGTGACTACTCTACTACCACCAATAAAGTTTGGTTTGAATAAAAATAATTTTATTGCATTTAAAACCAGCCCAATATATTTATATAGAGTGGAGTGCAGGGGTGGTACTGAAGTGAATATGGTCTCTGAGCACTGCAACCCTACACATGTATTATCTAGACAATGGAGAAAGCCAGGGAGAAGCAGATGATTACTTATGTGGTACAATTTGTACGCTAGAAGTTTATTTTCTTACATTCATCTGCCTATTAAAAGGAGCAAGATGAGCAAAACATGTTTTTGGTTTTTTTTGCTTTTTCACAAAAATCTACGAATTTTACAAAATATAGAAAAGGAGTACTTGTGGCACCTTAGAGACTAACAAATTTATTTGAGCATAAGCTTTCGTGAGCTACAGGTCACTTCACTGGATGCATTCAAGCTTATGCTCAAATAAATTTGTTAGTCTCTAAGGTGCCACAAGTACTCTTTTTCTTTTTGTGAATACAGACTAACACAGTTGCTACTCTGAAACAAAATATAGGGGTTTTTTCTGAGTCAAAGTGAAAACTGTCAAGTTTGCAATGTTTTTCTAAAAATAATCTGTTCTGAAAATTTTAGCAATAAGTAAGTCTATTTCTTTTAGCCACTTATAGTTTTAATAATTCAGAGCACAGACTGTAACTCAAGTAGGGTTTGAGATATTCAGACTTCATTAGACTTCATTAGCTCAGACTAGATCAGGGGTTCTCAAACTGGGGGGTCATGACCCTTAAGGGGTCATGAGGTTATTACATGGGTGGGTCGTGAGCTGTCAGCCACCACACCAAACCCCACTTCACTTCCAGCATTTATAATAGTGCTAAATATAAAAAAAAGTTCTTAATTTATTAGGGGGGGTCGTACTCACAGAGGGTTGCTGTGTGAAAGGGGTCACCAATACAAAAGTTTGAGAACCACTGGATTAGATGTTTCAGTTCTGCTTAGGTAGCATTTAGCCACAAACACATTATTTATTGAAGGAGAATTCACTAATCTTACATGATTATCTGGTTTTCACAACACAGTTTAAACAGCAAAAATAAATACAAATAAATAAATAAATAAATAAAATAAACCCAAAGCTAATATAAACAAACAAACCAACCCACCAAATGATACTCAAGATTCCTTTTAAAGAATAACAATTTAAATAGTATTTTATAGAATCCAAAGCACACTGGTTAAATTTTGACTGATATGACCACACCTCTTTGCACATTGTTGGCACTACTGGAAATAAATACTAACACTGATCTTTTAAGATGAGTTTTAATACTTATTCCAGATAATAATCTTTGAGAATGTAATACGATTTTTATTTTCCTATAAAAAACCTTTATTTTTGTTTTAAATTTCAAGAACCCTACACAACACACACTATATTTTATTAAGTAATATACAATCTCAATCTCAAATCATTCTTAAAAGAGCCCATCAAGAAGGCATAGCTTCTCTTATCTACTACTCGAGTATTCTGTAATTGTAGACAGTTGGTTGTTCTCCCAGAAAAAAGTTCCATTTTTCAGTTCTTTGTCTAGATGCGTGTATTATTACTGGAGTCTAGTTTTATTTCTTTTGAATGATATCACAAAAAAACAACAGAATACTGAATAATTTTGAATATCAACCCAGTACAAACACTAATCAGTTTGCTTCTTGTTCTTCACTATGCAATTTCATTGAGAATCAAACGGCGCCCCCCTTTCTTGCCCAACAGCAGCTTATTGTTTTGGGTTTTGCTTTAGAAATATAGAGTTTTATTCTGAATAAACTCATAGGGACAGAGATTGTGTCTTCCATTGACTTTATACAGCACCAAGCACAACAGTGTTAAACAGAAAAATATTTAACCAGAGATTCTTCCATTTGCTCAATATGGAGCAAAAGCTGCGGAATGATCTGTGTGCACCAAGGTTGAAAGCATCTCTAAAGTCTCCAATACATTCAGATCACTGATGCAGATATTGATGCTCTCTGTGGGCTTGATCTGATCTGGTAGATGCTGAGTGGCAGAATAATCACAGAAATGTAGGACTGGAAGGGATCTCAGTAGGTCATCCACTTCAGTCCCCTGCACTGAGACAGGACTAAGTATTATCTAGACCATTCCTCACAGGTGTTTGTCTAACCTGTTCTCAAAAACTTTCAAAGACAGAAATTCCACAACATCCCTGGATAATTTGTTCCAGTGCTTAACTACCCTGACAGTTAGGAAGTTTTTCCTGATGTCTAACCTAAATCTCCCTTGCTTCAATTTAAGCCCATTACTTCTTATCCTGTCCTCCATGTATAAGGAGAACTATTCCACATTATCACCTTCCTCTTTATAACAACTTTTTACATACTTAAAGACTGTTATCATGTGTTCCCTCAGTCTTCTCCTCTACAAACCAAACAAACCCAATTTTTTCAATCTTTCCTTGTAGGTCATGTTTTCTAGATCTTTAATCATTTTAGTTACAGTTCCTCTGGATTTTCTCCAATTTGTCCCCATCTTTAGCGAAGCGTGGTGCCCAGAACTGGACACAGTACTCCAGTTAAGGTCTTAGTGCTGAGTAGAGTGAAAGAATGTGGTTGAGGTAGACACATAGGCAAGGCACAGACTGACCAGAAATTGGGTTGCGGGCTGGATTTCTTCATAGGAGCTACTCACTCCTAACACTCCTACAAATACATTGCAGAATGTTTCCTTTTTTTGCAACACTAGGACCCTGTTGACTCATCTTTAGTTTGTGATCCACTATAATCCCCAGATCCTTTTCCACAGTACTCCTTCCCAGCCAGTAATTTCCCATTTTGTATATGTGCAACTGATTGTTCCTTCCTAAGTGGTGTACTTTGCATTTGTCCTTATTAAGTTTCATCCTGTTTATTTCAGACCATTTTGTCAATATCATTCTGAATTCTAATCCTATCCTCCACATCACTTGCAGCCCCTCTCAGCTCAGTATCATCCTCAAACTTTAGAAGGGTTTTCTATATGTCATTATCTAAATCATTTATAAAGATATTGAATAGAACTGGACCCAGGACAGATCACTGCAAGACCCCACTTGATATGCCATCCCGCTTCACTGTGAACCATTGATAACTACTCTCTGAATATAGTTTTCCAACCCATTGTGCACCCTCCTTATGTAGATTCTTCTAGGCTATATTTCCCTAGTTTGTTTATGAGAAGGTCAGGTAAGACAGTATCAAAAGCCTTACTAAAGTAGAGAGTATCAGGGAGAAGCCGTGTTAGTCTGTATCCACAAACACAACAAGGAGTCCGGTGGCACCTTAAAGACTAACATGCCCAAATAAATCTGTTAGTCTTTAAGGTGCCACCGGACTCCTTGTTGTTAAAGTAGAGAGATATCACATCTACTGCTTCCCCCTGATCCACAAGGCTTATTACCTTGTCAAATGAGGATATTAGGTTGGTTTGACACAATTTGTTCTTGACAAATATACGTTGACTGTTACTTATCACCTTATTATTGTTTAGGTGTTTGCTTGCTTGCTTATTTGCGCCATTGTATTTCCAGGTATTGACTGGTCTATAATTCCCTGGATTGTCCTTATTTCCCTTTTTATAAATAGGTAGTATGTTTGCCCTTTTCCATTCCTCTTAGATCTCTCCCATCCTCCACAAGTACTCAAAGATAACCACTAGTGTGTCAGAAATCTCTTCAGCCAGTTCCTTGAGTATTCTAGGATGTATTTCTTCAGGCTCTGTCAACTTGAAGACATCTAACTTGTCAAAATAATTCTTAACTTATTTGTTCCCTATTTTATCCTCAGATCCTACACCATTTACAAAGCTGTTCATTATGTTAGTCATCTGATTGCTGCTAACCATGTTGGATGATATTATTTGGATGTGCTTGGATTGGATGAGAAGGAAGAAGGCATTGCTGGCTCGATGGACTGTCCTGAGTTCTAGTATATTTATGTGCATTCTGAACTCTAGGGTACAGATGTGGGGACCCACATGAAAGACCCCCTAAGCTTATTTCTACTAGCTTAGGGTAAAACTTCCCCAAGGCAAACTCTTTGCCCTTGGAGGGTACGCTGCCACCATTAAGTGATTTAACAAAGAATCAGGGAAAGGACCACTTGGAGTTCCTATTCCCCCAAAATATCCCCCCAAGTCCTTACACTCCCTTTCCTGGGGAGGCTTGAGAATAATATCCTAACCAATTGGTTACAAAGTGATCACAGACCCAAACCCCTGGGTCTTAGGACAATAGAGAAATCAGTCAGGCTCTTAAAAGAAACAGAACTTTATTAGAAAGAAAAAAGGTAAAAGAAGCATCTCTGTAAAGTTAGAAGGGAAGCTAACCTCACAGGGCAATCAGATTTAAAACACAGAGGATTTCCCTCTGGGCAAAAACTTTAAAGTTACAAAAAGAAAACCAGGAATACACCTTCCTCTCAGCACAGAGAAAATCACAAGCCAAAACAAAAGTAAACAAATGCATTTCCTTGCTAGTACTTACTAATTCTAATGGAGTTGGATTGCTTGCTTTCTTGATCTCTCTCCGGCAAGCACACAGGACAGACAGACAAAAGCCTTTCTCCCCCCACCCTAGATTTGAAAGTATATTGTCCCCTTATTGGTCCTTTTGGTCAGGTACCAGCCAGGTTACCTGAGCTCCTTAACCCTTTACAGTAAAAGGATATTGTGCCTCTGGCCAGGAGGGATTTTATAATACTGTATACAGGAAGGTTGTTACCCTTCCCTTTATATTTATGACATGAGGGGGTCCAGATGTCCTGTACCATATGATCACCCTTATGAGCTCTCATACCTAAGAGGGAGGCATCAGTAATGATGGTTGCCTTGGGAGTCAGTGTAAGGAAAGGGATCCCCACCAAACTTTCTCCACCTTTGTCCACCTTATGAGAGAGTCCAAAACCCTGGACGGAACTGTCACCTTGTTGTTGATGTTGCCCCACTCTGGTGAGTTCATGGAGGGAGCCAGTCTTGTAGACAATGAAGATAAAACCTGGTGAATGGCATCATCTGTGTGCATGAGGCCCATCAAGGAGGGAAAGGAAAGTTCTGATTGAAGTGCAGAGTCTGATGGTGACTTGGTGTGAGAGAGCACTCATGGCCTGAAACCTCAAGAGATTAGATAAGCTCTTGCTTGGTTGAGTCCAACATCAACCTAAGTAGTTTATGGACCTCATGGAGGTAAATGAATTTTTTGTGGTTGAGGTAGACACTTAGGCAAGGCAGCAGACTGACTAGAAATTGGACTGCCTGCTGGATTTCTTCGTAGGAGCTGCCCATTAGAATCCAATTGTCAAGGTATGGGAACACAGTAAATCCTTCTCTTCTCACCAAAGCTGCCACTACTGAAAAAACAGGGTAAAGACCCTGGTGCTGTGGCCAGTCCAAAGGGGAGGACTCTGCATTAGTAACAATCTTGATTGAAGAAGATGTGGGATGGATTAATGTCTATTTGAAAGTATGTGTCTTTCAGACCCTCCTCTGAAGAGGAATTACTAATGCCAAAAAGAACATGTAGAATTTTAGTTTTCAGATGAAAACGTTCAGCATTC
The DNA here is from genome assembly GCF_965140285.1 of Lepidochelys kempii. NCBI lineage: Eukaryota > Metazoa > Chordata > Testudines > Cheloniidae > Lepidochelys > Lepidochelys kempii. The sequence continues at coordinate 65,708,095 of NC_136382.1, forward strand.
GTAGCATCAGCCTCCACCTCATATTTTTCTTGGGGATCAGGAAGTAAGAGGAGTAGAATCCCTTTCCTTCGATGTTGAGGTGGAACCCTTTCTATGGCTCCCTAGGGAAGAAGTGAGTCCAATTCCCGTTGGAGAATCTCCTTGTGAGAGCCATCCCTGAAAGGGAAGTGGGAAGGGTGTTTCTGGGTAGGATTTGTTTGAAACTTGATCAGATAGCCACCATGAATAACTTCTAGTACCCATTTATCGGTAGTTAAGGCCCTCCAGTTGTCAGCAAATTAGATAAGGCAGCTTCCAAAAAAGCTGAGGCAGAGAATGAAGAGGATTCAATAAAGGGACGCAGGTCTTGACAGTCCTGCCAAAAGAACCTTTGACTGAAGGTTAGAGTAAGATGTGGTGGTGGATGTTGCAGAGGCTGGGTTCCTGGGCTTATAAATCTTCTGTCTTTTACTTGATGGCTCCTGAAGACGTTGATAAAAGGGCTGACAAGGCAGCCTCACCCTCTACCCCGTGTGTGATGTCTTCTGTTGGGGACAGGTATAAATGCCAAGTGAGCAAAGAGCTGTCCTCAAGTCCTTGAGGGAGTGGAGAGATTGATTGCATCAAAGGGCAGATCTTGGATGGCACTCTGCACCTCTCTAGGGAAACTTGAGAATTAATCATGTCTCTCTTCATAACAATGGCCATAACATCCCCACAGACACAGTATCTGTCATGTCCAGCACTGCCTGGGGGGAAGTCTTGGCCACCAATTTGCCTTTGTCAGTTAAGGCCTGGAAGTGGGCTTTATCCTTCTCATGGAGCTTGTCCTTAAAATTTAGAAACTTAGCATAACTGGTAAAATCCTATTTGGCAAAGAGGGCCTGATAATTTGAGATCTTGAGTTGGAGGGAGGTGAAAAAAGACTTTTCTCCCCAGGAAGTCGAGCTGCTTGTGTCCCTTATCAGAAGGAGTAGCCTTGAGGTGTTGCTGCTTGGATCTCTCTGTTGCCACCTGCAGCACCAAGGAGTTAGGCCATGGGGGTAAAAATAAAAACTCTCCCTCTCTAGCTGGAACAAAGTAACACTTCTTGGCCCTCTTAGGGATAGGAGCACAAGAAGCAGGAATGTGCTGAACTGTCTTTTGCTGGGTCCGTGATGGCCTCATTGATGGGGAGGGCCACTCAACCTGGACCGGAAGGCTGAAAAATGTCCAGAAATCTGTGCTGAGGCACCTGGACTTCCTCATGCTCAATCTCCAGCACTGGTGCCATTTTATGCAAGAGCTCCTGATACTGGTGATCTGGCAGAGACAGAGAAGATGGAGTAACCGCCTCATCTGGTGAAAATGATGAAATCGCTCCCGGAACTGTCAGAACCAGCTCACCACCTTCCTCAAAATGCTCGACAGCTATGGTTGGGGATAGATGGTCAATGATAAATAAGGCTTATGTACCAATCCCGGGTGTCCAGAGTAGGGCTTCCACAGCCTCCAGTAGGATGGATCAACTGGCGGGGGAGGATGCCATGGCATAAAGTACCACTTGTCTCTTGTCTAATCATGTCTGGCTGCAGGCCAGAATCCTGATCTTTTAGAGCTTCTGTCCAGGGCCACCTTTATCCGGAGTTGCAGGCCCTCCTGTGGAGCTTCCGACTCACTGGAAGAAGAGGCCAGATCCTGGACTACGAGTATAACTGATGGTACTGATAGCTGTGTATGGACACTGGTGGATGAGACAGGAAAATGACTCTGAATCCTTGGAATAGTCTCTTCCTCTGGTGTAACAATGTCCCCGAATAGAGATGGTCCTGATAAGAGGAGTCAATGTGGGTAAGGGACAGGAAATATGTCCTCTGGCGAGATAAAGGTCTCAGTTCACCCTGGTGGAGCAGTTGGAACCAGAGTATCCCTGGTCACGGGGAAGTTGGATCCATCTGGAGATGTGTTGCTATAGGTGCACCAACAGCTCTAGATTTGGATGGCAACACCAGAAGCTGTTTATCTTGAGCCTTTACCATTGAAATCGATGCTAGACCAGCAGATCCATATCCTTGCATTCCACTTTCTCCTGCCAAGATGATTTACTCGGGCTTAAGTCTTTAGCGCCCATGCACGCAGATTCTCCTGACTTTGATGGGATCAAAGAGGCTTCCTTTCTCTTCAGGGCAATCTTAGACCACCATGGTTTGTCCCTATGTCTATGAGAGTGCTGGTAACGGAGTCTGGCTTGGCTATTTACTGCTCGGTGGCACCTCTTCATGGTTCATCCGGGGAATTGGCTCACCACTGTCCGCACCCCATGAGGGGGTCACTCAACCCATTGTTCTGGTCAGGAGCTGCAGAGCCTCTTTTGTGGCTTAGCCCTCTGGCCAAGTCACCATCATTTTCCCCTTCCTGAGTATTATCAGAATCCCCTTCCTCAAAGACTCAGGCCCTCTCCATATCCACTGAGCTGCCTGCACCACTTCTGCAGCAACTGGTAGGGGAATATGTGCTCTCCCTCTATTCCGGATTATGATCCAGAGACCCTCAGACCAACAGTTCAGGTCTATCCCTCTCAGACAGTACTGTTCCTTCCCTGGACTGCTCCCTACCCTGCTCTTTCTCGGTCTTCTGTTCTGCACCTTGTATCAGGGAGCGTGACTGCAGGCTCACCTCATTGCAGTCCCCATCTATTGCAAAATTCCTCTTTATAAACCCCACCCAGCTCCTTCCCCAGCTGGATTTCATCAGCAATTACGCTTTAGCACTCCTTGCCTTTCCTCCAGGTATGAGTTAATTGGCCTAATAGAACCGTTCAGGCCTCATGTGAGGTAGACAGCCTAACACAGTGCCCCTTACTTCCATTGGAAGCGTTTCTTAGAACTCTCAGCCTCTATTTCTGAGCTTGTGCTCGAAGATGCACTGCCCACTTGCTTAGATTGATGTACAGGGTCAGTCCCCAGCCTGGACCTAATTGGGGTCTCATTGCCTTCTCCTTCAGATGTTTCCTTAGCTTCAGTTCCTGACCCTCACAACTTCTGGGGGGAAAGGAGTGGCAGATGCTGCACTTGGCTGAAATGTGAGCCTCCCCCAGGCAACAGAAGCAGTGTTGACGTTCATTGGGCACAGAAAAGGATCAAGGGCAAGAAAAGTTTTTGAACCCCAGAACCCTGGACATCATCCCAGCATTCTTGGGGGGGGATTTTCTCAGGGGGAGGAGAAAAGGGGGGAAATAACTAACTACTAAAACAATTATATACAAAAATACAATATATTTACCGCAATGGCACAGGAGAAATGAATCTCAGGACACCAAAGATTCTGACTCGGACCATGCGGCAGTAAGAATGAACTGAAGAGGCATTGGTATGCAACAACCTTTATGCCCTCAGTTCAGCGCACAACGAGAGCTACTGAGCATGTCTGGGCCAATGGATACTGATTGTAAAAAAATTCCAGACTCAGGTGCATGGTGCTCATGGGTACCCACATGTGAAATACACATAGGGGCTATCATTCAAAGAAGAACTTGACGTTTTAATAGCGGACTATAGTTCATCTGATCAAGATGGGTATTTTCATAGGATGCTTTGGGAAAATTAAAGGAGTTTCGACAAAATGTATATTTGAAGTAAGAAAATTTTTTTGCAGGTGATTGTTATTTAACCTAATAAGTATCTTATTATGGATCAGATACATGCAACTTGTTCTGAAATAAAAGCAAGGTTTTCACATGAGAAGCTTCCTTGCTGTATAATAAAGATACCTCTCCAGCTCCCTGGAACAGGATATTGTGATCGGACAGCTTGTTCTCAGTGATACGCAGAGCTGCTAGAAGACCCGCAACAGCCACAGACGCTGTTCCTAAAATACAAAATGAATAATTTTGACTACTCTTGAAATAGTAATTGCAAAGTCTTAAGTAAAAATTATCAATGATTTCGAAGTACTCATATAGCTAAAAGATGCAAATACTTGAGAGTTAGCAATTACAATTTAGATGGGGAGTCGTTTGTTTGTTTTGCTTTATACTTTGTTTTTATTAAATCAGAGATAAACGAGACTAATAACTTTAGAATAAAGTAAAATAAAGATTATGATCTTGATTCTAATCTCAGCTATGTTAGCATGTACTCTATCTTGCCAACCACACCACCTAGTGCTCAGAATTCATTTGACCAGATCTCAGGAACTGAGCAAGATCAGACATGGTCAGTAATGGGAAATGCCAACTCCCATTGGCAGGATGCACACTAACTAAGGCAAGAGTTGTATAGAGACCTTTGCTTCAATTAGTGTGCAACATGAAATGAGAGGTTATTTATCTCTTACAGTAACTGGAGGTCTTCAAGGTGTCTTTATGTACATGGATCCCACTGTAGCTGTGTGTGCCCCATGCAAGTGAGCCCAGAGTCTTAGTTGCAGCATCCCCTGGGGCTGCACATGCACATAATGCATGCTCTTGCACCCCTTCTGAGGAAAGAAAGGGCAGAGCAGCTCCAACCACCACTCAGTTCCTTCAGCAACACAGAATATCCCAGTACAGGACTGTGTCAGTGGGGAAGGAGGGGGAGTCACAGGATCCCTGTGGACAAAGGCATCTTGAAGCACTCCAGTTACTGTAAGGTAGGTAACACCTCTTTCTTCTTACAACAGTTGTCTACATGGATCCCACTGTAGAGGGCTGACTAGCAGTTATCTATCAAAGAGGGGTGTGATAGGACTCCTATTTAAAGAACATCTGTAGGACAGCCCTGCTAAATTGGGCATCTGATCTAGAAGCTGCCGCAATGGAGTAGTAATTAGTAAAGGTATGAACAGAACCCCAAGTAGGTGCCCTACAAATCGAGGGGCCTGCTGTCAAGGCCTATATTTCACTCATCCTGCAAGCTGAAGTGATAGCTGAAAAATGCAGTTTTCATGGAAAGATGGAACAACAAAAACACAATGACATAGGTTCAAAGGTAGAGTCCATTAATGCTAGAAACGCCACATTCATCTCCCATGTAGGAAACATTTCCTTTACTGGTGGAAATATATGAGTCAGCCCTTTAAAAAATCTTGATACAGTAGGAAGGGAAAAAAACAGAATGACTCCCAACATGTGTAGATTGTGACTGATAGATGTAATTGAAAATCCTGAGTGCTTTCGCAACAACTGGTAGTCCAAGATAAAAGAATCAGAAGACTCTCAAAGTTGAATGTCTTTCAAAAGTCCACAAGTAAAACTAAATGGAATTGTTTTTATACGTTAGCCTTTCTGCTCTGAATTAAAACCTTTTGAACTGCCTTGGAACAACTGCTATCAACAGAATTCAACCAGGTAGCTTCCATGCTGTCAGATATTGAGCACCAGACCAGGATTTTGAAAAATGTATGGCAGAATTGGAAGTGGAAAGAGTAGATCTATTGACAGGTCAGAAAACGAAAGCAGATTTGTCCAAGCATTATTATATCAGACTTATCCTGATGTATTTTCCGGGGAATTAATTACAGTGTGGGGAGGGGAGGAGAGACAGCAGAACCTTTCCCCACCAAATCAGAAAAGCATCCGTCAGTGAACCTGGACTCACACCTTTTTGGGAGAAAAGTGGGGGCACTTTTTGTTTACAGTGGTAGCAAATAAGTCTATTGAGGGAACCCCCCAGCTCATTAATATTTGATCCAGAATCGAGTCTTTCAATTCCCTCTCAGGAGTGACCGAGCCCTTCCCACTGAGACGATCTGCCAACTTTTTGAGAGTCCCTGGTAAACGAAGAGGTACCAGGTTGATTCCCACAAAAAAAATTCTCTTCCTGACAGAGCGGAAGACCTTGCCCCACCTTCTTTGTTTATATACTGTATCACCATTGTATTGTCTATTAGAGCCTGGCAATTATACGCTGAAGGAGGGGTAAGAAACCCTTGCAGGCTAGACAAACATCTAAGCCCTAATAAATGTATGTGTTAGTGAGATCATAGGCTCTGAATTGGAGACTGCCTAAATGAGAACCCTAGCTGTGTGGATGCATCTATTACAAGCATCTTTGAGGGGGGATGGTTGGTGAAATAAAATACCTTGACAGATTAAATGGGGTCTGTCTACCAAGACAGAGATATCAGTGCTCCTGGAGGAACTTTTACCAGTAAGTCTATGCTGTGTCTGACTGACTGATAAACGGATCTTAACCACCCCTGAAAAGAGTGGAGACGCAGTCTTGCATGTGGAGACATGTAAAGTACAAGCTATCATGTGAGCCAGCTAGCTAAGACAAACTCTCATTGAGGTTTTGGCTGGGAATGGAGGTTTGTTCTAAAGAGGTTCTATGATTAATTATACAAAACCTCTGAGGAAGGAATGGTCTGGCTGATAGAGTTTATAGGGGCAATGTCAGATTCTAGTGATTGAGTACAGATGAGGGTGCCCTACATGAGTGAACCCTTGGGTATATACCCTACATGGCTCACTGCATGTCCAAGCATTGCCTCCCACATCTACACTGCTATTTGTAGCAGTGTAGTGTCTTGCTGCCTCCCTGCTGCCAGAGCCTTTCCCCACCACAGTGAAAGATTCTGTCAATAGGAAAAAGGTTCCTGTAGGAGACTTTCCCTGCTGCGTGCAGCTACACACTGCAGTTGGTGTGGACACAGCCTGCCTTTCAATGCGGTATGTAGCTACACGTACCCTACATGCCATCTTAAGCATAGGCAAGAGTAGACAAGGTCTTAGATCCCCACTGCTCCCCAGTCCATGTCTCTTTGCACTTATCTGATAGAGAGCAGCCACTGAGCCACAGGCAACTGGACCAAATCCACCTCCCCTGGCTAGCAAAAGCCACGTGGCATATGTGCTATTTGGAACAGAGCAGGCCATGGCAAAGTGGGGCTTCTTGTTGACCATAGGATGTATCAAATGGGGTGGGGAAGCAGCCAAGGGGGATGCAGGGGAACTGTATAAACCAAGAAGGCCCACATGTGAGTGAACAGAAGCTGCTGCACAGTGTTGCCAATCTCAGTGATTTCTTTTGAAATGTCAAAAATTTGTGCTTTTTGAAGTACGCTGTCATTTGGTAATTTTTGGGCGACTTTTCACATGTGATCAGCGAAAACTCGAGTTTTGAGGTTGGGAACACAAGAGAAGTGTCAGTCTGGAAAAAGAACAGTTGTAAGCAAGGTAAGGCGAGTTGTGCCTTGCTGCTTTAGGGAGCAGCCTGTTTTGGGGGTCTTGTTCTGAATTCTAAGAAATAAAGTAGTGTTACATTGCAACCTTCTAGCAACATAACGAGAGTATTCAGAGTATATTTTTTTTCTAGTTTCTCTGTGTGTATGATGTGAACATACCAGAATGCTGGGATTCTACTTATCAGAGTGCCTGACACTCTGCCGCTAAGTCACTAGGCAGGCAAATCTATTGCGTTTCAAACTATAATTATGCATTGCTGGTGTACCAATTACAGCTGGTAACCTCTAGTGAATTCTGGGTTTCCCTATAATCCTCTATTTTAAATGAAAAAGTTAAGAGTTTTCATAACTATACTATTATAGTAATATTTTAGGTTTTTGCTCTGGGCATTTTTGCATGTATTGTACAGTATGATTATCGATTTCTAATTAAAGTGGCGCAAGTAGGTGTCACTGTAGTAATGTACTAAGATCTGAGGATTAACATTTATTATTAATTCATTAATTTTATAAAAGGGCAACAGTTTTAAACAAACTATTGTAAAAGAACTCCACTTTTGTTTTCTTCAGCCATTTTCTGTAAAATGATAAAGATCTAGTTCTATTAGAGTAGCCAGCTCACTATCATTCTTTGTTGTTGGCAGTAACTGTCATCACTCCTCTTCAGCAGTTTGCCTTATTTGTTCTTCATGAAAAGGGGGGAAAAATGGCAGTGTGAGCAGCAGATTTGTTTAACCGGAACTACTGTGACGAATGGTTTGACCTTACATTTCACCATGCAGATCAGCTGCAGTTTCTGGAAAGACAATCAAAACACAATCTGCACCAGGCAAGTGCCAAAACATAAGATGATCTTGTGAATATTCCAGAATATGAGAAGAACTCTACCGCTATTCTATACCATCACAAAGACTATGGAAAAATAAACTCTGAAAGTTTTGACAACAGAACATGGCATTTTTCAGGGGGGTAGTAAGCAGCTGTGAAAGTTAACATGCTGAAACAATTTTTTCTAGCAGAGATGACAAATCCCCTATTACAACTAAATTCTAACCCACTCGAACATTATGGGTATGAAATTTGGAAGCAAACCCTACCTTACTGAGTTGTTTGTATTCTTCCCAAGTTTCTGTTGCAGTTCCTGTTACTGCTATTGGCACAGCCCTGAGCCAGAAGCATGTTGGCATATTATTACTTCTTATTCTTCTTCTTATGTGTTTTAGGGCATAGCCTAAGGTTCGCAATCACAGATTGAGACCTCATTGTTTTAGGCACTGTAGAAAAGCTTACTAAAAAGACAGTCCCTGCCCCAAAGCGTTTACAATCTAGGTTACAACCAAATACAATAAGAGAGAAACAAACAAAGTGGAGGATGATAGGTTTATATTTATGGATTTTATTTCATTTTGACTTAGAAGAAATTAAAAGGTGCCCATGGCTCTGAGTGATCTCCCAACTATTTACAATTACAAAAACATAATGCATTACAAGCAGCTCACACTTCTGCCAAGCAGAAACACATAAATACTAGCATCCCTGTATGTAGTCTGTACCTCATTCTCTCTACTTCTTCTCAAAGGCCAGGTGAAACAAATGAGCTCTGCAGTATGCCCTCAAAGTCAATAAATCTGGGCTAATCTGGATTTGGGAGTTTTGGATGAGGTAAAAGTACAGCAAGCACAGTTTATTACAATGAGTGTTAGGAACATCTAACTCCCCATTCTTTCCCACTACAGGGTAGAGAAGGCAAAAGAGGCAGAAAAGAGCCCCCTCTCCTCTCTCAGCCCCCAGTGAGGAAAAAAGGAAGACCATGATCTTGGGGATGGGGAAAAGAGTTCAGTCCCTTAGTGGAAGGGACGAAGGAGGGAAGTGAGGGAAGTCCAGTGCCTAAGGGTGGCTTAGAAGGGAGCCTCACATGAGAAATCCACCCCTGGCTCCTTCAGAGGCCCTCTCAATAAGACCCCCCACTAGAGACTCTGGCTAAACACATTTATAAATATTCTAGGGGCAACTTGGTGGCTTTTATCTCCTCCTTCCCTACCAACATCTTCAAGAACTGGTCCACTCCCCCAACTTCATTCTGGAGTGGGGAAGGTAGCCCCTGACTCCAATCCAAAGGAAAGAAGAATTTTAAAGAAAGACACCCTTTGTTCCTCCATCCTTCAGCTGCATATGCCTAGTTCATGCTGAGTGGATGGGATGGCTACATCACCTTTTATAGGCTTAGTCCAATTAAAAATATCTATTTATCAACCCCAAGTACAGATGTAGAGAAGCCTGCCTATTAGGAGAGGGGTTTTAGCAATGGAAAAGGTGGGAAAACATATAGTAAGGACTTTGCCAGCTTTACAAGAGGTCATTCACCACTTCACATCCCAGATCCTGACACCTACAGAGGCCGAGGGGCACTTTATTTACTGTGTACAGATTTAAGGAGGTCAATCGCCAGCCCACCAAACTGACAATGGTAAGTAAAATATTTCTACATGCAGCAACCACTCTGATAATCAGACCTCCTTCTCATAAGTCTTGGTGTTCATCTCGCTATTGGTGGGCAGCGCAAATAGAGATAAGAAACTTTGCTCCACCGAGGACAGTAGAATTTTTCTCTGGTGTACAGCAGATTGTGTTCTTGACAGTTATAAAGAAACTATCAGACCTTGACTGTCATGACCAGAACTGGTCTATTATCCATGGAAGGAGCAGCAATACTCTGAGACCTCAATGAATCATTGTGGTAGATACTGTGTTCTCTCTGGTACCCATTTCCTAAAATGAATGGGGTAGATACCTTAAAAAAAACCCTGATTCTCTGCATTCACCAGTTTTGGGAGTGGAGAATATACAATTGGAGCTAGATCTTGGCCAATAGAGGAGATTGGGTAAGAAGCAGAAGAGATACTTGGAATTCCTGGATAGGTATCATAGGTACTAGATCATAGCAGCATGTCTGTGTATAAGATCAGAATTCCTAGTAGGCTCCAATAAGAATTGTATTTTTGTTTCTGTGACCCCAGTTGTTTTTCATTATGACCATCTTGATCTTCTGTTAGCATTCTTCTGAGATGAGCTCTTGTGCCTGACAGAAGGATGAATACTCTCTGTACAAATCTCTGATAAAAAAAATTGGCCTGGAAGAGATAAATGAATTTCCTTCTTTCTTGAAGGGAATGTTATTGTTACCATGATCCTGGAGAGGGACCCTAGGAGCATATGTAAAATCAAATAATCAGAGCTGGGAAAAGAAAAAAGCTGCCATCCATCTGCAAAACATAAGAATTCTCTGAGGATGGTAAAATGGGAATGCTTTGCAGACAAACCTCCATTAGGAATTTATTTAGATGTTTCAGACAGCTCTGTTTATCCCTCAATTCTGTAAGTCTAGAAATAGGATGGGGAGTGGGTTGCAGTGGTCCATTCCGAAGTAGATGATGGATGATCCCATTCTGGTTGTGGACTTTCTATGAGTTACTGACACTGGGAATGTGACAAAGCTGTTCCTGAAATTCTTTCACAGCTCCATAGGGTCTCTCTTCTGGTCACTGTCCAGCGACCTCATTTTATCAAAACTATAGTTAGCCCTTTTGATCCCAAACTGAGAGAGCCTGGTGGTACCAACCAGCAGGTCTCACTCCAAAAAGGGCTGGTTGGGAGATGAGCAGATAGTGGTGCAGAAGGAAGGCCTGGCTGAGTTGTCAGCTGTTGCAGAGGGAGAAAAAAAAATGGAGGGAACCTTCAGGAGGTGGGGCATTCCCGTGCTGCATGTGACTGAGATCTGTATTTGCCCCTAAGCTGCAAGCAGGCTGAAATGCCCACAGTAAGGGATCTCTAGACACTAGCATGAAGAAGAATTGAAGTTAAATTGCAAGGGAAGTTATATCACACAGCCTTAACTCTTAAAAAGTTAATTAAATGAATGTCTAGAATTAGATGGAGTGTAGGATGTAAATTAATAGGGAAAAGGAGAGGAATAAAAATAGGTCACTGGACGCCTGGTGTACCTATCCCCCACAGTGCTTGGTCTGAAAAAGGTGCCTGTGGGGGTCTATCACCATCACCACTACACGTGCCCTTACATCTGCTCAGCAATTAATTCTGTCCCTCAATCCCCAAACTGATCTTGTCCCCACCAGTCCCCCCTCAATTCTGCCCCAATCTGTTCCCCACATCAGCTCTGCCCCCAGCAGCTCTTGGGGTTCTTCATCTCTCCCAGGCCTAGGGGAGTAGCTGCAATTTGGGGTCCACCTCCCCCTTCCGAGGCTGTGTGTTGCAGAGAGAGGGGAGAGTTGTCCCACTGCTCATAGAAGGAGAGCAGGGACGACGGAGCAGAGCCACCTTGAGCTGCTAGGTTCTTTCCGCCTCCCTACCTTCCAGTCAGAATGGTGTCAGCGGCTGAGGGGAGAGCACAGAGTTCTGACTGCTTCCTGCAGCAGCCATGATCAACTGCAGTTCTCCAGGAGCCAGGCTCATGGGAAAAGAAGCCAATCAGAGGGGATTTTGCCCCAGCCAATGGTAAAACTGCACTCCACAGCGACCCAATGAACTTTTTAGAAATTTAATTTCCTGGGTTTGCAGCCCATTGCACTTCAAGCACTTCCTATCTTCTAAGCACCCAAATAGAGTAGGATGAGAATATTTTACCTTGAATGTCGTCATTGAAAGTGCAGTACTTGTTACGATACTTATTCAGGAGGCGGAATGCATTGGCATTAGCAAAATCCTCAAACTGAATAAGGCAATTCATGCCATACCTAGAAATACAAAGGAAATGCAAATTTAAAATAGGAAACAATGCAATGTTGCACATATAAAATTGGAAGCCCTTGGAGTCAGATTTTGGATCAGAGTATAATAAAAACTATACAGAAAGTCATGAGCTTCTGTCCTATATTTTGTGTTATTGTACTCATACACGTTACTTGGAAGGAAGATTTTGGACTATTCACACACCTTGCCGGGTTCTAAATTAATTAACTGTTCAGGAAAAAAGGCCTAGGTTGCAGACATCTCAACAGGAACCTTTAGGGAATGTGTACCAGTAGTCAAGTAAAGGAAAAAATAGGACTCAGAGGGAATGGGATGGAAAACACTGAATTTATTTTAATACCATTATGCAAATCAACAGGATGCCCCCAGAATACTGTGCTCAGTTTTGATTACCCTGTGTCAAAGAGAAATGAGCAGATATTGAGGGAATTCAGACACAGGGAACAAAACGATTAGAAACAAAAAATAACTACAGAGGCATTGGCCATGACTCAGTAGTTAAAGTTGAGTTTAATTTTGTACTTAAAGCAGGGATGTAACCTCTTTGGTATGAATAAAAAAGCAGCATCTCTTATCCAAAGTTGCACTATCTACTGTTTGAGTATACAATGAATTTACAGTAAATTAACAAGTAAATAGTTAATTAGTTCATGTTAAAATTAATTAAAAATGCATCATTTCAGGAAGTTAACATCAGTTTCAGTCTTTTCTTTCTCGTGATTGATCTTAAGAATGGAATGACACAGACTCTTCAAGCATACCATATAGTTAAAATTAATTAAAATCTTCTGCATAGGTTACATTTGGAGAAATTAGGACGTAATTAAACTAAATTATTAATGATTGCTGTATCCATTTGATGTGATTATATAGGGCAGTTCAACAGCTCAGGTAATTCTAAAATAGGGCCAGTGTAACATCAGAGGTAACTCAGCCAATTACGATGCCAATTCTATAGTAGTGAATCAATATAAGGGAGACTGGACAGGTATCAAGATGGTAGATTACTTGGCTCAACTCTCACTGTTCTCTAATGGTTCTGTGCTTGCATGCCAGCTTGAGCAGTAGTGTTTGCAAGACTCTTAATAGATTGATGCCTTGACTCCATTATGCACCAAAGCAGCACTGCCAGGGAGCACAGTGGGAGCCTTTTAAAAATGCTAATCCGTCTTTTCGCATAGCATCAATCTCTATACATTTCCCTCTAATCCAATAGATCAATTGCATATTAAGGGCCAGATTCACCAGTTTATGTTAGCTGTTTTGTGCTTGTCTGGTACACTGATGAATTTGTCCTTCGAAGTTTTTTTTTAAAGCAATTTTAACATTGATACAATGTATCTTCAAATCATCAGAAATACTGCATGGTAGCATTCTCTTTGCATTTCTTGTTTAGAGATCATGTGTGATATTTTTAATACTTTTTTAAAACCAAGGAAATTGAGACAAAACAATCAAAACAAAACAACCTGCCCCACACACAAATTAAGATGGAATTAAGGCTGAGAATACAATTAGTAACTTAAGTGTAAACAAAAACACCGTAGGTATAGGAAAACACCAAGAGCTACAAGCATAGGAATTTCAGACTTAAGGCTAACACTAACTTCCCCCCCATCCCCATTTTCAATGGTATGGAAATGCACAGCTAAGACACTTAAACAACCTTAACTCTACCTGTAATAACAAGAGGGGAAAGATATGTTAAAAAATCTGTCTTTAAAATCAGTTTAATCTAATTTGCAATCATACACACTATAAAGCCCTAATCAAAGATATGATTATTGAATGGTATTGTTGGAGACCCCAGGGCATGGCCACTAGTTAAGTTGAGGGGATGGAAGGCCATAAGGGTCGAGGAGGTCTCCCTGCTGAAGGCCTAAGGGCTTCTTCTCAACCCCCCCTTAATAGAATTCAGGCCTGGCTGGTTTGAGTAAGCTCGTTTGCTCTTAAAACAATGTTGCAGCCGCAGAAAATGCCTCATAGTGTAAGGTTTGCTGATCCAAGTTAATGGAGAGACAGCTACAAGGCCAGACAGGATGTGCTGGTTGTTTAAGTTGCTAGGAATGCTTGTTAGAGGTTGCAGGAAATAAACATTGTTTCAGAGTAACAGCCGTGTTAGTCTGTATTCGCAAAAAGAAAAGGAGTACTTGTGGCACCTTAGAGACTAACCAATTTATTTGAGCATAAGCTTTCGTGATCTACAGCTCACTTCATCACTTCAATTTATTTGAGCATAAGAGTGAAGTGATGAAGTGAGCTGTAGATCACAAAAGCTTATGCTCAAATAAATTGGTTAGTCTCTAAGGTGCCACAAGTACTCCTTTTCTTTTTGCGAATACAGACTAACACGGCTGTTACTCTAAAACCTGTCATTATGCAAGGCACTGCATTTAGCCATATGGAGTGGAAATCTATCAACTGCATGAAAAAACTTAAACATTGTTGTAACCCATATAAGGAAGGCAGAGTATTTGTGTAAAGTTTTGATTGGCTAATGTGTAGTGCGGTAGCATTAAGGAATATAAGTGTGTGTAATGACCTGCTCTGATGTGCAGGATTTGAGATTCTATTCTCCCTGTACCTTGTTTGCACTTGCAAATAAACTTTTCTGCTTCTCCACCCCATTGTGATTATTGAGTGAAGCACGCCAGGTAATGAACCCCTGCTGTTGTTTTGCCTCTGGGCACTGAGTACTATGCCACTATCTACAATGAACAACAGCAAGGCAAAATCTCAGATCCCCTGTTCAAAAGCACATAACCCAACTGCCTGAGCTAAATAAGAATCTTCTTTAGTTGTGAGCAGTATAGACCCAAGATATACAGTTCTGATAGAAGAGCAGTTCTGATTCCATCCAGAAAAGGTAAGTGTACACATACACAGTCGCCTGTTCATTACAATATTTAACTCAAGTCTAAAGTGTATATTAGTGCAATTTTCCTTTAAAACTCAGGTGTACTAGGCAAACTACATTGAGCAAAACCATAAGATAAAAACAAAAGCAAACAATTGTTGTGACCATATTTATCTCTATGGAAAATACACATTTACAGCCATATTACAATTAGCCAGAACAGAAAGGACTCCATTGACAATAATCCCTGCTGAACATATATCTTCAGATTTTATGGGAAATGCTGGCACTATTTGAAACATTAATTAGAGGCCAATGGTTAAAAAGGAAATCTGTTGGTCAGTAATTCGGTATAGTAAATCATGACTGACTCCAAACAACCACTTCACTATCACCAAGAGGGCCTAGTGGTTGGATGAGATCAGCTGTTGGATGAAGAACAGCTGGTTGATGCTGAACCAGAAGGACAGAGGTAATGCTGGTGAACAGAGGAAAGTACTTTGAAGAACTTGCAGCCATGATGCAGTGTCCATTAGTTGAAGATACACAATCATGACTAGTCAATTCAGTCAGTAGTCCAGTAGGACTCTTGGATTTCTTGCTGATGCTGAGCTCTCACACATCATCATCTGCAAACAACACTTTTTACCATCCCTGCTTGACTAGGAAATGCCATTCCATCCTGGCAGATGAAGACCTGGCTTCAGTTATTCATGCCTTCATCATCTCTCAGCTGGATTACAGCAATGCAATATACCTCGGCATGAAGGCTTCAGAACTTAGGAAACTCCAACCAGTTCAGAACTACCATCCTCAGCAACAAAGGCTACTGCAAACATATTAAACCTGTCCTCTGCTCTCTACAATGGCTTCCCATAGACTCAAATTCAAAGCCTCAGTCCTTATCTTCAATGCGCTGCCTGGCCTGGGCGTAGGATATCTAAAGACTATCTAAAGCTTTGGGATGAAGACCAGGGTTGACAACTGCGTTCTTTTGGCAAAATGAAAAACTCAATAAGAGTAAAGCTTGTCTGTACAGAAGACAGAATTTTTTTAGGGGGTGGTCAAACTGTATGATGAATTTCCCAGAAACGAAGGACCACCACAAACCTCACCATCTTCTGCTCCAAATGCAAGATGTATTTATTTAACCTTGCCTTTTCTTACATAAACACACAGCAACAGGTATATTTATATATTTTTTAAAACCAAAACCTATCAGAACAAGATATTCCACACTGTACACGGTTCTTTGTCTAGGAACAGAATGAGAACCCAAACGTGTGATAGATGTGTAGTCACATTGATTTATGCACTACTGGAAGGTACTCAGATACTCCATGATGAGCACAGTATAAAAAATTTCTATATATACACATATATATATATATATATATACATACACATAGAGAGAGAGAGAGAGAGAGAGAGAGACCTCTTCAATGGAAGAACCCTGGCAAAGCATTCAGTATATCTATAGGTTTCAGAGTAGCAGCTGTGTTAGTCCATATTCGCAAAAAGAAAAGGAGTACTTGTGGCACCGTAGAGACTAACAAATTTATTTGAGCATAAGCTTTCATGAGCTACAGCAAGTGAGCTGTAGCTCATGAAAGCTTATGCTCAAATAAATTTGTTAGTCTCTACGGTGCCACAAGTACTCCTTTTCTTTTTGAGTATATCTATAGTACCTCAAAAATAAAGTTTTCATTGTAGAATGGTTTCTGATTGATTGCATGTTCATTTTTTCAATTTTTTTTTTAGTGTTGTCAATGAATTATGGTCACCCAGGAATCTGACTGGTACAGATTCCATTTATTCTAACAAGCGATATAATCAATGGAGACTTTAGATGTAATATACTTTATACCAAGAAGATCAGACTAAGACTTTAGTTAGAATAATTTACCATTACCACTGACATCAAAATATTTTGTTATATGCTAACAAACATTCATGTCAATATTTTTCTCTACTCATATGCTTGTTTTAAAATAGCTATGCAACAATAGTTCTGTAGTTAAAGCACTGGGATTTGCTGGGTCCTAAACTTTGCTCTGCCACTAACGCCTTGTGTAACCTTTGCAAGCTACTGATCCTCACTTGTAAAACAGAGATTAAATCCATTAATGTTTATGAGGTGCTTGAACAATATGGTGATTTAGGCCATTGAATATCCTACAATCAAATGATAACTATGTATTTTATTAAAAATTAGAGATGGGCCAAAGCTGCATGACTCGGATCCAGATCCAAAACTTCCCCAAATGTCAGTGTTACTCAGACCTAGGCTTTTGGCTCAGGTCCTTATAAAGTTGTGTGATAGCCATGAAACTTCGATATACATGCAAACTTTCCCAAAAGGTGAAGATGCTCAGCGTCAGGGTTTAGGTTTGAATGAAAAATTCTAAAAAAATCAAATACATTGTAAATTTTGGCAAGTCCTTTGGCAAGCCTTTAGCGATTTCTTCAGTGTTTGAAATTCCATGAGAGTCTGGAATAAAAGAAATAAACTAATGAATTGCTCAGAGGTTCTCTTTTTATGGTGCTGTATTGGCTCACTAGCTACCTGATCCTGCCCCTTCTGAAGTCAAAAATAAAACTCTGGGAGACTGAAAATGTAATCTTAGTCTGTTTTAGTTACTCAACTATTTTTTCAGTGTTACAATTCAGCGCTCCCATTGTGACTGTTCTATGGTCTATCAAAGAGCAATCTCAAGTTACTTTTCATTTTATACTCATTTAAAAAAGATGAACCTAGATTTGAGACAGATGATCTAATTGAGATTCTTTTTCTTTTCAAAATTTTCAGGTCTTGTTTAGAGACTTGGCACTGTGACACTTCTTTTTTGAATACTGAACAGACTGATTGGTCAAGTGTCTGCATAGCCTATATCAGAAATAAAAACAGTGAATCAAAAGAAATCCTGTCTTCCCTCTGGACATGGTAAATGGCTTTATTCTTCATGATACTTTCTCAGCTTCTAAAGGTTTGTATTGTACATTGGCCCCTTAATATACTGAGAGATCCCAAGTAAGTGATCCCATATTCTTATAAGCTTATATTCTTATTAGCGGTTAAAGTAGAACACCACGGGTACTTAATTAAATAATTTCTATCTTAAACAGGGACAGGAGTCCTGTTATGAAAAGATATTTATAAAACACAGTATATAGTAAATCTTTCTATCAAGCTTAAGCAATTAGGATCTGTGCTTGTTATATGTATGTTGTGTTGTTTCTTGAAAAGCACACTCTTTGAACAATTAAAAATCATCAATAGAATAATAGAAGTTCTTCCTTTTCTTTGCTAGTCAATAATTTTACTTTGAATGCTTGAAAAATGCTAGAAAAGCTCAGCTTTGAGGTTTTCACTCCATGAATACATGATATAACACTGATTCAAAAAAGTCAAATTTTTTTGTAAGAGTTCTGTAAGAGTTGTTTAAAGAAAATATAAATATTTGGCTGCACTTCAGTAGTGTGTGGGTTAAAATGAAATGTCAGAATGAAAGGTGCTACATTATAAACATGATTCTTAATAATTACTATTAATGGGATCACATCTCCCAAAAAGCTTGAACTGAATTTCTAAATTTGTGCATGAAATATTTTTGTGGGCTAACATTCATATTTATGCCTACAAATGGAAACTGCATGTGGGAAGCAGGTACTTAGAGGTTTCCATTTACTTTCACAAATCACTCTCTGCACTTACTATAGCAATATCAAGACAGCATTTTGAAATTTGGTCCATAATAGTTAGAGTTTTCGTTTAAATAAGTTTACTACATGACAAGAATAAGCACAGTGCAAATGTTCACCGCAAAGATATAACTCCTCTACTCCCAAACAAGGATGGGTAATGGAAACACTACAGTCCATTAGCCGGGGGGGAGGCGGAGGGAATAAGGGGCTTTTTAGTGATAATTTTAGATGAAATACTTTGTATTAATGTTTCAATTTTATTTACATTTTTGGGTCTAACAGAATGTTTCTTAATTCTTCTATAATAAGGCCTCAATTGAACGAGGTACTTAAGTATGTGAGAATTCCCACTGAAAGCAATAGCACTGTTCATGAACTTAAAGTGCATACGTTCCTTGTTGAATTAAGGGCCAAGTGATTTATAGCAACTAAAAATCCTTTTCAGAAAGGAATACCATAATACATTTTCCCAGATCCTAAAAATGTCAGATGGGTTTAGCAGTTCAGAACAAGAAATCCTAATTAATTTGGTAATACTTGTGTTGGTTTTAAACTCTTCTCTTTAAATATAAATGACGCATTTGGATAGTGCAATTAGTCTGAAGCCTGGGGCAGCACATCTGCTCTTTCGAGCAGCTACTTATGGTATAATGAACAGACGGAAACATCTGAACTCCCACGGCTGATAGCTTTCACCCTGACTGTTAAAACCCAGCACATAATGATTTGTTGGAAGCATCAAACAGAAGTTTTGTGAAGGAAATTCTTCAGGTATTACACAAATTATGGAGTATATTTAATATTTGATGCTCTTAGGAAACACTTCAACTTAAATAACAGAACTTTGTGGTGGATTTTTTTTTTACTGCATCAAAATGTCAAAACATCCTATTTATTTGCAACACAAATTACATTTTGAAATAAAAAGAGTGTTGTCTAATGGTTAGACCAGATAAATGGAAGAAGTAAACCTCAGCTCTACTTCCACCACTGTCTTAGCCTCTATTTCTGTAATGCTGTCTGACAAAAAATTCACAGCAACCTCTCTGTATTCAGTTTTCCCATGTGTAAAATAGGAATGATAAAAACTAATCACTTTTGTAGTATGTGATGAAATCCACTGATATAAATGTGAAGTATAGTACTTATTTGATACAACATTCCATTCACAGTTCCAGTTTAACTTAAACTAGACACTTGAATAAGAACCAAATGGTCTGTCTCAATAATGGGATTTGTTAAAAATGAAGTTTTAAGTAAAGCAGGTTTGTTTTTCAGAATTTCAGTGCCAGAAGTATTTGCATTAACTTAATATCTTTTTGAACTAATTTAGACCATCCATACTATAGTTATGATGAAAGAGCTATATTGGACAAAATAATCACATTAGACAAGCACAAAATGGAGGGATAAACAACCAAGACTACCTAGAAAAAAATTACTAGACGTAGTTTGGCTACCTATTATATGTATTTTACTAGAGTCTTTTCTCTCCCTAGAAAAAGACAAGGACAATTTGTTTTGCAAGGTCATCTGTCTCTGTTACCTTGGAATTCTGTGATTTCATCAGTTCTACAATGGGCCTCACGTAGGCCCTGATCCTAGACGGTGCTGAGCGCTTTCAACTTACACTGAGTATGTCTAATACTGTACCTAACACATGCTTCCTCGTCTGAGCTGCTGCCTGCGCTACTCCCGGCTACACTGCTATTGTGATCTAGTAGGGTTGCCAACTTCCTAATCACAGAAAACCCGAACACCCTTGCCCCACCCGTCCTTCAAGGCTCTGCTCCTGCCCCACCTTTCCTCTGAGGCCCCACTCTTTCTCTCTGTTGCTCGCTCTCCCCCACCCTTGCTCACTTACTTATTTTCACCAGGGTGGGGTGAGGGAGACAGCCGGTGAGGGCTCTGGCTGGGGATGAGGAGTTTGGGGTACAGGAGGGGGTTCTGGGCTGGGGGAGTGAGGGCCGGGGCTCCGGGCTGGTGCAGGGGGTTTGGGTGTAGGCTCTGTCTGGGGGTGCAGGCTTTGGGGTGGGGCCATGGATGACAGATTTGTGGTGTAGGAGGGGGCTCCAGGCTGGGGCCAAGGGGGTTGGGCATGGGAGGGGATGAGGGGTGCAGGCGGAGCTTACCTCAGTTTCCTAGAAAGAGGGGGCAGGGGCCTCCGCATTCTGCCCCCACATGCAGGCACCACCCCCACAACTCCCATTGGCCTCGGTTCCCGGGCGGGGGGTAGTACGTGGAGCCCCTGTGGCCACCCCCAAGCCAGAGGGACATACTGGATGCTTCCCAGGAGCCATGCAGACCTGAGCAGGGAGCCTGTCTTAGCTCCGCTGTGCCGCCAGCTGGACTTTTAATGGCCTGGTCAGCACCGCTGACAGGGTTCCTTTTTGACTAGGTGTTCCGGTCGAAAACCAGATACCTGGCAACCCTATTGAGAAGAGCTAGCACATGTCTGTCTATCCTAGCTAGGAAGCATGCTCCCAGCTGCATTGTAGACATACCCACTGAGTCAAAGTCAAATTAAATTGAAGGTGCCCAGCACTTTGCAGGATTAGGCCCTAAGAGTAGATTGTTGCACTGGTAAGTATTTCCACAGCAGTTCCACAGTGATCTTTGCTAAATGTTAATGGTCACTTCAATTGAGTATGAAACTTCAGCCTGAAGAATTTAAAACTACTGCATTGCTGTAGAAATACTTAACACATTTCCTTCAAGAAGGATTTACTTCAAAGGAGAATTGTTAAATCAGACAAAATCTTGAGGTTGCAGGAAGAAGGGGGGGGTAGGAGAATGCTGTATTTAAGACTATCCTTTTCATAAGGAAGAAAATTCCAGTGGTCACATGATAGCTTCTAGTTTTTTGTAAAATCCCCCCATACTCGCAGAACAGACTTTGTTTGTTATTAGAATAATAATAGTATCCAACGTATTATTTAGCCCTTCATTCAGGATGATTCCAAAGTGCTTTATAAATTATATATGGTGCATAAAGGAATCAATCCACCCACCTCCTGGGATGAAACACAGCAGCTGTTTAATAAGACAAGTTTAGGACAGGGAATAATGAATACCTTATCCAAATGCATTTTCAGGAAAATTTTAGGTAAACAGTATGCAATTAAGCAAAGTGAAATTTCATTTGGACATCTGGGCTAACTCTGTGAACCCTTATTCTTGTGACAAGGGTCGTGACGTCGTTACCAGGTATATGGATTTAAATTTTATGTCTCATTCAAAAGACAAATGTGACTGAGTCTCCTGCCTTACACCTTGCATAATTATTTACAGCTTGTAAAACACTATCATATCAGATTTCACCACTCATTAGCATCAGTGATAGCATTTTGCACCCGCTTTACACTTTGGATAGTCATTTATACCTTTGCAATGGGTAAAGCAGTGGAGAATCAGACCCACCATCTCCAACACCATTGTAACTCCTACCATTACATTGTTGTTCAGTCTTGACTCATGAAAGTGCCATCTACTGAAACATCTAAACCACTTCCTCCAGGAGCAAAAGGGCTTGTCCACACAGTAAGCTAAGGTGTGAATTTAAAGCTCACTAGCTTCTCCCCACTAACTCCTTGTGTGGGCACACTAACTGCACACTAAGAGTGCCCTCAATTTAGCTTAGCAAACTTTCAAAGTACATTAAGCAAATGCATACAAAAGCACTATTAAGTCTGGTCTACACTACAAATTTAGGTCTATGTAAGCTGCCTTGCATCAACTTAGTTGTACATGGGCCTACACTTAAAGTTTTCTCCCACTGACGTAAATGCCCCATTTTGATGACATAGTAAAACCACCTCCCCAAGTGGAGCTGAACCATGGTTGAGGCACGTAGGTCTACACAACGCGACTGTAGACATTGCTTTACCCATGTTGACCCTTACAGTACTCCAGCTGCTATCCCACAATGACCGACACTAACTGCTTTGGTCACAATTATTAACTCCACTGCCCAGGAGTCACAGACTAGAAGCCCCCGCTTTTAAAACCTCACAAATTTTTGAAATGCCTTTTCCTGATTGTACAGCTGAGTGAGCGCACACAGTCCCTCTCCATTGTTGTGTGCAACTGCCCAGCTGACCATGCTGGCTACGTACTCCAGACACGCTCCTGCTTGGAGTAGACAGGAGATATAATCTTCTGGGCCTCTGGGGGGGAAGAGGCTATGCAGGCACAGCTCTGGATCAGTTATAGAAACATTGACACCTATGAGCAGATTGTTCAGGGAATGCAGGAGAACAGGTATGACCAGGACCAGCAGCAGTGTTGCTTGAAAGTCAAGGAACTATGGCAGACACACCAGAAGGTCAACAATCAATCGTAACCGAAGACCTGCAAAGAACTGCATGCTCTCCTTGGTGGAGATCTGACCACAACCGTGCATGTCACTGTGGGTATGTCTCAGAAGCCCCAGTCATAGGCCCCTGCCTTGAACAGCAAAGAGGAGGAGGTGGACAAGGAAGAAGAGGAAGAAGAGTATGGGAGACTGTCAATCAACGGGTCCTGCTGTGCTGCGAGCCACAACCTGTTTTTGGCTCCACTGCAGTGCAGCCAGTCCCTGCAGTCAAGCATGGGCAAACCTGAAGCAGGAGAAAGAACTGCCAGGAAGTAAATAAATTTCCCATTACTGTTATGACTCCCCCAACTCATCAGGACACGGCTAATTTTCATGAATTTACTCATACTAGAAGAAGTAGAGGAACAACTCATCGTTCCCCCATAGAGTTAGGCAGGGGGAAGGGGCGTGTGGAGTAGGTTGTTTTTTTTTTTTATGTACACAAGGATGTCTCTTGAATCCCCCTGAGAGATCACAATGAAAATCCCATGGAGATACACTGCCACCCTTTCCCAAAGGTTTCTAGGGATGGCAGCCTTATTTCTTCTTCTGCTGTAGGACACTTTCCCATGCCATTTGGCGATAACTTCGGCAGGTTCTATTACCTTAAACAGGCTGGTGGTATATGGGCCTAAGCGACTTTGGCATGCCAACAGCAGTTGTGCTCTCTCTGCCTGTGTTATCCTCAAGAGTGAGGTATCAGCTAAAATCACCAACAGGTGGAAAATGGTGCCACTATTCAGTGCTAGTGCCCTATACTCATAGTTTCATGCAACCAAGCAATTGCCTCCTTGTTTCCCTCACTCTGGGAGGGTCATACTCACCATGGCTGGTCCTCTGAGTGGTGCCGTGCACAAGCTTTCTGAAGCAGAAGGGCCAATAAGCTTGGTTTTAACACTATAGGGGAGCAAGGGAAAGGGGGATTTCTGAAACTTAAGCTTTTCTTGCTATACATACTATACTGACAACAGCACCTCTCTGTGTTTTATCTGTAGGGACAGCCATTTTGGTCTTGAGGTCTACCCTCCACACCAGTGAAAAGACTGATCCAGATAAGGAGAAAAAGAGGATGCAGGAAGACATGTTCTGCAAAATCCTGCAAACCAGAGCTACATCAGACCTTGAACAGAGGGCCTGGAGGGTGAGTACTGAGACTGTATGGAGAAGGAAAGAGCAGAGAGGAAAAAGGCCCAGGAGTCCCATCAGGAAAAGGAGAGGGAGATGTACCAGGACATAATGGAGCTTCTCTGTCAGAAAATGCAGATGCTGCTGATTCTTGTGGACTTTCAGGTTCAATAATACTGGGCTTGACTACCACTGTAGTTGGTGGAGAACTGTAGTATAGTGCCTCTCTACATTCCCCGTCCTCTCCCCCAGCATTCCCCATGGCTTCAAGGCCTGTACGCCTGCCTCTACCACTCCACACTGGGGGAAAGCATGGACAACCACAGCTTCATATACACTGACCTGTGAGAGGCATAGTTGATGTATGTGTAGCTACAATGGACATCAATGTTCCTTTCCCTTGTTTATCTGCTAAGGTTCTCAATTTTTTTGAAGTTATAATGTATTTGCTATTATGTTCTTCAGATGGTTTGTTAGGTACTGTTTTCATAACTGAATAAACCTCTTATGTTTGAAAGGGATTCATCTTTATTCGTTTGCAACACAAGATGTATAATGCTGCTAGTAGTGAAAGTAATAGTCTTCGTGTACACTCATATCCAGAGGATCAGTGGCAAACAGTGTAGTGATCATAAATGCACAGCAAAGCCCCCGACAATCAGAATCAATAAGAGATGTGCAGCAAGCACCACACAATTCCTAACAGGCCCCCCAGACGGCAGCACCAGGTTGAGCAGAGTACATCACAGCACATTACTGTGACTCATGGTAAAGTGCTCTTTCAAAGCGTCCCTAAGATGTTCAGTTCATTATTGAGCTCGTCTGTATCTGGCTGGTCAATCTCAGGAGACTATCCCTCCACCTCTGCCATGCACTCCCTCCTGCAAGTTCTTCTTTGCTTCACAAAAATTATGCAGGACATAGGCATCTATAACCACTGGCATATTTTTCACACTGAGATCCAATCTGGTGAGCAAACACCAGTACCCTTTCAGTCTACCAAAAGCCCCTGCTGAGCCTGCTGTTGAATCTTTCTTTGGTGCTAGAGACTAGTGCCCTATCAACACTTTTCAAAGATCACTACCTCTGGTGCAAGCCACCCTTGGAGCTGGTATAGCTGGCCATGGGATGACCATCCCAGCAGAGTGGCATCTCAGCCACCCTACAGGTTTGTACTCCCACCACCTGCCAGCAAAGGGCACATGGCCAGGGCTTCCCTTTGCCCCCTGGCTAATATCACACTGGGGTCATTGGCAGCCAGCATATATCAGAGGAATGCTAATGTATGCCCGAGGAACAGCATAGCACATGGCCATCACGGAACTGAGGGAGCACACAGGAGACAAAGTTATTTTTCAAAGTTACTTCTGCAACCTCCTCAGTCACAGCCAAGAATCTGGACCAATGAAAGAATTATAAACACATCAAAACATTTAATTGTATTGGATAGGAATTAGACTTGGGTTGAGATCTAGGTGGAAATATAATAGGGGCAATTGGACAAGAGTTTAAAACAATTGTGTCACATCCTTTGTCTGGGACCCATTTAGATTTTAAGCCCTTTGGAGCAAAGACTTGTCTTGTCTGTAAAGTGCCTAGCACATTTTTAGGCACCATATAAATAACAGTTACAGGAAAAAATAGCAATACATAAAACAACCTGGCAACATCACTCAAATGATCTTTTGTATTTTGGACAAAAACAGAACTGCCTATTATTATTATTACTACAATTTTTACAGTGAGCTGTGCAAGGGATTCTTCAGACAAAAGGAGACATGGGGTAACATTCTGGCCCCTCTGAAGTCAATGGCAAAACTCCCACTGACTTCAGTGGGGCCAGGACTTCACCCAAGCTCACAAATTGGACATAATACACAAAAAAGAGCAGCAGAAAATTATGTGGTTAGCCTTATGCCTGGTGCATATCCGGTTTATGCCATATTTTTAATGTGGTTGTTTGTTTGTTTTTTAAACACCAGAGCTAGGCGGGAAACTGTTTTTCCATCGGGGAAAATATCCATGATTTTAAAAAAAAGTTTCCCATCCCAAATTGGCATGAAAAATCAAAACCTCAAAAATGTTTGTGAACTACCAAACTGAAAACATTTTCAATTCAGGTCAGTTGAAAACTTTGTGTGTCAATTTTTGAGCATTTCATTTTGATTTTGACAATTTTTATTCTTTAATTTATTTTAAAAAAATATAATTAGATTAAATTTCAAAATGAAAAGTAAGCATAGTCCCAAGACCAAGGGAGTGCAGTACTGGATGGTGTCACACGAGACCAGAA
Organism: Lepidochelys kempii; assembly: GCF_965140285.1. Lineage (NCBI taxonomy): Eukaryota > Metazoa > Chordata > Testudines > Cheloniidae > Lepidochelys > Lepidochelys kempii. The sequence continues at coordinate 65,734,318 of NC_136382.1, forward strand.
TGTGGAAGGGCTATAGGTAGATAGAAACAGGGGAAGCACTGGTGGTCTTCCTGATGATTGTACCATCTGTCTGTCCCACCAAACAGTAATTCTGGCTACAGTTGGCACTGAAAACTGCAGAACCCCAACAACACTGAGTGCCTGACTATTTTGCAGCAAAGGTGAAACCAAAATCGAGAGGCAAAGGAGGTCCCTGGCCACCACGTACGCCTCAGGCATAATCAGTACCAGGAGGATGGGATGCACCAAGGTGCGCACCAAAGACGAAGTTAGTACTTCAGAAGGTCTTGTAATGGAGTGTCTTGGTGATCCCAAAGGCTGTGCTGATGTCAATGGCTCTACATTGCTAGAAGAAGTATGCAGCACTGGGAGCTGGTGCTCTAACCTTGGTATCCACCTTTCTTCCATGAGACTCCATTGGAGACCTAGCCCTTGTGGATGAAGAGGGCTTCTCTTGTTATTTGCGTGGTACTAGAAAGGAGAACGGTGTCATCTCTCTGGCTCCCTTTAATGAAGGGATACCACCAAGTCTGGCAGCACATTACTGGACAGACTAGATTCTGAACCACCATATACTGAGCCACTGGATTCCAAGATGGGGGTCACAGAACAGCTTCCATAAAGATGTGTTGAAGCCTTACCCCACCTAGATTTCAGTCCAAGTTTAACTTTAACCCCTACAGATAGGGCACCTGTGCCTAACGTGTTCTTCTCCCAAACTTTTAAAACAATGCAAGTGAGGGTCACTGACTGGCATAGACTTCTTGCAGTCAGAACAGCCGCTAAACCTCAAGGACTTAGATATGTCCTGGTTCTGAGCTGAAAAGGCAACAAACAAAAGAACAATAAATAATTTATCAAAAACAAATACACAATTTTTAGGAAAGAATATGATAATCAAGGTGGGCCATTTCCAGCAAAAATCCAGGTTCTCACCCCCCCCCTTTTTTTTTCCCCCCAAAAACCACACACACAAACTCACTCTCCTGCTGGTAATAGCTTATCCAAAGTGACCACTCTCCTTACAATGTGTATGAAAATCAAGGTGGGCCATTTCTAGCACAAATCCGGGGGGGGGGGGGTGAGAAAACCTGGATTTGTGCTGGAAATGGCCCACCTTGATTATCATACACATTGTAAGGAGAGTGATCACTTTAGATAAGCTATTACCAGCAGGAGAGTGGGGTGGGAGGAGGTATTGTTTCATGGTCTCTGTGTATATAATGTCTTCTGCAGTTTCCACAGTATGCATCTGATGAAGTGAGCTGTAGCTCATGAAAGCTTATGCTCAAATAAATTGGTTAGTCTCTAAGGTGCCACAAGTACTCCTTTTCTTTTTGTAATTTTAAATTGTAAATACTCAGCAGTTTTTACTTTATTCAGCACTTAAAAATGAGAAAACGTCTCAAGAGCAAAGTTTAATTGCTCTTCAGCAACAACACAGGAAAAAGAATACTTCAAGCACATATTTTTGTAACTTAAGAGTACTCAGGCAATATATATACAGAAAAGTATATCCATAACCTTTGCCTATCCATAAATAAAAGCTTCTCACCCTGTGACTGATGATGTACTGTGCTGTAGGTCTTCCTGAAAGAAATGCCAGCAATTATGTTCCCCAAGTATTGCCTATAGACATACCCATTTCTGGGATGTGAGCATCGCAGTACACAAACATGTGCTCCATTGTACATCTGAATGTACAGATGGAGGATATGTGAAGAAAAACAGCCCTCACATCCCTTCAAATCTTAAGATCACTGAAGCAGTAACATAGGAACCTGGATTGTCCTTCTCATGATCTTGTCAGCTATTTTTACCCTATGCTTTGCGTCTAACTTTTATAGTCAGATGTCAGGATAACCAGTAATAGGAGTTTTAAAGCTAGTTTCCATACTATTTTGTGGATTAGGCCTATTGTCCATCAAGGCTGATTTAAACATTAACATATATTATTGCCAACTGGTTCCTAATGTCAAAGTGATTTGTTGGCATGACAGGCAGTCTGTCTTCTAGTGTTGCACTTCTTTGTGAAGCTAGAATGACAGCCTCTGATCAATATGTGTGGTGCCTGAAGGCCTGGCTGAGGAACATCTACCAAATAGGTGCATGGTTTGAATAGTCTTCACTCCCAGAGGCTGCCAAGATTTAGGTTCAAGCATTCCTCTTGGTTGAATGTTGAAGGATCAAGTCTGAGAGTCTTGCATTGTTTGCCTCATGATTCCTCAATGCAAAGTCAAAGATTGGAACTGAGAAACAATTGGATACCAGGCCCTTTTAGGAAGCTCAGGAAAAAACAGTTACCAGTTTCGTTCTTTGAGACGTGTTGCTCATGTCCATTCCATTGTAGGTGGCTCCCAAGCAGTGCCACTGGAGGCAGGTAGGAGTTCATGGATGTGTCTATTTCAACACAGCTCTGACAAATCCATCTCTGGCCTGCTGGGTAATGGCGTAATGTGTCATGAATGTGCAGGGGTGAAAGTAACTTAAAGGACTTACCGGCATGCCAGAGTCCTGAGCAGAGGGTGAGGGGACCTCAACCAGAAGAGGCAGGGCTTTTAGAGCCCCAGGCCCTTTAAAAAAAGTTGAGATTTAAAGGGCCCGGGGCTCCGGCTGCAGTAGAGGAGGCTGGGAGTCCCAGGCCCTTTAAATCACTGCCAGAGCTACTAGCTACGCAGGCAGCTAGAAGTCCCAGGGCTCGGGGGTCATTTAAAAAGGGCCCAGGGCTCTGGCCGCCGCTACCACAGCGGAGCCCCAGGCCCTTTAATTTGCCACCTGAGCCCCGCTGCCGGAGCCCCGGGGTAGCAGCGGCGGCTGAGGGCTCCGGTGGTGATTTAAAGGGCCAGGGGCTCCTGGCCACTGTTACCCACATCAGAGCATCGGGCCCTTTAAATTGTTGAAGGAGCCTTTGGGGCTCCCAGCCACCGCTGCTACCTGGGAATCCTCCCCAGGGTTCGGACGGCGATTTAAAGGGCCTAGGGCAGTAGCAGTGGCTGGAGCTCCAGGCCCTTTAAATCGCCGTCCCAGCCCCGCTGCCAGAGCCCCTGGGGTAGTGGCGGTGGCTGGGGTCTCCGGTGGTGATTTAAAGAGCCCAGAGCTCACTACCGCAGGGGAGCCACAGGCCCTTTAAATTGCCGACGGAGCCTTGGGGGAGCCTTGGGGGAGCTACCCTGGAGCTCTGGGCTCTGGCGTAGATTTAAAGGGCCCGGGGCTCCGCTGTGGTAGCAGCAGCTGGGAGCCCCGGCCCTTTAAATCACCACCGGAGCCCTGCTGCCGGAGACCTGGAGTAGTGGCAGCAGGGCTCCTGCAGTGATTTAAGGGACCAGGGGCTCCCAGCTGCCTCTACTGCAGCGGAGTCCTGGTCCCTTTAAATTGCTGACGGGGCCTCAGGGCTCCCGGCTGCCTCTGCTACCTGGGAGCTCCGGCAGCGGGGCTGCTGTGGCAATTTAAAGGGCCCGGGGCTCCAGCCGCTGCCAGAAGCCCCAGGCCCTTTAAATCACCTCCTGGGGAAGCCAGGCTGGTACAGCGCATCAGCTCTTGCCAGTACGCCATACTGGACCAGCTTACTTTCACCTCTGTGAACGTGTGTACTGATGACCACGTAGCGGCCCTGCAGATGTCCTGGATGGGGACGTGCGCTAGGAAGGCTGCCAAGGACACTTGTGTTCTGATTGAGTGGGCCTTTAGTATAGGTGTTTGCTCGGTCTGCGCCCACTCATAACAGGTCCGGATGCACAATGTAATCCAGTTAGAGATTCTCTGCGAGGATACCGGTAGGCTTTCATCCTGTCAGCTGTTGCAATAAAGAGTTGGGTTGACCTGTGGAAGGCCTTGTTGTGCTCCAGGTAGAAGGCCAGGGAGCATTGGATATCCAAGGTGTGCAGCCTCCTCTCCTCCGCAGTAGAGTGCGGCTTTGGACAGAGAACCGGGAGAAAGATATCCTGGTTAACATGGAAGTGAGACACCACTTTAGGCCGGAATGCCGGGTGGGGTTGCAGCTGGACCTTGTCCTTGTAGAAAACCATGCACAGGGGCTCCAAAGTGAGGGCTTTAATCTCAGAGCCTTGCCTCGCCGAGGTAATGGCTACAAGAAAAGCTACCTTGCATGACAGATGTGACAAGGAGTAAGAAGACAGTGGCTCAAAGGGAGGTCCTGTGAGCCTTGAGAGGACGAGGTTGAGGTCCTGGATCCTGGAGGTCGTGGTGGGAAGAGCCACTCTAGTCCTTTCAGGAACCAGACAGACATGTCATGTGAGAACACTGATTTGCCCTGGACCTGTGGGTGGAAAGCCAATATGGCTGCCAAGTGCACCTTGATGGAGGAATGTGCGAAGCCTTGGTGCCTAAGGTGGAGATCCATTTGAGGTCCAATCAAGGATGGACTGCACAGACGACCGTGTCAGGGAGATACCACACACCTCTTCCCAGCAGGAGAACCATCTCCACCTTGCCAGGTAAGTCGCCCTGGTGGAGGGCTTCCTGCTTTCCAAGAAAACCTGCTATACCTGGCTGAAGCAGGCCCTTGCCTCCGGGTTCAGCCACTCGGCAACCAAGCAGTGAGGTGTAAGGAGGGAAGGTTCAGGTGCAGGAGCCAACCGTGGTCTTGCATGAGGAGATCCGGACGGTTGGGCAGTGGCCATCAGGAAGTCAGATAGGTCCATGAGCATGCCGAACCAGTGCTGGTGAGGCCATGCAGGGTCAATCATGGCTACTCTCATCTTGTCTCTTTTGACTTTTGTTAGGACCCTGCTGACCAGTGGAATTGGCAGGAATGCGTACATCAGATCCCCTTCCCATGACAGACAGAAGGCATCAGAGATGGGGTTCCTGCCTAAGCCCTGGAGAGGGCAGAATTACTGGGACTTCCTGGTCTGTCTGGTGGTGAACAGGTCCACTTGGGGAGCTCCCCCCCTTTGGGGAGTACCTGGACAACCTCCAGGTGGAGGGACCACTCGTGGGGAGAGAAGGACCTGCTGAGGCGATCCGCCAATGCATTCCAGAGGTGTGACACCTCGAGGTGGATGTCATACTGGATGCAAAAGTCCCACAAATGGAGCACTTCCTGACAGAGAGCTGATGATCCCCCCCTTCAAACCCTCCCCCCGGCCTGTTGATGTAAAACATCGAGGCCATGTTTTCCATGAGAATCTGTACATTTAAGCCAGAAAGGTGCAGCAACAAGAAGACTCCGCAGGCTAGACGGACTGCCCTGAGTTCCCTGATGTTTATGTGCAATGTCAGCTCCTCCGGGGACCACGCTCCTTGCATCCGCAACATGCCAAGATGTGCTCCCCAGCCAAGGTTGGAGGCATCCGATAGATAACGACGGTCAGGGACTCTCGAGCGGAACTCCTTCCAGGACCATCCTTGGATCGGTCCACCATGGCAGGGAGGTAAGTACCTTTGGTGGAATCATGACGACCTTGTCCAGATGATCTCTGGATGGGGAATAGACTGTTGACAGCCACTGCTGGAGGGGTCACAGCTTGAGCCTCATATGGCAGATGACATAAGTGCATGCTGCCATGTGGCCCAACAGACTGAGGCAGACCTGGGTTGTGGTTAGGGGATATGCAGAGACGCTGGCAATGAGACTCGCCATTGTTTCGAACCTGTCCGGTGGCAGAAAAGCTTGGCATGGGTGGAGTCGGGAACCACTCCAATGAATTCTATCCTTTGCACCAGGACTAACGTTGATTTTTCCTTGTTATCAACAGGCCCAGGGCATGGCAAGTGATCTGCAGCACCGAGATGTCCTGCTGGACTTGAGACCTGGAGCGGCCCCTAAAAAGCCAGTCATCAAGGTACGGGTAAACCTGGATACCTTGTAGCCATGCATTTGGTAAACACCTTTGGCGCTGTAGCCAGGCCGAACAGGAGCACCGCAGGACCCACCGTGAAATGCAGGAACCATCTGTGTTCTTGGAATATCAGTATGTGGAAGTACGCATCTTTCAAATTGAGGGCGGCGTACCAGTCCCCCAGATCCAGGGCAGGAATGATGGAGGCCAGGCAGACCATGCAGAACTTCAACTTCTTGAGATATTTGTTGAGGTCTCACGGGTCCAGAATGGGTCTCAGACCCCCCTTGGCTTTGGGGATCAGAAAGTAGTAGGAGTAGAATCCCCTGTACTCCCGAGGGACTTCCTCCACAGCCCCCACTTGCAGAAGGCTCTGAACCTCCTGGGTGAGCAGCTGCTCATGAGAAGGGTCCCTGAAAAGGGACAGGGAACAGGGGTGGGAGGCGGGGACAGAAAGAAACTGGAGAGTATAACCCTGCACCACGGTGTTGAGGACCCAGTGGTCTAAAGTTATAGAGGTGTATGCAGGTAGGAAAGGAGACAGGCAGTTGGACAAACACAATGAAGCAGGATACGGGAAACAGGCTGGTAGATCATCCTCCGGTGCACCCTCAAAATGCCTACTTACCACCCTGTTGGTTGCAGGTGGAGTTTGACTGGGCAGAGGGCACTGACTGGTGACCTTGCCAGCATCTGTAGCCTCTGCCCTTTTTATGGGCAGGCTCTGACCTGGGTTGGCTCCCAGAGCCCTGGAGCTGTTACTGTTTAAACCACTTTCTGGCTGGGCCCGGGGTATAGAGGCCCTGTATCAACTGTTGGACCTGCGTTGACAGCCCTGCCAAGTGCAGCCAGGATGCCCTCCTCATTGAGATGGCCAAGGCCATTGTTCTGGCTGTAGTGTCCACCACGTTTGATGCTGCCTGGAGGGCTGCTCTGGCTACAGCTTTGCCCTCTTCGAGATACCTCATGGAACTTCTTGGGGGTCTTCAGGCAGCGAATCCTTGAACTTGGCCATGGACTGCCACATGTTGAAATTGTAGCAGCCAAGCAGGGCCTGGTGATTGGCCACTGCCAGATGGAGGCTCGAGTAATACATTTTCCTTCCAAATAAATCGAGCCTCTTCTAGTCTTTATTCTTGGGGGTCGCTTCTGGTTGGCCCTGCCTTTCCCGTTCCTTAATAGCCAAGACCACCAAGGAGCTTGGGGCAAGGTGCGTATAAAGGTATTCATATCCCTTAGCAGGCACATAGTACTTTCGCTCCACTCTTTTGGAGATGGGGCAGTGATGAGGGCGTCTGCCACAAGGACTTGGTGATCTTTGCCACTCCCTCGTGTAAGGGCAATGCCACCCTGGCTGAGGCTGCCAAGCTGAGGACATCGAATAGGGAGTCTGCTGGTTCCCCCAGCTCCTCAGCATGAAGCCCCAATTTTGAGGCAACCTTCTTTAGCAGCTCCTGATAGGACTTAGCAGCATCCTGTGGGACTGGATGAGGGAGCCCTGTAATCGTCTCATGTGTCAAGGATGAGGAGGGCAACGGAGGAAAGGCTTCTGCCTCCAAAGGCTGCTCAGCTGGTCCCTCCATGGGAGCCAGGTGGACCTGAGGGGTTTTCTCCCCAGAGCCCTCGGCATCTGGGGGCAGGCGGGAAACCGTGGCTGGTGAGTTATCCGGGGCCCCCGAGGTCGACCTGAGCCCTTGCGAGAGCTGTGGGAACCCCCAAGGGTTCCAGGGGGAAGGCCATTGGCCTTGGGGCCACAATGCAATGGGCGATGCCACTGGTAGAGTAGGTACACCCATTGCAGGGCCCTGGCCTGCTGGTATGGATTCCTGCTTGGTACCAGAGTCCGAACAGGAGGGACCACGTCTGGAAGACTGGGATGGTGCCGACTGCTCATCCCGGTCACAATGGTGCCAATCCTGGCGCTGCAACGGGGATCTGTCTGGGGGTGATGAGTCTCTGTGCCAAGCTCCTGGAGACCAATGGTGTTCAGTGGATCGGTGACGGTGGCCCAGCAATCTACACCTCACACTTCTTGAGCGGTGCCAGTCCATGGAGCAGGAGAGAGTCGACGGTAGGGGTGGGGAACGTTGACCCAATGGCGACTTGTACTAGTGCTCCTGCGACCAGTAGCAAGGCTCCTGGGACCATTGGCTTGTTCCCCTGGAGCGGCGCCATACACTAGGATAGCGGCTAGGTTGGTCCCAATACTGGGGCTACAGGGATGGGTGCACCTCCATGGGTCTGCGCCAAATCACCGGCAATCTGTGTCTTGAGCCTGGTGAGCAGTGCCCTGAATCCGGTGGGGGCTCCAATAGGCCTGCCTCCCCATTACCAAGGCCTGGCAGCTTGGTTGAGGAGGGGAGCAGTACCGCACAGATGGGGGCTGCTGGAAAAGTCCCAGAGCGGGTTTTCCCTTAGAATGGGACACCATTGTGGCTGGTGTGGGCAGCACCTATAACACTAATATGTCCTGCGCTGCCCGCAGGGCCTCGGGTATCACCAGCGTGTCTAGGTGCTGGAGGCCTGCGTCGATGCCCGGGGTAGCAGGCGAGTCCTGAGATGGGCTAACTCACTCGACCTGAGCTGGGGCCCGACTCCCACTTGGAGGTGAGGAGCTGCCTTCTTGGGTCCTTGTTCCCCTCCGGCCCTCTCCTTCCCTTTACGGAATGTCAGAGATTGTCCCCTCTCAGTGTTTCTTTGCCTTCCGACTGGTGCCGGAGAAGACATCGGCATCGATCCAAAGACAGCACCAGCAGAGCGCACTGTACTGATGCGGCAGTACTGGGAGCAGAGTCCGTCCTGGATGGCTCCGGTGCTGGTGCCAGGGCCAATTCCCTTAGGAGTGCCCGGAGACGTGTGTCTCGCTCTTTTTTGTCCGAGGTTTGAACCCTTTAGCAATACAACACTTGTCACTGATATCGGTCTCGCCCAGGCACCTCAGATAGCTACTATGAGGCAGGGGTGAAAGTAACTTAAAGGACTTACCAGTATGCAGGGCGGCCGGGGTGCTGGGCAAGGTGGGGGGCCAGCGCTGTGCCCCCAGAAGGGGCGGGGCCTCGGGAAGAAAGGGCCGGGGCCAGACTCCTCCAGCCAACCCTTCAGTGCTGCCCGGTGTGTGCCGCCCAGGGCTCTGGCAGCGATTTAAAGGGCCCAGGGCTCTGGCCACTGGTGTGGTAGCAGCAGCTACCTTTAAATTGCCCCTGGAGCCCTAGGGTGGCGGCGGTGGTGCTGCCCTGGGGCTCTGGCGGCAATTTATAGGTCCAGGGCCTCTGGCCGCTGCCGGGAGCCCTGGGCCCTTTTAAATTGCCGGGCCCCGGGGCAGTTGCCCCTTCTCCCCCACCCCATCAGCGGCCATGCTGGTACAGTCAACTTTTCTTACCAGTACACTGTACCATACCGTACCTGCTCACTTTCACCTTTGCTATGAGGATCGCCCCCCCCCCCCTTTTTTTTTTTTTTTTTTTTTTTAAACACAGCAATTGCAGGGTTTGAGACCTGGGGATCAGGACATGCCCCGTTCCTAGGCTGAGTCCTGTCCAGGACTAACCTAACTAACTACACTAAGGGAAACGATTCACAACTTTTAACAGGGAAAAGTTCGTATCAATGGATTGAGAAAGAGGAAGCTTGCTGAAGCAAGATGATGTTCCAGCACCATCACTGTAAGGTAAGAAGGAACTGAGGGTGGGGGGAGCCGTCAGCGCCCTTTATACCGCACCATATGGGAGCCACTCCAGAGTCAGTTCCCTACAGATACCGCTAAGGGAAAAACTTCTGGCACCAGTGCATGTAGCGAGCACATACGCCTACAATGGAATAGACACGAGCAAGCACTCAAGGAAGAAGCCAGATGTCCTTGTGAGTTCTGAACCTTAGAGGTTTGTTCTGTTGCCAAGCAAAAGATGACAAAGAGAAGGAGAGAAAGGAAACATGGGTCTGGCAACTCTTTCCACTTTGACTCAAATAAGAGAGAAAGAGGCTAGGTTAATTTGGGAGGTTGGTGTCAAGCCTGCTCAGGGAAGAATGATTATTATTTAACAGTTGCATACAGTACACAGCAAATAAAGACCGTCCTTGCTCTGTAGTGCTTACACTCTAAAATGATCATGACAAGACAGAGCAGTAGGAGAACTGATCAAAGGTCAACAAAGGCGAGAGAGAGAGAGGAATACATAGAATAAGGTTACAGGGATGGTTAGCTGATACAAAACTAATCTCACATAAGTTACTAGGAATTTCTTGTTTGATATATATAATTATTGTTTAGAAGATTGTTGTTTGAGGTTTAATGGAAAGAAGGAGATCTGAGCAGGGATTCGAAGGAAGAGAATGGGGCTGTGCATCAAAGGATCAGGGAAGATATTCCAGATGTAAGATGGTGTGAGGCAGGGCATAGAAACTCTTCCAGGGTGTGGAGGAAAGAGGAACTCGTGGCCACTGATTAGAGGTCCGCACTGGGGCTTGCACAGGAATTTAAATTTGAATACTTTTGGAAGGGCATGTTAAACACACACAAATTAAAGGTTTGTATGAACCCTGCCCCCATTTCTCAGGACACCTCTGGTGGCAACGCCCAGCTGTTGGAGTGTGCTGTTGCAAGGAGAGCTGCTACCTCCTGTTTCCCTGCAGCCCGGGGAGGGAAGAAGCATCAGGGTGACTGACTGCTCATGTAGCTAAACTGCTACTTCTCCTTCCCTGCTGCTGGAGTCCCAGCGCTGCTGCCTGATTTGCAGACCCCTGAGGTGAGTCAGGGGCTGGAGGCAGAGGCAACACATGGGACTCCAACAGCAGGGAAGGAGAAGCAGCAGGCTGCAGCTGGGGTGTGGAGGGAGGAGAAGCTCAGCTGGGGCAGCCAGTCGCCCTGTTGCTTGCTTCCTTCCTCCCTCCCTGGGCTGCAGGAACACACAGAAATATTTGGGTGGGCCTGGTGCCCCGGCTTGCCCCCCTTTGTGCCTCTGGGTCTGCAGGAACAAAGCTATGCAGAGGAAGGAAAAATTATTTTGAAATGGTGATGTGGAATGCAGAGCCAGTGAACAGAGACTCATAAAGAGGGATACCGTAGTCAGAGTCCAGGCAACAAAGATGAGTTTGGTGGCACTGTTTGGACAGACTGAAAGGAAACCAGATGGGTTGCAGGATTATCAGAAATTACACTAGTTCAGATAGGAGATTATGTAATTATGAACAAATGTTTTGAAATCTCTGTCCACCCAAAGATTTGCTAAAATGTATTGAAATCTTTTTGGAGTTAGCTATGATAACTAAATAAAAATTCTAGAGCAGCAACCTACAGGTTTGCTAGCCTCAGTCTGTTAGTAGGTGGCCTGAAACTTGAGGGTTTAGATCTGTTCTAAAAAATATATTTTCTCTTGCTGTTGCATTAATGTACATTGCATACAGATGTATTGTGATGATCACAAGCATTATAATAAAATGTAAGAACACTGTAATTATTTGGGGGTATTCTGTGTCTTCAGATGATGGAAGTCTCTCTCCCAGTTGTTACAGACCAAGAAAATTAGTAGTCCAGAAAATAAATTCTCCAGACCAATAAGGATACTCAAGAAAATTGGAGTTCAGTTGCACTGAACTCACGTATTTCTTCTCGGAAAAAAAAATGTTCTATACTAACTGTTTTCAACTAACCTAATTCCTTTCAAGACAGTGAGGTGGGGATTTTGTGTTACATTTTTAAAATTAATTTGAGTATAAACATTTTATAAGTACCTCAGTGACTTAGGAGCCTAAATCCCATTGGCTTTTAAAAAAAAAATCCCATTGGCTTTCTGAAAAATTTAGCCAGAATTTTAAGGAAACTCATGCTACATCACCTGAGAAGAAAGTAAATTAAAAGTTCCTACAAATGTATTTTAGCACTAACTTTACAGCATGATTGTTTGTGAATTTTATAGAATACTAAAAGCTTCTATAATGACAGCAAATCAACCATTCCTTTAAAAATGCACAGCCTTATATAATATTGTATAAAGCTGCAATTATTGTTGATAATTTTAAAATGAAAATGAAATTACACATTTTAAAATTAAGTTTTAAATTAAAATAAAAGCTGTATATTTTCCTCAATTAAGTTTATGCTTGAAAAAGTTGAAGGAATTCTTATAAACTTTGCTATAAAATGAGATACTCAAGTTCAATAAAATGGTACATTTATAACAGTAATGTTTTTACCAGAAGTCACAATAAAGAAATAAAATAGCTTCTCTAGCTTTCATTACAGAAACAGGAGCCTTCTGTAATCCCTAGGGAGAGAATAAAAGAATGAACAATGCAGTTTACATTGACAAGGAGCAAAACTTTCAGCTGAGCTATCGTGTACATCTTTTTAATGATTTCAGTTATACATTGGTATCTTGGGTTTATTCTTCTCAAACAATGAGTTTGAACTGGGCTCAAAATTTTTGCTCCAATCTGTGGCATTGATAAAAATTGCTTTGCGGAGAATATAATTTTTTTTTTATTAAGGATTAGAAAGAAAAATTAAAACCTGAACAGACCAAAACTGTAGTACAATAAGCCTTCTGTCTCCATTCTGAACATTTTTAAGCAGGTTGTTAAAGTTTAAGAAGGCTCCCCATTATTTTCCCTTGACATCTTCCTCAGTGCCTTGAATGTTACACTGGTAATCTAATGCTCACAGCCTACAGAACTACACTTCTTGCTACTTAGGGGTAAACTCAAGGGGTGGGAATGGGGGGAGAGGGGGAAGAAAGTGGTGGCATATTCCCAAACTCTGCCCTCAATTAAAGCTCTGGCTCACCTAATTACTATGCTTCTCACAGCAAATAATGCATGTCTTCACTGTATGTTTCTTTCTTTTATTATTATTATTTATTATTATTCAATGAGCAGCAGTGAAATAGTTATCTGAGTCAACATCCCAGTAACAAATGGAGCAGCACGTCTCCCAGAGTTATAATTTCAGGCCATTTGCAGACTAAGATTCAAGCAGGCAGCACTGAAACAGGAAGACATTGAAATTGATATGTGCCAAATAGAGATAAAAAGGCCATTTAAGATTACTTTTTCTTATGCATCCTCTAAATTTATTCCTTCAATTTTTGAAGAATAAGGATAGGCGTTTTTGGATCAGTTTAATAGAATTTAATGGGTCTCATTTTCAGAAGTGCTGACTTCCTGGAGCTTCCACTGAATTCAACTGAAGTTGATAGTGCTCAGCACGTCTGAAAAATCAAACCCAGAGACTACATATTTGGAAAAAAATGTGCACCCAGTCTCCTGCATTCCCTATTTTGGATTGGGTCCAAAAATATCTGCATTAGTTTTACTCAGATTTCAAAAGCTGCTCTTTTTTTTTTAAAAAAAACCCACTATCCGGATTAGTAAATCAGAACGGTTATCATCCCGTCTTTGGTGGATTACATTTGTTTTTAGCAAGCATGATAAGGAAGTACTGTTTAAATAGTTTTCATTAATTGTTTGTCAAATTTTCCACATCACTTGATCTTGGCTTATACACATTGTGACAAAGCTCCGAGCCCATATTGGTGGGTCCCGCACTTCCAGGCAGATTCAGTGGCCTCAGCAGCTCGCTAAGACCCTCAGTGTGACCTCCCTTTCCCAGTATAGCAGCAAAGGTCACAGCTTATCGAGCTACTTTCATCACAGGCCAGTATGGAAGGTGGGATACCCACAGTCTCTGTTGCTCCTTAGAGCTGAGTAGGCTCGGTTTGGCCTCCTGCCTGGACCAAAGTCTGCTTCCCCTCTCAAGGGACCTCTGTAGAGCATGGGGGAAGGGAAGAAACCGGGCTCGCCCTCTACTCCGGGTTCCAGCCCAGGGACCCTAATGGTAGCAGCTGTTGGCTGTTTTTCCCTTCACCAATGATGCTGCTTTGATTCCCTGGGCCACTTCCCCATGGTCTCCTTTTTCCAAGCTTCCCCCCCTTACCTCAGGATTCAGCAGTGCTTCTTCTCCTCCAACTCCCTTCACCTGGGCTTCTCTTAAAAAGAGCTAGAAAGGAGAGCTTTTAAAAAGTATGAGTAGGACCTTAATTGGTTCCAGCTGTCTCCATTAGCCTAAGGGCCTTAACTGACCCTTTGCCAGTTAATTGAGGTCAGGTGCTGGCATTAGCCTAACGACCTTAACTGGTTAAATTGGCCTCAGGTGCCTTGAGTGGCCTGGAGCAGCCTTTGTTTGGCTATCTAGGGGACAGGGACCTGCTCATTCTGAGGCTGATCTACCTGCCTTCCACTGCTCTCTTATATCCTTCTGGTCTGAGTCTGTCACAACAATCGGTAAGATGAAGAATTCAGTAGACATGTGAAAAGTACTACATTTAGGAAGGAACTATCCAAAGAACAAGTACAAAATGGGGGAAACTGGGTAGGCAGCAGGACTGCAGAAAAGGATCTGGAGGTAATAGTGGACCACAAATTGAATGAGATTCAACAGTGCAATGCTGTTGCAAAAAAGGCAAATGTCATTCTAGGATGTAAAACAGAAGTGTTGAACGTAAAACATAGAAAGCAATTGTCCGGCTTTACTTGGCACTGGAGAAGCCTCAGCTGCAGTACTGTGGCCAGTTTTGGCCTGCTCCCTTTTGCAGTCTTTCCTTGCAGCAGGGAAAGGCTCAGACAGATTCTTACTGCTGGCTGGCAGCTCCCTGATGCAAAAGCCTTTCCATGCTGGAGTAAAAGACTAGCCTCTGCAGACAGACAGCTCTCTGTTACGGAGTCTTTCCCCACTGCTTCCCCATTGCCAAAGCATCTCACTGATCTAGTTAAGTGCTGGACCAGGTTACCGTGGGAAGCTGTGGAATCCCTATCACTGGAGACTTTTAAGAACTGGTTAGACCAACACCTGTCAGGGATGTTCTGGGTATAATTAATCCTGCCTCAGCACAGAGGGCTGGACTAAATGACATATAGAGGTCCCTTCCTGCCTTACATTTCTATGATTCTATATTGTGTCAGTCAATATTATAAAGCCCATATGCAAAACTAGAATTGATTAATCAGCATGTATTATGTCTTTGAGTCATTTTTGCATCATGCTGGGTAATATATATGTTCATAACCCAATTTAGGATGGTTAATCTTAAAGCAATTTAAGAATGTTCATTAAGGTAACTAGCTGTTCCTTAAGGTCACCTATCAACAAGATATCCTGGGCTGGATTCTCTGGTGAGCTAAAAGCCACTTTGCACAATGACAGCAGCACAACCTAGGCTATATCTACACTATGAGCTAGGCGTGTGATTCTCCTGCTTGCTTACACACACACACGCGCTAGCTCTTATTGAGCTAGCATGAAAATAAAGAGCAGTGTAGCTCCAGTAGCAAGGATAATGGCAATAGAGGCACGGCTTAGCTCATCAAGTTAGTGCAAATGTGTGTATGCAAGCATGGGAATCACAAACCTATCGTATAGTGTACACATAGCCACAATTTTAAACTGGCTGAAAAAAGCCAGTGAAAATTCCCTCTGCATAGAGAAACTTGCTACTACCAGAAAGCTGGTAGAGGCAGCTCTGCCACCTCTTATGCCAGCCATGACCCTCACTCCTGGCATAGGGGGAAAGAAGGGGGTATGTTGTGCGCTTGTCAGGGCCAGAGAGAAGGGAAGGCATAGCAGAGTAGAATGGAACTACTCCTGACTTTCCATTTGAGGGGATTTATTTCAGAACCATAAGTCACGGCTGCTCTGAGGCAGCTCCTATTCGTGTTAGGGCTGGGCAACCCTGAAATGAGGGAACTGCAATGAGATGCCTGCAGTCTCTCCTCTTTACTCCATCCTAGCAGAGCTCAGACAGTGTGGGGAATCAAGCCCAGGAGCTCCTCTTTCCCTAGTAAAAACTTGCCATGAGGTTGCTTAAATTTTTGGCTAAATGAGCAAGAGTTCAGCCTACTTTCCTAGTAAACTTTCTTATTTGAATAATTGCTATGTGGCATCTGGTTTAACCATAGTTTGTCTACAATATTTCCTTTGTATTACCCTGAGTATCATGCCTTCTTCGAAGATAATAGGTCTCACGACCTTAGCTACTTAGCTTTAAAAAAGTAGCCAGTGGATCATAATTACATTTGTCCCATAACAAGTAGTCAGTATATTATCCTGCAGTTGACAGCCCTCAAGTTTTTTCCCGCTCTAACACTGCTGAAACATACCACCATTTGGAAAGGCTGTGCAGTAGTTAAATACTGGGAACTTTCAGTGCTGCTTGCACAGAACCCCCTGCCCATCCAACAAAGCTGTGAGAGCCTCGCAGATACCAGTAAAAGAGCCAGCTTGCACACTCCTAGCCCTGCTGTGCACATCCACATGTGCACATCCAACACCCTTTTCAGACACGAGTGAACCACTCTCTAATTCTCTACTGCTGCAAGGTGTGTGTATGTGGGGGAAAGATGGCTGATCCCACAACCCCTTCCCTCCCTCAAACTCGGGGCATGTGCGAGGAGAACTACATGCACGCACACCTCCCTAAAACACAAATAAAAACAGTCCACTTAAAAATCTGCCCTAGCAGGATCTGAAACTAGAACACCCCTCAATGAATGAGTATATAAGAACATACAATATAAGAATGACCATACTGGGTCAGACCAATGATCCAACAGTGGCCAGTGCTAGATGCTTCAGAGGGAATAAACAGAAAAGGGAAATTTTATCAAGTGAACCACCCCCTGTCATCCACTCTCAGCTTCTAGCAGTCAGAGGTTTAGAGAGACCCAGAGCATGGGGTTGCATCTCTGACCATCTTGGCTACTAGCCACTGATGGACCTATCCTCCAGGAACTTGTCTAATTCTTTTTTAGCCTCACTTATATTTTTGGCCTTCATAACATCCCCCAGCAATGAGTTCCACAGATTGATTGTGCATTGTATGAAGTACCTCCTTATGCTTGTTTTAAACCTGCTACCTCTTAATTTCATTGGGTGACACCTGGTTTGTGTGTTATGTGAAGGAGTAAATAACACTTCATTATTCACTTTCTCCACACCATTCATGATTTTATAGATCCTCCATCATATTGCCCCTTAGTAGTGTCTTTTCTGAACTATACAGTCCCACTCTTATTAATCTCTGTACTTTTTCCAATTCTATTATCTTTTGAGATGGGGTGACCAGAATTGCATGCAATATTCAAGGTGTGGGCATACTAAGGATTTCTATAGTGACATGATATGTTCTGTCTTATTATCTATTCCATTCCTAGTGGTTCCAAACATTTAGTTTTTTTTTGACTGCTGCTGCACATTGAGCAGATGTTTTCAGAGAACCATCCACAATGACTCCTAGCTCTCTTTCTTGAGTTGTAACAGCTAATTTAGAGCTTTTTAATATGTATAGTTGAGATTGTTTTCCAGTGTCCATTGCTTTGCATTTATCAACTCTGAATTTCATTTGACTAATCTAATCGCCTTTTATGATGAGATTACTGGTTCTGTGGATGAAGGGAAAGCAGTGGATGTATTGTTTCTTGACTTTAGCAAAGCTTTTGACACGGTCTCCCATAGTATTCTTGTCAGCAAGTTAAGGAAGTATGGGCTGGATGAATGCACTATAAGGTGGGTAGAAAGCTGGCTAAATTGTCGGGCTCAACGGGTAGTGATCAATGGCTCCATGTCTAGTTGGCAGCCGGTATCAAGTGGAGTGCCCCAAGGGTCGGTCCTGGGGCCGGTTTTATTCAATATCTTCATAAATGATCTGGAGGATGGTGTGGATTGCACTCTCAGCAAATTTGCGGATGATACTAAACTGGGAGGAGTGGTAGATACGCTGGAGGGGAGGGATAGGATACAGAAGGACCTAGACCAATTGGAAGATTGGGCCAAAAGGAATCTGATGAGGTTTGTCATAAATATAAAGGGAAGGGTAAACCCCTTTGAAATCCCTCCTGGCCAGGGGAAAGCTCCTCTCACCTGTAAAGGGTTAAGAAGCTAAAGGTAACCTCGCTGGCACCTGACCAAAATGACCAA
Source organism: Lepidochelys kempii (assembly GCF_965140285.1). Taxonomy (NCBI): domain Eukaryota; kingdom Metazoa; phylum Chordata; order Testudines; family Cheloniidae; genus Lepidochelys; species Lepidochelys kempii. The sequence goes on from NC_136382.1 coordinate 65,752,081, forward strand.
TGAGGAGACAAGATACTTTCAAAAGCTGGGAGGAGGGAGAGAAACAAAGGGTCTGTGTCTGTATGCTGCGCTTGCCAGGGACAGAACAGGAATGGAGTCTTAGAACTTTTAGTAAGTAATCTAGCTAGGTATGTGTTAGATTATGATTTCTTTAAATGGCTGAGAAAAGAATTGTGCTGAATAGAATAACTATTTCTGTCTGTGTATCTTTTTTGTAACTTAAGGTTTTGCCTAGAGGGGTTCTCTATGTTTTTGAATCTAATTACCCTGTAAGATATCTACCATCCTGATTTTACAGGGGGGATTTCTTTATTTCTATTTACTTCTATTTTTTATTAAAAGTCTTCTTGTAAAACACTGAATGCTTTTTCATTGTTCTCAGATCCAAGGGTTTGGGTCTGTGGTCACCTATGCAAATTGGTGAGGCTTTTTATCCAACATTTCCCAGGAAAGGGGGGGTGCAAGTGTTGGGAGGATTGTTCATTGTTCTTAAGATCCAAGGGTCTGGGTCTGTAGTCACCTAGGCAAATTGGTGAGGCTTTTTACCAAACCTTGTCCAGGAAGTGGGGTGCAAGGTTTTGGGAAGTATTTTGGGGGGAAGGACGCGTCCAAACAGCTCTTCCCCAGTAACCAGTATTAGTTTGGTGGTGGTAGCGGCCAGTCCAAGGATAACGGGGGTAATATTTTGTACCTTGGGGAAGTTTTTGACCTAAGCTGGTAAAGATAAGCTTAGGAGGTTTTTCATGCAGGTCCCCACATCTGTACCCTAGAGTTCAGAGTGGGGGAGGAACCGTGACAAGGTTCAATAAGGATAAGTGCAGGGTCCTGCACTTAGGACGGAAGAACCCAATGCACAGCTACAGACTAGGGACCGAATGGCTAGGCAGCAGTTCTGCAGAAAAGGACCTAGGGGTGACAGTGGACAAGAAGCTGGATATGAGTCAGCAGTGTGCCCTTGATGCCAAGAAGGCCAATGGCATTTTGGGATGTATAAGTAGGGGCATAGCGAGCAGATCGGGGGACGTGATCGTTCCCCTCTATTCGACATTGGTGAGGCCTCATCTGGAGTACTGTGTCCAGTTTTGGGCCCCACACTTCAAGAAGGATGTGGATAAATTGGAGAGAGTCCAGCGAAGGGCAACAAAAATGATTAGGGGACTGGAACACATGAGTTATGAGGAGAGGCTGAGGGAGCTGGGATTGTTTAGCCTGCAGAAGAGAAGAATGAGGGGGGATTTGATAGCTGCTTTCAACTACCTGAAAGGGGGTTCCAAAGAGGATGGCTCTAGACTGTTCTCAATGGTAGCAGATGACAGAACGAGGAGTAATGGTCTCAAGTTGCAGTGGGGGAGGTTTAGATTGGATATTAGGAAAAACTTTTTCACTAAGAGGGTGGTGAAACACTGGAATGCGTTACCTAGGGAGGTGGTAGAATCTCCTTCCTTAGAGGTTTTTAAGGTCAGGCTTGACAAAGCCCTGGCTGGGATGATTTAACTGGGAATTGGTCCTGCTTTGAGCAGGGGGTTGGACTAGATGACCTTCTGGGGTCCCTTCCAACCCTGATATTCTATGATTCTATGATTCATTTGCAATTTTGTTGCCCACTCACCCACTTTATAACTCTTCACAGTCAGCTTTGGACTTAAATATTTTGAGTAATTTTGTCTTGTCTGTAAAGTTTGTCTCCTTACTGTTCACCCCTTTTTCCAGATAATTTATGATATGTTGAACAGCACTGATCCTTAGGGAATCCCTCTACTTATTTCTTTTCACTTTGAAAACTGACCATTTATTCCTACCATTTGTTTCCTGTCCTTTAATCAGTTACTATTGCATGAGAGGACCTTCCCTCTTATCCCATGACTGTCTATTTTTCTTAAGAGCCTTTGGTGAGGGGATCTTGTCGAAGGCTCTCTGAAAGTCCAAGTATACTACAGCCACTGGATCACCCTTGTCCACGTTTCATGATACCCTCAAAGAATTCTAATAGATTGGTGAGGCATGATTTCCCTTTACAAAAGCCATGGTGACTCTTCCCCCAACATACTGTGTTCGTCTGTGTATCTGATAAGTCTGTTCTTTACTATAGTTTTGACCAGTTTGCCTGGTTCTGAAGTTAGGCTTACTGGCCTGTAACTTGCAGGATCACCTCTGGAGCCTTTTTAAAAAATCAGTGTTACGTTACCTATCCTCCAGTCATCTGGTACAGAGGTTGATTTTAGTGATTGGTTACATACCGACAGCAAAATAAGTCTGGGTTGAGGCTCCTCTGAAATTTTGGCTGTTGGTCTCTACCACAAAGGTCTTTTTAAATGGGGGGGAAAAATCATCAATAGCATTTTTACTTGCTAGTATCACCAGCCTTTTTCTCCCCTCTGTCCAATTTCCACTTTCAGAATATGCAACTAAAGAAGATAAACTGGGACATGTGTTGATGTTCAACCCATGAATGTTCTTCCTTTCTGGTTGTTTTCTATCCACCATGAGCAGCACTTTGCAATGTATTACTAGTGGCAGTTGATCCAGAAATCTGTGGAGGCACAATTATTGCAGAACCTCATATATTTCTTTTGATTATCAAAAATGTGCTCAGCACTGCACAAAACACAAAGGAAAACAATAACTACCTCAAGAAGTTACATTCTGTATGCCATCTCTATTTATATTGTAAGAGACTAGCACACTGTTAGCACCATATTAATAAATAATAAAATTAATTAACTCATTCTACTTTGCAGTAAAATACATATTTGAGTGTGTCTGCATCATTTTACTGAATAGATTAACAATGGACGGTCACAGAAGCAGTACACTGTTGGGAATCTCAGGCTTGGTGCAATTTTCTTGCCTCTTAAAGTGTACAATATTTTAACCATGCTTCAAAAACTGTTATAGTTGCTGCGGAGGGTCTATTAGTTTATATTGTGTTACACTTATGAATAGTACACCTTTGAAAATGCACTTTTCAGCAGCTACTGGAAATAGTGTCCTGCCTTCTGGGTATGATCAGCCAATGAATTTTTTTTTCCTCAATATATAGCACTTTCACTGGTAAAGTATCTTGTCATTTAATATCCTGTTGAAGAATTCTGATGGAAATTCAGAAGTTTCCTTCTGTACAGTTCAGTGAGGTACTTACTAAATACAGCCAACTTGCTTCCCGACTCTTAATACTATAGTGTGCAACAATTTACTTAACTTTAGATGAGCTTAAAGACCAGATCGTAGACTCAGATTAGCACCATGAACTTTTCTTACATTTTGAGTGTACTAGCACAAAAAAAGTCCTCTTTCAGAATTTATTTTTTCCTACATTATTTAGAGAGTAAGAGCAAATGGACCACGTTTTTAGCTACCATCATTTATTTTTGGTTACAGTGTTTCTGTTTCTCATCCAAATATTCAAAAGGTGTTACACTAAGAAAGGCTTTGATCAGGATACACATATAAGATGCCCTGCCTAAAGGAGGTCAGGTAAGCTGTACAATAACTGCAGCTGTCTGCCTGCAAAGTCTTGTCCCTAGGGATTGAATGAATGAGGTCTGGAAAGTACTCCTAAATAAGAAAAGCATCTAACAGTGATCTGGTAGAACAGTTTTACTGCTATGAGATTCTACTCAATTTCTTCAGTTTTATTATTTTTTAACTCAAACTAGGAATACAGCCAACCTTATACTTCTGGAATTATTGTTTTTTATTAAAAAAATACCCACCTTTTCTGGCATTCACTGCAGACAGCTAGTGCTTCAAATCCTGAATAAACTGAGCTAAACCACTTGTCCAGACCCAAAATCACCTCCAAAAATTTAAAGTAGAGATGCATCCTAAATGTATTTTTCAGCTCCTCTCACTTTAATTTGTCCATGCTATAAGCTAAGCTCTGATTTTTATAATTCATAAATATTATTTAGTGTGCTGGGACTGGACATTAGAACAAACAAAAAGATAGCCCATAGAGAATCCTTTATAAGGATCCTGGTAAAGGACTTTGGGAGTTCAGACAGTGCTGTGTGAATATTTGTATAGTGAACGCATAATGAATAAAACTTATATAGCCTATGTAACAATAATAACTATCAAGTCTCACTGTCTTGACTCAGGCATCTCCCTGGTAACTTCAGACATAGCACATACAACGTACAAAAATACCATACCAAGAGTAAAAAGGCTTATTGGTAGCACAGGAGACCTATCACCAAATCCTAGATTTAGTTTAAATATGAATTTAGCTGCCTAAAGTTTAAAATTTTGCCTGAATTTCTTGGTAGAAAGTTTAGATGATACTGTTCAAAAGTCTTACCTGATGATAGTATAGGAATTAAATTTAATTAAATTTGATTAATTAAAGCTCCAAAGACAACTCAATTCATAACTCCTGAATGGAGGACAGTGATACTAACTGCTCTCACTTTTAAAAATATAGTGGTCTCATGAAATCTGCAAAATGCCACCACAATATCTCCCAGCTTCCATCTTGGATCCAGGAAAGTCTCTATTGCCTCTTTTATAGCTTTGAAGCTTTATTTCAAAATACATTTGTGTCTGCTGGAATTTTATGATTTCCTGAGAACCTACAAGGTTGCTCAACTTTTCAAACTACAGCACTGTAAGAAGTCTAAAAAGTTAACACTCATTTTGAGCACTTTGGTCAGCTCATCACAATATTTTATTGTATGAACAGAAAAATATTTGTTTTGCCTGATGGCGGCAAAATTGGAATAATGTAATTTTTTTGTGCCAGAACCTGGATGGGGAAGGAAAAAGATACATACAATGGCAGGAAAAAATAAGGCCTTCATAAAATTGAGTTTAGTCTAGATCCCTCTAATTGTCTAGATTCTAAATTTCATGACTTGACCACAGCAAACCTGTGTGGGAGGGCCCCATCCATCAGAGAAAGAAGAGCTGTATGACAGGAGTTAAGACCAGATAATAGTTATGCAGAGCTGTGGAGACCTGGCACAGGAAAGGGGCAGTGAAAAATAGGAAAATACACCATATAGAACAATCCTGATTGATGAATATATTAACAGCTATTTACAGGATACCCTGATGAGAAAATCCTGTTGTCTGAATGATACATTAGCACAGCCATAGCAAAGTGTTATTGTAAATCAAATATACAAGCTCTCCCAAGATTATCATTGGACTTTTTAATTGGTAGTTTATGTGAATACAATCACTTGTAAACTGAGCATGAGAGACTTGGGATTGTACCAACAAAATTAATAGCAGCGTAGGAGTAATCCATGGGACACCAGGATACGTGGCTGCAGTTCTGAGTCAGTACTCGCCACACAATCTTTTTTGGACATTTTGCAATGTTTAAATCATAAACAGATGTTTGCAGAAAGAAGCCCTGTCTCCTCTTTCTAGCATATGATGTATTAATCACTGTACTCTAACATAAGATTACAAGATAACATCTTGCTGAGGTCCTTTTTTTAATTTTTTGCATATCTTTTAAGACAAAAACCTGAGAAATAAAACTTGAGAAGACTCAATGATCCTATTATTATTGTTAAATATTTATATTTGGTAGCTGCCAATGATGCCACTTAGGGTTGAGGCACTGTTGTGTTGGATGCTGTACCAATATGGAGAGGAGAACATCTCCCTGCCCTTAACGGCTTAGAATTGAAAGACATGAACAGAGGAAGGGAAGTGGATGGGATTACAACATACAATCAAGTTTCAGAGTAGCAGCCGTGTTAGTCCGTATTCGCAAAAAGAAAAGGAGTACTTGTGGCACCTTAGAGACTAACATTTATTTGAGCATGAGCTTTCGTGAGCTACAGCTCACTTCATCGGATTAGTCTCTAAGGTGCCACAACTACTCCTTTTCTTTTTAACATACAATCAAATTAATCTTGTGGAGCACTGGCACAGCTTTGTTAGTTATATTTATTGTATTGTGTGTTTTTAAATAGGTGTTGCTGTAGCAAGGAAGGGAGTAGAAAAAGGAAAGAGGAGGAAGTGCCAGCTGGCCACCTCTTTTAGCCATGATTAGCAGGCTGAGTTTTGTAGGCATCCTCGCAGAAGAGAGTCTTAAGGAGGAATCTGAATGATTTTATCTGGAAGCATTTCCTCTGCATAAGGGACAATGTTGTAGAAAACATGGAGGAAGTGCTTAAAAGAAAAGTTGACCGATGGTGGCAAAGGCTGGGAACCGTGACACTATGAAGGCAGGTATCAGCATCATAGCAGATTACTAGGTCATCTAGGTAAAGTGAGGCTAAATTATGAAGGGCCTTACAGGTAAACACAAGAAGCATGTACTTGATACAGAGGTGAAGGGGAGCTAATATATGGACTAAAAAAAAGTAGCATGGTCAGAGTGACTCAAGAACACAATTTTAGCAGCAGCATTTTAAATGTACTTGAGGAGAGTAACACTGCAGTAATTAAAAGCAGAAAAAGAGGAGGCTGCAGTATAGGGTGACCAGGTGTCTGGTTTTCAACCAGAACACTTGGTCAAAAACACTTGGTGGCTCCAGTCAGCACCACCGACTGACCAACTAAAGGTCCGATCGGCAGTGCTGAGGCAGGCTAGTCCTTACCTGTCCTGGCACCGCACTGCGCCCCAGAAGCAGCCAGCAGGTCTGGCTCCTAGGCTGGGGGGGGGGCTTCCGTGTGCCCCTGCCCCCAGCACCAGCTCTGCATTCCCATTGGCTGGGACCTGGGGGGCCGGTGCCTGCAGGCGAGAGAAGTGCACAGAGCCTCCTCCCTCACCCTGACTACTCGCGTTGGCCCTGCTGGCCACCTCCAGGGCATGCGCAACCCAGTGTCAGGACAGGCAGGCAGCCTGCCTTAGCCCCACTACACCACTGACTGGGAGCTGCCCAAGGTAAGCCTGCGCCCCAACCCCCTGCCCTAGCCCTAAGCCCTTCCCAAACCTGGAGCCCCCTCCTGCACCCAAAAGCCCTCATCCCTAGCCCCACCCCAAGACTAGAGCCTATACTTCACCCCAACCTGCTGCCCCAGCACTGAGCCCCCCCACGAAACCTGGAACCCCTTCCTCCACTCCAAATCCCTCATCCCCAGTCCTACCCCAGAGTGCTCACCCCCTCCTACACCCCAAACCCCTGCCTCAACTCGCAGCCCCCTACCACTCTCCAAATCTCTTGGCCCCACCTTCCAGCATGGAGACCCCTCCTGTACCCCAAACCCTCATCCCCATCCTAGCCAGCACCCCCAGCCCAGAGCCCCCACTCCTCCCACACCCCATCTCCCTGCCTCAACCCACAGTCCCCTCCCACACTCCAAATCCCTCGGCCCTACCCCTGCAGCCTGGAATCCCCTCCTGAACCCCAAACCCCTCACTCCCGCCCCAGCCCAGTGAAAGTGAGTGAGGGTGGGGGAGAGCGAGCCACCGAGGGAGGGGAAATGTAGTGAATGGGGGGCAGGGCCTGAGGGAAGGGGAAGGGCTAGGTTGTTTGGTTTTGTGTGATTAGAAATTGGCAACCCTACTGCAGTAGTGAAGGCATGAAATGCAGAGGTCTTGGATGAACGTTTTGCCTGTGTAGACAAACAGGAAAAACCGATTTTGGAGATGCTGTGTAAGATAAAGCAACAAGATTTAGAAATAGCCTGAGTATTTGGGTCATGTGAAAGTGCTGACTCAAAGGCGGCATGCAGGTTATGGGGACAACAGCACATCCCTACCTCACATGGGTGTTCTGAGGATAAAATACATTAAAGATTGTGAGACACTCCAATACTATGGTGATGGGGGCCTCATAAGGGCCTTAGATAGAAAACATGGAGGGTGCCAAGGACAGAGCCTTATGGGACATTGACAGAATGGGGGAGAGCGGATGACCATATTCTACCAAATGAGACCTAGAAAAAGCAATCGGAGAGGTTAAGGAAAGAACTATGAGAGAGCAGAACCATGAAAGCCAATGGAGGACAACATTTCAAGTAGACAGTGGTGTCAAAAACCGCTGAGAGGTAAAGGAAAATAAAATAAGAGCAGAAGCCCTAAGATGTGGCCAGGAAGAGGTCACTAGAGATTTTAGTGAGAGCAGTCTCAGTGGAATGTAAAGTGTGTAAAAAGGTAAAATATTAAAGAGGGTGAAGAACACAATTAGAAGAAAGGCTCTCCAAACAGCAGTTACAGATATGCTCAATGAGTTTGGAAGTGGAAAAGAGAGATGAAGTTATAGTTTGAGGGGAGAAAGGATCAAGGATAAGATTTTATTTGTTGGGGTTTTTTAAATAGGGCAGACCAAAACATGTTTATAGGATGGAATAAGGAATTTGATATGAGAGAAAGAAAGGGGCTGAGAAATATAAGAGGGGTGTGAGAGCACTGATGAAGAAGATTAGAAGATGAAAGGAGATGGGATGGGGCTGGAAGAGGAGAGCAGGCAGGATGTCTCTGTGCCAGTGACACGTGAGACAGGTGAGGGAAAAAGTGTATTAGGAGCCAAGGGAGGGAGTAAAGTGCAGGGGGAGGTCACACTAGATCTTACTGATTTCTTTCTTTGAAGAAATCAGCAAGATTGTACATGGAATGGGAGGAAGGTACAGGAGTGAGGAGCATAAAGGGAATCAAAGGTGATGAAGAGATGGCAGGAGTAATGAGCATGTGATTTGACATGGCAGGAATAGTAAAGCTGTTGGGCTAAGATGGTGTCAGAATTAAAGGAGGAAAGAGTAACTTTATGTTGGAGAAAGTCAGTGTGGCTCATAGGACTTTTGTCAGAGATGCTCCTCAGCACAAGAAAAAAAGAACAGAAAACTGATGCTGAGGGTTGGCAGGGTGGACTTCCCAAAGGGAGAGCAGTGAAAAGTAGTCAATACTGGTGTGAAGAGTGGAGTGGAGATGATCAGTGATGGAATCAAGGAAGGAGAAGGCAGAGATGACAAAGAGAAGGCTGAGAGCAAATGAGAATTCTTGGATGTTGATGGATTTAAGTAATGAAAGGAACTAGTAGCAGGACAAACAGAAAGGGACAAATCAGCAATGTTGAAAAAGAAGTGGTCAGAGGGGGACCACTGATGGAGAGAGCAAAGGTAGAAGGGCATGGCATAGACAAGATCAGGTGGATGACCATATTGATGAGTAGGAGAGTTGATTTATAACTGCAAGTCAAATGGAGATGTGAGGGCAAGGAAGTGGGAAGCTAGGGAATTAGATGGACACCCGTATGTAAATTAAAATCACCAAAGATGAGGGTGAAGGATTGTGATGTGAGCAGGGAGAGTCAAAAGACAAAGTCAGAAATGAAGGTGAAAGGTGTGTATGTCTAGGGGGCAGGGTGTTAACAGATAATGGCAACAAGGGGTGGAAGAAGTGAAAAGATTTGGAGGAAGTGCTGGTCAAAGGAAGAGCTGGAAGTAGGAGGATCACGAAAGGAGAAGCCCAGCCCACCACAATCTTTGGAAAGCAGGAAGCAGAGGAGCGGGAGAAGAAGAGACCACTGTATGGGAGAAGCAGCATCAGCATGAGTGACCCAGATTTCAGTGAGGACAAGGCAGAGAGAGTGAGAGATAAAGAGGTCATGGATTACAGTGTTTTGTTTTTATGTTTTAAACACATAGAATGAGCATTCCAGGGCAGCAGGAGAAGGGGATGAGAGAACAAGGGAACAGGCAAGGCCACTTAGAAGACTGGAAGGAAAACGGGGCAGTTTGTCCCAGGCCCCCACCCATTTGAGAGGAACCCCAAACCAAGTGACGTTATGACCCTGTGTGCTGGGTTGCAATGCCCCAAGCATTGTTTAATGCAGAGTAACAGCCGTGTTAGTCTGTATTCGCAAAAAGAAAAAGGAGTACTTGTGGCACCTTAGAGACTAAGTGACGTTGTGACCCTATGTGCTGGGTTGCAATGCCCCAGCAGGGAGCCAGGCCCAACCTTGTGGGGACAGTAGCTGCTACTGTGAGAAGACTGCAGGGTGAGCGTACTCTCCAACCACACCTTACCCAAGGGCCTCCGCACAGTACTAACTTTTTGGAAGGGTGGGGGACCCTAAATCTTGGTTTCACTCCAGGCCTCCAAAAACCTCTGTGTGGCCCTGGGAAAAGGTCCGAGATGAGAGGGGTAGGAACCAAAGGAACAGAAGTAGTACCCCAAGGGGAGCAGTGAGGGCACAAAACTTAACTGGCTTCAAGACTGAGCTTGATAAGTTTACGGAGCGGATGGTATGATGAGACTGCCTACATGCCATTGCAGGCAATCTGCAACTGCTAGCAACAAACGTCTCCAACAGTCGGTGATGGGACACTAGATGGGGAGGGCTCTGCGTTATGACTGTTAATTCTTTCCCAAGTGTCAGGCTGATGGGTCTTGCCCACATGCTCAGGGTCTAACTGATCGCCATATTTGGGGTTGGGAAGGAATTTTCTCCCCGGGTCAGACTGGCAAAGACTCTGGTGTTTTTTGCCTTCTTCTGCAGTGTGCACTTGCAGATTTAAACTAGTGTAAATGGTGGATTCTCTGTAACTTGAAGTCTTTAAATCTTGATTTGAGGACTTCAGTAACTCAGCCAGAAGTTATGAGTGTATTACAGAAGTGGGTGTGTGATGTTCTGTGGCCTGCATTGTGCAGGAGGTCAGATTAGATGATTATGATGGTCCCTTCTGGTCTTAAAGTCTACGAATTGTGGAGATGGGTGTGGTGAGAGGAAAGCGTGGGGATCAAGGCAGGGCCAGGAGTAGGGTAGATGTCCCTGGAGGAGGAGACAGCAGAGAAGGAAATGGAGATGGCATTTGGATTTGTAGCATTGAGTGGGGGTTGTGGAGAGAGAAGGAGAAAGCAACAGAATAAGGTAAAGCTGGGTCATAGGGAGGGTGGGATGGATGTGGAGATGATGATGGAAGGAGGAGAGAGGAGAAAAGAGACAATGCAGAAGATAGCAGAGGAGGAGGGCAAAGGGAAGCTATTTGAGAGCATGGCTAGGTGAGAACAGTTAAAGGGCTACAGTGTCTTAAAATACTAGTCCAAATTCTGCATTATTTATACCCCACACATTCCCATCTGTTTTAAAGGTGCTGTTCAGGGTGTAAGGCAAAATTCTGTGCTGCCTTAAAAAACTACCATACACAGACTGTTGAAACATGATGTTTCAGTTCTTGATCTAATGGTCAGGTGGTGGGAGATGGTTGTTGTAAGCTGAAAATGTCAATACCACAACATACCAGACGAGATTATTGTTCTTAAGAGCTTCCATCCCCTAAGAAAGGAAAAACTTCAGACAGACACCACATATAACATTTTTCAGTGACATTTAAAGTTTTTAGCTAAGGATCAGGCTTACACCATACTAGTGAAAGACTGACGGATTACTGGAAATTCTGTCATCTGATTTCTACTATCAGCTGCTCAACCAAAACTGCTTAAATCAGAAGATCCTGCCTATTCAAAATTTTTAGGGCTGCAGTGATCCTCAATCCTCCTACTACTGTAAATGAAGATGAAGCCACTTAGGGTACATCTACACTGCAATTAAAAATCCATGGCTGGCCTGTGCCAGCTGAGCTTGTAGAGCTCAGGCTAAGGGACTGTTTAATTGTAGTGTAAACTTTCAGGTTCAGGCTGCAGCCCGAGCTCTGGGACCCTCCCACCTTGCATGATCCTAGAACCCCGGTTCCAGCCCACATCCAAAAGTCTACACTGCAATTAAACACCCCCCTTAGCCAGAGAACTGGGAGCCCGAGACAGCAGTCACAGGCAGGCTGCAAGCTTTTAATTGCAGTGTAGAAATGTGCTTGGCGCTGCCACAACTCATTCACCAAGCAGAGGTTTCTGCCAGCAGGGATCTCAGCCAGTATTTACAGCAGTGTAAGCCAGTAGAATCCACTAGCGAATCTGTCCCACAGCACATGTAAAATCAGTATATGCAGAACATAAAGACTTACTAGCCAGACATAGACTTAAAGTATAGTCAAACAATTCCTCCTAAATTTTGAATTTGATATTTAAACCTAGAATAGCATACTGCTAAGGTTACATTTCTGAACTAAATGGAAGCTGATAGTCTGAAGTAGAGAATGTCTGTGTTAATAAAATGGCTAGTATATGCTAAGAATGGGAGGGCAGAGCCTTATATTCATCTGGGATATTTATATTAAGATGTCTAAATATTCAAACATTCAGATGCCCATTGCAAGTATAATCTAAATCCATATATCAACCTATTTACATAGCATAAGTAAACAACACAACAGTTAATATGCTCAAGATGATTAAGTCTTTGTCAAATGTAAAGTGAGCCATAATCCAGAGTGGAAACAGCAACTAATAAATGAATTACTGGGCTAGGTCAGGTCCACTTATGTATCACTGAATATTCCTTATTTAGTTATTTCTTTATATAAGCATTCCTATTTTTACTGAATTCTTTCTGTTCCAAGCACCTTCCTTATCAAAAGATGATATTTACTGAGATTTTGCGCATACAGTCACTACTAAAATTGTTCAGGTCTGCATCCTAAACTATGAATAATATTGTTAGGGCTAAACTAAACATAGCAAATAGGGTTTGATCCCCTCTTTAATAAACATTGTTGTCTTGCTGGAAGACCAGGTGCGTTACTTGGCAATTTCTCTAGGTGCTAAAATGATCCAATAGTTTCAAAGTTATTCCTGTAAACCAGTAGCAGAAATGAAATGGAAGGATTCATTGATATTTAAACTTCTGAATCCTGATGGAAGAAATAAAAAAAGTTCTAAACCTAAAAGATTTAATCAGCCTTTAGCTGGTGGTGTTTTATGTTTTATTCTATTCATGTTTTAAAATGTCTTTCCAAATTTTTACCATATATTACTTACCATCCTCAATTTACAACAGCCAAGTTAAATTATATTCTAGCATCTTTATAAAAATGTATATAAATGTAAACACAATGTTTTCAGCACTAAGGACACTACAGCCAGCACATTTAATACATTCCCCATGCATAGTATTGTAATACTATTTAACAACTGAAAAGCAATTCAGTTTTTATCTTTGCTATCACAAAAGATTTCCCTGACTAGAAGGTTAAATGACAAAACTTGACTTTAAAATTCAAGATAATGTTCAACATAACATTCAAAAACTTTGTGGCAGTTTTTTTTCCCACAGTACGATATCACAACACTCGTAGTCAAGCTGAAACTCTTCTTACAGTTTTCTTTGGCACAAAGACTATATTCAGGTCAAGAATCTACTTCCAGTCATGTGTTCTATGAAATATGGTGCTTACTTAATGCAGCCTCTGTTCCTTTAAATTTTCTGCCAACAAGCTTCAGATGAACAAACATTTCAGTTCCTTTTCAGTAATCTTTTCACTATTTAAGTTCTCCTTACTGTACCAACAATTAGTTCTCCTAGCATCAAGCGAACTTGGAATGGAAAAATTCTGACTCCTAACACTTTCTTGCTCATCCGGATAGGTCATTCTTGACGCTAACAAATTTATAAAACACCAGTACTATGGAAACCAGTTTACTCCAACAATAAACATATACTAAATTCTTTCTAAATTGGTTTGATTCTCTACAACATTTATAAAACTTTAGAGTTAAGAGTTCCAGTCACACTTCCAGTGCCTCATGAGTACCTGCCTAGCTACATGAATGTACAAACTGACTCCTGCCTGTCAAATACAAAATAACCCCATTCAAGCATTTTTGGATTAACTGAAAAATTCAGTAAAGCTAACTGAGGGTTGGTTGCATTGCCCAACATCAGTGCACATTACACGCTACAAAATTCGATTTTCCCAAAGGTTTTGTATGTCATCGAAACCCTCCAAATAAGAATATATTGTAATAATAAAGTGATCATAAAGTGTAGCCCTTTATCTGAAGGGAAGGGTTATGCCATGAGGTTATTTACAAAAATCACTGTAATAGAAATATTGTTGAGAGTAAATTTGGTTCAGGACACATTATGGGCTTATTTATATTTCTCTTTTATACTAGATTGGGGTAAATGCTTGTGGGAAAAAAAATCTACACTGAAGCCAAAGTAAGGTTCACTGTTGAACGTGGAAATCCCAGCATGATTTTAGGGAAAACAATTTCTCATACTCTTGGGTTTTTTTGTTCTGCAAGATTAATATCAGTGCATTACAGGGAACACATACTTATGAAAATAAAACAGGTATGGTAAAATAGTATCCAAGAAATAAACAAACAGAACCAGTGTAGAGCTGGGTCTTTTTTGTGTTGCATTTGGATTTTACATTCTGATTTAATTAATCTTTTGTGACTAATGTATTGGGAAATATTTTAAGTACTTTTGTTCAACCCTGAGAGGATCTCATACTTGCTAACCCCAGAAAGCAGATGCTCAGTCCTATCAAACTAGGTCTGAATTCAATAAAACACTTAAACATGTATTTTTTTGGACATTTGAATGCTTGAGTTTTCTATAATAACCCCACACTAATTTATTAGATTATCCACACCCCAGTCTGAAGGCAGGGCAATTTGACACAACTTGCAAACCCTGCTCCTGACAAATTCTAGAAGCCATAGTACAGATTGGTCTTCTGTAGCGCAATATCATCTTTGTGAAAGAGTGAAGTCTGTGAACCGTCTGTAGGAGACAAATGAACCAATAACAAAAGAGCATTTCTTGTACCCCCAATATTAATCTGTATGCCTATCAGATCAAAAATGTGTCTGCCTATATGGGTCAAGTGAGAGAGAGCCTTGTGATCCCAAACCTATGAACAGGAATTATTGCTGGGATGATGTAATCTCCTAATACAATGAAGTGCCAGGCCTGGAAATAACTTTATTAGCTCAGGTAGGAAACCAGTGGAAATGTGAGGTGGACTCTATGCTAGGGTATTCTTTCTTTAGCTTTACCCTGGGATTATATACTAAATCACTCAAATGAATCTCTTTATGGTGAAGAACTTCAATATTTCAGATTAGGTACAAAAAGTAAATCAGTAAAATTTACAGCTGGACCTGACATCAGGTTCATGTCTACTATCCCCAATGTATATTATATTAGAAGTGCCCAGTTTAGGATATTTGACATATGTTGGTTTTTCAGCTAAAAGCAACACATAAGCAGCTGGTTTCTATTTTGAAATCTGATTTGGAAAATATGCCAAACCAGCTGCACTCAGCACTCTTAGCCTGAAAATACAGTTGTTTAAAAATATTTTCCATGTATAATTTACAGCTTCTGTGGTCTTCCTGCAAAGTAGGGGGGGGGGAAGCAAAGGAACCCCCCCCACACACACACACAACTAAGTAGTCTGGCTTAGAACCATAAAATATTAAGTCTTTACAAAACTAGCATCATCAGCAAATTAATGAAGCATTTTATTTTTACATATTAACAAGTTATAATATCTAAATTTGATATTATGGGTATGAAGGATCACTGACTCCAGCTTTTATCCAGTATAACTCGACTGAAGTCAATGGAGTTACTCTGGAGAAAAGATGGAGTAGGACAGTAGTAAAACAAGCCCTATATGATTAAACCTTAAATCATATTTTCTGCCGAAAATCCTAATCCTGTATCTGTAATGAAGCTGACGCTTCAGTGTTTCTATCTAAGTCCTGATCCTGCAATGGGTGGATCCTGGTGCCCATTCAGTGAAATTGATAGGGCTTCGCATAGGTGCAGGGGTGTACCCACGCAGAGCTCATTGCAGGACAGGGACTCAATGGAATCCTGCTTCCATTGAATTCAATTGAAAACTCCCACTGATTTCATTTGTGCAGGATCCAGCCCTAAGTGAACAAATAAATGGGTTTAAGATATTAAAATGTGTAAAAAGTCAAGTAAAGAAATGTGATACGTGAAAAACCTGTTGTAATATTTCAGAGAGTATTTCTAAGATATCAAAGATTTCCATCCCTAAGTATGTAAATCCAAATCTAGATGAGGCAACCAGACATGGTGGTCACATAAATCTAGACTGATCTACTAAAATATTTTCTTTGAGGAGACAAAATTGCATAAGGCTTAAATTGATCTAGTGCCTGTGTTTAATTATAGATACCACTTATGAATTTTTAATAAAACAAGAGCTAAATCAACATTTCTCTAAACCTAAAAAAACCAGGAGTACTTGTGGCACCTTAGACTAACAAATTTATTAGAGCATAAGCTTTCGTGGGCTACAACCCACTTCATCAGATGCATTGAATGGAACATGTAGTAAGATTATTATATATTAGATATACACACATACAGAGAAGGTGGAATTTGCCATACAAATTGTAAGAGGCTAATTAACTCCAAGGAAAAACTGCTGAGCTTGAATTAATATGCAAACTAGATACCATTACCTTGGGTTTGAATAGAGACGGGGAGTGGCTGGGTCATTACACATGTTGAATCTATTTCCACATGTTAAGTATCCTCACATCTTCTTGTCAACAGTCTAAATGGGCCATCTTGAATATCACTACAAAAGTGTTTTTTCTCCTGCTGATAATAGCTCGTCTTAATTAGCCTCTTACAGTTTGTATGGCAAATTCCACCTTCTCTGTATGTGTGTATATCTGTATCTAATATATAATCTTCTTACTATATGTTCCATTCAATGCATCCGATGAAATGGGCTGTAGCCCACAAAAGTTTATGCTCTAATAAATTTGTTAGTCTAAGGTGCCACAAGTACTCCTAGTTTTTTTGCGGATACAGACTAACATGCTGCTACTCTGAAACCTCTAAACTTAGTATATCTACAGAAATCTATCTAGACCTTCAGATGCTCTGTCTTGTATAAAAATATTAAACTCTAAACTGTTTATACAATATTCTACAGCACTGACTGATATTATACCTGATCCTACAAAAACATATGCATATGAATATATTAATTCATGTGAATAAAATTACATACATGTTTTTTAGATCAGCTCTCTAGTTTGTAAACAGATTCTGAAAGCATTTAAATCATGGAAGGATAAGGATTCCAAATAACCATAGCTGTATTTCTCTGTATAGCAGTGCAAATTAGTAAAGCATTATTTACTTCTATCAGTAATTCCTCATATAATAATTTATAATGAAAAAGCAGTTTAATTTTGTAATGTGCTTTTCTTAGAATAACTTGGTTTTGTATATGACTTTCTTCAAGTACTGCCACGTGTCTGCTGGTATAATTACAATTAACTTATGTTCTTATTGAACTCTATGTAGTTCATTTTCAGGACAGCCAGGCAGCAATCTCTTTCCAGTAGCCATTCAGACTGGTGAAAAAACTGGCAAAAGAGACAAGTGATTAACTTTTGAAGTTATATCCCACCATCTTTGAAATAAAGTTAAGTGATTAAGTGACAGTACTTTTATTATTATTATTTCCAAAGCATAAAATCTGAAACAGATAACTGTCTGGTTTTGTACTGAGCTGGATCCCACTTCTGAGTGGACAAATGGCAAACCAGTACTACGTGGGAGACAAAGCCATAAAGGAATTTTCCTCTGTAGGAGGCAATATAAGAATAGCAGTAGAAATTCCTCTCTAATTACTGGTTTCAGAGTAACAGCCGTGTTAGTCTGTATTCGCAAAAAGAAAATGAGTACTTGTGGCACCTTAGAGACTAACCAATTTATTTGAGCATAAGCTTTCGTGAGCTACAGCTCACTTCATCAGATGCATACTGTGGAAAGTGTAGAAGATCTTTTTATATACACACAAAGCATGAAAAAATACCTCTTCCCACCCCACTCTCCTGCTGGTAATAGCTTATCTAAAGTGATCACTCTCCTTACAATGTGTATGATAATCAAGTTGAGCCATTTCCAGCACAAATCCAGGTTCTCTCTCACACCCCCCCCCACTACCATGTACATTGGTCAAACTGGACAGTCTCTATGTAAAAGAATAAATAGACACAAATCAGATGTCAAGAATTATAACATTCATAAACCAGTCGGAGAACACTTCAATCTCTCTGGTCACGCGATTACAGACATGAAAGTTGTGATATTACAACAAAAAACCTTCAAATCCAGACTCCAGCGAGAAACTGTTGAATTGGAATTCATTTGTAAATTTGATACAATTAACTTAGGTTACCTTGCATAATGACTTAGGCTTGAATAGAGATTGGGAGTGGCTAAGTCATTATGCAAGGTAACCTAAGTTAATTGTATCAAATTTACAAATGAATTCCAATTCAACAGTTTCTCGCTGGAGTCTGGATTTGAAGGTTTTTTGTTGTAATATCACAACTTTCATGTCTGTAATCGCATGACCAGAGAGATTGAAGTGTTCTCCGACTGGTTTATGAATGTTATAATTCTTGACATCTGATTTGTGTCCATTTATTCTTTTACATAGAGACTGTCCAGTTTGACCAATGTACATGGTAGTGGGGGGGGGGTGTGAGAGAGAACCTGGATTTGTGCTGGAAATGGCCCAACTTGATTATCATACACATTAGATAAGCTATTACCAGCAGGAGAGTGGGGTGGGAAGAGGTATTTTTTCATGCTTTGTGTGTATATAAAAAGATCTTCTACACTTTCCACAGTATGCATCTGATGAAGTGAGCTGTAGCTCACAAAAGCTTATGCTCAAATAAATTGGTTAGTCGCTAAGGTGCCACAAGTACTCCTTTTCTCTAATTACTGTAACCCTTACAAAATTAAAGAGGTAAGGGATTGAGAGAAATGTATCTGCATCACTGAAACCTAGTTCTGTTTTTTAATACATACTACATAGATCATTTTGCCTTCAATTCTTATCTTCAGTTATGCCAAAGGTGAACGATCATTTAGCTGTTACCCACTTTGATTGAGTCACCTTGTTAGTGATGGTCAATCAGTGACTTTGGAATTCAACTAATCCATCCATTCAAATAAACTGGTATTAAAAATTCAAAGGGCTTGATTTAACAAACACATTAGCTAAATACATAATATGAGGTTTTCACAGACTGTATCAGCACTGGCATTGTGGGCATCAAATGAAGTGTCAGTTAAATGTACTTGCATATTATAGTGTGTCCTGATCTGTGTCATACTTCGTTTTTCAGCCATTTGCAGGGTAATATTCTTTGTAGTTGTGCATAAACAGCAGTGATTGCTAATGCAGAAGAGGGATGCATGTCTGGATTTTCCATGAAGTGTCAAAATATATTACAGATGTGAAATACCACCCCTCACATCTGCTGTGAAAAGAGTGCATTCTACTGTCTTGCAATTCAGACAAGCACTCTTTAGCTTTCCTCAAACAAATTCTTCAGTGTGCCCCACTGTATCTGATACATAAGATAGGAAAATCAGATGAAAAGATGTTTCTCCATATTCAAAAGAAAATCTGTGTCATTTAAGTGGAATGGGAGGGCAGGGGAACAGGAAACACACCTAATCTATATCTATACCAAGACCTGGGCAATATACCTCAGAGTGGATAGGGTGCTAGCCTTAAGAAAACCCAGCTTCAATTTCTCCTCTACAAAGTAACTTTTTGTAACACTAGGAAGATCACTTAGGGCCAGATTTTTCACAAAATCATAGAAGACTAGCGTTGGAAGAGACCTCAAGAGGTCATCTAGTTCAACCTCCTGCTCAAAGCAGGACCAACACCAACTAAATAATCCCAGCCAGGGATTTGTCAAGCCAGGCCTTAAAAACTTCTAAGGAGGGAGATTCCACCACCTCCTTAGGTAACCCATTCCAGTGCTTCACCACTAGAAATAGTGAAATAGTTTTTCCTAATATCCAACCTAGACCTCCCGCACTGCAACTTGAGACCATTGCTCCTTCTGTCATCTGCCATCACTGAGAAGTCTAGTTCCATCCTATTTGGAAACCCCTTTCAGGTAGTTGAAGGCTACTATCAAATCCCCCTCACTCTTCTCTTCTGAAGACTAAATAAGCCTAGTTCCCTCAGCCTCTCCTCATAAATCACGTGCCCCAGCCCCCTAACCATTTTAGTTGCACTCTGCTGGCCTCTCTCCAATTTGTCCACATCCCTTCTGTAGTGGGGGGGGGGGGCCCAAAACTGGATGCAATACTCCAGATGTGTCCCCAGGAGTGCCGAATACAGGGGAATAATCATTTCTCTCGATCTGCTGGCAATGCTCCTGCTAATGCAGTCTAATATGCTGTTAGCCTTCTTGTTGACTCATATCCAGCTTCTTGTTCACTGTAATCCCCAGGTCCTTTTATGCAGAATTGCTGCTTAGCCAGTCAGTCCTCAGCCTGTAGCAGTGCATGGGATTCTTCCGTCCTAAGGGCAGGATTCCTTTTTGAACCTCAGATTTCTTTTGGCCCAATCCTCCAATTTGTCTAAGTCACTCTGATCCCTGACCTGATCCCTACCCTCCAGGGTATCTACCTCCCCCCACCAAGCTTAGTATCCTCCGCAAACTTACTGAGGGTGCAATCCATCCCATCATCCAGATCATTAATGAAGATGTTGAACAAAACTGGCCCCAGGTCCGACCCCTGGGGCACGCTACTTGATACTGGCTGCCAACTAGACATGGCGCCGTTGATCATTACCTGGTGAGCCCTACGATCTAGCCAGCTTTCTATCCACGTTATAGCCCATTCATCCAATCCATACTACTTTAACTTGCTGGCAAGAATACTGTGGGAGACCATATCAAAAGCTTTGCTAGAGTTAAGGTATATCACGTCCATCTCTTCCCCATATGCACACAGCCAGTTAGCTCATCATAGAAGGCAATCAGGTTGGTCAGGCATGCTTGCCCTTGGTGAATCCATGTTGACTGTTCCTGATCACCTTTCTCTCCTACAAGTGCTTCAAAATGGATTCCTTGAGGACCTGCTCCATGATTTTTGCAGGGACTGAGGTGAGGCTGACCCCTCATGTAGTTCCACGCATTCTCCTTCTTCCCTTTTTTAAAGATGGGCACTCTATTTGCCTTTTTCCAAACATCGGGACCTCCCCTGATCGCCACGAGTTTTCAAAGATAATGGCCAATGGCTCTGCAATCTCATCAGCCAACTCCCTCAGCACCTTCTTATGTTTTGCATCCAGCACCATGGACTTGTGCATGTCCAGCTTTTCTAAATAGTCCTTAACCTGTTCTTTCTCCACTGAGGGCTGCTCACCTCCTCTCCATACTGTGCTGCCCAGTGCAGAAGTCCAGGAGCTGACCTTGTCTTTTAGGCCAAGGCAAAAAGCATTGAATACTTCAGCTTTCTCCACATCGCCTGTCACTAAATTGCCTCCCCTATTCAGTAAGAGTCCCACACTTTCCCTGACCACCTTCTTGTTGCTAACATACCAGTAGAAACCCTTATTACATCCCTTGCTAACTGCAACTCCAGTTGTGCTTTGCCTCCCTGATTACACCCCTGCATGCTCAAGCAATATTTTTATACTCCTCCCTAGTCATCTGTCCAAGTTTCCACTTCTTGTAAGCTTCCTTTTTGTGTTTAAGCTCAACGAAGATTTCACCATTAAGCCAAGCTGGTTGCCTGTCATATTTGTTGTTCTTTCTGCACATCAGCATGGTTTGTTCCTGCACCCTCAATAAGGCTTCTTTAAAATACAGCCAGCTCTCCTGGACTACTTTCCCCCTCACATTAGCCTCCCAGGGAATCCTGCCCATCAGTTCCCTGAGGGAGTCAAAGTCTACTTTTCTGAAGTCCAAGGTCCGTATTCTGCTGCTCTCCTTTCTTCCTTTTGTTAGGATCCTGAACTCAACCATTTCATGGTCACTGCTGCCCAGATTGCCACCCACTTCAACTTCCCCTATCAATTCTTCCGTGTTTGTGAGCAGCAGGTCAAGAGGAGCAAGGCCCCTAGTTGGTTCCTCCAGCGCTTGCACCAGGAAGTTGTCCCCAACACTCTCCAAAAACTTCCTGGATTGTCTGTGCACTGCTGTATTACTCTCCCAGCAGATGCAGGGGTGATTGAAGTCCCCCATGAGAACCAAGGCCTGTGATCTGGAAACTTCTGTTAATTGTCTGAAGAAAGCCTCATCCTCCAGGTCTGGTGGTCTATAGCAGAAGCCCATCATGACATCACCCTTGTTGCTCTCGCCTCTAAACTTAACCCAAACTTGTTAAAGGTATTTAGGAAATTAAAGATGCAGAGAGGCACCTAATGGAATTTTCAAAAATGCTTAGGCATCCAACTCCCATTAAGAATTAGGCACTTAGACTGTTCTGAAAATCCTACTGCATGCCTATCTGAATCTTGAAGTGCTTAAACATCCTTAAAATTCTGGCCTATTGTCATTTGGGCCCAGATCGTCAAAGGTATGTAGGGGACTGACACCAATTGAAATCAAATACCTTTGGCTCCATTCCCATCTGTAGAATGGGGAGAACCACAAAGGGGTACTGTGAGGTTAAATACATTAAAGATTGTAAGATGCTCAGATTCTATAGTAATGACTTTGAGTGGCACACAAGTACCTAAGATAGCTTGATGGATAAAACCAATAATAGTTACCCCTTTTGGCCTGAACAGCTCGCCAAAAATTCTGCATCTTGCATGTTGTTCTAGTTAGGAGGAGAAAATGGAGTCAGGTACCTTCAACAAAACGTTATTGCGCAACGTTTTGCACAATGCACAAAATCCTATTTTCCTGAACACAGGAAGAATTAAAAACCAGGACACAGTTTCTTTGATTATCGCCTCAGAGGTCCTTTTTCCATCTTGTCCAGGCTGTGGGTGTCTCTTGTCCTTTCTAGGTCCAGATCCTCAGAGTTAGGTGTCTAAACACCTTTGAGGAACTGGGCCTAAATCTGTGTGTGCTCTTCTGTTTGTCTCTCGTGCACATACTCCTTTTGCACAAGACAATAGCCAGCAAAGATCTCTGCGCACATAGCTCAAATTCTTGGGTGGACTCACATATGTCTTTGTTTTAGGTGGGGGCTGCTATACAGGAGCTTAACTGTTTCTTACAGCACTGGTTCCACCCACCAGCTTCAATGACCTTTCACCCAACCCACAATAAAGTATTTTAATCCAATATTTACTATAGCACAGAGCAAAATGAGTTACACTAATGAAATTAGTTGTTACTGAAATACAGAGCACTTATAGTGTGTGTGTGCGCGTGTGTGTGTATATATATATATATAAAAAAATATTTTGTTCAAATGTGGCACTTATCAATGTGAATGGCTAAGACTACTGGATTTTTGTAGGTGCTGTGCATTGCTCTACCAATAGACTACATTTACGACCTGGAACATACTGCTGATCCAATCCTGACCCCCTACTGAGCAGACTCCCAGCCAACTGTGCAAACTATGCAATATGAACTAGTATTCACTAGATGCTAGGATAAAGCTATAAAATTGTATTTTAAATTTGGACATCCAGTTAGGCACCTAAATAACACTGGTCTGATTTTCATTTGTGATGAGTACTCACACTTCAATAGAGGCATATAATCTATTTTAAGTTTTAAGTATTATTAATTACTCTAGGTTGAGAGTAGGAAGAAAGTGAAATTTCCAAGGCAGTGTTCTGGGAGGAAACAAAAAAAGTAGGAAAGCCCTTGGTTTTACCTAGGCTGACCAGATAGCAAGTTTGAAAAATCGGGACAGAGGGTGTGGGGGTAATAGGAGCCTATATATAAGAAAAAGCCCCAAATATTGGCACTATCCCTATAAAATCGGGACATCTGGTTCTAGTTCTACCCTACATTCATATTTTCTGTGTGTGTGTGTGTGTGTATATATAAAAAAAAAACAAGGCTTAATAATTACAGCTGTGCATATGTTACTGTTGTGAAAATAATGGTTTCTCTATTTGTCTAAAGGCACTGTGCTATACCAAGTATTTATTTCAAGATTTAAAGTAGCATGAAAGGTGCTATCTCAATCCATTTTCCCCCAGTTCTATAATAAAAATTGAAGATGGATGTGTGTAAATGACAGGACAGTTATCTGAAATTTTAGTAAAAAGAGTAAAATTATGATGACCAATACTATACTGAAAGCTGCAAATTACTGTTTGATACTAAAAAGCACTATGCTCTTAAGGGAATTCTGCACTACTGCGTGCATGCAGAAATCCTGTCCCCCAGATTTATTTGCTTCCCTGCAGAAAAATGACATTCTGACTGGGAAGCAAAGGGAAACTGCTGGAGTGGTCACGCACCCTTCCCCAGCAGCATGGGTGCATTGTTTTGGGTGCATTGAGCATCCAGCAGAGAGGTAAATAACTGCTGGGGGGAGGTAAGGAAGGCTGGGGACTCCCCAGCAGGTGGTCCTACCCACTAGGCTCAGCTGCTAACCCTGGCTAAGCTGTGGGAGGGCAAGACTCCTCTTCCCCTGCAAAGAGTGGCAGAGACTGCGTCAGATCCACCCCCAGAAACCTCCCCTGGCTGCCAGAAGCTCTGCACTCTCCCCCCTGCTTCCTGCCCCCCTCGCTCCAGCCGTGGGGGGGTCCCTATATGGGGAGCTGCTCCTCCAGCCACCCAACCCCCATTCAGCTGGACCCCCCCCCGCTACCCAGGCCCCCTAACTGCCTCACCCTTCCCTGCACCCAGAACCTCCCCACTGAGCCCCTCACACCTGGAGCCCCACTGGACCTGGACCCCCCCCACTGAGCCACACCCCCTGTGGCCGGATACCCACCCCTACACCAAAACCACCCCCAGTGGAGTCCCCTGCACTTGAATGGGTCCCACCTGCCCAAACTGGACCACCCTGACAAGCCCCCTGCACCAAGACCCCCAGCCCACTGGGCTCCAACTAGCTGTACCCAGACTCCCACTCCCCCAGCACCTGGACACCATGCTGAGCCACTCACACCCAAATTTCCCCAAACAGAATCCTCACTCCATACCAAGCCCCTCCACACTTGGATCCTGCCAAGCTGAGCCTGCCTGCTCACATCTGGTGTGCCTGGCATGGAGGGGCAAGGACCCAGGCTGTTTGTTTGGGCAGTCCCACCCCTTTCACTGTGTCAGGGTCAGGTGCAGCCTCACCGCCGAGTCCTGGTGGGGAGGGTTCTGCAGGGTGATCTCCCACCTCTGTGCAGTCAGTGGCCTGAACTCCCCACTGCCATGCTAGAACCTCCACATTTATCGAAAAATAAATTTGCAGAATTATAAAATATTGTATGCAGAATTTAATTTTTTGGCACAGAACTCCCTCAGGAGTAGCATTAGTGAGCTAAGTCAGGTCATTTAAACATATATGGCCGATACTAAAGGCAACAGATTTTATTACTAGTTCTATGCAGCAGATTTTGGCAGACGTAGGGCAGGATTCTGACCTATACCAGTATGAATCTAGATTAACTCAATTAACATCAGCAGAATAGTCAACATTTACAAGTGGTTAACTGGCTTGGAATGGGCTAAGCAACCTTGTCTTTCTGGCAAACGGCTTGTGTTGGTCTATAACTTTTCCCTGCGGCAAGTCACCCATAAACACCAAGGATAAAACTGTTTCTATACAATACTTGAAGAAGCAGTCTCATCTTTCCAGTACTGCATAACAAACAGACTCTAGTCCTGGTAGTGTGAGATATCAGACACTGATTACGCTTTTGCTTAATTTTCAGTTTGAATGGGATTTTAATGGCCAACTACAATTAGAGCTAGAACTAAATATTTTCTGGAAGTAAACATCCATCTTCAAATTATATAAAGTATTAATATCTAACTCCAACAGTTTATATGAATATTTGCTGCTAAATTAATGCTAAAATTTAAGTGGGAAGCAAAAGTAATTAGAATTTCCTGATTTTAAAGTGAAGGTTTCATTTATTCCTCTCCTGACACCCACTCATACCCACACAATTTTGCTGCTACTTAAGTTTTAATTTTGTAAACCTTTTCACTAGTTTCAGAAAAATTAAATGTTTGTTTCTCATCTGTGATTTCCTAACCTACAACTAACTCCCCACCAAAATTAAGTGGAGAACATACCGGTATTAGAAAAATGGCTACTGGGGAAAAAAGTGTGCTGTCACTCCTGAGAAGGGAGGAGATGACCTGGCAAACCAGGGGAAGGCACTTTCTGTACTCCAGGTTAGGTCAGAGGGACTCAGTAGAAATCTTTGCAGGATCAGGGTTTTACATGGTAAGAACCCTGTGATGAGGATCATTTTTTCCTCTGTCGTATTCAGCATAGTTATTCAATATTGTTAGTGCTCTAATAACCACAAGCTGTTGGCACTTACTGTCTTAAACCCAGCAATGGCCAGTTCTATACTCTCTCTTCCATAACATGTTCATAATCTTGTTTTATTAAAACAGGCAGGTCTAACGTTGCATTCTCTAGCAGTTGTCGTTCCCATCTCTGTATTTTATGTTAAAAAAAATCCAACAGGTTTCACAGATTGAAAAATGAAGTGAGGTGTCACTTAACAGGGGATTTCCAATTACTGCTTAAAAGTGACTTTGTTATTCATGACTAGGTATAATGTGTATTATGAAGCAAGGCACGTGTATTTATTTTGGTTTACTCATCCCAAGGTGCACTTCTTGGGGATATTATAAATGTTGGGTAAAGTAAAGGGTTCTGTGAATTCTCTCTCAAGCTCTGCTAGTCATTTTGCAAATTGCCACGTATGCTGCATGTCATTTTAATAAAAAAAATTCTCTGGATTTTGATTGTCAAGGGATGCATAAAGGCGATAAAAAATGCTTTAGGTCTTTTCGTGACAGATGTAGAGATGAATAAGAACGTCTAGCTCTGTGAGTCAGAAATAATTACGTGATGTGTTACAGTTGCTGTTGTTGAGCATAAATATTACTGACTCATGAACAGCATGGTTTTTACTTAACCGAATCTGCCATGAAACAGGCCAAGGTTAAATGAGAGATCAACTCACTTTTCACCAGATACTTTTTATCTCCTTTTTCAAAAGCACATAAAACAGGATTTCTTTAGATTGTCTAAACTGTATAAATTGAACATCTGAGATCTAATAGGGGAAAAATGCTTCAAGCACAATATACATATGACAACACATCTTTCCCAACCTCGCTAACTATACTGGCTGTTTATGTATTGAATAGATTCAGTATGTATTGAGACAGGCTTTAACAGCAGTCAGTTTTAACTTGTTTAGGACTATATTAACTTCCTCATAATTTCAGATAAAAGTAATTGGCATGAATCAGATTGCATTCCTGGTTAATATTTTTTTACAGTATACCTATAAAAATTAGATCAATATATTTACTGCAGTACATAAACAGTCAAATTCACCCTAGAGCAGAGGGCCTCTCATGGCTTTCCTGAGCACTTAAATCACATTTAAGTCCTCAATTTAGGCCTTGCATTGTGTGCAGGGCGTAATGCAGACCCTCCATTTGTGTGAATTTCATCTTCACAGAAATGCAAGGTTTGGACACACTTAGGATTGATCCTACAAACACTGAATGCTTGTAACTTTACGCATGTGCATAAGCATTTACAAGAGCAGAGCTTTAGAACCCAAATAAGTGTGGGACCAAAGGATGTTTTTTGTCTCACAGGAAAAATTAAGAAAATTCACAGAACCATAGAATATCAGGGTTGGAAAGGATCTTAGGAGGTCATCTAGTCCAACCCCCTGCTCAAAGCAGGACCAATCCCCAACTAAATCATCCCAGCCAGGGCTTTGTCAAGCCTGACCTTAAAAACCTCAAAGGAAGGAGATTCCACCACCTCCCTAGGTAACCCGTTCCAGTGCTTCACCACCCTCCTAGTGAAAAAGTTTTTCCTAATATCCAACCTAAACCATCCCCACTGCAACTTGAGACCGTTACTCCTTGTTCTGTCATCTGGTACCATTGAGAACAGTCTAGATCCATCCTCTTTGGAACCCCCTTTCAGGTAGTTGAAAGCAGTTATCAAATCCACCCTCAGTCTTTTCTTCCGCAGACTAAACAATCCCAGGTCCCTCAGCCTCTCCTCATAAGTCATGTATTCCAGTCCCCTAATCATTTTTGTTGCCCTCCGCTGGACGCTTTCCAATTTTTCCACATCTTTCTTGTAGTGTGGGGCCCAAAACTGGACACAGTACTCCAGATGACGCCTCACCAATGTCGAATAGAGGGGAATGATCACGTTTCTCGATCTGCTAGCAATGCCCCTACTTATACAGCCCAAAATGCCGTTAGTCTTCTTGGCAACAAGGGCACACTGTTGACTCATATCCAGCTTCTCATCCACTGTAACCCGTAGGTCCTTTTCTGCAGGACTGCTGCCTAGCCATTCGATCCCTAGTCTGTAGCAGTGCATGGGATTCTTCTGTCCTAAGTGCAGGACTCTGCACTTGTCCTTGTTGAACCTCATCAGGTTTATTTTTGCCCAATCCTCCAATTTGTCTAGGTCCCTCTGTATCCTATCCCTACCCTCCAGCGTATCTACCTCTCCTCCCAGTTTAGTGTCATCTGCAAACTTGCTGAGGGTGCAGTCCACGCCATCCTCCAGATCATTAAAGATGATATTGAACAAAACCGGCCCCAGGACAGACCCTTGGGGCACTCCGCTTGATACCGGTCGCCAACTAGACATGGAGCCATTAATCAATACCCATTGAGCCCGATGATCTAGCCAGCTTTCTATCCACCTTATTGTCCATTCATCCAGCCCATACTTCTTTAACTTGCTGGCAAGTATACTGTGGGAGACCATATCAAAAGCTTTGCTAAAGTCAAGGCATAACACGTCCACTATTTTTCCCTCATCTACAGAGCCAGTTATCTAGTCCTAGAAGGCAATTAGATTAGTCAGGCATGACTTGCCCTTGGTGAATCCCTGCTGACTGTTCCTGATCACTTCCCTCTCCTCCAAGTGCTTCAGAATTGATTCCTTAAGGACCTCCATGATTTTTCCAGGGACAGAGGTGAGGCTGACTGGCCTGTAGCTCCCCAATCCTCCTTCCTTTTTTAAAAACGGGCACTACATTAGCCTTTTTCCAGTCATCCGGGACCTCCCCCGATCGCCATGAGTTTTCAAAGATAATGCCAATGGCTCTACAATCACATCCGCCAACTCCTTTAGCACCCTCGGATGCAGCGCATCCAGCCCCATGGACTTATGCTTGTCCAGCTTTCCTAAATAGTCCCGAACACTTCTTTCTCCACAGAGGGCTGGTCACCTCCTACCCATGCTGTGCTGTCCAGTGCAGTAGTCTGGGAGCTGACCTTGTTCGTGAAGATAGAGGCAAAAAAAGCACTGAGTACATTAGCTTTTTCCACATTCTGTCTCTAGGTTGCCTCCCTCATTCAGTAAAGGGCCCATACTTTCCTTAACTTTCTTGTTGCTAACATACCTGAAGAAACCCTTCTTGTTACTCTTAACATCTCTTGCTAGCTGCAACTCCAAGTTTGATTTGGTCTTCCTGATTTCACTCTTGCATGCCTAAGCAATATTTTTATACTCCTCTCTGGTCATTTGTTCAATCTTCCACTTCTTGTCAGCTTTTTTTTGTGTTTAACATCAGCAAGGATTTTACTGTTAAGCCAAGCTGGTCACCTGCCATATTTACTATTTTTTCTATACATCGGGATGGTTTGTTCCTGTAACCACAATAAGGATTCTTTAAAATACAGCCAACTCTCCTGGACTCCTTTTCCCCTCATGTTATTCTCCCAGGGGATCCTGCCTGAGGGAGTCAAAGTCTGCTTTTCTGATGTCAAAGGTCCATATTCTGCTGCTCTCCTTTCTTCCTTGTGTCAGGATCCTGAACGCTACCATCTCATGGTCACTGCCTCCCAGGTTCCCATCCACTTTTACTTCCCCTACTAATTCTTCCCAGTTTGTGAGCAGCAGGTCAAGAAGAGCTCTGCCCCTAGTTGGTTCCTCCAGCACTTGCACCAGGAAATTGTCCCCTACACTTTCCAAAAACTTCTTGGATTGTCTGTGCACTGCTGTATTGCTCTCCCAGCAGATATCAGGGTGATTGAATTCTCCGATGAGCACCAGTGCCTGCGATCTAATAACTTCCATTGGTTGCCATAAGAAAGCCTCATCCACCTCATCCCCCAGTCCGCTGGTCAAAAGCAGACTCCCACCATGACATCACCCTTGTTGCTCACACTTCTAAACTTAATCCAGAGACTCTCAGGTTTTTCTGCAGTTTCATATTGGAGCTCTGAGCAGTCATACTGCTCTCTTACATACAATGCAACTCCCCCACCTTTTCTGCCCTGCCTGTCCTTCCTGAACAGTTTATGTCCATCCATGACAGTATTCCAGTCATGTGAGTTATCCCACCAAGTCTGTTATTCCAATCACATCAGTTTTCTCTCACTCTCACACACACACACTTTAAATAACATAAATCAATGTACACAATTGTGTAATTACTGAAATATTTTCAGTTTAATTTCACACAATTTTTAAAATGATAAAGAATAAAAATATGCACATTTCTATTCTACAAGGAGTATTCAACAAACAAAATAAAGCAAAAAAGGACATGACAAATAATAATTTTATTGCATCTACTATATGCTTGATAAAACTGAACATTTAAATATTTACAAAATGGGCTTTTAATTTCAATAATCTTGTAAATCAAATGAGATCTCCTTTTCCTTCCCTACTTCCAAATGGGACTGAGATATAAAATTGAAAAAGATGTGTTCACCTGAAGTATTTTATTTGCCAGCCACTACTCTAATTCCTGGATATACCTTCCCCTTTTTTCCCCCTCTACCATATTATTCCATGTAACCTGATAAGAGCTGTCAGGTCTAAAAATTTAACATATGTTCGGCTTGGTCCAGACAAATCAGTTCAACAAATTTGTTAAAATTTCAATAAAACAGGATCTTTTTATACTCAAAGTTGGCAACTGTTGACGGGAGTTAATAATTTCCAAATGACATACGTAGATATGTCAATGATGTTTCATGCCTGATTAGCTACAGATTATATGCAGTTATTAATGATCATTGTTTATTGTCTATAGATATAAAATGAACAAATTATTTTTATGAAACTTTAAGTGATTACATCACTCCCTACAAGAACTATGGACACTGAGGCATTGTGAAACCTTACCACACCAGTGAGAACTCCTGGGATATTGTCTTTGCAAACAGGAGTAAAGGGGGAACAAGATTACCATATCACCTGGTTATTTCATGCATCCATGAGTCAGGCCTGCTCTGCTTGACAAACAGGCTGTGGCCCCATATAACCCTGGGGACAGCACCAACAGTGACTCCACTATGCCCTCTATATTATTATACACAACATTATTTCTTAAGTGTTTTGTAATTTTTCTGACTTTTGATGGTTTATCAGATGAATGCTCCTTCCATTAATGAATCATCCCCCTAAGTACTAACTGATGCCAGTTGGCATAGCTTGTTTCCTCATAGAAACAGACTTATCTGAGTCATTTGGCCTGATTCTCAGCTCCTCATTTTCTCAGTTACTCACAATGCACAGAAGTATAAGCTAGATGAGAATCAGACACTTACACTTTCAATCAGGCAAGTGATTCAAATTGGACTAGACCAGAGGTGAGCGAACTTTTTGGCCAGAGGGCCACATCTGGGAATAGAAATTGTATGGTGGGCCATGAATGTGCACAAAATTGGAGTTGGGGTGCGGGAGGGGGTGAGAGCTCTGGTTGGGGGTGTGGGTTCCAGGGTGGGGCAAGAAATGAGTTCAGAGTGCAGGAGGAGACTCTGAGCTGGGGAGTGGAGTGCAGGGGGAAGGGGGTGGGGCGGGGGAGGAGGAGTTTGGGGTGTAGAAGGGTGCTCTGGGCTGGGACAGAGGGGTTTGGAGGGCAGGAGGGAGATAAGAGCTGGGGCAGGGGGTTGGGGTGCAGGAAGGGGTGAAGGCTCTGGCTGGGGGTGCGGACTCTGGGATACGGATGAGGGGTTTGGGGTTCAGGAGAGTGCTTCAGGCTGGGATCAAGGGGTTCGGAGGGCGGGAGGGGATTGGGACTGGGGCAAGGGGTTGGGGCATGGGGAGAGGCTCAGGGGTGCAGGCTCCAGGTGGCGCTTACCTCAAGCAGCTCCCGGAAGCAGCAGCATGTCCCTGCTCCAGCTCCTATGCTGAGGCACAGCCAGGTGGCTCTGCATGCTGCCCCGTCCACAGGCACCACCCCTGCAACTCCCATTGGCTGCAGTTCCCGGCCAATGGGAGCTGTGGGGGCGGCACTTGGGGCGGGGGCAGTGTGCAGAGCAGAGCCCCCTGGCTGCCCCTACACGTAGGAGCCAGAATAGGGCTATGCTGCTGCTTTTAGGAGCCATGTGGGGTGCCCCCCCAGCCTGCTCCCCAGCTGGAGCACCAGAACAGTGGGAGCTTGAGGGCCGGATTAAAATGGCTGGAGGGCCGGATCTGACCCACAAGCTGTAGTTTGCCCACCCCTGGACTAAACCCTGCTCATGGAGTAAAGTCACACTGAGTTCATGGTATCAGTTCTGTAAGTAAGGCATGCAAACTTTGAGCCAAACTGTTTAAATCAAAAACTACATCAGGAAATGATGAATATTGATGCCACATGATAAATACCACCTACTGAGTCTGAATTGGAAGTGGTTATTGTACAGCAGCTGGGATGATTTTAGCCACAAATATCATTGTATAGGGCAAAGGAGGGAAAGAAGGGGGAACCAGAGGAGAGAAGAGCTATAAACCACTACCCTTATTTGTCTTATTGAAAATTAACCAGAGATTTTGCCGGCGTGGGGGTGTGTGTGTGAAATTTAGATGGAAATATTTCTTGATTTTCTGTGGAAACATTAAAAGCTGTTCTGTTTCAGCCAGAGAATGTTATCCTCAGAGCTTATTATCAATTTAAAAGAAAATAACTAAATAAAATACTTGCGCCTGCTGGCAACCTGGACAATTACTATAATTCTATTTTTAATATAAATAGAAGACAAATATTATGCACACACTAAAGATACTGGGGTAAATCAGCATAGCTTATTTCTCTACAACAGAGTTTCACAGGTAACCCCAACAGAGGATCTGGCTCATCATTTACTGGACCTTTAAAATGTAGACTGTATTCCAAATTCAACACAATTGAGTTTCACCCACATATGATGGTGATGATTTAGCTTCCTTTATTCAGATTTCAGTAGATTAGGGATCAGAACTATGAGGAGATATTTCATATTTTAATATTTCAATTCCGTATGTTTTATAATTAACTTAATCACTGCCACTGGATACTGTGCAATCCTATTAGACTAAGAATGAATGAAAAGCAAGTCTGAGAGATGGTTGCATGCTATTGTAGACAGACAGGCACAGACTCTTATTAAATATTCAATGGCAAAAACCAATGTTAACTCAGAGTTACAGTTGCTTGCTTGTATATCATTCCCGTGCAGAATTTTGAGTTGAGCAACTCAAACTTCTGAAAACCAGGCAATGCACATGCAACCACAACTCTGCCCTCTTTCAGAATGCCCAAGTATGCCCATTAATACATATACCTTTACTCTGACAGCCTCACAGTTGCTGAAATATACAAACTCTTCACCTCCCATTACAATCCATTCACTCTCACCTACAGGATTCCACATAACACTATTAAAGGGAGGGGGAAAAAATGGTTGCCCATTGCCACTTGCCTTCTATCCAGTTCAAGCAATACTTCAATATACACAAACTCACTGGCCCTTGGCACTGTCTAATTTCCCAATTAATCTTCTTCAAACACTTATTAATAGCAACGTTGGGTGTGCTGGCAGAGTTGTGGGAGATGCCGGGTGATTGGGGAGTACTGGCAGATCTGTGGGGTGCAGGAAGGTTGGAAGTTCAGTGGAGCTCCCAATCTCTTTTGCCTCCCTTACCATCCATCCCCATATATCCTCCTCCCGTCACTGCCTCTCCCACTATTCTGCCACTCCTCTGCTCCCCCATAACCCCTCCCCTCCCAGGAAACACACTTCTAGTTTTTCTCTGAAAG
The DNA here is from genome assembly GCF_965140285.1 of Lepidochelys kempii. Taxonomy (NCBI): domain Eukaryota; kingdom Metazoa; phylum Chordata; order Testudines; family Cheloniidae; genus Lepidochelys; species Lepidochelys kempii. The sequence continues at coordinate 65,785,834 of NC_136382.1, forward strand.
AACTTGGATTACATTCCCTCCAAAATGAATTTGCCACTCATGACTCAGAAATTGTAGCAGCCTCCAGCCACTCAACTCAAAATTCCTTTTGTATTGGGGTGGGAGATTTGGGATTAATTTATCCCTTCATATACTAATTGAAGGGTGAGTTCACAGCCATCAAGATATCCGTAATTCATCCAATCATCAATAGTACCTCTCATTTTAGTAGTAAAGCAGAAGGAGGAAACTGGGTTTTTTTTTCAAGGAGAGAGAGGTGTAACTCAGGAACTCCTTGGGCCAAAATATCCCAAATTTGGATCACTAACTCTACCACATACCACCATGAATCACACCAAATTTCAAAGAAATCTGAATAATCACTCAGATTCTAGACCACTTAAAAAGTCCAGTTTAAAACATAAAAATGGCAGGCATGGAAATACTCTAGCTGTTTTTCTGCATCGGTGATTGCACAGTGTAAAAAATGTACATTTCCTTAAATTCAGGTTTCAGTTTGGGTCCCCCAAAGATTTAATGGGTGCCATGTACTATCCTGGCTAAAATTCAACAGATTAATATCATTCTGATCCACATCCCATCAATAGTTATATACCTTGCTCTGGACCCAAAAAAATCTGAGACTTTTTTAAAATGGCTATTTTTTCAGGGCTCTCATCTCTGGAATCTGTGGTTTAAAGGACTCCAAATTTGGGAAACTAACCTTACTCTACACCCTCCTCAAATGTGCCAAATTTCAAAGAAATCCAACTAAACATGCTGACTTTATAGGACTTAGAAAGGTCCACCTTAAGACTACATCATGACATTGGTTTAAAGTACAGTGGCACTCTGGCACCACAATCATAAATCAAAACCAAATACAGTTTAAATATTCTGAGTCTCATAAAATCAAAAACACTCTCTCCTTTCTCTCCTCCCCTTCCCCCATAAGTTTGCACTTGTGTGTTTCATTGTTTTTAATTTTCTTTGAGGTAAATGGGAGATTGATTCTTCAAGACTTCTCCATTGAACTTAATTAAGAATTTTTCCTGTAATAATATTATAGCTCCTTCTATACAAATAAACTTCAGTTGATTAGAGTCTCAGCCTATCCTGTTAGGATTTAGCTCTACTGACAGATTCAGTTTTTATTATGTCATTTACCGTGTCTGAAAAGTCAGTAAGGCATGTGTTTTTATTCCTTACAGAATAATCAGACGACATAAATTTGGCCCTGCAGCAATATAATACTACTATTTTCTTTCAACACTCCTTTCTTGATGATGCCCTCTTCCTAACTACAATTAAATAACTTTAAAAGTTAACCTATTCTTTACAGTAGGTATTTGGTTCTTTTTGATTACATAAATGTGTAAAGTTCTCTTCATCACAAGGACATTTTTCACACTCATACAGTGCCCACCACAATGGGACCAACACCTGATCTGGTCTCTATGTGCTATCATAATATAATTAATAATTACAAGATATATTAAAAGTGTGTTATTTCAGTTGCAAAGTCAAGTACTCAAGAGTTAGGAAATCCAACATAGATAGTGACCATGCAACTTTAATTCTGCCACTTGTGTCCATCCAGTGCACTGAATGAGGCTGCGGTCCAGTGGAAAAATAGTATGTGACCATGTTATTAAGGACTGTATCATAGTATATATGCACAAGGGGGTGAGGGTGAATTAAGTTTGTGTGTGCATTCATTAATTTGGCATTTCCTAACTTTCAAGTGCTTGATTTTGCAACCTAAAACCATTCTTTTAATATAGTTTTTAATGTAATTTTAGTTTTTTTATGAAAGAAAGGTAACCCCCCCAATTCTGTTATGTGCAATTGTAACAACTCCCCATTCTGCTTCATCACTGGGATTGGAACCCTGAACTTTCAGCAGTTCAGTACAAACTGCTGCCACTTGAATTACACAACTAACTGCATTAGCTGGCATTAGGAAAAGACTGTTTTCCCAGAGGGTTGGTCCAAGTGCTGAGTCCTAGGCGTGGAATCTATAGACAGATGAAAAAAGAGTGGCCCAGGTCTCCTCCCCATTCTGGAATTGGGTGAGCTCTTTTCCTATATGGTGACTCCCAGATGGGGCAGGGAATTGTGTACTGGGGCAATGTGCCAGGTGAGAAGGGGGCAGCCCAGTCTGGCTCTATGTTCCTCCTTCCCGCAAAAGCATTCCCAATTCAGTGCTGTCATCTGCTCTATGGTTTTGGGAGTGGCGTGAATTTACCTTTAGAATACTTATGTTTAGCTATTACTCTGGCAAGCTGACAATTTTTCTGAGAAATTTGAGAGGAGGGAAATGACAATTTGAACTGTTTATATCTCTGCAAAAATGGGGTTTCATGGAACAAAGACAAGGCACTACTCTAGCTTTAGGACATTGCCCCTACAAAACATCAAAAGCCTGCTGCAAACACTGGTGGTGTGAAAGCATCTCCAAGAAAAATCCACACACATACTTTTTTAATGAAAAGTACCAGGCAAGCTTAAATATAAGAGTTGCTACCAGCTCCCTCTATAATGGCTAAGATAATGGTCTCCCTCTGTTTTGTTCAAAGATTTATTATTCAATGCTTATTTCAGTAATATCTAAGCTACCATGTTCTATAAGCATCAGAAGATGACATTCACTGCTGCAAAGAGCTTACAGTCTTAAAGACAAGATATAATGTCTGAGAAAACTAGGGGGTTGGCATGAGGATGGAATAATAGGATATTCAGTTCTCAGTTAGTCAGGAGCTATAATCACAACTCAGCACGTGCCTGACCGATACGAGGTTATAGTTTCCTGCGCACATTACAGAAGAGGTGAGTTTTGAAGAGAAGCTTGAAGGATTTTGACCGGAAGCTTTTCCGATTTGTAAGGGTTCATATGGAAAAGTGCTCAAAGAGGCAGAGAATCAGATGATTGGCAGAGTGAAAGTGGGATCCAACCTTGTCATTTTAGGAAGGATAGGTAGGGCAAGGCTAAATTGTGCTTTTAAGATAAGAACCAAAAATTTGTGTTTGATGCAGTAGAAGAGGGGGAGCCCAGTGTAGGGGCTTTAAGGGTGTATGTGTGTGGAGAGAGACAGAGCAACAAATGAGGAAAATGATCTTAATAGCAGTATTTTGAATAAATTTTTGAGGAAAGAAAAGGATGCAATCAGGGTTTAAACAGCAGTTTTGGCAGTGTGGGTAGAGATGGGCAGTGTGAGCTGATCTTGGAAATGTTGTGCAGGAAGAAGCAGCAAATTTTAGACACAGTTGGGATTTGTTCATTAAAAGAGAGGACTGAGTTACAGGTGAAAATTGAGAGTATGGGTCTGAGTGACAGAGAGGAGAGTGGTGGTATCCACCAAGATAAGGAAAGGGAGGAGGTGGGGTGGGTTTGTATAGCAAGATCAAGAGTTCAGTTGATAACCAGACATCAGAAGGAGACATCAGAAAGACAATCTGAGATTTTGGTTTTGATAGAGGGAGACCATTTCCAAGTAAAATGTAAACTTGTGAGTCATCCACAAAGATTATATTTAAAGATGTGTTTGCAGAAAAGACAATCCAGAGATAGGATGTAGAAGGAGAAGGGAGGGGATAGAATAATATATATCACTAGTCAAATTGTTTTATATTAAATTTACCCAAAATAAATTTCGCCAAGACAAAAGCATTTGATAGTATCATCCAACATCAACACACCACCTATGCACTGTAAAGCACAGTATCAGACTTACAGATTGTAAGCCCACTGGGCTTTTTATACTATGGGTTTGTACAGCACCCAGCACAATGGGTCCCTGATTTTGGTGGTTTCTTTGTATATAAATGTTTAACAGCAGAAACAACAAAAGTCAAAGGCAAATTATAACGGTTTCTGTGTGAATTTACTAAAATAGAAAAGCACCAGGGAGCCTTTTTCTACCTCACCTGCAGCTACATCAGGACTACACTTCAAATAGTCTTTTCTGGGAAATGCAGGAAAGTGTGGGGTCTGATACCAGTGCTAGCTAGAGGAGTGTGTGTAAGTGAGGCCATGGCCCCATCCTTTTACACTGGGCAAAGAACTAGTTACAGTTCTCTAAAATGCAGCAAGTCTCACTACTCACCATGCTCAGCACAGTGTTTAGGAAGCAGTCTGTCTTATGTGATGCCTCTAAGCACTGCTGCTTCAGCACTTCCCCGCCTCTGCAACATAGCTCAGGTGCTTAGGAGTCCCAACCCCATCCATAACAGCAAATAGACTGTGTTAAAGCCCAAACTTAACCATATTACCAACCTCAAAAGAAGCAACTTCAAGGCAATAATGCAACAAACTCTCCTTGAATTTGTCTGTCCCTAGGGATGGGACCTCTTCCGTGCTACCCCCTTGATTCCCTCTCTACAAAGATTCATTCCTACCTTCCTTATATCTCTGGTAGAGTTAACAAACTGCACCCACCACACCCTTTCACTTCAACTCAGGGTGTGCTCACTTTTGTTTGTTTTTCCTCTGTGCAAACCACTCAGGACTTAAGTTTCAAGTTGCCAGAAGATCCATTCTCCTCACTGACAGGAGACTCAATATGCTTGCTACCTATAGCATCCCATGTATTCCATGACCTCAGCCAGGCCACATATTTCCCCAGATGAACAATAGGGTCAAAATTTCTTCATTTTTTTTCACAACAAAAAACACAATAGGATGTGCTGATGGCTCCCTCTATATTCTGGGTGTTTGCCATGTATGGCCCCCCATCTGGCATTCCCTAACCTCTTTGTTTTTCTCCACAATAGCTTCTCTGTCTTTTAACTCACACTCCCTCAGATTTAGGATGCATTATAGCCATGGTAATCTTTCCAGTGGCTCCACCTCCAGTTTGTCAACTGCAAATTCTCTGCCAGTTAACAGCTTTTTCAGAAGCAGTCATGGCTGTACCATCTCTGTTAACTCTACATAGTGCTCTAACATTTTCAGGTCCATTAGTTGCCCTGTTCACATTTCGAGCTTATGCGGACACAATGCAAATAACGGAAAATGTACCCAAATACACCTGTATTGACAATTAGTTGTGTATATTATCAGAATTACTGAGTGGTCCAATCACTCCTTAATGATGTGCAGCCACAGTCACCTTTTCATTTGATCTGTTACAAGTACATTTCCTTGCCAAAATCAAGGGTTTTTCCAATTTAATTATGAAATTACTTACAAGTCACACTATATATTCTAATCTAATATTAAATGAATATCCCTTTTAAAACTCTATATTTTTCTGATATATAAACTAGACAGCTGTTTCTACGGTTAGATAACCTAACATAAAAGGAAATTTTTGTGTAAGCACAAAGTGAAACCAAACTCACTTAACATCTGTGAATAATTCAAAATAATCAAGCTAATGGAAATTAATCACTACATTGTGGTGAATCTAATGCAAAGCATGTTGTATTACATTTGTTACCAGCTTGGTTTACAGTTCTTAAAAGTAAAAACAACAAAGTTCATCCTTTTTTTTTTTTTTTAAGAAATGGAGAACTACTACGTTAATCAAACTGATTACAACTGTTAAACAACTGATGTTATTTTCAAGGTCTCACAACAGTGACTCTATAAAGCTAGACAAATTCAGAATGGAAATAAGGGAAATACCACCTTTAACAGCGAGGGTAATTAACCATTGAAACAATTAACCAAGGGTCATGGTAGATTTCTCCATCACTGACAAATTTTAAATCAAAATTGGATGTTTTTCTACTCTACAAATTATTTTGGGCAAGTTCTATGGCCTGTGTTGTGAAAGTGGTCAGACTAGATGATGATTTCTGGCCTTGGAATCTATAACCAATATCTGCAGCCTTGAAGGAATGAAGTTGAAAGTTATTACTGTCACACACAATGAGAAAACAATAATTCCTACAATGAGTTAATTTTGTGCTCCTATTGTTCTAAGGAATAATACTTAGGTATTATTATTATTATTACTGCTAGAGAGAGAAGTAATAATCTACTACTGGTCTAGTAGCATATTTCCCACTTTGGGCAGGCTTTCCAGCCATTGATGGGTGGGAGGTGCAGAGCAAAGGTCATTCCCAGCTCATTCCCTACCCAACTGTGTGCAGAGGTTTCTCTCCTCATTGTGCAGGAGCCTGCAATGTACGTAGCCTGCACAGGGGAGTAAGGTGGTGCACCTGCCATGCCCCCTCCCTCCCTTACACCAGTAGGGTATTCCAGCCTGGAGGTGGTAGAGTTACCTTTGCAAGCTTTACAATGGTGGAGATTCCCTATTCATAGGGGGAATTCTCCAATGCAAAGCTCCAGCCATTTTAAATTCACCTTGCATCATATAATCAGAGTTGAGTCCTACTGATTATAAAGAGGCCTTTCTTCTATCCTAATCTTTATCAGTCTCCACCCCGATTCCATGTATATATTAAATTCCTGGTCTGCATATATATTTATCTTACATATTCATATAGCCCCATTACCAGAATATCTGAAAGCCTCACAATCTTCTGTGAGGTAGGGAGGTACCTTTTACTGATGGGGGAACTGATACACAAAGGGATTAAAAGTGACTTCTCCAAGGATTTGCAGGATGTCTCCGGTGGATCAAGAAATGAAGCCAGTCCCCAACCACTTAACTATCCTTCCTCTTTAAATTTCCTCTATAAACATCACTATTTAAGAGAAACAACTGCCACTGGGAAAAAATTCTTCTTTCTATTTAATGTTTTATGATCAATAACCCCTTGAGGCTGAATATGAAAAACAGCTCTGAGTCAGTTTTCCAGTTTGAGTCATGTTCTTCAATGGTGAAGAAATGTGTCCATTTTTCTCATGATATAAGGCATTCCTTCCACTCAAAATATTTTTTCCAAAATGATTCACTTTCACCATACTGGCACCAGAAGAAGAAACAGATGGTGATGTCCAGGGAAATTATAGCACATGCCCACAGAGAGGGCAGCTGCTGGCAATGAGAAAAGAAACTAAAGCTGTTCACTGCATATGTGCCAACAAAAATCCAGATATATTCTTCTGCCTACACACATCTGGAAGATATCTGTGTTGCATTAGTTTCAGCTCATAAGGATACTGTACGAGGTCCTACCAGAATGTTTTTGTAGGGAGTAGACATGTAAGATTTTTAATCTATGAACTTTTAAATAAATAGCATTTATAGAAAACGATAGACGAGGTTTATTTTTTGGTTTGGAGTACTATACTTTAGGAGACTATATCTTAATCTGACTTGGTTTCTAGAAGACACTGTCTTTTTGAATACACAGGCAGTGACATAATTGAATGTGATGCTGTATCAATCTGGAAAAGAAAGATTTGTTTCTTTGAAAAAATGTAGCTAAAAAGACATTTCCTTCCTTTACAAGTTTTATATTTTTTCTTTTTTAAATTTAAAAAAATACAAACAAAAGAAGGTGGGAGCATGTAGAGATATGCCCTTTCAGTAGACAGATTTGAAGGAACCTTATTTGACATTACTCTATTGATCATGTGGTTGTCTGCAATTAGTCTGTAGAACTAGCCACAGTTGTAAAGGAGTCATATAAATAGCATGTGGAGTATAAGTATGTGTATATATCCAAAGTATACACAGCATAATATAAACTGATATGCTGCAACAGAAGTACAGAAAGAGAACAAACAAAGATGAACTCTAGAAAGTGGACTTGCACTCATGCTAAACAGAACTTTGATGGATGATGCACAACAGGCATAGTTGGAAGAGCACGTTCTGCTTCTTTCTCAGCTCTGTTTTACTGACTCATTATAATTTGCTGCTTTTCCTTTCAGTAGACATGCCAACATTTCCAGCAAATTTTTCATGCAAGAAAAGAACAAAGCCTTCCTTTATTTATGAAAAAGCAGCATACCCTATAACATAATTAAGTATGCTAAAGGAATATTTAAAATATACCACTTTTCATATGAACAAGTAGTAAATGATAAACTGCCTGGTGCTAAATAGAGTTGGCTGGTACCAATAGGAACTTCAGTAGTTTCAGTCAAATAAATAAATATAATTGCCTTGCAATTCTCATACGTTCATCAGGTCATGTGATTTTCATGACATATTGTCACCATCAAAACCCTGGGAAAAGCTTTCAATTTATGGCACTTCCATACTTTTCTACTCTAATAGTTCTTTTTTTTTCTTCATATTTGCCATTAGATCCAGGAGAAGCAGATCAGTCTTTCAGATGTCAATGTGAGAGAAAAGAAAATCAGAATTGGATAACTGAAAAAGCAGATAGCCATGATTTGTCAATGATCAAACATTTTGTATAAATTCCCTTTTGATAACCAAAGATTTCTCACATGCAGAAATAATAAAGCGTTTAGGTCCTTAAAATTCAGTAGATTTAGACTCTTTCTACAGTTTTATTTCACCCTTTCTTCTAACACTCACATGCCCCTTTGCCAAGCTGTAGCAGATGCTGGAGCCTTGCAGATTAGTTTCCCAGTGGAGGAGAACTCAGTAAAATGGATATATTGTAAGTGTAACTTGCTTTATTTACACACATACCAGTCCTGAAACAGAAGTGTAGGCAAACCTTTCTTTCAGGAATCTCAACCCAACACCAATGTTTGGTTCCCAGGGAGCAGCTCAAGAACCAACTAATCGGAGACCAAGGCAGAGAGCAAACTCTACTGTTTCTTGCTCCCTCTATCAAGCCCTTGTGTAACAAAAATGTAACTGCAGCACAAGCATTGCTTCCAAGACTAAAAACTGGCTTGCACACTAAGAAAAATAACTTGGAAAAACATGTAATACCACCACCTGATGACCCCTACCATAGCAATATATTCCCTCAAAATCGGATCTGTCACTGAACAAAGTTTGCAGAAGCATTCCATACCAAATTTGTAAATCAAATTAAATTTGTAAATCTGTTGCCTTGTTGCATATGTAACTAGTCTTACTGTGCCCAATCCTCAGACCAGCTCCACCCTTTCTGCACTGCTTTGGTAGTGTAAAGGGGACAAAAAGCTGGCTTAAACAATCAGATGGGGATTCCACTTGGAAATGGAAATTGCTAGGAGGGGTAAAGCCAATTTTATTGGCTCTATGCCACCCTCTCTGGCCTCCAGCCCCAGAATAGAGGGCAGGAGAGGGCATGACTGGAACAAATTACAGCTGCACACTAAGTTATGCTGGGGGGGGGGGTCACAAAGGTCCCTGGCTGGACCACTGGAAAGGAGGTGTGGCTTGGATAGATCTGAGGATCCACAGCACCATCAGCAATGTGAACTTCAATTTATTTTGGTGAGTGCACTAAAGAACTAAAGTTTTGCAAGTGTTATGTACTAATGTTAAACTACAATAAAAAGTGGAGTAAATTTGTTAATTTTTGAAAAACAGTATGCTACAGCCATAATATTTAGTTTCTTATAAGAGTCATTTATACAGAGTTTTCAAATATATTTTTAAAAATAATTTTAGTAAAGCTTGCAATATGAAGTATAACATACAACAGCGTTTCTCAAACTGGGGTCTGCAAAGATGCTCCAGGGGGTCCGTGGGCCCCACTGATCAACTCCTCCCCCTCCCTCCCAGTGCCTCCTGCACAGCGGGGAACAGCGCTCTGGGGAGAGGGAGGAAAGAGGCAGGGGTGGAGCAGGGGCAGGAAGAAGTGAGGGGTGGGGTCTTGAGGAAGGGGTGGAGTAGGGGCTGGGCCTGAGGCTGAGCAGAAGGTCTTGCAGGGGGTCTACGAAAAATTTTAAATCAAAATGGGGGTCCTCATGTTGCTAAAGTTTGAGAACCGCTGACATACAATACAAAATGGTGTCTAAGTTGCCATAACCAAGCAATAAACATAAAAGGCCCTAGAGTTCTCATCACATTTCCACACCAGGTCCAGATACAAATTTTAGTTAAGTAGTTAAATGACTAAAGAAGTCCCCATATTTAGATTATTATATTACCCCCATCGCATCTGTTGGCTATCAGCGAACTGAAATCAAGATGATGTCTAGGCACCCAAATTTCTTTTCTCCCTCTGCCCCAATTCCCCTGCCAATCACCTACTATATATGTTAAATTAAAGAATAATCTTTAAATCAATACAAATATATCTAGAAGAACAGTGCTTCCCAAAGAAAAATCTATTTGATTTGCCTTATCCATTCCCCTCTGTGGCATAACTTAACAGTAGCAATGTAACAAACAGAAAATAGCATTTCCTCTTATACTTACCCAAACCAAGAGACTGTCTTTATTTATTCTCATATTAACACTGACTTTTTAAACTTAGACAGGATAACTCAGAAAGAAAACAGGAATTACATAGACCAGCTATATTATAATAAAACTGTAATTGGATTTCTTGAGCATTCCGCTCCATTGTTATTTTACCTCACCCATAGCGCACAACTGTTTTGGGGTGTTGCTGTACATTGTTCAACAAGCTGCTCTTCTGTCATGGAAGTGGCTGTATTTCAGTGAAGGCTGAAGAAGTTGCTAGTTAGAGGTAGGGGTGTGTGTACACACTTACCAAGATTGTAAATCATTTGGATTTTTCTGGACAAATATTATGTATACATGTATATTGCTAATAATCAAGAAACATGGTTGTGAGAACTAGCTTAAAGTCACATGGCACTTAGTCAGATACTGGACGGTAGACGTTAATTAGGCCTTTCAGAAATCTGGATGCCACAAGATGAGAGAAAACAGAAAATCCCTCTGTTGGTGGATGAACTGCAGGTATAGAAGCCAGGTGAACTCTCACAGAGCTAACTAAAAGGCCAGATGAATTAAAATGCAGTAAGTAATCCAGTATATGGCTAATGTCTGATCTACAGGGTGATAAATAGCACGATCATGCCCAGACGGAAAAATCTCTCCCACTTAGCTGCATATGTGGCTCTAGTGGAATCCTTCCTGAGGTTCAGAACAATTTTTTGCAAGCATTTAACCAGAATTCATCCACACTGTGAGGCAGCAAGATTAGAATGCAGAAACCTGTCCTAATTCTGAGACAGGAGATCCCCAACTAGGGGTAAAGTTATAGGTGGTCTGATTGAAAGCTGGTAGAGGTCCGTGAACTAGTGCTGCATTAGCAACACTGGTTCCACTAAGATTAAATTGGCTTTGTCTGTTTTCATCTTCCTAGGTACCCTTGGGATGAGAGGAACTGGAGGAAACTCATTTAGCAGAGGATTGGTCCACAGGAGGAGAAATGCATCTCTTAATGAACCAGGACTGCAGCCCACCATGGAGCTAAACCTCTTGCATTTGTTGTACAGGTTGGTAGCAAAGAGAAGGTTACTCACCCTTTGCAGTAACTGAGGTTCTTTGAGAGGTCTCCCTACTGGTGCTCCATATTACATGTGCTTGTGTCCCTACACTTAGGATTGGAGATTTTCAGTAGCAGTGGCCAGCTGGGCTGTATTTACTCCTCCTCCAGTCTCACGCTGTGCATAGTGGCTATATAGTGCTGTACTGTCCAACTGCCCTCAGTTCCTTCTCTACTGCAGAGTCTATGTCTGAACTCCAAAGCAGAGGGGAGGTGGGCAGGTAGTGAAGCACCCATAGGGACACGCATCTCAACTTCTGTACAGAGTAACCTTCACTTCTTCTTTGAATACTATCCCTGTGGGTGCGCCACATTAGGTGACTGTAGAGCAGTGCCCCGTGTTGGATGGCTGGGTTTCGGAGCTGGATTTGTTAAGGATAATAGGACTTGCACAACTGCATAGTGCTTTGTAAATGTATGGGCTGATGCCCAGGTTGCTGCTTTACAAATCTCTGTGATTGGTAGATTGTTCACAAAAACTACAGCGATCGAAAGGATCTTGGGGAGTGTGTTTGAGTCCCCAGTGGGGAATGCAAATCTTTTCGGAATCTGTGGTACCGCCATCAGCATCATTGGTACTGTTGGAGGCATTTGCATTAGTACCATGGGAGGCATGTGCATCACTGCTGATGGTGCTGGAATTACCCTGAGTTCTCCAGATTGTCTGTTAGGTGGTCTCATCGGTGCTGAGGTGCTCAGTGCTGAGTGTTTAATTGATGCGATCGGTACCGCCTTTGGGGTTCTGGGCTTCTCTTTGCCACTATTGCTTGATGGTGCCATCTTATCCAATCCAGCCCTCTTGGGGTCCTTGGACTTACCATCAGTGCCGGTCCCAGAGGTCCCCTGAGAGTCATAAGTACTGAATCTTGTACTAGTCGGTGCAGAGGTTACCAACCTTGTTATTGATCTCTTTCTCTTAGATGGCTCCTTGGTGGGTGAACTTGGAGCCTGTTTCTTGGTGTCTTTGCGTGAGGAGTCTGCTGACTTTCTCTTCATAGGCAGTGGAGAGTACAAGGCGGCAGATGTCGGTGCTAATGGAGATCACTGTCCAGGAGGAATGCCAGGACCAGGGTCTGAGGCTGGCCGCAGTGAGCTTTTCATCAGTAGTAGTTTAGCTTCAATTCATGGGCTTTTCGGATTCTTGCCTTCAGTTTGAGGCAACGTGTGCTCTTCTGTGGTATGTGCGCCTCTCTCAAGCAAAGAATGCACCGGGATGCCCATTGCTCACAGGGATTGCCTCCCAGCAGGAGAAACACCATTTGAACCCAGGGGATTTGAGCATAAACTCATGCAGGGATAAGTTCCCTGAAGGGAAGAAGGTAGGGAATCACTACTCTAACCTAAGGTGTAACAAGGAAGAACTAAGGAATTTTTTTTAATAAAGCGGGGAAAAAAACAGGGGTGGGGGAGAGAAAAGGAGAACGGAAGCAATGACTATCTAATTTTAACGGAAACACTATCACCATGAAAAGCACTAAAGGAAATTCTCTAGGAAGGGCTTTGCTAGGGACTCCCTCTCAGGCCAAGGGAGGTTGAGAAGGAACTGAGGGCCGTTTGGTGACACGCATGAGGCTGCGGGGAGAGGGGAGCAGGAGGGTGCATGTGTGGTGCAATGGGCACTGCTACCGAAAATCTCCAATTGTAGGCACCGGGATACAAGCATACCTAATGTGGATCAGCCATAGAGACACTACTCGAAGAACAAAAAGTTTATTTCTGGGTATCCCTACTGGTGGAAGATCTGGAGGAGAATGTCGTTTCTGATGGACCACTCATGGTGTCTACAAAATTCCTGCTGAGGAAATCTACCATGGTGTTCCTCACTCCTGAAAGATGTAATGCTTTCCGGAAAACTTTGTTCCTGATGCACAGGTTAGCAGTCTCCTGCCTATTGAGATAAAACATGGCAATGTTGTCATCTATAAGCACTTTGCACCACCTTGTGCTTGATGTTAGACATAAATGTCTCACCGGCCCAATGACTCGCACAAATCTCCAGCCCATTTAAATACACAGATCTCCTGGGTTGACCACAGAGTTGTGCTCAAAGTTGACTGAAGCCGGCCCCCTGGCCTTTGGCAGACGCATCAGTAACCGGAGTTCCAGTTAACTCTGAAGACAGAAAAGGGACCCCCTTGTACATGCTGTGAAGGTCCAAGCACCAGTTCAGGTACGCAAACCAGAAAGTTCAGAGGATGCTTGGTCAGATGACAGACTGAATGGAGCCAGGCGCGCAGACAACCAAGGTGAAATCTGGAGTTACATACATGCAAGAAGACATGTGGCCCAGTAGTTGTAGACAGGAATGCACTGCTGTTGTGTTAGACTTCAGGCCTTCAGAGAGAGCAACTATGTACTGAGACCCATTGACTGCAGATAGGCCATTGCAATTATGGCATCAAGACCTGCTCCTATGAACATTATATGCGGTGTCAGCTGTAACGGATTTGTCTAAATTCAGTTTTGGGCCCAGATGAGAGAATAGCAGTCTGATAATGAGGATGCTGCTGTGGATTTGGACATTTTGAGGCACTGTGCATGAGTCAGTTGCCCAGGTAAGGGAAAATTTGGATGCCTCAGAGGCACGGGTGTGCTGCTACCACACCATACATTTTTGTAAAGATCCTTGCGGCTGAAAACAGGCCAAACAGGAGCACTGTGTACAGGTAGTGGATGTCTCCTGCTATAAAGCAGAGGTACTTCCTCTGGCCAGGATGTATTGCCACGTGGAAGTATGCACCCTGCAAATCAGGGGTGGCATACCAATCTCCACTTTCCAGGAAAGTGATAGTGTAAGTGAAGGTAACCATCATGAACTTGATTTTCTTGATAAAGCAGTTCATCTTCCTGAGGCCTAAATGAGACGTAGACCCCCCAGACCTTTGGGGAATTAGGAAGTAACAGGAATCGACTCCTTTCCCTCTGTGATGACAAGGAACGTCTGTCACTTCCAATTCCAGAAGAGACCAAATTTCTTGAAGCAACATGATCTTGTGAGATGGGTCCCTGAAAAGGAACAGAGGTTGGGGAAAGGGAAGAGATGAACAGGATAATATCTCTCTCCTTCATAGTCGTGAGCAACCATGTGTTCAATGTTTCATTCCAAACACTGGAAAGAGTGATAGTTGTCCAAAAGGTGGGAGGTGTTGAGATTGATATGCTGCCCTTGAGGAGGCAGTAATGATGACTTCTCGGGAGGCTGTCAATGTCTGATGAGAAGGGCATGATTGAGACAAAGCCATTTGGCAACGTCAAGAAGGTAGAGATCACCATTTAGGAGAGTCCTGGAATCTCAGCTGGAAATGTGATTTGTAGATGTGCTGAGGTCTAAACTGTTTCCTTTGAGCTTGGGATGTAAACTCATCAAGATCTCAGTTGCTTGGAGACTTTCAGGGTATGAATGGAGGCATCAGTCTTTTCAGAGAACGGCTTAAATCCCTCAAAAGGCAAGTTCTTGATTATATTTTGCAGCTCCTTTGGAATTCCAGATGCCTGGAGCCAAAAGAATATGTCACACCAACGGCAGTGGCCATCAATTGTGAAGCCATATCAGCTGCATCAATAACTGCCTGGAGGGATGTTTTTGCTGCGAGTCAAGAACCATAAACTGTTCCCTATACTCCTCTAGTAGTTTGTCTAAAAATTTTACAGCATTAGCAAGTTAACAAAATTATATTTGGACAGGAGAGCTGGATAATAGCCACCCTCATTTGCAGAGTAGCTGTGCTGTGGATTAAGCTTTTCTGTCATGCATATCTAGTCTCTTGAGCTCCCTGTCTTTAGGAGTAGCTTTGGGATGAAACTGGAGGGAGTACTCCTTGACAGCCAGGGCCACCAATGAGTCAGGGAGTGGATGTGTGAAAAAATAATCAAAGTCCTTTGGAGGTAATTGTTAGCATCTATCCAATCTCTTGCTGCAGATGGTAGAGTCTGGAGTCTGCCAAACAGTTTTCAACTGCTCCAGCAAGGATTCATTAATGGAAAGGGCAACCCCTCTTGGAACAGGGATTTGTAAAATATTGAGGCTACTGTGCAGATTTTCTTGAACAAGCTCCACCTATTCTCCTAAAGAAGTGGCCATGTTTCTCATTAGGTCCAGGAAGACCTTAAAGTACTCTGGAGATGGAGCATTCGGTTCCATCTGGAGATGAGGAGGAAATATGTGAAGGGACATCCAGGGGTGCTCATTAGGATTCAAACCCATGAGAGGAGAAACAGTCAGGGTAGCCTGTTGAGAGCTTTCTTGGACTAGAAAAGGGAACCTCCTTCTGGTATTAGATTTTTATGGGAATCTCAAATCCCTTGGTATGGGCAGCTACCAGTATGGCCATGCAGAGTACTGCACAATTTGAGTGCCCAGGTGAAGGGCACCATTTTGGGGCTTCCTTGTAGGAAAACCATCCACAGTCCTTAAAACCTGTGTCCCTGTTATGACGTGTACAAGGTGACCTGAAAGACTGGGATGGTGACATGCACCTCTCAGATTCAGTCTGAAGAGGAAATGTATTATTCTTCAGGAAATGGAGGGGTCATTCTTGTTGGGTTTGTGGAACTCTTGATGCGGGAAACACCCTGGGATCTATATACAGCAGTATGAGATGAAGAGGTCTAACAGCATCGATGACGTTGAAGACTCCAATGGTGCTGATCTCGCTGGCAAAGTTGACCTCAGCAGAGTTGCTTGTGGTGCTGACTACATCAGGTATGTTGAAAACACTGTTGGTGCCAACCATGCCAGAAATGCCTGCGTTGACAGTGCCAAGTTCACTTACTGTACTAACGGGAGCAACAGTGCCAAAGACCCCATAGTGGTAAATAATAGACCATTAGTAGTAGTGGAGAGTCTGGTAAAGGGAGACACATAAGAGCCCTTGCAGCCATGAAGGTTTCATTAATCAAGGCACTGAGACAGGTAAGTCCTCTATTAGGCTTGGAAGGATAAGATTTTTATTTATAAAGGTTGCAACTATAGATGCACAAACCAATGAGAATATTTCCACCAATACAAATAAAAATTTACAGATAAGCAAAGTAATAAAAATGCTGCTTGGGAACTTATTAGAGTCCCACCTTAACATTTATAAAACATGTTGCGATCCCAGCATTAGTAGAGCTGGAGTAGGGGTACCATTTTTATAGCTTTAACTTTTTGAATCTCAGTGCCTACTGTCTTTCAATAATTAATGTCTGACCTTCCCCCCCACCCCACATAATTGCTCGCAACTGTGAAAATTTAAATAGATAAAAATAAAAAATCCTTAACAATAAACATCTATATTATCTGTCAATTATATATAAAAAAACCTGATTCTGCCAAGCTGCCTATTGTCAGTACTTGCACTGCTGTTGGAGCCGATGGTACTGAGATGGTCGGGATTATCTTTACATCCAGGGTCCAGTAAAGACAACGGCACTGGACTTGATGGCTCAAGACTCACTCAGTGAAGACCGATATTTTGATCATTAACAGTACCGTTAACAGGTTTTATGTACGTAAACCCAAAGGAACACTAGACCTCCAAATGTTTAATGAACAGAAATTATTCTGGATAAATTTCTGATATCATTATTTGAAAATTGAGAATTACAAAATTATATTCCAAATCTTAGTTATAAAAAGCAATGACTTTCTGTACGAAAAAAGAAAAAAAAGGAGAGCTAAGTTAGGATAGGCCTGAATTCAGTTATTGATTAAGACAGGATCCTTGGAAATTCACCCTGCTTTGGAAGGGCCTCAAATAAAGCATTGAGTCAGTCCATAACAGATGTACTACATAGGAAGAAAATGCACCATAGGCCCAAGATACCTCTTCTGAAGCCATTAGGTCACAATTACAGGACCTGAGGGAAAGGAAGAAAGGCAGCAGCTGCACAAGCCCCAAGTTGGTATACACTGCTCATTTTGCTGGCTTTCTGGTGTGGAAGTAGATAAAGGGAATTTGGATGCAGGCCTCTGAAATGAGCAGGAGTCAGGCTAACTCTAGCTTTAATAACGCGAGATTTGTAGAAGCAGGGATAGTGCAAAGCGAGTGGAAAACAATTGTGAAAGAGGCTGTTGCGACCTTGTATTAGATAAGACTAGAATGCTGACTAGAAGAGAAATGGTAAGAAAAATAAGAGATCATGAAGGAATATGTATAAACAAACTGCGGTTGTTGCTTATTATTGTCTGTAATAAATACTTGCTCTAATTGTTTATCTTGGAGAGACCTGCCTAGGTGGGGGAAACCCTGTGTCCTAGTGCACTCTCTCCCTCTGTGCAATTGCTTGAGATAATAAAGTGTATCTGACTTGCTGCACCCAACCTTGAGAGTGAGAACTGTGTTTTTCTCCAACACTGGTTAGTTTAAAGGGAAGTGGGGGAAACGTTTTGATGGACCTGGGTCCATTATAGACTTACATCCATTGCTGCCCACATATAGTACTTCAAGGTCAAAATTTATATTTTTAAAAATATTCCTGTGAAACTTGTATAGAGTAAGGGACGTTTTGCCACATGTCCTTTACTATTTACATTATATAACAGTCAAAAACACCTACATTTGCTTGATAGGCTCCACCATGCTTAAATTACTAAATGTAATATATGAGGATTTACTTGGGAATCGTAATCAGTTTTACATAATATTTCACATGCTAATTGTAAACTACAAAAACCTTATGTGCTGAATGACTCCACTGACCAACCAAGGGGCATTTAGCACAAACATAACTAAAAACTTACCTTTTTTTCCTCTTTGTAGGGCCCCTGAAGAGACACTAGCCAACACCTGCTTTGGTGCAATGCCCCTGTTTGTACCATGCAGTAAAATCACAGCTAACACGTTACCTTGTTGGAGCCTACAAAAAGTCTATAGGTGATTAGCTAAAGTTCCATTTTTTCGCTATATTGTCTGATCTCTAGTGGCTTTGTTTGTTTGTTTGAATTAATTTAGTGCACTTTCTGAGTGTCAATGACAGGTACTCTTCAATAACAGAAATGAATATATCCTCTCTTCTGGCTGGAGAGAGAAAATAATGTAAGGAAACCCCAAAACATGTTTCCTGGGTTCAAGATGGAAAATGATTTGTCTCAAACTTGTTCAAGACTGGACTGAATCAGTAAATTTGTACCCCAGTATTTCTCACACCTTAATTTATCTCTTTGAAATTATGACACCACATGGCAGCAGGTCTGACAATCTTTCTGCTGGGCCTCACTGCAGAAGCTCCTGGAGACAACCCTTTCTTTGCACTTGAGTACTTGACAGATTCTTCTACACCTTGCAAAATCTGAATAGTTCTGGGATTTCAAATGCACATGGTGCATTCTAGGCACAAGAAATAGACAAGACTCGGAATACAGCAGTAGTGGAGCCCATCTTACAGGCTGCTAGATGGGATCAGATCTCTTTATAGTTTCAGAGATTGAAAAGAAGAGGTGGGGGAATTGTTAGGCTGCCATCTAATGCCTCAATCCAAACCTGGAAAGGTTATTTCTGGAGCCACATGCGGCTCTTCAGAAGTTAATATGCGGCTCCTTGTCTAGGCACCGACTCCAGGCCTGGCACTACAGGCACCAACTTTCCAACGTGCCGGGGGGTGCTCACTGCTCAAGCCCTGGCTCTGCCACAGGCCCTGCCCCCACTCCACCCCTTCCTACCCCCTCCCCTGAGCCTGCTGTGCCCTTTCTCCTCCACCTCTGAGCCTCCTGCATGCCATGAAACAGCTGATCGGGAGGTGTGGGAAGGGAGGGGGAGGTGCTGATCAGCAGGGTTGCTGAAGGGCAGGAGGCACTGGTGTGGGCGAACACAAACATACTGCATACCTGAAAGTCACAGCTTGCATGAATTCATCAAGAAGGTCGTCATAGGCTTGACCCCGAACTCTTTTGTGCCTCAGTCCAATATATAAGGGATCTTTTAGCAACTCCTGTTAAAGAAAGTACAAACTATTAATAAAACAAAAGTTACTTTTTATTTACAGTCTAATAAAAACAAGGACAGAGAGAGAACAACACAGTGTTTGAATTAACTGGAATAAATGGGATATATATCCATTAGCATATAAAGATTGAAGAAATATTCAGTTGTATCATGTGGGCAATAGAATGAATCTGTGTCATTCCCAAGAGAAGAAGTAAAGGTTTAAGTCAGGTTTCACAACTTCTAGTACTGATGGAAATAAGTCAGAACCCTATTATAAATCATATTCCTTTTTTAATACTTCTCTTAGTTTAAAGAATAGAAAGGAGGTACATAAAAAGGCAAATACTGGTTTTCCTCATAAAATTTGCTTTTCATATATTAAGGTTTCATACAGTGTTTTAGATTATAATGTTGGAGTACCAGCATGCATGGTATCCATTCCACAGAGAATAACCAAGTGCAGCCTTGCCCACCTCTAAACTAAGCTAAAACTCTGTGGTTTTGGATTATTCTTGTTCAATGAACAGTGTATTTCAGAGGCAGCATATCACATTTTATGTTCTGGTAGCTATGTTGTCATTAAAAAAAAGACCAAACTACCAGTAATACAGACTTATATTTCCGTATTATTACAGATCTGTCACAGACTCTTGGCTCTTTAGTTTCTGTAAGAGGTATGATTTGTCTTGCTATGGCACCAGTCCATATAAATATGGTTTCAAGATGCTCAGTCCCATCATTTGGATTCCTGGTATAAACTGAGTTCAAACTGTTAGTCAGTCTGCAGCTGTGCCATCTGCCAATAATTGCTTCTTTTTGATGCCTCTTCTGCTTTGGTTTTAGATGAACTAACACAGTAACTTTTTATGTTCACAAGTTCACTGCTCAGGAATTCTTATGTTAGGGAAAAAGTAGCAAAATGTCACGATCAAAACTTTCTAGAATAAAAACCATGAGTTCTTATTCAGCTTTAGAAAAACAACAATGTTAAATCATTTCTCTTGCTATATGAAAAACTGTTTAATATGCAAGAGAACTATTCAGTGAAAAGAAGCATTTATTTCTTTAATAAACTTGGTTATAGGAAATGTACATACTTTTTAGATGTGTATCAAGATTTGGCTTTGGATAAATTATTCAGCCAATTTTTGACCAAAATTAATACATTTTGCTGCAGCAAAATATTTGGTCATATATCTATTCACAGCTAACTAATGAGGATGAGGTGTCTGAGGAACACAGTACCTGCAATGTAGCTAACTTGGCAAATTCTTTTCCTCTTATTCTCATGTTTTTATCATTTCAGACACTTGCACCCTACCATGGTGTATCTGACTTCCTTTCTCATTCCCCATCACTATCAATAGCCCTATGTTTGTTCTCGCCTGGTCACCTTACTCTGTTCTTTCCTTTTTGACAGGTTACCTCCTTCACTTCATCAGCCTCAGCTTCTCTTCCTTATATGGTGGGAGGTGGTCTGGCATAAACCAATCTGACTCCAGAATATTTTTTTCTTCACTCTGGCTTTATTTTTCCTTTTTTACATGGCGGGCCTCAGGATGGACGCTAGAAGTTCTCTTAAGCAAAAACACACACCCCCAACCTCATAATGCAAACAGAAATACTTTTCCCTGCCCCTTCTTCAGGGTATTACCCTACTATATTGGCTCCTTGTCACCAGTCCTTCCCCCCAAGCAGCTGTTACCTTAGTTTCTTTCCCTATAGGGTGGGGAGACAGCCTTTCCTTCCTGCTGCTACCACTACCCCTGCTGCAGCTTGTCTCTCATCTGTGTCCTCCTCTTTCTCATCAGAAGAGAGGTTTTTAAAGGTCACTGGTAGCCCTTAACTGGCCTCAGGTGTCTCTAGTTAACCTTTGGTAAACTTTTTTTCAGCTCATAGGGAACAGGTCCTTCACCAATCTAAGGCTGATATATTTGCCTTCCACCACTCTCTTATATCTGTCACGACTGACTTTATCACACCTTCTTTTGCCTCCAATCTATCTATGAGAAGTGCCAGGATGTTCTTCCACTCTGGTACTATAGGATATTTTAACACAACAATCTGAACACAATTGGGTTTGGGCTCATCCTGAGCTGTTGTGGTAATGAGTATTACAACTTGGGGCCTTCTGTTGAGAATGCTTTCATCCTGAGCACTGTGGGATTACCTGATGACAGCATCTGTTTTTGTGGGTCTTGGAGAGACTAATTTCAAATGCCTTTCTGAAATGTTGATGGAAACTGAATTATTTGGGACTAGCTGATGCTATATTGCACTGAAGTTGTGTAATGGTCAGTTGGGTACCAGTTAAAAAAATTATCATTACATTCAAAGGAAGTTCTTTTATTGCTTGATGAAAGTTCAGTAGTTGAATGGCAGCCTCAAGGATCAAGAGGATAAGGAAATTATACAAATTACACAGAATTTAAGCTACTTTGCTCAGTGCAGAAGGGAACAGATTAGTCAATAGCCTAATCTTACCACCTGCATTCCATCCTCCTTCTCCTTGACTTCCCAGCAGCTTTTGACAGTCAACCACACTCTAGATCTTGAATCTCTGTTCTCCGCTGGCATTCATACCTCTGTCTTATGACTCTCCTCCTATCTGTCTTATTGCTCCTTCAGTATGTTGTTTGGAGGGTTGTTGCTGGCCCCCTCTCCACTTTTCAGTAGGTATTGCCCTAGGCTCCATCTTTGGTCCCCCTCTTCTTTTTCTACACACTCTCTCTAGGTACTCTTAATTTCAGAAATAGCTGTGACTCCTATCTTTATGCTGATCGCTCAAATCCGTCTCTGCACTGACAAGCTGTCTTCCTCAATCCAATCCAGCATTTCAGTCTGTCTTTCTGATACCTGTGTTTGTGGACGTCAAGTCAACATCTCAAATTCAATATGGCCAAAACTGAGTTCTTGATCTTTTCTGTCAAAGTCCTCCCTTCTCCCACTTTTCTCTATCACTCTGGACTACACTACCGCCCTTCCCAGTGATCCAAGCCTCTAATTTGGGTGCCATTTTTGACTCAGCCTTCTCTAGACCTGTCATAAATATAAAGGGAAGGGTAAACCCCTTTAAAATCCGTCCTGGCCAGAGGAAAACTCCTCTCACCTGTAAAGGGTTAAGAAGCTAAAGGTAACCTTGCTGGCACCTGACCAAAATGACCAATGAGGAGACAAGATACTTTCAAAATCTGGGAAGAGGGAGAAAAACAAAGGGTCTGGGTCTGTCTGTATGCTGCTTTTGCAGGAGACAGAACAGGAATGTAGTCTTAGAACTTTTAGTAAGTAATCTAGCTATGTATGTGTTAGATTATGATTTCTTTAAATGGCTGAGAAAAGAACTGTGCTGAATAGAATGACTATTCCTGTCTGTGTGTCTTTTTTGTAACTTAAGGTTTTACCTAGAGGGATTCTCTATGTTTTGAATCTAATTACCCTGTAAGGTATCTACCATCCTGATTTTACAGAGGTGATTCCTTTACTTCTATTAAAAGTCTTCTTGTAAGAAAACTGAATGCTTTTTCATTGTTCTAAGATCCAAGGGTTTGGGTCTGTGGTCACCTATGCGAATTGTTGAGGATTTTTACCAAACCTTCCCCTGGAAGTGGGGTGCAAGGG
The DNA here is from genome assembly GCF_965140285.1 of Lepidochelys kempii. NCBI lineage: Eukaryota > Metazoa > Chordata > Testudines > Cheloniidae > Lepidochelys > Lepidochelys kempii. The sequence continues at coordinate 65,808,636 of NC_136382.1, forward strand.
TTGGGAGGATTTTGGGGGGGAAAGACGTGTCCAAACTACATTTCCCAGTAAACCCAGTTAAAGTTTGGTGGTGGCAGTGGAAATTCCAAGGGCAAAGGGTAAAATTAATTTGTACCTTGGGGAAGTTTTAACCTAAGCTGGTAAAAGTAAGCTTAGGAGGTTTTCATGCAGGTCCCCACATCTGTACCCTAGAGTTCAGAGTGGGGAAGGAACCTTGACAAGACCCGTACTTTCACAATGTCTAAATCTTGTTGCTTCCTCTTACACAACAATTCTAAGATAAGGACTTTCCTCTGTTTACACAGCTACAACTCTCATCCAAGTCTTCAACATTTTGTGGCTTGACTGGGGCAAGACTTCTTCTTTCTGGCCTTAACTACTGCAACCTTCCTCCTTTCAAGTCCATTTAAAATGCTGTGGCCAAGATCATTTTCCTAGTTCATCACTCTAACCACATCAATCCCCTTATTTCAATCCATTCACTAGCTCCCTCTTTGCCTCTGCATCAAACACAAGTTTATTGTTTTTATCTTTTAAGGCCAGTCACAGCTTATTTAGCCCAAACCTAGCTAGCAAATTTAGTAACTTATGATACCAGCCTCAACCTTAATTCTGCCAACTTTCCCGGCCCTTACCACCTGTTACAAGATTGTTCTCTCTATAAAATGCCCACAGATGGTGCTCAAGAATATTCAGCATAGTTCCTTGGTTCTGTAGGACCGATAAAACTTGTTGCTGTTATTTTAAATGGCTTCTAGTGTGCAGCTCTTTACATGGAATCACTTTTCATGGAACTCTTACCGTTACCCGTGAGTCATCTTCTCCCGAAAAGCTTTCTCCAACTCCACCCCTTATGCATAACCAATACAGCTACTACTTTATCCTCCTTCAAATAAGTCCTGAAGATTCACTCTGTGTTACCTAAAGAACACACCCCGCTGATCACAGCTAGGCAGGTGATGAGCTGTGACTGTTCCTCTTTCCCTTCTCCCTCAATCTTACTAATGTTCCCATACTTCGCCTTACCTCTAGCCTAATTAAAAAACAAAACACAAAGGAATAAAACCCAAACAATACGTCATGTAACTAAGAAGGTTGCATTAATTCTTCACCACACTCATTTGCTTGTATTATATCCCCATTCCCTGACTTGTATCTGTTTTGTCTCTCAAGACTGTAAAAGACCCCCCTCTTCCCAGGAAAACAATTTTGTCATATTAATGTTTGTACAGCCCAACAGAGCTTCAGCTTGACTGAATAATAATAATAAAAGCTTTTATTCAGAATATGTTGCTGCTGTTAAGTATGAATTGAGATCTACAATCTCAAAACAATTTTGATAAATGGCTAGATGACAGATTACCAGAAAAATCAGATCGCACTGCCCACATATTAAGTGATGGCTTAATTTAATAGAATTGATGTGACTTCTCATTTAAGAGAAATCTCTAGGAAACACAACACCACAGATCCAAAAGCAAGGAACTGCATGATTAGGTTTGGAAGGATTACTTTTTTTATTGGTAAATGTTAGCAAACATTGATTTCACCATACACACACAAACTGACAAAAAATTCCCATCAATAACTAGAATTTACAGCTAGGTAAAGTAAAATAAATGCTGCGTGAGAACTTCTTAGAGTTTGGTTTTAAGGGTATTTCCTCTATATATTTTGACGTGTGCTGTTGACAATTTGGGTCTTAATTTTTTTTTAATAAAGAGCAGAAATACTTACTAAAGACTGATATTTGCATAATCATGATATGCACAAGACACAATATATAGATTTCATGCTATGGACTCCACCATGGCTTTGCAACGAGCTTAACGCAAGGGACAGTATGTTTTTGCACTGCGCCTGTAGCAGTCTGGAAGAGTGTCTTCCTATCAGTCCCTCTGCTGCTCCACGGAGGGAAAAACTGTGCCAGGCCTATAGCCAGCACAGCACTAGTTCCCTGGCATGCAGATGCAGCTACACTGACATGCAGTAGGTGGGGAAGCTTTGGTTCCACCCGTTCTCAACCCTCCAATCAACCTGCATGATAGGGGGATCATAGTGACTCTCCAGATCATGTTTCCTCTCCCAGGTTAATAGCCATGTGCCTCCTTACAGCCCTGCACCACCAGGTCTGCCAGGCCACAACGTTGCCCTATATAGTTATTCATCATGTGTAGTTTATCCCCTTTCAAATTTCAGTATCTCATATGCCTCATCATCTCCCACCACCAGCATGTATTATGACTGGCAATTTTTACGATACCTACTGAAGGAAAATACTTTTTTCCAAAAGCAGTCATGTTTCTTCTATCCAGAGCTCTGCAAAAAAAGTTTTTTTTTTCATGTCTCTAATTTTTAAATTGTCAAGCCAAGTTAAATGAAGTGTTTCAAAATATTTCATAGCCAGATTGAGACAATTTGCCAGGTTTTCACACTGAAGCCAACTTTTGCTGAACTATAAATCCATGAAAATCAAGATATACAGCATAAATGCTGACAAATCCTTAACTGTGTAGTTAAGCTTTTGTGTAGTAAAGCTTTAGTGCAGCCTTCAGACACTGTTTTCGAGCTCCCTTTGCTCCCTCACCACCACTGTATCTGGTACACTTGCTGGTATCCACAGACCAATAACTAATATAAGAGAATCAACAAATAATGTCAGCCTAATCATGCTTGTATGATCACAACACACACACATACTCTCTCTCCTTTGCAGAATGTTAATGAGGCACCCTTAAAAATCTAATTAACTTCATGTCCACAGGGCTCTTTTGGGTTTTCAGTTTGGGTAAAGTCTTATAAGCACAGGCAGTTAATTCAGCAAGACATCTTGGCAGAAAGCCTGTAAAACTTTTCTGAGAGCTTGAAATTTGTTTACAGCTCAGTGCATACTTCTTCACAAAAGTGTTATAGTTCAACAAGGAACAACCAAAAAGTTCCTTTAAACTCCTGTTTGGAGTAATGTATGGTGAAATACAGATAGGAGAGAAAATAATTAAGCATTCAACAACTGAAAAGAACAGTGGTCATTTCTAAGCCGTGAATGGCAAACTATTGTGCAATTTCTCTTTTTCAAAAAGGCACTGAAGAATAAATAAGCTGCTTAAGCACATTATCCTGTTATTCAGGTCACTACAGTGCAAACTAGATCAGAGGGTTTGTTTTTGTTTTTTTTAACTGTTCACACATTTTGAGAGATTAACATATTTACTACTGACTATTTCATGGTTTCCAAAGCCGATTACTGAAAAGAAAATTCTATACTACAAACAAATATGTCAAGCCATGATTACTGGATCCTTTTCCTCAAGTGAACAAATGAAACTTGAATAACAAACTTCTTGTAGAATGTAAACCTTTTTAATGTTCTTTTGGAGATTTAATCTCCTTCAAAATATAACTCATCTTTCTCTGGTTAACAGATTTGTTGTGTATATTAAATTAAATTTATTGAAAACTTGAACATGTCTATTTTACACACTAGTGCTTTAATGAAAAAACCTACACAAAAGATATAAAACACATTCATACTTAGAAATGCAGCAAGTTCAAACTTTATCCTTGTAAACTTCTTTCCCCCAAAAGGGCTTAATTGAGGTTCATTCACTTGAAAGATCACATAGATCTACTTAGAATTAGCCATGTAAAATAAAAAAGAGTTCTTTGAAGCACCACCGGAACATATTAAAACTGTAATGATCTCTTGAGGTTTTTTTTTTTTTTTTTTTTTAAAAAGGGCTGGGGGGAAACCCATTTATATTACTTGTACACACTTAGAGCTAAGAGATCAGCAAGTCATCAAAGTTCAAGAAAGGCCTGAGCCGTACACCTGGCTCTAATTGAGCTTCAGGAGCCGAGCCAAGCTAATGACACAGTAGATTACACAATTGGTGCATTTCATCATCAGGGAATGAACATGCTGAAATACCATCGCTATCTATGAACAATTTATGAATTCTGGTTGATTTTATTAAATTGCTGTGTCACTGAATGCCTCAGTGTATGTGTAATCCACCATTTCTGTGCCATGTATTTCCCAGATCAGGAACAACAGACGGTTGTTAAATCTTGATGGTCATCCATTCAAATGGGAGGATCTTAGAAGAATAGGCTGGCTGAAGTTAGAAGAACCAGTTTTCTCCAACTTTGGCGCAAAGGGCTGGCGTTTGAAGGAGTAGAATTTTTCCAAAAGCAACGAAGAGATCAGGTGTTAGCACTGCATCTTAAAAACCTGAGCCTGAGACTCAGGGGGGTGGAATGGGGAGAAATCAGAGGAAGTACTCACAGGAGGAACAAAGACACAAGCTTTTGGAAGGAGAGGATACATTTCTGATGGCGAGAACAGCCAAAGTCCAAGGAAGCTGGCTAGAGAAGAGAGGACTGACCCCATGACTGGGAAGAAAAGCCTGACCTGGGGAAGTGGAGTCCCAGAATGGGGAGCTGGAGCCCAGAAAGATACAGTCCCAGTTCTGAAGAACACTCCAGAATGGTGAGGAAAGTGAGGCAGGGAATGCCATATGGACCTCTTATTGTTTTTGTCTGGATTTGTATATTTCTTGCAATACCTAAAGTAAAGAGTGACTGGTTTTGAAAGCTTTGTAAAGCCTTTGTGTTAAGTCCTTCAACTATCACATGTCCCTGAAAAAGTAAGCTGTACACCAGAGTAACTATAAGGTTGGCATTCTGGGAAAGGGTGTTCAGGAGTCTGGGGAAGCTGGCACTAGTCACAGGGCCTAAGGAGTTGGACCATGGGGTCTCACCACTCAGAAGGGAATGTGAGACGAAAGATCTGCACCTCAAGAATGTGCCTAGAGACCTAAAGCCAGAGGCAGTGCCTGGACTCTGCTCAGTCACAGGCAGTGAAGAGAACATAGGTACAAGATATGGGGACGCAAACACAGTAGCCTGGTGAGTGTCCAGCTCGGGAAGCTCAACCAGGGCTATCTGTACTCAGAATTGGTACTGAAATATATCTTTGGAACAGATACTTTCATTTTCAGCAAACAGCCTCCCCAGAAAAATCAGAGGCATAGGACCCATTCCTACAACATACTGAGCATCTCCACTTATACTGAACTCAGAGTAGAGTGCTCAGAATTAGTGCTGAGTGAATAACTGATTTTTTTCATTCAGTGGCCAAACCCAAAACCGAAACTGACATTTTTCAGTATTTCTCACCAAAATAAAAACAAAACAAAATTGTTCACGTTGAATCAACATATTCAAAACAAAATGGTTCATTTTGAAATGAAATGTCAAAATGGCTCATTTTGATAATGTCAAACCAAACCATTTTAACTTTTTCTAATTTCCCCCCCTAATTTTTTAAGCAACCAAAACTATTCACCAAACTGGACCTGAATTTGTGAATAGTTTTGGTCTCCATTTTTTGGTGAATTTATTATTCCCCCCAAAATTTTTTTTGACTAGCTCTAGTCAGAACCCCTCAGGAGTTATTCAGTATTACAGAATTGCACCCTTAGGCCATATCTACTGTACTTCCGCTTTAGCGGCATAGCAAAGACACTGCAGCTACGCCTCTGTAGTGTCGCAGTGTAGATGCTACCTACATTGATGGAAGCAATTTTCTGTCAGTGTAATTAGTTCATCTCTCTGAGAGGCATTAGCTAGGTCAAAAGAAGAATTCTTCCACCAACCTAGCCACATCTACACCAGACGTTAGGTCAACCTAACTATGGCACTCAGGGCATGAAATGTGTCACAGATCTGAACAATGTAGCTAGAGCAATCTAATTTTTAAGTGTAGACCAGATCTTAGAGAAGGAGTTTGAAAAATTATGGGTATGCTGCAGCTCAAAGAAATATAGCACTTTAACTGGAAAAAAATCCTCTTTCTATAATCTCAGTTCCTTGATTCTTTATTTCTGAAATAAATTGTTTTCAAGAATAACCGGTGTTGGGAATTCACAGGGCACCTGATCATCCTGAAATAAGAGGAGTCATGCTTTCCAGTATTTCAAATCTTTAAATTTTTTGTGATAATACAATACAAATTTATTTTGTACAGTGCATCCCAAACAAACTACCACAGTATTTTACAGATTTAGAGAGACTCTGTCAAAATAAAAATTCTCACCATTAGTAGAGATAGGGTAGAAATTAGAGCCAGTTAGAAAACAGGAAATTCCAATATTTTGAAGTTTGTTTTTCTTCTGAATTGCAACAAAATGCTGAAATTCCAAAATACACTGTAGAATGAAAATTCTGAAAAATGTTGATGCAGAATTATGTACATGTTTTGATATTAAAACATTTCATAACATAAAAATGGCCCTACTGGGTCAGACCGAAGGTCCATCTAGCCCAGTATCCTGTCTTCCGACAGTGGCCAATGCCAGGTGCACAGAGGGAATGAACAGAACAGGTAATCATCAAGTGATCCATCCTCTGTCACTCATTCCCAGCTTCTGGCAAACAGGCGAGGGACACCATTCCTATCACCCTGACTATTCCTACCCACCAACATTTCAATAATGTTGAAACATAATAAAATATTAGATATAGATTATATACAATATAAAAGTCTAAATGAATCAAAATGGTAGTCTAAATGAAACATTTTTGCCTTATCAAAACAAAACAAGAAAATATAAATGATTTATTTTGATTTTTTTCCCAAAATTTTGATGAAATAGACCTGCTCCTGCAGAGCATTTTAGTTTTAATGAAACTGCACACTGTGATGGAAAACTGTTCCATCAAAAAAATTTCAACTGCATTTTAATGCAGTTAATTTCTTTTTTAATGTTAGCAGCAAGACTCTGCATTGCACATTCTTGGGAAAATGTCATTTCTATGGAATTGTGTCATAGTAAAATATGGATTCTCCTTCTGTTGGAAAAGCTTAAACACCAAGTACATACACAAGAGAAGTGCTTGGAGGAAATATAAATTTGAATCCACATCTGCTTCTTGGATCATAACTATCCCTTGCTACTAGTAATGTAAGAGTCTTATAAAACGAAATAATGTTTGCAAATGTAATTTATATTTTTCCAGTTATGCTGTTTGATTCATTATATACTTTACTGGGTAGTGAAGTTCTACCGGTAAGGTTAATTTTCTACCTACATTCATTTTACTTTCTGCTTCACAGCCATTAATCTGTTGTTTATCAATTTTCTGCCCTTTATGAACTGTCAACATTTGTAAAATGTTTTCATTTAGATAAGTCAAAATGTATAAAATAAACTCAATTCATATTAGGGTTTGAAAACTCTCCTCTTTTTAACAAACTTATTTTGGGACCTAATCTTCTTAAACAAAGCAGCAGATGCTATACATTTCAGAAAATTTGTGGTGTATATCGGTATACCCAGTGTATTTTTCTTCTAAGGGTACCTACAAGTAGGTTTCCTAATCCATATTTAGGACCTAAATAAGTTTCCTGATTTTCAAAAAGTGCTGAGAACCTGCCAATATAATTGCTTTCTGTTTCAACTGGGGTGCTCAGAACTTCTGAAAATCAGTCCCTACATAACCACAGGGCAAGAGAATTTAAGAAGCTGTTTTATCATAAAACATTTTGGGGGAAAATCTTAAAGTTAAATCACCAAAAATTATGCTAAGTTTTATTAAATTTGTCTTTTCTGAAGCTTTTTCTTTGAAGCATGTCAGCTAGCTGTGTCATACATTTCCTAGCTTAGGAGGGGACCATGGACTGGAGTGAAGGGTAAGCCTTTACCACCACATCTCCACACTGCATATGGATCCCAGCACCCGCAGGAAACACTGGTTTTGGAGGACCATTACTCTTCATCCTGTCATAAATATAAAGGGAAGGGTAAACACCTTTAAATCCCTTCTGGCCAGAGGAAAAACCCTTTCACCTGTAAAGGGTTAAGAAGCTAAGATAACCTTGCTGGCACCTGACCAAAATGACCAATGAAGAGACAAAATACTTTCAAAGCTGGAGGGGGTGGAAACAAAGGGTCCTCTCTGTCTGGGTGATGCTTTTCCCAGGACCAGAGCAGGAATGCAGGTCAAAACTCCTGTAAAAAGTTAGTAAGCAATCTAGTTAGATGTGCGTTAGATTCTGTTTTGTTTAAATGGCTGATAAAATAAGTTGTGCTGAATGGAATGTATATTCCTTTTTTTGTGTCTTTTTGTAACTTAAGGTTGTGCCTAGAGGGATTCTCTATGTTTTGAATCTGATTACCCTGTAAGGTATTTACCATCCTGATTTTACAGAGGTGATTCTTTTACTTTTTCTTTAATTAAAATTCTTCTTTTAAGAACCTGATTGCTTTTTCATTGTTCTTAAGATCCAAGAGTTTGGGTCTGTGTTCACCTATGCAAATTGGTAAGGATTTTTATCAAGCCTTCCCCAGGAAAGGGGGTGTAGTGCTTGGGGGGATATTTTGGGGCGAGGAGACATTTCCAAGTGGGCACTTCCCCTGTTATTTTTATTAGACACTTTGGTGGTGGCAGCATAAGGTCCAGGGACAAAAGGTAAAACAGTTTGTACCTTGGGGAAGTTTTAACCTAAGCTGGTAAAAATAAGCTTCGGGGGTTTTTCATGCAGGTCCCCACATCTGTACCCTAGAGTTCAGAGTGGGGAAGGAAACTTGACAAACCCATTCTAAACAGGCAGGTCCTGCTGTGGGAAGGTTGGTCTCTCTTCACTTCTCCCTGCCAGAGAGGGAACAAATGTGGAAGGACTTTCCAGCTTTCTGCAGGAGACCTCCAAGTGGAAAAGAGTAACACTGTACTCCCAAAAATGGAAAGTCATGTAATCTGTGCCTTCTTTGACAATAAAATCGTTCTAGACGTACGAAAAGGAGAGAATATGTTTTAAGATGAGACTCAAAAGGGGTGGCTGGTTAGCCAACATACTAATAGTAAAATTACCAACCCAAAGTAGCTGCTGAGATATATTATTAGCATATGAGGGAGGGGCAGGGGAACAGGAGCTGTAGTATACTAACTATTTTTCCATCTGTGACTTTGAAAGCACAACTGTAACCTATGTCAACATGGGCAAAATTCTAGGCCTGTGTTATGCAGGAGCTCAGACTAAATGATCATAACAATCCCTTCTAGCCATAAAATCTATGAATATATAACATTTATTAAAATAAAATTATGCTTGAAGTAAAAATGACTTGCACAGAAAGAGACAAAACACTGAATAATGTAATATATTTTTATTTGTGCTTGGTTAAAATAGTGTTTCAAAACAAATCTACAGTAAATAGTTTGACATTTTAAAACATGGGGTGTGACTGATGGAGGGAAATAATTATGTAAATCAAAAATAATTTTCTTTCTATGTCTAATATCAGACTATCTTACATAATATAGGCATCTTATTTTTTCCTGTCTACATTTGTATAGTCACCCCCAGCTAGGGTTTTGTACAACTCAACCAGATCTCAGAGGGACTCTTTTCAAAGCCAGACTTGACTTGTCCAGCTATGCTTGTTCTTTCCTTTTATAATGCAGCTTATCTTTTAATCGGTTTGACCTTTAAGCCTCTTGTTTGCCTTCGCTCATGAAGCTCACTAATTTCCTAATCTAAAGACAAACTAAAGGTTATAGCTCTGACTAGACAAACTCTCCCTGTCCTCCTCCTTTCCACTCACTCACTTTTTTCCCTACACTTTTTACTTTCATTCTCTATCCCTCTCTTTGGTTAACACTACTGCATCTAATCCTTCTGTATCCTTTCCCCATCCACACAGATTAATTCACATGTGCAATCTTCTGAACCCTGCCCATTCTGGTAGTTCTTACTGTGCTAAACAAGAAGCCAAATTTTCAACTGATCTAAATTGAAATAGCTCTAATGAGTCAATGGAACTACAATGATTTACTCTAACTGAAGATATAGCTAAAAACGTATAACAATAAGTCATTACAAACATCTCCAGACACACATAAAATTTCTAACAAACATCAAATATCAGTTTTAACTTTTCCCCCCCAATAAACTTCACCTTAGAGTCAAATAAGTATATTGACCTGTACCACTTGTTCCCAGTGCTACCCTCAAGGAAAGAGCTGGGAAAGCAGCTGAGCTTTGAACCATATTCTAAAATTCAACAGATTCTGAGATTTATCAGACTAATGGGGAAAGGGACCAGACACGAGAGCCCTTTACTGAAACATAACTGTCAACGGGCCGTTAAAAGTCCAGTTGGCAGCGCAGTGGGGCTAAGACGGGCTTCCTACCTGGCTTGTCGCTGCTTCCAGGGAGCCGTGCAATGTCCCTCGGCTCCTAGGTGGAGGTGCAACCAAGGGGGCTCCGCGCACCACCCCCACCCTGAGCACTGGCCCCACAGCTCCCATTGGCCGTGAACCACGGACAATGGGAGCTGTGAGGGTGTGTGCCTCGCTGCCCCTGCACCTAGGAGCCAAGAGACATGTCACCACTTCTGGGGAGCCGCCCGATATAAGCACCGCCCAGATCCCGCACCCCTCATCTCTTCCCACGCCCCAACCCCCTGCCCAAGCCCAGAGCCCCCTCCCCACCCATAACCCCTCATTTCTGGCCCCATCCCGGAGCCTGCACCCCCAACCAGAGCCCTTACCCCCTCCCGCACCCCAACCCCCTATCGCAGCCTAGTGAAAATGAACAAGTTTTTGACACTGAAGATAAGTAGCTTAATGTAGCCTCACCACCTACCTGGTCTGGCTTCAGGCTAGCCATTGCGTCAGTCTCCCTTCTTGGGCTTCTCAGTAACTCTCAAAGTCTTTTATGCATATAATAACAACCTCCTCTTCTTTTGGTCTGATTTATTAACAGAGTTCACAAGGGAAACAAAACTTCCTACTGAGGCTCGCTCTTCAGCCAAGTCTTTCCTTACATTCCAGCCTTTCTAGTTGTTACTAGTTCTCTGCACTCATTTGAGGACAGCAACTCCCAGGCCTTCCTACCCGGAGTCCCCCTTCTCTTTGGACAGGACTCAAGGTCTCCTCTTCCTTCACCTTCACAGCCTCTCTTATCTACCCCTACAGGATTCATTTAGCCACATGACTCATCTGTCATGTGACATTCATCTCTCTACCTGGGGAGGTGAGTTAAGCATGTCACAGGTGGGAGTGGAACCATGTCCCAAAGGGCTAGCCATCCTGTGATATTTATGTTTGATCTGATGAAGAATGGGAAGCCACTGGAGGGATGCAAAGAGAAGGTCATGGTCAAAGCAACCAGCTAGGAAAACGATCTTTATAGGAGTATTTTGAATGGAAATGAACAAGACAAGACTGCATTTTTCAAGGCCAGAGAAAAGGATGTTGCAGTAATCAGGATGTGAGATGATGAGAGCTTGGAAGGGAGTTTTAGCTGCATGAATGGATAAGAAAGGTAATATCTTAATGTTATGTAGAAAGAATCTGTAAGACTTAAGATATAGCCCGGAAGTGAGGACCTAGAGAGGGGCCTGAGCTGAAGATGACACCCCCAGTTTATGACCCTGATGACATGCCACCCTGGCTCCAGGCTAGATGAAAAATGACAACGTAGCCCATAGTAAGCATAAGATAATGCCATATTAAAGTTACATACTCAAAATTTATATTTATATTTTGTTCAATTAAAATATTGACACCTTTTTGATCTTACATTCTTAATTAAGGAAGTGATTTCTAAAATTTACTAGATATTCACTTTTAAAGACATTAAGAATAATTATATATTATTTTGGCAAACAAATTCAGTTTTGTGAGTCTTGTAAGAAAAATTTAATGGCACGAAGTCCCTTTGGACCTTGCTAAGATTTCTCATTAAAACCAAAACAGATCAATGTTGTCTGATACCACGCTAACTCCACATTACTCACTCCTCAGAGCTGTGGGTTCTACTTCAGCATGATTCCCAACCTCTGCTTGAGGAGAAAGAAGCCATTTTTGAAGATTGAACCATATTCCAAAAAGAGCTACTCCTAAACAAGCGAGCTTACTAGTCTTAATGTTAACTTTTTTTGCATTTAATATCTGTTACTCTATATGAACTCATATATAGTATGAATGTACATATATACTGTACAAACTCAAAGAAGAAAAGACAACTTAGAAAACTTAGATTTAGCCCACAGATAAAAATTTGAATAGAAGATAAAGAACTTTGTGGAGAAATAAAATAGCCAAAAGGCAGGTACAGGCTGACAAGCAAACCATCACACAAGATTAAACAGGAAGTGTGGTTTCCAAATACAATGTAGTATTCCAAAACCTGTGCTACAGTAAAGAGCTTTGTATCCAGTAGAGGTTTCTATTAACATTTTTGTTGCTGACAACAAATCTTCCCTGTGGCCTGTTTTAACATCCAGGATACATTAAATCCATATCTATTTTAGTGGACATAAGATTCCACATATATGAATGCAAAGTATTAATACATAATGATGGGTACACTGATGGCCAGATGGGAATAACTGGCATTTACTTTAACTATTTAGAAAAATAAGAAAAATGCATAGGTATATAAGAATCACATATGATTATATTCCTTTCCCAAACTCTTGGTATGTCATCTATCTCTTTAAAATGTAAATTATTCAAGGAATAGGACCATGACATTGTGTTAAGCATATAATGGGGCCCCAAACATAATAAGGGCCATCATCCAGACTGAGGACTCTGGAATTATTGTAATACAAATATTATGGAATGAGAAAATCAATAATAGCTGCCTCCACACCAGAACAGTAATCCAGTTTGAAAACAAACTAATGATTCTGAAGAGCAGATCTATACGAAAAATTGCCATTCTTATGCAGTTCTGAATAATGGTAAGATAGATAAGTGACAACACATACACAAAAAACAGAAAATAGAATTTCAGGGTGCCACACAAGAAGACTTCTGAACAGATATTTTCCATAACTTACTACTCTCAAACACTGGGAAAATTCCAATAGAAACTAATTCTTCTACACTTCCATAATCAAAAATTAAATATATTCAAGCAGTTTCAACCTTTGCTGAAGAGGATGTGGGCAGATACAGTAGATTATTAAAGTTGGATGAACATTTTCTATTGAAACTATTTTTAGATTGAAAATTGAGTTTTCAATTAGACAATTTTTTTCCAGCTTTCCACGGAAAAATTGACTTTTTATCAAAACAAAACAAAAAACCCAAAACACATCGCTATAAACAACAAAAAATCCCCAAACTGAAAAATTTTGATTTGGAAAGTATACCAGGCTGCCTCATGCCCCATTCTCCTATCTGGACTGGAATCCCTGGCCAAACTACATCTCCCATGGTGCACCTCAGCAACTCAGCAAGAAGGGAGATGTGGTGCATCAGAGCAGTCTACAACTCCCATTAGATACTAGACAGTGTTTCTCAATCAAAAATTTTCAGGTTTTGGACAAAATCTTCAGCTTTAGACAACAAGAAAACGAGCCTATTATGCCCTATGCAGCCCTCCCCTAACATTTATAAAACAACAAAAAAATTATTTAGGATCTCAGATTATTAATATGAGCCAGGAAATGCACTCCCATTCCATGGCTCACAAGAGAAAACTCTACAATCATAATGCAGGTGAACAAAATACAAGAAAAATGAAATGTGTAACAGTATTCTAATTAGATGATTAAACACCAGGTTTGAAGGGTATTGGTGTTCAACCAATGAACAATGTGTAATGTGTAAGAAACAAAGACAAAACAGTAACAACTTCAAGCTCAAACTACACTGTATTTTATCTAAAAAATGCCACTCTCTCCTTTGAATACTTAATATATAACACCGATGTATTTACCTCCATATTGCAATTCTTCACAAAATACCCACCTGTATCCAAAAACCAACTATTTGTGGATCTCTCAGTATACTGCAATACTGCACAAGTGCCTGTGTCCATCACTGAATATAACACCACACCTAAAATATGTAGGGCTACCTGTATATTTTGTGTGTGTGTGTTTACTGGTGTTCTTACTTGTAAATATTCCTATACAACATAGGTTTTATAAAAATCATCTGTGGGGCCATTTAAGAAATATTCTGTCACTTAAACAACTAAAACAGTAGGCGCCACATAGAAGCTCCATGAAAAACAGTAAAATACCTATTTTAACCAAGGCCCGAAGGTTATCACAATTTTTACACTGATATTCTAAAATAACTTTGCCTCAGACAGGATGTGTAAAAAACCCTGAAACTATTTATTATGTCTACCTAATAATATTATTGATATCTTGCCTTTAACAAAGTACAAAAGCCCATTCAAGCTGTTGAATTGGTTCCATGCATTGAAATCACAACCATAAATCTTTGATTTTGATTTGGCTGAAATTAAACTATGCAGGAAGGTCTTTTGATATTACTGCTTGTCTGTCATCTCAAAAGGTCTGCAATTTCATTTACTCTTCCTCTTCTGCTTCATTACTTTCCATGTGTAGCCCTGACTAAGTTACTATAGGTGAGAAGTTGAAAGCTATGAATTCATAGAATAGACTTTGATGTCAAGTAATTTTTTTAACCAAAAAAAAAAAAGCAAACCATAACTTGGTCAAAGATTAGCTGTTATGGTAGGCTTGAGATTGAACGGATATATGCTCATGTTGTTTAGATTTACCAGTAAGCTTCTAAATTCCTGAAACCCATGAGTTAGAAATGAAGTAGAAATAACCTTTTATTACATTATAGTTGAGACAGTTTCTGAGAGTATTACCAGACATACTGTAACTTTGCATTAAGCAAGAGATTAACAAACCTCAAGAAAGAATTTAAAGGTCTCCATCAGTTTACTGAAAATGAAATGCTGCCAAATTGTTATATCAACCCAAGCGAGTTACTTAAAAGGTCCCCTACATGAAGGGAAACACTGTCTGCTTTAGGTAACATCCTCTCACTAGTTCCCCTTGAAATTTTGCAAACTCTTATGTTCATATTCACATTAACATTCTGGAGATCACACTTCAGGAAAGATGTGGACAAATTGGAGAAAGTCCAGAAGAGAGCAACAAAAATGTTAAAAGGATTAGAAAACCTGACCCATGAGGAAAGGTTAAAAAAACTGGGTGTGTTTAGTCTTGAGAAAAGAAGACTGAGGGGGGCCTGAAAATAGTCTTAAATATGTTAAGAGCTGTTATAAAGAGGACTGTGATCAATTGTTCTCCCTGTCCACCGAAGGTAGGATAAGAAGTAATGAGCTTAATCTGTAGCAAGGGAGATTTAGGTTAGACATTAGAAAAAGCTTTCTAACTATAAGGGTAGTTGGAGGTTTCTAAGAACAGGTTAGACACGTTGGGAAAGAGACCCATTGAGTGCACTTGGAGTGTTCTAAAATCACTGATCTCATAAAGAATATATTTTTTAGAATTGTATGCCTGTATATACAAAAAAATATTGAACTGTCTATCCTCTACTATACTTACATACTTACTATTTGTCAGATACCAGATATCAAAGACATCAGGACAATGTACACAATCAATTCTTTATTATTTTCTATTCTTGAAAGAAAAAACACTATTTTTCACTGCTATCCTATGGACTAGACATAAATATATTTCAAAAGTAGACTAATTTCAATGTTCAGAGGTGCAGCTAAAAAGATACATTGCCAAGATGACACAGGTAGGTGTGTCTACACAGCATTTTGGAATGAGTGGGAACGAGCCTCACAGCCCGGGTCCTCAGACTTGGGTAGCAGAGTTTGCACTAGTGCTCTAAAAATAGCTGTATAGACAATGTTTTGAAATCACTGCAGAAAACTCTCTGACCCCAGTGTGTTGGGCATGCACATACCTAGTGGAACATGTGTGAAACCACTCAACGAACCATAATTTTTCGACCAAAATTAAAATGTTTCACAAAAATTTTCACTTTGGTTGAAAGTCCAGTTTTCACACCAACTCTTATACTAAAACAAAATAAATACAGGATAAAGAAACTAAAGGTCAAATCCAGACACCATAGAAGTTAATGGGTGTTTTTCCACAGACTTCAGTGAAACCAGGATTTCACCCTATGAAAACAACAGTGAATATCTCACAAACCATCAAGTTTCTCTTCATGTGTTTGGAAGAAAAGAAACGGGGACTAGAGGCATTAATGAATTATTTGGAAGTAAGTTATTAAATAGGACCTTTGCTCATAAAGAAGTAGCAGTAAATTTTGGGCA
Source organism: Lepidochelys kempii (assembly GCF_965140285.1). Classification (NCBI taxonomy): domain Eukaryota; kingdom Metazoa; phylum Chordata; order Testudines; family Cheloniidae; genus Lepidochelys; species Lepidochelys kempii. Next base: position 65,824,744 of record NC_136382.1, read on the forward strand.
TCCTTACAAAATAGTCATAGTGGACAGAGTTCAACCCCAGTTGGCACAAAAAGTTTCTGTGTGAGGGATGCTGCACCCCAAGGGAATTCACTTCCTGAGAAGTGTCCCTTTCTCGGGCCTAATCTCACTGTGGGCTATATAATTGCCATGCAGGGAAGGCTGCACTGGGCATGCACCAAATGCCCACCTAAGCCAGTGCAATCCACTTTTGGGGCTGTGCTGGCCACCTGTAGGACCTCTGGTGAAGGGAAGGTTTCAGGTGCATTGTGAAATCTCCACAATCAATGGTCCTGTGCCAGACTTTTTGCCCGTGGAAGTAATCTGGGCCTTTTCAATGTACTAAATTGTCAGTAGAAAGATATCAGTATACAGACTCTATTAAATATATTGGTAAATTTAATAAAACTGTATTAAAGAATAATTATATACAACAAGTAAGAAGGAGAATAAGTACTCACATGAGGGAAAAATAAGACAAAAATGGAATAATATACTCACCCAAAATTCTAACTTTACCCTTTAATAGAACAGATAAATACAATTATACAGTTCAGCCTGTTGCTCCTAAAATATGTGAAATGTTCATGGAACCTAGGAAAAGTATTTACCTCATTATCAGTTCCCACATCCAGGATTACAGGCAGACATTCCTGTGGTTTCATTCCTCCACATGCTGTGTAAAGGGCCAATTTGCCAACTGGGATGCCCATTCCATAACAGCCAAGGTCTCCAAGGCCAAGAATACGTTCTCCATCAGTCACCACAATAGCCTTGATGGAGGAAAAAAAGGACTATGAAATAATTTCTTTTCTGAAATGCTGAGTACTTGCAAGCAACATATCTATACTCCTCAACACATGTTTTTGTTTCCATTTTAAAACTATTACAGAGACACATTAAATTATAGTAGAGTGAAAGTCCTGAATTCCATCATTACATTTTATTGCATATTCACTTCAATTATATTGCAACTTCACTTCACTGTAAAAGGTTTTCCCAGTGCTAATCCTCTAAGAATGCAGCAATTGTCACTTATCAGACAGGTGCTCAGTGCTGCATTCCAAAGGAACAATCATTTCCCCTCTTACATTGCTCTGAATAAACAAGGAAGAAGAAGATTTGCCCCTATGTTGTGGAGAAAGGGTAAGGAAGGATCCTTTGCTTCTAGCTGTTGCCGCAACTGTTCCCAGTGGGAGTGAAAAGGAGGTGATATTGCTACTGCAGCTCCCTGACAGGAGTGAAACTATAGTCTTCCAGGATATGTTTACACAGCATCCGGGAGCAAGCCTCCCAGCCCAGGACCACAGACCTGTGGTAGCTGAGCTTGCGCGAGCATGCTATTTTTAGCCGACACCCTATCCTAGGCTTCAGAGCCCAAGCTCCAGCCCAAGTCGCAATAACAAAGCACCATCTACACAGCTAACAACAGTGTGCTAGCACGAGCCCTGCATCTGTGGACCAAGGCTAGGCAGCTCACTCCCAGATGCTATATAGACATACCGCAGAGGCTCGCGCCCTTCAACAACCATACTCCTCCCGACAAACAAACACGGCATCTACAGCTTCCTGCAATTGCAGTGCAGCTTTTTTGAGACTATAAAAGGCAATTTTTTACTATAAGGGGGTCCCACTGTATACATGCAAATATGTTGTTTCACCAACTATAACAAGACCACCCAGCTCTTATTTAGTGCTTTTCATCAGTAGATCTCAAAGTATGTAGAAATAGCACCATAATAAAACAAAATTCAGACACATTTAAAACAAAGAACACCTGTCTGGACTCAAAACAAAGGTTTCTGTAACACTGGACAGAACCATATGAGTGAAGAGTCACGTACGACAGAGTAAAAGAGAATAATTTAGAATTAAGAGGTGGGTAAAAGGCAATGCAACTTTGACTGAAAAATGGTTACTAACCTGTTGTAACTGTTGTTCTTCAAGATGTGTTACACATGTCCATTCCACCCTTGACGTGTGCGTGCCCCATGCACAGTCACTGGAAATTTTTCCCTCAGTGGTAACCAGCAGGACGGCTTGAGCACCCTCTGCTGCCATGTGCCACTGGTGCCAGTATAAAGAGCCCAGCTGACCCCAAGCTCCCTCAGTTCCTTCTTTCTGGAAACTCCCATGTAGAGAGGGTGGGGGAAGGGCCATGGAATGGACATGTGCAACGCATCTCGAAGAACAACAGTTATGAAAAGTTAGTAACAGGTTTTTTTCTTTGAGTGATTGTACATGTGCATTCCACTCTTGGTGACTCCCAAGCACTAATATAGGTGGAGGGATCGCAGTTCATGTACACACAGACTGTTGTACAGCACGACCAAATATAGCATCATCTCTAGAGTACTGGGTGATGGCATAATGAGAGCAGAAAGTGTGCACCAATGACCAGGTTGCTACTTTACAAATGTTCTGGATAGGGATCTGCACTAGGAATGCTACTGAGGATGCTTGCACTCTTGTGGAGTGAGCTGTCAACTTGTCTAGTGGAAAAATACCTGCCAGATCATAACCAGAGCTGATACAGGAAGTTATCTAATATCAGATTATCTGTGAGGAGATTGGAAGACCTTTAATTCTGTCTGCTATAACCACGAAGAGTGGACCACTGAAACAATTTGGTCCTGTCTATGTAGAACACCAATGCTCATCTAATATCCAATATGGATCAATGGCTCCATGTCTAGTTGGCAGCCGGTATCAAGTGGAGTGCCCCAAGGGTCGGTCCTGGGGCCGGTTTTGTTCAATATCTTCATTAGCGATCTGGAGGATGGTGTGGATTGCACTCTCAGCAAGTTTGCAGATGACACTAAACTGGGAGGAGAGGTAGATATGCTGGAGGGTAGGGATAGGATACAGAGGGACCTAGACAAATTGGAGGATTGGGCCAAAAGAAATCTGATGAGATTCAACAAGGACAAGTCCAGAGTCCTGCACTTAGGACATAAAAATCCAATGCACTGCTACAGACTAGGGACCGAATGGCTCGGCAGCAGTTCTGCAGAAAAGGACCTAGGGGTTACAGTGGACAAGAAGCTGGATATGAGTCAACAGTGCGCCCTTTTTGCCAAGAAGACCAACGGCATTTTGGGATGTATAAGTAGGGGCATTGCCAGCAGATCGAGGGACGTGATCGTCCCACCTCTATTTGACACCGGTGAGGCCTCATCTAGAGTACTGTGTCCAGTTTTGGGCCCCACACTACAAGAAGGATGTGGTAAAATTGGAAAGAGTCCAGCAGAGGGCAACAAAAATTATTAGGGGACTGGAACACATGAGTTATGAGGAGAGGCTGAGGGAATTGGGGATGTTTAGTCTACGGAAGAGGAGAATGAGGGGGGATTTGATAGCTGCTTTCAACTACCTGAAAGGGGGGTTCCAAAGAGGATGGCTCTAGACTGTTCTCAGTGGTAGCAGATGACAGAACAAGGAGTAATGGTCTCAAGTTGCAGTGGGGGAGATTTAAGTTGGATATTAGGAAAAACTTCTTCACTAACAGGGTGGTGAAACACTGGAATGCGTTACCTAGGGAGGTGTGGAATCTCCTTCCTTAGAAGTTTTTAAGGTCAGGCTTGACAAAGCCCTGGCTGGGATGATTTAGTTGGGGATCGGTCCTGCTTTGAGTAGGGGGTTGGACTAGATGACCTCCTGAGGTCCCTTCCAACCCTGATATTCTATGATTCTATGTGTAGCCTTTGCTCGTCCCTATTTGTGTGTGGTTTTGGGTAAAATACAGATAAGTAAATTGGTTGACTGATAAGAAAAATTGAAACTACTTTAGAGACAACACTTGGATGAGAGCATAAGTATACCTTCTCTTTAAAGAAGACTGTATATAGTGGTTCAGATGAGAGGGCATGCAGTTCAGAGACTCTTCTGGCAGAAGTGATAGCAATTAGGAAAACCACATTCCATGAAGGGTGTAGTACAGAGCACATTTCCAAAGGCTCAAATGGCCCATAAGTTTAGACAGGACCAAGTTCAAGTCCCATGGGGGAACAGGTTCTCTTAATTGAGGGTGCAACGTCATTCTCATGTTGATAGAAAAAACAGAAGTTATCCCAGCAAGGGTCGTCGTCTTCTTCTTTCATATGGCTGGTGTAGAGCAGCAATTATAATTTCACCAGAAGATGATCGAGCCAAATGGCTACATCACGAACAGCAGAATTTATTGCAGTAATGCCTCCTTTATACTTATAAGTTGGGCAGTAGGTAGTGATATGTTCGACGATCTATTGTGGGGAACCACACTCCCACACCAGGGATTCCTTGATTTTCCATTTGTGCATTAGATATCCAGATCTACTATGGTTGGTTTGAATTCGGTTCAGAGTTGACCAAGCTGACCGTGGAAGGTCAAACCCAAAAATCTTCTGCAGGGGATCTGGCACAAGGTGCTTATTTTTTAAGTCTTGTTTAGCCTAATCTGCTTTCCAAGCCTCCTTCTGATCATAGCTTGATTGCATGAAGCTAAACAAATATTCCCAGAAAGGCTTAAGGGATTTAAGATGTTGTGGGGGGGGCATTGTCAAATTCTTGATGAATAGGAAGACATCTGTTTTTCTGGATTTGCTGAGCTTCGCAGAATGTTGCAGCAGTTCGGCGTATCGGCAGGGGAGCGACATTAGACAGGACAGGTAGCCGTGGTTTTGGAATCGACTGAAGGGTTCCCGTGATGCACCGCATCACTGTATTTAACTGTGTCAAGTCATGTGTGGCTGCAAGTCATATTACAAGTCATGTGTGGCTGCATCTGCTCCATACCGGTGCACAATATTCAGCTACTGAATATATAAGTGCTATTGCAGATGTTCGCAACACTGATGCTGATGCACACCAGGTTGGACCTACTAGTTTCTGGATTATGTTGGCTCTCATTTTTATTTTTGCAGCTACCTTCTCAAGATGATCATAGAAGGAGAGGGTGCGGTCGAGTTTCACTCCAAGATATGTCGGAGTGTAATCGTGTTGCACATTTTTAACACAGAAATCTACTTTCAGAGTGTTTTTGGCACTCTTATTATCAAGATGGAATGTGCTTACTATTGTTTTTCCAAGGTTTGGTTTGAGCCTCCATTTCCAGAAGTATTGTTCCATATTTTGGAGGTCCTCAGTTAATGCTTTCTCAATGTCATGGAGGTTTGATGCTTGGATTGTCATGGCAAGATCATCTGCATATCCAAATGTTCGTAATTTAGTTGGAGGCATGTCACTTATGTAAATATTAAAGGGGGTTGGCGCAAATACAGAGCCTTGTGCTAGCCCACTGTTTATGATACGGGGTGAGCTGGTCTTATTATCCAGGTACACCCGCAGGTGTCTGTTACTCACATGGTCCACAGCAGGCAAAGTGTTTCATAACATGGTATAATTTTAGCAACTTTCAGCATCAGGCCCTTAATCCATACAGTATCATACGCAGATGACAGGTCAACAAATACTGTGCCAGTCTTTAGGTTTTTTTGATAGCCAGCCTGAATGTGAGGTGTGAGTGCCAGAACTGGTCACAACAACTACGTTTTGGCCGGAAGCCTGCCAACAGTACAAGGGTGTATTCTTTTGAGGATGATACGTTCAAGAAGTTTATAGGTTGTACATAATAGAGAATTTGGCCTGTAGCTTCCTGCTTCATCAGAGGGCTTTCCAGGCTTCAGAATGGCAATTACCATTGCCTCACGCCATATTTCAGGGATCTGTACTGTCCTTAAGGTAGTGGAGTACAATGTTGCTACCCACTGGAGTCCTTTGGGGCCAAGATGGTGGAGGAATTCTGATGGAATACCATCAGGGTTTGCAGCCTTCCCTTTTTTCATTTTTACTTCCCCTATGCTGACAGTGGAAGGTTCTTCTCAGGCGATTGAGGCAAGTTTTCGGTAAAGTTGTTGATACACTTCTCTTCTTGTGTGCTTATCATGTGGTCCTTTTGTGTTCTCCACCAGTTTGGAGGCAATTGAATTTGGCCAGATATTTGGTGGCTAGTACTCTGTGGAATTAGCAGTCCCAAGACATCGTAGTAGTTTCCATGCTTGATGACTTGAACGTGTAAAATTAAGGTTTTGCGCTCAATAAAGCCATAAAGTGTAGCAGGGCTTTTGAAGTATGAGAGCTCCTGGTCTGATTGTATTTCCAGAGCAACTCCTGCATCTCTCTCGTCCAGCAGGGAGTTTGCTTTTTCCAGAATCCTCGGGGAATGTTCTTCTTTCCTGCTACTTTCAGGAGCCCTGCGAACTGTTGATAGCATTCTGGTCTTGCTGGAATTCTTGTAACAGTTGTATCTACAGTCTTTTCTACAGATGTTTTTAGGCATCCCAATCAGCTTTAGCAAAATTCCATTGTGGTACCTGCTTTGGAAAGAACACAGAAATTTCTATGCCTACATAGATCATTATAGACCTGCATTGGCTGTTTGGAAATGCTATGATGAGAGTGTTACCACTTTGGTCTTTAGACACGAATGTTAGGTCTGGATCGTACCCACATTGCCAGTGGCTTGAATGGAATGTTGATTGTTGTTTTAGTTCATAGACCAGTGAGGATAGAAAGCTGATATTGCTGCCAGGTGAATCTTGATAGAGAAAATGGCTAAGGCCTTGCTGTTTCAGGTGCAGCAGACAGTTGACTACATGTTGGATGGATGAGTGTATCAATGAGACCCCGGTCTGACAAGCCCAGATACGAAACCGCTTCCATTTTGACAGTTCCCTGACCCTTGTGAGTGCTTTCTGCTACTTAGTAAGATCTGGAAAACTTACTCTGAGCAAGCCTGCTCACTGAGATTTAGCCTTGGAGCTTCCAGGATGTTAAATTAAGGGATTGCAGGTTCAGGTGGAGCAGCTGACTGTGGTCTTGAGAAATCAAATTCAAGTGAGATTTGATTTCCCACTGAGAAGTCCAGTAGCATGGAGAACTAGTGTTGGCTGGGCAATACTGGGGATATTAATATAATCTGGGCATGATCCCACTTGATCTTTAGTAGCACTCTGTATAGGAGTTGAATTGAGGAGAAATTGTAGTAAAGCTTTTATGTCCAAGGTAGCAGGAAGATGCCTATTATGGAGCTTGGACTGTGGCCTTGCAGGGAGAACTGCTGACATTTTCTGTTGGACTTGATTGTAAATAGGTCTATTTGGGGAGGCCCCCAGTGCTGGAAAATGCATCTGGTTATATCTGAGCAAAGAGACCACTCATGGTGACTCAAAAATAACCTGTTCAGGCGGTTTTCTAGCTTGTTCTACACCCCTGAAAGGTAAGAGACCACAAGGTTGATTGAATGGGCTATGCAAAATTCCCACAGGTGAACTGCTTCCTGAAAAAGGAGGGATGAGCAAGCTCCTCCCTGCTTGTTGAGGTAAAACACTGCAGCGGTGTTGTCTGTAAGAACAAATAGGATTCTCCCCCTGATATGAGGTAGGAAAGACTGACAGGCAAGACAAATTGTCCTGAGCTCTCTGATATTGGTATGAAGAGTGAGCTCCCTTGAGGACAAAGACCCTGAGTTTGGAGGGGCCTCAAGTGAGCATCCCACCCTAGAGCTGACACATCTGAGACCAGTGTCATTGACTGTTCACGGCGGAGAAAGGGAACACCCATACAAACATTGAAAGGATCCAACTACTGATTCAGCAAAATTAGAATCTACGAAGGTACCATGAGCACAGTGTCCAGATGAAAACAGCTTGGCAAGTACACGGACTCGAGCCATGTCTGGAGGGGCTTGAGGTGTAACTTCACGGGTCGTACTACATATGTGCACAAGGCCATGTGTCGTACAAGCCTCCTACAGTTTCAGGCTGTTGTGATTGAAACTTGAGGTCTGTCATGAGAGACTAAATAGATTGGAATCTTGCCTCTGGGAGGAACGCTCTGGCCTGGGTAGAGTGTAACACCACTCCTATAAACTCTATCCTCTGTACCGGGTAAAGGGTAGACTTGCCTGCATTGATCAGTAGGCCTACAGCCTTGAAGGCTTACTGAATTAGTCATATGCTGGATATAACCTGAGCTTTGGACTGGCCCTTGACTAGCCAGTCATCCAGGTAAGGGTAGACCTGCACTCCATGTCTCCTCAGGAACTCTGCCACCAAGGCCAAACACTTCATGAACACCTGAGGAGCAGCAGAGAGGCCAAAATGAAGCGCCGTGAACTAGTAATGTGGGTGCTTCACTACAAACCTGAGGAACTTTCTGTGCCCTCGGTATATCGACACATGAAAGTAGGCATCTCTTATATTGAGTGCAGTATACCAGTCTCCAGAGTGAATAATGGATGCCATGGATGCCATGGTGACCATGCAAAACTTTATCTTTTTGAGATATTTGTTGAGCTGGTACAGGTCTAATATAGGTCTGAGTCTTCCCTTTGCTTTTGCGATTAGGAAAGAACGGGAACAGAAACCCTTTCCTCTTAAATTCTGTGGAACCTCCTCTATGGCTCCCACCTGAAGGGGAGATTGAACCTACTGAATTGGAAGTCCTTTGTGCGAGGGGTCCGTGAAGAGCAACAAGGAGGGAGGGTGGGAAGGAGGGGTAGAAATAAACTGGACCATATATACCACTCCTACAGTGCCCATCACCCAATGGTCCATGGTGATACAAGACCAAGAACTGAGGAAATGGGAAAGGTCGTTTGCAAACAAAGGAAAAACAGGGTCTGGCATCTGGAAACTGGTATAATGTCCTCAAGTCTCCATAAAACTGCCTGTTCAGAACCCTCTGGATGGCTAGGTGGGGCAGGCATTGATTCAGAGGTAGGAGAAGGAGGTGGTCTATGCCTATAACCTTTACTCTTTTTTTCTCTGCAGGTGCTGTCAGACAGCTGGAGCACAATGTCGGAGGAGATGCTGAGGCCTGCAGTGCTTCCTGGAAGATTACCCTTGAGTCCTTTCACACAGGGAGCTCAGTGTCAGTCTTCTCTGAAGAGAGAGTGAGGATCCCTCCAAGAGAAGGTTATTATACTCTATTGGACCTCCTGTGAGAGCCCAGACGACTGCAATGAGGAGCTCCTAAACATGGCCACTGCTGAAGCCATTGACCTGGCAGCCAGATCAGCCACATCCAGAGCAGCTTGCAGTGAGGCCCTCACTGCTGATTTCCCCCCATCCACGAGAAGGAGAACTCCTGCCTAGCATTTCCTAGAAGCATGTCTTTAAATTTTAGCATGGAGTCCCACACATTGAAGTCATACCTGCCCAAAACTGCATGCTGGTTTGCAACCTAAAGCTGCAAGCCCCGAGTAAAACAAACCTTCCTAGCCAAACCTTCCTAGCCTAGTCTAACTAGTTTGAGTCTTTTGATTTTGGGGTTATGCCCTGATGTCCCTGCCTTTCCCTCTCATTGGCAACAAATGCTACCAGGGACCCCAGGGAAGGGGGAAATGGGAGTAAAGGAACTCATATTTGGGCGGGAACATAATACTTGCATTTGGACCTTTTTGAACTGAGGGGAAGAGATGCAGGGGTCTCCCATAACACCTTAACTGGGTCCATAATGGCCTCATTGAGAGGCAGGGCCACTCTGGAAGGACCTGCAATGGCTAAAATGTCAACCAAGCAATGTAAGAATTCTTTTACTTTCTCCACCTGTATGCCCAAACTTAAGGCATCCCTCTAACAATTCTTGGTGTGCCTTATAGCCATCTGAGGAAGGCAAGTTGCCCCCTCCCGAGACTGCCTTGTCAGAGGAGAAAGAAGAAGAGGCCAGCCTTCTTCCATTTTTTGATCCACAGGGTCCAGATGAGCTGGCTTTTGATATCTGTTATCGAGTTTGGGACTGGAATCAGGAACGGGTGCTTCCCAATAGGTAGGTGCCACACACCTTTCCAAGGCCACCAAATAGGAATGCCTGGAATATGATCTTTACATGGAGGGGGGGAACCCCAACCATTCCAAAAAAGCCATTGGACAAGTATAGGCCCCCAGTGACCTCCTGGCTAACGACTCGATAGTACTCCTGTGACAGGATCCATGGAAGGATGGAAATAACTGGAGGAGGGGTAGCAAGAGCAACTCTGTGGTTAGGAAATGTAGGACCCTTTGATTTAGAAGAAGACGACTCTCCTTCCACTGAGCATAGTTCCAGATGGTGCCAGCAACCAGTGCCAAGGTGGAGAGGCCTGCAGAGAGGCAAGCATCATGGGTTTTCCCATTGATGGTATCGAAGGGTACATGAGGCTGGCATGGTACAGAGTGCTGTAGGAACCCTGCTACGCCCACCAGCACCAATAGCGTTGACTCTTGTATTGCCGGTAATACTGGCACCATCAGGGTCAGGAGATTCCTGGTAGCTGCAAACATCTCTGATGTGGTCGGTAACAAGATAGGTCAGTACACTGTGTTGCAGTGTTGCAGATGTGGAAGGTGGTCCTTCTGGCTCTGGACTCAACTGAACCTGCAAAGGCACCGAAGTCAACAGTGCTGTCTTCTGCAGTACCAAAGCAGAGGAGTGCTTATACTTAGACTGCACTAGCTCAGGATACTCCTAGGACTGGGAGAGATATTGTGTGCTTGGACAAACTCCAGATCCATGAAATTGTCTGAGGCACCTGAGTCCACAAGCACTTCTAGGTTGGTGTCAGGCATCGCAAGGTGCCGGAGCTGGAACCAGAGAAGGAGGGATGTGTTGGATTCTGATTGGCCATCACCAGGTACTGATGGACAATTGCTGTGTGGACTGCTGGGGAAAAGTGAAGGACACCAACCCAGCCCAGATTCCCCTACCAGGGCTGGGGCATGGCATGCAGATCAAACCTTGACAGGGCAGCTTGATATAATGTGCACTGGTTCCCTGCAATATAAGCATGGGTCCGATGCTCAGCATCGATTCTTCTCCACGTCAGAAAGATGGGGCTGGACCTGGTCGACTTGCAGGGGTTCAGATGATGGATAAGGAACTGGTGATCCAGGGGCCAGAATCAGCAGAGCTGACGGAAGCCAGTAGGAACTTCTGTTTACTTGGATCATTTAGCCAGGAGGTGGTTGATCTTGATGCATAGATTGACTAAGGCATCCAGGCCAGAGAGGGATCCCATCCATGCCAGTTCATCTTTAATGTCATTGTTTAACCCAAGTCAGAAATTATAAAACTGGGCAGCCTTGTTCCTCTCGGTATCTACTATCAAACATCAGAACTCTGCTGCATATTTAGCAACTGGACAGCATCCCTGCCTCATCACTTAAAGCATGGCTTCGGCCATATGCTTACGACTTGGGTCATTGAAGTTTACTGCCATTGCCTAAACTAAGTCCTCAAATAGTCCCAGAAGTGGGCTTGATTTCTCCAGGACAGGAGACACCTAAACCACAGTCTCCCCAGTAAGCAGGCTGATAACCATTCCTACTCACACTTGGCCGGAGGAGTACGACTGCAGGCATAGCAGAAATAGGAGATGATGACACAGATTTAGGAACCCACAAAATTTGTCACGACTCACATTGAACTTGTCAGGTAGGGGGAGCTTAGGCTCAAGGATAGCAGGGGTCATCAACTGAAAGTGGTGTGGCTTGAACTTGCAGGACTGTGCCTGCAGGATGGCAACCTGGACCTGCAAGATCTGTAAGACTTCCACTATCTCCATCAGAGAGATATTGGTCTTTGTAGGATCCATGCTCACCACATCAGCTCTAATTCTCTAACTGGTGTTGTCTTTTGGGGGGAGCAGTTCAAACTGTCAATGACTGGGATGTGGGCTGTTATGCCTAGCAGTTACAGCATGAGTCAGGCCCAGTGATTAGAGCAGAAGTCGGTAGCCAGGAATCAGAGCCCAGTGTCAGAGCTGGGGTCAGGGATGAGGTGACAGAGAAAAGGGTCAGAGATGAAGTATAAACTGAAATCACTCCTCAGCCTCTTGGGTTGATGATCTCTGTTGGGCTGACACTTTTCAGTGACCCACACAGCACCAGAGTTCAAAGTTTTCCTTTGGGTAGGAATGGGAAGTTTAATGGGGACCTCCCAGGCAGTCATGTTTCTCTCTCCACTCTACTCCAACAGCAGCCAAACCCAAAAGTAAAACTCAAACCCTTTGTCTCTGAGTTCTGGCTTATGGTTGGTTCTTGTAGAACCTTCCAGACTGTTCTATTTCTGCCCTGGACTCTTGACAATCTGGGAAACTGAGTCCTAAGCCTCTGTAGCCATTTCTGTGAATCCCCTAGAGGCTTAGAGTAATATGTCAGTAACAACCAACTCCAGAGAGGGTTAGAGTTCAAAAAAGACTAAGGGTGGATGGGGGAGTCTGATCTGTTTGCAGTGCTGTTAGGGCAATTAGGGGAGCAGGGGGTGTTGAGAGGCTGGTATCCCTGCTGAGGCAGTTAAAGTTGTGGTGTGTTGTCTGATTTAGTGGTTAATTCTCTCTCTCTGGGTGCAGAAACAGATTATATGTACTATTAAATGCCTTTATTTTTCATTTTCTCACTTTTGTGTTTTTGTGATAGGTAGGTTATGTATACATCAACCTTACTTCATAACCTTACTTTATAAGCAACAGTGTTCTTGTGCACTAATTTAAAAAAGATGTCTGTGGTAACTCAGGAAATGTTTAGCAAATGTTGACTTTTAATGGTTTCTATTGTAACATTTTAATTGCAAGCAACATTATAATGTACCTGTCCTTGCTAAATCCATTTAACCTCTCCACATTCACATACTGTATGTGTGTTTCTATATATAATACACGTGCAGATGACAGATATATAGAACAAGCAAATAGTTAAAAATGGTGTCAACACACAGATGCTGGAAATGGAAAAAGAAACCAAAACATTTGTCTGTATTTCACAAATCAGTGCAAGATTAAAGCTGCATGTTGTGGTAAAATCTCCACCAAATGTTGCTGTTATAAAACTATTTAAAACAAATCTTAAAGATCACATATGGAAAAATATGTTGCAAAGTAGTTCTAGTGTATTCCAAGTCAGTACATTTAGATTGTTTCTTGTAAAACTCTCATTCACAAGGAAAGGTAGACTAAGCCAGTAGAAATGAACATATTACACTCAAAAGGATAACTTGAACATCTGTTAAGTTCAATTTTTGTTTATTACATTGTAACCAAATCTGGTCTTGTAAATTTAAATAAAGGACATAAGTTAATGATCACTGTGTATCACACAAACACACTGTTTACATGGATATTTGGACCATTCAAATGTTTCCTCATTAAGCTATTTCAGTGTGTTTTTGAAAAAACAGCTGTTAAAGTTGTTCTAGGAGGCTTTACATGGTATAAAAGCACCTATAAGTATTTGTTCACAGGATATGAACACTCACTGACCTTAGCAGCACATTTTTTAAGGGCTCAAACAAAAACAAAAAAATGGGATAAAAAGGAGATACTCCAAAATAAAATATTAAGTAAAAAAGAAATTCTCTGCACAAAAACCTGGGCATTCCTGTTTAATCAACAATAATTATTATTTTAAAAATGAGACTAAGCCTGAATGCAACCTCAGGATACAAAACAATATAATAAAATGAATACCATCACCTCCCACCATCTATTGCTTACAGAGGTACTTTGATCTGCAGATCTCAAAGTGCTTTACAAAGATGGGCAAGCACCATTATCCCTAATTCACAGCTGCAATAAGATGGAGAGAGCAAGAACAATAGAAAAGGAGAGAATCCCAGTTTATAATGACAATTTGGATCAAATTGTATTTTCCAAAAGTCATCTACATTGCTTATTGATGCATTTGTCACTCATTTATACTAAAGTATGTTCAGATTTTAGGATCAGAATAGAAATGATTTCTTTGATATTTTAAAGGAATGAATAATTTTCACACCTTATTCCATGACAAACAACTGTAGGTGGAGAATAGAAGCAGCTTGTGGAAGAACTCTTTAGAATCAATTATTACTGAAATTGCTTTGACTGTAAAATGCTTAGCAGAACTTTCGTTATAGAGAAATAAAGAGAAGATGTCATATTTGGGAGTTAACTGATCCACATGTAGAGATCATTCAGATGTAAATAATTAAATCAATCCATATCATCTTCAAAAACAAATGAAACCTTTAAATTACATGAGACTGAATATAATTGGCAAGTTATCAAGAAGTTCAAATTCTAAACAGCAAAGGAAATCCTAACACATAGCACAGTTTAAAAGCCACAAGATTCTGAAGCTGCAACTGGAAAGTGGCTTTGATACAACAGTGATTTAAGAAACCTATAGCAACTAATTAATACCACTATACAACCTAATTTAATTTGAATTAAAAGCAGTAGCTAGTCAAAACATTTTAGCCACAGTTACAAAGATACAGATCAAAAGCAACTTTGCCATACAAATAAAATTGAACTTACCCTTATGGCATCTTCAGGCCATGATTTAAGCATTGTAGCAATGTGCCCCTGGTCATGGATGGTGATAAAAAGACCTCTGCAAGCAAATAAATGAATATTTTGCATTTCTACATTATATGAACATTTATTTAAAATTTTTAGCATTTACTTAAATGTCTATTTAATTTACTCTGTATCAAGCAGCTATGTGTTAAAATATCTGTATATCATAAAAACAATCACAGGACCAAATGGAACTCTCAATAACCACCTGTTTAGAGATGTAAGCCTGTGAGAAACACTTCTATGAGCTAAATCAAAAAAAGTGTTTAATTTATTATGGAATACAGTATTACTTTTAAAACTGATTCAGCACTCAAAAAGGTAAAAGATTGCCAGATTTGGCCACTCAGGTATAAACTCTGATTGATTTACTTAAAAATACAGTATTTGGCCCCATGGTTAAAACAGATAAACCAATATTAAGAATAAGACTGAATTTAAAACATATTTTAAATTGTTTATGCATTTCATAGGATGTTTGTCTGAAACTACAAATTCATGTAGCATATGATATAGCTACTTTTCATGCAGATCTAAAAAATATATTTGGCAGACTGAAAAAGAATAGGCCGATTCCTATGAACTAAAGTATAAGGTATCCATGAAATGCTCTAGGTTAAGTACAAATTATAAGAATGCAAGAGCAATTGCATACATTATTTAAAAAAACAGTCCACCAGCCTTTAGGGTTAGACATCCCCTTTGACTTGTGTGCAACAAGGGTATTATACTACAAGCTTTGCATATACAGAACTTGCCTTGGGCCCCCCAAAAGAGGAAATATCCTGTAGTTTTGAATGTACTCATAATTTTACTTTAGCAGAATGCTTGAAAATTGTTATTTAGCACTGCTAATACAATGGAACTTATACTAATGAGCTACAAGTGGTATTTTAATTCACTATTCACTGATTTTTTTTATCATCCTACAGCCCTTTTTCAAAATTACCTCAGCTGCAATGGGAGTTATATGCACATAAGAAATGCAGTATTATCTCATAACCCATGTGAGAGAGTGGGTGAAATCCTAGCTTTAATGAAGACAACAGCAGAAGTCTCATTGACTTCACTTTTAAAAACCATGGAGAAAATGACAAAAAAGAAGATTTCAACACAAGTTATACAGGATTACACAGGATTACACAGATTTCAATACAAATTACACAGGAGTAAGGTAAAATTATTATAAAATTTGTCTTTATTACAGAGACAAGAAAAACTATATAAACATTTACTGCACATGGTCTCACAGTCCCACTGCCTCCTCCAGGCAAGTGGACCCATGGCCATAAGGAGTCAATGGAACCTCACAGATTTCACTGGAGTTCTCATGGGTGCAAAGGGATCCACCATCATGGATGTGGTCTGAGGAAGAGCTCTGTGTAAATTCAAAAGCTTGTCTCTCTCACCAACAGAAATTGGTCCAATAAAAGATATTACCCACCTTGTCCCTTTAAGATATTTGGGACAATTACCTATTATATACTATCAGGTAAACATTTAAACCTTTTAGATCAAGTTCCTCCCACACAATAATAGCCCAAAATATACTATGAAACGTGTTCCACTGATCCATCAAAATGATCAGGGCCGGCTCTAGGTTTTTTGCCACCCCAAGCAAAAAAATTCTTGGCGGCCCCCTCCCTTTTTTTTTGGCTTTTACACGTTTGCATTTTGAAATGTTTTGTTTTGTTTTGACTGTTTAAAATTTTTAAAAAATGAAAACAGAGAATTTGTAGTTACTGAAATAAAACAATTTCCTACTAGTGTATTCATTTAATTTTAACAAAATCACAATTACAAACAATTTGGGTTCAACTATACACTGTAATGAAAAACGTTAGTGTCTTCTGGTGCGCCCAGTTTCTCATAAATTAAAAGAATTTATATGAACTGAATTTTTCTGGTTTTTATACTTGCATAGTCTTTTAATAATTCAGTGAAATCTAAATTTTTTGCAATGGTACTTTCAATTGAAATTAATGCGAGTCGTAACAAACAATTTTGAGACATGGTGGACCTCAAATAATTTTTTAGTAATTTCAGTTTTGAGAAACTGCACTCACCAGAAGCCATTGATACTGGTACTGTTAAAAGAATGTGTAATGCTATAGTAGTGTTTGGAGTGAGGTGCTCGGGGCTGTACATCCCGCCCGTGGGCCCCCAGCCCGATCTCAGACCCCGACCCACCTCTGCAGAGGGGACAGTAACCAACAGAACAGCTGGGGGGTGGGCCAGCCGTAGGGGGAGGGGGCGGATCAGGGCGGGACCCCCACGCTGAGCCCGCCACCCTGCCCAATGCAGGGTCTCATTGATTGACTGAGCGGAGCCGGGGGGAAAAAAAGGATGGCTGGAACGCCACCCCTGGAAATGTGCCGCCCCAAGCACATGCTTGCTTTGCTGGTGCCTAGAGCCGATCCTACATATGGTAAGCACCTAGGATGCATTATATTGACTAAGAAATGGGGAATAAGTATTTCAGGTGCTCTATACATGCAGGTTTCACTGTGCTTTGGGTGACTAATAAGTGACTTTTTCCACTCTGTTCCAAAATATAGTCAATGCATTATCAGATGAAAAATCAGTCCCTTCCTAGTGTTTGGATTTGTTTACAAAGAAACTCATAACAGTGTAAGCAGTGTCAGGATGAGCTCCACCCTGACATCTGGTGGTGAGGTGTGGCAAGTTGTGGAAAAGAACTTCAGGGGCCGATCTCATTTGCATAGGCACACCCACCCCACCTAGAATGAGGCCATAGCTGCCCAAGTGGTCACTTTGGCTGCTGTGGGATCCCCAGTGTCTCTGTTATTGGGGCAGGAAGAATAAATTGTTATTACCCTGATTATGGGAACTGTGCTGGGAACTGTACTTGGCCTTTTGTTATGATGGAGGGATTCACCATCAACTAAGTAGCACTCGCTAGGCAAGGGTCATGGGTTCCAAAACTCTGTGACTTGAGAGAGGCTGGGGATAGGTATTAATACTTGGTGGCATGGGCCCCTTGGTGAGGGCCTTACATGCTAATTGAACTTCCTCCTCTCTCCACTGTGGAATATCAGAGCTAATTTTGATTCCATTAGGAGTCTAGTTACAGGCTGCTGAGCTCACTTCGGGCTAATGGTGCACCAGCACTGAGGCTCCCCTACTACAAGCTGAATTCACCAAAGAGCTGAACTGACTAAGAGCTGAAATCACTGAGTGTTGTGTTAAGTAGTGGGGGAGCCTGAAGATATATTGTGGAGCAGTTTGTGGGACAGCTGGAGTGCCTTGTGGACAGGCTGGTGGAGCAGTTCGTGGGACGGCGGGAGCTGCTTGTGGGATGTGGAGCGGAGCAGTTCGTGGACCAGCTGGTGGAGCAGTTTGTGGGACGGTGGGAGCTGCTGGTGGGCAGCGGAGCCAAGCCGAGCGGAGCCGAGCGAAGCAGTTCGTGGGGCGGCTGGCGGAGCGGAGCGAAGGCCTATGGAGCTGTGGGGTGGTCAGCTTCAGATCATGTAAGGTGCCCCTTACCTCTCTTCCCCCCCCATCTCCACCCAGGTTGGGAGGTAAAGCTCTGCAGATAAACTTTCGAACTCTGGGGCTCCCCTGACCAGGGAAAGAGACTTTTGGGTCATTGGACTTTTGGGACTTTGGGTGATTTGGGGTTGCTGGACTCAAGAACCAAAGGGAAAGGGGCATGCCCCAATTTGCTTGGGGTGGGGTTTTGCTCATGGGTTGTATTACGAATCCTGTTGGTGGTGTTTCCCCAACATAATGCCACATTGTTTCTCTCTGATATTAAAAGGCTTTTGCTACACTCAGACTATGTGCTTGCGAGAGGGGAAGTATTGCCTCTTGGAGGCGCCCAGCGGGGGTGGTATATATTTGTCCCAGGTCACTGGGTGGGCACTCAAGCCGGTTTGCATTGTGTTATTGGAATGAATCCCCTAGATATTGAACCCGGCCCTTGTTGTTGCCAACTCTGATGGGCAGAAGGGTTACAACAGTATAACAAAAAGAAAAGGAGTACTTGTGGCACCTTAGAGACTAACCAATTTATTTGAGCATAAGCTTTCATGAGCTACAGCAGTGAGCTGTAGCTCACGAAAGCTTATGCTCAAATAAATTGGTTAGTCTCTAAGGTGCCACAAGTACTCCTTTTCTTTTTGCGAATACAGACTAACACAGCTGTTACTCTGAAACCTAACAGTATAACAAATTCCATCCCCTGCCTTTGCAGCTCATAGAGTTCCTCCTAGATGACTGTCCAGCTTAGACCTTCTCTGCTCTAAGAGACACTCCCTTATTCAGAGTCAAGTTTACAAGCCCCACTGCCTCAGTAATATCTACCAATGGTTCCATGCAACTTAATACTTACTAACAGGATGAGTCAACAGAAAAATCCTGCCAGTAAAAATACACAATGTAGGTCTCTCATAGTCCTGCTTTACTTTAATTTTTAAAAAGTTTTAGAAGATTTGTCAATATACGACATACACAATACATGCTACTCTAGTTACAATTAATTTATCTTTTTCTTCAAAATTTCTGCAAACACTACTTCTACCACAGATCTCCACTGTTAGCTAAAGATCTTTCTATAAACAGAAGTTTATATATTCTTATATCACACATTATCATAGTATGTTGAACATACTGTATATATCTGATTGACCTGACAATATTGCTTAAGTCCAAAAATTCCTAACCAAAGGAAAGATACAACACATTTTGTTTTCTTATTATAGGAAAAACAGGCAAAACTGTGTGCATTTATAAATACAAAAAACAAATAAATTCAAAAATCAACCAAGGACACATAATGTAAGACATGACAATAAAATACAGGATAGAGAAGAAATCTGCAGCTTGTGAGTTAGTATTGCATGTGTTAACCCAAAAGGTTTTGGCTTGTTTGTGTTTTGTGATGCACAGCACAGACATTGTTATTTTGTAAAACTTGTAAATTACTGTGTCCGTTTTATAAATCACCTAAGGCCAATTAGTATTGCTTAAGCATTGTAAGCATCGTGGAGTTTAAAATTACTTTTGACTATAAGAACACCAAAGAAAAGAGCTGTACAGCCATCCTTCTTTTAGACTTAAACTGACCTAACATCTCTGTGTTAAATGAAGCAAAAAGCTGTATGGATTTTCTAAAGAGCTTGAATCCAGCCCAGAGTGGTAAAGTGACCTTTCAAAATCTGTGGAGCAAGGTCTCATTGGAATGGATTCCTTGACGGGGGAAATAAAAGCAGTATGGGTGCTTAACCGATGACATTGTTAAAACATTTGTAAGGAACTTTGCAGAAGTATGCCGTATTCATTTTAGAAATCTGTTCCAGTGGGACAGCATCCAAACAACAATGACAAATAGGGATCAAAATGTAAACATAAGAGTCATACCCCAACATTTTTTCTCCCCTTTTTTCCTTCTTGCTTCTTTCCACTTGTTTCTGAAGGCAGCATTTCTCTGACTGTCCAGATACCCATGGTATTAGAGAGAGAATTTTCTCTTGTCTTTTTCATTTCTTGTCTCTGTAGCTCTATATTCAGTCTTCTCTCTCCTTTTCTTCTCAGTGATTTTCTCATCTCCCTTTTTTCTCAGACTTTCCAGAATCCTCTTCCCCAAATCACTCTTCTCTAACACCTTCTTCCACAAGCAGCTAGTTTTAAAGTCTAATGCTGATCGCAAACCAGTTTTACATTAATGTAACTATAACGCTATATAAGGGGATATTCAGAGCATACTGCTAGGGTTGAAACTGTTTTAACAGTTCCCTTTGTGTCTGTTAAGGGACAACAGTCTCTTAACTATGCAGTTCAGCAGAGACCTTGCCATCCTCAATGAGACACATTCAGTCAGAAAAACATATACATTGTAACCCTGCTCGAAGTTCCCAGAAATGTGGGCTAGTTTGAAAAAAAATGAGAAGTTTTCATCCTGCAGCCAGTTATCCTCATGCTACCATCTGAGAAAGGAATATTAGAAATTTTTCCACTATGTAGCTGTAACACCAGATAAAAGGAATCCAGCAATATTAAGGTCTAAGAGTTCACTTCAAATGCTGCCAGCATGAAACCCATTTATGCTGGAAATGGCCCACATTGATTATCATGCACATTGTAAGGAGAGTGGTCACTTTGGATGAGCTATTACCAGCCAGAGAGTGAGTTTTTGTGTGTGTGTTTTTTTAAAAAAAAGGGGGTGGGGGGGGAGAAAACCTGGATTTGTGCTGGAAATGGCCCACCTTGATTTTCATACACATTGTGAGGAAAGTGGTCACTTTGGATAAGCTATTACCAGCAGGAGAGTGAGTTTGTGTGTGTGGTTTTTGGAGGGGGGTGGGGGGGGGTGAGAAAACCTGGATTTGTGCTGGAAATGGCCCACCTTGATTATCATACATATTTTAAAGAGAGTGGTCACTTTGGATGGGCTATTACCAGCAGGAGAGTAAGTTTGTGCGGGGGGGGGGGGGGGGCGGAGGGTGAGAAAACCTGGATTTGTGCTGGAAATGGCCCAACTAGATGATCACTTTAGATAAGCTATTACCAGCAGGAGAGTGGGGTGGGAGGAGGTATTGTTTCATGGTCTCTGTGTATATAATGTCTTCTGCAGTTTCCACAGTATGCATCCGATGAAGTGAGCTGTAGCTCACGAAAGCTCATGCTCAAATAAATTGGTTAGTCTCTAAGGTGCCACAAGTACTCCTTTTCTTTTTGTGAATACAGACTAACACGGCTGTTACTCTGAAACCATTCATTGTATAAGGTACCTTTTTGGACAGAGCCCAGTATCTCTGAAAATACTGTTTAAAATCAGACACCTTTGGGCTATTTAACCACTTTTTTTCTATCCTTTGAACGTAGATGTTGACTCATCAGCCAAGGTGTTCAGTCAGCACTTGCATCCCCACATTAACAACCCATATCATAATACAGTTACCTGAACCTACTACAGCAATTGTTTAAAGGGAAAAATAATATTAGGAAACTATGTATTTTAGCCTTCTTAATTAAATGTCACAGCTAGAAACAAAGAGGAACAGCAGCACCATATGGTTAGCCAGTTCTTTGTTGACCTTACTGCCCTGTGGACCAACAGTGCACACATTCCCGTTCCACTTTCTCCTTCCTCGCAATAGCTCAGTGAGCCCTGTAGGGTGGGTCAGAATCAATGGAGCATTGATTGCGGGTTGGAAGCTCATTTGTACAATAAACTCTTCTCCCTGATTAGTTCTGCATTACTCACCTGTGAAGCAAATTCAAATCTACATAACTCTTTGCTCATTGGGTATGATTGTCTTGAGAATCAAGCAGCATAGTGAAGAGTCAGCACATATGTTATTCTATTGTACTGCCTTAACAAAAGGTAACAGGGGTTCAGGATTTGACGCTCAGTAACTGAGTGCACACAAAAAACTATGTTAAAAGAACATTATTAAGGTTTCAAAGTCAAGCACTGAAAAGTTAGGACACACCAGAATTAAGGCAACCTGTGAAACCTTAATTCACCCCCCTTGTGCTTATGGATTATGATACAGTCTTTAATCATAAGATCAAATACTATTTTTTCTACAGGACCCCACCTCATTTAGTCCACAGATTGGACAATGCTCATTTAATAAGCAACTGTTTGATATTTTATTTTTTCCTCATTATTTTCTCCCATGCCTTATCTGATGCACACTGCTCAAACCCTGCTCAGAAGACAGAATTTTAATTTCCTCCTGGGCTTTTCTATGGCATTCATCACTATAATATCTATAATATGCTGTATCGTCACTATAATATACTGTAAAGAATTTATTTTCACAACACTCCTGTGAGATGAGTGGGTATTATTATCCCCATTTTACAGATGGCAAACATACACAGAGGGATTAAGATCAAAAGTTACTGCTAACTTTGGGTGCCCAATTTGAGAGACCTAGCAGCTGATATTTCAGAGTACTTAGCATTTTATACCACTTTATATATTCAAGCACAGCTCCCATTAACTTCAGTTGTACTTATAAGATTTGTACTTCTGCAAATCAGGCCCTAAAATCTCAAGTTGGGTACCCACAAAATGAGGACCATACAATTAGTGACCATCTCTGAAAAATTTATTTTAAACGACTTGCCTAGCATGTCATAAGAATTTTATAGCAGAAGGCAGGAAAAGATCCAATTCTCCAAAGCGGCATTCAAATACCTTAATCATCAGATCATACTCTCCCTTACTGCCTTCCTCTGCCTCATTCACTGCACACCTCCCAACATCTGCAAGAAACGAGATGGAGTACTACAGCAGACAGCCTCCTTCAAGTACACAACCCTGATTCATGCCCACAGCAGAGTGGAAAACTCTAACCCTAACCCTCCATGAATTTATCTAGTTCTTTTTTGAACCCTGTTATGGTCTTGGCCTTCACAACATCCTCTGGCATGGAGTTCCACAGATTGACTGGGCATTGTGTGAAGAAATACTTCCTTTTATTTGTTTTAAACCTGCTGCTTATTAATTTCATTTGGTGACCCCTATTTCTTGTGTTATGAGAAGTAGTAAACACTTCCTTATCTACTTTCTCTACACCAGTCATGATTTTATAGACTTCAATCATATCTCCCCTTAGCTGTCTCTTTTCCAAGCTGAAAAGCCCCAGTTTTATCAATCTCTCCTCATATGGAAGCCGTTCTATACCCCTAATCATTTTTGTTGCCCCTTTCTGAAGCTTTTCCAATTCCAATATATCTTTTTTGAGATGGGACGACCACATGTGCACACACTATTCAAGATGTGGGTGTACCATGGATTTCTATAGAGGCAACATGATATTTTCTGAACTTTTATCTATCCATTTCTTAATTATTCCCAGCATTCTGTTCGCTTTTTTGACTGCCACTGCACACTGAGTGGATGTTTTCAGAGAACTATCTATAATGACTCCAAGATCTCTTTCTCAAGTGGTAACAGCTAATTTAGACCCCATCATTTTATATGTATAGTTGGGATTATACTTTCCAATGTGCATTACTTGAAATTTAATGTTGCTAAATGCAATCTGCCATTTTGTTGCCCAGTCACCCAGTTTTGAGAGATCCTTTTGTAGCTCTTCGCAGTCTGCCTGGATCTTAACTATCTTTAGTAATTTTGTATCATCTGCAAATTTTGCCACCTCACTGTTTACCCCTTTTCCCAGATCATTTATGAATTCGTTGAATAGGACTGGTCCCAGAACAGACCCCTGGGAGACACCACTATTTACCTCTCTCCATTCTGAAAACTGACCATTTACACCTATCCTTTGTTTCCTATCTTTTAACCAGTTATATGATATGCCACAAAATGCTGAAACTCCAAGTACAACAATGGAATACCTCCTGGCTAAATATCATATTGACATGCTATTTCTATATCTTTAACAGAAATAAATATGATAAAAATAATAAACAGGCAATTTTTTGTATTCCAGGGACAAGGGACCCCGACCAAGACCTAGACACTCTACAAACACAGAATACTAAGCAGTTTCTCCCCCGAAGAGCTTACACTATAGACAAGACAAAGCATCAAGCAGTAAGGCTATAACATACAACCAAAGTGAATAGACTAATGGTTTGCAAATGTCATTTTAGTACCACAGTTTTTGTTATGGTTTTGTTTTGTTTTTTTCATTTCTCAGGTGGGGTTCTGTGGGAAGGGATTAACTAAACTAAAAGACAAAGAAAGGGAGAGAGAACACAGAAGAGAGTGAGTAAGGGCAACAGAGAATGCAAAAGGGGGGGAAGGGGGAACATGAAGGGCAAGTGAAATGAGGCTGAAGTGTACAAAGAGCATTTACACCCTGCTCATCTCCTTGGTAAATGAAGAAGTGATAATAGAGATGGCAGAATTCTCATATCGGGCTTGATACTCTGCTGTACCCAAAAATCAGTGGGTGCAGCTCGAGGGGGCACAAACAGGTTGCAGTTCCATGATCCTAAATCCAGTTTATGCTAGTACAGTTCCAGAACATTTTTAAGGAGGCTGGGGGCTGCAATTAAGTAAATCCACTGCCTACAGCTCCCAAGAAGAGCTGACCAAAATTCAGGATTTTTGGTTTGTGAGAAATTTCAAGATTTCAAAATTTAATTTCATTCCAAATCTGATCAAAGCCAATTTTTTCAAAATTATTATGAACTTGAAATCCTCTGACACATGGTGTGTTGGAAACAAAATATGCTCGCTGGAACTGAGAGCTGCAGACTCAAACTGACATGCTTGTAGCTGGAAGGCCTGAGGTCTCCAGCAGTCCACCAGGCAACCTGGCAGGGAACCAGGCAGGGCTCCAGTGGAATCTTGCCTGTGATTCAACAAAAGTTTGCTGAATCCCAACTTGCTTTCTGAGACATTTCAGGTTTAACAAACCGGCACTTTTTCATGAAACATTTGTCAGAAAATGTTCATCAAGCTCTAGACTCAAAGGGTCATCCATCAGCCAGGACAGGAATTGCCACAGAGCAGTAGTGCTCTTGCAATGACCCCACCCCCACCCCAATGTTGGCTCTACTGCTGGGAACTGCCCACAATGCAGGATAGGAAATGGCTTTGTTTTCTTGGCCCTTTGAGCTGCCAAAGCAGCACAAAAGGGCTGGGAAAGAATCTGGTTTAAATGTTTTATTAATCATGCCAGCATATTTACTGGCTAATTTAGAATGTCAGATAAAGATTTTGTGTCAAATTGATAAGCAGCATAAGACACTTTCTATACTTGTCTATAGCGTGTCATCTCTGGCAGAAAAGTGACTAGGAATGAGACTCTGGAGTGGACAGGCCACAACAAGGTGGACACTCAAATTAAGAAGTACTAACTCATGGGTAGAAGCAGTAGTTAAATATTGACCATATTTTGCTAGGATATGGAAGGGAAACCCTCATCATGGACACATCTGCTTTTAAAAAAGGGTGGAGGAAAATACACAGTATAAATTCTGCTGGTCTTTTAGTATGCATATGTACAGCTGCTTTCTAATTAGACACTTAAAAATAACAGCAGCAACAACTACAACAACAAAGAAAGGGCAGAATCAAGCTCCTAGAATTCTCCTGTACCCATGTTGAGCCCAGCCTAGTTTAGAAGTCTTTATTGTAAACACACATTCTAAAATTTGGAATTTAATGCACTCTTCACAAACTGAACTGAGACTCCCACCAAACTAAACAGACTCCTTAAAGGGAGTTATGTATATTTATGTTTCCTTGAGGGACAGTATAGACTGGGACCACTGGGGCTTCCAAAGGTGACTCATCTTGGCAGTAATTAATAATTGCTGGCTCTAAGCTTGTTGTGGGAATTACTTTTCAGATAAAAAACTTCTTTTTAGACCAGACCCTGGGGGTGTTGCTGATCTGCACAGAGTAGTTTAGCGTGTGTATGCGCAACGTTGGCTTAAAACTTACCTTTGCACCTACTTGATCCTGGTACAGCCTCTGTCAAGGACTGGTCCACTACACCAAGTTAAAGCAGCCAGAGAAGTATTCTAATTTATGCCAACTGCAAATAGCCAAGAGAGACTGAAACTACAGCCAAGGACCAGCATGGCACAGAAGCACCATAGACATGCCCCCTATCCTTCAGTCATACCAGGAGAAAGGAAGGGAACTGACATTAGAGCCCTTTCACCAGCTAAGCATCGCGGGAGGTGATCCTCCTTGAGCCAGTTATGTCAGTACAAGGGCCAATTGTGCTGGGAGTGTGGTACAAAAAGGCTATACTACATGAGAGAATCTGGCCCTTAGTTTAGTCACGATAAAGTAAAAAGGTTTAAATATATTGTTTATGATATTTTAGAGTGGAGATTATTCCAGTGACAGCTCATTAGTCTATTTTCCATTAAAATGTAGTTTATAAAAGGATATATGAATCACAGCAATAGAAATCATCCTTTTTCATTCTCTTACCATAATGGGAGGTACTCACTAAGACTTCTTTAAAAATTTCAAACATTTTCCAATAGAACAAAGTTCAAACTTTTCTCATAACCCGAAATATTTTAACAAATACACTCATAAAGAGGATATAGAGTAACAGAGGTAACTTCCCCATGCTGCCTAAAACAACAACCTTAAAAAACACTAGTTCATAGAACAGCTTCAGTTCAATTCACCAATGTTTCTCAGTCATCACCAGCCAGTTTCCTGTATGTTTCACCTACAAGGAAGAGACAAGCTAGTCCCTTAATTCCTGTAATGCAATCCATTATATATTAGTGTTTAAAAGTACACAGAGGAAGTGGATCAAACCTCTGTAAGTGTAAATACCGTACTAAAAACTGTTATGAATGACCATGCCCATTAAACGAAAAGTGTGTTTTGTTTCAGTTCAGCATTATTTTCTGTTCTTCATAATAACCCCAAATTTTAAACGTCTCACTTTTTTCAATCCTTTCTACTGAAATTCATCCCCATGCAGAAAATTGGCACAAGGCCTATGAGCCAGCTATATCCCACTAAGGCCCTATTTTGAAGAATTAAATGGTTCGTAGGCCTTATCCCAGCCCTCTACCCTGCATCCAGCAATGTGGAAGACCCCAGCTAGAGAAACGTGGACTTTAAAGTACCAAGCTGGCCTCTATCGCTTCCAATCTATAGTCAAACAAATATCACCAAAACCAGAGTGCTGGTAAGAAACAAAATGAAGGACAAAGGCAGAAAACACCAGTCATGAGAATAAAAAAATTATAGATAATAGATTGTAGACTCTTGAGATCTGGGAACATGCCTTACTGTTTTGTGGAGTTACATACTAATGGATGATAAGTAATAATGATAATAATAAAGGACAACAACAGGCAAGCAAGAGAAGGATATCAAAGCTGCCTGCAACAATTTATAAATATAAAATTCGTTTGATCTGATATGTTGTCTAATTTATGAACATTATACTGTTTGATTATTATTGTGTTTGCAATATGATTACAAGTGGTTAATTCAAGTAGGAGTGGATTGCATGTTCACAGGAAAGTGGACAATAGCTTCAGATAGCTCCACTGACTGATATTTAATGGACAATACGCATGTCAATTGCTTTGAAGTTTTACCTCACACCATACTGAGTTCAACAGCTAGGGAACAGGAGCAGCTAAAGGGAGTTTTGAGAGAGAGTTTACAGGGCTAGATAAACTTTACATTCTTTAAACTTAAAGCCAAACACATCCAACAACAACAAAGGAACGAGCTTCAGGACTAAAAAGAGAATGCAGGCAGAAGTCCAGCAACAGAGTGGGAATTATCCAGTTTATTGTACCCAATGCAGCATGTATGATTACCTGCCCTATGGGCAGGTGACATATGTGTACATTTGGTGCAAGGAGCTCCTGCCCCTCAGACACTGCGTACGGGCTTTGGAGATGAGAGTGGCTGAACTGGAGGATCTAAGGCAGACAGAGAGGTATATAGATGAGACTTTCTGAAACACAGAAGAACAGTCCCACCCTCGGTCTGACAGCCTTTGAGAAGGATGAAAGTCTCAGGGAAGGAAAACATTCAACTGGAGCAGAGGGAAACGATCCCATAGTTGGGACCCTCCTTCCAGATGATGTTGTGGTATCCTCTCACACTGACAATACCTCTCCGGGGGAGGGAACTCCAGTAATTAGGAAGAGATAGGTATTAGTAATGGGTGATTCAATCATTAGAAACATAGATAGCTGGATTTGCAATGACCAGGAGTGGTGACTTGCCTGCCTGATGAGAAGGCTGCCGATCTCAAGACATCTAGATAGACTTATGTGTAGTTCTGGGGAGGAGCCTGTGGTCATGGTACATGTAGGTACCAACGACTTAGGAAAGGACAGGAGAGAGGTCCTGAAGGCCAAATTTAGGCTGCTAGTTAAAAGATTGAAGTCCAGGACCTCCATGGTAGCATTCTCTGAAATGCTTCCAGTTCCACACGCAGGGCTAGTTAGATAGGCAGAACTGCAGGGTCTCAATGTGTGGATGAGATGATGGTGTAGGGAGGAGAGGTTTAGATTTATTAGAAACTAGGGCAACTTTTGGGAAAGAGAGATATACAGGAAGGATGAACTCCACCTAAACCAAAATGGAACCAGACTGCTGGCACTTAAAATTAAAAAGGTCGTCGAGCAGTTTTGAAACTTAGGGCTGGGGGAAAGCCGACAGGTGCAGAGGAGCACGTGGTTCAGACAGAGATATCCCTTAGCAGATGATCTATTAATGGAGATTCTCTAAGTCCTAGTAAGGAGGAGAGGATGGAAGATAAAAATACAGGTAGGATCTGATGAAACCAGGGTAGATAAAAATCAATGATTTTTTTTTAAAAATCGGATTTTTTTGCTTTAAATCAGATTTTTTTTATAAAATGCCTTTTGAGGAAAAAACCTATCTAAAGATAGTTTTAATTAAGATACATTATAGCTCAAAGACATCTCATCATCGAATAGGGATTATAAATTCTAATTCTATAGCATGAGACTATATTCATGTAATGTTTAAGAAAAGTTTTGTAAATGAGTTCCAATAGTTCATGGATTAGGGACCCAATCTTATGGTGTTCCAGGGGCTTCTGTATAGAAAGATTAACCTAAATAATCTATCTACCCAATGGGACTCAGTGCTCAGTCTAGAAGACACCAGAGATGCTTAGTTTTCCAGTTCTTAAACTGTAGATTTGTGTCTCCAGAGATAAAATGCTTGTTAACAGAAAAAATGTTTTAAAATAAATAAATAATTATAGAGTTGAGAAATAACAGACCTCAACCCTATTGTTCCTCTGAAAATTTGTGTACACGGAGTCAATTCCTTACCTCTCTCTAAAAGTGCAAAGTTTCAAAAAGTTCAATGAATAGAAGATTGTTGGGGGTGGAATAGTTCTGGACAAGGAGAAGAAGTCTGGAGATCAATGTGAGAAGGGAGGGACAGGCAGTAGAAACAAAAGTGAAACTGTTTGACCAGCATATTACAGAAGTCTTGAGGTCTTTCTGCACGTAACCTTCATTGATTTGAGATCTATCATACCATTCCCTCACTAGAAGGGAAAACCTATAATGGCAGCAGGCCGTAAAAGAGACCCAGTCTGGGAATATTTTAATGAAGTTCCTCTACCTGTGGGTAAGACAGGCATGCATGCAAAATGCAAACAGTGCAACAAAGAAATGCAAGGCCTGGTTGTCCAAATGAAACAACATCATGAGAAGTGTTCCTTCTCAGGAGGAAGCTGCATTGAAGATGATGAAAGGGACATGTCTGAACATGAAGGAACTTCAAGTTGGTAAACTTTTTTTATTTCATACTTCTTTCTTAAGGACTGCCTGTCTTCCTTCTGGACTATTCTTGAATTCTCATGTTCGAGCAAAAAATATAGTTTTTACTCTATGGTACTATCATTTTAGATGCAGATGTGATACAAAATAAATAGCTGAAATAGGCAGATCTTCCTTTTACAATTTCACCTTTAAAGTAGTACTGAGTGTCAGTGAGTGCAATGAGTAATACTAAATGAGCACAATGGTAATAATAATTAAATAACTGCATTTGACTTATTTTGTTTAGGAGAATCCATCCTCAACATACAGGATTCTGAAGACTATCCACCTTCAAGATCACCATCATTTTCTATAGTTTCAGTTATCTGCCAAGGATAGTGTTTCAGTCACATCATGTATGTCACATAGCCACAGTATATCATCTGTAGCAAAAAGAAAAAAAATCTCCATCATTCAGAAACAACCACAGATAAATTTGTGAGAAGAACCAGCAGATTACAAAAAGAGGTAATTGATGAAAAAATTGCCCGGTTTGTTTATGCAACAAACTCTCCCTTCCGTATGACTGAGAACCCACACTTCATTTCCATGGTTCAGTCATTAAGACCAGAATACAGTCCACCCAACAGAGCAGATGTCGCAGGCAAATTGCTGGAAAAAGTGTATGAAAGAGAAATTAAGCAGTGTGCAAAAGGTCTAGAGGGTGAAGTGGTTAATCTGAGTCTTGATGGGTGGAGCAATGTCCACAATGATCCTGGTGTATGTGCTTGTGTGACAACAGAAGAAGGAAAAGTCTTCCTTACAGAAACAATTGATACATCAGGAAATGCACACACACACATTTACCTGAATACTTACAAGAAGAAGCAGCTATAACAAATTGTGGGGGGAAAAAATCAAATGTCTAATACGCAGCTTGGTCACAGACAATGATGCAAATGTATCCAAGAGGAGAAGAAAGTATTTAGAAGAGAGTTCCAAGCTAACATCATATGGTTGCAGCGCTCGTTTGATGCACCTCCTAGCCAAAGACTTCAGTGTTCCAGAAATAAAGGCTAATGTTGCTGAAATTGCAAAATACCTCTGTAACAACCACTTTGCAGCAGCTGCTCTGAAAAAAGTGGGAGGAACCAAGCAAACTCTCCCACCAGACATGCGATGGAACTCAGGAGTGGACTGTTTGGAGCACTATAGCAAGAACTGGCCTAATCTGATGTTTGTGAACAAAATCGTGAAAAAATAGATGGCACTCTCACAGCCAAAGCTCTCAATATTGGGCTTAAGAGACATGTTGAACACATGCTGAGTACCCTGAAGCCTATTTCTGTAGCCTTGAACAAAATGCAGGGAAATAGCTGTTTTATTGCTGATGCTGTTGAAATTTGGAAGGAACCAAGTAAGATCTTAAAAAGAGAAATATGCAATGACCGAGTTAAATTACAAGCATTAAAAAAACGAATGGGACAAGCACTATCTCAGCTCATTTTCTTGCAAATATTCTCAATACTTGGTACCAGGGTCAAACCTTAACTGCTGACGAAGAGGAGTTGGCTATGACATGGACATCCAGCAAACATCCCTCCATGATGCCAACTATAATAGACTTCAGAGCTAAGGGTGAATCATTCAAGAAATATATGTTTGCTGATGATGTTTTTAAGAAAGTCACACCAGTTCGTTCACTGGTGGAAGTTACTTAAGCACTTGGATTCAGAGACTGTTGAAGTGATAATCTCACTTTTAACAGCAGTAGCTTCTTCTTCCAGTGTAGAAAGAATGTTTTCTTCCTTTAGACTAATTTATTCCAAATTGAGAAATCACTTGGGTCCTGAAAAAGCAGGAAAGCTTGTTTTTCTTTTCCAAATTATGAACAAACAGGAAAATGAAGGTGAAGATGACTGACTTAGCTGCAGAAGCCAATATTTTAAGTTTTTCATGTTGACCTGGCTGACAGTCTATTTAATTTTTGTTGTATTTTTTAAATATTTCATTTAACTATTTTAGTTAAAAACAATATTAACAAAAACAAACCTGATTTTAAAAAACTTGAATGTTTAACTGAATTCAAAAATTCATATGCTTGTTTTGTTAAAATATTATGTGTTTGCTGTTGAAGAAAAAAATACATAACATTGTTGTTTCAGTTAAATAAAACAATTAAAATGTCTGTCTAGTGATGTTCTCCTCCTAATACAGCATGGCAAGAAAATCCTCCAAATATTAATGATTAACCTGTTGAATTGGAGATAGTTTATCTCCCAATGACTTCATAAATATCTGTTTCAGTTATCTTTGGTAAATGAAATAACCGAACAATCATTCATTCTCTGATATAGCTGTAAAACTAATCTGAAAATTTTTCAAACTATATCACTTAAAAATGTACAGTGTGTACCTTCTAAAAATGAAACCTACATCTATCTCCGAGTTGTGAAGAATATGTATTAAGCTTATAACAACCAACAAGAATGCACTTTTCTGTAGAAAGCCATGATTAAATCGAGTCTTCCTGACTAGTGATTTAAATCAAATCCACTGTGACAGGGTCGGGCCAGATGGCTACAGGAGAGTGATCCTATTGGGATCCGGGAAGTGGGCGGGCAAAGCCCAGAAGAGTGATAGAAGGCAGATATATTAGCCCCAGGTTAAGTAGGTCCCTTTCCCCTGGGTAAGGTAACAGGGAAGGTTCCAGAATAATCAGGAACTTTCTGGAAACAATTAAGGCAGACAGGCTGATTAGAACACCTGCAGCCAATCAAGAAGCTGCTAGAATCAATTAAGGCAGGCTAAGTAGGGCACCTGGGTTTAAAAA
This sequence comes from Lepidochelys kempii, assembly GCF_965140285.1. Lineage (NCBI taxonomy): Eukaryota > Metazoa > Chordata > Testudines > Cheloniidae > Lepidochelys > Lepidochelys kempii. The sequence goes on from NC_136382.1 coordinate 65,857,131, forward strand.
GGAGCTCACTTCAGTTTGTGGTGCGTGCAACGAGCTGGGAGCAAGAGGCGCAAGAAGCGGAGAGTGAGAAGGCATACTACTGGAAGACTGAAAAGTACAAGCATTACCAGACATCAGGAGGAAGGTCTTGTGGTGAGAACAAAGAAGGTGTTGGGAGGAGGCCATGGGGAAGTAGCCCAGGGAGTTGTAGCTGTCACGCAGCTGTTACAGGAGCCACTGTGGACAGCTACAATCCACAGGGCCTGGGGCTGGAACCCGGAGTAGAGGGCGGGCCCAGGTTCCCCCCATCCCTCCAACTCCCTACTTGATACCGGAGGAGTTGAACTGGACTGTGGGTTTCCCCCAGAGGGGAAGGTCTCTGGCCTGTTCCCCAATCCACTAGGTGGAATAGCAGAGACCGCGGGGATTGTTTTTCTACCCATGCTAGCCAGTGATGAGGCTAACTGAGTGAACAGCAGATTTGAGCCACAAAAGTGGCCAAACCGAGTGCTGCAGTGAACCTCTGAGGCGAGAAAATCCGCCAATAAGTGCAGGACCCACCAAGGCAGAGGAGGAACTTTGTCACACCACCCTGTGAGAAACAGTCAATTATATCATGTAATGGCAGATAGCTAAAAAGTGACCAATGCTAGACGTCTAAATAATAAGATGGGTGAACTAAAGTGCCTTGTATTAAATAGGGTTATTGATATAATAGTCATCACAGAAACTTGGTGGAATGAGGATAATCAATGGGACACAGTAATACCGGGGTACAAAATATACCGGAAGGACAGAACAGGTCATGCTGGTGGGAGAGTGGCACTATATGCGAAAGAAAGCATAGAATCAAAAGAAGTAAAAATCTTAAATGAATCAAACTGTACCATAGGATCCCTATGGATAGTAATTCCATGCTCTAATAATAAGAATATAGCAGTAGGGATATATTACCAACCTGTGATAGTGACTGTGAAATGCTCAGGGTGTCTCCTAGCCTCTGTTTGCCAGAAACTGGGAATGAGGGACAGGGAATGGATCACTTGATGATTACCTGTTCTGTTCACTCCCTCTGTGGCACCTGACATTGGCCACTGTCGGAAGACAGGATACTGGGCTAGATGGACCTTTGGTCTGAGCCAGTATGGCCATTCTTAATGTTCTTATGTTAATAGTTTGGCTCAACAGGAAAAAACTGGAACAAAAATATTTGGGTGGATAAAAAGACAGTCTCTGAAGGACAAGGCAGAGAGGAGACAGAGACTGCTGAGGAGCAGACTGAAGCCCCAGTCCCCAGAGGGGTCTGGGATAAACTGGGCCTACCTAAGCCTACAGGTAAGACAGATATACATGTAGACTTTTCATTGTGCTGAAAATCCTTTCCCCTTATGCTTTATTTGTAGTGTTGAGATTATACAATACTTTGTTTTGAAAAGGCTGTTTTGGGTCACTTTATTCACCACTGGTCACAACTCCTGAAAGGCACTTTTGTAGGTAGACAAACCCAGTCAAATCTGCTGAGCAATCATGGTTGATACAAAAGGGTTTTGTAGCCTGGAGACCTGGTCTAAGAGTGGGAGAATCAGGGGATTCCAATCAGAGAGGTGAAGGTGTCACCTGAAAGGGTACAGAGAGAAGCCAGAAACCTGTCCAACCTGGAGAGAGGAGATGATGGAAGCCATATACTGAATGATATACAGGAATATCTCTCACCATGCTCAGGATCAGTATCCAAGCAGAAGCGTCAAATTGGACCCTTTTAAACCCTCCAACCACACTGGTATCTCCCTCAAGATTTGTTCCAGACAGATTTCAACTGGCATCAATGACTTCAGTGGACTATATACCTTAAAGTGAATGTGAAGGCCCCCTCTACTTTCTCAGGATTGCCAAAGGACTCTGACCTGAAGCCAGAGTCCTCATCCATTGACCTCCTACAGCTGGAAGTAAGAGAGATAAGATGAGGGGAACCAAAGTTGGGCATAGAGGCATACCCTCTTATCATGTATTGCTGTGCCCTGGACCAATGCCCAGGCAGTCCCCACTAGGTTACAGGGACTTCAATTAAACACTTTCTAACCCACTAAGTGCACTGAGTCATGCCAAAGTTGCTACAGTTGTCATTCAAACCCTCAAAACTAGACCTTCAGGATGCTGGATGTAAGGGAAAACCCATACAGCAGTTTGCCAGTTTTGCCATATGGTAACAATCCTTTCCAGACCCCAAAATTGGTGATCAGCTGAGCCCCCAATATCAAAGAAGTTCAAGCATAGTAGTTTAAGGGTGTGAAGTGTAGGGCTGAAACAGGCCTATATGCAGTTAACTATAGCAACCTCCCTCCCCGTCCAGGCAGGAGCCAATCATCCAGCCCCATTACCACCTCCAGTGTCAGCAGCAGTGGGCAGGACAGGCTCTAGTGCCCAGATGCTGCATACAATACCCCTTCTCCCCCATCCCTGCAGCACAAGAAAAAGGGAGGGATGGAAGGGTAAAAGAAGGAAGCAGCTCCCCTTCCCACAAATGAGAGGGGAAGTGGGAAGTGGGAGAGAGCAGTACTCCAGCAGCTCCTAGTTCAGATCTCATCTCCCCACCCATCTCTATTGCTCCCAGCCCCCATCAAAGTATGTACCTTGGCTAGAGAGGTGAGCATTTTTTGATGTGCTAGTTAGGTCTGGCTAAACTACTACTATTTTAAGCATTTTGGAAAAAAACACCACTTTTATTTGAAAAGTATAAATTCTGTTCTTTTCACACTATTTCAGCATGTTAGCTAGGTGAATTATGGTCACATGACTGCACAAAAAAAATCAACAATACTGAGAGTGATCAAAATATACACAATTGGACGAAAGAAAATAGGTAATATTAGAACTCATTCCATTTAATATGTTACACTCAAAAAATAAAATAGAAGACACTGAACAAACATGGCTATTTTGAGAATAATCTGAGTAAAATATTACAAAGCCCTTGGTGTGGAAGACTTTAATACCAAGGAAACGTATATTCAGTACACAAAGCACAACTGCTCCTGTTTATTTTGGTCTTTTATTCACTGTTGCACAATCTGCAGTTCACTGTAATATATTAAGGGCTTCAGCGATTAAACTGTGTAATTCAGTACAAACTGTTATTTAAGACATATATTTTTTACATTAATGGAAAAAAGGTGTTTTGATATCTGTTTTATGTTAAGTTTTTGCCAGTCAATATATTTCAGAAACCTACCCATAATAGGAACATAGATAACACTGACTGTCAGAAAATAACGATCTCCTTTGTTTACAGAAACAAACCACAAGTTGTAGTCCTGAATATTTCAGACGACTAAAATTGCTATAATACAGGGCAGACATGGAAAGGAAGATGATGATAAGTACATTTCTGTTTATTGCTTGATCTAATTATAGTCCCAAATTATTCTACCAAACCATAAGTAACAGATATCTTAATTAGATGGAATCCTGTTTGAAAAGGCAGACCTTGGGAAACATTCTGCTTTAAGGGGTCTTTGAGGAGTTCTGCCCCAATGGCCACTAAATTATTTTGACAGCTGCTCAATAAATAACTTAATTACTTACACACAAATAGGCACAAATAGAGCTACTTAAAGATTGTGAATGACAAAACAGTTCAGCAGGGAGGAGCATATTCATTACCAAGAGAGCGGCAAATTAGCTTTTGAAGCAAAACAGTGGGTTATCACCAAAACACACATTTGTTTTATTTTTCTACTCTGTCTAAGGTAAGAGGAACTACGAATAAAAAAATATTTACACCCATCTAGTAGGAATCTTGCTATGCTAATGACATGGAAAAACTAATACAAACCATGTAAAATGTTAAATGTATGAAAATTCAGATCACTGGATATTTTTTATGTTTTATGCTTTTCTGTCTCATTAAAATAGCAAAATGTCCAGTATATGGACGCCAATATCTATTGCTACATTCTGTTTAGCTCTAACAGTAAAATATTGCCATTATTTGTTTATGGTAGTTCCCAAAAAACAGGCACAGTCCCTGTCCTGCAAAGCCTACATTCTAAAAAAGGTAGATGAAAACATATTTAATAGACTTACTGTGATTGAATTTTCTCTTCAATTTCCACTTTAATAAAAAAGGAATTACCTCCAAAAACACACAAAAAGGTGTAAATAGGTTTGACATGATCTTCCCTGTGTGAGGCTGGCCATATTTGATTTGTTTTACATGTAACCATGCAGGGAACAAACTTAATTTATACCTCAGTGACAACAATAGTCTCAGTATCAAATTATAATATAAAAATCAAGGAAGTCAGAAAGGAAGGTAAAACAAGGTAAGTGCTACTGGAAAATGGCACTCTCCTTTTAAGTTTAAATTCCCTTTAAGTAAAAGAAATAATACAAAAAATATTAACGTGCAGTGTTTCTCCCAATGGTGTAGTTAATCCACCTCTGTGAGAGATGATAGCTATGTCAACAAAAGAAGCCCTCCTATTGACATAGAATTAGAATCATAGGACTGGAAGGGCTCCTGAGAGGTGATCTAGTCCAGTCCCCTGCACTCATGGCAGGACAAAGTATTATCTAGACCATTCCTGACAGGTGTTTGTCTAACCTGCTCTTAAAAATCTCCAATGATGGAGATTCCACAACCTCCCTAGGCAATTTATTCCAGTGCTTAACCACCCTGACAGTTAGGAAGCTTTTCCTAATGTCCAACCTAAACCTCCCTTGCTGCAATTTAAGCCCATTGCTTCTTGTCCTATCCTCAGAAGTTAAGAAAAACAATTTTTCCCCCTCCTTCTTGTAACAACCTTTTACGTACTTGAAAATTGTTATTATGTCCCCCCTTGGTCTTCTTTTCCACCTTAAACAAACCCAATTTTTTCAATCTTCCCTCATAGGTCATGTTTTCTAAACTTTAATCATTTTTGTCGCTCTTCTCTGGACTCTCTCCTATTTGTCCACATCCTTCCTGAAATGTGGTGCCCAGAACTGAACATTACTCCAGTTGACGTCTAATCAGCACAGAGTAAAGGTGAAGAATTACTTCTCGTGTCTTGCTTCCAACACTCCTGTGAATACATTCCAGAATGTTGTTTGGGTTTTTTTGCAACAGTGTTACACTGTTGATTCATATTTAGCTTGTGGTCCACTATGACCCCCATATCCCTTTCCACAGTACTCCTTCCTAGGCAGTCATTTCCCATTTTGTGTATGTGCAACTGATTGTTCCTTCCTAAATGGAGTTCTTTGTATTTGTCCTTATTGCATTTCATTCTATTTACTTCAGACCATTTCTCCAGTTTATCCAGATCATTCTGAATTTTAATCCTATCCTCCAAAGCACTTGCAAACCCTCCCAGCTTGGTATTGTCCACAAACGTTATAAGTGTACTCTCAATGCCATTATCTAATTCATTGATGAAGATATTGAACAGAACCGGATGCAGAACTGATCCCTGCGGGACCCCACTCATTACGTCCTTCCAGCATGACTGTGAACCGCTGATAATGCAAGACAGTATCAAAAGCCTTACTAAAGTCAAGATATACCATGTCTACCATTTCCCCCCATATCCAGAAGGCTTATTACCCTGTCAAAGAAAACTATCTGGTTGGTTTGACACGATTTGTTCTTGACAAATCCATGGTGACGGTTACTTATCAGGTTTCAGAGTAGCAGCCGTGTTAGTCTGTATTCGCAAAAAGAAAAGGAGTACTTGTGGCACCTTAGAGACTAACACATTTATTTGAGCATAAGCTTTCGTGAGCTACAGCTCACTTCATTGGATGCATTCAGTGGAAAATACAGTGGGGAGATTTATATACATAGAGAACATGAAACAATGGGTGTTACCATACACACTGTAACGAGAGTGATCACTTAAGGTGAGCTATTACCAGCAGGAGAGCGGGGCGGGGGGGGGAACCTTTTGTAGTGATAATCAAGGTGGGCCATTTCCAGCAGTTGACAAGAACGTCTGAGGAACAGTGGGGGTGGAGGGGATAAACATGCGGAAATAGTTCTACTTTGTGTAATGGTGTAATGACCCATCCACTCCCAGTCTCTCTTCAAGCCTAAGTTAATTGTATCCAGTTTGCAAATTAATTCCAATTCAGCAGTCTTGTTGGAGTCTGTTTTTGAAGTTTTTTTGTTGAAGAATTGCAACTTTTAGGTCTGTAATTGAGTGACCAGAGAGATTGAAGTGTTCTCCAACTGGCTTTTGAATTATAACATTCATCGGATGCATTCAGTGGAAAATACAGTGAGGAGATTTATATACACACAGAACATGAAAAATACTGCTGGAAATGGCCCACCTTGATTATCACTACAAAAGGTTTTCTTCTCCCACCCACCCCAGCTCTCCTGCTGGTAACAGCTCACCTTAAGTGATCACTCTCATTACAGTGTGTATGGTAACACCCATTGTTTCATGTTCTCTATGTATATAAATCTCCCCACTGTATTTTCCACTGAATGCATCTGATGAAGTGAGCTGTAGCTCACAAAAGCTTATGCTCAAATAAATGTGTTAGTCTCTAAGGTGCCACAAGTACTCCTTTTCTTTTTGTTACTTATCAGCTTATTATCTTCTAGATGTTTGGAAATTGATTGCTTAATTATTTGCTCCATTATCTTTCCAGGTACGGGTACAGAAGTTAAGCTGACTGGTCTATTATTCCCTGGGTTGTCCTTATTTCCCTTTTTATAGATTGGCACTATATTTCCCCTTTTCCAGTCTTCTGGAATCTCTCCCATCTTCCTGACTTTTCAAAGATAATCGCTAACGGCTCATCTATCTCCTCAATCAGATATCTCCTCAGTCAGCTCCTTGAGTATTCTAGAATGCATTTCATCAGACCCTAGTGACTTGAAGACATCTAATTTGTCTAAGTAATTTTTAACTTGTTCTTTCCCTATTTTAGCCTCTTCTGATCCAACCTCATTTTCACTGGTATTCACTTTGTTAGATGTCCAATCACCACCACCCTTGTTGGTGAAAACCGAAACAAAGATGTCATTAAGCACCCCTGCCATTTCTACATTTTCTGTTGTTATTCCCCCCCCCCCATTGAGTAATGGGCCTACCCTGTACTTGATCTTCCTCTTGATTCTAATGTATTTGTAGAATGCTTTCTTGTTACCCTTTATGTCTCTAGCTAGTTTAATTTCGTTTTGTGCCTTGGCCTTTCTAGTTTTGTCGCTGCATACTTATATTATTTGTTTATATTCATCCTTTGTAATTTGCCCTAGTGTCCACTCTTTGTAGGACTCTTTTTTGATTGTTAGATTATTGAAGATCTCCTGGTTAAGCCAGGGTGGCCTCTTGCCATACTTCCTATCTTTCCTATGCAGCTGAATAGTTTGCACTTGTGCCCTTAATAATCTCTCTTTGAAAAACTGCCAACTGTCTTCAATTGTTTTTCCCCTTAGACTTGCTTCCCATCGGATCTTAACTACCAACTCCCTGAGTTTGCTAAAGTCTGTCTTCTTGAAATCCATTTTCTTTATTTTGCTGTTCTCCCTCCTACCATTCCTTAGAATCATGAACTCTATCATTTCATGATCACTTTCACCCCAAGCTGCCTTCCACTTTCAAATTCTCAACCAGTTCCTCCCTATTTGTCAAAATCAAATCTAGAACAGCCTCTCCCCAAGCAGCTTTCTCCACCTTCTGAAATAAAAAGTTGTCTCCAATACATTCCAATAACTTGTTGGATAATCTGTGCCCTGCTGTGTTATTTTCCCAACAGATATCTGCGTAGTTGAAGTCCCGCATTACCTCCAAGTCCTGTGCTTTGGATGATTTTCTCTCTCTACACTAGTGGTTCTCAACCAGGGGTACGTGTACCCTTAGGGGTAACACAGAGGTCTTTCAGGGGGTACATCAACTTATTTAGATATTTCCCTAGTTTTATAACACGCTACAGAAAAAGCACTAGCAAAGTCAGTACAAACTAAAATTTCAGACAAAATGAGAAAGTAAGCAATTTTTCAGTAACAGTGTGTTGTGACACTTTTGTATTTTTATGTCTGATTTTGTAAGCAAGTAGTTTTTAAGTGAAGTGAAACGTGGGAGTATGCAAGAAAAATCTGACTCCTGAAAGGGGTACAGTAGTCTGGAAAGGTTGAGAACCACTGCTCTACACCACGAGTTAGGTTGGTATAACTGCGTTGTTCAGCACACCACTGAGTGACATATTTATTCCGATGTAAGTTTACAGTGTAGACCTGGCCTAAATTGAAAAACAAATAGGTCTATTCCATTCTTTGCTGTGCTTCATTGAAAGGAACTCTTGATCTACAATACTTCTGACAAAAATAGTATAGTATTATACTAGAGGCTTTTCTTTTATTGTGTGCCATTCTTCCTCAGCAATACACTATTTAAAACTAGCCAATTTCAAACTAACTAGTCACGTAACACTTTCCAAAAATAAAATAAACCAAATGATATAAAATTATTATTAATTCTGGTGGCAACAACACCATTTTACATAATATAAAAGAAACTGAAAACACATCTATTTTCACTTTCACACAGCCACAGATCTCCACACATAATTAAAAATGTCATCACTTGTTTTATTTTATCTATTTATTTAGATCTTTAAAATGTATATTCAAGAGATAATACTACTGGTTTCAAATGTAAAATATTTACAATATTTCTGTAAGTAGCAACCTTTAATGGAATATTTGTTTATGTCTTGTGACAGTACTTGGTCTTTATATTCTGCTTATTTTGAACAAAATATTTCACATGGTACATAATCAAATTAAGCAATCTTGTCTGCTTCTGTTGGATGTCTGAGAAGATTGAAGAAGTCCTACAGAATGAATTATGAATAAGAGAAGATGTCCCAATAGGTAAATTAACTGACAGAAAAGACGTACAAACAACAGCTTGTACATGTTCAGCTGGGAATTTTCAATAAGTTTTCAGCCTAGATTTCTGAATCAACTCTGCAGTTCTGGGATCTTCCCTGTCTGGTACTGAAGAGTTCATGGGAGAGAGAGAAACCGAATTCGTTAACTTTTAGGATCCAAACCTATTTAGGAATTTAACACTGGATCAAAGATTTCTTCAAAGACCTCAGATGTTTAAAAAAGTTCCCTCACAAAAGCAGACGAAAAACAACTGCAACTAAGTGTCAACTAATTCACCATGCACAATAACCCTTCACCCACATCCACCCCACCCATGAAGTGGGGGAAGGAGAAATGGAGATGTGATGAGAATTATTTTGGCCAACTCACTGGGGGTTAAATGGAGGACTTCCATACCTAAATGCATTAATTTCTACAGCTTGAGCTAAGAACCCAAGTTCACAAGCCATGGACTGTTACAGACCCATACCTGTTGTGGAATGGCAAAGAGGACACAACACACACTAACCAGTGGGTTACTCAACAATCACAGAAGTTACTGAAGCATATGGATTGCAATAACAGCTGTGGAGTAGTTCCATTGCTATCCATATGCATCCCCTAACACACACTGAACCACTCTGAGCAAAATTATTTTTACACTGGCACTTACACTGTCTTTTCTTTGAATTCTAGCAGGCAGCTTTTACTTCTTTTTTTAAAATAAAGAAAAAAAATCTAAAACTTTCCTTATGCTAGATAAAAGAAAATAGGAGACTTACCTGTGCTAGTCAGAAGATTAAAGTATTCAGTTTGGACACAATTCTTAAGAGAAACCAAGACAAGTACGCTTTCATATCACAAGCATCCCTTTAATAGAGTGACAAAAGTCATCACAAGCCCAAGAATCTATATGGAAAAATAGTTTCTCCTTCCAGCTACAAGATGAAGGACAAGCACATCAATCATGTTAAGTGATAGTTTTTAATACAAAAACATGAATTAATCAGAGCATGTCTTTATCTGTCCCTAGTAATGTCAAAACCGTCCTCCTTAGGTATAAATCTAAAGAATTTTTATGTATTTTCTTCATTTAAGTTGAATACGATTATAATAATAAAAGAACATCCTCCCATTGCAACAATACTGAAGAAAACGATGCATCATAAGCTCCTATACATTTAAAAATCACCCTGATGATTCTGCTTTAGCTATTTCACAGCCTGTTCTATTCACAGGTATCATTCAGGAAATTCATCTGCTTGAACCATTTTCTAGGTTATGTATGAATTAAAATAAATCCACTGTTTTAGAAGATACCAACTAGCCACCTTCAATCATTCCATTCAAAGGGCCAAAGCCAAAGACTGTGAATTTCCAGCTACTCTGGACATTTTTTTCCAGGAAATCTGTTGGTGGGCTAAAGGATGATCAAACACATTAGATGTCATTGCCAACATCACTGTTTTTAAAGGTTCACCTAATAAAGAGGGTGACAGTTTTCCAGTTATTCTACAAGCTCCAAAAATGATTATGGTCAAAGATGGTACATTGCGCCTTTAACAAATATATTTGGAAAATCAAGCAGCCATACTGCATGCAGTTCTGATCACTCCATGTCAAAAAGATATATTAGAATTGGAAAAGGTACAATGAACGGCAACCAAAATGATTATGGGTATGGAACAGCTTCCATACGAGGAGAGATTAAAAGACTGGCACTGTTCAGCTTAGAAAAGAAACAACTAAGGTGGGATATGATAGAAGTCTATCATGAACGGTGCAGAGAAAGTGAATACGGAGGTTTTATTTACTCCTTCACATAACAAGAAATGGTTGCTTACTGTAACTGTGGTTCTTTGAGATGTGGTGTAGACTTGTATTTCACTTAGTGTGTGCGTGCTCAGCGCACCAGAGCCTGGAGAATTTTGCCTAGCAGTACCTGAAGAGGGGCAGCACTCATGCCCTGTGGCCATAGCCCCTCCCGCTCACTATATGAGGCAGCAATGCCTTGACCCATTTCAGTTCTTTTGCACCAAACACCCAGAGATTAGACTCTGATGCAGAAGGAACAGAGAGTGGGCCATGGAATACGTCTGCATCACATCTTGAAGAACCACAGCTACAGTAAGTAACCATTTCTTCTTCTTTGAATAGATGCAGCTGTGTATTCCACTTAGGTGACCTACAAGTAGTACCCATCCCAGGAGCCTACTAAACAAAGATTGCAGGACCCTACCAAAACATGCACCAACGCTGGAAAATGCAGTAATGATATAATAGTTCGTAAATATACGTATGGGCGACCACGTAGCAGCCTCACAAACATCCAATATTGAGACATCACCGAGGAACACTCTCGACGTTGTTTGTGCTCTTGTAGAATGAGCTTGCACCCACTCAGGAGGCATAGCCGAAGCTATTTCACATGCAGTCTTGATACAGGATGTTATCCATTTAGAGACTGTCTGTGAAGAGACCGCATGACCCTTCATTCACTTTGCATTAGGGATGTCAAGTGATTAAAAAAATTAATTGCAATTACTCGTGCTGTTAAACAATAACAGAATGCCATTTATTTAAATATTTTTGGATGTTTTCTACATATTGTGATGGGGCAAGGACAGATGGCTTTAGGAAAGTAGTGAGAAACAGGTATGTTAGCCCCAGGCTAATCAAATCCCTGTTACGGTGGTAAACAAAATGGCAGTTGCTCCAGGTTAATCAAGACACCTGGGGCCAATTAAGATCCTTCTAGAAAGCAGTGGAGACAGCTAGGTTGACTGGGGCACCTGAAGCCAATCAAGGGCTGGCTGGAACTAGATAAAAGCCTCCCAGTTAATCAGTTAGGTGTGTATCAGAAGCTGTAGAAGGAAGCTGTGCTGCACAGCTGGAGAAACCGAGCAGTACAAACCCTATCAGGCACAAGGAAGGAGGCCCTGAGGTAAGGGTGAAATAGATATTGAGGAAGTGGGGGCTGCTGTGGAGAAGTGGCCCAAGGAATTGTACTCATCCTGTTTCCAAAAAGTCAGCTACCAATAGCTGCTATTATTAGGGTCCCTGGGCTGGAGCCCGGAGTAGAGGGTGGGCCTGGGCTCCCCCTTCCCCTTCCCAATTAATCACTGAGACTGGGAGACAACAGAAATTGTGCGAGGGAGGGTAGCTTCTCCTCACCTTCCTTGCTGGCTTATGATGAAAATGGGTAAGTAGACTGTAAAAAGACAATTACCTTATCCGTAACTGGTGTTCTTTGAGATGTGTTGCTCATGTCTATTCCACAATAGGTGTGTGTGCTTGCCACATGCACCGGTGCAGGAAGTTTTTCCCCTAGCAATACCCATAAGGGAGAGAGCCCCCCCACCCACGGTGCCTGCCTGGTGCGGTATAAGGGGGGCTGCACTCCCCCCACCCTCAGTTCCTTCTTGCCAGACAACTCCGACAGAGGGGAAGGAGGGTGGGATGTGGAATAGACATAAACAACACATCTCGAAGAACACCAGTTATGGAAAAGGTAACTGTCTTTTCTTCTTCAAGTGATTGCTCATGTGTATTCCACAATAGGTGATTCCAAGCTATATCTATTGGAGGTGGGGAGGAGTTCACAAGTTCTTGGGACGGAGTACCGCCCTGCAGAAACCGGCATCATCCCTGGCCTGGGAGACAATCGCATAGTGCGAGGTGAATGTGTGAACCAAAGACCACATGGTGGCCCTACAAATGTCCTGGACTGGGACATGGGTCACGAAGACAGCCAAAGAGACCTGCGCCCGAGTCGATTGTGCCCTCACAATGGGTGGCAGGGGAACCCCCACCAGCTCATAACAGGAACGGATACACAAAGTGATCCACTTAGAAAGCTGCTGAATGGAAATCGGCCGACCATGCACTCAGCGAGGCGACAAACAGTTGTGAAGACTTTCTGAAAGACTTGGTCCACTCGAGGTAGAAAGCCAGAGCTTGCCTCAGTCAAGCGTGTGGAGACTAGTCGTGTGTGGCTTGGGGCAGAGGACTGGCAGAAAAATGTCCTGACCCATGTGGTAGGCAGAGACCACCTTCGGGAGGAATGCAGGGTTTGGGCAGAGCTGGACCTTGTCCTTACAAAAAACCATATATGGTGGTTCGGAGGTTAGGGCCCTGAGCTCAGGGCCCTGAGCTCTGAGACCCACCTGGCCGATGTGATAGCTACTAGGAAAGCCACCTTCCACAAGAGGTGAGACCAGGAACACGAGGCCAGTGGTTCAAACAGGGCCCCCGTGAGACGAGCCAGCACCAGGTTTAGGTCCCACTGTGGAACCAGGGGCTTGGAATATGGGTAGAGACGGTCTAAACCCTTAAGGAACAGGCCAGTCATAACATGGGAAAACACCGTGTGCCCTTGCACTGGGGGATGAAAGGCCAATATGGCTGCCAAGTGCACCCTGACTGACAAGGGCGCTAGTCCCTGGACCCTCAGGTGGAGGAGGTAATCAAGGATAAACTGGATCAGGGCAGCCATCGGGGAAACACCCTGGCCTGCCACCCACCTCGAAAACAGAGATCACTTCGCTACATAGGAGCGGCGAGTTGAGGGCCATCTACTTTCAAGGAGGACATGCTAAACCTGTTCTGAGCATGTCCTTTCCTCACCACCTAGCCACTCAGCAGCCACGCCGTGACGTGAAGCGTTGCTAGGCTGGGATGGAGGAAGCAGCCCTGGTCCTGAGAGAGCAGGTCCGGGCGGAGTGGCAACTGCCATGGCAGAGCTACCGCCAGCCCCGAGAGGGTCCCATACCAATGCTGCCGGGGCCACGCTGGGGCAACGAGGAGGACCCTGTCTTTGTCCATCTTTATTTTCTCCAGGGCCCTGCTGATCAGAGGGAATGGGGGAAAGGCGTAGAGGAGCTAGCATGACCAGGACAGGGTAAAGTCATCGGAGATAGTGCCCCTCCCTAGGCCCCCCTGGAACGGAACCGGGGGCATCGTCGGTTCTGCTGGGTCGCAAATAGGTCCACCTGGGGAGTACCCCACCTTCGGAATAGCTGGTGAACCACTTCCGGCTGTAGAGACCACTCGTGCTGAGAGGAAAAATCCCTGCTTAAGCGATCTGCCCTCACATTCTGGGCACCCAGCAGGTGGAAGGCTTTTAGGTAGATGTCGTGGGCTATACAGAAGTCCCACAGACTGAGGGCTTCATGGCAGAGGATCGGGCCCTGCCTTGCCTGTTGATATAGAACATGGAGCCGTGTTGTCCGTGAGGACCCTGACTATCTTGCCCTCCAGGTGTGGCCATATACGCCAGTTGCACCGCCCTCAGTTCGTTGACGTTTATATGAAGGGGTAGGTCTTGTAGAGACCACAGGCTTTGGGTCTGAAAGTTCCGCACATGGGTCCCCCAACCCAGGTCCGTCACGTTGGACACCAGCTCCAACAATGGGGCCCTGTTCCTGAGCATGTTGGAGCATGTTGTTTGGGACGGACCACCACCGCAGGGAGGTGATCACCGAGTTCGGCATGGTGAGGACTTTGTCCATTCTGTCCGTGGCCTGGGAGAACTGTGAGGTCAGCCAGAGCTGGAAGGGCCTCATTCTGAGTCTGGCGTGATGGACCACATATGTGCACACAGACATGTAACACAGCAGTTGCAGGCAAACCCTGGCTGTCGTCACTGGGAACCTTGTGACCGAGTCAATGAGCCCTTTCAGGTTCTCGAACCTGCCTGGTGGGAGAGAGGCCCTGGCCGACGTTGCGTCCAGTAGCGCCCCGATAAATTCTATGCGTTGGACCGGGACTAACATGGACTTGGTATTGTTTATCAACAGGCCCAGGGCAGTACATGTGAACAGGAGGAGCGCCACATGATCCCTCACCTGCGACCGGGCTGTGCCTTTGTCTAGCCAGTCGTCCAGATATGGGAATATTTGGAACCCGTGGCATCTGAGGTAGGCCGCTACCACCACCATACACTTTGTAAAGACCCTGGAGGCAGTGGACAGACCAAACGGTAGGACCATGACTTAGTAGTGTCTCTGACCCACCACAAAACGGAGGAAGCGTCTGTGCCTCTCAAATATGTGGATGTGGAAGTATGTGTCCTGTAGATTGAGGGCAGCGTACCAGTTCCCGGGGTCCAGGGAGAGGATGATGGAGGCCAGGGAAACCATGCGGAACTTGAGTTTCACCATGCAGTGGTTCAGGCCTCACAGGTCCATGATGGGCCTGAGCCCCCTTTTGCCTTCGGGATAAGGAAATACTGGGAGTAATACCCCCTGCCCAGGAACTCCTTGGGCACTGCCCCTATAGCTTCTAGGTCCAGGAGCCGCGCTACCTTCTGCTCGAGTAGGGCCTCGTGAGAGGGATCCCCCAGATGGGACGGGGGTGGAGGGTGGTTGGGCGGGGAGGAAGTAAACAGAAGGTTTTAACCTCGGGAGATGGTGTTGAGGACCCATCGGTTGCAACCATTCCAGGAGGAAAGTACACAACCGATTGGAGAAAAGGAGCTTTACTGGGGGTAGGTCCCTGCTGAGAGCTGGCAGGGTACCCCCGAGCGTCCCATCAAAAGCGCCTTTTGCCTGCCTGCTTGCCCTTAGAAGACCTAGGCTGGGGGGCAGGCCGGGATTGCCACTGTGGGTGCTTTCTATAGTCCCACTGCTTTTTGTGGGCGGCCTCGTACTTCAGGAGGGAGGCCTGGGCGGGAGCCTGCTGCGGCATGGACTTGGGTTTTGCCAGAGGAGGGACATAGAGGCCCAAGGTCTGGAGGGTCGTGTGGGAGTCTTTCATGCCATGCAGCCTTGTGCATGTTTCCTCAGCAAACAGAGCCTTCCCGTCGAAAGGGAGATCCTACATTGACGACTGCGCTTCGCTGGAGAGCCCAGAGAGTAGAAGCCATGACGCCCGTCTCATGGACACCACCAAGGCCATGGACCGTGCGGCCGTGTCCGCTGCATCCGAAGCGGCCTGCAGGGATGCCCTTGCAGCCGCCGTCCCTTCCTCTACAAGCGCCTTAAACTCCTTATCGTGCTCCTGGAGGGAGTCCTCAAACTTGGGGAGGGATTCCCAGAGGTTAAACTCATAGCAACCCAGGAGAGCCTGATGGTTTGCTACTCATAGCTGAAAGCTTGACGACGAATAAACTTTTCTCCCGAAAGTATCCAGCCTCCAAGAGTCTTTGTTTTCGGGGGTCGGGGCTGGTTTCCCTTGCTGCTTCCTGTTGTTGACCAACTCGACCACCAAGGAGTTGGGCGCCGGGTGGATATACAGATTCTCGTGTCCCTTCGTGGGTACAAAGTACTTGCGCTCCGCCTTTTTACAGATGGGAGCCAACGAGGCTGGTGTTTGCCACAGGGCATTTTAAATTCTTGCCACTCCTTCATGGAGCGGCAAGGCCACCCTGCCCAGTGCTGAAAGGGATAGCGCATTGACCAGGGAGCCTGAGGGCCCTTCCATCTCCTCAGCCTGGAGGTGCAGGCTTGCTACCACTCTTTTTAGGAGGTCTTGGTGAGCCCGGTAGTCCTCCTGCAGGACGGAGGAGGGCAGGGCCACAATCAGCTCCTCTGGACGGGGTGAAGTCGGTACAGTGCTTTAGGTGTCATCCAGCACCGGAGGATCCACCACCTGGTCGGACTCCGGGCACGGTACTGAGGACACAGGTCCCACCGACCTTTTTTCTGGCAGTCTAAAGATGGAAGCCGACAGTGCTTCTGAGGCCCCAGCCACTGAGCGAGCCCCCACCGGATACCACTGGGCCGGCCATGACGCTTGGTGCCACTGCACTTGCTGTGGCACGGCTGTTTGGGCTGGCCAGCTTGGCCTGTAGATGGGCGGCTGTGAGGGGAGGCCAGGCTGGCATATGATCCACAACTGCCTCTGGACCAGGATTATTGGCAGTGCCGGGACCTATGTCGGCCACGGGACCGCGATCTCGACGCAGAGGAGCGGCACCGATGGTAACAGCTGCTCCGCGAACAGCCTTGACCGGTGGAACGGGAGTCCGAGCAGGAACGGCATCAACGATCATGCCGCGACCGAC
The DNA here is from genome assembly GCF_965140285.1 of Lepidochelys kempii. Taxonomy (NCBI): domain Eukaryota; kingdom Metazoa; phylum Chordata; order Testudines; family Cheloniidae; genus Lepidochelys; species Lepidochelys kempii. The sequence goes on from NC_136382.1 coordinate 65,873,981, forward strand.
TGCGGTATCTCCTGAAAGACGAGGACCGTTGGCGACATCCACCACAGTCCCGTTGATATTGGCTTCGCGAAGACAAGCGGTGCCGGGAGTCCCGGTTGGACGGCACCCATCCGGACAGTCTGGCCAGCGTCGAGGGCAATCCACATCGACTGAGCCCTCAGTGGTCTCTGGGCAGTGAGCGGTGTTGGGAACATTCACTCGACCGAGACCGTACCGGGCCGGTGGCGACTGCGGTGATCCCAGCAGCGGCTTGCCTCTGGAGCGTGGGGCCAACATCGGCAGAACTCCGGGCACCAGCATGGACATGACATCCCTGGCTGCCTGGAGGGCTTTAGGCGTAGATGGCATCCGAACATCCGGAGAGGCATGCTCCAAAGGGTCCGGGCTACTCCGCTCAACGTGAGTGGGAGGCCTAGGGCCCGATGGGGACGGAGGACTACCCGACATGGGCCTAGCCTCTGTCCCAGACTTCCCTCAGTGCCGTTGCGAAGAGGGAGTCTTTCTGATCCTCTTGGCATGCCCCATGGATGGGGAGCAGTGCCGACTGCACGATGGTACCGGAGGGTCTCTGCGAACCGACACTGTGGTGCTGGGGACCAGTTCGGAGTGGCGTGCTGGGGTCGGGGCCAGTGCTGACTCCATCACGATGGCCCGGAGCCTAATGTCCCTTTCTTTTTCAGTCTGGGGCTTAAAAGACTTGCAAATCTTGCACCTTTCGCTGATATGGGTTTCTCCCAAGCAGCGCAGACAATCCGCGTGTGGATCGCTCCTTGGCATAGAGCGCCTACAAGAGCTGCACGACTTAAAGCCTAGGGCGCGGGGCATGCCTAACTAAATGACTAACTAAACTAACTGAATTAGCTAACAAACTACAGGTACTACTGAACAAACTAAGGGTTCTGGGGATGAGCTGCAGCAAAGCTGGAGCTGAGCAGTTCCAACACACCTTCACTGGCGGCAAGAAGGAACCAAGGGTGGGGGGAGCACAGCCCCCCTTACACCATGCCAGGCAGGCGCCCGGGGGGGGGAGCACTCCCCCCTATGGGTACTGCTAGGGAAAACCTTCTGGCACTGGTGCACGTTGCGAGCACACACCCCTATTGTGGAATACACATGAGCAAACACTGAAAGAAGAACCTTGCCTCTAGAGAGATAAGGGCTACGTGGAGGGTCGCAGTGAGCCTCTGAGGCTAGCATAATCCCCCAGGAAGCATGCGACCCACTGAGACAAGGTCGGAGCTTTGTCACAATATATTGATTTCAATTACAACAGAGAATACAAAATGAACATTGCTCACTTTATATTTATTTTATGACATATTTGCACTGTAAAAAACAAAAGAAATAGTATTTTTCAATTTACCTATTACAAGCACTCTTTATCATGAAAGTTCAATTTACAAATATAGAATTATGTACAAAAATTACTGCATTCAAAAATAAAACAATGTAAAACTTTAGAGCCTCCAAGTCCACTCTGTCCTACTTCTTGTTTAGCCAATCACACAGACAAACAAGTTTGTATTTGCAAGTTTATAAGTGCTGCCTGCTTCTTGTTTACAATATCACCTGAAAGTGAAAACAGGCATTCACATGACACTGTTGTAGCTGTTAACCGCAATTAATTTTTTTTAGTTAATCACATGAGTTAACTGCAATTAATCAACAACCCTAATTTGCATATGACAAACTGGTGAGGCTGGGCATGAAACAGTTTAGTCATAGAATCATAGAATATCAGGGTTGGAAGAGACCTCAGGAGGTCATCTAGTCCAACCCCCGCCACAAAGCAGGACCAATTCCCAGTTAAATCATCCCAGCCAGGGCTTTGTCAAGCCTGACCTTAAAATCCTCAAAGGAAGGAGATTCCACCACCTCCCTAGATAACGCATTCCAGTGCTTCGCCACCCTCCTAGAGAAAAACTTTTTCCTAATATTCAACCTAAATCTCCCCCACTGCAACTTGAAACCATTACTCCTTGTTCTGTCATCTGCTACCACTGAGAAAAGTCTAGATCCATCCTCTTTGGAAACCCCTTTCAGGTAGCTGAAAGCAGCTATCAAATCCCCCCCTCATTCTTCTCTTCTGCAGGCTAAACAATCCCAGGTCCCTCAGCGTCTCCTCATAACTCATGTGTTCCAGTCCCCTAATCATTTTCATTGCCCTCCGCTGGACACTTGGACACTTTCCAATTTTTCCACATCCTTCTTGTAGTGTGGGACCCACCAAAGTTGAGGCCTCACCAATGTCGAATAGAGGGGAATGATCACGTCCCTCGATCTGCTGGCAATGCCCCTACTTATACAGCCCAAAATGCCATTGGCCTTCTTGGCAACAAGGGCACACTGTTGACTCATATCCAGCTTCTCATCCACTGTCACCCCTAGGTCCTTTTCTGCAGAACTGCTGCCGAGCCATTTGGTCTCTAGTCTGTAGTGGTGCATGGGATTCTTCCATCCTAAGTGCAGGACTCTGCACTGGCCTTGTTGAACCTCATCAAATTTCTTTTGACCCAATCCTCTAATTTGTCTAGGTCCCTCTGTATCCTATCCCTACCCTCCAGCGTATCTACCACTCCTCCTAGTTTAGTGTCATCTACAAAGTTGCCGAGGGTGCAGTCCACACCGTCCTCCAGATCATTAATGAAGATATTGAAAAAGAACGGCCCCAGGACCAACCCTTGGGGCACTCCACTTGATACCGGCTGCCAACTAGACATGGAGCCATTGATCACTACCCGTTGAGCCCGACGATCTAGCCAACTTTCTATCCACCTTCTAGTCCAGAGCCCGGCGAGCAAGAAAATGGCTGTTCCACCTGCTTACACTGATCTCGGAAAACCTGCCAGAGATGTTTTCACCAAGGGCTATGGATTTGGATTAATAAAACTTGAGTTGAAAACAAAATCTGAAAATGGACTGGAATTTACGAGCTCAGGTTCAGCAAACTCAGAGACAACCAAACTTACTGGCAGTTTGGAAACAAAATACAAATGGAAGAAATATGACTTGATGTTCACAGAGAAGTGGACCGACCACACACACAGAGATTACTCTTGAAGATCAGGAAAAAAAATGTTAAAATTAAGACCGGATATAAACGGGAACACATCAACCTTGGCTGTGACATGGATTTTGATATTGCTGGACCTTCAATACATGGAGCCTTTGTGTTGGCAGGTTACCAAATGACTTTTGAGATGACTAAATCCAGAGTAACCCAGAGCAACTTTGCTGCTGGTTATAAGACTGATGAATTCCAGCTTCACACTCATGTGAATGATGGCACAGAATTTGGAGGCTCCATTTATCAGAAGATGAATGATAAATTGGAAACTTCTGTCAACCTTGCTTGGACAGCTGGAAATAGCAACACGCACTTTAGAATAGCAGCCAAATATCAGATTGACCCCAATGCATCTTTCTCTGCTAAAGTGAACAACTCCAGTCTGATTGGTTTAGGATACACTCAGACTTTGAAGCCAGGTATCAAACTAACATTGTCAGCTTTGTTGGATAGCAAGAATATCAATGCGGGTGGACACTAACTTGGTCTAGGACTGGAATTTGAAGCATAAAAAGAGATTATACAATCACTAAATTGAAAATACTTTACAGTATAGCTACCTTCAGAATTTAGTGAACCTTTTAATGTTTTACGTCTGGGATGCAAGTATTGTTATGTTTCAGTCATGTTAAACCTGGTTAAAGACAGCTAAGCTTTAAAGTGTTGTTCTTTGAGAAGAAAACATTAAACACAATCCTAATTCCAGGCTTGTTGCCCATCACAGCTGCTAATTACAACTTTACAAGGGATACAACAATGGTACTGATTACCGGTTTCAGAGTAATGGCTATATAAGGACAGAAAAGTGTGATATAGAAACTGTGACTGAGAATTGCAATCCACCACAGTGAACTCTTAATTCATGAAGCATAGTCCTGTCCAGATAGAAGGCTAGACATCACCTGACGTCTAAAGTATGGAGATGCTGCTCCTCTGGAGATGACCACAGTTTAGGAAAGAACATAGGTAAATCTATCACCAGATTCAAACAAAACTGAAAAACCACTTTAGACAAAAAAAATTGGTATTGTCACAAAGTCACGTTAACTATGAGGAAAGCAGTCTTCTGAACAAAAGCGGAATGTAACAAAATGCCTGGGGCTCAAATGGAGGTCCCATTAAAACCACTAGTTATGGTCCCACAAAGGAACCAACTCTCAGACCAGAGAATGGAGATGTAGAAGTCTTCTTAAGACTCTTGCTACCATAGCACTGGAAAGGACTGATCTTACCTGAATAGGGGGATGAAACGCTGATATTGCTGCCAGATGTACTCTGAATGAGCTAAAGGCTCATTTTAATGACTAGGCCATTCTGGCAGAAGGCTTTCAACTGTTGAGTAGGACCTGCTGAAGAGCCTCCAAAAACCATACTTCCTCTCATTTAGCCACGAAGCTGCCACGCTGTGAGATGCAGGGAGCTGAGCATGGGATGTAAAGTGCATTTGTGATTCTGTGTGAGTAGGTTGGGATAGAAAGGAAGGGGTACTGGAGGCTGAACTGACAGCACAAGAAGGTTGGAGAACCAGCACTTGTCATGTCAGGGCAATGAGAAGGTGCTTGGCCTGATCCTCCTTCAGCTTGAGGATGACCTGCGGGATGATTGGGATTGGCAGAAACGTATACTGCAGAGCCAGCTGCTAGCTGAGATGGAAAACGTCAGACAGTGAATCTGGCCAAAAGCCCCCTTGAGAGCAGAACTGATGACATTCCCTGTTGTTCCTCGTAGCAAACAGGTAAAACATTGGAATGCCCCAAGCTGTGAAGATGACCCAGAGGACACTGGTCTTCAGAGACCACTTGCAACTCAGGGAAAAATTCCTGCTGACATGGTCCATGAGATGATTCTGGACCCTGGGGAAATGGTCAGCTATTGGAGTGATACTCTCTTCAATGCAGAACTGCTACAACCTGTTTACCTCTTGACAGAGAATCCTGAAGCATGCTCCCCCTTGCCTGTTCACATAACATACTGTGGTGGTATTGTTTATAAGTATGTGATTCACTGAGCCCCGATATGATCCAGAAAAGTCTGACATGGATTGCAGATGGCCCAAAGCTCCAGCACATTGATATGCAGTGAGGACACCTGCTCCGAGTGCAGACTTTGAACTTCAGTGACTCCAGATGTGCCCCCTACCCAATCAGGGAGGTGTCAGTGACAACACACATGGTTGGTAAAAAGGGCCACGTGAAGGAAACACCCTGACAAACATTCTCTGGAAGCATCCACCACTGAAAGGATTCCAGGATCAGTGGAAGGAGACAGAAAAATTGGTCCACAGAGTGAAGAGTCACAGAGTAAACTGTCCTGAGCCATATTTGAATGGGGCGAAGACAAAACCTTGCAAACTGTACCAGCTGCGTGCAAGTGGACATGTGGCTCAAGAGGCCTCAGGCACATCCAAATGGTCTTGGAAGGCTGAGATTGTAGACAGACTCAAAGGTGGCAAATCACTTGAAAACGGTCAGTCGGCAAAAATGTTCTCCAAATTGTAGCGTCTATTAGGGCCTACCAATGAACTCGATATTCTGAGTGGGAACCAAAGTTTACTTTCTGGTGTTTAGGATGAGACCCAGACAGTTGAACAAGTGAAGTGTAGTGTTGACATGGGAAAGGACTTCCACTCTGGACCTGCCCTTCAGTAACTAGTCATCCAGGCACAGGAAGATGTAGATTCCTTTCTTCCTGAGGTACACTGTCACCATGACCAAGCATTTGATAAAAATACAAGGAACAGAAGAGAGGCCAAACAGATGCTCTGTTATGACAAATCGAAGGAATTTTCTGTGGCTCAGAAAAAATCGCCGGACAAATTGCTTGTTATACACATCAATGACTTAAAAGATATATAAATTAGATCATTTTTATTAATTAGCATGTAAGATGGACAAGTATGAAGGTGTGTGAACTGGACTATGCAAGTGTCTTATCAAAACCTACATATTTGGCTGACTTTACATGATTATTTATAAACTGTACATAAATGGAGATGCAGGTACACAGCTGTCTATACAGTCAGATTGGACAGATCAAAACATTTAAATTATCAGATATTCCTATTTTACATAAGGCTACAGAATCCTTGTTTGCTTGTTATACACATCAATGACTTAAAAGATATAAATTAATCCAATTATTCTGAAAGGGAGTGAACTCAGGAATAGAGTCTAAAGGGAGGAGCTTTCAAATCCTAAGAATCAGAGCTGCTTTTCAGAATTTAAAAACTGTCTGAAATATTGATATTTACCTGTTACTAAATATTTATACAACACCAGATCTGTTCGTGGTGCTTTACAGATATTTAAGAAAGGCCCAGCCTCTGCCCCAAAGATCATACAAACTACAATATAAAATAATAAAAGGGATACATTACTTTTGCATATGATTTCCTTCATGACAACATGTAGCCACTATGCTTTCTCTTCCCTCTACTTCCAATGGATTAAGTTTGGCCACTTCTTAAAAGCAACACATTGCTAAAATTATTCCTGTACACATCCTTGTGCTCTTATCCATTGTTGTGGTTGTGACAAAAACATTTGACAAAAAAATCCAGGGACAGATCGCTAAATAAGCTGGGGTCTTGATAGAGCTCCAGAGATTTCTTTGTAAAGTCAGATGAGTTTCAAGTATTTTTAAATATTAGATATTTTTATTCAGATCCTCAAAATATTTGAGGTTTAGATAACACCCAGAAGTATGAGTTCTTCACTGAACCTACGGGGGTTCCTATTTGCTAACACTCTCTTTATCTATTATCTTGTGCGGGGACCATATGGGCTACTTTTCCCTTCCTTCAGTGTTTTCACGTGGGACTGAAAGGACTAGTCCCCACTCAAGTATTATCAGGGTTCTCTACGTAACATGGAAAATGACTCTTCTCTTCCACACCCAAGGAAGCATGCATCTTCTTCTGCAAGGACTCTTTCAAACTCTCTCTTGTTCCTCTTGAAATCTTCCTGTTTCTCTCTACCATTTATCTCTTCCACAGAAATTACTGATGTCTCTGCTTCTCTTCCTACTCAAAAAAGATAATGATGTCTCACTTTGACTTTCTACCTCTAGGATCACTGGTATTTTTATTTCTCTTCCCTCACCTATACTAAGCTCCACCCATTTCTATCCCCAAAGAAAGTCAATGGTGTCCCTGTTTCCTAGATTGGCAGAGAAATGGAAAGGGAGAAAGATGGTCCATTCTATTATCATTCTCTCATTGAAGAAGTGAACTGGGGCTGATGTCACTGCAATGCAACTGCTGACTGCTCACTTCCCCTGTATGTTCCTGGGCCACTCTTGTTAGACAGCAGGAGGAGCTGGGAAGTGTGGATAAGGAAGGGAAAAGGAGCAGCAGTCACTGGCTTGCCTTCTAACTGCTCAGCACCGTGGTTTGTATTGGCAGAGGTGGACAATCCTTTTTTGAAAACCCTAAGGCATCAATTGTCACAGTTCCCAATACACTAGTTTGCAGTGACTCAAAATAAAGGCATGATTGAATAAGCTTTCAGATATACCTGGTTGGAAATTTTCCAATGAACAGTTTTTCCATCAGAAAATGCCAACTTGTCGAAATCTACTTTCAACAAAACTTTGCTGGAAACCAGGCAGGTTCTGGTCAGAAACCTACCTGGTTTCTTACCAGCTCACTCACCCAGCTACTTGGCAGCCTGCCTGGTAGGGAGACAAGAAGCCTGGAAGCCCTGGCTCCTGAGCTCACAGGTCCTCCGCAGCCAGTGAACACAAGGTCCTTGGCTCTGGGGCAGCCCACCAGACTGCTCTCCTAGGAGTCCCTGGCTCTTTCATCAGTTACCAGCCTGACCGGCACCCTGAGGAGCCCTCCTATAGGGAAGATGGGCTACCCAGCTCCCTGGCTGTTGGGGACACTGCTGTTCTGTGAAAATTCTGACTTTTTTGTTGTTGTTCTATTAGGGGTGATTTACATAAATCCATGTTTTCTAGCGGTTAAAAGGGAGGACTGGGAGTGAAGAGGCCAGGATCCTAGTCCCAACTCTACTACTACAGTAATTTACAGATGATACTGATGTCAGGCAAGACACTGAACCATTTAGTGTCTCAAATTCTCTATCTGTGAAATAGAGATATCCACTTTTGTAACCTGCATTGAGATTCTTGTGCTACCTAAATGATGAGCATTATTTTATAAGTCACACATGATGGAAAAGCACTAAAGCACAAGATATTCATCTTATGAGAGTAAAATGAGGACATGCTTTGACTACAAGCCAATAGCACAGACCTTCCAAATCACAGAGAAGAACTGCTGCTTGAATCAGATGTTTCCAAAGTTCCATCCACCCACTATTTTGGCTAAATTTATGCATATAGCTAATATTCTAGGACCAAAAAAATTTATGCTTAAGTGGTATTAAGAGAGGATCATAGCTGTAATGTAATACAGGTATAATGATTTAGAGTAATTTAAAGATGAAAGACCAAATTCAACACATTGAAAGTTGAAAGAGTTCAAAGGGAGTTGAATTACTTGCACCAGGGTTGAATTTGGTCCAAAAAACCTACATAAACTATATCAATATATAGAAATTGACAATTGAAAAAAATGTCCTCTCCCCCTTTATTAGAAAAATCTATAGCATTTTGCTGTGGATTTCTGGAAAATAAAAAAAGAGGGGCTACAATAAACAACAGCGGTTAAATTCTGCCTCTATTGAAATCAACAGCAAAAGTCCCTTTGACTTCACTGGAGCCAGGATTTTTCCTGTGAAATTTACTTGCTAGTTACATTTCCTTTCCTGCAATATAAACATTCTCTTGCCCTCCATGTCAACCATGACCTATTTTGGGGCACATATATATAATTACATACAACACAACATGAATTATTTATTTTACATAGATTCTTTTTCTAATCCATCACAAATTCACTGGAATTAGACAAAACAACATATTTTTGTTATTATCTAGTCTCACAATAAAATAAGGAGATCCTATCTTTTCTTCTCATTATCCATAATATTAACACAAATTATTAAAATTAAATTGTGAATCATCTGGAGAGTATAGGTCAACTGTCTGGAAAATTCCAATGTTTGCTTATATAAAGGGGAAAAGGTTTTCATGTCAATTTTTAGTACTGAAGTAGCCAATTCAAAAGCCTAATTCAATAGCATAGTAAGATAAAGAAAACCATGATTTAAGGAGGTTACCATTAATTATTATAAGTACACAGGAATACCATAATGCAATTAAAGGCATGAAGCTTAACTGAATGTGAAATCCTGGCTCCTTTGAAGTAAACGAGACTTTTGCCAATGATTTCAAAAGGGTCAGAATTTCACCCACATGGTAGAAAATTATGAGTGCAGAATACAAGTCAATTTATTGGGAAAAAATACATCTATGAATACCATGAGTAGATTACATTTCTTCTGATTTCATCTTCCATCATACAAGTGGATCAGTTATTCTTACTGGTTCTATTTTAAATACAAAACAAATCACATGACCAGAGCAGGAAATCTGGTCCATTCAGAGGATTTTAGATGCTACCCCACTGCTAAAGAAATGTTTTATTTAGATGTTCAGGTTCTATAGAAGTCTTTAATTTTGTTAACAGAGGGGCACTGTTGTCTGTGTGCTTTCAGTAAATACAGTGTAATATGAATTCTGCAAAGGAAAAAATCCCCAAAACAGGTTTTTTTCATTTTGCCTACAGCAGTGGAGGAGTTTTTAGTTTTAGGATTTGTACAATGCAATTCAATGAGATTTCTGTGGCTTCCCCTGTTCCAGGGACTCTAGATATGTGAAAGTCACCAGCACTGGAATTTGCTCATTTTTGGTTACCTAGCTTTCTCTTTTATTCTGTTCCATTTAACATTGTAGACGCTAATTTGTTGTTTTATTTAATGCCCTCACCACCAGCTGCTCTTAGAGGATGGGAAAAAGTACAATACACAGGTTGTGCAATCCAGTTTTAAAACTGAAATTGTAAATAGTAGTACTGTGCAATGGGACTTTGGGGTTGGGACCCTCTCTGTATGTCTCACTATGTGTATGGAAAATATGAGGATATAGTTTCTATAAGGAATGCTCCCTCTAAACTTTCTTTCTTCAAATGTTAATGTTTTAGAAAAAAAGAGTCTTTGGAGTTAAATAAGGAAAATGACCACTGATCTACCAAATATCTCTTTTGTAATTGTGGATAGGTAGATATTTCAAATCAGAATTATCTGCTTGAGGAAACCAGGCTAACCAGTCCACATCAGCAGTGTAGCAACTGTTTTACATATCCCCTAAAGGAGAACGCAGGTCAAAGCATTAAAATTCTTTAATGCCATCTGTTTGTCTAGTGAAATATTTCATGATGTTTAAATAGCTATTCTTAGTTCCACTTCCTGATATGTTATATATTTGTCATATATGTGTTATTTGTTATAACCTGCTTGTTAATCTGTTCTGTTTCAAAGTTAATGTAAAAATAGTAGTCCTCCATATATTACTGTTTGTGCATCCTCTGCATTACTTTATCATAGCCAAGCCTTGAATCATGGCCCTCCTGAACAGACAGGAAACAGTTTTGCTTTGCCAAGCGAGCTGAAACAGAATTTTTCCTTGGCTCAGTAGAAGCTAAACTAAACTTATTTCTGCTAAACTTCCTATTGGCATATCTTATAGAAGGCAGAACTTGACCTAAACTCATATAAGACAAAAGTGTAATCAGCTGTCTTTAAAAATTATTAAAACAAAGTATATGGATCAGGACAATTATGCCAATGTTAAGAAAAGAGAGCAATAAGAACGTTGAAATGTCAGCATTAAATACTTGTTAGGTAGACAGAATGTGGGTAATGGAGATGAAAATGAGGAGGAGGAACAACCAAAGAGAATCTTTTTAATTCTGTAACATTTTCACCCCTAAGATTTTCTACTATTGCTAATACAAGATCAAAAGAAGTTAATTTACTTGCCAAGACTTCAATTCTGCCATCAGTTTTTCACGTGAGTAACTTCACACCTTAGTACTGGAGTTCAGTGGGACTATTCATATGAATAAAATTACTCATGTGTTTAAATGTTTGGAAAACTGAGGCCTAAATATGCAGACCAGAGTAGAGTGTTTTAGCAGGAAAATATATTAAAGAGGGTGCAAGATAATACCAGAACATCCCTGTTAAAATTATATCTGCACCAGACCCCAATACACCCAGGGCCAAATTCACCCCTTCAACAATACATCAATAGGAGCTGTGTCCACTTATGCTAAGACAGAACATTGTCCCCAGAGACTACTAGATTGACACATTCATTGTGCACATCCAGTAAGTGTTAAATTGGAGCATGTTAAACCATTTTGACATTTATACTTTTTCTGATTGATTTACATAATACAGTGGTAAAATACTGCAAGTCTTGTAATTACCATTACTGCATTTTTGTTGGTTCTTTTGCTTATAACTCAGTTTCCCTCTTGTGGTTGAAGAGGACTAGTCTTTTTTTATCTTTCTCCCACAGCATATTCTTAGCAGCTCCATGTTGTTTAGTCTTCTTCTGGACTGCTTGGACCACCAGGGAACCATCAGTTGGGTATTGAAAAAAATACTAAAATCCCTTCGCAGAAGCTTATTTTCTACTTGCCCTCCTAGAGATGGGTGGAATGGAGGCTGGAGTATGCCAGAACCATAACAGGCTCCAGAAGGCCCTCATTTATTGACATTACTATTCTGTCCTGTGTTGCAGCATGGAGAATGTCCAGCAGTTTATATTGTTTCTCTTGAGTAACCTCAGGAGAAATATTTAGAATCTCAGCAATCCTTTTGACGAGATCCTGAAAAATCTGAATTCATGCTGGGAGGCTCTAGAACGTGGATTTACTGTTGATCAGGGAAAGATGAAAAGGCTCCTTGAGGCACTGGTGGTTCCCGGGCTAGAGGAGGTAGATCATCCTCAATGAAGTACTTCTCCTCCCACACCAGAAGAGACTGGGGGAGTGGTGGAGCTGGAGTATGCTTTAGTAGTTTTCTCAGAGAAGATGATCTCAGATGAAAAACAGTGGAAGTGAGTCCTTCTTCAGGTTTGCACCTTTCTTTATACATTCACTGGGAAAATCCTCTTTTGGCTCCGCATCAGTATCCCACTGGGACACCCGGGATAGATTGGGGTCTGGGAGGAGGGAGATTTCCCAGTCTGTTCAGGAGAGAAAGAGGAGTAGGAATAGGTTTTCTATAGATGAGGACCAATCCTGTCAGGAGTACGGTGCCTGCGTGGTGCAAGCTGGTCTGAGGCCAAGGTGAATAGCCTGTTCAGAATCACTTAACTCAATAGATCCCAAGTTACCCTTAGGCTCTGAGGCAGCAGGGAGAGTTACCAGGCTATGTGCCCTAGAAGAGGACTTCTCCTCCCTTGCCTGAGAAGATTTCAGTCTCTCAATTGGGGCTGGAGAGGAGAATCTACTCATGGAGTCATGACTGGAGTGATGCTCCTCTACAACCTTCTCTCAGATGGAACTGATCCAGTTGCTAAATTAGAACGATAAGTGGAAACCATGATGGAGGTGGAGATGGTACCATAGGTGGCCAGTGCCAAGGCTGGGTGTGATTAGTCTTTCCCATGCTACTCAGAGATTATGGGCTGAGATTTCATAGATTTCTCCATCAAGAACAATTTCAATCTTGCCTCTGTGTTCTAAGGGTCCTTTTGGAAAAGGAACAGCATACAGAGTAACAATTTGGAATATGCCCCTCTCCCAGACAGAGGAGATATTCGGACTGTCTTTTGTTAATGGACACGATGGAATAACATGACAGACAAATCTTGAAGACAGGAGATTTGGTGTCTGCCATTAGGAAGGAAAACCTGCCTGGATAGAAGGTGTCTTCTTCTTGATCCTTCCCCCCCGTTTCTTTTCACCAATGAAAACAAGGATAAACAAAACATGAAAAAAAGAAATGAAGAATACACAAGTGAAGAAAGGCTATGTCTCACTAAGGCATGTCTCACACCCCATGAGTGGTGGTTGTAGCTACCCCACGCCTTATTCCCTCACCTACCGTAGTTGCAAAGATATAGGGGGTGCCGGCACAGACACTGCTGTTCAAAAGAATCCTACCTCATGCACATGGTGTGCATACCTACTACCAGTGGACTCTATGTAGACAATCACTCAGAGAATAGTCATATCCCCTCTCGGCCTTCTTTTTGCTATTCTAAGCAAGCCAAGCTGTTTTTGTCACCTCACAAAATAGACCCTCCATTTTTCTGATCATCCTAGTAGCCCTTTTCTGTACCTGTTCCAGTTGGCATTAATCTTCTTTTAACATTGGTGGCCCGAATTCTACACAGTATTCCAAATGATGTCTTACCAGTGCCTTGTACAACGACATAAATACTTCACTGTCTCTAAAGGAAATACCTTGCCTTGTACATCCTAGGATTCCATTTGCCTTTCTCATAGCTGCATAAAAAATCCATAAATATCATTCATAAAAATTGCTCACTGTCACTCCAAGTGTTCACAAAATATTTTGTTTGGATTCTCTAAAGTCACTCTGAGCATATATCACTACTAAGAATTCCTTGTTTCCTGTTCTTCCATCTCTTTGCAGATGTAAATACGAAATAGCCCTTTTTACTAAATAAAAGGAACAAGTTGACAATGAAATAAAAGGAGAAAAAAGAGAACATACAGATTCTAATGGTATTATATATAAAGAGCTCTTTGAAATTAAAACAGCTTCAATAGTTTTGCAATGATCCATAGATAAATTTGTCTGTAAGATGTCTAATTTGAGTTCAGATCTCAAAATTAGCATCTGATCTGCCATTTTCATTTGCCTATTTATAAAGCAGGTGTTGATGCTGTACATGAAGAACGGACCTAGAACCTTTTTGATAGTTTGGTGTAAAGTGCTAATGCCTGGTAAAAACAAAAACAAACCACCAAAACAGTTTGACACTAAAAACAGAAGGAAGGATGGAAAGAAAAACTTATGGCTCATTTCTTCAAGGGGCTGAATGCCCTTAATTTCCATAAAAGTCAGGAGGAGCTGAAAGTGTTCTGCACCTCACAGGAAGTACTCAGAAGTGCTTAAAGCATGGTGGGAAAACTGATTTTTTATATTGTTCTTGTATTGCTTATTTAGCCAGTTTAATGAGGGTTTAATTTACATGAAGTTACCACTGCCAATTTCATATGAAAAAACATTCCTTTACATTTCCCAGACTAAGAATAGTGTGTTACTGCTAAAATTAACATTTGAGTTCCAAGATTAAAACAAATGTGGTAGCTGTTGGTCCAAGCAAGGACGAAGTTATCACATAACTACATTAATAACAAACTTGGCTATGGTAGATAAACACCAAACACTGTATTCAATTATTTCCATGTACTACGTCTATTCAGTGGTATGGAGAAACATAATGAAAATCAGAACAATTTGCAACTTTGTTTGTACATATATTGCACTTAGAAACCATATCTGAATATTTTCTTTGTCAAAGTTTTATTTTAAAAAATAAAACTTTAGAATGACATAGAGACCCAAAATTTAGATACTGTAAAAAACAGATAAAACCAATAAAAATGTTTCCATAAACTATTTTTATCCTCCAAAAGGAACAGGTTTTTTAAATTTATAAAGATTCTCTTGCAATGTTTATAACCCTACTTAGCACTGCATTAAGGAATGATAACCTGAAAGTTAGAGTAAGAAACTCACTGTAAACTAAGTAAAGCTTACTTGTGTGTTTTTACTTTACAAGTACAAAAAGTGCAAACACACAAAAGGTTCTAATACCAGAAATAATGAAAAGTAAAATTTAAAAATCAGGTTCCAATCCTGCAAAAGATTTACACATGTTCTTAACTTCAAGCACCTGAGTAGTTCCACTGATTTCATTTAATGTACTCACAAGCTTCAAGTTCAACACATGCATAAGTCTTTGCATAATCAGACTCCTTGCTATTCTAGACTCCTACTTTCCAGGAGGGGCCTTAACACAGATCCTTATGCCAGCACAGAATCCCAAGAAAGTCAATGGAACTTTGAAGGGACACTAGTGGCACCTGTTGCAGCCCTTTTTAGTTAAATACAATAAGAAAAATATGATTATTAATGTGACAGTATCCTTTTAATAAACCCCTTTAATATAAAAAGGTACCACATTAGGGTTAAATCCTGCATTCCTTGCATACCCAAAAGCCCATTGTTTTCATTGGGAGTTTTGATTTTGAGGGGTACAGTTCTACGGTAATATTTTTTTATTCCAATGTTTTTCAGTAACCAACATGTAATCCTACCAAAAGTAGTACATGAGACCTGACTGACTTGATCCTCAGTATAATTTCCAATTAAACTACAGTATGCATGTACATATGTATTTATTACCTAGACACAATTCTTAGGAGAATGTCCTACTACAACTTTTAGCATGTGAAAGGAGCCTTACTTCAAGGGTCTTGTCATGCAGAGAAATAGATAGGTATGTAGTAGAAATATGCATATACTAAAATTCATTATGATACTGAAGTCCCAACATATCAGCTTTCCCTTCTGAGGATAAAAGAGAGAAAAAAAACTAGAACAGGGACATATTTTAAATTTATATCATTGTTAATTTTTATGTTAGCTACAGTACATGGTATGTTTTTATAATAGGGGCTGAAACGAATTAGAATAAATCAGTGATTTGCTGACTTAATGGAGAATTGTCAAAAGCCTTCCATGGAAATTCAAGAAAAAAGTATTGGATGGAATCCTAAGGTAACATTTGCAAACACAATATATGTGGAATTTATCTGGCCCACTGTCAACAATTAATATAATCCATTGGGAAAAACAACATTCTTACACTTTTGTTCCTTTTCAAATAAATTACCTCATGGATTTATACAAAATTTTCATTTCATAAAATGAGAATCAACATTTTAGCACAAATGCAGCTGTTAATTATATCAGCTATATCACACACAAAAAATATTGTCACAATGTTTATTGTATAGAACACAAATTTATATCTAGATGGAACAAAACAAGATAAGCAGTCAACGTTAAATGAGGAAAACCATTTTAGTAGTTTTTGCTAAATTAAGGTGGTACTGAATACTCGCAATTTCTATTGCCCTTGAGAGGACTGCCTCTACGAGGTGCTTAGCATCTTGAAAATAAAGAAATATTTTTTTCAAAAATATCTAAGTGACTTAGGAACTTAAGCCCCATTTGCAAAAGAGATTTAAGCACCAAGGGTATGTCTACACTATGAAATTAGGTCGAATTTATAGAAGTCGGTTTTGTAGAAAGCGTTTTTATACAGTTGATTGTGTGTGTCCCCGCACAAATGCTCTAAGTGCATGTAGTCGGCGGAGTGTGTCCACAGTACCAAGGCAACCGTTGACTTCCGGAGCATTGCACAGTTCCCGCAGTCTCCGCCACCCATTTGAATTCTGGGTAGAAATCCCAGTGCCTGATGGGGCTAAAACATTGTCGCGGGTGGTTCTGGGTACATATCGTCAGGCCCCCCTTCCCACCCTCCCTCCCTCCCTCCGTGAAAGCAAGGGCAGACAATCGTTTTGCGCCTTTTTTCTTGAGTTACCTGTGCAGACGCCATACCACGGCAAGCATGGAGCCACTCAACTAACTGTCACCATATGTCTCCTGGGTGCTGGCAGATGCGGTATTGCATTGCTACACAGCAGCAGTTTATTGCCTTTTGGCAGCACACAGTGCCGTATGACTGGTAGCCATCATCGACATAGTCCTGGGTGCTCTTTTAACCGGGCGCCTGGGCAAACATGGGAGTGACTCAGCCAGGTCATTTCCCTTCTTTCGTCTCGTGGCGATTGAGTCCTACCGGCAGTGCACTGTTTTTTAACCTCCAGCTAGCAGAAGATGATGGCTCGTCGTCATACTGCATCGTCTTCTGCAGAGCACCCAGGAGATGATCATGGCTAGCGGTCGTACTGCACAGTCTGCTGCCAGCAAGATGTATAAAGATAGATGAAGTGGCTCAAAACAAGAAATAGACCAGATTTCTTTTGTATTCATTTTCTCTTCCCTCCCTCCCTCTCTCCCTCCCTCTGTGAAATCAACGGCCTGCTAAACCCAGTTTTGAGTTCTATCCTTGAGGGGGCCATTCAGTTTCTTGTAAAGCCACCCCCTTTGTTGATTTTAATTCCCTGTAAGCCAGCCCTGTAAGCCATGTCGTCAGTTGTCCCTCCCTCCGTCAGGGCAACGGCAGACAATTGTTCTGCGCCTTTTTTCTGTGCAGACGCCATACCACGGCAAGCATGGAGCCCGCTCAGATCATTTTGGCAATTAGGAGCACATTAAACACCACGCGCATTATCCAACAGTATATGCAGCACAGAACCTGGCAAAGCGAAACCAGGCGAGTAGGCAACGTCAGCGCGGTGACGTGAGCGATGAGTACATGGACACAGACTTCTCTCAAAGCACGGGCCCTGGCAATGTGGGCATCATGGTGCTAATGGGGCAGGTTCATGCAGTGGAATGCCAATTCTGGGCTCGGGAAACAAGCACAGACTGGTGGGACTGCATAGTGTTGCAGGTCTGGGACGATTCCCAGTGGTTGAGAAACTTTCGCATGCATAAGAACACTTTCATGGAACTTTGTGACTTGCTTTCCCCTGCCCTGAGGCGCAAGAATACCAAGATGAGAGCAGCCCTCACAGTTGAGAAGCGAGTGGCAATAGCCCTGTGGAAGCTTGCAACGCCAGACAGCTACCAGTCAGTCAAGAGTCAATTTGGAGTGGGCAAATCTACCGTGGGGGCTGCTGTGATGCAAGTAGCCAATGCAATCAAAGATCTGCTGATATCAAGGGTAGTGACCCTGGGAAATGTGCAGGTCATAGTGGATGGCTTTGCTGCAATGGGATTCCCTAACTGTGGTGGGGCCATAGACGGAACCCATATCCCTATCTTGGCACCGGAGCACCAAGCTGGCTAGCACATAAACCGCAAGGGGTACTTTTCAATAGTGCTGCAAGCACTGGTGGATCACAAGGAACGTTTCATCAACATCAACGTGGGATGGCCGGGAAAGGTACATGACGCTCGCATCTTCAGGAACTCTGCTCTGTTTCAAAAGCTGAAAGAAGGGACTTTATTCCCAGACCAGAAAATACCGTTGGGGATATTGAAATGCCTATAGTTATCCTTGGGGACCCAGCCTACTCCTTAATGCCATGACTCATGAAGCCGTACACAGGCAGCCTGGACAGTAGTCAGGAGCTGTTCAACTACAGGCTGAGCAAGTGCAGAATGGTGATAGAATGTGCATTTGGATGTTTAAAAGTGCGCTGGTGCAGTTTACTGACTTGGTTAGACCTCAGCGAAACCAATATTCCCACTGTTATTACTGCTTGCTGTGCGCTCCACAATATCTGTGAGAGTAAGGGGGAGACGTTTATGGCAGGGTGGGAGGTTGAGGCAAATCGCCTGGCTGCTGGTTTCGCACGGCCAGACACCAGGGCAGTTAGAAGAGCACAGGAGGGCACGGTGCGCATCAGAGAAGCTTTGAAAACCAGTTTCATGACTGGACAGGCTACAGTGTGAAAGTTCTGTTTGTTTCTCCTTGATGAAACCCTCCGCCCCTTGGTTCACTCTACTTCTCTGTAAGCTAACCACCCTCATCTCCTCCCTTTGATCACCGCTTGTAAAGGCAATAAAGTCATTGTTGCTTCACATTCATGCATTCTTTAGTCATTCATCACACAAATAGGGAGATAACTACCAAGGTAGCCAAGGAG
This sequence comes from Lepidochelys kempii, assembly GCF_965140285.1. Taxonomy (NCBI): domain Eukaryota; kingdom Metazoa; phylum Chordata; order Testudines; family Cheloniidae; genus Lepidochelys; species Lepidochelys kempii. The sequence continues at coordinate 65,892,790 of NC_136382.1, forward strand.
GGGTGGTGGAGGAGAGAAGCACCAGGAGGGGTGGTGGAGGCGGGAAGGACAAGGCCACACAGCACTTTAAAAGTTTAAAACTTTAAAACTTATTGAATGCCAGCCTTCTGTTGCTTGGGCAATCCTCTGGGGTGGAGTGGCCGGAGGCCCCCCCATCGCGTTCTTGGGCTTCTGGGTGAGGAGGCTATGGAACTTGGGGAGGAGGGCGGTTGGTTACACAGGGGCTGTAGCGGCGGTCTGTGCTCCTGCTGCCTTTCCTGCAGCTCAACCATACGCTGGAGCATATTGGTTTGATCCTCCAGCAGCCTCAGCATTGAATCCTGCCTCCTCTCATCACGCTGCCGCCACCTTTCAGCTTCAGCCCTCTCTTCAGCCCGCCACTTACTCTCTTCATCCCGCCACCTCTCCTCCCGGTCATTTCGTGCTTTCCAGCACTCTAACATTGTCTGCCTCCATGCATTCGTCTGTGCTCTGTTAGTGTGGGAGGACAGCATGAGCTCAGAGAACATTTCATCACAAGTACGTTTTTTTCGCCTTCTAATCTTCACTAGCCTCTGGGAAGGAGAAGATCCTGTGATCCTTGAAACACATGAAGCTGGTGGAGAAAAAAAAAAGAGACAATAGTATTTAAAAAGACATTTTCTAGAACAATGGCTACACTCTTTCATGGTAAACCTTGCTGTTAACATTACATACACAGCACATGTGCTTTCGTTCCAAGGTCGCATTTTGCCTCCCCCCACCACATGGCTAGCCTCTCCCCACTCCCTGTGGCTAACAGCGGGGAACATTTCTTTTCAGCCATAGGCAAACAGCCCAGCAGGAACGGGCACCTCTGAATATCCCCTTAAGAAAAGCACCCTGTTTCAACCAGGTGACCATGAATGGTATCGCTCTCCTGAGGATAACACAGAGAGATAAAGAACGGATGTTGTTTGAATGCCAGCAAACATACACTGCAATGCTTTGTTCTACAATGATTCCCGAGTACGTGCTACTGGCCTGTGTGGTAAAGTGTCCTACCATGGTGGACGGAATAAGGATGCCCTCCCCAGAAACCTTTTGCAAAGCCTTTGGGAGTACATCCAGGAGAGCCGCAAATGCCAGGGCAAATTAATCATTAAACATGCTTGCTTTTAAACCATGTATAGTATTTTAAAAGGTACACTCACCAGAGGTCCCTTCTCCGCCTGGCGGGTCCGGGAGGCAGCCTTGGGTGGGTTCGGGGGTACTGGCTCCAGGTCCAAGGTGAGAAACAGCTCCTGGCTGCCGGGAAAACCGGTTTCTCTGCTTGCTTGCTGTGAGCTATCTATAACTTCATCATCATCATCTTCCTCATCCCCAAAACCTGATTCTGTGTTGCCTCCATCTCCATTGAAGGAGTTAAACAACACAGCTGGGGTAGTGGTGGCTGAACCCCCTAAAATGGCATGCAGCTCATCAGAGAAGCGGCATGTTTGGGGCTCTGACCCAGAGCGGCCATTTGCCTCTCTGGTTTTCTGGTAGGCTTGCCTCAGCTCCTTAAGTTTCACGCGGCATTGCTTTGGGTCCCTGTTATGGCCTCTGTCCTTCATGCCCTGGGAGATTTTGACAAATGTTTTGGCATTTCAAAAACTGGAACGGAGTTCTGATAGCACGGATTCCTCTCCCCATACAGCGATCAGATCCAGTACCTCCCGTTTGGTCCATGCTGGAACTCTTTTGCAATTCTGGGACTCCATCATGGTCACCTCTGCTGATGAGCTCTGCATGGTCACTTCTGCTGATGAGCTCTGGCCAGCGTGGCAAGCTGCAGGTGACCATGCAAACAGGAAATTGAAATGCAAAAGTTTGTGGGCCTTTTCCTGTCTACCTGGCCCGTGCATCTGAGTTGAGAGTGCTGTCCAGAGCGGTCACAATAGAGCATTCTGGGATAGCTCCCGGAGGCCAATACCGTCTAATTGCATCCACAGTGCCCCAAATTCGACCCGGCAAGGCCAATTTAAGCGCTAATCCACTTGTCGGGATGGAGTAAGGAAATCGATTTTAAGAGCCCTTTAAGTCGAAAAAAAAGGGCTTCATCGTGTGGACGGGTGCAGGTTTACATTGATTTAACGCTGCTAAATTCGACCTAAACTCCTAGTGTAGACCAGGGCTTAGGAATTTAAGTCCTATTGAAAGTCAACAGACTTAAGTTCTTAAGTCACTTCTGAGACAAAGGGTCTTATATGTTTTTTGAAAAATTTACCCCAGGTGTTATAGGAGATTTGATTTTACAGCATCATTATTTATTTATAATTTATATTGCAGTTGCACCTACAAATCTCATTCATGGACCAGGACCCCATTTTGTGCCAGGCACTATTCATGCAATTTAATATACATTTAGATTTCTACTTCAAGAGGCAAACTGGCTATTAAAATATGTAATAACCTATATAAATGCACTCCAATATTGTAAAATTAGACATAGAAATATAGTACTAGAAAGGACCTCCTGGGTCTTCAAGACCAGTCCCCTGCTATTCCAGGCAACCCCATCATATAATCCTGTTCATACAGTTATCAAGCTCCATTTTAAAACTAGTTAGGCTCTTTGCCCTCACTATTCCTATTGGGACGCTGTTCCAGAACCATGCTCCTCCGATGGTTAGAACCCTCTTCTAATTTCCAGCCTAAATTTATTCATGGGCTGCTTATACCTTCTTGCTCTTGTGCCAACCCACCTGGCATACCAGGTACCAGCTAATGCCAAGACCCAGGGCCTCACTGAACACTGACAAATGCATAGCTGCAAACTAGTCTGGCTTACTGGTGGGTTAGTATAGTTAAAACAGATATTAGTGTTATAATAATGTGTTTAATGTTAAGACTTTATAAAATGCTTGTAGGATGCTGCACATATTAATCCTACTTATAATATCTGTATCCCATGGTATAAAGTTATATTGAGTGTTTGGATTGTAAACCTCTAATTGTGTAAGTCACCAAACAAGAAATGCATTACTGTAAAGTGCTCGTCCTGCACACAAGATGGCCTATTGAAGGTAAACAAGGCACTCTGTAGCATAAAAGGACAGAGACCTTGTTGATTGCATTCCTAACTACCTCCAGGAAGGGGAAACCTATTCATGAACTCATCCCATCAGCTTAGATTCTGGGTTGAGGGAAGATAAAAATTCTTGACAAAGAGAAACCAGGGTCTTTATGCTGTTTTGACACTGAAGGGCAAGGCTTCGTAAACATAAGCAAGAGATCCCAGTGCTGTTTTGCATGGGTCAGCCCTAAAGGACATATATAACTGCTTATTACAGAAGCTTACATTACCTTTTGAAATCTAAGACTGTAACTCATTTGTGTCTATATTTCCTATTTTAACCTTGTAAATAACTTATTTCTTTTCTTAGTTAATCAATTTTTAGTTAGTTTATTATAGGATTGGCTACAGGTGTTGTCTTGGGTTAGAGATGTGAATACATTTGACCTGGGTAAGTGACTTGTTCTTTGAGACTGGGAGTAACCTGAATATTATTGTGATTTTTGGTGTAAGGTAACCACCTACCACATAGTCCAGCTTGCTTGGATAGACAGACTAGAATGCTCAAGGGGACTGTCTGTGACTACATGGTAAGACTGTTATAGAGCTTTAGGAGTTCACACTTGCTACTGGGTTGCTAAAAACTAATTATACATATTACATTACATATAGCCAGTTTGGGATTTCCGCCCTGCTTTTTGACAGTCTGCCTTGAGGCTGGCACTCAAAGTAGTGACACACTCCAGAGAGCACAACACCAACATTGCCTTTTAAGTTAAATAGCTCTTCTACCTCCCTGGTGTTTATCCCTCCAATGTATTTATAAAGAGCAATTATATCCCTTCTCAGCCTTCGTTTTGTTCGGCAAAACAAGCCAAGCTCTTTCAGTCTCTGCTTGTAAGATAAGGAGCCCATTCCTCCATCATCCTAGAAGCCCTTTTTGGCACCTGTTCCAGTTTGAACCTACCTTCCTTGAATACGAATGAATCAGAATAGCACCCAGTATTCCAGAAGAGGTTTTACCAGTATAGCTGGCCAAAACTCAGGGTTTTGGTTTGCCAGAAGATGAAGTATTCCTGAATTTGCTGTTGTTCCAATTCGGAACAAAAGCAAATTTACAGAAATTTCTTAGTGCACCAGAGATCCTCGAAAATGTTGTTTCTCAAAATCTGAAATATAGTGTTCCTGAAATATGTGAAATTGACATTCTTGTTGGTTTCACAGCTGCAATTCATGCCAGGAGACTATCAATTTCACATAGTTGCTCTACCAGCAGGAAGCCTGCCAGCAACAGGAGCCACAGCTCCCGCCAGGGCTCTCAGGTTGCTAGGCTCCCCTCTGAGCTGAGACTCTTGGGGCTTGCTCCAGGGCTCTTTCATGGAACTGGGAGTCTGGAAGTACTGGAAACACTTATGGGGCAGCCCTGCCATGTAGTGTGTCCCAGGATGAGGACCTCAGGGCTTCCACACTCACAGGACAGCTGGCTCCCCGGGCTGCCTACTTGGAAGTAGGTAAGAACCTTAGAAGCCCTGAAAAGCCCCCTTGAGCAGGGAGCTCAGCTGCCCTGAGAACCCCAGAACCAGTGGGTGCTCTATGAATTGGTAGGCACCTTGCAGCAGAGCAAGGAGACTAACAGTCCCAAGAGACCCAGTTTCAGCTGCCATTCTGGGTCTGGAAAGCTCCATGCAGGGCTCCAGAGCCTGGCAGACTCTCTGCTACTGGACTGTCAGGCCTAGAACACCAGCAGGTTACCAATGGAAATCTGCCTCTGTTTTGGCAAAAGTTAAGTTAAATCTGCAATCGATTTGGCAATACATTTCACTTGAGCAAATCGGCAATTTCTGATTAAACGAAGTTTCATCTGAAAATTTCCAACCAGTTCTACTTACCAGTGCCTTGTACAATGGCATTAATACTTCCCTATTTCTACTCACCTGATACATACTAGGATTGCATTTGCTGTAATCACAGCCACATCACACTGAGAACTCAGTCATACACCAGTGATAAGCTAGATCTTAGATTTTCCTTCCAAGCTTACCACTATATAATAAAAAGACAACTTTAAATTCCTACCCCAACAAATACTGAAACCTGTGTGTTAGAAATACTTTTTTGACTCAGATAAGAATCATGATTCCTCTTATGAGCGGAATGGTCCAAAGCAAACAAATGTCTGGATTTTCAGAAGCAAATACACCTGGGCTGCATATGTGTGACTCAATGTGTATATAGCTTGGGATAAAAAGTCCCCAAAGGCAGATACTATTGCCTAGGACTAGCAGAAAAAAACCCACCTTTTTACCAGATTCTGTGTAGATATGGATATATTCAATCTGTAAAGCCAAACAAAGGTATGAGGAAACACATCTGTCTTTTGGAATGAAATACTGCTTAGTAGGGTAAGGTTCAATTTTAAATGGAGATGGTCTTCTTCTGGCTCTGTAGGCTATACTAATGCTTTATATCACTCAAACGGAAACTATTTGCTTGGATAGACCCCTAAATGGAACAAATAAGTAGTGAGATTTCCTTAACTCTAAGGTTTCAGAGTAGCAGCCTTGTTAGTCTGTATTCGCAAAAAGAAAAGGAGTACTAGTGGCACCTTAGAGACTAACCAATTTATTTGAGCATACAGTGAGGAGACTTATATACACACAGAACATGAAAAAATGGGTGTTATCATACACACAGTAAGGAGAGTGATAACTTAAGATGAGCTATTACCAGCAGGAGAGCGGGGGAGAGGGGTCGGGGGAGAAAACCTTTTGTAGTGATAATCAAGGTGGGCCATTTCCAGCAGTTTTTTTCATGTTCTGTGTGTATATAAATCTCCTCACTGTATTTTCCACTGAATGCATCCGATGAAGTGAGCTGTAGCTCACGAAAGCTTATGCTCAAATAAATTGGTTAGTCTCTAAGGTGCCACTAGTACTCCTTTTCTTTTTTCCTTAACTCTAAGGTATGCTTGAGGTAAACATTCAGGGGCCTCTCAAAGTCAATACAATGGTTTCTTTTCCTCTGTATTCTTAGGATTGGAACAGAATTCTTATTTCAAGTGATAAGACAAGAGAGAGAATTAGCCTTTGTCCCCTTGATTAAAAAAAAATAAAAATAAAGTAGGAGTCCCACAAGACAGAGCCTTCCATTTATTCTACACATATCAGAGAACAAAGAGTCATCAAAACTAGAGCTTTCAGAGTGTGAAAATGAACAGGAACTTCCCTCAGAAACATCATGACAATAAAAGACCTCCCTTTCTGCCAAGATGAAATCATAGAATCATATCAGACTAGTGCGTCTCTCAGTACCACATCCTTTAGAGAAAGATGCAAGAAATCCCATATTGGACAGTCACAGAATAAACTGCTCACAGGCAAACTTCTATCCTAATATCCATCAATTCACTGTTGGCTTGTACCTCCAATTTCTTGTTCAGTCTCTTCTAAATATAACTTTCAATATTCGCATTCCATAAAAATGACACTCTTTATTAATCCTACTAAACTCCTGGTCTCTATAAAATTTTGAGGCAATGAGTACCAACAGGGCAATTATGCAATTTAAGTATTTATTTTTATCTAGTTTAAATCTGATGCCATTCCATTTCATTGGAGGTTCCCTCCTTCTTGCATTATTAGAAAAGGTACACAGGAGTGCCCCATTCACCTTCTCTATACCATTCATTATTTTTGTGTGTCTGTCATGCCATACCTCTATACCAGATGCTCTCAAAGTTGGGGTGTGCCCTTCCTGGGGGGTGCAGAATATATTCGTGCAGGAGGGGCCGGAAAAGCTTTAGGAAAAAAAACTTACTGCCCACATTCAGAGCTCAGCGGCTGGACAGTAGCGGCTCCTGGCTGGGTGCCCAGCTCGGAAGGCAGCGCCACCACCACCAGCAGAGAAGTAACAGTTGCCTTCAGAGCTGGGTGCCCGACGAGCAGCCGCTGCTCTCCACTCTGCCTTCAGAGCTGAGCAGTCAGAGACTGGTGGCTGCTCGCCAAGTGTTCAAAGGGGGGGGGGCTAAACTACTACAGACACAAAGAAAGGGAGCATGATCAAATAAGCTTGAGAACCACTACTCTACACTAAATAGTCCCAATCTTTTCATATTCTTTTCATTCAGAAGTTCCATGTCTTCCAATATTTCTGGAATCCACCTCTGAAGTCCTTCCATTTCTGCTTTAAACCTTTTTGAGATAGGGTGACTAGAACTGAACACTGTTTCAGGTGAGAGTGTGACCAAGTTATATAATAATATTTTCAGTCTTACTTCTGATACTGTTATTTATACATAAGTCTACGTTTTAGTCATGGGTATTTTTAGTAAAAGTCAAGGACAGGTAACAGGCAGTAAACAAAAAAAATCACAGCCCGTGACCTGTCCAAGACTTTTACTTAAAAATACCTGTGACTAAAACTTGGGCAGGGGGGCTGTGGGAGGAGGGAGCAGTCTTGGGGTGCCGCAGGTACTGGCGGAAGTGGCCCAGGACCCCTGCTGGTGCTGTGGGGGGGAGGGGGGTTGGCAGGGCTGGCAGGGGCTCCCTACCTGGCTCCGCATCTCTGTGGCTCCTAGGCGGTGGAGGGGCACAAGCGCCAGCTGCCACAGCTCCCACTGGCTGGGAACCACAGCCAATGGGAGCTGAGGGGTGGGGCCTGCGGGCGTGGGCAGCGTGGAGCCTCCCTCCCCCTCCACCACCTAGGAGCTGCAGGTCATGCCAGTGGGAGCCCCTCACCCTGAGGTAAGAGCCGCCCACACCCCCCAACCCCTTGCCCCTACCCCCTCCCACATACCCAAACTGCTGCTGCTGGCCCAAGGGCTGCCCGGCTCAGGCAGCCTTTGAGCCAGCACCAGCTGCTGCAGAAGTCACAGAGGTCATGGAAAGTCATGGAATCTGTGACTACTGTGACCTCCATAACAGACTCGCAGCCTTATTTGTAGATCCTGATATCAGGTATGCTTTTTTGACCATTGCTTCACATTAAGCAGAGTTTTTCACTAAGCTGTTCACAAGTTTTTTCCTCCAGTGGCTATAGTGATTTTAGAAGCCATTAATAGGCTCAGTAGTTCAGACTACGTGTCGTGCTTTGTATTTGTCAACAATGACTTTCATTTACCATAATACTTCCAATTCACTTAAGCTTTCTTAAGTCCCTCTTTAGTTCCTCAGTATTTTTATTTGCAATTAAACGAAATAACTTTATATCATCTGCAAATTTTGCCACCTCTCTATTTACCTTTCTCAGATCAATTATTAATATATTGCACACAAATAGAGTAGGTTAATTGAAGGTTATTTAGGTTGCCAAAGTCAAGCCTTCAGAAATTACGAAATGCCAGATTAAAGGTTGCTCATGCAAACTTGTGTGTCCATCCACAACACGGAACGAAGCAGAGGTTCTGTGCGAAAAAATAGTATGATCATGTAATTAAAGACTTTATCATGACGCATATACATAAAGTACGGAATTAAGGTTACACAGACGATCTTAAATCCAGCATTTCCTAATTTTTGAGTTCTTGTTTTTGCAATGTGAAGAATATCTTTATTATAGGATTCTTTTAATGTAATTTCTTATTACTTTGTTTTAAAAGAAAGAGGTAAAAACAAAATTAAGTACAACTATAACAACCCCTAAGCCCCCAATCATGTACCATCATCAGGATTCAAACTGTGTATTTTCAGCTCAGCAGTACACACTTCTACCACTGGAGCTACAGGATATTAGCTGTCAGCAGGCAAAGGCTGGAAGGAGAGATGATGGGACAGTAGGGCCATATGTCAGGGGGATTGTGGTCCAGGTGGGAGAACCCAGTCCAGCTTTCTCCCTCTACTATTACAGATGCTCCAGCAGCTCCCATGTGTTCCCTGTACAGTATGTGACACTGTTGCTGCTTTGGAAGGGTGAAGGCTGGACTCTTGTTCATGTTCAATTATTTTTGTATGCTGCCAAAATTTTCCTGAGTAATGAAAGTGAGAGAAGGGAAAAGGTAGTTTTAAGAAGATTATAACTCAGCCAAGCCTGAATGCAATTTCCTGGGACAAATGAAAGACACAACTTAACCCCAGAGCTTTGTCTCTAACAAATTTCAATAGCCTGCTTCTAAAAAAAGTTTACTAGAATCGTTTATAATGGAGAGTATTAAGACCTAAATCGTTCACTACCAGCTCCCCCTATCATTAAAGAATACAAGTCCTACTACAAAGCTTTGAGGTACTGTTTGTTTTTAAGCCATGATAGTACTTTATTTCTTACCCCATGTAGTTTGCTTATACATTCTCCAAATGTAGTAGTACATGAAGATGGCAGAATACTTAAGTGACTGCAGCAGCACAATGGTTACCTGATTCAAATAAAACCTCTTTTGGGTATATTTCTAATGGGATTGATTTGATATTAAAAAAGAGAAGAATTGACATTTTATGGGTAAGAAAGAGAGATCATTATACCTTTAAGAAATGCAGAAACAAAACCTTACTACAGAGTGCTAAAAAATTGACAAAGGAATTTTACCAGCTGGGAGGAAAGGTTATTGACTATGTAATCAAGAGATCTGGGTGTTGCCGAATAGAGCAAATGTGCAGCAGAGAAAAGCTCTAAGGCAAGCATACTCCCAAAGAAATAAGAAAATACTTTAGATATGTTGGTCAAAATAGCTAACCAGATGTTAGGATGCACAAGGAATGGGATAAGATTATAATGATTTAACATAAATCAATAGTATGGCTTCCTTTGGAATACTGTACATAGCTCTGATCCCCTCATCTCAAAAAGGATATTTCAGAACTAAAAGGGGGAGGTCAAAAAAGAGCAATGAAAATGATCAAAGGCCTGGAAAATCTCTTATATTAAAAAAATAATGAATGGCATAAAGGAGGTAGATTGGGAACTTCCACTCTACCTTTCCTATAAAACAAGAACAAGGGGAGTTTCAATAACATTTAAAGGTGTAAAATTCAAAACCAATAAAAGGAAGTATTTTTTCACATATGTAAACAAACTGAGGAGCTTGTTACCGCAGGAAGTTGCTGAAACCAGGAATTTAACAAAATTCAGAGAGGGACTGAATAATTAAATGAATATGAAGAATATCCAGAGTCGTCATTATTAACAAACAAATATCAACAAATTTTAGAATGGATGTTAAACCTTGTGCTGATGGGCTTATGTCAATTTCTAACTATTAGAGATCAGAGATAAAACCTATATGGAGCAGATTATCCCACATCTTCCTACGGCAGATTTCTTACACCTTCCGCTAAAGGATTTGGTACTAATCACTGTCAGAGACAGGACAACTGGACTGGACAAACCTTGAGTTTGATCCAGTATAGAGTCATTCTCACTCTTTCTCTGGCCCAATTAATAATTATTTTATACAAAGTGGAATGGCTTCAACAAGGGAGATTCAGAGAAACCTACATCACAACATTCCATAGTCCAATGGTTAAGTCACTCACCTAAGAAGCAAGGGACACCTGTTCAAATCTCTTCTCATCACACTGAGGGGGGAATTGACCCACATCATGGGTAAGTTCCCTTAACACTGGGCTAAATGTTCTCCCCCAGCTATTTTGTGTGGAGCCAGGTGTGCTGGGAGTATACCTACAGGATTTGGCCCCACAAAAAAGCTGAGCAAGGGAACACCTACCTTCACCCGGTTTGAGGTTTGCACTGGGCTTAGGCATGAAATAAACGCCCAGATGCCTCACTGAGACAGCAGTGCACATGCCCAAAAGCAGATACAAATAATAAACGGTCATATTTTTGCTATAAGAGAAAAGACTCTGTTATTCCTGAAAATAGACAGTCACTCATAACTGAAAATACTACATGATTCCATCCTTTCTGAAGAGAGGAAGAGGCTATTCAAGGTGGGAAGGAGGTATGCTATCTTGGTTAAGAGTCAAATGGACCCAGAACTTCAAGAGTCTGGTCTTTAATGAGAAAAATAATGCTTATTTGTGTGTTAAAACAAGAGTTCATGGAGGGCCACAAGGGACCAAAAAATACTTTCTTGGCCTTGATGATCCAACTGAGCCAACTTAAAAAATATCTGGTCCTTTGATAATCAGACAAACTATCCCCAGAGCTTGTCTACATAAACACTTAGTTTAAGAGTTAATGCATCTCAGCAGGGTCCTTGCAGACAAGTTAGTTTGCAGAAGGCTAGTATGGGGTCAATTCACACCCCAGTTTGCTGTGAACTAAGAGTTCATGTAGACAAGACATCAGTCTCTGAAGGGATGTGTATCAGGAAGACATCCAATAAATTAACAAATGGAAAATTTATGCAGAAAAAAAATCATGCAAATCTTATTAGGGTGTTGAATAGTCTCCAAAGTAATGTGGTGAAAGCCCTATTACAGCTGGTTACACCCACCCAAGAAATGTATCTACACCCCTGCGTGAACGCATGCCCAAACACACGCATACACACACACTGCAGGGAACGATCTTGTATCGGCAGGCAGATGAACTGCAACGTCTGCCTCCAACTTCAAGATTCTATTAATTCTATTAATGCAAGACAATCACTGCTCTCTGGCCTGATATAGTTTTCCTGGGAACTGTAAAACCATCTTGAATTCAACAGTCTCCCCTTTCTAGTGAACAATGAATATGTCAATGAAAGCAGACTTGCAGCACTATCTTACAACATAAAAATCTGACCTATCCTCAGAAGCTAAATGTAGATTGCTGCCTTCCAAATATTAGAACTAAGGGACCAATTTCCAAACTTCTAGGCACCTTTTTCCATACTAAGGGATCTTGATGCTGAAATAAACAAAATAAGTACATATGCCCCCAAAATGGATATTTTCAAAAATCAAGCCCAGAAACTTTAACAAAACACATTTGGTATGCTGCCATAGCACTAGGAAAATAAGCATTAAGATCTGAAATAGACACAATACATTTAAATAGTTCACAATACATGAAACTATCAATTTTGAAATGGACTCTCCCTCAGACCTATGGGTCTTTGTTAATACAGAAGTTGAGAGAATGCTTGACATTCAAGTTGGGAAGGAATATTTTCCCTGCAAGGACCAAAACATGAGGACAAGGACAAGGCACATTAGTTCACATGAAAAAGATAACTTTTTAGGTAAAATCTTCTGATGACAAGTAAGATCTTGTAATTATGGAAGATTTGGTTCTATATAAAACAACATGCAGAAGAAACAGGAACTGAAAGGTAACGCTGACATACCTTCCTTTTTAATGGGTTTCAGAGTAACAGCCGTGTTAGTCTGTATTCGCAAAAAGAAAAGGAGTACTTGTGGCACCTTAGAGACTAACCAATTTATTTGAGCATAAGCTTTCGTAAGCTAAAGCTTATGCTCAAATAAATTGGTTAGTCTCTAAGGTGCCACAAGTCCTCCTTTTCTTTCTTCCTTTTTAATGAGATTCGGGACATGCTTCAAGACATGTGACTGCAACTAACTGCGCTTTTTCTTTTTTAATGTTTCCCAGTCAATGTGACGGCACATGATTCCAACAGCGAGGAATTTCAGAAGCAATTTGATGAACAGGAATGTGACGCTGTTTAATACCTACCAGGATTTAATTTTGTGATTCTGTTTGAAATTGCTTTTCCTTTTAGAGATAGAAACACATAGTTATCCAACATTTAAACAGTTTCTAAAGTCTTAACTATAACAATATTTGACAGTTTTTCTCCATTCTCCACATGTTGAGTTTACACATAAACCCAAAACACCTGGGTGTTCCACACACTGTGCTGTAAAGTTATTTTTGGATTCTTAATGGGAATTTCCATTGAACCTTACCACTTTTATACTTGATGGATGAATAAAGCAGCAGAAGGAACTGTTATTTTATTAGGGTTTTTTTAAATTCATTTACAGCAAACGATAACTTCTGCTGGTTGTTAAGTAGTAGTAAGTGTAATATGCATGTTTTTGTTCAAATAAGCTATTTTTGATGTTAGGACTTTCTTTTAAGATAGTAAAAAAAAATTCACCAAAAATATTTTCACAATTCAAATTCTGAGATAATGCTTCTGAAAGAGGATATGCTGATCATTGCAACTAAAATCATAACTCCATTACATTCCTAACTTCTTAACTGTATTCATATCTTATTTTAAGTACCTGGACATAGCATCTGGAAAGTAACTGAGGACCATGGGTTTGAAAGCTGACATTTGTTCACATTCATTCAGCTTTATGTCCCAGTAGTGGTTATTAGTTGATGCCACCAGTACCCATAACAGATTCTGGATTATCCTCATAGCAAAATGGTATGTTTCAGAAACCAGCAGCATCAACTAGTAACCACTACTGGGACATAAAGCTGAATGAACGCATACTCTTTGTTTGCATGTTAAATCTTCAGAGTAACCATCATAATTTAAGGTTTTTAAGGCCTGGCTTGACAAAGCCTTGGCTGGGATGATTTAGTTGGTGTTGATCCTGCTTTGAGCACAGGATTGGATTGGACTAGATGACCTCCTGAAGTCTCTTCCAACCCTAATATTCTATGATTCTATGAATAATAAGGTTAGAACCCTTAACTCAACATTTTACAAACAAATGTCAGCTTTCAAACCAATGGTCCAGATACTTTCCAGATGGTCTCCTTGAGATTAAATATTTTTCATGGTCAGGCGATAGTCTCCATTCAATATTTCACAAAGACTGCTTTATGAGTTATTATTTGTTGTCAATTAGATGCCACTTAAAAACCTAATTACTGAAAAACATCAAAAGTATAGATAGGTCAAATCTCTTTCTTAATTAATTCTATCCTCTAAGGCTATCTAACTACCTATCTCAGGGTTTGACAGTGCACTTAAACTCCCTATTAAATATGACCTTGATTCTGAAAACTCTTCTGGACAAGCAGGCCCTAACTCACCAGAGTCCCACTAAAGGCAATGTGTGTATATAAAGCCCTCACTTGAGCAGGGAAACTACTTCTCTGCATTGCTGCACAGACTCAAGCTCAAAATGTATGTATTTTTTCATATGTTATTAAAGCTGAATTTGCCATAATAAAAAAGAACCTCGCAGACATTTCAATACAAATGAATGTGAAATATGATGTACAGCACAACCAGACCATCATGCTTATCCTTTCTTGGTTTACATAATCCAATCTGATTATTTATCATAATCGTGACTGTTTAATTATATTCCCCTTCAGAATAAAGTGTGAGTGGTCTTTTATATTCTGTTAGCCTTCCTCAGTAAATTTACACCATATATTTAATTATACTTTATTATACTTTGCAAAAATACAGGTTCTAAATAAATTTTCTATTTAATCCAGATTTTCTCCTGCATGCCAAATTCATTAGAGTTTACTATTATATGTATTACAGTAATGCTTAAAGGGCTCAACTGAGAACAAGGTCTGTGACACTTCCCGGGGGGTATCCAGGGTTGTGAGGCACCTCAGTGCCATCTGCCCTTAGTGAGAGGAAGCCTTGTCTGTGCCTGCCGTGGGTCCGCTCTCTGATTTCATGAGCCACGGGAAATACAAGCAACTCCCCTCTGTGTCTACACAGACCCTGCTCTCTCTCCACCAGTTAGCGACAGGTGTACTCCAGCCCCGGTCAGGCTTGACAAAGCCCTGGCTAGGCTTGACAAAGCCCTGGCTGGGATGATTTAATTGGGGATTGGTCCTGCTTCGAGCAGGGGGTTGGACTAGATGACCTCCTGAGGTCTCTTCCAACCCTGATATTCTATGATTCTATGAGCCCCACCACCTCTAAGCGTCTCCCTGTAGTGTCCAGAACCTGTTCCACTCCCAGTATTCAAGGATTCACTGCTTCCAAAGCAGTACCCCCCAGCTTATCAGTTTCACCTCAGATCACCATTCTCTTGCAATTTCCCTTTCTTGGGCTTCTGCTACCTTCTTTCATTCCTCTGTTTCCAAGCTTTTGCATGTCTGCTAACATCTCCGTTTCCTGGTGTTTCTTTGCTTCCAGCTCCTTTTCTCAGGCTCTCATCTCTATTTCCAGCTTTTGGATCTCTACTCTGGCCAGTTCTAACTGCATGGGTCTCTCTCTGGAACATGTGCCAGGCTGGTTTCCTAAGCCCACCACACCTGTTCCCTTGACTTCAGGTACCTTTGATGGATCAGTCAGTTATCCCTGATGCTCATCATATTCCATGAGTAAAGCTCTTAACTCCTCTGCATTTTTTACTGTTGTTTCCAAGCCATGGTCAGCACACAGTTTTTCCAGCTGCAGTTTGGTATGTTTAGCATATGTCTCCAGGTTACTCATTTTGTCCATTCTTTGTTCTTCTCCCCTTATCCAAAATAAACGAATGGAAAATAACAAAGCATAACCTTTTTCTATATTCGTTTCCAACCTTCTTACTTTTGAATCTCCTAGTATTATATGATCTGGTATATCTGTTCCTGGAGCGTGAGCTTTGGTTAACTAGCAAACAGGGTATAGATCCTTCCGGCTACGTGACTGTGATGCTTCCCCGTACCCAGCGCTTTGAGACACCTCACTACCACCTGCCCTTAATGTGAGGAAGCCTTGTCTGTGCCAGCTGTGGGTCAGCTCCCCGACTCCACCAGCCACGGGCAACACAAGCACTACCCTCTAGGTCTACGCTCCCATCCCTGAGACCTCAGAGCATCTCCTTGGAGTGGTCTAGCCCCTGTTCCACTGGAAACTCCCAGTATGCACAGATTTGCTGCTTCCAAAGAAGCAGTACACCCCAGCTTAGTAGTTTAACCTCAGATAACCGCTCCATGTTTATACTGAAAACAAGTAAAAGTTCAACAAAGCAGAGAGACTCAAGTGATAGCAAGTATCATAGAATCATAGAATATCAGGGTTGGAAGGGACCTCTGGAGGTCATCTAGTCCAACCCCCTGCTCAAAAGCAGGACCCATACCCAATTAAATCATCCCAGCCAGGGCTTTGTCAAGCCTGACCTTAAAAACTTCTAAGGAAGGGGATTCCACCACCTCCCTAGGCAACGCATTCCAGTGTTTCACCACCCTCCTAGTGAAAAAGTTTTTCCTAATATCCAACCTGAACCTCCCCTACTGCAACTTGAGACCATTACTCCTTGTCCTGTCCTCTTCCACCACTGAGAATAGTCTAGAACCATCCTCTCTGGAACCACCTCTCAGGTAGTTGAAAGCAGCTATCAAATCCCCCCTCACTCTTCTCTTCTGCAGACTAAACAATCCCAGTTCCCTCAGCCTCTCCTCATAAGTCATGTGTTCCAGACCCCTAATCATTTTTGTTGCCCTTCGCTGGACTCTCTCCAATTTATCCACATCCTTCTTGTAGTGTGGGGCCCAAAACTGGACACAGTACTCCAGATGAGGCCTCACCAATGTCGAATAGAGGGGGACGATCACGTCCCTCGATCTGCTCGCTATGCCCCTACTTATACATCCCAAAATGCCATTCGCCTTCTTGGCAACAAGGGCACACTGCTGGCTCATATCCAGCTTCTCGTCCACTGTCACCCCTAGGTCCTTTTCTGCAGAACTGCTGCCTAGCCATTCGGTCCCTAGTCTGTAGCTGTGCATTGGGTTCTTCCGTCCTAAGTGCAGGACCCTGCACTTATCCTTATTGAACCTCATCAGATTTCTTTTGGCCCAATCCTCCAATTTGTCTAGGTCCCCCTGTATCCTATCCCTGCCCTCCAGCGTATCTACCACTCCTCCCAGTTTAGTATCATCCGCAAATTTGCTGAGAGTGCAATCCACACCATCCTCCAGATCATTTATGAAGATATGGAACAAAACCGGCCCCAGGACCGACCCCTAGGGCACTCCACTTGACACCAGCTGCCAACTAGACATGGAGCCATTGATCACTACCCGTTGAGCCCGACAATCTAGCCAACTTTCGACCCACCTTATGGTGCATTCATCCAGCCCATACTTCCTTAACTTGCTGACAAGAATACTGTGGGAGACCATGTCAAAAGCTTTGCTAAAGTCAAGATACAATACATCCACTGCTTTCCCTTCATCCACAGAACCAGTAATCTCATCATAGAAGGCGATTAGATTAGTCAGGCATGACCTTCCCTTGGTGAATCCATGCTGACTGTTCCTGATCACTTTCCTCTCATGCAAGTGCTTCAGGATTGATTCTTTGAGGACCTGCTCCATGATTTTTCCGGGGACTGAAGTGAGGCTGACTGGCCTGTAGTTCCCAGGATCCTCCTTCTTCCCTTTTTTAAAGATTGGCACTACATTAACCTTTTTCCAGTCATCCGGGACTTCCCCCGTTCGCCACGAGTTTTCAAAGATAATGGCCAATGGCTCTGCAATCACAGCTGCCAGTTCCTTTAGCACTCTCGGATGCAACTCATCCGGCCCCATGGACTTGTGCACGTCCAGTTTTTCTAAATAGTCCCTAACCACCTCTTTCTCCAAAGAGGGCTGGCCATCTATCCCCCATGTTGTGATGCCCAGCACAGCAGTCTGGGAGCTGACCTTGTTCGTGACGACAGAGGCAAAAAAAGCATTGAGTACATTAGCTTTTTCCACATCCTCCATCACTAGGTTGCCTCCCTCATTCATTAAGGGGCCCACACTTTCCTTGGCTTTCTTCTTGTTGCCAACATACAACAAGTAGAAGATTTGGAAACAAATGGTTACATGTAAAATGCACTATAGAACCTAGACTTACTTAGATATTTTCAGTAATGAATCAGTAGCTGGTTAAAAGATAGGAAACAAACGGTAGGAATAAATGGTCAGTTTTCACAATGGAGAGAGGTAAACAGCAGAGCCCCACAACAATATGTACTGGGACCTGTGCTGTTCAACATATTCATGAATGATCTGGAAAAGGGAGTGAACAATCAAGTGACAAAGTTCACAGATGATACAGAATTATTCAGGATAGTTAAGTCCAAAGCTGACTGCAAAGAGTTAACAAAACTGGGTGATTAGGAAACAAAATAGCACATGAAATTCAATATGGATAAGTACAAAGTAATGCACACTGGGGGAAAAAAATCTCAACTACACACATATAATGATTGGTCCTAAATTAGGGGTTCCTACTCAAGAAAGGTCTTAGAGCTACCATGGATAATTCTCTGAAAACTTCCACTCCATGCACAGCAGTGGTCAAAAAGGCTAACAGAATATTAGGAAGCATTAGGAAAGGGATAGAAAATAAAACAGAAAACACCTAATGCAGGGGTGGCCACCAGTGACTCCGGAGCCACATGCAGCTCTTCAGAACTTAATAAAAGAGGAAGGATCACGAAGTGCAGTACTTCATCTATAGTCACAAGTCTCTCAAAGTGGATATTGTTCATTGCCATATGTTTTGGGGACTGAGGTGAATGTTGAAGCCAGCCAAAACTGATTTTGGAAAACAAGTGGACAGTGGTTAGATTCTTTGGCTCTAAAGTGGGAGAGCTTTTGGGAGAACAAAGGAAACCTGTTCTTTTCTTTGATACCCCATCCTGGCAGATGAACATTTCCGTGGTCATAAGACATGCCTATTCTTCTGGAACACTGAAAGATAAACATGCTGGTAGGAGATGGCAGAGACAAATAACTTTCCAGCTTGCTTAACCATATTGTTTACCATACTAAGGTATCTGCAATACCATCATGTCCAGCTACATTTAGAATAGTCAATAGTTGTGGTATTTCAGTTATGACAGTGTGGCACCTGTAAATGTTTTTTTTTTCAGTTGACCCAGCATGTTTATGTGTGTGTACACAGCAGTATTCTGCATATACAATGTAGATTTATATATTTGTATATGCACTTTTGAAAGTCTCAGCTTGTCACACCTCACTTTGAAGGACATCTTGATATGAATACATCCATTGATAATACCGTGGACAGGGCATCTATTATGTGATACTGTAATAAGCCAGTGGCTCACAATTCGCTTGTAACTCAGAAGTTCAGCAGTGTAAACTGTATACTCAATTTACAAGGCACTCTCTCTGTCTCTGTGTGTGGCCTGCCATACAGAGTTCCTTCAGCCGCTGACATTTAATTTCTTTATTGTCAATAAAGTAATGATTAAAAAAAAAACTTCTCTGGTTACAACCTGCCCCAGTTCTCCATAAAAATCACGTGAACTCCCTCCGCCTCCCCCCCATGAAACTAATCTTGTTTCATGAAACAACAGGGTCATCTCACAAAAGAAAACAACTATCTCCCTACAGATTGAAGTCCTGCTAGATTTGAGTAGAGATTAGTGTTAAACCAGAAAAGCATTCATAGGTACCTGTCAAACAAGGTATCCTTTTCACTTGGAAATTAACTATTAGTTTAATAATAGCCAGTCCCTACTTTGTAACTTTTGTAGTTCAGAAGAAGAAATGCCAATTGATTCAGGAGAAAGTAATTATTATCCCCACAGTGTGATCTGACAATTTTTAGTAGTACTAAACAACAAATCAAAATTAAATACGTTCACTATCCACATACCAGTTTAATAACCTTTGTGTTTTCAAAAACTCTGTTGAACAAAATACACAAGAAACACAAGAAAGTAAAATGATGGAAAATTATCCTTGTTTTATACCTGCAGTTGTTTATATTGCTGTCATTTGCTGGGTCTATAACATTCAGTTAATTACTCCAACACAATAAATCATCGTCATCATCATCAAGGCAAATCCCAATGGGAAGGTTCCTTGCAGATCAAGTGCTACATAGATCGATCTCTAGCTAGGTCCTTAAGACAGTCTGGCTGGATGTTCAGTCTAGGTCCATCACTGGCAATCTTATTGCACCAACTAGGCATTTGGTGACCTCATGCTCCCTGAGGGAGTAGTGAAATTTCTTGGGAAACACACTTCATAATTAATTCATCTCCCATCTTAATAACATATATCTGCTGCCTAAACCAAAACAGACTGATGGTGGTGGTGCTATGTTTTGCTACAAGTGTCCTCATTGCTGATCTTGTCTTGGCACTTAATATGGAGCAGCTGACAATGAGGACTGAAAAAGTCAGTCCACAGCTCCTCAGCCTTCCCTAGCCCCAATGTTTCACTGACATATGTTAAAGCTGGTATAACTGTGGACCTGCAGATATGCAGCTTCACAGAAAGCTTGATATCACGACATCTCCACAGAGGCCACTGAAGACCTCCAAACATGGTGGTGGCTGTTGTTATATAAGCATCCACATCTTTCAAACATTGTTCAGCACTTAGCTTTGTCCTGATTGATAACCAAAGCAATGTGCGCTGCATCTTACCCAGT
This sequence comes from Lepidochelys kempii, assembly GCF_965140285.1. Classification (NCBI taxonomy): domain Eukaryota; kingdom Metazoa; phylum Chordata; order Testudines; family Cheloniidae; genus Lepidochelys; species Lepidochelys kempii. The sequence goes on from NC_136382.1 coordinate 65,913,021, forward strand.
CAGATGAGCCATCAGCTGCAGCACTTCACCCAACCGTGCCAAAAAGGCAATGTCATTGGCCTATTCAAAGTCTCAAAGCAAAATGGTGTTCAGCTCGATACCACCAACAGCTGCCTCTTTAATGCTTAACCACCCAACACAATAAATACTACATGATATATTAATTGCTGTCACTATGTCCTTCCTTTGATAAAAGGCCTTTACGACTGGCCAATGTGTTGTGCCTTTTTAAAATTAAACATAGGGAAAACAGGAATTAAACAGTATATGAGATACAGTGCAAAGATCCATAACGCTTTATGATCCTATTGAATTAACATTACCAGACATGCCAGAGATAGTTGCATAGTGGACACTTGGAAAAGTTTTCATTTAGCAGCATGACAATGGCATTTCAGCATTTCTGATCATATATACCTGAAACAAATGATGCCAAAGAATAACTCTATATATGGCCATGCATTTACTAGTGTTGGATTAATCTTAAAATTCAACAGTATTTTTATGTTAGGAGTATGAGAAAAACTCAGGCCATATCTGCCAGTGATGTGCTGCCAAAGTTTTACCCAGGCAGCTCTTCAAAAGTTCACAATGTAAGATATTTTCTCTCCACCTCCCCCCACGAATCCTAAATTGGTATCTTGAAGAGTGGAGTGATGTCAGATTGAGGAATAGGGTTTCAGGCTCTTCAAAGTCTGGGGTGGAGCTGGGTGGGCAAGTTTATGCTGGTCAGAGACCGGGGGCAGGCTGCCCGCAGTTATCTTTTCATTCATGACCTCCAGGCTCAATTACTGCAACACACACCTAAAAATAAAGCCCTCTCCTCACCACAAAGACTCCTGCTGCAAAAAAAAAAAAAATGGAGCCCAGCTGATTTCTTCTTTAACCCCTCGCATTTGGCTTACACTGTTGTCTTCAAGGCTTTGATCAGAAAGGCTGGATCTGTTAATAGGGAACTCACATACAGCTCAAAACAAAATCAAACTTTCTAAAGCACAGTTTTACATTCTGTTCACTTTAGGCAAAGCCCCAGAACAGCAACTCAAATTACTCCTGCCAGGAGCACTTGTGATCAGGGATGCTGGAACAATTTGTATAGTGGGGGTACTGAAACCCTTTGAACCAAACTGTAAACTCTATATATGGTGGAAACCACTTCAAGCCAAGAGGTGCAGCAGCACCCCCAGGACCTATGCTTGTGATCACAGCAAGGAAGGATGGATGTGTGTGGACCACTTGTGGAACCGCTAAACCTCAGCAGACCTGTGGAGAACTAACGCCATGGATTTGGTGGGAAGAGAGGAGCACAAAAGTAACATCCTACTTCTCCCTTTCTCCCCTTCCCTCCACCTTCTGCCAAGTCTCAGTGCAGGTAAAATAAAGGAGCCTGAAATTATCCTATAAAGAATTTAAGTTCTGGGACCAGATCTTCAGCTCTTATAAATTAGCATAGCTCCACTGACTTCAGTAGAGTTACATTGATTTACACCAGCAGATAATTTGGCCCTTTAGGTTGAAATGTTAAAAAGTTAATCTTTTTGAATAGTAACATTTTAATTATGTGGCTGAAGCCCTTCTCAAATGCTAGTTTATAATGTCAGAAAGAGACAGGCAGGCCTCATAAATACTGATGTATCGAGCGATAGTACTTTGATAACCTAAAAAGGAAACTAAAAAAACAAAACAAAACAAAAAAAAACACAGTTGGCAGAAAAATTGAAATGTATTTAAGGGGCTGCCTGATATGACAGATAGTGTCTTTCCTATCTAAAAAGTTTTATATATGCTGCATCTTCACACATTATTGTTCAAAATAAAAATTCATTCCAGAAAGAAAATGAGAAAATGCTATAAACATTTAGAACACATTCCTGAATTTTTTTCCTCTCTCTCTCTGTATGTATATATGGGGGTGGTGGATGCACGCGCATATTCTAAGGCCAATGCTTCTCAAACTGCTAAACTAAATTTGGATTAGGGTCAATTCATCCTTTTGCTGACATGTAACAAATGCAATTGTGCCTGTAGGAAAGCCCATTTAGGCTTAGTAAAATTATAAAATTCATCTATGTTTTAACATACTGAAACAACAGTTTATCTTTGCAATGCAATACAAATTACAGTTTAATTTAGACTAAAAATGTAGTTAATATAGTTTGAATTATCTCCGTTATTCCAGTTTTGGGTTACACTCAACTATGTTTAAAAAAAAATCCTACAGAAAGCTGCCAAGAAGGGAAAAAAAGATACAATTACATTTATTTGAAGTATAAACTTACATACCTTGGCCTCCGAAATGCTAAACCATATTGTTGGCAAGCCAGACCCACAGTGGGAGTATAAACAATGGGCATGAACTTTTCAATGTTAGACGTCAGCACTTTATAGAAAAGCTTTTCATTTCGATCCTGAAGACCCATTAACAGAATGTATCTGTGGAGAATTAAATATAATTAGACAGGTATCCAAGTGAACACTTAAAATAGTTAAAAAATAAAATAGATATGTAGAGAATTAATTAAAGCTCTGTTTGTTCCAGACAAAGTTTCTCTCTGGTCCAGGGTACTTAAATTTAACCGTATCTTAGTAGCACTAATGCTTCAGTTCTAAAGGATAACAAACTTGAGCCAGACAGTAGACAGAAGCTGAAAATGTTGCAAAGGTGACAGTTGACATGCTCAGGAAGGGAGCTAATTCCTGTCAGACATAAAGTGCTACATTTGCATTAAAATAGCAAAATGGGTCCAATTTAAACCTTAATCCATACATGCCAAATGTTGCATTTTGAGTGGGATATCATAAATTTGCTGGAGGGGGTAATTAAAGTTTCATTTTTCTACTCTGGACCACTAAGAAATTTCTCCCAATCCAATGAGAATGTTAGTTTTTCCATACCTGTCTACTAATAGATTTCAATACTGTCACACATACAAAACACCTGATCCTGCAGTCCTCCTTGGCTCCTACTGAATCCCACAAAAGTACTTTATCTCCTTATGAAATCAATGGTAGCTCTGAATTTCAGAGCTTTGAAGAATCAGTTTAAATTAGGATAGCAAAAGGAAAGAATGAGATTCCATATTGAACTCATCTTTCTTTGCTCACCAATTGTAAGAAACACACACAATAAATTAAATTATCACTGTTCCAGGATCCCAACAGAGAACCTTATCTGAAGTGAAGCATAAAAGGGTGATTTAAAGATTGAGGATCAGATCCTCAGCTGGTATAAACTAGTGTAACTCCATAGCTGTAAGCTACACAAGTTTACATCAGCTTAGGATATGACCCAGAGTTTTCAACCTTAACATTGAATTTTTGTGGATTTAACATTGACCTCACTATATTCACTTAGTTTATGTAGAGTGAACTTTTAATTAACTTTTTCTTAGAAAATACTAAAAACAAACTTAGTTTAAATTAAAAACCCAAATGTAAGAAGATATATTTACCTATTTCACAATGAATAAGACATTATTTGTAGTCAAGAACTTTAAAATGCACATTGTGCAAATATTTTTAGATATTAGCTACAGCACACATTTAACTAAAAGAGAAACGGGGGGAGAAAGTGTGTGTTTGTACATTTAAATATTTCCCTTCAAAGTTGTTTTGGCTCATGTAAATATATATTTATGGATATTTTGTTTACAGTGGTGTTTTTTTGTTTTTTAATATCTTAGTAATGCTTTGCATAAAACTTGTCTTCAACAAAACAGCAGCAAAGATTTGACCTTGCTCCTACCTATCCCATTCACCTTAATGAAACACAATCCCCCATCCTTCCCAATTCACTTCAATAAAGTGAATGTCAAAATCCACTTGGGACTACTTAAATGCTAACTTTAAGCACTGAGAATTTCTTCCTGTCCCATAATTGATCAATTGGAGGGGGGAAGCCATTTTAATGAATTATTAAAGTTGATTAGTTAAAACTAAGAGTCAGGAAACTCAAAAACTTAAGCTTTCCGACATCAACATTTTGTACATCCTGTATATTTTATTTCATATATTTACCAGAATAAACCAAAATATATTAAGATTCCTATTTAACAAGAATAGAAAATAGTCCACATGTATAACATTGCTGCATTAACATTGGTAAACAAATCTTAATTTTGTATATTCTAACTTTTGTTGTTGTTGTTGCTATTTTAAAGTATTAACCCTTAACCTGTCCAATGGAAAGAGTGGGCTGGGAGTTCCAACGTAATAAATTCAAGTGATGACATGACTGGGGAAGAAAAGCAATGCTGCTTCTTTTTTGAATTTTTTTTAAATTTTGTAACGTCAAGGGCACTCAGGGCCTCAGATGGGCATTTTTTTATTTTGAAATTGAAATAATTAAATAAAAAACATGAGAGCAATATGAATAGCATCATAATGAAGTGCCATAAATCACCCTTTAAAATACGAATAAACAATTCTATATCAAATATTAAGAAAGTTAATTGTATACATTTATTCCTTTCTCCTACAAGTATTTTCAAAAATACTTATCATATGTGTATTATTAAGTGTCTATACCTACCATCTTTTAACATCCACTGCTCTGTTTGTATTTAGCATATATCATTATACCCTTTTGAATTCCGAACGAGTTTTCTTTACAAAGTAAATCAGCATATTTTTAATTTATATGATTGTCCTACCATCTACTCCAAAATACTGATCCATTCATAATCCTCAACTCTGACTTATATATCAGGTTTACTGAGTTGAATTTTTGGAGATATGTATTTCATTTCCACAGGATCTTGAAAAGTGACAGGTGGAGAATTTGTTATGAATAACCTGGGTTGGTTAATGCCAGAGTGCTCAGGCATGCATGGAAGCTAGACGACTGAACCAGTCTCTGATTCTGAACACTTCCCCATATTTCTTTTTATTACCACTTTCTTTGAAATCAGTTGCTGTTATTTAAAACCCCAAATGATCTTTTCATTCTCCAATCTTATTATTCAGAGGAATCCTGTTTTCCAAATTCTGTAAAGTGATCTTTTGGAGAAGGAATTTAAAACTGCTGGAAGACTTTTGAATTGGGGCACTTTAAACAAAGCAACTGTGTACTACTTGCAACATTTTATAAATATATAATTGTTCCATTTTGGTTTATACCTCAATTTAAATTACAATTTCTGACATTCAATTGGAAAAAAATGCTGTTTTAAGTAGCAGTTTTTATAAGCAAGGTGTCCTAAAGTGCTTACAAAGGTAATAATAGCACAATACCTATAGTGAAACATTACAGATAGTATGTGCTTAGCAACAGCTCAAATGAGCTTTAGATCTTATAACATGCTGATATTTTGAGAAATGCAATTTTGATCAGGATGATGCCTGTATCTAATACAACAGGATTTGAAATATAGCATTAGATTGACTGAATGTTTCACTAAAATTATAATTTACACAACATGGTGAAAAGCAGATACTCTAAAATGCTAACCTGAACTGAGTGCATTTGATTGTACAAAACACACCACCACCACCACCACCCTTGTCACATAAGGGTTTGTGGGGAGGTTTTTTTGCTATCAACTAAAAGAGGACCCAAGTATTTACTACATGGCCCAGACAGAAAACTCAAGAAGAAATAGCTTGTACAGTGCTGTAGGTCTTGTAGCTAAATTACGTTATCAGATTTGTAGAGTGAAATCTTGGTCCCACTGAAGTCTATGGTAAACATTAACATTGGAGCCAAGACCTTGCCTGTGGAATGCATCACTAAATCTCTTGAAAAATGTTACAGTGCATGACTTGTTGCTGCAGGTGTTGCAGAATTAGAGAGAGAATATCAAAATGTCAGACAGAGCAAAATACGCGCCATTTCCTAATAAGGGCCCAAGAAAACAAAGCAGTCTAATAGCATGCAATGGGTGGGATAAAGCCTATAAAAACACATGCATACACATGCAAAGTGTATTTTTCAAGATGCATGGTAATGCCCGGTATGTATCGAAACTGGAATTTAAATTAGCCTGTATGTATTTAACTATACTTATTAGGGGCCAGGTTAAGGAGTCCTGAATAAAGATCACAAGAAAAGGAGGTAGGAAATGAGAACCAAGAATTGGAAAAAGTGAGGCTGCAGGGATTGTGAACTGCCTTTTCAGAGAAAATCATTGTGTTCTGCTCTAATTGAGTCACAATACTCACTTCATTTTCAGAATCTAAGGTTGTCACTTTTTTCCCCTGGCCATAAGACACCTAAGAACTCAAATACTACTTTGTTGTTATGAAGGGAATTTAGCTACAACCGTAATGAGCAGAGTACAAGAACCAATTTATTTTATACAGTTTTGAGACTGACTGTATGGGTTACATTTTCACAGAAGTATATTAATAAATATCAATTACAAAATATTATTCCAAGTAAGACATTCAACAAAACCTCTTCATGCAAAATGACCTGATTGCACTTTTTCTCAAAACTGTTAATGTACTCCTACAACTAAAACATGTAACCAAGGTAACATGAGTCTTCAGAAAAAGAAAACCCAGAAAAGAAACACGAGGGAATCAGGGATACAGAGGAACACCTGGCACTCATTTCACTTGTGAATAGATGAAGGGCAACTAGAAATGTGATAAGAAAAAGAATAAAAGATCAAATTACTATCAGAAGACATAGGAATAGGTTTCAAAATTAAATTACAGAAGAATTATATTTCATCATTAACTTCTTGCCTGATTTCAATGTACCAGATAAAACATACAAACATACTCTGTGCTGTATCACTTACTCAGCATATGAAATTTTGGCCTTTCAAAGCATAGCACTTCAACATTCCAAGTCAGCAGCAAACAGCTTAAACCACAAGAAACAATATTCACATAATTTTGCAGTCACACCACCTTGCGCTGTGAATTCATTACATCTTATATCATAAGCAGGTCAGGCCAGGCCGGTAACAAGATGGGAGTCCTCCAAGGAATGTCTGTGTTAGGTGCTGCCAGATCTGGTGTTGATGAGTTAGCAGACGACTGATAATTCAATAGACATTACACTTCTATTTAAGGTATTTACATGACCCCACACTTAAGAGTATCTCAGTATCTCAAAATCTTTTACATTTTCATCTTCACAGCACCCTTATGAGATGGAAAGTACTTATTACCCCTTTTTATAGATGAGGCACTGAGAGTCTAAGTGACTTGGCCCAAAGTCACAAAGGAAGCCTCTGGCAGAGCAATTGCACCTGGATCTCCAGAGTCACAGGCTAGTGCTCTAACCACTGGACCATTTTTCTCATCCCTTCAGAGTTTAGTCAGTACCATATGAGTGTTTAGAGTATGAGTGAACAGTGAAGAGATGACAACAAAGCATAGAGTCATGTTCCCCACAGCCAAAACCCAGTGCATTGACCCAAGAAGCTTCCAGTCACTAAGACACAAGCAAAGGACTCCAGGAAGTTGATGCCAGGATCACCATTGGAAAAAAAGAAAACTATAACCCAAAATCACCACACTATGGTATCTCAGATCCCAGAGCATTTTGCTTTACTTAAGATTTTACTATGTGGTAACTGTGAGCAAACAACTCAGCCTGTCATTCATTTGCTATGGAAGCCACCATCTTTCTTAAACATAAAATCAAGACCTCCTGACTATGTGAGCTCATTAAAGATATGATGACATTGTATAGGTATGGGCATTAACCATGGTGTCATGGCCAAATTCTAACTTCAGTGCTTATTCACTGCAAACACAAAATTCCCTACAGTTTCAGATGGAAAAGGAATTCTTTATGTCCGATCCTAACCCGTTGTGTAGAGTTATTGTATACTACTGAACAGTTATGTTTCACCTAGAGATGGTTGCACTTCATCTGAAATGCAATGCCTGTGTGTATTCTGTAAAGCCCTCTGTGATTATGGCTATGTAAGCAAAATTATCATTAAGCAACACATATGCTGTATAGTGAGAGAGCATGTAGCTATTCAGCTATAGCTAATCTTAATGACACAAACATTCCATTTCACTTTAGAGACATTTCCAGAGGAAACGGATGAATACTGTAACAAGAAGTCATTAATTATATTATATTATTATTATTAGAGAGACATGGATATATGTGATAGGCAGGGCCACCAGTGTAGGGATGGATGTCTTCTCTTCTGACTGTTATGTAGGAAAGAAAGGATGGGGAGGAGAACGGCCTACCTAAAAGGTATTCAGATACCAGTGATGGGTGTGATATAAGAAGCCACGGAGACTACAATAAGAACACAGAAGCAGCCCAGAACTGGCATTTTGCCAACACTAAACAGAATTTAAATTCAAAAAAGTTTTTAAGTTAATTTCAGACTACAGACTCCACAATGCCTGAGTGGGCTCTAAGCTCCACACAACAAACTTGCCTCACCTCCCTGAAGAATCAATACAGCTGGAAAAAAGCTACAATATTTTATTCTGTCTTGTTAAGCAACAAAATTACATAAGAACAGCCATACTGCATCAGACCAAAAGCCCATCTAGCCCAGCATCCTTATTCTGACAGTGACCAATGCCAGGTGCTTCAGAGGAAATTAACAGAACAGGTAATCAGGCGATCCATCCCCAGTCACCCATTTCCAGCTTCTGGCAAACAGGTTAGGGACACATGACAATATCTGATTCAAATTTTTCATTTTAAGTATGGCTGGTGATGATATATGAGTAGGGTTGGAAGGACTAGGTTTTTGTCCGTAACTGGCAATTTCACAGCCACAAACCAACTTAAAAGTCTTTCCATCAATAACAATCAAAATGTACAGATAGGCAAAGTAAGCAAAATGCTGCTTGAGAAAGCAGAGTGTGATTTAAGGATATTTACTCTACATATTTTGACACATGATGTTGACAATTTGTGCTTTAACAGTTATGAAGCTTTAACTTTTTGAAATCATGGGGAAATAGTTTTACTTTGTGTAATGACCCATCCACTCCCAGTCTTTATTCAAGCCTAAGTTAATTGTATCCAGTTTGCAAATTAATTCCAATTCAGCAGTCTCTCGTTGGAGTCTGTTTTTGAAGTTTTTTTGTTGAAGAATTGCAACTTTTTGGTCTGTAATCGAGTGACTTAAGAGATTAAGTGTTCTCCGACTGGTTTTTGAATGTTATAATTCTTGACGTCTGATTTGTGTCCATTTATTCTTTTACATAGACACTGTCCAGTTTGACCAACGTACATGGCAGAGGTGCATTGCTGGCACAGGATGGCATATGTGTAGGTGAATGAGCCTCTGATAGTGTGGCTGATGTGATTAGGCCCTATGATGGGTTCCCCTGAATAGATATATGGACACAGTTGGCAACGGGCTTTGTTGCAAGGATAGGTTCCTGGGTTAGTGGTTCTGTTGTGTGGTTGCTGGTGAGTATTTGCTTCAGGTTGGGGGGCTGTCTGTAAGCAAGGACTGGCCTGTCTCCCAAGATCTGTAAGAGTATGGGTCGTCCTTCAGGATAGGTTGTAGATCCTTGATGATATATTGGAGAGGTTTTAGTTGGGGGCTGAAGGTGATGGCTAGTGGCGTTCTGTTATTTTCTTTGTTAGGCCTATCCTGTAGTACGTGACTTCTGGGTACTCTTCTGGCTCTGTCAATCCATTTCTTCACTTCAGCAGGTGGGTATTGTAGTTGTAAGAATGCTTGATAGAGATCTTGTAGGTGTTTGCCTCTGTCTGAGGAGTTGGAGCAAATGTGGTTGTATCGTAGAGCTTGGCTGTAGACAATGGATCGTGTGGTGTGGTCTGGATGAAAGCTGGAGGCATGTAGGTAGGAATAGCAGTCAGTAGGTTTCCGGTATAGGGCGGTGTTTATGTGACCATTGCTTATTAGCACCGTAGTGTCCAGGAAGTGGATCTCTTGTGTGGACTGATCCAGGCTGAGGTTGATGGTGGGATGGAAATTGTTGAAATCATGGTGGAATTCCTCAAGGGCTTCTTTTCCATGGGTCCAGATGATGAAGAGGTCATCAATATAGCGCAAGTAGAGTAGGGGCGTTAGGGGACGAGAGCTGAGGAAGCACTGTTCTAAGTCAACCATAAAAAGCTTGGCATACTGTGCGGTCATCCGGGTACCCATAGCACTGCCGCTGATTTGAAGGTATACATTGTCCCCAAATGTGAAACAGTTATGGGTGAGGACAAAGTCACAAAGTTCAGCCACCAGGTTAGCCGTGACATTATCAGGCATACTGTTCCTGACGGCTTGTAGTACATTTTTGTGTGGAATGTTGGTGTAGAGGGCTTCTACATCCATAGTGGCCAGGATGGTGTTTTCAGGAAGATCACCGATGGATTGTAGTTTCCTCAGGAAGTCAGTGGTGTCTCAAAGATAGCTGGGAGTGCTGGTAGTGTAGGGCCTGAGGAGGGAGTCTACATAGCCAGACAATCCTGCTGTCAGGGTGCCAATATTATTATATTATTATAATAGCTATAACATACCATTCATTTTCATATTTATTCACACATTCATTCACACACACACACACACACACACACACACACACACACACACACTCACACAGGTTCTGCAAGGTTGTTATCATAGTTACCAGCCTTACAGTTGCTCATGCCAAGCCATTGGCCAGGTGGCCTGGACATGAGGAGGGAGCAGGGCCTTGTCAGATGCTCATCTGATGCTGCTGGAAGTTGGTTTGCTGAATCAGACCCCAAAGTTCTCACTTTCTAGAGTCCATTTTTATAGGAATTTATTCCTATGCCAGTCTATGGGAATTGCTTCATCATGCTGTTGCTGAATCATTCAGCAGATGGCACATTCCTGACAGCTCCGTGCTGCCAGATGTTATCTTGTTCTTTGGTTCTCCCATCCTTGAGGCTATTGGGTGGATTCCAGTCTGCCCTCCGGGGGTCCTCTGGTTATTTCCACTTGACGCCTTCTTCAGCCGATGGACACTGGATTCTTAGGCTGGCACCTCCCTGATCATTCAGTTATTATCCACACCAAGCATCCATCCACATACATCCTCTATCTCTATTTTAATCACAATAGTTAACAAAGCGAGATTAATACAACAAAAGGGTGGGGAGTCTCTGGGTGCTGTTTCTGTTATTACAGAGTATTGCTTTGAGTCTCTCTCTGTGTGAGTAGTTGTTGTTACAAATAATTGCTTTGAGAACAGACTCTGTCTTAGAATGTATGCTAATGTATGCTAATGCTAACACAATTAGCAGCTTGCAAGTTTCACACAGAGAGGGAGAGAAACAGTATCCAAAACCAAGAGACTTCTTAATTAGTAATACCCTGGAATTTAAACTATGGGGAATCAAACTCATTTGTGATTTTAATACAGAACTTCTTTAATATGATCCAACAGTCCTATTTACAAATGAAAATAAAGCTGTAACAGTTTATATTTTTCTATGTGCTTGATGAAAGTTAGTCTTTAGAGTTCAATTATTTGTTATTTATGCCACTTTCCACGAGCATGCTTAGTCAGTTAACAATGGGAATCATTCTTAATTCTATCATCCAACTACATGAGTATTGAGAAACAATATTTTGTCCTACACGTAAGACTGATTTCAGATTCAAAGGGGTAACTCTGGTAAAATGTTATGGTGGCTTCATGTGGGCACCTCCTTTCAGGTACATGGGCCATTGGTGTGTCCATGCCTATAGAGTGGACCCAATTATTTCTTTAGTGGGGCATTTGTGGTGTGCCAGACCTGACATTTACTTTGAATAAGATGGTTTTCTCTTCAATTTCTTCCCCCTCCCCTTGCACTAACTGAAGTGATCACATAGGTCAGTTTTAGAGATTAATTGATAAATTTTATTTTAACATTGTCCAGCTATGCCAGAAAGAGGGCAGAAGAAACTGGATGTGGTTTAATTAGGCCTCAACTTTATTCCTAAATGTCTTGGAGTAGCCAGCAGATAAAACTGTACAGTGCAGGTAACTCCATAATCATTTACATATACCCAGGAGACTGCTGGCAGCCTCCCCCTTCCCCTGGTCCTCATCCCCAAATCACCACCCCACCCCCTTGAATGATGGTTAAGGGGTACCCATCAGATTGGCTCAAATGCCTACTGTTGCCATCTACCATGCATGGTGGTATAAGAGTGTGGGGCAACCCCAAACCCACTCAGTTCCTTCTCCCGAAAGAGAGGGGAAGATGCGTGGGTTGTGGAACAGATATATGCAACACATCCCGAAGAACAGCATCCACAAATAGGTAGGTAACAGTTTTTTTTCTTCTTCAAGTGATTCCACATGTCCATTCTATGACTCATAAACAAACACGCATGGAGGCAGGCCCAGAGACTACCTGAACAGTGATTGTAAGACAACCTGTCTGAACCTGGCATCTTCTCTGGACAGATGGGAATGGCATAATCAGAAGTGAAAGTGTGGAACAATGACCAAGTCGCTGCTTTACAAATGTATACTATCAACATTTGTGCCAAGCTGCCAAAGTTGCCTGTGCTCTAGTAGAATGTGCCAATACTTTAGCTGGTGGGGTTATATTTGCAAATTGGTAACAAAACAAATGCACAAAGAGATCCAGTATGAGATTCTCTCAGTGAAAACTTGTAGGCCCATAGCTCTGTCTTCAACCACAACGAACAAAAGCAAGGAGGATCTAAAGGACTTGACATGCTCCTAATAGAAAGTTAAAGCCCTTCTTACATATAACGAATCAAGTTTTTTCTCATCCCTGTGCACATGAGGATTTGGGAGTAATGTCGGCAAATGAAAAGTAGAGACTGCTTTTGTGAGAAATTTTGCGTGACAGTGGAGATAAACTTTATCCTTATATAGGGAACCTCTGGCACTAGGATTCTCAGCTCACCCACCCTTCTGGCTGAAGTAATTGCCACTAGATATGTTACCGTCATAGAGAGGTGAAGGATAGAGCAAGCTGCCAGAGCTCAAGCCGTGGTCCCATTGACTTTGCTAGGACTAATTTCAGATCCCAAGGAGGAATGGGATCTTGTATGTGGAGGTACAATCTTACCAAGACCCTTAGGAATCAGGTGAGGATGGGGTTGATGAAAAAGGATCTACTATCTATAAAGACGTGGAAGGCCAAAATAATTGCCAGATGTACTCTTGTACAGCTAATAGCCAAAGTCTGTTTTAGATCTAGAAGATAGTCCAGTACAACATCCAGGAGTCCATGCTCTGGAGATACATCTTCTCCAAATGGATAAGTGCTTCACTCAGTCAGGTAAGTGTCCCTAGTTGAGGATTTTCTGCTATTCAGAAGTACTTTCTGAATGTCCTTCAAGCAGGACCTTGCAAAGATTGTCAGCCATGAAGTATCCATGCTGTCAGATGGAGAGCTCAAAGATTGGGATGGAGCAGCTGTCTGGGGTTCAGTGAAATTATGTCTGGATCCAACAAAAGAGACAGCGGAGGCTTGATTGACAAGGTTAGTAGGGCCAAGTACCAGAGCTGACAAGGCCAGACCAGTGCTCCAAGGATGAAGTGAGCATGGTCTTATTTGATTTTGAACATGACCCTGGGAAGTAAAGGAATTGGAGGGAAGGCATACAGGAATTCTTCCAAGCAGGGCTTTGGAGCGGAGCCCGGAGCTGGAGCACGGAGCAGTAAGTTTTTGCCCGGAGCTGGAGCGGAGCCGGAGTACAGAAAATCTTGACTGCTCCACTGCTCCAGTTTTTTTTTTCATTTTCAATCCAAAAGTAATGATATTTAGCAAGAAAGTCCTAAAGATGCCAAAAAGTTTCAGATTGTATAACAATTGATATGAACATCTGCCTTACCACTTTACGTAATATGTCACAGTTATTCTCACTTTGGCCGAAATCAAGATTTAATGTACAGATACAAAATTACAAAGTTTTTTGGAGATATGTTTTATTAAAGAATCAGATAATTATCAGACATCTGGCAACATTGCAGACTGCTCCCACCCTTGTGTCAAGGTTAGGAGCAGTAAATTAGTTAGATAGTTAGATTAGTATGTGTTGATACTTCTTTTGTAAGGGTTGATCAACAAGATGCGCTGAGTGCTGCGATTATGGAAAAGAGTGACGCAAGACGCAACATTTAAGATATAACAAACAGGTATATTGCAAAAAAAAATAATGTTTTTGTTTATTGATATATTAAGATATTGCAAGAGATATTAATCACCTAAGCTCATTTCTCACACGGCCTCCCGTTACTGGTACATTTGTTCATTTGTACACGCTCCCGTATCACTCTGGCAGACTTATTATATGTCATTTGTTCAACGGTCTTTTGGTAGCGTTGTTTGTAATTTTAAATTTACTGAAAAACTCCCGTGTAGCAGGCACATAAATATACAGTGAACACTTTTGCATAAATTAGGAGTGATTTTTGTTATATATCCAGAGTGATTGTAAAATGTCCAGCACAACTTTGGGGGTGAATCCTCAGGTCATTTTAAGAAAAAATGGTTCTGTGAATACATGTCCTAAAATTCTTCCTAAGGGAGCTACAGTCCCTTCAAGGAGGTGATGAAAAGTTAATTTCTGATTAATATCTCAAAAATGCTTTAATTTAAAGTAATGAAATTATGTCTGTGTCTTAGCGTTAGTATGTGCTACCATATTACATTTTCCAAAATTATTTAAACCATAGGCGTCCCGAACTGGCGGTTGGTCATTTTTATTTCATATTTCAAGAAAGGCTTGTCGTTGACTGCCCCGGCTACGAGCGGTAACATTATGTTCCATAATAAGTTAATAATTTTTGGTTATTATTTATTATTACATTTAAAATGTATGGTTCCAAAATTGAAAAATAAGTAATAAGTAAAATTGTTTGTATCATTCTAAACATCTAAGCAGATTAAATTTTTTAAACAGTTTTCTCGGAAATGGTTAATTATACAAAATAAATTAAGAGTACCATTTTAATGCATGTTTTAGTATTAAATCATATTCCAGGGTCGTACCCTGTTAAGTAGTCGAAGATTTAAAAATATTAAATAAAATTGGCCCAGTCTCCCCAGTTCACAATGCCTGTAGTTTAAATATTTTTATTTGAATTATGTTGTATGATAGAATGTTGGAAATAAACTTTAATGGGAAAGTGGATTCAAATTGCAAGCACACTAAAAGGCTTTTAGTAAAGAGAGCAAATTTTCAGAAATATGTTTTTCCTTCATCAGGCTGGAAACATTATACAAGATAAAACCTGTTATTTGCTCTATCTTGTATAATCTATTCAGGCTCATGAAGCAAAAACATATTTCCGAAAATTTGCTCTCTTTACTAAAAGGACTGTGCATGCAATTTGAATCCATGCTTTCCCATTAAAGTCTATTTTCAACCTTGTAACATGTAGCCTCATTACTTCCCAACAATTAATGTTGCAGAACAGCGATAGCACGTACTAATGTTATGGCACATACCAAATTTCATTGATATATCTATATTAAAGCGCTTTTGAGATATGAATTAAACACTTGGAAAATATTTCAAATATTTTTACTGCAAAATTTCATAAGAAAAACTAACTTGCAATTTATAAATAAAAATTTATATTAATTATGTATATTAAAAATGCTTCTTACTTCATTAAAACTGCAAGAAACATGTTAAAATGTTAAAATATACTTTAATAATAATTTTGTGTAAAAAGAAAATGCGATCATTTTTGTCCAGAAAATCCACAATAAATTCGAAGTACCTTAAGTGATTAAGATATCACAAGCAGGTACATTATTAAAAAATGTAATGCTTTTGTTCATTGCTTTTCAAAGATCATAACAAGAAACATTTGGATGCGGTAGCAGCACAAGAAGATTTCACCTTGACTTCAACAAAAAAAAAATCAAATCTGTCCCCCATGATTGATAGCCAATTTACGGAAAAGGATCTCAACGATGTCTTTACTTTTGAATTTGAAAAGCCCACACTTGGGCTTTTGGGAAAAGCAAAGAAGAAATTGGCAACGTGCAAGGTGGAAAAGGAAGTGAATGGCGAGCTCAAACCATGTAGCTTCAAGACAAGTGAAGCAAGTACCATGAAAAGTTTCAACCTTTGGCGGCAGGTAAAACGTAACCATCCTGAAAACTATGTGGCTCTGGTTACAAAAAGGGACCAGGAAGGTGAGGCAAAACAGAAAGCTGACATGGCTAAACGACGTTAATCTGGCTCTTTGAAAACTCCTGGAGAAAAGATTTTTTGTGGAGCTTCGTCTGAAAAGAAACCCAAAATTGAGCAAACAAAACTTGACTCATATTTGAAGTCCTCAAAGGTTACAGTAACCATGGATGCCAATACTTACCATGAAGGACTGATAGAAATGGTTTGCTTGAGTTCAACACCGCTCACTACCTTCAGGCTAAAGAACGAAGTATTCCAAAAAATTGAAGGCGAAATGGGTCAGCAGCTTGGCGTTTTGATGGGCCACGATGTGGTTCGTCGTTTAGTTGTCAGCACAGCAGAGTCTGGTCGCAAAGAGGTCAAGAAAGCTTTCGAGCAAAAATTGTGCTCCCTAAAAATGGAGGCACCAACCCGTGGAAACAGAAATTTCCTTGCAATCAATGCTCAGCACTACGAAGAAGGAAAAGATAAAGCTGTGGTACAAACTTGGACATAATCGACACTGAAGGGCGTCACAATTCTTCGTACCTGAAAAGTCAAGTAAAAGCTATTTTAGAAAAATTTGGGATCAGTGAAATGCAAGTGCTGAGCATCTGCGTTGACAATGCAGCAAACATGACGTGTGCCATCAAAAATTTCAGCGAGGACAATGAAACCATTTCTACCTCTGAGAACAGGGATGTGGACAGAACTGAAGCTATTTTGCCTGATGAAGGAACTAAAGGAATGGATGAAATCGAACTCAACATGAATGCTGCTGCGCAATGGGTTAATGACCCTAGCCTCATACTTCCAACATGGCTTCATGAGGACGACTCAAAAGTCCAACTGATGAGATGTGGTATTCACACTCTTCAGCTGGCAATCTGGGATGGACTGAACAAAGAACATGAGAAGAAATTTCTGGCAAAAATTCGACAAGTCATTGTCAAACTACGAACCCCAAGTATTCAAAGTGTTCTGCTTGATCTACATAAGGCAACTCAATCATTGGATACTGTGACTCACTGGGGTTCAACATTTGCGATGATTGATCGGCTTCTCGTTTTTCAATGGTACTGTGAACAAGTGGCGGCTGCTGGAACAAGAGAACTCAAGTTAACAAAAGCTGAATGGGACGAAGTGAAGAACCTGCGACGTAACCCCAAGCTGTCAACGTAACCCCGAGAGTTTTAATGAAGAAATTGAGAAAACTGTCAAAATTCTTGCAAGAAAATGGTGGACAAATGGCAGAAGGAATTCTATCCTCCATGAAGAAACACGGAGAAGCTTTTTGACAATATTCATTTCGTTGCTGGAGTTTAGGTTGACCCACGGTATCGGATTCTTCTTACCTCAAGGGAAATACCAAAGGCAAAGGAAGGGCTCCTTGATAGTGCTCGACAACTCAAAAAACAAAATCTATTGCTACATTTGAACTCGGTGAAAGAGGTTGAAGAAAATGAAACACAACAAAAGGAGTGATCAGCAATCAAATTTGCGGTTTTGGAAAGTTCACATCCTTCAGAAATAGCAGGCTGTTCTCAAACTTCCATCTCCACGCTGAACTTGTTCATGCGTCCATCCCTGAGATGTCTTCAACCATCACAGGGAAATGAAGATAATTCAAGCACCAATTCTTCAGAAGATGACGCCTTTGAAAAGGAATTGGATAAACAAGAAAGATGCCGGCGAGTTTCTGCGATTCATAATTGTAATGAAGCATTATTCGAGAGAAACTTCCGGGAAGATCGTGAGGTGATGGAGTCTATTGGTAGGCTAAAAGTTAAGTCTGTTTTTGAGGCCATTCACAGCTACCCACACTGCATTCAGGATGCCTGTAGAATTGCTTCGAGCATGTCAACAACTCAAGCTAGTGTAGAGCGACTGTTTTCAGCTTAAAGTTAATTTTATATGATTTGCGGCAGGCTATGAAAGATGACTTGATTGCTGCAATAATTTTTTACAGAATGAATTATGAATGATTCTAGTTTGTATCATTGTTGATGACATTTAAATTGTTTTAAAAGTCTGAATAAAAATAATGTTTTTTCAAAATTACAGTATGCACTTTTTTATTCAGTTAAAAATTAATTTGAGTGGAGCGCGGAGTGGAGTCGCAGCGGAGCTGGAGCAGTCACTATTGGTGCCGGAGTGGAGCTGGAGCGGAGCAATTCAAAAATTTGATTGCTCCAAATCCCTGCTTCCAAGATAGGAGAAAATCATCAGTCAGTTAGCCTGGGCTGAGCCCTGCCCAGGAACAGAACTGATGCCATTTTCTGTTGGTTCTTGTTACAAACAGATCCACTTGGGGAGTGTCCCAGAGCTGGAAGATATGTACGTAGTGACCACCTGTGGTGATTACAGAAAGACCTGATCAGCTGATCTGCTAATGGGTTCTGTTTTCCTGAAAGGTAAGCAGCTCTGAGATTAACTGAGCTGGTTATACAAAAATCCCAGAGGTGAACTGCCTCCTGGCACAACTGAGTCCACAGTTCCTCTCCCTGCCTGTTTATATAAAACATGGTCATCAAATTGTCCATCACAATTAAGAAATTCTTTTCTACTATGTGTCAAGGTTCCTCCCCCACTCTGAACTCTAGGGTACAGATGTGGGGACCTGCATGAAAAACCTCCTAAGCTTATCTTTACCAGCTTAGGTCAAAACTTCCCCAAGGTACAATATATTACACCCGTTGTCCTTGGACTGGCCGCTACCACCACCAAACTAATACTGGTTACTGGGGAAGAGCTGTTTGGACGCGTCCTCCCCCCCAAAATACTTCCCAAAACCTTGCACCCCACTTTCTGGGCAAGGTTTGGTAAAAAGCCTCACCAATTTGCCTAGGTGACTACAGACCCAGACCCTTGGATTTTAAGAACAATGAACAATCCTCCCAACGCTTGCACCCCCCCTTTCCTGGGAAATGTTGGATAAAAAGCCTCACCAATTTGCATAGGTGACCACAGACCCAAACCCTTGGATCTGAGAACAATGAAAAAGCATTCAGTTTCTTACAAGAAGACTTTTAATAAAAATAGAAGTAAATAGAAATGAAGAAATCCCCCCTGTAAAATCAGGATGGTAGATATCTTACAGGGTAATTAGATTCAAAAACATAGAGAACCCCTCTAGGCAAAACCTTAAGTTACAAAAAAGATACACAGACAGAAATAGTTATTCTATTCAGCACAATTCTTTTCTCAGCCATTTAAAGAAATCATAATCTAACACATACCTAGCTAGATTACTTACTAAAAGTTCTAAGACTCCATTCCTGGTCTATCCCCGGCAGAAGCCAGCATATAGACAGACACACAGACCCTTTGTTTCTCTCCCTCCTCCCAGCTTTTGAAAGTATCTTGTCTCCTCATTGGTCATTTTGGTCAGGTGCCAGCGAGGTTACCTTTAGCTTCTTAACCCTTTACAGGTGAGAGGAGCTTTCCCCTGGCCAGGAGGGATTTCAAAGGGGTTTACCCTTCCCTTTATATTTATGACAATGTAAGGGAGGAAGGCTGAGCAAACTAGACTCTGTTAACTCCCTGACATTTACATGAGACTTTATATCTTAAGATGACCAGACATCCTAAATCTGCAGGGACCCAGATAAGTTGCCCAACCCAGAGATGATGTATCTGTGACTAGAATGAGGGTTGGTAGTTTGGCAGGAGGGGTGCAAAGGGAACCCCCATGTAAACTTTCAGAGGGTCCATCCACCAATTCAGAGACGGCAAAATTAAAAGTTGGCACTCAAACCACTTTGCTCCGAATCATCACTATTTGGACATACACTGATGCTAGCCATGACTGCAGCTTTCTGAGCTGCAGCCTGAAATGCTGAACTACAGAGTTACATGCTACCAGGCGACCCAGGAGAATGAGGTAGTTTCGTACTGCCAGCTTGGTAGCTTTCAGTCACAGTACTAGGTCCCATAAAGTTTCGAACGTGGCTTGTAATAGAAAGGCTACTCCTGGGAGAGTTCTACGCCACTGCACATGTAGACTTTGCACAAAAATTAATGTTGTGCACGCAAAATTTCCTTTTTCTCCCACAAAAATGGGCTGCAGAGCTGCTGGTCGCCACTAGGGGCCACCGCTGAACAGGACAGAGCCCAGCTGGCAAACACAAGACACTGCGGGGGAGGTGGGATGAATATGAGGAGCTGGAGTTCCTGGCAGCTGCAGTTCCTCACATGTCCTGAAGGAAGGAGGCAGTGTGATGGAAACCCCACACAAGCCCAGGACCCAGCATCAGACTGTTTCTCCCTCTGGATCCCTGGGGGTTAGGAGGTGCAGGTGTCTGGTCTGGGGGAGGCCCCGTGGCTATGCTCTGGGGGATAAGGGGTGCATGTGAGTGTCTGGGTGGGGGGCTCTGCAGCTGGGCAATGGGGGTAGGGGTGCAAGTTTCTGGGCTGTGGGGAACTCCACAGCTGGGTTCTGGGGGGATGCAGGTGTCTGGCTGGGGGATGCCCCATAGCTGGGCCCTGGGGGGTAAGGGGTGGGAGTGTGGCTCGGGGACACCCCATAGCTGGGCTCTGGGGTGTAGTGGGAGCGGGTGTCTGCCCCACCATACAGCTAAGGGTAGCATAGAATTCCTCCTTAGCTGTAAGGGTTTAAGAAGCTCAAATAACCTGGTTGGCACCTGACCAAAAGGACCAATGGGAAAAGAAGATACTTTCAAATCTTGGGGGAGAAGGGGAAGGCTTTGTTGTGTCTGTTCTCTTGGGAAGCAGAGAAGCATCAGGTCAGAAAACTCCTTCTCCTATAAACCATCCTAAAATTCTCTCATATTACAAAAATTGTAAGTAAAAGCCAGGCAAGGCGTGTTAGATTATCTTTTGTTCTGCTTGTGAATGTTTCCTTTGCTGGAGGGAGGTTTATTCCTCTATTTTGTAACTTTGAAACTAAGCCTAGAGGAAGTTCTGCTGTGTTTTTGAATCTTTTATTACCTGTAGAGTTATTTTCCATCCTGATTTTACAGAGGTGATTTTTATCTTTTTTTTTTAAATAAAATCCTTCTTTTAAAGAACCTGACTGATTTCTCTATTGTCCTAGGACCCAGGGGTTTGGGTCTGTGATCACTTTGTAACCAATTGGTTAGGATATCATTCTCAAGCCTCCCCAGGAAAGGGGGTGTAAGGGCTTGGGGGGAGATTTTGGGGGAATAGGAACTCCAAGGGGTCCTTTCCCTGATTCTTTGTTAAATCACTTGGTGGTGGCAGAGTACCCTCCAAGGGCAAAGAATTTGTGCCTTGGGGACGTTTTAACCTAAGCTGGTAGAAATAAGCTTAGGGGGTCTTTCATGCAGGTCCCCACATCTGTACCCTAGAGTTCAGAGTGGGGAGAGAACTCTGACACTCCCGCTGCTCGGCTCTGGGGGGCAGGGGGCTGAGAAACAGGGGTTTCTTTAATTCTCTATTCCAAGGGAAAAAAAATTATGTCTCTATTTTTACAGACAGCTGCTGACAGGTATTTTGAAATAAATTACCAAAATAATTGAAACTGGTGTGATTATATAATATTATTTTGACAAATAAAATATGCAGAATTTTAAAATATTGTGCACAGAATTTTTAATTTTTTGGTGCAGAATTCCCCCCCAGGAGTAAAAGACCTGCACCTTCATGGAGTCTAAGACTTCCCCAATGAACTTTATTGCCTGTAGCAGTTTCAGGTTTGATTTCAAATACGCAAAAAATGAATAATGAGAATTTTTCATAATAGCTACTACAGCAGGTTTAACATTTTCTAAAATGAACATGAAACCACACCTACATAGAATATTACCAATGCCATGCACTATTTACCCTTCATTAGCTTTTAAAGTGTTGACAGAATTTTTGGACAAGTAAACAAATTTGGAAAAAATCTAATATTTCAAAGTCTAAAAATAAAGTTGCTGTCACAATTTTGTTTTTATCTATTGCTCTGAAACTGCTCAACTAAAGCAGAGATCAAATGTCATGAACCACATCGAGAAAAGATAAAAGTTTGGGCTTCACTGTAGCCAATCCTAATTGGCATGGAGATAAAGTATATTCTGAACTGACTAAAGTCAGCTCTGTTGAAACTATAGTTGCAATCTTCATATTCATAATTAGTAAATGCAGAAATGTCTGGTAAAATGGCCGCAATAGACATCTTTATGTTATCTTAGCATATATTTAAAGTAATTTTCCTATGTTAAAGATAAAAAGAAACTGTTTCCTTTGCAGGTTTGCATTACCATAAAAAAAAATCAGTTCAGTTCATTCTGGAGTAGCTGTTTCGATGCAACTTGACTCCTATACTAGGCATGTACATGTTAGTTATGGTTAGGTAACTGAAAAGTAGTTTATTGTGTAGGAATAAAAATAATACAAGGGAAAGTATGAAAATCTATAAAAGAATACAGAGGACGTGTTTATCTTCTTCATGTCTTTAAAACACTTAAAATGAAATAAAGCAGGGCTTTGGAGCGGAGCCCAGAGCTGGAGCGCGGAGCAGCTCCGGAGCAGTGGAGCTGCAGGTTTTTGCCTGGAACTGGAGCAGAGCCGGAGCACAGCTCCAAAGACCTGAAATAAAGACAGCCGTATAATATGGAACAGACATAGGGAAATATTGGTGATGCAATAGCTAAGAAATTAATCACAAGAAAAAGAAAAGGCAAGAACACAAGTAAAATAGTAGATTATTTTTCCCACTTGATTATCCACATAGGAAATAACACACAGCCATATTCACCAGTAATACAAAAAGACACAAACCCACTGAGTGGAAAGATGGGGGCAGAAAAGTTATTGGTAAGGAATAAGGATAAGAAGTGGAATTTTGCAAGTTAAGAAAAACCCAGAAACCCTGCACTGCAATGAAGTTATACATTCAAATTTATAAAATGGGACCTTTTTTTTCAAATTATAAATTTTTTTTTCAAATTATAAATCCCAGTGTCCCTGGATTGTTTCCCAATTTTCCCTCATAACAGAGAGATGAAAACTCCAACCCACCCTGCACTTTGCTATTCCAGGCTCACATCTTCAACTTGAGAGAGAAGGTGGATGAGGTAATATCTTTTATTGGACCAACTTCTGTTGTTGAAAGAGACAAGCTTTCAAGCAACACAGACTCTTCTTCAGGTTTCCTAGGACCAACACTGCTAAAACACCACTACAATCAACAATGACAGGTTTCATTGTTAGTGTTAGTCTGTATTCGCAAAAAGAAAATGAGTACTTGTGGCACCTTAGAGACTAACCAATTTATTTGAGCATGAGCTTTCGTGAGCTACAGCTCACTTCATCGGGTGCATGCCGTGGAAACTGCAGCAGACATTATATACACAGAGATCATGAAACAATACCTCCTCCCACCCCACTGTCCTGCTGGTAATAGCTTATCTAAAGTGATCATCAAGTTGGGCCATTTCCAGCACAAATCTAGGTTTTCTCATCCTCCGCCCCCCCCCCCCCCCCACACACACACACAAACTCACTCTCCTGCTGGTAATAGCCCATCCAAAGTGACAACTCTCTTCACAATGTGCATGATAATCAAGGTGGGCCATTTCCTGCACAAATCCAGGTTCTCTCACCCCTTCATCCCCCTCCAAAAACCACACACACAAACTCACTATCCTGCTGGTAATAGCTCATCCAAAGGGACCACTTTCCCTACAATGTGCATGATAATCAAGGTGGGCCATTTCCAGCACAAATCCAGGTTTTCTCACCCCCCCCACCCCCATACACACACACAAACTCACTCTCCTGCTGGTAATAGCTCATCCAAAGTGACCACTCTCCCTACAATGTGCATGGTAATCAAGGTGGGCCATGTCCAGCACAAATCCAGGCTCTCTCACCCCCCCCCCCCCCTTTTTTCCTAAGTTCCTGGGTTAGTGGTTCTGTTAACTTATCCTTGCAACAAAGCCCGTTGCCAACTGTGCCCACATATCTATTCAGGAGACACCATCACAGGGCCTAATTACATCAGCCACACTATCAGAGGCTCGTTCACCTGCACATCCACCAATGTGATATATGCCATCATGTGCCAGCAATGCCCCTCTGCCATTTACATTGGTCAAACTGGACAGTCTCTACGTAAAAGAATAAATGGACACAAATTTTACCCCCCCCAGACGTTCTGGTTAAACTTGGATTTAAACTTGGACAGTGGTCAGTTTGGATGAGCTATTGCCAGCAGGAGAGTGAGTTTGTGTGTGTGTATGTGTGTCCCCGGAAAAAAAGGGGGGGGTGAGAAAGCCTGGATTTGTGCTGGACATGGCCCACCTTGATTACCATGCACATTGTAGGGGAAGTGGTCACTTTGGATGAGCTATTACCAGCAGGAGAGTGAGTTTGTGTGTGTGGTTTTTGGAGGGGGATGAAGGGGTGAGAGAACCTGGATTTGTGCAGGAAATGGCCCACCTTGATTATCATGCACATTGTGAAGAGAGTTGTCACTTTGGATGGGCTATTACCAGCAGGAGAGTGAGTTTGTCGGGGGGGGGGGCGGAGGGTGAGAAAACCTGGATTTGTGCTGGAAATGGTCCAACTTGATGATCACTTTAGATAAGCTATTACCAGCAGGACAGTGGGGTGGGAGGAGGTATAGTTTCATGATCTCTGTGTGTATATAATGTCTGCTGCAGTTTCCACAGTATGCATCCGATGAAGTGAGCTGTAGCTCACGAAAGCTCATGCTCAAATAAATTGGTTAGTCTCTAAGGTGCCACAAGTACTCCTTTTCTTTTTATTAGAACATGGTTATTCATCAACATCTGCAACATTTCCCCTGAAACAGGTGACAGAGAAGTGAAAGAACGGAACAACAACTTGGGAAAAATGATAAGGTTCTTTAGCAGTACTTTACCTGTCTAGGTCAGATGTTTGTCTTTCAAAATTCACAAGAATCCTTAAAACCTGGACATCTTGACTGAGAAAGCAAGGAGGCAATAGTCCATGAATATTCAACTGTTGTCTCTCTTCCAAAGTAAAAGCCATGCCCTGTGTAAGAAGTGTATGACATTACCGTCAGGATAATTCTACAATGGAAAAAGAGCATGTATTTTTCACTATCAAAATATCCCATTAACTGAAGGGAAACCTCCCCCAAAAACCAACAAAAACCACAATGCTATCTATTTATAATAGGTATTTTGAAAGCATCATCACTCTATTATCCAGGCTTTAACTCAACTCAATGCAAACTTTGTGCCAAACTTTTAAAAGTTCAAGAGATCATGACATGACAATATTACAACATCTCCACCTCAGCATCAGTAAGTCATGGTCTTCCAATACTGAAATATTTTTCCTAGTAAGTCCTCTAAGAAATAACTGAGCAGCTGTCAGTTACCTCAAAAGGTAGAGCAGTGAACAACCCAAATTCCTCCACACACTCTTATTTAACATGAAGATTTGAGAATATTTTCATTTTGTCTATTTGTGTAAACAATTATGTTTTCTAATATTTAGAAATCTTTCAAGATCTCTAATGAAAATAACTGCTGAAAATTCACATAAACAATGCAGTGGCTGCAATACAACACACCTGCTTCTCTATCAATTTATGTACATAGGACCTGACCCAAAGCCCACTGAAGTCAATGGAAAAATACCCATAGTGACGTCAATGGACTTTGGATCAAATCCATTATTTTTATCCTACTGAATACTTAGTTATACTAAAAATAAATGAAAAAGTATTTTAAAGGGTCACTGGATTTCTTAAGGGCATCCAGAAAAGTAGTTTAAATTAAATGAAATTATTTAATATATTCTGTGTAGACTGGATGAGCATGCGGACTATTAAATGAAGATTCCTATTAGTTTGACCATAATGTTCTTTAAGTAGCAGGCTTTCAGTACAGTTTGCATTTAAGCATTTCTATTATTTTGATTGTAAGTAAGTTAAAATTTTGCAATAGCAACAAATTGTTAAGTAACACTGAATATCATTAAGTATCTTACTTAGTAAGAGCAGACAGGTGCTTTTCTAGTCTGCCAAGAATTTCTGCCCAAACAGTACACAATGGAAATTATATACTAGAAGTGATAATACATTACAGTATGCCTTCTTTCCCTACTTTTTGTTTGTATGATTTGTCTCAAGAACCTGAAAACTATGTAAAATACTGCTAATGTATTTCATGACCACCTGTGTAAGTCTTTCTAACAAGTTACATTTTTACAAAACCCATGTTTTCTTTTTCCCTCAATTGTGACTGGATTCATATGGGGCAACAGATCTGCTGTTTCTCCTGTAGGACAGACACACAAGGCATCCACTCTTCTGGATTACAATAATTATTTTATTTATGTCTGCACAGGCAAATTGATGGTCAGAACAGAAAAAGGTTTGAATTGCCTTTTTGTGCAACAGCAGATGATTCCAGGCAACATAATGATGTGACCACCAGGAGTAATTTCTAAAAACACTTTGTTTCCACTAGACAAATTTAACATACAGTATTCACTGGGTGAAAGGGTGACAAAATGGCAGATGAAATTCAATGTTGATACGTGCAAAGTAATGCACTTTGGGAAAAACAATCCCATCAATACATACAAAATGCTGGGGTCTAAATTTGCTGTTACTACTCAAGAAAGATATTGGAGTCATCATCGACAGTTCCCTAAAAATATCCATTCAAGGTGCAGTAGCAGCCAAAAAAGCTAATTGAACGTTAACAAACATTATGAAAGGGATAGATAATAAGACAGAAACTATCATAATGCCATTACGTAAAATCCTGCTATGCCCATACCTTGAATACTGCATGCAGTTCTGATCATCTCCTCTCAAAAAAGATATATTAGAATTGGACAAAGTGCAGAGAAGGGCAATAAACATGACTGGGATACGGAACAGCTTACATACGAGGAAAGATTAAAATGATTGGCACTATCCATCTTAGAAAAGAGATGACCAAATGGGGATATAATAGATGTCTATAAAATCATGAATCGTGTAGAGAAAGAGAATAGGGAAATGTTATTTACATCTTCATATAAACACAGGAACTAGGGGGCTCCCAATGAAATTAAGAGACAGCATTTAAAACAAACAAAAGGAAACACTTCTTCACCCAATGCAGACAGCCTGTGAAACTCGTTGTCATGGGATGTTGTGAAGGCCAAAAGTACAAATGGGTTTAAAAAAGAATTAGATAAGTTCATGGAGGGTAGAGCCAAGATGGTCAGGGAGGCAACCCCATGCTTCATGTGTCCCAAAACCTCCAACTGCCAGATGATCATACAGGACGACAGGGGATGGATCACTCAAAATTGCCCTGTACTGTTCATTCCCCCTGAAGCATCTGGCATTGACCACTATCAGAGACAGGATATTGGTCTAGATGGACTATTGTTCTGACTCAGTATTGCTGTTCTTACGTACTGTTTTATGGATGTGTGAAAGGCACTGGCAGTGTTACCTAGAGGTCAGGCCAGGGTGTGGCAGGTTGTCTTCCTCCTGGGATGTCCGCTTTCTCACTATGATCCACCGTGTGAAGGTCTGTCCTTTTTAGCAACTCAGCCCTTCAGCAGGGTCACATATTCAAGGCCACCCCTTTTGGGGTATACATGAAGAGTCCAATGATGTGAAAAATCTTCACAAGTCAGCAATGGCTTCAGGGCTTTCCCCCTTGCATTGAGATCTTAGAGTCTGGACCCTTGCACCTTCAGGATCTTACCCAATTAGCTTACGTGCCAAGGGATGGAATTCTGTCATTGTCGCTCCTTAGGGGTTTGAAGGACCACCCTCTTCACAAGACTCTGATCCAGGATCCAATGGTAGAAAGCTAAGACCTGCACCTTGAGGTACTACATAGCTGCCTCCCTGGATAACTTCCTACCTGTGTCTCCTGTTTCCGCAGGGAAAAATAAACAACTGAACACAAAATGACTGTCTCTGACCTTCAGAAGTCACCAGTCCCAACTTTGCAGGTCAGGTCAGTATCTCCAAGCCTCAGACAGCAGGAGCTCCTGAGGTACTCCTTCCCAAGCACTCAGAGCACAGGTTTACTGCCTCCCTCTGAGCTGTTCTACTTCCCTTTTTAAGCTCCAACTCCAGCTTGTGCAGACTTTGCAGGTGCAGCAGATCAGGGCCATCTGTGCCCAGAGCTGCTCCTTAACCCCTTCTTCTCCCTTGTGGAATTTGTATACCCCATCACAGGCTGCCTAACAGATACGTGTGCTGATGTTGTTCCCCCAAATAACAAAATATAATGTATTTCTATCTTGGCTACATGAATATGGCATCTTTTACTCCTGTGCATTTCTGTTTATGCCAAACAAATTTAAGTCCATTAAAGTCATCTGTATAAAAGATAAAGTGATCATTGATGATTCTTTTTATATTAACTACATGAAAAATAATAATATTATAAAAAGAAAAGGAGTACTTGTGGCACCTTAGAGACTAACCAATTTATTAGAGCATAAGCTTTCGTGAGCTACAGCTCACTTCATCAGATGCATATCGTGGAAACTGCAGCAGACTTTATATATACAGAGAGAATATGAACCAATACCTCCTCCCACCCCACTGTCCTGCTGGTAATAGCTTATCTAAAGTGATCATCAGGTGGGCCATTTCCAGCACAAATCCAGGTTTTCTCACCCTCCACTCCCCACACAAATTCACTCTCCTGCTGGTGATAGCCCATCCAAAGTGACAACTCTTTACACAATGTGCATGACAATCAAGTTGGGCTATTTCCTGCACAAATCCAGGTTTTCTCACATCCCCCCCACCCCCATACACACACAAACTCACTCTCCTGCTGGTAATAGCTCATCCAAACTGACCACTCTTCAAGTTTAAATCCAAGTTAAATCAGAACATCTGGGGGGGAGGGGGGAGGAAAAAACAAGAGGAAACAGGCTACCCTGCATAATGACTTAGCCACTCCAAGTCTCTATTTAAGCCTAAATTAATAGTATCCAATTTGCAAATGAATTCCAATTCAGCAGTTTCTCGCTGGAGTCTGGATTTGAAGTTTTTTTGTTTTAAGATAGCGACCTTCATGTCTGTGATTGCGTGACCAGAGAGATTGAAGTGTTCTCCGACTGGTTTATGAATGTTATAATTCTTGACATCTGATTTGTGTCCATTTATTCTTTTACGTAGAGACTGTCCAGTTTGACCAATGTACATGGCAGAGGGGCATTGCTGGCACATGATGGCATATATCACATTGGTGGATGTGCAGGTGAACGAGCCTCTGATAGTGTGGCTGATGTTATTAGGCCTTGTGATGGTGTCCCCTGAATAGATATGTGGGCACAATTGGCAACGGGCTTTGTTGCAAGGATAAGTTCCTGGGTTAGTGGTTCTGTTGTGTGGTATGTGGTTGTTGGTGAGTATTTGCTTCAGGTTGCGGGGCTGTCTGTAGGCAAGGACTGGCCTGTCTCCCAAGATTTGTGAGAGTGTTGGGTCATCCTTTAGGTTGTAAACCTATAGGTTTAGGTTGTAAACCTATCCTAAAGGATGACCCAACACTCTCACAAATCTTGGGAGACAGGCCAGTCCTTGCCTACAGACAGCCCCGCAACCTGAAGCAAATACTCACCAACAACCACATACCACACAACAGAACCACTAACCCAGGAACTTATCCTTGCAACAAAGCCCGTTGCCAATTGTGCCCACATATCTATTCAGGGGACACCATCACAGGGCCTAATAACATCAGCCACACTATCAGAGGCTCGTTCACCTGCACATCCACCAATGTGATATATGCCATCATGTGCCAGCAATGCCCCTCTGCCATGTACATTGGTCAAACTGGACAGTCTCTACGTAAAAGAATAAATGGACACAAATCAGATGTCAAGAATTATAACATTCATAAACCAGTCGGAGAACACTTCAATCTCTCTGGTCACGCAATCACAGACATGAAGGTCGCTATCTTAAAACAAAAAAACTTCAAATCCAGACTCCAGCGAGAAACTGCTGAATTGGAATTCATTTGCAAATTGGATACTATTAATTTAGGCTTAAATAGAGACTTGGAGTGGCTAAGTCATTATGCAGGGTAGCCTGTTTCCTCTTGCTTTTTCCTACCCCCCAGATGTTCTGGTTTAACTTGGATTTAAACTTGAAGAGTGGTCAGTTTGGATGAGCTATTACCAGCAGGAGAGTGAGTTTGTGTGTGTATGGGGGTGGGGGGGATGTGAGAAAACCTGGATTTGTGCAGGAAATAGCCCAACTTGATTGTCATGCACATTGTGTAAAGAGTTGTCACTTTGGATGGGCTATCACCAGCAGGAGAGTGAATTTGTGTGGGGGGGTGGAGGGTGAGAAAACCTGGATTTGTGCTGGAAATGGCCCACCTGATGATCACTTTAGATAAGCTATTACCAGCAGGACAGTGGGGTGGGAGGAGGTATTGGTTCATATTCTCTCTGTATATATAAAGTCTGCTGCAGTTTCCACGATATGCATCTGATGAAGTGAGCTGTAGCTCACGAAAGCTTATGCTCTAATAAATTGGTTAGTCTCTAAGGTGCCACAAGTACTCCTTTTCTTTTTGCGAATACAGACTAACACGGCTGTTACTCTGAAACCAATAATATTATACACCTTGTTATACTTAACTCAAACTATACTTAAGAACAACAAGAAAAAATATAGCAATGCTAACCGCTTGTGAGATCTAGATCTGTTCAATAAGTGGGGACGCAATCTGTGTACCTCCTTTATATAATAATAGACATCTAGGCCCCTATAAAGTCAATGGGAATTTTGCCATTGACATCAATGGAGCCAGGATTTCATCCAGGGTTTCTCTGCATGCACAGAAGTACACAGCGCCTCTTATGGCTTGAAGCTAGAGGTGCTGAGTGCCCTCAACACCCACAGAAATCTGTAAACGTTGTAGCAGACTTACTGAAATCAATGGGCGTTGAAGTTCCAAAGCTTCTCTGGCCCTTAGTTTCCATTTATTTTTATTGGTTCAAAAATGATACATTTTCAACAGAAAAGTCCAAAGGTGGGAATCTGTGGAACTTCACAGCATCAAAAATGGTTCTGTTGATGGAATATCTGTGTTGGCACAATGCATTTGAAGACCACTTATTCCTTGCATTCATCCCTTCTCCTCTTGCCCAAATTAAACTAGCCACAGTTTAAAAAAAGAAAAAGAAAAGATGTGCAGATTCAAAAGTATTACTGTAATTGCTATTAATACAGGAAAGATTTGCCTTCTTACTGGAAAGCATACTTTCATTTAAAACATTAAAAAATAGAAAAGTTCACACCACATGTTGCAAAGTGCCTTCTTAAAAAATGCTTTATCTCAGAGGTAGCACACTTTCCATATATTGTTACAGTTCTTGTGGTAAGTGTTAATTTCTTTTGGACACAAGTACAGAGAGACATAAAACCCACCCACAGTATGTGGACAGCTGAGTACAGTATGGCTGGTTTTACACATGCTTAATCTACACACCCTCCTTTTCTTTGGCACAGGTTTTCATGAATATGGGAATTTCACATCATGGAACTTTTCATTCCGTTTCTCTCTTAGATTGTTAAGAAACCATATAGATGCATAAGAAATGAAGAGATAGAGATCCATTTAAACATTACATAAAAAGGCTTAACGGATCAGAAAAATCACTTTTCTAGGTAAGAAATGTGTGCCATTTCCTACATTTATGATGTATATAGTACGGTTAGAGCTAATTTTTTGTGGTTGAACCCCTGCTTCACTTCCCTAGCACTCTGACCAACTCTTCATTCTAAACTTTTCCCAACTCTAATTTTTTCCATGGTTATCAGTGCTGTTTCATGGATCATCCAGCAGAGAGTGGTCCCGATCCAGACTGGCTCTCATACTACATTATCTCCTTGATCTCTCATGACAGTTGCTTGCCCCTCCCACAGAATAAGCAGGACTCTCAAAATCATTCCTGACACATACATGCATCATTACATGTCATTTCTCACGTACAGTTTTATATATCAATCCTGTATTGCAAGTACTACAGCGTAAGGGGAATTTCAGACAACATAATCTAACATTTGTGTGACAATAAACAGAGGGTGCAACTACAGTACCTTACATCTTCTTCTCTTATCAATAATTACTCCTGGGGGAATTCCCCGCAGATTTTTTGGCGCCCCCACAGAAAAATAGGGGAGCCAAGAAATCTGTGGGGAACACACGCCACTTCCCCAGCAGCCTGGGTGCATCTGCCAGGAGCAGCCAGCATCAGAGAGCAGATTACCACAGGGGGGAGGAAGGAGGCTGGGCGTGCATGCATTCGTGAAGAGATATTAAGGGTGTGAGGCTGTACGCCTGCAAATGAGTGAGAGACTCACTCTGTCCCTCTCATTCCCTGTTGCTGCAGCCTGGACTTGGAGGCATAGGGCTGTGTGAAGCAGGCTCTGTCCCTGAGGCAGAGAAGAAATGTAACAACTAAGCAGGCAGGCTGCTAATGTTCCCATTGTTAGTTAATTGTTCCCATTCTTAATCAATTAAGGCTCCTTAATCTTGCCAAACTGGTGTAAAGGAGCCTTCTTGTAAATCAGTGCTACTCAAAGTGGTGGTCCACGGACCACTGCCAGTCCGTGAGCCATCGGTTGCCGGTTTGCGCGCACAATGGAAAAAAAAAATTACCGGTCCCCCATATCAGATAGCTTGAGAAGCACTGTTGTAAATGACAGTAACAGAATCCTCAGCTAGGAAGGTCTATGTGCTTTCTCATTTTTTCTCCTGTTCCAGAGAGGCACAATGGGATTAGATTACAGCTCATGGTGTAAAAAATAAAAACTCAAATTTTTGCTTGGAGAACCATACTTTTTGTTGGTTCATTTACATGTATGTGGTGCATTAACTTGCTACACAATTTTGGCAGAATCAAGTAAAATCTCAATTTCTGATAACGCTAATCCATCAGAGAATCGTGGGACTGGAAGGGACCTCAAGAGGTCATCTAGTCCAGTCCTCTGCACTCATGGCAGGACTAAGTATTATCTAGACCACCCCTGACAGGTATTTGTTCAACCTTCTCTTAAAAATCTGCAATGATGGAGACCCCACAAACTCACTAAGCAATTTATTTCAGTGCAATCGCTACTAACCTTTTTGGTGAAAACTGAAACAAAAAGTCATTTAGCACTTCTGTCATTTCCACATTTTCTGTTATTGTTTTTCCCCACTGACTAACAGACCTACCCTCTCCTTCGTCTTCCTCTTCTAATGTATTTGTAGAATATTATCTTCTTACCCTTTTTGACTCTAGCTAGTTTAATCTCATTTTGTGCCTTGGCCTTTCTATTTTTCTCCCTACATATTTGTTTATATTCATCCTTGGTAATTTGACCTAGTTTTCACTTTTTGTTGGACTCTTTTTTGAGTCTCAGATTATTGAAGATCTCCTGGTTAAGCCATGGTGGTCTCTTGCCATACTTCTATCTTTCCTACGCAGAGACTGTTGTGTGGACGATAGCTAAGAATGATATTGTGACTCTTGAACCTCTTCCACTGGAATCTGAAGTGAGTCAGCAATCCATTTTATCAGCCGCTGAAACGGTTTAAAATCCTTGGTATACGGAGGCAGAGGAGGTATCATAGCCTCATCTGGAAAAGATAAGGATATATT
This sequence comes from Lepidochelys kempii, assembly GCF_965140285.1. Lineage (NCBI taxonomy): Eukaryota > Metazoa > Chordata > Testudines > Cheloniidae > Lepidochelys > Lepidochelys kempii. Next base: position 65,946,656 of record NC_136382.1, read on the forward strand.
AGTTTGTGGAGTCACCTTTTTGTTTGCTCCAGGCTCTTGCTCTTCAAAAGACTCCTCGTGTGGTAGGGGCTGATGAGGGAGAAATGGAAAAGTAGACTACCTTCCATTATGATCCCTATGGGAACAGCTATGAGCTCTTGAAAATTGCTGACAATAGGCTGCCCATGGGTTCCAATATGGTCATTGGGTGGATTATGAGGTAGAGAGGGAGGCATCCAATGCTGCTTGTACCAGTGAGAGGCATGACATTCTTTCCTTTGGGGTTTCCTTCTCAGTTAAGATGTGAGGGGAGATGAGCCATAGTAATATGTAGGGGATCCCTGCACAAAGATCTGAGAATCTGAATAGGAATCCTCAACACAGTCCAGAGGAGGAGCAGACATTGGAGGTGAGGATGGTTATTCACCTTGTGCTGATGGTTCTGGAGAATGAGCCTACCAGACAAAGGTAAAGTCTCAGAGACCCTGCAGATCTTTGTACTAACAGCCATTCAGTACCTATCAATACAGGAGACTCTGACTCATCAGATACCAAGTCTTTGGACAATCTAAACTCCTACGTTACCAGGTAAATCTGTGCTGATACCAAGGAAGTTGATTATTTCAGGAGTAGTTGTCTAGATAGTAGTACCAGTTACCAAAATATATTTACCGCAGAAGTTCTGATGTTGCAATCTGGATCACCTGTTTAGGTACTAGAGGTGGTATTGAAAAGTCTGTCTATGCTACAAACTTTCTAGAGGCAGAGTGTTTAGAGTCTCCGCTGAAATGATCATGGTATAGCAGATGACTTCGGTACCGAGGTCTGCTTGGTGCTGTGGGTCTTTGAGGAGCTCAAGGTCTCCAACAAGCTCTAATACCAGAGAAGCCTGGAACCTCAGGAGTACCCTTCCTGTGACACAGGGTCTCAAAAGTGGTCATTCTTGATGGTGATTGAGGCTTTTTTGAAGTAAACTCTCTCTGAGGTGACCCAGAAACTTCTTTTCTTAGGAACTTTACTGGTACCCTCCATTTTCTTATCCCATGAAAACCTAGGCAAGTGGAGTACGATGGTTGATGGGGCACTGTGCTCACACAGAGGCCAATGTCTAGAGGGATGTATCTGAGCCTGGACCATGGCTGGTTGGAGAGTGCACTCCACCATGAAAAGCCTAAGTTTAATCGCCTGTTTTTTTCAAGATTGTTTTTTAAAAAATTAGCAGGACCTTGCACATCGCTGCAATGTGGGTGTCGCCGTGACACTGGAAATATCCGTCGCTGACCGGACAGATTCCTGGTAGGTAAGGCAGCCCTTGAATGCCAGGTATTCTGGCACTCCAGACTGATGATAACCCTGAGAAAACCCACTCAGAAAGGGAGTAGGAGGGGATATTAAATGGAAAACTGGAAGTTAACAAAAGAGGTATTATTATAAAATAAATAAGAGAACTAAATAAACTAAACTTAAATTAGAACTAGGAGTAAGAACTCAGGACTAAGATAGAGCAAAGCTGGAGCATACATGCTAGATTCTGTGTCTCAGGCTGTCAAGCGGTTGAGAAGGAACTGAGGGCAGTTCACTCACACAGCTCTGTATAGTCTCAGTACAGGTCATGGGGATGTCCGAAGTGCAAATAGGGGCCGAAGAGGCCCTGCTACCAAAAATCTCCTGTCAAAGGTGAATTAAGTTGATATATTCTGTTCATGTATTACTGGTTGTTGGTTTAGACTGCAAAGGTAGAATAATGAGCTGCCATTATCTTTACAGCAAAGTGAAAGTGATTGGAAGATTGCATAATTTCCTTCTGATGAAATCAGAGCTCAGAAATAGCTCTTAAGATACTGAATTGAATGTGCACAGTGAATTGGAAGAACTTCCACTAAAGAGTCACCAAAAATGTCTGTCTGCAACAATAGGTTTAATGATGATGATAAATTTGAAATAAGTTAACTCTTGACTTTTAAAAGAAAAATCATTAAAAACGTCATCCATGATGTACACAAAGGAGGTAAAATTCTGCACCACTGAAGTCAATGAGAGTGTGTTTAAACTAAAGGTCTGAATTACATGTCTTATACAGCAACTGCTCCCATAGTTATAGACACAGTTATCAGTCTCATTTTCACAGTTTTGAAGTTCCATTTCAAGGTGGTTCTTTTAGAACTAGAGAAGACTAAGATTTTTCTCTAGTATAGAAGAAAATTCAATTCTGAGATAAAATAAAAATGCCAGCAGCACAGGTTGCTATAGGGATACACAGAATCAACATTTCCCTGGATGCCCCTTCCTCTCCAGCATTTTGGACTTTATTGGCATGTAATGGCCCCTCGAGTGGAGGAAAGCTTGCAGCCTCTTTTTATGGATGCAGCCTCTCCTACACAACTTTTCACCATCAGGGGATTCCAGCAGGTTCTATGTGGGCAAAAGCCAAACAGTCATTCAGGTGAAATTAGCTCTATGGCTCACATTTTATAGATTCAGTTTTTAGAAAGAAGATCGTTGTATCTTAAGTATATACGGCCAATGTCCTCATTGTCCAGCTTGACAGAGATGGGGCTTATATCGCAGCCTGGTGACAAGGGAGCTGTTGTCCCTTTAATGTCCCCCCCGAGTAGATGACCTTTTCCTGGTAGGAAGCAGGAAAATAACACAGCTGGCTTTATGAATATATGTATTCAGTTTAGTCTCGGTTTAATTTCTAAAAGCCATCAATACGCCAAATCTGAGCATAAAGTGAACCTGGCCCTGTTCCAATCACCAGGCCAAGTTGGGCCAGCTGGCCAGTTGTACCATGTGGTGAAACACCCCTGACGGCCTGCTGCCTGACCCCCTCCTCCCCTGGGACAGGACCAGCCCACCACCTCCCCACGCTGCTCTGGGATGGGACCGGATAATTAACCACCCACCCACACAAATAGCTGAATTAGCCCAATACTGTGATTTTTTACAACAGTGGGGACATACTCGATGGGGACCACATCCTGAAAGAAATCTTTCCTAAACCCTCCTTCTGGCCTTCAAACGACCCCCCGCCCTCTCCAAACTCATCATCAGAAGAAAACTCGCCACAGACCAGGACACACCAACTCAAAGCAGCACTAGACCCTGCTGTAACAACAGATTCAAAGCTTGCAGATATCGTCACTGCTATAATGATCAATACTCCTTCAACACACCTTTCAACATCCATGGGTCCTATCACAACATATGGTGTACCTCATCCAGTGCACTAAATGCCCCAATAACAACTATGTGGGTGAAACCAGACAATCACTATGCATTGAAATGAATTCACACAGAAAAATGATAAAAGACAAAAACACCCTATTGCCTGTGGGCAAACTCTTCTCATAAAATGATCACTCCATATCTGACCTCTCAGTCCTCGTCCTCAAAGGAAAGCTGCATAATACCTTCAGAAGATGAGCCTGGGCACTTAAATTCATAACTTTGCTAGACGCTAACAATCATGGTCTTAATAAAGATACTGGATTTATAGCTATTACAACAACCTGTACCCCACTAACAGCCCCTTTTTGTGCTATGACTGTCTGGATTTCAAAAGGCCACTTTACCTTAAATGGCCTCTTAGAAAATGTGATGACTACTTTTGCTAAATAATCTGTTCCACCTTGTATTTAACTGTGATGGCTTGTCTACACTTAAAACAGTGCAAAGATTCTCCCACCAGCATAGGTAATCCACCTCCCTGAGCCATCATAGTTAGATTGACAGAAGAATCCTTGACCTAGCGCTGTCTACACAAGGTCTTACATCAGTATAGCTATATTTCACAAAGATGTGAAAAATCCACACCCTTGAGAGACATAGCTATACTGACCTTTCCCAGACCTGCAGAAATGCTCTGTGTAACTCAAAAGCTCAACAGAAGTTGGTCCAATATCACCCATCTCGTATGTCTAACGTCCTGGGACCAACATGGCTACAACACCACTGCAAACTAAGAGGAACACTCAGTAATAAAAACTTTACAAAAATAATCAAAACTGTCCAACTCTCAAAGTTTAGTCAAACTGCTTAGTCAAATTCTTGGGGCCAACCCAACACTTCCTTTTTCATTTAGAAAGTGAAATATAGGGCTGGCCTACACTGGGAATTTACTTTGGCATAGCTACGTCACTTGGTGTGTACAAAATCCAAATCCCTGACAGATGTACTATGCTGACATACCCACCAGTGTGGACAGCGCTAAGTTGTCAGAAGAATTCTTCAATCGACCTACCTACCACCTACGCTAAAGAGACAACCTCTTCCATCAGTGTAGGTAGTGTCTACACTGAAGCGCTGCAGCTGCGCCACTGTAGCAGTTTAAGTGTAGACATGCCCTTAGAAGTATCAGCCATCTGATTCTCTAGTTATATTGTACTTTGTAGAGCTCAGAAACTCACCCTAATAAAAGGAAAAATTTCTCCTGTAGCTACAAGTGACTACTCTTCAGCTGTACTCAAAGAGTGTTATGCAAAGTTCCTAAAATGATTATTAATATGCAGAAATCATAAAGGATTTAAACCATTTACTCCAATATTCAGCACAAATGTGTTTTGTCTCTTTGTTCTCATATTTACATATGTAAATAAGAAAAAGTACTACAAAAAACTGCATATTTAGAATATCTACTGTAATAATCACATTTCCGTGTTCCATTTATGGTAGAAAAGCATTTAAAGAATGAGGCATGTTTACCACAAGAAAAAAATATTTGTTTCATAATAGTTTAACTAGAAATATATTCATGCAGCAATTAAAAACACTCTCATACTTCAACTTCAATAATGATTTTATAATAAGGTGACCTTATTCACCTCCCATGTCACTATTAATTTCAAAGTGATACCAGTGATTAATTTGGATCTCTCTCTTTCTGCCAGTGGCAGAAATTCAAAGAAAAAAAAAAGATGAACTTACAATGAATGGCTGAGAAACACTATATTCTAAATATATATTGAAAATATATACCCAGTCATGAAACATTATTTCACTAACACAAGCTTATGAAATAAGAATGAAGGAAGCAGAGGAAGAAAATGAACAAAGGCATACTAGATTTCACTTCACTCTGTTTCTTTATCTTTTTAATTTTATATTTCATTAATTACATAACATGCATAAAAACATGTTATTTTGTTACAAGAATGCAGTGGTATGCTAAACTGTGTCAAATTCAGCACTGGCCTGAGTTGGACACTTAATTTACTTCATTGTGACTAAAAAGGAGCAAGCATTTAACATGACCCTAACATTTCATGAATTTAAAAGTCAAAAAGTTAAGCATAAGAACGGCCACACTGGGTCAGATCAAAGGTCCATCTAGCCCAGTATCCTGTCTTCTGTTCCGACAGTGGCCAGTGCCAGGTGCCCCAGAGGGCATAAACAGAACAGGTAATCATCAAGTGATCCATTCCCTGTTGCCCATTCCCAGTTTCTGGCAAACAGAAGGTAGGGACATCATCGCTGCCCATCCTGGCTCATAGCCATTGATGGACCTATCCTCCATTAATTTATCTAGCTCTTTTTTGAAGCAGATATCAGGAAATGCAATGCAATCCTTAGTGTAAAAGGTGGAATAATTCTCACCGCGGCAGGATTGTCAGTTGATGAACTACTATGCTAACATTATGGCAGGTTTCAGAGCAGCGGCCATGTTAGGGTCCGTATCCGCAAAAAGACAAGGAGGACTGGTGGCACCTTAGAGACTGACCAATTTATTAGAGCCTGAGCTTTCGTGAGCTACAGATAAATAAATTGGTTCGTCTCTAAGGTGCCACAAGTCCTCCTGTTCTTTATGCTAACATTATACTGATTATGCAACACATCATTTACTATCTTTTAAAAAGTGCATACAGTATATAGGAGAATGTGACAATTTTCAGGAAATGAGTGAGGACTTCTCTCTCTTACTTATGGCCTCTAAAATAGATTGAAAATATCTAGCTGAAACATTTTTCTGCCTAACAGTGCACTGTCCAATTAGAATAGCAGAGCTGAGAGATTAGTTTTCACCAAAAATTTCATAAGGGTTTTAACAATAAAGAAATATTGCACATACCTGACAGCTTATTGACATTACAGACCACAGTGGTCTCATCAATCACGTCAATAACCCATGAATTACATCATCAACTTCAAATCAAACTTGACATAAGATACTGTAGGTGGAACAGTTTCAAAGAAGCAATTATTTTCTACTTGGTTAATAATCCACATGTTAAGGTGGCCACATCATAAAAGCTCCCAAGATTTGGAATACAGTTCAGAGATTTAATATAAATTTAATTTCTCATTACTCATCCATGAAATGAAAAGAAAACATTCAAAAACAAAGTCAAACTATAAGAATTGTTAAAGTAATATTAAGTTCATGACATAAAGCCCCAAAATCACTGCTGAAATCCATGACATAACAACAGTGTCCACAGTTAGAGGTGAGGCCCTAGCCAAAATTGTCAAGGGTCTACAAACTTTGGGGATAATGTTTTAACTTGGCGTGACAAAGATTATCTTCCTGAACAATATTTTTAAAATTCAGGCCCCCAACGCTGACTGGAGCACCACTGTGCTAGGTGCTGTACAAATACATTTTAAGATACAGCTCCCACACCAAAGAGTTCAAAGTCTATAACATCAAAACCTGACTAAGGGAAGCAGGATACAGCATACAAGCAAATTGGTCAGGAAAGTTACCAGTAAATATTCTGTTAATTGTGGCTTCTTCATCCACTTCTTGTTAGCATCTGTCATTTGCAACATGCCAGTAGCAAAGAATATTCTACTATCTTTGCAACTGAAAAAAATTACTTCTGAAGCTGAACAGACTGTAGATAAAAGTTTAATTTCCATACCATATATTCACTGTGTATAAAACAAAGCACCGTCAACCATAACCTTTCATCTCTCCTGCCTTTTCTGGGCATATCTTTCTAAAGTCATCAAATTTGATTAATTATCCCCTAATTGTGACACTTCTATTTTTCATGCCTTTTTCACTGACCTGCATGACATGGGACATCGCTTTCTTATTATCGCTGGTGAGTACAAATTAAGTTCTCCATCCTGTTTTGGATAAGATAGCACCTCCCTTGACAAGTGAATTCCAACACAAGTGATCCAATCTTATATGGTAGATTTGAGTCCTGTTCCCTGCCCCTGCACATCCTCTTCCCCCGAGTCCCCACCCCCTAGTCAGGCCAGAAGTCAGAGCTGGGCCATGGTAAGAGCCGCCCAGGGAACCCCAGCCACTGTGGGGAGTCTTAGACCCTTCCACCTGCCCTGGGTGGGGGGCCATGATGCCCAAGAGCAACCCCTGGCCTGTATCCCTCCCAAGGAGTGCGCCACCCAGGGCAGGTAGAAGGTCTGGGGTTCCCCACAGCAGACCAGGCTCCCTGAGCAGCTCTTACTAGTGGCCAGCTCTGGCTTTTAGCCTCGCCAGGGCTTTGGTGGGGAGAGGAGGAGTAACAGGCAGGGCCTTGTGGATAAGGGGGCTAAGACCTTAATTAGCCCCGTGCTCTCCCCCCCCCCCCGCCCCGAGGCTGGCACCACCCTTGAGCCTCCGGAGGTGTGGAGCGGTGCTGCAGGGAAACTGGAACAAATGCTGTCCCAAAGTCATTCAGCGTGGGACCAGGATTTGAACTCTGCATTTCAAGACTGTCCCGCCCATTCCGGATGGGTGGTTATTCTAAGTAAGCTACAGACTATGAAAAACTGTGTGAAGCTTTCCAAATGCAATTCAGAAACTGTTAATTTTTTCTCTCAAAACTGGTTTATATCGGTAAACAGTCCCTGAAATTTAACAACATTCAGATGTGAACAAACCAGGTTTCCTGGTGGTTGATTCTTGTTGTATATGGTGCATATCAACAGGCAAGGTCTGGTATACATTGATTTGTGCATATTTACAGAGATTCACCCACCCTTTCACTGAAACTAGAAGTAGTGCTATGCTGGAAAATATCACATGATTTTTCTCAGTAAACACAACTGTAGTTCTAAATTCACTCGTGATATTCACAAATATTCAGATAGAACAAACTTTAATACAAAAGCTTCAGTGAACAATTTATAGACAAAAATGCTTATTCATAATTACAAATCAAACTCTAAGGAAGAATTCAAGTGTGTGTGATTCAAGTGGAATCTTTTACATAGCTCCAAAAGTCTGTCCAGGCCTAACAACAAAACTGATATGTAAAGTCATTTACTATAGTACTTGCGCAAACTTGTGCCATGCTTCTGACACTATTGACACAAGTTTTCATCAAAATACAAAAAAAAGTGTCCCTCAGTAGTATTTTCCATTAGCTAATATCAACTAGGTTTGTTTTTAATAGACAGAAATAACAGTTTCCTAATAAATCTGTTAATGGCAGCATTTCCTTTGAGGGCCACTGAGGTTCTCCGAGATGTGTGGCCCCTATCTGTATTCCAGAGAGTTATACACATGCGCCACGCAACCAGCGCCTGAGCTTTTGAAAGCAGTCCCATTCAGTGGTCTGTGCACGTGCCCTGCACTGGCTTGTTGTTTCACATGACGCAATAAAAGGTGCACCAGCAGGTTGCCAACATCTCCAGTTCCTTCTCTACCACAGACCTATCAGGTCTGCATCAGAGGGGGAGGAGGGTGGGTTTGGAATACAGATAGGGACCACACATCTCAAAAAAATTTCCAGTTACAGGTAAGTAACCGCCTCATTTTCTTCGAGTGTTGGTCTCTATTGGATTCCACTGAGGTTGATTAACAAGCAGTACCTGTGTAGCAGGAGGGTGTGAGGAAGGTGACGGGACTGTAGAACAAATGAAGCATCCATCGCAGAATCATGCACGAGAGCATACATAGTATGCAGAAAAGGTGTGTACCAAGCTCCGCGTTGCTGCCTTGCATATGTCTGCAGGGGACATATTTTGGAGTGCGGTTGTGGTTGATGCTTGCGCTCTCGTGGAAGGGGCTCGAATCCTGTCTGGTGGGGATCATCCCGATAATTGGTGGCAGCACATAATGCATTCTGAGACTTAGAGATTCTCTGGATGGAAATGGCTTGATCTTTAATTTTTCCGCTAGGGCTACGAATAGTCTGGGAAATTTCTGGAATGACTTTGTCCATTCAGTAGACAAGTGTATGGGCTGATAGAGGTGGAATTGGGAAACCACTTTGGGTAGGAACTTAGGGTGAAGAGACCTTGTCCTTATGAAAACTGGTGAAAGGGAGGTTAGCCATCATGGCTCCCAGTTCGCCAATCCTCCTAGCTGGTGTAATGGAGAAGAGAAAAGAGACTTTCATGGAGAGTAGTGACAGAGAGCAGGAGGCCATAGTTCAAAGGAGGTGGTTGTTAATGAGGTGAGGACTAGGTTGAAGACCCATTGAGGAGCAACAGGTTGAATTGGTAGGTATTTCAATAGAAGGCCGTACAGTGAAGGGGGGTAAAAAAACAAATTCCCATCCACTGGAGGGTGGAAGGTGCTAATGGCAGCTGCATGCACTTTAAAGGAACTGAGGGCAAATCCAGAATTCTTTAGCTAGCAGAAATATTCCAAGATCAGCAGAATGCCCACAGCTTCAGGGACAGGGCCCTGCTGTGCTGCCCAGGAAGTGAATCGCGTCCATGTGGCTCAATATGAGCCTGTGAAAGGATATCTCACACTGCTAGGGAGCACTCTTGCACTAGTAGAGCTGTCCATCCAAAAACCAAGCCATCAGTTGAAGTGTGTATGGAATGTGGTGTCTGAGTCTGCCATTGTGTTGAGTCAGCAGCTCTGGAAACATCCAAAGCATGAGTGGAGGGTGCTTCGGCATTCAGAGAAGTGGGAGCCAGAATAGGCAATGCCAGAAGGGAGCAATCAGAATGCTTGTTGCTTTCTCTCACTTGATTTTATAAACCCTTGGTGGTAGGAGAGATAAGAGGGTGGGAAGTGCAGTTCATCTGGTTCAAACAATCTATCAGGCATCATCCTGCAAGTGAGCCCTAATTCCTCCCCCTGGTTCAAACAATCTATCAGGCATCATCCTGCAAGTGAGCCCTAATTCCTCCCCTTGAGCAATACTGGGTGCATTTGGTGTTGGTGTGGGATGCGAAAAGATCCATTCCTGGGGTCCCCCATCGACTAAAGATGTCTGTGATTACCATGTTGTGCAATCCACATTCATCATCCGCTGCAAAGTTTCTGCTAAGAGCATCAGCAATCACATTCTAGGTGCCTGGTAAGTAAGCTGCTGTCAAAAGGATATGATATGAAATGCACCATTCCACAGGCATATTGCTTCTGCACAGAGGGCTTAGGATCTCGTGCCCCCTTGTTTGTTTATGTAGGAGATTGTGGTGGTGTTGTCTAACATGAAGACATGCTGGCCATGAATGGTAGGCAGGAATGCATGGCAAGCTCTGCAGACAACCCAGAGTTCCAATATGTTTATGTGCATCCTGGTCTCCCGTGGGGTCCAAGTGCTTTGTGTCATGTGCTCTCTCATGTGGGCGCCCCAGCCTGTGAGAGATGCATCCATTATGAACATCACGACGGATGAGGATGGGAGGAATGTCATCCTAGAGCAGAGTTGGAATGGGTCTATTCACCACTATAGTAAAGAGATGACTTTTGATGGGATGCTGATCAGGGTGTGCATAGGTTGGTACGAGTGGGAGTAGACTCTTTGTAGCCTTAGTTGTAGACAATGCGGGTTCAGTTGAGCAAAGGACGTGACATATGTGTAGGCTACCATGTCCCCCAATAGGGAAAAGCAGGTCTTGGCTGAAATCGAAGAAATTCACTAAAGTGATTGGTTCTCACATTGCCACAAGACAGATTTTAGACAGATAAGCCTGAGCAGATGTAGCATCTATTTGAGCTCCTGTGAACTCCAGAGACTGTGTAGGGCATAAAGTTAATTTTTGACATTGACTCCCAGGGAGGAAAGGAGTAGAAGCAGCTGAAATATTGATTCCCGGGCCTCTTCTTTGGACCATGCTGCTATCAGCCAGTCATCTAGATAGAGGAAAACAAGGGGTCTCTGACATCAGAGATGAACTGCCACCAGAGAGAAAACTTTTGTGAATACTCGCATGGCAGTGATAAGTCTGAATGGGAGACCCCTGTATTGAAAATGTAGAGGTCCCACTTTGAACCTCAGGAACCTTCTGTGAATTGGATATATATCAGTATGGAAGTAGGCATCTTGCATATCAAGAACCGTAAACCACATGCATTTTTCTAGGGAGGGAAAGTTTGAGGTGGCCTGCAAAGGAGGTAGGCCAGTAGTGGCACTGGTGTATGGCGTGGTTGACTGTTCTCTAATGACACCCAGAAATAACATTTACATGACGACTGGGTGTGATGTGTTCTGTGGGCCTTATGGCATTTTTGAGGAGGTTCATAAGTACGTTGGTGGTACAGTTGTGGCCCTGTAGCACTGTGATTGGGACGGGCAGTAAAAATTTCTCTTAGGTGCTGGTGTGTAGATGCCCAAAGATCTTAATGTGGCTCTAGAGTCCTTCAGTGAGTAAAGGGAATCATCCATCTTCTGTTGAAGAGGCATGATTCATCGAATGGGAAGTCTTCTCTAGTGTTCTGAATCTCCCTGGGGAAGCCTGAGGAGTATTAACCAGGATTCCCTCCACATGATGATCCCTGTTGCCATCACACACGATGCGATGTCTGCTGAGTCCACTGTGGCCTGTAGCACAGATCTGGTGAGTAACTTGCCTTCCTGGGAAACTGCCTGGAATTGGTTGTGATATTGCAGAGTAGTTTGTTGGCAAACTGAGCCATCCATTCATAGCTGATAAAGTCATACTTGGCCACCAGTAAAGTCATAGCTGATAAAGTCATACTTGGCCACTAAGTAGCTGGAAATATGGAACTGGAGTCCCGCCAAGGAGAAGACCTTTCTGCCTAGTCTCCTATCCTCTGTGTCGGAGGGGGTGAAGTGGAGGTGGTGTTGCTTGGATGACCAGTGAGTTGGATGGAAGGTTGTTGGATCATATTAAAGAAGTTCTGTATTAAAATCACAAATGAGTTTGATTCCCCAGAGTTTAAATTCCAGGGTATTACTAATTAAGAGGTCTCTTGGTTTTTGGTACTGTTTCTCTCCCTCTATGTGTGAAACTTGCAAGCTGCTAATTGTGTTAGTACATTCTAAGACAGAGTCTGTTCTCAAAGCAATTCACAAGAGAGAGAGACTCAAAGCAATACTCTAACAACAGAAACAGCACCCAGAGACTCCCCACCCTTTTGTTGTATTAACCATTGTGATTAAAATAGAGATAGAGGATGTATGTAGATGGATGCTTGGTGTGGATAATAACTGAATGATCAGGGAGGTGCCAGCCTAAGAATCCAGTGTCCATCGGCTGAAGAAGGCGTCAAGTGGAAATAACCAGAGGACCCCCCGGAGGGCAGACTGGAATCCACCCAACAGCCTCAAGAATGGGAGAACCAAAGAACAAGATAACATCTTGGAGCCGTCAGGAATGTGCTATCTGCTGATTGATTCAGCAACAGCATGATGAAGCAATTCCCATAGACTGGCATAGGAAGAAATTCCTATAAAAATAGACTCTAAAAAGTGAGAACTTTGGGGGTCTGATTCTGCAAACCAACTTCCAGGAGCATCAGATGAGCATCTGACAAGGCCCTGCTCCCTCCTCATGTCCAGGCCACCTGGCCAGTGGCTTGGCATGAGCAACTCTAAGGCTGGTAACTATGATAACAACCTTGCAGAACCTGTGTGTGTGGGTGTGTATGTGTGTGTGTGTGTTTGTATGAATGAATGTGTGAATAAATATGAGATTGAATGGAATGTTATAGCTATAACTAACTGCTTACTATGATTCTTTCTGTATTCACAATAAATGTGGTATTTTGCCTTTTTCCCTTTAATAAGATCCTGCTGGTTTTTATTTTATTGGTACAACAAGGTGAGAGAACAGAAACTATGACCCCTTGTGAAGGGAGGGACATAGGGCCTCATTTCAGCCCCTTTTGGAGTGCATGTTCATGTGGCTTGGGTGTGCCATAAAGTGTGTGCCAGTTGTAGGATGGCGTTGTTGATTGGTAGGGCCACACTCACCAGTACTGATGTGTGCAAGATGTCAAGTAGCTGGTGTTAACTGTCCTTTACTACTTCTTATGGGAACTCGAGAGCATTGGCTAGTCTCTGCAGCAGTTCCTGGAAATGGTGATAGCTGTCCGGTGGAGACGAGAGGGTTGATGAGACAGCTGCACCTGGAGATGATGAGGATCCACTGGTACCACTGGAGCTGGGCTGATCGGTGCATCGTCCAATACTATTTTGGAGTGTCTACCTGACAAGGATTTTGGTGGCAACACAGAGGAGTCCTCCCAAACTGTTTGGAGGGTGAATACTGGGGGCATGAGTTCAAGTATGGCCAACTCAGTTGACCCTGCTGTTGTGTAGCCTGTGACCATGGTGCCAGATATCAGCTCTGCAAGTAAGACTATGTGCGGAACTGCCACGGTGCTGTTGGAGCTTTGCGGTAGTCATGCTTCTGGAAAGGCAGCAGTGGACCGTGTTGGACATCCGTATAGTTCAAATCAGAAGTCAAAGACCTCCACAAATGGCAGTGCAGACGGAGCCGACAGAACAGGAGATGGCAGGAACATAGCAGGGAAGGAGCCCTGTGAGCAGGTGACTGGATCAGGGCTCATGCCATTCTAATGCAAACAGCTTGGGGGGACCCAGAGCGCATCTGAGTCTCCTAGGAGTCAATGGTATCCATTCCGCTGCAGGGACCAGTATCAGTAATGGCATCTGTCTGGTGACAAGACGGTTCAAAAGACACCAGCGGAGCTGAAGTAGGTGGATTAACAGGATCTGCAAGCAGTACCAATGGATCCGGCGATTGTTGCAGCCTTTTGTTGCTCTTGTGGGTCTTGGAACACGTGATTCCTCCAAGTCCAGAACTCGTGGATGGTGCCAAGTCTTAGACTTGGAGGAAGACTTACTGCCATGCTTTTGAGCATGCTTCTTTAGCCTGTGGCTAGGCCCTGGTATGGCGTCCTTTGCACTGGTACTGGCAGAACCCAATGAAGGCTCCACAGTAGTGGGAGTGCTATTCACCTGCTCGGGCTGATATACAGGGCGGGGGGATTCCCTGGCCAGAATCTGAAGCTTGGGTGCTTGAGGAAGAGAGCCTGGTTTTCTTGACTACAGGCAAGGAAGGAGAGGCAGATACTGCACCTGGCCACAATTTGGGATTCCCCCAAGCAGTAGAAACAGAGCTGGTGCTCATCGCTGATGGAAAACAAACAGGGACAGGAAGCACAGCTTTTGAACCCTGGCATCTTCGGCATAATCCAGGACCCAGGTCAGAGTACTAGATGTGGGGGGGGAAAGAGGGAAAATGTTTGGTGGGAAAAACCACTAAAGCAGCAGCCCAAGTCCTAATCTTTTTTTTTTAAAGGAACAATTTAAACTAGAAAATGTATGACAAAAACAATAAATCTTAACTAAGAACAGTAACAAACTGTTTTTTCTTCTGAATGTTTTGGAAAGTGCATCACAAGGACGAGAGGACAGTAGAAGCTCCGACTTGGACCTTGCAATCGCGAGGAGAAACTGGAGATGCCAGTGGTCCACCACGCCCTTTATTGCCTCGGGTGAAACCATGAGATAGTGCAGGGCACATGCGTGAACCGCCAAACAGCACTACTTTCAAAAGCTCCAGCTCCGGGCACATGTTGCATGTGCATAACTAGGGCCCTACCAAATTCACAGTCCATTTTGGTCAATTTCACAGTCATAGGATTTAAAAAATAGTAAATGCCATGATTTCAGCTATTTAAATCTGAAATTTCACTACGTTATAATTTTAGGGGTCCTGACCCAAAAAAGGGTTGTGGGGATGGGGGGGGGGTTGCAAGGTAATTGTGGGAGGGGTTGCAGCGGCACTGCCTTCAGAGCTGCGCAGCTGGAGAGCGGTGGCTGCTGGCCGGGAGCCCAGCTCTGAAGACAGAGCCACCGCCAGCACCAGCGCAGAAGTAAGGATGGCATGGTATGGTATTGCCACCTTTACTTCTGCACTGCTGCCTGCAGAACTAGGCCCTCAGTCAGCAACTGCCACTCTCCTGCCACGCAGCTCTGAAGGCAGCAGCACAGAAGTAAGGGTGGCATAGTATGGTATTGCCACACTTACTTCTGCTCTGCTGTTGGCGAGGCACTGCCTTCAGAGGTGGTCACCCAGCCAACAGCTGCCATTCTCCAGCCAGCCTCCTCTGAAGGTAGCATAGAAGTAAGGGTGGCAATACCATGACCCCCCTAAAATAACCTCTGCAATTCCCTTTTGGCTCAGGACCCCCAATTTGAGCAATGCTGGTCTCCCCTGTGAAATCTACATTGTATAGGATAAAAGCACATAAAAGACCAGATTTCATGGGGGGAGACCAGATTTCATGGTCTGTGAGGCGTTTTTCACGGCCACGAATTTGGTAGGGCCCTATGCATAACCCTCAGTGGAATACAAAAGGGACCATCAGTCAAAGAAGAACAGAATAGTTTTTAAAATGACAGACACTTGTGGGGAAAACCATGGAAGATTTCTTTTCCAAAGTAGTCAATTTTTCAGTCAGGCTAGAAAAAAACAGAATAGGCTTACAAAATGCTGGTAATTTCTAAGACATTGCTAGTTTCTAAGACATTCAAAGACATTATTCAGTGTGTTTGTATAGAACTTGAAGATAACTATATTTCTGGTAGAAGTAATTCTCTGTACTGATTGAACAGAGTGAATAGAGCTTTATTTTCTGTGCAAGTTATGAATTGTTACTGTTTAAGAGCAATTACCTGTCCCCAGAATGAAAAGCTGCACCCTGTAAACTGCATACAGAAAATGTTACTATATATATAGAAGAACTCAGCCTAGGTAAATTAATTTTTTTAGCTAGATCAGAGGTGAGCAAACTACAGCCCGCGTGCCACATCCGGCCCGCAGGACCGCCTGCCTGGCCCTTAAGCTCCCAGCCGGGGAGGCTAGCCCACTGTCCCCTCTCCCCCGCAGCCTCAGCATGCAGTGCCGCCAGCACTCTGGGCGATGGGGCTGTGAACTCATGCTGGGCAGTGCGGCAGGGTGGCTGACTCCGGCCGTGTGTTGCGGCTGCCAGTCCTGCTGCTCTGAGCGGCATGGTAAGGGAGCGGGGAGGTTGGATAAGGGGCAGGGGGTACCAGGGGGCAGTCAGGGGACAGGGAACAGGGGGGTTGGATAGGCGTGGGAGTCCCGGGGAGCCTGTCAGGGAGTGGGGGTGAGGATAGGGGTCAGGGCAGTCAGGGGATAGGGAGCAGTGGGGGTTGGACAGGGGGTGCGGTCCCAGGGGGGCAGTTGGGGAAGGGGTCCCTGGAGGGGGCAGTCAGGGGACAAGAAGCAGGGGGGTTGGATGGGTTGGGGGTTCTGAGGGGGGCAGTAAAGGGGCGGGAAAGTGGGAGGGGGCAGATGGGGAGGGGGTTGTTTGGGGAGGCACAGCCCTTCCCTACCCAGTCCTCCATACAGTTTCAGAACCCCAATGTGGCCCTCAGGCCAAAAAGTTTGCCCACCTCCGGACTAGATAGAATAATATAAACTACTTATTATTCTTTGTATCACTTTTACTGATCTCATTTTCTAGGTGAATTTTTAAATCATGCTGGTTGTAATTTACCTTTTAATTTTTTTTTCTTTTGGAGACTTCTCCAAGTCCCATTCTAAAAAAACCAAAAAGCAAAAAACAAAAAAAACCTCCAGAAACATTCAAAAGTTCATGCAGTAAAGCACTGTCCCATAAAACTTGTATCATGCCTTAGCCTTTAGGCAGAAAGTAAAATCTGCTTGGATTTCATGACAATAGCAGTTTCGTTTTCAGCAAGCAGTACTGACTCAGGTTAAGGTTTGCTGATTAAAGTTCTTTTGAGAATATGGTTATGAGGCTAACTAATCACAAATGTTTGTACTTTGATAGTCCACATAACCTGTCTTGTCAGCTTTATATCTTGTACAACTTGTACAACTCAAAATCTCACAATCTACACAAGAAATCCAACAAATTAAAAAATGACACCAGAAAACTTGTATCTTAATATTGCAAATGAATCTGTACAAGCAATTGTTTTAATTTAATCCATATTTCAGCTAACAAAATATTTCACTTTTTACTAAAAACACTTTAATTTTAATACAGTTTTAATGTATTTAAAATTATTTTTCCATAGATACAGAGAATCCAAATATATGTTTCTAGATATCCACTTAGGCCTCAATCCTGCAAACACATAGTCACATGCTTAAATTTACTACTGCAAGAACTCTCATGGTAGGAAAGTGTTTGTAGGATTTGGTCAAAGTTTGTACTGTGGAAATAAATATAGAATAGGCCTCTTTAACTATGTACCTTATGAAACTGGAAAACCCCCACCATAATAATAATATAAACTTTAATTTTTAAGTATTGTTTCAGCTCCAACTGTCCATTGCCATGGCTTGAATTTGCAACACAATAAACTACCACTATTCAATGTCTGCAAACTGTGTTCTTTGCATATTCAGCCTATGTCTACACTACAGCCTATGTTGGCATAACTTATGTCACTCAGGGGTGTGAATAAACCACCCCCTTGAGTGACATGTTACGCCAACATAAGCACTTGTGTGCACAGCGCTATGTCAGTAGAAGAAGTTCTTCTGGAGTTCACAGAGGTGGTTTTATTATGCAGACGGGAGAGCTGTCTCTCACATGTAGACATGCCTGAAGGTCAAAATTTCTTATGCCTTCCTGTAATGTGAGTTAGCTATATACCCCTAGAATATATGCACTAATGTGAAAAAAATACAAGAACCATAAGCTAGTGCAAAAGGTATCTGATTTCATGAAAGAATGTTCTCATGAATTAAATTTAGTGAGCATTATTAAAATCCAAGCACATGGAATAATGGTGGATCATACTAAAAAGACACCATAACAATAAACATTCCACTAAAAGGAGTAGGATGAGTCTGCACTGTATACTGTAATTATCATGTTCAACCTCTAAACAGAAATAGATTTCTCAGTACCCTCTGAAAAATAGATTGCCAAGAATTTAATTTATATTTTGATACGTAACATTTCAGTAGATGGCATAAAAAAAGAATGAAGGTAAGTTAATAAAAATATTACAGTATCATATTTTTTCTAAATGTTCTTTTAAATCTTTTCCACGTCTTTTTGCTTTTAATAAGTACACTGTACTTTGTTAGCCTTTTTTGCTGTAACAAAATGCAAATATGAATACATAAACAGTTCACATCACATTGGAAACTTCAAAAGAAAAATATGAAATACTCTTTTTGGCATTGCTATCTGCAGATAGGGCATTCTACTTCTAGAATTAGCTTCAGCCAAACCTACAAATAAAGTATATATTTTTGCTTGTCTTTCCAATTCCTTCAGACCAAAATGTCAGCAGGAAACTGAAAAACATAGATAAGAGAACCACGGATCCACTCAGCCCATCACCTTTTCAGAATCTATTATATATCAGAAATATTGTTGATTACTAGAAAATGTATCCTTCCTAAATTTAAGTTCATTAAGGCCCAGATTTAAGAAAGGACTGAAGTACATGGTTGACTTAAGTACCAGAGTAGTTCCATTAAACTTAAATGGGTCTACTGAGGTGCCTAAAATTAAGCACGTATTTCAGTTCTTGGTTGAATCACAGTCTGTCACTGTTATATGTAACTGTTATAGGAAGCTTCTTCCACAGATGTATATGACCCATTATAATTAGGGTGACCATATTTCCCTATGCTGAATACGGGACAGCTGGTAAAAGTACTTGTATTCAAGTGAGTTCAATGGCAATCAATCAGAACTATGCAATACAAGTGTTCAAATTAACATCAAGTTGACTGAGCCCCTGTTAAAAAGAAATATTGCGTAGTTGGATTCTTTTATCTTCTTATCTTTAAGGCTTTAGGGTTCACATGGGGAGAGGTGACACACACACTCCTGTACACCTCTCTCACATATGGAGCAAGGAGAAGAGACCGACCAACCTGACCCTCCCTGACCAGCACTTTCGACACTCCATGCCTGGCTGGGCCCCCAGGACAGACCCGTCCCTCCTGGTACCTGGCGCCACATCTTCCCAAGGCAACACGTGGGGAGAGGGATGCAGGGTCACATGCCTCCTCTCCCCAGATTTCTGCCAGGGTTCACACCAGAATATGGCCAGCAGCAGCCTTTCGTCGCTGTGAGGGAGGCAAGGGGCGGGAGTTGCTTCCAGCTGCAGGGGAGCAGGGGGGAAGGGATGACCTGGCCCGTGTCTTTGCAGAGCTCATCTCTTCCCCCTCTCCCTGCTTTCCTGTGACTGAAAGAAGCTTGTCCCTTCCTGCCCACAGTGTCAAAAGACAGCTAGCATCTCCAGGCTGCTGCTGGCCACCGACATAACCCAGCTGCCTTCTGTCCCCCGGCTACAGCGCGGACAGGAAGGGGTTAAGTCCTTTAGGATGAATTGTGCACCAGGGCCCAGGGAACCTGACTGCAGGGACTTCAACGAACCCAGCCAGAGAGATGGCTCAGCAGGAAAAGATGCCTAGGAGATGGAGCAGCCCCATTCTCCCTGGGGGCAGGACCCGAGGGGGGGGCAGATGAAGAGGGTGCTAAGCCCTTGCCTGGGGGGCTGCTATGGAGCCTGCAGGGTCGGAGCACCTATAGGCTGGAAATCACTTCCCCCACTCCATTCCAGAGCTTAGCTGAAGAGCAGAGAGGCTTCCCCATGCCAGCGCTGCGCAGGGCTTTGGCACATACAGGGCTTGGCTCCTCCTAGCCAGCGCCCTGGGCTGGAGGGTCTTGGGCTTTCCTTGGGCAGAGGCAGTGGAGAAAGGAAGGAGCCTACCAGCCAGGCTGCTGGTGAGCTGAACACTCCAACCAGGGTCTGGTTCGCCACACAGCACTGGGAGCAGGACATGCCCTGCCTAGGGGGATATAGAGGAGCAGCGGGGTTGGGAGGGTGAAGGGACAAAGCAGGGAGAGGACAGCGAGAGAGAGAGCACGTAAAGGGTTGATGGGTAGGCAGCAGAGGCAACACGTAGCCAGATGCTGCCTGGAGCCTGCCCACACTCACCAGTCACTGCAGCTCCCAGCGCACAGCCAGTGCTGACCAGAAATGGGGTGGGGGACTGCTGGCTGAGAGCTAGCGCATAGCAGGGTCTGTGCTGAGGGACCAGAAAGGGGAGTGGCCTCTCCCGCACACTGCAGCTTTGCCCCGCCACCAGCTTTCCACATCCACCCCCATCGTCGGCCACTGGGTTCCCCCCGCACACTGCTGGTGGGCGGGCGGGCAGGCTGCTGGTGAGCAGGGATCCAGAGAGCAGCAGTATCCACCAGTACTGATGTGGGGGAGACAGAAAATACGGGACAATTTGCCTGTTTTTAAGAAAAAGCTGGATCACCTGCAGAAGGGCTTACATACAGGACTGTCCCTTTAAAAATGGGACATCTGGTCACCCTAATTATAATCCAAAATTGTTTTCCAATTAAATCTCAGGGTATGTCCTCAGCATCTGCGTAGATTAAATTTTACTGCAATATTCCCAACCAAGCCTTTGTAGGGCTTTTTAAGATTAGGGTACCTAGATGTAACAAGAACGTGTGTTAGAAATCCTAGAGGCACTAAATTAGATAAGTAGGCTATAGGTAGACCATCTCACAGCACCCTTTTTCCTATGCTGGTTTAATTCTTGCTTTATACAATGTTCCCATCTTACTTTCTAACACAAATAATTCAGGGTATCTGCAACAAGATAATGTCTGAATATTTTTTTATAATCTTAGTATGAGGTAGGCAACGTTCTTGGCTCCTACTTACTATATATAAAAAAAGAATGTATTTAAAATGAAAATCAGCTTACTATTCTCTTCCAAGGTAATTTGAATTTTGGCTTGCACTTCGTACTACAAGAGGTTCACAATCTTTCATGAAAACTCAAACTAAGATTTGGGCAAACCCCAGGGATATTTTGTGTCAGGTGAAAAATTGAAGTTTTGGCAAATCTCCAATGCAAAAAAAAACAAAAAACACTTGATTCATGTTCAAACTCATGAAGCCCCCCTCGAAATTGAAAACTGTTTTATACAGCTCTTTGGGCATAAAAAGTTGATGTTTGTTATGCTACCATGGTAGAAGCAACTGGCTGGCTGAGTTGGGAAACTGCCAGTTCTCTCTCATCTTTGCCTTCCACAAGTTTACAAAATCTATGTTGATTTTAAGTTTCAAAATGCTTTAATTTAAAAGCAGACCAGCCAAAGGCATGGCAATAGTGCACTTAGAAAATCTTGGGTTTGGATAAGACCCTGTTTCTCTCATGCTCTCAGAGAATAGAAGTCAGATGTATCATACCATAACCACTGCCCGCGTGATGTGGCACTTTGTCCCCCACTAGTGGCACCTAGGCCAACTAGAGATTGATAAGTCTGCTACAGCCTTGGCTAAGCAGCATGTGGCTTTTAGCTCATGCAATAGAGCTGGGGTGGGCAAACTTTTTGGCCCACGGACCACATCTGGGTATGGAAATTGCATGGTGGGCCATGAATGCTCATGAAATTGGGGGTTGGAGTGTGGGAGGGGGTGAGGGCTCCGGCAGGGGGGTGTGGGCTCTGGGGTGCAGGAGGGTGGGACTGAGGGGTTCGGAGGGTGGGCAGGAGGGGGATCGGAGCTGGGGCAAGTGGTTGGGGCACAGGAGGTGGTCAGGATGCAGATTCTGGACAGCGCTTACCTCAAGCAGCTCCTGGAAGCAGCAGCATGACTCCCATCTGGCTCCTACGCGGCGGCATGGCCCAGGCAGCTCTGCGTGCTGCCCCATCCATAGGCAACACCCCTGCAGCTCCCATTGGCCCTGTTGGCTGGCCAATGGGAGCTGTGGGGGAGGCTCTTAGGGTGCGGGTAGCGTGCAGATAGGAGCCGGGACGGGGACCTGCCGCTGCTTCTAGAAGCCGCGTGGAGCAAGTCCCTGACCCCATTCCCCAATAGAAACTAGGAACCAACTAGGGGCAGAGTTCTTCTTGACCTGCTGCTCACAAACAGGGAAGAATTAGTAGGGGAAGCAAAAGTGGATGGGAACCTGGGAGGCAGTGACCATGAGATGGTCAAGTTCAGGACCCTGATACAAGGAAGAAAGGAAAGCAGCAGAATACGGACCCTGAACTTCAGAAAAGCACAGTTTGACTCCCTCAGGGAACTGATGGCTAGGATCCCCTGGAAGAATAACAGGAGCGGGAAAGGAGTCCTGGAGAGCTGACTGTATTTTAAAGAATCCTTATTGAGGTTCCAGGAAAAAAACATCCTGATGTGTAGAAAGAATAGTAAATATGGCAGGCGACCAGCTTGACTTAACAGTGAAATCCTTGCTGATCTTAAACACAAAAAAGAAGCTTACAAGAAGTGGAAGACTGGACAAATGACCAGGGAGGAGTATAAAAATATAGCTCAGGCATGCAGAAGTGAAATCAGGAAGGCCAAATCACACTTGGAGTTGCAGCTAGCAAGAGATGTTAAGAGTAACAAGAAGGGTTTCTACGGGTATGTTAGCAACAAGAAGGTGGTCAAGGAAAGTGTGGGCCCCTTACTGAATGTGGGAGGCAACCTAATGACAGAGGATGTGGAAAAAGCTTATGCACGCAATGCTTTTTTTGCCTCTGTCTTCACGAACCAGCACAGCTCCCAGACTACTGGGCAGCATAGTATGGGGAGGAGGTGATCAGCCCTCTGTGGAGAAAGAAGTGGTTCAGGACTATTTAGAAAAGCTGGACGAGCACAAGTCCATGGGGCTGGATGCACTGCATCCGAGGGTGCTAAAGGAGCTGGCGGATGTGATTGCAGAGCCATTGGCCATTATCTTTGAAAACTCATGGCTATCAGGGGAGGTCCCAGATGACTGGAAAAAGGCTAATGTAGTGCCCATCTTTAAAAAAGGGAAGGAGGAGGAGCCGGGAAACTACAGGCCAGTCAGCCTCATGTCAGTTCCTGCAAAAATCATGGAGTAGGTCTTCAAGGAATCAATTTTGAAGCACTTAGAGGAGAGGAAAGTGATCAGGAACAGTCAGCATGGATTCACCAAGGGCAAGTCACGCCTGACTAACCTAATTGCCTTCTACGACGAGATAACTGGCTCTGTGGATGAGGGAAAAGCAGTGGACGTGTTATTCCTTCACTTTAGCAAAGCCTTTCATACGGTCTCCCACAGTATTTTTGCCAGCAAGTTAAAGAAGTATGGGCTGGATGAATGGACTATAAGGTGGATAGAAAGTTGGCTAGATCGTCAGGCTCCACAGGTAGTGATCAATGGCTCCATGTCTACTTGGCAGCTGGTATCAAGCGGGAGTGCCCCAAGGGTCGGTCCTGGGGCCGGTTTTGTTCAATATCTTCATTAATGATCTGGAGGATGGCGTGGATTGCACCCTAGGCAAGTATGCAGATGACACTAAACTGGGAGGAATGGTAGGTATGCTGGAGGGTAGAGATAGGATACAGAGGGACCTAGAGAACTTGGAGGATTGGGCCAAAAGAAATCTGATGAGGTTCAACAAGGACAAGTGCAGAGTCCTGCACTTAGGATGGAAGAATCCCATGCACTGCTATAGACTAGGGACTGAGTGGCTAGGCAGCAGTTCTGCAGAAAAGGACCTAGGGGTTACCATGGACAAGAAGCTGAATATGAATCAAGAGTGTGCCCTTGTTGCCAAGAAGGTTAACGGCATTTTGGGCTGTATAAGTAGGAGCATTGCCAGCAGATTGAGGGATGTGATCATTCCCCTCTATTCAGCATTGGTGAGGCCTTATCTGGACTAGTACTGTGTCCAGTTTTGGGTCCCACACTACAAGGATGTGGAAAAATTGGAAAGAGTCCAGCGGAGGACAACAAAAATGATTAGGGGGCTGGAAAACACGACTTATGAGGTGAGGCTGTGGGAACTGGGATTGTTTAGTCTGTGGAAGTGAAGAATGAGGGGGGATTTGATAGCTGCTTTCAACTACCTGAAAGGGGTTCCAAAGAGGATGGATCTAGACTGTTCTCAGAGGTAGCAGATGACAGAATGAGGAGTAATGGTCTCAAGTTGCAGAGGGGGAGGTTTAGGTTGGATATTAGGAAAAACTTTTTCACTAGGAGAGTGGTGAAGCACTGAAATGGGTTACCTAGGGCGGTGGTGGAATCTCCTTCCTTAGAGGGTTTTATGGTCAGGCTTGACAAAGTCCTGGCTGGGATGATTTAGTTGGGGATTGGTCCTGCTTTGAGCAGGGGGTTGAACTAGATGATCTCCTGAGGTCCCTTCCTACCCTGATATTCTGTGGTTCTATGTATTAGTTGAAAATATCTATGCATCTTGTTTTTCCTTATCGGTGAAAAAAATTTGAAATATGCAGGTCCTCCTCCATTACCAACTTGTATGATCTCAGTTATCAAGAATTCAAGTTGCAGTGGGGGAGGTTTAGATTGGATATTAGGAAAAACTTTTTCACTAAGAGGGTGGTGAAACACTGGAATGCGTTACCTAGGGAGGTGGTAGAATCTCCTTCCTTAGAGGTTTTTAAGGTCAGGCTTGACAAAGCCCTGGCTGAGATGATTTAACTGGGAATTGGTCCTGCTTTGAGCAGGGGGTTGGACTAGATGACCTTCTGGGGTCCCTTCCAACCCTGATATTCTATGATTCTATGATTCTAATTTTACCAAGAGCTTAAAACAAACTACAGATCCATAATAAAATATTTACATCCACTATTTTGCAAGCTTTAATTAACATTTAATTCTGAAATCATGAAATATTTTATTTTGATATTAGTCATTATGTATGTATTGACAGATTGTACCACACTTATCAAAACTATAAATGGCAAATGCCGTATATGTACTGATTTTGGTAGCCGTGTCAGTCCCAGAATATTAGAGAGACAAGGTTGGTCCAATAAAGATACTAACTCACCCACCTTGTCTCTCTAAATGCCTTATAGTGAGAGATTTTAAAAGCTCAATCTATTTCATTTATCCAAGAGAAGGTTAAGAGGTCATTGGGGAGAGATTTCTGATAGTAAATGTCTCCTTAATTTAGGAGAAAAGGTATAACGAGATCTAATGTTTGGAACCTGAAGCTACACAAATTCAGGCAAGAAATAATGTACGATTTTTAACACTCAGGGGAATTAACCTTTGAACAACTTACCTAGTGATATGGTGAGTTCTCCATTACCTGAAACCCTTAAATCTAGATTTGATGTCTTTCTAAAAAGCTATGATCCAACTCAAATAGAAGTTATGGTTCTGATGAAAAAATTACTGGGTGAGGCTCAATGGCCTGTGTTATGCAAGAGATCAGACTAGATTATAATAATGTTTCCTGCTGACCTTTAAAATCGATTCAGCTATGTAATTCAGTACTTTTAATACAAGTCCAAAATTCTAAAAGATCTTTAGTTCCTTGCAGCTAGTTCCAAACTTTTCTGTTACGCAAAAATTGTAAAATATTGACCTAATTTAGAGCTACACAATAAAACTAATATGAACCAAACTGTCTCTTAGAAGTCTATAAAATCTTATTTTTATTTCATGTACACATTGTTTTTGCTTTGTTGAGCTCACCATCAAATTCAAGTTACATTATCAACTTAATATACACATTTGTCAGTCTCGAAAAAACAAAAATGAAATCAGTCATGTTTTAAGCAGAACAGTTCGCAATCTGACCTTACAGTAACAAAAAACAGATGAACATTGTTCTGAATATTTGTCTTAATTTATTGCTACAAAGATTTTTTTAATAGAAAAATAGTTTCCTCCAGCTTCTTACTGATAATCAAGCTTTTATTTAACCTTTTAAAACTCAAATGTCGAACAAACAGTCTGAAAAGTTATTTTGTAAAGATTCACCATCCA
The DNA here is from genome assembly GCF_965140285.1 of Lepidochelys kempii. Classification (NCBI taxonomy): domain Eukaryota; kingdom Metazoa; phylum Chordata; order Testudines; family Cheloniidae; genus Lepidochelys; species Lepidochelys kempii. The sequence continues at coordinate 65,972,531 of NC_136382.1, forward strand.
GTCCTATTGAGTAAGGGCTGAGAAAGGAGAACTCCAGGGAAATCCTGACTTGACATTCCTGATATTGCAAAAAGATCTCTCTTCATAAAAGTGTTGTTGAAGCTGTATTGGTCCCAGGATATGAAAGAGACAAGGTTGGTGAGGTAATATCTTTCATCAACAGACATTGGTCCAATAAAACAGACAAGCTTTCGAGCTACACAGAGCTCTTCTTCAGGTCTGGGCAGCTGGACTCTTTCACCAACAGAAGTTGGCCCAATAAAAGATATTACCTTACCCACTTTGCCTCTATCTTCTTAAAAAACAATGAACCCATGTGAATGGAGACTGGCTAAATCAGTAGCATCCCCAATAAAATCAGTGGAGTTAAATAGCTATAAAACTGGATCTGATTCTACTCTTGGCCAAACTTATTTTTAAGTTGGGAGTGGCAATATGAACTGTTTTAGTTTACATTCCCATTAACTTTTTTGTATTTGCATATTCCAACAGGGCTAGATGATAGATTGTCAACTCTATTTTGTCCAAAGGTGGGATAATTTTCTGATTAATTTTTATTGCCACTAGGAACAGACAAACCACCATTATATCACAGATTCAGAATGCAATCCCTTAATTTTTTGCTTGACTTTTTCCTTTGTATCTTGATGGATTCTCCTCCAATATCCAAAGTGTCCTCCTTTGCACATCATTTAACAGTTCCTTTGCCTCTTCACTCAAGGGGACAACGTTTTATTACTTACAAAGGCCATTACCAGAGACATGTATACAATATTAACATTGACATATTGGCACCTTTTCCATATTTACTTGAACTTGGGTAAAATTTTAAATGTTAAGCTTATTCTTCTATGGTCTGTAAGTGCCCAGTGTGAAACTCTCAGTTGAAATCACTGTGAAGCAGGAAAAAATCATTTTAAAAGAAAATGAAGCTAGATTTAATGCTTCAGTTTCATTACTGGTATAACTGCACTGAGTGAGGGATGGGTATAGATCAGTATATTTAATATTGATTTTAAATTAGATCACAGAAGTATGAATGTAGTATTAATACCACTGACATTTTTTGTTACAGTATAGCACAGATAACTGGAGACAGACTGGTTTTTATTTCCAGTGCTTTTATTCATATATGCTATTTGGCAAGGTACTTTAAACACTATAAATCAAAGAATCAGAGTTCTTTTCCAAGAACATATTGCCAAATGTGTTCTGTAGCTGAATTCTCATTCTTGGAGATTGCAGAGCATACATACAAACATAACATTTCATTTAAAATCTGAGCTAGTGATATTTGGATTCCTCTTTTATACTTCAAGGCAAAGAGCAGAGCATGAACCAAATCCTTCACTGATCTTAAGCTAAACACTGAACAGAATTTTGCTTAGGGCAGGTCTACACTACAGACCTATATCGGCATAACTACATTCCTTAGGAATGTGAAAAATCCACACCTCTGTGCAACATAGTTATACCGACCCAACCCTTTGTGTAGACAGCACCACGTCAATGCTACCACCTCTCAGGAAGCTGGATTAACTATGACAATGGGAAAAGCTCTATCATCAACATAGCAGCATCTTCAGTAAAGTGCTACAGTGGCACTGCTGTGCAGCTGTAGCATTGTACATGAAGGCAGGCTTTCGTAAGCATAACCAAACTCCACCTCTTCCCAAAACAGCTATCACCACTTCAGGTTTCAATGAATAAGCCGTATGGTTACGATAAAGATAATTTTTTGTCAGAGTAATATATTTACGGTAGATTCTACAAGCAATTCTCAGCAAAAAGTATTTCTACATTGTTTCATAAATGTCAATCTGATCTTACATACCTAATGAACTGATTTAAATGGGAATTAAGTGTACCTTGGTATGATCAGGTACAGTCAGTAATTTGATACCATTTTAAGTCAAAAGCAAATATTCTTGCCTTTTTGATGAGAGGTAGTAGATTTCAGAGCCTTGCAGATCAGTTTCCAGTTAAAGGGAAAATCAGGGTATGTTTCTAAAAGTAATTTGTTTATTTACAAAATGGACACAAATCCTGATTTTTTGTACAGAGGTGATCACAAACTGTACACAGACAACTCCTTCTTGCTGAAACTTCAGCTAAAGCACCACTACTTTTTCAACAAGTGACAGCATCTTGGATCTCTGTCTCTCTTGGACTCCAGGAATCTCACAGCTTAAATACATTGTTCCATGTGCCTGCCTCAAGTTCAGGGTTTATCTGGGAAACCCCTTATCCACAGCTGCTCACCTAGGATCACATGGCTTTGAAAGGTGGCCTGGCCATTAAACTTCCGTTTGTGAAGCTACTTTGCAACACAAAGTAATATCAGTATTACCATCCAGAGAATGTTTTAACCTACACAATACCTCAAAGACTGTCTGGGTATGATCACTGAATGGTCACTTTAACTATTTTCTGAAGAGTTTCATCCTGGGTGCTTGTACATCAGTGAACCATAACATGCAGGGCAATTACACCAGCTGCCGTAACATTAACATGGATAAAAATGATTACTAACAAATATTCCCCAAAATACTTTATGAATCACCGGTAAAGAAGCTGTTCAGGAGGGTCTGTTCTAAATGTTGTGAACCTTATATAAAACAACATGAGGTGCTTCACCCAGCTCCCTTCCCTCTAAATAGCAAGTTCCACCTCTCCAGTCCCACTGTGTCCTCCCTCAGGCTTTAATGATCCCTGTTTGTGAGGTTCTTACACCTCTGCTAGTGCATACACACACACAAACCAGGTAGCCAGGAGGAGGAGGAGCTGAAGCACAATTTTAAAGCAAAGAAAGAGGAAACAAGAATTTGTGAATTTTCATGCAGCCTAGTGGAACCAAAGTCAGGAAGAACAACGCATGGGGAATAGGCGATAGCATAAGATGACCAGATATCCCGATTTTATAGGACAGTCTCAATATTCAGGACTTTGTCTTATATAGGCACTTACTAACACCAACCTCCATCCTGATATTTCACACGTGCTATCTGGTCATCCTAGGATAGCATTTTAGGTGGCAGGTCAATAGTGGGTTTATTATGCATAGGGTAACCAGATATCAAGTGTGAAAAATTGGGACACTTTTTCTGGGGGGTGGGTGGGCGATGGGAGTAATAGTTTTGTGTATAAGACAAAGCCCCTAATATCAGGACATCTGGTCACCCTACTTATGCAGCCCATGAAAGAACCTACACAGTTTCATAACTCATTTATAGTAGGCGTAAGGCTGCTGTTCAGTACAGATATATACAGCACAGAAAAGGCTTTATTGAGAAATCTTTTCCGATCACTAATTATGCTATGCAGTGAGGATATTTATTATTTGAATTTAACCGTTTAATTTAAATTAGCCAAATTACACAAAAAGGAGTAAACCGGAGGAGTGTATTATACAGCAGATGTTAGATTAATAAAAATTTATTTTAAATGAGATGGGGAACATAAGGGCTTGCCTTCACTACCGGGGAGATTGACGCAGCTGCAATCGATGCAGCAGGTGTCGATTTAACAGGTCTAGTAAAGACCCTCTAAATCGACAGCAGAGTGCTCTCTGGTCAACCCCAGTACTCCACCTCTCTGATAAGAGTTGGGATGATTTAGCTGAGGTTGGTCCTGCTTTGAGCAGGGGGTTGTACTCCGGAGGTCTCTTCCAACCCTAATCTTCTGTGATTCTAAGAGTTAGGTAAGTCAACTGGAGAACGTCTCCCATTGACGCAGCACAGTGAAGACACTGGTGTAAGTTGACCTAAGCTACGTTGACTCTAGCTATAGTATCCACATATCTGGAGTAGCATAACTTAGGTCGACTTACCCCAGAGTGAAGACAAGCCCTAAGTCTATAAATTTCTATTAGTAACATCATTATAGAAAAGAATTACTTGAGCATAAGCACCAAATTTTAAGTACCTAACCAAAAAGACACACCTCTGGTACACTGGCTTTTTTGCCTCCAAATGTGGATAGAGTAAAAGTAAAGGGATGCAGCACTGACCCAGAAGAGAATTATTTGCCCAGAAAGAGATTAAATGAAAGGAAAAAGGAAGAAAACTATGAAGAAAAAAAAGACCAAAAAGAAAAAAGGAAACTGAAATTAAAAAGAAAATAGTAGCAAAGAAAAAATGACCCATAAGGCCAATTTTTGGCAGACAATATGCACACAAATACAAAGAAAAACTGAAAATAAAACAGAAGATAGTTGCACCAATTCTCCCTCCCTGGATATGGCACTGAAGTCAGTGGGACTACTTTGCTGTAACAGGACCAGAAAATTCAGCATTTTGCAAGATCAGTGAGAGGTGGCTATAGGTAACTGGGTATGGTTCCTCCTCTTCCCACCACAACACACACGATGAGCCAGACCAAACAATATACCCCAAATCTATTTCTATTCTTAAAAATTACATAACAGGTGGAAGATGCTGTGTATGAGAATGGCCTGTGTGTCTACTTTTATGCTCTTCCACCACCACATTAACCATAATTTGGCTCAGGGTATACATAAATAAATAATTATTTAACAAGTTATTTAATATTTTTAAGGTCAGTGACATTAACTTTACACTATAATGCAAGAATTATTTCTTTAGAAAGTGTCTCATAGTTTTTCTTTTATTCTTTTTCATGTGTGTGTTGAGGTGGAAGGGAGCAGGACATTTCCCCCCAAATTTAAAGTCTTGATTTTATTAGTTATGAGTGAAATACTACCCCGTATTGTCATGGCTCTGAAAGGGACAAAATGCAAGACAACTGCTCAATGCAGAGCAAGATATGGAAAGACCAAAACCTCCTTTAAGCTACCACATTGTGCCTGATGAGCAACTACAATTCCAGTTGAAGCAGAAAGTTTTCAGAAATAGGCTAAAAGCTTTAATCTCTTGCGGGGTTCTAAACACCACAATATATTATTATAATTTAAAAGGCATGTAAGAAGCATTCTACCAGTGAAAATAAAAATAAAGTTAAGTCAGCATTACTATTTATTCACAGACATTTATTTGCAGAGAAGATAACTAATAATAAAATATACTGGCTGGCAGTAAACAGACTCCACAATATAAATTATGAAGATACTATCGGATTGTGTACTTTAGAGAATTTTACAGACCAACAGACATGGTGGTTTTGAAGATCTATTCCTTTGAAGGTTTTAGAATCCACTAAATAGACACACTGAACAAGAAGTATTTGACAAGACAAAACTAGAGTGGGTGAAAAATGTCACATTCATCTCTAATATATATTTTTTTATATTTTCACTGACATGTTAACGTGAGCAAGTATAAAACGATTAAGTTGTTCTGAATTGTGCAGTCAAAGAATTATATCTGACTCAGAAATTCTCCCATTGAAAAAGCAGTCTACAACTCCACGAAAAAAATATGAGCAGACCTTGGCTTTTCCTCCAGAAATAGGTTATTGATCACAATCTCTAGACACTGACCTGTAAAATATATTTCATGAACACTGACATTCTACAGAATACGTCCAAAAGTCTGACTCTGCCTTTTTATTAACTGAGCTTCATAATGTTCTGTGGTCATTCTTATCTCTTGCAGGAGTGAGTCCCATAATCAAGGTCCAACTCTGCATGTATCATTTTCAATGAATTTGTTATTTTTTAAATCCCTCTGTTTTCTATGGCATGAAACAGACTTAAGGCTACATTCAGGATATGATCCTTTCTCTGGAAAAAATCCACTTAGCTGGAAAGACAAATAAATTTGAAAAAAGATAACATTTACATAAATTAATTTTAATTTTTCTATCTAAAATTTTGAGAGCATATCTTCAAATACTGCTGAGGTCATGCACAAATAAATCTGTACAGTTATGACCACAAAAGGGAAAAATACAGTTAAAATAGATTACCTTTTAATAAGAAGAGAATTACAATAGTGCTCTCTTAATGGGAAAGTATAATAAATCTTGCTTTTAGTAGATATTGGTAGTGCACAAGCAGTGGAAATAGCAGTTATTCGGAGCCTTGATTTTGATATGATAGTCTGTAGTATTAACGTCTCCTTCCCTTGGACTTCTAGCATTGCAGCAGGTATTACATGCAGCCTGGAGACTAACCTTCCCGCACACATCAGAGAAGCTACTGCTGTTAAAAGTGAGATTATCACTTCAACGGTCTCTGAATCCAAGTGCTTAAAGTCACTGGGGTAACTTTCTTTAAAACATCAGCAGCAAACATATTTTTTTAAATGGTTTACCCTTAGCTCTGAAGTTCATTATAGTTGGCATTATGGAGGGATGATTGCTGGATGTCCATGTCATAGCCAACTCCTCTTCTTCAGCAGTTAAGATTTGACCTGGTACTGAGTATTGAGAATATTAGCAAGAAAATGAGCTGGAGATAGTGCTCGTCCCATTCATTTTTTTAATGCTTGTAATTTAATTCTGTCATTGCATATTTCTCTTTTTAAGATCTCACTCGGTTCCTTCCAAATTTCAACAGCGTCAGCAATAAAACAGCTATTTCCCTGTATTTTGTTCAAGGCTACAGAAATAGGCTTCAGGGTATTCAGCATGTGTTCAACATGTCTCTTAAGCCCAATGTTGAGAACTTAGGCTGTGACAGTGCCATCTATTTTTTCACGTTTTTATTCACAAATTGTCATCAGATTAGGTGAGTTCTTGATATAGTGCTCAAAACAATCCACTCCTGAGTTCCATCGCACATCTAGCGGGAGAGTTCGCTTGGTTCCTCCCACTTTTTTCAGAGCAGCTGCTGCAAAGTGGTTGTTACAGAAATATTTTGCAATTTCAACAACATTAGCCTTTATTTCTGGAACACTGAAGTCTTTGGCTAGGAGGTGTGTCAAATGAGCACTGTAACCGTACGCTATTAGCTTGGGACTCTCTTCACTCTCTTCTAAATAATTTCTTCTCATCATAGATACATTTGCCGCATTGTCTGTGACCAAGCTGCCTACTAGACATTGGAATTTCTTTTCAGTTTGTTATAGCTTTTACTGCTACTTCTTGTAAGTATTCTGCTATCTGTGCATTTCCTGATATATCAATTGGTTTTGTAAGGAAGACATTCCCTTCTTCTGTTGTCACACAAGCACATACAACAGGATCATTGTGGACATTGCTCCACCCATTAAGACTCAGGTTAACAATTTTACCCTCTAGACCTTTTGCACACTGCTCAATTTCTCTTTCATATACTTTATCCAGCAATTTGCCTGCGACATGTGCTTTGTTGGGTGGACTGTATCCTGGCTTAATAACTGAACCATTTTTAATGAAGTGTGGGTTCTCAATCATATGGAAAGGAGAGTTTGTTCCATAAACAAACCGGGCAATTTTTCATCAATTACCTCTTTTTGCAATCTGCTGGTTCTTCTCACAAACTTATCTATGGTTGTTTCTGGATGATGGAGATTTTTTTTCTTTTTGCTACAGATGATATACTGTGGCTATGTGACATACATGATGTGACTGAAACACTATCCTTGGCAGATAACTCCGAAACTATAGAAAATGATGGTGATCTTGAAGGTGGATAGTCTTCAGAATCCTGTATGTTGAGGATGGATTCTCCTAAACAAAATAAGTCAATGCAGTTATTTAATTATTATTACCATACTCCTCATTTAGTGTTACTCATTGCATTCACTGACACTCAGTACTACTTTAAAGATGAAATTGTAAAAGGAAGATCTTCCTATTTCAGCTATTTATTTTGTATCAAAACTGCATCTAAAATGATAGTACCATAGAGTAACAACTATATTTTTTGCTCAAACATGAGAATTCAAGAAGAGTCCAGAAGGAAGACAGGCAGTCCTTAAGAAAGAAGTATGAAATAAAAAAGTTTACCAACCTGAACATCCTGCATGTTCAGACACGTTCCTTTCATCATCTTCAACACAGCTTCCTCCTGAGAAGGAACACTTCTCATGATGTTGTTTCATTCAGATAACCAGGCCTTGCATTTCTTTGTTGCACTGTTTTGCATTTTGCATGCATGCCTGTCTTACCCACAGGTAGAGGAACTTCATTAAAATATTCAAACTGGGTCTCTTTTATGGCCTGCTGCCATTATAGTTTTTCCCTTCTAGTGGAAGAATGGTATGGTAGATCTCAAATCAATGAAGGCTACACTCAGAAAGACCTCAAGACTTCTGGAATATGCTGCTCAAACTGTTTCACTTTTGTCTCTACTGCCTGTCCCTCCCTTCTCACATTTATCTCCAGACTTCTTCTCCTTGTCCAGATCTATTCCACCCCCAACAATCTTCTATTCATTGAACTTTTTGAAACTTTGCACTTTTAGGGAAGTAAGGGTTTGACTCTGTGTACACAAATTTGCAGAGGGACAATAGGGCTGAGGTCTGTTATTTCTCACCTCAATATATAATTTATTTATTTAAAAACATTTTTGCTGTTAACAAGTGTCAAGATTCCTTCCCCACTCTGAACTCTAGGGTACAGATGTGGGGACCTGCATGAAAGACCCCCTAAGCTTATTCTTACCAGCTTAGGTTAAAACTTCCCCAAGGCACAGATTTCTTTCTTTCCTTAGGAACCAGCTTAGGTTAAAACCTGATACGCTGCCACCACCAAGCGATTTAAACAAAGAACAGGGAAAGAGACCACTTGGAGATGTCTTCCCCCCGAATATCCCCCCAAGCCCTACACCCCATTTCCTGGGGAAGGCTTGATAATAATATCCTCACCAATTGGTACAGGTGAACACAGACTCAAACCCTTAGATCTTAAGAACAATGAAAAAATCAATCAGGTTCTTAAAAGAAGAATTTTATTTAAAGAAAAGGTAAAAGAATCACCTCTGTAAAATCAGGATGGTAAATACTTTACAGGGTAATCAGATTTAAAACATAGAGAATCCCTCTAGGCAAAACCTTAAGTTACAAAAAGACACAAAAACAGGAAAACACATTCCCTCCAGCACAGCGAATTTACAAGCCAAAAGCACAAAGAAAACCTAACGCATTTTCTAGCTAGATTACTTACTAACTTTACAGGAGTTGGAGAGCTTGCATCCTCAATCTGTTCCCGGCAAAGGTATCACACAGACAGACAAAAACCTTCTCTTCCCCCCCTACCTCCCGATTTGAAAGTATCTTGTCCCCTCATTGATCATTTTGGGTCAGGTACCAGTGAGGTTACCTTAGCTTCTGAACCCTTTACAGGTGAAAGAATTTTGCCTCTGGCCAGGAGGGATTTTATAGCACTGTAAACAGAAAGGTGGTTACCCTTCCCTTTATATTTATGACAACAAGCATGTTATCTCTGGAGACAAATCCACAGTTTGAGAACTGCAAAACTAAGCATCTCTGATGGTATCTTCTAGACTGAGCCCCATTGGGTAGATAGAAAGATTATCCTAAATATAATCTATATAGAAGCCCCTAGAACCCCATAAAATTGGGTCCCTAATCCATGAAGTATTGGAACTCATTTACAAAACTTTTCTGCAACATTACATGAATATATTGTCTCATACTATAGAATTAGAATTTATAATCCGTATTCCATGATGAGATATTTTAGTTTTAATTAAGATACATTCTAGCTCAATCTTTAGATAAAATTCTTTTTGAGGAAAAAATCTATCTAACAAAAAAACCAATTTAAAGCAGAAAAACTGATTTAAATAAAAAAAATCCAATTTTTTAAATTTTTTTTAAAAAATCATTGATTTTTATCCACCCTGGACAATATACATATTAATACTTGGCAAAAACAATTATGTAGAGTACCATCATATACTTAACTCATTATGAGAAAATACAATTTACAGCTACTAGGGAAAAAAGAGTCATCTGAAATAAATATGTCAGCGACACAAGATACTGCTGTTTACTAGGCTTGAAAATTATGCTGCTTAAGCCTGTTGCCATTTCCAGGAATGTCATCTTTATTAATTATTCACATTAAAGGAAAAAGCTGCTAGGATGCAGCTTCCTACATTTGCAGATATAAGATATAGCATACAGATTGTTGTAACATATCTTGCTAATTTTACTGTGAAAACAATCCCACAGTGGGTAAAATTAGAAGCCGGATTAAATGAGACACTACAGCAAAATGTTTTAGACAGCATTTTGGATTACCAAACAATGTAGAGAGACAAGGGGGTGCAGTAATATCTTTTATTGGACCAACTTCTGTTGGTGAAAGAGACCAGTTTTAGAGATACACCGAACTTTTTTCAAGTCTCAATGAAACAAAGTACATATTGTACTTGGAGCACATACAGTATTACAATTCCGTGGAATTTTAAAAGTTAGCTACATATTTAAGACAAGCCCATATGGTGATCTTCATGAGTATTGTTTCCAATTACAGTGCTTCCTTTATTTGATTAACTGTGCCTATTAAATTTCCACAATGATGAAAATTTTCAAACCCTAGTCCCTAAACCCATATTTAAGCATCTAAATAAATGTGATTTGATTTTCAGGCACTACTAACCTGCAGCCGACTGAACTGAAGATCCAGATTCTTCAAGAAATTCATTTACATTAATTTAAAGAAAAAAAGAGGAATAATAGATTATATGTAAAATTATGGTGAGAGTGAGAGGTTTGTTGTAGGGTTCCAGAAACCTTTTCGTGTAAGGTAAATTCCTCTTTCCACAGTTGCTGGGACCATATGACAACCCTTTTCCTCTTGGCAAAGCAGTGTGGTTCTTGTATGGATATGGGAACTAATTCCAGAACTTGCCTTCAGAAGTAATGGCAACTAGAAAGGCCAGCAACAGACTTGTCTAGTTTGTCACTGTGATTACACTTGGCACCTGATACTCAAATGGAGGGTCCAAAGTGCTTGTCTACAAAATGCTGCTATGGCTGGTAGCCACACTTCCATGATGTTTGGTTACAGGACTCCAGCCAAACCCCCTGAAGAAACTCTAGCATAGCTAAGATCAACAGAACTTTTTGAGTATTATAATAGTTGTATCACAATAGCATCTAGAAGTCATTTGGCTAAGCACTACACAAAGAGGCAGTCCCTGCCCCAAGAGCTTTCTGTTTCCTCTCACACCAGAAATATAAATTCAACCAGATCAATAAATGGAAAAATTGTGGTTGAGTTCCATGTGGATACCACATTATACCACAAGTTAATGAAGAATCCACGGTGAACTACATGTCTCTTCCAATGCCTAGCTGTTAAACTGTAGGTGTTCCTGATCTGAATGAAAAACAGTCCCTACTTCAAGAGGTCTGATATTTTCTGTAGGAATGAAGTAGGATCTCTGGCTGCCTAGAAAGCCAAAAATGTCTTCTAAGACAGTGAAGGACTAGAAGGACCTCAACTCTCCTAATTTCTCTTTTCTTTGTCCTAACTATTTTTGGCAGCAGTTTTTCTCGGTCCAGGACATTATTTCTATTGCCACAGAGAAACTTTATCCTCTGGTTACTCCCTGGTTTGGAAGGGATATAAACTCTCGTGCCTCAGTCATAAGCCAACCTCTAACAGGAGGTATTAGAGGAAGTCTCCTCCAAGTACCATAATTGCTCGCTACATGGTTTTTTTAAACCTTCTTTCCAATGCAGCTGGTACTGACACTTATCAGACAGGATATTGGATTCAAAGGACCACTGATCTGATCCCATATGGCCATATTTGTGAGGGATTTCTTTGTTTAAGTCACACCCTGACAGAGATGTCAAAATGAACTAAAAGGATGCATAATATGAATTTTTTGTAATTTATCTTCCGAGGATGCTTGCTTCCACAGCAAGTATATAAGTATATATAGAGTGAAAACTGGATTGGCTTTCAGTGTGTTTGTACATACCTGCCCACAAACGGTCATTCAGATGTGATCTGAGACTGTCACCTAATTTTGCATTGTATGGAGTGCATGGTTCAATGCCCTGAGAAGGCATTTCTGCAGGTGCATTTTCAGAAACCCTCTGTAGCCAATTAGTTCATTTTATCGTTTAAATGTGTTATTGCTCTGATGAACTCAAAGGCTATTTCATATACAATCAAGGTGTGATGAATAGATATAAGTAGACTAGGTGTATAAGGCTGACAAGTATTTAGGAGTGCCAAGTATATATTAGATATTTAAGTATATACATGTGTTGCATTTGCTGCATACTTCTGAGTTAGAAGACCATTGGTTCATACCCAGTGAAGACAATGCCTTATCAACGCACACTGGATTACCTTTGTCCACATGCTTGTTGACCCCCTCAAAGAATTCTAATAGATTGGTAAGGCATGATTTCACTTTACAAAAGCCATTTTGACTGGTCCCCAACATATCGTTTTTATCTCCAAGTCTGTTAATTTTGTTCTTTACTATAGTTTCAACCAATTTACATGGTAGTGAAGTTACGCTTATCGGTTTGTAATTGCCAGGTTCACCTTTGAAGTCTTTTTAAAAATAGGTTTTAAGTTAGCTATCTTCCAGTCATCTCATGCTGAGGCGGATTTAAGTGATAGGTTACATACCAAAGTTAGTAGTTCTACAGTTTCATATCTGAGTTCCTTCAGAACTCTTGGGAAAACACCAACTGATCCTGATGACTTATTACTATTTAAATTATCAATTTGCTACAAAACCTCCACTATTAACACCTCAATCTGGGACAGTTCCTCAGATTTCTCACCTAAAAAGAATAACTCGGATGTGGGGATTCCTCACATCCTCTGCAATGAAGACCAATGCAAAGAACTCATTTAGCTTTTCTGCAATGGTCTTGTCTTCCTTGAGTGCTCCTTTAGCACTTCAGGTTTCAGAGTAACAGCCGTTGTTAGTCTGTATTCGCAAAAAGAAAGGGGGTACTTGTGGCATCTTAGAGACTAACCAATTTATTTGAGCATGAGCTTTCGTGAGCTACAGCTCACTTCATCGGATGCATACCGTGGAAACTGCAGAAGACATTATATACACACAGAGACCATGAAACAATACCTCCTCCCACCCCACTGTCCTAAGCTAAGCTATTACCAGCAGGACAGTGGGGTGGGAGGAGGTATTGTTTCATAGTCTCTGTGTGTATATAATGTCTTCTGCAGTTTCCACGGTATGCATCCGATGAAGTGAGTTGTAGCTCACGAAAGCTCATGCTCAAATAAATTGGTTAGTCTCTAAGGTGCCACAAGTACTCCTTTTCTTTTAGCACTTCAATGATCCAGTGGATCCACTGGCCATTTGACCGCCTTCTTGCTTCTGATGTACTTAAAAAAATTTGCTATTAGTTCTTGTATCCTTAGATAGTTGCTCTTCAAATTCTTTCTTGGCCTGCCTTATTATATTTTTACACTTTACTTGCCAGATTTTATGTGCCTTTCTATTTTTCTCCCTAGAATCTCAATTCCAATTTTTAAAGTATATCTATTTGTCTCTAACTGCTTCTTTTACTCTGTTGTTTAACCATGGTAGCATTTTTCTGGTCACCTTATGGGTTTGTTGTTGGGTTTTTTACATATAGTGTGAGCCTTTCTTACGGTGTTTTTAAATAGTCTCCAGGCAGTTTACAGGCATTTCCCCCTTGTGACTGTCCCTTTTAAATTCCATTTAACCATCTTCCTCATTTTTGCGTATTTCTCCTTTTTGAAGTTAAATGCTACTGTGGTGGGTTTATTTGCTATTTTCCACCTACAAGTTGTTAAATTTAATTACATTATGTTTGCTATCACCAAGCAGTTCAGCTATATTCACCTCTTAGACCAGATCCTGTGCTTCACTTAGGATTAAACCAATAATTGCCTCTAAAGGTGACGTTAAAATAAATTTAAAATAACTAATACAAATGTGGTCTCTGTACAAATTCATAAATGTAATAGTCTTTGACACATGTTCAGAAAATACTTAATCTGAATAATGATTAATATCTCTGGGACTGAATTTACCACTCTTACTTACCTGCATACTCCACAAACAGTTTAACTGATTTCAATGCACTCAAGTATCTTTTGGCGTATAGGCCTATACAGGAGCATAAGGGGAAGTAAGAACCCCCCACTACCACATCAAAGGCCACTACATGGACTACCCAAACCTTGCAGTGGGATGCATGGGAGTGGACTGGTGCTATGCACCAACTCCTCAGCTCCTTTAAAGCAGATGGTCAGGAAGTAAGGAGAGAAAGGGTTGGTCGGAGCCAACACTGCACATCGAGCACTGCTAAACCAGCAAAGAAGGTGCTATAATTTGCTGTGGCAAATTACTACTACCACCACATCTACTCCAACTCCTTCCCTGACCCCACCTTCTTCTTCCAGAGAGAAAGAACAGGAAGGGAGGAAACCGTGCATCTCAACCGCAAAATTTCTTCCATGTACTGCCCCTGGTGTAATGTAACCAAGCACCAGCCCATACAAGGTTTGTGCCAAACCTACAATCTAGTCCAACAGGGCTACTCAGCGCAAATAATCAGGCTCAATACAGAGTGAAAAAAGAAGTGAAACAGAATTTGTTTAAATGACTTAATATGTGCCTTCTGCAGAATCTAAGAAGAACTAATTTCCTTAGCAAACCTTTTCTTTATTTATTGTCAGAGTTGTCAGCATTAGTAATAGCCATCTTTAAAATAAGGTGAGGCAAAAGACAACTAGTCAAAATGCCAGGATACCATCTCAAAGTGTTTATAAATCAGATATTACAGAAAAGTAAAAGCAAGTCCATGTTTCTCCCTGACATTTTAATACTGTCAGTGTATGCGGCAATTTCTGTACAAGTTTACCAATGCCTTTCAAGTAGTGGTAATGAACATATCCTATCATTGATTGCATACCTCTAATTCCCAACATCAGTTTCCTCTCTGATGTAACAAAAAACGTATTTCTCAAATAATTATTTTTATTCCTACTATTTAAAGGGGAAAAGCACATAATTAACTGAAAGCTTTTTATTAACAGAATTTATTTCATGGCAGAACAGCATTGCTTTAAAGTTCACAGTTTCTGGGGAGAATTCGCAATATCTATTAATTTTTAATTACTACTCTATTTCTTCTGGCCACTGATACATTGTTTGCCTCACAATTGCCATAGTTTCTCTCCTTTATTTTGTTTTCTCTAAATTTATAGTGTATTACTGTAGATTATAAATAAAAATTAGAACTATAAGAGTAAAAATTAGATTAAAAATAATTGTACTTTTTTCAAAAGCACTGTTTTTCTTAGTGACAGGAAATCTGTTCCTATTTCTGTGATCCAGGCATCCTCACTCTTCCCCTTCAAACCCTTTCTTTGCTTTTCCCTGCTGACCTCCACTCCTATGATATCTGCTCTTCTCTTGCCATACCTCAGTCTATAGTTAAGAAAATCAGAACTTGTATCATTCACTGACAGTATGACTCAACCTGTTTCTATATCTTCATCCTCATGATTCATTTTTGTCTAAGTTAGACCCCAATACTATATCAGAAACTGTTAACGTGTCTATTCACAGTCCCACTGAAGTCAATAGGATTCTACACTGTTCAGGGATACAAGCTGGTAGATTCCAAAGCAACACTTAGGCCACAGAAATTCCCTGAAGCAGGAATTATATCTTTTTGCTAACCTATCAGGAGGCACTGGGCAAGGTTATAATTCTATTTAAGTATTTAATACCAAGAGGATCTATACATTAAAGTGTACAAGAATACTACTAACTGGAGAACATATATAAATGAACCTATAATACTGTACCTGATCATGATTATGGTGCAATACAACTTAAAATGAAAATAAAAGTTTTTAGAAAGACACAGCAACTCCAAAAAAATCACTTATCTTATATATTTTACATATACCAAAGACTGCACACGCAAGACACCTATCAGTCTTTCAAAAGTAACTTATTAAAATCTGAATTCTAGGTATGTTTTTGTTTCTTATTTAAAACCCCTTTTGTATAGCATTCATGATATATTTTAAACCAATTTTCAATGCAACATATGGAAAGAATCATGCATTGCAAGATTTAAAAAAAAAAAAAGAAATTGGGATACCAATCTTAACATTGCCAAGAGTTGACAATGTTTTTGTTATTCAAGTAAAACAAAAGATGCAGAAGAATTTACTATCAGAGAAACAGAGCACTTTTCACTACAGTGTTTTGAAACTGAAAGGAGTTAGGTCAAGGTTTTTTGTTATTGGGAACTACTCATTCCATGTATTCCCTCCCACACAAACACACACTTCCTTCCACAACTTAGTGGCCTTCCAGACTTTCCAGTCAACCTTATGATTTCCATTTGGTCTTCGCTGGACCACATTGATTTCCACACCTCTCCTGAGTGAAACTGGTGAATTGGCTACGGTTGTACCAGCTTGGTGCCCTGGACGAAAGATGCAATGGAGTCTGAAGTGTATCACATTACATTACAGTTTGGAGAACTTCAGGATTTAAATGCTGAAGGCTTCAGGGCTTAAAACAAGTCAGTGTTCAATACTAGGGTTCCACACACAGAGCAAAGATCATTTTTAAACATCACGTTCACCTTTAAGAGTAGTAGGGCAGTGCTAAAGAAAGCTGCTAAGAAAACAATGAGGTAACAGACTGTACATTTGTTTTTGCATGAAGAAAGCATCCACCAACCTAAAGAACGTTGTTGTGTAGACTTCTATGTAATAGGAGATTCTGTTTTCTCTTGGCATACCTCACTCAATACACTGGGAAGCACTCTACAGAGTACATATTCCAAAGCCCAATAATATAGAGTATAGAGATTATTATATTCTTATACAGATAATTTACTTTGTTTTAGTGAAGATTATTTTTTCTGGATTCATACATGTCCTACTCTTATACGAAAACCTATGTACAGTTAAAACAAAATGTAGTCTATCACATATGGGAACATACACCAACACATAGGCCACTGCTGGGACACAAAAGCACCTATTGATTTTTAAATCAAAATAACGAAAGACAAGAGCTGACAAAATATATCCACTGCATAATGTTTCATAAACAGATGGATTTATGGCTATGTACTATGACTGCTCTAATTGTACATTTTTCATCATAAGAAACCCTATTCTTTTCTGCCCAAGACATGAACAAGGATCTCTTGGGGAAGCTTCTTGGTCGCATTTGCTGAGTTATTGGCTTTAGGATTGTTAAAATGTAGACTTCAAGTAAGGGCATACTTTGAAGTTTTTTAATATTTTTTTTTCCACATTGAAAAAAAATGCAGTGTATTTTCTCCAGGTCTGGATTATGACGACACACTACCCTGTACTATGCAATTAATAATATAATAACTAGATTGTGCAAGAAAATGCTCTCTCCACTGCCTGAGGTGTAGAAGGAAAAAAAGAAAGTACAATACTTGGGTTCAACTGAAATGAAGAAGTCTTGAATAAAAATGTAAGAGGTGAATTCTTAGGGAATTATATCTACAGCCCTATTTTCAATCTGTGAGTGGAAAAATCTTTGTACTGACCAAAGACTTGTCTTGTGTTTTAGACCATTAACAAAACATTTTTCAAATACATTTGTAAATGCTAGAGACCCAAGAAATCTCTTACTTTATTATTAACTCACAGGATGTCCACAAATTTGGAGATTCATCTTTTAATCTCCCAGCAGTTAAATTCGATCTGTTTAGATCTTATGAACAGAATTGTTATGCGTATTTTCTTGTAAATTGGAATCCTAAAACTGTGCTTAATCACTAGCTCCCAAAATCAGAAATATTTGAGGTTTAGTGGTCAGTATGGAGATTTTGAATAATTTTTTCTCATTTTTCTTTTTATTTTCTTGACCATTTATATCATAAGTGGGAAAAAAAGAGGTGCACATCCAAGGTCTTCACATTATTGAGAAGATATCCATCTGCCAGGCTTACTGGTTGAGAGAGGCCCACATCAGAATACCCCATAGCCCAGCACATAGGGAACTCACTAGGTAGGAAGTTCCTGTTCAAATCCTTTGTCCTCATCAGGGAAAGGAGAGAATTGAACTGGCTCTCTCACATCCTGGGTGAGTACCCTAACACTGGGTTACTAGCAATAAGAGAATCCTCCTTTTTCCCTTCCCCTTCCCGTGACCTGTTTTGTGTGACATTAGGCATGCTCTCAGCACACTTAGCAGATTGGACCCCCCAGGCAAGACAGGCGCTGTTCCGCGTATCTACCCCCAGTTTGTGGACTGTGCTGGGGCTTGGGCATCAGATAGGCGTCCAAATGCCTAGAGCAAGACTGCAATGCACTGCACATGCCCAAAGGTGGAAATACAAGCACCTCGGGAATATTTACTGAGGATATTTAGGCGCTGAGGGAGTTTAAAAGCCTACAGGGTTAGCTGGCAGCCAAACGGCGCATATGTGGATCAGAGCAGTGCCTAAATCTCAGACATAGGCACCTAAAACTGGAGTTTAGGCACTTAAGTCTCTTTTGTGGATCGGGGCCATGGTGACCAGAAACAATCCATTCAAATCACTGATTACAAATAATATTTCCTTTGCTTAATAAATCAGTTTTAAATGCAAAGTGTGTTTTGAAAAACTTAGTTTTATTTAACTTAAATGTGGAAAAAAACTAACTAATAAAGAACAATTTTAAAATGCTTTTTGGGCATTTTTAAGTCCAATTTCCATCCAAATGCAGCTTGATACAAATCGGAAGTAAAAAATTGATCTAGTAAATAAGAGTCATTCATGACTTTCTAACAAAATATAAAAATTAAGAATCTGAATGAATAGAGGGTAAACTACGTAATATTTATATAAATGGATATAGCTAGCTATATTGTATATTTCTGTTTCGCAAAAAGTATCAAACTTAATGTAAAGACTACTAGTTAATTTCAGACCTCACGGAGAGCCCCTTGGTTTGCAGGAAAAGTTCCTGCATATGTTCCTTTGTACTTTAGAACCATTATTTTTTTATTATTATTATTTAAAGTTCAACTTTGTACTATTGGCTGTCTGTTAAATAGTCCTCCCGATAGGAGTTGGTAGTCTCAGTCCATTGTGTCTTATGCAGACACAATTACATAATAAACCATCACCACAACTGGCAACATTTTTGACAGTGTCCTACAAATTCTCCATTTGCTCTTCTCCCCTCCACTAATAATCATCTATATAGCCACATAGGTTGTAGAATCCCCTCCCATAGGAGAGTCTTTTTCTCAGTCTTGCCTGTCCCAGTAGTCAGGAAGCAGGTTGAGGGGTTCTTGTCCAGACCCAGGAATAGGATTCTGAGACACTATCTCACTAACATAGAGGCAGCAGATTGCAATTGGACAGAAGCAGCTCAAGTAAAGTTTGTATTAACTGGGTTGGTGCAGCAGGTGTCTAGTAAAATTTTACTACTAATCTGAAAATGTTATTGCACTTGTATAACACAAATCTTCATTCACAGTAAAGGTTTCAGAGTAACAGCCGTGTTAGTCTGTATTCGCAAAAAGAAAAGGAGTACTTGTGGCACCTTAGAGACTAACCAATTTATTTGAGCATGAGCTTTCGTGAGCTACAGCTCACTTCATCGGATGCATCCGATGAAGTGAGCTGTAGCTCACGAAAGCTCATTCTCAAATAAATTGGTTAGTCTCTAAGGTGCCACAAGTACTCCTTTTCTATTCACAGTAAAGAATCTCAGCCAGAAAACCCAATAGAAATCTTCCTGCCTAGCACTGAAAAGCCAAAGAGGTGCTCTTCATTCAGGGTTGGGTGAAGTTGGGGAGCAGAAAAGGGATGGGATTATTTTGCCTAAAAGTGGCCTTTACCAGAGGCATTTTAGCGTTCACACTAATTATGGCATTCTTAAATTGAGGGGGTTTGTTTGTCTTGGTTATTCAGATTTTTTACATGAACGCTGTTACTCTATTTCATTTGGGGAACATCTGAAGTCCTTTATCATCACTCTTTGGATTGTTTTGTTTGTTTAATCACCTTTCATTTCAGATGATCCCAAGATACCTCACTCAAGCCTCTGTAGATGTAAATTCAAAACAGAAAATATGTGGAATCTTTGTATCCAAGATCGACCAACACTAAAAAAAGGACTATTCATCTAACTAACAAGGATTTTTACTGATAAGTCAATTCATGCAATGAAACTAGAGAAACATTAGTTTATATCAATCTATCCCCATTTTGCCATATGACTATATAACTTTATGCGTTTTAACACAAACCCTCATTAAAAGTCATTGCAAAACTAAAATAAATAATATCACAACTCGCAAAAGGATACAATCCCATGCAGTATTCTGAAGACCTAATCTAGACTTGATACAAGAGACTTAATTTATCACATCTACCTCTGACAGCTACTCTGAGTTTTGTCCCCTTTACACTTTAGCAACAACTGTACCGCTTGTAATGCCAATAAAGTACTTTTTATTTGAATTGTGCTATTGTACGTGCTTATTAGAACAAATACATTCACAAAATGAAAAGCAAAAAATGAGAAACAATGTGCTCAAATGAAAGTTAAATATCTTTTTCCTTGTCATCTACCAAAGGTCAAAACCTACTTCAGCATTTGATGAGGGTAAGCAAGAGGAACAGTATGCAATTGTGATAGGTGGCAGGGGCACTTATATTTCCTCATGGACATCTCCTGAACCAACCCTGGGAGCAGAGCCAGAGTGCTAGTAAAATAAATATGTTGGAATAGAGAATTTGTATGGAAACGTATCAGTATTTGAACTTTCTACCAACATCAACTTTCTACCATATGGTTGCTTCCTACCCTGTCTGCCAAAAAATATGTCTGCTCTGCTTGATGGCAATACTATTATGTAGCAATAGCCTCATTTGCCCAAGGAGCAAGCTGAGGCATTGGGAGGCGAAGTGGCTTGCCCAGGTTCGTAAAGGGACAGGGGGCACCGCAGGGAGCTGAGCCTATATCAAGAGTCTCCTGGGCTGCAGTGGCGTTATCTACAGCAGAGGAAGCGTCAGCTGATCCGCAGGAACTTGGAAGTATCAGAGTTTGCTGCCAAGTGCTGAGTCTACAGGACAAGCGCCGCTGCCCCCACCCTGCCGGCGTCCAAGGAGGCCGGTGCCCGCCCCCACGGCAGCGAGGACCCGGGCTGGCGGCTGGGCCCCCGGGAATGCCCCCCGTTACGCGCCCAGAGCCGGGGGCGGCGGGGACTAACCAACCCCACCCCCCTCCGCGGCCTTTCCTCAGCGGCGGCCCGCCCGGCCCCGGCGCGCCCGCCCACCTGCCCCGGTACCTTGTTGAGATGCGGGTTGCGGGTCACCTCGTAGCCCCGCTTCATGGTGAGCTCCGCGGGCTGCGCCGGGCGCTGCTGTCGCCGCTGCCGAGGCGAGGGTCAGCCGGGAGGATACCGCGGGGGCGGGGAGGAGGAAGCGCCCGTGACACGCCGCCTCCAAGCCGGGGTCACCGGGGCACAAGCGCCGCTGAGTCAGCTGAGGAGCCGCTCGGAGACAGGAGCGGCGGGGGGCGGGTCCCCGCGCGACGGCGCCGACTGGAGGGAAGCGGCGGCGGCGGCGGCGGGGGTTGAGAGACGGGGTGTGGGTGCAGGCCGTGGATCGGGGGAAGAGTTGGCTGGTGATGGAGGTCCTGAGGGAGTCGGGGAGTGATGGGGGGGGGGTGTCCTGAGGGAACTTGGATGGAGGGGGTGTTTGGGAGAGGGACTGGTCATGTGATGGGGGGGGGGATGAGGCGTGTGTCCTGAGGGAGAGGGGCTGGCCATGGGATGGAGGGGATGTGGAGTGGGGGGAATGAGGGGTGTATGCTTGGGAGGCTGGGACTGGCCATATGATTGAGGGATTAGGGGTGGGGGGATGTATGCTTGGGAGGAGGGCTTGGCCATGTGATGGGTGGAGAGGGGGGATGAGAGGTGTATATGCTGTAGGGGAAGGGATTTGGAGGTGTGGTAGGGGTTCAGGAAGAAGTGAAGACTTGAGGGACAAGGGAATAGGCACAATATGGGCAGGGAAGTATACTCTTGCATCCTCCTACAAGAGCTTTAGTGTGCCATCCCTCATTTCTTGATGTTCTATGGGCTTCTCCTGAAATATTACTTGGGAGACTTCCAGTTACAAGTCTAATTTTGTTTTCTTCAGTGATATGCTTCATATCAGATTAATGTCATTATGTCACATTATGAAAGTGTCATTTTTAGGTAAATCAAATGGTTTAATCTTTTATTTTTCATCTAAAGTCTGAGCTCATTTTTAAAACAGAAGAGTTTAATGGAATTACAATTTAATTTCTATACTTTTTGTCAAAGATAGAAAAACTTGTATTGACACGATTTCATTAAAGTGTTGCACATGGTTTCTATAAAATTTCACTGAGTTTATGCCAAAAGTCACTGAAACCAGCACCATTATGCAATCCTAAGACTACCCACGCAGAATTCTGGAGCCTCACCTTGCCAAAAACCTATGGTGACTCATCTTGCTCACCTCATTGTGAAACACCTGTTCATTTGGAATCACATTTGGGAACCTATTTTCTTTTCTGCATATTTTACCAGGCTTGAAAAAAAATTAGCTACCAGTCCTTTCAGCACAAATATATATGTTACTCCTATCGCACCTCTCCAGAAAATTGTAACTGATTCTTGTCCTTCATGCCCACACTTTTCTTTTAATTAACATGAATGAACAAGAACATCTCAAGTATTTTAAGGTAAATATGTTCCTTGAATCCTGGGAATGGCTATGCTTTCAGGGACAGCCCTGGTGGCTACTTTTTTTTTTTTTTTTTAACACATTAAAGAGTGAAGAAGCCAGCTGAGCTACTAAAACTGAAAGCATGCTGGATGACCACATATGTACCTCAGGGACAATCTCCTGAGGTATTACATAATAATAGTATAATCATGACAACCCCAGGAGCATTTCAGTATAGGTAGCCCTTCCAGCATGCCTAGGTTTTGTCTTCACTAGAACGGTGGTTGAGTTTAGGTCAAACTTCGCAAATATGTGCTACCTAAGCTTGGCCTAAACTTGACCACTTTTCTTCGTCAAGACAAAGAGTCAGATCCATGTAAAGTCCAACATTCTGAACACAGCAGGGATAAACTGCTCTCTGCAGGTAAAATATTCACAGAGGAAGAGATTAAGGTGTGATTCAGTTGGAAATGCTCTATTTAGTTGTATGCAGTGTTGTTGCAATCTGCTTCTGTGGTGGAGTGTTCTTGACATGCTCAGAATCACCTTCACAAAAGAAAGACACCACCCAAGAAGTAGATCACATGATGGAATAGATCACCCATATACCAAGACCCTGCTTCAGAACAGAAATACAACCCTCTCCCCAACTGTCCTGTATGAACTTACCTGAGAGGTCCAATCCAGTAGGCAGTCTCTGAGCACACCTACCAAACTGGGTCCTGCACATGAGTTAGGTGGCCAAATACCTATCTTCCAGTATGGAAGTACAGTATCTTTTGTTGTTGGAGATTGTTAGTACTTCTTTGAGAGGACATGATGTTGATTTCTTTAAAGGACGTGTGTGTTCAACCTCTGTTCAAAAAGCAATCTTTTAACAATAATAGTCTCTCCAGTTCTCAATCAGTATCTAATCTTCTATTCTTGATGAAGATTATGAAAAAGTTGTGGTGAGGCAAGTTTGAGTATTGCCAAGGATTTCTTACTTCTCATCCTTGTTTCTACAAATGATTATACTTATCTCAATGCACTAAACTAACTAAAAATACTCCTAGAATACTCAGGGAGCTTCTTGGAGTACTCAAGGAACTGACTGACGCGTTATCTGAGCCATTATCCATTATCTTCAAAAACTCATGGACGACAAGAGAGATTCTAGAGGACTGAAAGAGGGCAAATATAGTGCCAATCTCTAAAAAGGGGAATAAGGACAATGCCGGGAATTACAAACCAGTCAGCTTAACTTCAGTACCCGGAAAGATAATGGAGCAATCAATCAAGTGTTGCAAGGTAGGTACACCCCCTCACAGAGTGTCGGGTCACTTGTGGTCAAAAGAAAGGGAAGAGGCTGTACGCATCTGGTTAGGTCCTATGCTGACGACCCTTACTATAAAACGTAGTACAGCCTAGTGGCTGGAGTTAATAGAGTGGCCCTTCCACTCAGGGCAGCATGGCCCAATGGCTGGAGTCAGTAAAGTCACACCCCTCTGTGGGATGGTGTGGCCAATTGGCCCATTGGGGAAGTGGGGCACCACTCAGGGGTGGGTGGCACCCAGCATAGGGGGACTCGGGCCCTCCCTGCTCTTCTGAGCTCCAGCCCAGGGTCCTGGGAGTTGCAGGATTACTTGCTACCGAGTCAGCAGGGATCCTCCCAAAACACACTGACTGGTTCCCCGTTTCACCCAGTGGAGCAAAGTCTAAGTCCTCTGGGCTGCTTCCTACCCTGTCTTCGCCAGCAATGGTCCACAGTTCCCCTGGGACTCTGGGGTCCTCAAGCAGTGTAGCTCCTGACAGCGCAGCCTCCTCTATGGGTTCATCCAGCAGCCTGGAATCCATCTGGGGCTCTGCATGCCTTGGCTCTGCAGTCAGGGCCTGTAGCAGCTCCCTGGAGATAGCCTGCATCCTTTTCCTTCAGCAGCCTGACCACATCAGCCACACCATCAGAGGCTCATTCACCTGCACATCTACCAATGTGATATATGCCATCATGTGCCAGGAATGCCCCTCTGCTCTGTACATTGGACAAACCGGACAATCTCTACACAAAAGAATAAATGACACAAATCTGACATCAAGAATTATAACATTCAAAAACCAGTAGGAGAACACCTCAGTCTCCATGGACATTCAATAACAGACTTAAAAGTAGCAAGTCTTCAACAAAAAAACTTCAAAAACAGACTCCAATGAGAAACTGCAGAATTGGAATTAATTTGTAAACTGGACACCATCAAATTAGGCCTGAATAAAGACTGGGAGTGGCTCACTACAAAAACTAATTTCCCCCTGCTGATACTTACACCTTCTTGTCAACTGTTTGATATGGGCCACCTTGATTACATTGGCCTAATTAGCACTAAAAAAGTGATTTCCACCCCTTCTTGTCAACTGTTAAGAATAGCCTACTTCCACCTTAATTGAACTGGCTCGTTAGCACTGATACCCCCACACACACTTGGTAAGGCAACTCCCATCTTTTCATATGCTGTGTATTTATATCTCCCTACTGTATTTTCCACTGCATACATCTAATGAAGTGGGTTTTAGCACACAAAAGTTTATGCCCAAATAAATTTGTTAGTCTCTAAGGTGCCACAAGAACTCCTTGTTGTTTTTGCTGACACAGACTAACACAGCTACCACTCTGAAACTTATAAAGTTTGTGGATGATACCAAGCTGCAAGTGTTTTGGAGGATAGGATTAAAATTCAAAATTATCTGGACAAACTGGAGAAATGGTCTGAAGTAAATAGGATGAAATCAATAAGGATAAATGCGAAGTATTCCATTTAGAAAGGAACAATTAGTCACACACATACAAAAAGAGAAATGATTGCCTAGGAAGTAGTACCACGGAAAGGGATCTGGAGGTTACAGTGGATCACAAGCTAAACATGAGTCAACACTGTAACAGTGTTGCAATAAAAGCAAATATCATTCTGGGATGTATTAGAAGCAGTGTTGTAAGCAAGACACAAGAAGTAATTCTTCTTCTCTACTCTGCACTGATTAGGCAGCTGGCGTACTGTGTCTAGTTTTGGGTGTCATGTTTCAGGAAAGATGTGGACAAATTAGAGAAAGTCCAGGGAAAAGCAACAAACATGACCTATGAGGAATGATTGAAAAAATTGAGTTTGTTTCGTCTGGAGAAGAGAAGACTGAGGAGGGGACAGGATTGTTTTCAAGTACGTTGTTACAAGGAGGAGGGTGAAAAAATGTTCTTGTTAAACTCTGAGGATAAGACAAGAAACAGTGGGCTTAAAGCTTAAAGCTTTATAACTGTCAGGGTAGTTAAACACTGGAACAAACTGCATAGGGAGGTTTTGGAATTTTTGTCATTGGAGGTTTTTAAGGACAGGTTAGACAAACACGTGTCAGGAATGGTCTAGTTATTGCTTAATCCTGCTTTTTGTGCAGGGGACTGGACTAGATCACCTATTGAGGTCCTTTCCAGTCCTACACTTCTATGATTCTATAATACCGCTAATTTAAAATAAATTTGAAATAGTTTAAATAATAAATTTAAAATAGAATGAAATAGTTGTTTAGTTCCTCTGAAGAGACAAGCTCTGTCAACATAATGGTTTGTTGAATTAATTCTAATTTGATTCTCTTTTGAACTGTTTTTAGCAATTCCTATAAATAGCACAAAATAGTAAACCACAACAATTGTATCTATATGAGACCAATATTTGAAAAGAAAAATACATTGGTTGAAGAGAATAAAACATGATAGTTACAATAATGTAAATAAGGTATTTCCTACCTGGTCCAAATTATTTTTGAATATGAATATGGCTCCACTTTTGTGAACTACTGGCATATTTCCAAAAACACACTCAAGTTAATGCATAGTGGGCTCCTTACAATTTCAAATATTGCTGACAGGAGATACAATAGATAGTTTTGCTTTTCTGATTAGCTGTGGCAGGTATGTAAACCTATTCTCAAATAGTTTTCATGTGGAAAATTTCTGATATTTATACCAAAGATTTCTTATACTCTTGTGTAATAAAGTATGGTTCTTTCCTGCATTCCAGAATTTAATTAATTAATTCAGAACTTTCTCTATTAGTAATACCTTTTCCATGTTACAGTTTCTACAATAAGCTTCTTACAGAAACACAGAAAACTCTGTCTAAAATGTTAAAAAGACATTGTCAGATCAAATCTGGCTGAAATTTGTTTTGTTATAAATTAATTTTAAAAATTTAAAATTGGTAGAAATGATTTAATGATTTTTTAAGGTACAATGGAAACATTTTTTTAAAAAATATTCTTACAAATAAATATTTCACCCTAATGTTTGTATGCCAAACACTGCAGCATTGGGCTAATGCTTGATAATGTTAAAGTGAATTGATTTGAAACAGAAGTATAAATAACTGGTCTATTTTTAATTTTCCAAGCTGAGAGATGAGCAAAAATTAAACATAATAAATAGTGATTTTTTAAAATTATTTTGATTAATCTAAAGTGTTCAAGACTTATTTTTCTAAAAAAAATGATTTTTTTAAACAGGTTATCATTACCTTAAAATGACACACAAAGTACAAAAACATAAACAATGACAATAAGACACAATTCTAAAGGAAAAAGTCCCTAAATCTATTGCAATCCATAAGGCTCTCAGGATACCCCCAAGAGGTAGGAACATCTGTATGGAGGTATAGGGCCTCATTTTGTTCAATGCCTTGGATCAAATTTATCTTTTGTAACATCATTATTTTCAGTTTAGTTACACTAGGGAGTAATTTGGACTGCTGTTTAAAAATCACTATAATGATAAAGTATAATACTGGGAGCTGATAATGTCTCACCAGTAAGGCTTTGTCCACACTACACAGCTTTTAGCGACATGGCCATGTTGACATGTCCATGTCACTAAAAGTCAGGCATTGTAAAAGCTGTTTGTCAGCACTTTTGCCGACAAAATACTTCCACCCCCTAAGAGCGGCGTTCACGTTGTCGACAGCAGAGCGCTCCTGCCAACAACGAGCCGTTTACACTGCCACTTGCCGTGGCAAAACTTTTGTCTTTTGGGGGTGGGGGGAGAAGGCTTCTTTAAGCACCTGTGAATGACAAAAGTTTTGTGGTTCAATTGGCAGTGTGGACAAAGCCTAAGAGTAGGATCTAGTAAAAGACCCAGAAGAGTATTTCTACCTGGAATGATTGCATCAAATTTGGTTTCCAGTGATAATTTTATTAATTCTGTGGGTCCATCAACAGATTCCAAAACTGTGGCACTATCTTTAATCCCTAATAATTTGAGGCTTAATACCTTTTAACTGTAATTAGATTTAACACCTCTGGGGCCAAATTCAGACTAGGTGTTAGTAGATGACACTCCACTGGTGTCTGTTAAGTTTTCCCTAGCTCCCCATTTTTCTTGTTAACTAGATTTCCTACAAAACTGTAGATAAAACAATTTTGGGAGGTTATTTAATGCACATAAAAATAAATAAAATCACCTTACACCTTTTGGATATTCATATCTTGAGAATGCTGGCCGCAGCCAGCAACTAACTCGTTTGAAGCTTTTTCTAGCTCTCAGTGAAAGTATATGAGGTCCACTACTTGCAATTTATTTATCCCAATACCAGAGATTTGCTGCATGAAATTACCCAACAAGCACTGCGTGTTGCATCATGCTAAGAAATCTGTTGGTTAGCAGTCCTTGGATGCAGTTTTGATTTCCGTTGATCTTAAAAGTGATAGCAACAAGATTTTGAAGCTCTTAAAGAGACTGAACATCATCATAAATAGATTCCTATCTAATCTATCAATAACATTTGCACTGTGCCCACTCTTATCACCATGCTCTCAATATGAAATGGAGAGTCTTGATGGATATTTGGTAATATATAAATGATTAGCCGAATAACTAGCACTACCATTAAGCTCCAAGTGTCTCTCTTGGTAGTTAATCATTGGTGTTTTACATCTGAAGCTGCCAGTTTTATGGATTCATGCATGTGAGAAGTACAGAAAGAGTCCCTAATAAAAAAGCATTGCTAAGGGAGGGTTGTAAACATGTCTACGAATTGAACAGTTCTAGAACATTGTCACCACAATTTTAAAAAAAATCTGAAAGTCAGGAAATACTAAGTTAAGGTATTGTAAGCTTAGCACCAACCTTAACTCTACTTTTCCTTGCTTTATCTTTCTCTTACTGCTAGGAAGACCCCAGTAGTAACCACTTAAAGGAAAGTTAAGTAATCCTAATTGTGTTTATAAAATATGATAGAATGGTCTTGTCTTGTATGAACACAGAGCCACACTCCACTTCCAGTTTATAGACAGAACAGGCAAATATAGAATCTCAGGTCCAGTTTTCTTTCTGACATTAATGGATGTTAAAATGAATTTAATTATTTTCCATACAAAAATTCCTAAATCCCTTCTGTTCCAATGTTTGATGCAGAATGAAGATTAGCTAATGAAGTTTAGAGTGGATTGGCAAGGAATTAGATAGAAGAGAGATCAAGTTCCACCCACTATGCCCATAAGCAATGGGTGTCTCTGAGTAGTCATATTCTTTTTCCATCATTGTTATTCTTCTATTTGATTACAGGTGTTTTTCTTGTAATAAAGCTATAATATATATGTGCTGCTGTTTTCTGGAACATTTCTGGATAATATTTAGAATGCACCAGAAGACTGAGATCATTTGTCTGTATTTTTTGGCATCTTTTGTTGTTGTTTGTTTGTGTTTTATGCTTACAGATACAGCATCCAGAACTCCAAATGAGCCAAAGAGTATTTTGGGTGCAAAATGCATTCAGGGGATGGACCAGAAAATAATTTTGTTCTAGGTACCTAAGTAATGGTAATGAAAATTCCAATATTATTTTAAAAGATATATAGTAGGAAGTCAACAATGTTCAGACTACAAAATGTTTATTTTTCAGTTTCCTTGAAACAGTCAAATGTTAAAAAGTGTTTGCTCTCAGGCTGAACATAAGAATGGCCATACTGACGTCAGACCAATGGTCCATCTAGCCCAGTATCCTGGTTTCTGACAGCGGATGCTGCCAGATGCTTCAGAGGGAATGAACTGAAAAGGGCAATTATCGAGTGATTCATCCCCTGTCATCAAGTCCCAGCTTCTGCCAGTCAGAGGATTAGGGACATTCAGAGCATGGAGTTGCATCCCTGACCATCTTGAGTAATAACCATTGATGGACCTATCCTCCATGAACTCATCTAATTCTTTTTTTGGACCCACTTATACTTTTGGTGTTCACAACATCCCCTGGCTACAAGTTCCACAGGTTAACTGTGTGTTGTGTGAAGAAGTACTTCCTTTTGTTTGTTTTAAACCTGCTACCTACTAATTTCATTGGGTGACCCCTGGTTCTTGTGTTATGTGAAGAAGTAAATAACACTTCCTTATTTGCTTTCTTCATACCATTCATGATTTTATGGACCTCTATCATATCACCCCTTAGTCGTCTCTTTTCTAAGATGAACAGTCCCAATCTTTTTAATCTCTCCTTGTATGGAAATTGGTCCATACCCGTAATTATTTTTGTTGCCCTTCGCTGTACCTTTTCCAATTCTAATGTCTTTTTTTCAGGTGGGGCAACCAGAATTGAATGCAGTGTTGAAGATGTGGGTGTACCATGGATTTATATAGTGGCATTATGATATTTACTGTCTTATTATCTATCCCTGTACTAATGATTGCTAACATTCTGTTAGCTTTTTAAAGTGCTGCTGCATACTGAGCAGATGTTTTTAGAGAACTATCCATGATGATGCCAAGATCTCTTTCTTAAGTGGTAACAGCTAATTTAGTCTATCATTTTGTATGCATAGGTGGGATTATGTTTTCCAGTGTGCATTACTTTGTCCTTATCAACTTTGAATTTCATCAGCCATTTTGTTGCCAGCTCACCCAGTTTTCTGAGATCCATTTGTAACTCTTCAGTCAGCTTTGGGCTTAACTATCTTGAATAATTTTGTATCATCTGGAAGCTTTGCCACCTGCTGACTCTTTTTTTCCAGATCAGTTCTGAATATGGTAAGCAGCACAGGTCCCAAAACAGATCTTTGGAAGACCCCGCTATTTACCTTTCGCCACTGTGAAAACTGACCATTTATTCCTGGCCTTTGTTTCCTGTCTTTTAACTATATACTGGTCTGAGAGGACTTTTCCTCTTATCCCAAAGCTTACTTTGCTTAAGAGCCTCTGGTGGGGGACCTTTATCAAAGGCTTTTGAAAGTCCAAGTACGCTATATCCACTGAATCACCCTTGTCCACGTTTGTTGACGCCCTCAAAGACTTCTAATAGATTGGTAAGGCATGATTTCCCTTTACAAAAGCCATGTTGACTCTTCTCCCAAAATATTGTGTTCATGTATGTGTCCATTAATTCTGCTCTTTACTATAGTTTCAAACAATTTGCCTGGTACTGAAGTTAGGCTTACCGGCCTGTAATTGCCAGGATCACCTCTGTAATCTTTTTTTAAAATTGGCATTACATTAGCTAGCTTCCAGTTATCAGGTACAGAGGATGATTTAAGCAATAGGTTACATAGCACAGTTAGTAGTTCTGCAGTTTCATATCTGAGTTCCTTCAGAATGCTTGAGTAAATACCATCTGGTCCTGGTGACTTACTTGTATGCCAAATGTTAACCTTAAGCACATTTTTATGGTTAGATTATAAACTTCTAAAGATAGGTGTTTACAATAGATATGCTGACACAAGCTTTATCAGAGTGGCACAAATAGCACCACTGTAATAAAATACCATAAATTATAAGGCAGAGATTTAATGAGTGCTTATGTAATAATTCTTAGCTTTTGCACAACACTTTTCATCTTCAAAGCATTTCACAAACTTCAACTAATTAACCTTTACAACACCCATTCTGAGGCATGTCACTATGTTCTATTACCCTCATTTTACAAATAGGGAAACTGAAGCAAAGAAGTATAGGCCCAGCCCTGCAAAGTGCTGCACAGTCTCAGTTCCCATTAACTTGGGAATGAAGATCTCCAGGCCTTTACAGGACTGTTGCCTAAGTGATTTTACCAAGGCCACGGTAGGAAGTCAGTGCCTAACCTACAATTAAATAATCAACAAATCCTTTTTCTTTGTTTGTCGTACCATGCAAAGACTCCAAATAAGAATCAAGGCCTCATTGTACTAGGCACTGTAAAAAGACAGTCCCTGAAAAATGGAGGTTTTTTTACTCTAAGGCCCCAATCCTGCAAACATTTATGAATGTGAGTAAAGTTACATGTGTGAATAGTCCCATTTAAAATTTAATAGCCAAAATTTGCAGAAAGACCACACTTGCTGAGCTTCTTCCTAATTCTGGCAAATACAGTAAAGGGGACTAATGGAAAAAGATGGCAGATTAGCTGGGTACGTATCTGCTTAGCCACATGCAAAGCACATGCAAGTTGGTGTGGAAAAATAACTAATAGTGATTTTATAGTGCTTTTCTTCATTCAAAACTTCTTTGTGTCTCAACCAGTATTTTTCACATTCAGCAAAATGCACATTCCTCACTGAGGAATACATATAGTGTCAGCCAAATTTTATGTTTTTAAAATGTCAAATGGTTTGAGTTATCCAAGGTTGAAAAGCATCTACAATGCTTTTTAAAATATCTGGAAAGCATTTTTTGTGCTGACTTATGGCTTTTATTTAATAGAAAGGATTTCCTGGTCTGATAACAATTGTGAGAGATTTAATCCCAGAAGATAATTTTGAAGAAAGTTGTAAATCATGTAGAATGTAAGTACCATCTCAGCCACAACTGAGGTTCCTAAAGAGATTATCTTGACCAGTTTTATTTTTCATGAGACCTTCTATAATGTATTTTTGAAGAACCCTGTATAACCCATAACATAAAGCATGTGTTACACATGCATAACACTACAGATGAACTAACAGATCTTGTGCCTTGTCTGATGGATTCCAGTCAGCAACTGTAAATCTCATATCTTTTTCCTTTTCCACTATTTTTCTTCTTCATATTAATCTTTTTATATTAACTTTGTATTATTGACGTCCTTAGCACATGTCTTAACCAGACCTCAATGCTCCACATCACCTGCCAGCTTTCTCTTAAGTAGCTTTCTCTTTTTAAGTAATCCACCAAATCCTTGTTGTTTTTCTATGTCAGTGCGCTGAAGTGGTGTTTTCCCCCTTGTTATGTTGTACGTGAGCTTATGTGAGTCTTACTGTTTTGCATTAATACTGTGTGTATTTCATTTTCTCTGTGTATTACACCAATGTATATGTGGTGGGAATAAGGGTGTGTGACTTTTGCTGAGACCCTCTGGGGCAGGTGAGGCTGCTTCAGCAGCCTGCACATAAGTAGTGGACGATGCCCTTCGTAACCTGAGAGCCAGGAGGGAGATGCGATCAGGTGATACTTTGCCTGGGAAATAAGACAAAGACCAGAGGAGGGTCAAGGTGGGAGTCAGAGGTCTGGCCGCTGGAAGGGGTCAGTCTCCTGTTGAGAGGTCACAGGGGGCACCCGGGGGCACGAGGCACGGGGTCACCCCAAGATGGACTTTACTGAATGATCCTGATTTCTGTGCTAGCAAGCTCTGTTCTACGCTGTGGTCCTCTAGACTAATAAACCTTCTGTTTTGCAACACTGGCTGAGAGTCATTGCTGATTGCAAAGTTAGGGTGCAAGGCCCCGCTGGCTTCCCCAGGGGTCCCATCTAGGTGGACCTGCTGTGGGAAGTGCACGGTGAGAACAGGGGTGCTAAATGGACTGAGATCAGACACAGGAAGACCATAGCTGAGGAAGCTCCTTGCCCTGGATAGCATGCCCTAAGGGGAGTTACGCTACTCCAGAGTCCTGGGTGGCTTCATACAGAGCAGTTCCAGAGCATCGGACCTGTGACTCCATGACAGTCAGCTCTACGAGTTCTATTTTGATCAATATCCTTTCTGCTAAATTTAGATTCCAGGTCTTCTCTTCTACACCTGTCTATAATATTAAGACTGATAAGTATCATGACCACGAGCTCTTCCACATCACTGACTAGATATCTTGCTTAGCTATATCATGATAACTTCATAGCAAATAACTGAATGGTTTTGATCCAAATCACAATGAAATAAATTAAAAGGCTTCAATTAACTTTGAGTCCTTTGGATATTTCAGTCATAGGGAATTGAGTCAATAGAAATAGTTATCAACACAATCTGCCTTATGTCTAACCACAGTAATCCTATCTCCTGGAGAGATCTCAATGTGGCCTCAATCTTGCAAGGTGCTGAACACTCTAACTTCTAAGCACTTTTCTGGATTATGGCCAAATATGTTCTTACATGTTTTGTTGGATTTGGGGCCTGTGCTCAGCATTTTGCAGGATCAAGCCCTGTGTCAGGAATGATCAGTCTGTTCTGCTTCTATCAGAAGATGGGTCCCAAATAAGGTAGCTATCCTTCATCCCACTTTGTTTCTCTCCCATCATGAGGCTGAAGGATCTGGGCAGCCAGTTCTAAGGTGAGTCCACTCTACAATATCCCTATTTTCTGTCTCTAATGACTATAATATAAGTTATAATAATTAATATAATTCAATATTATATAGCCCACTTAAAACATTTCAGTTTCATCCTTAGTATAGCAATCAATACTAGCCAAATTCACTTATATTGTAAGTGATAATAGCTCCTGAATTTCATTTGCTTACACCACCAGTGATTTTGGCCTACTGCACTGAAAGCATATAGTCTGAAAATATATATGAATTAAGAAAATAGCTGCTTGCAATACATACAGAAACAATTTAAAAATCTGATTCACTTACATGGGTACTAGTGTGACCACAAAAAGCAAAGCTTTCCTTGAAAGTACTTGTGTAGGCATAGTTTATATGGAATACAGTACTATTCAGAGTTACAGCATGTACGACTTAAACAGTGAACTATGAAAAGAACAAAAAGTCAAGCAATATCAAACTTGCAGTCTTTGGCTACAATATATTCCAAAGCTTAGTAGCATAGGCTTTTACACAAAGGTTTCCTATAAAAGTTTTATGGCCAAGTTATGCTTTCAGATGCTCACATGTGACTCCCGCTGAAATGGATGGGAGCCACTGTTGTACTAACTGGGTAAGAAAATTACCCTCATTGTTAGCTCAACTGTAACAAATGAGTGAAAGTTCATAAAATATCACAATAACATAAAATAAATGTTGACGGGAAAAGGTGCAAAAATGAGACAAAAACTGAATTAGTCCAAACAAAAAGGCCTGCTGATAGAACTCAAGGACTGTGTTGAGATCATGCCCAGTAAACAAGAAAAGTATGGGAACAGAAATGAATAGACCAAAATTGATGTGTTGGAAATTAGGCCTGTTTGGTGGACAAAATAATGAGAAGATAGGCTATTCTGTCCATCACTCCTGCCTAGGGTTCTTTAAAAGAAAAGACTTTTGGAGGGAAATCAGCAGAAGTTGTCTGCCAACAATTGCTGCAGTGAGTTTCACCATCATGTATACCATTCCCACCATCTCCAGTGACTGCAGGATCTACTGTAACACTGGTGAGCATTCATTGTCCTGATCCTCAGAGATGTCCTGACCAGACCAGGCCAAAGAGAGGGACTGTGATAATATCGCCACCTCCACCTCAGTCGGCTCTGGCTAAATCCCAGCTGCCACCTGAGATGAGAGACTTTGTCACATACACACACACATGTATCCTTTTCCTTTCCCAACTTATTTCTTTTTCCTATCCTCCTTTTCCCTTCTGTCTAATAAAAGTCTGTCTTAGTTATCCAAGACTGTATATTTTGCAACATTGCTGAAAGCCTATGACTACAGAGATGACTAAAAGCAATGCCTTAAACAGCCTGATGCTAATACAAGTGTGTTGGGTCTTGAGAATGGCTGATAAGCCTGAGTCCCATGGTTGTGTTTCTCTAGGAGAGAGGTTGCAAATGAGAGTCAACACCAGAGACAGAAGCTGTGTTTTCTATCTTTGCTGTTATTTTCTCCCCACTCTTGTATGTTTGTCTTGTTTTGTCTTTTAGGAAACTGGACTGTACATAAACAACAACTCCAGTCCCACTCAGCTAATTTTTTCTTCTTTTCCCCTCTAAAGGACAGTTATCATCTTCCAAAAGCCTTCCAAATAGGGGGAGGTGGGAGTGGCTCAGGGCAGCGGTGCAGGGACGGGTGCTGGAGGGGGCTCAGGGCAGGGGGTTGGAGTGCAGGAGGGGTCCAGCAGCGAGTCAGGACAGGGGGTTGGGGTGTGGGGTGCAGGAGGGGTTTGGGGTGTGGGCTCCAGCCCGGTGCCGCTTACCTGGAGTGGCTCCAGGGTGGCAGCGGCGCGCAGCAGGGCTTAGGCAGGTTGCCTGCCTGCCCTGGCCCCACACCACTCCCGGAAAAGGCTGGCACCATGTCCCTGTGACCCCCGGGGGGGCGGGCAGAGGGCTCCGCGTGCTGCCCTCGCCTACGGGTACCTCCCCTGGAGCTCCCATTGGCTGGGAACAGGGAACCGCGGCCAATGGGAGCTTCAAGGGAGGTACTCGCAGGCGAGGGCAGCATGCGGAGCCCTCTGCTCCCCTCCCCCAGGGGCCGCAGGGATGTGGCACCAGCCGCTTCCAGGAGCAGTGTGGGGCCCACAGTAGCACAGGGGTGGCAATCCCATGGGCCGTAGTTTGCCCACCCTTGTGTTAACACCTTTAGATTTTGGGGCCCATATATTCAATTGAAATTAATACAATACCACGCACACTTTCATTACCTGATCAGAATTTGGCCCTATATTACTGTGTTTTTATAAATCATATGCTTTTAGGTTGTTTTGTTTAAATTAAGATAAAAAGGACTTTACCGAGCACTCACTTGTTTGCTCAATGGAACAAGTTTTACAGAGAGGGAAGGATTTCGTATGTCTAGCTGGAGTTTAAACAAACAATGGCCTGTCATTTTAAGGGACAACTACAATATAAGAGAGTTTCCCTTACCTAATATAGATTCATAGATTCATAGATATTTAGGCCAGAAGGGACCATTATGATCATCTAGTCTGACCTCCTGCACAATGCAGGCCACAGAATTTCACCCACCACTCCTAAAAAAGACCTCACACCTATCTCTGTGCTATTGAAGTCCTCAAATTGTAGTTTGAAGACCTCAAGGAGCAGAGAATCCTCCAGCAAGTGACCCGTGCCCCATGCTACAGAGGAAGGCGAAAAACCTCCAGGGCCTTCCAATCTGCCCTGGAGGAAAATTCCTTCCCGACCCCAAATATGGCGATCAGCTAAACCCTGAGCATATGGGCAAGATTCATCAGCCAGATACTACAGAAAATTCTTTCCCGGGTAACTTGGATCTTACCTCATCTAAAAACCCATCACAGGCCATTGGGCCTATTTACCATGAATATTTAATTACCAAAACCATGTTATCCCATCATACCATCTCCTCCATAAACTTATCGAGTTTAATCTTAAAGCAAGATAGATCTTTTGCCCCCACTACTTCCCTCGGAAGGCTATTCCAAAACTTCACTCCTCTGATGGTTAGAAACCTTCGTCTAATTTCTAATCTAAATTTCCTAGTGGCCAGTTTATATCCATTTGTTCTTGTGTCCACATTGGTACTGAGTTTAAATAATTCCTCTCCCTCTCTGGTATTTATCCCTCTGATATATTTATAGAGAGCAATCATATCTCCCCTCAACCTTCTTTTAGTTAGGCTAAACAAGCCAAGCTCCCTGAGTCTCCTTTCATAAGACAAGTTTTCCATTCCTCGGATCATCCTAGTAGCCCTTCTCTGTACCTGTTCCAGTTTGAATTCATCCTTCTTAAACATGGGAGACCAGAACTGCACACAGTATTCCAGGTGAGGTCTCACCAGTGCCTTATATAACGGTACTAAAACCTCCTTATCCCTACTGGAAATACCTCTCCTGATGCATCCCAAGACGACATTAGCTTTTTTCACAGCCATATCACATTGGCAGCTCATAGTCATCCTATGATCAACCCATACTCCAAGGTCCTTTTCCTCCTCCGTTACTTCTAGTTGATGCGTCCCTAGCTTATAACTAAAATTCTTGTTATTAATCCCTAAATGCATGACCTTACACTTCTCACTATTAAATTTCATCCTATTCCTATTACTCCAGTTTACAAGGTCATCCAGATCCTCCTGTAGGGTATCCCTGTCCTTCTCTAAATTAGCAATACCTCCCAGCTTTGTATCATCTGCAAACTTTATTAGCACACTCCCACTTTTTGTGCCCAGGTCAGTAATAAAAAGATTAAATAAGATTGGTCCCAAAACTGATCCTTGAGGAACTCCACTGGTAACCTCCCTCCAACTTGACAGTTCACCTTTCAGTAGGACCCGTTGTAGTCTCCCCTTTAACCAATTCCCTATCCACCTTTCAATTTTCCTATTGATGCCCATCTTATCCAATTTAACTAATAATTCCCCATGTGGCACAGTATCAAACGCCTTACTAAAATCTAAGTAAATTAGATCCACTGCGTTTCCTTTATCTAAAAAATCTGTTACTCTCTCAAAGAAGAAGATCAGGTTGGTTTGGCACGATCTACCTTTTGTAAAACCATGTTGTATTTTGTCCCATTTACCATTGACTTCAATGTCCTTAACTACCTTCTCCTTCAAAATTTTTTCCAAGACCTTGCATACTACAGATGTCAAACTAACAGGCCTATAATTACTTGGATCACTTTTTTTCCCTTTCTTAAAAATAGGAACTATGTTAGCAATTCTCCAATCATACGGTACAACCCCTGAGTTTACAGATTCATTAAAAATTCTTGCTAATGGGCTTGCAATTTCTTGTGCCAATTCTTTTAATATTCTTGGATGAAGATTATCTGGGCCCCCCGATTTAGTCCCATTAAGCTGTTTGAGTTTCGCTTCTACCTCAGATATGGTGATGTCTACCTCCATATCCTCATTCCCATTTATCATGCTACCATTATCCCTAAGATCCTCTTTAGTCTTATTAAAGACTGAGGCAAAGTATTTGTTTAGATATTGGGCCATGCCTAGATTATCCTTGACCTCCACTCCATCCTCAGTTTTTAGCGGTCCCACTTCTTCTTTCTTTGTTTTCTTCCTATTTATATGACTATAGAACCTTTTACTATTGGTTTTAATTCCCTTTGCAAGGTCCAACTCTACTTGACTTTTAGCCTGTCTCACTTTATCCCTACATATTCTGACCTCAATAAGGTAGCTTTCCTTACTGATCCCTCCCTTCTTCCACTCCCTATATGCTTTCTGCTTTTTCTTAATTACCTCTCTAAGATGCTTGCTCATCCAGCTTGGTCTACAACTCCTGCCTATGAATTTTTTCCCCTTTCTTGGGATGCAGGCTTCCGATAGCTTCTGCAGCTTTAATTTAAAATAATCCCAGGCCTCCTCTACCTTTAAACCCATAAATTCTTCAGTCCAATCCACTTCCCTAACTAATTTCCTTAATTTTTGAAAGTCAGCCCTTTTGAAATCAAAAACCCTAGTTGCAGATTTATTTTTGTTAATCCTTCCATTCAGTTTGAACTGAATTAGCTCATGATCACTTGAGCCAAGATTATCCCCTACAACCATTTCCTCTATGAGGTCCTCATTACTCACCAAGACCAAATCTAAAATGGCATCCCCTCTAGTCGGTTCAGCAACTACTTGCTGAAGGAATCCATCAGCTATCGCATCTAGGAAAATCTGAGCCCTATTATTATTACTAGCACTCATCCTCCAGTCTATATCTGGGAAGTTAAAGTCTCCCATGATCACACAGTTTCCATTAGTATTTACTTTATTAAAAACATTAAAAAGGGCTCTATCCATATCCAAATTAGATCCCGGCGGTCTATAGCACACCCCAAGCACTATCCCAGGGGAGGCTCTAATAGTTTTCTTCCCCAATTTAATTGTTGCCCAGACAGACTCAGTCATATCCATTTCATCGCTTCTTATTTCTTTACATTCTATCTCATCATTGATATACAGTGCTACTCAACCACCTTTACCTTTATTTCGGTCTTTCCTAAACAGCACATACCCTTCAATACCTGTAGCCCAGTCATGACTACTATTCCACCAGGTCTCTGTTATACCTATAATATCTGGTTTCACTTCCTGCACCAGTAACTCTAGTTCCTCCATTTTGTTACCTAGGCTCCTTGCATTAGTGTACAAACATCTTAATTTTTGCTGTTTGGCCTCACTCACATTCTGTACCCTATTAGGCACGGTTATTTTACTACCAGTATAACCTATTAGACTTGTATCTACACTGCCTTTCCTCCTACCTACAGCTGTATCCACTCTTACTTCATTTTCTTTCCACTCTATGCTAAATTCTGGCGTGGAGATTACCTGGACATCTCCCAACCATCTCCCCCAAATTCCTAGTTTAAAGCTCTCTTAATCAGTTGTGCCAGCCTCCATCCTAGAAGTCTATTTCCTTCCCTACTCAGATGAAGTCCATCCCGAGAGAACTGTCCTCTATCCATGAATGCCTCCCAATGACCATGCATCCCAAAGCCCTCCTTATAGCACCACTGCCTATATATATATATATATTATACCCACGTCAGCCACATCTTGAAGCAAAAGTTTAAAATCTGTCTGACCTCAGCCAACTTTTCAGAGAGAAAGAGGAATCCTTAGTTCTGTTCTCAACTCCAGTCTTCTCCCTAGAGACCCCAACTCTTATTCCAATCCTAGTTCTGTACAGTACATCATTCTAATAGTTAGGTAATGATATTGTCCTATCACTCAGAAGTGCTGAGGATAAATTAATGTTTGTAAGATGCTCAAGTACTACAGTGATTGGGGGGTGGGAGAGCATGTAGAGAGATAAGAAAGTTGAACTAGAGCAGAACAGCTCACAAAACACCCATGTTACTTAGTGTGTAGTACAATGTTATACGTTGGTTTCAAAAAAGGTCATTTGCAACCACATTGACCATTACAAATGCAGTTATTTACTAGCTCTTCTCTGAAGAATGGATAATAAGTGCTGATTTACTAATTTCAATGCTTTTAATTTCTGTCTTCTTGTGAGCAAGCCACATTTTCAGTACAGTAGGTTATGGTGAATATATGTTACATTTTCTGAAATCCTAATTTGTTTGAATCCCAAAATAAATGTATTTCAGCCACGGAGCATACTGTACCAATTTCATATTTGCTGCATTGGTCTAACTTAAGTTGAGCCAGATCAATAGTGGATGGGTGTGCTCTCAGGAAATCCCAGGAACTGCAGAAAGTGATGATGGGAACCTAATAGGTGTCATTTTCCTGTCTGAGGCTCCCCAGCCTGCAATCAGCTCTGTGCAAATAGATCCCTGTATCCATATTGAGATCTGTTGATTTAAATAGGCCTTTACAACCGCATAAGGGTCCCCTGTGGGATTCCAATTTCAGGATCAGGTCTTGATCCAATAATGAGCCAATTCCCAAGTATGGAATAATGGGGCACTGCCTGCTGCAAATGCAATCTCCAGGGTGACATGTAAACATTTTAACATTGGAACAGATGTCCTGACTGCTTGTGGTCATTTGAAATCTCATGGCACTTTCTACAAGTACAGTTATAATTTACTGATTAAAGGCCAATAGAATCTTGGTAATTCTCATTGACAGGGAGACCCATTTGTGAATTACTGAATTTGCAATTAGTTAAGCAAATTATAATAAAATAAAATAATAATTAATAAAAAGAATGCACCATAATGTGCTTTGGTCATTTGACAAATGTAATTCAAACTAGTTATGAAAATACTTTATAACGTAGCAGTAACTGTGTTACAATATATCACGTGTATACATATATAATGTAACGTATTGCAAAAACAGTGAAGTCTCGATTTACTTAATGTTTGTGAAGTACTACTATATAATCCATGATTGGAAGGTGGTGTTATAGAAGTCCCAATATTACTTATGAGATCTCTTTGCTGAGAAATGGGGAGAGCTCATTGTTGTTTGTGTGTGACCTGTCGACTGGATCATGAATCCCAAGTCAAATATGGGAGAGACAAATATTCATGTATCTCTGATTTCAAAATGTTGCCTTTGCATGACAGAATTAACGTGGCGGCTTGGCTGTGGTATGTCAACAAAATGTATTGTTGAATTAGCATGGTTTTCTGTGATTTATAACAATGAGAAGCACTGTCATGTCAAATATTATTGTTAACTACTATGATTAGTTTGTATCTTTCAAAAAAGGAATGAATCATTAATTATGTGGCACGGTATAGAGCAGGGGTGGCCAAACAGCGACTCCTGAGCCACATGCAGCTCTTTTACAGTTAAAGTGCAGCTCATGGAGTCCTGTACGCCCCTC
This sequence comes from Lepidochelys kempii, assembly GCF_965140285.1. Lineage (NCBI taxonomy): Eukaryota > Metazoa > Chordata > Testudines > Cheloniidae > Lepidochelys > Lepidochelys kempii. Next base: position 66,014,417 of record NC_136382.1, read on the forward strand.
CCCCCAGTCTCCACCTACCAGACTGGGACAAGGGGAAGGGGGCTTGGGGCTTCTGCCCTGCGGCAGAGTGGTGGGGCTTCAGCCTCCGGGGAGGTACCTGCTGGGACTTGGGGCATGCCTGCTGGGGCTCAGGACTTCAGCAAGAGTAGGGCTGAAGCCCAGACACTCCCTGCCTTCCGGGCAGAAGCCCCAAGCCCCACTACCTTGCAACAGGGCAGAAAAACCAATATCCAGCTGGTGCGCCCAGCTCTTGAACTTCTGAATATTATCATATGCAGCTCGGAGGGTCAGTAAGTTTGGCCACCCCTGATATAGAGTCATTAGGTTTACAGAGGTTAAAAGGAGTTCCAAGAGTACCAGAGAGAAGGGGTAATACAGGTCCCTAGGTTTGAAATATTTAAGTATATACACCAGTGTGGATTTAATTTGCCCATTCAAATAACCACAGCAGTGTGTATAGTCAAACCTTGATTAACCAAAACTTGTGGTTAAACAAAGCACAATCATGTACAGATTCTCCATTTATCCAGCTCCCTATGATGGTCTCAGGTACTCCTTGAAATCTTCAGATGAACGAGGTTATGCTGTATTTGAATATGTGATACAAAGATTCAAGGCACTATTTTGGGAAGATTGCTGCAGCTGTGAGGGGCAGGGCAGCTTGAGTGTTCTTCTCTGGGAGAATATGACAGCAGGGAGAGAGGGTCAGATCAGACTCTTGTCATCTGAGAAAGATCAGGAGGATTTGGCGGCCACTGATAGGAGAAAGACTGTGTTAAGTACTTGCAGTTGGATGACAGGTTTGGCAATTGAGAAGGTGGCTCAGGTTGGGCACCTTTGTCTTCGCAGGGTTTTAGTGTTTAAACTAGGAAGAGGTTGAGCATGTGTATTTTTCAAGGTGGAGGGAAGGATTGTGTAGTTAGAAGTGATGGAGTGGTTGCTTGTCACTCAAGTTGTAGGGTGGGAGGCTTTCTGACAAAGTATTTATTATTGTTAATTTGTGTAACAGCGAATCTTTAACCGAGACTGAGGCCCCATTCTACTATGTACTGTACAAACACATAGTAAGAGACAGTCCCTGCTTTTAAAAGGTTAGAGTCTAAGAGGCTTTCATTCAGCAAAGATCTTAAACATGCTTAACTTTATGCATGTGCTTAAATCCCATTGACATCAGAGACATTTTTAACATATATATATAATTTGCTCTTGGATTGCTCAGATATGAAAAGTTTTTGAAGCATGAAAACTCTTTTCCTCCATGTTCTAATAAATCAAACTTAACTCATCAGATTATTTAAACTTTACAACAACAACAAAATTCAGCTCTGGAATGGCAACAGAAAAAGTAATTTTCATTCCTAAAGACAATTTTTTTTAGAAAGTTTAAAACACTCTAAAATATATGCTTGGAATGCAATAAAGACGTTAGGTGTTAAGCATCTAACTCACTTGAGCACCTATGGAAATCCTGGTCTCAAGCATTAATCCTAGAGTCACTGCTACAAAGCTATATTTCACACAGGTATAATGGAAGTCAGCCAGGACCATCCCTTCCCCCAGCACTCTCCTGGACCCAGAACTGTGATGGGAAGATCCCTCCCCCTCCGGAGGCACTAATATCTCAGGTGGTGTCTCTTCCTCCCCCTCATGATCTGGGGGAAAACGGCAGAGAGGAGTCTGCCAGAAAGGCTCCTCCCAGCTGATAGGAACAAAAACAGCCAAAACAGAGACCTTGAACATTCAGAGAACTTTCTGCAACTTTTACTTGACTTTGTCTGCCCTGTGCTGACTGCCTGTTTGCTCCAACCCTCTCACTATCTCTTCATCTCAACATCTACCCATTACCTTCTTTTCCCCTGACCTGTCTTCATCTTCCCTTTTCTTTTCACTAAACCTATCCCCTCCTAAGTAACCCCCTCCCAAAAACACCTGTGGTACTAACATGATGTTTGCTGCCATCACACTGCCGGTGCGTTCTATCCCTTACCCTACCCTTGGTCTGTCTTGCCTATTTAGACTGTAAACTCTATGTTTGTACAGTGCCTAGCACAATAGGATCCCAGTCTTGGTTGGCCCTTGGGCAGGACCATAACAAATATGATTCTTATTAATAATAAATAGAAGAGGTTTGATTTAAGATAGTAACCAAGGGTTTAAAACTAACAGTTGCAAATGCCAGGCTTTGAATATTTTGTAATTTAATGTCAACAAGACTATATTAATTCAGACAGAGCTCATTTAGAACACTATAGGTCTTCATTTGTTTATATTGTCAATATTTATAATATTATAGTTCTCCAGGAAACATCTACAGAATGGTTTAATTGGCTAATGATATAGCTTTGTCCACGGGGTTCAAAGTAATAAGGTGCAGCATTGCAACTGAAAAGTGCAAACTACTCCAGCACTTGATAACAGTTTAGTCTAATTCTGCAGAGCTATGTCTAGATACTTTAGCTTTGTAGAAACTAGTTACCCTCGATACTTGAGTTTAAATATTTTGAGGTGTTCGTTTGTGCCAAGCCCATTAAACATTTCACAAGTTTTCACTTAAAAAAAATGTTCCAGTTCCTCTGCTTTTTTTGGCAGACTTAAGCAATTTAGACAAATTTCTAGATATTATGAGGAAAGGGTATTACTTGATTGCCAAAGACAGTACAGAGAGGAGAAAATGAAAACCACCACCACTAAGCTAGCAATATTGTATTTCTTCCTGAGTCCCCTGGAAAAAAATGTAAGTTTTATTCTTGATTTCAATGGGAGCAAGATTGGGCCCATAGTATCCATGATATACTTTTTAAAAAATAAGTATTTTTTTAAATGGATGGGAGGAACATACAGGTTTTGCTATCATGAAAGACGCTAGGTATATTCTTCACTTGACAAATACACAGACCAAAGCTCTGATACTGCAAGGAGAGCCATGCAAGTAGACCTCTGCACCAGTATGAAGCCCCATTGATTTCAATGGGGCTCTATACAAACATATGGTCCGTTGCATCATTCTCTTTGAAAGCATTGGGGCCTCCAAAGTGTCTTTATTGTGACTCCATAATAAATTTTTTTTGTGGGAAAATAGAGATTTGTCAGGAAGGGTTTCTTTGATTCACAAAAAGAGGTCCACCCCTATGTAACCAAAGCTGTGGGAGAACTGGGTTCAAGTCCTTTCTCTGATTTGGGGCAGGGACTTGAACCCATCTCTCCCACATCTCAGGTAAGAATCCTAACTGCAGGCTATTGGATTTAGAGGGCTTTCTCAATTTCCCTACTTGGAGATGTTCCACTGTATATAAATAATTTAACTGTTTATTGGGCCAGCAAGAGAGACAAGCTCTACAAGCCATGTAGTTATGGAACTCCTGTGGTATGTAGGAGAAGCAAGTTTTCACTCTTTACTACAGGACAGTCCCAACAAAGAAAATAACAGAATGCCACTAGCTGTCACCCTCAGCCCCCAACTAAAACCTCTCCAGCACGTCATCAAAGATCTACAACCTATCCTGAAAAATGATCCCTCACTCTCACAGACCTTGGGAGACAGACCAGTCCTCACTTACAGACAGCCCCCCAACCTGAAGCAAATACTCTCCAGTAATCATACACCACACAACAAAAACACTAACCCAGGAACCTATCCTTGCAACAAAGCCCGATGCCAACTCTGTCCACATATTTATTCAAGTGACACCATCATAGGATCTAATCACATTAGCTACACCATCAGGGACTCGTTCACATGCACATCTACCAATATGATATATACCATCATGTGCCAGCAATGCCCCTCTGCCATGTACATTGACCAAACTGGACAGTCTCTACGCAAAAGAATAAATGGACACAAATCTGACATCAGGAATCATAACATTCAAAAACCAGTAGGAGAACACTTCAACCTCTCTGGCCACTCAGTAACAGATTTAAAGGTGACAATTTTGCAACAGAAAAGCTTCAGAAACAGTCTCCAATGAGAAACTGCTGAGCTTGAATTAATATGCAAACTAGATACTATTAACTTGGGTTTGAATAGAGACGGGGAGTGGCTGGGTCATTACACATATTGGATCTATTTACCCATGTTAAGTGTCCTCTCACCTTCTTGTCAACTGTCTAAATGGGCCATCTTGATTATCACTACAAAAGTTTTTTCTCCTGATAATAGCTCATCTTAATTAATTAGCCTCTTAGTCCACCTTTTCATGTTCTCTGTATGTATGTGTATATATATCTTCTTACTATATGTTCCATTCTATGCATCTGATGAAGTGGGCTGTAGCCCACAAAATCTTATGCTCAAATAAATGTTAGTCTCTAAGGTGCCATAAGTACTCCTGTTCTTTTTGCGGATACAGACTAACATGGCTGCTACTCTGAAACCACTCTTTGATCTGAGTAACACAGAACAGGGACTTGAACACAGCTCTCCCAATAGGATATAGTTTGTCTCTTTCTCAACCAACTATTGGAGCACTTCCAGTTTCCATAAATAACTCTTCATTGGGCCTGAGAGAGAGCACCACTGGTCAGGACATTCATTTGGGATGTGGGAGAGTTAGTTTCAAGTCCCTGATCCAATTAATATTTAATGTTTATTTATACAAAGTGGAACAGATTCAACAGGAAAGACTGAGAGACACCTTCCACCCTGCAAAAAAATATCCAGTACCCTGTGGTAAGGGCACTCACATGGGAGATCTGGGTTCATATTCTTCCTCCAGATCAGGCAGAGAAAGGACTTTAACCCTGGTCTCCCACATCACAGATAAGTACTCCTACCACTAGGCCACTGGCTTCTTTACGATCAGTTGATCGGTTACTCACTCTTTCTCACTCACTCTTTCATGTTTGTTTGCCGGGGGGGGGGGGGAGGGAGGAAGGGGGAAAGAGGGGAACAAAAATTTTCCAAAAAAATCAGTTTCATCCCAGTGTGGAATAGGACAAATTACTGAACTCTCAGAAATATTAATGATAGGAAAACAGTTTCCCCCCACCAGATTTAGTTGCAATTCTCTGTTTAAAGCCAGGGTCTCACTTCTGCACTCCTTAATTTTAATGGGAGTTGTAGCTCTATGCAAACAGCAGGGCAAAGATTTGAGATCAGATATATAGAGCACCACATCCACAATCAATTTCCCTTTGAGGTTTATTTTTCTGATTTCCTTGTCATTGCTTTATAATTCTTCTTAATTAGGAGGAACTCACAGAGAACAAGTAAAGGATGACAAAAGAAACATACAGATTTATTGAGAAGAGGAAACCTTCAACAATGTCCTTTTAGAAGAGAGGGGACCAACTAATAAATAATGTTCAATCTGGGCTATGACTATTTTTACAGGTGGATAGCCCACTTAGCGCTCAGGCGGAGACACCCGGCTTCTAGTCATGACCTTTTTGCATTTCTTTCTTAGCTAACTGATCCCACTCTCATGATATGGAGACTTATTAATTAGTCCCCCAGTGTCTTTTCCTTGAGCCAGATTGTCATACATGCTTGCAACTCAGCTTCAGAAAAATCAGTGCAAGCAGAATTATGTTATTTATTCTCCAAGGTGACAGTAATTGATGCAGAAGACAGTATTCAGGGTAAACTAGTCAAAATTTAATTACAAAGACAATAAATTCAATCTTGCTTTTATTGATTTTATTGATTATTGAGAGCAGGACTGGACCCAGTATCTCATTTTACTATACAGTTTTCCCCTGGCAATCCTTCAAGGGAGGAACCTAATTTATTGACACAATTTTCCCATGGAATTAACATAGTTTTATACTATTAATGGCACATCTGTCAGCACCCTTACAAGTGTTAACATAATGACAATGATTTAGTTAGCAAGATTAAATTTTACTGTATTTATTTCTTAAAATGCAATAGCTGTAGAAATACATTATTATAAAAATACTGTAATAAATTATGTCAAAAATATACTATATGATAGTGGTATTGACGTCACAATACAACAATAGATATGTTTCAAAACTCAAATGATTATTAAAGCAGATAAGGCTAATATATTGATTTAATTTTAATATATGGATTTATAACAGTTTTAAAACTGTAAATATTTACCCACCAAGATAATTTAGATAAACTAATGTTGCCTATTCTACTTTTACTTAAAACAAGTTGTTTATAAACCAACTTGTGAGTACTTATATTGTCTTCTGTTATTCTGTCTTCTGTTATTGTCTTCTGTCTTCTGTGAGTACTTATATTGTCTTCAAATATACCACAAAAATAGATATATTTTATCATGGAGACTTTTGATTTGCTCATTTTCTTAAGATTCTTTATTTGTATAACAGTTAAGATTCAGCTGTTCTGGCAAAACAACAAAGGAAGAGTGCTGCTGCCCAGTACTCACATTCAGCTGTTTCTCTGGTTGTCACAATGGTGCTTGTAATCTTAATCTCCATCTAGTAGCAGGATATCAATCCTTCAGTTTACAATCTTCTTAATTCAGCCCTCCCAGAATCCCAGGTCCAATGTGTGACATTTATGTGGACTTTTCTGCATTCGCAAGTATCAGATGATGACAGTACATGTGTCTGTCTATAAATTAAAGATTGCTGTTTATTTTTCTCTGTCTAGTAGTTGATTTTTGTGAAATGTATACAGACCGTTCACAGTTACACAACATAACATCTGCAGGAGTTACAATACTATTAGGCAGCTTTTGGGTTTTTTATCTTCCAAAGGGGACTAACACAGTGTAATCTCAGAATTATGTGAAACAAAAAGGAGAGAAAATTTCACTAAACTGCCATTTTTACTCTTTGCTAAAGAATCAGATACTATAGCTGCCAAAGTGTAGTGTTCAGTCATCAACTGAATTTGGATACATGGTTTTGAAATGGAGTGTACAACATAACAGTAATCAGCACATAAGGTTGTGATATCCACTCTCTCTTCATTATTCATGTGGGAGAGAAAGGAATTTGTGTAAACAACCATCTCTTAGGTACTGGAATTTATTTAATCTCTATCAGTCCCTCTTGATTCAGAAAGAGAACAGTAAAACAATGACAAGCGAAATCAGAAAAATAAATAATCCTCATAGGGAAAACGATTGCTTTTGGGGTGGTCTATAGATATTATCTCAGACCGCTGTCCTACTCTTTGAACAAGTCAGTTAAGACCTGATCCTGTGCTCCTATGGAGACAAAATTCCCTTTGAAATCAAAAGGCCTGATTCACATTTACACTAAGGCTCCTTTACCCTTCTCTAGTAGAGTAAAAGGAGCCTTACAGTGGGCATAAATTACATTTGCACTACCAGAATGGTCTAAAGCAGCTTTAGTACAAGTGAGAATAAGGCCAAGTCCACAGCTAAAACTTAGGTTGACCTAGCTACATCACACAGGGCTGTGAAAAATTTCATGCCCTATGCAATGTAGCTAGGACAACCTAACCCCCACTGTAGACACAGTTACACTGACAGAAGAATTCTTCTGTCAACCCAGCTACTGCCTCTCTGGGGATAGATTTACTACAACAATGGAAAGACCCCTTTCTATCACTGTAATATCTATGCTACTGCAGTGTTGTTGCAGTGTTGCAGCTGTGCCACTGTAGCACTTGTAGTATAGACATTTCCTGAGGTCCATGGAGTGCAGAACTGACTCCTCTGGCTATAAGCAAAGGAATGCAACCTTCATTATGGAGCCACATAAAAGCTCAACTCCATGTCCATAAAAACACAGCTATAGCAAAAGGGCAAATACCAGGACTAAACTAGTGATTACTATCAATTTTGTGGTTGTTTTTTCCCCCTCCAATCTAACAGACATTTTTGCTCTTTAGTGACTGTCTTAATTCTGAACATGTTGTATAACCTCAAGAAAACTAAAGGAGTTTAGAGTAGCAGCCGTGTTAGTCTGTATTCACAAAAAGAAAAGGAGTCCTTGTGGCACCTTAGTTAAATTTGTTAGTCTCTAAGGTGCCACAAGGACTCCTTTTCTTAAAGGAGTTTAGTTATTCTTAATTTATTCACATAGGCACCAATCCAGTAAAACACTTAGGTATGTGTTTTATTTCAGTCAATGGCATTACTCATATGCTTAAATTAAACACATCCTTAAATACTTTGCTGAATTGAGACCATACTCAGTGTCTTATATGGTGGTGGGGGGAAAGATTTATGTGTAAATAATGTATGTCAATTTGTTCATGTTATACAGAATAAAAAAGACAATGTGAGCAATGTTATAGCACATAAATGGAAGTTTTGACTGCTAGAATGTAATTGCCACATCAGAACCATTTACCATACCTTTTGAATTCTCCATAGGGTATGGAAGATTAAATATTTTCACCCATAATATACTTCATGCTCCATTATATGTATGTGCTGTAAAAAAAAAAGGAATCAAATTATTTTTTTGTTGTTTTCCTAGAGATGGTTCTGATAGGGATTTGAAGAACACAGTTGTATGTTGGGAGATGAAGTTATTAGTTCATAAAAGTGAAATAGGAACAGCATCATTTGAGAAGAGACTTTCTGAAGATATCTCAAAACAGAATAAGTTGACCAGAGTCAATAAACTGAGAATAAATAGCTATGCCATAGGGCAGCAGCTCTTTATGAAGAGGTAGGGCCCATCTGCATGGGACTACCCTAGGAAGGCCTCACCTGGAAGGTAATGGACTGCCCCAAGTGGCTGATTAGTACCTAATAAAGGACCTCATAAAGGTTACCGAAGCTCAGTTAGAGAGACTCTAAAAGGGGGACAGGAGGCTCCTGTGAAAGGGAGCTCTCAAGAGACGCCTGACCCAGCAGGCTGAATAGGGAGCCTTGAAGGCAAGCTCTCTGGGAAACCTACCAGGGTGGAGAGCTTGTAAGAGGAGCTCCTAGAGATGGGAGCCTCCTAGCCACACATCCTCCAAGACATTGGCTTGGCAAGGATCACCCACTGTCCCTGGAGAAGAATCTCAGTAGACAGACCTCCCTGGATGCTAGAGAAGAACGTTTCTTCAGTAGGGGTAAGAAGCCTAACATCAAGGAGAGAAACCGGAACTAAGAGAACCCTGGAGGAAGAGCCTGGGTAGAGGCAAACAGTGGACCCAAGTGGGGAACATGGATTAAGAATGACCTAGTCACCCTGCTGGGATGTTGGGGTGAGAGTTTTGTTTATTTTCTGAGTTGACTTTTCCCTTAATAAATGAAATCCTGCACAAGGAGGTGCTTTTTAGCACTTAACTGGCTGTATGGACTTGTTTATATCCTGGGCAAGGGGAAAATCCTGTGTACGCAGGCCAAAGGACATAATTAGGACTGTCAATCACAGTTAACTCAAGCAATTAACTCAAACAAATTAACTTGATTTAAAAAATAATCATCATGGTTAATTGGAGTTTTAAGTGCACTATTAAATAATAGAATACCAATTTACATTAACATTTTGGATGTTTTTCTCCATTTTCAAATATATTGATTTCAATTACAACACAGAATAGAAAGTGTACAGTACTCACTTTATATTTGATTACAAAGATTTGCACTGTAAAAAAAAATTCAATTCACCTCATACCAGTACTGTTACAACACAGAATACAAAGTGTACAGTGCTTACTTTATATTATTTTTGATTACAGTGCAAATATTTGTAAAAAAGATAAGAAATAGTATTTTTCATTTCACTTCATACAAGTGCTGTAATGCAATCTCTTAATCATGAAAGTGCAAATTACAAATGTAGAATTTTTTTACATAACCACTCAAAAACAAAACAATATAAAACTTTAGAGCCTACAAGTCCACTCAGTCCTACTTCTTGGTCAGCCAATTGCTAAGACAAACAAGTTTGTTTACATTTGTGGGAGATAATGCTGCCCACTTCTTATTTACAATGTGACCTGAAAGTGAGAATAGGCATTTGTATGGCACTTCTGTAGCTGGCGTTGCAAGGTATTTACATGCTAGATATGCTAAATATTTGTAGGACCTTCATGCTTTAGCCACATTCCAATGGACATGCTTCCATGCTGATGACACTCATTTAAAAAAATGTGTTAATTAAATTTGTGACTGAACTCCTTGGGGGAGAATTGCATCTTCTGCTCTGTGGTTTTACCTGCATTCTGCCATATATTTAATGTTATTGCAGTCTTGGTGACTGAGCACATGTTGTTTGATTAAGAACACTTTCGCTGTAGATTTGACAAAACACAAAGAGGGTACCAATGTGAGATTTCTAAAGATAGCTACAGCACTCAACCCAAGGTTTTGTAGTCTGAAGTGCCTTCCAAAATTTAAGAGGAACGAGTTATGGAACACGCTGTCAGAAGTCTTAAAAGAGCAACGCTCCAATGCAGAAACTACAGAACCCGAAGCACCAAAATAGAAAATCATCTGAGTTAGATGCCACTAACAGAAGGTTGATGAAAATGAACATGTCAGTTCGCACTGCTTTGGATAGTTATCCAGCAGAACCTGTCATCAGCATGGAAGCATGTTCTCTGGAATGGTGGCCAGTTATATGAAAAAATTCTACATTTGTAAATTGCACTTTCATGATTAAGAGATTGCACTACAGTACTTGTATGAGGTGAAATGAAAAATACTATTTCTTATTTTTTTACAAGTATTTGCGCTGTAATCAAATATTATAAAGTGAGCACTGTACACTTTGTATTCAGTGTTGTAACTGAATATATTTGAAAATGTAGAAAACAAAGTATTCTATTGTTTAACAACACAATTAAAACTGCGACTAATTGTGATTTTTTTTTAATCTTGAGATTAATCTAGATTCATTTTTAATAGTTTGACAGCCCTAGACATAATTCAACATTGTGTTCCTCAAGCAAATCTTAACTCATTCCCTTTGAATTTATTTACTTTTACGTGTTTCAGGTTTTAACCATAATATTGGATTAATGTGGGTTTTGACAGGTAGTAGTATAAACCCCACCCCCACTCAAATGTGGTCACTCTCAAACCCAATGTAATAATCCTATGGAAACTCTACAGGCTACAACTAAGAGTATCTTATATGGATTTGTCTTTGCAGAGGTTGAAATGGCCTGCAGACAAATAATTTATATAAATCATCAAGGTAATTACATATCTAAAGTGGATTTTTCCCATAATTTTTAGAGATCTGTTTGATTCTTGCCTGAAAATTTTGGCTCATTAAATTTGGTTGGTTCTTAATTTCACAATCAGACATTTAAGTAAATGTATAGTATGCTTATGTGAGTAGGCAATTATTTAAATAAATTAATTGCATAGGTTTATTTAATTTTCTCACATCTACACAGAATATATGTATGGTGTAGATTTCTTTGAATGTGTAATCATTAAGGCCTAGATCCACTAATAGTCTTAGGTGTTGAGACTTTAGGCACTTAGCAGATCACCTGAGCAAAAATATGTTCTAAAAAGCCTGAGTTGGGCATCTAGGCTTCCTATACAATGCACAGGGAGAAACAGGTGCTTAAGAATGAGTTCCACAACAGCTGGCATGCTAGGCAAGGAGCCACTTAAGAAAAGCCAATGGGAGATGCTGATGAGAGGGGTGTGTCCCAAGCTTTGTTTCTCTTATGGAGATAAGTGCCTAAATCCAGGCTGCAGGGAAGAGTCTATCTCTGCTAGCAATCTACAACCAGGAAACCCTCTCCTAGAGTCAGGTGGTTTAGGTATCTAAGTCATTATGTGCTGCACAAAATGGCCGGAGGAGGTGGTGATGTCCGCCTGATAAACTTTAACCCAGTGGTTGGAGCAGTTGCCTGAGAAATGGGAGACCCAGTTTCAGTTACTCCCTTTTGCCTGAAGGGGAGGGAGGATTTGAACAGGGGTCTCCCACACTGTTCAGTGCACAAACCACTGAGTTATGGGATATTCTGATGGGGTGGGGGTCCCTCAATCTCTCTCCTGTAGAAGCTGTTCCATTCTGGATAAATAGAGAGTCATGGGAACAAGGGGACTGGCTGCTCTGTGTCCCATGTGGATGTCCTAACTGCCAGGCTACAGAGTCGCTTCCATTCTGTCTATGGCCCAGTGAGTCTTTATTTATGTACGCATAGTGGAACAACTTGAACAGGAGAGAATGAAGGAGCCCTGGATCAGAATATCTAATAGTTCAGTAGGTAGAGCCAAATCCCAAGAGGTAAGCGCTCAGTGTTCAAATCCTTGTTGCCCCTCAGGCATGGGGAAAACTGAACCTGTCTTCCACATCCCAGGTGAGTGCACTAACCACTGGGCTAAAAGTCTTCAGGTAGACTGGTGTTACCATGACCACCTGATCCCACAGGCAGCCTCCGAGTACATCTATTGGATCAGGCCCCTTGGTTGAAACAGGCATTCCTCTCCCTAATTTTCCTCAGTACATGGATTAAACTGAGGCTTAGGTAAGAGATAGGCACCTAAGTTTCTGCCTAGGGAACTTTTACAGTCAAAATTTAGGTGTTGAGTGAATTCAGGTGCCTTCAGGGGTAGGCCACAACCAAGCTTGGTTTTGTGGATTAGAGTGGTGCCTGAAACTGGGATTTAGGCACCTAAAAATCTTTGTGGATCTTGGCCTTGGTATGTTAATTTCAGTGTACGATGCTCCAACTACATTCACAGTTGCTCCAATGCATTCACAGGAGAGTCCTATTCTAGGAAGAAACTTCCACAAACTTTGTGGTCCTGATGGGGTAAGGAAGAAATGGAATCATTCTAGAAATCAGTAATTTTTTTAAGTACAGGAAACAGGGAGCTCATTTTAAATGAATTTGGCCCCCACCTGCTAGAATAGCTTTGTAATGCTGTAAAGGACTACCTTTTGTCTTGTTTTGCTTTTAGCAGGTGATGAACCTTATGCCTGGCTAAAGGCTTGTGTAACTTGGAAAGCCACAAATATTTTGTTCTGGAGCTGACCCATAAACAAGGCTTAGTCTTCAGTATTTATTTCCCAAAATTAGTCAAGGGGTGGAGAATTTCCATGCACATTTTGGCACTCCATAACACTTCCTCCAATCTATCTGACCACAATCAATGGCTACCCACTAGCCTTTAGTGCCTAAACGACAAAGGGAAGGAACTATGAAGTGGATACCTGGGTGTGTGAACTTTAAAGAATAACATAAAAATCTTGAAATTTAAAATAATGTAATCAAAGCTAGGTTTGATCAGCTAACAATGTAGAAAGATATTTGGAATAAAGTGGGGTTTTTTGTTTGTTTGTTTTCTCGATATTTAAAACACCCAAAACAATTAAAACCAAATATTCTTTAAACTGTTAAAAATGATCGTACATGAAATATTGATGCCAACTTTCAGGTGACGGTAATTTTTTATAGCCAGTTTGCAAACAGTTAAATAAGAAGTCTGAAGCAGCAATCCAGACAAATTCTTTGCTGCAGCAGTGTGTAGTTAGCCTTGGCTGTAAAAAGCAGAGGAGCTATTGGCTTCAAACAGACTAACAGCCTTAGTTCAATATTTTTTCCAGCAAGAGCTATTATAGCAACTGAAACTTATTAAGTCCCCAATCCCGCAAAACACTTATGCACATGTTTAAATTTGTTACCTTGAATAAGTCCCACTACTCACAGGAGTAAAGTTAAATCTTTGTAGTATCGGGGACTTACAGCTGACAACATGCTCATCCCTGTACAAAATACAAAAGAGAAATCCTGACTCCTGGAGCTTACAATATAACAGACTTAACATATGTTTCAAGGATTTGGTAAATGAATCATGTGTAAATTAGTTCAAAAGTGATCGTTGAGGAGATGTATGTGCATGGGTGATAATTTTTATGAGTATTAAATTTCCATTGGTTTGTGTTTATTTGCCATCTACTTCAACTTGCATAAAAGTCATACTAAAGTAGGAATGTATGCATTTGATTTCTTAGTTAAATATTTTAATATGGTTAAAAGTAGGGCATGATCTTTTGTACAGGTCCCTTAGACTAATGGAAAGCATGGGCTAGATGAGTTTTTCAGGAGATAAAAGATGCAATGGTTTTACCTGCATAATAACTCTGCACAATTATCTCTTGAGGCCCAATCTAAAACCTCCTGAAGTGAAAGGAAAGGCTTCCACTAACTTCACTGGAGTTTGGATTTGTCCCTTATTACTTTAACAGTTACACCAGCAAGTTGATCAAATAAACTCATGGGGCCAAATTTCACATTGGTATAAAGTCAAATAGGACTGCAAAGGATGCAAGCCGAGACAGACTTTGACTTGATGCTTAATTCAAAACCAAAAGCAATCATGCACTGTGATGTTCAAGATACCTGTACTCTGTTTGGTGTGGTGTACGTAACATCCATGAAAGGGTTAATTTAGAAGAGGCAGCTTTCAAAGTCATTAAGGTCCTGCCCTGTAAAGCTGATTAATTTGTATTATTGTATCCTAGACCAAGACCCCATCGTGTTAGGCACTTTCCAAACTGTTTAAAAAAAAATCCTGCCCCAAAGAGCATATAATCTAAGGCCAGGTCTAGGCTACAAACTTTTGCCAGAATAGCTGTCGGTTGGGTACATGATGAGATGATTCACAGCCAACATAATGGTGCAGATGCAGGTATACAGAAAAAACTGCACTTTTGTCACCATAGTTGAATTTGCTTGGAGTGTTGGAATAAGCTATGCCAGCAAAACTAGTTTTCAGGTATGAGTTGAATCCATACTAGAAGTGCTTTGCCAATATACCAGTATATCTACAGATAAAGCACTCTTAGTGTAGACCTGACCTAAGTATAAGACAAGAGACAGATGGATGCAGACATATTATCAGGGGAGTACAAGAAACAATGAGAGAATGCTTGCACTTTATATGTCATTGCTTGTAATGTTACTTGACATGTTGCTGGAGAGTGTTGGGGTGGAGTTAGTAAAAAGCGAATTCTCCCACACATATAGTTCATGTCTTATTAAACTCAGTTGTTGTTTTTCTGTCTTTCCTCCAGACTCTTACAGTTGTTCCAAACATCTGGATAAGATTTTAAAAAAGAGTATTCTTAGAATTTGTCCTTTTTGCCAAGGCAGATAACATTCTGCCTCACTACATTTGCTCTCTTAGGGATTCCCTCTAAGATATCACTGTGTCATGATCAATGGAACAAGATTCAGAGGGCCATGTTCCCAGGCTGGAGATGCAGTTATTGATGGGGAAACCAGGGGAAAAGGAAGGCGTAGAGTTGGGCTGGAAGCAACTCAGTCACATGGACAGAGCAGTACACAGAGTTTATTTAAGTTCCGCTTGGTCAACTAAACCTGCATTCAGCTTCACTCTTCACTAAAGGAACATGGTGGCAGCACCTGAGCTGTGAGTTCTCTGCAGTGCAGCAGGTGGCAGCATGAGACATGGAACTTGGTCTCAAACCCCCCTAGATTTTGCAGACACATACCTAGCCCAGGATGAACCAGTGGCAGGAAGAGTTCAAGATGTACACAGACATGGCTGGAGGATGACAACAGCAAGAAACTAAAACTGCTATTTCACCTTATTGGGGAACAAGGCAACAAGGTCTGCATCACTCTGAAGTTTACCACTGCCTCAAGTCCTGGGAACCCTGGGAAACTATTGCTCCTCAAAAGAAAAGCTATAGTGAAAAACTTGTCACTCCAGAGACCAACGTGAGGGGGAGGGGATAGACCCCTATGTTACAGCTTTATGCACACTTGCTGCTACAGTTTGGGAACCTGACTCCTTGATTCAGAACAGGATAGTCTGTGGCATTTGGGACCACCACCTTTGGGAGCAGCTATTCTGGGAAGGCTATCTCACATTAGACATATACTTAGACATGAGGCTTCTGCAGCACACCTGAGAGAGAGGATGTAAGCCCTAGGAGGAATCAAGCCAACTACATGAAGTGAGACAACAGCAAAGGAGAGCGAGTGGCCATGGTTCCATACCCATAGTGAGACACATTTACTGTGGGAGACGGCATAAGCAGGTAAAGGAGAAGTTCAGAGCACTTGACCTCTTGCTGGAATGTGGCAAGTTGAACCATTTTAGAAGTGACAGATTGACAGAGCCAGAAGAGTACCCAGAAGTCACGTACTACAGGACAGGCCCAACAAAGAAAATAACAGAACGCCACTAGCCATCACCTTCAGCCCCCAACTAAAATCTCTCCAACGCATCATCAAGGATCTACAACCTATCCTTAAGGACAACCCATCACTCTCACAGATCTTGGGAGACAGGCCAGTCCTTGCTAACAGACAGCCCCGCAACCTGAAGCAAATACTCACAAGCAACCACACACCACACAACAGAACCACTAACCCAGGAACCTATCCTTACAACAATGCCCGTTGCCAAATGTGTCCACATATCTATTCAGGGGACACCATCATAGGGCCTAATCACATCAGCCACACTATCAGAGGCTCGTTCACCTGCATATCTACCAATGTGATATATGCCATCATGTGCCAGCAATGCCCCTCTGCCAAGTACATTGGTCAAACTGGACAGTCTCTACGTAAAAGAATAAATGGACACAAATCAGACGTCAAGAATTATAACATTCAAAAACCAGTTGGAGAACATTTCAATCTCTCTGGTCACTCGATTAGACCTAAAATTGGCAATACTTCAACAACAAAAATTCAAAAACAGACTCCAACGAGAGACTGCTGAATTGGAATTAATTTGCAAACTGGATACAATTAACTGAGGCTTGAATAGAGACTGGGAGTGGATGGGTCATTACACAAAGTAAAACTATTTCCCCATGTTTATCCCACTCCCCACTGTTCCTCAGACATTCCTGTCAACTGCTGGAAATGGCCCACCTTGATTATCACTACAAAAGGTTCCTGCCCCCCCCACACCCTGTTCTCCTGCTGGTAATAGCTCACCTCAAGTGATCACTCTGGTTACAGTGTGTATGGTAACACCCATTGTTTCATGTTCTCTATGTATATAAATCTCTCCACTGTATTTTCCACTGAATGCATCCGATGAAGTGAGCTGTTGTCAAGGTTCCTCCCTCACTCTGAACACTAGGGTACAGATGTGGGGACCTGCATGAAAAAACCTCCTAAGCTTATCTTTACCAGCTTAGGTCAAAACTTCCCCAAGGTACAAAATAGTCCACCCTTTGTCCTTGGATTGGCCGCTACCACCACCAAACTAATACTGGTTACTGGGGAAGAGCTGTTTGGAAACGTCTTTCCTCCCAAAATACTTCCCAAAACCTTGCACCCCACTTCCTGGACAAGGTTTGGTAAAAAGCCTCACCAATTTGCCTAGGTGACTACAGACCCAGACCCTTGGATTTTAAGAACAATGAACAATCCTCCCAACACTTGCATCCCCCCTTTCCTGGGAAATGTTGGATAAAAAGCCTCGCCAATTTGCATAGGTGACCACAGACCCAAACCCTTGGATCTGAGAACAATGAAAAAGCATTCCGTTTTCTTACAAGAAGACTTTTAATAGAAATAGGAGTAAATAGAAGTAAAGAAATCCCCTCTGTAAAATCAGGATGGTAGATACCTTACAGGGTAATTAGATTCAAAACATAGAGAATCCCTCTAGGCAAAACCTTAAGTTACAAAAAAGATACACAGACAGAAATAGTTATTCTATTCAGCACAATTCTTTTCTCAGCCATTTAAAGAAATCATAATCTAACACATACCTAGCTAGATTACTTACTAAAAGTTCTAAGACTCCATTCCTGGTCTATCCCCGACAAAAGCAGCATATAGACAGACAGAGACCCTTTGTTTCTCTCCCTCCTCCCAGCTTTTGAAAGTATCTTGTCTCCTCATTGGTCATTTTGGTCAGGTGCCAGCGAGGTTGCCTTTAGCTTCTTAACCCTTTACAGGTGAGAGGAGTTTTCCTCTGGCCAGGAGGGATTTTAAAGGGGTTTACCCTTCCCTTTATATTTATGACAGCTGTAGCTCACGAAAGCTTATGCTCAAATAAATTTGTTAGTCTCTAAGGTGCCACAAGTACTCCTTTTCATTTTAGAAGTGTGTGCAAGAGGAGAGGAAGGTCCCAAAAAGATTGTCAGACTTGTACAAGAGGGGATGGCACATCAGACAGTGGTGATGACCTCATAACTCTCTTTCAGTATGAAAGCTGGCGGGACACGAAAGCAACAAGGGAAAACTTCTTTGCATGCACCTATTTTAATAGGAAAACGCTCTGTATGGCTTCAGCTAGATAGTGGAGCAGTGTGATTCCTCAGAGTAAATGGGACTCAAACACATCCATTACAAAGAGCAGGCACATTCCAATAATGTAGAATCAGAGCATTAAGCCAATCCATAAGAAAATGTAACTTCTTAGTAATTAACCTGAAAAGTAACAGATGGAAACTAAACTGAAGTTTGTGGTGGTGGATGATAAGCACCAGAGATCCCTCTTGAAGAATACAGCCAAACAAGCCATGGATCTGATCAGGATGCAGCGTCAGAATTGTACAGCTGCTGTGCAAGAATCAAAAGGGGGAGTTCTATGGACAATGGAGACAATTTCAAAAGCATACAGGGATGTTTGCAAAGGCAACCGGCACCTTGAAGAAAACCTGTGACTGGAAGTAGGCCACAAAGTGGAACCTGTGAGCTTACCATGAAGGAAAATTCCAATGGCACTGTGTATTCCATTATGCAAACTCAAAAAGACTGCCAAGCAGAATATCATAGCATTTGTAGAGGCCGGTACAGCCTGGGTAAGCAGTCAGATAGTGGTAAAGAAGCCATCAAGCAAAACTGGTTCAGTAGCTTTGGGTCTATGCAGATGTGTAGGCATTGAAAAGATGCCACTATCCACTGGCCCCAACTGATGACATCTTGCCAGAACTTTCCAAAGCCAGAATCTTTACAGACTGATATGAGGCATGGATTTTAGCACAAAAGCCTAGATAGAGTCCAGCATCCTAAAAACTGTACAACATCATTTGATTACTACAAATAGCTGCACATGCCAATGGGCATAAGCCCAGCATGAGAGCTGTTCCAGAGGGGACTACTAAGCACTGGAAGGGCTGCCTGGGGTGAAAATACATATTATATTCTGATTGTAGGTGGAGGGAGCAATGCTACATAGGCTGAATAAGACCATGGCAGAAAACTGCAAGCTTTTCTACGGTGGTGCAAGGACAAGAACATAAAAATCAACCCAGAAAAAATGTGACTCACACATTTTGATACATTGCAGCACTACTCACAGCAGAGGGACTGAAAGCAGATCCCAACAAGATCAAAGCACTCAGACATGGCAGTTCTAGTGGATATGAAAGGGGTACGGCACTTAATAGGAATGACACTTTCTGTCCAAGTTGTGGCCATACCTCAATGCAGTATCAGAACCGATATGTCAGCAAGTGAGGCAGGATGTTGAGTGGGACTAGGCAGGTCCCCAACAGCAAATATTAGACACACAAACTAATTATAATGGATGTTCCTGTCCTGAAGTACTACCAAGCAGGCCAGCCATTGACATGCCAGTGTGGTGTATTGGAAAAAGGATTGGATGTATCTTGTTTGCAGAAACAGCCAGTTGCTTATGCTGGCAGAGCTTTGTCACACGACCAAATGGGGGTGTGAAACTGGCAGGCCAGGTGGCAGCTCATGCCAAGGTCCCTATTTCTCAACTGGCCATTGATAAATATACAGCTGGAATCTGTCTGACTCACTTGTGGGTTAATACAGATAAAATATACAGATTTATAAGAAAGTGTTTAGACTCTACTGAATGCTTGTGAGATGCTGCATGCATTTATCTTTCTTGTAATATCTGTGTTCCATACTGTAATATATTTGAGCAGTTGTATAGTGAGTCTGTGATTGTATGAATAGCCATACAGGAGAAGGACATTAGTGTGAAGAGCTGCTCATCTCCTAAAAGAGGAGATCCATTTATACTAGATGGACTACAGTTTGATCTTACAACTGGAAAATCCATACATCAGCAAAAGGACTAAAGACTCTTATTGTTCTGCTCTCCTCCCTGTGAAGAGAAGTCATGCAAGATGACTTCTCTCATGAGCAGAGTTTGCAGCTCCGAGCACAAAGCAGAAGGGGGGAAAAGTCCCAAACAAAAGGCACTAAGGATCTCTATGCTGCTCGAACTCATGAGGGACAAGGTGTTTCTTTGCATAAGTAAAAGATCCCCAGCTGCTCAGCTAAAGGAGAAATAGAGCTTGCTGATTATAGAATCATATATTACCTTTTGAAACCTAAGACTGTACTTCATGTGTCTGCTTGCTTGCTTTACCCTTGTAAATAAACTTTTTTTCCTTTTTCCTAGTTAATAAATCTTCATATAATTTATTACAGGATTGGCTACAAGCATTGTCTCTGGTGTGAGACCTTAAGTGCTATTGATCTGGGGTAAGTGACTGGTCCTTCGGGATCAGGAGTAACCTGAATATTGCTGAGATTCTGGGTGTAAGAGGCCATCCAGCATGGAGATATGCATGTGCGTGGCATGACAGACCAGGGAACCCAAGGAGACTGTGATTCTGGTAAGGCTGTTAGAGTGCCTGAGGAGTTTGTACTTAATTAGTGAAACCTAAGTTTAGAACTCACAATCAGCTTGGGTTTGTGCCCTGGTTTTTAGCAGTCTGCTCTGAGGTTGGTAATCATTTTCTTGCATCACCATGGGCGCATTACATGTGGTATGCCCAAATAGAAAAAGAGTTTCTGGGAGTGGTATTTGGAGAGGAGTGATTATATCAGTACACCCATGACCACTTAGTAATAGTGCAAACAGACCACACATCCCTAGAGACAGTCATGGCAAAGCTCTCTCTTGGTGCTCCAAGGAGATTGAAGCACATGTTGATGCAACTCTAGGGATACCTGTTACAGATGAAATATTGTCCAGGACAGTTACTGGTGTTCATGGATACTGATACTGGGTATACATGCCCTGCTCAGGGTGAATTGAGAAAGGGAATCAGGACACTGAATCTGTTAGCATGCTACACTATCTCCCAGTTTCAGCAGCAAAGCTGATGGAAATCAAAGAGGTCACAGAAACATCTTATTTCAGTCAGGAGAGCGATACCAACAGTGTGGGCAGAAGACAAAAGCCAAGTACCAGTTGGAGCAGAACCATATTTTCAAATTAAAGATGAGCTGAGTGTGCAGGATGGAATAATATTCGGAGGACAGAGAGCTGTTGTCTCCACATCATTATGTAAGGATGTCATACAGAAAATACATGCCTCACACTTTTGATTGACAGCTGTCTCTGATGGGTTTGAGAGTGGGCTTACTGGCCAGGAATGAATACACAACTCCATTCCTTGATAAAAGCATGTGACTGCTGCTGGTCTTCTGATAACTGCCAGCAGAAAGTGACTATTACCACATGAGCTGCCCACCCAACCAGAGAAAAGGTGGGAGGACTTTTTTTTTTTCTTCAAGAAAAAGCGGTACTTTATTACAGTGGACTACTATTTCAGTTTCTGGAAGGTCGATGCCATGCCTGATAAAAGAAGCAAGCCAGTGACTGGCAAACTGAAGCCCACTTCGAGAGAGATGGTATTGAGGATGCTATATTCAACCACAATGGACCCCAATTTGCTTCAGAAGAATTCAAGGAATTTGCAAACAAGTGGGAGTTTGGCCGTCACCCCTCCTCTCCAGAATACCCACAGAGTAATGGTAAGGTGGAAACAGCTAAGTGACTGTTACACAAAGCAGTTCCTTCTGGTTCAGTGTCCTGGTTACCATTTTTGACTTGCAGGAATACTCCACTACAGCCGTGCCAAAACACATCAGTGCAGGCACTGATGGGATGAAGGACCAAAATTCTGCTCCCAGGGCGGGGAGAGCTGTTGCAGCCAGAAGACTGAGGACATCAGAAAGAGGAGATGACCAACAATCAAAGAAAGCAGGCACTAGAATACAACAGGTCAGCTGAGGATCTAGTAGCCCTGGATACAGGCACCCTTGTCAGGATCCAGCCATAAGAGAGACACCAGAAGGAGTGGACTAACTTAGTTGTAAGGTTTCAGAGTAACAGCCGTGTTAGTCTGTATTCGCAAAAAGAAAAGGAGGACTTGTGGCACCTTAGAGACTAACCAATTTATTAGAGCATAAGCTTTCGTGAGCTACAGCTCACTTCCTCAGATGCATATCGTGGAAACTGCAGCAGGCTTTATATATACACAGAGAATATGAAACAATACCTATTCCCACCCCACTGTCCTGCTGGTAATAGCTTATCTAAAGTGATTTCCAGCACAAATCCAGGTTTTCTCACCCTCCACCCCCGCACACAAATTCACTCTCCTGCTGGTGATAGCCCATCCAAAGTGACAACTCTTTACACAATGTGCATGACAATCAAGCTGGGCTATTTCCTGCATAAATCCAGGTTCTCACATCCCCCCCACCCCCATACACACACAAACTCACTCTCCTGCTGGTAATAGCTCATCCAAACTGACCACTCTTCAAGTTTAAATCCAAGTTAAACCAGAACATCTGGGGGGGGGGGGTAGGAAAAAACAAGAGGAAACAGGCTACCTTGCATAATGACTTAGCCACTCCAAGTCTCTATTTAAGCCTAAATTAATAGTATCCAATTTGCAAATGAATTCCAATTCAGCAGTTTCTCGCTGGAGTCTGGATTTGAAGTTTTTTTGTTTTAAGATAGCGACCTTCATGTCTGTGATCGCGTGACCAGAGAGATTGAAGTGTTCTCCGACTGGTTTATGAATGTTATAATTCTTGACATCTGATTTGTGTCCATTTATTCTTTTACGTAGAGACTGTCCAGTTTGACCAATGTACATGGCAGAGGGGCATTGCTGGCACATGATGGCATATATCACATTGGTAGATATGCAGGTGAACGAGCCTCTGATAGTGTGGCTGATGTGATTAGGCCCTATGATGGTGTCCCCTGAATAGATATGTGGACACATTTGGCAACGGGCATTGTTGTAAGGATAGGTTCCTGGGTTAGTGGTTCTGTTGTGTGGTATGTGGTTGTTGGTGAGTATTTGCTTCAGGTTGCGGGGCTGTCTGTAGGCAAGGACTGGCCTGTCTCCCAAGATTTGTGAGAGTGTTGGGTCATCCTTTAGGATAGGTTGTAGATCCTTAATAATGCGTTGGAGGGGTTTTAGTTGGGGGCTGAAGGTGACGGCTAGTGGCGTTCTGTTATTTTCTTTGTTAGGCCTGTCCTGTAGTAGGTAACTTCTGGGAACTCTTCTGGCTCTATCAATCTGTTTCTTTACTTCTGCAGGTGGGTATTGTAGTTGTAAGAAAGCTTGACAGAGATCTTGTAGGTGTTTGTCTCTGTCTGAGGGGTTGGAGCAAATGCGGTTGTATCGCAGAGCTTGGCTGTAGACGATGGATCGTGTGGTGTGGTCAGGGTGAAAGCTGGAGGCATGCAGGTAGGAATAGTGGTCAGTAGGTTTCCAGTATAGGGTGGTGTTTATGTGACCATTGTTTATTAGCACTGTAGTGCCCAGGAAGTGGATCTCTTGTGTGGACTGGACCAGGCTGAGGTTGGTGGTGGGATGGAAATTGTTGAAATCATGGTGGAATTCCTCAAGGGCTTCTTTTCCATGGGTCCAGATGATGAAGATGTTGTAAGGAGTGCAGTGGCACCTAGGTCAGATAAGGTGGCAATGCAAGAGGCACAACTAATCCAAAGGAACAGGAGACACAAACCAGCAGCCACAACACCCAGAGACAGTCTACTGCAATAAAAGTGAGAGGGGATTCTACAGTGAGATAGGTTGCTAGACTTGGGGACAGGAAAACAGACAAGTTACTCCTGGTGTGGTCACCACTTGAGGATACTAACCTATGTAATCAGCTGAGTCCATTGTAAAGATGAGAGTCCAACTTGGATATGTGCTAGCAACCTTGGGCTGAAGAGAAAGGAGGTAGGAGGTCTGGCGGGCAATTATTTGTTTTAAAATGTTTATAATAAAAAAATCTTCTTAAACAGTGAAGATGTATCACAAATCAGTGGAACTAGAAGAAGAGGGTCCATTTCCTAGAGGGGCTGTTATGAAGGGACACCAGGAAAATGGAGAACTTGGGAGTTAGGCTGGAGGCAGTTCAGCCACAGGAGCACAGCAGTACACAGGGTTTAATAAAGTTCCACTTGTTCAACTTAATCCACATTCACCTTTACTCTTTGCTAATGAAATAATCACCTTCAATTAGCCCTGACTAAGCCTTGTGGTGCAGTGAGATGTGCCATGAGCCTGCTAGAACCCCCTCAGAGCAATAGTGTAGCACAGAGGACAGAAAGGCACATAGTGCTATGTGAATACCAGTGCATATGTGGTGAACTCTGAGCATACACAAGCGAGTGTTAGAATCATGCTTTATAGTCCCTTCTTTTAAACACACATAGGGGAATGTCAGCATGTGGCAGTGACTATGACAGCCATACTAACAGCCTTGCTACTCTACAGACATCTCTAAAACTCTTTCACACTATTATGCTGGAGGATGAATGACCTCCAGCAACCATATATTTAATCTGTGGGCATTCACAAACTATGATGAAGCTGATGGGTAGGCTAAATGAGGGAACAATTAAATGCATATTGTTCAGTGATAGAAGAAGCACCAGAAGCCACCACCCAAAGATTAGACTGAATGCAAACACCAGGGCTGGAGATTAATTGATGGAGCTGTGTCTGGGTCAGAAGCAGCCAGAAAGCAGTAGACAAAGAGATGCACTTATAAGTAAGGCCCTGAGAGAAAGCGACAATAGGCAGCTTTTAGGGCAGAGTGCTGGCTGGAAAGGCAGGCTTGGAATTGTGAGCAAAGAAACTGCATCCTGTTGTCTGTTCCTTCTGCGTTCAGGGAAACAGGACTTTGTGTACATTCTCTGGGAATAAAGAGGATTGCAAAGAAATACCTGTCATTAGTTTCTCCTCTTCTAGAAACAAGCCCCAAGGACCTGCACATTGGATAACCACTTGGGCCAAAAGGTATAACAATACATTCTTAGATTTTGGCGTCAAGAGGGGCTATTATAACTACCTACTTGGACCTCCTGCCTATCATAGCTTCCTATAAAAGGGATTCCTTGAGCTACAGCTGTACCTCTCCTCAGATGACAGGATGAGCTCTAGCAACCTGCTGCAACTACTCCCTGGATCAATCAGTTACACCAAATACAATGAAAGTCAGTGAATGTATGAATAGAAGAGGTGGTACAGAATGTGTGGATCATAACACAACACAGAAAAAGGCAGACATCAAGTGTGATTTGGTTCCAGTGCCTATTGCCAGCTCCAGAGGACCAAAGATAATGTGTGGTGTGGGAGACATTACCTTAACTCTGGATTTCAGATTGGTTTAACAAACAAACAAAAAACTACACACCCAACATCCACATTCTGGAAGGGTACCAAGCAGTACTTGACAACTTTAACTCTGCATTAGCTATGTTTTCTGGAAGCTGAATACAATGCTGTCTTCAGCTATCTGCAAGCAAAAATAATAGTTTTAAAGATGTGTAAACTTCAGCTCAATGGGGTGTTAACTTTGAAATCTAACAATACAGCCATAAAAACTGCCCATAATTTTAGTAGACTTATTCCACAAAACTCACCTCCCACCTGTAGCTCAGTAGGGGAATAAGCAGGAAGATTTTCCTTAAGGTGTGATAGTATTCTGGAAAATGACTGTCACAATGGCACCCTCTTACTCAACAGATCTGCTAAGCTCTGAATATTTATTAATAGCTGCTGAATTTGGGGGGGAGGTGGGGGGGAGATAAATGTTTGCAAGCTTTACTCTCAGAAATGAGATTGCAAGGCTGCCAGTTAGAAACTTTTTAAAATTGTAAACTGAGCAAATATGATCTAATCACTGAGCATCAATAAGCAGAGTTTCACAATGCCATTTTTAAGGAGTCACTTTTCAAAGTAAAACCATACTTCAAACTCTTCAGTCCAGTGTGTATAGGAGCATCAGCTGCCATAGTTTAACTCTCACTGCTTCCCCAAGGGCTGTCAACATTCTGGCAGAAGCCTTGAGGACCATTCTTTTCTCGGGCCACGTCTATACTAAAAACTTTGGTTGATGCAAGATATGGCAGTGTACAGCTGCAGCAGTTTCTATCTCACTCAGGCACGTTCGTATTTGACTGCTTGCATCTGCACTGTACATACTCACCAGAAGTGCTTGTGCTGATGCAAAGTGTGGTCCACTACAGGTAGATATCCCAGTGTGCCACAAGCTGCTGCCCAGTACAATGCCTTTTGGGAACTATTTGTAATCTATTATGGAATAAAAATGACTCACCTAGGGATCTCTAGGAACGAGGGGTCAAGTTCCCAGCATGCAACTTTCTCCATCCTCCAATGCCAGCTGTATCCCATAATTTTCACTTTTTTAAAAAAAATCCCACAAACCCACATGGTACTTTTTGGAGTCTACCCTTTCTGAAAGAAGCATGGAACCCATAGATCTCTGCACTATTCTCATGAACATTGCAAATGTAGGATGCACAATGCTCATGTATTTGCTGGCTAACAGAAAGTACTGCAACAGGGGACATGATGATTTCTTGGAGGACTGTTTATGGAGGGACATAGCAAAAAACAATTCAAGGTTGTTGCTGGCATTCATGGGAGCAGCTGTGGACAATGGAGCAACACTTCTGTGCCTGAAAAATGAGCACTGGTGCTTATTGTGTCTTGCATAACATCTGTGGGGCAAGGGAAGAAAAGTTGCCACCATGGTGGAAATGGAGCAGCTGTTTTCTGATTTTGAGCTCTTGCAATGGCCCTTGCATCCGGCTGTTCAATATGGAACTGGTTGATTGAGGGAAGCTTTGAAAGAGCCCTTTAGCGGTTAGCCACAGTAGTGTTCTGGGCCTGGAGCTTTGGGCAATGCTGGGAATTGTGTAGTGCTTGCTGTACACATTTATAAATATGACTATTTTCCTGAAGCTATGCATCATGCACTGCTTCCTGTACATTTACAAGTACTGTGTGCTTTGAGTACTGCTATGCATTCTGCAATGTATTGTGAGCTAATAAAGATTGTTTTGTTCTCCCAAAACAGTGTGCCAAAAACAAGCACCACAATGCAAATTTAACAAATTAGTAAAATGTAACTTTGACATTTGAAAGGCACTGAACATGTTCTATTTCAGTGCATAAACATAGTCCATTATGACTACACATATACCAGCTGTGGTTGTTAGAGGTCAATGTATGTGAAACTGTGGGTTTACTTGCTATTTCGCAGCATGGAGTGGTAGGGGTAGGGATGTGGCCCACGATGTCTTGTGGAAAGTTGGGGTTGGGGGTGGAAGGAGCTGCTACCATGGAATTCTCCCAGGAGTGGGGAGGAGTCCAGGATTTTTGGACCAGTAGATCAACCAAGTTCTGCAGCACTTGAGGTTGCTGCCTGAGACGACTCATTATGTCCTGGTGCATCTTCCCCTCCTTGTGCTGCTGGGTCTTTCTGTCTGCCATATTGGCCCTCCAGGCCCTTAGTTCATGGTCTGATACAATATTGGCTTGCAGGATGTCACTGATCATGTCTTCCCTTGTCCTCTTCTTTCTTCTCCTTAGCAAGGTCAGGTATTCTGCAAGTGTGGAAGGGGCATCCCTCAAACGCCACAGTGGCAGAAGCTGCCAATTAAGACAGATGTATCATTAGATTTAGAATCACAATGGAAAGGGAAAGATAAGTTTCAAAATGCCTTTTTTCTTATTCCCATAAAATTTTAATAAGACATGTTCATTGCCACTTCAACTTCAGAGTGCCTCTGCCCAGCGCTACTTTCTAGCCCCAGCTATGATGGGCATGACCCACCAGGGATTGGTGGGAGGGGAGAGTGGGAAAGGATTTTCGATTGCATGAAGCAAACTTTCAGTCCCTATTCCAGGGTATGATATAAAGGCTGTGGCACTGAATATTGGCACTGCTTCCACAGGTGGTGGTGATCTTAGCGGATATCTCACTCCTGAGGGTAAATGAGGCATAGAAAGCACAGCCCCTCCCCGCCCCCCCAGGCCTGTATGCCACAAGCCTATTTATTGCAATGGCGCCAGCCAAACTGATTTTGGAGTGATGTGAAAAAGCGTCCTACCATGGAGAAAGAAATAAGGCAGCAATCCCTAGAAACCTTAGGGAGAGGATTGCAGAGTATCTCCATAAAAGTTTTATTGAGATCTATCAGGAGGATACAAGGGTCATCCTTATGAACATAACAGCTCCACATGCCCCTCCCACCCCCACTAACCCATCCATGGAATGAAAAGAGGCCACCTCTACCTGCTTGTTGTATGTCTTCTCTGTGTCTTCTCATCTGAGTAAAACAATGAGAAGTTGATACCAGGGTCTTGTTACGATGGCCAGGCTATCTTTAAATTTAAGTATTGTGAGGAAAAAATGAATGCAGACACTTACCCAAGGTCCCTTTCCCTTTCACCAGGCTCATCCATGCTTGCGTTGTGGGATTGGATAGATTGTGGAAGAGTCTTGACCAGGTCCTGGCTTGTGACATGGCTGGAGCCTCCTCCCCACAGCTCCTCTTCCCTGTTCATGGGAGGGGTCTCTGTCTTTGGCTCCTGTGAGGTATCTATGGCGTCTGCAGGGTGCTGGGAGGGTCTCTGCCAAGTATGGCATATAGTTCATTGGAAAAGTGGGGGGTGTGCAGCTCAGCACCAGATCTATCGGTCTCCCTGGCCTTGGGACATGCCTGGCAAATTGCTTCACTTTCATGAAGCACTGCTGCTGATCCTGGTTGTACCCCTTTGTCCTCCATGCAATCTGTTCATAGATGTCCATATTTCTACATCTGTTCCATAGCTGATCACAACCTCCACTCTAATTTCTTCCACAGATGCTTCAGTGCTACAACAGTATAAGGCAAAGCACATAAAGAAAGTTGGCCATGCCTGCTTTAAAACTGGTCAGAATAGAATGTGTGCTACGAAAAAAAAAATGTAAAGAAAGAAAAGGACAAGAAGGGGGGGCACTCTTTCCCCTGTGGTCAAAAACAATAAAACGGGTTCAGTTCAAAAGAAAGTTAAATAGATCTGTCATTAATTCTTTAAATGCTTTTATACCCCACCAAGCCTCACGAGGTACATCCAGGTGTATTTGGGTTCCACAGAATTCCAAATATTACAGAGGGAAGGAAGATCTTCTGGTTAAGACAACGAAGTAGGAATCAGGGTTCTAGCTGCACTTCTGCCACAGACGTCCATCTGACCTTGACAATTCAGTTAGCCCCAATCTACCACATACTTGACTTTCAGCATGAGCTCAATTGGACTACTCACATCCTTCAAGTTAAGAAATACATATAAATTTTTATTGGACCCATCTTTTGTCTGTCTTGGCTATTTAGACTGCAAGCTTCTGAAGACAGGGACTGTCTCAGAATGTTTATGTACTGCACTGAGCAAAATGGAGCCCTGATGTCAACTGGGGCTTCTAGGCACTACTGGAATGTAAATAATAATAGAAACAGCATTGGAATAAGACCAAATAAAGGCAAATACCTCCATATTTATATTGGGCGTATGCTTTTTACTTTGCCCTGGGAAATCATTTATGTACATAAAGAGACGCTCTCACAGCATTTCCACCAGGGATAGAAATGCTGTGGGAAGATCAGTTTCTGCAGAGCTGTATGAAAAATAAGCAACAAATAATTAATCCAGAAAGTTTAATTTCTACTCAGAATATCCATGAGCAGCTCATTTCTAATGTAGTTGTCTGACAGTACTTGAGAAATATTTTTTTTAAAACCTTAGATTGATTGTGAATAATTTCTGTAAATATTTGCTATTACTATGGGCCTGATCTAAAAGCCATTGAAGTCAACTGAAGTCTTTTATTAAGTTTAATAGACTTTAGATCTAGCCCTATTTGAACTGTACTATTTACTTATGCTTAGCAAAATACATTTCATGGTATTGTTTCTGGTCTGACTGGATGAGCGTGCATACAAATTTAAAATTCAGTTTCTGTATATGAGCATACTGATTTTGAAATTCACTTTCAGTAAGTGTTCATACTAGTAAAGCTTCATCAGTCAAGTGTTTGTGAAACATGAATGCATTTATGTTCATGGTTTGGAATCATAAAAGTTTATTGAAAAATGTTACCAATATTTTTGAGCTCTCTACAAAAGCCTTTAAAAAACAAACCACCACCAAAACAAACAAACAAATAAAATTCCAACCACACATACAGATAGTTGAGTCATACCTCTCATACCCTCTGCCTTTTGGCTCAAAAATGGCTATTTATTAACTAATATATATTTTTCACAGGTCCAAGCTTTTGAAGAATGATAGTTCTAAATGTTTAAAAGCAGTATGGATGTGTGTACACTAATCACAATGGATCAACATTTTTATATCCCTCACACAGGGTACATATAGTTAATACTTCAATATCCTTATGATGCTTTTAGTCAAGCCCAAGCTGGGTTACTCATTCATGTAAAATAAGTCCAAATCAAATAAGCAGTTACTGAAAGACTTCACTGAAGTTCAGACATGGTTTCTGTTATATGCAGTGTTGCTGTAGGTGTGTTGGTCCCAGGATATTAAAGAGACAAGAGAATATATTTTATTGGACCAACATCTACTGGAGAGAGAGAAGCTTTCAAGCTTACTCAGAACACTTCTTCAGGTCTGGGAAATGTGTATAAGTTGACAGTCACTTTACCAACAGAACTAATTAGCTAGAACCACACAAAATTGTGACAGGACCAAAACAAGCCACGGGACTTATAGCAGAGCCTCATTCAGATAAGTCAATGTGAGTTTCCTTGCGGTGTATGGAAGTAATAGGACAAATTCTTCAGTGAGCCCTTTCAACAGATATTTCTACATATTTGTACTAGCATTCTCTTTCTCCTACCAGCACGTCGCAGGTAACAGTTTATCAAAGCCCTGCTCCATATCCGTGGACATGTTCTGGAGGGCAGTCACAAACAAGTTCTCAGAGACAAAAGTTTAGCTGAGGTCTCAGCCAGGTGTCAATGGGACCAAAGGGACCATCAGCTGATTAAGTGGTCACTCTTGGGCAGGAAAGAGGATGTGGGCAAAAGACCTACATTTTGACAAAACAGCAGTTTAAGGTTCCTGGTCACACTCACTTTCAGTCTCCTGAACATCAACTGGAGATGATACTTGCACAAGAGAATGGGATATAAGAGGAGTAGGCATCATCTCTCCAAATCATCTCTCCCTTGCTCTCTATTCATGGCATCATCAACAAAGGAAATGGGGCAGGGCAGGGGGAAGAGGGAGGGAAGATCCTGACTGAAAGAGGTTCAGTCAGTAAGACAGCTGGAACATGTGGTGAGAGAGACCTTTGCTTTGCGTTCACTTAGCTTGTTAAGTTAGGTGTTAGTTGCATTTTACCTTTTATTTCTTTGTAACCAATTCTGATTTATATGCCTCATCACGTGTAGTCACTTAAAATCTATCTTTCTGTAGTTAATATATTGGTTTGGTTGTTTTATCTAAACCAGCGTGTTTGGAAACTCCATCTGAGATAATAGAAAATGATATGAACAAATCCTGTTAATAAATGGCACACTTTATCTGAGCTTGTATTATCCAGGAGGGTGCTGGGCAGTACAAGGTGAATTTTTCTGGGGAAAAGTCTGTGACTGGGAGTTTGCTAGTGTTGCCCTGTAATGTAAATCATGAGTGGCTGGCTATAGCCCTCCTTCAGTATAGCTAGGAGTGATCTACATGTTGGAGGCCATGTGGGAACAGACCAGAAGTGATTGCTCTCACAGCAAAGCAGTGTAAAAAGCGACCCACGTTAGAGAATTGAGGAGACATAGCTGTCCATCAGTTCAGATTGTACTCTGCGCAATGTCACAGAGTCCAAACACCAGAGCCCAGAGTTGGCACAGCTGGAGCCATGAACCAGGGCTAAGGGTCAGGAACCAGGGCTTACCTGAAGGCAGGAGAAAGGCTAGGACATGACTAGAACAAGAGTGGATACAGGGTAGCATTTAGGCAGAAACAGTGCAGGAGTAATCATGAGCAGGGCTTGGAGCAAAGCAAGCCTAGCAGGACAGAGAATCCCCAGGCATATGCATTTAACAGCTGCTGGGCTTAAGAGCAAGCCACCTGACTGCCTTAGCCAATCAGGTGGTTGTGCTGTGGCCCAGCTATGCTCACTGACTGCCTGACAACTGAGCAGGTGCAGTTGCAGGCCCTAGTTCCAGACTGTACTACCACTTTGAGCCTCCTAGGAGCCCCAGGACCTGGTTCCATGGGGTAAGTTTTGTGAAAATCTTGCAGCAGATCTGTGGCATGGATAGAGTCCAGTGGTTCCCAGGATCATTCATCAGGGCCATAAACTTCCCAATCTACCAAGTACTGGAGCTTCTTTCTAAAGAGTTGTGAGTGCAGAATCTGTCTAACCAAGTACTCTTCATGTCCCTGGATGTTGATAGCCAGGGCAGCAGAGTTGAGCAGGATGGGAACAGCAGGTTCTATGTGCAGGGCTTTAGGACAGAAACATGAAACACAGGGTGGATACTGAGGGATTTTGGTAATTGCAACTTGAATGCCACCAGGTTGATAGGTTCCTGAATCCTAACTGAGCTCAGGTATTGGTGATCTAACTTAGCCAATGGGCAAGCTGACCTTAGATTCTGCATGGGCAGCCAAACCTTGTCCCTGATGACAAGATCGGGGATGGCTTGGCAGCCCTGATCAGTGTGATGCTTGTACATCTCCTTGCCAGATTCTAGCAGTTCCTTCAGTTTTAGATGTACTTTAGAGATGGGCAGTGAAGTCTGCAACAGCAGGTACCAGAGATCCCGTGAGGACGCCTGGGTGAAACCAAAGGTGAAATCTGTAGTTGGAGAAAAAGGGCCTTGAGAGGTGGAGGGTGGCCTTATTATATGCAAATTCCTCATGGGAAGGGAGGGAAACTCAGTCATCTTGTCGGTAGGTCATGAAACACCAAAGATTGCTCAAGGACCTGGTTAAACCATGGAGAGAGAGAGAGAGATGTGCTTCAGGTTGGGGGGAGGTGGTGCGGGAGGGGTACAGGTGAGACTGGAGAGATGATGGTGTGGAGGGTGCAGGGAAGGCTTGGGGTGGGTAGGGGGAGAGGTGATGGGGAGGAGGACATGGCGGGGGGAGTGATGGCGAGGGGGGCGTGGTGCGGCGGAGCTGGTGAGGTGGGGCTCAGGGGGAAGGTGATGGTGAGGAGGGCGCGCTGGGGAGGGAGGTGATCAAAGGGGCTCGTGGGGAGTGATGGCGAGGGGGGCGCTGACCTGTGCTGGGCAGGCCGTTGGGTGAATCAGCAAGCGGCGCCTCCTGCGTTTCCAAGGCGGGAAACGCCCCCGCTCCCAGCTGAGAGACCTGCTGGCCCTGAGGCGCGAGGAGCCGCGGGAAAGTCCCTGGCAGGGGCAGCGCGAGGACCGGCCAGTCCCTCCGCCAGTTGCAGCGCAGGAGACTGGGGAGCCGGCGCGGGGCGGTGCTCTCCGGCCGCAGCTCTGACCTCGGGGGGGCGCCCTCTCGCAGTCCCCCAGCGTGCAGGAGCGGGGAGATGGACCTCCCAGCCGCAGCCCGCTCCCAGAGAAAAAAACCCAGTCAATTCCCCATCTCCCCTGCATCCCCGCGCTGTCCCCCACCCCCAGTCCGTTCCCCTTCTCCCCTGCACCCCCCGCTGTCCCCGCCACCCCCAGTCCGTCCCCCTTCTCCCCTGCACCCCCCGCTGTCCCCCCACCCCCAGTCCGTCCCCCTTCTCCCCTGCACCCCCCGCTGTCCCCCCACCCCCAGTCCGTCCCCCTTCTCCCCTGCATCCCCGCGCTGTCTCCGCCACCCCCAGTCCGTTCCCCTTCTCCCCTGCATCCCCGCGCTGTCCCCCACCCCCAGTCCGTCCCCCTTCTCCCCTGCACCCCCCGCTGTCCCCGCCACCCCCAGTCCGTCCCCCTTCTCCCCTGCATCCCCGCGCTGTCCCCCACCCCCAGTCCGTTCCCCTTCTCCCCTGCACCCCCCGCTGTCCCCGCCACCCCCAGTCCGTCCCCCTTCTCCCCTGCACCCCCCGCTGTCCCCCCACCCCCAGTCCGTCCCCCTTCTCCCCTGCATCCCCGCGCTGTCTCCGCCACCCCCAGTCCGTTCCCCTTCTCCCCTGCATCCCCGCGCTGTCCCCCACCCCCAGTCCGTCCCCCTTCTCCCCTGCACCCCCCGCTGTCCCCCCACCCCCAGTCCGTCCCCCTTCTCCCCTGCATCCCCGCGCTGTCTCCCCCACCCCCAGTCTGTTCCCCTTCTCCCCTGCATCCCCGCGCTGTCCCCCACCCCCAGTCCGTCCCCCTTCTCCCCTGCATCCCCGCGCTGTCTCCCCCACCCCCAGTCCGTCCCCCTTCTCCCCTGCATCCCCGCGCTGTCTCCCCCACCCCCAGTCCGTTCCCCTTCTCCCCTGCATCCCCGCGCTGTCTCCGCCACCCCCAGTCCGTTCCCCTTCTCCCCTGCATCCCCGCGCTGTCCCCCACCCCCAGTCCGTCCCCCTTCTCCCTTGCATCCCCCGCTGTCTCCCCCACCCCCAGTCCGTTCCCCTTCTCCCCTGCATCCCCCGCTGTCTCCCCCACCCCCAGTCGTTTCCCCTTCTTCCCTGCACCCCCCGCTGTCCCCGCCACCCCCAGTCTGTTCCCCTTCTCCCCTGCATCCCCGCGCTGTCTCCGCCACCCCCAGTCCGTCCCCCTTCTTCCCTGCACCCCCCGCTGTCCCCGCCACCCCCAGTCTGTTCCCCTTCTCCCCTGCATCCCCCCGATGTCCCCGCCACCCCCACAGCCGGCTCTCTATCTTCCCCACAGAGCAGTAACCCCACAGCTTGCACTTCTGCCGCCCTCTCCCGCCTTCCCGTCCAGCCAGCTGTTCCAGCTCATCCCGCCAGCCCCTTTCCTTCCCCTCCCATCCACAGAATCACCCGCGCGCGGTCCCCGCAGCTCACCCTCGGGCCGACCTCCCTCTCCCGCCTGGGAAAAACCTGGCCGCTCCCCCCATTCCCTTCTTCAGTAGCCGCCAGGGCTCCGGCTGTGCTCAGTGGCTGCTGCTCTCTCTGGTGCTGGCCGGCGGGCGGTGACGATCTCTCTCTCCCACTAAACTGGGAACCAGCTGGCAAATACGGATTATGACCTAGTAGAACACCTATTGCATGTCTACGTAGAAAGTTTTACGAGCCGTGGATTTGGGCAGGTTTTCACCTTTCTCTCGAATGCTAACAGGTATGAAACGGTGTTTCCAATGATGTTCCTATGTGGCGCCTTCTGAGCTAGGAATAAACTCTCAGGGGGCTGCCTGCTTTGAAAGCAAACAGGCACGTTGGCATGCGGGCTGCACCTGAGACCTCTTACTCGTACCACAAAAATGCTGAACGGCCTTTTTTTTTTTTTTTTTTTTTTAAAGACCTGAGAGCTGGAGTTTATGGACTAGCTGTTTGGAGCCTCAGCGGGAAAAGGTAGATACACTGTTCTCACACTCGCCCATCCTCCTCTGTTAAGGTGACCGTGTTTACTGGAACACAGATGTGGTCCTCTCTGTTACAGCAGCGTTTACAAATAAATACAGTTGATGAAAGATGTCAAGAAATAAATTTTGGCCAGTTACAGGATTTTACACTAGAAGTAGCTTTTTCTGAATAGCCTGACCAGTTTGATGAAAATATTCTTGGCTAGATTGAACGGTTACACTTTTTTCCCTGGTACTTTTCAGGAGGCTTTAGCTTAAAAACAGAAAGAAAGAAAAGGCTTATTTTGGAAGTTTTCATACTTTTGCCTCTGCACAGTCCAAGCAATGCCTATTGAGAGAGGCTGTTTTTGCAGCAACTTCCCCCACCCCCTCTCGATTCATCTGCTCAGTTTCTCTGTTACCATTCCTCCCATATTTTGAAATTGACACTAATTTTATCCAGATTGCTTCTGGCAGTGAAGAGCTACAAAAATCTCTGCTAAGTTTTTTATTTAATTTTCAGCCTCTGGAGTCCTTTTTATAAAACGAGTTCATCTGCAAGAGAAATGGAAAAAAGTAAAGGCAGCAGGTATTTAAATTTGAAAACTGATCATTTTGTTTTAGAAACCTGGGATCGATCTCTCTCTCTCTCTCTAAAACACAAGCCTAAAAGCTATTTTCTTTCTTTTAGGCAACTCTAGAATCGCGTTTAAGGAACTATCTATTGAGAGAGATATGTCCATAAAAGTGATTTCGAAAAAATGTTTGAGGTAACACTGCTTCTGTTCCTGATAATGCTGGAGTAATTCATCCATCTATGTCTAATTCTTCTGTCTGTGCCTAATACACTGATATGCGGGCTCAGTGTATTACAGAGGGCATGTAGTAATTGTACACGGGGGTATTAGTGTAGAGAATTGTATAGTTACTAGACATCAATCTTGTAAACAGGCAAAGCTGATCAGTATCAATAAATAGGCAAGCTAGTTGCACTGCAACCATAAAGAATTTAACAGACTGCTGCAACTAGAACAGCTCATTCCTAGGGATGGGGGATGGATAAAATAAACTAACTGGAAGTGAAAGCGACTGCTAACAGCAATTTTAAAAGGACCGTTTTTGGTCTCTACAGCTTTCGTTTCACTGGGAAGTGAAAGATGCTTGTTAATGACAGAGCGTTAATTTTAGGAGCTGTTCAAACCATCCTCCAAAACGAACAAAAGTTGCTTGACAACCATGCTTTCTTTCTCTCGTCCTTGAAAAGTAAGGGAAGAAAACAGTAGGCGTAGTACTGTCTGGAAAGAAATGGTATCTGTCCATAAAGTGCGTGGCAAGCTTTGGGCTTGAGCTTTGAGCTATACAAAGTAAAAATAACGTTTGTTAAAGTAGAAAATTGCTTAGTTTAGCACACACCGTTCACCAGTAATTGTATGCATTTGTGTGTCTCTGGAGAGGAACATTGGGGGTGGTGAGAGGGACACTTGGGGTTGGGGAAAGATATTTAAGAGCATTTCATTCTCTAGTGGAATAAGTGTTCTTATCACAAAACAACCGTGCCTTTGTGTACTGGGAAAACTAACCCTGAATGAATTAGCGATGGTACGGGTCAGAAATGAGGGGTGTTGTGAAAACACTTGCCAGAGCAGTGTCTTCAGGCAATCTTATCAATTGTCATTTTCTCAAGGCAGTTCATCTGGTAAATGTATCTTTTCCACCTGAAAGAGGTGTATGAGAGACTATTAGTGCAATGTGCACGGCTCTTTACAGAAGACTGAAAAACGACCAATTCCTACATACGAGTTTACAGCCTAAACTAAAATTTAATTTAAAATTCAGTCTAGAAAATTACGGGTAAGTATCCTTAATAAAAGCAGTTTTATAATGCATCATATTACACTGTATTGAAAGATAAAATATTTAGCAAGAATACGTTTAAAGAGAATTGATCTAATTCTGCCATCTAGTGGATGGATATATATATATATATATCTGCCACTTCATCCAAAATGAATTGATGGAATTAAGGATAATTTCAGCTTTTCCTTATTGATTTATTTATATTATATATATATATATATATACACACACACACACACACACATATATATATATACACACACACACACACACACAGAGAGATACAAATTTAAGCAATAAGGAAAGGCTGACATTATCCTTAATTCCATTAATTCATTTTGCAGCTGAAGTAAGTTTATTTTGATTTCAGAACCCTGCCTTGTGCTTTAATACATATCTTGTAAAATTAGCTTCTATGCTTGTGCACTATACACATACCTAAATTTACAATAGCTCAGAATAGATCTCTGTTTTTCTTAAACCAGAATGGAAGGTCAGATATGTAAACTAATGCACTCATCAAGCATATCAGCACAAGTTAGGATGAAGTGGCAGACAGAATTCAGGGCTGAGATTTACTGTTATGTCTTAGCTCATTACTAGAGTAATGGTTTCTTCTGTGGAGTCTGGAGGAGCGGGTGCTGTTACCCCTAAACATTTTCATGATTCATCTTGGGATTTGCACATGCTATCTGTGGTTAGATGTTGATAGATAGTTGCCCCAAAACAGTAAGTTCTCTTCCTGAACGGTTCATTCCAATTTTTTTCCCCTTGCAAAATTGTGTGGAAAAAGATGTACCTCTAAACAGGTTAAAGTAACAACTCCTCACTTTGAGGTCTGAACATTACTTAAATCTGTTTTTGAGATACTAGAGCCCTAGTCCTTGTGCAATCCTCTCCAACGATAAGTACCTGTTCAACAACCCCAGGACACAGCTTGTACTAAACAGATAGACATTGGAGGGAAAAACCCTGCCAGGAACTTGAGCTTCATTTTTCTTCTCATCAATCCTATATTAGCAAGTGAATTACAACTATGCATGAATTCATGGGAAATTTGGGGCAGACCCACAAATCTGCTTGTGGGTGTTTTAATTGTAGGAAGAGGGAGATATGTTATACTGGAGCTTGTTGTTGAAGAAGGACCAGAGTAGAAGTAGAGCGTAGAGTTTTGGGGGGAGTTTGCTATGGGGGATGGAGAAATGTTTGGGATGTTGGGAGTTTGAAGTGGGGAAAGTTGGAGGGGCTTGTACATGCAGCAGATCAAGATAAGAACCCTCATCAGTGTGTTGCGGGGGGTTGATAACTGAAAGGAGAAGCTGAAGTTTTTCACAGGGGACTGAATCGCCCCTATCCCTTTTGTTTTGTTCCTAGTTTCTTCTCCTTCTCTGAAACACTTGCTCCCTACCTTAAAGCAGCATAGTGTTTAAGATCTCTGTTTATTTTAAACATGTGTAGCAATAAAAGAAACCATTATCTAGGACAACTAGTTTGCTCTGATATGACAATTCCTATGGTTGTAGGAGGTTTGTTTCTGGGTATAGGCTTCTTCCAACTCTCAAAGTACTTCATTTCCAACTCATAGCAAACAAAAAATGGTTCATTATAAATGTAAAAATTCTTGACTTCTAAAGTCTGCCCTTACAGAGAATAACCATTCTATTCAATCTTTCAGACAGGAAGAGTGATGTGGTCTTTGCGGTTGTGTTAGAGATGATTGCAGGGAGCTACATCACCCCACCCATTTTATTGTAGGAAGCCTCGATATAGAGAAAAGTTAGTTATAGGTCCAGCTGGGACATCAACCATCTTACTGGAAAGACTTCAGCAGTGGTATGCCCAAGTCTTTCTGCATGAAACTAGCGTTAGTGAACATTCCTAAACATTTATGACACTTAGCTGCAGGAAAAGATCACGTATGTGGACTCTGAATTGTGAGCCAGTCATTAGGCTCAAAGAGAAGGGGAATTCTAGGAAGCATGTGTCTTGCATATTGACAGGTTTCACAAGTTCTACAAAACAACTGGCTTTCTTAGCATATCTCTACTTGTTAAACAGGTGTATTAGGACATTAAAATACAGTTCTTTTCACATTAATATCAGTAATATTTATCCTTTCAGGCTTTTAAAGTTTTTTGTATGCTTTAAAACAGAATCGGGCCTACTTTAAAGTTCATCTTCTTATACCTTCATGTTAGTTGCCTTTATTGCCACACCCCTGCCTTCATGCCCACTTTAACTCCCCTTACCTCAGACTTAGTGGTCCAAATTTAGAAGATCTGTAAGGAGAATAAATTGGTAAGGGGGCATGAATTGAAGGGCAAGTCTGCACCAATGCAGCTGAGCCACCATAGAGCATCTTGTGAAGATGCTCTATGCCCAAGGAAGAGCTCTTCCCCATTGGCATAATTACTCCACCTTCACGAGGGACGGAAGCTATGTCAGTAGGAGAGCATTTCCTGCCGACATAGCACTGGTGTAGACAGCGCTTAGGTCGCTGTAACTTGTGGTAGTGTAGTCCTGCCCTAAGTAAGTTAGTTAGGAATCAAAGTTAGTATACCACACAAGTTTAGGATATTGGAAGATGATGTAATATCTAGCCCTATTCTTTTTATATTATCTTTAATTTTCACCAAAACAAAGGATTCAGATTTTGCTAAACTATATATAATTTGTTAAACTATATTATATGTAATATAAAACAGACATTTTATCCAGGTTTCCACTGTAATTACGGTAAACCAAAGAGCATAACCATACATGTCCTTAAATTGCTTAACTTAAGGTTTAATTATAAGCAGTGCTTTAGGTTTCAATATTACCCAACTGTACAGAGGGGTACATGAATAAGCTCAATTCTCCAAATGGCAACAGCCAATATCTGGTTAATATTTTAGGCATCAAGTCCATCTACAGAGTTAGAATGGACTTGCAATTAAGGTACTGGGCTAGGATTCAGAGGAGCTTAGTTCCACTCCTGGCTATGCTATAGCCTTCCTGTGTGACCTTGGGAAAGTCACTTGGGGAACTAAGGCACAGAAAGACTATCTGTAAAACAAGAATAATGCTTCATTTGTGTTTCTTGTCTATTTAAAATGTAAGCTCTTGTGTATATACAGCACCTGGTACAATGAGTCTTGCATCTTAGCCAGGGCCTCCAGGCACCACTGTAATATGTATTAAAAGTTTTCTGAGAGATCTAAAAGGGAAATAGCTTGGGAGGCCCATCTAGCTCGTCCACCACCTATGACTGTGTCCTCCCTACTCTATGAATCCCTGAAACCCTTCCCCCAGATTAGCCATCTTCTACTATCTTGTGACTCACCCTTTGTGTATGAAGCTCTGTGGCTCTTGGGTCCCTCAGACAGACTAGAAAGCCAGAGGACGGAGCAGAAGCAAATCCTTCAAAGCAAGAGCACAAGCAGGCAATTTAAGGAGTGAATGTGTCTCACTGTCCACAGCTACCAGAAACAGACAGAACTAGGGATGGCCATCTGTCTTTCTGGTTGGATGCGTGGTATGTGGCTGCATAGGTTGCTTAGGCCTAAGGCTGCTACTGTTGGATATGATACAATAAAGAACATTTTGATTTGGAGAAAGTACTAATTTGAATCAAGCTATTTTACTTTTATGTAGCCTTTAAAAAAAACATTTTGCACATATTGATCTGTATTTATTGCATATTATCTTCAGAATTTTTGCAGTCTTGATTGTTTTCAGCCACAAACACAAGAACAAAATTAGACAAGGCACTACACTATAAAGCCTGACGTTGATGGATTTGAAATGTATCGAATGCATTTATGATCGGTACCATGCCATGTTGTTAAAGTAGAACATCAAGGAAATGGGGCTAGCTTCTTAAAATACGAGTGTTATGATTTATATCTAGGTGTAATTTATTATTTAATGAATAACATAAGTAGAATTATAGAGATCAAAATGTGGGGAAATGAATGAAGATTCAATGAGTTCCTGTTTCTTTTGTAACTCAGATGCTAATATTCTACTCCCATTGATTTTGATGGAAATATTGTACAGTGCTGTAGTCATACAATATAATCCGATAAATTTAATTTTTAAATACCAATTTGAGTCTCTATTCTCCCTTTTTCAGAGCAACACACATTAACACAATGGGACATATATTGCTGTTGTTGATGCTTTCCATTCCCGTATTATGTCTGACTGATGGAGCCGCAACAGAACAAGATTTCACCTGGCACTTGAAGAACGTACCCCAGATTGTGAGTGAACGGACTTTCTCCCTTGACAGCCCTAAATTTGAGGCAAAAGCCAAATTAGAGCTGAGTAATGTGTGTGGAATTGAATGCCAAAGGAGACTCCCAGTGCCAAGCTTGTCTGACCTGAAGGAGTTTCTGTCCTATGAGACCGTTTTTGAGAATGGCACACGGACCCTGACTCATGTGAATGTTCTAGGGCTAGCAGTTGACGCAGCCAACACCACCACCACAAGAACGTCCCCAAGAAGAAAGAGACAGATATATGGCACAGACAGCAGATTCAGTATCTCTGACAAGCGGTTCATGACCAACTTCCCTTTTAGCACAGCTGTGAAGATTTCCACAGGCTGCAGTGGCATTCTTATTTCCCCCACGCACGTTCTAACAGCTGCTCACTGTATTCATAATGGCAAGGATTACATCAAGGGCAGCAAAAAGCTGAGGGTAGGATTGCTGAAGATGCGATCTAAAGGTGAGGGCAAGAAACGCAGAGGTGCTCAAAGGGGTAAGAGAGATGTTTCTGTGGCAAGAGATCACAGTGAGCATACCACAGAATTGAAGCAGAGATCCAAAGGTCGTGGCAGAAAACAAAAGGCAACAGGGAGGAGTCGGAAAACCTCTGATAGTAAACCTTCCTTCCAGTGGACCAGAGTAAAGAGTACCCAGATCCCAAAAGGCTGGTTTGAAGGTGTAACTGGGGATGTTTCCCTGGATTATGATTATGCTGTTCTTGAGCTCAAGCGCCCTCACAAAAAGAAATATATGGAGCTGGGAATCAGCCCAACAATCAGAAAGATGCCTGGTAGCATGATCCACTTCTCAGGTTTTGATGATGATCGATCTGGGCAGTTAGTCTATCGATTTTGTAGCGTGTCTGATGAATCCAGTGATCTCTTCTACCAGTACTGTGATGCTGAGTCTGGGTCTATTGGATCTGGAGTCTATCTCCGCCTTAAAGAGCCAAACAAGAAGAAATGGAAACGCAAAATCATTGCTGTTTATTCAGGTCATCAGTGGATGGATGTAAATGGTATGCAGCAGGATTATAATGTAGCGGTACGAATTACTCCTCTCAAGTATGCCCAGATTTGTTTCTGGATACATGGGAATGATGAGAATTGTACACAAGGCTGATAAAAGCTGAAACTAGATCATCTAGCACCTATAATATAATAAAGTAAAAACTTGCCCTAATAATTATTGGAAAAGCATCACCCCGTATCAGGAATTATTTGAACTTGAAGCCTGCAAATATTTTGATGTATTGAGTATTGCTACTCTTAGAGGGTTAGAATTTTCAAATACATTTTTTAATTATATAATAATCAACACATGACATGCATTTATAATCCAAAACTCTATTTATGTTTAAAATTCTGATAAATTCAAATTGTTCTCATTAGAAAAATTGTGACTTCACTTGTTTAAATTTTTTAAGGGAAGTATTGAAACTGCTCAAACTGATACTATTAAACAATGTGTGGGTTTTTTTAAAAATACATTTTCCTTGATTTTCTCATGGTTCTGCTCCAACAAGCATCTTCTAGTATGCAAGTAGCACATATCTTATATAATAGCATGTGCAGAATGATACAAATTGTGAAACATTTGAGTAAACTAACCTTAATTAGTTTGGACTTACCCCAAAGAGCGTATGTGCACTCTGAGGGCATGTCTACACTTACCATGGATCGATGCTGTGGTGATTGATCCACCGGGGGTCAGTTTAGTGGGTCTAGCTAAATTGACCACGGAGTTCTCTCCCATTGATGACGGGACTTACCTTATGCTTCTCATGTCAGTGAAGTCGACGGGAAAACTTTTCCTTGAACCCAGCGTGGTGTAGACACCGCAATAAGTTGACCTAAGCTATGTCGACTCCAGCTACGTTATTCTTGTAGCTGGAGTTGCGTAACTTAGGTCGACTTAACCCTGTAGTATAGACCTGCTCTGGGAGGTAATTATCTAGTTCATACTTGCTAGCTTGGAAAACTTTTTTGGGTGCCTTACAAACTCTTCCATGGAAATTCTAAATTGCTGTAGCTGATAATGAGTCCTAAAAACAATGAATTTCATTTCACTGCATTCTAAAATAGCAAAGAGTTTAATGAATGTAGCAGTTCTGTTTGGAATAAGGAAGAACCATATGGGTTTAATTTAATGCCTTTAAGTCTAGTTTGAGAAGGTATGCAAAGCTGGAGAATATGAAACATGTGCATTTTAATATTTGGAGACAAGTAGGTTTAATGAATAATAAAATATTCAACCTTTCCACCAGGTGAAGTATTCTGTAGTTGTCTTTATCAGGAAGTGGCTATGTGACAACAGTTTAAAGCTTCAAGAAAAGATTTTTGGGTGCTAAACATTTTAACAGCTTTTGTAACTACTTTCATAAGAGTTCAGCTGTCATAGATAGGCTACAGTATATCAGCCTGGGAGTTGGAATGCAATGCTCTTTTTCATACAATTCTAGAAGCTGGATAGTTCTAATCCCATCATATTCAGACCTCATCAACATGAGTTACAGGGAGAGAAGATAATCCTCCCATGCTAAATCATGTTATGCCACCTAATGAAATGGTAGGTGAGTTATCCTGTAAATGCAATAGGTATCTTATTAGGTAGCAATACTGCTAATCAGATAAATTTGGCTCATTTCTGCTACTGGACCATACAGTTAATACAGAGGGTATTTCTATGAAGTGAGCCTGATTGTTTAACATTTGTATACAAGTATCACTAATTTTTTTTGTTATCAGTTGTTCTCGATTGCTTTGCATATAATCTAATCCTGTGCGTTTCAAAGTCTTAGTGTAACAAACGAGACGGTCAGGATGCTAATTTAATCTAATAATGTAAAATTTAAATGCATATTTCAGGCTATATGCATTTGTTTATTACTGTTAAAGTTATTCAATATTTCAGTATTTAATTTGCTGTGATGATTAGCTTGCATCAATCAAAATTCATTTTCTTTACCAGTCTAGAAGAAAATAAACAAGATTTTTTTTAGATATTTTTGGCTTGCTCTATCTTTAAAATTAGATGTA
The DNA here is from genome assembly GCF_965140285.1 of Lepidochelys kempii. Lineage (NCBI taxonomy): Eukaryota > Metazoa > Chordata > Testudines > Cheloniidae > Lepidochelys > Lepidochelys kempii. The sequence goes on from NC_136382.1 coordinate 66,058,926, forward strand.
ATGCTGCACATTTATACTTGATATGTTTTGATGAAGTAGATTTTTTTAATGACTGAAAACACAAAATCTGGCACTTTTGATTTGCAGGTGACTTTGCCATTGTATTTCTAAAGCATGAACATTTGAGGTTTATTTGTCTACCATAAACAAAACCTATTTTGAACTCTTGCAATATTTCACTCTAAATGAAGTCTCTCTCTAAATTAAACTTTTTTGTAATTCAGGCCCTGTCTCTGTAAACAGTTAAATGCATGCTTTGCTTTACTCACATGACTGTCTGTTTGCAGAAACAGTACTATAATCTGTAAAGTTTGGAAAATGTCTAAGGTATAGTTAAAGATTAATGTTACCTTATTTATTCTGCAATGCCTCTAAATATTGCTCCTCCATTAGAAGTAATTTAAAATCACCTCAGTACAGTATTTGTACTTGCTACCTCATACCCCTGTAGCACAGATCTAAAGCATTATTTGTAGTGAACTATAATGCTTTACTTAAGTGTAGAAATTTTAACTTATTCTAAAAAAATTAAATGCCAGTTCCTCAGCTGGTGTAAATCAGCATAGCTTCATTGATTAACACAGTTACACTAGCTTCTGATCTGGCCCTAAATCCATCATAATTTAAATTGGTGACTTATTCCTTATGCTGGTAAGGCTTAGTATGCCTCTGTTCAGTATGACAGAAGTGACAGTCTGTTTTCATATTAGCTTGAGAATATGGGGAAAAAGCACGAATGATGAACAATGACAGTAGCAGATGTCAACTGACTTTATTTGATTAAGTATCTGCTGCAAGTATGGCAACCTGATCTCTTTCCTAGTCTATAACAAACACATGAACAAATATAACTTCAGTACCCAGAACGGTAATGGAGCAAATAATCAAGCAATCAATTTGCAAACACCTAGAAGATAATAAGGGGATAAGTAAAAGTCAACATGGATTTGTCAAGAACAAGTAATCTCAAACCAACCTAATAGCTTTATTTGACAGGGTAACAAGCCTTGTGGATGGGGGGAAAGCGGTAGATATGGCATATCTTGACTTTAGTATGGCTTTTGAAACTGTCTTACATGACCTCATAAACAAACAAGGGAAATATAGCCTAGATGGAGGTACTATAAGGTGGGTGACTGGTTGGAAAACCATTCCCAGAAAGTAATCATCAGTGGTTCACAGTCAAGCTGGAAGGGCATATTGACTGGTGTCCCGCAGGGATCAGTCCTGTTCAATATCCTCAAATTATTTAGATTATGGCATAGAGAGTACATTTAAAAACTTTGTGGATGATACCAAGCTGGGAGGGGTTGGAAGTGCTTTGGAGGATAGGATTAAAATTCAAAATGATCTGGACAAACCAGAGAAATGGTCTGAAGTAAATAGGATGAAATTCAATAAGGACAAATGCAAAGTACTCCACTTACGAAGGAACAATCAGTTGCACACATACAAAATGGAAAATTACTGCCTAAGAAGGAGTACTGTAGAATGGGATCTGGGGGTTGCAGTGGATCACAAGCTAAATATGAGTTAAAAGTGTAACACTGTTGCAAAAAAAGCAAACAGCATTCTGGGAATATATCAGCAGGAGTGTTGTAAGCAAGACACAAGAAGTAATTCTTCCACTCTACTTCGCACTGATGTGGCCTCACCTGGAGTATTGTGGCCAGTTGTGTGCCACGTTTCAGGAAAGATATGGACAAAGTCCAGAGGAGAACAACAAGTTATTAAAACATCCAGAAAACATGACGTATGAGGAAAGATTGAAAAAAATTAGTTTGTTTAGTGTGGAGAAGAGAAAACTGAGGCAGGACATAACATTTTTCAAGTACATAAAAGTTTGTTACAAAGAGAAGGATAAAAATTGCTCTCATTAACTTCTGAGGATAAGGCAAGAAGCAAATGGCTTAAATTGCAGCAAGGAAGGTGTAGGTTGGACATTAGGAAAAGCTTCCTAACTGTCAGGGTAGTTAAGCATGAACAAACTGCCGAGGAAGGTTATTGAATTTCTATCACTGGAGGTTTTTAAGAACAGGTTAGATGCTTGTCAGGAATGGTCTGGTTATTACTTAGTCCTACCTTAAGTGCAGGGGACTGGATTAGATGACCTACTGAGATCTCTTCCAGTCCTACGTTTCTATGATTCTATGTACAGTACCATTGCATATGAGTAAAATGTAAAAGTAGATGCTCACAGGAAAATATGGAAATTCATCAAAACTATCTTAATATGTTCACTTTTTTGGCTTGGCATAAGCAGGTATAATTTCACTGAAGTCAGAGTTAAATTAAATGTAGAGTTGAATGTAGTCCAGGAATCAGCAACCTTTGGCATCTAGCCTAGCCAGGGTAAGCCCCCTGGTCCTGCAGGGTAAGCCCCTTGGTGGGCCAGTTTGTTTACCTGCCACGTCTGCAGGTTCGTCCGATCGCAGCTCCCATTGGCCACAGTTTGCCACTCCAAGCCAATGGGGATTGCAGGAAGTGATGGTCAGCACATCAGTCGGCCCACACCACTTCCCGGAACCCCCATTGGCCTGGAGGAGTGAACCACCGTGCGATTGGCCAAACCTGTGGATGAGGCAGGTAAACAAACTGGCCTGGCCTGGCCTGCCAGGGGGCTTACCCTGGAGGGCTGTGTGCCAAAGGTTGCCGATCCCTGATGTAGTCATGATATTCCATGGCACTCAAGTCAAAAAGTAAAAGAAAAGATAGATGATGTATCCCAATATCATAAAACATTCAAAATGGTCACTGCACATAAGAGAATGAAGTGCTTTACCTAAGCAGTGTTGCTGCTCACTTCTGGCATTTCTTAAATATTTCACAAGTCAATTGATTTTCACACACTGATGTGCACAATCCCAAACAGTCAATAAAGTGGACATAGCAATTGCCACGCTATGATGGCAAATGAAATTAGTAGTCCTTGTGATAATTTAAAAATTCTTAAGTCAAAATTGATACCTGGTAATATATAGTCCCAAATTCAGATCTGCTCTAAGTGGGTGCCACAGATCTGAATTTGACTTCGACCACAGTTCTCAAGACTCAAAGTGGGGCAGAGCTCTGGCCATAATTCTCCAAATGGTTTTTCTCCCTCTGAAGAATTTGAATACTCGCCACTTGTATTTACCCAATACAAACACTTTTCCTTCAGGGGTTTTCTGATCTGCCATATTGGACCCATTTCTTAATATGTACCTGGCTTTACAAAAAGTGTGATTCTCAACAGGCTTTTTTTTGGCAGGGACTACTGACAATTTAGAAAGATGAACCAATAACTTTTTGAAATAAAAAAGTTAAGCCTCGTCAGCAAAACATCAACAAACTAATACTTCAATTCTGCAAAGATTTATGCGTTTGCTTAACATTATGCTCCATGAGGAGTCCCAGGGATAACTCAGTGTGTGAAGTACAGCACACGCAATGTGTTTTTAGTCTAGGGGCCTAAGTCTATACTAGCTTAGTAGAAGAAAAACAAAGTTAACAAAATTATTAGGTATATAGCAGCGTAAAAGTACAGGGTGCTTTAAAACACACACACAGAGTCCTTGACCAAAAGAATTTATAAACTAAGATTTAAATTTTGCACTGATTTACATCGCATGAATGGGGTATAAATCAACACACAATACAGCCCTAAGTCAGACAAATGTATTATACAGAAAAAACAATTCATGTACAAGAAAGAATGGACACATTGTTGGGGAGGAGATAAGCAGGGTGTTTTTCTTACTCTGCTTTTGATTTCAAGAAGTAGATAATGAACATTTAATGGAGGCACATATACACAACATTATAACAGGAAAAGAGACAGTTTGGTTTTAAAGAAGGATTTGAGGGAGGAGTTGGAAGACAGCTGATGCACAGGGACTGGATATTTTTTCCAAACAAAAAGGCTGGCATGAAAGGCAATAAATGAAATAGTTAGGAGAGAGTATGAAGAGAAGCATAAGAGCAAGAGGCCCAGTAGAAAGCAGGTGAAAGTGAAAGATTATGATCTCTTATTGCATAAAATTCTGCATAATTACAAACAACCTTAGTTTTACTATTAAATAATTTAGTCTGTTCCTACCAATCAGGTGCAGGTGTTCCCAAATTCTGGAAACAAGCAAGGGAACACTAAGAGAAACTCTAGACACCAATGTCCAGACTTTACTCATGAGCAGTCTCACTGACGTCAACAGGACTACTCATGTAAGTCTTACTTGTGTAACTAAGTATTGTGTGGTCAGGCACCATAGTAAGCAACAGGTCCAAGCTCTATCTGAAAGTTTGGGGAATAAGAACCCTTCAGTCAATGTTGGATCCTGGAGAGCGCAATACATTTCTCTGGTTTGGTAGTAGCTCAACATGATGATGTTGAGGTTCCCAGCAAGCCCTGATCCTCATAAAAGAAAGTAAGTTTTAAAATGTCTCTGCCATTTATTGCCCCAATCATAGCCAATAAAATTTTTCAAATACTTTTGATTTTTGTTTGGAATATTTGCTGAAGTGAAATTGGGTACTTTAATTTAAAAATACAGCATATCACTGATTGAACATGTCGATTAAAAACATTTTTATTTGGAAATGCCAGGATTGAAGGCTGTCTGAAACAATTAAATTTAAAGGCTGTTGTTCAAGTGAAGGCCTGAAATTGCTCAACAAGCTCTAAAGATGTGGAAGGAAATCTCTGCACCCTCTGTTGAGTTATTTTTATTTCCCACAACTGTGTTCTCCCAGAACTAAATTATATTCAGATTAAAAACAAAAAGAATCACTAACCTTGTGGTGTAGCTTTTCATCTTTTTGTCTTCTGCAAAATGAAACTTGATTGAGGATTCATTTAAATTTTCTAAAGAATGGGAGCAAGTATCCCTAGACAAACTGTAGTGCATACATATTACTATTAACAAACAGCTATGTCGGTCCCAGGATTTTGGTACAGGGTAGATAAGGTAATAGCTTTTATTGGACCAACTTCTGTTGGTGAGAGACACAAACTTTTGAGTTTACAGAGAGCTCTTCTTCAGGTCTGGGAAATGTACTCAGTGTCACAGCTGCATACTTGCCGGTACTCAGATTCCTGGTAAGATTCCTCCAAGCCCAGCACTCTTCTTAGTATGCTTAACAAGGAACTTCTGCTTCATTAGGACATTTGGTAAGGTAAAGGTTGATAAACAACAAAAATACACAGTATATAATTTAACTGAAGAAGGTATGATTTCTGCCTTTCTTCGCCTGTTTCCTTACATTCTTTAGCCTTTCCTTAAAACAACTAACTCATCAAGTAGCTTTTTTGACTGGACAATGTGTTACTTTGTTATGGAGATACAACAGATGATCTAATAAACCTCTTCCATCTCTCATATAGATGGTGACCAAAAAAAATCATTTGGGAGCATTTATTTATCATCAGGTATGGGATTTACTATGTAGTATGAGGAGAAAGTGGTATCTCACTCATCAAAATTGTTTGTTTCAACAGAGATGTATATGGTAAGACCAAAAAAACTTGGTCTTTTTACTTGATTAAATTATGAAAGATCTTTTGAAAAATGTAACTATATAGACTGTGTAAAGTTTATATCAGTATTTGATTCTATTCTATTTGGATTCTTGCATCACCCTTATCACGGAGTATGTCTGAGCACCTTCCAGTAGTGCAGTAAACTACATGACTAACATCTGTCACGTGCAGTTTGTTCTTTCTCCCCTCTTCTCCCCAGAGAGTTGATGATGTGTGGTGCTATCAAGCTTTTATTGCCACAAGTTTGGGACAACTCTAATATTTATGAATGGTGGACAATATGTAGATGATACCAAAAACATAGTATGCCACTTAACACACCTTGTTTATGCCACCTGTTTAGCCTTTCTTATATTTTCTCTCTCCGTGGTATATTAGTTTCTATGAAAACAAAGTTGTCATAGGTATGGGTGGAGCTTATATTAAGTCATTTGCGATACAGTGGCCTGAAATTTAGACTGTTTTTAAAAATATTGGAATTCTATTAGAACTATGAACAGATGTTATAAATACTGAGTCAAATTCTCATCTTATTTACAAGGGTGAAACTGAGAAGAATTTGACCCACTGCATATATATTCACACATTTATGTTACAAGGGACCAGGCATTTGAGGCATATACCTGTAATTAGGTTATTAAAAAATAAAAAGGACAAGGAAAAAATCTTTAGAACATCAATAGAAAAAGAGGCAGTTTAAAAAACATTCAACATTAAGGGACCAGTTTTACAAGGCCTATCTAAAGGGCCACCACAAAGTCATATGTGGTGCTTAGGCCTTATGATGGTGCTCTGTCCATGGGCGAATTTAACCCTCAGTGACTAAATGAATGTATTCCCTAAGTGAACTTAAAAGGAAACACCCAATATAAATGAGAGTATTCAGATGCAAGACCCTATCTTGTAAAGTTCTGAACACCCTGAACTCCTTGGGAATCTGACAGAAGTTGAGGATAATCAGTTCACAAGATCAACAGACCCTTACATTTTTCACAAGCTATATAATACAAAAGTTTTGAGTTTCTTACCATTTAATTTTATAAATTTATCTTAACAGCCTCTTACTATAGAATGACGACTTTTTAAAAAATGCTTTGGGTAGAATAACAGTATTACTAGACATTTTAAAAATATAGTTCCTTGCTTTGTACCAATAAAATAAAAATATATGTTGTCAAGGTTCCTCCCCCACTCTGAACTCTAGGGTACAGATGTGGGGACCTGCATGAAAAACCTCCTAAGCTTATCTTTACCAGCTTAGGTCAAAACTTCCCCAAGGTACAAAATATTCCACCCGTTGTCCTTGGATTGGCCGCTACCACCACCAAACTAATACTGGTTACTGGGGAAGAGCTGTTTGGATGCGTCTTTCCCCCCAAAATACTTCCCAAAACCTTGCACCCCACTTCCTGGACAAGGTTTCGTAAGAAGCCTCACCAATTTGCCTAGGTGACTACAGACCCAGACCCTTGGATCTTAAGAACAATGAACAATCCTCCCAACACTTGCACCCCCCCTTTCCTGGGAAATGTTGGATAAAAAGCCTCACCAATTTGCATAGGTGACCACAGACCCAAACCCTTGGATCTGAGAACAATGAAAAAGCATTCAGTTTTCTTACAAGAAGACTTTTAATAAAAATAGAAGTAAATAGAAATAAAGAAATGCCCCCTGTAAAATCAGGATGGTAGATATCTTACAGGGTAATTAGATTCAAAAACATAGAGAACCCCTCTAGGCAAAACCTTAAGTTACAAAAAAGATACACAGATAGAAATAAATAGTTATTCTATTCAGCACAATTCTTTTCTCAGTCATTTAAAGAAATAATAATCTAACACATACCTAGCTAGATTACTTACTAAAAGTTCTAAGACTCCATTCCTGGTCTATCCCGGGCAGAAACCAGCATATAGACAGACACACAGACCCTTTGTTTCTCTCCCTCCTCCCAGCTTTTGAAAGTATCTTGTCTCCTCATTGGTCATTTTGGTCAGGTGCCAGCGAGGTTACCTTTTGCTTCTTAACCCTTTACAGGTGAGAGGAGCTTTCCCCTGGCCAGGAGGGATTTCAAAGGGGTTTACCCTTCCCTTTATATTTATGACATATGTGTAAAAGTAAAAATGTTGATAACTTTTTGTAATTATGCAGCCACTGGTGCTATAATATACCTGCATGTGCCTTTGTAGTGTAATCCTCATAACTTTTTAGCAGCTTTTAAGAAACTCCAGTTTTAGTTTTGCTAGCTAAACACCTGAAGTTGTTCTTGTAAGTTGTATCCCTACATATTGGACTCTATGGGTGAGTCTAAATGTTATGTCAAATGCCATTGTCTGTAGCTAGTGGGTTTGTTTTATTTAAATCTTTCCTCCACCAGTTGTTTATTAGAGGAAAAATGCATTTCCAAGCCCCCATGCCAGATGACCTCAAGAACTAAGTAGCTGGCAACCCAAATATTCTTCAAAAATAATAATTTCCAAAATGTTTGTGAGCTGCATAATATACCTTTCAAGATACCATTGGACAGCATTCTCCTACAAACTCACAGTAAACGTGGGCACACTGATTTACAGTATTTGTTACTCTATTATTGGAAGCAACCACAAATGAAAACATAGCTCAAACACAGCCTTCATCTAATGATTGGTAAACATTTGTGATATTAGGCCTTGAAAATGCATTCAGTTATTCTGCCAAAACAGACCACACAGCTTGGGTCTGCAAGTAATGTGTTATAAATTTCATTTTAGTAATGTATAATAACATTTATACACAGCAATATTGCTTCATTATGGTGAAGAACTTGTACCAGAACATTAATTTAAAAAACATCAATATGCTTTTGGATGAAATTAAAGTTTGACTGTATATTGTTCTCTCCTATGTTTATAAATATTGAAATGTATGTTTGGATCCAGTAGTATCATAGTCACCATGATGTTTTGAGTTCACTATGATGATGTATGTTTTCACTATACCAGTATATTTTTTTCTGAGTTAATTAATTTGCTTTTTGCATAAACGATATTGATGCTGTAGTCAAGTGTGCAGTTCTTATTTTTCATAGTAAACTAATTAACTGTGTCAAAAATTGACAAGGAGTAAACAAAATATTCAAGTATAAACAGGAGAACTATCCTATTGTGTATTTTAAAAATTTTAACTATCACACTATGAAATCTTACTAGCTTAGAAATTTAATTCAGAAGATGAGGTCCAGAAATAGTTTATATTGTTACTTAAACCATAGCTCGAAGTATTACTCTGGAGGGATCCTAGACTAAGCTGTGATCTCCTTATTCATCTACTAGTTATGCTGCCCGAGGTTTACTTCCCAGGCAGTGAGTAACTCAATTAAAATTTAAGTGGTGAAAATGGGTAGTTCTCGCCTCCTTCCTGCTCTCTGCCAGTGTTTTAGTTTTGGCACTAGGAAATAGGGGTTTAAGGCTTGCCAAATAGCACTGATGAGCCACTTTTACATAGGTAAGGAATATCAGCTAAAGAAGTCTCCAATGACCTCAAAATGCCAGAAGGGGATGGACTACAAACAAGCCAAGCCAATTTGTTTTTCTGGAGTCTTTTAATGTTTGTCATAGATCTGTGGAAAGCCCTTGCCAGGATATATAATGGAGTCTAATCCACACCTGGAGGATCATTTAGGTGTAAAGAGGGTGAGTGAGGAACAAGTAGACTAGTTTCATCAATATGTAGAAACCATTACAGTAGACTTCTGTAATGAGCATTTGGATTAAAGCAGTGGAGGTTAACGGTGGGTATCCTCATTCACACTGATAGCAAGGGAGCGATTTGTCCTCTCCTCCTTTCAGGTGAATAGGTTGCTACTGGTGAGGTCATTATGGACAGTTTTTTATTGTGATTTGTTTAAATTATAGGTATTTATTGTACTTTATTTGTTGCAAAACTATAGTAATAAAGCTACAATGTTTAACCCCTTACATTGGTGGTAATGTTATTAATGAGCGTTGTTGCCAGATTCACTGAAATAAAGATGGTTGGATGACTCAAGTGATTGGGTTTTTCACTGCTACATAATTGGTTCATTTCCAGACCAATTAGTAATAATCAAAACTACTTTGACAGCTATGCAGTAATCTATATAAAATTAGCTTGATTTCAGTCAGTTCATAGTAGGCAGTTTCTACAAAGACAAAAATCAATGACAGGTGGCATTAATTGACTTTTATTACTTTAAATTGCAGGAGATGTAACCCTGAGGCAGCAGAGGTAACTTTCACGTTGGTCCTTGAGCTACTAGTCGTTACCTTGAAAAATTTATGAATGACCACCCTGAACCTTCAAGCAGGGGGGCGTTTGGCTAGTCTGGCCTAGTGAAGGGAACAGAGCTTTATGGCTGGGTGGGGAGAGGGGGAAGAGATGAAAACTGCTACAAAAGGGGCAGTGTGGTCACTGACTCATCCCCTGCGAATGTAGGGTTTGAAAAGGGGAAGCACGGTGCCTAGAGCCTTCCTTTTTTACATAGACCAAGGCTTGATCAGACTTGCTTCAGTGCAGGGTCTGGCGGGGAGCTGTAAGCCCCCCCAGGGTGGACAAATCAAGGACAAGTCATGTGAACAGGGAGGTGGCCAAATGCCTTGGGACCACAGGAGGGGCAGTAATTTTATGGCAGCAGAGTTAATTCAGGAGGATGGGGTTCGGGAGGACTTAGGTGCTATGTTTTTAACTGATACAAGACAGCATTGGGAGATGTCTGGGAACCAGACTGGGTGTGGGAAGGAGGCAGCCAAGCTAATTGCTGGCGCCTCCTTGTGGCGTATGTCGAGTGCAGGTACTCCACAGGAAAGGTATACGGTGACTGGATAAATGGCTTGGAAAATAACTTTAAAAGAGGTGTTCATTAAAGGAACAAATGGGGGGTAGTTGAGGACTCCTATTATTGGTACGGCAGGGAGCCAATCCCCTATGCTTATAGCCCACCTTAACCTTTCTATGAGGGGGGCAGTGAACGGTAAGATCCCAGCCATGGATCTGCTGGAGGGATGGGGAGGGAAAAAAAGAGGGGGAGCTGCTAAAAGCCCCCCAGGTAATTATGGAATAAACATGGGGTTACCTGCACTGTACACTGTTATTGGCCAGGTAGTCCCAGACATCTAATAATAAAGTTACGATCTGAATAAACCCATGTCAGAGGTCTCCTGTCCTTCTTTCAGCATAGCCAGACAATCTACCATACACACACAAGCAAGAGAAGGATCCTTAAACAGCTCCTGCTTAGACAGAAAGCTCTTTGGGGATTGCACCATGTCCACCCCTGGTGCTACTGCAATATAAATATTGAAGAACCACTTCTGTTTTTCTTCACAACTCACACTTCCCCTTTCCCGCCATTATTTGTAATAATGGTATCATATTTGACCACCTGCTAAACCCCTGTCTATATACCTCCATGGCCACCATCAACATAGTATCTGAGCATCTCCCATATTTCTTTTTGTAAGTCTGCAGACAAAGGTATCACCAACTCTGCAATATTGCCTATGTACCTAAGTGCCTTGACTCCACTTTTTTGGAATTCTTTTTCTGTTAACTTAATTTCTGATCACTTTGACTATTGCAACTATTTTTATGACTCTCCAGTAGCCTATGTACAGAATGTCATTGCCTGGCTTCTCACCACACCATAATAATTGCCAATCATGTACATCAGTCACAGAAGCAAACAATTCAACTAATATCTTATTCAGTCCAAGATTGAGTTCAAAACTTACTTTTCCATTTTTAAAACCCTCTATAAAGAGTGCTGTAGCTTCTCTTGCAGACTTAGTCTCTCCTTATACCTGTCCCCACTTTTAACAGCTCATTTAGCCATGGTCTCTGGTGAGATAGCACAGTGAAACACAAATGATGGTTCAAGTACCTCTTCCGCTGAAGATTTTATCAGATGGAATACATTTAATCTCTCTCTCCACCATCTCATCTATTTTTAATTTGCTGTTTGAAAGTATGTTCTCTCACTTGCCTGTATCTCTTGGTTTCTTTCTTCTGCTAATTTCACTTTTACATTGTAATTAAAAAAAACCTGTGTCGAGTAACTGGAATAGTTAGTACAGTACAAAAGATGCTGTAGAAAATAAAATTAGAAAATAAAGTACACAAGTATCAGTGTTCTATTATTACTACTTCCACAACATTATAGCTCATGTGAAAATAGGTTTTACTTTCATGTTCTATTTTATATGGTCTAGCATCTAAAATTAAATTAATAATGCATGGACAATTTCATTAGACAGAGGAATTTGGTTTCACTTCTGGAAGAGACACTTTAAACACTATTAGAGTAATTACTAAAAAGAAAGAGCCAAAGGGAAAAGAACACCCAATAAAATAATATTTGTATTTCTAAAATGATTATGTACTTTTAAGAAGCCGGGAATGATTTCATAGGCTGAGTGAATGTAAGCATGATACTAGGCAGAAGATCAATCAGGTGATATCTACTACAAAACATAAGGCAGCAGCTGTTTAGCAGAGCACCTCTAGCTCCAGTCCATCTTGACAATCCATTAGAAATTGCTCTTTCTTTAAACCACGACCAAAGCACAAAGCTTGTTGTGACAGGTTACTCCAGTGCAGGGCCCTTTGGCCAGGCTCTATGTAACTGGGTTGTACATTGATAAGTTCTGCAGGATCTTAGGAGAAAATGAATCCTCCTGCACTTCTCCTCCACCCCCATCGGGTTGCCACCTGTCCTGGTTTTCCTGGGATGATCCCTTTTTTGAGGTAGCTGGCCCAGGAAATCTCTAAGGGTGCTCAGTACACACTGCCAGCTGTTCAGTATTAGGGGCTCAGGATTCACTGTTTCTCCTGTCCTACCCTAAAACTATCCACACCAGAGCAGCCAGTCAGCTGTTTAGAATGCTGGACTTTTCCCAACCCTAGCACTTGTTAGCCAATGCATATATATTAGGTCTAGTGCACACCACATTATACCTAGCACATGGGAAGTTAGGTTAACCAAATTATATTCTGTCTTTCCCACACTGCTGTTCACTCACATCAAGTTACATATGCCATGATACCCTGCAAAGGTGAAATCAGCTTTGGCACTGGAAAATATATATCTTGTCTCAGACAGGTTTAATTTGTTCCGTGTCCTGGTACAAGCCAGGGGGAGGTACCTTCGCAAACAACTGATTTGGTATGTAGTATCTAAAGCAGAGATGAGGAAAGGTACACCCTGGTACCAGAAAAACAAGGTAAAAGCTAATCGGTCAAATTTAGTCGTGGGTGACATACAGAATGCTTTTAGTGAGTAAATAGCGAGGATATAAATACTGGTAGTTATGGGGCATGTAAGGTGAATTGAATCCTGTGAGAATTGCTCCCCAGAAGGACTAGTAACCTTAACTCTTTTCTGTCTGTATTGTACTGCTTTGTCTTTGGATAATACATCTGGCTAAGCTTGACTAGCTGGTCTCAGTTATGCTTACCAACAAACTGCAAGCGCAGTGAGGCAATGGGCTATACTTTGAGCAATACACTGTGGGCCCTGGGCGGGAACCATCTAAAAAAATAGAAACCGCTCCAGTGGTGCAACAGCTTCACAAATTCCATTACCAACACTGTGTACCGCATGAAGGCCTGATCCCAGAAGGTGCTAAGCAGCCACAGCTCTCACCAACTTCTGCTCAGTGTAACCGGGCCGTTGGCCCCTGACTGAAACTTAGCAGGGGGTGGGGGGAAGGTTCGTTGGTCCTCTTCCATTGCCAGGAGAAAGGCCGAAGAGGAGTCAGGAGCCTGAGACAAACAGGGCCCCAGCACCACAAGTTGGCCAGATTGAAAGGACAGGCAAGGCCAACGAGAGAATCAAGAGCTCAGGGGCCATCTTTTGTGTGAGCCAGGGAGCAGGAGCAGCAGCTTAGAGCAATTTTTGTTATTCTAAAGTTTATTGCACTTTAGAGATGGCTGCACTGAACAAGCCATTTCCTCACAGTGCTTATGCTGTAGTGGATTCTTTAATCCCCAAGTAAAAAGTTTTGATGTAAATAAATGATTTATATGTTTAAGTGAATTGCAGTGATTGTGGGTTAAAAAGATAACAAGTGAATTAGGAGTAATCTGGAGTACAGGCACCCTTGTCCCTGCCCAGAGTTTTCCATGGAGAGACTGTAGGAAACACCCAGGAATCCCTGGACTCAGTCATCCATGTGTAGTGTGATGCCTGCACATGTGGGTCTAGGAGGGAAAGCTGACGTGAGCAGGTACTGGGGTGAAATGAATCAGGGCAGGGACTCAGATCCTTGCAGGGGGGAATAGCTCCCTTTGACGGACACCCAGCCAGCCAGTTAGCTGTAAAATCCCTCTTGGTCTGTTCTCTGCTTGCTTTTACCTGTAAAGGATTAACAAGCCCACAGCTAAAAGGAAAGGAGTGGGCACCTGATCAAAAGAGCCAGTGGGAAAGTAGAACTTTCTTTCCCAATTTTAAAAACTTTCCCTTTGTCTGTTGTTCTCTGGGCTGCAGGGACAGAGAAGCAATGCTGTGTAAGGCTTGAACCAGGTATGAAAATTCATCTTGCATACCTAGAAGAAATTATTTGGGTAGGGAATGTTTAGTTAGATCCAATCAAGTTTATTTTTTATTTTGGCTTGTGGATCTCCTCTGTGCTAACCCCAGATGCGTTTGTTTGCTTGTAACCTTTAAGCTGAACCCCCAAGAAAGCTATTTTGGGTGCTTGATTTTTGGAAATGTTGTTTTAAAATCTAGCAAAAGGCTAAGTTCCAGATATATTTTCTTCCTTTTTGTTTTTAATAAAATTTACCTTCTTTAAAAACAGGATTGGATTTTTGGTGTCATAAGAGGTTTGTGCATATGCTGTTTGATTAGCTGGTGGCAACCGCTAATTTCCTTTGTTTTCTTTCTCAGCTCTTCCCCGGAGGGGGTGTGTGAAAGGGCTTGAGGGTACCCCACAGGGAGGAATTCCCAAGTGCTCCTTCCTGGGTCCAAGGGGGTTTTTTTGCATTTGGGTGGTGGCAGTGTTTACTAAGCCAAGGTCAGAGAAAGCTGTGACCTTAGGAGTTTAATACAAGCCTGGAGTGGCAAGTATTAACTTTTAGAATCCTTGCAGGCCCCCACCTTCTGCACTCAGAGTGCCAGAGTGGGGATTCAGCCTTGACACATGTATAGTGTGAGGCCTGCACACGTGGGTCTAGGAGAGAAAGCTGAGGTGAGCAGGTACTGGGGTGAAATGAATCAGGGCGGGGACTCAGATCCTTTTGTCACTTGGTTCATCTGGGGTACTGTGTACTTACAGGTTTCAGAGTAACAGCCGTGTTAGTCTGTATTCGCAAAAAGAAAAGGAGTACTTGTGGCACCTTAGAGACTACACGAAAGCTTATGCTCAAATAAATTGGTTAGTCTCTAAGATGCCACAAGTACTCCTTTTCTTTTTGCGTACATACAGAAATTCCCCTACTGTGGTGAGACAAATCCCCCACTTACATCAGCACGGTACATGATCAGGCAGTAACTTCTGAAGTTAGTCAATGATCTGTTTAATAAGCCACACAGAATTGCTGATGGGACAGAGAGTTTGCCAGGCAGCAAAACACAAGCCTGTGTACACTATAATGAGATACCTTTTAAACATCAGTAGTCACTGGACCTACTCTATACTAACCCCTGCCATGTAACAGGTGTAATTTTTTGTACTTGATCCATATCAGGTGATTTAGGCCAGGAAATAAACTCAGTCTCTTACCAGTACTCTAGGGCAGCTCACCCTTATTACTGCTTTATACCCCATTAGGTACAAAGTCACAACATCATGAAGGGAGTGAAATCTTTGATCGAGATGATGTTCTGGAACAAAGAAGGGGCAGGGCATCCGTCCTTCTGCCACAGAACATGTAAAATGTTTATCAAAGTTTTTTAAATATTACAAAAATCAGCCTGAAGTACCCCCATATCGGTGCAAAGGCTCTCACCTCTCCTCTTTCGTTCAAGTTCTTCCTTGTCTCCCATACAACCCTAGTCCACCTTTCTCCTTCATAGAAGCAACAAACAATGCAACCTCTCTTACAGCTGGAAGGATGGAAAACTTGTAGGGAGATAACAGTTCACAACACACCAAGAATTACAAGAGGACCACAAGCTCCATCTGCAGTCTCAGAACCTGAGACTCTCCCATCTTGCCCAGAGACTATGAGATTAAAGCTGGTTCCCCAGCAAAGGCTGCCCAGATGGCAGTGTACCACATTATTCACTGGGTGAGCCCAAGGCCAAAAAAACCCCCAGCCTTTAATTTTAATGTGCCAGTGCAAGGTGGAGGCAATACTATAAATGCAGATAGTAGTTAAAGTCAAGTCAACACTGCCCTTTTTGTATTTGCACCTAACCACATCAGTCACAAAGCGCTGTTTTGAATTGAAATTACACAGCTCTCAGATAGCTGGGTGCAGCAATATACTTTGCTTGTACAGACCACAATGAAGTTTTCTTATTTGGCAGATGCTAAGCTCCAGGGCAAATATAAAAAAAGAGTGACATACCCTGAACTAGAGGTCAATTCCTTAAGCTTAATTTTAAAGTAAATTTTTGATATATTTGTAGTTTTGCCTGGCAACAGCATTTTGAAGCCAAGCATATGTGAATTTTTAAATAAAATGTTCACAGACAAGACAGTGCAAAGAAAATGTCTTCTATAAAACAGATTACTGCTAGACTAATTGTGAGAGTTACAGACTGGGTTCTTCTCTTGTGATAAGAATTCAAGTGATTACTTTAAAACTTTATTTAAATATGTACTTGCAAGGAACATGCTCAAGCAATTAGCCTTTTTTCATTACAAATGCCATTCTTCTCCCAACAAAATGAGGCTTTTTTAGCCAAAAGGCTGCCACATCACGTGTTATCAGTGATTCAGCAGGATGCGCTGTGCCTCTTGAGGCAATACTAAGCCAACACCTCATATTAGTGATAATGATCCATCTACTACTGGAGATGTATTCTGTTGGCTGAGACATAATCAAGATCCAGACTACTATGGTTATTAAAGATCACAGAACTCTTCACGAGAGTAGAGCTGTTCACACCGGTGCCCTGACCAAATTACACCTTGATAAATGCATTCTACCAGTCTAAATTCCCCCTGCAGTTGCAGCTGATATGAACTATTCTATATTCTTCACTTACTACTCTAAATTAAGGGCATGTGATTATTGTGCAGTTACAAAGGACTTGCACTTGCTCTAATAACACTCCATCACAGCCATGTATCTGCCACCTCCTGCATCTGCTGTCTGTGGCCATGTCTTGCCTTAATCCACTTGAACAATAAATGTTCAACCCAACCCTTTCCCAGGGACAAAGGCATTCATTACCCAGCAAATGACAGTTCCCCAATGATCCCACCAGTGCTGACAGGCACCCAGCTCCTCCCTTCACAATTCTATACACCTTTATATACAGAGGCAACACCGGGCTTATCTTAAGCCACGCAAAGAAATCTCCTATGTTCCAGCTGCACTCTTGCTGAAAAGCAATTGGTGCCAATACCTAAAGCCAGTTAATGCACAAGGGCATTTTGTTCAAGAGCATCTAGTGTCACCAGATTTAGGGGAAATCCAGGTATAAAGCTAACCTTGCATTTTAATGAAGCTCACACAGAGACATTCTGACCCCCTCCTTCACATGGAGATTTTAATTAGCGTACTATTTACCAGTGATTTTAAGAAACAAGTATTTAATTTGAAATTGTCAATTAAAGTCAGAGCAGTTCAGAGGCACCACTGAAATTGGGTATCAAGCAGAAGATCTTTAAAATTATCAACAAAGTGAATGAGTCAGAATTCTGCAACACTTCACTGCTAGTCCTTAACTCAGTCAAAGCTTTCATTGACTTAATTGCTTCAGGAAGGACTGCAGAAGTTGGTCCGATTTCTTTGGAATGAGTAAGGAAAATAAAGGAAACTTCATAGTAACCTTACTGTAGATTCTATGGCATTTTGGCCAGTTCTCAAAGTTCTGCATACACCTGGAGGATCCATTACAGGCTACCAAATTCCTTTCTTTGTTTTCTGCTTCTTAATATTATAGCCCTGTTCAGCGCTCCTGACAACAAAAACTCATTTACTTTTCTGAATTTGATGGCATTTACAGTGGAATTGCACCAAATTGTAGGTAATTTGTTTATATATGTAAGCAGAGTCAGGATGAGCTCCACCCTGACATCTGGTGGTGAGTTGTGGCAAGTTGTGGAAAAGAACTTCAGGGGCTGATCTCATTTGCATAGGCACACCCACCCCACCTAGCATGAGCCCATAGCTGCCCAAATGGTCACTTTGGCTACTGTTGGATCCCCAGTTTCTCTGTTATTGGGGCAGGAAGAATAAATTATTATTCTGATTATGTGAATCAAGGACAGTGGAACTGTACTTGGCCTTTTGTTATGATGGAGGGACTCGCCATCAGCTAAGTAGCACTCACTAGGCAAGGGAAATGGGTTCCAAAACTCAGTGAATTGATAGAGGCTGAGGATAGATATTAATAGCTGGTGGTATGGGCCCCTGGTAAGGGCCCTACATGTCAATTGCATCTCCTTCTTCCTCTGCTGTGGAATGTCAGAGCTAATTTTGATTCGATTAGGAGTCTAGTTACAGGCTGCTGAGCTGAATTCACTTTGGGCCAATGATGCACTAGCACTGAGGCTC
Organism: Lepidochelys kempii; assembly: GCF_965140285.1. Lineage (NCBI taxonomy): Eukaryota > Metazoa > Chordata > Testudines > Cheloniidae > Lepidochelys > Lepidochelys kempii. The sequence goes on from NC_136382.1 coordinate 66,077,128, forward strand.
CCCTACTACAAGCTAAAATCACTAAGAGCTGAAATCCCTGAGTGTTGTGTTAAGTAGTGGGGGAACCTGAAGATATATTATGGAGCAGTTTGTGGGATGGCTGGAGCACCTTATGGGACTGTTGGCAGAGTGGAGCAGTTTGTGGGACTACTGGAGCAGCTCACAGGTTGGGGCTGGCAGAGCAGAGCGATTTGTGGGACAGCGAGCGGAGCCCCATGGAGAGGTGGGCAATTGGCTTCGGACCACGAAAGGTGCCCCTTAACCCTCCCATTTCCACCCAGGTTGGGAGGTAAACTTTGCAGATAAACTTTCAAACTCTGGGGCTACACTGACCAGGGACAGAGACACTTGCGTTGTTGGACTTTTGGGACCTTGGGTGACTTTTGGGTTGCTGGACTCAAGAACCAAAGGGAAAGGACACGGCCCAATTTGCTTGGGATGGGTTTTGCTCATGGGTTGTGTTATGAATCCTGTTGGTGGTGTTTCCCCAACATAATGCCACATTGTTTCTCTCTGTTATTAAAAGGCTTTTGCTACACTCAGACTCTGTGCTTGAGAGAGGGGAAGTATTGCCTCTTAGAGGTGCCCAGCAGGGGTGGTATATATTTGTCCCAGGTCTCTGGGTGGGGGCTTGAGCTGGTTTTGCATTGTTTTATTGAAATGGAACCCCTAGATACTGAACCCGGTCCTTGCTGCCAACTCTAACAGACAGAAGGGTTACATATATATAGTGGGGGACCAACTACTAAAGTAAAATAACCTGCAACGAATAATTCATGACATTCTGCAGGCTGTCTCAAAGTTTGGGACTGCGGGGGGGGGGGGGGGGAGAGGGGAGAGGAGACTTCTTTTGATCATATCCTTTCTCCAGCATTTGTCAAATTATCTGACTTACCAGTGAAACTTAAAAGCTACAGTGAGACCTGTCTTAAATGACTGCCAAGAGCCCACCAAAGCTTGGCTGGCTAATACAAGTGGTATTCAGCTGCCGATAAAATATAAGCTGTTTTGGAAATCCTGAGATACTTTAAATTGTTCACCTAAGATAGAAGGCTTTCTATTGTAGACCTTTGGTGCAAGTTTCACTGTATTGTACTTGAAAATGCTACTATAAATAAGTAACTTACTTCAAGATTTCCACATAGATCATTTAAATCATTGCATTTGGGAATTAGATGCAAGCAATAGATATGTGCCTTGCTTAATACTGAACCAGTGTTTATTAGAGCGTTTGGCCCAAATGGAGCAAATGTGCATCAAATATAATATTTCAGCTTTGAGATGGGGACATCTCACTGTTGGATGCACTAAGCAATACTAGGGTTCAGCCTGGAAAATCATTGCAATATCCTGGGTTTGGTCTTCATGGCTAGGGAGGGATAGCTCAGTGGTTTGAGCATTGGCCTGCTAAACCCAGGGTTGTGAGTGAGTTCAATCCTTGAGGGGGCCATTTAGGGGTCGGGGCAAAAATTGGGGATTGGTCTTGCTTTGAGCAGGGGTTTAGAGTAGATGACCTCCTGAGGTCCCTTCCAACCCTGATATTCTATGTTATTCCAAGAAATAACACAAACACATACAATATATTCAACACAATATCCTGCTCTCTATGGAGCACACAGTTTGCATTCAAGAGAAACACTATGTCTAACTCGCCTATTTTTCAGAAAATACTCCTCATCCAAAAAGAAAAAAGAGACTTATTATAAATTTGTAATTGATGTGTTAGCAAATTCCATATGCTCTTAAGCAGATTTTAAAAATACCTCAAGCAAACCTAATTCAGCCCTCAACAGTTGTTGGGAAAAACCTAAATGTATGAAAAGTCTGCAAACCAGTCTAAATTACATGGTAGGGTAAAAGTAAATCTTGATGTTCAATCATGAAGCAAAAGATGCAGAATATTCTGAGATATACACAAATTGCTAAATTATATATGAATACTTGCCATGATCTCAAAACATTGAAAACCTTAAATTCAAGATACTCTGTGTTACAGGTTCAAAATAATCGAGCAATAATTTAACAGAATACATTTTGGCTACCTCTCCTGATTACTAGATAGGCAATAAATACAAAACAGACTGGTCTGATTACTCACTCTAAACCCCCTCTCCCCCTTTTTTTTCCAGCCATAATTTAGTGAAAAACTAGAAGGACATGGTTTAAACCCTTCAGAAGATAATTATTCAGTTGTGATCCAACCAAATATTCTATATATAACGGAAGGTTTTCAATCCTAAATAATGCAAAAAAAGAAAGGAAATCACTCATTTTTCAGTAATATGGTTACTAAAGTGTAATGCATCAAACTAGTGAGCTGAGCATTACAGTTATATATGCAGCTTGTTACTTTAATCTGTTCAGCACTACAAGCATGAATCATAGCAGTGTTTAGTGAAAAATTTAACTGTCACAGGGTGGTTCATATTTATAGTACATTTAAGATGAATAGCTATTTTTTTTTAAAAAGTCAACCACTTTGTTCACAGATGAGAGATTATTTAACACTGCATATAAAATGCCAGCCACTATTTAGTGTTGTAGCAATAAAAGAATGTGAGATTTCAGAGCATATTTTTGGATTTTGTAACATAAAAGTGGAATTTTAGAGAAATAGAAACTGAAGTGAATTATCAGCTATATTTGTCTGAGGTGGTACTGTGCAGTGTTTCTTTCCTTTTTTTTTCAACCCTAACATTTAGATGAGTTTCACAAAAGTACATGAAGGTGCTTACTAGATGAAATATCCTAAAACCCCTAAAGAGGCCTGAGGTTGGAACATGCTCAATAGAGCAGAACCGTTGAGACAGCTTACAGGTTAGGGTTGCCAGGTATCCGGTTTTCAACCGGAACGCCCGGTTTAAAAGGGACCCTGGCGGCTCTGATCAGCACTGCTGACCAGGCCGTTAAAAGTCCAGTTGGCAGGGCTAAGGCAGGGTCCCTGCCTGTCATGGCTCCTGGAAGCGGTGGCATGTCCCACCTCTGGCTCCTGAGCATAGGGGCAGCCAGGGGGCGCCGCGCGCTGCCCCTTGCCCCAAGCACCAGCTCCACAGCTCCCACTGGCTGAGAACACCCGTCCTCTGAACCAGGGCTTTGGAGCAGAGCCTGGAGCTGGAGCAGCTCCGGAGCAGCGGAGCTGCAGGTTTTTGCCTGGAGCTGGAGCGGGGCCAGAGCCCAGCTCCAAAGCCCTGCTCTGAACCCCTCTATCCCAGCCCAGAGCACCCTTCTGCACCCCAAACTCCTCATCCCCAGCTCCACCCCAGAGCATGCACCCCAACCCCCTGCCCCAGCCCTGATCCTCCTCCCACCATCCAAACCCCTTGGTCCCAGCCCAGAGCACCCTCTGAACACCCCAAACCCCTCATCCCTGGCCCCACCCCTGAGCCGGTAACCCCAGCTGGAGCTCTCACCCCCTCCCGTTTCCGAACCCACTGCCTCAGCCCAGAGCCACCTCCTGCACCCTGAACTCTTAATTTCTGGCTCCATCCTGGAGCCCTCACCTCCTCCTACACCACAACCCCCTGAGCCAGCTCGGTGAAAATGAGAGAGTGAGTGAGGGTGGGGAGAGCAAGCGATGGGGTGGTGGTGGTGGGGGGGGGGCGGAGAATGGAGTAAGCAGGGGTGGGGCCTCGGAGGAGGTGCAGGGCCTCGGAGGAGGGGTAAGGGTGTTCGGTTTTGTGTGAGTAGAAAGTTGGCAACCCTACTACAAGTGCCTTCGATGTCATATTCTCAAACTTCATTGAATCATGACCCTCTGCTGACAACAAAAATTACTACATGATCCCAGGAGGGGGGACCAAAGCCTGAGCCTGCCTGGGCCCTGCCACCTTGGGCAGAGTGGAGGGGAGGGCAAAGCCAAAGCCCAAGGGCTTCATCCCCAGGCAGAGGGCCTATAACTCTAAGCTCCGCCACGAAGGGCGGAAGTCCTCAGGCTTGGATCCTGGGCCCCAGGCAGTGGGGCTTGAGCTTCAGCTTTGGCCCCAGACCTCAGCAAGTCTAACGCCAGCCCTGGCAGCCCCATTAAAACAGGGTCACGACCCACAGTTTGAGAACCGCTGCTCTAAAGGCAAGATATCCATAATGAAAAAATCAGAATTACAAAGTAAGCAATTTTCTCTTATCTCATCTATAATTAGATATAGACAGTATCAGTATCACTGGGGATGGCTCATGTGGCGACATGTAAAACCAAAGTATGATCCTGCTACTGCTGCAGGAACAAAGCTTCCCAGCAAGTTCCAAACTGCCACCTACTGGCTCCAGTGACCTTCTCTTCCAGAGAAACACACATCCCAGGAAAACACATCTGGCTGAGAATTACATAGGTTAGCTTTCTGTGTTACAGCTGAGAAATGAGCAGACTTTAAATATATACTGGTGTCCAATCACCTACAGAGTGTTAGCCTGAAACAGATGTAACTATGGCCTACACTGATCAGAAGATGAGCTGTCTGCAGATCCTACCCCCTCCCGCATCTATCATCGGGTGACTATTAAGACAGAGGCAAAATAAGCAACTAGTAAACAACTAGACAAGGACCCCTTCAAGTATAATGAAGTGTAAACAAACCACACGTGGTTGTTAACAAGTACCAGAGCTTGAAGCTCAGAGCCCTTAAACCCCTTAAGCTATGGGTGTAAAACAGAAAAAACACAATGGGTATTACAATACCATATCCCATGACAGGGACACAATGACAAAGACTCAGGATACTGACAGGAACGATGATAACCAGGGTGCTGGACACCAAACAGGAAGTAGGTATTTTTCTCTCTCTGGACAGGTCCTCTAGGTTACGGTTACCATACGTCCGTATTTTCCTGGACATGTCCAGATTTTTGGTTCTTAAATCACCATCTGGGAAGAATTCTTAAATATCTGAAAACATCCGGGATTTTGCCATTATTATTTTCCCCCAAAGAAGAGTTGATCATTCAAGAAAGAGTAAATGTTGATTGCTCGAGAGAGTGCCTGCTTTTCCCCCCTAGCTCCCAGCTGTTTTGCGTGGCTGGGAGGGAGGGGGAACACAGCACGCTCAGGGGAGGAGGCGGGGCCAGGGTGGGGATTTGGGGAAGGGGTCCAATGGGGCAGGGAGGGGGCGGAGGCTTTGGGGAAGGGGTTGGAATAGGGGTGGGGAACGGACAGAGTTGGGGCGGGGCCAGGGGGGACGAGCAAATTCCGCCCCCCCCATGGAATGTCCTCTTTTTTGAATTTCAGATATGGTAACCCTACTCTAGGTAGGTCTTCTCCCTCTCAGGTAGGTCTTCGGTACTTGCCCTCACAGTCTCTACTTGAGCTCACAGTCCAGTGCATGTATGCACTCACTAATGGGGTGTAAAATTGAGTGCAAGTGTGTTAAGAGACCAAGAATCCAGAGTCCTATGAGTACTGGTCCTCCAGGGGCTCTTCGCAGCTAGCTGAACCATGTGGAACACTTGCTGTCACTCAGGAGGACAGCTTTGAGTGACAGGCATGCCACACTTTAAATAACCTGCAGTTACTAGGCAGATTATGTCTGTCACATGACTAACTCCCCTGACCTGGCTACAATAATGACCACCCACAGAAGACGATGAAGGAATCTTCGCTCCTACGGTGCAAACAAAGGGTGCAATTACATGATGCAAAGGCAATGCAGGTTACCTCCCACCACCCTTACACTCTTTCAGCTGACTCAAGTGGAACCACTTGTACTTCCTTCCCTTGTGTCCCTTGTACACAGTTGGACTGTCCTTATTAACAATGTGTATGGGTCCAACCCACCTAGGGCTAAGAGTGTGTCCTTGTTCTGAGAAATATCTATACAACACCTTATCCCTGACTTCCCTTCTATAGGTCTAAGGAATCCCAATCTCTTGTCATACAATCATAGACTATTAGGGTTGGAAGAAACCCCAGGAGATCATCTAGTCCAATCCCCTGCTCAAAGCAGGATCAACACCAACTAAATCATCCTAGCCAGGGCTTTGTCAATCTGGGCCTTAAAAACCTCTAAGGATGGAGATTCCACCATCTCCCTAGGTAACCCATTCCAGTGCTTCACCACCCTCCCAGTGAAATAGTGTTTCCTAATATCCAACCTAGACCTCCCCCACTGCAACTTGAGACCATTGCTGCTTGTTCTGTCATCTGCCACTACTGAGAACAGCCGAGCTCCATCCTCTTTGGAACCCCCCTGCAGGAAGTTGAAGGCTGGTATCAAATCTCCCCTCACTCTTCTCTTCTGTAGACTAAATAACCCCAGTTCCCTCAGCTGCTCCTCGTAAGTCATGTGCCCCAGCCCCCTAATAATTTGTGTTGCCCTCTACTGGACTCTTTCCAAATTTGTCCACATCCCTTCTGTAGTGGGGGGACCAAAACTAGACGCAATACTCCAGGTGTGGCCTCACCAGTGCCAAATAGAGGGAATAATCACTTCCCTTGATCTGCTGGCAATGTTCCTACTAATACAGCCCAATATGCCGTTGGCCTTCTTGGCAACAAGGGCGCACTGCTGACTCATATCCAGCTTCTTGTCCACTATAATCCCCAGGTCCTTTTCTGCAGAACTGTTGCTTAGCCAGTCGGTCCCCAGCCTGTAGCAGTGCATGGGATTCTTCTTTCCTAAGTGCAGGACTCTGCACTTGTCCTTGTTGAACCTCATCAGATTTCTTTTGGCCCAATCCTCCAATTTGTCTTGGTCACTCTGGACCCTATCCCTACCCTCCAACATATCTACCTCTTCTCCCCCCGCCCCCAGCTTAGCATCATCTGCGAACTTGCTGAGGGTGCAATTCATCCCATCATCCAGATCATTAATAAGGATGTTGAACAAAACCAGCCCCAGGACCAACCCCTGGGGCACTTCACTTGATACTAGCTGCCACATGACTAACTGCCCTGACCTTTCCCACCTTAGTTTGAAAAAGGCTGGAAGGGCACCAATTCATCTGAGGAGGAGGGTGTCCAAAATAGAGGCTTAGCTGTCCTTTTACAAATTCAAGATGGATATTACATGAAACAGGTCAGTAACAGATTTTACCCAACAAGAGGGGTATGCGTGAGTGTCTTAAGGACTCCAGCACCTTGTTGATACAAAAGGAGAACTCAGGCATTTTCCAACACAGAAAGAGAAAAATGTGCCCTATCTAGAATTCAAAGGCAAGGTCTCATTGAAGGATAGTAGGCAGATAATGTTAGGCTCAGGTGCATCAAAGTGAAAATACTGAACCCTCACAGTGCCAGGAACCTTGGGAACAAACAGGGAAGAAGACTCTGCTGAGGTTCAGAAAAGACCGACAGATTTGAAACATCTGATGTGCTGGATCCCTACGCAGATTGGGAGCTTTACAATGGTACAATAGCTTTTTTTTAAACAATATACTCAATATGCTTAGTCCTTTCATTGTACCTCAGACATTCCAAACTGGATATGTAGGCTTTGTGATGTGAAGAATATTTCTTTTAAAAAACCTGAGATGGCAGGAGGATCTATTGCAATTACTGAAGGCAGTTGACACTAAGAAAAGCATGGTATCTCTGGCTCTGATAGGATCCTTGTACATTTTGTTCTGTTAGAATTTTCAGGCAGGAGGGCAGCAGCAGTCACAATGAACCAAGACTCCAACTGTCTTTCCAAACCTCACAAGGCTTTCAATAAAATCTTGCTATGTGCTAAGAAATTCCTGTTGGGACTATGCATTCATTTCAGGGTAGTGCTGTGAGCATGTGTGTGCTGTGAAGTGCTTGGTCAGGACTCAAAATCACAGTAGAGGTTACTGTTTCCATCACAGATGTTGTAAATTGAAAACAAGAGACTTTGCAAAGAAAGGCTGTTCCTGTCTCATATGCCTCATTGTCTTCTGTTTTTGGTTGTTGCTCAGCTGAACAATAATGCTGAACATCCACAGAGACTATCCAAAGCCTTATTGTTCTCCTTCTGTTGAAGTGTTTTATAAGGTGCTGATAAGAGACTAGTCTTTACTTCCTGGTCCTAATCACCAGGCTTGGGTCACTGTTACATATGAGACAGTCATATGACAGAGGTCAGTATACGCAGTGTCCTCTGGTTACTGTCTCAGAGTAGTTTTCATTGTTGTGGTTTTCTTCTATAAAACAGCCTCAGTCTATCAATATTACTTCTTTCTTACAATTTCCCTCCCATTAGAGACCTGTTCTCTCAATCCTTAAAACTTTTATTTTTCCCCAGGGTCAAAAACGACAATAAATTCTACCTACTTTCACAGTCTCTTACAATCTTCTCTTAGTTCTTCAGTATTTCCCAGTTTGGTATTCTCTACTAATTTATTTCAGTGCAACTCAGCTTCCTCTTCTGGGTCACTTATACGAATATTAAGTGAGACAGCACTTTATACTTCCCTGTTGTACCTTCCTAGACAGTTCCCTGTCCTTTATTATCTCTCTAACTACTTCTCAAATTGAGAAACCAAATCATTTTAATTTATTCCAGATTAATTGAAGATAATCCCTCAAATAAGATTGTGTGGCACTTCACCAAATTCTTTGTAAATTTGTGCACATTTGTGTCTACTCATTTAGCATTTGTATAGAGTTTACATTTGCGTGGGGCAAGCTATATTTTCATCAACTTGTGTTGATTTGATCCAGATGCTGTCAATGTTACTGATTTCCCCCTTTTCTTCATATGATGTTTTCTTTTTAATCAGGAACTGATGTTAATTACCACCTTGTTAGTCTATTAGGGTAAATCTTTCCACCTGTTAAAAGAGGTACACTTTTTCCATTCCTTGCTGATCTTTCAAAAATAAATGTAGGTGGTTTAGGTTTGTTGTAACTACTCATTAGATAATTTGGAGAAAGAGTTAGATTATCCCAGGGGATTTATAAATATTGGAAACATGAAAAATAACTCTATATACCTCTACCCCGATATGAGACCAGATATAACATGAATTCGGATATAACGCGGTAAAGCACTGCTCCGGAAGGGGGGGGGGGAAGCAGGGCTGCGCGCTCTGGTGGATCAAAGCAAGTTCAATATAACACGGTTTCACCTATAATGCGGTAAGATTTTTTGGCTCCCGAGGATAGCGTTATATCAGCGTAGAGGTGTACTATGAAGACAGATGGATTAACACTATATGGAATGATTTAAGAACAAGCTATTGCAATCGCTAATCTTAAATATATTAATGGCATATTCTGTAATTTGAAATTATTCTACATATATACTGTAAATGGCGGCTTCTTCTGAATCATGAGCTCTGCTTGTATACATACCTGCTCATATCTTGTGACCCAACAAACAGCAGATTTGAATTTTGCCTGCGGTTACTCAAATATGAATCACGTGCTGCTTGAAGATGTAGGTGCTTCCAACTCCTCCCCAAACACAATGGTATAAGTTAATCAATTCTCCACCCAGACTCACATTTGCCCACCCCCTACATCAGATAATTATGTACATTGCCCAACCCGTACAGTTATGTATCCCTAATCCCACACATCAATTAATTTTACACCCATCCTCACCCTACTTGCCCCTCAGCCTACCTCTGCTCCTCCTGCAGGTCTGGAGATTCCTCACACAGGTAGGAGGAATAGAGAGCAGCTGACTTTGCTCCCTCTTCCCTGCTTGTGAATAGAGCCACTTGGGGCTGCTGGGCTCTGTTCTCCCTCCTTCTCCTCCTTGCTTATGAAAATGATATTGACTTTCCCCACACAAAAAAACCCAACAACTACTCAACCAACTTTTGCTGTCTCCTGAGAGGAGGGATAGAGCTCTGTCTGCCACATGAGGCAATTCCAAGTGGCTACCTTCCTCAGGGATATGTCTGCACTACAATTAGACACCTATGGCTAACCTGTGCCAGCTGACTGGGGCTAAGGAGCTGCTTCATTGCAGTGTAGATGTTTGGGGATCATGCTGGAGCCCAGGATCTAGGACCCTGTGAGGTCAGAGGGTCCAAGAGCTGGGGCTGCAGCCCCAGCCCGGAAGTCTACACTGCAGTGAAACAGCCCCAAAGTCCAAGCACTGGGAGCCCAAGTCAGCTGGAACAGGCCAGCCACGGGTTTTTATTTGCAATGTAGAAATACCCTAGAAGGGCTGGAAAACCAGTAGTCTGTGGGGAAGACCCGTACAGTTGGCGGGTGGGTCTACAGCATTTTTGTTACTTGAGTAACCATTGCGATGTCTCAAGAGGCATTGTCGGAGGAATATATTTTCAGTTTGTTCTACTAATTGGTCTCTGAAGTGTCACTGGTGAAGTTAGGGTCAGTACTCATATCAAAGAAAAAGAACAAGACTCACGTTGTGGCTCGTTACATTTGCAATCCTGAGATGAGAGGTACTAAATTTTTAACTACGTGTTTTGATACAAATAAAATTACAAGACAGCGTTTCAAAACTGTATTTGTGAGCGGGACACAAAGGTCAAAATTATAAAAAGGTGACTGACGGTAGGCTACTAAATAGAGCTAGGCAAGATTTTTTGGCTGACGCGTTTTTGAGAGTGAAAAATGCAGATTCAGCTGCCCCAAGATGTTTCACGAATTTGTGTTTTCCCCAAATTACTTCAAAAGAAAAAGGCTGAAAAAAACAAAAATGTTTCATTTTGACATTTTCAAAAATAAATTCTTATTTCCAACTTGTTTAGTTTATTAAAAAACTCAAACATTCAAAAATGGTCAGAGTTGAAACAAAATATTTTGATTTTGTCAAAAGTAAATGTTTTGTTTGCCCCTAAATGAAATTTTCACACATTTGTATTTGCTGAAATTTTAATTTTTGGTTCGATCTGAAATTATTTTCCTCCAACATTTTGATACTGTGAACAAATGCAAAAATCCATTATTTGCTGAGCTCTACTCCTACATAAGTTTAGCCTGGATCTATAAGCCTGTCTTTAAGGAAGAAGTTTTGAAAATTTTGGCCTGAATTTCCAAGAAAATTTACAATGGCAACCCTGAGGGACAGGGCTCTTTTCAATTTTAGTTTTTGGAGACCCAAATGCATGAAAGTAGCTGAGCAAATTTCTTCAGTCCATGAAAAGATTTGTCAGCCGGTTATAGCATTACATCTTCAAGCTTTGTACAAGCCACTGCAAAGTCATTTCACAGCCCATTGAAAACTGATCTAATGATAGTAGCTTTAGTTTTGTGAAAATTACTCAGCTCTCCCAGCCCCTTTTGAGATCATATAATGTAATTTATTGATTTATTTATTGAAGTTAAGTGAAGTTACCATTTAGAGCTGGTAAGGCTGGATATAAAGAGTCTTGAATTTTCCACTTGCAGGAGTGCAAGTTTTTCCAGGTTTAGATATACTGTTCTTCTAGTCAATCTGTATAGTAACCTTCTCCATCATTTTAACTCATTTCATTCCATGGTCATTTTTGGTCAATATTTTGGAGCTAATCCCTATGTTACTACTGAGACAATTAAACATCTTTAAAATGTTAAAAGATGGTCTTAGATTGTTCCTGAATTACAGCTGATGTTTTCTGAACTGATTTTGCTCATATTTAACAACGAGGGTTTTTCTTCTTCCAATTTTAGAGAACAGTACCCATAAGTATTTTGCCTGCTCTAAATAGACACTTGTTGGAATGCATATTCCATACAGCAAATCAAAATTATTCTAAGCTCAAACATTAAAAACTAACAATTCAGGACCCCAAAACAACAGTTGCCTTATCAACAGATTTTCTTAAATAAGTTTTGGATTTTTTTTCTATTAAACCTTCTGGTTTCTACCCCTTTAGGGTACACTTGCCTCACATTTTCCAAACTTTATTCACCCCATGAGGGCTAGAAACACAATTTAAAAAAACAAACAAACAAAAAAGCTGATATTCTCATGCAATCTCTTGATTCCAGAAGTTAGGGCTTTAGGAAAAAGCCAATACTGTGAGAGTGGGCACAACTGGAATTTAAATGCTTAACTCTGTTTTACTCATGGCATATGCATATAACTACATTTTCCCATTCTGTGACTTTAGGTAACAAGGCTCACACACTCTCTCTAAAACTATTAGCAAAACCATAATGAAATATTTCAGAAACAATTTGTGATTACAACTTTATGACCTCAAAACAAGCCCCATGCCCTTCACAATCACACTTTCAAGCTACATATGTCTATGGTACTATGAACTCGATTTACTGGGCAAACATAGCGTGACAGAGTTTAAGGCCAGAAGGAACCATGAGATCATCTAGTCCGACCTCCTGTTTATCACAGGCCACACCACCACCCAGCACCCACACACTAAACCCAACAATGGAAATTAGACCAAAGTATTTCAGCCCAGAAGATACTAGGCTGTTGTGTCACAGGGAGAGAATGGGGGGGGACGGGGACGGACCAAGGTGCACCAATGCTTGAGGCCACAGTAATGGCAGGGAAATGACTGAGATATACCCAGATAATCCTAACAAGTGACCCGCAACCACACATTGCAGAGGAAGGCAAAAAAAAAAAACAAACAAACCAACCCACCCACCTTAAGGTCACTGCCCATCTGACCTGGGGAAAAATTCATCTCCACATATGGCAATCAGTTAGACCCAGAGCATGTGAGCAAGAACCAGCCAGCCAGCCAAGCATCTGAGAGAGAGAATGCTCAGTGCCACCTCAAAGCTCTGGCTTACCCCACACAATGTCCCATGTCAAGCCATGGCCATCTCTGATGCTTCAGAGAAAGGAGACAATCTTCTCTCCCATCCCCCAGAATACCTTGAGGCATGGAGGAAATCCCTCCTGACCCCTGAAGTATGAGTTTTTAGGAATGTAAGGAAACCTGCAAGTGACTCCCAGGGCTGCTGAACATGACCCGTGCCATCACAAGCAACTATGTCATACAATCACACTCAGATTTGTTGAGCTTCTAAAAACTAATTATGTTGTTTGCCAAATTGGTCTTGAACATGAATGACCATAACTGTACACACTATTCCAACTGATGTCTTACCAGTGCCTTGTACAATGGCATTAATACATCTCTATCTTTACTGAGAATCACTCACCTGATACATTCTAGGATCACATTGGCCTTTTTCACAACCACATCACATTGGTGACTCAGTCATCTTGTGATCGACCCATGACCCAAGTCTCTTCTTATGTTACTTCCAACCGATGAGCAACCAGCTTGTAGCAGAAAGTCCATTACTAGATAATTCTACCATTGCTATCAACAACAATGCAGAAAAAGAAGTGTTCTATAAATATTTCTTTCTGTATTTGGGAAAAACAGAAATGATATAGTCTCTTGATATGGTGATAACACTCTTTTCATTCCATTATTGTCTTCTGGGAAGCTACTAATGTTAGACACTTAAATCAGCAAATCAGAATAATGTGCAACCAACAGTTTTAAAAGAGCTGGCTTAGGAGCTCACTGGACCGTTAATGTTGATCTTCAATAAGGCCTCGAGCTCTGGGGAAGTTCCAGAAGACTGGAAGAAAGCTAATGTTCAAATTTTTAAAAAGGGTAAGTGGGATAACGCACATTACTATAGGCCTGCCGGTTTGACATCATTCCTAGATAAGATAATGAAGAGGCTGATATGGGACTTGATTAATAGAGAATTAAAGAGAGGAGGGTAATATAATTAATGGTTTATGAAAAATAGATCCCATCAAACTAACTTGATATCCTTTTTTGATGAGATTACAAGTTTGGCTGATAAAGTAATAGTGTTGATGTAATATACTTAAATTTCCTGTAAGGTGTTTGACTTGGTACTGCACAACATTTTGATTAAAAACTACATAAAATTAACACATTAAGTAGATTAAAATCTGGCTAACTAATAGGTCTCAAAATACAATTGTAAATGGGGAATCATCATCAAGCAGATGTATTTCCAGTGGGGTCCCCCAGGGATCTGTTTGTAGCTGTCAAGGTTCCTTCCCCACTCTGAACTCTAGGGTACCGATGTAGGGACCTGCATCAAAGACCCCCTAAGCTTATTCTTACCAGCTTAGGTTAAAAGCTTTCACCACCAAAGTGTTACACAAAGAACTGGGGAAGTGCCCACTTGGAAATTTCTCTCCCCAAAATATCCCCCCAAGCACTACACCCCCTTTCCTGGGGAAGGCTTGATAAAAGTCCTCACCAATTTGCATAGGTGAACACAGACCCAAACCCTTGGATCTTAAGAACAATGAAAAAAGCGATCAGGTTCTTAAAAGAAGAATTTTAATTAAAAAGTAAAAGAATCACCTCTGTAAAATCAGGATGGTAAATACCTTACACGGTAATCAGATTCAAAACAGAGAATCCCTCTAGGCAAAACCTTAAGTTACAAAAAGACACAAACAGGAATATACATTCCATTCAGCACAATTTATTTTATCAGCCATTTAAACAAAACAGAATCTAACGCACTTCTAACTAGATTGCTTACTAACTCTTTACAGGAGTTTTGACGTGCATTCCTGCTCTGGTCCAGGCAAAGGCATCACCCAGACAGAGAGGACCCTTTGTTCCCCCCCCCCCCCCAGCTTTGAAAGTATCTCGTCTCCTCATTGGTCATTTTGGTCAGCGAGATTATTTTAGCTTCTTAACCCTTTACAGGTGAAAGGGTTTTTCCTCTGACCAGGAGGGATTTGAAGGTGGTTAGCCTTCCCTTTGTATTTATGAGAGTGGCTCTACGCTATTTAGCATTTTTATCAATAAAAAAATTGAAAGAAAACAAAATCATCACTGATAACGTTTGCAGATGACAAACATTGGGGGAATGGGAGGATAGGTCACTGATACAGAGCCATCTGGATCTCTTGGTAAATTGGGCACAAGGAAACAACGTGTCTTTTAATGTAACTGTATACTTCTAGGAACAAAGAATGTAGGCCGTACTTACAGGACTCTATCCTCAGATCCAGTGATTCTGAAAAATATTTGGGGGTCTTGGTGAATAATCAGCTCAACATGAGCTCCCAGTGTGTTGCTGTGTTTTCAGATGCACAAAATTCTGTGTGTTAAGTATTTTTCCATTTTTATGGGTTTACATTTTCACAGTGGCAAGAAATTATGTGGGGAGGGGGATCAGGCAATTAATGACAGTAAAACTTGAGATTAAAAAACGTAAAACTATAACCATTAAGACAAATTGTCCACATCACATATCAAAAAAATCTACAAAGTAAATATCCTTAAATCAAACTCTAAAAAGTTGTCAAGCAGCATGTCTTTCTTTCCCAACCTAAGTTTCTATTATTGATAGAAATAGGTTTTTCGTTGGTTTGTGTGTACGCAGTGAAACAGACTTTTACCAACAAAAACTGAATCCTTCCAAGCCTAACTATCCTGTATGTCACACTACCCACCTCTCCCTCCCTGACCTCCACTATCTCTAACTTCCTGCTCCTCTCAGGTTTCATTCTGTGCCCATCTCTTTCCTTTAGGGAAGGGCCTACCTACTCTCACACCCACTGACAGGGGGCAGCTCCAGTGGAGGCCGCCTCTCTCCTTCCCCCACTCCTAAAGCCTGGGGGAAGCAGGGATAAAGGAGGAAGCCAGAAGGCTAGGCAGATACTTTCCCACCACAGGAGGGAGAGGGGAAGAGGAAAGAATCCAGTAGCTCAGCTCACTCCTTCACCTTCTCTCTACTGAACAATGGGTGAGCTCTGAGGAGGAGGAGCAGGCCCACACACTTTTTCAGTTAAGGGGATGCATGGGCCCTTAGCTGCTGGGATCTTTCTGCTCTCTCTTTGCCCATTGCCCTCTTGTGAAAGTGGAGTCATAGCTACCGTGTCATCCCTCTCCCCCCACAGCCCTCAAGTGCAGCCTTCTCTTGGCTACTGAGGGGGCGAGCACTGCCTGCCACATATAGCAATTCTGATTGGCTGCCCTTTTCCCCAGGGGGTGGGAGAAAGCAACCCATCAGCTCTTCATTTCCTGTAGGCTAGGGAGCTTTCCCCTACAGACTGCAAAAGGGGGTGAGACCCTGGAGTCTATTGGGAAACATTAGCATTCACAGATCTGCAGATTGTACAAATACTAGCTAGACCTACACAGATTAAAGCAATGCAGGGAAGAAGATTGCTCCTATTATGAAAAGAAAAAAAAAGGCGGCGTTTGGGAGAGTAGCACCAATTATCTCCACTCCCAACACACACCTTGATTCCCACTTGTTCCTTATGGCTATTAAAACACCTACACTTGTTTCTTGCTTATTGGATTCAAAGTGTGTGCCCACATCATGTATGTTCAAAGCAGTCTGTATAACAGTTCTCAGGATTTCACTTCCAAACCTAGATGACTTCTATGTAGTACAGTTGGGGTTTTTCATGGACAGGAAGTCCCCTTTCTTGAGGCATAGTGTGAGTGTACTAGCTGTTGATAAGATTCCCTTCCCTATGAAGTGGTCAAGCTTAATTATATTAAGGTCACTGTTACTTAGTGGCACACTTTCTTCCTACATCTGTGGTCGCGTATTACGGAGGACTATATCACAAGGGAATCCCTCTTGGATTAACTCTTTCTGGAGCATAAAACAAGCAGTTTTATGAGTGGTATTGAGAAAGTGTTTGAATATCACCTCAGAACATAAAACAGTTAATATTTGGGTACTTTGAGCAATTGTTACCATCTGTGTCTAATTCAAAAGACCTTAACACATGCCTATTATACCTATTTTCTTTACAATGCAAATCAAAGAGGTTCTTCCTACCTCTAACATGCCTTTCAAAACAGTCATTTTAATTTATATACGCTGTGTATTATATATCATTACTACTCTCCCATGTCTCTATGAAATAACCTTTACTGCATAGTTTAGGAATCAGTAACTTTCTATACACTATATTTCAGAAATGCCAGTTGAGTCTTGCTGTTCTTCCCAATGTCAGCCATCGAGTGCAACCCTTTCTCTTTCCACAATGGTCAAGAAATAGACTTTAGTGCCCTGTTTATGATGTTACAGTACTGAATGGCACATAACTTGCAAGCAAACAAATTAACAGAAAAAGAGCTCTTCAGTACAGTGATATCCAGTTAAGTTGCTTATTTAAAAAAACAACACTATAGACTTGAGTGCTATTTTAGGGAGAAAGAATGTAACTAAAGAATGGAGAAACTAGTTCTTAAAGAAAAAGCATACAGCAATAAACAAAGTCGAATTTATGCCATACTCTGAAATTTAATCTGTCCTGGCAAGCATTAATTGGATACTCAACAGCTGAAGTTTTGCTTTGATGGGTATGATTGGGTCATTAGTTACATATTTGACTACATAATCTCTACCTGGTGTTTAGTTATGCTTGCCTTTAAGAGTGTTCCCATTCATTGTATCCATTTTTGCCCCAGGAAACAGCGTGGCTGTAAAGAATCGATCTGTGTGTTCCTTTGGGCATTACATCATATGAATTAAAGGAAAGTTGTACAATAAAGTTTTTTTATTTTAAGTTTAAGTTGAGGCTACTATCTGTGCAAGCTTGGACTTTATTACTAACAGAATAGCCCATAGTTTCTAAACACTGATGCATGTGAATAACTTTATATATAGTTTATTTGCAGAGCTTGGGCCTATGTTTATCTGTTTGATAAGGGTGAAAGAAACCAGCAGCAAGGTATCTGTTAGGGAAACTTGAAATTTAAAATTCAAATGGAATCTTTGCTGCAAAGCATTTTGGGATGACTCAAATGATCACAAGTGCCAAATTCAGTTCTGGCTTAAGGTACAACTTCAGTTATTTTCAGTGAACTGCACCCATTTAGCCAAAGGCTGGATTTAGTCCAAAGACTTTGCATCTATTTTAAATATTAATTTTTCTAAAAGTTGTGTTAGACTACTAAATAGCTGCAGCATTGTAAGGTCCGACAATTTCAAACCATTTTTACTACCAGTTTCAGAATTAGAAACTCATCTGGAAAACAGTACTGATTGACTTAAATTTAAAGTTTATATTGTGGTTTTTAAATGTTTCAGTATTTTAATTTTTGTGAAATCCAGTCTTTTAGTTGGAAGGACATGTAAACTATAAATTGTTTGTTACATGTCATATACATTACAGAGGTGTAAAGACTAAAGAGAACAAATTGAAAAACAGGATTACTTTGTCCAGAGTATGTCACTTTGTGCCTAGTCAGTTTAACTTTTTTCTTTGCTTGTATGAGTATTTCACAGAGCAATATGGGAAAAAGAGATTTTAACCACTGGAAACAGATTGTAAAAGTCAAAGTTTAGTAGGGGACTCGGGTGTAGACAGACACACAATTTTTGGAAAATGGTGCACTTTTAAAACTGTGGAATGAATACATTGAGAACTAGTGGCTATAATCCTGGACCTTTTCTTTTATGAAATTAGACAGACAGTATTTGTGTTCATATTTACTTTGATCAAGGTGTTTATTGCATCTCAGAGGGAGTACATGCACTGGGTTCTTAAACCAAAATACAAAGAAAAGCTATTTTGAAATTAGCTTTCTATAACTTTTTCCCCATTACAGTGTATGTTATCCCCACAGTTAATTCAGATACAACCACTTTTAATGGTACCATACATTGATTAAATAGTTAATTTGAAAGACTTAGGTGAACATCTTTCCAATTCAATATGTTTTGAACGAAGAGCTGCCAAGCCACTTGTAACACTGATCAACAGTGACCTCATTTAAGAGTCAAAATCTTAAGCCAAGCCATCAGCACAAAACAGTAGGAGAACAAACTAAAAATTAAAGAACACAATATGTACAGTAAAGGGTGTGGTTCTCTGGATCAGAATGAGGTCTAGTCACATAGTACAAAAAACTACTCACAGCATAGTTGGGGAATGAAAATACACTACTAAGGTATACACACAGGTAAGCACTAAAACAACAGATGTACATAAAAGTTAAATAAAAATGCAATAATGTTATAACTACAGACACACCAAAGAGTGCTTTCATATTTGACATTCTTTAATGTCAGCACAATTATGGCTGCTTTTTTCAACTACATGGAGAGAAACTGACCCTTTACTTATTTTCAGTGCATTTAGCAAGAACTGATAAATAGGGAATTTAAATGAACTCAAAACCAGTTAAAATATATTTTAAATAAAAAAAGTGATAAATACAGTATTCTTTCAGATATGATTTTTCATTGTTGGTAAAGTAATCTGAAAGAAGTATTTGTTATGGAAATTTACCTTTATATTACTTTAAATTATAATATAACATATACAATGCCACAAAAATAAAACATTTCTCACAACAACTGAAATTCCTGTGACTGGGAAAAATGTATTCCACACAAAGATTTTGTCTAGTTAAGTGTTTCTTACTATTGGTATTATCACGCTATGTTTTGTAACAGATAAAGAAGAAACTGAATGTTTAGGGAAATTTCAGGTGTTTGTCAAAAGTTATATACATTGAAACCTTCAAAAACACACAGACACATCGCTCCAAATGGCTCACCACACAACAGCTGCATAATCTGCCCCCACTGAATGGGTTCAGAAAAGCACTAGAAGGCATCAGAAACATACATCCATTGTTTAAACTGTAGAACACAAATAACCCAAGTACACAAATTGAGAGAGAGTAGGGATAACAGCTAAGGTAGTACACATTCCTAATGTTCACTTTCACAGCTGTGCTACACGTTTCGGAAGGAAGAGAAAGTCTGAATAAGCACTGGGTTTGGTACTGGTGGCTCACTTTAAAACTCTGAGCATCAATCTGTGATTTGAGACGCCAAACTCACATTTTTACTATCCAGTCAGAAAAACTGCAGCTGTGAAGACAAAAACATAGTTAGAAGGAATAAGTTTCAGAGTAGGAATAGAAGGAATAGTGACACAAGTCTTTGACTCA
This sequence comes from Lepidochelys kempii, assembly GCF_965140285.1. Classification (NCBI taxonomy): domain Eukaryota; kingdom Metazoa; phylum Chordata; order Testudines; family Cheloniidae; genus Lepidochelys; species Lepidochelys kempii. The sequence goes on from NC_136382.1 coordinate 66,096,901, forward strand.
AATTTGATTCAAATGGCTTGCAGAGCAGCTTTAAGGCCAAACTTGGTATACAAAGGAATCAATAGTCCCCCTTATCATACCTAAAACAGCTATGAAACTACTCTCTGGAGGAGTGGCTTTCATACAAAAACATTTAAGAATTCAGCTATTTTCTAACTTGAACTGTGATGGAGGTGTCTCCCCAACAAGTTGGGGCCTCAATATTGCAACTGGACCATCATGCTTATGTAGAGCTCTTTGGAGACACTGGGTCCTAATTACAATGGGTTATCTATGCTCACCAATAGCTCTAATTTGGTCACTATCTATAGCAGAGATTCTCAAAATTCATTGGACTGCGACCCCCTGCTGATGACAAAAATTACTGCATGGCCTCAGGAGGAGGGACCGAGACCTGCCCCTACATGAGCTCGCCGCCCCAGGCAGGGGACCCAAAGCCAAAATCTGAGGTTGTGGGGCCAAAGCTGAAGCCCAAGGGCTTCAGCCCCAGGTGGGGGGCCTGCAACCTGAGCCCCGCCACCCAGCGTTTAAGTCCTTGGGCTTCAGCCCCAACCCCGAGCAGTGGAGCTCAGGCTTTGGCACAGGCCCCAGCAAGTCTTGGCAACCATATTAAAATGGGGTTATGACCCACTTTGGGGTCCCAACCCATAGTTTGAGATCCGCTGATCTATAGCCAGCAATGGATGTAGGTGCACCAGTGTTGACCTCAACTGTAGACAAGGGCATGTTGGAGAGAGTTTGCACTGGCTGAGCCCATCAGTGAAAAACCCAGTTTGACTTTGTCTACAGTTATATGCAGAGCCGTCCCTAGACATTGTGGTGCCCTACGCAGCCCCGCCCCCCCATGGGGTGGGGGGAGAAGTGGACCCAGGCCTCCACAGGGGGCAGGTGGCAGAGGGCTGCGCCCAAGGTCTGTGGGGGGCAGGAGTAGGCTTGAAGGGGCAGGAGGGAACCACACCCCCCCCAGCACAAGCTGGCAGAGTAGGCTGGGGCCAGATCACTCCACTTCCTACCATCCAGTGATTGCAGAGTGGGCCTGACCCGCTCTGCTCCACTCCCCTGGTTCCCAGCCTTGGGGGGAACCACACCCCAGCAGCACAGAGTGGGCTGGGGCCAGGTCGCTCCACTTCCCGCCACCTGGTGAGTGCAGGGTGCGCCTGACCCCTGCTGCAGTCCCCCGGGACATAGCTCAGGGGAAGGAATGGAGTGGGGGTGGGGCTGGGGCGGAGCAGGGGTAGCTTTCCTGTCCAGTTCAGCCGGCCGGGGGATCGGGCTGGCCGCTGGAGCAGCATGCAGCTGTGATGTTTTTGTATGGGTAAGGATGGCCCTGGTTATGTGTCACCAAAGGTGCAGCTTCTTCAGTCGTTGAATCAGGAAAATTCTCAAAATTCTTCCTGATGTCAAATTTTCACACGCTGTGGATTGTACTGAGTTCAACAAAAAACTATCACCAGAGATGATGTAAAGCTGCTACTTTCTCGTTTAATTCTAATAAATGGCAGAAAAGACTATTAAACACAATTTCTCATAGCCTATCTTCTCCACTTCGGTGATCTTCAAATTTTATTGGTTGGCTCCCGCAAACCGTTTTGTGATGTTCTGGTATCAACCCTCATATTCCTTCCCAGAAAGGTTTATTATGGTTACTATCTTTTCACTCCCCCGCCCTTTTTAAATTAATTAATTATTTTTAGTTACTATTATTCTTTTTTGGTTGCTCCTCTTTGCCTCTTATTCTCTCTCAGCTCCCTACTCCCCTAATTTCCCCTTCTCTCTTTCAGTGTATCCTCACAGGTGTTTGTTCCCTCCCTAATCCATGCTTCCCCTAGGCTGTTCTATGTAGCACTGCTCAATGCCTTATGCCATGATGTGCAGAAGAGCCACGCCCTGTAGCACCCCACAGGGAGACATGGAGAGACCATGGGGCTGGAAGCAATGAGGGATGCAGGCAATACCCCCTTCCAACCCTATCAGAGATTTGGCATCCTTTGAGGACATGCACATGTTTGGGAGTCTGAATTGCACTCATTCGTAACAGTGATACCAAATCAGTTTTATGGCCACAAATCAATTTCTCACACCAGATTAGGATTACAGTGTAGGACTAGTCACAAGAAGAATTAATGTGAAGAGGAGAGTTATTATTAATAAAAAAAAATCTACTACAACCGCAGCATAAAGAAACAAGATTGTCAAACAGAATGGCATGGAGAAGTAGTTATGATTTAAACTTATCTTACAACCTGAAAACACTTTTAAAAGGGCTTTAACTTGTACCTCCTGGTTCTCATTCACAGTTGTATTTTTCTACAACTAGTTGCAGGTTCTTACTGAAATTTAAAGGGAGTGGTATGCTTGTAGTAATGTTTTATACTAGTTAACTGCTGCAAACTAAATACATAATCCAGGTAAGTTCAAAGTCAGCCACAGAATACCTTAATTGTTTACAAGAAATCCTTGATGTTAAGATCTGCTAATGGGTCCTTTGTTGGAGGTTTCTTGGGACTCTGAGTGGCAGGTGTAGGGCTTGGAGAGAGCTAACAAAACAGACACCAGCCAAGGAAAGCAGAAAAAGAAAGGAAACAGAGATACACAAGCATTAGGTAGATTTATTCTACACAACAAGCACATTACAAACATGCAAAAAGTTAGAGATCTTGATTTATGGGCTTAACAGTGTCTTTTCTCGGTCATCTCGTTTGACTCCTGTGTTTAAATTTCAAATACAATTACTACAAAGTTGACAGTAATTGGGGGAGGGATAGCTCAGTAGTTTGAGCATTGGCCTGCTAAACCCAGGGTTGTGAGTTCAATCCTTGAGGGGGCCATTTAGAGATCTGGGGCAAAAATTGGGGATTGGTCCTACTTTGAGAAGGGGGATGGACTAGATGACCTCCTGTAGTCCCTTCCAACCCTGGTATTCTATGATTCTATGACAGTGCTTAGCGGACATTTTAATTCAAGACAAAACAAGGTGTCCTGGTTCTCTAAGTAACTTTCTAGTCATATTTGGCAGCAGTGAATATTCTGTTCAGTGTAGCCATTCAATGATAAGGGAGTTTAGAGAGCATCTCAATACCTAATACGCTTGCCCAAGCAGATTAGAATTTCTCTAACTGGATAGTTAGAGAATTGTTTTGAGCACTAACCTGGTAAGAAGGCAGTTTAATTGATATTTTGTAGTAACCGTTTAACATCAATGTATGGAACACACAATATATTTTTGCAGAATAACTTAGCTAGAGTTCATTGGCATAAAGCAATCTTTATGCAAAGGAAAAGCCAAACATACAGTAGGCCAAGCTATAGCATACACAATATTAAACAAAAAAGAACTACATCAAAAGAACATGATTAAAGTTGCAAAGACAAGTACTCAAAAGTTAGGAAATAGGAGAATGAAGGTTCCACAAACAACCTTAATTTTGGCTCCCTTATCCCTTAGGCTGAATCATAATGCATATGCACAATTACGTGATCCCATACTATGTTTTCCACAGGACCTCTACCTCATTCAATGCATTGGATGGACAACACTCATTTAACAGGCTGCTATTCAACACTTTGTTTTTTCCTTACTTCTCAATGTGTGGCCCATGCCTTGTTTATGGCACACTATTTCAAACCCCATTCTGAAGACAGAATTATTAATTTCCTCATAGGTTTATATCTATAGTGCTCATCAGTGTAGTATGCAAGTACTTCCACCATTCGTGTATTTATCTTCAATACTATTATTCCTGCAGTCCCCTATCTCATTCACTACACATCCCCCAGCTTCAGCAACAAGTGAAACAAGTGTCCTACAGACAATAGTATTCCCTCCCTACACAGCCCTTATTCATCTCCAGAGAAGGTCCATCCTGTGCCCTGAATGAGGTAGGGTCATGTGGAATTTTTCAGCAATTTTTCAAATGTTCATAACTTGGCCAAATTTGGGCACATTTTCACAGGGACATCAAAAGACACATCCATTACAAAGGCCATCCCCCTTGCCAAATTTCTCAAGTCTCTGTTCCAAAGTGAGGGTAAGGGGGGAAGAGGGTGCCAGGACTTATCAAGGAAATGATTGCCAGAATTTAACATTAGTGAAAAACATTTTTCCTCTTACTTCTTGGCAGTGACTCAACTGTTTTGGCAGAAGCTTACCAATCACTATCCCTACACTGAAGAAAGTTCAACACCCAACTTTTCTGTTTGCGCAGAGAAAAGAGTATCACGCATATAAAGGGAAGTGTTCATGTGATTTATTCTCATAAGGCTACATGCACTTCAGTGGAGTTAAACACCAGCACAATAAAGTTCTCTTTTATCCATATACTCAGGACTGTATATAGATAGCATTTAAAACCAAGTTTTCAGCCAGGGTTTAATAGGAGGAAAAGCTTACACAACAAACGGCTGGAAGGGGGCATGGAATGCAATGCCAACAACACCCTATTTCTACTTTAAAACTTATTTAATTATTTTACATATAAAGAACAAACTTACTTGTGCACCTGGTCCAGATGCAACTCCGAATGGTGGCCTCATCATAGGCTGTCCATACATAACTGGCTGCTGAGACATCATGGGTACACTTGGTCCAGCAGAAGGCTGCAAAATTAAGAAGTTAAAAATATATAAGGTTGCTAAAATTGATTAGGAAGAGTTATTTAATGAAGAAAAATAATCACTCACCATTCCAAATCCTGCTCCTGGCTGTGCAACTGGGGGGACACCTGAAGCAGGAGGAATAGCACTTGCTGGAGGCACAGTTCCAGTCTAAAAGCCAAAAAAACAACAACAGATGATAATTTCTATAAATCCAACTGCAATTACATGGAATAAAAGTGGGGAAAAATCTTATTGTATTTCAAGATCAAAAATGTCAGAACTGTTGTACAAAATGTTAAGTAACAGATGTTACCCAAATTGCACAGCAGCCCACCTCTATGGCAATTCAGCCATTTTAATTCTCAAAACACTGAGAACTGGTCATTAGAAACTTCAAAATTTGGTTTCTAGAGAAGTATATAGAAGGTATATTTATGTCAATGACATTAAACTTTAGACAGTCACTTCTTACTAGGATTTGCACAGTATGTTCTGCTTTACAGATAGAATTCTTAATTCTGAAAACAGCTTCAATCTATTATCCATGTCTTAATCTAATACAACTAGAAAATGACTGCAAGGGAAATCTTCTGTACAGAACTACAAGAATACTTCCCATTTCTCTTCTTCCCACCAGGTAACACTCTTCAAATCTGTTATAAAGAGGACAGTGATCAATTGTCCTCAATATCCACTGAAGGTTGGACAAGAAGTAACGGGCTTAAATCTGCAGCGAGGGAGATTTAGGTTATATATTAGGAAAGGCTTTCAAACTATAAGGATAGATAAATAATTGAACAGGCTTTCAAGGGAGGTTGTAGAATCCCTATCATTGGGCATTTAAGAACAAGTTAGGCAAACACTTGAGGGATGGTTTAACTATTCGTGGCCATGCCTCAGTGCGGAGGATGAACTAGATAACCTCTCAAGGTACCTTCTAGCCCTACATTTCTATGATGCTACATTAGTACCCTTGACTGGTTGTTGCTCCAAACAAAATGAATTATGAAGACTGTTTAGAACATGTTACCACATAATAAATCTGGGGTTGTTTATCTTGATCCAAGATAAGCAACACAGAAACCTATAGATCCTGGTCAATTAATTACTGTGATGGATTACTGTACGTCTGTATATCAGTCTGCAAACTCCATTTTCTTTTGTGTACACCATTTTGATTATAAATGTGCTGCACCTTCACTTTTGCCTGTTAGCCTCTATATTTGACTGGAATACCCAAGAGACATTAGCACAGAATCTGTGCGCCCATTGGTGGAGTGCTAACCATGGAGAGCTTTCAAGAGTCATTATTAACCTGGATGGTCTTCCATTCAAATGGAAACATTCTAGAGCAATGAGCTGGCTGCAGGTCAAGGGAGCTAGAATCCCTAGTTTAGGGACCAAACAACAAATCACCTGACAAGGGACCTGAAGTTGCTTGGGAGAAGAAGGCGGTTGCCTGATATAGAGGGCTGAAACTTTATAAGAACAAGTACTGCTCTTAGCAGGGGCTCTCTCACCAACCAGGACATAAAAGGCATGGCTGGACAGGAAGAAAGGAGGGTCCTGCAATTCTGAAAGGACTGACGAAATCCCGAAGGGCTCCCAGAGTGGTGAGGACAGGGGAGGGACGTAGGGAGGGATTTGTATGCAGCTATTTTCCATAGATCTTTACCCATTGTGCTTTGTCTATGAGTAAAATGTAACTTGTTTAGACATTCCTTTGTAAGGTCTGAGTGTTAACAGCAGTTAGAGCAAGTAACACTTACTTTAATGGTCACAGAATCCCTAAAGGGTGAAACAGTAACCTAGAGCATCCATGGTTTCAACTGAACTCTGCGGAGCATCAAGAATTACTGGGGATGCTTGGGAGAGCTAGCATTAGCTTCAGGGCTGAGGCAGTTGGACTGTTGCATATCTTCTCAGGAAGGGTATGTGTGTGTGTGCGCGCTAACAGGCTTCCAAGGAGACTGGAAGAAACTCTTTAAAAGCCACCACTGCCTTTAAAGTATCCTCCTACAGTGGTCCAGAGCAGAAGTTTGGCAAATATTTTTACTAAGCCAGGCTTTTGAATGATCAATACAAATACAGGTAGTCTGGCTGAAGATTAGGACCTTTAGATAAGTGTCTATGACTAATTTGTGTCTTTTACTGTTTTTGTGCAGTGCCATAGGTACCCTCCATTATAGACACTAGACAATATATAGTAATAGTTTAACTGCTTGACTCTTTAAAGAAAGTTCAACAGTCCTAGAACTATTAAACTTCATATAAAAATTAAAACAATAGCAGCAAGAAGAATCATGTACAGTGAATGGACAGTGAATTTAGTACTCTCAAAAAGTGTCAGACTGGGCACAGCCAAAGGACAGACAGCATAAGCAGCAGTTCAAGCTTCAATATTGCTCTGTCAGTGTATCTCAATACTGACCTGAAGGGACTTTAAGGGTTTCAATCTCCATAGTCATTTCTATGTCACTGGTATCCTTGTTGGCAGAATTTTAATTTTTTTTACTGGCTTTAGACATCAGCGAACTGCGAACTCTACCAAAGCCACCCAACCCATTTCCTAGAGACCAGTGAATTCCTATCAGATGGTAACTACTTTCAGTTACAACCAGCCTAGTCTGGGTTTGAATGAGTGACTAGAAGGGAAGTTCCACATCTCATAAATCTCCAGATGCCTCCAGGTCCTCAGTATTTCAATATCTGCTGGGAACAAGGATATATCCTGAAATAGCTGCTTTTAGCTTGACTTCCATGAAAGAGCTTATTACTAAGTTGTTTCTCATGAACATACTACAAAGGCTAGTGGATTAAGTAACTGGTCACAATGACATGCTCTCAGGCATGTAAGAGCAGCCACATTAATATATTAGTGACAATTTCCATCTAACTTTAAGCCAGCTGTAAAACCTGTTGTGCAGGCAAAGAGCAGTTAGTATTTTCAAGTTTAGTTAAAAAAACAAAAAACAAAAAAAACCCAACAGCTTTGTAAGTAGAATTAGTAGAACTTTACAATTAAATTCACTTACATAATAGAAAATTGCCCCACCTTTCTGGTAAGAAAAAAAGCTGAAATAGTAACTAATTCATTCATCAAAATTCCACACCCACATTAAATGGAAGCTGAAACAATGATTGCAAAAAATGTCCCCCCATCCTGCCCCATGGAACATTTTGCTCATAAATTACTAAAAGAAAATATCACACCCTATTGTCTTGGAAGTAACTGATCACTCTTTCTGGCACATATACAAAGATCCTGAGCAGGTGTAGACCAATGTAGTTCGACTGACATCAATTCCACAATGCTGATTTACATTAGCAAAGGATCTGGCCCACAGACATTGGTCGTCTCAAATCAATGTTTTTCGTCTTAGTGACATTGTCAGAGATACTACAGTATTTCCCTACAGTTACAGACAATTAAAGTATCTCCGATATCACAACATGTTTAACAGGTGGCTAATGTTGATTAATAGTCACAATTGTACACACACAGTCCCCTAGAAAAAACACAGGGAAGAACACCAGTTTATGTACACAGTAGTAATAATTTGTTCCTATTTCATCACCACTTGAGTGCCTGCTGGACATGAAGTGCTAGGACTAATTACTGAACTACATACCAAGGGACCAGTTGGAGGAACACCAGTTGACCATGTTGCAGGTGCTACTTTTGGTTGCCAGTTAGCTCCTCCCGTTAACTTCTTTTCTCCAGCACTCCACTGAAGGTCTCCCCTAATAGGGATTCAAATGCAGAAGCAGAGATATAAATCAGAATAAAGCTGTACATTGAATGTTAAAACTCAGCACTCTGAATGTATGTACATTAATTTATATAAACACTAAACAAAGCTAGCACGCGCATTAGTTTTTGTTATAGGCATCTGAGAAATCCTGAACACATTTAGTGTGCATAGGTTGTGAATAAATTATCTCTAATCTCAGTGGTGGTCATTAGCTATGGTAACTCAATTGCCAAGTTTACGATAGTCTATATCAAAAAATGAAAACAGAATTAATGGTGAAAGCCTTTACATCTCATTACCAATGAGTAATTAGCAATATGTGAGGAGGCAAAAGATTGTTTAGTGCTATATTCACATTCACTTGTATGGTATTATAATCTACAGGGAAGGATACAATTTATATCAAGGCAAAAAGTGAGGGATTGGCACTGCATATTCTACTGTTGATAAAGGCATTTCACAGTTAAGAATCTTGTTCAGAAAGCTGCAGCAGAAGAAAAGGAGGGCTTTTCCCTTCAGAACACTCAAGTTGTAGGATTCAAGATCTATAAAAAACATTCATAGAAAAAGGAGGAATATTTTCACCCCTTCTAGAAGCAGAACAACTATTACTAAGGGGTAGCCCAACATTTGATGTTTTAACAAAAGACTGCAGGAAAAAAAACAGGATTTGAGGCACATGACAAACCGGTACATCTCCAAACCTGGACAGTGTTGGAATTCCCCACCTTCTGACCGCAAACCAGTTAAAAAGGTAAAATTCAAAGTGAAAATTTTAAGAGAGCCTGGGCGCCCCATCATCTCAGGCATTGGCACCCTGACAGCAGGATTGTCTGGCTATGTAGACTCCCTCCTCAGGCTTTATGCTACCAGCACTCCCAGCTACCTTTGAGACACCACTGACTTCCTGAGGAAACTACAATCCGTCGGTGATCTTCCTGATAACACCATCCTGGCCACTATGGATGTAGAAGCCCTCTACACCAACATTCCACACAAAGATGGACTACAAGCCGTCAAGAACACTATCCCCGATAATGTCATGGCTAACCTGGTGGCTGAACTTTGTGACTTTGTCCTTACCCATAACTATTTTACATTTGGGGATAGTGTATACCTTCAGATCAGCGGCACTGCTATGGGTACCCGCATGGCCCCACAGTATGCCAACCTTTTTATGGCTGACTTAGAACAACGCTTCCTCAGCTCTCGTCCCCTAACGCCCCTACTCTACTTGCGCTATATTGATGACCTCTTCATCATCTGGACCTATGGAAAAGAAGCCCTTGAGGAATTCCATCATGATTTCAACAATTTCCATCCCACCATCAACCTCAGCCTGGACCAGTCCACACAAGAGATCCACCTCCTGGACACTACAGTGCTAATAAATGATGGTCACATAAACACCACCCTATACCGGAAACCTACTGACCACTATTCCTACCTACATGCCTCCAGCTTTCACCCTGACCACACCACACGATCCATCGTCTACAGCCAAGCTCTGCGATACAACTGCATTTGCTCCAACCCCTCAGACAGAGACAAACACCTACAAGATCTCTATCAAGCATTCTTACAACTACAATACCCACCTGCGGAAGTGAAGAAACAGATTGATAGAGCCAGAAGAGTTCCCAGAAGTCACCTACTACAGGACAGACCTAACGAAGAAAATAACAGAACGCCACTAGCTGTCACCTTCAGCCCCCAACTAAAATCCCTCCAACGCATTATAAAGGATCTACAACCTATTCTGAAGGACGACCCAACACTCTCACAAATCTTGGGAGACAGGCCAGTCCTTGCCTACAGACAGCCCCCCCAACCTGAAGCAAATACTCACTAGCAACCACATACCACACAACAGAACCACTAACCCAGGAACCTATCCTTGCAACAAAGCCCATTGCCAACTGTGCCCACATACCTATTCAGGGGACACCATCACAGGGCCTAATAACATCAGCCACACTATCAGAGGCTCGTTCACCTGCACATCTACCAATGTGATATATGCCATCATGTGCTAGCAATGCCCCTCTGCCATGTACATTGGTCAAACTGGACAGTCTCTACGTAAAAGAATAAAGGGACACAAATCAGATGTCAAGAATTATAACATTCATAAATCAGTCGGAGAACACTTCAATCTCTCTGGTCACTCGATTTCTGATCTCAAAGTGACTATCCTTCAACAAAAAAACTTCAAAAACAGACTCCAACAAGAGACTGCTGAATTGGAATTAATTTGCAAATTGGATACAATTAACTTAGGCTTGAATAGAGACTGGGAATGGTTGATTCATTATAAAAAGTAACCTATTTCCCCTTGTTTATTCCTTTCCCCCCACCTACTGTTCCTCAGACGTTCTTGTTAAACCCTGGATTTGTGCTGGAAATGGCCCACCTTGATTATCATATACATTGTAAGGAGAGTGATCACTTTAGATAAGCTATTACCAGCAGGAGAGTGGGGTTGGGGGAGAGAAAACCTTTTGTAGTGGTAAACACCCATTTTTTCATGGTCTGTGTGTATAAAACCATCTTCTGTATTTTCCACAGTATGCATCCGATGAAGTGAGCTGTAGCTCACGAAAGCTTATGCTCAAATAAATTGGTTAGTCTCTAAGGTGCCACAAGTACTCCTTTTCTTTTTGCGAATACAGGCTAACACAGCTGTTACTCTGAAACTTGCTCTACAGATGTAAGGCTTGTTCGATTGGACAAGTGGGAAAGAATCCATTGGAAACTTTGGGTGAAATCTGATCCCACTAAAGTCAAGTTGAATTTTGATTCAATGAAGGCCAGGATTGCACCTTTTGTCAGTAAATTGGGACTGATTTTGTTTTAGAGTGTAACTCAGAAAGTGGGAAAACTAAGATAGGAACAAAACAAAACAAACAAGACATGGTGGAAAAGAGTCAAACAATGATAATTAAAGTAATTTTACATTCTCCTTTTCTCAAAAGAAAGAATACCATGGATTTCCCCCCTCTTAGCTCAGTCTAAGTAGAGGTTGTGAACCAGCTCAGTAGTCAGTGGAGTCAAACAATCACAGAAAGTGTATCTAAATATAAAGCTCAGCAAAAAGATAAAAGGGACTAGGTGAACTTGAACACTACATCGGTTTTTAAACTATGTATTTCTTGTTGTTTCAGGACATAAACTTGTCTCTAGTTACCCTGCCAATGCTGTGGTTTAACAAACCCCCATTTCTTTAAAAGTATATCTCCCTATTAGTGTGGAAACCGATAGACTCTACTAGAAAGATAGTGGAATGGACTACGTTCAAAGTGCTATCAAATACACCAGACAAAATGGGGGAAAAGTTCTCTAATCTTTTAGTTTTATTAATCTTATGTGTTACAAGGACCAGCATTTTTAAACAAAAAAAACCCACCCAAAATTCAGAACTTACTTTTTTGATGTGGTGCCAGAAATTCCAAGATCTGAAAATCAGAAATGAAATTAGGATAAAAAAAAGTTACTTGTTTATAAAATTAGGTGAAGGATTCTGTCAAATGTTTTTAATATAAAAACATCCGTGCACCTGCACAAAACTGATCCAACAGCACAGTTCTAGGAATAGTACTCATTTTTTCTAAAAGCCCTCTAAATAATGAAAGCTAAAAATTGAAGCACATCAGTTTCATTAATGATTTCCTTATGACAAACTTGTTCTTCCAAGAACTTAACATTTCTTTAACATACAAAAGAAATAAGAAGCCTGAAGGGCCAGTGTCATCGTTTCCTTAACTGTGTATTTATGTACATGTACAAAACAAAATGTAAATATGGTAGTTTGGATCCAAGTGGCAAGTCTAGTTTATCTTTTATGTCATACTTGTGAGAAGTTCCAGCCACCTGGGTGGAGGTGTGAAAACAAGTTGGTCTTTAACAGTGTCCTTTCAAATTTAAAAAAATAGTGCATTGCACTGCTAGACGAGGACTTATGTGCACATCAGTTGGCTCTCTAAGTTTGTAAGCAACAGAGTTAAGTGGACTTAAATTTAAATGGTTTTGGAATCCCAGTGATTGAGAATTTTTTTAAAATAATATTTTCCTCCTCCATCACCAGTAGAGATCCTACAAAAATTCTGCTGTGTTTCTCCTGTGTATCCCCACTGCCCACAGATACAGAGGAGTAACTGAGGATGGAATTTGATTTACAAGATAATTTACAAGTGATCATGCATAGAAGAAAAGAAGCCAAAAAAGAAAAGAAAAGAAGCTTTGCTCTTGCTGATCAGAAAATTGTTTTTAGGGCTGACAGAAAAAAAATCTGTTTGTAAATCAAGTACATATTAGATGATGTCATTGAGAAACATGAAACAGCGCAATTTCTATGGTCTTTTTCGGACTGCAACCACATTTTAAATAAGGTTACCCACTGGCCCAAGCAGTTGGTCAGTATTAAGGGCCTGGTTGGGTTGTTTCCATTAGGAGAAGAGATTGATTATACAAGTTTGGGGTGGTTTTTGTGGGTGTAATTTTGTTTATTTACAAAGAAAATACAAAGTCCCATTTCCCTGAAAAAGTAGAAATGATTTCTGAGCAAGAAAACTAAAGTCTGCCTTTTCAGTGAGCACTCTACCCAAAAGAAGCTCTCTCTACTTCTTCCCAGGGCCATGCACTGCTGCATCTCCTGTTGTCTGCTGACCTTTCTCCTTGATATTTGTTTCGTTTCCCACCGGGACACAGCTGCAACCAACCAAAGCTGGAGTCCCTACGTGTGTAATCAGAGAAAACCCTTAAATCACATGGCTTTGCCTCTGCTCAGGCCTCGCCATGCTGGCCTGTGCCTTGGGCGGTGGCTTCTATTATTTCAGCTATCACTAAGCACCCACTGACTTTTACCAGATCTGACTGACGGCTGTTAGTAACTCCTTCAGCCTAATGTACACCTCTAGAATGGCAAGTGCTATTTTTCCCATCTGTACTCTAATCTGTTTCAAGTATCTAAGCTTGAAAATGTGTTTTCAAGAGACAGATTTGTAAATGTCCCTTGGATTATAGAACAGACCGATTTAGTCTGCTTGAAAACAGAAGCTCTATGATATGGATCAAACTTTGGCACAAGACCAGGAACTGAGCTGTGAAAACCTAAGCACCGTAGCCTCCTACAGAGAAGGACTATAGCAGAGAGAGAGGCAGGACTCTTGAGGGGTGCAACAGACTAAGCTAACATACAAGTGACAGCTATATTTATGTACTCAAAAACAAATATTATCAATAAGTTGAATGAGTTGAGTAGTTAAGATCATAAGTCCTTTTAAAAAAACCAAAACAGTAGTTGTGACTTACTGCCTACTAAACTTGCGAGAGATGAATCAAGATCACTTCCAAGGCCTTTGCTTGCTGCTGAAGCTGTTGCAGCTGAAGCTGCTACAGACTGACCAGATGGAATCATAGTTGGCATAAGAAGATCACCTAAACCATCAAACACTAGAATTTAAAGGAAACAGCAGTTTAGATAGTAACCTTTACTGTAATATTCCTTTAAGTAACACCACTGCATAGAACCTTTAGTATTACTTAACAAATGACCATAGCACAGACAATCACTCCACAGGTATTACTAATACATAATTTCACATAAAAGAATGCCAACACGGCATGCATGATATTTTACTAACACTGAAATGTAGGATTACCCTGAAATAAAAATATACTAATGAAGACTAGAACAATACATGCCTAAATGGTTACAAATGCATTCTTAAACCTGGTAACAAACTTAAAAATCCCAGAGCATTGCCCCTCTATGTATACATGTTTGCAAAGAGGTTTAGAAAAGCTATGTAAAATATTTTTTTTAATAGATGTACAAGTTACTGTAGTAGGAGAGCCAGGAAGATAGACGATTTTAAAATGTTTTAATTGATAAACAGGTTTCTCTAATATATCAATTAAAGGGATCAACAGGGATGTAATGGGTACTCTTCATCCACACTGACAGATCTAACTTCCCCAGAGCAGATGTTGGCTTCAGGAGTCAGGTTTACATATCATAACTCAAACTGCTTCTCTTTTGTCTGGTTAGCCCACTATTATTTTAAAGTAAGTTATATTACTTGATTCCACCACAGTAAATATTCTGATCCACATTTGATGTGCATGCTAATGTTATTTCAACAGGCAAGTGTAGCATATTATGCACTGGCAAGCAACCAAATCAAGCAGTAGTACTACTCAGATTTCTCTCTTACTCATTTAGTTGCAGAACTCACCAATTGTAAATTTGTAGCAAGGACCCAGCATGGAAAGTGTAGAATGGAAGAGATACAAACAAAATGACAGCAGTGATGAAAAGTTAAGCTTTATGTCAAGCAAAGAAGACTATCTTGATCTCAGTTTTGTGTAACTGGGTGCCATGCAAACTTCAGGGCTTCAGCAACAGCAGCGAGATCACATGCCTATACTCTGAATATACAGTACGAAGTGTTTTGTTTTTCCTCCGATAACTCCTAACAGTCATGCAGATAAGCACGTGCAAAGAGATGACATACACACTTATATTTGGTTTCTGCTGAAAATTGAGAGAAGATAATGGGAACAAGGAAAGATTTCCTAGAATTATCCCCACTGCTGGTGAACGCTTACGGTACTAACTGGTATTTTCTCTTTCAATTGATTAAATGACAGAAAATATTGATACCCATGAGAATTTTTTTATATCCTTTGTATTAAGAGCAGTAATAATTGTATCATTTATATTAGCGTTGAATGAACACGTTTGTTCTGAAGATACACAAGGAAGATACACTTCCCTCACCTGATGGATCAAATGAGCTGCCACCAGTTGATGATGATGTTCCAAAAGCTGCTTCAAAGTTGGGCTGTAATAAGGTGGTTTGAGCTGGAGTAACTGGTGATGGTGATGGAGAAGGAGCAATGAAAGAACCTCCAAAGCCTTTAAAAAAAAGTTACATTAAAAAAGGTCAGATGCACCCAGATGGAATCACAAAATAAAAGCCTTGACATACTTACTGTTCTTAAAGCCATAACATAATATAGTTACTCTATCATTATGCTTTCTGATATTAGATAATAAGCATCTCTTGATGTAATGCAAAGTATTCTAGTAAAAATCACTCTAAAACCAGCTAAAGGAAGATCTACTGTAACTGGCAAGTTCTGGGTTGCAAGAATCATAAGACAGCATCATAAACCTAACTTGTAACTTCACCCACAAATGAAATGCAGTCACCTCTGGGGTAGAGCACAGCAGTTTAATAGCACATTCAGTGCACAATGTAAGACAAACATTCAGTACACCTTACCCAATTATAATGATAGGGGTAATCTATAAGTAGGCAGAATGCAGTTACTGGGATTTGGTCAGGACACTGGGGTTAGGAAAGTGTACCATGAGTTGTTTAATGACCCTGACTTGAGTAGCCAGGAATGCCAACAGTACCTCTTAATCTCATCTAGGTTAAATACTAACTACCTATTGATTCACCAACCAACCAAATGAATCACCATCACTACTTCCTACAGCACATGGGCCTTCTTTGCACCTCTCCCAAGTTCTTATCTAACCTGACCCTCACTTTCATTGATTTCTATTAACGGTACCACTTTCCTTTACATGACTGGGCTTTTAAGTGGTCTCCAACTATAATTTTAGATTTTTGAAGTACTATAAAATATTGTAAATAAGAACAATTATATGATTTTATAGATTTCTTTCTACAGCATTTTTCCCCCACTGACTCCTTGATTTAAATTTTCCTCGTTAAATAAGAAATGTTTTCCCTGAAAAATGGAAATAAAAGCAATAATCCACCACATTTCTCTCTGAAAACAGTTCTGTGCCAATGTAACATGAGTTGAGCAGTTCTGTCTGCCAGCAAGATATGGACTGATAGTTATGGCTTGTTTTTCAGGAAGTGTGAAACACCCACAAAGCTCAATGAAATTAACAGAAGCTGCAGGTACTTCATAACTTTGGGAGACCAACCAGTATAGATTATAGTCACAAGGTCAATTTCCAAGTAGAATAGTCAGCAGCCTAGAATATTTTCTTGTTGCACTAATTTCAGGTTGTCAGGATTTTGGTTGCACTGGTTGAGGACACAGCATATATTAGGGATTAGTGATGTCACAAAGTATAGGAATGAAAATCAGAACCTTGAACTCAACTTGTGAAAGAAACGGAGGAACTGACTTAAACTGTTAAGATTTGTAGTCTACACATTATGCTAAATGCTTAAAGATACTGAATCTATTAACATTTTTAAGGCAACAACACATGGCAACTGATGCACTTTAGGGAGATTATGACAGATCGAACACAGACATTTTATCCACTTGCAAACTGTAATATGTACCTTCAAATGCCAGACTACTGTCATAAGGAAAAAGACAGCCAGACGTGAATGTTTGGAGAACACTGGACACAAGTGTGGTAAAGTGGACTACCTTCAATTTAAATAATTAATGCTTTAAAAAATGAAGTGTTAAAATTTAGGAAGTTAAAAATATATAAAAAACTCACCAAAAGTTATTGTAAAACAGTAATATACATTATGTTTCTCATAGCCGTTTAACCCCAAATCAAACTTTTGCCCCAAGCTGTGAAGGAGCACATCACGTTCCCAAAGAATACTTCATTAGCCCACTATTCTAGGAATAGTAGCTTTGGAATGATCCTGACACCATTTTCTAGCATATGAATGCACTAATAGATTACTGTATCACTTTTCAGTAATGTTGATTAACCTCAATCTATCCGCCACTCTCAGTAA
The DNA here is from genome assembly GCF_965140285.1 of Lepidochelys kempii. NCBI lineage: Eukaryota > Metazoa > Chordata > Testudines > Cheloniidae > Lepidochelys > Lepidochelys kempii. Next base: position 66,114,011 of record NC_136382.1, read on the forward strand.
TCATGAGATACTGGTAACCTATATACATAACCTGGCAGGAATTATTCCTTTCTAAAAGATCCCAAAGAGTCATGACAGGTAGCTACTTCTCCTTCCCAAGGGTTTGGGTAAGATTGGTGACAAAGTCAAACCCTTCTTACAACTATGCCTAGTAGATGCACACCAGCATAAATTTGAATTAAACTGAAACAGGTGCAGAGAAGGACTACTAGGATGATCAGGAGAGGATAAGACTTCTCTCTATGAATACATCAGAGAGATATACTCCAGAAAGGGAGGAAGACTTATTTAAACTGAAGAATATTGGCACAAGAACAAATAGGTATAAATAGCCCAATAGTACATTTAGGCTGGAAAATAGAAAAATGTTTCTAATCAGAGGAGTGAGGTTTTGGACCAGCCTTACAACAGAAGTTGTGAGGACAAATGACCTAACTAGTTTTTAGGTTGGAGATTGACAAATTTATGACTGAGAGTACATGATGAGGTTGCCTGTGATAGCAGGAGACTGCCTATGACCCACAAGGTTCCTTCCAGTTCTATGTGCAACATGGATTATCATGCCAGCGGTATGATGTTCCAAGTTTTTTTTCCCCCCATCACAGAAGACACTATATTCCATTTATCTCCAGATACAGAGGAGCTGGTACGTGGCATAACAGCCTGCCTATTCAAAGTGTATCTAGGAAAGACTGAAGCAATGCTAGTTGGATAAGGACCACCACTGTTTCATCCTTGATCAAGGCGCCTGACCTCTAGTAATTAAGACAGCTGCAGTCTTGGTTATGCTAGACTCACTGACCTTGGGTATCTGGCTAATTAGTGCCCTTCCATCTCAAGTTAGCCTGAAAATTCCTGGACAGAGCTGAGAGTGACCAGTCCGCAGTAGTTACAGATTTGCAATTAATGTGATCTAGAGCTGCCAAATGCTCTATCTGGGGCCCTGATAAAGTAATTAGGAACTAGACAATTAAGTAGCCTATGTAAATAGCTAAAGAAAGAATATCACTTTTCCAGAACCTGCACTGACTTCCCTTTGTTAGCAGATCCACTTGAGGGTTCTGCTAGGACAAAGACTTGAATTACCCTCATTATCTCAAACTGCCTCTTTTTCCAGGAACCCATATCAGCTGCAATCAGACTCACTAAGATTTAGAGCCCAGACAAAAACTTATGAGGAAGATGAGCCGCCTTTACAGCATCTCATAGGCTCTCAAACATTGTCCTGAAGGAGACATGTCAGCTTCAGATCCCTCTGCAAAATTCCTTTTCAGTCCCCAGAAAAATGAAAGCAAAAGAATATGTTTGAATATTCAAAGAATAGATGCTCACAAATTAAGAGCAGAACAGAAACCCAGCTGCCCTTCTGGAAATTTGTTCGTATTACTATAATCCATGAATAAAGTTCTGTGGTGACAGGTGCTTTTAGCAGAGCATAAGTAAGTTCTATCCTTCTCTCAAGACTGGAATGGTAGATTTGGAAGCAACAGATCACATTTAGCCTTACAAAACAAACTCCTCTTGTTATGGAGGTGGCAATAAAGTTAAAGTGGTAGGGTTTTAATTTGTGCATAATTTTTATAAACTTGCTTTATATACTATTACATAGTCATAGATTTACCATTTTAACTTAGTTTGCTTTTAGTCCTTGTGAATTTGCTACATTTGAAAACTGATCATAGTATATTTATCAACTTACACTACTTAGCTAGCACATCCAAAGAAAGATCTGAAATGTTGAGCAGTTGCTTGAAAGGAATGAGGAATATTAGAAGTTAGACTGGGAGAGTAAAAAAAAAAGGATTCGAAAAGCAATCTAAAAATAAACTATACTAAAATGCTATCTTGAAGTTTCCCTGCACTCATTGTTTAGGAGTTTCCAGTTGGCTAGCATTTATTCTACATGACACCAGGAATAGGCTTGAGAGTAGAACTGCATCTTCGCCTTCAGTGAAGATTGCTAATACAAATGTGGACAACAAAATAATAGCAAGCAAAACTAAACTTTCAAATGTCTGGATGGATCAGATGAGTATCCAGACAAGACTATTTTTTTATTAGGACAAAATACCTATTAATATATATTCTATTACCAGTTGTGTAGAGTTTATATTATATATATATATACATACATACATACACATACACACACACACACACACACACACACATATATACATACACACACACACATATACACACACACAAATTTTAGATTATAGGATTAATTAGAGAGGAAGCAATTCAATAAAACTTTAATAAATCATTATATTATCCTATTCCAATAAGTTTCTCAGAAGAGAAGAATAGGAGAAAGATATTTTTCATTAGGAGATCTAAAGGAAGTAAGCCAAGAACACAGTCAAACAGTGACACTACAGAATACTTACAATTATGCACAAAAAGGTACCTGTAATTTTATGCACACTTTCACTAAAACTAAGCATTCAAAATCCTTGGAGGACAAGCCTTCAAGAACTATGAGAAATCAAGAGGATTTTATATTTAGAATTGGATTAGCTGCAGGTTATACATCTGCCATTATCTGAGGCAAACAAATGCTTAGCAATATGCTGTTATGGTTTCAGAGAGCCTTTGTATCTGCCAAATTGTCATTCAAACCCCATTGGTAGCCATTTTGGATTTAAAATGTAGAAGCTCTGTAAGCAAGAAAAAAAATAGTTTACTTAATAAGTGAGGCTGTTGGAATTTTACCCCTTTTCACAAAAAGAAAAGGAGTACTTGTGGCACCTTAGAGACTAACCAATTTATTTGAGCATAAGCTTTCGTGAGCTACAGCTCACTTCATCAGATGCATCACGAAAGCTTATGCTCAAATAAATTGGTTAGTCTCTAAGGTGCCACAAGTACTCCTTTTCTTTTTGTGAATACAGACTAACACGGCTGTTACTCTGAAACCCCTTTTCACAGGCACTTCAACATGTGGATACAGAAACACTGAAAGAATAAAGCTTAAAGACAGGATCACATGCCTCAGTGCAGGGTAGGCATAGGCAACTGTGGGTTTGATGAATTCTAACTAAGCCTCAGTTATCCAAAAAAACAGGCTCACATCCTCCATCCTTTATACACAGAAGCCTTGATTTAATACCAACTTCACCAATTTTTTCAAAACCTCCGCTATCAAGAACCCCCCCCCAAATACAATGGAAAACTGAATATAATTTGAAAGCTCCTATTACTAAAGCGTAGGCAAAATATTCAAGGAATTTCTATATTCCTAGATAGACATCATTTTCATGCTGAAAATGCATTTTTGGGAGTAAAATTGCTTTCAGCCTGAATACACAAGATTGTGATTTGATCTTTTCAAACAGATTAGCTCTTTTTTCAAAATTTCACCACATGGAAACTGGTGAAAATCAGTTGCTAAAGATGCTGTAACATTTTCTGCAATTGTACGTATTCCTACAAGTAACCAACAATGTTCTCATTCATGAAATTGGCTAGATACTCCTATAAAATTGTCATTTAAGAAATTTAACAAAAAGAGGGACTCTAAATTAGAAAGCAAGGACTGCCTTTACTGACGGCTCCTGGTTTATCCACATACTCAGCTTCAAGCAGCTGTCTTGGAACCAGTATATGTAATCATTTCTGGAACGGGCACTTACTTTCTTGTAATGAAATAGAAAGTTTTCCATGCATATGTTTAGATGCTGGTGAGAGATGTGTTCTCCTTTGGATTTATCCTCAAAAGAAACTCACAGTACTTGCAATATAAAAAGTCTCATTTCTATCTTTTATAGGAGAGCTTCCTTATTTAAGGACTTATTGTGTGAAGGGGCCCATATAAGAATGTGGATGAGGAAAAAACTAATCAATATTGACCAGCTGAGAAAGATTTAAGCCACTTTAAAAATGACAAAAAGAAAAGGAGTACTTGTGGCACCTTGGAGACTAACCAATTTATTTGAGCATAAGCTTTCGTGAGCTGTAGCTCACTTCATCGGATGCATACTGTGGAAAGTACAGAAGATTTTTTTATACACACAAACCATGAAAAAAATGGGTGTTTACCACTACAAAAGTTTGCCACAACAAAAGGTTTTCTCTCCCCCCAGCAGGGGAGTGGGGTGGGAGGAGAGAAAACCTTTTGTAGTGGTAAACACCCATTTTTTCATGGTTTGTGTGTATAAAAAGATCTTCTGTACTTTCCACAGTATGCATCCGATGAAGTGAGCTGTAGCTCACGAAAGCTTATGCTCAAATAAATTGGTTAGTCTCTAAGGTGCCACAAGTACTCCTTCTCTTTTTGCGAAGACAGACTAATACGGCTGCTACTCTGAAACCTTTAAAGATGACAGTATGCCAGTATTTAAAGGACAAATATGAATTAACCAATAGGGCCAAATAAGTAGTTCATAGGTGCTGGAACAATTTTTATAGTGGGGAACGCTGTAAGCAATTCCACAAAACTGAAAACCTTTTATATACAATGGAAACCACTAGAAATGAAGGAGTGCTGCTGTACCCCAAGCACCAATGAAGTAGTTACCTGAAAGGCAGCAAGGAGAGATTTTCACTTTTATCTCATATACATGGGCTCTTAATTCAGAATTAAAGGGAGTATGGTATTATTAGAAAAAGCAACAACATTTTCAATCTGCTAACTCAAGGGAGAAGAGATAATACCCTTAGTTACTGGACTTGCCAACTTCACTTTCTAGACTAATCAAAATCACAGTGAGTTAGTGACTATTCTCTGGCTATTTAGAAATATATAAATAAGTTTCCTGAAACTAGAGAAAAGCTGGCTTGGAACTTTTTCCACCACTGATTTAGTGGCCTTTTTGGTTTGGTGTAGAACAGGTAGCTTGTGTTATCTGAGCCCAGTATACACCACCACATCAGGTTTGGTAGCATAAAAAGGTAATACTTTTAAGTTGGTTGTTGCCTAATGTAAGTCAATAAAAAGGGTACTGCTCACAAAGTTGGCACATGGAAAAGACCAATGAGGATAAGCTGAAGCTGCCTGAGTAAGAAGAAAGCCAAATATGTAGTGGTGGAAGGAGGAGGCCATAGTATATGAATATTTCTGGTTGATATGTATTTTTTTACTGGAAGCAAAGCAAAAAAAAGTGTCATACTTGTACCCAGAAGGAATAGTGTGTTACATGTACGCTTGGCAATGAAGCTTCAAGGAATCAGACTGACATGAGGTGGTCACCTTAAACTTGAAAATCAGCATGACATCCCCAGTTTTGATTTGGTGCCATACTCAGCACAATTCAGGTTTTTACAATCCCTTCTGATATGAACGAAGAGTGACAAACACTTTGAACGCTGAGGGTGTTATGCTGCTCTTTGAGATGCCTCCCTTTGATGAAGGGGCACAAAGGCAGATACAAGTTAAGTGGACAGGTTATTTAAAACAAAGTAATACTCAGAAGTTGTTGCCTCTTCTATCTGGCTCAAACAAGGACATGGACGTATGTGCCAAAATTCACAAATAGTGTCCTCTATCCCAGTTCCTCTTACTGCGGGATACTATGGGTTTACTTTCCACACAGTTTGGATCAATTAAATCAGAAGAAAACAACTTTTCATCCTACTTTTCATGGAACTTCTAAAACTAAAATTATGCACTGATATTGCAGCCATTACTTAGAGGTTATCTTAATTTATGGTCTATAATCTGCAGCACAAGAAGTACTGTAGGACCACTTTGATCAGTAACCCAAAACTGTGCAATTTTAAGGTATTTTAATATAATTTAAGTAGAGATGCCTTTGCAGTAAGATTTAAATTCAAATGAGTTTATATTGTTTGATTTAACAGAAGCTTAGCAGTACCACATAATAGTTGTGAGGTTCTGAGAACCTCACTAAATCTTCAGTTTATAGTAACTTTGAGAGCTGCTCATTTAGATGTTTTCATTGTTTAAGATATTTGTATCATATTTGACCTTATTCTGATGATGCATGGTTTAGGATTCTTTTTTCTCAATGCAGAGTTCTGTCCAAAAACTTTAAGTCTAGTACAGTACTGAACATATTTAGTCCAATAGATCATTCTCCAAAAACTGCTAACAGCAGTTATCCTCTGCTTCTCAGTTAGCCAAAATGCAAAATGGGGTAAGTGATGCTTGCAAGGATTAGTTAACATATCTTCAGAGTTTTAAAAATAACATTATCTGAATATGGTCAGAAATTAAACAAACTACAAATGGTGATACTTTCATTTGTTAAATAAAGCTTGTACAGCTGCAAAGATACAGCACAAATGTCTAGCATGGAGAGGTTAGTTTAACAACACTGACACAAGCAGTTACAAACTACAGTTACCAAAAACTTAACTAGCCTAGAGCAAGTTTACTTCTTTAAATCAACTCGTTTCCTAGAACTGAAGTTATCCTGTTTACTTACATAGCAACACAAATATGCATGAGACCATACAATAGACATAATACCTATTTCCTGCCCTGAAGTAAAATCGAAAGGAAGAACAAACAGGAGGAGATAAGGAGAAATAAGGAGAGTAAGTAGGGTTAGGAAAAGGGAAGAATAAGAGGATGAGAACAATATGATCATGCAGTCATTTAGGAGGAGATGTGTCATGAAAGTAGTAAAATTTGTTATACACAGCTTTATTGAAGCGATGGTACTTAAGAATGTTTAATACTATCAAATCTTTGCTGCTGTCCAACAACATTTAGACCAGGGGTGGCCAACCTGTGGCTCCAGAGCCACATGTGGCTCTTCAGAAGTTAATATGCGGCTCCTTGTATAGGCACTGACTCTGGGGCTGGAGCTATAGGCACCAACTTTCAAATGTGCCGGGTGGGAGGGGGTGCTCACTGCTCAACCCCTGGCTCTGCCATAGGCTCTGCCCCCACTTCACCCTTCCCCTAAGCCTGCCATGCCCTCCCTCCACCCCCTCCCTCCCCAGAGCCTCCTGCACAGCATGAAACAGCTGATCAGGAGATGCAGGCAGGAGGGGAAGGCGCAGATCAGCGGAGCTGCTGATGGGCAGGAGGTGCTGGGAGTGGGTGGAAGCTGACCTATTACTGTGCCTCTCTGGCAATGTACATTGGTAAATTCTGGCTCCTTCTCAGGTTTAGGTTGGCCACCCCTGATTTAGAGTTTACTCCACTGCAAAATGAAGGTTCATTTTGAAATAAAATAGGTGTGTGACTAAACAAATCCAAAAAACAACCTTCCACAAGAAAGTATACATTTTATTTAAATTTATATTTATTACCAGCCAGTAAGTCTGCAGAAGCTGAGGAACTAGAAGCTGCCTGGGTTGCAGGTTGGGGTTCAGAAGCACTACTTCCAAAAGCATCTATAGGGTAAATTCCACAATGCAGCAAGAAAGGCAAAATAAGTTTAACATAAATACTCTGAGTCATCATTGCTATGTAAAGAATGCATGAATAGCAGTAGTAGGACAGCTTCATTCACCAGGTAGAATGATGAGCAAACATGTTTGGGAACCTCAGACAGAATTGCAGAAAAAGTGGTTTTGATAGCATATAGTGAAGGTGGAGAAATAAGGCAATGAGCCAACATTTTTAAAAAATGATATTTTCACATGAGAAATACAAGTGACTTTTTTGGGCCAATACTTCACCTGTGAGGCTTGTAAAACTAGTGGCCTTTTCCAATAGGAGACCCCAACTATATTTACAGTATGTTATTTTCGACTTGAGTTAAGCCATTTACACAGATTCACATTATGGATTAAATAAAAGGCAACGATAACTCCAGCTAGAAGTACAGAGCTGAAAGTACTCTAACAACCTACAAGCCTGTCATTTTAGTTGACTGTTTCATTGAAGTTTAGAAATAGCTTCATAATACATGAAACAGAAATTCTGTGGTGTTTGCCTATACAGATGAAGTCTTAAAAAAGCTAAGAGTTGGCTATGCCTATCCTAACTTCCACCATTTCAGATCAATTCAGTCTAATCGAGTAGAATTCACATTTACCAATTTGTTTTAGTTTATATACCAACTCCAGCTGCTTACAGAAGTTGAGCTGCTCAGAGAAACATCAACAGAAGATTAAAAGATATACAGCTTCGTACAATGAACTTTGAGTGAAAACGCAAATACATGATCAAGGAAGATAACCCATGCACTGAATACAGATGATAGAACGGTAAATACAATGAGGACTGATGATGGAATAGAAGTGTTGCAAATGTTTATTTGCAGTTTATGTTTTATTGAATTTTCGTTTAAGACGACTTCGATACATACAAAGCTGTTCAGCTGCAACACTGCATGAGCTAAATTGTGAAAAGAAGAAACTGCAACCACCAACATGAAAACAGTGTAAATGTATTTGAAATAAGTGACTTAATTTGCAAGCGGTGAGGAAGGAGAAATACCCACCACCAAATAGGTCAATCACACCTGAAGAATCCACTTTTGCTGGAGAGGCAGCAGGTAGAGGAGATGGTGCTGCAAATGCATCCACTGCAGTAGGCATATGACAGATAATATTTAGTATCAGCAAGTTAATAGCAATGATAACTAAATATTTTGAAATCCACACTCAGACTCCACCAGTTAGCACCACAGGACTTGTACATTAGTTCAGATACCAATCTACAACACTGCAATCAGAAAGTATGTGAAGTTTTGCATATGTTAGCTGTCTTCATCATAAAAACTTTGTTGTGCACAGGGTAGCACTTATTTTCTGAAAAATTAAGGCTATACATACAGGTTATCTACTACTAGTATAGATAACTTCAGTGGAGCTGGCAAACTGAACGTTAGCTGACAGAATCTGAAGTTTTATTTTTGAGACATATTTGACTATTGGGACCATTAGAAAATATTCTTCACGAATAACATGCATCACAATTTATCGTTGAAACATTTGAGGTATTATAGATAGGGATTTGAAAGGGGATTCTCAAATTAAGCATAACATCAATCATTTATTTTTACTTGGGAAAAGACTGAAAATCTGTAGTGTCCTGTGAAACAAGCACTCACCAGATAAGAGATCAGCAGTGAGAGAACTCTCGGGCACAGGAGAAGTTCCATGTGGTGGAGATGAAAAAGCATCTTCCAGAAGTAAAAAGAAAAACCAAGAAGAAGTAAGTACTGTGTTTAAATCAAAGTCAGCTTATGCCGTAACAGTGTCAAATGAAACAACATTTAAGGGAAAAAACAAAACAAAAAAACTACATTGTGGGAAAGGATCTGTTTATCTTTACCTGTACCAAACAGGTCAATGCTAGGAGTAGCATCTGGTTTAGGCGCTGCAGGAGCATCAGGAGCAGACTCAAATAAATCTAAGACCAAGAATATACACGTCTAACTCATTTTGGAAGACAGGACTGAAAGCAGTAACTTTTCAGTTTTGCACATCGTATTTGGAGAATTTTAAAAGACCGGCTCTTTGTCTGTAAAGAGCCTTCTAATATACAGTATACATGCAGTAGTGATCGTGTATGCGGTACATTTATTTGACAAACCAGAGTTCAATCCACCAGAATCAAAGACTTAAAAACAACAATTACCACCAAAGATATCTAGAGCAGGAGGAGCGGAAGTGGTGGTGGTGGTGGTGGCAGGTGTGGTGGTGGCGGCAGTGGTAGGTGCTGTAGCAGTAGTAGCAGTGGCAGCAGGAGAAGGAGTAGTTGCGGGAGCTGGAGTAGCTGCACTAGTAGGGGTAACTACAGGAACACTGGTCTCAGTTGGCTTCATAGCAAAGAGGTCCAGCTCGGGAGCAGCCTCTGCACTACCTTCAGATGGGGCAAAGGGGTCTTGTAAAAAGGAAAGCGGAGAATATATATATAGGATCAGTAAGGGAGGAAATTAGCAAAAATAAAGCATAACTATGGGTAACATACATACACAGTAGATACACACAATGACGAGGCTCACTAACACCTATCCTACTGATCTGGGCAAGCTATTCAGCAGGTTTTTTCTAAAATAAAGTATTTTTATAAAGGTGGAAAATTTGGGGAATTGAATGCTACACGTTTTTTTGGAAAGGTTGGTTTGGCACAATTGGAATGCAGCAGATGAAGATAACTGAAGAAAAAAGCTCAGGCTCCAAAACATTAACAGGATATTAAACTTGTTGCTGCTTACAACACTCAGCATTGTCAAAATTATTCAGTAGTGCTACTGAATAAATGTACGGAGAAAGGATATTGGCTTTGACAGAAGACACATGCAGTTATGTGAAGAATGCTCTTCTGTCTCAAAGTTCTATGTTTTTGATCAACTACAATGAATACTATGTACTCAGAAGAAAAAGACTGACTGATAATTAAAAAAAAAAACAACCCACACTGCCATGTAGTTTAATACTACAACACACACGAGACTAATGACATAAAACCCACCATTTCCTGAACATGCATCAAGAGCCGCTGCTACAGGGGTTGGGGTAGCTGGTGCTGCTGCCCCTTCAGGTGCTGCAGGGGCTTCTCCAGGAGAAGCTGCAAAGGCATCTTGAGTGCAGTTTTTTAAAACAGAAATTAAAAGGATAAAGAGAGAAGAAAGATATAGTAAAAGAACCAAGTTAAATTGCATAGGAAGATTCCCTTATACAACATGAATTTTTATTAGTATTTTTACTGACGTCAGATAAATCATGCATTATAAATTCTCAATCTCCGCCCACCCCACCACACTCAACGTATTTATTTTAGATGGGACTACATATTAATACTTTGAGGTGGTAGGCAAGAGGCATATTAAGATATTAAAGGCAACAGGATTCTCATTGTATAAGGGTTCTGAGCAGCATGTTTATGTAACATGAGAAGTTAACGAAAGCATGTAAAAAGTTTGGCGGTAAACTGATGCCAATTAAGTTATTAAAGGTTTCAGAGTAACAGCCATGTTAGTCTGTATTCGCAAAAAGAAAAGGAGTACTTGTGGCACCTTAGAGACTAACCAATTTATCTGAGCAGAAGCTTTCGTGAGCTACAGCTAGCTCACGAAAGCTTCTGCTCAGATAAATTGGTTAGTCTCTAAGGTGCCACAAGTACTCCTTTTCTTTTTAAGTTATTAAACTTTCATGTTCAGTCAAATTACCTCAATGTATGTCTGAATAATAATTTATCTAGCATGTGACTTTTAGCTCTTCAAAATATTCAGGAAACTAAAAGCTTGTGCTGTGAACTAGAATTCTCAATGATCTTTTATTGCACTATTGCGAGCATTTTAATTGAGTAGAATTTGTGAAGCCCATTTATAGCGAAACCTCATTTGAGAGAGATCCACATAACTGACAGGTATCCTGAGAAGTGGAATTTTAATTACCGATAGTAAAAACAACAGACCAGTGAATGGAAATTCAAACATTCTTTGCCATTAACCTTTAATAATTTAAAATATTTCTAATTCCTGAAAGGTGCAGCATTAAAAATTTAGCAGTTTTTAATTTTTTTTTTGTAGTCCAGTCTTATAAAACATCCCAGGAACTGTAGTGTTTTACATGAGTACTGATATTCACTGGGCTCCCCAGAAGGAAACACTCCTTTGCACTTTTCTATAACCCATTTATTTTTCTCTGTATATTGCATCTCAGTGGTCTAAATTCAGACTTTATCCATGTCTCCATTTGATAATGTAACTTTTAAAATGAGTCTTATAAGTTTGCATGTCAATCTTTATTAAATCAATAAGGCCCTCTAAAATAATTTGTTTGAATACATTAGCAGGTCTTGAGGATTTGTATGAGAGGATTCACTATAAAAAGGTTTCACAGAGCTTCAAAAAACAAATTAATCATCTTTCTAAAAAATCAAGAATTCTAAAAAAGATTATATGTTCACTCATCTTGTTTTTGACAGAGCAAGAAAGTTCATCTTAACGTATGGTGTAGTAAAAAGACAACTAACCAATGTCCCTAATTTGATGTCCGTGTTCCCTGGAGACTAAACATTTAAAAATTGACCCAAACATTAAATTTGGGTGATAGGTGAGCAACAGTATTTTTCTTTTGCTTTTTCAAACAAGTGCTAACATTATAGCATTTCAAGCTTTGAAACCATTATAGTAATACATTCCCAGCATTATACAACTGGGCAAGTTAGGCACATAACGTTAAGTGTTACTACCACTTGTAGTGTTTACCATCATGGAGTAGTCCTAAAGCTACAATTCACGGGGACTACTCACATAAGCAAGCTCAGTGCACAGTAGCATTTGCATGATCAGGTCCTAAAGCGTGGTGCATAACACATTAAGCTATTGAAAGCATTTCTAAGTTCTAAATGTCCAATGTTGCTCAGGAGATAAAAAGGAATGAGGAAAAAATAGCTAACTGCAAACTTCCTGTTAGAAAGCAATGCTGCAGCTGCATTGCCAAGCCAGCATTAGAGAGCTTTACATGCTGTAACAAGTTTCAATTTGAATGAAAATGCCCATTTTAAAAACAAATTTTGTGCCAACTACTCTAAAAATGCTCAAGACAACATGCATCTGAACTTCAGCAAAACCAGATAAAAACTGATATTTTAATTATATCAGACCAAATAAAAAACGAGAACTAAGAGCAACAGGAAAAAGAGCCTGTCAATAAACCGTTTCTCATTATTGCATTAGAGATTTAAATGTATTTAATTTACAAGAATTCACAATGGCAAAACTGAATGGCAGTTGTTCAAACAGTAAAATGTATAATCAGTCAAAAATTCTCTACATTATTGCAGAAATACTACACACTGGCACATGATTTAGAAGAATGGAGAAATCTGATCAGTCTAAAAGAATTGGACTGAAATTTTTTGAATTTGGGTACTTCCAACTATAATTGCTTTTGAAGGTCTGTATGCGAGTGACTTTTTGCCTACATCACCAGCTTCCGAATCAGTGGAGAGTTTCATCTGGAATACAATCTAGTATTACTCCTGGAAAAATAAACACTTCCAATGCACAATACAAAGTAGACTGATTCTGTGGTATACTTTCAGTAAATACTGTTTTTAGATAACTTTTTTCCTGATAATATAGTGTACAGTATTACATTAAGAAAATAAAAAAAACATTGGGGGATTGCAAGAAAGCCTATCACGATTACTTGAAAGAATAATTAGTTATGTGCTGAGACCACGTAAGCAAGAGCACAAAAGCTTATTCCTATTAAGATGTAAAACACCATCTCTCGAAATGTAACAGCTAAAGAACTCCAGCAGGGATAAACCCCTCATAAATACTCATAAAAGGGGAGTGGCTGGCTCTGACTATGGCAAATAATTTTTTTCAGTTCTGGTTTCATACGTAGCTGGAACCTACAATGTGTTTTCAATTTATAAACAGAGCTCTAGCTAGCTATACTATGATTTTTATAACTTTCTAAAGTGTTCAGACTATCTACTATACAAAGACTTACAATAGTGAACTAACATTATAATGGCTCTACAATCCTGACAATTATCAGAATAAGCCACAAAGGACGCCCTTAAAAGCTTGTTTCAGAGTAGCAGCCGTGTTAGTCTGTATCCACAAAAAGAAAAGGAGTACTTGTGGCACCTTAGAGACTGACAAATTTATTTGAGCATAAGCTTTCGTGAGCTACAGCTCACTTCATTGGATGCATAGAATGGAACATGTAAGATCTTACTATAAGATCCCTGGAATTAGGTCTGGAATGAGAAAAATAACTGCATTACTTAAAAGGAAACACTAAATCCGTATGAAACATACATTGTTGAAACCCTTAAATTAAGGGTACATAATTTGGGACTATTGAGATACTAAAAGTATCTACATAAATATATTTAAGTTATATGTGCACATTGCTTTAGGAAAAAAATTCTTTGTTTTCAATACAACACATCTTTCTTCTGTTGAGTTCTGCAGAAAGACAATTATGCTTCCGTACTTATAGACCACTGAAACTATAGACCATTGAAAAATGTTTGGTCTACAAATTTATAATTCCAGACTGTGCATGCCATGTTATGTGGCCATAGGATCCATAGTTAACAAAAATATTTCACACACTTACTAAGACATGCTGGATACGGTTGCCAACCCTCCTGGACTGGCTGGGAGTCTACAGGAATCGATCTCCCGGTGGCCACTGAAAGCAATCCAGGAGATTTTAATAGCTACTAAAAGTCCGGTTGGCAGCAAACGGGGCTAAGGCAGGCTCCCTACCTGCTCTGGCTCCATGTGGCTCCCAGAAGTGACTGGCATGTCTGGTCTTAGGCACGGGGCGGTCAGGGGGTCTCTACATACTGCCCCCGCCTCATACACCAACTCCGCAACTCTCATTGACTGGGAACCACCGCCAGTGGGAGCTGTGGGGGTGGTGCCTGCATGCAGGGGCATCAGGCTGAGCCACCTAGCTGCCCCGAGCCTAGGAGCTGAACATGCTGGTTGCTTGTGGGAGCTGCCCAAGGTGAGCATCGCCCAGTCAGGCCCCACACCCCAACCTCCTGCCCCTCACCCCCTCCCAGAGCCCACACCCCAAACCCCCTCCCAGAACCCACATGCCAAACTCCTGCCCGGAGCCCCCTCCCACACGCCGAACTCCTTGGCCCAACCCCCCCACCCCAGCCCAGAGCTCATGATACGAACTGTTGACAAGTGAATCATAATGAATCTTTATAACTGGAACAGAACGTAAGAAGGATATATTCAACAATATTATCTCAGAAGATTCTTGGTAAGTTTATCTTCTGTTATATTAGAGAACGGGGGATAAAAATTATATGACTTTCCCCAATTAAAAAACTAAAACAGACCTAAAAGTAGCAATTCTTCAACAAAAATCTTCAAAAAAAAAAAACAGACTCCAATGAGAAACTGCAGAACTGGAATTAATTTGCAAACTGGACAGCATCAAATTAGGCTTGAATAAAGACTGGGAGTGGATGGATCATTACACAAACTAAACTATTTCCCCATGCTAATTTTTCCCCATACTGTTACTCACACCTTGTCAACTGTAGTGATAATTAGGATGGCCCATTTGAAACAGAAGGTTTTTTTCTCCTGCTGATAGTAGCCCACCTTAATTGATTTGTCTCATTAGAGTTGGTACGGCAACCCCCATCTTTTCATGTTTTCTGTATATACATATCTTCCTACTGTATTTTCCACTCCATGCATCTGATGACGTGTGTTTTAGCCCACGAAAGCTTATGCCCAAATAAATTTGTTGGTCTTTAAGGTGCCACAAGTACTCCTCGTTCTTTTTGCAAAAACGACCAGTTATTCATGCATTTTTAAAAGCAATAGCCTTAGTGAAGCAACCTTGCTTCAAGTTTCTTGTCCCTTAACCAGCCCTATAGCCATTATATTTTGGAGGAAACCTGTTCACTTGAATTAAAGACTCCAACAAAATACCAAGAGATGGAATATATTTCAAGACCTTTCCCTTTCCTCCACACTCAGTTTCTCCACCAGTTTTCTTAATAAATTTGACACATTCTATTGCAATACATTTGGCCAGCTATTACTCAAAGTATAGATCTCAGATTCTCTGGAAAACAAGGTAAGAAATTGTTAACCTTTAGCCTAGTTAATAAGCTACCTCCCAAACAAGTTATTGTGGTATCTAATTGATTCTAGAAGCCTAACTTCTTTTTAGAACAAGCCAATAGACAAAATACATTGATCAATCCCGACCTTAGATAAACACAATGGAGAACTACTTTGTGTTTTTGAATAATAAACTGATCAGGTAGCACCTCAAATGAAGCCTAAGTATAGTTTTGAATCTCTTCAGTGAAAATTTATCAGTACCCATAAAGCTAAACTCCTGATCTGTAGATTAGTAAATTCAGTACACTTCCTTAGGTGTTATTTTTTTTAAAAAAGAGTATTAGTAAAATATTAATTCTTGTATAAATGCCCCTTTGCGTTTCCTCCTATGCTCAAGCAACAGAGCCTCTGCCACCGCTTCCATCCCTTTCTTCTTTCTACCTTCACAGCCGTTATTTCTGCTTTAGACTATTCCTCTGGCTTCTTCCCCATCTCACATCCAACATCAGAGAGAGTAGCTAAGAACTGGTGAACTACAAGAAGTTAAAGTGACTCCACAAAGTTAACATCTTCACTCTCCAGCAGACACACAGGTGAACAAATAATTTCTTAACAAGATAAGCACTAATGTGGTCAGCACTATTCAAAACACATTTATCACCCCTCCCCTGAAGAATTTTAAAAGATCTAAAATCTGCTAATGTGAAGTGAAAACAAAGGGAACAAAAAAATTGAAGGACAGAAGAAAATAAAGAGCTGGAAGTGTTGGCCTAAGGAACTGGTGAGGGGAAACAGATTTCTACTATAGATCACTGGGCTGTGTTTGACCCAGATCAGTAGTAATCAAAAGTTACTAACTAATAGTCATTTGGTGGCCTTTCGCAAAAAAGGTTTTAATCTGAGTCTGGTGCGTAGCAGATACATCTTTACATTACAAGAGTCATTTAAAACTTGTGTTTGTTGTGGGCAGCTTCAGGAGAAAGGCAAAGACCAATAGATCCTGGAGGAGAGTAAACCAGGCATTCGCAAACTTCACTGCTCCGTGACCCCCTTCTGACAACAAAAATTACTACAAGACCCCAGGAGAGGGGCAGAGACCTAAGCCTGAGCCCATCCAAGCCCCACCACCACCACCACCACAGCAGCCCACTGCTCCAGGCTGGGGGGCCAAAGCTGAAGCCTAAGAGCTTCAGCCCCAGGCAGGGGGCCTGTAACCTTAGCCTCCCCCCGCCCAGGACTGAAGCTCTCTGCCTTGGGCTTTGGCCCTTGGCCCCAGCAAGTCCAAGCTAGCTCTGGCGACCCCATTAAAATGGGGTCCCGACCCATAGTTTGAGAAACACTGGACTAAACTATCCTGAGGTCTTCAATAGCTCATAGGTTAGAGGTTTGTTACAGGAGTGGGTGGGTGAGATTCTGTGGCCTGCATCGTGCAGGAGGTCAGACTAGATGAACATAATGGTCCCTTCTGACCTTAAAGTCTATGATTCCATGACTCATCCCTAGGTCTAGTGGTCCACCATGTCAAAGCACATTAGTAGGCAGGTTTAATGAAATCTGCAATGCAGCTGCCTATATGGCATCTGATCTATGGATGCCTAGAATATTGCAGACTTATGTCAATTCAGTGACTCATGAAGGATACCTTTTCCATGAACATTCAAAACTTTCAGAATCAGAAGGCTAGAGAAAAGGTGTGAGTTAGATATACTTCCTAAGAGAGAAATGGTTTAAGATTTCTGTGATTTTTCTTCAGAAAGAAATGGTTTAAGATTTTTGCTACTTCTTTCTGAAGAAAAAAATGGCTATTCACCTAGGATCTGAGCAGATTGGTATTTCAAAATTATCTATTTTTTCTTCATAATATTCTCTCCAAATGACAAGATCCAGATAACAAGGGTCTAGAACCTTTACTTGTTCACCCATGGAAAGTAGGTACTGATGCTTACAGATAACCGCAGATATAACCTCTCTCAAAATGCTTGAGACCCAAATATCATTGAAGTGATAGAAGAAAGGTTTCTTGACATGCTCCACCATATAGCTTAGGATGCTAATTATTTTTATACCACTCAAAAGTGTGCTAAACGTTTTAACAAACTCCCTGACACAGTTTATAAACATGGCCTATGGAGACAAAAAGGTAGTCCCCAGCCATCTTCTCCTTGTAACTTCAGGGTGCAGATGAAACTGATAAACTGCATTTAGTTGTGGAACTATAAAGAAAGTCACATTTGCAGCTTCCTTGCTGAAGGAATAAAATTATAAGCAAATGTTATAGGTAAAACATTTAACTTTAATAACTATTCTTCTGCAGTATATGCAGTTGTACATTTATAATTTTACTATTTTAGAGCTCACATTTCGATTTCTCATATATTTTAAAATATTTAAAGCAATATGTATGTTTATGTGCTATACATAATTTATACACATTTGTATAAACTGTGTTCAATGAGGAGTAGCCCTCAGACTCTTGGAAATTACAGTGGGACCCTTTGAGTCATAAGGTTGAGGCAGGTAATGTAGTCCTAGATTTCTCTGCCACAGATAGTAACCACAAGAGCTTCAGAAAGTAATCTACTATAAAGAGAAAAAGTACTTCATGGATGTTCATCCTCACTTAGTATAGAATACTCCGCTTCTTCTCATTAGGAGCTGAATAGCACTTCAGCAGTAGCTTGCTGGAATTGCTGAAGTCTGAAGTGTAGAGATATGGCCTGACTGCTTATGGGCTGCATATTTTTTCTGCAGTTAAAATGGTAGCTGCAGATAACCAAATGTATTTATCTAGGTACGGGCAGTCTGATGAAGGGTCATTCCATTTTACATGTGCTCACCTGAACAAGAAACCCTATTTCATGGGTTGTATGGACAGAAGAGATTTGGGAACTTCCAGGGCTTCTGCAATTTTAAATCATGGGAAAGATGTCTTGGGTAAAAATTCTGTTCAAGATATGTAATCTTTTTACCTTTGCTGTTCATACAAGGATAAAATAGGTTTAAGCACATGTGTGGATCCTGCGTAATCTGGAAAAGCTGGGGTAAGAAAATCCCCAATCCTTTGAGCTTTAGTGGTATAGGAATCAGAAGAAAAAAGATACAGAGTCCAGCATGCAAAATACCATATGGCAAAAGTACACAATTTTAGCTGGACTTGGAAGTTTGAAATGAAACATTTTGGTAGCAAATAGAGGATGCCTCCAGGACTTGTTTGTGTAACTGGGAATCTGAGGAGGATGGGACGGTTGTGGTGAGGAGAAAAGACAAACCAGAAAGAAATAGGAAAAGATCAGATTATGTTAAAGCCTGTAAAATTTGAACCCTATCTACGCTCTTACAAATCACCATCACCATCGCTTACCAAAGGAGGCATGACTATTGATAGCTTTAGTCAACCAAGAAAGCTTCAAGGGCACAGAAGATGGACACATTACCAGAAAGTCCTAATGCAAAATGAAACATTCATCAATAGCAATTCATTTCCTTGGGGCATAGATTTCACAGGACCTCTCTTTAGAGTTTATAAAGAAAAAAGGTGATTAGATTCTGCAGAAGGGATGTCAAAGAACCCAAACCAACAAGCACATAGAGGCGGAAGCCAGAGCTCAGTGAATTTTTGGCAAATAGTTTATTCACTGAAAAATGCCGTTTTGGGTTGACCAAAACTATTTGCCAATTCACATCACAATTGCCAAAATAGTTTTGACCAAACCAAAAGAGATTGAGTTAATTTAAAATTAACTCAACAAAATTGGTTCAATTTCAGTCATTTTGACAAGAGCGAAGACTAGGAGGACTAGATTCATAAAATGGGAGGAGGTGGTGGTGTGTCTCTTATAGATTTTTATCTCACTGGTTATGGCACTTAGCTGGGATGTGGGAGACCTGGGTTCAAATCCTTCCTCCACATCAGATGGAGAGAAGGGATTTGGACTCTGGTCTCCCAGTTGCAGGGAAATGCACTAACCAGTGGCCTGAATATAATAGAAGTATTCTGAGCTGGGTCTCCTAAATCTCTCGTTTTGAAGCTGTTCCACTCTATATAATCAGTCACTGGAGCAGGGACTTGAAATTGGGTCTCCCACAGCCTAAGTTAGTGCACTAGACACCTGGGTACAGAGGTATTCTCACTCTTCCCTTGGCCCAGCAAAAGGCAGAGAAAGGGCCCAGTTTTACCTAAAGGTCTAGCAGTAGATATTTAATTTGCCATTTTAATCTCTTTAGGTAGGATCCCCTTTTGGTTCAGCTACGCAGCAACTCAAAACTGAGGAAAAAGGCACCAATTATGCCAGTCAGTGACAATTTTGTTTTCAAAACACTTTTTAGGGTTTACTTTCAACAAAAAGCTTCAACAAAACCTTCTGAAATACAAGAAAATTTAAGAGGACTAGATTACTAGAATTTAAAGAAAGGGTCAAAGAATAGCACAACATGGGTATCTGTGTGCCAATTAAGTACAATGACAAACAGCTGTAGAGCACTGGTAATTTTAGTAATATGAG
Organism: Lepidochelys kempii; assembly: GCF_965140285.1. Lineage (NCBI taxonomy): Eukaryota > Metazoa > Chordata > Testudines > Cheloniidae > Lepidochelys > Lepidochelys kempii. The sequence continues at coordinate 66,133,956 of NC_136382.1, forward strand.
CCTATGCATTTCAATAAAAAGTCCTAGGTTCACTCACAGTATAACAATGCAGATCCATGGATGAGAGGTTTTTAAAAAATCCTTCCAATATTTAATTTTTAACGTTAATTGTTAGTTCTAAAATTGGCTACTTAAGAGTTAAGCTTAGAACCCAGTTTTTAGCCAGTTGAAAATGTATCCAGTCTTATGTTCCCCCTCCATAGGGGATATACAAAAAGGAAACCCTGCACACAGAAAAGGGAAAGTCTTTCAGAATGTACAACAAAACAAAACCAAAAAACCCAGAAAACTTTAGTTAATTTGAAAGTTCCATTCAAATGTATCTAACTACTTGAATAATTTGGGCTTTCAGACACCACAAGATCAAGTTTTTAGTTAGACTATGAAAGTTGATGATTTCAAGATGGCTTATGCTTCTTGTATAAACTGCAGCATTAGAGTAACGAAACTAACCTCCAAAGAGATCCACTTCAGCAGCGACAGCAGTAATGGTTGTTGTAGTTGTAGCAGGTGCTGCGGCAGTTGCGATTTCAGTAGTTGCAGCAGTAGTTGGGCTAGGCTCTGGAGCAAATGGATCTGAAATCTGTGGCTCAGAAGTAACACTGGAAAGCGCTGCCAGATTGTCTATATGCAACCATATACGAAGACCAAATGGAAATAGTGAGCGGAAGAGCGGGAAAAAAAAAATCACTGGACTCCAAGAAGTAAAGACAGCTGTTAAAATTATATTAACAATTCTCTATTTAAAGAAGCTTAGAAAATAAGTGTTACTCACCCTCTCCCAAGAGATCTGTAACATTGTCCATTACATGATAGCAATATAAAGAAATCGGAGAGTTAACAAAACTGCCAGAGTGAACATGTACATTAGCCACACACGATAAACAATTTCTGAACAATTCAATCACTAGTATGCCACCCTACCCAGACATGCCATAGATAACTTGAATTGAGCTTATATAGGAGAGTCTAGTTTTAGGAACTTTGAAAGGTCAAAGTAGAGACTTAAGTGAATAGCCTGATGTGAACTGAATCCATTTCCTTAACAGCTTTATTCAACTATTCACCCATTGGCGCATGGGATTTTGATTCACTAGTCAAATTCATTCATTACATGGTTGCTATTCAATACACTACTAACACTAAATCTGAATGGACTGCTGATTAATAGTTTTTTGTTTCAGCTAACTGAAATGTTTTCTTTCCATGTAAGAAAAGTACTTCGAGTCACATCAGTTATTAAAAATCCACGACTATACTGCCATTGAAGGAGCTGAACAAGAAAAAAACTTTCGTAAGTATTTTGTTGCCACAGATTATATTAGTCTCCCTATTTCCCATATTGCTGTCGTTGATCTCAAGACTACTGTATTTAAGAGATTATTTTTGCAACGGATGCGCCAAAGTGCTTGCCTTTAACCTATACATTTACAGCTATATGTGTTAATGGAATTATCTGGGATAATGGGCCACTCTAAGGTTTGTCAGCGATACCTTACCTTTGGATAACTATTCTCCTCCCCAGCTTAGATTTGCGTAACCACTACTGATGGCCTACTAAAAATGAAACCTCAATTTAAGAGTTAAGGACTATTTGACTGTAATACAGTTCTAAAAACTGGCACACAGAGCACTCCATTATAATCTGCCCCTTTCCTCAAAGCCTGCTATGACATATGATCTCTGAGGCTGATTCAAATCAGTCCCTCATCCAGAAATATAATGCTCACACACACACACGACATTGGACTGGCTGGTTAGTGTTTGGATTCAAGACTAGAGTTCATGTTAAAGGAAGTTAGTCATCCAAAATGAGTCATTTTAAAAAACTCCACACTGCAAGACGGAAAATGATGCAACAAACTATCATCAACAGCCAATTGGAGTCTTTAAATATAAACTTTTTATTTTGTCATTTCAACTTGTCAGTTTTGGCTGGAAATTGAACTTCTCTGTGGAAATCTAACTAAAAGCAAATGGTCTTTTCCTACCAGAATTAAATAATTATGTTCAAATTCTAAATTTTACATCAGAGTAAACATTGTGGAGATAGGACAATGTACAAAATGAGGAAGCAAAATGAGAAGTTTTTTTATATCCATGTTTCACCCCAAATTTCTACAAAAAGGCACACATTCAGGGGTGCTATAACAATTTATATAGTGGGGATGCTGACAGCCATTGAACCAAACTGTAAATCCTGTGTATTATGGAAACCACTTCAAGTCAGGGGGTGCGGAAGGGCCCCAAGCACCCCTACTTCCAGCACCTATGCACAAACTAGAGCAGAATTACAGTGACAAAATTAGGTAATTCAAAAACATTCTATATCAATTGCTTCAGGATACCACTCACACGTCCTATAGGATTTTTTTTGTCTTACACCTTCCATAAAAAAGTTCAAAATTGTGATTAATACACAGTACAAGTGCTTTGAAGTTCACTGTATCGTATTTGAAGACTTTTGCATTAGAAAAAAAATCCAGCTGCATTAGCAAGGAAGCAGAATCTCCCAGAGGCGTAAGTACTTTGGCAAAGCATGTCCTGATAGGATGTATAACCAGATAAGCCTCAAAACCAGACATGATTTTTAGGTTACTATTGACCACTGACCTGATCTTGGAGGGGGGTCTCTGGTTTTGGGTAAAATAAAGGAAATTATTCAGGCTGTAACAGCAAGTAGAAGAACCAAAATATATGTACTAAAGTAGGTTTGGCTATAGGTCCTAAGCATTAAGTGTTAAGGGCTTAGAGTGTGGCCTAAAAGTTTGCAATATGTATCTTGTGATAGTTTAGCAATGCATCTTGTAATGAATAGGTAAACTGCAAATGGACAGTAGCATCTGAGGGGCTTTTTGCAATAAGAGATAATGCGATCATTTCAATACATCAATGAGGTTAACCGTTGGAAATGTAATTATGGGGAACCGGAATAACACATATGAACTAACAGAACCCTGAAATTGATTGCCTGGTACACCAAATATGAATAAGTGGGCTGGGATGTTATCAGATATGGTCCTGGACATACGTGGATGGAACAGAAAAAGGCATATAAAAGATTGTCAAATTCATCCTAATTGGGAACAAGAGAAGACCGAATAGTGGAAGCCTGAGTATGAACAAGCCTTTCTGTGGTGATCTCCACCCACCTTTTTTGTCTATCTTCGCTGTCACCAGTCTCCATAAGGTTGTAAATATGTCAACACTGGGGGGCGGGGGGGTCTTTATCTTGTACCAGCCTAAGGCTGTAAGTATGTATGATCCAGGGGGTGTTTTGTTATATGTGTATGTTTTCTTGTAGAATTATCCTTCTACTTGGATTTATTTGCATTTTAAGTCAAGTCTTCACATTTCCATGTGTGTGCTCTACTAATGTCAACCCAACAAAAATTTCTTGCGTAGCTGAGTAAAGAACCAGTTATTAGTGATTTGTGCAATTTGCACCTTAAACTTAATGGAGGCTACATAAGTAATTTTCTGTAATGACTCAAGAGTTAAATATTAGAAGCAAAAGGCTACAGTATTACAGAAAGAGTGTGTGCTGTATTTCTATTCAGAAGATGTGTTGCGATTTCCCTACATACATGGGGGCAAACTGTTGGTTAGAACGCACAACATGCAAGAGGGAGCAAAACAAGTTGTTACCAAGTGTTCAGAAAACTATTACATGTGATAACTGATAGCTGGAGTGAATAGCTCAGGGATGCAATAATGGGATGTAGAGACTTTCACCTTCAGATTAGTCAGCAAGAGCTTGATAAATTTAAGAATGGGATTACACAACATGGTTGCCTGCAATAGCAGGCAACTGAATGCAATGACCCATGAAGTCCTTTTTAGTTTTATGTCCCCAAGTGCCAGATTTTCAAAAGGCAATGGAGGTATTTGTTTTAGAAATGCCTGCTATTAAGTTAACATGAAGACTGTCATCCTCTTCTAGAGTGGTCAGACTTGGAGCACACTGAAAGAGTCAGATTAAAGTTTTTCATGGTTCCTGCCACAACTGTGGTTGCTGTAGGATTTAGAAGATTTGATTAAGATGAACTATCATGAAAAGGAGACTAAGCCTTTACCCATATGATAAGCCTTCTAATAGGAAGCGAATGTCAATCCTTGCAGCATGTCTCAACAATACTGTTAAAAACCAGAGGTGGCTATGTGATTCAGTGATCTCCATCAAAAATTGGCATTTTTTAACAGCTACAGACAGTGAAATTAAAATACCAAAGCTCTTGTTTCACTCAAGATAGAAACCAAGTGTAGTAACTGTGGAAAACTTTCACTCTAAAATGGAGACCACTGTAGCTTCTAACATAGTGAAAACGTGCATCCACAGCTACACCCACGCCTTTTATGTATCTCCCTCCCCGTCCACCACAGAGCCCTTAACGAGCCTGCCTCCTCTGTCATTTTATAAAATAACATTTGTGATTTACTAACAAAGTATTTCATAGCTATGGAAACAAAACACTAAATGAAGTTCCAAGAAGCCTTGGTTGGCTCTGAACTTCTTGCAGTCTTAACAGACTCTCCTCATTTGGCCCTACCAAATTCATGGTCCATTTTGGTGAATTTCTTGGTCATAGAATTTTAGAAATAATAAATTTAATGATTTCAGCCATTTAAATCTGAAATTTCACAGTGTTGTAACTGTAAGGATCCTGACCCCAAAAGGATTTGGGGGGGGGGAGGTCGCAAGATTATTGTGGGGGCGGTTGTGGTATTCCTACCCTTACTTCTGCACTGCTGCTGGCAGGGTGGACGCTGCCTTCAGAGCTGGGTGCCCAACCAACAGCCACCACTCTCCGGCCACCCAGCTCTGAAGGCAGTGCAGAACTAAGGGTGGCCATACTGCAATCCCCCCTAAAATAACCTTGCGACCCCACTGCAACTCCCTTTTGAGTCAAGAATCCCAATTTGAGAAACACTGGTCTCCCCTGTGACATCTGTATACTATAGGGTAAAAGCACACAAACACCAGATGTCACAGGGGGAGATCAGATTCCATGGTTCGGATGCATTTTTCATGGCCACGAATTTGGTAGGGCCCTACTCATCACTGCTGTTGTCCTCTTCAGTGAAGTCAAGGCTTAAAATAGGGAAGGGTGGGGAAAGGTGCACAGCTCCTTCAGTTAAAAAAAGGCTCCCAGTCTTCTACCTAACTTGGATGAGCAGAATCTCCCACACCTCCTCCTCAACTTGTGCAGGGAGCACTCCCCCTCCTGTTTCAATCTAGTTTAAAATATAACTGACTAATGTAACTGGTATTTGCCAGTGACTTTTTTGGATTATTGCACATCAAGGCAGCTCTACTGTATCACAATACCACTGGGTACTTCTAGTTCTCAATTGACTATCAAAGTGCAGAACTGCAAAATAAAAGATTTCACAGGTTCAGAAAAACAGCTGTGAAAAAGGCTCTTATAACCTTTCACTACAGAGATGCAAGGAGTAAAAACCTTTAACTTCAAGAAGACAGGAAGGAGTGACTATGTAGTTCCAACTCATCTTTATGATGATGCAAAATCCACTGGCTGTGACACTATTATTTAGAGAATGGTTTGGATTTCTTGTTTTAAAATCAACTCTCTTTACTAGTCTGCTCACAGCTTTAGTCTGAAGCACACTGAGCACAAGCTAATTTAGTGTATAGCACACATATGTAGTGTATGGGCCAATACAGTCATTAAAAACTCTTCCCTGATGAAAAGTTAGAGTAGAGGAACACTATAAATACATGTAGCATGACTAACAATTATCGTCCCTTTGTATTATATAACCAATCTTTGTATCACACACTGTTGTAAAAAGACAGTGCATACTCTGTAGAAATAAAGTATTTACTGCAGAATTCCTATTACGAAGGCCAGAGGAATATTCACAGAACTACATGCATCATCGGGGAAAAATTCAAACATTTTGAAGGGTTGTTTTTTTTTTTAAACTTGAGATAGTCAAGAGGCATACTTCCTTCCATAAAGGATTTTACAAATAGTAGCAGGAGGTATATTAAAAAACATCACTGCATACTTGGCTGAGCTTTGAAAGCTTCACTTGAGATACTGCTGTTGAAACACTCCCACCTTGCATTTGTCTATACTTACACATAACCAATTTGTTACCTCACAAATTTAGAGATGATCATATTGTACGGAAGTCTCCTAATTTCCTAGCATGGTAGCCTACTAAAATGTTGTTAAAAAAAGTTTCAATTATTGTTTCATAAAGCAATTAAAAAGAAAACACTGAAACTATTTAAGAATGCAAGATTTAAAAATAATGTTTTATTGCTTTTTATACTTACTGCCGTTACAGATATTTTTGTGGAACAGAGGAATGAAGCTGTGAAATTATTAAAAGGTGAGTATTAGGTCACAGTTTAAAATTAATCTACTTTAACATTTCATGATATTCTGATGTTGTAGGGAACCATAATTTTTCCTTGCAAATATTTTTCTAACACGTCCAAGGAAAATATTGTATCAAGAAACAAAACTGAACAGTTAACATATGGGACACTTCCTAGAGGAATGAATCATACCCACATACTATATACTGTTTCAGTAGATATAGCTTGCAGCACTGCTTTGCTGCTTTTAATCAATCATTCCCTTTCCAAGTCTAGCAATCATTAGACACTGCAGAAATTAAAGGGTGGGACTTCCAAAAGCACCTGAGGGTACGTCTACACTGCAATTAGATACCTGCAGCTGGCCCATGCCAGCTGACTCTGGCTTACAGGTCTCAGGCTTGGGTTGCAGCTCAAGCTCTGGAACTCTGAAGTAGGAAGGCCCAGAGCCTAGGCTGCAGCCTGTGCTTGAATGTCTACACTACAATTCAACAGTCCCTTAGCCCAAACCCAAGTCAGCTGGCATGGGCCAGTCATGGGTGTCTAATTGCAGTGTAGACAAACCCTGGGTGGCTAACTTGGTATCACAAGTAATTTAGGGTGGGATTTTCCAAAGTGCCTTAGATTTCAGTAATAAATAGGGAAAGGCTCAAAAAAAGTCATCTGTTCTCAAGTTTGTGTTAATTAGAAATGGAGAAGAATGGAAGTAAACTTTCATCACAGAGGTCCAAGAAATTGCAAAATTTAATCTACCGAATTCTTAGTACAAGGGTCAGCAACCTTGGGCACGCGCCCATCAGGGTAATCCACTGGCAGGCCGCACATTTTGTTTATGTTGACTGTCCACAGGCACGGCCCCACGCAGCTCCGAGTGGCCGCGTTATGCCGTTCCCGGCCAATAAGAGCTGCGGGAAGTGGTGGCCAGCACGTCCCCGCGGCCTGTGCCACTTTCCACAGCTCCCATTGGCCGGGAACGGCAAACTGAGGCCATTGGGAACTGTTCCTGCGGACAATCAATGTAAACAAATGTCTCGCAGTCCGCCAGCAGATTACCCTGATGGGCCACGTGCCAAAGGTTTCCAACACTGCCTTAGTAATACACTGCATTCCTTCAGCCCACTTCCTCTTTGCTTGCTCACCCCTTCCCTACATTGCATTTGGTACATTATGTTCCACTAATTCTGCAATTTTTATTTCCCAAACTTTGCCCTTATTAAAACCTACTGCCACAGAAAGAAATGGAAGCAGATTATTGTACCTGCAGCGACAGAAAAGTTTGTATAATAAATGGACGCATGGCAGCTATACTGAAGCTAAGCAAAAGAGGGAGAAATTTTCAGAAAACAACATTACTTAATTGTTAAAGTGCAGATACATGAAAAAATCCAAATCACTGTTAAGAGTTTGAGACAGTGTATGATATAGATTATGTCACTGCACTAAAAACAAAGTTTCTGATGTGCCTTAAACTGTAAAAAATAAAAACAAGCTTTTAGCCACAACTGCTATTCTCTCTTTCTTAGTGTCATGGTTTCTTTTCCCTATCTCTAGATCCATATTTCTAAACTTCTTTCAGCATATAAAATTAGTCGAGGTTCGAAGCCTAGAGACTCAAGTTTCTGGAATCCTATAAGAGGATGTTACAAGCTACAAGAGAATGTTAAAACTTTTGGTTCACACATTACAACTGCTTGGCATTGCTGAAAGAAAGGAGTATGTTAGCATATGAAGACGTAAGTAGACTCAACTTCTCAATACTTGTGAGAGCTGCTGCTTAGACTGATGCAAAGGAAGAGGTCTGGACGAATGAAGAGCCTTGACCAGTTATAAATTTAATTTGTCCAATTTTTTCTGCTCTGTTCATGTCTTTGTTCTAGAATAACTCACTTCAACTATAGCACAGGGTTTATGTGAATGGTGAAATACTCCATACTTGTGCATCCCATCTCATACTCTTTAGTTTATTATTATTTTAATTTTACATTGTAAAGAGATGAAGTTGACAATGGCATACTGTGATAAACAATGTCCTCAGGCAGTCCCTATTCTTACAGAGTTCTGTGGTGGTTGTGATGTGTAGTATAAGGTATGTTGGAACACCAGTGAAAAAAGGAGACAGCTAGAAGCAGTGGGGGATGGACATTTGGAACCGAAAGCAATCACCATATACCTTGCTGAACTATCCTCCCTTTCTTATAAGAAGGCAGCCCGCATATCCAGTTGAAGTGAAATAGGCTTTTGTTTACAATTAACGTTTAAGACCTAAGGACAGTATAAGTTTCTTTATTTTACCTAGTGACCATTTAAAATTTGACTCTGATCAGGAGAAACCTCATTTTTATTTCTCCTCCCCACTTGTGTCTGAATCACTAAACCATTTGATGAGTTGATCTGGCTTTGAATGCAGGCGGGGCATAACCCAGAGAGGGACAGGGAGTAGAAGCATGAACATCTATTGTTGCTTTCCAACAATTTCCCTATACCTGACAAGTGGAGCTGTACAAATACTGGAAAATAATAGCATTCTGATTTCCTCTGCTGAATTGCAGTAACTGATGCAAGAGCACTGAGGAAGGAAGTGGATGGGAAGCCCAGAGTACCCCATGGGAAAGGAAGCCTAGCTTTTATGAAAACATATTCCACAGTGTGCAAATTTCAGTATAGCAACAGGAAGAGCATCTAAAATACATTTACTGAGGGCTTGCATTCTCTTATGGAGTCCTGGATATTTAGTTAGGATTTAAAATTAGCTCTAAAATTAAGTGAAATTTACCTCTCACCCCCCAAGACTGAAAAAATAAATCCCAGTTTCAAAATAAAGAAACCTCACAAAATATATAAAAAGCAACCTATTCCAGTACATAATACTTTAATGGATTTGCCAATTGCTTGAAGGATGTGTCAGAGTAAGGCACAGAGTTATTCCTTGCCATTAGCATATTATCTCACACAGAGTTACTACATATTTAACAGGTCACCATATTTGTATTACTGCCGATGGTAAAGTAGACTTCTTGAATTATTTTTTATTCTAATTTGTCAAAACAAGTGCTTTCCTAATAAAATGGTTAAAAGGGTATTAAAAATTACATTCAGTAGGTTAGAAGAAAATAAGAAGGAACTTATTACATCAGGAACAAAAGAAATCCTAGTTGTGTTATAGGTACATTACCAGATAAGGATGCTAAAATTGTCAGTGACAGATATGGCAGAAGGGTTCAAAAATATTTTTGTTCTGTATGCAGAAACAAGTTGGAGGACATTCACATGATAATGAAATACTTTCTACTTAAACTGTAATTAGGATGTTTAAAAATGCTGAAGAACAATTGTGAATTTAAGTCTGCAGATAATTGGCACCTAAGGATTTTTAGAGGAATTGGCTGAGATGTTTGTGACGTTGATATTTAAAAAAATCCAGTGACCTGGATAAAAGCTAATATGCTACTATATATAAAAGGTAAATACGATAACCTGGGTAACTACAGGGTGCTTAGCTTGACCATGATCCAAGACAAAATCATAGAAAGGCCAATACAGGATGCCATCAATGAAGAATTAAAGCATGGCTGCATAATTATTTCCAGACAATATATTTTTATGAAAGATAAAATAATCAAGTTTGGCCTCTTTTTTTTTTTGAGAGGAGATTAAAGTTTGGTTGATAAAGGCATACGTTGACCATATGTAGATTTCTATAAGGTATTTCACTTGATCCCTCATGACTAATTAAAGATTAACACTATACAAAAACAATGCTCATATTAAATCTGTTACAAGCTGGCTAGCTAGCTAGCTAGCTAAAGAAATAACTGTAAATGAGTAAACAACATTCACTGAGGGCATTGTTAGTGAGGACCTATTGAAATACCCATCTGTTTTGGACTCAATGCTATTCCACATCTAAATCTTGTTTTCTTCCAGATCATTGATAATTGCCAATAAAATCCACAGATGATTAAAACTGGTGGACAAGGATAAGTCAGTTCTACACACTGAGTTGAAATGCATGGTAAGCTGGAGTCACTTGAACATGCATTAACTATGTTAAAATGTAAGGTCATACTTCTAGGAACCAAGAATGTAGGTCACACTTATAGGCCTGGGAGAGAGGGGACAAATACTATGAAATACAGAAAAGGACTTGCGGTCATAGTGGATAGCCAACAAAACATGAGCTCCAGTGCAATGCAATGGCCAAGAGGAAACACATCCCTTAGATGTACAAGAGGGAATATTGAGAAGTAAGGAGGTATTATTACCCCCATAGACGGTATTAGTAAGATTATTACTGGAATACTGTGTCCCGTTCTGTTATCCATGCTCTAAAAAGGATGTGGACAGATTGGAAAAAAGGTTCAGAAAACTACTACAAGAATGACTTGAGGTCTAGAAAACCTGCTTTACCAAGGAAGATGAAAAAAGCTTCATCTATGCAGTTTATCCAAGAGAAGATTAAGAGGTCATGGTCTATAAGTATCTACATAGAAGGGACAATTGTGAATTTGTCTAGCTCCGGCTCCCAACCACTGGTTCTTGTTATATCTTTAACACAGAGGGGAATTAACCACTGGAACAACTTATGTGGTGATGTGGCAGATTCTCCATCACTTGAAGTTTTTGGATCAAGACTTGATGTCCTTAAAAAGGATATACTCTATCTTAACCAGAAGTTATAGGATTCATGCAGGAATAACTAGGTGACATTCTACAGCATGTATTATGTAGAAAGAAGGTTAGACGAGTTGATCATAATTTTCCTTTCTGGCCTTAAGATCTTTGAAAATAGGTGGTTAATACGGAAAAAACTTTAGAGCTCAAAGATCCACAAGAGTTGCTGCTCTAAGAGTTCAAAAATCAGAGCAAATACTGACCAAATATATAAATACATTGCCCAAGAGGCCTCTTCTTCCTTAGAAATTTCAGAGAGAATTTGAGTCCATGAAATGTTTCTGATATAGAGTAGCATTAGCCCAAACTGAAATTTTTTAGGATTTTGCATATCGTGGCTATGCAGATATGGCTGCAGATAACAGCAGTTTTGTTCAGCTGTAAGTATTTCAGGAAATAGTGTTTCAACATTTAGGATTCCTCAGATTGTTAATACACTTACAGGCCAACTAAAAAAATACCACCACTCACTCAGCAAGGGCTGATTAAGAAATCCAAGAAGTAATAGAGCCAATAGTTGAGAATTTTCATGGTGCCTTTCTTCTACAGATCTCACTTGCCTGCAGGGAAAACTGTTGTTAAGTGACTTACCCCCAGTCATATATCAAGTCACTGGCAGAGCCACTGACATAGATTAGAACTCTGGTCTTTTGACTCTTCTCCCTATGCCGCATCCTTACTTAATCAGCACACCACCGGGCTGTTCCAAGCCCCCCTCCCGCCCCCAAATCTCCTTCCCAGCTGTTTTTGGGCTCCACACTCTGACTACCCCATAGGATAAGGACTGTTGACAGCTTGTATGGCTGCACATCCACTCCTAGAAGATTCTCTACCACAAAGAGCCTACAGTCCACCGAGATCCACTCACTTTTGTCAGCTGAAGCTGGTGAGTTTGAAACATGGTTTGTTCTTTTCATAATAGTAGGGAAAGTCAAGTTTCAGTTCAGCTGCCAATCTAAGAGTGAGATTAAAAGGGAAAGAGAGTGTAAAATAAAAAGGTACTTTACCTCCCCATGAAGTTGCTCCTGCTGGAGCAGTTGGAGCTGCTTGCCCAGTAGATGTGAAATCTGGCTGAAGATCTAGAAGATCACTGGATGGTTTGGAAGTGCTATTGGCAGTAGAGGGGAAGAGGGCGGGGGGGGGGGAAGGCGGAGAAAAAAACAAATCTGTAGTATTACAGGCATTTGTATAATTCTGCAAAGTAAAAGGTGTTCCAGGTTACACTGGAGTGTAAATGTTGTGAACAAGATTAGGCTGTCAAACCACTGTAAAGCAACTATTTTTCTGGATCACAACCTAATCCTCCAGAAGCTACTAAATGCCTTTAATACGCATTTAGCTCAATAAATGCTGAAGGTATTCAGCACCTGGAGAGAGGACACCATCGTTCCTAACCATGTATTTATATTACTGGACACTGGTACTGTTCTGTGTCTCTAGAGGACACAGTTGAACTGCAGTAATACTGTAGGACAAAGTACAATAGCGGAAATACTGCTGCAGAATTTCTAAAAAGAAAATCAAACCCCTTTTAGGACCAATAGGAATGGAACTCTGTTTTCAGTCACAGCAACTATCTTCCAAAATATTTCTATCCCTTAGGTCAGAAGGCCATCGACCTATGCACCAGGTACTGAACAGGCAACAGGGAGAAAGTTAATATCAAGGGCTCCTTTTAGAGCTATATCACAAACTAATCAATTTCAGTAAGTCACCCTTCAAAAAGGCTGAAGGGAAAAAGTTAGTTAATTTTGTTCAGCATGTCTATTTAGATGTGAAGATTAATATTTAAGGTTAACAAAGTAGAAATAAAAATCAATAAAGTTAGCACTTTTTCCATTAACATATATTTTAGTCAAACAGAACTTATGTTTGTTTATATGAAGTAGCAGTGCTTAATGGTTGTGATATTGCATACTGCCCAAAGTAGCTGTGCAACTAATTTCAGTTTTCTTGGAATTAGTCATAAATCTAGTGTTTGTACAGCTGTAATGCCATACCATTCCACAAACATACTATGCATCAGTGTTAAGTAAACTAAAAATTGTGAATGAGTCCAGTGACTAAAAACTGTAGAGCTGTAACTGGTATAACTCCAGAGATCTGGAATTTGTATAGCAGGCACAGCATTTCTCAAAACTATGCAACATGCTTAGTTTTTAAAATCCCCAATGTGAAATGGGAAAGGGTCTGTGAGCAACACATGAACACAGCTCACGATTAACATATTGCAGAACTAACCTGACTGGAGCTGCTGTAGATGAAGTTGCAAAGAGATCAACTGGTGGAGAGGTATCAATACTTTTTGCTGGGGTAGAATTAGGAGATGTAACAGTTGTGGCTGGAGAAGACTGGAGACAAATCATCAAAACATATCACTCAAAAAAGGTAGTGCCATCATCAATATATAAACTAGCATAGGCTTTCAAGTATACCTTACAAACTAATATTACCTCTAATACAAAAATGAAATTTTCTAGTGATTCAAAATTAATCTGGGGACAACACAAGGAAATCAAGTCTCCCTACAGAGTGCACTTCCTTTTCCTTCGAAGACTGAGCAAGACAAATATTCTTAAATAAGAAATGCTTTAATGGACTAGCAAATTTGAAAAACCACACAAGTACAGAACACTACTTAACTAATTGTGTGCTCTGTTTATGGGATCCTTTACTTGCATGGGGGATGTCTGGTCACTGGGTAAGCTTCTTAAACCCTGCCTTTCCAAACTTATCTGTTCTCTTGGAGATGCAAGTTATTCACCCTATGCATTTAGTTTCAGTACAATTCAGAAAAGAAAAAATGGTCAACTATAAAAAAAAAGATATTATGTGCCTTGTTTCTTTGTACTAGACATGCTTATACGTTTGTACATCACTACTTTCCACTACATACCCTCCAACCTGAGAAGCTTGATAAACCAGTTTAAAAGAAAATACTTTGAGCATTTCATGAACTGAAGTAAACAGACCCAAGATTACGATTTGTTAAAACAACTTATTACAGGCAACTATCTCTATAACAGTTAAAGATATTATTGGGAGATACCTACTCTTAGGTGCAACATCCAAACACTGTCTGTGGCTCTAATGGCTAAAGTTTGTAGTCTCAAATTTCTTTACCCTGACAGGGATCAACAGTTTGCCACCATCCACCTTTAAGAAGATTCCACATTAAGTCTTATGCTGGTGGCGGAGGTATTGGAGGTTATTTTTTCTATACAAATAGAGGGAAAGTCAATTTCTGTCCCATCCATCCTCCAACTTTTAAATGATTCTAGTTCCCCACCCACTAAAATATGTTAAACAGAAAACATAATTGTTGGCACTTTGTTTCTGTATTTCTTTTCTTGTCAAATCCTTTTTTGGTAAGAGGATTCTGTTTAAGATACTGTACTGTTCCACTATGAATCATTGCACAGCACCTCAAGTGCTTTGTCTGAGTGGAGATAGAGGGTAAAGGGAACAAGAATAATGAAGAGTTAACAATCAGAGTCAAATTAGTTAATGCGTAAAATGCTCTGAAGATGAGAAGTGCCAGTATCACCAATCAGGGAATCACATGGTAGTTCCCTGGGAAAGTAATATCTGGGGGGGAATAGCTAAACTGAGAAATTCTATCAAGAAAAATATTGGGAACATAAAAGCAAATAAAATATTATTGTATGTTCAGACAACAATTACAGACAAACAAGTTCCTCATTTGATGGTACTTTGGACAGATCAACACATCTCAAGGCTAGGAGTATGGGTGATGTTTAAGAATTTTGAAGTGAGACTGCCCATGGGAAGAGAGAGATATTACCCTTTCATAAGAGTATTAAAAGCAGAACTGCAAGAAAATATACAAGGGATTTGGGGTTATTTAGGAAGTGGATAAGTATATACTCATGGTAAAAACAGTAATCCAGTTTATGTGGCTGGAGAAGAAAATTAGGAATGAAGATACTATGCTTCCTCCTCGGGGGTAGAGAAATCAGGATGATCCAAGAACAAGCTTCCAAATGGTGAGAGAGGTTTAGATCAAATCCTACATAATGGATAACCCAAGAATGTGGGGGAGGGTACAATATACAGTGAGATCCATCTCAAAAATAGGTCAAGTTATGTGTAAAATGAAGTGTTGTCATCTCCAAAAAGTTGGATTCCCACAGAGCTGCTTTGCAGGATTTTATGGGCAATTTGAAAAGCTTTATATCAACAGCAGTTCCTTTTAAATATTTAAGCTATTACTGATGTAACACTATCTGGTATCAAAATATAACTAATGCTGTGAGAACAGGCCAAAAACTTAACTATAGCTTTGTTAACTTCTGTGATCATATAGCAGATTCTCCTATTACTAATGTACTGTCAGGAAAGCCCACCGTTCTCTGTTGTGCACCGCTACAAGAATTCACTTTTGAGGCAGCTGCCCTCATTTGACAGATTGCAAACATTAAGATATACCATGAAAGTAGGTTTAAAGACTGCTGCATTTATCAATTGTAACTACAACCACCTAGTCAGAGTAACAGAATCAAAGACTCAGGCCGCTCTTCAGTTCTTCACTCGGTAATTCACCTTGCAGAAGTCAGTCCAACTGTTAGCAGTGTAGGTACTTGAAAAGGACTAAAGATTTTTCCATCAGAATAATCTGGAATTACTGTCTGGGACACAGAGTCATGCATCCCCTTGACTAGGGCTTGTTATTGTATTCTGCAATCACAAGTAATGAAGACTTAACACAATAGTACATGGTTGTAACCCAATAGCCCCTTAATGCCAGCAGGCAAGGGAGTTACAGGAAAGTCCCAATTCCTGTATGTACATTCTGGTTCACCACAGAATGCCATGTGAAGTCTTAAATAAAAGCTGGAGTCACACTGGTTTTTAGTATCATTGTGAAATGTACCTACAGATACTTTGTAAGGAGTTACGCACATAAACAATGAAAATATGTTCTTGGAGTCTGTGTCAAGGTACGAGTCCTCAGCAGAGGCGGAGAAACAGTTTTTCTGGCAGACATATGATATTTATTCACCTCTCTTGGATGTACACTAAGCATTATAAGCTAAACTGGATGCTTATTTACAGATGAACGCATTGAAGAAATGTGAAGTCAACAAGGCAGCAGCACACAGGAAAAACTAATTCGGGGTGGGGTGTGTCCATAGTACAGAGTACAGACAGTGAACAAAAGGGATACAAGGGGAAGGCAAAAATGACACCCCCTTATCCTTCACCTATGAAGTAAGTGGCCAGTGCGTTTACATTCATGAAAACAGGATCTTGGATGAAGATGCTGCAAAAGTCTTTAGACAAGTTAACTTTTTAGTTACGTTTAATCTCTAGAAAGCATGTTACAATTTTGTTTTATACGTAACCATTTGTTTACAATATCCTTGACCATATTACTTGAACCTTTGGTAATAAACTTACCCTTGTTTTCACTATAAATATGTCTACAGTGCCATGACATTAAGCGAGGTACTGATCCTGAACTGAATCATAGAAGCTGGTGTATACACTGTTTCCTTGGGACAGCAAACCTGGTATTTCTGCCAGAGTTCGGTGGATCAAGGGCTGGACAATAACAGGGAATGCTTCAACCAGGGGGTGGGGGAGATCAGGAACTGGGGTGCACCTATTGGTAACCTGCAAGGCAAAGTATGGGCTGGCAATACCCAGAGGAGAGTGCTTGGGTGGTTAACAGGCTGGTGGTGTCAGTGAGCTGATATACAATTAAGCATAATCAAGTCTCTCTCACGCTGACGGCAGAGGGGTAACAAGGTGACTCAGTCCTGGGTACCCCAAGAATAGTCACAGTGATGCATCTGGACATTTCCATCTAGGTATTTTCACCTGTTATTGATGGATATTGGGTTGGAATGTGGATAGAGCTGCATGTCGTTCACTGCAGAGTCTGTTGGAAAACGAAGGCTTTTTGGGCCACAGCTTCAAGAATTTTAAGAATCATGTTTTCCAAACCAAGAGGCAAGGGTCCACCTAACAAAGAGAGGGAAGAGTATCTTCGCAGGCAGGCTTGCTAACCTAATGAAGAGGGCTTTAAACTAGGATCACTAGGGGACAGTGACCTAAGCCCCGAGGTAAGTGGGATACCAGGAGGAAACAAGGAGGAGGGTGCAACAGTGGGGGCCTCCTGATTCATACTGAGAAAGCAGGGCAATCGGCTAGTTATCATAGGTGCATGTACATGAATGCAAAAAGCCTGGGAAACAAGCAGGAAGAATTGGAAGTCCTGGCACAGTCAAAGAACTGTGATGTGATTGGAACAACAGAGACTTGGTGGGGTAGCTCACATGACTGGAGCACTGTCATGGATGGATATAAACTGTTTAGGAAGACAAGCAAGTGAGGAAAGGTGGAAGAGTTGCACTGTATGTAGGAGAGCAGTATGATTGCTCAGAGCTCCAGTTTGAGCATGCCTGGGGTGTAATCAGGAAGGCCAAAACACAACTGGAGTTGCAGCTAGCAAGGGATGTGAAGGGTAACAATAAGGGTTTCTACAGGTATGTTAGCAACAAGAAAATGGTCAGGGAAAGTGTGGGACCCTTACTGAATGGGGGAGGCAACCTAGTGACAGATGTGAAACAAGCTGAAGTACTCAATGCTTTTTTTGCCTCAGTCTTCACAGACAAGATCAGCTCCCACATTGTTGTCCAGGGCAACACAGCGTGGGGAGCAGGTGAGCAGTGGTAAAAGAACAGGTTAAGGACTATTTATAAAAGCTGGACATGCACAAGTCCATGGGTCCAGATCTAATGCATCTGAAGGTGCGAAGGGAATTGGCTGATGTGATTGCAGAGCCACTGGCCATTATCTTTGAAAACTTGTGGCAATTTGGGAGATCCCGGACGACTGGAAAAAGGCAAATATAGCGCCCACCTTTTAAAAAAGGGAAGAACCACCACCTGGGGAACTACAGACTGGTCAGTCTCACCTCAGTCCCTGGAAAAAAATCATGGAGCAGGCTCTCAAGGAAACCATTTTGAAGCACTTGGAGGAGAGGAAGGTGATCAGGAACAGTCAACATGGATTCACCAAGGGCAAGTCATGCCTGACCAACCGGATTGCCTTCTATGAAGAGATAACTGGCTCCGTGGATATGGGGAAAAACCAGTGGACATGATATATCTTGACTTTAGCAAAGCTTTTGATACGGTCTCCCACAGTTTTCTTGCCAGCAAGTTAAAAAAGTATGGATTAGATGAATGGACTATAAAGGTGGACAGAAAGATGGCTAGATTTTCAGGCTCAAAGGGTAGTGATCAACAGCTCTATGTCTAGTTGGCAGCTGGTATCAAGCAGAGTGCCTTAAGGGTCGGTCCTGGGGTGGTTTTGTTCAACATCTTTATTAATGATCTGGATGATGGGATGGATTGTACCCTCAGCAAGTTCGTGGATGACACTAAGCTGGGGGGTAGAAGTGGGCGGAAGAGGTAGATATGCTGGAGGGTAGGGATAGGGTCCAGAGCGACCTAGACAAATTGGAGGATTGGGCCAAAAGAAATCTGATGAGGTTCAACAAGGACAAGAATCCCATGCACTGCTACAGGTTGGGGACCAACTGGCTAAGCAGCAGTTTTGCAGAAAAGGACCTGGGGATTACAGTGGATGAGAAGCTGGATGAGAGTCAACAGTGTGTACTTGTTGCCAAGAAGGCTAACGGCATATGGGGCTGCATTAGTAGGAACATTGCCAGCAGATCGAGGGAAGTGATTATTCTCCTCTATTAGGCACTGGTGAGGCCACATCTGGAGTATTGCATCCAGTTTTGGGCCCCCACTACAGAAGGGATGTGGACAAATTGGAGAGAGTCCAGCGGAGGGCAACGGAAATGATTAGGGGGCTGGGGCACATGACTTATGAGGAGAGGCTGAGGAAACTGGGCTTGTTTAGTCTGCAGAAGAGTGAGGGGGGGGTTTGATAGCAGCCTTCAACTACCTGAAGGGGGGTTCCAAAGAGGATGGAGCTCGGATGTTCTCAGTGGTGGCAGATAACAGAATAAGGAGCAGTGGTCTCAAGTTGCAGTGTGGGAGGTCTAGGTTGGATATTAGGAAACACTATTTCACTAGGAGGGTGGTGAAGCATTGTAATGGGTTACCTAGGGAGGTGGTGGAATCTCCATCTTTAGAGGTTTTTAAGACCTGGAGTGACAAAGCCCTGGCTGGGATGATTTAGTTGGTGTTGGTCCTGCTTTGAGCAGGGGGTTGGACTAGATGACCTTGTGAGGTCTCTTCTAACCCTAATCTTCTATGATTTTCCTCAGACCAAGGAAGACAGGTATCTCCCCAAAGATATACAAGGGAAGTCTGGGAACACTGCCAAATAACAATCCTTTGATATTTTACTCTTAGTCCATATGTGGCAATATTTCAGGGAGTCACCACTTTTCAGAAGATCTAGGTGTGGCCAGACTTGCCTTGGGGCACAGTCTCTGGAGCAGCAGGGTTGTGAGAATGTGACCATATACATTGCAGCTGTCAGGTGTATGGAGCCTATCTCAGAGCCCTGCTCTGAGATTTTGGGCCTGAAGTCTGCCCTTGGAACACTTGCACAATGTCAGTACATGGAGGTGGTGTTGCCTAATGGACAGAGTTCTGGACTAGGAGTCAGAAGACTTGAGTTCTAGGCCTGGCTGAATATACTAGATTCATAGATATTTAGGTCAGAAGGCACCATTATGATCATCTAGTCTGACCTTCTGCACAACGCAACAGAATTTCACCCACCACTCCTGCGAAAAACCTCTCACTTATGTCTGAGCTATTAAAGTTCTCAAATTGTGGTTTAAAGACTTCAAGGAGCAGAGAATCCTCCAGCAAGTGACCCGTGCCCCATGCTGCAGAGGAAGGCGAAAAACCTCCAGGGCCTCTTCCAATCTGCCCTGGAGGAAAATTCTTTCCCAACCCCAAATATGGCGATCAGCTAACCCTGAGCATATGGGCAAGATTCACCAGCCAGATGCTACAGAAAATTCTTTCCTGGGTAACTCAGATCCCACCCCATCTAATATCCCATTACAGATAGCCAAGTCACTTTACCTCTTTGTGCCTAAGTTTCCCCATCTGTAAGATAGGGATGAGGATATTGACCTCCTTTGTAAAGCACTTTGAGATCTACAGATGAAAAGGCTATACAAGAGGTAGGTATTACTACTTCTATATTCCTTGGAAGAAGTAGGCATTAAAAGCTGTTGAAACACTTTGCACAACTGAAAATTCACAACAGCCACCTTACTCCTAGTGAGTTGACTATTTGATCCCCTGTCTTTGTGGAAGCCTTTAGTGCATACAAGTTTGATCTACAGAATGATTTCAGTGTATGAATGAATGACTTGAGTCATGCTTCCTGGGCACTGACAGACTGATGTCAAATATTTGCAGAGACCCTGTCCTCTGAGCTGACGTGACCAGGCCTCAGAGAGAGGCAGTGCCCATGTCCTTTAAGTTCATTTGGATAAGGCTGGATGCTGCTTGGTATTAGAATTTCTATAACAAAACGATGGAGACATTTGCGGGGGGAAAACAGTGATCTGAAAACAGCCAAATAGGGGATAGCAAATCAAATAGAGGAGAACTCAAAAGGGCAGTCTCCTCACAGTAAATATACCACCAGAGAAAAGGATTAGGGAAGAGAAATTGACATGCCAGAGTCAGCTTCTCACTGGGAAATGGGAAAGGCCAAGTTGAAGGTGTGGACTTCCGTTAGGCCTTCACATAGCACTTGATTGCCATTTCCTGGCAAGGCAGTTCAACATTCTTTCAAGTGCTATGAAGTATTCTCAGCCACCATAAATTAGCAGCTTAAAATTCAAGAGAAGGTCTCTAATCCCTTTTTTACAGTGGTTTAATTGTTTGTGCCCCTGCCCGCCCCCCCCTTTTTTTTTAAAAACTGACAGTAGGTTGCCTAGAGCTTGGGATGGGCAGAGGTATTTTTTGTTTTTTATAAAAGAAAAGCCACACAGACCCAAATAAAGAAGTTTTCTTAAGCACTTTTAACTCTAAGGGTAGTTTAAAAGCACATGCTGACTGAGCGCAATCAATCTTTAGTACATAAGTTATTAATATTTACCTTGCTCAAGGGAGAAGGAGCACCAGACCTAAGAAAAGAGAATGTAATGAAGATTTTCAAGTTAAGTACATTTTAGGAAAGCATGCTGAAGAAACATCAGAATAGTATTAAAATAGTTTTCCACATTCTCATTAAAAAATTATGTAACCATAATTACAAACAAACAAGTATGCTGGACTTGTCTAAAAGCCATTTCAAAATCAATACATGCTAGAATTTAACTCAAAGTCTGCCATTTTAGGAAATAAAGAGAAGCTTTAAGATGTGAAATACTAATGCCTATGTTTAGTACTGTTTGTGGCATTTGACATCCTAGGCCAAGTCTTACAGTCCAGACCAGATGTACTTTACACAAGAATGGTAAGTAAGGCAGCAACTTCATGGGGCCAAAGGCAGACGTGTAAAGCTGGGGATTATTGGGGTGAAGTGGTGGCCTGGCCTTACCTCTTTCCCAGCCATTCCCCCAGCCTGTAGTGGCTGGGAAGGGTTGGCATATGAATCACTGTGGAACAGGAAGACACTTCAGGGGGGTCAGATCTCTTATTTTTAAGCTCCCAGAAAGCTACAAAAGCCAAGATCAGCTATGCCTTAGCTCCTGTCAGTTATATCTGAAATATATAGCTCTATGGGAAGGTGGCATTTAAGGCATACATATCAGTGATTTAAGGATTAAAATTGTTACAGAGCTATTGTATTTAACATAAAAAAAACAAACATTAAAAACCCAGGAAATTCATATCTAAGATTATACTTAAAAGAAGCCCAAATATGTAAAGATATGGCAATGCATAGTTAGGACACCTATACTAAAATCTGCCCTGTGGTGACATCATGCAATAACCATACAGTTTTAATTAAGGCATTTTAATGTTTGTGGTCCTAGATTAAACTCAGGTAAAGACATATTTGAGCTTTTTCATACATTTTCCTACCTCATGCTGTCACTACTAGGCAGAGTTAAGCTGTGCATTTCCTGTGCATAGATAGTTTATTTATTATAAAAAGAGTAGAATCATAGAATATCAGGGTTGGAAGGGACCTCAGTAGGTCATCTAGTTCAACCCCCTGCTCAAAGCAGGACCCATCCCCAATTAAATCATCCCAGCCAGGGCTTTGTCAAGCCTGACCTTAAAAACTTCTAAGGAAGGAGATTCTACCACCTCCCTAGGTAACGCATTCCAGTGTTTCACGACCCTCCTAGTGAAAAAGTTTTTCCTAATATCCAACCTAAACTTCCCCCACTACAACTTGAGACCATTACTCCTTGTCCTGTCCTCTTCTACCACTGAGAATAGTCTAGAACCATCCTCTCTGGAACCACCTCTCAGGTAGTTGAAAGCAGCTATCAAGTCCCCCCTCATTCTTCTCTTCTGCAGACTAAACAATCCCAGTTCCCTCAGCCTCTACTCGTAAGTCATGTGTTCCAGACCCCTAATCATTTTTGTTGCCCTTCGCTGGACTCTCTCCAATTTATCCGCATCCTTCTTGTAGTGTGGGGCCCAAAACTGGGCACAGTACTCCAGATGAGGCCTCACCAACGTCGAATAGAGGGGGACGATCACGTCCCTCGATCTGCTCGCTATGCCCCTACTTATACATCCCAAATGCCATTGGCCTTCTTGGCAACAAGGGCACACTGCTGACTCATATCCAGCTTCTCGTCCACTGACACCCCTAGGTCCTTTTCCGTAGAACTGCTGCTGAGCCATTCGGTCCCTAGTTTGTAGCGGTGCATTGTCGTAATTGTAATTGTTTCACTGATTGCTGCTTTCATACCATGACATTAACTCTTTGTTCAGAGCTTCAGCTGGGTAAAAAAAACCTGTAGAAGAGCTCTGTGTAAGCTCGAGAGTGTGTGTCTTTCACCAACAAAAACTGGTCCAATAAAAAGATATTGCCTCATCCACTTGTCTCTTTAAATAGTTAAGAGTCAATTTTCTCACTTCTAGGCTAAGCTTTTTTTACTAATCTGATAGTCAATTTTTTGTACCCAGTTTAACCTCAGGGTACATACACAGTTGTAAAATTGACCAGATACTTTTTCATGTATTTAAATTTTGTGGTTAAGACAACTAGCTCTGAAATACACTATTAGATATTCCTCTTTGTGCAAGAGGAAGCAAATATTCCTTGATCAGTTGCAAATATCAGTGAACACAAATATATACAAAGCTCATGAAAAAACAACTTAATCATAGAAACTGACAAGATTTGATCAGTCAATCTCCTCAATAATATGAGCATTTAAATATGCATGCAAACAAGAATATATACAAACTTACCCTTCACTAAATTGCACAGCGAACAGACATACAGAAAGAGAAAGAATGCATAGGTTAAGTGCACTTTAACTTTTTTCTCAAAAAAAGAGAACAGTTAAGATAAATATCTAGATAAGAAGCTGCAAGACAATTAGACAAATCTGCCCAGCAAACAGAATTTTTATAAATATGAACAAAGAAAGCAAATAAAGTAATGGAGAAGAACCAACTTATTCTTCCTCAAAATGATCACTGTTCAAAAGCAATACAAGATAACTGGATTCCATTATGTTGCAGTGTATATACTTTTTTTTTTTTTGGTGAAATTAAGAACTCCATTCGGCAGCTCTTGTAAATAGAAAACATCTGAGAAGTCAATGATGCTAGTTAAACAACATGATTAGTCTGTTCTGAAAAGTGAATCATGAATGACGTAAGTGAGGGCTTCAATATTTATGTCTAATTAGTTGGTGTCAAAACAAAGCAGAATTACATTTGCATAGGTTATACTTGTTTCAGACAAACACAGGGAAATCTTAAAATAGCTGAAAAAGGCATTGCTTGTATGGTCATAATGATGCGAAAAAAAATGAAATCTCAAGCAGCGTTTAAAGTCAAATATGGGGAAGTAGACCCAGTACAAATTAGAGGAACAGCAAATACTGGGATGAGCACAGTGTCATGCTACTGTACTCCCAGTGGGCAAATGGAGTCGCACATCACCAGGCTTCTCCTACTTCCATGGAAGTTCCAGCAGAGATAACAGTGATACACAGACCACTTTCTCTCTTCAGCAGTCTTTCAGAGCTGCCACATTTAAGTTCTTTGCAGCAATCAACACAGCCTGAAGAATTAAAGATGGCTAGTATCCAAGTGTTGCTCTAGGAGAGAAGCGAGGTGGAACCAAGAGCCATCTCTTCTTTCAATAAGAAGCAAAGGGGAAGCTCTGGATTCTGGGTGGCCTCTCTGGCCTGGAGCGGCTTCCATTTTGCGCTTGATGAATTTTTAATCTAGTTCTACACATGTAATTGCATCATTTTACCTGTTCCCTGGTTTTTTCCCTTCCAACGTGTTTAGATGTTGTTCAAGGGTCTCCATAAGACTGCTGGGAGCCTAGAAAGTGAATGTAAAAAAAGGTGCACATTTTTTTCTTTAACCACACTAAATGATGGGAACCTTAAGGTTATCAGGGCAATTTAAATCTTCTGCTAGCTATATATAACCAGTTTGCATGCTCATGCTATAACCCTAAGTCCACTCCATTGTGTAAAGAAAAAAAATGTATTTTCATGCTGGAAATATCAAGACAAAAAAGCAATTATTTAAAAAAAGCCAATTTTGAAACATTTATTCTTTGCAGAGTTATAGCCATCTTTTTCTTTACTACACAGGTATTGAATCCTATGTACTTGATGTGCTCACCATGCTTGCAGCCAGATCATGTGTTTGACATTGACAACAGCACAGGCATCCACAGGTTAAGTGAAAGTTACAAAAAAAAAATCCACAGGTATTTATGTTCATATCAGTTGGGTGTGTTGTACACATTCAGTCTAAATTAGCTTTTAGCTAAAACACTGACAATTTTTCCCATTTGAGGCCAATTGTTAGAGTTGTATTTATCAGCTAGTATTTTCCACTAAAGGAAAAAAGTGTAAATTTAAAAGTGGTCCAGATTAATTATAAAAAGCTATGCTTAGAATCTGAACACTTTCCAGTTAATAGCATGAAATACCTACATAGTCTGCTTTAAAAACACCCCCCCCCAAAAAAAAACCCACTTATGAATATATAGGACAGGTAACCAAGATTCAGGGACCAGAAGAAAATCAATTCAAAAATTCCAATTTCAGATATTTTATAGAATGAAATAAATCTCAATCTAATGAAGTTTATCTAATACTTCACTCATTTTTCTTAAAATGCAAGATCCTCAGGTGTTTTGAGACTTTAAATAACCAGAGTTTATAGCCAAGTAAAATACCCAGGCATGCTGCTGCTGTTACCATTGTGGATAAAAAGGAAAAAAAGCAAGAACAAGTTTCAGTGTCCTTAGCTACTGCAGAATAAAAATAGTGCCTAGAGAAGTAGATTTCCATAAGCCCAGTGAGTGAACAGGAAGCCTTTGAGAGCTACAACAGTAAATAACAGCAATATTTTATCAGGGTTACCAGTTTATCAATGATACATTCTTTAAAAGGGGAATTTTCATTATCAGTGATTTTCAGATCAACAGAACTCTTGTCAGCAATACCTAAGATTTGTCATAAATAACTTCTTTAATATCTCAGTATAAATACGTGCATCGAAAATTTAAAAAAAAAAATCTGTCCTGCTTGAAGTCAGTGCTATTATTTCCAGTATGCACATACGCAGTTACTGAAGACTATTTCAAGTGCCAAACTAAAGTCAACTTTGTAAGATACAACTACCACCGGTACCAATGTGAAATTAATACATTTTATTAGGCAAGAAATTTGACGTACAGTAGCACTGCATAGTAGAATCCTCTTGCAGCCAAGTCTTTATTAAAACTATTCACTATGCAATTTTAGTATTCCAGTGTACATGTATTTGACATTAGGATTTCTTGACAGACTTACACTGAAGAACCTCAACACAAGATATTGGAAACAGTACATTTAGTTTCACAACTTAATTTTTTCATGAAAAAGTAACAGAGGTGAGAGGGGAAGGGGCTAACATTCAAACATGGCCAAGTTGTGCAACACTCCAAGCCGTCTTAATGATTTGAAAAGTTCTGTATCTATTTACATACCCTAACATTTGAAATAACTCATACTAGTTAAATATGAAGCTTAATGGCATGCAGCTGGCAACATTTGCTATTAAAAAGTTTTTATGACACATTATGGGGATTATCTCTGGCACAGATGACTAGGCACAGAAGATGGCTCTAAAGTTAGCAAGTCAGCCTAATCTTCTATTCAGTTTGGTGGTGGCTGCCACGAGCCTGTTCTCTCCACTACAGGCATAACTGATCTATTTTGTCTGGCTACTAAAATTAAAAATCCCTCACATTTTCTAGCAACTAAGACTCCCACATCAACTTTCAACTCCCTGAAGCTGAACCAGAAAGACTAAAATGTATATGAAGCAAAAATCCAACAAGAGAGACATGGTTGGGAAATAACAAACAGAAGTATTTATGAAAAGTTAAAACCCACTATATTTCCCTTCTTTGAGGCTGCAAAGCATCAAACCTAGATGCCAAGTTGAGAGAGTAGCACTGTGTACATGTAAATCTTCTACATAGGACATTTTGGGAGAAAATTATTTTCACCACTAAGGAATGCCACTAAAACAATTATAGACCTAGTGGACAGAGCCTTAAAAATACATAGGTAATGTCACCTTACATAAAAATATAAGTGGTATTTCAATTAGAGCTGCGGAAATAACTGCTTCTTTTGTTCAGCAGCTGAACAAAAAATTTAAAAAATTTCAGATAGACCCCCACATGATTTGTATTTGGCAAACAAAAAAAAGTCAAAAATTTCACTTGAGGTCAAATGAAGGATTTAATTTGACATGAAACAAAAACATTTTTTAAAAGGCTAACCTCCAAACCAAAATTGCAGTAAAACTGGAAACAAACAAATAAATAAATAAAAAGATTTTATTTCAAACATGTACCCCTGGTTGAGAACCACTGTGCTAGGGGACTGATTATCTGCATCTAGTGGAATTTAGACACTGCTTTTGGAACATTTGTTGTCAAAATGCAAGTCTCTCTGGTGACGCCTTTGGTACCAACCTGAGGTTTCCTGCCCAGACCTGACTTTGCCTAGATGCAAGTTTCTTCAGTGCCTCAGAATTGTTTGCTCCTGCCATGCCACACAGACTAGATAGGAGCTAGTACCTGATTTTTCGGTGACTGTTTATTTGACTTGGGCATCTTTGGAGCCAGATACTGATCCAAGATCGCTCAGGTACCCTGACTTAAGGGCTCACATTAAGAAATACTGGCACCATCTGTGCTTAGTGAGTCAGGGTCTGAGATATAAACATGACACGCTGCCCTTTTAGTACTGGTTCGGAATGTTCTGTGACAGAAGCTACTCATTCAATCCAATGGGCACTGGTTTCCTGAAGGCTGCAGAAGCTTAGCAGCACAGTAAGGGCAAATATGTAGAAGTACTCCAAGAATTAATTTCAGTGTAACAATTTCTGGGTGCTTCCTGTGATCTTAGTAACAGCCATAGCCCAAGTTAAAACCTTAGTCTAAAGATTTAATAATCCACTTTGACAAAGTGTGGAAGTGTCTAATATCTTATCAATATCATGCAAGACTGTTTCTCTGTTCAATTTTGTATAGCTGCATGATAGTGCATAGAGTTAAATCAAAGGGGAGTATAAATGGGTTAAAGAACTGAGGAGGAAAGAAAGATAAGAGCTTCTGGTAAACACCTTTAAAGCAGCTAACAAAAAATAATGGTGCCATCAGACATACCAGAGATCAAAAAGGCTGAGACCCCCAAAATAAGAGACTTTAGAAGGTGGTCCTGGCAGAAAGGAAGAGGGAGAAGTGGTCAGCATGCTAGGAGGCTGATACAAACTAGAGGAGAGGTAAGAGCTGTATGCAAGCAGCCTCTCTCTAAACAGGGCCTAAGTAAGGTGACCAGATAACAACTGTGAAAAAACCAGGACTAGAGGGGGCAGGGGGCAGGAAAATAGGTGTCTATATAAGAAAAAGTTCGAAAAATGGGACTGTCCCTATAAAAACAGGACATCTGGTCACCCTAGGCCTAAGAATCTAGGCCAGGAGCAGCTAAGCTAAAAGCAGTGTAAGATTCATGTGGTCAGGCCTCTTATTTGTACCCCATGTCCCAAACTGCTTTATTCCTACTGGTAATATTGAACAATACTGCTTGAGAAAACTGTGTGGTCCCTGTGAACTAACTACTAGTCACAGCTCTGGGAGAGAACTCAACAGCAGGATTCAGATCCCAGTTGGGCCTGCTGAAGTAATCATAGTTGGTATTCAAGGGGTTGTAACAAGTCCTGATCTAAAAAAGTGGGAAAATTACAGAATTCTACCCTAGAAGAGAAAGATCTGAGGCCTGACATCTATGGGAGTGCACGCAGACCCCAAGAAGGGCCAGTAGTGCAGCAGCTACCCTGGAAGCTGTGACACCACAAAGGTATTACTTTGTAAAAAAGAAAACTTGAAACATTTAATGTAATACAATTTTTGCTTCTAACAGGCTAAAATAGAAATTGAATTATTTGAAAAGTAAATTTGTTGTAAATGCAGTATTTTAGATTATATAAAAACCTCAAGAATTCCTTGGGCTTCAGTTATTTTTCCTCAACTCAAGCCAAAACGTTAAATGCAAACTTTTATTTAGCTTTATTTCAATTCTGAGCTTTAAGACACTAGGGATATTTTCCAATCAGAAGAAACAATTTATGGAATATAGTAGGGAACCAAGTATTTAGATGCTTTTAATATATATTTATAAGCAGTGAACATATTCTATTAAAATTCATTAGGTTTTTATACAATTGCTCTCCAGTTTGATTAAGAGCTTTTAGTTTCTGTGCCATTTTGCAGGCATTGAGATATGCAAGAGGTTATAATTTGATTTGAATACACTGTTCTGCATTCACTAATGAAAATGTTCATACTACTGTGCATTAAGGCAAACATTAAATTAACCAAGATGGTTATGGTTCTTGTTAAAAACAGGAATGCCACATTAATACTTGTAGTTGCCGTAAGTAAGGAGTTGGATCCATGTTTGAGTATCATGGAATGCCTCTAGTTTTAGCTCCTTACCACGTTTTAAAGTTTAAGATACTCTTATTTGGTCATATTATGGCAACTTCTTTATATCTATGGACCAAGACACTCTGCCAGAGGTGAAATTATGAACTAGGTCAAAGCACGAATTCGGTGCGATGACACCTTTGTCCATTTTTTAAATGCAGTACTCACACTCCTTGTGGGATAAATCTGCATGTCTACAAGGGAGAACAGATAGGCAGTCTTTTCATTATTTAGTTACAAACTGTAAGACAATAGTCCCAGAAAATGAAACTGGTCTTTAGGGATTAAACGACCAGCAGAGATCAATCTGCCAAAAATGGTTGAAAATTTGCAAATTCCTCCCTTTTGCATTTGAGAAGGGTTTCAAGAAATGTACATATAAGTGTACATGCCAATTATCTGACTTTTCCTCATACAGTTTTAGCTTACTGTGTCTTTCCGTATTGCATCAGTTTATACAAAACTTAGAAACTTACTTGTGTGAGATCAGGAATGTCTCCTTTGTCAATTCCAACTTGCTGTGGATTTAAAAAAAAAAAAAAAATGAGAAACCAGCAGTGCTCATATGCTACAACTGCAGAAAGTATTCAAATTGACTAAACTGTGGCATATTTTCTCTTCAACTAACTTCTTATGCTTTACATCTAAAAATCATTAAGTTATGAAGTTTGTAACTTATATACAGATTTTTCTCCCCACAAGCTACTCCCTCACCCTTCCAAACACCTTGAAAATGCTGCAATGCTCCCTTGTAGGGAGCAAAAAAAGTTTCTTTAGAAACAACTCCCCCCCCACCGACCCGCTAAACACACCTCAATTCTCACTCAGGTCTTGCACTCCCTAGCACATACAAGCAGAACTTTCCAGCTCTAATGCATTTGGTCTGAAAAGGCAGCAGCAGTGAGCTCAAGAAAGCATTATCCAGAACTCAGAACTCTTTTTGAACTTCCAGTTAATCCTCTCTCAATCAGTGAAAGAACCCCTGCAGGAACAGCACCTCTTCACCCTTCAACCTGGGTCCCTTTTGTTTATGCCCCTTTCAGCTCTTTGGAAAACTAAAATACCAATCTCTGCTAGCACCCTTAGTCCATTTGCGCTGTGGCCCAGACTTTCTATTTTTCTGTCCCAATTTTTTAAGTCTCAGCTCATTGCCTTGAGACTTTCGCTCCAATTTAGAGTTTTCAACTCCAAAGTCACTTGCTTGATTTTAGAATGTAATCTGCTTCTTATCCATCACGAAGAAAGGAAGATTATAAATCTAAGCAGTCTCCATGGAGCAGGAGGATATTATGAATTGGCACACTTGCTGCATATTCTACTTGAGCTAGGAATGTTGTACAAGAGTGTCAAATCTACCTTCAGGTGTCACGCTGACAACCAGATCTTCATGAAGATCACTTGTGGTCCCCAAAACTGCCACCCTCTTCAAGGTTACATTTAAGTCAGGGAATGTCCATTGGCACAGGTGGTGGTTCTAATCATGAATGGAATGCTACAAGCTATGGTTAGTTTTCGTATCTTGTGCTTTAACCCACTACTGACCAAGAACTTTAGAACCTGGATTTAATCGGCACTGCTTGAGCTATGAATAGTACGCAGTGTATCAAACGTCTGAAAATAGAAGTCATATTTTTATGTATGTGCTTTTTAGTCTGATACGGAGAAATTATAGCTTATCCTTCAGCAGTTTGTCACTTAAGATTTTTCATGATAATACTGGAGGTTACTTACCTCTGCAACTTTAAGAAATTCAGATACTCTGGTCATTCTAGTCAGAAACCGTTTGTAAATTTCAAGAGCATCTTTACACTGTCCCTTTTTCATTTCAAAAAATTTCTCTGGAAGAAAAATATAAAAGTGAACAACCATTTTCTTTTTAGCAGTATGTCAGTCACTAGAACTACATTTATGGTAGATCTGCACTCATCTGCAATCTTATTTACAGAAAAATGATACTTCAATAATTTAATTGTTAAGTGGTGTATTGATTGGTCCTATTAAGGGCTCTTTCCCTCCTCCTCCATTAGCTAAAATGCAACATTATCTTAAGCTACAACTACAGGACACAACTGAAGTAAATTTAACTGGTGCACGTGGTTAATTTCATTTACCTCTACATATTTGTGAAACTAATTCAGAAGTTCTTCTAGTCATTAGTAAAAGTTATCAAGGATCTTACGTGACCAGCAGCTAAAAAAAAAATCTTAAATTTTTCATAATTTCCATTATGAAAATCTTTGTGATCCAAGTTTTTAAAGCTGTCAGAAAACCAGTTTTAGAAATATTTAAACAAAGACAGTGAGTACATTTATGTTTGCGTACCTATCACTAATTTGAAAATAAGCTGAAAGTAGTTTAAGTTCAAGGAACTTTTTTTTTCCTTCTTCCCTAATACCAAATAAGGTTCACAGAACTCTGAAACAGTTCTCATTTTCCCATTTTTCAAATTCACAACCATTACCATAAAACAGGGTCGATGTGGGTTTTTCAACCCTGAGCACTCGAAGAGGCATCATAAAAAACCCATGAAGGTTTATGAAATAGAATACAAGAACAAACACTTCATAAGCACAATCTATTCCACAAACAGGCACATTTTATCCAATCATAAAAATCTTGCAATTCCTTAAGTACCGCCCCCCTCCAAAAAAAAAAAAAAAAAAAAAAAAAAAAAAAAGACCTGACACCCAAACACCCAGGCTTTCAGTCCAAATTAGTCCTTCCACAAACAGTTGTCAATTTCTTCACTTTTGCAACGGTCAGAAGCAGCAACAGTAAGGTCCAGCTTCTCAGTTCTTCCCTAGAACCAGCAAAGGAGCACATGCCTGAACACACACACCACTCCCACGGAGAGGTTTGGGGGAAGTAAAGTTTGTTCCCGCTCCACACAGGAGTCCCGCTAAGGAGGCAGTTTGATCCCAGCCAAACAGAAGAAACTATTCTACTGGTAAGCACCCTCTTGCAGGGCCTGGAGAATATCATGCACACATACCCCCTCTACCCCAATGCAGTTTATTAGGCCATATTATTGCATGTGACAGGAAGGGCAGTTTCCCCATGAACAAAAAACCCACTACACAAAATTGATGAGAATGTTCCATGGCTAGCTAACGGCTGTAGTTACTGTACGTGCACTATCTGTCTCCTGACCGTCCCCTTGTGACTGGCATGGCTCAGACACCCTGCCTCAGTTTCCCCTCTTTCAGGTTCCATAATGAACTCCAAACACAAAAGGCTTTCATGAACCCACACATCAGCCACTCTTTTTGGGGTCTGATTTCATTAGCACAATGTTCAAAATTAACACAGAAAATCTCCCACATCAGCCTTAAACTGGATAGCCCTTCCTCCCTGAAGTACAGTCTCCTCCTGCTCTCAGAGCAGCTGAAGAAGATACAAGGCCTGACCTGCCTTCTTTGTCTTCTCCCTAGCAATAAAACACAACTTCCAGCCAGGGCTTCATACCCAGCCACAACCCCCTGGGCTTCCAGCCTAGAATCTCTCTTCCTCAGGGACCATGGCAGCAGACTCCTTTCCTGCAGCAACACTCTGCAGTCTACAGGCCCCCTTTTTCTACACCACCTCAACCTGGTTTCGTCACATGACTTAATCCATCCTCCCCCCACCTGGGGAAGCATATCAGTTTTGTCACAGGTGGACCAAGACCTATCTCCCTTTAAAGGGGCCAGCCACCCTCTGACAGTGACAGTTACTGTTCTAAGCAACAGTAGGTACAGTTTTCAGACAGACAGTCGTCATTTCCAAGTTAGAGGCTCTCTAAATTTGTTTAGAATTTCAAAGAAAACTCCATCACAAACAAGGAGTGGGGAAAAATCAAGACATTTTAGTTCATGACGTATAAAATATCAGCTCTGTTTTATAAAAAATATCTACAATTTATCAGCTTTGAGTTGCCTATTCTGAGAAAATTGATGACTTGAAAGTAATAAAAGGAAACTAGAATCTCTCTCCAGTTCAGTAGTTGAAACTCATCCCAACTGGACAGTTACTAACAGTCACAGTATGTGAACCCTCTAATTTCCTGGTGAGCTTGTCCCCATCACAAGATATAACATAATTGAAACCAAGTATCACCATCCTTGTGGGCAGTTAAAGCTATAAAGCCAAGGAAAAGGTCAGCAAGGGGTCAGAATTACAAATTCAGCCCTAGAGATTGTTAACCCAGAAGAGAAAGCAACACACTGGTTGAGTGTAGAGCCTGCACCCTGTCACATGTGGCTGTCCTGTTGATAAGAATGTCTCTGAACGTCAATCCTACTTTTTAAGAGTAGGATTTATTTTTAACTGATAAGAGACAAAGTCTCAGTATGCATTTATGAGATTCAAGTAACTACAATACCCAGATACCTTGCCAAATACTTAATGCAAGTCAGCTAAAGTCTATATCATAACTTTGTATAGTAATGGTTAGGAGTACATAATTTATGAAGTTCTGTACTAATAAGTAAAGGCTAAAATAATCAGCGATGAAGGTTAACATATCCCAGCCCCACCCCAAGTCTCCTCATTTAAAATTCCAGTTTTTGCTCTATTTTCTTGGTATTTTAGAAGGCAAGGGGTTTATAATTGAATAATAAATGAGCAAGACAAAAAGGGTATTTTTACACTTGGAAAAAATACTAGTGTGTCAAGAGTGTCAATTTTTTTTTTATACTAAAACAATTAAGTGTTTGCAAGAATTCTATTTTTTTCTGCTTCTTGAAGTCATATTTCCAAATTCCATTGCTATCCAACTCTTTTATAGCTTGTCTAGTTGAGTAACTGCTGTAGAAAACCTGCATGTCCGATTGAGATAAAAACAAACCAAAAAACAGACTACCAAAAAAGTCACATCACATCTTTTATTTGGCGAGAGTATTTAAAGTTGCCTCAGAGAAACTTAATTTCTACTTAAGTCTACTACTTTACAATAAAATTTCATCAGCCTACTTACCTAGTAAGTTAATAACTCCATCATTGTAACATGCAAAAAGCTTGATAAGATCTTTAAAGAGAAGCATAAATGCAGCATTTATGACGCCATTTGTCAATTCATTTGGATGAACCTACACACAAATAGAACTCCATTCAGGTACATTTAATTGATCTGTAAAATGCTTAACATTTTGGCTTTCAGCAGCAGATACATATTAAGTTAAGAGAACAGGAGTACTTGTGGCACCTTAGAGACTAACAAATATATTAGAGCATAAGCTTTCATGGGCTACAGCCCACTTGATCGGATGCATAGAATGGAACATATAGAAAGAAGATTTTTTATTATATATATACACACACACACACACACACACACACGTATACACAGATAAGTTGGAAGTTGCCATACAAATTGTGAGGCTTAGGCTAATTAGTTAAGATGAGCTATCATCAGCAGGAGAAAAAAAAAACTGTTGTAGTGATAATCAAGATGGCCCATTTAGACAGTTGACAAGAAGGTGTGAGGATATTTAACTTAGGGAAATAGATTCAATATTAAGTTAATACAGTATTCAATTATATAGATTTAGATGTATTTGAATTCTGAGGATATTCTGCTAAGTCAATTTTATCCAAGTGAAGGGAAAGGGGTCAGTTCTGTTCCATCATTTGGTGCTCAAGTGGCACATGCTTGCTATCACTTAACAATCCTGCGGAAGATTCCTACAAAGGTGATCTGGAAGACCCATATTATGAATGAAAAATCCAATTGATTATTCATTCTGGCTTCACACGGACAGAAAGTGCCAGTTTTTTCAAGGATCATGCTAGATTTTTCCATATTCTGTTACCAATATGCACCAAACTACACATTTGATATTGTAATATTCTTGAGAATCATGAAGCTTTTAAACCGACCAAGAGAGCTAATGTATTAATAAAAAATATACAAGCCTGAGTTATTGCTACAGTAAGAACCCTGGTACATTTAGGTTGAGAAACAACAGCTACCGCCATCTTCTCCTCTGCTCTGCTTCCTCTATCACTGCCGCTCCTAATGGGGAAACACTACATATCCCCACCCACTGCTACATGCAGTCAGAAAGAACTCCAGAGTTCCTTCTTCTTCCTTCCTTTTATTATTCCATTTTTCCCTTTCCTGCCCTCCCCACCAGTGTCAACCAGAGTGGATAAAAAACCAAAAACATGTTTTTTTTAAAATGAAGAGTTGTTTACTTTTTTAAAAGTTGACTTCATTATTTTATATCATATTAAGGTGCTAAAGTAGATTTTTTTGCTTATTCTTTAATGTCCTAATTTTAGTAGAATTTCAGATTTTTCATAAGTTTATTCTAGGGAGTTTCATACTTACTTAAAGTGGTCATCTATGGAGAGAGAGCCCAGTCCAGAGACCAGACTATGGAGAGAGAGACCAGTCCTTCTTGTGAGAAGGGCACAAAGTTCAATAAATAGCCCATACTATACAATGTTTGCAACCAGTGCCCTTCCTATATAATGCATTTCCACAAGTCAAAACTGTTCATCACTATTTGCAGTTAAAAGCAGAAGTCCCACTGGTTTCAAAGTGCATGTCGACACTGAAGCTGGAGGTGTAATTTCCAGTTCAGACAGATGTACCTGAGCTAGCTTTGATTAAGCTAGTGCACTAAAACCACACAGGCAGCTGGTCCATCCCACCATTAGTGCAGCTCTGGACATGCTGCTATTTTGAGCACACTAGCTTGATCAAAGCTAGCACTGGTATGTCTACCTGAGCTGGAAATTACACATCCAACTCCAGTGTAGATATAGACACCTACGCGATTTAGGTGCCCAAGGGGTTTAGAAGCTTAATTTTAGATTTCCACTTTTGAAAACTTTGGCCTATGTTGCATATAGGAGTTCACAATACTGTGTCAATGCACTGAAAGTGTGAATAAATTTTTCAGTGTTAACATGGAAACCATTTTATTTTAAGGTTTCAGAGTAGCAGCCATGTTAGTCTGTATTAGCAAAAAGAAAAGGAGTACTTGTGGCACCTTAGAGACTAACCAATTTATTTGAGCATAAGCTTTTGTGAGCTACAGCTCACGTCATCGGATGCATTCAGTGGAAAATACAGTGGGGAGATTTATATACATAGAGAATGTAAAACAATGGGTGTTACCATACACACTGTAACAAGAGAGTGATCTATTACCAGCAGGAGAGCGGGGGGGGGGGGGGGGGGGGGCCAGGGGACTTTTATAAAAAAAATTTATTTTAAGTGACAAAGATTTCATGCCACTAAGAAAAGTTTTCAATAAAAACATTTTAGCCACTGATGTTGTAAACACTTATGCACATGCCTAACTAAGTGCGCAAGCAGTCACACTGAAGACAATGGGGCTATTCTGGTGAGTGAAGTTATTTACCTGCTTAAGAAACCCTTCCAGCAGTGGCATAAATAAAAAATGAAGCTAGCATTTATAATTTAGTTCACTAGAAAGTTTTAAATCTGAAATTACAATAGCATAAGTTTCCAGTTTAGTTTTACAAAGCCTCCATCCGATTTAAAAAAATAAACAGACAAAAATCTTATGATTTATGTTTGCTCCACCCTGGTCTTAACTGTGATTTGAAGCAGTGTTTTCCCCTCTTATTCTTTCATCTTTCTTCTGCTGCTCTCAATTACTCTCCTTCCCATTCTTTCCTTATGTCCTCTCCTTTATATGTAAAAGGAAATTCCCAAGGTCAAGTTTAAAAAAACAAAACGAAACAGAAACTTGAGCATCAACTCTTCTACTCCCAATCTCTCCTCCTGCCTCATCCCGTCTACTCCTTCATTCCCCTGTCCACAGCCCACTTTCATTATATCCTCTTTACTATTATCTACTTTGCATTGTCCACAAAACCTATATTCATTTACTCTGAAAACAAAAAAACATTAAAAAGGAACACTGTACTTCAGCCACCCCTTGAAATGCAACAAATTAAAGGAAAAGTATGCTGTGCCCTATTACAGTAAAAAGTGTTAAGTCTCATTAATCTCAGCTGCTACTAGGGTAAAGCAATAAATTTAGGTAACTTTAAAAAAATGTATGAAGTAATGTTTATACTTTTGTTTTGAATTTAAAATTCTGAATACATACATCAAATTCAAGTAGTGCATCAATTTGTTCCTGTAATATTGGCATGCTCTTCAACAGCTTTTCTGGAATCATTGTTCTCATTACACCATCAGCTCTGCAAGACAGAAGAACATAAGTTAAGAAACAAGTTTGATTAAAGATCAGTCACTCATTAACTAGAGGGTCTGAAGTACAATAGGGTGGTGGTTTAGGAAAGTTTCAAACACAACACAGCATCTCAAATACATTTTTGTTGCCATCTAGGTAACCTGTTTATTTCAGTGAATCATATAAAATGTAAAATTGAAGTTAAATCTTAGTAAGTGTTGGAGAGGTCCACTTTTTTCATAGGTTCCATTGTTTGCTAAGTATCTAATTTGTAGTCTATTACTACTAAAAAAAGTGACAGGTAGAGTATTCATGGAAAAATACAGTGCAGCGTATCGTGTCAGACACAAAGGTACAATGTTGTACTCAAATGTTCTCCCACTATAGCATCCACAAGGGCAGTTAGCTACCTGTAATTCTGCTCATCTTCAAATATCTTTTGAATCGATTCCATCATTCCTACCCTTTGGTCACCACACTCTGGCACAGAGACTGGAATTCCCCTAGTTTGTATGGTGCCTACCACAGTAGGGTCCTGTTGCTTGGCACTATGGTACTACAAATAGTTCTCAGATAGTCCCTTTGAGACAACACTAGTTCAGTCTGATAGTGAGACCAATTTCTAGAGCCTCAGCAATCCTGTAGAGAAAATGCAGTTTCACTTTCTTGATAAAAAGGAAGCTCTTTGCTTTCTATGTTTTGAGTCCCCATGGAAACAGTCACTTGAAAAAAAAAAAAAAGACAAGGAGTACTTGTGGCACCTTAGAGACTAACCAATTTATTTGAGCATAAGCTTTCGTGAGCTACAGCTCACTTCATCGGATGTATTCAGTGGATGCATTCGATGAAGTGAGCTGTAGCTCACGAAAGCTTATGCTCAAATAAATTGGTTAGTCTCCAAGGTGCCACATGTCCTCCTTGTCTTTTTGCAAATACAGACTAACAGCTGCTACTCTGAAACTTGAAAAACAAAAGTTACCTTCAATACCTCTGAGGGGAGATGGGTGCACAAAACAGGAATACAAACAAACAGTACCTTCAGAGAAGCTGAATTACAGGAGTAGAACTCTTCTCTAAAGCTAACTTGTTGAGCAGATTTCTACTTGTGGAGACTAAGAACTTTGAAGTAAGCCTCCATAAACTTACAGATTCTACTGTTATGGAGGACCAAAGACAAACACAAAACTGACCTTTTTATATATGACCAGGAAGACTGTATTCACATCAGAGGGAACTTCTGACAAAGAAGCAGGGACATGTAGTTGTCAAGAAGAAAATATTTTTTACAAAAAAAAAAACTTGAGTGGATGAGAGTTTATCTAACTTGTTCCATCCATAGTGGATAAAAAACAATTCCAGTACCCAGTACTGCCTGTATTTCTCTATTTGTTTCTATGAATTTCTAATACCTAGAGAAACCCATCCTATGCTCCTGGTGACTGTCAAACTGAACACAAACACACCTCCAAAGATGGCGGACCATAAATATAGCATATCTTCTTCAAACCATGGACCACTTCTTCAGCCTAAGGAAGATTAGTGGTCTAGTTTTTGAGACAGTAAGGCCCACTGTGTAAATACTGGAATCAAGACTGGAAGTCTTTGTTATTAATGGACATAGGGTTTTGGAGGTCTGGATCAGGGAACTGTATATTACCCTTAAAAGAAGATTAGCACAGACTTCTGGGTCTGTGAGTTGATGATCTGATACACGTTATCCAGTCATCCCCTTTAGCTGCAATCAAGCAAGGTGTCTGGAGTCTCTATAGTTAGATATAACATAGTAAGAGATAATGTGTTATACCTTGAAAGTGAACTCTGAAATGCAAATCAGACCTTAAACCAGTAAATTAGTCATAAAAAAGTTTCAAAGTCTTAAGATAGGCCTCAAGACTACTAAATGTAGCCTAGAGAATAATGTGTGCAGCTCTTGTGCATTACTAACTTATTCACAAGCATAATAGGGTGCCATTAAATGACAATGTATTGTGAATGAGAATTCTGAGAGTGGAAAGAGTAAGGAGAAATTCATTTACGGTTACTAAGATGACTAACTTCCAGAAGATTTCCATGTTAATATTCTTGTCACTTCATAGGGATTTCAAACACCATAAATAAAAAAGGACTGACGGGGGAAGATCACCTCCTTGCTGGAGAAGAGAAACTCTTACACCAGGGAGCATCCCAAATGGTTCTTGGGAAGCTACTGAAACAAGCCTGTAAGATTCCTATATGGTGTCTCCAGGACACAAGATCCCCAGCCCAAGGAACAGAGCAAATAAATAAAACCATAAAGAAAATGTTCCCTGAAGTATTCATTTCCCAGTAAGGGGATATCAATCATCCAGTCATAACTTCTGCTGTAGCACTATCAGGGTATACCATCACCTTCATAATGTGAACCAGGAATTACAAACCATTACTAAGCAAGTCAGAACAGATATGAAGAAGGTGAAACAAGGCATAAGCGTTCATAGAAATGAAGGCACCTCAGCAAGTTAGATGTTACAGCCTTGGAATGTTTGGAGTCAGATATCTCACAGAAATTAGTGAGGTATATGCAGCACGTCAGATGCTGGGCTAAGCATCCAGTTTCAGGTGAATGCTTTTGAAGTTCTGGGATGACAATCAGGCTTACAGAAGTTATTCAGGTTTCAGAGTAGCAGCCATGTTAGTCTGTATTCGCAAAAAGAAAAGGAGTACTAGTGGCACCTTAGAGACTAACCAATTTATTTGAACATAAGCTTTCGTGAGCTACAGCTCACTTCATCTGATGCATCCGATGAAGTGAGCTGTAGCTCACGAAAGCTTATGCTCAGATAAATTGGTTAGTCTCTAAGGTGCCACTAGTACTCCTTTTCTTTTTTTTTTTCCACAAGTTATTCAGAGACTTCAGGAAACCAGGGATGCTCTATTTTCTGGGCAGATTAGGGAATACCCGCAGAACAGATGTATCCCCATTCACCCTTACCTGATCTTCCCCTCTGAATGTCTCTTCGGTCAACTCTAGAGGAGACCAAAACCCAATAGCCACATGCTGAGAAGGCACTGAAGTCAATAACTTAGGAGTACACAACATTTCAATGTAAGATTAGACCACTGAATCAGGTGGCTGAGAAATCAACGCCAACAGCAAACCATTAAGGCTACTGATCCTCCGTGCACTGAACGAACACAAGAGGAAAACTACGCTAATTACCCGAAGTCAAACACTCAAAACAGTGGCTTAAAGCATGGTGGGTTTTTTGTTTTAGGCGCTAGCAACTCCAAGATGCCTTCACTTACACAGTGAAGTAGTTGAAGCAGATACTGGTGCTACGAACACTGGTAGCTGAGGAAAAGGCAAGTCAACGAAGGGATCCATAAACGTTCCCCTAATCAGCTGCTCATGTCTAGGAGTGCAGCCGAGGCTGTAACCAACCAGGTTGGTAGGAATGTTAATTGGCAACTAGCTATAAGCAGTCGGCAAAGGAACTGAAACAAGATTATAGAGGGCACTGAGCCACTACCTGTTTATCTTGGAATGTAGCTGAACTACTGGTGCCCTAAAGGGACCAAAAAAATAAATACATCTTAAGTTAGAAGAATCCCAGCCTGTTTCACACTAAAGAATAGAGACCTAAGAGTATTCATTCTCATACTACAGAGACCAACTTGCTGTTTATTCCACGTGAACACACATTTACAACCACCTAGCAGTCCTTATGTACTGAAAATGGATTCTAAGAAATGCATTGTGCAGTTATGTTCATGGCCTCGAGTTTCTGTATCAATATGCTCAGTTCACCAATAAATGTTTTTCTCACTACTAGTGCTACAAACTCAACCTGGGCTCTGAAATGCACGTGGAGGTTTCCTTCTCACACATTCTTGAGCTGTAATAAGCCCTGTAATGATTCTACAGGCTAATTTAGCAAACCAGCAACATCTGTGCAAACCCACTGCCTACAAGTTTAATATTCTGTAAAACTGACGGACAAAAAACAGGTAATGTTTGCATGCTGATGGAAAGCCACAGGAAATGGTGAAGATGAAATATTTAGCCCAACTTGCAGGGACGTCTGTAACTTACGATGATCTTAATGCTGACTGGGAAGGGTGCGTAGTGGGGTCACAGGAATTCCGGATTCTGGTATGCACATTCTGGTTCAAGCAAGAATGTTATTGTGAGGTCTCAAATGAAAGCTGATGTCACACTGGTGATCAATATCACTGTGAAATGTACGTACATGTACCATGCAAGGAGTTATGTATGTGTATCAGAAAATTATGTTCTTAAGCCTAGAAGATAAAAGCAGGTCACCAAAAGGTAATCTGTCTTAGACCGGTTTCTCCAGACAGGAGGTAAGAAAGCTTTCTATCTCTCTGTTGGGATATAAATTAAACTTTGTATATTTACACATGTTGTCAAATATTGAGATGTGAAAACAGGAAAGCACACACAGGAAAAAACAAGCCCTGGAGGGTTATTCTGTCTGTGAGTAAAGACAATGAACTTTGTGGGTATTTCTAGAAGGCAAAAAAGATACCCTGGTATCCTGCACCTAGGAAGTAAACTGACAGCATGTCTGCATTCATGAAAGCAGGGTCTTAAACAGCCATGGTTGAAAATCTGGCATAGGACTTTGGGCAAGAGAAAACTTTCTTAGTTAAGTTTAGTCTGTAGAAAGCATGTTATGTGTTTCAAATAATTTTACTCACTACTACACTACTTGTAATAAGTTTATTACTGCTTTCACTATAAATATATTAAGCACTGTGATATTAAGCAAAATGACGGTCCTGAGCTGAATCTTACAAGCTGGTGTGTACTGTTTCTTTGGGAACATGAGACCTGGTAATTTTGAGCATGTCTAGGGGATAAGAGGCAAGACACTGAAGGGAACATTCCAAGGACTCAGGGGTTGGTATGTACTATCGTTACCTACACACAGAGAGAAAGGTCTGGAAGATGGTGCTTGTGCTGCCAGAGGCTGTTGGTTTCAGGTAACTGATCCATAGCAAGCACAAATGAGATTCCTTGATGCTATGAGCAGGTAGTGGAGAGGTGCCTCACTGTGGGTATTTTGGGGGAGTATCAGTGAACACTTGCCTGTTTGTTACCAAACTTGCTAGTTCCAGTTGGTTTG
Organism: Lepidochelys kempii; assembly: GCF_965140285.1. Lineage (NCBI taxonomy): Eukaryota > Metazoa > Chordata > Testudines > Cheloniidae > Lepidochelys > Lepidochelys kempii. The sequence goes on from NC_136382.1 coordinate 66,176,396, forward strand.
AGAGAAGTTCAAGATGTTGTTTTTGGATCTAGTAAGCCCTCTAGTTTGGGTCCTGGGTACCTCTGCCATCCTGTTAAGTTTTCCAACTCAGCAGTTGAGATCAGCTAGAGACTGTTAGCAGGAACATCCTATGTTAACAGATGGAGTGGGGAGAGAGGGCACTCAGTGGACAGCCTCAGCTCCAGAATTTACTTCTGTCCTTTGCCCAGAGCCAGATAAGCTGCAAGGTCCCTCCTTATCTTTTTTTTTTTATTATTATTATTATTATTATTAAAGAAAAGAGGGGATAGTTTGAGTAGAGATAGCCTACAAACTAAAACTAAAAACAGGTTTTTTTAAAAAAAAAGTTTTTGAAGGTTAAGACCATCTTTTTCTTGGTTAAAAATATTTTGTTCAAGTACAATTAAGAAAAAACACGCAAAACAAAGCAGTCTACACAGTAAAATGCCAACTATCACAATGCAATTCAAACATTTAGTAGGGCCTGAAAAGGCCAGCTGGCTCATTTGAGCCGATCCCGTATGTTTTGAAAGACTAAATTATTATATTATTCTCACCAAATTCTCATCAAGCTGGTCTAACAATCTCTCTTAGTAATCTATTCAACTGCTCATTTGCTTTAAGTTTTGAGAATATTTTTAAAACCCTAAAAATATTTATTTCAGGGCACTGCTGACTCCCATAGCCATCATCTGCAATGGAACTATGACGATATGGCCCATCGTCCCCTCCATTTAAAAAAAAAAAATTAAGTACAGAAGTTTAGCTTCTGTTTAGTCTTCCAGTTCTTGTGGCGCTTGAATTCTTTTACTATAACCCTCTACAAGAACAGTATACAGCCTTCCAAATACGGTAGCTTCAGGACTCAGAGAAATAGCACTCTCTCCAGTTTCTACATGCAATATGCCTGCAGAAAAAACATGTAATAGCAGTTTTAAACAAAAAAACAATGCACTGCACTGAAAGCTCCTGTATACAGGATTTTCTACTCAGTTTGGTCATCCTGACTTATCATTGTGACATCTGGCTCAGTGACTTACAGTTCTCAGTGTCCTATGTTACAGTCTAATCTACATAAAGCTCTCTTGCGCCGAGGTAGAAGGGTATGTCAGCTTTCTACCATGCCAGTCAGTCAGTCTGCCTCACCTCATCTCTGACAGTGTCTTTACCCTGCCTTGCAGGTTTAAAAACCACCAACCTGTGAACCCCCAATTCCTGAGTTCCCAGACACATGTCTCTGTAGTGTCCACAGAGAGACTGGACACACAGAAATTCATTTCACTGCCTCCAAAAAGACAATGTACACACAAGCCTGTTAGGTTACCTGAGGACTCACTCGATACTTCATTAGAACAGCACAGATATGATTTGTAGTAAAGCTAAGAATAAGTTTACCAATAAAGAATAGAAATTTAAGTGATACTAAGATAAAATTGTTACTAGGTATGATTACAAAATCAAATCCTTTCTAGTGACTAAAGCTTAATTTTAGCAAGTTACAATCTTTGCTTAAGCAGTTCTCAAACCAAGTTACCAGAATCTCTAGCCTGCCAGGCCGGGGGATCCAACTTTCTCAGGCTCAGAGGGTGCGCTTTCCTTTGTCACTTAAGTGACAGATAACTAGAATGTCTTTTTGTTTCCCTTATATTTTCCAGCAGCCATTATTTCGGTCTAAAAAACCAAGAAAACAAACCCCCAGTATGTTCACTAAGCTGCAGCTTGTTAGTTTGGATTGTTTTATTTATTTTACATATAAGTGTACTTTCATTGACCTGTGTCTGTAATCCAGCCAGGCAGACAGATAATACTACATTCCTTTGTGTAAGGATCCACTGGATCCATTCAGTGCCTCCAATCATATACCCAGCACACATACATAACTTTATACCCAAACCACACATACACATAATGATATTCCTGAGCAGACATCACCAGTTTACATAGGATGTAATAATTGGATACATATTGTTACAACTGTGTTGGAGGCAGTGAGTGTGTCAGGCCTGATAAGGGTTACAGTATGGTGTGCCCTCTACCCGTTGGCATGGAGGGGTTTTCACACATCTCAGCTCACACATTGTTTAAGACTGCACTGAGGGAGTATGGACTATCACTACTTGACAAACTAAATTATTTCTTAATATTTAGATTTAGTTGTATCTTTCGTTTGCTGTTCAACTAATACTGAAACCATGCCCTTTCATTAAAGCATTAGATAATTATTTATTTTAGTGACAGAAGAGTCAGGTTTCACTCAAGTCCCATCATAATTAAGTTTAAATATGTAAACAAACAGCTTACCCTTTCTTCACTCTTGCAAAATCAAATGCCATTTGTCTGTAGGAGAATGCTTTTTCATTCAAGTATCTACTGTAACGCCTTATGAAGGTAGACATATCATATCCTGCAATAAAACAAAGTTCCATATTTTGTTAAACTGGACCAGTGTAATTGTTTATAAAGACACTTACCCATTTGCTAAAACTGAAAAACGGCACATGGCAAAATCTACTGAGACTAGAAATAGCCTTACATATGAAAAAGTGACACTTCAAAAACAGGAAGAATTCTCAGTTTTGAAAATTTCATTGAACCCCATCAAATAAAAGTAAAACAAAACAAAAAACAGTTTGTATAAGAATCACTGCTCACTAGCTAAGCAACAGCACAAGCCAGACTAAATGTGGAAGTCGCTCTATTGCTTATACTATATATTAAAAAAATGTTCTGAATCAGTAGATTTAGATGCTTTTGTTACTTGATCTTGTGACCATAACTGAAAACCATTAGCAAGTGTCAGTTATTGAACTATGCGAAAGGCTCAAAAGCATGCCCAAGTTACTATACTTTTGTCCAAACAGTCATCTTGTTAAATTCAAGAGAGTCTGTTCTGACATCTATTACACGCTGCATATTTGTAGCCTGCAGTACTGTCTTAGGTAACAGAATTTATCAGATGAATAGCACCTTCTGTTCCCGCAATTATTTCGGTCTATGGCAGTCTTTGATTATACTTTGGATGATACCTTAGAGAAGCTTTGTAACTGAACATATCTAAAGTAATGAATGTTTAGATGAAAGCCACCTGCATTTCTCATTTCATAGTTTACTCATTTGAAGTCTTGTGGGTATTCTAACTTGCTCCTCTGACAAGCTAAGCAAAATAATTCACGAAAGACAAATAATTAGCACTCTAAAAGTGACTAAAGACTGAGTCCTGTATTTAGCCTTTATAAGTTAGAGGATGACTTACTGCTAACTCTGTAGATATGTAAAAAATGAAAAGTTAGAAATACTGTGCTTTGTGTAATCTACTTTATACCCCTTTAATACTCAGACAGTTCTCCTTTGACAACCTGTAGCACAACAAACACTTTATATCACTGTGTGAGCCAGAATTTCCATTTTCATATAAATCCCCCATGCTAACACTCAGAAATTAATGTATATTTGTAATTTCTGAAGTTTCAGTAAAGCTTAGTTAATGGAATCGTAACATCATGAGGAGGGTAAACCAAGTCAGAATAGTGTGTGTGGTTTTTGTGGGAGGGCAGAATAACTGAGGGAACACTTCGGTTGCAACTCTTCTACCAATCCCTTGTAACCCATTTTTGTAGGAAAGGTGCAGGAAGAACATGGAGCTGTAGCAGCTACTATATATAACCAATAAGAAGGATGCAGCCACAAAACAGTTATGGCATACAGCTACAACTGTGTATGGGAATAGAGGTTACAGCAAGAAACAGCTAGTTTTGGGGTTATAGTCCCAGGTGACTTCTGTTCTAGTTACCCCTTGCCTCAACTACAGAAAGTTCTTCCACCTCTGAGTCATCCAATTCAGATTAGGCACCCAATACCACAGTATCTGAATGCCTTCCAAGACAGGGTTCATCAAGTGAACTCTTGCACTCCTTCCTTGGCAGCAGCTAGAAGTATTCCTTTTTCACTGTGTGCACGGGCGCACAGTTTGTTATTGTTGTGGGAGGCTGTGTTAGAACTGCAATCTTCCTTGCAAGTCTTCCACAAGCACCTGTGTCCTCTGCCTACCCCCCAGGGTTCAGAAAGGGCATCTACTGTCGGCTCCTAGCTCCTCAGCCATCATCTCCCTTGATTGGAGGAGACCTGCCTCTCTCCCCTAGCTGACTGAGGTTTTTCCAGTCTGCACTCTTGCCTGCTTACACTGATACCCACAGCAAGCCAGACTGCCTAAGCAGGCTGCCTTTCCTGCTTTCTCGTCATAGGGCACAGACAGCGTAAATTTTCCACAATCAGAAGTTACCACAACACCCTTTCTTATCAAACCCATTTATTCTTAAATTGAAAGGATCACAGAGGAAACATTTAAAAACAATAATACAGTCTACACACATGCTATTACGAACTCCAGCAAGGGCTCTGGTAGGTGTTCAGTCCTTCAAACCCCAACAAGGAATTTTTCTGTAGTTATGAATTCATAACAGCTGTTAGCTCAGAACAACCACCCCAATGAATATGTAAATCCCTGCTTTATACAGTTCAGGTCTCTGAACTTGGGACCCTGAGAACAGGTAATCAGACAGACAAGTGCCCTCTCCCCAGTGCATAAGCTTCAAAGGGTTGTGTTTCTGCATAAGCAGAGATGGGAAAGTCAGGGGGAAAAGTTTCCTCCTAGATGTTTCTCAGGAAATCCACTTCACACATATTGTCCCCAAAAGATCATCCTTGTCTGCTACAACGTTCAATGTAGTCCTTTGATCATACAGGCCCACAATAATTTGGAATCTTTACATTTAATACAATGAACTCCAAAAGATACTGAACCTTAATTCAATAAGCTTATACAAGGGTATTGCAGTCACAGTCTGTTCCTGAGGAAGTAAAAAAAATGAGGTTGCAGGTCAGTTGCGGAAAGAGCTCCATCCCCCTGCTTGCATGGAGTTTGACTCCTGAAGTTGACAATATCATTGTTCCAGTAGATTATCGTTCTAAAGGAGCAAGAACTCACAACAAAAAGGTGTTTATTGATTGCACTCCCTTTGCATTGGACCAAAATTTATCTGAAGTTTTACATAGAAGAAGCAGTATAATGAATGGAAGACGAAGATGATGTGCTCTTAGCAGCCAGTTCTGCTTAGGAAGCAAACTGCAGTGTTCTGGACCGGCTGGAACTTGGACATTCAGTGCACTCATTTCCAAGTATTGCACACACATTGAGTTGCCATCCCAACTAGGTATCATGGAAGTGTGGGCAACTGTGGACAGGCCATTAACAGACTGTATGGTGCACTGCCTTCTGAGCAACAACAGAAGAATGAGAGCATTTCAGGTAGCTCTGGCTGAGCGTCCAGAAACAGTGAATCTAGAACAATTCCCAGGCCACGTACCAGCTTGACTATTTGAGGATAGACACACATGATGGTTCCTTGCTCTAAATGTTTCCATCTTTCTTTGAGCATCAACTCTGTCTTGTTTGAGTTTGACAATTGCTGTACATCCACTTGCTGATCCTAGATAGCTATTAAGATAGTTGAACAACAGCATTATGTGCATCTGATGAGAGGTATAGATCTGGGTGTCTATGTAGTGTCATGGCTTATGATTTCTTACAGTAAACTCTGTTAAATAAACAGGATGGAGGGATACTACAAAAGCCACAAGAAACTCCACAGGTGAATAGTCTGGTAGAATAGTGGGTGATGCCCTTTCACCTACATACTACCCCAGGTGGAGGGGGTCACATCCAAGTCACTACTTCCACATTAACCTACATACTACCCGAGGTGGAGGGGGTCACATCCAAGTCACTACTTCCACATTAACCCTGGTCCTACCTTGCAGTAACAGAGTAGTATACTGTAGTCATTGACACTGAATGCCATATAGGCGAACAGCAGACACCAATGTGGTCAACTTAAATGTACCCTTCTACACAGCTTACTTTGTCTACTTTAAGATGATGCACATGGGGAGCTGCCAAATGGTGCTGTTTTACTATAGCAATAGGGATAAAGGAGGACACCAACACATTAAAATGAACACTGAAATATTTGCATCTGTTTGTTAAATGATTATTTCAAGACAAAGAACACTGGATTTCTTTGACCTCAAAAGTATCACAATCTAAAGGGTAACAAAATGTAGTAACAAGTTTGTACAGTTATCACTGAAATGTGATAGCACTAGTGATATGTAATAATCATCAATCATCATCATGAGCTCTGTCAAGAGTGTGTGGTTACCCCAGTCTTCATTGCCTTTGTAGGTACATAGTTCTGTGCAGGAAAGATTGTTTTAACTATAGACAGTTGATTGCGCAGCAACTGGTACAGGCACTAAGAAGGTCTTGTAGAAACTCAGATGCCATTGAGCCCTTTAAGAATACAGGAAGTAGTTCACCATCCATATTTTTCAACTGATGATGCTGTGGCAATCCAGTATCTGGTTTATCTATGTGTGATACCCAAATCTTTTTTTCCCCCCAAGATGCACTTGTCATGCTCTTCAAAACGGTCCTCACACGGTGGGAGTTTGGCCAGGGACTTGTTCTTTTTGATAGCTAGACTGAGAAGCAACAATTCATGTCTGTGGGTTTCCTTTTCTTTTTTTTTGCTCTGGTTATACAGTACTAACTTCCTTGCTGCCAAAATTGCAGCTTGTGCATCACTCTCCTCCAATTTGGCAAGATCTCTGAAGTGGTAAGCTCCCTTTATTACGACATTAAACACACATTTCCTTCTCCTTACCAATATTAAGTAGTGATGACACAGTCACATCCTGTTAATGCATGTACAGGAGGAAGCATGTTGCAGGAGTGAGTGTGTCAAATTGCATGCACAGGTATGAATCTACACTTGACAGTTGTGCTAGTAATTGTGCCATTTCAATCCACACAATATCTGTGTTCCATTTTGGAAAGTAGTAAACAGCAAGGACCAAAATATGTGTCTCAGATTACCTAAATTACTATAGTTCCTTTGACACCAAGAGACCCAAAAGCCATACTGGAACATACAGCTTGCAGAAGTAGCCTTGTGACAGCTTCCTCTTGAGTACTAAACAAAAGTCTTGGGCTTCAAACGCCTCTACTGGTGATGGACTTTGCTACTTCACCATTAGAAAAACCTCCACTAAGAAAATGTCTTTACTGGATGTGCTCCTGCACCTATGGGCATTTTGAACCATAGTCACTTGTAAAACTCCTCTAAGATACCCTTGTTGGATGACGTGTTTAGAAGGTTTTCCATGGAGGCACACAAAATCGCCTTGTATTTCTTCCATCAGACATTACATCCTATCCTGCTCTGTCTTTTTGCAGATCTTATTTATTGTTGTCAAAGCTGTCAGAGACTTTGAATACAGAATTAGTTTTGTCACATCCTCTGAGGACCTGCCTTAAGTATATAGCTAATTCATCAAATGTGTGGAATTTGTCTCCACGCATGGCCTCTCTGATGTATACTGTGGTTTCTTTGTTGAATGCTCTTAGCTCATGGATTCTTTCAGTTTGAGCTTCCAGCTGATGTCCTAATTCAGCTTTGTCTGTTCTTCTCATTGTTCCATCAGGATGGGAGAGACACATAGTCCCACAATAGGACTTGTGCCTAAGAACAGTTGCCATTGAAAAATCATCTTCACATCTCACCAATGACAGGGCTCTTCAGAAAAGTTTCTGAACTAATAGCTGCTATGACTGTCCCTTCCTTGCCAGACTTAAAAATTGTTTTCTTGGCTACGTCAGCAAGGTTCTGATGCCAAATTTCTTGACTGGAATGAAGAAACTATGGATCCAATCAGGATCAACTGCACCTCTCAAATTGCTTTATTTGTTTTCTACAGAATCTGCTATTTTGAGTAGAAACTCTTGTACATCTGATGTTACATGCTGTCAGTAGGTAACACTGATAGGAACCTCTAGATGTGATTCAGGGTCAAATGGGTTTGCAAAATTCCTGATGGTATAGCTGGTAAGAGCTGTAACATGCTCTTCATACCTCTTCAGTTTAGTGGCAAGGACTTGTCTGTGGACTCTGTCTTCACTACTTCTTGTTCTTATAGCTTTTTCATATTCAAGTTCTTTTATGAGAGAGTCCACCTGACAAGAGCTAGTTTCTTTGTCAGTCCTACATTCCCACTCTGCCCTTTGAGTCTTTGACAGTTCTGTTCACATGTCACTCCAAATTCCATTGAAAGATCCAGGAAGCTGATGCACAGAAAATTTCATACACTCAGAGGCACTGTACTTCAGGGATATCAAGAATGTAGACTGATATCTACCTGACATAGTTGGGCCAGTTTGCTGTTAAGAACTATTGAAGCATGGCATGTTGGGTGTGTAACTGAAGTTTCCAATCACCGTCTTGTTCTACACAGACATTTAGTAGTACGACTTGGAAAAAATGATTCCATAATTGAATGTAGGAGACAGGGCATACCATGACCACCCTGCCTGACATTCCTCCAACAGCAGCATACGCAGAGTTATAGCATCATCAAGCTTTTTAATAGACATGTTACAAGAAATCAAATACCTTTTGAGTATCAGCCAACATTTGCCAAAGTGCTGGAGCTACATGAGAACCTTTCCCCTGCTCACATCCTTTAACAATGAATAAAGTTTCAGAGCCCTCAGGGTCTCAAATGCTAGAATCAAGCCACGAAGAGAATGGTTAATTGCTTACCAGCAAGCGTTTGATCTGCAATACAAGCTGCATACACATCAGAATCAATAAGAAAGTCTAGCAATGTTGTGTCTCCCCCAGAATATCCCAATATATTAATAGTCTGTCTCTAGAGGAGATATTTCTATTATCTCCTTCATGAATGAGATTTCCATCAGCATGAAGTGGTACAATTCCATTTGGAATGAACACCCCTCCCTGGGACTCTTCCTAGTTTGGTTTTTGCAGCACTAGTGAGGAACCACCATTTTTGCCACATGTTAAACAGTTCCATCATTTTGGGGGATGGGGCGGGGGAAGACTTTCCCATGCAAAGCAAATTAAAAAATATTTTAATACATTGCCATTTGGTAGCTTTGACCAGTATTTAAATTTCAAACACCTTAGTGTTAACAGTAAAAACTCTAGTCATAGCCATGTTGCACTGTTTCTGGAAAGGTGCAAAAAGTGACATTTTGGGTACCACTGTTTTCCCTAGCCTGCAGGCTTATGGCAGTATTTGACAGCTCCACATCATACCTCAATTAAACATATATAAAAAAAGCTTTCAAATGATGTGATGTAAGCATTTGTAGGATGGATACATTAAACTCCAAAAATATGGCCCATCCATTGGTGAACTTAATATGTTTATTTCATATCCTGGCCTGAAACTTCACTGATTGGACAGATGTAGTTCAAAACTGAGAATTTTGAAAAAAGCTATTACTTTTCAATTCGTTAGGAAAGGAAGGTTGATCCCAGGCAATAATTTGCTGCATGTGAAGGACCTTGTGTATTGGGAGAGCTATTGCTGGCTTTAAGGGGGTGGTAGTTCATGCTGCCTTACAGCAAAATCTATGTCAAGAGGGAACTCAAGTGATCCCAGCCATCTTACTAACCACAGGGGTATGGATCATGTTACATGCAATTGCTCCAATTTCCAATGGAGCTTCAAGTATATACTGTGTGTGCAAATTAGCCAAAGACTGGAAAAGAGAAGGAAAATGTATGGTACTACAATCCGTTTATAGTTCCTTTGGTCTGAAGAGGTCACCACAGATTCAGATGTAAACTATCTAATGGAGTAGACCATGTTGTGAAGAAATATCCATGCTAGCCTCCTGGTTATTATGACCATAAAATCAGGGTTTATGACAATGTCATCCTAACAATTTCTGCTGACTACAATTTATTGACTGCAGATGACAGTGGAGGAAAAATCCAGCTAGCAACTAAGATACCTCTTGCCATTCTAACCAACCCATACCCTTCCCTTTCTGAATCCCTGCACTGGATACTGAATATTTTTCCTGCCACTACTACCATTTTCAAATTAAGAATATTCAAGGCAGTGTTTGTGTTCACCAAATTGTTCATGTAGATAAAAGATATCCACCTTCAAGAACTTTCACCATCACTCCCCTATTCATGCATGCGTGCACACACACACACACACACAAAGTATTTGATTCTTTGATTTCTGCTGCACACACCACCTCTTCCAGGAACTAGAAGCAAGGTCCATAAAACTAAATAGCAAAGCTTTCAGCAAAAATGTCCAGAAATATTTTTGGATCCCTAAAAAGAGTCAGTAAGGCCTGACCAGAACAGTCTGAGCAATGGTAAACAGAAATGTTACTTTATACAGCTATGGAAAGCACATCACCCGCTTCCAAAAAGCAAGTGCTGTGTGCATGCCATCCATTAACCATGTGGGCATCCAACACGTAGCGTTCATACCCAAGAACAAATTCTCACATGCAGAAATCAAAACAAAAAGGAAGGGTCTTTACTCTCAATATGGCAGAGATGAGACAAGACTGTGTGTGTATGATAGTTCAATTAAAGGAGTAACACTAAAACAGTAACATTAGGGAAAAAAATTCTAACATTATGCTCTGTTATTCCATTGTCTAGACCTTCTCTGGGTCTTCCTGTTCTCCTCTGGCAGGAGAGAATCCTTTGTACTGGATAGATGTCTTCACTTTGGACTTTGTCCTTTTAACTCTTTAGGCTGAGCCTCTTGGAGATCTGGTTCCAGCTTGAAGGGGAGAAACTTAGGAGTCTACTGTAGTCCCTTGGCCAGTGCTTCCCTCTTTGGTCCAAGTCTTTGTGTGTCCTAAGGCCTACTGTAAATAATAGGCCTTGAAGTTGGAGGCCTATATTCATAAAAGTTTGCTTTCTTCTAAGGAACTGGATTAATATAAAGTACTGTTAAGAATGTGGGAGATAGGAATTCTACAGATTCTGTGTACACCTCTATTACTGTCATGCTGTCTGCTACATAGGACTTAGGTGCAGAGGGTTAACTATGTGATTTTGCTGCCCTGCCAGGAAGGCGGACAATGGGCTAACTCAGTCACTAATACTTAAAACAAATATCAACTTCCACTAGCGTAGATCAGGATTCTGATTGGAGGTGGAAGGTCCCAGCTTGAGGCCTCAGTGGCACTTCAGGTGGAAAAATGAAAGACCTGCGGGGGGGGGGGGGATGTCAGAAGGAGTCAGTGACTGCTTGAGGTCTGTTGCCCCTTCACTCTTGGATGTGGGGGCAATAGGGAGGTAAGTTGCATCTACCTAAGCAGTTAGGTAAGACAACATGCAAATTAGGGTTGCCAACGGTCTAATCACGCAAACCCAAACACCCTTGCCCTTCCCCACCCCTTCTCAGAGGTCCCCCCCTCCCTCTGTTGCTTGCTCTCCCCCACCAGGCTGGGGCTGAGGGGTTCAGCGTGTGGGAGGGGGTTTGGGGTCCAGCTCCAGGAGGGGGCTCAGGGCTGGGGCAGGGTGTTGGTGCTGGCTCCAGCTCAACTTATCTTGAGCAGCTCTCTGCTGGCTGTGCAGTGGGGATAAGGCAGGGTTCCCTGCCTGCCCTGGCCCCATGCTGCTCCCAGAAGCAGCCAGCATGTCCTTGCTGTGCCTGGGGGGTGGGGAGCAGGGGTTTCTGCACACTGCCTGTGCCCCGAGCACTGACCCCACAGCTCCCAGTGGCCGGGAACAGTGGCCAATAGGAGCTGCGGGAGCAGAGCCTGCCTTAGTCCTGCTGCACCGCCAACCAGGAGCCAGCTGAGGTAAGAGGGGACAGGGGGACCCCGTGCGCTGCCCCCTTCGCGTGCTGCTCCTGGAAGTGGCCAGCACATCCCTGCAGCCCCTTGGGGCGGTGGGGCGCCACGGCCTGCAGCTCATGTTGGCCTCCAGAGGGCCATGCCGATTGCTTCCAGGAGTGACGCAGAGCCAGGGCTGGCAGGAAGACTGCCTTCGCCTTGCTGGACTTCCAGCAGCTTAAAATCTCCTGGTTCGGCTTCCTTTGCCTCCAGGAGATAGAGTGCGATTCTGGGAGATTCCCAGCAAAACTGGGAGGGTTGGCAACCCTAACACAAATAGGCCTTGTTGTTGCTGTAATCTCTTCTCTGTTCATTATGCTCATTTAAAATAAAGGATGTATTCAAAGAAACTGTTTTGAGTTACAGCATTTACCTACTGTTCACAAGTCTGAAAGGGAAGTCTATAGTCTGGCCCAGTGAAGTCATGGCAGGATGGGACCAGGAAAAAAGAGCAAGACAAACACAGACTCCCACACTGGCATGTGTGCAGCCATCAACTCTGGACAGATCTCTGCCAGTACAAAGATCTCAGTGGTATACATCAGTGAAGCATAAGACAGCAGAGGTTTGCTCTTAACTGAAAGATGGATTTTGCAAGTATTTGATATTGTGCTATTGTAACACTTTGAAGTATATGTTTCTACTTTAATACGGTAGATTATATTTTTCTACTAGATTGAAGTAAAAACTGGCAGTCTAACATTAGAACAAGGCTAGTATAAAATCAGGACTGGCCTCACTGGAAATGGAGGATTGTGTAAAACTGGCAAGAGCATCAGTTGCAAAATGGGGAGGGGCATGCAAAGAATCATTACTCCAGACTTCGCGTCCTACAACTCAAAAATATATACAAAAGTGGTGCCTCAAGCCTATCCACAGACATGGACCGCAGGCAAAGAAAGGGCTTAGGTTGTTCCTCAGTTTTGATTTTCTAATTTTCATTTGATGAGAGGTGTATATTAAGAGTTACACAAACCCAGACTAAACTCCATGTACTTGTTCATTACTTAAGATGGTTTTATTTAATGCCAGATTTCAGCAGAACTTAGTTTAAGTTTCCTGAACAAACAGATTAGTTTACTAAAATAGTCTTTTGTAGAAAAAATTGAAGTAAGCTTGTGCCATTGCAGTGTTATTGAGATTCTGTAAAACACTACATAAAAGGAGTCAAAATTAATTAAATAAGGACACGTCCCCTAGAGCATTAATAAATACTCTGAATAAAAGCAGGAGAAATGTGTTCATTTTTAATAACCTAATGGATGACGGAAAGAGTTAGAAGCACAGAAGTCTGCAATTATTGCTCGCATGACTGTCAAAGGGAACAGTGGAGACAGTAAAATAGACAGATTGACAAAAGAGAAGGAGGTAGACAACACGTGTACAGATCACTACGGTAAAAAATAAGTCACTCAAAATACCTTTATGAACACTTTGGGCATATAACATATTGGTATCTGTCATTTGTATTTTTAGGAGTCTGACTGGGATTAGTTTAATTCTAACTCCAACTAAATAAATTAGTTTTCCCTTACAATTGTTAGTGCATTTTATACCGACAACTTCATATGAAAATCAATAGTATTTAACGCAGAGAGCGCATCTTCACTGGCAACGTTAAAGGGCTTTTTATATAAGGGCAATACCTCTGTGCTATCAATGACCCCCTGTGATGCCACTGTCTATGCAGCCCCAAACAGCACTGGTCTTCTGTTGCTACATCTCCATGCTTATCAGGTGTAATTAGCATCCCGCATCACCCATAAATCTTTCCACATTTCCCTTTGAGGTACAGAATCTGTGTTTTGGATTTTCTCCAAGCTGAACATTTATTTTCTGCCCATATTTCCATCTTCAGTAGGATTTGCCTCTCCTTCCAATTCAGTATCAGCTGCCACTTTCATTAATGATCTTGAAATAGCAGGTTTCATATCTTTACTAAGATCAGGACCATCACTATAGTATTCCCTGGACAGCTCCCCAAGCTTTATATATTACCCTATGATCACGGGTCTCTGTATATTGTGGTAAAGTTTAAGATACCTCTAAACAAGGAGGACAGTGGTGGGGGTGGGGGAGAACAGAATTTGTCAACATAGAAAGCAGAATTACTCCAAACCAGGCACCAGCAGGAATTCAAACAAATGGAGCTCAAGCATTTAAATATGTTATTCTCTAGCTTTATTCCTTTCCCTGTGTGTGAACCTATAACAAAACTCAAAATACTATTTTTTTTCCTCCTGTATGATGTGTCCTTTTTGGTAAGATCTGAAACATCTTTTTGATGCTAGCAACCACTCCAGCATGTGTGTTTCCTGCACATACTCCTAAAGCCATTCATATAATTCTTTAACAGCTTCCTGCTCTTAAAAAAAGAAGAGGGAATTTATTCCACCCACAGAGAAAACTTTTAGGTTAAAAGACAATACCACATTAAGGAAGCCTCACTACAAAGTTCAGCAATCAATGCAGAATTAGAGTTCCACCACTTTCTCATGCCTACTTGCCATTCCCGCCCCTCGATTGGCCCCTCTGGCCTCCTCAACTTCCTCTTGCCCCCCTCTTCCCTTTCTTGATGTGTAACGATAAGAAAACAAAAGCCTATCTTGAAAGGTACAGAACATCTCCTACAAGTGATGGAGTCCTCCTTATTAGGAATGTTTTAGACTAAATGAGAAGACACATTAGGGAACAATTTCTCATTTAGAGTACTTCCCAGGATGGATAAAATATATATTTATATATAAATAAAACCAGTTGCCACTTTCATCTTTAACTTCCATTACATCCAGTCATAATAAAGAGATATATTAATAGGATAAGATACCCTGCCTTATTCCCATTTGAAAGGTTCTGTTTTGAATCATGAGGTATGGGAACTTCAATTATTCTCCCCCATGAAAATTTTAAGTTCTGCAGAAACTGACCGGCCAGCTGGGAAGTTTTAGAATAGTGCCCCATCTCACTTAGCCTTACAGCTTCATTACATTTACAAAGTGTTGTACCTGTAAAGAAAATGTAAGTTTGTCAAATGAAATACATTTTAGAATGGATTATTCCCATTTTGGCTTCATATGCTCCCTAATTCATACCTTTCAATGAGTCTCTCTACTAATATAGGTTAGCAAGGCCTATGAGATATTAGCAGTATCTTACTGCTAAAGTTTAATACAGACAGGCCACCACATTCTTACCATGTGATCCACTTTTGTCCAAAAAATTGCTGAGATTGAATAGTGTGTTTCTAGATGCCAAATACTGAATAAATCTCTGCAAGACACAAAAATGAAAGTCAATTTCCTCTCCATTCCAGTCCAGATCTGCAAGCAGGTAAAAAAATCAGAGTTGATCAGATGTACATATAAAGGGAAGATTCAGCTGATCTCCTGCTAACTGACCCAAGTCACTCTGACTCAAGTGGATATAGATGGTCAAAGCCACAAAGCCTGGATCCAGATTAGAACTTCCTCAAAACTCAGGACCATGGAGGGAGTTAGAACCTATGTTTTGGCTTGAGCCTTTGGTTGTTCTCCTTAACAGTTTTAATAGCATTCATAAAATGAGACTTAGGCTAATCTACTGTCCTGCCCTTCCTCAAACTGGCCTCCTTCTACAAAAGGTAGAAGACAATTAAGGAGCAGCAAGATCTATTAGTTTGCAAGAGGACAGAACAGAGAATAATGCTATTAAACTGATTATCTCTATTACAGTAGTACCTGCAAGCCCTGCCTGAGGAGATCAGGGTCCTATTGTATTAGGCATTGCCTATATGCCGAGTGCTTCATTTACAGCAAGACAGCAAAAATGGGGAAAGCACATTAGTAACCAACTAAAAAAATTCTGGAATGATAGACAAATGGAGTTGGACTAGGAATTGTGATGCAGCTACACAAGAGACAAGTGCATGGTGCATGCATGTGTGCACACACAGTGGAAGGAGCTAGTGGAATTACTTCTTTCCACATGCAAAGTACAATGGTAAAGAGGCTGAATTCGCTCAAGGAAGTTTTATATTTAAAGAGCCACTAATCTAAAGTCAACACAAACAAGGATTAGGAAAATATGAGCTGAGAAATGCTATTAAATTTGCATACAGTGGAGAAAGAATAATTATTTGTATAGCAGACATTCACTAGGTCAATGGTCTGAAGAGCTGTGGCTATATAATAAATAAAAATGAAATGGGTAATGCCTTGTTAGTATAAAATTCAAGTTTTTAGGCAAAAAAAAGAGAACACACTAACAGAGGTCAGACAGACCTAAATCAGAGAACCAGTCACAGGAGGCATGTAAAAGTGAGGATTCCACAACATTTAGAGTTTTTCCCCCTACGTATTTTTTTTTCCTGAACTTCAGTCATTATGGTCATAAACAAGCATATTAGAAAGTTACAACTTAAATATTCTTTGTAACTTTAATTTCTAATTAAGATGAGGCAGAAGTTAAAGAATGAATGATTACCTGATCTATTATGTTGACAAATTACAATTGCTGGAAGGAAAACCGAACTGCTAGTTCTGTACTTGCTCTTAATATCTCCAGCTTCAATTTAAGTTTGGAAAATAGCAACTGACAAGTGTAGTCCTTTGTTTTCATGAAACACTGAGAGATCAAAACAGTTTTAAAAGGTACTTTTAAATTTTCAATGACCTATCCAGGAATTTCTTCAGGGTAAACACGGTCTTATGAGAGAATTCCATTTGCTTACCTCATTGCCATGAACCATTAGATGATGTGTTGTAACTAAGGCTTTGAAAACCACCACCCAGCTACTATTTGTTGCTCGCTCAAAAAGAGTATCAGCCATTTGAGGAATATTAACATTGGTCTCATTGGTTGCCTGGATCAAATCTATTTAAAAAAAAAAAAGAGGAAAACGGTTACAGTAAGTACAGAAAAGACAAACAGCATCTGGTAGACTAGATTAGAGTAAGAGTTTCAATGAGACTGTGATAACAGATAATATATTGAAACAAGAGTCCAAAGACATTTATCACAGTATCTATCCTCAAGGCTGTGAGAGAGTGTACTGGCCATCCCAACCCAACATTTATTCTTAAAAGGTTATCAAAGAAGTTATACCAATTCAATTTGACGTTATCAAAAACTCCTTTGGACTTAAAGACACGTTTTGGTCTTATATGAAGTAGGTGAGAGGATAGGACCAACTATTGTTGGTTATCTAGTAATACACGCTCTAAGGATAAGTCTACGCTGCAAGTAAAAACCTGTAGTTGGCCCATGCCAGCTGACTTACACATAGGTGCTGACTTTTATTGGTACCACTCGGTGCTCGACCCCCGCTCCTCTGCCCCTGGCCCCGCCCTGACTTGACCCCTGCCCCTCCCATTCCAATCCCTTCCCCAGAGTCCCTGCCCCTATTCCAACTCCTTCCCCAAATCTCCGCCTCAGCCCCACCTTTTCCCCTGAGTGCGCCACATTCCCACTCCTCCCCTATCCCGCCCAGAGCTTGCTAGAACCGTTTGGCAACAGCGAGTGCTGGGAGGTAGGTGGAGGAGCGGGGATGCGGCATGCTCAGGGGAGGAGGTGGAGGCTGAGGAGGAAGTGGTGAGGTGAGGCAGGGCGGGGAGCTTGGCTGCTGGTGGGTGCAGAGCACCCACTAATTTTTCCCTGTGGGCGCCCACAAAGTCAGCGCATATGGGCACACAGGGCTCAAGCTAAGGGGTTGTTTAATTGTATTGTAGGTGTTCGGGCTCAGGCTGGCAGGAGAGTGACAGAGCCCAGGCTCCCGGCTCCCGCCTGAGCCAGAATGTCTACATCACAATTAGCCCGTGTCCTGTGAGCCTGAGTCAGCTAGCACGGGCCAGCCATGGGTGTCTAACTGCAGTGTAGCCCAACCCTAAGAGTCATGCCAGCATGCCTTTGCAGATCTCATCAGGATACCAAAGGCGTATCAGTCAGAACAACATTTTAATGGTCACTTTCTCTGTAGTACACTCTGTAATACCATGTCACTTGAGAATCATATGTGAACCCATGCACTCTGCTTACATAGGCCAGAGAAAGCTTGATATCTTGATAACTTATTTTCAACAGAGGAGTTTCTAGTTCTTGTTGTAAAGCTATCCTTCAAAATGTTCACTGCTGCAGTTATGTCTTCCAGTGTCTCCATAGCTTTTGACAGCAACAAAAGTGGTAAGGATCTCAATTTTTTTGTAAGCCCGTTTCTTAACTTATGAAAGCTTTGACCAGCAGGTACATACACTGAGTTAATTATGGGTGCAAAGCAAACCCTCAAAACCCAGAGGCTTTGGGGTGGAGTGAGGGTGGGGGAAGAGAAGAGGGGGAAGTAGACTACTGTGACAGGGTTGGACCAGATGGCTATAGGAGAGTAATAGAAGGCAGACATATTAGCCCCAGGCTAAGTAGGTCCCTTTTCCCTTGGTAAGGTAACAGGGAAGGTTCCAGAACAATCAGGAACCTTCTGGAGACAATTAAGACAGGCTGATTAGAACACCTGCAGCCAATCAACAAGCTGCTAGAATCAATTAAGGCAGGCTATTCAGGTCACCTGGGTTTTAAAAAGGAGCTCACTTCAGTTTGTGGTGTGCATGTGAGGAGCTGGGAGAAAGAGGCACTAGGAGCTGAGAGTGAGAATGCAGACTGTTGGAGGACTGAGATGTACAAGCATTATCAGACACCAGGAGGAAGGTCCTATGGTGAGGATAAAGAAGGTGTTAGGAGCAGGCCATGGGGAAGTAGCCCAGGGAGTTGTAGCTGTCACTCAGCTGTTCCAGGAGGCACTCTAGTCAGCTGCATTCCACAGAGCCCTGGGCTGGAACCCAGAGTAGAGGGCGGGCCCAGGTTCCCCCCAAATCCTCCGAACTCCTGGTCAGACACAGGAAGAGTCAACCTGGACTGTGAATTCAGAAAAAAACGGCCAATCTGAGGGCTAACGTGAAGCTCCAAGGTGAGCAAATTCACCAATAAGCGTAAGACCCACCAAGGTACAGCAGGAACTTTGTCACACTATATAGAAATATCCGGGTGTGGGGAAGAATAAGGAAAAAAATATGGTTGTGGGATTCTATATCAGATACCCTAAAAGCCAGAAACACAGATACTAAAGTTAGTCTGGTCCAAGGAGAACACGTACAAGGAATTAGAGAACTCTTCCCAGCCACAAGAGATGGGATAGGTTTATTTTCCACTAGGGCATTACTGGTAGACCTAGCCCTCCCCAGATCCATCTGTTGCATTAAGGCAGATATCTGACAATGTTTT
Source organism: Lepidochelys kempii (assembly GCF_965140285.1). Lineage (NCBI taxonomy): Eukaryota > Metazoa > Chordata > Testudines > Cheloniidae > Lepidochelys > Lepidochelys kempii. The sequence continues at coordinate 66,195,384 of NC_136382.1, forward strand.
GAAATCTTAAATGAAAAAAAAAAAAAGATTACAAAAAGTTCAACCAAGCAGTCTCAGAAATAGGTTTAGCACTACAGCCATAATAAGAACACAAATGGGGCAAATAGTCAATTCTAAAATACCCTCAGCATTAGCAGAACCTTGCCTTGGATGCAGCTGATGGTTACAACAGCAGTCTTTGTCTGATTGGGTCAGTAGGCCCAAGAAACTAAACCTTCGAACACCAGAAGCAGGACCAGGAAGACCTGTACTGAAGTAATGTGAGCAAAAATTCAGTGCTGTCAGTTGCTTTGAATTTGGAAGCAACACTTGTGCCCATGCAGAGGTCCACTGACGTGAGTGAAAAACCACACAGCACTTAAAGAGTTCAAGCATGCAGATCTTAATGGGCCTAAGTTTAGTCCCAACTAGTGACAAGAAAAGGGATGATAGAGCAGAATACGAGAGTTGACAGATCATGATTACTTAGGTTTATCATGTACACAAAAAACTCGCAGTTTCAGAACTAGAAACATTAAAGAGATTTTGATTTATTACTCTAGATAGCAACACCACTGTTTAGAACCTTACATACCTGGTTTTATTTCTTCTTCGAGATGCATCCAAACATTCTACATGTTAACTGCTCTCAGTGTGAGCCCAGGACTTTTTTGACCCATAGTCCAGGACCCTGCCACCCTTACAGCAGAAGTGAAGACTTATCCTCCCATCTTCTCTCAGAACTGTGTCAGTGTGGGTAATAAGAGTTATAGTGCGCTGCACCTCAGGATCAGACCCTATACCCTGCAGCTATTCCTCACCCACAATTTGTAAGGAGCACCAATACATTGCATCAATGATTGGAGTAGTTCAGTCTTCATATCCATTAAACCCCAATTATGTTTGATTAGCTGACATGGCTATTTAGGTCACATCGCAGTTGATTTCTAAAGTGATACAGTACTAATGACCTTCAGTGTGTGTTAAAAGAACACAACATTCCAAAATTTAGACTGCTATTGAATCTAGTTCTGCATGGAACACAGTTTTAATTTACACAAGAGTGACATTTGAGGCATTAGCACAGCCACTAAAGAGCACACTTACGTATTCATAAATACATATACTACTGTACCTGATGTAATACAGGCATTGTTTAATTGTAATGAAAGAGGTGCTGGGGCTCAAGCAAATTTTTTACATTTCTAACTGATGTCGAAAGCCTAGAAGTGCCAGGGCTCAGCAGGACTTGACTACAGGAAGTGAGAGACTTTTGAACGTCAGTACAACACATAAGGCCAATTTCCCAGTAATCTGAGAGCAACTGTGAGCCCTGGATTATACCAGCCTTCCTGGTTGATACTGGAATTATGAACATTAAGGATGTTTGAACCTGAACGTTACCCCATATTTAAATGGATTTGTTAAAGGAAACCTAGGACCCAAATTCAGAGGAGGGTTTACGATTGTGCTAAATGAAGGGGGGGTAAAGCTACCTTTTCTGGACACCCAGCCAGCCAGCTATAAAATCCCTGTTAGTAGCTGTTCTTTACTTGCTTTACCTGGAAAGCGTTAAAAAGCCTATAGGTAAAAGGAAGGGAGTGGGCACCTGACCAAAAGAGCCAATGGAAAGGCTAGAACTTTTTAAAATTGAAACAAAAAACTCCCCTTTTGTCTGGGCTGTTCTCCTGGAGATCAGGGACAGGGGAGGAACTATACTGTAAAAAGAGCTTGTGCCAGGTATGAAAAAAATCAAATCATACCTAGAAACTACTCATTTGAAACCCCAAATATGTAGGAGATTAAGAAATATCTAGGAAGACGCGATTAGGTTTATCTCTTATTTCTGTAAGGCTTGTGGACTCCTCTGTGCTAACCCCCCAATGCTTTTGTTTTGCTTGTAACTATTAAACTGGACCTGAAACAAAAAAACCCAACCATTCTTGATGCTTATTATATTTGCTCTTTTAAAATCTAGCAATAGCCTAAGTTTCAGATGTATTTTCTTTGTTTTTAATAAAATTATCTTTTTTTAAAAAACAGAATTGGGGTTTGTGTGTGTCTTAAGAGGTTTGTGCACATGTTGAATTAGCTGGGAGCAACAGCTGATTTCCTTTGTTTTTCTCTCTCAGCTCTTCCACGGAGGGGGTGGTGAAAGGGCTTGAGAGTACCCCAAGTGTGCCTTCCTGGGTTCCAAAAGGGATTTTTTGTACTTGGATGGGTAGATGCTGCCACCACCCAAGGTCAGAGAAAATCTGTAACCTTGGGAGTTTAATACAAGCTTGGAGTGGCCAGTATTAATTTTTAGAATCTTTGCAAGAATCCTTTTAGACTCCTGCACTCAAATTGCCAGAGTGGGGAATCAGCCTTGACAGCCGTCTTCTAAGAAATACAGTACACAAGAGTGATCTGGAAGATGGTATCCAAAAGCAAATGAAACCACAAGAAACTTGCCTATAAAGGTTTATGAACAACATGCTCATAAGTCACTAGCAGGGCTGGCTCTACTGTTTTTGCCACCCCAAGCGATGGAAAAAAAAACAAACAAAAACAAAAATAAAAAAACCCAAAACTGTTGCCACCGAATTGCCACCCGGGACGGCAAAAGGGAGAAGCTGCCGCCGAACTGCCACCGCAGATGGCAAAATTAAGAAGCTGCTGTCGAATTGCCGCCGCTGCAGAAACACTGCCGCCCCTTTCTGACTGCCATCCCAAGCACCTGCTTGGAACGCTGGTGCCTGGAGCCAGACCTGGTCACTAGGAGAGGGAAACCAAAATAACCTATAGCTCAGCTATTACCAGAGCATGTGGGTCATGTTTGCAACTGTTTCACCTCCAAAGAAAGCAAGAACTGGGAAGTGTGGAACTAGTGGTTTATGGTGTGATAAATACTCCTATCCTGCTGCTACCTCCCAAAGAGGATCTTTACGTCCAGGCTTAAAAGAGGTTTTCAGTGGACAATAATGACTTAAAATACTTTCTAAATTTACAGTATATTAAAATGTAGTGTTTTAGTATCACCTCTTTAATTGATTTTTGCTAAAAGTGGTGCGCCCAAAGGGCAAAATACACACTAGTAATTAGATAATACGGCAACATCAGTGCTACAGCCCAATTAGCCTCAGGAAAACCTCCACAAAGATGCTGCCATTTCACCCACTCCTACACATTACACCAAGGTAGTGTGGCAGCAGTTTATGCTCTCAGAAAGCTCTAATACATACTTTCCACTTGATGTATTTTTGCTGTTCAATCAGGTTGACACTTGTCTATTCACGACACTATAGTAATACATTAAGGGTGGAGTTTATTCACTTAGTGAAAAGCCTAAAAGCAAAGAAAGTCTGGAGCAGCTTTGTTTACACACTACCCAATTCAGCTAATTTTTCCATCAGCCTAACACACTTATGACCATCCTTAAGCATAAGTATAGCAAGCAAACACTTGGTAGCCTGTGCCACATGCAAGGTCTACGACTCAGAACCAACCCTACCTCAGCAGTGAAACTGAAAAGCATGAGGGATGGGGGAAAAAGGAAAACAATTCAGGACCTGATTCATCCGCTTCATCCCCACAAATCATAAAGCAAGGCATCAGGAGTCAGTGCAACAGATATCAGCAGGATAGAGGGCAGAGAGAGCATGTAAAAGATGGACATCATGTAAGTTTGTAAACACCAAGGAAAAAAAGCCTATATAAGTAACCCAGAGAATAATAATTGAAGACAATGACATGCCATGACACAGGGAAGATGGCTAAAGGCAATTGTTTTTGCCCGTCAGATTTTCCAGTTCTTGTGTTTACTCCTCAGTATGTACATTTTAATCTGAAACTCCCTTCAAGTGAGGGGAATGAAAGACAGAAGCATTCAGCTGATTCAACAACACTCTACAGTTTGTCCTACATGACATCTTTCATCTGCTGAAAGGGCAAAGCCAAGTAGAGTAATAAGGCTAAGTTTTGAATTGAATTTATGAAGTCTCAGTGGTTTAAATACAGGCAGGCACATAAATAAGAAATTAAGCCTGGGACAAGAAATTACCTGAAGTACACGAATGCAAGTAAGTTGTTAAAGAGGCAATACTAGAGAAAATGTTACCACTCATCAAGAACCAATACATATGGGAATAAAAAGAAACCTGCCATTTGGGAGTAGCTGAAGAATATGATCAAGACAGAAAGACAGCCTTATTGGGGTCTGGAATTATCTACATGGGGAAGAGATTTCTGATATATGAATCATATAATCTAGTGGGCAAAAGGGTTAAGATCAATGACTGGAAACTTGAAGATGGATAAATTCAAACCAGAAATAAGGTGAAACTTAAGAGTCAGGATAATTAGCCATAGCTTACCTAGGGATGTGGCAGTGAACCATCACAAAAAAAAAATCTCTAATCTTCATATGAAGACTTCAAGATTATATGGTCTGCTCAACTGCAAGTTATGCCTGGTTTCAATACATGATGAAGAAAAATCAATTAAATGAAGAAACAGTAAGCGATTAAGGAACACCAGAAAATAATGGCAGGTTTCAGAGTAGCAGCCATGTTAGTCTGTATTCGCAAAAAGAAAAGGAGTACTTGTGGCACCTTAGAGACTAACAAATTTATTAGAGCATAAGCTTTCGTGAGCTACAGCTCACTTCATCAGATGCATTCAGTGGAAAATACAGTGGGCAGATTTATATACAAAGAGAACATGAAACAATGGGTGTTACCATACACATTGTAACAAGAGTGATCACTTAAGATGAGCTATTACCAGCAGGAGTGCTGGGGGGAGGGACCTGTTGCAGTGATAATCAAGGTGGGCCATTTCCAGCAGTTGACAAGAATGTCTGAGGAACAGTGGGGGGGTGTGAGGGGGAGAAAATAAACAAGGGGAAATAGTTTTACTTTGTGTAATGACCCATCCACTCTCAGTCTCTACTCAAGCCTAAGTTAATTGTATCCAGTTTGCAAAATTGAGTCCAATTCAGCAGTCTCTCGTTAGAGTCTGTTTTTGAAGTTTTTTGTTGAAGTATTGCCACTTTTAGGTCTGTAATCGAGTGACCAGAGAGACTGAAGTGTTCTCCAACTGGTTTTTGGATGTTATAATCCTTGACGTCTGATTTGTGTCCATTTATTTTTTTACATAGAGACTGTCCAGTTTGGCCAATGTACATGGCAAAGGGGCATTGCTGGCACTTGATGGAATATATCACATTGGTAGATGTGCAGGTGAATGAGCCTCTGATAGTGTGGCTGATGTGATTAGGCCCTACGATGGTGTCCCCTGAATAGATATGTGGACACAATTGGCAACGGGGTTCGTTGCAAGGATAGGTTCCTGGGTTAGTGGTTCTGTTGTGGGTGTATGGTTGCTTGTGGGTATTTGCTTCAGGTTGAGGGGCTGTCTGTAAGCAAGGGCTGGCCTGTCGCCCAAAATCTGTGAGAGTGATGGCTGAACTTTGTGACTCACCCATAACTATTTCACATTTGGGGACAATGTACACCTTCAAATCAGCGGCAGTGCTATGGGTACCCGGATGACCCCACAGTATGAAAAGCTTTTTATGATTGACTTAGAACAATGCTTCCTCAGCTCTCGCCCCCTAACGCCCCTACTCTACTTGCGCTATATTGATGACCTCTTCATCATCTGGACCCATGGAAAAGAAGCCCTTGAGGAATTCCACCATGATTTCAACAATTTCCATCCCACCATCAACTTCAGCCTGGATCAGTCCACACAAGAGATCCACTTCCTGGACACTACGGTGCTAATAAGTGATGGTCACAAACACCACCCTATACTGGAAAGCTACTGACTGGTATTCCTACCTACATGCCTCCAGCTTTCACCCAGACCAAACCACACGATCCATTGTCAACAGCCAAGCTCTACAATACAACCCCATTTGCTCCAACACCTCAGACAGAGGTGAACACCTACAAGATCTCTCTCAAGCATTTACAACTACAATACCCACCTGCTGAAGTGAAGAAACAGATTGACAGAGCCAGGAGAGTTCCCAGAAGTCACCTACTACAGGACAGGCCCAACGAAGAAAATAACAGAACGCCACTAGCCCCCAACTAAAACCCCTCCAACTCATCAAGGATCTACAACCTATCCTGAAGGACGACCCATCACTCTCAGATCTTGGGAGACAGGCCAGTCCTTGCTTTCAGACAGTCCCCCAACCTGGGGCAAATACTCAAATTTAAATTGGATTTTTTCGATAAAATGCTTTTTGAGGGAAAAAAAGCCAATTAAGATACATCTTTGAGCTACAATGTCTCATCATAGAATAGGGATTATAAATTCTAGTTCTATAGTAGACAGTATATTCATGTAATGTTTAAAAAAGTTTTGTAAAGGAGTTCCAATAGTTCATGGATTATGGACCCAATCTTATAGGGTTCCAAGGGCTTCTGTATAGATTATTTAGATTAATCTTTTTTCCTACCCAATGTGACTCAGTGCTCAATCTAGAAGATATCACCAGAGATGCTTTGTTTTGAAGTTCTCCAACTGTGGATTTGAGTCTCCAGAGATAACATGCTTATTGACAGCAAAAATGTTTTTAAATAAATAAAGGTGAGAAATAACAGACCTCAACCCTATTATCCCTCTGCAAATTTGTGTACACAGAGTCAATCCCTTACCTTTCTCTAAAAGTGAGAAGTTTCAAAAAGTTAAATGTACAGAAGATGGTTGGGGGGGAGGAATAGCTCTGGACAAGGAGAAGTCTGGAGATAAATGTGAGAAGGGAGGGACAGGCAGTAGAAACAAAAGTGAAACTGTTTGAGCAGCATATTCCAGAAGTCTTGAGGTCTTTCTGAATGTAGCCTCCATTGATTTGAGATTTTCCATACCATTCTCTCACTAGAAGGGAAAACGTATAATGGCAGCAGGCCGTAAAAAAGACCCCATTTGGGAATATTTTAATGAAGTTCCTCTACTTGTGGTTAAGACAGGCATGTGTGCAAAATGCAAAACAGTGCAACGAAGAAATGCAAGGCCTGGTTGCCCGCATGAAACAACATCATGAGAAGTGTTCTTCTCAGGAGGAAGCTGCATTGAAGAGGATAGGAGAAACATGCAGGATCTTCAGGTTGGTAAACTTTTTTTTTATTTCATACCTTTAAGGACTGCCTGTCTTCCTTCTGGACTACCCTTGAATTCTCATGTTGGAGCAAAAAAATATATAGTTGTTACTCTATGGTACTAGCATTTTAAATGTAGGATTCTGAAGACTATTCACCTTCAAGATCACCATAATTTTCTATAGTTTCAGTTATCTGCCAAGGATAGTGTTTCAGTCACATAATGTATGTCACCTGCAGCAAAAAGAAAAAACTCCGTCATCCAGAACCAACCATAGATACGTTTGTGATAAGAACCAGCAGATTACAAAAAGAGGTAATTGATGAAAAAATTGACCAGATTCTTTATGCAACAAATGCTCCTTTCGGTATGACTGAGAACCCACACTTCATTAACGTGGTTCAGTCATTCAGACCAGGATACAGGCCATCCAACAAAGCAGATGTTGCAGGCAAATTGCTGGATAAAGTGTATGAAAGAGAAATTGAGCAGCGTGCAAAAGGTTTAGAGGGTAAAATTGTTAATCTGATTCTTGATGGGTGGAACAATGTCCACAATGATCCTGTTGTATGTGCTTGTGTGACAGAAGAAGGGAATGTCTTCCTTACAGAAACAATTGATACATCAAGAAATGCACACACATTTACTTGAATACTTACAAGTAGCAGCAGTAACATCTATAACTGAAAAAAATCAATTGTCTAGTATGCAGCTTGGTCACAGACAATGCTGCAAATGGATCCAAGATGAAACCAAATTTAGAAGAGAGTCCCAAGTTAACATACTGTTGCAGTGCTCATTTGATGCACCTCCTAGCCAGACATCAATGTTGTTGAAATTGCAAAATACTTCTGTAACAACCACTTTACAGCAGCTGCTCTGAAAAAAGTGGGAGGAACCAAGCTAACTCTCCCACCAGACATGCAATGGAACTCAGGAGTGGACTGTTTTGAGCACTGTATCAAGAACTGGCCTAATCTGATGACAGTGTGAACAAAATCATGAAAAAAATAGATGGCCCTGCCACAGCCAAAGTTCTCAACATTGGGCTTAAGAGCCATGTTGAACACATGCTGAGTACCCTGAAGCCTATTTCTGTAACCTTGAACAAAATGCAGGGAAATAGCTGTTTTATTGCTGAAGTTTAAATTTGCATATTTCTCTTTTTAAGATCTCACTCGGTTCCTTTCAATGACAGAGTTAAATTACAAGCATTAAAAAAACGAATGGGACAAGCACTATCTCCAGCTCATTTTCTTGCAAATATTCTCAATACTAGGGTCAAGACTTAACTGCTGAAGGAGTTGGCTAGGACATGGACATCCAGCAATCATCCCTCCATAATGCCAACTATAATAAACTTCAGAGCTAAGGGTGAACCATTCAAGAAATATATGCTTGCTGATGTTTTAAATAAAGTCACACCAGTGAATTGGTCGAAGTCACTTAAGCACTTGGATTCAGAGACTGCTGAAGTGATAATCTCACTTTTAACAGCAGTAGCTTCGTCTGCTGGTATAGAAAGACTATTTTCTTCCTTTAGACTAATTCATTCCAAATTGAGAAATCGTTTGGGACCTGAAAAAAGCAGGAAAGCTTGTTTTTCTTTTCCAGATTATGAACAAACAGAAAAATGATGGTGAAAATGACTGAGTTAGCTGCAGAAGCCAATATTTTAAGTTTCTCATGTTGGCCTGGCTGACAGTCGACTTAAGGTGGTGGTGGTGGTTTTTTTAACTCTTTTTAAAAAACTGAATTTTAAGCATATTAATTTAGTTAGTATTAAAATATTATATGTTCGCTGTTTAAGAAAAATCCAGAATACATAATGTTTTAGTTAACTAAAACAATTTGTGTGTCCGTCTGGTGATGTTCTCCTCCTAATACAGCATGGCAAGAAAATCTTCCAAATATTAATCATTAACCTGTTGAATGGGAGATAGATATTTATGAAGTCATCGGGAGGTGAACTGCTTCAATTACCTTTGGTAAATGAAATAACCAAACAATCGTTCATTTTCTGATATAGCTGTAAAACTAATCTGAAAAGTTTTCAGAATAAATCACTTAAAAATGTATAGTGTGTACCTTCTAAAAATGAAGCCTACATCTGAGTTGTGAAAAATATGTATTACGGTTATAACAACCAACAAAAATGCACTTATGTAGAAATCCATGATTAAATTGAGTCTTCCTGACTAGTGATTTAAATCAAATAGATTTAAATCAAATCCACCCTGATCAAAACCAGGATGTCAACTAAATTTAAAAAAAAAGGCTGACTAAGTGAATTAGTTCAAGTCAAACTGGAGGTTTGGAATTTCTTTAAATCAACTATGCAATTATCTACAATTTGCATCCTAAACAAAGCAGGGGAGAGGGGAAATGTATAGGGAAAAGGCTTCAGTCCTAGTTGGATGAATAATTATTCCTAACCTTTTTTTTTGAGGTGAACAGATATCCTACAGGGAATGGAAAAAGGGATTGCTTAAAAAAGCTACATTTTTTAGGTTAGAAAATGTAGAAATAAGTCAGAATTGCCAAAAAAGTCAAACTGAATTAGTTCTTGCTAAGGAAATTAAAACAAGAGGTTTTTTCGTTTTATAAATAAAGAAGAAGATTGGATTACTCTGCAGTGTGGATGGGAGGAGATTCAAGATGATCAAGGTATGGCTCAATTAAATTCTTTGAGCATTTTCCCCCCAAATAAGGATTATAATATGGAACATGTGCATGAAAGCAGAGAAGAGCTACTAGAATGCTCAAGGGAATGGAGCGCTTCTCTTATGCGAGGAGACTGGATGAACTTGGCTTGTTAAAGTCACAAAAAGAAGACAGGGGGACAGGATTACCTCCCTGATGTACAGAGACCAAACACCACGTAGGATGAAGAGCTAATAAAAGCTAAAGGACAAGGTTGGCACAAGAACAAATGAGTATAAACATGCCATGACCAAATTAGAAGGTTTAGAAGAGCGATGTTATGGAACAGCCTCCCAATAGAAGTTGAGGGGGCAAACAATTGAATTAGTTTCAAGAGGTAGACAAGTTTTAGGAGTGTGATTGTATGACAGGGTTGCTTATGATGGTTGGATTGCTTTTGGTTTATGTCTTATGCTCCTAAAGCTTATGTTTCAGGACTTCAGCTAGTCACCTGGATGTGTCAGGAAAGAATTCTACAAACCGCCCACCCCATTCCTCCTGCATCTCACTGATGTAATTCAGGGTTTTTGGTCTCCTTCCTCTGAAACATCTGAGATGTCCTCTGTATTAATGCCTCTAGCTGTGGCCTGGAATATTATACAGAAGTTCTGGATAACCGTGAAGACTGGAGTGACAGAAACTGGATGTAATTCTATACTATAGAGTGGAAGATCATCCACTTAGAATCTAATAATGAGAATTTCTATTACAAGCAAGGGGGCTCATCCGTTGCAATTGACTGGAGAGGAGAAAGGCCTGGGTGCATGGACTGATCATAGGATGACTGAACCACCAATGTAATGTAGCTGTGAAAGAGGCAAATATGATCTGAGGCTGAATCAGGCAAGTATTAATGCCATTGTACAAGGCACTGGTAAGATTTCCATTTGGAATACTGTGTACAGTTATTCGCAAAAAGAAAAGGAGTACTTGTGGCACCTTAGAGACTAACCAATTTATTAGAGCATAAGCTTTCGTGAGTCACCCATGTTCAAGAAAGATCAATTCAAAGTTGCTCACATGCTCAGGGTCTAGCTGATCACCATATATGGTATCAGGAAGGAATTCCCCGCCCCGATCAGATTGGCAGTGACCTGGGGTATTTTTCCCACTTTCCTCTGCAGCATGGAGTGGGGTTGCTTGCCAGGATTATCTGGATCTCTCTGCACTTAGTCAACTGGTGCACTTTGATCCCTCCTATTCTCTGCCTGGGGTCAAGAAGTCTCGTCTCCTGTAGGCTGTGTTACTTGGTTTAATTTTGGCTATTGCATTTAGTGTGAAGATGCTGGGTGATGTTGGTGGCACACGATATATACGTCAGGTTAGATGGTGTAGTGGTCCCTTTTAGCCTTAAACTCTGAGTAATTTAAGCTTGCCTACCAGCATGAGTACAGTCATTTGTAACATTGAACCTCTTTAAAATCAAAATGATATTTTTAAAAACCACCAAGAACTCAATCTTCCTCAGCTTTAGAGGCAGAGTTCGCAGAGCCATCTCTAGTTGAAGATGCTGAACTTTCCATTTTAAGATCCCATTTTCAGTTGCTTTGCTGAGCCATATGTTAACCATTTAAGCTATTTTCTATGCCTGGTGTCCAGCTTAGTCTGAGGTTTGGGTTTTTGTTAAGAACTTTTCCGCAAAACAAACAACTCATATGTTTCCTACAAGGTTTGGTAAAAACTAGGGCTGTCAACGATTAAAAAAATTGTAGTTACCTGCATGATTAATTGCACTGTTTAAAAATGTAGAAAAAATCCAAAAATATTTGAATATATGGTATTGTACTGTTTAATATATTGATTTCAATTACAACACTGAATATAAAGTGAGCACTGTACATTATTATTTTTATTTCAAATATTTGCACTGTAAAAATAGTATTTTTCAATTCACCTCATAAAAGTACTGTAGTGCAATCTCTTTATAATGAAAGTTGAACTTACAAATGTAGAATTATGTACAAAAAAATAACTGCATTCAAAAACAAAACAATGAAAAACTTTGGAACCTACAAGTCCACTCAGTCCTACTTCAGCCCATCGCTCAGACAAACAAGTCTGGTTACACTTTGGAGGAGCTAATGCTGTCCACGTCTTGTTTACAACGACACCTGAAAGTGAGAACAGGTGTTTGCTGGCTACAAGTGCCATGCATCAGAAGATATTTACGTGCCAGATGCGCTAAAGATTCGTATGTCCCTTCATGCTTCAACCACCATTCCAGAAGACGGGTCCATACTGATGACAGGTTCGGCTTGATAATGATCCAAAGCAGAGCGGACCGACACATGCTCCATTTATCATCTGAGTCAGATGCCACCAGCAGAAGGTTGATTTTCTTTTGTAGAGGTTTGGATTCCGTAGTTACCACATTGAAGTGTTGCTCTTTTAAGACTTCTGAAAGCATGTTCCACACCGCCTCCTGGTCAGATTTTGTAAGGCACTTCAGATTCTTAGATCTTGGATTGAGTGCTGAAGCTATCTTTAGAAATCTCACTTTGGTACCTTCTTTACGTTTCACTGCAGATTTGGCAAAACAACATGCTGGGTCATCATCTGAGACCGTTATAACATGAAATATATGGCAGAATGCGGGTAAAACACAGAGCAGGAGACATACATTTATCCCCCAAGAAGTTCAGTCACAAACTTAATTAACACTTTTTTTTAAAATGAGCATCATCAGCATGGAAGCATGTCCCCTGGAATGGTGGCCGAAGCATGAAGGGGCATATGAATATTTAGCATATCTGACGAGTAAATACCTTGCAACTCCAGCTACAAAATGTGCCATGTGAACATGTTCTCACTCTCTGGTAACATTGTAAATAAGAAGCAGTCAGCAGCATCTCCCGTAAATGTAAACAAACTTGTTTGTCTAAGCAATTGGCTGAAAAAGAAGTAGGACTGAGTGGACTTGTAGGTTCCAAAGCTTTACAATGTTTTGTTTTTGAGTGAAGTTATTTAACAAAACACTGTACACTTGTAAGTTACACTTTCACCACAATACTTGTATGAGGTGAATTGAAAGATACTATTTCTTTTATCATTTTACGGTGCAAATATTTGTAATAAATTGAGTACTGTACACTTCGTATTCTGCGTTGTAACTGAAATATATTTGAAAATGTAGAAAAACATCCAAAAATATTAATACATTTCAATTGGTATTCTATTTAACAGTGCGATTAATCACAATTTTTTTAATCGCAGTTATTTTGAATTAATTGCGTGAGTTAACTGTGATTAATCGACAGCCCAAGTAAAAACAGATCTTTCTGAATGCTGAAAAATACTTAGTGTTTTGTTGAAAAGCTCTAGCATGTCCATGTTCTAGACTACAGCCTTGAAAAAGTTGGCAAAGGGGTCCCCTTTTGCTGCATGGTGAAAATCTCCCCAAATTTGGCCAAGTTAGAAGAGTTGGGGGGGGAAAAGGAGGAAGAGGGGAGAGACTCCCAACAGTTGCATATGTTAGATATAGACTTCTTAAAGATTCTCTGAAGATTCCATCTTCACTGAGGATGCCGTAGCCCAGGGCTGCATGGGTTGAGCAAAAAAAAAAAAAAAAACCACTTTCCCTGCAATTGCTCCTCAGGGCTTGCCAACCCTGCAGGATGGGCCTGGAGTCTCCAAGAATTAAAAAAAGATTAATCTTTTAATTAAAATATTGCAATGTGATGAAATCTCCAGGAATACATTTAACCAAAATTGGCAACCCTAGCTGTTGTGGTGCCAGGCTCTAGAACAGAAAGCAACCAGACTTCTCTCCTGAAATTTCAATGCTCCTCCTACTAGCACCCTGGCAGAGTGAAGGAGGGGGAAAAAAAACCCCAAAATTGTCATTCTCAAGACTGAATCCCAACATATCCTGTTTGCCTGCTCTGAAACAATATTATTTTGGGGAAGAAAGGAAGAGAACAAAAACCTGAGTCTTTACAAATCAGCTTAATCTAATCTGGGACCACATACTTTAAAATGCTGTAATTTTAGAATTACAAGCAACATGTAAACACCACACTGTGCAATTATTAGACTTGGGAGCACTGGCTGTTGGGAGTGTTAAAGGACAGGAAACAGGAAGGAGGGGGAGGAGTTGAAGAGGCTGAGGGAGAGCTACTGAGGGTGCAGCAGCAGCTTGGAACAAAGACGTTTCAACTTTAAAAAATAAAGTCCTGTTGAAGTTTGTTAGTACCTTGCCTGGCTACGACAACATTTTGGCGACGAGGATGGATCTTCTGCCTCTGAACCCAACTGCACTCTTTCTACAAAGCCCAGGTGAGCCTCCAATTGCTTTTGCTTCCTGGATCCATGTGTTTGAGACTTTCTGTAGCACTGATTGCAAGCAGATGATTTCTGAAGTAAGAAAGTGTGCTCTGCTAATCCACTGCCTTGGAGCAGAAGGGCAGCGTATATTTTACACTCTTCCCCTTGCAGATGATAAATGAGACTGCACTCACTGCATTAAAGAGCTACAGATTTCACCAGCGTGAGCAGAAACCAGGGGAGACTATAATGCAGTATATTGCTTCTCTGAGGAGTCTGATTGTAACTTGTGACTTTGGGAATATGGCAGATGAGATGATCAGAGACCAGCTCATTGAGAAAACCACCCTGCTTCATGTAAGAGAACCTTGACTTCTAGAACCACAACTTACACTAGAAAAAGCAATAACCACTGCTACCCAGATTGAGTCAGCTACAGCTGAAGCCAAAATAATGCGCATGGATACAGGAGGCACAGTCCAGGCTGTGACTCCTTTGCAGAAAAACTCACTACTGCTGCAGACAATTACAAGAGGAAAACTAATGAAAAACCACCAAATCAGCAAATTCAAAATACAGTAAAAGCATGCTTTTGCTGTGGATCCCCACAACACCTTGCAAGCTACACAGGATGTCCGGCAGAAGTAGCTCAGTGTAATCATTGCAAAAAGATTGGGCATTTTGCTGAAGTATGTTGCAGCAGCCAGTTCAATCAACAGATGCATGCAGTTACAATACCAGATGTTACTGTGCTGAGCGTGGACAAAATCACTACTGTATATATTCCAGAACAAATAAAGTCAACGTTTTCACCATACCCTCAGGCAATTCACTCTATTCAGCTAATATTGGACATTGGCTCAGCCGTATCTATACTACCTGATTCCATCTATTTGGATTACTTTAAAGATGTGCCTCTTACTGAACCCAAGCTTCACTTGGTGTGCTATTTGAAAAACCATATTCCAGTACGTGGCTGCCTGCCAGCATTAGTTACTTTTGGTGATTGCTGTGTAACTACAGAGTTCTACATTGTCCACAAAGGCACTCCTAATCTTGGCAGAGATTTATTGGCTGCTTTAAATCTCAGGGTAGTTAATGGACAAATTGATCTTCCTCAGCAAAGTACTCTTGTGGAACACACACCAGTTTGAGCTGGAACCCAAAACACCAAGTTGAGGAGAAACTCGGCTGTGCTTATGGGTTTCTGCATAAAGTTATAATGCAGAATAATGTGAAGTCTGTATGACAGAAATTACGGCGCTTACCATTTTCAGTCAGGAAAGCTGTTTCAGAGAAAAAAAAAACGTAGAAAACTTGTTCAAGAGGACATTATTGAAGAGATTAACTCCTCAGAATGGGTTTCACCTATAGTAGGTGACGCAGAAGCGTGGAGGCATTCACCTTTGTGAGGACTTAAGGGAGCCAAATAAAGCTCTTGTGATTGACAGCCATCCTCTTCCTCACACAGAAGAAGTATTTGCAGAACTCCATGGAGCAAAGATGTTTTCTACTCTTGATTTGCAGAGCGCATTATACCAGGTTATGTTGAATGAAGAGAGAGACCTCACAGCATTTAGGACACATGAGGGACTATTCTGTTTCAATAGTGTTCCATATGGTCTCACATCAGCCCCAAGTGCCTTCCAAAAAATGTCATTTATTTTGAAGAATCAACATGGAGTTCAGTGCTATTTGGATGATATCATGTTTAGAAATACTTCGGAGGAGCATGACAATAACCTGCGGTCTGTACTAAACTGCATCAGCAAAGCAGGCCTCAAGCTCAATAGGTCCAAATGCAAATTTAGACAAACTGACCTCTTTCTGGGGCATACAGTTTCACAGGCTGGACTAAAACCTGATCCAGCTCATATCCTGGCAATTTCAAATGCTCCAACAGATTTGCAAACCTTACGTTCCTTCTTGGGTCTTACCTCCTGGTATGCAAACTTCATTCCCAATTATGCTTCTGTCATTGAACCGTTATGAGAATTACCATGGGGTAGTTCAACCTTAGTGTGGACAACGGATGCATAAGCTAGTTTCGAAACGGTGAAAGACTTGACTGTACATAGTCCAGTACTTGCACGATTCACTCCTGCATTGCCCACAATTGTAGCTACTGATACTTCTAATTATGGACTTGGGGCTGTCCTCACACAACTTCATGAGGACAACAGAGAGGACTGTTGCATTTGCTTCAAGGACATGAAGTAATGCTGAGAGAAAATATTCTACAGTCAAAAAAGCAGCACTTGCTTGTGTCTGCGCTACTGAAAAATAGGGAACTTGAACGTGAGGCCCAACAGGTAAGTTGCGCACAGACCGCAGCCCTTTGACGACGTTGCTCACCACAAAAGGACTGGGAAGAGCAGCATATTGTATTGCTAGATGGTCTACAAGACTACTCTCTTTCAATTATGAACTGGAATATAAGCCTGGAAACCAAAATGTGGTAGCTGATTGCCTTCACCAGATGGTCCACCGGAGGATGAGGATGCAGTAGTTGCTCTTATCACAAGCACTCTTACTGCAGTTACAAGAGAACAATTTCAAGCTGCCTGTTCAGTGTGTCCAATTCAACAGAAACTACAGGAATTTCTGACAAAGATGGCCCAGTAACCCTAAAAACCTTGACCCAGTTTTGCTGCCTTATTTTAGGGTTTGGGATGAACTTTCTTTGCTCGATGGCTGTGTGCTACAAGGTACACACCAGCTACTTGTGCCACAAGAATTACAGTCAAAATTCATACACCTGGCACACAATACTCATCAAGGAATTGTCAGAACCAAAACAATGACTACGGGATCTGTGTTGGTGGCCAGGGATGGACTTTCAAACTGAAGCATCATAAAATCCTGTGTCACTTGCCAAACGCACGATAAGACAGCAGTGACGTACCCCTCCATTACAGATTGTTCCTCTTCCTGAATCTGCATGGGAGAAAGTAGCGATTGAAATTGTAGGACCCTTTGATACTGCTCCAATTGACTGTCATTATGCCATCACCTTAATAGACTATTTCAGTAAATGGCCTGAGGTAGCGTTTACATCGCTAATCTCTTCTGCTACAGTAATTAAGTACTCTCTTCAGTTTTTAGCAGGGAAGGTAACTCCAAAGAACTGGTTTCAGATAATGGTAGTGAAATTACTTCCCTGGAGTTTGAAACTTTTCTAGCATAGAGAAACATTTTCTCCAGAAGGTCATCCCTATACTACCCTCAAGCCAATGGGGAAATCGAATGGTTTAACAGAAGTTTGAAAGAGTTTGCAAACAGCTAAACTGGAAGGGTGATTGTGGATAACCTTCACTACTGATTTCTTGCAAGAATACTGGGCTACATGATATGCCACAATGCAAAGATCACCTGCAAAGTTACAACATGGGAAACAGAGGAATACTAAACTGAACATTGCTGGATTGTTAAAGGTGTGACCTGAGGCCCCAACCAAGGATGATGTGAGAAAAATAGTTGAACAGAACCAAGCAAAGTATAAGGCTTTCACAGACAAGCTGTGGGGTACTAAGGAACCAAAGTTTCGGTGTGGTTCCTTTGTTAGGATACGAAAACCTGTAATTTTACACAAAGGGGACCATAAATTCACAGCTCCTCTTGAAATCAGAGGATATTACACTTATTGACTTTCTGATGGGTGGGTACGGAATGCTTCTTATCTTGCACCTGCCTATGCACCAAGAGGAGATTATGCCAACACCCAGTCTGCATTGGACAACTTCACCATAACATCAACACAACAAGACATTGCACTGGAACCAGGGCTTGAGAGACGGCCTGTCAGACCCAGACGATCACCTGTTTGGACTAGAGACTATGTTATGTAGTATCTATAGTGTTTTTAGTGTAATATTGCTGCCAACAGTATAGTGCCTTGTTTCCTATTTGTTCCTGTGGTTAGAACAACAATGTTTATTGTAATTGGGAGAGTTTCTTAAGAGAGGAGGGAATGTGGTGTTTAGATGTTGCTTGTAATTTATTAGAATTGGAAGCACTGGCTGCTGGGAGTTTGAAAGGACAGTGGGGAGGAGTTGAAGAGGCTGAGGGAGAGCTACTGAGGGTGCAGCAGCAGCGTGGGAAAAAAAAGAGGTTTCCACTTTGAAAAATAAAGTCCTGTTGAAGTTTGTTAGTACCTTGCCTGGCTACTACAACATACAGTAATGTCAGGACATCAATACCAGGAAGATGTAAAGTGTTTCAGATGCCTTAGCTTAACGCATTTGGATTTATTTTTAGAGTAACTTTAGCAGAGTTTCCCCAATTAATGCTCGATTTTGAGAGGATTACAAAACCTCTGTAAAATCTTTTTAGCCTTAGTTTATAGATACTTTCAACCTTCATTACATTTTCTGGGAATATATGATGTAACCTCTTCAACGTACCATTAAATGTCTATGAATTGGGGGGCGGGGGGGAGAGAAGAAGAGGGAGAGGGAAAGAGAAATCCTTAGTTCTCACTTGAATCTTAATGGAAGAGCCTCAAACTTTTCAAATAATTCTTCATTTAAAAAAAAAGTCATGCATAGGTTACATTTAGCAAAGTTGAAAACTGTTTTATCAAAATGAATAGTCATACTCACATCAGCTGAAGTTATTTCTAAATGGTGTCACTGTGACAGAAGGAGCTCAACCAAACACCCTTTCACAGCTAAATTTTTATGTTGCAATTCTATTGGTTTTAGTGAGTCAGACTGAAGGCAACTCTACACATGACCAAAATTGTTAAGAGATCATTTGTACTCAGATGGAAGAGTGATTGGCTCCAACCATCACTGGCTGGCACTGTTAGAGAACCAGGCGGTCTGCGAAGGGAGATCTGGAATGGGGAGAGGCTAGCATCACAGATTCTTGTCTTGGTACCTTGCGACAGTGCTGGAGGAATTTTTAAAAACACAGATAGCCCTGGCCTCCTGAACGAGCCCCCCCCCCACTCCTCACCAACAGCCTTCTTCCCCCTAGTCCCCTCTCAAATCATATCTATGGCCTGCCCCCTCTCTGAAACACTTTCAGCTCATCACCCCGGGCCCTCCCTACCACAGGACCCTCCCACTGTTCTCTCCTCCCATTCACCATGCCTAATAATATCCCACCCCCAAAATATCTGCCCAATCCCTACCCCACTAAATGGGCTAGTAGGCTATGAAGTTTTACATGGTTTTGTTTTTGAATGCAGTTAAGTAACAAAAAAATTCTACATCTGTAAGTTGCACTTTCAGGATAAAGATATTACACTACAGTAGTTAGTATTTTTAAATTCACCACATAAATTTCTTTTGTTTATATTTTTTATTACAAACATACACTATGCACTTTATATTCTGTGTTGTAATTGATAAAAATATTTGAAAAATGTAGAAAAACATCCAAAAATGTTCAATTACCATTGGTATTCTATTGCTTTAATAGTGGGATTAAAACTGATCATGATTAATTGTTTTGAGTTAATCATGTGAGTTAACTGTGATTAAAATTAACAGCCCTACTAAAAAGCTTATTAATTGCTCTGTGTTAGAAGAACCAGTGTTATGGTAAGTCTAGATTCAACTACAGTGTAACAGCTAGAAGCAGATACCAACTCTGAGCTCTACGAGTTTCCTTGAAAAAAACCTTTTAAAAAAAAAAGTAGTTTTAAGCATGCGATTCCCAATTCTTAGTCAAGTATTTGAGATTGTATTTAGGCTACACAGAGTTGCAATCCAACTGAAATGCTCAAAGCAGACCAAATGAGGAGAGATTTTTCCAAGGGCAGAGGGAAATTTGTGTTGGCCAAATAACAGAGTAGTATACTGTCAGAACAAACTTGAGTATCCACTGAAGAAACACTGTGGTACTGTACTGAATATATAAAGCAATAATCAGTCAAAAGGGATAAGCCAAAAGATATACACAAAGACAAAACGGGTTGGAAAGAGAGATACTGATCTCGTCCAAAAGTAACTTCATCTGTGGCTGATATTAACTGAAACAGTAACATTGACAAGAGCTATTGTTTTTGTGCTTATTAATATTGTGATAGGACATTGAAAAAATACTGAAAGGGAAGTGTAAGATTGTTATTTTGAGGCTGGTCTCAGACACAGAATTGGAATGAATGTAGATGTGTTTTGAAGCAGAGTTAAGTCTGAAACGTCTCAACTGAAGAAAGCCAAAGGTGGGTGGGGGCCCTGCCCACACACACACACAAAAAAACCTAGAAACACTTCTTACCCTCTCCCCCCCCACCCCGCCCCCGCAACTTCATCTTGCAAAAAAAAAAAAAGCTTACTTATGTCCCATCACACTGCCAATGCTAGCCATTGCAGGAGCTGGATTTCAATTTCTGTGTAATCAAAGACATTCGATGGAGAGGACTTAGCATTGGACAGCAGAAGGACATTGTCCACATTGATGTGTATTGGAAGTAACAGAGGTGATTGAATACTGCATGGTTAACTGGGGTACTAAATGAGAGTCAATAAGCAAGAAGAATTCACTGTATGAACTTAATTTTATGCATCACTAATTAGCCATTTGTGAATCAGAGCCAGCAAATCCACTTAAATCATGTTAACTGTAGAAGGGTTAACCAAAACAAACATTGTTTCCAGCTCAGTTTAACATGGGTCTTGCTGTTTCATGAGAAGATATGGTTTTGGTTTTCCTCTTTGATATTAAATGAGGCTGAACTTGGGATTTTGCTTTTTCTGGACCTTTATATATTAAAAAGGGTCCTGAATAGTTTTCTTCCAAAGAGTCTACTTGCTGTCTCATTACTTTTTTTTTTTTTTCAGAGGGTGTGGCTAACCTCGTCTAACCTTTCCTAGTTTTGCTAGAAGACGCCTAGAGGTATGCGCTCTCACACATTAAACAAAGTGTCTTGTCTTTATTAGTCACTGAAGTCTACTACTGTTAAAAATGTTTAACCAAAAAGATTAAAAAAATCTCCCCTTGATAGCATAACTCAGTTTTCCCTCAAATGTTGTGATGACAGCATTGTTTTTGAAAGTTTACTCCAAATACTGTCTGTCCTGAAAGATTATTCCCATACACTTTGGGAAGACTTAATGCTCCTACGATCCCAAGGCCTCCTCTACATGGGAAAGTTATCCCGACATTAGTATATCTGCTTAAATTCACACCGTAGCTAATGTAAATCCCTGTTTGGACACTTATTCCAGAATAAGTGGCTCTTGCAGTTTAGCTTAAAACTCCTCCTGACAAACTGAACTGAAAAAAGCCTCTTATTCTCGGAATAGGAGCGTCCATATAGGGAGTTATACTAGTATGACCCAAATCTGTTTAGCTACACCAATACAGTTATACCAGGATAAATTATAAGACTTTCCCATGCAGCCTAGTTTTTAAGCAAATAGGACATGATGCTTTTAAAAAAAATTATCCCAAGACTTCTGATGTATAAAGGCCATCTGACAACTTCTCTTTCTTAATACAAGAAAAGGGAGGTGGGAGCACTTCCTTTGCAGGTTACATTTAAATTTCTCTTAAGATATCCACAGAACATTTTCTTACACATGAAAATTGATGCAGCTGAGCTAAAATTGAGGGTAAAGGGAAAAAAGCCAACATGTTAATAGCCTAAGAAATAAAGACAGTTCTTTTCCAGTCTTACACTCTGCCTAGCCAACTCATCTTTGCCATCTTGAGCAATTCTGATTTTTTAGCAATTTGAAGTTTGGCAGAGAGAGAGTTCTGGGGTCAGAGAGGTGCCTTTTGATATCCCCATGAGAATCCATCCAGATTTGGCATCACACAAGAAACTGCCATCTGCACATGTGGATTAGAACTTGAACAAGTCTGGTACCTTAATTCTCTGGGAATTTTATCTACAACATACATACCCTTTGCCAAACTTCTTGCTGCTGTCATAAATATAAAGGGAAGGGTAAACCCCTTTAAAATCCCTCCTGGCCAGAGGAAATATCCTCTCACCTGTAAAGGGTTAAGAAGCTAAAGGTAACCTCGCTGGCACCTGACCAACGAGGAGACAAGGTACTTTCAAAAGCTGGGAGGAGGGAGAGAGAGAAACAAAAGGTCTGTGTCTGTCTATATGCTGCTTTTGCCGGGGATAGACCAGGAATGGAGTCTTAGAACTTTTAGTAAGTAATCTAGCTAGGTATGAGTTAGATTATGATTTCTTTAAATGGCTGAGAAAAGAATTGTGCTGAATGGAATGACTATTCCTGTCTGTGTGTCTTTTTTGTAACTTAAGGTTTTGCCTAGAGGGGTTCTCTATGTTTTGAATCTAATTACCCTGTAAGGTATCTACCATCCTGATTTTACAGAGGGGATTCCTTTACTTCTATTTACTCCTATTTCTATTAAAAGTCTTCTTGTAAGAAAACTGAATGCTTTTTCATTGTTCTCAGATCCAAGGGTTTGGGTCTGTGGTCACCTATGCAAATTGGCGAGGCTTTTTACCAAACCTTTCCCAGGAAGTGGGGTGCAAGGGTTGGGAGGAAAGACGTGTCCAAACTACGTTTCCCAGTAAACCCAGTTAGAGTTTGGTGGTGGCAGTGGATATTCCAAGGACAAAGGATAAAATTAATTTGTACCTTGGGGAAGTTTTAACCTAAGCTTAGGAGGTTTTCATGCAGGTCCCCACATCTGTACCCTAGACTCCAGTGTGGGGGAGGAACCTTGACACCTGCCCTCCTGTCAGGTTTCCCTCCCCACTCTGAACTCTAGGGTACAGACATGGGGACCTGCATGGAAGACCCCCTAAGCTTATTTCTACCAGCTTAGGTTAAAAACTCCTTAAGGCACAAATTCTCCTTTGTACCTTGGATTAGGTAATGCTGCCACCACCACCAAGTGGTTTAGACAAACTCAGTGAAAGGACCACTTGGAGTTCCTACTCCTTTCTAATATCCTCCCAAGCTCCACACCCCCTTTCCTGGGGAGGCTTGAGAACAAACAAGATGAACACAGACCAACCTTGGGGTTCTTTTTAGGACACTTAAAAAAACACTCAAATCAGATTCTAAAAGAAACAACTTTATTAGAAAGAAAAAAGGTAAAAAGCACCTCTGTAAAATTAGAAGGGAAGATAATCTTACAGGGCAATCAGATTCAAAAACAGGTTTCAGAGTAACAGCCGTGTTAGGTCTGTATTCGCAAAAAGAAAAGGAGTACTTGTGGCACCTTAGAGACTAACCAATTTGAGCATAAGCTTTTGTGAGCTACAGCTGAAGTGAGCTGTAGCTCACGAAAGCTTATGCTCAAATAAATTGGTTAGATTCAAAAACAGAGGATTTCCCTCTGGGCCAAACTTTAAAGTTACAAAAAGAAAACCAGGAATACACCTTCCTCTCAGCACAGAGAAAAATCACAAGCCAAAACAAAAATAAGCTAATGCATTCCCTTGCTAGTACTTACTAATTCTAATGGAGTTGGATTGCTTGCTTCCTTGATCTGTGTCCAGCAAGCACACAGAACAGACTAACCAAAACCTTCCCCACCCCCAGCCCACCAGATTTGAAAGTATCTTGTCCCCTTATTGGTCAGATACCAGCCAGGTTACCTGGGCTTCTTAACCCTTTACAGGTAAAAGGATATTGTGCCTCTAGCCAGGAGGATTCTATAGTACTGTATACAGTAAGGTTGTTACCCTTCCCTTTATATTTAAGGCACCTCCCCTAACAGAATACCCATTAGCCCAAAAGGAGATGCACCAAGTGGGAGCCAAGGAACCATGATTAATGAGATAGATTTTGGAACAGAAGCTCCTGGAAATAACCCCTTCTCTCAGGCAAACATTGCCACAGTTTCACTAGAATTCCATTAGTATTATTTCCTTCCTTTCCACTGTGGAGTTATGATGCACACAGAGGTGTTCCTTCTGTTTAATTCACTGATGCTATACTTCAAAGTCTGCAGCACCAAAATGGCTTCCTTGGTAGGATAATGATTCTATAAACAATGGATTGTCCATCACTAAATAAATCAATGCAGAGGAAACAGTTAAAGAGGAAGCTTCAGTTTTACACATGTATGCTTTTTTCCCCAGCAAGGAAGCACCACCTCAGCTACTCTGACCTGCACGGGTCTAGATATCTACACAGCAATTAAACACCTGCAGATGGCCCGTGCCTGCTGATTTTGGCTAAGGTGAGGTTCAACTGCAGTATAGACATTTCGGTTTAGGCCCAAACTCTGGGACCCTCCTCCTGTATGGGGATCCCAGAGCCCGGGCTCAAGCTCAAATGTCTACACTGCAGTTAAACAGCACCTTAGGCCGAGCCCAAGCCAGCTGATGTGGGCCAGCTGCAGGTGTCAATTGCAGCGTAGACATACTGCATGGGGTCAGACAGACTTCACAGGTTACAAAAAACTGTGCTCTGAACTGTTAAGGCAGCATTTCCAGTGAGCAAGAACACTGAAATTGGACAACTGCTAGAATAGTTACAACTGTGCAATTACTTTAGTCTGCACTGACAAGTGGCAATGGTTGGTGATGTGGTGGCTTCACCTAGCTCACAGCAGGGGCAATATTCAGGCAAATGCCTGTGGGGTGTTGATAGCAACTGTATGGTATGATACACACGTGCTGAAGAATTGCAGTGCCAAAGTTCTATCATGTAAACTCATCAAAACAAAGACAGACTTATCATATACATAAGTGATGTAAACAAACATTTTGCATGAGAAACTTTCTAGAAAGTTGGCATTTTGGATAACACCACAAACAAATCTTATGGTGTTGTTCTGCTAAATTTAGTGAAGGGTTATTTTGGCACTGAAACATGAATTTTTGTTCTGCAGCTCTCTCTCAAGTATATCTGAGCAAAAGCACGAATAAGCTATTTTTCATTACTAAAGAACAAAGTGAGACACTCCATTCTCTTTATACTCTTAAAGAATCTGCTTCTCCAATCTTTAAAGACAGGCTGACAGAATGGCAAGAATGGCAGAGTACAGAGATAAAAGTGTTAAATAATGTTGCTTCTCTCAATAGTATCCGCTTCCTAGGCTTGCCGATCTGTCAATGTGTAAGATGATAAAGCGTTTGACAATTTGAAAGCCCAAGCTTCGCACTTGTATAGTCTCACAACAAAATGTCTTAGCAGTTTGAAAGTAGGGTTTTCCCTTACAGATTTAGTTTTGCAAGTGAGTGTAATGGATACCACATGATTACGTTTATATTTCTTTTACACAGTACTGTGAATAGTTTACTGGTGGTAAAATGCACCAAACAAGATCTCTGCATTTCTCCAAGAAATGCTACTGTTCAATCAGATTTTACACTAGTACACAACTTATTAAGCACTGACAACAAGAGTCCATGAACTGCTACTATTCAACCAATGGAGAAAAATATGGTGCAAATCCCCCAAAAAACCCATGAACAAAACGGTAATTCAACATCAAGTTTAATCTATCCATCCTATAACTTTAATATTTGCTATTGCCAACTCCAAGCATTCAAAAATTGTAAGACACACACACACAGAGAGAGAGAGAGAGACCCCGCGCAAATCTTGACTTAAGTCAAAGACCTGGGGGGAGTTTTTGTCTTTCATTTATGGTTCATATTCATGTTTCCCCATGAAGGCTAGAAACTAACTTTTTTTTAAAATGAGAACTGACATTCTCTCAGAGTCCTACAGCTGTAAGTAGCTCAGGCTTTAAGACCACCAAGTATTGCAAGACTCAGAGCTGGCAGCCCTGATCATTCTATATAGTTTATTTGTTTTATACCAATAATTTTAATATCTACTGTTATGCTGGGGGTTGGGTGAAACCTCCTTGAATAGATGGTGGGAGTAACAGCTGTCCTTCATTCAAGGTAACTGAGATGCAGTTAAGCTCCTTTTCATTTTTTTTTTTTGGGCGGGGGGGGAGGAAGATAGCTGAAACAATAGCAGCCACTGCCCAAGCCACAGGCTACATGCAAGAAGCTGAGCTATGAAGGTGGAGAGATTTCACTGGGAGCTGAATGTGACCGAACCCATCACACGGTTCACAGAGATGCCCTTGGGACAGTCACCTGACGTGCTGAAGTTATCTGAGCCCATTTTCCCTGCCAGCTTGGAACTCCAGAACCCTGCCTTGTTGAGCCAGACACGCTAGCTTTGGCACAAGGCGGGAATCTTTTGTCTCTCTGGGTCCCCACCTCTTCTTCTAAATGGAAAAGTACCAGATTTAAGATGGATTTCATCAGGTGACATGGTCACATGTCCCTGAGAGACCTTATTCTTCATTACCCAAGGGCTGGCCACAGGTACACAGGAAGGCTTGCAGGTAAATAAACCCATTCACAACCAATTGTCCTAGTCAATGGGAGCCATCAAGATTCTAAGCCACCATTAATGGCGCACACTTTGCATAACTGCAATAGGACCACAGAGTTATACTTCATATTTCTAGCTTCAGATACAAGGATGATACATCCATACAAACAGGATGAACACACTCAGTAGATTATAAGCTTTGTAATGATACCTCACAAGAGACCTTTTGCTTAAAGCATATTCCACTTATAAATGTGAATATAATGTAAGCAAGCATATTTTCATAAATCATGTGGAGTGCAACATCATAAACGGAAGGCTGGGGGTTTTTTTTGGCAGGGGGAGTACACTTTTGAGAAGCTGCAGCTGAAAACAGAGGCAGGCAGAAGGCCAGAGATGCACTGATAATGTGATCAGAGAGAAAGCGAAGAGGTTTTTGGGTGGAATGCTAGCTGGACAAAGAGGCTTGAAAAACTGAGCAAATAAACGGTCTCCTGCTTGATTCCTACTGTGTTCAGGGGAACGAGACTTTGTGCATTGTTTTGTAAACAAACAGGATTACATCAAAGTCTCTGCCTCCATCAATTTCTCCTATGGAAACAATCTGCAAGACCCAGAATATTGGATAACCATATGGGTCAAAAAAGGGGGTAACAATCCATACTTTATTAATTTAGAGGATGACTTGCAGTCTGGCCTCACAGGAGAGAGATGGGACTGTGAATGTGCCAAATCTGCTTTATTCATTTTCAGCTTTGTGACTAATGGAAGTGGGAAAAAAAAAAATCTAGAAATGTCCCTGAATTACTGCCAGGTGAAAGAGTACTTCAAAGACTTCATAGAGTACATTAATTTCAGTACACCTGAAAACTGAAGTGAGAGGAGGAAAGTA
Source organism: Lepidochelys kempii (assembly GCF_965140285.1). NCBI lineage: Eukaryota > Metazoa > Chordata > Testudines > Cheloniidae > Lepidochelys > Lepidochelys kempii. The sequence goes on from NC_136382.1 coordinate 66,222,567, forward strand.
TTTTACGTGAGTGTTTGGGATAATCCAGTCCATGCCAAATGCGTCAGATTTACTCTGAGGTGTTATGGGTCCCAGAGATAAGTATCGGCATTTGTAAAATGAGTACAGAGCACTTATGCTCTAGGTACTTGATGTTATATTTAAAGTAACAATAACTCTCTGGCTGAGGTTATTTAGCACTCCATTTGGTAGAGAACTGTAACAAGGGAATCCATGTCCCTGCTACTCCAGAAGTTCCTTATTCGATGTAAGAGGTGTCCCTATTAGTATATAAAGTCAGTCACTTTCGATTTGGTTTTATTCTACACAACCTCCTGTAGTTAAGTTTCTTCTATAACAAGCCCCCCTTCTTACTTCAGCATAGTCCTGCACCCCCAGTCTCCTCTATCTTTGATCATTCGCTTATTATTGCATTGCTATGGGTTCATCTGTCACTATGAAGAGTCACTTTGCTGCCTCAATACATAACAGCCAATACTGCTGCAGGTGAAGACAGGCAGTGAGAATATCTTGAGTTTTACTCAAAACACATGACAGGCACCATCTTGCCTGATATAAGAGGGCTTGAACCAGAGACCTCCAATGCTGAAAACATAAATCACTACTGCTTGAACTAGAAAAGTTCCAGGTTCTACTGCTATTGGCTGTAGCCAGCTTGCACTTTGTGAATTGAAACCAGACGGGGGGGGGGGGGGGGGGAGGCATGCACGCGCGCACACACACACAGTCTTTCCCATAATCAAATGTGGGCCAAAGTTCGACATTTGGACAGGTCAGGTTTTTGTTTTTTGTTTTTTTTTAAAATACAAAGTAGATCAGCGCTAATTTGGTCTCTAGTCTCACAACCTAAGGAACTATGGGAAATTGAATTATTTCAGCCCACAATTCATTCTTTTTAAAAACTAAAAGTTTGATTTTGTCACACTTCTTTACGTAAGACTAGTGTCACCACTTAGATTATAACAATCAAGGACACTGGCAAAGTAAGTATTTGGGCCAAAACACCTTCAGAAAAGTACTAGTAAACTGAAGTCTGAGATTTCAGGTAAAATTCTGAAGGTCTAGAGCAAGTATTTGGATTACCTATGGAATTTGGTTTCAGCTCCCTTTTCAGACAACTGTCTGAAGTTCTTTAGCTGCAAAGTCATTTTACTGACAATCTCGAGGTCCACTCACAGGATACAAGAGGTTAACAGCATCCCCAACTTTCTGTAGTTCAGCATCAGGCCATTTTGTTTCTGAGCTATTGGTGCGACTCCTAGCTACAACTTAGTCTCAAATTCTACTCCAACACCTACTGCCGACAGTTCTAAAATATTGATTTCTGGTGTTTGTGAATATCTTTGATAAAGCTTGAGCCAGTTTATGGGTATATGAGAGTATTTTGCCATAAGCAACAGTCGCTGATACCATACTCACACTTTGACAAAAGCCACCCCCACACCCAAATAAATATTACCTGTATTTCATGCACAATCTGGAAGAGTTTACACCTATTCTATGGAAAGCTTAAATATTCTGATAACTAAGAGAGATAAAGGATAGTATTCCTTCTAAATGGATCAACACTTCTCTATTAGGGGGTGTCATAAATATAAAGGGAAGGGTAAACCCCTTTGAAATCCCTCCTGACCAGGGGAAAGCTCCTCTCACCTGTAAAGGGTTAAGAAGCTAAAGGTAACCTTGCTGGCACCTGACCAAAATGACCAATGAGGAGACAAGATACTTTCAAAAGCTGGGAGGAGGGAGAGAAACAAAGGGTCTGTGTCTGTCTGTATGCTGCTTTTGCCAGGGACAGAACAGGAATGGAGTCTTAGAACTTTTAGTAAGTAATCTAGCTAGGTACGTGTTAGATTATGATTTCTTTAAATGGCTGAGAAAAGAATTGTGCTGAATAGAATAACTATTTCTGTCTATGTATCTTTTTTGTAACTTAAGGTTTTGCCCAGAGGGGTTCTCTATGTTTTTGAATCTAATTACCCTGTAAGATATCTACCATCCTGATTTTACAGGGGGGATTTCTTTATTTCTATTTACTTCTATTTTTTATTAAAAGTCTTCTTGTAAAAAACTGAATGCTTTTTCATTGTTCTCAGATCCAAGGGTTTGGGTCTGTGGTCACCTATGCAAATTGGTGAGGCTTTTTATCCAACATTTCCCAGGAAAGGGGGCAGGGTGCAAGTGTTGGGAGGATTGTTCATTGTTCTTAAGATCCAAGGGTCTGGGTCTGTAGTCACCTAGGCAAATTGGTGAGGCTTTTTACCAAGCCTTGTCCAGGAAGTGGGGTGCAAGGTTTTGGGAAGTATTTTGGGGGGAAGGACGCGTCCAAACAGCTCTTCCCCAGTAACCAGTATTAGTTTGGTGGTGGTAGCGGCCAGTCCAAGGACAACGGGTGGAATATTCTGTACCTTGGGGAAGTTTTGACCTAAGCTGGTAAAGATAAGCTTAGGAGGTTTTTCATGCAGGTCCCCACATCTGTACCCTAGAGTTCAGAGTGAAGGAGGAACCTTGACAGGGGGCAAAAAGCCTCATGTGAAATGTAGCATTAAGGAGTTCAGTCAGTCTGACAGTATTAAGTACAAAAGCCAGCAACAGGTATTAGTCAAGTATGGCAAGTCTCAGACTTTATGCTATAGACTAGTCCCTTTTGGATAAGGCTTCCAGGTTTTCTGACCTAACCAAAAGGTACTTTGCGGGGGTGGGAGGAGGGTGTTGCGCTGACCTCTTGATGACGGTGCATTACAACTTCACTGTTAGACACCCTGTCCATGTAGTAGCAGCCCAGATGGTCTGTTTAGAAAGCAGTTCAGTTGACAAAGTTCCTTTAAGTTTCATGCCCCTGCTGTAGTCACACTAACTTTAAATATAGGAAGACATCTCTGTACCCATTGTCTCCTACGATAACAGCAAACAAACCCCACAACTGAAACTAGACTCCAGAGGATCCTAATTCTTATTAAGGCAGGAAAAGAGGCAACAAGATATCCCAGTGCAATTCTATGCTCTTCGATGAGCTGCTACACATGCTGTCTTCTTACAGTATATGAATTGGTTGAGTTCAGGATCCTGACGCAGGGAACAAAGGTAAGCAGCAGGATACGGACCCTGGACTTCAGGAAAGCAGACTTCGACTCCCTCAGGGAACGGATGGCCAGGATCCCCTGGGGGACTAACTTGAAGGGGAAAGGAGTCCAGGAGAGCTGGCTGTATTTCAAGGAATCCCTGTTGAGGTTACAGGGACAAACCATCCCGATGAGTCGAAAGAATAGTAAATATGGCAGGCGACCAACTTGGCTTAATGGTGAAATCCTAGCGGATCTTAAACATAAAAAAGAAGCTTACAAGAAGTGGAAGGTTGGACATATGACCAGGGAAGAGTATAAAAATATTGCTCGGGCATGTAGGAATGAAATCAGGAGGGCCAAATCGCACCTGGAGCTGCAGCTAGCCAGAGATGTCAAGAGTAACAAGAAGGGTTTCTTCAGGTATGTTGGCAACAAGAAGAAAGCCAAGGAATGTGTGGGCCCCTTACTGAATGAGGGAGGCAACCTAGTGACAGAGGATGTGGAAAAAGCTAATGTACTCAATGCTTTTTTTGCCTCTGTTTTCACTAACAAGGTCAGCTCTCAGACTGCTGCGCTGGGCATCACAAAATGCGGAAGAGATGGCCAGCCCTCTGTGGAGATAGAGGCGGTTAGGGACTATTTAGAAAAGCTGGACATGCACAAGTCCATGGGGCCGGACGAGTTGCATCCGAGAGTGCTGAAGGAATTGGCGGCTGTGATTGCAGAGCCACTGGCCATTATCTTTGAAAACTCGTGGCGAACCGGGGAAGTCCCGGATGACTGGAAAAAGGCTAATGTAGTGCCAATCTTTAAAAAAGGGAAGAAGGAAGATCCTGGGAACTACAGGCCAGTCAGCCTCACCTCAGTTCCTGGAAAAATCATGGAGCAGGTCCTCAAAGAATCAATCCTGAAGCACTTGCATGAGAGGAAAGTGATCAGGAACAGCCAGCATGGATTCACCAAGGGAAGGTCATGCCTGACTAATCTAATCACCTTTTATGATGAGATTACTGGTTCTGTGGATGAAGGGAAAGCAGTGGATGTATTGTTTCTTGACTTTAGCAAAGCTTTTGACACGGTCTCCCATAGTATTCTTGTCACCAAGTTAAGGAAGTATGGGCTGGATGAATGCACTATAAGGTGGGTAGAAAGCTGGCTAGATTGTCGGGCTCAACGGGTAGTGATCAATGGCTCCATGTCTAGTTGGCAGCCGGTATCAAGTGGAGTGCCCCAAGGGTCGGTCCTGGGGCCGGTTTTATTCAATATCTTCATAAATGATCTGGAGGATGGTGTGGATTGCACTCTCAGCAAATTTGCGGATGATACTAAACTGGGAGGAGTGGTAGATACGCTGGAGGGGAGGGATAGGATACAGAAGGACCTAGACCAATTGGAAGATTGGGCCAAAAGGAATCTGATGAGGTTCAATAAGGATAAGTGCAGGGTCCTGCACTTAGGACGGAAGAACCCAATGCACAGCTACAGACTAGGGACCGAATGGCTAGGCAGCAGTTCTGCGGAAAAGGACCTAGGGGTGACAGTGGACGAGAAGCTGGATATGAGTCAGCAGTGTGCCCTTGTTGCCAAGAAGGCCAATGGCATTTTGGGATGTATAAGTAGGGGCATAGCGAGCAGATCGAGGGACGTGATCGTTCCCCTCTATTCGACATTGGTGAGGCCTCATCTGGAGTACTGTGTCCAGTTTTGGGCCCCACACTTCAAGAAGGATGTGGATAAATTGGAGAGAGTCCAGCGAAGGGCAACAAAAATGATTAGGGGACTGGAACACATGAGTTATGAGGAGAGGCTGAGGGAGCTGGGATTGTTTAGCCTGCAGAAGAGAAGAATGAGGGGGGATTTGATAGCTGCTTTCAACTACCTGAAAGGGGGTTCCAAAGAGGATGGCTCTAGACTGTTCTCAATGGTAGCAGATGACAGAACGAGGAGTAATGGTCTCAAGTTGCAGTGGGGGAGGTTTAGATTGGATATTAGGAAAAACTTTTTCACTAAGAGGGTGGTGAAACACTGGAATGCGTTACCTAGGGAGGTGGTAGAATCTCCTTCCTTAGAGGTTTTTAAGGTCAGGCTTGACAAAGCCCTGGCTGGGATGATTTAACTGGGAATTGGTCCTGCTTTGAGCAGGGGGTTGGACTAGATGACCTTCTGGGGTCCCTTCCAACCCTGATATTCTATGATTCTATGATTCTATGAATTACACAAAAGAAATAATTGCCACAGTGGGCTGTCTACTGTAACCTGGTATCAGACTTCAGGCAGTGGATATGCTGATCTTTCAGAGTAAAGTTTACCATTCCAGACTGCATATGGCTAAACAGATAATACTTACTACAGTAGAAGTTCTTCCTGATTCCATCTGGCTTGGCTTATTTAATCAAACACCAGAACCAACACCCCTGGAAGTTTTTACTCTAGCTAACAGAGCTACAGATGCTATGAACCCAAATTTTGTTTGTTTAGTCTTCAGCTATAGTATTTATCCAAATATCTTGCTGCAAAGCACTCTTCAGGTTGCACTGCACTCACAAATAACTTAAGTTCATGGCTTTTACATGTCATTTACATATCTGCCTTTTTTGTTATTGTATGATGGCATAGAGCAGGGGTTCTCAAACTGTGGGTCACGATCCAGTTTTAATGGGGTTGCCATTACTGGCGTTAGATTTGCTGGTGCTTGGGGCTGAAGCAAAAGCCTGAGCCCCACTGACTGGGGCCAAAGCAAACACTTGAGAGATTATTCTACAATTGCAATCCCATTAGCCACTGTTTAAACTATTTCAATACTGATCACATTCAGTAGAGAAATAGTTTAAACTGTCACTTTAAATGGTCATTTGGTTTGAATTACCCTGTTGTGTGAACTTCTCCATTCATCTCCTTGCAGCTGAGTCAAGAAGATCTCTGTTTGCACGCTGTTCAGGGGTAGAAGCTTCTTTTAAAAGAGAAAGTTCTATATTAAGGAACATATTGTGCAGCCAACAGAAGACGTTGAATGCATGGGGCCTGTGTTAACAAGTGATAATTTGAATGAAAAAAATTAAATGCATGCATTTCAGTACTTCTTTTTAAGTGTCACATTCCATCAACACAATTTTCAGCTTTGTGTTTTCCAGTGTGTAAATAGATATACAATGCTTTGCATAAACTGGAAGCCTGCACTATATTATTTAGAGGGTCATTTTTAAATTGTTTGAAGCAAGATCTTCCAAAGTGACAAAGATCATATGAATATCTGAAGCTTGTAAAGAGACAGTAAGAGTACTTTTTTCCATCCATGCCCTCTCATAACAAATGAACAATTCACTCAAAAAGCCCCCTCCCCCGCCCCAAAAAGTCAGTAAGTTGTAAGCAAGGCTCAAATTGGAAGAGTAGTAGTATTCTTCTACCTGAGATGCCACTCATGGTAGATTGTGCAGGTGGGGTTCAAAATTACTACACTTGCTATGCTAAACTCCTTTGGTTGCCTCCCTAGATGGGGTCTGAATATACCTACGAACTGAGCCAGATTAAGCTATAGGCACAACAGACATATAGCTTTCCAACTTCGAGAGTCATGATCAGGTCAGGATCTAAGCTTGCATTGGTTACACCTGAATTATGTCTGCAGCTTCTAGTTGAAGATTGTTTTAGCCCCAAATGCAGTAGCTTCTAAATCCAGCCTCCAACAGAGGGAGAAGCAGCAGCCATTGGAGCCAGAGAATAAACCATCTAGCTTCACATCCACCACTAGAGCAAAAAGGACCTCCACTACTATTGGGGGGGGAAAGGGGGGGATAGAGAGTTACCACATTATGTTTGTCATAAATATAAAGGGAAGGGTAAACACCTTTAAAATCCCTCCTGGCCAGAGGAAAAATCCTTTCACCTGTAAAGGGTTAAGAAGCTAGGATAACCTCGCTGGCACCTGACCAAAATGACCAATGAGGAGACAAGACACTTTCAAAAGCTGGGAGGAGGGAGAAAAACAAAGGGTCTGTGTCTGTCTGTGTGATGCTTTTGCCGGGGACAGAACAGGAATGGAGTTTTAGAACTTAGTAAGTAATCTAGCTAGATATGCATTAGATTATGATTTCTTTAAATGGCTGAGAAATTAAGCTGTGCTGAATAGAATGGATATTCCTGTCTGTGTGTCTTTTTGTAACTTAAGGTTTTGCCTAGAGGGATTTTCTATGTTTTGAATCTAATTACCCTGTAAGGTATTTACCATCCTGATTTTACAGAGGTGATTCTTTTTTACTTTACTTCTATTAAAATCCTTCTTTTCAGAAACTGAATGCTTTTTCATTGTTCTTAAGATCCCAGGGTTTGGGTCTGTGGTCACCTATGCAAATTGGTGAGGATTTTTACCAAACCTTCCTTAGGAAGTGGGGTGCAAGGGTTGGGAGGATTTTTGGGGGGGAAGATGTTTCCAAACAACGCTTTCCTAATAAATAAACCCAGATAAATGTTTGGTGGTGGCAGTGGAAGTCCAAGGGCAAAGGGTAAAATAGTTTGTACCTCAGGAAAGTTTTAACCTAAGCTGGTAAAAGTAAGCTTAGGAGGTTTTCATGCAGGTTTCATCTGTACCCTAGAGTTCAGAGTGGGGAAGGAACCTTGACAATGTTAAATTCAGTTTAAGCAGGATTTAAATCTGTTTAAGTGCATCTATATTATATCTACATCTATATCTACAATCAACAGACAAACTCTTGGGTTCTGTTGGACCAAAGGATGGGGAACAAATCCCCAAAGTGAAGATCCAGCACTAAGAGCTCTTCCCTCAAACATACAAATCATGGAACTTTTAGCTCAAGGGTCCCAGCTGAAACCTAGAGTGATAAAGCATGGAGAAAGGCAGCCTCCAAGTTAGGAGACTCAAATCATGAAGGGCTGGGTTACATTAAACCCATTGGCTTGAAGTTAGTCTTTCACTGGTCTTCTCCACTTGTCCTGTAACATCCACCACCTGCTCCCTAGCACTGGGGCAACATTCCTCTTGCTGGGTACCCAGTGTCCCCACTCTTTTCATATCCTTCCTCAAGATCTACTTTTGCTTTGCTTGCCGCTGTATTTCAGATGCTCATCATAAATTGATTGGTCTGTTATCTGGTTAACCCACATACTTCCATGCCCTAATTTACCTCTACTATTGTCTAACTTCATACTCTTATTTATATTTAATCTTTTCAAGAGAGGGGTCATACCCTCTTGTCTCTGAAGCGCCATGCATATATGGTACTCAAAAAAAAAAAGTTAGACTACTACAGCCATCTTCTGGGCTCTTACAGAGTAACACTGGAGCTACTCCAATGTAGTGCTAGCCTGCAGGCTATCACCTTACTATATGGGATTAACCAGCGCATACATTGCCAACTATATCTACAAAAAACAATACCAGTGTGTACTAGCCACAAATGATACCAGCACAGTATCAGAGCCAAACCAAGACTTGCAAGTAGTCAAGGAAACTTGAAAACTCTACATACTGCCACAGTTTCCTGGCCACAACCTTCTCAATCTTTCCTAAAAGGAAAGAGGAGACGAATTTGGCAACACACCACCAACCCACCCTAGAGCTACCCTTAAGCTATTCTTAGGAGAGGCTAGAATTGCTCCTCTGAAAGGAGACACAGACAGTTTCTCCCCACTCTAGTTTTACTTGCCATAAGTGATCATGGTTGATGTTTTAAGCACCTCCAGAACTCCTGAGAAAAAAACCTGCCAAAAAAAATCCAACCAAAGCTGACTTTGCATTTGTTCCTCTCCTCATCACACCAGCCTACAATCAAACTTTATGCATAATGTAAATTAAGGACTCATTGCAAGAAACTCTTCACTCTGTAGCAGAGTTGAGACACCTTGATTTCCTGCCAGACTGTTTATCACCTAAAACAGTTCCATGAATCATGATTTCAGACTAAGGGGGGAAAAAAGTCCCTAGCCTCCAGTATAATCCCAGTATAAGACTGAATTCTGTGATTAAAACACGCTTTTAAGTCACCCTTACATATTACTTTAGAGCTATGTGAAACCACTAAAAGGAAATTGTGAGAAGTGACATCTATCCCCTTTACATCAAAGAAAGATACCATTGCTCAGTTATCCCAGTGCTTAAAATATCAGCTCCCAGGGAAAGAAGCTTAAAGAAAACCTGTTCTGGTTTTCAGTTTGAGCAATGTTTAGTGTATATATCACAGCAGAAAAGGCCTGTGCTGGTCCCCCCCAGCAGCACCAGGCAATTCAGGTGCGCCCGCAATGATTCACTGGAGGCATATGGTGGTTTCAACACATTATGAATGAGGATGTCAGGCTTCAGACCAACCAGCCTCCACTGTCTTCCCAGTGTTAGGCTTCAATGTCAGCTCAAGCGGCTTGGCCACCTGCTCTGTATGCCAGAGTCCATGCCAGTCCGCTAGCTTTATAAGTTTGATCAAGCAGATGGTCTCACAAGTTGGAGATATGTCACGGCTTCCAACTTCACCCGCCGCAATGTAGTGCGGGCTGTAATACTGGCAGGAAACCAGGCTCTCTGGAAATGGGTGATCTGAAGTTTGCACTCTATGCTCCACAAGCAGGAGAATTAATGAAATGAATGAAGCTTAACCTCAGCAACACCAGTGATGGTGATGTGGAGGATTCCCAAGAACTCAATACCAGCCTGAAGTCAAGACAGTCTTCACCCTCAAATTCCTTTTGGACTTCAGATGGTAAAATAAGCATCCTCTTAGGTGCAGCTGGCCAAGACACTGAGATTGTGGGATATGGACTTAGCCACACATTTGCAATTCCCAGGCTTGATTGTTGCTGTTCACCATACATATGAAGATGCCAACCCTAAAAAGCCTTCCATGTGTTTAGCTTACTGAATTAGTAGTATTTCACAAAGCATGCCATACTGCTGCTCCATCTTCATCTACTGACTACCTGTCGAGTACTCAGTCAAGTTGGATATTTCAGTCCCATTCTTCAATGCCATAAATGACATTACCTCCAGCTACAAGGGAAAGAAAATCTCCCAATGTCTATAACCTCCTACAACAGCTACATTCCTAACAGTGAATTTATCAGCCTTGAGAATAAGTCTTGTGAGCACAAGAGATTGGAAATGAGTTAACAATTCCTCGTCAGCTGCCAAGAACCCTAAGAGTACAGAATGACCACAGAACTCACCATCTTCAAAACAAGATGCAAAACACAAATGGAAAAAAAAACTAACAAAAATCCAAGCAGCAAGTGTAACTTTATCATTGTGGTATGAGTACAACACAACATCTAAATATGCAATAAAAATAGTGCTAAAGCTAATTTGTTGTTGATCCAACAGGACCATGAGTTTGCAGGCTTTCAAATGAAGGAGGCGTAGCCCCTCAATATAAGGAGCAGATAAGACTTGGCAGAGGCAGTGTTCGCTATCTAACAATTGCCAGCATCTTCTGTGTCTTTGCCTGGTTTAACTTCAGCCATCATCCAAGCCCATATATCACCTGAACCTGTTGGAAAAGGTAAACAAACCAAGTTTCATCAGCATGCTGATGTTACTATGACCCTTAATGCCTCAATCTCCCCAGCGCCCTAATATACAGGTTGAGCAGCAGAAGCAACGGAACCCTGTTTGACACAATGAGGAGTCTCTAGCAAATATGCAGCTCCCAAGACATCTTTCAAAGAAAGGAATGCAGACTCACTAAGCAGCCACACATGTAGAATCTAGGAGGTATCCGCAACATCTTGCGGTCCACTGTATCTATGTTGCAGAGAGATATTTGAACCGTCTCCAGATTTCAATACTTGGATACTGCTGGCAGGGCCGTCTCAGTGGAGGAACCTCAACTTATTGCTTCCCTAAGAGCCCACGATTGTTGGCCTCAGAACAGCGTAAAGCCTTAGTTTGAGGGAGTTTTGTTTAATTTCTGTGGAATTAGTTAATTGACTTATGTTAATGGACCATATTCAAACCAAATATTTAGAACATTTACACTTGTTAATATATTAAGGATATACTTAAACAGGAAAGGAAAAAGCAATGTTATTTTACACTTGACCCTTGTCCACCAGTGTCCTTGAGGTAAGCAAAGAAGCCAGCACTGCAACCTTCCCTTTAAGCTGCATGCACAGGGGGCCATGCAGCCATCTCATGTGGCTAGAAGTGCGTTGGCACCCCACCCCACGATCTGCCAGAGTCCACAGCAGCTCCTCTCTACACCAGGGACAGAAGGGGTACGGAAGCAGGGTGAGGTAGGCAGGTGCTCTGAAGGGAGCACAGCCAGCCTCCAGGTCCCAATCTACCTCTCCGGACCGACTGCCGGAACCCGCAGCATTTCCTCTTGGTGTTGTAGGGAGCCTCAAGCCAACAGGAAGGAGAGGCAGGGTCTAAGGACTCATTTATGTAGAATGGGAAAACTGTACACGGTCCAGGATGCACAGAGCTTGCTGTGGAGAGGCTGATCCCCCGGCTGGCAGCAGCATCCAAGGACTGGAGGTGCTGAAGTGAACCTCTCCTCCCCAATAGCTGCTGCAGCTCCCTGCCGGGCCAGGAAAGCCTGTGCCATCACTAGGTCAGGAGTACCCAGTCCATGTGCTTCTCTGCCTACTCTGGGCTGGCAGCTCCCTCTCCAGGGACCCCCAGGGAGGGAAGCAGGGCTGGCTGGGGGGCAGAGAGGGGAAGACCCTGAGATCCCTTCCCCCAAGGAAACCTCAAACCCAGCAGGCAGGGGACAAGTGCTCAGCAGAGTTTGTAGCTGGCTTAGAACAAAAAAAAGTTTAGAAGGAACACTGATACTCTGTACCATAACCAGGTCTTAATCTGGGGTTTGGGGTGGTTTTTTTTTATATATGGGTGCAGTAAGTCACTAGATCATTAAGTTGGTCTGTCATTACCTTCAAGCATCTTTTAAATAAGGAATTCTTGAGACTCACCAGTTGTTAAGTTCCATATCAAGTTATGTGTCAGAGGGGTAGCTGTGCTAGTCTGGATCTAGCGAAGTGGCAAAGAGTTCCGTGGCACCTTATAGACTAACAGACGTATTGGAGCATAAGCTTTCGTGGGTGAATACCCACTTCATTGGATGCATGTAGTAGAAATTTCCAGAGGCAGGTATAAATATGCAAGCAAGAATCAGGCTAGGGATAACGAGGTTAGTTCAATCAGGGAGGATGAGGCCCTCTTCTAGCAGTTGAGGTGTGAACATCAATGGAGGAGAAACCGCTTTTGTAGTTGGCTAGCCATTCACAGTCTTTTTTTAATCCTGAGCTGATGGTGTCAAATTCGCAAATGAACTGAAGCTCAGCAGTTTCTCTTTGAAGTCTGGTCCTGAAGCATTTTTTGCTGAAGGATGGCTACCTTTAAACCTGCAATTGTGTGCCCAGGGAGGTTGAAGTGTTCTCCTACAGGTTTTTGTATATTGCCATTCCTAATATCTGATTTGTGTCCCTTTATCCTTTTACGTAGGGACTGTCCAGTCTGGCCGATGTACATAGCAGAGGGGCATTGCTGGCACATGATGGCATAGATTACATTGGTGGACGTGCAGGTGAATGAACCAGTGATGGTGTGGCTGATCTGGTTAGGTCCTATGATGGTGTCACTAGTATAAATATTTGGGCAGAGTTAGCATCAAGGTTTGTTGCATGGATTGGTTCCTGAGTTAGAGTTACTAAGGTGCAATGTGTAGTTGCTGATGAGAATATGCTTCAGGTTGGTGGGCTGTCTATGGGAGAGGACTGGCCTGCCTCCCAAAGCCTGTGAAAGTGAGGGATCGTTGTCCAGGATGGGTTGTAGATAACGGATGATGCGTTGGAGAGGTTTTAGCTGAGGACTGTACGTGGTGGCCAGTGGAGTTCTGTTGGTTTCTTTCTTGGGCTTGTCAAAAACCTGTAGGAGAACACTTCAACCTCCCTGGACACACAATAGCAGGTTTAAAGGTAGCCATCCTGCAGTAAAAAAAAAAACTTCAGGACCAGACTTCAAAGAGAAACTGCTGAGCTTCAGTTCATTTGCAAATAAACACTAGAAGGTGAAATACCATCAGACGTTATTCTTCCTTTGTAATAGCAAGAAGGAAATACAATTCTATTAAAAAGTATTTAAACACACTGGACTAATGTTAGCATTAATATATAAACATTGCTTTAAAGAGAGACAGTTATGAGCTAATATTTCCTGATACAGATTAGCAAGATGTTTCTCACTGTTTAGTAATAGTTCCCAAAATTAAGAAAGCTCATTTTTAGGATGCATTAAAAAATGCAAAGAGAAGAAGAGTCAAGACATTGGCATACAAACACACTTTTCTGTCCAAACAATCCACAGCTTCTAAGAAAAGCCCGGCTCAACACCACATGATTAAATTCTGCCCACCTCTCTCTCAAAGTCAGAAGTGAAACCAGTTCTTTCTGATCCAGTGTGAAGGGAGATTGCCAAAACAAGCAGAACATTACAGAGATGTTATTATTTTTCCGTGACCTCATTCACTAGTCTAGAAATTTAGTGTGAAACCAAGATGTCCAAGACAGATTTTAAGTCTTCAATATGTGCAATACAAAGCCACCAGTCTTCTTCCTCAAAATAGTGTGGGAGCCATCAGATATGCAGATAAGACAATTGCTTTCCTCAGGCAATTGGATTCCTCAACACAAGAGTCTTAGACTCCCTTATTCAAGAATCATCTTGACTTAACATGATCACCTTTGAGTCCACCTTTGTCTTATGACCACAAATATCAATACTCCAGCCCCAGGTTCAGTATCCATGTCAAAATCTAACCTAATCATGACTAACGTGATAGGCAGTGAGGGGTAGCAGACCCACCTTTCACAGGCTCTAGTCTTTAATATACATATTAAGTTGCCTTTCTGGAACTGAGGCTAGAGATCAAAAGGAGAGAAAATGGCTGAGGGGACAATATTATGGGAGCACAGAAGATCTTCAATGACACAACCCATCCCCCTTCAGGATTTCTCATAAGCCTTATGACTTAAGGGTTGATAATAGCAAGTACTGTTGTCAGAGAGTTTAAGGGCCACATAGACTGCCTTCTTAGCCCTGAGCATGTAATGCTTATATAAAGAGATGCTTACAGTCCAGGTGTTTTTTCTTGGGCCCCATCACTTCATGTGTGGTTGCTTTGCAGACGGCTCTGGCTACAGCTGATCCTGTAACGCTGTACTGAGCAGCTGCGATGCGATCTGTCAGCGTCTGACCCGACATCTTCGACTAATGTTAGTGCTGCTGCCTCTTCTGCAAGCGGGGAAACACAGGGGAGGCAGGGGATGTTCCGGGTTTAATGACAGAGCGAGGGAGACCCTGTCCTTCCAGCACCCAGGCCCTTTCCAGCAGGGGCAATCCTTCCTCCCTCACCCCGCTGTGTAAGCGTTACAAGAGCAGTCAAGAGAAGCTGCCCAGGGGAAGACGGGGTATTTTAGACACTGCAGAAGAAAAGCCAGCACACCCATAGCGCATCCATCCCCTCCCCACCCCTAACCTGCGCCCTTAGCGCAACACCATCGCGGCGAACAGCTGCTGCCGAGCGGGGCCCACCTTCCCCTCCGCCGCCAGCCCCACCGACGTGGGGAAGGGGGAAACCTGCACCCCCCACCCCCCGAAACGGGGTCCCCCCTCTGCACTCCTGACAGCCCCGAGAGCCCCAGCAAGCTCCAGGGAATGAATTAGATACCCAGTGGGAGCCGCTGCTCGCTGCTACTGCAGTAAACGGGAGCTTTTCCATCGCCTGCTTCCCCGCGTCTCTCTGCTGGGAGATTATCACATCATTGCGCCATGTTATGCCCTGCCTGCGCCTCTCCCCACCCAGCTCCTCCTTTACCGCTCCGGGAGGCAAGGGCAGGCCGCCCATCGGGAATAGACACCGGCTCCCCTCCCCGCGCCCACCCGGCCCAGCCTCCCAGACACTCGTCCCCCTTCTCTCCAGTGCGCCCCACCGGGCCCCTGCGCCGGCCCTAGCTCACACGCCGCCCCTCCCAGGCCCACTGCAGCTCAGGGGCCCCCACGCGGGGATGCTGCGGCTGCAGCGCGCTGCCCCGGCCGCGGGCAGGAGCCCGGGCTGGGCTGGGCGGTGGCGGCGTCGGCAGCAGCAGACCTGTCACCGCGTCCTTCTGGCTGCCGCTCCCGGGGAGGGCGCCCCCTCCTCCGCGGGGCCGGGAGAGCCCCAGGTGCTGGGCGGCCCCGCCCGCCCGCAGCGCACGGCCCGGGAGAGGCCGGAGCTCCCGCGCCCAGGGGCCGCCGCTGTGCCTAGCCTAATCCCCCAGCGCTGCCGCCGCCGCCGCCGCCGCAGGGATGGACATACCCGCCCGGCGCGCCGCCCTCGCTGTCTCCGCCGCGCTCACCCTCCTGCTCCTGCCGGCCCCTCCTCAGGTTTGTGGCTCGGCGGAGTCAGGTGACCCGGCGCGGCCAAACCGGGACGTGCGGTCCGCTAGGTGCCGTAGGGGGAGCGCCCCCGCGCCGCGCTCTTAAAGGGGACACCCCGCAGCCCGCAGCGCCCGCGCCCAGCCAGCCCCCGCCCCCAAGGTGAGCTCCGAGGCCGGCACAGCCCCTCCGCCCGCTCCCGGGGCGGCTCACTTTCAATTCCCCCCGGCGGTGTGCTTTTCTCCCCGGTCGCTTCCCCTCGTTTCTTGCACCATTTTCTCTCATTTCCCTCCGCTCCCTCCTTGCCCGATTTGCCTCTTTCACCTTCTCTCTGGCTCTCTCGCCCTTTAAATGGGGGTGGGATATTTTTCAATTTGGAGCGTTTCATTGTCAGTTTGCAAAAGAATTAGTATTTGAAAATAACTTTTTAATGTGGAAATATATTTGAATTCCAGGCCCCTTTGAGGATGGTCAGGTTATATTTGGTTCTCTGACTTCCTCCCCCCACACAAGAGTTTTTAAACTACCAATATTTAGACTGCCAATTTAAGCCCCTTACAGCTGCTCTACAAGTACCATAAGAATGGCCATACTGTCTCAGCTATGAAATTAGGTCAAATTTATAGAAGTCGGTTTTTTAGAAATCGTTTTTATATAGTCGATTGTGTGTGTCCCCACACAAAATGCTCTAAGTGTATTAACTCGGCGGAGTGCTTCCGCAGTGCCGAGGCTAGCGTCCACTTCTGGAGCGTTGCACTGTGGGTGGCTAGCCCACAGTTCCCGCAGTCTCCGCTGCCCACTGGAATTCTGGGTTGAGATCCCAATGCCTGATGGGGCAAAAAAACATTGTTGTGGGTGGTTCTGGGTACATGTCATCAGGCCCTCCCTCCCTCTGTGCAAGCAACGGCAGACAATCGTTTTGTGCCTTTTTTCCTGAGTTACCTGTGCAGACGCCATACCACGGCAAGCCTGGAGCCCGCTCAGCTCACTGTCACCGTATGTCTCCTGGGTACTGGCAGACGTGGTACTGCATTGCTACACAGCAGCAGCAACCCATTGCCTTGTGGCAGCAGACGGTACAATAAGCCTGAAAACCATCCTCATCATGTCCGAGGTGCTCCTGGCCACCTCAATAAGGTCGGTCAGGAACGTCTGGGCAGATATGGGTGCAGGGACTAAATTAGGAGTGATTCGACCAAGTCACTCTCTTTAGTCCTGCAGGCAGTCCTATTGTACCATCTTCTGCCGAGCAGCCAGGAGGTGTGGATGGCTATCAGTCCTATTGTACCATCTTCTGCCGAGCAGCCATGAGATGGTGATGGCTTGCAGTCCTTCTGCACCGTCTGCTGCCAGCCAAAGATGTAAAAGATAGATGGAGTGGATCAAAACAAGAAATAGACCAGATTTGTTTTGTATTCATTTGCTCCCCCCTCCCTCCCTCCATGAAGTCCTGCCTGAAGTACAAGAGGGAGAGTTAGCTTAGTGGGTTGAGCATTGGCTTGCTAAACCCAGGGGTTTGAGTTCAATCCTTGAGGGGGCCATTCTGTGTGACAGTTGTTTTTGTTTCTCCTTGATGTAAAGCCACCCCCTTTGTTGATTTTAATTCCCTGTAAGCCAACCCTGTAAGCCATGTTGTCAGTCGCCCTTCCCTCCGTCAGAGCAACGGCAGACAATCGTTCCACACCTTTTTTCTGTGCAGACGCCATACCACGGCAAGCATGGAGCCCACTCAGTTCACTTTGGCAATTAGGAGCACATTAAACACCACGTGCATTATCCAGCAGTATATGCAGCACCAGAACCTGGCAAAGCGAAACCGGGTGAGTAGGTGACGTCAGCATGGTGACGAGAGTGATGAGGACATGGACACAGACTTCTCTCAAAACATGGGCCCTGGCAATGCAGGCATCACGGTGCTAATAGGGCAGGTTCATGCCGTGGAACGCTGATTCTGGGCCCGGGAAACAAGCACAGACTGGTGGGACCGCATAGTGTTGCAGGTCTGGGATGATTCCCAGTGGCTGCGAAACTTTCGCATGCGTAAGGACACTTTCATGGAACTTTGTGCCTTGCTTTCCCCTGCCCTGAGGTGCATGAATACCAAGATGAGAGCAGCCCTCACAGCTGAGAAGCGAGTGGCAATAGCCCTGTGGAAGCTTGCAATGCCAGACAGCTACCAGTCAGTTGGGAATCAATTAGGAGTGGGCAAATCTACTGTGGGGGCTGCTGTGATGCAAGTAGCCAATGCAATCAAAGATCCGCTGATATCAAGGGTAGTGACCCTGGGAAATGTGCAGGTCATAGTGGATGGCTTTGCTGCAATGGGATTCCCTAGCTGTGGTGGGGCCATAGACGGAACCCATATCCCTATCTTGGCACCGGAGCACCAAGCCGGTGAGTACATAAACTGCAAGGGGTACTTTTCAATAGTGCTGCAAGCTCTGGTGGATCACAAGGGACGTTTCACCAACATCAACGTGGGATGGCCGGAAAAGGCGCATGACGCTCGCATCTTCAGGAACTCTGGTCTGTTTCAAAAGTTGCAGGAAGGGACTTTATTCCCAGACCAGAAAATAACCATTGGGGATGTTGAAATGCCTATAGTTATCCTTGGGGACCCAGCCTACCCCTTAATGCCATGGCTCAGGAAGCCATACACAGGCAGCCTGGACAGTAGTCAGGAGCTGTTCAACTACAGGCTGAGCAAGTGCAGAATGGTGGTAGAATGTGCATTTGGATGTTTAAAAGTGCGCTGGCGCAGTTTACTGACTCGGTTAGACCTCAGCGAAACCAATATTCCCACTGTTATTACTGCTTGCTGTGCGCTCCACAATATCTGTGAGAGTAAGGGGGAGACATTTATGGTGGGGTGGGAGGTTGAGGCAAATCGCCTGGCTGCTGGTTACGCACAGCCAGACACCAGGGCAGTTAGAAGAGCATAGGAGGGCGCGGTGTGCAACAGAGAAGCTTTGAAAACCAGTTTCATGACTGGCCAGGCTATGGTGTGAAAGTTCTGTTTGTTTCTCCTTGATGAAACCCCCCCGCCCCTTGGTTCACTCTACTTCCCTGTAAGCTAACCACCCTCCTCTCCTCCCTTCGATCACCGCTTGCAGTGGCAATAAAGTCATTGTTGCTTTACATTCATGCATTCTTTATTCATTCATCACACAAATAGGGGGATAACTGCCAAGGTAGCCCAGGAGGGGTGGTGGAGGAGGGAAGGACAAGGCCACACAGCACTTTAAAAGTTTAAAACTTTAAAACTTATTGAATGCCAGCCCTCTGTTGCTTGGGCAATCCTCTGGGGTGGAGTGCCCGGAGGCCCCCCCACCGCATTCTTGGGTGTCTGGGTGAGGAGGCTATGGAACTTGGGGAGGAGGGCGGTTGGTTACACAGGGGCTGTAGGGGCGGTCTGTGCTCTTGCTGCCTTTCCTGTAGCTCAGCCATACGCTGGAGCGTATTAGTTTGATCCTCCAGCAGCCTCAGCATTGAATCCTGCCTCCTCTCATCACGCTGCCACAACCTTTCAGCTTCAGCCCTCTCTTCAGTCCGCCACTTACTCTCTTCACCCCGCCCCCTCTCCTCCTGGTCATTTTGTGCCTTCCTGCACTCTGACATTGTCTGCCTCCATGCATTTGTCTGTGCTCTGTCAGTGGCTGAAGACAGCATGAGCTCAGAGAATATTTCATCATGAGTGCATTTTTTTCACCTTCTAATCTTCACTAGCCTCTGGGAAGGAGAAGATCCTGTGATCCTTGAAACACATGCAGCTGGTGGAGAAAAAAAAAGGGACAGCGGTATTTTAAAAGATACATTTTATAAAACAATGGGTACACTCTTTCACGGTAAACCTTGCTGTTAACATTACATACATAGCACATGTGCTTTTGTTACAAGGTCGCATTTTGCCTCCCCCCACCACGTGGCTAGCCCCTCACCCCTCCTGCCTCCCCATGGCTAACAGCAGGGAACATTTCTGTTCAGCCACAGGCAAACAGCCCAGTAGGAACGGGCACCTCTGAATGTCCCCTTAAGAAAAGCACCCTATTTCAAGCAGGTGACCACGAATGATATCACTCTCCTGAGGATAACACAGAGAGATAAAGAACGGATGTTGTTTGAATGCCAGCAAACATACACTGCAATGCCTTGTTCTACAGTGATTCCCGAGTACGTGCTACTGGCCTGTGTGGTAAAGTGTCCTACCATGGTGGACGGAATAAGGCTGCCTTCCCCAGAAACCTTTTGCAAAGGCTTTGGGAGTACATCCAGAAGAGCCGCAAATGCCAGGGCAAATTAATCATTAAACATGCTTGCTTTTAAACCATGTATGGTATTTTAAAAGGTACACTCACCAGAGGTCCCTTCTCTGCCTGGCGGGTCCGGGAAGCAGCCTTGGTGGGTTCGGGGGGTACTGGCTCCACGTACAGGGTGAGAAACAGTTCCTGGCTGTCGGGAAAACCGGTTTCTCCGCTTGCTTGCTGTGAGCTATCTACAACTTCATCATCATCATCTTCCTTGTCCCCAAAACCTGATTCTGTGTTGCCTCCATCTCCATTGAAGGAGTCAAACAACACTGCTAGGGTAGTGGTGGCTGAACCCCCTAAAATGGCATGCAGCTCATCATAGAAGCGGCATGTTTGGTGCTCTGACCTGGAGTGGCCATTTGCCTCTCTGGTTTTCTGGTAGGCTTGCCTCAGCTCCTTACGTTTCATGCGGCACTGCTTCAGGTCCCTGTTATGGCCTCTGTCCTTCATGCCCTGGGAGATTTTGACAAATGTTTTGGCATTTCGAAAACTGGAACGGAGTTCTTATAGCACAGATTCCTCTCCCCATACAGCGATCAAATCCCGTACCTCCCATTCGGTCCATGCTGGAGCTCTTTTGCAATTCTGGGACTCCATCATGGTCACCTCTGCTGATGAGCTCTGCACTCACCTGCAGCTTGCCACGCTGGCCAAACAGGAAATTGAAATTCAAAAGTTTGCGGGCCTTTTCCTGTCTACCTGGCCAGTGCATCTGAGTTGAAAGTGCTGTCCAGAGCGGTCACAATGGAGAACTCTGGGATAGCTCCCGGAGGCCAATACCATCTAATTGCATCCACAATACCCCAAATTTGACCCAGCAAGGCCGATTTCAGTGCTAATCCCCTTGTCGGAGGTGGAGTAAGGAAATCGATTTTAAGAGCCCTTTAAGTCGAAAAAAAGGGCTTTGTCATGTGGACGGGTGCAGGGTTAAATTGATTTAAAGCTGCTAAATTCGACCTCAACTCCTAGTGTAGACCGGGCTTAGTATCCTGTCTTCCGATAGTGGCCAGTGCCAGATGCTTCAGAGAGAGTGAACAGAACAGGGCAATTTTGAATGATGTACCCCTTGTCCTCCAGTCCCAGCTTCTGGAAGTCAGAGGGGGTTGCATGGCCTTGCATCCCTGATCATCTTAGTTAATAGCCGTTGATGGACCTGTCCTCCATGAACTTATCTAATTTTTTTTTAACCCAGTTATACTCTTGGCCTTCACAACATCCCCTGGCAATGAGTTCCACAGGTTGACTGTGTGTTGTGTGATGAAGTACTTCCTTATGTTTGTTTTAAACCTGCTGCCTATTTTTCATCAGGTGACCCCTGTTCTTGTGTTATGTGAAGGGGTACATAACACTTCCCTATGCAGTTTCTCCATACTATTTGTGATTTTATAGACTTCTATCATAGCCACCCTTCTTTGTCCCTTTTCTAAAATGAGCAGTTCCAATCTTTTTAATCTCTCCTTTTATGGAAGCTGTTCCATCCCCCAATCATTTTCATGGCCCTGTGTACTTTTTCTGATTCTATTATATCTTTTTTGAGATGAGACAAACAGAACTGCATGCAGTATTCAAGGTGTAGCATACCTTGGGTTTATACAGTGATGTTATGATATCTTCTATTTTATTATCTATCCTTTAATGGTTCCTAACATTCTGTTAGCTGCTTTTTTTTTTTTTTTTGGACTGCTGATGCACATTGAGCGAACGTTTTCAGAGAACTATTCACAATGACTCCAAGATCTCTTTCTTGAGTGATAACAGCTAATTTAGACCCCATCATTTTGTATGTATAGTTGGGATTATTTTTTCCAATGTTTATTACTTTGCACTTATCAACATTGCAGTTACAGTACAGAGGATCCTCTTTTCAGGTGCAATT
This sequence comes from Lepidochelys kempii, assembly GCF_965140285.1. Lineage (NCBI taxonomy): Eukaryota > Metazoa > Chordata > Testudines > Cheloniidae > Lepidochelys > Lepidochelys kempii. The sequence goes on from NC_136382.1 coordinate 66,244,170, forward strand.
AAAATGTCTTTCCAGAGCAGCTTCCTGATGTCTTTTTATCTTATATTTGGCACGAATGGATGCCACATTATCCACAGATTTTGGAGATTAAGATTTGTGCTAAAGCACAGGAATTGAGCAAATTATTCCGAATTTATCCCTTACAACTTTAGTAGTGTAGTGCTTTAAAAAAAATTAAAAGCCTTTTTAAAGAGACTTTAATTCAGTCAAATGTATGTGACTATCAGATTCCACTATTAACATTTTTGACTCATTGATTATACAACTGAGTAAGAAATATGAATTCCAGATTAATATACTAAATGTAATGCAAGTTTGGAAAAATATCATATTGGCTAGGGTAGAATTAGAATTCTTTCTAGGACAACTATTCCAAACAAGTAAGAGAAGATGACAAATAGAATTAAAGGTGAGAGCGGTTAGCAAATGGAACAAAATAATGAAATCCCAGCAAAAGGCGAATTGAAAACAAAATGAAAAACATCTTATAGTTCTAAAGAAACTAAAACAGCAATGGACTGGACATCAATGCTATGGTGACAAACACTGTACAATACTACAGGGTAGAGAAGACCTTTGCCACAAGGGGGCCAAAGGGACTTTTAACATAGTGGAGACAAACAAGAGTTACCAGAGATTAAAACAGAAAGGCAAAGTGGTCTTTTCAGAATTAAGGTGGTGATATTTGGCTCTGAACTTGATTTCACCATGATGAGACTTTCATCCTCTAGTGGATTAAATGAACCTATACAGACATTATAAGGGTTATATTGGTGTAAATTTATTGTTTGGAAATTCTATGTGCTTACCTCATTTGTGTGGAATCAGAACATTTTTAAGCAACCATTTTCTCCATGTTGTGACTATTGCACAGGCTTAAAGCAGAAGATGGTCACTGGCTAAGACTGAAGATGAACCTGAAGGTTTAAGCAAACACAATATAGGTAAAAACATTAAAGGCTTCGATTATTTGTAACTGATTTTAATTTCAATTTTAATTTCGTTGATGATGTACCATGTCTACAGTGCACTACTGTTTCTGATATCAGTTGAAGGTTTAAAATAATTTATTGTGGATTTTAAAACTGCACATAAATCAAATTGCGATTAGGTGTCATTATGAAGAAAATTGAAATCCTGAAAGTGAGGTAGCAACACATATGTTACCATAAATAATATAAATTATTGTTCTGAGTTTCAAGTAACAAACAAAATTCTGCCTTCAAGTGGAAAATTTCATTGCATCATTGAAACACACTGAAGTGTGGGTCTTCATAGATCAGAAATATATAAGTGAAGGCAGCTGTAAAAATTAAAAAATAATATGCAACAAATGGAAAAAGGGAAAGTTGATAGTAATGAATATAAACCAGAAGTTAGGAATTGTAGAAAAATGATAAGGGAAGCCAAGGGGCACAAGGAGAAATCTATCACCAGCGGAGTGAAGGACAATAAGGAGGAGTTTTTAAAATATATTAGGAACAAAAAGAATATTGACAATGGTATTGGTCCATTACTAGATGGGAAAGGTAGAATTATCATTAATGCAGGAAATGCAGACATGTTCAATAAATATTTCTATTCTGTATTTGGAGAAAAAAACAGATGATACAGTCTCATCATATAATGAGAATAACACTTTTCCCATTTCACTGGTATCACTGAAAGATGTTAAACAGAAGCTACTAAAGTTAGTCATTTTTAAATCGTCAGGTCCAGATAACATATATTTAAGAGTTTTGAAAGAGCACTTGGGAAGTTCCAGAAGACTGGAACAAAGATAATGTGCCAATTTTAATTTGGGTAAAGCGGATGATCTGGGTAATTATAGGCCTGTCAGCCTGACATCGATCTCAGTCAAGGTAATGGAGTGGGACACAATTAATAAAAAACTAAAAGAGTGTAATGTAATTAATGCAAATTAAGATGGGTTTATGGACAATAGATCCTGTCAAACTAATTTGATATCTTTTTTTGATGTGATTACAAGTTTGGTTGATAAAGGTAATAATGTTGATGTACCACACTTAGACTTCTGTAAGGCATTTAACTTGATACAGCACACCATTTTGATTAAACATGAATGATATAAAATCAACATGGCATACATTAAATGTATTAAAATCTGACTAACTGATAGGTCTTAACATGTTACTGTAAATGGTGAATCATCATCAAGTGGGTGTGTTTCCAGTGGAGTCTCACAGGGATCGGTTTTTGGCCCTACTCTATTTAACATTTTTATCAGTGATCTGGAAGGAAACATAACATCATCATTGATAAACTTGGAAGATGACACAAAAATTGGGGTAAATAACAAAGAGGAAGGTCATTGATACAGAGCGTTGTAGATTGCTTGGTAAACTGGGTGCAAGCAAACAATATGTGTTTTAATAAGAGTAAATGTATATATTTAGGAACAAAGAATGTAGGCGATATTTACAGGCTGGGGGACTCTATCGTGGGAAGCAGTGACTCTGAAAAAGATTTGGTGGTCATGGTGGATAATCAGCTGCATATGAGTTCCCAGCGTGATGCTGTGGCCAAAAGGGCTAATGCATTCTCTGGATACATAAACAGGGGAATCTTGAGTAGGAGTGGAGAGGTTATCTCTGTGTTTGGTACTAGTGTGACTGCTGCTGTAATACTGTGTTCCATTCTGGTGCCCACAATTCACGAAGGATGTTGATAAATTGGAGAAGGTTCAGGGAAGAGTCACAAGAATGATTACTGGAATAGAAAACAGACTCAAGGGGCTCAATATATTTATCTTAACAAAGAGAAGTATAAGGGATGGCTTGATCATGGTCATTAAGTAATTAAATGGGGAACAAATATTTAATAATGAGCACTTCAATCTAGAAGAGAAAGGTATAAAATGATCCAATGGCTGCAAGTTGAAGCGAGACAAATACAGACAGGAAAAACGGTGTAAATTTTTAACGGTGAGACTAATTAACCATTGGAACAATTTACCAAGGGTTGAGGTGGATTCTCCATCACTGATAATTTTTAAATCCAGATTGGATGTTTTTTCTAAAAGATATGCTGTAGGAATTATTTTAGGGAAGTTCTGTGGCCTGTGTTATACAGTAGGTCAGACTAGATCATCACAATGGTCCCTTCTGTCCTTAGAATCTATGAAATTGGAATTAGTTTTCTGAATTTAATTTTGTATTAAAATAATCTTGTTGGGTGGGGTCTGAATGGAGTGGTACTGGAAACAATGATATTGTGCTGCTATTACAATAAACTATAAAAAACAAATTCTGCTCTTTTGAGGATGTGTTAATTATCACTTAAGGAAAACAAAAATGCATTATCAGGATTAAATCATTCACATAAGAAGAGACAAAATTAGCACTCTGAAATATGCCATACCACAACCTTTTCATCTATTCTACAAAGAGCTCTCTGTTGGCATTTAGTATTCTTCATGAAAATACAAAACAAAATCTCAAACACAAAACTTACATCTTTTTAGAAGAGCCCATAGATGTTTAAAGTCATAGAAAGCTAGACAGCTGTGAAATGTTAATATATTATTTTTAACTGGAATATTATTATTTAAATACTGATAAAAAAGAACACCACACCAAGTGTTAAAGGGCTATTTTAAGGCTATTCTAAGTCCTTACCAATTTCACCTTAATGGGACTTGGTGCAGTGCTAACTGCCACTAAGGAAAACAGGTTTTAACTTTAAAGGAATGACAAAGTATTTAAATAGTGATACAGTTTTCTACTAAAATCTGACATTAGGTAGCCTGTGTGAACTGTAGTGTGAAATTCTGGCTACTTTGTGACGAAGGTCAATCTTGACATTGTTAATTTCTGTCAGTACAACATCCAGCTACATCACCAACAAATACTTCAGCACTTAACAGGACTGGGCTTTATGTTGAAAAATTGTCAAGATAGTTATATTGAAAGGAGGAAGAAATCAGATGCCTCTGCTCTTACCAAAATATCTGAGGAGAAAATAAATGAGAAAATATTTAATGCTGCGTTCAATTTATGTATTACAGATTGGAATTAAAAGAATGCAATAAAGAGATCCACAGGTCTTTCCAGTTATATTTAGTCAGTTCAGAACCTGAATTTTGAGTTAGATTTTGGAGTCCAAAACATCCATGAGGTTTGTGAAGTCATGAATGATATTATCCTTTATTATTTATTTATTTATATTATGGCATTTAATTTCAGAAAGGGGAACTATGCAAAAATGAGGAGGTTAGTTAAACAGAAATTAAAAGGTACAGTGACTAGAGTGAAATCCCTCCAAGCTGCATGGACACTTTTCAAAGACACCATAATAGAGGCCCAACTTAAATGTATACCCCAAATTAAAAAACACAGTAAAAGAATTAAAAGAGAGCGACTGTGGCTTAACAACCATGTAAAAGAAGCAGTGAGAGATAAAAAGGCATTTTTTAAAATGTGGAAGTAAATCCAAGTGAGGTAAATAGAAAGGAGCATAAACACTGCCAAATTAAGTGTAAAAATGTAATAAGAAAAGCCAAAAAGGAGTTTGAAGAACAGTGAGCCAAAAACTCAAAAGATAATAACAAAATGTTTTTAAGTACATCAGAAGCAGGAAGCCTGCTAAACAACCAGTGGGGCCCCTGGACGATTGAGATACAAAAGGAGCACTTAAAGATGACAAAGTCATTGCAGAGAAATTAAATAAATTATTTGCTTCAGTCTTCACGGCTGAGGATGGTAGGGAGATTTTCATACCTGAGCCATCCTTTGTAGGTGACAAATCTGAGGAATTGTCACAGATTGAAGTGTCATTAGAGGAGATTTTGGAATTGATTGATAAACTTAACAGTAACGAGTCACTGGGACCAGATGGCATTCACCCAAGAGTTCTGAAAGAACTCAAATGTGAAATTGTGGAACTATTACTATGATTTGTAATCTGTCCTTTAAATCAGCTTCTGTAGCCGATGACTGGAAAATAGCGAATATAATACCAATATTTAAGAAGGGCTCTAGAGGTGATCCCGGCAATTACAGACCAGTAAGTCTAACGTCAGTACTGGGCAAATTAGTTGAAACAATAGTAAAGAATAAAATTGTCAGACACATAGAAGAACATAAATTGTTGGGCAAATGTTAACATGGTTTCTGTAAAGGGAAATCATGTCTTACTAATCTATTAGAGTTCTTTGACGGGGTCAACAAACGTGTGGACAAGGGGGATCCAGTGGACATAGTGTACTTAGATTTCCAGAAAGCCTTTGACAAGGTCCCTCATCAAAGGCTCTTACGTAAATTAAGTTGTCATGGGATAAGAGGGAAGATCCTTTCATGGATTGAGAACTGGTTAAAAGACAGGGAACAAAGGGTAGGAATAAATGGTAAATTTTCAGAATGGAGAGGGGTAACTAGTGGTGTTCCCCAAGGGTCAGTCCTAGGACCAATCCTATTCAACTTATTCATAAATGATCTGGAGAAAGGGGTAAACAGTGAGGTGGCAAAGTTTGCAGACTAAATTGTTCAAGATAGTTAAGACCAAAGCAGACTGTGAAGAACTTCAAAAAGATCTCACCAAACTAAGTGATTGGGCAACAAAATGGCAAATGAAATTTAATGTGGATAAATGTAAAGTAATGCACATTGGAAAAAATAACCCCAACTATACATACAATATGACCGGGGCTAATTTAGCTACAGCTAATCAGGAAAGAGATCTTGGAGTCATCGTGGATAGTTCTCTGAAGACATCCATGCAGTGTGCAGCTGCAGTCAAAAAAGCAACCGGGATGTTAGGAATCATTTAAAAAGGGATAGAGAATAAGATGGAGAATATCTTATTGCCCTTATATAAATCCGTGGTACGCCCACATCTTGAATACTGCCTACAGATGTGGTCCCCTCATCTCAAAAAAGTTATACTGGCATTAGAAAAGGTTCAGAGAAGGGCAACTAAAATGATTAGGGTTTGGAATGGGTCCTATATGAGGAGAAATTAAAGAGGCTAGGACTTTTCAACTTGGAAAAGAGGAGAATAAGGGGGGATATGATAGAGGTATATAAAATCATCAGTGGTGTGGAGAAAGTGAATAAGGAAAAGTTATTTACTTGTTCCCATAATATAAGACGTAGGGGCCACCAAATGAAATTAATGGGCAGCAGGTTTAAAACAAATTAAAGGATGTTCTTCTTCACACAGCGCACAGTCAACCTGTGGAACTCCTTGCCTGAGGAGGTTGGGAAGGCTAGGACTATAACAGGGTTTAAATTCAAAAACTGGATAAATTAAAAAACTGGATAAGTCCATTAATGGCTATTAGCCAGGAAGTGTAAGGAATGGTGTCCCTAGCCTGTGTTTGTCAGAGGGTGGAGATGGATGGCAGGAGAGAGATCACTTGATCTTTACCTGTTAGGTTCACTCCTTCTGGGGCACCTGGCATTGGCCACTGTCGGCAGACAGGATACTGGGCTGGAGGGACCTTTGGTCTGACCCAGTATGGCCATTCTTATGTATCCTGAGCTACACTAAGGTTGATATGCAAGGATGAAATCGAGATATACAGTATGTTGAATGCAGAAGTAGAGAGACATTTTTAAAGTGGTAAAATTATTTAATTTCTGTTGTTGTCCAGTTCAGGAATGAGTAACCAGTGTCATGAGACTAACCAAACAACACTATGAAAAGTTATTACATATGATTCTATATTGTGTTTGGTAGGTACTTAGAAAATTAAAAACAGCACAGAAAAGCGAGGAAATGGACATGTGAGGAAGTTGTACCAAAGGGCTAATAGATTCTACGTTGGTCAGCTGATTCACATCCATCCTTGAACACATTTTATAATATTGGATTATGAGTGGATGGCATATTGTATATTTTATATGAAAGTGATGACCCCCTTGAAGACAGGGTATCTAAATTCTAGTTTGTATGCAGTTCTGTAAAGAGTTCTCAGATACACTCATCCATCTTATCCAGTGTGTTAGCTCTCACAAAGACAAATTTTAAAATCTTTCTAATTCCATAAGGGTGTTAAGCCACTGATTGATGCTGGTATGGCCTTGGTCTTCCACATTATTATTAAGAGCTACTTCTAGCCCCAAAGTTGAGAGGTGATGCCCAGAACTCAAGTGGAAATGTAAGTTCTTACACAAAACTGAGATCTATAGTATCTGATTGTCTGGGGAATTATGTCAGAGTTGAGAGTGAAGTTAATTCTCTGGAAAATGTGATTTGTTTTACACTGCCCAGATCATGTGTGTGATGTATTTGAAGCTGCTCTGTATTATTTTATGAACATTGTATGTTGGCCTACATATTGGGATTAGGCTGACCTGACAGCAAGTGTGAAAAATCGGGATGGGGGTGGGGGGTAATAGGAGCCTAAAGTGATTTAACACAACAGGATACTGTCTGGGGGGAAAAACAAGCAGAAAGGGAAAGAATGGCTCAAGATAAACCACTTATCTGCAATTACTTAAGAGTTGTTAAGGGACAATGCCAGGACTATTAACTTTGAAGATTTTGCCTCAAAATTGGTTTGAACCGGGACAGAAAAGGCCCCCAAACACAGGAGACGAAAAGAATTCTGGCAGGTTTAAAAAGGAACACTCAAAAAAGGGGAGAGTTGTTTTGGGGAACCCTGACACACAGGCACTTGGAGAGCTGTGGGGGGAGGGCGGAGGGTCTCAGTCTGAAAAAGTTAAAGCCTGCCTAGATTACCATCTGGGAATAGAATCATAGAACTGGAAGGGACCTTGAGAGGTCATCTATTCCAGTCCCCTGCACTCGTGGCAGGACAAAGTATTATCTAGACTATTCCTGACAGGTGTTTGTCTAACCTGCTCTTAAAAATCTCCAGTGGTGGCGATTCCACAACTTCCCTAGGCAATTTATTCCAGTACTTAACCACCCTGACAGTTAGATTCCTAATGTCCAACCTAAACCTCCCTTGCTGTCATTTAAACCCATTGCTTCTTGTCCTATCCTCAGAGGTTACGAAAAATAATGTTTTCTCCCTCCTCTTTGTAACAATTTTTTACGTACTTGAAAACTGTTATGTCCCCTCTCAGTCTTCTCTTTTCTAGACTAAACAAACCCAATTTTTTCAATCTTCCCTCACAGGACATGTTTTCTAGACCTTTAGTCATTTTTGTCACACTTCTCTGAACTCTCTCCAGTTTGTCCACATCTTTCCTGAAATGTGGTACCCAGGACTGGACACAATAGTCCAGTTGAGGCCTAATCAGTATGGAGTAGAGCAGAAGAATTACTTCTCATGTCTTGCTTACAACACTGCTGTTAAACATCCCAGAATGACGTTTGCTTTTTTTGCAACAGCGTTACACTGTTGATTCAATTTTAGCTTGTAGTCTACTATGACCCCCAGATCCCTTTCTGCAGTACTCCTTCCTAGGCAGTCATTTCATTTTGTATGTGTGGAACTGATTGCTCTTTCTTAAATGGAGTACTTTGCATTTGTCCTTATTGAATTTCATCCTATTTACTTCAGACCATTTCTCCAGTTTGTCCAGATCATTTTGAATTTTAATCCTATCCTCCATAGCACTCGCAACCCCTCCCAGCTTGGTATTGTCCACAAACATTGTAAGTGTACTCTCTATGCATTATCCAAATCATTGATGAAGATATTGAACAGAACCGGACCCAGAACTGATCCCTGCAGGACCCCATTTGTTATGTCCTTCCAGCATGACTGTGAACCACTCATAGCTACTCTGGGAACGGTTTTTCAACCAGTTTTGCACCCACCTTACAGTAGCTCCATGTAGGTTGCATTTCCCTAGTTTGTTTATGAGAAGGTCATGCGAGACAGTATCAAAAGCTTTATTAAAGTCAAGATATGCCACATCTACCACTTCCCCCCATCCACAAGGCTTGTTACCCTGTCAAAGAAAGCTATCAGGTTGGTTTGACACAATTTGTTCTTGACAAATCCATGCTGACTGTTACTTATCACCTTATTATCTTCTAGATGTTTGCAAATTGATTGCTTAATTATTTGCTCCATTATTTTTCTGGGTACAGAAGTTAAGCTGACTGCTCTGTAATTCCCTGGGTTGTCCTTATTTCCTTTTCTATAGATGGGCACTATATTTGGCCTTTTCCAGTCTTCTGGAATCTCTGCCATCTTCCAGGACTTTTCAAAGATAATTGCTAATGGCTCAGATATCTTCTCAGTCAGCTCCTTGAGTATTCTAGGATGCATTTCATCAGGCCCTAGTGACTTGAAGACATCTAACTTGTCTGAGTAATTTTTTAATTTGTTCTTTCCCTCTTTTAGCCTCTTCTGATCCTACCTCATTTTCACTGACATTCACTATGTTAGACATCCAATCACCTTCAAACTTCTTGGTGAAAACTGAAACAAAGAAGTCATTAAGCACCTCTGCCATTTCCACATTTTCTGTGATTGTTTTTCCCCCATCATTGAGTTATGGTCCTACCTTCCCCTTGGCCTTCCTCTTGCTTCTAATGCATTTGTAGAATGTTTTCTTGTTTCTCTTTATGTCTCTAGCTAGTTTGATCTCATTTTGTGCCTTGGCCTCTCTAATTTTGTCCCTACATACTTGTATTATTTGTTTATATAAATTCTTTGTAATTTGACCTAGTTTCCACTTTTTGTAGGACTCTTTTTTTATTTTTAGATCATTGAAAATCTGGTTAAGCCCGGGTGGTCTCTTTACTATGCTGTGGGCCCTTAATAACATCTCTTTGAAAAACTGCCAACTATCTTCAATTGTTTTTCCCCTTAGACTTGCTTCCCATGGGATCTTACCTACCAACTCCCTGAGTTTTCTAAAGTCTGTCTTCTTGAAATCCATTTTCTTTATTTTGCTGTTCTCCCTCCTACCATTCCTTAAAATCATGAACTCTATCATTTCATGATCACTTTCACCCAAGCTGCCTTCCACTTTCAAATTCTCAACCAGTTCTTCCCTATTTGTCAAAATCAAATCTAGAACAGCTTCTCCGCTAGTAGCTTTCTCCACCTTCTGAAATAAAAAATTGTCTCCAGTGCATTCCAAGAACTTGTTGGATAATCTTTGCCCTGCTGTGTTGTTTTCCCAACAGATGTCTGAGTAGCTGAAGTCCCCCATCACCAACAAGTTCTGTGCTTTGGATTATTTTGTTAGTTGTTTAAAAAAAAGCCTCATGCACCTCTTCTTCCTGGTTAGGTGTTCAGTAGTAGACCCCTGCCATGATATCACCCTTGGGTTTTTTTTACCCCTTTTATACTTACCCAGAGACTTTCAACAAGTCTGTCTCCTATTTCCATCTCAACCTCAGTCCAAGTGTATACATTTTTAATATAGAAGGCAATACCACCTCCATTTTTTCTCTGCCTGTCCTTCCTGAGCAAGCTGTACCCTTCCATACCAATATTCCAGTCATGCATATTATCCCAGCAGGTCTCTGTGATGCCAACTGTGTCATAGTTGTGTTTATTTACTAGCATTTTGAGTTCTTCCTGCTTATTCCCCATACTTCTCGCATTAGTATACAGACATCTAAGGTACTGATTTGATTCCCCGCCCCGCCACAATTCTGTCTGGTCTCTCCCTTATCCCTGCTATAACAGCCCATGCTCCCCCCAGATTCCGACCCTTCTCCCAGGTCTCCATGTTCTTGACTTACCTGTGGGCTTTGGTCACCTGCCCCTTTCAAATCTAGTTGAAAGCCTCCTCACTAGATTAGGCTGTCTGTATCCAAATATGCTCTTCCCCTTCCTTGATAGGTGGATCCCATCTCTGCTTAGCAGTCCTTCTTCCTGGAACAGCGTCCCATGGTCAAGGAAGCTGAAGCCCTCCTGGCAACACCATCTTCACAGCCAGGCATTCACCTCCGGGATGTATCTGTCTGTGCCTGGGCCCCTACCCTGGACTGGAAGGATTGAAGGGAACACCACCTGCGGTCTCAACTCCTTCACCCTTTCTCCCAGAGCCCTGTAGTCACTTCTGATCTGCTGAGGGTCATGCCTCGCAGTATCATTAGTGCCCATATGGATGAGTAGTATGGGGTAGTAGTCAGAGGTCCGGATGATCCTCGACATTCCCTCTGTAACGTCTCAGATACGAGCCCCTGGCAGGCAGCATACCTCCCGAGATGTCATGTCAGGGCAGAAGATGGGTGCCTCAGAAGAGAGTCACCAACCACCACTACCCTATGTTTCCTCCTGGGAGTGGTGGCTGTGATCCTTCCAGCCTTGGGGGTACATGGCTTCTCCTCCTTCACCCTTGGGGGTGATTCCTTATCGCTTATTGCCAGGGCAGCATATCAGTTTTCCATCACCATGGTGGGTGGGTTGAGAGTAGGGGGGAGCACTGCCTGCTGCCAGAAGTAACCAGCTGCTAGTGTCCTTCCTGTGACACATCCATACCTTTCTCAGCGTTGGATGTCTCCATATGAATACTCTCGAGGAATTCCTCATGGACACGGATGCTCCTCAGCCTAGCCACCTCGTCCTGTAGCTCTCCCACCTGCTTCCTGAGAAATTCCACCGGCAGCTTTATAAGCTTTACGGTAGGATAGGCGGACACATAGACTGTTTTTGTATTAAAATGTTTTCTCTCTAAATGCTTTGTTCCTACTGTTAAAATAAACAATACTCTTGTTTTAAGAAGGCTGTCTGATCACTGTGCTCCACTGGTGACAGACTCAGGCAGACCTGCTGGGTGAGCATGGAGATACAGAGTACTGTAGCCGAGAGCCTGGTCTAAGAGTGGGACAACTGCAGAATTCTGTCCCACGATAGGTAAAGGTCTGAGACCTTAGGGGTAAACTAAGAAAGGGGACAGAGGTGCAGTTAGCCCTGTAACTGTGACAATATATTTTGGGTTCCATGGTTCCTGGAACAGAAAACTTTTAAAAAACAAACCTCAAATAAATATAAGCATCAGCTGGGGTCCTAGGCCGTGTGCCACTGCCCGCCTCCCCCCCAGCACTAGGAGGGGTCCCAGGCCGTGGGCCACCACCCCTCCCAAGCACCAGCGGGGGTCCCAGGCTGTGCACCTCTGCCTGACCCCTGCCCAGTACCAGCAGGGGTCCTGGGCCGCTTGCCTCCTCCCCAACACCAGTGGGCCTGGGCCACACCCCTCAGCACCCGTGGCACCCCCAGGTCCCCCCCCCAGAGCATCCGCAGCCCCCCACCCAAGTTTTAGCTAGGGATATGTAGTAAAAATCATGGACAGGTCATGGGCCATGAATTTTTGTTTACTGCTTGTGACTTGTCCATGACTTTTACTAAAAATATCTATGACTAAAATGTAGCCTTAACTATGAGTAGTCCAAAGGAAGTTGAAGTCTGGAGTTAGAAACTGAATGGCATAGATCTTAAACAGATGTGGCATAACAAAACTAGTCTTTTACTCTTTCCCATTTAAAATGTGTTATTCAGCACTGATCTTATTTTTCAGTTTTATTAAAGCAGGTTCCATGGACCAAACACATTACATACCTTACTTCTGCTGCAGATACTTTGCGGCTGCATTTGAGTTTATGCAGCTAGGTTTTATCATAAGTGTCAAAAAATGGAAGGAAAGAAAACTTAACATTCAAATGTAAAAATCCATGAAAGGGCTCCTTGATTTTAGGCGGTAAACTTCAAAATTAATAAAGCCAGACATCAGCTCAAACACAAATGTTTAATGTGCATATGGAGGCTGTTGGTGAAAATAATCTTCTTTCAAGCACGTTTGAAGCAGACTTACTGGGCTTCACAAGGACTAGCACTATAGGGTTATGAAATGACACATGATTTTGAATAGAGGTAATTTTTTACCATTTGACTTAACTACAAAACACAAATGTGTTTTAGAATACAAAACCTTGGCTACAGCCAAACTGTACAGCAGTCACATTAGGGAACTGTGCTGGCTTTGCACGGCCCTGATCTCCCTTTACTGGGTTAGTGCAAGCTTCAGGCTGCTATAATTTATGCCAGGCTGCAATAGCCACAGAGGGCTGGCAACACAGCAAAAATCAGAGTGACATAGGGGCATCCTGCCCAATACCTCCTTTTTACTTTGACCATGCCCCTTCTCCCTAACTACGATGGCAACACAAGGTGTGTGACATAAGAGCCCCTACATCTTCTCTATGACACCAGAGGCCACTCTTATGTTCAGGTGGTTCTTCTTTGGGTAATTAATATGGTTTTGTAGCAAGATTATGTTGTGAGGCAGCATAAAGCAGCCACATCACATTAGAGGATTTGGCCCATCATCCACAGTCAAGTAAGAACAAAGACTGTCGGCCATACTTACAGGATGGGGGACTCTATGCTGGGAATCAGTGACTCGGAACTAGACTTCTGGTGGATAATCAGAAGAACATGAGCTCCCACTATGATGCTGTGGCCAAAAGGCCTAGTGTAATCCTTGGATGCATAAAAAGGGGAAACTTGACTAGGAGTAGAGAGGTTATATTAGCTCTTGGCAGTGGTGCAACTGCCCTTGGAATACTCTGTTTATGCCTGGTTTGAGCCAGACCCACTAGCCTGCTGTAAATCCAGACTGAGGTCTGAACCATGTCCCCTAACAGCTGTAGGCTTAATTGAAAGCAACTTAGGAAGTGTTCCTGTCCTTAACACTCAGATGCCCAACTCCCAATGTGGTCCAAACCCTAAATAAATCTATTTTACCCTGTATAAAGCTTACACAGGGTAAACTCACATATTGTTTGCCCTCTATAACACTGACAGAGAGATATGCACAGCTGTTTGCCCCCTCCCCCTGGTATTAATATATACTCTGTGTTAATTAATAAGTAAAAAGTGATTTTATTAAATACAGAAAGTAGGATTTAAGTTATTCCAAGTAGTAACAGGCAGAACAGAGTGAATTACCAAGCAAAATAAAATAAAACACGCAAGTCTATGTCTAGTACAGTAATAAAACACTGGACTGTCAAACCAAGCTGAGGGACAAAACCACTACTGTGCAAGTTATCAATCTCTGCCAATTAAAGTGAACTGTTTATTTAAACTCTCTTGTGTCCTGCCAGTGCTTCTTAACCAAGTAATAACCAATTGGAGTGCAGAAATTAGCCGATTACAGGGGAAAGTTCCTAAAGTGCAACACCACACAAAACAAGGGTAAGACGACATTGCAAGGGATGCACTTTTTTCCTTTACACTTTCCCCATACAATGAGTGGCAGAGTGCAGCAGCAGTAAACCCCAAACCTTGCTGGCTCAGGCTTTTTTACAATCTAATGTTCTGGTATATCCCACCTGCTGCTGTATGTTTAAAAAATAAATATAGTAGTAAAGTGAAATGACAGCACAGCATTGTAAAAGTCTGTTAATAAATTTCTGAAGTTGTAATTTCACTGACAGATTTGTTGTTCAGCAGATATTCAATAGATGTCAGAAATATGTCAAGAATAAAATCAAATTCTCAACCCAGTGAGTAGAAAAAGCTTTTAAGCAACACATATAAGCAGAGAACACATATAGAAAGCTTTTAAGCAACACATATAAAAGAGAAGTGAAATAATTAGTTTTAATACCTTGGGGCCAAAATGCTGTCCCTATTGACTTCAAAGGAAGTGGGACTGGGACATTAAATAGACAAGTGAATATCGACTAAAATATGTATACACACGTGTATATTAAACTCAACTTTTCAAGCCTTTTTAACAATATTTATTTTAATAGCTGCATCTTTGAGTAGTTCTTGTATCTTCAGTCAGTTCAGTCATTTTGCTGCTACTTCTCAGCAGGAAACCGCATTTACTTGGCCCAGATCCTCAACTAAACTCAAGAAGTGTTTAGTGCAGCTGATGGGAGCAGGGTGCAAACATGACTTCAAGCTAGAATTCCACCCCTCTTATCCTGGGGTCACTCTTCTCCAGATGAGTCCAGCACCATAAATTTTAGCAACTTGAGGGCTGCTTTAGATTGTGCTGGCTGTTGAAAGGCCCATCGTGGCAGCTGGTGATTGCTGAATTTCAGGCATGCCAGCCACACTCCTGTGGTATCCTGTTGAACAGTCAGATCACCTGCTTTTGAAAGATTTTGACCACATCCCAACCAACCCACAAAATAAGCCACTTCTGATTTTGAATCTGATCTGTATTCAAAATGGTAGTGATACATTTAGGTACAGGAATTCAAATCTAAACCCTCCTCCCTCAAAATTCATGATCCAAGATTCTGTTTTTGTCTCTCCACAAACCCTTACCATTTCAAATTCCACAGACTTAGGGTTACCATATGTCTGAGTTTTCCCAGACACGACCTCTTTTTTGGTCCGCTGATCGCCATCCAGGCGGATTTTTGAAATATGAACTCATGATTCGTGATTTGGTATTGCCACCCTTACTTCTGCACTGCCTTCAGATCTGGGCAGCCAGAGAGCGGTGGTTGCTGGCTAGTCACCCAGTTCTGAAGGCAATGCTGCAGTCAGCAGCAGTGCAGAAGCATGGGTGGTATGGTAGGGCCCAGAACTGTTGCTGGCCCACTGGGGACCCTAATCAGGAATATTTGGGGGGCTTCTCTCACACAATACTAAAACAGGCAAGTGTTTATAATAAAAAGACTGCTTGGGCCCCTAAGTAATTGCTTAGTCTGCTTATGCCTAACACCGGCTCTGCTATTGCGACCCTTACTTCTGCACTGCTGCTGGCAGCAGCACTGCCTTGAGAGCTGGGTGGCCAGAGACTGGCAGCTGCTGTATGTCCCCTGCTACAGCTTCCCCTCCCCCCAGCAGTGTTCTCTATTTGGGAACTGGAAATAAGGTAACCCTAACAGGACATAAGTTCACTAATACATTTTTTTTTTACGCAATACTGCACTGTATTAGCAGTAGTGTTGTAAGTAAGACACGAGAAGTAATTCTTCCGCTCTATTCTGCACTGATTAGGCCTCAACTGGAGTATTGTGTCCAGTTCTGGGCACCACATTTTAGGAAGGGTGTGGACAAATTGGAGCGAGTCCAGAGAAGAGCAACAAAAACGATTAAAGGTCTAGGAAACATGACCTATGAGGGAAGCTTGAAAGAATTGGGTTTGTTTAGTCTGGAAAAGAGAAGACTGAGAGGGGACATGATAACAGTTTTCAAGTATGTAAAAGGTTGTTACAAGGAGGGAAAAAATTGTCCTTCTTAACCTTTGAGGATAGGACAAGAAGCAGTGGGCTTAAATTGCAGCAAGGAAGGTTTAGGTTGGACATTAGGAAAAACTTCATAACTGTCAGGGTGGTTAAGCACTGACATAAATTGCCTAGGGAGGTTGTGGAATCTCCATCATTGAAGATTTTTAAGAGCAGGTTAGACAAACACCTGTCAGGGATGGTCTAGATAATACTAAGTCCTGCCATGAGTGCAGGGGACTGGACTAGATGACCTCTCGAGGGCCCTTCCAGTCCTATAATTCTATGTGATTTATTCTACTGAAGGATTTTAATTAAATAATTTCTCAAACTAACATTATGAATAGATGTGTATGTCTTGTCCCAAGCTGAGCTCAAGTGATAAATAATTATGACAAGGCAGTCATACAAAGTGATCTGGATCACTGGGTAAGTTGGTCCCACTGAAACAAAATGTGTTCTCATACAGCCAAATACAACTTCAAATATAACTCACTTGCTTGTACTGCAGCAAATTTTTTCCATAAAAAGGGAGAGAAGCAGTTAGAGAAAACATGTTTTTTTGTTGAATTCTCTTTGTCTCTGCACAAATGCAGAGAGCAGGGCACAGTACTTATATGGGTCCAGAGGCACTACAGGAGAGTGTGGAAGTTACAGGGCATACTCAGTAGCTGTGTCTGAAATTCTGTAGAGGAATTCCATTAAGAGCAAGCAGTCCAGCAGGTTCCACACATTCACCATCTGAGAGCTGAGCTGGTTAGAGCTCAGTGGTTGAAAAGTTATAGAGGGGATTTGAGACAACACTGTGGACTCAGGTGCTGAACAGGGCAGGAGTGAGATTTTGTATGTGGGGTGGGAGAGTGAGCTGTGACTCAGAGCCTGTTCTACTTTGGATCTAGACCAGGAATGAGCAACCTTTGACACATCCCTCGGCCCACGCCGCTTTCCGCAGCCCCCATTGGCGTGGAATGGCGAACCGCGGCCAGTGGGAGCTGTGATTGGTGCAACCTGCGGACGCAGCTGGTACAAACTGGCCCGGCCCACCAGGGGACTTACCCTCTCGGTCTGCGGGCCGAAGGTTCCCAATCCCTGATCTAGACTACAGACTCCATGTCTTGCTGGAAGCTGAAGAGATGGCCAAGTACTAACTGGAATTGCTGCTGACCATGAAGCTCTTTGATCTGCATTTTCCTAAAGACAAAGACATTCTGAGGAGTTTGGAGGGGAACTGTGGGACTGTCATCCACCTCTGGCTCTGAGCTCAAGGGTATGTCTGCACTGCAATTAAACATGCTGAAGCCTGAAGGTCTACACCAGAATTTTATAGCCCGAGCCCAAATCAGCTGACACGGGCCAGATGTGCGTGTTTAAGTGCAGTATAGATATATGCAAAATAACACACATGCACTGTTGATGCCACATGCAGAGACTGAGAGATCATCTCTGTGAAAAGGTTGCAGGACAGAGTGTGAAAAAACAAGAGTGTTCATGTGTGTTTATATATATATATATATATATATATATATATATATATAAAATGACACACACACACCAAGGTATACCTTGCACTGAAACTTATATAACAGCAATAAAAGTGGGGAAATCTGTGAAAACACAACAGTGTTAACGCAAAATACTTGTTTAAGAAAAATTTTCAGAAGTATTCCAAATGTTGTTTGCAAATGTGTGTGTGTGTTTAATATTATTCTTTAAAAAATTGTATATTACTCTCTCTTAGCAGTTTAACATTGTAAAACAGTGGTCCCCAAACTGTGGGGCGCTCCCCCCCAGAGGAACATTTGGGGGCGTGAGGTGGGGCCTCACAGAGTGCAGGGAGGGAGTGCCACGCAGTCCCACTCTGCCCCCAGCTCTGCTCTGGCCCCAGCCCCGACCATCACTTTAGAGAAGCTATTACCAGCAGGAGAGTGGGGTGGGAGGAGGTATTTTTTCATGCTTTGTGTGTATAAAAAGATCTTCTATACTTTCCACAGTATGCATCCGATGAAGTGAGCTGTAGCTCACGAAAGCTTATGCTCAAATAAATTGGTTAGTCTCTAAGGTGCCACAAGTACTCCTTTTCTTTTTGTGAATATAGACTAACACGGCTGTTACTCTGAAACTAAATGAAAGAATCTGCATCCTCTAAAAGCTGGCCACAGACTAAGGGACAGATTAATCCAGTAAGATATGGCTCCCTTCTTGCCATCCTGGTAGCATAAAAGATCCAGAAACACATTGGAAACATCCCCCAGGAACTACCTACTACTCGGGTGTCACCATGCCTCAGTCACAACTGAGAATACCAAATTCAGGACAAGTTGCTGAGAAATAGGGCAGACACACCCCAAAACTGGTGGTTATTCTTCCATAGGATATACCACTCCAGCAACAAAAATAAACTTCTGTCTCACCACACTGGATAACAAGAAGTCAAAAATGCAACCAACTTAGGTATTCCAGTCCTGGGTTCAACACCCAGACACTAGGCTTAATGATGAGTGGTTATTTAAAACTAATTTAATCAATCAAAGGGTTCTTCTCATCCCAAAGGACTAGCCACATACCCAGATCAATATATAACTTGGATCTTATCCAATAGAATCATAGAATATCAGGGTTGGAAGGGACCTCAGGAGGTCATCTAGTCCAACCGATGCTCAAAGCAGGACCAATCCGCAACTAAATCATCCCAGCCAGGGCTTTGTCAAGCCTGACCTTAAAAACTTCTAAGGAAGGAGATTCCACCACCCCCTAGGTAATGCATTCCAGTGTTTCACCACCCTCCTAGTGAAAAAGTTTTTTTCTAATATCCAACCTAAACCTCCCCCGCTGCAACTTGAGACCATTACTCCTTGTTCTGTCATCTACTATCACTGAGAGAACAGTCTAGATTCATCCTCTTTGGAACCCCATTCAGGTAGTTGAAAGCAGCTATCAAATCCCCCCTCATTCTTCTCTTCCGCAGACTAAACAATCCCAGTTCCCTCAGCCTCTCCTCATAAGTCATTTGTTTTAGTCCCCTAATCATTTTTGTTGCCCTCCGCTGGACGCTTTCCAATTTTTCCACATCTTTCTCGTAGTGTGGGGCCCAAAACTGGACACAGTACTCCAGATGAGGCCTCATCAATGTCAAATAGAGGGGAACGATCACATCCCTCGATCTGCTGGCAATGCCCCTACTTATACATCCCAAAATGCCATTGGCCTTCTTGGCAACAAGGGCACACTGTTGACTCATATCCAGCTTCTCGTCCACTGTAACCCCTAGGTCCTTTTCTGCAGAACTACTGCCTAGCCATTCGGTCCCTAGTCTGTAGCGGTTGCCAGTCCTGTAGTATCTAATATCTAAATGTTTGTTTATAAAAAGAAGGAAAGAAAGGTGAGAGTTAAAATTGCTAAAGGAATCAAATACATACAATAATTGCAAGATCCTTGGATCAGGTTTGAAGCAGTGATGGCATAAACTTCTAACTGGTTAAGTCTCTGGTTGCTCCCAAATAATTGTGAGGTCCTCCCTCAGCCCCTTGACTAAAATGCTCCCATTAATATAAGTCCATAGTCCAGATATCAAAGAAGGAAAGAAGCAAAACTGAGATGTTTCCAGGGCCTTATAGCTTCTGCCATGTGGAGGGAAACTTCATTATCCCAAACAAAGCCCTCAGTCCAGTTTGTGGAAAAATACAGGTAACAAGATGGCATTTAGGGTCACATGATTTTATTCACATGCCCTTGCATGCTTTGTTGAGTCATAGCAGAGGCCATTACTCATAGTCTAGCTTGAACATCCACAGGAAGGTCCATCAGATAGGGATAAGCCTCTTCTATGGTCCATTGTCAGTTAAGTGTTCTTTGATGGCACCTTCGAGACTAACCAATTTATTTGAGCATAAGCTTTCGTGAGCTACAGCTCACTTCATCGGATGCATCTGATGCTGTAGCTCACGAAAGCTTATGCTCAAATAAATTGGTTAGTCTCGAAGGTGCCACAAGTACTCCTTTTCTTTTTGCAAATACAGACTAACACGGCTGTTACTCTGAAACCTGTTCTTTGATGGGCCATTCAACTTGAATAGTCCTTCACAATGTGCTGGCCAGACTAGAAGTAAACTGCCTTGTGGCTGTGACCACAGGAGCAAACACATATGAAATACACATATACAGTCAATATTCATAACTTCAGAAATAAAAATGATACATGCATACAAATAGGATAATCACATTCAGCAAACCATAACTTTTTCATATGCACCTTACATGACACACTTTGTACAAGATTTGTTGCAATTATATAACAGTGGTACCAACAATGATCTACATGATCATACTGTATTTTAATCAGATAACATCACAATGCCTGTAGCATAAAAGGTCCAGAAACACATTGGAAACATCCCCCACAAACTACCTACTACTAGGGTAAAGAGATTCTCTGGGCAGTACACTGCCTCCTCACAACCCCTGACTAGGAGAGATGGCTATTCTTGGCTGCCGAATGATACCTTTGGGGTCACTGTAGCCAAGAGTAAATTAGAACAGCCTCAGGGTTGCTCTAGATTATTCCAGGGACCAAAGAGACTCCTCGCTGGCACCAGAATACACTAAGCACAACTCAGCTACAATGATGAATCTGGCCCAAAGTCTTCTGGCAACTTTTATTTAAAAATGCTGTAATCGTGCACAGTAATTGTTCAAATTGCAGGTTACAGTAGCATTTTAGTGTTTTAGTGCCACAGAATACTTTAGAAAGTATTTTATAGATACAGGTCAATTAATACGTGCAGCAATTACTTGTTTTCTTGTATGCACTCTCCTTAGTCTAGTGGCTCTCCAGTGTCCTGGAGACATTAGGAAAATTATTAAATTGCCCCAGAAGGACTTAGGAAAAACAGAAGTGCGCTCCGACGAAGCTGCTTCATGAAGAATTATTACCTGTTCAGTTTATGGTTTAGGAATTAGAAACCAAAATTAAAGTGTTTCTTGAGAGCAAGGGGAGTGCAAGGAGCACTTCCAGCACCAAAGCTCAGGAGGGAGGCATTATATCTCTGCAAAACATAATATCTCCTGTGCTTTGGAGAAGTTTTCTGGGGAGCAGCATGTTTCATATTTTTAAAAGTATAGCCAGAACTCCCCCAGCATGCTTTGCCAATGTGTATGGGGCAAGCACAGATTATGGACAGATTCCATCCAGGTGTACTGGCAGAGCTGGCCTGCCTCATCTGTTTGTTTTTGGGAGTTTGTTTACAGTCTTCTGCATTGGTTCACTCGGATGGAGAAGGTTATCCCTTTGCCTTTTCACACTTCTAGTACACAGACCAGCCATAATCTGACCCTGATGTCTCTGCCTCTGTAGGAAGTTTCTGTATGGAAGTTTTGGAGAGGAGGGGAAAGGAGGAGGAGGGGAGGGTTGCATTTAACAACATTTAACCGAAGTGTGAAAATCTTGCTGGTTTCTGCAAATCTATTTGATACAGAGTGGCCAGAGGAAAGACGAGAGGTTGGATCCTGCATACTTATGATGGGAGTTTTGAATGATTAAGGAGTGTAGGACCTAGCTCAAACTCTCTTAAAAAACTGCTATGATTCTTCAAAGACAGAGATGGGTTAACTATGACTTAACTGTAACTAAAGGCCAACTGCACTCTATAGGAAGAAAAACCCCATACAAATGCAGGCAGGGCCGGCTCTAGGCACCAGCTAAGCAAGCTGGTGCCTGGGGCAGCTCTGCCAAAGGAACGGCACTCTGGCTGTTCTTGGGGCGGCACTCCGGCAGCAGCCCCGGCAGCAATTTGGCAGCAGCTCCCTCCAATGTTCCTGTTCTCTCCGCTGGCGGCGTATTCAACAGGGGTTTTTTTGTTGTTTTTTTTTTTTTGCTGCTTGGGGTAGCAAAAAACGTAGAGCTGGCCCTGAATGCAGGAATCCTAGCAATTCTGAACTTTTTCATTACACTAATGTTGTTCGGGTTGTGATAAAGTTATGTCAAAACTTCCATAATAGCTTCCTTTTTTCACAGCTCTGTTAACTCTGGTGTAATTATGCACTTCTTTGTGAAACCTGACATACAGAAGCTTAGACAGATAATTTTCTCTCTGAAATACACTGAGCCAATTTAAAGTTTCATGTGTAAACTTAATGTAAGTTTGCTGACACTGGAAAATTCCAGTCATGTGAGGTGAGCTCTCTAACTGGAAACCAACTTGGATTCATAAGCTGAAATCTGGCTAGTGATGAATCCACAGCATGAAGTAATTTATTTTGGTATTTTAAGGGTAAAAACATTGAAATGGCTGAGGTCTCGTTTTCAGGTACAGGCATGTCTTCTGATAACATGTGCCTGATAAACTGGACTACAAACCAAATTATTATTTTAAAAAAATCCAAATATAGAAGTAATGGGATAAAATTAAGAAAGGGACTATTTAGACAGGTTAAAAGGAAAACATCCTGACAATGAGCTCTGTTTGTCAGTGGAATAGTCTCCCAGTTGATGTGGTAGAAGCCCTGTCACTTGAGACAGGACTAGAAGATATACTGTAGGGAACAGTCCTTTAGACTCTGATACTCATATCATGCACCTTCTACCTGTATACACCATAGCTAATTATCTTCATTCTCTGAACATACCACTCCTTCTTTGAATCCGTCCATTGGAACTCCCTTTTCTGCCATAACAGATTTGGGCTCTTTGACATCATTTTCAAGGCCTATCACAGCTCTGTCCCCCCCTATCAATTTACTCTGGTCTCTTACATCCTCCCCTCCATCTCTTCAGCTCCACCAACAATGTCAGCCTCAATTGCCCCATGTCAGCTTCTTACAACCATCACTGCTCCTTCTAAGCTGTCCCTTATGTATGGAATGCTCTCCTGGAAGCAAGTTGAAAGGCAACTACTCTCTCCTTTAAATTCCTCCTCAAGACATCCTCTGCAGTGATGTATACAATAAATCTGCACATAAATAATTCTAGGTTAAGGGGCTTGGGGGCCATAGTCCAGGAGAGAAATGAAAAGCATAAATTACTTCATCTATTGACTCTTGCAGGCAAGGAACAGACCGCTTGGATCACTTAAATCCTTAGAGAGAATATTAAAGGGGTAAGGAATGAGGAAACAGGGTGATACTGCCCAATCCTGCAGTCTTTTCTCATTCCTTGACTTGAATGGAAATTTTGCTTAAGTAAGGAACTCAGGCCCTGAGTTTATACAAAGCACACTCCAAGGAGAATTTTGTAACTGAGATGTTGGATAAATCTTAATTCTTAAATCTTAATTGTCGGATAAATCAGTTTCTGAGATTCAGATTAGTTAATTTGTGATTGCAGAAGAATTGATTTTACTAGACTTGTACATGCTCTAAAAAACCTTCCTTTGAAAGAGTGTAGATTTCATTAATTTGTTTAGGTGATAAGCAACAAGAAAGTAACTAAGGGGGCAGATAGTAATTCCTTTATGCACACTGAGGAGTTACTCATTTCATGAGTAGCCCCACTGATTTCAATACGACTACTCCATGGAATAAGGCACTCTTTGATGTGAGCAAGAGTACCAGAACCTGGCCCTAAGGGAATATCTTGGCTCTCTTTAGCTCTCTCCCCCACAATCCCTGACTATAAGGGATACTGATGTCAATGACCAAAACTTACATTATTCAAGCATTCTTACCATGAGTTAAAGATAATTAATGTACAATCCTGCAGAGCTGAGAATATTTCTATTGTTTATTTCATATGGTTTGGGTTTTTTTATGGTTCTGTTCGAAGTGCTCGAGTATTAAATATAATCATTAAAATTATTAAGTTTTTTTAAGTTTAAAAATGGCAATGTTCTCAGCTATTTTAGTTACAAATATTTGATTAATATTGTTCTATCTTGTGACTAATCCGTTTCTGTCTTTGAGGAAGATGGCCCGTACAAAATTTACTTCATTTCAGGTTTATTAGGATAGGTCTTTCATGTAATAACATGATATTTGATCAGCAGCCATATACCATTTTGTGGCAATTCTTGAAACTCAGTTACACTCTATTGTTTAACTGTATTATTAAAAGTAATGAGCCAGATTCAGCTGGGTTTACAGTGCTTAAGACATGCCAAGTGATGTTAGGTTAACATGAGCTACATAGTAATTCACATTTAAATATTTCTCCGTAAAACCCAACGTGAAAGTCATAGTCTTTTACACACGCACCTACCTAGACACTGAAAATTGTGATCACTGCAGTTGATTAGGTAAGTTTAGGGAAAAATAATTAAAATAAATCCAGTCAACAAAGCTCATATCCAATAGAGACTTATGAAACAGCAATAAAGGCCAAATTCTGCTTTTGTTACTCATTTGAGTTGGTTTGTTGAAGTCAGTGTCCCAGTAGTCAATGGAATTAGTCCCATCAGGCAAGCAGGATTTGGTCCTAAGAGAAAATTTTTGGACAAGGAAATTCGGAGTTAATATTGAAAATCCATTTTTGGCTGTTTTTCATTGTGTCTCCTTAATATTGCAGAGGTCTCCTAATAATGACAGTTTTAACCTTGGATCCTTTGCTTTTGGGGAGTTGAAATGAGAACTTTATCTGAATGGAATGTTTTGTGCTTTAATACTCCGGTACGTTGTGTTTGGAATTTAATCTATGTAAGAAAATGAATAATAAGTTTAATGAGGCCTAGTTAAAGAAAGCATTACATTGCATTTGGATTGCTCCCAGCAATCTTAATTGAACAAAGGGAAGGTTTCCAATATACCTTTAATGTTGGCTGACTCCCTGAAAACTTTTCTCTGAAGCGAGGAGAAAATACTCTTCCATTCCAATTCCAGACACATATTGTAAAAAAAAAACCACTCAAATTTTTATTGTATAAAATTAGATCAGTAAGTATATTATGAGTTTTTATGGAGTGTTTTTAATCACAAGTTGATGTCATAATTAAACTATGTTGTAGTCCTATGTTTGCAGTTACTCCATAGTAAAAATGGAATAAATCCTTAGTAACGGAGAGCAAAATTTGGTCCAAAATTTGATCCAAAATTAAAATGTAGGCTGCTGACAACTGGAATCAACTCATTACAGTCAGGTGGTGGTATCAGAGAGCAGTTGGAGCTTGTACTGTTTTACTGGCTAGAGAGACAAAAAACAGTTTCAAAGCAATATTCCATTGAGCCAATTTGTCACTTGAAAATGTTATCCCATTCTGACACAGTTCTATGTATTCTGCCTCTTACAGATCAGATCAGTGATGAAGCAATGTTTGGATTAATGACTCGCAATTGAAAAGTTCTAGCCTTGTTTATATTATATCTGATTTTTTCCTTGTCAGTAGCCCTGCTTTATGCTTACAATTTTGCTAACAGCTGCTGTGAGAAACAAGAGCTGGAACAGTGACAGTTCATTCCGTGGCCATACCTTGTCTATGCCTTCACCGGATTCAGCACTTAGTTGAACATTCACATGTTATTCTATTTAAAGACACTTGCTTCACCTATCATCAATGAGAAATAAATTTATGGGGGTTTGTAGTAAGGAAAGATAGGTTTGTTTAATTATATTTTGAGGATGTGGATTAAAAATTTAGAGCGAATGGGCTTGGGAAGGGAGTGGAAAAATGGCACGTAGTAAAATTAAAAACAGGAGACATTTACATGTATTCCACACAACACAAAGTTACTCATTCACACTACCTACCACTTACTTGGGAAATCTGCCTAATTGAGACTTTGCCGAGGAATTAGTTTAAGATTAATGACACAATAGCACAGACTGCTTCTTAATGGGCACAGTAATTGTTCTTAATGGCAGGTTTCAGAGTAACAGCCATGTTAGTCTGTATTCGCAAAAAGAAAAGGAGTACTTGTGGCACCTTAGAGACTAACCAATTTATTTGAGCATGAGCTTTCGTGAGCTACAGCTCACTTCATCGGATGCATACCGTGGAAACTGCAGCAGACTTTATATATACACAGAGAATATGAAACAATACCTCCTCCCACCCCACTGTCCTGCTGGTAATAGCTTATCTAAAGTGATCATCAGGTGGGCCATTTCCAGCACAAATCCAGGTTTTCTCACCCTCCACCCCCCCACACAAATTCACTCTCCTGCTGGTGTTGATTATCATGCACATTGTGTAAAGAGTTGTCACTTTGGATGGGCTATCACCAGCAGGAGAGTGAATTTGTGTGGGGGGGTGGAGGGTGAGAAAACCTGGATTTGTGCTGGAAATGGCCCACCTGATGATCACTTTAGATAAGCTATTACCAGCAGGACAGTGGGGTGGGAGGAGGTATTGGTTCATATTCTCTGTGTATATATAAAGTCTGCTGCAGTTTCCACGGTATGCATCCGATGAAGTGAGCTGTAGCTCACGAAAGCTCATGCTCAAATAAATTGGTTAGTCTCTAAGGTGCCACAAGTACTCCTTTTCTTTTTGTTCTTAATGGGGATGCTTCTTGGGACTTCAGTGAGCAATACTGATTTACAACAACTTAGGATCTGGTGCTATGACTTTTGTTCTTCAGTTTCACAATAGTTCCTACTGCTTAACTCTCTAATAGCAGCTTTCAGTCCTTTAACTATGATATGTGTGGCAATCTTATGAATTGCCTCACTTATCCTCTTTGTGTAGGGGACAAGAAATGTCATGAGTTTGTGCTCACAGACCTTTGAGTTCTTCTGTGGTGGGGATTGGGTTTTGTCCCTGCAGAAATAACATGGATTTGAGCCCCCAAAACCAGGGGATCTCTTGAATTCACAAAAGCCCAGGACCACCCAAGTGACGGCCATGTGCTTTCCTAGTGGCTCCCAGCTACCCAGAGCCACTTCTGCAGGAGCTATACTGGCAGTGACATCCTCACTGGCTACTGCTTCCAGAACCTAAGGAGAGGGAAATGCCTAGATTAGTGTGACAGAACCCTCATTATTTTAAGTGCTACAACCATTCACGCTTTGGTGTGTGGGAACGTCTCTTCCCCAGCCCTCACTTTCCCATTATGTGGAGCCAGTTCTCCAAAGAGACTTCACAGTGGGGCTTCTGCTGGGTCAGAGGAGAGTGGAAGGACTCTGCTGCAGAAGTTTCAGTCCTCACTTTTACACCTGCCTACCCAGATACATCTTTTTATTCCCTCCACTTAGGGAGGTCCTTTTAATCAACCTAAAGCATCAATGAAGCACTTTGCTTGCAGGTATTAGCAATAGTTGTTCTACATCACAACGTTCAGGGAGATTACATCTGTATATCAGTCAGTAAAAATCCCTTTCAGATGATCCTTAAGCACTTTATTAATGGATACATCCAAAGGCCTGGGCAAGCTGGTATACAAAGAAGAGACAAAAACCAAAAGAAGTTTTGTCTATTTTTTCTAGTAGAACACCCATGTGTGGTCTAGAATGGTTCATAATTAGGATGGCACAGAATTCATGCAATCTATTTTTTAATGTTCATAGCATAGACCTTCTGTAATGTAAGGCAATATTTTTATGTCCTATACAATGCTGTGTGCTATCACAGTTAGGCCAAAGATTTCCCATATGGAAATTATCCCAGCTTCTCAGAAACGAAATTTGTAAGTGACCCTCTGGTAAATGACCCAGAGAGGCAGGAAGCCAACAGAAAAAGTGAAAGTTTAAAGCCATGGAGACTTGTTGCTTATAATCCATCTTTGTTGTTTCAAGATATAAATTGTTTATAACAATTTGAATTCATCCATTTAAAATAACAAATTCACTGCACTCCATTCTGTAGTAATTACATGTTTGTGAGAACAGCTTGCTATTGTTAATCAACTAAATATATATCACACACACAAACTACATTAAAAGATTAAATACATTACATTAAATACATAATACATATGCACAATCACATATTTTTTCAGTGGGACCGCTGTCTCATTGGGTGCACAGCATGGACTGTGCTCATCTACTGAGCAGCTAGTCTATATTTCTTTTATTCTGATCATTCAGT
The DNA here is from genome assembly GCF_965140285.1 of Lepidochelys kempii. Classification (NCBI taxonomy): domain Eukaryota; kingdom Metazoa; phylum Chordata; order Testudines; family Cheloniidae; genus Lepidochelys; species Lepidochelys kempii. The sequence continues at coordinate 66,272,213 of NC_136382.1, forward strand.
GTTTATTATTTATTGCACTAGATACAAGTTTATTAACTTCCTTCTGGGCTTTTTAAAGATGCTTTCTTCATAGTGTCTGGGGTCTGGATCCACAAAGGGACTTAAGCATTGCATCTCCTAATGTTTAGGCACCTAGAAAAATCACTGGAACAACAAGAACCACAAAGGCAGAGTGGCACCTAGACTCCCGATACAATGTAAGTGAACCGATAGGTAGCTTAGAATGGGATCCACAAGACCCAGCATACTTGGTAGGGAGCCACCAAAGATAGCCAACAGGAGATGTTGAGGGTGGGGTATGTCCTAAATCCTGCCCCTCCCATGGAGTTAGGTGTCTATATCTGTCATTGAGTCAGACAGTTTAGGTGCCTGTGCTGTTTCTTCAAAGAAATGGCAGACAAATGTAACCACTTCAGATAACTAGTCAGTCATTGGGTCAGAGAGAAAAAAAGTGAGAGGACTCTAGAGCTTGGTGAAGGCCTTTAGAGGAGGTGGGAGACCCAGGGCTCAGTCCCCCTGCTCCAATTAATATCTAATTATTTAACCAAAGTGGAACAGCTTCAACAGAAGAGATTGAGGGAGCCCCACAGCAGAATATCCCCTAACCCAGTGGTTAAGACACTCTCCTGAGAGAATTTGAACCCAGGTCTCCAGTCTTTCTCCCCATCAGGTAGAGAGGGAAACTAAGCTCAGGTTGTTGACATCTCAGCTGAATGTTCTGCCTACTGGGCTAAAAAGTTGTAAGGGAGGCACCTCCTCCTCTGGCTGGATTTTGAATGGGACCCAATCTGGTGGCTTGCTCTGAGCAGGCCTACCAGATTGGGCCCTGCAGGTAACATAGGTAGGGGAACACCTATCTTTCCCTGCCTTGAGGGTTTTGATGTGATATAGGTGTCCAGACACCTAGAGGGAGGCAGCAGTGTGCATGCCCAGAGGCAGAAACTTTGGCACCTAGGGAACTTTCGGGGGGGGGGGGGGGGAGGTAGGAGTAGTTTAAGCTCCATGTGAGTTTAAGCACCTACAGGGTTAGGTGGCACCTGAGTAGGGTTGTGTGTGTGTGTGTGTGTGTGTGTGTGTGTGTGTGTGTGTGTGTGTATTGCAGTGGTGCCTAAATCTGGGGTGTATGTGCCTAAGTAGCTTTGTGGACCTGGGCATTGGTTGTTACAAACAATACATGTATCTGCATAATGCCTCCATGAGGTGAGGTGGTATTATTACCATTTGATAGACGCGGAAATGAGGCGCAGTGATTAAAGTCAAAATTGTCAAGTGTCAGCTAGTTTTGGGTACTCAATTTGTGTAGTTCAGAGCCTGATTTTTCAGAGTACATTTTATAGCACTTTATATATAAGAAGCAGAACTCCCCTTGTCCTCAGTTGCAGTTTTGAGTGCTTAGTACCTGTGCAAGTCAGACCCCATCTGCCTCATTTTGGGCACCCAAAGAATGAGGCACACACAATTAGGAACACACCTGTGAAAAGTTTGGACTAAATGATTTGCACAACTCTGACACAGGGATAAAATATAGTTCTCGAGGACAGTGGTCAACTGCCTAACCCATAAGACGATCCTTTCTCTTCCTACAATCCCCTGCCTTATTCACCACATACCTTCCAACTTGTTCAACAAATGAGGTAGGGGGTCTTGCTGACAACAGCCTCATGAACTACACAATCCTGATGCATTTCCTGAAAGCCATCCATCCTGTACACTGAATTAGGATACGGTGATAAAAATACTATATGATCATGTAATTTAATGACTGACTATCAAAATGCATATGCACAAGGGGGCTGAATTAAGGTTGCACAGGCAACCTTAATGTTGCCATTTCCTAACTTCTGAGTGCTTGCCTTTGCACCTTAACATTCTTTTAATGTATGCTACCTACACCACCTATAATCTATGTATAAGTTAACATCTGGGCACCTCTGAGGATACTTTCCTATTCAAAAATAAAGCAAATTCTCTTTTATCAGACTCTAAGAATGATATTTTTGCGGATAGATGCTCAAGTAAATTTCTGACATGTTATCCGAGAAATCCAACTGTAATAGAAAGATGTAGAACTTAGCATGATAAAAGAAATCTGAGTTTTCCAGGTTTCACAACAGAATTCAATATTAATAGCTCAATTCCTTCTCTGAAAGAACTTAACATATTAAGAAAGCAAAATCCTCAGTGCTGCAAAAGGTGGACCAAGTTAAAGGTCATCTGATCTCAGTGAAGAAAAACAGCACTAACAAAAGTGGATAATTCTAAGCTTCAGATATGACTACAGTTCTGTCAAAGAGCCAAGAGAAATGACAGATTCTCCTGCTTCGCCAGAGTTGACTATTGCTTAAAATTCAGAAACTGGCATGTTTGTAAAGCTCCATTTAGATGCCTTGCCAGAAGTGAAGTTGCTGGCTATATACTAGTTTATTTTAATAAATTCATGTTCACATGTTGCAGATCTTCAGCTACATCATTTCTTCTATTTATACTACATGTCTGCTTGCTTCCATTTAACCCCTTCTATGGGAAGGGTACTTACAACACTTGCTGTTGCAGGAATTATGAGTTTACAGCTAAAATACATCAAGATTCAAGATACTGTCCCTTTGGGATATCTCAGGTAGACGCTGTTTAGTTTCTCTGCATATATTTTATATGACTATTCACATTTTGGGGCACTTGCTCATGAAATCGGAAGAGGTCCATCTAAGATGTAAACAAAATGCAACTTAAATATTCAGTAGATTTATTCCAAAGTGGCCATTGAAAGTGTATTGTTCTGTACAACACCAAAATCTATGCGTGATCAGAATGATCATGGAACAAGATATTTCTAAAAAGACTTTTCAAATCTCAAATTCTTAAAGCCAACCTCTCAGAATAATTATTCACAAATTTACCATCAATTTTGCTAAACTACTACATTCAAGTTTCAGAGTAACAGCCGTGTTAGTCTGTATTCGCAAAAAGAAAAAGGAGTACTTGTGGCACCTTAGAGACTAACCAATTTATTTGAGCATAAGCTTTCGTGAGCTACAGCTCACTTCATCGGATGCATGTGAGCTGTAGCTCACGAAAGCTTATGCTCAAATAAATTGGTTAGTCTCTAAGGTGCCATAAGTACTCCTTTTCTTTTTACTACATTCAAGAATATCATGACCTTGTGTGCACGTCACAAACACAAAACAGGCATAAACTTGTTACAAATTATTCATCCAGGGTGGTAAATATCAATCATCCTTCTATCTATGAACTCACTGATTTCCAATCAAAGAATTCAGATCTATAGTCACATGAAAATGGAATACATAGTTCTTTTGTAATAAAGAAAGCAGATCGGAGGCTAGGCTAGATTAAACAAGGTACTGTGAACAAGACATGGGAATTTGTTATAGCATTGTACAACTCTGTGAGGCAGCTGGAATACAGTGTCAGATTTTGGCCCCTTACTTCAATAAAGCCAAATTGTAAGCCCCTTATTGCCACAGCTGACTAGCATGACTAAGGGTTTCACTCTGTGGCCCATAAGGACGTACAAATCATAAGGTAGGTCCACAGAAGAACTACTAATTTGACTTAGTGAATTTGCCTTGGATTTACCTATGTTCACATGTGAATTCATTTTTCTCCTTAAAATGCAACTGGTGAGGACATTACAGACTTTCAAGAGAACAGACAACTGTTTACTGATTCAAAAGGGGAAAGTAATCTTTTGTGAAACCAGGATAAACTCTTCCTTAACATCACTCAGAATTTGCTAGAATACTTTAAAATTACTTTATAAAGAAGATTTGTAATTAGCTTTACTAGAAGTGGTTAATATTTTTTGGAGATCCCAGACATGGGTATTTTATTGGACACTATAAATTGTGAGAGACAAGGTGGGTGAAGAAATATCTTTTATTGGACCAATTTCTGTTAGTGAAAGAGACAAGAGTTTGAAAGCTTGTCTCTTTCACCAACAGAAGTTAATCCAATAAAAGATATTACCTCACCGACCTTGTCTCTCATAACCTTGGACCAGCACACAGTGACAACAACACTGCAAACAACTATAAATTATGACAGGAATACAGAAAGGAAGACATTTCATTCTTTAACTTTTATTGTTTATTTTACATAAAGCTGCTGCTTGCTGTGCCAGTCTACAAGCTATTTCATGAAAAATGGAGTTAGGAAATTTGGGTTCTGTATTCCTGTCTCTGCCACTACTTGCTCTGTCTCCATGGGAAAGTCATCTAACATCTCTGCCTCAGTTTCCCCATCTGTAAAAGTGGGGATTATACTTAGTTTTCAAAAGTGAATCAAGATCTACAAATGAAAAGGGCTATTTTAGACCCAAGTATTATTATTTAAGAGTGTCAATCTTAATATGTCAAAAATCATTGTGTGACACAGCAGGTAAGCAGAGATCAGGTGAAGGGGGAGAAGATGAACACATGGATTTGTGTTTCAAACATACAAAGGAGAAATAAAACTGGAACTCTGGCTGAAAGAACTCTAACTGTTGAAAAGGTTTGTTACAGGGTCAAGCATCTAGCTTAGAATGAGTGACTTTCACAATATCATTCCTCTCAGAGCACCCAATTATAAAATCTTCAGGCTCATCTCAGAAATCAGTGGAAGGTTTGCTGGAGTAAGAATTTCCAGTTCAACCTCAATCCTTTAGGAGTCCTTGTTCTGTCCCCTCCCACATGAGCAGAACCACATTCTGCTCATGGTGAGATCCTCTGGCTGTCTCTGCCCTGAAGACAGACAGGTGTGGTAGTTTCTCTCTTCAAGGAGACCGTTTCTCTCTCCCTGGTAACCCCAGGACCGGGTCTGTACACCCATTCACACAGAGTCAGTAAGAATCTTAATGAATAAATTGCAATGAATTTTTCGATTACTTTATTATAAGTGCCTTGAAATTGGATTGCTATTCTAATCCATCTATATGCAATTTAGATGCCAGCTCATGCTGTTGAACAATTAGCTGACCATACTTGAAATTTGCACTGAGAGTGCCGTTGCATTCTCAATTTGGCTGAGACAGGGTCTCTTAGTTTGGACTCATCGTCTTTCTCATCTTGCACAAACTGTTCTTAGGGACTATATTTTAAAGGTTGATGTAAATTGGCACAGCTCTATTGAAGCCACTGGAGCATCTGGCCTGGTAAATTAAAGGAGACATAACTAGGTACGAGAATACATGCAGTGGTGAGCTGGAGCTGGTTCACACCGGTTCGCGTGAACCGGTTGTTAAATTTTGAAGCTGGTTTAGAACCATAGAATATCAGGGTTGGAAGGGACCCCAGAAGGTCATCTAGTCCAACCCCCTGCTTGAAGCAGGACCAATTCCCAGTTAAATCATCCCAGCCAGGGCTTTGTCAAGCCTGACCTTAGAGGTTTTTAAGGAAGGAGATTCTACCACCTCCCTAGGTAACGCATTCCAGTGTTTCACCACCCTCTTAGTGAAAAAGTTTTTCCTAATATCCAATCTAAACCTCCCCCACTGCAACTTGAGACCATTACTCCTCGTTCTGTCATCTGCTACCATTGAGAACAGTCTAGAGCCATCCTCTTTGGAACCCCCTTTCAGGTAGTTGAAAGCAGCTATCAAATCCCCCCTCATTCTTCTCTTCTGCAGGCTAAACAATCCCAGCTCCCTCAGCCTCTCCTCATAAGTCATGTGTTCTAGACCCCTAATCATTTTTGTTGCCCTTCGCTGGACTCTCTCCAATTTTTCCACATCCTTCTTGTAGTGTGGGGCTCAAAACTGGACACAGTACTCCAGATGAGGCCTCACCAATGTCGAATAGAGGGGAACGATCACGTCCCTCGATCTGCTCGCTATGCCCCTACTTATACATCCCAAAATGCCATTGCCTTCTTGGCAACAAGGGCACACTGCTGACTCATATCCAGCTTCTCGTCCACTGTCACCCCTAGGTCCTTTTCCGCAGAACTGCTGCCTAGCCATTCGGTCCCTAGTCTGTAGCGGTGCATTGGATTCTTCCGTCCTAAGTGCAGGACCCTGCACTTATCCTTATTGAACCTCATCAGATTTCTTTTGGCCCAATCCTCCAATTTGTCTAGGTCCTTCTGTATCCTATCCCTCCCCTCCAGCATATCTACCACTCCTCCCAGTTTAGTATCATCCGCAAATACCAGTTACCGGTTGTTAAAGGGGTGAGCAAACTCCGGCCAACGGGCCACAAGCGGCCTGCGGGACCATCCTGTCCGTCCCACCTGAGTTCTCGGCTAGGGGGGCCCCCCTGTGAATTTTTACTCACCCGGAGGCACTCTGAGCCTTTGGTGGCACTTTGGCAGCGGGTCCTTCACTTGCTCCGGGCCTTTGGCGGCGGGTCCTTTGGTGTCGCCGAAGATCCGGAGCGACTGAAGGACGTGCCGCTGAAGTGCCGCCGAAGGGCCGCCGAAGGCTTGGAGCGACTGAAGGAACTGGTTCTTCAGCTTCTGACAGCTCATCACTGAATACATGTATATAAGTTTGACCATCCCGAAAGTCATCGACTCACTTTTAAAAAAAGTCTTTATTTCAAAGATGCCTAATTGGTTAGGATGTATATTTCCTGTAGTTTTATTATACCAAAGGCCATTAAGATTCTTAATAAGCACAGGTGTAATATATAATCTGCACACCATAAAAAGTGTACTGTATGTACAGTGTTTCTCTCCTTTGACTGCTTAAGCACATTAAAATTACTTCCTCAGTGATCTCTCAGAATCACTATGTTTATGGTTTATCATTTTGAATTTTATATGAAAAGACTATACATACTCCTTTTTCTTTTAGTTTTATATTGTTGTATTTCTTGGATAATTATCTTTAATCTACAATACCCAGACTGCTGTTAATACTGGAATACTTCATAGTATTATCTTACTTACATAATTATTTTCTGTAATTGAACAGAGTAAATCCACACACCCACGTGACCAATTTTCAAAGTAAGCATCCCAAACTATTGGACTGGCTGTGTGGAATAGGGTTATAAGTCTTTTTTTAAAAAAATATAAAGGTAGTGTGAAATTCTGGCTCCACTGAAGTCAATGACAAAACTCCCATTGACTTTAAGGGGGCTAGGATTTCATATATACAGTCAAAATGTATGGACAAATATAGGATCTGATCTTTTAACTCTTATACAAACACATACAGCCCTTACTCATGCAACTAGTACCACATAAATCACACTGAAACCATTGGGCTGACTGCATGAGTTATGATTTTGAGACTGGGTCCATAGGAATTAATTTGCCTGCAAACCTACATACATGTCCAAATTGATAGAAAAATCAAAGTAGCTGTATTAAAAATATATCAATGCGCTTGCAAATTTAATTACATTTTTTTAAAGTATACATAAATCTATGTTGCGTCACCACCTTTGTAAATAGATAGTAATTGTGTAACCCCTACTCCCCCAACTCAGTTTGCCAGAGCCTTGGGTGTCACTCTGAACCTCAGCAGAGTCCTACCTACAACTGAAACGACTACCAGAGCCTGCTGACACCATTTTCCATTATGCTTGTTGTCAATGGTGTGAACAACAATGGACTAGAAATGCCTGCTGAGACCACTAGGGAGGCTTCTGCATTGCGTAATATGGACAAGCAGTTTGCTGGGCCAATGATGAGCCAGGACTGCTCAGTTCCGCAGTGGGAGGAGACAGCCTGACTCAGAGACAAGGTTTTGTTTTAGGTTTGAGCTTGGGTTGGGAGCTGTGTCAGCGAGAAGCAGAACGCCTCAGGGAGTCTGATGAACTCCTGCCCACTCCCTACAAAGGGAGTCTTTGAACTGCAGGGGGAAAGTTGTATGGCCAGGCAGTTCCACCCCTGCAGAGTGGTGAAGATCTGAACTGACCCTGGCAACTGACAGCCTCCACAGGACTCTGGATCAGGGAGCCAGGTGAGGACCCTGCCTCACTTGGGACAAAGACACAGTTAAGGGAACTAGTTTTGTTTAAGTCAGCCAATGTTCAGCAGCACTAATTTTTGGACTCGCTCTCAGCCAGGGAAGGTGTTGGAGGGAATCGGGGTGTTGGGAAGGACTGTGAGTATTGGGAAGTGAGGAATTTGTCCATTTGTTAGTGTTGGGTACTTTAACCCTAATACTTTCCTTCCCTGCATCCTTTCTCCTATTCCCAGTAAAGTCTCCTTTGTTATAGTTATTTTCAGGTGTGTCATTTGTTTGCTGGGATTTGTGTTAATGCACTTTGTTTCCTGTGTATTGGGTTTTACACTCCTGGCCAGATAGTAGTATTATTCAGGGACATCATCCTGGGCACAGTGAGAAGTCACCTTGGGTGGAGGCACCAGGTATCATAAGAAGAGCCTGGGACCCAACCCATGAGAGGAGAGGGGAGAAACCACTCCAAGTAACAAGCACCAGGGAGGAGGCATGAGGCACACCTTGGGGGAGGGGCTACAGTTGACTAGGACAACACAGATTACTGGGCTCAGCAAAAAGGAGAAGCTGGATGAAATTCAATTACCTGTATCATACAGGAGTCATGCTGGATAATCCAGTGGTCTCTTCTGGCCCCAGAAAAAAAAAAATCTATGAAAAGGTCCTAAATACTATATGCTGTAGTAGGAAGAGTTCTTATCTCTGATAAAATCTTTTAAATATCAATATGTCAATTCGCTTTTTTGTATGGTAGGTACATGATTCCCAACATACACATCCTCATTCCACAAAAGGATACATTTCATAACCTTAATGCTTTATCAACTTAAAATTCCTGTAATATTCTTTTTTCTCAAAACACCTAAGGTAATACATATAAAAACTAGACAGGACCAGACAAGAGCACTAGGACACTTAAATGCTCAGTAAAATGTATATTAAAAACTTATATTTTATATTCAGAACATCTTCACTGTGTATAGAAGGCAAAAAACCAAAGACAACAAACAAACTTCTGCCTGTTTTGTCCCTCCATTCCCAGCAATGGGATTGGACTTTAATTTTATACCTACTCTGTTGCTTTTATCAGATTCAGTACAAGTGCATATCATGAATCTGGGAGCAATTTATAGATCCTTTAAATTTTGTCTTTGATTTTAAACCTTTCTAGCTGAACAATTTCCTGTACTCGTTTGTTCCTGTGCTTGCCAATTGTCAATGCAATTGTTTGACTTCTGATGGTCCCTTTTGATGTTTTCCAAATTAAATGACCAGATAGTGGAGATGCCTTTATTCATTTTCAAGGAAGCTATTTCATCTTTTAAATAAAATTATACAATGTGGGGCTTTTAAAATTATTAAATATTTAGCTTACATTAGATTTACTTGGCTTTGTAGAACCCAGTTCACCATTGCTATGCATCTTTGAGAGCAAAGCGGTGCAAAATGCTACCATTCTGATTTGGCAGAGTTTTACACCCATTTTGTATTACTTTGCACTTGTGTAAATGACATGAAGTACAGATTAGTAGTGAATCAAGTCCTGTGGCCCAAAGTTGATGAACAGGGGAAAGAAAGGCCACAGAGTTGCTTCATCTGTTACTAGAGACAGTCAGAAAGTTTCCAGCAGAACATTTTTCCATCTGAAAATTCCAATTCATCACAATTAAAATACCCTGCAGAGAAGTGTGGATTTTGACAAGAAGGTACCACTGTGATCATCTGTTCTGACCTCCTGTACACCACAGGCCAAAGAACTTCCCTAAAATAGTTTCAGTTTGAGCTAGAGAACATTAGAAGAAAAATCCAAACAATCTTGATTTTAAAAAAAAAATGCAATGGAGAATTCACTACAACCTTTGGCGAGTTGTTCCAGTGGTTAATTACCTTCACTGTTTAAAAAATGTGTGCTTTATTACTAATCTGAATTTGTCTAGCTTCAGTTTCTAACCTTTGATTCTTGTTATGCCTTGGCCTGCTAGATTGACAAGCCTATTATCAAATATTTGTTCCTCAGGTAGGTACTTATACACTGATCAAGTCAGCCCTTAACCTTCTGTTTGTTAAGCTAACTAGATAGACTCAAGGAGCTCAGTGACTCTGTAAGACACGTTTTCCAATCCTTTAATCATAATGGCTTTTCCCTGATCTCTAATTTGTCAGTGCCCTTGAATTGTGGACATCAGACCTGGACAACTGCTGGAATACTGTACCCAATGGAAAGCTGCCTGGTTACCTTGCAGCTCACCTACCTCCTTCTCATGCCTCACAGGGATCTGGCTGCCTGTGGACTTGGGCAATCCAGGTAGTTGAGCAACCTGGGGAGCAAACTGAAAAGAAGAGTCCATTTTGGTTCTTCTGAAACAGATTTTCCTGTCTTTCTCTGCCCTCCCCCCCAAAAAAATTAAAATTCTTCTTTCATCCCAAATTGGGATGAACCGTTAAAAATATATATATATCAGAATTTTACATGGGGAAAAGTCTATTTTCCAGTCACATGTACTATGATATACTCAGGTTTCAGAATAGCAGCCGTGTTAGTCTGTATCGGTAAAAAGAAAAGGAGTACTTGTGGCACCTTAGAGACTAACAAATTTATTAGAGCATAAGCTTTCGTGAGCTACAGCTCACTTCATCGGATGCATGCAGTGGAAAATATAGTCCACTATATATATATTTTTTCCACTGCATGCATCCGATGAAGTGAGCTGTAGCTCACGAAAGCTTATGCTCTAATAAATTTGTTAGTCTCTAAGGTGCCACAAGTCTTCTTGTTCTTTTTATGATATACTCAGAACTCTAGATGGAAAAACGTAAGGGGAGAAAGAGCTCTCTGCTCCCATCTAGTGGCAAATAGGGGGAATTATGGCTAGAGAGAGTTTTATTTCCTCAAGCTTTCTACACAAATTCCTGTAGTGGCACTTTGGGAGTTACTATAACTGTACAGAACTCAGAATTGGTTGGGTAATGGAACTGAATGGAAAGGTCTTCTGTCTTGAGGCAAGAAGGACAATCTTGGTGGGAAAGATTTTACCCAAAGCTACTTTTTGCTACTGGTTCCCCCACTACTGAAGAGGGTGGGCTGCGCAGCAGATGAAGGGGGAAGATGTGATAAAGGGATTGTTGCCTAATGGATGTTGACACCGGCAGGTGGGGAACCAGATGAGCAGACTCCTGCCAGAGTTATCATGGGGAGTGTTTAATATAGATTTTTGCTGTGTTCTCCCACATTCGTGTTGTGTCCCCTGTGCCCCTAATAGTTTTCCTTGTTTCACATGCAGGCTCAGTTCTTGGGAGTGGGGAAGGATTGCCTACTAAGGGAGTCCAGGGAAGGTATTTAGTAGGCCCAGGAATTCTGGGTGAGTAGCCCCTGGTGTTTATTTTTAAGAGGGACCCTTCGCTGTTTGAACCCAGCCTTTGTTGTTGCCAACACCTGGCAGAAGGGCAACAGATTAAATACACTGATCTCATAATACAGAGTACTGATCCCCACTCTCAGCTGCAGGTTTGCTTTCCTGCTATTAAAATATTTTGTACTTTGGCAGAATTCACAGATAGAAGATGGTTTTATTATCCAGCTGTAGACAGTGCCAAATATCCATTAGTTTAGAGTTATTCGTGAGTTTGTTTAGAGCATTTCTATGGAGCTAGAGAGCTGAGATCCAATTTTTGGAAATCTTCTGCATCCCAGTTTAGATCTCAGGCTGTTACATCTGTCATTAAAAAAATAGAAATTTCATGCAATAAATTTCTCCTAAATATCTGAGGCTCAACTATAAAATAAATTAAATTCATCATATTTTAGGTGATTCATTTTGTACGTATTTGTACTACAGTAGCACCCGAAGTCCCTTTCAAGATCATGGCCCCATTGTGCTAGACACAGTATAAAGATGTTATCAGAATACCTGCCTGGAAGATCTTAGTCTAAAAAGGCACAAGTACTATTATTCCCATTTTACAGATGGGAAATGGAGGTAAAGTGACCTGTGGCCAGGGTCACACAAAGTTCTGTAGCAGAGCTGAAAATTGAGGTGCAGTCCAGTGACCATCTTTCTTCTCAGTCCAATTCAATATCCTTAGCTTCCAGACTAGATTATAATGGTCTTTTCTGGCTTTAAAAATCTTTAAAGATGACTAGGAAATGCTGTAATATTATTAATAAATGCAGTCTGAGTCTCTTGCTGGCTTCATTAAATTGATAAGTCTTTGTCAGAGACTTATACTTGAGGTTTGCTGCCAAAGATGTGGCAAAAGCCTTTCTCTGTTATGGACTCAGTATATTTATACAGTTGTATAAAGATAAATGAAATATCAATAGTACCTTTCAGTAACTGTTTATTATTTCATGTTAAATTACAACAATTCCATAGAACAGCTACATCTTTTCCAGAAGGAATACAGGATGGTACAAAATCATCCTGTATTCCTTCTGGAAAAGATGTAGCTGTTCAATGCACGTACCAGTGACTGGACTTTGTATAAAAAAAATTTGACTTAATCCACAAAGAAAACTCCTAAATTTATATTTAAACATTTTAGTTCTAATAATGTAAAAGTTGGACATTAGTATTTTCAACCTCAAATGAAACACAAATATGTACCTTAAAATTCTGTGGTAAAATCTAATATTTTCTTCACACGTTTAAATGCATTCTCTGCAGACGCAGACCTTAAAGATTTGGGTCCATCTGACTTGAAAACCTGCACTTAGGCTAGGTCATCTGAATGTTTGACTCATTTCCGAATCAATGGCTACCATCATCTATGGTTCACAAAGGTATAGTGCGATCTCTGAAAGTGGTTCCTGGAAATATATTACAGGTCTAGCCAAGTTATAGACTGATGCTAGGACATTGCTCCTGGAACTATTGCCTCAATGAGACATTTCTACCAGAAATTAGATTCTTGAAGATGATAATGGAGTGACTTTAAAAAAACAAGGGGTCAAATCCTTCAGTCACTATTCAGTTCTTACTTGGGCAAAACTCCTGTGGAGATCAGATTATAAACTCCTCGGGGCAGGTTTGTCTTGGGCAAGATTAAGCACACTGTGGGCAGTTAAATCAAATAATTTTAGTGGGAGTTTTGCCAGTGTCAAATAGCCAGGCTGCCTGGAAAGCCATCCAGCTGCAGAACTCACCACAACAGGTGCACCTACTTCAGTTTCCCTCCTTCAAAGTCCCCAGTAATTCTATACCAGGTTCTTTTGGCTAATACCATGCCTTCTTGGGGCCAATCTATTACAAAAACATAGTGCAAGTAGTCCATAACAAGAGTCCCAAAATATAATCCATTTATCCCAAGACATCTGGTCCCTCTACTTCCACACTCCAGCATCTTCCACCAATTCTGGGTTCTTCTTCAGTCCCCTCCTGTCCTTCTACAAGGACAGCCACCCTAGCTTTCCAGCTGAAGTGCAACCCTGCTGTTTCCAGAGGGAATGTCTCCCTCACTCCTCAACCAGGTCTTTTCTGAAGGGAGTTAATCTTCATCAGGGAAGCAGCCATCACTCCCCCAGCTCTTAGCCTTCTCTGGCTCTCTAGCTTCATCAGATAAGCCCCATTGCTATTCCCCTGCCTTTAGCCCTCTCTGGCTCATAAATCAGAAGGCAACACCCTCTGCTTCTTTCTAGCCTTCAGCCCTCTCCAGCCCTGGCTCTCTGGTTTGTTGAGGTTAGCTAGCAAACCCCTTTCGCTGCTCTTCTGCCTTCAACCTTCCCCCAAAACTGCTTACAGGTTCCTTCAGGGACTTCCTATTGTTTCCTGGTCTCTGGTAGCTCTTTCCTGCTAATCTCTCACTCCTAGGCAACTTCTGCCCTTTCCTGACTGAACTCTGCTTCCTCCATCTCTCCCCATTTATATGGCTCAGATGATAGTACTGTCTTTTAACCCAACTGGGGTCAGTAGTCAACTGACCAGTCACAGGTCAATTATCCTTTTCCCTCTTAAAAGGCAAGGGTTGACTACAGATTGCAGAATTTGGCCTATGTTCTGATTACTCACAGATCTGAACATTAGTAGTGTGTATTCATGGGCATTTAGGTGTGATAATTAAATATATCTTATTCCTTAGACATTCTGATGTCTTCTGCATCTTTTTCTTTCCTCTTTGGCTGCATGGTTGTATGTAATGCTAATGTAGCCTCAAGACCTCTAATTAACACTAAAGTTTACTGAAGCAGATGCATAAACTGTATGGCGGATACATAAGCTAATACCAGGCTTAGGTGTCACAACTTCTCTCAGTTACCAGAAAGCAAAATGCTCTGGAAGTCCTCTTGTCTAGTAGCAATACAATTACTGCATGCTGTACTAAATACTAGTATTCACGGACAGCAAGTCCTTCAGTAATATACACAGCACATTATTTTTCTCTCTGCGCTCTAGTTCTCCCTCACTGATCAACAGGGCTGCTCACTGAGCAAGTGTCAGCCCAGCACAGAATACAGAAAGGAGAGAAGGAAACAAAATGGCCACTATCCTTACTGTTACCTGAATTGCAGGAATAAACAGTCCTCTTCAGTCCTTCTTTCGGTACTTTGTTCTAGCAAAAAGAAGCCAGAAAACGCTGATCATCAGCTTGAAGTTCTCGTCTAGTTATGGCACAGAGCTGTATGTTTCTCACACACAGAGCAAGCTGAGCCTGAAGGCTTGGCCCTCCCCATCTGCTGATGCCCTAAGATCCCTGAAGAGATTCTGTGGACCTTAGGGCACCCACAGATGGCCAGAGCTTTTCAATGGAGGTTTCTGGGCCTCACTTTCCCTATCGCAGCAAGTTTTAGGAGCCATATTGAGTCACACAAGTGTGCAATTGGAGAAATAACTTGCAGAATCAGGCCCCAGTTTACATCTCTATGAAGTGTCCTTTGACACTTTGCTCTGTCCTGGGTGACTATTTTGTCTTTATCTTCCTCTGGGGATACAGCCATAATCCAGTTCCTCTTCACTACATGATTCTCAACCCTTTGATTTATATCCTGGTTAGAATCTGATTCACCAGATGAATTACCCTTGCACTGAGAGAGCCACAGAGTGAAGCCTGGTGCTTTTTAGCAGTCTAATCGCTGTTTGTTTTAACGTAATGTCCTTCCTCCTTGCCTGTTCTACAGGCTTTTTTCTCTGTAACACTTAATCCTGATCTTTTAAATATTTAAACCTTATACAGTTTACAAGGATGCAATGCATTTACTTAATGCTAGCACCATTACCAGTCCTGGTTTCTCTCCAGAGTCATTACTCATGATCCCTGTAGTGTCAGCTGAGCTAGGTTTCTCATTTTCTCTCTTCTTGCCCTGGAGAGCCATGCCAGTATTCAGGTTATCAATTAAGATGGTCTTGGGAACTCAGTGCTATAGCTAGCTTTCAGTACTCCAGCAATTAATTATCTGTTTCTTATTTATATATGTGACATTAAATGACAAATCAGAATCTCACTTAAATTGTTCTGTCTCTGATGGCCTGAATTTGTAAGCCATCTCTAGTCAGTCTCTATATCACTAGAATGTTTTCCTGGAAGAAATGGTCCTTTGATTAGAACTGTCAGTTTGAGATGTACAGAGCTGATTTGATTCTGTATCATTTAGTGCACTCTAGTGGTTTCTGCTTGTAGTTCAAGCAGATCAGCTTTTTATTCTTTCTATACAGAGAGAATTAGCAGTCTATACGTTCCCTTTGACTCTTGATAATGATGAATAAACTGAAAAAACAGGGCAGTCTGCCCCTTCAATAGCTAAGGGTGGGAGGGGACACAGGTGCTGGGAATCAGCTGAACAGTACCTCATGATTGGCCCACACACTCAGCTGGATGATATGAAGGAGAGCCCAGCCCTGTAAGAGGGTATGGGAAATCAGCACACAGCATGCTATCCTGCAGATGGTCTGGGTCAGGTGACTTCCCAGTAGCTACTGGAGGTCAGAGGGCCCCAGTCTGAATCCTCCCCAAGATAGAAGTTTGTGTTGCTTTTGCACTTTGTTTGTTTGTGAAGATAAAAAAGAGAGCTCTAAAGAAAGACAGCAATACCCAGTTTAGTCTATTTGTCCCCAGCTGGTGATTAGGACCACCCATGTACGCTGTCCCATTTCACAAAGCTTTTCCACCTTAATCTGAACAATATTACCACCACCTCTGTGCTAAAAAGAAACTCAGATGAGTTTTCTATAACCTGAGAAAGCATGAGGGGATGGAGGAGACTCCATGAACTGTACTAGGGACTTTGACTATAGTCAGTCTCTGTGTGGAAGGGGCTCAGATTCTCTAGTGATGGGTGGCAGTGCAACCCCCTAAATAGACAGACGCACTGTA
This sequence comes from Lepidochelys kempii, assembly GCF_965140285.1. NCBI lineage: Eukaryota > Metazoa > Chordata > Testudines > Cheloniidae > Lepidochelys > Lepidochelys kempii. The sequence continues at coordinate 66,288,426 of NC_136382.1, forward strand.
GTTGCCAGTCATCTTGACCAGCGTATTTAAATTCTATTGGGAGAATAGAAGCCAGCTGTCTCAATGCTCCTCTGTTTCCATCAGGGGCAGCAGAGCCTTCCCAAAAGTGGGGTGAGGGGTGGGGCCCCCACCCCACTGCAGCCCAAGGCCCTGTTCCAGGCCAAACTGGAGTGTCCCCCCACCCATGTCTCTGCCCCTTGAGGCCCGCATCCAGGACAGGTGGAGGGACCCAAGCTCCCCCACAGCTGCCCATGCAGCTCTTACCCCAACCCAGCCGGCGGCTGGGGCCAGGCCTCGAAGCCAAAGCCCAGCCATGGTAAGAGCCAAGCAGGCAGCTGTGGGGACCCATGGCGCAGACCCTCCACTGGCCCTGGGCAGGGGATCCAGTGGGCAGGGACACAGGGTAGGGGGCTGCTCTCGGGCCCCCTGGACCATGGACAGGTGGAGGGTCTGCACAGTTCCCACAACTGCCTGGGCTCCACCAGTTCCTGGCCTGGCTGGGGGAATGGGGCTGAGGGGGAAGGGAAGAAGAGGAGGTGAAGGGAGCAGGGTCTGCCATGGTGAAAAAGAGACCAGGACAGGCCTGTCCACTTTTAAGAAATGGGAGGGCCATGGACCCCCAGCCCTGTTCCAGTGCCACTGGTTTCCATACGAGGAGTGGAATACAGATGCACAAACCCGTCCCCAAAAGTGAAGACTGGGTGTGGTGGGGACTGGCTCCACAACACATACTCCTTCTCCTAACCACCTGCTTCTGACCCTGCAGAAGTTCTCCTGTGGGTGATTCTGGAGTTCTGGTCCTGTAATTGTACAGAGGACTGGGTGACTTGGAATCATAGCTAGAGAGACCAGCAGACTTCATGGCATCATGATGCCCTGTGAAACTTCGGGGACATACTTCAAATAAATGAGGATACCCTTAATTTGCATGAATACCTTCTCTATGGTGTGAGAGTCCCATTAAAGGGGTTTCAAGGGAAGTAGCTGGGGTGTGTGAATGGGGAGGCAGTGTTGATGGCAGCACAGAGATTGGAACAATGCTTTCTGGGGATTTCTGTGCAATGGCCCTTGGCTCTGATGGAACAACTAGTTGTTCCCACTGACCTCAACAGAAGCAGTTGGGTGCTCAGTATTTTTGAAAATCAAGACACTGATTTGGGTGCCTGTTTATAGATATAGGAACCTAACTTTAAGCTCCAATTTTGAAAATCAGGTGTTCACTATTCATGCTGTTTGCTTCTTGCATTTGACCAGTAAAGACTGAATAGTTCTGTTCAGTTCCATGTCTGTTTCTAGTCAGTTTTATGCACTATGAAAGCCTGTGAGGGTTATGTTGCAAACACTTCAGAAAAAACATATAAAAAGCCCCCAAACTGAAATTTTACAATAAAAGTCATGAACATATTTCTGTTAATAATAGGTTTTGTATAACCTTTGTGGCCCACTTGCTACATTTTTATAATAGTAGCTAAGCAGGTAATAGTAGTCGTCATCTATTGCCCAGCCATGAGGAGACATGAGCAGATAAACCACCATTGTGTTACATTAACAAAATCTACACTTTGGGACTAATGTAGCTGACAGTGTCTTTTTAAGTTAATATCCTTTAAACTGCATAACTATGTGAGGTTAACCCATTTTCACTATGTTAGAGCATTCATGTATAATTTTTCACTCCCATTAAGTAGTCTCACATTCTCCAGGATGTTATCTAATACTAATGGGAAATACTAAACACGAACCCGTTCTGTATAATTAATAGCTGTGTCCCCAATACAGGTGAGGAAAATTTCTAAAAGGTTTTAATTAAACGCTGACTTTACTTGGACAAATATAATTTAAGGGTGAGGGAGACTTTAATTACCTTCTTAATTTAAAAAGTAGATTGGTCAACAGAAAGACCAGGAACCAACTCTGAACCGTTTGAAGAACTGAGGAATTATAAAGCATTTTGTGTACACTCAGAATTCTCCTCAGCCTACAATCATTGTTCCTTAGTGCATGATTGCTTCTCAGCTGAACTATTTCTTTGTTAGAGTAATGAATGCATAAAATCAAAACAGCTATGGAGGGCATCAGAGCCCTCTCAGATCACTCCCCTTTATATATGACAATTACAGGCTCCCTAGAACAAGCAATGACTAGTTGGAGACAACATAAATGCAAGTTACTTGTATGTACAGACCATAATAAAGCTTTCTGGACAGCAGGGAAATTCATTTTTATAAGCAAATCTATTAGTATGTGTTTGCTCTGTATTAGAGCCCCTCCATTTATGAGACATTGTGAAAAAATCAGTTGAACCTTACTGCAGCTTTCTGAAAATGTATATTTTCCCTAGCTTCTCATAATAAAGGTGGTTTGCTTTCTAATCATTGTAGCTTGAGGAAGGCTCTAAATGTTCCAGTTATGATTCAAGGAATTACAGAATCCATATACAAATGTGAAAGATGCCAGGTGATCGCAATTTCCAGTTGCAAGTGTTCATGGTACGTCCCTTGATCTTTTTAATGAAGCATGCGAATACTATGTTCAGTGTGTATCTCAACCTGAAAAGACAAGAATCCCCAGGAATGCCTTAAAGGTCAGTGAGGTTTGAGACTAAAGAAACATATGACAATTGCTCTAAGAATAATACTTTTTTGATGAGGTTTCTCTAAATGGATTAGCATATGGTAGCTGTGTCGAAACTGCAGCAGATTTTATTTGAACAAAAGTCGTATGTTCATGGTAATAACTCATTACTTTTCTCCAGTGTGACAGTGCACCCATCTCCTGTGAGCACATCCTGTCAGGTAGGGTTGCCAACTTTCGAATCACACAAAACTGAACATCCCTGCCCTGCCCCTTCTCCTAGGCCCTGCCCCGAAATCCCCCTTCCCTCCATCGCTCACTCTTCCCCACCTTCATTTTCACTGGGCTGGGGCAGTGGGTTGGAGTGCAGGAGGGGGTATAGGCTCTGGGATGGGGGTACAGGCTCTGGGGTGGGGCCAGGGATGAGGCATTTGAGGTGTAGGGGGGGGATCCAGCTGGGGGTGTGGGCTTTGGGGCACGGGAAGGGACTCCAGGCTGGGGCAGGTGGTTGTGGTGCAGGAGGGGATTCGGGGTCCTGGCAGCACTTACCACAGCTCCAAGGAAGTGGCCGCCAGGTCTCTGTGGCCTCTAGGCGCATGGGTAGCCAAGTGGCTCTGAACTGTGTGTAAAAAGACAAGGAGGACTTGTGGCACCTTAGAGACTAAGCAATTTATTTGAGCATGAGCTTTCGTGAGCTACAGCTCACTGTGTGTGCATCCTTTGCGCCCGCCATCCCCGCAGATTCCATTGGTCACAGTTCCTGGCCAATGGGAGCTGCAGAGCCAGCACTGGGGGCTGCATGCAGAGCCTCCCAGTCCCTGGCCACCCCAGCACCCAGGGGCTGCAGGGACCTGACGGCTGCTTCAGGGAGCTGCATGGAGCCAGAGCAGATACGGAGCCTGCTTTAGCCCTCAGCCCCACTGCACTGCTGACTGGACTTTTGATGGTCCAGTCAGCAGTACCAACCGGAACCACCAGGGTCTTTTCAACCAGGCTTTCTGGTCAAAAACCAGATGCCTAGCAATCTGACTGTCAGATGAGTGCAAATATGCATGCAAATCTCCCTCTCTTTTGGTGATGCCACCATCAGTTATTACCCTCATCAGGTGGGTCTTCAGTGGCTCAGCCCTCCAGCCAAGTCACACAGTCAACATGTGACTGAACAAACCCATTTCAGGGTAAGACATCCAACTGGGCCTGTCCCTGTGCCCTCAGTAATGTCTTAAGCCTGGTCTCTAGGCTCAGTCCTCAGCCTCTCTGGGCTAGCTTTCAGTCCATGTCTGCTTAGGTATAGAGCAGTGCCCCTACACTTTTCTCCCAGGAGACTCTAAGTCCTGCCTTCACTTGGGCCTCTAAACAAGCCTTATCACCTTCTTGGGGCTTCAGCCATCCTGCTAGTGGCAGGACTCAGGCCCCCCCACTACTGTGGGTCACAACCCAGGGAACCTATAAATAGCAGCTACATGCTGCTTCCTATAGAAGGTGCTGCTGCTATTCCCTGGGCCACTTCCCACATAACCCCTTTCTCTTCACCCTTACCAAGCAGGGTTCTCAGTCTGTTCCCTGCTTGAGCACAGTCTCTCCAAATCATTCTCACCTGGAGCATTTCACAGCCTTCCAGTCCTTCCTCACCCTTCTGATCACAGTTAAAAACTATACCTAAAAGACTTTAAAGTAAAGTCTATTGTTAATAAATCTGTATTGACGTATGGATTTATACATTGATGGGGGGGAGGGTTGTGATGATATTACAGCACCAACTCCCAACAGTGCACAACTGAGACCTAATCATCATCTTCATTTTTTTAAAAAAATAAAGCAATATTGAGGAGACAGTAATTCTCTAGGGGCCAAATCCTGGTCCCATTGTAGTCAATAGCATCATTTCATTTAACTTCAATAGGGCCCAGAACTGGCCCAAGATGAACAGGAAGGTGATTTTACTTTTGCAAGTTTCTTCTCTTTCTCTCCTTCCAAGAAAATAAAAGTAAAACATAAAATAGGACAGACTTCTGTTCAGTATTTCTGAGATTTTTTCCTAGTTGAAAGCCAGCAATGACATGCAACCTGCATGGAAAGGCTATTTAGGAAGGCTAGGGTCACATTACATCACTAGCCTTTTAAAGCTATATGTTCTTGATCCTAAGTAGCCACATATTCACTTTAAAATCCAGAAGCAACCCCTCTTCCTCCTTCTCAAAAGGGAGCCCAGCCATTCCAAAAAGATTTTCCTATGCCCTCTCCTGACAGGTATGTTATTATATCAGCCCTTACTAGGAAATGGGGTTGGTCCTGCTTTGAGCAGGGGGTTGGACTGGATGAACAAGGTCAGCTCCCAGACTACTGCTCTGGGCAGCACAGCATGGGGAGGAGGTGACCAGCCCTCTGTGGAGAAAGAAGTGGTTCGGGACTATTTAGAAAAGCTGGACGTGCACAAGTCCATGGGGCCAGATGTGCTGCATCCGAGAGTGCTAAAGGAGTTGGCGGATGTGATTGCAGAGCCATTGGCCATTATCTTTGAAAACTCATGGCGATCAGGGGAGGTCCCAGACGACTGGAAAAAGGCTAATGAAGTGCCCATCTTTAAAAAAGGGAAGAAGGAGGATCCTAGGAACTACAGGCCAGTCAGTCTCACCTCAGTCCCTGGAAAAATATTGGAGCAGGTCCTCAAGGAATCAATTCTGAAGCACTTAGAGGAGAGGAAAGTGATCCGGAATAGTCAGCATGGATTCACCAAGGGCAAGTCATCCCTAACTAATCTAATTGCTTTCTATGATGAGATAACTGGCTCTGTGGATGAGGGGAAAGCGGTGGACATGTTGTTCCTTGACTTTAGCAAACCTTTTGACACAGTCTCCCACAGTATTCTTGCCAGCAAGTTAAAGAAGTATGGGCTGGATGAATGGACTAGAAGGTGGATAGAAAGCTGGTTAGATTGTCGGGCTCAATGGGTAGTGATCAATGGCTCCATGACTAGTTGGCAGCAGGGATAAAGGGGAGTGCCCCAAGGGTCGGTCCTCGGGCCAGTTTTGTTCAATATCTTCATTAATGATCGGGAGGATGGTGTGGATTGCACCCTCAGCAAGTTGCAGATGACACTAAACTGGGAGGAGAGGTAGATACACTGGAGGGTAGGGATAGGATACAGAAGGATCTAGAGAACTTGGAGGATTGGGCCAAAAGAAATCTGATGAGGTTCAACAAGGACAAGTGCAGAGTCCTGCACTTAGGACGGAAGAACCCAATGCACCGCTACAGACTAGGGACCGAGTGGCAAGGCAGCAGTTCTGCAGAAAAGGACCTAGGGGTTACAGTGGACAAGAAGCTGGATATGAGTCAACAGTATGCCCTTGTTACCAAGAAGGCCAATGGCATTTTGGGATGTATAAGTAGGCGCACTGGCAGCAGATCAAGGAATGTGATCGTTCCCTTCTATTCGACATTGGTGAGGCCTCATCTGGAGTACTGTGTCCAGTTTTGGGCCCCACACTACAAGAAGGATGTGGAAAAATTGGAAAACGTCCAGCAGAGGGCAACAAAAATGATTAGGGGACTGGAACACATGACTTATGAGGAGAGGCTGAGGGAACTGGGATTGTTTAGTCTGCGGAAGAGAAGAATGAGGGGGGGATTTGATAGCTGCTTTCAACTGCCTGAAAGGGGGTTCCAAAGAGGATGGATCTAGACTGTTCTCAATGGTACCAGATGACAGAATGAGGAGTAATGGTCTCAAGTTGCAGTGGGGGAGGTTTAGGCTGGATATTAGGAAAAAACTTTTTCACTAGGAGGGTGGTGAAACACTGGAATGCGTTACCTAGGGAGGTTTCAGAGTAGCAGCCGTGTTAGTCTGTATTCGCAAAAAGAAAAGGAGTACTTGTGGCACCTTAGAGACTAACCAATTTATTTGAGCATAAGCTTTCGTGAGCTACAGCTCACCTCATCCCCATGTTTGAGAAGCTGAAGGCGCAAAGTGCCCAGATGGGAGCACGAGCCCTCATCCTCTCGCCAGCCTGTGAGCTTGCCTTGCAGACTATGAAATTCACAAAGGAGCTGGGCAAATTCACAGGCCTGAAGACTGCATTGATTCTGGGAGGAGACAGGATGGAAGACCAATTTGCAGCTCTGCATGAGAACCCTGATATAATTATTGATATAATTATCTCCTTCTTTAGAAGTTTTTAAGGTCAGGTTTGACAAAGCCCTGGCTGGGATGATTTAGTTGGGGATTGGTCCTGCTTTGAGCAGGGGGTTGGACTAGATTACCTCCTGAGGTCTCTTCCAACCCTAATATTCTATGATTCTGTGAAATGCTGAAGGAAATTGTCAGCACTAAAGATTTCTCGGTTTTCACAATGGGCTAAATCCTGCTTGTGTTACTTATTTGAATTCTTCCATGAGGCACCATTAAGGTGCAATCAAAAACTATCTACTGTATAGATCAGATTGGACACTCATCTTCATTCTCGAAGTTCCCCCTTTTAATTACATTTGTAGATTCCAAGGCCACAGGGGACCATTGTGATCATCCAGTCTGACCTCCTGTATAACACAGGCCATAGAACTTCCCTAAAATAATTCCTAGAGCAGAGCTTTTAGAAAAAACATCCAACCTTGGTTTAAAAATTGCTAGTGATGGAGACTCCACCACGACCCTTGATAAATTGTTCCCATTGTTAATAACGCTAATTGTTTAAAATGTACACCTTATTTCCAGTCTGAATTTATCTAGCTTCTGCTTCCAGCCATTGGATCTTGTTACACCTTTGTCTGATAGCTTGAAGACCCTATTATCAAATATTTGTTCCCCAGGTAAGTACTTATAAACTGTAATCAAGTCACCTCTTGACCTTCTTTTTGTTAAACTAAATAGATTGAGCTCCTTGAGTCTCTTATTAGAAGGCATGTTTTCCAATACTTTAATCATTCTTGTGGTTCTTCTCTGAATCCTCTCCAATTTCTCAGCATCCATCTTGAAACGATGACACCAGAATTGGACACAGTATTCCAGCGGCAGTCACACCAGTGCCAAGAGGTTATATAATCTGTCTACCCCTATTCAAGATTCCCCTGTTTATCCTCCAAGGATTGCATTAGCCCTTTTGGTCACAGCATCAAACTGGGAGCTCATGTCTCCATTTGGTCCTCAGCTGTTCTAAGCCAATTTCACTATTGAAGGCATCTCATGGAAATTCGAGGAGGTGGAAGAAAGGTCTAGTGGTTAAGGCACTGAAGTAGAACTCAGTGGCACAGCAGGCCACTCATACACATCACATTGCAGGGTTCGGACCAGAGTGAAATATAAAAAATTAGTGACCTTAGATATGATTAACAAAGACCCCAATATTTCATTTGGCTCTGTGTGGAGCCCCACTGAAGTCAACCAACAGCAGATCCAGTTGCAGGATTGGGACTTCTGTTTCTTCTTCCATCTTAAATTCAGTTAATAGGTTTCCACTACTCAAGGGTACTTTATTTCTTCTACTTTATGTAACCAAGTTCAATACATATCACGATCTATTTAAACTTCAGGAAAACGAGAACTTTATTGTTTCAGTCTTCAGTGTGACAGTGTTAAACAATGAAAAGCCTTGGGCAAAATGCTTGTCAGGCAGCCCAAGCTCTTGTTTTGGTGCTGGAGCCCGGGAAATCTCTCTCTATATTCTTAGATCAATTAGAGTACAAAGCCTTAGATTTCATAGTATTTTCAGCAGAACTGCATTACCCAGGACATTGCCTCATTCTATATTTCTAAAGCTGTTTTATGAAAACAGGCTATTTGTTTCTTAAGACTTCATTACCTTCTGCTGTTTCTTCCCTACCTTAAACCACAGATCATAATCCTGTTTGTCATCACAATCTGTTGTGGAAATTATGGGCTGATGGTGCTCCTATTGAAGGTCAATGGCAAAACTCCTTGTGGCTTAGGCCCTGTGACATCACAAAAAAGGCCATGATGTTGAATAGGGTTAAGTTTTAGAAAGAGAAATCCAGTTTTCAGGTAAATAGCCTTACAGAAGAGAGAGAGAAGGGAATTAGAAAAATTACAGTCTATCGTTTAAAGGAATAAGTCTCAAAATTACATTTTTCAAAGTTTTCCACAAAGTGTCAGAGTCCCTTATTTACTAAAGTATGGTTTTCTCATCAGGACCTAATTTTTCAGGTGTCTTGCATAAGGCACCCCAAAACTGAGGCACTCAAAATCAATGGCTACTCATGAATATTTTGGCCCAGGACTTTAAGTTTGCTGTATGATCTTGGAGATTACACAGCTTTCCAAAGAACCGGCTGCTCTAAAATCTTGCTCTTCTGAAGTAGGAAAATCTTGCCCAGGATGAAAGGGACAAGAATCCTTCAGAGAAAGGGCTCTGTCACAGAGGCTTAGACCATAGCAATGTGAAGTGGCATTTGAGGGGTTGCATAGTAAATGCTGAGAGTTTGGCCAGCTCCACCATTATACAAATTCTTCTCTTGGTGGAGCACAGCTATAGTTCTGTGACGCCACTCTGCAGCTAGGAAGAGAAGGGGGCAGAATTCCTAAATTCCTAAACTCAAGGAGCCCCACCCAGCCATACCAACTCCATTTAATTCAGCAATGGTCTAGGAGACAAGATATGGCTGTATATGGATGTGAATTGTCACAATTCCTCTTTATCAATTTAAAAAAAAAATCAAAAGAGTAATATCAAATGTATGGTATTAAAATACATGAAAATCATAAAACACCCCTAATGATAGAAAGAATTTGTTTTATGAGCAAAAAGTAAACTGTGCTGCATTGATTGTGATACAATGATCTGCAGGTTTTTTGTAATGCTTTCCCCATGCAAGGAGCAAAACATGTACTTTCAAACTAGAATATTTTTATTTTTGATTAAGGAAAACTACACCCAAATTCAGAACAGATATAAAATCTCCATGAGCGAGAGAAAGTAGAGCATAACTCTCACTCTGAAAGATCATTCATCTTGAATCCTCTCCCTTACATGCCCCTGAGCAAATAGGAACAGAGCCTCCTTACTTATAAAGAATCATAGCTGCATACACCACACTTTCCTCACCTACTTTTGAATGCTGTTTCAGAGGATGGTATACAAGAGCAGCTCATAAAACTGGAGAGATTTCCAAATGTACTGCCCTTGGGCATACTAGAAACTAACTCTTCAGTTTTACAGTGGGGAGAGAAAAGATGAAAGATTTGTATGATAGGCAGAGAGAACGAGAAAAGTGATTCACATAGTGTATTTCTCCTCTAGGGGAATCTTTGGGGAAAACGCAGGTTATTCTGGCAACACTGGAGAAATACCAGAATGTGCAGTCATGTGGAATTAAAAAATATAACTCTAAAAAATTATGCAGTCAGGAATTAACAGATAGAAGATGTGTGAGCAGGGAAAATAAGGTAATATAAACAGCAGAGAGCTATTCTGATAGTGAAATTGTTGTGAGTGAAGGCGGGCTAATCTGAAATAAGTTTAAAAAAAAATTAAAATGTACTTCACCTAAGGGAATTTCTGAAGGGAAGTGAGATAGATTTACGAGATATTTGATTTATACTGAATAATTCCCTAAACTATTAATAAGGACATTTAGACTTATCTACTTTTCCTCCTGAAAAGACAAAGATGCAGGTAAATGTGAGGTACATATTACAAATGGATATTAATCCGATGAATTGGAATTGCAGATGGAGTGCAATCCAATTAATTTTACATTGATTTGTATTGATTTAGATCAAGACTGGGCTACTCATGGAAACAATAAAAATGGCAATGGTGACGTAGAAGGAGATTTTATCAGCACATGTTGCAAAGATTCATAGATTCATAGATTCATAGATTCATAGATACTAAGGTCAGAAGGGACCATTATGATCATCTAGTCTGACCTCCTGCACAACGCAGGCCATAGAATCTCACCCAACCACTCCTGCGAAAAACCTCACCTATGCCTGAGCTATTGAAGTCCTCAAATCGTGGTTTAAAGACTTCAAGGAGCAGAGAATCCTCCAGCAAGTGACCTGTGCCCCATGCTACAGAGGAAGGTGAAAAATCTCCTGGGCCTCTTCCAATCTGCCCTGGAGGAAAATTCCTTCCCGACCCCAAATATGGCGATCAGCTAAACCCTGAGCATATGGGCAAGATTCACCAGCCAGATGCTACAGAAAATTCTTTCCTGGGTAACTCAGATCCCACCCCATCTAACATCCCATCACAGGCCATTAGGCCTATTTACCATGAATATTTAAAGATCAGTTGTAACAGACACTTAGTAATGAGTGAATGCTTTTACAAGATATGTAAAGAAGACCAAAGAAAAAGGTGATAGACTACTGAGTGAATAATCTGAGAAAGAATATATATACTGTTTGTGGAGTGATGAATTTCCTTGGATCCTTCAGGAAATTCCTTTTAAGATATTAAGTATTAATACTAATTAAGAAAGTCATTGATTGAAACTAGTCTATGTTCTGACTGAGTCATATTCTGATTTCATTTGATTTGTTACATTCAGAATTGAATTATGTTTTATTGTGAAGGTTTATGTCCTTAATATTCTTGCAGCTTTTTCTGATCCTGAGCAAAATGCACCCCGGTATAAATATCTTCAGCCGAGTTACATTGGGAATACATTTTGCCCCAAAATTGTTTGTGTCTCTGTATATACCCTCATGTTCTTTTAAAGACATCATCCTTCAGAATAACTGGGGGGAAAGAAGGAACTGCTAATATATATGGGTGTATCTGTAAATAAAGATATTAAGCTTATTATAGCATATAATGAAGATTTTTATGAAATAGAAAATATTAGACTTGGACCCTGAAGTATGGGACATGAAAACATCGTCAGCAGGGACTGAAATAATTGATGTAACATGAATGAAGAAATTCTCCTAGGAAAACATTAATATCAAAAGGGTTGTGCTACTTAGTAAAGTATAGGTGTTGTTGTTTACAAACCAATAAGGCTTAATGAAGACAGAGCTGAAATGATGGCATTTCTTGTAAAATGAATTTAAAGAAATCCTAAAAAAATATAGCAGGAAAGTTTCAGCAGCACAAATGACAGGTGCCTAACTTCCATTTACGTTCAATGTGCATTAGGTGCCTGTCATCTGTGCCTTTGAGACACTCTCTCCCCTACAGCCCAATTCTCCGTGTATTTATACCAGTTTTATACTGGTGTAATGCCATTAGCTCTGGCGGCCTTATTTCTGATCTTCATCAGTGTTAACAAATGGAGAATCTGGCCCATAAATGTAAACAAAATTTTCTTCTGCCAATTGGCAAAGTGCCTTTGCTTATTTTGATGCAAAATGCCAACAGCATGTTGGACTGCAAAGTACAAATTTAAAGAAATTTCATATAGAAGACAAGACTGTTTAGGTTGTGGCATCTCCTGCCCTTATAATATAGAGCACTTTTATGTTCATACAAAATGGTCTTGGTCATAAATACTAGTTTTCAAAAACAAGGGGGAAGATAAAGAATTAATTAAATAATTGCTGTAAGTGAAGAAAATATCTGAGAATACTGTTACTCCTTTTTGACCTGAGCGGCTAGTCAAAGTTTGGAGCCCTGGGGATGTTCCATTTGGAAATTGATGGAGTCTTTGATGGAACCTTGTTTGTTTACAAATCGTGCTCCTCCGAACACCGGGCAAAGAACCAAGACCAAAAGAAGGTGTTTTAGTTTACAGCTCCATGCCTCGTTAGCCAACACCAGTCCCAAAAACTCTCTAACTTTTCTAGGGTCATACCATGCTCAGAGACTTTCTTGCTTTTTGTCTTTGTGTCTCTGTTCTCTGACTCTAGTTTGTGTGTTATGCCTACACGCACGTGCGCGCACGGAGACACACACACACACACACACACACTACTCAGCAAAAGCCCTCTGCCCACTCAGTCCAAACTCCTGGACAAGTTCACCACCGGTGGTTGTCTTAGGTGGGGGGCTAATATACTCATCCTGGCCAGTGTGTTAATTGAAGGATGTGTTCACACCCGTCTCAGAGGGGTTTGTGATCTAAGCAGTATCAGTACCTTTCAGCAACTCCAAATGGATTTGATCTGTATACTCTGAATATATGTCAGGCCAGTTCTACACTACAGACCTATATCACTATAACTGTGTGGCTCAAAGGTGTGAAAAATCCACACCCCTGAGCAACGTAGTTATACTGACCTAACCCCCGGTATACACAGCGCTATGTCGATGGGAGGGCACCATATGTGTAGATAAGCCCTCAGACAGTTTACTTACTCACTCATAGGCCTCCTATCAAGCTATCTTTAACTTCAGCTCCTGTCTTATAAGATGTGGTCTCAAAGGGTCACATGCTTAGTGAGACACTCCTAGTCCCATTTTCCCAGTGTCACAGCTACAAACTGATGTACAAAATAAAGTTAGGATGATTTTGTGGTTAAGCCCTTACACTAGAAGGCTGGAGATCTGGGTTCCATTCTTAGCTCTGGCACAAACTTTTGGCAGGTCGCTTAGGGTATGTCTACAGAGCAAAAAACAACAGCAGTGAGTCTAAGGGTATGTCTACAAAGCATTTAAACACCTTTGGCTGGCTTGGGTCAGCTGACTTGGGTTCACTGGGCTCGGGCCATGAGGCTGTAAAATGAACATAAGAACAGCCATACTGGATCAGACTAATGGTCCATCTAGCCTAGTATCCTGTCTTCCAACAGCAGCCAGTGCTAGGTGCTTCAGGGCACCAAAACAGGACAAATAGCAAGTGGCAGTCAGAGGCTTTGGGACACCCAGAACATGGGGTTGCATCCCTGACCATCTTGACCAATAGCAATTGATGGACGTATCCTCCATGAATTTATTAAAATCTTTTTTAAAACAGTTATACTTTCGGCCTTCACAATAGCCCATGGGAATGAGTTCTACAGGTTGACTGTGCATTGTATGAGGAAGTTCTTCCTTATGTTTGTTTTAAACCTGCTGCCTATTAATTTCACCCGGTGACCCTGATTCTTATGTTATGTGAAGGGGTAAATAACACTTCCCTATTGACTTTCTCCACACCATTCATGATTTTATAGACCTTTATCATTACCTCAGTTGTTTCTTTCTAAGCTGACCAGTCCAAGTCTTGTTAATTTCTCCTTCTTTGGAAGCTGTTCCATACCCCTAATAATTTTTGTTGCCCTTCTCTGTACTCTTTTCCAGTTCTAATATATAGTTTTTTCAGATGGGGTGACCAGAAGTGCATGCAGTATTGAAGGTGGTGAATCCAGTTTCTTTGGCTTGAGTAGAGCTGCATCACATTACACAAACGGAAAATTTGGCCCTCCATTTTAAAATCCCTTCAGCTTTAATGTAAATGTAAAATGTAATTAGTAACATAAGAAAAAAATATGTTGTTTTTAAAAAGATTTTTAAAAGACCTGACATTGGTCTTTCATCTCTGACTTCGAATCTGGCTCAGGACAAAAATGAACTGAGTTTTAGACCTTGTCTACACTGCCAAGTTTTTTCACCAAAAGGCAGCTTTTGATGATGAAACAGTGGAGGTGTACACCCTGCAATGCCACTTTCAGTGACAAAACACCTCAGTTTCATCGACCAAATAAAACCACTTCAATGAGAGACATAGGGCTTTTTACGCAAAAATTTCATCCACAAATTGCCAGTGTAGACACCATGGTTCATTTTGTCACTTTAATTGGCACCTAAAGGTGGCACCTAAAGGTGCCCATCCTGACTGTTCTGGTCAGCAATTTCAATTCCGCTGCCCTGCAGTCACGTAAATAACCTTCCACCCCTCTCCCATTAAAGCCCTGGGAATTTTTGAAATTCCCCTTCCTGTTTGCTCAGCATGGAGAGCTCACATCACATCTTCCCAGGTGACCACGGTGGCTCCATGCAGCAAATGCTCTCCTGCTTAGACCAGTGCAGAGCTGCTCAATCTGCTGAGTATTTGGAGAGAGGAAGCGGTGCAGTCCCAGCTGTGCTCCAGCTGTGGGAATTTTGATGCCTGGGGCAGATTCCTTGAGGGTTGTGCAAAAAGGGCTATGATCAGGACATGCTTCAGTGCAGAGCGAAGATCAAGGGGCTGAGGCACACATACCAGAAGGTGAGGGAGGCCAACCATCGCTCCAGTGCTGTGCCTCAGACCGGCCATTTTTATAAGCAGTTGGATGCTATCCTCAGCAGTGACTCCAACTTCACCGCGAAGAGCCCTGTGGATACTTAGGTGGGTGTGGAGGTGGCGAAAAGTGGACCTCCCTGTGACCACAAAGTCATTGATGAAGAGGTGGAGGCAGAGGATGATGTAGAGCCCACGGCAGGGATGCCCTGTGGTGCATCCAGTCAGGAGCTGTTCTCCACTCCAGAGGTATCTAGCCAGTCTCGGCAGTCTCAATCCAGCGAGGCAGAAGCAGGAGAGGGGACCCCATATAAGTGTTTTTTCTTTGTGAAGTGAGTAGGTTGGTTGAGGTCATAGCAACGTACAAGGCTGGCTGTGCTTCTGTGTGCTGGACATTTCCCCGTGCAGCTGGGCAGTGTGGTGGAACAGACCCCGGTTGTCGGTGGGTGGGATCGAACCTGGGACCTCTGGAGCTAAATGCATGAGCTAAAAGCCATATGGCCGTTAGCTAAGACTGTAGAGCAGACTCATTAATTTCTCTCTCTCTAAGTGGTCTTGGTGCCACTAGCTGGGACAGAACACCACAACCAGAAGGTGTGTGGGTTACATACTTCCTCTAGTTGAGGAAATGCGTCCCGTGCTTCAGAGACTTACCAGTTGAAATCCTGGAAGAGCCCCTGCTTATAATGCTGACAGACCCTGGTTGTCGGCAGGTGGGATTGAACCTGGGGCCACTGGAGCTTAGTGCATGAGCCTCTACTGCATGAGCTAAAAGCCATATGCCTGTTAGCTAAGGCTGTAGAGCAGACTCATTAATCTTTCTCTTACTCTCTAAGTGGTCTTGGTGCCACTAGATGGGACAGAACACCACACCCAAGAGGTGTGTGGGTTACAGATACACACCAAGATTTCATGGGAATCCTCCAGAGAGATCTCTAGGAAATGCTCCTGGAGGTACTGGGCAATCCTCTGCCAAAGAAACAAAGAGCTGCTTTGTTCCTTCCCCCACTGAAGGAAACTTTCCTGCAATCACTTGTGCAGAGACCAAACCAGCACACCGGTGAGCAGCATAGGGGCCAGGGTGGAAGCTGCAAGCGTGCAGTAGATGCTCCCTTTCCTCCCTGATTACCCTCAGGAGTGAGATGTCTGGCACAACGAACCCTGCCTGTTGAAAAGGGTGGGAAAATTTAGAATATTGTCCATAGCCCACTACACCGCAATCCTTTTATATTGATTTTCTCCCCACATACAACCTAGGGGAAACTCACCATGCCTGGGG
The DNA here is from genome assembly GCF_965140285.1 of Lepidochelys kempii. Lineage (NCBI taxonomy): Eukaryota > Metazoa > Chordata > Testudines > Cheloniidae > Lepidochelys > Lepidochelys kempii. Next base: position 66,304,381 of record NC_136382.1, read on the forward strand.
TACTCGCCAGCATGTGGGCTTCTCAAGGTTCAGTGAGAAAGTGACTGGTATGTTAGCAGAAGTGTATTTTACTGTCCTGTTTCAATGATGTGTGTGCGCTTAACAATCATGAGTCTGTATATTGTTCTTTGTGCTTCTGCAGATGTGCCCTTGACAGGCACCCCCTACACACCAGCAAAGCGCCTGTGCTGGCTAAGGAAGCACCAAAGATGAAGCAAAGAAGACATGTTCCTGGCAGTGATGGACTGCTCAAAGACCCAAACACAGAGAATGCAGGCAGCGGAGGGAAAAAGAGAGTCGGGAAAGAGCAGACAATCTGGCCTACTCTAGGGCCGCAACGGAGAGGATGATCAAAGTGATGGAAAAACAAACAAACATGCCACAGACCCTCATAATGCTCCAGGATGAGCAGATGTGTGCCCAACCTCACCTTCAGCACATTCAGAACTCTTTTCCATGCACTCCCCAAACTCCACCTGCCATTTCCTATCAGCTATCTGGCATTTCTCAGTATCCCACTCACTCCACCCCCAGGGAAACATTTTTAAATGAGAGCTGGACTGAAGCACAGCTGTGAATGTCAGCCCTCCCTCTCCCCACAAGCATTTGTGTGTGTGTGTGTGTGTATGTGTGTGTACACTGTGAAGTATTTTTTGTGCACTAAACAATTTTTTTAATTATAAGAACAAATTTCTTTCAAGCAAATTGTGATAGCATATACCAGCAACAAATAAACAAGCAATGAAATCAGTTGCTTACATTAAATCCTAGGCCACAAACATCACAAGTGCTGCCTTGCAAATACCAATTTCATTAAGTATTGTAGTACATGCATAGCAACATTCATTACTGGTTATCATCTTCCAAGTGTTGCCTCAAAGTGTCCCTAATTCAAATCGCCCCCAACTGTGCCCTTCAAATAGCTCTAGTATCTGGCTGCTTGAAAGCAGCTGCCAGGCATTCTGCCTCAGTAGTCCACCCCTGAGCAAACTTTCGCCCTTACCTTCACAAATATTGTCCAATGTGCAATATGCGGCTATGACCATGGGAAGATTGTCCTCACGGAGGTCTAACCTGCCATAAAGGCATCACCAGCACACCTTTAATTTGCCAAACACACATTCTGTGGTCATCCTGCACCTGCTCAGCCTATTGTTGAACTGCTCCTTACTGCTATCTAGGTTTCTGGTGTAAGGCTTCATCAGCCATGGCATTAAGGGTAGGCCAGATCTCCCAGGATCACTGTGGGCATTTCAACATCCTCTAATGTAATCTTCTGGTCTGGAAAGAAAGCCCCTGCTTGCAGCTTTCTGTATAGGCCTGTGTTCCTAAAGATACGAGCATCATGCACCTTTCCTGACCACCCCATGTTGATGTCAGTAAAACACCCGTGGTGATCCACAAGTGCCTGCAACATCATGGAGAACCTTCGTATTGATGTACTCTGTCGCAAAGTGGTCCAGTGAGAACACTGGAATATCCGTGCCATCTATCGCCCCTCCGCAGTTAGGAAAATGCATTGATGCAAAGCCATCCACTATTTCACACACATTGCCAAGAGTCACAGAATCATAGAATATCAGGGTTGGAAGGGACCTCAGGAGGTCATCTAGTCCAACCCCCTGCTCAAAGCAGGACCAATCCCCAACTAAATCATCCTAGCCAGGGCTTTGTCAAGCCTGACCTTAAAAACCTCTAAGGAAGGCGATTCCACCACCCCCCTAGGTAACCCATATGCCTGTTAGCTAAGGCTGTAGAGCAGACTCATTAATCTTTCTCTTACTCTCTAAGTGGTCTTGGTGCCAGCAAGTGCTTCACCACCCTCCTAGTGAAATTTTTTTTCCCTAAAATCCAACCTAAACCTCCCCCACAGCAACTTGAGACCATTCTGTCATCTGGTACCACTGAGAACAGTCTAGATCCATCTTCTTTGGAACCCCCTTTTGGGTAGTTGAAAGCAGCTATCAAATCCCCCCTCATTCTTCTCTTCTGCAAACTAAATAATCCCAGTTCCCTAAGCCTCTCCTCATAAATCATGTTTTCCAGCCTCCTAATAATTTTTGTTGCCCTTCACTGTACTCTTTCCAATTTTTCCACATCCTTCTTGTAGTGTGGGGCCCAAAACTGGACACAGTACTCCAGACGAGGCCTCACCAATGCCGAATAGAAGGGAATGATCACATTCCTCGATCTGCTGGCAGTGCTCCTACTTATACAGCCCAAAATGCTGTTAGCCTTCTTGGCAACAAGGGCACACTGTTGACTCATATCCAGTTTCTCGTCTACTGTAACCCCTAGGTCCTTTTCTGCAGAACTGCTGCCGAGCCATTCGGTCCCTAGTCTGTAGCAGTGCATGGGATTCTTCTGTCCTAAGTGCAGGACTCTGCACTTGTCCTTGTTGAACCTCATCAGATTTCTTTTGGCCCAATCCTCTAATTTGTCTAGGTCCCTCTCTATCCTATCCCTACCCTCCAGCGTATCTACCTCTCCTCCCAGTTTAGTGTCATCTGCAAACTTGCTGAGGCTGCAATCCACGCCATCCTCCAGATCGCTAATGAAGATATTGAACAAAACCGGCCCCAGGACCAACCCTTGGGGCACTCTGCTTGACATTGGCTGCCATTGATCACTACCCGTTGAGCCCAGCCAGCTTTCTATCCACCTTATAGCCCTTATAGAGTCATGGTCCTTCACAGCAGGATGTGATTAATGGCCCTGCATACTTTTGTTAATGCAGCCCCAACAGTTGACTTTCCCACTCCAAGCTGATTTGTGACTGAGCGGTAGCAGTCTGGAGTTGCCAGCTTCCACACAGCAATCACTATGCGCTTCTCTACCGACAGGGCAGCTCTCATGCTTCAGGGACAAGCTCAGCACATAGTTCCAGGAAAGTGGCTTTCCTCATCCGAAAGTTCTTCAGTCACTGCTAGTCAACCCAGACCTGCATAACTATTCAATCCATTCATTCAGTGCATGTTTCATGAACCTAAAAGTGATGGTCCACCATGTGCAGCTGCTCCATGAATGTCAAAAGCAATCTCATGTTGATCCTATCAGTGTCGGACAGCACGTCAGGCAACTGTGACTCCTGTTGACTTCGGAACTTCAAGATTAACTGCACTGCCATTCGCGATGTGCTACTGACGACTAGCAGAGCATGGGAGAGCAGCGCAGGATCCCTAACGGGGCGGGCAGAAATCAAGGAACGTTGAAAAATGCTGTGAACCAAAGATGGAAGCACAGGGAATGCTGGGACGGAAAGCAATGCATCGTGGGACAGCAAGCCCAGACCCATGATGCACTGCAATCCACTCCGCCTTCCCACAAGACTTAGCGGCAGAAGGTGAAGAGCTGAATTGTGGAATAGCTTCCCACAGTGCATTGCGCTCACCGTCGATCCTACTGACCCAAGTGTGGACACGCTATGACAACAGAGCAAGACAGTTCAAACATGTAACAATGATTTTCTTTTAGCGCTTTTGGATCGTCAGTACAATTTTCAGTGAAAAAACTCTGACAATGTAGACGTAGCCTGAGATTACTGAGACTAATCTACTCACGGAGATTTATCTGCATCTGAAACAATTCTACTGAATGGTACACTCAGCACTGGAAAAATAGTGATGCTGCAGATAAACACTGAAATACACAGGCAGAGCTGGGTGATAAAATGTATTTTCTCTCTAGCTATAGCTAGTATGATTGTATTGGTTTCATTGTCCCTGGAAATCACAGTTATAGGAAAACTATGGGCTACATCATGCTGTTTCATAGAAAAACCATAAGAAAGGGCCAATTTAAGATGGAAATTCAAAGTTTCCAAAAAGTCAAATGTGTATCATGATAATGGGGGTTTAATGCTGCAAATGTACAGCTGCCCCAAGATCCATAGGCAAATGTCATCTTAGTGCGAGAGCATCTGTCCAGAGTTCACCGCTCTTCACTACTCACCTACCAGCACTGTTCCCTTGGAGTCACAATGGGAGTTATGGTCTCCTTACCACATCTGGGCCCCAAATCCTCTCTCTTGAAATGGGTTTGAAAATTGAGAGCATTAATGCTGGCAGCCAGTGTTATTTCACTGCAGGTTTGTTGGGGAGACGATGCCATGTAGGGGGTCTCCTTATGTTATGATCCTTCCCCCACACACTGGTTATCAGTGCTCCTTTATACAAATGTGTTATATTTATACAAATATTTTATATAAATACATAGCATATTTATTTAAAGGGACACTGATACTTTGTTAGGGCTAAAAATTTGCCATTCAGAATCAATGGAAAATATTTTATACGTTTGATTTATAGTTCATAGGTGTTTATAAGTATAAAAAAAGAGGAATTTTTTTTTATTCCTCAGCATAGCTTTTTTTTTTTTAAATTCAAGCAGGGGATGCTTAACTTGTAGAAACAATAAAGATTCCATTAATAAAATACAGCGCAACAGAGTAAAATGATTTTCCCAAGTAAGAAGTGTGATTAGCACTTCCTTGTTAGAAACCCTCTCAGGACCATTTGCAAAAAAGTCTAAGCTCTGTTGTTTGTATTAGCACTCTAAACTTGTCTCTGAGCTGAACCCAGTCCTTTATGTTTGCTCAGACATACCAGGGAAGTGTTAATGTTTACTGAATTCAGATGCTGCTGCTTAAGAACCTTAATTAAATGGATCATTCCTGAGTAGCAGAACAATGTGTAAAATGGAGAGATGTGAACTGTGCACTGACAAGAAACCCACTGTGTACTGTGGGTTAAAAAAGTTAATTTTCAATCAAATAATCAATGTCAGAGGGTTTTTTTGCGGCGGGGGGAGGAAGGGGCAGGGTTCTTCATGCACCTAACAAATCCGATGAAGTGAGCTGTAGCTCACGAAAGCTTATGCTCAAATAAATTGGTTCGTCTCTAAGGTGCCACAAGCACTCCTTTTCTTTTTGCGAATACAGACAAACAGGGCTGCTACTCTGAAACTTATGTTCTCAGGTTGTTGTTTTTTTAATATATATTGTTAAATGAGACAGTGGTTGGCCCAGAGCTGTTCACCTTTAGTTTAGCACTTTGAATCCTGCCTAAGGGCTGGTCTGCTCTGAAAAGTTCTATCAACTTAGCTATGTCCCTCAGGAATGTGAAACAGTGGTGTAAACAGCACGAGGTCAATTAAGAATTCTTCTGTTGACCTAGATACCACCTCTGCAGGAGGTGGATTTACTAGGACGGGAGAACCTCTCCTGTTGCTCTAGTGATTGTCTTCACGGAAGTGCAACTGCAGTGCTGCAGCTGTGCTGCTGTTGCGTTGTTAGTAGTGACCAGGAACTGTTCTATGATGGCTGTTACGTAGCGATGAGCAGAATGCCGCATAAAAAAAACAACCCCAAACCAAAACCCCAGTATTCTCTGTAAGTTTAAAATACATTTTCTTTACTTGTGTTCAGACTCATTCTCCATTTTCCTTGAGAGTATTCTAGCAAATGTGTTTATTGGCATGAACGTTCTTGAAAACAATTAATGTTAAGCAAATATTGGAGAATACTCGTGGAAAATACATTTTTAATTAATATGTATGAATATTTGCACTGGAAACCTGATTGGATGAATGTTGCTTTTACAAACAGGGAACACAGATATATACTATGTGTCCAAACAAAGCTAACTATGCACCAATCTTTTGTATGATCATTCTTGGTCAGCTCATTGCCGTTAAATGTAAGTGAAATCTGAGACGTGTTAATTTCAAATAACAAAGAATTTCAGAATCTGTTCATGGACAATTTTCAGAGAAAAAAAAGAGGTGACGTTCTCAAATACATTATTTGTTGGGAATTATTTTCTCAGCTCTACTTTCACTGGCTTGTTAATTGTAAATTGATTTCAGCTAATTCCTAGTGTCTTCATCATTAAGCCATCATCCCAACTGGTGCCATGGTTTGCAGCCTCAGCAGCAAGGCCAAGGACTGAATGGGCAATGGAAACTGAACTACAATCTCACGCCTAGGTCCCTCCAGGCAGGGTTGGGAGGAAGCTTTCACTGCCAGTGCTTTTGCTACCTCAACTATTGATAGAATAAAAGACAGTGGGCCAGAGTCTTATTTTCCCTTTGCCCACGGCAGTGGAATTCTACACTGTTGTAATACTGGTGAAGGCAGTGAAACTGGTTGCTGTGCGTGCTATGTCACCCCTCCCCAGCATAAAGGATGTGCTGGCAGAAAAATAGAGTGTGACAGGCTGGGCTGGGGCCATAATGGTACAGCAGCATTCTGTTACACCAATTCTCCACTGGAATAATCTAGAGCAGCCCCTGGAATTCTTTGAATATCTCTGGGGCTGAAACAGGGCGCCATAACCAGCTCTTTAATGTCTCCTCCCCCATTCCTCTGAACTAAGTGGCGCTTGGATGCAGAGGAGAATTCAGCCCTGTTAGTCCAATACTTTTCATGAGCAGTATATTCAATAAAACATGTTTAAACTATTTAGTTAATATGAACTGTCAGTGATTAGAAATAATGACTATGAAGAGGGAAATTGAAAGCTCTGTGTAAAATTTCCCATATGTGTTAGGCATCCAGAAGCCTTTGGGTGTTTTACAAATAAATGTTGATTATAATTATAGTACTAAAGCAACTTCATCTGCCAAAGAGTCTGCCATGCACCTGCTCTTCTACCTTGGAGAGATGGTGATGAGGGAGAGTAGAGGGTGTGGAAAGGCAGGGACTATTCAGTGAAAATGGAAATAGCAGTCTTTTCCTTTAGAAAAGCACAGCTGGCCAGATCCTACAATCTTTCTGCATACAATATTCCCACTGAGTTCAATGTGGGGGATCAACTGTAACCCCTCCATTGTTACCTCTTGTTCATGCCCATAGACAATCCTTTCAAAAGGCACCTAAGTTGTAAAATTATTTTTGAAACATAACTAAAGGGACATTTAGTGGTAGCCTTGGAGCCTGATATTTTATATTTGTGCATAAAGCAGGTGCGGAACGAGCAGTGCCAATGTGAGCTTCATCACAACAGTGATCTATAGGGACAGGTGAGGTGGCAGTTTAGACCTGATTCAGATCCCATTAAAATCAAAAGAAAGATTCTCTGACTTCAGTGGGAGTTGAGTCAGGCTCTACATCTCCATCCACCTTCCATCCTTGGACTCCCTTGTACGTTGCCAAGATGGTGCCAAGTATGACGACTTTTCTGACCAAGATAGGCTGTCCACTAGGAAACGGACTGAAGCACCAACCCACTTCAGATGAGCCACTCCACAGCTATTAAATGATACTACTTTTCAGTCATTACAAATCTGGGCCAAATTCAAAGTGATAAAGTGAGAGAGAGGCCCCAGTTCATCCATGTCTAACTTGAAGCAGATGAGCAGTCCTACTGAAACCAATGGAATTTCTGACATGCTTAAAATTAGACACTTGCTTTAATACCTTGCTGAATTAAGATCTAAATGTCCATGTTCCATGCCCAAGTCCTCTGAATCCTAACACTCTAAATGTCGCATGCATAAAAAATAAATGAATTAAGGCAACGCTTAAATATACATTTGTAAATTGGTTTTAATGTTATTCAAACCACTTGTTTTAAACAAACAGGCATTTTAAACAATACTTTATCTTCTAGTATCAATCTAATGCTGATGATATGTACAGTAAGAGTGATCTCTTACATTGCTGATCTAATGATCACCCCAGATAATCACTTTTGTGATGACATAGAAAATATGCTGAAAATATCTTGTACTTAAAATTTATTGCTTCATAATTGCTCAAAAATGAAAATATCAAAAGCCTGCTGGAGTCGGGGGTGGGGGATCCAAGCTCCCCTACCAACCCCCTTCTACGTTAAGAAGGGACTGACTCCCCACAACCACTAGGTGACACTTTCAACAAACACCAACTATCACATGAGGAACACACAATTAGTGACCACCTGTGAAATGTTTGGTTTAAGCAACTTGCCTAGCATCACATAGAAACTCTATGGCACAGGCAGGGATAGCATCCAGTTTTCCAGGGCTGCACTCAACTGCCTTAACCATGAGTCTGTCCTTTTGTTTACTGCAGTTTTCTGCTTTCTTCACTATATACCTTCCAATTTCTTCAACAAATGAGAGAGGGGGGGTCCCACAGAGAACATACTTCTTCTCTACACATCCCCAATTCATCCCCAAAGCAGGACCATCCTGTGCACAGGCAGCCTTAATTCTGGCATTTCCTAACATTTGAGTGCTTGACTTTGCAACCTTACTACTGTTCTTTAAACAGTTGTTTTGTGAGTAACTTCCTAGGTTTTGAAGAAAGGTTTTCCCTCCCCTCTTCCCCCCCCCACCAGAAATGTCATTTTATGACATCATATTGACACCCAGATGGTTCATCAGCAGGGTTGGGCCTTTAGATCCACTTCATAGATTTCTGTTACTTGAACTAACAGAATAAGTGATAGCAATAGTAGTTGTTATCCTTTATGTGCACGAGCACTAGAGGTGGATAAAAGGTACACTCTGCCAGTGGGTTACACAGATATTTGCTGACTGTCGAGGAATAGTGAGACTCAGGGATCTCTGATTCCATTCCAGGCTCTGGAGTGTGCTCTAGTGAGCACAGACTCTTCTGCCTGTTCCCCCAAAATTTGAACCTTTCTTCCCTATCTTCTCCAGCCTGTCTCTGTCCCACTCTTGTCTCTTCCTCTCCCCACCCTTGGTTCCTCAATCCTAATCCCATTCTATTCACCTAGCTGGAGTCAGTCTCCAATCTTCAGGCTTCTCATCCCAATCCTCAGCAAGTCCTAGTATGACTCCTCCAGACTCAAAGTCCCAGTCTCCCCCTTGTTGCCCAATTCTTTAGTGGTTATTGATTATTAGTGATTTCCAAATAATTCTGGTTTAAAGAGCTGGGGAATTGTAGAGTTCTAGTCCCAGAATCAGGCACAACAGAATCAAGGTTATCCCGTTCAATATCTGGTTGTGAACCTTGGAGGCACAATGTAAACACTCACAGTGAGGGCAAAGCAAAGCTTTAACAACGTTTATTAGCACAAAGTAAAGACATAAACGCTCCAAGCCACAAATAAAAAAAAATAGCACAAATACAGAATGAATGCAGTATCTTATACCCTTCTTTATATATATACTTACATGCTTTCTGATGGTGAGAGACAAAAGTCCCACTCCATCTCTGGCATTCCAAACAGGCCTGAATGATCCAGATCAAGACTGACCGAGTGATCTACCGACGACCCTTCTTAAATGGTAGTTTGATCTAGTTTAGGGCTTCGGGCCCATCATGAATATTCATTCAAATACATTCAATCTCCATGACCAGCCAGTCCCATTCGTTATCCCTGGATCCTAGTCTCAGTCTCTTCCATAGCTCCGAATCTCCTTGTCCAGCCAGTCCCATTGTCCCCAACTCCCAGTCCCAGTTTCCCTCTCCTTATCCCTGCCAGCCTCCAGATCCAGTTTCCACCTGCTTCCCAATCCAGGCTCCTTTTCCCAATCTATTCCTCTGACCCTTTCCCTGATTATTCCTGTCCCCTTTACATTTGAATCAGCTTCCTCCTCCACACTGCCTGGACCCAGTAGCGGGGGGGCGGGGAGATGAGAACACATGAGACAGGCCTCGTGTTCTCAGTTAAGTTGCCCAGACCTGGACCCAGCAAAGTCTGCAGCAGCCCAGAGCTGCAATTGCAGGGAAAGTCTTGCTCAGCGCTGAGTTGGAGCATGCCTAGTATGGATCAACTGTTAGGGGAAGTCTCTACTAAATATGTGCGAACTGTGATTTTTCAAAGGCTTATAACTTAGCTAAATTTGGGTGGATTTTTAAGGAAATAGCAAAACAAACACCACCCTTTGCCAAATTTTAAGTCCCTGCTCTAAAGCATGGGGTCACTAGAACTTATTGAAGAAAAGGTTACCAGAATTTTTTAACATGGGCTAAACAATGTATTTTCCCTTAGCCTCATTCTTGGAAATGGCTGAAATTTTCCAAAAGCATTCAGTGTGAGGCAGACACCTAGCATGGAAAATTTCAGACCAAAGGGTCAAAGTTTGGCAAAATTAGAAGCTACTGAAAGCAGAACCTTATAATGGGAATTACTGGGCAACCTTAATAATAGGCAGTGCAACCAGCTGTGTCTATAATTATTTCATGTACACTGGCCATACACAGTTGTCTTAACTAGGACAGGTAGGCTACTACTAAACTGTTCTACTAGTCCTATATCCTTGTCTCTATTATGCTATAACTCAGGGTTTCTGGGATTTGAGCGTGCAAATAAGATTTGAAATTCTGCTATGATGGAGTTTAGAACTTGAGAATATCAGTGGTCTGAATCATAGAATCATAGAATATCAGGGTTGGAAGGGACCTCAGGAGGTCATCTAGCCCAACCCCCTGCTCAAAGCAGGACCAATCCCCAATTTTTGCCCCAGATCCCTAAATGGCCCCCTCAAGGATTGAACTCACAACCCTGGGTTTAGCAGGCCAATGCTCAAACCACTGAGCTATCCCTCCCCCAATCAACTCCTTCTCTGTGGGGAAACAGGCGGGAAAGGGCAAAGGCACCAGGGAACTCTGCCAGAATTCCACTTATGGCTCCTGCAGAGAAGCTACTTTCGCAAAAGCTGGCTGTATTTCAAGGAATCCCTGTTGAGGTTACAGGGACAAACCATCCCGATGAGTCGAAAGAATAGTAAATATGGCGGCCGACCAGCTTGGCTTAACGGTGAAATCCTAGAGGATCTTAAACATAAAAAAGAAGCTCACAAGAAGTGGAAGGTTGGACATATGACCAGGGAAGAGTATAAAAATATTGCTCGGGCATATAGGAATGAAATCAGGAGGGCCAAATCACACCTGGAGCTGCAGCTAGTAAGAGATGTCAAGAGTAACAAGAAGGGTTTCTTCAGGTATGTTGGCAACAAGAAGAAAGCCAAGGAAAGTGTGGGCCCCTTACTGAATGAGGGAGGCAACCTAGTGACAGAGGATGTGGAAAAAGCTAATGTGCTCAATGCTTTTTTTGCCTCTGTCTTCACTAACAAGGACAGCTCCCAGACTGCTGCGCTGGGCATCATAGAATCATAGAATCATAGAATATCAGGGTTGGAAGGGACCCCAGAAGGTCATCTAGTCCAACCCCCTGCTCGAAGCAGGACCAATTCCCAGTTAAATCATCCCAGCCAGGGCTTTGTCAAGCCTGACCTTAAAAACCTCTAAGGAAGGAGATTCTACCACCTCCCTAGGTAACGCATTCCAGTGTTTCACCACCCTCTTAGTGAAAAAGTTTTTCCTAATATCCAATCTAAACCTCCCCCACTGCAACTTGAGACCATTACTCCTCGTTCTGTCATCTGCTACCATTGAGAACAGTCTAGAGCCATCCTCTTTGGAACCCCCTTTCAGGTAGTTGAAAGCAGCTATCAAATCCCCCCTCATTCTTCTCTTCTGCAGGCTAAACAATCTCAGCTCCCTCAGCCTCTCCTCATAAGTCATGTGTTCCAGACCCCTAATCATTTTTGTTGCCCTTCGCTGGACTCTCTCCAATTTATCCACATCCTTCTTGTAGTGTGGGGCCCAAAACTGGACACAGTACTCCAGATGAGGCCTCACCAATGTCGAATAGAGGGGAACGATCACGTCCCTCGATCTGCTCGCTATGCCCCTAGTTATACATCACAACAATGGGGAGTAGATGGCCAGCCCTCTGTGGAGAAAGAGGTGGTTAGGGACTATTTAGAAAAGCTGGACGTGCACAAGTCCATAGGGCTGGACGAGTTGCATCCGAGAGTGCTAAAGGAATTGGCGGCTGTGATTGCAGAGCCATTGGCCATTATCTTTGAAAACTTGTGGCTAATGGGGGAAGTCCCAGATGACTGGAAAAAGGCTAATGTAGTGCCAATCTTTAAAAAAGGGAAGAAGAAGGATCCTGGGAACTACAGGCCAGTCAGCCTCACCTCAGTCCCCGGAAAAATCATGGAGCAGGTCCTCAAGGAGTCAATCCTGAAGCAATTACATGAGAGGAAAGTGATCAGGAACAGTCAGCATGGATTCACCAAGGGAAGGTCATGCCTGACTAATCTAATTGCCTTCTATGATGAGATTACTGGTTCTGTGGATGAAGGGAAAGCAGTGGATGTATTGTTTCTTGACTTTAGCAAAGCTTTTGACACGGTCTCCCACAGTATTCTTGTCAGCAAGTTAAAGAAGTATGGGCTGGATGAATGCACTATAAGATGGGTCGAAAGTTGGCTAGATTGTCGGGCTCAATGGGTAGTGATCAATGGCTCCATGTCTAGTTGGCAGCCGGTGTCAAGTGGAGTGCCCCAGGGGTCGGTCCTGGGGCCGGTTTTGTTCAATATCTTCATAAATGATCTGGAGGATGGTGCGGATTGCACTCTCAGCAAATTTGCGGATGATACTAAACTGGGAGGAGTGGTAGATACGCTGGAGGGCAGAGATAGGATACAGAGGGACCTAGACAAATTGGAGGATTGGGCCAAAAGAAATCTGATGAGGTTCAATAAGGATAAGTGCAGGGTCCTGCACTTAGGACGGAAGAACCCAATGCACAGCTACAGACTAGGGACCGAATGGCTAGGCAGCAGAAAAGGACCTAGGGGTGACAGTGGACGAGAAGCTGGATATGAGTCAGCAGTGTGCCCTTGTTGCCAAGAAGGCCAATGGCATTTTGGGATGTATAAGTAGCTAGCAGATCGAGGGACGTGATTGCTCCCCTCTATTCGACATTGGTGAGGCCTCATCTGGAGTACTGTGTCCAGTTTTCGGCCCCACACTACAAGAAGGATGTGGATAAATTGGGGAGAGTCCAGAGAAGGGCAACAAAAATGATTAGGGGTCTGGAACACATGACTTATGAGGAGAGGCTGAGGGAACTGGGATTGTTTAGTCTGCAGAAGAGAAGAATGAGGGGGGATTTGATAGCTGCTTTCAACTACCTGAAAGGTGGTTCCAGAGAGGATGGTTCTAGACTATTCTCAGTGGTAGAAGAGGACAGGACAAGGAGTAATGGTCTCAAGTTGCAGTGGGGAAGGTTTAGGTTGGATATTAGGAAAAACTTTTTCACTAGGAGGGTGGTGAAACACTGGAATGCGTTACCTAGGGAGGTGGTAGAATCTCCTTCCTTAGAAGTTTTTAAGGTCAGGCTTGACAAAGCCCTGGCTGGGATAATTTAATTGGGGATTGGTCCTGCTTTGAGCAGGGGGTTGGACTAGATGACCTCCTGAGGTCCCTTCCAACCCTGATATTCTATGATTCTATGAAAAGCCGTAGTCCCATTGTTAGGGGGTGCTAGCCTTGTACTTGGGAGAGTGGGGTTCAATTCCCTTTTCTGCCACAAGGAACTTGGGCAAGTAACATATTGTCTTTGTGCCTGAGTTCCCCATCTGTACATTGAAGATAATAGCACTTCCCTACCTCACAGGGTGTTATGAGGATAAATACAATAAAGATGCTGAGGTGCTCAGATACTATGGTGACGGGGTGGGAGTCATGTAAATACCTTAGATAGAAAATTTCTCTCAGCCTTTAAAATGGTACAGTTTGCTTTTCTACGAGCTGCCTCCCTTCCCAGCTGCACCAGGCACTTGTTGGCCACAGCTGAAGGAAGATCTGTGTCTTGATCTGTGTACTTGGTGGTGGTGATGCCCTGCTGCCGGAGGTTAAATACCACATCCCAGGTTAAGTGTCATCATATGTGTTCCATGTGATGCTCAGTGCTATAACAAGGTCACAGAGCAATAGGGGAAAGGAGAGGACAACACTGTCTCCATCACTGACTTTCTAGACAGGGAGGTTATAAATGAGAAGACCACTTAAGTGAATGGAACACTGGTAGGCTAAAGCATGACTGGATGCAAATGCCAGTAACTTATAAATCAGTAAATCAGAGTTGGAGTGGGATGATCCTTCTATTATCTAATTTCTTATTCTTTTCTGACTGTATTTGATATGTTAGAACTAAATGCATCTCTACTTCATTTAACCTGGCTACTTTCTCACTTTTTTAGGGATTATGGAACAAAGTCTGCCATGCCACACTGCAGGCATTGAGGGCCCTGACTGCAGCAAATACAGTATGATTACGCTGCATGGTGGGTCAAACATTTCTGCTGAGGTCCAACATCAGTGATGCATCAGTATTTCACCACCCTCATTATCTTAAAAGGTCAGAAACAAGCAAGACTTCCTTAGCTGCTATTCAGCACCAATGCTTCTGTTTGTCTTTCTGTATGTTATTTGAAGTGCTTATAATCCCATAGCAAATAATTTGCCCATTTAAAAAAAAAAGTGGTTTGTCACATTAAATATTCTTGATTCTGCAATGTGCAGTTTACTCATCTGGATGCATTGTCTTTGCCATTTGCCAGAGTGTGCCTGGGGGCACACAATCTGGTGTTTGGAGTCACATCCTGTCACATGTGCACTGAGAAGCCTGCAGTGAATGCACACTGTCTCTGCAGTCCTCAGTCGGATACCCAGAGTAGCAATGTGACCACCATTTAATTTTCAAGTGATCAACAGGATTAAAACACAGGGATTCACAAGACACAAAGGAGAATTTTGTATCTCCAACTACTGGGTATTTCCATAGAGGCATGCTGGAAAGGGAATCCTCCCTGCAGCTCCACAGAGCAGAGCCAATCGCTCTGTAGCTATTACTTCGTATTTATTGATGGCGTAGACCTAGAGCCTTAGCACCTCTGTTGTGCAGAATGGGGCTAGTGAATCCATGCAGTATTCGATCTTCAAGTCTACCGATCCTGTGTAATTGCACTCAAGGATCCCCATGGAACTAGGCTCTATGGCATGAAGAGGGTGCAAGGATATGTGGGTTCCTGAAAAATTGCCCCTCTCCTCCACACAGCAGGGCTACACCAGTTTTGTTTTTTCTGGGACCCTTCACACCAGCCAAGTAGATGGGAGAACATATTTTACCCTTTGAGCAAAAAAAGACAGACTTTAAATAATATTACAGTCTAATTCAAAATCCAGATGGGGCCTTTTACATTGTCTAAGGACTATAACATAGGATTGAGGGGATGCAGGATCAGGCCCTTTGCTATCAAAATACTGTGGTGACAATTTTAAACCAACAGACATCCTATGTAGTAAGAAAACAGCATATCAGGGCCATAATAGTAACACAGTATCTTGTACAAAATGTAAATTTTGTTCATATTTTGCTAAATCTTTTTAAAACTTTGCACTAAGAAGTTGAATTTTAAACCTGTTCATACCCTGTTCTAACTTAAGATAATAATACTTTGTTATTCCTGCCAGTTTACAACTCATAATCTAATCCTATGCTTATGCACTGCCCAGTTTTCAGAAACTATAAATTGTGTTGTGTTTATTGGATTTTTTTGTTTAATTAATGGCCCACCCTTGCTCATACACTAGTAGTCCCAATGGCCTGATCCAAAGCCCAGATCAAAAGGCTTTGGTTCAGGCCCTAAATGGGAATCAAAGTATGGCTTACGTCCCATGAACTCCCAATTGATTTTAATAGTGTAGAATCTAGTCCATTGTATTCAGAATTATGTCTTCAAATTTTGTGCCACTCTGTTACTGGGTACTTATAGATGCCAATTGACATAGTAAATGAGCACCTTATAATCTTTGTTTCATTTCTCCTCATAACACCCCTGTGAGGTAGGGAAGTGCTGTTATCCAAATTTTACCCATAAGGAACTGAGGCACAGAGAGACTGAGTGGCTTGCCCAAGCTCACAAAGGAAGTCTGTGGTGGACGAAGGAATCAAACTAATATTTCCCAAATCTCCGGTTACTGCCCTAACCACTAGACCATCCTTCCTCTCAAGCACTTTAGAAATATACTTTAAAACTGTTAATTTTTTTTTAAAATAAGCATCTTTACCAATGGAAAATCAAAGTAAGGGGGACATTCTTGTGCTAGCAGATAATGGAGAAGCACTAGGCTTTCTCAGATGGTCTGTGTTAAAGAAAATGTGTGACGAGGTTTTCTCTAACACTCTGAGGGATAGACTGTGCAACCCTTACATACACACACATTTGAGTACTGACTCAGACAAATAGTCCCATTAACTTCAGTAGGATTACTTATGTGAGTACGTGCTTGCAAACATGAGTCAGGTTTCAGAATCTAGCCATGAGAATAAGACTTTTTATTAGATCTCTTTATGAATTACTGCGGGACAAATTGCAAGAGATACTGAGCACTTGCAACTTCCACTGATGTCAATGGGTGTTGACACCACTCACCATTCTACAGAAGGCATACAACTGGCTAATTCATTTAAGTTATTTTATTATGTGTATTGGTCATATTGATGCTGCATAACTAAAGGGTATGTCTTCATTGCAATAAGGGTGTATTCTTAAGTTGCGATAGCTAATGCAGCTTAAAATAACAGTGAAAACACAGCAGCTCAAGGTTTTACTTAGGTTAGCAGCTTGCATTCAAGTCTAGAGGGTTTATCTGGATGATTGCAAAGCATAATGAGATAAAATGAACTCTGACTTATCCTCTGGACTTGAAAAATATCACTAGTTATTTCAAATACATAAAAGTGCATTTCTATTGTTTGTATCAAACAATATGGAAACTATAATGGATTCCTGATGTATCAATATATTCCAACTAACAGTAGCAGGAGTATGGAAACAAGAGGTCTTGACTGATAGAGTTTATGCTCCATTAAGTCAAAGGGCATAAACAGATATCTTGAATCAGGAACAAGTGTTGACTTATTGAGGGCACTGTCAAAGTCATAAATTAGTAGGAGAAAATATGACAACAGCAAGAGGGCAAGTAAGCTCCTTACAAGAGGGAAAGCACCAATTTACAGCCATAAGTAACTTGAGTGGATTGATTTGTTGATTGAGTCTTATTCTTTTTTCAAAACCAAAATTACCTTTTAGTTTCATTTATGTATTTAGGCCCAAAACATGATTTCATTGTACTCAGTGATAAAACTTCCACATCATAGGAAATGCTGAGCACTGCCTAGACCTTAGCCCTGTTTTGGATACTTTAATAATATTCTGGAAACTTTTCATCAATACAAAATGCTTGTCAGGGTGGCAGGGTTGGTAACACATTGTGTGCTGTTCTTTGTAAATTCATATCTTGTTTTCAAAGTATATAGGAAAACTGCATTTCTTTCCATATCTGAAAATAAAAAAAAATCTGATGCTATGTACTTGAAAGACAGTTAGTACCAGATTTTCAGTCAGGCATGTGTAATTGTAATTGCATTTATATGCACCTCATTTGTACATACAAATCCCAGATGCGCAAATGAATCAAGAACTTACACGCAGTCATGAGTCATGACCAACCACCTAACTGGCCGAATGTGTAAATAAATGCCTTATTTGTGTACACACATTGGATAGCTGCATGCATAAATTAGGCAGACACCTAACTTTCAAAATATGTCTGTAAAATTTTATCAAAACTGGCAACATGAAGATGGAAGTGGGCTATAAACTACCAATTACTAAGAAAGTGTTTTCCCCTGATATCAGGATTTCCCCAGCTGACACAGTCTCAGCCAATAGAAAAGTGACGAGCTAATTATACTGGACCTGATCCTGCATTTCTAAATTTATAAAGCACTCTTTCCCTAGGTGTTGGAACTAGTGGTGCTGCCGCATACCCTGACTTGAAGTAGTAATAACAACCCAAATACATGGTTTCTACCTTCAGCAACCCCACTATAAAGATTGTCCCAGTACCACTGACTTTGACTACATAAATAAGATCTGTAGCATCAGGCCCATACGTTTCACATGTAAGCTGGTACAGAAGACTTTACATAATGTATTATGTTTTATTAATAACCAAGAGGTATCCATTGCTGTTCACAGAGAGGCTTCTATGAAGCCAGCTGAATGTTTTCAGCCCAGCTATTCCCATGTCCAAGTGTGATTAGCACTGTGTTGTCAGATCTTGCTCTGAGCCATTTGGGAACACGTTCCTTGTTTGTAATAGCAACCTCATCTGCCCAGACCTCTGTGTTTACTCTTCTATGTGTCCTATTAAAAGAATATTACATCACCAGGTATTGAACTGCTGAAAGGTATACAAGTACTCCAAATCAATTTCAGTGAATGAATTACCCTTTGCTCCTGATAAATATTTGCTTGATATGTAGAGCTAAATTGTGTTCTCAGTTGTATTGGTGTGAATCCAGAGTAACTCTGTTTGAGTGACTTGTACTGCCCGTGACATTTTTTAAAATTTAATTTTAACAGTATTTTTTTACAAAAATTGCACTGTGGCTGAATAAGATTGAATCCTGTAAGTTTACATGTGCAGCTGCTCTGAATGGGATAGCTATTAATAATAAATAAATCCTTAATGCTGACATATTCTGTATATTAGAGACTTTTGGAAGATGTGACATTTAATATAATCCCTGAGTATGTTTTGTTGATATTTATGAAAAAAGCAGAAAAGCCTCATTTGTTAGTTTCTGTTCCTTTCTGTTTTTAAAGCAGAATGTATTAGAGCATGACAATTAGAATTACTCTATTAGACTTACCCTGGAGTTACATAAGTGTAATTGAGAGCAACATCTGGTCCAATATTCATATTGTGTATTTTTAAAAAGCTGAGCTACAAATATCTGATGCAGAACTAGTATCTGAGGCATACAAAGAGAAAAACTGTGTTAATTTGATTAAGCAAGAATTAATGAGTGACTCAGCCTCAATCACAAAGATTCTCTTCATATTGCACTCAGAACTATACTAGCATCCACCAAATTTAAAAAATGTTATTTATTAATTGTTTTGTTAATCATACTTGACCACTATTTCTTAAATGGTTGTAGCATGGTTTTAATGTGGATTAGTGTCTAGCATAGACAAGACATTGTCCTATGTATGCATTGCAAGCTAACATTCCTTTGCTGCCTTCTGTGCTAACCAAAAGAGGGAAGCAAAGGGGTCTATGACAGGAGATAAAGCTATTCTTCTATACTGTGTTTAACAATGCCAGTCATACTCAACCTTCTTGCCACTAGGTCAGCCATGGTAAAGTATTGCAAAAATAACTTTATCTTAATAAATGAGACTTCACTACAAAACTGCAAGGCTATGAGTAGTCATGTAGCATGTAAGCACACAGTGGCAACAACAGCTGCTAGTCATTATTTTCTCCTCATCTCTTCAACACCTCTGTGTTTCAGTTTGCTTTATAAGTGGTAAGTCACTCTTTTCTCAAGAGATTTTCTCATACAGGGTAGGTATTAAAAGGAACTCTAAACTCTGGGGTAACTAAGGGTCACCAGCAAAGGAACTCAACTTTGTTTTTTTTCTTTATTTGAACTGTGCATCCTCTCTTCAACCTCTCTGTAGATAAGGTGGCTCACCTTAGTAAATTACGAAATAAATAATGCTGTGGCAATTCATCTTTGCTGTTTTGACAGAGACTCTTTTCTATTATTTTTTCTACAGGCAACCTGGTGTCCACCTCTTTCTTCTGTTCCAAGGCTTGTGTTGATGATTTTCTCAGAACTTAAGTGTGAGCTACAAAAACTGGTTCTCACTTCAGTCATGAAAAAATGTATTCTACCTTCAGTCTTTAGGCATTCTACCTTCAGTCTTTAGGCATCTGATTTTATGCACTAACTGTAGGTTGTTCCATGCTGACAATTTGGTAACAGAGGAAAAAGAGAGAGAACCTGGCTTATGATCACACACTCAGATAACTGCATAGACTGCTTTATGCCCTCATCTTATCCAATCTCCTGCTTGAGGATACCAGATAGGTATCTACTACAATGTAGTAGGAGCATTTTGTCTAGTTTAGTTTTAAGAACATAAGAATGGCCATAGTGGGTCAGACCAAAGGTCCATCTAGGCCAGTATCCTGTCTTCCAACAGTAGCCCATGCCAGGTGCTTCTGAGGGAATGAACAGAATGGGTAATCATCAAGCAATTCATCCCCTGTCACCCATTCCCAGCTTCTGGCAAACAGAGGCTAGGGACACCATCCATGCCCATTCTGGTTAATAGCTATTGATGAACCTATCCTCCATGAATTTATCTAGTCCTTTTTTGAATCCTATTATAGTCTTGGCCTTCACAACATCCTCTAGCAAAGAGTTCCACAGGTTGATAGTGCATTTTGTGAAATACTTCATTTTGTTTGTTTGTTTGTTTTTGTTTTAAACAAACAAACTTGCTGCCTATTAATTTCATTTGGTGACCCCAAGTTCTTGTGTTATGAGAAGAAGTAAATAACACTTCCTTATTTACTTTCTCCACACCAGTCATGGTTTTATAGACCTCTATCATATCCCACCTCAGTCGTCTCTTTTCCAAGCTGAAAAATCCAAGTTTTACTAATCTCTCCTCATATGGAAGCTGTTCCTTACCCCTAATAATTTTTGTTGCTCTTTTCTGTACCTTTTCCAATTCGAATACATGTTTTTTGAGCTGGGGCGACCAGATCTGCATACAGTATTCAAGATGTGGGTGTACCATGGATTTATATAGAGGCAATATTATATTTTCTGTCTAATTGTCTAGTCCTTTCCTAATGATTCCCAATATTCTGTTCACTTGACAGACACTGCACATTGGTTGGATGTTTTCAGAGAAACATCCAAAATGATTCCAAGATCTCTTTTTTGAGTGCTAACAGCTAATTTAGATCCCCTCATTTTATATACATTGCTGGGATTATGTTTTCCAATGTGCATTACTTTGCATTTATCAACACTGAATTTCATCTGCCATTTTGTTGCTCAGTCACGCAGTTTTGTGAAATCCCTTTGTAGCTCTTCGCAGTCTGCTTTGGATTTAACTATCTTGAGTAATTTTGTATCATCTGCAAATTTTGCCACCTCACGGTTTATCCCTTTTTCCAGATCATTTATGAATATGTTGAACAGTAATGGTCCAATTATAGACTCCTGGGGAATTTATCTCTTTCCATTCTGAAAACTGACCATTTATTCCTACTCTTTGTTTCCTATCTTAACCAGTTACTGATCCTTGAGAGAACCTTCCCTCTTATCCCAGGACAGCTTACTTTGCTTTAGAGCCTTTAATGATGGACCTTGTCAAAGGCTTTCTGAAAATCTAAGTACACTATATCCATTGGATCCCCGTTGTCCGCATGCTTGTTGACTCCCTCAAAGAATTCTAGTAGATTGGTGAGGCATGATTTCCCTTTATAGAAATCACGTTGAATCTTCCCCAATAAATCATGTTAATCTATGCATCTGATAATTCTGTTCTTTACTATAGTTTCAACTAGTTTGCCCAATACTGAAGTTAGGCTTACTGGCCTGTAATTGCCTGGATTGCCTTTGGAGTCTTTTTTAAAAATTGGTTATGTCACATTAGCTATCCTCCAGTCATCTGGTAGAGAAATGGATTTAAATGATAGGTTACATACCACAGTTAGTAGTTCTGCAATTTCACATTTGAGTTCCTTTAGAACTCTTGGGTGAATACCATCTATTTTAACCACTTCAACTTCATCCACTATAGGAGGGGGAAAAATTTCAAATAACTAATTATGTTGCAGTATAGCAGAGTTAGTAAGGGAATCTTACACTTTAAATGTTTGATTTCTTATCCTTAATGAAATTGGAAAATTATATAGCCAGTGTTATTCAGAAGGTCAGATTAGATGATCACAGTGGTCCTTTCTGGCTTGGAATCTATGAATGATTCATTGTGCCATTTTTTACACTGAGAGCAACCTTTGCTTCAAAATTTGCTTCCCTCATACCCCTCTTAGAAGCCAATGAACAGCTCCAATCTACAGATGGTGTACACCTAGAGATCCAATACATGAAGGTGATCTGGGCAGAGCACATCACAAATGTGCAGAAGGTTAAATGCATAGATTAGATAATTATTTCTTTTTCACTGTAAGAGCTTTGCCTTCTTCTCTCACTGATTAAATAGCAGAAAGCTGTTAAGTCTGTATCCACATTTCTGACTTGGAGCTCTGGGGGCGGGGGAGAAAGTTACAGACCTAACAAACTGACTACACTTACCACACAGCTAACAATATGGCCATTTTACACATGCTGCTGTGAATTAAATAATATGAACTGCATTGTGCCCAAACACAAAAGGAAAATGCACAAGAAAATTTCTGCCCATATCTGCTTTTGGGCAGAACTTTGCTTGTAACTGGTACCAGAAAGCCAATAGTCTCCCCCAAACAGTGCAAACATGCCTCCTGGTTGTGTCACTGGGCATATTCCATCATTTTGGAGGCTGTGTGTGCTCTAGTTAGCTGGGCTGACCCAATAGGGAAAGGAATGCATGCTACACCCCTTAAAAGGGAGGCAGAGCTGCTGTTGAAGCATGCACTCCCAGACCCATGAGTTCCTGCTGTTTGAATCCCCCAAAAGTGTTGTTATTTACTGGCTCTTCTGTTATGCTCATTGTTGCAGCATCTGAACATGTAACACACAGTATTGAATACAGCCTCACAATACCCTGTGAAGCAGGGAAATTATGTGGATTGTAGTTTAAAGTCTGGCCATTTAGTACCACATGCTGTTATTGCACAGGGTACATTTTCAAAGTTATTTGTAGTTGTGCATTAGAATAAAGCATCATTGCCATGTGAAAGAGAATGAATCAATGGTCTGGATACATGCAGTGCCTTGGGGATGGTGGTTGGGCAGGATATATCCTATAATTTAAGAAACTCCCATAAATTAACAGAATTGTTGATATCCGATGGGGGAATATATAAAGTGCAAAATATTTTCTTTCCCTTGGTTAAGAAGGTAAATATTCACTAATAATAGGTGAAGTGAAGTAGGATTGTACCACAATGCAAAGCCATTCCCACTGGACATGTCACTTTCTCCACCGTCACCATGTGAAGTTCCTTTGTCTGCCTCTCAGCACTGTGTACTGCCCTAGAAATGGTCAAATGCAATTTTAAAAAGTACATTTTTTGCAAAGCTACACTGTGGCTAGATAAGATTGCATGCTGGAAGTTTGCTTTGAAAGGGATAACTGTTAATAAAAATAAATTAATAGATAAAGTAAATCAAGTCATGAGGGTTGAAATATTTTCTATATCAGAGACTTGTAGAAGAGATAGCATTTGATATAATTTCTAAGTATGTTTTGTTATTAAGTGAATAAATAAATACAATTTTAAAGGCCTCATTTTTCATTTTATGTTCCTTTATTTCTGCTGAAGCAGCATGGATTAGATCCTGGGCAGTAAGTAAAGCTCCTAGTCAAGCAGACAAGTATTTTTGCCCCAGAAGTAGTGAGTATTTTATTCCCTTCAGTGGTAGCAGCTAGGATAGTGCTTCAGTCCCTGCCAGCATCAACCCGTATTGCAAAAAGTACACGAAACTGGGAGAGTCACTTTAGTCTTTCCCACACTTGCCATTTCACAGCCCAGAAGCGTGGGCTTTTTTTCATGACAGCAGCCGTGTCTGTTCAAGTGTGATTAACACTGACTTGCCAAATCTCTCCCTGGGCCATTTGGGACTTGCACGCGTCCACGCTCCTTGTTTACACTGATGCGCCTTCACGCGTAGCCTTTTTGTTTATCTGACTAGCAAAGGAAAGGGAGGGGGTGGACTCCTAAATAGTCATTAGCCGGGGACTATAAAAGCCCCACAGCCTCGGGCTAGCGGGAGAACTGATCTACTTCAGGATCATCATCGGCAAAGCAGCACCACTCCCTCGTCCGAATCCCGTGCTGCAGCGGCGGAGCATGGAGAGCGCACACATCTGCTGCGGCCCTCCACTTCACGGGTTTAGCTCCCGGGGATGTTCCAAAGGACAACACGGGTATCCGCACTTCCTCCAGCCCAGCGCACGCACCGCGCCTTCCTTCCGACAGATCAATTGCACTTGTGATCACACGCCTGGTTTCCCCATGTCTCTTTCACCCATCGGGCTGTGGAAACTGAGCAGCCAGTCTAGGGTTAGGTGAGTGTTCATCTCTATTTAACAGGCTGTTTCCTTGATTCCGCAGGGCCGGGGAATTCTGGAGACCTTGGATCCCCGCCCAAAGCGATGCAGAGAGACAGCTGAGAAGAAATCAAAGCGTGGTAAGTGTCTCAAATCTGCCAATAATACTGCCCTGGCAGGGAGATGGAGAAGACCAAGCAGGTTTTCTTCCATCTGACACGTTCAGGATACCGTGCAGGTCTGTGACTAAACAATAATAATAATTAATAAAAAAATTAAAGCCCAAAAGCAACAAACTATCAATCTCCCAAACAAGATCTATTTGGAAAATAATCTGTGCAGCAGTAGTGAAGGGCATTTCTGAGGTTAAATGGCAATGTGTAGTTTAATAAACCAAGAATACTGAATACTGCTGTAAATTAACCTGTACTGTTTGCCATGTTATATTTAACAGAGGAGGAGTAAATTTTGTCTCCTCTTTTTTTAATCCTAGCTGTATAGTCCATATGGGATGTCAGAAGCCTCAAGAAAACTTACCCAATATACACATCCAGTTAGGTAAGTTCCTATTCAAGGAGTAACAGGCTCTTTAGTGACCCTGGTGATAATTAATTTTACAGCTGTCATGCTTCTGAGGCAGACTTTATGGCCTTTAGTCTCCACCCATAGCACCAAATGTATTTGTGGTTGTATGTACATTAGATGGTCTGAAACCAGTTGAGCAAAGAGTACAGCAACCTTTTCCAGAAATGTGCTGTGCGTTATAGCCCCTGTCTAGCAAAGCACTTAAGTACCTGCTTACTTTTAAACAGTGTTAGTAGTCCTATTGATATCCGTGAAAGTACTCATATGTTTAAAGGTATGCAGGTGCTTAAGTGCTTTGCTGGATTGTGGCCTACCAAAATAAATGTTAAAAACTATCATATCAATGATACCTTGCATTTATAAAGCTGCTATTATTCCAGAGGATCTAAAGGCATTTTACACTTTTCAAACAGAACTCTCCTCACCCATCCCTGAGGTGAAACTTGACAGCTGTTTGATAGCACACACCACTAACCGCTCAGGTCAGGAAGTAAAGAAGATTACTATAGCTGAAACTGTAGAGGATCTATCTGTTGCATGTAATGAGAGCTAGTCATTATGGTATCCAGGTAATTTAAGAAGGCAGAATGTAATTACACAAATTAGTATTTGAGGTAGGACATAAAGTGCTCACAAATTTAGGCCCTGATTCTGTACACACTTGAGTAATTGTATTGACTTCAGTGGGACTACTTACATGCAAACGTGTGAGAGAGTCTCTTCAGAATTGTGGCTTTACACACTAAAAGTGAACAGGAAATGTGATACGGACTACTTGAGTGAAAAAGATATGATGTTCAGAAGATGTAGCCTACTATAATTTGTTATTTACAACTGACTTAGAAAGTATTTTTGAATAAGTAAATAAACCTCCTCTTAATTTGTTTCTGTTATGGATGATATGTAACCAGTGTTTATGAATCATTGCACAGGGAAATATATTAAATGGTGCTGGTGACAAAGTGGTTAGTGTCCATTTATCTTTAGAAACTTACATTTCATTTTTTTGCTTTTTAAATTCACCTCCCATTTTTGCTTGCAATTTGTTGTGATTAGTTGATAGTGTAAATTATATTAGTTGGCTGTCCCTGCCAATAAAGTAGGAAAAAAGTCTAATTGTCGTCACTGGTGTTTATAATCAGTGGGCACAATATGGGAGATCAGTTTGAAAAACTAGACCCACCGGACAAGAGTTGCATGTAGTCCACAAGTGGGAAGAAAATATAGATTTTAGTTTCATCCTGAGAAGTTACTCTTGCTCTGAATGCTTTCTTTCAACACCGTTTTACTGTAAATGTGTATAAACCTTGTTATATTGTTAAAAATGAAAAACAGTCCACATACTGTACATACATAATGATGCACTGTAAACAATATAGCATACACAAAGCAAACCAGTATAGCTCTCAACTGACATTTGGATTATATTATTCCCTTTTCTCCATCTTTGAAAACACATGTTATATACTCTGGTGTAGATCAGGATCTCTGTAGTCACTGAAGTCACACAAGCGTACCTGGTATGAAAGGCAATTCAGACCTCGTGATTTTTTTTTTCTTTTAGATTAAAACTATTGAGTTCTGTGGTAAAACCCATGGGCCTGATTCTCTTCTTACATCAGATTTACACCTTTGTAACACCCTAACTTCAGTAAAGTTGATCCTGATTTACACGGGTGTGAGAGGAGGATATGGCCCTTAGTAACAAAGCAATGCACATAATTTATGTTAATCTTAAATAGTCTTTGGACCATATTGTAGAACTTCAGTTAATTGGGTAGCATGGAGGCTGAGTTACAAAAGTGGATCTCAGGATTCAGGTTAGTTTTTGATTCTACATTTTGTGTGGTAGTAGATTTGAGGCTTCTATTAGATCTGTATTTTTGACAAATTTTAAATTTCAAAATATCTATCAGATATTCAGATAAAAGAGAAACTTTTATAGTGCTGACTTAGCAAGTGATAGTTGTGTAGGTTGGGGGGAAGAGTTGGTGTCTGTTAGAAACACAGAAGACTTTTCTGTCCTCGGAGGCTGACAGACAAGAAACACAAAGGATAATATCTAACAATAATAAATACACAAAACATTGTATATTTATTTCAGACTATTTTGGCCCAAGTCAAGGTGCTATGATTACTTATATCAAGAAGCTGAAGCACTTCTGAAAAACTTCCCAGTTCAAGCCACAATTTCCTTTTATGAAGACTCAGATAGTGAAGATGACAATGTTGAACTGGAACAAGATTCAGGAATAGAATCTGATTGCTAACTATATGGAGTGCTAATGCCACCTCTAAAACTTTCTAATTTAAACTTGATGTAAAAATGTATCATAGTATTTTAAAGATAATTTATTTGAATGTAAGTTATTGGTAATAAAAAATTGAAATATTTTGTAAATGTTATAGTATTTTTGTCTTTATCTTTTCTAGTCTAAGGATTGTTTTTGCTTTTAAGGGAGAAAAGGTACAAATTTGAACTTCTTAAAACAGCCGAATAATGTATTATATATTATACGTTGTAGTCCATAACTGACACATTCCCAAATTGCAATTTTAAAATAAGTTGCCTGATTATTCCTTCCTTTACACTAATTTTATGATGATGTGACTCTATTGACTTTACCAGTGTAAAAATGGTGCAACAGTATGGAAAAACAGGCCCAGTACAGTGGCTACACAATGAAAGTTTTCTTTATAGTTTTGGTGGAGCATATCAAGTAATTAATCTGGAACAAGTATTCTTAGATCATACATTCACTGATTAAATGAAGTTGCATACATGTGCATGGAAACAAGCAGTTTAGAAAAGGGACAAACAACATGACTTTTTCAGTGTAAACATTAGGAACCAAATTCTGCTGTCAGTCACACCCATGAAACTGGGGACAGAATTTAGGCTTGAGAACTGAATCATGCTCTCAGCTACATGGGCTCATATTGCTGGATATAAAAGGGGTGGCCAACCTGAGCCTGAGAAAGAGCCAGAAGTTACCGATGTACATTGCCAAAGAGCCACAGTAATACATCAGCAGCCCCCCATCAGCTCTTCCCCTCTCAGCGCCTCCTGCCTATCGGCAGCCCAGCTGATCAGCGCCTCCTCCTCCCAATCAGCTGTTTCATGGCATGCAGGAGGCTCTGGGTAGGAGCATGGGCATGACAGGCTCAGGGGAGGGGGCGGGAAGGGGTGGAGTGGGGAAAGGTCCTATGGCAGAGCCAGCGGTTGAGCAGTGAGCACCCCCTGGCACTTGGAAAGTTGGCACCTATAGCTCCAGCCCCGGAGTTGGTGCCTATACAAGGAGCTGCATTTTAACTTCTAAAGAGCCACATGTGGTTCCGGAGCCACAGGTTGGCCACCCCTAGGATATAGTATAAAAATAGTTACTGATGATGCATGTAAACCAGATGACAGCAAGAACTAAGGAGAAAAATTGTGCTCTGACTAATGGGGTTCCATTGCTACAGCTACAAGTAGAATTTGGCCTGACATACAGTAATAAATGCCTGCAAATGTGGAGACAGCTGTAAATTAATATAATTTATAGCCAAATAATCATTTGGGGTCCAAGTCTGCTACCCACACTCATGAGTAGTAGTACTGTGCTCAGTCAGTGTTCCCCCTGAAATTACTCAGAGTAAGGTACAACACAGTGCAATGACAGCAGAATCAGACACTTGATTAAAATGTTTTTTTTACAACCAGTCCATTCTCTCCATTTCAAAACCTTCAACATGTGACCTGGCTGTGACTACCTGAATTTGCAAGAGAGCTTGAAACAATAAATATGAGATCTGAACTACCCTGTTGAGTTCAGTGTGTGCTAATTCAGATGTCAATGATGATACTTTATACCTCAACATTAACAGCTGTACCGTTCTTCTAAGCATGAAAGAAAGGAGTATTCTATAAGAGAAGATTGCATAGATCTTCCTGACTGACTGCTCATGTTGGTGCTGAAGTTGGGTGTGATTGGTTTAATTTTCTTTCTTTCAAGAGTTTGGGAAACTGTCCAGCCTATTAGCAGGCACACTGTCCTTTCTATGTTTTATACTGTACCTCAAGGTCACTTGAAAAGTTACAATGCTTAATTGTGGACCTTAAATTTGATTCGGGGCAGAATGTCTTTGCATCATGCTCAGGTTTTCTCTCTCTTCCAGATCAACGCAAATAGCTCTTTTCTTCTACCTCTTCAAGGGCATATAAGCTTAACTTTCTCGTGACATTTTAATAATAATAACAACAATATTTTACACTTATAGGGCACTTCCAATCTGAGAATTTCAAGCACTTTACAGACAGTAACGCATTAAACCTCAAAATACTCTGTGGAGACCATATCCCTGGCCCACTCCAGTGAGGGGTGGCAGGCATTCCAGTCAGACGTCCAAGCGAGCTTGGCCACTTTTAGCCGATTCCCGCGGCTGTGTTACGAGAGCCGGGGCCATCTGACTCAGTGGTGTCCCGACAAAAAAAGTAACCCGCGGAAAGGCCCAATGCCAGGGTGAAAGGCGCATCAAGGCACAATCCAATGGGGGGGGAGGGCAACGCAGCAACCGCAGCAGGGTGGAACGTGGAAGTTGTTTTGCCCCACGTCACAGCCCGGCGGCGGCGGGGGAGGGGAAGGTCTCGCGGGGTGGGGGCGGGACGCAGCACGTCAGCACCGGCCCCTCTCTGCGGCCGGTTGGCGGCTTTGTTTTGCGCGGCTCCGGAAGGAGGCGGAGTCGCTCCCCCGGCTGCTGGGCGGGCTCCGCCCCCCGCGCCTGCGCAGTCCCGTCGCGGCCCGGCCGAGCGCGGAAGCGGCGCGGGGGGTGAGGGCGGCCGGGGGGCCGCGGAGCGGGATGCTGAACGTCCCAGCGCAGGCCTTCCCCGCGTCCGGCTCCCAGCAGCGGGCGGCGGCGGCGGGGGGGCGCAGCAAGGTACGGGGCCGGGCTGGCAGGGGGGGCTGGCCTCGTCTTTCCCGGCGGTGGCGGGGCGCTGCCTGCAGGGGGCGTTGCGCAGACCCGGCTGCGGAGCCTGGGCAGCGCCGCCGGAGCCGTGTGTCGCTCGGCTCTGCCCGGGGCCGGTGAAGCGCCGCGGGGGCCTCACAGCAGCCGGGCAGGGAGCAGCCAAGCGGCGCCGGGGCGCTGTGTGTGCCCTCGAGCCGGGCCCGGAGTAGTGGGCAGGCGGGGGCTGCCCCCGCTCTCCCCGGGGGCCTGGGCTGCCGCCCTGCCTCGTGTTTGGAACCAGCTGTGTCCTCCCATCGGGGCCCTGGGGATCGGGCACCTCTCGCCTGGTCACCCGCTTCACTTCTGTAGAGTGGGGGAAGCCTGCGGGGTGCGGATCAGTTCCTCTAAATGCGAAACGCCAGAGCTGTCGTGCAGCGTTACTGTCAGGGGCTGGCAAGAACAGCTCACGCATTTCCAAAAGGAAAGTAGAAAGAAAAGGAGGACTTGTGGCACCTTAGAGACTAACCAATTTATTTGAGCAGAAGCTCTGGTGAGCTACAGCTCACTTCATCGGATGCATTCAGTGGAAAATACAGTGGGAATGCATCCGATGAAGTGAGCTGTAGCTCACCAGAGCTTCTGCTCAAATAAATTGGTTAGTCTCTAAGGTGCCACAAGTCCTACTTTTCTTTTTGCGAATACAGACTAACACGGCTGCTACTCTGAAACCTGACAGAAGGAAAGTGGCAGTTATGGATGTGCAGCAGGGAAAACCTCTGCTTAATGAAATGTGGTATAATTGGTCTATGGGACTCATTGCCACAAGATATCAATTCCATGAGTATAGCAGGATTTGGCATCTTATACATAATGAAGATAGTCCACGATTACTCTGTTGTATTTTTAATAATTTTATAAGGTTAAAGGGTTTATGTCCTTGCGTTTCAGGGCTGAAGCTAAGGAGGACACTTGCCCTATGGGCTGACTATTTTATAATTGCCCATGTGAAGGTTCTTGCACTTTCCTTTGAAGCATCTGGTACTGGTGACTGTCAGAGTGCAGGACTAGATAGATTGCCAGTCTGATGGCAATTCCAGTGTAAACCATAACCTATATGTATTATTTTTTGTTAGTTTTATGTATTAAATCTAAACTTACATGTAGTATTTGTCAAGGTATATGCTATAAAATTATCTTCTGGGATTTCCTGATTTAATTTTTTTACTTTAATGTTGCATTAATGCTTTTTTTCTTCTTTAATTTTATGTAATTTGCAAGTATTGGTGGAACCATTGTGCTGGATGCTGTACAAACATTTGAGAACACGCATTCACTGTCCTTAGGAGCTTATGCTTGCTTGTTGCATTTTTGTTTCAAGTTTGTTACACTCTAATAATAGCAAAGGGGTAGGAAAGACATGGGTGGTAGCGATAAGACCAGATAGCTACATAGGTTAGGTATCTGCACAGCCTTATGGTTCCAGATAACTCATATTTCTCTTTAGAGAAAGAAGACCCTTACCAGTTCCTTGTTAGATTTTCTAGGTTATCTCAGTATTTATAAAGTATAACTCTTCCGCTGATGTTAACAGCACATTTTGCAGCTCAAACTCTACATGAGGATGTTTATATCCAGTAAAGCTCTTCTGTTTAGGTTCCTAAATAAGTTGGGCCTGGCTTTCAAAAGCCCTGAGGACACTTGACTCCTGTTGGCTTCAATAGGAGCAGGGTGTGCGCAGCGTTTTTAAAATAAGGCTCAATTTATTTAGGAGCCTAACTTATAGGCATCTGCTGTGTGAAAATTTTGACCGTGTCAAATTTTAAATTCTGATTCCTTATGCAATATTCTCCAGTCCTCTCTTTTTCTCCATCTTCTCTTCTGTACCTTAACATGCTTTTTCACCTCTTTTGCCATATGTAGGGCTTGAAAATTAGATCAGTGGTTTAAACCTGCTAGGCACAGATTAGTATTAAAGGTGTTAAAGATCAATGCCCAGGTGAGATACCATCTGCACCTCCAACTTTTGGGAAAGGGAAGGTCCTGCTAGGATGATGTCCCTGGATCTTTTGGCTTTCTTTTTAGTCAGTCAATGACCAGTAAACTTGGAGATGTTTTCTCTGGGTGCTTGAATAGAGGAGGAATAGGTGTATCTATCTCTTCTTGAGCCTCTTAGCTGCTATGCAGTTTGGTGGAGATTCTTCTGTCTGATTGATGTGAAGTGTGTGTTTGTAATACTCTCTCTCCCTAAACTGTATTCTTGACTCCCTTCTTTCTGTGAATAGCTCTATTTCTTTTGCTATTCATGGACTTCCCAGCCAGCAGCAGAATGAAACTGGTGTGACTCTTCACTACTGCAGTGAAGATTTGGTGTTTGAAGTCCAGTTTGTTGTGGACAAATATCTTTCCAGTGGGTGCTCATGTTGGCAGTTGAAGGGCAAGGAGAGAGTGGAGAATGCCACTTGCCTTGAGTGAGTAGGTAGCTGTCCTAAGTAGTTTCTCTTTGGTCCATGGTGTTCCCCATAGCAGCAAAGAAAACAAACGAGTGTCTTCACTCTATCCATACCCTCTTTGTAAAACAAAACAAAGTAGTCTTTTGAATGTGCACTTTTCCAATAAAAGTTATTACCTCACCAACTTTGTCTCACTTTTCCTTTAGCATTTTACAATGTTAGCATACATTTTACTTTTTAGGTCCCTTTGAAACCAGGCAGAAGTCTTATGGATTGGATTCGACTAACTAAAAGTGGAAAAGACTTAACTGGACTGAAAGGACGATTAATTGAAGTGACTGAAGAAGAGCTTGCAAAACACAGTAAAAAAGATGATTGCTGGATATGTATAAGAGGTGGGTTATTCATACAAAAAATACATATAAACAGTGTGACAGTATGTGTGTAATTTCTTCTCATTCATAAGGTGGTAGTTTGGACATTGTTTTACAACTTAGGCCAAATCCACTTTTGGCATAAGTGGATATAGTTCTGTTTAAGTTAAAAGTTGAATTGTTTAAGCCAGGAGTGAAATCTGATTTTCAGTGCACAAATTACAGGGATACCCATTTACCTTATTTCCTCTTCTGCCCACTAACACCATTATAGATTTTTCCCCTTTTTAAGACATTAAAAAGGGGCCTTCAAAACAAGAACTGCAGCCAGGGTAAATTCCCACGTTGTCAACTGTGACTTGCAAATTGGGAACCCTGGAAGTTGTTTCTTACGGAGCTAATGCATGTTGTGTAGCTGAGCTTCTTGGAAGAGGTGTGCAGCTTGAACAGTAGAATCAGAATGCTTTGTGCTTATGAAACTATAAAGCCTCCCTGGCTCTTGACGGGGTGTGTTCAGGTACTCCCTTGCTATAACTTTTTAGTGAGATTTGGTGTGTGCTTGTTTTCAACTCAGCCATTGTGTTGAGGTGAGACCATGTCCCTTCCAAGGTCAGTCTATGCTAGCTAGTCCCTGTTGGAGTGTTTGTCACTATACTTTTGCATACCCCACTTGGTGGGTGTTCCATATGGAAAACTTTTTCTCCACTCTCGCTTCCCTCTAAAGCACGCACAGAGCTGAGCATATTTTAGACCGGTCATATATTTGTATATTAAAATGACAGAATGCAGTTTCTTAAATGGGATCAAACTAAAACCAATATGAAACAGCAAGATCAATATAAAAAAGTTGGCAAAAGTATGAAAGTCAAAATGCTGACATGCAGACTATCTTTACCCTGTCAGAGTTCAAAAAACACCAACAGATGAAGGAGCATTAGTAATTTTATTATTTATTTATTAATTTATTAATTAATATTATTGTCTTAGAATATCATGTAAGTTTAAAAAAAATTAAAGGGAGAAGTAAGCATGTGTGTAAGCACATTCGTATCCTTAGGTCTTCACTTTAATAATGCAAATTACAGTTGTTTACATTTAGCTGTAGCAGATGTCTGTGGCAACGATTTTTTTTTTTAAATGACTTCTACTGAATCTGAGATCAAACATTCCAGTAAAAGCACCCCATCTTTCTTTGTAGTAATTAAAATAAATGTATTGTGAAAACCAAAGCTCTTGGTATAAGCAGTGTTCTTCTGGATATTTGGTTGCTCGTATGCAGCTCAGTGGTTAGCTGAGAATAACATATTGAGCATGTAGCTGTTTGTATTTCTTTTCCTAACCATTTTTCTCCAAAAATGGCAAAGCATATGTTTGCAGACAGTTTATGAAGATTGAGGTCTATAAAGAATGACTAAACTCATCTAACATAAGTATGATCTGGGGCAGCAGAGCCTTCATAGAAATAGAAATGGGCTAGGAGAGGTTGGAATTGTCCTGGGGTAAAGCACTACTTCCTTGAGAAGAGGAGAAAAAGTGCTTTGTCACAATATCGACTTTTTTGACTCTTTAAGGAGTAGCTTTGATATACTCTGAATGGAGTTTATGCCATTCAGAAGTTTACTGCCACATGCTTGATCTTGGACATACTTGCAAAAGTATAGTCAAAAGAGAGCTTGACTACCACGGTATCTTTTGCATCTCAATCTTCTTCCAGAAGATCCCCTTCCTGTAGTCAATCCAAAACACAACTGCAAAATCTTTCTTTCCTGCTGTTCTGACAGTCTCTCCCCATTCTGGCTTCCCTTCTCCCAAAACATTCTTTAAGGTTCTCATTTTTACAGAACTCAATCACACTGCTTCTGCATACACCTCTGCCTTTATTTCCTCCTACAATCCCACCCATTCTTTATGCTCTAAGGCTTTTTTTTAACTAAGCATCTCCCTTGGCATTTTTCAGACTCTCTCCTCATCCCCAAGCCTAAATACTCTAAGAAACTTTTAAACACCCTTACTGCTTGAAACACTCAGGCTATATTGTCCTGTTTTGTATCAAATGTACTTTTGATAATAAATTCCTCCAGGAATGGTCTTATTACAGTAGAACTTCAGAGTTACGGACACCTTGGGAATGGAGGTTGTTTGTAACTCTGAAGTGTTCCGTAAATCTGAAGAAGAGGTATGAACTTCGGCCACAGGTGGGGAGGGAGGATGTTGGGGCTGCAGCCGCAGGGTGGGGGGCATCGGGGCTTCTGACCCGCAGGGTGGTGGGGCTCCGGGCTGAGGGATCAGGGTTTCTGCTCCGCGGGAGCACTAGGGCTCAGGACTTCAGACCTGGGGGGAGTGCTGAGGCTTGGGGCTTCAGCCCTGCAGCTCCATTCCCAGTTTCAGCCTCACTGATGATGCTGCAGCTCATGGCTTCAGCCCCACAGGGGGCTGCTGAGGTTCGGGGCTTCAGCCTCCCTGCTCTGTTTCAGCCTTGGGGGGGGCACCAGGGCTCCCCATGGCTCTGCTTCCGGTTTCAGCGGGCGATGCTGGGGCTCAGGGCTTTAGCTACAGGGGGAGCGCTGGGATTGAAACCAGGCCCCCGTGTAGCTAAAGCCCTGAGCCCCAGCGCCCCCCATGGGGCTGAAGCCAGGAACGGAGCTGCGGGGCTGAAGCGCTGAGCCCCAGTGCTCCCCACAGTGCTTCCGAGGGTCAGAAGCCCAAAGGCCTCCCGCTCCCAGTGGCTGAAGCCCTGAGCTTCCGAGGCAGTACATATTTGCTGGGTTGGTGGTTTGGTTTTGTTTGTCTCCACTGCTGCCTGATTGATTACTTCCAGGTCCACGTGGCTAAGGCTGCGATTTAGTGCAGAATCTGGTCGGACAGATATGAGATTGAATGGGGGGGGGGGGTCAGACTGGGGGCTGAGCGGTGGCTTTGTGAGTCTGTCAAACTGAATGTAGCAGCAGCATAAGAATGGCCATACTGGGTCAGACCAAAGGTCCATCCAGCCAGTATCCTGTCTACCGACAGTGGCCAATGCCAGGTGCCCTAGAGGGAGTGAATCTAACAGGTAATGATCAAGTGATCTCTCTCCTGCCATCCATCTCCACCCTCTGACAAACAGAGGCTAGGGACACCATTCCTTACCCATCCTGGCTAATAGCCATTAATGGACTTAACCTCCATGAATTTATCCAGTTCTCTTTTAAACCCTGTTATAGTCCTAGCCTTCCCAACCTCCTCAGGCAAGGAGTTCCACAGGTTGACTGTGTGCTGAGTGAAGAAGAACTTCCTTTTATTTGTTTTAAACCTGCTGCTCATTAATTTCATTTGGTGCCCCCTAGTTTTTATATTATGGGAACAAGTAAATAACTTTTCCTTATTCACTTTCTCCACACCACTCATGGTTTTATTTACCTCTATCATATCTCCTTAGTCTCCTCTTGTTCAAGCTGAAAAGTCCAAGTCTCTTTAATCTCCCCTCATATGGGACCCATTCCAAAACCCGAATCATTTTAGTTGCCCTTTTCTGAACCTTTTCCGATGCCAGTATATCTTTTTTGAGATGAGATGTAAGCAGTATTCAAGATGGGGGCGTACCTTGGATTTATATAAGGGCAATAAGATATTCTCCGTCTTATTATCTATCCCTTTTTTAATGATTCCTAACATCCCGTTTGGTTTTTTGACTGCCGCTGCACACTGCGTGGACGTCTTCAGAGAACTATCCATGATAACTCCAAGATCTTTCTCCTGATTAGTTGTAGCTAAATCAGCCCCGGTCATATTGTATGTATAGTTGGGGTTATTTTTTCCAATGTGCATTCCTTTACATTTATCCACATTAAATTTCATTTGCCATTTTGTTGCCCAATCACTTAGTTTTGTGAGATCTTTTTGAAGTTCTTCACAGTTTGCTTTGGTCATAACTATCTTGAGCAGTTTAGTATCATCTGCAAACTTTACCACCTCACTGTTTACCCCTTTCTCATTTATGAATAAGTTGAATAGTATTGGTCCTAGGACTGGTTAAATAGTAAACTTTTAACCACACAGCTAGTTACCCCTCTCCATTCTGAAAGTTTACCATTTATTCCTACCCTTTGTTCCCTGTCTTTTAACCAGTTCTCAATCCATGAAAGGATCTTCCCTCTCATCCCATGACAACTTAATTTACATGAGAGCTATTGGTGAGGGACCTTGTCAAAGGCTTTCTGGAAATCTAAGTACACTATGTCCACTGGATCCCCCTTGTCCACATGTGTGTTGACCCCCTCAAAGAACTATAATAGATTAGTGAGACATGATCTCCCTTTACAGAAACCATGTTGACTTTTGTGCAACAATTTATGTTCTATGTGTCAGACAAATTTATTCTTTACTATTGTTGCAACTAATCTGCCTGGTACTGAGGTTAGACTTACCGGTCTGTAATTGCCAGGATCACCTCTAGAGCCCTTCTTAAATATTGGTTTCAGAGTAACAGCTGTGTTAGTCTGTATCCGCAAAAAGAACAGAAGTACTTGTGGCACCTTAGAGACTGTTACATTAGCTATCTTCCAGTCATTGGGTACAGTAGCTGATTTGAAGGACAGGTTACAAGCCATAGTTAATAGTTCCGCAATTTCACATTTGAGTTCTTTCAGAACTCTTGGGTGAATGCCATCTGGTCCCTGTGACTTGTTACTGTTAACAATAGCTCACCTTACCTGATTACTCCCGTTACAGTGTGTATGGTAACACCCATTGTTTCATGTTCTCTGTGTATATAAATCTCCCCACTGTATTTTCCACTGAATGCATCCGATGAAGTGAGCTGTAGCTCATGAAAGCTTATGCTCAAATAAATTTGTTAGTCTCTAAGGTGTCACAAGTCCTCCTTTTCTGGTTACTGTTAAGTTTCTCAATTAATTCCAAAACCTCCTCTAGTGACTCTTCAGTCTGTGACAATTCCTCAGATTTGTCACTTACAAAAGATGGCTCAGGTTTGAGAATCTCCCTAACATCCTCAGCTGTGAAGACTGAAGCAAAGAATTCATTTAGTTTCTCTGTGATGACGTTATCGTCTTTAAGTGCTCCTTTTGCATCTAGCTCATAATAATAATGTCCTAATAATCTGGGTTTTCACTGACTAAATGTCCTCCTCATATGCAGTATTCACTACTGCACACTAGATGGTGTAGTTAGCAAATCCAGCAGAAAAATCATCTTTTATAATCTTGCAAATATCAAGGTATATGTTCTGCATTTTCATTGTTCACCCATTTAACTTATATCAGTTTTCTTAATCTTATTGAAGTTACAATTTTATCAAACTATCCACAGGCAGCGTTCTGTTTTTCTATATATATTTTAGGCAAGAAGCATCCACAGTCTGCAGACTTCTGGACATATTGTCACTGAAATTGATAGTAAAAACAAAGCAAAGTATAAAATACTAAACACTGTGAATAGTAATATGGTTGGTACTCGAGGGAGGGAGCTTTTTTCCCCCCTTGACATACACTGATTTGCACACAGCAGAAGAAATGTAATTTAAGTTAGGAACCAGTAATATGGGCATGTATACTTAATACTTCATAATATTTTGCTTTTATATATAGCAACTGTGGGAGAAGTAAAGAAAGAAGCCAGTTTAGAGAGAATCTCTTATTGGTGGGTGGGGAGATATTTTAAAACAGGGGTTCTCAAACTGGGGGTTGGGACCCCTCAGAAGATCACGAGGTTATTACATGGGGGGTCGCGAGCTATCAGCCTCCACCCCAAACCCCGCTTTGCCTCCAGCATTTATAATGGTGTTCTATTTAAAACTCTTTTTTATATATTTATGTGGGGGGGGGGAAGGGGAGGTCTCACACTCAGGTTTGCTATGTGAAACGGGTCACCAGTACAAAAGTTTTTGAGAACCACTGATTTAAAAGAAGAAATCCTTTAAAATGGACAGGATGTCATATTGCTGAGGGCATGAAGAAGGTCAGTTTGTTTTGGTTTTTTTAAGCTTAGAAAAGTTAAATTCTGAGTAAAGGCATCTTCCTAGCATTCTTCTAAGCTAGGCATATTTCTGGCACAGAACAAATTTAGTCACTTTAAAATCAGTCATCTGTTGTATCTTGATTTTAAAATTTAGGCTTTAATCCTGCCAAGACTTGAGCAGTTGACTAACCTTAAACATGAAAGTAGACCCATTGATTTCACTTGGACAACTCATGCTTAAGTCTTTGCAGGACTGGGATTTTAGGCTGCTTGATATTACTTCATTTAATTAAACAAAATAGCTGTTGTATGACATGTAGGGATATGGAATTTTCTAGTCTGCTTCATTTTAACGTTTTTCTCCTTGTTTATTTTTGCATTACTGAGGATTGACGTATAGTGCAGTATTATTTCATAATATTTTTTATGCCAAGATCTCTCTCTGCTGTTTCCCATGACTGAAGAGCATTGAAATACTAACTTATTTGGAGAAAGCAAATTTTAATTTTAAAGTACACATTTTTAATTAGCGAATTCTTTGCTATGATTTATATCTCCATTCTTTGATGCAGGGCTTGTTTATAATGTCACTTCATATATGGAGTATCACCCTGGTGGTGAGGATGAGCTAATGCGAGCGGCAGGAACAGATGGCACAGATCTCTTTGATCAGGTAAGAATACTGTAACACTTTGTTACAAGGTGTTCTGAAAACTGCACATTTTTTGAGTTTCTTAATGCATTCGGTGCATGGGGAGGGGGAAAAAGTTATTAAAACATGTGCAGGACTTAGGTTCCAATACAGTAAAGCCTGACCATTTTTCCATTTCCACTTTGGTGTTTTAGACTATAGAGTTTGAGTATTTCTCATAGCTAAAGCTCTGAAGAACTAATGAAAATTAAAAATCCTTAGTTTCTCAAATCCTTTTGTATCAGGAAACTTGCTATTTATCTGGTTTGTAGATCTGACTAATTGTGTTCCCACTTTTTCCACTGCATTTAACTTCTTGTCCTTGATTTCAAAGCCCTAGTAATCTTCTATCATGTTTTGCCCTATTTCCTCTTCTCCACCCACTGTGTTGGTTTTGATGCACTGTTTGTCCCATTGTCCCACAAAGGTTTCCATGCCTTTTTTTTGTACTGCTCCTTATCATGGAAACTGTCCCAATTCTGGTCTGATAAATCACTGCCTTTTCTTCATTCATAGGACTACTTAAGATTAACTAAAAAGAAAAGGAGTACTTGTGGCACCTTAGAGACTAACCAATTTATTAGAGCATAAGCTTTCGTGAGCTACAGCTCACTTCCTCAGATGCATATCGTGGAAACTGCAGCAGGCTTTATATATACACAGAGAATATGAAACAATACCTCCTCCCACCCCACTGTCCTGCTGGTAATAGCTTATCTAAAGTGATCATCAGGTGGGCCATTTCCAGCACAAATCCAGGTTTTGAGAAATTTTTTTGAGAAAACCTGGATTTGTGCTGGAAATGGCCCACCTGATGATCACTTTAGATAAGCTATTACCAGCAGGACAGTGGGGTGGGAGGAGGTATTGTTTCATATTCTCTGTGTATATATAAAGCCTGCTGCAGTTTCCACGATATGCATCTGAGGAAGTGAGCTGTAGCTCACGAAAGCTTATGCTCTAATAAATTGGTTAGTCTCTAAGGTGCCACAAGTACTCCTTTTCTTTTTGCGAATACAGACTAACATGGCTGTTACTCTGAAACTTAAGATTAACTGCTTCTCTGATGCCCACAACAGTTGAGTTGAATAACCTTGTAATTCAGCTATGATAGTGTATATGTACCTAAACTGTATGATCTTATTGTTCTTCTTCTTTTCTGTTCTTTGTTACTCTTACACATCACCTCTAAACTAGTTTTAGCTCTCTGGGGTGGGGGCAATATTTCCTATTTGTCCTTTAAAATACCTAGCACACTGACTTGGGTCATGTAAACATAATAAAAATTTATAGTAAATAACTATTCAAAGAATCCAAGAGTAACTTTAAAGACTGTTGAATCCAAATACTTGCACAGCATGAAATATAGTGTACAAATTACCGTATCTCCCATTTTCCAAGGGTCCAGGAAAGAAAGATGACCAGTTGTCTTCCAGTACAAAAGACAATGAAGCAAAATGGACATTTAAAAAAATCAAACTCTGATTAAAGGTCCTTAGATATGTACTAATACCTTTGTAGCCCTGATGTTCCTGCCTGTGTTGATGAATGTAGCACAGGGGTGGGCAAACACTTTGGTTTGAGGGCCACATCTGAGTATGGAAATCGTATGGCGGCCCATGAATGCTCATGAAATTGGGGTTGGGGAGTGGGAGGGGGCTCCAACTGGGGGTGCAGGCTCTGGGGTGGGGCTAGGAATGAGGAGTTGAGGGTGTGGGAGGGGGCTCCAGGCTGGGGCAGGGGGTTGGGGGGTGTGTGTGTGTGTGAGGGCTCTGGCTGGGGGTGCGGGCTCTGGGGTGTGGTGGGATAAGGGGCTAGGGGTGCAGAAGGTTGCTCCGGGCTGGGACTGAGGGGTTTGAAGGGTGGGAGGGGGATATGGGCTGGGGCAGGAGGTCAGGGGTTCAGGCTCCGGGCGGCACTTACCTCGAAGTTCCCAGAAGCAGCGGCATGTCCACCCTCCGGCTCCTATGCGGAGGCACGGCCAGGTTCCCAGCCAATGGGAGCTGCAGGGGCAGCACTTGGGGCAGGGGCAGCTTGCGGAGCCCCCTGGCTACCCCTATACATAGGAGCTGGAGTGGGGACATGCCGCTGCTTCTGGGAGCTGCGCAGAGCCAGGACATGCATGGAGCAGGGCAAGCCCCAGACCCCACTCCTCGGCAGGAGCTTGAGTGCAGGATTAAAACATCTGATGGACTGGATGTGGCCCGTGGGCCATAGTTTGGCCGCCATGATGTAACATCTCAAAATTTAACAAGTGTGTTTTGAGTCACCAAAATAAAAACTGACCTTCATTTTCTCACCGTATAGTTTCTCACATGCAGTCAAAATTATAAATATTCTTAAGCGTATGAAAACTACTCTTTTCCTCCATGCAGGTTCATCGTTGGGTTAATTATGAATCCATGTTGAAGGAATGCCTTGTTGGAAGAATGGCACTCAAACCTGTTGCTGCTACTACAGGTATATTTTATAAAATGGAATATTTTAAAATCAAATACATTCAAAATTAGATTATTTGAAAGTCTTGGGACACCTGAAATGCTCGGGTGGTTTGAGAGTTGTCCCTCTGAAGTGAGGGAGAATATTTAGTTACCCATTTCAGACTTTCCCAAAACCATCTGGCTAAAGATGGAGCTATATTATAAACATAAATTTCTATACCTTGTATCCCTCTGTTTAGCTCCAGTTTGTCAGTCACTGGGAAGCAGGCAGTTCAGACAGGTCATCTTCTCTTTTTATCACAAGATGCTACTTTTGATTTCCCCACATCCTGCGCCAGCTCTGCTGGGTTGCTCCCTTTGCATAATCTAGAGCAATTTGTAAAGCATCAACTCATTTTCATGTGGTATTTCCATTAGATAATGTTTAAAACCCAAAGTGTCAATTATGGGATCACACTTCCTAACATGTACTTTGTATTTTATTAAGCAGGTTGAATAAGCTAACTACTCAGGTGGTAATGCACAAGAAAATGTGTTTCCCTACTTGTGCTTTTTTGAGTTAATTCAAGCTTTGAGGCTTGTTTGGTCTTTATATGGAAAAACATATTGGAGATACTACTATTTGTTCTGCTTAAAAAATGCTTGCTTTACAGAAATCCAAAACTGATCATTGCTGGATCACTGGATGAGATAAATAAGTTGTCTTAAAAAGTGCTGGTGTGGATTCACAGAGGCTTCAAAGTCAGTTATATTCCTTTTGCCTTCTAGTAATGATCAAGTGGCTAGTAATAGCCCCCACCCCAAAAAATATTGCTGAGCAGCAGGCACTGTTTTTGAGTAGTAAATATGAGAAAAGTGGTATGGAAACAATGACAGAGTTAATATGTAAAACTGATTTTTTTGGTGACTAATTTTTAAGTGGCATTTAATTTACACTTTAAGCAATGAATCTCTCACTTCTAGCTCCTAGTAAGGAATGCTAACAGGCATTGTAATGAGGATGTGATGAGTCCTTACTAGACCTTACTTAAGTTATATCTGTAGGGCCATATTGTTTAACTGATTGTGCTTTATATCTGCACTTACGGAGGAGAAAGCAGGAGACTGTGTTTCAGTGTTGTATGTAGCTAATTCCACTGTATAATTGTGTACTTAAATGCTGGAATATATGAATGAACCAAAAAAACCCAAAACAAAACCAACTTCCAAGCTAATGGAGTTGAGCTGTGACAGATGAGTTGCTGCCACTTACGTGAATAATCTTTCCAGAAGTACCACTTACATTAATAACCTTTTCAGAAGTACATTGACATAATTAAAAATAAACCAACCTCAGTGGAATCTATTGAATCAATTACAATCTAAACTTCCCTGCAGTGGGAGGGATGCAGCTGGAACTGACAAGAGTTTCAGCCAGTCAGTGGGTGATATACAAACTTTGTTCATCAACTGCATGATAGGTGGCTGTGTTAAACAGCTGTGGCCACTCATCTGTTTGCTCCAGTGCCATTTCTTTCCTGTGTTTGTTTGGCTTTTCTCCTTGCTTACTCCACCATGGCATGCTGAAAGCTTGTCCTTCTTAGCAATATCTGCAACATAGGACTTCACTTTGCAGTGGGCCAGTAGTATGAAAATGACAAACTTGTCTATTTCTTTGAAA
Organism: Lepidochelys kempii; assembly: GCF_965140285.1. Classification (NCBI taxonomy): domain Eukaryota; kingdom Metazoa; phylum Chordata; order Testudines; family Cheloniidae; genus Lepidochelys; species Lepidochelys kempii. The sequence goes on from NC_136382.1 coordinate 66,347,376, forward strand.
GAATAAAATGTTAAATATTTTACTTTAAAATGGATCAAGGTGTATTTGCTGAATGTTTATTGCTACAAGTAAGTAGCATTAACAGATCTGTTTTCCATAATCCACTGCTGTTTTATAATCATATAATATTAGGGTCTCTGAGAAATACCCTTCAGTCAAGGCTATGTTTGACATTTGAAATATGACAATATTCTTTTTTAAAAGTGAATATAAAATAAAAGCTTTTCAGAAGGAGCAATTTCCTTCAGGGGAAAAAAATCATTTAATGTAGAATTCCATAGCAAAAGCTTACTTTGCTGTTCTCAGCAATTAATAAATTAGCAAGAATAACTTAGGCCTTAAAGTATCTGAAAGTTAATATTAAGTTGAGAAAATTATCTTGCCAAAAACCTTTTCATTGTGAAGTGGGTGATATTTTTCTAGTCTGTTTATAGTTCAGTTGTGATCACAGTTTGATGAGTAATGAAAGTCCTGCTAGCCCTTGGCAGCAAAGGGCAAATATTAAAGTCTGTCCTCGTTTTATCCCAGTTTTCTAGACAATGATAAAATAGACAGCTATTGTGTGTATTACACAGTTCTGAAGGGGTGTTAGAGTACTCGAAGATGGGATAATGTTTAGCATATTAACGAAGGTTGCTCTTTAAAATTAAACACTTATGAACAAATACAGGCTAATGGATTGCAGTTATTCACTGAAATTACTTGATGAATTTTCATGAATAATTCTTGCTGTGTAGCTTGTTTGTGAGCAATTCATGAGGTATTTGAAATCTGATCTGCTTGATCACCTTGGTCTGATTTTGTTCTCTGGCAGAACATCCACTAGAATCAGCTTTCTATTAGAAATGCTCTTGGAAAGGGAAATTAAATTTGCTGTCCACGAATAGCATAAACTTTAAAATTTGCTATTTCCACAGACACACCTGTCATTAAACATGTTTGCTAAAATATTGCTGGAAAGCAAGAACACAGGGTGGAGAGTTAACTAGATTTAAAATGTGAACTAAAATTAGCAGAACACTTTTGCAGTATTTATCCAGCTCTTGAAATTGCTATATTAACACTAATTTATTAAATTATACTGTAGAATTAGTAAATTCCTTCACTACTTCTCTCTCTCCCATCTTAAAAAAAAAAAAAAAAAGGAAGTAGTACCTATTTGTAGCATATTCTACATAGCAATACATGTAGTGTATGTAGTGGTTGTAGAAGAAAATATAGTGTGGCATCCAAGAAACTTGGCTTTAGTATTGGACAGAGGTGGGCAAACTATGGCCGGTGGGCCACATCCAGCCCGCGGGGCCATCCTGCCTGGCCCTTGAGTTTCGGGCCAGGAGGCTCGCCCCTGGCCCCTCCCCTCCTGTTCCCCCTCCCCCGCAGCCTCAGCTCACTGCGCCACTGGCGCCATGCTCTGGGCTGCGAGCTCCTGGGGTAGCGCAGCTGCAGAGCTGCGGCCTGACTCGGTGCTCTGTGCTGCGCAGCTGCCTGTCCCGGTGCAACCGTGCCAACAGCCACCAGTAAGGGGACAAGGGGGGGCAGGGTTGGATAGAGGGCAGGGGAGTTCGGGGGATGGTCAGGGGCTGGGGGTTTGGATGGGGGTCGGGGCAGTCAGAGGGCGGGGAATGGGGGGTTGAATGGGAGCAGTGGTCTGGGAGGGGCAGTCAGGAAGGAGAGTGGGGGTTGGATGGGGCGGCAGGGGGCAGTCAGGGGTGGGGGTTCTGGGGGCTGTCAGGGAGAAGGGGTGGTTGGATGGGGCAGGGGTCCCAGGGGCTGTCACGATGGAGAGGGGAGGTTGGATGGGGCAGGCAGTCTGGGGGGCTGTCAGGGGGCGAGAAGCAGGGGGGGTTGGATAGGGGGCGGGGGCTGGTCCATGCCTGGCTGTTTAGGAAGGCACAGCCTCCCCTACCCGGCCCTCCATACAATTTCAGAAACCCGATGCGGCCCTCAGGCCAAAAAGTTTGCCCACTTCAGTCTAGGATCTTCAGATGACATTGTGTGCTGTTTTGATCAGTTTCCTTTTGATGGTGAAAAATGGGTGACAGAGGGTAGAGGGTGAATACTCAGACAATGGCTGAACTAATTTGAAAAAATAAAAAACGACAAGTATATCAAGTATAAAAGACTTTGGAAAATCTTGAGTTCTTTTGAAATGTTTTAGAGCAATAATGAAGAATGGTCCTAGAAGACAAATTGACAGACTGAGAAACAGAAACATGAATTCCAAACAGCAGTATACTTGTTTTAAAATTGAGCAGTCTGTCTGATATATTTTTTCAAAGAAGCTAACAAATTACCTGATTAAGCCAATTGTATTACCTGTGCTTAGCTACTGTCATGATCAATAGTCGGTATTTCATTTTTCTGAAAAACCAACTAATGATGCTACTACATAGACTCTTTGGGGATAGTTTTAATACATTGAATATATTAAAAATGGGACTATCAAATACACTTGCCAGTCATCAGCCTGACCCATTTTTATGTTGTATCTCCTTCCCCACTCCCTTTTCAGTTATTTTTCTTTAGACTGTGAACTCTTCAAGACAGACTATCTTACTATATGATTTTACAGTGCCTAACATTCCTTAACTATTACAATATAATTAACATCACCCTTATCGTTGAATCAGTACTGGAATTCTAGGGCCAAATTTGTTTTCCAAATGTAAAGATCACACTTTCTACAGATGACTACATATACTGTTTTTATAAAAGATGGACTGTCTGTCATGATTCAGCAAATATTTGACCAGAACCTACCTGGACCATTTTGTTTTGTATCCTTCACTTGTAAAGCCATTACATTTTTAATATGTCTCTCAAAAAGAAAAGGAGTACTAGTGGCCTCAGTGTATTTTCAACTGAATGCATCTGATGAAGTGAGCTGTAGCTCACGAAAGCTCCTGCTCAAATAAATTGGTTAGTCTCTAAGGTGGCACTAGTACTCCTTTTCTCTTTGCAAATACAGACTAACACGGCTGCTACTCTGAAACCTGTTAATATGTCTCTGTAGCTGTCATGTAGTGAAAATGTAAATGAATAGGGAAAACAGTTGTCTAAGTTTAGCTCACCTAATATTTTTAGGTGAAAAGAGCATTTTTCTACTTGTGCTCAGCAGTGAAATGCTTGTCTTCTAGCTTGTGATGTTGGAATCATATTTCACACTTAAAAAGATTTAGAATAAGGACTGTAAATTTGAATGTTTAATCCAAATACGTATCTTTATTATAGGCAGCACTATCAACCTGTACTTAACTTGTCTGACACTTTCCATTATAAGATAGTGTTTTCAGTTGTCTATAACTTTGTCAATCTCTAACTGTTTGGGCTAAAACTTTCAATGCTAGGTGTTTGACTCACACTTACATTTTTGAAAGTTTCAGCACAGTTGTTTCTGAGAATTAGAGGAAAAAATACATTGTCTCACGTGATAAAAATAAGTTTTTGCAACTATTTTGTTGAGAAGCTCTAGTGCTGCCATGCTGTGGATCAAGGACTTGAAATTTGGCAGGGGAGTCACTCTTGTGGCAGGGATGTGCCTTTTGCTTTTCCCATGGAAAAACTGCATGTATGTCCAAGTTAAAGCCTCAAAAAAAATTTGATTCCGTGCATGTTTAGTAGAGCCTTGTTAGTTTGGCAGCAAAATTCTCTGAAGATTCCATCTGTGCTAAATATGCTCCATCCCAGGGCTTTCCCTGCAATTGCCTATGCAACCATAATTCAGTCCCTTTGTGTATCTGCATTATATAAAGTCTTTAAATACACGATCACATATTTTTTTCCATGGGATCTGTCTCAATCAGTACACTGGCAACCTTAATTCTGATATTTTCTAACTTTTGAGGGATTGACTGTGAAACCTTAATTTTCTTCTAAACATAGTGTTTTGCATGCAATATATAAAATAGCATCATTTCATTTTGGCTGTTTTATTTCTTGATCTTTGAGAAATGTCATTCTGGTTAATCTGTTTGAATACTGTGTTGTAACTTGATTCTTGACGCTTATTTACTTTTCCATGACCAGAGCTTTTTTTAGTCAAACATATTTGAGTACTGTGTCTTAACCATAGTAGCTGTCTAGTATTTTAGTCATTGTTGGCTTTCTTGCGTCCTTGCAGAGACTTGCTGCACTCTACCTGAAGAGAAGAAACTCTTAAATGGTAAGTTTTCAGATGGTAAGAATTTGAAGCTTAAACTAAGGAATAGCCAAAGAAGTTAATAGGAGAAGCAACATCTAGTTCAGGGGTTCTCAAATTGGGGGTCGTGACCCTTCAGGGGGTCACAAGGTGGTTACATGGGGGTCGTGAGCTGTCAGCTCCGTGGGGGTGACAGCCCCTAACCCCCATTAAATTAACACCCCAATTTTTAATTTATAAGTGGGGATCACACTCAGAGGCTTGCTTCTGAAAGGGATCACCAATACAAAAAGTTTGAAAACCATTGCTAGCTGGTGAACTCTGCATTATACATTTCAATCTATGGTGTTGCTGCGGTAGAGACAACTGTGAGAATTACAGTTCACAAAATCCTACGTAGGATTTGTGAATTTAGCACTGAAAGATGTTTCACCCTAGAGAAATCTACTTTTGGGTTCTAAAATTCTGAGTACAGCTATAAAAATACAGTCCTGAACTCATCTTCGATGTCTCAATTTATCTGCTCCTGCCCGCTTTGCTGCTTTAGTGATGCTCTGTCCTCCTGTTTGTCATCTCTTATCTGCATATTGTCTTACAATATTCCAGAATAGTTCAGAGTGATGAGTTTGGTAAGGCAAATGGAACAGGCAATATGCATTCTGTTGTAATTAGTTTATTCACAGTCTTTGGAACCTGTTTTATTGAGACACAGAGCAGTTGTCTGGAACATAAGGTTTATCAACAACTCTTGTTACAAAGTGCTGTCAGACTTTTAAGTTGGAAGTGGAAAAAGGGAGTAACCTCAGTTTTAGTAATCATGTGAAAAATGTTCCGTTTTTAACAGTTCATCAGACTTTCTGTCCCATTTTGTTCATTGGAGCATCAGGTTTGGGTACAACTATAGCAGGGGTGCGCAAACTTTTTGGCCCGAGGGCCACATCCGGGTTGCAAAACTTTATGGAGGGCTGGGTAGGGAAGGCTGTGCCTCCCCAAACAGCCTGGACCCTGCCCCCTATACGCCCCTTCCCACTTCCCACCCTCTGACTGCCCCCCTCAGAGCCCCTGACCCATCCAACCCCCCCTGCTCCTTGTCCCCGACCGCCCCTCCCAGGACCCCTGCTCCTAACTGCCCCCTGGGACCCCACCCCCATCCAACCCCCCCACTCACTGTTCCCTGACTGCTCCAATACCTGTCTACACCCCCGCCCCCTGTCAGGCCTCCTGGGACTCCCACCCCCTGTCCCCTGACTGCCCCAACCCCTATCCACACCCCGCATCCACACCCCCTGCCCCTCACCACCCCCCAGGATCCCACCCCCTATTCAACTCCCCTGTCCTCTGACTGTCCCCTCCGCAGAACCTCCTGTCCCCTGGCTGCCCCTCAGTACCCCCGGCCGCTTATCCAACCCCCCTGCCCCCTTACCATGCCGCTCAGAGCGGCAGGAGCTCGCAGCCACGCCGCTGCCCTGCCCGACAGGACAGCACGGGCAGTGCAGCGCACTGAGGCTGCGGGGGAAAGGGAACAGCAGGAGAGGGGTCGGGGGCTAGCCTCCCCGGCCAGGAGCCGGGCAGGACGGTCCCGCGGGCCATAGTTCGCCCACCTCTGAACTATAGTGATCCAAATTCTCTTCTGCCTGTGCACTACCTTCTGCCAACTGTGAATTGTTGCTTGTTAAAGTCATATCAGACATCTCAAATGACTTCACTAAGGCATTCAGGGGTTCAGCTTCACTAATACACGACATATATTGCAGTACACGGATACATGTGGAAAAGTAGCTTATGCCATGAATAGGCCCGTTGAAGACAATGACATTACAATACTTGTGGCGTAGAATACTAGTCAGTGTTAGCAAATGTGGCGTAGTGGGGTTTGATAGAAGTGGATGAATAATTTAGAGCATGTGAAATGCAGAGTTGTCAAGGAAAATTCTATTTTTAAAATAAGTCTCAACTGTAAGATATTTAACTCTTTTGGATAAAAACTGCGTTCCACAAACATAATTAGAAAGATCAAGATTAACATGGTAATGATTTATTTTTTTAGGTCATCTTCAAAGTTCTATTCTTGCTATAGCTTCATTTGTAATCCAGACAAATTCATTTTTGTTATATATGCATGGAGTTACAGAACCCACAAATATCACACCAGAATTGTTATCTTGTTTGCTGGTGTGTATATATAATTCTCACCACGATATACTTTCTAAATTTAACTGGAGTTTGATTCTTCTCTCTCCCTCCCCCCTCCCCCGCCTAATTTATAGCTTGTTAAGTACAGCGTTTTTAATAATATGGTATCAGTGTTTCCATGAGGGCGTCAGTTGGGAAGCAAGCCTCAGATTTACTGGGTGGTGGCTCTTCTTTTGGAAGAGTGTTCTTTTTTAGCCCCATCTGCTTTGGCAGCTGCTGTACCACCTATGGTATATACAAATTTAGGAGCAGTGCATAAGGATTTGCATTTATTTCGCACATGGTGTTCCCTCCTTGGTTAGTCATAGGTTTGTAAGGCCAGAAGAGACAGTTATGACCTAGTACAGAGGTCGGCAGCCTTTCAGAAGTGGAGTGCCGAGTCTTCATTTTTTCACTCTAATTTAAGGTTTTGCGTGCCAGTAATACATTTTAACGTTTTCATAAGGTCTCTTTCTATAAGTCTTTAATATATAACTAAACTATTGTTGTATGTAAAGTAAATAAGGTTTTTAAAATGTTTAAGAAGTTTGATTTAAAATTAAATTAAAATGCAGAGCCCCCCGGACCAGTGGCCAGGACCCGGGCAGTGTGAGTGCCACTGAAAATCAGCTCGCGTGCCGCCTTTGGTATGCATGCCATAGGTTGCCTACCGCGATCTAGTAGTTTGATCTCCTGCATGACACACACAACTTAATTTCATCCAGCAATTTCTGCATCAAGTCCAAAATATCTGGTTGAACTAGAGAACCTGTTTGATGATGATGATTGATTTAAATGGGAAAATGAATACACTCCCTAGTTACTTATCCTTGTCCATTATGCATAACCATCTCTCGTTAACATGGTTTGTTTTTAATGCATCTGAAACTGATTTTGAAATTTAAAAAAATGGGCACTTCTATCTGGAAGGGATGCATGATAGATCAGAACATGCTCTGTTCAAGGTAATCTTTGTTCTTGTCATGAAAGTGTGTAAGACAGTTCTGGCTATACATCAAGCTAATTTTAGGAAAACATCACATTGGTTACTCAGGAGAGTGGTCTTGCCTGACATAAAATCCTTGCTCTTGTTTTGATAATAACCAGCCATCCACAGCAATAACCATTGCTTCCCAACTCTATTTTAACCCTTCTGCCTAGAGTGTTCCACCAGAAATCCTGCCCTCCACTTGGTGTCATGGACCACATAACATTTCAGGTTGTTCATTTTTCGCCATGCCCACAATGACGCAGTTCAGCTTCTTTTTAGCATCAGTGTTTAGGAAGAAGAATTGAAATCACTTTAACCTATGTTCTCATTTCAGATTGTTGCCTGAATATTATTCTCTCTGTCAGCGATCAGTATTGTTGCTCTCCAAGCAAACTGAATAGTGATTGTTCTCACTATTAGTTTCTCAGACTTTGGTCAAGGTCATTGTGATTAAAAAGTAGAAAAACACTAAAATGAAAGCTGTTTATGAAAGCAGCTAGCTGAATACTACAAAGATCTTGAGCAGGATGCTTAGTGTAAAGCAAGATTTAAAATGCCTGAAAGTTTCTGCTTGTCTTACTGATGTTAAAGCTGAATTAGTGTATGACATTAAGTTACATACCTGAAAGTCACATTTTATTTTATTTTTATTTTTGGAACTCTAAACGTGGGTAAGTTATCTGGGTAACTTGGGTCAGCATTCTAATGCTTTGAAAATTAAAGTAAAATATAAGAGACAGTTAAAGAATATGCTTATACATATAGCTACAATTACATACCACTGGTTTCTTAGACCATATTGCACAAACAGATGCTAATTCCGTGGGAAGCTCATACACCAAAGTTTTTTGTGATGTACCAGTTGCATGAAAATCAAGAATATGTGAAGTGGAAATTTTTGGGGGGTTGGAGTTCATTTCTCGGGGGGCAATTGCTAAAAAGCTTGTGGCTGCCCAATTACCAATGGAAATGCAAACACCAGGTATCGAGGAGCTATAGCTATTGCATGCATTTAATTTTAAAACTTTCTGGATTTCATTCCTACTAGGAATAGATGTTAACACTCTTGGATGCGTGAATATCAATGCAAATGTGTTAATAAATTCTGATGGGTTTTTTTGTAGGCATGCTTCCTAAAAATAAAGTATTGGATACTTCTTCCAAAGATTTAACTCCAAGGTACTGGTCTATATTCTTATAGTACACTTTTTCTACACATTTTGTTAAATAGTGTATACTGTTAGCAAATACAGAGTACTGTCTAATCCATAAAGCTCAAAGTGCTTTATGAAGGTGGGTATGTGTCATTATCACATCTTACAGATAGGGAAACTCATGCTCAATTAACTTTAAATGTTTTACTCGAGGTCCTACAGTGAGTCCGTAGAAATGTGGGAGAATAAAATGTATATTTAGCGACTTTGCACTAGTCTCTGCCCTATGCTGCCTCCTACATAAATATAAAGTTAGTTCTTGATTCAGGATTCCTCCCCATTTGTGTTTTTCTACAGTGCAATAAATATTACTTACTTGAATTTTTCTACATTTGAATAGTATCCAGTATTTATTTTGTTAAAGTATGGAATTTTCTGATATTACATTTTTTAAAGGATAATGGGTAAGGATAATACACTTTGAACTATACCCACCAGTGTATGATGCTGTGGAGGTTCCCTGTGCAGGAGTACTGATGCAGTTCTGCGGCACGAGGGAAGATTGGCTCCATATACGCTAGTGTAGAATGGGAACAGAATACAATGGAATATACAAGAAGTGGCCAGTGAGACTCTGATGACATTGATCTAATTGCTAAAAGCCCAAGGAACAGTGACTGCAGGGGGCTGTTTGCAAGTTGGGGTTGATTCCATTCCCACAACCACTTCATTTTTCTCCTTTTCCTAGTCTACCTCAGGGTTTGTGCAATAAGTTGTGAATCCTATCACTTGGTATGGGGACTGAGGTAAATAGGGAAGAGAAGACAACTCAGACAAACTACAAAAAGAACTAATCTACTTGCAAACACTCTCATTTGCAGTAAGTTTCAGGGCTTTGCTTTCTTGTCCGTTAGTCTAAAAGATGAATACAATAATGTAAGATTAAACTCAAATTCCTGTTGGAACTTAAATAATGTATATCTAATACGTAGACATATTGTATATCAAATACTGAGTCATCCATCCTAGAAAAGGGACAGGATCCATGGAAATGAAAATAGGGGTGAGAGTAGTGATATTTATTCTACATGGCCAAAAGAGTCCTCTTAAATGATTTCTGTTCATCCAAAGAATGAACTGCTCACTTTACTCAAATGTCTTTCATCAATAGCCAGTTTCTTTAAACCAGTCATGTGCAATTGTATACACATTCATACAGTTAGTGCAAAGTTTGTACGCATTCTTGCTTAATCGTACTTTCTAATAATATGCTAACTAGTGATGGATAACTAGAGTTCCCGTTTTTTAATGTTTGAATATCCTTTCTTAAAATAATCAGTTTGAGACTTCTCGTCAGGATATAAAAATATATATTGGTATATTATTTCATAGAAAGGTCTGCTTGGAAATTCTTGACATTTAAATGTATTGTTTGCCCACAAGATTAATTCCTTTTTTTTCCTTATTATTTTACAGCTATGATTGGTTCCAAACAGATCATTTGGTCACTGTTGTCATATATACTAAACAAAAGGTAAATGCATTTTATCAAAATAAAAGAACCATGAAATCTTACTGTGAATATGACCAACTGATTTAATTGGGGATTGGTCCTGCTTTGAGCAGAGGGTTGGACTAGATGACCTTCTGAGGTCCCTTCCAACCCTGATATTCTATGATTCTGTGAACTATGTTCTATGAGTTCTTCAGCCTTGTTCTTATGTTCAAAAAGTATTTGAAATTAAATTGAAATAATTTCCTTTTCTGTATAAGGGGATGAATTCAGAAATGGTGATAGTTGACCATCAAGATGGTAGACTGAGAGTAGACAGCATTCTGAGGGATTATTCCTATCTCTTGCATATTGGTAAGTGCTTTAGTTTTGCTTTGGAAAACATTAAAATTGAATTCTATTGAGAGTTTAATTTTACTCCTCCCCTGTCTCCCCCCCCCCCATCTAGTAGTTAGTGCATTTGTGTATTTTTATATCTTATGCTTCTACATTTCCCATCATCATGTTCCTATTACGCCTCTGGCATTTAGGGCAATGACGAAGTTCCTCCACTCCTGTCTGTTTCTGGCAAGTCTTTCAGTGGTTCCCCAGCTTTGCCCCAGGTTTTTCAGTTCAGTTTCCACCAGCGTGGATTTGATTTAAATCAAATTGATTTAAATCACTAGTCAGGAAGACTCGATTAAACATTGATTTCTACATAAAAGTGCATTCTTGTTGGTTGTTATAACCTTAATACATATTCTTCACAACTCAGAGATAGATGTAGGTTTTATTTTTAGAAGGTACACACTATACATTTTTAAGTGATTGATTTTGAAAACTTTTCTGATTAATTTTACAATTATATCAGAAAACGAATGATTGTTTTCTTATTTCATTTACCAAAGGTAATTGAAGCAGATATTTATGAAGTCATTGGGAGGTGAACTATCTCCAATTCAACAGGTTAATCATTAATATTTGGAGGATTTTCTTGCCATGTTGTATTAGGAGGAGAACATCACCAGACAGACATTTAAATTGTTTTATTTAATTAAAACAATAATGCTATGTATTCTGGATTTTTTTCTTCAAAAGCAACATATAACATTTTAACAAAACAAGCATATGAATTTTTGAATTTAAACATTCAAGTTTTTTAAAATAAGGTTTGATTTTGTTAAAATTGTGTTTAACTAAAATAGTTAAATGAAATATTTAAAAAAAACAAAACAACCAAACTTAAATCGACTATGTCAGCCAGGTCAACATGAGAAACTTGAAATGTTGGCTTCCACAGCTAACTCAGTCGTCTTCACCTTCACTTTCCTGTTTGTTCATAATCTGGAAAAGAAAAACAAGCTTTCCTGCTTTTTCGAGTCCCAAATGATTTCTCAATTTGGAATGAATTAGTCCAAAGGAAGAAAATATTCTTTCTACACCGACAGAAGAACTTACTACTGTTAAAAGTGAGATTATCACTTCAACAGTCTCTGAATCCAAGTGCTTAGGTGATTTCCACCAGTTCACTGGTGTGACTTTCTTTAAAACATCAGCAGCAAACATATATTTCTTGAATGGTTCACCTTTAGTTCTGAAGTTTATTATAGTTGGCATTATGGAGGGATGATTGCTGGATGTCCATGTCATAGCCAACTTCATCAGCAGTTAAGGTTTGACCCTGGTACCAAGTATTGAGAATATTTGCAAGAAAATGAGCTGGGGATAGTGCTTGTCCCATTTGGTTTTTTTAGTGCTTGTAATTTAATTCTGTCATTGCATATTTCTCTTTTTAGGATCTCACTCGGTTCCTTCCAAATTTCAACAGTGTCAGCAATAAAACAGCTATTTCCCTGCATTTTGTTCAAGGCTACAGAAATAGGCTTCAGGGTACTCAGCATGTGTTCAACATGTCTCTTAAGCCCAATGTTGAGAATCCTGGCTGTGACAGTGCCATCCATTTTTTCATGATTTTGTTCCCAAACTGTCATCAGATTAGGCCAGTTCTTGATACAGTGCTCAAAATAGTCCACTACTGAGTTGCATCCCATGTCTTGTGGGAGGGTTAGCTTGGTTCCTCCCACTTTTTTCAGAGCAGCTGCTGCAAAGTGGTTGTTACGGAAATATATTGTAATTTCAACAACATTAGCCTTTATTTCTGGAACACTGAAGTCTTTGGCTAGGAGGTGCGTCAAATGAGCACTGCAACCGTATGTTGTTAGCTTGGGACTCTCTTCTAAATTTGGTTTCATCTTGGATCCATTTGCATCATTGTGACCAAGCTGCGTACCAGACATTTGAATTTTTTTTCAGTTTGTTATAGCTTTTACTGCTACTTCTTGTAAGTATTCTGCTGTGTGTGCATTTCTTGATGTATCAATTGTTTCTGCAAGGAAGCCATTCCCTTCTTCTGTCACACTAGCATATAAAACAAGATCATTGTGGACATTGTTCCACCCATCAAGACTCAGATTAACAATTTCACCCTCTAGACCTTTTGCACACTGCTCAATTTCTCTTTCATACACTTTATCCAGCAATTTGCCTGCAACATCTGCTTTGTTGGATGGACTGTATCCTGGTCTTAATGACTGAACCATGTTAATGAAGTTAGGGTTCTCAATCATAACGAAAGAAGCATTTGTTGCATAAACTAACTGGGCAATTTTTTCATCAATTACCTCTTTTTGTAATCTGCTGGTTCTTATCACAAGCTTATCTATGGAGGTTTCTGGATGATGGAGCTGCTTTTTTTTCTTTTTGCTACAGGAGATATACTGTGGCTATGTGACACACATGATGTGACTGAAACACTACCATTAGCAGATCACTCTGAACGACAGAAAATGACGGTGATCTTGAAGGTGGATAGTCTTCAGAATCCTGCATGTTGAGGATGGATTCTCCTCAACAAAATAAGTCAATTCAGTTATTTAATTGTTATTACCATACTGCTCATTTAGTATTATTCATTGCATTCACTGACACTCAGTACTACTTTAAAGGTGAAATTGTAAAAGGAAGATCTTATTTCAGCTCTTTATTTTGTATCAAAACTGCATCTAAAATGATAGTACCATGGAGTAACAACTATATTTTTTGCTCAAACATGAGAATTCAAGAAGAGTCCAGAAGGCAGATAGGCAGTCCTTAAGAAAGAAGTATGAAATAAAAAAGTTAACCAACCTGAAGACGCTACACATTCCTTTCATCATCTTTGTCAAGGTTCCTCCCCTACTCTGAACTCTAGGGTACAGATGTGGGGACCTGCATGAAAAACCTCCTAAGCTTATCTTTACCAGCTTAGGTCAAAACTTCCCCAAGGTACAAAATATTCCACCCGTTGTCCTTGGATTGGCCGCTACCACCACCAAACTAATACTGGTTACTGGGGAAGAGCTGTTTGGACGCGTCTTTCCCCCCAAAATACTTCCCAAAACCTTGCACCCCACTTCCTGGACAAGGTTTGGTAAAAAGCCTCACCAATTTGCCTAGGTGACTACAGACCCAGACCCTTGGATCTTAAGAACAATGAACAATCCTCCCAACACTTGCACCCCCCCTTTCCTGGGAAATGTTGGATTAAAAAGCCTCACCAATTTGCATAGGTGACCACCGACCCAAACCCTTGGATCTGAGAACAATGAAAAAGCATTCAGTTTTCTTACAAGAAGACTTTTAATAAAAATAGAAGTAAATAGAAATAAAGAAATCCCCCCTGTAAAATCAGGATGGTAGATATCTTACAGGGTAATTAGATTCAAAAACATAGAGAACCCCTCTAGGCAAAACCTTAAGTTGCAAAAAAGATACTCAGACAGAAATAGTTATTCTATTCAGCACAATTCTTTTCTCAGCCATTTAAAGAAATCATAATCTAACACATACCTAGCTAGATTACTTACTAAAAGTTCTAAGACTCCATTCCTGGTCTATCCCTGGCAGAAACCAGCATATAGACAGACACACAGACCCTTTTGTTTCTCTCCCTCCTCCCAGCTTTTGAAAGTATCTTGTCTCCTCATTGGTCATTTTGGTCAGGTGCCAGCGAGGTTACCTTTAGCTTCTTAACCCTTTACAGGTGAGAGGAGCTTTCCCCTGGCCAGGAGGGATTTCAAAGGGGTTTACCCTTCCCTTTATATTTATGACAATCTTCAACGCAGTTTCCTCCTGAGAAGGAACACTTCTCATGATGTTGTTTCATGCGGGCAGCCAGGCCTTGCATTTCTTTGTTGCACTGTTTGCATTTTACATGCATGCCTGTCTTACCCACAGGTAGAGGAACTTCATTAAAATATTCCCCAACGGGGTCTCTTTTACGGCCTGCTGCCATTATACATTTTCTCTTCTAGTGAGAGAATGGTATGATAGATCTCAAATCAGTGATGGTCATTGAATTTTTTGAAACTTTGCACTTCTAGAGAGAGGTAAGGGATTGAGTACAAATTTGCAGAGGGACAATAGGGTTGAGGTCTGTTATTTCTCACCTCTATATGTTTGTTTGTTTATTTTAAAACATTTTTGCTGTTAACAAGCATGTTATCTCTGGAGACAAATCCACAGTTTGAGAACTGCAAAACTAAGCAGTATCTTGTAGTATCATCAGTATCTCTGATGGTATCTTCTAGACTGAGCACTGAGTCCCATTGGGTAGATAGATTATTTAGGTTAATCTTTCTATGCAGAAGACCATAAGATTGGGTCCCTAATCCATGAAGTATTGAAACTCATTTACAAAACTTTTCTTAAACATTACATTCATATATTGTTTCATACTATAGAATTAGAATTTATAATCCCTATTCCATGATGAGATATCTTTGAGCTATAATGTATCTTAATTAAAACTATCTTTAGACAGGGTTTTTCCTCAAAAAATCCGATTTAAATAAATATCAATTCCCCTCCCCCCCCCCCCTTTAAAATCATTGATTTTTATCCAGGCTGGCTTCTACAGCTCTTAGCCATATTGTTTTCAGGCGGTCTCATTTTCGCTTGCCTTCAGGTGTCTATCTTATTGCTACTCTGGTGATGGAATCAGTTTTCATCCGAAGCGCATGACCAATACATCTCCAACGCCTCCTGGAAATGATGGTGCTCAGATCCTCTTGGCTGCACTGTGTCAATAGATCTTGGTTTGAGATTGTTCTGGGCTAAAAGATATATGGAGGATTTTTCTGAGGCAGGTTGTATGGAATGAAGGCTGTATGGACACGTACTTTCTCATTCCCCAGCATTCTGCACTATAAAGTAGTGTTGAAAGTACGTAGCTCTGATAAACTTAAGTTTGGTTTTGGTGTTGTGTTTTGATGATTTCCAGACTGTATTTAAGCTCCTGAAGTTGTTCCTGGCTTTATTGATTTTGTTCTGGATGTCCTGGCTACATTTCCCATACAAGATGTTAATTTATATCATGATACTCCTGGAGTTTAAGTAAATTGTGACATTTGTCACCTTACAAATATTAATTTACAGTGAATACTTACCTTTTTGCCATCTAAAGTTCTTTGTATTGTTCTAAGCTATATGGAATGAGCTGTAATAACAAAAACTTAAAATGCTTTTTTGAATCACTTCACGGTAAGTGAATAATGCTGTGATTGAGTGCATGGATGGGCCGCACTGAGAAGGCCATACTCAGGGCAGACTGCAAGAAATAAGGCAGAAAAGCCCCAGAACTGATGGTTTATTCTAGGTTCATCAAATTAGTAACAAAAGAGTTGTAGTACTACACTAGTTAGCAAGAAGCCAAACACAGTCCCCTTTAGGCATAACAGCCCTTGGCTCCCATCTAGACAACCAAGTCTAATATAGTGAGAGGTTACTGAAAATGCTATTCACTATACTTAGTTCTACCAATCCCAAAGGGTCAGACACTTACCCTCAGGTGAATGTGAATCTCAGATCTTGTCCAAAAATCACGCTGTCAGGCAATCCTTAACTAAATCTAAGATTTATTAAAAGGAAAAAGAAAGAGGAGAGTTATAAATGGTTTAAAAGATCAATATGCATACAAATGAGTGTAAAGTCCTTAGGTCAGTTTCATAGCAGAGATGGTAAGGCTGTTGATTTGTAAAAGTCTCTCTGGAATCAATTCAAAGGGTTATAGTCTAATAGGTAGTTAAGGTGTAGAGTCTATTAAACTTTTTTTCCATGAGAATTCCAGGGTAATCCAAGTCTCCCTGGAGATCTCGGTGCTATGGCTTAGACCTTTCCTGTTAAAGTTTAAGCAGGCCTGAGATGAAAGGATCAGGCCCGAGGTTTCACTTCTATAGCTCTCT
Source organism: Lepidochelys kempii (assembly GCF_965140285.1). Classification (NCBI taxonomy): domain Eukaryota; kingdom Metazoa; phylum Chordata; order Testudines; family Cheloniidae; genus Lepidochelys; species Lepidochelys kempii. Next base: position 66,363,604 of record NC_136382.1, read on the forward strand.
AGCAGGCTGACAAGCCTCCTCACAGCAATCATCACAGCAGGGCCTCCCCCCACCCCATCCCCGAGGAAGAATAGGCAATGCAGCTTGCCTGTGTACCTTTGCTTTGAAGCTAATCTTCTATTTCTTATGCATACACAAGTAAACTAAGTTTCAGAGTAGCAGCCGTGTTAGTCTGTATCCGGAAAAAGAAAAGGAGTACTTGTGGCACCTTAGGGACTAACAAATTTATTTGAGCCTAAGCTTTCGTGAGCTACAGCTCACTTCATTGAATGCATGCTCAAATAAATTTTGTAAGTCTCTAAGGTGCCACAAGTACTCCTTTTCTTTTTACAAGTAAACTAGTTACTCTCATTCTCATAAGGCAATTAGCCAGCCCTCCATTATAACATAGTTTGTTAAACTGAGGGCAATGTAGATAATGTGTTCCTGCAGTATCTCACATCTTTGATCTTAAAGTTAACTGAACTATTCACATACATAATGTAAGGCAATTAAGACATGAAAAGCAATGAGTATGTAGAAGCTAATTTGGCTACGTTTACACTTCTAACAGGATATTGGTAAACAGACAAATACACTTAGCATCTACACTGGATTTCTATTACTATAAATTAACAGGTTAGTGATTGCTAGTCTAGTACATCTCTTTGAAATTCACATACAAGGGAATTGACTGGATACAATAGTAATGCCTCTTAAGTTGTTATGGGTCATACACAGGTTGGCTGGTCTGTCAGCGTCACAGATGCTGATAACTATAGAAGGAGAAGGCAATTTGATTTCCAATTGTATCTAAATAAGAGGATGTGCATTTTCTTCATTTTAGAGCTGAGTTATGCAGTTCAAGAGGACATTACTGGTAAGGTGTTTCCTTCCTTCCTGTTCTCTACCCTATTAATGTCAAAACATGGAAACTTAAGTCTATCTACTTTGTTCTGCTCTTCTCCATCTGGCTAGCACATATTAAACAGATAAATAATACCTTTGCCTATGAATAATGCTTTGACACAGCATGCTATTTTGAACAGTCAAACAAAACTTAATTTTTTCCAGTATTTTTGTATTTGAAGCCACAGGAATTAATGTATCATTTTCAAGGGATTTTGCATGGCACTAATGTCATGCTAACATTAAGAATATAGTTCTTAATAGATCTGTAGAACAGTATTTCAAAAGAAAATATAATTATGTCAGGGAAAATCTTGGTGTGCTGGGAGTGAGCCTCCATATTTTTTCTGCATACATGTATCGTTTATAATAAGGGACTCTCCGTAAAATTAGACCAATATTCAGTAAAGTAGTTGGAGAGTGAACATAGTGTGTATGGATTTTTAAAAAGTGTTCTATATAAGAGTCGTATAGGGCCAGCTGCCTTCCTGAACTGTCCGCTTTCTTGAGTCATCACAATGGATGCTCAAGTTTTAAAGTGAATACATCTAGATGCCTTGGAAATATTTAAGACAGAATTTCAGCATTATTCTGGTCCCCTGAAGCATCTTTAAAATGTGTTTCTTAGTGATTAGAAACATATTCTGCAGTATATTTGCATACAGGACTTTGCATTAGATTGGATTAATCAGTTTTTGAAATTAATCTGCATATTAAAATAGTCATAAAATAGAGGGGCTTGTCACTTATGCACTACAGAAAAAGTGGTACTATTTATCAATAATTGGTAACTCTGAAATCATAAGCATTAACTTTTTGACCAGAAGAGCAAAATGTAGTTACTAAATATACAGTAGATGCTTTATTAGTCATGCATACTAAGCTATTGTTTTTAATAATACACTGAAACATGTCAAGGAAGTCTGGAAGTACATTTCATTTGACATTTTAGTGTAGCAGAGTAATTTTGTATTTTTTTTTGAGAGATTATTAGATACTAGCCCTTGCTGAACTTAAGGACAATGAAACTAAATAAAATAACTTTCTTCAAAATTTCACCAGAATTCTTTTTCTTTTTTTTTTTTTAAGTACACATTGCTGAAAAAGTGGGAAAAGTGGAGATTGTCCTGAAGAAAAAAGATAATATTCCTTGGAGTAAACTGGGACAGCCACTCGAGAGTCATAGTTCATTTATCAAGTGCACAGACAGAGGTAAATAGTCTCATTTGTTATACAGGACAGTGCGTTTCTCTTCTCAACCACATTTGAGGCAAGTACCTTCCAAACATATTTTACCAACTGGTCCAAAACAGGATTCCCAAGGAATGGGGGACAGAAATGTGTTGTCTCCCTTTTGTCTTTTATAGTCATGCCTTCAGCCTAATGTAAAGAGTTTTCTGGTTGAGAGTATTACTCCTAAGGAAATTCTGTGCCAAAAAATAAAAATTATGTGCACAATATTTTAAAATGCTGCCAAATCTGCACATTTTGTTAGTAAATAAATGTGGCTCTAGCATGGCAGAGGGAAGCACAGGTCACTGGCTGCATTGAGGTGGGAGATTACCCTGAGGGTGGGAGCGTCAGGGTAATCTCCCACCTCCCCCGGTACAGGGCCTCTGCAGTGAGGCTGCACCCGACCCTGACACAGCTCCAGAAACATCCTGGGGCCCTGCCCTCTGCGCCAGGTGCACCAGGTGTGGGTGGGCTGGCTCAGCCCGGCAGGATCCAAGTGTGGAGGGGCTTAGAATGGGGGGATCCAGGTGTAGGGTGACAGGTTTCTGTGTGGGGCAGTCTGGGTGCGGGTGACTCAGTAGGAGATCTGGATGCACAAGGGCTCGTTGTGGGGTTCCATGTGCAGGGGCAATGGGACTTCACAGGGGATCCAGGTGAGTGAAGGTGGTTGGGTCTCAGCAGGGGGGGTCTGGGTGTGGGGGGCTCATCAGAGGGGTCCAGGTTTAGTGGGGTAGGGCTTGTCAGGGTGATAGTTCAATGGCCCTACTTAACAGGGGAGCCCCAGGTGCTGCCAAGGGGATGCCGCATACCTGGCTCCCGCTTCCCACCGCAATTCGCCAATCTCCTTTTCTTCCCCATTTCATCCCACTGCCCCATCCCCGCTCTTCACTTCCACATTCCCCTTCCCCTGCCCTATTCCACCCCTCTTCCTGCCCCACCATGGGCACTCACTGTTACACAGAAAACAGGAGGGCTCTCAGCACACACAAGGGGAGCACGACTGGCACTAGGACCCAGGAAGTGGCGTTCAGTTGCAGAGTCAGCAGAGCTGAGATGCAGCCTCCTTCAGCTGGGCAGCTCTGCACTTGTAGAAATGAAGCTGGGGGCGGGGACAGCAGACAGCACATGGGAGAGCCAGCAGGTAGCAGCTTGGACCATTCTGCCAGTGTTGGATCTCATCATAATACCTCTGTTTCATATCTACTTGAGAATACCTAAGTGGACACTGACATCCCAGTAGAATAAGCAATGCAGGGAATATTGCATTTGGGTGATGGATGATCTCTGGGCCTCTTGGTTGTAGTGGTAGTCTGATGGTAACTGTCAGCTAAGGAATGGATTTCTAAATGCCTTCAGCTCCAAACTGTGGTGACTGCAGATACATCTCTTTTGGGATAGTGAGATCATGCGGATAGACGCTGTGCCCAGGGAACTGGGTGTTTTGAGGGTGGGGCTCAAATTGCCTTTTTTTCTTGAAATCCGTCTTGCCAATGCTTAAACTGTTTTGTGGTGTGCTGATTGGCCCATATTGACCCCTCTGCATGCCTCTGTTCAAAAGTTACTTGTTTTGAGATCATCTTGTTTCATTTGGCAGAAAAATGGTGGGTTATCATGAATTAAACAAAGGTAGATTAATCTCTTTGAAGCCTCTTTGCCTCATCATGTGGTGCTTTACTCTTTGATCCTTCCTATCCCAAAATTAAGAGCCCTGGTGTCCTGGAATATTAATGCGGTCTGACAAAGCCAGTGGAAAGCTACTTTTGAGGTATTCAGTATCTCTGAGCTTATGTTTCTTATGTGAAACCTCATTTTCCTGATGGTAGTGAGTTCAGCTTTAGAATCTGTTGACTGTTCCTCCCTGAGATCAGATTTTATAAATACAAGAGATGGTGCTCATAGCAAGAAAACTTGTCTCAATTTTACAAGTGGAGATAGCTCCGATTAACCAAATTATCCGCTACCTGGAATATAACCTGAGTTGTTAACCTTCCTTTTTAATATTTCTGAACAATACATTATTAAAATAAAATGGAATGTTTAAAAAATGAAGAAATATCCTCACAGACCACGGTCATTTTACAGATGACCCTATGAATGAAACCAGGGGAAGGGATAACTATAGGCTGGTTGCAGAGGTCCCAGTCTGAATCAGAACAATTGCAACAATTTTTGAAGACCTATTCCACAGATGTACTGAGACACAAGTGTTTTTGACTCCAGCATGATATATGTAAAGTCACACAAGGCGCAAGTTGTGATAAATGGGGAGGGGAGGGGAATGCATAGCTCCCTTTTATGGACATGCAGCCATCCAGTAGCTATAAAATCCTTCTTGGTAGCTGTTCTCTAATGGCTCTGCCTGGAAAGGGTTAAAAAGTCTCACTGCTATGCATAGGTAAAAGGAAGTGAGTGGGCACCTGGCCAAAAGAGCCAATGGGAAAGCTGATTTCTTTTTTTTCCCCTCTTTCTCATCTCTTCCCTGAAGATGAGGTGAAAGGACTTGGGGGTACCCCACAGAAAGGAATTCCCAAGCCTTCCTGGGCTCTCAAAGGGGTTCTGTGCTTGGGTGGTGGCAGCATCTACCCTTCCAAAGCCAAAGAGAAGCTGTAACCTTGGGAGTTAAATACAAGCCTGGAGTGGCCAGTATTAATTTTTAGAATCCTTGCTGGCCCCCAGCTTCTGCACTCGAAGTGCCAGAGTGGGGAATTAGCCCTGACACAAGTATTCCAGGTAGTTTAAAGAAAAGGAGGACTTGTGGCACCTTAGAGACTAACAAATTTATTTGAGCATAAGCTTTTGTGAGCTACATTAGCTCTTCATTGGATGCATGCCAGGTAGTTTAGTTAATCAGAGCTGTCTGCACTTTAAAATTGTTGTTTTTTTTCTGTGAGGAGTTTTCTGGTTATTTTGTGGCTTAAATTGCATTGATTTGAAAGAAGCGTGCTGTGTCTATGGGATTCCCCCATTTCTAGGGTTGGAAGAAAGGAAAGAGAATCTTGAAAACAATTTTAGGAGTCTCAGAATGAACGCTTCTAAACACCTCTGATATAGTTTGCAGAAAAAACCTTCAAGATCTAACCACCTGACTCTCATAACCCTAAAATTTGAGCCCCTTTTTCTTCCCTTGACTTAATCCTAAATAGCCCTTTCAATCTATCTACATGGTGGTAGTAAGTAGTGTCCCTTACTCTGAAATGCCCTGCTTTTGCTACTACCTCTAAATGAGCAAAGTATGATGTTAAAATAACAATGTGGGAAAGTGGTACTTCCTTACAGTGTAAGGAGTTCTGTTCGCCCTTATGAAGGGTAGTCTCCCTGTCTTTGAGTGTAAAATTATCTGTATGTATGCAAAACCATCTTTCTGAGAGAGAAACAAATTTCCTAGAGAATTGTTGTTTGTACACAAATCTGAATAATCTAGACTTTCAGATTAATTAGTGATCAAGTACATACACAAAGTTTGCTCATTACTGTCTAAGAGGTTCAGTAGTTCTTTGATGGGAAGATGAAGTTTATTCAAGACAGGTTATTCCTAATTGGACAGGCTACAGATATCCTTGATCAGAAGTGTAGTAAAGGAGAATCTCTGAATATGATGTAGCCAGTTATATAAATAATGCATCTTTTGATTTAATGGGGCTATGAAAAAGAAACCTTCTGTACTAATAGAAATCTTCAGGTAAAGAGATGGCTTCTTTGATCAGAAATATGGAGCCAGAGACTTAACCCCTAATTCTGCAAAAACGTACCCATATGCTTAAAGTTCTGCACTGAGGTGGGTTGTCTGATCTGCGAGGCCACTTTGGGGCATACAACCACCTGCCCTCTTTCCACATATAAGTAGAGGAAATGTTTGGGAGGGGAGTGGGCATGGCCCTTGTGCGTCTTTAACTTGCAGTGAAGCCAAGAAGGAAAGGTTCAGGGATCCTCAACTGGCTCCCTTCAGCCATCCCTCTCCATCAAATCTCTGCTTACACTCTTCTCTTTTTGAAAAATTACTTAATTCATATTTAAAACAATGTTTCTTTTCAGATATAACTGTAGGGATAAAAAAAAATCTATGGACAGATTGGGAAACAGTCGTATTGTCTTGAGATATTATATTTCATATTGGATTTTGTTTAAGATTGGCAGATTGCATTTTGATGGCGTTACTGGTGTGTTCCAGTGCAAGGGACCATGTTGCTTCAAATGTTTCCATACTATCATATAACTTGAATGAGAGATCCTGTTTTTGGATGCAAGGTTACTCGGTTAGGTAATGGTCTCTAAACGTTGGTAGTGCGGTTTCCATTTATGCTGTCTCATTTTTTCCCAACTATTGTCTTGTTGTTTTTGTGTTTCCTGTTGATTACATCATGTAGTGAGGAGACATTTTCTGTCATAAAAAATGCTTTGGGTTTAATGGGAGAATTTTTCTAGTGCCATATAAATTCTGACTTACATTTCCATATAATATGTAAGAATTGTCTTGCTTTTGGCTTGTTTCTGTAGCATTTACTTGTTTGAATTTTTAAGCAAGCTTCTGCATGCTTTCAGGGTCTCTATATATAATATATATTTTGTTGATTTAACTGTAGTGGGACTTGAGACTCTTGTTTGCACTTGTCTGGTTTTTTTTCTAGTAGCTACTTACTTGTATGTATATTCATTTTAAATATCTATCTATAAAAAGGGGAACAAGGACAATCCAGGGTATTATAGGCCAGTCAGCTTAACTTCAGCATGTGGAAAGATATGGAGCAAGTAATCAAGCAATCGGTTTGTTTAGCAACCGATTTGTCAAGAAAAAATGTCAAACCAATATAATATCCTTCTTTGTTAGGTAACAAGCCTTGTGGATAGGGGGAAGTAGAAAATGTGATATATTTTAGTGTAGGGCTTTTTGTACTAGCTCACATGACCTTCTCAAACTAGGGAAGTATGTAGCCTAGATGAATTTACTATAAGGTAGGTGCACAATTGGTTGGAAAACCATACTCAGAAAGTGGTTATCGATGGTTCTTTTTTGAGTGATGTCCTTATGGGTGCTCCATTGTAGGTGCGGCAGCACACCCTGTGCCTGGGATTGGAGATCTTCATCAGTAGTGCGCATTGGAACACACGTGCACCTATCCCTTCTTGCTGTGAGGGGGACGTATATACAGCACTGTGCAGTCTGACCACCCCCCAGTTGCTTCTCTACCACCTTTGGTCTGGGACAGAATCCACAGTACAGCCTGCTTCTCCCTTTGCCTCCTTTGATAGTGCCTTACCTGTTAGCTTTAATGTAGTTTAGTACTTTCTTCTTCTTTCCTCTATCTTAAAAAAAAAAAAAAAAGTGTTTTGTTTTCGCTTTGCCTTAATTGTTACTTCACAGTTTAGGTTTTTGTTTCCTCATTTCCTGCCCTTCCGGACCAGGAAGCCTTTTGACCTCATCCATAGACAGGGGACATAGCTACAGGGCCTGTCCGAATATCTCCGGTACTGGAATGAAACAATGGTCTAAAGAGCCTAATTGGGCAGACTTGCAGCCCTTGGCACCGTCTCTTGGCTCTGGAGACCAAGAGAGACCAATTTGGGAGCTATGGCAATGACAAAACTGCTGGCACTGACGTCTCTTTCGGCACTAACCAGGACCTCAGCACCCACAAAGCCATTGGCATTGAGCAAGTCCTCTGCATCAAGAAAGTCCTTTGCACTGAGCAAGACTTCAGCTCCACCTGTTGGCTGCTCAGAAGAATCTCTCTCTCCTTGGGCACTGAGTCATGCACCTTCCTCCTCCCCAGGAATTCAGATACCCTAAAGGCCTACTTGTATCTGACATGCCTGAGTCACCATTGCTCAGACACAACTTCTCCCCACTTCCACCTGCCTCTCCGGACACTTGACATTCTTCCCTTTCTTCTTTGAAGATGGCACCTCCCTTTCCCAGCGATGAGGAGAAGAGGAGTGCTCCATCATGCCCTCTTACTCAAGACAGGCGCAAACAACTTCCTCTGCATGTCCTCACTATTCACAGTCCATACCTGGACCAGAACCCAGGTATGGACCACCATGGATGCAATCCCACATTCCACTCCCTCCACATTGGCCATACTGGGACCCCTGGGCCATGTATAGGGCACAGTTCGGGAAGACTCTCATGGAGCAAAGCTGGAGACCTACACCTTTGCTTTCTCCATCAGTTTCTTGACCACCAGAGACTGAGCCTCCCCCAGTAACAGATGAGGATGAAGAACAGGAAGAGGAAACTCCACCAACACTATTTCTCCTCTTCCCCTGATAACCTTATCATAACTTCACCTTCTGCTGCTGCTGACGACTTCAAACTTCATCCGGATTCTTTTGGAGAAAGTGAAAGATGAGCAACATAAATTACTTGATATCCTGCACACATCTTCCTCATCCAGAATAGCCCTACCTATTAACAAGCCCCCTGCTAAAGTGTTTTGGCAGACCCCAGCATCTATCCCTCCCACCTGAAAACGGGCAGACAAAAAAATATTATGTTCCCGCAAAAGATATGGAATTTCTTCTCTCATCCCACTACAAATTCTTTAGTAGTTAATGTGGTGCAAGAAAAAGGATGCCTATATCAACCTCAATCCACCCATCAGGACAGAGGCCGGAAACTATTAGATTTATTTGGATGCAAGGCTTATTCATCTGCCATTCTCTAATTCTGCATCTCTAATTACGAGGCTCTTATGGCCAAGTACAACTTCCTCAACTACTCTAAGGTAGAGGATCTCTGCCAAGACCTTCCTGATGCCAAGAAAGAACAATTCCAAGCGCTTATATCTGAGGGACACCTTTTGGCCCGTACAGCCTTAAAGTCTCTCTAGACTCTGTGGATACTTCTGCCCATTCCATCGCGACTGCAGTAGTCATGAGGCTGCTGTCCTGGCTGCACCTCTCTGGTCTTTCTAAGGAGGTACAAACTAGTGTGGAGGGACCTACCCTTTGAGGATCCCAAATTGTTCATGGAGCATAAGAGTGATTCACTATACTCCCTTAAAGACTCCTGAGCTACTCTCCGCTCTCTCAGCATTTACACATCCGTTCCAAAGAGACACCTGCAGAAATACCAACTTCCCCCACGATCGCGGCCAGTGGCACTATGACATTCAACGCTGGTGACAAAAGCCCCCTACCAAATGCAGACAGGCAACTCCTCAAGGAGCTACTTATCACGCACCTCTAGCCAAACAACAATTTTGAAGGTGTGGTCAAGATACCTTCTCCTGTTCCAGTCACACCAACCATCTTGACATCTCACCAGTTTGGCAACTGATTGGCTCCTTTCTTTCCATCATGGAGGCTAAATACCTCAGACTGGTGGGTTCTAGAGGTCATCAGGGAAGGATACTTCACCCCTTTCCTATCTATCCTGCCCTGCCACTATTCCTACCTGTCCCTTTTCAGGAACCCATCTCACTACCCCATTCTATGAGAAGAAATAGATCTTCTGCAACAGGGAGTCATAGAACTGGTCCCTTCCTAATATAGAGGGTTTCTAGTCCCATTATTTTCTGATCCAGAAGAAATTGGGTGAGTGCTGACCAATCTTGGACCTTCAAAACCTAAACAAATTAATCAAACTGCAACGCTTCAACATGGTTATTCTGTCTACCATTATTCCAGCATTGGAACAGGGAGACTGGTTCTCGGCCATTGATGCATCCAAGATGCATGTTTCCATATCACAATACATCTGCCCACAGATGTTTTCTTCAGTTCAGCATGAGCACTGACCATAATCAGTACAAAGTACAGCCTTTCGGACTGTCAACGGCCCATTGTGTATTTTCCAAGATCCTTGCAGTAGTTGCTGCCTACCTCCGCACACAGGATGTCCTCATCTTTCCACACTTAGACGACCATCTCCTCAAGTCTCCATTTGCAACAGACGCTCTTCATTCCATCCATTTGACAGTGGACCTTTTCACGAATCTCAGCCTTTGTGTGAACTTGGAGAAATCTATTTTAGTGGTGGTACAATCCCTAGAGTTCATCAGGGCACAGTTAGATGCCATAGAAGCCAGAACCTTTCTTCCAGCTCACAGATTTTCGACCATTGTATATATGGTACGAGCCTGCCCCCAAATCTCTGCCAGGACATATCTCCAGCTACTCAGCCATATGGCAGCGGCCACGTTCATGGTAAAGTACACATGGTTACACATGTGATATCTTCAGGCATGGCTATGCACAGTATACATACCTCACAGACACAGCCTGCACAAATTCTTATCCATGCCAAGGACTCACTACCCTGGTGGACACAGCCCAAGGACATTTGTGTCAGGGTTCCTTTCCTTCAACCCATGCTGATCATGATTCTAATAACTGATGCCTCCTTAATCAGTTGGGGAAGTGCACCTTCACACTCATACAGTGCAGGGCAGATGGTCCTTGACCGAATACACCCTACCCATCAACCTCCTAGAGCTATGAGCGATCGGAATGCCTGCCGACTTTTCTTCCCACTTATTACACATTGCACCATCAGAGTTGGTCCTACTCTTCATGCTTGGCGGCACTGAAATTATGGAACTGGTGTATCCAACACGACATCACGACCTTGGCCACATACCTCCCTGGAAACCAGAACACTGCTGCGGACTCATTGAGCAAGAGATTATCCCACAAGCACGAGTGGGAACTGGATACATGAATCTGTCAGCTCATCTTCAGCTGCTGAGGATTCCCCACTATAGATCTTTTTGCCACACTGCAAAATTCTCGATTTTGCTCGAGAGCAGGACTGGGACATAGATATCTGGGAGATGCATGCCTCCTCTCATGGGATGCGCTACTGCTCTATGCCTTCCCTCCTTTCACCCTTCTGTTTTGAGTACTCCACAAGATGCAGGGGGACCAAGCCTGTGTCATCCTTATAACTCCAACATGGCCATGACAGATCTGGTATACTTACCTCCTTCGCATGATGGCATGCCAACCGAGCTCTCTCCATCAACTCCGTGAGTCCTTTCACAGGATGCAGGTTGCATCCTCCACCCTAATCCATAACTTCTCCACCTGAAACATGGCTCCTCCATGGTTCTGGGATTTGGAAATAACCTGTTTGGAAGCAGATAGACAGATACTCTTGAATAGCAGTTGCAACATGACTAGACGCACTGTACCTCCACCAATGGATTAGATTTCAATGCTGGTGCACCTCCCATCAGGTCGACGCAATAAGCTCTCCACTACCACTTATCCTGGATTATATTTTACACCTTAAACAATCAGGATTATCCACCAGCTCCATTCGTGTGCATTTGGCAGCCATCACAACTTTCCATTGCCACATAGATGCCCACTCCGTTGTCAAACACCCACTCATGAAACATTTCCTGAAGGACTTCCAAAATATTTACTCTCACATACAGGATCCAACCCTGACCTGGGACCCTGGCCTCATCCTACGCTCTCTTACTAGACCTCCATTCAAACCAATGGCAACATGCTCCTACGTTCACTTATAGATGAAAATGGCATTTCTTGTTGCTATCATGTCTGCCCAACAGGTTGGCCAAATTGGTGCCCTTACAGCATATTCTCTGTACACACTTCTTCAGAAAGACAAAGTTATGCTACATCCACATACTAAATTTTTACTCAAGGTACCATCCTCTTTCCATATCAGTCAACCTGTCCACCTTTCCTTGCTTCTTTCCGAAGCATCATGGCAACCAACAGGAGGCAGCACTGCACACCCTGGACGTCAGACGTGTGTTAGCTTTCTACCTGGACAGAAGTAAACCTTTCCAAAAATTGCCACGTTTATTCCCTTCAACGGCCAAAAGATCCAAGGGTGCAGCCATCTCTAAAGCAATGCCTTTCCAAGTGGATCTCATAGTGTATACATCTGTCCTGCCAGTTACACAGTTGACAACCTCCTACTGGAATTAGAGCACATTCCACCTGCTCGCTCTCCACTTTCAATGCTTTTCTCAGTAACATCCCTGCTGCTGACATTTGCAAAATGGCCACAAAAGCATCAGCAGACAGCTTTGCCCGTCACTACGCTATTACTCACAACATGCAGCAGATACTGTCCTAAGACATACTGTCCTATCATCTGCAGTAAATGCTGCTCCAAAGCCCCAGCCTTCCAGTGAGGGGCACTGCTGTCTAGTCACCTAGAGGGGAGCACCCATTGGGATATCATTCGAAGAAGATAAGGTTACTTACCCGGTGCAGTAATTGAGGTTCTTCGAGATTTGTCCCCCTCTGGGTGCTCCACTACCCACCCTCCTCCCTTCTGCTTTGGAACTGAAACATAAGCTCTGCAACAGAGAGAGAACTGGGGGGCGGTTGGATGCTTATATAGTCCTGTTCACGGCTCTAGAGGGGGGAGGTGCAAATGTGTGGTCAGATGGGCACTGCAGATGATCTCTGATCCCAAGCGCACATCTTTGTTTGCCAAACATCGCCTCCAGCCTTAGCTATCGTTTTGCAAAAACATTTTTATTTAAATGGAAGAATAAATAGGTTTCCCTGTGGCTCACCCATCACTGACTAGATAGCTTGAGAATGCAGCAATGGAAAAATAGTTCTTCTTAATTTAAGGAATTGACTTGTTTGCTGTAGATTTTAGCTGACTTTCTGATTGAAATAGTATGGTAATTTATTTTGGTGCAGTTATGGCCTTCTGTATGTAAATCTAGACAAACAGATATGTGGAAATCCAGACACATATGGAAATGTTATACCAATAAAATAAAAACCAGCAGGACCTTATTAAAGGGAATAAGGCAAAATACCACATTTATTGTGAATACAGAAAGAATCATAGTAAGCAGTTATAGCTATAACATTCCATTCAGTTTCATATTTATTCACACATTCATTCATACACACACACAGGTTCTGCAAGGTTATCATAGTTACCATCCTTAAAGTTGCTTATGCCAAGCTGCTAGCTAGGTGGTCTGGACAGGAGGAGGGAGCAGGGCCTTGTCAGATGCTCATCTGATGCTCCTGGAAGTTGGTTTGCAGAATCAGACCCCAAAGTTCTCGCTTTCTAGAGTCCATTTTTATAGGCATTTACTCCTATGCCGGTCTGTGGGAATTGCTTCATCATGCTGCTGCTGAATCAGCAGATGGCACATTCCTGACGGCTCCGTGCTGCCAGATGTTATCTTGTTTTGTGGTTCTCCCATCCTTGAGGCTGTTGGGTGGATTCCAGTCTGCCCTCTAGGGGACCTCTGGTTGTTTCCACTTGACGCCTTCTTTGGCTGATGGACGCTGGATTCTTAGGCTGGCACCTCCCTGATCATTCATTTATTATCCACACCAAGCATCAATCCACATACATCCTCTATCTCTATTTTAATCACAATTGTTAACAAAGTGAGATAAATACAACAAAAGGGCAGGGAGTCTGTGTGCTGTTTCTGTTACAGAATATTGCTTTGAGTCTCTCTCTGTGTGAGTAGTTGTTACAAAGTATCGCTTTGAGTCTGTATGTGTGTGTATTTGTTGTTTCAAAGCAATACTTTGAGAACAGACTCTGTCTTAGGATATCCTAACACAATTAGCAGCTTGCAAGTTTCACACGGAGGGAGAGAAACCGTAAAAACAAGAGGCCAAAAACCAGGAGACCTCTTAATTAGTAATACTCTGGAATTTAAACTATGGGGAATCAAACTCATTTGTGATTTTAATACAGAACTTCTTTAATATGATCCAACATAACAGAAATCTAAACAAGTCTGTGACAAACTCTTCAGATTTGCTGCAGAATTTTTTCTTTATGTGTTGGTAAAACAGAGTGAAGTTAAATAGTTACAGTAATCTAGGAATTATGACAGGTAAACTTCTAAAGGGAACCAATTTACAAAACATTTATTTCAATATTTCCAAGAAAACACACAGTTATACCTCAGGACTGATTGATACAGAGAAACGCTTCAAGAGAAAGCCTTTGAGATTTTAAGACGTTTATTCCACAAGGCTTATTCCTCATTTTTTTTAAAGACCAAGTGCTAGAGAATTTCTTGAGGAATAGTTATTTATAGGTGTTGACAATGCCCTCTCTTTTGTTAGTTTTTGTTCTATGTTGCAATGTAGGTGATATTTGAAGTCAAATGTTGTATGAAAGGTATGTTTCAGCAATCATCTGATACTTTAAAGAGAATCAGTTGAATAATTAATTGATTTTAATCTTAACTGTAGTTAGGCATATCTTTCCAGTAAAGTGTAAACAAAAAACTGAGGGCTATGGTACTGGCATTCTGTTAGAACATATATTTGTAGAATAAAGGCAGCATGTACCCATTGAAATACACTTAGTACAGTGGTAGAACATAGCAACTGTTCTATTCTTCCAGTCATTGAGACGTGATTTTCTTGTAGGTGGTTTTCTGGAAAGTGCATGGTATGGAAATCTACCCATCAGGAGATAGGTTGAGATCATCACAACATATTCATACTGCTGTGCCAGGCGGGAATCGAACTCAGGCCCCAGAGGTGACAGGCAAGCACTTCAATACTATGCTACTGACACCAACTTTATATGAGACTCTTTAAAGAAACACTATTAGGCAAAAATCATACTTAGTAAAATATTTTTGTTACTTAAATTAATCCATATTAAACCATTTAAGTAACTTTTAAACTTTAATGCTTTTTGTTTACTATTTGTACTTCATTTAGTTTGGACAACGAAATTAGATTTTCTGGCTTATTTTCCTGGTTCCCATACATGAGCACAGTGATGCAACTTTTGTGGAAAATGCTGCAAAAAGCATTTAATTCCGTTTTTTTAAAAGTGTGAAACATTATGGCTGATTAATGATGAAGTGAACTGTAGCTCACGAAAACTTACGATCAAATAAATTGGTTAGTCTCTAAGGTGCCACTAGTACTCCTTTTCTTTTTGCGAATACAGACTAACACGGCTACTATGAAACCTGTCATTATGGCCGATCACCATTTCAAAACTGGTGAGTGTAAAGTCACACACACACCCACACCCACACCCCCCCCCCACACACACACGTTGGAAGTTACCATACAAACTGTGAGAGGCTAATTAGTTGAGATGAGCTATTATCAGCAGGAGAGAAAAAAAAACAAACAGACTTCTGTTGTGATAATCAAGATGGCCCATTTAGACAGTTGACAAGAAAGCGTGAGGATACTTAACTTTAGGGAAATAGATTCAATATGTGTAATGATCCAGCCCCTCCCAATTTCTGTTCAAACCCAGGTTAATGCTATCTAGTTTGCATATTAATTCAAGCTCAGCAGTTTGTCCTTGGAGTCTGTCTTTGAAGCTTTTCTGTTGCAAAATTGCCAACCTTAAATCTTTTACTGTGTGGCCGTAGAGGATGAAGTGTTCTCCTACCAGTTTTTGAATGTTATGATTCCTGATGTCAGATTTGTGTCCATTTATTCTTTTGCATAGAGACTGACCGCTATACTTACCTACATGCCTCCAGCTTCCATCAAGGACACGCCACACGATCCATTGTCTACAGCCAAGGTCTAAGATACAACAGCATTTGTTCCAATCCCTCAGACAGAGACAAACACATACAAGATCTCTATCAAGCATTCTTAAAACTACAGTACCCACCTGCTGAAGTGAAAAAACAGATTTGACAGAGCCAGAAGAGTACCCAGAAGTCACCTATTACAGGACAGGCCCAACAAAGAAAATAACAGAACACCACTAGCTGTCACCTTCAGACCCCAACTAAAACCTCTCCAGTGCATCATCAGAGATTTAAAACCTATCCTAAAAAATGATGCCTCACTCTCACAGATCTTGGGAGACAGACCAGTCCTCGTTTACAGACAGCCCCCCAACCAGAAGCAAATACTCACCAGCAACCACACAACAAAAACACTGACCCAGGAACCTATCCTTGCAACAAAGCCCGATGCCAACTCTGTCCACATATTTATTCAAGTGACACCATCATAGGACCTAATCACATTAGCCACGCCATCAGGGGCTCGTTCACCTGCACATCTACCAATGTGAGATATGCCATCATGTGCCAGCAATGCCCCTCTGCCATGTACGTTGGCCAAACCGGACAGTCTCTACACAAAAGAATAAATGGGCACAACATAATATTCAAGGAATCATAACATTCAAAAACCAGTAGGAGAACACTTCAACCTCTGTGGCCACTCAGTAAAAGATTTAAGGGATGGCAATTTTGCAACAGAAAAGCTTCAAAAACAGACTCCAAGGACAAACTGCTGAGCTTGAATTAATATGCAAACTAGATACCATTAACCTGGGTTTGTATAGAGCCTGGGAGTGGCTGGATCATTACACACATTGAATCTATTTCTTTAAGTATCCTCACACCTTCTTGTCAACTGTCTAAATGGGCCATCTTGATTATCACTACAAGTGTTTTTGTTTTTGTTTTCCTCTCCTGCTGATAATAGCTCATCTTAACTAATTAGCCTCTCACAGTTTGTATGGTAACTTCCAACTTCTGTGTGTGTGTGTGTATATATGTGTGTGTGTGTGTATATATACACACACACATATCTTACTATATGTTCCATTCTATGCATCCGATGAAGTGAGCTGTAGCTCCTGAAAGCTTATGCTCTGATAAATTTGTTTAGTCTCTAAGGTGCCACAAGTATTCCTATTCTTTTTGCAGATACAGACTAACATGGCTGCTTCTCTGAAAACTGATACAGGAGTGAATCCATAAAGGATTGAGGGTTGGCAAGGTGGACTTCCCAAAGGGAGAGCAGTGAAAAGTAGTCAATACTGGTGTAAAGAATGGAGTGGAGATGATCATCAATGTAACAGCATTGGTGAGACCGATACTGGAATATTGCTTACAGTTCTGGTGCCCACGTTTTAAGAAGGATTTTTGAAAAATTGCAGATGGCGCAGAAAAGGGCCATAAAAATGATTCCAGGACTAGAGAAAATGCCTTATAGTGAGAGACTTTTAGAGCTCAATCTTTAGTTTAACAAAAGGAAGATTGAGAGGTGAACTGACTAGTGTCCAAGTACCTTCATGGGGAGAAAATACCAGGTAGTAAGAGGGCTCTTTAATGTAGTGGAAAAGGGCATCACAAGAACTAATGGCTGGAAACTGAAGCCAGACACTTTCAAATTAGAAATTAGGCACCCATTTTTAACAGTGAGAATGAATAAGCAGTGGAACAAACTGGCAAGGGAAGTGGGGGATTCTCCATCTTTTAGAGTAGGGGTGGACAAACTTTTTGGCCCGAGGACCACATCTGGGTATGGAAATTGTATGGTGGGCCATGAATGCTCATGAAATTGGGGGTTGGGGTGCAGAAGGGTGTGAGAGCTCCAGCTGGGGATGCGGGCTCTGGAGTGGGGCTGGAGTTGAGGAATTGGGAGGTGCAGGAGGGTTCTCTGGGCTGGGACCGAGGGGTTCGGAGGGCGGGAAGGGAATCCGGGCTGGGGCAGAGGGTTGGGGGCATGGGAGGGAGTCAGGGGGGCAAGCTCTGGGCAGCGCTTACCTGAAGCAGCTCCCAGAAACAGTGGCATGTGCCTCCTCTGGCTCCTATGTGGAGGCGCGGCCAGGCAGTTCTGCGCGCTACTCTGTGTGCAGGCACCACCCCTGCAGATCCCATTGGCTGCGGTTCCCAGTCAATGGAAGCTGTGGTGGTGGCGATTGGGATGGGGGCAGCGTGTGGAGCCCCCTGGCTGCCCCTACATGTCGGAACCGGAGTGGGGACATGCCGCTGCTTCCAGGAGCCATGCAGAGTGGGGCAAGACCCTGACTGTGCTCCCCGGCTGGAGTGCTGGAACAGGGCAAGCCCCAAACCCTGCTTCCTGGATAGCTCCAGGGCTGGATTAAAATGTCTGGAGGACCGGATGTGGCCCCCGGGCCGTAGTTTGCCTACCTCTGTTTTAGAGGTTTTCAAATCAAGACTTGGGCACATTTCTGAAAAATTTTTTTTAGCCAAGCACAAATTACAGTGGTAGATAGCTGGGTGAAGTATAATGATCTGTGTAGTGCAAGAGGTCAGACTAGATGATTGAGGCCTTTTGGCCTTTAAAATTTATTAACACAGACTTGGTGAGAGAGGAAGGTCCAACCACAGTGTAGTCTAGTAGTGCATAGGGTGCTGGATTGGGACTCATGTGACCTGGGTTCTTTTCCTGGCTCTATCACTGACCAGCTGTGTAGTCTTCTGTGCCATCCGTTTTCTGTCTTGTTTTAGATGGTAAGAATTTAGAGTAGAAAGTGTCTCAATATGGTCCAGAGCTCAGTTGAGGTCTTTAGGTGCTACTGTAAAATGAATAATAATCTTGGGATCAAATGCTGGATTTGGACCAAGATCTATGATCAGTTCCTGGTTTTGCCACAGGCTTTGTGTGACCTGGGGCATGAGCCACTGAGGGTATGTCTATGCTGCAATTAGACACTTGTGGCTGGCTTGTGCCAGCTTACTTGGGCTCTCAAGGCTCAAGCTAAGGGGCTGTTTAATTGTGGTGTAGACATTTGGACTCAGTCTGCACCCTGAGCTCTGGGTCCCTCCCACTTCATAGGATCCTCGAACCGAGTCTCCAGTTTGAGCCCAAACATCTACTCTGCAGTTAAACTGCCCCTTAGCCCCAGCCTCATGAGATTGACTCAGCTGGCACAGGCCAGCTGTGGGTGTCAAATTGCAGTGTAGACATACCCTTAGTCTGTTCCTGAGTTCCCAGTTTCAACACTGAAGTAATACTGCTTTACCTCACAGGTCTGTTGTGAGAATAATATCATAAATGTTTGTGAGGAACTAAGATTCTGTGGCAAAAAGAGAGCTATTTAGCTATTTGAATACATGGGGGGAAATGTCTTCAGGTTTTGAAATTGAAGCAGCAGTGTGAGCTTTCAGATAAGATTTAGCAAGCAGGTCATGCTCCCTTCAGATAATTAGGAATTCTGTGGCACAGTACTGTATTTAAAACTTGGCTGAAAACCATGTGATAAATGTAAATTTGTTTGTTCCAGATATTAATCTTTGAGGTTATGTTAACTAATCAGGTAACTAACGCCTGTAAATGAGTGCATTAGAAGTGTTTTGCAGTAAATTCCATGAAAATTAACTGAGAGGAAGTAAATAAATTTGGCCTCTATAATGTCACACTCAAACTATTGCATTTTTGGGATTTATTATCTTAATGCAGAGCTTTCCAGATGCTTCTTATGAAAATCTATGAAATTCTTGGCATATATTGATGTCTTTCAGTGAACATAGTGATTTATTGTGTCTCTAGGAAAATATGGAGGCACTGACTGTATCTCCATAGTTAACATTGTAATGGGGCTTAAATTCGTGTTTTTCTTTATATATAAAGTTAGTGTGGAAACGTCACTTGTGAGTTTTTTTACAACTTGAATTTTTGTGTGTGTTTTAGTTTCTCTTCATATGCTTTTAATAGGAAGTATTCAAAATTGATCTCGTACTGCAATTTGTGGAAGTTTCACTTTTTGTTGTATCGCTAAAACAAAATTGTGTAACTGCACAAAAATTGATAGCTGAATCTTGAGTAGATCCTGATAAAGGACAATTTTTGAAAATGTTTAGCATTACAAGTCACTTTTTGTCATTTTTTCCTAATGATTGAAAATGTATACACAAAGGGTAGCCAATGTATAAAATCTTTTCCATTGTGCACATAAAATCTTGTCCATCAGATAAAATTCTTCTCCATCAGCCGCTACACCTTTCTAGAAGATTTTTATCCTACAAAAGAGTTTATATGCAGTACTGACTAAGAAGGTTTCATGTGCTGGAATATAGCTGCTGCTATCTTGCTGAACCTTGAAATGATTATTTCAGAATATGAAACTCCTTTATTGCCTTTTCAAATAAAATGATGTAGGAATCCTGCTCATACACCCAAAGCATAACATCTGGAGTTTTCTTTTCACTCATCCAAAGCAAGCTCTTATAGGATATATTAGACAGAAACCATGAAAAAATGTTTATGAAAAATATGTTCAATATCTCAAACATTACATTTTTAAGCAGTTTTCTATAGTGATGATCTCCATATTAATTGCTATATGTTAAAGTAACTCAGTGCAATAATATATGCAGCAAAACACCATAGAAAATGATGACATGTTTCAATAACAGTAATATGTAACTAGCAAATTAGACTCTCTAAATTAGCCAAATTACAAACTTTGAAAATTGCAGAGCAAACTGGATGGACAGTATCCTGCACATACGCTTGCAGGTATAATAGTATGGTCAGATGTTCTTGGCTCTTACACATATTTGATGCTCCTTGAAAATAAAGCAATTGGGGACATATGTACAGACACAGCTCAGCTGGAACAGTTTGTTTTAAACGCTTTTACTTTAATCCAATAAAAACGTCCTTTTGCTATAAAACCCCTTTTTCTGTTTAGAAGCTCTTGCTTTTACTACTTTTCCGTGAAATTTTCCGAGACCCAGAAAAGTATAGGCTTTTATCATTAGTGATCTGGATGACCTGTTCTGTAAGGAGGAAAAGTGCTATATACTGTTATGGTAAAGTGCTTAGATTTAATGGCACCAAGAGCTATATGAGGAGTTTTTCAGTGCTTGAAGGTTACATATAATTTTTGCGTGTATTTACTTATTTTTAAATGAAAACTGAACGTAAGTTTTATATCTGTAGAAACCCCATAAAAATATAGTTGTTTTCTGAATACTTTTGCACGTCAGAGCCTAACTTGGATGCTTTACCAGGCATATTAAAAAACAAAAACAAAAAACCTCTCAATCCTTCTCTTTTAGGGCTGTGCTACAGAAGGTGCAAACTGATTTCTAAGACAGAAGTCACCCATGACACCAAACTTTTCTGCTTAATGTTGCCACAGAGTACTCATCTACAGGTTCCTGTTGGGCACCACGTTTACCTCAAACAAATTATTGCAGGTAAGAATAGCTGAATCTATCCACTAACATTACTTAATAAAAGTGCTTTTTTTGGATCATTAGCAGTGTGACAGACATCTTGACAATTTCTTGCAATATCCTTAATGAACTTTATTGAATTAAGGTAAACCTTATTGAGGTTCATTGTATTAAACATGCAGTTGTGTATGTGGTGTTGTGGAATTATATGAATGTAACTTCTCTAGGAGAGTGACTAATGCAGTCTCTGGCAGGTATTAGAAACTTCAAAGGGGTTTTTAGATTAATATGTAGGAAGTGGATTTCCTAGGGGGATACCTGGGGATAAAGGGAATGCAAATGACCCACTTCGAATCCACTCTTTTGAAACTACTGTCTGAGGAGGAAAACTAATTACCTGCCCTGGAAACTCCAGATCAAAGACCCCTGAACTGTATAAAGCAGTAATTCTCAATGTTTTGTATTGGTGACCCCTTTCACACAGCAAGTCTCTGAGTGTGATCCCCCCTTTATAATTTTTATTTTTAATATTTAACACTATTATGAATGCTGGAGCTGAAGCGGGGCTTGGGGGTGGAGTCTGACAGCTCACAACCCCCCACATAAACTTGTGACTCCGTGAGGGATCAGGACTCCCAGTTTGAGAACCCCTGGTATAAAAGGTGGACAAAACTTGTTATGAATGTGCTTATTCTGAGCTGATGCAGTGACGCACCACAAAAATAAACCCCTTGGGTGAGGTTTGGAAGGACTGCTCCAGCCAGAGTCCATGTCAAGGTTGGAGTGATCTCTGATAAGCTTATTAGCATTTGTGTAGGTTCTTTTATTGTTTTTAATGTGCTTTCTTTGTAGTGCTTTTACCTTAAGAATAGAACAGGCTTGCGTAGAAAGAACTGTGAGGTAACTTATAATTGTTGACAGAGAAAGCAAGCTGCCTGTCTCTGCTAGGAATAACACAATGAAGCAGGGAAACTGTGCAGCCTGGAAATGCCCCTTCAGAAGTGTCCCCATCCTAGAAAAGAAATTGGCTGGGGAGCTGGAAGCCTGAGGCAGGGGTGCCCTTGCTGGATGGCTGCGGGAAAACACATATGCAGGTGTCCTGAACTGTGACCAACAGAAATCAAATCCAGTTTTATTAATAAAATAAACCAGCCTGTTAAATACCTGCAAAAAGTCAAGGGAGTCAGTTACTCTGTTCTTTTGTATGAACTCTTACCTTAACCCGTACCATTTAGTTACTGTTTGTCTGTTCCCATTGTCAGATATCCAGCATTCCAGTTAAGTAATCTACAAGTATCTCCATTCTAGAGAGGGTTTGGCATTGAGTGCTTATGTAACTTTCCTGAACTAAGAGGTATACAGTTCTTTTATTTAATGGATGAAAATAAATGACTCCTTTAATTGGAAGAGTTGCAGTAGGGAGCGCAGAACAGCAGCTGCTGGTGGCCCTATGATCTCTGCCCAGCAGCACCCATCTTTCTCACCATGGAGGCATACGTTCATTACTAATGAAAGGTACATATTGGGGGGGTAGACAGCTTCTATCTTCAAGTGCCACTAGCAGCAGCTGTGGGTTATTTCATTCTACCTGTGGGGCAGCTACTTTAAAAAATCAGACCTGAAGGAGAGGTACCAAAGCATCTAATATAGCTGTAACAGCAGCTGAAAGAATATGAGGCTCAGAGCCTGTATCTTTTCCTTTCCCCTTTCAGTGTCTGCTTGCAATAGCAGAATCTGGAAGTCACAGCCTTTTCCCTACTCAAAAGGGGGAAAGGAAGATAAAAAAGCAAAAAGCTCCAAGTGGCCTGTTGGTACTTTGTAGCCAATTAGGCAACCAAAGTAAAGGGGCCAGCCTATTCTTGAAACATCTGATGTCCTGTGCGCCTTATGTTAAAAACTGCACCTGTAATACTGAAGCGAACCATGGGTAAAAGTATCCAAAAAACACAAAACAACTAGTTACAATAGAAAGTAGTTTTTCATTCCAGCCCTAGATGCTTATTCTCAGATTGGCACAAAGATGTGGAAGATGGAGCCCTTAACCCTTTCTGATCATCTTTCAGGGTGTTAAGAGATGGACAAACCTCTTAGATCGAGTGGGTTGTCTGGCAAATGTAAATAAAAAAAGTAAATTTTAAAAAATAGATACAGTCATGCATTGTTTACGAAGTTTGTGAAGCTAACATCACTTATGGGGCTATACTGAGCCTTCATGATGTCAAAGATGGACAATCGGATACATCCTGCAGATCTAATATATGGGCTATCTGGATTCTGAAGCAGGCAAAGGGAAACAGCAGGATTACTTTCATCTGCTATCCATTACAAGGCCTCTTACAAGGATTAAAAAGGATTAAAATCTTGCAAAGTCAAGTGGTGTTAAGTTAGGAAGTGCCAGAATGAATGTTGTGTGCATGGAGTCTTAATTTGACCACCTTGTGTGTCTGCGTTATGACACAGGCCTGGTCTACACTAGAAAATTAGGTCGACATAATGTGTCTCTCAGGAGTGTGAAAAGTCCACACTCTTAAGAGACGTAATTGAGTCAATTTAAGTCCCCATGTAGACAGTGCTAGTATCCCTCCCATCAGCGTAGGTGGTGTCTACACTAAAGCACTGCAGTGTTTTAAGTGTAGACAAGCCCACAGTCTTCACATACTTTTTTTTTTTAACCCAGGATCCATGGTTGATTGAGTGCACAGGGTGGAGTTGCTCTAGGGATGAATCAAGTTTTCAAAGTGAAGACTGTTGTCTGTAATACCACTGTTGCATTTGTTACAGAAGTTGGAATTGTCAGGCAAGAGTTAAAATTTAGCTAACAGCTAAAACAGAAACCGCAGATCAAGCAGAAATGATTCAGTAGCCCAAGGACACTAACAGCTGTAAACACTAGATAAACTTATATGGTCAAATGTCCGCCCAGTAACTCAGCTCTTAGAACAGAACAAACCTTCCCTTCACAGCCCAATGGATATCTGTAAGCACTCATCCCGACCCCTCCCTCCCTCCGCCCCACATCTTTCCCCCGCAAGATAGCCATAAATACTTATTGTAATCAGGACAACTGCTATACGTACCTACTGTTCCTTTTTCTGTCTTTGTTCAAAGTTCTCTTAACTTGTAACAGTGTCTGTCTCTGTATGTACAAATAAATGCAAATAAATTAATTTAAAAAGTATATAACTGGCCACTATGGCACCATATTTTTAAAGCTGTTTTTCAGTCTTCCCTGTACTGTGAATAAACCCCCTTCAGTAGTGTGTGTGCCTGCCTAATTCTTGCGGAGGGGGAATCTTTTTGCCTAACAGAAGACTTGTACTGAATGAGGCAGGGGACTGCAAGAAGAGAAAGGGAAGTTGAATGCCACCCTGGAGACTTGGATTTTATCCCTGCCTCTGCCACAGAGTTGTCATGTGATGCTCAGCAAGTAAAGTACACCTAACTTTTCATAGGTAGTCAATCTATGTGCAAGTAGAGGCTGCATCATAATGCATAAGCATCGGGGCCAAATTAAGGCTGCAAAGACAATGTTCGCTATGGCATTTCCTAACTTTAGTGCTTGACTTTGTTCTCCTTATTAAATCCTTAACTTTGTATTTCCTACTTTTTATGTATTTGTTGGCAGAGAGGAACTTTAAGTAATGTTAATGAAATATTTTGTGAATTTCTTTACATTTTAAGAGAGAATCTTTTATATATGTGCTATTTAAATAATAAAGCACTTACTTGTTTTAGAGCTTCTATTTTGGAGAGTTCATTAATAACAGTTTTTGAGTCCCATAGGGATTTCCAAAAATCTGGGCTTTTGGGGACTTTCATTTCAGTTTATACTGGAAAGAGAGTAATCTTTGTAATATTCCTTAGTTTTCGTGTTGTACTGGTTGTGGTACTTTGGGGGTTCACCCAGACCAGTAAGGGGTTGTCACCACCTACTCTGTAACCTTGGGTGCTTCTGTGCTGTGCAGTTTTGTCTCAGAGCAGTCTGGTTACCGTACAATGACCAGCCTGGTTAATCCTTGTAGCGTGACACCAACAATGCTGACTCTGTCCAATACTATCTCCTTTGCAGTGCTCAGTTCCTCTCACTGTAGCACTCACAAAACTGTATCAAGTTCCCTGTGCCTCTAAAGAGACACTCCACAGCACCAACCGGCTAGTTTGGTTGTGGATTTTAAAACTCTTGAGTTTGAAACACTGTGTGGTGACTATTGTGTGATAAAACAATACATTTTTTTTTAACAAAGACAGCTGTTTAAGTGATACCAAGTAGAAAGAATTGGGATAGAAATGGTTACAAACAAACAACAGTAAAAATGCGTTTCTAAGACTAAAATTTAACAAACTAGAGTCTTTTGTTCAAAGTAGTTTTCTTCCATGATTATTCTTGCAGCATGCCTGGGCAGTTCTTAGCCAGGTTCTAACATAGAGCTCAGAGTGCTAGGTTTCTTTGTCTCTTCAGATGAAGGATGCCAAAATGTTTTTTCTCTCTGCTTATATCTTTAAGGTTTTATCTGTGGTTATGCCTACACTACGCAGCTTTTAGCAACATGGCTGTACAGCCATGCCGCTAAAAGTCACGCCGTGTGTAGCCACTGTTTGAGCAGTCCTGCCAACAAAAAACTTCCATCCCCAACAAGCAGCATTAGTGTTGTCGGCAGGAGAGCGGTCCTGCCGACACAGTGCTAGTCATACTGGCACTTGTCGTTGGCAAAACTTTTGTCTTCTGTGTGTGTGTGTGTGTGTGTGTGTGTGTGTGTTTTTTTAACACCTCTGAATGACAAAAGTTTTGTCTTTCACTTGCCTATGTAGACAAAACCCCAGTTTTCAAAGCCCACAATACAAAAAAAGGGAATTTTTTATCCAATAAACACTGAAAAAACACCAGGAATGGTTACATGTAATAAGGGTTTGTCTACACCAGGGATTGGCAACCTTTGGCACGCAGCCTGTCAGGAAAATCTGCTGGTGGGCCGGGGCAGTTTGTTTACCTGCAGCGTCTGCAGGCTCGGCTGATCGCAGCTCCCACTGGCTGAAGTTCGCCGTTCCAGGCCAATGGGAGCTGCGGGAAGCGGCGTGGGCCAATGGATGTGCTGGCCGACGCTTCCCACAGCTTCCATTGGCCTGGAACGGCGAACCGCAGCCAGTGGGAGCTGCGATCAGGTTGTTGATCCCTGGTCTACACAAAGCACAGGGGTGTGATTTCTAAAGTGCGCTAATGTCTTGCACATTAATTGGTCCACGTAGCCCCTGTTGGTTCACACTGAAGGTTCCCAGGAGCACTTTCTTGTAGTGCTGTGACCCTGAGAGCACCCATATGCCTGAGGACAAGGGGCACCCCAGCATGTAGTAGTTAGTCAGCTGGCCTGACCAACTCATTGTTGTCATAATCTGCATCTCAAAGATGTCATGTAAGCTATCATATGTGAACTGGTAACATGCTGATCATTAGCATCACTGCATGGTGTACGTAGGGGTGATATATGAAAAGTTTTAATATATTTGGCAGACAGAGCTTACATCACCCCACCCTAGACAAAGAAATGTGGTCCATCTGCTTGAATGTGTACTCTCTCCAGTGTAAACTGAGACAAACAATGAAAGCACATTTACATAAAAGTAAACAAAGCAATCAAATGATTGACAGCCACTTAATTATCTCAAGGGGGAGGAGAATGCAAAAATTAACATGGCATCAGCTCCATCATGGACACAGGAAGCTGAGCCTCCAGAAAGTATTCTTTTGGGGTTTACTAGTTAAAACCTAAAATCAGAAGGCCTAAATGGTGGTTGTCTTAAATGTGTGTTTTATTGTCATTGTCATCTTTGAAGTTCTGTATTTCACCACTCAGTGCCATATTGACCAATATATTGCAAGTAATTAAGTTGTTTGCAAACAAAGCATGTTTTTAATGCAATGTCGATGTTACTGCAGCTTCTAAATGACAGACTTTGTAACTGGGTAACTGTTTGAGTAGGGACTTATGTCTATAATTTCCCATTCTCTAAAAAGGTAAATGTTCAAAACCATAACCTCCAATTTGTAAGAAGCATAACTAATAGATGGAAAGGAGCTGTAGTTTTGTTGCTTATTTTCACGTAACCCTTCTTGAGAACAAGTAAGAATTACCATTTGAAAAGGGAAGGAGTACTTGTGGCACCTTAGAGACTAACAAATTTATTTGAGCATAAGCTTTCGTGAGCTACAGCTCACTTCATCGGATGCATGCAGTGGAAAATACAGTGGGGAGATTTATATACACAGAAAACATGAAACAATGGGTGTTACCATACACACTGTAACCAGAGTGATCAAGTAAGGTGAGCTGTTACCAGCGGGGGAGGGGGGAAATCTTTTGTAGTGATAATCAAGGTGGGCCATTTCCAGCAGTTGGCAAGACGTGTGAGGAACAGTGGTGGTGGGGGGGAATAAACATGGGGAAATAGTTTTAACCAGTTGGAGAGCACTTCAGTCTCTTTGGTCATTCGATTACAGACCTAAAAATAGCAATTCTTCAACAAAAAAAGTCAAAAACAGACTCCGAGAAACTGCTGAATTGGAATTAATTTGCTAACTGGATACAATTAACTTAGGCTTGAATAAAGACTGGGAGTGGATATGTCATTACACAAAGAAAAACTATTTCGCCATGTTTATTCTCCTCCTCCTCTTCCTCCTCTCCGCCCCCCTCCCCTTCCTCACAGGTTCTTGTCAACTGCTGGAAATGGCCACCTTGATTATCACTACAAAAGGTTTCCTCCCTCCCCCGCTCTCCCGCTGGTAACAGCTCACCTTACTTGATCACTCTGGTTACAGTGTGTATGGTAACACCCATTGTTTCATGTTCTCTGTGTATATAAATCTCCCCACTGTATTTTCCACGGCATGCATCTGATAAAGTGAGCTGTAGCTCACGAAAGCTTATGCTCAGATAAATTTGTTAGTCTCTAAGGTGCCACAAGTACTCCTTTTCTTTTTGCAAATACAGACTAATGTGGCTGCTACTCTGAAACCTGTTGTTTGAAAAGTAGTGTAATTTACAGTTCAGACTCAGAGTACAGTAGGAGCTTATCTGAACCCACTCTGTTTTGATTACTGTTCTTTGTGGGCCCCTTCTCTGCAGAAATGCTAGTCTTCTGAGGCAAATCAGTCATCAAAGGTAGCCATGACAACCAGGGCAAATAGTGATTCTTCCCAAGTATGCCAATTAACTGGAGTGATTGAGGGGCTGAGTAGCTCTGATGTCACAATGTTACTGCATAGCGGACAGCAGAAGTTCACATTTTGGGGGAAAATCAACATACAAACACAAAATATATATTGGAGATAAAATGTTAGTTAGTGTCTGAAATTTGGTTCAAATTCCCCATTGCATATTTACTAAAAAGGGTTCTGAAAAAGGTGAGACACTGATGTAAAGATTCTGTAAAAGAGAAAATTTTGATGCTTCCTTAACTATGGAAGACCATAATGAAAGGCAAGGTGGCGATAGGAATATTTTAGGTACAGTAATGGGAAGAGAATTACTGAAAACTTTACTTCAGTCACTCCTTGTAATACTGAGTTGCTTAAAAAAATAAAATGCATCATGCCAAAAAAGTGCTTCTATTTTAAACAAGAACAAACACACACGTTTTTTTTCTTCTCTTCAGCATTTAGTTTAGCTTTGTCATTCACTGAGCAGTTTTATGACTGGGGGACCTGTGTCAATGTTGTTGTTTGGAGTGATGAAGAAAGCCTTCCAGTCTCCCCCCCATAATAAATCTTTCATTTAAAGATGAAGGGGAAGTTGATAATTCCCAAATGTATTGCTTTGAAGTAGGAAAAAACCCTCAAATTGCTGTATGTTGATGTCTCCTAGTTCTTGCAACCTCCTAGATTTTACAGAAACAATAAGGAAGTGATGACCATTAAAACAGCATCACAGGGAAATGGATCATTTGTTCCTAGATAAAAAATGAAGTTGATACTTAAGTTAAATGCCAAGAAGCATTGAGATTTTTGCATTCATTGTGAATTAGTCTTTATTTCTTTCTGACTTTATTTCTGCTATGCTAAGTGATTGATTTATTAGAGTTGTCACTGAAGACTGTCTGTTATTCAACTAGTAACTGAGGATTGGCATTATGACTCACTGAGAGAATAAAGTGTGGAGCTGGTGCTCAGGGCTGGGGCAGCACGCGGAACCCTGTGGCCCCTTGCCTGGAAGCCGGACCCACTGCTGGGGTGCAGCCCAGTGTCAGAACAGGTAGGCACTAGCCTGCCTTAGCTGGGCAGCACCGCCAACGGGATTTTTAACAGCCTGGTCGGCTGTGCTGCCCAGAGCAACCCAGTGCCGTACATGCCGTGACCCAGTACTGGGTCGCTACCCGAACTTTGAAAAACGCTGATCTATGCAACAGTTTTGATTGGCTGGTTGAGTGTTTGATTCCTTTTATTCCTCTGATTTTTATAGTTGCACCCTTTTGCCCACTTCCCTCCATTTGGGGACCACCTTGTCCATTTCCGCCAGACTTGGGAGTGGATCACTATGGACTAGTGGATCTTGGAGATCATAACATTGGACTGCACCATCCAGTTTTTGACTCTTTCCCCACCTCTCTTCAGGCCTGCCTTTCACGAACTTCTACTAAAACAGGAGGTGGACTCTCTTCTGAAGCTAGGAGCGATAGAGCCAGTTCCTTCTCCTTACGATGGCAGGGGGTTCTATACAATATACTTCCTAGTACCAAAATAGGACCGAGGTTGGAGGCTGCTCTGAGGTAGCTGAACAAGTTCATGAAGCCTCAAAAGTTCAGGTTGGTGAATCTAGCAGCTATAATTCCTACGCTAGAGGAAGAGGATTGGTTTTCGTTCCTTGACCTACAAGACACTTATTTCCATACAGCCACACACTGATCACACAGCAAATACCTGCGATTCACTGTGGGCCAAGATAATTTCCAGTACAGAGTGTTCCTCTTCAGTTCCAAGGGTGTTCTTGAAGTTTCTAGCCATAGTGGTGGCTTATCTTCATTTTCCCATAGCTCGACGATTCGCTTCTCAAAGACTGCTCTTTCGAGACAGTGTTGTCATCCAATCAGAAGGCTCTTGCTTTTTTCTGAGAGTTGGACCTACAGCTGAACATAAAGAAATCCACGTAAGTACCAATGCAAGGAATTCAGTTTATTGTACTCAGTGACAGCTAGAGCATACCTTCCTTTAGACAAATTTTATGACTGTCAGGACTGGAGGGATGATTCAGGGAAGCTCTCAGACATCAATAAGGAACTATCTTCAACTCCTCATGGCATATGGCAGCATGTACCTTTGTTAACAATCATACAAGGTTACACCTTTGCTGCTTCAAAGATTGGTTGAGAACTGCCTATTCTCTGACCAGGGACGTCTTGGACACCCCCTTACACATAAAGAATTCCCTGAACTTTGAACAAAGCAACTCCACATCTGCAAGGCTGTCCCTTTCCACCTTCCAGACCTGACAGTGACTCTAACAACTGAAATATCCCTGTTAGGTTGTGGAGCCCACCTTGGTACCCTGGTAGTTCGAGGCAGATGGATGGCCCACAAACTAGTCTCCTCATCAACCTGTTGGAGCTCAGGGCAGTCAGAAACGCTTGCCTTCATTTCCTGCCCTTGATCAGGCAAGATCTCCCTCCTTGTGCGTCACAGCTGTAAAATTCTGGAACTGGTGCATAGCCAACCACATCCAAATTTCAGGAGCCTACGTTCCAGGCATCTGGAACACCACTGTAGAGGCCCTCAGCAGACACTTTTTTCCCATGACTATGAATAGGAGCTGGACGTGCAGGTCTTCAAAGACATATTCCAGAGATGGGGATGGCCAGAGATAGATCTTTTCATCATTTCTGAAAACAAGAAGTGTCGTCTTTTCTGTACAAGGGGGCATTTGGGTCATCTCTGCCTGAGGATGCCTCTTTTCTACCTTGGAAGAAGTCTGTTTTGTGTCTTTCCCCTGACACCTCTAATTCTAAGGGTGATAAGATCAGGCAGGTCAAGGCTGGAGTTTTTCTCATAGTACCTACCTGGCTGAGATAAGCTTGGCACCCTTTCCTGATTCAGCTGTGTGTCTAACTGCCAGTCAAGCTCCTGACCTTTCCTCATCCCCTATCTCGGACATGTAGTGTGCTTTACCACAATGTGGCAGCTCTCCATCTCAGAGCATGACTCCTGGATGGTTCTTAGTAATAGTAATGCATCCGATGAAGTGAGCTGTAGCTCACGAAAGCTTATGCTCAAATAAATTTGTTAGTCTCTAAGGTGCCACAAGTACTCCTTTTCTTTTTGCGAATACAGACTAACATGGCTGTTACTCTGAAACCTTAGCAATAGAGGTTTTCTGCTTCATGGAGGTTTAGCACGTGTTCTATTACACAGTAGGAAAACATCAACCTGCGAACTTGCAGAATTTGAAAAGATTTGCTGACTGGTGTCGTCGTCAGTACCTCCTACCTGAATTGGGTCCCCTTTCCCTTATCCTGAATTATGCCCTGGATTTGAAGACGTCCATGTTATCCATCGGATCAGTCAAGGTACACTTGGCTGCCATCCTCCAGTTGAGGGGATGCTCCATTTTTGGTCACCCGGTGTTGTACAGATTTATGAAGGGTCTGAGTAACCTATTTTCCCACTTTAGACACCCACTCCATCCTGGGACCTCAGTCCAGTCCTCAACGAGCTGACGAGACATTTGTTTGAACCAGTGGCTACCTGCTCCCTCCTTCTTTTGTCTATGAAGACTGCCTTCCTAGTTGCTGTCATGTTGGCCTGTAGAGTCAAGGAAATCTGAGCTCAGATGACAGATTCCTCTTTCACCATGTTCTTTGGGTAGAAGGTTTCTTTAGGTCCACATCCTAGGTTTCCATCCACGATTGCGTTGGATTTTCATCTTAACCAGTCTATCCATCTACTGATATTCTTTCCAAAAATCTCACAATTCTCAGCCAGAATCCTACTTTCATACCCTGCATTTTAGAAGGGCCTTAGCCTTCTACTTGAATACAACTAAGTAGTTGAGGAGATTGCCTAGGTTCTTCATATCTTTTGTGCATAGTTGTAAGGGTATTTCTATTCAAAGACTTTCGAGATGGGTATCAAGTTATATCTATATCTGTTACAAGTCTACAGGTGCTCAGCTTGCCCCAGGGGGGTGAGAATGCACTCAAGTGACATCTACTGCATTTTTGAAGAATATCCCAGTTTCTGAGATATGTAGAGCTGCTACCTGGGCCTCAATCCATATGTTTTCAAACGCCCCGCTCCATGCTGTCATTACGCCCCGCTCCATGCTGTCAAATCTGAAGTGGCCCTTGGCTCTGCAGAGCCATCTTCAGTTGTGGATCCTGTTTTGAAGCTCCCTGCTCCTGGGGATTCTGCTCAGAAATCACCTGAAATTGATCACTCATAGGGGTCACCTTTGTCCAGCTTGTCCTTGTCCGTCCCTCCATGAATGCAAGTTGATGCCACACCATTTTCTTTTGTTGCGAGGGAGTTCTTTCCATTTATGGCCATAGAATTTTGTCATGGGATCGGCCCAGCGCATTTTTGGTCTGTCCAGTGATCGCATGTGGTCTCTGGGGATCCAGTCACTAATGCAGATTGTCCACCTATTGTCTTGCCTGCGGACTACATGACCTGCCCATCTTTGCTTTGCGTTGTACATTGCCTGCGCTACATCGGTTACCTTTCTACACCTTCTGATCTCCTCATTCGGTATATGATATCGGAGCGATATCTTACACATTCGCCTTTCCATTGCTCGCTGGGTGACAGGGAATTTTTCTTCCTCTGCTTTCATCATTGACCAGCTTTCTGCTCCATACATCATTGCTGGTAGAACAGTGGAGTTAAACAGTTCTTTCCTTTTCTTCATGGGCAGCTCATCATCTGTTAGAGAAGTCTTTATTTTGTTGAAACTTGCCAACCCTACCTTTCGCCTTCTCCTGCATTCTCCTTCGAATGAGTTGTCTCTGCTCAGCTGCTGACCCAGGTAAATATATTTGTCGACCTCCTCGATTTCTTTTCCGTTTACAGTGATGATTCCTTCTGCACAATGCTCATTCCGCATCCACTTCATCTTCAATGTGTTCACTTCCAACTTGATATCATGCGAAAGTGTTTGCAGTTGCTGGAATTTGTTCTCCAGTTCTGCTGTGTCCTTTGCCAGTAGTACACAATCATCAGCGAAGAGAAGATATGTTAACTGTTCTCCATCAATTCTGATTCCTTCTTCCCAGTTCAATTTCTTGAACAGAAACTCCTGTGCTGCTGCAAACAGCTTTGGTGAGATTGTGTCCCCTTGACTGATTTCTCTGAGATAGTAGTAATAATGCAGGGGACATTGAATAATGTTATCTCTGTCGAGAAATTGTGGTTAATTTGTTCCAGGAGGTCGAAGTACCTCGGGTCATTTCCGATTTCACTGAGTGCGTTGAGCACGGCCTTAATCTCCACAAGTTGAATGCCTTTTTGTAGTCAACAAATTCAATACACAATGGTACTTTATATTCCTAGCATTTTTCAATGAGCTGCCGAACTGAGTGGATGTGATCAATTGTCGAATACCCTGAGCAGAAACCAGCTTGTTCTCTGTTTTCATGCATTTCAAGATCCTTCTTAATCTGATTGAGTATGACACGGATGAAGACTTTACACACTTGTGAGAGGAGTGTGATCAGACAATAGTTGCTCAGTTCTTCTGGATTGCCTTTTTTCATCAATAGTATTGTTTTTGATTTCTTCCATGCACCTCGAACACGCTTTCTGTTGATGTAAAGATGGTGAACTGTTGCACCAATGCTTTGAAGAGAGTATCTTCCCCTGCTTTGAGATACTCTGACCAAACATCGTCCACTCCCAGACTCTTCTCTCTCTCTTTATGTTACGAACTGCGTATTCAGTTTCTTCCCACATAACCTTGGGAACTTCTTCTGTAACCTGCTGCCTTGATGGTGTATGCTGGTGTACAGTGTACTCATAGGGATGCTACTCAAAACGGAGGAAACATTGCCTTGTGCAGTAACTGTAGTTCTTCAAGATGTATGTCCCTACGGATGCTCCACTATTGCCGTCCTTTCCCTCTGCTTTGGTTGTTCCTTGGAGGATTTTCTTACTTAGTAGAGAAAAACTAAGGGAGGTTTGCGAGCACACCCATGTATAGCCTCGGTGTCTGCCATGAGGAGGCATGGGGCATGTGTGAAGGCTGAACAGACAGTGCTAGCTAGAAATCTCCATTCAAGGGCACGAGAGGCAAATGTGCATCTGAGGTGAAGCACCCATAGAGAGAGACATCTCAAAGGGGGTGTGTGTGTGTGGTGCTATGTATTAAGAGAAACTTTCTTTTCAGTGTAAAGTAATTGTTTGAAATAGGTTGGAAAGGCTCTGGGTGGGGATGCGGCTACATTGACACATTTTACCCTGAGTAGTAGGCTTAGTCCTTGAGCTAGCTGGAATTAGTAAATTAGCTGAGACTTGTTATAAATCTGAAATAGCACTTGGCTGCATTTACTTTTCTTTGTTTGTGTTTAATGCTAAAACCTGTTTTATAAAAAAAAAAAAAAAAAACTTGAAAATTTGGAACAGCTGCTGAGAAATTATAGGAGTAGACAGGCTGCTTGATGGATATGATCACATTAAAATCATTTGGTATGAGTTGTCTTTTGTGCTATAAGTTTCATTTTGCCCTTTTCTTCTGTTTGCATAGGAACTGAGATAGTGAAGCCATATACACCTGTATCTTGTTCTTTGAAATCAGATTTCAAAGAACCATCTCACTATGATGGTACACACCTAATTTTAATGATCAAAATTTATCCCAATGGACTTTTCACACCAGAACTTGACCACCTGCAAATTGGTAAGTGTTTTCTTGCACTAAATCATTTATATGTATCATTCCCACTACAGACTGTTCAAATTGGTACCCACTTACATATGTGTGTTTTCTCCTTTGTGCCCTTGTTACATTTAGTATTTGAAACCTTATTCCTTTAGCCATATCCTATCTAGTTTTGTAAGGAACTGTGTGCTGTAAAATATTCACATTGGGGTCTACTCTTCCAGAGTTTTCCCTAAATAATTATAGCTAGCTTATTGTAAAGTTTCTTTCTATGTACATTATTTACAGTTTCTCTGATACTTGGGGAAAAAAACCTAGGTTTATTTTTGTGTGATTGATGTTAGCACAAACCTCAATGCCTACTGCTCCAAGTGCAAGACACACTTTTGACTTTGTCATCACTAATCTAAACCATGGCTGTGTATTTGTACAAAAAACAAAAACAAACCCAAACACCCTACCAAAACATTACATTGCACATCCAGTTTTTCGTTGGTGACAGAATGAGAGAATGAACCATATGTGACAGATTAGTCATGTCAGTGCTGTTCTTGAAAATAATACAGTGATGAGGGCAGCATAAGAGCTTGTATAGAATAGATCATCAGTATTCTGACTTCCACTTCAGTAACATATACTGTTCTGTTTTTGTTATATAGGAGACTATATTTCCGTGAGCAATTCTGAAGGTAGCTTCAAGAAGTCACAAGTTCAAACTTTAGAAGATCTCTTTTTATTGGCAGCAGGCACAGGCTTCACACCAATGGTTAAACTACTGAACTATGTTCTGACTAATGTTTGTAGTCTGAGGTTAGTATACTCCTTATGGCTTAGGCACCAAACCAGATTAATCTTTAATGAGGAAGTAGAGGGTAAATGACTGAAATCAGTTCTACAGGAATAATAGAAAATGGATTAGGAAGTGTTGTACCTTGGTATACTGTAAAGCCTGGTCTGTTTCAGGGAAATTTTTCCCTCATCTGTGAACTTCGGGAGCTCAAGCATAGATGGTGACTGGATGCTGCAGGTGTTTCTCATTGGTAGCAGATGGTATATAACTGTCTCTTGCCTTGTGGAACCTGAAAAATCAGCTTCTTAGTTAACTGGAAGAACATTTGGATAGTACTGCTAGTTAGGTGTGTTGGGGATGCCTTATCCTTAATTCTGAGAAAACAAGGCCTTGTTGGAGGGTAAAGGTGGTTATGGAGGTGCTATCATTCTTTTGCATTCCCTGCTTATTCACTACTGCTCAGCAAGTCCACTGACAGTGAAGCATCTTGGCATTAATTTTGATCTTATCCTTTCCATAGAAGACCATTATTTCATACATAGTATAGCATGCATAGGCTCTTCTCTTAAAAATCCTATGAACTTGCTGAAGGAATCCAGAGTCGCTTATTGTGGTGTTCTCAACAGGGTTTCTATCACCTTGTTCAGAGTGCAGCAACATGTTTTCTCACTGGTTTGAGTGACTGATTATTTTCTGCTTGTCTTCTGGCTTTTATAAGGAATACCTATAAAATGTTGGATTGACTTTAAGTTGGTACCATTGGTATTTAAATTGGTGGTGGGCCATGTGTATTTCAAACAAACTACTTAAACTTGGTTCTGACCACAGTTGGCTCCTTATTACCTGTCCTTCGTATTTCTTGAAACCCCACTTTCTTTTCTAAAAGTTGCAAGAGGAGTGCTTTTAATTTTTATATTTTTTTATTGTGTGGACTGTGAAGGTGGATTTATGATATAAAACCAAATTACATTCATAACTCATTTTTTCCACTGTATTGTGTTCTAAAAATGTCCATGTTAAATTACCCCATCTTTGGTCCCCAGATTTTCTTATGTTCAGACATCTTTCTTTTAATAGTGAAAAATACCTTTAGATCTGACAGTTTAGCTATACAACATACTGTAAAGTATTTGACAATGATACAACTGATGTATGAATTGCCAAAAAAGGCTTTGTAGAATTGTGGCTGTTAGATTGGAAGGAATTTGCAGATTTAATTATTTGATGCTGATTTCTGTGTATGACTGGGTAAGTAAAAAAGACTGACTACTTTTTTAGGAAGAGAGGAGGTGGTAGAAAATCAGAAACTTGCAGTAAAACTAAAAATGCTTTATCTTTCCAAGTGAATATTATCACAGTCTTAAAGGTTGTATTCTAGAAATACACTTCGGACCTCATTAAGAGTCTGGCAACTTCAATTTTTATTTTGTCCTGTGACCCCAGAGTATTTTGCAGTTTGACTACCAGTAAGACCACTACATGCTCCATGGATTATTTTTAGAAATAACATCACTGGAGAATGGTGCCTCTAGGACAGGTTAGCTAGTTTTTTTATATTCTTCCCAGAATTGAATCATAGCATGTTATACCATTTGCAATCACTTAAAAGTACTGAGCTGTAGTGTGGCAGGAGTTAGCATCCCCAGTGCCTTACCAGCAAGGGAGCCCAATAACATTTGTCCCCAACCCCCTTTCTCTACCAGATGCCCTCATTCTCCAGGAGGGTTTTCAGTAATTACTGGCCAAAGTAGCAGATGCTGAAGTGGGACACAGCGTCAACGTGTTTGACAGTGCTTAATTGTTGTAACAAACTTAATTTTTTTCATTTCCAAGGAAATTGAGATCTAAGGTTTTATATTGAACCTAGTTTGTTGTGTGCCAACCACTCAACTAGCATAAAAATTATTTCTAAAATCTCTTTATTGGCCCCTACCTGACTATTTCCCAAAACCCTATATACCATTGAAACTCTCTTTTGAATTGTGTGAATTTCTTGGAACTCTTCCCTTCTCCATTTTTTAACTCCAGTGATGAAGTAGATGTGACACAAGAACTGTTTCCTTTTTTTCCAGAAGCAGAAAATGAACTTGCTTTTGATAGCAGATCGTTCTCGTTATGTTTGGCTTCAGTCAGTATTGGAAAGAGAGGTTTCCCAGAAATGGGAAGTATGCCCTAACTGCAACAGAGAATATGAAATATTGCACAATGCAGCATCTTCAAGGCTGCATATATGCAAAGCAAACAATAAAGATTCCATGACTCTCTTTCTTAAGGGCTTGTCTACATGGGGAAATTAACTGGCATAGCTGTTCTGGAATAACTCCCCCTTTGGACACACTTTTATCCTGGAATAACTCTAGCACTTTAAATTCACACCCTACCCTGTTCTGAAGTAATTTCCCTATGTAGACAAGCCCTAAGAATACCTGTGATAAGGGGGGGAGGGTAGCTTCCTTTTATGAACACCCAGCCAGCCAGTTAGCTATAAAATCCCTCTTGATAGCTGTTCTCTACTTTACCTGTAAAGGGTTAAAAAGTCTGACTGCATGCATACGTAAAAGGAAGTGACTGGGCACATGGCCAAAAGAGCCAGTGGAAAGGCTAGAACTTTTTAAAATTGAAACAAGACTCCCCTTTTGTCTGTCTTATCCTCCAGAGAGAGGAGACGCAGAGCAGGCTGTAGGAAGCTTTAAGCCAGGTATGAAAAATCATACCTAGGAATTGCTTATCTGAAACCTCGGGTATGAAAGTAAATCAGGGAATGTCTAGGAAGACACAATTAGGGTTATTTCTTTTATTTCTTATTGGCTTGTGGACTCCTCTGTGATAACCCTCAAATGCTTTTGTTTTGCTTGTAACCTTTAAGCTGAACCTCGAGAGCTAACTTGATGCTTAATTTTTGTAATTGTTTTTCTTAAGATCTAGTAAAAAGCTTAAATTCCAGATGAATTTTCTTTCTTTTTGTTTTTAATAAAATTTACCTTTTTTAAGAACAGGATTATTTTTTGGTGTCCTAAAAGGTTTGTGCATATGTTGTGTAATTAGCTGGTGGCAGCAGCTGATTTCCTTTGTTTTCTTTCTCAGCTCTTCCCCAGGGGTGTGTGTGAAAGGGCTTGAGGGTACCCCAAAGGAAGAAATTCCGAAGTGCTCCTTCCTGTGATCTCAAAAGTGGTGGGGGGGGGCAGGGGGGGAGTTTGCACTTGTGTGGTGGCAGCATCTTCTCATCCAAAGTCAGAGAGAAGCTGTAATCTTGGGAGTTTAATACAAGCCTGGAGTTGCCAGTATTAATTTTTAGAATCCTTGCGGGCCCCCACCTTCTTCACTCAAAGTGCCAGAGTGGGGAATCAGCCTTGACAGTACCTTTGGCCCAGATTGCCCATTTTCTCCTGTCTTCGTTGTTTTTTTTTTAATGTGCTGCCTGGTGTTAGTTCTACGTAGTAAGGATTAGGATCAAGACTCTGAAGATGCAGTTTCATAGCCATATAAATTGCCACTGAATTGTAGATTGTTTTGAAACTTCCACATAATTGTGCTCCAGAGTGTAAGCGTTCTATTTTTTTAGAAATAGTCTCTAGACCTTAAAAGATAAGTGTATAAATGTGAACCTAATGTAAATACTCATGTCTGCCTGATCTTGCAGGCTACCTAATACAGTAGGACTGAGATAGGTATGAACTGCCTCATTCATGTCAATGGGATGTTAAATCTGGAGTATGATAACTTAAATGTCTACATTAACTCTTTAACTGCAAGCTAATATGATTACTTGTTGTTGTTAGGTAGAAGGAATTCAAACCTGCATCCCTCCATCAGATACAAACTTTTGTCTATGTATGTTTGCATCAGTTTAGTTAAACCTGTTAAGTAAAATGCAATTGCCAAGAACTATGGAATGTGAGCGGATTTAATAATTTATTACCTACATGCTGGTCTAGTAATTTATTTTAGATTTTTTTAGTTTTAAACCTGTTCCTAATTGTTTTATGCTAAATTGAAATAAGCCTGTGGTAGACTGAAGTGTTGACAGAGCCTTTTGTACCGTTTTAACTGAAGTGTCTTAAAATTGCATCTTAATTTAAATGGGTGCAATTCTGCATGTAGGCAAACTCTTAGTCATTCTGCCCCTGCCCCCAAGGAAGGGAAAGAGGAGGTGCAGCCTTCCCAGTGTCAGAAACTTCACCTGCTTCCTGAATACTTATCTTCCCCAAACTAAAATCATCTTTTGCCCTTTTCTGGTTGCCAAAAGCCTCTGCCCCTTACTCAGCTCCCGTCGCCTCCAGCTTTCTCAAATAGCTTTTGTGTTGCAGTTACTTATCAATAGAAAAATCTGTAGTATGTTAAAATTTGAGGGCCAAGTAAAATTTCATGTAAAAATAAATGACGCTTAAAAACACTGTATTGATTAACCTAAACTGGAGTGCTGTGAGAGGAGGCAGTGCAGCATCATATAGGTCTAATCTACCACAAGGACATGGGGAGCCTTGATCAGTGTCGTCGTCTTGTTGCAGCAAGTCACCCAGAAGGTTAGCTGCATTTCAGTGGTAGATGAAGTGACTTGTGTCTCTGCTTTTTCTATAATGCCCATCAAAATGATATCTGACCACTCTGTATACCTGTAGTTTGTAAATTGTTCTGGGGTCATTTGGGATGGTGGATGTTATATAAACTGTAATTTAAAATTAAGGGCATAATGCATTGGTACTGGGTCCAGTGAGAAGTCATTGTTGGACTATTGTGTTAGTGTCTCATCAGCACCAGTTTTCACCTAAATATCTTCAAAACCAGATTACTTTAAGACTAGGTAATGTACTGTAATTTATAAAGCTAATGGCAAATGATGAAACCAGAATCCATCATCACCATTTTGAAACTCAAAGTTTATCTGTACAACATGGAGTGTATAATGTTCAAATTATTTAGAGGTGTGCAGGGTTTTACTTTCATAACGTTTATTAAAATAGCATAGCACAGTAACACTTAGATACTATTGAGACACTTTTAGGTAGGTATATAGTCCTGTTACTAAAGCCTGTGGAATTCCTAAAAAATGTGCCATTCTTGTCCTTAAGAGAATATAGGTCTTAAATTGCTTCATAATTAAATGTGTTCTGGAGATGTGCAGTATTTTCTTTCTATTTAATAGTTGCTACACATTCATACGTCGTTAAAAGCTTGATATTGAAGTTGTGTGGTTTTTTTGTTTTAAGGACAGTGAAGTTGATGTTCTTCAACAAAACGGAAGATGATATACTTTGGAGAAACCAGCTGGAGCAGTTAGCCCTGAAAGATAAAAGGTATTAAATAGTTTTATAGAATTTCATTTATAAATTATTTATTATTTGTATTATTGTAGCACCTAGGTGCCCTACTCAGAGT
Organism: Lepidochelys kempii; assembly: GCF_965140285.1. Lineage (NCBI taxonomy): Eukaryota > Metazoa > Chordata > Testudines > Cheloniidae > Lepidochelys > Lepidochelys kempii. The sequence continues at coordinate 66,404,604 of NC_136382.1, forward strand.
CCAGGACTCCATCATGCTAGGAGCTGTACAAAAACAAAACAAAGATGGTCCCTGCCCTCAAAAGCTTACAATGGATGAATACTAACAGACAGGGGAGTACAAAGAAACAATGAGACAATATTGTCCAGTATGATAGACAGTGGTCTCTGTTCACCAGCAGTTTAACCATTGTGAAGGTTCTTTTGTGAGCATTATGGAAAAGGAGAGTTTCATGGAAGACTTTGGAGGATGATATGCTAGTTTTTGCAGATGTTTATGGGGAGCTCCTCCCAAGCACGAAGGACAGCATGGGAAAAAGCGCAAAGGTGTTTGTTTGAAAATGTAACAAATAGGTGATGGAGACTGGCATGATGGACCAGTTGGAGGTGGAAGCTGACATCTTGATAGTGTGTGAGAGATCATAGGGTGGGGATATGCCTGGAAAGTGAAGACAAGTAGTGTGTGTTTGATGGAATGGAGAAAAGGGAGCCAGTGGAAGAATGCAAAAAGAAGGGGTTGACATTGTCAAACTAACAGGCTAGGGAAATTATCTTCGCAGAAGTATTTTGAATTATAAAGCAATCATAAATTCTACCATATTTACCACTTATCTGGAGAGTGTAACTCTTTTTTAAATGGGTAAGTAATATAGTGGACATCATCAGTTTACCACCACCACAGTAAGGGTAGAAGGGATGGGTTTTAAGCTTTCACTGGTAAATTTTCATCTTAATTTAGCTGTTTATAACATGAGCTGTTTAACATGCATATGTGCCTTTCTCAGTAGGGATAGACTTAAGCATATGCTCAAATACTTAGCTGAATTTGGGCTTTTGAGCAGTTGAAAATCAGTAGATAGCACCATGTGATCAGCCAGCTAGGCATGAATCATTAATAAGTTGTCCACCAAACACTGCTGTTCCATGAACCATGTTTCAAGAATAGCTTTTATAATTATGTCTGTACACTACTCCATTTTAAACTAGATGTTCAGGTGATGTTTCTAGGACTTGAAAAGTGAATCTGCATCTTGGGAATGTAAGGTGGGAAACTATGAGTGTACCCAATTTAGGCTTAATCAATTTTCACCTTTATTCATAAAATTTCAGACAGAATTATTGTCACAGTGTCTGAACATATATTTATGCCAGACAATAAACATATAAGATGGATTTGATTGAGGTCCCTGATACTGCATTCTGGAGCACTGGGAAGTTCTCCTGTACATCAGGATGGTCATCGCCTCCTCTGATCCCTAGTCTGGTTCTTCAGGCCAGTTCCTTCGCTTTCTGGCGTGGTATTCCTCCATCTTGGGCCCTCCTTCCCTTATATTCTCAAACATGTCCACATTACCTATTCCTTAACTTTTCTCCAATCAGCATTAAGCATTTGTCTTATGTAACCCATACAATACGCATACACAAACTTTAATTTAGGAATCTATAGTTGTGTCTAGACTTTTCATGTCATTACATTTCCATGTCACCCTGCTCCTGGGTTTTCCCAGAAAAAGGGGACTTTTGTCATTACAGGTTTGTGTGTTTATTATACTAATTAACTTCCCTTTTACCTAAAATCTTCCAACATAACATCACCTTTGTCCTGTCAAAGTTACATTATTTTAATCAAATCAGCCAATCTATGTAAGAGGCGAAGAACTGGCAAAACCTCACGCATTGCCAAGCAAATTTAGGCTGAGGGCTTGGCCTAAATGTTACCTCATCTAAACTCATTCACTATCCATAATTATAAATTATTAAAGTATACCTAAAGGCCCTTAATCTTACCATTTAGCAATTCTTCATCTTAAATTAGTGTGTATATATATCATAACCCCTCTACTTGGGGGCAGGGTAGTGTTAAAGAGCACTTTGACCCCAAAATGTCAATATTTTCTTTGTATGCACTTTTGTGGTAATTGTGTCTGTCCCAGGATATTAAAGATCCATGGTGAGTAAGGTAATATCTTTTATTGGACCAACTTCTACTGGTGAGAGACACAGGCTTTCGAGCTTACACAGAGCGTTTCTGCTGACCAACCATTTTCACATCATTCAGCACTTTGCCTCAGTCTGCTGTCTCAGCCATCCACAACAGTTCAGATATGCCTGAGGCTCTTGGGCCACATGTCCACTTGCATGTAAGTGGTCCAGTTTGTAAGGTTGCACCTTCACTCCTTCCAGATGTGGCTCAGGACAGCTTAGTGTCAATGGGAGCTGCGGGACGTGCTCGCCGCCGTTTCCCGCAGCTCCCATTGGCCAGGAATGGCAAACCGTGGCCACTGGGAGCTGTGGGGGGCCATGTCTGCGGACGATTAACATAAACAAAATGTCTCGCAGCCCACCAGCAGATTACCCTGATGGGCGGGGCGCATGCTAAAGGTTGCCGACCCCTGTCCTAACTAGACAGAGTGTATATTTGTGGGGTGGGGGCTGGAGAACCAGGTAAAGGTCAAGGGTAGTATTTCTTCCAGACAGACTGAGAGGGGTTATCAAGGATACATGCTCTCCAACAGAGGCTATAAAAATACCAGAGTTCAGTAAACCTAAAGTTATTCTGGCAAGAAGATTAGATAACTTAAGTTGGATAGCCGTGTCTTTGTGTGACAGTAGCTGACATCCACATTTACAAAATGACAAAGCTTAATTCCTGCTCCCCAGTCTACTGTAAATAACATCCTGGTATTATAACCAGGTTTGGCTAATGTGGGAGAGTAGGAAGCCAAAGACTGCTTCCTAATCTGAATATCCCACATGATAAAGCATATTGACGGAGATGTAAAGTTATCCTCTGTCCCACCCCCACAATCCAATACTTTTAATTCTAAAGAAAATAACAGCCCCACTGAGGTAACTCAGAAATGATTTTGTTTAATTAAAGACAAATTTTCTGGTTTTGGGTGAATAACTTTTCATTTAACCTCAGTGAAGGGAGAGAGCAATTACCTCAAGTACACTCCAGAACCAGTATATAACTTGCTCGGATGAGCAGAAAGCTTGTGTGCTGTGAAAGTCAACATCAATCAATCAAACAAAAAAAAATCGCTGTACTTATTTGGGTTCATATATTAAAATTTCTGACTGGACTGAGAAATGGTGTAGCCTTTTGTGTGTTTTTTATATTCCTTATTGGTCATGAAGTTTGGTGTGGGAGGAGACGTGGCACCTATTTTTCAGTCAAATCTATGTGATAGTTATACAATTTTGGAAGAATTAAAAAAAAACACAAAACCTTCCACCTTCCAGCAAAATTATGCATAGAATCTGGAACATCTGAACTCATCCAAGTGCTCATGAAGTTGTTAAGATGCATTGCTTGTTGGCGCTGTCTGCCTGCAAAGGGTGATGTGATCTGGCTAGAGTTTCTCTGTGGTTCTGCTAACAGCTGTTAGTGCTTAATTGTTCTCTGGCATTTTACAGTACACTTCAGAAACAGCCAAAATCTCTTAAAATTTTAAACACAGACAAAAAGGCCTTTTGGATAAGATCTCAAATAGTAAATTAGAACCCAGAGTTAAAGGAGGTGGATATCGATATCTGTTTGAAAATTTGGTTGCTGATTTTTTTTTAAATTTGGGATTATAAAATATAGAAATAGCAACAGAATGGCTTAAAAGCTCTTAGAAATGACATTATTCTATGTGCCATCCAACGTCTGAAAAAATGATAGAAACTGAGAGAGCTTCAGAATATTAAGATCCTTAAGTGGAAAGTAATGTTAATATTTTATATGTAATATTTTTTCCTCAGATAACAAATGCCATCAGACTGCCCACCACAAAGAATAAAAAATCAATGAGATTTTTCAAATTTACAGAAAATGCACAGTTGAGGATTAGGGCAAATTCTTTGAAATTAATGTGATCTTTATCAATAATGTTCATTAAAGTTACTGAGCAAACAGATGTAAAGGCTGATTATTGGAGAACAATTTATTTTAGGGGCCGTCAATAGGGGGACCACGGGCCAAATCTCGACTGACAGACACTATTGAGTGGACCACAAAAATCTTTTTATTTACTTATTATTATAGTAAAAGCTGTTTTATCTGGCATGATGGGAGAGTGCAAGTTAGAGAAAAATGCCACTTAACTAAGAGGGAGGGAGTTTGGGTGTGGGGCTGGGGGTGCAAGAGGGGGCGCGGAGCGCAGGCTCTGGTATGGAGTTTGGGTGTGGGAGGGGGCTTAGTGTGCAGGAGGGGGTGCCGGATCCGGGGGCCACTTACCTTGGTCGGCTCCCTACAAGCGGCGACCTGTCCCAGCTGCTCCTAGGCAGAGGCACGGCAGGTGGCTCTACGCCCTGCCTCTGTCCCGTCCTGCCCCGCCCAAACACTGACTCTGCAGCTCCCATTGGCTGGGAATGGGAGCTGTGGGGGCGGTATGTGCTGGCGGAGGCAATGCGCAGAGCAGCCGGGACAGGTCGCCGCTTGTGGGAAGCCGCATCAAGTGAGTGGCCCCTGGGTCTGGCACCCCAGCCCTGTGCCAGAGTGAAGATCAGAAATGCCAGTTTATAGAGCTTCCCGGTTGGTGAAGTGTCGGATAAAACAGGTTTTGCGTTGTGAAAAATGTTCCTCTGGAGTCTCGATCTTGGCTTGACGAAGAAATTTTCACCTTGACAAAAAATAGACTACCCCTAATTTTTTTTTTATTAAACAGGGAATGTGTGTAAAATAAGACAAACAACGTCAGGGATGTGTTTCTTTAAACTTTTAAAGTGGGAGATGAGATTTAATGTAGCAGAAAAATGTGTTTAACACTAACAACTGCAGGGGGTTACTTCGCTTCAATGTTCTCTTAATTAATTAGGACTAGAACATTCTGGGGTCTAGAGAATGTTATGTTCTTGCCGGTACACCATACTGGACCGGACCAGCTTACTTTCACCTCTGCCATCAGCCCTTCTGGTCCTGAGCCTCCTCATATCCATCCTTCCTGGGTTCTTAATTACCAGACACCTGGACTTCCCCCTCTGGTTTGTCGCCCCAAAGATGTGAAACCAGTCCCCCAGTTATCAGTTCACTTGGGCCCCCATGCTCCACATAGCTTGCATAACAAACCCTGCTTGGGGTAAAAATGAACAAAAGGTTTATTTAATAGAAAAAGATTCAAAGATGAAATAAGGGACAGCAAACATACAAGTTATACAGTAAATAAACGGACAAAACTTCAGGCTTTATACTTCTGTATTAGACAAAATCCCTTTTCTAGTACAAGTTGCCTGTTGCCTTTGAACAGTTTCCCAGCTTACACCCTAGCCATGGGGAGGATCCAGTATTCACAGACAGCCTGCCATCTTTAAGACTGTCCCTCAAGTTCTGGAAGAAAACTCCAGTTTTAAGCCACCTGTTTAAAAGGCTTTTTTCCCTTTCTCCTGGCATGGAGACTCATGGTTTTGGGCAAACACCTGGCTTGGTAGGTGCCACTCCCTGTCTGATAACTCACTGTCCTACTGTGAGGTGGAGCCAAAGTTTAAGCCCAGATCTCTCTCTCTATAAATTCATCATGGTAGCCTTTATACATATCCCATAATGATTATTAAGTTTAGAACATTACAAGCTTTCATAAGACCCTAGTCAACATTTGTCTAACACAATAATATTATATGCAATCAGTTAATTCAGCTGCTTATTCTTTAGTGTCCAAACACCTGTTCTCCCCTTGGGGTGTCTGGACCCTGACTGTCACAGTCACTTCCTCCATGACTTGTCAATTATGTCTTGTAGCTTAATACACAAATCCAATTTTCTTCTTTTCCTACTACATGTATCAAATTGCTCTGCATACCAGTGCAAATTTAAAACTGAATTGAATAGGATGATCAGGCAATGTAGTGCCTATTTTACAAAAGGAGACTAAGAGCTTGGCATATTTAGCATCGCAAAATGAAGGCTGAGATGAGGGGTTATGATTTCTCTCTATAAAAGACAAAAATACATTTGGGGTAAACACCAGGGAGAGAGAGGAGTTATTTAACGCCATGGTCAATGTTGACACAAGAACTGGCCATGGGTACATTTAGGTTGGAAATTAGAATGTTTCTAACCATCAGAGGAGTAAGCTTCTGGAACAACCTCCCAATAGGAGTAGTGGGGGCAAAAAACATAACTGGTTTTAAGATGCAGCTTGGTAAGTTTATGAAAGGGGCTATGATAGGGTTGCCTACAATAACAGGAGACTGGACTTGATGATCCAGGAGGTCCCTTCCCATCCTATGTTGTTGTCAGGTAGTGACTGTCTTGGCAGTCAGCATTTAGCGGAGGAAGAGGTCAGTCAGTATGTCATAGAAATCGTTAGCTCTAAGATGAATCAGAGCAGATTTATTTTAAATCAGTGGTTTATATCACCAATTTTAACCATGATTTAAATCAGCAAGTATGACATCTTGATTTAATTAATCAATTTTAATCTTGTTTTGCATCTTGCACTTTTAGTTATTTTCCAAAAGAAAGGTTGATTCTCATTGGTTGGTAACCATCTAAACAGATTGAATTGCAACTAAATGTGGTGCTTCTTTTTGCTAACCAGGAGGATACATTATATTTATATACATTTTGTGTTTCAGTTTTCATCAAAAAGTTTAGTAGCAATTGGACATCTAACTTAATGAATGTCAGTGAAAATGAAGTAGGATCAGAGGCTAAAACAGGGAAAGAACAAGTTAAAAATTACTCAGACAAGTTAGATGTTTTCAAGTTCCCAAGGTCTGATGAAATACAGCCTAGAATACTCAAGGAACTGACTGAGGAGTTATCTGAGCCATTAGTGGTTATCTTTGAAAAGTCATGTAAGATAGGTGAGATTCCAGAGGACTGGAAAAGGGAAAATATAGTGCCATCTATAAAAAGGGAAATAAGAACAACCCGGGGAATTACAGACCAGTCAGCTTAACTTCTGTACCTGGAAAAATAATGGAGCAAATAATTAAGCAATCAGTTTGCAGACACCTAGAAGATAATAAGATAAGTCACATTCAAAATGGATTTGTCAAGAACAAATCATGTCAAACCAACCTAATAGTTTTCTTTGACAGGGTAACAAGCCTTGTGAATAGGGGGGAAGCAGTAGATGTGGTATATCTTGACTTCAGTAAAGCTTTTGATACGATCTCACATAACCTTCTCATAAACAGACTAGGGAAATACAGCCTAGATGGAGCTACTATAAGGTGGGTGCATAACTGGTTGGAAAACTGTCCCCATAAAGTAGTTAGTGGTTCACAGTAAAGTTGGAAGGACATATCGAGTGGGGTCCTGCAGGGATCAGTTCTGGGTCCAGTTCTGTTCAATGTCGTCTTCAATGATTTTAAATAATGGCATAGAGAGTACACTTACAAAGTTTGCTGACGGTAACAAGCTGGGAGGGGTTGGAAGTGTTTTGGAGGATAGGATTGAAATTCAAAATGATCTGAACAAACTGGAGAGGAGGTCTGAAGTAAATAGGATGAAATTCAATGAGGACAATTGCAAAGTACTCCACTTAGGAAGGAACAGTCAGTTGCACACATACAAAATGGGAGATGACTGCCTACGACGGAGTACTGTGGAAGGATCTGGGGATCATAGCGGATCACAAGCTAAATATGAGTAACAGCGTAATACTGTTGCAAAAAAAAAAAAAAAAGCAAACATCATTCTGGGATGTATTAGCAGGAGTGTTGTAAGCAAGACACGAGAAGGAATTCTTCCGCTCTACTCCGCGCGGATTAGGCCTCAACTGGAGTACAGGCAGTCCTTGACTTTACAACATTTGACTTACGTCGTCAGTGCTGTTCATTGTTTATGAATTCACACCCTGATTTGACTTACGACAATTTGTTTCGACTTTACGACACTTGGTCCCGCAATGGAGTGGATTGCGGTTCTAAGTTACAACGTTTCGACTTACGACGCAATTTTCAGGAACGAATTGTGTCATAAATCCAAGGACTGCCTGTATTGTGTCCAGCTCTGAGTGTCATATTTTGGAAAAAGTCCAGTGAAGAACAATAAAAATGATTAAAGGTCTAGACAACATGACCTATGAGGGAAGATTGAAAAAAAATTAGGTTTGTTTAGTCTGGAGAAGAGAAGACTGAGCAGGAACATAACAGTTTTTAAGTACATAACAGGTTGTTACAAGGAGGGAGAAAAATTGTTCTCTTTAACCTCTGAGGATAGGACAAGAAACAATGGGCTTAAATTGCAGCAAAGGCAGTTTAGGTTGGACATTAGGAAAAGCTTCTGTCATAAATATAAAGGGAAGGGTAAACCCCTTTGAAATCCCTCCTGGCCAGGGGAAAGCTCCTCTCACCTGTAAAGGGTTAAGAAGCTAAAGGTAACCTCGCTGGCACCTGACCAAAATGACCAATGAGGAGACAAGATACTTTCAAAAGCTGGGAGGAGGGAGAGAAACAAAAGGGTCTGTGTGTCTGTCTATATGCTGGTTTCTGCCAGGGATAGACCAGGAATGGAGTCTTAGAACTTTTAGTAAGTAATCTAGCTAGGTATGTGTTAGATTATGATTTCTTTAAATGGCTGAGAAGAGAACTGTGCTGAATAGAATAACTGTTTCTGTCTGTGTATCTTTTTTGTAACTTAAGGTTTTGCCTAGAGGGGTTCTCTATGTTTTTGAATCTAATTACCCTGTAAGGTATCTACCATCCTGATTTTACAGGGGGGATTTCTTTATTTCTGTTTACTTCTATTTTTATTAAGTCTTCTTGTAAGAAAACTGAATGCTTTTTCATTGTTCTCAGATCCAAGGGTCTGGGTCTGTAGTCACCTAGGCAAATTGGTGAGGCTTTTTACCAAACCTTGTCCAGGAAGTGGGGTGCAAGGTTTTGGGAAGTATTTTGGGGGGAAAGACGCGTCCAAACAGCTCTTCCCCAGTAACCAGTATTAGTTTGGTGGTGGTAGCGGCCAATCCAAGGACAAAGGGTGGAATATTTTGTACCTTGGGGAAGTTTTGACCTAAGCTGGTAAAGATAAGCTTAGGAGGTTTTTCATGCAGGTCCCCACATCTGTACCCTAGAGTTCAGAGTAGGGGAGGAACCTTGACAGCTTCCTAACTGTCAGGATAGTTAAGCACTGGAATAAATTGCCATGGGGGGGGGGGTTGTGGAATCTCTGTGCTCTAAGAATTTTAAGAGCAGGTTAGACAAACACATGTCAGGAATGGTCTACATAATACCGAGTCCTGCCATGAGTGCAGGAGACTGGACTAGAAGACCTTTCGAGGTCCCTTCCAATCCTACGATTCTATGATTTATTTAAACAATTACATAGTTTAACTTACATTTATTCATATTCTTAATTTTTATGTTAGACAATGGTGAATGATGCATTTCTTACGAGGTGATTAATTTTTTACTTGAGCTTTGTGTCAAGCTCTATTTGGATGGAAATTCAAAGTCAATTTAAAAATGGACAAAAACAGCATTGTAAAATTGTGTTTATTCGTTAAAATATGCTGGATACATAAGAAAAAAGAGTTTATCAATGTTTCAAAACAAGTTTTAGATGTAAAACTAACTGATTTATGAAAGAAAATAATTATGGAACCGATTTTTTCTGGCCACTGTGTCCTTCAAGATTTTAGAACAAATAAAGCTCAGCTACGAATAAAAAATGTGTAAGAGGAAGTGGAAAACATCTTTTTCAACTCCCAGTTGATTTCTTAACTTTGAATGAACTAGTCATTCAACTGAACTAGTTGAATAAAGTGAAATGAAGAAAATATTCTTTCTATACCTGCAGGAGATTACTGCCCTCAAAAGATGGTTTAGCACTTCAACAAACTCTGGTTCCAGGTGCGAAGCCAGTACATTTCACCAGTTCAGTGGTTTGGCAGCAAACATATCTGATTTTTATCTACCCTGAGATTCATTGATAGTGCTAAAGATGTCTGTATGGAAGCAATATTTTTACATTTCCTCCTGTTTTGCAGGTTTGAGGTTCAATTTATTCTCTCAGAGCCAAAAAAAGAAGGGACCGGCAAACAGGGAAAAATTTCTTCATCTCTCCTTTCTGAGTTTGTGAAAAGAAGCAAAAAAGACTCCAAAATACTTATTTGTGTCTGCGGTCCAGCACCTTTCACAGAGCAAGGAATACAGTGAGTGTAAAAATAATTATTCCTGTGCCTGAGGTGAACTGTATAATTTTACCCCCTTTTAGAATTTCTAAAAGGTACTTTGAATTTTCCTTATATGCAAGTTAAAACCATTTTTGTAAATGTTTGTGTTTATTAAGCAGTAGATAGTTACAAAAGGATAGAATACAATCATAGGGAAAATCTTGTTTTTTAAACTAATGTTCCATACTACTATGTGCCGTTCTTTTTATGTCATATAGGTTACTAAAATTTTAGGACCACATTAGCTTAAAACGTATAGAAACATCCATTCATGCAAATATTAACTACAGCCCAAGTTTCATCAAGTTGTTAAAGCTTTTACTCTTAGCAAAATATCACTTTCCAGTTATTTTTTGTAGCTACGTCACACGTTTTGGTAGATCTAAGTGCTGTTTAAGAATTTTGAAATTTACCACTTTCTCCAAATGGGATTATGTCTCTGATATACAGGAATTACTGAAAAGAGCTGTCTGAGTGGTGCCTGTTCCTGACAGTGCCAGCTGAGTCAGAATTGAATTTGAAGGTGTTGTTCTGTTAAAATCTTGTGGAGACATTAAAGCTTTCAGTGTATTTATATTCATTTATATTCATTTTATTGCCGTACTAAAAACACATGGAATATAAAAAAGAAAAGATGCAAGTTTAAACAAGCACATCCATCCTCCAGACATTGGGCCAAATATCAATGCTGGTTACATCTCCTGAAGTCAGAGCAGTTTCATAGATCTAACAAAATATTGAATCTGACCAATATATTTTGTCTCTGAAATCTTTAAACAAAAACAAACACCACAAAACAGTGGGAACTAAATCTGAAATACTTCAAAATGTTACACATTCTTTGGTTTTTTAGAACTGGATACTGCACAAAAATACTAAAATGATGCTATATGTATGAATTTCTGTATGGACATGTCATTTGTTCTTAATGTATTTGCATAGCCAGAGTGATTTCAGCATGTCATCTTTTGGAAAAAGAGAGAGACTGTTGCTGAACTGTAAACTGTTTAGCTTTCCCTACATGTGAAGTAACAAATTTGATTACTGATTTTCAGGTTTCTGCAGAATCTTGGATATTCCAAAGAAGAGGTCCATAGTTTTACTGCATAAAGCAACATTGAGGATATGACAGTTTAATGCATCAATCTTCATTATTTACATTCATAAATAAGTTTAAATTCTTAAAAAGAAAAATATTTTGTATGCATTAAAATTTGACTCTTGGTATGAAAATATTTCTTGAATGGCATGTGCATTTGAGGTAAAGGAATTTTATACTGTTTTCTTGCTTTTGTATTTTTGCTAATACTTACAATTCAGCTAGGATATTAATTTATTGCAGAGGCAAGTAAATATGTACAGTCCATATTAGATATTTAATTTTGTTAGCCTAGAACTTTTTCCTTCTAGATCTGATTTATTACCATTCTAAGTACTGATTATATAGATTTTTACTTGAAACACTTTTCTTTACTGTAAAATGTCTTAGCAATACTGTCTGAATGTATGTATTGCACTGTTAACTCAGGTAAATGATCACTTACACTATGTTCTTATTGATATTCTAAAACCATGTTTGACTTTTAAGTGATCAAAACATGTTGTTGTTCTTGTACATAATATTGATAAATAAGGTGCTCCATATGTATGGCAAACTGAGTAAAGATGCAGTAAGTAATAAAAAGGTAAATAATGGATTCTTGTTGCACATGATGAGTGGAGTATCACTGTCATATATGGTAAAGTGAAAGGCAGATGGGAAGGATGGTCCAGTGGGCAGGGCACTAGCCTAGGACTTGAGAGTCCTGGATTCAAGTTCACCCTGCACCACAGACTTCCTGGGTTCAATTCATGCTGCACCACAGACTTACTAGCAGAATGCTTCAGACATTTTCTAATTATAGTAAACTCGACTAGTTTAACTTTTGCTCTGTTTGGCTTGATAGCTGGTGTTTGAACCAGAGTATACCTTTTAGAAAGACCTCCAATTTTGATTTAGGCCTGGTCTACATGGAAAAGTTTCATCGGCATAGCTACATTGATCAGGGGATGTGAAAAAGCCACACCCCCACCTCTGTCTGAGGGGTTGGAGCAAATGTGGTGTATCTTAGAGCTTGTATACATGTAGGCATAGTTATACTTAGCTACGTGCCTCCAGTTTTCATCCAGACCACACTACACAATCCATTGTCTACAGCCAAGCTCTAAGATACAACCGCATTTGCTCCAACCCCTCAGACAGAGATGGGGGTGGGGCTTTTTCACATCTCCTGACCAATGTAGCTATGCCGATGACACTTTTCCATGTAGACCAGGCGTAAATCAAAATTGGAGGTCTTTCTAACAAGTATACTCTGGTTCAAACACCAGCTATCAAGCCAAATAGAGCAACTGTTAAACCAGTTGAGGGACCATTAATTACCTTCAGCCCCCAACTAAAACCTCTCCAACGCATCATCAAGGATCTACAACCTATCCTGAAGGATGACCCATCACTCTCACAGGTCTTGGGAGACAGGCCAGTCCTTGCTTACAGACAGCCCTCCAACCTGAAGCAAATACTCACCAGCAACCACACAACAGAACCACTAACCCAGGAACCTATCCTTGCAACAAAGCCCGTTGCCAACTGTGCCCACATATCTATTCAGGGGACACCATCACAGGGCCTAATAACATCACCCACACTATCAGAGGCTCGTTCACCTGCACATCCACCAATGTGATATATGCCATCATGTGCCAGCAATGCCCCTCTGCCATGTACATTGGCCAAACTGGACAGTCTCTACGTAAAAGAATAAATGGACACAAATCGGAAGTCAAGAATTAGAACATTCAAAAACCAGTCGGAGAACACTTCAATCTCGCTGGTCCCTTGATTACAGACCTAAAAGTTGCAATTCTTCAGCAAAAAAACTTCAAAAACAGACTCCAACGAGAGACTGCTGAATTGTAATTAATTTGCAAACTGGATACCATTAAATTAGGCTTGAATAAAGACTGGGAGTGGATGTGTCATTACACAAAGTAAAACTATTTCCCCATGTTTATTTCCCCCCACCTACTGTTCCTCAGACGTTCTTGTCAACTGCTGGAAATGGCCCACCTTGAATATCACTACAAAAGGTTTTTTTTCTCTCCTGCTGGTAATAGCTCACCTTACTTGATCACTCTCGTTACAGTGTGTATGTTAACATCCATTGTTTCATGTTCTCTGTGTAATACAGTTCTCCCCACTGTATTTTCCATTGAATGCATCTGATGAAGTGAGTTGTAGCTCACGAAAGCTTATGCTCAAAAAAATTTGTTAGTCTCTAAGGTGCCACAAGTACTCCTTTTCTTTTTGAACTAGATGGATCGTTGGTCTGACCCTGTATGGTTGTTCTTATGTGCTCTAGTTTAGTGTAGCTAACCTAATTTCAGGTCCTTCTATTGTGGGTAGTCTGATTATTTGTGTCTTACTTTATCCCATATTATCCAGAATTTGCATCCATAAATGTCTTTGGTATGTCTACAGTGCAGCTGAAAGTGTGCTTCCCAGTGCATGTAAACACACATCCTAGATCTGCTTGAGCTAGCATGCTAAAAATAGCAGTGTGGCCACAGCAGCACGGGTGTTTGCTTGGGCTAGCCACCTGAGTATGTACTTTTGGGATGAGGTGTGATTGAACTCAAGTACTTGAGTTTTTGCTGGCTGTCTCAAATATTTTTTTTTTCTGAATTTGCAAAATTCTATAAAACTGCTTCTTACCAATATACACTGAGGATTGTAAATGATTTTCAGCGAGAGAGTAGTATTAATGGTAACGTATGGTTACTGATCTCAAGGGTCATAACCCTGGGACTTGATCGAGGAAGGAGCTGTGCACGCTTGTGAAGTTCAAAGCACCCTTGACTGCTGTTGAAGTCAGTTGAAAGTGATGGTGCTCATTGCACAGGAATGCCCACACTGTGCACCCCAGAGTGAAAAGGAGGGGTCTTACTGTGTTAGGTGGAGCCCAGCCTATGGATTTCATCACCACATTTTGCCACCTTTGGCAGGAAGGGGAGTTGCCCCTAACCCAGATGAATTTCTGGGCTGTAGGTACACGGCCACTGCTATCTTGAATAATGCCAACATGTACGTATGAAATTCTGTGTGTGCCTTCAAATCTTCCACTATACCTTTGCTTTGTTTTTTGAGGCAACAATAATTTATCTCCATTTTACATATGCAGAAATGGAACTATTGACTTGTCCAAGGTCACACAATACATCTGTGGAGAGCCAAGGGTAGAAAACAAATTGTCTGACCCCCTCCCCTTCACCACCACCTGTCATTTAACTTCTTGACCATGCTGCCTCAGTGTCTAGTTTCCATGTCTAGTTGATCACTGAAAACCCTTTTAGAGCACAAACATATTAGTAGAGGCACCCTAGTACATGCCGTCAATGTTTCAGTATCCTAGCTGAAGTCCAAATCTGATCAATCCTTTAGTCAGAGCTACTTTTCCCAGTTCTTTCCTCCAGGGCACTACAAGTATTTTTAATATAATTTCTCCTCCTACTACTCCCCCTCCTCCCCCCATTTCCTTCTTCCTAGCACAATTTCGGGTTTAGCAAGCTCAAGTTTCAACACAAGCGTAGGTGTTTGGTTCCCATGGAGCCAGTTTACTGTCATCCCACACAAACTGGAAGCTGGGTTGCTGTGGCAACATAGATAAGAACTTCATTTAGGACCATTAGAACTGTCAAATCAATGCTGAACAATGGCCCATCTTGTCCTGTGTCTTGTCTCCATCAGGGGGCCAAGGGTGGCTGCTTCAGAGGAAGGTGTAGAGGTGTCCATAGCGCAAATAACTGCAGTATGTTAAAATTGCAGAAAATTTTAGTTTATGTATTAAAGCAGAAGCGATGATAGCCTGTAAAACTTAATTTTATCTCTTTCCTCCATATTTTGTTGTCTTTTGTTGTTCCCTATGAGAAGTCTACGCATGTTTATGGTGAGTGCTGACAGTCTACCAAGTGCTATACTAGAGACAGAAGGCATGGTCCTGCCTCTGAGATATTTACAGCCTAACTAAAGAAACTCTTTGAAGTGTACTGGAAGACCAGAGATCAGTTTAGTCACAGTGAATTAAAATAAAGGTTTGTTTGTCGTGGGGAACACACCCACACTGCTCTGGGATGAGAAGGGGTTAAGGTACTCTACTGATTACAGCTAAGAGGAAACAGCCTCACCCTGCATAAATTGCCTGGCTGTCAAACTTGAAAGGGAGGCTCTCCAGTAACAACTACTTAAGAACTGGAAATAAAAGGAAGGGTATGGTTAGAACAGGCGAATTACAGAAACAGTTCCCATATGGGAGTAGCAGAAACCTTGGGCTGATCCCCTGAGTTCCAATATCTAATATCTTTTACTAAAAGACCATCCTTGCTGTCTTGGGGACTCCCCATAGAGCAACATCTTATAACTACTGTGAAAGTGCAGCTTGTCAAGAGCACACCAACTCACTTAAAGTGGTGTTCAGCCTGTTACACCCGTGTTCATTGATCTTCACTGAGTGAAGTTTAAGGTGTTCATTTCAACCTGTCAGGCCTAAATGGCTTGGATCTGGCTACTTCAGGAGGAGAGTTTAGTGAGTGGGAGAGCATGGTGCGGGAATGTGATTTTAGGAGAGATTGGAAGGTCCTGTTTTCAGGTATTGGCCCAATTAAGGGAGAGTATAAAGGAAGCATTTGTTTTGGGTGGGTCCAATACATAAGGCTTTGTTTTAACAGACTGCATACATAGACACCTTTTCTGCATTCTGGGCCCTTTAAAGAAATCTGATTAAGTAATGCATATATGATAGGACAATAAAGCATGGGTTTCCGCATCAAGTTAGTTAGGCAAAAGAAAGCAAAGGTCAAACAGTGAGTGTATGAGAACAGAATAAAGCACAGAATGAACAGTTTTCTGAAGAAACTCTCATCTCCAGTGAATGATGAAGATATCACTTGAATAAGGACACATAATTATAAATAAGGACAAATAGTTATCTTTATGTGAAGATAAATTGTTCTTTATAGAGGCTTAAGCTGTTCTTATGAAAACACTAAAAACTAGACTCATACTAATGCTGATGTCAATCGCAAGGATGCAGAAGAACTTCTTCATCTGGCCAGACATACTGAGTTACCAAGCAAAAAATGGAAATGAAGGTCAGATGGGATGCCCTGGTTATAAAAAATATTCATGGCTTAAGCAATTAAACGAAAGATAAAATGTTGCAATTATTAATGTAATTGCATGGTTCTGAGGGATTTTAGCTCTTATCTCCCTTTCTGGGCGTGTTAACTGAAAGGGTTAGATTCTTAACTTGTGTAAATTCTCATAGAATCATAGAATATCAGGGTTGGAAGGGACCCCAGAAGGTCATCTAGTCCAACCCCCTGCTCAAAGCAGGACCAATTCTCAGTTAAATCATCCCAGCCAGGGCTTTGTCAAGCCTGACCTTAAAAACCTCTAAGGAAGGAGATTCTACCACCTCCCTAGGTAATGCATTCCAGTGTTTCACCACCCTCTTAGTGAAAAAGTTTTTCCTAATATCCAATCTAAACCTCCCCCACTGCAACTTGAGACCATTACTCCTCGTTCTCATAGCTCTATTGAATTCAGTGGAGGGAGTTATACCAATTTGCACCAGCTGATGACCTGGGGTAATACATTTTATCCTTTATCTTGGCTTTGGAGACCGGCTCAGGACACTTGTATCATAAAAAGCTGCAGGAAGCATATTGTTAAGGGGTTTCTGCTGACTATTGTGTAACCTATGCAAAGGGTACGTAAGTCAATCTGCTTATCAATTCTATGCTACAGAGTTCCTCTCTCTGACTTAAACTATTTGCACAGACCATGAATTCCTATCCTTGCAAGAGTCTACAGCGGGATGTTCTATAGGAACCTTTCCAAATACTAGAAGTGGAAATTATAATAGGATTCACTTTCCTTCTCTTCTTCGGAATCACCGGTACCAGTCTTCACCATAAAATAGCTACACTCACATACAATTAATAATTTCACATTTCTTTTTATGAGTAATGCACCAAAGGTAAACCATTACAGCACAGCAGTTACCGTGCACCCTAACTGGACTAACATCACTCCCTAGAGATATGTTATTTTTCCTTTAAAATGGAGACTATAACACAGAACCTAAGGCTGCAAAATATATATTTATTTATAATATTTTGCAAAATCAATATAGGGATTAAGTTGGGACTCCTGACAATCAGAGATCATCTGCTTTCACATATGCTCACCCTGGATATTACTGTTGACATTTAAGTAAAACATTCAGTTGTACTACTTAACCCATTGTTTCAGCATCCACATTACTGAGCAAATTCAAAACTTCAAATAAAGAAAAAAACACTTAATTACTGCAGCTGTTAAGCTCTCTCACACTCTCTGGTTCAATGACATAGTACACCTCCTGAAGATATTAGGATACCAGTTTGCAATTGTTCCTTTATGGTATTTTCCAGGTTTTAATCCCACTGTCTCTGTAAAACTGTAGGAAACTGTATTGAGATCCAACCCACAGATCAGTCTGGGTTACCCTGGACAGCTTTCTCTTCTCCCTGCAGGACTGGATTTGATCTGAGCAGCACTCAACATGGCTCCCAATTTTATACTGCTGACAGAACTCTCTACTGACTGGCCAGAAGCTGCTAGCCTCTAACTAAGGAGGTATGTGTGTGTATATGCAGGAATGTTTGTCCTTAATGAAGCCTTCCACACCAGGTTAAAAATAGCTATTGAGTAGGGTTAACAACTTCCTGCACACCCTCTAGTATTCAAAGAAGTAGTTGCTATTTCAGCAGTCACTCAAGGCTGCCATCTTGTCTGAGAGCAAGTAGAAACAGCTGTAATTACAGCAATAAATCCAGGTCTACACTATAAACTTACATCGGTTAAACTATGTCGCTCGGGGGTCTGAAAAATCCATACCCTGAGCAAAGCAGTTATACTGACCTAACCCCCGCCATAGACAGTGCTATGCTGATGGGATAGCTTCTCCTGTTGACGTAGCTACCGCCTCTTGCAGAGGTGGATTAACTACGCTGATGGGGAAGCTCTCCTCTTGGTGTAGTAGCATTTTCACTACAGTGGCTCTGCTGCACCAATATAGCTGTCACGCTTTTTAAGTATAGACCTGCCCTAAGTGTTTTTGGATGATACCATGGGGCACAACAATCACCACTGGACTGGCTCCTCCTCCTGGTCTCTCTGGGATTAGCTCAAGGATGACACCCTCTGTCTGCAACTTGCACCCCCTAACTCTGTCTCCGCTTCTGCTGGCAGTCTCTCCAGGAACTGCCACTTCCTCTTCATGACTCAGCCCTCTGGCTGTGTCACCTTTTGTGTTTTTCCCCTTTCCTGGGGTCAGTATCTCATAGTCCATTCATCCAGCCACTTCCCTAAGATGCCCTCCCATCCGTGGTTTGCACCCTGTCACTCTGCTACTCAGTCATAACAGCCAGCTAGGAGCTTCCTCTCGCTCCCCCGCTCCTTGCCAACAACTGCTCTGTCCATGGTGCTAGCACCTCTTTCACCTGCTAGGAACCCAGTCCTTACCCCTGGAGCCCCAGGCCGCAACTGCTTGACTCTGGCCCTGCAGCTCCTTTTACATGAGCCCTGCTGAGCCCAAATTGGTTGCTCACTGCAACTTCTCTCTATGTCTACACTACAAAATTAGGTCGAATTTATAGAAGTTGGTTTTGTAGAAAGCATTTTTATACAGTCGATTGTGTGTCCCTCCACACAAATGCTCTAAGTGCATGTAGTCGGCGGAGTGTGTCCACTGTACCGAGACAACCGTCAACTTCTGGAGCATTGCACTATGGGTGGCTATCCCACAGTGTTGGATCATATCAAAGAAGTTCTGTATTAAAATCACAAATGAGTTTGATTCCCCATAGTTTAAATTCCAGGGTATTACTAATTAAGAGGTCTCTTGGTTTTTGGTACCATTTCTCTCCCTCTATGTGTGAAACTTGAAAGCTGCTAATTGCGTTCGTACGTTCTAAGACAGAGTCTGTTCTCAAAGCAATTCACACAGAGAGAGACTCAAAGCAATATTCTGTAACAACAGAAACAGCACCCAGAGACTCCCCGCCCTTTTGTTGTATTAAGAATTGTGATTAAAATAGAGATAGAGGATGTATGTGGATGGATGCTTGGTGTGGATAATAACCGAATGATCAGGGAGGTGCCAGCCTAAGAATCCAGTGTCCATCGGCTGAAGAAGGCGTCAAGTGAAAATAACCAGAGGACCCCCAGAGGGCAGACTGGAATCCACCCAACAGCCTCAAGAATGGGAGAACTAAAGAACAATATAACATCTAGCAGCACGGAGCCATCAGGAATGTGCTATCTGCTGATTGATTCAGCAACAGCACGATGAAGCAATTCCCATAGCCTGGCATAGGAAGAAACTCCTATAAAAATGGACTCTAGAAAGTGAGAAGTTTGGGGTCTGATTCTGCAAAACAACTTCCAGGAGCATCAGATGAGCATCTGACAAGGCCCTGCTCCCTCCTCGTGTCCAGGACACCTGGCCAGTGTCTTGGCATGAGCAACTCTAAGGCTGGTAACTGTGATAACAACCTTGCAGAACCTGTGTGTGTGTGTGTCATAGTGGATGGTTTGCTGCAATCATAAAATCATAGAATATCAGGGTTGGAAGGGACCTCAGGAGGTCATCTAGTCCAACCCCCTGCTTAAAAGCAGGACCCAATGGGATTCCCTAGCTGTGGTGGGGCCATAGACGGAACCCATATCCCTGTCTTGGCACCGGAGCACCAAGCCGGCGAGTACATAAACCGCAAGGGGTACTTTTCAATAGTGCTGCAAGCACTGGTGGATCACAAGGGACATTTCACCAACATCAATGTGGGATGGCCGGAAAAGGCGCATGACGCTCGCATCTTCAGGAACTCTGGTCTGTTTCAAAAGCTGCAGGAAGGGACTTTATTCCCAGACCAGAAAATAACCATTGGGGATGTTGAAATGCCTATAGTTATCCTTGGGGACCCAGCCTACCCCTTAATGCCATGGCTCAGGAAGCCATACACAGGCAGCCTGGACAGTAGTCAGAAGCTGTTCAACTACAGGCTGAGCAAGTGCAGAATGGTGGTAGAATGTGCATTTGGATGTTCAAAAGCGCGCTGGCGCAGTTTACTGACTCGCTTTACTGACTCAGAGAAACCAATATTCCCACTGTTATTACTGCTTGCTGTGCGCTCCACAATATCTGTGAGAGTAAGGGGGAGACGTTTATGGCGGGGTGGGAGGTTGAGGCAAATCGCCTGGCTGCTGGTTACACGCAGCCAGACACCAGGGCGGTTAGAAGAGCACAGGAGGGAGTGGTGTGCATCAGAGAAGCTTTGAAAACCAGTTTCATGACTGGCCAGGCTATGGTGTGAAAGTTCTGTTTGTTTCTCCTTGATGAAATCTCCCGCACTTTGGTTCACTCTACTTCCCTGTAAGCTAACCACCCTCCCCTCCTCCCTTTGATCACCACTTGCAGAGGCAATAAAATCATTGTTGCTTCACATTCATGCATTCTTTATTAATTCATCACACAAATAGGGGGATAACTACCAAGGTAGCCCAGGAGGGGTGGTGGAGGAGGGAAGGACAAGGCCACACAGCACTTTAAAAGTTTAAAACTTATTGAATGCCAGCCTTCTGTTGCTTGGGCAATCCTCTGGGGTGGAGTGGCCGGAGGCCCTCCAACAGCGTTCTTGGGCGTCTGGGTGAGGAGGCTATGGAACTTGGGGAGGAGGGCAGTTGGTTACACAGGGGCTGTAGTGGCGGTCTGTGCTCCTGCTGCCTTTTCTGCAGCTCAACCATACGCTGGAGCATATTAGTTTGATCCTCCAGCAGCATCAGCATTGAATCCTACTTCCTCTCATCATGCTGCCGCCACCTTTCAGCTTCAGCATGCCACGTACTCTCTTCAGCCCACCACCTCTCCTCCCAGTCATTTTGTGCTTTCCTGCACTCTGACGTTGTCTGCCTCCACGCATTCGTCTGTGCTCTGTCAGTGTGGGAGGACAGCATGAGCTCAGAGAACATTTCATCACAAGTGCGTTTTTTTCGCCTTCTAATCTTCGCTAGCCTCTGGCAAGAAGATCGTCCTGTGATCCTTGAAACACATGCAGTTGGTGGAGAAAAAAAAAGGGACAGTGGTATTTAAAAAGACACATTTTATAGAACAATGGGTACACTCTTTCATGGTAAACCTTGCAGTTAACATTACATGCTGTGACAAAGTTCCTGGTCTACCTTGGTGGGTCTTGCGCTTATTGGCGGATTTGCTTGCCTTGGAGCTTCATGGCAGCCCTCAGCTTGGCCGTTTTTCTGAATTCACAATCCAGGTCGACTCCTCCTGTGTCTGACCAGGAGTTGGGAGGATTTGGGGGGAACCCAGGCCCGCCCTCTACTCCAGGTTCCAGCCCAGGGCCCTGTGGAATGCAGCTGTCTAGAGTGCCTCCTGGGACAGCTGTGCGACAGCTACAACTCCCTGGGCTACTTCCCCATGGCCTCCTCCCAACACCTTCTTTATCCTCACCATAAGACCTTCCTCCTGGTGTCTGATAATGCTTGTATACCTCAGTCCTCCAACAGTCCATGTTCTCACTCTCAGCTCCAAGTGCCTCTTGCTCCCAGCTTCTCACACGCACACCACAAACTGAAGTGAGCTCCTTTTTAAAGCCCAGGTGCCCTGAATAGCCTGCCTTAATTGATTCTCGCAGCTTCTTGATTGGCTGCAGGTGTTCTAATCAGCCTGTCTTAATTGTCTCCAGAAGGTTCCTGATTGTTCTGGAACCTTCCCTGTTACCTTACCCAGGGAAAAGGGATCTACTTAGCCTGGGGCTAATATATCTGCCTTCTATTACACTCCTATAGCCATCTGGACCAACCCTGTCACAATACATAGCACATGTGCTTTCGTTCCGAGGTCGCATTTTGCCTCCCCACACCGCATGGCTAGCCCCTCATCCCTCCCCTGCTTCAGCCATAGGCAAACAGCCCAGCAGGAATGGGCACCTCTGAATGTCCCCTTAAGAAAAGCACCCTATTTCAATCAGGTGACCATGAATGATATCACTCTCCTGAGGATAACACAGGGAGATAAAGAACAGATGTTGTTTGAATGCCAGCAAACATACACTGCAATGCTTTGTTCTACAATGATTCCCTAGTACGTGCTACTGGCCTGGGTGGTAAAGTGTCCTACCATGGTGGACGGAATAAGGCTGCCCTCCCCAGAAACCTTTTGCAAAGGCTTTGAGAGTACATCCAGGAGAGCCGCAAATGCCAGGGCAAATTAATCATTAAACATGCTTGCTTTTAAACCATGTATAGTATTTTAAAAGGTACACTCACCAGAGGTCCCTTCTCCGCCTGGCAGGTCCGGGAGGCAGCCTTGGGTGGGTTTGGGGGGTACTGGCTCCAGATACAGGGTGAGAAACAGTTCCTGGCTGTCGGGAAAACCAGTTTCTCCGCTTGCTTGCTGTGAGCTATCTACAAGCTCATCATCATCTTCCTCATCCCCAAAACCTGATTCCGTGTTGCCTCCATCTCCATTGAAGGAGTCAAACAACATGGCTGGGGTAGTAGTGGCTAAATCCCCTAAAATGGCATGTAGCTCATCATAGAAGCTGCATGTTTTGGGCTCTGAGCTGGAGCGGCCGTTCGCCTCTCTGGTTTTCTGGTAGGCTTGCCTCCTTAAGTTTCATGCGGCACTGCTTCGGGTCCCTGTTATGGCCTCTGTCCTTCATGCCCTGAGAGATTTTGACAAATGTTTTGGCATTTTGAAAACTGGAACGGAGTTCTGATAGCACGGATTCCTCTCCCCATACAGCGATCAGATCCCGTACCTCCTGTTCAGTCCATGTTGGAGCTCTTTTGCTATTCTGGGACTCCATCATGGTCACCTCTGCTGATGAGCTCTGCATGGTCACCTCTGCTGATGAGCTCTGCATGGTCACCTGCAGCTTGCCACGCTGGCCAAAGAGGAAATTGAAATTCAAAAGTTCGCAGGTCTTTTCCTGTCTACCTGGCCAGTGCATCTGAGTTGAGAGTGCTGTCCAGAGCGGTCACAATGGAGCACTCTGGGATAGCTCCCAGAGGCCAATACTGTCTAATTGTGTCCACAGTACCCCAAATTAGACCCAGCAAGGCTGATTTAAGTGCTAATCCCCTTGTCAGGGGTGGAGTAGGGAAATCGATTTTAAGAGCTCTTTAAGTCAAAAAAGGGCTTCATCGTGTGGACGGGTGCAGGGTTAAATTGATTTAATGCTGCTAAATTCAACCTCAACTCCTAGTGTAGACCAGGGCTCTGATTGGTTGTGGCCCACACAGCTGCTTTAGGCTACTCGGAGGACTCATCTCCACTGCTCCCTCCTGGGGTTAATCCCTTCCATGCTGGTGTGGGGCAGACACTCCATCGGAGCTGAACACCAAGAAATAATAAAAAGAAAGGGGGCTTACAGTTGCATGGAAGCCACTTGTGCTATTTTGGTAGGCTTGTCCTGTTGAGAGATCATTTATCCAATAGCAGTTTAAAGGCATTCATTAATACAGGTGAAGATTATGCTGAAAATGGGCCCTATTTGATCATATCAATTATTTGTCCCATATCTTTCAAATGAAAGCTTCATATATTTTCTCCTTTATATCTTTTCTGTTGTATACTGGTATGTATATTGTATATTTCTGCTTCTTATGGCAGTTCCTACACATTTACAGAAAAGAAGCACATTTTTGCGAGTAATAAATAACATTTTGTTGAAAATAAATACTTATTCCAGTATCAACTGTAACATAAAATCCACAAATTACAGAACATATATCTATAAAATACCTTGTCTTTGAGATATTGGAGATTTTTATATTAATAAATGTATCCTATTTCTACTGAAATTGTAATATGTAGGAAATTGCATAGAGGACGAATGAAATGCTAGTTTTGTCCTAACTTTCATTAGCTATTTGAAGATCATGTGTTGACTCATTTACGCTGATAAAACATTGATTGGTTTTCTTTAGAAAAGTATCCATGTATAATAACAAGCTGTCTAATGCTAACATTGTCCTCAAGTATTTTAAATGATTTGGTGGGTAGAAACCCAAGTGTTGATGTTACTTTTCCAGTTATATAATCTGGACTACGCTTCTCTGTCTTACCTGTTATGTACCGCATGCTGGGATTTTCTCTTCTACTTTTGAGAAAAGGGGGAGGCAAAACCATCAGAATCTGGCCCCTGACCCAAGATGGGACAAAAATGAGTGAGTGCATGCTTCACAGCTGGCACTCTCAATTTGAGTTCTGTGTAGTCAAGTACCCACAGGTTTCTCAAGGACAGGTAGGGAAGGGCAAAACAGCTGAACTCTGCAGCATTCTCCCCTGCTGACCCTGAAATATCAGATTCCGTATTAATGCCGCTTGAAGCAGCATCGTTACTGATGTAATGTTGCTACTCAAAAGTTAGGGAATGAGTTGGTCAGTGACGCCATAGCTCCTTCAGGAGGCATGCTACCAGGGGAGGTCAGGCTGCTGGGGCAGAGGTACAGGCCCTCCAAGGATTTTCCTGAGTTTTATGTGGTCCTTGGACCATCTGCTGCTCTGGGGAGAGGGACAAGTTCCCTGCTCATTCTGCATCATGGTTTTTTGATTATGCCTTATATAACAGAAAAGTACATTTTAAAATATTTAAGATAATTTTATTTTTAATTAGGACCATTTTCTAGTTTTCCAAACCTTGTTAGTGCCAAAAGCCCAGTCAAGCAAACCTCTGAGAGAGAGAGAGAGTGAATACATAGTTCAAAAAACCAAAACCACTGTCCAAGATTTGAATAAAGCAAGGAGCCTGAAGTTAGGCCTCTACAAGGGTTATTTTTCAAAGGCACAAATGGCAGTCAGTGAAAATCATGGGAGTTAATCTCCAGTCAGCCATTTGTACCTTTGACATTCTCTCCAACATCTGTATTTGGGCTCCTATTGGAGGGTCTGATATTCAAACATGTCCAGTAACTCCCATATGTCAGAACTGTTTCCAGCCCCTCAGATGTTGAGAATTTCAAGGTCAGTCTTCCTTCCTTCCTTCCTTCCTTCCATCATCCTTAGCTTTATCCTCTTAACATGAGTTGACATCACAAAAACATATATCTAATAGCCCAAAAAGTGCAGATATAACCCATGTAGATATAAATTTCAATCCAGCAATGATTCTATGTCTCATCCCTTGGAGGAAGAATAGGTGTATTGACC
The DNA here is from genome assembly GCF_965140285.1 of Lepidochelys kempii. Classification (NCBI taxonomy): domain Eukaryota; kingdom Metazoa; phylum Chordata; order Testudines; family Cheloniidae; genus Lepidochelys; species Lepidochelys kempii. The sequence goes on from NC_136382.1 coordinate 66,430,002, forward strand.
CAAAAACCCTTCTGAAGTAAACATTCTTAATGAAGAATTTTGTTTTCTGTGTAGAAAACCAGAGAAATCTTTCAACAGAAAATATTGCATGATAATTTTTTTATCCATAGGTTTCTTGAGAAATAAGCTTTTAGTCTGGGGGAATTGTATACAGGAACCCCTCTGCACTTCCTGAAACTCTCAAAAAGCAACCATAGCAAGCTTAATAATTCATAAATTCCCGCAGTACTCTTTTCACAAAATGTAGATTTGCTAGCACAGCTTGAGAGTTTCCTGGGGAAACTCTTGTTCTGTCGTCTTTGTAAGAAATGGCGGGCGGGACGGTCTTACTAGTCAGCATGAAACTTACAGCCTGCAAATTATGCAATTCCTTCATGACTACTAAGAGCCTCTCATTATTCTTACGGTGTAAGATCTGCAAACATTGTAAGGTTAGACAATGCCTTCAGACGTTGTAAATTCTATAAGGACGGACCTTAAAAAAGCTGCAGGATGGTGTTTGAATGTTGTAGACTTCAGGCAACACCTATGAACACTTTTGAAACAAAAAGTACAGAACTTCCAAAGCCCACAATCCATATGAGAAAATAACAAGCTGTGGACTAGCTTTAGTTGGAAACCAATTTGGAAAGCAAATATGAAGTCTTAGACCCAAGATGAGTCTGATTTGTTTAGATAAAGCACTAAGTTTTCAGAAAGAGGAAAACTGGGGGTTTTTCAAAACTGTATAAGTTAAATTGTTCAATAAACCTTAAACTTAAAAACACTAATCTTGTCACGTAAAATTTGAATCTGAAAGCACTTAATTTAGCAAATTAGGTGAGAATAAAAATCATATCTATAGCAGATATTGTTTTATTGAGTTGTTACCTTTGCTTTGTAATCAAATAATGTCAGCTTTCATTTCTGTACCATTTTTCTATGCAGTGTTCTCTGTGATTCTAATTGGATCAAAAATTACAATTTCTAGAACCTTACATAGTGGGCTCAGCTTGCTCTGAGTTCTAGTCGCTCTCTTGACTGAGATCATGAGCTGTTACTAAAGCCTTGTCTACACTACAGATTTAAGTCGACTTAAGTTACATTGATGACCATATGCCGCTTTAATTACATTGGTTGTGCACATCCACACAACACTCCTTGTGTTGGCAGAACGTATCCACAGTTAATGTCCTTGCATCGACAGAGCGTTGCATCATGGGTAGCTATCCCACTCTACAACTTGCCACCCTCTGCCGCTGGGAGATCTGGGAACGGATCACAGTGCATCATGGGGGGCATGCTTACCATACCATGATGCAGTTTTTTCCAGCCCATCATTCCATGGGCTTCTGATTTCATTTCATGCTGTTTTTCAACAGCCCCTGTTAACTGTGCACCTGTCATCTCTTCCTCAAAACAGGATCCTGAGCTGCTGACCAGACTGGTGATGAGCATTATGACCACAATGCAGCTGGTCCTACAGTATTTCATGAGCTGGGAAACAGAGAGTGAATCTGTGGTGTCTGCCCTGCTGTCTACAATGGAAAGAAACAATTCAAGATTGCTGCTGGCATTCACAGAGCAGCTCCACATGGTGGACTGTCGGTACTGGACTCGGGAAACAAGTACTAAGTGGTGGGATTACATCATGATGCATGTATGGGATGATGAACAGTGGCTGCAGAACTTTTGGATGTGCAAAGCCACCTTTCTGGAACTGTGCACAGAGCTCGACCTTGCCTTGTGGCGCAAGGGCACCAGAATGAGAACTGTCCTAATAGTGGGAATGTGAGTGGTAATTAATTGCTGTGTGGAAATGGCTTATCCAGACTGCTACAGGTCAGTCATGAATCAGTTTGGAGTTGGAAAGTCCACTGTGGGGGTTGCCGTGATGCAAGTGTGCAGGGCCATTAATCGCCTCCTGCTATGAAGGACTCTGACGCTGGGTAATGTGCAGAAATAATTGATGGTTTGCAACAATGGGATTCCCGAATTGTGGCAGGGCATAGATGCCATGCATATCCCAATTTTGGCCCCAGACCATCTTGTGACAAAGTACATCAACCAAAAGGGCTACTTCTCCATGGTTTTGCAGGGCCCAGTGTCACTGGGGCAGTTACACTGACATCAGTGCGGGTTGGTCAGGGAAAGTTCATGATGCACGCATCTTTAGGAACACTGGACTGTACAGAAAGCTTCAAGCAGGGACTTTCTTTCTGGACCAGAAGATTCCAATGTGGGATGTGCAATTGTCCATAGCTATCCTGGGAGACCCCGCCTACCCCTTGCTACCATAGCTCATGAAACCTTACACCAGGAACCTAGACAACAGCAAGGAGCTCTTGAACAACTGGCTCAGCAAGTGCCAAATGACTATTAAATGTGTCTTTTGCAACAAGTCGCTGGTGTTGCCTTTTTGGCAGGTTAGACCTCAATGAGGAAAATACGATGATGGACATAGCAGCCTGCTATACTCTGCATGACATTTGCAAAGCGACGCGGGGAAAGTTTCCCCAGAGGTGGAGCGCTGAGTTGGATCGTCTGACTGCTGATTTTAGCAGCCAGATACCAGGGCAATTAGAGGGGATCAGCGTAGGGCTATTAGATTCAGGGAGGTTCTGAAGGAGCATTTGGACAATGAGCACCAGTAGTGTGTCTTTATGTGATGCATTCAGTTAGGCAATGTTTACTTGCCACCTGAAATGACCCCTATAATGCTTACTTCCTGAGCTTTAATTTTAGTGAGCAAATGTTCCTGTCTATAGACACTGTTTGAATTTTAGCAGCAACTCCCATGTGTATGACACAAATAAATACTAATTTTGTTTCAAATACTAGACTTTCATTAAAGGATAACACACTTTTTTTGCAACCGGGGAACATGGCAATCAGGGAGCAGTCTCTCAGTTCAGGCTCTTTCAGCTGTGTATAACTCCAGCTTTCATCATTAAATCAGTCTCTAGGGGTGGATTGCAAGGGGTGTTGTAACGGAATGGGAACATGTGAGAAATGAGTTGGGGGAGGGCACGGAATGGCATTCTCTATTGGCTGCAGGGGGAATCATGCGTGCATGCGCTCACACTGCAGTGCTATGAGGGACATGAATATCTTTCTGTTCCTCTAGTAGCTTTATCATCCACTCCTGTCCATGTCTCCTTTTCAGGCAAACCAGCCTGAGTTTTTCATTAATTCTCTCCCTCTCCACACACTTGTTTCGCTATGTGCAGCATCTGTTGACTGCAGCACTTCTCTAAACATATCCTCCTTACTCCTCCTAGTTCGCCTCCTAATCTGTTGAAGGTCTCCACCACTGGGTAGGGGTTGGTCCTCAAGGGCACATCTGCAGAAGTCAAAGAAACAATCAACAGAGACACTATTGAGAGTGCCCACAAAGCCATAAATCACAAGTCACATACACCTTTTTCTCACTATTCCTTTGGTAGCACACAGCTCAGTGAGAGTCTCAGATATAGTGAGGTTGGGGGTGGAGTGGGAAGGAAGAATGAGCAAGAATGGGCAAAGTTTGGGTGATTTGCAAAGAGGGTCACTACACACATGTAGGGAAAGTATTCTGAATATTGGCATCCTTTTTCACAGGCTAGGGTAATAGAACCCAATATCTCACTCCTGAGGATAACCCGGAATGCCAGGGTGCATCTCCTGCATGCATGCAGCTTCAGACCTGGTCCGTATGCAGCTTGCCTGTGTGCAGATTTGGTCCCTGCAGAAATAATTGCCAGTTGGCTCAGCAAAGTTTCCTACAATGGGGGCAGAAACAAGGCAGCTTTCCCTAGGAACCTTTGGCAGAGGATTGCTGAATATCTACTGGGAAGTTTCCGAGAGATCTCTATGGAGGATTCCTGGGACATTCCAGTGTACATTAACAACTTTTCTGCCAGGCTCTCACAGGATAGCTGCATAGGCTCTGTTGTTAATTCCTGTCCTATATCCCTCCTCTACCATATAACAAAGTAAATGAGACTTCAGTCTTCTATCACTGTATATTATCAATGCAAGATGCAGGCTTACTAGAGCTCGCATCCCCAGCTTCATGAGCACCGGAGCCAAAGTGCTGGGATTGGCTAGACCCCTACAGAGTCAAAAATAGGTCCTGGCTTGCTACGCCACCAGAAGACCCCTGTCACATATCCCATATCTTCCTCCAACTCCCCTTCCTCATCCACCACTTCTTCAGGGTTGACTCCCTTGGCCACTCCCTCCAGTCCCCCCCAAGTATCCATGGGGCTCATGGTGGTGGGGTCAGCACCAAGGAAGTCATGCAGCAACTTGTAGAAGTGGCATATCTTCCGCACTGCACCAGAGCGACGGTTGGCCTCCCTTGCCTTCAGGTACGTTTGCCTCAGCTCTTTGATCTTAGCATGGCACTTGCTGCATGTCCCTTTTGGGTCCCTTCTCCTATATGCCACTAGCAGTCAGCCCGTAGATATCAAAGTTCCTACAGCTTGAGCAAAGCTGTGGCTGCACAGCCTCCTCTTCCCACAGACCCAACAGATCCAACAGTTCTGGCGTGCTCCATGTGGGAGCGCATCTGTTGTGGAAAGCCAGCGTGGTCAGCTGGGAAGATGCTGGGTGAATGGTCTAGGGGAGTTAAGTCAGCAGCAGGAGCATTGTGTGTACACCTCCACTGTTTTGTTCAGGAAAGCTGACTTTTGTTGACAAAACTGCAGTGTAGACAAGGCCTTAGGCTTCATCTTGTCTTGAATTCAGATGTTTTAAATGACCATCTACAGGGCTAATTGAAAGCCTTTTGAACATATGCCTCAGATTCCCCCAAGTATAATAGACAGATAGAAAGGATTCTTTCACAACTATAATTGTTTATCTAACTAAGGGCATGGCTACACTGGAAACTTCAAAGCGCTGTTGTGGGAGCGCTCCGACGTGCGAATGTGGTCCTGCGCGAGTCCTGGGAGAGAGCTCTCCCAGCACTCCTGGTACTCCACCTCCACGAGGGGATTAGCTCTGAGCGCTGGGAGCACTCCCAGCATGCTCAGAGCCTGTTTACACTAGCGCTTTAACGTGCTCTGACTAGCTGCGCTCAGGGGGGTGATTTTTCACACACCTGAGCCAGCAAGTTAGAGCACTATAAAATGTAAGTGTAGCCAAGCCCTTCGAGTTACAAAAGCTAGGGAATTGACTGGAGAGCCTAGTGCTGTCCTTACTGAACACAGAACTGAATCCTCTCATCTGCATAATAGCCAGGTAAATAAGCTTTGCTCAGGAGTTCTGTGACTTGGTAGGGGATGAAGGAGAGGCAGAATCCGCGGTATGTATTGTCTTCTGCACAGTCGGGCTAGTGTATCCACATATTCATATCAACCAGTCTTGCCTCAGCCTCACAGTTCCCCTCTACAGTGGTATAGCCAAAGTAGTTTATCTGCATCCTTTTCTCTCTGTACCCCTACACACAACATTCATAGAATTTAAGCCCTTCTCTGGGACTTAACTTGGGTTGACAGATGTGGCTTACAGTCATTAAAACAAAGCACTTCATCATGTGTTAAGGATGTGAGAGCCTTCACCTTGTGTACACTAGCAAGTGTTCACCAGTGCAGCTACATTCTGCAATATCAGCAAAAGTTATTTTACCGCCATAGCTATGACAGTTAGGCTTGTGATTTTTTTTTAACCAACATACCTATACCAGCAAAATATTAAGTGTTAACTTTTAGGGTTAATGTTGTTGAATCTCTGACACAAGTATCTCAAGGTGATTGCAAAGGAAATAAAAATTAAGCACGTGTCCGTCTCCCCCATTCCCTCTTCCTCTATTTTATGATAAAGAAGGCGTGGAAGGGGTTTTCTCTACCCTGAAGAATTCTATGGATTCCAGTGAAATACTTGCGTCACAGGACACTGAAAAATGAGTAAAAATGAATGAGTAAAAATGTTTAAAATGCTTAGTTTTTTGTTATCACCTATTTAAATCTAATGCCTAATGAACATTACAGAAAAATGATGCCTCTTATAGTAATTACCCATTTATTGAAGGTGTGAGAATTTGTAATACACATACCATGAGACCCCCAAGAGGTTCTCCAGCAAAATCAGAGAAGACCAATCTTAACATTCCTGATATTTCTCATGAGCTGCCCCCTGCTGGTTGATGGTATAACAGGTCAAGGGAAATGTAGCTGTAAAAGGAGGTTGTGTTCAGAGAGAGGGGCTCACATGAAGGACTTTGTTTATATCAGGACAGTGACCTTGAACTGAACTCTGAGAAAGAGTCAGTGTCCTTTGTTGCTAGGTAGATTGGCGGCTGTATTTTGTACAAACTGGAGCTGTCTTCGGAGTATGGGGCTTCATTCCTAGCTATGAGTTGCTGTAGTCCAACATGAACAGCATGAATATGTGGCACACTGTGGCCAGGGTCTTTGTCTGATAGATTTTTAAGGCCAGAAGGAACCACTGTGATCATCTAGTATGTGCTCCTATGTAGCACAGGCCATAGAACATCCTCAAAATAATTCCTAGAGCATATCAAAACATCCTGTCTTCATTTAAAAATGGTCAGTGATGGGGAATCCACCCCTTGGTAGATATATTTCTAAGATGTGGGTTATTGCTTGGAGGGACAGCCAGCCTCCTAAAAATAAATGTATTTTTTCTCTCACATTGACCTGCCAGCTACACTGTATTTTCAAATTAATTTTGTGCACTCAGGAGAGAGCGTGTAAGGCTCGGAATTTATGTCCTTTAAAACTGCATACTGTGCAACACAGACTGGAAAATGCTAGTAAAAATGCATAATTTATGGACTGCAGTAGAAGTTTCCCTTGGTGGATCCATTCTACCCTGATTCTGAACATGACAAAAATGCTTTAGGAAAAGTGTGTGGAGGCTGAGCTCTTTGGAGCCAAATGTGATTGAGATCAGAACCCTGTCAAGAGAGGGCTGTTCTTTGAGTATATGTCAGAGTGGATCCCCTGGTACATGCACATGTTCCTCATCTGCATGAGATCAGAGTCTTTTGACTAACTGTTTTTGTTGGGGGCTGCACATGCACCCTGTACCTCCTTGTGCTCCTGTGTGAGGGCATAAAGGCTGGAGCAACCACAACCTTCCCTCGGTTTCCTTTTTGCCATCTATGGCAGCCTGATGGAACCTGGCCTGTCTCTAACCCGCTACTCCTTTAAGATTTCAGAATTGGTTTCCAACTACTTTTAGTAAAGAAATCTTCTACAGTCACACTCCCACTTCCTGAAATGTAGACATTCCAAAGAGACAGAAAAAGAAAAAACAGGGCAAGCACTTTATGTCAATCACCAATCACCACACCTCCTGGTGGACATCAGACTACTAGGGTTCAAACCCTGCTTGCCTTGTGATCGACTCATTTCCCTTCAAGGTTGGTTGGAGTTGATGCCTCTTCTGCATGGGGGAGATACGCATCCCGAATAGGTGCTCTGTGTGAAAGTCCTTTTCTGCCATATATAGAGATACTCATTTCAAGCAACACCTGCTGAAGCAGTCCAGACAGGTTGCTTCAGACCCAGAGGTGATGGTAACGATGAAAGGCTGGATAAGTTCACATTGGCTAGTGCTCCCTCTAGCACTCATTGTACCCTGGGATCAGGAAGAGAAGAGGTGAAGTGGATGCCAACAGGGGCAGCACCGGTCACTTGGACACTGACCATCTCAGCATCAGCAAAATCTTTGGCACTGAAAATATCAGCAAAGGCAGCCTCGGTGCCCAGCTTGTCCACTACCCACCACTTTTCCCATCCCTCAAGTGACCCTTCTGTTGAGAATCAAACAGAAATGCCCTAATTGCTTTGCCCAAGAGTCATATAAGAGGGAGAGAAACTTCTACTGTCATCCTTCCACTTATTCTGAGAAGAAAGGGGTTCTTCATCCTATCCTAGACATGAGGAAAGTGAACAGATTCAGGATGGTAATGCTTGTCCCTATTATCCCATCTCTTCAGGCTTAAAACTGGTTTGAAACTCTCAACTTAAAGGATGGGTGCATCCACATAGACATCCACTCAGCCTACAAGAAACACTGAAGCTTCATAGTGGGGCCCAGCCATTAACAATGTATTTTCCCTAGTCTCGTTCTCAGCAACAGCTGCACTATTTTGACACATATTCAGCCTGAGGCAGACACCTGGCATGAAAAATTTTAACTCAAATAGTTAATCTGGTAAAATTATAAACAACTGAAAATAGGATCTTATAATAGGAAGTGTTGGGCAACCTTAATGGGTGGTGCTACCAGACCCCTCTAATACATAAAAAGGCCTTTAAATAAGTAGTGGAATAGAATGTACATTTCTAATATCAGTTTTTTTAACAAAAGTGAAGTTCCCTGCATGTTTTATTTAACAATGAGTTAATAGACAATAATCCACTTTACTAAACAATAACTGTGCTGTCCTTTTTCTCGTACTAGAAATTGCTAACTGCTTGACTCCTCCTGGTGATTGTCTTGGTTACTACTTATTTATTTTTTATTGGGCTATGTGGATACTGGAACCCTTTTTCCAAACTAAAGCTGGTTCAAAAATGAGAAAAAATTGGGAGGTGTGTTTGTTTGTTTTTCCCCAACAAAATTCAAAATTTCAGTGAAGCACTTAGTTTGAAAGTTTTGCTTACTACTGCTACTCCAAACACCTCCAAACTTTGGTGGTTTGCCTAAAATAGAAACTGGATCCCAGCTACCCTGGGTTTTTAGTATTGATAAATTAAAATCTGACTGAGGTCATGCAAAACTGAGATAAAAATGTGATTTCTTTGACCAGTCTCTTATTCAGCTGTAACTACACTTGTCCAAACACAATTCTGATATCTGAATGTTATATGTCATTATTTCTTTTATTTTATTACAGCTGCACACAGAGGCCCCAGTTAGCATCAGGGTCCCCGTGCACTGAGTGCTGTATAAACACACACTACGAGACAACACAGTTAACCTGTGGAACTCTTTGCCAGAGGATGTTGTGAAGGCCAAGACGATAACCGGGTTCAAAAAAGAACTAGATACATTCACGGAGGATAGGTCCATCAATGGCTATTAGTCAGGATGGGCAGACATGGTGTCCCTAGCCTCTGTTTGCCAGAAGCTGAGAATGGGCAACAGGGGATGGATCACTTGATGATTACCTGTTCTGTTCATTCCCTTTGAAGCACCTGACATTGGCGCTGTCAGAAGCAGGATACTGGGCTAGATGGACCTTTAGTCTGACCCAATATGGCCAGTCTTATGTCCCCACTCTGAAGAGATAGGGGCTTTTGAAAATGTTACCTTGTAAACAACTTAGGAGCCCAAGCTCCATTTTCAAAAGTGACTTAGATGCTTTTGAAAATTTTATCCACAGTCTAGTATAGTGTTTTAGGACAGTATGTGTGTCAAAAAAAAACAAACAAAAAACAAACCCCAAACAAACAAAAAAAACCCACCCCTCTACCCAAACAAATGGAGGGATAATAAGGGTAACAGCTCTGAGAAAATGCAGTTACATATGGGCCTAATCCAAAAGCCATTGGAAATGAGTGTTTAATTCTTTCTTTTTTTTCAGTTTAACCTGAACAAAAATATTTTTGATGATATTAAACACTATTTCTGTACTAAGATTTGCTTTGTCTCAATTTAACTCTGTTCTTTCTTGGGTCCTTGGATATTCTTGTACAGTTCAACTGTATGTGTCTTTGATTCTTGACATCTGCTTTCAAATATACCTCTGCAAATAATGTTGTACCTAGTAAAAGAGTCAGTTTCTCACTGGTGATGGGGAGAACAGACTGTTACTTTCCGAAGGTGCAATTAAAGATTCATAAATGCACTGGGTGAATATTACAATATTTCTATATGTATATAGGATCAACCATAGAAGGAGACATCAGTGAAATAAATGGTAATATTCACACACGTTCTGCACCCCAGAGAAATATAAAAAGAAAATAGTATAAAATAGTGTATTGTGCATGCATATATCATAGAGACTTTTCCTCAGTATGGATTATAGAGGCCTGATTCACAGCCCACTGTAGTCAGTGGGTTTTTCCATTAGTTGAGTTATCGGAATGCAGAAGCAGCTTCTAAAAATTTTCTTAATTGAGCACGGAAAAGAAGCAGAGTTTTTTCATTGGGTAAAGCAACTGCTGAGCAGAATTTAACCAAATTATCCTTGGCCTCAAACCTCTCATGCTTGTTCTTGTCATATTTGTCAAAAATGTAAGGGCTTGATTATATCATTTTATAACAATTTTTACCTTGCCTATAACAATAATTTGGTTCTGTAATGAAAAGAGCTATAATTATCTCAAATGGAAGATGTCAGAGTTACACAGTTCAGACTCCTCATTTTCATGGAAGAAAGGGCCTGCTGAATATGTATATATTTCTCATATTTTAGAAAATACAAACTTTTTAATAGGGCTGTCGATTAATTGCAATTAACTCGTGCTTAACTCAAAAAAATTAATCTTGATTAATCGCAGTTTTAATCACACTGTTAAACAATAGAATACCAATTGAAAATTATTAAATATTTTGGATGTTTTTCTACATTTTCAAATATATTGATTTCAGTTACAACACAGAATACAAAGTGTACAATACTCACTTTATATTATTTTTATGACAAATATTTGTACTGTAAAATGATAAAAGAAATAGTATTTTTCAATTCACCTTATACAAGTACCATAGTTCAATCTCTTTATTGTGAAAGTGCAAATTACAAATGTCGATTTTTTTTGTTACATAACTGTGCTCAAAAACAAAACACTGTAAAACTTTAGCGCCTACAAGTCCACTCAGTCCTACTTCTTGTTTCTCTGAGCAATTGGCTGAACAATTTTGTTTACATTTATGGGAGATAATGCTGCCAGCTTCTTATTTACAATGTCACTTGAAAGTGAGAACAGATGTCTGCATGGCACTTTCATAGCTGGCATTGCAAGGTATTTACATGTCAGATATGCTAAACATTCGAATGCCCCTTCATGCTTCGGCCACCATTCCAGAGGACATGCTTCTATGCTGATGACGCTCGTTAAAAAAGAATGCATTAATTAAATTTGTGACTGAACCTCCTGGGAAAGAATTGCATGTCTCCTGCTCTGTGTTTCAGCCGCATTCTGCCATATATTTCATGTTATCGCAGTCTCGGATGATGACCCAGCATGTTCATTTTAAGAACACTTTCACTGCAGATGTGACAAAACACAAAGAAGGTACCAAGGAGAGATTTCTAAAGATATGTACAGCACTCAATTCAAGATTTAAGAATCTGAAGTGCCTTACAAAATCTGATCGGGATGCGGGGTGGAGCATGCTTTCAGAAGTCTTAAAAGAGCAACACTCTAATGTGGAAACTACAGAACCCGAATCTCCAAAAAAGAAAATCAGCCTTCTGCTGGTGGAATCTGACTCAGAAGATGAAAATGAACACGCGTTGGTCTGCACTGCTTTGGATCGATATCAAGCAGAACCGATCATCAGCATGGACGCATGTCCTCTGGAATGGTAGTTGAAGCATGAAGGGACATATGAATCTTTAGCACATCTGGCACGTAAATATCTTGCAATGCCGGCTACAACAGTGCCATGTGAACGCCTGTTCTCTCTTTCAGGTGACATTAAGAAGCTGGCAGCATTACCCTGCAAATGTAAACAAACTTGTTTCTCTTAGCGATTGGCTGAACAAGAAGTAGGACTGAGGGGACTTGTAGGCTTTAAGGTTTTACATTGTTTTATTTTTGAAAGCAGTTATATTTTGTACATAATTCTACATTTGTGAGTTCAACTTTAATAATTCAATAATAAAGAGATTGCACTACAATACTTGTATTAAGTGAATTGAATTTTTTTTTAATTTTACAGTGCAAATATTTATTATAAAAATAAATATAAAGTGAGTACTGTACACTTTGTATTCTGTGTTGTAACTGAAATAAATATATTTCAAAATACGGGAAACATTCAAAAATATTTATATAAATAGTATTCTCTTATTGTTTAACAGCATGATTAATCGTGATTAATTTTTTTAATTGTTTGAAAGCCCTAATTTTTACATGTTAGTTTAATTTACATTTGCAATGTGTAATGACTCTCACCCCAAAGTGCCCTGCCCACTATGGACCTGATCCACATGGATGGATCCCTTTATGTGGCTTTGCTGACTTCAGCTGTGCTATGTGCAGGTTCAAGGACCTGACACCAAGGTTCATCTTTCAGGAATGGGCTCTTTATATGTACCTCACCACTGAAATGCAGCCATTGCTGGAGGGGTATGCAGCAGAAAGATAATAGTGCACCTTACAGTGCAGCACACTCAGCTAGAAAAGACAGAGAAGGCACAGTAGGGCAACAAGGCTATGTCAAATCTATCTATCTAAAAGAAGAGATGCAAGATCTTTATTGACCATGCAGAGCAGAAAGGACCCCTATTCTTTCTTTCTTTCTTTCTTTCTTTCTTTCTTTCTTTCTTTCTTTCTTTCTTTCTTTCTTTCTTTCTTTCTTTCTAAAGGTGTCATTTGAAGACAATAATAAGCAACGATGGTCTGATGTAATGCAAGCTAAATTTACTTGGGTAGGAACAATTTGATCTATATGTAGTCAAAGCAGTTGACTTGCCATTTCCTTTCTGGGGCATGGTCTAGCTCTTTCACAGCTAATTCCTGATGTATTGTTGAATTACTACCCTGTCACCAAACACTCTGTTCTGTTAAATGGACCTGTCAATAAAAGTGAATATCTTGTATGTGCTCCGTCTGACTGTAGTTATTCTTCTGAAGTGGCTAAGTTCTTAATGTACTTAATGTACTAGATCAGACCTGCTGAGAGCACATTTACATTGCCCCTCACTTCTATTCCCCAGTTACAGCTATATCACTAACACAATATAAATATTTTCATTTTCAGCAGTGGTTTTTATTTGGTACAGAAAAATGGTGTTTTCTGTGGCACCCGGCAATATCAACACTGTGCTGACACATGCAATGTTGTAGTGACCTTGGTATCGATCAGTATACATCAGCATGATACCTAGGTACTTATGTGCCTATTGCCATAATACCTGATTTGTATTTCTGCACAGTTCTATTGCACTTTGCATCATGTCTCCTTTTTTATTCTTGTTCATGGCTAGAGCTGCATATTGATGTAAGCAGAGTCAGGATGAGCTCCACCCTGACATCTGGTGGTGAGATGTGGCAAGCTGTGGAAAAGAACTTCAGGGGCCGATATCATTTGCATAGGCACACCCACCCCACCTAGAATGAGGCCATAGCTGCCCAAATGGTCACTTTGGCTATTGTGGGATCGCCAGTGTCTCTGTTATTGGGGCAGAAAGAATAAATTGTTATTACCCTAATCATGGGAACTGTGCTTGGAACTGTACTTGGCCTTTTGTTATGATGGAGGGACTCACCAACAACTAAGTAGCACTCGCTAGGCAAGGGACATTGGTTCCAAAACTTTGTGACTTGAGAGAGGTTTGAGGCAGGTATTAGTACCTGGTGGTGTGGGTCCCTTTGTGAGGGCCTGAAACACCAATTGTACCTCTGTCTCTCTCCACTGTGGAATGTCAGAGCTAATTTTGGGTCTATTAAGAGTCTTGCTATAGGTACTGTGCTGAATTCACTTTGGCCTTATGGTGCACCAGCACTAAGGCTCCCACTACTATGAGCTGAAATCACTGAGCACTGTGTCAAGTACTGGGGAGCTGGAAGATCTAGAGTGCAGTGGTGCTGTTCGTGGATAGGCTGCCGGAGCATTCGTGAGACGGCGAGCTGAGCTGTGCAGAGCGGAGCCGTTCATGAGAGAGCAGAGTGGAGCCGTTTGGAGCGGAGCCGTTCGTGAGATGGCGAGCTGAGCTGAGAGGAGCCGTTTGAGAGGGAGCAGAGCGGAGCCCTGTGGGGCAGTCAGCTTCAGGTCACGTAAGGTGCCCCTTACCTCTTTCCCCCCACACACAGGCACATTTTTAGCTAGACTGGGGAGTAACACTCTGCAGATGAACTTTTGAACTCTGGGGCTGGACTTTTTGGACTTTGGGTGATTTGTGAATTGCTGGACTCAAGAGACGTTTGGGTTCTGGGACTCAAGAACCCGAGCGAAAGGATGTGGCCCAATTTGCTGGGGTGGGTCTTTGTTCATGGTTTGGTTAATGAACACTAGTTGTGGTGTTTCCCCAATTTAATGCTGATGTCGTTTACCTCATGTTATTAAAGATTCTCTGCTACACCGAGACTCTGTGCTTGCGAGAGGGGAAGTATTGCCTCTTTGAAGCGCCCAGGGGGTGTGTAAGATTTTCCCAGGTCACTGGGTGGGGGCTTGAGCCAGTTTTGCATTTGCTTTGATGAGAGGGAACCCCTGTGTACTGAACCCGGCCCTTGCTGCTATCAACTTGGCCTGGCAGAAGGGTTACATTTAGTTTTAGGGAAAGGTTAAATTAGATAATTACTTCTAAGGTGTTTTTGGGGGGGGGCAGATTTTCAGAAGTTCTTAACATCCAGAAGCTTCCAGGGTACTTTTGAAAATCTGTCTGCTCAGTTTTGCTTGAACTGGAGATGAGCTGTTTTGAAAATTTTGGCTTTAGAGACCCCTTCAGTGCCTCATGTAGAGCATAGAATCATAGGATTGGAAGGGACCTTGAGAGGTCATCTAGTCCAGTCCCCTGCATTCATGGCAGGACTAAGTATTATCTAGACCATCCGTTACAGGTGTTTGTCTAACCTGCTCTTAAAAATCTCCAATGATGGAGATTCCACAGCCTCCCTAGGCAATTTATTCCAGTGCTTAACCACCCTGACAGGAAGTTATTTCTAATGTCCAACCTAAACCTCCCTTGCTGCAATTTAAGCCCATTGCTTCTTGTCCTGTCCCCAGAGGTTAAGAAAAACAATTTTTCTCTCTCCTCCTTGTAAGAATCTTTTATGTACTTGAAAACTGTTATGTCCCCGCTCAATTTTCTCTTTTCCAGACTAAACAAACCCAATTTTTTCAGTCTTCCCTCATAGGTCATGTTTTCTACACCTTTAATAATTTTTGTTGCCCTTCTCGGGACTCTCTCCAATTTGTTCACATCCTTCCTGAAATGTGGTGCCTAGAACTGGACACAATACTCCAGTTGAGGCCTAATCAGTGCAGAGTAGAGTGGACTAATTACTTCTCATGTCTTGCTTGAAATACTCCTGCTAATACGTCACAGAATGATGTTTCCTTTTTTTGCAACAGCATTACACTGTTGACTCATATTTAGCTTGTGGTCCACTATGACCAAGCATGACCAAGTTCTGAGTAGACATCCAAGTGTCCACATTTATTTCCTAAAAACCAGTGGGGCAGGGGAATGGCAATTATTGCTGTAGCTTCTTATCAGCATGCTCCCAGCTATCGTCCCTAGAGTCTTCTCCAGAGAGAAAGGAGTGAGTAAACCACAGCTGAGTATGGACACTGAGATTCGGAAGCTGGACAGAGAGGACAGAGGAAATATAAACTTGGAAAGTGCCAAGTCTGTAACTGTTACATCAATTAGGTTAGACTAAATCCTGGAAGCTTTGTTTTTCATCTAATAATAGCTGTATACTGTAATTATTTCTAGCAAGTAATAGGTGTAAGCCTGCCTGTTGTCACAGATAGGCAATATCCAGAAACAGCTGTCTTAAGTGATGTTAATCATATTCAGCATACAGTCTGATTGATAGCTACACTTTGAGTAATGCTGAATTGGTCCTAAAATAATTTGTCAAGTATCAGGGGGTAGCCGTGTTAGTCTGTATCCACAAAAGCAACAAGGAGTCCGGTGGCATCTTAAAGATTAACAGATTTATTTGAGCATAGGCTTTTGTGGGTAAAAGCCTCACTTCTTCAGATGCATGGAGTGAAGGTTACAGATGCAGACATAAATATACTGACACATGAAGAGAAGGGAGCCACCTCACAAGTGGAGAACCAGTGTTGACAGGTCCAATTTGATCGGGGTGGATGTAGTCCACTCCCAACAATAGATGAGGAGGTGTCAATTCCAGGAGAGGCAAAGCTGCTTCTGTAATGAGCAAGCCACTCCCAGTCACTATTCAAGCCCAAATTAATGCTGTTAATTCATTTGCAAATGGCTGGCTCATTACAGAAGCAGCTTTGCCTCTCCTGGAATTGACACCTCCTCATCTATTGTTGGGAGTGGACTACATCCACCCCGATCGAACTGGACCTGTCAACACTGGTTCTCCACTTGTGAGGTAGCTCCCTTCTCTTCATGTGTCAGCATATTTATGTCCGCATCTGTAACTTTCACTCCATGCATCTGAGGAAGTGAGGTTTTTACCCACAAAAGCTTATGCTCAAATAAATGTTAGTCTTTAAGGTGCCACTGGACTCCTTCTAAAATAATATGGTGTATCTGAATCAAGGGGCTATTTGAAAAGGCAGACAACTGTAAAATTAAATATTTTGTAGAGTCATTAGACTCAGCACTCTCTTGTGTTGCACACAAATCCTTTTACTTTAATAACACAGCTTCAATAATAAACAATGGAAATTGTGGTCATTCTCATCTCAAACTGTAATAGAAGAAATCTGCTTTTCATTACCATAAGTTTTACAGCATGTTCTTTTGGTTAAAAATGCTGTTTGTAAATGTCATGACATTCTAACAGCAGTAATGAAAATGCAATGATTAGCTTTCTGTGAAGGAAAAAGATTGCATTTAAATACAGCATGAGAGGTAGAGTGCATTGCCATGCACTCTGTCATCACATGGTTTATCAAATGTAGGGTCCCTCACTCAGCCTCTTGCTTCCAAGGAAGATAAGAGCAGAATACTTCATTAACAGGCTCCTAGGAGTAATGATTCTCAGGTCACTTATCCCTTAAATCATTAGCTATAGTGTAGTTACTCAGACATTAGCTGCCAGCAAGGACAGAACATGAGATCTAATCTAAAACTACAGGCCTTTAACCACTTGAATTAATGGATTTCAGTATACACCTGTATGGGCTGTGAACAAAACATCTTTGGTAGAGGTTAAGAACATAAGAATGCCCATACTGGGTCAGACCAATGGTCCATCTAGCCCAGTATCCTGACTGCCAAGGGTGGCTAGTGCCAGATGCTTCAGAGGAAATTAAGAGAACACGGCAATTTTGAATGATCCGGACCTTCTTCCAGTCCCAGTTGGAGGTTTTAGGACACCGGCAGCATGGGGTTGCATCCTTGACCATGTGGTTTAATAAGCATTCATGAACCTATCCTCCATGAACTTACTTAATTCTTTTTTGAACCCACTTATTCTTCTGGCCTTCACAATAGCCCATGGCAGTGAGTTTCACAGGCTGACTGTGCACTGTGTGAAGAAGTACTTCCTTGTGTTTGTTTTAAACCTGCTGCCTATTAATTTTATTAAGTGACCCCTCGTTCTTTTGCTATGTGAAGGGGTAAATAACACTTCCCTATTCACTTTCTCCACATCATTCGTGATTTTATAGACCTCAGTCATATCACTCCTTAGTTGGTTCTTTTCTAAGTGCCAGTTTTTTAATTTCTCCTCAAAGGGAAGTGGTTTCAAACCCCTGACCCTTTTGTAGCCCTTCTCTACCTTTTCCAATTCTACTATATCTTTTTTTGAGATGGGATGACCAGAACTGCATGCAGTGTTCAAGGTGTGGGTGTGCCATGGGTTTCTGTAGTGCATTATTAATTTTCTGTTTTATTAGCTATCCCTTTACTAATGGGTCTATGGTTTTAGAATCAATTCCTGAAAAAAAGAATGAAAAGAAGAAGAAAAAAGATTTAGCCACTGACTAAGCATGTTGCAAGACTAATCTTTCATGTAGCCATTTTCCTAATAGATCGGCAGTCTCTCTCTGCTACCACTTGCTAACTGTCCCTTCAGGTAAGAGATTCTGAGGGAGGAGAGCTACTCTCCTCTTATTTGTGGTCTCTGACTGTAGAAATATGTATTTATTACCTTATATATGGACACTAGGAGCTTTAGAAACTGATATAACTCTATTTCTGTCCCACATCTCAAGTACCTCGTCTCTGAACATGGGCAAGTCAAACATTACTTAGGGAGGTTGTGGAATCTCCATCGTAGGATATTTTTAAGAGCAGGTTAGACAAACACCTGTCAGGGATGGGCTAGATAATATTGAGTCCTGCCGTGAGTGCAGTGGACTGGAGTAGATGACCTCTCGAGGTCCCTTCCAGTCCTATGATTCTACTGAAGCATTACAAGGTGCAGCAAAGTTGTTAATGTGAATAAGTGTTGTTCAAGTGCATCAGGAAAATATGCACCTTTAAACCTATTATGTAGTCTCTTGTTTCATTTTATTTTACAGTCCTCCTCTGTTCATGTTAGAGAGGACAGAGTGACGAAAATTAAACAAACCATTTTATTGTCTTATGTGTAAGCTTCCAGGTTGTCGGATGACTCATTCAAATCCTGACTTGAAATATCTTGCTCAGAATGAGCTAGAACATCCCTGCTTTTGTTGGAACATTTCTGCTAATTCTGGCAAACACAGAATTTACCTTTATTTTACATGCTAGATCTTCCCCCCACCATGAATCAGCAGCACCAAATAAAGACTATAATTAAAACACAGCACTCAATGACAAATATTTTCTGAATAGGAATGAGATGTTTGGTAGTGAAATAATTTTGTTCAGAGTAGTGGTGATTTTTGTAACAATGCCAATATATTTTCTCATAAAAAAAATAAGAACAATGAAGCTATAAGCCAGGTGTCCTCCTTCCAGCTGGGTGGCAGCATCCCATGCAATGCAAAGGATCTTTGTGCTCAGTAAATATATCTGATGAATGCTAAATAGTAAGTTTGTGAAAAGTGACTAGAAATATCCATAAGATTTCAATAGATCAGTAAATACACTTTAATATACAGTGAGAAACCAACAACAGTTACACACCATGCACAGAAAACAAAAAAATAGTGTAAGGGTCTGAGCCAAAGTCCATTGAAGCCAATGGAAAGATTCTTATTCTCTTCAGGGGGCTGTGAACCAGGCCCCCAGGGTAGGATTTGCTAAAGAGCTCATTGTTAGCCTAACTCTGCCCCTATTGAAATCAATATTAAAATCTCATTGAGTTCAATGGAAGCAGAGTTAGGCCAACTAAAGTATGTCTACACTTTGAGCTGAAGGTGTAATTTTTAGCTCTAGTCTCTAGGAGACATATCCCCACTAGCTCTGATTGAGCTAGCCCACTAAAAATAACATAGCCGTGGTGGTGGGTGGGGCTAGGCACCTGTCACATTCTAGGGTACAATCCAGACCGGTGAGGGGTTCTGTCACCAGCTGCCTTGCAACCTCACAATCCCTGGCTGCTGTAGCTCCCAACTTGGGCCCCTCACAACAGCATACAGGTCACAACTTGAGTGTCTGTGTATAGCTGCAGCCTGCCAGCAACACAGACCACAGCAGCCTTGGTTACTACCTGCAAGGTGACCCCAACATATTCCCAGTCTTGAATTTTTCCCCAGAATGTGTGTTCTGCCTCTCCTGGACAGTTCAGGTATCATAAGTCCATTGCCCCAATAAGGGGTCAAAATACAACAGTTTGCTACTTTAATTGAAGTTACCCAACATTTCACTTTAAACACAACACTGGATTAGTTTGGTAAAAGAATAAAACAAGTTTATTTAAGTACAAAGAAAGAGAGTTTATATGAGTACAAGTTCAAGGCAGAAATGTTTACAAAGAAATGTTTAAAGTCAGAAATGGTTACAAGAGAAATAAAGATAAAACGCTTTCTAGTGCTAAAATTAAACAAACTTGACTTGGTTCAAGATAGAATTTCTAGCACATGCTACCAGCCACAGGACGAACCAAACTTCAGCTCAGGATCTCTCCCAAAGTCAAATGACTGGTTCCTTTGTCATCTTAGGTGAAAGAGAGCTAGATAGGGAGAGATACATTAAGGAGTTTTTGCCCCTCATTTTGAAATGCATTTATCTGAGGGTTACTCCTAGTTAAAGTTCATTCCTGCTGGGAGATTGGAGTAATTGAATCTCATGGTAAAAGAGGTTCCATGTTGTTGTTTGCTAAAATGTAGATTGATTTGTTTCTGCCCCCCTTCTTTGCCAAAGAATATGCCACTTGACAGGTCATTGCCAGTCAACTTTGATGACACCTGACAATAGGCATCAACTTGTCTTTTGTCTTTGAGAAACAGGTTTATCCATTCCCCAGACTTACCTGGTAATCACATTTCAGTCATAATATCAGCTTATGTTCATAAATATCCATGTAATATTCCTACATACATTTCACCATGATATTATTTAACAGTGAGTTTTCAAATGGTACCTCACAATGCATATTTTATACAAAGATTATTACAATAGTGCAAATACAGAGGTGCATTCGGTCACACTACCCCAAGTATGTGCCTGTCCAAGATGGTAGGCTTGTACTCAGGGTAGCTAGCGCCTCCCACCAAATCATACCACTTTATTTTTAGCACACTAGCTCCATGACAACTAGCATGGGTATGTGTTCTTGAGCTAGGAATTGGAGCACCCACCCAAAGTGTGGATGTACCCTAAATGAATAGCTCACAAACAATGTGCAGGATGAGAGCTTTGTCTCTAACCAGAGAAATGGCTAAATTCTCAATATCCATTTTGTACTCT
Organism: Lepidochelys kempii; assembly: GCF_965140285.1. Classification (NCBI taxonomy): domain Eukaryota; kingdom Metazoa; phylum Chordata; order Testudines; family Cheloniidae; genus Lepidochelys; species Lepidochelys kempii. Next base: position 66,450,610 of record NC_136382.1, read on the forward strand.
CTATGGCTGTAGCTAATTGAAGATGACACACGTGTACTTTGTGTTCTTCACTGAGACTTTATTTTTGTTCATTCTTGTTGTTTTTCCTTAATCTAAAGTTAGTCAATTTACACAGAGTACACATTTTGCTTTGTGTAGATGGAAACATAACCCTCTTCAGTGCTAAAATTAGAGAGAAGAAAGCAAGCAAGAAGGGCTAGAGAGCCAATGAACATCTAGAGAATATGTAATTTGCAAGAAAAAATTACCAGATATTCAGGGGCCATAGAGAATGGTAAATGATCTTCATGGCCATGTGAGGAACAGGGATTGGAACAGGTGTACAATTCTTACACAAAGCATCTTGGTCAATTGAGAAACATGATTGGGTTCTGTTCATTTTTATTTTACTTAATGAATATATTGCCATTGTTACCCTTCTGAGGATGCGAGCCAGGACAAGAACATTAAAGGAAGCCAAGACTGATGGAGGACAGTGGGAAGGATTCATACAATTATGAAAACCATTATACTAACTAACATAGCCTCTGATACCAGCCAAACAAAATGAAGGAAAAGACTAACAGCAGCCTAACAGTGCCCAGGACAATGTGTGCTAGGAGTTAAATGGCAAGGAACAAGGATGAGCAAGTGAGTCAGCAAATAAATGAATACAAAAAGAAAGTGGTGGGTGATGTCCTTACTAGGTTAAACAAAATTAATGGCAAAGGGCATGACGCATATTGAAAGAAGATGGAGAAAAGTGGTAGGAGACTGAAGGGAGAGAGGCTGAAAACTAAAAGCACAGAAAAAATATGGAATGAATTACATTAATTTTAAAGTGGAAATTGTGGGAAACTTTTTATTATTGGATCAAGGAAAGCAGACAAAAAATATTGCTTGTCTTTTATTCAGCAGCAGAGAAAGAAAGCTAATGATGGTGATTAAGTCCAGTGGCTTTATTATTTGTGGGTGCTCAGCACCCCTGAAAAATCTGACCACAATTGTTCAGAACAATAATTTCCATCACAAATGCTCATAAAGGTTAGAACAACATGTACCGTGTTAGGTCTTTCATCTCCCAAGCCCTAAGTGAAAATGTATCTCAAGCCACAGTGAGTTAAGTTTGGTGGTTTCTACCTAATTCTTCTTCGAGTGATGATCCCTATATGTATTCCAAAGGTGGGTGCACATGCGCGTCATGTGCCTCAGCTGGAAGATCCATGTGTGCGTCCCCTTGTGCTCGCAGCCGAGGGTATAATTGGCTGTGCAGGTCCATGCCTCTCCAGTTCCCTCTTACCGTCACATGGCCTGAGTCGGAACTCCTGTTCCTTCATGCTCTGAGTTTTTTACTACGAGATTGACTTTGCCCATTTCTGTATAGTTATTTATAGTTGTAGCTAGTAGTTGTAGCATTAGTAGCAAGTTAGTTAATCATCCCCACTGGGGACTATCCCCGACTTTCCCCAGGACTATGCCCCACATTCTGGGGTTTAAGAACTGTGTATCCTGCCCATACTCCTTTTCTGTGAGCGACGAGCACCAGGGGTGTCTCTATTGTCTCGGCAAGGTTCATATCACAGCACGTTGCTTGATCTGCAAGTTGTTCCCACCTCAGACCCAGGAAGCTCGAAAGCTCCACCTCTGTCAGTTTGTTATGGAGGAAGCAATGCAGCCACATGCACATTTGGACGTGGGACTGTCGGAACGGCTGGTACAGTGATCAACGTCAGTGGTGAGCATCCTTCCAACTACTTCCCAGGACCAGCCAGCCCCATGGATGCTACCTGGACCCTTTGGTGTTTCCATTGGCACCCGTAGGATTCCCAGATGCTTGGAGCCTCTCCTCTCAGCAGCAGAACTGGTGCTTCCCTACCCATTCTCTCTGCACCTCTCCAGACCTCTGCTCACCTGCAAGGTCCCCACTCTGGCAGGTGAGCCTCTTAGGGTTGCCAACCCTCCCAGTTTCACTGGGAGTCTCCCGGAGTCTGGCCCTGTCTCCCGGAGGCTACTGAAGCCAAACTGGGAGCTTTTAGGTGCTAAAAGTCCGGCAGCACTCCCTGCCTGCCCTGGCTCCGCGCCCCTCTCAGAAGTGGCTGGCACATCCCTGCGTCCCCTGGGGAGGGTAAGGGAGTCTCCACGTGCTGCCCCCGCCCCAAGCACTGACTCCACAGCTCACTGGGAACTGCAGCCAATGTGAGCTGCGAGGGTGGTGCTTGTGGGCGTGGGCAGCGCGTGGAACTCCCTGCTCCCCCCACCCAGGGGCCACAGCATGCCGGTCGCTTCTGGAAGCAGTGCAGGGCCAGTCCTGGCAGGCAGCCTGCCTTAGCCCCGCTGCCTGAGGGAAGCGCCTCCCGCTCGCACCCCAACTCCCTGCCCCAGCCCTGAGCCCCCTCCTGCACCCAAACTCCCTCCCAGAGCCAGCACCCCAAGCCCCTGCCCCAGCCCGGTGAAAGTGAGTGAGGGTGGGGGACAGTGAGTGATGGAGTGAGGGGGGCGGGGCCTCAGAGAAGGGGTGGGGAAAGAGCAGGGTCTCAGGGAAAGGGTGGGGCAGGGGCAGGGGCGGGGCAAGAGTATTTGGGCTTCTGTGATTATACAGTTGGCAATCCTAGAGACTCTCCTGCTATTGCCAGACAGGTCCCTGCAGGCACTGCACTGAGGCCTGCCCACTCTGCCAGTTCCCCCAGTACTGGAACTGTCCTCTGAGTCAGAGGAGTTATCTGAGCCAGAACGCTGCTTCTCCTCAATGTCTCAGCAAAGATCCAACTCACATCCCTGACCCAGTGGCACAGGTCTAGTCAGGGCTGGCCTTATCATGAGGCAAACTGAGGTGGCCGCCTCAGGTGCCAGACTGTGGGGGGGCCCCACTGGGACCCAGAGTGTAGAAAATTGTGTCTGCTGCTGGTGCATATGTATTCTCTCTGCTCTAGATGCACAGAGATGGTGGAGAGCTGTGCTGGAGGAAGGAGGGCACAAGAGACATAACAGGCAGGCAGAAGAAAAGGTCAGAGGGAATAACAGAAAGCAGCAGGAGCTGCAGGGAGAGAGAGTAGGAGGCTCTTATGTACCTCTCTAGCACGCCCAGGAGCCTGGACTGATTAACACCAGCTTCTCAGTGAGTTCCTGTTTCTTGCTGCTTCCCTGAACCCACTTGAGGAGAACAGGCAGTCAACTGAAGTAGCAGGAGCCAGTTAGGCCTTTAAGACGCTGATGTCTTCTCTCACTCAGGCCCTGCTACCAGCTTGCTACTCCCCTTTAACTGAGTGTTGAGAGCCACTATAGCTGGCACAGAACAGCCGTCATGAGTGAAAGAAGAAAACGCCCCTCTGGGGAAGCATTCAGAAAAAGAAAGAAAGCAAAGGAAGCTTTTCTATCTAAGCAGGAAGGAGCTCTCCTGAGATACATAGACACAAATGTTCACGGTGAGCCTTCTGGCCCCAGTGAGGATGTGACTGGTGAGGAGATGCCTGATCTTCCAGTTAGTCAGAGTGCAGGTGACCTGGCAGCTACTGCTGCATTCATATCTCCATCTCAAATGGATGTAACGATGCACATTCCTGAAGAAAAGTGTAGATCAGAAGAGAGTGTGGTGGAGGTGCAAGAAACAGCTGCTGCTGAGTTTAGTTCCTTAAGTCTAGATGATCCAGGACTGTGGACGCACTTGAGCAGTAGCCTGAGGGACTTCCTTGTACTGCATGGGCCACAGCAAGTGAAAAACTTCACGATCCCCAAAGACAATGAAAATAGAAGTTTCCATCCAACACATTACTGGTGTGAAATCCCCAATGGTGACAAAGTGGAGAGGCCATGGCTTATGTACTCAAAAACCCAGAATGCTGCATACTGTTTTTGTTGCAAACTCTTCCAGTCTAATGTTCCAGCCACATTGGGTTCTACAGGAACAAAGGACTGGAAAAATCTGGCTAGAAATCTGACATGCCATGAGAAGGCAGCAAATCACCAGAGAGCATTCCATAGGTGGAAAGAGCTTCAGATGAGACTAAGGTTAAAGGCCACCATAGATGATCGAGAGAAGATTACATCAGAGTCTCTTTACTGGCAAAATGTTTTGAAAAGGCTCATTGCCATTGTGAGAATGCTTACTACCCAAAACCTAGCACGGCGTGGCAGTTCAGATCAGCTGTATGTGCCAAACAATGGAAACTTCCTTAAAATTGTGGGGCTTATGGCTGAGTTTGATGCTGTACTCCAGGAGCATCTAAGAAGAGTCACCACCCAAGAAATGTACACACACCACTACCTTGGAAAAACCATTCAAAATGAGATCATACAGTTACTGTCAACAAAAGTCAAACAGAAGATTGTGGCAGATCTGAAGTCAGCAAGATATTACTCTGTTATTCTGGACTGCACACCTGACATCAGCCATATGGAACAGATGACTTTAATGGTGCGTTTTGTAACAAGAACCTAGTGAAAATGTCCCTGCAATGGTGACTGACAGAGAGCATTTTCTAGAATTTATTGACATTGATGATACTACAGGAGCTGGTATGACAAATGTGCTTCTTAAAAAGCAGGAAGATACAGGAATTGCGATAGCTGACATGAGATGAGAGGTCAGAGCTATGATAATGGTGCCAACATGAGAGGAAAGAACAGAGGAGTGCAGACACAGATCCAAGAGTTAAACCCTCGAGCTTTTTTTGTCCCATGCAGTTCTCATTCATTGAACTTGGTGGTCAGTGATGCAGCATCAGCTGCCAGTGAGGCTGCTGAATTTTTTAATGTAATTGAAAGCATCAACTCATCAACTGCATCAACTCATCGACGGCAAATTTTGAAGCAGCATCTGGGAACATCCTCTCTGACACTGAAACCACTGAGTGCCACACGATGGGAAAGTTGAGTGTAGGTGATAAAGCCTATCAAACATCAAATTGGGAAGATAGATGACACCATAGTTGCCATTATGGAGGATAATGCTATGATAGGAACTGTTCGTGGGAGAACAGTAGCAGGGGGAAATGGAATCACCAGAAACATACATAACTTCAAATTTCTGTGTGGCTTAGCATTGTGGCATGAGATACTGTTTGAAATATATGTTGTAAGCAAGAGACTTCAAGGTGTTGACCTTGATATATCTGGAGCAATGGAACAACTGGACAAAGCAAAGTCATACCTACAGTCTTAACGGTCAGATGAGGGATTTCAAAACGTTCTGAAGAGTGCACAGAAATTGGCAGAGGAACTTCACACTGAAGCTATTTTCCCACCCATTCAAGAATACAAGAGTCACTGAAGAAGAAGACATTTTGATTATGAGGCATGGGATAATCCCATAAGAGACCCCAAACAATAATTCAAAGTTGAATTCTTTAACCAGGTGCTAGATTGTGCAATACAGTCAGTTGAATAACGTTTCATGCAGCTCAAGGAACACAGCAGTATATTTGGGATGTTGTATGACATTCCAAAACTCCTCACTACACCTGAAGAAGACCTATACCAGCAATGCAGGGCACTAGAGACAGTGTTGACACATGATGACATGCACGATATTGATGCGAGTGATTTAGGGGATGAACTGAAAGCTCTTTCAAGATACATTTCAGCAGGATCAACTCCAAAGGCTGTTCTGGATTATATGTGCACAAATAAGATGACCGCCCTCTTTCCAAATGGTTTTGTTGCTCTGCGCATACTTCTAACACTTTCTGTAACAGTTGCCAGTGGAGAACTCAGCTTCTCCAAGCTGAAGAAAATAAAAACACATATACTCTCCACAATGACACAGGAGAGGCTGGTCGGCCTTGCAACCATCTCACTAAAGCATGAGCTGGCCCAGACTGTGGACCTTCAGCAGGAAGTAGTTCAAATCTTTGCAACCAAGAAGGCACAGAAGGCACCACTTTGATTATTCAAACTGATAAAAATGCCAGTGTTTACGATGCAGACAAGAAAAGTTACATTTGCTGTTCAGGCATCTGAAAGTTAAGTGTTACTTAAAAAATTTGTAACAAGGCATTTTAAGTTGTTAACTCTCCTTTATTGGGGTAGGTAGCAGAGCAATACCATGAGAGGTGTAGAACAGGAAGAAGGCAGAATTGAGGCCTTGTTAAAGTTTTGGACCAAGCAATGGAGCCTGGGTGCGTCATTTGAGCTCCCTGCCTCAGGTGCCAAAATGTTGTGGGCCGGCACTGGGTCAGGTACCAGTACTCGTGGGGCCCACCACACCCCCAGCAACTCTCCCCTTGTCCATACTGGGTGACCTGGGACCCTGTCAACAGCTGTTATCAGCCCTACCAGGCACCCTCTTATACTACCCAGGCTCTTCCTGCAACATCGTCGATCTCGGAGGAAGAGGTTGAAGCTGAGTCAGTACCACTGGCTCCACCGGTCCCTATAGCCACTTCCTCCTCACCAGATGAGGCACTAATTCCCCTCTCCCTCTCTCTGCCGGATGATCACCACCAGTACCAAGACCTGCTCCAGCAGGTGGCAGTGGACCTGGGGATCCCAGTGGAGGAGATTCAGGACCAGCAACACCAGCTCCTGGACATTCCTTCAGCCTCAGGGACCATCTAGGGTGGTACTCCCCATTAACGAGGCCATCCTCCATCCAGCACAGGTGCTGTGGCACACCCCAGCCTCCTCTTCCCCCATGCCTACGAGGGCAGAGAGAAGGTATTTTGTCCCTGCCAAAGGGGCAGATTTTCTTTTCTCCCTGCTTCCCCCAGCTCCTTTGTTGTCCATGTGGCAGTTGAACAGGCACACCAGCAGCTTCAGAAATCATCTGGACCTGTTGGGGGGGAAGGTGTCCTCCCCTGCATCACTACATAGCCAATTATCAGGCTCTGCTAGCCAAATACGATTTCAACAACGATACACGGCTAGCAGAGTTCCAGGACAAACTGCCACCAGAGCAGCAGCAGCAGTTTCAGATACTGGTGGATGAGAGACACTTGGTCACCAAGGTGGGCCTCCAAGCAGCTGTGGATGCAGCCAACATGGCATCTTGCTCCCTCACTACGGGAATCGTCATGTGCCAGGACTCATGGCTCCAGTCCTCCGGCTTTCCCAAGAGATCCAAACTACAACTGAGGACCGAGACTTCAACAAGAATAAGCTGTCTTCCAGAAAAACTGACAAGTTCCTTCATTCTTTGAAGGATTCCAGAGCCACATCATGATCCCTGGGGATCTATATCCTGGCCCCACACTGCAGACAACAGCAGCAGAAGTTCTGTCCCTGCTCACATGCGCCCTACCTGGTCTATTACCAGGGAACCTCCACGCCGGTGACATCGTTCCCAGTGATCACAATTCCCTGCTTCTGTTATGTCCACCTTCTCTGCCCCCTCGCACCAGCAACCAAAGTCCCAGTTTTTAAATGACTATCGAGACCCATGAACCTCTCCCGATGCCATCCATGGAGCCCCATGTTATCTTTGCGGGCTGTCTTGCCCTATTTCCCACAATTAGGGCAAGATCACTGTCGTGGTTCCTTCCCCACTCTGAACCCTAGGGTACAGATGTGGGGACCTGCATGAAAGACCCCCTAAGCTTATTTTTACCAGCCTAGTTTAAAAACTTCCCCAAAGTACAAACTTTGCCTTGTCCTTGAACCCTATGCTGCCACCACCAAGCGTGTTAAACAAAGAACAGGGAAAGAGCCCACTTGGAGACGTCTTCCCCAAAAATATCCCCCTAAGCCCTACACCCTCTTTTCTGGGGAAGGCTTGATAAAAATCCTCACCAATTTGTACAGGTGAACACAGACCCAAACTCTTGGATCTTAAGAACAATGAAAAATCAATCAGGGTCTTAAAAGAAGAATTTTAATTAAAGAAAAGGTAAAAGAATCACCTCTGTAAAATCAGGATGGTAAATACCTTACAGGGTAATCAGATTCAAAACATAGAGAATTCTTCTAGGCAAAACCTTAAGTTACAAAAAGACACAAAAACAGGAATATACATTCCATTCAGCACATCTATTTTACCAGCCATTAAAAAAAAGGAAATCTAACGCATTTCTAGCTAGATTACTTACTAACTAACAGTTGTAAGGCTGCATTCCTGATCTGTTCCCGGCAACAGCATCACACCGACAGACAGACCCTTTGTTTCCCTCCCTCCAGCTTTGAAAGTATCTTGTCTCCTCACTGGTCATTTTGGTCAGGTGCCAGAGAGGTTATCTTAGCTTCTTAACCCTTTACAGGTGAAAGGGTTTTGCCTCTGACCAGGACAGATTTTATAGCACTGTATACAGAAAGGTGGTTACCCTTCCCTTTATTTTTATGACAATCACCATGGACTGTTGGATACTGGAAATCATCCACCATGGATACTCCATAGAATTTCTCTCCTTTCCCCAGCATCAGCCCCCCCACCCTCCACCCTTGTTGGACAGCCCCAGAGGACCCTTCCCATCAATGCATTCTCTAACAAGAAGCAGGTGCCCTTCTCACGAAGAGAGCCATAGAGCAGGTATTGCCTCCCTACCTAGGAATAGGCTACTACTCCCCATACTTCCTCCTCCCGAAGAAGGGTGGAGGGCGCTGCCCCAGTCTTGGCGTTTGGCTACTAAACACCCTTATCAGAACATCCAAATTCCATAGGGTGACGCTGGCATCTATTATTCCATCTCTCCCACACAGGGCCTAGTTCGCAGCTCTTGACATGAAGGACACCTACTTCCACATCAACAATTCACCCTGTGCACCGGAAATTTCTCCTCTTCCAGGTGGGACACCACTACCACCAATTCTGAGTCCTCCCTTTTGGCATAGCGATATCTCCATGAGTTTTCATAAAGGTAAACAGTGTTTTCAAGAAGGACTGAATTGATATTTAACATTTGCAGAAATGCAGATGCTTAGAAGATATTATAGACCTCATTCTCATCTCGCTTACATGGATTTTACTAGTGTAACTCCACTGACGTCAATATAAGTGAGATCAAAGGCCTACTGAAGTCCTAACATGGATGAAAGTGGTTGATCATTCTGCATTCTGGGATGTTTTAGTTTATAATGTGTATAGAAAGTCTTGATGTATTAATTAAAATGTGGTTTCTTAGATCATAAAACCACTGAATTCTGAATATGACTGATGTTGAGACTCAATATGAGGCAAGACAGAACTTGCAACCAAATACGAATATCCCTGAGCACTATATTTGTGAATTTATAACTATTTGGGCAAATAGTTAAGTTTGTTATTGTAGCTCCCCTATAGATTTGTCACCTAGAAAGAGATTTTTGTACCTAATTATAAATACTCTAGATACCTTCTTCTGAATGTTTTTACTAACTTTTCAATCATCTTAAAATAATAAAACATACACAGCCTAAAAAATTCTTTCATTCCTATAGTATCCTGGCTGGTGAGAATACAGGCACAAGTGATTAATAATCTGTTTTTAAAATGACATCTTTGGTACAATGAAACATTTTTGTCATGAGTTTTTAAATGTACATAAAAATAAAAAACTCAGATTTGCAGATTCCCCAGTATTAGTTTGCCTCATTTTTTTTCCTTAGAAAAATAAAGAGTATTGCACTATCGGTGTACTCAAGTTACAGTAATGGTACTGGGAATGTCCTAAAAATTTTGACTGTGTAGTTTAGTGAGGAAATGAATAACAGTGGATATGACAAGGGTGTACAAAATAATGAATGGAAAAGAGAAGGCAAATTGGATATTCCTTCTATTTGCTTTCTTATAGTACAAAGCCAAGAAGCCAGACAATGAAACTGAATGGCAACAAATTTAAAATTGATAAAAGGAAACTCTTTTACACTTGCACAATTAATCTTTGCAATTAATTCCATACAATCCCACTGAGTATAAGAATTTAGTAGGATACAAAAAAAATTAGACATTTATATTGATAATGAGAATATCCGGCGTTTTGCATTATAAGGGAGATATATGTATATAAAAGAATATGACTGCTAATGCTTCAGGGCATAAGCCACCATTAACTGATGTGAATAGGAGAAAAAATTCTATGAGTATCTTAATCCATAATTGTCCGCTTTCCTCTGAAACATTTGATATTGGCTGCTATCAAAGATGGAATACTGAATTTGTGGTCCACTGATCCAGTTTTTAATTCCTAACTATTATGGTGTTCTAATGAAGTTCAGCATAGACCATTACAAAGGTGCAATGCATGCTGAAAGGAACAATTTAAATTATTCTGATACACATTGATGGACCCTTAATTAGTTGTGAGCACTCAGAAAAATTATTTAATTATCATTATGGATAGCTCAACGATGCTGTCTGCGGAACACAGAGCAGTAGTCCAAACTGCTGCTCCAAAACCTATTAAGATGTTAGGCTTTATTAAAAAGGCCAGAATACTCTTTATTAGAGAATAATATACAACATATTATAATGACATTATATAAACTGATGGTACCGTACAACTTCCCTTTGAATGTTTCTGTCAGCTTCAGTTACCTCATTTCAAGATAAAGAATGGAAATAAAACAGCATCCAGAAAAAGTCAACAAAAAGTATCAAAGGTATGAGGGGGTTCCAGGGAGATTTCAGAGACCAACGGCCAGAATCTCATTTACACTAAGCTCACTTATACCACACTGGCAGTATAAAGGGGTCTTAAGGTGGGTATAGATTACATTACAATTAATTTTACTGATCACATTTAAGTTACAGTTATGTTTACTTTATATATTGCCAGATCAGTATAAAAGGGGCCTTAATGTAAATGAGAATTAGGCCCCAAGGGTCTGATTCTCTGCTGTATTGCACCAGATTTACATTGCTGTAACTGCATTATAATCAGTAGCGTTGCACTGGCATAAAACTAGAATAACAGAGTGGAGAATCAAGAGTATCTGGTTTCGTAAAGTTTTAGAGTTAGAGAAATGACAAAGGTATATATAATATTAGCTGCCATTGAAGTCTATGGGAGATTTGCCATTGACAACCAGCAGCCAATATTTTAACTTCACTATTAAGCAGGATGCCCTTTCCAGACAGTCAAAATAACAGAAGGCTTCATCACAGGACTCTTACCTCTGAACACCTGGCTAACTGTGTAAAGCTAGAAGGAAGCACAGTTGGAAAATTGTTACAAAATTCCACCCCATGCCCATCTGTGTCTGTGGTTTGACTCTTAAAACAACCTAAAAATGACTTGTAAGACTGTTTACACTTTTCCTGGCATATTGATCATTTTTCCCCAAACGGGTGTCTCATACAATTTAGAAGTTCTGCATCTGTGCATATCCCCTGGGATGAACTGAAAGAGACTCATTAATCAATTTAAGCTATTTCTGGATATCATTTTGACAAGCAATTGCAGTTGAAAGGAAAGTAGCTTATTAAGGGTTTTTTTTTGCCCATCTCATATTATTTTTCTTGGCTAAATTGTGAATAAAATTTGTTCATTTTTTAGTTGAAAAGGAAAAAATTGATTGAGCTTTCTTCTTGTGATGTTTAATGTTATCTTTATACACATAGGTTTTACAGATGGTATCCTCATACTGCCTTCCTTATTCAAAGACAGCACAAGTACCACAAAATACCACCAGTCACATCATTATCACTCTTAGAACATATTTTTGTACCTTCCTGTTGTTAGAAGCTTGTGTAATATGTCTAGTTCCAAATATAACCTTATATGCAGTTATATTTTCTCTGGAGGTGAACGCAGACAGGTTGAATGTTGGCCTGTTCCCTCTACACCAGCGTTTCTCAGCCCATGGGTTGTGACCCAAAAGTGGGTCACAAGAATGTATGAAAGGGTTGTGAACAAACTTTAAAAATTGATAATATTTTGCATACAATTTTCTTTAAATAGATGACACTTGTGCTTCACTGTATTTTAACATTGTGCATACCAACAAAGTTATTTGAACATGCAGGTGCCACCAATTAGCCAATCAAATGCAAAGCACGAAGAGTTATGCGAAAGACCACTCTGGGGAGCGGGGGTCTCATGTCCCAGTCCCCCCAATTGACTACCTCGGGAAGAGATGTGGCGGGAACTATTGGCCAGCCCACCTATTGCTGCCATGTGCATGGTAGCTTCTTCTGGTGCCCAGCTGCCCGCTAAGCTGCTTGGAGGACATGTGGCGGCTCCAGGGGGAGGCAGGTGAGAGAGCAGGAGATGGAGAGCTACAGGTGAGGAAAGCAAGCGCAACCCAGCAGGAGGGAGCTGCCTGGATCTCCCGCCCAGCCCCAGCACTGTCTCTAGGTGCTACTGGGCAACTTTCAGAACCCTGGGTTCTTCGTCTGGCCTTAGGCTGTAGCAGTCTCAAAAGGGAGGATGCCCCCGAGAAGCCCCTTCCTGACCCAAGGCAGCTGTTAAGAACTGGGAGGTTAGGAAGGGGGATTATTCCTGCCTCACAAAGCAGGGGTGGATACTGGAGTCCCGGGGGGGCTGGAGTCCCGGGGGAACTGAAGAAAGGGGAGAGGCCCTGCAGCGTGCCTTGGCAGCCAGTGCACCTGGCGCTCCGCAAGTGGGTGTCCATGCAAACTTTGCTCAGCGTTCTGGTCGCTTGCAGTGGAGCCAGGGTTGGCTGTGCACACTGTGGACCACTGGATCTGCTGGTAGCGCTGCAGGGCTTGCTTGGGGGCCTGGCAGGGCTGACTTGAGGGCTGGGCTTGCTGCATTCGGCCTTTCCTGAGAAGTTGGCAGTGTTGGGCAGCTTGGGGGCAGCTGAGCGCAGCGCCCCCTGGAGACCAGAGGCAGTGGTGGAGGCTCTGGGACTGCGCTCCACTGCGGGCTGGTACCGTGCTCCTGGGGAGGCTGAGTGGAGCACCAAGCAATGGGTGAGGAAGTAAATGGGAGGGAGGCTACATCAATTGCAGGGCTTGTGACAGGGCTAAGACTGCGTGTGCAAGGCAGCGGGAGAAAGGGGAAGGTCATGCTGCGTAGTGGGTAAAAAGTATTTTGGGCCCAAAATACTTGTGTGTTTTCTTCTTAAGCTATTTACTGGGTCAGGACTGGCTATCTGTGTTTACAAATGGGTCCTGGTCCATAAAAGGTTGAGACCCACTGCTCTATATTGTCAGCATGCTTCCTGGTCAAAATGACAGGACCCTCAGGGTTGTGATCCCTTCCCACAGTGAAAGGGGGAAACTGTGACTGTGCAGCTCTGTTTTATTAACCTGCAGATCAGTGGGGGCTAACGCCACAAAGAGACTTAGGTGCTTAAATGCTTCATTAGACTCCTAAGTCTTACATTTAGGTGCCACTGGCACTCACAGATTCCCTGCTCAGCTGCTGCTTAACCCTGCAGGTGCCTGAAGCCCCCGAGGCATGTACATGTATGTCTACTCTGCAAAAAAAACCCTGCAGCAGCAAGTCTCAGAGCCCAGGTCTACAAACTTGGGTTTGCACTATTGTGCTAAAGACAGCCATGGAGTCGTTCAGGCTCGGGGTCCGAAGCCGGGGAGGGTTTCAGAGCCTGAGCAGGTACACAGCTATTTTTAGCACCACTGCAAAAGCCCACAGCCCATGTCTGTCAGCCTGGGCTGCGAGACTCACTGCTGTGGGGGGTTTTTGCTGTGTAGACGAACTCTGAGTGTCCGCTGGTGGACATGTGCAAAACTGCCGAAGTTCTGATGCCACTGAGCTGCTCAGTGCCCTAGTTCACGTCCAAACCCCAGTGAAATTCTCATATAAGGTGCTCACGCCCCTGCCTAGCTGACCTGTGGGCCCAATTCTGTTTGCATGCTCAGAGCACACCTAACCTGCACAAAGACAGCTGGGGATGAGATATTGTGGGGCTATATGTGCATCTGTCGCACTAGCCCAAAGATTAGCACACTTGCCAGGTTTGACTCCCAATTTTGTGTGATTCATAATAGGGACTTGAACCCATGTCTCCTCCATGAGTGCCCTAACCACAAGCCATTGGGTATTTGGGGGGCAGGTCTAACAGCATCTCTCCTGCTGAAGATGTTCCACCTTGAATACATTAACTATTTCTTGGAGAAGGGCTAGACCCTAACTCCCCCACCTTCCAGGGGAGCACCCCAAGTACTGGGCTCTAGGGTCTCTCTCTGGTCCAAAGAATATGTAATAAGTTATACAAAATTATGTAACCAATTACATATTCACTGGACCATAGAGAGAGAGAGAGAGAGAATAAGTGAGAGAGAGACTCCATAGCCCATGGTTAGGGCACTCCCATAGGAGTCCTATGTTCAAGTCCTTGCTCCAGATCAGGAAGAGGAGGGATATGCAAACAGGTTTCTCACATTGCAGCAGAGTCTACTAATTGCCAGGCTGTAATGGGGTGAGGATCTCTCTTGCTGGTTTTTCATGAGAGAGGGCTGACCTGTTTTAGGTGCCTAACTCTAGGATTTACATCTGTGAATCCTAAATGGAGATAAGTGATTAACTACCCTTGAGAAGCAAGGCCTAAGCCCCCACTTCCTCCCCAGCATTTCTTATTGGCTGGCTTAAGTGGCTCCTCACTGACCTTGCTGGCATCTATGAATCCCATTCTTAAGTGCCTAAATCTCCCCATACAATGTTGGGTGAGCCTGGGCACCTATCACAGGACTGTGAATCCCACTGGATGGCAATGTACATAGGACTTAGGCATTGCAGCACCTAAGTCCCCTTTGTGGATCTAGCCTGAGAGTCTTTTGCTGTTGCCATTATAAATAGTTCTCTCTCCCTGTTTACTAGTATGTCACATTTACTTAAGTAAGTAAGCATTTCTGAACAGTTTCACTGTATGAGCCATAGATGAAACGGTCACCAAAGCAATGTAAAGTGATATTAAAGATGTGAAGTGTGAAAGTAGATGCACCTTCAGCCAGATCTCCCACGTGGAACCAAAACCATTCAGATATTACCATAGATTTTGGGGAGAGATGGTGCTTCAAAATAGGGTCCCTTGCACACACATTCTAGCTTTTGAGTGGGGCCCAATGCTATACGTGTGTTCAGAAAATGCCTAAAGCATCAGGTCCAGCTGGAGAGAGAGGTGTTCCTCCATCTGCTTTGAAAATCCTGCTTCGGGACCACCAGGGATGCAGCTTCAGCAAGGGCTGGAAGCAGCATGTTAGTTGTGGGATGGCATTAGCTGTTGTCGGGGTAGGTTGTAGGGCTGCAACTAGTAGCTCAGACTCTTGAAACACATATGGACTTGCTATAGAGCTTCCTTCTTAGAGAGAGAGAGACTAAAGATGTTTTCAGTATAAGATCCTTTATTACACCCCAGGTATATCTGTGGTATGCACACATATTAATAAGGTGATAAGTAATAGTCAGCATGGATTTGTCAAGAACAAATAGTGTCAAACCAAACTGATAGCTTTCTTTGACAGGGTAACAATCCTTGTGGATACAGGAGAAGTGGTAGATGTGGTATATCTTGACTTTAGTAAGGCTTTTGATATTGTCTCGCATGACCTTCTCATAAACAAATTAGGGAAATACAACCTAGATGGAGCTACCGTAAAGTGGGTGTGTAATTGGTTGGAAAACCGTTCCCAGAGAGTAATCAGTGGTTTACAGTCATGCTGGAAGGGCATAACGAGTGGGGTTCTCCTCAGTTTTGTTCAATATCTTCACCAATGATTTAGATAATGGCATAGAGAGTACACACATAAAGTTTGCAGATTATACCAAGTTGGGAGGGGTTGCAAGTGCTTTGGAGGATAGGATTAAAATTCAAAAATATCTGGACAAACTGGAGAAATAGTCTGAAGTAAATAGGATGAAATTCAATAAGCACAAATGCAAAGTACTCTTAGGAAGGAACTATCTGTTGCACACATATAAAATGGGAAATGACTGCCTAGGAAGGAGTACTGTGGAAAGGAATCTGGGGGCCAAAGTGGACCACAAGCTAAATATGAGTCAACAGGGTAACACTGTTGCAAAAAAAGCAAACGGCATTCTGCGATGTATTAGCAGAAGTGCTGTAAGCAAGACATGAGAAGTAATTCTTCCGCTCTACTCCGCACTGATTAGGCCTCGGCTGAAGTATTGTGTCCAGTTCTGGGTGCCACTTTTCAAGAAAGATGTGGACAAATTGGAGAAAGTCCAGATGAAAGCAACAAAAATGATTAAAAGTCTAGAAAACATGACCTATGAGCAGGGGTGAAAGTAACTTAAAGGATTTACTGGTACTCCGAAGTCCTGAGCAGTGGGCGTGGCCTCAACTGGAAGAGGCGGGGCCTTAAAATACCCAGGCCCTTTAAATCAAGATTTCAAGGTCCCGGGGCTCCGGCTGGGGGCCCAAGGCCCTTTAAATCACTGCCAGAGCCCTGCTGCCACTACTCTGGGGCTCCGGCAGCCAGGCTTGGGCAGAGATTTAAAGGGCCTGAGGCTCCGGCCGCTGCAGGGAACCCTGGGCCCTTTAAATCGCCAGCCTGCGGAAGCTGGTCCAGTCTGGCATGGCATACTGGCTTACTTTCACCTCTGCCTATGAGGAAAGATTGAAAAAAAATTACATTTGTTTAGTTTGGAGAGGAGAAGACTGAGAGGGGACATGATAACAGTTTTCAAGTACGTAAAAGGTTGTTACAAGGAGGAGGGAGAAAAATTGTTCTTCTTAACCTCGGAGGATAGGACAAGAAGCAATGGGCTTAAATTACAGCAAGAGAGGTTTAGGTTGGACGTTACGAAAAATTTCCTAACTGTCAGGGTGGTTAAGCACTGGAATTAATTAATCCTGTCTCTTCTCTAGCATGAAAGACACTATCTTTTCTATGCCACTCTGATTTCTTGGGTTACAGGGCTGGTTGCAGTTTACCAGCAAACTTGCAATGCCAGTTGCCAATTACATTGCATTTCTAATTGTGTGGGCTTACCCCAAAGGGTTTGTTATGCAAAGACAAATGGGCCAGATCCTCAGCTGTTGTAAATCAATGCAATCATTGGCTTCAGTGGCGCAAAACTGATTTAAACTAGCTGAAGATCTGACTAAGGCTTTCTCTACACTGGCAATTGAAGGACAAAAATTTTGCCGCGACAAGTGCCTGAATGGCATGCTGTCAGCAGGAGCGCTCTCCTGTCAACAAGGCGAATGCCGCTCATTGAGGGTGGAAGTATTTTGTTGGCAATAGTGCTGACAAACAGCGGCTACACCGCCCAACTTTTAGCGACACAGCTGTCGCTATGCAGTTTTTATGGCAACTATACTAAATCCCAAACACCTGTTATCAAGGCAAGACTAAGACACTTCACTTAGTGAGAATGACCATGACCTTGAGTAGAATCTAAGTTTGTATTTTAAAATAGATTTCTAGCCCTTATTTCTCCAAACACTGAACTGAACGTAACTGAAACTGCAGCTGCTGGGTGGTGAGCGAGCAGTCACTCTGTTGGATTCGTAGGAGGAGTTTCATCCACTCTCCCTCAGTACACCATTAGAGTGAATGGAAGAGTAACTTCAACACCTTGCCCCCTTTCACATCTGAATTCTCCTGGCTTCTTTAAGTTCTCCTATCCTGTGTTGATAAGGGAAAGAGAGAGAGAAAGTGTGACTGGGATGGGTGGGTGTGTAGAAAAAGAGATCATGTCTGGGATTGGTGAATGAGAGCGTGAGTGTGCATTTACAGATACTAAATGTACTCAGGAGCTCGAGCAACAACAGCTGCAAGAGGACTATATAGTATTGTGACAGGTTCCCCAGGGGTGTAACCTAGAACTGGGGTACCGCTGAGCCCTCTGTCTGACCAACCTAGGCTCCCTCTCACACTGTGATGCTGTGACAAGCTGCAAACCTCACCAGGTGCTGCACTTACACAGACATCCACAGGCAGGGACACATCCAGCTGAGTTACATGAATGCTTCTAGACACTCATGAAATAACAATAGAGAGGCTCCAGCTAATTCACCCAGGTCAGGACCCCAGAGCTGTACCATCTTTCCCTTGCCAGAATCCTGACTAGTGTAAGTTTATTCCTCGGTCTGCCACTTCTACAAAGGAAAGTGGACATGCATCAGCTGTTGTATACTGAGCAAATCCCCCAAGCAAAACACACTGTTTTAGGTAAAATATAAACCAGATTTATTAACTACAGAAAAGATAAATTTTAAATGATTATAAGTAGCAAGCATACAGATCAAAGTTGGTTACCTAAGAAATAAAAAGTAAAATTGCAATCCTGAGTTCTACAACTTAGACAGGATTTAAATCAAGCAGTGTCTCACCCTGATGGTATAGTTCCTTAATACACAAGCTGGGATTCTCCTTTCCAACCTGGGACCACCTCCCCAGTTCATTCTTTGTTCTTCACACGTTTCTAGGTGTTTAGTTGTGGGGGGGACAAATGATGGTGTCACTTCCTCTCCTTTATAGGTTCCTCCTCGCAGGAAAGATCTTTTGCTAGATGTGAGTCAAACAGTCTCCATTGTTTATGTGCTCTCTCTGAGAGGTCTCCATTGCATACAATTCTTGGGGTAGTCCTTGTGGGTGTGTATTTCCTTTAATGGGCCATCATCAGTGTGTCTAGCTGCCCCATTGTTGTACCGGAAAGGCTGATTGTGGGTGTTTCAACTTCAGACAACATATTTCAGTAACATACACATAGCAAAACTTTATAACTTCACATACTATGACAGAACATACAGTCCAACAGTATATTAATATTCAACAGATCAAGCCTTTTAGAATACCATCTCAGAAGGCATACTTTGTACAAAAATATCATAATCATATCATCATGGTAAATATGGGGGTGCCAGAGTGCTGCTTTGGGCTACAGAGTGTCACAGGTATCCCCCTTTCAATCAACACACCAGAAAGGAATAAGTATACTACACTTCTATTGCCATCTCAACCAAGTCGCTAGCACTCACTATTGGTGAAAGCATAGAGCTGAAAATTATTCTTGCTAATTTCCAGTATCAAATAAAGATCTGGAGAAAATGTCATAATTCTACTACCTGTATTTGTTTTGCTTTAAGATATTTTTATCCTTTTGCTTTTGTTTGGATTTTAATTTCAAATGCATTTGGATAAAGGCTAACTTTAAATTAATCCCCCAAAATGCACAGCATAGGAAACATAGGAAAGTGGCATCAACTAATGAGTTAAGCTCCCTCAGAGAGAAGCTGAATGATAAAGATTTTGTTTTAAGCTAAAAATGTGTCTTAAAAAGAAGCAGAGTCTCTGGTACTGGTCAGTAGCAGAAGCTGATAGTACTAATGAGGCCCCAAGGCCGGTCTAATAAGGTGTTTTCTTTTCTTACCAGAATAAGTTATCTTGATACCTATGGGGGTTTTACATTTTTATACTAAATTTAGGGTGAAAAATTACTCCTACCAGGAGAAACAATGGATGGGAGGGAAATATGGGCTGCAATGTAATGCCTAATAATGGTCTGATTAAATCAATGAATTGCCTCATCTATGTGACCTGGGGTCAGGGATAAGGAGAATAATGGATCTGGCACAGGTGGAGAGACATGTCCATTAACCCGAGCTTGGCCCATTGTGCTAGTAGCTATCGGGTCTAACGTTTAGCGGGGGGGGGGTGGAGGAAGTAGCCACTGGCTTCGGTTTTGCACGGACCAGTAGCATTGGGGGGGCTGTGGCGAGTTGGCAAAGCGGCACGGTATTATTGTAACCTAGCACGCAAGTGGGTAAATTTCGTGCCCGGGGACAGCACCCCACTGAAACCCGCCCCAAAGCCGGAGCCACGTCGGCAGCAGTAAGCGCGGCCTCCAGTGCAGCGCCCGAGCGTCTTCCCAGCTCCCCCGCTGTGCTGCCAACGCGCCTCGCCCCCGCCCTGGGGAGCTGACCGGTTACTTCAAAGCGGGGCCGCCCCCCGCGGAGCCAGTCGGCAAGGGCGCCAAGCGGCGACGTTTTGGAACGCGCAGTGTCGGGGCGCGGGCTGGCACCCAGCGGGGCTTTCCCTTCCCTTCCCGCCCAGCCGGGGCCGCGGGGGATGGTCACGTGCCGCGGGCGTGTGCTCGCGGGGCCCCGCTGCTGCCCGTCGCGGTCAGTAAAAGCAGCGCGGCGCCGCCGGCGGGTGGCCACTCCCCGCCCCCAGGAGCGCTGAGTCGCGGTGCCGCCCCCCCCCACCAGGGATCGCCCAGGCGGCGTGCGGGGCGGGCAGGCTCGGGCGAGGGGCGCTCCTCGCCGCGCGGGTTCCTTCCCCCGGGGCTGGGCTTGCCGCTGCCGCCCGCGGAGCACTTGCCAGCCCGGCACAGCGGAGAGGCGCGAACCGTGCGCCGGGGGCGAGAGCGGGCCTGGCAGCGGGCGCCGGGGGGCGGGGCAAAGGCAGGCGGCAGAGCCCGGGTCCGCGCGGGGAACGAGGCGCGGCAAGGTAACGGGGGAAGCCTGGTCTCGCTGCCGTCTTCCAGCCTGCGCAGCTGGCCCGGGGACGGGTCGCGCCGGCCCGTTGTTGTTACCCCCCTGTGCGGGGGTGGGGGAGGCTGAGCGAGAGAATTACCCTCGGAACAGCCCGCAAAGGCTGAAGCTTGCCAATGCTGAGCGGCTCAGTGGGACTCAATGGGGGATGCTCTTGCCTGCTAAATGGCCATTGCAGCTTTCTTGTATGCCCGGGGGCGTTATTGCATAGCATGTTACAGGGGAGAAACGCAGACCTGTATTTCTGCTTTTGCCCCCTTTGCTTTTGTGTGAGGGTTTGGGGGTTTTCCCTTGGTTCTCTTCAGTGGGGTTTTTGTTAATATAAGAGGGAAATTGTTGAGACTTGGTTGGGAGGGAAGGGGGGGTGGGGTTTTTTTGTTTTTGTTTTTTTAAAATTCCATATTAGTGAACCAAGATTAGTTTTTGGTTGTGTGTATTACTTTCATTTGCGTTTAGACAATACCTCAGAATAGTTGCTCCGCAGTTTTATGCATCTGGTTTTTTTCCTGTGAATTCAGCAAAATCAGTGTGTTCAGAACAAAAGAAACCTCTGTAGCTATGTTATTAACATTAAACTAAAGCAAACACAAATTTGATAAATCTCAAGGCATAAGTAAATTTTGAACACATGCAATTTTCCCATTCAGTTTTAAATGTATTTACTTATTGCATTTGAACTAGGAGAAAACATCTTTTGAAACTGGTAAATTATTTTTAATATAACCAAAAATGGAAAGAGAGAAGCATTTGAACTAAGGACAAGAAATCAGTGGAAGTTCTACTTGAACTGTGGCATATGGTCTTATTTCAGAATTTAAACTCTTAAAATAGTTGTGTGTCATAAATATACTGCAAGTGTCAGAGTTTGTGTAACTGGGTATTAGAGGATAGTTCGTTATTCTGTTTAGAAATATACTGTGATTTAGGTTAAAACTTTCAAAAGCATCTAGGTCCCATTTTCAAAAGTGCCTTAAGTACTAGGAACCTAAATGTCATTGAAGGTTAGCAGCTTCCAAAGTGCCTATGTTGCCTTTGGAAACGGCATGGGGCACTCCTGGAAACTTTACCCTTTGTTTCAGAGTAGCAGCCGTGTTAGTCTGTATCCGCAAAAAGAAAAGGAGTACTTGTGGCATCTTAGAGACTAACAAATATTAGTCTCTAAGGTGCCACAAGTACTCCTTTTCTTTTTATCCTTTGTGCAGGTCTTTAAGTTAAAAGTAACCTATTCCTTTCTCTGTTGTTAAATCCAAGTATTAAAAAAATCAATCAAACTCTCCCCAGATCATGAAATTGTTTTTGGGTGGGGGTGGGAAGGGAAGCTTGTCTACCTGACACAGCAATGCAGACTGATTTCTAGAGTGCACCAATGTATTGGTGTAATAGGATGTGATATGTAGAATGTATGTTTTAGGTGTTGGGACATGTGAAAAGATGCCTACTTCTTATGCTTATAAGAAGCACATGGGATTTTTTTTTTTGTAGGGGAAAAGGCAATACGCTGCATTTATTGAAGATCCAATAATTAGCATATGCATTTAATTATATACATACACACACACACGTTGTCCCGCCAGTCGATGTTACAGTTACCAGTATAGAGTCCAGATCATTCTAGTGGCCAGCTAGGTTGATCACGGGTAGGTAGGAGCCGGGTTTTGTTGGTCGTGACATGGTGCTTCGGGGACGTTTTGGCAGGACAAATCCAAAGTTTTGTGGCAAGGCACCCTGTTTATATAGTGATTTTTTTTTTATTGGGACCATTGAGTTTTGCACTCCTGTGCTGTAATTAATAGTTGTCTTGACAAGTGCTTGTTTTTTTAATTTTATTTTTATTTTTTATTGTTTTTAGGGAGTTACCCCATGCTGGTTTTGATTACAGCTATTTTGTTTTTATTGATAAATGCATGTTTTATTTTTAGAGTTGTTAATTTGCCCTTCTCTGACATCTCAGTAGGGCGTGTTGCAATTTCCTGGTGCTCTTACGACCGTTCTCGGTTCCTTCTTAGAACATTTGGTCTGGTGATGGCTTTTCACTTATTTTTTTTAATACACACATTTTTTATTTATACACAACACAGAATTGATTTACAGAGAGCATTTGAACAGGAACATCAAATTGCAATGCAAGAGAAAACAATTATTGCATTTTTTTAACTTATTTTTAAAATACTAAACCTACAACAAAGCGGTGACCCTAAAAGGTCTGTTACTGCCTTGAAATTAGCTCAGATACAGATTCTGGTTGATGTGTCTTTACCAATGGCCCATTAGGCCATTCCTTTCTGCTTTCAGAAAGGGTGGCTGGCAGAATATGGTCAAATTATATACCAAAAGATTTAATACATGCTACTTTATTATTTTTTATTTTATTTTAAATTATACAAAATACAAACCTAAAATCCTACTACTACATGCTTATCTGTCAAGGAAAGAGAACAGCCAGGTAAAAAGGTTGATCGGCAACCTGATCAGGTAAACAACTTGGTAAACAATCAGTTAAACAGCTGACATTTAGCAAACTAATCTTAGTGTTAGGCAGAAAAGAATAACGAATAGCTTTGTAACAATGTATTTAAGGCGAACACCTGAATGCTGTGCCCTATGCTGTGCCCTTTTTTGGTGGACTGACCACTCACTGAAGCAGCAAATAAATGACACACTTCTTCAGCTCAAGAGTCTGTCTGTGAACCAGTGCGTTCTGGGTAGTGGGGAAAAGAACTGGTCAACAGTTGGTAATTGGCCTGTGTAGACCCTGCTGGAGCGAATAGTTTGGACTGCTGTTTAAAAGTTCTCTACTGTGAGACCACACCCCTGCAGTGTGCAAGTTCTGTGGTGTAGGCAAGCTCTAAATATGATTATTTCTAAACTAGTAATAAACAGTACAATATTTTGGTGGTCTGTCTGATTTTTGAGAACTTAAGCCCAACTCTAATTTGTGTGTGTTCCTCCATTTCTGCTCAGAAAGAGGTTCCATTTATTGTGTCCAAATGCTGGAGAGGAGGAGCTATCATTTTCCCCTCCCCCCATCTCTTCCATTTCACTCCCTGCCCACTCATGTTCTCCTTCCATGTTCTTCCAGTCCAACTCCTGCTTCCCATATTTTTGCTCCCTTTACTTCAAGAACCTCCTTCTCGTACATTCTGTCTCTCCATTCCCTACTCCCAAGATCCCTTGATCTTCCTTATGGCCATCACCCATTCCCCTGGCTGTGTTAGTCTCCTTCTCTGCCCCAGTCCACATTCTGCAACATGACCCTCTTAGGGCTTGTCTATGTGGTGAAATTGACCAGTATAGATAGAGTGGATTAATTACACTAGTCTGCTATAACTATGCAGGTCAATTTCCCTATGTAGACCAGCCCTTAGCCTTCTTTCTGCACTTTTGCATTCCCTTCTCCCTTCAGTTTCCTATCCAGTTCTCTAACAATAGAGCCTGGGGTGGCAGCCATCTTTACTAGAGGCAGCATCACATGAAAAGCTACTGGAAAAAATGGCAGCCATCTTGATTGAAGGCAATCTGGCTTCATTCCTGCTTAAAGTAATGGGCTATTGAGGCCATTTTGTGTAAGGGTAGATATTCACAAAGAAGCTGAAGACAACAGGAGATAACTAATCTGTCTCAAAAAAGACCACCAAAAATTGTGAGGCTTGTGATAACATCAAGAAGGTTGACTACTCTGCCCTTTATCAAGTATTGTTCTTCACTACAGGTTTTGCAATGGAAGATGTTTTGTTGATAAAGTATGGCAGATATTACACAGTTTGGCCTGCTATTTAAATGCAGTTGATTTCTGTCCTGCAATTGGTGATGGTATTCGCAAATCTTTTTTTGTTTTCTTCTCAGCCTATGATAGAGACCAAGGAACGGAGAGGTAAGCACGGTATGTTTGGATCCAATCCTACAGTCTAAGTCATATGGGTAAGGGCTGTAGGATAAAGCCCTTTATTAGCTACCTTTGCATAGTAGTGTGTTGTACAGAGAAATAGTAGAGATTTAGAATAAGAAATTGATTCTCACTGGCACTCATTTTCATATATCACTGTCAGGTTTCACCAAGAGCTCAGCCTAAACTGAATTTTTCATCAGAGACAGCATAATAAATTCTCTTATCTTCTCCAACAGAGCTGGAAGGAAAAATTTCCCCTGAAAATAGGGGAAAAAAAAGAGAACTTGTTAAATTGCTTAGCAGCTTTACTCTTGAAACATCACAAATTGAATTCCTTTGCAATGGCAGTCTGAAATCCTCACAGACTGGATCTTTTTTTAAAAAAAATTCTCCATTATATGGTACGTAATAATGCTAGAACTTCTAAATGTTTGTAGTTATTACAGTTCATAACACTTTTCAAGAAAAGCTAAATGTAGCTTTATTGTTGTCTATAATTTTTTTTATTGAATTTTGAGAGAGTGTTATACCTTGCTAACTTCCTGTACTGAAATGTTCAGGCATTCAGATACCATGGGGCCAGATTGGGATTTCACAGTTTATCTGCAGAGGGGATCCTAGAATGTGTTTGCCCACGTGTGATCTAGGACTGATGCAGATACGAGTGAATGGCCCAAGTGTGACTATTTTCCAGCCTCATCAGCTTATTCTCTTCCCGGCTTCAAGGGGCACCAGGAACCATACTTATTTATGGACACTGTTACAATGAGCACTCAGCAGGAAGCACTAGGGGAGAACTATACCAGGGCTAATCTGAATGTTCAGATCTAGATTTTAAACCAGATGGACAGTGTGTGTAACATTATTTAGAGATTAGACTTGTCACTTGAAATTGGAATAAATATTTACATCATAGTGCAAGAAACAAAGGACTTAATTTAGTGAAAGAGCAAGTGGCTTTCAAACACCTCAGCTAAGTTACCTTCATTCTTGCAGTTTCTGATTCAAGTTGCTAATGTGAAAAAAACCAACAACTTGGCTCTCTATACTTCTATGAGTTTTATTAAAAGAACAAGCAGATATGAAAATTTAATTTTCATATCTCTAAGACGAAAACGAGTAGACATAGGAATTAAAACAATACAACTATCAAATCAAGGTCAAATTGAAGTCCAGTCAATGAGTAGCAATGATATTTGGCTTAAGTCATCATTTGGTGAAATTAATACGGTGGGTAATCAAATGAGATTGATACAACAAAGAATTACTTCCTATTGAACCTGCAACAGGAGACTGAAGGAGGTCTTGCTTAGTCTAACCATCTCTCTTCTCCCGCCCCCAAAATAAAAGATACCGCTCATGGCAGTGAAATCAGTTTAGTTCAGGGGTTCTCAAACTGGGGGTCAGGACCCCTCAGGGGGTCACGAGGTTATTACTTGGGGGGTTGTGAGCTATCAGCCTCCACCCCAGACCCTGCTTTGCCTCCAGCATTTATAATAGTGTTAAATATGTCAAAAAGTGTTTTTAATGTATAAGGGGCGGAGGGTCGCACACAGAGGCTTGCTATGTGACAGGGGTCACCAGTACGGAAGTTTGAGAACCACTGATTTAGCTGGTGAAGGACATAACTATCTGTTCTGGTTTTAGACCCCAACCGAGAGAGAACCTGAAGTGAGAGAATCATTAGCTAGTCCGAAGGAGGTAGATACCAAAGTGGTTTCTTAAATTACAACTTCAGTGCTCCTGCATGGTTTCTTCTTAAATCTCACTGTTGTTATGGTGACTAATAGTGTCCTCTTCTTACTCCCCCACCTACAAAGCATGAGAGTTTACCAACTGATTTCAGAACATAGGTAGTTACTAAAGGACGCTTAAAGCTTCAGATTATACTCTTCCTTAATTGAGGAAGCACTTGGAATGGTTCAAAAGCAGAATTAGGATTTAGGGTTTGGGATGCATTCCTGGCGCCATTCCCAAGGTATACTCAATCCACACATTGACACGCTAAAACACCAACAGAAACATTTTCCCATGAACTAAAGGTAGAAAACAGGAAAAATGAGATTGTAACAGGGTGGTCTGCCCCTTTAAGTCCCAGGGTGGGGGGCTAGGGAACAACCAGTTCTGTTCCAAGGAAGAGCCCAGCAGGCAGGTGCTAGGACTCATCAGACCCAGCTGGACAATGTCAGGTGACTGGGTCTGATAACTGCCACTAGATGATACAGAAGTGGGCCCCAGCTCCATTAGATAGAGCCTAGGACCATTCTAATGCCATGAGAATACTTGCTTGTGACTAAAAGCCCAAGTTGCAGACCATGCAGTGGAGGACAGCATGGGCAAGGAGACCCTGGAGAAGTCCCTGTGCTGAGGGAAGACTCTAACCACTAGACTGCTAGTGGCCAGGGGACCCACAATCTATACTGGGGAGTCGGGCAGTTACATTATGATGATGTTTACACGTTCTTTTTGTGTTTCAACAATAAACGGAGCCCTGAGGCAAGGGAGCTAAAGACTGACTTGGGTGTGGCTGTTTATTCCCCCAGCTGGTGAGTGAGCTTAGCATTTTACAGAGACACTTAAGATAAAGGTTTGAGTTTCTTCTGCTTCATGCTTTTGTGACCTTTGACTTCATGGAGTGGGGTTCTGAGTGTTACTGGAACAAGGTGATGGAGAAGCTTGGTCATAGATCTTATCACCAGTGGGAGTCTCTCAGACAGGATCAGGCTGGTATAGCCGATGACCAGTCCTTTACCTCCTTTTCTCCTAGGTGACCTCCTAAAGGGAAATAGGAGTGTTTCTTTCAGATGTTGGTGGACTAGGGCAGCGCACATGTGTCCACTTCATTGGAAGGCAGGATACTGGGGTAGATGGACCTTTGGTCTGACCCATTATGGCCATTCTTATGTTCTTATGACCCTTCACCTTCATAGTTTTGTAGACATTTAGGTGATCTGTATGCACTGTCTGCAGTCAGTGTGGCCCAGTCCTCGTCAAGGTGAGCAAGCTTCGGCCTGAGGCCGTTGCGGGAAGTCCTGTTCAGGATGACTATTTTCTGGAGCAGAGGTCCCCAAAGAATGGGGCATGCCCCCCTAGGGAGGCATGGAGAAATGTCTGAGGGGGGCGTGGTGGGGTCTGGGCCAGCCCCCACTGGGGGTAGGGAGGGTGCACCACCCAGCCCCTCCCTGCCTCCAGCTCTGCTCCGGTCCCACTCCCAGCCATGTCCCTGACTCCACGTGCCATGCCTGGCCTAGGTCCCAGCCTTGGTATAGCTCCGCTCCATGCCAATCCCTAGCCCTGGCTGCTGGCTGTGGGTCCATTCCTGGCCCGGGGCCAAGGCTGGGGGTCAGGCCGGGAGCGGAGCTGCATGTGGCTGTGGGTCTGGCTGCCGGCCCCCACCACAGCCTGGCTGTGGCTCCACCCCCAGCCTCAGTTCCTGGCCATGGCCCTGCTCCTGACCCCAGCCTTGGCCCTCTTGCCCCTTCGGCGTCTTCCTCCCCCCCCCCTACTTCCTGGAGCCACGGCCATGCTCCTGGCCCCAGAAGGTTGGGGGGCCGCAGATCAGAGTAATGGTAGGGTTGCCCGGTGTCCGGTTTTTGACTGGAAAGTCAGATTTTAAGGCGATTGTACAGTCTCCAATCAGAAGTATTGACCAGACACCAGAAGTCTGGTTACTGCAGTTCTGTTGTCACCCCTTCCCCTCCCCACAGCCAACCTAAGGCCTCTTTTAACCCCGAGCACTGGCCCCAGAGCTGGGGAGGGGCAGAGCTGGAGGCCCCCTAGCTGCTAGTCCCAGCCTAGCCTGAGGAAGGGACACTTCCTCTTCACCTGCATGGCCTGCTCCCGGGGCTGGGTCAGACCCACCTTTGGGAACCTCCCCCGGCTGCAGGAAGCTACCTCCCACACTACTTTCTGCCCTCATCACTCCCTGCGAGCTCTTTGTCTCTGAGCTGCTGCTTCTGGACGGAGCAGGAGAGACATGGTCCTCTTCAGCGTCCTTCTTTCTGTTGAGTTGAGCCTTTGGTTGGGGATGGAGTTCAGGTAAAGGGTGAAGCCACCAGCTCCTTGTGCTGGGAAACCCCCCTACCTTGTCTCAGCACCTCAGAGTTGTTTTGGTTTTTGGGGGTGGGGGGATTGCTAAATGAAGCCCCTACACTTTCAATCTGAAGCCAATCTATCCAAGTGGCACGTTAGGGCAGGACATTGTGGAGAATGTATGGCTGCAGTCCCATCGAGGTGCACAGGCTCTGCCTTGGAAAGCAACTGCTGCAACAAACGGAAGGATTTGTTTGCTGTGAAGTGTATGCCAACAATGGCAAGTCAAAGCCAGTTTCCTTTCTCCTTCTGGCCCCCGTCATCCATCCCATTTGTAACTGTATCTTGCTAGTATCTCCATTGCTGCTGGCGAGTCTGTGTTGTGCCTGTTTGATAGTGTATGTGCTGGTAAGTATTTGGTGCAGAAAATGTTGACCACAGCAGTAGTGTCCTGTTTTGGGAAACTGGAAAGTTGGCAACACTAGGTAAGATGGGGCATGACCCTCAAAAGTCTGGGGATCATTGGTCTGGAGAGATCACTGTTACGGCCATATGCCATATGGTTCCCCAGAATAGGAGCGAGGGCCCACTTCAGGAGATGCTACCTCAGTCTTCCGTCTGGGGAAAACAGCCGTGGAGCCCATGTGGCATCAGGCTCTGTTAGAGGCCTAAGTTGTTTCTTAGTAATAGCTAACCACCTAGTCATGTCCATACTCTCACTCCTAGGGTGCTTTCAGCATTCTGGAAATAAACTAGTCTGTGGTAAGATGTTATGTCTTTGCATCAAGCAAGAAAATTAGTGAAATAACAGTGAGGTTTCACCAGTGTAAAAGACTGTACTTATACGCAGTAACGTTTGTCCTACAGCCAAAGAACTACTTTTACATCTTACCAACACAAATTCTGTTTAATATTTCATTATAAGTTAATCCAGCCCTAAATTGTCGTTTGGACTATTTCTCTGACAAGTCTCAATTCTGACTCAGAGTGGTAGAGGTGGCAGTGACATTTTAATTTATAGTCTCTGCAAGGAGAAAAGTAAATCTATGATAGGTTTCAGAGGAACAGCCGTGTTAGTCTGTATTCGCAAAAAGAAAAGGAGTACTTGTGGCACCTTAGAGACTAACCAATTTATTTGAGCATGAGCTGTAGCTCACGAAAGCTCAATAAACAATAAATTGGTTAGTCTCTAAGGTGCCACAAGTACTCTAAATCTATGATGTGAGAGTTGGACATGCTAAAACAAAATATCAGTTAGAATCCTGGTATCATGGTCCAAAACAGAACAAGCAGATTGTAGAGAAATGCTTGAGAATTTACACCATTAAAGCAACATTATTGCAGTGTTCTTTAATTGAAAGAATAAGACCTTGGTTCCAAAACTGGAACAACCATGTTTCTCATTGGGCAACCAGATGTGATTTCTTCTCTGCCTATGAACAAGTGATCAGAATTTGGGTTTTTTTTTTCCTTATTTGACTTTAAGATTTTCTTGGTTTTCAGCTATTTACTCTTCAAATTCCTCTTAGCCATACTCATGTCTGTTCTACATTTTACCTTCTGTAGTTGATTACTCATTGGCTTTACTCGGGCTGGATTTCCATTTTTTCCAAGGATACTTGTTTGGATTGAATAACATTTTTGTGTGGAGCAGGTGTTGTGCAAGGATTTGGCTACAGAGACCAGTGCTCATTCTCCATCATGGGCAGTGGGATTCTGGACTGCAGGGACAGATTAGGAAACTGCAGCAGACTCTGGTTATGTGGTGATTAATGCTTTGAATAAAGGAATAACAGTTAAATACCAGCTTTTGTTGCTTAAATGCAAAGAACACACTCTTGTAACTTTGCTTTTCTCTTTGCCTTCCTGCTTTGTTTGTCTGTTTGTTTAGGTGTAGCACTTGTTCCGTCGGCTGTAGTATCAGACTGTTTCCTTCTCTGTGCTGCCTGGGCACCAGTAGTGGGTTGTTGAGAGCTCAGGAGAGATGGTTTCCCTGCGCTGTTCTGGTGCCTGGCATCACAGTGACTAGCAACAGCTGGGAACAGCAAAGGCAAGGGAAGTCCTGCAACCCTGGACTGGAACGTGCTCAGTGCAAATGGAATCAGAATTTAGCTACCAAACCCTAACAAATCTCTACTGAGTGTGTGCAAATTGATATTTTTCTAAGAATTTTAACTTAGCCAAATTTGGGTGGATTTTCACGAGCAGGGCCGGTTCCAGCTTTTTTGCTGCCCCAAGCAGCGAAGAAAAAAAAAAAAGAAAAACCCGATAGAGCTGCCACCGAAGAGGAAGAGAGGGAATGAAGGACCTGCCGCCGAAGACCCGGACATGCCAGCCCAGTAATGCACTGAGTGCCGCCCCTTTCTATTGGCCACCCCAGGCATCTGCTTCCTTCGCTGATGCCTGGAGCTGGCCCTGTTCACAGGAGTAGGAAAAAGCACATCCCTGACACAAAAGCCACTCCCCTGCCAAATTTCAAGTTCCTGCTCCAAAATATTGAAGTGCTAGAGCTTCTCAGTGAAACAGCTGTAAGAATTTTTTGAATGTGGGCAAAACCATGTTTTTTTCCCCTCCCCTTTCATCTCATTCTTGGAAATGGCTGATCCATATTTGCTGAAACTTTCCAAGACAATTCAGCCTAATGTGGATGCCCAGCATGGGAAATGGTGGACTGAAAGGTTAAAGTTTGGCAAATTTATAAGCAACTGAAAACAATGTCTGATTATGGGAAATATCGAGCAACCTTAAAAAAATAGGGATTATTACCAGCTCTACTTATATAATATGTTCAGAAAGTTCAGCATTTTAAAAAGTCGAATTCTTTATATGAACCATAAGATGTTTCCTTTAAAGCACTAAGGAAAAAAATAATGTTTTGGTTGTGATGCTTCCTTCAGACTGTGAAGATTATTAGAGTCCTGCTGAAATAGAGGCACTTAAATTATACTCACTTTTTCCCTCAGAAGTATAGAGAAAGTAGAAATAGTGGAAAATGTTTCTCTGTTTGATTTTTGCTTTACTGTCAGTATGTTAACTCAGGTTTCAGAGTAGCAGCCGTATTAGTCTGTATTCGTAAAAAGAAAAGGAGTACTTGTGGCACCTTAGAGACTAACCAATTTATTTGAGCATAAGCTTTCGAAAGTCTCTAAGGTGCCACAAGTACTCCTTTTCTTTTTATGTTAACTCGGTCCATTTGTCCCAGTTACCATATATGTCAGGTAGCACACACTATTTATATATACCAAACAGCTCAGGTAATGGTCATGCAGTAATTATAAGCTTCGGTATGGAGACAGAAAAATATTTGCAACTTTCTGTATATAAAATTTTCTAAATAAAAACCAAAATTATTTCTGACAATTTAGGACTTGATTCTGTTGTTATACCATTGTGCCAGAGGAGCTAAGTTGTCGACCTCGGTCTTTGTCCTGGAGCTTTAAGCAGTCTTTTAGGCGTCCTGGGCCGAAGCCATGGGGTGCTTTGAAGTTAAAGACTGAGACCTTGAACTTAATTAAAAATTCTATGGGGAGCAGAGGACAGGTGTGATGTGTTCATGGTAGCTTGCACGCTGAGGAGACACGCTGCAGTGTATTGTACTAGCTGGAGTTTCCTAAATGCTGATGGCTTCCTGCCCAAATATATTGTATTGCTGTAGTCCAGCCGAGAGGTGACGAAGACATAAACAACTAAGGCCTTTGTCTGCCAGTATGGGATGGAATCTCCTAGCCAGCTGGAGATGGTAGAAAGCATTACTCATGTCTATTGTGATGTGGGAGTTCGGCATCAGCGAGGAATCTGAGAATACTCCTAGACTACAGACTGAACTGACCAGTTGTGGATGTGAACCTTCAACCACAGGGGAGTCAACATGGCTGCAAACTCCTCAGAATACTATCCTCTTCCCATCAGCATCACCTGGTCTTCCTTGGGTTCTGCTTCAGCCAGCTGTTCTTCATCCATGAGCTGATCTCCTCCAAGCACTGGGCCATCTTGATGGTAGGGGTATGTGGTGAAAGATAGGTAGAGCTGTGTGTCATCTGCATATTGCTGGTCTGTGAATCCATGTTGTTTGACCTGTACACCTAGTGGTTGCATGTAGATGTTGAAAAGGACTGGAGCGAGAATTGATCCTTGTGGAACCCCATAAGTGAGGGGTCTAGAGGTGGTGCATTTTCCCATCACTACTTTTTTTGGGTGTGTCCCTCCAGGAAGGCTCAAACCATTTTAGCATGTTATCCTGGACCGCTGCCATCTCTCTCGGGCGAGACTGCTGTATTTCATGGTCAGCAGTGTTGAACACTGCAGAGGGATCCAGGAGGATGAGAATGGATGTCCTCTATCTTTTGATTGGAGGAGATCATCTGTCAGTTCCATAAAGCTGTTTCAGGTCCGTGTCCTGGCCTACACCCAGATTGTGCCGGGTCTAGAATGTCGGCTTCAGTTAGATGAGATGATAGGCGGCCTTTGACTAGCTCCTCTATGAGCTTGCTCATGAATGATGGGTTTGACACTAGGCGATAATTGGCTGGGCGTTTACTTGATCTTGAAAAAATAAACCATGGTTAAAATGACTTTACCCCCACACTCCAGAAAGTCAATAAAAGAATATCACGTTTACCTAAACAATAACAAGAAGATGGGTATTATCCAGTGCCTTTCCTGGGCCAATAAAAATAGCTCTCTGAATTAATTGAAGCAGATATGGTGTTACACAGACTTTCACTGAGACAGTACCAAATAGTGAACTATTTTTCTACCTTTCAAACAAAGGGAAGCCTTATGCCTTCTGTTATTTACGCCAATTCACTTTGTTGCACTTATTTGTTTTATGAAAGATGAAAGCAAGCAAATGCTAACGAAGAAAAATAAATGACTCTGATGTTCAGTTGAGCTGTTCATGAAGGTTAATATTTGCATTTGGAGTGGAATTTGGATACCAATTACACAGAAATATGATCAAGAGGAACATTTTCTTGGCAAGCTGCTTGCATCTTTACTTGACCAAAAAACTATTACAGGGCCAGACATTTATTCTTTAAATATCCCCTTTTTTGGGCGAATCCTTATGCTCCATGCTAAAATATAAATCTTGGCAGCTTTTTCTTTCTCAGTTTGTACACGCTGGGGTTTATAGGGAACTAAAGGGGAAAAAATACTGGGGAAGATGGAAAGGATTATAGTGTGTGAAAATGCATATAAATGAGCAGTGCGAGAGAACACGGGTCACCTCCTGAAAGCAAAAGCCATCTTGCAGCTCTCTCTCATCTGATAGCCTTCTGTAGCACATCATACAAGCTGGGCTTGAGTCTGAGACTCCTTCCTCTCCGTAACTTCAGTGAGAATGGTGCATAGTGAACATATCTCTGGTTGTGGCCCAAGAGGGGGAGATAGAGCACAGCAGTCTACCTGACTGTCATGAAAGAACAGAACGTGCACTGTCTCCAGCATTTTTGAGGGGTAGCTATTATTCTGCCCACTCACTATCCTCCTGCTCTTTTGGATTCAGCAAGTTGTATTTGTATTTCCCTCCCGTCTAAATCTAAAGAAAAAGGTACCAAGACTAAGGAACTGAGGTTCCCAATGATCTACTGATACTTCCCATCACCCAGAATTAGAATAACATGTGCATCATTATAAGGGAGTGCTTGTTTGAATATGGACATTTTTGGCCAGGTGGTACAATATGATCTGTGATGCAGACACGTTTGTGAGAAACTCAGGGATGGAAAGTTTGCCTCATTTTCAAAGCTTACGCTTGGCAAGATGAGTGGGGTGGTTTTTTGAACAAACATTTGTTCCTTCTGTTATTCCTGTATAACCCTTAAAAATGCTTAGTCCTTTTTCTTAATACTTCAGAAATTTAGTAGAAGTCTTAACTATTAGAATAGATGCAGGCAACTCTCTCTTTGTGCTTTGTTTTGCAGTATGTGCGTATTGTAGGAAATTACCTAAAACTGAAAGAACAATTAACATACTTGTAACAATGTACTATCCTGATCCTGCAATGCGATGCATGCAGGCAAACCTCTACTCCCATGTGGAACCCTTTTGATTTCCATTGGAGGATTGAAGCCAAAGTAAGCACTATGTCCTGCTACCCTTACTCATATAGCAGTATATTGAAGCCAAAGCAACTGCTCCATGTGAGTAAAGGATGGATCATGAATTTAAATCTTTGATACATTATTGAATCTTTTGTGCAGTGTATGAATTATTTTCAGCTTATCTGCTTTTTAAATAGCACCAAAACAGTACAGCAAATATGAATGATTGACCAAAGGATTTTTTTTTACAGTAAAAGCATGACAATTTAAAACCTCTTTCCATTTAAAACATGGTATTTAAATCATGGTTTCATGATTATATCATTTATTTCAAAGATGAGTCAGCTCCCTACTTGGATTCAGTTTTTAGCTCCTAAAACCAGTGGAATCTTATGTTGGTTAAAATCATACATGGCTTACTATTAGAGCTATATATCAAAATGAACACAGAGTGCCAACTTTCTTTGGAATAGCGACACTGAATTAATGCTCTGGAAGTCTACAGATTATATCTTTTTTTTTTATCATGACGGGAGTTGGCTTTCAGATCTTTTTGTTAAAATACAAAATAATCTTTCTTGTACATTTCTTTAAAATGTGCACCTCTGTGAGTTTTAAAGGGACTATCTCACTTTATTTTGTTTTATCTATTGCACGAGGCAAAAAATTACAAAATACACAAAGGGCCTAATTCAGCAATTAAAGCACATGCTGGACTTTGACTTCCATGTGTCTATTCAAGTGTTTAAAATAAGCACTTTGCTGGATTGGGGCCATAATGTGAAAACTGAACCTGTTTTAAAAAAAGGACTTTTTCCTTCCCCATCTGAAAAAACTCCTCTCCCACTCCACAATATTTATAACTGATCAGAAATTTTCCTTTAGAATGATTATTAGGCTTGATTTTATATTTTCTTGTTGTAGAGACCTACCGAAAACAAAGCCTGGTGCAATTGAGACCTGGTCTACACCACGCTAAAATTTAGGTAGGCCTGTTTACATTGCTCAGAGGTGTGAACAGTTCCTAAGCTCTGGTGTAGGAACTGCTAGATTGATGGAAGAACCTAGCTACTGCCTCTTGAGGGGGTAGGTTTACGACAGTGATAGAAACTGTCTCTCTGCCTACACCA
This sequence comes from Lepidochelys kempii, assembly GCF_965140285.1. NCBI lineage: Eukaryota > Metazoa > Chordata > Testudines > Cheloniidae > Lepidochelys > Lepidochelys kempii. The sequence goes on from NC_136382.1 coordinate 66,485,973, forward strand.
TAGGGCAGGGGTGGGCAAACTTTTTGGCCCGAGGGCAACATCTGGGTATGGAAACTGTACGGCGGGCCATGAATGCTCATAAAATTGGGGGTTAGGGTGCAGGAGGGCTCCGGCTGGGGGTGCATACTCTGGGGTGGGGCTGGGGATGAGGGGTTAGAGGTGCAGGAAGGTGCTTAGGGCTGGGACTGAGAGGTTTGGAGGGCAGGAAGGATATCCGGGCTGGGGCAGGGGGTTGGGGAGCAGGCTCCGGGGGGCGCTTACCTCAAGCAGCTCCCAGAAACAGTGGCATGTCTCCCTTCCGGTTCCTACATGGAGGACGCACAGTCAGACAGCTCTGCGCGCTGCCCTGTCCACAGGTGCTGCCCCTGCAGCTCCCATTGGCTGTGGTTCCCTGCCCAATGGGAGCTGCGGGGCAGCGCTTAGGGCAGGGGCAGCGTGTGGAGCCCCCTGGCTGCCCCTACACATAGGAGCCAGAGGGGGGACATCCCGCTGCTTCTGGGAGCTGCGTGGAATGGGGAAAGCCCCAGACTCCACTCCCCAGCTGGAGCACCAGAGCGGGGCAAGCACTGGAACAGGGCAAGCCTCAGACTCCGCTCCCCGGCGGGTGCTCGAGGGCTGGATTAAAACGCCTGGAGGACCAGATGCAACCCCCGGGCCGTAGTTTGTCCACCACTGCCATAGGGGCATAGCCACAACTGTGCCGCTGTAATGCTTGTAATGTAAACATACCATAAGACGACACTCCCTAAACCTCTGGACTCCCATTCCTGATGATCATTTGTATTTACTGTATTCGGCCTAGGGGAGGCATGTTCTGTCTGAGTGATGTGCTCTGATACTTGTGTGTGTTAATAGGAACATTCTGTGGAGATCCTCATATATTCCACCTTTCTATTAAAAGGAAGCTCTACGCAGGTTGGTGATTTGCCTGGAGAAGGGATAGGGCAGGGAAGGAATGGGATGGAACATGATGGCTCTATCTGAAGGAGTGGTGGAATTGGCTTTGAAAGGAACAGGTGGGATATGGCCCTTTATGCAAGGGTGGGGCATTGCTTATGAAAGGGACAGAGGAGGGGGAAAGCCAAAAGATGGCGCATGATTATAAAAACATATAAAGACAGTGTTAGAAATATTTCTATATACTAACATGTTTTGTGTTCACATTTTATGTCTGTACAGGTTAGTGATGTCTGCCCATAGGTTAATTTCCAACCGAACATCTCAGCAGGCTTTGTCTAACTCTGATTACACTTGGGAGTATGAGTACTATGAGTACGGACCAGTTTCCTTCGAAGGACTGAAAGCTCATAAATGTAAGTCCTATCTGGCAGTTCTGTATTCTATGCTTTGAAGTTCCTGTATTCTTAATGGATAGCTTTTCAAAAATCTTTTTCTGTGAATTGATTATCCCACACACAACTCCTTGAATTAATAGCTTCATTGATTTCTCTTTGTTGAAGTATTTTTTTTTTCTTATGCGTATCAGTAGTTTGGGATATCCTGGATACCAGTTCTTTGGTTCAAATAGAAATTTCCCCATGCTTTATGATCCACTGCAACATCCAGTTGCTTTATGGAGAATAAAAAAGTTCTCACTGATAACAAAAGAAACATGGCTGCTTTGTTCTTGTTAAAATATATCTGAAAAACCATTAAAAGGTTTAAAACCAATTTAGAAAATTCTTTCAGGTGAGACCTTCATCATTATATGTTTGCTAATAGTGGTGAGCATTAAAACAAGTATATGTAAATAAGAAAAGATCAAACAAGTGTGTATGGGTCTCAAGGGTTCAGGGGATGGAAATAGAATACAGAGATCGGGCTTACTGGTAGTGATGGATGTTTCCCTCTGAAAGCTGTTTGGTGGCTTGTGTCAAAGATACTGGCAGTGTCAGCTTGTTTCCGTTCTCCATGTCAGCATCATAATCTGCACTGCTTGTTATAAATCAATTATATAAAACAAATAGAGGGAACTTTTTAAATTTTAGAACCAGTTTATAGTGTACAAACCATAGGTTTGTATTTAGTCATTAGTCAGAAGGATCAAATTCACCATAAACTATTGTAAGTATAATTAAGTAGTGGGGGATAAGGAGAACAGCCCGTTCCAGGCAGCATGCTGAATCAATATGAAATGTCATGTATTTCATATTTATGCAGTTTTAATCAGAATGGAATCAATGTCCTATGTGTTCTACAGTCTTCCTGTAACCTGTTTTGAAACATTATTTGATAAATAGGAATATATCAATGTAAGGAGCTGTATAGTAGGCTATTGCAGAGATCTGCATTAGGTTTGTTATTATTTAACATCTTGATCTGGAGTGGGCTAAACAAAATTCTTAGTCCCATATTATACTGATGTGAGAGTTGTCAACCAGCAATTCAAACAAAAAAAAATCATATAAAGGTGTAGCGGAGAGGTTAGAAATAAAATGAGTTTCAACTTGAACAAATACAAGGTAGTACAGCTGGGAAACATACAAAGTCTAGTCAGTGGACTTGATTCTGGTTTTACAGAATCTGACTAATGCATGGTCATACTGTAATTCTCAATGTCTCTGACACGGCTGTGTAGAGAAAAGTCCTAGAGGCTTAAAGTTCTACCTACCTGTCTTGCATGAAGGTTTTAATGGCAACTCATCTGTATTCAGTAGAATTCGCCCTCTGGCCAGGAAATCAGCTGCAAGACAGGTAGAATGTTAAGGCTACAGGACTGTATTACAGAGGTGAAATATGCACTAGGTTCCTGCCCACTGCAGGAAAAGCTTCGGAAAACAACATTAATGTGGGTGCATAGGGGCATCTAGATAAGAGTAGGTGCTTTGGTATTACAGTGTTGAGGGCCATATAAGTACCTGGGTGGATGGATGCCAAAGTGTTCAACAAAACTTGTTTTCCAGGGAATATAAACACCTTTAAAGGGAGAGGGCTATATCTGAACTTGGGTTTCAGCCTTAATTATAGCATGCTTCACTGTGCCTACTGTCATTGTCAGACCCTTATGACTCAATTGTTTTTTATTTTTTAAAAGACTAGATATTTGACAAAAGTAAAAAGAAAAGGAGTACTTGTGGCACCTTAGAGACTAACCAATTTATTTGAGCATAAGCTTTCGTGAGCTACAGCTCACTTCATCTGATGCATAAAAGTGGAAAATGCAGTGAGGATGTTTTTATACACATAGACCATGAAAAAATGAGTGTTTATCACTTCAAAAGGTTTTCTTTCCCCACCCCACTCTCCTGCTGGTAATAGCTTATCTAAAGTGATCATTCTCCTTACAATGTGTATGATAATCAAGGTGGGCCATTTCCAGCACAAATCCAGGGTTTAACAAGAACGTCTGAGGAACGGGGGGTGGGGAAGGGGTAGGAAAAAACAAGGGGAAATAGGTTACCTTGCATAATGACTTAAGAATCATAGAATATCAGGGTTGGAAGGGACCTCAGGAGGTCATCTAGTCCAACCCCCTGCTCAAAGCAGGACCAATCCCCAATTAAATCATCCCAGCCAGGGCTTTCTCAAGCCTGACCTTAAAAACTTCTAAGGAAGGAGATTCTACCACCTCCCTAGGTAACGCATTCCAGTGTTTCACCACCCTCCTAGTGAAAAAGTTTTTCCTAATATCCAACCTAAACCATCCCCACTGCAACTTGAGACCATTACTCCTTGTCCTGTCCTCTTCTACCACTGAGAATAGTCTAGAACCATCCTCTCTGGAACCACCTCTCAGGTAGTTGAAAGCAGCTATCAAATCCCCCCTCATTCTTCTCTTCCACAGACTAAACAATCCCAGTTCCCTCAGCCTCTCCTCATAAGTCATGTGTTCCAGACCCCTAATCATTTTTCAGAGTAACAGCCGTGTTAGTCTGTATTCGCAAAAAGAAAAGGAGGACTTGTGGCACCTTAGAGACTAACCAATTTATTAGAGCATAAGCTTTCGTGAGCTACAGCTCACTTCCTCAGATGCATATCGTGGAAACTGCAGCAGGCTTTATATATACACAGAGAATATGAAACAATACCTATTCCCACCCCACTGGGCTATCACCAGCAGGAGAGTGAATTTGTGTGGGGGGGTGGAGGGTGAGAAAACCTGGATTTGTGCTGGAAATCACTTTAGATAAGCTATTACCAGCAGGACAGTGGGGTGGGAATAGGTATTGTTTCATATTCTCTGTGTATATATAAAGCCTGCTGCAGTTTCCACGATATGCATCTGAGGAAGTGAGCTGTAGCTCACGAAAGCTTATGCTCTAATAAATTGGTTAGTCTCTAAGGTGCCACAAGTCCTCCTTTTCTTTTTGCTAATCATTTTTGTTGCCCTTCGCTGGACTCTCTCCAATTTTTCCACATCCTTCTTGTAGTGTGGGGCCCAAAACTGGACACAGTACTCCAGATGAGGCCTCACCAATGTCGAATAGAGGGGAACGATCACGTCCCTCGATCTGCTCGCTGTGCCCCTACTTATACATCCCAAAATGCCATTGGCCTTCTTGGCAACAAGGGCACACTGCTGACTCATATCCAGCTTCTCGTCCACTGTAACCCCTAGGTCCTTTTCTGCAGAACTGCTGCTTAGCCATTCGGTCCCTAGTCTGTAGCTGTGCATTGGGTTCTTCCGTCCTGAGTGCAGGACCCTGCACTTATCCTTATTGAACCTCATCAGATTTCTTTTGGCCCAATCCTCCAATTTGTCTAGGTCCCTCTGTATCCTATCCCTGCCCTCCAGCGTATCTACCACTCCTCCCACTTTAGTATCATCCGCAAATTTGCTGAGAGTGCAATCCACACCATCCTTCAGATCATTTATGAAGATATTGAACAAAGCCGGCCCCCGGACCGACCCCTGGGGCGCTCCGCTTGACACTGGCTGCCAACTAGACATGGAGCCATTGATCACTACCCGTTGAGCCTGACAATCTAGCCAACTTTCTACCCACCTTATAGTGCATTCATCCAGCCCATACTTCTTTAACTTGCTGACAAGAATACTGTGGGAGACCGTGTCAAAAGCTTTGCTAAAGTCAAGAAACAATACATCCACTGCTTTCCCTTCATCCACAGAACCAGTAATCTCATCATAGAAGGCGATTAGATTAGTCAGGCATGACCTTCCCTTGGTGAATCCATGCTGACTGTTCCTGATCACTTTCCTCTCATGTAAGTGCTTCAGGATTGATTCTTTGAGGACCTGCTCCATGATTTTTCCGGGGACCGAGGTGAGGCTGACTGGCCTGTAGTTCCCAGGATCCTCCTTCTTCCCTTTTTTAAAGATTGGCACTACGTTAGCCTTTTTCCAGTCATCTGGGACTTCCCCCGTTCGCCACGAGTTTTCAAAGATAATGGCCAATGGCTCTGCAATCACAGCCGCCAGTTCCTTTAGCACTCTCGGATGCAACTCGTCCGGCCCCATGGACTTGTGCACGTCCAGCTTTTCTAAATAGTCCCTAACCACCTCTTTCTCCACAGAGGGCTGGCCATCTACTCCCCATGTTGTGATGCCCAGCGCAGCAGTCTGGGAGCTGTCCTTGTTAGTGAAGACAGAGGCAAAAAAAGCATTGAGTACATTAGCTTTTTCCACATCCTCTGTCACTAGGTTGCCTCCCCCATTCAGTAAGGGGCCCACACATTCCTTGGCTTTCTTCTTGTTGCCAACATACCTGAAGAAACCCTTCTTGTTACTCTTGACATCTCTGGCTAGCTGCAGCTCCAGGTGCGATTTGGCCCTCCTGATAACATTCCTACATGCCCGAGCAATATTTTTATACTCTTCCCTGGTCATATGTCCAACCTTCCACTTCTTGTAAGCTTTTTTATGTTTAAGATCCGTAGGATTTCACCGTTAAGCCAAGCTGGTCGCCTGCCATATTTACTATTCTCTTGACTCATCGGGATGGTTTGTCCCTGTAACCTCAACAGGGATTCCTTGAAATGCAGCCAGCTCTCCTGGACTCCTTTCCCCTTCATGTTAGTCCCCCAAGGGATCCTACCCATCCGTTCCCTGAGGGAGTCGAAGTCTGCTTTCCTGAAGTCCAGGGTCCGTATCCTGCTGCTTACCTTTCTTCCCTATGTCAGGATCCTGAACTCAACCAACTCATGGTCACTGCCTCCCAGATTCCCATCCACTTTTGCTTCCCTCACTAACTCTTCCCTGTTTGTGAGCAGCAGGTCAAGAAAAGCTCCCCCCCTAGTTGGCTCATCTAGCACTTGCACCAGGAAATTGTCCCCTACGCTTTCCAAAAACTTCCTGGATTGTCTATGCACCGCTGTATTGCTCTCCCAGCAGATACCAGGAAAATTAAAGTCACCCATGAGAACCAGGGCGTGCGATCTAGTAGCTTCTGCGAGTTGCCAGAAGAAAGCCTCATCCACCTCATCCCCCTGGTCCGGTGGTCTATAGCAGACTCCACCACTACATCACTCTTCTAAACTTAATCCAGAGACACTCAGGTTTTTCTGCAGTTTTGTACCGGAGCTCTGAGCAGTCATACTGCTCCCTTACATACAGTGCTACTCCCCCACCTTTTCTGCCCTGCCTGTCCTTTCTGAACAGTTTATAACCATCCATGACAGTACTCCAGTCATGTGAGTTATCCCACCAAGTCTCTGTTATTCCAATCACGTCATAATTCCTTGACATCACCAGGACCTCCAGTTCTCCCTGCTTGTTTCCAAGGCTTTGTGCATTCGTATATAAGCACTTGAGATAACCTGTTGATCACCCCTCATTCTCAGTATGAGGCAGAAGCCCTCCCCTCACAGACATTCCTGCCTGTGCTTCCTCCTGGTATACCGCTTTCCCACTTACCTCAGGGCTTTGGTCTCCTTCCCCTGGTGAACCTAGTTTAAAGCCCTCCTCACTAGGTTAGCCAGCCTGCTCGCAAAGATGCTCTTCCCTCTCTTCGTAAGATGGAGCCCATCTCTGCCCAGCACTCCTCCTTCATGGAACACCATCCCATGGTCAAAGAATCCAAAGCCTTCTCTCCGACACCACCTGCGTAGCCATTCGTTGACTTCCACGATTCGACGGTCCCTGCCCCAGCCTTTTCCTTCTACGGGGAGGATGGACGAGAACACCACTTGCGCCGACTTAGCCACTCCCAGTCTCTATTCAAGCCTCAGTTAATTGTATCCAATTTGCAAATGAATTCCAATTCAGCAGTCTGTCGCTGGAGTCTGGTTTTGAAATTTTTTTGTTGTAATATCACAACTTTCATGTCTGTAATCGCGTGACCAGAGCGATTGAAGTGTTCTCCGACTGGTTTATGAATGTAATAATTCTTGACATCTGATTTGTGTCCATTTATTCTTTTACGTAGAGACTGTCCAGTTTGACCAATGTACATGGCAGAGTGGCATTGCTGGCACATGATGGCATATATCACATTGGTGGATGTGCAGGTGAACGAGCCTCTGATAGTGTGGGTGATGTTATTAGGTCCTGTGATGGTGTCCCCTGAATAGATATGTGGGCACAGTGGCAACGGGCTTTGTTGCAAGGATAGGTTCCTGGGTTAGTGGTTCTGTTGTGTGGTATGTAATTGCTGGTGAGTATTTGCTTCAGGTTGGGGGGCTGTCTGTAGGCAAGGACTGGCCTGTCTCCCAAGATTTGTGAGAGTGATGGGTCGTCCTTCAGGATAGGTTGTAGATTCTTGATAATGCATTGGAGAGGTTTTAGTTGGGGGCTGAAGGTGATGGCTAGTGGCGTTCTGTTATTTTCTTTGTTGGGCCTGTCCTGTAGTGGGTGACTTCTGGGTACTCTTCTGGCTTTGTCAATCTGTTTCTTCACTTCAGCAGGTGGGTACAACTACAATACCCACCTGCTGAAGTGAAGAAACAGATTGACAGAATTTCACATTTCAGCATGAAATCTTCCCAGTGTTGGTCTCTGCCCAAAGGTGGATTTATATGGAAAGTTCAAGCACCAACCCCTCCCCTACACCCCCTAAAAAACAAAACAACAAAGAACACCCCAGCCTTTTTTAAACAACCAAAGGTGGTGCTGCAGGATGTCCCAGTTAATGGGAGTAGTTTTCAGAGTTACCACTACCTTAAGAAGAATTAGAGAGCGGACTGGATTAATGCTTCCCCTGGCACCTGTCTTCTTTCCTCATTAGTTTATTAATAGTGATGGCTGTTGGAGCTGGTTACAATGAGTTAGTTGTCCCTTGGTGAAGGGGGAGACACATCTTGGGAACAGTTATATATTGAATTCATACTAATGTGCTTGATTCCAAACAATGATCATAGCCAAATTAATCTAGAAACCTTGACGTTATTAGCAGATAGGCTATACTTGAATAACCTGGAGCATTACACTATGAAAAATGGATGCCAACTGTGGTATGTCTGCCAATTTGCTTACCTGTGGTCTAAAACAATATGGAATTAAACATTAGTTGTTTGCACGGAATATATTAACACAAGTCATGATCACCGTCATGCCAGGTAGCTGTTAATAACTAATAACAGTGGATACTACTACTAATGTTCTTGCAAATGGTTTAATGGAATCTGTTTAATGCTAATAAGGAATATGTCCTCTTTCAAGGTAGTAGCAGTTAGGCAGAAATTGTGGGAGGTAACAATGGTGTGATTAAATCTTTGCCAGTTCCTTTTGTAGGGCGTGCTAAGTGTTTTCTCTTATAACCTCCAGTAACGGTGCTTTTAAGCTCTCAAATATACTCAATCCCATTATCTCTCTCCTTCCCCTCAAAAAAATTTGTTAATTTTATGACTGCCAAATTTATCAGCCTTTTTAACTAAGATGGCTGTCTTGCAGTTCCCTTTTAATGCAAGCTACCTTATGACTCCTTAATGCAGGCGGAACTTAACCCTTGAGTCAGGGGTACAAAAATGTGAAACCGTAAACAAAAGGAGTAAATATTTTAATTAAAGATGGGCCCCAGGACAAAAGCCTGGATCTCAGAACACCTGCACGTTAGTAGGTGGTGAAGTGGGAATTCTAACCAACACCCAAATATCAGTAGCCCCATCTCTGTAATGAACTGGGTTGGAACCCTTCTGAGCATTATGGCTTTCAGAGCCAGCTCTGAACCTTGAAGCCTGGACTTGTCTCTAATTTTAATTTCCTAGTTCCTAGCGTATGTATCTGTCAGTTGGTTTGGACTTTCTGCTACAAATTATTAAAAGATATTAAGTGACCAGGCTTTCTCACACACCTTAAAATATAGGGCCAAATTCAACTTTTGGTATATCAGTGCAACCCCAGTGAATTCACTGAGGTTACACTGGTGCAACTGAACACAGAATTTGGCCATTAGTCACTTAAATTGTGTATATGTGGTTCATGGTGTCAAGATGTAGCAGTCAGTGGAGGAGCACTGTGACTTCTGGCAGATGCAGATAAAGAAGCAAATTTGGAACAACCCTTCATTCTCTCTGCATCTTGAGACTTGTGGGTGAAGTCTTCCCAATGGAATTCTACAGCTTTTAAGGTGTTATGAGAGTGTAAAGGGATGTAAGGGAAGGCAGGTAAGGGTCGTGGCTAGATATACTTGAATTCTTTTTGTGTGATTGAGGGGGAGGTCCTCCATTTTTAAAATGGCTTAGCTGGCATATGTGTGGTGTAGCTGAGGGAGTAGAAAAGGGGAGAATATCTAGTAAAACAGGAAAAATCCTATCCCATAGTGATAATGCAATTGAAAGCCCTGCAGGCTTCGTAGAGCAATTATTTAGTATTTCATTACTTTTCACTACTCCCAGTTGGGTGAAGGGAACAATGTATTTTTTTCAACTACCAATTAAATTTGGAAAGCGTATGTAGAAATCCTCCAGGCAACTGGCGCCTGTATTTTAACCACTGTGCAGCTTTAGGTTTCCATAAATATTCATCATTTTCCGAAAGGCAATTCAGTTTGAAATCACTTTTTTATATGAAGTCATGCTTGTACTGTTAATGCTTTGTCTGTTTTCCTTCTTTTTTCCCTCTGTATTTAAAATCTATGGAACTGGAGTCTGGTTATATCGCCACTCATTAGGGGGATATTAACAGCTGCAAGAGCTGAAGATTTTTTTGTGTGTGTATGTGCTGCGGCCTTTGAGCTAGGTCCAATATTCATTAAAGTCCGTGAAGAGACTCCCATTGACTTCAGTAGTCACTGGATCAGTCTCTTCGTGACTATAGGAATAAGGTTGTTGACAAAGTTGTGGTGTCTTCCTGGTATGTTTGTTTTCTACTGAATTCTAGTGATCCTGGGCTGGCAGAATGGGCTGCGGTACCCATTTCAGTTTGCACAAGTTATAACAGTCCAAAGCCTGCCTTGAGGATCTGGGAGGGAGAGAAATGTAGTAGAACGCCTAATATGCCTCACACTGAGCCAAGCAGTGCTGAGGGATACCTCAGAATCTAGCCATGGCCACTAACTATCATTGAGGCCAAGAGCTTAGTAGTATTCCAAAAAGGCTTTAAACATTTATATGGTTGACAACTTCTGTTACATTAGAAAGGAAGAAAGATAAAATTTAGAAGGGATACAAACCTTTGTGCTTCAGGCCATAGGCCATCCCCTAATGGGACAGGTTATTGTTCACTGTCAGTTTCTTGCACCTTCCTCTGAAACATCTGGATCTGGACACTGTTAGAGGGAATATTGAAATAGGTGGACTTCTGACCTCACCTGGTATAGCAAATCCTATATTCCTATGACATCCAAACAAAACTTGGAGGACACTGGCTCTGTTTCTTGGGGAGATCCACAGTGATACTGACAGTAACACTTGTCTGCCCCGTCATTGGCTTTGGAAAACATCTGGATCATCTGAGACTCAAAGTGGCAGATCCACCACCGTGATTAAGTAGCCCACTTTAGAACAAGCTGTTTTAAGAACAAGATGTGGCTGTTCGAGCTGAACGTTCTTGAGTGTATGTGGATCAATGTCCCAACTAACAAAGCCCAGGAGAGGGTACTAGTGTGGGGTTTGTTACAGATCATCAGATCAAACCAGAGAACACTGAGTTACTCCGCAAGTACTTGTGTGGGAAGAAAAATGGTGGTGTTATGGGGGACTTCAGTTTGAGAGACATCCGTGCTTGGATGCTGTCAGTAGTAAAACATCATTAGAGTTTCTAAAAATTATAGATGATGATTTTCACATAAGGTACTGCATCAAAGACGAGGTGACTCTAATTGAATTAGTCAGTGTTTCTGCATTCAGTGCTGTGCATGCTTGATGTATCTGATGCTGAACTAGTCACTTTTATATCCATTGGCTTTTTCCAGAGACATAGTGCCCGGTACATTGACCGGTCAGGATGTTGAATGTGTCTTGTAATAAGAAACAAAGCCTTTCTGAACTCTGAGTCATGACACATTATGTGGAATGGAACCTGTTTACAAGTGAAGGTGGAACACTAATCAATTTATTACCTCTCTCCTGCAGATTCCATTGTGATTGGATTTTGGGTCGGTCTGGCAGTTTTTGTCATTTTCATGTTCTTTGTGCTGACCTTGCTGACGAAGACAGGAGCACCGCACCAAGAGTGAGTCTGATCATAGTGTGACAGCAATGTGATGTGCTGATCAAATGTTTTTCCCATTACAGTGATGGTCCCTTCTATTGAGTTATTTGTAAAGGGTACACTGTCAAGGCTAAACTGCCCAGAATTTTACCTACTATAAAAAAAGGAGATTTTTTTTTTAAATACTCTTCAGCTGATACTAAAACGTTTGCCTATTCAGAAGCCAGAGCAGCACAATTTCTAACATCAATCATCTTTTGCGGAACAGACGACAAATCCAGGGTGCTTGTTTCTATGCCGTTCCAGGATGTGTTTTGTCAGTGCAGATATTATACCACCCTTCTACTCTGCCTGCCTATTTTGTTCTTGTGACCAGGTTGATGGCACCAAAATATTCGAGAAGCTTTGTTTTCAGAACTCATTTGAGACAGCACTTCTGTATAGTATGTTTTAATACCCCACCTGCTTAGCAAAATCAGAATGCAGTAGAGAGGAAGGACAGCATAATGGGCATACGCGCACACATTCAGTCTAAAAGAAAGATGGTAGGCTCCAGTTTAGGCCTCCGAACCTTGATGACATTCCTTTAGAGGTACATCTACACTGCACGCTGCCCAGCCTTCTGTTCTATCCCCCTGTTTGCCAGAGGCTGGGAATGGGCGACAGGGGGATGGATCACTTGATGATTACCGGTTCTGTTCATTCCCTCTGGGGCACCTGGCACTGGCCACTGTCAGAAGACAGGATACTGGGCTAGATGGACCTTTGGTCTGACCCAGTAGGGCCATTCTTATTGTCTTATGTTGAGACTGGCAGGGGGGAAAAGGGTAGTGGCTTCTTTAAGAGTTCCCCATCACTTGAGAGTTGGAGGATGAAAAGGCGTCACTTGAGCTGGTGGGTGGGCCCATGGGGCTCAGGTAACTCATTGGCCCTTGTGCACCTGTGGGAGGGGATCTAAATCCTGTCCCTCCAGTCCTGAGTCTCCGCTCATGCCTGGATGCAAGTGTCCTGAGCAGCTACTCATTCTATAGGGGGTCCAGATCCCTGATAAACTGAAAGTGGGCTTAGGAGAAGGCATCCCCTAAAGAAGCCGGATAATGGGATTGAGGCTTCTAATATCTAGAGACAACCCCCTTTCCCCAGGCCCTTAACTCTCATATGAGGGGAGGGCAATGGAGTCTCAGTAACTGGCTTGGACCAACTTTGGAGTGGAGGGGGACTGATGGCAGCCCTGTCAGGTTGAAATGATTAAGGAAGGGTAAAGCCTGGAAGCATGAGTTATTGTTGGATAGTTCCCAGATGAGTTAATAAAGTTGCAGCCTAGTTAAACCACATCCAAACATGGGACAATGGGCTAAGGAGTGTCAGTGTTTCATTTATAACACAAACAGGAGACACTTTGATCTAGAAAAGAGAAGATGTTTTAATCAGTACCAGCTGCCCTTAATCTGTTTTATTTTTAAAATAATTATTTCAACTATTGTCAGTAGGTTACTCCTGGGGGAATTCTGCCCACTGCAGAATTTTGCAGAAATTTAATGTTGTGCGCACAGAATTTCCTTTCCCTCACAGAAATGGGCTACAGTGCTGCTAGCTGCCACTAGAGGCCGCTGGACCCGCAGAGCCCAGCTTGCACATAGAAGACACTGCTGGGGGGATGGGAAGAGAGCTAGAGGGTTCAGTTGGCAGCTTCAGTTCCCAGCATGCCCTGAGGGGAGGAGAGGGCGGCGCACAGCAAACTCTGAAAGACTGGGACCCAGCATCAGGCTGTTCCTCCCTCTGGATCTTTGGGCTCTGGGGTGGGAGAAGGTGGGTGTCTGGGCAAGGGGGGGGGCCTTGCCTGGGTTCTGGGGGGAAGAGGGTGCAGGTATCTTGGCCGGCTGGGCTCTGGGGGAGGGAAGGGGCAGAGAAATAGGAACTGGGTTGTCATAGGTGTTTCTTTAACTCTCTACTCCTGGGGGAAGTTTTGAGTGTCTGTATTGTTACAGACATACTTGCTGACAGGTATTTTGAAATAAATTACCCAAAATAATTGCAACTGGCGTGATTATGTAGTATTATTTAGACAAAATTTGCAGAATTTTAAAATACTGTGCACAGAATTTTTAATTTTTTGGCACAGAATGCTCAGAGGAGTAGTAGGAGTAGTGCATATTATGTCTAGATTTCCAGGCTCCATTGTAGCTCATTTAAAAATGGCCTTAGGAAAACTAGTATATGCACCTCACGAGTCTGTTTTTGTAACCTATACTTACAAATTGTTGACTAATATAATTTAGCAAGGCAGACTAATATAAACAGAAAAAAGAGAATCTGTATTCAATCATTGTAGCCTGTATTGTGCCCAATAGTGCAAAGCTTGGGAGCTGGTAAACATCTAAGCCTCTTTTGTTTTTTATATTTATTTTTGTTTTAAATTTCCCAGGAATTTATCAGTTTTTATTCAAAAATTTAAAAAGCGTGAGCAAATTGGTTCAAAAACTGAAAACAACGGGTAGTGACAGTGTTCTCTGTATGTGGCAGCTGAGGAAACCTTCCACTGCCTGCGGTAGTTGGGTTGTCTCAGCTGCGCGGGCCCGATTCCTTGCCTGTCTCATTCCACCAGCCCCCATGCAGGGGAAATGAACGGGGCATCCTGAGGGGCTGGGGTCAGGAGGAGAGTAGAAGGCTATATCCTGTGATTACTCGCCCCACCAGATGCAGCCCTCTCCTGACTCCATCCCTTCAGCTCAGCCCAAGCTGTTTCTCCTTCAAAAATTCCCCAGGTCCCAAAAATGGAAGGGAAGGGAGGGGAGGGGAGGAGGAATCAGTAAAACCTGAACAATGGCTTTTTCAAAAACTTGGGAATTTTGGGGGGGGAAATGGTAAATATCAATAACAAAGGGTCTTAATATAGTAAAGCCTAAGTGTGTTGTGGTTTTTATAACTGTATATTCTCCTCTTTACAAAATTTAACTTCCTCTGTGCAAATCTATTAAAAACTATTAGAACACGCTTACTGGTTTTGTAAAGCAGAGGATATTATTGTAATGGAAATTCTACTAATAGAATACTCTATAAAATGACAATGTTTTTTGCTCTTGGGCAAACTTTTCTAATCCTACTGAATCTGATATACCTGCGTTTTATACCATATTGATCTTCTCTGTGTAACATAGGGTTTAAACGTTATGCTGCTTATTTATCAGTATTGACACATCATATAAAAGCCTTATTGAATAAGATGGTTTTCTACTACTCTTTAGGTACCCAAATTAACCAAAGTTTGACACCTGAAATCTGTATTTATGCACCTATGTATAAGCGATGACTCTTCTCCCTGCTCCACCCCCAGACATATGGTGTACCCAGTGCTCCAGGAATTTAGTGGGAATCACTCTTGCTCAACAATTCTTAAAATTTAGATGCATAAATGTAGATTTAGTTATCTAACCTTCACCATCTAAACTTCAGTCCAAGTTTGGGAAAGCTGAGCTTGATCTTTTTCTGTACCAGAGACTTATTTTGAACAGGTTGTTTTATTTATTTTTTTTATTTATTTTTAGGGGAAATGTGTGGAGTGTTTTAAATGACCTTTTGAGGTGCACTGTATCAATTGCTCCACTTGCTTACACTACGGTGACAATTTGTTCAATATCTTTTAAAGCCCTAAGATCATGGGTTGGACAGGTGTCTGTTGTAGAAATGAAGGTGGTGATACACAGAAAAGGGGAGCAAAGTACCAGATGGCAGAATGAAACATTTAGAGTTAACTGCTGTATGGTCTGGGGCCCAGATCCTTAAAGGGTCTTATGAGCCTAATTGCCTCTTCAGGCACCTAAATTCATCATTAAGTGCCACTGACATTTTCAAAACCACCGTTCAGCTACTGCTGCTGCCTAAACTGATAGGTGCCTAAGTCCCCAAGACATCTTTGTTTCTGCCAGCAGGCACATGCAAAGCCACCTAAGTCCTGACACCACCCTGCAGCTAATGAGCTGCTCAAATCAAAGCCCCAGAGACCCCCAAAGTGGAATTGTCAAACTAGGTGGGGGAACACCTATCTTGCCAGGAGAGCCCAATCCTGTAGACATACTCTGAGCATGCCTAAAGCCTGACACCAGTTAGGCTCTGCAGTCAGGCCACCGACAGGTGGGAAGAAAGAACTTGCACCCACACAAGACAGCTGTGGACACAGGGAAACAGGCGAGCAGGAGAGGGGTATAAAGCAGTAGACAGAGACTGATAGTTTTTGCTGCTAGGTTATGGGTTACCTAACCTAAGTCACATTGACCATTTAGGTGCCTAACTCTAGAAGAGGGTTCCTGGCTGAGGATCCTGAGCAGAAGGGCCAGAGATAAGTGCCTCCATCAGTCAGGTGCACCAGGTCAGCCTATGAGGTGCTTAAGCCTCTCTCCTCAGCATTTCACTCCTGGCTAGCTTAGGTAGCTCTCCTATCAGCTTCCTGGCTTCTGAGGATCCCTTTCTTAGGCACTTAATGATCTCCATGCATATATGGAGAGCCCGGGTGCCTACTTGGGGCTGAGGATTCCACTAGGTGGCAGGCTGCCTAGAGGTGAGATGTCACAACACCGAGCAGAGAAATGCCTAAATACCTAATGAGCATTAGTCTCATTGAGCCTTAGTTCCCCATCTGTTAAATGGAGAGAATAGTACTTCTACAGGGGTGTTGTGAGGATAAATGCATTAAAGATTGTGAGATGTTCAGATCCTACGGTGATGGTGGCCATATAAGCACCCTAGATAGCACTGCATCTGAAATACAGTCAAATAATGTCATACTTTGAAGATACCTTAGAGATGGTAAGTTCCTGAGTCACACACAGTACATTCTCAATACCTTTGTTCATTCCAGCATAAATTGATTTCCTCTATGGGTCTTCAGTCATTTCCCTTAGGATACGCCTCCACTGTCAGACTTCAGCACTAGAAAACTTCCCCTCCTGTCCAATCTTCACCACCATCCTTGGTTCAGTTTCCTCCTATTACTCCTGGTTATACTCACCCACTTGAGCTGCTTTACAAATAAACCATTCCTTGTTGTTCGTTTGTTTTAGCTTGGCTCTGCAGGAGGGATTCATATATTCGTAACTCAGTCCTTCTAGCCTTTTAATCTTTGCTTTTCTTCCTTCCACTTTGTTCACATTCCCCCACATGGGGATGTCTAGAACTTGTACCTAGAGTTCTAGGCTTAGTCTCACTAGCTACATGTATGCAGCCTAAATTCATAGAGACATTTTCTCCCACTACATGGTATTGTAAATTTATATTTAACTCCTTTCCTCTTTCACTCTTTAAGGCTTTTTCAGTACACTTATTTCCCTCCTGTTGAATGTGTGTTGGATTATTTTCCTTCAGTTCTCGTCTGCATTATTTGTTGAAATATTTTATGTTCTGCCTAAATAATACTTCACCTTGAAATGCAAAATGAGATGTGTGTTAGCTAACGCCCACCTTTAGAACTGCAGGTCTGTACATGACAGGCATTGCCTTTCAATGAAATCTTCAGGAGTGTTTTGGTTTTATGGCAATAGTCTGTGCAGTATGAAGTTAGCTGACCAGTTCGAAGGAACTATGAGTTAGTTAGGATATAGCTCTCAGAAAATGTACTGGACAGCGGTAGCATCTGAGAAGCAAAGATCGTTATGATAATGATTAACTACTAGCTAAACTCAAATGTTAAAGCATTTAGGGCCAGTTTTTTAAAGATATTTGGGTACCTAAAGATGCAGCTAGGTGCCTTGTTGGATTTTCAAAAATGCCTAAACTCCTATGGATTTGAATCCCAGGAGACTTCTATCTGCAACTGTAGGCACCTAACATCCTTTTAAACCCTGATCCTTGGTGTTCATTTGTTACATCATTCAAATTTAATGAGTTTCACACGTTTATTTTAACAAAACTATGACATTCATATGTGACATTCTGATTTTCAAGTACTGATCTCAACAGTGTGCCTATAGTGCCTTTCATGTTCAAATAACCCTTTTATAATACTGTGACCAAAACAAGAAAGTAGACTAGCAAAGAGTGCATTAACACCAGGAACCTTTGTCTGTAGCATGAGATTCTATGGCCTAACTATATTTAGATTCATGCACAAGTCTGTGTAGACTGGAGCTATCTTGAGTTTAGAGTTCTCTTGGACACTCAATGGATGCTATATCATTCCTTCTGCTGTCTTCCCTTGCTTTTCTGTGTTGAATTTCTTAGTCTCCTAGCTATTTATCCAGCCTTCATAGCTATCCTGCTGCTCTCCTGGCCTTTTATATTGTCCTCAGTTTGAAACAATGGCTGAAATCCTGGTTCCATTGAAATCAATGGGAGTTTTGCCCTTGGCTTCGATGGAGCTGGGATTTCATCCAGAATCTGAGAAGTGTGGGTATCTTAACCACTGGGCTATAGAGTATTCTAGAGTCGGTCTCTCTGTGTTTCATGTTGAAGCTGTTCCACTTTGTTTAAATAATTAATATAGTCATTGGAACAGGAACTTGAATTTGAGTCTCTGAGTGCCCTAACCATAGGGCTATAGAGCATTCTCACTCTGTCTGTCTGGCTCATATTTTTACATAATAGAATAGCTTCATCAGGAGACAGGTGAGAGAGCAAGCTACCCCAGAATAACCCCAGTGGTTAGTTTACTCTCTCACTTGAAACTTGGGAGATGTGGAGCAGGGATTTAGACCCACATCAGGCAGAAGGGGGATTTGAATCAGTCTTCAACATCCTAGGTGAGTGTGCTAACCACTGCGATAAGGTTATAATGGGGGGACACCAGCTCCTCATTTTTTTGGTGAGAAAGGGCTTAGGTGCCGAACTGCAGGAGAGGGTCTAGGGCTGTGAATACCAAGCAGAGAGAGGCATTTTCCTTCTGGTTCAGACATAGGCACCTAAGTCCTTTCGAGGGGTGGGACTAGGCACACCCCTCTTGTCATTTCCTTGGAGGAAGTCCCTTCGCTTTGGGTGTGGTGTGTTTTTTGGTTTTTTTTAATGTCCTGGGAATGTATTTGGTTTTTATTGGGGAAAAAATTAGTAAAATAAAACAAAAAAAACCAAAACAAAGTAAGGGCGGTGGGAGGGCAGTTGTGGCTGGGGGGAAGGGGCGTGTACACACCAAGGGCCAGTTGAGGAACCTCCTGCGCCAGTCGTGCAGGACCTAGCCCGTTGCTCATCTCCCTCTCTCCACCCTTGGAGGGGGGTGAAAGACTGTTCCCCAGGAGTACTAGCCCCCCTGCTGGGCAAAGCCTCCTGCTAACCCTACTGGCCCTTATGCACGGCCCCATCTGCTTCCCCGTGAAAAATTCCCGGGTCTTGGAAAAGCCACAATTTCAGCAAGTATCAGCAACACCTGAATACTGGCTTTTTTAAAACCCTGGGAATTTTTCTGGGAAAATCAGTAAATACCAATAACGAAGGGCCTTACCCATTGCCTAGCTTATGTGGCTCATTGCTCAGCATGCTGGCCTTTGTGAATCCCATTCTTAGGCACCTGACTCCTCCCCAGGTATGGTTTGGAGAGCCAGTGCACCTAACTCAGGGCTGTGGATTCCACTAGGCAGCAAGGGCTCCTAAACATTAGGTATTGCAGTGCTAAGTATACGTCCCCTATCTAGATTTAGGCCCTTAGACTTCAGCTTCATAGATGCCTCCGCTGACCACCTGCTAGTCAAGTGATTACTAGTCACAAAAGAGACATGGAGGCAGTACCCATGGCATACATCCCACAGATGTCAGTTAATGCTTTGTAGAATGCTCTGAAAATGTTAAGTGCTGCTCTAATTATTAGTGTTATTACTCATAATACTAAACGAGGAGTTATTTAGCAGTAGATTCAATGAAATGGGAGGATCAGGGTTTTCTAATACTTAGCATATTAAAGTACAATATAGGAATGCTGGCATTAATGATCTATTCCAGCACTACAACATCTATAGAAATAAACACCTACAAACATTTTACAACAGAAAAATATGAAGTAGATAGATCGTCTTTTAAACATGCCCTAGGTAAATGAATATTTTTGTATTTATTCCCAATTTTGATGCCCACTGAAGTAACATTTGATGCTCAGAGGTAATCATTTTGAAGTCTAATAGCTATTTTTATTTCCATGGTTATTTTAGTATATATAATTTTGCTTTTTTTCCTCTCCCCCAGCAATACAGAACCTTCTGAAAAAAGATTTCATGTGAGTAGCTTCGTGGCAGACTTTGGAAAACCTCTGGAGTCAGACAAGGTTTTTTCACGTCAAGTAGCTGAAGAGTCCAGGTCACTCTTTCACTTTTACATTAATGAAGTGGAGCATTTGGACAAAGCAAAACAAAGCCATAAAGCCCCTGGTCTGGACAGTAATATTCACTTCCAGGAAGTAGCAAGGAGTAGTGGAAGGCTGGAGGAGGAGCTGAATTGCCTTACAAAATTTAACATTCCCAACTTCGTGAACACTGACCAGAGTTCTTCACTGGGTGAAGATGATCTGCTGATTTCAGAGCCCCCAATCATTTTAGAAAGCAAACCAGTTATCCAAGCCTCACGTCAGATCCTTGACTGAAAAACATTGATTTCTAAAGCAGAGTGTCTTTGTTTCTGTGGTATCAGGAACTCTTATTCAGCTGCTAACATCAGACCTTTTGCCTATTTCAGTAGAAAATATTTCATATCTTATGCCTTGTGTTTTATTGTGAATATTGAACTGATTTCACTTTCATATAAAGTGAAATACTTAATATTTTATGTCAAGACTTATTTTATGTCACTTTCAAGTGTTTCCTAAGATCAAAACCTTCTTCGGCATTGCTGTTGTTGCTTGCTATTTGTTTTATTTAACTAGCCATCATGCCCAGCTGCCTAGTGGTAGCAGAACACACTAACACGATACAAGAGTTGCAATGCACTTAACTTTGCTTTGTGGGGATTGCTGCAGCTGCACAGGGAGGAGTATCACTGGATTCTGAAAGGAGTGGTGTGGAACTGGTTGTCCAGGAGGACAGTAAACTCAAATCAAGACTGAATGGAGGAATAAAAAGAGGAAGCACCTTTTCGGGCCTCTGAATCTCCTCTCCTCCCCTGCCCCCTTTCAAAAGGCAGATTATTTTGAAACATAACCAACATAATAGAAATTTGCCTCCCATTAATCTGCACCCAAGACTCCTATCCGCTTTTAGAGGCTGCTGAAACCCCATGTATCAAAATTCTAGTGATGCTGTTTTGTATATTATATTCAATGGCCATATTTAGCTTTTCAGAAAATTTCATATTCTTGCAGTTGTGGGTGGGTGACCTAGAATGAATGCGTTCTACATACAATTAATAACATTGTTTGGTGGACTTGAGTGTCAGTGCGAGCCTTTAACATAGTGAGCACAGGATTTAATACAGAAACAATAGGAAACAGGGTAGAAAACATTCCTGTTTTGCTCACAGCACAGCAGATGTAGCCAGTTACTATAGTGTATGTTTGTAATGGATTGATACTTGCTGCTCCTGTACTTGACTCAGGGCTTGGCTAACCTTGCAAGTTAGAGCGCATTAAAGCAGCCCCAGGTGCCCTAACTTCCGATGTGTCCACACTGGCAAGGCACGTAGAGCGCCTGGACTCTGCAGCTGGAGTGCTCCTAGTAATCCACCTCCCCAAGAAGCATAAAGTTCACTGTGCCCCATCTGAAATGCCCGGGCGTCCATGTGAAAGAGGTATTGCATTACTGTGCTGTGATTGGCCTCCAGAAACGTCCCATAATCCCCTGAAGTCAAGTGGCCACTCTTCTCATTGTTTTGAACTCTGCTACAGGAATGCGGCTATCCCCTTTCAAAGCTCAGTTTCTGACAGTTGGCATGCTTATCTGCTCTGGGACAAAGCAAACCATTAGTGTGGAATGCTGCTGTTGTGAGTGTGTGTGTGTGGGGGGGGGGGGCGGGGGCGGGGGCGGTCTGCTGCTGTCTTCTACATTCAGACAGCATGCTGACTCTCTGACTCCCCCCACATACACACAACACACTCCCTGTCACACTCCAACACCCCCTCCCCCATTTGAAAAGTACATTGCATCCACTTGCATACTGAGATAGCTACCACAATGCACTGCTCTTTGTGACATTGCAAGAACTGCTAATGGGGCCACGCCAGTGCGCTTGCAGCTGTCAGTGTAAACACACAGCAGTGTTTTCCCTGCTGTGCTCTCTGAAGTCTAGT
Source organism: Lepidochelys kempii (assembly GCF_965140285.1). Lineage (NCBI taxonomy): Eukaryota > Metazoa > Chordata > Testudines > Cheloniidae > Lepidochelys > Lepidochelys kempii. The sequence goes on from NC_136382.1 coordinate 66,507,650, forward strand.
TTAACTCCCAGCGCTCTACCTCTGCAAGTGTAGCCATGCTCTCAGAGAAAGCGAGCAAGTGCTGCACAGTACTTGCAACTGTAGTGTTCACGCATTCTGATATTTTTTAGGTAACTGCAAAACCACTGAGACCTATCCTCTAACAAAATAAAGAGTTTGGGAGAGATTTAGTTTTATTGCAACATTTTTTTTTCTTCACCTTTTAAAAAAGACAGTTACTCACCTTTGTAACTGTTGCTCTTCAAGATGTGTTGCTCCTATCCATTCCAATTAGGTGTGTGCGCACCACGTGCACGATTGTTGGAAGATTTTTACCTCAGCAACGCTCAGTGGGTCGGCTGAGGCGCCCCCTGGAGTGGCGCCTTCATGGTGCCAGATATATGCTCCAGCCGACCCAGCGCCCCCTCAGTTCCTTCTTGCCGGCTACTCCGACGGAGGGGAAGCAGGGCGGGTTTGGAATGGATATGAGCAACACATTTCTAACAACAGTTACAAAGGTGAGTAACTGTCTTTTCTTCGAGTGCTTGCTCATATCGATTCCAATTAGGTGACTCCCAAGCCTTACCTAGGCGGTGGGGTTGGAGTGAGATGTCCCGAAGTGAAAGATCGCTGAATCAAATGCAGCATCACCCCTGGACTGCTGAATTATCGCAGTGGGCGGTGAAGGTATGCACCGATGACCAAGTCTCTGCCTTACTAATCTCCTGTATGGGTACGTGTGCTAGGAAAGCAGAAGATGAAGCCTGAGCCCGTGTGGAGTGGGTGGTATGGTGCGTAGTTGGGACACCAGCCAAGTCCTAGCACGCATGGGTGCATGATATGATCCAGGACGAGATGCACTGGGAGGAGACGGGAAGGCCCTTCATCCGGTCTGCCACAGAAACAAACAGCTGCGATGTTTTCCTGAAAGGTTTTGTTTGCTCGATGTAGAAGGTGAGGGCCCTGCAAACATCCAGGGAGTGCAGCTGTTGTTCCCATCGAGAGGCGTGCAGCTTCGAGTAGAAGATGGGGAGGAAGATGTCCTGGTTGAGATGGAAGGCAGACACCACTCTTAGGGAGCAAGGCCAGGTGGAGTCGCAGCTGTACCTTGTCCTTGTGGAACACTGTATACGGTGGTTCCGATGTGAGTGGCCTGAGCTCAGACACACGCCTTGCCGAGGTGATAGCTACGAGGAAGCCTGTCTTCCAGGAAAGGTACAGGAGTGAGCATGGCCATCGGCTCGAACAGGGCAGCCATGAGTTTGGAGAGGACCAGGTTAAGATCCCACGTAGGGACCAGTTGTTGAATTCATGGGAACAGGCGCTCCAACCCCTTGAGAAATCTGCTGACCATGGCATTGGAGAAGACTGAACGCCCGTTTTTGCCTAGGTGGAAAGCCAAAATAGCTGCAAGGTGCACTCTGATGGATAATATCGCCAAGCCCTGCTGTTTTAAGGACAGGAGGTAGTCCAAGATGATAGGTACTGATACCTGTAGCGGGGCCGTATGATTCTGAGCGCACCAGCAGGAAAAACGCGTCCACTTGGCTAAGTACGTGGACCTGGTAGAGGCCACTGGCCTGCACCGTCCTCGCCCTGCTCCTGGGCGTGGTAGCCATCTTGTGAGCATGACCACCAAGGCGGTGCCGTATGTGTCGGCGCAGAGTCCCCCAGTGCTGTATGGTGCCAGGGACCAGTGGCGTGATGCAGAACGGTACTGAGACTTCGATCGGTGCCTGCAGTCTTATTGGTACTGGGAGCCTGATCTGGATCTCGATGGTGACCTCCGGTGAAATCGGCGACGGGATCGGCTCCAGGTTGAGTGTTGCTCTGACCAGTACCGGGAGCGGTGCCGGGAGTCCAATTGGTACCGGCCGTACCGCAATTCGGATCTCTGTGAGCTGGAGCGGCGTCGCGAGTACAACTGGTGCCGAGAATGAGATCGGTGCCGGGACTGCGAGCGATGCCATGAAAGGTGCTGAGACCCAGATCGGGACCAGTGCAGTCCTGCTTCACTCGGCACCGGTGGTCGTATCAGGGACGGTTTTCCCTTCGACGGCACTGCCCACACCGGAGATGCCGCTGGCTGCAGGGGAGTCAGCTCTGTGAGCGCGATCAAGTCCCGTGCTGTTGAAAAGGTCTCCAGCGTGGAGGGCAGCCTCAGCTTGACCGCAGTGTGCACCGGGGGGCTTATATGCACCGGACTCGATGGCCCTTGTGGCGCTGGAGTAGATGGTGCAGGAGCTGTTACTTGTCCTGTGCGCTCCGGCAATGGATGCGGCTCCAACTGTGGTGTAGGAAGTGTCGGTGGCTGTCAAACCAACAAACAAGAAGCAGTCAGAACCCGCTTGGGCTGCTGCTTCTTCTGGCCCAGAGATAGGGACCGGTGCTGTGGTGGTGGAGGTGCCGGGGGGACCTGGTGCCTCAAGTCTTTAGTAGAGTCCGAACGCGGTGCCGGACCAATCGGCGCCGCAGGCGTACTCCGCACCAAAGATGCCGCCAAGTCTGGGTGCGCGGAGGAAGGGACTGGGCTAAGTGCTGCCTCCATAAGGAGCTGCTTCAGTCTAAAGTCCCGCTCCTTTTTGGTCCTCGGCTTGAAGGCTTTGTAAATGCGGCACTTGTCCACTTGGTGGGATTCCCCCAGACAGCTTAGGCAAGAGTGTGGGGGTCTCCCATTGGCATTGGCTTCAGGCAAGCCGAGCAGGATTTGAAGCCCGGAGACTCAAGCATGGGCCCGGTACCGGGAGAGGGGAGAAGACCCTGTTCCACCCCACTAAGTAAACTAAGTCTAACTATACTAAGAACTACTAACAACTATTAACAACTAATCACAAACTATTAACAGGTAATAAAGCGAATGCTAGGGAGAGTGGAGATCAGCTATGCGGTAAGAAGGAACTGAGGGGAAGCTGAGTCAGCTGGGGCATATATCCAGCGCCATGAAGGCGCCACTCCAGGGGGCGCCTCAGCCGACCCACCGAGCGTTGCTGGGGTAAAAATCTTCCGACGATCGTGCACGCGATGCGCACACACCCAATTGGAATCGATATAAGCAAGCACTCGAAGAAGAACTGGAAGAGGTATTGACTCTGAGGTGACAATTATTTACAGAAAACTAATAAATAGTTGAGGCCCAAATGGAAAACCCTGCCTAAATTTAAAATTTGTAGCATCCCAACACATTTTTATGATGGGATTAAGTGATTTTTTTAGGGAGATGTGATATTATGCAGTGGTTAACTCTGAGAATTATGGATACTTTTGTAAATCATGTCAAATTGCCATCACAAATTTCTTGAAAAGTCAAAGTAATGCCTCTCTTTTAACATGTGTATAACTATGCATTAATTTCATTATGGCAAATCTACCTTACATCTTCCCTCTGCTTGTTGTTTTGTCTATATGTGTAATTTATGATCTGCTTACACAATGATCATTTACCTGAGAAATCCATCAAAGATGATCTCTATTTCCCTCCATCAGTGGAGGAAGTTATGAAAGCCATGAAACAACAGAACTCTGGCAAAGCATCCGGAAAGGCTGGTATTCCAGCAGAACTTTATAAAGCAGCAGGCTCCAAGGCCATCGAGGTGTTTCATGACATCTTGAGTAGCATTTAGGAGGAAGAAATGCCACCAGACTTCAAAGATGCTATTATTGTATCATTGTTCAAAAACAAAGGCAGCAAAGCTGCTTATGGAAACTACAGAGGCATTGCTCTCTGTACAGCAGGGAAAATACTAGCTCGCACTTTACTGAACAGACTCATTGCAGACATATCTGAGGAGAATCTGCCAAAGTGCAGTGTAGTTTCAGACCAGATCATAGTACTATGGACATGATCTTTGTCGTAAGGCAGGTCCAAGAAAAGTGTTTAGAGCAGAACATGGACCTGAATGCAGTTTCCATCGATTTCATGAAAGCTTTTGATACAGTCAACAGAGAGGGTCTATGGGCTATTTTACATAAAATGGGCTGCCCAAGAAGGTTCATACAAATCATACAAATGACCACATGACCGTGCAAGTGCTCCCCAGTGGTGACTTTTATGATGCATTTGAAATCGCGAATGGAGTGAAGCAAGACTGCGTACTTGCTCCAGTGCTGTTCATCTTGTTCTTTGACTGTGTCCTCAGCCACGCCACAAGGGACTTGGATGAGGGGATATCTTTCACTTCAGAGGGAGTTGTAGAACAAGAAGTCTATTCTTATCGCACAAAGAACCAGATACTCTCTATCTACTTCATGTTGCTTTCATAAGAATAAGCTCAAGTAGTGGTGCAGTCTCTGAGAACTGCAATGTCAGTGGCTGGAGTAATTTTATTCACAAGTTGGAAACAACTCAAACTTTGGGGATGTACTGGTGTGAAAGATAAACCAGCCCACGCCAAAGCAGCTGCACTTGGACAACAACTATGCAGAATGTTGCCAGCAGTACACATGCTGACTGGGTGTAATTCAACCAGGAATCTGGCATGGTTTGCAAACTAAACTTTATCAGGAAAAATCCACACAAATTTAGAAGCCTTGCCAATTTTGGCACTGTGGTGGAGATACTTGTGCTGATTTCAGCTGCGCAGGAACTTCTGATAACCCTTCTCTGACACAACGGCTAACTCAGTAGATGTAAATGGTGTGTGATACATACAAACCTGGAACAAGGCCCTCCCCACAATTTATGATAGTCTTGTGCAATGTACCAAGCATGCAGATTACCAGACCTTTATCTGGAATGATGCCATGGAGGCTTGACCTGACATCTCTTCTCTCCCCCCATGGAAATAGCTGGCATCACAAGGCTGGACAGATTTCTCCAACACTAATGACACAGCCACTTGCCACTGAAGCACTCCCGGAACCCATTACATGTAGATGTAAAAAGCCAAATGTGAAGGCAGCCGTAGTTGTTCAAGACAGAGCATGGCATACACATTGACTTGCTTGTGTACTGGTCGTGAAGACTGTTTGACACTGACAATTTTGTGATGAGTATAATCTAAATGAGACCAACTACAGATTGTTCAGACTTAGACAAGTAGCATATGTCAAATATATTGAAAAAGATTAGTATATACTGTCATATTGCCCATCACTGAGAGGAGTCCAGTGGCTATTAGTAGGGCCCTACCAAATTCACTGTCATGAAAAAGGCGTCACGGACTGTAAAATTTAGTCTCCTCCCTGTGAAATCTGGTCTCTTGTGTGTTTTTACCCTCACTTCTGCACTGCCTTCAGAGTTGGGTGGCCGGAGAGAGGCAGCTGTTGGCTGGGCCCCCAGCTCTGAATGCAGTGCCCTGCCAGCAGCACTGCAGATGTAAGGGTAGCAATACCATACCATGCCATCCTTACTTCTGCACTGATGCTGGCAGTGGCTCTACCTTCAGAGCTGGGCTCCCAGCCAGCAGCCGCCGCTCTCCAGCTGCCCATCTCTGAAGGCAGTGCTGCGGCCAGCAGCAGCACAGAAGTAAGGGTAGCAGTACCACAACGCCCCTAAAATAACCTTATGACCCCCCTCCCCCAACTCCTTTTGGGTCAGGATCCTTACAAATACAATACCCTAAAATTTCAAATATATATAACTGAAATGAAATTTAAGATTTTAAAAATCCTATGACTATGAAATTGACTAAAATGGACCATGAATTTAGTAGGACCCTAGCTATTAGTTTTTGCTAGCATCATAGTGTGAAATAGTATACTCAGCTTGTAATATAATGAATAATCTCTGCATTTATCAACACAAAACACAAGGCCAACATTCTTTAAGTAATGAGCCTTATTAATTTGTGTCAAACTATTTGGATGACTAAATTTTTTTTGTATGTAGTGTTGTTGTAGCCATGTCAGTCCCAGGATATTAGCGAGACAAAGTGGGTGAGGTATTATCTTTTATTGGATCAATTTACGTTGGAGACAAGTTTTCTGTTTGACCCTGTGTTTAGTTGACACACTGAATACCCTTTCCAGACCTGAAGAAGAGCTTTGTGTTGCTCGAAAGCTTGTCCCTCTCACCAGCAAAAGTTGGTCTAATAAAAGATATTTCCTCACCCATCTTGTCTTTCTAATTTTTTCTTTTAATGTAAATTGTTTAAATCCCCTTTTCATGTTTTCTTTCCAACTTGTCTTGACAACTTAAGTACATTTTTGTGGACTTTTCACTTACACAAAAGGTTGTTTAGACATAGGTAAAAAATCTTGCACTGGCATCTCTTGCTACTACCTTAGAACACCACATCCACCGTAGAAAGTACCGAAGGGACACATCTATCAAAATAAGTTGTTGCTTTCTGCGGGGAGGAGGGGAGAAGGGCCCTACATCCCCCCCCCAAAATTTCTGTTGGCCCCCAGATGAAAAGTGGGTAGTGGTAGGGCCAGCCACAGGATTTCTTGGGCCCTAAGCTGTTGGAAGAGAACATGGACAAAGTATGTCGTGTGTGTGTGTGCTCTAATCCTGTGCTGGAAGGTGTGGTGGTTTGGCAGTGAGCTCTTCCCTCCATCTCACTTGATAAAGGGGATATACTCTGTTTTGTGAAGCTTGTGGATGCAGAGGCTGCTTGTGTTCAAGGTCTACTGTGGATACTGCATTTACTTTGTACCAATGTAAACAGTTTTAAAAGATTTAACTAATTTTGTTTGAATTAAATCTGCAGCTGTTGGATCAAAACCTTTTGAACCTGGATTCTTCAGAGGTGGTGAGGAGCGTGTTACAATGACTGAAGGTGTGAGATCTTTAAAATATAGGCCATTTTTTGACTTCACAAAGTGGAATGGTGAAGGGTCAGACACAAAGGGAAGGCTGTTTAAGGTACCAACTAGTATTTGTTGAAAGGCTATTTCCTAATATTTCAAAATTCACCCCTGTAGCAAATGATTGATTAGTGTAGTTGTGCTGCATTTGATGCATAATATCTCTTGATACTAAACAAAAAGATTTTACAAACAGCTATCCCCCATTATGTCAAGTGAAATGCAGCTACCTCTGCAGTGAATTGTTGATAGCAGTTTAAGAAAGTGTAACAGCAGCTTAGATTAAGAAGTGAAAGATACCCACCCCCTTGAAACTGCTGGAGGTAAAGTGCATGTAATAACTGGTCCCTGAGTGGCATACTGACACGAACAAGTCAGTGGCTCTTTAATGATTATAAATTCTCCAGGTGCTCAACTTCAAGACCTCCCCTCAAGCAGTGCCTGAACACCATGTGGAGGTGTTGGTTTAAAACTAACTCAGAAAGAAAAATGTTACATCTTGAATGAACACCTCTGCATCTTGCACAGCCCTCTATTATCTGAATTCTGACCCAGCCACACCCTTTGCTGGGGGGCAGTCTGATCAAAATCGCAGCTCAAAGTCCTAAGTTATATGTTGACAATACACAGCCATAGCAATGTCACTGTAGCTATGCTGTCATAACGACATGGTTTGTGTGCAGCCTACACTGCTGGAGGAAAGGTTTTTTCTGTTGGTATGGGAACACTACCTCCATCAGAGGACATGTTCACGGTGGTCAAGTGGTATAGCTATGTAAATCAAATAGTTAAGTGTATTTTTTTTCTCCATATTGCTGACATAGCTATGTTGATTTAATACAGAAGTATAGACCAAGCCCATCCCTGTATAAATATTCATAACCAACTGCTGCCCTCACTTACAAATCCTTGGGGAGCGGTGCCTGCATAGGTTGGGGGCTGAATTCAGCCTCTAGCTGTGTTGTGCTTTTTTTTGAGGGGGTGGGAGGGAGAGGAGAGAGACAAGTGTATTATCTGCTTCAGATAAAATTAAAGGATTCTAGCACAGAGAATATCAAGACTTCATAAGTGCTAAGGTAGCTTTTGAGCTGGGAAGGCAGCGTTAAAACTTAGCTTCCAAAGTAATTTTCATTTTGCTTGGGAAAAAGATTTGTCTGAGTGTAAAGGAATTTGCCATGTCCACCCAACCGAATTTGCATCTCTGCAGCAAACCTGCAAAATAAGCAGTCTATGATGGACTGCATTGGTTGTTGAACAAGGTGTGGAGGAGCAAAACATTGACAGCCGTATTTGATGGTCAGTAAGCAATTAAACCATTTTCCTACCAATGAATTTAGTGTAGCCCTACCTAGAGCTTATCTGTTCTCTCACTGTATGATTGCTTGCCATGAAAGAGATTTAGTCATGGGCAGCAAGGGAATGTAATATTTTACATTCCAAATATATATTTTTTAAAAGTAGTTTGCTGGTAGCTGTGATAAAAGACCAGAAAATTGCTGTAGACAGTCCAGTTAAGAGGGACCAAAACCAGGATAGGTTCTCTTCTGGGACCTGTTTCTGGACTCCCGCAGGTGCCAGGATTATGCTTCTATTTCTCATTGGAGTGGAACTGTACCAGCCAACTGCTCGCAGACTGGCTCTCTGTATCATCCCTCCCTGACTGCCAACTGGGCTTGGCCCTGCTGGAGTTGGAGTCTGTGGCCAGGAACAGTGGGTAGTGACACAGAAGCACTTTCTCCAAAGCAAAGTATGATTTATTTACCCAAATGGTACAGAGGATTTAGAGCAGTACATATGTGTCGGTGGGCTCTGGTAGTCCCTGCAAGTCCTAAGGTAGCCATGCACATGGGTGTGCACTCCTCCCCCTCTAATTATGGTACAAAAAAAATGCAAACTTGAAAATATCTGCCCAGCCTCAATTTATTTTATATAAAAAATAAATACATAAAACTAGTGGTTCAACTAACCAGCATAGTCCCCTGTCATAAGATAAATCATAAATTGTATGACTTTAGTTAGATTGAATAATTCTGTGTAGGAAGCCAAAAACAGATCAGATAGCTCCCCAGCAGTACCCACAAGGAGAAGACTCATGACAAAGTACATTTTTTGTTTGAGAATATATATTTTTAAAATTCTTTTTATAGGGACACTGAGAATTTATTAATACAGTAGAACCCCTTTTATCTGATCCTTCATTATTTGGCTCGGCCCATTAACTGAAACACCACCCACTTCTGGTCCTGTGTGTGCTGATCTCTCCTGTGGCTGCTAGACAGAACAGTAGCCTCCCACTTTCCAAGTCTCTGCATTATCTAAAGTTTTGATTATCTGCTCTGGCCCTAATTAGTTTGACTACAGGGTTCTGCTGTATTTTAAGTTTCATATTTTGAAACAAATTCAGCTAATTGGACTAGCCACTGAGCTGCCTGAGAACAATTTCCTTTGTGCTTGTGCTGTATATTTCACAGTATCATTTTTTTCTAAAGGGGTTCTGGGACATAAGATGCAAAGCTAAAATTTGCTGTACTGATTTATAACCTCTAATATAACACACTACAATGTAACTTCTTATACAAATGAAGGAATTGTTATTCTTAATTCCCAAGGAACCTGCAGTACTAAATGTTACCAAGCAGTATATGTTTGTATATGTTCTATGTCCCTACACTACATGTAAGGTAAAACCAGCTATTACTTAAGGGGTACATATTTCCTAGTTTTCAAACATGGCTATTTATGTATGTCCTCCAGTGTAGTAAAACTAGAGCCATGTACCTGTGGGTAGTTTTTGCATGTTCTCTCATCTTAATAATAAAATCGGAGGTAAAAACTCTTACTCTAGTTTTATTAACTATTAACCTTTGTTTTCCTGCCAGTGTCCACATAGTCTTGCTGAATGAGTGTCAAAAAGCTGCAGCAACTTATTCCTTATTTTCCCATAATGCTTAGCATTTACAGAGTACATTTCAGCTGTAAATCTCCAAGTGCCTTATAGAGGGGGGTGTTATCCTCATTTTGAGAATGGGGAAATTAAGGCAGAAATGGTGAAGTGTGACTTAGGGAATGTTACAAATCAGTGGCAAAGTGAGAAAGAGAGGTAGGAAAGTCTAAATTCTGAGTCCAGTGCCTATCCCCTGGCTGTGGAAGATGGGCTAGAGGAGAGCAAGAGAGCCACATAATAAGCAGACTGAAGGCACTGCAGCCCACAGTTATGAGAACATCTAGCAGCTTCCCATACAAACGGGACAGGATGGAATTGTGGAAGCTTGCACCCGAGCACCCTCATGGAGAGTGAGCAAATACAAAACACAACCTAGTACACTACCTTATCCATCCTTGCCGGGGCATGCCAGGCCAGTTATCTATGGCAAAGGCTACTGCTATACTATGTCTAGCAACATTAGTATGGCAACCTGAAGTTTTCCATCCCCAGAAGATGGATCAAGTATATCAATTCAGTGGTTGAGATACACCCAGTCTTGAAACCTTGCTAGCAGCAGCCCAGGACACCTGGAGTGGCCTGCTACAAATTTTTGGATACTTTTTCCCATAAAAGACAGTTTCAGACAAGGTACTTCATAACATTAGGGGCTGACTTATTCAACTAAGGCCTATCTCCTGCCTATTTAAAGTAGTTAATCTCTGCAGTGGTCTATGTACTCCCTATTGTCTTTCGAAACCAATAAAGGGCATAAGTCTAATTTGCAGGTGTAAACGTGACTCCCAAGTTCCAGCAATGGCATATGCAGTACTTTAAACTTGCATACAGATAGTTTTTATAAATCATGGAGTTATATGATCAGTTTCCTCACTTGTTTCAAAAGCAATCTGAAAAAAACCCCAACCCTAGTTATGTATTTGATTCCTTTTATATAGCCACAGCTCCCATCACAAGATGTGATACTCTGCTGCATATCCTATTCTTTAGTGATGCAGATTTTCTCTGTTTAAAGTCTGCCTAGTCTAATCTAGGTCAGTGACTTATCAGGCTAGCTATTCTATTTTTTCAAAACATTTCCAGTACATGAAAATAGTTCCCTCCACAGGGTTTAAAGTGGAAAATGGCAACTAACATAAGGAATCAAGGCTCTGCTTATTTCAAAATGTAAAATCTGTTACAGGGGAACATTTTTAAGGATCAGGGCATCCATTTGCAGTAACAGATTGTGGAAATTTGTACTAAATGTCCAGGATTATTTCCTAGTTTCCAATGATACTACAAAGAACTCTACATTTTTAGTTTTTTAAAATATCACTTGTAAGCACAAATGAATGAGGATACCTCTAATGTAGGAAATAAAAGGGGGACAAAAGCACCAAATGAACATATAGAATTACTTATTTGACAGATACACTAATTCCACTATAGGAGGATTTTAAAATAAAAGCCAATGAGCTGTTTTCTCAGTCCGCTTTTGCTCTGTTTCAGGAGATTTTCCTCTTTCTCTACACTCAGGAGGTATTGTTGCAACACATGGCTCCAACTTACTTCAATTTTAGGGCTTAACATCCTCAGTTTAACTCAGTGGTTCTCAAACTAGGGCCACCGCTTGTTCAGGGAAAGCTCCTGGCGGGCCAGGCCAGGCCAGTTTGTTTACCTGCCACAGCTGCAGGTTCGGCCGATCTTGGCGCCCACTGGCCGCGGTTTGCCGCTCCAGGCCAATAGGGGCTGCGGGAAGCGGCACTGGCCGAGGGATGTGCTGGCCGCCCTTCCTGCAGCCCCCATTGGCCTGGAGCGGTGAACCATGGCCAGTGGGAGCCGCAATCGGCCGAACCTGTGGACATGGCAGGTAAACAAAGCGGCCCAGCCCGCCAGGGGCTTTCCCTGAACAAGCGGCGGCTCTAGTTTGAAAACCACTGGTTTAACTTATCCATTAGGCAGAAAGCATCTAAAAATGTTGTTTCATAGAACAGTAACTCCATACGGTCACCCGAGATGTTACAAAGTACCTGGGAGATATTACATCACACCATAACTGAGCATATAAGTAGTTTGTATACTGTAGAGAGTATGTAAGTTTTCTGTATCCTGGAGGTAGCAAGTTCTTTCCTTTCCCAAATGTGTGTTTCAATGAATGTATCTTCAAATAATGACATATTAGAAAAGACATATGGATACATGTCTTTTTATAAAGGGCAATAATATACGTGCTCAGTTAATTTCAAAACTAGATTTCCTTCCAACAGGGCAAAAGGTACCAGTTTTGGCCCTGGACTATGTATATCAAACATTAGAATTTCTAGAAACAATGTTGTTTTTGTGTTAATATTATCTTAAAAAATGCAGTTAAGGTTTTCCTCTTGATGACCTGGGAAGCAGCAGACTTGAGAGGAGTTTTGTTGGGAGTATAAATGGACAGCTTGGAGACGTTAGGGTTTCCAGTAGCAGGCAGAAAATTCTAATTTGCTTCAGGCAAAATCCTGAACTGTCTTGTTGCTAGACATTCTTGTCCCAGTTACCATCCCCAGAGTACCTGCTTCAGAACCCTACAACTACTGGCTCCCAGAAGGTAATGCCACAACACATGAATGGTTTATGATGTTATCTGAACCCCTTTATGTAATTAGAGCTTAATTACATATACTAAAAATGCTTCAGTATGTAGAGTTACGTATTTCTTTAGAAAAAAAGAAATCAAGGGAATCAACTGTGTCGTAAGGTAACTGAGAAGCTAAAGATGTAAATATACTTATCAAAAAAGGCATCTTACAATAAGTTAAGATTATGCTCTCTTTACTAATTAAAAGATTTCACCACACTTCAAAATGTCCCATCAATTGCTACTTCAAAAGAGGATACCATACTTTTATGGCAAACTAAGAACTACAGGATGAACTGAAAAAGTTACTCACCTTATGCAGTAATGATATTCTTTGCGATGGATGTCCTGGTGGGTGCCCACTGCAGGGGTGCTTGTGTACCTGTGCTGCTGACTGGAGAACTTTGGAAGCAGTGGCCATTAGGCCTGCACATGTGCTGTCTCTCCTTGTGCTGTGCCACAAGTCTAGTCAGCGCGCACGGGCTAATACCCATCAGCTCCTTCCCTACCGCAGAATCATTTACAAGAACTCCACAATATAGAGGGGATGAGGGCAGGTTGTGGAGCACCTATAAGGTAACATCTCTAAGAACCATCGTTACTGCACAAGGTGAATAACTTCTTCTTTTAGTGTCCCTATGGGTGCTCCACTGTAGGTGACTCCTGAGCAGTACCCCTTCTGGAGGGCCAGGACTTCATAATTGTGTCAGTAGAAGATGACAGCACTGTGGGGCCGAAGATGGCATTGGAGGCAGAGACTCGAGTGACTGCATAGTGTTCTGTGAAAGTGTGGACTGATGCTAGTATCACCACTCTACAGATCTCTGAGACAGAGACATTCTTGAAGGTGACAGATGAGGACATCGACCTTGTGGAGTGTGTATGAATAGGGCCTGGAAGGGTCATGGTGAGATTTTGGTAACGCTGTCTGATGCAATTCAAGACCTATTTAGAGAGCTTTTGGCTGAGATTGCTGAGCCCTTGGATCTTTCTGCGATGGAGAGAAAAAAATCTAGGAGACTTCCTGAAGACCCTTGTCCTGTCAAGGTAGAAGGCCAGGGCTCTCCTGACGTCTCAGGTATGTAGTATAGCCTCCCTGTTGCCTTGGTCAGGTGTAGGATAGAAGATTGGAAGGTGAATCAATTGATTCATGTGAAATGGAGAGATTACCTTAGGGATGAATTTTGGATGTGACCGGAGTGTAACCTTGTACGGAAAAAAATATTGTGTAAGGTGGATGCGCCATCAGAGTGTCTCTCTCTCCTATTCTTCTGGCCGAGGTAATCACTACTAGGAAGGCTGTTTTCATTGTCAGGTACGTCAGCGAACAGGTGGCCATAGGTTCAAAAGGAGGCCTAGACAGCCATTTCAGTACTAGGTTTACGTCCCACGTGGAGATAGAAAGTTCAGGTTGAGGAAAGAGGTTTACTATATCCTTGAGGAACCTTTTAGTGGTTGAGTGTGACAGCATTGAGTACTCCTCTACAGGTTAGTGAGCTTGGAGCATACCTGAGTTGTTGGATCTGCTGGCACTGTGGGGAGAGGAGGCTGTGTAGTCCCAGCTCCGCTCCAGCCGTAAGAACTTCAATACCTACGGTCACATTTCTCATGGCATGTTGGATAAGGGCTATGAATGGGACACAGTGCAGCACTTTGTGAAGATAAAGGAGCTGAGGCAGGCATACCAGAAGGCAAGGAAGTCAAACAGTCCCTGTGGTGCTGAGCCGAATACCTGCTGCTTCTAGGAGGAGCTGGACGTCATCCTTGGCAGCAACCCCACCTCTGTTGCCAAGAGCTCCGTAAAGGAGGTTGAGTTGGAGGATAATGTGGAGCACAAGACAGGGTCATCGAGTGGTGCGGTAAGTCAGGACCTCTTTTCCACTCCGGAGGGGTCTAGCCAGTCCCCGCAGTCCGTGTCTAGCATGCATGATGCAGGAGAGGGAGCTCTGGTAAGTGATCTTTTTGAGTTGATGCCCGTCGATTATATGAGGTAGAGCTGTTCTTTGCTTTGTTTCACGCTTCAAGTGGGTGAAGGGATAGAAATGTACAAGACTAGCTTGTGTTTGTGTGTGCTTCACATTCCCCTGTGCAGCTAAGCAGTGTAGCAGAACTGTTGTTAATGCACACCGAGATTTCATGGGAATCTTTCCTGGAGATACTCACCAATCCTTTGCTGAAGGTTCCTTGGCAGAGGTGCTTTGTTCCTTCCCTCCCCGTAGGAAACTCCTATGTCAGTCAACAATCACTTATGCAGGAACCAAAGTGGCACACAGGCAAGCAGCATAGGGACCTGGTCTGAAGCCGCAGACATGCAGGAGATGCTCCCTTGCTTACCCTCAGGAATGAGATATCAGCTTCAACGCCCCCTGCCTGTGGAAAACGTTGGCAGAATTTACAATATTGTCCCTAGTCATCTGCACGGATACCCTTAAAAAAAAACAGGATCTTTTGCCCCATCTTGAGCACCACCACCTCCCCCCAGGCCGAACTCATCATGCTTAGGGCGTTCACTTAGCTGTGTATTTGCCAAGGGACGATGAGAAACTGATTCATATTTTTAAAAAGGTGCATTTTACTATAATGATTCAAGGCTGTGCATGCACTAATAATCATGATTCTATTTGTTTCTTGTGATTCTGCAGATGTTCTTGTGATTCTGCAGATGTGATTCTGCAACTTCCTACACACTGGCGGAGCGCCTCCACCAGATAAGGAAGCAACCAAGGAGGAGCAAGGAGGACATTTTGAGAGGTGCTCCAATCCTCAGAGGCCAAAAAACAACAACACAGGGCGTGGGGAGGGACCCTGAAGGGAAAATTTAAAATAGAAAGGAAGGACAGAAAGGAAAGTGAGGAGCGCATTGTAAAGGGCCAGGAGCAGGTGATAAGTGATGGAGAAGCAAACAGAGATGTTGAAGTCCCTAATCACACTCCAGGCAGAACACGTGTGCTCTCCCTGCGCTGTAGCCAGTACAGAGCTGCTTTCCATGCCCTCCACAAACTCCTCCCACCACATTCCTTGCAACTTCCCAGAGCATCTTAGTTCCCTGTTCACTTCCCCCCTTCGGGCAGCTTCCAAAATGATAGTTGGACTTACACATAGCTATATGAGCCTACACTGCCCTTCACGGTTATCTCCCTTCCCATCCAGCATTTTGTATGTGTTGTTAATTGGTATTTAATAAAAACATACTCTCTGAAAGATAACCAATCTGTATTTGTCTCCTACACACCGTATTTGCTGCTGGAATTAATACACAGTGGCAATTTGATCATCTGTTGAGTACAAATCATGATCAGGAATCAAAGTTTTCATGCAAGGCAGCAAGTTAACAAAGCATTGCAGAGTGCTGTATAGAAAGACCTTACTGGAGCTCATTCCCAAAATTGTACCTCAAAGCCTCCGATTCAGATAGCACCCCGCTGTGCCCCTCTACTAGCCCTGGTATCTGGCTGCTCAAAATCAGCCACCCAGCGATCTGTCTCAGCGCTCCACCTGGGGGGGGGAAATCTTTTCACCCGTAGCATCACAAATCTTA
Organism: Lepidochelys kempii; assembly: GCF_965140285.1. Taxonomy (NCBI): domain Eukaryota; kingdom Metazoa; phylum Chordata; order Testudines; family Cheloniidae; genus Lepidochelys; species Lepidochelys kempii. The sequence goes on from NC_136382.1 coordinate 66,523,457, forward strand.
TGGAGCACACAGCAGGCTGCTATGACTATGGAAATATTTTCCTCATTTAGGTCTAACCTGCCATAAAGGCTGTGCCAGCGTGCTTTTAATCTGCCAAAGGTACATTTTATGGTTATTCTGCACCTGCTCAGCCTATTGTGGAAGCGCTTCTTGCTGCTGTCTGGGTTTCCTGTGTAAGGCTTAATGAGCCATGGGAGTAAGATCCTATTCTAGGATCGCTATAGGCATTTCAACATTCCCCATTGGAATCTTCTGGTCTGGAAAGAAAGTCCCTGTTTGCAGCTTCTATACAGGCCAGTGTTCATGAAGATGCATGTGTCATGCACCTTCCCAGACCACCCCACATTGATGTTAGTGAAACTGCCACAGTGATCCACAAGCACCTATAACACCATAGAGAAATACCCCTTTCTACTGATGCATTCCATCGCAAGATGGTTCAAAATTGGGATATGCATGCCATCTGTTGCCCCACCACAGTTAGGGAATACCATTGTAAAGCTATCCAGTATTTCATGCATATTGCTAAGAGTCACAGACCTTCGTAGCAGCATACGATTAATGGCTCTTCACACTTGCATTAATACAGCTGCAACAGTGGACTTCCCAACTCTACACCGATTTGCTACTGACTGGTGGCAGTCTGGAGTTACCAGTTTCCACACAGCATCACCATGTGCAGCTCTCCTTTTGTTGTCCTTGTGCCGCAGTACTGGGGTAAGCTCTGCACACAGTTCTAGAAAGGTGGCTTTCCGCATCCAAAAGTTCTGCAACCACTGCTCACAATTCCAGACATGCATAATGATGTGATCCCACCACTCAGTGCTTTTTTCCCGGAGCCCAAAAGTGATGGTCCACCATGTTCAGCTGCTCTCTGAATGCCAAAAGTAATCTGGTGTTTTCTTTCCATGGCACACAGCAGATCAGGCAGCTCTGATTCCTGTTCACATTGGGTGCTCATAATATATTGCATGACCAGATGTGTTCATAACACTGACTACAACAGTAGAGAGCAGTGCAGGATCCATCCTTTCAGACACAGATGGTGGGTGCACAGTAAACAGGGGTTGTTGAAAAATGCCATGAAATGCAGTCGGAAGCCCATGGAATGATGAGATGGAAAAACTGCGCCATGAGATATTGAGCCCGCACCCATGATGCACTGTGATCCACTCTGCCTTCCCATAAGTCCTAGCTGCACAAGGTGGTGAGTAGCACAGTGGGATAGCTACCCATAGTGCACTGCTCTCTGTTGATTCTCTAGCACCAACTGTGGACATGCTCTGCCGACAGAAGGAGCCTTGTGTGAACAGGCACAAACAATGTAATTATACTGGTTTTTGATTGTCAGTGTAACTTGTGTAGACAAGGCCTAAGAGAACTTAGGTATAATCCTGACTTCAAGGGAGGTGTCAGTCTTCTCGACAAAGAGCTTTGTGCCCTCAAAGGGAAAGTCCTCAACGGTAGACTGCACCTCTTTTGGTAAACCAAACAAATGAAGCCATGAAGCTCATCGCATCACCACATCTATGGTGATGACCTAACCGCCATGTCAGCCACGTTGAGGGCAGATTGCAGCGATGTCTTTGCTACTAATTGACGCTCTTGGATAATGGCCTTATAGGGACTTGTGATGTGCCTCTGGCAACTTTTCCAGAAAGTCATTCAGTTTAGAATAATTTATGTAGTTGTATTTTGCTGTGAGGGCTTGGTAGTTGGTGATATGGAACTGTAGAGTGACGGAGTACGTTTTTCTGCCAAAAATATCAAGGCACTTCCAATCCCTATCAAAGAGGGCAGCCCTTGACTGGTATTGTCGGCCAAGAGAGTTGATGGCATCCACCACGATGGAATTGGGAGGGAAAACAGGAATTCAGATTCCTTGGCGGTGATATAGTATTTTTTGTCCACTCACTTGCTGGTTGGCTCCACTGATGCCATGGTTTGCCACATAGTCTTTGCCGGGTCCAAAATGGCCTCAATAATCAGGAGGGCAATAATTGAGGACGATGAAGAGTGGAGGATGTCAAGGAGCTGATGGTGGGCATCCTTGACTTCCTTCAGTAGTATCTGGAGGATGTCTGCAACCCTTTTCGCCAGCTCCTGGAAAAGACAAAAGTTGTCTGCCAAAGATGGTAGGGGAGGCATGATGGCTTTGTCCGGAGAAGAGGAGGATATGATCCTCGATGTCATTTCCTCCTCAGTACCAGCTTCCTGTTCCTCTATCTCTTGAGGCAGTTCCAAAATCCTGGATGCTGTGGCTGAGGGGGTGTGCTTGGAAGGTTCTTGAGTGAGGCTTGAAGCTTGAGAGGCATGCTGTCGGTGCCCCACACAAGGATCCCAATATGGCCACTGGGATGGCAGAGAGAATGGTGGTGGCACCTATGGTGGCCGTACCAAGTCGATGGTGGTGGAGGGGCCATCTGTGGGTATATCCTTAGGCTCCGTTGGTAGTGAGCACCATATGGAGCTTGGGAGGAATACTGTGACGCTACCTCTTCTGGCTCACTGTCTGAACCCTCGCTAGAGAGCAGAGGGAAGGGGCATAGCATGGCATGGCAGTGGGAATACTTCCCGTGACTGGTAGAAGCTCAGTGCAGAGGTCTCGGTACTGAGAGGTGGGAACTCGGGTGCACCCAGCATGCAGAGGTCTCTGGAATGGCAGGATTCCACTGGTACCAATTGTCGCAGGGTCAGTGGTGGTGCCAAGGTTGGGGGGTGGCAGGGGGGAAGACACGGAGGCCTTGGTCTACACCTGTCTTTCAGGTACCAGGCGAGCTGTCACTGATGAAGTGGACTTGCATGGACTTTTTAGAGTGTTTACACTTGTCCTTCGGTACCAATGACTCTGTGCCCATGCCCATCGGGTCTGCGAGCCTGTCAGTGGTACCAGTATCCGTTGGTCTTCGTGAGGCATGGTTGTCAGACTGAGATGGTCTCGGAGCCAGCGAGATACCAAGCAAGATGGTGATCACTTACGGCTATCTCAGGGTTCACTAGGGGGACTTCCCAATCTCCTTTTAGGTGATCTATGAGAGGGGTCCGCAGCCTGTTTCTTCAACCCACATCTCTTAGATGTAGAAGGCTGTGAAGACTCATGTCTACCAGGCAACTGGGGCCAGATTGGGGCCTCTTCTGACAGAGCTCTCTGTCTTTATGGAATCTTGGCCAGAGTTGTTGGCAAAGACCACACTTCTGCTATATGTGGCCTTCCCCGAGGCAGCAAATGCACTGAGAATGTTTACCTGCAATGCCTCTTTACAGGTGTGGCACTTCTTGAAACCTGGCAAACTGGGCATACCCCTTTGAGGGAAAAAAAAAAAAAAGCAGGAAGAATATAAAATCTCTTTTTCTTAAAGGGTAAAATAAGAAAGAAGACGAAGAAACTCTACAACTAATACTATAACTAAGAGGCTAACTATAAGTATGTAAAACAAGAGAACAATAGTCTTAATGGACTGCTAATGGCTCTGTCTCTCGCCAAAGGTGGTTGAGAAGGAACTGAGGGGGCACGTTGACTAGCCTTGTGACGCAGCATGAGGAGAGAGAGTGCATGTGTGGGCCTAACGGGCACTGCTACTGAAGTTCTCCAATCAGTAGTGCAGGGATGCAAGCACACCTACAATGGAGCACATAGGGACACTACTCGAAGAAGAAATGATGGGTTTTGTTTTTGTTTTTTACACACTTTTGTATTTGCAAATAAATCACAAGAGCTGGTACATGATGAAAATACAACATATTTACTAATGATTGACATTTTATATACAAATATTTATCGTCCTATTTACATAATTTATGACTATATATTAATGCTTCCAGTTTATTCTTGGACAAAATCATCCTTTTTAATGAAAATTAAACTTTTATGGAGTTTTGGAAAACATCTGAATGAGATAACCAAAATAATTATTGCATTAATCCCAACCTTATCATTCGTTTTACAAACAGACATCATGTACAAACACTTAGGGAATGTCTACATGAACAATTACACTGCAGCCAACTGGGGTGTGAATATACCCCACACTGTTCTTGTGGACCCTGCTCTACATGTTAGCAGTCTGTTAGAGGGCTTTGAGCTAGTCGCATTTCAAAAAGGACCAGATCAAAGCATTTTAATGATCTGTTAATACACCAGCTGGGACAACATGAATAGTCAGACCATGACAGGCTAGTGCCCAGGAGCTTCACGCCCCAGCCTGCTGTGGTCCAACGTTCATGCAGGCTAGCCCTTACATACAGTGTGTGTATTTTTACATGTATGTATAAAATATATAGCATAACTATAAACAAATATTGCACTGCAAATCAATTATGGGCACTCAAGTGCATTTTAACAGGAACTTACGAGATACAAATTGGTATATAACTACTTTTTATTTAAATCTTGCACACTCACTCATGTGGCCACATAATTTACTTATGAAAACATATCTTCTTTCATGGTTCCTCCAAAAAGCCAATCATCTATAGCTATATATGTGCTGCTCTAGACCCATACACTAAGTTATTTCAGCTTTGACTTAACTCTTAGCATCAGTCAGTCAGCAAATACCACCAATTATGCTAAATAGAGCATTAGCATGAATGGCATGGCTTTGTAAGAAATATCTCAAAACTGAAAGAAAATGGTTTTCTAACGTTATGTCTATACGTGGCACTGCTGCAGCTACGCCATAGCATAGACACTTCCTATGCCAAAAGAAGGAGTTTTTCTGTTGATGTAGGTAATGCTCCTCTCCTAGCTGCAGTAGCTAGGTTGACCAAAGAATTCTTCTATCGACCTAGCTGCATCTAGACCAGTGATTAGGTTGTCTCATAACTATGGCACTCGGGGGTTAATTTTTTCCACACCCCCTGCGTCCTTCTAAATTTTAACTGTAGACCAGACTTAAGTCTGGGGTCATTATTGTCATAGAAACAATCTGCCCTAGTCCTCCACACATTTGGAGAAGTTTAGGGGCCAAAAAGGGGAGGGAAGAAAGAAAAGAGTACTGAGTGAAAAGATGAGAAGAGAGAAGTGTTGGAAAGATAGAAACAGGATTTTGTGCTCTAATTATAAATAAGGTTGATATTACTGGGTTAGCAATTTCTGTATAAAATAGACCATGTTATTCAAGATTTTCATAGAAGATCTGACACAGGGGAATACAACTGAGCCATCAGTTACGCTATATGAAACAGACCTGTACATCTTCTGTCAAAAATATTCAGTAATTTTCCACAGGCTGTTGGAAGAATACGAAATGCAGATTTCTTCACAACAATTCAGTTTATGGGGGAAAAAATCATCTGGCTCAAAATTCCTAATTTTTTGTTCAGGATTATTTCACATACAAATTTATTATTAAGAAATTCTGAGACACAATATGATCAATCAATTGTTCAGTAAAAACCTGCCTTTAGACAAGTGAATTTCAGATGAATTTATGGAAAGTATCTGAACTTGCAAGGATTACACCAGTGATTGTTTTATATTCACAGCTGTCTAGGTTAAAATTCTATTTCTCTGATCAGTTCTTACCCAGTCACGTCTTCCAATATCTTTCTGGTAAACTTAATCCACCTGAAACAGGTACTGGAATAACAACCCCTTGTTTCTGCAATTCCCGTAAAACATCTAATATTGAATCTAATTCCACTTGAAACTTCTCCAGCTCTTGATTCTTTAGTTGGGCAAGTTTTTTCCACTTCTCAACTTCCTGGGTTTGCTGCACATCAGCAACATGTCGTGTTTGCTGCACTATCTGTAAATGAGAAGTTGGTTAACAAGAAGTATATTGATTTCCAGTCATCAGTTCACTGAACACTGTCCCTTAGTTCAGACAGTCTCTTTGCAAAAATACAGACTATTGTATTTTTAATTAAGTTTCTGATGTTAAATCCCAAAGCCCACTGCTAATTATTATATGGAAATATTTGTTCTGAACACTGGAAAATGTCCTTTTGATAGTAGCAATAAATTCCTTTAGACATTAGTGGGGAAAGGAAGGGAGGTTAATACCCAGTTCAAATTAAAGAAGCCTCACAAGAGATTAGTTTATTTTTTCCAAAGCTCCCAATTAAAAGTTTGAGCACTTAAGACTTTATGACAAATATTTAACACTTTTGAATATATCAGGCCCCGTGCTATTGCTATACGTTTAAAAATCTGTGTAACGAACGCTATAAATGCACCAAAAATAGCCTATAGTGACATTGCCCTGAGGCTGTTGTGGATATGGGTCTGAATGAGTTTTCACTCCTAACCTCACCAAATTCCAACAAGCTAATTTAAGCATGTTAGTGTCAAAGGAAATAAAAATCCATATGCCATTCTGAAAATGTAATGGCTATTCCAGACAGAGTATTTTAATTTTGGAATGTGCTGTATAAAGCAAAGACATAATTTCAATCCTCTGTATTAACAAGATATAAATTGCCAGTCATTTTTATTATTCATGTGTATTACCGTAGTGCTGAAGGGTAAATCTACATGGTAAGCAGCCGCCCACGGCAATGAGTCTCAGAGCCCAGATCTACAGATTCAGGCTCATGGGGCTCATACTACGGTAAGAAGTTCAGACTCCTCAGGTTCTGAAGGCCAGGAATGGGGGCTGGGTTTCAGAAACACAAAGATGCACAGCATTTTTAGCACTGTAGCGTGAGCCCAATCTGTAGACCCAGACTCAGACTTCTTGTTGTGAGCTGATGCTTATCATATAGACGTACTCTAAGAGCCCTAGTCATGGACTCTGATGCTTCTTAACATTCAATACATTAGAATGTCCCTTTTTTAGTTTATGCATTTATTTTTACTGATTGCTAGGAGTCCCATTGCAGATGATTAAATTTGCAAGTTGGGAAATAAGCAAAAAACAGACACAAAATAAACCCCACAACAACTCGTCAAAAGGAAAATTACTTAACAGTGATTGGTGTTTCTTATAGCATTGCTCCTCTTTTACTGTACAAAAAAATCCTCACTGTAAATATTGGGTCAGATTGTTTATTTCAATGGTGTTACACCAATAAAGAATCTGGGCCTATGGTCCAGACAGCAAGGCAGTAAGGAACTGCCAATCAAGTCAAAGCATAAATCACACCTGCCCACTTGTATCTGAATTAAGGAACTTTCTAGAGTTGAAAAAAAAAAAGGAAGTTACTCAGTACCTGAGGTTGTAGAGGTGAGTGGGTGGGGGCATGAGAAAGAGGAAGAAGAAAACAAATGTGTTATGTTAACTTGCTGCATTAACTTCTAAAAACTGACAGCACAGGAATAGAAATAGGGCATTCATTGATGCTAATGAAGAAATAAATTGCTCCACCATCAGGTCTTATACATTTGATAGAATAACTTTCTTCTTTAAAAGAATCTAAGTGGACAGTTCCACCCTCTCTCTGGCACAATGGGACTTCCTACCATCAGGGTAAAGCTTGCAGCAGACAGGGCTTGCAGCTTGGGGGCCAGTCCAAGACTATGGAACAATGTCCAGAGGAACTAGAACCCATTATAAACCTCACCACCTTCTTCTCCAAGTTCAAGGTACACTTCAACTTTGCCATCTCCATTTACCAAAAAAATATTCCCCAAACGAAACCACTTAATTGCACATATAATCCTCTTCCTAGGAGAGCATGAGAGAAAGAATGAACCACATGTGACAGATACTAATCACACTGCTTAATGCCTCTCTTTAGCCTCTCTCAGTTCTTCGAACAGTTTTGCCATCTAAAATGAACAGCACTAAGATGCGAAAGTGATGAGGGAAATAAAAGAACCTATACAGAATAAAGTAGAAGTAATTCTTTAGATATAAAATGATCCTTATAAAGATTACTAAGAACACAGAGGCTAGATCCTCCTATAAAATGAGGTACAGGAATCACTGAGAAATTATTTTACCTAGTTGAAATTATATATGGCTGTATGTTAGGTTTTAAAAAGAAACCTTAATTCAGGTACAAGTGGTCTGGAAGGGTTTATGCTTTGACTTCATTGGCAGTTCCTTACTGCCTTGCTATCTGGGCCACAGGGCCAAATTCTTTTTTGGTGTAACTCAATTGAAATAAACAATCTGACTCAATATTTATTGCGAGAATTTTTTTTGTTTGTAGAGTAAAAGAAAAGAAACACTATAAGAAGAAAGGTTTCAGAGGAACAGCCGTGTTAGTCTGTATTCGCAAAAAGAAAAGGAGTACTTGTGGCACCTTAGAGACTAACCAATTTATTTGAGCATGAGCTTTCGTGAGCTACAGCTCACTTCATAGCTCACGAAAGCTCATGCTCAAATAAATTGGTTAGTCTCTAAGGTGCCACAAGTACTCCTTTTCTTTATAAGAAGAAAAAAGATCCAACTCACCAAACAACCATTGGATTATACAATTGTCTAATATTTTTAATTAGCTTTTTGTGGATTTGGGATAAAGATAGTAAAGAAAGTCTATGGGCATTTTTTGTGAAAGTGCAAGGAGCATATGAGAAATATTTTGCAAGTTTTTTCTGTTTGTGTAATGTTTAGAAATTGAGCAAACATCTTATGTTGTTGAGCTCTATTTGGGATCTCAGACAACTCAGTCAATATTAAGTCCAGCCTAGTTTATAAACACACCGGTCCTCATTTTCTAAACCTAGTGTTCCTGTTTGTGCCCATATATGGCAATTTGGCACCTACAACTGCTGTCACTTTGGATTTCTAAGTATCTCATTTGAGATCCAATGTACAAGTTACTTTAATTGCCCCTGTAAATAACTGGGTCCAAGATTGCATGCACATTTTTTATGCACCAGTGGGCACAAAAAAGGACGACGACTTTGGTCATCGGTCAAAATGTATTTGATCCCTGCAGTATGGTCTGCAATAATTTGTACAAATGCTGTCAAAATACATAGGAGACAAGTACAGAGATGCTCTATTTTACCTGCTGAAGTTCTTGTTCTCTTTGTGCATGTCTGATCTCCATATACTTGATTTTCCTTTCTAGACACAAGAAGTGTTTCATCTCAGGACTTTGCCTCTCTTTAGCCTCTCTCAGTTCTTCGAACAGTTTTGCCATCTAAAATTTGAGGTATTTGTTATTTGTAATGAAGTAGTGTCAACTTTACTAAGTGTTGTATAAACAAACAAAGGATTTCCCATCAAAATGCATTTACGTTTCCTTTCACAGTATTTTAAATGTTAGCTCACTGTTATAATCCAAGCTTATTTTAGAGCCCAAAGGTTCTTGCCTCTTATTACTTTCCTCTATGTTGCAGAAGCCTAATCTCTAATAGAATCATAAAACCATAGAAGATTAGGGTTGGAAGAGACCTCGGGGATCATCTAGTCCAACCCCCTACTCAAAGCAGGACCAACCCCAAATAAATCATCCCAGCCAGGGCTTTGTCAAGCCAGGCCTTAAAAACCTCTAAGGATGGAAATTCCACCACCTCCCTAGGTAATCCATTCCAGTACTTCACCACCCTCCTAGTGAAATACTTTTTCCTAATATCCAACCTAGACCTCCCACACTGCAACTTGAGACCATATTGCTTCTTGTTCTGTCATCTGCCACCACTGAGAACAGCTGAGCTCCATCCTCTTTGGAACCCCCCTTCAGGTAGTTGAAGGCTGGTATCAAATCCCCCCCTCAGTCTTCTCTTCTGCAGACTAAATAAGCCCAGTTCCCTCAGCCTCCCTTCATAAGTCATGTGCCCAGCCCCCTAATAATTTTTATTGCCCTCCGCTGGACTCTCTCCAATTTGTCCACATCCTTTCTGTAGTGGGGGTCCCAAAACTGGACTTAATACTCCAGATGTGGCCTTACCAGAGCCAAATAGAAGGGAATAATCCCTTCCCTCGATCTGCTGTCGATGCTCCTACTAATGAAGCCCAACATGCCTTAGCCTTCTTGGCAACAAGGGCATACTGTTGACTCATATCCAGCTTCTCATCCATTGTAATCCCCAGATCCTTTTCTGCAGAACTGCTGCTTAGCCAGTCGGTCCCCAGCCTATAGCGGTGAATGGGATTCTTCTGTCCTAAGTGCAGGACGCTGCATTTGTCCTTGTTGAACCTCAGATTTCTTTTGGCCCAATCCTCCAATTTGTCTAGGTCACTCTGGACCCTATCCCTACCTCCAGCGTATCTACCTCTCTCCCTAGCTTAGTGTCATCCGTGAACTTGCTGAGGGTGCAATCCATCCCATCATCCAGATAATTAAGATGTTGAGCAAAACCGGCCCCAGGACCGAAACCTGGGGCACTCTGCTAGATACCGGCTGCCAACTAGACATCAAGTGGTTGATCACTACCCGTGGAGCCTGACGATCTAGCCAGCTTTCTATCCACCTTATAGTCCATTCATCCAATCCATACTTTTTTAACTTGCTGGCAAGAATACTGTGGGAGACCGTATGAAAAGCTTTGCTAAAGTCAAGGTATATCACGTCCACTGCTTTCCCCACATCCACAGAGCTAGTTATCTCATCATAAAAGACAATCAGGTTGGTCAGGCATGGTGCTCTTGGTGAATCCATGTTGACTGATCTTGATCACCTTCTTCTCCAAGTGCTTCAAAATGGATTCCTTGAGGACCTGCTCCATGATTTTTCAGGGGACTGAGGTGAGTCTGTAGTCCCCCAGACTCCTTTTTTTAAAGATGAGCATATTTGCTTTTTTCCAATTGTCTGGGACCTCCCGATTGCCACGAGTTTTCAAAGATAATGACCTATGGTTCTGCAATAACATCAAGCAATTCCCTCAGCACCCTTGGATGCATTTCATCCGGCCCCATGGACTTGTGCATGTCCAGGTTTTCTGAATAGCCCTTAACCTGTTCTTTCACCACTGAGGGCTGCTCACCTCCTCCCCATACTGTGCTGCCCAGTGCAGCAGTCTGGGAGCTGACCTTGTCTGTGAAGACTGAGGCAAAAAAAGCATTGAGTACTTCAGCTTTTTCCACATCATCTATCACTAGGTTGCCTCCCCCATTCAGTAAAGGTCTCACACTTTCCCTGACCACCTTCTTGTTGATAACATACCTGTAGAAACCCTTCTTGTTACCCTTCACATCCCTTGCTAGCTGCAACTCCAGTTGTGCTTTGGCCTTCCTGATTACACCCCTGCATGCTTGAGCAATATTTTTATACTCCTCCCTAATCATCTGTCCAAGTTTCCACTTCTTGCAAGTTTCCTTTTTGTGTTTAAGCTCACTGAAGATTTCTCTGTTAAGCCAAGCTGGTTGCCTGCCATATTTGCTATTCTTTCTGCACATCAGCATGGTTTGTTCCTGCGCCCTCAATAAGGCTTCTTTAAAATACAGCCAACTCTCCTGGACTGCTTTCCCCACACATATTAGCCACCCAGGGGATCCTGCCCATCAGTTCCCTGAGGGAGTCAAAGTCTGCTTTTCTGAAGTCCAGTGGAGGATGGCTAGCAGTCGTTTTCCTTCAGAACTCTCAATGCAAATTCATACATTTGCCAAGAAAAGGGCTGGAAGGTACCACTTACTCTCCAGCTCATGCAGCTCCTGCTGACAAAGAACCTCAGAGGGCCTGATCCTACAAACCTTTACCTATACAATGGGACAACTACTCATGAGTAACAGTTTGCAGAGCTGGGACCACGTTGGACCCTTTCAGTCAAGGACTTTCTGAACCTGCCACCTGAATTCAGTATGTTTTGCTACCACTTACATGTAGACCACCACACTAGAAATTATGGCAAACAAAAGTAAATGCATGTATAGGAAAACATTTTTAACCTGAATGCTTAAATCTCTGTTTAGGCTCTTAAATATAAGTGACCTGATTTTCCAAGATGCTTAGAGGAAGCTGCAGGCACACAGCACCTCGGAAATCAACACAGGGATTTGGATGCGTAGCTTTAGGACCTCACATTTGTAAGTGTTGGCTTATATTTTTAATTTAAATCACACAATCAGAGAAATTAGAGATTAAAATGATCTACTCGTCCATTTCTCCAAGCCAATGTAGAATTATTCCTAATATATTTTAACCAGTCCAAATTTTCTCAGTCCAAATTATTTATTTTTTACTCAAAGCACATTGAGATATTAATTAATCCACAAATACAGTAACTTCTCACTTAACGCTGTCCCGGTTAACGTTTTTTCGTTGCTGATCTATTAGGGAACATGCTTGTTTAAAGTTGTGCAATGCTCTCTTCTAAGGTTGTTTGGTAGCTGCCTGCTTTGTCCACTGCTTGCAGGATTCTCTGGAAGAGCAACCCCTTCTCCTGGGGATTAGAACTGGGGGGAGAGGGGAGCGGAAGCCCCCCCCCATCAGCTCCCCTAAATTCCCTGTAAGGTATGTGGCTCCGCAGCTGCCCAGCAGCAGTTCAGGTGGCCCTCCCCCTACTGCCATGCTGCTCCTGCCAGGCCCTCTGCCTCAGAGCTGCTCCTGGGAGCTTCCTGCTTGCTGCTGGGGGGGGGAAGAGGGGAGAAGAGGGGGAGGGGAAGAGGGGTGCTGATGTCAGGATGTCCCCCTGCTCCTGCCCTCTGCCTGCACCATAGCCCCTCTCCATAAAGTGCAGGACAGGACAGTCACAGGGCTCCGGGACAGAACAGGGGAGTTTGCAGGAAGCTGTTGCTTCCTGTCTGATCTGCTTAAAAGGGCAACGTACTTGAAGGGGGGTCAGCATAGGTAAAGGGGCAATGCATCTCTCTCTCTCTCTCTCTCATAAATGCAACCCCCAGCACTTTGGAAAGTCAGCACCTGTGCATCGCTGTCAGGAGGAGGGAGTGGTGCGCTCTAGCTGGATAGCGTGGGTTCATCATCATGTTCAGCTTTTGCAGGGAAGTGTTTGCAGCTACTGCCCTGCATCTATTGTGTTTCCTCCCTCCTGCCTCAGTCCATGCTGCCTTGTAGAGTGTGAGGCTACATTAACAGCAGCAAAACAACAAGGAGCCCTTGTGTCAACTTAGAGACAAACAAATTTATTTGGGCATAAGCTTTCATGGGCTAGAACCCACTTCATCAGATGCAACAACAGCGGATTAATCCTTGAGGGCTCAGCCAAGTGCTAGTTCATCATTTAGCAGCAAGGCATTCCCTGGGAAATATTCCACCCTCTTACTCCACCACCTCAACCAAGCTTCACAAAATCACTCATTGCTGTGTATAATATTAAAGTGTTTGTTTAAAATGGTTTAAAACTTATACTGTATATAATGTCTTTTGTTTGATGAAAAAAATTTCACTGGAACCTAACCCCCGCCTATTTACATTAATTCTTATGGGGAAACTGGATTTGCTTAACATTGGTTCGCATAAAGTCGCGTTTTTCAGGAACATAACTATAGTGTTAAGCGAGGAGTTACTGTAAAGGAAACAAATGTATAATTGTAAACTAAAGCCCTTCTCTCCTTTTACATAATAAAATAATGTACTAAGAAATAACTTTTCACAACAGTTTTCAGATACAGACTACATATTACTTTTAAAAAAAAGACAATTTGCACAGAGACAAACAATGTTAGAAAAGGTAGTGCTGGAATATATAACACAGGGCTAACATCTCCTCTTGTCTAATGTTACAACTTTAAACTAATAATCTGAAAATTACCTCATCAATGAATTAAAACTTCGTTTTGGAGGGAAATGAATGGTTGAGGGATTTTCTCAAGAGGCTACTGACTGACCCTCTGAGCCACATAGGACAATCTTCAGAAATTCGGTAAGTGGAGGCGGGTACCTGCTAGAGCTCGGGGCTTCAGCCCTGTGGCCGGGTTAGGGGTTTCTGCCCTGCGGGGAAGGGGGTCTCAGGACTTCAGCCCCGCAGGGTGTACATGCCGGGGCTCTGGGCTTCAGCCTTGCGGGAGATGCCTGCTGGAGCTCGGGGCTTCCAGCTAAAGCCCCGAGCCCTGGCAAGTGCACTCCATGGGACTGAAGCCCAGGGGCCCCCCTACCCATTGGCCAGAAGCCCCTAGCCCCACTACCCTGCCACAGGGCACAAGCCCTGAGCTCTTCCCCCTCAACCAGTCTGGTAGACGGAGAATGGGGGGAGGTGTGAGGGACTCCGCGAGCTTGCACTTTAACTGTAAAAGAGCCGCATGCAGCTCACGAGCCACGGTTTGGCTAAGCCTGCTATATAGGTTACTTTCTGTTCCTTGTGTTTTTAAGTGGTACTGCAGTTTGATGCATCTTTGTTCCTCCAGCCGCTATCTATACATTGGTTAGTCTCTAAGGTGCCACAAGTACTCCTTTTCTTTTTACAAATATCAGTATGTTCACATCCTCATGCAGTACCATGTAGAAGCAGATCCAAATAGAGGGCATTTTTTGGTTAAAGTCTCACATTTTTAAGTCAAAGTTGTCTTCTAGTGAAGCTAGGAATCTGTTACCTAACAGATTGGTGTCGTTAATGCGGCATGGCTGTGCACAGCAATTCAGAGGCAGATTAGCATTCAAAATACCTGAATTACTTGTGGCTCTCCCAAAATGTCCATATCTTCATTTAAGGCACTGATAGTTTAAATAGATGAAGCTCAACCCCATCCCATTTAAGACTGCTAATAGTGATTCCCCTGTAATGACGAATCATATTTGCAGCCTCCATTTGTTTTATTTTCCAGTTTAACTAAATTTGGATTCTAGGCACGAAATGGTTAAAAGTTATTTTACAGTAACATTAATAGTTATTACATAAACTGAACAAAAAAAGGCAAGTGAAGTTTTACCTTGAAAAGTCACAGTCTCAACGATTTCTAATGCAAATTGCTCACTTTACAAATACAATTATGTTTTTTCTAACTGTCAGCCCTTCAAACTCAACCTAGAATCTGTAGTTCAAGTAGTAGTCTTTCTTTCTTACATATCATCACCAGTAATAAAAGGACACACTAGAAACAGATCTTTTGAGTAAGAAGGTGCTATTTTTTACATAGGCATTTTTCGGAGTAGAGCTGAACTTTAAGATTCATAGAAGATGAAGATTAAGCATCACTAGAAGGACATTTTGAAGTTGTGATAAAGCACAAGAACTCCTCTTGCTTGAGCACATACCGTTATAGAAGATGTGAAAGAAACAGCAGCAAGGGCTATGGGTAAGATTACTAAAATTTCAAACATTTAAAACCTTACAATGGAAAAAATTGAAGTATTGCTAAAATAAAATCTATGGTATTCCTACCTTAACACTTCAAGTTCAGTGCATTAAATTTGCCAAATATGCCTACCACATAAGCTAATATAATCAAGAAGTCCATATTATACACATAATCTGCAAGGTCGGTTTTCCAGAGGAGGAAAATTCTGATTTCGTCTTGCAATTTAAAGGCACACTGTAAAACTTTCATACATGACAACCCCCAGTCTTCACTGTGAAACAAAAGCTGAGAGTAGTCAGAGCCCATCATTTCACACATTGTACTAAGACCATGTGTGTTCACTACCCGGAATTTTATAAAATTTACAATTTTAAAAACAATATTGAGGGCCATGTGTACTTTAGGTTGCAACTTCTTCAATACCAAAGTATAGTGACGAATCATACAGCTTGTCCAAATGCCTGCTGGGTCTCTCGACGGCTCCAGGGCACTACGCACCGAGGAAGCTGGAGCCGACGTCGGGCGCTCCGGGCCTGGTGGCTGCAATGCGGCCTCCATCAACAACTGCTGCAAACAAAAGTCTTTTTCTTTCTTTGTTCTTGGCTTGAACGCCTTGCAAATCTTACACCGCTCAGTTTGATGTTCTTCCCCCAGGCAACGTAGACACGAGTCATGGGGGTCACTAACTGGCATAGGCTTGCGGCACGTGGCACAAGCCTTAAACCCGTGGGCCTGCGCTGAAAGCCTCCAAGCACCTAATCACTTAAGTATCCACAACAAAGGTCTGCTAACTAACTGATAATAGCTATCCAACTCTGAGAAAGGCTAAGGGACTGCTCTCATAGGAGAGAGAAAGAGAGGTTGTTCCAACGCTGCCACGGACAGTAAGAAGGAACTGGAGCACTCGGGGGGGCCCCCCGCCGGCCCGACAGGAGCCGCTAAGGGGAAAAAAGTTTCCAACGCTCATGCACACAGTGCGCGCACACCTAATGTGGAATGGACGTGAACAAGCACTCGAAGAAGAACAGTTGCTTCTTTAGACATGACTTTTTGTTTGCCACTTTAATTCTGTTGGTTTCTGAAGGAAAACAAGGTGCAGCTCTCATTTACAAATTCCAGGTGTTTGGGTAATAAATGTCTTTGTAGTTTCCCTGGCCTCACACTTTCATTCATTAATGTATGCAAAGAAACACCACATTGTGACTGTGGACTTTCCACAGTAATACTGAGACACAAAAACCAAAACTTCATGTAATTATTGTATTGTCTACTTTTCATCCATTTCTGTTTAACTTTATTAAAACCATGATCTTCAGCCAAACATTTGCTACATGTAGGCTTAGAACTTGGTAAAAATCATTCCTTGAGGAAGATAAGATGCCCCTGTCTATCCCTCAGCCCCTTTCCCCCCCTCCATATGTGCTGATGAAGTTGCTGACAGCAGTGGAAGCCTGTCTTTGCCTTCTGCTCCAGCAGGGCCTTTATAGCTGAGAGACTTCCTGATGAACACTTTCCCCAGCAGGAATGGAGGGCAAAGAGGCTCACAGTCTGGCAGCAGCAGCTGCATAAGACACAGGCCTATAGATAAGATGCAGGTGATTTTTAGGCCTAGTTTAATAATCTCTTAATTAGAAAAACAAAAGCAGGCATATCAATTAAAATCTTTTTCCGAACATTTGTGTCTCCCCTATGAATTCTTTGTGGTTCCCCAAAGAAGCCATGGCTCACACTTTGGGAAGCACTGCACTAGGTGACCTAATAGAGTTTTCTGTAAAATCTCTGAGATAGTCAAATTTTAATCTCTATTAAAAACAACAAATTATAGTATCTTTACATGGGAAGGAGTCTATTAAAAACGTATATTACCTGACAGTCCAGTCAATTTCTTTTCCCACTTAGTTAAAAAACAACAAACCATCAGCCTCTTAAATTAATTGCATCTGAATTATCACAATGGAGCAGTTTTCACACACATCAGTCACTTCTAATCATGATTTCACAGAATCAAGTACTTGAGACCAAAGCGAAATGGACAAGCATTATGCAAGTTAAATTTTCTGTTGCATGTTCTGCTTCTTTGCTCACATAAATACCTATCCTATCCCAACCAATTAAAATTCACAAAGATAAAGAGCAATTATTAAACTTAATGCTAACCAACTTAATTTACCAAGACCTAAAGTGGACATGGAATCAGTCATCTGTTCGCTGTGCAACAAAATATGGACGGAGGAGAAAGTGTCAGAAGAATGGACCCTCGTATCATAATCAAGTTACCAAAGAAAAGAAACCTAAACAATTGTTCAAACTGGAGGGGAGTAACACTTCTATCTGTCACAGGAAAAGTATTAGCAGCAGTACTCCTGAACAGAATGAAAGGAAAGATGGATACCATCGTACATGAACAACAATCTGGATCTAGACAAGGGAGATCGTGCACAGACGCTATTTTCACCGAGATGGATTACTGAGAACACAACTGAATTCCAAGGCAGTCTTGCCATCAATTCTGTGGACTTTCAAAAGGCATTCGATAGAGTAAACAGAGAAACAATGCGGAAAATTATGGAACAATATGGAATTCCAACAAAATTAACTAACATTATGCAGGCATTCTATGCCAACTCAAAATGCTGCATTAAAATGGATTGAGTAAGCTATTCAGCATCAAGACAGGTGTAAGGCAGGGATATGTCCTGTCTCCTTTTTTGTTTATGCTAGTCATTGACTATGTGTTAAAACAATGCGACAGTAGTACATATGGCCTAAAATGGAACAATTCAAGGCTATCTGATCTAGACTTTGCTGACGACATCGCTCTTATCAATGAAGATGCCAATGGACTACAAAAATGCACAAACCAAGTAAATGAAGTAATGGAGAAGATGGGTTTGAAATACAATGCAAAGAAATGTAAAGTCATGTTAATGGGGACTATAGGGACAGAAATCAAAATTGAAGAAGAGAAACTAGAGAAGGTGGACAATGTTACGTATCTTGGAAATACCATCAGCCAAGATGGTACTAGTTCCAAGGGAAGAAGAAGAAGAAGAAGAAGAATTGGGAAGGCAAACGCTGCATTTGGAAGACTCAAAAACATCTGGCAACTCAAAAACATCTCCCTCAAGACAAAACTGAACGTGTACAAAGCAATTGTTATTGCCATCACAACATACAGCAGTGAGACATGGCAACTTACCAAGAAAGATACGCAAAAGCTGGATACATTTCATCACAAACGTCTGAGAAGAATATTGGGAATAATATATAGAGATAGAAAGACAAATGAAGAAGTCAGAAAAATTACTGAACAAGGCACCCTCTCACAAATAATCTACAAAAGACGACAGTAGTTGGGACGTGTGCTGAGAATGGAAAAAGAACGCTTACCAAATACTGCCCTTGAATGAAAACCAGAAAACGCAAGAAGAAAGAAAGGAAGGCCGCAAATAACATGGAAATGAACAGTTCTGAATGACACCAAGCACCTCAACATAAAATGGGAAGATTTGGAGAGAAGGGCAGTTGACAGGCAAGGACGGCAAATGTGGGTAGTCCAATGTGCAGCAAAACACGGGATGGACTAAGGTAAGGTAAAGTGGACACAAGCTTGGATTTTTGCAGGCTGCTTTCATTTTATATTATTGGAAATAATAATATAAAAATCTTTTAGAAATAAAAACAAAAGATTTCTTGTTTTATAATCAGATAGCTCAAAACTGAAAAAAAAATCACAACAAACCTCTCATTTACCTCTTTTTGCAAGATTTCCTCTCGCGTTTGTGAAACTGCAAGGGCCTCTTGATCTCTGTGCAGCTCATTAACTTGTTCTTGTAGATGTCTTATTAAGATCTAAGGAAATATTTTAAATATTCCTCATTAACACGGACAGATTTTAAAACCTTCAAAGTAATACATAAAATCAATTCTTGAATCTTAGAATTAAAATATATGAAAGCATTTCTTGAATCTTAATATTAATAGTAATTGTATTGTACAAAAGCCAATAGTTATGCAGTTAATTGGTTGTGTACTGGATTTGAATTTAAAATATTTCCATCATATCATATCTTTATGCCCTGTATATTCTCTACATTTTTATTAAGTAATATACATATATTTGTTGAGAATGTCATATTCTTTTAGAAATGGGACTTATTTTAAAAATATTTAATTTCTAAATCATCACAAATTTTGACCATTTTCTGTTAAAGTCATAGTTAATAACTCTTAACATTCATTAGGACAATAGGTGTATAACTGTTTTATTTTACTTCTTGTCTTGAAATTTTGCTATTTAGTTCAGCTACTTTAGAAGCAGAATGTTCCACTGCATGCTGACAAAGAATTTTCTCTACTTCTCTCTGATGGGATGCTCTTAGAGCTGCAATGTATTCTGCTGTATCTTCCTTTGTCCTGTAAAAGAAAGCTATAAATATAGCTGTTTCCCAAAATTGTAGCAACAAAATTATATATGCTTATACATTTAAAATAATTAAATTATAGGCCCCATAACTTCAAAATTGCACACGCTTCATTTCTTAGAAGTTACAAAGATTGCAAACACCATGTGTGTGACTGTAACTGTAAATGAAATTATGCATGTGTCTAATTTTGAAGATTTGGGCTATAAATATTAGTATTACACTATTAGATGAAAGACAAAGGCATCCATGCTGCAACAATTTATATTAAATAAGCTTGTTCTTACTCAAAGCCATAACAAATTCTAGATTTATTAAAAAGCACTCATCTGGACCTGCCTGAGGGCTTAATAGCAGTGCTATACTACACAGAAGTCCTCTTCTCATCATATTGTTCCTAAATGAGGGTAAGGACTCCCGTGAGGGAAGCACACTTTGCCTCACATTCTCGTCCATTCAAAAACATCAATTTTATCCAGTCATCTATGACCAGAAAGATGCCAATTAGCGCCAATTTAGGTGGCAATTTTTGTGACACGTATACACTTGACTATGAATATGTGTAGAGAAACCACCAACTAAGTTAGACGGTAGCATGAGAAGGTAGCAGCTTTTAGGTCATTACTAATGTGAGCTGGATTCATACATGTGATCTATTTGTCAAAAGGCACTGTATCATTACTGATCTCCCACCAAGACTCCAATGTTTTAATAAATGCATGAGATGACTGTTTTACCTTCGTATGTTACTTTCAGAATAAGCCAGTGTTGCCTGAGACTTCACTCTCTGCTGGCTCATTTCTAGAGACAGTCTTTCTAGCTCATCTTTTAACCTTGCATTTTCTTGCAGAACTTCTGAAATATGGGAATCGGCAAAGTTATGTGGCTGGTATATTTTATCATCAAGAGTGTCTGGGAAGGGTTCATTGGTACTGGCATTCCTTTTACTTGTTGCTAAAATATCCTTTTTCAAAATTTCTGTAGACTTTTCCTTATTGTCAGTTTTGTCACTTGAGTTATGGTTTGACAACATCGTCCTTCTCTCTTTTTGAAGTCTCTCCACAGTTTTTGTTAGGTCCTGTATCTCTCTGCTTTTGGTGATTAATTCTTGATTTAGTCTTACCAACCTGGCTTTAGCATGAGCTTGTTCCACTTGGTATTCTATTGATTGTAAGTCTTCATCATCTCTTTCACATTTTTTGAGTTCTAACTGGGAGTTTTGATTTTTAAGATTTTCAATTTCTGTTTGAAGATTTTTTACTGTGATCTGATGGTTCTCCTTTACACTACGAAGTTCTTGCTCAATTGCTGTAAAACTGGCTTTGCTGTCATGCGGTTTTTGTGGTTCATTCATCAATTTATAGGCAAGGAGTTCTTCAAGCTCTACAAGTCTTTGCTCATACTGAAGCTGGGAAAAAACAGCAATTTACAGAGTTGCATATTTATTACTCCCTCTTTTTTGTATAAATTAAGGGATTAAGCACCTTAAGTAAATGTTTAACATATTATATATAACAAAACCAGGAATATTTACAACACTATAAATTAGGTAGTTCAGAAAGCAGCCTCATGAATGTAATAACTCATTAAGACTACCTGCAACAAAAAAGCACAGTATATCAGCAAACTAAGGAACTATTTTTAGTAAGGATAGATGGGCACCTTATAACCGTTAGAAAGAGAATAAATAATTAAAGCCAATTATTAGGAAAATGAGTGTTTCCCATTGTATTATTGTGCTGGATTATTCTATTCAACTATCAGTCTGAACAGACAAATTAACATTCCATTCTCAGTTTAACATTAAGAACACGTTGACTCACTAAGAAATTCAGAGCATTTCATATTTTTGTTAAACATAGCATTTTAACTGTTGCTAGTTTCCACTTTGCAAATATTTAATAGCTTGTGATGGGACTGCCCACTGCCATATCCTTAGGGACCCATATCATGGACAAGAATGTACAAACAGAACAAAAAGATGATTCTTTCCATCCGGGTGTGTATGGGGCAATCAAGATCATTAAACCCTTGTCTCTCTTGAGCTCTGTCAGGACGTTCTGTTTCAGAGGTACTAGTAGATAGATACACAAGAAAGCTCTCTCTCAATTGGATGGAAAAGGCAAACCTTAGAAACGTATTTTCTTCTCCTGGTGTCACAAGCAGAAGGCTGGTAATTTCTCATTCAGGTGAGTGCTAAGGTTTACTCAAAAGGGGTCTATCTCCAGCTGATTCAGTCTTTCCATGTTCTCCTTCCCTGCTAGGTAAGCAGCGACCAAAACAGGTCCTGTGGAACAAAGCCCACTGCCATACCAGCAGGACTTCCCAACACAGGATTTCAGAAATGGTGCCAAGATCCTGGCAGAAGTATAAGTTTTCCTGGGCAATGGCAACCTAACACCTACTTTTCATGCTGCAAATCAGGGCCCAGGACAGTTTCTGCAAGAATCCCCAGTCCATGAACCCCCAACTTAACAATTCTCTGTCCTGGACATCCATGAAGAAAAAGGTGGGGGCACGGATTCTGACTCAACATGCAGAAGAGACTGCAATTTGTAAGTGGACTATGCCACTGCTGCCTGCACACTTATTTCACTTGTGTGTGCAGCTCAGTATGTGTGTACCTCCGCTCTGTATCCTGTAGGACCAAGTCCCCTTCCTCTATTTATGAAAAGTTTTTTAAGACAACCCAAGCAATCTCTCTTGCAAGTTTAATTCCTCCTCTGTCAGTTTCAAAATGCTTTTACATGACTATATTTTAAATGCACAAAGCTTTGGAATTTCTGGCCCCAAAATATTCCCCAAATGTTATCTTTTCCTTCGTTTTGCAATGCTAATACTTAGAGACAGATACCCTTACATTCAGTAGAACCATTCTTCACTACCTGTGGAATACACTGCCACTCAATGTAAGGGCCTGATGCTGATAGCCTTAAGTTAGTTACCTTTATTTTTTGAAACTGTTGTTCCATAGCACGTAGACTTTTTTTAGC
Source organism: Lepidochelys kempii (assembly GCF_965140285.1). Classification (NCBI taxonomy): domain Eukaryota; kingdom Metazoa; phylum Chordata; order Testudines; family Cheloniidae; genus Lepidochelys; species Lepidochelys kempii. The sequence goes on from NC_136382.1 coordinate 66,545,906, forward strand.
TTCATCATCTTTCCCCTCAAGTTCTGTTTCTAACTTTTTTATTCTTCTTTCCAGGAAATCAATTGTATTGGATTTAGCCGAAATGTCACCACCTCCCTCAGATGCTGCAGCAGCAGCATATATCAAAGCAGGTAAAGAATTTGGATGCCTTCTTTTTAAAATTGCTTCCATTTCTTTAATCTGTCAAAAAAAAATATAACTCGTTAAATAGAGATTTGATAAATAAATATTGTGGTTTTCACTGTCAATAAGAACATAAGAATGGCCATAGTAGAACAGACCCATGGTCCATTTTGCCCGAGTATCTTCCAACAATGGCCAGTGCCAAATGCTTCAGAGGGAATGAACAGAAAGGTACAATTATTGAGTGATCCATTCTCTGTCATCCAGTCCCAGTTTAGGTGCACTCAGAGCATGGAGTTGCATCCCTGACCATGTTGGCTAATAGCTATTGATGGCCCTATCCTCCATGAACTTATCCAATTCTTTTTTGAACCCAGTAATACATTTGGCCTTCACAACATCCCTTGGTAATGAATCGCACAAGGTGACTTTGCATTGTGTGAAGTAGTACTTCCTTATATTTGTTTTCAACCTGATGCCTATTAATTTCATTGGGTGTCCACCTGGTTCTTGTATTATTTGAGGAGGTAAACAACACTTCCTTATTCACTTTCTCCACATCACTCATGATTTTATAAACCTCAATCATATCCCCCTTTTGTCATCTCTTTTCTAAACTGAACAGTACCAGTCTTTTAAATCTCTCTTTGTATGGAGGCTGTTCCATACCATTTTTGTTGCCCTTCTCTGTACTTTTTCCAGTTCTAACGTATCTTTTTTGATGGGGTGACCAGAACTGCAAGCATTATTCAACTAGTGGGCATACCATGGATTTCTATATTATATATTTTCTATCTTTTTATTTATCCCTTGTCTAATGGTTTCCAAGAGGAGGTTTCTTACATGTGACTGGCGTTCTTTGAGATGTGTGCTCCCTATCTGAATTCCACTGAGGGTTATACACATGTGCCATGTGTCTGGAGCTGGACATTTTGAAAGTAGTAGTGTCTATTGGTCCACGCATGCGCCCTTGCATCATGTAAGGCAAGTAAGGGCAGGGTGTGGTGTGATTCACCACCACAAATCAAATTGATCCCCAGTAAAGGGGAAGGAGGGTGGGACTGCAATACAGATAGGGACCACATATCTTGAAGAAACTTCAATTACAGGTATGTAGCCTCCTCCTGTTCTTCTTTGAGTGATGACACCTATTGTATTCCACTGAGGGTGATTAACAAGCAGTACCTAGTTAGGAGAAGGGTGAGAGGAAGATGATGGAACTGTGTGATATTGGATTTGACTTCCAACTTTTAAAGGATGTCTTTTTGTATCATACTGCCTCTTTTACTCTGTTTAGCCATTGTGGCATTTTTTGGTCATCTTACTGTTTTTTTAAATTTGATGTATACATTTAGTTTGAGCTTCTGTTATGGAGTTTTTAAAAAGTTTCCATGCTGCTTGCAGGCATTTCAATCTTGTGACTGTGCCTTTTAATTTCCATTTAACTAGCTCTCTCATTTTTGTGGAAATTTTTTTTTGAAGTTAAAATGCTACTGTGGTGGGTTTCTTTGGTTTTCTCCACCTTACAATGATGTTAAATTTAATTACATTATGGTTGCTATTACAGTGCTGTTCAGCTAGATTCACCTCTTGGACCAGATCCAGTGTGCCATTTCAGATTAAAACAAGGATTGCCTCTCCCTTTGGGGATTCCAGGACTAGTGGCTCCAAGAAACATTCATTAATGAATGAATGCGAAACCCATGGGTGTGAACTTCTATGTCTATTGTAATAAGACTCTGCCCTCAAGTCCTCCTTGGGTGTTTACTAACATGAATATTTAGACCCCTAGAGACAGTGAAACTTCCCTTCCTCCCTCAGAGTCTGACAAAAATGTATCGTCCTTCTGCAGAGAAGGAACTGTGCCATCTGGTGTGCCTGGACTGCCCTCAAACTGTGCTCTGGATGAAGTGTTGATATACTTGGTTCTGGTATAGGAGCAGTGGTTGGTACTTGGGATTAAGCTCCTTCACGAAGCCTAATAGAGGCGTGTCCGATACCAAAGAGACCAGTAGGTCTTTTGACATCACACAGGACTTTGGTACAGAATACAGTGGTACTGAAGACAGATGAGTAGATAACATTGGTACCAGGGTAGACAACGGTACTGGGGTCCATGTTGCTGAGAGGTTGGGACAGCATACCCATTTTGGGCCTTGGGCTACTCTGTCTGAGGCTTGAGAAGATTTATGGCTTGACCTAGAACTCATCGCCCTCTGTCCCGAGATTTTACCAGGCAAGGACGATGGATCTTTAGGAGTAGGAACTTCAGGTCCACATGTGGAGCACTTTTAGATGATGAGTGCTCAGAGGTTTATGCCACAAGCATCCCAGGATCTGAAGAGGGATGCATTATACTCTTCAAAAGGAACATTTTCCAACAAAACTCCTTCGCTTTCTGGGTTCTCCTAGAACAGAGGTGGGCAAACTACGGTCCGCGGGCCCATCCTGCCTAGTCCCTGAGCTCCCGGACGGGGAGGCTAATCCCCAGCCCCTACCCCGCTGTCCTCCCTCCCCCGCAGCCACGCCCTGCGTGGGCAGCGCAGCTTTCCAATAAGCCTGTCCTGCTGCTCTGAATGGTGTGGTAAGGGGGCAGGGAGGATAGGGTAAGGGGCAGGAGGTCCCGGGGGGCAGTCAGGGGACGGTTGGATGGGGCGGAGGCAGTCAGGAGACAGGGAGGGTTCGATAAGCGGTGGTGTCCCGGAGGGGTCGAGGGGTCCCAGCGGGGTGAGGGAGACAGGGAGGGGGGTTGGATGGGAGTCGGGCGCAGTTAGGGATGGGGGTCCATGGAGGGGACAGTTAGGGGACAAAGAGTGGGGGGGAATGGATGGATCAGGGGTCCCAGGTGGCATGTCAGGGGGCGAGGGTGTGGATAGGAGGTGGGACAGTGAGCAGGTGGGCAGTTAGGGGCAAGGGGTCCAGAGAGGGGGCAGTCAGGGGACAAGGAGCAGAGGTGGTTGGATGGGTTGGGGGTTCTGATGGGGCAGTCAGGAGGCGGGAAGTGGGAGGCACAGCCTTCCCTACCCAGCCCTCCATACAGTTTCGCAACCCCGATGTGGCCCTCAGGCCAAAAAGTTTGCCCACCCCGTCCTAGAAACGGATTTACAGAAGGCACATCCCTCTCTTTCTAACGTGCCCCTCACCCAAACACAAGTATTTGGTATGAAAGCAACTGAATCAATGAGAAAGTTTGGCCTTACAAAAAGAGCAATTATTAAAGCCTGGAGATGTACGTCAGTCACAGGGCATTGTCATCACTAAAAAGTTTACTTGGGTCATCAGCACCTCGGTCTGAGCAACCAAGTTAGCCCAGCCTAGCTGTGAACAGTGACCCTAAAGCCATATCTGAATTACTGTGTCCTCACTGGTGCTTCACTCACTCAGGTAAGTTGCTCTGACTTCTGGAGGCATATTCCATAGTTCTTTGTACTTCAGTAAACTGAGCTACTCTCAGATTCTCTCTCAGTGAATTGTGGGAGAACTTGTCTATCCTCTGGGCACAAAGGGGGGATTCTGAGAAGGCACTAGAGGAGTATCAGCACTTGAGTGATCTAGCTGGTGTCCTCACTACAAAGTGGGCAGGTTCTCAGACCAAGTGAAAGCAGCACCCAAGCTCTAGGTCAGTGGTTCTCAACCAGGGGTACACGTACCGCTGGGGGCACACAAAGGTCTTCAAATGGGTACATCAACTCATCTCGACATTTGCCTAGTTTAGAACAGGCTACATAAAAAGAACTAGTGAAGTCGGAAGCACCTGACATTGGCCACTGCCGGAAGACAGGATACTGGACTAGATGGACCATTGGTCTCAAGTCAGTACAAACTAAAATTTCATACAGTCAATGACTAGTTTATATTGCTCTATATACTATACACTGAAATGCAAGTACAATATTTTTATATTCCAATTGATTTCTTTTATAATTATATGGTAAAAATGAGAATAATCCATTTTTTCAGTAATAATGTGTTATGACACTTTTGTATTTTTATGTCTGATTTTGTAAGCAATTAGTTTTTACGTTAAGTGAAACTTGGGGTATGCAAGATAAATCAGACTTCTGAAAGAAATACAGTAGTCTGAAAAGGCTGAGAGCCACTTCTAGCCTATTCCCCTATCTAGGCCAGACCGATTGGGTTTAAAGCACCACCAAATGCAGGTATATGTATTTTGTGTGTGGACAGAAAGGAATAACACCGAAGTAAGAACCTAAAGGCATGTCTGCATTAGCGAGCTTATAGCTGTACCAATGCAGCTGTGCCACCGTGAGATCACTTGTGTAGCCGGCGGGAGAGAGCTCTCCTGTTGACATAATAAAACCACCTCCAAGAGCAGTGGTAGCTGTGTTAGTGGGAGAGCTTCTCCCACTGACATAGCGCTGTCCACACCAGCGCTTCTGTCAGTGTAACTTATGTCAGTGGGGGGGGGGGGGGGGGTTATTTTTTCACGCCCCTGAGCAAAGTAAGTTTTACCAACAGAAGTGGTAGTGTAAACATGGCCTAAGTTAACTCTGCAGTGAAGAGATAGTCTTGGTACCAGGATAAGCCACTAACCCTGAGGCAAAAACAAACAACCAAGTTTCCTTCTAAAGGGAAGAAAGGAAACACTAAACCATTAATGTTAGGTATTTAGTAGTTTACAAAATCTCTAACTATCTATAACTAACTATTTACATAAGAAAAGGTCACATGAACACTGCAAATTCCAAATTGTAGCCAGAGAAGGAACTGCCAAAGTTGGGCTCAGCCCTACCCTTTATGCCTTTGGTTAGCATGAGGACCCACAGGGTACAAAGAGTGGCCACCAGCAGGCACTACACGGTCCTGGTTGCATGTACACCATCAGTGGAATGTATACAGAGAAGCATTTGAAGGAAAACATTTCACAGAGTTATTTATGTGAAGGCATTACCACCAGTGTACTTTCAACCCTTAACATTTATATCTAGAGAAAAATGCTGTAGGATAAATTTTCATTAAAAAAAATATAATTACACTTCTGTGATCAACAGTCAGACACTGACCATCTCAAAAAGCAGTTTCCTGGATTTTGAATTACAAATCTCTTATTTCTTACTTTATTACCATTCATTTAAAAAAGATGAAGGTGGCAATTTGCTGGGGGATGATTTGTAAAGAGGACACAATGTTTAAAAAGATACAGAGGCACATGCGCAAGCAGGCACGCACCACAACCCCAATGCAAGAACAGGGATTTATTTTCGATTTTGAAATAGTCAGACAGGACTCATTAGCTGCATTGTGGGTTTAGTAGTTTGATTTAAACAATCTTTTTCTAAGATGTCCTTTGATTTAAATGGGTTATTCTTATACTCAGATTATTTTAGATAGAGAAGGACACTACTTCAATGCACCCTCCATTTGCTTTTTGACACTTTGAAATTTCAGGGCGATATAAAACAAAATATTCACGGCTTTCTGGGCTCTTTTTCCTTTTCCCTCCCATCCTATTCACCAACTAATTTGATTCTACCATGATCTCAGTGTTAGTCATATGATATCCAAATCACTCTCCAAGCAACAGACTAATGCCATTATTACTTCACTGTAGGCCCCAGAACATTCATCCTGGATGTGAGGGGAAGAAAATATTCAAACAAAGTCTTTAGACATGGAAATAAGAATTCAAAAGTGTACTGATAAAGTAAGTTGCCGCTTGAAATACTATCACTTTTAGGGTTTGTCCCAGCATGAGAACAATTTCTCATAAATGAATTAATATTTGTAATGTCAAGATAAGACAGTTCCATGAGGACAAAAAATGTTTACTTTATCATGGGACTTTTCCAATACAGCAAAGTGTAATCTTGATATTTCTGCCAACATCTCTCAACAGCAGTCAGCATTACTGTATTTTTCACAAGCTACGAAACACTGAGAAAAGTAACGTTATTACATACTTGTCGCTCAAGATCTTGAATTTTTTTTGCATCTGCTGCTCTGTCCTTTAAACGTTTCTTCTGTTGCCCAGACTGATTCCCAGCTTCAGTTCTGAGATTATCAACCTATTCAACATATTCAATGGTACATTACAAAAAGTATATGCAACAGGTTCACTTCATTAGCACAGTTGAAAATATTTTAAAATTATTAAAAATTATTTAAAATATTTTAATTATTTCAAATTAACTATAATGAAAGAGCTCCATATTTGAACAGGACTAGTGCAGAAGTCTATCCTAGTTTTCAGTATAGTTTGTCTGATAGAAGTCTATGAACTATATTCTCATGCTGGGCTATGGCCTCTTTGTGCCAGATGGGGTAACGGAACTGTAACCAAGCTGCAGAGATCTAGCAGAGAATTCCCTTATGAAGGGAACTCCCTGGGAGCAAATTTTTGCCAGGTCTGTGCCCTGAGCCTCTTCCCTCCCACTCTCTTGACATGCAGAGGAGGGGGTGGTATGGTAGAGCTAAGCTATGATGTCTTCCACTGACGTATGATCAGTTAAGGGCACAATTTAAGCATTCACAGCTTTGCATTCAGTGATGCAATTTAGAGATGCCCAGCAGCAGCTCTAAATTATATCTAAGATGGGCTGGCTCTGAGGTTCAGGGAGTCCGAACCAGACGCGCCCCTTTCTCCCCATCACCAAGAAAAGCTCTGTCACAGGAGAAAATTTGGCCATCAAGGTTCAAGTCTAATATCTGGAGATTCCAGTGAATATTAATATTCCAATGCATTGCTAGAGAAATATTGGACCGTTAAATGAACGCACATTCCCATTATCTACTGCATCAATGGTGGATGTTATTCTAAAAACGTGGGTAATAATAATGCTTCGGTGTAAAGTTTAACCTTTGATGCACAAAACTGTTCATCCAAATGAGAGCAATCTTACTGTGTTTCCCAAATGTTTGAAAATGAGCCTACTTTGAGGAAAATGAAACCAATGACAGCTCCTCCCCACCTACCATGTGTTGTTAAAGGCCTACATATATCTTACTTTGCAACCTCCTCCCCCACTTTAGGATGTTTATAATACAATACTTCCTCTGTTTTCTACATGCATTCATGAGCAGGGAAATAGTATCACTGGCATCTGACTTAGCGTCCACTGATATAAATGGGGCAGTTCACACTCACAGATATTGCTTCAGGCTCTCTGCATTGGTTTTACTTGTTTCATGTTTTGAAAGGTTTTCTTTTCAACCATTACAGGTAGAGACTTTTCCCTCAAGAAAATAAAGCTTCCTCTGACTCTGGAGAATGACTGAGAAGCCTGTCCATGTCCCCTATAGCTATTTCCTTCAGCCTCTGAGGCATGCATGCCACGCACTTTGGGTAACACTGCTTTAACCACTACAGTATGGTATGTTTTTCAAATGTTAGTATAACGACGTAACTCCTATCTGGTAGTCTTAGTCAATGATTTGCATGGCCTAAAGAACTATTAATTTAGAATTATTTCCAGAAATGCCACTGAAGTGTCAAATGCAAATAAAAACAGTTTTAAGCTCTCATACATCTAAATCCTCCATTTTACACATTATAAATGTACATTCTCCATATCAGGCCCTCAGTATTTAAATAAAAGATTTTGATGTATTCCAATACTGCACTTAGAATAAGATAGATAACATATACTGAAAAAACAAGTTGTATTCTATGGACACTATTTCTATAAGTACTAATTCACAAAAATAAACCTTGAACTGTTGTGATCACCTGTAGTTTCAATTTCTCAATTTCTTGTTTTGCATCTTTAAGACGACTTGCATCTCTGTCCAAAAGCTCCTGATTTTCTGCATACCATTGAAGTCTCTTTTTCAAAAGACTGATTTCCTGTTTGTATGATTCTTCTATAATCTTTATCTCATAAGATTTTTCACCTAGAAGGCAAAAATACTTGATTTAATATACTCCTCTTAGAAATCTGCAACAAAGCTTTCTCAGATATATTTCAGGCACTTTGCCACTACTTTTTCTTTACTAAAATTTAAAGGTGCGACTCAAATTAAGTTTTCAAATATAAGAGCATTTCAAAAGCCTTTATATCACATTTATTTAAGCCCTTCTGTATTACAAATAATTAAGTGTTATATACATTTATTTAGTGAAACACAGGTAAAGAGCAATTATCCAATTATTAACTGGAATGAGAGCCTCCACAAATGAGTACTTTACCTGAAGTAGAATCAATTTGGGCTCTTGCCAAATCTCTCTCTCTCCTCATTTGTCCCAAATCTACTTCAAGAGCTTGTTTGTCTTGCTTAAGCCGTTTTATCTCTTCCAGCAATTTGGCTTCTTCCTTCTTAATATTCACAGAAAACATGTAAAGAAAAATAAACCAACAGAACATACGTTTTCTACAAAAAAAAAAGTAACTGGTGTTTTTCCATCATAAGATGGATCACAGCTGCTGCACTGGTCCCTTAGCAGCCGATGTGATTGTCTATGTTGGATAGTATCCTTTCTACAATACAGTGCAGGAAGACTATATGAGGTTAGTCACGCAATAGAGGCTGAATCTGAGGTCTCTTATAACATAACAGGCTCTTATTAGATCAGTCTTAGAAGCCAAACAATCCAGATTCAGTCTGTAAGTAGACCACAGTTAAAAAAAAAAAACAACAACTTTTTTTAGTCTCGGCACAATGGCAAAAAATATGAGTTTACATATATCAAGAACATAAACCCATTCCCAAACTTCAGTCTACTTCATTTGCATCAGCGAGCACTAACCTTTAGCCTTACTCCGGCTATGCCTTCTTGGAGACCCTTCAAACCAACAATTTGCTTCTAGGTCTCCTGCTTTCCCAAGTCCAAAGGGAAACGAATGAGAAGGATGGTTTCTCAGAAATCCACATGCCTCCTTGTGAGATCTATGAACACTTGCTGGCTGGATATGGTTCTTTCTACAACCTACTGGTTTTCTTCCAAGATGCCAGGTCTTTCCCTTTGAGTGCGATGTGACCTCACACTCTGACCACCCAACAGAGAGACTTGTTCCCTCTCCTTTGCTTTGAGAAAGTGACAATCTTCCTGCCTCAGCTTCTCCATATTTAAAATGGGAGATCTGCCCTCATTCCAGTATACTGACACTTATACGAATAGCATGGGAGACATGGATTTTATTCAGATAATGGGGAGTTTAGATAATCGAGAGAGCAGGGAGCCTTGCTCACTCCCTCCCATGACAGCAGGGCTGCAGAGGGCTCCCTGTGCTGCTCCTTCTTGATTATTGCAGGCACAAGATGCCCTGGGGCAGGGGAGAAGAGGGGCATAGTAGTCATGGGAGAGCACAGCAGGGAACCCCAGCTGGAACTAGGCTCTGCCCTGTCAGGACCACCACTGTCCTTTGGCTGTACAGGGAGCCCTCTGCAGCTCTGCTGTCATGGCCCCACTCCCATGACAGCAGGACTACAGAGGGCTCCCTGCGCTGCTGCAGGAGTTATTTAGTAGAAGGATGGCCTCCCTTCTGGCCAGGTCTCTGCTCTATTGGTGGACAAGGAAGGGATAAAGCAAAGGTTCAAATAATAGGGTTTTGGAAAATCCAGAGGGTATCCTGTATCTGTAAATTTATCTTCTCAGGAATGACATCTTTGGCTGTCTATCACAAGAGCAAAACCTTCCCTTGCAGAATACAGAAACAGTTCAAAACTCTGAACTGGCAAAGGCACCCACCCTCCAGCTATCATCTAGAACCTAACTGAAAAACACTCCTTAAACACTACACTAAACTTGCCTGAGACTAGCATGTATTCTTTATCGGTGTCTCAACAAAATGTGCACCTGTAAATGTCTGCATACCACCTTGCTGGCTGCCATCATTCTCATAGAACATTTCAGGATAACCACTGAAGCACCCACAGAGATGATAATGGCGAAAGGCATCTTTGGAGGCTAGTTTTGTGCATTCAGTTGATTATTCATTCATGCTATTTTCAAGTATTAAAGCAAGACAAGTTTTTAATAAAGACTATAAAATGGTACATTATTTTAGCATAAGGAAATATGCTACAAAATTTCCAATTTTACTTTACACAATAAGTCTATGGTATCAATGGATATATTTATTTTACATGGAGAGATTAATATTTAAACAGGTATACAATTCCGGAACACAAAATCCACTTACCTGTGCTACTCGAAGTTCTGAAATCAGTTCTGTGAAACTCTGGTTTCTTGTTGGTTTAGAATCCTGCTCTAACTGTGACAGGAAGTTATTTTTATCCATCTGTTCTCTAATGGAACAATGACAAAAGAGAACATTATGCAGTTTGGTGATCTTACGTAGCTTTCTGCTTCATTAACACATTCAGTGGTTTCCCTATGAAAGGATCATGTCTACAAATTCTGGCAAATATTTCTTTTAAATCATTAAAAAAAGAATAAGCACTGAAATACATAAGTAAAACAAAGCCCAAAATTACTCCTGGGATATCAGACACCAGTCCATCCATCTTCATAAATGCTAACTTGATGATTGTGATGCTGTGTATAAGAAAGATGACTGTTTGTATCATTGTTGTCAGATGTCAACAGAAAAGTTAAGATTTGCTAAGTATGATTATCTTGTTTACATGAATGTATCATTATTGTATCTGAAGTTATGAAGACTGGCTATGTACTTATGTCTTTCACAGGTGTTGTATTCCTGGGTGACACCCCCAGACAGAATTTACATTAGGGCTAGACAGCTGTGCGTGATGGCCTCGCAAGGACACTCCGCTCTTACAATGGACTACTGAAGAAACTCATCCTGTCCAGATGGCTCTTCTGGAGGATGCCTCAGATGGCAAGGAGTCAATGGCCGCCACCCCTCTCCCCCGGCGTTTAAGTACCAAAGGTTAAGGGCATGTGATATGCTCATATGATCCTGGGCTGCATTTTGGACCAGTAACTTTCAACATACAGGTGCTGTGGGCTTTGTTTGGGACTTCCATGCACATTGCAATACAAATAAAAGACCTCTGATATATCCCTGTGTTGCCTCTTTCCTGCTTTAATTCTCTGGACTGTGGATTTACAGCTAAAAGGAGCATTTTGAACTATGGACTGAGGACCTTCCAATCTTTTGGGAGTTACCAGAGAGACTTTACATGCCAGCAGTCTATTCCAGCACTGCTGAAACCTGATATAAGGACTTGGCAATCATTTGTATGTATATGATTTATTAACTATTTATAACTCCTTTTCTTTTATTAGCAAACTAACTAAAGGCTTATTAAGGATTGGCAACAGCATGATATTTGGGTAAGATCTGAGATTCATACTGACCTGGGATATGTCTCTCATCCATTGGGATTAGGAAGAACTTCACATATGGTTAATTGGGGTTTCAATAACCTCTCACTATATTAGATTGGATTGACTGGATGGGAGCCAACGGCTGGAATGCCTAAAGGGGACTATGTTTGGCTTCTGGATACTTAGGTGTGGTACTGCAGAAGTTCTTTTGTTACTGGCTTGGTGAATCTAACTATAGAGTAAACCACTAGTTTTGGCAGGACGGTCTGGCCTATTTCTTGCAGTCTGCCCTGACTGTGGCATTCTCAGTGTGGCCCATCCCAGGCACCAGTCACAATGATAATTAGATAAAACAAAAGAAGACAAGTCATTATTTGATCAAAATCAGTAAAGGTGATATCTACCCCCTTTCCTGCACAAGCCACTATGTCTACACTGCAATTAAAAAAAAACAAAAAAAACCACAACACCACTGGAGTGGTGAGTCTCAGAGCCCAGATTTACGGGACCTGGGCACATACTAAATAAAGCCATATAGATGTTCCCACCTGGGTTGGAGCTCAGGTTCTGAAATCCACCCCTCCTCCCAAGTTTCAGAGCCTGAGCTCCAACTGAAGCATGAATGCCTACACAGTTATTGGTAGCGCTGCAGCATGAACTGTAGACCTGGACTCGTAGACTCGCTGACGTGGATTTTTTTGGTAGCATAAATAGACCCATAAACTCCAAATAAGCAACCTTTGCTTAGGAAAACCACATGCAAGTCTGGGGATAGAATCTACTCCCCATGAATTAAGCTCAGCTGTGAGCTCCTATACAAAGATTTGTAAATACTGGATTTGCATGGTTGCTGACCCTCCATGCTGTTACAGACACAGATCCCAGTTTTACAGAGGGGGAGATTCCCCCTATGTAACCACTGCTCAGTCACTCACAACCTCAGCATGGTGATTCCTCTGTACTGGGGTCTTCTGTGACCTGAGCTGCTTGATGAATTTCATCTTATGAGAATACTTATGTATAATAATAACCAAACATTTTAACATGGCAGATAAAATTATACTATCAAAAGGCATGCTCTCGCCCCGGCCTTCATTTAATTCTGTGGCCCATTCTTTGTATGAACAAACATTCAATCTTGAGATTTAGAATACAACCATCTAAGCTACAAGCCCTGTTTACTCCAATAGGTCTCTAACAGAAAAGGGAAGGCTAAGAACTAAATTTGGACACTTCTTCCACCCCTCCCAATTTCAATGGAATAGGAGCTCACCAGTCACCTATCACCATCTATGACAAAACAAAACAAACAACAGGATATCTGACAGGCTTGCTAGTTCTGCTCTTATGGTTCTGCTTACTGAAGGCTTGTTTGCATGGTGAGTTAGTCTGTGATAAGCTAGTGCAGACTAACTGGACCCTGGTGTGCACTAGAAGTTCCCTCGTGCATGTTAATGTTGTCCCGTTTCAGACAGTATTATGTTAATGCACAGTAGGGAATTTTAAGTGCCCAACTGCAAGGTCCACATGGGCCAGTTAGTGCACAAAATACTAGTGAAGACAAATGTATATCCCACTAGTGCAGACTAGCACACAAGCCCTCAAACTAACTCTGAATTTACGTGTCTTTAAAGGCTAGAAGTTTAAACACACTCACCTTAAGGACGCTAACTCAGATGTTAAATGTTGATTTTCCTTAAACATCCGTTCCTCATTTTTCTTGTTTTGTATCTGGAGTTCTTTCATTTGCTTGTATAACCTTTCATTTTCCTAAGACAAAAAAGACAAACTTAACCCACATTCATGTATTAATAATAATTTTATCTGGCTCAACAGCATTTTTACTGTAATCTACATGTGTACTTTGCTTCTATCACATTCTTAATACTTAGATTTCATAAAGCAATTACTCTATTACCTCAGTCATAGAACACAGACTAAGCATAAATGACAGTAATTTATAAAAAAGAATAGACAATAATAGGTCATATAATTGTAATCACTGAATACTCACACATAGTCAAACATATTTATGTTGGATGAGACTTTGATGTTTATAATAATTTGTTTTTAGAGCACATCTGAATATCAAATACTTTTTTATACAGCATGCTAAACTACATTTAGTACACATTTACCTTGGATTGTATCGAGCGTCCAGGCTGAAAACACTCATTAAAAAATGAGTTAATTAAATTTGTAATTGAACTCCTTCGGAGAGAATTGCACGTCTCCTGCTCTGTTTTACCCACATTCTGCCAAATATATTTCTTTTTATAGCAGTCTTGGATAATGACCCAGCATATGCTGTTCATTTTAAGAACACTTTCACTACGGATTTGACAAAAGGCAAAGGAGGTACCAATGTGAGATTTCTAAAGACAGCTACAGCACTCGACCCAAGGTTTAAGAATCTGAAGTGCCTTACAAAATCTGAGAGCATGCTTTCAGAAGTCCTAAAAGAGCAACACACTGATGTGGAAACTACAGAATCCGAATCACCAAAAAAGAAAATCAACCTTCTGTTGGTGGCATCTGACTCAGATGATGAAAATGAACATGCGCTGGTCCGCACTGCTCTGGATCATTACCAAGCAGAACCCGTCATCAGCATGGACGCATGTCCTCTGGAATGGTGGTTGAAGCATGAAGGGACATAGGAATCTTTAACGCATCTGGCACATAAATATCTTATGACACCAGCTACAACAGTGTCATGTGAAATCCTGTTCTCACTTTCAGGTGACATAATAAACAAGAAGTAGGCAGCATAATCTCCTACAAATGTAAACAAACTTGTATGTCTGAACAATTGTCTGAACAACAAATAGGACTAAGTGGACTTGTAGGGTCTAAAATTTTACATTGTTTTGTTTTTGAGTGCAGTTATGTAACAAAAAATAAAATCTACATTTGTAAGTTGCACTTTCATGATAAAGAGATTGCACTACAGTACTTGTATGAGGTGAACTGAAATAATACTATTTCTTTTGTTTTTTTACAGATTACAATATTTGTAATCAAAAATAAATATAAAGAGAGCACTGTACATTTTGTATTCTGTGTTGTAATTGAAATCAATATATTTGAAAATGTAGAAAATATCCAAAAATATTTAAATAAATAGTATTCTATTACTGTTTAACAGAGTGATTAATCATGATTAATTTTTTTAACTGCTTAACAGCCCTAGTTCTGAGTCATACCCAATCCCAGAATAAAAGTTTCAAGCTCTGTTCTCTACTTTTCAAGCTCTGTTCTCTGTTTTCTACTTTTCTACCAGTGCAGTCAAAGACACAAGTTGTACCTCTGGGCTGAGAAGAAGATGGAGAGATGATGCAGATGCATGCTAATAGAGCCAAGCTTACCTCCACAAGCCTAGTTTTTCTTGGGAAAACTAGTTTTCCACGTGTTTTGGGGACAGAAATGTTGATTCTTTATTGGCCAAACTGTATTTTATTTGTTAAAGTTTTCAGTTCACAGGTTGTATTCTTTTAATGCCAGGTAACACTATACAACTTGGGAAGAGCTTACTCAAAACTAGAGAGATTTTGAAATGTGTGTAATTTATTCATGCCCTTCAGAGCTACACCTCTACTGCTTTTTAGAAAAAGATATCTCCCTTAAGTAGAATAGCAGCAACTAGTCAAGGATTTCAACTAGGAAAGTTTCATTCTCAGAAGAATGAGTTTAATAATTCATAGGTTTTCCATTTACAAAAGGCCCAAGTAAGACAGCTTTTGAAATTTTGAAGAAGTAAAGGAAACCCCAGAAAATTTTATTTGGTAACAATTCAACTAAGTGTTTTTAAGTTAAACACAGATGCATCTTGTATGTGGAGAAGCGCAGAAACACTTAACCTCAACTATGGATACAATGACCATGGCAGATGGGAGCCTAACTTCCTTATATGCTTTAGAAAATCCCACCCTAATGTTACAAAAACAACAAATAGTTTATCTGATCTTTTTGTTTTTACAGCTAACCAGAGTTCACACCACCACATTAAAATATCACTCTACCTGCTGATAACCGTGAAGAAGGTTCTCTTGATCTTGAATTTCCTTTTGGATTTGCTTTAACTTTTCTTCAGTGACAGTCTCTGTTGCCCCAAGGTGAAGCCATTTCTTTTCTTTGCTCAGCTCTTCCATACTATTTAGCTTTCAAAATATACAAAGCACACAAAGTGTCAATAAAACAATTGTTAGACAAAGTTCTCTGGAGAAAGCTTTGCACTAAGTTAGATGGCATCTATTTTCCTTTTTATTAAAACACACACACACGGAAACAGAGTACTCTGAGCCTTCAAAAAAACTGGTGTCATAGAAGCATTATCTGAAAAAGTGAAGCACATGCAAGATTGTAGTAATATGCACAACAGGCCCTGTTCAGTATAAGGGCTTGTCTATATGGGGAAACTTACCAGCAGAACTATACGACTAACTCCCCACGTGGACACTCTTATTAAGAGTGTTCATGTGGTAAAACTGTAGCAGTATACTTGAATTGGTAAAGTTCTGGTGGTAACTTTCCCCAAGAGCCAAGCCTTAAGCATAGTTTTGTAGAAAAAACCATCAGGAAGTGTATATAATTCTGCTTTTATTTTACCAGAAACTGACATTATATTAAAGGTTTATTTATAGTTATAGCGTAAGGATTTATAATCTGAATGCTGCCCTGGAATGTGTAACACAGGATACGTATACACCACTGGTGGCAGCTATATGTATACTACTTGCCGCCATACGCTGAGGTTAAAAGCACACTGCATCCACACTGCAGCATGTAGCCACAGATATCAGTGACATGCTCTGGCAGAGGAGAGGTAGTGGGGAAAGGCTTTAGCAGCTTCCTGCTGCCAGAGCCTTTCACTGCAGTCAGGAATAGTTTTGCTGTGGGGGAGGGAGTGGAGAGGCAAAGGCTGAACCTTTCCCTCTCCCCCACCCCAAGCCCTAGCCTTTCCCCATTGCTAAAGTCTTTTCCTGAGGCAAGGAATGCTCTAGCAGGGGGAAAGGCAAAGCCTCTCCACTGTCAGAGCTTTTCCCTGCAGCAGGGAATGACTCCAGCAGCAGACAGCTTGCACAGCCTTTCCCTGCTGCCTCCTCATGGTCAGAGTTCTTCCCCACTGGAGGAGTTAAAAACAACAGTGTAGACAGGCAGAGACAACTTAGGCAAGTAGAGTGGGTAGAGTATGTATTCACATACATACACACACTCTTCAGGTGTCTTTACTTGTCTAAGCCAGGCCTCACCAGCTACACTGTTATTTATACCCACGCTAGGGGGGCTATGCGGATATGTACTCTACATGCTGCCAAAAGAAGCATGCGGCATACACGTATCCGGAGAGGAATTAGACAACCCCTAAGTAGCAAAGCTTCTAAGTAGTAGCCTCCACTCATCTTGTGACTGTGTGGCTTAGAGAAGAAAATTGGTAAGTAAATTGGTTGAGGTGAAAGTTCAAGACCATCTTTTAAAAATCTGGGGTGAGACCTGGTAGAAACTTTGTCCTTATTTAAAAAACAAAACAAAAACAAAATAAAAAAACATGTAGGAGGCCCTACTCTGAGGGCCTGCAGTTCCCCCATCCTCCTGGCCAACATGGTAGCCATAAGGAGTGAGTGAAGAGCATAACTCAGTTTACCCTCTGGAAAAACAAACAACTTTATGATTGGTTTCAGATGGAACAGCAATAGCGTGAGTGTACACCTTGCACCCACCCTCCCCGTTTATTTCCTGTTAATTGGTTCAGAGCAGGAATGACTGAACTAAGAAATACTGAGTGTTGTTTTCAGAAGCAACTCTTTCCCTTTGTCTGTGGTGGAGGTGGTACAGCACCTTCGTCTGAAGCACATAGTTTTCTTGACTCAGCCGTAAAAGCTCTTTATCATGTTGCATTTTCATTTCTACCACCTTATTCTCCATTTCCTTCTCTTTCTGTGAAAATGAGTCTTTTAGCTGCTGAATTAAATCATGTGCCGCTTTCAATGTTTCCTCTGCTTCCTTGACTCTTTTTAGCAAATAAAGCTCTCTCTCACTGTTTTTGACAGGGAAAAGTGAGGAATCCTGGTGAAGAAAAATTACCAGAGAAACACTGCATTGAGATCATTGATCATTTCCATTTCATTTCAATAAGATGTATTCAAGATTTAAGGTTAGCAATACTACATCATCTTTCTGTGAACTATTTCACTGAGCACTCTGAAAATATAAAGAGTGTTAATACAGTTAAGCAAGATTAAGTGCCCAAAGCCAGCAGATATCGGGGTGCAGGAGAAAAGAGTTGGGAAGGATCTTCACAGGTAAAACATACAATAAAAGTGATAAAATTATTGTCTTTAGGTTTTGGGGTTTTTTTAAAGCAAGTCATGTTAAAATGTCATTTAAAAATAATATTTATACTATGGTTCTGGTAAAAAATGGCACCAACTTCAAAGAGCTTTTCCATGTATGTGTGACAAATCCTATAATCTTACTTTAGAGAGAAAAATGAATTTCTAACTACTTTTACTCTCCTTAGCACTAAAGAGCTAATACTGCTACGAGCGAATCAGTTCGATTCTACTTACCTATTCTGTAACTGTTGCTCTTCAAGTGATTGCACATGTCCATTCCATGTGAGGCATGTGTGCCAAGTGCACTGAAGCCAGGGATTTTTTTCCCTAGTGGTATCCGCTGAGGTAGTGCCTGTGCCTGCATGTACTCCTGGCCCAGGATACAAAACTTGGAGCCACTCTGGCCCTTTTCACTTCCTTTGCATTTGAATCCATAACAAGCTAGACTCTGAAGCAGAGGGGAAGGAGGGCGGGGTTTGGAATGGACATCTCGAAAAAACAGAACAGATAAGTCACTGTTTTTCCTTCAGGTGTTTGCACATGTCCATTCCACGGTAGGTGACTCCCAAGCAGTTTGAAATGGAGGCAGAGCTCAGATTCTATCTGAAAAGGGACTGTAGAACTGCCTTTCCAAAGCTGGTATCATCCCTAGAAGCTGCAGCAATAGCATAATACTTGGTAAAGGAACGTGCATGTGTCAGAAATTGGGATATTTTCCCAAAATGCTGTTGAAGTCGCTTGAACTTCTGAGGAATATGCAGAAATCTTTGAAGGAGCAGTGGTCTCAGCAATCTCATAACACACTGATATGCATGATGTGCTCTAATTTGAAATTCTTTTCAAGGAAACTGCCAGCTCCTTAATTCTGTCCGCAAAGGAGACAAACAGCTGAGGGATGCACAGAATGGCTTAGTTCTGTTGAAGCAGAGGCAAGGGCTCTATGCATGCCTAAAGTGTGGAGCCTCTATTCATCTTGTAACTATGTGGCTCAGTGAAGAAAATTGGTAAGTAAATTGTTTGGTTGAGGTGAAAGTCCAAGATCATCTTTAAAATACTTGGGGTGAGGCCTGGTAGTGACTTTTATTTTTTAAATTAAGGACGAAGTAGAAGGCCCTACTCTGAGGGCCTGCGGATCCCCCATCCTCCTGGCCAACATGGTAGCCACAAGGAAAGCCACTTTGACTGAAAGTGATGTAATCAGGAGAATGCAACCAGTGACTCACAAGGTGGGCCATTAGAAGTAATACTAGGTTCAAGACCCAGGACACAAGCAGTGAGAAGGTACTAAAGAGGAATCAGAGTGTCTCCACCCTGTATACTCTTGCCTGGGATTACAAATAGATGCAAGGCACACAAGCAGCCCTCATTGGTACTGCTTTGTGAAAAATCTCTTTCCAGTTCACTGGGTGTGCCCACACTTAGTGTGGAATGGATATGTGCAATCACTTGAATTGACAGTTATTCCCAAGGAAGAGTGAACACAAATTTCAGAACCCATGCAAAACTGCAGTACTGGCTATATATTAAAAAAATAGAAGGTTTACTTGTAAACTGAACAAAGTTAATACGGAAATCACCAAGATGAAAACATGAAGCCCCACAATGACATTTTTAGTCACTTTTCAGAAAATAAATGCACTTTAAATTTATTTTTGCCAATATTTTAAAAAATATTTGTTTGTTGTGGCTCTAAGTCTAGCTTCCCATACCCTCATTGGAAGCTGCATAGAGGTGCCAGGGAAGAAGGAAGAGCAGCACTCTGACAGGTAGTGCAACATCCTATGCTCTTCTCTTTGCTTTCAAGATTTCCTTTGGGCTCTTATGAGCCTTTATTCATCTTGAAAAGGTTGCTGAATAGAAGGTTCAAAAAAATGGTAGCGACCACACACAGCTACCTGAGCTGCCTTACTCCATGTCTTGCTTACAGAAAAGCAGGAAGAATCCAGAGATAAATACCAATAAATGCATAAAATTTCTTGTAAGGCAAAAATAAATCAATCAATCTTGCTTTCTTATTAGCTGCCTACTGCCTGCCTGAATAAAAGAGGAGAAAAACTCTTTGCCGTGTTAGCCAAGTCATTTTTCTGTTGACATACTATTATATGCTCAAGCACAATATGCAGTACTAATACAAAGACAGACAAATACAGGTACTAACTTACATGCTAAGTATAATAGTTTTATTTGAAAGTTTTATTTAAATTAAACCTGTTTGATACTGAAATATTAATGTTTAGAAATTAGATAATGGATAACATTTTCACAACAACATTGACATAAAACTACCAAAACAGACTGATCTGGGAACCTAAAGTGGCAATATGACTTTAGCAATATCTTTTAGAAGAACATCAACATCTTATTAAAGCAAACTCTTAATGCCAAGTTTCAGCATTTATTGATCCTATTATAAAAGGTATTACAAAAAGCTTTAACAAAACTGGTATGCAAATTCTTCATCACGGGTGTTCCAGTTTTGAACAGTAATAACTTAAAATACAACACTTACTTTTTGAGTCTGCACACAAGAATCCATTTCCTTAATCTGCAGTCCAAGGGCATTAATGACTGACTGGCCAGACATAACCATATTGCTGACCTTTTTAGAAGCTGATTCATTTACTGCAGATCTTATTATCCTAGTAGTAAATAACGTTTCTTCATTTTGAGAGGAAAAAGCAGAACAGAACAAAATTCAGTGAGTGACAGACTGCGAAGGTACTGTGCTATAAAACCAATGAAAATGTTTATTTTCTACTTGTTAACAACACATAGTGTATGTATATGCTCTCAAAAAGTCAAGTATATTCATATGATCCACCAGTGCTAAGCCTCAAGCTTCTGGATCACAATTCAAGCACTCCATAGTTAAGATTTTCAGTTAATTCAAGAGCATCCACAACAAATTATGTGCAATGTTACTGGAGATGGAGTAGCCATCATTTCCTTTATAAAATTTTTATTTTATACTTAAAGAACAATGAGAAGTATAACGTAATAACCAGAATGCCCTGCAGACCAAAAGACCAGGATAATTATCCATTAATTGGACAGCAAATAAGCTAGCTCAGGTTTCAGAGTAGCAGCCGTGTTAGTCTGTATTCGCAAAAAGAAAAGGAGTACTTGGGGCACCTTAGAGATTAACAAATTTATTTGAGCATAAGCTTTCGTGAGCTACAGCTCACTTCATCAGATGTTTTGTGAACTTTCTTTAAAAAGAACCAAGCAACCCACATATATGTGAAGATACTACCAGTCACAGCAGAAACACCACCAACCTTAGAAATAGACCCTGTAGCAAAACACCCCCCCCACACACACAGTTTAATTGAGAAACTCAGCATCTATTCGTAACAGACAACATGACATTGGTGTATGCAGTGCTGGTGTAGCTATGTTGGTCCCCGGATATTAGAGAGACAAGCTGAGTGAGGAACTCTCTTTCATTACATCTCTGTGTGGGCTCAAAAGCTTGTCTCTCTCACCAACAGAAGTTGACCCAATAAAAGATATCATCTCACCCACCTTGCCTTTCTAACTTGACATTGGGACATAAACAGTGAAATTCATCCTAGGGTATAAATTCAACAATTTATAGCTCGGCAGCCTAGAACATGGGGGTTTTCTGTAACTACTGAAATACTAGAGACTACATACACTCCTGCCAAAAAAAAGCCTGAGCTGATGACAGGAGTTTCTACATATAGTGCAGGAAAATATATTGGTAAGTGACCATGTTGCAAATCAGATGCCTTTTGTTCTTCTGAAGAGCTGGTCTCTTTCAGGTTTTAGCCCTGCTACTGCTGGTTGTGAAATAGTTGTTTGCTTCTAGGACTACCTGAGGTATTTTTCCTGGGAATTTTAAGGAAGATAAATATACCTTTCCTTACCAACCACCTCTGTCACCATTTTATCCAGAAGCTCCCTAAACTGTCGGCCTCTCAAAATAAGGGAACACAGACATGAGCTGTTTTACCCTACAGTTTTCTCCATGTGCTTCCTGGAGACTACATTAGTTGCTATCGAATGTGCCGAGAATGTGAGAGCATCCACAGAGTGGATGCCTGTAGTACCTCAGAAATAACAAACAGTGCCCACAAGATGCCAAAACTGATTAGGAATTTTACAAAGTTCAAATGAACCAAATCCTGAAATTCTGTCTTTATTTGTAGTTCAGTCTCTGCTGTACAAGCCACTTGGAAGCAGAGAATTCTGGAGGAGGTTTTTTCTTAGTGGGCAACCTCAATGTCACATTAATGGGCATTAAGGAAAAAACTAATTCTGGAAATAAATGGGAAATAAAAGCAATTGTTTCTTTGTATTTTCTAACAAGTGCCAAAATGCACAACTGAGGATAAAGATAAAATGCTTATAAAGAACAGGACAGGCCACACTGAAAGAGGTTACAATATCACTCCAACAAGTTGAACTATCCAAAGGGATTTTAACAGAAATGGAGATTTTTTAGTTGCAGAGAATACTTATACTTACTAGAGTAGAAACTATGACAGACATACATGTGTTTTTGAAGGCAAAATTATTTTCTATTCAATTGGTCAGCAATAGTTAAATAAATGTAGTGGAGGAGCACGGGCTTTGAATAATTACATATGACTAGAGTAAAAGGCTGGTCAAAAAATGTTTTTTCCTCCCTATGGAAAATTTTGAATTTTCATAAGAAAATTGAAAATGTGTTAGTTTTTTTTAATGAAAAAACAATGGTTTTTGAAGACAGCAGGCACTTTCCTTAAAAGTTTGCATGTCGTCAAAATCGACGGAAGATTTGACTAGCCCGGTAAAGGAAGGTTTGAAATCCATATGTAAAATATGCTACAAAAAAAAGATTACATTTCTACAATGAGTTCTGGGTAGGCCTATTCAAGCATAAACTGATTACATTTATTTTTCTTATTTCACTTTCGGACTGACTATGATATGCATGAGTCCGTGATATCAAAATGCATCAATTTGTTCAATGCAGTAAATATCATACAATCTGACTGCAATATGAAAATATGACATCTATCCCAGGAATCCTGGGAATCTCACATGGATTTATTCTTTCAGGAAAAATTAACACTGCTATAAGACTCATCTTTAAGAAGTGGAAAAAGTATGTCACATAAAATCTAACACTATTTGTGCGTGTAACATCAAAACCAAAAGCTCTCTGGATTAAACAAAAATTAACCTCTGAACTCTTCATTTAAAATAAAATTATGTGTATAAAACTAACAGTTTACCTTTTTGCCTTGCTTTATCTGGAGGTGATTTGGCTTTCAAACTTGGCTTTTTGAGAGCTTCTTTTGATGCTCTCTTTTCAGTAGTTGTGGAAAGTTGTTTTAAGGGTGAAGTGGGTTTACCATATCCAGAACTCCTAACCAATATATGAGGTCCAATGGAAGATTTCTTCTTATGTAAAGGAGCTGTACTTCGAGTGCTCTTGTGCATTATTTGCTTATTAATCACTGAATCCAATCCCTTGTTCCTCCAGGAGCTGGACTGATGTGCCTGTGTAGAATAAGTATAGTTTGTAACAACCACATTAGACTGTAATAAAATCTAAAGGTAACTTCAGTTCTTTTCCTGTTTATTTAAATATAATTCTAGTAACAGAATACTGGGCCAGTTACAAGAGTTATACTTAAACAGGAATAAAATTCCTGATGGAGCTGAAAATGAATAATTCAAACCCAAACAAATGAAAAATGTGTAATTCTATAAAAATCTCCAGTGCTTTTAAGGTAGTGAAAAGAAGACATCACACCAAGTAGGGAAAATTGCCTATTAGGTGGAATGGACAACAGGGTAGAGATGAAAAAGACCTATTAGGTCGTCTTGGAAATTGGCATTCAGCTTTGGAGTCATGACCCTAATGAGTAGATAGCAATAATGTTTTCTTGGGAATCCCCAAATTATGGATAGACATTTCTAGCAAATATGTTTGTAAAAACAATCTTCAAAATGTGATTTAAAATTATTTTTTTAAACAGATAAAAGATAGCTAAATATGGCTTACCTTATTAATTTTGCTGTCCTGATGCAACAATGCAGAATCTTGTATTTTTTGTCTCAAAAGGTCAAGCTGCTCTTTATCAATCTGGTCTTCTTTATCAGTCCCTTTTTGATGACTATCTTCACTACTTTCTTTTGCAGTTGCCTGGAGAAAAACACTCTCTTCTTCTTTACTACGTTTATCAAACAAAAAATCTAAACTTTGCTTCTCCAGAACTGCATCATTTTTGTGTTCTTTAATTGGCAAACGACTGACAAATTCAGCTGCTCTGCTGTCTGTTAGTTTCACCGGACTAAAAAAGAAAAAGAAAAAGTGCATTTAACAAGACTTGCAATTTGCTTACAAATATTTTTTCTAAAATTGACACACAAATGCAATGTTATTTCCATTGCCAGGTCAAAAGACTCTTCATTTTTGAAATAGCTACTTGCAATACTTCTAAACTCTGTTTACTAATGGAGTAAGTCTACTGGAAATAGATCTTATTTTCAAAAGTGGCCAGACCAACTCAGAATACATATTCACTTTACAGATCAGCACAAACTACACACAGTAGTACTAAATTATCTAGCACAATAAAAATCTAGATTCCTAGCTCAAAAATGACCCTAGTTATTCAGAAAGATGATTTTCACAAATAATTCATGGACATTAAGATGTTAAAACATGCATTTTCTAAAACAAATACCTTACAAGCTCCAGATCAAAGCCTCTTGCATGAGATGAATCTGCTCTAATGGGTTTCATTAATTCCTCTACAGTGAGCAAATCTAAGGAGTGGAATATATTATTAATTTTAAGTATAATATTTAATACACAGTAATAAACTAGTTATTTTAAAAAAATTATTACAATTCTGAGTGGGTGATAGATTTAGAAAACATATTTTATCAAATGCTATAACTTAGTATTTGGCAAAAATATCATGTATCTTTCTGAAACATGCCCCTTACTGATTTAACTTGGCATCAAATAGATTCCAAGATACCTACCATATAAAATAATACACTGATGTTGCAAAACAAACAAACAAACAAAAAAACCCCACACTTGTCTCAACCATAAAAGTAACTTTCAAAACAAAAGTGTCAGAATCATTAATTTTGAGTGTTTTTTTGTGTGTGTGTGTCTTGTTTTTACAAGCACCCTCATTGTCCAGAAACTACATACAATCTCTCAGGTGTTATTCAGCTATTTTAAGTTAGGCACAGGTATTCCAAATGGTATAATTCTGCCTGATTATTGCATAAAATATTTATTGGCATTTTTAACTTAAGTCACTAACTATGTTTTAAGTGCTGCATTGAACACATTGATAAGGATAATACAAAACCAGTAATAAATGAAAGCTGTGTTAACTTGAACCCCATTAAAAAGCAAAACAAAAAGAGATACTGAGTTAAATTCTGCCAAACAGTAATCTGTAATTCTCCAAAATCTCCAGTGCTTCTAAGGTAGTGAAAAGAAATCACAGACAGAAAATAGAAATGGAAAAGACATACTAGGTCATCTCGGAAAATGGTGTAAATTAGGAATAACTCTCCTCAATTCTTTGGTGTAACTAAGAGCAGAACTTAGCCTGTTAATGTTTGTCACACAGAAAAAGTGGGTAGAGAAGATCTTGTTTCTAAGCTTTAAAAAAGGTGTTACAAATATAAAGCAAATTAAAATCTTTTCTTAAAATAGAAATTTATGTAGTACGAATCTTTGTAGGCCAGATCCTATCCACCTGTAGTAAAACCCATGGGAGAGAGCTGTTGGGGAAGGAGGTCTTTGCAAAGATTGGCTTCTGTCGATTTCCCTATATTGTCCCATTCAAGTCTGAACCTGTGTTGGGTAGGGTAATCAGAGCTGTTGAAGAACATGACAGATCCCCTGGCATCTGCAGGAGGCCATCCACATGGAGATCCTTTACCTCTGCATCAGCTCTGGCCCCCACCAGCTCTTCCTTGGCAATACAATGCTATTGGAGAACTCCGTTCGCCCTGGATGCCTTTAGGATACCAGAAGGGTGCTTAATGGAAAGATAACTGTATCAGACTATATTATCCTTGCTGGGAATGTGCAACCTGCCTTCTCATTCCTATCACCTGTGTAGTCTTCCCCCTCTCTACCACTGTAGATCATGATCTGGTGTAGCACTCTCTAAGAGTTTGAGTAGAAGAGAAGAGACAGTGCCACTGATGTGGCTGATCCCACATCTTGTGGAGTAGAGATTCACATGCTGAAGATCCACTCCCTGGTTGGATTTCAGGGAGAAGATCTAGAGTCAAATTTTCAAAAGTGCCTAAGTGATTCAGGAGCTTAAGTCCCATTTTCTAAAAGCACTTAGAAGCTCAAGTCTCACTGAAAGTCAGTAAGACAGACTTAGGAGAAAAGCTGGTCAGAAGAATTCCAACAAAATATTTTTTGTCATAATTTTCTGATACATGGAAATCAAAATATTTCAAGGCAGCAGTTTGAATTTGACAAACTTCTGATAGAACGCAGGAAGGCTCCCTGTCATCTCATCTCTGGATTCTCAGCAGATGGGGCTTGCGGGTAGGATAAAGTGGAGCTGGGACCCTGGTAGACCCAGCTCAGCCAGGAGTCTCAGAGCTGTCACTCCCAGGGTTGCAGCTTCAACCCACCAAGTATGTTAGAAAGGACCCAAGGCTTCCCAGGTCCCAGCAGTTCACCATATGGGCTGCAATGAAGCCAGGGACCCTGGAAACTACAGACTGAAATTGACATGATTTTTATTAGGTCCATAGCTGCCCTTCAGTGAATAGCAGCCCTGAAGCTGACCAGACTTTTGTCAAGTTAAAAGGTCTGGTCAGTTTCACCGCTGTTATTCAGTGATAGACAGCAGTGAAACTGATAAGAATCACATCAATTTCACTCTGCAACTGCCAAGGCCTCATTGGTCT
Source organism: Lepidochelys kempii (assembly GCF_965140285.1). Classification (NCBI taxonomy): domain Eukaryota; kingdom Metazoa; phylum Chordata; order Testudines; family Cheloniidae; genus Lepidochelys; species Lepidochelys kempii. Next base: position 66,572,501 of record NC_136382.1, read on the forward strand.
CCAGCTTCCCTGCAGCCTGCCAAAGAGGCACCCAGGAATCCTGGGAGCATATTTTGTTTCAGAAACACCAGATTTTGGTGTTTCCAAAATGAAATGTTGCAGGATTTCAGTTCTGTGAAAATTCTGGAGAACAACTTTTTGTCCTGAGTCAGGATTAAAAAAATTCCGAAAACTCTAAAGTTTTCACAGAACTGAAATTAGGTTTCCCAGCCAGCTCTACTTAGGAGCCTAAGGCCTGGTCTACACTACGGGGTTAGGTCAAATTTAGCCACGTTAGGTCAATTTAAAAATGACCGAGTCCACACAACCAACCCCGTTCTGTCGACCTAAAGGGCTCTTAAAATCGACTTCTGTACTCCTCCCCGACAAGGGGAGTAGCACTAAAATCGACCTTGCTGGGTTGAATTTGGGGTAATGCGGATACAAATCGACAGTATTGGCCTCCAGGAGCTATCCCAAAGTGTTCCACTGTGACCGCTCTGTACAGCGCTTTGAACTCTGATGCACTAGCCAGGTACACAGGAAAAGCCCCAGGAACTTCTGAATTTCATTTCCTGTTTGGTCAGCATGGTGAACTCAGCGGCACTCAGCAGGACAGGTGACCATGCAGTCCCCCTATCATCTCCATCCCTGAGGTTATCGCAGATTAGAAGGCGAAAAAACCGCACTCACGATGACATGTTTTCCGAGCTCATGCAGTCCTCCCGCAATGATAGGGCACAGCTTAATGCATGGAGGCATTCAGTGGTAGAGGCCAGGAAAGAATTAAGTGAGTGTGAAGCGTGGAGGAAGGATGCGATGCTGAGGCTAATGGGGGACCAAATGGACATGATGAAGCGTCTGTTGGAGCTGCAGGAAAGCCAACAAGAGGGCAGACCCCACTGCAGCCATGTACAACCGCCTCCCCTCCTCCCCATGTTCCATAGCCTCCTCACCCAGACTCCCAAGAACGCGGCAGGGCAGAGGCTCTGGGCACCCAGCCACTCCACTCCAGAGGATGGCCCAAGCAACAGAGGGCTGTCATTCAAAACAGTCTGATTTTTAGTGTGGCTACAATAAGCCATGTGGCCTTGTCCTTCCCTCCTCCCTCACCCGACTCGGGCTACCTTGTCCGTTATCTTTTTTTTTTTTTTTAATTAAGAAAGAATGCATGGTTTCAAAATAATAGTTACTTTATTTCGAAGGGGGGGGGAGTGTGGTTGGCTTACAGGGAATTAAAATTAACAAAGGAGGAGGGTTTGCATCAAGGAGGAACACACACAACTGTCACACCAAAGCCTGGCCAGTCATGAGAGTAGTTTTCAAAGCCTCTCTGATGCACAGCGCGCCTTGCTGTGCTTTTCTAATCGCCCTGTTGTCTGGCTGCTCAAAATCGGACGCCAGGAGATTTGCTTCAACCTCACACCCCGCCATAAACGTCTCCCCCTTACTCACAGATATTATGGAGCACACAGCAAGCAGCAATAACAATGGGAATGTTCATTACACTGAGGTCTGACCTAGTCAGCAAACAGCACCAGTGAGCTTTTAAAAGTCCAAAGGCACATTCTACCACCATTCTACACTTGCTCAGCCTATGGTTGAACTGCTCCTTACTACTGTCCAGGCTTCATGAGCCATGGGAGCAAGGGGTAGGCTGGGGTAGGTGCGACCGTGTGGTGCTGCCAGCTGGGAGAGCAGCCTGAGGCAGAAGCCTCCAGCTCGCAGGATATTCCAGGCCTGACTGAATCTCCATGAGACAAAACTTAAAGAAGAGAATGACCTGGAGTCTCTGGCTCCCATTCGGTGCTCTAAGAGGAGGATAGCCATGTCTGTCCAGACACCCCGATCGACGTCACCGAGGTCTGCCAGGAGCACCCAGGAGATGTACGACAGCTATCAGTCCTACTGCACCGTCTGGCGCGAAGGCAAGGAGCTGCTGCTGTGCAGCAATGCAGTACTGCATTGGAGACGTACGGTGACGGTGAGCTGAGCAGGCTCCATGCTTGCTGTGGTATGGCGTCTGCACGGGTAACCCAGGAAGAAAGGAGCGAAACGATTGTCTGCTGTTGCATTCACGGAGGAAGGGGGACCTGTACCCAAAACCACCTGCGACAATGTTTTTGCCCCATCAGGCATTGGGAGCTTAACCCAGAATTCCAACGGGCAGCGGAGACTGTGGGAACTGTGGGATAGCTACCCACAGTGCACCACTCTAAGTCTATGCTAGCCACGGAAGTGAGGATGCACTCCACCGATTTAATGCGCTTAGTGTGGACATACTGAATTAACTGTATAAAATCTGTTTCTAAAAATCGACTTCTTTTCTAAAACGACCTAATTTCGTAGTGTAGACAAGGCCTAAGATTCTCTTGAAAATGGAACTCAGGCTCTTCTGAAAAATTTTATCCCTAGGCTTATATATTTTACTTGTGTATGTGATATATTACAGTTTTGTTTTTTCAATTTTTAAAAAGAGATTTGTTTTATGGAATAGAGAATATTGGAGTCAATTTATGTTATAAATGCATAAATAAGAACAGTCTGCTTTAAGTTTTAGCTCTTTGTTTGAAATAATTCCTTTAAGTAACTTGAACACACTTCTCAGGTGTAACTTGAGCATAACCCAAAACATACACTGATTTTACATAATTTGAACAAGAAAGGAATTATAGAAAGATAATATACTCAAGATTAGTTGAGCATGAGCAATACAGTCCACGTTACCAGAAACCACAGCTCTTTTTAACCTAAATGAAATGGCAAATAGCTGCTCTCTGTACTAGTTCTATCCATAGAGTTTGAATGTATCATTTCCATAATGTAGTACTGTCAACCAGGGAACGGCAATAGATGGGAAATCACAACTCTGCTTCCATGTGCAGCATCTACCTGATTCAGTAGTTGAGATGTTTTTTGCACAGTCTTCGTTGATTTGTGAAGCATCTTGGACTGGGCACTCTGCATTTTCCATCGTACTAAGATTAATTCTTTGCTCATCAGTGTCTCCTAGAGATTGATCAATATGACAATAGGCCTGCTGTAATGCTTCAATATCACTGTTAGTTTGTCCATAGGAAATACCTGCTGGAAATTAACAATCAAGATGTAGGGAACTGGAAATTCATTAGAGAAACAATAAGTCAACTCAACACATTGGAAGAACAAGTTTCAGTCACTAGCATGATCTATTAACAGATAAATGTAACAGCATTGTGACAAAGTAATGAGAAAAAGAAAAGAAATCCAACAATTTACTTATCTTCTCTCGACTCAATTTCAAAATTTACAGGGAGCAACTATTGCTGAAAACAGCAAACTTCATTTTAACTATGAAAGTGTTTATTAAATAATACTTGCTCTTCTCTACAGTCTTTTCCTGCAGTTATAGGTGTTTCCATTTTTATAAATATTTTCACTACTAAAACTCTCACAAATGAGACGTATATTTTGTTAGATTAAATACAGTGTGGCTATGATGAAATAAGTGTATTGTAAGTCTTCATGGAGTTATATATTTTCTCATTGTTTTGATTTCTCTCCCCCATTAGAATTTTGAATACAATTAAAATTTTAGATGCTGTGAACGTCTATTTCTGACTTCTAAATGAAATTCAATTGCTAAAGAGTGTGTGTGTGTGTGTGTGTGTGTGTGTGTGTGTGAGAGAGTGAAAGCAGCTTGCAGTGATCAAGAAAAAATAAAATAAAATATTTAAAACTTAAGTATCAGTTGTCTGGAAAAGACCTTTATGAAAAAAAATTTAAGCCTGAAAAGAAAAAGCATTTCTTTCCTCAAGATTTTGGTCATTACCAACCAGGGCTTGATTTGCATAGGCAACATAGAATTTCCTTATTTCCTCTATCCAATCCTCTGGAGCCATCAGGTCTCCAGCTAAAATACAGTCTAAATTAAAACAAACAAACAAAACAAAGACAAAGCAGCCTTACCAGTTCCATTTATTTCATCCTTAGTGACTTCAGGTGTCTGATGTTCAGTCACTGCTGCATCTTGCTGTTCAATGACCTTTTGGGTTTCCATGGTGGAGTCTTGTGAATCAAGCAACACAACTAAAAGGATACAAAAAGATAAACCTGGGACTTTAGGGAATACTGTCACTGATGTGATATTACACCTTCTCCATCCTGGCCCAGTGGATGCAGAATACAATTTTAATCAGTTAGGAACAGATTAGCACCTTGTGATCCGTCATGCGTATGGGTCAATTCCTAGTTGCACTTCCACCAGCAGCAGAGCAGACCTTGAACTGTGACACAGTCATAATTCAGTCTCTGCTTCCCTCTTGCTCCTTGTGGGAAGCAAGCTACTCCAGCTCTTTTCCCAGTGCAGCTTCCCTGCCCACTCTGCTCCAAACCAGCTCAGTTGTGCTGGCTGGCACACTAGACAAGAGGTGCTAAGGCTCAATCCACACCCCATTCCTGCCTAGGAGAGGAAGTAGTGGCTTAGCAATTGCTATTTCCCCACCATGCTATGACAAGCAATGTGAATAGTCAAATGGGTGTACACATCCTTATACTACGCTGCACAGATAGACTCATGAGTGAGCCCTTTAGTTAACCCTCATGAATTAAGCCCTCACTTGGTTTTGTTATTAATAGGCCTTTACCATTTATCCCTTCAAATTCAGGATTAGCATACTTGAACATAAAACACTGTCAGAGTAGTTAATATTTTGTTAATTCACCAGCAGGTATTTTGTTAGTGGTGTAGGCCTTGTTTGAGCCCTACGCACAACTAACAGTGTGAACTAAAGGCTGTGAACCACAGTAGGCTTGGCCTTGGCAAAATAACTAATACACTAGATATTGGCTAACCAAGTAAGCACATTCCTGACTGGAGAGGATGGTACAAAAACACCCAGAGTTCTCAAGTAACTATGTAACTATATTCCAGGAAGTTAATACAAATACATCCCAACCTAGCACAAGATAAAATAGTTTGACAGAATAATTAATAGGGGTGTTTTGTCCAAGACATCTGGAGTAAGGTACAACGGGAGGTAACAAACAGATGTCATGAAACACGTAAGGTGGTATGTAAGTTGTTTATCCCAGTTGTTTGTCTCAGTCTATAAATGTCGGGGTACCTCGCCTTAATCCTTTGTGCGGCCGAGGGGACAACAGAAATTCCCGCCGCTGTCTGAGCCACTCCTTGCCATGAGGCACTCATGCGTTAATGTACTTGTGCAAGTTAAGAGAGTCGTTAGGACGTGCCTAGAGGGCAATAAACCTGGCAGAGTGCCTTAGTCACTGAACCTTGTCTGTGGTCTCTCTCTACAAGTAACATCAAGGTCCGCTGAATTAGCAGGCTGAGCTTTCTGCTCATGCTGGTAACACTGAAGCTCCAAGAACAGAAGCACTGAGCAGCTGTAACAGCTTAGCAACCTTGACAGTGTGGCCGCAGCAACAACTTTCCTCTGCACTTATGAACTGGCTAAAGACAATTAATTTGTTAGACCCCACACGTTCTGCAGACACACCAAGTCTTGCCTCTCTATAATAAGATTACTCTAAAGGACTCTCCAAAAATCAGCACGGTTTTATTTTATTTTTAATTGCCAAAATAAAACCCGTTTAGCAATTTCTGAATTATTTAAACCCCCCTTTTTGGAGGGAGGAGACAAGTGAGAATAGGAAAAACATTCTGTTAATTTCTGAAAGACTTCTTGTGCACCTCATGATCTCCTCACTTCCAGACAGGTAGGTAAGCAGGCTGCAGATTCTCTTCTTCATTCTGGTGAGGGGGAACGCTATAGAAGTGACCAGTAATAAAATATCCTTTTCTCCAGAAGTGGGTGTGTTATGATTGGAAGTCAGAGTGCTAGACAACAAGGTTAAGATTTTCAAAGACAACTAGGGGATTTAGTTACAACTCCCACTGAAATAAATAAGGCTGGATCCCTAGCTGGCTCTGAAAAAACTCAACCCAAGTTTGTTGGGTTGGTGGCTTTGGCTTTCAACAAGTAGGTCACAAAAAGCATGTAAAACACTGGTGTCCAACCTTCCATCACAGGGCCAAAAATATTATTTCAAACTATCAAGGGGTTACAATCAGGAGGAGAGGTGCAGCTTAAGCTGGTATCTTTTTCGCTTTGGTTCTTAACTTTAGGTTCAAAGATGCTTAATTGCTCCCACCCCGCCAAGTATCAGTTGGGCTTGGAGAAGGAAGCTGGGGCTTCATTAATCAAGTCCTGTTTTTAGAACATAAGCACGGCCATACGGGGTCAGACTAAAGTCCATCTAGCCCTATATCCTGTCTTCTGACAGTGGCCAGTGCCAGGTGCCCTAGGGGGAATGAACAGAACATGTAATCATCAAGTGATCCATCCCTGTCACCCATTCCCTGCTTCTGGCAAACAAAGCCTAGGGACACCACCCCTGCCCATCCGGGCTAACAGCCATTGATGGACCTATCCTACATGAACTTATCTAGTTCTTTTTTGAACCCTGTTATAGACTTGGCCTTCATAACATTCTCTGGCAAGGAGCTCCACAAGTTGACTGTGCCTTGTGTGAAAAAATACTTCCTTTTGTTTGTTTTAAACCTGCTGCCTATTAATATTATTTGATGACCCCTAGTTCGTGTGTTATGAGGAGTAAATAACACATTTACTTTCTCCACACCAGTCATGATTTTATAGACCTCTATCATATCCACCCTTACTTGTCTCTTTTCCAAGCTAAAAAGTCCCAGTTTTATTAATCTCTCCTCATATGGCAGCCATTCCATACTCGTACTCATTTTTGTTGCCCTTTTCTGAACCTTTTCCAATTCTAATATATCTTTTTTTTGATATGGGACGACCACATCTGCAGGCAGTATTCAAGATGTGGGCGTACCACAGATTTATATAGAGGCAATATGATATTTTCTGTCTTATTAGCTATCCCTGTCTTAATGATTCTCAACATTCTGTTCAATTTTTTGACTGCCTCTGCACATTGAGTGGATGTTTTCAGAGAACTATCCACACTGACTCCAAGATCTCTTTCTTGAGTGGTAACAACTAATTTAGACCCCATCATTTTATATGTATAGTTGGGATTATGTTTTCCAATGTGCATTACTTTGCATTTATCAACACTGAATTTCATTTCCCATTTTGTTGCCCAGTCACTCAGTTTTGTGAGATCCTTTTATAGTGCTTCGCAGTCTACCTGGGACTTAACTATCCTGAGTAGTTTTGTATCATCTGCAAATTTTGCTACCTCACTGTTTACCCCTTTTTCCAGATCATTTATGTATATGTTGAATAGTACTGGTACCAGTACAGACCCCTGGAGGACACCACTATTTACCAACCTCCATTCTGAAGGCTGACCATTTATTCCTATCCTTCGTTTCCTATCTTTTAACCAGTTACGGATTCATGAGAGGACCCTCACTCTTAACCAATGATAGCTTACCTTGCTTAAAAGTCTTTGGTGAGTGACCTTGTCAAAAGCCTTCTGAAAATCTAAGTACACTATATCCACTGGATCACCCTCTACATTTCAACACTCTGGGCATGATTCTGAAACATGGCTACTAAGGCCCCAGTTCTATGAGCTCCACCTGCGAGGACTGCAGTGCCTGCATTGAGCTCACTGCAGGATCTGGCCCTAAGCTTCCAGGTGTGAAAACGTGGAAATTGAATTTTTGGTGAAAAATTAGAGACTGTGTTGAGGCCTATTTAAAAATTAAGACATATGGATCATTCTTAACTACTTCAGTCCATGATTAGGGAGCAGTAAATTCACATTCAGAAATAAAACAGATTTACTTGCTGTATGTTTTACAAATATTTTCACGCTACTGCAAATTTAAATTTTTACCTTTAGCCAGCATGCCAGTCTTTTCATCCTAAAACAATTGAAACAGTGAAGGATAGTTACTTTGTGAATTTGAAAAAACAAAATAAGTTTATATTTAAAGAGATTAAAAGTTTGCTTTAGTTCATGTGCAGTTCAATATTTATAGTATGAGTTTAAGCTGTGCAACTGCTTGGAGCACTATGAAGTTATGATACCAATAGATGAACTGGGACCATACATCTTCCCCATTCTTTTACTCTGCTTCCCCCTTAAGGGTGAGGTGGAACTAGATGCTAAAAATTACATTAGCAAAATGCTGTTATTGCAAATTACAACACAAGAAAATCAGAAAATACCATGTTAGTGTCCTTATTACAGCATTCATTTTTCATTTCCTAACTGCTTTGCCTTCAAGTTTGAAGCCTTAAAGTGATATGAACAGGGGCGGAGGTGCTGTTTGTTTGTGGTTTTGCATTTATTAGCACTAGCATTTCAACTAATACTTGTTTTCAAAACAAGCTACAAAAATTTGAGGGTCATCAATTGGAGATTAATGTGAGCTGTTCTAGACAACAAAATATAACGTAGATAAGCTGTAATCACATACATGGTACGCCCTACTAAATAAAGTTTACCTCGACTATGTTGCATTGAATTTTTAAAAGAACTTTGCTCAGAAATAAGAATCATTTTATGGACCAGTGTTTTGTTTTTCAGTCTTAAGGAACCAGAAGTATCTGAAAATACGTTTATCGTATTTTCTATAGATGTGGTACAGTACATGGATACAACACAAAATATCCTTACAAAAGACTTATTGTCTTTAATTTTGCATTGAAGACTTACCTCTTGGTCTCATTGTTTTGCTTACATAAAACACACTGGCCCCAATTCTTAGACCCAAAGGGTAGGAAAATGAGACTTTAAACCACATTTTTGGCCCCTGGATTTTGAGGGTGATCCTGAAATGGTTTGGCCTCTGGTGAAAGTTAGAGCATTCTCAGAACTGATCTAACCTATGCCAAGTGATCCCAAAAAAGCTGTTGCAGCACTCAGAAATAGCCAGAGCATACAGCCACTCTGGCCTGCCTTCTATGCCAAAGGCAGCTGGGAGCAGGTATAGAGCTACTGCACTTTCTCCATGCCACTCCGGCATTCCCCTATAGTGACAGAATTCCAGGTGGCTAGATCCACTGGGTTCATGATTGATGATACAGATAGTCCTGACCACCCCTTTACAAGTCATCCAGCAGATCACTAGCCAACAGATGTATGCACTGTTTGGGAGAAGGGGTGGAAAGGAAAAGTTTGATTCCCCTTTTCATTCTAAAGTTCTATGGGTCAGAGGCTTTCCTTTTCCCGAAGAGCTCAATAGCTTTTTCACCCCCGACTCCCTGCCCCAGGCCTCCCCACAAAAAAAGAGAGAAAAGCTCCCTGTCATTCTGAAGCGCCGTGCAGTGCTTTTAAGTACTGCACTTACCATCTGTGAACGTTAACTCAAAATGCAAATAAGCAAGTACCGTAGATATGTCAAGATCAAACCACCAGGAACAGTACATTCTTCATGGAAAAATACCACACCAAATACCTCTATTCTTCCTTGTATGTAATGCAAGTCCATTAAAAAAAAAAAAACTATAGCTACTTGTGTTCTTTTACATATATATTTGTGTACTTGTAGATCTCTATAAACTCAAAAAAGTAGTTTAAAAGCTCAGACAATTAGTTTAAAATAATAGATTTTTAAGAAGTGTTTTAAAACTGGCAGTTTGGTCTTTGTCAGAATTATGATGATCTTTAAAGCAGATACTCATAGCAGAAAATGTCTCATACCACAAAATTCAACAATTTAAATATTTAAATATTATACCTGTCCTTGAATTTTTAAATCAGCTTCTGATCTGACAGTTTGCTCAACTTCATTATCTTCATTTTTAGAAGGATAATTAGATTCGGTCTCATCTTCAAAATCTTCACTATAATTGCCTGAAGTAAAATTAAGCAGGGAATAAAGATGATTTTTTTTTTTTTTTTAAGGATACAGGCAGTGTCAGGAAAATACTTTGCTAACAACAAATAATGTGTTGCTCACAGAGCTTATTTTGTAACAAAAGTTAGCATGAAGAATAAGCCAGGTATAGTCCCTCCAAATTCAAATGAGTATATAGTATAATTGCTACAAACAGGATTTTTTACCGTTCCCAATGATATTTTTGTTTGACATTTGATGATTCAAAATGTATACTTTAGTTTCTGATTATGTAGTACAATTGTTACTATACGAGTTTCACTATAAGAAATTATAAGACTATAATTATAGTCTATATATACACACTACAATAACTACATAGAAACTAAACTGTTACTGTAAGAATTTGTATTCTTTTATCTTTGTAAAACTACAAATTTGTTTTAACATTTCTATTATAACCCTTGAGCTGACAGTGCACCCATACATTTTAAAGAAAGAATATTTCCTTTAGTTATTTAAGGTTTGCAAATACGCATTTTACTTAAATTTAGTAAGAGTTACGTTTATTAAATTCAAACTTTCCAGAATGGATTTCTGGACAGTTCAGCTAACCAATTAATTTGTTCCGTCTCAAAAAAGGAATTTGCCCTTTTAGTATAATAGATTAAGAGGCTGGGATGGAATGAAATAAACCAAGAAAGAGCTATAAGTAAGGGGAGAGGGAGGAGCAGCAGCACAATGAAAGGGAAAAGTAGAGACGGGCTGAGAGGGGCAGTGTCTCAATTTGGGAAATCTACAATTTATGAATTTGGTGTGCGATTATGAACTCTCTGAATGTGACTTTACCAAGCTGCTAACTTCATTTTGATTGTGCAGCCCTTTTCCTTCTCTTTTGTTCTTTTACTTCCATGTTGGACTGAAATTTCAAGTGGGAGTGATACAGGGCTGACAACAGAGCGTCCTTAAACTGGGATCTGCCTCTAAGCATCCTAGACAATAGGCAAGCTCTTGCCCAGCAGAACTGGTTTGTCAGGGGAGATGTCGCCTGGAAACTAAGCTACCTGGGAGGTTCTGATCACCTGAGGAGGCTGATCTAGGAATCACCTGACAGAGGTCTTGTAAAGTTATAAAAAGGCAGATCCCAAGCCCTTATTAGTACAGTTAACAAGAAAATCACCTTGACTTTCAAATAAAAACAGGTTGCATGCATTGGGACGAATATTGATGTGAAAAAAATCCAGATGAAAGAACACCTGGCTCCCATAATACCCCCACTACCCTTTCAGTGATGTTGCTATACTATCTTGTCTATCTGGAATATGCAAAAGAAGAGGAGCCTCAAATTTTCTGGCTCACTTTCTCAAAGAAATATGGAGTAGGGGACAAACAAAAGAGTTTTAAATTGTATTTTTTCCTTTCCAGGTCTTCAAAGCATGGTCCATTGGAATTGTGGAGATCCTGCTCTACTCTGATATTCCAACATGCATTTTTCTGATGACTTCAGTAGCTTCTATCATTAGCACTTCTATAATTAGAACTTCACCTTTTGTTAATTATTCAGCAGTTTTATAAAATTTTCTCTATTCTTAGTTTACACTGTTGGGTATAAAATAATGCCCAAAAGACGACACTCCACAAATTAAACAAGAAATTTTACACGCATTATTTGTGAAGATAAGACTATTACCACATTTCTCTCTGTGTTTAGATTCATCTTCCACTTGTTCTACATTTTGTTCATTGCTGGGGGCGGAAAAAAAAATGTTACTGTCTCCCTTGTCATTTATGAGCACCAGTTTAGATTTTTTTTTTAAATCTGTTCTTCATAAAAGCTTCCTGCCTCATACTGGTAATTGTAATAATATGTGCACATTTTTTGAACTTATCATTGATATTCTATTTTATATTCTACTGGTGTAAGTGTTGTTATAGCTGTCCACACAGCTAGAACTCTCATCCCCAAACCTCTTCCCCCTTGTAACTGCAACAGCCTCCTCTCTGGCCTCCTTCACACCCACATAGCCCCCTCAAAACAAACATGCCTATCATCATCATTTTTGCTTCTTGTTCCAACTTTGCCATGCACTCCACCCTTTGAGTTCCTCTCTTGGCTCTCCCTTTTCTACTCCAAAGTCAGGCTGTTGTCTTCACTTTTAAAGCTTTTCAGAACTCTCCCTCTCCCTCCTTATCTGCTCTAATATCTTAAGAAATTTCTTTTCCAATCTCTAAGTACACGCAAGTAGGCCAGCCTTAACTGCCTGTTTGTCTTCTCCCACAGCTTTCACACAGCCTCTTACACATGGAATGACTTCCCTGGTCTAGTCTATAAAGTCACTACTTCAAATCCCTCCCCAAGCCTCACTTCTAATGTCATTTCTATAGGAATATGTCAAAAGAAAATGGCTAAGTGGAAGGTTAGTATGGATTACCAATATCTTTATTTACATGTTATAGTTAAGAAAAAAAAATTAAATATCTTGTAACTATCAAGTTGTGCACAGGTCTGTATAACCATGCGCACTATCACTATGACTCTCATCCTCCCTCCCCTCATTCTCTCCTTTCGCTAATCTCATTTGTGTCTGCCCTAGGTTGCACTTTGAGCCAAGTGTGCGATTCCCATCTTGAGGAGACAAGCTCTTATCGGACTAGGACACTAAATGATGAGCATGATGGCAGCAGCATGACGGCAACATCCTGATTCCATACACATCTGAGACCATAGCATGTAGTTGGATGACTAGCCCCACCCACCAGTCAAGCAGCCATTACCACACTTTTTACCATGCTAGCTTGATCGCAGCTAGCAAATGTCTCCTCGAGCTGGGAATCACAACCTCAGCTTTAAGAGCAGACATACCCTTCAGTTATAAAGTTTCCGAGTAACAACCACATTGTTTTGTATGCTCATACAGTACCTAGTACAATGATGCCTGATTGTGATTTGGGCTTCTGAGCTCCATCATAATATATATATTTATTAAAAATAATGGAGTAATTTCAGTGTAGAGTCCCCACACATTACCAGGCAAATGCTGTTAGTAATATAGAATCATTTGAGTCCAGCTCTTTGTTTAATCTTGAATAATCCATGGTAGATGAAGCTCCTTTTTCAAGTTTAGCAAAGAATCTCTCTTTTTCTTCTTGTTCTTCCAAAGTATCCAATCCAGCTCCCAAAATACTTTGATTAGGTCCAGAAGCCACAACTGAATCTAAATTTAAAAACATATCACAATCTAATTACAATAATACAATCTCAGTCCATGGAATAATCACAGAAGTTTAATTATAATAAAAGACAGCCACATGGTATTAAAGAAATACTAAATAGTGTACAGGATCCTGCAACTGATTCCATGCAGATGGACCCCATGCAGAATTACTTGCAGGATCAGGGCCGAGAACAATGTTTTAAGGTAACAGTTTCACCAATTCTCACCACTTATTGTGTTTATTTTTAGAAAAATATATTCTTCATTTGTAATAACTTGACCAGCAATTTGCTAATAATCTGATTAAATGGTTCCTCTCTCTGTTATTTCTTACCATCAGGTTCCAGGCTATCTCTACTTAAGGATATAGAAATGCCATCACTTTTTTGGAGCTGCATTTTTCCTGTGTGAGCCTCCTCATCCACCTCTACAATAGGGTGGGAATCCTTTTGAGACTTGAGAAAGCTTCCATTTGTCCATAGCATTCCTAAAAAAGACAGTTTTGTACACAACAGAGATTAATTACAAATGACAATTTGTACTGCATGGTTAAGTCTTGCAGTTGCCTTTTTAGAATGAGTGAAGTTTATATACTTTATCACAGTAGCAAAGATATTAAACTTGTTTGCATCCCTTAGCTCCGATTAAGTTCTGTGACTCAGCCCTTTGCATGTCTTGTTTAGCTTAGCTACTCTCTGCTTTACAATTTTTTTATTTTCACAGTCACGTTTTTAACACCAGCCTAAGATTCTGGTGAGGCGAGCATCGTATGTTATGAAATACATAGAGCCTATTTTGTAACCTCTTCACAAAAGCATTCATGGAAGCCAATTATATCCAGAAGTGTTATAAAGAGATTAATATTTAGTGGTAAACATAGTTGGCAGCCCAGAGAAAATGTAGCTTTGTATTTGTTTTCTTTTATATATATTTAAATAGCACCCATTGCTTCAGCAGCAACTTACAATATTTAAAAAAACAAATTTAATTTAATTAAAAAACTACAATAAAAGAACATTCAGGTTGCATGTAAGTATTCAAAAGTCAGGAAAGAAGAAAGTTAAGGATGAACCTGCGCATTGTATGTATTACAATAGCCTTTAATTAAATGATCACATACTAATTTTCGAATAATATAGCATATCATACTTCCCCTTCCACACATGTTTGTATCTTAAAATATTTCTTTGTTGTATGTTTGCATTAATGTCATTGTCCCAGCAGTCCAGTATGTTTGACAGATTTTTTATAGGAATTCTCTTCTCTCTAAGCCACTTATTCTCATACATTTTTCCTTTGGAGATAAATACAGCTCTGACTAATAACTTATTGCTAGGGTTGCCAACTGTCTAATAGCACAAACCCAAAGACTCCTGCCTCACCCCCTCCCCAAGGCCCTGCCCCACCCTTTCTCTGAGGCCCCGCCCCCGCTCACTTCAGCCCCCCCCCCCTCCGTTGCTTGCTCTCCCACACCCTCACTTACTTTCACCAGGCTGATACAGGGGATTGTGGTGTGGGTTCTGGGCTGGGGCTGAGGGGTTCGGAGTGTGGTAGGGTGCTCCAGGATCAGCCTAAGGCAGGGGTGCAGGCTCTGGGAGGGAGCTTGGGTGTGGGAGGGGGATCAGGGATGGGGCAGGGGGGTGGGGTTCGGGAGCAGGTTCGGGGTGCAGGCTCCAGCCGAGCAGGGCTTATCTTGGGTTGCTCCTGGAAGCAGCAGCAGCTCCTAGGTTCAGGAGTGGCCAGGCCACTGTGCATGCTGTCCCCGCCTGCAGGCACCGCCCCCACAGTTCCCATTGACCATGGTTCCCGTTCCCGGCCAATGGGAGCTGTGGAGTCAATGCTTGGGGCAGGGGCATGGTGCAGCAACTTCTGGCCACGCCTCCACCTAGGAGCCGCTGCTGGACATGCCAGCTGCTTCCAGGAGCGGCGTGGAGCCAGGGCAGGTAGGGAGCCTGCCTTAGCCCCACTGTGCCGTGGGACTTTTATCAGCCTAAAATCTCCCAGATTGGCTTCAGTATCCTCTGAGAGATTGAGCCTGATTCCAGGAGACTCCCAGCCAAATCGGGAGGGTTGGCAACCCTACTTATTGCTGTGTCTAACAAGCTGTTTCTCAACAAAGTACACTTTTAGGCCCAGATTCTTTGCTGTGGATAGCTACACTAATTCTCTACCCAGCCAGGCTGCAAACACAGCTTTCTGAGCTGTGCCAGCTGGGAACAGCTTACCAGCTTGGAATAGCCAGACTACAGAGTGCTCTAACCAAATTTCTCCTTGCCCTTACCATATTCCTCTTTACCTCCAATGCACTCTGACAGGGACTGTGGAAGAAAGTGGTGTAAAAACTGGCTACACCCACTCTACCCTCTTCAAAAATTCCCCCCAGTGGAGGAAACCTCAAAAGCAGAGATAGGGCCAGTTTCCATCTCCTTGGTACTGAGAGAAAAGTCAGGGAAGAGAATATGGCCCTATAAACTTGTATCACCTGTGTACATATTTCATTATTTCTGTTTTACCATGTCTCTCTTGTAAAAGTGAAACTAATTTGTTTTTTCCAGTGACTTATCCTCAAACTGTCTTAATACATTCTAAATATTAGATGTACTCTCTTTACATTGTTAAACTTCCTAAAAAAACTAACTAAAAATATACGGCCTCATTCCAAACCCACTGAAGTCAACTGGAATCTTTCCATTAATGTCAATGGATTTAAGCGTACAGATTCCCCCGCATCGCCAACTGATTTGAAAGTCATCTGTCTATTTCAAAGTGGACATGTACAGACAAAACAACACATTTCCAGATGCTGGATATTTAACTGTATTAAACAGCAATAGTATATTTACAGTGAAATGTTTTTATAACACAGTCAATACGGACATCCTTTTTAAAAGTAGAAGTCCTTACCTTGCATTCGGATATGTAAGGGTACATCATCTCTGCATCTGCAAAGAATCCCACTGAAGTGGATGCGGTCCACCTGCACTGATTTGATTGCATGACTGAAGCCTAATTTTGTAATAACATTTTAAGTACCTATACTAGTCCATGATGCTCTTCACTATTATATATTTGTATTACAGTAGCAGAAGAGGAAAGGGCTTCCTAAAAATACTTTGGAAAGTTTTCCAGAGCAGTATGGAAATATTCTTGGGACAAGTCAGTTCACAGCAAAGTTAAAATTAATTATGTATGCAAACAAGACCAGATTTTCACAAGTGCTTAGCATGCAGCAGCTCTCATTGAGAGCAATATAGCTCAACTCTTGAAAATCTGACCACTTATTTAGGTGCCCTAAATGGGAGCTGTGGGATGCTGAACATTTCCTGCTGGTTATAACACACTTTGCCACCTGCAAATGGGAAGTCTGGGCAAATAGTCCTATTTTCCAGATGATGTAAATGAAACACAGAGCAGTTAAGTGATGGAGCAAGTAAATGTCAGGGCAAGTACTAGAACTAAAGTCTTTTCTATCTGAGGTCAATGCCTAACTAGGCCACAGTGGCTCCTATTTACACAGCCCCTGAATCTTAATAGCCATATTTTTCAGATAAGGTAAAGACACAATTTGCTCCCATATGGAATTTTTTCCATCTATAATTCTCAGTGCTGTTCAAAAGGGTAGGTATGAATATCTTGATTTCTGGAGCAATTTGTCTAAAAGGGACTGTAATCCAGTTGACAAGATATGGATCTACAACAACAGAATTCAGGGATCTGATCCCGGTTTTGCCACAAACTTCCTATGTGACCTTAGACAAGTCATTTAATCACTCTGTGCCTCAACTACTCCATCTGGAAAATGGGAGTATATATTACCATCTTATAGAGCAGAAATGGTGAGGCCTCACTAAATAAGTATTACCAAGTCAGATGGAAGGATGTTGACAGATAACTCAACTCCTAGCCTCATACACATTCCTTTAGACCATGGGGGATTCTGCTGCTGGTACTAGAGAAGGACCCTATTTACCAGATCTTGGGTTTCCCACAATGTTCAGAGTACATCCAGGCCAGCCTGGACTCACCCTGTGAGCAAAGATCCTGCATTAAAGCATGTGAGTGGTCCCAGTGATTTCAATGGGACTTGTTTAAGTGCTTTGCTGGACCAGGACCTAAGGAACTTGTTATCTGTTTGTTGTTGAACTGAGCTATTCAAGCAACTGCAGTTCAGTTCTAGGTGATCACTTAGGCCCTGATCTTGCCACTGCCAACTCTTGCAAATATTCTGCAAAACTCACAATATTTGGCATTTTTCTTAAACCCCCAGCACCTGGAGTCATGTAATTACATGAAACTACACGATTTCATTTAAAAATAATGTTTCTATCCATCATGGTTGCAGAGAAAAAACTGAATACATGAACCCTAAAGGCTTAAAATCAAGGAGAAAAATAGAAGACCCCATAATTTATTATTTTTTAAAATCTCATGATTTGGAGGCGGGGGTTTGACACAAGATTTGTGAATGCATTGAGAGCCACAGGGAACCCCCATTGAAATGGGGGCCTGCCTACTTGATTCTCAGTGCAGGACAGGAATTTAATAAACTAAAACAACCAATAAGAAAAGAGGATTTCACATGCTCTGTATGTAATTTTCAGAGCCTCATAACATGGCCAAATCAAGATCAATTTCCTTTGGAACAATGCAATGTTCTCAACAAGGGCTATTTTCATGCTGAATTACAGCTTTTAAAAACATCACCTGTTTTTGGCAGTAGGCCATATCCAAAAAAGGTTGCATTATTTTATTTTAATTTTATTTTATAACTGGACAAGAATTTTTCAACAAACAAATGATTTTTGATATTTTTTTAAAGTCACCTACGGGATAGGAACTAGAGTAAGTATGTTACCCTTACAACTGTCTGGAATGTCAGAAGCGGCATTTCCCTCTTCATCTTTCTTGGCCTTATTAAATTTTTCCAGTATACTGTATTTAGCCAATGTCTTGTTGCAAGATGCACTGGAAAAAGATTTTGCAGAAACAACTAAGCTCACACACAACATTCATGAATATTTAGGTATAATAGGGAGTAAAGAGAAAAATAAGTCATGAGAATTTAAGTTACAACACTGAAAAAAAAAACCCCGGATTATTTCTTGCAGGTTGAACTATATCAATTTTATAGCGGCTACCAAAAATATAAAGTTACAGTACAGCAGCTGCAGTAATTGTTGCTTGTGGAGATTTATAAATATACTATTTTCTCTTTTTAATGGATTTAGCTGTTACTTACAATGTGTCTTATCTTATACAAAAGTTTTATTCTAGCATGAATGGAAGGGGATGTCAGACTGTCTGAAGATAAATACTAATGTAGCTATGCCAATGATAAAGCAAGTTTTGTAATACCAGTTTTCAAAGAAAGCATCTGGATCTGTTGAAGCAACATAACAGTGAAAAGCAGTGATAAAAAGGTGGTAATAGCCTTGATATTTCAATATCTTAATTACAAGAGTTGCACATCTACAACTCACCTAAAATCTCATAGGAATTTATTTAAAGCCCAGTGAAGACAATGGGAGACTTTCTGTTAACTTTAATGGGCCTTGGTTCTGGTCAAAGTGAATCAGTAGCAACACTGGAAATTGAACCAGACCTTGATTCCCAGGCTAAAAGAGATGACAGTATCCCTTTCATTATATCAACTCAGAAACGAGACATCCCTTTACAACTTCCTTTTCTTTTATTATTAAAAATAGAAAAAAAACCACCTCATTTCCCATGCCCCCAAATGTTGCCACTGTAACTTGAGAAATTTCTTCAGTTTTTAGTGCTTTCATCTCCCAGACTGAGATGCTTTACAGTTCATCAGACGAGCATGAGGTTGATCAAACACAGAACAGCACATTCATTTACAAAGCTAGACATGTAATAGAAGGGAGATTTCCTGTAGAACTGAGGAGCCATCAAACATTACTCAGAGGACCACGCAACAAACATTTCACTTATTGTGGACTCCTAAACTATTGACAATATGTGAAATGGTTTGATTTTGACATCAAAACATACTTAGGACTCATCTACACTTTAAAAAGTTTTACTGATATAACTGTTAGTTATGGTTTGTGATTTTTCCCCACATAGCTATAGCAACACAACCTCTACTGTGGATGCAGTTATGCCAGCATAAAGGTTAAATGACACAGTTATTGCTCTTCCCATACAAGACTAGCTATGCTGGTATAAAGCACCTTTTTTTTGGCTAGGATAACTGTGTCTACACTAATGGGCTCTACTGCTTTAACTGTCATTATTGTCAAACCAGTATATCTTTCTAGTGTAGACAAGGACTTAGCCTATTACTTGCCAATTACTCACTGCCATTATTATTTACACACAAATGCCATGGCCCAGCCATCATTAGTTGCAGCTATGAGAGCAACAAATCTTCTTGGGACTCCTCTTATGTTGCACCATGCATAGGTCTGTGCCTAAAGATATAATCTATACCTTAGAAATAAACTGCTTGATTCTTCTACAGTTGTCTGTTACAGCAGTTTTATGCTGGTGCAACTGCAATGGCACGATTCACGGGATAACTTACTACTCAACATGAGTAAGGGGGACAGAAGCAGACCCATAAAAATCTGCAGAATGTTGGTTGGATTAGAATCTTTGAACTGATGTAAAGGTATTATATTAATTTTACAAATCGCTAGAGAGTGATACGTACACAAGTTCTTCCCATGATTTCTATGCCAGTGGTTTTTCCATATCTGGCCAAACTATTAAATGTATTCTAATGAAAAATGACATTATAATGTTGCAATAGTGTAGTTCAGTAACAAAGTCCACAGTTCCTCTAGTTACTTTTGGCAATGCAAATGACAAAGGGCAGCTTGGTTTCATGAAAACATTGTGATTAACTGGAAAACTAAGGGAAGGAATTTCTATAGCAAATACAAAAGTAGCACCAAACTGACGTCAACAAATATTAGAAAACTTGATTACATCAAGTACCAGATTGGAAAATTGAATGAGGCATCTTCTGTTCATTATCTCCAGCTATTTCAGCATTATTTTCTATTACTTTCTTCTCTTTCTCCAGTTTGACAAATCTTATCTGAGGATCTTGAGAAACAAGACAGACAGCAAGAATAGACATGCAAGCTGGACACAGACTAGACAAGAATTCTTATCATGCTGTCAAGGTTCCTCCCCCACTCTGAACTCTAGGGTACAGATGTGGGGACCTGCATGAAAACCTCCTAAGCTTACTTTTACCAGCTTAGGTTAAAACTTCCCCAAGGTACAAATTAATTTTATCTTTTGTCCTTGGAATATCCACTGCCACCACCAAACTCTAACTGGGTTTACTGGGAAACGTAGTTTGGACACGTCTTTCCCCCCCAAATCCTCCCAACCCTTGCACCCCACTTCCTGGGAAAGGTTTGGTAAAAATCCTCACCAATTTGCATAGGTGACCACAGACCCAATCCCTTGGATCTGAGAACCATGAAAAAGCATTCAGTTTTCTTACAAGACGACTTTTAATAGAAATAGAAGTAAATAGAGGTAAAGGAATCACCCCTGTAAAATCAGGATGGTAGACACCTTACAGGGTAATTAGATTCAAAACAGAGAATCCCTCTAGGCAAAACCTTAAGTTACAAAAAAGAGACACAGACAGAAATAGTCATTCTATTCAGCACAATTCTTTTCTCAGCCATTTAAAGAAATCATAATCTAACGCATACCTAGCTAGATTACTTACTAAAAGTTCTAAGACTCCATTCCTGCTCTATCCCCAGCAAAAGCAGCATACAGACAGACACACAGACCCTTTGTTTTTCTCCCTCCTCCCAGCTTTTGAAAGTATCTTGTCTCCTCATTGGTCATTTTGGTCAGGTGCCAGCGAGGTTACCTTTAGCTTTACCTTTCACCCTTTACAGGTGAGAGGATTTTTCCTCTGGCCAGGCGGGATTTTAAAGGGGTTTATCCTTCCCTTTATATTTATGACACATGCTCTTTGTTTTATCACTAATATGGTGAAAAGAACTAGAAGCTGTGATTAACGAGGATCAAATGCATCCAAGAGGAGGGAAAAACAGCCCATAGGAATAAAGGCAGTTTCTTAATCTACCAAACATGAAAGTCAACAGCTGGAAACATACTCCACAAATCAATTCAACCTTAGTATAAAGCCAAAGGAAGATGAGATCAAATATAAAATATACAGACACTACGAGTTTTATTTCCATTATTTTCTTCTCAGCCAACTGAACAGCAGTCAGTAGAAACCACTGTATCTTTTAGCTTATTAATTAATATAGAAAACCAATTGAATTGCTTATTATTCGATGAAACTCAATGTCAGGGCCTTTCCATGATGAGAGGGCTAGGAAAAGATAATCAGACTAGAGATTTACACTGCATGATAGATGACAGAAAAACTAACACTCCTACAGATTTGCATAGGAGTTTGTTTGCTTCACATTGACAAAATACTTTTGACAATCACGTTTGAATGACATAATGCAATTAGCAGAGTGCCTAAAGCACTATAAGCTTAATGCTGCAGATCTCATGCAGGTACCTCCTATAGACTTTAACAAGAGTGCTGTCTGCAAACGAACAGCAAGACCAAGCCTAAGGGAACACAGAGCTCTGCAGAATTTCATGGAACATTAAGTTTAGACCTCACAAGTTAAATTCAAAGTTAATTCCCACATTTGTTACCTTTGAAGCAATATCATTTATTTTTCAGCAGTGCTAACCGTTACTTTGTTCCTTATGCTGCACGTTAATAAGCGTACATCTGACTTGCAAAACAATATAAGATAAGAAACTAGATCACTCGTTCAATTTATCCGTTGCAGCAATTTAGTACTGCAGCATTGTTCAGCCACTGCTCAGTTGCACAATATGACAACGTACTGGAGAATCTATTTGAGAATATAGGCCTGGATCCTTGGATCTTGCTGAACTACACTTGACAAAGGACCCAAGAATGGGGAGGCAAGACAGGTGGCTGTCGGTCACCTCTTTGCTCCAGGATTCCCACAGATAATGGGGCCAGTTCAGCCTCCAGTGCAAACTAGAGCACCCTCAGCCTTTAACTTCTGCTGTCTTATAGCGCCTATTGCTCTAAACATGGCCCTGTGCTCAGAAAGGGATCACAGAGACACAGATGCACTGCTTTACGCCATCCAGAAATTTCCCTATGCCAGGGTAATCCCCAGCTGCCCAGTTACAGCAGCTTTATGACCTCTTCACAATGCAGGATTAGAACAAGGGGGCCAAAGTGTGAGCCAGAATCCAGCACACTATGTATGGAAGATTCTGTATTGGCAAAATTGGCCTAGATTACCTACTATTTTCCAGCTTTTAAGTGACGTTCTACTCTTAAAATTGACCCTAAAATTGTTTGGTGGGTCTCCAGGTTTATTGTATCAAATCTGCTCAGTTTATAAAGATTTTTTTCTTAACTGCCTATCCTGCAGCCTGGGCTTTAAGATTGCATCTACTCTAGACAACTGAACTGTTCTTAGCTGAACCAGTGTGATAGAATTGGTTTAAGCAGAAATGGCTCAGAACGTCCATACTAACTGCTGACTTGTGCTGTTCTACATCATTTGGTTGCACTGTTCTCCGAGTACCTATCCCACAGTTCCCCATACAGCTCCCAGTAGTGGCTTCAGAAAAATTTCAAAAGGCTTTGTGGGTTACCTCAAGGACCCCAAAAGGAAATGTAAGAGAAGAGGTCAAACTTTCCATAATCCCTTGAGAAATTACCTTAAATCCCTGGAGCTAATACCCTTTCAAAGCCATTTTTGCAAAAGGAGTGGCCAGGTGGAATGCTCAGCTTGCACTCCTTGCTCAGCAAGAAAGTTCTCTCTCAGAGCTTTTGAAAAGCTATTGGGAAACATCTGAGATAGGAGTTTTCCAGTAGAACCTGTGAAAAGTCAGAGACCAAGATGAGCAACTCATGGAGCTCATCAGACAACAGTCAGACACTTGCTGAGTTCTGCATGTTGTATTTGTGGATTAAGTAAATATGTAGTATTTGGGTCTGGACTATGACCACAGATCAATGGGATAGAGTCATTCTTAAATCCTGAGATGATCAGTGGCGTTTACGTAACTTCCAGGGGATACTTCCGGAACTTTCTGCTGAGCTCACCCTTATATTTCTGCAATGGATCATGAAAATAAGAGACACCATTCACTGTGAAAAAGCGACTGGCAATCACCCTGTGAAAGCCGACTCCCGAGATAGTTAGAGGTCACTGGGAAACCAACCTGAGTCAGGTGGTTCCCCAGTGGAGGTTTGCAACCAATATATATTTTCTTGTAGGAGGATGCGATCAAGGTAGTTACTGCACAAGAGATCATGCGACCCACCAAGTCCATAGGTTTTACCAATACACTACAGGTCTGTGAAAAACCTCCATCTGATTGAGGATGGGAGAATGGTAGCATGTTTTTGCTTTTGTTGTGAATTTTCTCCTGCACTTTCCCCACCCCACCATATGAATAGCTGCAAGTATAATTATCATGAATACAGATCTCTTATTGTTTCAAAATTGTTTATGTTTTTCCCTCTCTCCATTTTTTAAAATGGAGATCTACAGATACGGAGTAAGAAATTATGCTTTACTATTGACATTTTGTGACCCCTATTAATATTTGTACACTATATTTTCTAATAAATTATCTTTTTGTGATTCAGAATTTATTCATCTGATATAAGGGTATCTCAATATTTTATGAACTTTAGTTAACCATAAAAGTAAACACAGTATAATACTCATAGCTTACTAGCTTGAATTTTCTTTCCAATGAAGATTTGAATCAAAAAATGTTTAATGAATTCATTTAATTTTGTATTCTGCAAACATTACTTGTTATCACTGTGATACAATAACTACATTCACATTACCAGTTTTCCTCAGGATGCAAAAAAAATATGAAAAAAAGAAAAAGATCCTGCTGACACACTGTGGCAAAAAGAACTGAAGTTATATAGAAATGCACAGTATTTACCACCATCATCAGAATCATCCTCTGAGATCCACCATGGCACAGGATTTTTCTTCTTCAATTCCTTTTTCCTGGGCTGTCCCAGTGTCTCAAGAACGGTGGATTTTTCCTTTGAATTTCCAAATGAATCATCTGAAAGAGACTGAATCAGAAGTCCACAAAATTAAAAATAGTTCTGTAAGGAACCATTAGAATCACAGAAATGTAGGACTAGATGGGATCTCGAGATATCATCTAGTCCAGCCTCTTGTGCTGAGGCAGGACCCTGTGTACCTAGACCATCCCCCTGACAGGTGTCTGTCTAACCTGTTCTTAAAATCCTCCAATGATGGGGATAGTTTAGCTTAATTATCCTCATAGGTATGAGGAAAAACTTTCTAACCTAAATCTCCCTTGCTATAGATTAAACCCATTACTTCTTGTCCTACCTTCAGTGGACACAGAACAACTGATCACTGTGCTCTATAAAACAGCCCTTAACATATCTGAAGACTGTTATCAGATCATCCCCTCAGTCTTCTTTTCTCAAGACTAAACATACCCAGTTTTTTTTTAAATCTTTCCTTACAGGTCACAGGTTTTCTAAACCTTTTATCATTTTTTATGCTCTCCTCTGGATTCTCTCCCATTCGCCAAATCTTTCTTAAAGTTTGGCACCCAAAACTGGACATAGTACTGCTGCTGAGGTCTCACCATTCTGAGAATAGAGCAGGATAATTACCCTCCTGTGTTTTACACACAATACTCCCATTAATACACCCCAGAATTATATTAGCCCTTTCCACAACTGCATCACACTACTGACTCATTCAATTTTTGATCCACTATAACCCCCAGATGCTTCAGTAGTATTGCAACCTAGCCAGTTATTCCCCATTTTGTAGTTGTGCATTTGATTTTTTTTTTCTTCCGAAGTGGAGTTCTTTGCACTTCCCTCTATTGAATTCCATTTTGTTGAATTCAGACCAATTCTTCAGTTTGTCACAGTCATTTTGAATTCTAATTCTGTCCTCCAAAGTGCTAGAAACCCCCATCCCCAGCTTGGGGTCATATGCAATTTTATGAGCGCACTCTCCATTCCATTATCCAAGTCATTCACGAAAATACTGAATAGTACTGGACCCTGGACAGAGCTCTGCCAGGCCACATTAGATACATGCCCAGTCCCTCTCTGTTTGACAGCAAACCATTGATAACTACTCTGAATACAGTCTTTCAACCATTTGTGCACCTACCTTATAGTAATTTCATCCAGACCATATTTTCCCAGTTTCCTTAATAAGAATGTTATGTGGGACTATGTCAAAAGCCTTTTTAAAAATTAATATATATCATGTCTATACCCTCCTCCCTATTCACTAGGCCAGTAACTCTGTCAAAGAAAGAAATTAGGTTGTTTTGGCATGATTTGTGTTTGACAAATCCATGATGGCTGTTACTTATAACTTTACTCTCCTCTGGGTACTTACATATTTAGTTACTTTAACATTTTTTCTGGATTTAGATTATATTTTTAATTGAGGATCAGACTATTATAAAAAGGGCACAATGAAAACATTTCCATTGTGTTTTCAACATGACTGAAAATTAATCCATGATCTTTTGGTAGAGTTGTTCAGGAGCCTCCCTTGATTCCACACAGTCCACCCTTTTTGGCTTTTCATATTAGTAGCATAAAGTTGTACAAGAAAACAATAACTATACTAGGATATGGAGTAATACTGTGTACTATATTTCTAGCACTGATGTTTAATTGACAACAGTTGGTTCTGGAAAAATTATCTGATCAGCAACATACATTTTCAATTTAATAATGTAATCAGATTTTTATTTTAGTGACAGTGTAAGAACCTATGTATAATAATTCTTTTAAATAAAAAACTTGGGCCAAATTCTTATCACGTCCCTCCAGAGGACAGAAGATGATGTATAGTTTGGCCTGACTTTGTACCCTGAGCAGCATTGTTAAAGTCCCAAAGGTAAGTCATTCCCCAGCGCCCCCCCCCCCCCCCGAAATAACCATGAAGCCTTCCTCACTTGTCTGATAATGGGCAGAATTCAGAACTCCACTCTGTGCTTTCCATGCTCTTGGGAATTAAATCAGGTAGACAGTATGCCTGAGCAGTTCCACCCTGACTATCAAGTTTGTGTCAATGCACAACTAACAGTTAGCCATAGGGATTCGGACTGGTAGGTCCAACTCAGAGCCAGTCAGACCACTGGAGCAAAGTTCTAAACTCCTGCTAACTGAGATAAATGGGAAGGAGTGGGGAGAGGAAAGATCCACAGCCAGTCTACCAGGTCACAAGGCTGTGTTGAAGTAGAGACCTGACCCATGCCCACAGAGCCAACTTCTGCTCCTTCTCTCCGACTCCCAGGACAGCTCTGGGGGAGTTATGGCAGAAATAGGGCCACAGTGAACTTTTCAGATGCTGAGTGGGGGAAGAGAAAAGGGGCATGAAGTATAGGAAGCCTCACATATCCCTGTCCCCACCAGAACCTCATTTGCATGAATTTCTCTTATCACTGCCACCCTCAAGTAGTTCACAATACACTTCCAATCAGTAGATTCAGGGCAGTATGGATTTTATGTGCTACTTCATAGTCTCATAAGATGACCTAAGCCAATAATGTTTTTTAAAAAATTCATTAAAATAAACTTAAGCTAAATGCAAAAAAAATGTTAGAGCAATGTTAAGTTTGTACAGTTGTAAGAGTCAGCAAAGAGCAGAAATGCAAGAGGCGGGGGTTCCCCCAGCTGTGGCGGACACTGCTGTATATTCTATTCCTATTTTTCTCTCCTAACTGTGTAGGTTAACACCGCATATTATTGCTTATATTTTTAAATATACCAGGAAGTTAATACCACTATAGAAATCTTAATTTTTATATTTATATTTGCGGTCATTTTAACAGTGCAGTCTTGACTGGAATCAACCAAGTTTTGTGTACTTAATCAGTATGAAGCCAAGGAGCAGTTAGCATTATTATAATTATTACATTTCCCATAAAGGACCACCCATATATTAAGATCTAAATGAGCTGAGAACATCCATAAATCAAACGTGAATGGTCTAAAATGAACAATCCTTTAGCAACTGCTAACAAAAGGAACAGTAACACAAAGAAATATTACAGTGCTCTAACCAATATCTCCAAAATCCACCATCATTTCTGAACAATTTTTTAAAAATTAAGTTTTACAAAAATAAAAGTTTATCATATTTTCAATAGCCTCAGAGAGAGAATCTTTAAGTACTGTACTGAAAGCCCTGCATCACGAATACTAAGCAATTTAATAAAAAATTGTAAATTATAAAGCTAAAAAATGACAGCACATACTATAAACTCTTTTGGCCGAATTGCTCAACAGGACAGAATAAAACACATTTTTAATATATGCCCTTAACAAAGTCAAAATAATTTCCTTATTCTAGTCACAACACAGGTATTATAGTACCACTGTCCCACAAGGACTGTGTGCCTCTCGCTAGCTGGGAGTTATCGACAGGTGCTTGATACAAGTTCTGTTATGACTAACTGTATCCTTTACTCAGCAAGCAGGACATGCATGATGCTGATACTCCTTGGAGTATCATAACTGAAGAAACTGAAACCCCCAGATGTTGTAATTCAGATCTGGAAACTTTCTATGTCCAGTCATCTTGTCAACTGCAAATAGTAAAGTAACACCTGGGATAGAAAACTTTTACACAAAAATTACTACATTTTCCCCAATAACAACATTTGTCTGATCACCAAGACTTACTGAAAATGCTTATTTTTACAAAAAACAACAACAAAAAACAAACAAACCCCACAACCTTTTTTTCTGAACAGTGAATTCTCAATACTAGTTTTGATGGCTAAATAAACTTAATGTTGCCTCTCAAAAATACTGAGAAGATAGATTTCAGAGTAGCAGCCGTGTTAGTCTGTATTCACAAAAAGAAAAGCACCTTAGAGACTAACAAATTTATTTGAACATAAGCTTTCGTGAGCTTTGAGAAGACAGAGTCAGAGTCAATTATTTTACTTCCCACTAAACAATAATGGTACTTATTAATTAGCTAAAAAAAGATTAATTTTAAAAACATGCATAAAGTCAGACCAATTCTTTAGGGACTTGGACACCAATTCTGCATTCATTTAAGCACTTGCTTAACTCACTACCATGAAGCAGTCCATTGTCAATGGGACTACACATGGCAGTAAAATTAAGCAAGTGCAGAAATACCTGCAGGATCAGATCCTTGGCATTTAACACTTCACAGAGCAAGAGCGTTCCAGTCATTTAATGATATACATCAAAGTACCATTTTCTTGACATTTTTACATTAGTTTTTTTTTTTAATTACTTTTCTTAGCACAAGCTTGTATTATACACATCATTTTATACACACAATCTTCTGAAAGGATTAGGATTCCCTCAATATGTAGTGTTAGTCTTTCAAACAGGTTACTCTGCAGGTTCTCCAATTAAGTGAATAATCTCTCTTTTCAGCTGCCCATGATTATCACTGTAGAGCAGCAAAAATCAAGCTATGGCTCTTTAGAGCTCCACTTGCAGATGTCATGAAGCCTTAAGCAAAGCAACTGGAGTACTGAGCATGGGAACACTCTCCATATTGCGTGACACACAGAAATCTCAGAAAGGATCACTGATATAGTTCAAGTCAGTTTTCTCACTGTGCAGGGAGAGGCTTGACAGGAACTAGGGATGTGACGGATGAGGGAAGCATGTTGAGAAGGAAAACTCTGTGGGGGCATGGAAGGAGGCAGGACTTGTATGTGGAGCTCTATCGGGCAACTGAGCCTGTTTATAGGAGGGTATGGGGGTGAAAACAAGTTTCTTTAGTAGGACACGGAGAATGAATAGAACTGTGCAGAGGAACCTGCACGGGGAACTGGACCGTATGGGGCAAGTGACAATATATGCAAAAGAATACATATAAAACCACTGGTAGCAATCCATTTGAATAAATACAATTGATAGAATTTCTTTAAAATTTTGAAAAATCTCCCCAACACACTTCACTGATAGACAGTTAAAACTACTCAAGGGCATGCAACACCATAATAAAAAAGGCAGGAAATCACACACCTAAAAGTGAAAAGAAAAGGAGTACTTGTGGCACCTTAGAGACTAACCAATTTATTTGAGCATGAGCTTTCGTGAGCTGTAGCTCACTTCATCGGATGCATACTGTGGAAACTGCAGAAGACATTATATACACGGAGACCATGAAACAATACCTCCTCCCACCCCACTCTCCTGGTGGTAATAGCTTATCTAAAGTAATCATCAAGTTGGGCCATTTCCAGCACAAATCCAGGTTTTCTCACCCTCCGCCCTCCCCCCCCCACAAACTCACTCTCTTGCTGGTAATAGCCCATCCAAAGTGACCACTCTCTTTAAAATGTGTATGATAATCAAGGTGGGCCATTTCCAGCACAATGGATGGGCTATTACCAGCAGGAGAGTGAGTTTGTGGGGGGGCGGAGGGTGAGAAAACCTGGATTTGTGCTGGAAATGGCCCAACTTGATGATCACTTTAGATAAGCTATTACCAGCAGGACAGTGGGGTGGGAGGAGGTATTGTTTCATGGTCTCCGTGTATATAATGTCTTCTGCAGTTTCCACAGTATGCATCCGATGAAGTGAGCTGTAGCTCACGAAAGCTCATGCCCAAATAAATTTGTTAGTCTCTAAGGTGCCACAAAAACTCCTTTTCTTTTTGTGAATACAGACTAACACGGCTGTTACTCTGACACCTAAAAGTGGCAATTCTTCAACAAAAAAACTTCAAAACCAGACTCCAACGTGAGACTGCAGAACTGGAATTAATTTGCAAACTGGACACCATCAAATTAGGCCTGAATGAAGACCGGGAGTGATTGGGTCATTACAAAACCTAATTTCCCCCATACTAATTTCTCCCTACTGTTTCTCACACCTTCTTGTCAACTGTTTGAAATGGGCCACTCTCATTATCACTACAAAAGTGATTTTTCCTCCTTTGGTATCCTACTGTTATTTGAATTGTCTCATTAGACTGACCTCCCAATTGGTAAGGCAACTCCCATCTTTTCATGTGCTGTGTATTTATACCTGCGACTGCATTTTCCACTCAATGCAGCTGATGAAGTGGGTTCTCGTGCACGAAAGCTTATGCCCAAATAAATTTGTTAGTCTCTAAAGTGCTACAAGGACTCGTTGTTGTTTTTGCTGATACAGCATAAAATAGCTAACACTCAAACAAATTTAGTGCTCACACAACCCTTGCAATTATGATTTTGCCTTCTCCACATTCTTTCACTCAGCATATATGCCTCTGACTCCCAACAAAACAGGCAGTCTTAATTCCAGCCGCAGCCATCAGTTTCTGAAAAAGCAAAACCAAATCACCGCATTTCTTCAGTAAAACACAGAATCGTAGGACTGGGAGGCACTCAAGGCAGGGCTAAGTATTATCTAGACCATCCCTGACAGGTGTTTGTCCAACTTGCTCTTAAAGATCTCTAATGATGGAGATTCCACAACTTCCTTAGACAATTTATTCCAGTGCTTAACCACTCTGACAGGAAGTTTTTCCTAATGTGCAACCTAAACTGCCCTTGCTGTAATTTAAGCCCATGGTTTCTTGTCCTATCCTCAGAGGTTAAGGAGAACAATTTTTCTCCCTCCTCCTTGTAACAATCTTTGATGTACTTGAAAATGGTTATCATATCCTCTCTCAATCTTCTCTTCTCCAGACTAAACCCAATTTTTTCAATCTTTCCTCATGGGTCATGTTTTCCAGTAATTTGTGTTGCTCTTCTCTGAACTTTCTCCAATTTGTCCACATCTTTCCTGAAATGTGGTGCCCAGAACTGGACACAATACTCCAAGCGGAGGCCTAAATAATGTGGAATAGAGTGGAAGAATTACTTCTCGTGTCTTGCTTACAACACTTCTGCTAATACATCCCAGAATGATGTTTGCTTCCCCCCCCATCTCCATAACAGAACACTACTATACTATAAACACTATTAAAAACATCTGTGTAGTAGCTATTTATTCACATTGTTGTCAGAAACAGCAGAATTTGGCCTTGATAGCTGATGGAATACCTTAGGTTAAAAAATGCCATTTTGGTTTCCCAATCTCTCTATTCAATGCTGTTCAATCCCTAGGGCTGTAGGGATTCCCCCTAGCTGCATACTTCAGGCAGGGATAGAAACCAGCCTCTGAAAATCAAAAGCTTCAGAGCAACCAAGAAGAAGGAGCCTCCTGACTAGTGCAACTCTGCCATGTAGTTTAATTACTTACACAAACGTTTAAAATATGAACATATTATATATAATTTAACTTGGTGCCCACTGTCTTACATCACATATGCCCCATGGCTGCACCCCTAGTCTGAAAAGGGCCTAAGTAAGTGTGGCTCACATCATGCTCACAAATTTCAATAAACCACAGAGGGAGTTCCAAAGTCACAATCCCTGAGTCCAGCCAACAGAGCCTAAGAGATCAACTCTAATTGCACCACAGTAGATCTCAATTACCAAAAAGGCAATGGGAAAAATGCAGACAATCTCTAAGGTAACCACATCCAGAACATTCAAGGCCTTAATTAGGTTAAACAAAAGATTAAACTATACTCAGAAACAAACTGGAAGCCATTGGAGAGCAGTAGTATAATGAGCTCACATTCTTTCCTGCTTAAAAGGCAGAAAAAACAATTTTCCATTAGTCAAAGCTCCAAGTGTCCTTCAAGACTGCTCAACACATACAATGGTAGTGAAGTAGAAGAGAAAAATGAATGGAAACTGTAGCAAGGTCTGCATCAAAAAGAAGAGACCACAGTTGCTTGGCTAGCCAAAGAACATTCAGAGCTGCTAACCAGAAGCAGTGATGGATCTAGTAAAATACTGAGAAATTATGAATTGCTTTGACAATAGACAGGCATACCTCAACAAACAGAGCACACAACCCCTGCCAAATCCTCCAGATGTTTCCCCGCTACTAACGAGCATCATTTCCATCTTATCTGGACTGACCCTAAGTCAACTTGTTTTCATTCATATGCTGGGAAAGTAATAGACTACATAATACAGCTCCAGCGAAAGAAATGCAGCGCTGGAGATTTATGGTGTTTTGATTTGTCAGTACCAGAAGTCTGGAAAATCTGGATACTTTTGGCTAGATGTAACCCTTTGCTAAACACTGGGCACCATCAGTGATAAAATCCTTCAGCCTAAAACTTTCAAACCACTACAGTTGGCTCCCCTTTTGTTAGGTTTATTTTATAGCAATGAATTTTATTAGAATTTAGAGCCGCTTTTAAGTGAAATTATATATTTAAAAATAATACAGGAAAAATACTTGATGAAAGTAGTTTTAAATGCAAATTGCAATTTTATACACATATGGAAAAGTTGCTATTGGTCTCATTCCATGTATTTTAAGTCAAGCAGATCAATTTTAAACATCTGCTGCTAGCGCTGAGTCTGGCTCTCAAATTTAATACCTTGAATAATGTAATCACAATTAATCATATCATAAAATCATGTAGCAAATGAGCTTTCTAAGGCCCCAGTCCACCAAAAACATGCACACGGGCTTAAAATTAAGCACAAAAATATCCCATTGACTTCACTGGCACTACTTGCAAGTTTTAAGTTAAGCCGGTCTGTAAGGCTTTGTGCAATCACTACCTAAGAGAATTATTCAATATAATATAGCTGTGTCACGTCTCTCCTGCTCTACCACACCCAATCATCAGTGTTTCCACATTTTAATGGGATAAAAAAGATATGTAATCAATTTAATATTAAAATGGAAACATACCTCCTTCAGAAACTGTTCAAACTGCTCATCTAGTTCTGCTTTTGAAAATCGATGAGCCATAGTCAGCAATCTTAACTTCCAAAACAGTTCAATTACTGGAAAATACTAAAATTAAAAATAATGCAGTAAATGAGGCAGTGCTTTTGAAATCATAAACAACCTCGTAATTTCCTACTAGCTTTTCATGCAGGAAACATTAAAAGTTATCTACCAAGACTAAATTATACCACATTTGCCCCAAATACTGTATTTACTGCAAACAAAGGTCCAAGCACCACATCTGAATTGCCTAGATTCCCTAGAATCATAGACATAAATACCAACAGGACTGATTTAGCCCTTAAAATTTGTGAGGTTGATAAAATAGGAACTTCTTCTCATCCTTCATTTTCCTCTTCAAAATGCAGCTCTTCCACCAACGTTATCAGGAAGGAAATGTTTCATTTATAACGAAAGGGAGAAAAACACCATAAACATCAGTTTGCATCTATACCATATACACTTGCACAGTGCTGGATGTATTTTAATTGTTAACTGTTTGTTTTCCAAAATTGTGAACACTCTGGGGCAGGGAGACTTTCTCTAGAGTCTGTCCAGCACTGAGCACACTGCTACAGCATAACAAATAAATAATGATTTAATCCATGGAAAAAAGAAAAGGAGGACTTGTGGCACCTTAGAGACTAACCAATTTATTAGAGCATAAGCTTTCGTGAGCTACAGCTCACTTCTTCAGATGCATATCGTGGAAACTGTGCTGTTAACACCTGTTAACACCATCCTGGCCACTATGGATGTAGAAGCCCTCTACACCAACATTCCACACAAAGATGGACTACAAGCCGTCAAGAACACTATCCCCGATAATGTCACGGCTAACCTGGTGGCTGAACTTTGTGACTTTGTCCTTACCCATAACTACTTCACATTTGGGGACAATGTATACCTTCAGATCAGCGGCACTGCTATGGGTACCCGCATGGCCCCACAGTATGCCAACATTTTTATGGCTGATTTAGAACAACGCTTCCTCAGCTCTCGTCCCCTAAAGCCCCTACTCTACTTGCGCTATATTGATGACATCTTCATCATCTGGACCCATGGAAAAGAAGCCCTTGAGGAATTCCACCATGATTTCAACAATTTCCATCCCACCACCAACCTCAGCCTGGTCCAGTCCACACAAGAGATCCACTTCCTGGACACTACAGTGCTAATAAACAATGGTCACATAAACACCACCCTATACCGGAAACCTACTGACCGCTATTCCTACCTGCATGCCTCCAGCTTTCACCCTGACCACACCACACGATCCATCGTCTACAGCCAAGCTCTGCGATACAACCGCATTTGCTCCAACCCCTCAGACAGAGACAAACACCTACAAGATCTCTGTCAAGCTTTCTTACAACTACAATACCCACCTGCAGAAGTAAAGAAACAGATTGATAGAGCCAGAAGAGTTCCCAGAAGTTACCTACTACAGGACAGGCCTAACAAAGAAAATAACAGAACGCCACTAGCCGTCACCTTCAGCCCCCAACTAAAACCCCTCCAACGCATTATTAAGGATCTACAACCTATCCTAAAGGATGACCCAACACTCTCACAAATCTTGGGAGACAGGCCAGTCCTTGCCTACAGACAGCCCCGCAACCTGAAGCAAATACTCACCAACAACCACATACCACACAACAGAACCACTAACCCAGGAACTTATCCTTGCAACAAAGCCCGTTGCCAACTGTGCCCACATATCTATTCAGGGGACACCATCACAGGGCCTAATAACGTCAGCCACACTATCAGAGGCTCGTTCACCTGCACATCCACCAATGTGATATATGCCATCATGTGCCAGCAATGCCCCTCTGCCATGTACATTGGTCAAACTGGACAGTCTCTACGTAAAAGAATAAATGGACACAAATCAGATGTCAAGAATTATAACATTCATAAACCAGTCGGAGAACACTTCAATCTCTCTGGTCACGCGATCACAGACATGAAGGTCGCTATCTTAAAACAAAAAAACTTCAAATCCAGACTCCAGCGAGAAACTGCTGAATTGGAATTCATTTGCAAATTGGATACTATTAATTTAGGCTTAAATAGAGACTTGGAGTGGCTAAGTCATTATGCAAGGTAGCCTGTTTCCTCTTGTTTTTTCCTACCCCGCCCCCCAGATGTTCTGGTTTAACTTGGATTTTAACTTGAAGAGTGGTCAGTTTGGATGAGCTATTACCAGCAGGAGAGTGAGTTTGTGTGTGTATGGGGGTGGGGGGGGATGTGAGAACCTGGATTTATGCAGGAAATAGCCCAGCTTAATTGTCATGCACATTGTGTAAAGAGTTATCACTTTGGATGGGCTATCACCAGCAGGAGAGTGAATTTGTGTGGGGGGGTGGAGGGTGAGAAAACCTGGATTTGTGCTGGAAATCACTTTAGATAAGCTATTACCAGCAGGACAGTGGGGTGGGAATAGGTATTGTTTCATATTCTCTGTGTATATATAAAGCCTGCTGCAGTTTCCACGATATGCATCTGAAGAAGTGAGCTGTAGCTCACGAAAGCTTATGCTCTAATAAATTGGTTAGTCTCTAAGGTGCCACAAGTCCTCCTTTTCTTTTTGCGAATACAGACTAACACGGCTGTTACTCTGAAACCTGTCTTAATCCATGGAAGTCTTTCAGGTTAGCTCTTAAAGACAGAAATTCTGTCTGCTCTGCATTCACATAGAAAAGTCAATAGTGCTTTTTGTAAAGGGAGGATTTATGTTGGTTTTTGAGAACAAATATTCCCCAGCTTCTCAACAGCATGCAGCTTTTAGGTATCTCCCTGCAGACTCGAAGTGGCTGTTTTACAGTGGTGCCATATATAGTTTTGAAGTACTCTGGAATCCTTCAGAACAAGAAGTGATATAATAAATTCAAAATAGATTAAGGGTTTGCAGATAAGGTTTTACTATTAAATATGAACTTTTTCAAGTATAGATCCTTGTCAGAACATAGAACTATTACCTAACTAGTAAACTGATTTTGGCAGGCGAGTTCTGATAACTGTTTCCTGCTTTAACTCTTACTTTATCCAAAGACTACCCAACACTTTGGCAGTACTAAAGAAAATTGCTGCAAAGACTGCCCAGTCTTTGAATTAAATAAGATACCCCTATGTAAGCACTTGGAAAGAGTCTTAAAAAACCACACTAAGAGGATTAACAATGTGACCTCTCATGACACTCATAATCCAGTATGATTTTATATTTTTACAACAAGAAGTCTTGTGAGCTGTGACATTTTAATGTTACTACCTATGCCAACGGCTTAAGCAAGTGAAGAATATTTATTTGCAAGCTTGCTAAGAAAAAATGAATCCTGATCTTCTTCTTACATTTTACCGTGGTTTCCTGTGCATTACATACATCTATACACACAGATTTCTTATAAATATTTACATTGCATCTTATAAAATTTCATCTGATGTTTTATTTTTCAAAAAGTTTTTTTTAAAATCAGTTGACATCCATTTGCCCACAGGTAATGCCAGTTATTAACTAAAATCAAGCACATGCTTCCTGAAAAGACTTTAGGCAAGTTTCACCCTTAATAAGAAATAACCTTATATTTATGTATTTAATGTAGAAGGATCCCAAAGCGCTTTGCAAATAATATATACACACACAATATCACAAAATGCAGCCATTTCTGGAAATGAAGGGTGGTTGCCTGGCAGCACACTGCATCATTGCAGGAAGGGGAAACTTTGGCTAGAAGATTATTAAAAGCCTTTTTCTCATGGCAAATGCCATAATATTTCTAATATCTCATATGAAAAGACACACAGAATAGACTTCCTAGAACTCAAGTTTATCTTCCCAGGAATGATGGAAAACTGACTTAACCCCACTGGGATTTGAAGCTGTGATCATAGAATCATAGAATATCAAGGTTGGAAGAGACCTCAGGAGGTCATCTAGTCCAAACCCCTGCTCAAAGCAGGACCTTTTTGGTGGTGGTGGTTGTTTTTTCACTGCCTTGGCACATGGTTATGTTACTATTAATCCAAAAATATCACCAAAGGAGTCACACTCTTCAAACAGACAGAGTCTGTTTTTATATTTTTATAAGACTTAATAGAAACATTTGCATAACTTGTATTTTATACTGTTTTGTGTTTGAATTCACACATTCCTGAAATCCAAACTCATCATCAGTGAACTAACATTTGAAAGCCATGAACTGCACAGTCTATTTCCAATGCCTCAGTTGAATAAACTGCAGGAAGTAAACAGCAACAATGGTAATAGGTGAATGGGATGTTGAAAATCTATTCAGTTTAAAGTGATCAGGAGGGCTGTTAATGGACTGCACAAGTGGGGAAGAGTTCACTTTTCAAACGCATGAAATTTAGTCTTATGCTGGGGGAGGGGAGGGTCAGTGTCCCTTTAGTCTAAATCTGGCCCTTCCTATTTATTTCGCTTTTTAAAAGGTTCCCACTCAGCATGGTGGGTCGATCTGCAGCCTTTATACACCATTCCAACAGGACGCAAGAGGCAGAGCTCAGCAGAAGAAACTCCCAATCCCAATCCTCAGCGTGCCCAGGAGGCACTAGGCCCAGAGCATCAGGAAAGGCGGGCTTAGCCGCAAGCCCCCCCGGCGATCGCCCTGTGGGCAAGTGGGCGTCTCTCTAGCCCCGGGCCAAGGCAGGGCAGCGGCGTTTCAGGCAGCAGGTCTCCTGGCTTCCCAGGGCAGGCGCACGCCGGAGCGACCCCGGCCCCGCCCAGGGCACAGCCTCGGGCTAGCGGGCTGGCACAGGGCTCCCGCAAGGGCCGCGCGCACAAGTCTGTCAGTCGCAGCTGGAGCTCTGTTGTTGGGCGCCCAGAGGGTGCCGCCTCCGGCCGGCCACCTACCTCCCTGTCCCGGGCCAATCCAGGCCGAAACGCCGGCAGCCGCTTCCCTTGAAAACCGGTAGGTTTGTCTCAGGCGCCGGAACTAGGTTACCTAGGTAACAGACCTAGCTCAGGTCGGCCACCGTAGTTCCCGCGACCAACGGCCAGGCTCAGCGGCAGCGGTCACATGACGTCTTCCTCGGGCTCGTAGAGGATCA
Source organism: Lepidochelys kempii (assembly GCF_965140285.1). Lineage (NCBI taxonomy): Eukaryota > Metazoa > Chordata > Testudines > Cheloniidae > Lepidochelys > Lepidochelys kempii. The sequence continues at coordinate 66,610,407 of NC_136382.1, forward strand.
CGTGAGGAAGCAGGTGCCGCGGCTGCCATTGCTACCGAGGCAAACTCGGCTCGCCTCCCCCCCCCTCTGCAGCCCAGTGGGAGCATCAGCACCTCTAGTCTCCCCATCCTCCGTTAGCCGGTCTGACCGACGGGGGGCTGCCACGAACCTAGGTGGTCACGTGATCTAATTCCCCTCTCTCCATGTCGTGCAGTAGCCCTTGGGCGTCACGTGACCTGTGTGTGCCCACGCCCGCCAGGCGGAGTGGGGGGATTGAGCGAGAGGGAAAGGGGAACAGCGCCCCCTGCCACAGGGAGGAGCGGGGCGGGTGGGCGGAGCAGAGAGTAGACGGGAGGGCGGCTGGGGCGCGAGGAGCTGCCCCGCCCCCTCCGCCATCGCCCCCTGTGCGGGACGCCCGGGCCCCCCGGCTACAGCCATCTGCCGCCGCGGCGCCCGCGGGTGGGAGGGTAACGCGGCGACTGCGGCAGGGGCGGCCCGTGCGAAGGCAGCGGGGCGGGCCCGGCCCTAGAGTTCATCCGAGCCGCTTGCTCTACAGGTGTTCGCTGTCGTCCCGGCCGGGGCAGCGGGGCTACGGCACCCCCAGGGCCGGGGAGCGGCTTGGGCTCGCTCCCAGCGCCAGGCCGCTTCCCTCCCCAGCCCAGGGAAAGGGGCTAAGGATGAGTCGTGACATGTCAGTCACAAAACCAACCGCCCCCCACAACAAAATGGACTGTTCCCTTTGTTGCTAAAACTGCCCCTTTAACGAGCGTATACAATTGTTATGACTGAGCAATAATATAACTTGAGTCTGTTACAGTGCGAATTTAAAATCTTTTGAAAATAGAACAGTTTGGTATTTTTAAGTGTCTGTTCCTGCTACTAAAACTTGAACCAGGGGTGTCATAAGAGGGTGAAGTTGCCCCCTCTAGACTTTGGTTCCTCACCCCAACACCCAGTCTTTTCATGGGTCTGCATGCTCCACTCCCCCCCCACAACTTTGCAGCTGTAATCACATATGTTCTGTATGCTGATACACCTTTGCCTCTCCCCCTCAAATGTTTCTGAAATGATGTCCCTGACTTGAGTCCTGCGTAATGACAAAATAATCAGGTTTTATACAACTGTCCTGCATGGGAATATGAAATCTGTTCCCCCATCTGAGGGCAGTGCTCCCTGTACTGCTGGGGTGAATGTGGTCCTCAGCAGGAAACTGAAATCTGGTTTTGGTTGAAGATGTCCATTATGCACATAGTTATTTGTATCATTATAGCGTAGCTCATAAATGCACTACTGGGCTTCTGGCAATTATCCCTTATCTTAAGCAAGATTTGTTTAAAAAAAAAAAGGCAAAAAACCTAGAGTACTAAATGGCATTTGTAAAATACATGAAAAAGGTTCAGATATTTAGCCTACCAACTTCCACACTGTTCAATTAAAGAAGACTGTCGTACCTCACTGAGAAACTCTACGGGGCTTACACTGACCCAAAAAGATCATGGCTGGGAACCAGTAGAGCTGCCTGAGGTCACAGAAAATTTGGTTGGGCTTTCTGAGACTTACTGTCTGAGACATCCTGCTGCTAAGCATAGGTGTAAGGGAGGGCAGGCACTGCAGGAGGACTATTGGCAAATGAATAAAAAGCAGGCAGTGTTCAGAGACGGCATCTGAGAATTGTGAATAGATGGGTTTTGGCACAGATGCTCTGATGTCACCTCTAAAAGCCGCTCCATCTATCTCTCCTTGTTTCAGCAGGGTCAGAGTTGGTGGTCCTTTGGCAAATCTTGTTATCTAGGCTGCCTGAAGCCAGAGGCTGGAACTGAGCAGCAGGAACAGAGATACAGGACTTTAGCTTTGTTTTTCATTCCATTGCTGGCAGTTCTTCTAAGTACAGAAAGTTTACTGTTCTTTTTGTTCCTTTATTCCAGAAGCTGTGCTGGAGCCTGTGGATGGAATACTCAGCCAAAATGGAATTTAGTGTACAGTTTTTCATTCAGTTGCCATTTCAGGTCTCAGCTGAGACCCTCATTGCTGCCATTCAAGTCAACTTCTGGGACTAATGTGATGGCCACTTCTAACCAAAGAGCTGTTAATCAAAAGGTATGAGAGACATATCACTTAAAAAATTACTCTGCTAATATTTAGCAAAAAATAAAAGAGTACTTTTCTTACTGCCAGTAATGACAAGAACAAGCAACCCCTTCTTGCATTCACACACAATCCCTTTCTAAAACTTTTCCAACATTTCTGCTTCAAAGTGTGGTTACTTTGTTTTAAATACATTTTAGCACATATCTGCAAATGTTTAAAATATTCCAGAAATTAATGACCCCTGTCTCCTTGACCACTGACTTTCAAATAGCTTCAGAACAATAGCAGTCTGTGCTTGCATATGCTGTCCAGCCTAAAGGCTGTCAATTGTGTTTGTTGTGAGAGTCACGTTGCTTTAGGAATTTTTATGCCAGTATATAGTAAATGGTAAAATATAACAAAGGTCACTTACGAATATAAATACATATTATTCACACACATGCATTCTGGTCCTCTCTGCTGAAAACTCTTGAAACCAAAAGATTTTTGTAAGGCAGTTTTCTTCAAAGAGCACTAATACTGCATACCAAGTTGCATATGTAGGGCCATTTATAGCATTTCATCTACATGCACAACTGCTGTTGACAGTCATGGGAAATGTGCAAGTCAGGCTAGGACAGTATATGGCCTTAAGAGTTAATATATTAACACAACCACAAGTTTGTTAAACATGACAACATCCCTTCATAAAGCTGGCAGAAATATCAGTGTCCAGCATTTGCTCTTTTCCCTCCTTGTATAAGAAAGTATAATTTGAGACAGAGCATCTGAAGATAAAACAAATTAATTAAGAGACTGCCCTCTAACAAATACATGGTTTGAGCCTGTTCCAATTTAAGCCAATGTGAGTTTTGCTATTGACTTCAGTGGGATCAGGCCCATAGTGATGAATGTGACATCATTCATTGACAGTGGGAGTTATTTCATTAGCAATCCACTACATAAGCCTACAGCGCTACAGGCTGCTGAACAGTGTTGCAAGCTAAGCAATGATGTTAACTTCCCTGTTTGCTTAATATCTGTTCAGCAAGGCTCCCACGTAGTGTGGAAAAATGTCCGTTGGGCTCAGCACTGTGGAAACCTGAGCCCACATGATGATGGAGATGAGAGAAAAGGTATACCCTGGCTTAGATGTTTAAATGGTGTGAATACTAATGTTCCCACTTACCATATAAAGGATTTTCATTTCCTTCTAACAGCAACCAGTTGCAGCCACATTCTCGAGGGCACGTAACTGCAGTATTTAACAAAAACAGAGAGCAGGGGTAGCCATGAAGATCAGCTACTGCCAAAAAAACATGTCTGAGGGTTCTAAGAAAATAGAGTTCTCTATCCACTGTGATATACACTTTGGCAGGAGTGAGTACCAATTAATAGGATGAAATTCTGCCCCCACTGATGGCAAAGCTCCTATTGATTTAATCAAAGTCAGGATTTCACCCATGTAGTTCAGTGATGGCTTTTTTATACATATACCTTTTCCTTAAGATAGCTGAAGTGTATGGCTTCATATATTATAACAACAGTGTCAAACTATTGACTATAAAATTAAAAGTATGGATATTTTATACTTTTTGTGTAGAAAAAAGTTCAAATAAAAAGTCTGCTGCATCTACTTTGGCCGACACATCGGATTAGATAGTGTTTCAGTACTGAACTTGCAAATATGTGAAATAGGAGATTATGATAATAAATATTTAGCTATATTCTTAGTTGTGTTTTTTTTTTAAAGGTTAACAATTTCATACTGGATGAAAAGTAAACAAACAGTGGTGAATTAAGAACTTTCTTTAAAACTTATTCTCTGTTCATGCCCACTGTAATAACACTTCCTTACATGACTGTGTAACAAAAATACCATAGTGTATGCATCAGAAAAAGAAAGAGCTTGCCGTACAAGTTGTATAGAAAACAAAATTTGTTGTAGCTGTATGGAAGAAATGATATAAGATGAGAAAAATCATCTAACAGTTAAATGGCAATAATTTATTTGTGACATCTTAAAACTAGATATAATTGTTGTCAGCTTAAAAATGCAATGACTTTTTTTTTTTAAGAAGTTCGCATTTTTGTTTCACTGTAGCCCTTATAGTGACCTACAAATAATAAATGATAAGCCTGAGTCTTCAAAATCCAAGACACCAAGGGCTTCAAAATCCAAGACACCAAATTTATCCTTAGGTAGTATAAATTTTGTAGCTCCATTAAATTTAGCATCTCTCCCATTCCCTCACTACCTCTCTTCTCTCTTGTTCAGTCATTGCCCTAGTTAATCATTCAATTCTGCATGGTATTTAAGATTATGCTGGGGGCTTAAAATAGCTGGTCTAGACTGTGACTCATACTAATGTCCCATGGACTGAGCTACAGCTTTAGGAGCCAATCCCACAAGGCGCTGAGTACTCTGAACCTCCATTGGTTCATTGTCCACTGGGTTCAGGCTCTCATGCTTACAAGCTTGGTATAGTGGTAACTCCAATTAGTGGAGAAAGATCTCGCTGTTAAGAGCTCTCACCTTCGGCAAACCTTGGCCAAATCCTGGTTTCCTCGCAGGAGTAGTCCCTTTGGAGTCAAGAAAGGTTAACATGGATCTGGCTCATCATCTCACTTGTATCACCTCACATTGCAACTCCTTGTTTCTCAATTAGAATGCTCAGCAACTTGCAGGCAGAATCAGTGCAGTCCAGAGGACTAGGACCATAGAGTCTCATTGTCCAAGATGATTCCTCTGTTACTTATTTTTAAAAGTTTCCTTTTTACCATGAACCTCAGCTATAAATAATTTTCTCCTTTGTATGAAGAATGTTAGAGAAAAAGTATTGTGGTAAATGTTTTTGTGTATGTGAACGCATGTATGTGAATTAGAAAAGATATTAACCACGTAGAGCAGAAGGATCACAAGTAATAATGAGTAAAAATTAAATATGTTAATACCAAAATTAGATCTATATAATCTTTTGTTAATCCTGGCATCTCCTAATGCTGGCAGAAATACTTGGTTTGCATTTCAGATTTTCACTTGGTTATTTTTAGTTCTTCTGAAGCCTGGGAAATAAGAAATATAACTGCTTTGAACAGTCTGAAAGAGCCAACTATAGCACGGCCTCTGAATCTGATTAGATAAAACAACAAAGAGGTTCTGTAAGGGCAGAGGCAGGAAGAACTAAGGTGGGTGGCAATATCTGTCATAACTCAGGGGAAATGTAACCTCAAAGCACTCAAAAGTGGGTGAAAAAAACAACATAAGCAATAGACAACTTTCCCACATCTTAGGTCACTCTCCAAATGCAGTTTGAAGAATTTTCTTTGCACTCAACTTTTTTTGGGGGGTATTTTAAAGTACAATAAACACCACATGAATGTGTGTTTATCTTAAAAAGCTTATTGAGGGGAACATCGTTTTTCTGTATCTGTCACTGCCTTAGTAACTTAATTGCTTGAAATTAATAAGGCCAGTGCACTTACTGTTTCAGGAACAAAATTTAAAAAATCCAGATTATGTCCAAATCGCATTATAATTATAGAATAGCTCATTTAAAAACCACGTTCCTTCAGGATTACCCAGTAGTTCCCCCCCACAAAATGTTACCAGGGATAATATTTTGTCATATTTTAATTCCACTTGCTGAATAACACAAGATGTTATGTTTAATACAACTAGGAGGTCTTCAGGATTTGATTTAAAAATGGTGAGCTGGTATTAAAACTGGAAGAACTTGGAACACCTACCTGGCCAATAAACTCTTTTCTTTTCATTTCTTTTCTTTTCCAAATAGTTCTTTTAGGTCGCAAGCTCCATTAAAGTGAGGAGACATGACGGACCTGTCCATCCTAGCCTTATATCTAATAAAAATGTTTTCGAAGTCAGTTTAGCACATCCACAGTGTTATGATTTGTCTCCATTAGAGGGCTGAACCACTTCATGTTTAAAAACTGCAACTAAGCGTTTCTAGCATGGTTTAGGGACCACAGCCCACTCTCATGGTGTTTTGTAAGTATTCACTCAAACCATTGATATACCGCCTCATTGTGGCACCTCTCTTTAATTCCAGGCATACCTTCCTTGGAATAGATACAGAGAATGATGGTGAATACAGATGTACATAAAATATGTATTTGTACCTGTTAACATTATACTGTATTTGGTTTGTTCCAATGGCCTTGCCCTAACCGCAGATTCACATATATGTTCTGAGGGTTAAGGGCTATGCTCTCACACAAATATATGCAGATAAAATGGCAGTCACTGTCTGCTAGACATAGTGGGCTTGAAAGGCCTCAGATACCATCTACAGGTGCTCTAAGTGATAAAATTCATGTTTTTATTCTTTTTATAATCCTTTGTAGAATGTTTATCATTGTAATGGAAGCCAATGGGAGTTAAGTATGTTTAGAACCCTCCAGGAAATGGTCTCATGTGCCTAACCAGTGACTTTTGATGAATATAGTGTCATTTGTACTACAGTTTGGTGTAGAAGAAGGGGGATCTGAGCACCAGAGTTCAGGGTTGAAATCCTGGCATGACTGGAGCCAGTGGGAGCTATTGAGTTCAGTGGGGCCAAGCTTTCACCCCAGATTTCTGGAAAAAAGCTTGCTGCAGCTACAAAACTGATTCTTGCTCATTTTACTGTGTAGTTATAATTGGATAGAATAATTTTTGGGATTTAAAGGTAGTTACCTTGCTAATGCATTATTTGCTTTGCCATATGCTATGCTAGATTTTTAGAATAATTTTTTTGGAAAGGACATCAGTGTATGTGCCAGGAGCCTGACTTAACTTCTTACCAATAATCTATTCTGCAGTTTTCCTCCTTTCATGTCTATTATAAATAGTATCTCTGAACAAAATGTCTTGTCATTGGTATTTCAAGAAGACTGAAAGCAGTCAGCGTGAAAGAACTTGAGCAGAAAATTAATTCTGATTACTTTTTTCACTCAAGCTTTTGCCTCATTATAATTTCACTATAACTTCATCTGCTCTATGTGTGTGCGCACATGCACTTGTGTATGTTTAAACTGTATTATTGGGTTCAATCTTGAATTCCTGGACAAGGGACACAGGGTTGGGCCTGCGTATAAAGAGGAAAGAAAATCTGTAAATGAAAAATCAAAACGAAACAGTTACAAATATATGCCCGAATTCTTCAAGATGATCCATGTTGGTATATTCCCAGTCTAAACACAGTAGGGAGTGAGCAAGGCTTAGCTAGTGAGAGACTGGATAGGTGGCAGTGGGCAGACCTGTAAACTGGAAGGATCATGCCTCCCCAAACTGATTGCACCTTACTGAGATTCTTGTGCAACACCAGGAAACCTGTGAAGTGATGTTGTCATAAATATAAAGGGAAGGGTAACCACCTTTCTGTATACAGTGCTATAAAATCCCTTCTGGCCAAAGGCAAAGTCTTTTTACCTGTAAAGGGTTAAGAAGCTCAGGTAACCTGGTTGGCACCTGACCCAAAATGGCCAAAGAGGGGACAAGATACTTTCAAATCTGGAGGGAGGGGAAAAGGTTTGTCTGTCTGTGGGATACCTTTTCCGGGAACAAATCAAGGATGCAAGCCCTCCAACTCCTGAAAAGTTAGTAAGTAATCTAGCTACAAAATGTGTTAGGTTTTCTTTGATTTGGCTTGTGAAATTCGCTGTGCTGGAGGAAACGTGTATTCCTGTTTGTGTGTCTTTTTGTAACTTAAGGTTTTGCCAAGAGGGATTCTCTATGTTTTGAATCTGACTGCCTGTAAGATTATCTTCCATTCTGATCTTAGAGTTGTTCTCTTATCTTTTTTCGTTCTTCTAATAATTTTCTGTTTTTTAAGAATCTGTAAGGGTTTTTTGGGTCTTACAAATCCAAGGCTGGTCTGTGCTTATCTTGTTTATTCTCAAGGTTCCCCAGGAAAGGGGGTGTAAGAGTTTGACGGGATATTTTGGGGAAACAGGAACTCCAAGTGGTCCTTTCCCTGATGGTTTGTTAATCACTTGGTGGTGGCAGCGTTTACCTAATCCAAGGGCAAAGACTTTGTGCCTTGGGGAAGTTTTAACCTAAGCTGGTAGAAATAAGCTTAGGGGGTCTTTCATGCAGGTCCACACATCTGTACCCTAGAGTTCAGAGTACGGAAGGAATCCTGACAGATGTAAATGCAGGAGAGCTATTACGAGTCTGGTTTTTGTGCAATGCAGCCTGAAATGTAGGGAGATTCCCTATCTCTCTGTTGGGGAGCAATAGCTTTTAAGCAGTTGAAGGTAGCTGTTACATTATAAAGGAACATTCTTTGCCCTGTCTCTCATGAAGATTTAGGTCCCAGTCCCTCAGGTCTAGGAGAACTGCACTTGGTACAGAACTGGAAGCTGGGGGGCATCAAAGGTGGCTGTAGTCCAGCTCTGTGCTCCCTGATCCCCAGGGCTGCCAGGGACTGGTTCAGCCATCTGATGTAAGTTAGAACAGCATCAGGGTTGCCTGCACTGCCCCTACCCTCCCAGGCCCATGACTAGGGTAACCAGGGGTCTCATTTCTAAAAGGGACAGTCCTGTATTTAAGCCCTCCTGGTAGCGTCTCCTGACTTTTTATTAAAAATGGGTAAATTGTCCTTATTTGCTGTCTCTCCCGCCCCATCAGTACTGGTGGGTCCTGCTGCTGGCCAGATCCCTGCTCACCAGCTGCCTGCTTACCAGGGGTTAGTGGGGGGGTCCAGTGGCCAGTAACGGGGGTGGGTGTGCAAGGCTGTTTGTGGGGTGAACGTGCAGTGCGCGGGGCTGGCCACTGCCCCTGCTGGACCATAAGCACAGCCCCTGGTGCGTGCCAGCTCTTGGGCAGGGCCCTACCCTGTTTCCAGCTGGCACTGGCTGTACGTGTCACCTCCGCTGCCTACCCACTGGCCCTTTACCTGCTTCCCCTCTCGCTGTTCTCTCCCTGCTTTGCCCCACCCCCAGCTCCTCCAACACATCCCGCTCCCAGTGCTGTGCAGAAAACCAGCCCCTGGTCAGAGCACTGAGCTCATCAACAGCCTGGCTGGCAGGCTCCTTCCTTTCCCCACAGCCTCTGGTTGGGCTGACGCCCTGGGAAAGCCCAAGATCCTCCTACGTGGGGCACTGGCCAGGAAGAGCCTAGCCCTGCATGTGCCAGAGCACCATGCAGCGCTGGCATGGGGAAGCCTCTCTACTTCTCAGCTAAGCTCAGGAGTGGCAGGGAAAGCGATTTCCAGCCTGTTCACACCTCAAACCTGCAGGCTCCACAGCAGCCCCCTGGGCAGGGGTGTAGCACCCTCTTCACTTGCCACCCCTCCCCCCAGTCCTGGGTCCTGCCTCCAGGGAACACAGGGCTGCTCCATCCCCTAGGCACCCACTGTTGCTGAGCCACCTCTCTGGCTGGGTTTGCTGAAGTCCCTGCAGTCAGGTTCCCTGGGCCCTGGTGCACAATGCATCCTTGGGGCTTAACCCCTTCCTGCCTGCCCTGTAACCAGGGGACAGGAGGTGGCTGGGTTATGTTGGTGGCTAGCAGCTAGCAGCCTGGCAGTATTAGCTGCTTTTTGACACTGTGGGCAGAAAGGGACAAGCTGCTTCCAGCCACACAGGAGCAGTGGGCTGGGAGGGAGAGGAGTTCTGCAAAGACACAAGCCAGGTAATCCCTTCCCCTCAACCCTCCCCTACAGCTAGAAGCAGCTCCCATCCCTTCCCTGCTGCACAGTGCCAAAAGGCTGCTGCTGCTGGCCACATTCTGGTGTGAACCCTGGCAGAAGTCTGGGGAGGGGGGCATGTGACCTTGTATGCTTCCTGCTCATGTGTTGCCTCATGAAGACATTGTGCCAAGTACTAAGAGAGGTGGGTCTGCCAGGCAGGGAGGGCAGAGAGTGTTGGGCCGGTTCACTCGGTCATCCCTTGTGAGAGAGGTGTACGGGAGTGCATGTGTGTCTGTCCCCTCCCTGTGTGAGCCCTAAAGCCTTAAAGATAATGAGGTAAATAAAAAGAATCCAACTGCACAGTATTTCTTTTCAACAGGGGCTCAGTCAACTTGATGTTAATTTGAACATTTGTACGACTGATTGCCATTGAGCTCGCTTGAATGTGAGTCTTTTTACCAGGCATCTATATTCAGCTTAGGGAAATATGGTCACCCTACACATGACAGCTCTATGCCACACAGAGATTCCTCAATACCGGCTGGCAAAGCAACCTTGTTGGCACCAGGAATCAGGCCCTTACATTTGTTCTCTATTTGTTGTTGCCATAAAGGTCACCCAGCCTCCAAGTCCATGTGTGCTGTTTGTGCATGGAAAACAAAAGCAAACCAAATACAGTATAAGAAAACAGTAGAACAAGGCTCTCAGATATGGTCTGTCAAAAAGTCTAACAATAGTTCCTGCGATAGGGAGATGACCTGTCATTACTTAGGGATTTTCAGCAGCTGAACATTTGACATCAGGCTGCCACCCACATAGTGCCAAAAATGCCACCAAGAAATCTGCTGTTAAAGTACTAAAACAAGGCTATAAAGCCAGGGCTCAAAAGCGTATGACAGCTGCTCTCCTGTGTCTTCTCTTTCTCTCCTTATCTCTCCCACTAATCACCTCTTAGCTCCTAAGGTATAAGAAATAAACACTGGCAGAGACAAGGTTCAGACACCGTATGCTAAGACCTGTGAAGTCTGCCTTTCCCCAGCGTATGTCTTGAAAATACCTAGATTAAGACTTTAAAACCTAGTGGAGTTCTTTGTTGTTTCAGGCTTTTGGAAGGTGGTCGTTTTCCCTAATAAACTGAAACATTTTCAAAGAAACAAGAATTTTAGCTGTGTAGCCAGTGTGGATTAGTAAAATTGGAAGTGGCCGTTAAATGAATACCTTAATTATGATGATCTCTCTCTTTTAGCTGGGATATTTCCTTAATATATTCCAAAGCAGTAGTTAAATAATCTATCTAGAGTGTTTTTAGTGTGTACTTAAATTACTTAAGCACTAAGGGTACTTTGCAACTTAACATTTGATTTGGCATAGTTAGAGTTCACAGAATGCTTTGATTTTTTTTTTTAAATCACAACTTCCTCAAAGTTCAGGAGTGGAGGGGGGAGAAAACCTAACACTGAGGCCTCATAAGATTCAGGAATAGTGCTTAAGCTCTGCATCTGCAACTAATAATAAAGACCATGCAACTTAGTATGAAAAGATGTCTAATTATCACAGCAATGAGAAGATGTCTGACTCATCTTCAGCGGTTTGCGTTACATGTGTGGGATTGTGTTTTGGATGGAGCACTCCAGAATAGCAACACCCCATCAAAAACACAGTTGTACACCTGTATTCCAAATGGCTGAATAAGGAAAAACACATGTCACCAGAACACTGTGAATCAAATTAAAAAAAAAAAGCTGGAAGAGAAATAAAGAAATGTACTATAACACTGGTGTGTGTGAAGAGTTGTTTCTCTAGAGCTCTCCAAATGATTTATCTATCACTAAACCTCTGTTCACAAGCCATGTTTGATTTTGCTTGATGCTGATATAGATGCTGCAACCGGATCTTGCGGAAAGTGCTGCCAACTAATGTTTGATCCTGATAGATAAATTACAATAGCAGGTACAATTTACAATGAGAAGCTATTGCTGCTTATGCCCCTAATGTGTGATGTGGTTTGAAAATTTCATGCACCAGATGCTCATTTACGCTTAGGTCCCTTCATACTGCTCTATGTAAAAAGCTTTAAAGTGGGAGTATATAACATTTACAAAGAGAATCAGGTCCATGAATACACAGTGTCTTTGGAAAGTTAAATGGTGACTGACGAGATTGCCAGTTTCATGATATCTAGCTTAGGATATAATCACACAAAAAAAATATTTCTGTATTTCTTAATACAGACAATGGACCAAATTCAGGTGGGATGGGTAAGACTATGTGAATTAGACTCCCATATGTCATTGTTTTGCAGTAGCACCCAAAGGGTCCCATCAGACTCCTGGCTACTATTACACTGTGTTGCACAAACACATCGGAAGACAATCCCTGCTCTGAAGAGCTTTGTGTCCAGATGTGTAAAGTATTTAAGCACCTAAAAATGCAGACAGACAACTAGTGCGATTTTCAAGAGTGCCTAGGTGTCACTCTACATCTTTAAATGCCTAAAGACCTTTAGCAATCTGGCCCTCAGATTCACTTGGACTGACTTACACCGACTTGCCAATGTGTACATGAATTTAAGCTGGTGCTGGTCACTTGCTGAAGAGTCAGAAGAAAGTTCAATGTAAAGAGGAGGGTGGTGCAAGTGGCCTGTTTGGTGACCTTTCTATGAACTGAGCAGTAGAGTTTATCCCCACTAGCTCCTCCTACCATACCAGGCCAAAACTCAAGATATTATAGGTATAGGTCGACAAGATATTCCATTACTGCATGTGCACTGTTATGAGCTATCTGTCCTAACATCCTCATTCAGGCTTTGTTTAGCAGAGGGTTGCCCGAATAAAGACTGAGTTAAGGGCTTCAAGGTTGGAGCCAGAGTATACGCACTGTATTTATAAGTTTTCAAATGTCTATCGCCACATTAATAGAATGCATTACAGTCTTGAAGGTTATTAGAAGGTACAAACTAAGCGCTGTTCTGGTACTGTGGCTTTTAAAACCATATGCACTCTAAGTGGGATGCCAAGATATACTGTTCCAGCAGCAGTTGGCAGAGGCAGTCTGATGACAGAGGCCAGAAGCTGGAAGGATGTTTCTGGAGCAGTGACAAGGTGGGTGAGATAGTATCTTTTATTGTACCAACTTCTGTTGATGAAAGAAAAGCTTTTGAGCTACATAGAGCTCTTCTTCAGGCCTGGTGAAGGCACTTCAGTTGTGTCTACACTACAAAATTGTTGACCTAAGGTTGATGCTGCGTTGACGTAATTACATCAATGTAGACTCTGTGTTGCTTACATCGACTCTGGCTGCCTTTCAGAAGCCATCCCATAATGCCCCACACTGACAGTTAAATTGGTGCAAGCACTCCTGGTGAGGATGTGCACTGCTAACACAAAGAGCATAATGTGGACATACAAAAGTGATTTAATTACTGCGATGGCTGTATGTTGATGTAACTTAGGTCAACATAATTTTGTAGTGTAGACTTGCCCATAGTTCAGTGTGGGACATTGTGGGATGGCTTCTGAAAGGCAGCAACAGGCAATGTAAGCAAAGCAGCTTCTACACCAGATGTGGACAAACTATGGCCCGCGGGCCACATCTGGCTCATGGGACTGTCCTGCCTGGCCCTTGAGTTCCCAGCTGGGGAGGCTAGCCCCTTACCCCTCCCCTGTAGCCTCAGCCTCAGCCTGCCGTGCCGCCAACACTCTGGGCGGTGAGCTCCTGCCGGGCAGTGTGGCTCCAAGAGTCGTCAGGTGTAGTGTATTAAATTGCTCCCCGGAGGAACGTGCTACTTACCTAGCACCAGGACTGGAAGCCGTAAGTAGCACATTCCTATGGGGAACAATTTAATACACTACATGGCCCTCCATACAGTTTTGGAACCCTAATGTGGCCCTCAGACCAAAAAGTTTGCCCACCCCTTATCTACACTGACACTGCGTCACCCTAACTACATCGACTAAAGTGCTATGCCTCTGATGGAAGTGGAGTAATTAAGTAGGTGTGGTTGGTAACTTACAGTGGCGGGAGTGACATTTTAGTGTAGACGCTTACAGAGTTAGGTCAATGTAAGCTGCCTTACGTCAGCCTAACTCTGTAGTGTAGACCAGGCCTCAGAGTGTCACAGCTAAATACCAGGTGGAACAGATTTTTTAGCACAAGTAGTTAACACGTATTTTAAAGGGACCATTCAAAGTGAAATAGCCCATTAAAACCCCTATAGTCATAGGACAAAAAAAAAGGGAGCTGGGGGTTACAGATTGTAATAAGCCATAAATCCAGTGTCTTTATTAAAACCAGGTTTCAGAGTAACAGCCGTGTTAGTCTGTATTCACAAAAAGAAAAGGAGTACTTGTGGCACCTTAGAGACTAACCAATTTATTTGAGCATGAGCTTTCGTGAGCTACAGCTCACTTCATGCTCAAATAAACTGGTTAGTCTCTAAGGTGCCACAAGTACTCCTTTTCTTTTTATTAAAACCATGATTTAGAGTGTCTAGTGCCTGGTCTACATTACAGAGTTAGGTCTACATAAGGCAGTTTACATCAACCTGATTCTGTAAATGTCTACACTAAAACGTAGCTTCCACCAATGTAACACACTCACTACACCGACTTAATAACTCCGCCTCCATGAGAGGTGGAGCATTTTAGTCAATGTAGTTAGAGTGATGCAGCATCCATGTAGATACTGCATTACTTACATTGCCTGTTGGCAGTCAGCCCTTGGGCAGAAGGGCTCCAGCTGAGAGCCCCATGCAGCTCAGGCTGTCAGCCCCTGGCAGGGGAGCTCCAGTTGTCAGTATCCCACACAATTAAGTTGATGGAATTGCTCCTGGTGAGGATGCACCGACAAAAGGAGCATAGTGTGGACATGAAACACCACTTTACTTACTATGGTGGCTTTACATCGACTTAATTTTGTAGTACAGACATGCCCTAGCAAAGTTATAAATTTAACCTCCCAGGTTAACCTTTTGATGGGTTTTTCCCTTGAGGATGAGGATTGAGAGGTCTAATGGAGTGATTGTTTTGTCAAAAGTGTTCACCCACAGATGTGGTGTATTTTTGTCTTATATTTTTCTGTGTGAATTCATTCAAGAGCATAGTGATTATATGGGTGGAGCCAGACAGTTGTTCTTGGGGCATTCAGTGCTCTGGATGACGTACACCACATGTTATGACAGGCATGCATAGGCAAGGTGTGTTATGGGGGGTATTGATCATTGTAGCAGTGGAGCAGCTACAGGTTTTGTATCTGTTGTTATGGCAAGATCTGGTGCCACTTTGAGTTGTCATGTCCTGGTCTGTGGGGAGCTTGCTTCTAATGATGAGTTTGGTAAAGTTGGGGAGTTGTTTGAAGGCCAGAAGAGAGGGTTCAGGAAAGAAATCTTTCCGTATGTGGTCCCCATTGAGTATGGGTTGTAATTGTTTAATGCTACCCTGTATAGGTTCCAGAGTGGGGTAGTAGGTGACAACTAGGTGTGCGCAGTTGGAGAATTTTTTCCTGTATTGAAACAGGTTCTCTTGGGATATTTGAGTGGCCTGTTCCATGATGAGAGCTTTTCTCTGACAGAGTTCTTGTTTGGTGAAGGCAATTTTAAGTGTGTTACAGTGTGTATCTTGAACTTTCTCCTCAGAGCATATTTTGTGGTATCTGAAGGCCTAGCTGTAGATATCCGATTTCTTGGTGTGGTTACTGGATCTGTAGAGGTTTCCTGTATATAGTTGTCTGTAAGATTCCATTGTCAAAGCTGATCAGTGTCCAGGAAGTTGATGTTGGTGTGGGAGAGTTCTAGAGAGAATTTGATGGATGGGTGGTGGTGGTAGTGGCTGAAGTTGTGGTGGAAATCATCATCATTTAAGTCATCAATCCAGAGGATGGAGATATTAATGTATCTTAGGAATATCATTAGTTTTGTCCAGAAATTCTTCCTCGAGATGGGTCATGAAGAGGTTGGCATATCGAGGAGCTGCCTAGTACCCACAGCTATTTTCACAGTTTGGACAAAGTTTGTTGTTGAATTGTTACAGGTGAGGACGAAATGGATGAGTTTAGCAATGTGTTTTGGGTGGATATTTGAGCGTTGTCCATTGTCTTGTAGATAGCTGAGAGACAGCGATGCCATCATGGTGAGGGATGTTGGTGTATAGGGAGGAGACATCCATGGTGGCAAGGATAGTGTTCTGAGGGAGGCTGTTAATGTTGCAGAGTTTCTGGAGGGACAGAGGTAGGTAGAACGCTGCCAGGAGTGGCTTTGAGGTGTTATCTCCTACACCCTTTGAAAAGGTATAATGTGTGCTCCTCTCAGCATGGGATTCCAGCCTCTAGCAGGTGCCAACAGGGCCAAGACCATGCTTCACCCTCTGTCTCAGCCCATCTCCTTTGGGATGTCTAGGACAATTGGCATCAATAACATTCCCTAAACCTGGTGTCCAGGGACACAGGATTGTGTCTGTGTCCAGTACTTCTTCCCCAAGACACACACAGTGCACTTAACACAGGCACAGCCTGAATCTGTCTCTAATTTTCTCAGGAAAGCAACTGTGGGCCCAATTCAGCATTGCTTTTTAGCTTCTAGAGTCATATACACCAGCCCAGAGGGTATTCTGATTTTGTAGTATTGTACACTCATTCAACACTAGTGTAAATAACTGCACAAGTTGCAGGACATATGCTAATACAGCTGTTTTGTGACTCAGCCCCCTAACACATTTATGGTACTTCATTTGCAAGAATAATGAGCAGTGAAATTAGAGAAAAGTGCTGCTAAAAACATAATGCACATGTAGACCATCCCTGACAGGTGTTTATTAAGAACACGGGAGATTGTCTAACATGATGAATCATAGAATCATAGAATATCAGGGTTGGAAGGGACCCCAGAAGGTCATCTAGTCCAACCCCCTGCTCGAAGCAGGACCAATTCCCAGTTAAATCATCCCAGCCAGGGCTTTGTCAAGCCTGACCTTAAAAACCTCTAAGGAAGGAGATTCTACCACCTCCCTAGGTAACGCATTCCAGTGTTTCACCACCCTCATAGTGAAAAAGTTTTTCCTAATATCCAATCTAAACCTCCCCCCCTGCAACTTGAGACCATTACTCCTCATTCTGTCATCTGCTACCATTGAGAACAGTCTAGAGCCATCCTCTTTGGAACCCCCTTTCAGGTAGTTGAAAGCAGCTATCAAATCCCCCCTCATTCTTCTCTTCTGCAGGCTAAACAATCCCAGCTCCCTCAGCCTCTCCTCATAAGTCATGTGTTCTAGACCCCTAATCATTTTTGTTGCCCTTCGCTGGACTCTCTCCAATTTATCCACATCCTTGTAGCGTGAGGCCCAAAACTGGACACAGTACTCCAGATGAGGCCTCACCAATGTCGAATAGAGGGGAACGATCACGTCCCTCGATCTGCTTGCTATGCCCCTACTTATACATCCCAAAATGCCATTGGCCTTCTTGGCAACAAGGGCACACTGCTGACTCATATCCAGCTTCTCATCCATTGTCACCCCTAGGTCCTTTTCCGCAGAACTGCTGCCTAGCCATTCGGCCCCTAGTCTGTAGCGGTGCATTGGATTCTTCCGTCCTAAGTGCAGGACCCTGCACTTATCCTTATTGAACCTCATCAGATGGGGTTTCTATAACTCCCCTTGAAATCCTATTCGAGTACTTAACTATCCTTCTAGTAGGAAAGTCTTTCTTACTTATCTAACCTAAACCTGCCTGCTTCAGATTCAAGACCATTATTTCTTGTCCTACATTCAGTGAACATGGAGAACAATTGATCCTTTTTATAACAGTCATTAACATATTTGACGACTGTTATCAAGTCCCCCTCAGCTTTATTTTCTCAACACTAAACAGCCTTTTAAACACAAACACAAGTCCTTGTAGGTGAGGTTTTCTAAATCTTTTACTTTTATTTCTCTCCTCTGAAATTTCTCCAATTTATACACATTTCTTAAAATAGGACACCCGATATTGGACACAGTACTCCAACTAAGGCCTCACCACTGCTGAGTGGAGTGGGACCAATTACCTCCCATGTCTTACATGGGATAGTCCTGTTAATACACTGCAGAATGATATTAGCTGCAATTGTGAAAGGCTATCTACTATAACCCCAAGATCCTTTTCAGCAGTACTGCCACCTAGTCAGTTATGCCCCATTTTATAGGTCTGCATTTGATTTTTTTTCCTTCATAAGTTTAGTACTTTGCACTTGTCTTTATTGAATTTCAGCCTGTTGATTGAAGACCAATTCTCCAGTTTGTCCAGGTGATTTTGACTTCTAATCCTGTCCTCCAAAGTGCTTTTAACCCACCCAACTTGGTGTCAACTGCAAATTTTATAAGCATGCTCTTCACTCAATCAGGGTCATTATGCAAATATTGACTAGTATGAGATCCAGGACAACCCCCTGCAGTAGCCCTCTAAATATGTCCCCTGGCCTGACAGGGAACTACTGACAGCTACTTCTTCAGTGTGGTCTTTCAACCCGTTGTGCACCTGCCTTATAGTAATTTCATCTAGATTAGATTCCGCCCCCTACCATTTGCTTTGTAGATCTAAACTAAGAACTTGCAGCTTCTATCCTGTTGGTTACTTGAGTTAGGACAAGCAGGTGCACAGTAACTACGTTGTACTTGTACATACTGCTATCATATTATTGTACATGCAGTGCTAAGGTGCTAAATAATAGCACATACATACTGTTGCACCTGCTTGTCCTAACTCCAGTAACAAAATAAAAAAAAATTTAAGTATAAAAGACAGCAGTGGGATTCTGCTTCTCATCTAGTGACATATGTAAATGTAGAAAATTAGCTTCAGCTGACTAACATCACATCTGGTTGTTGCTACATGGTGTTACACAAGATTTAATAAAGATTCTCCTCAGCCATTCATGCATCCCATGCACTTTTCCTCTTATTGGTCAGGGTAATACCTTGACTATTTCAAATTTCATAGTGATTCAGATCCATTGAGTTGGCAAATGTAAACCTAGCCGGTTAGGTAAATGTCAGCATGAAGAGCAGAAATACCAGCAGTGAGCACATATGGTATTGTTTGTACTCTTTAAGTATGAAAGAACTAAAGAAGTTCACAAATGCAGATGTTTAAAACCAGTAAGAGTGTTTAATGAAAACAAACAGAGTACTGTAACATATAAACTAAAACCTGTTTGCCTTTTGCTCCTTTTGACCAGCTGGCAGTACTGTTTTTGACCCTATACCAATGAGTCTGACATTTAATTACACAAGGGACTTCTTTTTAGGGACTTTAGTCCCTGCAGATGGTGGGTGGTACTGGGGGAGGAGGATTTTCATTCTTAGTTAGTCAATAAATCACCTTTACAAGCATGTGTGTTCTATGATTGAACATGTAACAATAATACTGGATTAGTAAGAACAAACTGTTTCACTGAAAATGTTGTTTCTGATTAATATTGCACACAATGGAGTTTTTCCTGTAAAATTAAGCAAAGGATTCATGCTATTTTTCATTAGACAGTGTCCTTCATCCCTAGGAGTCCCACTAACCGGGAGTCAAATTGTGCTCAAAATTACATTTCTACAAACTGAGTAACTCCAGTGCGTTCAATAAAAGTCATTCCATTGACTTCAAACGGCATTGGATCAAATCTCATGCCTCCTCTATAACCCTCACTCCTTTCCTGAGAGAAGCATTCCTGGACTCTTTGACCCCTTGTCATGGGTTTTACCACAAAAGGACATGTTCCCATAATAGGCCAGAATGTAGCCAGCTGCTAATTGTCCAAGGAAGGACGTGAGCATGACCCATTCCTCCTCTGCACCTCTTCCCTCACCTCATGCAAGGTAAGAGCAACTGGACTCTGAGTGCCTTCCACTGTGCTAGCCACCCTAAAGGGAGGGTGCATGCCCTCTGCACAACAGGGAGCTGGAGGGAAGCATTGTGCTTCTCTGAGTTGCTGTCCTTTTTGGGGGGGTCTCTCTCCCAGTGCAGGACTGTGCCTATCATGCACAACATTAACATGGGAGTGAGGAAAACATTACTCCCGAGTTTGCTTTTTATTTGAGATAAAATATTCCAGATAAAAGTTCTGTCCTTAAACATTAGGTCCCTGCACTAAAAGAAGCCTGTTCATGCCCAATATGCTCCTTCAAGTGTCATCTCTTCAATTAGAGAGGCTGGATAATAGCTTACATAATCTAAAGGTTAAATTCTGTGTCATGGTGGTTTCTAGGAAAATATGTTTTCCTACTTACCCTGAGAGTTGTTGTAACAAATGAAAACACTGTTTAAAAAAAAAAGTCTCACGCTTTAGATAAGTGTTGAGCTATTACAACAAATGATATCCTATTTGGCTCTAGCCCTTGGAAATGAAATGGAATTTAAAAATATGACAATTTCTGGTAGCAATGTCATACCCTCTGCTGAAGTTTCAAACAAAACTGACAAAAATCAACTTTGAGGAAATGGACTATTTTTTATATTACACATTTATCATATTTGTTTTTGGGTTAATCTCTGGAGCCAGTGCAAGGATGGATGAGGTAACATTTGCACATGTTGTGGATAAGATAGAATAGAAATGGATTTTTTTTAAGCTAAATGTGCTATGGAGACTTGGTGACTGGAATCAGTATGAGCTGTTACTGAGTAGCAAAGCGTGAAAGCACCAGATTAGAATGGTTTTAATATACACTATGATGGCCTCTGAAATTCCAGTGGTGTGTACAATGTGTTGCGAACAGGGGTATTTGCAGGAGGCACTAAGATAAGTGGTAGGCTGACCTAATTCTGTAAAAAGCTCTCAGAGCCAACACATTTAGTGGATAAGCTCAAGGACTTAGTCTCATTGAATTAGTTATGAATATCAATGATTGAAGCTTCAACAGAGAGTTGGAATTTGATGAGAGCCAACTTAATGATGTTTGTATGCAAGTACAGGAAGAGAAGATAACACTGAATCATACACTTTACTATATAAGGGTTTTTATTTATTAGAAATAACAGCTATCTAAGGACTTATTTTGGGCCACATTTTAGTTCTACTTAAAATACACACCAATTATAACTGAAGAACTGATGAGGAATTCCATTACCTCCTATTTGTATGCATTTTGTGAAATCATTTTAAAAGTTTGCCCAGATATTTAAGACAAACATTCTTGGCAAAAGCCAAAGTTTGAGCAGGATTCACAGTGAATTACCGATTGAAGATTAATATTGTTGCTACTGATGAGATAAGCAGTTAAGGAGGCTTTACTCCACCTTGGTGCTCTCCTGATTCTGGACTGCTTTGGGGGCTAGACTGGTCTGAAGTTACAGCAAGCTGCTCACAGTTGTCTTTGAGCAGCAGTGCTGCCCAGAACCTCCACAGTGCTGCATTCTGCAGCCTTGCCTCTAACACCTGCAGCCACGCTCTCAGTATGCCCCTGTAAAGGGGTTGCACTCACCTCTCGCAAGCACCCCCTGGCTGAGTACATGTGCCTACACACTCTCTCTGTCTCTACGTGTTTGCGGTGCCTCTTCACTGACTCACCACTCTAGCCAAGACATACAGTCTGTCTGTGAGATAAAAGCAACACAAACCCCATTCAGGGTACAAGTCCAACAGGAGCCTCACTCAGTGCCCTCTATAATGCCTCTCTGTTTGTCCCTGCTCCGGACTAGAGCAGTGCCCCAGGGGGAACACCTTTGCCCTTTCAGGGCCTGTCTGGCCCCAGCTCTTCAGCTGGGCCGCTACAGTTCAGTCCCCTTTCCAGGGTGCCTCAAAATCCAAACAATTTTCCTAGTGGCTGGGGCCCACCCTCTACTCCAGGTCCCAGCCCAGGAACCCTATAGATAGCAGCCATCCACAACATCCCTTTAAATAAACCACATTGTTGCTATATTCCCTGGGCCACTGCCACATGGCTCCCACACATTCTTCACCCTTACCTCAGGGCCTTGTCCCTATAGAATCCTAACAGCCAGCCTAGAGCACCATCCACTCTCCTCCAGCTCTAGTAAGTAAATACACTCAATTGGGCCCTGCAGCTCTTCATATACTAGCCAGCTGGGCCCTGATTGGCTGCTTCCCACAGAGCTGCTCTAGGCAGCTTGAAGGACCTCTCTTCTGCCCTTTTCTGGAGCAGCATGTGGCAAGGCCGCAAGTACTCCAGCAGGGGGCCTCAGGACCTAGTCCATCCTGTCACAGCCCCCCTAAAGCAGAGCTCGATTTACAGCCACTTTATACTGCATTGGCCCCTTTACCTGGCATACAGGATCAGAGAGGGATGGGGAGTGTGGGACTCTCACCCTATATATTTTCAATGCACTTCTGAATTTTAGCTCACTGTGCCCCAAAATTCTGTTCATCAGATGTGAACAACTGGATTCATTGGGTCTGTTTCTCCACTCCGCTGAGGCCACTTTGCACCTCCTAAGCTTGCAAAGTGGCCTTACAGTGGCTGGAGGTGGCCAGCAGAAAATTCCCCCATGCAGAGAAATTCTCTACCAGCATAAAGGTGGTGAAGCTGCCTCCTTCACCACCTGCCACCCACCCTCTCTACATCCCTTGGTGTAAGAGAAAAGTGGGGATGTGCCAGGGATAGGGCAGAATGGAACTCTGCTTTTCCCATTCCCCATTATTGTACAGTCTCTGAAGAACATTATGCCAGTGGTAAAAGTTAGCACTACACAGGAGCAGCTCTACCAAGCACCAAAGCTAGGTGACTTTGAATCAAGGAGCCACAGCCAGCCCCCTGAGGCCCTCCCTCTCTGCTTCCTTTGAGATCCACTCAAACAGAATGTGTATAATTTCATGATTATCCATGGAGAGATTTACATGGCACAAGGATACAGTGCTCAAACAAGAAAGAAAAAGTGATGTCTCTCTATTTTTTATATTGTTCCCCACTCCTCTTATTTTAATGAGTCATCACTGAAAGGAGATTAAAAGTGTTTGCTGTTAAGTATGTATTCACCTGACGGTTATTCTCATCACAAGAGAGCTAGTTATTAACAAACATGAAAAAGTAAAAGTTGGCCCAGGGGATGGAAGGACTGAGATGCACATTTTAACTTTTGATATTGTGAATTCCAAGGGCGGCATTTGCCCGCTGTCTATATGAGCAATGAGAGCATAAGAACAGCCATACTGGGTCAGACCAAAGGTCCATCTAGCCCAGTATCCTGTCTTCTGACAGTGAGCAATGCCAGGTGCTTCAGAAGGAATGAACAGAACAGGTAATCATCAAGTGATCGATCCCCTGTCACCCATTCCCAGCTTCTAGCAAACAGAGGCATGGGACACCATCCCTGCCCATCGTAGCTAATAGTCATTGATGGACCTATCCTCCATGAACTTATCTAGTTCTTTTTTGAACCTTATTATAATCTTGGCCTTCACAAAATCCTCTGGCAAAGAGTTCCACGGGTTGATTGTGCATTGTGTGAAGAAATACTTCCTTTTGTTTGTTTTAAACTTGCGACTATTAAAAATTTTATTTGGTGACCCCTAGTTCTTGTGTTATGAGCAGGAGTAAATAACACTTCCTTATTTACTTTCTCCACACCAATCATAATTTTTTAGACCTATATCATATCTCCTCCTTAGTCGTTTCTTTTCCAGGCTGAAAAGTCCCAGTTTTATTAATCTCTCCTCATATGGAAGCCATTCCATACTCCTACTCATTTTTGTTGCCCTTTTCTGAACCTTTTCCAATTCCAATAAATCTTTTTTGAGATGGGGTGACCACATCTGCATGCAGTATTCAAGATGTGGGCATACCATAGATTATATAGAGGTAATATGATATTTTCTGTTCCTATTATCTATCCCTTTCTTAATGATTCCCAACATTGTGTTCAACTTTTTGACTGCTGCTGCACATTGAGTGGATGTTTTCAGAGAACTATCTACAATGACTCCAAGACCTCTTGCTTGAATGGTAACAGCTAATTTAGATCCGGTCATGTTGTATGTATAGTTGGGATTATGTTTTCCAATGTGCATTACTTTGCATTTATCAACATTGAATTTCACCTGTCTTTTTGTTGCCCAGTCACCCAGTTTTGTGAGATCCCTTTGTAATGTTTCGCAGTCTGTTTTGGACTTAACTATCTTGAGTAGTTTTGTATCATTTGCAAATTTTGCCACCTCAACTGTTTACCTCTTTTTCCAGATCATTTATGAATATGTTGAATAAGACTGGTCCCAGTACAGAACCCTGGGTGACACCACTATTTACCAATCTCCATTCTGAAGGCTGACCATTTATTCCTATCCTTTGTTTCCTATCTTTTAACCAGTTACTGATCCACGAGAGGACTTTCCCTCTTACCCTATGTGAGCTTACTTTGTTTAAGTAACAATGGGGGTGAAAGTGTTTTTGTAGCTGTGGTGGTTGGTGAGGTAATATCTTTTATTGGGTGAACTTCTGTTGGTGAGGGAGACAAGCTTTCAAGCTCACACAGAGCTCTTCTTCAGGTCTGTGTAAGTTTGAAAGCTTGTCTCTCTCCCCAGCAGAAGCTGGTTCAATAAAAGATATTACCTTACCCATCTTTTCTCTCAAAGGGGGATGAAAAGGAGTCAGATGTGGGAGGAAAGGCTTGAGATTATGCTATATCTGTGGCATCATCTCCTGACTGGGTGGAAACATTTCTGGATGTGCTTTGCAAGCTCCACAGTTCAGGAGGGGCTGTGGCTGTTCTCTGTGGCGGCGTCCCTTCACCAACCCTGTGGGGATTTCTTGAGGAAGTTAATGCTTACCCTGGCAGCATTAATATATACAGGTGCCCAACTCTGGGATGTTAATTCCATCTCTCTTGCGGGGGAATCTCCATGCAACAGGCAGAGGTATTGCATATAGTTTTCATAGTGAAAAAAGATAAGAGGAGGCTCAGGTGGGAACCAGTGAAGACACAAAGGGCCTATGTGAGTCTTTTATGCTGAATCCTCTCTTACTTTGGAACTCAACCTTTCCCAAGAGAAGAAAACATCAGAAATGAGGGCCACATTCCATGGTAATGGGTACCTTGCAAAGGCACAGAGTCATAAGGCCACAGATGAAGAAAGCATTAGATACGAAGTTGTCATATTTTGCAATGGAATCTAAAAAGTTCTCACTACTCCCTAAAAGAGAATTACTGCGGAAATTGACTATGAACTTGTGTACAGAGCTCATAATGACATTAGCAATGGTTATGGCTTTCTGTAATGTCAGGTCCAAATCAAGTAGTAGCCATTTTCTAATGCGGGTGACACCCGGGCACCCCAATATTCACCACTGTCAAGTAATTAGGATATGTTTTGTACAATGTATGCCTTGTGAGGTATCATTCTAAAAGTCTTGATCTGCTAGACAGTAATATCTCATTGAATTGTATGTGCTCTAGTCGTATGTGAAGTTATGAAGTTTGGCTATGTGTGTGTTACTGAAACATGTTGTGAGGTTGAAAACAGGTACAACTGTAAAAAGGCCAAACAATGCTAATGGGTTATTGAGGAAATGCACACAAGCACAAGGATTACCCCAGGAATTGTGTACAATAGAAACTTCTCAGAGATAGTACCACACAATGGAAACTGTTTGACCCAGTACAGCAAAAGAGCTTTCCAACAAGTGGGAAGAAGATATAAAAAGGGGACAATGACATCATGATGGGACCTCACGGTCCTTACAAAAACACACCGGGAAACACCTGAGGAACAAAGACTGAACAGGGGAAAAGTGATGGTTCCAGGATAGAGGAATTTTTAGCCTGTGTATGAAATCTGGGAAAGCCAAGGTAACTTGTGCCTTAAGAATCTTCCACTTTACCCCTATTTATCACTTAGGGTGAGAATTTGCTAATTCATATCTAGTGTGTTAAACTCAGTTTGCAGTTTTGTTTATTTACTAAGGTAATCTGCTTTGATCTGTTTGCTATCACTTATATCCACTTAAAATCTATCTTTTGTAGTTAATAAACTTGTTTTTGTTTTGTATAAAACCAGCATGTGAAACATAACTTGAGGCAGAAAGCTGTTCCATATCTCTCTCCACATTGAGTGAGGGGTGCAGCATAAGATGGTATAATTTTGGGTTTACACCTCAGAGGGGGGGTGCATGCCTTAGCAACTGGGTGATGCCTTAGCTGAGCCTTCCCATGCAGAGCTGATCTCAGCATCTGTGTGTGAAGCTGCAGCTGGGTGTGTCCCTATTTATGTGTATGCTGGTGAAAGAGCAAGCTTGAAGAGCTTGGCAGCTTGTCACAGCACCACAGTGTGAAAGGGAGCCTAGGCTGGTGGGTCAGGCAGGCTCAGTGGTACCACAGTTCCAAGTGGCACCCCACGGGTAACCCATCACAATGGGGCACAACCATTTTCTCCACAAGCTCATCTTCAATCATTTAGTCTGCCATGTGACAATCAATTCCCTTAAAGCAGCAATATACTGATCTGTTGACTTCCCTATTTTCCATTCACGATGGTGGAATTTACAGTGTTCATTTACATTAGGCACAAAAAATTCTTTAATTGAGCAAGTGCAGTACAATATTTATCATCGAGAATGGGAAGAGTGTAGAATATGCACTGCCCTTCTGCTCCAGGGTAGTGAATAAGCAGAGCATGTTTTCATGGTTAGGAAAGTTCTTTGTCATTAATTGCACTCTAATCCAAACATTCAAAGCAATTGGAGGCTCACCTGGGCTTTGAAGAAAGGATGAAGGCAGATTCAGGGGCTGGAGAGATACTTCATCATCACCAATTTATGGAGTAGTGGAGGCCAAGACCGAAAGAGTCAAATCCAACAAGTTTTTTCATTTAGACGATAATCATGGAGCTCCAGAAGCTGCTGCAGCAGCAACAGCCCCTGACCCAGCTGTTTTATTCAAACACATGCACTGTGCTTCCTGCTAGTTTTTTCTAAACTCAAACACTACAACTCCCAGCAGGCAATACTGGATCTAGCAACACCATACTTGGGTACTGAGATATTAAGGAAGTAAAGAGCTTTATCAATCTCTCTTTTCCTCCATTCCTTCCCAAAGAATCTCAGTTATTGTTATGTTTAGTTTGAGCTGGTGGAAGGCTATTTAAAAAATATTTACATTGGGTAATGGGTACCTCTGTGAGTAGTTACACATAACATAGACATTAAACTAAGCAGTGTTTAAACCTACAGAAGGCATTTTCATGGTTTCCCAAGGACAGAATTTACCCAATGTCATCTTCTTGAACTTATAAACAGACTATTTTTCACAACAGGGTCAGGCATCAAACACATCATGTAAGGAAATGACTGAGCAATTACATTGACAATAGCATAGGAAATATTACAAAACAGATGTGAAACAATACAAATAATATTCTAAAGAATACTTTCCATCTAATTTAGCATGACAAATCTATAGCAAAACACTTCTGATGCTGACTGGATATGCAATGAAAATAAATGTGTGATTTACCAAATAGAAATTCCAGGCTGAACTTCTTCCTGCTGGGTGATAGCAACATATTAAGTGTATTGACACCAACCAAATGGCACTGGGATTGAACTTTCCTTATAAAACTCTGGAACATTTTGCAAGATGGAGAAGAAAGAACAGCATCAAAATAAGAAGAGAGATATTAGACCATCAGTTCTAATTTGGTCTACCTGGACCCTTTAATAGGAAAGGTAATGAAACCTACAACAGCAGCACTGTAATAAATCTTTACACTTATATAGTCCCTGATCTCAAAGTGGTTTACAAAGTTTACACTGCAGTCTGCAGAAAACCATTTCACCATCACTGAAATACAGTTAACTCTGGGGTGAATGTGGCAAGTGTTTAACAGTGCACAGCAACACTGCTCTGTAGTTTATGAGAGAGGTTAAAGAAGAATGTAACCATGATATATAGTGAATATAGGTAGGCAGAAGGTAATAATTCAGTTTGAATTTGGCCAGAATACAGAAGCTAATATATATAATATACTATACTGTATAATCAAAGTAAATACAGTATATGTGAATTTACATTTCTTTCTTAACGACAAACAAAGTATTAGGTTTCTGGTAGAAATGTGCTGAGGTAAGCTTTTATGATTTGTGTATGCTGGTACTTCATATTAGATCTTAGGCAGTACATCTGGCCTCACTTGGTCATTTTCTAACTTGCCAACCTTATCACTGACGTATATTTTACTAATATTATTTCAAACTAGCCACATCATCAACTATTATTTTTTGAACTGTAAAATGTTCATGGAAGTGTGTATCTGTTTTGATTTTGTTATTGTCAGATTGATGTGGAAAATAAATTAAATGTAAGCATATGCATTTCTTGACATCACGAACTAGAAAAATTTGCAAACTTTTATTCCATTATTAAAGGAGAGATGTAGTCATGTGACCATATTATCATAAGCTTCTGCCAGCTGTAAACCTCATCACAGTTCCTGTAAAGTACATTTCCACAGATCAAGTTACTGCCAGGGAAGACTTTAACAATATTCTACCTTACTTTCAACCAACAACAATTAGTATTAGCAAATGGTCCAGGCCACTGCCTGGAATCACATATGACTTCTATTCAAGAAAGACAAACTTTTATTCAAACCAGACCCATAAGCTAAACACGAGTTCTCCTGCTTAAAATAATGAATCTGAAGTAGTTTCTATCATTCATTTTACAAATCACTCTTAGCTTTGAAATCAAGTTGGCTATTTTCCCTTGTCTATGTTAGCCATCTGGTAAGGATGACTTTTGTAGCACTGATGTCTAGGGCTAGGATTTATTTTAAAAAAATATTACCCCTTTTGTCTTTTTGGAACTTGGCCTTTTAATATGGCCCAAACACAGCTTTGAAAACAGAGATTGTCCTAGGAAAAAAAATACCACACATGGCATAACTTCCTCTATCCAAGTCTTAATATATTTCACAGTCAAATTTTAGTTTTTGAATGCAATGATTCAAAAAAGTGCACACATGTTTCGGGTCATTAAAACTCATTGTAAAAATAATAAAGACACAAAGGGCTTATTCTTGAGAAACAATGTGCACCCTTTACTCATGAGATTTTGAAGATCTGCTTCATTTTTCAATGCAAGACAAGTTCACAATGCAGTTTCCTTACCACATACCTCAGGGGAGCCTGACCTACAAAAATTGAAAATGAGTGGATTTAGATATAAAAGAAAAATCTTGGCACTCAGTGTTTTAATCCTCTTCTTAAATAAAAGAACTTTAAAATGTATCCTCTTCCTGGCTGTTGTTACTAGGTAAGGGGGCTACCATATCTCATATCATAAACCTTATTCTCCATAGATACAAAATGAATGAGTCAGGAAGTTCAAACAATGTGGACACTTCATTGTAACAAGCACTACAGTTTCAACATGCCATATAAAAGTGCACCGATGACCCATTACCCATACTGTGGATATAAAGAAAATACCTCTAGAATGAAACCATCACTTTTGTTCAGTAAGAATTTCTGATCCAAGAAATGAAGCAAATACAAAGCTTGATCCGAAAGGTTCTGGGCACCTACAGCTCAAACTGAAAGCAATGGGAGATGCAAATGCTCAGCTCCTCTCAGGAAGGAGCCCCCGTTTCTTCTGAAGTTAATGGCAACACCCTGATTGACTTCACTGGAAGTAGGATCAGCCCATAGATTTAAAAAAAGCAGCCACACAAAATCATAGATTCCAAGGCCAGAAGAGACCATTGTGATCATCTCGTCTGACCTGCTGTAGAATACAGGCCATAGAACATAAAAGATCATGGTGTAAGTCATCATGCATCCAGAGCATGTGTGCAAGTAGGAGAACAAACCCAGGCCCAGATGACTACTGGAGTTATTTCTTAGTCACTGGAGTTATGTTCTAAGTCACCGGAGAAAACAGAAATGTGATACATTTTTAACACACTTCACCCCAACTATGTTCATATTGTATATGGGCCAGATTGCAGCACTTAGTTACTGAGCTGAGTATGGGATACTGATAGATGAACAATCCAGGAGGAACAAAAGGAAGGATTGTGCCTCAGAAGTAAACCCCAGGTCCATATTTAAAAGGAGAAAACATTAGAAATTTGAAAAGAAAAAAATAAAAGGCATTGAGAAGAGGAAAAAGGAAAATTTCCTTAGTTAGCTGTGAAAGAGGAGCACAGAGTGCCAATTGCTGTTGCATCGGCTATGATAAGAATTAGGAGTAAAATCCAAATCTCCCATTAGCTTCAGGGGGGAGGGACTCACCATGGTTAGGTCATCCTGCTGGTTTTGGGAAGAAAAGTGTTCCCTTTTGGTATTGTACTGCATGATTTACCAGGAGCATTATGGTACTTTTGAAACATCAAGCATTGGCAAAGTCGCATAAGGGATTATTGATCTGCTCTAGTATGGCAAACAATGTTCTCATAGACTGCAGGTCTTTGTTTAATAGAACATACTTTAATCAATTCAGGCCTACATTCAGTGTAAGTATTGTATCACCCCAACGTAGAGTCTAAATGAGCATAAGGCAGTCTATCTTATACCACTGTTTATAGCTCTGAATTTGTCCTGACTGCAGGTTAGCAACATAAACACTATGTCAGACAATAATCTAAAAAAGATTATAGCAATCCTCAGAGTAGTCTTGGAATTACAAAGAACAGAAAATAGTCAGCCAATACCTTATGTGAGAACCTGGGATATGTGTGTCAAGGAATCTACACTGGTCCTTTATGGTAAAATGCCTCAAACAATGAGAACATGCAGAGTCCTCTCCATGTATGACAATAAACAAAGCAGCTTCAAAATATCCAACCAACTCTCCAGCTTGTATAGTACCCTACTGTTCATTAACCAGTAACCTCCACATTAATGAGGAAAGCAGGAAACAATAGCCTGGCATTAAGTATCAGCACTTTCCCAGCTGACAATAAAAAAGGGAGGAATGACTGCCCTGAGATCTGGAGTGCCGGAGAAAAGGACAGCCAGTGCCTGGGTAGGACAGGAAGAACAATACTAAGTCAGCCTGCAACCCTCTATAAAGAATATGAAACACAGGGATTACGAAATGACCATCTTAAGTTTCTGACTGATCTACCAGTCTACTATCTACCAGTCATTTAAATTGTACTCAGCAGTTTCACCTCTGCTTTTTCGCTGATGTGGACATCCCTGGGGGCAGTTTTCAAACCTGCCCCTCTAACCTACATGTCAAAGTACCTGTGGCAAATAACCTTTACAAAATTTTGGTTAGTAAAGGCATTCACCCTGTTGTCTGGGATTTTTTTCTTACAATCTCATTTCTGAGAAAGAATCAGAAACCAGATTCAGTAGGGAGCTGATGCATGGTTTCTTGGAAAGTATTCTTGAAGCATTTCTAGCACCTAATGAATTTTGGGCCTGGTTCAAAAGTGCACTAGGTTCTTGAATTAATCATGAAATGTATATAATTAATTAATTTCAGGGGTTCTCTCAATACATAGGCAACTGTCACCCTGCAGATATATGGGTATTATTTTTAACAGGTTTAGAGTGAAATTGGTTTATTTTAATGGTCATAAAAGTGAAGAATTGATGCATAGGTAAAACTGAAGAATTGTGAAAACTTTCCCCCATGATATTTTTGAGCTACAACACTGCTGTTTCCATTCCTGTATCTCTCCTGAGCAGACATTGCTGATGATGCCAAATTAATTATTGGTCTGATGATATGGTTGATACCTTCCTACATGAAGTGACAGTACCATGTTTCTCATCACCATTAGCAGAAGTTCAAGCTCCACAAGATAGAATTACAGATGGCAGTCAGAGACGGAGAAGACCTATCTAGTGAGTATTCCTGTCAGCATAGGATTGGCTCCCTGTTACCTGAACTGCTGACTAGCTGGTACTTAATGCCATTCCCAGATGTACAGTGTCACCATCCCTAGCACAAATATAATTGCCCACATCCTACCTTGTGGCCCACTGAAACCATCCTTTTTCTTTGTGAATTAGGAGTAAACGGCAAACTCAATCACATGCAATGGCACATTCTTAGAGTGTAGCTGTCTAGACCACTCTCATTGGCCGGGAACCGTGGCCAATAGGAGCTGCAGGGGCAGTGCCCATGGATGGGGGACCGCGTAGCAGAGCTGCCTGGCCGCACCTTCATGTAGAAGTTGGAGGGGGGACGTGCCGCTGCTTCCGGGTGCTGCTTGAGGTAAGCACCACGCAGAACCTGCAACCCTGAGACACCCCGCCCAAGCCCCAACCCCTGCCCCAGCCCTGACCCCCCTCCTGCCCTCCGAACCCCTCAGTCCCAGCCTGGAGCACCCTTCTGCACCCCCTGCACCCTCATCCTCATCCGCACTCCAGAGCCTGTACCCCCAGCTGAAGTCCTCAGCCCCCTATGCCCCAATCCCCTGCCCCAGCCCTGATCCCCCTCCCACCCTCCAATCCCCTCGGTCCCAGCCTGGAGCACCCTCCTAAACCCCAACCCCCTCATCCCCAGCCCCAGCCAGAGCCTGCACCCCCAGCCAGAGCCCTCACCCACTCCCCCATATCCCATCTCTCCTTCCCCAGCCTGGAGTCCCCTCTTGTACCCTGAATTCCTCATTTCTGGCCCCACCCCGGAACCTGCACCACCAGCCCAGAGCCCGTACATCCTCCCACACCCCAACCCCAATTTCGGGAGCGTTCATGGCCCGCCATACAATTTCTATACCCAAATGTGGCTCTCAGGCCAAAAAGTTTGCCCATCCCTGGTCTAGAACTGTATTTTTAAGTCATTAGTTAGAGAAAGAGCAGATATTTTAAATGACCCTTGTGCCCCATGAAAGCCAGTTTTTCTGTACTCTCCCTTCTGTACTCTTCACAGCCAGGCTTACTTAGAGTGACCCACTTCCTGAGAGCTGCTGCCATTCAGGAGAAGCTTCCTTATAGTCTTCCTCTCCAGAAGCTGCTAATTGACACCTTATCTCTGGACTTGATCTTTTCCTTTCAGAGCTGCTATTAAGGTTGCTCTTTAGAATAATCAGCAGGGGGTGCTCCTGCAGCGAGACAGCCTGCTCCCTCTGGCATACATAAGTATTTTAAACAATATACCCAATAGGAAGTATTGGTTTATAAATTATTAACCACAGTTCTCAGACACACTAGCAGACTCACATCTGTGGACATTTTATGTAAAAGACAAGTAATGGGAGAAGGTGAGATCTTCAAAGTGTCTTGTAACTCAAGAAGGTCTGTATTATATAAGCACAGAAGGCAGCAAGGGATTATAATAAGTTGTGTTTGGGCTACAGTGTAGAGCCCCTGCTCTTAAGACTGTTGCTTGATTCCTGGTGCCAGCAGTGCCTTTTGTGAGCAGAAAGCTTCCTGTGCTCAGTGCTCAAGCAAAAGTCTACAGGGAATATTTCAATCGCTTTTCTCCTTTTGGGTGGGCAGCCCAAGCCAAGCCACTGAATATTTGCTGGCATTGCTAGACACCATGGGGTGTGGGTATGCACAGTATGTGTGTATGGATGGGAGGTGAGAGGAGGAAGCCAGCAGCAGAGTAGCACAATTTGAAGCCGCGATCAACATGAGTACAGAAAAGCCTGCTACTGAGAGGAGATGTGGGATCAAAGAGAGAGAGAGAAAATACTTCAGAGTCCCCAAACAACTCCTCTTGGCTTCACCACATTTTTCTTTTAATCGGCCACTGCTTTTCTGAGTATTTTTCAAAACTACATGGTGTATATTTGCAAATAGAAGGTCATATCGACCCTGTGTGATATAGATGCATATACCTGAAATCTAGGATGACATATTTATACCTTGATTATCCGGATGATTTATTTTAGAAAGCTGCATTACCGATACACAGTAGTCTCATTAGATCAAGTTAACGTGCATGTTGAACTCAGCTGTGGTATAATTTTTCTGGATAAGGCTTCACATTTGGTTGTTTGCTAATGTACAAAGCCAGCAGAGGTTAGGAGGTAAGGTATGCAGAGTTTCTTGTTTGTAAATTAATTTTGTTTTTAAAACTCTCACGCTGCATGTTCTCATTGTTTGAGGCATTTTACCATATTGAGACAATCTAATACAATTTCTGTTTATCCTGGTGCTAATCAAAAATAAAATAAAATAAAAACTACCAGGCCATATAATTAGCGACTCAAGGATATAACTATAACATCAAGATGAATACAAACATAAATTAGGCCTTAACTGCAGCTAAGTGAATACCCTCGCTATTGAATCACTGTTCAGCCAGAAGAAATTAACTGAAAAACATAGTCAATGAATATATTTTTCTGCTTTTTAAAAAGTTCACGTCAAAATCTCCTATGTGGTCCCTTATGCCGAAAGGGAATGGGTCTGCCACACCTCTGTATTCTCCATCTTCAAGTCTCGCCTTAAAATACCCTTTCCTAAAAGGCCTATACACCCCAGTCCTCCCATCCAAGAAGCATTTACAAGTCAGAGGAAAATATATTTCAAAAAAATCCCAAACAAAACAAAGCTCATGGAACTAATGAGGTAAAACAATGTTTTTCATTGCTTCCCAGCCCTTGTGTATATGTGGTCCATCGAGACCCTGTTTCTGCTCCACTCTATATTCATGCAGAGGCTCACTCATTTCAGTGAGGTTTTGAAGTCAATGAGATTACTCATAGTGTGTAAAGCTAAGCACATGATTCAGGACTGGGGCCCTAGATTGTAATCTATTTGGAGCGGGGACCTTGTCTTATCTGTAGCTATCATTGCTATGTAAACCATCATACACAGTGAAATAAGGCGAGTTTGTCAAATTAGGCTGATACTGTAAGTTAACAGCATCTACTAAAAAGTAGCTGCAATTCATAGAATATACGACTCTTTGGTAAAACTCAGTTTCCTGATGGAAGTGAGGAGTCTTTTGCTCACAGTATCCATTCCTAATGATGCCCATGACTGAAAGAGTCTTTATAAAGTGCAGACTTTTTTTTTTTTAAACAACAAAAAAATAACAAGGTGTAACATCAGATGTCCATTAAGCCAGGGGCATGGAAGCCACTGTTTACATCTAAAATTCCTCGGATTATCTTTCCCAGTGACACTATTAACTTGTTCTGCCTTCAAACAACTGCAAATCAGAGCATTTCCCCAGAAATAATTCCTCTGGATATTGCGTTATCCAAATGAGCCAGACTGTGTGAAGTGGCTTTTTGTTCCCTGGACACACAGGATTAAGCAAGAGGATGTGTTTTGTGTGGACTTAAAAGAAAAAGACATTCAAAGTCTTTCTGTATGGGACACCTTTAATGTGCATAATTTCAGTTTTATGTCAATCAATCCTCAGTAGTCCTCTATAGACAAACCTAGTTTAAAACAAATACATATTTACTTTGAGAAGTACTTTTAAAGTGGGGACTAAATAATGTTATAGATCTATATACTCTGTAGGCTTCAGAGTGGAATAAGGAAGAACAATTTCATTCTAGATGATTTAACAAAATGTAATACTGAGCCATCCTTACTTATGTTGCTTGGTAATTAAAATTTAGTGTGTGTGTTTTGAATAAGTTTAAGCAAGTGAAATCTACATCGGTTGTAGATCTATCATTGAGAAAGCAAAAATTTTAGATGTTACATGTGAAAAGCTACTTAGAGGGCAGGTGAACAATGGTAGGTTAACTACATACGAATTTTAAAGGTATTTTTTCTCCAATTGTGTCCCGAACCTCCACTAGTTGAGCTGAATGGCAAAATTTCCATATATGTTAGGAGGATTGGGTCCATGGGCTTGAACCTGAAAACCTTTAATCACAAACATATCCCCACTGAATTCAAGGACTACTCAGATGCATACATGTTTGCAAGATTTAATTGGCTGCATATAAGGATAATTTATGTGCGTAGCAGTTTGCAGGATCAAGCCAGTTGCAAAATGATTAATTTAGGATTGCAGCTACTTAGCTTTGCCGAATTTAAAGCATGCCGCACAAAGTTCCTAACAGGCAGAGATTGTGCACTGGGGAGTTTTAGTAGAGAACAGGCCATCGTAACGAAAGGTGCTCTTTGGGACTGGACTGAATTCCTACCTTTTCGAGGTCACGGGATCTGGTTGAAAGGCATCTCCATCTCCAGCCTGGTGTCTGAAACAGCTCTGACTTTTTGTTGAGATGATTCTAGAATAAAAACTGAAAAGCTGTTTTTATATCTGCTCCTTGTGGCAAAGCTCTGATCCAGCAAAGAACCTAAGAACATACTTAACTTTAAGCACCTGAGTAACCCTGGTAAAGCCAATAGCATTACTTTCCAATTTAAAGTTATGCATGCGTTTAAGTGTTTTGCTGGACTGGGGCTTGGTGTACTGCTACATCACTGGTGACCAGGCACTCAGCTCAAATATCAGATTGTCAGCAATGAATACTTACAATGAACAGTCTGTGATCAATCCATGGAACAAAATGTAGTCATCCCAAAGAATTCATTGAATTAATGAGAATGAGCACATTTGTTAAATCATTATCTATTTATAGAAGACTTTTGATTAGAAAAAATGGCTAAACTCATCAAATAAACTATGGCTAGCTATAGCTCGTGTGCTTAGCGCTAGTGGGTAGGTACTGAATTACCGAACTCAGACAGAAGGCGTAGCTTGAGAAGTGCAAGGGGCTGTATAAAATGTTCAGAAAAAGTCAAAACTCTGGAAATTTGAGGTTTTTCACATTTTGTTTGGAATTTCCATTTGTGAAATGATTCTGAAATCTTAGTTTTGTACTTGAAAGCTGGACCGTTTGTAACAGAAATGGGTCAATTTCACCCAAAAATAGTCCTATATTGGACCAAAGACCTCTCCTTTTTAAAAAAAACTCAGAGGTTTGTTTAGACAAAGATTGACATTCAAAATTCTGAATTTTTGGACTTTTGTATGTGAAATTGGTTTTTTTACAAAAGAGTCCCACAAAACCTAAAATGTGCCAGTTGCAAAATGGCCAAGAATGAAGTTATAACTTTTTTCATAAAATGTGTCATCATTTGTGTTGTGTATAAAACGAATTAGACTAGTGGAAAATTACTCAGGTTGAGTCTCTCCTGCTCCTAGAATATTTTCTTGATGTCCAGCTGAATTAACTGTCCTTGCGCCCATGGAACATCCAGCTATTTCATGGCTGGCAAAGATCGATAGACTATGGTTAGAACAGAGGTTCTCAAACTGTGGTCCATGGACCACCAGTGGTCTGCAAGCTCTTTCAGGTGGTCTGTGAATAGTTGTCTCTAAGCTGCACGCCTGGGTGGCCACACACAAGAGAATGAAGGGCCACCCACCTAATTAGTGGAGCCACGCAGGCATGGCTCCACTAATTAGGTGTCTGGACCTTGAAGAAGATACACGCATAAGGTGAGGTGGTGGCCTTGCGAGGTAGGTAGGAGGGGGCAGTGGGGTGAAAAGAGGGGGTGGGAGGGATGTGGGACATGCAGGGCTGCGGTGACCAGAGAAAGAGGTGACTTCCCCCAGCTCCAGGGCTGCAGCTGCCAGGGAGAGATGGCCCTTCTCCCCAGCCTCAGCTCTGTGGCTGGTGTGGCGGCGGAGAGACCTTCCTCCTTTCCAGCCCCAGCTCTGGGGCTGCTGCGGTGGGGAAGAGCGAGCAAGACCCCTCTCCTTCCCAGCCCCAGCTTGGGTGCTGCCGTGGTGGGAGAGAGAGGGCACATCCATCGCATTAGAAAGGTAAGACTACTGATATTAAAATATGAATTGTGTGCTTTTATTTGTAGAACAAAAAATGTTAATTATTATTAAGGGTTTTTTTATATCGCGCTTTTATCCAAAGTGCTTTACAATAGTTAGCTAATGGTACAAACAACATTTGGAAAGATCATTAAGTGGTCTGCTGAGACCTTCAGCAATTTTCAAGTGGTCCACGAAAAGAAAAGTTTGAGAACCACTGGGTTAGAATAAAAATCTCGATTTTACCTATCTGAACTCCTTCTGTATTAGGAAAATGACACTGTACCCTCAAAGAACTTGTTTGATTTTTTCACATTTTAATGGAAAGATTCTCCTGGACTACGCAGCTTCAAAGCAGCCTGTACATTTCCTCTGCGCAACGACATCATGGAGAGAGAATCCTGGCAGAGTCAGAAGAGTTGGGAATAGTCCAAATTCAACAATTACTGGGATATGTGGATGGAGCCTACATATATAAAGGAGTGGAGTGAAACTCTAGATCCAAGTTCCTTGGAGCCACTGCAGTGAAACTTATGGACCACGAATGAAGATTTGGAGCCTCATGTCAACTCACAGAACAATATTCTGTGTTTGGGGGCCGGGGGAGGGGAGATCTTAACTGAACAGAACCCCAAATAACTAAATAGCATTAGATTCATTAAACAGATCAAATCTTTGTTCTAGGGATAGTTCTTTGAGAAGCACACCTGCCACAACAAGAGATTCAGCTTCTGTTCTCAGAGAGTGAGGGGAAGGACTAGGGGATTACAAATTGCTTGCGTGTGCCACACGCATTGTCTCAGACCACTCATATAAAGAAAAAAACACTTTTTAAGATCATGACTGCCCCAAGATAGGTAGTTTTCAAGGAAGAAAAAGAATAAAAAATTAATAAAGGAGGAGACTTTTTAAATGTTTCAAATTACTGTTTTTAGAAAAGCTGGAGTATGATATGTGGAAAAACTTAAACTCTTTAAAGCATCTTTTAATATGTTAGTTAACTGAGTTATTTATTAACTGATTTATTAGGTTCTATGTTATTGGATCCAGGTCAGTACAGGAAATATTCAGCTGCAGTGGGTCTCTACAAAAAAAAAAAAAAAAAAAAAAGGTCAGACTATCCATATATCTTTTTCTATTATTGGGAAATTACTTCTTAGATAGGACGACAGTAGATGTGGAAAAGCAAGTTTTTTGCATTTCTAAGTATCCCCAGTGGTCATGCAGTGACTTCCTGTACATACTGTTCCAATGCTTCTCTGTCTAACTCCATAAAAGAGTTCACTTTGTATTCCCCAGAATATCATGAAATATAGAGGCAGTCAATTTTTCCAGAAGAGGAGCATAATGTTGTGGCATTATGAGAAAAAATAAATGGTCAAACTATGCAATTATATATTGGCAGAGTCTCATCATCTCAGAAGCATAAATACTACCAAATCCAAGAGACAGTCTCCTTTTTTCAGTAAAAAATACATTTCCCTTTGAAAATGGTATATAATGCTTTTAGTAACAGAATGTAAATTAACTTCCATTATATCCTTACTCATTATATCCTTACTCATTGTGATTCTAAACCATATTGAGTTACTTGCTGCAGATTTTTATTCTATTTTATGGCATATTTGATATATATGCCTGGATGTAAAAATAACAAAAAGGGAGCTAGAAAACTGCAGCGTAAATGAGATGGTGTGCTCTCTTGGGCAGAAAAATCTTGAAATTCTCTCTACTTACAGTAGGTGTTATCACAACCTCTCAAAAAATATCTGTAGGAAGGCAATTCAGAATTTTATCTTTGCTATATGACACTGAAATACACTAGTACCAAATGCATTAGTACATACAGCATGCATGCCAGACCTGCTGGAGTTAATTAATCAGCAAAACCTACAGCACAAGCAGAAATTGCAAAATGTTTTAAACAAAGGTTAAGTGACAAGCGAATGAGGGACAGAGGCTGAGCCAGTGGGAAGAGTGAGTGTGCATGAATTTGTGCATGATTTGAGCATGAATTCAAGTAAACTGATGAGATATCAGGTTGGCAAATATATTTTTGAATTCCTTTTCAAAGGAATTTCACTAGATGAAGGAAAGGATGGCAGAACTGACAAAGCAGGTTAAACACTATGTGAAAGCGCAAGATCCTATGTTTTGTGTTTGGTGGTGTACGTAGACAATAAATGCCAAATCAAGAGGAAGGTGCCATTTTCTCAAAGCTAGGTGTGCAAACGCATCCTTTTCACATGTTCTGCAAACTCCTTTCATATAACTATAGTTCCTGTTTCCAGGGTAAAACATCATAAGTCATTTAAAAGGTTTATTAATGTCTTTTTCACTCATTTCCTATTTTTACTTCTAAAAGTACTCTGCCCGAGAACTCCTTGGCAGCTAGATGACCAGTTCACCAAGTGGCAGTATGATATGAATGTAAATAAGATGATTAGACATTATAAAAAGCATGTACTTTTCTGCTTCTTACAAACCACTTGCAAGTGTAAACAATAGAGAGCCACATCATCCTGAGTAGAAATGTTGGGCCAGATCCTCACTGTAAATTGTTGTAGCTCAACTGTATTTAACTGAAGTATTTCATTTCACGTCATCGGTGGATCTGGTTTGTGGTCTTCAGTTAAGCTTCTGAAGTACAGTGGTCAGGATCATAGCTCACTAAAGCCAGTACAATGCAGGTGACTGTCATGATATCATCCATTAATTTACTTCTCTTGTTATTCTAAAGACAGGTTTTCTCGCTAAGCATTCTCAGTTAAGTCATTTTGATTAGTGATGGAAGTACATGGAACAAGTACAGTAATTAAAATGCTTTTAGAACTTAATGAGTTTAAGAATTCAAAGGCTTGTACACATTTGAGAAAAAATTATTTGTTTGAATTTCAATAGTACCTAAAGGTGCCAACTAAGAACAGGACCTTGTTGTGCCCAGTCCTGTACAGCCACATAGTAAGAGACAGCCCAAGCTCTGAAGAGGTAGCATTTTAAATAGATAATTCAGACAAAGGGTGGGAGATAGAAAGTATCATTATTCCAATTTTACTGAGGGGGGAACTGAGACCCTGAGAAATGACTTGCCCTAGGTCACACAGGAGGTCTGTGAAAGAGATGAGAGTGGAAGCAGATCTCCAGGCTGGTGCCTTAACCACAGATAATGTTTCCTATCCTTTCAATCCTTCTGTGACAGATATTTCTTTTTCTTTTTGAGGGGGTTAGTGGAAGAGAAGCAGTTTTTCTAAATGATGCTCTAAAAAGTCACTGAACCTCTGGAACATTTTGGAGCGTTCTGGAAGTTTCTTAACTCCACCCCCCTTTGCTGGGTTTCCTTTTCACTAAGTTAAATGTCATCACCTAAGTCATTATGGTTGAAAACTCATAAATTAATTTGGGATAGAAGGAAACTTTAGTAAATCAGCTACTCCTAATTCACACAGGGCCATGAACTGGAAATGTTAACTCCTCATTAACTGGAAGAGTGGAAACCAGGGGAATAGGAAATATCTGTTGTTAAAGCCTGTGTGTAAGTTATACATAAGGTCTTACTAAATAACATTTTGACTCCGAATATATTTTCAAAAGTGCCTAAACCTCACTGACTTTCAATGAAACAGTGCCCAAGTCATTTTTGAAAATGTTATCTCAAAAGTTTACATTTGATGCAATGGAGAATGGGGAGCCAGAGGAGAATGTGAAATGCAGATTCTGGCACTTTGGCCCAAGCTCTGATTCCCAGGATATCAAGGTGACCTGTGGCCAAGTAATTCACTGGTCCTTCTGTATGATTGCAGATGAAACGGGATTGCCCTACTGCTCTGCTGGGGGAATGTGGTCCACTGACATGGCCCTTGTTGATCCCTCCACTTATCCTAGTGTTTATCTGTCTAGGCTCTGCTACACACTCGGGAGCAATGAGGCAATATCTAGTGTACCAAGCTGGGGGATACTAGTGATTTTCCAGCCTCTTTACACTCCCCCAATCTCCAGGGATGCTGGGGGCTAGTTTGCCCCCTGTTGTAATTTAGGGCAGCCCAAGGGATCATCAGAGCATATCAGGCTGTAGTCACAAACCCTCCTGCCCCCAACATGCTTCCATGGCTGGGGTGAGGCCAGGAGGGCGTGGCCTAGGGCAAAATTTATGTTAGGGCTTTTCTGTACTTACAGTTCTGCACTAGCTGCCATAGCACTTAGTGAAGTTACTGCCTGCACTGATGGGAGACCTGTCAGTATAGACCCTCTACCTCCTCGAGAGATGGTAGCTATGTCAACAGGAGAAGTTCTCCTGTTGACAAAGTGCTGTCTACATCAAGGGTTAGGTAGGTATAACTATGTTGCTCAGGGTGTGGCTTTTCCACACCCCTGAGTGATATACTTATACCAACCTAAGTTGGTAATGTAGACTGAGCCCTACTCTCCTAATGACATAGATCTGAGTGGGTGAAAGATGGCTGTCACAACTGTATTCTAGCAAAGCCTAACTGAACTTTGCTTTAGAAAGGTTATACTATTTCCAACATTGGCTGCCTCCCAAAACACATATGCCATTGCAAAGGAACATATGGGAGAATTATCTAGGAAATGGATCACCATTTAGATATTTTTTCCTCATATTACATTTTATTCTCTAGTAAAGATCAACACTTTCTGAGTGTCATTGTAAGAGAACTGCGTTGACAGAGAGATTTTGCCATTTGGTTATCCTCTAGCCTTGGTGGTATACAATTAATGGGAATTTGCAAAAGGCCTTTCCCTAATCCTTAAAGAAAAGAGTCCTGGTGGTTCTGCCTATTTTAAGAACTATTTATCAAAGGAATATGAGAATGTCATGGAAGTTAATATCCCTTTAGGGTGAAAGGGGAAATCAGAAAAGTTGAGTGATCCTCTTTTTAGCACTTTAAATTACTCTGTTAAACTGACCAGGTTTATATCTCAAATTTACATTCATGCTGTCTCTAATCACTAAAGGCATTATCCCACAAAAATAAAAATGCAAATTAAATGGTTTTGGCCTCTCTTCCAGGTTTCCTATCCGCTGGGAAAGACTCTAAACTAGATATGATGTGAAGAGATAACATGAGTACCTTAGATGTGTTCTGTTTCTATGGTGAAGACGACCATAAAGGAGAGCGTAACATTTCAATCCTGAATCAAGTTTAGGCTTGGAAGAAATGAACTGATACCTGTAAATAATGGATTTAAGGTTAAGTCTAGACGGCAGCTGAGATGTGTAATTGCCAGCTCTGGCAGATGTACACGCACTAGCTCTGCTTGAGCTAGTGTGCTAAAAATAGCAGTGTGGCCACAGCAGCTCAGGCAGTGGCGCAGGGAAGCTGTTTTAGTATGTACCCAGGATCTTGGATGGGGTTACGCTCAGATGGCTAGCCTGAGCCACCACTAGTGCTGCTTCAGCCACAATGCTATTTTTAGGCACAAGCTTGAGCATAGCTAGCATGTGTATGTCTACCAAATCTGGGAATTATCCCTCCCAGCTGCTCTGCAGACA
Source organism: Lepidochelys kempii (assembly GCF_965140285.1). Classification (NCBI taxonomy): domain Eukaryota; kingdom Metazoa; phylum Chordata; order Testudines; family Cheloniidae; genus Lepidochelys; species Lepidochelys kempii. Next base: position 66,653,220 of record NC_136382.1, read on the forward strand.
TACCCTAAGTGTCTGAAAAGGAATTGGTTTCAAAGTTAACACCTTTCAGTAACACAATCACGCCGAGGTGGTGGAAGATGGAAAAGGATTGAAAATTTACCATTGTGTGTTTACACTTTCTAATAAATATCTAAGCAATAAAGACAGAAGTAAAGTAACCCGCCTAGGCCCAAAATAGTTTAATAAGGACAATGAGTGCAAAAGTGAATGACTTTGGGGAAAACAAGAACAGAATAAAATCTCAGCTCCTCTGGCGACAAAGACTGTCCTGGACAATCTGCAAAATATATGGCACTGGAATATTGCACAGATTTATTTTGGCACTGTTACTCCTTTCACTGGGCAGTAAGTCACAGATCACAGAAAAGGATACCATGCCCATTGTCTTCAAATAAGGGCCTGGACCCTTAAGCCCTTTTTGTATTGCTCAGTACTGATATCACAGATTTCAGAGCATGGGCAAGATTTCCAAATGAAGACCAGGGGAAAATCTGTGGACATCTACTTTGCCCTGGCATATTACCTGAGCTGCTTTTGCTAACTTTGGAAACAATCCCACTATTGTTACTAGAAGAGCCTTCCCCTACAGACCAGTTCAGCTTCAGACAGCTCTCTCTTTCCTGCCCCTTGTCTCTCTCCTGAAATGATGAATCTGAATCAGTCACTTAGAACATAAAAAGGTACTGTCTATCTCTGGATGGACACATACTGAATTTTTATAGATAAACAATATTTGTTTCTCTCTCACACATTGCTGGTCTTCCTGCCTTTTACTCATCATGGAACATCTGTAGCATGCACACGCATGTTCTACTGGAGCCACATCCAGGGTGACAATCAAGAAAACACAGGAGAGATAATTAACATATTGCTACTTTTCTCTTTGTTCTCGAGTTACTAACATGCTGCTCTGTCATGGCTCTCATTAGAGTTATAAACTTTTCTGACATATGGGCCATAAGCATTTCTATGCACAACTTTGAATTTTTATTAGAGCAATTTGATATAAGATAGAAATTTCAAAACTCTCTTATTGGACCCAGGTTATGAAGTTTTATAAGATGTAGTTATTTTAATTCCCAGGGTCAGCTTGCTTGCTCTTCTTGGACACTGTTTTCCACGGCAAATTTTGAGCTACATCTACCTCTAGTTGGTAAACACACCAACAGGCTATTGAACTATCAAATAAATGATTCTGTACAATTGTTTGTAAGTGAACTTAACCCGTTAAAGGTGTTGATTCACTAGTCTTGGACACTGATGTTCTCAATATATTAATTGTCCAAAAACTTTGTTAAGATTGCCCAATGGTGCTTCATGCCTTTCCAGAATGATGAGTTCAGTTATGCTCAAACCTCTGTGAACCTAGAAATACTGAGTTAAGATACACACCATCCTTGTAACACAACCCAAACTCTGCCCCCTGGAGCTGGCAATAGCCAGTGGGAATTGTGTGGTAAGTGGTGCTACCATAAGTAGACAAGAAGAATGACTAAGGCAGTGTGCCATTGTTTGTGTTGTGTTCTACATAGTGATCTGCATGCAATCCAGCTGCACCCACGGTGTTAGGTCCGGCTGTATTGAATGGTGGTGGGATTAGTTGGAACAGGTTGGTAGAGCTGGTACTGTGATCTGAGGAGAGGTGCACATGCACCTTGAGGGATCAAATATGTCTCACTGCAGCACTAAGTTCTGTAGGCTATGTCAGCAGCGATTCACAAAGAGTCTCTCTACACTGCAGTGTAAGCCCAGGGTTTGCAGACCGTGAGTTAGCAGGCCCTGGGTTTGTTAACCTAGCGCTTGAGCATCTACACTCCTTTGTAATCCCAGGTTAGGCATTGCTGGACTCAGGCTAGGGCTCTGACATCTACACTGCATTTTGTGGGGCTCAGTCCAATCCCCTATATCCCAAACTTCTTGGTTTCCTCCAAAATGTGACTGTTCTAGCCCTTTGTTTTTCATGTGGTGTGCAAAAGCTTTACTCTTGACCAAACTTGACTGTCCAGAGAACCAAGTAAGTCAGCACATGGGATTGTGGAATACTTTTGGTGGACTACCAGAGCATGAGTCCAGTGAGGCTGTGTCTACGCAGCAAAGCAATAGGTTTTGAACCCTGGGCCCTGGCTTGAGTCAAGCTCAGACCCTCCATCCCCATGGGGTCCTGGGACCGTGGGGTAGCACAATTAGTGTGTAGACAGAAGGGGGATTAGGCTTGAGCCTGCGTTTGAACCCTGGGCTTACACTGCAGTGCAGACATATCCAGAGAAGTCTTTTTATTATGGGGGTTGTCAGCAGTTTAGTGGCATACATCAGAGGACTGACATAATGTCAGTGATACAGCTATATTAAAATAGACTCACTTTTTATTATCTTAGATAGGGCATACAGTCAGGGTAACCTGATCAGATTACTGCCCTGAGAGGAGTGCACCTTATTTTCTGAAACTCAAGGTAATTGCCTCTGTAGGTTTGTATCCTTGCCATGCACTCATAAGTAAAATATTCAGGCAATTTAAAATATTATTCAATCCATCTGGTGATAACTTTAAAACCCTATAGCAGTAACATGAGTTATTGCTTAGGCTTTTGCTCCCTTTTGCAGTAGTTCAGTATACGACCTGCTCACGTCTCTATTTTAACTGAATATAGGACCAGAACTCAGCTAGTATAAATCAGTGATGCTCCACCAAAATCAATTGAGCTATGCTGATTAACACAAGCTTAGAATCTGGTTGATTGATTTTACAGTGAATGCACAGGATCAGCGCATCAGTATTTGATTTGTGTTTATTCTGTCAATGTGCTAGGTTTTAGCATCTGAGAGAACATCGTGCATGATGATTGATTTATTAGTCGAGGCAGTATATATAGTACAATGGCTATGCGAATGAAAGGCATTTAACAGCCCATCCAAAAGCCAGTCCTTCTGCTCAGACAATGGAATCTTAAGTGCCCTGATATCCCTTCATATTGTCTCATTAGCTCATATCAATTGCTTCTTGGCCTGGCTCAGTCATTTCAGTTGCATCTCTAAGCTACATATACCATCCTCCCTCTCAAGTAGTTCAAGCATGTAAACCTTGCGTGGAAGGTAGAACTGGATCTTCATTGTGTTTGCCTAATTAAGTCTGCACTCCCTTCTTCAAAACAAGGCATTCCAACTTTTCGTAACCTCTTTACCAGTGAGATTCACCTGACCCAACATCATTTTCTCTAGTCATTTCCTTGACTCTCCTTCAGATCTTTCTCTGTGGGAAGCCAAGAATGTTATGAATGGTGGATTAATTTCCTAAACAAAAATTACCCTGTCTGAGTCTTCTGTAGCAGTCTTCATTCATTCTTACTTGATAAAGACACTAACAAGAATTGTACTTCATTTCTCCCCACAACAGTGGTAGTATATTTTGGCACGTGAATACTTACCACAATGGAAACTCACTTTCCTTAGATCTATGTTTAGCACATTTTTGTTCACTATTTTCTATGTCTGCTACATTTCAGTCGGAAAGCTACCTGCAAATTCAGAAAAAGACAAAAATTGGTCAAAGTGCTCTTTAGACCATCCTTTTATATAGAAAAGTGTATTTCCCCCAGAGCTTTTTGAAAACTGCCTTACTGCCCTTCCCTGTACTTAATGAGACCTGTGGGCATACAGCTGATTCAGTGGAAACTAACAGTCAGAGTTTAAATATGCTCTGATGACAGCTGACTTTACTTGCTAGAGCTGTTGCAAAAGGATTTTGCTAATGATTAAAGCAGATGGACAGAAGGAAGAAAGCAGAATGTTAGAATGTGTGAGAGGTGAAAGGTCGAGATGAATTAGCCTAGTGATTTCCTGTGGTCTGTGGGTGTTTTGTGTTGTATACTGAAATAAAGAATTGTTTTTAATCAATGAACTTTCTAAACTTCAGGGGCTTAATTGAAAATATGAACTTACAGCTATTCACTTGTTCACTTTCAACTTGGAAATACAATTTAGATATTATTATGGTGGAGTTTTAAAATAATCTTACTTTACACATTTACTCTGTTACTTTGAAAACACTGAATTTTGGACTGACCCATTAGAATCAAAATTTGATTCTATCATCACATTCAATAGCACTTTATGTCACAATTAGTCTTATTAAAACCAATGGAACCACTTGTGGAGTAAGGTTCTAGTCAGCAGGAATCAGGGTATCAGAATCTGATTCTGTAGATTCGTTGATATTTTCAGTTGCTTTGTTGACACTTAGTGTAATCTTCCTTCTTGTTTTAATTCCTGTAGTCCTGTTACCAAAACACTGTAATTAATTTATTAACACTTAGGAATTGCTAGACTGGACCAGACCTGTGGAAGCCACTACCCTGTCTCTGACAGTGGCCAACACTTGATGTTTCAGAGGAGGGAGCAAAAAACTCCACAGTAGACAGATTTGGAGTAGTCTGAACTCCATGAAGGTCTCATCCTAATTCCTAATAGAGAATAGATTAAATTCTGAAACATGAGGTTTTATCTTTTCTATAATACTCCTTTTGTTAGCATTAACTGTTGTAATTCTGGGTATTCTTGTTATCCATATAAACATCTAATCTATTTTTTAATGTTGTTAAGGTCTTAGCCTCAATGGCATCCTGTATCAATGAGGCCCACAGTCTAATTTTGCATTGTGTGAAAAAGAAATTCTTTATCAATTTTGAATTTGTCACCTCTTATTCTAATGCAATGGCCCCCATTCTGAAGATGAATATCTTAATTCTGTTGTCAGCTACAAGGGTGCCTCGCCAAGTGACTTTTATTTTCACATGATCACAGTGGTACAATGACAATCTCTGTTAGTATCCTCTAGTTATGTAAAAGGTTTGTCCATTTATATTGAAGTTAAAGAAAAACTCAACAAAACAAATCATGTCTTTGCTCCTATTCTATCACAGATTTAGAAATAAAAATGTTGTTTTCAGTCAAGGAAATTTGTTGTGGCTCAAAAGGTTAAAATACGTTTGCTTTGCAGAATAGTATAATTTAAACCTCTAAGGAAACAACATTCTGTACCCTTGTCTGTCATCTGTAACCTGGCCATCTGAAAAAAAATTTCAGTACTAGCTGCCCCTATTCCTGCAGTATATCCGCTAATATTAATTTTTTCCACAAGGAGATACTGATACATCTGCATCAGCCTCATGGTAAAAATGTATTATGCTTTAAAATCAATTATTAATTAAGCAAAACGGAGAAGCTAAGTATGTATGCAAATATGAATGTAGTAATGAGAAGAACGGTTTATAGCCTAGATGCCCAAAACTTTTTATGACCGAAAAAAATCAGTTAGAGACCATAATTAATTACCAGGACCTGGTATAAAAATTGCAATGGACAGGAGTTCAAAAAAATATCACATTTAGCAGCTGGTTTTTCAGTTTTCACACTGATAGTACCAATAGGCTATGACTTTTCTGCTCTCCGTAGTTTAACATTATGAAAAACTACTTTGTCTGAACCAGTGCAATGATGATGCCTATTTTATTCAAGAACAGGACATTCAAGTAACTATGAACACTGGGTGGTCTGTGATGGGTATATTAACCCTGCACCAGCATAGAAGGGGTTAAGAAGGTGCTGTGGACTGATGTGGCTGCACACCTATACACCTGCTAATCATGCCAGGACTGGAGGAGTTAAAAAGAGGGAACTCCACACAGATGGGGGCAACTCTGGGAAGGGAAAGGCTGTTGTGCTTCCCAGGAATGAGACAGAGACAGACAGATTAACAGCCATCAGAGCCCCTGCTCTCACTGAAGGAGGGTACGGATCCCTGAGCTAAGAAGGGGACTGAGACTTGTACTGGAGACTCAGCAAACTCTGAAGGGGATTGTGAAGCAGGCTTCCAAGGCCTGCTGAATTAAGAAGAGGCCCATATCTTTACCGAAGCTGCCTATAAGTTTTCTCTTCTGTCTTTTCCTTTGTGGTTTTATTAAACCTTATTTGCTGACTGGAGACTTTTGTTTGCATCACACGGGACCCTGAGAAGGGAACAAAGAGCCAGGAGGCCTCAGCCAGAGGACTGAGCAACCTACTAGAGGGACGCATCCCTGCGGTGCCCATTGGGGTGAGGGTAAATTGACTCAAGCCTTTGTGATCCCCACATAGGTCTGAAAGCGGGTGCTCTGCAAAGGACAGATTCATGACATGGTCATTCTGTCTTTTTAGTTGAGACCCCAGTATCCCTTAGATGAAAGGTTCCCTAGTCAGGAGAAATCTGTTATTTATGGACAAATATGCTTTGAGATTCACTGGAGGTGTACTGTGAGATGACTATTTATACTATGGTGATCATAAACAGATATTGATCAGAGAAGGCTTTTGGAGCCAGAAATCAATATCAGTTTTGCCACTGATATCAATGGCAGCAGAATACAGCCCTTGATAAAAACATTTTTTGTAGAAAATTGGAACTAGGTGGGGTTTAATGAATTAGGATTCTTCAAAACACATTTTTTCTGCTCTATGTTTGTGTGGGTAACATCTGAGCTTTGATTTCAGTTTTGGGTTCATTCAGCTGAAACTGCTTAGTTCTCTCTGGGTTGAGGGTCAGAACCACACAAAACAAGCAAGTTCCCAAAGGTTTCTTCCAGAGATAATAAATCAATGCAGGATAGATTGAAATTTGTCCCACATTTTCTCCAAACTGAGTGAATATTCAACAGCTTGGGCCCAGGTTTTTGGCTTGTAATGAATTTCCCAGTTTGTTTGGCCTGCTTTGATGTTTGGATCGAAGACAGTTACACAATTCTGTTGTAACCCAAAAGTGATCATTGTCAAATAATGCAGAAAGGAGATCAACATGGACATATTTGTCCAAACAGCCAGATGGACAGCAGCGTTTCCAGACCTCACTGGTGAGTGAGAATCCTCAAAAAGCAGTGGCAGTGACATGGGCATAGTGGTATCATGGAAATTGCTATGAAGTCAAAGTTACTTATCCTAATCACTTAGCTGAGTTTTATTCCGATTTACGCCAGCTGTAGATCTAGCCTTTTGATTTCAGGCAATATTGTGTCAGATTGGTACAATATAAAATTATGAAAAGTATAATAAGATAGTGTAATTTTTTTATCTCCCTGTACAACTGGGCTTTTTCTTAGCCATTTTGAACTGTCTTTCCAATACACTGAAAACTGAAAATGTAAGAATAGCACAACATTAATTGGATTTAATATAAAAAGAAATAGCAATGAGGGTTAGGTACTGATTGTATGATTCATTGTTCCATTCATTCAATAAAATCTTCAGTTCCCAAATTGCAGTGAAACTGCCTCAGACTTTCCAGTCTGCAGCTATGGAATGCTACAGGAACTGTGGATTTGGCTTGCAGCACTGCGTATGGAGACATGGTCATAGTAAGGGATGGACCCAGGAAGCGTGATGGTTGACACTTTTGAAATTCAATATTTCAACAGCAAAAGAAATCACAGTAAAAATAATTCCTAAAATCCTCCTGTTTTTTGACCAGATCCACTCAGCAATAACATGGTGAGCAGCAGCATTGCTTCTCAGCACCATTCAGCATGTCCAGACAAGTGCAGCCATGGGTGAGGCACAGTAGCAGACCCAGCAGCACCACCGCCATGCACAGTGTTCTGTAAGACCCAGTGATGTCCTGCTGCAACAGATCCTTGTTGAGAAGATTGTGAGAGGCCCAAACCACTTCTTTGCACACGCCAAGTATCTTTTGTTGAATGCTGACTTCATATATGCTGATTGTTTCTGTATGGAGGGTGATGGTTTCCAGGATCTGTTGGCTACTGCTGCTCCAGGGTGGCAAATGCCAAATCATACCCCCCCCCCCAACACACACTCCCCAAAATTAATTGTGCCAAAGTTTTGCCAAACAGTGAAGGCTGAAGTATAAAATACCTTTGGTAGCTGTGAGATAGGGATGGTACACCTGACGCCCCAGACCTGTGGGTCAGTGTTCTAGCCACTGATTACATACCCATTAGTACACACTGGGTCAGCATTAGCAGCAAGATCAGCTTAAGGATCATGCCTCAGCATACCACATTGTGCACATGTGGATCTGAGAAGCAACCTACTGCCATCGATGTATTGGAAGAAATGGATACTGACACGTTCTCTCATCTGGATTTATCATCTTACACAGTGGACAAAACTATGAGAAAGGCAGTGCATGACACATATATTCCCACTCCTATCCTACTTTGTGCACTACTTCAACCTAGTTGTGAAGGACTTAGTCATGATCTTGACTAAGGTGGAAATTATTCTCTGCATGTCCTAAAAGATCTCTGCCCACTTCATCCAATCTTGTATTACACATGTTCTTTGAGAGCTTCAGTTACTGAATCAACACCTATGCCACTAGCAGAAGCAAGTGGTGGTTATGTGGTGGAGTTTCACACATCACATGTTAGACTGGGTCCATGAGCAGATGGCTGCCACTAAGGTTTTACCAGAATGGCTCCATTCAGGCCCAGAAGGGCAGCCACTTACACTTCTCATCATCCGACACACCATTAATGATGATTCTTAGCCTGATTTTCAAAAGTGCTGAACTTCTTTAGTTCCCACTAACTTTAGTGCAAACTGTGAGTAAAGTTGGGTGAATTTTTCCCCTCAGCAAATATAATTTGCACTGAAAAATGCATTTTTGGGGGCTCAAAAATGATTTGGGAATTTGGATTGAATTAGGCAATAATTTTGGATGAAAATCTCCCTCTCCCCACCCAAAACGTCAAAACAAAATGTAGATCTGAAACAACGTTTGACATTTGAAACATTTAGTTTGGCAAACAATCTTTTGGGGGGTTTTCCTTTGGTGAAAAATCAAAACAATTCCACGTCAGTTCAAAACAAATCCATGTTTTCAGTTCAGAGCCAAAACATCAGTTATTCACTCAGCTGTCGTCAGGAGGGTTCAGCAACTTTGAAATCGGACCGTGAGTATGACATCCTCACAATTACAAGGAGGCTCGTTCATCAGTGGGGCTGATGCTGCCATGAGCCAGAACATTTCATTCATGGGCTTATTGGAGGAGGAAAGTTACCTCAGTGGTGGAAAAGTCAGTGCAAGCAACCAGGCAAGACAGATGTAGCCCTGGTACACAACATGTGGGTGCGTGCTGAGGCAATCACCACTCCAGCAGACACATGAACGTATTTTGGCTACATATGTTCCAAATTATAGTTACATATGTTAAAATACCAAGAGTTTCTCCCTCCTGCATGACGCAGATTCAGACAAACCTGGGAAGGAACGACTAAGTGACAGAAGGAGAGGCTGTGCAGGCCAGGGAATGCAGCATGAGATTGGACTCAGGATACCAACCTATGGTGTGAAATTGGGTGAGTCACTTTACCTCTCTGTTCCTCTGTTTCGCCTTCCATCCTTTCTGCCTTATGTTTAGATTATTAACTCTTTGAGGCAGGGGCTGTCTCCTACCATGTTTGTAGCACAGTGAGGCCTCAGTCCTGGTTGGGCCTCAAAGGCCCTACATCATACAAATAGCAACAGCGATACAGTGGCTGAATGTATTTAACAGACTCTTGAGCTGAAAGCCAGAAGGCACCAGGCTGTTCATAGAGAACGGCAGCCAGAGCAGCAGTTCAGTGGTGGAAGGACCCTGCGGATGCTGGGCTCAACAGCACTGCTCATGTGCTAACTGGGTGGTTGTAATAGAAGGTGTGATGGGGCAGCACAGCTCAGAAGGTCATCCTCCATTTTGGAAGGTGGAGCTCAGAGCTGCAGGCTGCAATCAGCACCTGCTCTGGTGGCTGTTGGGTTAAAGTTATGTAAGCTTTAAATAAAGAGAATTTAATTGTTAAATGCAAGCTCTCCGTGCCTTTATACAAACAGCACAGCCTCCGGCATGATTCATCATTCGGCAAAGGGATATCTCCAGGTTTACCACTGTTGTGCCTGACAGTGCAACCCATTGCTGCATGAGCAGCTCAAGGGGGATCTGAGGCTGGCAGTATGTTACTGTGGCAGGGCGACGACTCACCAGCACGGCACCTCCTGCTGGTTGTCCAGGGAATTAGGTCTTTCCAGCCCCAGAGTGCCCTCTACCAGCTGATGTCTTGCCTGCCGCTGGCCCCTGTGTCCCTCCTGGACCCTGGTGCCCTTTACCCAGGAGTTCTGCCCACCGCAGCAACCCACAATGTGGGTCTCCCCATTCAGAGGAACCTCCAACCCCCTATCCCCGCCTCAGTGGCTACCACCAGTCATCATCTAGCCCCGCTCACTGGGGCCGACTGCAGTCTGTAAAGGCCACATCATTGGCAAAGGGAAGGAGGGTTGGACCTGCTGCTTCTGCCTATCTCAGGGCTGCCCCTCTGCAGCCCCAGTACCCTTTGTAGGGTACTAGGCCTGCAGCCTGAGGTTTTGCCTACCTCCCTCTGCCCTTCCCCAGCACAGCTCCCAGGTAGCCAGGCCCTTCTCTCTCAAGAAAGCTAGAGAGAGTATCTGTCCTTCTTTCTGGCCCACCTCCCTCTTATAAGGGCCAGCTGGGCCCTGATTGCAGTGGCTACAGCTGTGGCTGCTTTCCCAATCAGCCCAGCTTTTCCCCTGCCACAGCCCTCTCCCAGGGCTGTTTTAAGCCCTTCAGGGCTGAAGCGGGGTAACTCCCACTACAGTTACATAGTGGTACACACCTACTCTGTCCCCTGCCCCCTAACATTTGTTTCCAAATGATTTGGAATAATTTAAGCTACAGCTTTCAGCATTAAACTATAACTCTGGTGCTTTAAACATGGCTAACTTTGAAAAAAGCCCATTATTTACTGAACAAAAATGGAAAAAACTGAAACTAAACAAAATTATTCTCCCATTTCCAGGGGAAACTGGCTGGTCCTGGGAGCTCTCTGTTTCAGTCCTAGCAACACCAGCAGGAGAAATGGGAATGGGAGCAGCAGGATTAGGAGGAGCAGGTTGCAGTCCAAACATCTGGGGTAAGCCCGCTGCAGCCTCCTCGTGCGTGGCATCTGATGCTGGTCCTCTTCCAGCTCCTACATGTGCAAAGCAAGCAGACCCATGAACTCCAGCACTCCCTATTCACACGCTTCCAGCAGCTGTGTGGTCTCCTGTAGTGCCCTCCCTCAGCATTTGATGTCTCACTGCTTCCCTAGCAGAACATCTAAGAAATGGTTCCACCCTTTCCCATGATGCCTACAAAAAACTTGACAATGGTTAGGCTGCAGGTGTGCAGAGACTACTGCCTATTATGATGACCGATACTGTGTCACTGATTACTCCCCTGTCTGTCTGTCTATCCATCTAGAGTCTCATCTCATACTTAGATTGTAAACTCTCTGGGGCAGGGACCATCTTTGTCCTGTGTTTGATCAGTGCCTAGTGCAATGGGGTCCCGGTCTATGACTGAGGCTCCTAGGCACCACAGTAAAGGAAATAATAATAATCAAAGGACGAAAAGAGGATGCGCTGATGCAGCTAACCACAGAACAGCCTCCACAAGCAAGGTACCTTTACAGGTCCTGGCAGGAATTAAAGCTGCTTTCCCTTACTGGAAACACCAAGTTGAGGCAGCCAGTATGCTCCAAATGCAAAGAGTCCTTGTCGGTGCTGGGAAGTGTAAATTAACTCCCCCTGCCAGACTCAGTGAAGCTTGCCCTATATTTGTTCTTACTTGCTGACTGGATTCCATTTTCCAAAATTACAATAAAAAAAATCCTCCAAATCAAGTTCCAAGCAATTTATAATATTTCTTTCACCTTTACTTGGGCTCAGTACTAACTAAATTAAGGAAAGGATTTAATTCCATCTCAGTTTAAATAGCCAATTTGCAAAAAGAACCCACATTACATTACATAATGTTCTCCCATTAAAGGCTTATTTTCCTCTTGGTGTTTTTAGATAAAACATAATCTCTTGCTGCAACTGTGGTTTAAGAATGGAGAGAGAAAGACAGCGGTTTGCATTTTTGTTACTTTTAATGGAGCTATTTCTGAGGCTGCCATAAAACCATTTAACTTGCCCAAATTGGTTGTTTAGAGTGCCATGGTGGATTTGTCTTTTAAACATAGCCCGTGGTTAAAGTTCACTTGGAACTGAATTTGAAGTAGATCCTTTACGCTTTAAAATGAAATCTGTAATGCCTTTGGTGTTTAAGGCTTTCTGACTCCAAGTTAATTGTTTTCCTTTAGTATGAACAGAATTACGTATATTAAAAATCAGCAGTTGGAGCACATAATTGTAGCCTCCCATCTATTCTTCTTGTGGAAATGAAAGGAATATTGGAAGACTTTCTATTTTACAATACCAGAGGTGGCCAAGCATTTACAACTCTATATATTCTTTTAGCTGAATTCTTCTAAACCTCACGCCTGGCTAGCAGTTTTCTCCCAGACGATTTTCATTTTCAAAACATTCACATCCAATAAACTGCACAAAACATAGTGTGAGAGAAAAAAGGGGACAGGAAATGGCTCTGTTGCATGGTTATTACATCCTATTGCCTGTGGGTTGCTTTGTTATGAGTTTTAACTATGTAAATATGACGTATATGACATCAGAATTTAATCTAAAGCTACTAGGTGGGAGATAGAGTGTGACTTTATTGTTAGGACTAAAATCAACTGGGTGTTGACAAGTCTCAAAAGTCACGGAGTATAAGCTTGAAAAGAAAAAGCTCAGACTGATAAGCTGTTCCTTGATTGACAACTTCAGGCCTGACTGCAAGTATTGAAAACAGTTGGGCAAGTGAAGGGAAAAAAAGCTTTTTTCATAAGAAACTATACTGGGAAATACAGGAGGATTTATAGGCTGATGTTGCACAAAAACCTAAGAAAAACAGGTGTGAGGTTTATAAAATCTGGAGACTGGAAAAGGACATTGTCCGTGAATGATTTCCCCATTATAGTTTAATTAACCTTGTAAAAGCAGCTATGCAAAAATAATGCCATGCGGTGGAGGGAGGGGGGATAGAAGAAGGGGAGAGAAGGGGAAATAAACCATTGGTGTCCACTAGCTTTGACTTTCAACAAATCATATGTCAACAGCTCATGGCAAGAGAGCTAGGTTAGGGGAAAAAATAAGAAAGAAAATATAAGGGAAAGGATTTCAGTGGGAAATAAAAGCACAAGGGAATATGCAGCTTTTTCATCTTTCTAGTGAAGTTGGACCAATTTTTGGCACTGTAAAATCCATTATGGAGACAATAAAATAAATACTGTTTAAAGTAGCAATCGTGACTTGATTGAAATGTTATGATAGCTACACATGCTATATCTTATCAAATATTATCCATAAGGAAACATTCAATTCATATTGTGCCAATCATCATACTATGTGCATCATAAACTTTTATTGCTTGTTATGGAATGCCACTTGGCCAACTTTTTTTCTTCAGATATTGCATCATCACATTCAGATGGAAAACATATTCCAATGTGGCAAAGTGTTAAAGAAATCTAATACTCCAGGGCTGAATGAAAATGTTAAGGTTCATCTCCTGGTTAAGAAAAACAATTTATGAATGCAATATTCATTTCCTGGGGTGGGCATAAGCAAAAAAACTCCTCTGAAACTTAAAACTGAGATGTTGGCCTTTATGAGTTTCCTTAGTTTAACTCATTGATGTCATGTATTATGGACCATTGCTAAGACTACATCTGGGAAGAACTCACTTTTTTTTCAGCTTCCCAGATTACTTTTACAGGGAACTCCTTGTATAATTGCATGTGCTGAGAGCTCAAGGGCTGAAGTATCACATTTCACTTTTAATATATAATTGAAGGTATCAAAATAATCTGCTTGTTTTATCTCAGCCATGCTAGCTGATTAACAGTTTGACACTCTAAATCACAGATGTAAATAGTACAGGGGAAGGTTTCAGCAGAGCATATGAATTACAATGGCGCTTTGTGAAGTTACTGATCAGAGACAAATAGATTTAGTTAAGCATTTGCAGTATACTGAGCAGTGCTGTAACTATTTAGCTCTATCAGAAGGAACATTTGCAACAAGATTTATAAAGATGATCCATTATAAATGGGGGTGGGGGAGAGGTAGCATCGGTAGCAGCTCCAAGCCTGACTATGATGGGATGGAAATATTACGTGTAGTGGTGACAGTACTCAATGCACATAGAATATTGGGAAGAGCGGTTTAATTTTTCTTTCAGGATCCTCACTGGGAAAGTGGGAGAGACCCAAAGCCCTAATGTAGATATAACAGCATGCTTCTGTTGCACTTTCTATTTGGAAAAATTAGAGGGGATATTTCAAAGCAGTTGAGTTTATGTTCAGCACAAATAACGAAGCTCATGTGAAGTTGGCAGCTGGATGACTGTGGAAAGAGTCCTGCTTTTCTTGCTCATTTAGTGAAACAAAGGGAGCCGGATTTGGCTTTATTTTTCTAACATTTTTAGCAAAACATTTTGATGTCTATATAGCTTTTAGTGCTTGATACAAAATACTGTAGCTGGATTATTACTGATATTGGGATTTTCCCACTAGCTTCTGAAAAATGTAACAAATTGAGGGCAAGATTCTGGAATCCCGAGGACCTGATCCAAAGCCTACTGAAGTCATAGTGGAAAGACTCCAAACAAACAAACAAAAACAAACAAAACCCCACACACCAAGTGAGATTCTTAATCCAAATCTAAAACCAAATTTAACAACATTTTAAGTACCCCTGCTCCATTTCCTACCATCCATTTATTTTATGTCTTCTTTTTGATTTTACTACTTTACAATGAAAGTGCACTATCTCTCTATGCTCCCTTGGTAATATTATAAAAATAAATTGAAAATAAGAGACCTGTCAATCACCACAAATAATCCAATCAAATAACCCAGTGACAACAGAAATATAAATATAAATATAACTGCAGTTTGTTCCTACAGCAATGAAAGAGAACAAATGTCTGTGTCACATACTGAATATTTTTTTAACTCTTTTTGGAATAAAACTATTTTCCCATTCGGCAGTGCTTCAGAACCGACATGCTATTCAGGAACATTTGTCAATGAATTTCATAATCCTTGTGTGACAGAATTGACCACTAAATAGCTGCTGTTGTTACAGCTGCAGGAAGACTAAGGGCCTTGATCCAAATCTCAGTACTACAAAGATGTGGGAACACAGTACGAAAAAAGATGTGGGAACTTCAACCCCGCAGAGAAGCCAGAGAGGAATGGGAAGGGCGTCTGTTTACCTCTGTTTATAGCATCCTGGTGAGGCTAAGGGACACTGTAGTCAGAACAACAGGTCAAAAACACCCCCAAGCTTCAAAATG
This sequence comes from Lepidochelys kempii, assembly GCF_965140285.1. NCBI lineage: Eukaryota > Metazoa > Chordata > Testudines > Cheloniidae > Lepidochelys > Lepidochelys kempii. The sequence goes on from NC_136382.1 coordinate 66,668,480, forward strand.
AATGGTCTTTGAGTGGCTGTTCTGTCAAACCACTATTTCCAGTAGGAAAGGAATGTTCTTGAGGCACAAGTAAGCACTATTATTGATTGCTGAAGTGAGGAACCTTCCTATAATGGTGGCTGAAGACACACTGTGTTTATCAGCAGAGATCAAACCTAGGTGCTTCATCACCAAAATGTAACCCTCTAACACTAGAACTAAGAGACAAGTGCTTTAGCTGTAGGTAGGAGACTGTTATAGTTACTGGGGCAGCCACTAGAGGGAGACATGATCATACTGATAAGCTGTTTGGAGTGGCTCATGACCGTGACTACCAAACTCAGTGCAGACTGTTGAGAAGCAGCACACAAACCCCAAATTGGTTGGGTGTTCTATGCTTAGATTTCAACAACCAGGGATCAGATGTTAACTTCTCAAGCACTATAACAGCATTGACATGGAGTCACAGAGAGTCCCTTTGGGTACTCCGGTCTTTCTTGTTACCTAGGCAAGCTTGCCTTTGTGATAGATGGTCCCTACAACCAAAAATCACAATATTAAAGTTACTTCCAGTTTGAAAGTTCTAGTCACTTACTCCAGGTCACGTGTACCTCAGATCTCGTACCAAAGACAACGCTTGTGTTCAATCCTATAATAAACTATCTAAAGGTTTATTAACTAGGAAAAATAAATGAGAGTTATTTACAAAGTTAAAGCATGTAAACATACACACACACAAATGAGTTTCATTTTTTGAAACCTAAGACTATTAGAACCTGCTGTAATGTGCAGGCTCTATATTCCTTTAGGGATAACCCAGCCTAAGCAGCTTGGGGATCCTTGCTTATGCTGAGAAATATTGCCTTCTCCAAATTCCAAGCAGCTTAATGATAAGAATTTTTCTTGACAGAGGTTTTATCTCCTTTCTGCAAAACTTAAGCTAACAGGGTGAGAGTTTGTGCATGTCTCCACTTCATGGGTGTGGGAGGAGCAGTCAAAAAAGTCTTTTGTCCACTGATGTTTTACAATGGCTTCTCTAAATGTCTACAGGCCTTCTTTTGTTGGGCAGGAGATAACACCTCTTGTGCAGGGGTGGTGGAACAATTTGTATAGTGGGGTGTGCTGAGAGCCATTGAACGAAACTGTAAACCCTGTATATGACGAAAACCACTTCAAGCTGAGGGTATGGCAACACCCCCAGTTCCAGCACCTATGCTCTTGTGGCTATCTAGTATATCCTGACAGTGGGGGTTTACAGTTTTAGAGCAAACACTTTTATAGTTACAGAGCAAAACACTTAAATATTATCTTATAGCATGTGCTAAAATATTGTAAGTGAGATTAATCCATGCAGCAACTCACAAGCATTTCATAAAGTCCAAACCCTAAATTCATTCTTCTACCTCTAACACACAGGTGAGCCAGACTGGTTTCCAGCTGTGCATTTGTCAGTGTTCAGAGAGGCAGGGCTGTAACTGGGGCCAGTGAGTAGGGTAGCTCCCAGGGCTCAAAGAGGGGGAGGGGGAGGCGGAAAAATGGGGTGGATGAAAAAAAATGGTAGGAGCTAGAGCCCTGCAGCGGGACCGGGATCCTGCAGATCCCCACAGGACCTGCTGCCAGGAGTGGGATAAAAATTCAATAAACAATGTGGGAGCGGGTAGGAGTGGGTTTGTGGGGTGGGACGGGATTACAAAAATAGTCCCGTGCAAGGCTCTAGTAGGGGGTGCAAATATGCTTGCTTGCCCCAGGAGCTAAAAATACCTAGTTACGGCACTGCAGTGAGGCTGAGGAGCCTAGGCATGAGCTGGCATCTGGTCTGCCAGCATCACCCCATCCCCAAAGGTTATTAGAGCTTTCACTCTGCTCTTGAGCCACCTCTGGTACTTCAGCGGAGTGGCTAATCCTTTTGGACTGGCAGCAGCAGTAATCCGCAAAAAAAAAACCCATAAGTCGGTGTAGCAATATCTCAAATTATAGCTGACAAAAAAAACCAAAAACCCCAAACCCTCTGTGTAACCCTTCTGTCAGGTGTTGTTGACAGCAACAAGGGGCAGGTTCAAATAGCTGGGGAATACACACTGCCTGTTTGAGTCCCCACCAGCATTTCTGAGATCTCTAAATCTCTTCCCTGGGTGCCCTTAACAGGCAATACCTGCTCTCACTCGCAAGCACTGAAACTATGTGTGAAACAAGGGAAACTTTGTATGGAGGTGGGAAGGGAAAAGCATTGACTTGGGAAAACACAACAATGCTCTCGATATACATTATAAATAAAACAGTCCCTCATGGTAGCTTTGGCAGGAATACATCAATTTAGTTCCCGAGCTGCAGGTTCAAATGTCCAATAGGCAAATATCTCTATCACAACACTTCCCCATCTGCTAAAACTCACTCACTGTTTAATGTCAGTGGGCAGCACAGTCCCAGAGTCTTGAGGTGAACTCAGGCAGGCCCCTTTCCAGTTCCTTGAGAAGTACTGCCTGCTCCTCTCCTGAGGCTCCAACACTTAACCCAGCTATTACAATTTCAGCTTCATTTAGTGGCTGGATAGGGGATGCTGGACCAGAGCTCAGTCAGTCCTGCTGCTGTCCTTTGCATCTTCAGCAAAAGCCTTCTCTATATTGCACCCCATCAAGGAGCTCCCTCAAGCAGCCTCCTTAGTCCGAGAGCACTCCCAATAGCATAGGATCCTCAGAGCAGTAGAACCAGTAGCATTGAGGACCTTAGAGCAGAGTCCTTGCCACAAGATAGGAGCCCTTCCCCTCCCGCCTCCCCCCTCTCAATTCAGTTCCACTGTCGAACCAGTTCTGAATTTGTGTTCAATTCTGGTCTCTCTCAAAATGTTACTGGAAAAATTCTGTTTGAAAAGCTTATGCAAAATTAACTCTTTGTAACCATACTTCCCCATTTATCAATAGATTGGGTCAAAAGTTCCTCCCCCACAGAAGCTTCTGTCCCTCTGGAGTTCTGGGTAAATAGCTTATGCAGATGAAGGAGCTCTGTGGCTGTTCTTCCCCCTGCACACCAGTAATGGAAGCAGAGCACTCCATACCCTCTAGAGCTTCAGGCCATTGGGCTTACACCTTCAACCAGCCAAAAGGTCTGAGTTATATTTGCCCTGTTGCAAAAGCAGAGATACCACTGAATTCTGTTGCAGCAAACACAGAATATAAAGCATACCAAAAGAATAATCTATCTACTTGGGACATCCAAAATGACCAGTGCTTCCCCTGGATAGCAGGTTGGGGATCATTCACATGTGGACAGCTCCAAATAATGAATAAGGAATTGTGGACCTAAGGTTGTGTGTCTGGGACTGGTAACCGCAGCATGTAAAAATAAACTTACTACAGAAACAGACACCAGGAGCCCTACTGGCATGCAACAGCCTTGAACAAGAGATCAACGTCGTGTGAAGAAGATGATGGGCACTGGTCAAACCCATAAGAAAGCCCATATCCTGAAATGTTCCTTGTTCTAGGCCAAATCAATAATGAAAATCTTATTTTGGAATGTGAGAACAATGTACAAAGCTACAAAAATTGCTCAAGTAATTAAAGAAATGGGTCTTGCTGTCCTCGGGACCAATGAGTGTGGACGACCAGGTTTGAACAAACTACATGTTAGAAGCAGTGGTTCCCAAACTTGTTCCGCCGCTTGTGCAGGGAAAGCCCCTGCTGGGCCGGGCCAGTTTCTTTACCTGCTGCATCCGCAGGTTCGGCCGATAGCGGCTCCCAGTGGCTGCAGTTCGCTGCTCCAAGCCAATGGGAGCTGCTGGAAGCGGTGTGGGCTGAGGGACATACTGGCTGCAGCTTCCAGCAGCTCCCATTGGCCTGGAGCAGCGAACTGCGGCCACTGGGAGCCGTGATCAGCCGAACCTGCAGACGCAGCAGGTAAACAAACCGGCCCGGCCCGCCAGGGGCTTTCCCTGCACAAACGGTGGAATAAGTTTGGGAACCACTGCGTTAGAGGAACAAACAAGACCATCATCTACTTTGGGAGTGAGGATGGTAGACATGATGCTAGCATAGCAACCCTAATGTCGAATGAAGCAGAGCAGGCAAAGACTGAGTTGGGAATTAGTCAATGACAGAATTATTAGAGCTCACATTCAGACTGGATTCTTCAAACTAACAATCAAACAATGCAACGCACCAACCAATGAAAAGCCAGATGAAGAAAAAGATGCTTTTTATGATTTATTACAAGATGTGTTAACAAAGGTTCCAAAATATTGTATCATAGAGACTATGGGTGATTTTAACGCAGAAGTTGGAAGTAACTATGATGGGTTGGGGAAGTTATGGGCAAGTGTGGCAGGGGGTTTGGACATGAACCAAAATGATGAATGATGAGAAATTTGCAGTGTAAACAGTCTACTAATAGGTGGAACAATATTTCCCTCAAAGAATTCCATGAAGTGACATGGAACTCCCCAGAGGGTACTATAATAAAAAACAACAGATTGATCACTTCTGCAGCTCATGAAAGTTTTGCAGCTTGTTGGCAGATGTAGTGCTTACTGGGAGCAGATATGGACAGTGATCATAACCTCTAAATTGCTAAATTGAAGATCAAGTTAGAGAGGATGAAGAAGGTTACAAGAAGACTGTGCAGCAACCATACACAGTTAAGAGACCCCAATGCAAAAAGTGCTTTTCTGATTGAACTGAAGAATAGGTTCTGTGTTATAATGGAGTTAACTGAAGAAAATCAAGACATTGCTACTCTGTGGGAAAACATCAGATAGCGCTATCTAGAAAGTACAAAGACAGATTTTGTTGTTATTAGAACTAAAAGGGAAGAACAGATTAGTAATTCTACTTGGGCAAAGTGTAAAGCAAAAACTCAAATGCTAAGACGTGTGAAAAGACAGGCAAGTGGCAAGAAGAATACAGTTTTGTATACAGGGAGGTAAAAAGGAGTGCTAGCTGAGATAAAAAAGGCATATATTGTTAGAAAGTGTCAAGAGGCTGAAAATGTTAGCCAAAGAAGTAACCTTACAATCTTGTATAAGAATCAAACAGCTAATAGGAAGCTTTAGCAGTACTGGAAACTCTATTAAAGATGTAAATGGCAATACTCTTAGTACAGGAGGAAATACTCTTAGTACAAAGAAAAAGACAGACAGAACATTTTCAGGCTGTTTTAAACAGACCAAGCCCAAGACAAATATTAGAAATAAGGGATGAAGACCTACCACTAGAACTTCATATTGATTTAAGAGATACTATGAGGGAAGAAGTTAGAAAAGCCACTAGTAAACTCAACAATGGGAAAGCCCCAGGAGAGGATAACATTACTGGAAATGCTTAAAGCAAGTGATGAAACAGCCCTCCAGAATTTCCTGGTGTTTTTGGTACTGTATGCAGTGAAGAACCTAACCCAGTGAAAGAGGCCATATAGTAAAATTGCCAAAGAAAGAGGACCTTACCAACCGCAATTAATCTCGGTGCCTGTGAAAATCTTGTGCAACATCATCCTGGAATGTGTCAAGAAACAAATAGCTTTTCAACTTGGAAATGAGCAGATTTTAGACCACTGAATCATAGAATCATAGAATATCAGGGTTGGAAGGGACCTCAGGAGGACCCATCCCCAATTAAATCATCCCAGCCAGGGCTTTGTCAAGCCTGACCTTAAAAACTTCTAAGGAAGGAGATTCCACCACCTCCCTAGGCAACGCATTCCAGTGTTTCACCACCCTCCTAGTGAAAAAGTTTTTCCTAATATCCAACCTAAACCTCCCCCACTGCAACTTGAGACCATTACTCCTTGTCCTGTCCTCTTCCACCACTGAGAATAGTCTAGAACCATCCTCTCTGGAACCACCTCTCAGGTAGTTGAAAGCAGCTATCAAATCCCCCCTCATTCTTCTCTTCCACAGACTAAACAATCCCACTTCCCTCAGCCTCTCCTCATAAGTCATGTGTTCAAGACCCCTAATCATTTTTGTTGCCCTTCGCTGGACTCTCTCCAATTTTTCCACATCCTTCTTGTAGTGTGGGGCCCAAAACTGGACACAGTACTCCAGATGAGGCCTCACCAATGTCGAATAGAGGGGAACAATCACGTCCCTCGATCTGCTCGCTGTGCCCCTACTTATACATCCCAAAATGCCATTGGCCTTCTTGGCAACAAGGGCACACTGCTGACTCATATCCAGCTTCTCGTCCACTAGGTCCTAGGTCCTTTTCCGCAGAACTGCTGCCTAGACATGCGGTCCCTAGTCTGTAGCTGTGCATTGGGTTCTTCCGTCCTAAGTGCAGGACCCTGCACTTATCCTTATTGAACCTCATCAGATTTCTTTTGGCCCAATCCTCCAATTTGTCTAGGTCCCTCTGTATCCTATCCCTACCCTCCAGCGTATCTACCACTCCTCCCAGTTCAGTATCATCCGCAAATTTGCTGAGAGTGCAATCCACACCATCCTCCAGATCATTTATGAAGATATTGAACAAAACCGGCCCCAGGACCGACCCCTCGGGCACTCCACTTGACACCGGCTGCCAACTAGACATGGAGCCATTGATCACTACCCGTTGAGCCCGACAATCTAGCCAACTTTCTACCCACCTTATAGTGCATTCATCCAGCCCATACTTCTTTAACTTGCTGACAAGAATACTGTGGGAGACCGTGTCAAAAGCTTTGCTAAAGTCAAGATACAGTACATCCACTGCTTTCCCTTCATCCACAGAACCAGTAATCTCATCATAGAAGGCGATTAGATTAGTCAGGCATGACCTTCCCTTGGTGAATCCATGCTGACTGTTCCTGATCACTTTCCTCTCATGTAAGTGCTTCAGGATTGATTCTTTGAGGACCTGCTCCATGATTTTTCTGGGGACTGAAGTGAGGCTGACTGGCCTGTAGTTCCCAGGATCCTCCTTCTTCCCTTTTTTAAAGATTGGCACTACATTAGCCTTTTTCCAGTCATCCGGGACTTCCCCCGTTCGCCATGAGTTTTCAAAGATAATGGCCAATGGCTCTGCAATCACAGCCACCAGTTCCTTTAGCACTCTCGGATGCAACTCGTCCGGCCCCATGGACTTGTGCACGTCCAGCTTTTCTAAATAGTCCCTAACCACCTCTTTCTCCACAGAGGGCTGGCCATCTATTCCCCATGTTGTGATGCCCAGCGCAGCAGTCTGGGAGCTGTCCTTGTTAGTGAAGACAGCGGCAAAAAAAGCATTGAGTACATTAGCTTTTTCCACATCCTCTGTCACTAGGTTGCCTCCCTCATTCATTAAGGGGCTCATACTTTCCTTGGCTTTCTTCTTGTTGCCTACATACCTGAAGAAACCTTTCTTGTTACTCTTAACATCTCTCGCTAGCTGCAGCTCCAGGTGCGATTTGGCCCTCCTAATTTCATTCCTACATGCCCGAGCAATATTTTTATACTCTTCCCTGGTCATATGTCCAACCTTCCACTTCTTGTAAGCTTCTCTTTTATGCTTAAGCTCCGCTAGGATTTCACCGTTAAGCCAAGCTGGTCGCCTGCCATATTTACTATTCTTTCGACACATCGGGATGGTTTGTCCCTGTAACCTCAACAGGGATTCCTTGAAATACAGCCAGCTCTCCTGGACTCCTTTCCCCTTCATGTTAGTCCCCCAGGGGATCCTACCCATCCGTTCCCTGAGGGAATCAAAGTCTGCTTTCCTGAAGTCCAGGGTCCGTATCCTGCTGCTTACCTTTCTTCTCCCAGGATCCTGAACTCAACCAACTCATGGTCACTGCCTCCCAGATTCCCATCCACTTTTGCTTCCCCTACTAATTCTTCCCGGTTTGTGAGCAGCAGGTCAAGAAAAGCTCCCCCCCTAGTTGGCTCCTCTAGCACTTGCACCAGGAAATTGTCCCCTACGCTTTCCAAAAACTTCCTGGATTATCTACGCACTGCTGTATTGCTCTCCCAGCAGATATCAGGAAAATTAAAGTCACCCATGAGAACCAGGGCATGCGATCTAGAATTAAAGTCACCCATGAGAACCAGGGCATGCAATCTAGTTCATGTGCAGACCATATTGTTGTTCTCAGATGTATTACAGAACAAGGCATGGAGTGGCAAGCATCTTGTGATAAATTTTCTAGATTTTTAGAAGTCTTTTAACAGTGTACACAGAGACAGTCTTTGGAAAATTATGGCATATTATGAAGTACCAGTAAAAAAAAATGAGAATCATTTAGGATCTATATGATAATGCCGAATGTGCAGTCAGAGATGGTGACAATATCAGTCAATGGTTTGCAGTGACAACTTGCATAAGGCAAGGTTATATTAAGTCCCCACTATTGTTTGCAGTGGGCATTGACTATGTCATGAGGAAAGTAACCACAGAAGGAATTTTATGCTTACTGTAAGAGAAGACCTAGCTTTTGGCAGATACAGTGAAACAAATTGTTTTATTCGTCAAAAGGGGAAAACAAAATATATGGCTATCAGTGTCCTCAGAGTAACCATCAGAGTGGATGAAAGAACGCTCGAAATAGTAACAGGTTTCAGAGTAGCAGCCATGTTAGTCTGTATCAGCAAAAAGAACAGGAGTACTTGTGGCACCTTAGAGACTAACAAATTTATTTGAGCATAAGCTTTCGTGGGCTACAGCCCACTTCATCGGATGCATAGAATGGAACATATAGTAAGAAGATATTTATACATACACAGAACATGAAAAGGTGGAAGTACCCATACCAACTGTAAGAGGCGAATTAATTAAGAGGAGCTATTATCAGCAGGGGAAAATTTTTTTTGAAGTGATAATCAAGATGGCCCATTTCGGACAGTTGACACCTTCATGACCTTCGTGTCAACTGTCCGAAATGGGCCATCTTAATTATCACTTCAAAAAAATTTTCCCCTGCTGATAATAGCTCCTCTTAATTAATTTGCCTCTTACAGTTGGTATGGCTACTTCCACCTTTGCATGTTCTGTGTATGTATAAATATCTTCTTACTATATGTTCCATTCTATGCATCCGATGAAGTGAGCTGTAGCCCACGAAAGCTTATGCTCAAATCAATTGGTTAGTCTCTAAGGTGCCACAAGTACTCCTGGTCTTTTTTTTAGAAATAGTAAGTCATTTTACCTATCTAGGGAGTGATAAGTGCAATGATGTCGACACCATGATAGATGTCAAGCAATAACTACTAAAAGCAGCAAACAACTTTCATAAACTTGAAAAGATTTGGAAAAATAGCATGATTGGCACTGACACAAAGTTATGAATTTTTAACACTGGCATGTCCATCCTCTTTATGGACCAGAGTTGTGGAAATCTACAACAGAAACTGTTAATTCCAAAGTAAATGCCGGCAGAAGATCTTCAGAGTCCCTTAGAAAGAGTTTCTTGCAACATCAGCAATTCTAAATAGAGGAAACCAATCTAAAGCATTAAATATTGTAAGAAGGCAACAAGGGATATATTTAAGACATGCTTTAAGGATGCCACCAACATGACTTCCAGAGCAAGTGATAAAATGGACACTACCTGGAAAGAGACAAAGAGGCCAACTTAGAGGAACAGCATGGAGAACAGTAGAGAAAGAAACCAGATCCATCAACATGACACTCAGAAGCCTGAACAGATCAGTACTAGACTGAAATAAATGGTGGAAACTGGTGGATGCCCTATGCATCTGAGGGTGAGGGATAAAGGGGGAAAAATGAATACTTTACACAGATCCTGTGCCTTATGCATGAATCTTGGGGCCTGTATGCATATACTGTCTTTAAGCTATTCACTACTCACCATGATGTAGAGAGTATGATCGACCTAAGTTAGCTAAAATCAGTTGTGGCTTCTGCACAGAATGCTGAAATACACCAACAGCCAAACTGTGTGTCATCAACAGCAACTGGATAAGGTGACAATTGTACTTGACAGAGGATGTTAATTCTAGGGTAGATACCTCTTGTTTCTCCTTTCTTTCAGACTACTTGGCAATTCTAGGTGGGCACAGATCATTCAGTGAAAAAGGACCTAGAGGAGAATAAAAAGCAAGGAAAAAGACCAGTCCTTTTCCTGCTCATTTTTGAAAGCTGCATCACATTTCAGCATATACCAAAGGGTCTGACTGATGAGTCTCCAGGGCCTGGCGACTCACTATTTCATGGCTGAGGATCACTAAGAAGCACAACTTATCAGAAGTTTGTAAAGACCTGTACTGGTTGCCTCTACTATTGCTTAGGAGCGATGGATGAGGTTAAACATAGGTTTAAACATGGTTATTGCTAATATAATTTCTATACTCAGTGTAGAAAGGACATTTGAGAAAGAAAAGAAAGAAAAGCCGATAAGGAAATCATCACTGACTATACACAAATACTCCTCCCAAGAATCAGCCTTCTTCTCTACTGGAGAGTGAAATTTATCCCCTTTCCACTGGACACCATCTGCTCCTGAACAGAAGATAATCATCAATTTTTAGCAGCCCTCATTCTTAGGATCCCTTTGAAAATAAAACCAAAACAGATTCTTTTCTTGTTAGGAGGACTAATGGCCACTGAAGCGGACACTGGACTCCTAGGTCTGTCCTGAAGACTTGTAAGGCCACATCCTCAGCTGGTTTAAGTCAGCATTGCTGTGCTGAAGTCTATACAACCATTTCAATTTACACCTGGTGAGGATGTGGCCATAATGTTTTGCTTCCTGGCTTTGATTTACATGCTCTATATATTTATAATGCTTACCAACACATGCACACACAAAGCACCAAGCTAGTGGAGGAAGTCTATTTCTTAACAAAGCCAACTATTCCCAACATTTCTTGTACGCCAGCTGCCTTGCTTTTCGGCATCAAATATTAACTACTTTGAAGTGAAATTGAACATAAAGTAGCAAGACAGCCAGTTTCAGACCCAACAGCCAGGCAGAAAGTTAAATTCATGGATTGATTGGGGTTTAGAGTGGCTTATTCATTAGAGTTCAACTCCATGGCAAACAGTAGCTGTAAATAGGCTGAGTTATTTATTTGCTGATTAAAATTCTGTGATCAAATTCTGCTCTGTTACATCACTGTAACTCAGGAGTAACTCCACTAACTTTCAGTGAGAGCAATGTTTTACTTGTGCAAATTTTCATTATCATGCAACACATATGCCTTATTTTGCCAATAGTTTAAGATGTTCTGATTTTTCAGCTCTGCTTCTATGTTGTAGATGTTCTATGGTCTGATAACATATGGCAAGAATATGTTCATTTCTTTTAAAACAGAAAATTAATCAAAGCTTCAGTCTTGCCTTAATGCCTTTCATCCCCTTGTAAATGCTTTAATTTGTTTTGATTGCCTTCTGAGAACAGGTCAAGAGGTAAGATAAAAAATCTGCCATTACATCGAAGCACCCAGCTACCTACATATCAGAACATATAGTAAAGAAAAATTTAGGAAAGGAATATTTTTCTATATTGACTTTATTGAACAAGTTGCCTGCCTTGATAGAGATTTCAACAATGAAATCATTTTATATATATTTTTTGTAATTCCTCTATTATCATATTTTTAACAGTCACGTTTTTTGTTGCCAGATGTCCAGTTAATCAATGCACATGGGAATGCCTGTGATCTCCAACTGAGTGTGCTGGCAAAACAGAAACAGATGGCCATGGATTTGTTCTCTAATGCATCTTTACTGCAATGTAGCCATTGCATAGATTTCTCCACTGCACTAATTAACTAGTGTTTACCATCTTAAGTTCTCCACACCACAAGTCACATTCCACCTACTGATCGAGCAAGGAATTGAAACTTATTTATTCATAAGTTTCTTAGGCCTGGTGTACACTACAAAGCTGGGCTGCCCTAAATTGACTTGTTTTGACTTAGTTCTGCATCTACCCCTAAATTTGTCTCCCGCCAACATAAGTACCCTCTTACATCAATGCAATAACTTCCCCACGAATGAGCCAGAGCCACAGTCCACCTACTTCAGTTGAGACAGTGCAGCTGTAGACTTTGTATTGCCTGTGTAGATCCTAACAGCCCTCCAGCAGCTGTCTCACAATGCTCCTAGCCCCACAACAGTGGGTACTCTGGTCACAGTTATGAACTCCACTACCAGGGGTCAGAGACACTGGAAACCTGGCCCTCCCCTGCCTTTAAGTCCCCAGAGTGTTTTTGAAGTGCCTTTTCCTGCACACCTACAAGCCCAGTTTTGCAACCATAGACCATCCAGCTCCATGAACATGGAGAGCTACTAGCCAGAATCCTGCCTGGAGCAGGAAAGAAGTCATGGATCTCCTTGACCTGTGGTGAGAAGGGCCTGTGCAAGGAGCAGCTGAAGAAATTCAGCTACACTGCATCTTGGATTGTGCCTCTCTGTCTGAGTAGACACTCATGCAGCTCTGCCCAACTTAGTGCACCAAAAATAGCAGAAATAGCATGGATGTTGTGGCACAGGCTACTCTTGGTAGCCACCTGAGTCCAAACCTAGTCAACCCTCTGGGTCTGAGCTTGGGTGGCTAGCCTGAGTCACTGCCTGTGTCACAACATCACACTATTTTTAGCACACTAGCTCGAGCACAGTTATCATGAGCCTGTCTACGGAGGCTGGGAGACTCACCCCCAGCTGCAGCTCAGACATACCCATAGACATCTATGCGCAGATGGCACCGAGGATGCTAAAACAGGGACATGACAGGAATGAGGAACAATGCTGCATGACAGTGAAGGAACTTAGGCAGGCATACCAGGAGGTGAGAGAGACCGCACAAGAAATCTGCAGCTGACCTGCAGATCTGCCACTTCTACTATTAACTGCATGCCATATTTGGGGGGGACCCCATGAGCACCTCGAATGGGGCTGTGGACATGTCATGAGAGCCTAATGCAGTGACCCTTGCCACATACAGTTAGGAGGAGGAGGAAGGGAGACACAAACCTTGTGGGGCACCAGGAGCTGTTGGAAATTCCATCGGAGTCAAGCCAGTCCCGACAGGCAGGTGGCGATGAGCCTGGTGATGAAGGATAAGGTATCCCAGGTAAGTGTGTATATGTTTTATTCCTTGTAAGTATTTGTTGTTTTTGTTGCCTGAAACCTCCTGTCTTTCCCTTTTCGCCCCTTCTTCCCTATTTAAAAATGGCACCTGTTCAGAGAACAAGGGCATTACTTTTGTTTGCTCGCTTTACTTGTAAAATGTTAGAACAGTTCAAACCAATTAGTATGACAAGGTGGGTGAAGTAATTCCTTTTATTGGACCAACTTCTCTTGGAGAGAGAGAGAAAGAAAAACAGAGAGGCTTTCGTGCTTCTACAGAGCTCTTCCTCAGGTCTGGGATACGTAAGCTTGAAAGCTTGTCTCTCTCTCCAACAGAAGTTGGTCCAATAAAAGATATTACCTCACTCACCTTGTTCCTCTAATATCCTGGGACCAACATGGCTACAACAACACTGCATAAAACAATTAGTACTGCAGGCTAAATTACACAGACCACATCCGATCAGTGTTCTGTGCTTGGATAGAGTAGAAGAAATATATAGCCTTATTTATAGTTATGGGTTACTTTAAACAATTGCCTACCCCAAAGTGATGGTTTCTACCTACTTTAATCTGTGAGAGTTCAACCCCAAAATTGACCACAGTAAAGAGGTTAGCAATAAAAGGGGAACCCCATGGTGTACAACTAGTGTACAACTGAGTACTAGGGTTGCCAACTTTCTAATCTCACAAAACCGACCCCCTTTGCTCCACCCCTACCCCTCTCCTTCCCAGAGGCCCTGCCCTGCCCCTTCTCTGAGGCCCCACCCCTGCTCACTCCATCCCCCCTCCCTCTGTCGCTTGCTCTCCCCCACCCTCACTCACTTTCTCCAGGCTGGGGTGGGGGTTGAGTATGGAAGGGGGTGAGGGCTCCGGCTGGGGGTGCAGGCTCTGGGGTGGCACCAAAAATGAGGGGTTCAGGATGTGGGATGGGGCTCCAAGCTGGGGCAGGGGGTTGGGGTGCAGGAGGAGGTGAGTGCTCTGGCTGGGGGTGCAGGCTCTGGGGTGGGGCTGGGGATGAGGGGTTTGGGGTGCAGGAGGAGGCTCAGGGCTGGGGCAGGGGGTTGGGGTGTGGAAGGTGGTGTGGCATGGAGTGGTCAGAGTAAGAGTTTGTGCCATGCTGAGTATAGGGAGCAGCAACCATAGAGTTTTCCATAGATTGGAAAGACTGCCGTGGCCAGGGTCTTTGGGCACATAGCTGGATAATGCTCTACAACATCTGCATTTGTTGCCTGAGCAAAACCACAATGTCCTGGTGCATTTCCCACTGCACCTCTTGGCTCCTTTGCTTCTCCTGCAGCAACCACTCTCTCCATTCTTGGTCCTTCACCCTGGTTTCGGATATTCAGGCCCTCCAATCCCTGTGTTCATAGGCAGCAGCTGTAGAGAATTGGAAGATCTTACAGAACATATCCTCCAAGGTACGCTTCTTTCTTAGCCTGATCATGGTCAGATATTCAGCAGGTGTGGAGGGGGCACCTCTCAAGCAGAGGTTGCTGATTATGGCAGACAGAGACACCAGGCAAGTTGCAGTCATAATGGAAAAGGAGGGAATTTTTGAGACTTATCTTACATTAGTCCAAAAAATATCTCTAATAAGAAAAGTTAATTGTCATTTTAGCTTTGGTGCACCTCTCTGCAGCTCAAGCCATGGTGATTATGGCCTGGTAGGGTGGTGGTCTGTTGCATGAAAGCTTTAAATACTGAGTGCCCTGGGTATGAGCATAGAGAAAGTGCCGTGAATATTGGCAATGTTTTCACAGGCAGTGGTGATCTTGGTTGATGTTTCACTCTGGAGGGTGACAAGGCACAGGACGCAACTGCTGCTGTAGTCCTGAAGCTGTCTTGGGTGCCAGCAGAAGTCATTACAGCAGTGGTTCCCAAACTTGTTCTGCAACTTGTGCAGGGAAAGCCCCTGGCGGGCCGGGCTGGTTTGTTTACCTGCCGCATCTGCAGGTTCGGCCAATCGCGGCTCCCATTGGCTGCAGTTCACTGCTCCGGGCCAACAGGAACTGCTCGAAGCAGCATGGGCCGAGGGACATACTAGCCGCCCCTTCCAGCAGCTCCCATTGGCCTGGAGCAGCGAACCACAGCCGCTGGGAGCTGCGATCGGCTGAACCTGCGGACGCGGCAGGTAAACAGACCAGCCTGGCCCTCCAGGAGCTTTCCCTGCACAAGCGTCAGAACAAGTTTGGGAACCACTGCATTACAGACTGGCAGGGAAAGTCTCCTATCACGGGGGAAGAAACAAGGCTGCCATCCCTAGAAATGTTTGGGAGAAGGTTGCAGAGTGCCTCCATGGAAGCTTCAATATTGTTCAAAGGATAAAAGAAATTTATTTCCCATTTCTTTGCACACAATAAAGTTAAAGTTAATATTTTAGCAATGCTGTAGAAGGGTGACCCATATTTAAAAAAACATCAAAACAACAAACACATATTTACATACTAAAAACGTAACACAATGTTTCATGTTACAAAATTTGTAGTGCATTGTGCTTGGTGGCTGATCCCATGGTTATCTCAGGTCAGTGTAATTGTAGTCATAGTTCCACTAATTGCCCTTGTGTCTGGCTGTTTAAATTCAGCAGACGGGCAGACCTCTTCACTCCTCCACCCCACCAGTAGCCTTTCCCCTTTCACCTCACAGATATCACATAGTACTCAGCATGTAACTAGAACAATGGGAATGTTTGCCTTGCTTAGATCCAGTCTAGGCGATCTTTTAATCTACTAAAAGGACATTCAACAGTCACCTGGTACCTACTGAGTCAGTCATTGAATCTTTTTTGGTGCTCTCAAGGTAAACAGTGTATGTCTTCACAAGCTAGGGGAGCCAGGGATAGATCCCCCAACATCACTACTGGCATTTCAAGGTCACCAATGGGAAAGAGCCAGTCAGCGAAGAATGTCCCTGCTTGCAGCTTTTGGACAATTCCTGTGTTCTTAAAGGAGCAAGCATCACATACGTTCTCTGACCAGCTCACACCAATATCAGTGAAACATCTCTGATGATCCACTGCGGCTTGCATAGCCATGGAAAAGTACCTCTTTCTGTTGGTGTACTCAATGGTGAAGTGGGGTTATAGCAGAATAGAGGTATCTGTACCATCCACAGCCCCATTGCAGTTTGGGAACCCCATTGCTTCAAATCCATCTACTATTTGCTGCACATTGCCAAGAGCCACAATCTGGTGCAGCAGGATAGGTTTAATGACCTTGCGCCATTAGATAATTACAGCCCCCCCTGTGGATTTTCTAGCTCCAAATTTGATTCCCACTGACTGGTAGCAATCTGGTGTTGCAAGCCTCCAGAACATGATCTTCACTCACATAGACTCTTAGATTTTAAGGCCAGAAGGGACCATCATGATCATCTAGTCTGACCTCCTTCACATCACAGGCCACAGAACCTGACTCACCCATTCCTGTAATAGACACTAACCTCTGGCTGAGTTACTGAAGTCCTCAGATCATGGTTTAAAGACTTCAAGTAACAGAGACGCCACCATTTACACAAGTTTAAACCTGCAAGTGACCCGTACCCCATACTGCAGAGGAAGACAAAAAACTCTCAGCGTCTCTGCCAGTCTGACCCAGAGGAAAATTCCTTCCCGACTCCAAATATGGCAGTCAGTTAGACCCTGTAGATGTAGATGGGGCTTCAGCTTTTCCATTCTTTGACTTGTTGGGCTAAGACCCACCAGCCAGACACCTGGGAAAGAATTCTCTGTGGTAACTCAGAGCCCTCCTCATCCAGTGTCCCATCACCACCGTTGGTGATATTTGCTGCTGGCAGTCACATATCGGCTACATGCCATTGTAGGCAGTCTCATCATACCATCCTCTCCATAAACTTATCAAGCTCAGTCTTGAAGCCAGTTAGGTTTTTTGCCCCCCGCACTCCCCTTGGAAGGCTGTTCCAGAACTTCACTCCTCTGATGGTTAGAAAACTTCATTGTATTTCAAGCCTAAATTTGTGGATGGCCAGTTTATATCCATTTGTTCTTGTGTCAGCGTTGTTGCTCAACTTAAATAACTCCTCTTCCTCCCTGGTATTTATCCCTCTGATGTATTTATAGAGAGCAATCATATCTCCACTCAGCCTTCTTTTGATTAGGCTAAACAAGCTAAACTCTTTGATTCTGCTCTTGTACAGCAGATTTTCCATTCCTCGGATCACCCTAGTAGACCTTCTCTGCACCTGTTCCAGTTTCAATTCATCTTTCTTAAACAAGGGAGACTAGAATTGCACACAGAATTCCAGGTGAAGTCTCACCAGCGCCTTGAATAATAATACTAACACTTCCCTCTCTCTACTGGAAATATCTCACCTGGTGCATCTTAGGACTGCATTAGCCTTTTTCACATCTGCACCACATTGGCAACTCAAAGTCATCCTTTGATCAACAAATACACCCAGATCTTTCTCCTTCTCTGTCACTTTCAACTGATACATCCCCAGCTTACAACAAAAATTAATAGTGCAAAGTGGAAGGGACTAACAACAAGAAATTTCATCCCATTTCCATTACTCCAGTTTACAAGGTTTACTTCTCCACTGTCAGTGCAGCTCTCATTCTGGTGTCTCTGCACTGGAGTAAGCTCAGCACACAGATCCAGGAATGTGGCCCTTCACATTGGAAAGTTCTGCAGCTAGACTGTTTGGGGTTTACCTTTTCAAGCTTTTATCTGTAGCTGTGAGGGCTAGACACCTACTTTAAAAAAAAAAAAGCTGAGATTTTGAAGTAATAACCTGATTCCAGCAGCTGGAGTGCTAACAAAGCCACCAGAAATCATGAGACTTGCAATAAAATTATGAGAGCTGACAATGCTACATACAACAAGCACAACTATTCCACAACCAGAATATGGAGGGGTAAAGGAAGGAAAAAAGATGTCTGTTTTTTTTTACCATTGCTTCTGCATATTACAGCTGCCCTCTCAGGAGCTTTGGCAGCAATTGATCCTCCCTTTGTCTCTTCAACAGTGGATTTCATATTAAGAAGCACATTCTAGCTGCACTTGCAAGCGTGTGTTAAAGGGAAAGAAGGGACAATCTTTTTCTCCATTCAATACATCCATAGATGGGTATGCTGTGGCCACAGTAAAGACCTAGTGCTCCCTTAGCACAAGACTAGGGCCTGGCAATGGGCAGTGATCACTGGGCCACAATGGGGTGTGTCCAGGCCAGCCTTTCCTCTGTATGCCTGCTGATCTCTGTGGCTGAGAACACTCCTGGAGGACTAGTCTGGGCAGATGCTGAGTGCCTCTTCCTGAACTAGTGCAGGCAAGGCCCTCAGGCTGCTTTTGCTTGGTTGCTACAGCTCGGGAACCTAATTTTCCATTGCATGGAGTGCAGGAAGCCACAGCTTTGCCCTTAATGTTTCAGTTTAGTTGAGTGGCCTTTTTGTTTTACTGCCTTATACATTACAAGGATGTTTTTACATACTCAGTGGCAAGGTTTATACAAAAGACAATATAAACTTAAAACTCTCCTACAGTATTTTTAAACACATTTCTTTTCCTTTGTTATAACAAAGAAAACTTGGAAAAATTTCTTCTAATCTGTTTGGCTCCAAATCAGCTTTTACCAAATGTAAATGGGCGTCTCTTTAAAATATTTTCTCAAACCCCTTTTGGGCTTTCCAAGTAAAAACGTTGATGTGTTTTTGGAAGTTTGTGAACAATGGAATGTCAGATTTTGGTTATTGCTCTTAATATATTTAACCATTGACCATACTGTAACTGGCTCAGACAAAAGTTATTTCCCATACAAACAAGACCCAAAGGATGATGAAATAATTCTGAAATGTCACTCTTCAGATATGTTTTTACTAACATTACAGAAATTCCACGGGTCTCGATTTGGAAGTAACAATAACATTGCCAAATACAGACAGACTTTTAAAGCAGAATCAAATGAAGTGATTTTTACTCTAAACATCCATTTTGGATTAAATCTTCCTATTTTTGGAATAACAATAATTTCCAAACCCTGTTGTATTTGTGACTTTCCAAGGAGGAAGTACAGGGACTAATTGGTTTAATTACATAGATATTAAGCTTTTCATTTGAGAGCCTGAACAAAATCTCTGCTGTTCCAGTTTGAAATGAGGGTTTTTCATCTCTCTTTCTCAGAATTATCACACATAATTCAAACTAGTCCTGTGCTTTGGTTTTTAGATCATAATTGCACGGAATCAATGCCCAGTCACTGCAGTCTGTGAATAATGTTTATCTAATCGATTCTCTCCTATTGTATGTGGCTGTTGTTATTATAATTACCATTGCACCTAAGAGCCCCAGTTATGGACCAGGACCCCATTGTACAAACACAGAACAAAGAGACAGCACCTGCCTAAGGGCTTACAATCAGTGATGATACTCCTTTTAACTTTGGTAATCTAACTCCAGAGATAATATGAAGCAATGTCAGTTGATTACACAATCTCTATTACTTCACAACATGGAAATGATGCAAAACTCACATTACCTAGACAGGGCTTGATCCTGTAAAGGTTTGGGTCCCCTCAATTCCCATTAACCTCTGCTCAGCACCTCACAGTACTGGACCATAAATTTGGCTATGAAATATACATTACAGTTTTCCCCAAAGCACTGAACAGAGATGTAAGAATTACAGTAACTGTGAGGGGTTTCATTCATTCCATTTTCAATCACTGAAACACAGATAGAAAAAAACATGGGCCAAATTCATCCTTTGGCTGCACCTGTGCACTTCAAGGGAATTATTTTTATTTCAGTAGGGTTGATTTCTGTGGGGTTGTACTGGTGTAGTGTTTAGAGAGAGTCACACCAATCCATATAGGTGTTTTCTTTTCCTTTTGGATTCATAAACAAGCCTCTAGACCTGAGTTCAGATTGTGATTGAGGAGAGACGGGTAATTAGGTCAGACTCCTCCCTGCACACTGCTATGAAGATAAAAATGAAAAAAAAAAAATCCAAAAAAATGGGAGTATCCCAATCTATTCTATGATCAACTCAGAGACATTCTGTCACACTCTGACCTTGAAACAGGGGCCCACATATTCGTGACCTCAATTATTGCGATGCAATGTGCTTAGAGATGAAGCCTCCTGCTTTAAAAAAAAAGGCTTCAGTTAGTTCAAAGTGCAATATCTAGCTTAGTGACCAACCCAGGCTTCTGAGGACAAATCACCTGAGTGCTGCACTCCTTACATGTGCTACTCCGTGAATAGCGGGGTCAAGTTCAAGGTTTCGCTCCTGGAGCTTCAAAGCTGTCCATGGAACTAGCTCTAACTGTCCGATACTGTGCAGTCATGACTACTCACAGTTCCAGCTTTCCCTGAGACAGTGGGACGGTCAGCCGCAGGAGTGAAAGCTGTGAGTTATTTAAGCGATGGTAGGCGACTCAGAGATGTACAAGAGAAAAGAAGACATAGTCCTGTTAGGTTATCCATACATAAAAAATAAAACATGTATTTTTGGTTTTGATTACAGACAGCAGCAAAATGAATATAAAATCTCTGGCTGAGTGACCGTTCAGCATGGTTCTCTCTAAGTTTCTCTAACTCGAACCCTCTCCAAACACTGCCACTGGCAGACAGGCAGTCATATTTCCGACACTTAAAGGAGTAGTACAAAGAAAACAGAATCATGGTTGTATATACCACAGGTCCCCATTCTGAGGAGCTTACAATCTAGATAGATCAACAAATACACAAACTGGCAGATCCAGAGTTTCTGTAAATGTGCAATTCATTCTCAAGGGCCAGGTTCTGTCATCTTTCATCGCAGTGGCTCAGATCCTAGACACCTAATTCCCATTGAAATCACTGGGAGTTAGGCGCTATGGCAAAGCTGCCACCCAGAACAGCTCTGTGTCCAGAGTTGGCATTGTGGTAGCTGCATCTCAGTGTCCCACCTCACTGTCCTATCGCCCTCCAGCCAGACCATTTTGAAGAGTCCTTTGCCCCAAGTCCCACAGCAATGTAACCAAACCAAAACTTCAGCCCTGCTGGGCTCAGCTGGTAGCCACAACATCCCAGGCATGCCTCTGCTGCTCTCTACTGGCCTCCTGGCTACCCAAAGGCTTCTGTGCCTTGCTCAGCCCCACAGCCCAGGGGCTGGCACATTCCTTCCCTCACTCAGGGTTCAGGCAGCCTGCAGCTCCCTCAGGGCCCCGCCTCCAGTCAAGCTTCCAGCTCACCCTTGGAGTAGCCTCAGCTCTCCTTCTTAGCCTTGCTACTACAGGCTGTTTTCTCAGGGCAGGTCTACACTTAATATGCTGCCGCGGCACAGCTGTCAGAATAACAGCCATGTTAGTCTGTATTCGCAAAAAGAAAAGGAGGACTTGTGGCACCTTAGAGACTAACCAATTTATTTGAGCATAAGCTTTCGTGAGCTACAGCTCACTTCATCGGATGCATACTGTGGAAAGTGGAGAAGATCTTTTTATATACACACAAAGCATGAAAAAATACCTCCTCCCACCCCACTCTCTGGTGGGAGGAGGCACAGCTGTGTTGCTGTAGCGCTTAAGTGAAGACACTCTTATGCCAACTGGAGAGCTTCTCCCGTTGGCGTAGTTAACCCACCTCCCTGAGAGGTGGTGGCTATGTCGACAGGAGAAGACCTCCTGCTGACATAGCATTGTCTACACTGGGGTGGGGGGTAGGTCGGTATAACTACATTGCTTAGGGGTGTGCATTTTTCACACCCCTGAGCAAAGTAGTTATACCAATATAAGTCTGTAGTGTAGACCTGGCCTCAGAGACAGGGACTCCTCTGCCTCTTCTCAGATTCTCTTCCCAACAGCTGGGCTCATCCTATTGTTTATGGAGCTAGACCCTGCTTTCCCCCATTTGGGCTTTATTTCTAATTAGGCCTGGCCCACCCTCCAGGGGCGAGCAGGCAGGTTAATTGGCCTCTCAGGCCCATATTAACCCTTTCCCAGCATGTGTGGGGGGTGAACAGGACTGAACCTCACCTAGCACTGGGGCCTTTTTGTCTGGGGTGGGGAATACAGAATATCCTCTGGATACACTAACTGCCTATCTCCCTGCATTGCTTTTTTGCTGGACATCTTCCAGCCACAAATGAAGTCTGACCTTCTCATCTTCCAGAAACTTTCCTCATAAGCACAACTTGGACTTTTCTTTAAACCTTTGCTTCTTCTCTAGCTGGGACATCAGCAAAACTTGCTCTGTTGTCACCACCTTCTCTCAGCAACTTTTTGTCTCCATCACCTCAGTCAGTCTCCTTGGTCCTTCCTGCTACCCGTGACACCCACACAGCTCTTTGCTTGAATTTCAGCCCACTCATAGGTGTCAACAGTTGTTCCTAGATCACCTATTTCTATTAGGGACTCTGACTGCGTACTCCCCCAGTGAATTGTTTTCACCTCCATCTGTACCCCAACTTCAGCAGGGTTTGTCACAGGAGTTATACTCCTCCCTTCCCATCCCCTCCAGTCTCCTACTCAGGTGGATCTATTGCATATCTGTGAGGGCCACCATCCCCACTGTCACATCTCTCTGACTGTTCTCCACTACAGGGATGCTGTAAGACCATCTGCTCCTTTTTTCCCCCATTGCTGGGACCCTGTTCCTTTGTCTGGCTGCAGCTCATTCTCCGCTGAGGGCAAGACCTTATTAAATGCCCTGCTTCTCCACACAGAAATGACATAGGCCCTGTCCATAGTTGGGCAACAGGCTGAGCATCTGAGCATCTCCCATGATCTGCCCATCCAGAATAAGTCTTTGTATCATAGTTCACATAGGGTTGGGGTAAGACACTTTCTGTGTGCAGATTGCCCACAGGCACAGCATACTCTGGACTGGACCTCAGACCTCTTGGCCTGGATATCTTTTTTTTAACCCACTATCTGTGTCCGGTGAGTAATTCTTTTCTCATGCTTTCCAGTGGGCTTTTCTTCTGTCCCCTCCAATACAGTCAGTTGCCTCTACAGCTCCAACTGTACCTCCCACAGGTTTTCTTTCTGTTTCAGGATCTGCAGGAGGGCAGCCTGGATCTGTTTTGATTGCTTGGCTGCCTCTTGCAACTGGAACAGGACCTCCAGTGTCTGTGACTCCCCTTCACTACCCCAACTTGGGAGGGTAAACAGCGCTCTTCTAAAGATGACGTCTGCCTCTTTTAGCTCCATCTTTTCCCAGATCCCTCTTTTTCTCAGTGGGAGTTTTCAGTAGCTCCTGGAGAAGGCCCAACTTATGGCAAAGTTACTGTTCCAAAACACCCACTTGTGGCCAGATGTAGAGTTGCAGTAGCCGTGCCTCAGTTTCCCCCCAACACTGTCCTCTCTCTCCAACTCCTACTGTAAGAGTGTTCTGCCCCTCTGGCCAGAGCACTTTGCTGAGTCCTACCCCTTCTGATGCCACAGAGTCAGGCTTCCAGATGACCTCTGAGGAAGGCTGTCTGGTCAGGTCTGGTATGCTCTCCTTCTCAGCATTCTTTCAGGTTGCTTCCCAGAGAGAAGGAACTCTCAACCTCATTTCCTCTTCCCAGCTGGGCTCACCCAGCTCTTTATAGAAACAAGCCCTGCTTTCCTGCATCTGAGCATTATTTCTAACTAGACTGGGCCACCCTCCAGGGGTGAGCAGGAAGGTTAATAGGCCTCTCAGGCCCATATTAACTCGTTCCCAACATGAATACCTCATCATGGGTGCCTTTGAGGATTTGGGGCCTGGAGCCTGCTTACAGAGTAAACTATTGCACAGAATGAGTGACAGTGGTAAAAATCTGGACCCCAGTAACCGCAAATTACTGAAGGAATGATCATACTGGAATTATGGTCCATCTAATCTAGTCTCTGACAATGGTCAGTACCAGCTGTCTCAGAAGAAGAAGAAACCTTGCAGTAGGCAGTTATGGGATAACCTAGCCCAAGGACAATTTCTTCCTAATTCCTATTCTATCCCACATATATATACATACATATCCTTCTGGAACTCTTCTTTATTTTTCAATCTCTTTATTATCTAGATAAGTGTCCAAACCTTTTTTGAATCCCGCTAAGCTCTTGGCATCAGCGATATCTGGTGGTAAGAAGTTCCACAGCCCAATTATGAATTATGTGAGAAAGTCTCTCTCTTATCAGGATCCTGAGATGCATAAACAGTGGAATCTCGAGGAGGAGTATTGCGATTATTTTATCTCTGTATTTGGTGACTGCCAATGGAATACTGTGTATAGTTCTGTAGCCCACAATTCAAGATAGATGTTGATAAACTGGAGAATGTTCAGAGAAGAGCCATGAGAGTGATTAAAGGATTAGAAAAGATGCCTCACAGTGATAGACTCAAAGAGCTCAATCTATTTAGCTTCACAAAGAGAAGGTAATGAGATATCTTGATTTACTGTCTGAAAGCATCTACACTGGGAACACATAATTAAGCATCGGCTCTTCAGTCTAGCAGACAAAGGTATAACATGATCCAATGGCTGGAAGTTGAAGCTAGAGAAATTCAGACTGGAAAGAAGGCGTAAAAAAGGGTCGTGGTAGATTCTCCACCACTGACAATTTTTAAACCACATTTGGATGTTTTTCTAAAAGCTCTGCTCTAGGAATTATTTTGGAGAAGCCCTATGGTCTGCGTTATAAAGGAGGCCAGTTAGATGATCACAATGGTCCCTTCTGGCCTTGGAATCTATGAAATTGGCTGGTTTTTAATTTCATTGTTTTAATTGCTTTGTATTGTGAGAAAGGGTGAAAGGAAGTTTTTGATCTAGACCTTAAGTCTTTTCCTACAGAGTCATTTTCTATAGCTAGAGTAATATAAAAGTAATATTGTTTTCTTTTATTCTCTCAGCTTGCTAAGCTGTTGTGCCTTTTTAAAGCACATATTTCTTAAATTCCTGTGTTAGTTCACACCTAGTCCTAAGTTTTTATTGTGATAATGAATAATGATAACTTTATTTATAAAGAACTCCCTTTCACCAAAATGCTCCAGCTGCTTGAAAAAGTCACAATAAAACACAATTAAATGTTTAAAAGAATAAAATATTTAAAAGACCAAATGCAGAAGGTGGCATAATTAAAATGGATGTAGCTACCCCAGAACCAACAGTAAGCAAGACAAATAAATCTCTTACAAGATAGTATTGTGCTGATGGACAGTTTTATTGGTTTTCAGTGTTTTGTGGGAATCTGTATGAAGTAAGATATGTTCTATCCCAGGCTGAGTTCAGTAGCCAATGTAGCACATTCTAAGGGTAGGGAATGTGCAATAACTGAAATGGGTGTAGGACCCTTGTCAGTCAATAGGAATATGGAAAGGTTTTGGCCTGCTGTAGAGAGTTTGGATCATAATGGGCCATTGAAGAGAAATGAACTCTCAAATTCTTCTTTAAAGATGGTGGTGGTGGAGTGAGCAGTGGGGGATGGATGTTGTAGGTGGGTGCTGACATAGCAGGGCCCCTAAAGCATGGGACTTTGAGTGACACCACATGCTTTGTGCATGGTTAGGACTGGCATTATGCTGTATCTAGTTATGCCAGTGTTCAATGGGCGAAGGTGTGAAATCTCATATTTTGAAGAGTTAAACGGTTATTTTAAAACCCCATTATAGTCACCTTCCTCACACCACCACCACCTCATAACAACACCTCAGATGCCTGACTGCTAGGAATACTGTTATGATGAGAGAGAACTGAAATATATTTATAACGAGTATAGGTCAATGGTCCAAGGGGCAGTTTCCTATTATGGGAGGGATAAAATAACTAAAATCAATAAATCTCCAGATCATAAATGTAGCTACAGTCTGGGCAAGGTTAAGAAAATTATTAGCAGAGCCTCATGATGTCTGGATATTGTAGCTTGTAAATTTCTACATACATATGTGTGTGGTTATGTACACGCTTGCTATTCGTCCCCCACAGAATTCAGTGAAACACTCAGTGGAATGTGCATTTGGTGTGCCTTTCATTCTGTGAAAGAAAGAAAGAAAGAAAGAAAGAAAGAAAGAAAGAAAGAAAGAAAGAAAGAAAGAGACACCCAAACAGTCCCAGAATGCACTGCTTCATTGCTGTGGTTTTGCCTTTAAAATCATCCAACATGGTAAATTTTTTCAAATAGCAAAGACTGCAAAGAGGAATGACAAAACTGTTATAGAAGAGTTGAGCTGAGAGCTCCATCAAGGACACTGCAGGATTTGGTGGTCACAAAATTTTGCCTCTCGCTTAAATACATTTTAGCACCCTGGCACACCCTTACCCATAACCTTAAGCTATTCCATGATCCTTTTCAATAAATTTTTATAGAACCTGTATCTAAACGGTTTAATATTTGCACATTTGAACATTGAAGAAGTTTTTTATCCCAACAACAGCATGAATATTTATTTCAAGATCTTAAATAGCTGCAATAAGGTGCTGTAGGCCAACCAGTAGAGGGGATGAATGGAAAAATCTCTAACCTCAGATGATACAGTATATCATTTAGGCGGGCAGTGGGTGTGAGAAACTTTTTATCTGCTGTATTTTGTCGAGATGAGTGCCAATCAAATCAACTCACCGTGTCTGAATGCCCATCAATTTGGGTATAGATTTAGATCTGAATTTTGCCACCCAGGCTTTTTTAGAATCCCATCAATCAGACTGTGAAAAGGAGCTTATTGCAATAAAAGAGCAAAGGAAACTTGGAAAAAGCCAGACACTCCATGTTCCTGTAGCCTGTTGTTCCGACACCAGACCCACTGCTATCTTTGTTGGTTTTGGTCGTGAGAAAGCCACTTGTCTGCTCATCTCAACTTTAAATTAAAAAATCCTGAATATATAGACAGGGGAGTGACTGGAGGAACCTTCCAATTCCCATCAGCAACTTATTTGCCGTTCCATATATGCAGTGGCAAATATGATGTTTCAGAAGTATCCCCAAGGCTAGGAAACAGTTCATTGGTTTGGGGAGGAGGGTATTCTGAGAGGAAGCTCTCTTGTACCTGGAATCTTCTCTCCTCTTTACAGGACAGTATTTTTTTAAAAAGATTTGAAAGATCAATGGATTTTTTTAAACCTTTAAAAAACCTTTAAAAAAAGATTTGAAAGACCAATGATTTTTTAAAAGGTTTTGGGTGTTGTTCTAACAAACTGTTAGCAGTTATAAATAAGGAATGTGTTAAAACACTCTTGCCAGTTAGCCCAACTGATTGAAAACCTGAATGGGCCCTGGGAGGGGAAATTTTTGCTAACTGAGCCGTATAAAAGAACTTAGTTTAAAAGAGGTGTAGAAAAAAGCATGGAAAAGGAGCCAGGAAAGTTATGAGGTAAATGAAAAACTCTATGTTCAGAGCCTGGGTTGGTGTTTTTAATAGCTGTCAAAAGATTTATTTAGCCTTTTAACTTTATTACAGAGCAACAGAGAACAGGCTGCATAAACTGGCAGTACATTGGGTCAATCCATTCAGGGGACAATCAGGCCAGGGTGTAAAAGGGTGGAAAGGGGAAATAACTTCATAGTCAGGGGTTGCAATGCTTCTCAGGGTGGGAGGAATACGCTCATAAAAATGAGCTCTGATATGAATCCTAGTGTTATCCCTCCCTCTCCTGATCCGCTAGAGCTGTAGTAACTCCCTCCCTGATTCCAGGAAGGAGGAGCGACAGGATGTGACTTGGATCCTTTTTTTTTTTGAATGGACGGACACCCAGCACATTACATTTGTGACAGGCTGGATGAAAAAAATCACCAGGAATCTAGCTCAAAGGGGAAGCAGCCACTAAGTACAGCACTTTGAATGAGTCCAACCAAAGAGTTTGGCTTGTCTGGGAATTAGCTGCTGAGTGGTAAACATCTAGTGACTAGCCGCGGTAGGAGTTCTTAAATCTAGAACAACTGAAAAGTTAGCCTAGCACTGAATGGGGAACTGTGGGCTAGAGCAGTGGTTCTCAAAGCCGGTCCGCCACTTGTGCAGGGAAAGCCCCTGGCGCGCCGGACCGGTTTGTTTACCTGCTGCGTCCGCAGGTTCGGCCGATTGCGGCTCCCACTGGCCAATGGGAGCTGTGGGAAGTACATCCTTTGGCCTGCGCCACTTCCTGCAGTCCCCATTGGCCTGGAGTGGCGAACCGCGGCCAGTGGGAACCATGATCGGCCGAACCTGCGGATGCGGCAGATAAACAAACCAGTCCGGCACGCTGGGGGCTTTCCCTGAACAAGCGGTGGACCAGCTTTGAGAACCACTGGGCTAGAGAATTCCTGAGGTAATACAGGGTATGTCCACACTGCAATTAAACACCCGCGATTGGCCCTCATGGGTGGTCAGGTGGCAGGGCTATAAAATTGTGATGTAGATGTTTGGGCTTGGGTTGGAGCCCGAGCTCTGGGACCCTGCAGCCCAACCCCTGTGAGCTCGAGTCAGCTGGCACAGGCCAGACATGAGTGTATAGCTGCATTGTAGACATACCCATAGTGGCTTGACCCTAACAGATTCCAAAAAGTGAAGAGAGATCTTGAGGTAAGAAGCAACAGTTGCTATAAACAATGGCTACTGAAGGATCCAAGATAATGTGATGTGAAACATGGGTGACTTCCCTGCTTCTGAATGAAGATGATGAGGGCTACATATGTATAAGTGAAAAATATTTTCCATTTTGGGGGAAAGAATGTACAGCTTGAAAGGCAGCTGAAGTTGCTGAGTGAGACAAAGCATAATGACCAAAAGGATACAACTGTCAGAAGACACAATGCAGTGTGCACACATCCTCTGGAAAACCTGGATCTGTGGGACCTGCAGTTGTGGACTCAGTGTTTCCAGGCCTGTGCTTGGGTTTGCACACTGCTTTGTAAACCTGGGTTTCTAATGGCTGGAACCTGGTTTTCAGAGCCATGCTAATGTCTTCATAATACACTACTCAGACTCTCTGACTCAAGTCTGCAGCTCGAGGTGCGTCCATACTCCAAAATGACAGCTCTTGGACCTGAATTTCAAAGGACTTGGGTTCTGACCCAGGCCACTAGCAGGATGCCAGGGCCTGGATCTTGAGTGCCTGTTGACCTGAGTCAGACTGATTTGTGTGTGGATGGAAATGGGGCTTGAACTCAAACCTGAGTCAGAGCACAGGCTTAGTGTGCAGTGTAGACATACTGTAACAGGTGGCTTGCTCCTGGGCTGGAGACTAGGGTTGCCAACCCTCCTGGTTTTGCTGGGAGTCTCCTGGAATCACACCCTATCTCCCAGAGGCTACTGACACCAAACTGGGAGATTTGAGGTGCTAAAAGTCCAGCAGCGCAGCAGGGCTAATTGAATCTGGACTAGATCATTTGTCCCAAACATGAGTGGAGTTTCAAATTTTGTCCAGAAATGTGCTGGGGCTGGGGGGAAGAGGAAGGTTGTGGAGTTCTGCATATTTGCATGTAGCCATAAGAGACTAAGCCATGTGGAAGCTAACAGAGCATTCTGTTAATTCCTTCATGAATTCTGACCCAATCCTGGGTACCAATCGCTGCTTCAGGAAAAGATTGCGAGAGCTCCAGATAGGCAGTCACGTTGCAGGAAAGGATGTATTTTCCAGGGCCACCTCGGAGACTAACCAGCCCACTCCACTCAGAGATGTGCTATTCAGTCACTCTATGTTTGAATATTTCGCTTGCATACTCTGCAGGTTTCCTACCAGCAGCTTGGAATAACATCTCTCTTTGCCAATCGGGCACCACAAGAACTGTTATGTCCTCCAAAATATGAAAGACCTGAGATGACAGAAAAAGCTTTTGTCTCACCCCCGGCCCCACAACCCAAGTAGTTTTGCAGTTTTCTAACATCAAAAAGACTGCTTTGCAATTTTAACTAACCATTATGCCTGCACTTCTTTCACTAAGATTAACCAGACTGTGTCCAAGGTGCTTCTGGGGACTGTGCCATCCCTCCCATAGTGTACTGAAATTCAGTTTGGAAAAGTAACATTTGGTGTCCTTGAAATTTCACGAGGATTTTTTTCTGTGCTCCTGCTATTTGAGACAATAACCCTCTGTGTCTTGTACTATTGTAGGCCCCTCCCCCTCTGCTGGCGGCAGCCTCTGCAGCTAGGCCGCAGGGCAGTACAAGCCTGGCCCAATGCACCTTCACGGATTGTTCCAAAAGGAAGCATTTCTGTGATGAACTCATGGCCAAAATTCTATCCAGGGCCAACAAGCAGGTCCTAGTACCAAAACCAGAGGGACTTTTGGCTAGAGAACAGGCCTGCTGGGAGCCAAGAGGAAGGGCTGAGGCTGGCTGCACAGCTTGAGGACAGGGTTTCAGCGCGGTAGCAGGCACTTGCTTGCCATTCCTGGAGCAGGAACGGCAGCTAAGGGAAGAGGGCAGAGCTCAGCAGACAGAACTGTTTGAGTAGCTGGTATCAATAATGGCTACAAGAGAAGCAACTCCTGCTGCCTCACCCACACCATGGCCTGAGTCCCCTGTGCTGTACCCTCGGATCAATCCAGAAACCACTTGGAAAACTCTGTGGAGGGAAGGCCCATGCAATTGGGCCCCATGTGTGCTCAGGCAGGGCAACTTAGGCCCATGCAGTCCTCCTTGATTCCCCTCTCCTGTGGATTCTTCCACCCTTTCTCCCCCAGCACCAAGTACATGGCAAATGGAGAAAGAAGAGAAGAAGAAAGGAGGCCAGATGATATGCAGTGGTAGGAGGTTTCTGTCTTGTACATGGTTTTACCGTTTGCACTTGTTCATGCGCTTTGGTTTTTGTTTTGGAAAGGTTCTGTTGTTACTGGTGTTTTGGTGTGGTAATGGCAGCTGGCCTGCCTGGCAATGGGTGACTTTTATTATAATGTTTATAATAAAGCTTTTTATGTCATCAAGAAAGTTGATTGCTGTCACTGCATCACATCATACACTGTTTTAAAATAATAAAGGAGAACGTGATCAGCGACAACGAGGAAGTAATAAGCTTTCAACTGTTCATGATAGAATTTAAAAACTTCAGTTAAATACATACAGTTCTTCATTTAAAAACGGTATCGTGTGGAAGGGAAAAAGCTGGAAAGCGTGACTGCTGAAAGACAAATTCCTACTGCATTTCTAATGTGAGATGGTGGCAAGAACAGCTGATGAAGAGACAGCACATTACGTATGCAGAGAGATCGTGTCACAGACCTGTGGTGACTCCAGCTGGATTCATTTCTGGATCTCTCAGCGCCACAAAGATAGTCACACACTGGAGGAATTTCTAAAGGACAGCAATAAAGGATTAGAGGGCAGGGAGGATTGATTTATGAAGACAGCATGGCTCTATTGTAGCGTGATGACTAAGCAGAGTTTGGGAGATACAATACCATAAAGGAAGTCGGGTGACACCAAGAGGTTAGAGCTAGGAATAAGGGGTTGACATTTGAATGGGACAACTTCCCAATGGTAAGATCTTCCCAACTATAAGGCTACAGCTACATTATACACCACTGGTGGCTTGGCTGCCCGCCATAGTGAAAAGCAGGCTGCATCCATACTGCGGTGTGTAGCTACACATGTCAGTGAAAGACTCTGGCAGAAGGGAGGCCGTGGGGAAAGGCTCAGCCTTTCTCTGTTGCCTTCCCCTGCCAGAGTCTTTCTACACTGCTGAAGTCTTTCCCTGCTGTAGGGGAAGGGCTCCAGCAACAGGACACTGCACAGCTAAAAATAGCAGTGTAGATGGAGAGGCATGGCTTGGGCTCAGGTATGTACTTGCTTACATGCCCCCACCCTTCAGCCATGTCTTTACTCTGTCTCAGTCTGCGCTGTTTATACCCAGGCTAAGGGGGCTGTGTGAGTTTTGTACGCTATATGCCACTGAAAGTCTCATGCAGTGTAAATGTACTCTGTGTGTGATATGGAAATGATGTATACCCTATTTTGGGGATTTAGAACTAGATAGGACAATGAACAAATTAATGCACTGTAGGGGAACTACTGGCAGGGGAATGAATTGGATGACCTTACAGGTCTTTTCTAGCTCTGATTTCTATGATGCTGTGAAATGCAGCTACTGCAGTTTGCCAGCTCACTGGCTATGTGGTAGAAAAGTATCCGTGCCTTCCTTGAACTGATCTTGGGGATACCAATTTAGACACATACAGTTTCTACACGTTGACAAAGCCCATCTGAGTCCAGAAGGGGCTGTGAAGGGGGGTGGTGCAAACACTGGTGCAGAGGTGTCCACGTTACACTGTTGAAGTGCGCTGGTCAGAAGGGATTTTTATGCAAAGTTGGCCCTGTCTCTTATCCCTGTACATGCAGATCATAGTTTGCCTCTTCATAAGTTCTTCTCCTGCTTTCTCACAGATGTTTCTGCTTATGTAAGTATAAAAATATAATTTTAATTTCATTTTTTCCAGGTTTGGTTACTTTTTTATGCAGGAATGGAGTATTCTGGCCAAAAACAGGAGAGGTGAGGACAGGGAGAGAGAAAACAGAACAGACTGAAGCTGTAATGCAAAGCTTTTTCCAACTTAGGGTTACACTGGTCAGTGAGGGGATCTATTTTCTACCAACAATGCAGTGTTCAGAATTTTATTCTTATGCTTTCAAGTCTGTTATTTGGAAGTGTGGAGAGATTAATATTGAGATAGAGTGTGGGCCCTACTGCAAGTGCAGCACCTTTTACTGCTCTGGAAAACCAGGAGGGGATTAAAGTCAGGCAGGAGACTCTCTAAAGTAGCAGGTGATTGCCCTGTGTCGGCTTCACTGAATGCCCACTGAACTGCTCAGCAGTACGACCCTTCTGCCTTCTTACCAACAGCCCCATTTCTATCCTGGAGGGATGAAGTGCTTCTCTCCTGCTCCCCCCCCCCCAAGAGTACTTCCAAACCCATGCAAGTCTTAGAACTGCTGCTATGGGTAGCAACAGCCTGTTACCTTCAGGCAGTATCTACAACCTCTTTCCCACTGCTGCGCTCCCCACTGAGGATGAGTGAAGCAAGTCTCAGTAGGAGATGAGGCTTAACCCTAGACAAGGGAGGGTCCCTCCTGTGTCCCTCAAAAGAAGTACATTAATATTTTAAAGGTATACACTGACTCATAGACTCATAGAAATGTAAGGCTGGCAGGGAACTTGAGAGGTCATCAAGTCCAGCCCCTTGCATTGAGGCAGGACCAAGTGAACCTAGACTATCCCTGACAGGTGTTGGTTCAACCTGTTCTTAAACACCTCCAGTGATAGGGATGCCACAACCTCCCTTGGCAGCCTATTCCAGAGCTTAATTACCCTCATTGTTAGAAAGTTTTTCCTAATATCTAATCTAAATCTCCCTTACTACAGGTTACACCCATTACTACTTGTCCTATCTTCAGTGGACATGGAGAACAATTGATCAGCATCCTCTTTATAACAGCCCTTAATCTGTGGAGACTACATAGGTCCAGGAACTTTGAGAGGGATTAACTGCTGCGGAGTAGGCCCTACAACAGGGGTGGGAAAACTTTTTGGCCCAAGGGCCACATCTGGCTATGAAAATTGTATGGTGGGCCATGAATGCTCATGAAATTGGGGGTTGGGGTGCAGGAGGGCTCTGGCTGGGGGTGCAGGCTCTGGGGTGGGGCTGGGGATGAGGGGTTGGGGGTGCAGGAGGGTACTCTGGGCTGGGATTGAGGGGTTCGGAGGGAGGGACGGGGATCAGGGCTAGGGCAGCGGGTTGGGGCACAGGAGGGGGCAAGGGGGGCAGGCTCAGGGTGGCACTTACCTCAAGCAGCTCCCAGAAACAGCAGCATGTCCTCCCCCCAGCTCCTATGCAGAGGGGTGGCCAGGAGGGTCTGCACGCTGCCCTGTCCGCAGGTGCCGCACCTGCAGCTCCCATTGGCTACAGTTCCTGGCAAATGGAAGCTGCGGGGGCAGCAGCAGCATGCAGAGCCCCCTGGCTGCCCCTACGCATAGGGGGGACATGCTGCTGCTTCCAGGAGCTGTGTGGAACAGGGCAAGCCCCAGACCCTGCTTCCTGTAGGGAGCTTAAGGGCCAGATTAAAATGTATGGAGGGCCGGATGTGGCCCCAGACTATGTGTTAGATGATACAAATTATTTGTTTACCTGAGTAGATGACTTAGAGGAAGAGCTGAAGTGACTACAGGGCACATACAGTGAAGGGGAGAGAGTAGCCTGATGGTTACTACCTTGAGAGGGGTGAGTGTGATGGAGCTTATCTACTGTAAGGCTAGTGAATGCTCTCAATTTGCCATGCTTTGCACCTGGAGAGGGGAATAGCTAATTGGTCCCCCACCAGAGGGGGCAGAACTAAGCCATAATAAGTAGACTAAAGTTTTTGGCCAGTTAAATGGGGAGATGGGCAGAGGAGACAGGACTCTCTGGTTGAGAGAAGCCCCAGAGTTAGGGTACATGGACAGAGTCAATGAGGGCATGCACTACAGGGGCAGAGTAGGCTCCTGCAAGGGAGGCCCTGAGATATAATTAATAAGTAGAGAGCAAAAGACTTCAGCAGCCCAAGAGGGTAGGAGAATATTCAGTTTCATTTGGACTTTTGTTTGGACTTGTTTATGATACCCACAAGGGGGGCATGAATTTAGGGGATTTGGCCAGAGGGCTGAGCCACAGAAGACCTGGGGCTGGCAGGATGTGCTGGAGCTGAAGATAGTTACCATGTCCCACACCAATGCAAGGGGCATTCCAAGGGTGAGAGAGACCTGCCACCGATAGGTATTTTAAACTGTCAGGGGGTAAGCACCCCCTCCCTCCTTTGGGGCAAGTGGGGTGTGACCCCACTGGGGTTACAGTCTGCCAGACAGTCCTCTGGCTGAAAACAGCATGGTCTAGTGGGCAGAGTCAATATACCGGCTCTTGGGGTCATTGCTATGTGACCCAACATCCAGAGTTAATATACTGTCCTGGGGGCCAGGGCTGCTTGGCCCAACATCCAGAGTCAATATAATCACCCTGGGGGTCAGGGCTGTGTGGCCCAACATCCAGAGACAATATAACCGCTCTGGGGATCAGGGCTGTGTGGTCTAGAGGCCAAAGTCTGGGAAGGAGGCCACTCCCGAGGGGTGGGTAGTGGCTATGGTGGGGGACCCGGGCCCTCCCTCTCTACCGGGTCCCAGCCCAGGGCCCTGTTGGTGATGGGGTTGGTCATCACCCAGTCAGCAGGTAATCCTACTGCAACACATCGACTTTGCTTGGGTGGTAGATACCACTCACCCTGCCTCCCTGGGCCACTTCCTACCATGGTAGCAGTCACTGTGCTGTCAGGATCTCCAGATTCCCTGGCTGGGTTAACTCCCTGGAACTCTGGCTCTTGGTTGCTTGTTGAGGGTTGCAGGTCACCAGTCTGGTCTCCAGGTCCGTGGGCTCTTGCGGCTGTAGCAGCTCCTGTCCTGGAGCCTCCACCAAGCATCCTCTTTCCTCAATGGTCCACCTAGTATGAGCTGGGCTGCTCACTTTTATACTGTGGTAGCAGTTGGAGCATGCCCAGCATGGTATTAAGTATCTGGTTACCATTAACTTTTTAAATGAAGACTTAATCAAAATAGGCATTAAACACCTCAGCCTTCTTGATGTCACCACTTATTAGCTCTCCTTCCCCGCTAAGTAGAGGACCTACACTTTCCTTTGTCTTGTCTTGCTCCTAATATATTTAAAGACCTTTTTCGTATTGCCTTTTATGTCTGTCTCTTCCTACGTGTAACTCATTTTATGCCTTAGCCTTTCTGATTTTGTTCCTACATGCCTGTGCTATTTTTTTGTACTCTTACTTAGCAATTTGTCCATGTTCCCACTTTTTGTAGGATTCTTTTTTGATACATTTGATTACCCTGACCCTTGCTGTTAGGTTCACAAAAACGACGACTTTGGCTGTGTTCTGAACCTTCCCAGAGGTCTGAGAGTTTTGCACTATATCTAGTCTTGTTACACCTTTAGTTCATGGAATGTGAGAGTGGTTCATATGAACAGTCAAGCCACAGGGTGCCAGAGCTAAGCCTGTCCTGTGCTGAAAATAGAATGGTTAAGCATTACATGCAGGTTATTAAAGATTTTGCTTCGCTTTACAATGGTCTGTTAACAGCTCTAATGTCTTTAACATGTGCAGCCTATTGACTTTTAAGTAACATTTTATTGAAGTAACTGCCGTGGTTATTAGGCAGTAAGATTTACGCTTCATTTTCAGTCCTGAATCTGGAAATCTAAAATAGGGGTGGGAGGCCTTCCACTGAACGGTGGAGAAGGTACCTTGTGAGATAAGTCACTGAATCCCTGCAGGACATTGTTGGTGTGTATACCATGAAATGCTTCCAGCAAGTGAGAACATATTGAACAACTTGCTAATAGAGGAGATACAAGCAATTCCTTCCTCATTAATGGAAATACAATATAGGTAGGGGTTTTACAAAATATTTGCAGATGTGAGCTAAGGGAGAGATTTGTGGGACATTTGCTTTGTAATTCAGCTTAGATTATGTAATTGACACCTGCCTTATAGTTCACTGAAAAATTAATGTAAATATCAAGTTTTCATAGCCCATGCGCACTTATGGCAAATAGTGTACTCAGAACATGATACTGTACATTCCCATTGATTTGGTGCTTTAAAATCTTACATACTATATACATCTCTTTTTAATACTAATTGAAACTTTTAAACAACTTGTAAAACAATAAAAGGCTGGAGTTTTTCTACTCAGCTCTTATGAGACAGTTAAAAACTCTTCATTTTTAAAGAAATCTTGTCGGTTTATGAGCCACTACTTAGAACTAGCTGAAGCACCCACGTGCAGTGATTGCTCTCACACAAGTTTTTAAGAACAGAGATAAGAAGGTTCCGTACATTATGGCAAAGCAGAGATTAGAGCCCACTGGTTGGTCTTGGTCAGCATTAATTCTTTTGTTTTCAGAGATGTAATCTTTTTTTCCATCCCATCGCCCATCTCTGAACTGATGGAAGATGACTGCCTGTCATACTCCAGGCTTAAATTACTAGCATTTCAGCTGTACAGAGGCCTTGAGAAATGTACTAATATATTCACAACAAGAGGAAACTGCCAACAGAAACAGATCCTGAAATGATTTCCAAACAGGATGACAAAAAAAAGTCCACTCAGACCACACACAATTCTGTTTTGCATGTGGGCCCCTGTTGCACACACTTGCTTTGCCGTAGCTGTATAAACAGCAGACACTGAGCTCTTTGGCTGGATACACTAGTGCTTTTAGTTTTTAATGACATTTTGCGCTTAACTCAGCAACTGAAAATTTGTGCTGGTAAAAATTATACATTTCTTGTAAAGTTGTTTGGTCTCCAAGGGATGAGTCCTTTTGAAAAATATCAAATGTACCTTCTTCTAACCAAGTCCTGAAATTACAGGTTATAACAAGACACCTGCACATACAGTAAATTACCGACAACTCAAATATTAATCTTTGATCTCAACTTCATTTTTATGTCATGCAACATAGTTAAAAACAAACAAGCAATCAACCAAATACACAATTGCCATTTTAAAGATACAGAATGAGCCCAAATTGGTTTTTAAAAGTCAAATCTGATCAGGCTGTTTATGGGAATCTGAAAAAATTTATATGAGACTATATATTTAAATCAATGAAATAATATATTTGGAAATAGGATTTTTCAACTCCTCTATTTTCTTTCACACAAGGAATAGAGTTCCAGAGAAACCAAAATCAAAGCTGTGTAAAATGTGGTGATTAAATCTAAGGCACACAAGCACACAGTAAGACAGCAAAGCCTAAAGTACGTGAAGTACATTTCTACTTCAGAATAATTGTAAAAGTAGTCAATCGTACCATGCAAAGCAAGTTTGTTGTAAGCT
The DNA here is from genome assembly GCF_965140285.1 of Lepidochelys kempii. NCBI lineage: Eukaryota > Metazoa > Chordata > Testudines > Cheloniidae > Lepidochelys > Lepidochelys kempii. The sequence goes on from NC_136382.1 coordinate 66,706,177, forward strand.
GAAAACGATTGGTCATTAAAAATTCCAAAACTAATATAAAGCCTCTACAGGAGACTTTTCCAACAGAGGTTAATAGTCTAGCCCAACACCTTTAATAAAATCAAGGTGACAGACCATGACAACATTTACTTCAGCATGACTGCAAATCTGATACTGTTGCTGAAAGATGCCTCAAGGCATCTGTACATGCCTTCAAGAGAAGTAGTGGTGGTGGTGCAAGTAGGCATGGGGGCTTTGGCCAAAGCTCCTTAAGGACAATTGTTGTACCTTTGATATTTTAAACCTCTTAGAAACATAAAAAGCTGAACTCAAATGCTACAACAAAGATTGTGTGGCAGACAGTGTCATTTAAAGGCAAAATTTATTTTCCCACAAAAATTAGTGGGGGGTTTTGGGCGGGGGGGGGGGGAGGGGACATGTTCAAGATTACATGAGGATGTGGTACACTGGTAGAACATGAAGGAGGTGAAGAAACAAGCATGAAATTATTTCACACAGCAGTGCACAACTCACACTTCATCAATCATTATATGACCAGACACTGAAAATGTAAACTATATAATTTCACATAGAAGAAAAATAAATAAACTAATAAATAAAATAGTAACGTTAGCAACTTTCAAATACTGTATCCCATATAAACAACTAGAGGTAGTTTTGTAACTCCCTGGATAGGAAGCAGGTAATAATCAACCTTAAGTGATTTCAGAGGTTTTTCTGGAACAACAGATTCTGTTTAGCAAATCTTTGCAGTTAAAAAGAATAAATATATATATAAAAATCAGACTTATTTTAAACAAGTTCCCTCTTTTTTTGTCTGAATGCAAAAATTTCAGAGTTCAATTATTTTATAAAATTTTACGAAGGGTTTCCAAAACGGATTTTTTCTTCGTGTATTTCCTTTTAGACCGCAGTTATGAGGAAACTGCAACTGAATAATATCCTGGCTAGAGTCATGCTTTCTGAGGGAGGGCGAGCTGATAGGGCAGCTTATTGAATGGAGGGTTTGAAGTATCACACTATAAAGATTTTTAAAAATCAGCTGTCTTGCAGGTGGAATTTTCAAAAGATTCTCAGTGAATAAGGAGTTCAACTTGCACTGATTTTTCAATGAATCAACGGGTGTTGGATACAAAACTTAGAAATTTGTGCAACTCCCACCCTAGCTGTTTCCAAATACATAACTCCCTTAGGCACTTTTTCAAAATCCCATCTTAAGTGTTTGTAAAAGTGTGATACCAAAAAGGGATGCATCCAAAATAAAGTCATCACAAAAGAAAGAACTGAAAAAGATTATGAACTATTAGGAAGGGAGTATATTTTATATTTTGCTTAACCAAACCAATTTTCTATGCAATATAGGAGTGACACTTTTTGTTCCTAAGTTCCAGAAATCATTTGTCCAGATGGATAAATAATAAAAGAAAAGAAAAACAAATGAACAAACAAAAGAGGAACTGCATAATGCTTACAAGAAAAACAGCAAATTAACGGGCTTGTTTACCAAACGTTAGAAATGTAAAGTGTTCTACTCAGACAGAGGTATGAAAAAGTTCCACTACAATGGTCTTTATTTTCTAACTTTAGTAACCCAAATGGTTGTTAAAGTAGTGGTGGAATGTGGAATTATTTGAAAAGTTCAAAATCAAGGCTGAATTTACCAAACTAGAGGCATTAAGAAGATAAAATTCACCCATATGCAAAAAGGCAGCACAAGGCCTATAAACCACTAAATTCTCGCTTAATCATTGTTTTGAGGCCTTATGTGATACATAAATCTTGTGCTTGTCCTCTGCACAGTGGTAAATTTCACCGAGACAGAAATTAAGGTACAGTAGGGACACTTCCTATCTTTGAAAGCAAACTTTTGTGAGACAGAAAAAGGGACACAGAAACAGATTTTCCCCCATCGGTCAGTAAGCTGATGTTGCCTGTATATTTGTGATGTGCGGTTCCCCTTTTTATTCTTTTAAAATTGAAGCAGAATAATTAATTCATATAGGAATAGTTGTAGAATAGCAAGACACTATAATAGCATCTGAGCATAATTCAATTTTGGTAAATATGCATTCAGACCTCCATCATCCTCTCTATAGAAAAAAATACGACATAAAGGGGTGCTCATTTCTTTGGTACATGAGAAGATGAAAAGCATATTACATATTATATTAAAAGAAAACAGTTCAAATTGCTGAGAAGTTCTACCTCTCCCATTCCATCTAACAGTAGGGATGGCTGCTTAACATTTATTTTTAGTTATTTTTTCCTCCATTGCAGTTGTCGAAAAGCTAAGGCAAAGAGGTGGGTTCTGCACTTTGACCTGAAGGTGGTGAGATTCAAGGCTAAGGGGCAGTATTTTCTTTATTTTAACACTGAGATAAAAATTTAGTCTGAACGGAAACTTGCCATGAAACTTCTTAGATCTGGAAATTGTTTTGTTCCTTTCTTTGTTTATTTGGTTTTTGTTCCATTTTTAAAATAAAAATTAGACGTTTTAGGGTGTGTTTTTCTTTTCCTTTCCTTTTCTTTTCAAACTCTTGTTTTGCTTCTTTGCAACAGCATAGATTTTAACTGCAAACAGTGCAGGCCTGCAGGCTTATAGGTCAGAGAACGTGGACAAGTGCCTTTGGGTATTTAGAGAAAAAGAAGAAAATAAAAATGACAGCTTTTTATGTTTAAAAACACCTCCGGTTGAGCAGGCTCTTACCAATATTTTTTCAATCAAAGTTTCATGTGGATTTTTAACATGCAACAAGCTCAGTGCTTGTGAACAGCTGAAGAATGTAGAGATTTAAGAGTCTCTAAGTACTCGTTGACATTATAGACCGTAGCAGCTCCTTGTGTATCGTGTCAAAAATCAGCTTTTAAAAACTCCCCAAATAGGTATTTCCACAATGGACTGTTAAAACTCATAATAAGCCATCATGGGCTATCAGGAGAATGACATGCATTGTGAAAAGTTCCTAAATACCTATTTATATGATACAGTAATATGGGCTGGAGAGAGCTTTTGAAGAGTCTGTGTCTGTATATTAAAATTATTTTACATTATGTATGGACGTGACAGGCACGAAGAGCTTTTACAGTGCCTTAGATAAACAAAAACTTCAGACACTGCCTTAAAAAAATCAGTATAAAATCCCTTAACTGAACCATAACAAAACCCATTCACAGGCAACTATGTTAAAATGAGATGACAGGGTGCAGGTTAATGTTTAAAATATTTCAAACGGGGGGCACATTGAGTTGATTTGTCTCTTCCCGTTACTGCTGTATGTTCTTAAACACAAGAATGCCAAGAAGCTTAGAGCCTGATTCTGATCTCACTTACTCCAGTTTTACAGTGATGTAACTCCACTGAGTTCTGTGGATTTACTCCACATTTACACCAGTGTAAATAAGATCAGTTTTTTAGAACAACAGAGCAATGCTGATATCCTGGACCGAGTTCACATTTCACTGGAGTTATTTTGCATTTACATTTGTGTAACCAAGAGCAGAATTTGGCCCTCTATAGTTAATGAACACCTGTATGCAAAGGTATTGCACATACCATGGTCCTCTATCAGGATGCTCGGTCCCCCCATCTCATACAGCCACACTGGCCCCAAACTGAGCTCTTACTGAGTTGGGTCAGTGCTTGTGAGGAAATGGTGATAAGGTGCTGTACTACTGGAAGAGCTGGCTTTTGGATTAGATGACATAAAACTGACATATTGATTTATGACTTTTAGTTACTCAAAATCCAGTGACATTTATGAAACTTTTCACACTTCTTGCACCCATGACCAAATTACAATCTGGAATAATTACATTCCATCTGCCTAAAAATTCCCCTTGTACTTCCAGTTGGAAATTTTTCTTCTTTTTCCGTCAAACTGTTTTTAAGCTGATTTAACTATTTTTCTTAAAAAATATGTATTTCTCTGGAGGCAATACTAGTCTCTCTCATTAAAATATTTCTGTATAAAATCTATACTTAAAAATAGGTTAATGTTTTGAAGATATTTTTCTAGAGTCTGTCTCCTTTTTGTTCGCATAACACCAAAGAAAAAGCATGTCAGTGCTTAGGGACACTGTTTATTTTTTAACTTTACTGACATGGGATAAGAAATGTCAACTGGCATTTAGACCACTGGATGAAAGTTGTATCCCTAGCACTACACAACCATCTGATCCTGTGAAATGACGATAGTAAAGGTCTGTCTTGTCTCTTGTCACTGAAAGAATAAAAGAAAATCTCACCATGCAAAGAATGAAACAGAGAAATTGTGCACATGGTTTCTGAAAGAACTTCAATGTGATCAAAAGCCATTACAAAAAACTATGTTTTCCTGTAAGTTAAGACTGAACAAAAGCTACTTCAATAAAATCCATAGAAGGAGCATCAGGCAAAAGAGATCATAGAAGTATTTGGAATTCTGCTAGTCAGGTTCATTCACTGGACTCACCATATGGTGGCAGCCTAAGGCATATGTTGGTCAGACATTCTCATCTTTTTAACTGCAGCTGGAAACAAATGTCCTGCTTTTTTCCCTAATGTTGCTGCTGTGGCACTTTCCCTGAGTAGATAGCAAGGAATTTATATTAACATTTTAGGCTACACACAATTGAAAATGTAATTTAAAATATAAATCTACTAAATTATGACAAGTCTGTTAAAAGTGAGTCAAGAATATAGGTAATATTGATAATATTGATACATCAACTCAAAGAACTGAGCTGAATCTACTAGATAATTTTAAGTTATCCTCCTATCCAGTGTCTTCATTTCCCACGGCAGTTTTCTTGCATTATTGACCAATATACATATATATTTTTTTCCATTTTCCTTTCTCTATTTGCGTATATTTATTTTCAAAATATTCAGTAACAATCCAATAACAGAATCAAGATATTTAGAGTGGGAAGGCCCTTTGAAATCCTCTGTGACATCTCTTTGCCATTGCAGGATTATTATTCCTTACCGTATATTTTCTAGTACTTTGGTCACTGTAGTTTTAAATTGCTTATGGCAAAATCTCAGAAGTTAACAGAGACAATGATAAAGTTTCTGTAGTTTTTTTAAATCATCCTGTAGAATTTTATAGAAAACCATGCCCATTCTGTAACATTTCATAGGTGGTTGAAAAAAGACACTAGATAAAGGATGTCCTTCTCTACTAGATCTATTTAATTTAACTAGATTAATTCTAGTTTGATTCATAGCTATAGAACTGTATTCAGTATCACTCCCAGGATGTCTTTCCTGCTCTTCAGCCTATTTTTTTCATCCTTCATCAGTTACATCCCCTGAACCCTTTCAATCTATTCACCGAAGTAGGTTTTCATAATGGCATCATAGTATCAAAGTTCCCACCGGAAATAAGTCCCCACCTTCTGTATTGCTTACATCATTCAGATATCCCTATTATGTTATGCTTCCATTGAACATTGGTTAGCTATGTTATTTCATTCTTTGAGTCAGTCCCTTCAGCCTTCTAATCATTTCTGTGGTTCCTTAAACTATCTCCGATTTGTCAATATCTTTCTGGTAAAGGGGGTTGGGGGGGGCTAAGAAAGTTAGATACACTCAGTTTAGTATCACTCCAAATGTTAATGTTCTGTCTATCCATCGCTTCCTAACTATTAATCAAAATGTTAAAGTGGGACCTAACACCTATCCTTGTAGAACCCCATTGAATACTTCTGTTCTCTACCCTAATCCAATTCAATACTTTTTAAAGGATTCATCATAACCCTTTTATTTATGGCCGTTCAGTCAATATCCATTCAACAGAACAGCATTCATATCTAAACCTAAAGAATTAATGTTCAGAGTAAGATTTCATGGCACGCTATATCAAATGCTATACTAAAATGAAGTAAAGCCACCAACAGTTCAGGGACCAATCACATGCAGATCAAACCCTCCGTTGTAGAAGGCAGGGTCCTGTTCAGATACCCAAGCAGGACCAATCCCAATCCATCTATGTGTCGAGTCGAGGGCTCTCCAGGCATTGTGGGATAAGGTCTGTGCCTCCACCCTGGCCAGCCCCTTCCCCTTGTAGTCAGGTGATGTAACCCATTGGTAAGTGTGTGATACAGTCCACCTCTGTGCCTCACTTGCAGAGGATATGAGTCTATTACAGCTACAATTAACCAGCCTTGGCTTTTTAGTTCAAGCTGTAGCAGCTTATGTATATAAGCCTGGAGGTCTCTGGTTCAGTCCCTGGTGTATCAGGGGCATCCCATCCATCTCACATGATGACAGAGAGCCTTGTGGAAGGGCCCTTTTCTGCTGGTCAGATTGGGGAAGAACTGAGTCTATTGCCCATTTTTTGTTCCTTGCATTCTTATTTCCCAGAGGAAACTGAGTCTGTGGTATCTCAATCATGTTGCACCACGGGCACCTCCGCTTCCACAAGTAAAACTTGGTGCTGTTCTCTGCCTTTCAAGCACATGGCTTAGTTAGCCGTGTACTTTCAGTACTTTACTCATGTCACAACCATAAGGAGTCACTTACCGTGTCACAGCAAATTACTGAAGAAAGGATTTCATAATTTAAAAGGACAACAAAACAAAGAGCTCTGCAGAACAGCTGAATTCAGAATTGTAAAGATGACAATCAAGTAATGAGAAAAATATTAAATTTATATTTTGTTGAAGGCACAGTAGCCTCTATCCAAAGAGGCCCTAGCCTTTGCTCAATCTCTCCAATAGCACCCAGTGCCAGAGTGAGGGAGCAGGGGAGAATAAAAAATACTGAACGGGGAAGGAAAAAGAGGAACAATAGAGGTAACATCCCTCTCTCTCTCTCTCTCTCATTGGTTTAACAGACCTGATAAGCTGTAACCGAAGAGAGATGGAGTGCAAAGCCCAAAGGTTCAAGGGCAGTTGAGGAATCCACAGAGGAGAGCTGCGCCAGAGGAGAAAACATGGGATGAAGAAGCTCTTGCACTGAGCTTCACCACAGAATCTGTCTCCCAAGCTGACCAAGAGCGCCAACACCTCACAGAAGCATAATGGTTGAGTGATGTTAGATAGAGAATCTAACTTCTTATATACTATGTTCATTGCTGTGGTACCTGAGTGCCTCAATGTTGGCCTGTCAGTGTTCTTCAGGGGCCTTTACCAAATGATTTTCCTGCCAGGGTGAACATACACCTCATCATACAAGCTTGGACTCTAGCTATCCAGTGAAGATTTGCTGTCTGCCTTACTTAACTCTCCTGAGAGCCGAGTGATCCAGATTTCTCTGTGCCTGAATTCTATTCCCACCTCTGCTAAGGACCAGGGAAGTCAATAATCTCTCTGTGCCTCCATTTTGCCCTCTCTAACATAGGCAATGATGATTATTCACTGGTGTAAAGTTCTTTAAGTTGTTACAAATGAGAAATGCCACATGTTATTGCACAGTACCTATGTTGCTATTGGTTGCATATACACACACATTACATTAATAATTTCTTACATAAGAAGTATTTGTTGTACCCCTTGTTTCCTAGGCTATATTAAAACTCTCTTTTGGAACCCAAACAAGCCACCCCCACTTTGGGTTGACGAAAGGTGAAGTTCATCCCCTATTCCTGTGTATGTTTATTGACCCCTAGGAGAAAGGGATTTTGTACTTGATTCCTAGCTAGCATTTTAGAGTTATTTAGGCAACAGCCACTTTTGAATTATTAGAAGTGGGCCCATAGAGTGCAGTCTACTGCACCAATGAAGAACTCAACTGAAGGAGATTACAAGTGCTACCATTCTTGTGCATCAGACCCAGATCCTCCCCTCAGCTGGGTACAAACAAGGGACACAAGAATGATTAATGTACATTATCTCAACTGAAGAAAGACACGAGTTTCAAGAATGGGTAACCATATAATGCAGAATTTAAATTAAATATTTTCAGAGCCAAAAAAACCCTGAAAGATTTAAATAAAAACATTCTGACTTAATTTACTCCTTTGTTAAGTATTACATGAATGTTAATAATTAGTTAACTAAAATATTCATTACCTTCTACATTTCCTAACAGCATTGTTCTGTTGACTTTCACTTAAGGTCCTTCTCCATATTCAGTAGTTTTCGTGTCCAAGATGCAGAAGTGAAGGCATTTTTCCAGTATCCACAGTTGTTTTACACTGAATCATATAATGAAACTAAGCATTAGCTCCTTATTTAAATCTTTCAAGCAAACATCAAAACATGCTCACATTGTTCTGAGGAAGAAAACACTTTCTACACGTAAGTGTAACTATTTGTTAACATGATCACTTAACATAATAGAAATAAATATTTGTTTTTAAGATGTATCACTAAGCCAAATTCTGTGGTTTTTACTCAGGCAAAACTGTCACTGATTTCAATGGGAGTTTGGGCTGACAAAAGTCTACAGTATTTGAGCTAAGAAGGTTACAGAAGCAGGAAACTTATTGTTGAGATCACAGCCTTAAAGTCTGGAGTGTCACAGAAGGGATGGGTTCACTAACAACTACTCAAAAAGGGCCAAACCCTGTCCTACAGAAGTCAATGGGAGATTTGCCACTGACTTCAAAGGGACCAGAATTTCATCCATTAAGAAGATGTAAACTAGGTTTATAAAATGGTGCGGACTATTGTAGTAGGAGCTATGCAGAAGTTAATGTGGATTCATGTGAAGCTCCTTTCTGGTTTTGATCCAGGTGGATTTGATCCAGAGTTTTTTTTACTGTGTATCATTTAAATGAAGCCAAAATCCCAAAGTGAAATTTAGTGGAAGCCATTGGGTTGAACCAGGTTTCTCTTCAAAACCATCAGTCAGTTAGTGTTCACATAAAAGAGGGCCCCAGTTCATATATCTTAGTGAACCTTTTCAAACATGGACTGAGTTTCACGTTAGCAATGAAACTTGAAATCAGGAGAGTTGTGTGTGGCTTCAGGTTTCATATTGAAAGTTTTGCATAGCTCTAATTATAAGTCCCATTGTTGCTGGTTATCCATCTGTGGATGCCTGTCACTTTGGTGAAATGAATGACACCATATTGTCTTAACCCAGTATGAACTGGTACATTTAAGGATTTATTTGGATTACAGTCTGTGACACCCATCTCTTCGCCCACCTGGCACAAAAAATTTGGATTCTCTAGGCTGGCTTTAATGCTTTCAGCTGTTATCACACTTCACTGATTGATAGTAATCGCTTGTTTTATGTTTTCATTTCCAGATGCCCTGTGAAAAACTGCAGTACCTTTATGTTTAATTTTTAATATCCTGTAATTCTAACATCTAAGTGAGAACCACTGTATAGCAATTTACATTTGCCTCTTGATCTTATGGAAGAACATTGTCTGAAGGTTCTAACCCACTCTACAGTGCATCCTTTTCTGGTTCAAAGGAAACCCACATCTATCTCTCAACTTGGCATCGTTATTTAAAACATTCCCACAAAAAGAAAAAACACAAAACAAAACCCACCCACCCCGCAGAATTTGTACAGATTAATGTTTGTTGGCACTTACAACAAATTCCATTGAACTGACCACAAATATAATCTCTTTCATGGGTAATAGGAGCACAATGGGACTGGAATGGGATCATTGCACACCTGGAAATCCAGACTCCCAGAATCAAGGGGTTAAAAACAAGGGATCATTTGTTCTTAATGTATACTTAAAAATACATTCGCTAAACAGCTGCTTCAGAATTTGAAACAAAAGCATTTAAGTGGCAGTTTTTAATGCAAAAATCATGAAGGGAACACACACTTTCTCAGATAATGGCATATCTTATAGCATTAAATCTATTTGTTCCCCTAGAGCCAGCAATAGTACAAGAATTCAGCTTGCTCTCCTTTTGCCTGACACATTTGTATCTTTCCTTCAAATAGCCTGCATTGGACAAACTCCACCGGGGTTGAATTGTATCCGTTTGTGGCTGCCATTTCCAATTGTTCATTAGAGAGAGAGGAGTGTTAGTGCCTGGTTTTGTGACCACTGTAGTTAAGTACCGTAAAACCGATAAGTCAACTTGCCTGTAAATCAAAAAGGCAGAGAGCTTTTGCATTTCATCAAGGTGTAGTTTTACTGTCTGCTGTCACCACAGCCGTCAGCAGGATGCTTAACTGCCTTAATTGTCACAAAGGCTCATTTCCCTACCCCTAACTAATTGTTTAGATCTGCTAATCTGTATCCATCATCTGTGAAAAGGCTAAAGCAGCTCTCAACCTGCAGTTTATAGGGATCAGTTATAGTGAGTCCATGATAGAATCGACAGAGTATGCCAGGTATCATGTGACAAGAAGTTTGCTTGTGACTGGATGAATAATACTGTCTCATAAGCTGTTGGATGGGTGAAGATAAATCCCTTAGGAGACAGTGAGCCACCAGCAGGAGTCCCACCCAAACAATAACTACTTAGGGAGCAGTACAACTCATAAACAAAGACAGCTCTGTAATAATAAACCCAACTAGGAACTGATAAATGGATCACATCAGAACTTTGTTTAACTCAACTCCTAAGCAGACAACATATTATAAACAAAATACATTTTAAAAATGTAGCTACAAGAAATTAATGACATTTGTGCATGTATTTAAATTGCTTCTACGCTTTTGATCCTTTTGCTAACCAGTCTAAAACTGTGCTGTAAATTTCCATTTATTTTTCTTTTAATATCTCTAGACATGTCTCATATAAAGCATTTCCCCTTAAAATTGTTTTAATTGCCATTTGTCCAAATATATGAACATACGTATACATTGTCAATCTAAAGTTTCTTGATTTGGGGAGTGTCATTGGTGGACTATGCAGAAAAGGATTCTGGTCCATTTCTTTTAGAAAAGGAATAGCATTCTTGGGGGTTTTCTGATGTCTGTTGCAGAATTGGTGCTGAATTTGAGTACCACCATTGAGCCAAATATTCTGTGTAATTAATTATCAAGTTGAAATTTTCTAGAACAGCGGTTGCCAAACTTGTTCCGCTGCTTGTGCAGGGAAAGCCCCTGGAGGGCTGGGCTGGTTTGTTTACCTGCCGATCGTGGCTCCCAGTGGCTGCGGTTCGCTGCTCCAGGCCAATGGGAGCTGCTGGAAGCGGGGTGGGCATAGGCACGGAACAAGTTTGGGAACCACAGCTCTAGAAAGATGGTAGGAGGCCAGATCTGTAAACATGTGCTTAAACCAGGAGTAAGCCCCACTTAGCTAAGTCAGGTCAGACTCTGAGTTGCCTTTATCTACAGTAGGAGTCAGCCCTGGTGTAGCTATGCCGACTGTAGGCCACTGATTGGTGAATCAGGTCTATTATTCCTGAGTGTAAGCCAGGTCTAAGATAAGATGCTGTCAGATCACATATGCAATATTATCTTCACAACTATAAAGGCTTTTCTTTCTTTCTTTCTTTCTTTCTTTCTTTCTTTCTTTCTTTCTTTCTTTCTTTCTTTCTTTCTTTCTTTCTTTCTTTCTTTCTTTCTTTCTTTCTAATTTAAATGGAAAGCTTGCATTCTATAGAATCAAAATCTGACATGGGAGCCTGTTAAATACTTCAACCTGGCTGGATATTTGACTCCACTGCTCTCAACCAAATAAATCAGGCAGCTACACAGCTGCCAAATTTTGTACAGCTCTACATGTGGCATTTTATTCAATTTTTAATGAGTTATTTTGCAAATAATTTTTCCTCCCCTATCCCTTTTCAGCCCTGTCCTGTGTTGCTCCCATTCTCAGTCTTCCCTGGCTGTGTTCCTTCCTCACCAGCTGCTGCTGACACCACCTCTTTCTCCTTCCTGACCTGGTGCCAGCAGTGGGACCAGAAAGAAGAGACAGAGCAGCCACCTGAAATCAAGCACCCAGCAGCTTGTTGCTGCTGGACTTGGGAATTACAGTTTCTACCTGCAGCCCAAATGGATGTATGAGGCTCCTGCTGAGATGAGGGAATGTGTGACAGGGCAGATGTGTGAATGTCACAAGAATTGTGTGACACTTGGTAGCTCTAAAGTTGCCCTGACCGAGAATGTGGGAGATTCCCCAGTTCAAGTTGCTCCTCTTCCTCATGCGGGGAAGGGATTTGAACAGGGATGTGCTATCTCTGAGCTGAGTGCCCTACCCAGTGGGCTATGGGATATTTGGATGTGGGGCTTCCTCAGTCTCTCCCATTGAAGCTGTTCCACTTTAATTCAATACTTAAAGAGCCCTTTGGGCAAGAGAGCAAGCGAGCATGTACACACCCATACAAGCATGGGAATGACTCTATAGCCCGGTGGTTAGAGCACTCACCCAGGGATGTGGGAGACTGAGCTTCACTCCAAAGTCTTCAACTGGTGGTCTTCCCCATCCCCAGTGAGTACCCTACCCACTAAGCTAAAAGTTATGACAGAGATCCTCCTCCTCCCCTAGGCAAGCTAATTTGCATGCAGGTCCCACTGTGGATCAGACCCCACACACAAGTTAGGTAGTCGAATGCCTACCTTTCCCTGGTCTGGGAATCGTTCTGGGGCATAGGCGAGAGGTAGGTGCCCAGATGCCTAGAGTGGGGCAGCAGTGCACGTGCCTACAGGCAGAAACATAGGTACAGAAGGAACTTTGTACACAAAAAAACATAGGTGCTGAGGAAGTTTAGGGGCCTACAGGGGTTGGCGGGAGTTTTGTGAATTGCAGTGGAGCCTAAAACTAGGATTTAGGGACTGTCATGGGGCAGAGTGGCCCCACACTGGTACCACAGGGGTTAACCCTTCCCTCTTTGCAGAAGAAGCCACGCCCCGGAAGCTCTGCTGGGCATGCTCCAACTGGAGAACAGGTATAAAAGCCTGAAGAGCTGCTCAGTTAGGGCTGGTCCCCTGGAGGGGAAAGTGGTGTGCCGCCTCCTCCTGAGGAGAGACTGCCTGTACTCCCAGATTCAGTGGTCAGCCAAGCTGGGATGCGCCCTGAAGCCCAGATGGAGGATGCCATGGGAGGAGAGCAGGCCGGAGGACCCCCTGAAGTGGAGAACCAGGTGGTTCTGGTAAGAAGTGCCCCAGGGGAACTCTAGAGACAAATGATGTGGGAGCTGCAAGGGCACTTGGTATGTTGTGGGTGGATACTTGCTGAGCTGGGGCCAGGGAAACCCCACCACTAGCAGGACCTGGTGGAGAGGGTGGGCCTGGATCCCCCTGCTAACTGCCCTGACATGTGGGGTGAGTTATATGGACTTGGGCCATTGGGCTGCGCTGCCCTGCAACTTGGGGAAGTGATATGGACTCTGGATGTTGGGCCACACTGCCCTGATACTCAGGGTGTATTCTATAGACTCTGATCATGGGGCCACACTGCCCTGATACTTGGGGTGTATTGTATGGACTCTGGCTGTTGAGCCACACTGCCCTGTGACTTGAGGAAGTGATATGGACTCTGGCCACTGGGCCACACTGCCCTGAGACCCAGGGTGAGCTACATGGACTCTGGCAGTTGGGCTGTGCTACCCTGAGACTCAGGGTGTATTGTATGGACAGGAGCCGTTGGGCCATGCTGCCCTCAGATGTGGGGAATTATATGGACTTGGGCTGTTGGAACCCACTACCCTGACCAAGGGACAAGTGTGGGGAGACCAGCCATTAGGGCACATCAGGATGCCCTTAAAGGGGTGGGTGTGGGAACTTGAGAGTGGTGATGTACTGACACCCCACCCACCCCTGCCACAAAGGGGTGCTGCAATGCCAGACCCATCACAGGCACCTATACTAAAACTTAGGCACTTAAGTTGTTTTGTAAATCTAAGCCTACATGACTAGCCCAAGGCACAGGAAGTCTGTTGCAGAGCTGGGAACTGAATCTGCTCTCCTGAGTTCCAAGGCATAGCCTTAACCACCAGACCATCCTGCCTCTTGCTGTCTCTACTGTGTTTCAATCTAGGTTTTGTCTTGGGGAGGGTGGGCAGGGGGAAAGAGGTATACCATGGCTCATAAGATAGCATTTTTCCATTTTGGAAGCATTCAGTGTTTAACATAACACTGTTAAAGGAGCTTTCAGATGGACTAAATTACATACCAAATAATAAAATATCAGATGAGGGAATCTTTGAACTCATCCTACCATTGATTTATGTACCGGCAAAACCTTTAGATTCAAACTAGGTTTTCTCAGCAAATGGCCTTAGTCAAAAGGTTCATTGCAGTACATTTCAGGAATTAATCTGACTGTGAAACCTAGAAAAACTACTGTGCCACAGACAGTCTGCTGCTGTAGGTCTGAAGCTAAAATCAAACTGAAGAAAAATATACTTTAAAATCTTTAGGTTGATAGGGCTCTGTCCAGCTCGCACATGCATCCTGGCTGCTGGCCTGGCAGAAGGGAGTTTTGGCCTAACCTGCTCACCAAAGTTGGTCCACTACTCGAGGCTAGAGTTAGACTTCAGTGAGCCCAGTTACCATTGCTGTCAGAAACATGGGAACAACATGCCACGCTAAGTGCATTCTGCACTGCCCTACCCACAATATGCTCTTGCTCAGTTAACAGAGATCAGACAAGGGCTACGGTGGTCATGTTCCCTTACCGGATGGGTAACTCCAATTAAGAGAAGCCATGTATCCCACAGATTACTATCCCCATCACTCAAATACACATGGAATTGGGGGGGGGGATGGAGGGATCCTCCTGAGACTCACTTGAAGTCCTACACTTAGAGTCCTGATAAGAGAGCCTTCCAGTTTGACATAGCTAACTCAGCTCTCAAGTAAGAAAGAGGCTGTCTTCTCCCTACCATGGTCTACACAGGTTCATTATTCCTACTTTGGGGCTGTAGGGTCATTGTAGCAAGATGGGGCAGGGGGCGGGGCAAAGAGGTCCAGGCTTAGGGTAAGGATTTGTAGTGCATAGGTTTTCCCTGCTTTTTTTATTTGTACTATTGTAGCACTCGGAGACCCAGCAAAGAACCAGGACCCCATTGTGCTTCAGACAGAACAAAAACGTGGTCTATACCCCAAAACATCTTAAATCTAAGTATAGAACAAGAGACAATTAGCCAACAGATAGGGGAACACAAAAGAAATAGTGAGACAATATTGGCCAGCATAATAGGCAGTGGTCTCAGCACACCAGCAGCCTAACCATGGTCAAGTTTTTTGTAGGCTTTGTGGCAAAGGAGAATTTTAAGGAGGGATTTGAAGGAGGAGAATTAATTAGTTGTACACATGTTTATGAGGAACTCCTCTCAAACATGTGGGGCAGCATGGGAAAAAGTACAAAGGTGCTTATTTGAAAATTTAACAATGGAGGTGATGGAGCTTGCCATCATAGGCTGATCAGGAGTCAATATGTTGATAGTAAATAGGGAAGAGGAGTCCTTTCCTATGAGGTGGGGAAGTAGTTTCCCCCTCCCCCAACTTTTCATAGATCTGTATGCTCCATTATGTGTTCCACTTTTTCTCCCTCCCTCCAACTTTGCAGGATATAATATAATCACATAATGTTCTATATGCTGAAGAACTCCTCCCCCCCCCGATTTTTTCTGACATGACACCCCTGAATGAAAGATGACCGGTAAGGTGGGGATAGGCTGTGGAGGGCCTTGAAAGTGAAAACAAGTAGCTTATGGTTGATGCAATAGAAAAGAGGGAGCTAGTGGAGGGATTGAAATAGAAAGTTGACATGGACAAAGTGATGGGCTAAGAAGGTGACCTTTGCTGCAGCATTCTGAGTGGATATAAGCAGGGTACAATTGCATTTGTCCAGGCCAGAAAGAAGGATGTTGGATGACAGTTTTAGCTGTGTGAATGGATTGGAAAGACCATGTCTTTGATGTAATGCAGAAAGAATCTGAAAAACTGACACAGAGCCTGGATGTGAGGATCTGGAGAGAGGCCCAAGTTAAAGATGACACCTGGGTTTAGGGCTTGAAAGGCAAAATGGTGGTGCTGTCCACAATAATCGAGACAGGAGATTAAGAGCTCTGTTTTAGCCATGTAGAGCTTGAGTTGTTGGCTACACATCCACAAGGATGTGGTACTGAGATTTTACCTTGATCAGAAGGAGACAGGGCTGGAGAGAGATCTGTGAGTTGTCAGCATAGAGATGGTAGCTGAACTTGTTTGCAGTTGAGATTACCCAGAGATAAATTGCAGAGTGAGAAGAAACTCTGACTAAGGACAGATCCCCGAGGAACCTCCACAGGAAGCTGAAGGGGGCAATAAGTAGTATCCTCTGAAAGACATTATCAGGATGGTAAGAGGAGAAGAGGATAGCATCACATAAGCCAAAGGAAGACAAGATTTCTAGAAGACTGGCATGGTTGACTGACTGTCAAAGGTGGCTGACAGGTCAGGGAGGGTGAGGATGAAGTACTGGTTCTGAGAGTTGGCTAAGAAGAGGTCATTAAAGAGTTTCGTGAGAGCACTTTCAGATGAGTGCAAGGGGTGGAAGCCAAATTGAAGAGGATCTAGGGAGGAATTAGAAGAGAGGAACTCCAGACAGCAACTGTAAACAGTGCATTCAATGAGCTCAGAGATGAAAGAGAAAGGGAGAAGGGGTGGTAGTTGGAGAGCCAAGTGAGGTCAAGGGTGGGTTTTCTTATGGGAGAGACTAAAGCATATTTTGATCTTGCCCACCTGGCTAGTTTGTATCTTGGAGAGACTGACCTATGACTATATTCAGCCAACTGAACTTGCACATTCTGAAGGCTGTGCATAATTATGTACAGATAGTATCCAGTATATACAGGTCACATTGCCAAATTAACAAGACAACGCTAATCCCTTTTAAATGGGTGTACTGTTACTGAATGGAAAGCCAATAGACTGATTCAGCAAAGCACTTATACATTTGCTTAAGTCCTTCCCTGTTCCGCAATTCATTTACGCACATGTCTAACTGATTTGCTGACTCAGTACCATAATCAGCTCTGGTACTTCTTACAGGGATAATTGACTCAGTCACAAAACTGAAAGCTGACATATTTTGACATGATAGGTATTCAGGTCTGTCTCTCTACTCAAGCAGTTTATTTCTTATTACATTAGTAGCATAGCTCTGTACAAATAAACAAAGCATCAGTTTCCTGGGAAACATGATGCTTATATAGCACTTACTGTTCTCAAAGAACCACTGTTCGATCTCCACACTAATGTGGTTTCACAAGAAGACTGAGATTATTTCATTACCCCAGGATGCCAGGAAATTTTCATTTGACTTCCTCAGATCTTTGGGATAAAAGTGGGACAGTGAGGAAAAGAATTCCCTTTGCTGTCTTATATTTCTGTTCAAGAAAATATGGTATGTTTTCTAAGATCTGATACTCTGTCATTTATTTTTAACTCAGTTACAATATTTTAGTTTCTTCCCCCGGCAAAGGAATATCTCACTCTCAGCTACTTCTTGCTGCTAACCTTTTTATAGGCCTTCACTTCTGGGCATAATATAGGTAATGCCTTTCACACTTCATAGGTTTATTGGGTGCATGTTTCCTGACTTCATAGAAAGCAAAGAAATCAAACATTCTTAAAGTATAACAAACATGTCTACCATTAATTGTCAAATAAACTAATTTCCTTGTATGATATGATGTAGTTATATCACACATACAAAGGATTCAGAGGCCAGGTGTCACTAGTCTAGGGTTGCCAACCCTCCAGGATTGGCCTGGAGTGTCCAGGAATTAAAGATTATGTCACATGATCAAATCTCCAGGAATACAGCCAACCAAAAATTGGCAGTCCTAGACTGTGGGTTAATGAGATGAAGCATCAAGACCATCTGTGGAGGAACAACGGCTACATTTTAAAAAACAGTGCGTGCTTTAAATCAATGTGAATTTCAAAGGCAAAGATATCCTAAGGATCTGATTCTTCACTCCAACTAATCTGTGCTCAAATAGAGTAGGGGGCAGCCACATGAGGACAGCTGCAGCTCCCTTATCTCCAGCAAAAGTTAAGCAGATCCAATGCTACTCTCTAATGCCACCTCTCCTCCTTGCCCCTATCATACTCCTTACTGTCTCTTGTGCTGGAGGTTGTGGGGGTGGGGGGGAGGGAAGGGAAGCTGGCACAGCAAGTAGCAGAGCCTCCTTCCTCAGAAGTACATCTGAGGAGAGTTTGCCTGCACAGGAAAAAAGTTCTTCATTGGCTGTCTCCAGCCATTTCAAGACCTCTTTGCGCCGCTCATGTGGCACAAAGTAGCATTTGCAGACTGGAGAATCTGGGCCCATGACTTTCCAAAGCTCTTTATTTGGGGAGCGCCAGACAGATTTTTGTTAAAATATTTGTTAAAATATCTGCATAGATTCTGAAAAGGATCCAGAGGGGAAAAAATCTGTTGCTCCAATACCAAAAAAGTCTCCATCTGTGGCCTGTATTCTACGGGTGGTCTGTGAAGCACTTGATGGAAACTCAGTATTTCCAGTATTTTTCTGGAAACTCAGCTGGTCATATGGTGCTGGCCCTCTTCCTTCTTTCCAGCTGTTAAATTGTGTTAAAAGACCACGAAAATACTTTATTACTACTATTCCATGTAAACAAGTGCTTGTGTAGTCAAACAATCCATTCCATGATTGCTTAATCTGGGCCAGATTAAGACAAGCCTCTGTGGTAATATTAAGATGCAAACTGTGTCCTTATCCAGCAAGTTGGAGAGCCAGGGAGCTAATGAGTCTGTCTTTGCCAACTGTGTCCACATATCTATTCAGAAGACACCATCATAGGGCCTAATCACGTCAGCCATACTCTCATAGGCTCGTTCACCTGCACATCTACCAATGTGATATATGCCATCATGTGCCAGCAATGCCCCTCTGCCATGTACATTGGTCAAACTGGACAGTCTCTACATAAAAGAATAAATGGACACAAATTGGATGTCAAGAATTATAACATTCATAAACCAGTCGGAGAACACTTCAATCTCTCTGGTCACTTGATTTCAGACCTAAAGGTCGCAATATTAGAACAGACTTCAAAAACAGACTCCAAAGAGACTGCTGAATTGGAATTAATTTGCAAACTGGATACAATTAACTTAAGCTTGAATAGAGACTGGGAGTGGATGTGTCATTACACAAAGTAAAACTATTTCCCCCGCACCTACTGTTCCTCAGATGTTCTTGTCAACTGCTGGAAATGGCTCACCTTGATTATCACTACAAAAGGTTCTCTCCCCCCTGCTCTCCTGCTGGTAATAGCTCATCTTAAGTGATCACTCTCCTTACAGTCTGTATAATAACACTCATTTTTTCATGTTCTGTGTGTATATAAATCTCCTCACTGTATTTTCCACTGAATGCATCCGATGAAGTGAGCTGTAGCTTACGAAAGCTCATGCTCAAACTGGTTAGTATCTAAGGTGCCACTAGTACTCCTTTTCTTTTGTGAATACAGACTAACACGGCTGCTACTCTAAAACCTATGTGTCTGACATCCTGAATAAAGAGTCTCCATTGTGTCTACTTCACCTGCCTCCTCTCTGTTGAGAAGGACTGGTTGCCATAGGGATGTGATGTCCTCATGAATGCTGGGGAGTCTCAAATTTTATGAAAAGGCTGAGAACCCCTGCTCTAGAACAGAAGTGATGTCACTTAGGCATATTCTTTGGTAGAGATAAAAGATTACATGTTACAGGCATGTCTATTTTTGTGGCTCAGAGAAATTTTACTATAAACTGAAGTCCAAGTCCCGATTTTTCAAACGTAGGAGTCTAAAGTTAAGCACCTAAATAAGTTCTCTGATTTTTTCATAGGTGTTGAGCACCTCCTGCTCTCAATGAAATCAATAGGAGTAGTGGGTACTCAGAAACTCTGAGGATCAGGGCCCTTTTATTTAGGTACCTCAGCAGAGTAAAGTGTGCCTAATTTGAAAACATTGGGCAAAGTGCTCATTTCCGAATATGCTTCCTCTCTGTTGCTGCCAGTGGAAGTGCTGTGGGTGTCCTGGGCTATTTGGAGGCTGCTTTGTAATTTTGGGAGGGCAGCATGCTGTTGTAGAAAGACAGCCTAAGACATAAGGACTTGTATCAAAAGCCTGGTGTGAGGCCTAAGGCTCATAAGGTTCATAGAACCTGGCAAGAACAGGGCTAGTATTGCAAAAACACACCCACTCCTAAGAAAGGCTAGGCACAGGACACTCATGCAAACTCATTCCAGAAGGCAGGTACCAGAATACCCTGATACCAAGTTTAGTACGAACATCCAAAGGTAAAGAGAACACACTGACCCCACCTAAAGATAAGGTCAGGATGACAGTGTGATGGATAGAGATGTTTTGATCAAACCAACATGTATAAGATAATGGGTGGTAATAGCCCATGTCAGGGGGCAATAACTAACCAGATCAGAGAGGAAATATGTAACTTGTTTGTACTGATGTATAAAATGGAGTCTCAGAGGGAGTGTCTTTGGCCAGCCAAGGCGGGAATGGAAAGTCCTGCCATGCACTGAGCTGTGACCATTGTCACAAGCATACATGTCTTAGTATCCTCATAAAGTCTGCCAGGTACTATTACTATGCTTTGTCAACAATAAATCTGGCCGGTGCCTTTGTCTCTTAATGGATCTTGTGGTCATTGGGCAGTTTGCTCAAGGTCTGCTATGCCAGCTACCTGCACAGAACTGGGATGGCATACAGCGGGAACACACACAGCCAACATCTAGCCACATCTAACACACCCCATTGCAGTCATTTCCACATCCAGATCATGTGACTTTCTCCAACCCAATGGCAATATATGGCAAGTGGGGACAGTGGGATTCTGTTGGCAGAAGCACTACAGCAGTATCACCTATCCCAAATGTTCAAAAACTATGAGTCAGATGGCAAAAAAATCATGATGGACTGAAAAAAATCATCTATTTTGGGGTTCATTGGCCTTTGGGGTTTTGAGGCTTCAGGGTTCATATTTCCAAGCGTTTCTCCACTGCCACGAGAGTTAGTGACTTGCATTTTTTTAATGCAAGTTGCTAAGATTCTCACATAGGTGTGAGACAACAAGAGCTGAGGCTTAAAGAAAAATACCACATCTCACGATAAAATTGCAAGAGTTTGCAAGATTGAAAATAGCTTCCCTGCTTTGACAATTAGATTCCAAAAGGTTCTGAACCTAAACTGAAGGAATACTTACAAACTATATTAACCTAACATCTATTTTAATGTACTCTTTTTTGGATTAAAAGGAAATCAATCCTTAGAGTGAGATTATCCAAAGTATTCAGGGCTGGCCTAGCTCAATCAATTTTACCATTGACTTAAATACCAGCAGTTATCCCAGTGCCAAGCGTGTTTGGAAATTCTACTCATAGGCTCCAATTTTAGGTTTTTCTTAAAAAGAAGATTGACAAGCCTAATATGGCTAGAAAAACTGGCAGATTTATTTTTTACACTTCCAGAACCATCATTTCTATTGATTTAAACATTCCCCTGTAGCATTCCTTCCAATTACTCTCTGTGAGGCAGGTGGGGTGCTCACAGATCCAGCCCAGACTAACAGTGAAAAGGGAGTCACAGAAAGAGCAAAATTTTGTCCTCAGTTACACTCAAGGAGCCCCAGTGAAGTTAGTCACATGGATGTGACTCTAAATAAGAAGTCTCTAGGCTTGCAGGGGCATAGTTACTGCCTGCAGAGATGGCTCTAAATTGTTAACTGATTTCAATTCCAAACATCTGTCTGAATACAATAATTATCTTAGTAATATAGGTAAGGAAGTTTTTTTTTAAATCTGAATTCTACAGAATAAAGTGCAACACATTTTAGGAAGCTTATTTGGGCTGACTTTGGCCCTGATCTTGCAAACACTTAAGTACATGTGTAACTTAATCATGAGAGTGGTGCAACTGAAGATATTCAAAAGTGTTCTCTGAATAATTTCTATGAATAATTCTTGGTCTGCACTTGTTTGAGACCACTTGGGACATGCGGCCTGTTTCTGTTCTCTAAAGCCCTGATACAGAAAAGAATCCTTCTTCAGAAAGGGTGCTTAAGCATGTGCTTATGAGCTTTCCTGAACTGGGACTTAAATAGATGAATGCAAATCTTAGACTCAGGATTCTATTGAGTAAGGCCTTGTCTATGCTAGGGTTTTTTGCATAGCTGTAGCTGCACTGGTGTAAAAAGTGACTTGCCCTGATAAAGTTTAACTCCGTTTAAAAGTTCCATGAAAAATAGTAGTAAAAGTTTTCCATTCTTATTCTGAGGTTGATTTTGATTCTCTTCTATAATTACTGGTTTTATTTTTCCAATCTTTGATAGCCTCAGTTATCTTTTTTCCAATCTCTGTAATGTGATTGGATCATGGATACAAATTTAAGTTTTATAAAAAAGATCTTGGGTGGGATTTTCAAAAACATTTCATTGACTTAGGAGTATAAGGGTCTTTTGAAAATTCCATCTTTGTTCTGAAAATGGCACTTGAAGTACTAAAAATCCACTTCAGAAACACCCCATCATTTCGGAATCTGAATCTAGTCCAGACCGTGAAATGTTGTTTCAGGCATGAACAAGGCTCCACCATCCCAGTCTATCCTGGGCTGCTCTTTGCGTGTCCTCTGTATTGTCAAGTACCATGAGTTTTCCCTCTCTAAGTACTGTTTGACCCTGGATGTCTTTCAGTTTGCCTCTTTTACATGTTCCTACAACTGCCCAATGGCATACCTTTCAAGGCAGATGCTCTCACTTCATTCTTAGCACATTTCCCAGATATTTCCATCTTCTTTTCTGCATAATCTTGGAGATAAGGCGTTGTTGAACTCTAATAAATCTTGGCATTTGTTCTAAATTAATTCCATTAAATACCTAATATTTTTCTGAAGCATTTTCTTTTGAAGGCATCTCACTGTCTGTACTTTTGGTGGATTTCCAGCTTTCACATCTACATGTTAAGACGGAAACAACATTTCAGTTGAAGATTTGGAATTTGGTCATTAAGTTATAGATTTTTGATGACCAAATCTTGTTTAAGCTGGTGAATGCAGCTACCACCTTGCCAGTTTGTGCCATTATTTCCTTCTGGAGATCTCTACACACTTGCACGGTACTGTCAAGGTATGTGACTTGTCTCATCTCTTGTATTCCTTTTCCTTCTAATATAGTGCTTGAATTGGGACCTGCTGGACTCTCATTAGATTTGCTTCTTCTCCCCCCCAACTAATTATTAACCCCAATTCTTTCTGATGTTGGACAGTCTTTCAGTCTTTACATGCATGTTGATTGAGCCGTCACTTAGAAGAACTATGTCAGCAAAATCTAAATCTTCTAGTGTACAATCGTACAATGCCTGTGCTGTATCCAGCTACACTTTTTCCTTATAACGAAGTCAGTTCAGTGCCCAACAGGAGATTTGAGACTGCATTATTGTTTGACATCAGTGCCTATTTAAACCATTCACTCAGATATTTTGCACCCAAAAAATGGCTGTCTCACCTCATGTCTCATTACAGATCCAATAGCAGGGTTCTGCAAGTAGACTTTCATACTGTATTATTAAGACTTCCTGGGCAAATCCAACTTTAGTAAAATTCCATTGATTTTAGTGTAATTATATCATGGATTAATTTGGCTCCATTATTTTTATAAAATGTTTGCAATGCATTTGTTCAGAATTGCTAATAAAAAAAACTGCATACAAATCCTTGACAGTACACTGCGTGCCTGTTTAAAGAGAATATTGCTTTTCAGAAACTTAGTGTCTCCCCAAGCAGCATCTTTCATCCAGAGATCTTGCTATCCAAACAATCCAGTGGTCTTTGAAATGGAAATCATCTCCACTAAATAGCAGTTTTAGCTTTTCCTAGGACTCTGTCCCTTAAAACCTCCATGACAGAGGCAAGTTCAGCATCTAAATTTCTTATGCACTTGATGTTTGATCTGATTATCTTGCCTCCACGTTTTAGTTAATACATAAACTACTGTTTAAACTATTTCAAGGGAAGAGAGAAAGGGTTTCACTATATAGGTGAAAGGTGATCTATACAGTGGAGGAACAATGTTTTAATTATATGTCACACACTATTTAGTTTAAGAGTCAGAAATGTGTATGATCAAAATGTGACCAGGCTATGTGACTTAATATTTTGGCCATTCAGTTACCTATTTTAAACTTACACATTAAAGATCTCTGCTACATCAGATTTACCTACATCATGGAAGGCTAAAATTTTAGTCAGGTTATGGTATTATGCATTACATTACTTTCTCATGTAAAACATTTGTTCAGACATATGTTTTTTCCTTCAAACCTTGTTGGACTTTTTATGCAGTTTTTATAAGACAGCCTTGACTCTGCACTAAACCATGCCACTAACACATTACTTAATCTAACTGGCACATTGTAAAATTTTACACATGCGCTCATCCAGATAATTACACAATTAATTTTCACTTAGTACAGCTGAAACGGGGATAATGAAATTTCCACTGGTGTACTGTTACGTCCGGGGGTTAGAGGTCAGCTTCCTGTTTGGATAAGGGTGAGTTTAAAGAGGATTTCTGACAGTCTTCTTACTTCAACTGAGTCTAAAAACATTGCAATGGAATTTCAATTTACAGCTAAGTTCAATGAAAGAAGCAGATGTTGGGAGTGTGCCACTGCCATTCTGGGAGTGCTTTCAGTGCAGGTGTAGGCAGAAAGTCAATGTCCTTTCCTCACATTTTTTTAAAAAGGAAGATACTATTTCTTGACTGAAATGCAACCATTCAACGGTTTACAGTACTGAAGAAGGGAAACCTCTAACATTTTTCTCATCGCTGACCTATTTGGGAGCTGTGTTCTAAGCGGTCTACACAGAGCGGGTCTCGCATAGTTTTCCCCCCTTAGGCATATGTATTAGAGAAGTCACTACAATAAAATATGACCATGTACGCTCTTCACCCTGTGCCAGATCTTCGTATTGTCATGGAAACTTTTGCTTCAGCACCAAACTCCACAGCAAAACATAAAACCAAGCAAATGTATATACAATAAAAAAAAATAAAACCCTGTGAACTGAAAAGAGAATTTTGAACTTTTCCACAAATTTGTCATAGTTCTGCTTCTAAATTGTAACAAATTGGAATCAGAAGCTTACAAAGTTCAAATATTTAACTACATAAGCCTATTTACTCTGTACCTAAAATTTCCCAAGACACACCTGCTCTCATACACAATGGTTAAAATTCTGATTGCCGTTACAGTGATGTAATCCCAAGGTAACTGTACTTAAATCAAGTGTTACTTTGGATTTGCCTGTGTGTAATCAATCAGAAGTTGACCCCATAGGGTTCCCCTTTGCCATAAAATATTCCCTTGGAAAATTAAAAATATTGTCCTGCATCCTACATAGTCCATTCCTGTGTACACATGATAATCCTTGTTCAATCTGAAAAAAAATTATAATTTGAACACAGCTGTGTGCATGACATGTCTCTCCACCCTTGTAAGCCTGTACATTCATATATCATTGGTGCTGCCATATACTGTTCTGTCTCCTGTACCTACTCTCTCCCTGCTGCTGGCACAGAGGATGTAGACACGAAAACAGGGGTATGGCTGAGGTGCTCCTATGGTGTGCCAATCCCTAGCTAAAGTTTCAGGTCATATGTATGACTAGCATCCAGAGTAATTTTGAACAGACATTATTAGGCTGCTTCAGCTAACTGTGAGCGGCCAAGGATTGAGAGCGCATATGGGTGAGTTTTGCACCAACCAGCACTTAATCTGCACTGTGTGTAGTTTGGCTGGACCTTAATTCTGACCCTACATGCCAAATATGGTCCAAGCAATGTTTTATTTAAGAGATATAAAGCTGAGTCATAAGAACATAGCAAACTTTACTTAGCTTTTGAGTCTGAGCCTAGATCTTTCCTTTGTAATGACTAGATCCTGCTCCCAGTGAGTCTGTGATAAAACCGCCATTGATTAAATCCTATTAGCATAGTATACTGTCAGTGTTTGGTAATAAACAATATGAAATCTGAGCATACCTTGTGTGAACAAGTTACTATACAGCTATTTGTGAGTGTGACAGATGTTTTGCATGCATTGTCACCTCATCTACACACACATACACACACTCTCTCTCTTTTTTTTTAGTCCCCGCGATGCTTCTTAGATTGTGCAGCTCAAAAGCCATTTACACATTAATTTGCAAACTGGATACAATTAATTTATGCTTGAATAGAGACTGGGAGTGGATGGGTCATTACACAAAGTAAAACTATTTCCTCATGTTTATTCCCACCCCCCCCACCCCGCACTGTTCCTCAGACGTTCTTGTCAGCTGCTGGAAATGGCCCACCTTGATTATCACTACAAAAGGTTTTCCCCACCACCCCGCTCTCCTGCTGGTACTAGCTCACCTTAAGTGATCACTCTCGTTAGTGTGTATGGTAACACCCATTGTTTTATATACATAGAGAACATGAATCTCCCCACTGTATTTTTCCACTGAATGCATCTGACGAAGTGAGCTGTAGCTCATGAAAGCTTATGGTCAAATAAATTTGTTAGTCTCTAAGGTGCCACAAGTACTCCTTTTCTTTTTGCGAATACAGACTAACATGGCTGCTACTCTGAAACCTATATAGGGCTCATTCTCTCCTTCCTTCCCCCTAATGTCGCTGATGTTTCATTTTTAAAATCATTTAGAAGTCCTGCTTTATTTAGGACCTTATATTCCTTGCTCTGTTTTCATCTCTTTGATGCCTTACACACATTTAAAGCAGCTTTTTAGTATCTTAAATTACATGCTTCCCTTCCTCAAGTAGCTAAAGATGTGACTAATAAAAAGCATCCTCTGGCAGACCACACCTCATGTTATCGGTACCCAGGGACTAACTTCATACACCCTGGAACTACAGATGGATGCACTATATAACCCTGTCTATCAGACATGCCCACACATTCCTTAAGGATGGTGGAAACCCTCCATCACAGAGATTTCAAAGGAAAAATAATACAGCTTTACTGATTCATTGGGAAAAAAAAGACACATGAATTCAGCTTACCAGAGATCCGCAGACACCCTTCAAATATCATTGTAATATCAGGGCTACCTGAAAGCAATGAAGACGTATCCTTTATAAAAGGAAGAAGGTAGTATACTATGCTACAGTCATAATTTATCACACGATGCACTGATTTTGTTCTTTGTATTACATTAACTGCTACCAAATTTATACAGCATTCATTTAATACAAAAAAGACTACTTTTTTTTTGGGGGGGGGGTGCTGACATTGTTAAAGTTCTGTAGTGTTTCTGGCTCATTGATCATCAATTCAATGTCAATCTGATATGACTAGAAGTCACATTTTAACACAAGAGAGAGAACACATCAGTCTTAGACAGAGAACCCCACATATTTATTTTTCATTTTTGAGTTCTGAATGATTGTACATGTACCATCAACCTTTGGCAACAGAGTGAGTGAAAATTTTAAAAGAAATATACAATCAGATATTTGGAACCTAATGTTTTTATCTATGGAACTAGAAATAGGCCTGCCCGGACACTTGGAGTGCTTAAAGCTGAAATTCCACAAGACAATAATTATTTTTAACATGTTTCTAATCTGATTTGCTCTTTCCTGTTCAATAGCATCTTGTACATTTGTGTTACACACTGATGGATGAAAATCCAACCGAGTACTCAATCTGTGTCCTAAGCCAAACATGATTGCACAAATTCAGCGAACCTCTCATTTTCATAGCTAGCAGGCCTTTACTAGAGGTGCCCATTCCATCAGACCAAATTCACACTTAATTTCTTCAACTCACCATACAATCAACCCTTTTCAGTTTAGCATCCAGTCTTCAATATTTTAATTTGGGTTGTTCTTGTGTATTTGTTTGCACCATCTTGAAGTGTTACAAATCTTTTCTGCTTTGCTGCCCAGTTGCTATATTCTGCTCAGTCACCCCTGTAACTACCCACATTCCTACTCCACAAGGTTGGCCACATATTGTCATCAGTCTTTTTAAATGCAAGCAACTTGTGCTTCAGACTAACACTCAAAACCCAACATTCCTTCTTTTCTTCACCTCCTTATCTTCTTGGTTTCGATTATCATCTTACCATGATCCAGCACATAGACTCCTTAAGAGCTTCTACAGAAGTTTTGTCCTATTCTCTGAGACTCATTTTTCCTTCCACATTTTCTTTAGGCACGATTTTGTCATGTTTGTCCTGAATCTACATTTTTTTAGTTTAGGCATTTATTTATTCCTATGATCAGGGAGTAAAGTGATTTCAAAAAAGTTTAATGTGATCATCAATAGATTGTGAGGTACTTTAGGCCCGCATTAGTTTTGTGAAGATTATGTATAACACTAAGAATTGATTCAGAATACATCTGTAGTTCATTAGGTTCTTCACTTGTCCTATCTTAATTATTATAACTATTTAAATTACAATAGCACCTAAGGGCTCTAATCATGGATCAACGCCCCATCACGCTAGGTGTTGTACATACACTTACTAAATAGTTCATCCCTGACCCAAAGACTTTAAAACAGGACACAACAGGTGAGCATAACAGACAGGAGTGAGAGAGAGAGGAGGATGAGGTAACATGTATAAAACATCTTATGAAAAGGAGTATTAGCCTTGGCTTAAGCCTGCCATTGTTAGCTGGTAGTTTCTTCTAGTCATCAAGACAGAAGTGGGTTTTTAAGGGGAAATCTGAAAATGGATAAGGTAGTGACTGACTAATGCCACCGTTACATTATTTTAACTTATTTTTTTCTTCAAACTCTATTAATTACTCCATGAGTTAAGTGTAATCTTACTCCATCTGATTGAAATTCTGTGACAACACCACCTGATTGTCAAGTACATATCACATGATTACTACTTCAGTGGACAAGCTTCTTTAGTTAAATCTGCCGTACCAATTCCAAAACACATCTTCTCAAACAGCAAAATGCCAGCTGCAGCCCTGCTATGTTTCATACTGCAGGTACCCTGTCCTTCAGCAGGTATAAACACGTTATTTGATTTCTTACAGGGAAGTCGTATTCAAAGCTGAGGGTCAAGTTTAATCAACTATAAATTGTAGTCTAAGTTAACACCAGTTCCTCCTATTGCTTTGCACCTTTATGATCGTTATGGCCTATTTATTTTGTTTTACCATAATTTTAGAGATGTCTTCTGGTGAAAGTTAAAACTTCTACCAGTCAGTCAAACTGTACTCTGGAGAATGTCTCTTGTGTGCCACAGCTTCATTTCTTTTCTACTGCTTTCAGGCAGAGATTTGTGTGTGTGTAGAATTTAAAAACCTATTTTTCAGTGTTCTGTGGGATTTTGCACCCCTTCAGTTTTCCTTTATTCACAATTTTATGAAATGGCAGTTTTTGTATCAAACACCTGACAGACCACTCTTCAAGTTCCCAATGTAAAAGCAGTCTTCATACGAACTATAGGCTCCTGTATGAATTTGTAACAAAATGCAACATTAAAAAAAGTGAAAACACTGATTAAGGGTGATTGTGCATTTCAATGAGACTATTTCACTTACAAATGTTTATTTACTTCAACCTATCTTGGTAAGAGCACATTGTTCTGACTTTTCCCCTTAGCTTTGTTCATATTCTTTTGTCCAGATTTTAAACGTCTGTTATTCCTGTGATTGATTCAGATATCTCCTTATTTCCCTTCACATTCATGTTTTTTAAATTCTTCGGTCCTGCCAGTTCTGGGGCAGCTTTATGGATGTAATTCTATAACTTCTCATTCATGTCATGACAATAGTAGCCATGACATTCACAGCTACTATTGCCTTCCCAAAGCTTTGAATAATCCTTTGTTTTCTTTCTGGTATCCTTAAAAAAAACTGGCATAATAAAATCCACATTTATCCTTTACAACAAACCATGGACAATACTGTGGTATTTAGCCAGTCGCCTTTGCGGGAGGGTGGGCAAAGCTACCCCTTCCTGGGCAAACTGTGGCAGGGATTGTGCCTGAGGAAGGCACAATGTTCTCTAGTTCGCTCACGTTTGGAGGAAAAGGAAGGGAAGGGGATGGTGTAGCACGCTGCCCTCTCTGTGACCAGGCAGGTCAATGCACAGGTGTAAAAAAGAGGTGTCGGGGGGGGGGTAGCCTAGAGGTGCGCAGAACATCATGCCCTCCAGCACAGGGATGGTATTGTCCCTGGAACATGGAGGATGAGGGGAATTGGCATGAAGAGAGATTCTTGGGGCCCTTTTCCCCGCACCAGGGCAGGGACAATCTAGACATATGAAAATCTAGAATACTTTATTTAAAATATATTTGGGGGACTTACTGGTACATGTTCTGTAATATACCACAGGACTTTTCAAGTACAGGCCTTTTTCTAAAGCAGAGTTTCCCAAACTTGGGATGCCGCTTGTTCAGGGAAAGCCCCTGGCGGGCCTGGCTGGTTTGCTTACTGCCAATCGCGGTTTGTTTACTGCTGATGGCGGTTCAGCCGATTGCAGTTCCCACTGGCCGCGGTTCACTGTGCCCGGCCAATGGGGGCTGCGGGAAGTGGCGTGGGCCGAGAGAGGTAAACAAACCGGCCGGGCCTGCCAGGGGCTTTCCCTGAACAAGAGGCGTCCCAAGTTTGGGAAACACTGTTCTAAAGGATGGACTTCCTATAAAGGAAGGAGAACCTAAAGGCCCAATTCTGCACTCCTTGCTCAAATAAAACTTCCACTGGGCCAAGTACTGAAGTCTTTACACAGGCAAACTGCAATTTCACCAATAATTTTGCCATTGGCCAACTCACATGTTACTTCCTTAGCTATGATGAGCTGCAGAAACCTGCAAGAGAACCCAACTCTCTGACATGCAAGAGAACACAAGATCACACTTGTGGCGGGATCTCTGCTCTTTGGCTCCTCCAGACCAATAGATTTAAGGGCTTGTCTCCACTTACGAGTTGATTGACGCTACTAACATAACTCAAATTGTGTCGCTTTGATCAACTTTCCCCCGTACTGTAGACCTGCCCTAAGCTACTTTTGGGCTTAAGGCACCCACCAAGGGCATGTCTGCATTGCAGTCAGAGGTGAAACGGCAGCACATATAGATATACCCAAGCTAGTTTTTGTTCTAGCTAGCTTGAATAAAAATGGCAATGAAGCCATGGCAACACAGCTGTATAACCCTACCTGAGATCCCAGGTATGTACTCACGTGGATCTAGCCCATGCTGCTGCCCACCTTGCCACCACTTTGTTGCTATTGTTATTTGAGCTAGCTAGATCAATGCTAGCTTGGGTACATCTGTATGTGCTGCAATCATACCTCTGATTGCAGTGTAAACACCCCCCTAAGGCAGCACAGTACTGGGGCTTGTGTAAGGACTAGGCCCAAAATGATTTTACCTTCAGCCAAGGTCTGCAGATGTCTTACTAACACAAACGTTGGGTACTGTAAAAGCCCTGAACTATCTGGACCATCTCTCCTGAAAGAATGAAGACTTTTTGGAGTGTAAATACTGGTGTATACTTCCAAACTTGGTAAATTAATGTGTCTTTCATATGAGGTGGAATGCTTTGAATCTAAATTAACACGTTTAGATTTACTTAGTGAGAAAAACTGCTCATTACTCCCACGTAATTTAATAGTGATGTTGTTCTAGGAACAAAAATATTTTAATGGAATCTGACATTTATGACTTCCACATAATATTGGCTGCTAAGGTAAGAAAACAACAACAAAAAATCCCTTCTAGTCAGAAAAAACCCTCAAACTAATAAGCATGATCCTGATATTAAAATCAAGCCAGAGATCCTTTTTACTTTCATTACTTATAATTTATGCCACTTGAATGTAGTTTAATAAGGTCATAAAAATGCCAGTTGTGGTATCTCATAATACTTTTTATAAACTGGTTTTACAGTCTACCCTTTGTTCCAGAGTTCAAAGTGACAATTGAAATGCACAGGTTGCCCAGGGGTTCAGACTTTTTTCTGGAAGCACTGAATGGTGAATACCTTAATTTCGAATACATATATATTTTTTTTCAAAATCTTGGTAATTGTGGGTAACATGCCTTTCCTCCAGATGTGCCAAAGCTGATATTTTTCAATTTAAAAAAAAATCAAGAATTCAGTAAAAGGAACACATTTTATTTTATTGCTTTGCTTTTTTGATGAAATGAAAACAGTGCAACATTTATTTCTAACCAAGTCAAAAATCAAACAATACTTCTAAGTGTTATTACAATAGTGGCATTATACTGTCCCTTGTCAGCTTTCAATTACTTCATCCACCTAGCTGATCACTGACTTATTTCCTGGCTTACGTAAATAGAGCTTTTGGTGTACTTCCCTTAAGTCATTTCAGAGAAGATAAATTAAATAATGATTGCAATTTAATATTGTGATAGTGCTAAAATATTTCCTTTAAGCTTCAAGTTTGACCATAAGTTTCCAATAATATATATTTTTTTCACTTGCTAGCTCAAACCTGAGGTTTTATTAAATTCTACAGCTGCAGTCAATATCTATGTTTTCATCTACTACATTGGACATTTTAAATAATAGAGCAAGGAGTTTATATATAAAACAGATAATACTCGCATTTCATTTAAGGTGGAAAATTTATTTTAAATTATTCAAAATGCACACAAATATGGCACACAAGGCCAAATTCCAAGCTCATTTGCACTGATGTAAATCTGGCAGAACTCCATTGACATCACTGGAATTACTCTGGGTTTATACCATGTAGCCAAGATCAAAATTGGGGCCCACAGTTCTTTAGGGATGTAGCACTCCACATCCTGCTTCCACTGTCCTTAAAGCCAGTCCAAAGCACACTGTATCAAAGGGAGCCTTTCTGTTGACTGTAATGGGCTTTGCATCAGCCATCACTAACTAAATTCTCATTGACATCAATAACAGCAAGACTGAGACCCTCATCTTCCTGAGTCTCCATTTTATGGAGAGCCGTATGCCGTAAGACGTTAAACAAATGTTTATGGGATACAGCAGATCCAAGTGTGCTTGTTTCACTTTCAAATTTCCCTTCGATGCCTCAGCTACAGATTCCCATTTTTATGGGATTTTTCTATAAAGGCATCCCTGGAGTAAGTGCACTAACTGCCGAAAAGTTACAATAAGGATGAATTTATCCCATTGTAAATCTTACATTTGAAAGACAGACCCCTTCCATTTTTGCATGCAAATTTGTACAGATTTTATAATTGGAGAGGTAATATGTGTGTATATACATTTAAAAGAGCTCATCCCTGGGAAAATGACACAAACATCTTCCAGCTGATCTGATCTCTCTCCCTCCCACTGCCCTGCAGGAAATTCTGACTTAATGTTTATTTTCCTTTGCTTAAGATGCTAACTTAAAAAAAATGATTCCCAGTTGCAGCCAAGCTCAAACATGAAAATAGTTCAACAATACATAGTGCAAAGAATTCTAATGGATTTGCAAGTATAAAGCCTAACTACGAAAGAAAGAAGAGCATAGCAAGTCTGGTAATTGCACAGATGTGGGATTTGTTCATGCTACCGCATATATGTAAAAGTAAAATCATAGTGAGACATGCTGGGCCAAACTCATACCTGGTGCAACTCCTTCGGGGGCATTTAATAATGGAGCAAATCCTGGGTACATATAATGGGGGAATGAGGGCATGTAAGCACCTTTTACTCATGTATTCCAGCACCACACCAGCCTGACCTGTTCTGACCAGGTGCAAGAGGAGGCCAAGAGACTTCATATTTATTTCACACTGAGAGCATCAGAGCTGCCTAAAGAAGTGGAAAGTTCATGTAATTGCGTTCCCCGCCAAGTATCCCTCACTCCCGGCAGGGATTCTGGCAATCCTTTCTCCCCACACAGTGGGCAATAACTCCTGTAGAGAAGCTGCAGAGGGAGAGGAGAGAGAGACAAAAAGCTTCCCTTCCCTAAGGAAACAAAGTTATTTGTGTGGCTAGGGAAGTGAACCCAAGGAGCAATGCATCCTTCTCTTCCTGATTTCAGGAGGGTTGGGTCTTTTGTCTGATGGGCACAGTTCATGTCCCATCTGACAGCTCTGTTCTTCTGAGTGCATGGACCCCTGAGAACTTCCCGATCACACAGACTCATGGAGGCACCGTGCATGATTTAACTGGGAATTGGTCCTGCTTCGAGCAGGGGGTTGGACTAGATGACCTTCTGGGGTCCCTTCCAACCCTGATATTCTATGATTCTATATGCAGTATCTCTACAATATTGTTCCCAGCAGTGGTAGGGGAGGAATTCCTCTGTTTGGAAAGAGTGGGAGTTTGGCAGCCACGAAAACCAGGATTTCATTTAATACTAAATAAATATTTTATAAAGTTCACCCTCCTCCACAGACACAGCTGAGATGCCTATAGATACTTCAAATACAATACAGAATAAATTATCATGAAACAATGATACAGCAGATACAATGGGAATATGCATGTGAGTAAACTATGATGCATCAGCATTTGCAGAATCTGGGTCCATGTTTTCTAGAATGGTGGCAACTGTCCATTTAGAAAGATGATGGTGCAAGCAGCAAAGCAGTTCAGTTATTGTATGTCATGCTGCAACATTGTGAGTGACTAAGTCCAATTCTCGAGCGATGGTCCTTCCCACAAATAGGGCAAGCATAAGGTGCAGGGCCAGAGGATGAAGCCAGAGAATGACTAGCAGTTGAGGCCTGCTGCACTTTGCTTTCCTGTCTCTCTCAACCACCTTTCTTCAGCCTCTGGGACTCCCTGGCACAGCACAGCCCCCTGGCATAGCCTGTTACTAGCGGCATCTTCCCAGCTTGCAGTGTCGATGTTGAAAGTTTTCAAGTTCCGCTGCAAACATCCATGAACCTGAGCCGAGGCTGGTCTAGTGGCCTGGGAGCATCCAGAAGTTCTCCATATAGGAAATCCTTTGGAATGCATCCATCTGATGCAGAGGATCAAGCCAACTGAGACATCTGTGTTTGAGAGTAGTGATTATACTTGGCAATTTTGCTTTCTCAAGTACTTTGATGTCAGGAACTTTGGCTTCCCACTTGATATTTAGAATACAGTGAAGACCGCAGACATAGAAGGCGTTTCGCCTTCTCTCATGCCTGCTATAGTCATTCCAGGTCTTACACCATACAGCAGCATGCTCAAAACCACACATCTGGTCAAGGCTAGTTTCCTGTTATCCCACACAGGCTTGGTCATGTTACCAAATGTGGTGGCTGCCAGTCTGATGTAAGAATTAGGTTTTTCATCTAAAGATAGGTTATCCAATACAGTTAATCCTAGATAGCAGAACTTGTGCACAAAGCTCTAGACTGGTGTTGACTGCATCACAGGTTTCAATAGTGAACATATCTTGTGCTATTGGTTAGTCTTGTGCTAATGATTAGTCCTAATTCATCACAAACTAGTGAAAACTATTTGCTACAAGTTGCTGAAGCTCCTCTTTGCTATGTTTGACAAGCACTGCATCTCAGCAAAAAGAAGCTCTCATCAGTTGGTGTCTGACTTTGCTTTTTGCTCATAGATGGGCAATACTGAAGAGTTTTCCATCTGATCTTGAATGGAGATGTATGCCATTGGTGCAAGATGAATGAGGAAGCAACAGAGAAGAATATACTGAAGAAGGTGGGTGCCAAAACACATCTGTTTGACACCTCTGCAGATGTCAAAGTGGTCAATTGTTCACCATCATATAAGACCGTAGCCTTCATGCCATTGTGGAAAGATGAAATCAGACTGAGGAGGGTTGGGGGGCAACCAATTCTCTCAAGAAATTGAAAGGCCTTTTCTGCTAAGCAGGTCAAAAGTCTTTGTAATATCTATGAAGGTCATGCAGAGAGATTTTCCTTGTTCGAGACTTTTCTTGAAGCTGCTTTGTTTCGAAGACCATGTCTATAGTAGATCTACTGGCACAGAAACCACACTGACTCTCTGGATATACACATTCAGCAAGAACTTGCAATCTTTTTGAGAATGATCCATGTGAATGCCTTGCCAGCAATACTAAGAGAAATTCCTCTGTAGTTTTTGAAATCACTCTGATCTTTTTTTAATACCATGTTAGGATGATGGCATCCTTAGTATCTTGTGGTAGCCCTCTTTCCTTCCAGCAGGCACACAAAACATTGTGCAGATTTTAAAGCATAACTTGATCTCCTTGTTTCAGTACTTCAGCTGGAATTCCATTTTTTCCTGCAGCATTTCCTTGTGCCAGAAAGGTGATTGCCTTTTCAAACTCATTTATAGATGGTTTTGTTTCTTGCTCATTGATAGTCTGGAGTCTGGGGATCACATTTAGTGCTGCTTCAGAAACAATGGTGTCATGTGAATACTGTTCATGATAATGTTCCATCCAGCATTGCATCTGTTTGCTTCTGTCAGTGATGAAGTTTCCATTCAGAGATTTAAGTGGGACAGTCTTCTTGACTGAAGAAACTGTTGCTTTCTTGATTCTAATCTACATAACTCTTAGATCTCCATCCTCAAAGGACGTTTATATCTTCTCGTACAATCAAGCCAGTACAACTGAGCACATTGTCTTGCTTTTTGTTGCAGTGTGCTCTTGGACACTCTGAGGTTAACACATGGCTCACGAGAGGGGTACATGTTGTGGGGGGAGAGGGGTACATGTTGTGGTGGAGATATTGAAGCAAAATGCATAATACAACTGAAAACATTTCTTCAGAGTATGTTGCAAACCAGTTTTTAATCTTGTACTATCTTTTTACCAAAAGCTGAGGTTACAGCTATGTAGACTTTTATTCTGTGTGTTCTATGCTTGTTTTTCTACAGCCTGACAAACTGTATGGTTGCCAAATCATCTTGATTTTTATTTTCTGTTTTGGGATTATCCCTGTTTTATCATGCAGGCCTCTCTTGTTCCAGGAGCAAACTATGAAAATCATAGTTTGCTCCTGGAACTTGCATGTGTTCAGGAAAGTATAAAATGCCTTCATCACAAAAGCAATATAGTGCACTCTTTGTGATAGGGAGTGTGGGAAACTCTCCGTTTAGTTCATTTTCATGACAGAAGCACTGAACCACATTAACACAGAAGGAAGATGTAGAAAACTTTTTAATGGTGCTGCAATACTTTGTTTGTTCTTAGCTAGGCAGACATGGCTTTCAAATGAGCCCACTATGCAATGTGACTACATAAGGTTAACTGCTGGGTACATTAACCAAAACGCGCTCTCGCAGATGCTTGTTTTAGTCATCATTTCTGATCATTTATCAGACTTAATGTGCTACAGCAGACTGAAGGTCACAATGTGTCATTTCCAAAAGAACTTTGAGTTTTCCCTTTCCAGGGTCAGGAGCCGGTAATGTTTACCTGAGATCACTGCATTGCACCTCATGGCTTCCAATGGATCCATAGAGGCTGAAAAGAGTAGCTCTCGTTAGATCAGGGGATTGGTACCAATCATTTTAGGTGGCTAAAATCTGAGACAACCATCTAACCATAGATAGTTTGAGAAATTCAGGGTCATTATAAAAAAGCTAACTTCATTTTTGAAAAAGAAAAGACCCTGAAAGAAACAAAGTCAGTTGTTCTTCCAAACTTTTCTCAGGGAAAAAAAAACACCCTGGTTTGTCTCTGAAGAATATTAGACAGTGATTCACAGAATCAAGAGCAAGTTGAAAAAATTATGGGGAGAACATTTAACATGCAGTGTGAATGTCTTCCATTCCACAATTCAAATATTAAAAACTGGAGTCCTTTATCTCGTTTATTCTACCATTGAGTGAATTATCTACAGCAAACAGTTTACTTGATTAATTTAGCCAGTTTTTCCTGGATAGGAAAAAATGTGGATTTTTAGGTTTCCATAGTTTTGTTTACAACCTAGGGTGCATTCATTTGTCTCCCTACAAGTGTGAATCCTCTTTAATATATTGGGCCAGATTCTGCCCTCAGTTACACTTGTGGAACTGGGACATAAAGAAGAAGAGTGGCTATATTAAAAAAAGAGATCATGGAATTAAGAAGACGTGCCTAGGATCAGCTCATACAGTTTTCCTGTTTGTCTCTCCCCTTCCTATGTTCTGTGTGAATAAACAAGTTTCATAGGTGGAGCTGTAGTGCTGACTGTAGTTAAGGTTGCCTGATACTTCCCATTTTAAGACCCTGTGCTTCTTGTAACTTTTGTCAGACTTTAACCATTCAGGCTGAAATTTTCCATGCCAGGGATTTGCCTAAGGTTGATTTTTTTAAGTCTCAGTGTGACCGGGTGAACTAGGCCTTGAGGCCCCCGGCTGGAGGCCTTTTGGCCCTGCCACTCCGCACCCCCAAAAAATGGCAGTAGAGAGGTCCTCCAAGCTGCCTAGAGTGGCTAGTATAAGAAGAGCTGCTGGGCCAGACTAAGAACAGTTCCTTGTTAGAGCTGGAGGACAGTGGATGGTGCTCCAGGCTGCTTGCTGGGATTCCACAAGGACAAGGCCCTGAGGTAAGGGTGAAGAATGTGCTGGAGCCATGGGGAAGTGGCCCAGGGAATTATAGCAGCAACACAATTTATTTAATGGGACATTAAATAACAATAATAATAATAATATAATATTGGGCTGCTATTTATAGGGTCCCTGGGCTAAGACCCAGAGAAAAGGGCAGGCTTAAGTCTCACCCACCAGCCACTGGGAAAGTGGCTTGGACTTTGAGGTACCCCAGAAGGGGAACTGAACTTTCGTGGTCCAGCTAAAGAGTTGGGGCCAGAAAGGCCCTGAGGGGGTAAAGACACTGCCTCCAGGGAAGGAGCCTTAATTATAAATCTGACATATATTTATGGGATATTAAAGTGGATATGACATCACGGACAGTTAGTCAGAAACTTCCATTTGTGTTTATGCTGTTATTTCCATA
This sequence comes from Lepidochelys kempii, assembly GCF_965140285.1. Classification (NCBI taxonomy): domain Eukaryota; kingdom Metazoa; phylum Chordata; order Testudines; family Cheloniidae; genus Lepidochelys; species Lepidochelys kempii. Next base: position 66,744,869 of record NC_136382.1, read on the forward strand.
ATATTTATACAATTAATATTTTTAAATGATGATTATGCTATTGTGGGTCCAGGAGCCCAATTAACTTTGTGACTTTTGTGAATATTTTGTGCAGTGATGTTTAGAATCCATCTTATTATAAATGAGGTAATCATTTAGTCCTAACTTACTTGAAATGTCCTGTGTCAGATGGCCATATGATTACTTTTTAACGTATTACAAACATACACATTCTAAAACATTTCTTTTAAAAAATATGTTAAAATTCCCATTGACTCAAAGGAAAGACTCAGGCTAGTCTCATCATGTATATCTATCTATGTGAAGGTAAAGAAAGGAAAGACATTAGAGGAAACGAAATAATTCTGCAAACATTTATACATATATCTAGCTTTACTGGTGGGAGTAGTTCCGTTGGAGTTAATGGGACAACTCTTACGATTTCAAGTTACATGTGTGCAAAATTGTTTGCAGAGTCAGGTCCTTTATTAGTATTTGGAGTACATTTGTGAAATCTAAAATGGTAATAACTATTAGATGTACAGTTAAAATTGCTTCCTGCATCTGATTGGACATACATACAGAAAGATAAGGTATTTGTAAGGTTTGTCTGCTTTGCTACTTGCTGTCAAGTATCAAAGCAAGAAAAAAAGATTGGTGGAATTTTATTTTTTGATAATACTAAGAGGTAAAATGCAAATTTGAGATTATCCATAGTTTGGCCAAAATCAACAACAGATGGGTTATTTCAAACTATGCCCAAGTTTTGTGTTTGTACAACATCAACGCCTTTAATGTTTTGTTAATAGAGAGGGAGAAAATATTCAATACACTCACTGCAGCCTCTTTATAAGGCTAATCTGGGTTGTACAAACATTAAGTAATTAATGTTTGTACAACACTTTGAAAACCTAATGAGCTATGTAAGTGCTAAATATTATTTTTGATTGCCAAACAAGAATTTAGTGGGCTACAGTGAAAAGAGTGTTATAATGAAACTGTTTGAACTGGGGTTTAAAAATAAATGAACTGTAGATTAAAGAGTATTTAGACAATTTTTAAAAAATCATTCAGGCTGCCTTTTCACATACAAAGTACCGTACAAATGATCTGGGAAATTTTTCCATATAGAGCATAAGTTTTATTTCAATACTCATCCTCTGTTTTAGGAATGATCTCACATAGTTTTAGAAATGCATTGGGAAATTTTGTGTCAAAGGAGGACTACTGTGCATTTGCCAATACATTGTGTATTTCAGCATGTGCTAATGATTTTTTTTTAAAAAAATATGTTGAGAACCCATTAAACTTTTATATGTCATAATAATGAAACAGAAATGTGTTTTCCGGTGCCAGGTTTCTATAAAACCAGCCATTGGAAAAAAGTTCATCTCACTACAGTATGTAGGATTTTAATACACAGCTTTATAATGGATCTGGCATGATAGACTCTGGAATAATTAAAGTTTGCAGAACAAATTCAGATCTTAACTTTGACTGAAGCTCTGAGAATGACTTTCTAAAATGTCCATATCTCTGCTTACCAGTCATCAGGGATCCCTGGTTTATTATTACTGCCCATGGCATAAAGCTTGTAAACAGTCTGGATCTTCAAATGGTTATAATTTTGCTATATCTAATGAGAAAAGGGGAGAGAACATTTCCCAAATCCATACAGATGTCACATGTTTATAGAAGCTTTCCTATGAAATAGTCATATATGGACTGGATTTGGACTATGAGTATTCAAGTAAAGACAACTCAGAAGAATTAAAGTGGTTGAAGATTGCAAATTTGATATGCCAGAAGATATTTAACTTCTCTGTATCTCTACAGTTAAAAGCAGTCTCCTAGCAATACAGTTTTTATCTTTTACCTACCGGAGATTTGCTGTCTTCTGAGCTACGTAGATTCCCATTTCCCCAGCTTAACTCATTTCCCTCAGCCCCACACACAGACACCTACTTGGGGGCCTCATATACTACACCAGCCAAAATTAGGGGGAGATAGTCATGTGAGCAAGGGAATGATACAGTACACTTCTGGGCAAATGGGGACACTCAGGTGCAAGCGTTCAGGAAAAAATCAGCTTAAACAAAATGGCTGCTGCAAAATGGAGTTTGCCATTTAAGTCTGAGAATAAGGAGACCTGCCCATGGCTACAATCACAGTTTTCTCATGCCACACTTCTTTACCCACCATGTGACATGGGGCAAACTTGGGGTGCCAAGGAGATGGGGAGAAGGGGTATGCAGCAGTAATTACATTGTGTGGGATGTGGGCTGATTATAGACACCCTGGGTGCTGAAGAAACACTTAGAGCTACACTGGGCCTTTTAGGCACTGCCTTGTGCAGGGGTGTGCAGAGCTACATGCTCCACTAGCTACTCGGGGAAGAACTGTGCCTTCCTGGGCACTGGGAATCTCGAGGGAGTGGTATCATGGCCTCACCTCCTTTCTGCCCCTTTTGGGGATGTGTCCTGTGCAGTAAATAGAGGGAGTCTCCACACTCCACTGAGGGCCAGAATTTGAGATTGCCCCTGGCTATTGAATGAGGAATGCAAGGGGAGGCAGGCTATTTGTGCTGTCTCTTAGCCTTGTGCAACAGCCATGGACCATCTAAACTCCTGCTACTGTACTGTGCAATGGTAGACATAGGTTTGGCCCCCTGAAGACCTTCACTGAATGCATCATTTTAGGGCTTGTCTTCACTACCAGCTAAATTGGCGCCGCTGCAATCGATGCAGCAGTGTTGATTTAGTGGGTCTGGTGAAGACACGATAAATCGACAGGAGAGCACTTTCCATTGACTTCAGTACTCCACCTCCCTGAGAGGCGGAAGCTATGTCGACAGTGCATACCCCATCTACACAGTGTGGTGTAGACACCACTGTAAGTCGATCTAAGTTACGTTGATTAAGTTACTTAACTAGAGTAACTCAGATCAACTTACCTCGTTAGTGTACACCAAGCCTTACTGTTTTAGAACCAGAAAGGACTCCTTTCTGAAGGCACCAACACTGCAGTTTAACCTGCCACAAGGGAAACAAAATTACCTTCATCCCAGAACTGAACAAACAGACTTTGTAGCTGTTCCAGAACTTAGTTGCCTAAGTATTCAGGCCCAGATCCTCACAAGTAGTTAATTACCTAATGCCACTGATGGGCATGAGGTGCCTAAAATACTTTTGAGAGTCTGGGCCTCAGAAATAGTAGTCTCATCTAGTTGGCAGCATAGAGGTAAGGTGCCAATACTACATATATGCATTTGGACTGTGGCAGGGTGGATTTGATTTAAATCAAATTGATTTAAATCATGATTTAAATCACTAGTCAGGAAGATTCGATTTAATCATATTTTTCTACATAATAGGGCATTCTTGTGGGTTGTTATAACCTTAATACATATTCTTCACAACTCGGATGTAGGTTTCATTTTTAGAAGATACACAATATACATTTTAAAGTGATTTATTTTGAAAATTTTTCAGATTAGTTTTACAGCTATATCAGAAAATGAATTATTGTTTGGTTATTTCATTTACCAAAGGTAATTGAAGCAGATATTCATTTTCCTGTTTGTTCATAATCTGGAAAAGAAAAACAAGCTTTCCTGCTTTTTCAGGTCCCAAACGATTTCTCAGTTTGGAATGAATTAGTCCAAAGAGAGAAAATATTCTTTCTATACTGGCAGAAGAAGCTACAGCTGTTAAAAGTGAGATTATCACTTCAACAGTCTCTGAATCCAAGTGCTTAAGTGACTTCCACCAGATCACTGGTGTGACTTTCTTTAAAACGTCATCAGCAAACACACATTTATTGAACGAAGGCTACACTCAGAACTCAAGACTTCTGGAATATGCTGCTCAAACAGTTTCACTTTTGTTTCTGCTGCCTGTCCCTCCCTTCTCACATTTATCTCCAGACTTCTTCTCCTTTTCCACATCTATTCTGCCCCCAACAATCTTCTATTCATTGAACTTTTTGAAACTTTGCACTTTTAGAGAGAGGTAAGGGACTGACTCTGTGTACACAAATTTGCAGAGGGACAATAGGGTTGAAGTCTGTTATTTCTCACCTCTATCTATTTATTTATTTAAAAACATTTTTGCTGTTAACAAGCATGTTATCACTGGAGACACACATCCAGTTTGAGAACTACAAAACTAAGCATATCTGATGGTATCTTCTAAACTGAGCACTGAGTCCCATTGGGTAGATAGAAAGATTAACCTAAATAACTATACAGAAGCCCCTGGAACCCGATAAGATTGGATTCCCTAATCCATGAACTATTGGAATCATTTACAAAACTTTTCTTAAACATCTTTAGTTTTTTTCCTCACAAAGCATTTCATCAAAAAAAAATCCGATTTAAATTAAAAAATCTGATTTTATTTTTATTTTTTTAAATCATTGATTTTTATCCACCCTGGACAGTGGCTATCATGACATCAGCACTGTCAGTACTGCTCTTACATAGGGTAACTTGAAAGAGAAACTAAGAAGAGGTACCAAAAATACAGGTTTTAATCATTGTACTTGTTACTGGCCAAAAGTTTCAAACATGGCTGCCTAAAGTCAAGAACCTAAGCACCTAAATTATGTCTCAGTTGTGGCTTTGCCACAAGCCCACAGCAAATTTCAGCACAGTCATTGTACTGCACAGGGGCAAACCAGAAAGTAGATTGTGTCATGGTCACAATCTGAAGGCTGGTTTCCCTTCCTCTCCCTTTCCAAGGGGAAGTAGTCTGCACTACTGCTGTACTTGACACAGATTACTTCTTCTTCCTGTGTAGCTCAGGTGAACTGTTTGTTGAATTTGGATGAGTAGGTGGAGTCTAAGCTCTGTCAGCTCACCTCTCCTCCTGTGTGGGAGCAAGAGTTGCAGCCCCATGGCAGCTCATGATATAGATAGCAATGTAGAGATGGAAAGGGTCATCTTACACCCCTGCTTGAGCAGGTAGGCTAATCAGCAACCTGACCCTCTGCGATCTGGTTTTTTCAGAGGTGCTGAGCAGCTTCAACTGAAGTCAGTGGGATCAGAGATTGTTCTGTACCTCTGGGGAAAAAAAAGTCAGTTCCTTTGTTAGTCACAAGTCTTTATTTAACTAGTCACCAGGTTTGAAAGTTCTGGCTTATTTAAATGTACAACAAATTATTTATTAAATGTCAAACAGTAAATATATTGCTGGTTGAGGCAAGAAAACATTCCAGAGTTGTTTGTATGTCATTGTTTGCCTGTTTCTGTTCATATGAATTTGATTTTTTTTAATGTAAACTCAAGTGCAAATGCTTATGTAAAACTGTAGATGAGTACACACAGTGGCAGGGTCTTGTATCGCTAAAGCTTAGGGGCCAGTCCTTAGTTCAGTTAAATATGGTAATGCTTGTAAGAATTAAAATAGGCCACAAACCAGCACACCTTACAAATGCTTACGTCTCCTTTTAAAATGGTCAATGATTCCCTAAGTTGCAACTATTATCCTTATTACCAACAGGCCATTCTTTCCTTGTTGACTAGCTTCATACTATAGACATAATGCTCTGGGTCTACTGTAGTCACCACAACTAAATAGATTTTAAATTTAAGAAGCCTCACTTTAAAAAAACAGGAAAAAAAAAACAGCTCTTCTTTTGTTTTTGGTCTTTAGTGCAGGCCACCAGCCCTAGAAGCCTCAAAAGAGTTTTTATGTGGTGTGGTTTGGGAAAAACTAATGTGGGAGAGCTTAGAGGCCACAGGGAAATGTTAATAGTCCTCTTCAGTTGTGTTTTCTTCTAAAAGATTAGTGCCTGAAGACAACATAGCTGCGAAATTCTGGATGCAGTTTTGGCAAGGCTGCTCTGATTCTTCAGCGAGGCCTCCTAACAGAAATGAACACCTCTAGTAAGCTTAAATGGCCTTTGTAAACAGGATAATTCCCACTAACTGCAGAAATTTGTTCCATATTTATTTATTTTACTTCACAGCTCCTATTAAGTTGATTCAATCAACTTTAGAATATATTTTTTTTAAACAAACCATAAATAAACTGGAGCCTGGTACTGAACTCTGTGATCCTGCCAGTGTTAATGGGTTGACAAGGGGCCATAGTGCTCGGACTGTCATTACCTGGAAAGACGCTGGCATAAAGTAAACCACAATAGAGCTACCTTTTGCATTTAGTAGCGATTAAGAGATCCAAGTGATCCAATGAGAATTCTACACTTAGGCACACCTGAGGTGGGGTAGTGTCATGGTGGGGAAATGTAAATAGCTTTCTGTCACTAAGCTTGGGAGCTGCCAGGGGCTAGTTTTGCCTCCTCTGCAACTTAGCTCCACAACTAACATCCCCCTGGCCTGGAGTGCTCTAGTCTAATTCCTCCTATCTTTGCACACCCCCAACATGCCCCTTCTCCAGGGAGACCAGAAGTAGGGGGTGTGGAGCTGGCTGTGCTAGTTTTATACTATCATGGGATTCCCACATGGAAGGGGAATCTCATTTACCCACTTATGGAAGCTTTCTGTCCCCTTTGTGCTGCTGGAACACTGTAAAGGAGATAATACAGAGGTGGTTCATGTTTTACAGACCAGGCTAATTTATATTGCCAAATGGTAACTAATGTCTGGGCCCAGTAGGCTGGAGGAGAAATCAGTGACTGGGTATTTTCTGGTTATTTTTAGTGCAACTTTAAAAAAAAAATGTATATACAATAGTCCTTGAGCAGGCACTCTTCTTTCAGAAACCTCAACCCAAAAACCAACACTTGCTTTCCAGAAATCAGTGCTGCACCAAGAACTGGCTCTACTTAGAGGGATAAAGGAAGAAGCAAACTCTTGCTGTTTACAGTGGCTCGCGCCCAAAAGACATTGCAAAAAAATAAGACCAATACAACATTCCTTCAAAAACTGTATGCTTCTCACACACACTAAGAAAAAACTTATAAAACTGTGTAACACCACCATCTGGTAACTGCCCCTGTGGCGGTACTTAAGAGGTTATGTGGTTAAGGCATTGGACAGACAATGTTTGGTTTCTATTTCTAACTCTGCCACTGACTTTCAATACAACCTTGGGCAAGCCTTAAATTCTGTGTGCTTCAATTTTCCATCTATAAAATGTGGTTTAATGATACTAATTTACCTCACAATGATGTTACATAAATTCTATAACATTTGCGAGGATCTTGGATATTGCTGTGATGAGTGCCTTATAGAAAAACTTGCATGGAATAACCATAAGTAATGATCTTATACTTCCCTTCATTTGTAATGATCCCAAAAGCTTTTTATAGACTAAAAACACACCCCTAAACTACCCCCAGGGATTCTTTCACCAAGCATGAATTGCAATCAGTTCTGGAGAGACAGGAAAGCAAAATTTCAAACAGATCATAACAGCCACACACTAGTTTAAAACACACTGGAAATTTTTCCAGTTGATGTTTCAGGAGGAATTTGGTTTTTACATTGTGCTAACTTAAGATTTTGGCCATGACACCAGAGTTCATATATTCCTGTTTCAAAGAAGAATGCCGTGAAATCCTCTACTCAGGAAAGCCTTTAAGCAATTGCTTAAAGGTAAGCATGTGCTTAAGTGGTTTCATGAATCATGGCCAAAATTTACAGTTTCTAAAGAGTTAAAGCTAAATTACAGAGTGGATAATTTTTCTAAGCTAAGGTATATCAACACACCAGAGATGTATGAACACAACTCCATTTAACAATTGGTAGTGGGAAATGTGCATAGACGATTCATTGTGGGCCTCACCAAAAGCACAAAAATTTTCAAAATGGACTGTTAAGAAATGAATGTATTGTAAGCATTGCCAGTAAACAGATATCTGGAAGTGATAAAACTGAGATGGAAGAAGGGAAGTTTTAATCATTTATATTTAGGCCACACATTCTCTAAATAAAAAACACCACTTAAGGAAACGATTTTTGTTGATCAAACTTGATCAAGTTGTTTTTCCAAATGTTCTCTCCCTGCTGGGAATGTCACACTTTGGCAAGCTCCATTTTGGGTCTCACCAACTGCCAGCCTCCCTCCCTGACCTGACCTGATGTTTATGCTGCTGTTTACACATATCTGAACAACCTTTGCAAACAGTCTCTAATTACTTTCACTCATGGTAGTACTCTGCTTAAGGCAGGGTTCTAAAGGCTGCCAGTGTTGTTCTGTTTATTTATCTAATGCTTTTCCTACAGAGGGAGAGAGTGGAAAGAGTGCTGCACCTTGGCTATTTGTAGAAGGAAACTGTCCCTCCAGGCTTGAACTGTAAACAGCCAAGTAAATACATACTACCAATAAGAATCAATTTTTAATTGGTCTATTGGAATCAGTTTATTTTTGATGTAGCACTTCATTGATCTGTCAAAATGCTTTCCGTTTGAAATAGTTAATTTTAGATATACAAATTAATTTCCCTGGAAGTTGAATGTTAGGAATGTTTGGAAAATTGTTTTGATAATTTTTTGAGCTGTACATAAAGAGTTTTTTTTCTCTTGAATATTACAGAAAAGGATTATTAAACTGCACACACCTCTTGGATCAGTTTCCATCTGAAGCTATTTTATCTACCCTGGTAAAGATCTGAGAGTGGAAAAATCTATGTAATCTTTACTCCACTGTGCCCCAAACATTTTTGCATTAAACAGAGAAACTATACCCTTAGGGGAAAGGGTGTATGTTGTAAGTAAATCCAGCACTGTTTCTAGTTTACTGAAGAGTATATTTTGTTTAAAACCAAATGGTCTAACTGGAACCTTGGAAAGCTGTGTAAAACTGATATAAATTACGGGGGTGTTGCCCTCTCTGACTTTCTCTGTTTGAAAACCTTGAAGGCCCCAGCCTGCCTGGACCTAAAATTGTCTGTTTCCATTAAAGCTATATTTTAAAGGCTTGGCCAGCCTGTGGGAGTGTTGGTCACCCTCAATCAGCCACAGATACCCCACAAGAAAAATTAAAGTAATTTTTTTTTCAGTTTCTATTTAAAAAAACCCACTCATTCATTCCTTACTGATCAACCTCCAGGTGCCCTTTGGTAACAGTACATCACAAGAGCATTATGGTTCAGCTGAAGTGTGTGGCTAAAGGGATGGCGGCCAAGAGGATCCACAGGGCAAAGGCATGAAGGGCCCTCTCATAGCCAGTAAGTCATTTTTTACTGGGCAATAATGCCTGTGAGTTAGACACCCAATTTCACAAATGGGAACAGTTAGTTTAGTCATGTGTAACCCTTTCTTTATGATGGGCATTCAATAAATTGTTCTGTGCATTTAGTTTATTGTACCAGTCATAATTTAACAGAGGATTTATGTTTATTTGCTAGCAAACTCATGACAAATTCAAGATAATGATTCATTGAGGTTAAACAATTACGTAGCCAGGACATGAAAATACATCATTTAAGGATAATGGACAGAAGTACAGCCAGAAAGTTGGCAATCCTGGTGGAGTTGCAGGACTTTTCACGCTATTTTAATAAGCCTGAGACAAACACCATACATGGGTTGGTAACTGTGCCAGACACGGATGTGTGTATCAGAGAAATAACAAATCTATTAGTCTAGGACAGCCAACAGCACAACCCATATTGAGGGAAGAAGGTCAGGAGATCAGCCCAGACTGCTACCTCAGACAGAGGCAAATGGTCTAGCCATAAATATATTCATCGTAGAATTAGATTATTATATATATTACACTTACACACACACACACACACAGTATTAAAAAGAATACTACATTGATAAGGTAAACTCAATATAGAATAGACTTAACAGTATGTGTAAATACAATATATTGATACTGGTCTACTACTGATATATATATGGTACAGTTTCTGCAGTTATGGTCACAAAAGTGAATATGAAGAACTGTTAATTCTCCTTCCTTAACAGATTTGCCCCCGTGGGTATCTAGAGAACTTCCTGATTACTGTACTGACAAAGATACATTTTTTACACTCTTAGCTGTGCAGCACCCGTACAGATATAGGAGCATGAGCTAGATTCTACTCTCATATCATCACAGATGAAAAGTATTTATAGTGGGAAAGTTTCCTAACTTAAAGTGCCGAAACTTGGTTTATGGTGCTAATGATGTGTGAAGCAGAAAGAATTCAGCTTGATTTTCAGATCCCAGGCTGAATTTACAAAATAGGCAGAAAGAAAAATATTTTTTTTCACTTTTAATAATCAACCACAAAACAAATTTGGGGGTCAGAGGATGTCCATTTTGCAGTTACTTTTCAGAGTATAATCACACTTTAAGATCTCGTCCAAACTTATCATATTATGTGGTATTTCTGAAGTTTAGCTCCATAATATACTGAAAGAATTTCACTCACCTCCACATAGCATACATCATAAATAGTCTCTTCCTTCTGCCAAATAACACATTCATTCACAAATGCTAATTCTCCATTCTGTCCTTCTCTCTCCATGGTTTTAGACATACTTGCCCTCCCAAACATGAAGGGTTCTTTGGAGCAGCCATTTGACCTAGTCTGCCATTCTCTTTGGGCACATTTGAATAGCTTATCAAATGGAAAGGAGTAGGATATCCAGTATATACGGATCATCCCACTGATCCAAGGAGGCAGATTTATCTTCACATTTATCTTCAAGTTAAAAACTAGTCCTTCTCTGACATTTATTTCTAGGCCTGTAATTCATACCCATCACCAGTGCTAGGAGTGAACCTTTCTGCAGATAGATAAGGGGCACCAAATTAAAGAACATTAAATGAATGTCTTTAAGGCACCAGTAGCAATTTGTAAATGCTGGGCATGCCAGAGATGGTAAAATCTAATCACTACTCGTGCTTTAAATACTATATAAACATGAGGTAATTGTTCTTACACATGAGAAATGATGTGCCTTGTGTCAAGAATGTATCAAGTCCAAATTTTTAGCATGGTGAAATATTATCAAGCTGAGCCCCTGCTCAGCAAATCTTCACAGACTCAAATAAGTCACTAAAACAAATAGGGCTATACTTATTTATGAGACTCAGGATTTATCTTGGTTAGATATAAAGAATGTAAATAATGGTTCTTTTTAGGCAACTTCTAACATAAAAGAAACAAACTATATATCAGTTGTTGGCATATCTAAATTATGCTCATCAGCCACTACAAAACGCTTAATGTTCTGTGTGCATTTAGTTTCTCAAGCTGATATAGGAGATTTTGCTGCTAAAAACAGAAAATCCATCTGTATTGTTTTTCCAGAGGAAAATATACCATTAGCTGTGAAGTATAAGCTGTTAACCTCAAAGTACAGTATATTGATTGGTCTTCCAAACTATTGCTTCAAAGTCTTTCACATCTTTAAGGCTTTCTACATCAATTAGCACAAAAAACAATAGAAATATTGCATTTTAATATTTTGTCAGTGTTAAGGAATGACTAGAAGCACTGACCTAAAGCACTAGGCATATTGTGGACAAGTTTCCCCAGCATAGCTCTCAATTACTAATGCCCAAATATCTAACCTAAGCCCCCAAATGAGAGGCACAATGGTAATTAGCAAAGGAGAGAGCTTGAAATGATTTGGGGCGCAATTATTTAACATGTATGAAGTTTATCATATCCTCAGTTTCATAATTCAGCTTCCTTGATGTTGATAATTCATAACAGTGGACACTGAGACAACATCACAGTGTGTCAGATAGAAAAATAATTATCTCTGAAATGTGGGCTGTATTACAATCAGATACAGGTGAAGTGAAGGTTACTAATTCAGCTTAGTCTTCATTGTCAACTTACCATTGGAACTGGGGCCTTTTTACTACTGCTTTGCTCCATTGTATTGAAGGGTTCATGCCTGGCCAGGGATGATGCAACACTGAAACAAGTCTCTCTCTCACCTGAAGTTACAGCTGAGTTATTCTTTCTGAGCATTCTTGCCCCCTGGCATCACTGTCAGCCTTGTTGCCACTGAGACTCTCTCAATCTACCACCTGTGAGTTAGTGCAGAGTCTCCAGCTTGAGGGGCAGGAGTGAAAAACAGCAATATGTAACTAGACACACATTGTTGGAGTGGCTGTGAATTTCTTTTCCCCATGTAACTGATCCCTAAGTTCAGTACCAGCTTGATGTTATCTAGGAAAATTTTAAAATAATTAACTTGATTAATAGATTTTTAAGCCAGAATGGACCATTATGATTACGTAGTCTGACAATCTGCATAACACAGGCCATAGAATTGCACAAAGTAATTGCTCCATCAAGCCTGTAACTTCTGGATGAGTTAGAGTTTTCTTTTTATTAGAGCATCCAATTCTGATTTAAAGACTTCAAGTGACTGAGAATCCACCACATCTTTTGGAGTATCATTCCAGTGCTTAATTACCCTCACTGTAAACAGTTTGCCTTATTTCTGGTCTGAATTTACCTAGCTTCAGCATCTAGCTATTGGCTCTTATTTTGCCTTTGTGGCTGCTAAACTGAAGAGCCCTCTTCTGTCAGAAAATATCTCCCCCCATGGGTACTTATAGACTGTGATCAAGTCACCTCTCAGCCATCTCTTTGTTAAACTAAGTAGACTAAGCTTCTTTAGATCTCACTGCAAGGCCAGTTTTCCAGACATCAAATCATTATTATTGTTGTTTTCCAAATCCTTTCCAAAGTATAGACACCAGAACTGGAAACAGTATTCTGTTTTAATAGTTTGAAACAACACACCCAGGTTAACTAACAGTGATGGGTAGGAACCTGAGTAGAATAGAACCTTGCATCACTTATCTCAGCATTAATAGAACATAGGCATGAGAGAGAGGTCTATATGATTGAGAAACACACACTTGTACTAGACAGATACATAGCCAGATGTTATGTGGTGATAGTTTGAAATCTCTGAACTTCCTGTCCCCATGGGTGTCTTGAGAACTGAGGGTAAATCCTTTGGATTTCAGGGCATCACTATAGGGTGCTGGCCCCTCCATGGTACTGCCTGAGACTTTGCCCTCCTTGCAGCACAGCTCCACCTAGAAATGTACTTCATACTATCAATGCCCCATCCCAACAAGGGCAGATAGGAGTGAGTAGCAACTCATGGGAATTGATTATGTCAGTTAGCACTAATTCGTTTAGGTGTTTCCCTGCTGCTTGCTGGGGTAACAGGATGGAAAAGGAAAGTCACCTTCAATACCACATGCTCTCTGCCTGGTCACACACCTTAAAACCATAGTAACCCAACACATGGAGGGAGGGGCAATCACACTTAGGCTCTGACAGATTTTGAACAAAGCAGATTTTTTCCTTTATTTTCATCTTTGCACCAAAAATCACAGGAGACGAGAGTGTAGAGTTTTTAGCCCAATATACACTGACCAAAACTTTCATGTAGGTTCCTCAAACCATATTTAGGCACCTTAATATGTGGCCTGATTATCAGAGATGACTTGGAGCATAAGATCCTCTCTCTGGAAGAACCAAGTACTCATCAACTCTAAAAAAAGACCACTTGTGTAGGGGCCAGATGAAAGGTATTTAGGTGTCTAAAGATGCAGATAGTCACCTAATAGGATTTTTAAAATTTCCTAAGCAGTGTAGGCACCTATCTCTCATTGATTTCAAACTTTTGAAAATCTCACTACATCTTTAGGTGTATAAATACCTTGAAATCTGGCTCGACATGGCTAAATATGGCTTTAATGGTTCCCGGTTTTAGATGCACAAGTTGAAATTTAGGCCTCCATCCTTTTCTGAACAAGTTGATTTCTGATCAGCTACATATTCACCTTTTTAAATGTATGAGTGACTAAAGAATTCTCTGTGTGATACTGCCTGACCTGTATTTGGTACCTAGGAAACGACATGTTACTAATACCTTAGGCCTGAATCCATTTTTTAAGCAGAGTAGTAAGTAGGTGTAGGAGCCAAAGGAATTATTTTTGTGTACAATGTTCAAGAAATATAAAATGGATGGGGCGTAAATCCTTAAAACTGCAGAGATTAGGCTCATGAAACCATATTTCATGTGGTCAGAAATAAACCAAGAAAAATATCGGTTTTACTTGGGTACGCACGTTTCTCTCTATATATTATGGAATTCTCTATTAAAATGCATACTGTAATATACTAACCCAGTCCCTAAAAAGCAAAGCAGAGGAAAAAACTTCTACCACTTGAAAGGCATGCCCAATCCCACAAATGAAACTTCTGAGATTATACATCCTGTTCTTACCCTATTAAAAATCCTAACTGTGGATTACTGCCATGTCTTACTGTTTTAGGATTCTTTCCAAGTTACACTTTATCACACTGAATACCAGGCAGTACAAGACTGTTACGACATTGGGAAGCAGTTTGTAACAATCAACTGTGTATGTATAGCTAGGAAAAAGAAGTCAGTTGTTAGTTCATAGACACCAGGCCTGTTCCTGCTCTTGTTGAAGGCAATGGCAAAACTCCCACCAACTTCTCTGGTGCAGGATCAAGCCATAGACAATGAATATGACTCATCCTCAACCTGTAGCTCTTCTGTGCATGGACCACCATTATTTTATATAGGTGTGTTGCGCATATTGTGGCTACATGATGAAGCCCAGAATTTACCTTAATCATCTAGGAAGAAAGTCTGTTGTGGGACAGAGTTGTCTACATTTGAATGTTTTTTGAAATCCAAGAAACCTATTTACAAGTGGTGGTGCTCTGGGCCATCTATGCAAGTTGTGATGCTCATCAGCTAACAGTGATTTATATATGCTGTAATAGGGTGCTTTGGTGAATTTAGCATAGTAAACCATTTCAGACAAAAATCATTGAACAAAGTAGCAACAAGGCCCAAATAAATAATATCACTACCTGCTAAATTCTCCGTTTTGTCCACAATTACCTGCTCCATGAATGGTGACTGCTGGGTCCATTCTTCTGCAGCATATGCAGGTGGAAACTCTGATAGCCTAAAGCTCAGAGCGACTCATGCACCATTATTGGCATTTCCTAAATCCTTCTATCAGTATTAGAGCTGGTTAGAAAAGAGAATTTCTGTCCTAAAGCAAATTTCAACATTTGTTGAAACTTTATTTTTGAAGGTCTGAGAAAGAAGTAATAGTATTGCCCACAAAAAACAATGGCACCTTCTGACTTTGGTTTCCATTTTTCAACAGAAGACATAAGAGGTGATATGGCCTAACCAATTCAATAACTGGCTACAGTAAAGAAAAATGCTAGGGTTTTTTCTCAGTTGTTAATTACTCATAAAGTGAAATTTCAATAGACTATTATGCTATATAGCAGTAGCTTTCTCCAGCAGGATCTACAGACTGGAAGATGTGCTAGAATTAATTAAGGAGAAACACGGACACATGCTGTGTAGTGGCTTCATGGGGACTGAAATGCTCAACAGGGTTTTATAGTTAAAATTATACTCCTTTGGAGTTGGTGGGGAAAACATTTGTTTGCAATCAGAAGTAGTGAACATAAACCTGCTAATCTACCATATGGTGTCACCAGCAGAAATTTATTCCATGTTTTGTTAGTTTTTGGCTTCAGTGTGCAAAGAAATAAG
The DNA here is from genome assembly GCF_965140285.1 of Lepidochelys kempii. Taxonomy (NCBI): domain Eukaryota; kingdom Metazoa; phylum Chordata; order Testudines; family Cheloniidae; genus Lepidochelys; species Lepidochelys kempii. Next base: position 66,760,350 of record NC_136382.1, read on the forward strand.
TCTTGGAGACCCTAGCAGGCTCTGTCAATGCCTAGAGGGTCTCCATACATGGGCTGCAAACCACAAAGAGGTCTCCGGCCATTGTTTTGTAGGAGAACGTCATCATGAACGTGTTTTCCATTTCTTGTGTTGATTTCCCATCAAAAGTGGGTTTTCTCAATCACATTAAAAAACCCTCCAAAGACACTAGCTCAAGACAATCTCAGTAGTAGAATAGAATTATTGCTTCTGTTTCTGGAAGCACAATGGACCTCTGAAGCATTGTAGAAATTAAAATAAAAGATTTTGCAGTTTAGATCAACTAGTTGAGAATGGGTGAATGGAGTGCAGGATATAGCATGAAAAGAATTGGGAATCCCTGGACTACAACACAGAGTTTTTTTTATGGTCCAGATTTTCAAGGGAGGCCTCTAAAGGCTTGTCTACATAGTGGAATTATACGCACTATGGGGGTGTGACTCCTAAAGTTACGAATGTATTGTGCATTAATTGGTCCATGCAGACTCTGCTAGGGTACACTAAAGGATCCTTAATATGCCTTAATGTAGTGCCATGTATCATGGTAGGCAACATTTAGTGCATGCTGGTAGGGTCTATGTGAACCAATTGCTGTGCAACACATTAGTGTGTTTTAGAAATCACACCCCCTTCCAGATCACATTACTCTACTGTGCAGACAAGCCCTCAGATTGCACCAGCAGTTTGGTTTGTGCACAAATTGGATAGTTAATTTGGGTTTGATGTTGTTCATGTGGAAATTCAGGCATGAGATTTAGAATTCCGGTTGTGACCCTTTGAAAGGACTAATTCCTGCAGTGTTTTTTTTTTTTTTAAGCCAAACTGACTAAATGACAATTTTGGCTGAATAAGAATTGTAGAATTTGGCACAAAAGAGGAATATATATATATATATGTGTACACACACACACACACTTATGATAGAAGTAGCATAGAAATTTCCCTTCAAAGTGCTTGATAAACATTATGAACTCAACTGAACATTCATGCACACAAATTGTATTTGCAAGAGTTTGAGACGATATAACTTGCAGAGGCCATATTTAAGCATTCAGAAGTATTATAAGAAAAGTAACTCAATATCCAATAAGATGATGGCATTTTGAGTTTGTTGCCATGAAGTTTTTTGTAGTGGGGCAGTTTTTGTTGTCTGTGCCTTGCTCTGAATTAGGGAGATGTGCCATAACACTTATCTTAGATAGTGTGGAGGCAGTCAGTGAATGGTAACTGTGTTCTCCTGAAACAACAAGGATGTCATGTAGCACTTTTGTATAGATAAGTGAACACTTGGACTGGGAAGGATATGAAAAGGATACCAAAGTTTGGCAGCTAATTAGAGTGTTATCACTTGAAAAGTAACGACTGAATGAATGAAGTCATAGCATCTAGGGAAAAGCTTGTCATATGGTAAATTATATCACAGAGTACATGAACCATGAAATGGTGACTTTCCCAGCAATTTAATGTAGTAAAATTGTGACAAACTAGAGTTTAATTTCCTCCTTTATTTTGTACTGAAGTAAGTATATAAACATAGGCAGTTCCAGAATGATTTTGTGTTCCCAAATTATGTTATTTGAAATCGCTATATTAGGACTTCAGTGAGAGCCTTGATTTCATATGGACTACAAGATAAATAACTGAAACATTGATCAGAGCAGTGCTTGATAATACATATATTTAATTACATTTTATTATTATCTGTACTGCAGTAGTGAACAAAAGAGCTTTACAATTCAAACAGAACTCACGCTTCAAAAATCTTACTCAAGCCCAAGGAAACATAATATGCATGTGCATGGTATGTTCAGACTCACTGCGGTTATGTATAGATGGGCAAAAAGGTTTGCTTTTTTAGTCATGTTAGCTCAAATCAAGGTAGCTTATCACAATGGAAAAACTCTGTTAAGATGAAAGTTAACACATCTGAAACCATGTTAACTGGCTGTGTTGCAGCCTAGAGGGAAGCCCACCAAGACAGAGTCTGGGAGTTCTCTTTGAAAGGTTATGACAGCAGAGACACTGAATTTCTTCACAACTTGATGTTAAATAGTAAATTATGTAGCCTTGAACCGTACATGGGATCTAACATTTAATGTGATGATAGAATAATCACCAAAACCCATTGAAGTCAATGGGACTACTTGCAAGGATATACAAGTAATCCAATGTAAGTAAGGAATGAAGAGTAAGGTCTTAAGCTATGAGAAAGTGAATTTCTGGAGTCTAGTAACCTGATAACAAGTATTTATTTCTGAAACAGCTTCTAAAGGCCCAATTCTGTCCTGCTTACTTATTTGAGAAGTACTTCATTTTGCAAGTCCTTCCACTGAAGAATCTGGTCCTTAATGTTTTATCCTCTGTTACAATGCTAATATCAGAGAACAAACAAACAAAAATACATGTTGGGAGGGATAGGTGAAGGGTGGCAAGAAAAGCTGCACAAGAGTCAAGTGGTTCTATGGGGGCAGAGTTGCAGACCACACAGGAAGCATATCAAATACCCAAGCGATCCCTTCCTACTGCTGCTCTGACAGTAAAGTTGTATTTCTCAAACATGGAGAGCACTAGCACTGGAAATGAGACAAGGGTATGTGAGTACACTCTGCTAGGACTACAAAAAAACTCTGGATAGGGTGTAGGCACAAGGGCAATAAGTAAGCTAGAAAAGGAACTGACCTCAACCTTCATCTGGGACTGCAAATGCACATGCAGCTGCCATTATTTGTGTAACTGTGACGAAAGGCACACTCATACTAAATCTAACTCCAGTTTACAGTAGATCAATTTTTCTAACAGCACTGTCTGATGCGAAGTCTGACACAATGGATGGAAAGGGAAAAAAAATTGCATGTCTCTAAACGTCTCCCTAATCCTGCTGGCATGTCTCCATAAGCTGCTCCCATCTTTTCCCAATGACTTGATCATGCCCTCTCCCATTAGACTGGATGAATGAAACAGTAATCAGAAAACAGAACATTACCATGTTTCTAAAGGTCACTGATCACACAGCAGACATTATGACCAAGAAACACACATAATAAGCACTGTTCACAAACTCACAGACTAAAATATGTTCACATACAACCTCATACAGTGCCTATTGAAATCAAGAGGAGTCTCTACATTGACTTCAATGGATGTTAGCTCAGGTCTTCATGGAACATTTATAAACAGCAAACAAATTTTGTGTAAAGCAGTCAAGCAATGAACAGACAGATGGAAGGCTGGCGTTCTTCAAATAAACTGTTCACAGCAAATAGTTTGATCTGCTCTAATTAGTGCTGTGACAAAATAGCTGATTGTTAGGCTGTAAAGAGAAGAGAACATAGCCATATATGGCAAAATTCTAAATTGAAAAATACAGAACAAGGGATAGATGAAAATTTCAGGCTCTTAGACCAGTCAATGTTCTAGAACAGTGTTTCTCAAACTGGGTCTGCAGACCCCCAGGAGTCCACAAGGGTACTCCAGGGGGTCCGCCGGCCCTGCTGATCAACTCCTCCTCTTCCCTCCCAGCACCTCCTGTGAGCTGGGGAACAGCTGTTCAGTGGTGTGCAGGAGGTGCTAGGAAGGAGGGGGAGGAGTGAAGATGGGGTGCACTTGGGGAAGCGGTGGAAAAAGGAGAGGCAGGGGTGGATTGGGGGGCAGGAAAAGGTGGGGCAGGGGTGGGGCCTTCAGGAAAGGGGTGGAGTGGGGGCAGGGCCTGAGCAGAGGCCTTAGGGGTCCGTGAAAATTTTTAAATCCAAATGGGGTCCTGGACTTGCTAAAGTTTGAGAACTGCTGTTCTAGAAGGTGTGTGTGTGAAGGGACTTGATAATCTATAGGCTGTGCTGGGGTGGAAGTGAAAGACGTATGCATTGCTCCAAAAATTACACAACACAATTTTCCGTACTTCAGGCAGTTATCTATTCTGTTATACCAGTCTATATGGAGAAATAAGGGGTATCATATGTAAGATTTACACTATTCTGCTGGCAGATTCTTTTCACAATATGCTATTTGTAGAGCTACACTGTAGTTGGAAAAAAACTATGTAGGTAATAAACGATGAATCTGGACTAAGGCAATAAACACATAAAGACATGTTTCATTTCTCAAACCTTTCTAGCATTTTTTTTAAAATCATACTCATCCTATACTGGAGTTTCAAACCCATTTGTTCTTTGAGTTATTGTGAAGATTATCATAATCAATTAGTTTTAATTAATACAAACTGGAAACATTAATTGGGCCTATTTAAGTTTGGTTGTATTAAATTAATGTACCAGTGATCAAAAAATGTATTTCTAGAGGGAGTTTAGGCTAATATATCAGCAAATGAGGAGCTATAAACATGATTAATATGCACATTAGACTTTCCTTATCACGTTTTGTTGGCAGTTTTTATCCGGTCTCAGCTGAAATTCCATTGAGTTCTTTCTCCTTTTGTATAAAATACAGATTATGTGGAGACAGCCGTCTGAACAACTGGAGTTTCATCTTGTATGGCCATTAATTATTATTGCTCCTTCAGAATTTCTTATCTATCACAACTGAAAGATGTCGGACTGTATTTTCATAGTCATTTTTCCAGTAGGAAAAAGACAGGCTTTTATTAGATAGTGCCTCTGCACTTTGCACTGGAGAAAGGGACAGCAGCTTATCTTACATTTCCATGAAAATGTTGAAAAAGGTGGGCTGAAATTTACAGTTGTCACCATAATGTAGGTTTGTATTTTTAATAGCTACAGAAGGAGAGATTAACTTGTGGAAAGGTGCAAATCTGCCAATCATTTTTATTTATTTAATAAAGGGGTCATTTCACAGCTGAAGTTTCTCATTGACATTTGCAATTCTAAACATTTGAACTGTACAAGGCAAACTTGCTGTACAGGGCAAAATTTAACAATACATTGTCTCCCAGGAATTATCGTGGCAGCCTGCCAATGTAAGCATTGCTCTGCATTAATAATAATGCCTATTTCTGATATAGCGCTTTTCACCAGTAGATCTCAGAGCACTTTACAATCTTGTAGAGCATTTATCCTCACAACACTTCCATGAGATAGGGAAGTTCTATTATCCCTACCGCCCACATGGGGAACTGAGGCACAGGGAGCTTAAGTGATTGTCCAAAGTCACACAAAGTCTATGGTAGAGCAAGGAACTGAAGCTGGGTCTCCCATATCCTAGGCCAGTGCTCCAACCACTGAATTATCCTTCCTCTCCCTTTTGTACTCATTCTTCTCAGGGGAGGTTATCCATTTATTTGCAGACCAGCAAGTCTTGTTCTCCACTGTTTTCAGTGGAGTTACTCCAGACTTACACTGGGATATACGGCCTCTCTTTTCTCTGTAAAGTGAATCTTTTATTTCCCCATCCCTACTTGGAAGAAAGGGATCCTATTCTGGGATCTGGCAAACTGCACACAGCTTTCATTCCTTTCCGTGGTAGATATTTATAGTTAATATCAGTTACACATCAATATAAGAAAAACAGTGAGGAGAAATGCCAATTATATTTAGTTCCACGTTTATACAGCAATGACAGGAGGAGATCTGTGAATTAGAGGATGTCAATTTAGCAGCTCAGATATTTTGCTAGAGAATCATGAAAGAAAAATGTGAAAACCTTCTGTTGGGCAGTGAATTTTAGCATTATAGGTGTCCCATAATAGAAGGAGAACAATTATAACTTTTCCCAGCCTCCTGCACTCATGATGCCATCACAATGAAACAGCTTCCTATTAAAAAATCCAGTTTTGTGCATGAGGCATCCTTCATTCAAACATGCTGATTTGGAACGTTCAGCCAATAGAACTGTATAACAGGCAGAGTTGGTAACACTGCCTCTCTAGTAATTAGAGCTGAGTGAAATTCAGCATTCCCATCCCCCAGGAAATTCTGATACTTTAACATTTGTTTTCATTCCACATCAAGATGAAAAGTTGAAATATCAAATGTTCCAAAATGTTTTTTTGATTTGGAAATGACAGAATATTTTGTTTTGATTAGGGCTGTCAATTAATTGCAATTAACTCATGTGATTAACTAAAAAAAAATTAATCGTGATTCATCACAGTTTTAATCGCTCTGTTAAACAATAGAATACCAATTGAAATTTATTGACTATTTTGGATGTTTTTCTGTATTTTCATATATGTTTTATTCTGTGTTATAATTGAAATCAGTGTATATTTTTGATTAAATATTTGCACTGTAAAAATGAAAAATATTTTTCAATTCACCTCATAAAAGTACTGTAGTGCAATCTCTTTGCCGTGAAAGTGCAACTTACAAATGTCGATTTTTTTTCTTACATTGTTTTGGTTCTGAGTGCAGTTATGTAAAACTTCAGAGCCTACAAGTCTACTCAGTCCTACTTCTTGTTCAGCCAATCACTAAGACAAACAAGTTTGTTAACATTTACAGGAAATAATGCTGCCCTCTTCTTAGTTACAATGTCACCAGAAAATGAGAACAGGCATTTGCATGGCACTCTTGTAGACGGCACTGCAAGGTATTTATGTGCCAGATATGCTAAACGTTCATATGCCCCTTTGTGCTTTGGCCACCATTCCAGAGGACGTGTTTCCATGCGGATGATGCTCATTTTAAAAAAAAAGTGTTAATTAAATTTGTGACTGAACTCCTTGCGGGAGAATTGTATGTCCCCATCTCTATTTTACCCGCATTCTGCCATATATTTAATCTTATAGCAGTCTTGGATGATGACCCAGCACATGTTGTTCATTTTAAGAACACTTTCACTGCAGATTTAACAAAACACAAAGAAGTACCAATGTGAGATTTCTAAAGATAGCTACAGCACTTGACCCAAGGTTTAAGAGTCTGAAAGGCCTTCCAAAATCTGATTGGGATGAGGTGTGGAGCATGCTTTCAGAAGTCTTACAAGAGCAAGTCTTAAAAGAGAAACTACAGAACCCGAACCACCAAAAAAGAAAATCAACTTTCTGCTGGTGGCATCTGACTCAGATAATGAAAATGAACTTGCGTTGGTCCACGTTGCTTTGGATTGTTATCGAGCAGAACCCATCATCAGCATGGACACACATCCCCTGGAAAGGTGGTTGAAGCATGAAGGGACATATGAATCTTTAGCACATCTGGCACATAAATATCTTGTGATGGCACTGTTGTAGCCAGCAATGCCTGTTCTCACTTTCAGGTGACATTGTAAACAAGAAACAGGCAGCATTATCTCCTGGAAATGTAAACAACCTTGTTTGTCTGAGTGATTGGCTGAACAAGAAGTAGGACTGAGTGGACTTGCAGGCTCTAAAATTTTACATTGTTTTATTTTTGAATGCAGGTGTTTTTGTACATAATTCTACATTTGTAAGTTCAACTTTCATGATAAAGAGATTGCACTACAGTACTTGTATAAGGTAAATTGAAAAATACTATTTTTTTAACAGTGCAAATACTTGTAATCAAAAATAAATATAAAGTGAGCACTGTACACTGTGTATTCTGCATTGTAATTGAAATCAGAATATTTGAAAATGTAGAAAAAATCCAAATATATTTAAATGAATGGTATTCTATTATTAACAGTGTGATTAATCACAATTAATTTTTTTAATCACTAGACAGCCCTAGTTTTGATATTTTCAAATGAAATGAAACATTGACATTCCTGAAATTGAAGTGTTTCATTTTGGTTTATTTGAGTGAACCAAAATACTTCAGGTCGGGCTTGGGATACAGGAACAGGGGCAGAAGGTTCTGTGATATCTAGACCACTTTCCCTTCCAGGAACTAGAATAGAACCTACTACATGAGTACTGTGTACAAATCTGGGTTCACTTAATTTTTTTTTATGATAAAAATCTGTTTACTTATCAAACCCACCTCAATTAAAGCCATAAATATATACATTGGCTTCTTATGTTAGAGTGGTCCTTGAGTACCGGGTTGTTGTTAATTTTTTTATTTATTTGTTCATTTAAAAAAATCCAAACCATTTAACTACTTGCTTTATAGAAACAACCCACAAAATATGCCATGAACTCTGCAAACAAATATAAGTAGTAGATTTCAGCGAACAGTGCTGCTAACCTCAACTATGTCCCATTAATAAACCCTCTCCCCTCCCCCCCCACTCCCCCCGGCTATCCCACATGTAATCTTTCGGAGGCACTGATAATTAAAATAAACGTTCAAAACTAAGTTTCCACTTTCTTAGTCAGAGGCTCCAAACCTGTCCTCAGATATGTATGTGAGCATCTGAGGGCAGATTTCACCCTTCATCACATAGTATTTTTTTAAGCAGTTCCATGGCTGAAGTTATTGTTATTCTCTAAAGTGTGGTAGTCACAGAGATTTGGCTCAGAGAATGAAAAAGCAAAGGGCAAGAAACAAGGGGAAAATAGCTCAATGATTTGAAAGAATTACACTAACACTAAATAATGAAGAAGAATGTAAACAGAGTAGAGATACAGAGAGCCCAAGATCAGCTAATGGCTGAAAAAATAGATGACAGAGATAAAAAATGATAAGGCTTGTCAGAAAGAACAAAGCCTGTGTGTGTGCATCATTCAGATTAAGGAATTAGAGTCAAAAGGTTAAGTGTAGGCAACATTGAATATGAATAATGAGGAATAAAATGAGTAAAAGGCAAGTTTGTTTCATAAATCAATTCTACTGCAACTTTGCTTTCGGGAAAAAAAAAATCTGACGCTTGTTAACCCAGGAGAGCACTAAGGCTAAACATCAAGTTATGCAGGTTAAGTTGTATATATTTTAATAATTAAGAGAGATCACAAATGAGTCTGGATTTTGAAATTCTGGAAAATTATAAATGGTTTTGGCATTTGCACCAGGATATAGAAGGGCCCCACTCTAATAGTTGGTGAACAGTGGGTTCAAGGTGCTAATCACCACAGGTTTTGTCTCCATAGTGCAAGCCATGCAGCCCTTCAGACATCTTCTGCCAAATGATCTCTGGAGCATCTATGAATATGACTGTATGTCCTGGCTGGCTTATCAATATCAAGGCTTCAGCTGTTTTTTTGTTTTTTGTTTTTTTTAAAGGATGGATACAAGGAGTTCTGCTATTGTGTTTCTAATCGTGTAGGCTTCTCACCTTAGCAAGGCCTCTCACCCTTCCCCCCCCCCACAACAAAATGTGTATTTTTGTAGGCATACCAAGCTACAACATCTGCTCTCTTTATTGGGGGAAATGCTTCTGAGAGAGACGCAAAATATGCAGAAGATATGCAACTCTTAAGACATTTCCAGTTTACTGGGTGAAGACGGCATCATTCTAAATTTGTCATCTTTACAGTGGGTGACATTAAATTCTGGACAACTACCATCATTAGTAGCTAAAGTTACCATGATATTTCCAATTTTGAGTATAGCGAACTTCAAATACCACAGTAAAGGTAAATACTGCAATGCTGTAAACACCATTTTAATGGCACTTACTATACTTTTCCCACACACATACTACGTAGAAAGAAAAGGAGGACTTGTGGCACCTTAGAGACTAACAAATTTATTTGAGCATAAGCTTTCATGAGCTACGTAGAGTGCATCGTAGAAGAAATGGACACCTTGCTTTATCCAAAATGTAGAAAAGATCTGCTATGAAACAATTTTTAAAACCCATTTCTTAAAATTACCTCAGCTCAATTTTCTCCCTAGTGTGGACAGGGCATGATGTAATCAGAATAGTTTTCAAAAAACAGCATTTCCCCAGACTATCTTAACATTGGTTGAAAACAGTTTGGCCTTGTTAATGTAGAGAAGTTAAACCATTTTCAATATGCATGGTAAAGAATGTGCTAAATACTCACTCTCTCCTTGCCCGCCCCCCCCCCTTTGAATAAGGAGTGGGGCATACTTTCTCTTATGGGTGTTGAAAATGATTGGCCTGGTCTACACTAAAGGCAAAACCATTTTCATCCCTGTTTGAGAGGTCTGTTGCATTCCTTTGTCCACCATGGGTCATTTCCCTAGTGTAGACGAGTCTGTGTTTTCTGAAGAGGTATTTAAGGTCTGATCCTGAAAACTATTTCTGAAGATAGAAAATGTACCTGTTTACATGGGTCATAAACAGGGCCAGCTCCAGGCACCAGCGAAGGAAGCAGGTGCCTGGGGCAGCCAATAGAAAGGGGCGGCACGCCGTCTGTTATTGGGGCGGCATGTCCGGGTCTTCGGCAGCCATCCGGCAGCGAGTCCTTCATTCCCTCCCTTCCACTTCGGCCGCAGCTCAACCGGGGGTTTTTTCTTCTTTTTGTTTTCGCTGCTTGGGGCAGCAAAAAAGCTGGAGCCGGCCCTGGACATAAAGCTATCTTCTCTGTAAGTAGTGTAAGAAAAAAATGTACCATCACCTCCCAACTGTATATAAGGTTCTAGCTCCACTGAGAGGCACTTGGGATGTCATAGAATCATAGAACTGGAAGGGACCTTGAGAGGTCATCTAGTCCAGTCCCCTGTACTCATGGCAGGACTGAGTATTATCTAGACCACTCCTGACAGGTGTTTGTCTAACCTGCTCGTAAAAACCTCTAATGATGGAGATTCCACAACTTTCCTAGGCAATTTATTCCAGTGCTTAACCACCCTGACAGTTAGGAAATTTTTCCTTATGTCCAGCCTAAACCTCTCTTGCTGCAATTTAAGCCCATTGCTTCTTGTCCTATCCTCAGAGGTTAAGAAGAACAATTTTTCTCCCTCCTCCTTGTAACAACCTTTTATGTACTTGAAAACTGTTATCATGTCCCCTGTCAGTCTTCTCTTTTCCAGACTAAACAAACCCAGTTTTTTCAATCTTCCCTCGTAGGTCAATCTTTCTTTCAAGATGGTTAATCATTTTTGTTGCTCTTCTCTGGACTTTCTCCAGTTTGTCCAGATCTTTCCTGAAATGTGGCGTGCAGACCTGGACACAATACTCCAACTGATGCCTAATCAGCGTGGAGTAGAGAGGAAGAATTACTTCTTGTGTCTTGCTTACAACACTCCTGCTAATACATACCAGAATGATATTTGCTTTTTTTTGCAATGGTGTTACACTGTTGACTAATATTTAGTTGTGGTCCACTGTGACCCCCAGATCCCTTGTCATAAGCCGAGTGAAGCTTGACACCTAATTCAAACTACTATATGACAGTACATTATAAAGAGGAATTGTCCAAAAAGAATTAATGTATACATTTTTCTTTCTTCATCTCTGGTTTGTTGCTCCTACCTTTTCTGTTTTCTTTCACCATTATTCTAGACTGCTTCCTCTCTTTCCAGTTTACTGGTTTCCTTTTAATAGCTATACTTGTAATTCTGTATTACATACGTGATCTCATATTAATATGTAGTTTGATTCAAAGTATTCTCCTACATTTGTATTTGTTACTGAACACATTTCCATTGTAGCTGGTGTGACAACTGAACAATAATATGTTAGACAATATAATAATGCCTATTATAGAATTCCGTGAACAACAACATGAGAGCCATGCTCAGACTACAAGTGACATATCAGTGAGAATTGTTAGGAAGTTACTCCAATGGCAATTGGATCAAATCCTTACTCTCTCTATGCCTCGGTTCCCTGTTTGTAATGTGGTGGTAACACTTATTGTTCTCCCTGTCCACTGAAGGTAGGACAAGAAGTAATTGGCTTAATCTGCAGCGAGGAAGATTGTGGTTAGCTATTAGCTATCCTTTGTAGTTAGTAAGTTTTTCCTAAGTACTGAAATAGGTTTCCAAGGGAAGTTGTGGAATCCCTGTCATCACTGGAAGTTTTTAAGAACACATTAGACAAACACTTGTCAGAGATGGTCTAGGTATATTTGGTCCTGCCTGAGTGCAGGCAGTGGAGGTGGAAACAGACTAGATGAGCTGTTGAGGTCCCTCATAGACCTACATTTTTATAGATCCTTTAGCCTTTTTTTTTCTCCCTCTACTTAGATTACAAGCTCTTCAGCGCAGGAACCTAATGTGTAGGTGCAGCACGTAGCACATAAGAGCCTCTAGGCACTGCTATGATACAAATTACATACAAAGCGCTATGGTAAAAGAATATTAAGGTTGTAAAGTCAAGCACTCAAGAGTTAGGAAAGTCCAGAAATAAGGTTGCTCAACCTTACTTTGGTGTCTTATGAGTATGCATTATAACAGTCTTTAATTACACAACTACATTGAATTTTTTCTGAAGGATGCCTCCCTTATTCAATACACAGGATGGACAGCGCTCCCCCTTCCATTATCTCCTGCTCCTGTCCCCCAACTCTGCTCCTCACACCCTTACATTTGAGTCAGGCTGCTTCTTCCTTGCCCTCCATGCTGACTGGGTTCCATCAGCAAGAGCATTGAGTATATGGAAAAGACAGTCTCTCTGCTGTCAGTTTGGTGCCTGGCACCAGACTGGCCCCTGGCAGCCAGAAGTAGCAATTTCAGGAAAAGACCTGCTTAGCTGTGGACTGGAGCAAAGTTTAGTTTCAGACCATATGCTTTGTGACATAAAAGTAAATCTTTTTTATAATATTTTTACATATATGTCATTACTCCTGAGGGCATTCTGTGCCAAAAGATTAAAAATTCTGCACCAAAAAAATAATAAAATTTCTGCGCACATTTTAAAATTCGGCAAGGTTTTGTCAAAATAACACTATATAATCACTCCAGTTTCATTTATTTTGGTAATGTATTTCAAAATACCTGTCAGCAAGTATGTCTGTAACAATAGAAACACACAAAATTTCTCTCAGTAGTACAGAGTTAAAGAAACCCCTACAACAACCCCGTTCCTGCTTCTCTTCCCCCTCCCCTATAGAGCCAAGCTGGGGGACAAACACTCACACCTTATCCCACAGAGCCCAGCCATGGGGCCGCCCAGCCCAGATACCTGCACCCATTCCCCCCAAGAGCCCAGCTGTGCCCTCCAAACCCAGACACCCACCCACCTACTCAGAGCCCAGGAGGCAGAAAGTCTAATGCTCGGTCCTGGGCTTGCACAGAGTTTTCTGCGCACTGTCGTCTCCTTCCCTCAGGACGGGTGGGGAACTGCAGCTGCTGGGAACCCTCTAGTTCCCTACTCCCCCCGGCAGTGTCTTCTATTGCAAGCTGGGTTCTTCTGGGACCAATGCCCCCTAGTGGCAGCCAGCAGCACTGCAGCCCATTTCTGTGGGGGAAAGGAAATTCTGTGCAAAACCCATTAATTTCTGCAAAATTTTGCATTGGGCAGTGGCGCAGAATTCCCCCAGGAGTAATAATTTGCAAAATAGATGGACAAAGAAGGTAGAGTGGGTTTTTGAATCCTATGGGAAAAGGGAAAATGAATCACTGGCACCAGCTGTTAAGGAGATTCACCATATCTTTCCTGTCCTATGTGGAAGCTTCCCTTTAACATTTTGTGAAGTATTGATTAACCCTGATGAACTGTTGTGAGTTGGCAAAGTCAGAATGTCGTCATGTTTGAACAGGCTCATGTTATGCAAGTATCACAATGATGCATTCATATCAAAGCATCAGCAAGTTACCAAACTACAATACAGAGATTAGGACCATAAGAGTGTCTAGCAGCACAATATTGTGCTGCATTTCATAGAATCATAGAATATTAGGGTTGGAAGGGACCTCAGGAGGTCATCTAGTCCAACCCCGTGCTCAAAGCAGGACCAATCCCCAACTAAATCCTCACCTTAAAAACCTCAAAGGCAGAGATTCCACCACCTCCTTAGGTAATGCATTCCAGTACTTCACCACCCTCCTAGTGAAAAAGTTTTTCCTAATATCCAAGCTAAACCTCCCCCACTGCAACTTGAGACCATTACTCCTTGTTCTGTCATGTGGTACCACTGAGAACAGTCTAGATCCATCCTCTTTGGAATCCCCTTTCAGGTAGTTGAAAGCAGCTATCAAATCCCCCCTCATTCTTCTCCTCTGCAGACTAAACAATCCCAGTTCCCTCAGCCTCTCCTCATAAGTCATGTGTTCCAGCCCCCTAATCATTTTTGTTGCCCTCTGCTAGACTCTTACCAATTTTTCCACATCCTTCTTGTAGTGTGGGGCCCAAAGCTGGACACAATACTCCAGATGAGGCCTCACCAATGCCAAATAGAGGGGAATGATCATGTATTTGAAATCAATCATTGAAATTAAAGTGCAATTGACAGATTTGTCATTTTTGGTCACCTACTGGTAACATATGAGTAAGCATCTGTTTGACAGAATCCACAGTCCTGCAAGCAGCTGTGGAGGTGCGCTCCTGCTCCCAGATGCAACCCCACTGAAATCTAGTCAGTTTTTGATGCACAGAAACTCTTGCACAGGAATGAATTCTTTGCCAGGCATTACAGATGGGACACATGCTCACAAGAGGGCCCAAAAGTGGATTTTTGTGCTTTCCTTCGGACAGTTGTGCCAGGAACTGACTAGTGTATGAGGAGTATATATGGCCTTTATAAATTGAGCCAGAGACTGATATATAATGAAAATAATTTTCCTGTACAGATTCAGAAGCATCACTTAGAGAACATGTCAACCATCTAAAGGCTGTTATATATGTTGCTACTACTTGGGGTTTTGTTAATGTGTGTGTTAAGTAAACATTTTAAAGTAACTTAATATTGTTTTAAGTCTCTAATAACTTGTGTACCTGAAATTAATTTCTTTCCCAGAGTGTTTTTTCTATTTTGCAAATATTAACGTATTCTTAGTATTTGCATGAAACTGCAAATTGATACAGCTGATTATGAACACGTTTTAAAACATCTGTTTCTACCACTTGTTGTCTTTACAAATCTGGGGACAATGTTTGTAAGTTGCGGTGTCAACAGAAGGATAATAAAACATTGGGTTTTTTTGTAAGCAAAAAACATTTTTAAAGTTGCTTGGCAGTGGAGTTACTTTAAATATACCTGTTTAGGAATTTGAGATCTTTCCTGCCATGATTTTAAAGGTAAGAAAGTTTAATTTTACTAACCTTGGCAGCATCAAGTTGTTTGCCAGTTACTTCAGCTATAAAAGTGAGCAACTGAAATTACTTATTTACATTTCAAAAAGTAGTAGAATAAAAGTTTTGCCATAGGTGACTCTTAATTGCTGGCAAGTAAACTGCCCGTTACTTTTGTTGTTTCTTATTCGTAGGCTTGGAAGCATTAGATTTTTATTAGTAAATATAAATAAACAGATTTCACCATAGACACCCACATTGATGAAAAAAATATTTCCATTGTTAATAAATCAAAATTCACAGATAGGCAAAGTAAGAAAATGCTGTTTGAGAACTTAGAGTTTGATTTATGGCTATATTCTTTGTGTATTTTGACATAGGATATTGACAACTTGTGTTTAATGGTTATAAAGCTTTAACTTTTTACATCTGAGTATCTACTCATTAAATCATTATCTGACTCCCTCGTCATTGTCTGACCCCCATAATTTCCTGCAGCTGTGAAAATGTGAATAAATAAAAATGGAAAAAATGCTTAAAAACATATTTTTGGGCATTTAAGAAAATTTAAAATAAAAACATAGTAAAAATTAATCAAACATCAATATTATCCATTGAAATTACAAAAAATAAAAATTGAATTTTGTCTAGGGACTAAAGTATCTGAAGGGTCAAGACCATGGCTTTTCCTTTACAGTACACAGGGTTGGCTTTTGGTACTGCAGTCCCTGAAGTTGCCACCAAGTGTGGCCAGTCGGACACGTCTACCTGGTGCATGAACTTTACCGCTCTTTTTGTCTTAATACATTTATTGTGGCAACTAGATGATAGCTTGTTTACAGGCAGATTATGTTGAAGTGCTGAAGTTCTTAGGACCCACCCCTTTTTTGTACTGGAGGTAAGATTTTGTGAAAGGACAATATTTCTCTTGAAGTGTGTGTGTGTGTGTGGGGGGGGAATCAACAAAAAGATGGAAAACATTAAATGTGATGAAGTATGACCAATATTTAATATCAAAATAGAGTTTAATTACACTCCGTTCCCACCAGCGAGGTTTGTGTGTACATTCAGAATTCTCTCCTTTATTCCTGTTGTCTCTCCTCATTGCCCTTAGATTCCCCTTCTCTCCTGTCCCCTCATCGGTTTCCATCCTTGGAAATCCACATTCCGCAAGCAGGGGGATGACTGAGAGCTCTCGCCTCATCAAGCTTGCTGAAGTCTCTCACTTCCTCATCATTACATCATGTTACAGAAACGTCTAAAGGCCCCAGTTGAGACTGGGGCCCTATTTTGCTAGGCACTGTACAGAAGAGACAGTTCCTGCTCAAAGGAGCTTCAATGTATGTAGACAACACAGACAAAGGGAAGGACAGGAAATGGAGGCACAGGGAGGTGAAGTGACTATCTCAAGGTCACACTGTCTGTCAGTGGCTGCGCCTGGGTCTTGTGCACTCCCCGTGAAGTTCCTCATCCACCAGACCAAACCACCTCCCAGTCTTCTACCTCACTATGGCTCTGCATGCAATGAGACAATAAGAACCAAAACAAGAGTAGCCGGGTTTGGGGCAAGTCACAAGGTAGCAAGAGACTTGAGTCGATTGGCTGGGAAGAGAAGTCTCAGCTACCCATCTCCTGCCTGACCAGAGGCTATTAAACCCCCCGCAGAGGTGATCCCCAAAGGCATATAGGAGGTGAGTATTGTATGACATCAGTAATATTATGCCAATGGTCTTGGGACCCTGGCCAGAACTGGAATTGTAACACTTGTGATGATTCTACCCAATTTGGGATTGTTGGCAGGGATGCATGAAACCATCTAATCCCATCCCCAAGTCCCACTGCTTCAGTGTTTACTTTCAAATTGATAATCCCTTTTAAAGGAAACCATCCGAAACCTTGGCAGCCAGCTCTGGGGCTTTCTGAAAGAATATTGTATGACTCCTCAAAGCATAACTTCCACATTCCAGAAGTACGGAGAGAGCGGCATACTGTTCTCCTTCTGCTTAAATATGCTTCTTAAATATGTTTACCATACTTTGCATTAAAAAAGGGGTGGGGGATTATGAAAGAAAACATCCTGTTGCATGCAAAAAGCAGATCTGGCAGTGGCAAGTGCTGGGCAAAGTGGAGCCTGATCATATTGGTTTACTTTTTAATTAGATGCTAAGCTTTTAAAGACAGTGGAGTAGACATGATAAAGAGCAGGCTATTAAGTGTCCCAATTACAGAGCACCAAGAAGCCAATAATTTATGTGCTGATAACCTCCTGGTAATCCTCCAGGTGCTGCCAGCGTGTAAGCATTCCGATTACTCTTCTGCTTTTACATGGATTTGTTCTACCACTGTTGCAGAGTTTTCCCGTTATGTTTGGCACAGCTCATTTAAAACAACCACACTTACCTCACAGCCAAACCAATGGACTAAGTTTAGCAAAGATGAATAGGCAACAGCTCATCTGCAACAGAGCCTTTGGTGTAAGTGTGGCCAATTAGTCACACGTTTGGTGTTCTAATTAGGCAACGCTGGGCCTTTCAGAAAATGTGCTGTTGATTTAGGTACTTCCTCAAACAATACTAAATTGTGTTATGTGAAATTCAATTAGTTCTTTTCTAAATGTTTCCACATCTGTTATTCTTTAAGAATAAAGTGATGAGGAGAGAAGGAGAAGTGAAAAGCCAGAGTCTCCACTGGTGAAATATGTTAGGCCTCTGGGACTAGCCCTTTTTCCAGCTTTTGACCCTGAACAGTGATATACAGGAAGGAACAAAGTTGGAGAGCTATCATGGTGAAACCCTTTAAAATAAATCATTATAGAAGAAATACTGCAACTGTAAGGGAGCGTAATCTCTTATGATAGCCATAAACTAAGCTTTGTTTGAAAATGGATGGCATGGGGGAAGTACCATTAAGCAAATGATTATAAATTCTGTTTTAAGAACCGTAGGTATATGTTTAAATCATGAGGGTTTTTTTTAAAGAGTCAGTTTAATTTTTTGTGGTTCAGCTTTTTGTACCTTTATTTTTAATTTTCTCTATAAAGACAAAATTAGCCCGAAAAGTCAAAATCTCCTTTAGAGGGGGAAAAAAAGAAAGACTGCTATTATGCTTTTCTACTCAAATATTTTGCAGTTTTCAGTTCATTTTAAACAATAAAACAACTTAATCCTTTGATCTCTTGAACAAAGTGTCAAGTTGTTGTCTGTCAAACCTCTTCAAGAGTTTTCTGTGTTTACGGATACTGTTTAAGTTAGCACAGTGCTGCTGTCTTGTCCAGTTGAAATGCCAAAATAAAGGCTGCCTATGACTATTGTCCTAAATATCCTTTTGGTATCATATTCTTTAGCAGCCAGTTGGCATATCTGTTAAGGCAGAGCAACAATATCTTTTACATAGTGGCTCAGCTGAAAACCACAGCTGTCTAAAGGTGAAGTTGTACATGCATTTGATCCTTGTTACTGTTATCACCTTTTCATTGACCAACATTTCAAACCTTATCTGTGGCTGGCAGGCCATGTTTCAGGTTTGTCAGAGCCCGGATGTAGCCCGTGTGGTTTTCTGATGATATATCTTGATAAGATTTGTGGAATGTGAAAGATGGAGTTGTCAGCACCACTTTATGGCACCTCAGTACATGTCAGAAAATGAAAATATTTTCGGAAGTGATCGCGTTATTTTGACTGGTGACATGAACTTTTAAGACAAAGTTTTTTTTTAAAGTACCTCATTTTTGCTGTAGTAAAAGACAAAATGAACAATCTGTGCAGGAAAAGTGTCAGGCTTGATTGGTGAATCACTTAGATAAGATAGGATGACAAAAGGATTTTAAGTGCAACAAGAAAAAAAGTTTTTTTTCCCGAGATGAAATGATTAATTTGTTTCCATCCTGCAATTAAGCCATCCAAATTTAAATTAGTACTTTAAATTTCCATTCAATAGAAATGACCACCTTGTTAGACCAGTGTTCATATTGCAGGGGTATAACTCCTGGCTGCCCATGAGGAGCTAGACTAAGTCATCATTTTAGTGCCAACATTATTTCCCTCCAATTTGAGCTATGTTTCAACCAACAGTAATTGAATACATTTTAACTTAAAACTGCAACTTCCTAATAGCACCCTAGTTGTGAACTTTGTGTACCTAGAAACATTTTGATTACATTTTGTGCAGGAAGTGAAAAGGCAAATTCCTATTCCTGATAGCTTAAATATAGATATCTGCAATATTTCTTTAAATTTGATCTGAAGGGATTGTTGCTTGCTTGGAAAAAAATCAAAATTCTGATTGGACAAAAAATGCATCCAATATTTTGAGTGGCTCTAAAGATATTACTTGTTGACTGCGAAATAATCAGCTACCACCCATAATCTGTTTTTAGCATTTGTTTCTAAACTAGGGCAAAGTACATTTTGTCAGAGATGCTCTTCTATAACAGTATCGTGATCTATTTCAGACTTATTTTTCTTTCTTTCAACCAGTTTCATCTGTGAATTGGTTAAGAGACTCAGAAAACGTTAATTTACCAGGGCAACTTTATCCAGTTAAAAATAAATTGTTTCTTTTTTAAAAAAATGAGGTAACAGTAAGTTAAACTTTAATAAAAATTACATTTGAATAACTGGTTTTAAGCCAAACAACCTAGATTTGAAATTGATCTTTTGTTGTCCATCAGACTCCTTATTATAGCTGATTTTCTGCTTTTATGGATTTTATACCAAGTTATTTTGGATCTTTTCCTGCTAGGCAAGTTTCAGTAGATGCTGTGTAACAGGTGAATGTCGAGCACCTTAACACAAGTTCCATACAAGGCCACATTGCACACCTCACTTACATTAGTACAACCCCAGTGATGCCCCGTGGGTTGCACTGGCATAACAGAGTGCAGAATTTGACCCATAGCGATTTTCTTTAACACTTCAGGTGATTCCACACAATTTCCCCTTACCAGAGTTTTAGACTACAGTCATGTTCTTATTTCTACAATCCAGGCTTGTAGATACGGTAGCACACAGCACATCATTAGCTTTAAGTTCTGTGGCCAAAACTCCTAGGAAGGTCCTCTTAATTTTGGATCATTCTAATTTAACTCTTCTTCAGTACAGGAAGTTGTATGCTTTTGGGCTGGCAAAGTAATGAATGAAAGGGGAAGACATGTTTAGTTAGTGGAGGTTTCATCAAGCTAACAACTCTGCTGGGAATGCTGTCAAGCAGAACTACAGCCTGCTGTACTCCCATGGTGTAAATATCTAATGACAGCAGAGCTGAGCTCAGACTCCTTCCCACATCTGTGTTGATTGAGTGATCAGCTTAGCCATAGAAAATGCCCTCTTCTTAAACTTTGCACCCAGAATCAGAAACATATCAATCTTCATCTCCAGAGCTCCTATCTGCATTCGTAATTAAGGCTTCCTAGGATCTAGGATTCCTGAAGCGTGGGAGTAACTGTGTTTCCTGGAGCTGGCTTTTAATGGGGAATATAGCAGCCAGATGAGATTCTGGTTTTCATCTTTTATGTTAATACAAGGCTCCACATGGAAAATAATTTGGATTTGGTTTTGGTTTTAGATGTGGCCGTATTTTAAACTATAACTCTTGCCATGGTATATTTCTGCAGGAGCGAAGGCTTCTACTTTTTCCTTACCCATTTCAATTTTTGTCAAGGGCCCATGCAAATTGCTTTCACTTTGATGCTGGGCTTCCATATTTCCTGAATAAATCCTCCTGCATTTACTTCTTGCAACACACAACTTTGATTTTCCAGTCTGCTCTTGCATCAGACTTCTCCATTGCTTATATAAATCTACTCCAAGCTTGTAAGGTTTTCTCTTACCTCCTTTCTTTGTAAGGTTTTCTCTTACCTCCTTTCTTATCCTATAGCTCCCCATCCTTATATATCTTTTGCTCCTTCAAGCCCAACTAGATTCTCCCCAACTTTTCTGTCCCTGATCCCTGACTCTGCCTCTTGCCATCCATCTCAGTACAACCAGTTGCACTATTCATTCAACCTTAGATTTTGTTAGTGCCATTCCTCCCCCTTTCACCTTTCTGCTGTTCATTTTCTGGTCCCCCAACAGGCCTCCTTAGATTTAGTGATATACCACCAAGTCAAATCCATGCTCTCAGAAGATTTTGCAATTTCTGCTTGAGAAATTGATGTAATTTAAAGGCTTGAGTATTCCAGGGCTTCCCCATGTCAGAGGCACTCTAAAATGCGTTGCATGGATGACTGGGTAGCTCAGCATATCACTATGGATCCCCCACTGCTTGGGTCAGTAATACAGCAGAAACACAATGCACTGCTTTAGGCTCTACTTCGCTGAGGAATGGCAGCTCAGGATCTGTCCTAAAGACACTAGTTCAGATACTGCTACTTTGCTCCTGTATTGGATTTGAAAATATCATCCCTCCGAGTGTTCATAAGCATTTCAAACTCGTTACTGAGTTGGAAATACCTCTTAGGATTTTAACTGCTTCAGATAGAACATTTCTGTCCGTCTTATCACACTGCCAAGTTTTACATTTACAGGGACACATAGCTACACACCCACTTTTACTACAGTGTGTACATCCCACAGTGGCTGAGTTCCTGTTTCTATATTCCAGTTAAAGTGTCCAAATTTAACTAAATACTTTACACATCAAGTTTCCACCTGTGGTGTCTCCTTATAACCCTCATTACTGTTCCCTCATTTATAGCTGTAGAAGCATGGATTATTATCTTCTTATATGTCTAAAGCTATCTGTACTGGCTTTAAAAATAGCAACTGTAACACTGACAGACCCTGGTCATTGGCAGGTGAGATTGAACCTGGAGCCTCTGGAACTTAGTGCATGAGCCTCTACTGCATGAGCTAAAAGACAACTGGCCCTTAGCTAAGGCTGTAGAGCAGACTCATTAATCTCTCTCTCTAAGTGGTCTCGGTGCGACTCAATGGGACAGCACACCACACCCAGGTGGTGTGTGGGTTACACAATGAACAATCACTCAGGGTTTCTTCGATTTTTCATTTATTTGAACCTGGAACACTAAACAAAGCTAAGGTGGTTTGAACCGACCTGAACAGATTGAGAAAGGACTTTGTGTAAGCCTTCTGCAAACCAATCTAGGGAGTTCCACAAAGCTCTACATACAGTACATGTTTCTGTAACCTTTCTGCTACATGTTTTTGGCAGCAAAAGGAGCCAGGTTCAAATAGCAAGGGGGTCCATCTTAAAACGAACAAACACCAGGCTCAAGACCCCACCCAGAATTTCTGAGATCAATAAATATCTTCTCTCAGTGCCCACTTGCAAGCACTGAGTGTTTATTAGGGGAAAGTGGAACACAGCATCAACTTGGGAAAACACAGCAACAATTTATCTAAATGAATGATAACTAAAACTCTCCCTCATGAGAACTTTGGCAGGAGTCTATTAACTTAGTTTCCCACCCACTGGTGTGAAGGTCCAATAGTCAAGTGTCTCTTTATCACATCACTTCTCCCTCCCCATCTGCTAGACCCCCACTCACAGTTTGACATCTGCAGGCAGTGTAGTTCCAGAGTCCTGAGCACTGTTCCCTCTAAGCTGTGCGTGTGTGCGTGCGCACACAGATCCTAAACCCCGTGCACACGGCAAAACACCGCGAGCACAAAAAATGAAAAACTACATAGGAGCCAGGCCAAAATATCATTTACGGGCGACTTTTGACATTGTTTGCCCGCCATCTATCAACACAGCCAGATTCTACTAGCTGGCAAGGGGGGGAAGGGAAAGAAGGTTAAATTTCCTTTTTCTAAGTATTTAAAAATGACCTTTATAAAATAACATGGTGTAAAACTATTATCACAACTTGCAAATTAAAACTTTTTAAATGTATAAGGATTTTACTTGCTTGCACGCATTTGCCTCATGGTGCACAAATTTGAACTCTGCTTCAAAAATTTGCACAGAAGAAAGTTTTTACGCACACGGCCTGTCAAAAATTAGAGAGAACATTGGTCCTGAGGTGCCTCGGACGTGCATGTTTGTCTGGTCCTGTTTTGGGGCACCAGTACGTAACCAAGCAGTAGTGAATTCACCTTTATTTAGTGGCTGGGCAGGAGAGGCCTAATCAGATAACAGGGTTTTCCCAGTCTTGATGGCAGGTTGGATAAGATTTGCCAGCCACCTTTGAGTCTGATACAGTATTAGCTTTACCTTCTCCTGCATAAAGCTTGTAAACATGCCTCTGTGGGTCAGATTTACTTAACTATTTGCTTGTGTCCAGTGTGTTCTTCCATGAACTCATAATTCTCTGGTAGTTGTAGCCAATAAATAACAACAGTAAACAGGGTTTTTTTCCACCAACAGAGCAATTGGTTTTGCTAAATGAAAACCTCCTTCCTACTTTCATTTTAAACCAATGAAACAACTTTATTGTCCTATGCATCTGCAAACTGACAAATCTGAAACCCTCAATTCTGTTAGGTGGGATTAATTGCAAAGTACTCCATTTTCAGGAATTGCTACACCATTTTTATCACCCTGCAGGCATAGTGGATATTTGACCATTAGGAATATTTGTTTGTATCATACCTTAATCTTGGTTCTTTCTTAGAAGGATCAGGTTTTCTTTTTGTGATATAACATTTAAGCCAATCATTAAATCCTTAACTATTCAGCTGTGTCTTCACTGACAAGAACAGCCCCCCAAATTCTCCACCCCTTCACCAGAAGGAGTAGAAGATGTAGTGTGAAGAGGGCTCAGGAAGACCTCAGTCATTTTTTAACATGAACTTCCTAGCTGAAAAAGTTTCTAGTTGCTTTCCATGGACCAAATCCTAGGGAAGTTGCAAACCCTGGATAAAAAGGATAAAATCTGTGAGACGAATGTTGGGGCTGAGGGATGGTATCCTACACACTAATACATGCCATCAAGAAGAAAAAGAAATGCAGTCCACTGTGTCCATCCAAGTAGGTTTTTGGCCTAGACTCTGAGCCACACATGGACTGTGACCCATCTACAATTCTCCTTCCTCTGGGGCAGAGGCCTGCCCTGTGGTCTTCTCAATGGCATGCAGAGAATGCTTTGTCTTGCTGTGCAGAGATGCTGCTGCCACCCCTTTTCCCATCCCACACACTGTTGTGTTGAAAAGGGATGGCTTCTTTGGACTAACAAGGGATACAATGTTACTGATACCCTTGTTCACTGCTACCACAGTAAACAGTTAAGCATGCTCCAGGGTTTTGCATCAAGTTATCGCTGGCTACTCTTATTGTAACAACCACCATCACATTTTTTTAAAATGTTTTACTATAGATCTAGAAAAAGAATGAAATTAATTAAAGCATTTGAAATGTAAAGTACCAAGTAAGGCCTTCAATTTAAAAACATTACTTATACCCTTTCCTGGTAACTGTTGATACAGGGAAACCTCTGTGTTTGACAGTCTTTAAATGGTAGGAACTGTTCTTTTTGAGGAAAAGAAAAAGTTAATTGAGATGGTCTGGCAGAGTAATTGTTAGAAAATGCAGCTTCTGTCTCTTGTCCTGACACTCACTTGCAGCTTCACACCAGCCATACCAAGACCTGCCAAACTTGCACAAGTGTTGGGTGTGTCAGACATTGTTTTTACCTGCCTTTCTGGTCACAGTAGTGTTGCAAAAGGTGGAATTGTCTGGCCGACTAAGCCAGTTTCACATCCCAGATGTTGGTCAAGATTTAGCTAAAGTTGGTGGAGATGATGATGTCGTCTGGTCTGGTCAGGACTAGAGCTGGCCAAAACTTGGCATTTCCAGTTTGCGAGAAATTTTGATATGTGGCTGTGTTCCAAATATGAATGAAACCAATACTTCTCACAATGTAGAAATCCTGAAAAATTTTAATTTTGGAAGCACTGACACATTCTGGTATTTCCAGAATAAAATATGCTTCCAGAGACTGTCAGCTGCTGTCTGAAATTGACATTTGTCAGTTTTAGACAGCATCTGCCAAAGCTCCCAGGGTCTGCAACTACAGGGCAGCCCTGCCATACAGACTGCCCCAGGCCAGGGATCCCAGGATTTCCAGACTCTTGGGCCAGTCCCCAGGGTTTCCAAGCTCCCGGCACCATGGTAGGGAGCCTAGAATTCCTGAAAGCCCCGGCTCAAGTTGGAGTTCTCAGTGCTTCCCGGTTCCCTGCTGCAGAGCCAGGAACCTAAACTCTGAGCGCTCATGGCAGGGAGCCTGGAAGCCCTGACATGGTAAGTCTATCCCAGAATTGCATACCTTCGAAGCCCAGGTTCCCCAGAATCCTGCCATGTGATCTGGCCCAGAATCAGGCATGTTTCCATCAGAACCCTGCCTGTTGTTCAGCTTTGCTTTCTGAAGCATTTCATGTTTGACTAACTGACCTTTTCTGAGGAAACTCTGTTTCATTAGAAAACTTCTGACCACCTCCGATGATGATGACAATAGTGTCATGGGGGATCCCAGGTCCCAGGAGGGGGAATGAGGAGAAGCCATGATGGTAACTCTCACTCCTTCTGGCCAATGCATTCCCCCCACCCCTTATTCCCGTTTAGCCACTCCTAGATAAGCGATGTCCAAGAAGGAGGTGGCAAACTCATTCTATTAACATTAACCCATCAAAACACATTTAGGTGATTTCAACCATAAACATTTCCTCCCATCTCTAGAATGTTTTAGCTTGCTATATTAACCTGTGACTTTACCTGGAGGCTTGAAGACCCCAATTATATTTCTTTTACTTTAAACAATGCATTTTCTGTGTCTCCAACTTTTGCGGCCTTTCACAAACAATTTTATGTAAAAGGCTGATGCTGATCTGGACTTTTGTGACCCTGGACAACTTAAATTGTCCTTTGCAATTGCAAAGAAACACCCTCATAGCTAACCGGCACTGAATGTTTAACTAGCTTGCAGGAAGTGGTATCACAATACAGGAAGTATCATAGCTGCCTCCAAAGAGGTGCATACTTTCATTCACCAGCCCCACATTCACATGACTACCACTTTGCAGCATAACAACCATGGCAACTTGCTATCTGCAATGCATCTCTTTCTTTACAGTGTAACTTCACAGACACATAGATTCAGCTAATGAATTATGATGTGGAAAATATTTTCATTATTCCTTGCCTTTCCAGCCTTGGAGGTTTTTTGGCTAAAATACAGCTCACTACACACCAGCTATCTGTTTGTCTCTCCTTCATTTAGATTTAAAGCCTTTTTTGTTGTTGTTGTTTTGAAGTGCTCATTGAGGTGACAAGATTGAAAGGGGTTGATAAATCCACGTTTTAGTATCTTTATTTCAAGACTACACTAATAGCCTCTAAGAATTTTTCTCTGCTCCACTTCAGATAAGAGTGGTGAGCCCATAAATTCATTAACGAGTAATGGAGCAACCTCACTTTATCTCTGTCTTTTCACAGGACTAGGGTTTTCATTCTGTGCCAGGAGTCATACATCACACTCAACATGTATGTCTCCAGAGCCAACTGAGAGAAAGTGCAGAAAAACTACTGTTAACAAGGGAGTAATTACATTCAGCATAAATTAATTATTGGTCACTCAGGACTGGTGGGAAAGGGCCACACAGACTGTATTTGAACAAGTTCCCACCTTTGAGGGAAGAAATATTCAAATATGAATCATAAGACAATATGAGATGGGCCCTTTCTGGTCTACTGGTTTTTAACTTCACATATTTGCTAATATGACAAGTGGCTTATTTGCTTTAACACCATTGATACACTGTATTTTTTTAGGGTGAACATGAATGATAGTCACTTGGGACAAGGATAATTTCATAGGAGCCAGTGTTAGGCCCGGCAAAGTGAAGCCAGGAGGGACTTTAAAATATAATTCAGTCAACAGAACAGGACACGGATCAGTGAGCAGGTGATGGAAGGTGTTCATGAGGAATTTAAATGATCACATATTGCAAATAAACCCTGAGAAGCTGAGCAATTATGAGGCCCAGATTTTTAAAATGTATCTAGGTGTTGCTGTGCTCAGAGTTGCAACACCTTACTGATTTAGGAGCCTGTATTTCATTTTCAAAAGGGATTTAAACACTTAAGAGCCAAAATCCTATCAATAGTCAATGGGATTTTGGCTCTTAAATGCCTAAATCACTTACACATTGCTGCACTCAGCATCTCAATGATGCAAATACCTTTAAAAATCTGGGCCCTAGAGACTAGTGAAAGCTGGTAAATCTAAAATCCTCTCCACCAGTGAAAAGGAAGACATACAATATACCTTGATCTCTCTGTGGGAATGTCAGCATTAGCGCAGAAAAGTTTAGTTGCAATATAACACTAATAGGCACATGTGTGGACTTTCATTGAAACTAGTTTTTAAACGTTTAGAGCCACACAGATTTCTGTTGGGCTAATTTCCAGAATACAAGTCAATAGATTAAAACCACTAACTAGATGTATAATAAGTTTATATTTGTATCATGCACTGACATAAATCAGGAAATTCAAAGTTAAGGCCAATGCCATATAAATTAAAATTTGTGCTGTTATGGGACATAAAAAAGCAAACCAAGATGGAAATTACAGAACCTCAACTTGGAATTTATTGGCTTTTGTTGTTTTTATTCCATTCACTTTTTTTACAAAAAATGTGATCAGAGACTATGCTTTACTTCCTGAGTTCGTTCTCTCTCTCTCATGTGAGGAAATGTTCTGGTTCATATGCATATTTAGGATCCACTACAAATATAAATTAGGCACATTAAAGGGTTAGTTATTATTCACTCTGAGCCATCAATGTTTTCAGCACTGTAGAAAAGATAGTGGATGGACCTGACCCTACCAGGTACCCCTTACCATTTATGCAGATTTTTAAAATGCCTGGCTCCAAAGTTCAAGGCTCACTTCAGTTTAAAAATATATAAAAAAAATTCCAACTGGTCCAATGCCCACATTAAAGATTTTCCCAACCACCTCCCAGTTCTTTCACCTCATTCAGCTCCTCTCAGAAAAGGAAAATGGATGAAATGTGCAGGGACAGCTGGGAGTGAATTCCGGAGCTGAGAAAGCATCACTGAAGACTTGACTCTGCTCCATTTAAATCAATGGGAGTTTCACCATTGACTTTGATTGGAGCAGGGTCAAGCCCTGACATCACCCTGCCTTCAGAATCCTCATCACTGAAGCCTTGGAACTGTTAGCTTGGGAGGTTTAGCTGATCTCAACCTATGGTTCTAACCTGTCATATGAACAGAGAGATGATAGATGCAGGATCCAAGCCATAAAGGACTTTATTAAAGTAATATCTTGCATGATTAGAGCCAGCAATGAACTGCCAGTTGGGCCCAATCCTGTCAGCTGCAGAACACAATTCACGCTGAAGTTAATAACCAGAGTGGCATGTAAATGGGTTCAATTTATCATTTTTCCAAGTACCCAAATATGTGCCTCATGAAACTTAAGCAAAAAACAAAGTCCTTGCATGAAAGAATATACCATCCAAATTTGACATGATATAACTGAGGGTTGCGAACACTTGTATGAAAACACAAAAAACATATACCAGGCTGGGGAAGGGACCTGACCAGAGTAACCCAGCACTCCAGCTATTCTTGCCTGCTGGATGGCCTACAGGAGGCCATTGCTTATGGAATTTAAATTAGAGCAGCAATTTACGCTTGTAGGTCCCTGGACAGTCCGAGAATAAGAGGGGCTCAAAGAGGTAGCTTAAACTAATCTTTGCCCTGCCTCCCCCATTCCTGCCCCAAAAAGACAGGAATAGAAAAAGAGAAATGGGCCAAAATTTTGATTCTTGCATAATCATTATTTTTCTATGTAACTAAATTTAGACCATATCAGCTACATTTTTCTGAATAGATTAGTCCAGATGTGTTTATATGGCTCTGAACATTCCATTTGGTGATTTTTCTCCCATCTAAAAAAATAAAGCTTGCTTTTATTTAAGGTGACGAGTACTGGAAGGTTTGATTGTTGATGGAGACAATCTCTGTTAGGTACTCGGAGTAAAACAAATTGGATTCTGAGCATAGCAGAGCTGGAAGCAGAGATGAAGTAATGGGCTTTAGTTCTGGTCACAGGAAGGAGCTGAACTCTTCCCTGAAAATTGCTGGGAGGAAGCTGACAAAGGTCAGCATGGGCACTGAAAGATGATTGGAGGAGGGATAGACTTAGCTACATGTCTAGTAGAGCCACAAGTTACCATTATTTCCAAGAGAAAATCAGTACCATGACTCATCACAAGGTCCCCTAGGGAAGTAACTATTTCAGCACAAGGTTCATTCTTCTTGCCACTGAAGAAATAAGTTCACGTCACAAAACTATTGTGTGACCTTAACCGTGGCAGAAGCACTGTTTGCACCACAACTCAAAAACATTGTCAACGTCTCCAAAGTGACATCAAACTTTTTGTCTCTTGTAGGAAGCCTTATGTGCACAGAGAATGCTTTGGAATGAAGGGAAGAAGTTGTAGAATTTTTTTAAAAGGGAAAATATTATACAAGTCAAGTAAAACTGAAGTCTTCTGGCTTTCCCAAATGACTGGCGATCTCAGAGATTATTCTGGAAAAAGAAGTTATCGTAGCATAATAGCTTCAATTCCTGAAGCCAAAAAATGGAGAGAGCACCCACAGTTATTAAAGCCAATAAATCAAAGAGAGGGAATGATCTTGTGTGCAGAATTGGACAGCTTTTTCATTTTTCCATTTTCAGAACATTAAAAGTTTTTTTTTCTTTTACCTCATCCACCTTGGGTATCTTAAAAACAGGAAAGACACTCCTGGGACCCAGAGAGTTATATTAGACGTAATTACGATACCTGACTTTTAGAGATTTAAAAGTGCATCTTTATGGGCTTATGCAGTCACAATAACAGTGTTTTATGTGTTTGATTGACATAAAACATGCATGGACATTAAACATTTCCTCAAACTCTGAAAACATTGGCTCTCATTCACAGTCCATCCCTTCCAAACACACAGCCAGTACAAATTCCTCCATCCATCCCCCTTGCCCCTCCTTTATTTGTTCAGATGTAATGATTGCCTGTTCTAGAGTCATTGACTGCCTTCTGTTAACTACAGCTGTTCTAGTTGAAATTACCAGTGCACTGGAGATTAAAGTGGCTATGGCTCACTAGCTATGGCTCACTGTTCTACAACTTCAGTGTGAACATTCAGATACAGTACGGAGGATTAAGGACCATCTTTTCTTTACAGCTATTAATGGCATTGTTTTAAGTGAATGTTGTTTCCATACTTCCCAGGCTTCCTCATATCAGTTCTAAATAAGATGACTTAGCAGCTCTACTGAAAACTCACTCTTTTAGCAGAGCCAGCACTCATTCATTACTCTGAAACAGAATGGATGTTATATTGTTCAATTCATTAAAGTTAACAAAAGATGGTGTGACGATTTAGTACGTATCTACATCAATGTCAAATTCCATTTTGTTTTCCGAGCACCAATTTGGTTATAAAACTGGACTGTCTTTTCCCTGTAGTCTTTTTGCCTCCCCCTTGGACTGATATTCCAAAAGGTGATGACAGAGGGCAAACAATGCAAAGCAATCAAGGGTCATCAACCTGCAGGGACTCATATTCAAAGGCAAGCATCCTGAGATAATGAGTTAGCCACTATTCAGAGAAATCCATCCGTGACCTGGTAATCAAGCAATGGATCACTTGATGAGGGACCTTGATTACCTGAGGGGGGCTCTGAGGCTGAATAGGAGGATCACCTGACAAAGGGCACTGCAAACATTACAGAAGGACTTTCTCAACAGTTAGGGTTGTTAGGGTTGGGGGGTGGGGGGGACGACTAGCAGTGGGGAAGACTGAGCAGAAGGAGGAAAAGATAAGGGTCCTGTGACCTGAAAGGACACTGGCCAAATCCCACAGGCCTCTTGGAGTGATGAGAATCTGAGGCAGGGATTTGTGTGCAGGTTTTGTATTTTTTGCATGGATCTGTAAGTCTCTAGGTTCCATCTGTGAATAAGGGATGGGTAGGCATGTTTAAAAGATTACTTTGCAAAGCCTGTGGGTTCCTTGCTATAATTGCCACATGACCCCCGAGTAGTAAACTGCAAACCAGAGTACCCAAGAGGGTGGAACTCTGACTAATGCTGTACTTAAGCTACTGGGGAGAATTGGGGTGGGGAGGGGTTCAGGCCTGGCCTTGAGCAGCTGGACTGCAGGGTCCCACTTCTGAGAAGGGGTACCAGACAGGGAGTCTTTACGCTGGCACTGACCGTGTGAGGCCAGATACTCTGCCTGGATGCTGCTCAGACTCAATGGGCTGAGAAGTATGTAGTATCCAGAGCTTGGGTCCAAACCTCATCACTTTGTGAGAGTGTCCAACAGGGGGAGCTCAACCAGAGCTGTTACATCATGCATTCAGGGTTACTGTTTACTACTGTAGGCTTAACTTCAGAGGTAGACAAAAACTTTTAGAGAATCAGAGTTAGCCATAAATATTTTATTAATAAGTTTTCATGTCATAGCTAAAGTTACATACATCAATACACTGATAACTTTGGTATTAGTCATAGATAGATTTACACTGAAACTTTACCCAGACATCATCAATAGGCTTGTCAGAATTCAATTTTTATTTTATTTTTGTATAGATTTGATGGATATTCTTAATGTTTATTTTAAAGATTTTTTTTCTATTTAAATTTTCATAGTTGCAGGTCATTATGAGGTAGGAGAGGGTCAGACAATTATTTAATGATAGTAGACATTAAGATTCAAAAAGTTAGTTTTATAACCATTAACACAAATTGTCAGCATCACTGCCAAAATATACAAAGTAAGTATCCTTAAATCAAGCTCTAATAAGTTCTCAAGCAGCATTTTTCTTACGTTGCCTAGCTGTAAATTTCTGTTATCATAGATCAAAATATTTTTCATCTGTGTGTGTGTGTGTATGTACAGGGAAATTGACGTTTTTCTAACATTTACTGATAAAAATCTAATACTTCCAAGCCTAATTATCAATTGCTACTCATGTAACACACAATAAGCAAATAGAGTTGGCCAGCTTGCTCTCTGCTAACTTCTGTCCTGTATCACAAAATGTTATATCTATGTTTTCTCTTCCTAACTGATATTGCTGCTATGGATTCTTTTTCTTAAATGCTCTGACCAAGTGTCAAATTTAAATTTAAAAAACAGTAGAAAAATATCTGTGTGTCTTCCCATACCATAGAACAGAATTTCTACTATCTAGAAGCTGGGAACATATTTTTTTCTGCAAGTGTTTATTCACATTTTTAAATTAATTCTTAGACTGGGTGCTCTCTGTGTGTTCTTTCTGCAACTATTCTCCAGTGAATGAGTTGTGGGTAGGAATGTTCACAAAGATCGCAAAGCAAACGTTTCAGAGTACGAAAAGTAAATTTCTAATTTGTATTTGAGAGTATTCACACCAGAAACATGATCCTAAGAATTCCACTCATCTAATCAGGAAACAAAAACCCAGTGTCCAGTCAAAACAGCTTGAATTTCTCATTTTGATTGTCAAAATTTCATAATGAACTGATTACAAAATAAAGGTACAGATAAAGAATTACCTGCAAAAATTTGAAAACTGCAAATAATAGATCAGTTTAAGAAAAAAACAGTTAGTTTGCAGATGATTCAAATGGTTCATTACAAATTACTTACCCAGCTCTGCTAGTTTTTAGTAGCACATGGGCACAGAGCATCATAAGAACTTTTGTTCTGTTTAGGTATGTTTTTGGAGGATGCTGTTCCTAAATGGGACTCTAAAGCTGGCAGCTATGAAAATACTAGAAAATTGAGGTTGATCTTGTGGGAGCTGGAGCAATTTCAGAGATTTTATTACAAAGAGTTGGAAGTCCGACGCCCCAACAAAAGGATCATTATAAAAAAACATAAAATGCCACAAGCCTGTAAGAATCTTTGAAACTAGCATTGAGGTTGTACAAAATTAAAACAGTACATGTAAAACCTTTTTTCCTCCAAGCCAAAACATGTCCCCACACAGAGGCCCTGATTCAGGAAAGCATTCAAGCTGTCCATGCTTAATAGTTAAAGATGGTCAACATTTTCTGGTCAAAACTTTTTTTGAGGTCGGGGGGAGGGGGGGATGAAAAATGACTGTTTGACCAAAACAAAATTTTTCACAGAAAATTTCCATTGTGGTTGATATTTTCCAGGTTTTTTAATTTAAAAAAAAATTCCACTTTTTCCCCCTCTTACTCCTTCCCCCCCACAAATCCCCCCCTTTTTTTGCTTAAATAGAAATGAGGTTTGTAAAATTTCAAAACCGATAGGTGTAAATTGCAAAGGACCATGAGCAAATCAAAACAGAGGACTGGAATGGAAATGCTCACACAACCCTAACTATCATCACTGTTGCTTATGCTCCAGCTATGATAATAAAAACAAGGAAGAAATTGACTTGTTCCCCCTTTTTTCCCCCCTGCCAGCCCTCCTTCTCCGTTTATTATGTGAATTACAGTAGCACCCAGAGGCCCCAACCATGATCAAGACGCTATTGTGCTAGGTACAGTACAAAGACATGGGGTACATCTAGCCTGCACCCTTCTTTTGGTGGCATGCAGTGGATCTACCTGCATAGCCCCCCCCCAGCACAGGTATAAATAGTAGCGTAGCTGTTGAGGTCTTAGGCAAGTAGAGTAAAGACACTCCTGAAAGGTGTGGGTATGTATGTGAGTACATACCCTACACGCCCTCTACTTGCCTAAGCCCTGCCTGTCTGTCAGTGTAGCATCCCTTTGCCTCCATGCTGCTGGACCCTTTCCCCTCTACAGGAAGACTCCCCAAGCAGGGGAAGACTCCAGAAGCGAGGGGCCATGGGGAAAGGCTCTGCCAATTCCTGGACCATTTCCCCACTATGAAGAGAGGATCTGGCAGGGAAGAGGCAGAAGGGAATAGGTCAGCCTTTTCCCACTGCCTCCCCACTGCCAGAGCCTTTCACTGACACATGTAGCCACACACCCCAGTGTGGACATGGCCTGTTTTTCATTGTGGCGTGTAGCAACATGTACACTATATGCTGCCATCAGATATAGCCATAGTAAGAGACAGCCTCAAACCTGAAAGGCTTAATTGTAATCTCCTGTTATATATTGTTGGATACCTTTTTTTCAATAATGTTTAGTAATACACTCCTCTCTCTCTCTCTCTCTCTCTCTCTCTCTTCACTTTTTCTTTCCATGTGTCCAGGATAGCTAGGGCCAGACCCACCAATATTTTTCTCTCTCCAAGCCAACCCCAACCCCTGTCAGGCCCCAAGACAGAATCTTTTCCGCAGCTGAGCCTATTGGCCCCTCCCCATCTCTCCTCCCGCTGCTGCATTCTGGTATTAAGCTTCATTAAATACAAATAATTACATTAATTTATGACTCCATCACATGTTCATCTTCTTTCCCTTTTCTGTTTCTTCTTTCCTTGTGTTATGACCTTTTCCCTTCCAGCTTTTTCAGTATCCCATTTTCTCTCTTCCCCCTCCATTCCCTCTTTCCTTGTTATTCTTTCACTCCTTCCCCCATTTTTTTCATTCTCATCTCTCACTCCTTCCTTTCTTCCCCACTCCCTGATTTCTTTTGTTCTCTTCTAAGCTCTCCCTTTTTACCTTCATTTTCCTCCATGTCTCCTTCCTTCCATTTATTCCCCTTTGGAGTGCATCCCCTCCACACATACCTCTCTCACTCAGCTAGTTCTAATACTCAGGTCTCAATAGCAGATTAGTTGTGTCAGTGAAAGTTTAATGGTTTAAGCCTATAGCTACACAATGGTTTGGTTTTAGTTCCTCAATGCTCCATTTATATATTTGTACAACTTTAAAAGGTCAACTTCAAAACAGCCCCACCATGTGAAAGTGTTTTACCTAATATTGTTAATTGCAAAACTTATGATCACTGTAACAGGATTGAAAGGGAAAATTATTTCCCTATATTTTCCAGATTCTTTACATGTGCATATTTGACAGTGCTCAAGGTGTGATCTGTTTCACTGGTTTGTTGGTGATCATTTGTAGAGCTGCTCAAAAAGTTTTTGTCTAAACATTCTTTTGTCAAAATATGCTGTTTTGTGGAAGCTGAAACGTTTCACGGGGATGTGTCAATTTCAGCTAACGTTCCTGATGTCCAGGGAGGATTCTCTGGTCACTTCCGGAGAAAGACAGACAGAGAGAGAGAGAAAGAGAGAGAGAGAACTAAAAAACCTGACCTTTTCCATCCCAAACCAGCCATTTTTGACACAATTCCATTTCATGAAACAGTTTAAAATTGGAATTTTTACCATTCCAATGCAGACTGAAAACAAATTTTGAAACCTCAAAAGAGGTTGTAAAAGTTAATTGTCATTCCCCAGACAGCTCTGATCATGTGCTTGTAGTCTCATGTACTTGCAGGATGCCATCATTTGCGACACTGCTCTGGAGGAGTCCATGTGCTTTCTCTGCCCCAGCATCTACAAGAGAACATTTTACTATTACCACAGCTGCAGACCTGCTGAGATCTCTGAGTGCCTCCTTTTCCCCAGCACCCCTGAAGAGCAACTGGAGCAGGCGTTGTTCGGTAACCCTACTTTGTAACTTCCTATATTAATGCATAATGCGGAGAGCAGCTTTCATTCTCTGAATCACTGAAAATGGGGTTAAGAAGCAATTGAAACATGGGGGACCAAGAGAAACTCATTTTCCCTTCTCTGGCCCCTGCATGGAGCCAGGAAGCAATGGAAATCTGGTGGGGTAGCCATAGCGTCCCCTTCTTCATCAGCAGAAACCTGCACAAAGCCAGGGAGTAAATGGAAAGCTTTCTTGATCATTGCTTAGAGCATAAGGAGCAATGGGATGTGGAGGGGTTGTGTTTTCTAGACTCCTCACTGCGTCTGGATTCCTTGATAGCCAATGAAGGATTGAAATACACCCTTTTCCTTTTACAGTGCTCCTGTCTGACCCAGAGCTGGACATAGTGGTCTGTGTATTCATTGTCTCCAGGATTATTATAATAGCTAGGTATGAAACTCTTGACCTTAGAAGGCCTACAGTTAGTCCAGAATATAAACAGTCTATCTGCTCAGGCCACCCTGTCGAATACTGGATCAAATTCAAGGTTTCAGTTCTCCTCTTCAAAGCTCTTGATGGGACTGGCCCAAGTAATCTGAGGGGCCCATGTCACCCTGTGTAACACCATGACCTAGTTCAGGTGGTAAATTCCAACAGAACAATGAATTGTCAGCCTGACAAATACTACTCCTGTTTGCAGAAGACTAAGCTTTCTCAGCAACAGGCTCATGAATCTGGAACTCACTCCAGGAAGAGAGATCAGGATGACAATGGAACTTCCTGACTTAAAAGCAAATGCAAATACATTACTCTGACCTAGCCCTGCAATACCACAACATTTAAATTTTAAAAAGGGAAGTGAGAACCAGAACTAACAAACAAACCCATTCAGAGTCCTGTCCCTGATGACTGAAGGAGAGAAAAATATATATTTGTGTATACTTCAAAAGTTGGGAGTTACTTGGATATCCTAGCAATGGGACCCATATGAGCCCCTCGGCAGTTTTACGAACACACGGCTATGGAGTCTGTTTGTTGTTTAAATTCCTGCATGATTTAACATTGTTCAGCAGAAGGAACTGGGTGGTCATAGATAAAGTAAGGGCACATAAATGTAAAGTTAATTTAAAAGTTAATCTGGGCTTCTAGTCATAAATGAGAATTATTCTGGTGCAGGGACTATATAGAGGCTAATAATTAGGCTTGGAAAAATTAGTATTTTATCAGTAAATGTCAGTATCACTGTACAGCTGAAAAAATATTTCCATCAATACAAATCAACATTTTCAGAAACGCAAAGTAAGAAAAATAGTACCTGAGAACTTACTAGAGTTCCATTTTAAAGTTTATAAAGCATGTTGTGACGCCCGGGGTAGTGGAACTGGAGAAGGGGTGCCATTTAGATAGCTTTAACTTTTTGAATCTCAGCATCTACTGCCATTAAATTATTGTCTGACCCTCCCCCTGAATAATTTTCTGCAACTGTAAAAATTCAAACTGATTAAAAAAAATGCTTAAAACCCAAACTTTTATGCAACTATGAAAATTTAAATCCATAAAAATCTTTAAAAAAAGCTTAAGAACAGTCAGTATTATCCATCAAAATTATACCAAAATATATATAATTCTGTCAAGCCTATTAATAATAATAGTCTTTGTACACACATGGTGTGTCTCTCTCTCTCTTTTTACATAGAAAGATGAAAGCAAACTTCCTCATTCCATATATGAACCTTACAGCCAGCTGAAATTTAGATGAATTCATTTTACTCTCCTTCATTTTCCAATACAGAGTTTCATGAGCAGCTTGATGTCTTCTGCCATCAGGACACTTGAAGAGGTTGGCGATGACTGTCGGTTAGGTGAGCTTTGATGAGCTGTCTTAGCACAGAAGGATGTAATTATTTGGTATGGCAATGAGCACCATGCAGTTCACACTGCTTACTTAGAACGCACTGACTTTTGAAGACCTATCATTACGATCTGTGTTTGTCTTCATGTTATGCTTGCATCATGTCATCATCTGAGGTCTAGTTTCTCACATACATTTATAATATGGGTTTCATTTCAATAAGCTGGGAAAGTAATAAATTTAGGGCTGAGTAACAGTTGTTTTATGTGGCTGCCAACCTGCCAAGTAGCTTTCTTAATTATTGCCAGGAAACTAAGTGTTTTGCAGCCATGTGTTTTACATTTGAGGGTAGTATGACTTGTCAGCCCTCTCTGCTGGACTGATGGACAGCCCAGTGATTTTTGTGTCCACAGAGGGGCCCATTTGTTTGGGTGGTTTGTTTGTAGTCAGGTGGGGTATCAACAATAAGATGATGTACTGGAACAATTAACAAATTTGCCAATTTACAGCACAGATTGGCCCAGATAGAGGGAGTTACATTTGAGCTCGGAACCAGAGATTTTTCAACACAAGATCATAGAGTAACCACTTCTTAAAGTAGTCAGTAAAGTGAAACCCGCCCAAGCATATATATATGTATATGTATATATATATACATACATACATACACACACACACTTGTGGGCTAGTGGAGTTATACCTGTGCACGAGAAGACAGAATTAGACCCCGTTATAGTTAGAACTTTTCTTATTTGTTATCCAGACATAGCTCATTATTGCACCAAAACAAGTGATGCTTTCATGGTTTTTCAGTCAGAGTTTTTGCAGTTAGAGTTTATTCTCCAAGAAGGTGTCCCACACCTTGGAAACTTGCCAATAAAAGGCCAAAAAGTGAAGTCTAAATGGGAAGCACTGACCAAATAAGTTGCATGTATTCTGTTCTCCAGAATGCTTTGAAATCTTGGGAAAAATTTAATACGTAAGTTAAAACTGCCTTCAGGAAGCCTTAATTTGTGCAACCAACACTTATTCTGCAGATCATCATAGATAAATAGTTCTTGAACATTGTTTCAATTGTTTAGTCATAAACACACATAATTAGTAACAGATGTTTTCATGTTCCACCTTTTTTTCTTTGATAATTTACTTTAGACTATTACAAGGCAAATCAGCTTTAAAAAAATAGGCTTATCTACGTCTTTGTGTATCATCACTAATCAGATAAGAGTACAATGTTCTTTCACACACATATATATTAGGACAGTTCCCTTCCATTCCTGTGTTACAGAGGAACTAGTAGTGTTTACTGCTCATTTCTCTCAATAATTCTGTTGGTTTTTTTTTAAAGAGGGATTAATTAGTGAATCATTATTCCCATCCTGGCATGTGAAAAAATGGTGTTTGTTTTTATCCATTTCCCAAGAGTGCACATTGGCAACACAGCAGAGGATATAGAGGAAGCAGTTTTCAAAGAGGCAGATGGAGCAGCTTCAAGAGCATCTGCATTGGCACATTTTGTAGAGCTATTCCTACTAACCATTCCCCATTTATTCAAGAAATTCCTGTGTATTATCTACAGGGGCAGCCTGACTTTGCGTCAGAAACTCCATGGGGAAATAATACTTGAAGGACATGTACCATTTCCATTAACTGTCCCAATTTTCAATCCCTCCTATATTCCCCCAAAGAAACTGATTTTCCCCAAAAGTTCCACATGCCACTTCTGATCCCAGGGTAGAATTTTCTGGGGAGGTTGGGAAAAAACAACAAGAAACCTTCAGATATTAAGATAAATATCCCCTCCAGTTATGTAAGAGCTCAGCCTTTAGAAGCTTTGCCCTGAGGAAGGGACCTTTGTCTCCTTATCACCAGTACACAAGGACATCATCAGAGGCCCAAACTGTATAAAGGAGCAGCTCTTCGGTTCATGGGGCCTTCTTGTTCTGAGTTAAAGGTGTTTTGAACTGGTAGACACAGAGAACCACCTTCATGAGGTCTGAAGGAATGTCCACCTGTCCACCTTGTTGGAGTTGGGGGAGGAATTTCTGGTAAACTTATTAGCATGTACGTAGGTTCTTTTATTATTTTAATATGTTTTCACCTTAAGAATAAAAATGCTTGATTAGGAAAAGCTGTGTGGTGGCTTATAATGGTGAGCAATTACACTGCTTAGGTAGTTTGACTTGCTGGGGAACTCACAATGTCAGCAGTCAACTGTGTCTTTTTTGCCAGTTTCAGGAAAAGGTGATTTCAGACACATTTACCATCATTGATGTTTTTCCTAGCAGAATCACTGATAATTGCCATTTATCTTCCTCTTTTTTTTCTGCTGTAGTGAATATCCAAGACCCTTCACCTCAACTGCTTGCTCTCCAGCTGCACTCCCCTCCCCCATTGAATAGAATTTTATTTTTAAGTTAAATTTTTTACCACTGTTGGTATAAAAAAAAAACGCACAACCTTGGTGATACATAAGTGACATGTACAAAATGGCAGTGAAACCCATTAAACAGCAGCCAGTTCAGTGTATGGTTTCACTATCTGGCAGAATTGTCTGTCAAAAACTCTTAGTAAAGTGAATTCAGCTCAGCTTCTATGTCCTATAAAGGGAGGGGAGAGGGGTAAGAAAACCATCAACCCCACTCAACAAAAAGAGAAAGAGAGGATAGCTGATGCTACCACCAAGTCTAAAACTCTGCTATTCAACATTATGTGACTTGTCCTGGGTGCTTAGAATCATAGAATAATCATAGAAGATTAGGGTTGGAAGAGACCTCAGGATGTCATCTAGTCCAACCCCCTGCTCAAAGCAGGACCAACCCCAACTAAATCATCCCAGCCAGGGCTTTGTCAGGCCAGGTCTCAAAAACCTCTAAAGATGGAGATTCCACCACTTCCCTAGGTAACCCATTCCAGTGCTTCACCACCCTCCTAGTTAAATAGTTTTTTCCTAATATCCAACCTAGACCTCCCACACTGCAACCTGAGACCATTGCTCCTTGTTCTCTCATTGGCCACCACTGAAAATAGCTGACCCCCATCCTCTTTGGAACCCCCCTTCAGGTAGTTGAAGGCTGCTATCAAATCCCCCCTCACTCTTCTCTTCTGCAGACTAAATAAGCCCAGTTCCCTCAGCCTCTCCTCATAAGTCATGTGCCCCAGCCCCCTTATCATTTTTGTTGCCCTCCACTGGACTCTCTTCAATTTGTCCACATCCTTTCTGTAGCGAGGGGCCCAAAACTGGACACAATAGTCCAGATGCGGCTTCACCAGTGCCAGCAAATCACTTCCCTCGATTTGCTGGCAATGGCTCCTACTACAGATCCATCTAAATACAAGCCATGTGCTAAAGGTGAAGCAGTACCCAATCTGAAAAACAAGGACACATTGCACCCACTGTCCCTTCCTGGTCCATATTTTCTTCACTCCTTATTGTAGTTTTCACCTGGCTCCCCATTCCTTTTTTGATCTCTCTTCCCAACTCAGTTACTCATTCCTACAAATCCGACCTTATTTCTTGCTCTGAAACCTTTTATATCCTCCCTTTTCTTCATACATTTTCTGTCTCTCAACTTTTTTCCCCATATGTAAGGGGACTGTTGCCCCCTTACTAACATTGAGTGGGGGTGTTTTGGTTGGCTAGCTCCCAGTACTAAAGGGGAAAGGGTCGATGGGGAATCAGGACCCTGAGACTGATAGTCCCCAGGAACAATGGGGAGAGGCCAATGCTCCTGGTCAGCCTGAATGACAGGGCAGGCAGGCTAATCAGGAAGTCAGGAGGCCAGGGAGGTCCCGTCCTCCGTGTGAGCTGGATTTGCCTGGGTCAGACAGAGTGGGGCCGAGCTAAGGAGAAAGCCGGAGCCCAAGCTAAGCTGGGGAGCAGAGCTGTGCCAGATCCAGAGGGACCAGAAAAGCAGCCCAGAGAGAGCAGACCCTGTCCTGGGAGCAGAGCTGCAGCCCCAAAGCCAGAGGCACAGTCCAGAGAGGGCAGACTTGCCCTGGGAGCAGAGCTGCAGCAACCAGAGCCAGAGAGGCCAGAAAAGCAGCCCAGGAAGCAGGTCAGTGCTGGGAGCAGAGTCACAGAAGCAGCCTGCAGAGCAGACCTGTCCTGGGGGCAGAGCTGCAGCAGCCAGAGGCTGAGGGGCCAAAGAAGCAGCCCAGGGAGCTGGAGGCAGAGCAGCAGCAGTGCAGAGACCGAGTGGTGCAGCTGGGGCTGGAGCAGGCTGGAGCTGGGTGCGGTGAGCAGCTGGGGAGAGCGAGGGGGACCCTGGGCAGCAGGCCCAGCACAGGGAGACGCCTCAGCCAAGAGGCTCTGCAGGCCAGGCTTGGATCGTAACCCCGACAGGGCGGGGGCGACACTGGGAAGAAGGTCCTACCACTTAGAGCCTGAGAGCGTGCGGCCACCACCAGAGCAAGTGTCCAACCCACAGCATCCCTGCAGCACAGCCAGGGCCTGAGAAGAAGGCCTGGGACTTACAAGGAACAGACTGTGAACTGCCCTGACATTCCAGAGACACTGTTTGTAATGTTCCCTGCCACAGAGCAGGTTGATGTGTTTCCTTTAACCTTTCCATTTTTCCTTATTCTTTTTAAGATTAATTGTTGATTAAATAACTTGCATTTGCTTTAACTTGTATGTAATGGTCAGTGGGTCAGAGAAGTGCCCAGTGCAGAGAGAGTACCCCGGAGTGGGGACACCCTAGCCCCCTGTCCTAGGTGACCACAGCAGGGTTGGGGGCCCAGCCTTGTTGGGGTTACAAGGACTCTGCCAGACAGGAGAGTGGAAGGGGAGTCCTCAAGGGCAGGGAGGCCACTGGGTAAAGGAAGTGGGAGCGAGGACTCAGATCCTTTTGCTAGCCCACTTCACCGGGGTAGTGCAGAAGCCAGGAAAGTTCCCCACAATAGTGGGACTATTCCCCCGCTTACACGTATACCTACAATCATGCTAGGTCAGAATCTGGTGATGCAAAAGGGAGTTAGAGCTGTCCTAAACAGCCAGCATAGGGTGCACTCTGGGGCCATGCTGGGGGTGGCAGGAGCGTGGCCAGGGCATGCTTTTCCACAGCAATCCTTGGCTAGCATAACAGCTAATGAGACTGCTATAACTTCAGCTGGTCTCCAGATAGTCTCAGATTTTGCCGGGGGGGGGGGGGGGTGGAAGTGGAGGGGCGGGGGTAAGGCAGGCAAGGAGAAGGAAAAAAAGAACAGAAAGGGGGCAGAAAGCCACCCACCCTCATTCTCTCCCACCAGATCACTGAGTAGAGTTCTGGATTGAGGATAATCTGCTTTTTCTTCTGTTCTCTCTTCTGCTCTTCGTTCTTTTCTAACATCTTGCAAAAAAGCACTAGCATGGCTTGAAAAGGTTTCAGAAGGTCTGTATCCTGCTTTGCCTACCACAGAAGTCCACCCCTGTTTCACATGCAAATCCTCTTATTACCAAACCCCTTCCACTTCCAAGTCTCCTTTCCAGCAACAGCTTTCTCAGCTCCAGGAGAGCCCTCTGCCATATACATTGGTCAAACTGGACAGTCTCTACGTAAAAGAATAAATGGACACAAATCAGATGTCAAGAATTATAACATTCATAAACCAGTCGGAGAACACTTCAATCTCTCTGGTCACGCAATCACGGACATGAAGGTCGCTATCTTAAAACAAAAAAACTTCAAATCCAGACTCCAGCGAGAAACTGCTGAATTGGAATTCATTTGCAAATTGGATACTATTAATTTAGGCTTAAATAGAGACTGGGAGTGGCTAAGTCATTATGCAAGGTAGCCTGTTTCCTCTTGTTTTTTCCTCCCCCCCCCCCCAGATGTTCTGGTTTAACTTGGATTTAAACTTGAAGAGTGGTCAGTTTGGATGAGCTATTACCAGCAGGAGAGTGAGTTTGTGTGTGTATGGGGGTGGGGGGGGATGTGAGAAAACCTGGATTTGTGCAGGAAATAGCCCAACTTGATTGTCATGCACATTGTGTAAAGAGTTGTCACTTTGGATGGGCTATCACCAGCAAGAGAGTGAATTTGTGTGGGGGGGTGGAGGGTGAGAAAACCTGGATTTGTGCTGGAAATGGCCCACCTGATGATCACTTTAGATAAGCTATTACCAGCAGGACAGTGGG
Source organism: Lepidochelys kempii (assembly GCF_965140285.1). Classification (NCBI taxonomy): domain Eukaryota; kingdom Metazoa; phylum Chordata; order Testudines; family Cheloniidae; genus Lepidochelys; species Lepidochelys kempii. Next base: position 66,803,765 of record NC_136382.1, read on the forward strand.
GTGGGAGGAGGTATTGTTTCATATTCTCTGTGTATATATAAAGCCTGCTGCAGTTTCCACGATATGCATCTGAGGAAGTGAGCTGTAGCTCACGAAAGCTTATGCTCTAATAAATTGGTTAGTCTCTAAGGTGCCACAAGTACTCCTTTTCTTTTTGCGAATACAGACTAACATGGCTGTTACTCTGAAACCTGTCATTTAGCAGTATGTTATTGTGTGTGTGTTTGTATTCAATTTATTATATCTATATATTCTTCATATATTTAATGTTATTGTGGGTGGGTAGAATCAAGTTCCATGTGTTCTGGTTTTAATAAAATCCCTGTTTTTTTGGGGTGGGGGGGGATTGGACAACCAGTTGTATTATCTTTTAAATCTTTTATCACGGTGTAACACCCCCAGCTCTCACCTGCTGAGTAAATTACACCACCACTGGGATGGACCATTATTAAATCCTGGTCAGTGGTCTTGGGACAGGGTGACCCTCAGATGTATTTCAACTTATAACACAGTAACCCTACTCTGAGAAGTCAGTTTACATAGGTCAATGGAAGAATTCTTCCATCAACCTAGCACTGTCCACACCGGGGATTAGATCAGCTTAACTACGTCTCTCAGGGGTGTGGATTTTTCACACTCCTAAGCAACATAGCTGGGTTGACCTAAACTTTTAGTGTAGACCAGGCCTTCATTTCATCAGGTAGCCCCTAGTTACGATTATGTGAAGGGGTAAACAACACTTCCCTATTCACATTCACTTTCATACTTTTATAAACCTCTATCATATCCCCTCTTTAGTCATCTCTTTTCTAAACTGAACAGTCTCAATCTTTTAAATCTCTCATCATTTTTGTTGTCCTTCTCTGTACATTTTCCAATTCTAATATATCTTTTTTGAGATGGGGTCACAAGAATTGCATATTGTATAGAAGGTGTGGGTGTAGCATAGATTTATATAGCAGCATTATGATATTTTCTGTTTTATTATCTAGCCCTTTCCTAGCATTGTTTGCTCTTTTGACAGCTGCCGCACATTGAGCGGATGTTTTCAGAGACTGTCCATAATGGATTCCAACATTTTTCTCTTGAGTGGTAACAGCTAATTTAGACCCCATCATTTTATATGTATAGTTGGGATTATGTTTTCCAATGTGCATTATTTTGCATTTGTCAACACAGTTTCACCTGCCATTTTTTCACCCAGTCACTCAGTTTATTGAGATCTCTTTGAAGCTCTTCGGTCAGCTGTGAACTTAACTATCTCAAGTAATTTTGTGTAGTCTGCAAATTTTGACACTTCAGTGTTCACCCTTTTCCAAGATAGTTTATGAATATGTTGAACAGCACAGGTCCCAGTACAGATCCTTGGGGGACCCTGCTATTTACCTCTCTCCACTGTGAAAACTGACCATTTATTCCTACCCTTTGTCTCCTATCTGTTCACCAGTTGCTAATCTACAAGAGGACCTTGCCTCTTATCCCATAACTGATTACTTTGTTTAAGAGCCTTTGGTGTAGGACCTTGTCAAACGCTTTCGAGAAGTCCAAGTACACTATATTAACTGGATTACCCTTGTCCATATTCTTTGACTCCCTCAAAGAATTCTGATAGATTGATGGGGCATGATGTTATCCAAGTGACACACAAATATATTGAGAGTATTTATTTCCTGGGTCCTACCATATCAGATCCTACCACTTTTCCTTAGACACACAGTTATAGGACAAAGGCATCCCAATTACAAAGAACTCTGGAAACAAAAATAGACAGTATATCATTACAATGCAGTACATAGGAACACCAAAGCTACTGCAGGCTTCCAGCAATACCAGACTACTTTTCCCCCATCCCGGAGAAGAGGTTATAATTCACTATACTAATTTTTTTAAAAAATGGCTTTCCCCTTAAAAGAATACTTACCAAGAATATATTCCATCACTTTAAGAGAGTTATTTCCTTTTTGAGGTGCTCATCAAACTTATTAAACTGTAAAGCTGATAAGATAAGTGATTAGTTTTGCATTCCTGTCAATACTTCATATGAGTGTGGATAAAGAGTTCCTCCAAAGGCTTGGGTTTGCCCCTTATTCTCTCTTTCCCCAGTCTTGCTTGCCTGGGTCTCCTATATCTTGGTGTACCTTCTGGAGTGACTGGACCATAACAATGGCCTATGATCTCCTGTAATCCTATCTTTCCTCCTGCTCTTTGAAAATAGGAATGGAGGAGTGAACAAACAAAGCCAGAAGGGTTACTTGAAAGAAGAAACTTCTCCCCTGCGGTGAGGGAGAATTGACATGTCTGTGATGAGGCCTTTCAATGTACCAGTGTCACAGGAGCTCTAGCCAGAGTTCTACCATGCTCAGCTCCTCATGTAGGAAAAGGCAAATATGTTTTTAAACACACAATGTATCCAAAATTCATCCTTGATCAAATCTCTCTGTTCTCTTTTCTTCTCCCTACCCTTGTGATCAGTTTAGTGAATCTTAAGAGTTACAGATGTAGCTTAACAAAAATATGGCCCATTAGTTGCACAGACTGCTTTGAAGATACAGACCAACTTTAAATTCCACAATCCTGAGGATTCTTGTTGCCTTGAAATCTGATTTCAAAGCTCAACACCACTGAAATGTCTTGTTGAGAGTGATGACAGCCGGCAATGAAGTGTACACTGTATTGTCACCACTTGTGATTGGTGGCAAAGTGTGTACTTTGTCTACCACATACTGACTCCCTCGCTGTAGGCTCCCTGAAATAATGCAAACAATAACTGCTGGTTAATTTCAGGCAGCTGAGTACAGTGATGAAGTATAGCATAAATTCAAACCATAAGAGTTAAGTGGAAAGACACTATTTTAACATAGGTGTCAAGGTCTATAGAGAATCTTTATAGTTTTTTGATCTTTAGGGAAGAGCAGAGATGAATTTGTTTTTAAATAGATTAAGAAAAACAGAAAGGTGGGTTTTTTTAAATATCAAGACTCTTTTGATATATTTTCCCGGCTGTAACTTTAGCTACCAAGAGGCTTTCATGGGTGAAGATATAACTAGAATATTTCTTATCACCTTACAGTTCTTCAGTATAATACATTGCAGAAGAACAAATTGATAACAGTTCTTTCCTACTGTATAATGTGCTTAATATTAGCAATTCACATCCACTAAATACTTGGCATTGTCTGCAGACACAGGCCTTGTCTTGATGAGCACTCAGTCTCAGACAACATATATATAAAATGTGGGGGAGAATGAGAATCAAAACTATATGCAATTTATCTATATATTTACATATTAGGCGAAATTCTGTCCCTACTGAGTTCACTGGGAGTTTTTTTCCATTGACTTTGATAAGGACAGGATTTCATCCATTATTTACATTGCTTTTTAGTATCTATCAGTTCTATCTGACTTCCTTTCAACCTAGCCATTATTAGCTGGCCAATTCCTTATAGGCTTGTGGAAAATGTAGCTCTTGATGAAGGGCTTCAGGGGAGCGAGGGTTGTGGCCTTATGAACCAATTCAAGGAGGAAGATCAAGAGTGTTGTGGAGGAAGGAGCGAAGACTGTTGTGGAAAAAGCAGACAAATGGCCAGTCAAGGCTAGCATTGTTGCCAGGAGGTGATGAGAGACCATTATAGATAGCAGAAAACTGCACAACAAGCCCTGCTGTCTTGTTGATGATACAGCTTTGAAAACATATTAGTAATCAAGGTTACAGATTTTTAAATACATAGCTCAGTAATAGCTCTGTCCTAAATGAGGATGACCGTTCAAGGTGGAGATCAAAATGTCTTGTTCTTTCAATAACTCCTAGGTCTGGCAACTATATTCTTCTGCTTTGGAGATTTACAATACCTCTTCCATGCTAATTTCATTCCTAACCATTCTAACAGTATGGTCCGTACAAAGAAAACACATGTTCCTTAGCCTTTGTAAAATATATAGTGAGGTGGGTGTCAGGAGAGCATTTTAAGATAAGACATTTCTGCTTTTAAAAATCCCCAGAAGTCAGTCAGTGTTCCTTTGCTTTAAAAATGCAACACTACTATTTATGATTAATGAATCAGAAGCACCCAAGGCAATTTACAGGAGGCAAAGTCCCTGCTCTGAGAAGTTTGCACTCTTTATAGACAAGGAGCAAGTGCAACATGTGGAGGATAAGCAAGTGGCGACCTTTAGCATGTATTTTAATGTACCATTTTTTGCTCTTTTGCGTATGCTAGCAGAGTTAGAGGGGACTGCCGTTATAGCCCTTATGAAATGTGTGTTGTAAAGAGATTCTTTACAAGGAGGATGGAGGCATGGCAGAACAGGCCAAGGAAGAAATTCAAGGTGCAAGGGGACATATGGAAGAATTATTTCAATACAATTAAAAATGTCAACAAGGTCACATCATTCTGAGAATGTTAGTGCAGTCAAACTTGGGAGACTCCCATCATTTGGTTTGGACCAGTGGAATGTGACTTATCATAGCTTGACTCAAGGCGGTCAATTTTTTTTTGTAGCAATAATTTTCTTTAGTTGGTATTAGAGATGTTATTTTCAGAGGAAATGAACAAAGCCAAACAGTGAGAAGTTCTGTTTGCTACTCATTTAAAGGGCAGGTAACCTGCCTCTAAACATGCAGCTCTCTGCTTTCGCATTTTGTGTTTCATAATTTGATGATCTTCTGAAAATGAATCTTAAATTCATTGATATCATCACACACTATAGCGCATTCCTTCTACTGCACAGGGCTTAACAAACATGGCTGATTAAAGCGTCAATCTGACAAGCCTGTGCACGTGCTTAACTTTACACACAGAAAAAGGAGCCCCATTGACTTCAAAGGCATTTACATGTGTAAATTAAGCACATGTTCCAGCATTTGCAAATTATGGCCTTAAGCCCCTGTGAAGTATTTTGGAGAGAAGAAAACGGAAGCAAAGCACATAAGCAGAATTGCTAACCCCAAATGTTAAATAATGAGTTGTGCCTCTGCAAATCTTGAGATTAAAAACAAAACAACTTGTGATTTTTAAGCCAAAATTGGGTTCCAAATTTGCCTTCTACTTTGAGCCTTCAGGGTATGCTTGGGTCACTTTTCTAGGTTTTCTCTGGAACCATAAAAGCTATTAATTTATTTGTTTAAATGAAAGCTGAGATTCTCACATCATCACTCTGTTTCCAAGAGCTGGGGTTTTAAGTAAAATGCCAAATATTGTGAGTGCTGGCAACACTGCACAAGCAACTTGCCTAACATCACATAGGATGTCTGTGGGCAGAGCTGGGAATAGAATCCAGGTTGTGCTTTTATCCCCAAACCAGCTTTCTTCTCAGAACAAAACGGACATTTTCTCTAAAGAAGTCTGCTTATTTTTGCTGTTCCTTGCAACCCTGTCCTGCTTCATATTTTCTTCTCTCTCTCTCTCTCTCTCTCTCTCTCTCTCCAGTAAGTGCTGCAAATCTAGAAGGGAAAACAGCGTTGGTATGCCAGGTACTGTAAAAAATGAAGCAGCTTTCTTAAATCCTAATCTCCAAGTGATAATTAAGGTCATTTCAAGGTTTACTAAGAGAATTACTCTTTGGAAATATTTTAAATAGCTGGCTGTCCACAACTTTTGCTTCTCCTCAAATAACAGGGATATTTTATCATTTGTATGCCTGTTGCAGCTGCTACTGGAAGCAATAATCCTGAATCATTCTTTTCCACTGTCCATGGATCAATAGGCAATAAATAAGGCTAAAATGGGTCCTCACATTTTGCCACGACAATCTGAAGGTAAAGGATATACTCTTATTTAATTATCTGAACTCACGGCAGTGAGACGGTATTGAAAAACTCATCACGATTCAACAGCAACTAATTGCTATTTTACAACATTAGCCTACTTCATTTCCGAAATAAATACATTTGTGATTTCTTTTCAAGACAAAACAGGATACAATTAAGTACCTCAAAGTGGAAAATCAGGGGCATTATATACATTATTTATTTTGAATTTTAAAGATTTCCTCTTTGCCTCCCTATCCAATCAAGACTCCGAACACTCTTCTTTTCTCCCTTTTGCCTTGATAGGTAGCTCTGAGGAGCAGTGGGGACAGATCCCTGGCTCCACTTTGCCTCTTGTCCATTGGCACTGCTCAGGAAAGTGTGAAGACTGCAACTGTGACCTGTGCCTTCATATAGAGGCACAATAGGAGGAGGAGGAAGGCTCCTTAAATGTCTCATCTCATGCACAAAAGGACCAAGCTATAATCTGGCCCTTCAGAAGCAGAGATCCTATTTTCAATGAGTCATTTGCTTGCAAGTGTACTTGTAAGCAGAGACCAATGAAGGATCTACAGATGCAAGCAGAATTGTCTGTTTATTCTTCTCAGTAACTAGGTCTTCCAGAATCAAATGGTATTTGAGTCACACATAATGACCACTTTCAACCAGCTGCATTTCTTTGAAATTAATAGGTTAGAGTGTTAACAAACAGGTGTTAAATAACTTTTAAACAGCAAATGTGAATTATTTTAGCAACACAGTCTTTGGGCCCAATCCTGAACCCCTTGCTTGAGTAGTTCCATTGACCTCAACTGGCCTATTTTTTGTTTTTGAGGGCTGCAGAATCAGGCCCTAGACATGCAGCTAAGGCTATGTCTACTCTAGAACTTCTACAGCAGCACAGACATTTACTACAGCGACAGAAGGGTCATCAGTGTAGTAAATCCTCCTCTCCCAGAGACGGTAGCTAGGTTGATGGAAGAATTCTTCTGTTGACATAGTGGGGTCTTTTCACAGCCCTGAACCATTTAAGCTGACTTAACTTTGTAGCGTAGACCAGTCATAGACTATCAGGGTTGGAAGGGACCTCAGGAGGTCATCTAGTCCAACCCCCTGCTCAAAGCAGGACCAACCCCCAATTTTTGCCCCAGATCCGTAAATGCCCCCCTACCCCCAAGGATTGAACTCACAATCCTGGGTTTAGCAGGCCAATGCTCAAACCACTGAGCTATCCCTCCCCCAATCCTTAGTATCGTGAGGGTTTTTAAGTGTTTGTTTACTTTCAAAGTTCTATCAGTATATTTTACCATTTGTGTTTGGAGTTCTCTACATTTTTTACATTGCTGGAGCTTTTAGTATTCAACCACTAGACACCTGGGATATTCAGCATTTTAAGCACAATGGATCCAGCCTGCAAACACAAACACACAAAAAAGCAGACACACTTAAGTCAATGGGATTGCTCTTCTATGTCAAGCTACTCATATGCTTAAGCAGTTGGAGGATTGGGCTCTTGATGGGAACAGTTTAATGACAGCCTGGACAATTACCCTGTTATGCTGAATAAACTGGGGGAAAATAAGCCCTCATGTCTGACTCATGTATTTAACTGTTGTTGTTGCTGGAGAGGTCTGAAAGGGAGAGAGGTTATGTCAATTGTGCTTTAAAACAGAGTGACTACATTGTGAACATTTCAAAAAAATATTTTTCTTCAGCAAGACTTTAGCTTTACAGTCTTTGGAAGGAGTGACTCAGAGGAGCACTTGCTTCTCTCCACTCCCTAATTAGCAGATTTTAGTGTTCTATCACAAAATATAAATCTCAGAATGGGAGGAAAAATATACTAGAATTTCTGGGAATAACAGAATGATTATTCCCCACCCTACATATACCCTTTTAAAATTTAACCAAATAAGCCCATATCAAATTTCATTAAATAATCATTGTAGAAAAATTATGCAAAGACTATGGACTCTGCATACCTCTCTTATGGGCAACATTAGTTAACTGTCTAATTTACAATTCTAATTATTGTTTAAAAATACAACAATTACCAGTCTCTGTTCCTTACAGGCTATCAGAAAAGAGCACACGGCTTATTATGGGAATGGGTGTGTGTGTGTGTGGGGGGGGGGGAAATAAAAGCAATGAGCCAAATTCAGCAGTGATGTATGTAAATTACACCTTGGGTGTAAGTGGCAAAGTAGTTTAACTTGGCATGATATGGGATTCAGTTCATCTGTGAAATTGACAAATTTGGTCCTATCTGGGATTCTGTCTTGCCCAGTTTTTTGTTTTTTTTTTTTGTTTAAATTGACCCCATTTGTACAAATCCTCCAAGAACAGTGCAGATTAGGCACATCTTTTTATACATAAAAGACTTGTTACTAAAGTCTCTTGGCACTTTATCTGATAGAAGAATGGTAGTGTCAATTAGCCCACTTGCACTTCATCTCTTCACTTACAGAAGTAGTATTCTTGTTATTTGGTTAGATTGGGCATCATCAGATTAAAAGATTAATCTGTCCCCATTCTAAATTTACAGATTCGTCCTCACACATCGTACCACAGATCTGTTCTATGAGGGAGGAAATCTTTATTTTGTTCAGTGTTCAAGTATGGTGTATAACCGAGTGTAATAGAGAAGAGGTTGGTGTTCTAATTTGCCTATGTTTTAATAAAGTCACCTGTCAAGTACCCCAGTGTTTTCCACAAAAATATTCATTTCTGTATAGTCCATTTGTACTGTATGTTTAAGGTCAACAGACTAGAAGATTAGCAAAACTTTGACAGTCTCAGTTATGAAGTAGACTGGAAATGCATAAACTTTAATGTATGGATGTTTACAAAAACAGTCTGGTGATCTTACTGATTATTTCTGATTATATATCAAGCTAAACAAAAACTGTAGAACCAGTGAGCTTCTAAAATTGTTTCTAATATTTACTATTAAAAGGAACAGAAACGATAGTTACCACAAACTAGTATTATACTCACATGCCAGTTAAGAGATGGGTTGGGGAGGAGGAAAACTTTCAGCAAAGTGCTCAAACATTGTGCATTTTGTCTGAAAACACTGTGGTATCTGCCAGAGGATAAGCTGCAGTTTTACTCAGTAAATGATAAATGCTCAGTGGTGGACGGCATAAACATTTTTGAAGCTGCTTTTCTGTCATTAAGGTTTTTATAACGATGTTATATTAAATTTTTTGAGACAGCTGAAACATTTTCACAAATCTGGAGAGATTTTGCAGATGATTGGTAGGAATTCTGTTTGGCCGCGTCTGGCTCTATGAACCTTTTCATTTTCAACTGTAACAGCTCCTTATATATAACTACATGTAATGGACTTGATTCCTCACTCTGCTTTTACACCAGTGTAACTCCACTGAAATCAATGCTTTTCATACTGGCTTAAAACTAGTGTAAAAGAGTAGATAATTGGTATATTTTATTATATAAAAATGGTCTGATTCTCCAATCTAATACACACATGCCACACTGTGCTCAGTGAAGTTAGTCAAGAGTTCACTTCTCCTTAGTACACACTGTCATTGTTCAAAATAAAGCTGGCTGGAAATTTTCTGTTGGAACAGTTTTCTGTTGGAAAAGGCTGGTCTGACAAAACTGAAATGTTTCACGGGAGTGTATCAAACTTTGATGGGAAATTATCAAAACATTTCTCTTTCATACAGTTGAAATGTTTTGTTTTGACTTTATCATTTCAACTGTTATGTTATAATATATAACAGTCGACTCATTAGAATACCGTAGACTAGTGCATTCTAATAATAAGGCTCAATCCTACAATGAGCTCAGCATGGAGCAATGGTGCTCCATGCAGGTGCTCAAGAGAGTCTGAATGGGGTGCTCCTTGCTTCCATTGCCATTTAATATGGTTATAGAACCACTGGCAGTTTTAGTAAGACAAGAGAATGACACTGATGGCATCAAGGTTCAGAAGTAGAGCTGGGCAAAAATTTTCAACCAAAACTTCCCCACTCCCTTGCCCTCCATCAAAACTTCCAGATTCAATGACAAATGTTTCACAAATTCATGTCAATTTTGTCAAAGTGCTGCAGCGGAAAAAAAATTCCAAAAAATGTTTTGTTTCTACATTTCAAACAAAACAAATATTTCAATTTGAAACATTTGGTTTCAAAATTTCCTTGTATTTTATTAAAATATCAACAGTTACAAAAAAGCTCAATGTAAATGAAAAATTTTGTTTCAAGTCAAACAAAATGTTTCATTTTGCCCAAAATGAAATTTTAGATTTTTTTTGAATTGCCAGTAAAGGTAAAAATCCCGTATTCACTTAGTTCTATTAACAGGATATATCAAAAAGTTTAGCTTTATGTTGATGACCTTCTAGTCTGTTACCACTCTAGTAAAAATCAATATTTACTCTGCCACACCATACAAAAGTTCATCTGTCTTTCGGGTTTAAAATTAGCATCACTAAACCAGAAGCTCTCTCTTGTGGAAATTCTATTTCTTCTGTAGGAATTGATTCCCCATTTTGATTGCTGGGGGAACCATGAGATATTTAACCAACCACAAAATGTTTGAATTAAATATAAAACTTTATTGTATATGGAAATATGGAGAAATTTCCCATTATCCTTATGGGGTCGATGAATGGTGATAAAAATGAGTGTTTAAATAACTTCTAGTGTACCTAACCCAGGAGTTTCCATATGATCTGCTGTCTGATTCAGGGACCAACTGACTAGTAAATTTTTTAGGGCAACAAAGGGAGAGCAACCAAATTTACTGGAGTTATCTGAAGATGTAAATATAATAGTATCTGAAATGGCATGGTTTTGTGCTGTGAGGGATAGTTATAAAAATGATCAGTGCAAATGAACGGAGAGAAATACAAATTTTCCTTTACACAAGTTGTCTCTCTCTCTCTCCTCCCTGCTCATCACCTCGAAAGTTACATTACATAAAAATTAGACACAGAACAGCTGGGTGAAATGTAAAATGCATCCCTTGTACAGGACATATATTACATGACAGATATTACTGTTTTCTATTATGCATATGCTTAAACATTTAGGTGTATTTACAGGCACTCATTTGAGTAAAGTTCATAAGTTAGCATGTCTGTTTATGCTACTAAGAGCAAAAAAGATCATGCATACAGTAGACAACAGACTGTTTAAAATCATATTTACTCATGGAGCAAGTTACATTTTATCTGAGAAAGGTAATGGAAACACTTGAAGAAAATTGGGCTCCAACAATGGACTATTGAGATCTATATGGATGGACATGCTCTTCCACTGACCAGAGTGTAAAGACTGTAATATTCAAGGAAAGGAATCTGTAGTTCAAGTGTATGCACCTATGTGGTTTTTAAATGATGTCATAAATATCAATATAATAAATAATAGTGGTTGAACAACACTCAGTTAATAGTATCTTTGAGAAATGGCCATTAAGTGACTCTCACACTTCAGTTACCAGTTAACCCCCCCCCCCCCCCCCAGATGCCCTAATGTGTAGTGCATGAGTAAAGAACCCAAAAAGGAAGGACAGTAAAGAATGTAAATAGTACATTAAATGTAGGTGCAGAAGATTTTTTGCCTGGTTAGAGACTTACTTTAAAAATACCCAAAAAAACCTCATTTTAATTTTTTTAGTACTGTTTCCGTATTCTGAGTGACCGTTTTAAACTATATGTGTAAGACTTCTCTCTGCAAACTTTAGTAAGTTTACAAGCATATAACAAAAACACACTTCCCCCACTCTCTACCATGTCTGCCTCAAGCTTCAAACAAATTAAGATGAAGGATTCTTGCTTTTTCCTACAGTAGACTTTAAGACTGCCATTAGATTTTGTGTCCTACTTAGGAGATTAATATATTGTGAGACTGCATATGGGTTGCCACTTTAAAAAAGAAGTTTTGTAAGTTATTCTGCTGTTTGTTTTGGTGGAATGTCTTTTCTAACTCAGCACCACCAGAAAGATTGCTGTTATCAGTGCTCAAATACCAGTCACTCCCTTATGAAGCAAGAAAAGATACACCGTGCAGTCCCAGGGACTAAGGAAACTTTGGCATTTCATCAGTTTCAGTGCTAGAATTTCACTGTCAAGCTCACTATCTGCTGGGCCCTCATAGATAAACAGTAGATAGGAGCTCACAACACATTCCTTTCATGTTCACTAATTTCAGAAAGAGACTCTGCAGTCTAACACCAGCACATCCCTTGAAGTCCTATCTCTCTGCCTGTATCTTTGGCAGCCATGTAGTAATTAGTAAAACAGAGCAAAGATATTTTACACCTCTCTGTCCACTCAGCTGTGCCGTTCTGAACAAATGCTGCAGATTTTAGCTGGGAATGGCATCTCACACCGTGCTTGGATTATAAATCCCTATTTACATCTGAAATTCTTTTAAATTAGTTAAAACAAACTATAACTTCAAACGATAGGGGCTCTCATCTATGATAATTTATAGTTTTAGGAACTAAGCACATTTATCACCTCTGGATTTAATGGAAGTTTAAAACAACATATTAAAATGAAATTAAGATAAATAGAATCAAGTTACAATTGCCCTCTCTTGATGGATTAAGTAACATACTGAGAGAGAACGCGGTTCCTCTAAGCATGGGGATTTTTGTCTTTACATAATGTCTACCTTTTCCTTTTGGTAACCTTAGGGTTACTCTTTCTGGGCCAGATTCTGACAGCCTTACTCAAACCGACAGACGTGTCTTCAGCTGAACAACCTGTGCAATAAGGTACTGTTCAACACGAGGAAGGATTTCACAACCTAGTCCTCAATATCCCTTGATCTTCAAAGGAGTTACTCATACAGGAATGGCTATAAGGAATTATAGGTAATATTCACAAAATTTAATAGAAATGTGGGTAATATTACAGGGATGAAAAGGAGGGTATTGTACTAGGAGAAAGACCAGGAGGATAGATATTAAAGTAGTCCTACCCTAATTTAAGTAACACTATCAGAACTCAATTCAGCTCTGGTGTAAGCAGGTACCATCAAAATGAGAGATGAGAGTTTTACTTGTTTATACTGGGATCAGTTTTGGTCACTACAAAATACCAGAGAGATGTCAGTGACATTTGATTTGCACAGCTGCTGAATGCCAAGTTAGCACAAGTTACACTACAGTGCTACTTACGTCCGATGACTTACATCACCACTATGTCCTGAAACACAGTCCTTTATTTGTGAAGTGAGAGAGATAAGGGGATCATAGAGCTGTCCCTTTTAGGTCACCCAAGAAAGAATTCTTCTGGCAAGACTCCAATTTCAAGTGCTAGTCACACCTCTGACTTCTCTGTGTAACAGGCTGCATGAATCTATATGCTTCCCTTTTACTTAATGCAGCAGTTCTTCAACTTCATTGCACCGTGGACCCCCCACACACACCCCCCGACAACAAAAATTACTACATAATCCCGGTGCCCTCTGTTACTCTAGAATAGTTAATATGTTACAGTCTTGTAATGCATTTTTATTTATCTAGAAAAAGTAGCTGCTAAATATTTAAATTCACAATACAATCACAAAACAATCTTTATATCCAGCAGTACAAAATAAAAATAAATATTTACCTAATGCAAGGGGTCAGCTTGTATTGAGGAACACAAATCCTTGAAGTGGGGCCCTGCGTGGCTGAGGTAAAGATGGAGATCATCTTAAACAGCGAGACAGGCCCTCTATTTGTTTTTCAGTAAAGTCAGTGCTAAAATGCTAGCTTCACACAGGTAGGTGAATGAAACTGTCATGAGTGCTTTCAATTCTGTAGATGACAGGTCTGGATAGTCTTCTTGCACAGAAATCCAGAAGTTAGCAAGAGGTTGTTCAGAAAAAATTCAGCATCAATGTCTCATCACAGGAAAGGTCCATTAATGTTTCTTTCACGGTAAGTGACATAACAGCACTTGCGGTCACTTCTGCATTAAAGGGATTTCTAATCCACACCTCTGTTTCTGATCCTTTTCAGGGAAATAGTCCTGAAACTGCAGTTCAGAGCTTTCCAGGTGGCTGATGCTAATGGGTTGCAAGTCATGATTTGGGCAAGGCATTTTCATCCAAAAAGTCATTCAGTAAAACAAACAAACAAAAAGTTTCATAACTGCCACTGTTCACACGACCATACCACAAGGAAAGTTTCTTGATCCAACTTTCAATTTTGTCAGTGAGACAAAAGATGGAAGTGTCTCACCCTTGAAGTGAGGTATTTAACAAATGTAGGCATCCAAAAATGTCCACAAGGTAATCTAGCAAAACAAGCCACTTGGAATCTGCAAACTTTTCAGCCAGCGGGGAATCTTTGTATGAAAGAAAAATTCTCACTTCCTCCCTTAGCCCAAACAAACAATTGAGAACCTTTCCCCAAGACAGCCGCCAAACTTCTGTATGGTAAAATAACTGATGGTGCTCAGTTCCCATATCATCGCACAAAACTCCAAACAGACGTACACTTTTTTGATCTGCTCTTGATGAAGTTGACTGTGCAAACAGCTTCATCGAGAACTTGTTTCGGAATAGGTGGTATTTTTTTGCCACCAGCGCTTGCCTGTGTATAATACAGTGAGTCCAAACTGCTTGTGGTGCAACAGCACTCAGGTGACTAGCCCATTGTTTTTTCTAGTCATTGCACAGGCACCAATTCGTACACAGCACTGTCATTCCAAGCCAGAATCAGAGACAAAAGCATCCCCCTGTAGCACGTGGTGGTAATGGCCAGCAGAACATACATTCCTCTTGGAATTTTTCATCGTTCTCAGATGTTACATTATAGCAGCATCTGAGGAGCCCCCAACACATCTGTCATTTCATCAAGTGGAATGGAAAAAAAGGACTTTGCCTGAGGTTGGCGATCACTTGTTCAGTCCCGTCATTTGCCATACTCTCGATACTCCTGGCAATAGTGTCATTAGACCCGGGAATTGAATCAAATGGAGTTGCTGCACCTTGCCCCAACATTATCAAAACCATTTCCTTGGCACATGGCAGAAAAAATTTCTCCAATCATGTGCGGTTTACCAGTTTTAGCTATCCAGTATGTCACAGCAAAAGATGCCTCAAGGGCTCTCTCATTTGTTGTAGTTTCCATTTTCAGTATTGTTCTCTGGCCCAGTCGTTCTCTCAACTTTTGCTGGAAAAAAAAAATCGAGAGGTTTTGTTTGAAGAGAACTGCCATGTCTGCAAGTGCCGCAACATTTTAGACAATTTTAAGTTTTCCTTTGCCAACACTTCAACGCACGCCCCGCGTTGTGGCCATGGGTCCTCCTCAAAATCAGTCTATGCAAATCCATACTCCACATTGTGGTTTCTTGGTATTTTACTGCTGTTTGGATCCTCGTTGTCAGCCCTTCTTTTGCTGCAGGTGACAGTCAACTCCTCTTCATTACCCCTCTTTCCTCCGCTTTTCTTCCAAAAACGGTCCATTGCAAAAATTATTTCTACAGCAACTTTTCAGACTGGCTTCAAGCACAACACACGCTGAGTTGGTTGCTAGGTAACCATTTCAGACCGTTCCGACAGGCGCCTGCCTGAGTAGAGGAAGTGAAACACACGGCCGGCCGGCCTTAAGGGGTGGGAAGCAGGGCAATTGCCCAGAGCCCCATGCCAGGGTCCCCACAACGCTAAGTTTCTCAGGCTTTTGCTTCAGCCCTGCCATGGCAGGTCTCAGGCTTGGGCTTTCTGCTCTGGGCCCCAGCGAGTCTAACACCAGCCCTAGCAACCCCATTAAAAACAAACTCACAACGCACTTTGTTGCTGCGACCCACAGTTTGAGAACTTCTGATTTAATACAATGCGAGTGTGATGATCCTTGCTGGTGTGAATGAGAGACAGATGAAGCACTGTGGCAGCTTGAGTCTCATTCAAATTCCACTGTCTAGTGCTTTCTAAAAAATCCCTGACAAGTAAATATAAACACATGCTCCGTAAAGAATACAGATCAGCTCACTCCAACAAGTAGATAATTCTTTTAACAAATTCTAATGATTTTAAAACATGCAATGGATTATTCTGTCTACAGTGTTTTAAATGAAGTCACATCCTCGATTGAGATGAATTCCTTTTTCTAAGATATATTCGAGCAGGTGATTATGTATATGGAATATCTGTAGAAAAACTGACTAAATGCTATGCAGCGAAACTAGTCAATAGTCACACAGTCAGGCTTCACTGAACTATCTAGAAGCTTAACTCTTTCCCTCATAAATGTTTAGGTTGACTAAGACAATGCATAATCAGTTGTGAAGATGCTTATCCATATCTTCTCACCATCAATCTACTATCCCTTTTAAAGCTGAGATTACAAACCTGAAACAATATATCTACTAATATAGGTCACAGACGGTACTTTTTTCTAGTCTATGATAAGCCATTCCCAATCTGCTCTCAGAAGCTGGGATTCCTTGAACTGCCCTGCTTTTACATGTGAGAGAGGAGTTTGCCCAAGGGAAAGGATCAAGTATTTCCCTGAAGGGTCAGAATTTTTTATTCAGTGTAGATAAAACAATTCTAATAAAAACACTGTTAGTGATCCAGTAGGATGGATACAACATGTTTTCTATTTCTAGTTACAGGCTGTGATGGGATGTACAAGCTGTTTGTGACACATGACGGCAATCTCCTCGTGTCAGAAGAAATACCTCACCACCAAAACCCACTTCGTGGTTTACCCCGTCTGTAAAAATGAGGTTAATGATACCGACCTCCTTTGTAAATCACTCTGAGATCTAATAAGCAAGGGTATAGGCTTCTTGAAGTGG
Organism: Lepidochelys kempii; assembly: GCF_965140285.1. Lineage (NCBI taxonomy): Eukaryota > Metazoa > Chordata > Testudines > Cheloniidae > Lepidochelys > Lepidochelys kempii. The sequence goes on from NC_136382.1 coordinate 66,820,288, forward strand.
TCAAGGAACAAAGGCTGTTTTCTCCCTTCACAGCTTGTCCAGAATTTTAGAAAGTAGACCTGCTTTACATCCAGTCATTTAGAGCAGTACTTCTTCATTACCATATTTTGCACCCTGAAGCCCCCAGTGAAGCCAGGCGGGCAGGTAACAGTCATCAAACCACTGAATTATGCCTGAAAAGTCTGCTACCTTGTCTCTGTACTCATCACCACAGGACCTTAAAAGTTCCATGCCTTTAGAAACAAACCCCACACTTATCCTTAGCATTCCCAGCTCAAGCAAGCACTAAAAATCTCAATGTCCTCAGCTCACAACAATCCTATATAACACCACCACCACACCACAAAGTATTCTAAGATATATTTTATCATTATACCAGGAACAGAGTAATTATTCATAAATTATTGTTAACACAAAGACATCAAACGCTGGCGGAAGCTGTCATTTTGGTTTTCTTTACTGATTACAAAAGTTTCAATTTCAAATAAATATCCATTTCAAGATGGGACAAGTGGTAATATTTACCCTTGTCACATTAAGTTACAGTTGGTTGGTAGCAATACCAATAGGCCAGCATAATACTGCACAAAAAAGCGCAACTGAACAAACCAGTCTTCTATATATATTACTTCCTGTAAAGCTAGAACTGCTACATCTCTTGCTCCCTAATTTTGCAGGTACAAAGATCAATAAGGAACTGTGCTATCTTTACCATAAAAGGAGGGGAAATTGTGTGTTTGTGGTTTTTATGCTTGGTAAACAAACATGCTTACCAAATGAATAGCATACTATGAGTTTTGCATTTTACAGATATTTGGAGAGTTTTTTTCCAGTGGATTTTTGCCAGGATGGTGGAAATCAAAACAACTCTGTCTGCTCTGCAGCAGCACCACAGTTCATATCTCACATGCCTGTATGAAAGGATGTAATTAAAATGAAGTACTAGAAGCAAGCTTGGTCAAGCACATTCCAACTCTTTGGTCACATATTTCATAATGAAATAAATGAACGATTCTCACTGTCACATTAACATGCTTTGGGGATGACTGAACATCTAAGAAGAGTAATAAAGACAATCTATAGTCAGCCTCACCTTTCCTCTTTACAATCATAAAATGGAGAGCTGGGGTGAGGCATCACCATGGAGGAGGTGGATGTCTATGTTAAGCTTGATGCAGCATTAAATCAATCCTTTTAAAGCTAAGCCCCAACAGGCAAAAGGGGAAGCGTTTTACTGCATCAAGCGTGATATGTGAGGTGGCATGAGAAAAGGAGTCTACTCTTTCCTGTTCCCAACAAGGAAATAATCCAACCGGGACTACTCTTACACATCTAAGAGAAAAGTTGGAGATTCTTATACTGAATAATTTAATTAACAACATTGTACTTTCTAGTTTGTTAATGAAAATCATTTCACTTAGGAAGTTATACTCCTTTAAACTCATCTGAGCTATTTAAATGGACCTCTGAGAAATCACAACTTCTATTTTGCTCAAATAATTAGTGGACAACTGTGGAAAGCCTGAGGCTAAAGTTCTGCAGTCTGTCAATATCTGGCACTTGTCTCTTAATGAGAAACCTCACAGACCCTCTGCTGTTATGGCACAAGGAAGGAAATGCTAAAATTGCCAGCAATAATAAGGCACCTTTAGCTCTCTGGTTTATGGAACAGGTCTGTAAAACTACAGATAAGTAACATTAAAATAAATAAAAAATTAAAATCTGATAGGAGATACTCTGATAAAGGCTACCATCCAACCTATGTAAAAATAAACTTTTTTCCATTTCATTAACTGAAATCACAATCTTACAATATCTAACTATGTATGGTCAGTGGTTTGTTTGTTTTGTTTTGAACACCTGGAGAAAAAATAATTGGTTTTAAAACAACTTTAAAGTGTGCTTTTACTTTGAAAAGAGATTGTAAAAATGGAACTTTCTTTTTCCACAGCTCTGACCTGGTGTGTTTTCAGTCACATCAATTGATTTTAGTGATGATAATAAGTTTATACTGATTTTTACCTGTCAGGATGGTATCGCCGTACAACTAAAAGAGAATTTTATTTCTCTTTGTGCATAAAATTGGAACTTAGTAAACAATCAGCTATACCTTTGCAAACTTACTGAGATTACTGCACAAGTGTAACTGAAGGCATCATTCAGTCTGCAGAACCTTGGTTACTGAGGATGATATGTAAGAAGCAGAGAACCAAGGTAGACTTTCAGATCTCAGGCAAAACATGCATCTCTAGCAGTAGACAGGGGGTGGAAAATGAACACACACACACACACACACAACAAAAAAGAAAACTACACCAATTTCTTTTTCCCCATACTGTGCTTGACCTATAAGGAATCATAGCCACAGAACTCCATGATGCCATTTTCACACAGTAACTTTTCAGAATGTCACCATGCTTTCAGGTTGGAAAGCAAGCTCTCAAAAGACAGGAAATGCCAAATGTTAAGGTTTAACACTCAACCTAAACCCACCTTGGGTGCATGTCCAAAATATAGGGCTGAAAGCCTCCCCCCATAATTTAGCAGCTGATTTGGTGCCAGAGATCTGGCTTAATGGACTACCTGACAATTGCATAAGGAAAATTCCCAGTAAGAGTAGAACCTACAAAGTGGCTATATGCAACCCCACTTTTGGCCTGCAGGGAAGGGGGGCATTCTTGGTGGAAAGGGGTAATGAGTAGGGTCTCTCTACATCCTGGTAAGCACTACCTGATAAAATGGTCCTTTGGGGCCATAGGCTGTCAGGTGCAACACACAGCAGCCATATTCCAGGGCAAACCAGTCTATATCTAAGGCCATGTCTACACTACTGGCTAAACTGGCACTGCTGTGATCAGTGCAGCGGTGTCAATTTAGTGGGTCTGATGAAGACATGCTAAATCAATGAAATGTGTATTCCACCTCCCCAAAAAGTGTAAGGGAAGTCAGTGGGAGAGCGTCTCCTGTCGACACAGCACAGTCTAGACACTGCAGTAAGTGCGTCTAGCTACACTGACTTCAGTTATGTTATTCGCATAACTGAAGTAGTGTAACTTAGATTGATTTACCGTGGTAGTGTAGACCAGCCCTAAATGAATTGTTCTGAGAGCCATAACTGAGTTTCCATGCTGGAAATTCAACCATATAACTGGATAATATATTAAAATACTATTAGTAGTAATTGCTTGGAGTTATTTTTAGAGTGCCCATTGCCATTGTAGGTTGGTGCTTATTTGCAAGTGGTGAAACACAAATTGCATAAACCCACTATAAAAGGATGTAAAGTTCTGGGGGACACAGAGAAGCAGAGCTGGTTTTCCTGACTGATGCTGTCAGCTAGACCTTGCACATTCTATTACCTTCAGTTCAGGATATGAAAGGATTTGAGTCTCTTTCTGAGGCAGCGGTGCGGGGGTTGGTGGTCCCAGGAATATCTATGCACGATTGTGTTTAGTTGCTGTTGTTTAATTTAACAATAAAAAAAGAGGATCAACAGAAAAACAAAGTCCCAATATATAAATAAGTGTGAAGAAAAAAATCAGCACACATTGAGCTCTGAACTTGTTTGACTTAGGCTCTGGTAGAAAGCAAAGCCTGGGAAGCAAGTTCACCAGGCGGGGACATTAACTGAGAAAGCCGCTTCATCAGTTGTACATAAGAATGGCCATACTTGATCAGACCAGTGGTCCATGTAGCCCATTATCCTGTCTTTCAACCATGGCCAGTGCCTGATGGAATGGAATGGAAAACAAGGCAATTATTGAGCCATCCATCCCCTGTCATCCAGTCCCAGCTTTGGGCAGTTGGAGGTTTAGGGACATCCAGAGCATGGAGTTGTGTCCCAACCATCTTAACTAATAGCCGTTGATGGACCTATCCTCCACAAACTTATCTAATTCTTTTTTTAACCCAGTTATATTTTTGGCCTTCACAACTATCCCCTGGCAACAAGTTCACACATTTCACAGTCAATCTGTGGAAGAAATACCTCATATTATTTCTTTTAAACCTGCTGCCTATTAATTTCATTGGGTGCGCCCTAGTTTTTGTGTTATGTGAAGGGATAAATAACCCTTTATTATTCTCTCTCTCTCTGATTTGTGATTTTACAGACCTCTATCATACCCCTTGGTAGTTTGTCTCTTTTCTAAAATGAGCAATCCCAGTCTTTTTAATCTTACCTCATATAGAAGTTACTCCATACCCCTAATCATTTTTTTTTTTGTTCTCTATACTTTTTCCAATTCTAGGGTTTTTTTTTTTGTTTTTTCTTGTTTTTTTTTTGAGATGGGGGTTTCAGATGAGTGATTGGAATTGCACTCAGTATTCAAGGTGTGGGTGCACCATGGATTTATATAGTGGCATTATGATATTTTCTGTCTTATTTTCTATCCCTTTCCAATGGTTCCTAACCTTGTTACTTTTTTTGACTGCCACTGCACATTAAGTGGATGTTTTCAGAGAACTATCCATGACAACTCCAGGACTTTTTTTTTTCCAGTGGCAACAGCTAATTTAGACTCCATCATTTAACTGTATAGTTGGAATTATGTTTCCCAATGTGCATTACTTTGCATTTATCAAGATTGAATTTCACCTGCCATTTTGTTGTCCAGTCACCTAGTTTTGTGACGTCCCTTTGTAACTCTTCGCAATCAGCTTTGGACATAACTATCTTGAGTAATTTTGTATAATCTGCAAAGCTTTTCCACCTCACTGTTTACCCCCTTTTCCAGATCATTTATGAATATGTAAAGGTCCCAGTACAGGGGGGACCCCACTATTTACCTCTCTCCATTGTGAAAAGTGATGGTTTAGTCCTACCCTTAATTTCCTATCTTTTAACAACTTACTGGTCCACAAGAGGACCTTCCTCTTATCCCATGACTGCTCAGTTTGCTTGAAAGCCTTTGACAAGGTCTCACACCAAAGGCTTACTGAAAGTCCAAGTACATTATATCCACTGGATCACCCTTGTCCAGATGCTTGTTGACTCCCTCAAAGAAGTCTAATAGATTGGTGAGGCATGATTTCCCTTTACAAAGCCATGTTGACTTTTTCCAACCTGTTGTGTTCATCTGTGATAATTCTGTTCTTTACTGTAGTTTTGACCAATTTGCCTGGCACTGAGGTTAGGCTTACTAGCCTGTAATTACCAGGATAAGCTCTGAATCCTTTTCTTAAAATTGGCATTACATTAGCCATCCTCTGAATATCTGGTACAGAGGCTGATTTAAGTGATAGGTTACATACTGTACAACAGTGAGTAGTTATAGAACCTCATATTTGAGTTCCTTCAGAAATCCTGGGTAAATACCATCTGGACTGGTGACTTATTAAGGTTTAATTTATCAGTTTGTTCGAAAACCTCCTCTAATGACACCTCAATCTGAGACAGTTACTCAGATTTGTCACCTGAAAGGAATGGCTCTCCCTCACATCCTCTACAGTGAAGACTGATGCAAGGAATTCATTTAGCTTCTCTGCAACAGTCTTGTTTTCTATGAGTGCTCCTTTAGCACCTCAGTTGTCTGGTGGCTCCATTGATTGATTGATTGATTGATTGATTGGCTTCCTGCTTCTGATGTACTTAAATTTTTTTTTGATGTTAGTCTTTTATTAGGTGCTCTTCAAATTCTTTTTTGGCCTGCCCTCTGATTAAACTATTACTTTTAACTTGCCGGAGTTTATGCTCCTTTCTATTTTCCTCAGTAGGATTTTACTTCCAATTTTTAAAAGATGCCTTTTTGCCTTTATTCCCTTCTTTCATTCTGTTATTCAACCATGGTGGCTGTCAGACTGTCTGGCGCAGCTCACTTCCATAAGTGCCCCTCAGGGCAGAAATCCCAAACTGGTTGCATGTTCTTGTAACATTCTGTGTCCCTACGTTCACCCTTTTTACAAAACTATAATGGATTTTGTACAAAATATACCTTGTGAGGTATCATTTGAAAATGCAAATTGCTGATCATTAATGTACTGGTAAAATGTGTGTGAGGCATTTATAAAGTTATGAGATTCTCCTGTATAACAACACTGTGACATGTTCCAAGTTTTGAAAAGCAGCCACAAATCAGTTCCTCAAAGACAAAAGCCAAACCAATGCTGTACCCAGGTATCAACAAAATCAAATGGACTATTACCTGCTATGTGGCCGTTTTTCAGCAGGAAAAAGGGTGAGAGTGAGAATTCTACATTTTGGCAAACAAACAGCTGGAGGTTCCCAACCCCACAGACCTTCTGTCTCCTGAACCTCAGCTAGAGATGATTTTCAAAGAAAAAAAGGGGACTATAAGAAAAAGGAATAGATGTCCCAAATGATTCCTCCTTTTCTCTCTCCCCAGGGCATCAACACTACCTGAAGGCAAGGAAGTTAACACTGAATTGTGGGAGGGATCCTGGCTGAAAGGAGTCCAGCCAGTAAGACTGCTAAAGCATTTGGTGAGAGAAACCTTTGCTTTTAATTAATTTAGCTTGTTAAGTTAGATATTATCACATTTTACCTTTTATTTTCTTGTAACCAATTCTGACTTTTATGCTTCATTACTTGTAATCACTTAAAATCTATCTTTCTGTAGTTAATAAACTTGTTTTATCTAAAGGAGTGTTTTTTGACTGAATAATTTGGGACACTTAATGTGGGATAACAAGATTTCTTTATATCAATTTCTATTAATGAAATAATGAACTTTATATGAGCTTCTGTTGTCCGGGAGGATGCTGGGCAGTATAGGATGTACATTTCTGGGGGGAACGTCTGAGACTGGGAGTTTGCTGGTGTTACCCTGCAGTGTAATTCATAGGTGGCTGGCTATAGCACTCATACAGAGCTGGGAGTGATTTACATGCTGGAGCTGTAAATGTGAGCTGACCAAGAGTGGTTGCTCTCACAGCAAAGAGAGCAGTTCTATAATTAGAATTCAACAACCCAGCAGGAAGTGTGAACTCCTAAAGCACTGTAACAGTCTTGCCATGCAGTCACAGACAGTCCCCTTGAGCATTGCAGTCTATCCTGCCACCAAAAATCACAACAATATTTAGCAAAAAGAAAAGCAGTACTTGGGGCACCTTAGAGACTAACAAATCTATTTGAGCATAAGCTTTCGTGAGCTACAGCTCACTTCATCGGATGCATTCCAAGCTGTAGCTCACAAAAGCTTATGCTCAAATAGATTTGTTAGTCTCTAAGGTGCCACAGGTACTCCTTTTCTTTTTGCGGATACAGATGAACATGGCTGCTACTCTGAAACAATGTTTAGGTTACTCCCAGTTCCAAAAGGACCAGTCACTTACCCCAGGTGAATTGTATTTCAATCTCAAACCAAAGACAATGGCTGTAACCACTCCATAACTAACTAAACTAACTAACTAGTTTTTCACAAAGCTACTTTTGGATTTTTCCAACCAGGTCTGCATCTGACCTCTCCTTAGTCAATTTGTCTCTCTCACCTGCAAGAGGGGGGTAGTTCTCTTTTATAGCCTGGCCATCACATTATCAGGGACTACACCTGCCATCAGTCCCTCCAGAAAGCCTCTGTTTATAGTGACAAAGACACAAGATTGTTATTCATGCAAGAAGACGGATTCTTTTAGCGTAAGGAGCTTCATAAAGAATCATGAAATTGAGGGTCTATTTCTAAAGTAGCTAGTTTTCCAAAAGAAAATGAGTGATACAAAGTTTGTGTGGAACTTAGGCAGTTTTGAGATGAAAGTGAAATATGTCCCTTGAAATTAGGGATTTTCAAAATTATGAGCAAAGGCTGAAGGAACTGGTATGTTTAGTTTGGAAAAGAGGAGATTAAGCGGGACTATGATAGCTGTTTTCAGATACTTGAAAGGCTGACTTAAAAAAATGGAGAAAAATTGTTCTCTTTTGCCACAAGAGGCAATAGGTTCAAACTACAGCACAGCAGATTTAGATTAAATCTCAGGAAAAACTGCCTATCTGTAAGAACAGTAGGACAATGGAATAGACTGCCTCAGGAGCTTGTAGAAGCTTCTTCACTGGAGACTTTCAAAAGGAGTCTGGATAGCTATCTTTCTTGGATGGTTTAGACACAACAAATCCTGCCTCTTGGCAGGGAGTTGGACTAGATGACCCTTGTGGTCCCTTCTAACCCTGTGATTCTATGATTCAAGAGGTATGTAGTGCTCTCTCAGGGTGACTTTACTTTTGATTGAACTGAAAGAAGATAAAAAGCAACTATACACTTCTGATTTTAATTTTGTAAGGAAAGACAAAATTCTGACAATAAGGATAAGGCCGTAAAACAACAAGATGCTTAGGGAAAGTGAATATGTCCCTCCTGGTTAAAGAAAATGAAATGTCGAAAAGCTAAAATGGCCACCATTACAAATAATCTCTTCTGAAACTTTAATTTAAAGGGGGAAGAATTTGAAATATGATGTTCAGTGAAGTATTTCTTTTTCAAGACAGTGAAAAGAGAAAATATGTTTTCTTAACACTACTGGGTAAGCGGTACACAGTGCTTAAATATATTTTCCACAGGAAAAGATATGGAGTCCGAGACCCGGGTGGAGGTACTTAAAAAGCATTATGTACCAAACTTCTACAAGAAAAATTTAGAGAGTATTTTGTTTTTTTGAGGTCAAAATACCTCAATTCAGAGAAGAACAGCTAAGCACTGTTCACAGGTAGGAATGTACTCTGGAAGGAGCTGCAAATAAAACTTCAGTGTCCCAGTAGACAAAGAAAAGTGATCTATAATTCAAGAAAGCAGCTCTGTAAGCTTGCCACTTGGAGACAAAAGACTCAGTCCACAGCCAAAGACAGCCAGTATGCTTTAAAAACCATTGCATCTGTCTACGTATGCAAGGCTGATCAACCACATTATTGGTTTATTCTTCCAAGCTACATGAAGACAAAATAGTAAATGTCATTCTTCCCATCACTCTAATTTTATATTGCTCACTCTTACTTCTGTTTTTTTCTTCCTCAAGGTACAAGTACTCCTTTTCTTTTTGGGCCTATACCGTTACTCTAACTGTAAGCTGAACTGTGAAAAGTGAGTGAAAGTTCATAAAATATCACAATACCTTTAGTAACAAATGTTGATGGGAAAAGGTGCAAAAATGAGGCAGAAAAACTGAATTAGTCCAACAAAAAGGCCTATTGATATAACTCAGAGACTGTGTTAAGATCATGCCTGGTAAACAACAACAGGAGACCAGAAATTAATTAATCAAAATTGGTGCATCAGAAATTAGGCCTAATCAGTGGACAAAATAGTGAAGGAATGGTCTATTCCACCCATCACTTCCTTCTGGGGCGCTCGGAAAAGGACTCTGGGGGAAAAGCTATTGAATTGCAGCACTGACTGAAATACAAGAGAGAGGGAAGGAGTGAGCTTTACCATTATGGCTGCCACCCCAGACTCCAGGGTCTCTGTACCTTCTTTATTCTAATCCTAAAAGATGTCCTGACCAGAACAGGCCACCGAGAGGGAGACACATGCATTGCCACTTCCACCAGCTCCAGCTAATTCTCAAACACCACCTAGGCTGTGACATTGTCTCTTCTCCCCCTTGTGTATTCTTTTCTTTTCCTAAGATTTCTTTTTTCCTATCCCCCTCCTTTTTCTTTCTGTTTAATAAGAGTCTGGCTTAGATAATCAAGGCTGCATCTTTTGCAATGCTGCTGTAAGCCCATGACTAGAAAGAGGCTTTTAATATCCTAAACAGCCTGATGCTGGTACAAGTTTGCCAGGTCCCAGAGTGGCTGATAAGACCATGTGCTATGTCTGTGTTTCTCCAGTAATGAAGTTGCAAGTGAGAATCAATGACAGATAGAAAATGCAGCTTCTATATCTTAGCCTTTCTTGTCTCTCCCCCTTTTGTTTTTCTCCAGCCCCATCTTGTTTTGTTTTCTTGGAAACAGGATCAGACTTCAACAACAGCAACAATAACTCAGTCCATCTCAACTAACTTTCTTTCTCCCTTTCCTCAAAAGGACCATTATTACCATCTAAGAGACTGCCAAACAAGTGGGGCTTTCCTTCTTAAAGCTCTCTATGGCCGAAGTAACAACATCCTTGTTCCCTTTCAAATGAAAGCCTTTACTTAATATTTTACCTTTCAAATGCTTTTTACTGTTTTCCTTCTTTTCTGGATCTTTATTAAAAGATTAAAATGATTTTTAATGGTGTGTTTACTAAGGTACTAAGCAGGCTGAGGTCTCTGTATACCAAGCCTTGTTTAAAACTATTTAATGTTGGACAGTAACTGGATTATGTTAACACCTTTGACTCTTTGGGCCCATATATTCCATCTAAGTTAATACAGAGAGGTAACCCAGGCAGTCATTTTTCAGCTTCATCTAGTAAACACCTGTCAGACCTAACTTGGATAGGATTTCTTAAATTAAATGGGGCTACTCTGTCAGTAACAATGTTCAGAAAGCTGATGTTTTTTACTACTGGTCTATATCTAATAAGGATCCTGGGACACATGCATGAACGAGAAACTGAAAGATCGTCCAGTTTAAATTAAACAGCGCTAAGAATTGTCTAGTGAACGTCTGCCAGAATAATGCAACTTCTAACAGAGAAGACTAGCAACAGCAAGAGATCTCTAAGGGCATGTCTACACTATGAAATTAGGCCAATTTTATAGAAGTCAATCTTTAGTCAATTATTTTATACAGTCGATCATGCGTGTCCCCACTAAGTGCATTAGGTCAGCGGAATGCATCCTCAATACTGTGGCTAGCATCGTGCACTGTGGGAAGCTATCCCACAGTCCCCGCTGCCCTTTGGAATTCTGGGTTAAGCTTCCAATGCCTGATGAGGCAAAAACATTGTTACAGGTGATTTTGGGTACATGTCATCAGTCTCCCCTCCCTTCCTCCCTCCTTGAAAGCAATGGCAAACAATCGTTTCATGCCTTTTTTCCTGAGTTATCTGTGCAGACGCCATAGCACGGCAAACATGGAGCCCACTCAGCTGCACACTTCTTTTGTGAACACCTTCCATTGTAAACACCTCGCACGTTATCCTGCAGTATGTGCAGAGCCTAGCAAGGAGCTACCAGCCTGAGGAAGATTGTGAGGAGGACATGGGCACAGACGTTGCAGAAAGCACGGGATGTGGCAACTGGGATATCATGGCAGCACTGGGGCACGTTGATATAGTGGAATGCCGATTCTGGGCCCGGCCAACAAGCACAGACTGGTGGGACCACATAGGGTTGTGGGTATGGGAGGATTCCCAATGGCTGTGAAACTTTAGCATGCATAAGGCCACTTTCATGGAACCTTGTGAGTAGCTTTCCCATCGTCCTGAAGGGCAAGAATACCAAGCTGAGACCTGCCCTGAGGGGTGAGAAGCGAGTGGCGATAGCCCTGTGGAAGCTTGCAATTCCTGACTGCTATCAGGCAGTTGGGAATCAATTCAGAGTGGGCAAATCTACAGTAAGGGCTGCTGTGATCCAAGTAGCCTGGGCAATCAATAACCTTCTGCTAACAAAGGTAGTAACTCTTGGAAATGTGCAGGCCATAGTGGATGGCTTTGCTGCAGTGGGGTTCCCTAATTGTGGTGGAGGGATAGATGGAACACATATCCCTATCTTGGCACCGGAACACCTTGCCAAACAGCACATAAACCACAAGGGGTACTTCTCAATGGTGTTGCAAGCACTGGTGGATCAAGGGCCATTTCACCGACATCAGTGTGGGATGGTCAGAAAAGGTGCACGACGCTCGCATCTTTCAGAACTCTGGGCTCTTTGAAAAGCTGCAAGAAGGGACTTTCTTCCCAGACCAGAAAATTACTGTTGGGGATGTTGAAATGCCAATAGTTATCCTTGGGGACACAGCCTACCCCTTGCTGCCATGGCTCATGAAGCCGTACACAGGCAGCCTGGACAGCAGTAAGGAGAAGTTCAAGTGTAGGCTGAGCAAGTGTAGAATGGTGGTAGAATGTGCCTTTGGATGTTTTAAACAGTGCTGGTGCTGTTTGCTGAGTAGGTCAGACCTCAGCGAAAGCAATATTCCCATTGTTACTGCTGCTTGCTGTGTGCTCCATAATATCTGTGAGTAAGCGGGAGACATTTATGGGGGCAGAGGGGGAGGTTGAGCAAAATTGCCTGGTGGCCAATTTTGAACAGCCAAACACCAAGGCAATTAGAAGAGCACACCGAGGTGCACTACACATCAGAGAGGCTTTGAAAAACAGTTTCTTAACTGACCAGGCTACAGTGTGACAGTTGTGTGTGTTTGTCCTTGATGCAAAGCCGCCCCTTTGATGAATGTACTTCCCTGTAAGCCAGTCCCCGTCCCCCACCTCAACCACAGCTGGCACAGGAAATAAAGTCCCTAGTGTTCTGAATCCATTCATTCATTATTTATTTAAAAAAACTTGAGATCACCAACAACGCTGACTAGTAAAAGGTGGCTGGGGTAGGGTGGAGGAGGAGGGAAGGACAAGGCCATATTGCTTACAAATCAAAGCTGTTTCAATGACAGCCTTAGCATCATAGAATATCAGGGTTGGAAGGGACCTCAGGAGGTCATCTAGTCCAACCCCCTGCTCAAAGCAGGGCCGATCCCCGAATAAATCATCCCAGCCACGGCTTTGTCAAGCCTGACCTTAAAAACCACAAAGGAAGGAGATTCTACCACCTCCCTAGGTAACACATTCCAGTGCTTCACCACCCTCCTAGTGAAAAAGTTTTCCCTAATATCCAACCTAAACCTCCCCCACTGCAACTTGAGACCATTACTCCTTGTTCTGTCATCTGCTACCACTGAGAACAGTCTAGAGCCATCCTCTTTGGAACCCCCTTTCAAGTAGTTGAAAGCAGCTATCAAATCCCCCCTCATTCTTCTCTTCTGAAGACTAAACATCCCCAGTTCCCTCAGCCTCTCCTCATAAGTCATGTGTTCCACTCCCCTAATCATTTTTGTTGCCCTCCGCTGCCTCTTTCCAATTTTTCCACAACCTTCTTGTAGTGTGGGGCCCAAAACTGCACACAGTACTCCAGATGAGGCCTCACCAATGTCGAATAGAGGGGAACGATCATGTCCCTCAATCTGCTGGCAATGCCCCTACTTATACATCCCAAAATGCCATTGGCCTTTTTGGCAACAAGGGCACACTGTTGACTCGTATCCAGCTTCTCGTCCACTGTCACCCCTAGGTCCTTTTCTGCAGAACAGCTGCTGAGCCATTTGGTCCCTAGTCTGTAGCGGTGCATTGGATTCTTCTGTCCTAAGTGCAGGACTCTGCACTTGTCCTTGTTGAACCTTATCAGATTTCTTTTGGCCCAATCCTCCAATTTGTCTAGGTCCCTCTGTATCCTATCCCTACCCTCCAGCGTATCTACCACTCCTCCCAGTTTAGTGTCATCTGCAAACTTGCTGAGGGTGCAATCCACACCATCCTCCAGATCATTTATGAAGATATTGAACAAAACCGGCCCCAGGACTGACCCCTGGGGCACTCCACTTGATACCGGCTGCCAACTAGAGATGGAGCCATTGATCACAACCCATTGAACCCGACAATCTAGCCAGCTTTCTATCCACCTTATAGTCCATTCATCCAGCCCATACTTCTTTAACTTACTGGAAAGAATACTGTGGGAGACCGTGTCAAAAGCTTTGCTAAAGTCAAGGAACAACACATCCACTGCTTTCCCTTCATCCACAGAGCCAGTTATCTCGTCATAGAAGGCAATTAGATTAGGCAGGCATGACTTGCTCTTGCTGAATCCATGCTGACTTCTGTTGCTTGGGCCATTCCCTGGAGTTGAGTGGCTGGGTGCCTCTCCCCGCCCCCCCATCCCTGCGTGTTCTTGGGCGTCTGGGTGAGGAGGATATGGAACTTGGTGAGGAGGGCAGGAAGTTACACAATGGATGCAGTGGGGGTCTGTACTCCAGTTGCCTTTCCTGCAGCTCCACCAGATGCCTCATCGTGTCCATTTGCTCCCCCATTAGCCTCAACATCTCCTCCTGTGTGTTCAGATCACACTCATTGTATGCTTTCCTGGCCTCTGCCACCAAATGCCTCCATGCATTCATGTGCCCTATCAGTGCATGAGCTCGGAAAACATGTCATCGCAAGTGCATTTCTTTCTCCTTCTAATCTGCGATAACCTCAGGGACTGAGTTGATATGGGGAGCATAGAAACATTTGCAGCTGCAGGGGAGAAAAAGGGGAGAGTTGAATTTAAGAAGATACATTTCTGAGAACAAAAGGGAGACGCTTTCACAGTGAATCAAGCAATTCACTGCAGACAGCACATGTGTTTTAGGTACAAGGTCGCATTTTGCCTTTTATATTGAGCGCCTGCCGGTATGGTAACACATCACAAGTGGCTGGGCAACAGAATTCGGTTTCCAGACAGCCATGGTAAGTCAAAGGGTACGTGGGGTTGGTTTCTTCCATGTTCATAACATGTGGGAATGGTTTCAAACTGCAGCACCCTCCCTTCCCATAGCAACCAATGCTGGCTGGGTTTGCCGTTTAAAAGGAGGGCTGCGGTTTTGAGGTGGATGTGCAGCACACCCCTCCCCCGCATGGCTATTCTCCAGGATGATTCCTTTTAGCCAAGTGCAAACAGCCCAGCACGACGGGGGTCTAATGTGCTGGGGATCACCAAACAGAGTAGATTTCTGTTCCCTTACAAAAATTCCCCTATTTCAACCAGGTGACCATGAATGATATCACTCTACTAAGGCTGTCACAGAAAGATAAAGACCGAATGTTGCATGAATGCGACCAAAACCCAGGACCATTTGCTGTCATGCTTTGTGCTCTACTAATTCCAGGCTACTTGCTACTGGCTTGGCGTGGTAAAGTGTCCTACTGTGGAAGATGAAATAAGGGAGCCCTCCCCAGAAACCTTCTGCAAAGGCTTTCAGTACCTCCAGGAGAGCTTCATGGAGATGCCCCTGGAGGATTCCTGCTCCATCCCCAGACATGTTAACAGACTTTTCCAGTAGCTGTACTGGCTGCGAATGTATACCGATTCTTCAGGGCAAATCAAACAGACAATTGCTTTTAACCCCTGTAGTGTAGTTACAAATGTGCACTCACCAGGGGTGCCTTCTCTAGCTTGAGGGTCCAGGAACAATACACCCTGAAAGGGTGTTGGCTCCAGGGTAATGAAAAGGTCCTGGCTGCTGGGGAGAACAGATTCCCTGCTTGCCTGCTGTGCATTCTCCTCCTCCTCATCCACAAAATCCTCCTCCGCGTTCTGTTAGGCTGCCACCTTGCAGGTGTCCATAGACAGTGGTGGGGTAGCGGTAGGGTCCCTCCCTAGAATGGCATGCAGCTGATCATAGAAGCAACATGTCTGGGTCTCTGACCTGGAGCAACCATTTGCCTCCTTTGTCTTTCGGAAGGCTTGCCTGAGCTCCTTAATTTTCATGCGGCACTGCTGTGCATCCCTGGTGTAGCCTCTGTCTACCATGCCCTGTGCAATTTTGGCATATATATCAGCATTTCTTCTGCTGGATTGGAGTTCTGCCTGCCCAGATTCTTCTCCCCATACAGCAGTCAGATCCAGTGTCTCCCTTTCACTCCATGCTGGAGCTCGTTTGCGATTCTGAGACTGCATGGTCACCTGTTCTGCTGAGCTCGTCACGCTGACCAAACAGGAAATGAAATTCAAAAAGTTCCCTGTGCTTTTCCTGTGTACCTGGCTAGTGCATCAGAGTTGAAAGTGCTGTCCAAAGAGGTCACACTGGAGCACTCTGGGATAGCTTCGGGAGGCCAATACCATCGAATTGCACAGCTCTGTGTCTACAGTACCCCAAATTCGACCCAGGAAGGTAGATTTTAGCACTACTCCTCTTGTCAGGGAGGAGTACAGCAGTCAATTTTAAGAGCCCTTTAAGTCAGTGGAACGGGGTGGTTGTGCAGACAGATTCCATATAAAAAATTGACCTAACGTGGCTAAATTCAACCTAACCTCGTAGTGTAGACCAGGCCTAAGCTTGTGTGATAGCTTAGAATCTACTCAGATAGTGCTGGACAAGTGAGAAGATCTGAAGAACTGTCACCACCACGTTGGGATATAAAGTAAAGCCAATTCACTCTTATATACCTGAGTACTAGCATAACTTATTTGATGTAAGCATGGTAATGACCTGTATATAAATTTCAGAGGTAATTTATTCATAGAGATTACGGCCAAAAGGGATATTCTGATTATATAGTCTGACCTCCTGAACATTGCAGGCCACTAAGTCCCACCTAGTTACCCTGTATCAAGCCCATTGATCTGGATTAAAACAAAATCTTATTGTCCTCCAGAGACTAAACTATTGCATGTCACAGACAGAGAATAGCAGAGTAAGGTGCACTAATGCTTGAGGCATCTGCAAAGGCAGGGAATTGATCTGATGAGCTATGCCCAGATGAACATAGCAAGCAACACATGCCCCTCACTGCAGAGGAAGGTAAAAAGTTCCAAAAGGTCCCTGCCAGTCTGACCTGGGCGAAAATTCCTTCCGGACCTCAAATATGGCAGTCAGTTTAACACTGAGCATGTGAGCAAGAGTCACCAGCCAAGAATCTGAGAGAAGAATCTTGGTACCACCTCAGAGGATACCCAGAGGGGTGGCCAGCGATATCTCCAGCTGTGGCCATCTCTGATGCTTCAGAGGAAGGAATCCAAAAAAAAAAAAAAGAGAGAATACAGTCAATGTGTGTGTGGGTTCCTGCCTGACCCCTACAGATGACTAGATGAAGCCCTGATGCAGATTTATGACATAAAACGTAGGATTGGAAAAGACCCCCTCATTGAGCTCAGTCCCCTGCCATTTCAGGCAACCACATAAGTTAGTCTCTGGACAGTTAAGTGCCAAGAATGGATCTATTTGCTAGTTTCAACTGGTGTGAAGCAAATTAAGCCAGTAGTAAGAGCAGATGCGCTCATAATTAAGAAAAAATACAGCTAAGAAGCAAAACAATGAAACAATCCTATTTGCCACTTTGAGAGACATCAGTATATAAGTCACATAAGGCTCCAAACAGGTAAAAGTAGTATACTGAAAACACTGAAAATAGTCAGAGAAAGCAATCCCTGCTATTTTCCAGCTTTAGATCTGGATTCTGTCCAAATATTTTGATCTGAATCAGAAGCAAACTTCCACATCTGGCACATTAGCAAGCTTGAGAGGTCTTCTGCCTCATTAGGTGTGGCCCCAACAAAGCCAGGGAAAATTCTCCTTATATTACAGGTCTCATGTAACACAGCCCATATATTTTTCTCATTTACTTGAGGACACAAGTGTTATTTTTGCCATATATTGATTGGAGGGAGGGGAAAATGTATTACCTTTATCATTTCCAAGTCATGTAGCATATCCACTGTTACCGGATGTTTGCCAGGGATATCTGGAAAAAGAGCATTATTGTCTCCTTAAAGTTTTCATGATGCCTTTGAATCACTTCACTGCTTCCACCCAATGGCATACACAGATATTTTTATGTAGACATAAGCACCAGACCCATATCATCTCAAATTTATGGCCTGTGACAGCTCTCGTGAAGTCCACAACTTGCAGTCTTCCAAGTAGTTCTAACAGTCACGATACACAACATACAAATACATGGTGGTGACCTGCTACTTTGGCCAGCCTATCTTCCATCTCTGTCTTCTGTCTCCCTCAACATGGCAAGATCTTGCTCCTTGTGCTAAATAAAATAAAAAGTCTCTGGCCATTAGGAAATAACACCCTTGGAGTCTTATCTTCACTGCTATAACCTTAATAATTTGTCAAGGCATGAGGTAATGCATCTGACTGACTGATTCCTAGGTGAAGAACAAAGAGGATTCTATCAAAAACAAGCCTCCTTAGCTTACACAGCCTTAGCCAGTATTTTCAGAAGACCCCAAGGGAGTAAGATACTAAACTCCTGTGGAGTTCCATCAGGATTTGGGCACCTAACTTTCTTAGGTTACTTTGAGCATCCGAAGCCATCTATGGAACTCCATGCCTTTTTAAAGCTGGTAGGGCCTGGTGTTTGGTCAGAACTATTTTCATCTTCCCTTTTTCTGTAATTCATATCTTGACAATTCATTTTCCTTGTTCAGTTTTAACACAGTGATTTTCGTAGGCCACCAGATTCACTTTTTGTTTTGTATTTAAAGTTGCACAGCATTCCAAAATATGAAATTAAGTAGTTCAGTTTGGAATATTTCCAAGTACTGTGGTTTATGAAATGTACTTGAATCTACTTTTTCATAAGCTTCGGCTTTATTTCTTCAATACACTTACTAAGATTTTACTTCAGACTCCTAACTCTGTAACCCCCAAATGTATAAATGCCACTTCCCTAGATAAGAATATTGCTACAGTCAAACTAGTTTCATTCTGGAGGCAGACCTCTACATATGATAAATTTTTGGTTACCTAAAGGACCACCTTCACCCCCAGTATCTCATCCACTCACAACAGCTTGTGCATATCCTATTACTGTAAGTCATAATGGGAACAATGCTCAAGACTTGCAATTCAGTGTATTGAAGAAATGGTGGGCAGCACTGTTCCTGGGTGCAAGATTTTGTAGGTCTTGATCCTGCTGTGCCCATTGAAGCTAATGGCAAAGCTCCCATTGACTTTAATGGTGCAGGATCAGGACCTTAACGCGTAAGATTGAAGACCAACTCATTCACCAAGGTAAAAGCAAAGTAGTAATGTTATATTTTTAAAATTGGATTCACATAACTACAGCATTAAAGTTGTAGTATCTGTTTTGACTGTGGGTTTCAGACCACAATCTGGTTCCTGCACACAGCCCAAGCAAATAAGCTGTGCTCAGGGTTGTTCCATGGGAGTTGAAGTGTTGCCAGTACATCCACCAGCTAGTCCCTCCCAGATCATCGCTCACCCTCCACCCCCAATTTGCACAGTGATTTGCAGTGTTACAAATGGAGTCTCTACAGAGAGCATCTCCAGGATGCATACTAACCTGTGCAGGCTTTCTGCATCCTGTTTCCCTTCAGGAGCAGATTTATACCAATTGGAAGTTAGTAAAGAGGTGCTAGTCTGTTTTCCCCTTTCTCATCAGCCTATCTGACCATAAAGGAAAGACAAACTACACTCAAAAAAGCCAGAAACAAATCAGTGGCAAAAAGATTGGTCTTAGATAAGGTACAAGGCCAGTGTATTTCATTAGAATAATGTTCAGTATAAGCAGGGGGGAAAAGAGATGAAAACCAAAACCAAACAAAACCTGCCAGTTTGATATTTTGTCACACATACAGCCCAGGCTGAAAGGACAGAGCAGGCCTGTCAAAAGATTTTGCCTGAAAGGTTTTCAGACATGAACAAGCCATCTGATGTCAAACCCTTGAAAAACTAGTGGGTTTGCATTATTTTGACATGGTGCAAACCTGCACATACTTAAGCCAAATAAAATATTCACACAAATATCTGCACTGTGGACATGCTGAGTTTCACATATCTCTGTGTTATATCTTCACTTATTTCACTTTAGTGAAGGCACAATAAACTATCTTGATTAAACCAAGTTGATTTAAATGTTTTAGATTTGGTTTCAATGAAAAACAAGTTTGCCTGATTCATTACAGATTAATGATGTGAAGACTTCTGCCAAAATACAGTCACATATTTCAGTGTTTTTTGGAAGTGTACCGAAACTTAGTGATTTAAACTACTAAACGAGAATTCACCAAACATAAGAAACTTATGGGGATTTAAACAGCTGAACACAATGCAAACTTTGCTAGCACGTCTATAGATTTTTCACTGAACTTTTAAAAAGCTAAAACTGTAAGTTTAGACTGAGAGAATCTGATTGCCTCTCTTTGGCATATTTGAGATGATGGCTCTACAGATGGCAGGCAGGATGTTTGACTTTGAAATAGGTCTGATTTTTCAGTGTCTACAGTGCATGCTCTTTGCATACAAACTACATGCAACAGTTTTGAACACTGGGTAAATCTGAACAGACAAACAAGAGGGATGTAACATTGCAACAAAAGTTTATGGGAGGGTTTTGGTTGTTTTTTTTAAAACTTACTGCTTGTTTTTCCAAGTCTCACTGACTTGTTAACTGCTTAGGTTGCCTCAAGGGTGTCATCAATTAATTGAACTCTGACCTCTCAGAATTTGATTGATAGGCAGGTGATTGAAACACAGACTAGGTCCCAGCATTAATTACCCTTCCTAAAATGCTAGCTATTACTCAGCACCTCAGAAGAACTGCAGTGATGATAGAAGGGCGAGTTTGATGTTTGGAGGTGTTCATGTCACTCTCTCATTGCACTCTGAAAGCTTTATATTGGAGAGCACAGCAAAAAGTAGTAAGTGCATGAATATGTTTCTTTTGTCAGAAAATGTCTCCTGTATTCCCCAGCATGGACCAGAACTACATAGCTTGTAATTACATATAGCATACACCACTTCTTTCAGAAATTATTATTTTGTAGTCATGGCTCACATAGCACTTTACACATATCAATGAATTATGGCTCACAACAACCCTGGCAGGTAGGCTTACCCCTTGATATGCAAACTAAGGGAAACTGAGGCACAGAGGAGCAAGTGTACTGTCCCATTGTTATACAGGAAGACTTCAGCAGAGCAGGCATAGTATTTGTATTGTGATGGCAGCTAAAGGCCATGGCCTCCATGTGCTAGGCACTGGAAAAACATACAGGGGGAAATCCCTCCAACAAAGAGCTTAAAATAAAGACAACAGAACCCAGGGAATAGAATCCAGACCTCAATCCTGTGTTTTAACCAGAGGGTAAAAAAGCATCCCAAAAAAACCTTCTTTATTTCTGGAGATAGACCAGCACTGCTTAATGCAGCTGGAATAATGAACAAACGTGTTAACTCTAGCAGAGTAACTTTTTATATTATTAGAAATGTATATTAGGTTTATAATATACTCCCTAAAAGGATTTCAAATAGCCATGGGGAAGGAATGGAAAGCTGTTTTTTCTTAAGTAAGATTTAGTTTCATTAGAAATTTAGTATCTGTGACTTTAAGAAATCACAAGGATTTTTTTCCAATAAATATTTGCCTTATGATTTATTACTTCATGTCACCTACAAATGCCAAGTGGCCTACAGTTGGAAAGTCAAACTCCAAACTGTTCTATAAACTCTGGGGATCCCAAGTAAGAGAACAGTACTCCACCCACTTTCAGCTGTGGCTATTCCCATTGTTTTTCCTTTATTGTCTGCCTGCCTTACTTCTCCTGCATCCAAAGTAGACTCTTCAGTAGGCACAGGTAACAGAAGAACAGCTTCAGTTGTTTGCATAATACATTGATGGGCACAGTCTAAAGTCAAAAACAGAACAGAACGTAAATAGAAAGGAAGGTACCACTGTAGTGGTCAACATGTTGTACAGTCAACATGTCGTACTGTCAACATGTGGAACTGTGAATGTGATGCAATGTCAACCGGTGGAACTTGTTGCCAGGGGATGTTGTGAAGACCAAAACTATAACAGAGTTCAAAAAAGAATTAGATAACTCCATGGAGGATAGGTCCATCAGTGGCTATTAGCCAAGATGGTCAGGGATGAACCCCCATGCTCTGGGTATCCCTAAACCTCCACCTGCTAGAAGCTGGACGACAGCAGATGGATCATTAGATAAATTGCTCTGTTCTGTTCACTCCCTCCGAAGCACCTGGTATTGGCCACTGTCAGGAGACAGGGTACTGGGCTAGATGAACCATTGGTCTGACCCAGTATGGCCGTTCTTATTTAATGGAAAAAAAGAAGTTCCAAGTAATAAGAGCTAAGGAGATGCCAATATAAGTACATTTCTAAATAGCCTCCTCTCCTCCACGTATTGATAATTTTTATTAGGCTTATGTTCCTCCCACATTTCCAGTTTTTATCGTGGATTCACAATAATGGAGATAATGTACCATGCTGGTTTTTAAAAAGCCAAACATTTTTTCACTATTATGTCATAGTCCTTATGAAATTTCTGGCATTTTTAATGGTCTTATGCTTAGAACTACTAAGATTTTAAGGGGGCAGCACTGCTGACTAATTCATATAAAACTACTGCAGTCATGCTTATCTTGTTTCTGAAATACATTCAGGTGTCTGGCTGTTCGGGTTGGAGCTGATGAGATGAGACCAATGCAGCACACTGGCTCTGAACCCTGGGGATCGATGGTGTCGAAAGCACTGCAGTTTACTTCTGTGCTTTTTTAATGTTCCAAGTAGTAGCTTGTTAAGTACTGTAAGAAACACGGACATAGTGATACAAGTAACTAGACACAAATGAGACACCATGGAAAATGCTTTTTTCCTCCCAGTATCCTGGCTTTACGAGAAACACTGGCCTGAGTTTGAGTTTTCACACACTATGCAATGGATGGATCCAGTATGGCATGAAAGCCAGCCACTTTCCTATTAACTATTACCAGACTTGTTAACTTTGGGGTAATTTTTTGAGGGATAAGGGTGTGTTGAATGTGTGTGGGATGGAGGGGGCAGAGGTGGGGACATACAGACAATCCTGACACCACCCCAAGCCTGCAGAGTTCCCCATGGAAAGATAATACAGGTCCCTGTACTGGAGCAATGCTGCCCATTGTGAAAGAGCAAGTGGCCCTGGGCCCCGACTGATCTGTCCCTCTAAGAGGGGGCAGGCAAGTTCTGCTTACCTTCTAACTATGGAGCAATACAGGAGCAAAACATGTCACTTTTCCATTTGCACCTTCACCTGGGTTTTCCTGCAAGAGGGGATAATTAGGACCAATATTTACACTGGCATCTAGCCTCAGATCTAGATATTTAAAATGGGCATTTGGATTGTCAAACCTTTATCTCTAAATCAGACCCAAATGCACCCCTCATTGCAGGTATTCATCATATAGGGAAACATTTGACTCATGCAATCATTTGAGTTACTAACACCAACCTTTGAGGCTATGGTTGAGTGTACTTGATGTGAATGGAAGGTCAGCAGTCTTCTCCCACTCATTGTTTTTCTGTGTACAAGGACTTTTGAATGTTTATGATGTCACCTTTAACCTAGGTGATAAATACATAACATGGAGATAATAGGGCACATTAATTTCCTGCTCCAGCAGCGAATGTTCAAAAAGTATTTGAGAAAATATAAATGAACCAAATTCATTCCCAGTATAAATCCACTGATGTTATTGGTGCTACATTAGAGATAAACTTGTCCCACTTTGCTAGCAAATTTATCATGTTTATTGTCAGCTGACCCATCAAGAATGGCTGGAAGTGCTCATTCATCGCATGAAAGATTTTGATATGGCTATTTATAGGATTGACGTTTAAAGTGCCAGTATGCATTGAAATAAGTTTGCATATAAAGGTCCCAGTCCTGCAAACATTTATACACTTATTTTCCTCATCAGTATTTCCACTGACTTCAAAGGAATTATGTGTGTGCACAAAGTTAAGCCCATAGCTAAGTACTTGCAGGATCAGGGCCTAAGTGGAAGAAGGAATGAATAGTTACTGTCATAAATGCTGAGCTCCCATTCACTTCAGTAGAAATGGCAGATGCTCATCACTTCTGAAACACGCAGGTATTCTGAGATGGGGCAGAATGATCCCAGGCCAAGTTTATATTAACTGCAATTTCCTGACCACAGAAAATTAAGAAGCTTTGTACTTTCTGTACTACATGCTTAGAAGTTGTTACCTACAGGGATTCTGATCTTTGCCCTTATGCAAAAATACAAATGGTTCTGTTGTCTTTCAGTCTCCTTCACAGATTCCGCTGCAATTTTAGAAAACCCCACACAGAATATGGAAGTTATACAATCAACGTTAGAGCCTCATGTTTTACTTTACATTTTTATGGTTTCCCTGTCTAGGTCCCAAGGCAGGACAGGCATTCATTCACTGCCTGGACTTCTATTCTGTGCACATTTTTCCTCATCTTGGGATATTTTTGAAGTGGATTTAAACACAAAAACCAAAAATCCAAGTCCATTTTTAAAGTGTTCACTCCTTGGCCTGTCAGCAAACTCCTCTGAGGTAATTGCCTTGTTGCACAGCAGTAACCATTTCATGCTGGCGATGAACACCTTCCAGCGGTCACAGAGCTTGTAAGATAAAGGGAACCGATTGTCAAACATATTTAAGATATGGATTCACGTAGCGCAGTTTTAAGTTTAGTCTTCTGTTTTGGAGATAATGGCTTACATTACTTGGATTACATACAGACTGAGAAGTGTCTCCTATGCATCCATTCTGTAGCGCGCTGAAAGATAAAAATCCCATTTGCTGTTTTTTCATATTGGTGGTCTTTGACACTGGTAATGCAGATCTGCACGTTCCTTGTAAACCACAGATACAACTGCCAGACAATTCACTTAACTGCTGAATGAAGTGTTTCTTAGCTGGAAACTGAACTATCCCATATTTGTGAGTATAGTGACTTATAATAGGAATAGGATTTACTTAAAGGAATCACTCATTTGTACCTGCATTAAGATAGTGGGTAGATACATACAAAATCTAATCTATAGTTTTGTCATTAGACAAACTTCCTTCCTATATTTTAGTTGAATTCATTTTTTATTCAGATTCTTATACCATATCCATCACCATTGTATCCAAGAACAAAGCAGAATTTTAAAACAAATCCCCCCCTCCCCCACAACATCTTCTACAACCCCTATTTGGAGCCTAAGGAATCACCTACAGCCATCTTCCTTTAACTTTTTCCACCAGCTCACACCTCCAGGGCCTCCCACAGAAGAAGTCATACCTATAGCCAAGCAAAATTGGTCAAAAATCCCTTTTGAACTCATCAGTGTCATTCCTTATATTTAGAGGATCTGCCATTAAACAGTAACAGGGGTCACCCTACCTCTCCATCAGGGGCTCTGCCACTGCTGTCTCCATTCCCCTCCTTCTGCGCCCAGGGGCACTCACTTGCTGCACAAATAATATTCGAAATTAGGAAGTTTTCCCTTTTAAACAAAACATATTCAACCCTTCCCCCGTACAGCCAGGCTTCCGGCTCATCCACAGAGACTCACAATCTTGTTCCATGTAGAGAGCTGGGATGGAAGACCATCAGTCCTACACAGATTGTATTCTGCAGACTGCTGAGGAGAGCCATGCATTAAACCTTCCAAATCCCTATTTCCCCCTCCCCGCCCCCACTGAGCCTAGAGAACTGCTTTATATAGTACCCAAAGGCAGTCATAGGCCTCTTCTTGGTCATCTGCTTCTCCTGGGGACTCCCATTGCTACATGGGGAAATGCATTTCAGAGCATACCTGCTTTTAAAGGTGCTATGTACCCTTAACAGGAGCAGGAGACCGCACAGGCCAAAGAGGATTTATGCTCGATCACAGCAACATAATCCATTTTACCTCTTCAGCATTCCCAGCTCTGATGTCTTGCGGGGGGTTGGGGGGGAGGGGAAGCAAGCTAATGCTTGAACCCTGACCTCATACTCTAGGTGGCAGTACTGAACATGCACTTGAGGGGCATGTCTACACAGCAATTAGACACCCGCAGTTGGCCCATGTCAGCTGACTCCAGCTTGTGGGGCTGTTTAACTGCGGTGCAGATGTTTGGGCTCAGGCTGTACCCAAGCTTTGGGACCCTCCCACCTTGCAGGACTAGAGCCCATGAGGTCAGCTGTGTAACAGGGATGAATTTGGAACACACACACTACTCAAAGTAAATTTGGTGTGCAGCTGAGAACAGATTATGCGGATTTATTGAGTCTCACACGTCTCTCTCTCTCTCACACACACAGGCCCTTCAGTGAATGGCCTGCAGTTGCAACACACAGCAACCAGAAGCCACTGTGGTGCCAGAGGAGCAGGCCACCAAGAAGTCTCTATCTATATCCCTGCCATCCTTTCCCCACCACACCCCAGCATTTCTGAGTGGGGGAAGAACAACCGAGCAGTGATGACAGAAGCTGAAGGGGCCTAGAACTGGCCCGTAGCCACCACCTCCACCAGCCCCCAAAGTCCTATCTACCTTCCATCACCTCAGCCAACTCCCTTATCTTCCCCTCCCCCTCAAGCCCCAACTTCTCCCAGTAGCTACCTGCCTGGAACCCTCTCAAACCTAGCTACCCTCAGCCTCTCAATAGCCTCTAACCACTCCCACCCAGCTGTCACCCTTTATGCCTCCTGCAAAACTCCCTAGCTTCCTCCTCCCATCCCCTCTATTTCTAGTTTCTCCCAGCCATAGAACTTGCCCCCCAATATATTTTGCCTCTGACTCCACCATCCCAAAACTCAGCTTCCCTTAGCTTCTCTCTCCAGTTACATCCAGCCACCCCCACTCACTCCTACAAATCCAGGTTCCTTTAACTACTACTCAGCTGTCCTCTACCCCTCTGATAATCCCTACCCAGACAGCTTCACAAACAGTTACTCAAGTTTCCTCCCCTCAGTCAACCCTAATTTAGCACCCACCCCAGACACTCTTCAACATCCACTTATGTGCCAAGTTTTATGCAGCTCCATATTTTACCACTTCCACAGCTCAGGGCAGTCTGTATTGCCCTTAAAGTGAAGTTTATGGCTGTATGCAAATTTGATGAGCTTATCTGCAAATTTACTTAAAATGTCTCATGTGGAACTGGACTAAACTTGGCAGCGATAGGTTACGTAATAGTCATCACCATCTGCTAGATTCTAAAAGTGCTTACTCAGATGTCTGCTAAACTGTGGGTGGAGTCTTTTGCTACTAGAATGCTGGGTGTTAAATACAGAGCTATTTCTTAGTGACATCAAACCAGTAAAATCTCAGACTCCTTTTTCTGCCTGCCAAGCCTATAGCAATCAGGTGGAAGTATGCCAAACAACTGGAACAATAAAGCCTAAATGGGTCTCTTTGTAGGTCTTCATCTGTTGCCAGTATAGCCTGAAATGAAAGCAAGGACTTAAACATGTTAGACCTATCCATAACCTTTCACAAAGGGATTCCCAGACAGAAGCTCTTATTGTGCTGTCTGAAGTTGTATGGGCTGTTTTCCTAAATTATACACACATGCAAAGGAAGGCTGTCAACCTTTAGAAAGCTGGAAGTATTGCTTGAGGTTCATAACTTTTCACTGCTCTAGTCCAGCATTTGAGACAAATGACCAAATCTTACCTGGTTTAGGTTCTGTACTGAGTATATTTATGTACACATACATACATACATACACACACACACCTCTTAAAAAGCAAAATGTTTATAGAACAAATAGAATGTCTCACCTTAAGCTATTTTTTTAAAACCATATTCTTGTAATGTTAAATTTGGGATCACTTCACATCCACAGTGTAGGCAAAAAATGCAAGCAGCAACACTTCCCCTGTAACAGGAACAGTTTAAAGTAAACAGAGTTTTTCATCAACGTTACACCAACAGCTAGAATAATAAATACAGATAGGAGGTAGCCTCACACTTCAAATAAATTTGTGGAAACAGCTCTCACAAACTCAGCCTGTCTCATATTTGTGCAGTTGTTGGCCAGAAGGACAGCCATAATCCTTGCTGTGTCTTGGACAAGTGCCTTAGCTAATCACTCTTCACATCATCCCCAGCCTCGGTAACTAAAATTAGTTGACACTGCACAAGCGTCCAAACTATGATGGATTTCTGCAGCTCCAAGGGCAGCCCTTTATGTTTGATTGGCAGACCAGTGTGGCAACTGTCTGCCTGGGTGGCAAAGAGCAACCTATTTCTGTACCTTTTGATAGAAACAATAGCAGAGCAGAAAAAAGCAGCCTAGCACCTCTTTCTGCGAGGACAAACAGCAAAGAATGCAACCAACTGCTGTTCTGTTTGCAGGAATGAAAAAAGACAAACCTTGGGAAGTGAATTTAGTCCTTTAAGAGGATCATCAAACTTTTGCTATAAAATTATGAACATTAAACAAGAGTCAGATCACTCATTTCTTAGCCGTTTATAGTAATACAAGTCATGGTTCACTTTTTATACACTAATACTACTGTCCTAGAGAAAAAGGCTACGTCCAGAAGTTCTTACTCAATGTAGTGCCCAACACTAGGTTTTCTTTGTCCTTTCTTCCTTCTGATTTACATTTTGGTCTTGTCCCACAAGATTTTATCCTTTTCTATTTCATCTCAAGGTAGCAGCAATCCTCTGGAACACAATGAGCCAAATGCATCTCCAGTGAAATTCCACTAGCGTCAGTGAAGTTACACCAGGGACAAATTATTTGGCTCAGTGATTTTAGAATTGGCAATACAGGTAGTGTCCTGGCTGTATAATTAAGTTATATTGCAAAATCCACAGGAGGGAACTTATACTGGGAAATCTCCATGCGGATTTTCCCCTTCTTACAGGAGAGACAAAGCTTGATTCCCTCCACAGAAAAGCATTCACAAACCTGGCAGATCTCCAACTCCGGGGATCCTTGCAAGGTCAGGACCTTGCTTGTGGAAGCCTTGCCATCCCCCTCCCTGCCTGCTCCCTGGCAATGTTGTTCCATGCTACCAGGGATTCCCTGATGGATGTGGAAGCTCCAAGAGAGGTGGTGGTGGGGGAAATATACACAATAGTTGGTTCAACCTAGGGCTGTATTAAGAAGAAAAAAGCTATCTTCCATGTATTTCCCACTGGCCCCACCCTAAGCTTGCCCCAACTCCACTCCCTTCCTCCCTTATGCATCAAAGGGCACCCAATGGCCCACTGACAGTGGCATTAGGCAGCCACAACACACACCACAGTATGGATTCTGCAGAGTGATCAAAGGGGATAAGGACACACCTGACTCCCAGATCCACGTATGGAAGACCTTGGTGCAAGGGGAGGGGAAATATGATCTTGCCCTGTGTTATTTACTGAATTAAAAATCAACTTCCTAAGTGTTTGATTCCTGGCACATGAGGATTGGAGGAAATGGTAATTATTATTACAACCATCAATTTCATCACTAGAAAGGTATTAATAATTTCAAAATAAGATTTTAGCGTTGAAAAGGCTTGTTTGGCTTTTTGTCACCATTTAATCCAGATGAATTATTCCTGGAGAAATATTTCAGCTGGAGTTTTATTTTCATTACTCCTCTATTTATATTGTGATCTATTTCAGTATAACACAGTACAGCTCTGACATTTGCCTTTGGATAGTGTCTACGTTTTTTTTAAATGTTAGAGGTTTCAAGAAAATAAAATCACACGCTATAGAAACAAACTAGGTTCTTACACCATTTCCTGAGAAAATGCTACTTGTTTTTGTATTTGTGCCAGTAATGGTCAGCATAAGTGTATAGCAAGTCTAGTGAGCGTGGAGGATTCTACAGACAGTTTTAGATTTCTTGGAAGTTAACAATTTTTATCCACTTTTCCCCTTATGTAATGGGGAATTTTAGTTCAAGATTAGTCCACTGCATTGTGAGAACACCTCTACGAAAACTCACAATTAATCCCAGATCCATTGCTTCCAGCTTTACTCAATAAATTGTGATATGCAGGAAAGTACAACTAGTCCTAATGATTTTCCTCTTTTCGCAGTAATCTATTAGAAGCAATCACTCCCAAATGTCTGCAGCAAAAAGAAGTCAGATGTGCCAACAGCAATTCTCCAAACAGAAATAGCATGTCAAAAAATCAAACATAATAAAATGCAAAACAAATTTAATTCCCTCCCCCCAAAATTCCATACAGAATTAAGTACAGTTCAGAGCTAAATAATAATGGGGAGAGAGAGATTTGAGATAGAATTAATAGTGGAACCAGTCCTACAAGCACTATTCACTACAGAAACTCGGGTAAATACGGGTTAGAACATCATCCCTTTTATGTTTTCATAGGAGACTTGAAAAAGAGATGGAGTTTTGATAAAGTACTGTTGTAGCCATGTTATTCTGAGGATACGTGAAACACAAAGTAGGTAACCTACTCTGTCCCAGTTGATACAGAGACATAGGCAGTCTCTTTCATGTGGCGGGAACTGGAAGAGGAGTGTTTCTGAGGGAGATTGATGGGTCCTCAAAAAATAAAAAATAAAATAAGGCTTTGAGTAGGGGAAAGAGTGGAGGTTTTATCTCCTCATTTGTGTCTCTTTATGCACCCCTGAGAATAGAGGTCCAGATCCACAAAGGTATTTAGATTCCTAACTTCCCTTTGAAATCAGTAGGAACTTAGAGGTTTAAATATCTTTGTGGATCTGGGATTGAGTACCTGATGGGGGTGAATACCAGTTCCATTTTCTCATCTGGGAGAATGTTTCCCTGTAACTGGTCAGTCGCCTACTGTGGAAATCTTTCCAGATATAAATATGTATGAAGCTTACCTATCATTCTTCTGTCTCTCTCCTCTTCAGAAAGTTGCAGGATCTTTATCTACACTTAATCCAAGTCCAGCAGGGAAACAGGGCTGCCAGTTTTGGCTGGATGAATTCCTAGAAGTTGCATCACATAGAATAATCTTTAATTAAAGATTAATCTTAAATTCCTAGAGACTCCAAGACAACCCAGAAGGGTTGGCAACCCTAACTGGGAAACAATCTGCATAAGAGTGAGTGGAGGAATCACCTTTAGTGGTACTCTTCTGTATCATGAAGGCTCAGAGATTTGTATTTTAGAGGCTTCTCAGGAGATGTCCTAATATCAATTAGTGAAAAACTCTGTTCAGCTAATTTGAAGTGCTGTAAAGCTAGTTTACCTAAGGAGGGAAAGGAGTTTCCTTACTTTTAGGAAAATTCAGAAGGAAGCTGAATTTGTAAAATGAACAGCCAATTTCTAATGATCAGTGTGATTAACTAGAGGTAGGCCCAGCTGAGACCAACTAAAGAGAACACAGGTGAATAATCTGCAGTACCAGGATACTAGGTAACAAGGAAGCCTGTGCAGTAACCTATACATCACTTTTGTTGAAACCTTTAAGAAGATAGGAGCAGACAAATGCTCTGGGATAGTTGTACGGTAGAGAAGTAAAACAATAACTTTCCTCAGCTCAGGAGGTTAGTTTTTCTCTACTGTTGCTCTCACAGTCTTTACACATACTGTAAATTGGCTTGCAGTAGGTCTACAGTGTGCTAGGTGTTTTCTAAACATAATGAGATGCAGGCCTTCACCCAAAGAGCTCTATCTAAGATAAGTACCAGAGGAAGGGAGGGGAAGAGGGACAAAACATTAAAAAAATAGTATTAATTATCCCCATAGGCCTGTTATCTAACAGTCATTATGGGAATTTCTTGTTCAGAGGCCTTTTCTCCTCTGCTTGCATGAGATAGAAAGGCAGGAGGTAGTAATCAAACAGGTTAGAGTGCATGAAACTCCAGTTTTAAGCTTTAATAAGCCTACTTAGTACTCGCCTAACTTCTTGCCTGGTGACAAGTATCAGGGGGTAGCTGTGTTAGTCTGTATCCACAAAAACAACAAGGAGTCTGGTGGCACCTTAAAGACTAACAGATTTATTTGAGCATAAACTTTCATGGGTAAAAACCCCACTTCTTCAATCTTTAAAGTGCCACCAGACTCCTTGT
The DNA here is from genome assembly GCF_965140285.1 of Lepidochelys kempii. NCBI lineage: Eukaryota > Metazoa > Chordata > Testudines > Cheloniidae > Lepidochelys > Lepidochelys kempii. The sequence goes on from NC_136382.1 coordinate 66,851,718, forward strand.
TGTTTTTACCTAACTTCAAGCATGTGAGTGGTCCCCAAGCTTGGAACTGTCATTATATGCTCATATAGTATACCTGCCCCTCTCTGAAGCCACTTTTTTGTTCTCCAGAATCTCAGCTTACTTTTTTTGTTATTGAAAGTGTCTGGCTGTTATGGTTGAGAAGAAAATCTCCAAAATTGCGAATTTAGTATAATTAATGCTGGGAAGTCTGAATGAGTCTGCGGAGATCTAGAACAATTGCATTCATCTCAGCCAGCTGTTAACTCAGAAGCACTGTGATGATACTTTAAATATCAACATTGTTTTAACTAATTCATTCCTCCTGTGGAGGGTCACAGATCTGCACAATTTACTGAGTTTACTGAGAGTGACATTACATTTTGATGCTACATGTGGATAAGCTCCATCACTTATCTCCCACCTCCCACTCCCACTGCAAATCAAGGAGCCCATGTTCAGTCAAGCCCCACTGAAAGACAGCCAAGCTCCAGGTGTCCAGAGGGCAGTATGATCATATTTTGACCAACTGTATGCTCTACCATGAGTGGCAACTCATTCTGGCATCTCATGTGGGTGGAGTTTATTTTGTTAGTGGAGCTAGGAAGAGTACCTTCACCTTTTGTTCCAACCCTCCCTCCCAAGCATACCTCACACAGCCCCATTCTGACCAAACCCTCATAGCCAAGGAGACGACTTATGTGCTTGCCGTTAGGAGAATATTCCTATGCTTAAAGATAGACATGTGTTTAGTACCTTGCTGAATTGGGGACTTAGACAATAATCTGGCTGGAGTCACTGGAAGCTGCATGCACATTTTAGCTAGCAGACTCTGTCCCTATTTATCCCTTAGGATACATCCAGAACTTCCTTTCCTTCCTCTTTTTTTTTAAGGAACCCGTGTTGTTGATGTTTTAAACATATTGTCATCCAGACAATTCTCCCAGTGAGCTGATATAATTGAAGGGATTGATATGGCTATAACAATGACCACTGATGCCTGCTGCATGACAGATGTGTGTAACCTTGACTCATGTTAGATAACTGGAACTAGGAAAAGAAGATCAATCTCTTGTCAGCATTTCTGTGTAACGTAACTATATTATAATGATATAAGCAGCTGCTCACAAAAGCCTGGGCTTTTTTACAGTAGAGAAAAGTTCTAATTCACATGCATAGAATTGCTGAATTATGTTTTATAACTTTAAAAATACCTTGCTAAGTTTCTTCAAACTTGTCTTGGTATTTAAATCTTACCAGGATCTACAAAGCAATCCAAGTGTGAGGTCACTAGTTCAGCCATTTTAAAAGTTATCTGTCCACAAAATTTCAGTGTGGAGCATATGGGGACAAAATTTGCCAGGCTTGAGTAGTTACATAAAAATGGCACAATCAAAAATTAATAAGTGAGACAGTAAAAAGGCTCTTTTGGCTGAGACCAAGCATTAATGATTTCAGCACACAAAGAATTAGTTTGAGAAAGATATAAGCAAATGAAGAAAAGGATTTACAATAGAAGTGAGATTAACAATAAGAGGAGGATACTGGGGACTGTTACAATAAATCTCCCTGTTGGATCTTTCCATTTCCTGCATTCTCTGTACTGCAGAAAAGTGAACAAACATGCTAAGCACAGAATTGTGAAATTCAAAAGGCAAAGCTGATGTGAAAAGTGATCCTTGATAAGTAAACCGTGAAAAAAAAAATTGTTGTATGCATTTTCATGTTCTTGGCCAGTCTCACTGAATGAGAATTACATGTATTAGAGAAACAAGGTGGGTGAGGTAATATCTTTTATTGCACCAACTTGTGTTGGAAAAAGAGACAAGCTTTCAAGCTTACACAGAGCTGTTCTTCAGTGTAAACCTGAAAGCTTGTCTCTTTCACCAACAGAAGCTGGTCCAATAAAAGACATTACTTCGCCACCCCCTCCAATATCCAGGGACCAACAACACTGCAAAAAAATTAAATATACCGTATGTTTCTCATTTATAGATTAAGTTGACTAATGCACTTCTGTGTGTTTTTGCTCCTTATCCTTTCCCAAGTTTTCACTCCAGTGGGTACAAGTGTAAAATGCTAGAAATGTCATGCAATTTCACACAGTCTGGAGTTTAGTGAGTTTAAGAAAACTTGAAGCTCAACAGTGCTTCACTCTTAGGTGCCATCATCAAAAGTCATCTACCTACTATATTCTGTTATGTTGTGGTAAGAACTAAAAAGAAAAACTTCATGCTCTAGTCTCTGGTATGTTAAAAAAAAAAAAAAAAAAAGAGATGGTCCCTAAGAGCACATTAACATGCAAATTCTATGTATGGTCCTGCCAAAAAATATAAGTATTCCATCCAAAATATATAAATACAGTCTACATCCCTAAAGAGGCATCACTTTAATCACATTTATATTTGAAGCACCACTCACTAAGAATTTGTACTCTTCTTGTCATTATTTGTATTAAAAAACAGATTGCCAAGTTTTAATAAAGAGCTAGTTATCTTCATTTGCTAATATAGCATTCTAATTTTGCTTCTGCATCCAAGAATGTAGGTGGCCAAAATCCTTCTTTACCGTTTCAAGGTCTAGTTGTAACGCCATACACACACACACTTACATAGCTATAGCAGAGGGTGTGCAGGGAGGCAAAAAGGGCATAAGGAGCCTGCATAAGGCCATGCATAAACCTCAGTACAGGATCACTTCAGAGCACATGTGGTAGTGATTTAGGGGATATGCCCACCTACCAGAATGGACAGTTCACCATGACCCCAAGGATGTATAAATGTGGGCACAATTTAACCTATAATTTTATTTTATTTTTAAAGTGTATCCTTCCATTGCCAAACATAATTCAAGATGGCTGAGATGAGGTCATGTGATCAAACAGCACGCTCCTCATCCTAGTTAGATGATACACTTTCTTCATCGGCTCAGGCAGTCGTGTGGCCCTGTGTGAGGTGAAGGAGAGAAATATCAACAGAACTCCAAAGGAAAGCCTTGTGGAGCTTCTATTAGGATGGGGAGGATTCACACTGCCTCCTATGTAGAATTGTGTCACAATAGAGTCCAGTTTAAGTGTTTGCAGGAAGAGGCCCTTCCTGTACTTCTGATACTTGCTTTTTTTAAGTCATGGAAGATGAAGGAAAGCTGCATAAGAGGCAGCAGGTTAAAAAGCACAGGGGTGTCAGAGAATTACCTGAACCTTTAAGCTCCTCATCTAACCTTGTAACTTCACACGGTCCCCCACGTGTATTGTCATTTCTTCTGTAATCTCTCTTCTTGACCTTAAGGGGTGATTCAGGCACTTATCACTTCCATAGTCAGGGTCTTTCTAACAGGCAATAACTACCAATGCCTTCCCTCCCTCTTTGATTTTAAGGGTACTCAGGGAAGGGCTGGCAGGGTAGCTCCGGCTGTCCTAGTGCTGCTCCTTGTGCACGTGGGGTGAACAACCTGCTCCATCGCAAAGGTGCATGGTGTGCTTTCCAGGCTGGCATGGATAAAGGGGTAGGGCCATGCCCCCACCTTTCCCCTTTTTAGAGTCCTGTTGATTATGGGATGGAGATGGCCCTACTCTCAACAGACACAAAAGCTAGCCTGTAGTGCGGGGGTGGGCAAACTTTTTGGCCCGAGGGCCACATCTGGGAATAGAAATTGTATGGTGGCCATGAATGCTCACAAAATTGGGGTTGGGGTGCGGGAGGAGGTGAGGGCTTTGACTGGGGGGTGTGGGCTCCGGGGTGGGGCCAGAAATGAGGAGTTCAGGGTGTGAGAGGGGACTTTGGGCTGGGGTAGGGGGTTGGGGTGTGGGAAAGGATGCAGGCTCCAACTGGGGGTGCAGGCTCTGGGGTGGGACTAGGGATAAGAGGTTGGGGTGCAGGAGGGTGCTCCGGGCTGGGATCGAGGCGTTCAGAGGGTGAAGGGGGCATCAGGGTTGGGGCAGGGGTTTAGGGAGTGGGGAGAGTCTCAATGGTGCAGGCTTCAAGAGGCGCTTACCTCAAGCATCTCCCTGAAGCAGCAGCATGTCCCTTCTCCAGCTCCTACTCCGAGGCGCAGCCAGGTGGCTCTGCACGCTGCCCCATCCACAGGCACCACCCATGCAGCTCCCATTGGAGCACCAGAGGGGGTCATTAGAGTATGTTGGAGCCGGAGTGGGGCCATGCCATGGCTTCCGGGAGCTGCATGGTGCAGCCCCCGACCCTGCACCCCGGCTGGAGTGCTGGAGTGGTGTAAGCCCCAAACCCCGTTCCCCACCAGGAGCTGGCGGGCCGGCTTAAAGCAGCTCGTGGGCCAGATCCAGCCCACAGGCCATAGGTTGCCCACCCCTGCAATAGTATATAACATTTTAAAAAAACAATTTCATAATTCAAACCTGGCTTTTTTGGGGGGGGGTTCATTCAGTTTAATCAAATATAGGGCTACAGACAGACCTGGTGTAAGTGGATAAAACTTTATTGACTTGACTAGAGCTCCAATCAGTTCCATCAACTCTGAATTTGGTCCATGGTGTTCAAGCAGTTTTCCTTGTCTACTGAAACATGCTGTACTTTGAAAAGAATTCTATGCATGCATGTGAAAGCATATTTCTGTGTATCAAAAGGTTTTATGGGGTAGGGCAAGCTGAACCACTAGCAATGGGAACTTGATAGCGATTCTTGCCTATACTTACTTTTGCAAAGTTGCAACACTGGGAAATGAACTAAACCCACTCTTAGACATTAATGAAAGAACTCTAACAAACAACTACATGTGAAAATGATTCCACTGTTTATATTTTATATACACACACAATGTGTGTCAGATTTTGTGCATATGCATAATAATTATGTTATTATGTAGACAGAATTATAGGTGTTATGCAGTTATGGTGCTGGTTATAAACTGATTCTGGAAAAGATTAGTGTGGAGAAATGTTGACTTTCCCACAGAAAAGTACATTAGCAAACTATTTGAGTGTTTCATGTTGGAATGAGGACTAATGATATAAAGATATTAAATTCCCAGTGTACAACTTTATTTACAGGTGGTTGTATATATCAAAACAATTTAGTTTGGGATTTTTGTTTTCATTGAGTGAAACAAAGTAGTTTTATGTATTGTATTCTTGCTTTATGCAAAACAATTTTATATTGAAAACCTCTTCATAAAATAATAATTTAGCAATGGCCAATCATGTTTTATTTTAATATTATGCAACTTGTAAAGCACAGCTCACGATTAAAGTGCTTGTGCACAGTATAAGAAATTTGACGTGCTTAACTCATTACTAAGCTTCATTACTAATCTTTAGAAATATTAAAAATGCTTCTCACTACAATATCATGATAATCCCGTGGCCAATTAGTTTAAGAGAAAATATTTCACTAAGAAAACAAGTTTTTATACTTATTAAAAAATCACAATAAATGTTTGAAATAAAGAAATTGCATAGTAAAGGATACTCTTAATGCTAGATCAGCTCATTCCATATCAGTGAAAAGGAGACAGTAGTGAATGTGACTTACCTTCAACACATGAGTATGCTTTGATGACTATTTGAGCTCTCAGCAAGAGGCCACATTGCCCCTTTTGCTTTCATTTCTAAACAGAACAGGCCAACTTCCAAGTTTCATTTTGTGACACTCTTAGAAAAACTGAAATGTAGCTAAAGTCCATGAATTTCACATATTTCTTGATACATTTTGCAATTGAAAAGTTTTACCCAGGGTCAGTGTACCGGGATTTTGAAAATTTTGGGATGTGACTTATCATTGTTCAACTCTCAGATCTTCTGTTCATCTCAGTAAGAGCTTACATTAAAACTGCTGGGCACAGACCATAGCCCTTAAAGATAAATGTTCACAACTCTTTCTCCCTCTCTTTCCCCTTCCCCGACCCCCATGAAAATGTCTGACCACGCTTGGCAAACATAGGCAAGATGACACTGCTGAAAACAGGGGGCCACATTCTCCACTCACTTATACCAATTTTTTTGCCAGCATAACTCTGCTGACCTCCATAGAGTTACTTCCTGTTTATATCAGTTAAATGTGTGGAGAAACAGGCACTGGATCTAAAGGGTCAGATTTGATATTTCCATTTAACATGTGAAATATTTTTCACAGCACTGCTTCTTTTTTCAATTTTTTATGTGTATAGTAAAAAACATTAAACGTAATTCAAAAATGAAATGGAGGACTCAAACCACATGAAACAAACTTGTGATGAATTGTGTGTGAAGCATCTTGAAAAACATGTTGCCATTTTGTCCCCAGTCCTAATTAAAAAAAACAAATAACTGCTGACTCACATGGGGGGAAAGGAAAGCAGAGAGTGCAATAAATTGGCTGCCTGTCAGAGATTCTAACTGTGGGACAATCCCCTCCCAGCCAGTGAACTCCTTGCCATTCGCCTTGCTAAAGAGCAAGTCACAAATCACACCAGCTATTCATAGAGGTATCAGCAAATGTCAAAATACTTCATGTGCAGCAGCCTACATCAGCTATCAAATAACATTCAGGGCTCAAACGCTGGATCATAATCTCATTCAGAACATAGCTTTTAATGTGAGCGGGAGCTGGAGTGTATATATGTGAACTGGAGCTCAGTGTCAGAAAAAACAAGAGGAGTCAGATGCTGACAAACGCTTAACTATGGTGTTGCAAATATGACACCAGAATACTTATATTACAAGGGCTTATTGGTATTACCAACAGCCTCTTCAGTCTGATTTCTTTTCTGTGTTTGAAAGAAAGAGGTTCACACAAATCCACTCCGTTTTAGCAAAATAAATTCATCTCCCTTCATGGCTTCTCACCTGAGCCTGCCAACGAGGGTGCCTATAAGTACCATCTGAGGCTATGGTTTGTGCTTTGTGAGCATCTTTCCATTGCAAAATGGACCGAGCCTAGGAAACTCACCTTTCATAGACCACCCAGCAAAACAGCCAACAAATGGGAAAAACTTTGAATCACTACCATCCTGGGCTATGCTTGAACTGGTGACATAGAGGTCAAAGGTTCTGCACTGTCACCCAAGCCCTCAGGACAACATTTCAGTTATAACATAGCCATCAACTAAAATAGGAAATAAAATCATCAGGGGGCCTCATCAGTGCGATGTTTTTTTCTTGCAACCCATTACGCATCACGCCTTTTCACAGATAAGGGACAAAAGCAAGTCTCTTCAAAAGCTGCATTAACTGGCTGCAAATCACGAGTCAGATTCTAACTTACAAAAAAAATATCAAAAGTTGTGTTTTTTCCTGGTCTCCTGCTGACTGTCCTTCTATACATTTCTGTGGTAGGCCAGAAGCTGACTACTAATATCAAAAAGTTTGAGGAATAAGAATACACACCTTTCAGTTTGTGACAGGACAAGCTAGCCGTGCAGAAGAGGAAAAGATCTCAAGGACAAGCCAGTGCTTGTTAACAAGTTTCAGAGTGGTAGCCGTGTTAGTCTGTATCAGCAAAAACAACGAGGAGTCCTTGTGGCACCTTGGAGACTAACAAATTTATCTGGGCATAAGCTTTCGTGGGCTAGAACCCAATTCATCAGATGCATGGAGTGGAAAATACAGGAGCACGTATAAATAAATGAAGAGATGTGAGTTGCCTTACCAAGTGTGAAGTCAGTCTAATGAGACAATTCAATTGACAGCAGGATACCAAGGGAGGAAAAATAACTTTTGAAGTGGTAATGAGCGTGGCCCATTTCAGACAGTTGACAAGAAGGTGTGAGTAACAGTAGGGGAAAATTAGTATTGGGGAAATTAGGTTTAGGTTTTGTAATGGTTGCGTCAGATTCCACTCCATGCATCTGCATGTATTTTCCATTCCATGCATCTGATGAAGTGGGTTCTAGGCCACAAAAGCTTATGCCCAAATAAATATGTTAGTCTCTAAGTGCCACAAGGACTCCTTGTTCTTTTTGCTTGTTAACAAGTTTATCTTGTTGTCCCAGGATGTTATATTAGGTTGAGAAGTGTTCCCTTCCCTCCCGTTATTAGAAGGTTCTCTATTTCCCCTAGACCGAGCAGACAGCTGGTCCCTGATACAGGTTCACCTTCTTTCTGGAAAAGGGAGCATAGGCAGGAGTGGTGTTGTGGGGAAGGTTTGCAGGGACTATAGCCACCCCAAAATTTGCCTCACCCACCCATAGCCATCCCTCCTAGCACAAAGGTCAAATATTATGCCGAAATAAGGTTGGCATGGTATGGCATTGCCACCCTTACTTCTGAACTGCTGCTGGCAACGACGCTGCCTTCAGAGTTGGGTGCCTGGCCAGCAGCCACCGCTTTCCAGCTGTCCAGTTCTGAAGGCAGAGCAGAGAAAGTGGTGGCTGCTGGCCTGGTGCCCAACTCTCATGGCAACCCCACCGCCAGCAACAGCACAGCTGCCAGAAGCAGCACAGGACTGTGGAAGTAAGGGTGGCATGTGCCCACAAGATGTATAGCAGAGCTCTGCCCCAATTTTCTGTCTAGCCCACCTCAGCTCCACTCTACACACCAGGAAGAGGCTGGTACTGCCCCTGAGCATAGAACAGATCTGGCTGATTCTTCAAGATAATAAATTGAACGGGAAGGCTCAGAGCTGCCCTACTTTGCAGCAGGGTCTGAACTGGCTCTCAAAGGTCCTTGAATAGAAGAGGCACAAACCACCTCTGCACAGTTCTGTGCTGGCCCATGGTGGCCCCTTCCTTGAGCAACCTCAGTAGAATCCATCTGATATAGATTCATTGAGTTTAGGCCAAGAAGGGACCATTGTGATCATCTAATCTGATCTGCGTAACAAAGGACATAAAATTTACCTGAATTAATATCCTGCATCGAGTGCAATAGCTGTAGATGAACTAGAGAATATATTTTTGAAAAACAGCCAATATCGATTTTAAAATTGCCAGTGATAGAGAATCCTCTGCAACGATTAGTTAATTGTTCCAATGGTTAGTTACCCTCACTGTTAAATCACAGAAAATCATAGAATATCAGGGTTGGAAGGGACTGTTAAAAAATTGCACTTTATTTCTACTCTAAATTTATCTAGCTTCAAATTCCAGCCATTGGATCTTGTTATATCTTTGTCTGCTAGACTGATGAGCCTTCTATTATCAAATTTTGTTCCCCAGGTAGGTACTTATAGATTGTGATCAACTAACCCCTTAACCTTTTCTTTGATAAACTACATAGGTGGAGTTCCGAGTCTCTTACTGTAAGGCATGTTTTCCAGTCCTTTAATCATTCTTATTAGAAATTGTAGGAAATGGTTTTTCTGTCCCACAAGAGTATTGAGATTTTGAATTTTTTTCCTGTCTCCAATCTGGATGAAAAGTCAAAGTCTCAGAAAGTTTCATGACCTGATAATCTGAGTTCTGAAACAAATTTTGGATCCGTTCACTGAAATATTTCATTTTGCTAATTTCAAATAACTTTGTTACAAGTTTGACTTTTTAAAAACTTTTAGTATGAAAATTAACTAAAATTTCTAAATGAAAAGTCATTTCGAACCAAAACATTGAACCTTTTTGTTTTGAAAATATCAAAATGGGACACTAACAATTTCAAAAGGTTTTCTTTTCAAAAATTTTTCAAATTAGGAGCTTTGTCCAAACTCATCCTTTCCCATGAACTGTTTCAGTTTTGACTAATCAGTATTTTCCAACAAAACAGTTTCAGCAAAAAAATGGCCTGATTTTCAGAGGACCTGAGCTCCTGCAGCTTCCACTGATGCCAGTGGAACTATCCTAGCATCACAGTGTCATGGAGTGGAGAATCATACCCTATAAGTTCCTAAATATTTTTTAAGTGTTTCTCTTGTTGAAAGTGCTAATTTCCATGCAGTGCAAAAATGAAGCATTAGAATGTTGATAGTATATTTCTCCAAAGCAAACAACTTTCTTTAAGAAAGGTGCAGGTATTGAAACAGTGGAATCACACTGGCTCTCATTTAAAGTTTCCTCCTCTGGAAATGTTTTATTCCACATGCATTCAGTCTTCAAATTCTGTCTTGCCCCACACTCATTCTTTTTTCAGTTTCTTCATTTCACAGGAATCCACTGACTAGAGATGTGCCACGTGAATGTTTTCTATCTGCCTGCCAACTGAGAACTCCTTATCATTTTCTGTCAAAGATCCCTTTATGTCTCACAACAGCTGTTCTTTCTTTTTTTACTTCTCTTCTCCCCAGTCAGTAGCATTGTTATCTCTTTAACTGGAATACAGATCTTATCTGTCATTTCAACGACTCGGTATTTCTTACTTCTGTTAGGATTGATGGCAGTGCTGCTATTCATCTGCATTTCATCTGGCAGTGGTCACTGTTGGAAGACAAGACACTGGGCTAGATGGACCACTGGTCTGACCCACTATAGCCATTCTCATGTTCTTATGCTATTCCTGATTGGTTATTCCAGCGGTAAGCTATTTCTGTTTGCTCCACAATTACCAGATCAGGCACCTACAATCTGGGGCAGAGGTGGGTAGGAGAATTGGGAATATTGTCTAATTAATTTTTTAATGCAGCTCTGGGTGATGTAATTTAACAGTGTGATCCAAGCCAATACTATAAACCCATGGGTCTATTTTATTTGAGTAAAGCCAGTTGAACAGTAATGAATGGTTGGATCCAATTTTCACTGTAACTGATGGAAAGATTCCCAATGACTTCACTGGGAGTTGGAGCAAATGATTTTGTGTATATTTGCATGAACATACATAAAGCAGGTTTGCTATGATTAGGGGAGGGAGTCACAGTACTCATTACTGAGTCGTGAGCCTTCATACAACCCTTGAACATTCAGGAATTGTTGTGACTCTCAAAAGTTTCACTATCCGTAGCATGAACAATTATTCATTTGAAAAATTGTACCAGAAATGCATTATCCATCAACTCATTATTTGCTATTTTCCTATTTGAAATGTTTCAGTCAACCAATCAGAGGGCCCAAACAAAAACATGTCACCCAGGTGACCAACCACTTGACACAGCTCATGAACAGTGAATAATCCATCTGAGTAAATTTGTATTCATTGACTTCATATGCAGATTTGTGAACAATTGGCACAGTCAAAGAAAATGAGGATTGGTTCACTATCCAATAACCAGCCCTGATCTTTAGTTTGAACAGCTGTAGGAAGGAGCATAATACAAGTTGCTCCATTACCGCAGACAATGGCATAGATCATACATGACAGGATCCTTTCAGCTATATGGATGGGTTTTAGTGGTATCATGAACTTGTCTGTCATTTTAGGCTCTGGAATTTTTCATTCTAGGCTGGAGTGTTGTATAAGGCAATCAACAGGCAAAATTGCCTCAAGGCCAGCAAGTGTCTGGTTTGGATGTGTAAGTGATGCCTCCTGGCAAATAGTAATTATTTCTGCTTGTTATTTTGGCCATAAAATACACTCAGTGCAACATCCTCTGAAATGTGCTTTCTAAAACACATTGCACTTTACCAGCCTTAACTAAGCTATGAATATTTTTAATCCACTTAAAAAGTTATTAACAAGATGTAACATGATATTATTTGAACTGAGTGAAACACTGAACTATGAATATCGGGAGGGAGGGTAATCAAAATCCCACTGAGACCTCCGTTTGGGATTAAAGCTGTACAAAATGTTTGCATCTGAAACAAAACTCACAAATATTTGGATTTTCATCAGTTCTACTGGGATGCCAAAACTGGAATGCCTGATAGTTTTGGCAATCAAAAAATGATTTTCCTAAGTGTCATCTGTTTTTTTTCCACCAGCCAGAAAAATTGCAAAAGACCCAGGGGGACTGTCAATCATGTATCCATAGTCTCAAAGGAAAGGACTTCTCTAGGTGTTCTTTGTTTCCCCACAGTGCAGCATGCCACCTCCAGGCCCATGTTTCAGTTTTCTCATAAGAATAACCCCCCTGGCAGCCTTCCAGTCAGTAATGGTTCTGCCTTGGAAGAGGGACATACACTGCAATTCCAAAAAAATGACAGGGGCTGCAGCCTTATAACTTTGTTTGAACAAGTGCTTAGATTAAAAAAAATATTAACACTCTACTAAGCTCTCTCCTTCCTCTATAAACAGATTCAAAAATGTTTCTTCAGGGAAAGCAAAATTTCCCCTATGGACAGAAGAGGGAGTTGTTGCAGGTGCAAAATTTTGCAACAATATTTTTTACTATTACGAAGAAAAAGAGTTCTGCCCAGGTTGTTTAACAGCATCAGAGACTTTAGGATCTCATTCTAGTGTCATGACTATTTTGAAGCAATTTTTCATTATAGGGACATTGTCAAGGTTAGTAAGCCCACAAGCTGACGCAGTCTTCCCCTCCTTCCCTTCCTTCAAATGTCTGTCTCCAAAGTACACAGTTTTTATGTATTTTAATGCCTCAAGGTGTCATCTTTTCTTTAAGAAACAGATCCCTCTTACTAGCACAGGTGAGAAGAGCAGGGAGAGCTATTAACAGACAAGAATTTGTTTGATGCCTCCATTTCTGTTTGCAAATTATCCAGGAACAGGCTTATTTTATGAACTGGGTTGTTACTCAAAATGAATCCATCAGCAAATGGTTTATGTGAACATATTTCATTCTTGGGGTCCCCCAACCTATTTGCCATGACTATTGCTACAACTACTTGCTATTCATAATTCACTCTTCGTGCTGTGTGATTGGCTAAATTACAAGACATTGTTTATGCCTCTGACCAGACGATTCCTAAACCCTCAAAGTCCTTCCAAGATGGCAACACAACTACTTCTGGTGTGAAGATGTATTTACGATATTTCTAGCGCTCTCGATTAATCCCAGTTAACTCATGTAATTAACTCAAAAAATAAATTTTGATTAAAAAAATTAATCACAATTAATCGTAGTTTTAATCACACTGTTAATTAATAATATACCAATTGAAATTTATTAAATATTTTGGATGCTTTTCTACATTTTCATATATGTTGTATTCTGTGTTGTAATTGAAATCAAAGTGTATATTATTTTTTATTACAAATATTTGCACTGTAAGAATGATAAACAAAAGAAACAGTATTTTTCAGTTCACCTCATACAAGTACTGTAGTGCAATCTCTTTGTCCTGAAAGCACAACTTAGAAATGTAGATTTTTTTTGTTACATAACTGCACTCAAAAACAAAATAGTGTAAAACTTCAGAGCCTACAAGTCCACTCAGTCCTACTTCTTGTTCAGCCAATCGCTAAGACAAACAAGTTTGTTTACATTTACGAGAGATAATGCTGCCCACTTCCTATTTACAATGTCACCTGAAAGTGAGAACAGACATTAGCATGACACTTTTTTAGCCGGCATTGCAAGGTATTTACATGCCAGATATGCTAAACATTCGTATGCCCCTTCATGCTTTGGCCACTATTCCAGAGGACATACTTCCATGCTGATGACGCACGTTAAAAAACGAATACATTAATTAAATTTGTGACTGAACTCCTTGGGGGAGAATTGTATGTCCCCTGCTCTGTTTTACCCACATTCTGCCATATATTTCATGTTACAGCAGTCTCAAGTGATGACCCAGTACATGTTCATTTTAAGAACACTTTCACTGCAGATTTGACAAAATGCAAAGAAGGTACCAATGTGAGATTTCTAAAGTTAGCTACAGCACTCCTCCTAAGGTTTAAGAATCTGAAGTGCCTTCCAAAATCTGAAAGGGATGAGGGATGGAGCATGCTTTCAGAACTCTTAAAAGAGCAACACTCCAATGTGGAAACTACAGAACCCGAACCACCAAAAAAGAAAATCAACCTTCTGCTGGTGGCATCTGACTCAGATAATGAAAATGAACATGCGTTGGTCCTCACTGCTTTGGACTGTTATTGAGCAAAACCCATCATCAGTATGGACGCATGTCCCCTGGAATGGTAGGGTTGAAGCATGAAGGGACATATGAATCTTTATCACATCTGGCACGTAAATATCTTGTGATGCTGGCTACAACAGTGCCATGAGAATGCCTGTTTTCACTTTCAGGTGACATTGTAAACAAAAAGTGGGCAGCATTACCTCCTGCAAATGTAAACAAACTTGTTTGTGTGAGCAATTTGCTGAACAAGAAGTAGGACTGAGTGGACCTGCAGGCTCTAAAATTTTACATTGTTTTATTTTTTAATGCAGTTTTTTGTACATAATTTTACTTTTGTAAGTTCATCTTTCATGATAAGGAGATTGCACTACAGTACTTGTATTAGGTGAATTGAAAAATAAGATTTCTTTTTTTTTAGTGCAAATATTTGTAATAAAAAAATATAAAGTGAGCACTGTACACTTTGTATGCTGTGTTGTAATTGAAATCAATATATTTGACAATGTAGAAAACATCCAAAAATATTTTAATAAATGGTATTCTATTATTGTTTAAAAGTGCAATTAATCGCACAATTAATTTTTTAATAACTTGACAGCCCTAAATAGTTCCTTTTCTGCAAACATTCTCACAAACAAAAATGTGTTCACACAATAAAAGTGGTGGAATAGCACCAAAGCGAACTGACATATTTTACTGGAAGAAATGTTCATGGCTACTTTTTGTACGTGCCATATTTGTCCAGCGTTACCCCGGAGAAATCCTAAAAAATAAAGCAGTGAGTTTTGTGCACTGGTGGGAACAAAACCAGGAAAGAAACACATATGATACTTCTCTCACTAAGGTTACACCTACACAGCAGCTGGGAGGCTGCTTTCCAGCTCAGGTAAGCAGATGTACTAGGTCTGCTTGAGCTAGTGCACGAAAATTAGCAGCATGGCTAGCCACCTGAGTACAATCCTGCCTGACCAGCTGAGTATGTACCTACCTATCTATGCAGAGCTAGCGTGTCTGTCTACCCATGCTGGGGAGCATCCGCCCAGCTGCTGTGTAGATATACCTTTACAGTGTACCAAGGTATATCAGCAATCTTTACATTGAAGTCACTGCAGGTACACTGGTATAAATTAATCAGATTCTTTATTTTCAAACAGTTAGTAGCAGAAGAGTGTGAAATATTTGTCATGAAACCCAAATCATCTCCTCATAGTGTTGTATTTTAGCCACAAGACAGCCCTCCCTCCCACAAATAAATTGATCCAAGTTTGCTCAAAGTATTCATGTGCTTTTTGACAAACTTGGGCTGGGTTTAGAGTTTGGAACAAAAGCTAGTCAAGTGTTGAGTTTAATTGTGAACATTTCACTCATTTCTAACATCATAACTCTTTGGAAACCAAAAATTAAGTATGTTTCCCTTCCAGTTATCTATCTATCTATCTATGTATCTTTACACATATACAATATATATACAACACATGATGGTGTGGACATCAGCATGAGGTTGGGAGAACCACACAATCACATTACTCATGACTGGCAAAGCCATGAATGAGTTATGCAGAGTTTCCCAACTAAATGCAAATAAAACTTCTGAGCCATCTCAGTCAAGTCAAGTTTGAACAAAACTGTGAATGTTATAATCAGTTATAAAAGTAGGGGTTATAACTGGAAGTTTCATTTCAACTTTAACTAAAGCAGTAGCAAGGGCTAAAATGTGTTTATATATCCATAGACAAATAAACACACACACCGTTTGGTCTGTGCTAAAAAATCACATTAAGTTAAAGCACAAACAGCTTTGCGCTCAGTTTAGAGAGGGCCAGCACTCAAAAAGAGAGATACATGGGGCCTATTCTCATTTATACTAAGGTCTCTTTACACCACTCTGGTGGTGTCAAGGTGCCTTAAATTAGCCCATGTTATGGCCCCTTGATACTGCCATAGTGGTGTAAAGGGGCCTTAGTGCAAATGGGTATAAGGGCCAGGAGCTGAAAGACTGAAATAGGTAACATTGTGATTGCCACTATTGTCTTACCCCAATAACATGACTGAGGATTTGGCTTTCAGCTAACATTCAAGAAATTGAACTTTTAGAATATGAACACAATAGGAAAAAATCCCAGTTCAGGATTTGAAAGATTCAACATAGTTACAGACCAAAAGGTGTCTGTCAGGGCAAAAAAAGTAGAGAGACTTTACATAAAGATCTTTCCAGAGTAATCAACTATTGCTGAGGATGTGTGTATAGAAGGAGCTACATGTAGCTGATAACACTTTGTACAGTATAGATAGAGAACTGCCTTTCAAGAAGGAATGGGAGAGATACATAGGGAGCAAAATCAGTGAAAATAAAAGATAAGTATATGCCCCTCACCCTACAGAATTGGTTGTGGGGTCCACCTCTAACCTGTCAGATCCCAGGAGGTCCATGAGACACTAGGGTCATTTGCACAGAAATCCTATGCCCATACACCAGGTTTGGCCCCTGAAACCCTCTGGTCCCTAACAACATGCTATGAAGAACTGCCCCTGGCTGGTTGGGGCTCCCTGGAAAAGATTACATAGCCCCAGACTGTGGGTTATCTGCAGAGCTGGAGTATGATGTGCATCTCTCTGGCTCTGCTCTTAAGTTGTCCATCTGCACTCCTCCCCTTGCCCTGACTCTGGACCCGCAGAGCATCCTATGGGTTCTGGAGCTGTTGTGGGGAGATATAGCACCATGAAGCTGAGCCCTGATCCTCTTGCTTTGTGGGGCACTTCCACATGTCAATCTGGAGGGGCTTTTATTTCCAAAAATGTGCAGGACTAGCACCAAAGATGTTTCATGGGTTAGAGGTTCACAGAGGAAAAAGTTCCTTTCTGCCTCTCACCCCTTTTGCATTTATGCTTCCTTCTTGTGTTGATCCTTAATTAAGTACTAGGCCCTGTATAAAAGCCCCTAACTTTTTAACTGAAACTTTTTGCAGCCACCATGGAGCAGGATTTATTTATTTTCTAATAGATAATTACATCCTTATGTGACATGTGCAAAAGTGCAAGATGTGCTCAATAACTAAGTTTCAAACATCAATATCTTGAAGGCTTCAAAAATTTTTTTTTCAAAATACTAAAAATAAACCCCAACCCTATGTTCACCAAGGTCTAATTGGTTGCAAACATATTTTAAGGACTTAAATCTGTCGTTTGGTGGGTTTTTATATGCTTGGTTACTTGCTTTTTTGTTTGTTTGTGTTTGGTTTGTTTTTTTAGTTTGGCAGGGACTTTTTTTTGCCATTCTCTTTGGGGAAGATTAATGTACAGCATTTCTCAAAAAGCAACACAAGACTGACATTTCTAAAATCATGGTTGAGAGTGGAGTCAAAAGTCTCTGCTGAAATGCCTTGTCTTTCCCTAGAGCTAGATGCTTCACACTACATGATATTTCACACTGTACAATGATATAACAACTTTCCATTTTACCTTACTAGTACAAGGTGGTACCATTGCCAGGTAGCTTTACTTTAAGATTATACCACATCAAGTATGCTTTTTAATATGTAATTCCTTTAACACAGTTTGATTTTGACACCTGGTGCATGGAAACAGCTAACCTGAGCACAACATGATCTTAAGAACATGTGGACAAGATCTGCTTGTTTACTGGCATTTTAGTTATGGTTTTCCTGACCCTTTATCCATAGTCTATAAAACAGACCAACAGCACAGAAAACAAATGCAGTAGTGCCATGGCTAATCCAGAAGCGTTTTTCTGGATATTATTAACCTCCTTCAGTTGTGAATCAAATACAAAACAAAATAAAAATAAGCTGGGAAGAAATAAGGAAGGTGAAGTTGATATTCATAAAAATACTGTAAAGATCTTTTACATAGTTCCTCTTAAGTGCCTCAGTGATTTATTCCCCTGGTATTAGACTAGAATCATCTGCAGTGTTATAAATGCTTTATAAAATCATGGACTTATCTCATCTGCATGCATGGACAAGAGAATAGGCGTGACATACAGTACCCACTGAGACACCAGGTCCTTGAAAGGTATCATGGGGGCTCTACGTGCCATGGGTTGGACCTGCTGATAAAGAGGGGCAATCAGATACTGTGGAGATGAGTGCCAGACCAAAACCTTCAGACTGATCGAAATCAGGGCAGAATTACCTAGATCTTGAATAAAAATAGGGAACATTAGGTGTAGTTACAGTCCCCTGGAAAAAATGCCAATTTAGCCCATTCCCTATTGCACAAATGCTAGGGTAAAATGCCCAGCAGTAACGTGCCCTGAGGGTCTGAAGGGTTCTTTAATAGAGGAAATGGAAATTCTGCCACAGAATTTGCATCATAAGGCAAACGCACAAAGGAATTAAACTAAATTTGCTGGAATGAAGGTTGCCCAGGCATTCCTGACTTTTGAGTGCTTGACTTTCAAGCCATAGTGCAGTTTTATTTATGCTTTTCATCTGTGATTTAAAAAAAAAAACTCATTAAAACAAGTGGGTAGGGGGCATGCTGCTATCCATATGATCACACAATTTAATAGCGGAACAAGAGTATGCAGCTCATGGCTCAGAATTTGACAACTAAATAGACAAAAGGGTACCCAATGCAGGTGCATTTTCTATTGTGCTATTATTAATATTCTTTTAATATGGTGCTGTAAGGCCTGCGGTCAGCTGGTAAGTGGCTGTCTTGACAGGTGACAAAGCCAGTGTTCTGAGCCGTCAGAGTTGTCGCTGAAGGGTGAGTAAGGGTAGTTGCAGCATGGCAGCTGCCACACTTCTACCTCTTGGTCACAAGAGCACAGAGCAAGAAGAAGCAAGTGGACACTATTGGAAGAAGGTTTGTGGGTGGAAGTGATGTGTTTTACAGAGGTACCGGAGGAAATTACAGTGCCTGAATGCTGTCATGAAGACAAGCCTCTAGAATTCAGAGGTGAAGGACTTTAGATTTGATTCTTCTCCCACCAACTTCCATGGGAGCAGGAGCAGATCCTACATTATTACTTTACTATGCTTCATTTTGTTCATGAAGCCACAGTTGCCTCATTATTCATCATAGAAATAATAGAACCATAGAAATGTATGGTTGGAAGGGACCTCAAGAGATCATCTAGTGCAGCACCCTGTGGTGCTGAGGCAGAACCAAGTACATCTAGAACATCACTAACAGGTATTTGTCTAACCGGTTCTTAAAAACTTCCAGTGATGGGGATTCCACAACCTCCCTTGGAAGCCTATTATAGAGCTTAACTACCCTTATAGTTAGAAGTTTTTCCTAATATTTTACTTAAATCTTCCTGATTAAGCCCATTACTTCTTGTCCTACCTTCAGTAAACATGAAAAACCTCAATCACTGTCTTAACAGCCCTTAAGATATTTGAAGGCTGTTATCAGGTCCCCCCTGAGTCTTCTTTTCTCAAGACTAAACATATCCAGTTTTTATAACCTTTTATTATATCATGGGTTTCCTAAACTATCATTTTTTAGCTCTCCTCTGGACTCTCTCCAAATTTATCCACATCTTTCCTGAAGTGTGGTACCCAGAATCAGACACAGTACTCCAGTTCAGACCTCACCACAGCCAAGCAGAATGGGACAATTAATTCTTGTCTTATATACAGTACTCCTATTAATACACCCCAGAATTATAGTGGACTTTTTTCGCAACTGCATTGTACTTTTGACTTTGTGATCCATTAACTCTCTGATCTTTTACAGCAGTACTACTGCCTAGCCAGTTATTCCCCATTTAGTAGTTATGCATTTGATTTTTTCCTTCCTAAGTGGAGTATTTTGTGCTTGTCTTTCTTGAATTTCGTCTTTTTGATTTTAGACAAATTCTCCAATTTGCTAAGGTCATTTTGAGTTCTAATCTTGTCCCCCAAAGTGCTTACAACTCTTCCAGTTTGGTGTCATCTGAAAATGTTATAAGCATGCCATCAACTCCATTAATCAAGTCATTAATGAAAATATTGAATAGTACTGAACCCTGCTGGGCCCCACTGGATGCATCCTCTTTCAACCAGTTATGAACCTACCTTATAATAATTTAATCTAGATGATATTTCCCTAGTTGTCGTATGAGATTCATGTGAAATTGTCAAAAGCCTTATTAAAATCAAAATATATCATGTCTATAGAGTTACCTCCCATTCAGTAGGCCCAGTAACCCTGTCAAAGAAGGAAATTAGGTTGAGTTGGCATGATTTGTTCTTCACAAATCCATGTTGGCTATTAGTTATTACCCTATCATCCTTTAGGTGCTTCCTTCTCCAGACTTAAAGAAGAGCTCTGTGCGGCTTGAAAGCTTGTACCGTCCACCAATAGAAGTTGTTCCAATAAATGATATTACCTCACCTACCTTGTATCTCTAAGATCCTGGGACCAACATGGCTACAACAACACTGCATACAAATTAATTATTTAATAATTTGTTACAGCATCTTTACATTAGGCTGACTGGTCTATAATTCTCTGGGTCCTTTTTGTTCCCCTTTTTAAAGATAGAGCCTACCTATGTTTACCTTCTCCAGTCTTCTGGGACCACACCCATCCCCCATGAATTCTAAAGATAATTGATAATGGTTCTGAGATTGCTTCAGCTTGTTCTTTAAGCACCCAAGGGTCAATTTCATCAGACCTTGCTGACTTGAATAGATCTAACTTATCTAAATATTGTTTCACCTGTTCTGTCCTTATTCTGACTTGTGCTCCTTCCCCCTTGTTACTATTTAATTGTGTTAAGCATCTGGTCCCAGTTTCACCTTTTCAGTGAAGACTGAAGCAAAATAGGCATAAAACACCTAAGCCTTCTTGTTGTTGTCCATTATTAATGCTGCTTCCCCATTAAGTAGTGGACCTACATGTTCCTTTGTCTTTCTCTTGCTCCTAATGTATTAAAAGAACCTCTTCTTATTGTTTTTTTAATGTCCCTTGCTAGATGTAACTCATTTTGTGTCTTAACATTTCTGATTAATTTATGCTGTTCTCTTGTATTCGTCATTAGCAATTTATCCATGTTTCCACCTTTTTGTAGGATTTCTTTTTGATTTTTAGATTATTAAAGAGCTCCTGATGGAGCTGCATTGGCCTTTTACTATTCTTCCTACCTTTCTTTCACATTAGGATAGTTTGCTAATTTAATATTGTCTCTTTCAGAAACTGACAGACCTCCAGAACGCCTTTATCCCTTCCATTTTCTTCCCATGAGACTTACCTACCAGTTCTCTGAGTTTGTTAAAGTCTGCTTTTATAACGTCCCCTGTCCTTATTCTGCTGCTCTCACTCCTTCCTTTCCTTAGAATAATGAAAACTATCATTTCACCAATATTGCCTTCAACCTTCAGATTTACACCTGATTCCTTCCTGCTAGACAGAATCAAGTCTAAAATGGCTTTCCCCCTGCTTACTTCCTCCACCTTCTGAAACAAGAAGCTGTCCCCAATAAATTCCAATAATTTATTGAACATTTTTTGTTGTATTACTTTTCCAACAGATGTCTGCATATTCAAAGTCCCCCATTACTCCAAGGTTTTGTGTTTTGAATATTTCTATTATTTGTTCTATAAATACCTCATCCACCTTCTCCTCTAATTTGAGGGTCTATAGTAGACGTAGTATAGATTAGTACCAGATATAGCAGACTTTTATCTTCACCCAGAGACTTTCATGTGGTCTGCCTCTGACCTCCTTCTGGACCTCAGAACAAGACACAAGGATCCTGACACAAGGAAGAAAGGAGAGCAGCAGAATACGGACCCTGGACTTCAGAAAAGCAGACTTTGACTCCCTCAGGGAACTGATGGCCAGGATCCCCTGGGAGAATAACATGAGAGGTAAAGGACTCCAGGAGAGCTGGCTGTATTTTAAAGAATCCTTATTGAGGTTACAGGGACAAACCATCCCGATGTGTAGAAAGAATAGTAAATATGGCAGGCGACCAGCTTGGCTTAACAATGAAATCCTTGCTGATCTTAAAGACAAAAAAGAAGCTTATAAAAAGTGGAAGATTGGACAAATGACCAGGGAGAAATATAAAAATATTGCTCAGGCATGCAGGAGTG
The DNA here is from genome assembly GCF_965140285.1 of Lepidochelys kempii. Taxonomy (NCBI): domain Eukaryota; kingdom Metazoa; phylum Chordata; order Testudines; family Cheloniidae; genus Lepidochelys; species Lepidochelys kempii. The sequence continues at coordinate 66,873,566 of NC_136382.1, forward strand.
AAATCAGGAAGGCCAAATCTCACCTGGAGTTGCAGCGAGCAAGAGATGTTAAGAGTAACAAGAAGGGTTTCTTCAGGTATGTTAGCAACAAGAAGAAAGTTAAGGAAAGTGTTGGCCCCTTACTGAATGAGGGAGGCAACCTAGTGACAGAGGATGTGGAAAAAGCTAATGTACTTTTTTTGCCTCTGTCTTCACAAACAAGGTCAGCTCCCAGACTACTGCACTGGGCAGCACAGCATGGGGAGGAGGTGACCAGCCCTCTGTTGAGAAAGAAGTGATTCGGGACTATTTAGAAAAGCTGGATGAGCACAAGTCCATGGGGCCAGATGCGCTGCATCCGAGAGTGCTAAAGGAATTGGTGGATGTGACTGCAGAGCCATTGGCCATTATCTTTGAAAACTCATGGTGATCGGGGGAGGTCCCGGACAACTGGAAAAAGGCTAATGTAGTGCCCATCTTTAAAAAAGGGAAGAAGGACGATCTGGGGAACTACAGGCCAGTCAGCCTCACCTCAGTCCCTGGAAAAATCATGGAGCAGGTCCTCAAGGAATCAATTCTGAAGCACTTAGAGGAGAGGAAAGTGATCAGGAACAGCCAGCATGGATTCACCAAGGGCAAGTCATGCCTGACTAATCTAATTGCCTTCTATGATAAGATAACTGGCTCTGTGGATGAGGGGAAAGCAGTGGACGTGTTATTCCTTGACTTTAACAAAGCTTTTGATACAGTATCCCACAGTATTATTGCCAGCAAGTTAAAGAAAGGCTGGATGAATGGACTATAAGGTGGATAGAAAGCTGGCTAGATTGTCGGGTTCAATGGGTTGTGATCAATGGCTCCATCTCTAGTTGGCAGTTGGTATCAAGTGGAGTGCCCCAAGGGTCAGTCCTGGGGCCGGTTTGTTCAATATCTTCATTAATGATCTGGAGGATGGTGTGGACTGAACCCTCAGCAAGTTTGCAGATGACACTAAACTGGGAGGAGCGGTAGATACGCTGGAGGGTAGGGATAGGATACAGAGGGACCTAGACAAATTGGAGGATTGGGCCAAAAGAAATCTGATGAGGTTCAACAAAGACAAGTGCAGAGTCCTGCACTTAGGACGGAAGAATCCCATGCACTGCTACAGACTAGGGACTGAATGGCTAGGCAGCAGTTCTACAGAAAAGGACCTAGGGGTTACAGTGGACGAGAAGCTGGATATGAGTCAACAGTATGCTCTTGTTGCCAAGAAGGCTAACGGTATTTTGGGCTGTATAAGTAGGGGCATTGCCAGCAGATTGAGGGACATGATCGTTCCCCTCTATTCGACATTGGTGAGGCCTCATCTGGAGTACTGTGTCCAGTTTTGGGCCCCACACTACAAGAAGGATGTGGAAAAATTGGAAAGAGTGCAGCGGAGGGCAACAAAAATGATTAGGGGACTGGAGCACATGACTTATGAGGAGAGGCTGAGGGAACTGGGATTGTTTAGTCTGCGGAAGAGAAGAATGAGGGGGGATTTGATAGCTGCTTTTAACTACCTGAAAGGGGGTTCCAAAGAGGATGGCTCTAGACTGTTCTCAGTGGTAGCAGATGACAGAACAAGGAGTAATGGTCTCAAGTTGCAGTGGGGGAGGTTTAGGTTGGATATTAGGAAAAACTTTTTCACTAGGAGGGTGGTGAAGCACTGGAATGGGTTACCTAGGGAGGTGGTGGAATCTCCTTCCTTTGTGGTTTTTAAGGTCAGGCTTGACAAAGCCCTGGCTGGGATGATTTAATTGGGGATTGGTCCTGCTTTGAGCAGGGGTTTGGATTAGATGACCTCCTGAGGTCCCTTCCAACCCTGGTATTCTATGAATCTATGTCTCTATGATCAACTTGGCTAATATACATTGATGGACCTATCCCCAATGAACTTACCTAATTCTTTTTTTAATCCATTATAGTTTTGGCCTTCACAATCTACCATGGCAACAAGTTCCACAGGTTAATTATGCATTGTGGGAAGAAGTATTTCCTTTTGTTTGCTTTAAATCTGCTGTCTATTAATTTCATCAGGTGACCCCTAGGTCTTGTGATATGTGAAGGGGTAACAACCCTTCCTTATTCACTTTCTCCATACCATGCATGATTGTATAGACCTCTATCATATCTCATACACTCATAGACTTTAAGTCAGAAGGGGCGATCATGATCATCTAGTTTGACCTCCTGCACATTGCAAGCCACAGAACCTCGCCCCCACCACTCCTGTAATCGACCCGTAAGGGCATAGTTGTCTCTTTTCTCAGCTGAGCAGTCCCAGTCTTTTTAACCTCTTCTCATATGGAAGCTGTTCCATACCCCGAATCATTTTTGTTACACAACTCTGCACCTTTCCGAATTCTAATGTATCTTTTTTGGGATGGGGCAACCAGAACTTAACACAGTATTCAAAGTGTGGATGTACGATGGATTTAGATAGAGGCATTATGATATTTTCTGTTTTATTATCTATACCTTTTATAATAATGCCTAACACTGAAAGCTATTTTTGACTGCGATTGCACAGTGAGTGGATGTTTTCAGGGAATTATCCATGATGACTACACACAGTGGCACTGGAGCAACTTTTATAATGGAGGTGCTGAAAGCCATTGAATAGAACTGTAAACCCTGTATCTGATGGAATCCACTTCAAGCCAGGGGGTGCTGTTTCACCCCCAGCACGCCTAGGTCCATCACCCCTGACTCCAAGATCTCTTTCTTGAGTGGTAACAGCTAATTTAGACTGTATCATTTTGTATGTATATTTGGGATTATTTTTCCAGTGGGCATTACTTTGCATTTGTCAGCATTGAATGTATCTATCATTTTGTTGCCCAGCTTAGTGACAGCCCTTTGTAACTCTTCCTGTTTATTCTGCATCCTCCTTGCATTTGTGTGTAGACATAAGTTGTTGAGCAGAGTCCCCCCCTGTTTCCCCTCTTGTTGCTCCCATGACCCTATTGTAATTTTCCATTCTCCCCACTCCAACATCTAGCCCTCTGTTAAGGTCACTTTTTTTAATACCTACCTGGGGCTTTTGTCACCTGCTCACTTTGAACCTAGTTTAAAGCCCTCCTTACTAGGTTAGTGAGTTGGTATCCAAAGATGCTCTTCCCCTTTTTTGGTCAGGTGGACCCATCTCTTCCCAGCAGTCCCCCTTTGTGGAACAGCACCCCATGGTCTAAGAAGCCAAACCCTTCCTGTTGATTCATCAACGATGAATTCATCAGGATGAATGTGTCCCTGCCTGGGCCTTTACCCTCAACTGGGAAGTTTGGACCAGGCCACCATCTGTACCCCTAACTCCTTTACTCTTGGTGCCAGAGCCCTGTAGTCATTGCTGATCTCCTAAGAGTCACACCTGGAAGTATCATTAATGTTCACATGGATTAACAGTTTGGGGTAGTGATCAGAGGGATGGATGAGTCTCTGCAACCTTTCTGTAACATTTTGGATTTGGGCACAGGCAGGCAGCAGCCCTCTCAGGACATCAGGTCAGGTCAGCAGATGGATGCCTCAGTCTCCCACAGAAGGGGGACACCGACCCCCCCATCCCATTGTCTCCTCTTGGGTGTATTAGCCATGAGCCTCCCAGCTGTGTGGACAGCTAGCTCCGACCCTTCAGTACTGTGGTCTGCTCCTCGCCTCCTGTTACCAGTACAGCGTACTGTTTCTTGACCTTGATGGACTGGAGACCTAGGAGAGGGGTGGAGCACAGTGTCTTGCCCGAGGTGACCAGCAGCCAGTCTCCTCCCCTGACAGAAGCTGGTTCTCCTTCCTTCCCTGGCGCCACTGTAATCTTCACTAGTCAGCTAGCATCTTCCATCCTGGACATCTCCATGTGCATCTGGCTGGTGAAATCCTCATACTACCAGATTCTATGAAGAAGTAATGGCAGTTTCTAACACACTGGTATAGTTCTCTCCTCTCTGCAAATGCCTGTAGAGACAGGGACATGAACGTTAGATTTGATACAGCCCTTATCTAAAGTCATTCTGCTCTTTACTAAAGGGATTTTGCAATGAAGAGAGTGTTTCTTTTTACCTGTATCAAGAGATTGAATCCCTGAATTAGAATGATGTTTAACATTGCTGTTCTCCTGTTCGTAAAACACAATTTGAAAAGTTTGGTTTTGCCATGCATGAACGGACCTGTTTAAAAGTTAATCTTTTCTGTAGGATGGAAACTGAAGAAGCAGCAACTTACCAGATGTTGCAAAAGACCAGCTTATTCATAGCAGAAAGTCCAGGCCAAATCTTTTGAAAGGATGGTTTTTTTTTTAATATATAGACTTCAAAGAAATGACTTGTGGCATCTGTAACATCTACCAAACAGTGCTAGTTGAAACCAGTGAAGCACAGTCTACAGCAGTACAGTACAAGTCATGCAATTATTGGAGTTTGCAGTCCCACTTTCTGGAACAACATATGGTCTGCAGCAAGAAAGCCAGGATTTTTAAAAGAGCTCCTACAGTGTTTCAAACTTTGAATTTACAGAGGTGTAGGAAAAGAAACAGACTCCATTCAGGCACTTATATTTAAATCCAGGTGTTGTTGTTTTGGTCATTGAAGAGGCCCCTGTTCTGCTCTGACATATGCAGAGGATATTCAAGTAACAGATGATCATGTACAGTCACATAACAAACCCTCCTTCTAATTTACAGTTGAGGAAATGTGGATGTAGTGCTGAGCACAACAGGACTGGAGAGGGAAGTGACACAACAGCAAAAAAAAACAAAAACCACCCAGAAAGTCTCACTTGCCAATATGAGTAAATTGCTTTTATTTTCTTCTCTACCAATAAAGACATAGCACTTTAGTTACAAGTTCCTTTGTCATAGAAACAGAATTGTTGACAACATACTGCGTGGAGGCCGACTGGGGTCTGAGGCTGCACTGGTACAGGGTCCACCCATACAGATCCTGAAGCAAGATTAGGGTTCAACTTACGTTCTTCCCAAGCAGCAAACCAGAAGAGATCAGACATTCCCGCGAAGCAAACACAGCAGAGTTGTGGCAGTATGAGTTATAATATATGTATGTTCATATTACTCATAAGAGCAAGATAGAGTCCCATTTGTCCCAATTTTATTTAAGTTGTTTATCTAGTAAGTCATCCATTTCTCTTATTTTTGTCAACCACATTTTATGGGGGGTATTTGGTTTCACAAGCGCAGGCCCTGCTCTTGCAAACACGTGACTTAACTTAACAGGACTGTTCATGTGAACAAGTGTTTACAGGATCAGGATCATACTGCTGAAATACTTTTATTGGCTGCAGTCTCAAGGATTCTAAGTACATATCTCTTGTACTTGTTTTAGCAAATCATGAGAATTCCTTAATACCACAATAGGAATTCAGGAGATATATCCCTGAAATGACTCTTGAATCTACTGTTTAAACACCCAGTCTTTTATTCAGGATGATCTCAGAAGATTGGACGATTTTGAATAAGTACGAATTGTACAGCATTATGGTAGTCCCAGTAAGATCATCAGGGTTCAATCAACTTCAGGGTTCAGACCCCAAGGCAAGCCAAAACTGTAGGCCTTAACAGAATCTTTATTTAGTCTCTCAGAGGACTGTCCTAACCCTAAAACATCTCTGGTTCTGCAGAGCATGCTGTGGCCAACTCTTGTGATTTTATTATCATCTCATTAAAATAGTCACTCCTGTTTTAGTAACTTCATACCTGTTCTGGCAACATTTTGGAGTGTTAGCTAACTCCCAGTTAAGAAATCAAGACAGTTTCTATCACAGTGGCAGAATGTGATATCTCTCCTCTGCAAATGACTGTAGAGACAGGGACATTAATACTACATTTGATACAGCTGGTATTTAAAATGATTATGCTGTTTACTGAAATGATTTTGCATTACAGTGGGGTTTTTGTTTTTACCTATGTCAATTGTCTCAATTCCTGAATAAGAGTAAGGTTTAACATTGTTGTTCCCCTGTTTTTAAAACACAATCTGAAATGTTTGGCTTTGCAATGTATGAACTGACATGCGGGGATCCATTTACGTTTGATTTTTTGCTATTTAACTGGTGGTAATAAAAGTAGAATCTGCTTATTAGTAGTCATAATGTGTCTTGAAAAAGATTCCTACCTCCAAGCACCATGACTCCCTTCAGATATAAGGAATCTGATTTTCAAAGATGTGTGTGCACTTTTGTGACCATAAAAATGCACATACAACTGCCTGTCTAAGTTGTGTGCACAATTACTGTAAATGCACATGGAGATAGGGTATTTGCTCTTGTGACTGGCCAATTACAGACATAGCAGCTCTCTTGCTTGTGCAGATACCATATGTGTGCAAAAAAACCAAATACCCCCCTCCCACTCAGTAATTATACATGAAGATTAGGTGTGCAGTTGCACACAATATTGAAACTCAGTCTTAAAGGATTGCTTCAACTCCCTTTGAAGTTAGTAGCGCAGTCTCCATTCACTTCAATAAGAAGAGGCTCTTAACCTAGTAAAAAATCCTTATGAGTTTTCATAAGATCTTTAGACAAGATTTCATTCCACTTGCATTTCAAGTATATTTTGACACTACATCCACAGATGAGACTCTGTGTCCAGCTGGGAGAACTGGGAGACCTCCATTCTGCATCCCCAGTTGCTGTCATTCAGTTTAACCAGCTCTGGCTGAACATAGAATTTCAGTACAGATGTAGCTAGATACCAAAATACCCTAATATCCTTCCCAACTATTGCCCAGTCTTAAATTTCACCTTTCAGAGGAAGATCATTGAAAAGTAGGTGACAGGCCAACTCCAACATCTGACATCCTTGGTTTCCCTGCACCCATCCATTCAGGACCAGACAGGGTCATGGCCATGAGTAAACATTGTGGTCAATGACCCTTCATGGCAATGGACAGAGGCCAGAAACCCCTGCTGATTCCGCTCAGTATTCTCATAATTTTGGATACAGAGAATCACAAGAATGTAGGACCTGGCAGAAGTGGCTGGAACTGCATTAGAGTGGCTCTGCTCCATTCTTTCTGATAATTCCCGGAGGGTAGTTATGGGCAGCCGTTTCTTCTCCTTGAGAGGTCTCAGCTGTGAAATACCTTACAGCTCAATTATGTTGCCTCATCATTTATATGAAGTCCCTGGAGATTTAATGAAATAGTATGGGCTACACTATCATCAGTAAACTGATTATACTTAGCTGTTTGGCTTCATTTTCACCTGAGCCAGACCCCTTAGTCATGAGGTTTACCCAACATTTACATAAACTGTGATTTGAGTAAAAGGCAGCTGGCTGTAAGTCAACCCAGACTAGATGGAGATGATGCAGATCAGCAAAGATAAATACATGTGGACCTGGCAACCTCAGTAACTCTTTCATCAGCTGAGACCATCTGCCTGACTACTGTCAATATGGTCCACAGTCTTTGAATATTACTACAGTCATTGCTGCTCAGACTGTATCATTAGTCAGAAGGACTTTCTTTCATCTTTGGCCAGCAAAGAATGTATGCCCATTCCTCTCACATCTCAACTTTGTCCTTTAAGGTAGGATCCATGATGGGACTTAGGCATTACAATGCTGAGCATCATGGTGCCTAGAAAACCCAGGAACAACACTGCGATCCACAAAGCTGCATAAGGTACCTAGGCTCACTATACAACAAATGGGAAGAGATAGATGCCTAAGAATGATATCCACAAAAGCCAGTATGTAAGGCAGGGAGTGGCCACGCTGGCCAGTAGGGAGAGATGCCCAGGCGATGGGTGGGTTCAAAGCCCCTCCCCTCTCTCAGAGATAGGTGCCTACATCCAGGCTGCAGGGAGGTGCTTAGCTGTGCTTAGTGGTCCACAAATGGGCACCAGCCACCTGGAGTCCGGGGTTTCTTGCAGAGAATGAGTCAGGCACCTGCCTCATGCCACACAAAGTGGCTGGAGGAGGAGCCCATCTTATAACTTGTGGGGTTCCATCAGTCTCTCCTGTTGAAGCTAACTAATGAAAGCGTGAGTGGAGCAGGGGGACTGGACCCAAGGTCTCCCTCCCAGGTGATGCCCTAACCACTGGGCTACAGATTCATTCTCGCTAGCTTTCTGACTATTTAAATATTCACAGTGGAACAGTCACTGTGCCAGAGACAGAGAGAGTAGAAATGATTTTGTGGGCCAGTGGTTAGAGCACCCCCTTGGGAGGTGGAAGACCCTGGGTCCATTCCCCCTACTTCAACCACTCTTTCATTATTTAGCCACAGCGATAGAGCTCAACAGGAGAGACTGAGGGGCCCCATATCAGAATATTCCATAGCCAATGGTTCGGACACTCACCTAATAGTGGCAGATCCCTCTTCAAATCCCTTCTGTTCATCAGGTGGAGGGATGTGGGGGAATTGAACTTGGGTCTCCCACATCCCACATGAATGTACTAGCCACTGGCTAAAAATTATAAGGTGGGCCCTTCCCCCTCATTTTTGAATGGCCCCGATCCCAAGGCACACCTCCTGGATTGGACCCCACATGCAATTTCGGCAGATGAATGCCTATCTTCCCCTGGTTTGTGGATAGCTCTTGTGTGGGAAATAGGTGCTTGAACACCTAGGGTGAGGCGGCTGTGCATGTGCCCAGTGCAGAAACATAAGCCCGAGGGAAATTTTACTCTGAAAAACTTAAATACGGAATGAGTTTCAGCATCTACAGCATTTGATGGGAGTTTTGTGGTTTGCAGTAATGCCCAAACTGGGACTTTAACATGTAAGACAGGGACTTACACAGCTAAGTTTTGGGTGCCTGAATACTTTTATGGATCCCAATCTTTGCTACCTCTAGACTTGCACAAAGCTGCACTTTGGACTAACTGTGAAGAACACTCAGAATCTTAACAGACCAAAAAGCACCTGGCCACCTGCTTAGTGAGTGAAGCTAGTGGGCGGAACCATATTCCACAACTGGTGTAGAGGGCCTGAGGCTGCTAGTCCAACACAAGCTACTCCAGCCCAGGCTTTGCAGCCCTCTTCCCTAGCCCCAGGAAAATCACTACTCAGAGCTTTCACTATATCTCCTCCATCAGGCTTGAACACACCAGGAGGCAAGCTGTATTCATGTAAAGGGAATATGGAATATAGCAGGATCAGGATCAGCAAGGGAAGTTTTGTTTAGTGTCGATGAAAGTAAAATAGGAAGTTTCCATGGTTTACCACACACACACACGGAGAGATTTTCTTCAATCTTTGAAAATCTTCCCCTTAAGCTATACCCAAATATTGAATAATTTATTAGTAGAAACTGTATAATATCATTGTAGATTCTGAAATCATTTGACTATGTGAAATAGAGACAAACATTTTGTGGAAAAATACACACTACTCGACTGGATTCATTAAACGCTAGTAATTTTAGCTCAGGTTAAAACATCTGAGCCCTTAACTAGAGCAAGGGCAAAGCATAAATCAACAAAGTAAGTTTCTAATAGAATTTGGCCTTGGGAAATTTTTCTACATATTCTTTCTGGATGATGTTATTGTTTTTAGGGAGCTTATCTACTATCTTGCTGGGAACAACTATCTACTTTAATAAAGTGCCTAAAATATCGTAATAAACACACAGCTTATATCAATAGCATCAGATTTCCCCACACAGTATTGGTGTGTGGTTTAATTAGATGAAAGGATTACGGGAGAAGTTTGTGTCATGATGATTTTTTTCAAGGCAAACCATAGATCAAAGTTCATAGCTGCCAAATATACAACTTTCAAAATGAGCTCAAGTGCTGCTATTAATCATGGCTGCTGGGGGATTTGATGACAAAGATTACACTGCTGTAAAGGATACTGCTGTGCATCAGATTCTTGCAACTGTCATCAAATACTTTGTCAACTGTTAACAGGTCGGGAAAGTTGTCCAGCATTTACTGCAGGTGCCTCTGTCACTACGCTGGGTGAGAAAGTCTATGCAACAGTGAATAATAGCTAATAACAACATCCTTGGCAGGGATTCTGAAACTTTTTCATAATGTGGACCATATCTTAGAGAGTGCCTCATGGACTACCGCCCCTCCCATGTGTGACTGTGCAGACCATCTCCCTCGCATTCACAATCATATAATATCTCTGTGGGCAGCTACAGCAATTGCTTACATGGGAATGTAGGATTAGAAATGTATTTGTAGTTTATTTTAATGCAACTTAATGGCAGGAAACCACCAGGTACGCCAGGACCATGTGACCTGCCAGCGCTCTCTGACCCATCAACAAGCGCTCCGTGGTGAGTCACCATGAGCCTTTAGACTACACTTTGGGAATTGTTAACTTAGAGACCTGTAAACTGCTGCTGCTCCTGCTTCATAGGGAATGCACGAATAGTGCACTTTAGAAGGGGTGACTGTGCATAGTTTAACCCCCAAAACGGTCTAAAACAAGACATCAGAATTTCTATCTAGCTGTCGGTGGAAAGCAGATGTGAATGACACAATGTGCTACAAGAAATAACGAAAGAGCCAAACCATAACTGCAAATTGGAACACTCATCAGCCACTGGGAGAGTTCAGATCAGGGTCCAGACTTCACAGCTCTGGCCAGCTATAAAAGGAGCTTGTCTGTATAATGGGATGAACCAAACCTCTATACCTTAACACCCTTGAACTGTGGGGAAGTTTGGAGATACATCTGGATGTGACTTTTTCCATTCAGAGCCATCCATTACTAACAATATCTTTAATAGATCTACAAAATAGATTTAAAAAGTGTACTAAATTCTAGATCACTGCAAGTGTTCTGGTGACTAACTTACCAAATAATTGCCATTCATTCTGCAAGCCGCTTCATAAATCAGAGCTCGCTAACGGACCCACTTCTCTTCCTAACACCCCAATTCCTTTTTATAAAAAATAATGTTTTTAAATAATGTTCATGGTAACAGTATAAACATTATAGGTAACATAAAAACATTATAGCACTGATAACATATAGCTTATATTAATAACACCCTCCAAGTTCAGGAGGTGGGGAGGGGGGAACGTGGTCTGGGGAGCAGCCCCTGGGCACGGCTGGCCCCTGGGGTCTATAAAGGCTCATTGGGATTTGCCCCTCAATGAACCAATGTGCGGGGAGCAAGGTGGAAGTTTCGCCTAGGGTGCAAAATATCCTTGCACTGGTCCTGCTTCCTTTTAGTCCTTAGACTTATAGAGGTCAACGGAGACATTTTTCTTCGTGAGAAATGTATTATGCACTGTAATGGGGATAGGGTTTTTTTCCCATTAGGCTAGTGGAAAAGACTGCCTTAAGAACAGAAAAAAAATGCCTTTTTTTAAAAACTTTTCTCCTTAAAAAAAAAAAAGTAGTGAAAATCTCAGAAAAAATCTCTGGAATGAGCTGTGAGCGCAGCATTCGCTGGCTAGTCTGTGGATAGTCTATCCTTATTTCAATGTGAGCTACATTCCGGTTTGAAACCTGCACATGTAAGCTTTTTTAAAAATTTGGCTGTGTAAACTGTGCATAGCATCCACATAAGAAGCACTGCACCCCAATTCTGGTCAAAAGAGTGCGCCTGCTGAATGCAATATAACCATACCTGTCGCACGACGAAAAGCACTTAACGGAAGAAAGGGGCATGATTTTGGTTTACCAGCTGTGGTGCCCCCTAAAAAACAACTGGAAGTCAATGAAGTCAATGACCAAATGCCGGGATTTCACCTCACATGCATAAGCTTAGCCTTGTTCCTATACCACAGCACCCCAGTCAAACAGTCTGTCCAGGAGATAAAGTAAGTTACTGGCAGGAACTCTTTGCTCCTGTTTTATCCCTCTCAACCATCCGTGGTTGTTGCTTATCATTTTGGCTTGTGGGCTCCTCAGAGGGAGGGACCGCGACATATATTTGGACAGTGACTACAAATCATGGGTACCACCACACAAGAAATAATCGCTTTAAAAAAATGTGTACGCTAGGGTCCTTTGGCCCTGTTTGCCTGCCTGCCCCCATTCTTCCAGCAGCTTCCTGCTGCAGAAGTGACACCCGGGTGCCCGCGTTAAAGCCGACGCATCATTTCTAACCGGCAAAGAAAGTCAGCTCGGGAAAAACTCACCTGGGTTCAGCAGCCCCTGGAGCTTTTTGTGTGCATTCTAGTGGACTGTAGGGTGGCCCCCATTTCGCAGATATTGGCTACTTAATGGCTGTAATCCCTTTGTGTGGTAGATATTGCCTCCCCTCCACAGAAATTCAAAATGAAGTACAAATAGACTAAGGCCAGCATTTTTCAAGTGTCCAGTGTATACAGTGAAGCACTGAAGTGCTTCATTTTAGGTACTCAACTTTGAAAATCCCCAGAGATGGGATTCAACCTGGATAAATTTTTCAAAAGTGAGTAAATGACTTAAGGGTGGAAGTCACAACGGTATTTAGAAACTTAATGCCCATCCAACACCTACCCTTAGGAGCCTAAATCTGATTTTATCAAGTGACTTAGCACCTAGGAGGCTAAATTTCATTTAAAGATAATGGAACTTCAGGTCCAGGTCCAAAAAAAAAAAAAAAACGATTTAGGCTCCTAACTTCCACTGATTTCAGTAGCAAGGCAAGGTAATATCTTTGGAGCTCTTTCTGTTGGTGAGAGAGACAAGCATTCAAGCTTACACAGAGCTCCTCTTCAAGTCTGTGTAAGCTTGAAAGCTTGTCTCTCTGACCCAGAGGAGTTGGTCCAATAAAAGATATTACCTCACCTACCTTGTCTCTAATATCTTGGGACCAACACGGCTAGAGCAAAACAGCATACATTGATTTCAATGGAAGTTAGGAGCCTGAATATTTTTGTGGAACTGGGACTTACGCACTTTTCAAAAGATTACTCCTTGTTTAGGCCCCTAAACTACAAGACCACTCTTTGTAGCCAAAGGTCATGCTAGCTGTTCAGAGCAGTAGCTGGCTCAGCTGCAGGCTATTAGCTGATAGGAAGCTTATTTCAGCATCATCTGTAGTAGCCTGGGAAGTTCTGACCCCAACAGCTGTGAACTTGATCTGATGTCTTCCCAAATCTCAAAGGACTGATGGATGGGAGGGAGCTGTGACTAACCTTTGATCAGTGACAAGCTTTCAACCTGAGTTTACATGTTACCACACTATCTTTACAAGGGAAGAGCTAGAAACTTATTTTTATACTAAGGCCTAGAGTCTTCTCCCTCAGCTCAAGAGAGCACTGGCTTCACTTTCAGCATGGCTTGAAGACATCCCCCATCTAGACCTAAATCTTCTTGCAAGGAAATGGCACGTTAGGAGAATTTAAGTTTTCAGTTGATCCAGGGTCCACAGGACCATTCTATCCTAGCTCTTTTTAAAGGCACTTCTGTACCTAAGTGTGAACAAAAGCTGACCACATAAGATTTTATTCTGGCTGGTTAATGGGTTTTCCTTCTCATTTGTTTAATAACACTGGTAAAAAGTATTTAAACCAAGCTGTGGCGATTTTATTCACCAGTCACTCAATGACAGCCTCAATGAACACTTGTTAAAAGAGTATGTCATCTCTTTGGAATGATAATGTTTTGAATTACTTGCATTAGCTGATTAATGTGCCTGAAAACAAAGCAGGACATGTATGTTGATCTAGCACTGAACAGATTAAATAAATTACCATATAGTCAACTTTGTGACACATATATAGACAAATATTGTACCTGAGCCTTCATGTGAATAAATTCAGAGCCCAGCTGGCAAGCTAATACATTTTGTCAATGAAGTTTAAAATGCTGTCTAAAAAAGTAGCAATTCTCTCAATTACACTTAATTGAAATCCACACTTGGACTTTAAACTAAACCTAAATAATTATGTTATAAAAGTTTGAGGGAATATTCAGAAGAGCACAGTGACAAATTCTTTTTATGTTTAAGTTGCTACATAAATTAGTAAAGAAAGTTACTCTGCAGCATTTAAAAAAACCACCACACTCCTACAATATAAGGAGCAATTAGGTCCACTATATTTACATGAAAACTTTAATATGGTTATGAAATCTCAAGGCTCCTTCTAGTGATGAAAAGCATTTCCACTGATGAACTGCTCAAAGTATATCTTTACTGGAACTACCTCCAGTATCATGAGATTAGAGCTACTCCTTCCTCCTCCGAGTTGATAAATTCTAAAACATGGGGACTGGTTCTGCAGTTCTTATAGAGGAAATATTTTTACTATAATCATTACTTGTTTTCCATCCATGTATGGCCAGATCTGGTCCACTTATGACTGAATTCTTCAGGCCTGATTCTGTTTCATCTTGTATCTTGTGAAGTCATTTGCAACAGTGCCCAAGTGTGTGTAAAACATCACAATTTTGATTTGGTAGCATTTTGTATCCACTTTGCATTGATTACCCATGTGGTACAAAAATGGCACCACCATGCACAAAAGTATTTTCAGATGTGTTTGTTTGCATGCCTGTTGATTAGCAGCATGGTACAACCATTTGATTATGTTCATTCTTAAAGACTTTGAAATCAACGTATTTTGGCATTTAGAATATGCAAAGCAAACATTGTGGCCAAAGTGAGAGCATGAAGAGAAATTCTGCAGGGTACTAAAGCTCTCACTGAAGCACTTGGTAGCAGGCAAGTGTTAATTTCCTAGATTTGGTTGATAAAGAGAGGCTGAGGTCATCCCATCACCACATCTTTTGGAATCCGTTCAGGTATGTCGCATTAACAGGGGTCTGTCACTAGCTAGTCAGCCTTGCAAGCCACTCATTCTTGTGTTCCAAAATAAAAACCTCACTGTTCTGCCATCGCTATTAGAATCTTTATGTGCTCAACATTTGTCATGGCCTTCACCTTCACATGACAAGGGGGCTCTCCAGCAGCTAGTTAAATTTAAACACACACGAAATCTCTGCTAGTTGAATGCTCCCAAACTTGTATAAGTCTGTGCACCCTATGGTAAGTGCCTTTGTTTTTGTTGAAGTTGTGGACAACCCCCAACCCTTAAGTTTCCAAATCTAATAAAAATTTTTAGATACACACTTTAATATAATTTCTGTGACATTTTCATAAAATACAGATATATAATTATAGATATAATGCATATATAGCATTTACTATATTGATAAAAAGCTAGTCTTTGGTATGACACACCAATAACTATTTACAATATGAACTGAAGTTTAAGGAAGAAATGTTTCAAGCAATATTGTGAGATTATAAGATTAAAAATAACTTGAAGAAAAAGCAACCAGTAAATGGTACTGAAAAATTCTCAAATTACAATGCAAATACTATCTCCACACATTTGCACGCATGCTCACGCACTTACACACTACACTGCAATGCAAATATTATCTCTGCTCACACACACACACTCCTGCAGTCCTTATACAGACATTTCCCCAAGTAAGGGCTTGCAGGATTTCACACACCAGCCCCTCCTCCCCACAACCCCATTAAGATGGCACACACTGTATGGAGAATTCTCCCGCTTATCCCTTCCAAACATAAAGTACAGAGAGCATTACAGCCACTTAAAGCTTTGCATAATGGCAGGCTTTCAAATCTTTTGTTAGGATAGGGATTGCCGACACAAGTATCTTGAAAATTAAATTGTCATAGCTCCATTGACTTGGCACTTGTTGAAGATCTGGCCCTTGCCAAATGTAATTTAAAGGCATTTTACAAAGCGGTATTTCCTTATTTAGTATGAACTTTAAAGACAAAGCATGGACGGGAAGTAGAAAAAAGAACACATTGTACTGCTGGTACTCTTCATTAGGGGATCTGTCTGAAAGGACACAGATGAGTTGAATTCCAAAGCTAAAGATGGGCTGACACCAACCTCCACAATCTATCTAAGGTACTTACATGCCCCCCCCCCATTACTGTAGTATCTGAGTGCCTCACAGTCTTTAATGTATTTCTCCTCACAACACGCCTGTGAGGTAGGAAAGTGCTATTATCCCATTTTACAGATGGGAAACTGTGGCACAGAGAGGCTAAGGGCTGGATTTTGAAAGGTATTTAGGTGCCTAATGGGATTTTCAGAAGCACCTGTAGGTGCAAGATGCTTTTGAAAATCCCACTAGGCACCTAAATACCTTTCAAAGTCTGGCCCTAAGTGACTTGCCCACTGTTACACAGAATGTCTGTAGCTAAGGAAGACCTTGAACTCAGGACTCCTCACTCCCAGGCAAACATCCTACGCCTCTCTGATGTTGGGGGGAGGAGGCGGAAGGGAGAGATTGTTTTTCCTCCCCTTACCCCACATCCCCGATGAAAACATATTAGCTATAATGGGTATTTCTTAAAATGTAAGCAGCTAAGTTATTGTTTGCTACAAAACAGACAGTGGCCCTGAGAAATGCAATGAACTACTTTTGTTGAAATCTAAAACCATACTACTAAGGGCTTTGTTTTCATTTGCACTATGTCACTGTACACTGCTCTGGCTATAAAAAGTCTTTACATTACCTTTGCACTCGTTTTAAGTTGTCTTTATACTACCCAAGTGGTAGCATAGGAGGCTTAGTGTAAAAAGAATGAGGCCTCCAATCTTTAAAGATTAAAATCTTTTACATAATTGGTAAGATCTAAAATCTGACAGGTGTAGATCAGAATACATCTCCAAACGTGCAGCTGAGCGACCATATTGATTGCAAATAGGATGCACTGGTGTAACTAAGGGCAGAAGTTTGCCAGTAATCTTCCTTTTGTGGCATAAAAGTACCTCATTTCACTGTGAACCATGGGAAGCTTGCTAGGAATTGGTTTAGATCTCTGTACAAACGCTCTCCGGGTTACACAAGACCTGACTTACGCAAATCTGCACTTAGGGAAAAAGTTCCATAAGCTAGAAATAGGAGTTTTTGGTTTTGGGGTTTTTTTTTGCATAATGGTCGGGTATACATTTCCGATCTCCGTAAAATTCGAGTTACACAAGGTGTTCTGGAACGGAACAATTGCGTAAATTGGGGAGCATCTGTACTTACTGACCAGCTAAAAGCAACTAAAGGAAGTGAACTGTTTAAACTCCATGGAGAAGAGTGAGAAACAAAGCAGTAGTGACAGAAAAGAACAAGAAAGAAACCAAGTGGAACCAAGACTCCCACTGGGATGGAAATAATAGGCTGTAGGTGCCATACTTAAAACCTTAAGCACAGTACTATGGAAGTTGTCTATAGCCATCCTAATCCAAATTCCTCCTGGTTACATGGGCATCTTCTCCCACTGCGTTCTACTCCCCATATATCTGAGGGAAGAATTTTGGTCACCTGTTTAACTTGGGCCTAAGTACCAGCACAGACAACTCGTTTGTTAGGATTCTAGGGCGGGCAGTAAATTTGCCCACAAGAAGGGTAAAATTGATAATGGAATTTCTCAGCCTGTTAACTTAACTCAATGGGCAACATTTTAAAAGACTTAAACCTGCATTTTCTTTTTAAACAATCAAAGAATATTCTATTCTCCAGCAAAACAATTTAAAACTGAAAATTTCAATAGAAAACATTTATGGAAAAAGTGTATCAAGTCTTTCCCCTTGACAAAAATGAATCTCCCCAAAAATTCGCTCTGCACAGAGGAATAAGACAAGTTGATCTTTCCACTGCTTGTTTTAAATTACTCTTATCACCACAATTTGGATTTGCACTATGTTTTTTCAATGATGTGACAACATCAGGTGAATCTGGACTAACACTGAAATATCCTAATAAGAATGCCATGTCACTGACAGGCTAGAAACAGCATAGCATGAGAAGGAATGCTATTCTTTCCATTTACTTTGTAGATAATCCATAGCTATCCCCCTATTTTAGACTGGACTCTGCATGTTTAACACTTGAAGTCCAAATAACTATTGTATCTCTTATAACAGAGAAGAACATTGTACTATGTGTTTGCTGCATCAGCTCAGCACTGGATGAACACTGCAGGGAAATTTGCTAGTTCTGCAGAAAATGTGTTTTGTTTGTATTGTCTAATTCAGACCCAAGTGTCATTTCACTCTTTAAAGGGGTAAGAAAGGGGGAGGGCGAAAGGGGAGGAAGTCCTGCTTAATTTGTTGCATATGTTCCAATGTGTAATACAACTAAGTGTACTATCCCAGAAAACTAAATGGACTGTGCCACAACAAACTCCACAGAACTCAAACCAGAAAACAATCTGGCCACAAGCAAGTCAAACGATTCAGCGAAACTTCCTCTCATATTATATATACATTTTACAAGCTACATTGTGTCCTTTCGTATTCCAAGAGAAGTACATCGTAGATACCAAACATACTGTACTTTTCCTTAAGAAGCTTCATCAAACCATATGTGCAGACACTTGAGATGATGACAGTGTTAAGCTTCCTAGGGTCCTAGAGTCAAAGAAATTCTGCTGCCCCCCACTGCTAAGTAAGTGAACTCCTTCCACAGGGGGTAACATCTGCCGATCAGTCATGGTTCCACTTGGTGAGGACCCCAAGAAACTTCCTTGGGAAGAAACAATTTTCTCAGGACTGGCAGCCAGTTTGGGGGATGTGGAAAAGTTATATCCATACAAAGCACAGGGACTGTGTAGTCTAAACGTATTGTAAGAGCCTTGGTGGGTTTGATTAGTGGTGAAGGCATTGCTTGATGGGGATGGCATGATGTACTGAAGCTGTGGAGACATCCCTGATATCTGCATAGATAAACCGGTTTGTGGGCAGCTGAATGCATCACCGTCATTGCCCGTCATGGACATGTTCACAGTTGTGCTACTTGACACACCCACATAAGAGGGAGTCCTTGGGGGTGCAAAGGTCTCACTGGTTTGGTTTGTGAGCCTGTTGTAGGTTTCAGCAAGAGAAGTGCTGTATCTGTTAAGGGTTAAGCCTGAGCGGGCACAAGCCGTATAGTCAGCTGGAGCAAGGCTACAGAGCTGGCTAGTGTTGGGACCCAGGTGGAAGGCAGGAGAAGAGCAAGGGGACCCAGGTAAGAGGTGAGGGTGGGTAGATGGAACTCCATTGCCAGGTCCCTGGAGTAAAGTAGAGGAGCCCGCATTTCCTGGAAGAGAATTTTAAAACATAAATAGCATACCGAAAAGGTTAACATCTTAGACGGTGTTTGATCATCAATTAAAACCTGCACTCTCCTGGTACTAAATGCGATCAGTTTGGTACAAAGATTTTTGATAAATGTTACAAATATTATCCCTTCAAAATACACTAACTAAATACGGAATACAAGTTGGGACTGTGCAACCCTGCATATACCCAAGGTTACATCCAGATTTGTTCTCCTGTCGCACAGTTTACAGTTATTTCAGTAGACACTGGAAACAAATTGTCAGGGCCTAGGCTATGGTGTTGTAAATTTCAACTCAGAATGTATCTTAAGTCAAAATGATGAACCCTAGAAGAGTTTGCCCTGGATTATTTATAACCAGCCTGCCCTTTGGAGTGCATTTATAACCTCGGGCTCAGTGTGTGTTACACATTCCTCTCTGTGCCTGATCTACAGAGGATAGGAGTCTGCCTCTTGTTCTGCCCACAGCCCACTGCATCGACTACCACCAGCCACTATGAGACGCTCACAATCCCAACTCTCTCAGCCTGTGTCACTGTGCCCACAATGTGGAGACAAGGTCTAACAGTCAGGATACCATTCAGCAAAAGGATAAGTCTCAGCTCTGTAGTGGAGCTACCAGGCAAGGAGACTGAGAGGTATATTCAGTGGTGAGCTGGAGCCCGTTGTCACCGGTTCGCTAGAACCGGTTGTTAAATTTAGACGCCCCTTTAGAACCGGTTGTCCCATGAGGGAGAACCGGTTCTAAAAGGGCTTCTAAGTTTAACAACCAGCCAAAAGTGGTACCTTAGGCGCCGACTCCGTGGGTGCTCTGGGGCTGGAGCAGCCACGGGGAAAATTTGATGGGTGCAGAGCACCCGCCAGCAGCTCCCCGCCCCGCCCCAGCTCACCTCCGCTCCGCTTCCGCCTCCTCCCCTGAACGCGCCACCCTGCTCTGCTTCTCTGCACACACCCCCCAGCTTCCCGCAAATCAGCTGTTCGTGCGGGAAGCCTGGGAGAGCTGAGAAGCAAGCGGCAGCTTCGCGCTCAGGCCCAGGGAGGTGGAGGCGGAGCGGAGGTGATCTGGGACGGGGGGGGGGGGGGGCAAGAAGGCTGCCCGCACCGCAGCAGGTAAACCTGGGGGAGGGGGGTCACAGGGGAACCGCTTCCCGCCCCAGCTCACCTCCACCTCGGTGGGCCTGAGTGCGAAGCTGCTGCCTGCTTCTCAGCCCTCCCCGGCTTCCCGCACAAACAGCTGATTCGCAGGAAGCCGGGGGAGGGGGGCGGAGAAGCAGAGCGGGGCAGCGCATTCAGCAGAGGAGGTGGAGCGGAGGTGAGGTGAGCTGGGGCTGGGTGCGGGGAGCTGCCAGTGGGTGCTCTGCACCCACCAAATTTTCCCCTTGGGTGCTCCAGCCCCGGAGCGCCCACAGAGTTGACACCTAAGACCCCACTTTTGATATGATCAGTGTGGGGAGTGGCCGCTCCCCCTGCTCCCCCTCAGCTACGCTCCCCGGCCCCTAGGAGCCAGAGGGACCTGCCGGATGCTTCCTGGGAGGTAAGCACCGCCAGGACTCCCCACCTTGCCCCCCGGCAGGTCCCTCAGGCTCTTAGGGGCGGGGTGGGCACCCACTATGGTGGCCCACGAGACCCTCCTGCCCAGTTCTGGGGGCAGTCAAGGGACAGGGGTGGATGGGGCAGGGGTCCCCGTGGGGTGGGGGTGGGCCACGACCCCCACGTGGGGTGAGGAAGGAACCGGTTGTTAAGATTTTGGCAGCTCATCACTGGGTATATTAGAGCTAAAATGTCACCAGAAACCTAGCTTCCATTCTCACCATCTGTGAACAGAAATTGTAACTTCCACAGCCCGTGTGACCACCAAAGAAGGGGAGAGAAGAGGAAGTAGAACTATGAGTAGTCATGTGTAGGAAGCAGGAAGTTTATTGATATGAGCGCCCTGCTCTCAAAACAGCACTGTTACTTAGAAGTAAATAGGTAGGGTTGATCTGCCTCCTGGATAGCTCAGCCTGGTAAGCAAGCAGCATAAACTGCCTTTGGGGGCTTATGTACTGAAGTATCTCCATAGTATGAAGTCAGCTTTCTATGTCAAGCCTTCTCTCTCTCTCTCTTGCTCACACACACGTACAACTAGCTTTGCCAGAACTCAGCCAACCTGTCTGAAGTTTCACACGTATGATATTATGTTGGCGTAGAGCTACTCTGGAAAGTTTGAGGCAAGTAAAGCTCTGTGTTTTGGAAATCCGACGATTTTTTTTAAAAAGGAAGATGATTTCACTTCTTGAACACTCTCCTGGCCTTTTTTGGCTTTTTGTAACTCAAAATGGCTTGGCACAGAAACTCCAGTTTTGTGTTTGGCCAGCGCGAGGATTGGAGCCCAGGACTGCTTTTGTGTTTTATTAGAAGGTGGAGGAGGAAAGAGGCTAGTTATTAAAAGTGGTTTCTATGTATACTATAGGCTCTGAGGATTTATTAAAGCTTCTTGATGTGAATGAGACTACCACAAAGGTTGGGGCCAGGGGGCATGATTGCAGTCAGGCAAGCACCTGGCATGGGTGGGGAGGCATTGAAAGCAGCAAAAGAGATCTGGTTTGGGTGGGGAGGGATGACACGTACACTTGAACCCACAGAGAGATGGTTTGGGGTGGAGAGGGGACCCAGGCCCAGAGAGTGATCTGCCTCTGCCCAAGAAGTTCCACTTTATGTGCCCCCTCCTCCACATAGCTCTCCCCACTATGGGGGAAGGGGGAGGCAGGAAACCATAAAAAGGGGTGTGGCCTACACAGCCGGCCAGAGAAAGCCACATGGAGAGAGGCAGTCTCTAGCTCTTTGCAAAGTCTGCTGGAGTCTCTAGGCAGTTTGCAAACCCCACAGGGACGCCTTGCTGAGCAGTTCTTATGTTTTTCAGAATCTAAGGAGTTTCTCCAAAGGAAAGTTAGTGTTAAATTTGCCAATATCTATGAGATACTTCAACACCCGCTCCCAGCCCACCCACACTTTTTTAAAGAAAACTAAAACCACACGAAAGAGAGAGTCTGGAAATACATGGTGAAAGTCACCTATAAACGAACTCTGTCCCTGCATCTCTGCCCAAGAACGGCCAAGACCAAGAGACCATCCTGTCCTTAATAACTCACATCTTCAGCCACATTAGTGGCATTAAAACCAAGAACTGACTTAACTTGATAACCTTACTCCATAAGAAAAATTAAACGTCCACTGCAGCAGCATTTAAACAGAAGTACCCTCCCTTATACTGCCGATCACAAGCTACTCCTGCCAAATTTTAAATTAACACCCTTATGCAATTATTGGAAACAGTCAGCTTTCTACTTCTTTTCTTCAAAGGGCACCATTCTCAGGACAATTCTCCAGACATATGGAAATTCAAATGCAAATGTCATGATACTGCAAGATATACAGCTACAAACCTCAGAAGGGCTGGACCAAAAGACTGACAACACATGCAGCAAAACATCAGAGTAAGTGGGAAGACGTGCATAGCATAGACACTTATTGCATAGACCCAAAGTAGATAGCCACAAAATACAGCCTTTAGAGTCTATGAAAACATCATTTAGCAAGAGTCCGTCACCAGAATATCTCCATTTTACAAGTAAGAGGTAACAGGTGCACAAGAGACAAAGTGGAATGGAGCAAAATTACGGTAGTTTGGGTGATCTTTACTATGCACTTCCATATTTATTTTAAGTGTAGTCTTTATTTTGAAATTTCTGGCTAACATTTGTGAGTTTACTTGAGAGACCTTCAACACTTCTCTTAGGGCTCCCCCACTTCTTAAAATATTCCCAACTTCAGTTCCTGCTTAATGAAAGCTTGTTGTAATTGTTGTTAATTTTGGGGGGGCGGGAGGGGAGGTTGGTTAGGTTTTCTGTGCTTAGTAATATACATATTAGTCTGGATTAATGGATTTGGGAGTTTTAAAGGCTTAATCCTTGGTGAAAAGCAAATTAAGTACTGGGGGAATGTTCAAGTTAATGCATAGCTATGTCAGTAATAGTATCCGACACCCTTTTTATGATTACTGGCATAACATTGTAGAATAGTGAATTTACTGAAACATTCTATACCGGGTTTTAGAAGCTACAATAATAGATCTCTTTTGTCCTGTTCACTGCAAACCTGGTTAAATTAGTTTATTTCTATCTCTGGAAATAAAAAACCTATCATCTGCATCTGGAGTTAACTTAGTTTTTCTGTAGGTGATACACAAATCTAAGTTTTTCATAAGGAGTGGTAGTACAATTTTATCTTTAGACATTTTGTTTTTTCAGGACTATAAATAAGATTATTACCTTGTTTGGGGATCCCAGGTATATCTTCAAATGTAAGTGTCCTCAGTGAAGGTCTCCAGAATGCATAGGACTCCACTAAAGCTTCCAGTCCCATTCTAAATAGAACAAAAACACCACTATGTGAAAAGAATGATCTGTTTTTGGTTTGTCACTTTTTGTAGCTAGTTCATCACTCAGTCTCACACACACTGTATGTTTCAGGAAAAAAAATATTTTTAGAACAATGTTTCTCAGACTCTGGTCCATGGACCACCAGTGATCTGCAGTGAACGTGCTGGTGGTCGCAGAGAGCTGGCTGGTCCCATGGTGCTGGCTCTTCTTGTTTCCAGCTGCTAAATCACTTTAAAAAACTGCTAGCAGTACCTTTAATAATTCCCTAATAGGACTTTTCCACATCAATCTGATTGCCTGAAGGATGATCTGCCATCTCACATTTTAGAAGGAAAGTGATCCATAAAACAACTTCTGTTAAAATGTGATTCAACACTCTCCTTGCCTTAGAAAATTGTGCATACAAGATGCATGACTCATGGATATGCTACTCTTTTTGAGCCTGTTACTGGGCGCTATTGGATTAAAAATATCTTTAGAAAATAGCTTCAAGAGTTTTCTCTCAGCCTTTACAAGCTTTTGAATGACAAATAGAAATAATTGACTAACCACTCAACTCACTGGATGTGCCACATACATTTATATAAATCAATTTGATCTTATATAAATATACAGGTATACCTATATACAGGTCATGCTTTTTGTGCCACAAATTCACAAACAAAGCTACAATGTCAGCACACCAGTATAATTTGGCTGCTAGTTTTGAGTGCTAAACTCATAAGGCTTGTTAAGTGTCGATATCGAGCACATACCACAAACAAATGCTTGCCTTTGAACAGCAACACTCTGTAAAATGAAAATATGCAAATGGTCCGATTTGAGACCATCCACATTCTCTTCTGATATTGCTTTTTCCACACTGCAGTTCCAGCAGGATCACAGATATGTTGCAGGAAACAGTTATAAAGTATTTATTAGCTGAACCTGGACTAAAACATAGCCTTCATTTTCTGCAGTAATGGTGACTTTTCACTTCTAGTTAAAGTGGAGATAAAAGCCACCTCCTGGAGGAGAGTAGCCAAGGCGATAATTTATACAAGATGCCGTCGAACAATTTCCACTTTTTATCACCACCCTAATTTATGCTATTAAATGGCCAAGTTTATTTAACAAAACAGTTATGTTTTTCCTGAAGTATTTAAAGAAAAGAAATTTTGGTACCTTCCTGAGTAAAAGATTTTTATAGGGTCAAACCTAAGGCCTAACTGAAGAATGAAACGACTCTCAGCACATAAATTCTGGTTCACTTTGCAAAAGTACAGAGGGTGCTTTTAAAGGGCAAGGCTACTGATCTTTATAAAGCAGCCTGTGAGACTGTAAATGACCTGAAAGGGAATATTTTTAATTAAACAGAATTGTTTTATGTAGTGTTACAAGGCAAAGTTATTGCAGCACAATAGACAATTAAAATGCATCCAAAAGGAGAATGCAATGACACCACGGTATTTTTAACTTTCGGTACAGACTATCATGCTTTCGTAAAAGACATGCTGTAGAAGGCTGTGGAAAATAAAGCCTTTACATTTAGATTCTTCAAAGAATAAAAAACTTGCTGCAAAAAGAATTAAAAATATGAAGCACATTCCCAAATGTATTTGGCCATGTCCTTAGTGCGTGTAAACCAGCACAGGACTATTGATTTCAATGGAGCTACCTCAATTTGTAGCAGCTGACAATCTGGCCCCTTCTACAATAAACATCCTTATTGCAACAAAAGGGCATTTAGATTTGTATTTAAAAGCAGAACAAAACCATTTACACAGAGGCCTTCTTCAGTGGAATTCCATCATGCTCTCCTTGTTCTGAATCACACTTTTCATTCAACGTCCACACAAACAGAATTTAATTAATTTAATTTAAAACAAAAACAAAAACAAGCAGGTCCCAATCCTGAAACAGGATCTGTGTGGTTGGGCCCCTGCAATCACACAGAACGTGAGGAAAGTCAATGGAGCTCTATCCATGCATACCCAGTTGCAAGACTGGTCTCTAACTTATCCCCCACCTTTGGATTTCAAAGTGCATCCCATCTTCTGAGGGTGTCTGCTGGAACATAAAGCATGAAATCTGGCCCCAATGAAGTCAGTAGGAGTTTTGCTATTGACTGCAGTGGTGTGAGGATTTTCTCCAAAGGCTTCTGTGCAGGGATTATTTACTTTTGGATATTTGACAGCCCCAAGAATAGTGCTGGTGCTAAAGATATATCAAATATACCATCAGATGGTCATTGAAGGAGTTCAGAGGCACATAGGGTGACTTTCTCTCTCTTGTTAAATATGTAGCATATTCAGCAAATTTAATTTGCTTCTTCCTTAACTAACTCTATCTGGAAGTTAGTTGTTTACTCAATTCTAAAATAAAGGACTAAGTTCACCAAAGCTTTCCCAGACCTGAAGAAGAGCTCTGTCGCTCTCACCCACAGAAGTTAGTCCAATAAAAGATAGTATCTCACCCACCTTGTCTCTCTAATATCCAGGGACCAACACGGCTACAACACTGCAAACATAAGTTCGCAACTGGCATATTCAGGCACAACTCCCTTCTGCCAATGGAGTGGTGCCTATTTTGTCCCAGGGCTGAGTTTGGCCAATTATTTCCAATCAGGAAGACTCTTAATCCAAGTGCTCAGTGTGAAAGTCTAAGATACTT
Source organism: Lepidochelys kempii (assembly GCF_965140285.1). NCBI lineage: Eukaryota > Metazoa > Chordata > Testudines > Cheloniidae > Lepidochelys > Lepidochelys kempii. The sequence goes on from NC_136382.1 coordinate 66,899,640, forward strand.
TGTAATGGATTCCTATCAGTCATCTCTCCCCTTCTATTATTAGTATTTATTATTTGTATTATCATAGCACCTAGAAGCCCTAGTCATGGACCAGTACCCCCACACAGTGCTAGGTGCTGTAATGTTCATCTCCTCCTCTCCCAACATCATCCATTTAAAAAAATACTAATTTGCTCTCCAAAAATGAATCTGAGCTCTTCTGCGATTTGCTGTGAGCCGAAATTGATCTCCAATGCTTCACCTTTCTACTAAAATAGAAGCTCAGTAAACTGGCAGGCATTCACTGAACATTTTTACTGACACAGTTTGTTCTCTTCTCTGGAAGATCAGCTCATAAATGCGGCACTTGTAGAAAACAAAATGCAAAGTGGTAACTGAAATTACTGCACCATGTGCAATACAATTACATGCTTTCTTTTTCAGGTGGAAGGGTTTAGAATGTAATTCATAAAAGAATCACCGTTCAGACAGTGTGCAAGTTTTCTTTTCGTGTTCTATGTCCATAAGCTGCAGTACATATTAGTACATGAATCAAGTTAAACACTGAACTTTCAAGGCTGTATACTGTCATTACATCCACAGAATTTAGGTTTAATTCTATAACTCTAGGGCTAGCACTGGGACACCTAGTTCTTGCAAGCTTGAAAGGTCTGTAAGAACAGAAACTCCCTTTTGTGTGCATGGTAACCATTCTTTAAATCCTTTAACAATTTGATTTTGTCATTGCAGACAAACCCATTTTTCCAAAGCTTACCTGTTACGTCCAGAATCTCTAAATCCTTTAGCAAATGGATTCCTGTCAATCTTCAATCGAGTGATCTGTAAAGATAATAAAAGAAAGTGATGGCAAAACTTTTACCAATTCAGTTTAAATGATACGCATAGCAAATATATCCACCAAACCTGAGCTGTCATTGGAATTTTCCATTTTAATTCTGTTTAAGAATTATAAAAGTTCAAGTGGATTTCCCATTTGCAGGTTGAATGTGTTTTTCTTTTTAACACGATACATTAAGACCTAACCCAGCAATCATTCTCTGCATACATCCCCCAAGGAAGTCAATGAGTGTTTATTTTACACAAAGGCTGGTTGGGATTCTTGAAAGAAGTTGTCTGGAAAATGTTCCTGCTTCAACTAAGACAGTGCACAGCCTCCTTGTCTGTGACAGAGTTACATAACATATATGCAAACAGAGAAGGAGATGCTGAATGAGAAAGATTTCTGTTAGGCTGCTATGTTCACATGTACATACTATAAACAAATGGAACACAAGAAAAAAAATACTTGTAATTTCTTTAAATCAACAAAATAGTTACCAAATAATGGTAGCCCATCAATCAGATGACTCTCCCCCTTTAAATTTATATTGCATCATTAAATCATTTTGCTTTCTACTTTCTGAAGAAAGTAGGCCATTAATAAGCACAAAGTTTATATTTATATATACACAAATACACACAAACCAAAACATAATTGTGCTAAATTATTTAGAATGAATAAAATGCGACTATACTAAATATGATGTCATTGTGTGTTATACTTAGACAACATGGTTAGAGCAGAAGACTCGGAGTCGGGCAACCTGAGTTTTAATTTTTTCTCTGCAGCTCACGGCGTTAATTTGAATAGGTTGTTTATGGGCCAATCCTGCTCCTTTAGAAGTTAATGAAAGCTATTAATTACTAAATTAAAAACTAACTTCCCCTTTTACAACTTGGGGACATCAATACTTGACTAACGTTGGAAGGTGTTTTGCAGTCAGCGAGTGTTAAGCACCTATGGGATTTTCAGAAGTGCCTATGTACGTATCTGCATTTGAGGCAGAATATCTTTAAAAATCTGGCCTTCAGGCTATGTCTAAACTACAGCCTATGTCAGCAAGATTTCTGTTGCTCAGGGGTGTGAATATTCCACCTCCCCGAGTGACATAAGTTCCACCAACATAAGCGCTAGTGTGCACAGAGCTATGTCGGTGGGAGAGTGTCTCCCGTTGGCACAGAGCATCTTCAACAGACACACTGCACCGGTGCCGCTGCACCACTGCAGCGCTGTACGTGTAGCCATAGCCTCTTTGGCCCAGATGCTCATAGGTATTAGGCACCCAACTCCCCTGGGAATTGTATCTCAATCCCTAACTGTAAAACAGGGATAGAACTTCTTATGTCCTGTCTATTCAAACTGCAAGAATTTCAGGGCAGGAACCATCTCTTACTATGTACAGTGCCTTGCACACTGGCACTCCTGTCTCAGTTGTGGCATCTACATGCTACAGTCATACAAAAAGCTTTTAAATATTTAGAGTATTAGACAAATGCCTTATTACTAAGTGGTGAAGTAAAAGTTTATCCTTTTCTTCTCTTGTACTTGTCTGACATATTCTGAAAAGCCAGTAAAATATTTTTTAAAAAGCCAAAGTTACCTGTTGATTCTGATATGCTGTTACAGTAGTGAAAACGGTTTCAGGAAAGGAGAAAGCTTTGACGCCATCTCCGGAAGGAATGGGCTTGACTGGAGACAGATCATCTGCACAGTCTTTACGAATGACATGGACACGAGGCTGGTATTTGTGCATAGAATGAAGGATAATCTATACAAAAGAAAACAAAGAAAAGGTAATATTTGTTAGAAAGGATGCCCCGCTGTTTCAATGCTGGTAGCATTTTGGAAAAAGATTATGGCATGTGTTGCTTATCATGCAATTTCCTGGAAATTAAGTTTTCTATAATTTATAATGGTCTCATTACAGTAATCTAATCACTATGTACTTACAACATTGCCATCCCTAAACATTCAAAATTAATGAGTGAGGAAGTCAAAAAATAATGAGATTGGCTTAAAAATCACGGGTGAAATGCTGGCCTCACGGAAGTCAATAGGAATTTTGCCATAGACTTCAGTGGGGATGGATTTCACCATATGAGATTTTTTTCTAAAATAAAATCAGTTTGCTTTCTGGATTTTGAATCTTTAAGACAATATTGAAAATGCTTGAAGTATGGTGGTGGTGGATTTGGTTGGTTGGCTTTTGTGACCATAAGGGCTAGAAACATACTTTGTTGGGGTTGTATTTAAAATGAAAGCTGAGATTCTCATGACTCCAAGAGCAGTGGCTTGAAGAAAACCTCCAAATGTCACAGTTGCAAACGTTAGTCACTGTGTATTTACAAAAAGAAAAGGAGGACTTGTGGCACCTTAGAAACTAACAAATTTATTTGAGCATAAGCTTTCGTGAGCTACAGCTCACTTCTTTGGATGCTGTCGCTCACGAAAGCTTATGCTTAAATAAATTTGTTAATCTCTAAGGTGCCACAAGTACTCCTTTTCTTTTTGCGGATACAGACTAACACGGCTTCTACTCTGAAAGCTGTGTATTTACAGTATGTAAACAGATACAAGGAGCATTACTTATACGGGAATAATATCTACACTCACCATAATATACATGTGTCAATTTAGGAAAAAGAACAATTCCCTTTACTAAGGATTTAGGCCCCAATTCTATAAAAATCTTATGAATATCAGTGCCTCAAATTAAAGACATCCATAATCGTTTGCAGGATTGCGGTGGTATTTCTACATTTTGAAGGAGGCTTAAAACATCGAAGTTTTGTCCTTATGTTTTCTTCCATTTCATTAAAGATAAACACACTTTTAATAAAGATTTCTTTTTTAAAAAATCAGAAGCTTGGCAATTTTGGAAGGTCTAATCAATAAATAAATCACCAGTCCCATAGCTACTGGCTTGCAGAAGCTTTAATCAAGATTCAAGAGCAACCTATTTTAAATTTCCTGCTTCTTTAGCAGCCGCAGAGTGCTTATGCAATCAGACATCACAACATGGAGCCCTTAACGTCACATGGCCTGAATAATGCCAAATACCATGAAACCTTATTTCTCCAAACAAAATGGGGTCATTAAATTAGCTTGGATAAACAAGGGTTGGCTAGGCAGAGTACTTTTTAATACATTTAGTCCTGGCTGGGGGACATAATCCTGTTTTGGAGAAGCAAAGTTTCTGGATAATCAAGGTTTTCATTACATTGCAATTGGGCTTTTTGACAATGACATCAGAAGAGCTCCAGTAAATGACTTCAGACAGTCCCCTATGGATAGGGCCCTACCAAATTCTCAGCCATGAAAAACGCCTCACAGACCATGAAAATCTGGTCTCCCCCCTGTGAACTCTGGTCTTTTATGTGCTTTTACCCTCCACTATACAGATTTCACAGGGGGAGACCAGCGTTTCTCAAATGGGGGTCCTGCCCAAAAGGGAGTTGCACGGGGGGTCGCAAGGTTATTTTAGGAGGGTTGCGGCATGGCCATCCTTACTTCCGTGCTGCCTTCAGAGCTCAGCAGCTAGAGAGCGGCCACAGTTGGCCAGGCGCCCAGCTCTGAAGGTGGCGCCCTGCCAGCAGCAGCGCAGAAATAAGGGTGGCAATACCACTCCAGGCCACCCTTACTTCTGCACTGCTGCCTTCAGAGCTGGGCAGCCAGAGAGTGGCGGCTGCTGACTGCGGGCCCAGCTCTGCAGGCAGCAACCCAGAAGTAAGGGTGGCAACACCGTACCCTGCTCTCCTTCCTTCTGGGCTGCTGCTGGCGGCGGCTCTGCCTTCAGAGCGGGGCTCCTGGCCAGCAGCTCTCAAGGCAGTGCCGCCGCCAGCAGCAGTGCAGATGTAAGGGTAGCAGTACCACAACCTACTCTGAAATAACTGTGCGACCCTCCGACAACTCCTTCTTGGGTCAGGATCCTACAAGTACAACACCCTGCACTTGAAATAGCTGAAATCATGAAATTTACGATTTTTAAAATCCTATCACCATGAAATTGACCGAAATGGACCATGAATTTGGTAGGGCCCTACCTATGGTTATTCTAATTCAAGGTGTCTTCCCCAGCTTCTGCAGCCTCGCTTACAGCGAAAGGCTAGATATTGGCTTTGTTGAATTGAGTGTTTAAATATCTCTTCCAACAATCTTTCCAGAGTTTTTCTGTTGGAAAAATCTCTATAAAAGAAGAATTAGCAGGTAAATAACAGCAAAAGTCTGATCTTGCATTCCTTGCACACCCTAAATACCTGATGATGTAAGAGAGTAATGGGTGTATTAAAAATGCAGGATCAAGCTAAAACTATACAGTAGAACCCCAGTTGCCCATTGCCCTGCACCTTGCCTAGTCATTTACACCAGCATAATTGAATATAAATTTCAGGTTTCAGAGTAGCAGCCGTGTTAGTCTGTATTCGCAAAAAGAAAAGGAGGACTTGTGGCACCTTAGAGACTAACCAATTTATTTGAGCATAAGCGCTCGTGAGCTACAGCTCACTTCATCAGATGCATTCAGTGGAAAATACAGTGGGGATAAATTGCTTTTCTACTATTCTGATTAGGCAGAAGTTTACATACACACAGCCTTTGTACTGGGTTAAATGACTACACAAGGTGCAGGGCAATGGTGAAGTGGGCCCAAGACATTGCCAATTTAATAAACAAATAACTAAATCACACCTCTCCCTGAAAATGTATTACCCTCTATTGTTGTTAGTAATGCCTATAATTCCTATCACGGAGAGATTAGAGAAAAGAAGCTCTATGTTTTCAGTTTGCTTCCTCTGTGCATTTAATAGCTCTGAGTAGACTGGCTCTACACCGCTGTCCCTGGAGAATCAGTCAGGTTCCCCTGTTTGTGTGGGTCTTTTAAAAAGCAGGAAACATGCAAACCACAAAAATGGCCAAAGAATTGACATTACCTTGAACTTATTTTTTTAAGTTGGCTGCATACCTTTAATAATTCATTACACAGCATGACCCAGTCAACGACACCCATCTCAGACCAGTCCATTCTTTATTTAAGATAATTATACTCAAATTGACAAGCAGCTCAGTACGGTACGTGGGTGTAACAAAATACTGGTTCATTTCCTTTAGATCCAGGCCATGGTCCGCCCTGTGAATGGGAGTAAGGAAGTCGAAGGCAGGCACGCCATTTCTGTGACTTGAAGAGTCCCAATCTCCCTCCCAGGCTGCTCCAGGGACAGTGCAACAACACAAACTGCAATTGCAAACTGACAGTCCAGTTCCTAGGAAGCAAGCTGGCTTTCCACACACTTTAATTTTACTTGCAGAATAGCTCATCTTAAATGTTAATATTGCATGGTTAGGATTTTTTAAATAATGACTATGTTAATATCTTGTTCTCACGCTCTTCCCTGTTGTTCCCTTAGGCTCATTGTTCTTGTACTGATTACCCATGAAGGTCTTCAGCTTCCTGACCATGCTATAAAAACAAATATTTCAGTGGAACCATGAGAAGAGGCACAGCAGCCTGTGATGGAAGGTGCTAATCAGTGTACTATGGCATCATTTGTCTGGTGGCGCTATCATTTCTTGCAGCATTTAAGCTTTCTTTTTAAATGACTTAAGTATCTACCCCATAGTGGTGAAGATCTTGTTCTTAATGCGGAACGACAAAGAACGAAACAACAGCACCAAAGAACAAACCTTGGCCCTAGCAGTGGCTACAGCTGGCCCTAAACACAAGGGAAGCCAATGTTACTGCTCCATGGGCATGCACACCATGCAGAAGGACCTTGCTGCAACTCCCCTTTTCCATACAAAGTGACAGGGCCAATGAACGCACAGCCACACGTGACATTTTTTGTAGCAGGGACTTTCTAAGGAGTGTTTATGGAATGCCTGTCACAATGGAGACCAATGATGGGAGCCTTATGCATAACCACAAGACAATCAATAACACCAGCACAACAGGGGTCCTCCCCCGCTTGCCTGCAGCCTAGCAGCACAAGGGGCTTTTCTCCTAGCTGCCAGGTTCCTTTCCCCACATCTTGAAAACCAAGCCAACCAACCAAGCAAAAATCCTTTTTGACCCTTTGTGCAAAGCTCATTTATTCAGGCTTTGGACGTGGGGAGAAACATTTGGGTCTAAGACGTATAAACTGCCCCCTATCACCTTCACAAAACTTAGCAATGGAAATTTAAATGGCAACACTTTCAACTTTTCACTGCAGGTCATTTTAACAAAAAACCTACAGCTACTCTGAACTTTTGAACGTGAGCAGAACAATGGCCTGCCTCCACCTGTAATCTGACCACTGCATTACAGAGGGGAGAAAATAGACAAATTTAATTCAATTTCAATACCACAGGTAGGACTCTATTTCAAACTAGGGGTTAAAACAATTTACTCTGCATCAAAAGTAGTTAGTGGAAGAATGTCAAAATATTGAATTTTTTTCCATTGAAATCTTGATAAAAAGGGTGTGAAAATTTCAACCAGTTCTAATCAAAGAAGATTGATATTACCTGGGAGCCTCTATTCCAGAGACTGCAGGGGGAAGGGGTTAGTATAAGAAAGAGGACGTATGCACGTGTGATGTGTGCAGCATGTTTGTGTGTGTATCTGTGTCAGTCGTAATACGAAGATTTCCTTTTCATCGTCGTAAAATCTCTAATTAATGATACTGATGTCTTTCAAGGGACAACGCTATACCCCAGTGTCTCAGTGGAGATTACAGCCCGGTATAATTTAAGGTGCATTACCTTTTCAAAGCAGTCTGCGACAAATTAACTGGGCGACTCCCATTAAGTATGGAAGTATCACATTGAAAATGTGTCTTTATAAATTTCACCTGACCCTCCAGTTGTTCCACATGCAAAATTCACATGGGGATTCTATGTGCAAAACCACTTCAAGATCTGTTCCATGTGTCTGGTTATACAACATTACTATCGAAGTGGGAAGACAAGGACTCCCAATCAAAATGCTGATGACAACATTAGCACACAAGAGTGTTTACAGGAAGTGTTCAAACGGCAAAGTGAGTGGCCCTAAAATATTAAGAAATGTAGCCATGTTCCGTTCTAAACAAAGGGCTACAATTGGGGAAGGCACTGTCACTTACTGTCATTCTGTACAGGGCCCTGACCTGGCTGGCCAGTAGTCACTTTCACAACATAAATGTTTACTAATATGCTGTAAAGTTCACGTATGTAGCCCCAACAGTTCACATATGTAGCCCCAACTCACGTGAATGGGAGTTACACGTACAGCTTGAGGATAGTAGGGCACCTGGGTTAGTATTTTAACATGCCCCTTAAAAATGTGTCACATTGACTTTAGAGTATTTTACCTATTTACTTAGTGTCGTTGATTAGTTGCAACAGCAAGCAGCTTTGTGAAATGTGACTGCTGCCAGTACCAGTAAGTTAGTACTACAGTGTAGATTAAGCGCTCCAACTCATCGCACACTACTGTCATTCCATGGAGGTCAATGGAGTTATGTTGCTGAAGGATCAGAATCAAGCCCCAGAATACTAGCGGAGAAACTTGTGTGTAAACTGGCTATACTTAGGAAGAATATAGGTGTTTGGAAAGAGCAAAATCAACAGGGTGTCAAAATGGAGAACTGGACACGTGTAAAATATGTTCAAAGGCTAAATTCTGTTTCTCCTTATATGACCATCAAGAGGTGAGTGTGGAGCAGAACTGTAGAAGCCAAGTGGAGGTTCCTCCAAGCCATTCTGCCTGAGCACAATGAAAATAAACTTTGCAAAAGCATAAAATCCACCAAATTAAGGATGTGAGGAAAGAAGATTCAGACCTTGAATATAAAAATTAATATTTTGGGAGACTATGTGGGCCTGACTGCTAGCTCTTTTTATCTAACACCCCTCTCTTTTGCCACCATGCAGAGAAAAGTGGGTAATTACCATTTATGTGAAACATAATTATTTCTTATATTCATCAAAAAATATGCAATTTTTCCTTTTCCAATATTGCTGGAGGCCCCCAGAGGCTGCATAGCCATTTCAATTCTGCATTCCATGCTACTCAAAAAGAAAAAATGTACCCATTGAAATAGACACTTCTCTGCTTTCTGTTTTTGCCTTTTCTGATAAGGATGAGTGTTTGCCATGTCCCAGATTTTAGAAATATGAAGTTTGCAACCAACCGTCTATTGTCTTTTTAAAAAAAACCCTTAAATTTCCATTTTTTATTTTATTTTTGGAGGGGGCGATGTTGCAGTTCTCAATCAGTTCAATGTATCTTGAATCTCTGTAGAAGAATACTACTTGGCTAGCTTCCAACTGAAACTTTAATAAATAAAGAGCGCTCCAGTAATTTTAAATTTCTCTGCGCCATGAATAAGGATGTGCTACAAACACTGTGGATTTCCGCTCAGGGGGAGGAAAGCCTGAAATGTGGCCTTGCACAATATAGTATAGTATACAGCATACAGTACAGCAAATACGGTAATTTAGCTCTTTGTCCATCTTCAAGATTAAATCTTGAGCCCCAGTCCTGCAACTAATAGTACATGGGCAGACTGCTGTGTCCATATGTAGCCTCACTGAAGTCAATGGTTACAACAATCTGCCTGGACGGTTGGCTACGTCTCCTCTTGGACGTAGAGGAGTGTGATTCCCAGCTCACCTACACATACTCTCTATAGCTCTCATGGAACTAGCAAGCTAAAAGCTGTAGTGTAGCCGCAGTAACATGGGGCAGCGGTGCGGGGTGGCATTGGCTAACTGCCTTGAGTACAAACCGGTCTGGACCTCATGAGTACATACTTGGGGCAGCTAGGTCAGGCTGCCACTCGTTTCTGCCCAGGCTACCAACACTATACTACTATTTTTAGCACACAGTGCGAGTATGTCTACACGATCTCAGAATCACACTACTAACTGCAAGTGTCGACACAGCCTGTCAGCTGTAGAATTGGAGTCTTCCAGAATTGCAGCTCTCTTCACTTTTTAAGCACTTCAGTAAAATGTTGGTGCAACCCGTGTTCACATTAATTGCAGATACACAAGTAATCCCACTGAAGCCCATGGAACTTCTCAGGCTGAATAACATTTTATTCATTCCAGGACCACAGAATCAGACCCCCCGGATCATAATTCCACAGATAAACAGTGTAAATATTGGGGGGAGGCATTAAATCCTAAATAGAAATACTGTTAATTCAAAACCTTTTATGTCCGTATCTACAGTGAAACAGCAATCTGACTCCGGCAACATCTGCCGATAACATAGTATGACTCTTTCTTGCAATCAGGTGGGAAAAAATAGTTGCTCACACCTATGTAACATAAACAAAGGATAGGCAAAGAACTGAAAAAAGACTGCCGAGATAAAGGACAAGGCTTAACACAGCAGAGTTATTGGACCAGATTTATCTCTAGTGCAAATCCACTATTTAATTAGGTATGACTTGGCCCCATCACTTTACTACCCCCTCCCATGTAGGGACATTCAGCATGGGCTGTACAAGCCCACCTGGAACCCTGATTTCACTGCTCCGGTACCCAACCGGGCTAGATTACAGCTAGCTCAGTACGTCCACCCAAGCTGCAGTCACACCCTATGACTGCAGTACAGACGTTCCCTATAGACACATATTTTCTTTAGAGAAAATGGAGGTGCTTGTAGAATTTACAATTGGGACCATGTTCTCACACTGTTCTGCAAGCAGTGGTCCCGCTGACTTCAATGGGAAATGCGCACAGAAGAAAAGTGCTGATAGCTATATATAGCATCTTTGCATATAGTGCTCGGGGTATTCCATTTTATCCCTTTTCGTGACTGAGGAATCATCCTATTTAATAAGTCTGGCCACTTTAGAGTCAATGGAACCCACATCCAGTCTGTGACTTGTCACTCAATTTTCTAAAACTCTAGACACTTTGAATTCAATGTTCCCTTTGAAAGAACCCCAACATTTGCCATTTATTACTGGATTTGTCCAAAGTAAAGACTTCATCCTGTCTAAAAACAATTCTTGTTTTTTAATTATTTCCTAAGGTGTCAAGTACAACTATTTTAGGGATTGTTGGAAAGATGCTGGCTTACATCTGTCATGTTTCAACAGTTTTCAAGAGAAAAGGAAATATGAATATAAACACATTTTGTCACATTAGATAATGTCATAACTAAACAATTCATAGCTTGCAAACAGAGCACTCATACTGCAGCAGTTTGCCAGCTTTTTCAGAAGTAATGAGCCTCAGCTGTGAAAGGGTCTTGCTTCATAAGGTATGTAATAAATCATTATCAGAGTGAACCCAGCTCCCATGTTGTTCATTTTGGAGTGCAATTATTAACACCCCATGGGATTTCACACAAATGTTTAGGTTAAAAAAAAAACAGTTAAACGTACTTTTTATTCACTTAAACTTATTACATATTACTAACATTTATTCGCAATACTTGTGAATTTAAGCACACTTTTTTGATAAAAACTGAAATTGCAAGATAGATAGATATGGTGGTAAAATATGAGAGCAATTCTGTACTTTTAGTTTAGTTAATCCAGTCTTGCACAATTCTATTTATCCAGGGGTCTTATATTTTTGAGGGGCAAATAAACTAGCAGCCATTTTTAAAAAATCATCAATCAATTATCAAAGCTAAAGAATGAGCAGATTTTGAATGTGTGCTGGTCAATTTTTATGAAGCTTTGCAAGGCTGAGTTCATTCTTGTCAACAGGAAGGTATACGTCATAAAATCTTTATTTGACTGATGTGCTAGTTTGCAATATTGTAAGACAATATATTGTAAGACAATATTGTAAGACATGGGATACTCACATGCCCTTGATCGTCCAGCTCATTGTTCGTAAGTTTCAGTTTGTCAAAGCTGATCACTTGCCTCATCCAAGTCTCCCCTGAGGCGGGTGAATCAGGGTGAATATACACACGAGGAGGTACTGGTGAATCAGCATTCCCGGCCACCATCCACTTAGAGCTATGGTAAACATACCTATAAAAAGAAGCCCAACATCTGTCAGAATTGAACTGGAAATAATTCATCAGGCTGATTTATATTGATATAGCAGGACTTCATATGTACAGCACCCGTCAATGTACAAATGTTGAGGGACAATAATTACAATGGATCTAGTCACAATATCCCAGAGAGAAGTGATCATTTTTCCAACAGGAAAAAAAAAAGAGGGAAAATAACCAACTTAAAAGAAGTCTATAAAAATAGTTAGGAAATTCAACTGAGATTTGAGAGATAAAAGGCAAGTAATCAATATAAACAAAGTCACAGCATTTTGGGGAGCCTTCTCTCTCACCACTGTCAAGTTACCTTAATAGCTGCACTAAGAAACACAATAGTGTTCTTTGCTGCAAATAACATGTTTAGTTTACTTTTATTTCAACTTTCAATTTTCAGTTGCTGCATACAGCTGAGTTACAAAATATTAGCAAAAGTATCTACAATAGACAGGACCAAATTCTGCTCTCATTTAGAGCCTGATCCAACTCTCATTAAAGCCAGTTGCAGTCTTCCCACTAACCACCAGTTACGCTGGGATAGATCCACTGATCTCAATGGCATCACTCTGGATGGCCTCCAGTATAAACAGAGCAAAATCTGGCCCTTAATCTATACAATGACATAAACAACTCTTTATATGACTCACTTAGCATGTTGTTTCTAACATGAAACAGTCCACAAATAAAACTATTCCAGATACAACGCATCTTGTGACCATGAAAAAGAGAATGAAATTAAAAGAAGAATTCTGTGAGAACCATATTGATCTTCTCGACAGTACCACAGAAATATTTAAATAAAAAACCCACATCCTATTATGTTTCTTTTTATTAAAAAAAAAATAAAGTCATTCTGCAGTAAAAATGTCTTATCCTTCAGTAAAAATATCTTATTCTGAATTCAGCCATTTTGTAGATTATGTATTTTTTAAAACCCACTAATTAAAAACTGTGCAAATGAATATGTCTGATAGGCATACACCCTTCAGAAAAAAGAACAATGCCCTTAGCAAAAAAAATAAACAGTATGATTTAATTTTAAGAAACGTCTTTCAACACTTTCATCAGGTATGTCTCTTTGTACAGTTCTCCTCTTTAAGAGAAAAAAGAATATGCAACATTATCAATAGTGGAAACAAAATTATTCATTACAAATATGTATGGATGTAAATCATACGAAGCCATCAATTATGAAATGATATCTATGATACCTTCTCGTGATTCCTTCTTGTGGAGAAACAGCTTCTACCTAAATCATACAGTTTGTTATTTGTTTTAATATTTCTTATCTTATGTATTATTCTTTTTAATTTGTGAATGAATTAGATTTAATATTTAATATTAAGATGTGAACATTACAAATTGTACTTCATTGAATTTATTTAAAATGTTTTAAAACAATACCTAACTTTTCAGATAAGGTTTAATTTTGCTAAGTTTAAATATAAATTATCCTCAGCTGATACCATTTCAGTTAAAGTTTTGTCATTTACTTCAAGGGGAGCAGGATTGGGCCTAGTGTACAACTGTTACGGTATCTCTGTGCTGTTCAGATGTTCAGGGCAGGCAGTTTGTAAAGTATCAAGCACAGTAATGGGACTAAAATAATAATTAGTATAAAAGAATACATCCACTGCATAAGAGCCTTGCTTACAGAAAAGTGAAATCAGATAAAAGTAACACCACCATTTACCAGGAAGATAAAATAAACATAATACTAAATTCTTAACAAAAATATGTGTGTGCCAACCATGAAAATACTGCATTTTATATATGATAACATGAGCTGAATTTGTTTTTTTGGAAAATTAATAGTCAGCCATGCAGACAGCAAGGACTATAATAATATATATATATTTAAAATGAAAAAGACACATTCATTGTTAAAACTACTACTATTTAATATTAATTTCCTCCTCTGAATATCAGAATTTTTAACATTATTCAAGTCTTGACATAAAGATCGCTGTTTATAAAGATCAGAAACTACATGCTCACAGTACTGTGTAAATTTACATTTCTGTTATGACCAGCTGACAAAGTCTTAATTTGGACCCAAATCAGCATAAAGATTTTCCATTTTAATTGAACTGCTCTAGCCCATAGCCCAGAGAAAACCTGTTTCGGTTTGTTATGACATAATCCAAAAACAAACACCCTTTCTCCTCCCCCCCGCCCACTATATGAATTGTTCTCGGAGTTTATATGGTCACCTTGCTGAAAATTTCTCTGTAAACAGAACTACAATTGTCATAAATGTGCCTATGAAAGGAGGAAATTACAATTAATAATTTTAGTTACACAAGAAATGTAGTTCAGACTCAGTGCTGGTATGGTGAGAAAAAAGTATTCCTTGAGAGTAAGTCTGTTCAGCTTGATCCTCTTCCCCTATATTAAAGTGTCATAGTTCTACAATTAAACCTATGGGAAATAGATTTACTGAATTGTTCTAACAATGGGTTGAAATAAACAAAATGATAATATGTTAGGGTCCAATCCTGCTCCCATTGAACCACTTGGTAAAAATCTTCTCTTGACTTTAATGGCAAATAAGGTCAGGCCCTTGATTCATAAAGTTTCTAAACGTGCTAATAGTAATTATTGTGGGCCTAAACCTGCAAACATTTCATCAGACCAGTAGTCCAATAGGCATAGGACTACTTGCTTAGCTCAGGACTGCCCTGGTAAGAGTTCACATAAATGTGACCCTTCTTTGAAGTGTTAAAGAAATAATTAGCATAACTGGTCAATCATTAATAAATATATTCTTTAAAATATGAAGTTTTCACAGACAGAAATGCCATAATTCATTCAAATCAAAATCACTAAAGATACCTACCTGTTATCCCTTTTTAATCTGAATCCATAACACAAGGAGCAGCATTTATCATAAATCCATCTGAATCATAATTCAAGAACATTTAAATGCTTTGCATTTTAATGTAGTGTCACTAGAATATAGAATTTTAATATTTATTCATTGATAGGAAATAACTACAAAGGGACACAAAGTGGATGTATGTAGCTGTGGACTAGGAACAAAATACATGAAAAATTTCTCTTTGATGGGGCTAAATTGCAGTCTGTGAAAGCAAAAAAAAAAAATGACTGCTCACCTATCGAACATAAGCCTAATGTAGAAAGCACTTCAATAAAAACTGCAGTTGTTCTTGCACACTTGGCACAACAAACTTATTTTTATGCACTGAGATGAAAATAGAAATTTGGAAGAGCGTTAAACTCTACCTTCTGTTCATATATATTTGATTTATATTCTCTGCCAACAGCCATATCTGTATGGTTTGCATCACAAGCTTTGTGTTTTACAATTACAGTACCTGTATCTTTTGTTATCCACTGGCACAATGTCCATGGCAATGTAATATTGCTGATGTGGGTCTAAACCTGAGATCTTCACTCTCATTGCGGGGAACATCCGCCTGAACAGAGAAAAAGGGAGGTCATTTTAATATGAAACGGATTTGGGAACAGTTTTACAGTACAGCAAAGTAACCAGTTTGTGAGCACCCTCTCCCTCCCTAACACAGAGAAGTCTGTAAGAGTCTTTTTTGATCATTATGGCCACATAGCCACGAAATGGTCCATTTGATAGGTTACAACAGATTTTTAAAGTGCATTTTTGCTGAACAATGCTTCATATGTTTTGTGATACATTTTGAGAGTACAAATATCGCCATTTAATTTCAGCTTTATTGTTAGATAGTAAGTCATTTTGTTTTGAGACTTTATTTTAGCTACATGTGCATTCAAAACCTGCTAGCCATTTACTAGACATATATTACATGAGATGCGCAAGTAACAGCTCTTATCAAGCAAGATCACAACCTGCAGAAATTTAAATTGTCAGATGAGTACTGACAGCAGCAAAGGGTGTGTCACTTATATATCAGCAAATCATACCATTAAAGACATGGTGATATAAATATAAAACAAGGATGCAGTTATAAAACTCAATGTACCATGCTGTAACCAAACAATATGTTCCTTATTCAGAAGGGACTTACAGTCTGTAACATACTAAAGGTGAAGTCCATGAGTTGCTCTGTGTTTGAAAGGTACAGTAAAACATCTTTATTGAAAGCAGAAACCAAAGTACAAAGTATGTTTATAAATAAGTTCATCATTTAGATCATTTGATGTCCAAAAGTGGAATAGTTAACCAATGTGGAGATTTTAGATAAAAAAAATCATGTCTCAATTCAGGGTGTGTTTGACACTTGCCTTTTAGATGAAAAGTTCATTCTGAAGGGCAAAAATAAGAAATTTTATAATGACTAGTTGATTGCATACTAATAAAAGAATTTTTCTTACTACATAAATCCAAATGCCATCCAAATTAAATTCCATGTTTTCTGTTGTTCTTAAACAATTAGCGAAATTAAAATTGTAGAAGGAAAAAATATATGTTATTTCTATAATTTCTAAATAAACAGCAGGGTGAAACTGCCTTGGCTAACTGGTTCCTACTGTTATTTCAGTGCACCTGTAAGATAAAAAAGGAAAATCTTTGACTGGACCCTCAAGACAAATGTTGCTTTGTGCTAGTTAAGACTGCATTTCAATCATTAATAAAGCCTCCCTGAAAATGGAGAAGGTAGCATATGGATTCAATCAAATATGTTTTTGTAATTTCTAATAAGTTCCGATATTTTTATACTAGCCAGGTTTTTGCCATGTGTATCCATTGGAAAGGGGGGAAAGTTTATTTTAAAAGAATACAACATTCATAGACTTCATCCTAATGAACAGGAAACCTAAAACTCCACATGCTCCTGTGCCCATCTAAAATTATCCTGATCTACCTAGCTCATAAATCAATTTGCTTTATCCACTTTGATGTATTTGCAGATTTTAGACTGTGCATGCCATCTGTATAGTTATTATAAATTAGCTGTCCAAAACAGCATAACAAATCTGGCTGCTGCAGCATCACATTTTGTATTCGATTAACATGAATGAACAAAGCTATATTATGAGACAATGTGTTTATCCACCTGAAGGAGAGCATAGCATAAATCAGGAGGGCAGTTAGGATATCCTGTCTCATTTGTATTCAGTCTGATCTTCCTTTATCAATGGACTTCACAATTAATTTTAGCCATATTAGCCTCCTAGAAACTCCAGCTTTCCCTAGTTCCAAGAAACAACAGGAAAAAGAAAAAGAGAAATGTGCCTGTGCAACTGTAAATTGGACCGGAGACTAGAAATTAACAAGCCAGTTTATACTATTCATTTGTTGTATTTATGAGTGTGGGATGCAAATGACTAACAAACTACTGCTTTCTTCAAGGACCCGTGCACCCAAGCGCTGCCTGCGGGAAAATGGGCCTGAACTCTTTAGTTTTCTCATGGCGGTTTGATTGTGATGTGGTTGTGCCGTCTGATTTCGATTACTTCTAGGCAACTTCTCCCTCCGCGGTACTGCTGCGCCCACCCAGAGGTGCAGAAGCTGGGTGCTGGCTTTCTGCGTCTCTCCTGACCGGTGTAGCAGAACAGCCCGGCGCAGAAGGACACTTTTGCCCTAGTGCCTTTGCCCCAGAAGGCAGAACTGGATGAGTGCGCGCCGCTCCTTTTTACCTTCCTGCCTTGGTGATGATCATCTCGGTGCCGATCTCATGGAAGCGCTTCCACAGCTCGGCTCCCTGCAGATCTACCCGGGGCACTTGCGGGGTTGGCGGAGGGGAACCGGCCCTAGACCCCTTGGGGGAGCCGCCGGGCGAGACTGGCGGGGACCCTCCTAGGAAACTCTCCTCGCAGCTGCCTGGAATGAGAGCCGGGAGGCAGGGAAGCGGAAGAGAGGGTCAGGCAGAGAGCAGGGCCCGGGATCGCCGCAGCCACAGCTCCCGGGGACTTTGGAGCGCCTTGGACTGAGAGGAGCCCGGGGAAGGGCTGCTGGGTCCAGCCCTTGCCCCCAAAGCAGCAGAGAAAGAGCCAGTCAAAAGTCTTCCCACGCCACCCACTGCAGCTAGGGGAGAGGCACCGAGAGGCCTGGAGCATCTCCCGACCCAGCGCGCGTCCCTCCCAGCGTTTACACACCGCTGCGCCGAGGCCCTCCTGTCTCTCCCGTGGCGGGCCCAGCGCAGAGATACCCGGCCTGTGCAAGTGGGTATACGCGGGTGTCCCAGCGCGGGGTGAAAAGTCATCCGGGACCATGTGCGGAGTTCAGAGCTGATAACAGACGCCGGAGGGGTATCTTTTCAATAGCACCCATCACCCCCATCACAGCCAGGGCGCTCGCTCCACGGGACCGGGCAGCCCCGCTTCAGGGGTGAGCACCAGCATGCAGCAAACCCCTGGCACCGAGGAGATACGGTCGGGCTGACTGTTTTCCCGGTGCTGCCGGGACGGAGCGAGCCAGGCCCTTTGCGCTGCTTTTTGCAGGCGTGCGGGAAATGAATTAGCGTCGCAGCGTTGGCTGCAGATTTCGCTGGACATTTGATTTCACCTCTGCAGCGTTTGCCCTTCTCTGGCATATTAATGCACCGTTTTTTTTAAAGGACACGAATCCACGTTGTTCCTCGCCTCAGCTCTTTTACGTCTAGTGTTAGGATTGGGGTGCTGTTAACCTGAAATGCAGTTGCCAAAAATACCAGGGAACGGAACTTTTAAACGAACACGATCGGGGCGCACCAGACCCTTGCTTTCCCCGAATGCCTGGAGAAGTTGAATTAACACATCTCCGCTCTGACAGATATTTTACTACCAGCTCATTGGCGGGAGGGATTTTTGCACCACGGTGTTAAAGAGAAAAAATAATCAGGGGACGGGAGGGAAGTGTTGGATCCGGAGCCAAGCCGGGTTCGAAGGGGGGGAGGCGAGAGGAAAGAAACTTGAAAAACTGTCAGAAGAGTGAGTGAGCCTCCAACACAGCGAGAGGGAGAAGCCGGAGTGCCTGACCCGGCGCAGGAGGGTTTACAGCGAGCAAAGATGAGCCACGCCGGGGTTGGGCTCTGGGACAGAATCCGCCCCCCCCGCCCCTTCTCAGTGTGCCCGGGGAAGTTCCACGGGTCCCGGCCGGTGTGTGGGGCCAGCGGCTGCTTTGACAGCTTGGGCGGGGTGCGCAGGTTGGTCCCGGTCCCGCTGCAGCGCCCAGCGCGGTGGGATGGGAGCGGGGAGGAGACTCACCGGCGGGTCCCTGGGCGCCGCAGCTCAGCTCCAGCTCGCCGCAGCTCCTGCCAGGCGCCGACGCTGCCCCAGCGTGGGGCTGCAACGGGGCGATGTCGGCGCCCTCGCAGGAGCCCGTTTCGCAGCCGCTGCCCGCTTCTGCCGCCGCCGCCGCCGCCGCCGCCGGCTCCTCCTCGCCGCCCAGCTTGCGCCGCTTCGGCTGCTTGTGCTGCTGCTTCTCGGCTCCGATCAGCGCCTCCACCGAGAAGGCGTGAGCCTTGAGACTCATCGCGGTGCCGGGCGAGGGTCGCCGCTTCTCTGCCATGCCCGGCGCGCAGCCCTCCCCACCCTAGACCCCGCTCATAGACACACCGCGGGCCCCTGGCCAAAGCCGCGCCGCAGCGCCCGGCCCTCGCTCCCTGCCGCCCTCCCGATCCCCCAGCCGCGGGGCGCGGGGCTCTCCTCGCCCTGCTTTTCCAGTGCCAGGGATCAGCCAAGTTTGCCTAAACTGGTCCCGTTTGCAGAGGCGCTGTTCCGCCCCCTCCTCCTCCGAGCTCTGCCTCGTCTGACGGGCCAGGCAGGACTGACATGGGGCACGAACGCTCTGCGGACACAAATTAGGGCTTGTAATTGAAATTTGTTGCCTTGATCTGTCAGCACTTCCAAGCAGGAGACCGGTGGGAAAGAACTCGCTCATTAGTGTCAATAAAGTGACTGGGGCTGGGCGGAGCCAGGGGGGGTTGTGTCAATCAAGCCGTGTGCGGGCCAATCAGAAATTGGGGATTATCTCGAGCCCGGTCCTTCTTCCTTACAAGGTTATAAAAGTGCAGGGTGTGGGGGAACCCAACGTGTTGCTCTCCGACTCCAGAATTCACCCCCTTCGTCCCCCGCCCCGCTGCGGGCGTGTCAGTCACAGCCCCGCCCCCCCTTCCCGCGAGAAAGGTGCGAGGCTGCTTCACTTGATCGTGGCAGCAGCATAGACCAGAATTCAATAGATAAAAATAGGTTCGTGCCCCTCCCCCGTTACACTCCCATCAAATTAACTCTGGGTAAAGAGCATTCATTAAAAATAGGGAAACGTTGCTTTTCCCAGCTTGCAATGTTTCCTCCTGGGAACACACGCAAACCTCAGAGGGGACTCAGATTTGCATACATGCAGAATAAGGGTATGGCACTACACCAGGGTTTATTAGCATGGCAGAGTTTTTTATTCTTCTTTTACCTTTCTGGTCAGGAGCTTTCAGTTCTGTGGTTGGGACTGTACCTGCGTTAGTCTTAAAACTCCCCTCAAGGAATCTCATTTGAAATGTACAAAGCTGTCCCGCGGCTTTAAGTGCCCATTGCATTCCCTTTCTACAGTAGTTCTTCGGGGGAACAACCGGGTTTAAAAACTTAATAATAGTAACAACGGCAGGGTTGTGAATTATTCCGCTGCTCTGATTGCATTAAAACAGGGGCCAGCGTGAATTTAAGCACAAACCCTCGAAGCCCCCGTTACAATAATCGATTGTACACTGAAGCTAAAAAGAAAAAAAAAGGAAATTCAGCGAAGCCTTGTATGAGCACTGACATTTACTTTAATAATAATCATATTCGGGTGCGGGCTAGGGAACGGATCGTTTTGTCTTTTTTCCCATGAACAAAATATCAAACGCTACAGAGCTGGGGCCAGTATTATTATGCTCTTTGCTTTCCCAGACCAGCCAAAGAAACAGCTCGCCTACCCTTTCCTTTAGAACACAGCGTTACAGAACGTTTCCACTGTCACATCAAAGTGCTTCATATCGTTAAACAGAAGAAAAACACATCTTACGTAAGGAATAGTAAGGTTTTATATAAGAGCGATCACGGATTTAGGGCACTGTTTTAAACAATCATATCCATATTCTGTAATTGTAGACTACATTAACGTCCTGCGTCATGTATGTTCTTAGAGCTATTGTTTGAACTATTGAGTAGCAAATCTCATAGGTTCTAAAGGTCCAGATAACAGGGTTTTACATACCACTAAAATGTAAACCCATCTCTTAACTTCAATGACGAGCGGGCTGAACCTCCAGAATTTGGGGAAGGGGAAGGACTGCGTAGCAAATATCCTAGTGCTAAATTAGCCTTTCGGGTAATTTTAACAATGTTCAAATTTTAGAAATGCGTTAACGGTGTGAAAATGTAGATGGCCCAGACACATTTAATGAATCAAACAAGCAGTGGCATTATCCAGCCCCCCTTGGAGAAGATAGTAACTTGTCTTAAAGCCAGTCATAAGTGGGAAAATCCCCCTCCAGTTTATGTCATTTTGAATCTGTAGGATAATGTAAAATGTCTAGTGTCAGTCACTGAACAGGGCTGTGGAGTTAATCTTTACATTCAATCTGGGATCTATTAACTGTTCCATGGTCTAAAATCTGTCTGCTCTGCCTGTTCCAAGTGTGATTGAATCTGAAGAAAATCAGATGTGCAGAGTGGATGAAAGTGCTAAGCTAAAGGATCTTTCAAGAGTTTAAACGCCATCAAGATGGAAATTAGGCCAATATATACAGAGGAGGGAAATGGATCTGTGCATGCGGCGGCTGCGGGGATCTCTCTGTAATTGGGACCCTGGCCGCGGACCACCAAGGCTCCTTGCCCACCTGCAAAGATCTCACCGGGTCATCTGCCCATTCCTAGGGATCTGAAATGGCAGGACCCACCCGGGCACCCACCGAGGAAGCTGCGAGCCATCCACCGGACTCTGACCGGCAGGTACTTTCCAAATCATCATCTCCCTTATCGGCAGGCCCCATCTCAGGGATCAGGTACTGACCTACCAACGCATATACTTTAGGCTGAAAATACCGCAATGCTTCCCACCCACCGACCGTTATCGTTTGGAGACTGGGAGCCTGTCCTGCTGGCAAACTTTGCAGAATGTCATATCGGGTCTGGTGGGCAAGGGCAACACACAATAAACACCACAAACACCGGGGCTGGGTTTAAATGTGTCTGTTGATCTCAGTGTTTATGGAGTTGTTTTTTAAACGGGCGAGAGCCGAGCCAACTTCTGCAGAAAGCAGTGCCATGGGGCATACTATGGGGAATGCTAGGTGGGTTTCGGGCTTAATACAACAATAACTTTCCAGAAATGTGCTAAATTCATCCAAACAGTCACCGGTTTAAACGGCTACAACAATCCCCAATAAAAACGGCTGTTCTGTATTCCCAATAATACTATGTCTGTTAAAGGAGCCTGGTATGGTATGCACTACAGGGAGACCGGGTTTAGAAGAATAAGCAAGACATATTTCAAAACGAACCAATCAAAAGCAACCAGTTACAGATGCCATACGTACACTTTAGAAAACCGGGAGTTACTAACATAAAGGTTCCTGATCAACCCCAATTCCTGTTTCGTTCTTCTGGGGCTAAATCATTGTCCTTTACCAGCGAGAAGTCTAACGTTTAGAGATGCAGAACGGCTGCAGTGTATGTATACTCATGAAATGGTTATTGCTCTAACCCTGAGTGCTTTCACATCAGGTATATACAAATCATCCCGTATTTCAGGGCGTTTACTTTTTCAGTTTTCTGCTGCAAATCTGCGATTTGACTTGCTGTTTTCATTTTTTTAATAGCTGGATTTATTGAAATGTGTTGAACGATCTGTGATCCATATGGCTGTAAAAACTTTTTTTTAAAAAAGGGATGATGAAAAACACACCTTCGTGGTGTCTCTCGGCATAACCTTTATTTTTCTGGATTTTAAATGTAGATGGGGTTTAAGCATTTGAGTACTGTATTTCTGTATTCAAGGCTATTACAAATTTAGACCTGAAAAAATATATTTTAACGACTTGACATTTTCTTACACTGAATATCTTCAAGGGCATACAGAAGTTAGTTTGCGGTTTGTCTTCATTCAAACTTTTTCTTTCTGCAAATATATTTGAACATTAAACCTCCGCTTACCATGAAAGAGGGCAGGAATGTCAAAAACTGCCATTTCTTTTCTCTTTCAGGACCCGACTCCGCATATCTTTACTCAGCCAGGGAAACCAGAATCGGGCCCTACGAAAGTTGTTTATATCATTTTACAAAAGTTTTCGATAAAGTGGACCCTCTCACCCCCCAAAAAAGTTTTATATAAAAAGTCAGCAGTTATTTTAGCTCAGCTGCTTTGTAATAGAATAAACTAAATATTACCAACTAAAGAGGATTTATAGGAGTTGATCAGAAATTCTTAGGATAAGCCACGATCTTACTGTACATGAGACGTGTGTCCATCATTAAAACGTTTCTAGCTTATTCTAAGCAAAGTGCTAAGCAAGATAGAGCAAATATGTAAAATGCTGGAAGGCAGGTTAACACCTCAGTTACTCCGCCAGAACAGTATTCAGCTCGGGGCGGGGCGAGGTGGGAGGAGAACAAAAAAAAAAAAATCTAGACTGAATCTCCCAAAGATCTGTATCGCCTATAAAAATTCGCTAAAATAGGGTAAAGTAAGGCTTAAATTTAAAACAGACAGGAAAACTTCCTTAGCCCTCCTGGTTGTGTGGGGGTATTACAGTTTCTCAGCAGTCAGCTACATGGGGCTATCTAGGCCTAAATCTGGAAATTGGGGACTGGATTTCAAGCACCAATTCTGTTTAAATGCTCTTGCTGTTTAGAACCAAGTTGCTTTCACCAGCTCTCTTGTTAAGCTTCCTTCTCTGTGTTTAATGTTAGCTTAAAAAGAAAGAGGTGAGCATAAAAAATAAAAGGCTGTCTCCAGTGACTGAGAATTGCTGATTGGATGATAAATCAATCAGTCAACCAATTGATCGATAATGGGCCTGATCCCGTTCACACTGGCGATCAGGAGGGTTTTGTCAGGGATTTCAGTGGAAACAGAATCTAGCAGGATATCTCCTTTGGAGCTGCACAGTTGAAGGGGCGGGGCTCAGCCGCTCAAGTGCTCTTCACCCAAAACCTCCACTGAACTCAGCCAGTTTTGGCTGAATAAGGAGGGTTGAATTGGGCCCTATTTGTTCCAGGGCCTGTCCTTGTTCCCAGTCAAGTCAATGGCAAAACCTCTAGGGACAAATCACACGCTCACTTCAATGGGGTTTCACACGGTGTGAATCGGGACAACATTCCCACTCCCTCCCCGTTGACTTCAGGGCGATCAGGATCCCTTCCATAGCCTCTCAAGTAAATGGGTTTTGTTTTCCGCGCACCCGGACATGAGCGAGGCTCTTTCCCAACTTGATTTTCCAAACCGAGGAGTCAGGCGCACGACTCCCACTAGCATGAATGGGAGTTGTGTAGCTAAATCTCCTAGTCCCGTTGGAACATCTCAAGCCCGTTTTCTGAAAGGCTTTCGTTCAGATTATTAGGGCTCGTTTAGATTTTCCCAAATTGTTGTCCCCAAACGTAGTCATTTGTTTCCAGCCCAATGGCGGAAAACCAGAGCACATACGATTGCTGACACAACCAGCCATCCCCTTCTGTCCTTACTGATTCTACACTCCGGCGAAACTTGTCTACACGCATGAGTAAAGGATGGATTCTGATGTCAGTTACACCCGTGTAAACCTAGAGTTACCCCATCCAATACGGATTCCCATCCATGCAACAGATCAGGCTTTCGACATGACTCAAGACCTCAGGATTTGAGCCAACTTTATCTGGACGGCTCTGGTGAATACGATGCGATTCATTAGCGTCCAGTAAAAGTGAGCAATGCAGGCCCATGGAGCTGGAGACTCTGGGCGTAAAGTTTAGCAGGTTGGCCTCATCCATTTTGTCATGTTTTTACCAACAGATGAGGATCCCATGAATGTACCTAAACCGTTATATTTATCACACGGTTCTACTCAGCAGCAGGTTTCATCTTACACTGTTAGAAAGAAGAGAAGGGTGAAGCCCAATAAATGAAACAAGCCGCTATTATGGTTAGCTACCCAACACACTTGCTTCAGATGCTCCACGCCAAGGTTCCAGTGTAGCCCGGTGGAGCTACAAGGAGCCCGGTGGGAAGGGGCAAATTAGATCCCTTTGGGGAAACAGAGCAAGGAACCAGCCTGTCAGATTTATTAAGTAACCAGGTGTCCAGCGATTATTCAGTAACACAGGCAAACCTCCCGTTGATTTCAAAGAGGACTGCAGAATCCGGCTTCAGGTCCAGGTCCTATCATGCCTACATGATAGGATCGACCTGTCTTCTCTATTTCTGTTGCATTTGGACCGTTGTTTTGCTTAGCCTCTTGCCATCTCAACGCGGCAGTTGACCTCTTTTTAATTAACTGTAAAACGATCACTCTCTCCGTATCCATAGTTTCGTTTGAAAACTCAGGAAAATAAATGCTTGCCTGCTGCTGAGTATAAAGGCGGAAATAAACACGCGATCCCTTTTAATCAGTTTTTCCTGACCGATGAAAATGTTGAGGAATTGCATTAAAGAATTAAAGACACAATTTAAAGCCATCAGTGTTAAAACTATAAATATTACCTTCATTGAGTTTTCTAGCATTTAAAAATATGACATCAATTTGGAATTATGCAGCCACAAGTATGAATCATTTTAAAGGAAATCTCTGGTCTTTAGTATGACTTTGTCACTTACATTTATTGTGAATTTCAGAAAAATGATTTAAAACCCAGCCTTTTCATGATTCTAGTCACAAAAATGAGAGACGGCAAACATTAAATGAGGGCTGAGGAAACCTGGGGCTTAACTTTTTTATTGCTTTACTATAAATTTAAGTAATATTTTCACTATTGTCTCAGGAAAAAAATATCAAAACATGTACGGAATTAAATTAGATGGTCTTAAATCACCATCGTTTGGGGGGCAGGGGCACTAATTGGAAATATTTATGTTTGGGATTTGGGATTTCAGCAGTAAAAAGATACAGCGTATATATCTCGGTTTTATCCTAACGTGGGCCCACAAGAACACTATGGTACAATTGTAAGCAACAATTTGCAGTTAAATAGAATTTTAAAGCAAGGCTTGTGTTTTTATGGTGACCCTCGGTCTTTAGTCAGGGCTAGTTCTCAGATTACATGAAATGTACTTTAAGAAGCACCAGGAAAAACTGAATTATGGAAGTAGGAAACATATGGCAGTTGCATATTGCATGAGGAAGGTACATATGAAAGTTATAAATTTCTTTTTAAGTAACCATTGTAAACGCATTTTTATAGGTTTCACAGTATGTATTACATCTGTAATTTTAATTTTTGCAATATACCTTTTTAAAGATACCTGTTTTCTGTCCCTCAGGGGAAGAAATGCAAAGAGACGTTTATGCGTTAAAAATGCTACAAGGAAAACAAACAAACAGGGTAAATAAATCGGCGAAGGTTTTAGTCCAGGCTCCCTTACAATGGAAAGGACACTATGCCATCTATTGGCAAAGGAGTTATTTACAAAGCAACAGGTATCGAAAAAAGTATTTTCCTCTTTCTCTCTTCACCCTGTCCCTCCGTGTGTGTGATTTTTGTACAATCATACTTTTGGGATATTACAAACAATATCCAATTAGGTTAACGGAGAGAGAGAGTGTGTGTTTGTGAATTTATACAGAACAAATTAGGTCATTATCTCCCGGGGGGGATTTTTCAGCTGCTTGCAAACTCTTTGCTTGGAGCGTTTGAACTGGAAAGGGTTCGTTTTTCGATCATTTTAATTTTAAACCATGTAAAAGGGATTGTTCCCCTGAAGCCTAAATATGAACGTAGAGTTAGATAAGAGCCTTAAAATGGACTTTATGGAATAAGAAGACACAAAACAACCCAGAAGATTATTTGTGGTCCCGGTCTTGCAATCTTTACTCTGACAAGACTTCCACTGACTTTAGCAGGCGTTTTTACTGCAGGATCGGGCCCCTATTTTCCTGTTCATAGTGTGGGCATCAGATAGCTCGCCTGAAATATGAGTCTGCTCTGAAATGCTGTATAAAAGAATAGTCTTCAGTGCAGATAGGACAAAGATGAGGCCATACAATTCCACAAGCCTAGCAAGCCAGAGGTCACATCATTTGGTTTGTTGCCAGAGAATTATTTGAATTTTTCTGGAGTGAAGAAGAGATGCATTACATAAAACACACGGTTGAGATAATACCATACTGTTATTCCTTCGGATTTTTAAAAGTAAGAATCTCATAAATCAAAAGAACGATATAAATATATAATATTCCCTTTTTCCAGGAAGGAGGGGGGATATTTCAACATCAGCTATAAATAAGACAGAATAATTGTATTTATGGAAAAGGGAAAATTATAGCCTTCTGTTACAAAGGCAGATCAATTTTTGAAGGAAAGGCACTGCACCGTTCTCTGTTCGCATGCCCTGAACTGGCTTTTCCCCTGTTTCTCACACTTGCGAAGGACTTGGCTTTTTCCCTGTAAGAGCGAGACCAGTGGGAAATACGAGAGCTCTTTGGTTTTTGCTTTTCAACATTGTAATAAGCCTTTAGTTAAAAATTGTACCGCAGAATGGGGCTATACATGGGCTTCTTGTCCATGTATTAAAAATCTGGGGAAAGAATTATTATGAGCACCTGTGTTCCTTTGCCGGAGAGGTTGGTCCTTCCCCATAGAAGAAGAAAAAATGAAATATCCTCTATCTAAAACCAGACCCTCCCCCGCCCCAGGAGAGGAAAATACAAGATTCAGACCGTGCGCTCAGACCCTTTTATCACTGTTCTCACTGTGAACGTGTAAACAGACGATGTTTTACAAAGTTGTCTGAATGTCCTGGAAGGCCATTCCGGTGTTTATATGCAAGGGGAGTAGGAGAGTTGCAATCGATTATTGACTAACGCACGTTCACTAACTGATTTATAATCTAGCACTTAGAGCAGACGTTAGATCCAAAAGTCTCTGGTTGCCTTCGCTTTGGACTCTCACTGTGAGATTTTCTGAGCAGCCCTCTTTGCCTTTTTGTCATAGCCGAAGACAAACTAATTTACTGTTATGTCTGAGAAGGGGGGGGAGTTAATAAAAGCTCGCATGACTTCACCATATTTGCCTCTGAGTTTTAGTGCTTTATCTTCGATGCACAATTGTTTTTAATGAATGGCTGCTTGAGTTCAAAATGTTCAGGGTGATTTTTTTTTTTAAATCTCTTTTATAGAAATTCTTTCAGCCTGATATAGGGAATAACAATTGTTTAGTCTTTGAAAGGAAAAAAAAAAGAGCATTTGTATAATACAGCTGCCAGATCTCGAGCCGCGAAGTTGATAGAAATATGTTTTCCAGCTCTCCGTGTATTAGCATCTAGGAAGTTCTTCAAAGCCCAGCAAATGACACATTTTGCAATCGCCTTAAAGCCTGTGTTCCCTGAGCTACCTTAATTGAGCCAAAGAGTCAAAGCGCCGGTTGTTTCTTCGGTTTGTTGGTTTGTTTGTTTGTTTTCAACGGAGTGAACTGAGAAAGATTAAACCGGGTAAGAATTAAGAGTGGAAAGCACATTTATCTAGGCGGAAGCTGAATTCCATCTGGTCAGCAATCTTGCAAGCAGCCCATCAAACAGGGTTTTTTTTTCAACATACTCAAATAAAAGTCTGCAGCTCGCTCGCTCTCTCTCTCTCTCTCTCTCTCTCTCTCTCTCTCTCTCTCTCTCTCTCTCTCTCTCTCTCTCCAGTGAAAGAAGTCTAGAAATGCTATTGAGGTCCAAGGACATAGTCTGGTTTTCCATGTCACCTGAAAGAAGGCATTTGGCTCGTCTAAATTAAATTCCTTGACAATCAGCCAGCCCCAAATGCTTTCATAGAAACTGATAGGAGATCATTTCCGTGAGAGCTCGCTATCAAGTGTTGCATGCATAATACATCTTTTAAATATATTGCTCTTTCAATGTGGTGAAAGGCAGACAGTTATTGAAAACGGTGCTAGCATTCTGCTCCTACGGAGAGCATTAAGTAGGGTGAGGCATCAAACTACAGTTACGTGCCGTGAATGATGTCCTTAACTTGAGCCACTTTACCGTTTGTGTAAAATCGTTCGGCGCCTTCATCAATTTAAAAAAATAAACGTATAAATCGACTACATTCTCTCGTTTCATTTTGCAGGGCGCCTTCATTAATTTGTTTCCGTCGATAAATGCACTGGACTTTTCTTTTTCCCTGTGTAAAGTGCACAGTAAGTGTGAAGTATACATCATCTCCCGAGGAATTTGTCTTGAAAAGTCCTATCAGCCCCCTGGTGTTCAAAGACTGAAGGATGATTATTGATTAGTACACTAGATCTCTAAATTAAAGCCAGGAAAACAAACGGAAGGTTTTGGAGCGCTCATAACAATGTTCAGAATTTATTCCTCGGAATTAACACAAAGAAAATATATCGGAGTAAGAATAGTAGACTGAATGTCTGACTGTATAATGTTTCAGAGCGGTAGCCCTGTTAGTCTGTATCAGCAAAAACAACTAGGAGTACTTGTTGCACCTTATAGACTAACACATTTATTTGGGCACGAGCTTTAGTGGGCTAAAACCCACTTCATCAGATGCATGACTGTATAATGTTATACACACACACGCTTTAAATGTGATATATGCTATTCATTCAGGCAACGCCAGCTTGAACCTAATATTAAAACAGAGTATCTTTTAAACGTGCAACAACTGGACTATGCACCGCTCTCTTTTCGCTTCCATAGTATTTATGATGAAAATGGTGTTAGAGTATTTTGGGATTTTGTCTCAGCCTCTTGATCACAGAAATATTCACTTCGGATCAAACCCTGCTGCCTTTTGTCAGGCAAAACTCCCCGTTGTGAATTTTGCCAGCGTAGGGAGAGCAGGATTTGGCCACACGAAAAGCAGCTTGTCTGGCACTGAAAAGCTAGTTGCTGTTTTTTAACTGAGCCGATTTTGAAAAGTGCAAATTAGTGCAACCGATTTTGCAAACCCCAGCCAAAGCAGGGGCGGTGAATCCCGGATAAACCGAGGTTTTACAGGTAAGGGGGTTTAGAAAGTGCTGGTAATCCCGTCTCACTCGAGAAAGAACCCCTTGGCTTACAGCTGCCAGAGACCCCGCTGGGAGCGGAAGGCAGGGCTCGCCCTGCGGCAGATGTTGCATTCTCTGGCCGGTCTGTCCCCCTCGGCTCGGGAGGGAGGCAGCGGCAGACCCTGATGCGCAAGGAGCGGGAGCTGGGTCTCTGCCGGCGGTACATCGTTTCCTCTCCTTCGTTCAACACTTCACGTGCCTGTTGTTCGCTACCCATATAGGGCAGCACCAAAGCCTGGCGGCGCGACACCCCAGCCTTCCGTGACTCGGATCTGATGGCAGACACATTCCGCTCCCGCCTGCACCCCCCAAACAAGTGTCTGATAACCGCTGGGGGGGGGGGGGAGAGGGGAGCATGAGGAGTGGTACATGCATTTGAAAGCAGGGGATCGCAGCGCGGACTCCCTGGCAGAGGGGGAAACGTGGGCTTCCGCCGAGCGTCCCCGTCATTGTGCAAAACCCCCTTGTGGCTGGGACTCAGCCCCGCACGCACAAGCGAGGGGCCGCGGTCTCCGGGGAAGCAAAGAGACGAACCGCGGCAGGGGACCCGGGGCAGCTAGCGGGGGCGGGGCGTGGCCAGGGTCAGCGCCCAGCCTCAGGCTAGGTCCGCTCAGCCTGGTGGACTCTTCTGGCCGGAGCTGGCGGGCAGCAGCCGGACGCCCGCTGAGCCGCGCCAGGCGTGCAGCGGGGCAGAGCGGTGGAGGCGATTCGAGCTGCTCCGTGCCCGGCTCCCCCTCGCGGCGACCTGCCCGGTGGGGGCTGCCGCGGGACAGGCGCTCAGAGCTGGGGGTCTGCGCCGGACACTCAGCGCCCCTGGGGCCCCAACAGCTCGGGGCTCGCGCTCCCTCTCCCCCGGCCGCCGCCAGTTTCTGTTGCTTCCCTTGGTGGCAGCGGCTGACAAAGCAGCAGCCGGGCGCCACGTAACCCGTGGACATGCGGTGGGGTAACGTAGTGGGGCAGCGCTTCTTCCGAGTGGCGATGTTTGCCCCCCGGCTAGATCTCCCCAGCACTGCGCCTACCGAGGCAGCCAGAAGGGAAGGCGCTGGCAGAGAGAGGGGCTAGGAAGTCGGGGGCAGCTGCTCTCTAGCTCCCTAGCTTGGGTAAGTAACCCTCAGCCACGTCTCCCCTCCAAGAACTTAGCTCGTGCTGGGAGATCTCCCCCGGCTGGTCCCGTCTACCTTAGCCGCGGGAGGCCGTGGTCATGCTGCGGTACGCTTCTGGAGGGGGGCCTCAGTTATAGGGGCGCAGCTTGAGCCGGCAAGATTTGCACCTGTCTTCATTGATTTCTGAGATTTGGGACGCGTGCACTGCCCTCCCTAGCTCCCCGTTTGGACCCATTTTGCAAGTTCAAAAAACTGGAGGGTTTATTTTGAAGTTGCCGGTTTGACCAGTGACAAGAGAAGTTGAGCCTCTTCCTAGCTTCAAATATACATACTCCACTTTGATTAAGACATGTCTGCTTCCAGAAGCTAGGAGCATACAGGCCTGGGAAGGCCCTGGAACAGACTTTACACCATGCCATTATTTATATGCAACAGGACTATTTTAAGTAATTTTAACAGGTGTAATTTATTTTCCTCTCCCTTTGAGCTCTGTACTCTTCCACTCAGGGTAACCTAGACCCCTCAGCCCATGAATGAAAGGATTAAAAAACAGTCCCAATAAATAGTTTAACCAACACCTCTCTGAGGTGCCCTGCTCCCGTCCCCTTCCCTACTGATCTCATATACTCTGGGTCCTGTATGGTCCTGCCCCAGGGTGTTATTGGAGTGAGAATTGCAGAGTAAATTGCATCACTGTGCCCCATTTGGGGTGGCTTTTCAGCTACCCAGAGCCTGCAGGCCTGGGTCTTCTGAAGGACGCCACACAGGGAATCTGGCTCTGTACTACACAAATAAAATTAAGGTTGCTTTATTTACATTTATATATATATATAAAATATATATATATGCCAAAATGCAGTATACATTACAGCTTCTGTATTTCCCCCTCTCCATAGGTATATTTAACTCCCATTGACATTGATAGGAATTATGCACATGTCTAGAAAGGAGAACAAAGCCTTAGATCTTTTTCTCATAGTTTACATGAGATCAAAGGGAATCGAATGGAGTTAATGAAGGGCCAGATGGGTTTTGTTTATACTCTCTAAGACAGTACAAGAGAATGGGAAGGAATATGTGTACTTTAACGGGGTAGAAGAGGACACTTATTGTAGCATTTAATGGGCACAGAAGGAAGCATGTTATCTTCAGAAGCAGGAAAGGCTTGCTTATTTTCCCCTTAGGTAGTGGTGGGATGTCATGGCTTTGGCCAGCTTTGGCAAGCATTGGATGAAGGGCTTCCAGACTCTGAAATCACTCACCTTTGTCTCTTTGGAAGCACGAGTTTCTCTGTACCCAGAGAATTCTATATTTTTGCTTTTAAGCCGTGGGATATGTGGATTTTTCCAATTCATGGCAAATGTGTAATCTAAGCTTCTAACAGGAGAAGGATCTGTAAAGGCAGTAGAGTCTTTGATTTGGATCCTTGCTGTGAACACTTACAGGAGATTTTGGCATAAAGGATGCAGGATGTTACAAACCTTCCTGGTTGTGTATAAAGAGCAACTCTCAAATCCCAGAAGATTCAAAGGCCCTTTGCCCCTGTCCCTTCTTCCTCAGCTCCTTGACTTTATGGGCTACAACTGCCACTGGGATCCCTTAAAAAGGAGATGGGGGTCTGGAGTACAGATAATACAGCCCACGTTGCATTACCTTTTTAACTTCAGCTTTGGAGGGCCAGATGGGTAGGGATCACCCAGTCTCTGCCGCCTCCTCCACTGTAGCTCCAGGCTCCGTGGAATACCATGTGCAGGGTCATAAGAAGAGTAAATGATGTCACAAGGAGTACTGAATACCTTTCTGGGGGGAGGGGAATCTGTACACAGCCATATCGTCTCCAAGTGCGGCTCTTGCAGGGGTGTGTTTGTGGGGGCAGTCAGGGACATATTGTTGTATATATGTTTGCATTACAACTTTGTGCTGGACAATTAAGCAACATGTTAGAAATTTCCTAACAATGTGATGTCGTGTCCTGGCACTGCATGATAATTTTGTAATGCCATTTGATGAAAAAGTGATTCCAGTGATGTGTTCTACAGCTCTAATTGTTGACAAAGTGCGTCTCTTGCTTTTGAAGATTTAGCAGCTGAAGTGAAGGACTGGGAGGCCACCTTGTTTTAATAGATGCAGCCAGAGTCTACCTTAAAATTACTTAGCCAGGGCTGATGCTTATGTCAATTATTCTGAGGAGGATAGAAACCATTCATGTTTATACTTTCCAATGAAAATGATATAAAGAAGACCCTATCACTGCATAGCCCCATCTTCTCTTTCCTCAGTTCTGCCTGGTAAAAAGATAGTCATGCATCTATGAGTGACACCACTTTCACCTGTTTTAGGTGTGTTTATATGCCTTTCATTCTGAGTGAAACTTCATATTTGTATTCATTTGCTGATTTTTATATGCACATGTGGTAGGTCAAGTTTTGCCCATGTTAGCCACGGTTTTGTGCTGTTTGTTGTGTTAATACTTTCCCTGGCTGTATTCCTTGTTAAAAAGGAACAAAATTATTTTTTTCATGGTTAGGGACTAGCAGAAAAATCATGAGGACTTCCTTGCCCTTTTATATATCTAGCATTTTTTATTGAGTGAGTGTGCAGTAATTTGTGTGGTTTAATAAGTAACTTGACAGTTAATAAGATACATCTGTAGCAGATTTCAAAATAACTGGCTTCTTAGACATATAGAAAACACCAACATTCAACCTCCTTTCAGCTCTCTGTTGAGAAATTCATACTTGGTTTAACTACACCGAAGTTAAGACTCCATTAAAGATACATACACTTTGGGATCAACTACCAGCCATAATTACCCTCTTATGGATCCCAAAACTGTCATTAGAATGAAGATTTATTATCTACTTTAAATAATCTACCAAGATTTGCCCTTGCAGTTACAAAAAGCTGCTAATTAAGAAATACAAGGTATTTTTATGAGGCTTAATGGTACCAGTGTAAAAGGAAACTCAGATATTGAATTCTGCAAATAAAGAGACATCCTATGCCTCCATGGTCCGTATGTAGATGGGCCCCTGCCTCACATATGGAAAGGGGAGGGATAATTGCATCTGTGGCATTATGCCTCCTTTCCCCAGGTCCTTCAGAGGAAGCTACATGAGATTAGGATCTAGCCGGGTAAAGGGATGGAGACTGGTGTCAAGAGCTGTGGGCCACATCAGCACTCCACTGGCCCTGAGAAAATCACACAGCAAAAGGTTGTAATTTCCTTTTCTGTGGTGCCTTCCCCATGGTGGGAAACCCTCCCTTTAAGTAAAACAAAGCTTCCCAGCAAGGGCCCCAGATAGGGGGTGTTCCCGGTAGTGAGACCCCATTGAAGCTATTCTGCCAGGATGGGGGTAGAAAGTAAGGGATATGCTGGAGACACAGAGCCAGATTGGATGGTTCAGGCATCCTGTGGATCCTGGGAAATGATGCTATGAGATGGGAGAAACAGGATTCCATTGTAGAGCTTCCCTATGTCTTAGCTCCTGGGGAGGAAGTGATGTGGTCTGAAGTCTTAACTGCAGTTCTTTTAATGTTCTTTTTACAACGTTTTAAATGAATATGGATAGATAATGCATGCTAAACAGCACAGACATTTTTGGTAAATGTCTAATATTTTACCAAGAAGTTAATATAGGACGCTGAAGAATTATCTTGATCAAATCATTAGTAATTTCAATTAATCAAATACTCTCTGCTTTTCAGTGTCAAAGAGTTGGTAGTGGGTAGAGCTTCATCAAGTTGTTTTTGAAAGCTGATAAACAAGTCCCTTGATAACGCCTCACAAAAGGTTCCTTCATGTATTGACATCTGCCCATTTAGCTCCTATTGAAAGGCAAATCTGGAAAGTTACTCCAAATGCTTATATGTCAATTATTCAATTTGCTTGATGACAAATAATTTTTCAATATCTTATTGAGAGCAAACATGGCTCAAGACATAATTTATAAGGTTTAAATTTAAGACAAAAGTATTGCCAAACTATGCACTCAGCCCATTTTACCCCAATTTGAAATCTGTTAACTATCAGCATCTCTGCCTCAGACAAATACCAATAAAAATTATTTACTGACTGTGAGAGATGCTAAATCTTTTCACTGTAATATTCAGTTGCGTAAGATCACAAATTCTCATTTTCAGTAATTTACAACGGGTTATTTCCAGTTAGCAACAACACTTAGGACTTTCACAGTGCCTTAAATCTTCAAAGCACCATACAAACGTTAGCTACTTAATGTTCATAAACATCTGCCTCACATGGATGTTAAGTATTTCTATCCCTATTTTTCAGATGGCAAAACAGAAGCAGTAGAGTTGTGATTTGCCCAAAGCTATACCCCAAGTTAATGACAGAGGGAAGATTAGAATGCCTGACCTCCTGGTTCCAGTTACGTAAGTAGACAGTGAGTAAAACTTTTTAAAGCATCTAAGTGACTCAGGAGCCTAAATCCTAATGAAAGTCAATGGGACTTAATTTTCCACAGCTACCAAGTCACTTAGCTGCTTTGAAAAATGTATGTAGTGGCTTTTCCCCAAGTGTATAACATCAAATGTTGTAAACAGACTTGTATATGAAGAGGAAAGCAGACATTCGAAGCTAAAAGCAGAGTTTCAAATAACTAGTCCATTGGTCTATATGCAAGCCACTCCTTAAAGGTGGACTGGTTCTTGATCAGGCAGTGCAAATGTGGGCCCACACAGTGTCATGACCAGGGCTTGGGCAGTCAGACCTAATGGTCAGAGCAGGAGTCAGGGTCAGGCAGTGGTGCTGCAACAATTTTTATAGGGGGTGTGGCAGGTAGAAACCATATATTTTGGTTGTTATTACTATTTCAAGCCAGAGGGTGTGGCAGCACCCCCAGCATCCCTAGTTCCAGCACCTATCGGGTCAGACGTCAAGCCAAGGGTCAGAACTGAAGTCAGGAGTTGAGCCAAGGGTCGGAGCTGGAGTCAACAAACAGCTTCTCGTGATTTTATTCTGTTTAAACAATTCTACAATGCACAGCAACAGAGGAGGGGGATGCTGAGTATGGCTCTTTTAGCTCTTCTGTCTGAAGTTACAGGGAGTCATGCTAGGAGTGTCACTCAGCATAGGCTTGCGAGGCAGAGCAATGGGTTGGGATGGCTAGGCCATTCAGAGCTAAAGAGTCTCCTTGTGCAGGGAGAATCTCCAGCCCCTCAGATGTTTCAGCCCTGGAGAGTGAGGTACCTCTTTTGATTGTCTGTCTGTCTCATTTGCCCGTCTTCTGGAGAAGACCGGCCAATTAGAGCTTCTGCGAGGCAGGCAGCGCTCCTCTAGCCCCTCCCTCCTCCTCCTCTCAACAGCTTTTGGATAGGGGAGGGAAGACACTGTTCTCATGAGCGGGGATTTGGGAGAAAGGTGCTGAGAGGGCCTAGAAGCTGAGGGCAGCTCTGCTCCCTCCTCCTGTCTCCCAAGCAGTGCGTCCCTCTGCTCCTCTCTCCTCCCTGCAACACCAGGCCAGGCCTGGGAAGGGGGAGAGGGTGCCCTGTTGAACCACCCCTAAAACTGCAGGAGGATCAGAGGAACTGCCGGAGGGCAGAACTGATGTGGGGGTAGAATTAACGTGGGGGGCAAGGAGACAGAATTGTGGTGGGGCTCAGTGGGAGTATAATTAGTTGCTGGGCTGGACAAGGAGAATGCAACTGATCAGTTAGAATTCTGGAAGCTGGAAACTCCGCACCATCAGGAAACCAGTGAGAGCCCCTGCAGTGGGGAGCCAATATCACCTCACTATACGGAGGTGAGACACACATGGCAATGACACACATGCACACAGAGGGTGGGCAGGGGGTGTCCAAAAATCAGAAGACAGAGCAAAACCCTAATTTAAAACAAATCAATCATGATTTTTGTGACAATTTCATTATTAGAAAGTGAGCTTGGCACTTGAGTGAGAGACTGAGGCAGAAACTTTGGCAAGAAGGAACTCAAAGGGAGAGAAAACTTTGTGGCAAAGGAAAGCACAGCAGGTTTGCAGTTCTCATGGGAGGACCAGATGGCAAACCTTGGTCCTCCTCTCAAGGTATTTTCATTTTTTTTAATTTTATTTTTTGGCTATGAGCTGTGGAACAAGACATTCACTGGCTACAAATACCGTGGATTGTGTCTTCAATTCAAAACACTCAAAGGGATAGAGTAACTGTTTGCACTGCAGTTTTAAGTTTTTTTGTTGTTTTTTTGTTTTTGTCCCTGGTTAGAAATACTCAGTAGTTTCATCACATCAAAAACTTAAGTGAGTGCACATAGCTAAGAAGATCTCAAGGTAATGGTGAATTAAAGAATAAAAAAAGCCTCCTTTTCGTGAGTGAAACCAAAGGACTAGCCCTCTAAGCCAAAACCTATTAAATCTGAAGGAAAAAGCAACTTTCAGATGGCCTTGTGCCTACACTTGGAAATTTAATTGAATTTGGAGTAGACTTATAGACCTAGAGACCCACAGCATGAGATTAATTATTTGCTGTAATGATGGCAAAGGCTAGCAATAAATTGGCCAGCTGATCCAGCCAACAGGATAAAAGAACCTAATCAAGGGTGGTCAGGATAAATCAGGTAAAATCCTTCAATGGCGGAAAGCCACTCGGAGGGGAAGCAAGCTCCCTGAGAGTTGTTAAATATTCTTTAGCTTGACCATTTTATGCTCAACAAGGCCCCGTCCTTACATAATTCTGTTTGCACAGGAAGAAGTGTATGGGAGCTTTGCCAACTGTATATAATTCATTGTAAAATCCTTGAAAATCCTATATTTAAAATATGTATACAACAAAAAAGTTATTTCACACATTCCTACTCAGCAACCAGGTTTTAAGATAAACAAAATCCATTCTCAAAAATAAAAAAGGAAGAAATATAGATCCAGATCCTCAGTTGGTATAAATCGGCAGACTTCCACTGAAGTCAATGCAACTCTGCTGATCTAAACCAGCTGAGGATCTGGTCCAGCGACAATAAGTTTTATTTTAGATTATAAACTCTTTGGAGCCTAACTGAGCGCTCTAGGCACTTCCACAATATAAACCATAACTAGAAATAGTATAATCCTGAGATTTTGCTCACTAAATGTTACATCAATTGAGATTAGTGAATTTAGGATTGTTCAGAGGACCAAGAAGGAACATGCACTCAGATGTAATTAGTCCTCTGAGAAGCCCAGGCATACAGGACCTAGGTTAAGAGCAATCTATCAAAGTTACATATTAAAAGCTTGGGGAAGCAAATTAAACAAAAAAAGTTAGATATTCCTTTTAATTCTTGACATAAAAAATGGGGGTTCCTACGTTCAAAAGTGTGATGGGTTTGGTCACAGAGAGCACCGTGGGACTGTCACCTGATGTGCTGAAATTACCTCTGAGCCCATTTTCCCTGCCAGCTTGGGACTTCCAGAATCCTGTCTTGTTGAGCCAGACATGCTAGCCTGCTGCAACATAGACTCAGTGTCTGGGCCACCCCCGCAAAGCTGCAGACTTTAACCAAAAACAGCTCAGCAGGTTACCTCTCCAACACCCAGCCACCCAGTTCCCAATGGGATCCAAACCCCAAATAAATCCGTTTTACTCTGTATAAAGCTTATACCGGGTAAATTCACGAATTGTCTGCCCTACATAACACTGATAGAGAGATATTCACAGCTGTTTGCTCCCCCAGGTATTAATCACTTACTCTGGGTTTATTAATAAACAAAAGTGATTTTATTAAGTATAAAAAGTAGAATTTAAGTGATTTCAAGTAATAACAGACAGAACAAAGTAAGTCACCAAGCAAAATAAAGCAAAAACACGCAAGTCTAAGCTTAATATATTAAGAAACTGATTACAGGTAATATCTCACCCTCAGAGATGTTCCAATAAGCTTACCTCACAGACTAGACTCCTTCCTAGTCTGGACCCAGTCCTTTCCCCGGTATAGTCCTTGTTAGTTCCAGCAGACATCTGAGGTGGTAAGCAGGGGTTTTCTCATGACTGGCAGCCCTTTTTGTCCTGTTCCACCCCCTTTTATAGCTTTGGCACAAGGCAGGAATCTTTTGTCTCTCTGGGTCTCCACGCGTCCTTCTAAATGGAAAAGTACCAAATTTAAGATGGATTTAATTATCAGGTGACATAGTCACATGTCACTGTAAGACCCCTAGTCTCCATTCCCTATGGGCTGACCCACACGTAAACAGGAAGGCTTTCAAGTAACTAAGGCCATTTACAACTGATTGTTTCTGGAGCACCCTTAATGGCCTCCACTTAATATGTTTACATCTGTGATACAAGTTTATATCTTATTCTCCTAACTCTAGATATAGAAATAATACATGCAAACAAATAGGATGAACACACTTAGTAGATTACAAGCTTTCTAATGACACCATACAAGGGGTATTTAGCATAAAGCATATTCCAGTTATGTCATATTCATAAGCATATTTTCAAAAAGCATATGGAGTGCAACATCACAAAAAGGATATTATGCAATAAAACATATACTTGAGCAATCTTTAGCAGACTCAAAATTCCCCATGATATTGTGAGCATAATGAGTTTTCTACTGTTACTATCCTTTTAGTGCTGATAGTCAAAACATGGTGGAACTTAAAAATAAAATCTCTAGAACCACAGACTGATCAGAATTGAATGGTCATAATTATAATTTCTTCTAAATCTATTCTGGGTGATCACACATAGCATAAGACTGCAGTGATTCTAACACTTCCAGTTGTTCTAGAGATAGATACTGCTGGAGAACTAGGAAGAACCTCTCTAAAGGATCCAGTTCATTATATGACAATGGGAACATTCTCTTTAAAGAACAAACTGATGAGAGTCATTGACAATATATAGATAAAATATTCTCTCTTGTGTTGCCAGTTTCATGGTGGCCCTCACAATAGAGCTGAACAAATAATTGATGTTTCAGTTCAGTGGCTGAACTGAATAATCCAAAAGAATATTTGTTTTGGATTGACCCAAACCAGAATTTTGTTTTTTCTTTCTGAAACCAACAAACAAAAAAATTTCATTTCAGGTCGAATGAAATGTTTCATTTGTCCTGAAATGTTTTTTTTTTTAATGTTGTTTTTTTTTAAAAAAGCACTCAAACAAAACAAGCAAACCTTTTAAAGTAAATCTAGCTACATTTTGAATAAAAGAGTAAACATTTTTGTTTCAAACATCAAAATGAAATGTTTCTACTTTTAAGTTTTGTTTTTCCATTTGTTTTGGCAGAAACTATTTCCCAAATATGACTCATATTCACAAATAGTTTTGCAAAATACTGCATTTTTTGGTGAATAAACTATTTGTCCGAAAACTATCACCCAGTTCTACCTCTCTGCCATGGGATTGTATAATAGAATTTTTGCCAACAGATTTCTCTAGATTGGGGCGAAAGCAGATTAATTGTCAGGATATTATAAAGGTAGATTTTCAGAGACCCAAATGGAAGCTAGGTGCCTAACTTACACTGAAGGTTATCAATGGTCTTCTCTATCTTGATAATTTATGTACAATTGAATCTGTTGACCAATAAGAGTCTGTGGCAGGGTAGTAGAGATGAGCGTGCAAGCTCTTTGGACAAAGACTGTGTTTAAGTACTGTTTACTGTTTATAAGTATCTATCTCAATGGGACTGTGATCAGGATCTCTGACTGCTACTACAATATTAGTATTACCATATCATCATC
This sequence comes from Lepidochelys kempii, assembly GCF_965140285.1. Lineage (NCBI taxonomy): Eukaryota > Metazoa > Chordata > Testudines > Cheloniidae > Lepidochelys > Lepidochelys kempii. The sequence goes on from NC_136382.1 coordinate 66,940,332, forward strand.
ATCATAATAGGACGTGTTTTATAAGAGTTTTTTTCTCTGCACTGGAAAAAGCAACCACTAATGGAAAGAAATGTGAAGTTTCTGGCTGAAGTCTTGTGCAAGATTTCAGTAGATGCTGCCATGATCTACTGAAGTCAGTTGAGCTGCACTGTTTTACACGAGCTGATGATCTGGTCCCAGATGCATAAAAACAGTGACCAAGCTGACCTCTTTGCCATGTAGTGTTCAGCATTATATTTAGTACAGCAGCTTTCTTTCAGAAGCTAGGCAAAGATAGCAGGAAGCTAAAAATTCTTGTAGGGCACTCAGTCACTGCATGAAAAGTTTGAGGGCATGGAAAACTCTCACTAACACTGGTGTAAAGGGGAAGTAGGTTCCCTGAAGTCAAAGGGGGAAGTAGGAACAGAAGCAAGCCTTAGCCTTCCTCCTCTGTTGAAACTATATTAAAAATCCTGATAGTTCAAAGAAAGGGTGTGTTGTGTGTGTGTGTGTGGACGTGCGTGTGGAGGGAGGGGAAGGCAGTGACAGATTTTAAAGGAAACAAAAAAGAAAAAGCGCCAGAGCCACAAGGCAGCAATTCTGGTCATATTAAGACATGTCCTCAGACAGAAGTTAATGTAAGGGGACTATTGCCCCTTACTAACATTCAGTGGGGGTGTTTTAGTTGCTAGCTCCCAGTACTAAAAGGGGGAAGGGTCGATGGGGAATCAGGACCCTGAGACGACTAGTCCCTAGGAGAAATAGGGAGAAGCCAATGCTCCAGGTCAGCCTGAATGACAGGGCAGGCAGGCTAATCAGGGAGTCAGGAGGCCAGGGAGGTCCCGTCCTCCGTGTGAGCTGGATTTGCCTGGGTCAGACAGAGTGGGGCCAAGCTAAGGAAAGAGCAGGGGCCCAAGCTAAGCTGGGGAGCAGAGCTGTGCCAGATCCAGAGGGACCAGAAAAGCAGCCCAGAGAGAGCAGACCCTGTCCTGGGAGCAGAGCTGCAGCCCCAAAGCCAGAGGCACAGCCCAGAGAGAGCAGACTTGCCCTAGGAGGAGCTGCAGCAACCAGAGCCAGAGAGGCCAGAAAAGCAGCCCAGGAAGCAGGTCAGTGCTGGGAGCAGAGTCACAGAAGCAGCCTGCAGAGCAGACCTGTCCTGGGGGCAGAGCTGCAGCAGCCAGAGGCAGAGGGGCCAAAGAAGCAGCCCAGGGAGCTGGAGGCAGAGCAGCAGCAGCAGTGCAGAGACCGAGTGGTGCAGCTGGGGCTGGAGCAGTCTGGAGCTGGGTGCGGTGAGCAGCTGGGGAGAGCGAGGGGGACCCTGGGCAGCAGGCCCAGCACAGGGAGACGCCTCAGCCAAGAGGCTCTGCAGGCCAGGCTTGGATTGTAACCCCGACAGGGCGGGGGCAACACTGGGAAGAAGGGTCCTATCACTTAGAGCCTGAGGGCGTGTGGCCACCACCAGAGCAAGTGTCCAACCCACAGCATCCCTGCAGCACAGCCAGGGGCTGAGAAGAAGGCCTGGGACTTACAAGGAACAGACTGTGAACTGCCCGGACATTCCAGAGACACTGTTTGTGATGTTCCCTGCCACAGAGCAGGTTGATGTTTTTCCTTTAACCTTTCCCATTTTTCCTTATTCTTTTTAAAATTAATTGTTGATTCAATAACTTGCATTTGCTTTAACTTGTATGTAATGGTCAGTGGGTCAGAGAAGTGCCCAGTGCAGAGAGAGTACCCCGGAGTGGGGACACCCTAGCCCCCTGTCCTAGGTGACCACAGCAGGGTTGAGGGTCGAGCCCCCCAGGAATCCTGGGCCCAGCCTTGCTGGGGTTACGAGGACTCTGCCAGACAGGAGAGTGGAAGGGAAGTTCTCAAGGGCAGGGTGGCCACTGGGTAAAGAAAGTGGGAGGGAGGACTCAGATCCTTTCGCTAGCCCACTTCACCGGGATAGTGCAGAAGCCAGGAAAGTTCCCCACAATAGCGGGACTATTCCCCCGCTTACATTAAGATTATTATAACCCAATCTATCACTCTTTGTACCATGGGATTTTCTTGTTTCTTTCAGTGAGGAGGTTGCACCTGTTCACAGTTGTACACTGATCCATGACTGCAACATCAAGAAGATCATGACTGCAACATATAACCTTTGCGGAAGAGAAAAGGTTTTGTTTAGATCGTAAGCTCCTCAGGGCAAGAATGGTCTTTGTTATACGCATGTAAAGTTCCCTGGTTCCCAGTTGTGCCCTCTAAGTGCTACCCCAATAGAAAAAAAAAAGGGACAATCAGTGTCCAAAGTCATACTCTAAAGCTAACCAGTTCAATTTTTCACCATATTGTGGGGGGAGATGAGGAGCTTTCCTCAGAGGGATGAGTGACATAACTTTGCTGTTAGGTATTATGGGAGATCCCCAGGGAGTGTTTAACATGTTTAATGTGCAACAAGAACATCCTTTCTTGCATCAGATGAACTTCACTATATTAAATGGATGAATGCTTTGTGTTCTCAAAGAAACAGTTTCCCTGTGGAGGAAGAGTGGAAATATCTACATTATTTATGTGTTATCCAACTATCTAGCTACATATGTGTGTGTTATATTTTATGTGTGTTCCAATAATAGATATGCTGTATAAAGCTGGTTATAAAAGGGCCAGCAGAAGAGAAGTTTAATAGGTACTCAGTATAAAACTCAGACTTCTAATTTGCCAGCACTGTTTTACCTTAAGTTATAACTAACAATTATAAGAAACATCTGTGTCCCTGAGTACATTCCAAGGAATATATTCAAATAGATCTTCACATTTTAAAAACTGTTCCGATAACCAGCTTTTTTCGCCCCCAAGGAAAAAAAATGAACAACTGCCCTGCCAAAATAAATCCATTAGATCATGGATTAAATAGGTCTTCAAAAACTAGTAGAGAGGAGAAGTAATATTCTTCCCTTTCGTGGAGAAGGTTTTCGGAAACAAATTCAGTTTCTTAAAGCCTAAATATTATGTGGTCTTTGGCAGCAATCCTTTCAAAAATTTTGCTGGCAGTCTTTGATTGTTGACTGGTATAATCTGTCTTTAATAGCTTCCAGGAATTATAATGTGTTAGTTCCCATTTTTAACAAATGAAGAGTCATTACCTAGAATACTACAGAAAATGTGATTGCCACCAGGAATTTAAAATGGGTAATTGTTTTTCTCTTAATCAGTCATTGACTCATTATTTTCCTCTTGGTTTCACCTTTACCCCTTCCTAGATCCTAATGAACCAACAGGTACACGATAAATAAATAGAAAGGTAATCATTTTTCTCTTACAAAGACCATTCATGAGAAACTTTGTTCTGATACTGAAAGCTGAGAGATATAATAAAACTGAATGAAACATTAACATGGATCATAATGGTGATGTTTTAATTTTTTGCTATTTTGGATATTTAAATGATCAAATTATGTTTTTATGCTTAGGAAGTTTCCCACTAAACCATTTCTCCCCTGATTTCATATCTAGAGTCTGATTATTCTGTTGTAATAATCACATAGTAGCAGTATTTGTTATTAACACATTTTTGTCAATGATTTAATTTTATTTGCTTATGTTTCTCATTTTCATAATTGCCACTGAAATTGTTCTGATGAGCATTTTTTAAAACGGTCTCCGGGTCATTGATATGAGTAGCTGAGAAAAGACAACCCAGTCCCCAGATCCTTATCTTATTCCTTCTCCTTAAATACAAGATGAAATCTTGCTAAGGAAAAATAATTTGTTTTGCCCAACTCCAGTGAAGAAGTCATAAATATCAGCCACACTGAATAAATCAGGCAAGAGGAACAGGCTGATTATAGAGTAACAGATATAAGGTCTGATCCTTTGATCCTTACTTTGACAAGTATCCCACTGCCCGAGTGCGGATTGCGGGATTAGGCCCAAAGCATGTATCTTGGTCACCAGCCAACAATGACAAACCGAGTGAACAGAAATTAGTTTTCCATTTGCCATGCAGAGGCAGCAGTGTTTGGACTCAGAGTAGGAACATGAGTCTCCACTGTTTTCCATGTTTATTCCAACCTGCTCCCCCAACTACTGTTGTGGGAGAGGGCAAGAGGAAAAATGTAAAGTAATTGCTGTTATTAAGGGTTCTCTTTCAATGCTTTCTGCAAAATCTATTTAATGTACAATTAGTGTATCTGTCCTATTACCTGTCAATGGCGAATGGCTGTGTAGTCCCTTCGACGTGTATGAAGTCAGTGTAAAATACTACCAAATCAGCATTTTACACCCATTCTGTCATGGTATAAATGGCTACATAGGATGCGAGGCAGTGGAGAATCAGGCCCTATGTTTAGACCAGGGTTAGGGTTTGAGGTCAGGCTCACATTTGATAATGACAAAATATACCAAGCTGTTCACATGAGATTTAGGCCCTAAGTGTCAGAAATCTTGCAAGATCAGCAGACCTCAAGAGGTTTCATCCTGAAATCTTGCAAGGAGAGTTGATTTTACAAGATTTCCAGAAAATACACTCCTTTAAGTTCTTAATCAGTCTTGAAACCAAAAATAGGAGCAAATTCAAATCTGAACCTACCTGTGAAATTCAAGATTCTGGGTTTGTCCCAGTGCTGTTTTAATTTATACCTGTTGGTTCCATGGTGGGGCAATCTAGAATAACTGGAAGATATTGGATAGGTATACTGTGAGATATCACAGGACTGCTAGTCCTTTTTCATGATATACAAGAGTAACAGGTGTCACCGTGTGTCTTTGCTGACTAGACTGAGCCATGAAAATTGCTGATATGTAACTCCCAATCATATCTTGATAGTTTGCATAACTCTATTTGTTCAGTAGGACTAAAATTTATTAGCAATCTGCCCTCATTTAATAATGGTGATTGTCTTGTGGAACCACAATTAATGTTTAATAAACCTTGTGGCCTTATGTGGTTTGTATCTTGTGACAGTATATTAGTTTAAGAACTATATATCAGGCTGAGACTGTTTTCTTATTCCATAGTAATTGGTTACTCTTGAGATGAAATCTAAATTTATTAACTATGATCATATCTGTGCTTCAAGTTCCATTATAAGATCAACATTTACTGCTGCATTTTCAGAAATCCTTCTGCTTCCAAAAGTTGGGAAGAATTTATCCATTGATTTGCATGGGATTCAAAAATTAAAAGGGAAGATCAACTGTCTTCCATGGAACAATTAAAATGAAGGCTTGAGACCTTCACTTCTAAGAGTGGCTCAAATGTATTTCACTGTAGGCAATAGTTTATGATATACCAATAGAAAGACCAACTGGACCAGATTCTTCTCTCACTTACAAACCATACAACCTTACAGCTGAGTGGCCCATCAAAATTTAAAAATCGTCAGATTTCCCCCAGAGCTGTTGGACAGTTTTAGCTGATTTGTTTCTGAAAATTGACATTTCATTCATTTCACTATTAAAAGGACTTATTTCTTAAGCCCCAACAGTGATCTACCTGCTATGGAAGACAGATATTGAGACTGTTTCTGCCACAGAGCGCTTACTATCTAGCAGTTTTGTGGTTTTTTAATATTTAGACCCATGGGGGAGATTCTGTTAGGGTAAGCTGGCACGAGTGATGAATACCTAGTGCCAGATCCTCTGCTTCTGTAAACTGGTGTAGCTCTATTGGAGTCAATGGAACTACACCAATTTACATTAGCTGAGAATATGGTCCTTGATTTTTTGTAATGGACTTAGGGGTATATAGTCTCTCTTGACTTGATATGAAAATATAAATATAGAAAGGGACTCCTTTCACATGACCCCTGGTTGGTTAGAGAGCTAGTCTCTGAATACAAATAAGATACTACTGAAAAGCCTGTGATGATACTGCAAAGTGGTCTCTTAGAATAATCTCTTAGAGCAGGGAGTCGTCAGGTAAGCATGGGTCTGCACAATAGTAAAAAAAATTCCTCTTTCCATTACAGATTAACATAGGCATAGATCCTCAGATGTAGTGTAGCCACTTCGCACCAAACTGCTGGTGTAACAGTTTATCTGTTTCAGGGGACATCCTTGCAGTTGACGGACAATCCTGCAGACATGTAGATCTGTTTCTTGTATGCCACTCCCCCACCTGCTTGCCACTCCCCTCTGCCAGTTTACCAGGGAAAGAGGGTGTGGCTACAGAAATCGAAGTGTGTTTGGGATTCACCTAAACCATGCTGCAATTTTGACTCCCAATGGTTGGTAAAGGCTAGTGTGTGTTCAAAGCTGCCCTCAGCAGAGGGATCTGACTTGCACAGAACAGCATCAGGATCAGTATTTTAAGGCACCCTAGCACACCACCCAATGACATGCAGTCTCGGCATTTTGGTGACACCAGAGAATGTGTATTATCATTTAAGTATTAGTTTTTTGTCACATATTTACATATTGATTCTAAATTTTACCTTTAGCACCACTAGGCAAGTATTTAAACATCCAACAATTTCAAAGTCAAGGGATTGTATGAAATCCTTGAATTATTTATCTGATTAAGTTATTCTATTTTTCAAATTACTGAAGTTGCTACTTCATGGGTGTTTGACTTGAGCCATGTTCCTGTGTTTGCATGCATAGAATTATAGAATCATAGAATATCAGGGTTGGAAGGGACCTCAGGAGGTCATCTAGTAAAAGCCCTTGCTCAAAGCAGGACCAATCCCCAACTAAATCATCCCAGCCAGGGCTTTGTCAAGCCTCAACTTAAAAACCTCTAAAGAAGAAGATTCCACCACCTCCCTAAGTAACCCGTTCCAGTGCTTCACCACACTTCTAGTGAAAAAGTTTTTCCTAATATCCAACCTAAACCTCCCCCACTGCAACTTGAGTCCACTGCTTCTTGTTGTCATCTGCCACCACTGAAAACAGCCTAGCTCTATCCTCTTTGGAATCCCCTTTTAGGTAGTTGAAAGCAGCTATCAAATGCCCCCTCATTCTTCTCTTCTTCAGACTAAATAATCCTAGTTCCCTCAGCCTCTCCTCATAAGTCATGTGCTCTAGCCCCTTAGGACTGATGATGTTAAGATCACTGCTGATGAGTACCAGCCCATGGACTTTGCTTAAAATATAAGAGGCAAGCTTCATTTCCCCCCCATATTTGGTGCTGGCTGTCCCCCTTTGCGGACCACACCACAAGGCAGGTAAAGCTATATTAAATATGTTGGAAAGAGATGGAGTCCAGCCGATCAAGAAGGGGAGGAGCATCTTCATGCACTGTCAAGGTTCCTTCCCTACTCTGAACTCTAGCGTACAGATGTGGGGACCTGCATGAAAGACCCCCTAAGCTTATTCTTACCAGCTTAGGTTAAAAACTTCCCCAAAGTACAAACTTTGCCTTGTCCTTGAACCCTATGCTGCCACCACCAAGCATGTTAAACAAAGAACAGGGAAAGAGACCACTTGGAGACGTCTTCCCCCCAAAATATCCCCCCAAACCCTACACCCCCTTTCTTGGGGAAGACTTGATAAAAATCCTCACCAATTTGCATAGGTGAACCCAAACCCAAACCCTTGGATCTTAAGAACAATGAAAAAGCAATCAGGATCTTAAAAGAAGAATTTTAATTAAAGAAAAAGTAAAAGAATCACCTCTGTAAAATCAGGATGGTAAATACCTTACAGGGTAATCAGATTGAAAACATAGAGAATCCCTCTAGGCACAACCTTAAGTTATAAAAAGACACAAAAACAGGAATATACATTCCATTCAGCACAGCTTATTTACCAGGCATTTAAACAAAAGGAAATCTAACACATTTCTAGCTAGATTACTTACTAACAAGTTCTAATACTCCATTTCTGTTCTGTTCCCGGCAAAAGCATCACACAGACAGACAGACCTTTGTCGTCCCCCGTCCAGCTTTGAAAGTAACTTGTCTCCTCACTGGTCATTTTGGTCAGGTGCCAGCGAGGTTATCCTAGCTTCTTAACCCTTTACAGGGGAAATTCCTCTGGCCAGGAGGGATTTTATAGTTCTGTATACAGAAAGGTGGTTACCCTTCCCTTTATATTTAATGACATGCACAAACTCACCAATCTAATGAGGAGGCCTTTCAATGAGGTTCAAAGTGGGTAGGTAATAAAAGCCCACAGCTAAGCAGAAAAAACCTTAACAGAAGGCTAGATGTTGACAGATGGCAGGGGGCAGGGAGGGACATGGAATATCTTTCATAGGAACAACAGGAGGGAAATCAGTGCGCAAATCTGCTCAACATTTTAGCTGTCTGTAGACAATACAAGGAATATGGGGACTAAACAGGAAGAACTGGAAGTATTAGTACATAAGCTAAATTGGCATCACAGAGACTTGGTGGGATAAATCTCATGATTGGTATATTGGTAAAGAGGGGTATAGCTTGTTCAGGAAGGACAGAGCAGGGGAAAAGGTAGGAGGTGTTGCAATATATATAAAGAATACATGCACTTGTTCAGAAGGAGGTGGGAGGCAGACCAATTGAAAGTGTCTGGGTAAAGAAAAAAGGAGAAAAAGAAGGGGGTGACATGAATCTACTGTAGACTACCAAATCAGGAAGAAGAGGTGGATGTGGCATTTATAGAACAAATAGCAAATATCCAAAACACAAGACCTGGTCGTAAGGGGGGACTTTGAGTACTCAAATCTGTTGGAAAAGTAATACAGCAAAACACAAAATGTTCAATAAATTCTTGGAATTTATTGGGGACAACTTCCTGTTGCAGAAGGTGGAGGAAGTAACTAAGACTACAGCCATTTTAAACTTGATTGTGTCTAACAGGGAGGAATTGGTGGTGAATATGAAGGTTGAAGGAAATTTGGGTGAAAGTGATCATGAAATAATAGACTTCATGATTCTAAGGAAAAGAAGAAGGGAAAGCAGCAGATTAAGGACAATGGACTTCAATAAAGCAGACTTTAACAAACTCAGAACTGGTAGGTAAGGTCCCATGGTAAGAAAATCTGAGGGATAAAGAAGTTCAGGAGAGCTGGAAGTTTCTCAAGGAGACAATATTAAAGTTACAACAGCAAACTATCCCAGTGTGAAGGAAAGATTGTCTGTACATGCTTGTGGTATTTTTTTTTGTACTCCTCCTTTTCAGATAATCCATTTTCCCACTTTTTGTAGGATTCCTTTTTTATTTGCAGGTCATTAAAGAGCTCCTGGTGGAACCATATAGAAATAATAGTAACCTGACCTATAAGAAAAGGTTAAAAAACCAGGGCATGTTTAGTCTTGAGAAAAGACTGAGGGGGGACCCAATAACAGATACAGGTTAGATAAGGGCTGTCATAAAGCAGATGGTGATCAATTGTTTTCCATGTCCACTGAAGATGGGACAAGAAGTAAAGGGCTTAGTCTGCAGCAAAGGAGATATAGGTTAGATATTAGGAAAAACTTTCTAACAATAAGGGTAGTTGAGTTCTGGAATAGGCTTCCAAGGGAGGTTGTGGAATTCCCATCATTTGATGTTTTTAAGAACAGATTGGACAGACACCTTTCAGGGATGGTCTAAGTTTTTTTGGGCCTGCCAACCAGTAACTGGGGAACAGATCATAGACTATCAGGGTTGGAAGGGACCTCAGGAGGTCATCTAGTCCAACCCCCTGCTTGAAACAGGACCAATCCCCAATTTTTGCCCCAATCCCTAAATGGCCCCCTCAAGGATTGAACTCACAACCCTGGGTTTAGCAGGCCAACACTCAAACCACTGAGCTATCCCACCGACCCCAACCCACAGAACAATGGGCTGGATCAGATGATTTCTTGAGGTTCCTTCCAGCCCTATATGTCTAATATCACCGTTTAGTATAAGCAAGTGCTATAGACACCACCAGGATGTTATGGAAAGATGAGAGACAGTCCATGCAATTGTGAATAGACAATCTCTGTATTAATTTGCACTCGATACTACGAAAGTATTTGAGAACCCTTGCCTCATAGTATTTACATATATCTCCTTGGCTTTTGTTAGGGTCTCTACAACCTTAACAATATTTAACAGTGAGTTTTGTTTTAATTTCCTTAAAGAAAGGTCTTTTTGGTAAATATTTGTTGAAACTTGTGATGTTTTGGTTCTTTCAGACAGGTAGTCAGGGTGTTTATCAAAAACATTCAGTACCTTGATAAACATGATTAATACGGTAAATAATATCACAAAAATCTGACAGACTGAAATGGTTCTGTCTATTGGCTAATTATCCAAATACTTAAAAAAAAAAAAGCTAGGCTAATGACTTCCAGATAGTTGTTATGCCATATCATGTTAAAGCAGCTGTTAACCATATGCACTACTGTAGCTCTGCTTATACTAATCATTATGAAATTTGCCAAAGGGGGGCGGGGGAAAGGGTTTGTTTGCCTGGGGGAAAAAAAAAAGATCTGCCACCTTTCTAATGAATTAACATGGTTAAATTTAGAGCTGGGTCAATAATTTGTAGCATATAATTTATCTGTGAGTCGAGGTCAAATTTTCAGAAGAACCCAAGTGACTGAGGAACTTTAGCCCCATTTTTCAAAGTGATTTCAGCACTAAGGAGCCTACGCCCTATTGAATTTCAATGAGACTTCAATTTCAGCTCTTAGAGCCGAATGCTGAAACCACTTTTGAAAATGGGAATGAGTCATGTAGCAATTTTGAAAAAGAAAATCAAGATTGAGGGTAAAATTTTCAAATGTGCCTATTTGAAAGGATTTGCCAAATAATGCTTGTTCTGTAGCTTGTTCATGGAGAATTCACTGCAAGTATTCAGAATGAGGGTTGTTTTAACTGGACAGAAAGGTCACACAGGAACCGATCCTGCAAATACTTTTTGCACATGAATAATTTCTGAGGTGAATAGTCCCATTGAGATCAATAGGAGTACTCGCCCGAGTGAGATTACTTACATGCATAGATATTTGCATGATCAAGCCCATAGTACTGCTCTGCTCCCTGACTGGATAAATGTAAATTTAAGATTAGCGTTTTGAAATTGAAACAAAAACTTACTTTGTGAATACTCGCTAGTATTCACTTAAAAGTCAGTTTCTGTGGTCCCTTTGGAAGCTAATTTTGCTTGAATATTCCCAGAAAGTCAACATGAAGACAGTCATAACAAATTCATTTAAAAATTCAAAGTGATGTTCCCAGAACATTTTTAAGTATTCCCCCACTTCTGGTATTTTTTTCCATAAGTTAACCCAGGAAACTATTCTCTGCTAAGAACTAGTCTTCTGGAGTGTTGTTAAATATAACTCAAATGCCATTGGTTTTTAATTTAGTGTAGGGATATCTGTGGTGCTTATCACTACAGTATCTGGGTGCCATAACAGTATCTGGGTGCCACTACAGTATCTGGGTGCCATGAATAAGAATTCACAAAACTCTCCAGTGGTTAGGGCACTAGTTTAGGACTTGTAGACCCGGGCTCAATTGCATGTACTGCCACAGACTTCCTGACTTTGGGCAAATCATTTAGCCTCTCTGTGCCCCAGTTCCCCATCAGTAAAATTGGGATAATAGCACTTCCCTACCTCACAGGGATGTTGTGAGCAGAAATACATTAAAGATTGGGAAGTGCTTTGAGATCTACTGATGAAAAGTGCTGTATATGAGCTTGGTATTATTATTATTTTTCAATGTCAGATGAAATCGTGGCCCCATTGAAGGAATACCATAAAGGTCTATTTATTTAAAAGGACCCCATTGCCCTGCTTAAGTCCTGTAAAGCCTTCTATTTCTCCTCTGCTCCACTCTCAAGCTTCACGGCTAAAGAGGACTGGAGAAGAAACCTTCCAGAATCTATTAACACCACTCAGCCTGAATGCTCACTGGTGAGTGATGAAAGGGCTTCTTTCTCTGAACATTTTCAACAGATGCCTGAGGCCTGATTAATGTTACGCTAGTTTTACCCTGGCATAACTCCACTGATCTCACAATGGTCTCTACGACCCTCATTCTAAAATTATATTATTGGAACTCAGTTATAAGCTGTGACAATGGTGTGTTGTTCAACAGACTCAGTCCTTTGCCAGGAATATATGGAAAGGTCTGACATTTATAAGGGTATGTCTACACAGCCCATGGCAATGAGCCTCCCAGCCTGGGTCGACACACGTGGGCTACCGGGACTTGTGCTAGTGCTCTAAAAATAGCAGTGTAGACAGAGCTTTTATCTGATTAAGCCTCAAAGCCAGAGATCCAGCCGGAGCTGTGACTTCAAAGCGCTGTCTCCACCGCTATTTTTAGAGCATTTGCATCAGCCCTGCAAGCCCCAAGTCTGGCGGCCTGGGTTGGGCGGCTCGCTACTGCAGGCTGTGTAGACAGATCCTGTATGACCCAGTAGACGTCTTCAGGTTTGGAAGAAAACTAAGACGACTAATCACTGTTCCTCGCTGTTTGTGTCAAATCTTACAATTGCATTTTACAAGAGAAATATGTACTCAGTCACTGATGAGTGGTTTGAAAATAGCTGGTCTGACAACACTCTCAAAACTGTTTACAGGAAAGAAATGAATATTAGTCCAACGAACACACAAGATTAAAGGCTTCCCCCCAGAGCACTTGCCCACGCTGAGGCCCGGACACTGACCTCTCCCCTCAGCTGTTGACCTGAGAGAGGAAAGGGAGGAGCATAAGAACAGTTCCTAATAAGAGTTCTCTTTCAATGCTTCCAGTAAAGTCTACTGCACATAGGAAAGATCTAATCATCATATCAGCTGGTATCTGTGAAAGGCTAGTCAGTGAGGTGTGGACAAATAGAGAATATTTCTTTTCAAAATATAAAGATATGTGTATTGCCAGATATTTCAAAACCCACGGAAGTTCAGAGAAACAAGCAATTGAGCCAGATTCTCATTGGCACCAAGGCCCCTTTACACCACTCTGGCAGTATAAAGAGGCCTCAAAGTGGGTGTAAATGTAAGAGCCAGAGCGGTGTAAAGGGGCCTATGTGCAAATGAGAATCTTGTCCACTGCATCCAAGAGCCAAATGTTTTGATTTGAAAGCTATTTAAACTACACATTTTATATAATTCCAGATGTCGTGATATCTGTGGGGACCTCTCATGGATTCTGGACCCTCCTTGGAGAGCAAGAACTTGGAGCTTAAGGGTGAAACCACATTATAAGTGCTACAGCAGCAACTGCAGCGCTGCAACTATGCCATTGTAGTGTCGACACTTGCTACGGGCACGGAAAGCATTTTTTGTGTCACTATAGTAAATCCACCCCTTGACAGGTGGCAGCTAGATTAATGGAAGAATTCTTCCCTTGACCTGGTGGCATCTACTCCAGGGCTTACATTGTCTTAACTACGTCTCTCAGGGGTGTAGATTTTAGAGTCTGCTGCACACTTCTTCCCAGGCTTGCTCTTCTCCTATGACAGCAGATCTGTCAGGTAGACATGGCTACCATGTGCTCCCTATTGGAGGCTGCTGCAGATTTTCACTTCAGGGCAGGGAGCAATAATATGGCAGAGTATGACTCTCACCACATTACTGTCCCTGAGGAAGTCCCTGCAGAGGTTTGTGGGGAAGGAGGAATTTTGCAGAGCATGTCCGAGTGCAGTTTCCTTGGAAAACTAGTGTGGTTGAACAGCTAAATAAAACTTTCAGGCTGAGATTTTCAAAGGAGCCTAAGGGAGTTAGGCACCCACGAAGGGGAATACTTACTGGGAGTGCAACCTAATACTGAGGCCAGGTGTGGCAGGTTGTCTTCCTCCCGTGTGTTCCCCTTTCTCACTATAAATCCACCACGTGGGAGTCTGTCATGTTAGCAACTCAGTCTTCTGGCTGGGTCACTTTTTCAAGTCTACCCCTTGCAGGGTACACAAAGAGTCCAATCTTCAGAAGTCAGCAAAGATTTCAGGGGCCCCCACTGGGTGATGGTCCTAGGGTTTGAGCCCCTGCATTTTCAGTATCTTCCCCAATGATCTTCTGTCATTGTCCCCTCTTTAGAGATTGGTAGGGGATCCTCGGCCCACCCTCTCCACAAGGCTTTACCCAGGGCCAAAAGGTAGGCAGCTAAATTCTTCACCTCCAGGTGCTACGCAGCTTTGTCCCTGGATCACTTCCTATCTGTATCCCCTCTTCCTGAAGGGTGGAATAAAGAACTGAACACAAAATTAAGGTTCCTGACATTCAAAAGTCACCAGTCCCTCCTTTGCAGGCTTAGTCAGGTCAGTATCTCTAAGCCTCAGACAGCAAGAGCTCCTGGAGTACTCCTTCCCAAGCACTCAGAGCAGGTCTACTCCCTTCCACTGTCTGTCTCCTTCTGAGCTGTTCTGCTTCCCTTTTTAAGCTCCATCTCCACCTTGTGTAGCAAGGTGGGGGCACATGGGACTAGAGCAGCTCCTTAACCCCTTCTTCTCCAGGATGGGGTTTGTATACCCCATGACAGCACCCACATCCTATAGAATTCCAGTGGGAGATGGGACCTAACTCCCTTCAACTAATTTGACAATCCCAACCCCTAACTGATCACATATTGAATTAGCAACTTTAAAACCCCAAAGCAAATTTTGTATCACCATTTTTTTTAATCCATATATGGGATCTAAAAAATGTTTCTTTCTGCACAAGATTTCACTATAGCCTTGAATTTCCTGCTGAATGTGTGTGAAATCTCAACTTTAGGAACAACAGTAACTGATACCTTTGCATTTAAATGTTACTTCTTTAAAAGACAAGAAAAATGTGTTTCAAAGTGAGAGCTGAGACTTGAATTGTTGCACGTAGAAAAACATCAGTCCACATTCTGCCCTGCCTCACACCCCCCATGCAGCTTCTCTGAAGTCAACAATTTTAAAAGATGCTTCCATTTTCACATTGGTGTTTACATAATCCTCAGTAAGAAATGTAGCAAATCCATCCATTTATAAAAACAGGTTGAGAAACAAAGGGAGAAAGCAAGTGAGTATAGCTAAGATTACTATTTTGGCATGGAAATTTTTAGTAAGTCACATGGCAGAGCTGTGGCCGGGGCAGGGGGTGGGGGGAAGATATGTAACAGAAAGGTCACCAAATAATATAAATCTTGCTACATCAACATACCCCAGAGTATAGTAGGGGTTCTGAAAGGTCAGGCCTGGGGGATAGGGAGTTGGAAAGTGAGCCTGCTCCACACTCACACTGTGGTTGCGACTCCTATCTCATCGGACGGCCCAGGTCACCCCTGTGGGCATTGGGACCTAGCACGCAAGGTCAAAACACCACTCAGGTTTGCATCACCCACCCTTCCACTAGATAGAGATGGAGGAGTCAGACCTAAATGGCTCTGCAACTCTGTGTAGCAAGTTGAAACACCACTTGGTTGGGGGAAGGGGGAAGGACTAATCAAATGTGTTTTTACAGCCATTTCCAAGATTTCACGGACTTTATTCAAGAGCATGATTTTTGTGACACCCCTCCCCCCAGGACCACCATGACAAAATCACAGCCCTAAGTATAGCATACAAGGTGTGAACAAACGGGGAAGCCTATGGTGTGCGATCCCAGTGCCGAAATGAGGGGTGTGTGGATGGACCAGTGCATCTATGTGGACTTCAGCATCAGGGTCTAAGTCAATGAAGAGTTTTTAACCCACTTTATTTCACATCTAATTTGTCAAATGTAACAAATTATAACTGCTCGAGGACTACATGAGGTCACCACATTTGAAAAGTTCCACCGGCTTAAAAGATTTTATCAGAACGGCCCATTATAAAAATAAGGAATCTTCCTGGATATGAGAGAATTTTTCAAACCCAAGGAACCCATTTCAGTGTGTCCACTGTATGGGACAAGTTTGAACTTTTATAACCAGAGCAACTGTCAGTTATCCAAGTACCAACAAAATGCATGAAAATACACCTGTTTTCACATTTGGATTAAACAGAAATCCCCTCCCCCCAAAATATAATTTTTGCCAAACTTTTCAAACAAATTTACCTTTGGGCTTAGAATAGCATTAGAAAATTCAGCCCAAGTATGTTTTTTTCTGGAAAGTTATAAATCAGAGATTTAAATACAAATGCCTGCTCAATAGCTGTGTACCCAATCCTGCAAAGTTTTCTCAGGCAAAAACTCCCACTGACCTGTACTGAATTATATTTGGATTATTTCTTAACTAAATAATATTGCTTAAATGTCACATAAGGGTCCTTATATGAATAAACTATACTCACTTCCTGTCCCCCGCCGCGCAGTGAGTCTCACAAATCCACATGGTGTTCCTAAGTGGTGGATTTTGCATCCGGATCTCCAGCTTTTCTTGCTAGTCATGAGGGCAGATGGCTGTCTATTGACCAAGGAGGCTCATGCATGTATATTTCACCTGGTACATGAAATATTTACATTCATGCGGGATTGTAAGCTCTTTGGGCAGGACTCCCTCATTATGTGTCTGTACAGTGCTTAACTCAATAGGACTCTTGGCTTCTAGGCACAACTCTAAAAAATAACATTTTCCAGTATGGTTGCCACATTGGATTTTCTTGTACATATGTTGGTCCATCCCTTATTTTTCTTAACAGGTACATAGACACTCATTCAGATGTTTTCTATCAGGTAAGAGCTAGATTCTCTGGGGATAATGTGTAGGATACCTTTGTCCTGCAAAACTCATTTTCACAATGAAAACCAGCCATTATATTACTGTTCTCATTTTTATCACAAAGATGGATCACCCCAATCCTTTGAATCCTGGCTTCAACAACATACACTATTGAAATTGCCCATTGTGGTATTTATATTATTCTTCCTCAAGTTATCAGTATTCTATTAGGTCAGTTTAGAAGATAGCTTTAGAAAACTCTGGATGCAATGAGAATTTTAATGATCTGTCAGTGACATCATGTCTGTGTCTGTATTGAACACACAGGTCTAAGTGTTTCTCTGTATTTAATGTACTGTAGAAATTCCATTTCAGGATAGCACTAAGACACTTGTGAGCCAATTTTGCATTTCTCATGAAGTTAAGACCTTGGCTTTTGGCCTTATGACTTCTAGCACTTCCAGAGTTATACTACAATCCTCCAGAAATACACTGTCTCTTGTGTTTTACTGCTTATGTGAAAACTGTCAAATTCCTCATCAGCTGACAAGGGAGGAGCATAGACTTGAAGGATTGCACAGCAGTGCATTTGGGATTTGCATTATTTCACAGCACCATCAACCTTTCAAAGTTTGCTCTATATCCTAGTATGATGTCGGTGCTTTTGCCATACAGCAGAGAACTAACCCTATTGTAGTCACTCTCTCTGCCAGAGAAACTAACTCACGTTGCCAAATATCTCCCCTCAACACATTTATTGAACATTAAAACAGCAGAACAGCATTGAACGAAGTCCAGTAATTTTATAGGATATATTTTAGTCACTAGACTTTGAAGATTATTCCAACATTAATTATAACGTTTCTGTGTCTGGATAACATATTGTTAACAGTTATTTTGTAAGTGCTAATGGCAAGATGGAAGATTTCCAATCATTTTATTGAGGAAGTGGCAATTAAAATGTTGAGCACTGCAACATACGTACACAATAATAATAATCCTGCATATAAGTGCACTTTATGTAAAAAATGGGGACAAATATTTTCCTTTGAAATAAATGTAACAGTTTTATTTTTAACAGTCACTTCTGAAAAAACAAACATTGACTTGTTTGCCAGCTTCAAATGTCATGAGTCTTGAACAAGTCTGACTCTGTTTAAAAGAACATCATGAAACTATTAGAAAGTCAAGACAAGTTGCTATCTCTTGTGTTTTTCCACACACAAAGAGCAACAATATGCTCTCGTCTGAATAACTTCGTGGAGATTAATGAGAGTGCAGTGTGGGTATGTCTACACTGGGGAATTTTAAGGGGGAAAAAAGTGCTACCACAGATGGGAGCTGTTGACATGCACAGATGGGAGCTGTTGCACGTAGTGCTATGTAAAAGAGTATGTATTTTTTGTGTACATGCGGGGAGTTAACATAAAGATGACCATCTACTGGTGCATGAGAATACGACGTTTTGTTCCTAAGTCAGTAGGTTCTATAAAGTTGTTATGCACTGGAAATGGAGGCCTGGTGGGAGCTGTAGTGTAGACAGGAATTCTGCAGCTCCCTTTTTTTTTTTTTTAACTTTTGTGTCAATCCAACCTGAGGAACTTAATCTGTGTAGCACCAGCAAAATACCACAGGTGCCACTGTTTTTTCCTGCAGCATTTCTATTTTGATCTAAGCCAACTGCAGTTGGTAGGTTTTAAGTGCCCTCTCTATTTCCTTTCAGTTAAGTACCTGAAGTTTTCAAGGTTAGTTGTTACCATTTTCTTGGATGGGACTCACATCGCTGTATCCAGTGCAGTGTCCCTTGCTATAGAGAAGAAACCGGACTTAGTTACAGCAAATACAAAAAGGGATTCTTTCATTAGTGTGCTGGGAACACATAGGCCCAGTTGGTCACCAGCTTACTAGCTCAGACAGAGACACAAACGTGTGCTGCTCAGGCAAAGAGGCTGTCTAAATTAGAGCCGGTCAAAGATTTTTTTCATGGAAACATTCTTTCAACATAAACCGGCTTTTTGATCGAATCGAAATTTTTCTGCCAGTTTTCATGTGGTTGAAATGTTTGGATTTTTCATGAAAAAAAAAAGATTTGGGTTTTCCCTCCCCTCTGCTTCTTCCTCCCCTGCCCCATACATGCTTTTCCACTGGAAAAAAGGGAGGGGCAGAAAACCAAATTCCCTCCCTGCGCCCAATTTTGTTTTGCATCAGACTGAAGTTTTCTGTTTTGTCTTGCTTTGTCAAACAGTTCTGCGAATGATTTCAAATGTTCAGAACATATTTCCCATTTCTTTAGAAATTTTTCGCAGAACGAACTAATTTTTCAACCAGCTGCAGTGTACAGCCTGGCTCAGGTTAAGCAATCATGGAATGTACGTTGGTCTACGCTATGGAGCTAATGATATGCAGTAAAAAGCAGAAGAACCAAGCCTGAAGTTCGAAATCTATTCCTTGCTCCCCTAGGCAGCAATAGCTGAAGCGCTCTGGAAGCGGCACTCAGCTTCCCGGGGAACTGAAAGTTGTGATGCTTAGCAGTGACGGCTGCCGGCCAATGGGGAGTCATGTTAACAGAGATCTGACAGTTCCTTCCTGACTGCAGGATGATGGTTATGTAAGGCCTTTATGCAGAGAGGAAGTTGCACACGGGTGGGGGTGGGATGGGGAGAAGAAATAGATTTCTCATGAAGGTACAATAATACTGATCTCTCCACACATTGGGCAGGCTCCCAATTCATGACCTGAGTACAGCCTCTTCCTTCCCCCGACCCACCCTCTATCTAGACAGCTATCTGGGAGATGCACTTTGCAAACAGTTAACAAGGAGACCTTCTTTCTTCTGTCTTTTTTCTCAGAGTCTCATTTTCCCTAAAAATATCAGCATGAGAGTATATCATGGACCAGCTCATTCTGCCTCTGAGGTCCTGCTGGGGACCAAGGACAACATTTTCAAAAACAACCTAGGTGACCAAGTCAGTGGGATTTACTCTCCCTTTAGTGAGACTAAATCACTTTTGAAATGGGGACTTCGAGGTACTTTTGAAAGCTCATAACGTGGTGCTGTGAATCTGTTTAAGCACACTTCAGAAGAACGATCCCTTGCACCAAAACTTCAGACCCAGACATTCTTGAACTCTGGGGAAATTTGAATCCAGATCTGAATTTTTGGCTCAAATTTCTTTGACCAGCAAAGACTGGGTGTGTGCCAGCCACACATTTTTTGCTCCTTTTCTCCTTACACAACACTGGGCTTTAGAACAGCCCAAGATCCATTGCAGATCACAATACACACAGCTGAATGGGAGGCAGCAGTCACTGGCTACTACACAGAGGACTTATGGCCATATGCTGGGTGCCTCCTGGGAGATGCTAAGCAGCCTGGAAATAGAGGGTGCTCAGCACTTCACAGGCAGATCACAGGCTAGATAGATCTGATAAAGTGGTATAGTTATCTATCTATAAAGGTTGAGAACCCATGCATAGACCACTGGAGATTTGCCTTGATATGGTTATGTATTCTAGATGTCACTTTGGCAATAAGCTAAAGATAGTGGGCCAAAATCATTCCTGCTGTAAGCTCAGTGAAATTGTGCGAGGGATGAAATTGGCCCACTGTTTTTATGGAAAGGATTCTTTACAAGAAGTTTCCTTATCACAGATCAAATTGCTTGCAAGAGAAAGCTTGCTGATGGGGTCAGTGAGGATTATAAACCAATAATGTGGATATTGTATCTACAAATAGTGCCGTATATTTTGACTATTCTCCAGAATATCCAGCAGTAACCGGAGGTTTATTTTCATTATGCCTTCACCTAAAAATGTCAGCAGTGCTTTCTGTGTCATCTTTTTTTGTTTAGATCTATCACTAGAGGGAGAGTAGTGAAAACAGTTCACACTAAGTAAATATTTATGTGGGTGACCGTTTATGTCATTATACTTTATTTTAAAATCTTTCTTCAAAGTTAAATAAAATATCAAATAGGCTGATTAGAAAACAGTATGTCATTCTCAATTTGCCTTTCCTTGTGGACAAAGGATTTTTTTCCCCATTGGACTCTAGCCTAAAATGAAATAGCGCTAGAACAAAGGTCAAGAACTTGGAAGAATTCATTCAGGGGAACCAGGTACAGCTTGATTTAATATCAATATTTCATATGTTCTGAGATTGTGGTTCAAACTACAAGATAGCTGAACACCATTTTTATAGCTTTCCATCTGTGAAGAGTTATTTTTCAAAGCACACTGCGTGAACAATCTACCAGGTATTCATGTTTGAGATCATATGCACAGCTAAGTTAGAGTTTTTTGATGCACAATCTGTCTGTGATAATAATTTTTAAGAGTAAGGAGTCTTAAAAACCAGATTTGTAAAAATAAACATTTTCTACACTAGGTTATTTTTCATGATACATTAATTTCTCCTTCCCCAGACACATGTATGCAAGTATTGTAGTCTGTTACATACCTGTGAAGCTGGGGGAAGGTAAACTCATTGGGGCAGAGACTGTGTTTCTGTTGTAATTGTACAGCACAATGGGATCCTGGGCCATGCCAAGGGCCCCGTAGCACTATAGTAATGTAAATAAAATAAAATAAAATAATGAGGCAGAATGAGATGAAAAAAGTGGTTTGGGATTTCATTAATAAAAATACACATACCATTCCTTTAAACAAATGAAGAAAAATATTTCTTTTTCTGTTAAAGAAATAAGAGTACAAGCAATTGTAGTTTGGAACAGCCAGAAACTATACCAACAAGATTTCACATAGCCATTGATTTTGCTCTTTCACAGAGCAGGCTACTCGAGTGATTGTCGCATCGATGGTATAGAAAGCACCTTGGAAATGTTGTAGATCAGTTTTCACCTATCCTAACATGTTATTGCTATGGTAACAAGAGGCTTGTGAAGTTGCAGTGCTAACCCTTTCATTTATTTGGTCATTGACTTTCAACTATACAACTGAAGTTCTGTGGCCTGTGTTATGCAGGAGGATAGCTTAAGTGATCGTAGTGGCCTCTTCTGGCCTTAGAGATGGTGAACGTACAGAAACACTGCTCATTTTTAGGGAGGTATCAAAGTTTGCTGTAGCTTATAGGGATGCATAATCCCTATATGCTACAGCACTCACTACTATCCTGTTTGTGGCTTTCCTGTGATCTTTCAGAAGCTCTCCATGGTGAGTTTGCAGCTGCCAAGCCACATTGATTGGTCCTGGTGGGGATACATCACATCAGGGATCTTGTTTTCCTGCTGGTGTCCCGGTTGGTATTGGCAGCCTCTTTCTCTTGGGTTTGCTCTCACTGGCTCTAGCCATATTTGGAGTAATTAGGAACACTTTGAACAGAGGAGCGGGTAAATGCCAGAGGTGATGTCCTGACCTTATTGAAGTCAATGGAAGTTTTGCCATTAGCTTCAACGGGGCCAGGATTTTGCCCCAGATTTTATAGGAAACATACAAGGTGTTCCTTATTCAGATGCCGAGCTTCGGTGAGTGCTGTTTTCTGGGTCATGAAGGAAGTTTGCTCAGGAGCAGATTGGCCCAGCATTAGGGTTTTTCCCTCTCTTGTGACATCCTGCCAGGTTCATAGACATGGGAAAGATTTGTGTCACTGATAAGGAAAGACAAAAACCTGATAGCAAACCACCATATTTTAGTTTTACGCCTCAAAACAAGAATTGCTGGTAAAGGTCAGTGCAGAGTCAGAAGCCTATTCCACTTATCTATTTTAGCATTTTCTGCATCCAGCTCTATCGCATCTAACATTTCTCAGAGGAGTATCTTGCAACATGTGCTATAGGTAGTCAGACCCCAGATTAGTTTGACCTCTTCTAGTATCTTTTCCCACAGCTGATACCCTTGACCAAGCACACTTTACCTCTGGCTCTCACATGCTTCATCCTGAGGAGTTCAATTGACTTAGTGGGTCATGGATGGAGATGCAGTCACTAATGTAGCTGGGTCCTCACCCACTTCTGAATTTGAAGATCCAGACTAGGGCCTGGAACTGACAAGAAGGCTGACGGGAAGCCTGTGGAAGCATTGCTACCTTAGGGATGATGTGATTGTGATGGCTTGTAGTGTCGTGGGGGATGGCTGCCTCTGCACTGCTTCAGGCCCAGATTCTAAGGCTGAAAGCTCTCATTTAAATCACAAATATCTAGGCTATGTCTCACGATCAGAGGAAATAGAGGAGAGCTCAGAGAAGCTGCCATAATATTTTGTTCAAATGTTCTTCAGGTTTGCTCAGGACGCTCATCTTGTGGGGAGCTGAGGTAGTGCTTCCTGAGTAGTGTAGTGCACTGGCAGAGTGTGGCCACTGGGGTGTGCAGGCATGCACATGAAGGGAGAGGGGCTGTGCTAAGCCCCAAAATGCTTTTTACACCTTCAAGTGACGAGATCAACAGAGCACATTAAAGGCATTATTAGATCTCACTACACAAAGGTGGGCTGCTTTGTTCTTCCTTAAGGATATGAAGGCCCCAGGCTGGTGGAGAAAGAGGGTTCTTAGGGTGTGGGCTGGTTACCCTGTGCAGGAGTCCCAAAAATGTAAGCAGTATTAGGCCACAGGCTCCCACTGGAGAGGAGAAAGAGGGACACACCTCGAGGAGAATAGGAGGAGGGGCTGTTGGGCCTTCCTCCCTCCCAACCAAGCAACTGGAGGGAGCAGTACAGGATCAGTACAAGTAAGTCTGGAGCTACCTGTGAAGCCTTCCAAGTATGCCTTCATCACGTGAATCCCATGAAGTTCCAAGTTTGGTAAGTCTTAGCCAGTCCTAAGGAAGGCCTGAGTGACTGGGTAGTGAGGGAAGATTGGTAGGTCTTGTGTTAAGAAATACGGTGATCTACTTCATGTAAGGTTTCAGAGTAACAGCCGTGTTAGTCTGTATTCGCAAAAAGAAAAGGAGGACTTGTGGCACCTTAGAGACTAACCAATTTATTAGAGCATGAGCTTTCGTGAGCTACAGCTCACTTCATCAGATGCATATCGTGGAAACTGCAGCAGAGAATCTCTGTATATATAAAGTCTGCTGCAGTTTCCACGATATGCATCTGATGAAGTGGGCTGTAGCTCACGAAAGCTTATGCTCTAATAAATTGGTTAGTCTCTAAGGTGCCACAAGTCCTCCTTTTCTTTTTACTTCATGTAAGCATCTAGACTTTTAGGTGCTTCTCCAAGCTGTAGACACTGGTGGGATTTATCCATTACTATTTAATGAAGAAGTTATGCAACTTCAGATTGACACTGGAAGTGGAATGCTTAGAATTGCTAACATTTTCCAATGGTGCATATTAAAGGAAAAATCAGAAACTCTTATGTGATGTGTAACTGAGAACATTGAGACAGGATAAATCTAAGAAGAGTGCTTAATAATGCCGTGCAATGTATTTTTGAAACATATACCCCCTCATGTCCTCGTAAGCAGGGGGAGTTCAAAGAACAATCAGCCAAACTGGAATAGGTACAGGATACCAAAATTGTTTTTCCTTATACTGTAGTTGCCCTCAATAAAACATCATTTCTCATACTACTTGAGGCTGATTTAAGTTTTGGGAGTATGCCAATCATTTGCTAAGCCTTCTGTCTTTATTTTATGGCTTATATCCTACAATTGACCAACACAGGGAAACATCTGTTGCAGACAAAGCCAAAAGCTACTAGGAATCTACCAATATATAGATGGTCACTTTGTGCCTTTATGCCATCATTACCTATATATGGTCTTGAATATGGGATAGATTAATCTAAAATATTGTTTTATTCATTGCATGTAACAAAGAATTCATTGCTCATTTAATTTGATGAAGGCAATTTTTGTTAGCTAAGTGTGTAATTAAAATTATAGCATTTGATGTGGACCTGGGCAGCTTAGTGGATATAGCACCAGTCTTGCAGTACTAATCACAAAGAGCTGTAGTTCAGCCAGAGGTCCTGCATAATATGAGTTTTTAGGGATTTTAGCATAGTCCCAACTGGAATGTTATCTACAGCACAAACAAGCATACATAATTTGGCAACCAAGGATGCTTAGGAGACACCCTGTTCTGGCTAGCTGAAAGAAATGAGGAGTGCTTTCTTTCCAGAGTCGTTATTTCTGGCGAGGCTTGCGGTTCTTAATGAAGAAAAGAACCTCAGCTACCCTGTACCGAACCTCCACAGTCAGAGCACACTGAATTCTACACTTCTTCCTCTATCATACGTGTAGCAAAAGCTTAGCGGTATGAAATAGAACTTGATCTGCCACCTCAGAAACTTCTTAAACTTTGGTTTAAAAACAAAGTTTTTGCCATTTCATCATAATTTGTGCTACTTTTATTTAATCTAACTGTATTTCTAGTGCACTCATTGCCATACTGCCTAGACACCACTTACAAAATTATGCTTTTTTTGTTTTAAGACCTATTCCTTTCCTCCCCATTCCACACACTAAGCCATTGGTATTGTATGAGGTCCATCTTGGTGGTTGTCTTTCAAGTGAAAGACTGCCAGGGAGGGAGACTTTCACAATTCTGGTTGATCCAACCACTACCTCCTTTTCATTCAAATCCTTTTTTAAGATTGACTCACTTCCTGTGGGCATCATGGAAGAAGTGAATCATATTTTTTGCAGTTACTTTTAACTGACCCATCAAGATGAGCCTAAAATGTGTAATTTCTCATACAGCTGTAACACTTGCCCTTGCCCACCCCATCCCCTCCCCATTGCTTGTTAACCTCACTCAGGATGATATCATCAGGCCTTACCTGCAAACAGCAGGAACAAGGACGTGTCAGCAAACTCTCTCAGTCTGTGTGGGAAGTGGCGCAGGAGCCAGGATGCAGAACTGAAGGCAGAAGAATCTGATTAGAAAACAGATTTAACTGAGATTTCTAAAGTGACATGATTAGGGGAAGGTGAGTTTTTCAAAGACACAATTTAAGTTGACAAAGTCCCATAAGCTGTAAAAATTCAGACATCAAAATCCAACAAGGTTTGTGCTGAGAAAGAGACCAGTGCAGCATTACACTGTGGCAAATATTAGGCAATCCCTGGCTGTGAAACAGCCCATTGGGGAACACTGCGGCTGGGTGTAATTTAGAGCAGCCTCGAGGGTGTCCTAAAATGAGGACCTTTAGTCCTCATCCCTCCTTTCCTGAGATGTCATGATGTGAGCTTTGGCACACTGAGGATGGGTGCCATTGAAGACTTACGATACCCTTTGCAGGCTGTTTTCAATTGGATGCAATGGAACTTGAGGTTCCTGATAAAAGCTACCTTTTCTGCACCTCATATTCAATAGAGCGTCCTCTACTCTCCAATGTGGCAGCCTTGGCTCCCCCGTTGCTCTGCAAAACATTCCCATGCAGTTCCTCCCTCTTAAATACTCACTCATTTTTTCACCTCCTACGTCTTTTTGGGTATCAACCTAGGTTTACAGCAGTTTCTGGTATATATTAAGCCATCGCTGTAATTGTTAGTTAATTCCTTAGTGGTTTCTATTTGGATAAAGAATTATTTCCCACAAATGCTTGTATTAAGGCATGTCTCCCTCTTTTCCAGAACTGAAATCTCATTTAAATCACTACTTTCATACAGGTCTCAGAAGTGGCTCTTTTTTTAAAGTTATTTCCAGAGATCTGGGGCAATTTTAGCATATTGGCTTCCTGAAGTGTAAAGGACATTCCGTTTTCTTCCATGGTCTGGAATGCAACTTTTTCTCTCCTGACTTCTCGGTTTCTTCCTGAGTATATTATTTTCTTTTATTATATACTGCTGTCCCTAAGGGATCTCATATGCTGTTTCATGGTCCTCTGTTGTTCCTCTGTCTTGTTTTACATGATATTCTCCTCATGCCTTATCTTCTAGATCTAAGTGCCATATATCTTTTATCTCTGAGTGCTTTAAAATACTGCTACAATACAGGAAAATCCAGTTTTCCCCCAACCTCCACTGCTAGGAATACAGCTGTATACTCCCAGGCTGCTAGCATAAATTTTAGAGGAATATAGTTCAGTTTTATAAACCATATCATTTACATGCACTTTTAAAGGCATTTTCAGACAGTAGGCAAAGGCCTTTCTCATAATTTGAAAAGTGTGTTGTTTTGTTAGCCTTGAATTTACTCCCAGTTTGTTAGCTGATTGATTATTTTGTTTTCTGTGTACTGCACCTTTAAGTTTCTCGGAGTCAGATGTCTACAGAGGTAGCCACCATTTTTGTAAGGCAAAATTGATGTAACAGGTAACAGAGGAGAAATACACTGGCCTCTCTCATGGCGATTACTTTGTTCTCTTGTTTTGTCATTGACACATTCATTCAAACTGAGGGCATGTCTACACAGCGGCTGAGAGGGTACTCAGGGCTCAAGGAGACAGAGGCATGGTAGCTCCGCTCAGACTAACATGCCAACAAATAGCAGTGTGGCCACAGCAGCATGGGCAGTGGCTCAGGCTAGTTGCCCGAGTACAATCCCGTCCAGCCCCCCCGGGTACGTCCTCTGGCAGCCATGCCGATCCTCCGCGCACTGCAGCCGCACTGCTCTTTCTCAGATGCGCTTGCTCAAGCAGAGCGGGCACCCATTGGGCAGCACACTCTCAGCTGCTGAGTGGATGTACCCCTAAAGGAAATGGTTGATTTACTGAATGCAAGAACCCTACTCCCACCCCAACAAAGATTTTCCAGAACCAGAGCAGTTTACCAAAACTGCCCATCCTTTCCCACCCACGTTTTGGAGATTTAAATTCAAATGAGACATCTCCAAATGATCCCAGTTTTTGTTTTTGGCTATTTTGCAAAGCCAGTGGTGGATCAACGTGGTTTCTCCAAACGGCTAAAACAAAAGCCACCCTCTATTTCATTGTGCACATTGAAAAAGTCCAGCTGCCTTATTCCTGTCTAAGTCCAAAGAAGGTTCATAACTGGTACGTAAGGACACTGAGGATAATGAAGTAGTGAGATACAAAGCCTTATTACGTTTGGGTCTGTGATAAGTCAAAAGGAGCACATTAAAGTGGCTTCCTATATGGCATTCAATATAATGAAACCAACATTGGTGTAATGCATTTCATCTGCCTTGCAACAAAGAATCCTAACAGCTCAGATTTGCACTAATTACAGCTGATTAATAGTATGTTAGGAAACACCTCTCTGTATAATGTTATGATTTAAAGAGAAGGAAAGTAAGGCATGAACAAAAAAATCTTGAGCCATTTCAAGATAGATAAGGATGCATACTAGTAATAACTTGTAAGCGATAAAACAAAGATACCATAACAGAAACATCCACTTTGTGTGACTTCTAATCTCTGTTTCAAACTTCTAAACTGCCAACAACAAACAATGAATGCATAAGACACCCCCCCCCCCAGATTATAATAGAAATTAAATGGGGTAGCAGAGCAGATGTTTGGAGGCCACTAACTGGAGCTCAGTTTTCCATCATGTGGAATAGTCACAACATATTTGTATCTCCCCATTGTCAAGACAAAATTTCTCTTCTAGATCACTAATGAAAATATTCAGCAAGACTGGAGCTCACCCAGATCACTGTGGCATAGTAGAAAACTGAGGGAAGTTGGCTACGTGAGTGCCATTTACCATGTCTTTATCTACAGTCTATCGTCCAGTTTTCAGTCCATGACAGCAGTCGTGTCCAAGCCAATTTTATTGTTTTGCAAGACACTATCAAGTGTCAGACTAAAACCCAACTATGACATCTACTACTTTCCCTTCATCCAACAATCAAATGTGTCTGGCAAAAGGGGTTCTTTACAAACAGATGGTATTGCTCATGGGCATATTATCTTCAGACATTTACTATTTTGTTTCCGCTGGGACAGTAGTGGCCAGATCACTCTTCCTTTTTTGAAGAGTCATGCTCTATTTGATCTTCCCCCCACCCCCAGTCTTCCCAGACCTCCCCAGTGTTCCATGGCACTTCATGAATGAATTGCCAGTGCTATAATAAGCTTGTTTAATAACTCTCTTAACACCTTGCATATCATGCAGACAGGATGATTTCTATAACTAGTCACATTTCCCAAGCAGTCCTGCCTGCTCTTAATTATATATGTATGAAAGAAGAATATATATATACATATATATATATTCATTCCCCCTTTTCTTAGTTGTGTACATTTCTAAGTCCTCCTCCCCCACCCCCTTTTCCTCCTTCCTTCTCCTTTTTTCTTTCCTAAAAACATTTTTAAAGCAGAATTTATTCTGATAGCTCAGCTATTTCCAAATCATTAACTGTTGCCCAAGCAGAGCTAGATGCCTCCCTCCAGGCCAGACTTACACCCCTATCTCCCCCAGAGGGGTGGGGCTTAGTACTACAGGACTACCTCTCTTTCGCATCTCCTATTGACTTGCTTAGGGGTATGTCTACACTTAAAATGCTATAGCAGCTGTATCGCTGCTATAGTGCTTCAGTGTAGACACCACCTACACTGATGAGAGGGGTTCTCCTGTCGGTATAGGTAATCCGCCTCCCTGAGAGGCAATAGCTTTCATTGACCTAACACTTGTCTACACAGGGATTAGGTTGTCTTAACTACACCGCTCAGGAGTGTGGATTCAGGGTTTGTAAATTCCACTGGGTGGCAAGACACCTACAAGTTAGGCACTACAATGCCTGAGACCTTTTGTGGATCTGGGCCAAAGAGCCTGTGTGCAAGATGGGAATAATAGCACTTCCTTTCCTCACAGAGGGCGTTGTGAAGATGAGTATATTTTTAAAAGGATTGGGAGGTGCTCAGATACTACAGAATGGGGGTCACATGAGTATCTAAGATAACCAGTGTAAGCAGTGTCAGGATGAGCTCCACCCTGACATCTGGTGGTGAGGTGTGGCAAGTTGTGGAAAAGAACTTCAGGGGCCGATCTCATTTGCATAGGCACACCCACCACGCCTAGAATGAGACCATAGCTGCCCAAATGGTCACTTTGGCTGCTGTGGGATCCCCAGTGTCTCTGTTATTGGGGCAGGAAGAATAAATTGTTATTACCCTGATTATGGGAACTGTGCTTGGAACTGTACGTGGCCTTTTGTTATGATGGAGGGATTCACCATCAACTAAGTAGCACTCGCTAGGCAAGGGTCATGGGTTCCAAAACTGTGTGAATGGAGAGAGGCTAGGGACAAGTATTAATACTTGGTGGCATGGGCCCCCTGGTGAGGGCCTTACATGCTAATTGCACTTCCTCCTCTCTCCACTGTGGCATATCAGAGCTAATTTTGATTTCATTAGAAATCTAGTTATAGGCTGCTGAGCTCACTTTGGGCTGACAGTGCACCAGCACTGGGGCTCCCCTATTATAAGCTGAATTCATCTAAGAGCTGAAATCACTGAGTGTTGTGTTAAGTAGTGGGGGAGCCTGAAGATATATTGTGGAGCAGTTTGCGGGATGGCTGGTGAAGCAGTTCGATGCGGCGCAGTATGTGGATGGCAGGAGCTGTTTGTGGGCCGTGGAGCTGAGTGAAGGAGTTCGTGGGGCGGCTGACGGAGCGGAGCGGGGCGCAGCTGAGCGAAGGAGTTCGTGGGGCGGCTGGCGGAGCAGGGCGCAGCTGAGCGAAGGAGTTTGTGGGGCGGCTGGC
This sequence comes from Lepidochelys kempii, assembly GCF_965140285.1. NCBI lineage: Eukaryota > Metazoa > Chordata > Testudines > Cheloniidae > Lepidochelys > Lepidochelys kempii. Next base: position 66,970,383 of record NC_136382.1, read on the forward strand.
GGAGTGGAGCGCCGCTATGGAGCTATGGGGCGGTCAGCTTCAGATCACGTAAGGTGCCTCTTACCCCTGTCCCATTTCCACCCAGGTTGGGAGGTAAAGCTCTGCAGATAAACTTTCGAACTCTGGGGCTGCCCTGACCAGGGACAGAGACTTTTGGGGCATTGGACTTTTGGGTCTTTGGGTGATTTGGGGTTGCTGGACTCAAGAACCAAAGGGAAAAGGGCATGCCCCCAATTTGCCTGGGGTGGGTTTTTTGCTCATGGGTTGTGTTATGAATCCTGTTGGTGGTGTTTCCCCAACATAATGCCACATTGTTTCTCTCTGTTATTAAAAGACTTTGGCTACACTCAGACTCTGTGCTTGCGAGAGGGGAAGTATTGCCTCTTGGAGGCGCCCAGCGGGGGTGGTATATATTGGTCCCAGGTCACTGGGTGGGGGCTCGAGCCGGTTTGCATTGTGTTATTGGAATGGAACCCCTAGATATTGAACCCGGCCCTTGTTGCTGCCAACTCTGACGGGCAGAAGGGTTACACCAGAAAACAAAATTCCCCATTTTTCTTCCTACACTCTCCCTAGCTCCTAATATTTCTGGCACCCTGATCAATTCTAGCACCTGCTTCTTATTTCCCAGGCTCAGACTCAGTTGTTTTTGACTCATCTCTGCAGCTCTAGGCACATCCCTACATCTTGCCAACTTTTGCCTCCAGCAGCTCAACAATCTGTCTTTTCACACAAACAAAAGCTTTGTCCAGGTTCTGGTCATCTCCTCTCTTTAGTGATTTTCACCTCATGCTTCATCCCCTCCAAAAATGCTGCTGCAAAAATTATCTGCCTCACCATTTTCCCTTTGGCTAGCGTTAAATCATGTCAGTTCCCTTTCACCCTAATTTAAATCCTCGGTAGTTTAAATTATTAAATATATTGTGGAGATTGTAATATTACTGCCAAGTATACAGTGAACATAAATCAAGTATTCATCATACAATCACGATGGAGATTTATAATCTCCCTTCCCACAAATATATTTATAACAAATGTAGATTACCCCTGGATTTAATTTAAGGGAGCATGGGATTAGAACTGAGGTTTAATGGGTAGCAAATTGGTAAATTTAAGAATCTGATGCTTGAACTCCCCAGTTCTCACTTTCAAGTTGCCTGTCCCAGCCTTACAGCCTGATGTTCCCAAAAGATCCAATTTTGGTCTTTATTGTGACATTATTTTCCCTTCCAGTTTGCTACAGTTATCTTCATATGTATGAACCAACGCCAATGCGATATTCAGAATCATGTATTTACTAACCCTCAGCATCACCAAGTGACATCCTCTGCAAAATCAAAATCTGATGAGCATATTCAATGTGACCATCAGTCTCTTCTGCACCTCCATGCAATACATCCCAAATCAAAGTCACTTTCTCTGAAGCAGGATGGAATAGAAAAGGAACCAAAAAGAATGATGCAGATGGATTCTGCACGCTAAGACAAAGGAGGTTCACAGAACCTAAACCAATCACTTGGCTTCTGAATCACTTAAAAATATGTAAAATAATTTTACATAGTGTCCAGCAGAAAGCAAGCAGCAGACGCTTGTAGCCAGTGAAAGCTGGAGTTGGGCACACTATACAGTACAGAAGAATGGCCATCCTGAGTCAGACCATCTAGCCCAGTATGCTCTCTTCTGATGGTAGCCAGATGGATCAGAGGGAATGAACAGAACAAGGCAATTATTGAATGATCCATCCCTTGGCATCCAGTTTCAGCTTTTGGCAGTCAGAGCTTTAGGGACAGCTTTTCGTTTTTCTACAACTATCATATTAAGTCATTCTTGTATTGACTTTCTTACACCAAGCCCATCACCATGGCCCCCTACCAAACCTACTAATCAGTAGTCAGTCCTCTTGTTTTAACCAAAAGTGATACAGAAGATGACTATGATGTACAAATACAATCTCCTGAGAAGACGTGTCCTAGGATGTAATTAGTACCACTATGAATAATCAAGCGTCAGCGTTCCACTGATGTCTGCCAAAAGAAGACACAAAACAGAAGTTAACCCTCTGGTTAATGTAGTCCCCTTTGACTCCACAAAAATATCTCAGCTTCTTCTCTCTCTATTACTCACATTGTCTTCTCCCTGAAATAAGCACCTTACACCAGTTGTGCAGAGTCACTTTTTTATCAGACATCTGATGATCCATACCATGCTCCATGTGTCCTCTGTAAAATGCACAGAAGCCAAATAAATGGGATTTCTGCTTCCTGCATTAGTTTTATGATGAATTCTTCTGTGTAAGCATCCAAATCATATATTTGTTTCTGCTTCTTCTGGTGTCATGTGGAAGACACCATACACAGTGTGCCAGCAGTGCTTGTAATGGAAATGAAGAGCTTAGTGGGGAAGAAAGAAAGTTTAACTCTTCACAATGAAGTAACTTCTTTGTTATCTAGAAGCCGTATTACTAGTACAGTATCTCCACCACCACTTGATAGATACAAGAGCTTCCCAAACGATGGCAGGCAGAGCTTAGTTTACACCAGGCTGAACGACAGCAATGTCCATTCCTAAATTAGAAGAAAAAATAGATTGCCTTGGATCTGCACCTATAATCCATTGTAAAAGGATACTAGTTTCCAAAGGTTCTTAAGGATATGTGGTATCAAGCCATAATGTTCCTTCCGAAGAATGATATTCTTCTCCACCAGGGCTGTGTCATATAATGGTTTCATCAGACATGTCAGAATGGTCCAGGACAAAGCCTTACGCCTCTCTACCTGTACAGTCTGTGGACAAAAAGAGAAATGAATGTATCTTTTCCCTTTTACACCACATTAAGGTTTGAAGCTGAGGAAGTTATTTCTAACACTGGTTTGGAGCCTAACATAGCTATCACCACCACGAGGAAGCAAAAACACAACAGCAGCACTCAAAGCTGGAGCAGGGGGGAGGGGGTAAGAGACTGTACTCCAGACATCACATTTCCAGCATACACACCAGATGAGAACACTGAAAAACTGGAAAGTATGGTTGGTGTTTGGATCATGTCCTAAGGTCTCACATGTGGCTTCTTCCCCATGTACAGTAGTAGCAATATAAACCAAAGTGCTCAGGAATTCAGGTCTCACTCACATTTATTACTTCACCCATTGTCTTAGTTTTTGCATCATTTCTTTGACTGTACTAGGTAGGAAAGGTACAAAAAGTTTTAACCTATTTGTGACCCTAAGAGCCCCTCAGCGCCAACTGGCAAAGGGTTCACTGCACTGTAATAGCAAATCCTATCAGACTTGACAAAAATCACTGCTCCCAACATACTGCTTTCACCGTATTTACCCAAAAAGAGTTGTGCCAGGTGTCTAATGGAAACTTATGTCATGCTGATCCTCCTAGCCGTTGCAGAATGTACATTCAAGTGGTATTTAAGGAGGTGTATGTATGGATTGAAACATGTTTAGAGTCTGTGTCCTAGGCAGGGTGGACAAGCAAGTTTTGCCAGACAAACGGGTGTGAAATAACCTATGTGCACAGTCTCTGATGTAAATGAAGCATTGTGAAGCCAAGACAAAGCAAGTCTCACTTATATATAAAGTTAATAGGAAAAAGGTGGATTGGGGGGATGTAAACTCAGCATGGGCCAGCACACCAGAGAACATACAGCAAGATATTTTTTAAAGATTTACCAGACTACAGAAGAGGATGCAAGGATAACAGCCTGCTGTCCATTTCCCTGAGGAACGCCCTGGGCACAGGGGGGGTGGTTCGTGAACGTTCTAGATCCTGGTTTGACTGAAAACCACAAGCTCTACAGAAAGACTCTGAGGGTGAAAAACTATTTTTGATAAGGATTGTAGCCTGTTAAGTTTTAGTCCCTGGAAAGCATGTTATACTTTTGTTTAATTTGTAATCTGTTCTTATGACTCTTACTCACTATCTCTAAAAATCTTAACCTTTATTAATAAACTTATGTTTGATTTTACACTGTCAATAGATTACAATACTGTGATCCTCTACTGAGCTTATATTCAAGTTATGTCTACCCTACAGTTTATGTTGGTATAACTGATGTCGCTCAGGGGTGTGACTAAACTACACCCCCGAGGGACATAAATTATGCCAGGATAAGCGCTCGCGTGCAGTGTTATGGTGGCAGGAGAGCTCTCTCCCGCCAGCATGGAGCATCCTCACCAGATGTGCTGCAGCTGCAGAGGTACAGTTGCCCTCAGACATGCTCTCAGTTGAATCAAACAAGCCGGAATGTAGATACTATTCCCATGGGAATAGCAAACTTGGTAATTTCTGTGACTGTCCAGTGATAGGGGCACATTCTTCAAACAGGCTTGAGTACACCATGTGTTAACCTGCAAAGCAAAAAGAAGGCTGGCAGAGCTTCTGAGGAGACTGTTTGGGTGACTAACAGACTTGGATGGCAGGGAGCTGATCCCCAGGTTAGCACCAGCAAATCTCTCTCTCACTGAGGCAGGGGGATACACAGTGACCTGAGTGCTCAGAAGAAGCGTGCACCATTTTAATTAACTTACAAAAGCTCCAGAAACTTTTTCCAGAATCCAGAAAATAAAGGCTTTCTAATTTATCTGCTTCTTCACCGTACTGTGGAGTTAAACCTGCACAGTGCTATTGCGAGATATATATATAAGAACCAGGTAAAAAAATGATGTGCAGGATCAGGTAGACAAAAATACCCAAACCTGCACTGATGAGAGGGCTCTCCACAGCCACCAGTTTACTTTGGCCTACCGGAAAGAGTAAGACCAAAGCGGGCAGAGCACACCTAAGTACCCCAGTTTGCACTCTGAGGATCATACTTAAATCCTTATCTCCTCACATACCTAGTCTTCATCCAAACCCCACCCGTTTTTACCTTGCATTCTTGAGAATAATGGAGAGGGCATGAAACCAGCTTTGGCCCTGTGCAGAGGACTATGTGTTTAACCCTACTTGTCTTCATGAGTAGTCTCCACTCACACTGGAGGATCACAAACTTGCTGTTCCTGCTATACACTATCTAAGGACTTGAAAGACCAAGGACTTTACATACTAGCAGTTAGAATTCTGCCTGTTACATATTTAAAGTGTGTTCTTCTGACAGTGACAATCATATATTGTGTACAATGACAGAAAGTGCATTGCTTTTCATTCTGACCATTGGACCCTGCTGGGTTACCATTTTCAAAATAAGAAACAATATGATTGCCATCAAAGTAGTAAGGGTTAAAAATAGCAGCATGTCAAGTTATCCCTTATGGGGAAAAATGGCGAGGGGAAAAATAAGGCAGGCAATCATGCAACTCTTCCATGGTCATCCAGGTAACCCCCCCTTTTTGTTGTATGAATACAAGGGTGTTAAAGCACCACTTCACCTTGAATGATCCCTTGGAATATTGCTAACTGCTTATGCTAAATGCTCTGTCAACTTTGTATTTCACTGTGACACTCTTAATACCTTTCCCAGACCTAAAGAAGAGCTCTGTGTAACTTGAAAGCTTGTCTCTCACCACCAGAAGTTGGTCCAATAAAAGATATTAACTCACCCCTTGTCTCTCTATGAATCTATTAACACCACATTGGTGCCTATTGATTATGTAGTCTGATCTCCTGCAAAACACAAACCACAGAATTTCACATGCTAATTCCTGCATCCAGCTCACAACTTCTGATTGAGCTACAACACGTCTTTTAGAAAGACAAGTAGGAAGAGCATCCAATACTTTTGGGAGATGGGGGTTGTTTAGATTGTGGACAATGATAGAAAGGAGGGGATGTGAAGGCCAAGGTTATAAGAGACCAAGTTGAATAAGTAGGGTGGGGTAGAATTATGTAATGTTTTAAAGGCGATATCAAGAACTTTAAGAATGATTGGATGATGGAAGAGCCAGTGGAGAGGTCTGGAGAGAATGACAGTCAGATCAAGGGGGCGTAAAGACAATGTTAGTGGCCCCATTTTGGCGAGGCTAGAGAAGGGCGATGAGGCTCTTCGCTAGGCCAGAGACATGGGAGGTCACAGAAATCCCCCAGTTTGTGAAATACACTCTGTGTTGCTTGAGTGCATAAAGCAGACTTCAAGTGGCCTGCAACAGTCAGTGGAGAATTCCATCACTTCTGGCGAATTCTGGGCAGAAAGCTGGCAGATACAGCTCCTGTGCCAGCTACCCCTACCATAAAGGGTAGGGGGGAAGCATGGCAGAGCAGACCTAAGCTATGGTCCTCCACTGGAGTAAGGTCACTGACAGACTTTTAGCCTTCGTTCAGGCCCTCCCCTCCACTGCATCTGAATAGCATCTGGCCCCAAGACGGCAGTGAGATATGTGCACTTATCTTCTATTAGGTGATGTTAAAGTACACTTCTCTCCAATTGCTTTACTACTTGGTTTCATTCTATTTGTGCACGTGCAGTGCATGATGGTGTGGTACAGTCTTACTTTTTTATTGGTATGAGTTTGGGTTCACTCAGTGGCAAAGCATCTTTTGCAGGCCACCCCAAATGAGTGTCAGTAAAACCTTTATCACACATGGTTGAGATGCTGTCTGTAACAGGAAAGGTACTTTAAAGGGGCCTTCGTAATGTTCTGAGACTACTTCTTGGATCCCTTCATCTGTAGGCCCACTTGCCTCCATTATCAGGTATCCATCTGTCCAGCCCTCAGGGATGGGGAAATTAGAACTAATAAATGTAGAGCACCTCTTAAAGGGCCCTAAAATAGCTCTTCTAAAGAGAAAAACGTTGTGACTTTCGTGTAGCTAATCTGGGGCTCTTCCAGGGAAAACAGCAAATGTAGTTTATCCCGTTGGAAAGCTGGGAAGCTCTCTTGCTATAAAGCGCCTGTTTCTAGCTCTAACTGATTGCCATTGGCCCAGGTCTGAATACTGCACATTCAAAAACTCAGTGCAGTGTAATTTGGGGATGAATATTCCACTTTCAGGGAATAGGAGGAGACTTTTTTTTGTGGCAGGTGATTTAATGAAAACCAAACGTGGCTGTTTAAAGTTGCTCCAGTGTTTGGAACATGAGAATAAGTCGCAGGGTTGCTGGATCCTTGGACAGAAGGCAGGTAAGGTGGTCATTTCAATTTGTCACGTAGTTCTGCAATTTAGCACCTGGATATCACCAAAACCTGTGGGGTAACACTTGGTTTCTGTTCCTAGAGCTCACGCCAACTCACTGTATGACTTAACATCTGCATGCCTCAGTGTCTTGAGCTATACAATGGGGATAATGATACATTCCCAACTTTGTAAAGGGGTCAGAGCTACACATGAAAGATACTTAATGCAGTGTGTAATATATGTGTTGATGTGTAATAATTTCACACATACATACACACACACACACACATTTCTTTTCTAGGGATATTTTTGTATCAGAAATTGGCTTTCCTCCAGAAACAAACAGGACTACTTCTCTGGGAATATTGTCCAGTTGCTAATTTCACTACCGGAACTGTGTTTCTGCACATTCTGGCCCATGTCCACAAGTGCTTCTATTGAAAATAAAGGGTCTGATGATTCTATGGATAATGGTAAACATATGTAGCCCATGCAGTGTTATACTTTGAAAGCCAGAAATCATTAAAAGGTATTTTAGTTGTTGGCAACATAAGATCAGTGTAGGAAACATCATCTAACAGAGAAATCTCATAACATTAAATTTCATGCTCGGACAACATTTGGCATCTTTCTTTCTTTCAGTTGACTAATTCAAAACTAGGGCCAAAGAGTGTTCTGAAGTTTCAAATTAGTTTGTCACAACTGCAAAAAAGCAAGAAAAAACTGGATCTTTGGTTTTGTTTGTGTTGGAAAGTACTTTCAATTCAGACTAGGTCACTTGGTTTTCTTTTGAGTGTACATGAGATCTTTGACTTTTTGGAGTACACAGGAGACGAATTGAGTAATGTGATGTCATTGCCTTGTGGAGTTCCCACATCACTAAATATATTAGTCACTTATTGCCAGTACCAAGAGGGTAAAGAAGAAAAGCAGAAAGAACATAGTATTATGTAGACAAACAGTGATGATTATTCCTTATGATACACACTACTTTCTTACTGTTTAATTCCTCCATTATTTTTTGTGTGAATCCTGATAAACCAAATTCAGACTAAATTATATTACTCAACTAAGTGTTCCCCTTCTCATGGCTGTGTAAATTTATTGTGTTAAATCAGTCAAATTTAGCACTCAGAGTAGCAATTTGAATCCATTAAGTTGAATAGGTTAAAAGTGTGTTATTTTGGGGGGAACGGGGGGAGAATCTAAGGCTATTCAATATCATGCAGACTACCTGAGTTCATATCCTTAGGAAAAATTCTCTCTATATTTTTTAAATGAAAGTTTGGTAATACAGAGCAAATATCTGTTCAGCTGGGGACAGGACCACCATTTCCCCAGGAGCAGAGAAAGCTGTATGGTTTATCTTTCCTTATAAACTGCAAGTGTCAGATTCTTGCTCTCGTGAAACGAATCTTTGGATATTTTTCATAGTGAATATTTATCTGTTGGCCAATGACAGCACATTCTCACAAGGGATAGTAATAAATAAGATTATGTATAATTTTCTTTTCCTAAGTGTTCACAATCAGGCTTCAGATGGCAGGGGGAATTATAATGTTCCTTACCAATGCTGGGATTACTCCAAACTGCTTCTTGAACAACTTCTGCTACTGCTGTGGCTCCCATTGACTATGGTTGAGTGTTTTATTTATTTATTTTTTCTTTAAAAAAAAACCCATCAACCTTTGATCAAAGGGAGCACAGAATTAGTAACGCAAAGAGGAGTGCATGCTGTGACACAGCTGCTAGTGCAGAAAACATGAAATAAAAACCAAGATTTATCGTAGGGTAAGAACCATGAAAGCCAAGACTTTTTAATTAGTTATTAGATAATTCTCAAATCAATTCAGTATGGCAGAATCTATTCTTAGGGATACATGGGGGTGGGAAACTGGGCAAGGAAAATGTTGCCCATGGAATAAGTTATATGAAATTATAACTGTAAGAGCCCAGTTCCCGACAAGCGTAATAGACAAATAAAAGGTCGGTTAACTCATCTCTAATCTCCATCATAAAATAGACTAGAAGAGCTACATGAGTTTTAGTAAGTGACTAGTAAAGCAATGTCCTCCAAGTGGTGCTGCAGCGATTCCAACCTTGCGCCCACTGCCTCAGTCCTTAAGTGAATGTGCTTCTCTGAGAGGTGACTGGTTTATCCCAGATATGCCCAGACATGAATGAATACTTTGTACTAGAGAACTAGTTATTAGAGACTCACACTAGTGATGGATTAACTCTTTGTGGCTCCTAGCCCACTCTACCTAAAGACAAGGAAATAAAAAGTTGTCTGCGAGCCCTGCAGCTTGCCTCTGGAGCTGAATTCAACTTACTTCAAGTACATGTGAAAATGCATTGGTCACTGAGAACCATGGGTAATTCATCACAATGAGATGAGAGTCAGATCAAAACAAAAGTGGAGGACACCTCTCCCTCCCCACACACATACAAACAGCATAGCCTTCCCCTGCTCCTCTTTTTACCAGTGGATGTTGCACTGGTCTTCATCTACCCAGTTCATGTATCATGGAGTAAAAGTCAACTCCTAATCTAGAAGACACCTGTGATTAATCTCTAACAAAACATTTACACTGAAGAGCATACTAAGTTAACTCTTCTCAGAAGAAAAAAACAGAATTTACTTTGTTTTTAAGTTCATAGAATGTACAATGGTGCAAAATCTTTCATATATTTTGCAAAAATAAATATCAAGTTTTTTTAAAAAAGCAGAGCCCTAAGGTAAATTACAGTTGAGCATATAGGGCTGGATTTAGCTTTCACTGAAGTGAATGGACATCCTTCCATTGACTCCACCTGGAGCTGCATTGGATCAGTAATGAAGGTAATTGCTGAGAACTACCAAGAACCCTAAGGGGTTCATGCCTCATTGGGAAGTGCGTTCACCATTAATTAACATGGAATCCTACATTTGGGCTGGAAAATAAACACTCAGGCCAAAATTTTCACTCTTAGGTGTCTAAAAAAATTAGACACTTCAGTCCACATTTACGGGGAATAATCTATGTATGGGATGTCATATGCTAGACAAAGTATGTCTGTGTTTTAATATATCACATTAGGTCAGATCAAGCAATGGTCAAAAAGAGAGGGAGATGGGTAAGTGTACCAGATAAACATGCACACCAGAGCAAACAGCAGCTTTACTCTGTATCCTTCTCATCACCTCACATACACATTTCTAGTTGCTGTACCTCTGCAAACATGCAGGAGAAACTTCTGACAGACTTGCTGCTCTCCACCCAAGCTTGAGCTCTAAGGTCATGTCTGGGGGATATGCCTTCAGCCACACACACTTTCCCCCGTTTATATTCTCAACCCAGACTTTGGCTGCCTATAGCTGGGAGCATTCTGGTGTGCAAAACTCCGTTGTGGCTATTTCTGTGCTGCAGTGGTCAGGGGAGGATCCACCCCTTGAGATTGCTGTTAGGTGCAATGTGGATAAGTTGCTCTTCAGAGGTGATACCAGCGTCCAGAGGGAAGCACTTCAAAAGAATGTGATGCCTCACCACCACCACCCCAAATCAAAAGGGTCTGCCTTTCACGATCTGCAGCCTAGGTGTCCTTCTCCCCATTTCACTGATGTGGAGTATGGAAATAGCCACTGCTGGCAAAGTGACTTTGACCTGGTCACGGGGACCTATGTATTTGAAATAATTGATCGGGCATTTGCAACTTCAAAGGAATTAAATTGCTGGCCTTAGAAAAAGCTCCAGATGGTTCAGAAAGTAACAGCCCATGTCCTTATCACATCAGGACACCAAGAGTGCATGACCCATAGCCCCACTCCTTATGTTGGCTCCCTGCTAGATAACCTGCTGAAGGCTTCAGCCCGATCTTCAAATCTCTTTGTGGAAGTAACCAAAGCTATCAAAAGGACTGTTTCATTCATGCTGCATATTAGATTAAATTGGTTAAGGGTGGAATGGATTCATCTTTCACTCAAACACCCTTATCTCTCTGCAGTTCAACTTAAAAAGGGTATAGACAAAACACATCTGAAGATTATCTAGTTCTATTGGGCAGTTTTAGACCCTAGAGACTGAATACTAGACCCTGTGCAATCCCACTTATTTCAATAGACTTGCACGGGTCATAAGGCAGTATAGAATTTGGCCCACAATATTCAAGTCTGTTCAATGCTTCCGGAAGTGACTTTCTGCCGTCATGTGTAAGGGGTGCACCAGAAAGTTTTCTGTTCTAATGTTATATTGAAAACAACAGCCACTACTGGAATTAATGGTTTTGTGAACCAAAAGCTTCTCTAAATGCACATGATCTGAATCAAAGCCAGTGGAAATTTGGAAAAGTAAGTGTATGCATTCTCTCATCTCATCAGTCATCTACACCTATATATATATAAATGGACATAAAATGAGTTAATATATTGGAAAATGCTGCAAAGGTTTCACTTTAATTCAGAGATTTGCACACTTTGTGAGCTTTGAATTCTGTATTTCGCTATATCTCTATGGAGACAGGAAGGGGTTTTATGCATTGTAGCTTTCTCATTCCAATAAAATGGAAAACCAAGAAATACATTCTGTAATATTTTTTGAGCAGTAGGATAAGGGAAATAAACTCACTTTGTTGAATAGACCCTGAGCCAATCCGTCTCTCCATTACACCAGCATATATCCAAAGTAACAACACTGAGGTATGTGGAATTACACCAGTGTAGCAGAAGAACTGGGCCCCATTACCATTCAATATGACATGATGAAAGCATGCTCTCTCAGAGGACTCTACGCTGCTCTTGCAGAAGAGGTGAGAGGGATGTGGATGACTCATTATCAAATGGAGCTTTTTGAACTCTTTTATGGGACATGATCTGCAGTGCTATTGATAGAAGCAATTGCCAAGTGGAATTGTAGTTCCTGTTATTGTCATTTCAGCAGGATATCAGACCTATGTCATGCTGAAGGAGGTACAGTGCACCATTAAAAACAAACTAGCCTTCCTTCCCAGTAGTAAATGAGAAATAGTGTCAGATACCATCAAAGAGAGAAAAGGCTTAAATAATACAAGCAACAGTATGAATGCTACACAATAATGCAGCACAACAGTGTCAGTTCTTCATTTGTCAAAATTTATTATAAGAGTAAACCATAGAGTTCAAGGGGAGGAAAGAAGGTTAGTGGTTAAGAACCAGCTAGGAGTGACGAGTCCTGACTTTGCCACAGACCTTGGGCAAGGTGCTTAAGCCCTGATTTAGGACAGCTTAACATTAAGCTTGTGATGTCAATGGGACTTAAGCACATGGTTAAGAGCTGTTCTAATTAGGGAGGCTTTCTTGAATTGGGGTCTTAACCTCTGGTCAGTTTTCTTCATCTGTGAAATGGGGATGTAAGAAGGTGGAAAAAAGATAGCCATTGACAGAATGTAGCTTTGAGGGTCTCTTCCCACGGTCCTTCTGTTTGAAATGGCCAGTTGGGAGCCAGCATGGAGGCCCATGTAGAGGTTAAGCTGCTAAGATGAGACATTAAAACAAACAAGCCTCTGGTCTCTTATTTCGAGGACTTTTCCCCCAACCCCCACTTTGGCTTTAAAGGTACATTTTTTCTTCTGACCTCTTTTGATCTCATAGATATGGAAGTTGTGGTTTGGGAAAAAATAAGGCAAAAGAAGCTCAGGAGTCTCTTTAACCATCTCTTGGTACAACAGATTTTCCCAGTCTTTGTAGCCTTTGGGTGCCATCCAGTGTTGCTGGAGATTAGTAAATTGGATACAGTTAACTCAGTAGTAAGTTGGACACAGTTACTAGTAGTAGTAGTAGTAAGTTGGACACAGTTAACTCAGCGACAGGGCTAATGAATGAAACTTTACTGTGATAGCACCTAAGGGCCCCAATCCTTGTGTTAGGCACTGCATAAACACATAATAGGAAGAGTTCTGAAGTTTCAGTGTTCAGTCTGATTAATTCTATTTAAAAAGATGGAGGATCTTGAAGTAATCAGACAATAACTGAACTTTACATTTGGACACAATATTACATCAGCCAGTCCATCTCCCAGGGGCATGTAGAGAAATCAGCAGGGCTGTGCATGTGTGGTTGATACTCATGGATTAAAGCTGGCAACATTGCAATTGCAGAGACAATGTTCAGTTATAAGGAAAAATTAGAATTGAGACTGCCTTAAAATATGGATTTAACAATTCTTCATTTTCCAAACACTGTTGGTCAAGATCCTTAGTTTTGATTTCTTTTACATTTTATGTTTAATGCTGTCAACTTCCTTTGAAGTCATGAGCCAAGGTTTTCAACAGTAATTGTAAAAAGAAAAGGAGTACTTGTGGCACCTTAGAGACTAACCAATTTATTTGAGCATGAGCTTTTGTGAGCTACAGCTCACTTCATCAGATGCATACCGTGGAAACTGCAGCAGACTTTATATATACACAGAGAATATGAAACAATACCTCCTCCCACCCCACTGTCCTGCTGGTAATAGCTTATCTAAAGTGATCATCAGGTTGGGCCATTTCCAGCACAAATCCAGGTTTTCTCACCCTCCACCCCACCACACAAATTCACTCTCCTGCTGGTGATAGCCCATCCAAAGTGACAACTCTTTACACAATGTGCATGATAATCAAGTTGGGCTATTTCCTGCACAAATCCAGGTTTTCTCACATCCCCCCCACCCCCATACACACACAAACTCACTCTCCTGCTGGTAATAGCTCATCCAAACTGACCACTCTCCAAGTTTAAATCCAAGTTAAACCAGAACATTTGGGGGGTGGGGTAGGAAAAAACAAGAGAAAATAGGCTACCTTGCATAATGACTTAGCCACTCCCAGTCTCTATTTAAGCCTAAATTAATAGTATCCAATTTGCAAATGAATTCCAATTCAGCAGTTTCTCGCTGGAGTCTGGATTTGAAGTTTTTTTGTTTTAAGATAGCGACCTTCATGTCTGTGATTGCATGACCAGAGAGATTGAAGTGTTCTCCGACTGGTTTATGAATGTTATAATTCTTGACATCTGATTTGTGTCCATTTATTCTTTTACGTAGAGACTGTCCAGTTTGACCAATGTACATGGCAGAGGGGCATTGCTGGCACATGATGGCATATATCACATTGGTGGATGTGCAGGTGAATGAGCCTCTGATAGTGTGGCTGATGTTATTAGGCCCTGTGATGGTGTCCCCTGAATAGATATGTGGGCACAATTGGCAACGGGCTTTGTTGCAAGGATAAGTTCCTGGGTTAGTGGTTCTGTTGTGTGGTATGTGGTTGTTGGTGAGTATTTGCTTCAGGTTGCGGGGCTGTCTGTAGGCAAGGACTGGCCTGTCTCCCAAGATTTGTGAGAGTGTTGGGTCATCCTTTAGGATAGGTTGTAGATCCTTAATAATGCGTTGGAGGGGTTTTAGTTGGGGGCTGAAGGTGACGGCTAGTGGCGTTCTGTTATTTTCTTTATTAGGCCTGTCCTGTAGTAGGTAACTTCTGGGAACTCTTCTGGCTCTATCAATCTGTTTCTTTACTTCTGCAGGTGGGTATTGTAGTTGTAAGAAAGCTTGACAGAGATCTTGTAGGTGTTTGTCTCTGTCTGAGGGGTTGGAGCAAATGCGGTTGTATCGCAGAGCTTGGCTGTAGACGATGGATCGTGTGGTGTGGTCAGGGTGAAAGCAGGAGGCATGCAGGTAGGAATAGCGGTCAGTAGGTTTCCGGTATAGGGTGGTGTTTATGTGACCATTGTTTATTAGCACTGTAGTGTCCAGGAAGTGGATCTCTTGTGTGGACTGGACCAGGCTGAGGTTGGTGGTGGGATGGAAATTGTTGAAATCATGGTGGAATTCCTCAAGGGCTTCTTTTCCATGGGTCCAGATGATGAAGATGTCATCAATATAGCGCAAGTAGAGTAGGGGCTTTAGGGGACGAGAGCTGAGGAAGCTTTGAAAACCTGGATTTGTGCAGGAAATAGCCCAACTTGATTATCATGCACATTGTGTAAAGAGTTGTCACTTTGGATGGGCTATCACCAGCAGGAGAGTGAATTTGTGTGGGGGGGTGGAGGGTGAGAAAACCTGGATTTGTGCTGGAAATGGCCCAACCTGATGATCACTTTAGATAAGCTATTACCAGTAGGACAGTGCGGGGGGGAGGAGGTATTGTTTCATATTCTCTGTGTATATATAAAGTCTGCTGCAGTTTCCACGGTATGCATCCGATGAAGTGAGCTGTAGCTCACGAAAGCTCATGCTCAAATAAATTGGTTAGTCTCTAAGGTGCCACAAGTACTCCTTTTCTTTTTGCGAATACAGACTAACACGGCTGTTACTCTGAAACAGTAATTGTGGTAGGGTTGCCAATTTTGGTTGGACATATTCCTAGAAGTTTCATCATATGACAATCTTTAATGAAAGATTAATCTTTAATTCTTAGAGACTTCAGGATAATCCTGGAAAGTTGGCAACCCTAGATCATGGGTATCTCAATTTTTGGATATCTGACTGAATGCACCATAGAGAGATCAGATTTTCAGAAAGCGTTGGCACTAAAAATCAGGCCCCTTAAGATGTCACAAGTTGGGCACCCAAAAACTTGAAGTCCTCAAAATCACTTTAGAAAATTTTGAGCTTGATTTGCTCCACATTTTGTAGTTGAGGCCTACCTGAAAAATGTAATTCAAAGAATGATTATTAGAAGTTTTATTTAACCTTATATGAGATACAAAAAGCACTCGTACACCCTTTCTGAGCATCTTAGGCACAACTTTATATCACAAAAATGTCCCTTTATTATGATTAAGCTAAAGCAATTCCATCTTATGTGGCTTCCAAGCAGCAAACAAGGCAAATTAAAAACTGAAACAATATCTTCTTTCCAGCCCCTGGTCACCTCGAAAATTCTTCCCCCTTTTCAAATGCTCAGGGGAAAAGAGATGGGCTTTGCAGCACATTCTGAAGGCGATCAGATGTGGGCTACTTTGGAACAAGGGCAGGGTGAGGGGAGAGAAGTGACTTTCAAAACCGAAAAGGTCTTCACAGAGAATGCCCTGCCAGCAGTTCCTTTTTCATACTGAGGAGGCTCCAGCTCAAGCATCTCTGCTGCTCATAACTCTAGTAGATGACATGGTAGGTTAGTCATTGACCTGTAGAGCCCCAAATGGTTTGAGGCCTAGGACATTCCTACCTGGGAGGACAACAAGGCTTCATAGCCAGCCAGTGCAGAGCGGCACCGGATCTGTGGCTAGCTCAATAAGTATTATTGTGAAGGGGTGCCCACTCATCTCCTCCGGGTTACTGTTGGTATTAGCTCTGGCCAGGCATTTTGCCCTCCTCTAGCAGGGTCTCTCCCATCATCCTCTCACCCTGCAGACCCCTTTCACTTCAGGAACCACAGCCTCCTCTTCTCAACTTGGCCCTCTGGCCAGATCACTATGAGTGTTTTCCTTTCCAGGGGGAGGTAACAAAGTCTTCACAGAACAAATTGTCCCAGGCAGTCCTCTGCCTGGTCTGTGCCACATCCCCAGTGGCTGGTAGGGGAACCCAGGCCTGCACTCTACTCTGGGTTCCAGCTCAGGAGCCCTCTAATCGTCAGGTTGCATTCCTGAATATCCTGGCTAATAGTAATTGATGGACCTATCCTCCATGAACTTGTCTAATTATTTTTTGAATCCAGTTATACTTTGGCCTTCAGAACATCCCCTGGCAATGAGTTCCACAGGTTGACTGTGCACTGTGTGAAGTACTTTCTTTTGTTTGTTTTAAGCATGCAGCTTATTAAATTCATTGGGTGACCCCTGATTCTTGTGTTATGGGAAGGGGTAAGTAACACTTCCTTATTTGCTTTCTCTACACCATTCTTGATTTTATAGACCTCTATCATATCCCCCTTAGTTATCTCTTTTCCAAGCTGAACAGTCCCAGTCTTTTAAATATCTCCTTATATGGAAGCTTTCTGTACCCCTGATTTCCTTTGTTGCCTTTCTCTGTACCTTTTCCATTGTTAATATATCTTTTTTGATATGGGGCAACCAGAACTGCACACAGTACTCAAGGTGTGGGTCTACCATTGATTTATACATTGGCATTATGTTGTCTTTTTATCTATCCCTTCCTAATGGCTCCTAACATTGTCAGCTTTTTTGACTGCTGCAGCACATTGAGTGGATGTTTTCAGAGACCTAGCCACAGAGACTCCAAGGTCTCTTTCTTGAGTGGTAACAGCTAATTTAGATACCATAATTTTGTATGTATCCTTGGGATTATGTTGTCTAATGTACATTACTTTGCCTTTATCAACATTGAAATTCATCTGCCATTTTGCTGCCCACTCACCCAGTTTTGTGAGATCCCTTTGTAACTCTGCAATCTGCTTTGGACTTAACTATCTTAAGTAATTCTGTATTGTCTGCAAACTTTGCCATCTCACTGTTTATCCCATTTTCTAGATCATTTATGACTATGTTGAACAGCAGTGTTCCCACTACACATCCCTGGGAGACACCACAATTTACCTCTTTCCATTCTGACAATGGACCATTTATTCCTACCCTTTGTTTACTGTCTTTTACCCAGTTACTGATCCATGAGAGAACCTTCCTTCTTATCCCAGGACTGTTTGCTTTGCTTAAGAGCCTTTGGTGAGGGACCTTGTCCAAGACTTTCTGAAAGTCAGGTATACATATCCACTGGATCACCCTTGTCTACCTGTTTGTGACCCCCTCAAAAGAATTCTAATAGATTGGTGAGACAATTTCCCTTTACAAACGCCCTCTTGACTCTTATCCAACATATTCAGCTCATCTCTGTGTCTGATAATTCTGTTCTTTACTATAGTTTTGACCAATTTGCTGAGTACTGAAGTTAGGCTTATGGGCCTGTAATTGCGAGGATTGCCTCTGGAGCATGTTTAAAAAATTGGCACCACATTAGCTATTCTCCAGTCATGTGGTACAGCAGCTGATTTAAGCAACAGTTTACATACCAAGTTAGTGCTCTCCACTGCCATCTGGAAGACTGGTTTTGATTTTCAGTTTCATGCTACCTGGGCTTGCAAAAGCTGAAGTGCAGTAGGGGTATGCCCATCCCTGCTCCCACATCATAAAGTGGAGGAAGATCCAGAAATTAGAGTGCTTATAAACTATGCCAATTTAATGACAGATTTCAGAGTAGCAGCCGTGTTACTCTGTATTCGCAAAAAGAAAAGGAGTACTTGTGGCACCTCAGAGACTAACAAATTTCCGATGAAGTGAGCTGTAGCTCACGAAAGCTTATGCTCAAATAAATTTGTTAGTCTCTAAGGTGCCACAAGTACTCCTTTTCTTTATGGCAATTTAGACTCCCTAGATTTGCTTGCCCCCTCATTACTAATGTATAAGAGAAGCAAACCTGGAGAAAGGAAGCCTAAATAAAATGGAGTACAAGTTAATGTGAGTAAAGGTCTAATTTATACTACCTTAATGCTTCACTTCTGAATAGGATCCTCTCTTTCAGAAAATTCAACTCATTAGCCATCAGAAACTGGGTTGTTCCCAGGGCTGTGTGAAAAGGCTTGTACCTTTTTTTTTTTTTTTTTTTTTTAAAAAAAAAGAGTTTCTAGGTTTTAACAGTTTTGCAAAATGTGGAAAAATATATATTTAAACAGGACAGCTTGTATGGGCTTTCGCCACAACCATAAGAAAAAAGTTTTTACCAGTGACGAGTCAGAAAAGATGTGCCCAAGATTTACCATTTGATTTTGAAAGTTGTAATCTATGAAGATGAGACATTTTGCACTCTGCAAATGTGCATTATTTCACAAAAATACTTCTTTTCCTTGTAAAGGTGTAAAAACACACAGAAGCCTCCTTCACTTTGAGCAGTTGCAGGCAAAAAAAAAAAAAAAAAAAAAAAAAAAAAAGGAGAGAGAAGGCCAATTCCAGGACTCAGAGTGAAAGGCTGGTGAAAAAGGTACCTAGCCATGACTAAACTGCATTGTGCTGGGAATTTGTAGGGATTCTGTTGTAAAGCACCAAGCGTGTGAAACAAGATCATTTGGTGGGAGTAATCCAAGTGGCACATACTGGAACTTAAATATAAATTGAAGTTTCTGTGCAAGATCAAGTGACTGGGGGTAGATGGAGAACCCATACAGTCACAGAAGTGGTACTCCCTTGTAGTTATTAATGACTGCTCCATTCATTGAACACAAGTGGTAGTTTTCCTACTTCACATGGCTATTGTGAGGATTAATGTTCATACAGCATTTGATGATGATATATAGCACTGTGTAAGTGCCAAGCCCTACATTAGAGCTAAGAATTATTATGAAAGTGGAGAATTAATATCAGGTGAAGCAGATGATTTTCATAATTCAAAAATGTTCATTGGATGATGTGATGACGATATTATGAGAAATGTTCATTTGTATTTCCATCAGGGGGTATGTATCCTTGGTGCAACACTCACTATCCATGTTTCAACACTTTGAACCTCCCTCTGCCCCAGCACTAACTTATAACCACCATCCTAGTGGCTCAAGCACTGGATAGGACTCCTTGAAGCCATCTTAACCAGCTTTTAATAAATTGAAAGAGTTGCTGAGAAATAACTGAGGTAATTCCTTCTATCACTGGTATTTGCATGGTCCCTGATACCATAGTATCTTTTCTCACAATTTTTAACACCCTGTGAGGTAGGGAAATGCTGTTATTCTCACTATGCAAATAGGGAACAGAGGCACCCTGTGGCAGGGTCACACAGGAGGGCTGCAGCAGAGCATGAAGTTGAATCACTAAGCACCCTAACCTTTTCATGATGGGGGTGAGGTTGGGAATACCCTTACTGCATTTCAGCTTTTGCCAACCCAGGTAGCGTGAAATTGAAAAATCAAAGCCAGCTGGCTGTGAAGAGAACTGACTTTAAGCCACTGGTTCAAGGAATGTCACGTTTTTCTATGCAAGACCTTTTACTTCCTTTCCACCAACTTAACCAAGTCACCAACGTTTTGTCCTTTGACTTTCCATAGCTTCAAATTCATACTTGTCCTCCCTGTAACAGCTCTGCCCCATCTCAACTCATTTTGTACTCACCTCAACTGCCTATGCCTCTCTAACACCACCAGCCTAAAAGTCACTTCCTGGTTTACTTCCACGATTCTTCTCTGTGCACCTTCTTCTATGCCACTGTTTGTGCACTGAACAATCAGCTTAAGTATTTTAAGGAAGACTACCAATAACGATACACCAAAGTGAAAATTAACTTTCTGGAAACAGATCTGTGGTACTTTAATAACTGGCCATTTGTTGTATTGTTTCTGAAGTAGTTTGACTTGTAATTAATATGTAAACTCTTTGGGGGCATGGACTACATTTTCTTCTCTGGTTTGTAGAGCACTGAGTACACTAAAGATGTTCATATATTTTAATGGTTATTTTGTACACAAAAGAAATGGTTTTCTTCATGTTACCTCTTCAGCTTGACACTGTGACCTTAAAAGTACAAGTTTTTTTCCAGTGTCTCACACAATCAGAATATGGGCTCTACAATTGAGAGATAGGAATATTCCTAATTAAATTAAATCTTAATTTCTTACCAATTATAGATTTTAAAGATACAGACCAAAGATTTCCATAGCTTTGTGTGCTAACCAGGCACAAATACAGAAATTTGAAAAAAAGAAAGCTGCCCCTTTAACAGAGGTTGTTATTTAACAACATTTGAATGTACATTGGCAATTATACCCAGGGACCTTTTACAGTGGGTCCCCTGTTTTCTTCCACTACAAGCCCACATCCTGTTCAAGGCTTCTAATTGTGGCAACTTTCCTTGGGCAGTGTTGGGATGAATGGGATTCCATTTACAGCCTAAAAGTGATACCCCAACATTAAAATGACCATTGCAAAACAATGCAGAACTGTCTTCCCAGAGAGCTAGTACAGTTCCTATACAGCCTTCTCACACCCAGACAGCTGGGGAGGTGGGGAAGAGAGGTGCCAGTCTTGGTGCGGGGGAGGAGAAAGGGACATATATAGTTCCTTCTGTAGTCCATCATGACTTTAAAGAAGAAGTCCACAGTACCTCCATAGAAATTAAAGACGGGTCTAGGACACTGCAATAGAGGTTTAAGTATGTTCATGATCCCAGCCCCATGACATGTGGAATAACCTATGTAATTATATTCCCCTTAGTGCTTCAGAGAAGTCCCAGTGACTGTAATACATGCAAACTTAATCTTAGCCACAGTAAAATGTGTTTCTAATTTACAAATTCGGCAATTTTTCAATAAGAGTTGTTGCACTTTGTCTGATCTATTCTCAAAATACGGAAGTGCTTGAAGCATGACCACCTGCAATAACAGATTACTGTTCCCTAAAATATTGCCATACACCTACAATGTGGAGGCATAAAGCTTCTCTAAAAAAGAGCTTTGTTATTTTTTCTAAAAGAAAGAAATGATCCCAAAGCCAAGCCGGTTTTCAGCAGCCTTTCTGCTCCCAAATGCAACTGGCATCAAAGTCTAATGAAAACCTGTTTGCGGACACTGGATCTGATCCAAGGTACACTATTGGCATATTCCAGATCCCTTGGGACATGACTCATAAAAAACACAAGGCTGTCATCAGATGGCTGGTGACTCAAATAAATCAAATTTACTTTGAAAATTGAGGCATACCAAAATTTTATTAGGTGAAACTGGCATTTCTTATAGCCAACTTGCACATATATATTTTTATTACTTACAGCAGTTTAAAAGTATGCTACCAATCAGATGCAAAACAAGAGGAGATTGCAAATGTACATTTTTTACTGGGTGGCAGGAGGAACTATGTTTTTTTTTTAAAAAAAAAAAGCACTGAATAATACTGCATGTTTATAATAGGTGGCACTGAAGAATGGACCTCAGCGTTTATTTTATTACCAGAAGTGGTTTGGTGCAAACTTCTGCACGTCTTTCATTCATGCTGTTTATCACTAATCTTAAAGAATGACTTTTATTAGAGTAATTGGTCATTAAAACAATCAACTGCATGCAAGGATGACAGATAATGTTTGCAATGTGCATTTACAAGAAACAGACATGAACACAACTAAAGCCCTTGATGATCTAAAATGGATCAGATCTTCAAAGGTCTAGTGCTGCTTGTGTGCTACATATGTTGAGGCAGTTTCCAAGACAGCCAGAGCAAGAGTGTAATGACTATTGACAGCCCAAGTGTAGCTGAAAACCATCCATGAGCACTGAAATTCTTCATTTTTTATTGAAATTTGTACTGTTTATATTTTTCTTCTATTTCAGACCCTGTAAGGGGACTATTCATGTTGTCTAGCTTTCCATTTGTTGTATCCAACTGAACCTACATTATCCATAGGGTTAGATTTTTATCCGTCAATGTCAATTTCACTGAGTTGCACATAGAGGACAAATATTTCCATCACTAATGAAAGTTTACAGATAGGCAAAGTAAGAAAAAAGCTACTTGAGAACTTAGAGTTTAAAAAGATATTTATTTACTTTGTATATTTTGATGGATAATGTGGACAATTCATATTTTAAGGTTACAAAGCTTTAACTTTCAGAATCTCAACATGTATGTTATTAAATAGTTATTTTCTAACCCCCCTCCCCAATTTCCCGCAACTGTGAAAGTTAAAAAGACCTGCTAAAAATCAGAAAAAAGTGCTTAAAAAAACAAACTTTTTTTAGAATTTCAACAGATGTTCTGCCAAGCCTAATTATCCATCACATTCAAACCTTAGGGACAAATTTTGCTTTCATTGACATCATTTAAACCCTCTGGGCTTACTAAGGACCAGACTTTGTTACACTTACTCATGTTGAGTAAGGTACAACTCCTCAAATTATCCCGCTAAAAACACAAGGGCTGTCTAAACAGGTGTAAGTGGGCTACAAAATAGCCTTCACTTTAAATAGCGTGTATCTATAAGAAGCTGAGGAAAGACAAGGCCAAATCCTTAAACGCCCACTGAAATCAATGGGAATTTACTCAAATAAAGGCTGAAGAAACCCCTCTGGATTTGATCCAGAAAGACTTTAGTTTGCTTTGCAAACCAAAATAGGGCAAAAAGAATATCACTGTAGATAAGCATCCGATGAAGTGGGCTGTAGCCCACGAAAGCTCATGCTCAAATACATTGGTTAGTCTCTAAGGTGCCACAAGTCCTCCTTTTCTTTTTACTGTAGAGAAAGTCACTGGCCTGCTGTATTTGACAGTGTGCTTTTAAGATTAAGAGATATGTGGTCTCCTTTTGACACCCTGTCACCACAGGCGCTGGAACTAGTGGTACTGGGGGTATAGCAGTATCCATTAGTTTGAAGTGGTTTCCATCACATACAGGATTCACAGTTTGGTTAAATGGCTTTCAGCACCCCCTCTATACAAATTGTTCCAGCACCCCTGTGTCACTGGGTCAATCAGTGGGGTCGCACCAACAACTCCAAGAGTAACAGTTATACTCTGGTCAACCACCTTGCTGAACGCTCTGCATTTGTATGAAAATTATCTGTCTTTGCAAGCATTTTGGTTTATGGGCACTCAGTGGGAATCGAGGGGTGTAAGTCACAGAATTTGGACATATGCTCTTTAGTACATGACTATAGCTAATCTTTGGGCACAGAGGGCCAGATTGTCAAGAAAGCTCAGCACCCAGCAGTTCTCTCATTAAAAATGCAGCCTTAATTATGGGCACTAGTCCATTCTGGACAGAAAGTGGGATTTTCAGGTGTGCTCAGCATTGGTTTAATTCTGTTCCCATTGAAGTCAGTGGTAAAACTCATTGATTTCAATGAGATGACTGATACCAAGGACTTCTGAAAGTCTCATGTATAGTGATCAGGGGCTATTGTACCTAGAAATATTTTGCTGCTAGAGAGTGGTTGACAAAGTAGTCAGAATATTCCTAGCATGTTTAACCCTTGGGATACAGAATTGTTTTGTCAGCCAAAAAATGACATTGAAATTCTCAGAAATTATCTCTGGAAAAAAAATGTCATTGTTAAATGCTATGAACTTCAAAAGTTTTCCAAGAGGCATCCAGACTAAGGTATTACTTATGGGAATTCCTTTAAATAAAAATGAAGAAGGATTCAGTGACGAAAGTGCTATATGTACAAAAACAATGAGTCCAGTGGCACCTTAAAGACTAACAGATTTATTTGGGTATAAACTTTTGTGGGTTAAAAAACAACAGTTCAGATGCATGGATGCACAAAGGGTACATACAAAGGGTTTCCATTGCAAACTTAGGGCCTGATCCAAAGCCTAGAGCCCTTTGGGGAAATGCTCCCACAGATTTAAAGACTTGACCTGAAGTTCATTGAACGCAGGATATCTTTGGGGTTTTAAATCTGTGGAGGTGCGTGACACTACTCAAGAGGTTTTAGAGATTTCTGTAGAATAGCTCAGTTGTTTAGCTTGTCCCCTTATTGCAAAAGAAATCACACTTGAAATAGACAGCTCTGAGTGAACCCTGTGAATCAGGCCCCTTCAATGCCAGACTGGCAGGAATATGAGTGGTGGCAGAGAAGGCCTTACCATCACTCACCTCCCCCAGGACACACACATTCTTCCCCTCTGGGATGATGTAAGAAGCCCATCACCACCACCCCAAGAAGCAGGTTGCATAGTTCCAAACCAGTAAGACAAGACAATTGACATCTCTTGGCCCGGTTGTGACAGCACTGTCTGTAGACAGCCTGACTCCGTTATACCCTGTTAATATTTTCAAGGATCTCTTTGCAACTAAGAGGGCTAGTAACAGGGTTCAAAAAAAAAAAAAAGAAGAAGAAGAAATCTGAGATTCTGAAGTAATCACAGGACTCCGAGACCCACAGCCCTAGGCACCTACCCATTCCTTACTCCAGCCCTGGTAATGAGCCCATGGGTTTAACTGCCATGAAAATCCAAGCCAGAAAGTACAGATTTCCCATAAGTGAATGGAAGATTGGTAGAACAAGTACATACAAGCAAGTGGGGGCTAAATCTGTCAGGAACAGAGCTCTAGCTAGATCTTTTACAAAGAAGTCACATTATGGCCATAGTCTACTGGCCTAATTTGAGAGTAATTTCTTTCAGGCTGACAATCTTTCATTTTAAATACAGTAGATGTATTTCTACAATACAGAAATACATTTCCAAAGTAATCCTTACTAAATAAAGTACAGTTAAATAGCCTAGATGGCTGTCCCCCACCCCCACCCCAAGTTTTACTACTGAGCTACATTTTGGCCAGGAGGGAGACATGAGTCCCTGTTCTACTCCCACTCAAGTTAAAAGCAGAACTCATTGATTTCAGTGGGAAAGGATCAAGGCAAAGAGACAACAGGCCTCTAACAGGTTTTAAAAAAAAAAAATCAGTGAAATGTTAGTCAAAACTGGAACATATGCAGTTCAGTCTGGATGCACATTTATACAGCTGAGGATGACAAGAGTGAAACCCCAGAGCAGAAAGATGCCTCCTCCTACAGAATCTGCCCCCTGAAGAAAACATCTGCCTGCATGTTTAACTAAGAATGTGAACTTCTAATACAATCTGACCCGCAGACAGAGAAATGAGTAGTTCTTTAACATACCAGGCCGGGGCAGAGAAGAGAAAAATGATTGAAAGTTATTTACCATTGCCCTATTTTCTGCAAATGTACATAAAGGGATGACAAAAGGAGATTGTGATCAGGAGTTCCAGCCGACTGACTGAAGACACTGGGACCAAATTTAACGGTGGCATAAGCAGATGAAACTCCACTGAAGTAATTACAGTTGCCCCTATATAATCAGGGCTGAGTCTTGCTTGGAGACCACCTACATCTAGGGCCTAATTCTGCCAGAGAAATAGGATTTTCATGAAAGTTGAGGTTGCTGGGTCCCTTGAGTCTAATGTAGAGTATCTACAGCAGGAGGTGATATATATGCCTATTGTGCAAAGAAACAGAGTAAGAGAAATGTAGTACATAAGACTCAGGTAGGGTCCCTTTAAACAGTTAATGTGCCCTCTAGTGGCCCTCCCTGTCTTCAATTTCCATTTGTAGATAGGCTCGGGCTAGCATGATCTTTGAGAAATACTTGCCACCAGCTAATGATACCAATATAGCCTCTATTCTAGAGAAAGGATACTGGGTTACTTGGTTAATGGTCACCAGAGATACATACAGCCCCATTCTTTTTCCTTTATAGAGATGCCTTGGCTGCAATTCCAGAGTCCTGTAAATGTTGATGTTCTGCCCGTGTCTTTGATGGCATCACAAGGGACTGGTTGAGTTTTGCAAAGTGTAGGAATTGCTCCATCTTCAAGCACAGTTTTGGCTTTCATATGTTTTGAGGTTACAAGACCATCCTGAAAGACTTCAGCTGCCTTATCCCAAAATTTCAGCTAGTTTTTGTTTTGGGCTAGAATTCAAAATAAAAAAACCTCAAACAACTTGCTGGCATTTTATGCTTTGCCAGTCCAAATGCATTACTTGGTAGGAAATTCGTGACTTTCTCACTTCTCAGAGGTTAGCACATGCTGTTCACAGCTATGTTACTGTCACTGTAACACCCAAGGAGCAAGGACTTCTCCTGTATGTTTACTAGTGTTGAAGTTTTCTACAACTCTAAATAGTGTCTGGCAATTCTACTATGAAACCAAAGCAGTCGACCCTGGGTCAAACTCCACTCTCAGGGTATGTCTACATTGCAGCTGGGAGCATGCTTCTCAGTGCAGGTAGGGAGACACCCTAGCTCTGCTCAAGCTAGCAGGCTAACAATAGTAGCCTAGCCAGGGAGAGCATAGGCAGTGACTTGGGCTTGCCACCCAAATAGGTACGCCAGGTGTCTGGGTGGGTTTGTAATAGGCTGCCACGCTACCTCAACTGATATTTTTAGCATGGTAGCCCAAGCAGAGAAAGTAGAGCTTTAAATGAGGTTGTTTCACATTCTTGTCTTGTCAGTGCAATGCAGCGGTTTCAGTTGACCTGTTCTTTGGGCTTTTGTACTTACATGAGTATACAAGTTCTTAACTCTAAGTCTGTGGCATCATAGCTACTATGTTTAGTCTAATCTAGTCTTGCAGGACATGTAGCACCTTATTCTGCAGTTCTTATTCAAAATAGTTTCCCAGCAAGGAAGATGGGGTGTTTTGCCCATGTCAGAATGAGGCCTATTGTTAGAATCTTTTTTAAAACGCAGTCTTCCTGCTTTGCATAAAGTAATGTTGTGCTCTTGAATAGCAGATAAGCAGGTTTAGGTATCCAAAATATCACACCATTACAACAGGAACTGCAGGCACAAGGCCCACATTTTCAAGAATGGCCTCTGTGTGTGCCTCATTTTCCGAGTGCCCAACTCTATACACTTGGGATGAACTCCCGGCTACTGAAGACTGACAAAACGTTCACTGATTTTAATAGAGCCAAGATTTCACCCCAGGTGGTGAGTGGGGTGAGGGTATGTCTGATTTTCAGAGATCCTGAATACTCACAGCTCTTAAATTACTTTAATTGGAGTTGCAAGTGTTCAGCACCCTGAAAAAAAAATCAGGTTACAGAAGTCTAAAGTTTTGCACAGCAAATAAATAAATAAAACCAGGCTGTCACATTGTCTGGAGTGGTTCAAGACCAAGAGTTCCAGCCTCAGGGCAGACTGTCAAAAAGCAGAGCAGACACCCGAAACTGGCTGTATGATCTATAATTAGATTTCACCAACCCCGTAACAAATGTGAACTCCTGAAGCACTATAACAGTCTTACCATGGAGTCACAGAGAGTCCCCTTGAGTATTCCAGTCTATCTTGCCACCCAGGCAAGCTGGACTTAGTGATAAGTGGCTGCCATGCACCAAAGATCACAAAAGATTCAGGTTGCTTCCAGTCCCAAGGGACCAGTCACTTACCCCAGGTCAATTTGTACCTAAGATCTCACACCAAAGACACCACTTGTTGTAGCCAATCCAATAGTTAACTAAGGATTTTTTAATGAGGAAAGAATTTAGAAGTTAAATTGGGGAAATGTCTGTACACAAATGAATTACAGTCTATGGTTTTAAAAAGATGACAGTTGTAGTAATCTGTCACACTGAATGTCTTTTAGGGATAACCCCGGTTAACCCTGGGGATTTCTGCTTCTGTTTCCTCACTCCAGCCCTGAGAGACTCCAAACAGCAGAGAGATGAAATATTTTTTATGACAGCTATTTTAATTTCCTCCTTCCAGAAATCAAGTTGATGGGATAAGTCCTTTTGCACATAATCCTTTAAGGATTTAGCATTTAGCGCGAGCTAAGATTTTTCTTGTTTGGTGAGTTACATAGTTCAGAACAAACATTTTATAGCTATAGAGCAGACCCTTAATTACTACCTTATAATGGGATACGGATACTATAAGTAGGATCAATACATGCCACAACTTACAAGCATTTCATAAAGTCTAAACACATTTTTATAAGTCTAATACCCATCTTAACCATATTAACATACTGGTGAGCTGGACTGGTTTCCAGCAATGAATTTGTCAATGTTTGGCTGAGGCCTAAAGCCTTGGCAAGAGCTGGCACCTGGTTTTCCTGTGTCACACAGGCATCTCATGAAAATTTGACTCCAGCTGCATTGCTTTTTTAATAAGGGCCTATCTACACTTGGAACATTTCCAACATTGGAAATACCAGTGCTACAATCCCCCAATTGTAAATCAGGGTATGCACCAGTGCACCTTAATCCATTCCTATCAATGTAATTACACTAGTGTAAGTTTCTGTAGACAGGGCTTAAGATTCCAACATCTATTGGATGTTAAGAAAGAGTATTACAGGCCATTTTTAGCAAGCTGTATTTCCTCTCTCTCTTCCAACATTATATTAAGTGAGTTCTGAATGTGATAATGTAAGCTATAAAATTCACAATTCTGGTCTTTGGGAAACTTAGGTGTTTATATATATATAAATAAATAGCAGAATATATACTGTGGCAGAGCTCCGACCTTGTCCCTGTGGGTCCTGTGCTTCCCAGCAGTTTATGCTAGCTTCAGAGGCTCACTGCAACCCTCCACATAGCCCTTCTCTCTCTAGGGCTAGGGATACAGTCTACTGAGCCTTCATCATAAGCCAGCAAGGAGGTTGGTGAGAGAACTCCCACAGTCTTTGTTGCTCCTGCAGCCTCATACCAAAACAGTTTAGCCTCCTTTCCTGACAGGGGCCTGTTTTCCCCTCCCAGGAGATGTTTCTGTAGTGGTGGGTTGGGGGGAACCCAGGCCCACCCTCTACTCCGGGTTCCAGCCCAGGGACCCTAATGGTAGCAGCTGTTGGCAGCCAACCTTTCACTGCCAGAGCTGCTACATTTCCCTGGGCCACTTCCCCACAGCTTCTCCCTTACCAATGACTTGAGGGTGTCTTCATTAACCAGCCCTTCAGCAGCATTTCCTCTCCTCTTCCTGACTGGTGTGAGCCCTTTTATAGTATCAGAGGGGCCTTACAGTCAGGTGGTCACATTAGCTTAATGGCCTCACCTGACTCTTTGCAGGTTAATTGGAGTCAAGGGTTCTCATTAGCCTGGAGCACTCCCTGCTCTGGTCAGTCAGGGAACAGAAAACTGTTAATCCAGTGGCCAGTATATCTGCCTTCTGCTACTCTGCTGTACCCAACTAGCCTGGGTCTATCACAATACATACACACGATCGGCAACAGTCGAGGGACTAGAAAACCAAAGAGACTGTAAGGATGGGATCTTAGAAGTAGCTTAATTACATCTAAGCTTACATCTTAGCTAGAACAATACTGCTAGAACTATGAGGCAGCAAGGGAAAACTTGTTTCTCCCAAGCCGTGAAGGTCACATCAGATAAGCTGGCTAGTTGGACAGACATTATTGTCAGCATCAGGTTAAACTAAAAAAAGGAGGCAAAGAAATAGGATGTTATTTTTAAATTGTTATAACACACAATGTATCGCACGTACTCCTGCACACAATTATTAAACATTTATCATTAACTGCATATGCTCAATATATACACCGGGTTTGCCTTCTTAAATAAAATATGTTAACAACCTTCAGATGAGTCAGGACAAGCAGTGTAAACAGGATGGCATATAAAGTGTGATACAGTATACAGAGGGCAAAGTATGTTTGAAGGTTAGCTTATTAATAAAACATGGCTGGCCTTGGTTTAGTTTATAAGAAACTTAAGACATTTATCAACATCTGTCTGAACCCATTTCCAGTCTCTTTGGACTCTGTTGTGGATAAGCTGATTAATAAAAGATGATGCCTTAGGAAGGAAGCTTAGATCTTTGTAAGCAATGACAAAAGAAAATGCAGTGCTTAATCTACATATGAAAGGAAACTGTGAAAGTAAACTAGTTTACCACTGCATCCCTGGCTGCCAGTTTCCTATAACATTTCATCTGACTTAGTTTTGGCTGGAGTCTGGAAAAATAAGAAAGAATTCCAAAAATTAAGTGTGGAATTAATTTACAAGAAAGAATCATGGTACTCTTTTTTGAGACTCTGAAACCGAATCCAGTTCCCTTGTGGCTTCCTCCCCTTAGTGTTTTTAACTTTGCAGCTTTCTATGTTTGTTTTTCATTTGTCTCCTTGATCCTTTAGTCTTTCCTTTCCCTTAGGCTAAAATAAAGCTCGAGTATTAAACAAGTGCCACAATTTGCCTATTGATAGTCATTGCCCAATAAAATATTGCCCCAGAAGCCAATTAGCGAAGTATGTTTCTTGTAATAGCCAGTAATTTGTTTAATTTTAATGTGTTCTCGCCTGATCATCAGCTTAAGGGATACACGTGTGTACGGAGGACTCCAAGACAGCACAGTTTAGGTATAATTGTACAGAAGATTCACCTCCTGTGAACTTGGCTAACAAAGGGATGTAGTCCAAGAGGTTAACATTGTAACTGTAACCCTTCTGCCCGTCAGAGTTGGCAGCAACAAGGGCCGGGTTCAATATCTAGGGGTTCCATTCCAATAACACAATGCAAACCGGCTCGAGCCCCCACCCAGTGACCTGGGACCAATATATACCACCCCCGCTGGGCGCCTCCAAGAGGCAATACTTCCCCTCTCGCAAGCACAGAGTCTGAGTGTAGCAAAAGTCTTTTAATAACAGAGAGAAACAATGTGGCATTATGTTGGGGAAACACCACCAACAGGATTCATAACACAACCCATGAGCAAAAAACCCACCCCAGGCAAATTGGGGGCATGCCCTTTTCCCTTTGGTTCTTGAGTCCAGCAACCCCAAATCACCCAAAGTCCCAAAAGTCCAATGCCCCAAAAGTCTCTGTCCCTGGTCAGGGCAGCCCCAGAGTTCGAAAGTTTATCTGCGGAGCTTTACCTCCCAACCTGGGTGGAAATGGGACAGGGGTAAGAGGCACCTTATGTGATCTGAAGCTGACCGCCCCATAGCTCCATAGCGGCGCTCCACTCCGCCAGCCGCCCCACAAACTCCTTCGCTCAGCTGCGCCCCGCTCCGCTCCGTCAGCCGCCCCACGAACTCCTTCGCTCAGCTGCGCCCCGCTCCGCTCCGTCAGCCGCCCCACGAACTCCTTCGCTCAGCTGCGCCCCGCTCCGCTCCGTCAGCCGCCCCACGAACTCCTTTGCTCAGCTCCACGGCCCACAAGCAGCTCCTGCCATCCACACACTGCGCCGCATCGAACTGCTTCACCAGCCGTCCCGCAAACTGCTCCACAATATATCTTCAGGCTCCCCCACTACTTAACACAACACTCAGTGATTTCAGCTCTTAGATGAATTCAGCTTATAATAGGGGAGCCCCAGTGCTGGTGCACTGTCAGCCCAAAGTGAGCTCAGCAGCCTATAACTAGACTTCTAATGAAATCAAAATTAGCTCTGATATTCCACAGTGGAGAGAGGAGGAAGTGCAATTAGCATGTAAGGCCCTCACTAGGGGGCCCATGCCACCAAGTATTAATACTTGTCCCCAGCCTCTCTCCATTCACACAGTTTTGGAACCCATGACCCTTGCCTAGCGAGTGCTACTTAGTTGATGGTGAATCCCTCCATCATAACAAAAGGCCACGTACAGTTCCAAGCACAGTTCCCATAATCAGGGTAATAACAATTTATTCTTCCTGCCCCAATAACAGAGACACTGGGGATCCCACAGCAGCCAAAGTGACCATTTGGGCAGCTATGGTCTCATTCTAGGCGTGGTGGGTGTGCCTATGCAAATGAGATCGGCCCCTGAAGTTCTTTTCCACAACTTGCCACACCTCACCACCAGATGTCAGGGTGGAGCTCATCCTGACACTGCTTACATAACCATGGCAATGGTAGATTCACACTTCAAAGATACATGAAGGTTTAAGCAAAAGATTGGACCAGGCTGCCAAGTTTGGTGCTGGATTCAAATTTCCCCAGAGTTCGGGGTAGCGAGATGAGATGTTCGGGTCATGGCTCATTTTTAATTATTGTCTTTTTGCTCACCCTCAACAAAGAACTCAGACGCCCACTGCACTTCTGCAGTATAGAAGAATTAGCCACTCTCTCTGGACACCATCTAACTCTTGTAAGGAAGAGTCATTTCTTCAGGTCATTTTGAGCACAGTTTAAAGCCATCTTACTCTAAAGTGGCTAAATAGATTAACCAGACCATAAGGGCCATATCCTCCGCTGGAGTAAATTGGCATGGCTCTGTTTAAGTCAGTGGAGCTATGCCAATTAATACCAGCTGAGGATCTGGCCTGTTGCATTTAAAGACCATGTCTGAGACAACCTACTTTCTAACGCATCTTATAAAACTGCTTTAAAGACAGTTTAAACCCATTTATGCTAGCAGGCCACATTGTATTAAAAGCATTCTCACCTAAAATTGGGTTCAGTTACAAACGTATCTGGGGCTATATTATCTGATGCCCCCAAACCTAGCCACTGAATTTCCCATGGAGCACAGGACTTAAGCACATGCAAACCTACTTTGCTGGAGCTTAAACAGTCTTAAGATATTTTTATAATGAAAGCATTAAACTTTACTTATGTGTGTAGTCCCACCAAGGTAAATGGGACCGCTCATAAATACAAGTGTTTGCAGAACTGATGCATAATTTACCATCCAGATTCCCTGTTCACATCTCAGGTTAAAGTTAGATTTGTGAAAAATACAGAGAGCCTAAATTTTAAAAATATTCAGTCACTCTTGAAACACACGAAGCCCCCCAAAGACTACGCTTGCAGATATATGGGTCTTAGCATGCAAGTATTTGTTACAGCTTTACATTAATCTCAAAATAGATTTCTGCATGCATTGTAGAAGGACTTAACTTATACTATTGACTCTCATTCTATATTCTTGCTAGTCAGGGTTGATGGTGGCCACATGGAGCTGGAATGATCTGTTACCTCGTCCAGAATGGCATGATGGTTGTGTTTTCCCAACAGCGATTAATAGGCATGGATGTGCTTTATGCACATGTTGATAGGTTTAAATGCACTTTGAATTGTCATGTTTGTCAGTGATCACACACCCAACAAGCAAAAATAGGGTCCTTAGCACCTATCCACCTCTCAAGGATGTGGGGGGGACAATCCTTAGGGCTGGATCATGAGCAGCCCCTGTAGAGCCGCACAGGGATAAGCAAGATGCTTCCTCTCCCACAAGAGAAGCTGCATAAGGACCACTCACAATAGCAGTCCCTGTATTATGGGGAGCACAGAGACATCCCCTTTCACCCCTGCAATGGGACTCCTAATAGGAGGTAGGGCATGGGGTTACTTCCTTTAGCTTACAGAGTAGGGGTGGCATACTCGGGGGAGCAGATCACACTCCTCACATACAAGGAGCAGCCCCAGTAGCAACTGTGCCTCTGAAGCACAGTCTCTCCAGTACTCCTCCTGGGCAGTGCAGCTCCTGACTAAGGGGCAGAGAAGCCACAATCTAGTCGCTTAGTGTTTGTAGAGCAGCCATGGCCAGGCATGGGCAGTCATGCCTAGTGGGTGGAGACAGTCAGGGGCCCAGGACTAGAGCCCAGGGTCAGAGCCAGAAGCCAGGAATTAGAGCTGAGGGTCAGACCTGAAGTTGGGAGCAAGGCAAAGGAGCAGGGCCTCCTGTGGCAGCCAACTGGGGATCCATGTAGTTGCACAACTTCCTAGTGTTCCCTCTAGGCTTAAGTGGTGCACCTGGACCAATCAGGGGCCCCAGAGGAACTGCCAGTTAGGCCCTTTTTGGGCAGCATATGCTGTGGTACTTGGGCCACAGCCCATCAGTGGCTGCTCCTCCAGGCCATTGGGTGGTAGCGTGGATGTGGCAGTCACCCAGCAGGCCCAGGTTCCCAACCTGCAGTTCCTCACAGCACCTTGAGATTCTTAAATGGAAAGTGATATATAAGTAGCAAGTATTGATCTTTAGACAGACATGCAGGGTTGCTTGCTGATTGGATTTCTGTGCTATTATGGGTTTAAGACATACCATTTGCCTTGCTTTCATTAGTATTTTTTTTTGGCGTGGGAGGTAGGTGTATTGTTTCTTCTGAACATGTCATCTCCCCAAAATTTCCAAAATAAATTTAGTACTAGGTACAAAAGACTAAGCTTACAAGATGCAAATATGGTTTTCTTATTAGAGATGAATAAATTCACATAAAATAATTGAATCTTTACCCAAAACTCAGAGTGAACCTGAAGTCAACCCATGTTAAGATTCAAAAGAGCTGTTGGACATATATGTAGAACTTCTAGCCAGGAATGACAAGAGATGT
Source organism: Lepidochelys kempii (assembly GCF_965140285.1). Classification (NCBI taxonomy): domain Eukaryota; kingdom Metazoa; phylum Chordata; order Testudines; family Cheloniidae; genus Lepidochelys; species Lepidochelys kempii. Next base: position 67,005,099 of record NC_136382.1, read on the forward strand.
GAAAATACGTTTGTGGTATAGATTTGTGTCTCCTCCCAACCCCCGCCCCTGTAAAATGGCATACAGCACCGGTAGGGTCATTACAAAAAAAAGAAAATACACATGCGTTCTCTATGTCTGAAGTTGAAAAGATATAGTATATTTCCACTTAGTAATAACAATCTCAAGAGAAAGCCTATTCTGTAGTTGCTAGCCCAGCTTTGTAGAATCAAAGGGTTGGTTGATTGACTCGAACCACCATCCAGAGTTTGAGTTGTTTTCTCAGTATTTTGTCTAACTATTTGAAGAACCTGAAGTAGTATGTTAAATCATGCAGTCTCAACTGTAACAGATTAGACAGAAGACTTTACATACCAGTACCTTGAGGTGATAATTTGTTTGCTAAATCTTTCTCTTTGCTTTCTGAATTTCCATTGTAATACACACATAAGCTTTTAAATAAATGTAGTATGTTCCTTGTAAATTGACTGGCAAGGAATTAAGTGGTTCTGATTCTATTTATATTTCAATCTTCTTATAAATGATAATCAGTCTTTAACAGTAGGAATATGGTATAGGTTGAAGATCTTCAGAGTTCATTTGGGTATTTAGATAATTCCAGTAAATTTTCATGGGAGTTTGTATCTGAACCTCTTGCCAGCTTTGAAAATCTCAACCATAATATCTACATGAACATGTCAGATCAGAAAACCTAAAATACTCAAGAAAATAAAACATTACATCTTCACAGTGCAAGGTTACAACTATGTCAGATGGTTAGGGGTATGGAATATCTTCTGTATGAGGAGAGATTAATAAAATTGGGACTTTTCAGCTTGGAAAAAAGATGACTAAGGGGGGATATGATAGAGGTCTATAAAATTATGACTGGTGTGGAGAAAGTGAATAAAGTGTTATTTACTCCTTCTCATAATACAGGAACTAGGGGTCACCAAATGAAATTAATAGGCAGCAGGATTAAAACAAACAAAAGGAAGTATTTTTTCACACAAGGCAGAGTCAACTTGTGGAGCCAGAGAATGTTGTGAAGGCCGAGACTATAACAGAGTTCAAAAAAGAACTAGATAAGTTCATGGAGGATAGGTCCATCAATGGCTATTAGCCCGGATGGGCTGGGGTAGAGTCCCTAGGCTTTGTTTGCCAGAAGCTGGGAATGGGTGACAGGGATGGATCACTTGATGATTACCTGTTCTGTTCATTCCCTCTAGGGCACCTGGTATTGGCCACTATTGGAAGACAGGATACTGGGCTAGATGGACCATTGGTCTGACCCAGTTTGTCTGTTCTTATGTTCTCATGTCAAAATGGAAGTGCCTGAAATGTTCATGAATGGAATGGATCTAATTGGCTCAAAGAGTGGTAATCAATATTATTTGAATGGACAGTTCGCATCCCAAGCCCCAAGCAGGGAATACTTTGGTGACTGGAGATGGAATCTACCTGTCAAACCAAGGCTATTCTCTCGGGCTGCAAGGAGTATTGCCCCGACCACTCCATAGCTCTTTAGTCAGTTTTGGCCCACTGACTCCACTTAGTTACAAATCCCATATCCCCACCCCTGAAGTCATCCCCCAAACCTCTTTTAGCACTTCTCTGGTGTGGGCTAGTATAGGGCCGGGGGAAGCAAGGGAAGAGACTTCCTCTGTAGTTGACAGGAAGTGCAGAAACCCTGACCAGACCCATCTTAAGAGCCTATTGCCAGCCAAACATACCAAAGGGAGAAATTCACCTTAAAGTTTAAGGATAATTTTCCTCCCCTTATGAAGTATTACACAAAACAGCTCTGAATAAACAATCCCTGGGAAGATACTTCTACAGAGCAAGACAAATAAATAGTTTCTTTAAAAGAGAGACTGAGGAACCCACTATATGAAAAAAAGTGTTTCTCTTGAGAAGATAGGCGATTTGGGTTAATAGCCCAGAAAAATGATATGTAAACATTATAATAGCACAGTGGATATTTATTTTCCTATCTTCTAGTAATAGTTTTAAACACACGTAATCAATCTGAGATGCAGCAGATCCCTACTTAAATTCCTTCTCACTACGCAGAAGAGGTACTTGAATATGAAATGTCCTACATCCCAGCTGAATACCCTACCCACTGAGCTAACAGTTATAAAGGAGAGTAGCCAACTACTCCCGCCCTTTCCCAAGCCCTGCCTGCTGTGTGGCATTCAGTAGCTTCTGACCATACCTACGGGATTGCACCCCACATGCAATTTAGATGCCTGTCTTCTCCCAGTTTGTGGATCACAAGCAGAGATAGGCACTCCCTGCAGCCCAGACTTAGGCATTAGCTCTGTGAGAGAGGCGTGATTTAGGAGACATCCTTCTCCTGTGCATCTCCCATTGGCTAGCATGGGCAGCTTCTGACTTACCATGCTGGGTTTTGTGGATCACATTCTATGGCGTTGATCTCTCCCCATTCATTGCATAGGAGCCTAGGCACCTAACTTAGGCTTTGTAAATTGTAACTGAGTGATTTTGTAGACACCTAAAAATTAGGCATTGTGATGCTGAGCCTTTGTGGATCTGGGCCCAGGCCCCTCTCAAAGAGGAAAGAAAAGAGGGAATTTATCCTCAGTGGAAGGGAGGTACCCAATGGGGAGAAGGTCTGCCATGTGTCTCCAGATGCTGAATGGGAGAACCGGGAAAGAACCGGCTTTTTACCTAGAATGTGTCAACAGATAGAGTTCTCTGATTGGGAAGAGTGGCAGTAACAGATGGAGGACAGAGTTGTGTAGGCCTTCATAGGTTTGGATCAGCCTCTGAACTTCAGACTGTTTGCCCAACCAACTCTAAAGCTTTTGCGTTTGCCTGCTGATGCTGTTTACTGTGTAGGAGTCTTAACTGTGCGATATTGAATACAATAATGCAAATGACTACATAGTAAACAAGCCTCATCTTGAGGCAGTTTCCTGACTTTTCAACTGTAGGTTGGGTGATATTGTGGGAGTGGGATTGAGCATACTCCATCAACAACTGTGAGTCTCTTTGGGCCATTCCTCCATCTGAATTGGAAGAAGTTAGTTATATTAGTGTGTTATCTGCTTAACATTCCACATTAAACAAAATGTTAAATAGAAGTATGTGCAAATGCCTGTAATAGTCCACCAGATACCATCCCTCAGGTTAATGCTTGGCCACTTATCATTATCTTCCATCTGTTTTCAAGCCACAGTTTTAGTTGCCCCCCCAATAAGATTCAAGCATTTACTGAATTTCTCATTTTCTTCTTTCCTCCGCCCCCTCCAAAAGAAGAGAAGATCCGTTTACTTATTGGTAAGGTTACTGAAGTGCAAATCCCACCAAGACCATCAGGAAAAAAAAAAAACATTAAAGCAAATCACCAATTAAGGCCACCTTCATTCACACTACCTAGGACAGAGTCCACAACCAATTCCTTTGCATTTTCAACATGCAACCACAATACACATATTAAATGTAGTACATTGGTAAAGCTGTTTAAAGGGACATTTCTTTTTAAGGTGTGTCTTCACTATCATTTGTAATATTCTCTGAGAAGCATGAAATCAGCATGTCTTTGCACTACTATGCCAGGCAGCTAGCTGAAGAGTATCTAGGCTACCCACAAGGCAAAGATACAAAAAATTAGTTTCCACAAAGACATTTACACTTTTTATCAGCCTCTGAAGTGGGATCAAAGCTCTGCCCAAGTCAGGTTCTGGAGAATGCCCACAGAGGTAGTTCTACGCCCCAGCTCAGGCTTTTAAAAAGTGACTGAATCACATGACTTCAGTCTCCTGAGAGCCACTGCTTCCCCACCTGAGCCCCTTTCATTTGTCTTAAGCTGTACTGACCAGCTACCTCTCCTCTGTTCTTTGGATAGAGAAAGGGGGTGTGAATGAATATGAAAGACAATAAAGACTGAACACATCAGGAAACAAAGGAATCCTAGCACTGGCAAAAATCCATTATTTAAAGGAGATAGTAAAGTTGTCAGTCAATAACACAGGAGTGTTCAATACATATATCTGTTGTTAGGAACACAGGACATAGGACTGGAAGGGACCTCTTGGATCACCAAGTCCAGTCCCCCATTATTGTGGGCAATCCCCTTATAATCTCATTCATAAATCCCTGTTCTGCTGGACCAAAATTGGAGAATTTATCAAGATTAAATAATTTCTGGTTTAACAGTAAATCAAAAAGATGTTAAATAGCTTAAACTATAAGATAGCAGGTCTGGATAACTTGCACCCTAGAATTTTAAAGGGTTGGCTGAGGACCACAGATATGAATTTAATAAGATTTGGAAAATGGGAAATTCCAAAGGACTGAAGTGATTGTTGTGCCAATATTTTTTAAAAAGGGTAAATGGGATGAGCCAAGTAATTATAGTCTGCTTAGCCTGACATCAATGCTGGAAAAAATACTGAAAAGAATGATATGGGATTCTATAAATAGTTAGAAGACAAATATAATTAATGCCAATCCACATGGTTTCATGGAAAATAGGTATTTGTCAAATAACAGTATCATGTTTGTTTGACAAGGTTTGATAAAGGTACCTGTTGATGTAATCTTCCTAGACTTCTGAACAAAATTTGACTTAGTGTCACATAACATTTTTGTAAAAATATAGCACCCTATAAAATCAATATGGCTCTAATGGGGGCACTCACCTCTGGAGCATTTCCTATCAGCTGGGTGGTATCACTGTTCTTTTCTCACCCCTAGTATCCCTTGCAGGCTGCCAGACAGCCTTCAGTGGTCTAGACCTCTAGCTGAGCCACAAAGTCCAAACAAACTTCTTCCAAGCTATTGAAGAGTCTAACAAATAAGCAATCTATTCCCCTGCACTATGATCTTCAGCCCCAGTTCTGGGCCCTTTAAATTCAGGCCTTTGTTCAGACTCCCAAATAAGGCCTGTCTCCTTCTTAAGGTTTATGCCACTTTATCTGTGGCCCTACTAGGCCCCTTTTATCTCCAGCACTATCTCAGGGCCAGTAGCCTCAGGTTCTTCTCTATTGCCAAAGCAGAGTACCCTTCTTCACATCTCTGATCTTAACCAGGAACTGACCAGCTAAGCCCCTGCAGCTCCTTTTATCTGACCCTGCTGGACTCTGATTGGCTGTTTCTGTGAGGCCTCTTTAGGCAGGTTTGGAGGCCCCACCTTTGCTGCTTCCTGGGGTGGGATGGAGTAGGACCATGGGGCTTCCTGTAGGGAGCCAAAACGGTCAGGTATACCCCATCACAGGATCATATTAAATGGGTTAAAGACTAATAGGTTTCAAAATGTAAATGTTAAAGGGTGTTTACCAATGACAATGAGTGTTTTTAGTGGAGTCTTGTGAGAATGGTTCTCAGACCAACACTTCAGTATTTTTTAAATCAGTGATTTAGAAGACTATATAAACTAGTTGCTGATAAAATTTTCAGATGACATGAAGACTGGGGAGTGGTAAATAATGATGAGGCCAGGTCACTGATGCAAGGTGATCTGGCTCACTTCATAAACTTGGTTCAGTGAAACATGCATTTTAACACAGCCAAATCAAGATCATAAATCTATGACTAACAGGATGGGGGACTGTATCATGGAAAGCCATGACTCTGAAAAGGCCTCAGAGAATTATTGTGGATAAGCAACTGAACATAAATTTCCAGTGCAGTTCTGTGGCAAAGAGGGCTAACATGATCCTTGAATGTATAAACATGGGAATAGCCAATTGGAGTAGGAAGAAGATATTCCTTCTGTAAACAGAAATAGAGAGACCACTTTATTTTGAAATAACATGTCCACTGAAATCAATAGAAAAACGAAGGGAGGAATAGTTACAGGATCAGGTCTGCTACATAAAGCAAATTTATTGCATGATTGTTCTACGATGGATTACCCCTGGAAAATATTTTCCAAAAATGTTTCCATAAAACAGCAAAAGGCCCATGTGATTCCTCTGCTGGACCCTCCATCAATTCATGCTTTCTGGATTAGGTTGCAAGAGAAAGCAGTAGGGGGTTGCAGCATGTGGCAAATTTCATGTTGGACACCTGCCTTTGTGTTGTGATGTGTTGCTTAGGCTAATAAATCCTGACCTGTGTGGTTATATTGGTTAGATGCTCACACAGTCAGAACAACTGCCAGCAAATCAGAAGGCTCCTTTCACAATGCCTATTGGACAAATATGGGTAGTGCACACATGGTTTAGATATAAAAAAATTATGCTGCATCAATGCTGCATGTGTGAAATGTTTCTATTATTCCTAAAATATTTTTAACATGTTCCAGATTTATCAGGCAAAATATTTAGGAAGCAATTGGAGTGTATTCTGTTTTTCATTTTAGTATAGTATGTTATAGTAAACACATGTTCAAAATACATTTGACGTACCATCAAATATTTATACATGTATATAGGTGGAAATCACAGGGTCACGACAGTAGCATCATTTTAGCAGTTTATTTACAAGGGCCCAGATCCACAAAAGTATTTACGCTCCTATTTTCCGTTGAAATCAATGAAAGATAGGAGCTTAAGTACCTTTGTGCATCTGTGCTAAGGAGATGAGTTGCTAAAATCTATCACGTTGGTCATGTCTACACTACAAAGTTCAGCCAATGCAAGTTATGTCAGCAAACGGCCACCAACTTTGGGAGCACACTTGCGTGTTTGTGTTAGTGCTGCTCTTACTCAGCACGAGTGCTTGTGTCAATGTAAAATGCAGGGCCCTCCAGCTCAATGATTGTGGGACATTTCTGCAGTGTTTTGTGGAATACCAGCAATTTGCCCAAGAATTCCTAGGGGCTAGGGTCGAGTTCCCACCATGTCACTTTCTCCATGCCATAATGCTTGCCACATCCCATAATTTGGGGGCCATGTTTTAAAACACCACAGGCCACTTGTCAATCTCCACCATCTCTCTGTCGGAACCATGGACCTTGCACAGCTCAGCACAATTCTCATGCATGTTGCTAATCCAGGATGCACAGTTCTCCTGTATTTCCAGAACTGGAATGAGTACTACTGCAACCGGGATTGTGATGAGGAAGATGCAGAAATGTTCAAGTGCCAGAACCAGAGGTTGATGGTCACAGCAAAAAAAAAAAAAAAAAAGCCAGGCTGCTGTTGGTTTTCACAGCAGCTCCTCAAGGCGGATTGCCACATCTGGGCCTGCGGAATGAGCACTCATTGGTCAGATCACATCATAAAGCAGGTTTGGGACGATCTGCAGAACTTTCAGATGCAAAAGGCCACATTCCTGGACCGGTGTGCTGAGCTTGCTCCAGGCCTCCAGGGCAGGGACCCAATACAAGAGCTACACTGATAGTGTGGAAGTGAGCGGTGATCATGTTCTGAAACTTGCAACTCTGGATTGCTGTCTGGATTTCTTATATGGGCTCCTATTACCCACCACCCCCACCCCAATTTTTCACATTTGCTGTCTGGTCACCCTAATTGAAGGGTCACTGAGGTTGTTTATGGAATAGATTGGGTTTCAGTAAGGCAAACAACTCCTTGGTCAGCGGTTCTCAACAGGAGGTCCGCAAACCTTTTCAGGGGGGCTATGGGGCCCTGCAGCTAACACCCAGAGCCTAAGCCCCAGCACCTCCCACGGGGCTGAAGCAGGGCTGAATTCCGGAGCCCCGAGTCCCGGTGCTCCCCATGGGGCAGAAGTCCTGAGCCTATGGGCAGAGTTGGAGTGTTCCCCCCCAAAAAAAAACTACGCTTCAAGATCAGGGCAGTCCCTGCCCACACATAGCCTTTAGGTACCCCTCTCCTTGAACCCTGAGCTGTTTTCCAACTTTTTGAGCTGAGCCCTCCACCTTGGAGTTATAATTTTTTGTTGCGCTCCCTCCCCACCACAACCCAGACAGGCTAGGTGGCCTGCTGAGTGAGTCAGGGGGTGGAGGTGATGCTCCCTCCATGGACCCCGCTGTGTGGAGTTGGCTTGGTCCCTGCCCACCCAAAATAGAAGTCAAACTACACCTATGCCCAAGCCACCCACCCCCAGCCCAGAGCCCTGAGTCCCCCACTTCCCTGCTGGGCCCAGGAGTTTTTATAGCATGTCGGGGGGGGGGGGGCTCAGAAAAAAAAGGTTGAGAACCCCTGCTCTTGGTTATAGCTGCATGTTGTGCACAGCATAATATCTGTGAGGCAAAGGGGGGAAAGCCACCACCAGGGGGAAGTGGCCTGATGAACTGGCTGTCTGCTGAATTTGAACAGCTGGATATAAGGACTTTTAGAAGAGCCAACCCTGGAGCTGCACAGCTGAGGACACCATATCAGATCATTTTAGCAGTCAGCCCCAGTAGTGGCGTTTGATGCTTTTATGAAACAGTGTGTCTCATGTGTACGGAGATTAAATATGGGGCGAATTATTGCCTGAAACTCTGAATGCTGTAATGCTTGGTGTAAACTAATGAAGGTACTCTGAGTTTCCAAAAATAGTACTTTGTGTGCAAAGAAAGAGCAATATTAAACAGCATTAAAGTGCGAACAAATTGCACAAGGTTAAAAGCCTTTCACTGACGCTGGAACAGGGTGAATTACACTCTAAAACCCAAAGTAAAAGTGGACTTACAAAAGTGAACATTTATTTCCGTGTATCTAAAACCTATGACAATGCAGTATGGTGTGCCAATACATGCATCAAACTATGGTTTTCACAGGTCAGCGTTATGTGTTGTTATAGTTCTGCTTGTCGTCCTCCAGGTGGGATGGTCTTCCAGTCTGTGTGACCTCTGACCAGCAGAGTGACCAGAGCAGAGACTGTTGCAGAGACAAGGACATTGTAGGGCAGCTGCTAGAGAACTGCTGGGCTCGACACAAGCAATGCAGTGTCTATGCTGAGTAGGTTGACCACAGCTATGCAATGCTCGGGAAGGTGGTGTTACTGCGTCACTCTAATGGGGTGCCTACATAAGTAGGAGACGAATATTGGTGTAGACACATGGACAAGTAGGTGGTTGCAAGTCGACTTACATCGACCTCGTTTTGCAATGTAGACCAGGCCTTTATTCTCACTGTGCTATGCTCCTGCATCCTGCAGTACTGCAGAGCTGATGGCCCTCCAGATAATTTTACATAATCAAAGCAAAAACAAAACCTTTTTGGTTACTGAGAGCTGAATTTAGATTTTCTCCCTATATTCTACCCTAATATAGAAGTTTGTAATGATTATTTAGGGAAAAAAACCACAACTGCACACTTCACATTTGATTAGTCTACTGGCTTTAATTTTAAAGAATCCATAGGGGTCAATTAAGAACCCTCAGAAAGCCCATTAATGATGTTAGCTGCTGCTTTCGGCTGAACCCTATTGCCAACTTTATACTGCACCTAGTCAATTACAGCAAGTGAGCCATGGTTTCCATGGTTTTCACTCTTTCAGACAGGGCGGCTTTGGGTTATTCTGAAAGTTACTTTTCACAAAGGGCCTGTAACACTTTTTGTCAGATTTGGATTTTTTTAGTCCTTTTGTGCCTGTAAAGGAAGGAACTAGGCAATGGCTGACAAGTGATGTGCTTACGGTGGGAGGCTATTTCCATGACCTATAAGTGCCAGTTCCATAGTTTACTTCACAAACTCAGTTATATGTGACTCAGGACAGGGAAACTGAAACTGTGATACATTGCAGGGACACGTTACTGTAGTGAGAGGTCAGACGGGCCCCTCTGCTCAGCATGCTGCTGCCCCATCTAGCGTCCTGAGAACTCTGTGCTCTGAGACAGTTTGTTCAGTGAAGGAAATTACAGCCTAAAGAGTAGAACACAGTCCCTCCTCACATGTACAGTGTAGGATAGCTTCCTCATGGAGTGGTGTGTTTTACTGACATTGCATTTACTATCCCATTGCACTCTCCTCTTCTTAGAAACCCTGCTGGTGGCCTTGGAGATCTTGTCGGAGCCAGTTTACAATGTCAGCATGCATGTGAAGCCTGCTGGAATACCTAGTAATATAAGTGCCAGGGCCTTATGTCACCTTACTGAATGTCACTCCTGTACAGGAGGCAGAGAGATTTCATGAGACCACCTTTAAAGCTTATATTTATGGAGCTCTCCTGCTCAAAGAAGCAGTTGTTTAGTATGTCATAAGTGCATAGCATAATGTGGCTAATTATGGTGTAAATTGCTAGCAATCTCAGGGCCAAACTGGATGAGTTTCTTACCTGGAATTTTATGAAGCTTGTTTCTTCTGATAAGCAAAATATTAAAGTCCAGGTTAGTGCCTTCCTCCCTTCACCTTCTAGGTGGGCGATTTGTCCAAATGCTCTGCACACCATCATCTTGTGATTTGTGTATTGACATTTGTATTCCTAAACCACTGTAATGGACATGCTATTGTTTTTTATCCCTTCTCCATATGTTTTTTATTTCTGGCAGAAAGGGTGGGAGGACTGAAATGAAGGTGGGGTCAAGCTCACTGTTAGGACAACACAGAGATCACTGTGCTAACAGTAAGACGTTCCAAAGCAGCTCTCCAGTTTATGTGAGAGTTTCCCCTTTTGGGTAGGCTTTATAGCCATCCAAGTGCATCTGGTTTCATATTCCTTCACTGGGGGTCATATCTGTTGAGCTGGGAAATGCAGCACACATATGTTTGTAACTATATATAATGGACATTACATCAACATACATTTGATTGGAAAGATTCATAATATTCACCCCAGTGAAGTCCAAGCCCAGCTTATTCCCTGGGCCTTTTTAAAAGCTGCAGAAGACAGGTTGTGCACTTCAGGTCTCTGCAGAAGATAGAAAATCATTAATTGCATTTGTGTATAATGGAAAGAACACTGCCATTTGGGGAACACAATGGAAGGAATTGATTTTGTTTAGACCTCTGGTCTCACAAGGAGCATTTGACAGTGATATTGTCAGGGAAGTTGGCAGGGGAGGGAGAGTAGCAGAAACAAAACAAAGTGTTATGTGCATCCACCAAACCAAGCTGGCATTGCAGGTTGGCAGGGAGAAGTGAGCGTTGGGATGAACTTCAAATCCACATTGGTAAGAAAGTATGCTGGAGATACTGTTCTACCTACACCTGATATCAAGACTAACCAGAGAGCAAGACACATCAGGCATCAATCTCACTCCGGAATGCCTCTGCAAATGTATTGGGTGTGACCAAAAAGTGATTTAACAACCCACATTAAAATCAACAACCTTTTAAATGTAGTGTAAACAGGGCTTATCAGACTACTTTTCACAATGTAGGTTGGATCTGAGTCTAGTTCAGTGGTGGAAGTCACAAGGCAGACACGCAAGCAAGGAAAGCTATCCCACCGCGACTGGAATAATTAATTTTAAAATATCCCAAGTAGAATTTCTTAGGAACGAAGAAGAGCAAAATACTCCAGGAAGTCCATTATAGACTGTGCAATGGAAACCTAGTTTACCTGTGTAATCCTTAGTTACTGTGTTGATAGGCAATAAGGAAATGCACAGCTTGGTGATAGATTGTGTCCCTGCTTGGTTAAGCCTGTCCCAGGTGATCAAAGGGACCATTTTCACTAAGTTTGATAGAAAGACAGGCTGCATTTTTTATTGATATTTCTGTCGTCGCTAGACATATCAGGATAAAAAAAAAATTTCTCCTAATGCTTGCATGTCTGGAAAATATTAAACTTTGTAGTTTCATAATGACTGGAAATGAACTTTTTATATTTTTGCTTGATATAATTACATCCAAGTTTTAGTGGAGAAAATTTCCATGATATCAGAGAACTCTTGTACCGTCAGAAGTGAAGCCTAGTCACCAAGGGTCTACACGTCTTCTGAAATTCTCCCCTATTTCTGGAGACAGACTCATTTTATATTTGCACATACATAACAGTTATAATGTATTATATACACAAGGGGACATTTGTCTCCTTGAGGTTAGAGCAGTAGTTCTCAAATTAGGGCCACCTCTTGTTTAGGGAAAGCCCCTGGCGGGCCGGGTTGGTTTGTTTACCTGCCGTGTCCACAGGTTCAGCTGATCGAGGTTCCCACAGGCCGCGGTTCGCCGCTCTAGGCCAATGGGGGCTGCGGGAAGCGGTGCGGGCTGACGGATGTGCTGGTCACCCTTCCCGCAGCCCCCATTGGCCTAGAGCGGCAAACCATGGCCAGTGGAAGCCACGATCGGCCAAACCTGCAGACGCGGCAGGTAAACAAACCAGCCCGGCCCGCCAGGGGTTTTCCCTGAACAAGCGGCGGCCCTAGTTTGAGAACCACTGCGTTAGAGCACTCCAGTTGCATCAGAGCTGAGGCCTAGTCCCACGTGTAGTTCTGGCATATTAGCAAATGATGCAAGCCTGCACAAATAGTCATGATGAACTCACTGATCCGAACCTCACCTCTGACCTCACAAGATTCAACCACCAGAAAACTGGATCAGGTACCAAAATTTGCTTCCTTCTCTTGTACTGAACATGGGAAAGGTTTGCACATTTCAAACAGGCAATACAGTGACAGAGAAAAATCATATAAGATCAAGTTTGTTTGTTTTTTACAGAAATGTTAAATTTAGCTCTGTTACAGGATTCAGTAACATCCCAAACAGAATCCAGACATTCCTGGCTCTGCCCTCCCCTACTGTTATCTCAACTAATACTGACATTTTGTAAACAGAAAGTATTTCCTCAATTACCTTTTTCATTAAAAACATACCCTATTGCAAATTCTGCCTCTTTAATGTTCTTCTATTCTTTTCTATGGATTATTTTATTTTTACTGCAAATGGGAGAGTCTCATTGGTAGCCAAGCCTCTCCGCTACTTCCTGGTGCAAAAGATTTCACCATTTACTCTCCTGTTATCCCCATTTTTTTATGTTTTCTCTGGAGGCTCACACTCAGCTGGCATCTGTGCATGGGAACTCCTGACATAGCCAAACATTTTGTGACACTGGCAAGCTCTTCTCACGGGAGAATAAAAATAAATCCTCTCTGTTGTGTCCCATTGATGGAGGAGATCTTGTTGCATGGCTGTCATTCTCTGAGGATATTGTTAGAAGCTATTAAACAACATTTCAGAGAGGAAAGTAGAAGTATTTACAAGAGATACAATGAAACAAGACAGGTTTTTGTTTCATGTATAAGTGCTAGCAATTCCCACTGCAGGCAGTGAAATTAATAATAGCCAAGGCCAAGTATGTATGAAGAACATTTATAATAAGGATACAGATCAAATAATGCAGACCAGTTGACTCTTGACAGCTTGATTTTCCACTCACTTTGAATAATAATTTTATAAAATGTAGTGAAATAGTGCATATAGCTCCTATAGATATAATACTGTTTATCATGATTAAAACCAAAAAGACGAGACTTATGCCACACAGACATGAACAGACTCAGAGTAAAACAAAATTAAGTGAACAAATTATTCTGATTCTTTTATTTACAAGGTTGGAAGTCAGGACTAACTCACTAGGGTCAATGGAGTAATACTAGTTTTAAAAAGTGATGAAAGATCGGGATCAGGCCCTAAATCAATAAACTCAGCAGGTATATTGGTTCAAAGAATCACTATGGTTTGAAGTACACATATCACAGTGGGAGGAAGGATGGTCCAGTGGTTAGGCTGCTAGCCAAGTGCTTGGTTCAATATTCAGTTCTATCCCATACTTCTTGTGTGACTTTGAACAAGTCACCTTAAGACCCAGATTTTCAAAAATATCTGGGTACCTAAATCCTGATTTCAATAGGAGTTGGGTGCCTAACTGCCTTGAGGGTCTGGGACAGATACTGTGCTGGCAGTGTAAACCCAGTGGATTGGATTCTTCACTGCCTTGGACATTGGGTAATCATTTACACCTGTGCAAAGTGAAAACTCTGACTCTTCTGCTTTTGCTATTATGTTTACAGCCATTTTTCACAGATGGAAGTGACTACACAAAGCAGTAGAAGTTCAGGCCTAGTGACCTTCATGAGTTACTCCAAATGTACACTACTATAGTTGGGAATCGGGTTGCCAACCCTTCAGTATTGTCCTGGAGTCTCCAGGAATTAAAGATTAATCTTTAATTAAAGATTATGTCATGTGATGAAACCTCCAGGAATACGTCCAACCAAAATTGGCAACCGTAGTTGGGAACAGAATGCAGTCTCTGACTTCCCAAACCACCGCTGGGCAGATTTGCCTGACAGTTTATAAATTTAAACATTTGTCACATTACAATTGACCAGTATACTAAAAGCAAAGACAGATTAAACAATGCTAAATACTGCTTTATATGCACACGAAACTCCCTCTAAAGTCATGAGATTTGCCTCCAAATCTTGTACAGGCTGTATTCAGCACAGGGTATTTAACTCTGATGATTTTGGCAAACAATAATCAACACAGAAGAAGAACCATTTGAAAACGCCTCTAGGTATAATCTTTCCAGTGGGCTTCACCTAAGGGAGTACAACTAAAACAGCCTGAAACAAAAATAAATAACTGGTGGTCTAGATCAGTGGTTCTCAAACTAGGGCCTCTGCTTGTTCAGGGAAAGCCCCTGTCGGGCCAGGCCGGTTTGTTTACCTGCCGCTTCTGCAGGTTTGGCCGATCGTGGCTCCCACTGGCCGCGGTTCGCCAGTCCTGGCCAATGGGGGCTGCAGGAAGGGCCGCCAGCACATCCCTCAGCCCACGCCGCTTCCTGCAGCCCCCATTGGCCTGGAGCAGTGAACCGCGGCCAGTGGGAGCCACGATCGGCCAAACCTGCAGAAGCGGCAGGTAAACAAACTGGCCTGGCCCGACAGGGGCTTTCCCTGAACAAGCAGAGGCCCTAGTTTGAGAGCCACTGGTCTAGATTTTGTGTGGAGTCTCCTGAGAAATGCAGCACAGAAGGTACAGCTAAGGGAGGCCAGAAGGCTGTATGCCACATAGACTCTGAGCTGCTGCAGTGGCTGAGATGGCCCTGGTATAGGGCAGAGGAGCGCCTGCCATGCCCCCTGTGGCTACCTGTGTTGGCCCAGCTCTGCTCGTGCTCTAGGATTTTTTCTTCTAGACAATTTTACACCCTTCATAGCAGCTTATAGATAGTGGCAGAGCTAATAGTGGGGCGACCGCCCCTCCCATGACCTCTAGGTGTATGTGTGGCACCTTTTCAAGCCAACAGGTATCACTGAAGGTGGCACCGCCAATGACCCATTGCCCCTCCTGGCTCCACCACTGCTCAAAACCTGGCTCTACTACTGCTTATAGGGGCTGGAGTGGGCATCAGAATCTGGTCCTTTCTCCCAATGGGGGCTGCAGGAAGTGGTGCAGGCCGAGGGATGTTCTGGCTGCCCTTCCTGCAGCCCCCATTGGCCTGGAGCAGAGAACCGCGGCCAGTGGGAGCCGCAATCAGCCAAACCTGCAGATGTGGCAGGTAAGGAAACCGGCCCGGCCCACCAGGGGCTTTCCCTGAACAAGCGGCGGCCCTAGTTTGAGAACGACTCTACTAGAGTCCATCAACATAGGCACCACTTACATATTTAAGGGTTACAGGATTGGGCTATTAACGAAACCATTAGTATAACACCTCTAAGCAGCCATCTATTTACTAAATCCACACGGGTGGCAATCCCATTACCAGTCTGCTCATCGACCATTGCAGAAAACTGCATGCTGAGAATTGCACCTACCAGTTATTATATTATATATCACCACATATCAGTTGTAACCACATATTCATAAGTGATAAAATGCTTTATGACCTATTGCAAAATAAGGAGATAAACGCTAAAGGTCGTTCACAAATGCAAGAAAGAAGAAGTGTGACTTTAGGCAGGACTGGGAAGATTTTGATTCTCCAAGATGGAGTTCAGAGAGTAAGCTCAGGCACTAAAAATGGACAGGGGAATGGAGGGATGTCACAGTAGCTTAAAGTGTGAGTTACTTCTCTACTCTGAGAAGTAACTATGCAAAACTGGCACTTCCTTACTTAGCTGTATATGTGAGTCTTGTTTATTGAGTCATATCTGCTTGCTTAAATGACAAACATATTTTTACTGCTTTTTACTCCAGTCTTCTTAGTGTATGTGCAACGTGCCTCATGTAGCATGTGACCAGGAGTCTCACCAAATTTGGTCTGCTGGCTGGATCATTAGTTTCCCTGGCTTGGGAGTTGATCCATTCTCTCCTTCACTCCAATTATAATTGTGCACCAACAATGGAATAGTTTACTAAATTCCAGTTAGTGACACTTGTGCAGCCAACAGGGTTGCACAGTTGTAACTGAGGGCATAATTCAGTCTGCAGGATTTTTATTACTAGAACTAGTCAAAAAAGGTAGTTTTAGATTTTTGCAAAAAAATTCCAAAGATAGGAACATTTTTCATGTCGTTCAAAAATCGACTTTTTTAATTTTAGCTGAATTTTTTAAAACAAGTTTTTTTAAAAAAATTGTTTTGCTGGGGAAAAACTAAACAAACCATTTTTAAAAACTCTACACAGGAAAGGTGACATGAAGAATACAAAAAAAATGACACTGCCCCTCCACCGCTCCGTCACACCTAAACACATTTCAAAAACTGAAAAAATTCAGCCCAAACCCAATGGGTCAGTTTTTGTTTTGCTCAAAGGGGCATGTTCCATTTTCAAAAGAAGCAGTGGAAGTTTGTCTCCCAGCTCTCCTGGTGAGGCTGTCTGAGAAGAAAAGACCCCAGCTTGACTTTCAGATGCAAGGCTCAGTTCTGCAGGGCTGATCGAGAAAGTGGAATGGATCCTCAGCCCTACCCTGATGGCTTAAGCAGCCAGCTGAGGATATTTCTTGTGTAGTGGAATCCCCAGGTGTGTCATAGCCAGCTCTATGTCCCGCATTCCTCCTCCTTGCTCCCCCTCCTCCACCACGTGGGTGCACAGCCAGAGCACTGTGCATGCTAGCAGTCCTGGCCCCCAGCCCGTAGGGGGCTATTGCAGCCAATGTACGTCAGTATAGCCAAAAGCATTCGGTGACAGATTATTTTTCATGTAACAAATTACTACGTGGATCAATGAACATGAAACCCAGCAATGCAATTTTTTAGAGTAGAACCACAGAATAGGGGAAGAGAGAGAGGAAGGAAAGGAAGTTGCATAAGGATTTTTGTAAAAATAGTAAGAAAATCTGGACCACTTTCTTCCTAAACCCCCATCAATTAGCAGTTAGTTTTCTCCCTAAAGCATGGGCATTCAGATCCCTTCTACAAATCATTGGTTTGTTTTTTTTAAACACAGTTGTAAGATTTTGCTGTTCAAGTTTTGGAAGGAACATAAACCTTCATGCTACAGGGCATAAGAGGTCCTTTACCTGATGGGGATAGGAAGGAATGTCCCTGTTGGCAGCTTATTCCATAACCACCTATTGCAGGGTTTCTTGTTCCTTTCTCTGAAGCAGCTGGTACTGGCCACTGTCGGAAACAGGATACCAGACAAGATGGATGACTGGCCTGATGGGACATGACCATTCCTATTTGGATCAGACAAGTCACAGATCAGGATGTTAGAAAATTAAAGTTGGAAATACATTGTGTTAGCTTCCAGAGCTTCCTTGCTCTCATGTTATTCCATTTGCAGTTCAGTTCTTTGCCCACAGTGTCCATATCACAAAACCAATATCTTAATTGGCATCTTTACGAAAATACAGCAGAGGGGTTACGGGCCTGATCCAAAGCCCATTGAAATCATTGGTAGTCTTCCTATTGATTGCTATGGACTTTGGTTGAGGTCCAATGCATGCATAAAGACTGAACTACCCTTTTGCCACTACTCTATAACAAAGTTAAGAACACATGGCAGGTGTTCACCCTGTTATTAGCATCTATTTTATCTGGGTTGTTTTTTGGTTTTTTTTTTTTTGGCTAATTAGATTACTTCAGCTTCAGATCTAGAAACTTTCCAAAAGACTAAGTTTGCTCAGAGATAGAATGGTGGGAAATGTATGGTCGAGCATACTGGACTTGCAAAAACATATACGTATTACCTCTGCTGGGGTGTGATAATGGAGATGCTCCCTTTGGTGTTCCAAATGGGGAAGCTGTATAATGGAGCTGTACTTGTGAGAACTGATTTGTCAGTGACTGGGGTGTGGGCAGCCATGCCTAGTGGTTGGAGCAGCAGTCAGGTAACCAGAAAGAAGAGCACAGGATCAGAGTCAGAGCCATGTATCCAAGCCAAGGGTCACAGCTGAAGTGAGAGCCCAGGTTCAGAACTGGGTAACCTGGAGTGGGCAAGGCTGGGGCTATCACAGCCATGGGCCAATGCTTTGAGCAGCCAAAGATCTTCTTCTGGGCTTAAGAGCCAGTTTGCTAACCCCTGTTCCAACCAATGAGTTGGTGTAGCCAATCAAGCAGCCTACTAGAGGCCAGCTGGCCTGACTGGGTTGCCCGGAGACTGGCTCTCCTGCAGGCCCTGATTCCTGACATGATTCCTAACTGAACTGTTGTATTGGATTGCCACGTAATGCTTCCACAAGTGGCCAAGTCCAGTAGGGGGATTTCTATCCCAAATGTCTCATGGTCAAGTTGAGACCATTCTGCAGTCTTTCATCCTCAAAGAAGAGCTGGGATTTAGCCTTGCAAAAGAGCTGTGTTTACACATTGAAATGATGATTTACCTATCTTATGAGCAGCGTTCAGCGTGAAAAAGGTTTCCAGGGTTTTTCCCTTAAGATTCTTAGTGCCGGTCTAGAGGCTGTTGGCTAAGCATGTAGCCAACTAGTAGTACTCTAGGGGAACGGAAAGCTCTTTATGACAGCAAATTTCTTCTGGTCATTTTGTCACCTGTTTCAATGTGTTTAGTATTTAATCAGTCCTCAGATTCATATTCTTCCGATCCTCCGTGCAACATTCTGACTATATTGCACCCTCACCTTTCTGTGTGTTTTGCTTTGTGTTGTACCGAATGTCTTCCAACCGGAGGGGCTCTGGGATAGTACCAGGGGGGAAGACAGCATCAGGAAGCAGAATTCCACGGAAATGCCTTCTAAGGTTACTGAAGAATGTGGGCTGTCATGGCAGCTCCACCGTGCTGGCAATAGCCAAGAAGCACTACCTCTGTGCACTCAGCTGTTCTACTGACCTGGCCCCTCCTCAGTCATCTTTGGTTGACTACCATCAGCATTGGGACTAACTGGGGGCATTAGACTCCAAAATAGGACTTGGGCCTGGCTCTCAGTGAAGGGTACAAAGCAGAAAGCTTCTTGTGTACTTTTCTCCCCTTGTGCAACCATATGGTGTATTGGGCTGGGCACAATCTGGCCCCTTACATCTTAACATCTCCTTCATCTAGGGCAAAGTGCATCTGTACAAGAGGATTAAACAGATTTGATCATGACCTATTTTCAGACAACCGAAGAAGGATTGGCTCAGTTAGCAGAGAATTCAAACGGAATAGAACTTCAATGCATATGAAGCAGCATAATTTTCCATACACTGTAACAATCTCTACATTTGAGTGGAACAGTGTTTGCACTTCTCACAGAGCACTGGAGTAATTTGTATAAAGATCTGTTTGTGATTTGCATGGGATGTTTATTAAAGCTGATATAAAAGGTAATGCTAGGGACTTAATCCTGGGGGATTTGGCACATAACCACTATCACTTAATAGGAAGTGGGTGGCATGTTGGTTGTCAATTGTAATTTCTTCTTGAGGCTGAGAACCTTATCCATGCTTTTCCTATTATACTGTATGACTAACTTTTACAAGACTATAGTATCTGTTTCTCACACAGGATAAAACTGAATATAGAACATTAAACAGACACCATGTTTTAAAAGGGCATATGGTAAAGTGTGAAGGCAGAGCTCAAAGTCAGAAAGTTAAAGGGCATGCTGAGAACACCCATTGGTCTGATGGTTAGTGCTGCTATCCAGGAGATGTGCATTTGTTGTCTTGTCCTTTGCTTGCTGGACTGATGAGAACTCGGAGCCCTTGGGGATGGGGAGGAGTAAGAAGAGATCTATAGCAAGGATTAAAAAAGAAACACACCCACCCCCAAGAAAACCCAGCCCTAAAGTAGGTAGCAATAATTGTTAAAGTCATGGGTTTGTTCAATGGGCTGTTTATTTGTCAATTTTATTATAATGATGAACAGCTTTAAAACTAGAACAGAATGCTAATTCTTATTTTATGTACAGCCTAAATGATAGGCAGCTGTGAGCTACAGGGCTTTTGAGGGATTTTTGGTAATAAACTATAAAAGCAAAGAAATGTGGCTTGGAGTTTCTGATAGTGATTATAAAATATACACACAATAATGCTTTAAACTAAGTAGATTATTTTAAAAGAAATAAATACCTTTTCATTTAAAAAGTACTAAGTGGTGTGCTTCCTACTATTTCATTAATACTTTAACAAGAATTTTCAAGAAATATTTCTGAGCTAAAAGTCGGATAGAAATTAGCTATTGTCTTGTAATAATTAGTTTGATCTGAATTCAATCTCTGCATACATTGGGCAGTAGGGTCTTTGAGCATTATGAATGTACAGTGGAGTGGGAGTGGACTAGAATTTATAATAGTTTCTGCTAGCCAACTAATATGGTGGGCAGCGTTTTAGAGGTGCATCTTTACTTACGAATTGCAAGCTAAATCTATGTCACTGTTAATATTTCTCATTTTATTGTCTAGGTAAAATGTTGTGATGAATCTACTGAGCAATGATGGGTCCGCTGAGGGCAGTGTGGTGAATCTTCTGCTCTTATGCTTCTGGCTGAGGGAGGAGCAGATTCAATGACAGTTGGGAGAGGTGGGTCATGGAGGCAGCAGGAGCCAGAGGCCCTGGGAGAAGCACACTGTTGAAGGCAGGGCACATACTGGGGTCTTCCGGGGGTTAGGGCCCATAGATCCCGAGCAGCTGAAACACCTACAGTGCTTGCCATGGCCAAGATACACCTGGTACGTGCTACCAGGGATTATTACAGGACAAAGCCAGAGAGCACAGCACTCCAGAGCCCCCAGGGACGGGCTATGGTTACCAAATGAATGAAAGGTTTCAGAGTAGCAGCCGTGTTAGTCTGTATCTGCAAAAAGAAAAGGAGGACTTGTGGGCATAAATAAATATGTTATAAATAAATATGTTAGTCTCTAAGGTGCCACAAGTACTCCTTTTCTGTTTGCAAATGAATGAAGGTACTAGTAAAATACAAGAGACCCGTGTGTGCACCTTGAAACTCTCACACAACATTCAATCACGTTTTCTTCACCTGATTATGCGATGTGCTGTAAATGGATTGAGACTTGGTAAGTGATAGGAAGAGCCATCCTCTTTGTATTGTTCTGCATACAACTTCACATAAACAATATGGAAAACCCACTCTCAGATACCCACGGAAGGGTTTATATTCTTCCTAGAAGGTTAATTGAGGAAACAGACAGTTGTATTTGCAGTGCAGAGGTCTGTTTGTCACTAGCTAGGGTAAGAATACATCTAGGTCTGGGGGAGGAATATATCTCTGGTATGTTGGCACCGCCTGGCAAGCTGATGTAGCAGGACATACACTTGCCATTTGAAATGATGCAAACTCGCCCATCTGACTAGAGCAGGATAATGAGTTTTCACTGTACCTGGAGAAACTCAGCAGTTCCACTTTGAAAGTGTTCATCCAGAATTCTCTTTGATCCTTGTGGGTTTGCATCCCCTGCACTTGAATCTCAGTTTTCAATCCACAAAACTCGCTTAGAACCACAAAACTTCACTTGGTCATATGCAGCAATCATTATTACCACACCATTGTGATGCAGAAGCACAAAGTGGGTCCCATGTTCACTTGTAATTGGACCCTGTGATCGCCTGAATGGTTCACAAATGTTATCAAACCTTTCAGTGAGTGTGGTTTGAATTTCAAGTTGGTACCAAAATTTCAATCCAGTGAGTTTCTCATGGGTTTGTGTTTCATTGCAAACATTTTGCATAACTCTAGCTTTTACTGACTCCTGGATGCATAGTTTATATCTTCTAGTACAAAAACTAGGGCAGCTCTTTCTTCTTTTTCCTCCTTTCACTCTGTTGTGCAAGTGTCCTTACAAACAATCAAAGAAACAAGCCTACTTTTAATAGGCAAGTTTGGGGGTAGGTGTTAGCCTGATATGCAGGTTTAAACTGGAGCCTCTTTCCCTACTCAGGTTTCAGAGGAACAGCCGTGTTAGTCTGTATTCGCAAAAAGAAAAGGAGTACTTGTGGCACCTTAGAGACTAACCAATTTATTTGAGCATGAGCTTTCGTGAGCTACAGCTCACTTCATCAGATGTTTACCGTGGAAACTGCAGTTTCCACGGTAAACATCTGATGAAGTGAGCTGTAGCTCACGAAAGCTCATGCTCAAATAAATTGGTTAGTCTCTAAGGTGCCACAAGTACTCCTTTTCTTTTTTCCCTACTCAGCTCCTCTTCTTCCCTTTCCTCTGAGATTACCTTACACTGCATACCTGGGACAGTGGTTTGATTTATAGTGAGTACTCTCTTCTTTAAGCTTAAGGGATGCCATTGTTATACCAATAAAATAAAAACCAGCAGGATCTTATTGAAAGGGAAAAGGCAAAATGCCACATTTATTGTGAATACAGAAAGAATCATAGTAAGCCGTTAGTTATAGCTATAACATTCAATTCAATCTCATATTTATTCACACATTCATTCATACACACACACACACACACACACACACAGGTTCTGCAAGATTGTTATTATAGTTACCAGCCTTAGAGTTGCTCAAGCCAAGCCACTGGCCAGGTGGCCTGGACATGAGGAGGGAGCAAGGCCTTGTCAGATGCTCATCTGATGCTGCTGGAAGTTGGTTTGCAGAATCAGACCCCAAAGTTCTCACTTTCTAGAGTCCATTTTTATAGGAATTTACTCCTATGCCAGTTTATGGGAATTGCTTCATCATGCTGTTGCTGAATCAGCAGATAGCACATTCCTGACGGCTCCGTGCTGCCAGATGTTATCTTGTTCTTTGGTTCTCCCATTCTTGAGGCTGTTGGGTAGATTCCAGTCTGCCCTCCAGGGGTCCTCTGGTTATTTCCACTTGACACCTTCTTCAGCTGATGGACACTGGATTCTTAGGCTGGCACCTCCCTGATCATTCAGTTATTATCCACACCAAGCATCCATCCACATACATCCTCTATCTCTATTTTAATCACAATTGTTAATACAACAAAAGGGCAGGGAGTCTCTGAGTGCTGTTTCTGTTGTTACAGAGTATTGCTTTGAGTCTCTCTCTGTGTGAGTAGTTGTTGTTACAAAGAATTGCTTTGAGAACAGACTCTGACTTAGAATGTACTAACACAATTAGCAGTGTGCAAGTTTCACACATAGAGGGAGAGAAACAGTACCAAAAACCAAGAGACCTCTTAATTAGTAATAACCTGGAATTTAAACTATGGGGAATCAAACTCATTTGTGATTTTAATACAGAACTTCTTTAATATGATCCAACACCATCAGAAGCTGAGATTGATAAAATCCTTCCTGGAGTGCAAGATCAAAAGTGAACAATTCATCTTTTTAAAGTTATATATTCATCTCAATTTCTTATTCTCTTTTAAATTTGGCCATTTGGCCTGCTGATTAGTCAAAGGGCAAAAAACAAAACCCTCCTCAGATTTTTGCATTGTGCAATGGTATTACTATAATCGGTCAGAACATGAAAATAAAACCCCATTCTTAATCTGATCTCTCAGACTATTCAAATGTATAATCATGATTTCATAATCTTATTTCCTTCTGTTGGAAGCACTCTTTTAAAAGCATAACAGATCTTTACCAATAATTTAAAGTAACTACCAGTCTACATCCTGGCTACTGCTTGTCTACTGCCAAGATACTGTTTAGGTAACAGTTAATAATCAGCTGTCTGGACTACGTCACCATAAACATTACAGGGTTTCATCACTCATGTTTTATTTAATTCCACTTGTCATCAAGGTCTATTATTGGAGCATTGCAATTTTGTTCAAGAGAGGTGATTTTTTACTACTGTTGAAAACTGCCTTACATGCATTTTGCACTTTATTCTTTTGAGTTAGGGCCCTTTGCTCTCAGTTCCCAGGACAACATAAGATGTTTATCCCAATAAGTTCATTAGATAATTGGCACACCATAGCATTTCTGGATAAATATTTGAGATACAAAAGAAGGGAAATGCAGATAGTTAGAAAATATCAATTATAACAGCCAGTCCTTGGTCTTACTAAGGCAAAACTCCCCCATATCATCCTATTAAAAGGTATATGGCATCCACAAAGACAAAAATGGAGACTGGGATCAGTTTTTTTCATCCTTCTCCAACTTTATCTTTATTTCCCTCTAGTCCTGATCTCCTATCCTTCCGATGAAGTGAGCTGTAGCTCACGAAAGCTTATGCTCAAATAAATTTGTTAGTCTCTAAGATGCCACAAGTCCTCCTGTTCTTTTTGCAAATACAGACTAACACGGCTGCTACTTTGAAACCTATCCTCATTCTGAAAGGCTTCATTTTTCATGATTACACAGCTCACTTCCCTAACCTTTTCTATAACCTCTGGACCAACTTCCTTTTTCCTCACCTTGATCACATCCCTGACCTGGTCTAAACCAAGGACTGATCAATTTCTAATGTCTAGATCTCCAAATCTCTGATCACCATTTTATCCCCTGTAATATTTCTCACTCCCACCAGCCCAGTCCTTCTGTGGCCACAGTCCTTCAGCATCTCTACATTTTCTGCAGAACACAGCCTTTTCTTTCCATCACTAGCAAGTCTTTTCTTGGTTCCATGGTCTCCACATTCAACCTTATCCTCCTTTCTATGCTTTCCTCTTTTGCCTCCTAGTTCCACAGCTGTGTCCCACTAATCTCCACCACTAGCATTTGTTTCCTCCTTCTACATAGCTGAGCACATCTGGAGAAAATCTGTTGATCTGGAGAAAAACTGTAGAGGCTTCCATGATACCTGACTCCAATACCTACAACTTTCAGTAATTCTTTACAATTGCCTCTCTCTCTTCTCCCGTGCCTCTACCCAAGATTTTACTAATTTCTGACATAAGCTTTGCCATATTGGATCAGACCACTGGTCCAAGTAGTCTAATAGCTGTTCCTGAAAGGCACCAGTACCTGCTCCTTCAGAGGAAGGTGCAAAACCTCTACAGTAGGAATTATGGATGGCTTATACTCTGAAGTATGAGGGTTTATATCCCTTTGAAAACAATTTTAATAAAAAAATTATTAAACGTACATATATCCAGTCCTTTTCTGACTCTGCTAAACTCTTGTCCTTAATTATATCTTGTGACACTGAATTCCACAGGCTAATTGTGCACTGTGTGAAGCAATGTTTCTTAAATTTGCTGACTTTCACTTTCATTGTATGAGTCCTTGTTCTTATATTATGAAGGGTGATTCTGATCTAGCTTCTCTGTCCCATTCATTACTTTACTGTCCCTTTATCATGCCCTTGGTACCCGTTATTATTCTCCCATTTATGGTCATTATTCCCAATCTTTTTAATATATCTTCATAGGAGATTTTTCCATGCCTCTAATCATTTTCATCACACGTCTGTGAACCGCCTCTATTTATGTTAGGTCATGTGAGATTAGGTGACCAGCACTGAACACAGTATTACAGCACCATTTCGTTCTTCAGGAAGAAAACGAACAATATCCAGAGACTGTTTACACCCCCATTAACTTCTTTTCCAAAACCCTCTCTGCTTTCACCCTATTCTTGGCCTCTGGAATGTCTCAGAACATCCAACTTATTGAACACTTATATTTCCAAGCAGTGATCTTGGAAATATAAAATTTGTTTTTATGCCATGCTTATTACACACTATTTATAATTAATTATTTATCATTACAGTATTTTTATTATATTATGAAAACGGCACCACTCTTCCAAGATCTCACTTTCGTAGCTTGTATCACTTTGAATAAGCCTGTTATAAGACAAGGCTCCTATGTCTCATCAAGGAGTATCAGATGTGAAACAGCATGAAGATATTTAAGAAGCCAACTCAAAGAGTTCCTCCTACACAAGCATTCAGGTCTTGAGCAGTCCAGGCAAACAACACATGTTACAACAAAGCTTAACAGTAACAAGTTACCGGGACCAGATGGCATTCACCCAAGAGTTCTGAAAGAACTCAAATGTGAAATTGCGGAACTATTAACTATGGTTTGTAACCTATCCTTTAAATCAGCTACTGTACCCAATGACTGGAAGATAGCTAATGTAATGCCAAAATTTAAGAAGGGCTCTAGAGGTGATCCTGGCAACTACAGACCGATAAGTCTAATGTCATTACCAGGCAAATCAGTTGAAACAATAGTAAAGAATAAAATCGTCAGACACATAGAAGAACATAAATTGTTACGCAAAAGTCAACGTGGTTTCTATAAAGGGAGATCATGTCTTACTAATCTATTAGAAGGGGTCAACAAACATGTGGACAAGGGGGATCCAGTGGACATAGTGTACTTAGGTTTCCAGAAAGCCTTTGACAAGGTCCCTCACTAAAGGCTCTTATGTAAATTGTCATGGGATAAGAGGGAAGATCCTTTCATGGACTGAGAACTGGTTAAAAGACAGGGAACAAAGGGTAGGAATAAATGGTAAATTTTCAGAATGGAGAGGGGTAACTAGTGATGTTCCCCAAGGGTCAGTCCTAGGACCAATCCTATTCAACTTATTCAAAAATGATCTGGAGAAAGGGGTAAACAGTGAGGTGGCAAAGTTTGTAGATGATACTAAACTGCTCAAGATAGTCAAGACTAAAGCAGACTGTGAAGAACTTCAAAAAGATCTCACAAAACTAAGTGATTGGGCAACAAAATGGCAAATGAAATTTAATGTGGATAAATGTAAAGTAATGCACATTGGAAAAAATAACCCCAACTATACATACAATATGATGGGGGCTAATATAGCTACAACTAATCAGGAGAAAGATCTTGGAGTTATCGTGGATAGTTCTCTGACGACGCCCATGCAATGTGCAGTGGCAGTCAAAAAAGCAAACGGGATGTTAGGAATCATTGAAAAGGGGATAGAGAATAAGATGGAGAATATCTTATTGCCCTTATATAAATCCATACTGCGTACAGATGTGGTCCCCTCATCTCAAAAAAGATATACTGGCATTAGAAAAGGTTCAGAAAAGGGCAACTAAAATTATTAGGGATTTGGAACGGGTCCCATATGAGGAGAGATTAAAGAGGCTAGAACTTTTCAGCTTGGAAAAGAGGAAACTAAGGGGGCATGTGATAGAGGTATATAAAATCATGAATGGTGTGGAGAAAGTGAATAAAGAAAAGTTATTTACTTGTTCCCATAATATAAGAACTAGGGGGCACCAAATGAAATTAATGGGTAGCAGGTTTAAAACAAATAAAAGGAAGTTCTTCTTCACACAGCACACAGTCAACCTGTGGAACTCCTTGCCTGAGGAGGTTGTGAAGGCTAGGACTACAACAGGGTTTAAAAGAGAACTGGAAAAATTCATGGCAGTTAAGTCCATTAATGGCTATTAGCCAGGATGGGTAAGGAATGGTGTCCCTAGCCTTGGTTTGTCAGAGGGTGGAGATGGCTGGCAGGAGAGAGATCACTAGATCATTACCTGTTAGGTTCACTCCCTCTGGGGCACCTGGCATTGACCACTGTCGGTAGACAGGATACTGGGCTGGATGGACTTTTGGTCTGACCCAGTATGGCCATTCTTATGTTCTTAAACTTATTCTTCATAATAATTTTAAAAACAATACTAGCTGCCTATTTAATTTTAAAAACAGCAAAAAATATCCATCTCTCTTTCCATTTCTTATAGGGAGTCTTGAAGTTTAAATCTCCTCAGTGTGACAGATATGCTTGCTTTGCTCTGCTTAGCTCTTGGAAGTCCAGGGGCTCCGGGCTGCTGGTCCCATGCTGCCCGGGGTCCCTAGGGACAGCTCTGTCCACCATGAGGGAATTTTTTCCTGAGAACCCCCTGTAACATTTCACGAACCCTCAGGGGTTCACAAACCCCAGTTTGGGAATCACTGGTCTATTGCTATTCTAATGTCTCTATTAGAGTATGTTCATGCACCCGGAGACATGCAGAAGAGAATATTTTAGTGCTCTAGGGCCAGATTTTCAAAAGCACACAGCGTCCTCCCACATAGACACCAGGTGAGTATAGCTGGATTCTCAAGAGACCCGAGCTCCCATTTAAACACCTAAATGAAGTGAATGGTCTCATTGTTCTTCGTGGTGGGGTTCCCCTGGGGCGTCTTCCACTTGGTTCCCCAAGAACACAGTTCAACTCCCATCTTGTCACTCAGGTTGCTTTATTTGGCATACAGCAAAGCTACACTGAGTTGATCAGACTTGAGCTTGGGGGTGGGTATAGGACGTACCATACATCCAAAGTTACACAGCAAGCCTCTTCCTTTGTATACATTTACACATTACATGGCATGTACTATAGATTGCATCACACGTTTTGGGGTTGGCTTGGTCACTTGGTAGGAACCAATCGCTCTACAGCAGGTACTGTCCATGCACAACTTCTTACCTTATTTTATGGTCCCACCCTATTTTACCCATTGTTGTTTTGTTCACTGTGAATGGCTGCCTGGGTGTTTCCCCTTATATTGGCTAGTACAGACGTTCTGTTTCCAGCCTGTCGATCCATTTACCTCCTTAATCCTGTCTCAAGAAACGAGGCCTCACCTTCATCCAATTATTCATGTCAAGCCACCCTACATTCTAATGCTTTTTGTTTGTCTTTTTTATATTAGCATTTGTTTTATTAGTGGGAGCTGATGGGGTCTGAGCACTGTAGAAAGTCTGGCCTATACACGTACAATACATCAGGAACTGTACAGCGCTAACCAAAGGAAACCTGTGTGATATGTTAGTTTTGGGTGCTCTTCAGAGTCTTTTTAGATGTGACAGCAATTATTTGAAATGCGAAGGGATCCTCATGAGCAGAGTGCACAGGCAGTCAGCATTTCTAGTGGTGGTCAGACTTCTTCCACCATGTCAAAAGAGTTGTTAATCTTTAAGAAAGAAGTGCCAACATCTGAAATGTTCTCAGCATCCTCCACAGCTCAGTGACAATTGAGGGCGTGCAGCATCTCAATGAAGGCACACAGCAACTTTCAGGATTGGGCCCTGCCACTTGAAATTTAAACTCACTCATCTGAGTGAAATAAAGGTTTTAAGAATAAAGATGAAATTAATGGGTAATTAATTAATTCTTCCTGTCATCCCCACATTTTATTATTCAAAACAGACTTGGTTGATTATGTTACAACTCTCCAAATCCCTTCACCTTTGAGTTAAGAAGCATAAGAAAATCTCAGCCCAGAAACACATATTTTAAGAAGCTTTAGAAGGAGTGAAGATAGCAGGTGGTCAATATGTTTTTTTTCAGTTTGCATCTATGACAGCTGTGATTACATTCACCTTAGCAATGACAATACAGGGCTTGATTCTTCTCTGCTTTGTCCTGGAAGTAGTCCTTTTCACCTGTGCAAAGTGAGTATAAAGAACTACCAGATCAGAATGATAGCTTTTTGCAGAGGTGTAAATGATAACTCTGATAATGATAATGGCAAATCAGGCCTGGAACTTTTGAGGTTCAGATTCTGTAGGGTCTTAAAGTCTTCTCTCGCAATTTGTTAACCTGCAGTGTTAATATGTTTAATCAGCTTTACAATTTTTCCCCTTTTTAAGTCTTACAAATAAGCATTGTTGGGCTTTAAAATCTTTTGCCGTTCAACTTTTGTTAAGATATAACAATGAGTTGTAGACATATACAGAATTACAGGTACTTGCCCACATCCATTTAAAGTTACTCTTATACCTGGACTCCCTCATGTGAGCTCCTCCCTCTCAATATTTGCTTGATTGTGTGTATTTGTGTTGTGTAGGATCATTTGTAGAGCCTCTGATCATCAATGAAGCTGGATAGATATGTTGGAAGCAATTTACATAAGGGAACAATTTTTAGAAATCTGAAAATCCTGTTTGATGTTAGACACATCTCCTTAAATTATAATAGAGAAAATATAACTAAGGGACCAAATCACTGAAGTTATAGGAGAGGGGTGGGGAACCTTTTTTCTGTCACGGGCCATTGACCCACAGAAAAAGTCAATCGCAGGCCACTGACCTGATGGGTGGGATGCGGAGGCTCGGGGCTTCCCCCTGCAGCGGGCGAGCCGGCACTTGTGGCTTCAGCCCCATGGGGGTGGGGGGGCATGGAGGCAGTGGAGTTGGAACAATTTTACAGTGGAGGTGCTGAAAGCCAATGGTCCTCGAACTTTCTATCTGGCACACCCCACCCCCTTACCCTGTCCGTGCCCCCTCTCCCCAGAGCTGGGGCCAAGACTGGGCCATGGCTCTGAGAATTGGGATGGGATGCGAACGGGGTAATGGGGCTGAGGCTGGGACCACAGCTGGGGGCAGGAGCAGAGTCCCTGGTGCGGGGCCAGCAGCCGGGAGCCCACGTGCAGAGCCAGGAGCAGACCTGTGGGAGTCTGGCAGTGCTGGAACCTGAGAGCAGGGCCGGCGGCCAGGACCCTATGCAAAACCTGGGGGTGCTAGAGCACCTCCTTGCACACCTAGTTCCCACACCTCTGCCCAGAGCTTGGGGCTTCCCCCTGCGGCGGGGCGAGACACCACTCACGGCTCTAGCCCCACAGGGGCACCGTGGGCCGAATGAAATTAAGCAAGGGGCTGAATCCAGCCTGAAGGCCGTAGGTTCCCCACCTCTGCTGTAGGACATAGCTGGGTTTCCAACTGAAAGATGTCATTGACATCAAGCACTTATGGAACTTCTTCAAGTCCTGTTTTCATGATGCTACAATTCTGAAAGCAGAGCTCAAGCAGAGCCATTATGGCCCATCTGGGTTTATTCATTGGCATGACAAAGCCATATATGCTAAGAACCTATTTCAAATAAATATTCCCATACACCTTTTCAATAAGCTACAGATCTTCAAGACAAGACTACTAGGAAGTGTGTACCATATCATGGGCAACTGACATTTTTATTAGTCATGAAAAAGAAAACTGTTCAGGTCAAAAGAGTCACGGTTTCTGGCCAGCCTGGGCCCCCACCAGGACTCTGTCGATAAGAGAAGCTCTGCAGAGCATCTCAGGTCAGCTAATGTTTATGTAACTGTTCAAAGTTTACATGGAACAGTCCCATGGTAGTCTAGCTGACTGGCAGCCACTTAGTCGACTTCCAGATCCTGACTTTGTAGCTATAGTTTTACATACTGCAGCCACCATATGATTAGGTTCAGATACACAAGAGATTGAATAATACGTACTTTAAAATAACCTGTCTTTGCAGGACAGATTTACTAATGTAAACACAAAATAAGCCACCAGTATGTACCATCACTTGTCCACAAGATCCCCATGATTGGCATACTGCCATGGCCCATCCTGCAGCACCTCCATCCTTCACTCCTTCAAGTCCTTCAACTTTGCTTATATGAAACCTGTAAAATATAGCAGACTTCCCTTCTAAAAATGGTTTTGCACATGTAAGCTCCTTGGGACATGGGAAGCATCTTTTCATTGCGGGCATGTACAGGGCCTCTAGCATTAATGGTAATATCCCTAGCCCAGGCACACTTAAAATAAAATCTTTCAGACTCTCCATGTCATGTGCACTACCAGCCAAAACAACTGCATTATCTTATTGATGTTATCCTTGTCCTCTCCTCCCATTTAGCCCCTCATCAAGTGTTTTTAATAATCACACATCCAAGTTACCTCTTAATAAACCCTGCAAGTAATTTTGCAGGGATGTAATTTTGCTTGCATGTATTCATAGGAGCAAAGTTACACACATGAATGTTTACAGGAACAGGGGCTTATGTTCTCTGTCCTGAACATCTTACAGTCTGACTTTCACCTGTCAATTAAGTGCTATGCACACTTATTGCACTAACTAGGTAATAACCTCCTGTGATGTCAAATTCACCAAAGTTACAGAATTTGGCACCTATTCTGCCATCATGAATTATATATGGTTTGTCCTACTGGTAATATGCTATGATTTCCCCCCTCTTTCTACTCCTAGTACTTTGTGCTACTCAAATATTTTTGTTTTAATGTTTAAATGTTCATTTCTCCACAGACTTTTTATTTTGTAGGTTACTGTGATGGGACACTCACCTTCAGTGTTCTCCTAGCAGCTTGGTGTGGTACTGCAGGCCTTTCCTTCCTCTGCTGCCCCCGTAGGTTGTTGACCTTGCTTGGCTTCAGCGGCTGAGCCCTTTGACCAAGTCACACAATCTAAAATGGATGAACCCCTTCCAGGGTAGCAAAGAGTTCAACACACTGTTAACCCTCACTAGGGTCTTCGGACCCAGCTCTGGGCCCTTTTTAATCCAGCCCTCCACTTGGGCTTTTAAAAGCGACTTGCCTCCTTCTTGGGGCTTAGGCCACTTTGCCAGTGGGGGGATTCAGCTCACCCACTATTCTGGGTCCCAACCCAGGGACCCTATACACAGCAGCCTCACACTGCTCCCTCCCATTCACTGCTGCTATTCCCTGGGTCTTTTCCCACATAGGCCCCACAGGAGTTCTCAACTCCTCCTTCTCCCAGGTCCAGTAAATGCAGCCTGTCACACTCCTTTGGACAGAGCATCCCTCCTTGCCCCTCTAGTCCCAGCCAGAAACTGACCTGCTCAGGCCCTGCAGCTCCTTTTATCTGCACCTGCTGGACTCTGATTGGCTGCCTATGACACCTCTTTCGGCAGGCCCAGAGGACCCACCTTCGATGCTCCCTTCCTGGGACAGGGTGTGGCAGGGCAGTGGGGCCTAAAGGAGGAGGCCACAAAGGCCTGGTACACCCCATCACTGCTACCTATTGAAAATTATTATATTTGGTGCAAGCTTTGATATACAAGTTATATCAACATATTTGAATAGACCATTTTCTATTATCTGAACAGAAAATAACAATTTTATACAAAAAGGAAAATGAAAGACAATACATATTACTAGCATACTTTAACAATATTTCTTTCAACCCTGGCTATTCTACCCTTTAGGCATCCCATTCTTTAAATGCATTTCTTCACATTAAATATTTAGACTCACTCACCTCCACTTTGCTGTGAAGACCAGTTGTGGAATATTTGATAAGATGCATACATACTGCTCCAGACCACAGCCCATATGTTAAAACCCTCAGTACAATACAAGTATTATCTCACCAGCTTGATGAGTTCATTCACAACTACGCTACAGGTGATAGGGTTACACAGCTGGAATTCACTTCAGTTTTCTTGAGTCATTCAGCTGATGTCATTTTCACAGGGAATAATAGGATATTCATTTCTGTAGAATGACATGTTAATTACAGAGAACGTGTATAGATATGAATATTAAATGCAGCATGGGTGTGCCGAAGGAGAAAGTATACTGAAGTCCACTATATATGAAAATTAATAGCTTTCCTGATCCGAAAGCATGTTTCTCATGCTCTTTGGATTACAGTAGGGTTATCCTTCTGGTGTTTGCACCCCAGGGATTAACATCTGTGTAAATGTGGTAATATTAAAAGGCCTTAGTGATGAATTCATGAATTGTTCTCTTTGACATTAGTTGATACTTTTCCTTGGACAAGTCTCTTTTGCAGGTGCACTGACCACACACTAATTGAAAGGATTATTTTCATAACATTCTGTGTAGTCTGCTAGGCTCTCTGTGAAAAGCATAATTGTTTCAACCAGCTGCTAGGAGTTGTTTTTATTAATTTCTTAATTCCAACAATGCTGGGTGGACATGTTTGTGACTCCCCACCCCCGTAAAACAATATATGAACATAAATAAAATTAGAAAATGTGGTTCTTATGTAGGGAAAGAGCTTTGCTGGGAGTATGAAATTTCAGTGAACAGGGGGGAGCGGGGGTGGGAAATCTGCTTTTAAAATGTACTTTTTCTCCTAGCCTCTTTCTCCCAGCCTCTTGCTATTTTTATCCTCATCCCCACAACAAATCTTTAATGGGCAGTATGTCTGTGT
Organism: Lepidochelys kempii; assembly: GCF_965140285.1. Taxonomy (NCBI): domain Eukaryota; kingdom Metazoa; phylum Chordata; order Testudines; family Cheloniidae; genus Lepidochelys; species Lepidochelys kempii. The sequence goes on from NC_136382.1 coordinate 67,039,009, forward strand.
GACACCTGTTGGGATTAGCTGAGCCCACAGCAGACACACTACGACTCCAATGGCACTGCCCGAGATAGCTAATACTAAACGTACACTGTACGCTCCCTTCAACTGTAGAAGATTCCTCACATTCCATTGTTTCCTTTCCTTGGGTGAGCGCCAGGCCTGTCACTATGGGATTGGCCTTAATATCTGAAAAGTCTCCTGCTGGAATCAAGTCCCTCGTTTATAAGGCAAGCCAGTGTTAATGAAAGCAGTGTGTAAATCACGCTGGGTAGTCACAGAGTCTTGTAACAGCGTGGCGGGATTCTTTTGAGCCCTCCATGTTATTTGGGGAACTGTTTACATGTGGAAATTGCATTTGTGCAACCCAAATTAAATTAAAAACATGTTTAAAGTCTATAGGGTGTATCAGGTCTACTTACCAGGTCCTTCACCACTACCTTAGTTTCCACTCACCTCAGCCAGTCAGTTACTGAGCGAGTTGGTGATTTGGTGTTTTTGGCACTCTGGCCAAAACCAAAAATCCTCCCCTTTTAATAAAACAAGTCCTTTTGCTCCCACAACCTCTTTGACTACAAGAGTCACACCACCCCTTTGCTCTCCCTAGACTTCAGGCAATTGCACCGTCAGACTCCAAGCAACCAAGCTGAGGGGTAGGAAATTCTGGGGAACTACAGACTAGTCAGCCTCACCTCAGTCCCTGGAAAAAAATCATGGAGCAGGTCCTCAAGGAATCCATTTTGAAGCACTTGGGGGAGTGGAAGGTGATCAGGAACAGTAAACATGGATTTACCAATGGCAAGTCATGCCTGACCAACCTGATTACCTTCTATGATGAGATAACTGGCCCTGTTGATATGGGGAAAGCGGTGGATGTGATATATCTTGACTTTAGCAAAGCTTTTGATACGGTCTCCCACAGTATTCTTGCCAGCAAGTTAAAAAAGTATGGATTGGATGTATGGACTATAAGGTGGATAGAAAGCTGGCTAGATTGTCAGGCTCAATGGGTAGTGATCAACGGCTCGATGTCTATTTGGCAGCCAGTATCAAACAGACTGCCCCAGGGGTCAGTCCTGGGGCTGGTTTTGTTCAACATCTTCATTAATGATCTGGATGATGGGATGAATTGCACCTTCAGCAAATTTGCAGATGACACTAATCTGGGGGAAGTGGTAGATATGCTGGAGGGTAGGGATAGGATCCAAAATGACCTAGACAAATTGGAAGATTGGGCCAAAAGAAATCTGATGAGGTTCAACAAGGACAAGTGCAGAGTCCTGCATTTAGGATGGAAGAATCCCATGCACTGCTACAGGCTGGGGACCAACTGGCTAAGCAGCAGTTCTGCAGAAAAGGACCTGGGGATTACAGTGGACAAGAAGCTGGATATGAGTCAATGGTGTGCCCTTGTTGCCAAGAAGACCAATGGCATATTGGGCTGCATTAGTAGGAGCATTGCCAGCAGATTGAGGGAAGTGATTATTCCCCTCTGTTCGGCAGTAGTGAGGCCACACCTGGAGTATTGTGTCCAGTTTTGGGGGCCCCACTACAGAAAGGATGTAGACAAATTGGAGAGAGTCCAGCGGAGGGCAATGAAAATGATTAGGAGGCTGGGCACATGACTTACGAGGAGAGGCTGAGGGTACTGGGCTTGTTTAGTCTGCAGAAAAGAGTGAAGAGGGATTTGATAGCAGCCTTCAACTACCTGAAGGGGGGCTCCACAGAGAATGGAGTTTGGCTGTTCTCAGCAGTGGCAGATGACAGAACAAGGAGCAATGGCCTCAAGTTGCAGTGCGGGAGGTCTAGGTTGGATATTAGGAAAAACTATTTCACGAGGAGGGTGGTGAAGCACTGGAATGGGTTAGCTAGGGAAGTGGTGGAATCTGCTTCCTTAGAGGTTTTTAAGGCCTAGCTTCACAAAGCCCTGGCTGGGATGATTTAGCTGGGATTGGTCCTGCTTTGAGCAGGGAGCTGGACTAGATGATCCCCGAGGTCTCTTCCAACCCTAATCTTCTATGATTCTATGATAGTGCATTCTTTCCTTCTGTCCCAGGCCCTATGCAGAGAAACAGCAATCTGCTCCAGCCTTAGTAACCCAATGCCTACCCTGTCTGCTTTCCTAGCCCTTTCCACTAGTTCCTTTCTTAGCCACCTTTCAGCTGGGAACCCCCATCCAAGTCCTACCTATATCATACAAATCTTCCTTCTGGAGCACTCCACCAGCAGACAGTTGCTCCCTTCAGTTCTCTCTCTACCTTAAGAAAGTGACTTGGCTTTTATTCCTGCCTGCTCTCCCAGCCACCCTTGTGGCAGTCCCATAATCAGAGAGAAAGCACAGGTCACAGATGGGCATAGATCATAGGAGGGGCTTGAACCCCTCTGAAAGGCTCAGTTCACCCTGTGAGACGGGGAGCAAAACGCTTTTGACAGCTTGGACTAGAAGCAGCACTTTCCTTTACTCTGTATCTTGGTGCCAGTAGCAGAGGCTCAAATCTGTCTGGCTGTCTCCATCTTTAATAAAACTCCTATAACATAGAGCTAGGGTATATTCCAGAAGGCAGCTGTCTAGTATTCTTTTGAAAAGAACACAAAGATGATGGGCTTTAAACAGAATTACCAGTATCAAAACCAGGAGCTGAGCAAGAACAGTTTTGGGGGGCTAAATACAATCCAAAAAAGCCAGACAAGATAGCACCAAAGAATCCAGGACAAAACTAATATAAAATATTTAAATAAAACAGGGCCTGATCTTACTCCAGAGAATCCATGTGTAGAGCTCCCCTGCCTGCATGGAAGATGGCAGTGTCCAGCTTCTTCCATGGTAGCATTCCGTAACTTTCCTCAGACCCCATAGGTCTGGAGGCCTGTGAATGGGATGGAGACAATAATGCAATCTCAAAAATCATGAATCATGACCCCCCAAATCATGAGACAGTCTTAAAAATAATGAAATAAGGTGTGTGAGCTAATGTCTTTTATTGCACCAACTTCTGTTGGTGAGAGAGACAAGCTTTTGAGCTTACACAGAACTCTTAGCTTGTCTCTCCCACCAACAGAAGCTGGTCCAATAGAAGGATTTTTCCTCACCCACCTTGTCTCTCTAATATCCTGTGACCAACATGGCTATAACAACACTGCATGTATTACAAATAATGAGTTATTTAAAATACACTTGGGGTTCTTTTGATTTGCCTGCTGGGTTGGGTCATATTTTTAAGCTCATCCCTGCACCCATGATGCCTAGAAACTTTGATTTTTAAAGAAAAGGAAGCTGACATTCTCATGACTCCAGGAACTGGAGCTTTAAGAAATACAAGAAATATCACAAGACTTATGAGAAAATAGCAAGAGTTGGCAACAGAGCTGTGTGGTGGGGCTCCCTCACCCTTGAAGCTCCCCCTTACATCTGCGTAGGATGTTGCTGCTACATTCATATTCAGTGCCTTCTTCTGGCTGCCTGCCTCTGACTCCAGATCTTCAGCCCTTTGGCCAAGCCACCACGTTCAAACTCCTTCCAGGGTATCACAAACAAGTCCAAATGAATCTGGATACTTCGCTTGCCCCCTTGGGCTACAGAAGTCCTCTTCTTGTATGTACACCAATCCTATCTTGAAGTTTCCCTTGCAGGAGTCTACACTGCCCCTGTAGCATGCTGCCCCTGTTAGCTCTGTCTGCTACCCTAACCCTAGGCTTCAAACAGCCAGAGACACCTACCACTGCTACAGTCTCTCCCTCAGCTGAACTCTGTCAGTCTACTTATTATGGCTTAGATCCACCCCCTTTGGCCAGGAACCAATTAGACCCTCGCCTCCCCAGGTGCAAAGCATGACTAATTGAGTGCATTCGCTAGCCATGGAGGTGATGGGGGTCAAGCCCTTGACAAGCTGCTTGAAAAATGGAATTTCCATTCCATGAGAAATGCCAACATTTCAAAATCTGTTTTTGTTCCAAACTGAAACAAAAAGTCAACATTTCCAGCAGACCAAAGATTCCAAAGAATTTCAATTTGGGACATTCAAACAGTTTTGATAATGTCTAAATGTCTCCTTTTGACAATGTCAAAACCTTTTATTTTGATAATGTCAACTATCCTATTAAATATAATATGTAAAAATAATGTTATAAAATATATAATATTCAAGTCACAATGAATCAAACTAATACAATCTAAATGAAATGATTCAACAGTATTAGAAAAAACAAGAAAGCTGAAATGATTCATTTTTGCATGACACTTTCTATGGAAGAATGTCATCCAAATCGATACGTTCCTGTGAAATTTTCTGGTTTTGATAAAATCACATATTCCAGTAGAAAACTTTCTGTCAAGTCCTTTTTGATCAACACTAGTTGGCAGCATTGCAGAGTGGCCAGGCCAGAAGTGAGTGCTGGCAGTGGGGCCTGGAATAGATGCTCGTCATCCCCCATTAGCCCTGAGGAGATTCTCTGGAAAGGAAGCCCTGGTAAGAAAGAACAGTTGCAGCCACATTGCCAGGGAACAGGGCTGTACTGAAGATCCTGAGCTGGAGCAGAACCACAGGCCTTCCATGCTGATTGCAGATGTCCCTGGCCTTTCACTGACTCCTAGGACCTGCAAGGTTTGAGGGCAAGTTCCTCTCCCCAGCCTGTTCCACAGACAGGAGAGGGGCAAGATCTTCCCATGCTGGAACAACTGGGAAAGAAACTCTGCCAGGAACATCTGCCCCTGTGGCTCCTCTGATGGAAAAAGATGATCAGGCCCTCAGAGTGGAGGCCATTTTATGTGCAACATATCTGCACATCGGGGCCAAATTCTGATCAGTTAAACATTTGCAACCCCATGAGACTGCAGCGCAGTGTCATTGGACCAACGTTGCTCTGGCGCTCGGTGCAGGTGAAGATACCTTTCTCTGCCTGCACAGGTTTTTAACACAGCATAGCTTCTTCCTTGGCATTGCATGCAGGAGAGACAAAACTTGGTCCTAGAAGTCTGCCTTATTGCTCTTAGTAATAGGAGCGGGCAGCAAAAGAGCCACAGCGTAACTACTGCCCCCGCACCATTTCTTGCTACAACACAACAGTGACAGAAGAGAAGAAGCAGTGACATTTCCAGTATTTGTTATTATGGTAATAAAGCCATCACCTATGGATAGCAAACTTTAAAGGGGACCCCCTACTCAAGAGTTGAGTGCATTGGGCAGCTGCCCTGTTACAAACAAAACCTCTGTGTGTATGTCTCTGCTTTCGCACATATACGCTCTCTCCTTGATGTTAATGTCATGTTTGCTCAGCTTACTGGAAAAAATATTCTTTTCCAGTCACATTTACTCACTGTGAGCAGAGTTGGAGAAGGTCAGGATGTATTTCCTCTGCTTTCGATGCTACCATCGAGGCAGAGATGGGGCTATCACAGTAGATCATAAACTAACCAGACATCCCAATTCGTCTGGGACTCTGCTGGTTTCATTCCTTTTGTTCTGGTGTCCAACTGACATTTGTCTGAATATTCATTTATTTGGGCCACAAACAGCAAAGTTTAATTAGAATTGTTTGCTTCCTTCCCAACTTCTGCTGCTCATTTCAAGAACATTAGCAGCGAATTATTCTCTGAGGAACCCAGGTTGTAGGTTGTTCCAGCACAGCCAAAGATTTTGTTTGGCATGAAACTGAAAAGATTGCAGTGTGGGGCCCAGCTACAGCTCGATATGGCCAAGAATTGTATTGTTCTTCAGTGCAGCTGAAGATTGCCTTCTGTGTCTGAACAGGTTTATAAATCAAATACTTTTTTATTCGTGTTTACTCTCACTGTAGCTTACTCGGTATTGAAAATCCTATTCTGCTCAAAAACCACAGAACTAAAAAAACCCCGCTGTGTGCTGTAATTTAAGAAGCAATGTTTATTAATGTTTATCTTTCCAATGAATTATTTTAAGAAAAAGCAGATTGAGTTCTATTTCCCGTAGACTCCTGCACCCACATGGACTCGCAGTGAAGTCACGATGGCTCTGCCTGAATCCAGGAGCATCCATCCAAGCTGTTCTCTCTGATCCTGCAAACACACCCAGGACCGCCAACATGTAAGATTAGTCAGATGAGTGAGCACGAGCAGAATGGGGCAGCCTTACTCCAGCATGACTATTATATCTGGTGTAGTGACGTTGTAAATGGTTTTAGGGTAGCACTAAAAATAGATGGTTTAAAACAGTGGTTCTTAACCTTTACTGCAGCCTGCACCCCTTTGGTACTCAAAATATGTTCTCGCACCTCTTATCAAAAATCAAAATATGGTCTCGCACCCCTTATCAAAAATCATTGAAGTAGGTCAGTTCTTTAAACCTGGATATATTTTTGTTTGTATATTACAGTAGTCATTAAAAATGTCTAATGTTAATAAATACACAGGTTTGATGAAACAAAGTAGTTGTACGTAAGTGCCTGTGCTTAATTTGTGTTTTCGATGAGGTACCTTCGAAAAACATCTGGCATGTCTCGCACCCCCAGAAAGGGCATCTCGCACCCCTGGTTAAGAAACCCAGGTGAACCCCAGGTTAAGAACCACTGGTTTAAAACGTATTATTGTAAAATAGAGAACATTGGACTTTTCCCATGAAAAAGAACTTAATTAAACATGGTCCATTAAAAGATATTATCTCACCCATCTTGTCTCTTTAATTAAAATATTGATATTCCATTACATTCTTCTTTTTTACTAAATTATGGTTTTGCCCTTTTTGCCATGACCAACCATACCAATAAATAAGAGTCATTAACATGTGTCATGGTGACAGGAGACAGCCTTGTTAAAGGCTCACTAAATGGCTCTCAGTCCTGAATTACAGCTGGGTCTGTCCACTAAAAGCTGCCACAGCAAAGGGCTTGTGTGTTCCTTTTCATCTATGGGCCTTATCTCGCAGTCCTTAGTGAGACAAAACTCACACTGTACTTAGTGGAAGTTTCACCCACATAAGAACTGAGGACTGGTTTGGCCTTATGTTTGTTTGAGGTTTAGCTCAGTAGGTGCCATTTATTCGAGGCTGAAAGGTGGCAGGTGGTTTCAGCCCAGAAGCACATTTTTGCAAGAATTCCAATTAAGTGTTTATAAAGTGGAGTTACATAAAAACAATGAAGTGGGCTAGTTTTCTGTGTTTCTTTCTGTGCCGACAACGCAGCCTGGATTTTAATTGTTGCTTTAAAACATAAAAATAGATGTAAGTCATACAATGAAATTGGGGGAAAAATCTCTTGTGCATGTATGTACAATAATTTAATAAAATTGGTTATGTTATTAAGATTGCAGAACTCATTTATACTCTTTTATAGAAGTTGGGAGAGGATGACAGGGGATGGATCACTTGATGATTGACTGTTCTGTTCATTCCCGCTGAAGCAACTGGCACTGGCCACTGTCAGAAGACAAAAAGAAAAGGAGGACTTGTGGCACCTTAGAGACTAACAAATTTATTTGAGCATAAGCTTTCCTGAGCTACAGCTCACTTCATCGGATGCATTCAGTGGAAAATACAGTGGGGAGATTTATAGATGTAAGCAGAGTCAGGATGAACTCCACCCTGACACCTGGTGGTGAGGTGTGGCAAGTTGTGGAAAAGAACTTCAGGGGCCGATCTCATTTGCATAGGCACACCCACCCTGCTTAGAATGAGGCCATAGCTGCCCAAATGGTCACTTTGGCTGCTGTGGGATCCCCCGTGTCTCTGTTATTGGGGCAGGAAGAATAAATTGTTATTACCCTGATTATGGGAACTGTGCTTGGAACTGTACTTGGCCATTTGTTATGATGGAGGGACTCACCATCAACTAAGTAGCACTTGCTAGGCAAGGGTCATGGGTTCCAAAACTCTGTGAATTGAGAGAAACTGGGGATAAGTATTAACATTTGGTGGTATGGGCCCCTTGGTGAGGGCCTTACAGGCTAATTGTACTTCCTCCTCTCTCCACTGTAGAACATCAGAGCTAATTTTGATTCCATTAGGAGTCTAGTTACAGGCAGCTGAGCTCACTTTGGGCTAATAATGCACTAACACTGAGGCTCCCCTACTACAAGCTGAATTCACCAAAGAGCTGAACTGACTAAGAGCTGAAATCACTGAGTGTTGTGTTAAGTAGTGGGGGAGCCTGAAGATACATTGTGGAGCAGTTCGTGGGATGGCGGGAGCTGCTTGTGGGATGCAGAGCAGTGCGTGGACTGGCTGGTGGAGCTGTTCGTGGGACGCGGAGTGGAGCAGTGCGTGGACCGGCTTGTGGAGCCGTTCATGGGGTGGCGGGAGCTGCTTGTGGGATGCGGAGCTGGTGGAGCAGAGCGGAGCCCTATGGAGCTGCGGGGCAGTCAGCTTCAGATCATGTAAGGTACCCCTTACCTCTCTTCCTTCCGCCCCCCCGATCTCCACCCAGGTTGGGAGGTAAAGCTCTGCAGATAAACTTTCGAACTCTGGGGCTACCCTGACCAGGGACAGAGACTTTTGGGTCATTGGACTTTTGGGACTTTGGGTGATTTCAGGTTGCTGGACTCAAGAACCAAAGGGAAAGGACACGACCCAATTTGCTTGGGGTGGGTTTTTGCTCATGGGTTGTGTTGTGAATCCTGTTGGTGGTGTTTCCCCAACATAATGCCACATTGTTTCTCTCTGTAATTAAAAGGCTTTTTGCCACACTCAGACTCTGTGCTTGCAAGGGGGGAAGAAATTGCCTCCTTGAGGCGCCCAGCGGGGGTGGTATATATTTGTCCCAGGTCACTGGGTGGGGGCTTGAGCCAGTTTTGCATTGTGTTATTGGAATGGATCCCCTAGATATTGAACCCGGCCCTTGTTGCTGCCAACTCTGATGGGCAGAAGGGTTACATATACATAGAGAACATGAAACAATGGGTGTTACCATACACACTGTAACAAGGAGTGATCAGGTAAGGTGAGCTATTACCAGCAGGAGAGTGGGGCGGGGGGAGACCTTTTGTAGTGATAATCAAGGTGGGCCATTTCCAGCAGTTGACAAGAACATCTGAGGAACAGCGGGGGGGGGGGAGAAGAGGAGGGAATAAATATGGGGAAATAGTTTTACTTTGTGTAATGACCCATCCACTCCCAGTCTTTATTCAAGCCTAAGTATGAAAGCTTATGCTCAAATAAATTTGTTAGTCTCTAAGGTGCCACAAGTCCTCCTTTTCTTTTTGCGGATACAGACTAACATGGCTGCTATTCTGAAACCTGTCAGAAGACAGATTACTGGGCTAGCTGGACCATTGGTCTGACCCAGTATGGCCATTTTTGTGTTCTTATGGAATGACACATGCTGCATCACCGAGGTACAGTGTTAGAGAGCCATTTAAAAGGATATTGTCAGATCAGCTGAGGCCCTAAATTCAGTTTTTCAAAAACAATGTCCCACAGAACTTAACCAATGGAAAGGTTTCTGTGATTTTTAAAGAATTCCCAATTAAAAATGCTTTGGTTTGGATTTAAACATTCTCCTGCAGAATTTACAACTGCCCTGTACTAGTGTATGAAAACGAGACTCCTCTATATGGGTGCTCAGCTAAGTCCCATTTTCAAAAGTGACTTAGGCCCAGCTCCTCAAAGGTATTTAGGCATCTAATTCCCATGGAGAGTTAGCCATCTAAGTCACTTAGACCTTGTAACATTGAGCAGAACAACACCTAAATACCTTTAAAAATCTGGGCCTGAGAGATTTCCTGCATTGCACATTAAGCGACCTGACTAACATCAGTTTCTAAGGCCATGTCTACAAAAGGGAAAAAGATATATTCTTAACATGTTCACAAATGCATGTTAACTAGCATGTGTGAAAAATCCTAGTGTGAATGAGGCAAGTTGTAGGTTAAACACATGTGAGCAGATGGAGAGGAGCCACAGACTCTCCCCTAGAGATCACTTCAACCTGCTAATGTGCCAATGGAAGCTTTACTATTGACTAAAGTGGGGAAAGGGTTAGGCCCTATGGACCTAATTCTGATACCACCTGCACTAGCTTTATATCACAGTAATTTAACTCCATTAGCTTGATTATCAGTTGCCCTGCACTTGCCGTAGATATGTACACCAGTGCAACGGGCGTGCAAAGTAAAATGCTGCCATGATGATTTGATGCACACAAGTGTAAGTGACAACACAAGATGTGGGAACTGGGCCCATTGACTTCAGTTACACTGACAAAAGTGACATCAGAATCATGTCGAGTGATCATGATTTAAACCACAGAGACCCAGAACCCCATGGGTGTAGAACAGATGGCCTCTTAAAGTCAATGGAGCTCCACCAATCTACACCAGCTGAGAATCTGGCCGAGAGAGGTTTCAACTTTTGTGCTGTGATAAAGCCAAGTGCCTTTTATTTTGTTTATTTGTTTGAAACAGAGTTTTATGTGCTACATGTAAAGGAGTTTTTTTCCAGGATAAACTATGATATCCATTTCCTTTTTCAAATTTTTCTCTGTGTTCTTTTACCAAGGAACGGCGCCATACAGCCTGCATGAGGAGATTTGGCCTGCATGCCAAAACTGCAGTTACAGCTAAATGAAAAAAAAATAAGAAAGAAATATACTTTATTCATTTCAGCTGTTATGTCTTAATGCAAAGAAATCACTTTGCACAGATCTGTAACTGACACCAATTTCTAATCTCCTACACTATTAACTTTTAAATTTCTATTATGGAGCATATTGGCAGCACACCAGAATCTAACATTGTTTCATTGACTTAACCTGGGTTTGTGCTTTATTTTTCTTTTCTGAAATACTAAAAATTTATAGTTAAACTACTTTGGTAATTGCTGATAACATTTCTGTTAGCTGGCCTTTCTTTTTCAGATACAATAGGCACATTCCTGAAACATGACATATTTTTGCCTTTGGGACAAAAAAAGTAAGAACTTTTTTTCAAATGACACAATGTATTGTTACAGAATTACAGACAGGATTGCTACAGGATTATTCTGTATCAGTAACCTGATTTGAGAGCCCTAGGAACTGAAATTAAATACTAGATGACTGCAGGGAATGGCATCGGTAAGAGTAATACTTATGTGAAAACTTCATAATTTTCTCTCATTTGGATCTCAACAGAGTTTTTGATAACTCAAAGAACCACCGACACATAGTAGAGAACTTTTTAAAACTACGTTTGTCCCCAGCCCATTCTACCCCCATGGCATCTTTTTAAAATAAAACCAGAGATCCAGCTACCCAGAGATAAATATGAGTGAAACAACATTGATAGAAACACTTTTTTAAATTGCTGACAGGTTTTGATGGATGTTCTTGTATTCATTTAAGGAGATCTGTATAGATCTTATAGCATAGCCTCCTCCTGCTTGACTTATTTAGTGATGACATAAACCACTGTTTATGACAATTTACCATCACCATGGCATGCTTTGTTGATCAGGCAGAATAGAAGAAATTACTCATCACATTTATTATCATGGCATCACGGAATGCCTCTGGCAGGCAGAGGAAGCCAATTAAAATATCTACATAAAGACATTGGCAGTAATGCAAGGAACAAAAATACAATGCTTACCACAGTGTCATGAGATTTGGATGTTTTGTCCTATTGTAGTTTTTAGTTTGAGTGCAGCAGTTGTTTACATTTAAGTTTTTCTAATTCAATTTTTCACACGATGCAACATTTTCAGATCATCTCGGTTAAAGATATTTTTAAATACCCAAAAACCTGTTGGCCCACAGAGTATGAGGTGAAGAATGAATACCAAGAGGGTATTGTTTTCTCTCACTACAGTATATGAACCTATGGGAATAAGAGTCTTTTGTAATTAAAAAAAGAGATGTATAAAATTGACTCCTTCCATATGTAAACCAATAGCTAACTTCTATATTTTTTAAATATGTCAGCATGCATTTAGTGCTTATGAAAGGTGCTATCCTGACAGACGTAGGCCCAGATTTTTAAAGGTGTTCAGGTATTGCAACGCATACCTGGCTTAGGAGCCTAAGTCTCATTTACTCTCATTGAGCCTATGGGCTTGACTATATGGTGGGGCAAAGCATGCCAAATGGTGCCATTTTTAAAGCGCTCTAATGTGCTCCTCTCTAACTGCCCCATGTAGACCCTGCTAGCGTGCTGGAAAGGTACCTAGTTCACATTAACATAGTCCAAATTACTAAGCACCAGCAAACAGACAGCACCATGCATTAAGTACTGAACAAAAACCTACTCACTAACATTCAACTGCAGCAGGGTTTGTAGCAAAGATTTAGGGCTGGTTTATGGCTCGTCCCACGTTTCTATACCTGTGAATACAAAGACATATGGTATATTCTCTTTTTATGTCATACTCCTGCTAATGCGAATGCAAATTCATGGCACACATACAGAATGAAATTCAACCTTGTGCAGAAGATCAGCCCAAGGCAGGTGAATCACATATGTACCACATAAGCCCTCAAAACAGGATTTAAGTGGCGTGCCAAAGAACAGTAGCCAATGAAGTCAGTTGACACTGAACAGTGTCATATGAAAGGAATATGGGGCTGAGTCCCCCTAATCATATGCCTGGGAGTAGGAAATAAAGTTTTATTTTCTTGCCAGCACTCCTGTGTATCAGACCCTTCAAAGACAAGTACACTCAAAGTGGCTTTGCAAGTGTATAAAAGCCTTTGCATTCTCTTTTATGGACTACAGCATGGAACGTTTTACACAGTCAGGGCCAAATCCTTGCACATGCAGCAAATCCTGGGACGAATTTTTGCACCAAGGGTGTTGGTGTCACAGCCACTGTTAAAAGAAGCCGCGGAAAGGCCTGCCATCCCATGCAATGCAGGGTTTTGGCCATGTGGGCGTGTAGTTTGCACAGACTCGCTGGCCACACTCCTAGACCCCACACAGTCGCTTCCTCTGTAATGAGCCAAGGATCGCAGCCATGGAGTCCCCCTATGCAGGCTCCTCATATCACTCTGCCATAGAATTGGGGCATTTCTTCTGAATTTTGGCTCTTGCAGGCCTGTGTGAGGCCTCCAGGATTTTGCACTGTTATGTTGTGTATTTCTGTGTCTTCTCTGAGTTAGGATATTTATTACAGCTAAATGATACAAGTCCAAACTCTGGGCCTGACCCTGCTCTGCTTCCTCAGAGAGTGAATGGGACTTCTGCTTGAAAAATGAGTGAGACCTCTTTCTTTGTCTTTGGTATCTGTGATTCTGATAGTGGCAATCCCCAGGAAGAACACAGACGTGCAAAACTTAACAAACAAAAAGTGTTTGGGGCAGTTCACATACTGGGGTGAGGATCAGGCCAATTCTTATTTTTATCCAGCTCAGTTCATCCAGCCCTAATATTTAAAAGAATACATACATACACAAGCTGCCATCACAAGAAATGCAGGATACATGCTGCACGTCTAAAAATCACAATGTGCCTAGAGTTTGTGTGGCACAGACCTACATCAGTTCTTCAATAAGTAATTTTTCCCTTTAATGGCATCAGGAGTACTCTATAGTCTGGAAGCTTTCATAAAGAATGAGCTCTTAGTAAATGAGAGGTCTTATTCATTGTGAATCAATACCCTGGCTTGCCATGTGTTGTTGTAATAGTCATAATGCCTCCCATGCTCTGTTTTGGTTTTGGACTATATAGAGTACAGTAAGTCCTCATTATTGGTCACAACGGTAAAGCAGGCTGTATAATGTGCTTTTATTGCTTCAGGGCGTATCTGAGATATTTACATCGAATACATGACAAATCAGATTAATGTTCTGTTCCTTATTTGCAAGGATTTTTATTAGAAAGAAGTTTTATCTGACGTTAATAAATAAAATAATATTGCTTATATCCAGATAGCAGTTCTGTCTTGATTATTTTAATAGACAAGTATCCCACCTCAAATGTGGAAACACAGTGGGTAATATTTATATGAAATCTCCAAGAACCATGGTATTTTGTTCATGTGGAATATCATGGCATTTTGCCTGGATCAAGTAACCAGCAGATTAGCACATTAACACTTTTAAGAAATGTGCATGTAATCCACTCTGAATGTGGTCTTTGACTCCTGGTAGGAATACCTAATGATTTTCAAATTGACACACTACTTTATAAAGTAATTCAAATAGGCAGTTGCTAAGAAGTTTCAGTATGCATGGAACGAGTGTAGATATTTTGTTATCGATACAAGAGATATAAGGCTTTTTTTAAGCTATGTAAGGACTTTCAGGAGCTATAAATGTAAAGGAGAAACTTGGCTTCCATTCTTTTGAAAAGTTTCTAGCTTTATTCTTGTAAACTAATTTAATGTAAGCTGATTACTCTGACTGAAAGCTGGTCTCTTGCTAAAGACCAAAGGTTATTAACAGTCCCTCTAAAGTAACTGAGAGCTGGCCAATGAAGTCTGCGCAAACCATCATCTTCACTTTTTGGACGGTCCCATTTCAATTCGCAGCTTTGGGGTAATCCAGCTCAGGCAGCAGCCAAGAGCGCTAGGGCTGCTGCAAGCTTCTTCTTAAGCAAACACCTACAGCTAAGATGTCAGAAGAGGCAGTTTGGATCTCAGCCCTGGGTCACTAGACCAGAGACTCCTGCATTCCAATCCCAACTCTGACACAGACTCTGTTTGTGGCCTTGGTCAAGTCACTAGGGTATGTCTACACAACTTGTGGGAGTGAGCAACAAACTGGGGCTAGCAGAGTTCATCCTAGCACTCTAAAAATAGATGTAGAGACAGCGCTTTGAAGTTGCGGTGTGGACTAGAGCTCAGGCTTTGGAGCCCAGAGCCCAAGATCCAGCCCTAGTCATAACATCACAGTGCTGTCTACACAGCTATGTTTAGACAGCAAACACTAGTGCAAGTCCTACTAACCCAAGTCTATCATCCCAGCTGGGAGGCTCACTCCTGCAGGCTGTACAGACATACCCTTACCTTTCTTCCTTTGCACCCCCATTTTACAGACCGGTAAACCAATACTTCCTTCCCTCCTGGGTGCTGGTCCTGGTAGCAGCCATGTGTTTGTGATGAGAAATCATGTTTGTAACGCACTATGTGTGCTGAATGGTACCAGAATGTACACACAAAACCGCCTATGGCGCTGGGCCCAGGAGATCTCCAATTTACTCAGACCGTTGTTCATGGGGGGGGGGGGAATGTTGCTACTGTGCCTAGATCACAACACAGACAACTAAGCTGAACTTTTGCAGCAGGAAACTGAGGGGGACCCTTATAATTCCCCCAGAATGCTCTGTCAAAAATAAATCAACAGAGACGGGGCTGTAGGCCAAAGAATCCTATCACAAGCACTCCAAAAAATCATCAAGGCTACTCCATACATAGTGGTGTGATCACGGGCAACAGGAGTGTGTTATGTTTGGGAAGAAGACAATGACAAGTTGTCTTGCTGGCTTACCAAAATACTAGAACTGGTGCCACTTTCTGTTTAATCAGTTCATCACACTTATCCTCTCTTTCCTGTAAGAGTTCTTTTATTAACCTAATACACTTAATAAGTCTTTCTATTTTTCTTAAGGCCAGACTCAGATGCCCTTACGTTTGCTGACTAACACCTTACTCTAGGATTACTGCCACTGAAATCAATGTGATTGTGTTCATAGATTAAGTCAGGATATTAGAATCCAGCCTTTAATTCTTATGGGCTTGATTCTCCTCTCATTTACATCAGTGCAAATTGGAAATAAGTTTGAAGTTTCTACCTTTTGCCATTTGTAAGTTATGTGAACGCAAAATGACATCACAATAGGAGGGGAAATATGCCTGCCCTTTGAAGTTTAAAATAATAATAACCACCACCCCCTCCCTTGGACTGAGAAAGACCAAACAAAGACATTTTCAGCCCCCAAAGAATTAAAAAATGATTCTGAGCAACTGAAAGAGCTGAGGAAAGGAGGGGGGATCTTGAAGGCTTTGAATAAAACTGTATCTAAAATCTAGGCCAAAAAAATATCTCCTTCCTTTTCCCCTCACTTGCCAGTTTGGACTCAAATGCTTTTTTCTGAGGATTGGGGATGTATATGCAAAATCTGGATTAATATGGAAACCTCATTAAAACCTTAACCAGTGAGAACCTACTTTGAGTGCTATAATTAATCTATTCATGTACAAAGCTACTCAGATGTCAAATGAAAATCAACTGTTATGAACAAAGCCCATACCATGCACATTGTGTTAACACAGAATTGAAACACTTGTGAATAGAATACCCACATGCTACAGACAGCCTGGAATAAAACCAGGAAGCAGGAAATGGGTAAGACTGGGAAGACTATAAAGAAAAATATCCAACTACAGAGCATCCTACAAACCCACACAAAAGCCCGGATTTGGGGAACCTCATTTGGGTGCACAGCTGTTGTAGGTGCACATGCAAATGACCACTTAGCCATGCAACTGGCCATTTTGAAATGTGCTTACTGCATTGTGGCAATTACTTCGCCTGTAAGTGCTTTAGGCCAGGGACCAGCTTTTGGGCCTGTGTTTGTACAGCATCTAGCACACTGGAATCTTGATCCATGACAATAATGCAAATAATATCTTATGTGTACCTTGTTCTAGACGTTTGAACCCAAGAACCTAGGATCAGATCAGGACTTGTCTACACATAATTTTTATACCAATATGGTAAACTTGGGTGCAGCCTCTAATGTAGATGCAGTTATATCAATATAAAGGTGTTTCTATCAGTATAGTTTGCTTAGGTAAATTTACTGAAGTATTTATGCTGATATAATCATATTTTGATAAGTATAACTGCATCCACACTCGCAATTTTTCTATCAATTTAGCTAAAAATTGGTGCAAAAACCAAGTGCAGGCCAACCCCCAGAAAAAGGTGACAATGGACATGGAGATCAGGGACACTTTTTTCATTGCAGGAAAGAGTTCACAGACTTTAAAGCCAAAAAGGACAGCTATGATCACCTAGTTTGATCTCCCAATAATTCCTGCAGCCATAAACATTTTTAGAGCAAAGTAGATGGAGATGGGTAGACAGGAGGAGAAGAACTAGAAAGAATAACTTTCAAATAAGGGTCTCTTTCATCACTATAGTATCTGAGTGCCTTAAAATCATGAATGGATTAAGTAAGTACTATCTCCGTTTCATCAATGGGGAACAGAGACACAGTGCAGATTAAGTGACTTGCCCAAGGTCAAACAGGAAGTCTGTGGTTGAGCCAGGAATTGAACTCAGGTCTGCTGTGTTCCACTCAGTTGCCCTATCAAATAGATCAACCTTCCTACCACTAGTTCTCTTATCATTGAGCAGCTGACTTTAGTGGCAGTCTAGAGGGAGAAGGTCTGGGCCAGGTAAACACCTAAGAAGGGCCTATATGAGGTAGAAATGGGGAGTGATGCAAGAAGGAATTTATTTATTTGAA
The DNA here is from genome assembly GCF_965140285.1 of Lepidochelys kempii. Taxonomy (NCBI): domain Eukaryota; kingdom Metazoa; phylum Chordata; order Testudines; family Cheloniidae; genus Lepidochelys; species Lepidochelys kempii. The sequence goes on from NC_136382.1 coordinate 67,056,353, forward strand.
CTTTGGAATGCTTAACCTCATTAAATTTCTGGACAGTCTGTAGTTTGCTCATCACTTTAAAGTACAGTTTCACTCTGAAACATGACTGAAAACAAGGCACCTTCTCCCTGTATGAAGCCTGAGCCTGGAAAAGACTAGCTCCTTCTCCCTTGGGGTCGCTTGCATACATAGGACTGAAGGTTACTCAACCTACCTGTATGTCCAAGAAGTGGCTGATTAAAGCTGTTCCTCAGATCTTGTATGATGTACAGTCTATTTGTACAACATGTGTAGACTATCTCAAGGAATAGGAAGAGCCAGAATTTCCCTGGACTTCGGGTACTGTAACAAAGAAAGGCAGCATGAAAACACTTACCTCTTCCAGACACCTCCCTATCCGCCCTTGTGCACTCCCCCATCCAGGGGCCATTTGACTCCCAGACTCATCCCTATTGTAAATTGGAGCAGCTTTAGAGGTTTCTCTGATGCCATGGGCTGCTCTGGCTGTTCTGGTAGTCAGGGATCGCTGGGCCATAAATACCTCCAAGCTACACCCTCTTTTCTCTGACCAGTGGCTGGGAGGGTTTGAAACAAGCAGCCACTATGGTGGTTCTATGCTACTCAGAAATTTTTCTTTACTGGGGAATCCTCAAGTGCCTGGCTAAACTAGCATTAGGACTGCTTTGCATAGCTGGTGTGGCACACAGCAGAGTTAATGGACCTGAGGATCTTGCCCAAATCAATAGACTCATTATCACTTCAGCAGAATATATTGTTGTGTTTTTAAATGGCAGAAACCTTATAAAAAATAGCCAGGGTGTATGCCCTTTCCCTACCTTTCATATTAAAATAACAAGGCTTTTTATATTTTTTTCAATAGCAGAGAAAAGCACAAAGTAATTTATGTAGGCACAGTATTAATTAAAATAAACAGTTACTTTTTCAATGAAAATGTTTTTTAAAAGGGTAAAAAAGAGATTGCATCAAAAAGTCTTTTTTTGGTTAGTCTACTAGGCTGTCTTATTTAAATCACTTTGATGGAAGAAATTGGTCTGACAACCTGTACAGTCAAATGGATAGATGCAGATTAAAACCCTGATGCAGCAAAGCATTTACGCATGTGTTTAACTTCATACACATAAGTTATCCCATTGAATTCAAGGCCTTAAATGGTGGGTTATACAGCAAATGTTTGCAAAATTGTCTGTATTTATAATGGAAATGGAAAATTGGTCCTTTGTTAACTATAGCCTTGAAACTGTGGCATTATAAAAGTGCCTGTACCAATGCAGGCTGTTCTGAGATGTAATCAATAAGCATGTGCGCAAAATTCTGAAATTCTAGCTTTCACAACATGGTAAATGCATGAAACAATGGGAAATCTGCTTTCAAATCAAGCCTGAGTTAGACTGTGTTTACAGCTGTTACTGTAAACAAGGAAATCTAACTACAGCATGCACAGCATGACTGCAACATCATGTTTTTGTTACACTGCTAAACTATGCATAATAATCAGCAGATAATTTGGTATTCAAATACAAGCTGGATTCAGTTATAGATCTCTGAAGATGTATATTGCATTAGGTTTTCTTAACTCTATCATATAGCTAATATTTAACTAGGTATGGCAAATTTTATTATGGTTATTACTATTAACAAACCTCTGACTTAGATGGCTGCAATTAAGCAGTTAGGTACTGTGATCAGGAGTCAAACTGGAAAGATATCTCAGCTCAATGAGTGAACTAAGTTTGGATGGCAGAAAGCTAGCTAGGGAAGTATGGGGTTATAAATGTGCATAAGTAATCAAAACCTAGTTTGCTTGATGTGTGCCACACAATGTCTAATCGTTTCCACAATTTAAAATAAGAGGGGGGGAAACACCCACCCATGGCCGCACTACTAGGACAAGAGGGATTTGCTTGAAATAGTTCAAGTTGTGTTTAGATAGTGAAAGAACCTTTAGGCTTCCAGAATATCTAATTTCTCCAAAGATTCTATGCAAGTATTGTAAGAAAAAATCTTACAAAACAGCAAAACAAAACAGCAAATCAAAACAACCCATAAAATGAGATGGGAAAAACAGGAAGATGGTGGGGATCTTTTAGAAATAATTTCTCTTACTCGCATGACCCAGTTTTGATCTGATGCCATTTAAGAGCCTTTGTTTGAATGTAATAGTTTGGCAGGAGGATGAAGCCATGGAATAGTGTTGAAATAATGCAAAAGAGCTGGATGAAGTACCTCCAAAGACCCCAGAAAAACACATCCTATGCAGTAATGTAATCTTGTTTTATGCATTCCTATCTTTTTGTTTTGTTTTGTTTGATTCTTTTTTATTTCTGGTCGAGGTAGAGGTTATGAAGTACATTTTCAAATGACTGTCTACAGATCCTATAAGCACTTCTGCTTAGTGACTCAGGCCCCAATCCTGCAAAGTCATATGCGCATGCACAACTTTACCTGTGTGAGACATCCCTGGAACTGCAGCAGATCAAACATGTACGTGTCTTTGCAAGATAGAGGCCCTATTGCGTCTCCATGATTTCCAAGACAATTTTTCACAAAATGTATAATAAAAAAATTTTTTTCTGTCAACTCATAAGATCGCAAAGGCAAGCTGGGTTCATTCTGGTTCTGCTGTACAAACTGCACTCTGGGTTAAGGAAAGAAGTGGTGACTGGTCTGGCCTGCAGATGGATCTGCCCCCACAACACCAGCCAGGAATGTCAAGGCTGGAAGGAGGGACTTCCGGATGAAAAGAATGATCAGGAGGGGAACAGGGAGAAAGCTGACTTCAGAGATCTGCCTACCCTAGGAGAGGGAGGATCTGCCTGTAGTAACCCTGGAAGGAATTGGCTCTAGACCTACAGCCTTCCTGGAGGAAAGAGAAGGGGCAATTGAGGAGATGGGAAGCAGACAGTTCATCCATGGGTATGTGGGAAGATTGGGTCAGGTTCTTCTGAAGTTAGTGAATGTCTGGAAGCCGACTGAATGTTGGTTTTTCCTTTCTCTGACTGGAGTTTACAAACTGATTGCAAGTGAACAGGGAGACAGGAGACTCGCAGAATGAAAGAGGAGACCTGGCAGTAGGCAAATGGAGATATGGGGTTGTTGGTCCCTCTACAGATGATGCCTTCATATGGCAAGATTTTGAGGTCTTAGCCTTTTGTAGGCTGCTCAGAGTTGTATCTGCTTGCTTTAGTGACACTTTTCCTGCTGCTTATGCCTCTATGTTGCCACCTAGTACAGTTTGAAACCTCTTTTCTTCTATCCCCATTTCAAAGAATGAAGACTGATCCAGTTCAAACCATATGCAGTGTTGTTGTCCCAGGATATTACAGAGGTAAGGAGGATGAGATAATATCCTTTATGGGACCAACTTCTGTTGGTGAGAGAGACAAGCTTTCAAGCAACACAGAGCTTGGGGAAACTCACTCAGTGTGCAAAAATGAACACTCTCTTCCTTGCACACAGTTTAACAGTGCTGAGTCCCATGAATGAATGGTTAAAAGGTAACCTGGTTGACAAGGGATTCACAAAGAGCTTACCATCATCTTGTGCAAACTATTTGTGCATGTCTTAGCTCTAGATCCATTTGCTTCAATTTTCAGAGCACAATTAAAAACAACGTATAACAGATGGCGACACTAAGACGAGGTCGGGTAAATGACTTGCCTGGGGGCCACTGGAGTCTAGTGGAATGGGAGACAGGAGTCCTGGGTATTAATTAGTTAATATTTGTACAGTGCTAGAAAAATATATAGCAGTACATGAGTATTATTATAACATGCTCCCTGCAGTTTGAAGAAGCAGAGGGCAACAGTGCACAGGGGAGAACAAACATCCCACCCTGAATCTTAGAACTGCTGCCTTCCACAGAGTCCAGAGAGTGGTAGAAGATTCTCAGGGAATATACGTTGAGAAGAAGGGGAAAGATTGCAGTATGGGGTCAGATCAGAAGGACAGCTGTTTATACCCACAGTAAGGGAGAATCAGGCCTATGGTCCTCCTAGAGCCACACATTCAAATATAGATAGGCAGGGTTGTCTCAGCCCTTCACCTAAAAAATAGATAGATTGCATTCCATAGACTTTGCCATGTTATTGGTTGTTTACAGACAAAACGTTAACACTGCAGCTGAGATTTTCAAGGGAGACTAAGGGAGTTAGACAGCCAACTCACACTGAAATTCAGTAGGATTTGGGCACCTGGCTCCTTTAGACTTCATTGAAGATCCCAGACTGAAGTTCTATCTGATCTGTATGAAAGTTAGTCCGTGAACCACCTATCTTTCCTCACACGCCTTCTTCATTACCTCATTCTCTATCACTCTTGACACCACCATCTTCTGTGTTAAACAGACCCACAACCTGGTGACCATCTTTGAATGCTCCCTCTCCTTTGTTTGGAATATTCAGGTTGTGTCTAAAAATTGGGATATACAGGTTGTGTCTAAAATTTTATCCTTTTTCTTCTATAACATTTCTAAAGCCGAGTCTTTCATTTCTGTCCATCAAAACGCTCAGCAACAAAACTCTCCTACACTTGCATTATTGTAACCTCCCAGACACCCAAACTGGCCCCCTCTAGAACAGCTTAAAGCTGAGCAAAAGTTGCAATTTCTCATGGGAAATTCTGATATTTCAGCATTTGGTTTTGTCTCAAAACAGCACAAGAAGTTGAAATTTCAAAAATGTTCACAGAACCAAAATTCAGAAAAAAATATCCATTCCTGATATGTCAGAATGGCAAGTTTCAACATTTTCAATCAAAATGAAACATTTTAACATTCCTGAAATCAAACTGTTTTGTTTCAGTTTGTTGAATTGATCTGAATGCTTCATTTTGAGTCAGATCAACACTGAATTGCATTTCTCTTGCCTTATGGCACTTGTAGTTCAATCTTTCCCTTAGTTCAATGCAGACTCAGTTGCTCAAGCTGCCTAGTGCATTAGAGCAGTCACTCTGGCAGGATTACACCTCCCATGATGCACCCAGAGCCATGTGACTCCTCAGTGCCCCACAAATCTGAGTCAGCTAGGTCTGGATTACACAATAGCAGATTTAGTCATCAAGGGAGCCCAGCCCATAGGAGACAATGGGGGACCCCACTACAACTTCCATAAAACAATGAACCTAGAGAAATGCAGTTAAAGGAATTTTTAATAAAATGAAATATTCTGATTTGGGTTTAACCAGTCCAAAATAAAATATTTAGGTTCAATTTTTCCAAAGGAAAATTGAAAATTTTCAGCAAAATTAAAATTTTTCCACAGAAAAGTTCAGTTTTGCAGAAACTGAATGTTCAGTCAGAAAATCATTCCACTGGAAAATTCCCAGCAAGCTCCAGTTCAGCTCTGAAGATGATCTTCTTTGCCTATTGCTCTGACTGGTTCACCCCTATTATTCCTCCTGTGGCACCCTGTTTTCCACTTCATCAAGTTCAAGCTTATTTTTTTACCATTAGGGCCTCTGTTCCTCCCTATATATCCACTCTTGTCTTCTATCATGTTACCCCCTACCTACTCTCTGGTCTGTGAATGATGCCAGCCCAGAGTATCTATTTACCTATCCAAAAAACATCTTCACAGTTTCTACCCATGATGCCTTCTATCCCTTAGATAGGACTCTCCTCCCAAAACAATCCGCAGGCCACTTTTTCCTCTAGAGCTGGTCAAAAACACAATGAAGAAATTTTTTTAATTTAAATTTCATCATTTGTTGATTAAAAAAAATTGGACCACACTCTGAACGGACTGAAAAACCCCAATTATTTTGTTGAAATTTTTTTTGTTCTTTGAAAATTTTCTGAGTTGCCCCTGCCTCAAAAATCAAATTTTCAATGAAAAATATAATTGAAATTTCAAAAGTGGGAAATTTTTAACCAGCTCTGCTCTTCTGCTTCAAATCACATCTCAAGACCCACCTCTGCTGTGATGCCTACAAGAAATCAGCAAATTATCAGAGGTTCCATCAGAGGAAAATAGGAAATCAATATTTTAAATGATCCAAAAACATCAGACCATACAAATAGCTAGCCCACATGTAACCACATAAACATACTATAGATACCTTCTACCTCCCTCCCCCCTCCCTTCCCTCTTACTGTTTATCACAGTCACTTGTTGCATTTTGTCTCAAATGAAATTGTAAATTCTTTGATGCAAGGATGGTGGCTTCCTATGTTTGCCAGCACAGAGGGCTCTAATCCTGATTGGGGTCTTTGGGAGCTACTGCAATGTAAATAAGTAACAAAAAGAATTAGCACCAAAAGCATAAGCCACAGAGTTGTAGCACTTAAAAGTTTGCAGAGTGATTGGTTAAAATACTCACTAATCATTGACAGGCCCCTGTGAAGGAGGATGCTCACCCCAGCAGCACCTTGTGGTCAGGTGGAGGTGGGGAAGTAGAGTGGCAGGGTTACTGGCCATCCCGATTTCTTACTGCCTATCTGGCCTGGGGTTCTGTCCTTCCAGTAGCTCTGTCCTCTGGCCAGGTCACATATTCAAATCTGTCCCTTTCAGGGTATGTATAAGGAGTCCATCAACGGGTGAGCTTCCAGGATTAAGCAGGGGCCTCAGGGTTCCCCCTTGGGTGAAGTTCTCATTGCCCAGACCCTTTTATCTCCAGGGTCTTCTCCCCCCAGTTAGGTTCCCCATTCAGGGATAGCCCTCTGCCATTGATCCTCTTTAAGGGTTAGTAGTGGGAAACCCAGGCCCACCCTCTCCACCAGGCTCCAATCCAGGGCCCAGTGATAGGCAGCTAAATCCTGCACCCAGTATGCTGTGCAGTTTCCTCCCCGGATCACTTCCTACCAGTCACCTCTCCCCACAGAGTAAAGAAAAGTACTAAACACAGAGATAAAGTCTCTGCCCTTCAGAGTCTCACAAGTCCCTTCTCTGTAGGCTCAGTCAACTCACCGTGGACAGGCCTCAGGCAGCAAAGACTCCTGTGGTGCTCCTTCTCAGGAGTTCAGAGTGCAGATCAGCTCATCTCCACTGTCCGCCTCCCACTGCACTGCTCTCTTCCCATTTTTGAGCTCCTCCTCCATTCATGTAAAGGTGTGGTGCAGGTTACTTCCCCATAGAGCCAAAGAGAACCATGGACTAATTGGGGGGTCACACATTTTGGCTTGTTCCTGATTGAGGCAATGCAACTATATGCTACTCCTTACTTCGGGCTTCTGGCCACACCTTGATGTATAATCCTTACATGAGGTGTTAAATTAACTGGCTGAAATTAGTACAATATGAAGGTCAGAATGTGGACTGGTCACCTTTTCCTTATTTTTAGTACTGAAGAAATATAAATATTTTGGCAAAGCAGCTGCTGTTCATTCTTGTTTTTCCCCTCTTCCCTATATTTCACAAACATTTTTAGCATGCAGGTTCTGTGCATATGTGCAGCTGCTTCACTGACAACATAGCTCCTAAAGGCATTGTTTGTTTTGATCACAAGCTGGCTAGATTGTCGGGCTCAACGGGTAGTGATCAATGGCTCCATGTGTAGTTGGCAGCCGGTGTCAAGTGGAGTGCCCCAGGGGTCGGTCCTGGGGCTGGTTTTGTTCAATATCTTCATAAATGATCTGGAGGATGGTGTAGAATCATAGAATCATAGAATCATAGAATATCAGGGTTGGAAGGGACCCCAGAAGGTCATCTAGTCCAACCCCCTGCTCGAAGCAGGACCAATTCCCAGTTAAATCATCCCAGCCAGGGCTTTGTCAAGCCTGACCTTAAAAACCTCTAAGGAAGGAGATTCTACCACCTCCCTAGGTAACGCATTCCAGTGTTTCACCACCCTCTTAGTGAAAAAGTTTTTCCTAATATCCAATCTAAACCTCCCCCACTGCAACTTGAGACCATTACTCCTCGTTCTGTCATCTGCTACCATTGAGAACAGTCTAGAGCCATCCTCTTTGGAACCCCCTTTCAGGTAGTTGAAAGCAGCTATCAAATCCCCCCTCATTCTTCTCTTCTGCAGGCTAAACAATCCCAGCTCCCTCAGCCTCTCCTCATAACTCATGTGTTCCAGTCCCCTAATCATTTTTGTTGCCCTTCGCTGGACTCTCTCCAATTTATCCACATCCTTCTTGAAGTGTGGGGCCCAAAACTGCACACAGTACTCCAGATGAGGCCTCACCAATGTCGAATAGAGGGGAACGATCACGTCCCTCGATCTGCTCGCTATGCCCCTACTTATACAGATTACAGTGTAGATACAGTGTAGATTGCACTCTCAGCAAATTTGCGGATGATACTAAACTGGGAGGAGTGGTAGATACGCTGGAGGGGAGGGATAGGATACAGAAGGACCTAGACAAATTGGAGGATTGGGCCAAAAGAAATCTGATGAGGTTCAATAAGGATAAGTGAAGGGTCCTGCACTTAGGACAGAAGAATCCAATGCACCGCTACAGACTAGGGGCCGAATGGCTAGGCAGCAGTACTGCGGAAAAGGACCTAGGGGTGACAGTGGACGAGAAGCTGGATATGAGTCAGGAGTGTGCCCTTGTTGCCAAAAAGGCCAATGGCATTTTGGGATGTATAAGTAGGGGCATAGCGAGCAGATCGAGGGTCGTGATCATCCCCCTCTATTCGACATTGGTGAGGCCTCATCTGGAGTACTGTGTCCAGTTTTGGGCCCCACACTACAAGAAGGATATGGATAAATTGGAGAGAGTCCAGCGAAGGGCAACAAAAATGATTAGGGGTCTAGAACACATGACTTATGAGGAGAGGCTGAGGGAGCTGGGATTGTTTAGTCTGCAGAAGAGAAGAATGAGGGGGGATTTGATAGCTGCTTTCAACTACCTGAAAGGGGGTTCCAAAGAGGATGGCTCTAGACTGTTCTCAATGGTAGCAGATGACAGAACGAGGAGTAATGGTCTCAAGTTGCAGTGGGGGAGGTTTAGATTGGATATTAGGAAAAACTTTTTCACTAAGAGGGTGGTGAAACACTGGAATGCGTTACCTAGGGAGGTGGTAGAATCTCCTTCCTTAGAGGTTTTTAAGGTCAGGCTTGACAAAGCCCTGGCTGGGATGATTTAACTGGGAATTGGTCCTGCTTCAAGCAGGGGGTTGGACTAGATGACCTTCTGGGGTCCCTTCCAACCCTGATATTCTATGATTCTATGATTCTATGTGCCCGTCCTTTGCTTTAGCCTCATGTAGAAATTTTGCTGAATTACAGCAACAGTTCAGACGGAAGTCCACAAAAATAACAAACTCTGTTAATTACCATGGAATCCCAAACAAAAAATTTTCTACCACCCCGTGGAGGCACAGTGCATGACAGCTAAAGTAGGGGCTTACACAAGAGATGTATTCTCTACTGTATTTGCAGAAAACAAGGAGAAAGTATGCTCCATCCTATATAGAGAGAGACATATTCAAAAGTGGTGGCCCATGGATTTACTCCCGGCAAAGGCTAAAGCCCACCTCACAATTACTCTGAAGAATGACCTCTCATGGCCACTTCAAGAACAACATCAACAAGCTCTGGAGGGAATCAGATCTGGCCCTGCTCCCTGGTCAGATAGACAGTTCTCACCAGTGCCAGGGGGAGTCAGAGCAATAATGAGAAGGTTCTGAGAGGAGCTTTGGCTAGGTCAGAGGAGAATCAGGTCTTATATATTTTTGGGTGCATGACTCATGTCATCCCCAACAAGGTGAGCTGAGGGTGGAGTGCTAGCCATTCCTGTGCTTTGATACCTGTAGGTTAGTATCCTAGTTTTGCTTAAAGGCATCCAAAGCCACAGGGAACATTTAAACATTTCTGGGACTTTGTTACTTTGTTGTACCTGCCCTTTACCAAATTTAAACATTATAAGAGAGCTCGCTGTGTGATTTAACAGTTAAAGATTCTCTGACTAATTTGCTAAGCCCTAATGTTGTTGCCAAACACCATACTCCAAAACCAATTTTATCTCGGCCATGAAGCTTTACTAAAATTGTCCCTCTAAGTAAGACATAATAAGAGGTGCTGTAAATGCATTCACTATGCTGCCATCCAGTGGAAAAAATAGTAATACATATTAAAGAAATTGCTAGCAAAGGAAAACAATGCTCAGCAGTTGAAACTAGAATTGGAAATTTCAGTCCATCCCTTTATGGACCTCCGCCACAGCTAGTCTCCAGGCAGCTGTGGACACATTCTTTGCTAGTCCACTATCTGGTTCTGGAAAGCCAAGAATATCCCACATGCTGAACAGTGCAGAAACATACGGCCATAGAAAATCTGCAGGTGTATTCCTGACCTCACCATTCCATCCCCTTTACTGAGGCCATAATCCTGGCAGCAGAACTTTTTCTCCAGTGAATCTGAGATTCATTACGTAGTGACAACAGAGGCCTAACTAGTCAGTGCAAATACAGTGCTTGATGGTGAAGTGATTAAAAAATCACGATAGGAAAAAAACATAACGCTTTCCAGATCAGGGCACATCACCACTTGTAAACAGATGATTCAGTGTTTAATAAAGTGACTCACCTCGCTAGTCCGATGGATTCATCATTGCAGAATGTACCATCTTTCTCCCAGCTGTCACAGTGATCACTCAGTGGCCAAGATTTTAAAAAGTTGTTATGTTGTTTACATTTTTGGATGCCCAGCCTGAGACACCTTAAAGGGGCTTGGTTTTCAGAGGGAGGCTGCTTTTTGAAGATCAGACCCCTTTAATACACCCTATATTGGGCACCCCAAATCGCTAGACAGTTGGAAAATCTTGGGCACATTAATAACACAGAAGGAAATCCAGGCCCTCTGACCTTTCACTTGCAGAATCTGAGCGCTAGTCAGTACCTTTGATGCCTGCAAAAATACAGATGTAGCCCAGCTGTCTGTCAGTGTGATTAATGTGTTTGTCTTTTAAAGTGTCATTTTCCCTTTGGACTTTCATTGCACTGTTGCCAGGATGTTGCTATCCTAAGTAAAACCTGTTTGATTTATTCCATTTCTCTTACCCACAACAGCAATTGATCCAGTTGATCCACTATTTAAAGTCAATAGACCTTCAACAGGAATGTGTAAATGCTAGCAATCTTCAAGACCAGAGGCTACCGCAATGCACAGCTTGATTTCTGTTCAACAGGAAGGAGATCATTTTACAGCAGAACTTACCTCCACTATCTGCTTACACCATATTTCAACACATAATTATAAGTGATCTCCATATTCCTCACCCCGCGGGGGACAAATTCAGACACATTATCATACATAAGTAGGGCTCCATCATTTGACATGGTTGTTTGTTGGGGCTGTTTCATGTCCGCCATTCTGCTTGGCCTCATGGGAATGACAAAATGATGTCAAGAGTGATGAAACTGATAACTTTATTGAAATCAATAACTCGGGATTTGAATCTGTGGAAAGAGTTAGTAGCCATTGTGGAAAGACTTAGTTCATCATTCATTGCATTGGTGAGGGCAATAGGTGCCTTTGAACTTGTTCGAGCTTTGATACAGGACACTTGAAGTCTTTGAGTTTCAGAGAGTTGGTTATTGAAACAGGCCTCCATTTATGTTTCTGGACAGCCAAAGCATGGTGATGGAGAACAGTGGCTTCAGGACTGGGAGCTTTCACACCTAGAGAACAACTGGAACAGTGTTTGAGAAAAGCACATAGACACAGGGCATGTCTACACTATAGCTGCTACAACGGAACAGCTGCAGTGCTGTAGCACCATAATGTAGACACTTCCTACATTGACAGACGAGGTTTTCCATCCATGTAGTTAATCCATCTCCAAGAGGCGAAACGTAGGTTGACAGAAGGATTCTTCTATCAACTTAGCTACATCTACACTGTGGGGTTAGTTTAATCTTCCTGCAGCACTCAGGCTGTGAAATTGTTCACAGCTCTGAGGAATGTAGCTAGGTCAATCTAATTTTCAAGTGTAGACCAGCTCACAGTCTAGCAGCCTGGAGCTAAGATGTTATCTGGAGACCTGTGAATTCTAAGACACACTTTGCTTTTGCTGTCTAATATCCTTATTCAAGAGTGTATATTCCTAAACACACATTAGACCAGGATACAAACCTTGTGTCTCTTTCAACTCTTTTCTCTTCCAACACGGAAATAAGTCACCCATGAAGTCCACATTGAGAATCCATGAGAGCACATTTGGAATATGTTGTGTTACTTATCGAGTTATGATGCCCCACTAGCGCAGATATGTTATTGGTGTGTCTATAAAAGTTGCCGTGTATGGGAAGTGACAGAGATATATTTTCAAAAAGAAAAGGAGGACTTGTGGCACCTTACAGACTAACAAATTTATTTGAGCATAAGCTTTCATGAGCTACAGAGATATATTTTGTGTAATATAGGTTCTTGCTATCTTCCATCAATCTCCTTTCCATCTTACACTTATATAGCATTGGTGGGGGTTGAAGTTTCCCTCAGTTGTTGCCTGAGAGTTGCAGTAAATTCCTCTCTGGAGAGCACTGGACAGAAAGAATGCTATGAAATGGAAGTAAACTAAGGGTATGAATTTCAAGGGGGTTATTGGTTTATAAGGAAGGTACTGCCAGAATATTTAGAGATTTCAGGGAGTGGTGAGGCTTCCAAGTCCTTAGGATGTAAGGGAGGCTGAGTTCTTCCAGGAGATGGAGGTACACGTTTTCTGTTGGTATGAAAGGACCTACCAATGAAAAATTACTTAGGATAAGTAGTTCACAATCACCCTCATATTTTCAGTCAGGTATCCATCCATTTCCATGTCATTGTTTGGTTTGTTTGTTTACTATTATTGTGTGTTCACAGACACAAAGAATCAAAATTAGTCAGCTCCTAGTAACTTCGATGCACAGGCAAGTGTTCCATATGAAGAGGAAAAGTAGAGAGGCCCAGAACTTCAGCATTCAGAAGAAAGGACTTTACAAAGCTACAAACATTGCCACGATCTTACAAATGCTTCTTGTAATCAATAGTTCTGTAGAAGTCAGTAAGATGACTGGAGTCAGTACAATTATTCTTGTGTTAAAATGTTTGCAGGATTATTATTTGTTAAGTGTATTATAGTAGCTCCGAACCAAGAGCAGGGTCCCATTGTGCTAGGCACTCTACACACACATCATTAGAGACAGTCCCTTCCCAGAACAGATGACAGCCTAAATAGACAAGACAGACAAAGGCCTGGAAGGATTATCCTAGGGTGACCAGATGTCCCGATTTTATGGGGACAGTCCCGATTTTTGGGTCTTTTTCTTATATAGGCTCCTATTGCCCCCCCACCCCTTGTCCCGATTTTTCACATTTGCTGTCTGGTCACCCTAGATTACCCCCTTCTCACAAGTGGACAACTGAGGCCTGAGGTCTACTGAGGTCTACACTACAGAGGTAGGTCAACGTAACGCAGTTTACATCAGCCTAATTCTGTAATGTAGCTTCCACTGATGTAATCTGCCCGTGACACCGTACCGTTTAAGTCAACGTAGTTAAGTCAACACAGTGCCGACACTGTGCCGACACTGTGTTGCTTACAGTGTCAGTGCCGACACTGAGTTGCTTACATAAGCAAAGAAAAAAGTTATTTCTGCTAAGCCTATAGAAACTTTTTGATTTGAAGAATAACTGAAATGTACTAACATCAAGAAATTGAACTGTGCACCACCATTCAGTGGATCAGTATTAAATAGTGTTACAGTCGCTGACAGTCTCAGAATGTTAACCCTAGTCCTTTAGTTCAAAAGATCGCTTTTCTCACTTTTGCCCTCGTGAACCAAAGCACAGCATCAGACAGATCCAAAGACTTGCCAATGGCATTTTTGAGCGATAAAATAGCAAGTGACATAGAATCATAGAATATCAGGGTTAGAAGGGACCCCAGAAGGTCATCCAGTCCAACCCCCTGCTCGAAGCAGGACCAATTCCCAGTTAAATTATCCCAGCCAAGGCTTTGTCAAGCCTGACCTTAAAAACCTCTAAGGAAGGAGATTCTACCACCTCCCTAGGTAACGCATTCCAGTGTTTCACCACCCTCTTAGTGAAAAAGTTTTTCCTAATATCCAATCTAAACCTCCCCCACTGCAACTTGAGACCATTACTCCTCGTTCTGTCATCTGCTACCATTGAGAACAGTCTAGAGCCATCCTCTTTGGAACCCCCTTTCAGGTAGTTGAAAGCAGCTATCAAATCCCCCCTCATTCTTCTCTTCTGCAGGCTAAACAATCCCAGCTCCCTCAGCCTCTCCTCATAACTCATGTGTTCCAGTCCCCTAATCATTTTTGTTGCCCTCCACTGGACTCTTTCCAATTTTTCCATGTCCTTCTTGTAGTGTGGGGCTCAAAACTGGACACAGTACTCCAGATGAGGCCTCACCAATGTCGAATAGAGGGGAATGATCACATCCCTCGATCTGCTCGCTATGCCCCTACTTATACATCCCAAAATGCCATTGGCCTTTTTGGCAACAAGGGCACACTCCTGACTCATATCCAGCTTCTCGTCCACTGTCACCCCTAGGTCCTTTTCCGCAGTACTGCTGCCTAGCCATTCGGCCCCTAGTCTGTAGCTGTGCATTGGGTTCTTCCGTCCTAAGTGCAGGACCCTGCACTTATCCTTATTGAACCTCATCAGATTTCTTTTGGCCCAATCCTCCAATTTGTCTAGGTCCTTCTGTATCCCATCCCTCCCCTCCAGCGTATCTACCACTCCTCCCACTTTAGTATCATCCGCAAATTTGCTGAGAGTGCAATCCACACCATCCTCCAGATCATTTATGAAGATATTGAACAAAACCGGCCCCAGGACCGACCCTTGGGGCACTCCACTTGATACCGGCTGCCAACTAGACATGGAGCCATTGATCACTACCCATTGAGCCCGACAATCTAGCCAGCTTTCTACCCACCTTATAGTGCATTCATCCAGCCCATACTTCCTTAACTTGCTGACAAGAATACTGTGGGAGACCGTGTCAAAAGCTTTGCTAAAGTCAAGAAACAATACATCCACTGCTTTCCCTTCATCCACAGAACCAGTAATCTCATCATAAAAGGCGATTAGATTAGTCAGGCATGACCTACCCTTGGTGAATCCATGCTGGCTGTTCCTGATCACTTTCCTCTCATGCAAGTGCTTCAGGATTGATTCTTTGAGGACCTGCTCCATGATTTTTCCAGGGACTGAGGTGAGGCTGACTGGCCTGTAGTTCCCAGGATCCTCCTTCTTCCCTTTTTTAAAGATTGGCACTACATTAGCCTTTTTCCAGTCATCCGGGACTTCCCCGGTTCGCCACGAGTTTTCAAAGATAATGGCCAATGGCTCTGCAATCACAGCCGCCAATTCCTTCAGCACTCTCGGATGCAACTCGTCCGGCCCCATGGACTTGTGCACGTCCAGCTTTTCTAAATAGTCCCTAACCACCTCTATCTCCACAGAGGGCTGGCCATCTCTTCCCCATTTTGTGATGCCCAGCGCAGCAGTCTGGGAGCTGACCTTGTTAGTGAAAACAGAGGCAAAAAAAGCATTGAGTACATTAGCTTTTTCCACATCCTCTGTCACTAGGTTGCCTCCCTCATTCAGTAAGGGGCCCACACATTCCTTGGCTTTCTTCTTGTTGCCAACATACCTGAAGAAACCCTTCTTGTTACTCTTGACATCTCTGGCATCATCAGTCTCTCATCAGCCATTGTCAATCAAAGATATATTTTAATGAGCCTGAGCTTCAAAAATCTGTGCTCACCATTCACGACTGTGATCAGCAGCCTGAACAGAATCCTCAAAGCTATTCACACATTAGGAAAAGTGTCCTTCAGCTCTGCATCATGAATGAATTGGAGAACTTAGAGTGAAGAATGCTTCCTGTGTGACAAAATGTGATGGATGTTGTCCAGTTCAACAAGCAGAGGTCTTTATCATTGACATCTGAACATTTCCCATGTGTCAGCATCTGGTGAGGTCCATACAATTGTTCAAGAGTATTTTTGTGTCCACAGGCAGCTTACTAAGATCATACAACCCCGCCCCAGATCTTTTCATGGTGCCTCATTTGTCCAAATCTTTCTTCAGTGGACACTGGAGCAGTGTCAACGAGCAAGGAAAAAGCTCCCTCTTGAATTTTTCTTCCAAGCTTCGCACCACCTCATCTCTGTCCTCGTACCCAAACTGTCTCTTCTTCTGATGAATACGAGTTTCCTTGAAGACAGGCTCAACTCCTAAGTTTTCTGCCATTTCTTTGGCAGCAGTGATGGCATCTTCAACTCCATTGTCTCTGTAGGCCACAACGAAATCAAGGCGGCTTCTTAAAGTATTAGTGGTCGTGATGTCCATCGACTGAGTCTGTAATACCTTGCTTACAACGTTTACTTGTAATGGGATATTGTGCCAAACCACAGTTGAGACCAGAAATTTCAAGCCAGTGATCTGGTTTGCCAGGCTTTGAGCCTTGTGTCAGATTCCGGCCTAGGCTTTACTTGACTGAGACAGTTCCATCAGATCATCGTAAACCTCAGTCACTTGTTATCTCACTGGCCTTACACTGTCAATGCAGCTCTCCTAGCAAGTGTCTCTTAGCGGCATCATGGTCGGATTTGTAATGTTCTCCATGAGGATCTTCCACCTGATAGCCGATGCTGAAAACGAGACGTATATCCTTTGCAGTACTCCGAAGAGAGATACTGAATCTAAAGATGATGCTGCATCTGACACAACCAGGTTAAGGTAATGGCAGCCACAAGACATGAAGAAAGCTCTTGGATTCAGCACAAGGATACTTGCCTGGATGCCACTGTTTCTTCCCTCATGTTCACACCATAGTCGTAGCCTTGGCAACAACAGTCCTGAAGCTTTATTTAATTCTCATTCAAAACATTCATAAACAGTTTTGAGCCTTTTCCAGTAGAGTCATCCACAGACTGGAAACTTATAAAGTGTTCCTTTACTTGGATACAGTCATCCTCATCATCAACAAACCTTACTGTAAATGATATCTTTTCACTGTGACAAATGTTGGGAGTGCAGTCCATTATTATGGCATAGTACTTTGCTTAGCTACATAATATGTTATCAAGCACCTTCCTTGCCATAAGGTCAATCCATTCGTTTTGAATTGTTTTGCTGCAGTAATGGTCCATAGCTTCTTTACAAACTACTCAGCGTGGTTGCTCATGCAAAATGACATTGTCGTATTTCCCAAGGAGCTCTACCAAACCGAGGAAATTACCATTATGTTCAGTGAACAACTTATCCAATGAGCCCCAGAAAGCCAAATTGTTCTTTGCAAAGAAGAGGGTGATTGAGATCAGATGCTCGAGCACATTCCGCCAATGCTGGGTTTTTACATTAAAAATGAGCTGGTTTTCTGCATCTATGCATTTATTCAGCTTGAGCCTGGACTCGATCTCCAGGCTATTTTACGGCCTGGTGACTTTTCATGTTACTTCAGAGCATCAGCTAAGTTATGCCAGTAATTGTACCCAGAAAGCACAAGTAACAATTTGGCATTCTTGTTAAACATTTTTCGCAACAAAAACAGAAGACTTTGTCAGTTGATTTCGAATAAACTAGCCAATGCCAATTCAATTTCTCACCATTCTCAACCACTCTTTCACTGCATGACTTTGAGAAGTGTTGCTTCTTTGCATTTACTGGAAGGGTCGTATCCTCAATTTTGCCCAGCCAGTTCAAAATTGTACAATCAATATTGGCAGAGTTTAGGATTGCTGCCCATGAAGCAGGATCTGATGTATTGATTTGTGGTGTGCAATTTTTCTCACTGCTGTTTCTGTCACCATGCAAGGCTGATTCTTCTTTATCATTTCTCTCCTTTTCAGTAAGCCAGATTTTCCTTTGTCATTACTCTCCTTTTCATGTGAGCCACATTCTTCTTTATCATCATTCTCCTTTGTTCCTTCAGGAAAACTGGATGACTCTCCATCACTTTTCTCATATTTCCATTCCTTATCTTCAAGTAAATCTGCTAATTCCTTAGTAACAGGACTTCCATCATTTACGCTTCACTCCTCAATTTCTTATGCACTGGGACAATCGCTGCCTAAAGTGCAGTCTATGTTGTTCTGTTTCAGACATTTTCCCATCAAATTTGCCCCTTGTTGCAAACTAGATTGTAGTTGAGCTTTTCACTTCCTATACTGAGCTCCTGAAGGCTTTTTCAGTGGGATCTTTTATTTTCTACAGGGGAAAACACAGTATTGGGGAGGGCAAAAGTCTATGTTCCGCCGTCTTAGAAAGTAATCAAACATTACACGTTAAGCATGGCATAAGAAGTAATAGTATTTCTTTGATATTGCTGCATAGATAGGGTTCAATAGATATCTTTGGTGTCTCATTAAATATGTTCTTTATTAGTCACTACTTACACTCTTCAAGTCTTAAAACAAAAGTACACTTTCACAAGTACACAATAAAACAAGGTTCACAATATCGCAGCATGGCTCTCACTTCACTTCACTTTTTTCGTATATTTCACTGACTGACTGGGAGCGCCCCGTCTCCTATATACCTGCGAGGACATGGTGGACAACATTCTAGAAGCTTCAAGGAAATGTAGTTTTCAGTAAGTCTGGAAGGTTCTAAGAGAACCTGGAAAAAAGGCTAATGTAGTGCCCATCTTTAAAAAAAGGAAGAAGGAGGATCCTGGGAACTACAGGCCAGTCAGCCTCACCTCAGTCCCTGGGAAAATCATGGAGCAGGTCCTCAAGGAATCCATTCTGAAGCACTTAGAGAAGAGGAAAGTGATCCAGGAACAGTCAGCATGGATTCACCAAGGGCAAGTCATGCCTGACTAATCTAATTGCCTTCTATGACGACATAACTGGTTCTATGGATGAAGGGAAAGAAGTGGACGTGTTGTTCCTTGACTTTAGCAAAGCTTTTGACACAGTCTCCCACAGTATTCTTGCCAGCAAGTTAAAGAAGTATGGGCTGGATGAATGGACTATAAGGTGGATAGAAAGCTGGCTAGATCGTTGGGCTCAACAGGTAGTGATCAATGGCTCCATGTCTAGTTGGCAGCCGGTATCAAGTGGAGTGCCCCAAGCGTCGGTCCTGGGGCCGGTTTTGTTCAGTATCTTCATAAATGATCTAGAGGATGGTGTGGATTGCACTCTCAGCAAATTTGCGGATGATACTAAACTGGGAGGAGTGGTAGATACGCTGGAGGGGAGGGATAGGATACAGAGGGACCTAGACAAATTGGAGGATTGGGCCAAAAGAAATCTGATGAGGTTCAACAAGGACAAGTGCAGAGTCCTGCACTTAGGACAGAAGAATCCAATGCACCGCTACAGATTAGGGACCGAATGGCTCGGCAGCAGTTCTGCAGAAAAGGACCTAGGGGTTACAGTGGATGAGAAGCTGGATATGAGTCAACAGTGTGCCCTTGTTGCCAAGAAGGCTAACGGTATTTTGGGCTGTATAAGTAGGGGCATTGCCAGCAGATCGAGGGACGTGATCATTCCCCTCTATTCGACACTGGTGAGGCCTCATCTGGAGTACTGTGTCCAGTTTTGAGCCCCACACTACAAGAAGGACATGGAAAAATTGGAAAGAGTCCAGTGGAGGGCAACAAAAATGATTAGGGGACTGGTACACATGGCATATGAGGAGAGGCTGAGAGAATTGGGGATGTTTAGTCTACGGAAGAGAAGAATGAGGAGGGATTTGATAGCTGCTTTCAACTACCTGAAAGGGGGTTCCAAAGAGGATGGCTCCAGACTGTTCTCAGTGGTAGCAGATGACAGAACGAGGAGTAATGGTCTCAGGTTGCAGTGTGGGAGATTTAGGTTGGATATTAGGAAAAACTTTTTCACTAGGAGGGTGGTGAAACACTGGATTGCATTACCTAGGGAGGTGGTGGAATCTCCTTCCTTAGAAGTTTTTAAGGTCAGGCTTGACAAAGCCCTGGCTGGGATGATTTAATTGGGGATTGGTCCTGCTTTGAGCAGGGGGTTGGACTAGATGACCTCCTGAGGTCCTTCCAACCCTGATATTCTATGATTCTATGAGATTCTACAAAGGTCCAGAACATTCTAGGTGGTTAGTGAAAAATGAATCTACATATGGAATACCTGAAACATTTTATTTCAAACATTCTATTTTCCCTTTTGTTGCTAATTACAAAAACAGCCCCCCAAGCCCAGCACTCCATGTGGTCACCTGGGTTGCCTGTCCCTCAATCCAGCCCTGTCACCAATACAAGGAAGTGAAGTGTGAATGTCTAAAACCAACTAAATTATTGTGATGGCTGTACATCAGAGTAACTTAGGTTGAATTAATTTTGTAGCGTAGACTTGCCTGAGACTCAGAGTATGTCTACATTACAATAAAACACTTGCAGGGCCCAGGCCAGCTGACTGAGGCTCATGGGGCTCAGACTGTGGGGCTATAAAGCTGCAGTGTAGATGTTCAGGCTCTGGCTTGAGCCCAGGCTCTGAGAGGGGAGAAGGTCCCCCAAACATCTACACTGGAATTTTATAGCCCTGCAGTGCAAGATGCTGATCTGGGCCAGCCATGGATGTTTTATTGCAGTGAAGACATACCCACTGAGAGATGGAGGGGTCCATTTTCAAAGGTTCAGATGGTACTCATATGCCTAACTCTTATTTGGTTTTCAGTAGGAATTAGGAACATACACATCATTTGTGCCTTTGAAATTCTTCCATGAGTGACTTGCCCACGAGTCACACACGAAATCTGTGGCAAACCCAGGAACTGAACCCTTGAAACAAAGTAGAAACAGAAGGATATTGTCTGGAAATAAAATGCCTGAAAATTCCTTCCTATCAGACAAAATATCTCCTGCCAAGTATCGTGTGAATCAAGTGGAAATGACCCACATATTTTATTAATCAAAACTTAGGAAAGCCTGTTTACATAACTTCTATTGTACTATAGGCAAATGCATGATAGAATGATATACATGCACCTCCCCTGCCCCCCTCCAAAAAAAAGTTAATGTTGCTTAGTTAAGGATATGGTGACATTCAACTGAACTCTTCCATAAAAGTATCATAGATAAAATTACACACAGAAATCGTCAAACAGGATCCTTCCATGATACTTTATTTACAAGGTCTGTGGCTTCCCCTGTGTTTATATACAGCCTAGCACATTTTGGGTGCTACCGCTATATACATTCTAAGTAATGATGTTGGCTTTTCTTATTTCTTTCCCTTACTACATGTGTCTTTCTTTTTTTAGCATCAGTCAAACATCAGGCTACAAACAATGGCATTTCAGTCATGTACTGTATTACTGACAGTTACCTTTCTGTAATATACACAGGTAAGATGTATTCTGATATTATACTCATTTTGTGATTTTATTTTCCAGCTGGACTCTGTACACAATGTGGAAAATTCACCCAGACGCTTGTCTCCAATCATGACTTTCTAACACAGGGCTTGTTCCAAATATAAATAGGCCCATACTGGGGTCCTCCAGAATTTCATTATAGAAATATCAGATTCAGGGTGTAGCTGGTTCCCAATAAATCGTTTATCTCAAGCACTAATACATACTGGGAGGTTAGTGTCCAATGGAGAAATACCTACACATTTGGGGCCTTACCTTTGTAGCAGTCTTCCCCTTCGCCCCCTCCCAGCACACAAGCCAGCACAATTATATTTCTTATGCTCTACCCCCAGCACAGGGGCTCAAATTGTCCCTTCTGCGATTAAAGGGATATTACATAGATTGAAAATTACTAGATCACGATATCTTCTTTAATTAAAACTTCATTAGATTTAAAATAATCAGCACAAACCACCTATTAATAAACAGAAATAATGAGGCATGCTATTCTGTCCCCTAACAATGTAATGTAGTCCTTGTAAGAATGCTGATAGATTACAAAATGTATTTTAAGTGTGACTGCTGTTGTGTTGTATTAAAAACTCATTACACAGTTATTTGAATCTATAATTCTGTTAGAATAAATATTTGTTACGCATGATGGCCACTTAGAATACAGACAGACAGCAGAGTTAGAGCTCAGATGCTCTTGTTCCAAAAGCATAGGCCACTTCCATTTGACCTAAAGGAGAACGTTTATATGCGGTTAATAGTTTTGTGGTATGGGGCTCTTTAGAAAGCCAATAGATAACTATTTTAGGGTCTGAATCAAAACCTACTGAAGTTAATGCTATTGATTTCAATGGGCTTTGGATCAGGCTCTTAGTCCCTCATCTTCAAATCTATGTGCCCAAAGTTAGGTTCCCAAAATCCATAGTTAGGCATCTAAATATGTGATCTTTCAGAAATACTGAGCACCCCCAAATTCCACAGAAGATAATAGGAAGGGGTGTGCATTCAGAAATCAGTCTCAGAACCAGGCTGCTTTTATTTAAGTACCTAAATAGGGGGTTAGGTGTGAAGATGTAGGCCTCCCCATGTGAACAGTCTGGCCTTTGTTATGATAAAAGACAACCACCAGAGGCTTTGCATCGTAGAACAGGGAAGTGGTAGTCCGTCTATATATAACTTGGATCAGATTGCTCAGGATAATGGCTTGGCACTCAATACAGCAAGATATATAACAAGTGTCAAGGGATTTGGAGAACAAGAACAACAAAAAAGTCAAGGAGATTGACTTATGAGGAGTTATTAAAGGAAGAAAATATGCACAATGATGAATAAAGGCCAGATTCTAATCTGTTACACCAATGTCAATTTGGGATAACTGTACTGAAAGCAATGGAGTTATTCCCAGTTTACATGGATGTAATGGAGATCAGGATCTGGTATTCAGTGGGTCTTAGTAATGGTCTACCACTGTGAAGGGAGTAAATACCAAGAAGAAAAGGGGGCTGTTGAGGGCATAACAGAAGGAGATGCAAATAAGGGAAAGGGGATAAAATTAAAAAAAAGGAAAATCTAGGTTGAAAATAGGGGAGAAATTTTCCCAGCAGTGAACTATATTAAATTGTGAAGAGAAGGCTGGCCAAAACGTTACCAAATGTACATTAGGGAACAATCCTGCACTAGCAGGGAGATAGACTAGATGACCTAATAGAACTTTCTTTGACTCTGTAATCAGAAGTTTGGATCCATATAATCCCCTAACATTGAGATGTTTATCCAGAGCTTATCAAAATGTATCCCAGACTGTACAGTCTGGAGATCAGCCTGGAAATCTCACAGAATTAGTGTTTCCAGTGCTTCCTAGTATCAGGCAGCTTGAAATACTGCAGGAACAGCCTCTCCGTGGTATTTCAGTACTTACCCTTCCAGTCCCACTGAAAGGAAGAAGTGCAGAGGTGAGTGAAATTGTAAAACAAAATCCAGCTAAACTAATTCTCCCCTGTGCTGCTAGCAATAAGCCGACAGGTATGCTGTTAACCGATTTCCTACTCACATAGCAGGAGCTCTGAGTAAGCAAAGAATATGACAGGTCAACACACAAAGCAAATGCCTCCTGCTGGCCACAGACTGAAAAGTTCTCTTTAGCTGTAATTCAGAAGGCAGCTTCTGAAAGGTGAATAACTGAACACAGACACATCTGAACATCAAAAAGCCTTTGTTAGAGGATACTTCCAAAGAGGAAAGATGGTCCTGTAGTTAAGCCATTGGACGGAGCTCCAGATTCCATTACCAGCTCTTCCTCACAGACTTCCTGTCTGACCCTAATCAAGTCACTTAAGGCTTGATTTTCTAGAAGTGCTAAACACCTCACAAATCCTGCTGAGGTCAATCAAAACTGCAGACATACAGCACAGCTGAAACTCCAACTGCTTCAGTTCCTCATGTCTGTAAAATGGGGATATTAGTATCCTTGGATGTTAGGATGAATTAATGTTTGTAAGGAGATGAGGGGGGCATGTCAACACCAACAGAGCTCTAGTTGTCTTTTTGTGTGTTAATAAAGTGCTGTGTATACCCATGGTGCTACAAATTGATAACAGGTAAACATCTGGCTCCATACTTAGTTTAACAAATCTGCTTCAAACAGCTGCAGTAAAAGTTGAATCTTCCTCAAACCAAGTTGTCCAAACAGAGATTCCCTAATTAATAGCAAGAGGAAGTGATTCAGGGGAAGAGCTCGCTTGCAAACAGAGAAGGAAAGTCCATTTCACTAGAGTTCCAGAGCTGACAGCATTGTTTGCTGCTAGCTGTCCAAGGGAATCTGGACTACTGCATTGGGATGAGCCTGATAAGATGCATGGACCTGAGAATAGTGTTTAAAATGCCTTTTCCCTCTTCTGCTTACACTACATGCTTCTGGAATGCAACCCACACAGTAGTTGCTATTTCCCCAGCCAGGATTGTTGAGCCCTCCATTCAGCTCCCTAAGCATGATAATATGATAAAAGAGTGTGTACAGCACTCACCAAAACCCTGCTAGATGACAGTCACTGGTGGCTTTCCAGGACACTAAAGAGGAAGAAGTAGTGACATGACTCAGTAACACCAAGAGCCACATTGTGAGAGTTGAAAACTGCCTGGGGCACGCAATGAAAGCAGTGAAGCAGGAGGATATCTATGGACAAGGACAGTTAGATTACAGACTTAACACACATACAAAATTACGCAGCAACAGTGAGATGGCTGGAAACCTTGGAAAGCCACCAGCTGAACAGACTGTCAGTGTTTGGAGAGTCCTGTTCGGGAGCTGGTCACAGATAGCGTGCAGTAAACTGTTGCCAGACATGTTAGTTATTGATTATTTCTGAAGAGCCCATTTGAACTGAATGTGCATTCTGAATCCCCAATGAGAGTCCCAGCTGGAGGAGGCAATTCTGGAGGCACTATATGTATTACACTTTAGGAGTCCAGGGACCGGGATAGGTTTTTACAAGCAGCTAAAACAAAGAAAGCGATCATATGGGAAGGTGCTAGGCTCCTATCGTTTCTGGACATAAGTCCTATAACCCAGGGCAAAAAGGAAGAATTAACTGTGGTTTTAAAAAAAAACGTTGTGATATAAAATGGGTCAGCATCAGTCTCTCTAGCCCGCCAAACGGCCCAACATGCACAGTGCGACCACGGACATCTTTCAGAAAGTAGAAGCAGCTTACAGCAAGTCACTGTCGAAAGCAAAGAAGACAAGAGAGAAACTGTAAGAAGTTAGTCAGAGACTAATGCTTGGGCTTTACACCCCACCCCAGGGTTTGGAGAGCTGGAACTGTCCCTAAAAATTAATCAAAACGAACACAGTCACCACTTCTGGGGACCAACGTAGAGTTACGTGGTTTGTAAGCATTCTTTTTCTTTCCCTTCATCTTGTATGATACAGTCTATAAATCCTTCACAATACGTTGGGAAGAATTTGAAGTCAATGCCAGAAGTTTGAGGGTTAACACAGTCCCTTCTCCACCCCATTGCAAAAGTGCTGACTAAGGGTATGTCTACACTGCAATTAGACACCTGCGGCTGACGTGTGCCAGCTGACTTAGGCACACCGGGCTCTTTAATTGCAGTGTAGACGTTCGGGCTCAGGCTACTGCCAAAGCTCTGGGACCCTCCCATCTCACAGGATCCTAAACCCCAGGTTCTAGCCCGAGCCTGAAAGTCTACACTGCAATGAAACACCCCACTTAGAGTGAGACTCACAAGCTTGAATCAGCTGGCACAGGCCAGCCGCAGGGTTTTAACTGCAGTATAGACATACCCAAAAGACAGGTGCATTGTTGCACTGCAATTGTGGTACATATAGAGATACATTTTGCTACATCCATCTATCTGAATAATAAGTTCAGTGCATAATAAAACAACGGAAGTACCGGCTGAGGGTCAGATTCTGCCCAGGCTTTATGCAAGTGCATAGCTGGAGGGAGGGTTCAAGAAGTTGCTGCTTTACACAGCTGACGTTCTGGGGAGGCACAATTTCAGTCCCTATGCTCAGAAAAGTGTGAGGTCTTCTTCCGCTTTTCTCCCCTGGGGGCACCCAGGCTCAGATTCTCAAAGGTAGGTAAGCAACTAACTCCCATTGAAATCAATGGGAGTTAGATACTTCAAAGATATTTAAGATCGTGACCATCATTCCCTAAATGGGACAGAGGCCCATTGCTTCACCCCTCTCATACAACTACTGTACACTCTGGACAGGGCCATCCCTATGGGGGTGCAGGGCCCAGGACAAATCAGCCTCCACCAGTTTGGGGGCCCCACCCTGCATCAGTGGCTGGGCAGAGCCCCCGGCATGCGGGGTGGCAGCCAGGACCTTGGGTATGGGGCAGCAGCAGAGCCCTGGGTGAGGGGCCAGCAGTCAGGAGCCTGGGGGTGCTGCAGCACCCCCTGCACTGCTAGTTTCCATGCCTATGTCTTCTGGGACTGACCGCATTGGCCAATTGCACAGGCCCTCGGGGGCCCCCGAAGCGCAGGGCCTGGAGCGGTCACCCCAATTTGCCCTACCCAAGGGACAGCTCTGACGCTGGATGTAACTAGTCACTTAGGAACAGAGAACCCCAAACTATGAGGGGAGGTGGGTCAAAGAGTGGGAATCCTAAGTGCTATCTTCAGAGAAAGAAGCAGAATTCAAGGTAGATAAATTTCCCCTGCTTTACAGCTAGCAGGCCACATGAGAAGGGGTGGGGGCTGTACCTCTGCACAGGCAGGAGTCCTGGAAGGTTCCCAGTGCCCCTGTGGGGCAGTGCAGCTCCATGCCACCCTTCACTATGGACTGTGCCTCACTGCACGGGCCAGCCATAGTGTTTTTTCAAGCATTCATAACAAGCAGGGAATTCACGTATGGCAGGTGCTTCAGCCGTCACCCTGTGGCTCTTAGTTATACCTTGTTAAAGGAGAAATCTAAGAGAAGTAAACCAAAAAACTAAAAAGTGGGGGAAAACATGCAATTTGACAAAACAAGTACCCGCTCGTACACTCTGTCATCAGTGTGGGAGGCATTCGGACACTTGGTAGTTCCGGGCTGCTGAAACATTCACTCCAATTTCAAATCACGTCATTGTAAAAAACAAAAAATAAGTGTCTGAGGAAGCTGTTTCTCGTTTTGGGGTGTCCACCGTGTCAGACAACACCAGGCGAAGGAGGATAGTGCAAAAGCCGCTGAGTTCAGTTCACGCTGTTTCAGTGAACTAGAAACAGCTGCTTTTATTTTATCCAGGTTCAGTTCCCCCACCCCAACCCCTCCTGCTCTTGATGGTTATGGGGAGTTTTGCCACCTCCAACAGCCCCTCTCTCTAAAAAGACCCTGGGAACCTCCCTCTCCTTTTCCTCATCCCTGGAATCTGCCTCTCCTAGCAGACAGCCCTGTTAAAGGAGTTATAGCTTTACACTTTGATATTAATAGTTTTTCATAATGTGATACACCAGTGTCTCCTAGTCATATTATGAAGGGCCAGCCTTGCATCCTTAATTTACAGCCACACTAGGAGGAAAACAACATCCAATAGCCACATGCCTATATTTTCTGTATTAAATAACCAAGAGAGCCACTTGTTAACGTCTGGTGAAATACGCTCATATTAGACTGCACTGAGCTTAATCGCCTACATTTCTGTGGCAAATAGGATGTGCTATTCACTAGATTACAGTGCATTAATGAGTGACTGTGGAGACTCCCCACCATGAACGGATGCTTGCTTAAAAAATAAACAAACAAATAAATAAATAAACCACTGTGTTAAATAAAGTTGTACTGCCACCTTAGGTTACCATCTGTTTTTACTTTTACTCAACTGTTTCCTTCAGACCATGTTGTCAAGTACATACAAGTCCAGCTGGCAGCTCTTAAAGCCAAACATGGTGGGGCCCCCATATGAGTTCTGGTGCCCCTTTCCCATGATCCCAGACACTTGGATGATATTTAAGGGGGGGCGGGGAAAGACAGATCATTCCTACTATCCTGCAATGTTTTAATCTTTCTCATTCTTTCTAGTCAGTTTGGGGGGATATTAAAAATAGAAGAGGGTTAGATTTGGCAATAAATTAATGTCCAGATGAAGGGAAAACAATTACAAATTGGAAACAGATTTATTCACACTCTGTGCATTAATGAAAACTTTTAAAAAACTAAACTGGGTGTACTGTGTGGAAAAAATAATGGCCCAGCAGGTCTACTTTTTATTAACAACTCATCAGTAAGCAGGTTGTAATTCATAACAAAGAATTTACCCTAAGGAACACCATGGGACTGTGAGCTTTTTAGTTTCCTAAGAAAATACATATGTTGTTCCACTTGGTTTCCTTTCAATAAAACCCACCAGTTAGCACTTCATTTTCAAGCTGTTCTGACAAATCAGGTGAGTTAGCTTTGTAGAAAACACAGAAGCCAACTTTTCAGCTGAGAATTTTAGGGAATTTTTTTTAATAACTTAAATAAATTTCCCACCTGGCAAGGAAGTCGTGATAAAAGGCTGTGAAAGGAGTTTGTTTGGAATGGCTTGAAAGAATTTTTCTTTTAATTCACTTCATTAATTTTTCCTAAGGAAATATTTAAGGATACATCTCTTACTGTTAAGGTATGTGGTTGAGACAAAAGGAATTTTTATATGTTTTATAATGTCTTGAAACGTGATTAAAGATACAGGGGGAAACCTGCCCAGTAGTTCACTGCAAAGAGAAAGGCCTCAAGGAGGAGACTTTCAGAACTCAGCTCTCCTAAGGCCAGTGTGAGATGCTAGATCTCCTGCAAAATCAAATACCCACCTGGTGACCTAGTTTCAGAAGAGCAATTCTGAAGGAAAATAATCAGGGAGAGGATAGAAAAATAGAGCAAAAAGATGTGGCAATTCAAAGAAAGGATGTGGAATTGAGGGAGAAAAAGTGAGAGTGATTTCAATAAATCACTCCAAGATGAAGTACAAGTAATTTACTGTATCATAGTGCAACCCACTGTTCACTGTGTGTTATGCATCCCTGCTTCTGTCTTCAAGTCACAAAGGCTATGAATCTATTCCAGCTGCTCGCTACGGGACTTGAACCTTTAGTTCATGTTGGAGCGGTCCCTGGCTTTAGCTCTGTAGGGCCCTCAGGTCAACCTTCAGTCAGGAGCAAGACAGTGATCAGCACAGTCCTTGAGTACCACACCCAGGCTCTCCCGGAAGCATTCCAAACTGTTCTATCGCTGATTAAAGCTTTTATTATGGAACAAGAAAACAGATGTACAACAAGGGCTTGATCCACTGCCTACTGAAGTCAATGGGAATCTTTCCATTGACTCCAAGTGTGCTTTGGATCAGTCCTTAATACAGGTTATGAACAAACAATGAACAAAAACAAAAAATCAAACAACGTCTAATTGCACTCATATTTCCAGATGTGAGATCTGAGGACAGGGCATTATGTGGAGGAGATTGCTTTCTTTGATATCCAAGTATTAACACTAGGGTAATTATTTATCTACCCCTGCTTAATTATGGCAATTATCACTGCAAAAGTAAAGAATGCAAAGGAAAGTCTGATAAGTACAGATTGCATTATAATATAGTTAAATATTCAAATAGGTTTTAGATACAGGTGTTCACTAAAAACTAATCCTCAGAACAGAAGGAAAAATAGAGTGTGTCCAAGACCAGCAAGCAAGCCTCAAACCTTGAAACAGACTGAGGAATTAGCTACTTCAAAATGGCGTGTGGTTTTGGCCCTGCCCTCATCACACAGTAAATCCTGATAAAGAGAGCATGAAAGGAGGATAGTTCTTGGGCAGGAGAACCACACACAGACTCTGAAGAACCTTATAATACCAAAAAGCAAAACAAACACCACCCACTTCTGGAAAAAATTTGCTGTTCGTAAGACAGATGATTGTATCGAGCATACGTGTGGAAGTAGTAGGTGGAGTTGTGGGTCCCCAGTCACATTGCCATCTTTGCTTTCTTTCCGAGCAGCAGGAATCATTCCCAGAGGCATGAGACATGGAGGATTTCAGCTCCTGCTTGAAGAAAAGACCCCACTGGTATCTGTAAAAGACATAAAAGTAGAGGCAGCAAGTCATGAACTGTTAAAGTTACTGCTATAGCCTGACATCCCGCCCAGGCTCGAATCAAAGGGGCCAGGACCAGCTGAATTAAGCAGTAAAAGTCTCTGAGGCACATGTAGGGGCTGACATTAACATGAATAAATCTGCCTGCCCTCATTAACAGGATTCCAGGCTCTTTTGGGGAGTGATCTGAGGAGCCAAGATAATATTGCAGCATGTAAAAGGCATCAGGCGGCACCTCTGACTGCAGGCCCACTTTACAAGACCAAAAGGAAGAAGTCTAGCTCTGGCCCTGGGAGTAGCTGAACACTTGGAGGGTGGGGAACATATGGAAATGAACTTCTTATTTTGTGTGCAAACGGCAGTTGCCACCTCTTACATGTGAAGGAGTAGGGCAATGTGGAGTAGTGTTGGGGTGGGAGGAACAGGTCTATAGTGGAAGTGCAAAGGCTTACAGGTGTTATCCCTTGCTACAAACAACCATGGAGGAATGTGGAGCTGCCCCATTCCCCCTACAGGTTGTAGGGTGTATTATATCTCTCAGCAAATCCCTTCAGAGTTCCCCATTCAAAGCCCTTAGGCTTTATGATAGGTTTGTGTGTGAATTTCATCCAACATGCCCCGTTGTCCCTTATCAAAAACAACCAAGTGCAGCAGTTGCTGGGCTTGAATATGTCCTGTACATTGAGATCTCCAAAGCTTTCCAGCTGAAAAACATCGTTAAGACAACTATCTAGTGCTTAGGAATTTCTATAGTGACACTGAAATGGAACCACTACAGCCCACTCCCTCTCCCATTATAGTAGGACTGGGCCACACAGTATATGCTGCAATTGGAGATAATTTAAGAACTTAAGGATGTAGCTCATAGCTTGGAAAGCATGCCCAGCTGTAGTATATAAGTACATGAAATCATTGCAAGATTAAAATACTTACTGTGTTCATTCACTTTTAGCCAATATCCAATCTGTAATCTATCCAGGAGGAAAGAAAATATTTATATATATATATATATATATATATATATATATATATATATATATATATATATATCTGCTACTCTAATTATTTTGCTATCTGCCAAAGAATGCCTCTGGGAAGGGTTAGCCTCCCCAGCAGAAATGTAGAAAACTACACTGGAAAACATTAATTCATATTAGTAAAAGAAAGACCTGTGAAGACAACAGCTGTTTGATCCTTAGATAAACTGTGGACAGTTTTCACTATTAAGTCTTTATGAGTGATGTACTGTAGATTTAGGAAACATAGAATATGGCCAAGAGAGAAGAGCAGGATAGGGAAAAAAGTCTGTGGAATTGACTGAAAAATATTTATTCACGTACTTACCTTTTCATAGAAAAACATAAATGCGGCCCATAAGGACTTGTTTA
The DNA here is from genome assembly GCF_965140285.1 of Lepidochelys kempii. Taxonomy (NCBI): domain Eukaryota; kingdom Metazoa; phylum Chordata; order Testudines; family Cheloniidae; genus Lepidochelys; species Lepidochelys kempii. The sequence goes on from NC_136382.1 coordinate 67,087,571, forward strand.
TATATTCTGTATGTGTTCCTGTAGGGCTAGGAGACATTTTCTCACCAGTTTTAAAAGCATTTCATCTTGATATAGTCTTGAAACGAGTAAAAATGGGTCAGCCTGCCTTAAATTGGGTCTCCACTATGGCTCCACCCAGTTTTGGGGCTGGTTTAGCTGAACTGGTTCTAGAAAATTTCTCATACATAGACAGGCCCTCTGAGTTCTTGCGTACAGTCAGCTGTTCAAATACATTTCATTGTGCTATTGTTCTTTACCTCCTCTGAGCCCTTTGCAGTTATATAGGAAATGATTAACTAGGCAGCAAGCATTTCTTTTTGCTTGATTGGAATGTTTCACTCTGGGTAATATTTTGACAGTGTCCTAGTCACTTCCAATATTAAATAAAGCATACCCTGTATGTTACATTCCATCAAGCTAGAGCTGGACATTTGGGCAAGTGGGCTGAACGTGAGGATAAGTTATTTATCTAATAGCTAATCTCATTAATTAATTAACCAAGCAAAAGAAATAAGGGTTTATACTTTAGTGCATAAGGTCAAATGCAAGAGGACATCTACTGTTTCATCCAGTAATGCCAAATGGTTTTGTACTGAAACGTGCCCTAGCAGAATAATGGGCAATTTAGGCTTGAATAACAAACATTCCAACTTCTGTTTCTGAAGCATTTACACTTGTTGATTTTTCACTTCTTAGATCCTGAGGAATCCTCATGTTAGCAATCCTGGACCACCAGGGGATAGGAAAGTTAAATGATTTGCTCAAGATCACAAGTCAGATTGACAAATACCCCAGTCCCTTGCATTGATGAAGTCACTCTTCTTCCTTCCAGTATAGCAGCATGCTGTTAGTGACACAAACTCAAGTGATAAGCACCAAATTGCAAGGGCATATCAGAGCAGAATCCAAGAATCTGACTGGGAGAGGGTTCCAAGGACCACAAAGTTTGGATCTGTGGGCAAGGCCACCACCAGAGAATGCTGGGGTCTGCCATGGGGATAGTACTGGCAAGTCAGGAAACCAGGAGTGCCACAAACAAGCTTTCAAAGGGTGTGTGTGAGATGGGATTTACAGACCCCTCCTTAAGATTAAGGGAGTGATGGAGCAATACTGGGCCAAGAAGACCCCCTCTCCACAGCAGCTGCAGAGCATGCTCCAAATGGAGGACCTGTTTAGAAGGGGACTCTGGCAGTGGGAGAGTGAAAGAGAAGCTGTCTGCAGGAAGGAAGCCAATTAATAGCTTCTGGAACAGAGGAATCGACAGGGGAAGGACCTGGACTGTGGGGAAGGTCCAACTAGACAGCCAGGGGCCTGACCCAGCCTCTCTTTCTCCCCCATTCTCCCTGACAAGGTGGAATCAATGGACACTGAGAAGGGAGCTGGGAAGTCCCTACTGACTGTGTGCATGACTGAGCCTGTCTGAGCAGCTCTCTGCTGGAACAGAGCAGGGTGCCCTGGCCATGCCCCAAACTGAGGAGAACAAAGGGAAGATAGGAAGTGACCCAGGAGAGGCTGGTGTGGTGTATCAGCTAGAGGGGACTGGGACACGCCTCACCCCTTCCCCCTGGGCTGTGAATGGTGGAAAGGGAGGGTCCAGGTTCCCCTACCCTACCCTCCGCCTTTTGTCCGAAAGGAGGAACCTGGGAAGAGCCAGACAGACTGCTGGGATATGAAATGGTATTCACAATGAGGGCTTGATCTCACACTCTAACTGGGCCTTGTACCTTTCAGGATGGCCTGTTCTCTCCAGGTGCACACTGGCTCTCACCAGCCACCATAACCATTGACCTTGTACTTGGGCTCCCTTCTGTGTTTATTTTCCCTGAGGAAAGCACTGTTTCCTACCAGTAATTGTCCCCAGCTAAAAGTATTCAGTTCCAGTTGTTTTTTAAAAAATATCAGATTTTTACTGGAAAAAATAGGAAGAGGAAAGAAACCATGAAATCAAAGGTTAAAAATGCCCTGTGCACTTGTTTAAGTGAACATTTAAAAAAAAAAAAAAAAAACCTTGCCTCAGCAACCCACCTGACCGAAAGGGGACATCATCTCCTCAGATCCTCTTCAGATGCCACCTCCTGTCCACAATCTGTCTGAGTGTTGGACTTCTCAGGCATTGGTCTCTTACCATTATCTGGGGATTGTTTCTACAGCCAACAGGGTCTCTTTATCAGAAGAGTTGTTGCACTCCTAATTTTGGCCGACTTCTATGGCTGCTGCTGTTATCCCATGATACTGATCAAAGTAATATCTCTTTTTTCCACTTCATCAGCTCAGCTGGATTCCTATGTTCAGCCCCCTGGATATCACAGTAATTGGATGCCATATAAATATTTAGATCAGATCAAAATTAAAGTTTATGCCTGCCTTAAATCTCTTCTCTTCAGGGCAAATATTCCAAAAATAGTCCAGCTAATATTTATCCCCTAATGTTTTCTTTAGAATCACCCTTCCTGGAGAGTCCAGCAGGAGCTCAGTTGCATCATGACGGTCAAGTCTCAGGTGAGTTTCAGAAAGCCTTTGGGAGGCCTGTTGATAGGAGTTTGTCAGTGCTAGACAGCTCACTGCAGCTCTCATTTACAAGCTTCTTAAACTAGCTTCTAAACTACCTTTTAACAAAGAAAATGTGTTAAAGTACCAATAAAATACTCTAATAAGCCCTCCATAGCAAAATCCTAATTGAAGCTCATAAAGAGAGCTCTAAACGGTATTTAAAGTGAAAAAAAACATTGGTTCTCCATGCAAACAAGTAGATGAGGTGCTGATACTTTTTATTTGACCAACATGAAAGCTTCAGAACATAAGAATTTAGGTGAGGGAAGAGAGATGTGTGTGGTTAGAAAACTGGTTATTGGACTAAGATGCAGGTTGAAGAAAAACTTGACGTATTCACAACCAGCCCTAATAGAGAGAACATAACAGATATTTACACACAACACATTTCTTTCTCTATTTAAACGCACACACATATACATGTGGCTAAACCCACAAATGTATGAATGATAGAGCATGTTTACATTTTCATTTACTGTTGCCCTTTCATCCACAGCAAGCCACCATTTTCCTGTTCTGGATTCCCAGGCCAGGCACCCCATCTCTAGCTCTGGTACCATCTAAAGATGAGTAAGCCCATTCATCCAAAACTTGAACCAATCTTGAGTCACTTTAAGGGTGAAGGAGTTTGAGTAACTTTCTCTGATTCCCAACTGATATTTGTGGAAGTCTATTTTGGAGACTCCATAGGCCCTTGCTTTCCCAAGGGCCTGAGGGAGGGGAGGATTGTATTTGTGGCTGGTGGGAAAATTATATTCTAGGGTGCTGTATCCCGGGAAAGTGTTAGTGTAACAGGGCCAACCGCCTCCTGAGCACCCCTTTCGTAGCCGGGGTGGTGCTGTGTCACCCTCTCTCAGTTTCCCCTCACAGGTAATCCAATAACTTCATAAAATCATAGAATTGTAGTTCTGGAAGGGACCTTGAGAGGTCATCTAGTCCCGTTCCCTGCACTCATGGCAGTCTGCAGCCTCTCTGGCCCTTAGCTCTAGCTCTCCAGCTTAGAGCTAGCAGGAAACTCCCTCTGCTGCTCCCTGGAGTAGCCTCCATCTCTGGCTTGAGGACAGCAGCCTGCAAACCCTATTTGCTACTCTCCAGCCTTTAGCCTTCTCCCAGAACCCAAGCACAGTCTCTGCCAGCTCTCATCACTTACACAATCGCCTTCTCCCAGGCAGTCCCGACTCATTGGAACTCCTCTCCATGAGACCCAGGTTTTCTCTTTTAAGCCCGATTAATTGGCCAAATTGGAGTGTGCTGCTAAGGCACAGGTGCCCTGGCCCTACTTCCTCTTTAAGTGCCAGTGTCGACCTGTGACAGATATCGTACACAAGCTTTGGCTCAGGGCAGCTAGCCAGAAGATGAGACTGGCCTGAAACAAACCCTCTCTCTCCATTGTGGTTTCTATCCACTCCAAAAATGAGCACAAAATCAGAGTAAAATGTATCTTCCTTCCAATTCTATGCAAGTCAGAACTATTAACTTTACAGAATAGTTCTCCCACATGAAAGATGTTGGGTAGTTGCTTCGGTACCCTGCACAGCATGGTGCACGTTCCAGCAGGGGGCTAGAAAACAACAGCAGCAGCACTGATCATCCTGTTCACCGAAACACAGCGTCGAGGGGCAGCTTTGAAAGGCCCTTACATAATGAACACATGTAAAACTAAAGCAAGTGAGAACACTCTACCTACATTTATACCTAGAGCCACAGCATTCCTTCCAGTGAACTATCACCATACAAAGGCAACTGGAAGGTCAGTTAGGGACAGAGGGAGGGAGATGGTGGGCTGGGGGTGCTGTAAGGAGTTAAGAGAAGATGCTGGGAGTTGAAGAGCCTGGGATGAAAGTTTGCTATCAAGGAAAGTAGAAGGCTCTGGCTTGGCTGAGAAGAAAGATGCAATTTGGAAAAGAGGGAGGAGGGAAAAGAGGCTAACGCTAAGAAATCCAGAAACACTTTAGAAAGGCACCCAAAACCTTGTGGGGATTATCTGAACTCTGAGGCTCATCCACCCAATAGTGTCATCCCTCCAATTTCCATTCTGCTCCATCCCCCCGTCTGGCTGTGCTACATTAAAAACAATTGTGCTGCTGACACAATTTGTGCTACTGACATGGTTTGCCTTGAGTAATTCACTGGTTTCCACACAAATGAAAGGCAACTTTTATAGGGGAAAAGCTGTCATTTCACTGTGCTAAGCTGATTTTGCTGTAAAAAGATGATTTCACCTCCTGCACTTGTGTGACAATTTCGGATATGTTCCACTATAGAATAACTTGGTGCCACATGAAAAGCAATGTCTTCAACAGCATTTGCAAAATCTCACCCTGAGTCAAATTTGTCGTTTCTCATAAAATCGTAAAGACCAGACCTTTGTGTGAGTGCATGGAATCATTTAAATAGTATGATGATGGGCACCAAGAAAAGAGAGTGCGGGGGGGTGGGGAGGGGAGAGAAATGGATGCAAGCAGGCTTTCCCCCCTGTGCATCTCATCCATGCAGGGGCTGTCACCATTATAGTTCCTGTGTTCATGTGAGTACATTGACTCCCAATAGTATACATCACCCCAAGGGCTGTGGCACGGTGAGGAGGTGGAACCAATCCCCATTCCCCGATTCCCCCAAACTCCACATCAGTGGGGCTAGCCAGCAGACCATGAAGGCTGGTGTAGGCCATTGTGCTGATTGGGACGCTTGAAGAAAGGTGCTGAAGCATTAGTCACTAGAGTTAAATAGATGTTAACAAGACAAACAAAAGCCAAAGGAACAGTCTTACTAAACTTTCCTTCCTCTGTCAGTCACTTAATATTCTGTCTCTTGTGACTGTTAGATTCTCATAGCTCTCCAGTCACCACAAAGTCTTCCAGGCTAGACAAGACTTGAATATCTGATGTAAAAACAAGCTAATAGAAAACATTTTTGGACAAAAACTTTTCAGGCCTTCTGTATATACTATATAAAAATAGGCACAAAACCAGTTTCCTTTTTCCAGTTCTGAAAGTTAGAAGACTGAAAAGATTAATACAAATAAGGACAATCAGGAAAACGTTCAGTGTCCCTGACAAACCAGCTGTCAGTGAAGATGCTAACTCAGAGAGTGTATCAAGTAATAGCATTTGGTTACACTCGTCAATTCATGAATCACAGTTTGTCTGCTGTGAAATGCAAACACTGGGTATTTATTACACAAATAACAAAACCCAATGTACAGCTTGTCCTCAAAGAACCACAAAATCAAAATAAATTCAACTGTTAAAATGAGAATTCTAGCCTTTAGGCTCTATGTTTATTCAAATATAATTTGATGTATATTTTCTGACTCCCATATTCTTTACCTGGTCTCAGTCTATTTTTAGCCAGCTGCATCCCATTAGCATGCAATAATAATCGGCCCAACATTCTACTATTAGCAAGAAAATAATAAGATAGTGATATGTATAAATAACTCACACATCCTCCAAAATGGTTTAGGTGCTTTGCAAAAATAAAATACAATTAAAAATAAAATATCCAAAAGGTGGAACGTTTGAAAATCCGAACAACAAAGACTATAGACAATTCTAAGCGATAAGACTATAAAATACAGGAGAGTTTCACAGGTCAAAATGTCTGTGTTCACCAAGTAATGTCTGCAATGACTCCTCTACATGTTTAGTACAATGTCAAAGGGCCAAGGACCTGATCTAATGTCCAATGACATCAGTAAGTGTTTCAGTTTCATTTGACATTGGGGCCTGGTGCAAAGCCCAGTGAAGTCAGTAAAAAGCTTTGGATCAGGCCCAACATCAGGTTCCAAGAACAGAGCTTATCTGAGCAAGTTCAACACCATGTCTAACCGTTGTGCTGCAACCATTTCAACCAACCCTAAATTAGGCCACATTTACGACTCTTCTGAACTCTGATACTAACAGAAATGTCAAAGGCAAACAATATCCTTATTTAGGTTAGTTTTTAACTTAAGTGAAATTTCTGTCTGAAGGTAAAGTAAATTTACTGATTTTTTTGTCTTCTCTGTATTGTACAAAAATATTTTGCCTGAAAGACATCAGTGCCTTTGTTAAAACAGAAATATTCAGATAGGTACTCAGGTACTAACATGATGGGCACAGTATAAGGGCTTGTCTACATAGGGAAATTGATGATCAAACTACTCCAAAATGGCTATTCCACTATATCTAATCTGGAATAACTCCCCATGTGGACACTATTCCAAAATAAAAGTGACTTTATTCCTTCTGGAACAGCTAAATTATTCCAGAATAACTATAACAGAATATGCTGGACTAGCTATGCTAGTCAATTTCCCTCATGTGGCACCTAGACAGATAAAATCAACATGAAATACACCTCCTGTTTTTTCAAAGGGTAGCTAAAGCAGATTCAAGAGGTGTTTTCAATAATGAGTGCATGATTTTTCACTCACACACAGTACAATCTGCCTCATAACACTGGGGGTTTTTTTTGGTAGAACTATGGATTAATTTCCTGTACCTCCGCACAATCGCATGTACTCAAAAGACATTTTAACTTGTAATCTTAAACCATAGCTGTCCCCATGAAACCAAATCAATGTACTTCTAGAGGATGGCATCAATACAATATTGAAGGCTCAAGCTGCTGGACACAAGTCAAGGAACATAAATTAAGAAACATTTTACAATCCAAGCATGCTGGAAACTGTATGAGGATCTATCCCTTTTAGGGTGATCTGAAAAGCACATGGTTTTAGATTATTTATTGGATTAAGTATTTTGCCTGAATAGCTACTTTAGAAGATTGAAATTTGATTATAAAGAATAAAATTCTAGATTTTTTTAAAATGTTCTAATATTCAAGGATAAATCAAATTGTCCATGGGGTGAAAGCCTTGCCCTATTAATGTCAAATGGGAGTTTTCCCTTGACTTCAATAGGGTCAGGATTTCACCAACTGCCTTGAGAAAAATACTCAAATTGAACCAACACAGTCAGCAGTTCAAGATCTAGATTTGGAAGTAGAAATCTGAGTAACGTCTTATCAAGCAGAAATATTTCACATGCACTGGTTTGGAGCAGAGGAGGTACAGAACTATGTAGATTATTTCACTGGCATTTATGTCTCAGTCCCAGCTCTGTAGTAAATTTTTTTTCATTAAATTAGTTGTAGCAAAAATGTCTCCTGTTCAACTTGACAGGGCTGGGAAATTTTTTTTTCTGTACATATGTATCTCTTCATTCAGTTCTCTCCCTCTTTTACTCATTCACTTTTGGCAGTTCAGTAAGTCCCCATTATACAATAATCTGCAATATAATATACCTTGGACTAAACCTCACGACAGACCTGAAACACCAAAAAACCCGTCACATTAGAAAAAATATATTTGGATAATTTTACTTTAAATCACAATGCAGTATTTTAATGACTAATATCAAATGTTATAATTCTGATGTATAGTTTGCAATATATATGATGTATAAGTTGTCAAAGTATCATGTGTGATATACATTTCCATGTTTTTCTCAGGGAAAGTCTCTGACAAATTCCACTTTACCATTACATTAGCAAGAGAAGACAGGCTGAAACTAAAAAAGAGATTGTGGGGGGGAGGAAATTGAAGAGGTGCAGGGAGAGAGATTAATTTAACTGCCAATTCAGCAATGTAGTTAAGCACATGCTAAACTTTAAGTCCATGCTTAAGTTCCATGGCGCCAGTTAAGCAGGTGGTGAAGTGGTTTTGCTGAATAGGAGCCTTAAAGTCTTGTTAGCCCTTTCTTAGACAGTCTGAGAGCTGAACAGTGCTTTGCACATATTTGATATGGTATTGGCATGTTTGCCATCCTCACATTTACCTGTAAATTATATTTAGGTGCTCGTATAAAATAAAAGCACATTTTATATCAGAATCTATAGAAGTGTCTGGTATTTATTTCAAGGCAATTCATAGTCATATACACCTATGGTTTTATGTGTATTTATGGACCATTCAGTACAGCAAAGAGTGAGCAAAGAGACGGAGCTTGGGGAGCAGAAGCTCTGTATTTCCATTTTTTTTTTTTTTTACTTTTATTTTCAAAACTATTCAAAAGCAAAGAATGAAATAAGGGGAACACAAAGGAATTGTATCAGTTTAACAAACAAGGCTTCTACTCCTTTTAATTAAGCAAATATACTGAAAGACTTTAGTGCATATCTTTCTGTGCAAAAACTGAACTAACCATGCATAATAAGAAACTTTCTTGAATATAATGAGCTGTACTAGAAGTCCTGGCTCAGACTGGTTAAGGCCCGTTAGTTAATTGAGCATTGTAATCAGAACATCCTATATGCTCTGATGACTTATGGTAGACTAGATCCATTTTTCTACTGGATTCTTTTTATTCTTCCTTTCCTGTCAGGTGAGTGGCCACTAGAAATGTCTTGTGGGACACAACACAACCCCACCCCCACAAGGATTATAGAAATGTCATAAAAATCACACCCCTAACTAACCTAGCTGACATTACTATACCAGCACAAGCTCCTAGTAGGGCTAGCCTACACAGCAGCATTACTGGGAACCTGATTTTGCCAACCCCATGGGAGGTAACCATTCCATGAATTCTGTATGTGGAGAAGTTGTTGATAAGCCTTCTTGCAACATCAATGCCTTTCCCAAAGGCATTGGAGTAACCACTTCCTTTTTTCTAGTTTGCAGCTGCCTGTTTAGCTCAGAATAGAGAGTAGCGATTAAGAACAGCTTAGTAGGAGAAAGCACCTGGAGAAAAGTCTGCTAGCTGCTGCTGCATTCCCAGAAACAACTTCACTAAGTGAAAGAGACACAGCAAAGACTGTTCCTTTGACAAGGAAAAAAGGCAAAATTCCAGTTAGAATGAGGCCTGCCAGGAAGCCTCTCGCAGCCTTCCATGAGAGCTCAGACTAGGAGGGTGTCTGTGCCTGGAACGTTTTTTATTTGTTGACGTTGTGTCAATTCATTAATTGGGGAATGACAATACTTTGGATGAAATCCTGGCCTTAATTGAAGGCAATAGGAGTTTTGCCATTGATTTCTATGGGCAAAGATTTCTTGCTTTATGCTTGCATAGCAGTTTTTATGTACAGATCGCAAAGCACTTTGCAAAGGTGTGTAAGTATGGTAATTGCCATTATATATTTGTGGAGTCTTATACATGTACTTCAGTAATAGGCATGTGTTCAGAAATTGGAAAAACATAACACAAACCCTAAAGTGAGTAACCTAGGGTAGGTCTACACTGCAATAAACGGGGAGTGTCCCAGCGCTTGGGCTCCAGCGTGAGCCCGAATGTCTACACTGCAGTTGTATAGACCCACAGCCTGAGTCAGCTGACATGAGCCAATCGCATGTATTTGATTGCAGTGTAGACATACCCCTAGTGGTTACAGATGGCATTATCTATATCAGTAATTCTCAAAGCTGGTCCGCCACTTGTTCAGAAAAAGCCCCTGGCACGCCGGACCGGTTTGTTTACCTGCCGCGTCCGCAGGTTCAGCCAATCGCGGCTCCCACTGGCTGCGGTTAGCCGCTCCAGGCCAATGAGGACTGCGGGAAGCAGCGCGGGCCAAGGGACGTGCTGGCCGCCCTTCCCACAGCGCCCATTGGCCTGAAGCGGCGAACCGTGGCCAGTGGGAGCCGAGATTGGCCAAACCTGCAGACGTGGCAGGTAAACAAACCGGTCCGGCCCACCAGGGGCTTTCCCTGAACAAGCGGCAGACCAGCTTTGAGAACCACTGATCTATATCACCAACAGAAAACTGCAGCACAGTTCAGTACAGCATCTCATAGGCAAGGGCGTGAAAGCACTCACCCAGACATTGATTTTTCTTCTTGTCAGCTTCATTCTGCAAAACTAGGCTCTGCAGGAAGTACTGCCCAGCAGGGCTTAAGTGGTGGCCTCTTACAGTCCACTGAGTGGCCGATGCTGATGTAAGCAGAGTCCTAATGAGCTCTCCCCTGACATCTAGGCAGTCTTTTTCACTGCAACACTGTCCCACACCAGGTCCAGGGCTCAGCACCTGGTTATTTCACTTTAACAATCACCGAACAAAACAAAGCAAATATGGTGTGCTCCTGAAATCTTTTCCCTCCAGCTCATCACTAGATGTCTGGGGAGATCTCTGGCAGCTGCTGGATTGTCAAGTGGCATCAGTTTTGGTCACTTGCTTCTTGCATTTGAGCCTGACAAGGTGATTGGATCCACTTCTCTCCAATGTTGCTCTTGCTACAATTATCCATTCCTTTGCAACCTCCAGATTGTATTCCTGCAATGCACACATAGAGCTGGCTTTGAAGACCACTCAGAAGCTGCAGAGAGTGCAGAATTTGGGGCGGGGTGGGGGGCGAATGCAAATTATACCAATTCTTTAATATCTCCTAGGCTTACCATTTGCTTTGGGAGTAATTCAAAGGGTTCATTGTGATGTATAAAACCCTGAACGGTTTTGGTGCTGGCTATCTCAGAGACTGATTCTATCTGCATATACTAGCATGGCAGCTTACTCAGGTAGGGAACTCAAACTACAGTAATAGGTCTTAGATTTAAATGTTTGGTAACTAGGGTAGTACGCGGGAAGATCCTTTGGACTGATCTTTCCATCATCCATCAGAGCTCACCTTTGGCTTTCAACGCACGGAGTAAGTCCTTCTCAGGCTTACTCCTCAGGGTGTGATTATGAGGATGGCGTAGCGTTTAAAGGAGGATGAGAGTCTTTTACTATTAACACTGGGGTTTTTTTTCATTCAACAAGTTCTGTAAGTTTCGTTTAAACATTTGTCAGTGCTCAGAGGCTACAGCGATGATAATCATCTATAATAAAGAAAAATATGAAATAACTGTAAGCGCAGAGAAGAGTGGAGGGTTTAGAGTCTACGGCCTGTGCCATAAAGCCGAATTATTACTACCTAAAAGTAGTAAAAATAAAAAAAAACCAGCAATCTAGACCTAGTTCCAAACTTCCATGATTCACAGGAACATTGGCCTCAGTGGATATTTCAGCTTCACCAGCCAGAGTAATAAAAATACCACATGCTGATAACATTTCTACAGCTCTTTGTGAGAGAAATGTTTCCATTCAAAAAGATACATTTCCCCAGGTCACCTAGAGTGTATATAGTGACATACAGTACAGTACTTACTATATGTAGCACAATAAACAGAGCAAACATGGAAGAGACTGGCTACCCTTAGTAACCAAATTTTATCAATCTGGTAATGCTGTCAATCAATCTGAGTGCAGAACTAGGTCACATGCTGTTTCGGTTTGCTGGCTTTCAGCATGCATGCTGGGACCATGTGTGCAGGGCTTATTGCCTTGAATTTGTCAGTAGCCACATCAACACATTTGCTTGCATAATTAAACTATGGAATCTCAGAAATCTAATAGGATGCTACTGCAAGATTTGTTGAGCTTTCTCAGGGCCCAATACAGGGAGGTCTGACCTAGTGGTCAGAGCCATGGGGCAGTTGGGGTCACAGTCAGAAGCCACACTAAAGGTCAAAGACGAAGTTGGACACCATGCCAAGGGTCAATACCTGGGTCACAGTCAGTAGCCATGCCAAGGATTGAGCCATAACTGGAGTTAGAAGTGATGCCAAAGGTCAAGCTAGAGTTAGTTACTGGAATTAGGGAGAGGAAGCAGTAGTCAGGAACAAGGAGCAGAAACCAGGCAAGGAGGCAGGAACTTGGTTTCAGGGGCTCTGGTCAGCAGCAGGTCTAGCAACTAATTGAACAGACAAGGGGTGGGACAAGAACAGGAAGCTTTATTTGGTAGTGTCCAATCAGCAGTCTGCTGCTAGTCACCTGATCCAGGTGAGTCAGTGGGCATAGTCTCTAGCACTGGGATGTTAGCTACAATACCTTCATCCATTCTTGTGTTTTGGTGGCACAAAGGGTAATACTCTTGCTCAGCCACCTCATGGATCTGGCATTGAGACCCTTAGTACTTGCCACCACAGTCCATCCCAGTGTGATGCCACAGGGCCAGGCTTCTTGGAAAGCTTCCTGGGGAAGGCTGTACTCTTTCAGTGGCATGCACATGTTGAGCTGGCTCCCAAGAGTGTTTCTTGCACCCATAACCCTCCTGATTGATCAGATAATACAGAGTACCGCTACGTATTTGGGAATCCAGAATGTCATGGACAACATACTCTTCATGGCCTTTACTTGAACTGGGGGTGGGGTAGTGAACATCAGCCAAGAAACAGATTATCAAGGATAGGTTTCAGGAAGAAGATGTGGAATACTGGATGGACCTTTCAGGATTGAGGGAGCTGTAACTGAAACATCACTGGATTGATGTGACAATGAAAGGGCCTGAATACTGATGATCTAATTTGTGTGCAGGTTGGCCAATCTGTTGGTGTTTTGAGGACAGCCATATCTTTTGGCCTACTTTTAGAGGCGGGGCTTCTTGGCAGTGTTTGTCAGCATGGTGTTCGTAGGCCATCTTGGCCACTTCCAAGTGCTCCTTTACGTTGGCTTAAATATCATGAATGATCTGTAGCAGATAAGAGGCAGCAGGAACCATTGTTTATGAGGGAACAGAGAGGAAGAAACGTGGATGAAAACCATAGCTGAAGTAGAAGGCGCTGGACCAGGTCAAGGTGTGCTCTGTGTTGTTATAAGCAAATTCGGCTAAAGGGAGTAACACAAACCCAGTTGTCTTGAAAATGGTTCAGGAGGCAGGGCAGGTATTGTTCAAGTACTTGGATGACTGATTCTGAGAGGCCATCTGTCTTAGGGTGATGTGCAGTGGATACATGGTGCTGAACATTCAGGAGGTGAAACCCCTTCTTCCAGAACCTGGATATAAACTGGGAGCCACAGTCCAGGTTGATCAGGAGGCCATGGAGGTGGAAGACATATATAATTAGAAGGTCTGTGGTAGTTTCTGCATGTGGGAGATGTGTGCATGGTACAAAATGGGCCATTTTGGTAAGCTGGTCCACAAGAGTCAATATGGTGTTGTGGCCTTCTAATTTGGGTAATTCCATTAAACCAGTCAAGTATTATATGAGACCTGGAATGGGAAGGGGTGTTGGATGCATTAGGAGGCTGAATGGCCTGCTCCATGGGGTCTTGGTTCGAGGACACATGTCGCAGGACCTAACGTAGGACTGGACATCATCCTACATTTGTGGGCACCAAAATAAGAGGGATACAGTGCATGAAGTTTTGGATTGTCCAAAGTGACCTACCCAGGCCATGTCATGGTGTATGCGCAGCACCTCCAGTGCGGGAACATATAGGGGGACATTGACATGGAGGGGGTCATTGACCCAGGAATAGTAAGATACAGTGGTACTGGAGAGACCCTCCTTAGATGATGTTACAAGTTTAAAGAAAAGGTCATTAGAGAGGGCTGCTTGAAGTATGGTGAGAAAATCCAAGGATACAGACCCACAAGTGAAATGACATGATTTGAATATGCCGAGTGGTGAGTCTTTAAGCCTATCAGGTTCTGTATAGTATTCCTCTTTTTGTGAAAGGGCCTTGCCATTCTTGTTGCCTGGATGGTGTGTGATTGTGAAATTGAATCTCGAGACTAACAGGGCCCAACGTAACTGCCACTGATTCAGTGCCTTGGCAGATTGTAGATATTCTAGATTTTTATGGTCTGTTAAAACTAAGATTGGGTGTTTAGCCCCCCTCAAGGTACTTTTGCCACGTCTCAAATCCAGTCTTGACGGGGAGTAACTCTCAGACATCATCTAACTGTGCCACCACAAACTAATCTAATCTATCTCAAAGTATGTCATTGACCAGGTACTGGAAAGTGGTGGGTGCATTTTTGAGTCCAAATGACATTACCAAATATTTAAAGTGTCCATACCCAGTTCTAAAGGCTGTCTTCCACTTGTGCCCCATGCTGATTTGAACTCAATTATAGGCTTCTCTAAAGTCCAGCTTGGTGAACAGCCAAGCCAACCATATTCGATCTAAAAACTCCAAGACTAGCTGTAAGGGGTACTAGTTGCATATGGCTATGTGATTGCATGCCCTGCAGTCCACGTACAGTCTCATAGAGCCATCCTTCTTTTTTACAGAGTATTGGGGCACCCGCAGAGGAGGTAGAGCAGAGGATTAAGCCTTTATCTAGGTTTTCCTGTGGGTATTCTGCTAGCTCAGGTTTAGACATAGGATATATACACCAGAATGGAACTGTTACTCTGAGCTGTAGGTCAATGGGAAAAACATACACACAATATAGAGATAATGAGTATTTCACATGCCATTTGGGGGAATATCTGGATTCTCATAGTGGGTTTGGTTTCCAGGGGTCCAAGTTCTTCCTATAGAAGTTCGACGGGAAGGAAATGGCAAGTTGGGATCATAGAATCTGGGTGTCATGATGGATTATCCAGGGTGCTCCTAAAATCAGGGTGAAACGTGGGGAGGGAATAAAGTTAAACAGTGGGACTTCCCAGCGTTCCTCAATCACTACTTCCATCAGTGTGGTCTTCTGTGTAACTGGATCAGAAGCCAGTGGAGACCTGTCTATTGTTTCTACGAGATCTGGGGTAATCTTGGGTCATACTGGAAGACAAGTACCCAGTCCACAGAAATAGCCATAAAATTGTCCCCCGTTCCGAAATCAATCAAGATCCATTGTCTAGGAAAGGCCTGCTTTACCTGTGGGGTCTACAGTTGCAGGTGAGTCTGTAGAAGGGAAAATGGATGAGGAACTCCTGGTTTAACGTAATCTTGGGGTTTCTCCCTGGTAGTACCCAAGCTCAGGACCCCAAGTGAGTGTGGGGGTAGAATTTTCCCAGTCATCAGGTTATAGATTCATAGATTCATAGATATTTAGGTCAGAAGGGACCATTATGATCATCTAGTCTGACCTCCTGCACAACGCAGGCCACAGAATTTCACCCACCACTCCTGCAAAAAACTTCACACCTATATCTGTGCTATTGAAGTCCTCAAATTGTAGTTTAAAGACTTCAAGGAGCAGAGAATCCTCCAGCAAGTGACCCGTGCCCCATGCTACAGAGGAAGGTGAAAAACCTCCAGGGCCTCTTCCAATCTGCCCTGGAGGAAAATTCCTTCCTGACCCCAAATATGGCCATCAGCTAAACCCTGAGCATATGGGCAAGATTCATCAGCCAGATACTACAGAAAATTCTTTCCTGGGTAACTCGGATCCCACCCCATCTAATATCCCATCACAGGCCATTGGGCCTATTGACCATGAATGTTTAGTTACCAAAACCATGTTATCCTATCATACCATCTCCTCCATAAACTTATCGAGTTTAATCCTAAAGCCAGATAGATCTTTTGCCCCCTCTGCTTCCCTTGGAAGGCTATTCCAAAACTTCACTTCTCTGATGGTTAGAAACCTTCGTCTAATTTCTAGTCTAAATTTCCTGGTGGCCAGTTTATATCCATTTGTTCTTGTGTCCACATTGGTACTGAGCTTAAATAATTCCTCTCCCTCTCCAGTATTTTTCCGTCTGATATATTTATAGAGAGCAATCATATCTCCCCTCAACTTTCTTTTAGTTAGGCTAAACAAGCCAAGCTCCTTGAGTCTCCTTTCATAAGATAAGTTTTCCATTCCTCGGATCATCCTAGTAGCCCTTCTCTGTACCTGTTCCAGTTTGAATTCATCCTTCTTAAACATGGGAGACCAGAACTGCACCAGTATTCCAGGTGAGGTCTCACCAGTGCCTTGTATAACGGTACTAAAACCTCCTTATCCCTACTGGAAATACCTCTCCTGCTGCATCCCAAGGTTAGAAGGGGTTTTCACAGGGCATGTGGATACTGCACGCCCTGCTCCTCCACAATAGAAGCAGAGGCTCTCCCGTCTTCTGCACACTTGCTTACCCAGGAATAGTTGGGGCCATACTGTGTCAGTCTGCACAGGCTTGACTGATGCTGAGTTCACCTGGGCCTGAGAGCTAAGTCTTGGGCAAGTGCAGGAAGCGGGCGGGGGCCCAATTACATTCCAGATGCTGTTCGTGCAGTCTGATGTCTATCTGATACACACCATCCACTCTTCTCGTGTCTATATTGAGCACTGTAAACAGGAAATGGTGCTATGACCCCTTTTTTGCCAGTCACCTGCAATAAGGAATATGAGATTGATAATGTACCTTCCTGTAAATGAAAGGACAGATTTGATAATAATCCCATTTTGCCATAGATAAGCTATATGGTTGCCATAGTTTTGCAAAGCAGAGTATGGAAAGAGTACAAGAAGGATATGTAGCAGGAAGCTCTTCGTTGTTTTTTAGCACCATGGCCTGGATTGAGGAAATGCAGTTAGGCACATACTTAACTTAAAAGTGCTTAAGTCCCATTGACTTAAAGTGAATAAGATGCTTAAAGAACCCTTTTTTGAATGAGGGCCTATAACTATATATATATATATATATATATATATATAGACATAGAATGTGTATATGTATATACACATACAAATTTACACTCAAGAGGATCAACTTCTTATATAGTGGAGCCTGTATAATTATTTATCACTCTAAATTTAAACGCTAATGAACTAGGCCTCACAAATTTATGAGGTTTCTTCTGAATGTCTTGCTTCATTGTAAATGCTAGAAATAATTAAATCATCCTTTTCAATCAATGATCTTTGATTTTATTTTGACCAGGCTTTTTCTCTTTTAACTGACTTTTTTGTGTGTTCCAATAGAGCTTCCCTCAGGAGTCTGAAATTATGGGACTGTTATTCCAATTACTCTGTGAACTTAGGTTTCCAAAATTCAAAAAAGTTTGGACTCAGTGGGTTTGACAGGCGATCAAAGACTTGGGGGGAAAAGTGAAATAACAGCAAGACAAAAATTCCATAAATTTGGAAGGAGGCATTCTTGCTGGTTTGTTTTTATTAACTGCTATATCGGAAATGAGGTTCAAAGTATTGAAGAGATGGTGGGGGAGAAAGATCAGGTAAATGGATTCCAAAACCACCACAGACAAGTTTAAAACTGATATACTGAAGAACCATGCTTCACATGCCAAAGAACCAATCACTGGGAATCATTACCTAAAAGAGTAACTAACCAATAATGACCATTTGCTTTTTCTAACCATAAAAATACTCCAAGTGAAACAAAGAGAAAGAAAATACATTTAGGCTCACATTCTCAAGTGTTCATAAGAATATCTTCATCCCAGAATAATTACTTGGTTTCCCCATAAGATATCTTAATGATTGGCAAAATCATATTTGGGAATATTCCTGAACCACCTACCAGAAAAGCTACCACCTGGTAGTGTCACTGGCAATTATCTAAATAACATTTAAATGAAAAGACATGGTACCAGAGCTTTTCAAAAGAGAGAAACTATGGATGAAGTCTGTCTTTCTCTTTGGGCTATGTTACCACGGCTTTAGGCCTAGTAATCGTAGTTGGTCATCTAATAACTTCTACAGAAAATGATTACTTTCCAGTGAAATACTCCATTTAATTTCCCCATAATCAATCCCCTTCCCTCCTCATCACACCTTCAATAACCCTACGTCATGTGCACATTAATCTTTCTCCTCCTACACCCTAGATTTTAACACTGGAAATAAGAAGTGGTTATTTTGTTACTCTGATTTATCGTTTTCATCTGAAAAAAGACCATATGATTTTTCTGTATAGTATAAATAACAAAACGTGTTTTCAGATTGAATAACAAAGTTATAATTCAATCGTGGCGCTTTCCTGCCATTAATAAACCCTCAAGCTGTACCCTTGTGGTTCATGATGTCAGTAGAATCCCTTGGTTGAATTATAACCATGCAGTCAATCAGGGACCACATATTATTCACTCAAGGTAGTTCTATAAATGACAAGTTACTAATGCCCTGAAATATAAGGCAATACTACAGTAGGTAGGATGCTAGTTATAATGAGGACAGTTATATATATATAATTTAATGAGACAGTGGCTTAAGTTTTTTATTATTTTATTTCTTGTGGAAATAAAGCATAAGCTGCACATGAAAAAAGCATATACCATAGGTAACCAGGGTATTATTTTTTTTTAATTTCAAGTGCATTTACAATTACTGTTTAGGAAAAATCCCTCTTGTTTGTGTGATTAGCAACTACTTGGTCAGGATTCTGTTAGGCACCAGGGTGTAGGTGGTGAGACCTAGTGGCGAGAACGGAGACAGACGACAGAACCAGAGTCATGGTCAGGAGACAAGCCAATGGTCAGAACCAGAAGTCAGGAGTCAGAACAGAATGTTGTGGTCAGGAGATAACCCAAAGGTCAGAGCTAGAAACCAGGAGTCAGAGCACAGTGGAGTCGTCGTGGTCAGGAGACAAACCAATGGTTAGAGTCAGAACTGAACCAGATTCCTGGTCAGGAGACAAGCCAGCGGTTGGAGCTGGGAGTGAGAGGGTTTGGAGGAAGGTAGAGACTAGGGCTGGAGCAGAAATAGGCACAGGTTGGAGCAAGGACCGGTACAAGAAGCAGGTCTGGTGCAGCTTTGGGCATGGAATACACTGAGAAACTGCTGTTGCTACCAGGCTTCGGTGGTGATCTGCTGGCTCTTCTGTCCCATCAGGGAGCCCAGTCACTTAGTAAGAGCTTACTGGGCCATGCAAAGCTCATTGGGTTGCCAGGTGATCATATCCAGAGTCAGCTGAGTTCCTGACAGGTTCAAAATGGACTCAAATTAAGTTTAACTTAGATTTCCACACCCTGTTGGAGGATTGTGGGAATGAGCATCCTGTAAAAAAAAAATCAAATGAGCAAAATAGATAGGAGTGAAATGACCATCAGTAATTATGTCAGTTCATTAATTTACACTTTTCTGTTGTATGTGCTTCAAAAGCTCTCACTAGCTTTACATGCTGTGGGATTGTGAGTTGCCTATTCACCTTAAAGGGAATCTATTTGGAATGTCTTTCTGTAGCTTTCACCAGATACTGTGTGCCAAATGAAGTGCACAATATTCAGAAGGGGCAATGTCAGAATTCAGACAAGATATGGGGGTTGGTCAAACGGTACCATTAATTCATAACTGCTGAAACAATGAGCATGCTATATACAGTATAGTTTATTCTGACTTTGATATAACAACAAGTGGGTGAGATTTTGCTAAAGTACCTAAGTGATTTAGAAGCACAAGTCTCATTAACTTTCGATGGGACTTTTGCTCCTAAGTAACTCACGGTACATCTACACAGCAAAAAAAATATATACCCATAGCAGCGAGTCTCAGAACCAGCATCAACTGAGTCAGGCTTGCACTGCAGGGCTAAAAATTAGAGTGCAAAGTTCAGACTTGGGCTGGAGCCCAAGCTCTGAGACCCTCCGCCTTCATCAGGTTTCACAGCCCAGGCTCCTGCCCAAGTCCAAATATCTACACTGCTATTTTTAGCCCCACAGCCTCCACCTGTGAGCCCAACTCAGTTGATCCAGGTTCTGAGACTCACTACCATTGCGGGGGTTTTTCTGTTTGGTTGGTTGGGGATTATTTTGCTGTGTAGATGTACTCTTAGGTGCTTTTGAAGATTCCACCCAGAATCCTCAACAGTGCATGAAAGTTATAGTAGTAACTTGGGAACTGCGTGTTTTTACAGCATCATAAAATGGAGGATTTTCTACACCACCACAGACCTCTTACTTTGAAATCAGATTCTAACCTATGAGTCTTCTGATGGAACCACTGAATTCCTAATTATTTAAATAAGTGAGTTATAAAAGTAGAACTGATTGTGTAGTATAAGGAAATATTCCAATTAATTTGCCCAGGAAAAAAGTCTTATTCTTTATGTGGACTTCAGAAATGAAGTCCTTTTCCAGGACAAAATAAAGGAAATAATTAAATTCCTGGGAAAGGTTTGCTGTGAAATCACTCGTTCTCTAGAGCCAGATCGAGTAATAAAGTTTTTCACTGGGATACAAAAGGCCCTAGTAATTTAACAGAGATGCAAACTTTTTTCCAGTATAGTTTCAGATTATATCATCCCTCAAGAATCCTCTGTAACTGATCTTCCATGTAAAGGGAAATAGCCCCAAACTAATAGGTTACTTGACCCCAACCCAATTATAAATTGTCATACTGTCATAGTGTGTGTCGTGGGGGCTATTGCTGCTCATGTTTTTTTTTAATTTCTCTTTCAAATAAATGCAGTCTTTCCGTCATTTTTACCAAACTTGGGCCAAAAGAATCAATTTTTGATTCCAGTCATGGATTCCAAATCCCAAAGACCTGATGTCTCAAGAACTTGTTCCACTACCTATTTCTTAACATTACTTTTCATCCAGTAATGAAGACCCGTGGCTGCAGCCAAATCACCGTTCCTTGGGGCCAGTCTCTTCTCTCAGTAGCCCCCTAGCCCTCTCATGCATTCTTATGCACTTTTCTGCATGTGAGAAAATAGTCCCCCCAGATTTAGTTGTTTTGCTTTAGTCTGCTCCTGAGGCGCTGCATTTTTTAAGATAAAAGCTGAGGGATAATCCCACTCTCATATACACACACAGAAATAAAAATGTATGGCAAAAATTCAAGTTGCTGGAACCATCTAACAGGAAAAATTCCAGGACACTGGGGTGAAGCATTTTACTTGAGGTTAGCACCCTCCCAATCACACTTTCATTTTGATTGATGCACTTAGCTCACATTAACAGTGGTGGAAATAATGGGCCAGATCTCTAGCAGGCATAAACTGATGTAGCTCCACTGAAGTCACCAGAGCTATTTGCCCCAGCTGAAAATCTGACCTGAAGCACACATTTCCAGGTCTTTCAATGAGTCCACAAATATTCAGGGAGTTATTGTTTTATGGCTTATGAGTCCTTGTATAGGAGAATCATAGAAGAGTAGAACTGGAAGGCACCTCAAGAGTTAATTGCTTGCTGTTCAATACATTTAGAAACATGGTCCAGCCTGCTTACTAGAAGAGTCCTTTATGAATTACAATATAAAAGTTGCATCTATTATGTGAATTCAAGCACTCATGGATATCAGTGTGTATAATGTTAACTACAGCTGATTCAGGATTGGTATTAAAATTGATTGATTGTGACCAGCGTCAGTGTGTCATGTAGTTCTCTCATTTGAATGTTTAATTCTATATCCTGGCTTGTATACAAACAATTTTAAACTGGCTCTATTTGCTTCTGGTTGTGATTATAGTATGCTAAGCACTGTGTAAACATAAAAGAAGATGTGGTCTCTGCCCCAGTTTCCAGTCTAAAACGGTCTAGTTTACAAAAAGTGACTTTTGTTTTATAGTCATTAGACTGAGGGAACTTGAGTTTTGATCACCTTTCTTCCTCAAAATCAATGATTAACTATTATAGTCATCATTTTTGCCACTGCCAGCTGTGGAAATCTGTCATCTTTCTCCAAGATTTACAGGGTGCTGGGAATTTCATGATCATCAGGAAAGGTACCAAGTATGTGAATTCCTACGACTGCAAAAATGTTAGTTTACAAATACCAACATTTGCAGACTGGTATATTACAGCAATAGGGACAAGGCTTTCCTGAAGTTCATAGAGTCCAAAGCCAGAAGGACCACTGTGATCTTCTAGTCTGATCTCCTGTATAGCACAGGCCATAGAACTTCCCCCCAAATAATGCATAGAGCAGAGCTTTTAGTAGATCATCCAACTATGATTTTTAAATGGTTAGTGATGGAGAATCCAACACAACCCTGGGTAAATTGTTCCAGTGATTAATTACTCTCATTTTTTAAAATGCACACCTTATTTCCAGTCTGAATTTATCTAGCTTCATCTTCAAACCATGTAGGTTTGTTGCCCATGTAGGCACTTACTGACAGTAAACAAGTCATTCTGAAACCTTCTCTTTGTTTAGCGAACTAGATTGAGCGCCTTGAGTCTATCACTATATAAGACCCATCACCCTCCCTCTCCTGCATGTAACTCCCCAAAAGCCCTGTTCATATCTGTGCAGCTACTTGTGCTCATGTAGATAGTGTGCCAGAAGACGTGGCTAGGCAATAGGAATTTTTGCTGCCTACCAGCCACTGCTAGCTTTGTTGCTGGGCTATTTGAAATTAGCTCCAACTAGCTCTAAAATGAACTGTCTGAGCCCGCACTATACAGTAGGATACTGACAGTGGAAACAGCGCTGTCAAAGGACTTTGGGACCATACAGATTTAGCTGCAACAGCATGAGGTAGAAACAACAGAGACAGGAACTAAGCTGGTAAATAGAGAACACACTAAAATGTTTATTTGTGCACACACAAAAAGACATTGTTCCAGTTACTGACAGAGCTACCCCTCTAAGTCTCTACTGACTGGCCACCACTGTGCATTACCACTTACCACTGCTTAGAAGGAAAGTGCTTTGCTAGAATTGAGTTCAGATGATCACATTAAAGTGTACGGTATCTTGTGGTGAAACTGGCAGCAGTTTCAGTCTCTTGCACTGGAAGATTCAAGTCCTGCATTTGCCTCATCAGAGACTCATTATTACATTAGATTTTACAGAGAGAGCAACATTGAGAGCTCTGAAATCCCCAGATAAAAATTAACTGATACTTTTTTCATCTGCCTGTTTCTTTTCAGTCCTGTTCTTCCTCTAGATCTAAAAGACACTATCTGAACAGATCAAGGAATATCCCATTGGCCCCGTGCAACTTCCCCTATCTCAACAAAGCCCATCAGAGCTTAACTGACAGTAGTACAACTGTTAACAGCTGTAGATATGAGTGTGGAGGGCAGGCGAAGGTTGCTACCTGACCCCTGTCACTGCACTGCAAGAATGTAATTTACTTCTTCAGAAATAGTCTTACAATGTGTTTCAACAACATAGCCTGTGAGCAGACATCCCTGCGCTGGAAACGAGAGCCCATCTCGGTACAAATACAGAGAGGTGGAAGGTAGAATAACACAGCCCTCCTCACCCTGCGCCTGAGACGACAAGTGGTTCATTACTTTAACCCTTCACCTTCTCTGGATTCCCTGTTAGAAATGCGCCTTCCCACTGGGACAGATCTGATTAGTACAGGCACTCCACACTCTTTATAACACTGAGAGGAGCCAAGTACTCTGAGTGTTATAAACAGATGTTTTTTTATTTGGGTAAATAGAAGGAAAATAAATGGAGCCAAAGTACAATGGTGACAATTTTACCCAGCATGCAAGCCTCTGGAGTCAGAAATGGTTGTTTTTGATAAGAAACTATGGCAACTACAGGAGACAACTCAAGCTGGCCTGCTTGAAGGCAACCAGATCATTATCTCCCACTGATGCAGAAGATAATATGCACTGTGTCGTAGCAGTCCCAGAGCGTGCGGTAGGACTAGAAACTAGAAAGCCTGATTCTCATTTACACTAAGGCAAAGGGACTGAAAGTAGGTGTCTATTACACCCATTTTAAGGCCGCTTTACAAGGCCAGAGTGGTGTAAGGGGGTCTTTTGTGTAGCCAAGAATCAGGCCCTGGACAGTAAAGTTACAAAGTTATTTTCCTATCCACTGAAGGAAGTTTGTTTCTCTGGTAAGTTCTAAACAAAAGAATGAAACAATTTATTTTTCACCCTATGCAGCTGTGGAAATGTTCACATTTGAGGAAACAGAAGGTGGGCCTTGTAGTTAAAGATCAAAAGGTAAATTCAGTTTCCTGTGCCTTACTCTCAACCTGAATGTTAACTCAATTAACAGTCAACATGCTCAGCCCTGCTGAAAATCAGACCCTTTTTGTTTAGATGCCTACATATGGATTCAGGGACCTAACTTTAGCATTCAAGTTTGATTATTTTGGCCTAATTTCTCTGAGTCCTTAACCTCTTTTTGTTTCATCACCTGGTAAGTGGGGAGAACTCTATTTATCTACTCCTCAGGATGGGCTCTGAGGATTAACTAGCTAATATCTATACAGTGCTATGAAAATAGAAATCACTATAAAAGGATCATTATTAAGGGGATCCCTGCAGAGGTCACCAGTGCCCAGAGGAGAGCAATCATTTCCCTCCCCTAGTCACCTCACTGTACTCTGCTGCCTTCCACATGGCCCACTAGACTGTAGACCAAGACAAAGTAGTCTTGGCTTGGTAAGAGCAGCCAACGCACGGCTAGGGGAGGAGTTTCTTGCTTTTTCACTTGGCTGAAAGATGGCAAACCCTAGTGCTAACCAGAATGGGGCTATTATATGCATTGTGTATACTGAAAGCCCAAATTAACTCCTCTGGCTTCAATGGTAGCTGAAGGGACGTAGAACCTTCTGGAAACAGGCACTAAATCTATTTTGTCTACGGAAGTTGCATTTGGCTTTGGAAAAGCCCCAGCTGAGTTTGGAAAGAGTTTACAAGTTCACAGACTGCACCTGTAGGTATAGTATGTAGCACTCTATGTAAAAGTCTGTTTCTTGGAGTATTCCCTGCAAATGCAAGCTCACGTCCTGTAGTAGAACTGAGGCACTGGATATTGAATACTACTAGGAATGGTAGCCACAGCTGCACCCAATCTCTATTGTACTTCATACTGGCTCATTTTACGTACACGACATGATGCTTTGACATAAAACACTTGGGCAAACTCAAATCAGATATTTATGTATGATCTCATGTTATTGTGCCAGAGCCTAAAATAAGCACATTCTTGACCTTGCCTGTAAACCAGTCCCTCACTGACTGGTATACACTGTTCAAATAGCTTGAGGCACTACTACCTATATTTTGCAGACTTACTGTGTCTTGTATTACAGCAGTGCTTACATTGTTTGTGTGTCATTTATTCATAGCTGTACTATTATCTTCAAAGGGCTTTATAGCTATTAACTAATCCTCAGCATCCATCAGTTAGCTAAGGATGTGGATAAATTGGAGAGAGTCCAGCGAAGGGCAACAAAAATGATTAGGGGACTGGAACACATGAGTTATGAGGAGAGGCTGAGGGAGCTGGGATTGTTTAGCCTGCAGAAGAGAAGAATGAGGGGGGATTTGATAGCTGCTTTCAACTACCTGAAAGGGGGTTCCAAAGAGGATGGCTCTAGACTGTTCTCAATGGTAGCAGATGACAGAACGAGGAGTAATGGTCTCAAGTTGCAGTGGGGGAGGTTTAGATTGGATATTAGGAAAAACTTTTTCACTAAGAGGGTGGTGAAACACTGGAATGCGTTACCTAGGGAGGTGGTAGAATCTCCTTCCTTAGAGGTTTTTAAGGTCAGGCTTGACAAAGCCCTGGCTGGGATGATTTAACTGGGAATTGGTCCTGCTTTGAGCAGGGGGTTGGACTAGATGACCTTCTGGGGTCCCTTCCAACCCTGATATTCTATGATTCTATGATTCTAAGTCCTACTATTATTATCAATATTTTAAAGATGTGGGAAAGAAAGTCAGAGGTGAAGGACAACACTTTCAAACTTGGCTAGCTAAAGTTATAGAATTAAAGACATATCTACTATCTGTCACTGCAACAGAAATAATAATAAATGTGTAATTAGTTTTGTTGAAAAATTTCCAACCAGCTCTAATAACTGTTTCCATCAAAAAATGCCAGTTTGTTAAAAAGAAATGTTTTGTGGAAATGTATCAGTTTCAATGAGAATTTTGTTGGGAAGATTTCCTAAGTTCCAGGATGGAATGTCTGGTCATAGCGAGACAGCAACACCTTCCAGAATAACCAATAGCCTGGTGATTAGGGCATTTGGCTGGGATGTGGGAGAGTGAGGTTCAAATCCCTGCTCCAAATCAAAGTCCTAACTGCTGGCCTGTTGGTTTGAAGGTGGGTTGATCTCTCTCATGTGTTTTTGCAAAAAATTTTGAAAGGCCCCATTTATGCTCTGTATTAGAACAAAAAACAAATTTCAAAACCTCAACGTTTTTCACCAAACAGAAATCTTGTTTTCGGGCCAGCCCTATTAGTTATATACCTTTGGACACTCATGTTTGGAAATTTTGACCTAGGTCCCAGAGGGCATCAGCACCAGGGCTGAAATGAGTACTCCAAAATTCCTGACACCCAGTCCTGAGAGAATCATGAGCTGAACCAATTTTAACAACTCAGACACCTGACATAGGAGTGGCACAGTCCCTTATGGATGTGCAGTGAATGCCTGAAACCCCCTCTCTACCTACTACCGGAAACTCACATTTTTTACCTTTTTTCCAGAACTTCTTCCCTAAGGCCGGTACTCCTGTGACTGACATTAATGTAGGACAGAGCTCAGAGGGACCAAATGGTGCTGTGACAGCATTACTGTCTCCCAGAAGCAATGCCTCCGTGGTTGACAACATAGCACACAGGATTGCATTCCTGGGCATAATTTGAGGTGATGGAGCTTTTAGAGCCTTTCTTTTATCATTTCTCATCTCTAAACTTGGCTTGGGTTGAGCAGCTTACCCAGACTGTCACTACCAGTTTCATGAAGCCTGGGATATACCCTCTGGCACAGACATATGGAGTATGAGTGAGTGACTGCGTTACTTGGCAAAAGACCATTTTTTTCCTGAAAAACGAACAATCTGAGGGCTTCATATAAAGTACTTTTTCACTGAAGAAAGGTAAAAGAAACAACTTTTGAGTGGTCTACCATGTTTCCTAGATCCATCTCACGTGTAGCCGTATTCCCATCTTGCTAACCACAAGTTCTGAAAGCTCTGCCACCTCCCCTTTGTTGGAAATGTAAGAACATGTCATATATATGAATGCTGAAGCTTTCAAAATGGACTGTTGGCTTCAAGAAGGAGAGAGGAGCCAGTGGTTTGTTCTTTGATACTTCCCATAATGAGCATTTGATTAAATTGTTCTTGGCTTCTCCCTCCTGCTCCTCCCAGCAAAGAGCCTCTCTCTGAAAATGTCTAACATTCCTAGTATCAAAAACTCCAAAATTGCTGCTTTCAAACCTTTGTTCAAGGTCACACTTCTCTGCCTAATCAGGCCAGTCACAAATAGAGGAGGATGCTGAAGAAGTGGCAAGGATGGTTTTATGGTCATTCTATCTTTCTGCATGTAGGCCTTCTCTCATAGCATCTACAGCAACGATTCTGGACCCATTCATCTCTGGTTTAATGCCATTGACTGCACTGTCACATCAGGCAGCAGCGATAGGGTTGCCAGGCGTGATGCCTGGTCGAAAAACATGACGCCCGGTCAAAAGGGACCCTGGTGGCTCCAGTCAGCAGTGCTGAACAGACTTTTAATGGCCCTGTCGGCGGTGCTGCGGGGTTAAGGCAGGCTAGTCCCTACCTGTCCTGGCATTGTTCTGCACCCAGAAGTGGCCAGCAGGTCCGGCTCCTAGGCGGGGGGCCCACGGGACTCTGTGCGCTGCCCCCGCCCCAAGCACCAGTTCTGCACTCCCAGTGGCTGGGAACTATGGCCAATGGGAGCTGTGGGGCAGTGCCTGCAGGTGAGAGCAGTGCGCAGAGCCTCCCACCCCCCACCCCCATCTAGAAGCCAGACCTTCTTCTGGCCACTTCTGGGGCACAGCATGGTGCCAGGACAGGCAGGGAGCCTGCCTTAGCACCGCTGCACTGCTGACTGGGCGCGGCCCGAGGTAAACACACACCCCAACCCTGATCCCCAACCCTCTGCCCCAGCCCTGAGCCCCCCCAAATGCAGAGCTCCCTCTTACACCCCAAACCCCTCATCCCCAGCCCCACCCCAGAGCCCACACCCCCAGCCCTGAGCCCTCATCCCCTCCCACACCCCAACCCCCTGCCTCAACCCAAAGCCCCGTCCCGCACTCCAAATCCCTCAGCCCCACCCCACAACCTGGAGTCCCTTCCCATACTCTCATTTCTGGCCCCACCCCAGAGTTCAGAGCCTGCACCCCAATTCCATCTCCCAGTCCAATGAAAGTGAGTGAGCGTGCGGGACAGTGAGCCACTGAGGGAGCGGGAACGTAGTGAGTGGGGGCGGGGCCTCAGGGAAGGAGCGGGAAAGGGGCGGGGACTAGGGGAAAGGCTGGGACTAGGGTGTTCGGTTTTGTGCAATTAGAAATTTGACAACCCTAAGAGACGATGCATGGTGGGGTATGCAGGGTCATGTGTCTCCTCCATCCCCCCGATTTGCTGCCTGGCTTGTATTGAGCACGCTCACACAGACTGACCATGCTCAGTAACACTGCTGAAGCTGGCTGCCCTCCCTCTGCCCTCTCACTTTAGCAGACACAGGTCATCCCTGACATCAGGGATGAATTTATCCCTTTAAAACATATAGGGCCAGATCATCACTGCAGATGCATACACTCAGCTCCTTGTCCTCAGTTCAGCACAGCATTTAAGCATGTGACTAAACTTAGCTTGTAGGTAAGCACTTTTCTGAATAGAGCCAGACTGCTGATTTGGGGCCCTAGTGAGTTGCCTGGGAATTGTGCACATGCAAATGCAGGAATGATCAGTCTCACTGTATTTTACACAGCATTTATAACAGAAGCATTTGTAAATCACTGAATAAAGACTTCAAGCAAACCTGGGTTTTGTAAATATAAAAACAGTTCATGTGTTTTCAAGGACATGGTATCCTAGATGTTCTGAGCCAACACAGCCCTGCTGTAAACAATCTCAACTCAGCTGAAGTAAGTTGCTTACACTAGGTATGATTTTGGCACTCTGTTTATGTGCATATGTGGGCTTCAGAGACCAAATGCCTTTGAAGGGAAAGAGGTTTATTACTCCTGTGCATCAGATGCACCCAAGAACAGAGGCAGAGGTGAGCAGCACCACTGGACTGTTTTTATTGTGATACATTTTATGACCAGCTCAAAGAAGACACTGACCTGTTGCTCTCTTTCTGGTTTAAATTTAACATCTCTTTCTTGAGAAAGAACAATAGTCCCCAGGGATATTCACCTTTATCAATTCTAAAAAGACAAAAAGCCCAAAAAGTAACAGTGAGTTAAATAGACTGACCCACAGGACACTAACTCTTTTCCAAAAAGGGGAGATGGCAGCTGGAGAGAAACAGAGAGAGGAAACATACTGAACACAGTCACATGCTAGAACTAAGCTCAAACTTGTAAATCAGTCTAAGACACCCTCGGCTGAATTGAAACATGTATTCAAAACAGTTCTCTACGATGGGTTCTAGATGCATGCTACATCAATCCTGTCTTGACTAATGGCAGTTGCCACTTCAGTGAATTTAGCATTACCTATTATGCACTTTTACTGTTAATTAACTCTGTGGTAAAGACAACTCATCTCCTTTTCCTTCTGAACAGTATCAAGACTGAACAGTGAAAGGACAAAGAAAGAATAATTGCTCAAGGATCTGGTGTGATGTTTTCTCTTGTACAAACATACAATTAGGCTGTCTTAGCTTCCCAATATAGCAATAAACACCACTTTGCAAACTAATTTACAGGCAGAAGTCACTGAAAGGAGAGGAATTCTACTCTGCAAGACAGCTACCCTGTCATTTAGCCAAAGCAGCAGTTCCACTAATTTTAGCCATCAAAAATCCTTCGATACTTTCCTCTAACTCAAATGAGATTGAAATAAAGTCTATACGTTCAATTCATTGAATAAATCAGCTAATAAAAAATACATTTGTGACTGCTCATAAAAAAGAATATAATTGGTCACACTTTAGAAACTACTTTTACATACACAGTACAGGGGAACAAGGTCTCAATAATATTGACTTTACTAACACTTCTACATTTTTCTTCCTCTCTAGTTATGTCAGTCAACACCACCTAACAACTGTAACTTCCAGTGTGTATTTCTTTAGTTTAACTGACAGTGGGGTAAGGTTCTGATTGGAAAAAGGTGAATTTCTACCACTCCACAATACACTGCCCTGATGTTGCAATGGGTCCACATGTGTAGAGATCTTTACACTTTTATAAATCTGTGTTTATAAAGTTAGGAGAATACACCATTTTTTTAAAGACTAAAACTATGTGAATTGTGAAATTTGGTCATTTCATATTGCACTGATTTTTTTAAATTCCCTTGGCATGAATGATGGGTGAAATTCTGGCTCTACTGAAGTCAATGGCAAGACCCTCATTGATTTCAGCGAGGCAAGGATTTCACCTTGTGTGCCTTCTCCTGCACCACTGAAGTTGATGGGAGCTGCCCCGTTGCCTTCAGCGGGTGCTGGATCAAGCCATATAGTAATAACAGGGTGACTCAATGTGAGGAACTCAAACTACAATAGGAAGAGTTCAGAGAAGGTTTTCAGTGTATCCAACAATTATACTGATGTATATAATCCAGACCTATTGTTAGTTAGGTTGATTGCAGTGGTTCTCAAGGAACCTGGTCAGGGATCAGGGCCCACTTGTATTAGTCATTGTACAAACAAGTGACACAAGTAAAGTCTCTCCCCCGGAGAACTCACAATCTAGGACTTGGACAATGCACACAGGTATCACAGTTCTCAATCACTGTAAAACTACTGATTTATCTTGATAGGTATTTTCTTATTTAGTGACAAACCAGGACATTTGATATTTTCACCATTGCAAAGCCATGGTATTTTCCCATCTTTTTTGTCAGTGATTTACATGAGAGCCTCACAATAGAGGCTAGACTACATCCACCTCATTAACTTCCTTCCATAACATATAGTGCGTGCACGTGACAATTGTTTTTGCTAACTTTGTTCCCTTGGTGTAACTATGGCCCTTGGCAAGCCCACTAGTTAAGATGCCCATCTAGGCTTTATTTAAACAGGTTCTTCCTTTACTTACAACTGATATTACGTGTCTCAAGAAAATGTTGATGAACAGAATACAGTTGCTATGCTACTATTAGAAGACAGAGGGACAGATTCTGCTCTCAGCTGCACCAGTGAAAATCTGGAGTAACTGCACTGGCTTCTCTGTGTAAGAGAGAGCAGAATTTAGCCCAGGGAGTGTAAAACCTTCAATAGCAACCTATCGCACTCTTCCATCACGCAGCAACACAGGAATTGCCATACTCGATCAGACCAATGGTCCACCTAATGCTGGATCCTGTCTCCACCAGTGCCTAATTCCAGCTGCCTCAGAGGAAGGTGTAAGAACCCCTGCAGCAAACAGGGAAACATTCTAAGCCCCATTAAATAGAAGTTATTGCATGCCCTGAAGCATGAGGGTCTGTATTTCTTCCAAAGCTCTTGTTTTTGATCCTTACCATAGCAACTTTGGAGATTCTTTCTGCCAGTGCTATAAAAGGAAGATTTTAATTTGAGGATGTACATAGTAAAAACAACAATATTAATTTTAAAGAATTAAATCATGCTTTTACAGCACTTTGCATTTTCAAAGTGCTCAAACATTAACTAGTTAAGGGCCAATCCTCCCTTCCTTTACACCCAGTTGACATCAATGGAAGGTTTGTGTGCACAAATAAGTAACAGTCCTACATTATTAATCATTCAGCAACTGCTGTAAAAACAAATTTGCTAGGCTTTTATGTGCATATGCATTTGTGGAGTTTTCAAGATACATGCACCTGATACAAGGAGTTTCTAAACTAGACCAGGGTGTTGATCTAAAATGAGAATCCAGTTTTGAGACTGCCCCACCATTGGCTGAATCCAGCTTTATAACATTAACTATAATACAAATCAAGTTAGACACCTGCCTGCACCCCCAACTCTGGACTGCAGAAAGCACCCTCCATGGGCTGTGGGATTCTCATGGGGGAAGATGACAGTAAGAGAGAGCCAAGAAAAAGGCCAGAGGCGTTACAATCTTGTTATTATTGCTATTGTATTATTTGACAGGACCCAAAAATGTGTTAGTCACTTCACCATGCCACTAAGGTGATGTGGCCTCTGCTCTGAAGAGCTTGCAATCTAACTTCACTGAGATACACAGGTCTCCTTGTGGCATCATTTCTGACAGGCATTGCCCCCTCCCATCCAGAAACCAACAAGGAATCCACTGAAAACTTAATACAGCTCTAATGTCCTAATCCTGCTTCAGAATCTGCTAGCCTGGACCCCTGTGCCGAACCATGGCCTTATGTTGCATTAGCTTTTCTGCAGAGCCCTCCCTTTTAGCCCTCAGGAGCAGCTGGGGACAGGAGACTCCCTGTAAGAACAGCTCCAGCAAAGTCATGCTGTCAGGAGGCAGGGTCCCAGAGCCAGCGCAGAAGCCCAAGGCCTTCATGCAGATGGCAATGGCCTCCAACTGATCTTGGGGACCCACAGGAGATTCCACCCCTCCAACGGAATGATCTGAGAAAACTCCAAAGAGGAAACCTAACAGTCTTCCGCCTTGCTGATTTCTGCCTATGACATCCTCTTCCCCGTACGAGGCAAAAATCTGGATCTAGAGACCACATAGTCCCATGTTTAAAGCACTGGACTAGGAGTCAGAAGACCTGCGTTCAATTCTTGGCTTTATCCCTGACCTGGCATGTGACCAAGTCATACACCTCTCTGAACCCGCCCACCCTTTGTCTGTTGTGGCTATTTAGATTGTAAGTTTTCCAGGACAGGGACTATGTCTCCCTATAGGAGTATACTTTGCCCAGCACAATGTGGTTTCAATTTCAGTATGGGCTTCCAGGATATTTGCAAAACCAAGTTATTAATTATGTGGGCCAAAACCTAAATCCTGTAGTCAGGGCGAGTTTTCCTGATAATATACTATTTTAGCCATTATCAATACGAAGTTATTTCTGGAGTGAAATCCTGCATCTGTCTAACACTGCACAGTAATACTACATAATAATGTTACTAAGAAATGCCAACAATATACTGGACTTTCTGCAATGATCTTAGTTTAAGAACCGCAGCAAGTCAGTCTGAGATGGAGTCAGGAGGTACAGTAAAAAAATACAGCAGTAGTGACCAGATCTCTCCTCTAAATTAAAGCATTGATATTTTATACTATAGAAGTCAATCCTGGAAAATGGGAGAATTCATCTAGGTAAGGAACAATTTAGTAGTTTAATTATGAGCCCTTTAATGTCTTTTCATAATCAGTTAATAAATACCTTAACAATAAAATTGAATTTAAGCTTTTAATAGGCTGTTTTGGCTTGAACCTAAACAAAAGAATTAGCAGCTCCAGGCATTGTGCAATAACTGCTCACTGCTTGGTGCCAGGAGAAACAAAGCATTTCAACCACATTTTTTGTACCTCACTATAATAAACGCTTGTAATATTCCCCAATTTCTGGAGTGTAAGATGCAGATCTTATTTATCACAGTATGTGACACATCTGGCACATGGATCAGGAAACAACTGTTTTACTTCATTTCTGTCATCACCTTCCAACAGATTTCTTTCACATTCCAATTTGGACGAGAGGACTTGGACTTTCTCTCCATAAGTTCTCCATTAACAGTTTCACAGCAACGAGCACTATTGGTTCTTTCTCCTTCCACAGCAATTAGTTACACTGAGCTGCATATTTTGACTTTAATTACAGTGAACATGTGAAATCGTTGGTATGTACTTATATCTATTAGCAACGTCTTTGTCACACACAGAGTGCCGGGGTGGTTTCTGATTATCATTACCTCTACTTAGCTATGCTTTCAAACGGTGTTTCAGCCTGGACATGGACTGCTAGCTTCTACTACCTCCTGTCACTTTTATTAACATGTGTTTTATTTACAGTAGGTCTTTTGTTATGTCACAAAGCATGTTTTGCAGCTGAAGAGAACAGTTTGTCTTCTGCATTAACAGTGGCGGGCATATCAAACTCGCCGAGACTTGAGCTTTGCAAGCTGTATGAACAGCTACACACTAATAAAGCTTGAAAAGCTTGAATTACACTGTAACTCACAAAATTTTTCAAATTAAAAAGCCATATTTAGAGGCCTCCCATGGATTGTGATTTTATTTACTTTAATCCCCTCTTGTGGCCAATTAGGTAGACACCCTTCTGCACATGCATATGGCAGGACAAAAAAGTGTAAGCTAGTTTTAAAAGAGTAGTATATCATTCTGCCAGGGACAAAAATTATTTTCCCTGCTGCAGCCCTGAAAATAACATGGCTGTTAGGAATCAATAAAACTGTATTCAAGAAGTATGTATTTTATTTTTCTAGGCTGTATCTTAATTTCTCTTTGTTTTTGCTGCAGCGTTCAGTAAAGTTTCATTAACATACACTATTTCAGACTATATAATAAGCGCAAAACCTCCAGCCTGCTGCTTTTATTCTTAACCCCAGAAGCAAGGAGTTGCTCTGGAAAGAAAGTCTTTGGACACTTAATTGAAATGCACCATGTTTATGTAACATGTATGCACAGTGTGGGCCAAATGCCCCTTTCATTTACACTAGTGCAAGCTCATTGACTTCCGCAGGGTTGCCCTGGTATAAGAGGAAAATGTGCGTGTGCACAGCTATAATACACGTCACCCCAAATAATACATTTGTTGCAAAAACTGTTGGCAGTGAGTCTTATTTCTCACTGCTGCTCTTTTAATCAAAAGTCCAAAGTTTGTCTCCTGCTTGTCTAGTGGCAGACACCACGTGTACCATATGAAAAAGGAGTTAATAAAATACATGCTGGAAATATAAAAGAAGGTCAGAGGTGATGTTTTGGTAGTGAGCCCTTCTCCAAGTGTGGAAAACAAAAGCTCAAAGTGATTGTAGCTGTTACAGCTGTCTATAGCATTGGGCAAATAACAAAAAAACTTGCTGCCTGATTTCTGCTTTCACTAACAGATAGTGTTAAGAGATCAAAATAATAATCTCTTAGAGCCCGAGCCTTCAAATACTTAAGCATGAGTACCTTTACTGAAGGTAGTAAAGGCATGTGCACAAATGTTTACAGGTTTGAGCCTTTGCTACTCTGCTAAACCAGCTGCCACATTCCACCTCAGAAGTGGCTGCATTCCTGTGATGGGTGAAGTGATTCATGTGTGCATGCAAGTGTGTAGTTTTGCAAACCACTTTGGGGCACATTTGGCATTAAGTGTATGATATTGTAAGACCTGGGGGCGGGGATGGACAGTTGTTTACATCTAAAGGAAAAAAAGTCCATATATATATATACACACACACACACAAGTCTCTGAAATCCAGCAGATTTATATTTTCAGGATGTGCAACTTTCTGAATTAACCCAAAGTAACTGCATTGGACATTGTGCTCAGGACACTGGTATAAAGTAGCCCTTGGAATAATATAACAAGAGAAGAATGAGAGCCAACAAAATCAGCCTCGAATGGATAAGTCATCTTTATAGCACAGAAACCAGATAAGGATAAAAAAAGAAGCTCATTTAAAAAAAAAAAGCAAGTGAATTTCATGCTTGTGAAAAGCACCAGACTCACAGCTCTGGAGCCTAAAGTCTTTTCTCCATAGGCACAGCATGGGCACTGGTAGTTTAGTCCACTCCACACTGCCTTTCCAGCGAGCCTCCATCCTGACCATGAAGGAATGATGTCTAGGAGGTGAGAAAAGTCTCCATGTCCATTCAGCAACAACAAATAGTGGAATTCTTGAAACCAGAAATTCAACAGAGTATTCCATATCAAAAGCAAAGTCATACTGAAAACACATTAAAAAACATGTTGAGTATAAAAGTCATTTAATATAATACAAAGTGAAATACTGTAATAATTAAAAATACTTTGACACATATTTAAAAATCTGAGTGCGTGCAGTGTCTCTTTCTCTCTCACACATACACACACACACACACACACGTGTCCTAGGCCCCAGTACTTCCCCTCCCTGGGCCAGATCCAAAGTCAGTGCAGAGACTCCCATCAGTCTCAATGGACTTTGGATCAGATTCCATATCTACAGGCAGAGGAGATCCTGCACCCAAGGAAGGAGTTCTGTGGAGATCCATCTCTGTAATATGCTCTAATTTCCCTCTGACCCCATAGAAGCTGCTTCATGGGGTGATAGCTTGGTACCAGCTGAGTGGAATTGAGCAAGGGCAGCAGTGGGACCTGAATGGGCTCCTCCTGACCATGCTATCCAAAAACCCAAACTGTAGGATAAAGTAGTGTAACTGGCTGTTCAGGGTCTGTTACACAGCCCCTTGTGTGCCACGCTGGTGAGCTCAGGTGAGCATTCAGCTTTAAAGGGCCCCGGTTCAATCCCCATTGTGTGGGTCAAGATTGCAGCCATCACAGTGACACAAATTAATAAGTGAATTTAATAAGTATTAAATGAATGAGGCCTCTGAAGGGAATCTATATAATTTAAGAAAATTATACTCAATCTATAGGTTTTTTTAACCATGCTATGGAATTCCATGGCAAGAATATAATTTTAACTTTATAGGATGGTTCCAAAAACCCTGAGTTCTCATTATCTAGTACATTCTATAGGACTTTTCCATAGGAAGTGTCCATAGGAAGGACAGACTAAGGCCCCAATTTCTGAAATTCCAAGGACAGCTGTCAAAGCAATAGCAGAAGCTGGTGGGGTCAGGCAATCAAGCAAATGCCCCTATCTCTTGTGGATCTCCCAGAATCTGCAGATCTCAAAGTATCTATAAGTTAAGGAAGCAGAACTCTGGAGTTTTTTCTGTGGGGAAAGCAATCAATGGCTCCCTTCCCACCGAAGAATAAGCAGGAAAGTCTGCATGCTGAAATTAACTGAGCTTCCTCTCCCCTACACGTGTTATTCCCCTATAGGGGAGAATGGGGCCTTTTATACCTCCATGCCTCTGGGCTCATTGAGTAATGAGGGGAACACATTTATTGGTACAAGGTTCAGTGTTTATTGATGCTACCCATTTTTCACCAGTTTTAGGACTCTGTAGGGAAGGCATGTTGACTTCGGAAAACACATTGTATAATCAATTTGTTTCAAGGTTTACACAGTAGAACACATTCAACTATTAACTCGTAAATAAAAGGCACTGATAAGTATTAAGTCTCCCTTAAGATATTATAGTCAGTCACATCACCAGCTCTGCTGCACGTTTACACACACAGGCAGGCATGCAAATGTACTTTTTAGCTGGCAGGCTATCAGCAGATGCAGCATTTAAAATTATGGGTCCTGAATCATTGATGGGCAGAGGCTAGCCCAGCTTAGCACAACGGAATGAATAAAAGCAAGAATTCATTTCTACTGATAAAAAATTAAACATCCTCATACCTCCCCATCCTCTCAGATAAAGATTTTTATAAATGTCATATGACTTGCCTTGATTACTCTTTAGAAATATCCTTTAGTTAACATTTCCAAACGTTAACAGCCTCCTGAAATCACTGTCTCTGTGCTACATGTTATTTCAGTCAGCTCCCACCGCAGGGCAGCCAACCTCACCTCTTGAACAGACGCACTCCCTCTTGTGGATGAATGCTGGCCCTTGACTGTTTCCAAGAAAGAACCAGAGCACACGGGCAGCGGGAGTAAAATCCAACTGATGATGTATTGAAATCATTAGGGCTGAATAGGCCTTAGTTTGGTTTCAAAAGACAAAAAATAAAAATAGACCCTGCGGGCAACAAATGAATTAGGATATTTTGTAGGCAACCTTCCTGTTATAAAACATTAAGGAGTTATCTTGCTGAGTGTGAGACATCTAATCTTTTAGACAAGTAGCAGGCCATTGCTGTACATTATAGTGTAGATACCAGAGCCCACATACAACAGGGAATTTTATGGCTCTTTCTTGAGGCCAGGCACAGGGGGTTCTTTTGATGAGGCATGTGAAGTATTAAACGTTTGGCAAAATCCTACATCCGGTATTGATTTAACAGTGGCTGGCCCTGGCAAACATTATTAGCATATATAATGCTTTAGAGATTGATTGTTTACTTTCATTTTCCTTTTGCCTGCCAGCACCCTAATGGTAATAGCATAGCAGCTGTTCAAATTTTGTTAGTTTTTATATTTCACCAGAAAGAAACCCTCTTAATACAGGGACAAGTGAATAAATATGTTCAGTTTCAGATTAGGGCTGAGAAACAGGCACTCTGTAGGTTAAGGTCAGTAAATCTAACTCCCTGAAGATGACAAAGTAGCTCCCATCTTTTGTGACAGCACACTTAGATCAAACACTTTTCATGCCAAGATAGAATCCCACAGAGATAAGCTATCATTGTAGCTATGCATTTGCTATCTGGTATTGATGTGTTACTTAATTTATTGATTCACAGAAGGGTGTCACCACCTGGTATTGTACAAGCTGTTTTCCAGAACTCTGAACAAGAAATCTTAGAAACAAAAGGGTGTGGGGTCATTTTTTTAAATATTTCTGAAAAAAGACACACCTCTCATACTCCAGGTGCTTCTGTCATAGAGTAAAAGAACAATTATTCTAACCACAAATAAATCCTGGGTATGAGCACCATCAAAATCTGTCTGATCATCTTCAATTTGTTTCTGTTTCTCACTGTTTAGGTATAAATTCTGAATTAAAAAAAAAACCTTTGAATTTAAAAAAAAATCAAGAAGGTAACTCATAGGGGAACATGATCTTTAATTCCCTTCCTTCTCTTCATATTCAAAGAGAAACTGATATCATGAAAAGGTGGCGAACGGGCAGCCCAAATGAGGTACAGAGAAGGGCGAGAGGGGGAGGCGTACGGGTCCAACTTGGCACTTCTCCATGACATTCATTGGGAGGTTTCCAGGGCAATCAAAGTTTTTATAACAACATGTGTACAGTAGGATAAAGGATGCCTATAAGCTAAAGCATGTTTCAGCAGAGAAAGGATGGTGTATAGAAAACTCTAGAATGGTGATTTTTAACTGTTCTATTGAGGTAATTACAAAATCAGTTGACAAGGGAATGGGATCGACTACATAATCTGACTGCTTAGACTCAGTGAGGAATATAATGGGATTCTTCCCTTTATGCCCAACCATAGAGTCCCTCTTTCTCCATCTTTGCTTATAGATGGGCACAAAGAGATGTAAGCAGAGTCAGGATGAGCTCTACCCTGACATCTTGTGGCGAGTCATGGTGGGTTGTGGAAAAGAACTTCAGGGGCTGATCTTATTTGCATAGGCACACCCACCCCGCCTAGATGGTCACTTTGGCTGCTGTAGGAGCCCCAGTTTCTCTGTTATTGGGGCAGGAAATAAACTGTTATTATCCTTATTATGTGAATCAAGGACAGTGGAACTGTACTTGGCCTTCTGTTATGATGGAGGGACTCACCATCAATTAAGCAGCACTCGCTAGGCAAAGGTCATGGGTTCCAAAACTCAGTGAATGGAGAAAGACTGGGGATAGGTATTAATACTTGGTGGCATGGGCCCCCTGGTGAGGGCCTTACATGCTAATTGCACTTCCTCCTCTCTCCTCTGTGGAATATCAGAGCTAATTTTGATTCCATTAGGAGTTTAAGTTGCAGGCTGCTGAGCTGAATTCACTTTGGGCCAATGTGCACTAGCACTGAGGCTCCCCTACTACAAGCTGAAATCACAAAAGAGCTAAACTTACTGAGAGCTGAAATCACTGAGTGTTGTGTTAAGTAGTGGGGGAGCCTGAAGATATATTGCGGAGCAGTTTGCGGGATGGCTGGCAGAGCAGAGCAGAGCAGCTCCTGGAGCAGAGCAGTTCACGGGACGGCTGGAGTGGCTCATGGGACGGCTGGTGGAGCAGAGTAGTTTGTGGGATGCCTGGAGCAGCTCATGTGGGTGGCTGGCAGAGCAGAGCGATTCGTGGGACGGCTGGTGGAGCAGAGAAGAGCCCCATGGAGAGGTGGGGCAATCGGCTTTGGACCACGTAAGGTGCCCCTTAACCCCCCCCCATCTCCACCCAGGTTGGGAGGAAAAACCTGCAGATAAACTTTCGAACTCTGGGGCTGCACTGACCAGGGACAGAGACTTTTGGGCTGTTGGACTTTTGGGACTTGGGGTGATTTTGGGTTGCTGGACTCAAGAACCAAAGGGAAAGGACACGCCCCAATTTGCTTGGGGTGGTTTTTTGCTCATGGGTTGTGTTATGAATCCTGTTGGTGGTGTTTCCCCAACATAATGCCACATTGTTTCTCTCTGTTATTAAAAGGCTTTTGCTACACTCAGACTCTGTGCTTGCGAGAGGGGAAGTATTGCCTCTTGGAGGTGCCCACCGGGGGTGGTATATATTTGTCCCAGGTCACTGGGTGGGGGCTCGAGCCGGTTTTGCATTGTGTTATTGGAATGGAACCCCTATATAGATACTGAACCTGGCCCTTGTTGCTGCCAACTCTGACGGGCAGAAGGGTTACAGAAATCTAGATCAGTCTATTCCCCTTTTAATTCAAGCAAGTTAGTTAGCTAAGGGAATATCTTCTTCACATGTCAGTAACAGATACATAGGGCCTATCTGTACACGGAGCTGCAGTGCACACTATGACAGGTGTGATTTCCAAAGCACACTAACGTGTTGAGCATTAACGGGTTCATGTAGACCCTGATGGTGCACACTAAAGATTCCCTCATGCACTTTTACATAGTGCACAGAACTCCATTAAAGCACACAAGCAACCTTTAGTGCACACCAGCTAGAGCTACATGGACCAATTAATGCACAACACATTAGTGTGCTTTAGAAATCACGCATCCCTTGTGCCCATTACCCCACCCAAGTAGACAAGCTCTTAGGAACTGATCTGTTCCCATCAAAGTCAATGGGTGTTTTGTTTCTAACTCCAGTGGGAGCAAGGGCTTTCATACTGTCCAGATATCCTGTAGATATCCCTGTCTCTTAGCAGTTGGTGAGAAGCTAGTAAACGGCTGGACTCTGAAGAAACCATGTCAAGCACTTATGATTTCAGGTAAATGTAGATATTCTTTTCCCATATACAGATGTTCAAAAGCCTGAACTTCTTATTAACAACATATTGTAATCAAATTTAAAAAGAAAAGTCCAGTACACTCCATCAAGGTGCTGCTCAATGAAATGTCCTTTTGTCATTTGCTTTGCATGAATCAAAATAAAATATAAAAACAAATCATCTCCTGTCCCTGAAAACCCTTTTAAATAACATGAATTGTACACACCAGCTGCCAGCAGCCCACAGTCTTATTAATAAACCCCATGAGCTTATTACTTATTAGTAAACCCATGAGTACTTCTCCTCTGCCCCACCTTTATTTATTTATTGGTGCCATTTTCTAGGCAATTTTCCTGTGTTATACTCAGCTGTAAAAAGATAGAGGAAAGTATGATCACATCATCTAATGGAGATTGATTTTGGAGTCAGGAAGTCTGTCATAGATTGACATAGTGGGGAGAGATAGCTCAGTGGTTTGAGCATTGGCCTGCTAAACCCACAGTTGTGAGTTCAATCCTTAAGGGGGCCATTTAGGGATTTGTGGCAAAAATTGGGGATTGGTCCTGCTTTGAGCAGGGGGTTGGATGAGATGACCTCCTGAGGTCCCTTCCAACCCTGATATTCTATGATTGCAAGCTCTCTGGGGCAGGGACTGTGTCTTTTATTTAGTTTGTAAAGGGCCATGCCCAATTTTGGATGCCCTTTTACAAATACACAAGTTATTCCTCATGTTGTGATGCCCTTTGAGGACCTCTGGCATGGATCCGTTTGCTGGCATTCAGAATCACAGAGCTCTGAAATTCTTCTAGGGTCCCAGCCAGAATGTGGTAGAGTGCATTTGTCAGTCCTCTAGTCATGCTGTTAACCTGTGTCTGTTTTCTCACCTCTCAGGATACCAATATGTTCTAGCAAAATTAATGAAGAATGGGCAGAACAGTGTCTCCTGCTTCTACCCCTATGGCTATAATGACATATTACATGGTAGCTTTGGAAAAGATGCAGGGAGCACCCCAAATGGAGGGAGGGCAAAGAGACAAGTTTGTGTCAAAGATTCTCTCACACCCATAAACTTGTCATCAGGGAAGTTTTCCAAAATGGAGACTTTCAAGAACAGCCTGTTAAACTCTGGCCATCAGGATGGAAAAACATGACATATCAATCTTACCACAGGGTTTATAGAAATTTTGTTGTGTGAGCAAACTCAAAGTAATGAAGTAAAAATTTCCTAACACTAATTACTGTAAACCTCTAATCTTTGACTATTTAGCTAGCAAAGCAGTGGTTGGTACACGTACTGCCACATTTAAAATCTATGCATCCTCCTTAGTGTCTCTGTTCCTTAGAGCGAAGAGAGCCAGGGAATAGGTATGCCAGTCAAAGTTGTTCCTTACTGGCCAAACCTCTGAAGTCCAAATACAACTCACTTGGGGTATTATGACAGGTTTCAGAGTAGCAGCCGTGTTAGTCTGTATTCGCAAAAAGAAAAGGAGTACTTGTGGCACCTTATCAACTAACAAATTTATTTGAGCATAAGCTTTCGTGAGCTACAGCTCACTTCATCGGATCATCCGATGAAGTGAGCTGTAGCTCACGAAAGCTTATACTCAAATAAATTTGTTAGTCTCTAAGGTGCCACAAGTACTCCTTTTCTTTCTGGGGTATGTGTTTGTTAAATCGTTTAGCATATTGACAAATGCTCTTTCAGCATCTGAGAGACAAGACAGGCCGAATGGCTAGGCAGCAGTTCTGCGGAAAAGGACCTAGGGGTGACAGTGGACGAGAAGCTGGATATGAGTCAGCAGTGTGCCCTTGTTGCCAAGAAGGCCAATGGCATTTTGGGATGTATAAGTAGGGGCATAGCGAGCAGATCGAGGGACGTGATCGTTCCCCTCTATTCGACATTGGTGAGGCCTCATCTGGAGTACTGTGTCCAGTTTTGG
This sequence comes from Lepidochelys kempii, assembly GCF_965140285.1. Taxonomy (NCBI): domain Eukaryota; kingdom Metazoa; phylum Chordata; order Testudines; family Cheloniidae; genus Lepidochelys; species Lepidochelys kempii. The sequence continues at coordinate 67,130,584 of NC_136382.1, forward strand.
GCCCCACACTACAAGAAGGATGTGGATAAATTGGAGAGAGTCCAGCGAAGGGCAACAAAAATGATTGGGGTCTGGAACACATGACTTATGAGGAGAGGCTGAGGGAGCTGGGATTGTTTAGCCTGCAGAAGAGAAGAATGAGGGGGGATTTGATAGCTGCTTTCAACTACCTGAAAGGGGGTTCCAAAGAGGATGGCTCTAGACTGTTCTCAATGGTAGCAGATGACAGAACGAGGAGTAATGGTCTCAAGTTGCAGTGGGGGAGGTTTAGATTGGATATTAGGAAAAACTTTTTCACTAAGAGGGTGGTGAAACACTGGAATGCGTTACCTAGGGAGGTGGTAGAATCTCCTTCCTTAGAGGTTTTTAAGGTCAAGCTTGACAAAGCCCTGGCTGGGATGATTTAACTGGGAATTGGTCCTGCTTCGAGCAGGGGGTTGGACTAGATGACCTTCTGGGGTCCCTTCCAACCCTGATATTCTATGATTCTATGACACATGCCACTTAGGCAGCTAAATCAAATATGTATCAGAACTGCTCCCCTAAGAGCTGATGAATCCTGGATAAAGAGAAATCCAAAAGGGGAACACATTTTTCCTGACTCCAAAATCAAATAAATTTCTCTTAGGTTATGTGACCACACTTTCCTCTGTCTTTTTATGGCTGAGTATGATACAGGAAAATTGCATCAATACCTCTTTGGATAAAATGGCTGATTGAGATGCTTACAAACAGAGGGCTTGTCTACACTTGAAACGCTACAGCAGCACAGCTGCAGCTGCACCACTGTAACACAATGATCTACATCATTGGAGGGCCTCCCATTGGTATAAAGAAAAGGAGTACTAGTGGCACCTTAGAGACTCACGAAAGCTTATGCTCAAATAAATTGGTTAGTCTCTACGGTGCCACAAGCACTCCTTTTCTTTTTGCGAACACAGACTAACACGGCTGCTACTCTGAAACCTGCCACTGGTATAAGAAATCCCTCTCTCTGAGAGCCAGTAGTTAGGTTGATGGAAGAATTCTTCTGTTGACCTAGCACTGTATGCACTGAGGGTTATATTGTCTTAACTATGTCACTCGGGGGGGCGGGGGGCTTTTCACACCCCTGAGCAACATAGCTGGGTCAATCTAACTTTTTAGTGCAAACCAGGCCCCAGGCTAAGACAAACAGAGAGATAAAGAGGAGAGGTCATACATCTACCAAAGGTCATGCTGCCCGTAGGCTGTGACATGAGCTTTTCAAGAAGAATAGCCAATAGGTTTATTTTGTAATGACCCACACTTCCCTTAGGCTGCTGAGTTCTGCCAGCATAGCTATGCTGGTCAAGGGTGTGAAGATGTGCGATCCCTGACCAACATACCTGTCCTGGCACAAGTCCCTAGCGTAGATACAGTTATACTGGGGTAGCTGATTTCTCTTGTGGGAGTGGTTTGACTATAACAGTTAAATAACGTGATCGGGGTTTGTGGTCCATTTCAGCTTTCACTGTCTGTCCATAAATATACTAACTGAATTTCTCACAAGCAATCAATATTCCTAAAAGCTCCTTTTCCATCATGTGTGCCTGATTTCTGTGTATCTGGTTTCTGCCTCAGTCTGTGATTTGGATCCATATGCCACTGGTTGCCAATCTGCATACTTCTATAAAATTACTGCACATAACCCAGTCTGTGAAGCATTTGCTGTAATTTCAGTAGGCCTTCCTGGTGCATAAAACTTCAACACTGGTTCTTATATCAGTTGTTGTATTAAACCTTCCCATGATTCCTCCTGTTCTGCACCCCAATACCATTCATTTTTATGTTGCTTTGGTAGATAGATTGGGTATGAATTTCCCAAGATAATTAACCATTCTCATGAACCATTGGGCATCTTTCTTTGAGTCAGGACATGGCATTTCAATTGCTAAAATCTTCCTCTTATCGGATTTTACATGGATAACCCATTCTAGTAAATTCTGCTGCCCTGCATATTTGGACAACTTTGTCTAAAGTTAGGTCTCCTTCACAGAGCAGTCTCTCTCTTAACATATTGTCTTTAATGCCACAAATGATTCTATTTCTAACCAGAAACTCTGTCAGCTCACCAAAGTCACAGGTTTTACTGAGTTTCCTTCTGTGACATATTGCTCTATGGTGTCATCAGTTTTTTGCATGCATGTAAAAAGGGCATGTCTCTCAAAGGATTCATTCCTTTTTGGCATGCAATGTTCCTCAAATGCAGTCAGTATTTTACTTAATTCATGCTTTCACCTTCATCAGACTTAAAGTTGTTATAAATATTCAGTGCTTCTCCCCAACAACATGCAAAAAGATTGGTGATTTCACTTTATCATTTTTCTCCTTTGCCTCTATGGCTGTTAAATACAATTCAAATCTCTGTCTGATTTTTTTCCAGTTCTCTGATGATTGTAGACAGGATGGAGGTTGCAAAACATCCGTTGTTGGCTTTTTCCCCCTGCTTAAGCCAGTCAAGCTACTCCTGTGCTCACCAAATACATGCAAAAGCCTCTGTGCCTGGTGCTCCACATGCTGCTCTGGTGCCTCCCTTTGTCTCTGCTTTCAGTTGCAAACACAGGCGTTAACTTCAAAGCGATCACAGTTTCCTTCTCATTCAGCACCTCTGACACCATGTAACAATCTTGGGATCGTTAAATAACAAACCAACGAATGAGAAAGGAATAAAACAAACCGGAGAGCTTCTATGGTGACCTGCTGCACACAGCCATGTTCCCAACCCCCATTTCCGGGCACATCTCCAAATTACTATGTTCATAATACTGTCCCTTGTGAGGGAGTGTCTCTAAATTATAATCTTCTACAAACATATCTCTACATTAATCAACCCACAATTACTTCATTACCAGACAGGGTTTCATTTGGGCCATAGTGCTGAGGATCAAGTAATTAGACCAACATCTTTTACTGAGAATACATTTGAGGCAGGACAGAAGAGCTATGATTTTGTTTTGTTGACCTGTCATTGGCATATGACACAGTTTGGCACCATGGACTAGTCCTAAAATTATTCTCCAAATACGAAACTTCTAGAGTTTATTAGGCAGATGATTTCTAATGGAATAGCAATTGTCGAGTGTGGAGATGGTTCAAGTTGACCACATCATATGAACAATGGGATCCGTACTCATTCCAATCCTCTTTAATATATATACAGCTGACCTTCCGCAACTAAATTCATGTACACTGATGACATCTGCCTGGCAATAGCCAGAAGAAGATTTGAGAAGCTGGAGTCCAGCCTGTCATCTGACCTTGACACCTTGGTCAAGTATTTTTTGAAGCACCAAGTTAAACTAAACACACGTAAGCTAATGTCACCTTGTTTCCATCTCGCCAACCGGTGAGCTCATCGACAGCTGCAGGTCCTTCTGAACAATCAATCAGCCAATTGCTTTTAAACTGTACCCTACTTATTCGGGGGTAAATCTTGACCAGTCTCTGCCCTTTTGACAACACGTCAAGAAGACACACCCGAAAATCCTGTTGACACTCACACTCCTCTCAGACTTCCCAACATTTCACAGGGTGCTAGCGCTGCAACCTTATGAACATCTACCAATGTCCTAATTATTGCACTGCCAAATACTGTGCAGCAGCATGGGGTTCCAGTCACCACTGTGGCGAGTTGGACTCAGTGCTCAACTCTGTTCTTCATATCATCACTGGTGTGCCCCAGGCAACTCCAGTCTCCAACATTCCAGACCTGGCTGGCGTTGCTCCTCTGGCATGACGGCAGGGCCCTGGCTGTGTTGCGCTGCATAAAACAGCTTACTTCACAATTTCATCTCAAAGCCACATCAAAAATAGCAGCTAAATGCCAGCCCTTTTTCTGAAATAGCTGAGCCTCTCAGACAGTACACCAGACAACACTCTTTCTAATAAACAGTGGCAACAGGTGGGCAGGATTATGCTTTGGATTAATAGTGCATTTGTTGGCAGATAGACAATTTAGATCTGCATCCCTTAGTGTATCCAGATCAGGTCTTGCAGGCCCATCAGAACAATCATATGAACCGAAAGATCCTTCTTCATTACAACAGGATAAGCTGTGGTCACAAGCAGTTTAACTAACATCTTTACCATTAGGGCTTCTTGACCTCCCCACTCTGCCTCTATACAACCCTAGAACAAGCAGCCTGCTATCTGGTTATGGATTGCCCTCTTTTTCATCTCGATGGTGGATGGACATGCTTAATGTCTCCAGATGATGCTGCCATGGTAGAGTGACTACATCACTTACCCAACATCTAACCCATTGTTGGTGCCATCAGAAGATGTTTTAATCAATTAATTTCATTCTCAATAATGAGATTCTATATGCTGAGGTCACACATTGCCAAGTGAAGACAGTGTAACACAATCCATTTAAAAATGCTCCAGTAATAAAAGAAGCTATAAATTAGCTGAATGTTAAATACAAAACACTATGTTCATACAGTGTTAAGATTACACAATTTTACACTCAAAAGTCAGGAAATGCCAAAGTTAAAGGCTGCATACCAACACTTAATTCTGCCCCCTTGTGTGAATGTATAAAGTGAGGTCTCTCATTGCACGATATATGTAAAAACCTTAAACCCATCCAGAAATTGAAGCTAGTGCAGAAGGTGGAAGTCTGCTTGGTAAGTGGAGTGTCTGGCCACAAACATGTTAATCCAGTGATCTGCACTGGAGGCCTATGGATTAGTGAGTGAAGAATATATTGTTGGTTATGATCTTCCATCAAAAAGGTTTTTTTTCTAAATGAAAAATGCCTTTTTGAAGGATAAGAAAATGTTCATAAAAGATATACAATAAGAAAAAAATTGTTTCCATTTGTACTGAATGGATATTAAATGAAAGTTTTTTCAGTTTTCTCCCTCATCTCCCATTTATCACTTCTTAACCAAAAAAAAACCCCAACAAAATTTAAAAAAAACAACGTTGCAGGTTCCATTCAACTTGAAGGAAAACAAAACATATTTTATTTCCAAATATTTCTCCTAAAAAAAAATTACAAGATTTCAGGAAAAGTTACAAAGAAAACAAAAAATTCCTTTCCACAATTTTTTTTTGAAGGAAACAAATGTTTTGTTTTCTTCTAAAATGTTTGTGGAAAAGAATTCCCATTTTTTGACCAGCCCATTATAAAGCTCTAAATCAGGGATCAGCAATCTTTGGCATGCGGTCAGTCCGGGAAATCCACTGGCAGGCCAGGATGGTTTGTTTACCTGCAGCGTCTGCAGGTTCGGCTGATTGCAGCTCTCACTGACCACAGTTCACCATTCCAGGCCAATGGGGGCTGCGTGAAGCAGCATGGGCCAAGGGATGTTCTGGCTGCTGCGTCCCACAGCCCCCATTGGCCTGGAAGGGCAAACTGCAGCCAGTGGGATCTGCAATTGGCCACGCCTGCGGATGCTGCAAGTAAACAAACCGTCCGAGCCTACCAGTGGATTTCCCTGATGGGTCGTGTGCCAAAGGTTGCCGACCCCACTCTAAATCTTAGGATCTACCCACTCTGGAGCTTGCCTCTCACCCTGTGTCATGGTGTGGCAGAGGGGATCAACAGAGATGCTTGTGCTGGAGCCATGTTGCTATAAATGAGAGGAGGCTGCTGGCAGGGCATTCTCTGGGATGGCTTTGGAATTCACTCCCCTCCACTTGGTCTGAAACACTCCAAGAGAGAAATCCTGGGCCCACTCAAATCAGGGGCAAAACTCTCACTGACCTCTGTGGGGCCATGATTTCACCAGGAATCTGATGGCCTTCAAAGATACACTGTGAAGCTCATCTTTTTTTCCCAGTCATTTGAATCTATGGGAGAGTTGTGAGGGTGGGCAATTGTTGGAGAGGAAGGGGGGGTTGAGTTTGTAAATTGCCTGGCTTCCTGGTGTGGGCAATATTAAACTGTACTGCTGCTGTAGAATGTATTTTTAAGTTATGGCAAGGGAGTCTAGAGTGTATAGACAAGTGCCCTTTTTAGTATTTCTATCCTTCTGAATAGATAAAAAATAAATGTTCATACTATTATTCAAATATTACAATATAACAATATCATACCATTTTTCTGTATGCGTAACAGCATCTTGTAATATTTCTTACCTTCATATAATTTTGTCATAATTAGAGCTGTGGTCACATTTGCAAATGGGCCTAAATGATTTAGGAGCTTAAGCCCCACTGAAGAGCCAAAGTTTCACTGAAAATCAACTGGACTGAGGCCCCTAAGTGCTAAAGTCATTTCTGAAAATGGCACTTAGGCACTTGTGAAAGTTGTACCCTGGTCAAATTTATTTATGTATTTTCAAAAAATGTTGCTGTTCCTCAACTGTCTTACAGGTTTTTTAAAATTCAAATGTGATGTAAAGTTTTGAAAATTTTTCATGAACATTTTTCTGCATTTTTCAATCAGCTCTACCCATAAGTAGGCATGGCAGAATTTTTCATTTTTGGTCATTTTGATAATATTGGATCATATGGGATACTAATGGATAATACTGATCGTTATGTTTATCCATTTAAATGTTCACAGTTGTACAAAAGTATGGGAGGTGTCAGACAATGCGGGTTTCAAATAATAATTATTTAATAACTGTAGATTTGTGATTAAAGAAATAAAGCTTTATAATTGTTAAAACACGAATTGTGAACCTCATATGTCATAATATACAAAGTAAACAGATTTGAATCAAACTCTAATAAGATCTGAAGCAGCATTTTTCTTACTTTGCCAAGCTGTACATTTTTATTATTATCGATGGAAATGTTTTTCTTTAGTTTGTGTGTGTGCAGTGAAATCAACTTTTATTGACTTTTACTGATAAAAATCTAATCCTTCCAAGTCTGTTCATAAGGGTTCACTGTTCATTGGTTACAATAAATCCTGTAACCAAAACTATGAGGGCAGATCTTGTAACCATCTGGATCCACTGAAGCCCCGGTCCTCCCATGCAGATTCATTTGCAGGATCAGGGCTTTAGTCATTTAAAATGTCACTTAGTATTTTAATAATGTTGTCAGTATTATGTAGTATACATTCAACATCCTTTTGTTTTCCTTTGCAGAGAGATATATCTGTAGCTTTATTATGGTCTCTCACAAGCACGGTCTCAGAGAAATACACTTACAGAGTTGTAATAACAGTTATCTTAAAATGATTTATTTTTGAATATTCATCATCATATACATTTTCCCACTGACTTTCTGCACAGTTTCTAAGTTGCTTTGCTATCTCTCACAACGGTTCCTCACCCACCCACTCCTGTAATAGGCCCATAACCTCTATCTGAGTTACTGAAGTCCTCACATCTTTTGGCTATTCAACACAGTAGTTTATGTCTGCACACAGTTTTCTAACCTTGTTTAGAGAAGGAAATTGGCAATAGAAAATGCATTGTTTTACTATACTTACTTTTGGATACCTGCTCCCTACTACTTTCTGTAAGCTACTAACCAGCTCTTAAATCTTCCTAGCTCTCCAGAACTGAAATATCATGTAGAGTTACTCTATCATCATCCTTTTCTAAATGAATCTTTTCTATAGCTCAGTGATTTGTAAATGTCCTGTTTCTGGTTGCTTTTTTAACAGTGTAGTAACAGATAAAATGTCTTCTCAGGTTTGTCCTGGCAACATTCATGAATCAGCTGAACTCTATTCTTTTAAAAATATAAAATGTAAGAGAATTTTTTAAACAAAAAAGTGAATTACATTAACAGAAGGGAACTTGTTGCCTCAGGGGTTTAGTAATATGCTTTGGAGCTTTGCACTTTTATCACCAATCTAAATGCAATTCACATTGCTGATTGTTTGGCTGATAAAGGCAACAGTGTTCACGTAACATACTTAAGACTTCTGCAAGGCATTTGACTTGTACAGCATGACATTTTGATTAAAAAACTAGAATGATACAAAATTAAAAAGAGAGACATAATGTAGTTGAAAAAAGAAAAGGAGTACTTGTGGCACCTTAGAGACTAACCAATTTATTTGAGCATAAGCTTTCGTGAGCTACAGCTCACTTCATCCTGTAGCTCATGAAAGCTTATGCTCAAATAAATTGGTTAGTCTCTAAGGTGCCACAAGTACTCCTTTTCTTTTTGCGAATACAGACTAACATGGCTGTTACTCTGAAACCTTTCATGATGTAGTTGAGTTACTATCTTTTAAAGGACCAACTTCTGTTGGTGGAAGATACAAGCTTTTGAGCTACACGGAGCTCTTCTTTAGGACAACAGAAGTTGTTCCAGCAAAAGATATCACCTCACCTACCTTGTCTCCCTCATATCCTGGGACCACACAGCTACAACAACACTGCAAACAAAATAAATGGATTAAAAACTGGCTAACTGACAAGTCTCAAAATGTAACTGTAAATGGGAAAGAAGAACCACAAAAATGATGAAAGGATTGGAAAATATGTCTTATAGTGAGAGACTCCAGGAGCTCAATCTATTTAGCTTAACAAAGAGAAGGTTAAGGGGTGACTTGATCATAGTTTACATACTGATCAATATTTGATAATGTGTCTCTTCAATCTACGAGACAAAGGTATAGCAAGGCCCAATGGCTGAAACTAAACAAATTCACACAGGAAATAAGGCATATGTTTTTAACACTGATGGTAGTTAACCATTGGAATAACTTACCAAGAGTTGTGGTGGATTCTCCATCACTGGCAATTTTTAAATCAAGATTGGATTTTTTTTCAAAAGAGATGCTCTAGTTAAACAGGAATTATTCTGGGGGATTTCTATGGCTCATGTTATGCAGGAGGTAAAACTAGATGATGACAATGGTCCCTTCTCGCCTTAGAATCTATGAAAGTCCTTATCTGATGGCTCTTCGGTGGCCTATATGAAATGAGCTGGTGGTCTGAGGACAGTTTCCATCAGCCAGATGTTCAGTTCATTCACTGGCACATTTGGCTGTCTCAATAGAGAAGCCAAAGGCTGAATGTGTTTGGAACCACATGTGTTTTCCCTTCCCTACAGGGGATGTCTTCAGGGCAGAACTGATGCATGCTGTTGAGGCAGGGCTGCTACTCTTTCTGTGCTGAGTCCACAGATAAAAGAAAGACTGCTGTCGCCAGGGCTGTCACGGTAACACCTTCTGTTAGAACAAATTCAATGTGAAGACAAGACTGTGGCCACTCTGAGGTTTGGAAGAAGACTATTTGAAATATATTGGATGTATAATTTTTAAGTACACGCGGCAATAGTGAAACAGAAAAAAAGTAGAAGATGACTATTTGGAAACCTCTGATGTTGATGCTGAATATCTGTCTGCTTAGTCTGTTATTGACCTGAAAGTTTCCAGGCCTTTGGCATTTGTCTGCTGATGGCCCTGCCTCAGATACTAGGGAACATTTAGGAACTGACACAACCTTCAATATGCCTTGAGAAGAGACAGTCAGACTTTCTACTTTGAGAAATGGAACAGCTGCTGCAGAACACAAGTCACCAACACTACTCGTGCTTGAGCAATAAAGAGGATCCTTCCACAAAGACACACATGGTGAACACAAGTCTGACTTCTATCAATTCAATCTAAAATAGTCACAGAAGATTGTTGGGGGTTAACAAATAGTGGAAGATTATTTTCAAAGCTGGAAAATAATCTGACACACGGAGGCCTGGGGGGAACCAATAACAAATATGCTAAACTCATGAAATGTTGCAAGAAGGCAAAGATATCAGCAAGGTAAATCTGTTCATCCTTCTTTTGGTTTAAAGGCTAATCTATGAAATCACTATAGGATTGGTCACGAGTCTAGCAATTGTATGGGTTGTGAGAGTAAAAATGGAGGTTTGCAGAGACTTTTTTGTATTATAATTATTTACAAGCAAGTTAATATTTAATATAACATCAGGGAGAACAAACTCATTATACTCTTTTAAAACATGATCCAACTCCCTTTCAAGTTACTGGAACACTCCCATTCACTTCAGTGGGAGCTGGATCAGCTCACTGATCAGAAAAAATGGAACAGAGCAGTTAGTTGTTTATACATGGATACAGACATGGTATAAATAAAATCCCATGGTCCTGATTCTATTCTAGCTGCATTGACCTCAACAGTTACTCCTGATTTACACCTGTGCTAGAGAAGAATCAGGCATCAGAACTTTATGCCTTCTCAACTCCTTAAACACACTGCAGTAAGTAAATCCTGCAGAAAATCTGCTGAACCTGTACATACAGTGACTTCTAAAATAAAGTCTATGGCTGCCAAAAGCTGTATAAGAAGTCAGAAATAACATACAGCATGGCAGGTTGTCAAGGTTCCTCCCCCACTCTGAACTCTAGGGTACAGATGTGGGGACCTGCATGAAAAACCTCCTAAGCTTATCTTTTACCAGCTTAGGTCAAAACTTCCCCAAGGTACAAAATATTCCACCCGTTGTCCTTGGACTGGCTGCTACCACCACCAAACTAATACTGGTTACTGGGGAAGAGCTGTTTGGACGTGTCTTTCCCCCCAAAATACTTCCCAAAACCTTGCACCCCACTTCCTGGACAAGGTTTGGTAAAAAGCCTCACCAATTTGCCTAGGTGACTACAGACCCAGACCCTTGGATCTTAAGAACAATGAACAATCCTCCCAACACTTGCACCCCCCCCCTTTCCTGGGAAATGTTGGATAAAAAGCCTCACCAATTTACATAGGTGACCACAGACCCAAACCCTTGGATCTGAGAACAATGAAAAAGCATTCAGTTTTCTTACAAGAAGACTTTTAATAAAAATAGAAGTAAATAGAAATAAAGAAATCCCCCCTGTAAAATCAGGATGGTAGATATCTTACAGGGTAATTAGATTCAAAAACATAGAGAACCCCTCTGGGCAAAACCTTAAGTTACAAAAAAGATACACAGACAGAAATAGTTATTCTATTCAGCACAATTCTTTTCTCAGCCATTTAAAGAAATCATAATCTAACACATACCTAGCTAGATTACTCACTAAAAGTTCTAAGACTCCATTCCTGGTCTATCCCCGGCAAAGAAGCATATAGACAGACACACAGACCCTTTGTTTCTCTCCCTCCTCCCAGTTTTTGAAAGTATCTTGTCTCCTCATTAGTCATTTTGGTCAGGTGCCAGAGAGGTTACCTTTAGCTTCTTAACCCTTTACAGGTGAGAGGAGCTTTCCCCTGGCCAGGAGGGATTTCAAAGGGGTTTACCCTTCCCTTTATATTTATGACACGCCCCCCAAATCTCAGCTAGGGTGAAACACTGGCTGGGATTTCTTCCTGGAGCTCTAGGAAAAACAGAGTTAATAAGACACATGCATCTCTAAATATACTACCAAGTACATAAAGACTAACAATATTTTCCACATCTCAAGGACGATTTTAACCAGTTGATTCTGGGAAACTTTCACGGGAGAGTGCATCAGCCACTTTGTTAGAAGCTCCTGAGATGTGTTGGATGTCGAAATCAAAATCTTGGAGAGCTAAACTCCACCGAAGAAGTTTTTTGTTAGTTTCCTTGATGGTGTGAAGCCACTTCAGTGCAGCATGGTCGGTTTGCAGGTGGAAACGCCGTCCCCAAACATATGGGCGTAGCTTTTCCAGAGCGTAGACAAGGGCGTAACATTCTTTTTCAGTGACTGACCAGTTGCTTTCCCTCTCAGACAGTTTTTTGCTGAGAAACACTACAGGGTGGAATTCTTGATCAGGTCCTTTCTGCATTGAAACTGCTCCCACACCACGCTCGGATGCATCTGTGGTTACTAGGAACGGTTTGTCAAAGTCTGGGGCCCTTAGTACAGGGTCAGACATGAGTGTCGCTTTAAGCTTGTTAAAGGCCTTCTGACACTTTCCGGTCCACTGAACAGCATTTGGCTGTTTCTTTTTGGTTAGGTCTGTCAGTGGGGCAGCGATTTGGCTGTAGTGCGGTACAAATCGTCTGTAATAACTGGCCAAGCCTAAGAAGGATTGAACCTGTTTCTTTGACTTTGGGACAGGCCACTTTTGGATAGCATCCACTTTGGCCTGTAGGGGGCTGATAGTTCCTTGACCCACCTGGTGTCCAAGGTAAGTCACTCTGTTTAGGCCTATTTGACACTTCTTAGCCTTAACAGTTAGTCCTGCCTCCCTTATGCGCTCAAGGACTTTTTGTAGATGTTCCAGGTGGTCTGCCCAGGAATCCGAAAATATGGCCACATTGTCAAGGTAGGCGACTGCATATTCTCCTAATCCCGCTAGGAGACCATCTACAAGTCTTTGGAAAGTGGCGGGTGCATTTCGCAGCCCGAAAGGGAGTACATTAAATTCATACAGCCCGAGATGTGTGATGAAGGCTGACCTTTCCTTGGCAGATTCATCTAGCGGTACCTGCCAGTACCCCTTGGTTAAGTCCAAGGTAGAGATGAACAGGGCCCGTCCCAGTTTCTCTAATAGTTCATCTGTGCGTGGCATTGGATAGTTGTCTGGGCGAGTTACAGCATTTAGCTTACGGTAGTCCACGCAAAAACATATTTCCCCATCTGGTTTGGGAACTAGAACCACTGGAGATGCCCATGCACTTTCAGAGGGGCGGATTACACCCATCTGTAACATATCCTGGATCTCCCGTTCTATAGCAGTTTTAGCTTGAGGAGACACCCGGTAAGGGTGGACCCTAATTGGGTGAGCATTACCTGTGTCAATGGAGTGGTATGCCCGTTCAGTCAGTCCTGGGGTGGCTGAGAACGTTGGCGTGTAGCTAGTGCACAGCTCCTGGATCTGCTGTTGCTGCATGCGCCCAAGGGTCATGGAGAGGTTCACCTCTTCCACACCACCACCACATTTCCCTTCATAGTAGACACCTTCAGGCCATTCAGCGTCGTCTCCTCCGTGGGCTGTAAACTGACAAACCTTTAATTCTCTGGAATAAAAGAGCTTTAGAGAATTAATATGGTACACCTTAGGCTTTCGGTTGGAGGTGGGGAATGCTATGAGATAATTAACAGCTCCCAGGCGCTCCTGGACTGTGAATGGCCCTTGCCACGATGCTTCCATTTTATGGGCCTGGAGCGCCTTTAAGACCATGACCTGGTCTCCTACTTTGAAGGAACGCTCTCTGGCATGTTTATCATACCAGGCTTTTTGCTCTTTTTGAGCATCCTGTAAGTTTTCTCTAGCAAGGGCTAAAGAGGTTCGGAGGGTGTTTTGTAGGTTGGTTACAAAATCCAGAATGTTAGTTCCTGGAGAAGGTGTAAATCCCTCCCATTGCTGCTTCACCAACTGCAATGGCCCCTTAACCTCACGGCCATATACAAGTTCAAATGGGGAAAACCCTAAACTGGGATGTGGTACAGCTCTGTAGGCAAAGAGCAACTGCTGCAACACTAGGTTCCAATCATTGGAGTGCTCATTTACGAATTTACGTATCATGGCCCCCAAAGTTCCATTAAACTTCTCCACCATGCCATTTGTTTGATGGTGGTAAGGAGTGGCAACCAAGTGATTTACCCCATGAGCTTCCCAAAGGTTTTTCATAGTTCCTGCCAGGAAATTAGTCCCTGCATCTGTGAGGATGTCGGAGGGCCAACCTACCCTGGCAAAAATGTCTGCTAGTGCCTGACACACACTTTTAGCCCTGGTGTTGCTTAGAGCTACTGCTTCCGGCCATCGGGTGGCAAAATCCATGTAAGTCAGTATGTACTGCTTTCCTCTGGCTGTCTTTTTCGGAAAAGGACCCAGAATATCCACAGCTACTCACTGAAATGGAACTTCAATGATGGGGAGTGGCTGGAGAGGGGCTTTGACCTGGTCTTGGGGTTTTCCCACTCTTTGGCACACCTCACAAGACTGGACATAGGTAGAAACATCCTTGCCCATTCCCTCCCAGTGGAATGACCCCCCCAAACGGTCTTTGGTCCTGTTCACCCCAGCATGGCCACTAGGGTGATCATGGGCTAAGCTCAAGAGCTTGGCCCGGTATTTAGTTGGAACTACCAACTGTCTCCGAGGATGCCAGTCTTCCTGGTGTCCCCCAGAAAGAGTTTCCTTGTATAAAAGTCCTCTTTCTACAACAAACCTGGATCGATTAGAAGAGCTGAGAGGTGGTGGGTTGCTCCGTGCCGCTGTCCAAGCTCTCTGGAGGCTTTCATCTGCTTCCTGTTCGGTCTGGAACTGTTCCCTTGATGCTGGAGACATCAGTTCCTCATTGGACTGTGGACCTAGGCTTGGTCCCTCTGGAAACGATATAGGGGATGGAGCTGTTTCTGTTGACTGTGAACCTCTCTCCGCTGGTGCACTATGTTGGGATTCAGGCTCCGGTTGAGCCTCTTGTGTCGGGTTATCGGCTGCTGCCAATTCAGGGTCGGTGGGGCCCTCTGGTGTTGAGGTTGCAAGTACTGGATTCAGTGCTGACACGGGGTCTGGTGTTGGTTGTTCGGCTGGTTCCGGTTCTGGGACTGGTTCCGTCTGGGTCTCTGGGACTGGATCCACTACTGCTGTTGCAGACATTGGCCTGGGGTCCGGGTCCATCACCTCTGACCGGGTCCTGATAGAAGTTTCCGGAACAGAGCTAGGCCTCACGGCTTGTTTAGCCTGGCTGCGGGTGACTGTTCCCACCCTCTTGCCCTGCTTCACATGATTGGCCAAGTCTTCCCCCAACAGCATGGGGATGGGATAATCATCATAGACTGCAAAAGTCCACATTCCTGACCAGCCCTTGTACTGGACAGGCAACTTGGCTGTAGGCAAATTGAAAGAGTTGGACTTGAAGGGTTGAATCATCACTTGGATCTCTGGGTTGATTAAATTGGGGTCCACTAAGGAAGCATGGATAGCTGACACTTGTGCTCCGGTATCCCTCCACGCGGTGACCTTCTTCCCGCCCACACTCACAGTTTCCCTCCGCTCCAAGGGTATCTGGGAGGTATCTGGGCCTGCAGACCTCTGGGGTGATTCCGGTGCAATGAACTGTAATCTGTTGGGGTTCTTGGGGCAGTTGGCCTTTACATGCCCCAGCTGGTTACATTTAAAACATCGTCCAGCTGACGGGTCACTGGGGCGAGGAGGGTTGCTGGAGAACGGGGTGATGGGACAATAAGGAGTCTGGAGAGTTCTTTGGGAGGTAGGTGGGGCTTTGGGCGGCCCCCGGTAATAGGGTGTGGTCTGGGGTTGTCCCTTCTGGTCTCCGCTCCAACTGCAACCAGTTTTCTTCTTCTCTGCCACCTCCACCCATCTGGCTCCAATCTCTCCTGCCTCGATTACAGTTTTGGGTTTCCCATCTAGGATGTATCTTTCTATTTCCTCAGGAACACCCTCTAAGAATTGTTCCATTTGCATTAGGAAGGGCAAATTTTCTGGAGATTCAACACTTGCTCCTGATATCCAGGCATCCCAATGTTTCACAATGTGGTAGGCATGTCGGGTAAATGACATGTCTGGTTTCCACCTTAGGGCTCTGAACCTCCGACGAGACTGCTCGGGTGTTATCCCCATTCTGACTCTCGCCTTGGATTTAAACAGTTCATACTTGTTCATGTGTTCTTTAGGCATTTCAGCTGCCACCTCAGCTAAGGGTCCACTGAGCTGCGGCCTCAGCTCTACCATGTATTGGTCAGTAGAGATGTTGTACCCAAGGCAGGCCCTTTCGAAGTTTTCTAAGAAGGCCTCAGTATCATCACCTGCCTTGTAGGTGGGGAACTTTCTGGGATGGGAAGTGGTACCTGGAGAAGGATTGCTAGGGTTTGTTGGTATATTCTGCTGGGCCTTTATCCTCTCCACCTCCTCCACATGCTTCCTCTCTTTTTCCTTCTCCTCCTCCACATGCTTCCTCTCTTTTTCCTTCTCCTCCTCCACATGCTTCCTTGCCTCCATTTCCCTCTTGTGGGCAGCCTCCTGTACCTCCTTCTCCAGCCGCATGAGTTCTATCTGTCTTTCATGTTCCCTTTGTTTTTCCTCAGCCTGAAATTTGGCTAATTCCAGCTGTAGTCGAGCTGCAGATTTGGTCATTCTAACCTCTCTGTTTTTAACTAACTTTACACCCGAGGTTTAGAAATAAACAAACAAAACTTGGCTGTAAAATTTTGCTGTGCTGGAATAGAATATCTATTCTCTGATAGTGATTGTCAGCCTACAGAAAAAGACAATTCCCTTGTCTCTGCTCTGGGCCCAAATTAAAGCAAAAAACCTCCAACTACTTGGAAACCTGCTTATCCAGCCCAAAGAAAAAGCAAAGGGGTAGAACACACACCCCCTATTTACTTTTAGGAAGAAAAAAAAAAAAACTCTGGGTTGGAAGACTGTGAATTTCCCTGCAGGAGTTAAGTACCCTGCCTCCAGGCAAAGAAAACCTGCAATTCACAAAGATAATCCCCTTTCGTCTCTGCTTGGCCACAAAGCAGAGAAAAAACAAGCTGCTTTCAGTTTCAGCTGCTTTCTGGACTTCCTTTCCAAAGGAAAAAAAAATTTCCTTTTTAAAATCTGTATTTCTAGTTCAAAAAAATCTCAACTGGATATCAAAATGATTTCAGGTTAATCCTACCACTATGCCACCATGTCAAGGTTCCTCCCCCACTCTGAACTCTAGGGTACAGATGTGGGGACCTGCATGAAAAACCTCCCAAGCTTATCTTTACCAGCTTAGGTCAAAACTTCCCCAAGGTACAAAATATTCCACCCGTTGTCCTTGGACTGGCCGCTACCACCACCAAACTAATACTGGTTACTGGGGAAGAGCTGTTTGGACGTGTCTTTCCCCCCAAAATACTTCCCAAAACCTTGCACCCCACTTCCTGGACAAGGTTTGGTAAAAAGCCTCACCAATTTGCCTAGGTGACTACAGACCCAGACCCTTGGATCTTAAGAACAATGAACAATCCTCCCAACACTTGCACCCCCCCCCCTTTCCTGGGAAATGTTGGATAAAAAGCCTCACCAATTTACATAGGTGACCACAGACCCAAACCCTTGGATCTGAGAACAATGAAAAAGCATTCAGTTTTCTTACAAGAAGACTTTTAATAAAAATAGAAGTAAATAGCAATAAAGAAATCCCCCCTGTAAAATCAGGATGGTAGATATCTTACAGGGTAATTAGATTCAAAAACATAGAGAACCCCTCTGGGCAAAACCTTAAGTTACAAAAAAGATACACAGACAGAAATAGTTATTCTATTCAGCACAATTCTTTTTTCAGCCATTTAAAGAAATCATAATCTAACACATACCTAGCTAGATTACTTACTAAAAGTTCTAAGACTCCATTCCTGGTCTATCCCCGGCAAAGAAGCATCTAGACAGACACAGACCCTTTGTTTCTCTCCCTCCTCCCAGCTTTTGAAAGTATCTTGTCTCCTCATTGGTCATTTTGGTCAGGTGCCAGCGAGGTTACCTTTAGCTTCTTAACCCTTTACAGGTGAGAGGAGCTTTCCCCTGGCCAGGAGGGATTTCAAAGGGGTTTACCCTTCCCTTTATATTTATGACAGGTGTTTTAGTGTAATAAAGCCATGCCTTAGGTACATTAGGAAGCATGAGAATGATGTAGTTCCAGACCCTGAGAATTATTACAATATAGAATGTGACGTTGTTCTACAATTCCTACCCTGTATTTCAAACAGATTTTTTTAAAATTAATTTGCTCCCTTCACCACATTAAGGCCACCATCTTGGAATTCCCTCTGAGGAGGAAATCTCCACTTCTCAGTATGAAACTTCAAAAGGTTTTAGTCTTAAAATGCTCTTTGAGCAAATGTGGCTGTGTTCATGCCCCACCATCACCTAAATTAAAACGTGTCAATGTGAACAGTTTACAACCTGCAGGCCCTAAAAAGTAGGCCTAGCTTGTGAGTGAAGGAAGCAACTTCATTAGCTCAGCCAGCAAAGGGTTTGACATACAGTGTGTGCATTTCACAGACATTTCTTCTTCTTAGCATATGCGCAATGTGCCTCAGGTAGCAAGTGACTAGGACCCTTCACTGAATTTGGTCCGCTGCTTGGATCCTTAACTTCCCTGGCCCAGGCTGGGTACTCACAGGGAGTGCAACATAAACGCTGCTCCATGCCCCCCACAAACATTCCTTGAAGCAGAGGGCAGTGAGGGCAGTGGTTAGTGGGAAACACACCAAAGGGAGTGGATGAGATTTTCAGAAGTGCCCTGGTGACACAGGAATACAAGTCCCATTGACTTTCAATAGGGCTTGTGTTCCTAAGTCACTTAGGCACTTCTGAAAAACCCATCCTGCATGTTTTATAATACGCAACAATCAAAGGATAATTTTTGAAGTACGGCACAGCTTTTGAAGCAGTTAGGAATACGTCCTGCAATGACAGAAAGAGAGCAACCAGGAGCAAGTTTCTTCAGCTGCATTCAAGACCATAAAACCTTCAAATATGGCCACAGACTTGCTTACATCACACAAGAATATCCAGGATGATAGCTGTGATCTGCCAAACAAATTCCTGCTTGTGCTGCTAAATTCACACTGAATGTAATAGAAACAGCAGTGACTATGGACACTCCTAGCATTGGCTTTCGGCTGCCTTCTCATACCAGATTTCAGCTTCAACTGGCTTGTGTTCAAGACGAGGAATATACTCCCCAACACAGAGATATACTTACTTTTTATCCCTTTTTAATTCTCCACTAGGCCAAAAAATTTACTTGAAAATATATTTGGTAGTTTTTCTACTTCAAGATTTTTCAAGGTGTCAGGTTGGGCCTTTCCCCAACAATAGCAATAATTAGCTTAGCCAACGATCATGTTTTAAGGTTGGTTATATTTTTTAAGAGGTTTTTGCCTTTCCTCTGAAAAGTGCCAGAAATATGGGCTTTCTGCTTCATGCTGTGGTTCCTCTCTTTGTTTTTGTTTTTAATATGTTACCTCTTCTGTCTTGATTTTCAATGGGAAAGCCAATAACAAAGGAATGAATAGTGTTGCCGGCACCCAGTGCCGAGAGGCTGAACAACAGCTTGAGTGGTTCGTTACCCGGTGTGCTACACCCAATAATCACAATGGGGTGGAGAAGCAGAAAAGGTTATTTGAAGCTTCAAATAGGTACAGGGAGATTTGAATCTCAAATCCTGTACCCAGAGCAGGAAGTTACACAGGCTTTTATACATCCTTTTTCCCAGCATACTTATCCAATAGCAAGCTGCCCTAAGTATCCATATAGCCAGCCAATCCAGTTCCCAGCTAGTTCCCTGGTTCTCTGTATCATTTGTTAAACTATACAAAAAGCTGCTTTATTCAGCATTGTTCTTCCATATCTGCCCTGTGTGGCCTTGCTTAGTTTCAGGCAGTCTAACTCTGCAGCATATTGTTGCAGATCCTCAGCATAACTGCTGTGTGTGCCTCCAGGCGGGGGGGCCCCAGGACACTTGGGCCTAGTACGCAGAGCTGCTGCGAGTGCCTCCAGGCGGGAGGGGGGGGCCAAGGGCACCTGGGCCTAGTGTGAGGGGGCTTCATCGACACTCATGGTCTTCCATCCCCTCAAGTTACCTAGTGGCCATGCCCCAGTGTCCCCAACAAATAGCAGGGAAGGAGGCACAGCCCATACTATGCACTAATCAGGAGGCATTTCTCAATTCTATCAATCCCATCCTCTAGTTTCTCTAGAAGATTCAGTTTTCTCTGGTTCTGAATCTCTGTGGGGAGCAGAAATACAGCCTTAGTCAGCATATCAACTACCCAGCATAGCAAGTGACCATCATCAGAAAACAAAACTGAAATACTTCATGAAAATCCCGAGTTTGCTCAGCTGCAGCTTATCTCTTGGTTAATGAGGGGAGTGAGTGGGTGTCAGAGGAAGAGAACAGTACTCGACATTTCAGCTGGGTGACAAGGAGAGGAGTGAGGGGCATACTAGTTAAATTATCTGAACTACCTTTCTGATGGTCATTTGAACAAGGTGCCTTTTGGTCATGGCTGACCTAGATCCTGATCCTGCAAACAGTTACATGCATGCTTCACTTTGTGCACCTGTTGCCCCATTAAAGTCAATGGGACTATTCACATGCATAAAGTTAACTGTTTGCAGGCCCTAGTTTTTCATTACAGTTTTCATCCCCTCCCTTTCACTCAGTTTGGAGACTAGTGCCCAGCCCCTTTCTGAAGTACATGAGTCATACACCACACAAACAAAATAGTCTTTACAGTCATTTAAAAACAGGTAATGCTTTTTCTAAATAACTTTTAGAAATCCTCAGCTCTCGTCCCCTAAAGCCCCTACTCTACTTGCGCTATATTGATGACATCTTCATCATCTGGACCCATGGAAAAGAAGCCCTTGAGGAATTCCACCATGATTTCAACAATTTCCATCCCACCACCAACCTCAGCCTGGTCCAGTCCACACAAGAGATCCACTTCCTGGACATTACAGTGCTAATAAGCAATGGTCATATAAACACCACCCTATACCGGAAACCTACTGACCGCTATTCCTACCTGCATGCCTCCAGCTTTCACCCTGACCACACCACACGATCCATCGTCTACAGCCAAGCTCTGCGATACAACCGCATTTGCTCCAACCCCTCAGACAGAGACAAACACCTACAAGATCTCTGTCAAGCTTTCTTACAACTACAATACCCACCTGCAGAAGTAAAGAAACAGATTGATAGAGCCAGAAGAGTTCCCAGAAGTTACCTACTACAGGACAGGCCTAACAAAGGAAATAACAGAACGCCACTAGCCGTCACCTTCAGCCCCCAACTAAAACCCCTCCAACGCATTATAAAGGATCTACAACCTATCCTAAAGGATGACCCAACACTCTCACAAATCTTGGGAGACAGGCCAGTCCTTGCCTACAGACAGCCCCGCAACCTGAAGCAAATACTCACCAACAACCGCATACCACACAACAGAACCACTAACCCAGGAACTTATCCTTGCAACAAAGCCTGTTGCCAATTGTGCCCACATATCTATTCAGGGGACACCATCACAGGGCCTAATAACATCAGCCACACTATCAGAGGCTCATTCACCTGCACATCCACCAATGTGATATATGCCATCATGTGCCAGCAATGTCCCTCTGCCATGTACATTGGTCAAACAGGACAGTCTCTACGTAAAAGAATAAATGGACACAAATCAGATGTCAAGAATTATAACATTCATAAACCAGTCAGAGAACACTTCAATCTCTCTGGTCACGCAATCACAGACATGAAGGTCGCTATCTTAAAACAAAAAAACTTCAAATCCAGACTCCAGCGAGAAACTGCTGAATTGGAATTCATTTGCAAATTGGATACTATTAATTTAGGCTTAAATAGAGACTGGGAGTGGCTAAGTCATTATGCAAGGTAGCCTATTTCCTCTTGTTTTTTCCTACCCCCCCCCCCAGATGTTCTGGTTTAACTTGGATTTAAACTTGGAGAGTGGTCAGTTTGGATGAGCTATTACCAGCAGGAGAGTGAGTTTGTGTGTGTATGGGGGTGGGGGGGATGTGAGAAAACCTGGATTTGTGCAGGAAATAGCCCAACTTGATTATCATGCACATTGTGTAAAGAGTTGTCACTTTGGATGGGCTATCACCAGCAGGAGAGTGAATTTGTGTGGGGGGGTGGAGGGTGAGAAAACCTGGATTTGTGCTGGAAATGGCCCAACCTGATGATCACTTTAGATAAGCTATTACCAGCAGGACAGTGGGGTGGGAGGAGGTATTGTTTCATATTCTCTGTGTATAAATAAAGTCTGCTGCAGTTTCCACGGCATGCATCCGATGAAGTGAGCTGTAGCTCACGAAAGCTCATGCTCAAATAAATTGGTTAGTCTCTAAGGTGCCACAAATACTCCTTTTCTTTTTGCGAATACAGAATAACACGGCTGTTACTCTGAAATCTGAGTCCCATTTAGTTGATTGGTGTTACCTGCCTGTGCACTGACCATTTGGCTGCAGTCTCATTCTATGTGAAAGGGGATGGTTTATTCCATGCTAATGCTGGGATTGTGTGTCATCAGAGCTGGCAACACTGGGGCATTAATTGACATCATGTATCAGGTTAGGTTAATAATCTGCATCTTGGTTCTGCTTGAGCAGATCTGAATGCCTGGGGGGGTAGAGATCAGTGATGAAAAGGAAGTCTCGAGGGAAAGGATTAGATACTGGATGGTCAATGGGATGTACAGATTTAATGCTCATCTTTGTTATTAATCACAGGCAACACCTGGAAGGCAGCACTGTTTAGAGAGTGGGGTCAGTAAATCTGACCCTCCCAAGGATGCCTACAGCAATCAAAGCAACTTTGGATGGCATAACAACAGACACCAGCAACCTCGAAGGGACATTACCAGAATGGGAGAAAAACAGCAGGGATGTGCAGATACCTTCTTGTTTTAGCAAAATTCCCCAAGAGCCTGGAAAGAATTTCCCTCACACCAAACAAGTTGGGACTTACCTGGTGGGCAAAATGATCAACAAAGGTTCCTTTGCCAAGGTGATGGAGGGACTACACATCCCCACAGGGGAGAAGGTAAACTCATAATGGAGTAAATTTAACTAATAATTGCCACTAATCTCACTGCATCGTATGAGATTAGTGCAATTAGGAATTCAGATGATTGTTTTTAATCCCACAAACCACAGTCACTCAGTGAACTACCACCCTATGTCTTGAAACTGAACCTGTCTGGCTTCAGAAATAGTTTACTGTTCACTTAAAAGCCAGTCATACATGTGAATGTAAATTTGTATAATTGTTTTCATGTAGATGAAACTGGACATTGAGCTAGTTCTGACAGCAAAGCCATCATCTGTTGAAAGAGGAAAAGGATAGTGGCATAATTACAACTTCAAATCTATTTTCTCCAGTAATCCTGCCTGAGTTAACTAGTATCCTGTATTTGATCCTTAAAGCTATGGAGAAATGCTTATTGAAACTACCCACTGCAACTGCAATATCTTAGATGACAGGATGTAGTTAGTTAATATATATTTTCCCCAGCTAAAATACAAAAATATGTGCCACAAGTCTTCTTTATGGAGCTGTATGATGTACTATTAAATTTGTATTTGTTGTCTACTTTATTTTTTGAATGGCTCTAAACAACATATGATATTTCTTTATTTATGACATTTAATTTTATTCTGTTTGAATAATCTTCTAAAGGGACTGATCCAAGGCAGCTAACGCCAAAGGGAGTCTTTCTTTTGCCTTTGGTGGGTTTTGGATCAGGCCCTAAGGGAGCATGTTAGAAAAAGAACACATTGGCCACTTTCCAGTATACAGTTCATTTAAAGGAAAATATTTATTTTTTGTCTTTAGGTGTGTTTTACATGCGCACCTTACCTACTGTAATCAGTGGGCTATACAGAGATACAGACATAGATATGATGTGGATATCAGATGGCAGATTTTGACTCTTGAGGGAGACAGAAAGCTTATGCTTCACTCTGGAAATGCATCCTGTCTGCAACATCAAATTGTCATGATCAGTCTAAATAATCAGGAGTTCACTAAAGTAAACTTATTCCCCATGCATTTTGAAAATAGATCTATGCTGCTCAAGTTGAAATGGGTGTTGCCAATTTGCATATATTCTACAATTTAGGTAGCCATAAAAGTCATTGACAAGAAAAAAGCCAAGCAGGATTCCTACGTTTTAAAAAATATGAAGCGGGAGCCCCGGATACACCAGATGATTAAGCATCCTAATATTGTTCAGCTATATGAGACTTTGGAGACTGAAAAGTCCTATTACATGGTGATGGAACTATGCCTAGGTGGAGACCTCATGGACAGAATCTGTGACAAAAAGAAACTGGAAGAAAGGGAAGTAAGGGAATATACCAGGCAGATCATGTCTGCAGTTGAACATCTGCATCGCCATGGGATTGTCCACAGGTAGGGTTCTTTCCCCCCTTTCAAATAAAAGTGACAAAATCAATAATTCCAGTATGAGTAGTATTTTTCTTTATGGAAATTATTTATTTCACCTGCCCTAATGATAATGATAATGTCCACTCCAGAGAAGATCAACATTTTTCAATTTTTCATCTCAATATTTTCACACAATCCCTACCCCCATTTTTTCAATCCTTTCTAATCAAGTGTTTATGATAAGTGGAGAATTCCAGGGCCAGGACAGAGGACGAATTTTATAATGTAGTTTAGGGAACTAACTTGAAAGTTTGGTTATTTTGGTTATTTTGGAATTAATTTGGGTCAAAGTGTTATCACACCAAATAAAAATAACTCAATATATTTTTTAAACACTGGTTTAGCTGTGATAAGATCCATTGTGACTTAATCTGACCTGAGTAAGGGGCAGCAGATTATTGTGTTGTCTGCAAGGCAGACCAGGGAACAAATTGCGACTCAGAGTCAAAGTTCATTTTCTTGTTCCCCACTTGCTCCAGGGAGCAAGCAGTGGGACATTGCTCTAGAACAGTGACAGATTGTTTACCTTTCCATGCTGTCTTAGCAAAGCTCATTGATGAGTTGTGGAATCAAAATCAAGGCTCTACCTATGTGTCATCCACTTTCATGGATAGGTAGCCATTCTATGGAGGCTGCTCTCCTACCCCAGGCTGTGAATCATGGGGTGTGTAGAGGGCACAATGGACTAAGAGCGTGCATTATGCCTCCTTCCCGCCTTGCGCAGTGATCTTTCACGTTTTCTGTATTTTTGTAAATAATTTGTAATTTATTATAGCTTTAAATAATAATAAAAGCACCCATATATAAAGCTCTAGCCACCCTCACACTTAATCATACTTATAGTAACTTAACAATAGCCAGCAAGCAGTATTAAATATTCATCTAGCAGGTAGCATATTAACTCTCTTACAAGTGCTTTGTGTGGTGTGTTCTGCTTTCTTGTAATCCAACAGTAAATATCTGCCTGTATCCGTTGCTTTGTATCAATCTTTTTGCTCAAATACTAAAGAATTAACTGAACAAAATTACAAAATAAAAACATGGCTTAGATATTATAAGCAGTAAAGTGTCCTAACAGAAACCTCACCGACTATCCCAGCCTGACCTCACTGCCTTTGTGGGTTCCTAGCTAATCTATTTTAGGGTTTTTCTTTAGTGGCCACCAACATAGAGTTGGATTTAGATTATTGTTCAAGAACTCAAATAGCTCAGCTTATTATTAATCAAAGATTTAATTAATCAAAGATAGAGCTGCATGGTACAGATAGGCAATACATACCAATCTGGGTTGCAACTCCATAGCTCGAATCGGTTCCGCCGAATATCAGCTCCCTTCAGGGTATACTTATACACAGGTTGCTAATAACAATACAGAAAATTCACCAGTTAGCACAAATTTTTCATCATTTTTCTTATCTGATTTTCATACCTATTTTTCAGGGTATGCAGAACTTCATGACCAATTAGCAGAGGTGCTGGAACAATTTTTATAGTAGGGGTGCTGATGATGGAAACCATGTATTTGTTATTACTCCTTCAAGCCAGGGGGTGCAGCAGCATCCCCACCACACCTAGTTCCCCCACCGCTACCAATTGGTCGAGTATCTTATCTAGTCAAAGAACACCTTTACCAATTTTTTCTAAAATCTTATCTAGATTTTAATAATTTTGAAAGTCACCAAGACTTTGTACCAGTTATCCCAATTATCTTAGCACACTGTTCATATTCCACATTATTTCTCCATGCACAGACAGAGGTTACACGCAATTCACCATAAGCTTGGCATGAGTGCAAAGCATGTTGGCAGTTTGGTTCATAGTTAGCATAAGTGCTTTGAATACAAAGCCTTCTAAATATATGTGTGATATTAGCTAACAATCCCAACAACAGTGTTTAAATTCTTCCCATGAGAACATCCTCCAGTTGTATGTAATGGGAAGGGACATTGTTTGTTTTCTTCCCCTGCTTTCCTTCTTCCCCATTAATGTGATTTTGTTGGGAAGGCTTTGTCATAGAGACATTTTGCAGCACACCCTGAAAGTAGTCAGATGCTGACTAGTCTCAGCTCCTCTGGAAGTTCTTTCCATAGGCAAACCTGTGGATTGAAAACAATTTACCTCTGCCTCTCCTATGTTTTGTCAGCTGCATTGTCCCAGAGGAAGACAGTTGCCTTGCTGAGTCACAGGTATAGAGACAGTCACTGATACAGCTGGCTCCTGACCTGCTGAAATTGAAATTCAGGACTAAGGCTTTGAACTCATAACACAAGCAGATTCAGAGCTGGTGGAGGGATTGGATCACAGAGCTGTTGAATTCGCAGAACCTGTCCTGTTGAAGTGCTGGAGTGCTGCATTCTGAATGGAGCCTCTGAATTGTTTCTGCTTTCAGCTCCAGATACAGTGCTTTAACACTAATGCATTGAAATTTTATGGAAGTCTGGCAATTACAGCTGATTGGAAATTTTCTAACAGAACTAGGGCGCTCGTGAAATTGACATTCTTGTCGTTTCATGACTGATAGTCAGTGAATGACAACAATGTCAATTTCAAATTTCATTTCAGGAACACCATATTTTGGTTTTCTGAAACAAAATTTTTCGGGGTCACTGGTTCACTAGAAAATTTTGGTAAATTTACTTTATTTTTAAAGTGGAATGAAAGCAAAATCATAAATACCCAAAGCCCTGAGTTTCAGCCATGCCCTACTGGACATGACAGATCACTGTGGACAAATCCTCATCTGAGAAGAATGGGCAACGTTTCCTAGCAAATTGGGCTTTGAAAAAGGAATTTTTCATCACTGATGCTGCTTGGTTTTCTAGCCCAAGTACTGAGTTGATCAGGACCCCAGGGCTTTGCATCACTTTAATGAAAGGAGGAGGTTGGGAGCAGATATCTTTGATGGAAGAGGTGGACAGTGACCTAGCTTGTCCTTCAAAGAGTTTCCTCCTTTGTACCAATAACCAACTCAGATTTGAGCCTGCTGCTCTTCATCCAAATGCTGACCTCTTCAAGGCAGCCCTTGTGATGGTGTTGGTTGCTTCTGTGAAGAAGAGGCTATACAGCTGAATGTCAGTGCGCTATTGGCCATGGAGTCAAAGGTGTCCCTCTACCGCTCTATCTTATGGAGATATTGAAGGGAGTGGTAGGGACAGAGCAGATCCCTGTGGAATTCTGCAGGTGAGTTTTCAGTAAGGAGGAGCAGGTGCCAAACCACCCTCTGGGTCCTATTAGAGAGGAATGGCTAGAGCCATCATATTCCTGCACAGTCTACTCCAGATACAAAAGGCTCATCAGTACATTGTGGTCAATTGTGTCAGTAGCTGCAGAAAACCCAAATAGTGTTAGCATTGGATATGAAACCCCTATCTGTTGCTACAAGGTCATCTTTTAGTGCTCCTAAGGTCACCTCCATGCTATATCCTGGTTTGAAACTTGACTGCAAAGTAGCCATGACATTGGCACAAGTCACATGTTGGAGCTTGGTTATCAATTGTTTTGCCTAGGAATGGCACTAGGACACCCTTGACTTAACTCTATAATATACCTTGGGACAAATAACATTTTCTATTGAGTTTGTCACATATTTAACTAAATATTGATCCATTTTTTGGCCACTTCTAGTATTAAAATAAGGAATATTGATCATCAGGAATCCTTTTTCCTATTTTGATTGTTATTTTGCTTTCCCTTATCTCTAATATTTCTATTGTGCATCTGAATCAGCACTTCACTAATAACTTTCCTGAGACCTATAAACAATGAGTAGATCTATGCACACATATAAAACCACACAAAACACTGGATTAATCTCAAGATATTTGCATTACTACCCTGTGCAACTGCTATAGTATTATATAATTCCCCACCCTGCCCCATTCTCTCCTCCCAGTCTCCATCCCTCCTTAAGTCTTGTCTCAACTTGAGTCCTTAGCTGCCTCCAGTAAGTGCTGGTTGCAACTGAGGGGAGGCATTTCAAAGGAGCTGCTTGTTCTCCATCCCACTTCTGCCATCCCTGACCCCAGCATACTTTAGGACAGCCGAGTACTGCTCTAAACTACACCAGCTTGCAATGGTGTCCAAGGATCTCTTATGCCAGCAGGGGATCACAGGAGCATAAGAGGCTCTGCACATGCTCCCAATATCAAGATTACACCGGCTGAGGATTCCCCTGTGCTATGGAAAACCCTTGGCTACCCCTTTTGGGCAACTTCCAAGCCATTTGGCACCACCAGAGCGGAAGCCAGGTTCTAGTTCTTAGGTTTTTTGTCAGGATATCAAACATTCCCATAATAAGCACGTATTCAGCTAAGCCAGTTTATAGTATCTCACCTAGAATTTTGACCTAGTAATCACTGTTTGCTATAAGGAGTTGACTTTGGCTAATCCTGTCTATGTGAACATTATTGCAAGGACGGTTCCATCTACAGTGTCCCTATTTCTGCCTTTCTTTGACCCGACTATTCTCCTTCACATGTAAACAGAGCTCACTTCTCAATTTACCTCCTTTCTTTTATACTTCCTGAACACAATTAAATTACTCACATCGAAAGCACCTGCAATATAATCACCTCTTTAATGCAACAGAGAAAATATACTCAATTCTCCATAAACTTGAAGTGCAAATCTGAATGCTCTATACTCAAAGTATATTTTTGCAAAGATATAAAAAGACAAAAACTGAAGTAATGCAACAGGAAAATCAATAGCTATATTTTAGACATTTTCCTTGAAGTTTTGAAGCCCTGAAGAATTGCTATGCAGTGATTTAGTAAATAGTGTACCACTATAGTATGCAAAATAATAATTAAATGGTATTGACTTAACCCAAAGATATTAACAGAATAGATGATTTTTAAAATGAGTATTCATTAAAAATATTCAGTAAGATATTCAGTAATTTTATGAAAGTTTCCATTCCACTAACTGAAACTGCAGGATCCTGTTATAATTGTGCATTCTGAGCTGTGTGGTACTACCGTTATTGTACTGAAACTTTTGTTTAAAAATGTCTGCTAAGAATTAGCATATAAATGTTAAGTTTCAAAATACATCTTAAAGTTTGCTTTCTTTCTTGATTTGCCTAGGGATCTGAAAATTGAGAATTTTCTTCTGGATGAAAACAACAACATCAAAATTGTTGGTAGGTGCATATCATCCATAAAAAAACATAGAAGGTTGATGATTCTGGTTACTGGACTTGATAGTCATAGAAAGCTACATGAACTGTCAACTATTGATTAAACTACAAACTTTGTGGGTGAGTTGGTGATTGGAACAATCTTTGCCCAAGTGTGCCTTTACACTGTATTTGTGAATTTATTCAATTTATTTTTAAAATACGCAGAGAAGAGTATTTTTGCATAGGATTCAGTTTTCTTTTGTTGTGTGTTGTAGGGGCAAGAAACAATTTAAGAATTATAGATCTCTTATGTGGAAAAGCAGAGGTGAATTATAGACACAAGCAAATAAACTTTATACTAAACTGATACAACACCAAAGGCTTCTATGGACTAATGCCCTCAATCGGACCCCTTATCATTAAACCTTTTGAAAAGAAAACTGTTTCTGTCACTAACTGAAGTTTTGCTAGAGTGCTGAAAGTTGAGGCAAACTACTGTTAAATTGGGGAAATTTGCACCAAGCAGTTAGCACAGCTCAGAAAGGCATTTATTTATTTTACAGAAACCTCATAGAATTCTGCAGACAAAATTGCCTTTGCGTAGCACAGGTTTCCTACACTTTTGAAAGCTTAACTCCCATCAGAAAAAGGAAACCAAACAGGCACATCTGGCCCACCCAAAGCTAGTCCTTCACAACCCTCTTTCCTGCCTACCCATGCTACATAGCTCTTCAGAATACAACACTTCCACTCCTTTCTTATGTGGTTTGATAAGCAGTGCAATAGATAACAATGCTGACATTTAATGTTTCATCCTTTGACCTGAGCCAGCACCCATTGAAATGACTGGGACAGTTAATACTCAGAGCTATTGTTTTAGGCTCATTAAGAACTCGGGCTCATTAAGACATTGTTTCATCAGTTACACTTGGGCCACGTTGTCAAGATTTTCTTTCCATATATAACAGCTAGAGATTTACTTTTTTAAAAAAGCAAAAGTCAAAACACTGGACAACAACTGAGAGGCCCCCTCTTGGCAAGAACTTCACACACACCGCTGTTGTCAGGATCCTGAATAAAGGTAGGCAGGATTAGTGGCAGGAGCTTTGGATTCCAGAACTGAAGTCAGGGGTCAGAGCCATATCAGGGTCAAGAGTCAAGCCAGAGCCAGAATCAGGAGGTAAGCCAAGAGTGAAAGCTAGAGACAGAGTCAGGTATCAGGCTGAGGGTCCATACCAGGGATCAGGATCCTTGCTGGAGTTCCAGAGGACAATTGGGAGTCAGAATCCAAGTCAGAGTTGAGATCAATGCCAGGCATTCAAGACGAGAGAAGCAGGGCAGTTGTGGCAGCTAGCTAGGGATTCACATTGTTACCTGGACACTTCCTGGTATGCTCTCATGAGCTTATATAAAGACAAGGAGCCATTTAGGGATCACTAAGACCACCATCACCCCAATCACTCAAGGCAAAACACCCCATGGCTTTAAACCTCTGTGCATTGTGGGTCATAGAGAGTAGGCAGGCTATAGCTGCTGCCAGGTGGTGTTGTGGGGATGTTGGTTGCCTGGTAGCCCAGCAGGCCTAGATTCAAGTCCCACCAATCACCGTACCAATGGGGTACAACCCTGCACTTTGGGAAACACTGCTTTAGCTAATAGTTTCTTACAGACCTGACCTAACAGTGCTCTGAGTGTCTTCATCTCCCAGTGACTTCAGCATCTTACAGAGCAACACCAGAGGGATTACTTACTCAAATTTGGCACGGTCCACACTTAAAAGTTAGATCAACATAGTTATGACAGACAAGGTATAACCCCCCCACAACTGAAACAGCTATGCCAACCTAACCTTCAGCGTAGCTGCCGCTATGTCAACGGAAGAATGTTTCCATCAATTTTGCTACCATCATTCAGTGAGATGATGTTTCAATGGAAAAACCCCTTCCACTGGTGTAGGTTGTTATGCCAAAACAGCTGTGGCAACATAGCTATGCCAGTATAGTCTCCGTAGCATAGAGGTAACTTTACACTAGCATAGTTATACTTGGCTTTTATTGAGATAAAATTAAACTGATCCAAAAGGCTATGTGGACTCTTATTTTGACTTTAAGCATGGGTTATTTAGGTTTAGTTAAATCTGTTCCTAATTGTAAAGAATGTGGGCGAAATCTGTATTTATTTTATAGCTGTTAGATATATATCATTGTGGGTTTGGTGATTATTGTGTTGTCAGCTAAAAAGTAGCTAACAGTTAAATCAGTCTTAGGTGTGCATACGCGGTTACTAGACCATGTACATGCTCGCGCATGTTCCCTATACCCATGCCGAGTGTCCACATATACTGTGCTGAACACGGATATAACGCTGCATACACACATCCACACTGCCGCAGTTGTTATGCAACATTAGCACTACCATTTCATGGGTGGTATCATAGGATTCTATGCATCAGAAGGAGACGCTCTAGGAACCACTTTGCTGCGTGTTCTTGCTACTATCCCAGCCGTTCACACATTTGCCAGTGGTGGTTCCTGCTCACCATTCTCTCCTGCCAAACTGGGTGGAAGACATGCATCAATGGAATGATGACGTGGTTCTACTCCTGCTCCTTAGTGCAGGACAAATGTTTATGGCGAGATGCCGGATGGACTTTGGGCAGAACTTTCTAACATGACAAAGATGGCTGACCTTGAGGGTCAATGACAATCCAGTTTGGCTCCCATGGAACAGATACAGTGAATGCTACAGTATGCTATGGTATTGCTACAGTATGCCAATGGGTTGGCCATCCCTTCTGATACAATGTAATCCAACCAACAGCACAGTTGGTTGGATTACATTGTTTTGGAAACAATGGGATGACCTGGAATTCAGAATTTCCAAATGACAACAGACCTTTACGGAGCCGTGTGAGAAGCTTGCACCAAACCTCCAGCACCAGAACACTCAATAAAGGGAAGCCATAACAGGTGACTACTACCCTACAGAAGCTGGCAACACCAGACAGCTAATGGTCAATTGCAAACCACTCTGGGGATTGGAAAGTCCACTGCTGGAGTTGTGGTTCTGCAAGTTTGTGAGGCAACTAATACTGTGATTTACCCACGGGTGGCTATCGTAAGCAAAGTTCCAGACATAATCCCTGGATTTCAAAAGATGGACTTTCCAAACTGTACAGGGGCCATTGATGGCACCCACATCCCAATACTTTGCCCATCAAAAAGGATGAGTATGTGAACCAAAAATTATTCACTCATTCTGTAAGGCTTAGTAGCCCACAAAGACATATGCATGAATACCAACGTGTGAAACATGGGAAAGATTCATGACACCAAGGTGTTCAGGTGATTGATATTGAACTTGAAGGGGGAAGATGGGACTTTATTCCCCAGAAGCCATATGGTTCTCCATGCTATGTCTGTGCCAAATGTTATTTTGGGGGAACCACGCATACCAGCTCCTAACTTGCCTCATGAAACCATATCCCAACATGAAGTATGGTTCCATGGAAAAAGGGAATTCAATTACAAAATCAGTAGATCCAGAATAGTTGTGAGGTGCACATTTGGTAGGCTGAAATCTTGTTGGCATTGTCTACACAGCTGACTGGATGCCAATGTGGCCAAAACTGTTCACCTAATCGTCAGCTGTTGCACATTCCATGTTTGTGAAGATAAAAGGGAGCGCTTCCATCCCGAGTGGGCACAGGACAAGTCTGGTTTACAAATTCAGTACAGGCAGCTGGATCCCACACACATGCATACCAGTCCTGGTTTCCAGTGGGCAAGGGAATCAGGGATGCCAGATGTGCACAAATTTTGGCACAACAGGGAAACAGAGGATGACATCTGCCTGTGCCAAGAGACAACTTCACACCCTGTACAGCTGCTGTAAAAAACACGAGGGACCATTGGCACATACTTGTGGGGCTTCATAGCTTTGTGCAGGTTTTTGTTCCCCTGTAGTTGATGGCCATTAGACATTCATTTCTGTGACTACTCACCCATTGCAGGCAATTATAACAGGCATCTCAACTGGATTAACACCTTAGGGCTGGGTTTGCGCTGTGAAGGGTGGCAGTTGTAATGCAGTCATTGTGCAATGCTGTTGTCTTAAATGTTCACACTTGTTTACAGATCTGTTATCAGGAGTGCGCAATCGCTTAAGGATCTTATCAACATTTTTTAAGAGTGGCTGTCATGGAGCACTAATCCCAAATTAAAATGGATCAAGATGCGGGGGCGGGGGGGAGGATTTAATCATTGGATAGTGGCAGATGCCTGTGTTGTTACTTTAATTGTTTTTCATTTTTCAGCCTGTGACCTAAGCCATAAAGATGTTTATCTATCCCATCTCTGTGTTCTGAGTTCTGCTGCTTTTACAACTAGCGGTGCTTTCTCTAAGCACTTAACAACACATTTTCCACATCCCTCCTGAGGACCCTTGGGACTTCAGATATTTCTTAATCTGAAGGTGAGGGGTAGGGATGGACAGAAAACTGTTTGCAGTATGATGGCACCAGACAGTTACACCTTTCCAGTTCATGTGCTGTGAATTGCAGGGCCCAGTCTCAAATCTGAAAACATTGTATGCTCATCATATTTAGGAAGTGGAGCCCACATACGTGTCAAGGAAATTATAACATTGATTCAAAGTACTATAGAATGTGTAATTGAAATATTTTTAAAGGAAATGGAAACCAATAAAACATAATGGGACTGAAACCAGGTACAACGGGCAAATGTTAATGTCTCTGCACCTGTCTCCTTGCCCTCCTCCTCCCCTGACAGGCAGGGAACAACTGGGGAAAATTGCTCTTGGGGACAAACAGGGATGTCTCCTGTGTATGTTTGGGGGCTGGGCACTTGGTGGGCTTCAGAGATTCCTGCAGGCTCTTCATTCCCTTCCTGGATGCTCAGGAGGGTTCCCTTGCAAGAGGTTTTCAGTTCCAGTGGAAGGTGTGGTCTCAGAAGTCCTGCAGGCTCCTTCCAGTAACTCACGGGGAGGAGTCCTCTGCCTCAGCAGCATGCTGGATGGCAGCCAGAGGAGGAGGTGGTTGTGGTGGCAGCAGTACATAGACAGGTATAGTGGCCACGGCAGCAGGTGCACCCTGAACATGTTTGGTCACCAGGTCTATCAGCCTCTCCATAAGGGAATGCTGCCTTTTCTTTTGGATGTGCTCCCATACCTAAGGTGTGTCTCCTGCTCCATGAATCAGTTATCAGTACCTCTTTCTGCTGAAGAGCCTGATCCTCCCATGCCCTGAGGAACTCCAGTTGTTCCTGATTCCTCCCGTCCATTCCAATGAGCAGCTCCTCCAAGGTCCTTCTCTGTCTGCCTCTGCTGTCTCTGGGCACTGCTCCTGCTGGTTAGCAGACTGGTTTCCTTCTTGGGAACCACAGGTCCTGCCATTCAAAGACAAGTGCAGCATTATACATTTTTCTCCTTTGGAGGAAGGCAAGAAATCCCCCCACATAACATAACTTTGCTGTAGAAGGCCACAATTTTTATACTTTTCAGCATTCCAGGAATGTGACTATCCTTGATTCTCAGACTTTTGCAGCCCATGAGAAAGGAGAAGAGGCTACTAATGGTAAGAAACATGTAGTCATGTTTTTAAAAAATTTTAAATTTTCATAGTGTCTCAAGGGGAGGAGGGGAAGAGGGGCAGTTCCTTCCAGGAGCTATGTTACCAGTTTGCAATTTCTTCTTTAAAGGCTGGCTAACATTTGAAGAACACTGCAGTTTTCAAGGTACCAGAATAGAAGAGAGGTGGCTTTCCAGTCCTGTGGGGGAGATCCAGTAATCTATGCCAAAGAGATGTTTCTGCTGATGGTCATCCCTCTACTTACTGCTGAATGGAGGGGTTTAGTCAGCTATGAAGGTAGACCAAGCAGATTTGCACTGCTGTTGAATGTCAAGACCCAGCTGGAGTTTCTGCTACACCAGACGTTTCCTGAAATATGCTTACAGGACTAGGAGGCACTTCACTGGAAATTGACTATATACTCAGCTAGCATACAGAGTTTCCATGCAATACGAGATGTGAACCATGGAAACTGCCCATGCACTCCACCTCATCTCACCCCCAGCATCATCGGAAAATCTTTCCCATGTCTGCCTAGCAATGGTGAAATGGCTAATGGGGGAAAGAAACACACCACAACCTTATTTCCTTCCCTACCACTTCTGATCAGCACCACAAGACCCTCACCTTTTCACAGCAAAGGGACACCACACTGTGTTTATGCAACCACTAGACCCCACCCCACACTTCCTTCTCACACCTGTTTCCCTTGGCTTGTGCAGCACGGTTCTGTGTGGAGAGAGGCCCAAAACCAGGGACAAGAATGGGAAAATTCTGTAATCTTCCAAGGGACCAAAGAAGGCTTTGACTAACTTCCTCAGACAAGCAAAGTGTTTCCTTCCTCTTGCTGGACCTAACCCCTCTCCAGCTCAACCCACCCACTGTTCTGTGTGGCTCCAATTTGTAAGGGGATGATAAGATTGGGAAAACAAGGGTTGAAGCGCTGAAACTGTATAATCTTCCAAGGGACAAAAGACAACGGTTACTAACTTTAGACAAACAACTATATGTTCTTTACCAGGACCTTTCCACCTGTCCACTCCCTTCCTCCAGTCTACATGACACCAGGCCCATCACTGCCTGATTGTTGTCCAAGAAACGCACAGACACAGGGGCACAATGATTGTACATTAATAATCTGTTTTATAGCATCTGCCAATTGCTTTAGTAGTTAATCAGAAATCAATAAAATCATTGATTTATAGCTGTGTCTTGCTCAGGACCATTTAAGGGTTGAAGTGGAGGATGGTCTGGGCTTAAAATCAGGAATGTAGCACCAGAGGAAGAGGGAATATTGCTAGGCAGGGTGGGGATCCATTGTAAGTTACCAGCCTTGGGTTCTGGTTCCTGCTTCTGCTTGGAGTTCTCCTTGAGTTGTCAGGGGGCCTTCCACCTCCAGGTAGAGGTCCAGAATCACATGCTCTTCATCCTCTGGGGTTTCTCCAGAGTCCCTGCTGCCTCCTCACTCTGGCCCTCATCAGCATCCTATCAGACAATGAGACCAATGGGGTTGAGGAGCAGGGGTCATAAGCCACTTCAGGGTCTATACTAGGAGCCCTTGACAGCACATGGGCCAGCTCTTCGTAGCCCTCCAGGAATGACTGTTTAAGTCTTTTGACCTTCTGCACAGGAGCCTCAAGTGGTTTGCCGGCATGGGGCTGGTGTCTGTTCAATGCTCACCTTCCCTAGCCTCCATGACACTTCCCAGTACAGGCATATGTTCCTGTCACTCCAGGCAAAGTTGTGGAGGACAGTGTGCTCAGACCACACATTGATCAGCACCTGGGTGTGGTCAACAGGCCTAGCAGCTGCTCTTGGAGCAGGATCCATGTTCCCTTTTTCAGATCAAAACAGTGCAGCAGAAAACTGTTCTGATGTCGTCAGTGCACCTCAGTACTGTTGGTGAAAACAGGGGGACAGGGACCTTTGTAGGCTGGTAAGGGTCAGGCAGAAAAAGGTTCATTATATTATGGAAACAGGGATGGAGGACTATCGAAACTGGAGACCTGGTACATGCCCTTTGCCCCCGTCCACACTGCATATGGGTCTGGGTCCATGCCACAGCCCAAGGCATGTGCTAGCTTACTCGCCCTGTACTCACCTTCAGACAAGTTTCTGGAGTTTAGATGTGCACAACAGGGGGTTAGAGCACAGCCACATGTGTGGACACTTGTGCAGTCGCTAGCGTAGATAAAGCCTTAGTTAACTTTGGCATGCAGAAACCAAACTCAATGGTTGTAGATAGCCCCAATGGCTGGTACTCAACCAGACAATATAGGAGTTCATTCCTTTGGAATTTACTTCCCCTCATGTGGAATCAGGTATCTGGCTTATCCTGTGGATGGGAAGCAGTAAGACCCTGTCTTGTGCCCTCAGGGAGATTCA
The DNA here is from genome assembly GCF_965140285.1 of Lepidochelys kempii. NCBI lineage: Eukaryota > Metazoa > Chordata > Testudines > Cheloniidae > Lepidochelys > Lepidochelys kempii. The sequence continues at coordinate 67,167,522 of NC_136382.1, forward strand.
GATGGGAATTCTTAAACAAAGAGCTTTAAAATGGTTATAAACAGCCCCTCTGAGCACATAGGGGAAAAAGTGTCTGCAGAGGAGCAGGCTGTCACTTAGCCCTGGGGGAATGGGTGTGGTGATGTGCCCAGGCTTATTGGGTCTACCCATTTGAGAGATATGCCAAGTTTAGAGAAGAAAACAGAGAAAAGTTTAGGCTTTCATTGTTTTGCTATTTCTTCCCTGTTCTGTTCTTATGGATAGATCAAAACAAAGTATTATTTAACAATCTGGTCTTGAACACTACATGTTTATTCAGGTCCCAGACTCCTCAAGGGAAGTCGACAGCAGGCTAAAACCCATTTGGGCCTGCTGAGGTAATACAGTGTTAAACAGGGGTAGTATGACATGTGGTTCCACTGTAAGAGTGGGCTGAATTGTGAAAATCAACCCTGAGAGACGTACAGACCCGTTGCTTTGAAAGGGTGTTTAGGGGAGACAGGGGAGGGAGAGGCATCAAAGGTACAGCTCACCCTGGAACCATCACACTAATCCACTTTAACTAAAGTGAAATAGGCCACTTAGACTGAACTAAGATTGCCCACAGACTTTGGCATCCATTTAACTAGATTGGTTTAAATTCATATTCTAACTTAAGGAAGTTGCAGTGGTATAAGTGCACAAGCCCTAAGTGCAGAATGTTTATTCTATTTACAGATTTAGAGCACATTCAGCAATCAGTGCAATACTGTATTCTTAGAACAAAGTTACAATATTAATTATAAATGCTAAAAAATAAATAAAGGAAACTGGGAATAGTACCTAGTCGCCTCCTTCATAACATTGCTTGTTTCAGTGTTTTGGGTTTTTGTACCTTTTTCCCTGTCTTTGGCCAAATGTTAAGGATAAATAAGTCCCAGAGGAGACTACAAATTCTTTGTTTTTGTGAATCCGGCAGATTTTGGACTGAGCAATACTATGAAGTTTGAGGGTCTCTCTCAGGAGCTGTTGAACACCCAGTGTGGAAGCCCAGCCTATGCTGCCCCAGAACTCCTAGCTCATAAGAAATATGGCCCAAAGGTGGATGTCTGGTCCATGTAAGTAGATTTATAAAAATATACTCATCAGAAAGTTATGAAATTGAATGATTTAGACTCTGATAATACAGGATTTGGTGGCACTTGTGCTTTGGGGCAGCAACAGGGAAAATGAGGAGATACATGAGAGGACTGAACCCTGAGGGATACCCCAACTAGCACTCCAGGGAAGAGCATAGGATAATATTGCTCTGTTAGTCTCTATGGTTCAATTCCATGGTCTAATACTTGAATCTCTATCTTTAGTCATGGTGCCTTGCTGATATGTCAGTAATGGCCAGGAGAGTGGAGCAGTGTTGCCATTTGGTGGAGATAGGTGAACCAAGAGCTAATACAGAGCTGAGACCCATGTATTCCTGCCTTGGCTACTATGAAGTAACTGGTTAAGGCCTCTTTCCTCTCAACCTAACTCTGTAGTGTAGACCAGGCCACAGTATATATAAGAAATAGGTTGAACTCCTGGCCGCACTGAAAGCAAAAATCCCATTGACTTCTATAGGATCAAGATTCCACCCACTGTCGTCACTCTATTTCTCCCCAATTTTTGATCCTTCCCCAGGCTTTTGTTCCCACAGGTTCATCCCCTTCCTATCACCCATCTCCATTTCAACCAAAGATGACCACTACAAAAACCCCATTCTGATACATGCATAACTATCAAAGCAACTTCATGATCACACTGAGATAGCGCTTGTCTTCCATTCTCCTTCCTGCTCCCTTTCTTTTGTTACCTCTAGCCATTATGACATTATGCTACTTTTAGGCCTCAATCATGCAGACACTTATGCATGTGCTTAACTTCGTGCACTGTGAATATTTCACTGAAGTCAGTGGAATAACTCATACAGAAATAACTTTCAAACAGAAAGGGTTTTTTGTTGCTGAAAATGACTTTGTGTGGGAAATTGTCAGCGTTAATCAACATTTTTCACAAATTTTTCGAACATTCTTTATCAATATTTTTATTAAAAAACATTTTCTAAGCTTTTCATTTACCAGAAACCCAATTTTCAGCAAGAAAAATCACAAAAAATAATGGAAAATGGACCCAAGTCAAAAGCGTATAGACTAAGGCCAGAAGGAACCATTGGTGATCTTGTAATCCAACCTCCAGTATAACACAGGCCACAGGACTTCTCTGAATTAATTTATTTACCTGTGCATATATTATATTATTCCTGGGGGAATTCTGCGCCAAAAAATTAAAAATTCTGCAAAATTTTGCATTATTTTGTTTGTCAAAATAACACAATATAATCACACGAGTTTCCATAATTTTGGTAATTTATTTCAAAATACCTGTCAGCAAGTATGTCAGTTAGTAACAATACAGACAATGATAAATATTCAGCAAATGTTTTTTTTCAAACAGATTCCTTGCTAGGCATATAAATACAGAACTCTGAATAATTCATTTAAACTACAATACAGAGCCATATTTTCTGCCGCCCCTCCTCCCCCCTCATCCCCCCGAAACAGTGCAAAGGCTTGGGGGAGTCCGGGGTAACAGAGGAGCTGAGGAAGAGGGAAGGAGTCTAGGAGTGAACCTGGAGGGTTGTTGGGTGTGGGTGGGAGAAATATCAAACAGGGGAGCTTTTTTGGGGGGGAGGAAGGGATTGTTAGGGAGCCTCCTGTATGCAGACCCTGGCTGACCCCTAGCCTCTCCCATTCAGTCAGGCACATCTGCCCTGACCATGTGTCCCTATGCCCCCATGTGTCCTTACACCCCCACTGAGACACTCACTCCCCTCATCCCCATGTGTCCCTGCACCCTCTCCCCCATCCCCATGTGTCTCTATGCTCCCACTCAGCCATCCTCCAACCCCAACCTCATCTGGCCCTGCACCCCCTCCCTGCATCCCCATGTGTCTCTGTGCCCCCTCAGCCATCCCCCAACCGCATGTGTCCCTTCACCCCCTTCCTTGTCCCCATGTGTCTCTGTTCCCCCACTCAGCCATCCCCATTCCCCCATGTGGCCCTGCACCCACTCCCCCCATCCCCATGCGGGCTAGTGCCTCCACTCCCATTCAGCCCCTGCCCCAATCTGTCCTCCCGCAATAGCCCTTATGAACGTCAGTCTGTGACCCCCACCTCCACCCCAGCCTCACGCTGTCTGTCCCTCCATATCCGCTGTTTCCTGACCTGGTCTGACAGGCGCTGGGCAGGCAACCTCTTCCCTTCCCTATCAGCAGCTGGCACTGTTCCCACTAGGTGAAGTGAGCTGTAGCTCAGGAAAGCTTATGCTCAAATAAATGTGTTAGTCTCTAAGGTGCCACAAGTACTCCTTTTCTTTTTGCTCTGTTCTAGTGCTACAGTGGCCCCTGGTGGTCAAAAGGCGGAACTGCAGCAACTTTCAACAGAAGTTATTTTCTGCTGAAAAAAATTATGCATGTGTGCGGTGGCGCAGAATTCCCCCAGATATGTATATGTGCATATACAAACACACAGGTATTAATCATAGACAGACAGAGACAGACATTACATGTTACAATACATATAAAAACACATCTATTCTTTGGCTTTTGGACTTAAAGTCCACCAGGATGCAACCAAGTCCACCCAATGTCCCTGAGTGATCATTTGGATTTGAATTGCTGGACACTTTGGAGATAATTGATGTATAAAAATGTATGTAAGCAGACAGTTCCCTGTCAAGCTACATATCTGCAGGTGACCAAGAGTGTAAGCTAGACCTTCATAGCACTGACTTTATAGCATACACTAACTGCACATTTGTTCTTGAGAACTATTGTGGAGGACATACCATATAACAGTATTTTGTGGCCTAACCATGACTCTTTACATCTCTCCCTTCCTGCTCTCCCACAAACATACAGGATATAGACAGTTAAGCACAGAGGAACAAATTTTATTGAGTTACATCAGTAAAAATCTGAAGTATTGCCATTGACTTCAAGAGTGCTACTCTAAGTTTACAAAGGAGTTACAAAGCTTAATTTGGCTGAGAGAATGCTGTCAGCAACTGAAACCTGATTTAGCTTAGTTCATGTTTGAGATGTCTGCAAAATGTCTGCAAAATAGTAACCTTAAAGCTATTTACTGATGTCATTCTGTCAATGAGTCACACATAAAGAGTTGTATAAAACTTATATGTGGCCTTTGGTATTTAATTTAGACATTTTTCTGTGTTTAAGACATAAAAAATTAATTTACAACTTGATTTATTATTGCTGAGACCTTCAGCATGGAAAAAGAGCTTTGACAGAGTGAAATTTTAACTCTCATGATGTTATTTCTATCTCAGTTCAACTATCATGAAATAAGTATACCAACTAGGTTGTGTAAAAGTGCTGACTTTATAGAGACTGATTGATAGGTAATGTTTGTCACCAGAAACAAAGACTTGAATTAATCCAAAATCACGTTCAGCCAACCAAATCAGATTGAACAGTAATACAACTAGGATTCCACTGAGGAAACACCAGTGCTAGCTTTGACCATAAATGGGTTTTGTGCATCAGAATTTAAACTTCTTTGGAGGACTGAAAAATTATTAGCTTTCATACATCAGCTGAATTAAGAAAACAGCTGCTATATTCAAATGGAGCCAGATATTTCAGCAAGACGGAAGAGCAGCAGTCTGTTATAGACCATAAATTTTCAAGCATAATGTATAGTTAGTTTCCAGCTACAAATGTTAAATACATTGTTGTTAAGTAACTACATTTTGTGCATTACTTTATATAGATATACATTTATATATATATATTTATATTACTTTATATATATATATAAATTTATATTTATATATATATATTTTAAAAGATAATACAGTTGTAGCTCCCACCCACTCCCAAATTCTCATACATTGGGGATTTCACATCTAGTAAGCTGATGAAAAAAACTATTGCCAGTCATAAAGGCACCACTCTTGTATATCACCAACAGCAATTTAAAGTGTGTGGAAAAGGAAGTGTTCACAATGTTGAAAAGACAAATGAACTTAATGTTATATGCCATTACACATCCATTTGCACAACATGTGTTCTTTCCAACTATCAGAAAATATTTAAGGACCCTCTTTTACTTTCAGTCCAGCTAAATTTAATCCATTTTCAATGAGATTATACTGTGTATCTAGAATTTTGGATGCCACTAATTCAATCAATTTGAACATCAATGCTGTTTCACTGCAGTATTTTACACACTCACCAATACCCCCCTACTCAATATTACTCTGACTGAAAGCTTAACCAGGACACTTTGGGGAAATATTACATTCAAGGACTGGATGTATCAAAAGATTGGATAATGAGGATAATAAAGATTTTCATTTTGAGGTGGCTGATTCAATTTTGGTCCAAGCTAGTAACTAGCAGAAGATGTTACCCATCCCATCCCATTCTTTGGTGTGATTGCAGAAAAGACAGTGGTCTTCAAATACAGTTGTCTGCATCACATGTATCATCATCAAAATTATCTGCAATAATAAGTATACCAGCTCAAACAAAATAAGAAGTGCCTGAAATTTGAAGTGAATCAAGCCTATTTCCAGGTCAATAAAGTTTGACCAGATTTTTCATTTTAACAGTCTTTGGTCATTTCTGGTCCAGTTGGAAGCAGGAATGACAGAATACCAGGCTGATGCTGTGCTATTTCGGACCCAACTAGTTCAGGAAGTGCCATGAATAGTGTGAAATGGACTGTTCACATGAGACATTCAGACCAAGTTTGAAAACTGAAGAGAGTTGGATAAGCATTCAGAGGTGTGGGTACTTACCCACACTGAATCTGTTAACTTTAATGAAATTTGCTAATGACAACAGGCGCTAACTAACACCTAGATTGGCAGTCTCTGCAAATTCTCCAAGGACTGAATGATCATCTTACCCCCTGTTGGGTGGCCATCCATGTCAAAGCCAAAGCCTTTGGTTTGGATGGGCTAAGAATGGTGCACGGTCACTGCATGTGCTGTTCTTATTTTGTGAACAAATAGCAGACTTCCACTTCCAATACAATTCATCCCGCATCTTCCACTCGAACAGATTAATATTCCCATCCACCCACAATTTATTCTTTTACTGTCTACACTGTAGGATGCTTTTCTAACGCTAAATGGCATGCATATAGAGAAAATAATTTCATTTGGTGATTCAATGTGTATCACTACTTAGAGATGATTTTCAGCCTGCTCATGATGTCAAAAGACAAGACTCAGAAACCTAAACCATGGATTTTGTTCCCAGTATTTACCACAGTTATCTGTAGCTCTGACGTATTTACTGTGTTCTTCCTTAACAGAGGGGTTAGCACATTTGCTATGCTAACTGGCACACTGCCCTTCATTGTGGAACCATTCAACATCAAGCAACTACATCAAAAGATGGTCAGTGGTGAGATCAGTCCCATTCCATCCAGTATCTCTTCTGGTAACCCACTCTTATTTTATATATATAGATATATAGTATAGATAAGATAACCTTTTTAACCTCAGTAGCCAAGTTAATGTAACAACCTCACATTAAGGAAAACAGCATGAATACCTTGTTTAGCATCCATGTTGTCAGGAGGTAATGTGATCATATTCCCATGGTGTACAAGACCCACCTTTTCCATTTTCTTCATTCTGTTTATTACAGACAAGATCACACGCTATCTAGACTGTCTCAATCTTGCCTCAGAGATGAGAGAGACGATAACATTGTTGCCTATTCTTGAGAGATCACAGAGCTCAATTCTCATTTACACTAAAGAAAGTTAGAGTGGACATAAAAATTACACTCACTTTAAGGACCCTTTATGCTGCCAGACTGATGTAAAGTGGCCTTAAGTGCAAATGAGATTCAAACCCATAGGGTTTTGTTTAGTGGGCTGTGTGCCAGTTTAGGAAGCCATCTGTTCAATACACACAAAAGCAGAGCTGTGAAAACCTTTGATAAGTGGTGTGAAAGAGCTCCCTCACTTTTTGCTCTAAGCATAACTCTTCAAAGTTCAAACTTATTATTACACCTGGTTGACAACAGAACTTTTTGTGAAAAATCTATCCCTGTTTTTCATTTAAAAAAATTGAAACTCAAAATGTTTACACCAGCTCTAGTTATTACCTTCATTAGCAAGGCAGAGTCAATGGAGACTTTTAGGCCCAATTCTCAAAAGGCAGTTATCATAATCACTAGCTCTGGATTTGGCCTTAGGCTTTAAAAGCCAGAGATAATATTGGTGAATACGAATTTGGGGCTAGAAATCCAAAATTTATTTTCACTGGCATTAGACTTTCGACAATTCTTTTATTCAGTAGCTCTGGTTTTAGTTTACATTCTCCTTCCAGTTGGACTGATAACATTTTAGCATCATCTGACTTGCACATTACAGGTTTGGGTTGTTTTCTCACAGCAATTTTATGAGTGTAACTCCATTGGTTTCAATGCGTGTCAAGGGAAGGGTGTGAGGGGCAGGAGACACAGTAGAGCAAGACTCTGCTTTGCCCAGTTCACCACTGGCATATATTAAAGTTTTCCCCTGCTGCATAACTTTAACTTTGCATGGGGTCATGATGAGTAGAATCTGACTGAGCTCAAACTCTGTACAGATGTGTAGATGCAGTGAAGAATTCCAGCTCATTGAATCTGTCTAGATCTAGTTCAGAATTACAATGTTGAAATAACATGATAAGGTAAAAAGAAAAGGAGTACTTGTGGCACCTTAGAGACTAACCAATTTATTTGAGCATAAGCTTTCGTGAGCTACAGCTCACTTCATCGGATGCATACTGTGGAAACTGAAGAAGACATTATATACACAGAGACCATGAAACAATACCTCCTCCCACCCCACTCTCCTGCTGGTAATAGCTTATCTAAAGTGATCACTCTCCTTACAATGTGTATGATAATCAAGTTGGGCCATTTCCAGCACAAATCCAGGTTTTCTCACCCTCCGCTCCCCCCCCCCCCCAAACTCACTCTCCTGCTAGTAATAGCCCATCCAAAGTGACCACTCTCTTTACAATGTGTATGATAATCAAGTTGGGCCATTTCCAGCACAAATCCAACTTGATTATCATACACATTGTAAAGAGAGTGGTCACTTTGGATGGGCTATTACCAGCAGGAGAGTGAGTTGGGGGGGGGGGGCGCGGAGGGTGAGAAAACCTGGATTTGTGCTGGAAATGGCCCAACTTGATTATCATACACATTGTAAGGAGAGTGATCACTTTAGAATAAGCTATTACCAGCAGGAGAGTGGGGTGGGAGGAGGTATTGTTTCATGGTCTCTGTGTATATAATGTCTTCTGCAGTTTCCACAGTATGCATCCGATGAAGTGAGCTGTAGCTCACGAAAGCTTATGCTCATATAAATTGGTTAGTCTCTAAGGTGCCACAAATACTCCTTTTCTTTTTGTGAATACAGACTAACACGGCTGTTACTCTGAAACATGATAAGGTAGATGATTGCTTCCAAAGAATGTTGATGGGATAAATACCATACATATTCATGATTTGTAATGCTTTCTTATATCATTTAATCATCATAAAGGGGCTGATTAACAGGAAGTGTATTATCTCATCCTCTAGTTTTCTCCATTAAAAGCTATTGTTAGTGGGACTGTGTGAAAATTTCAGTTGTCCTAATTGATAATCTTCCTAGTTGAAGGTTAGACATGTCTGGGAAGTAATGAATGAGGTTTTCATATTTGAAGACCTGATTTCTTCTACGGTAGGTCACAGATGCAATAAATATTATGGTCCTAGTCTAATCTTCATCTAACATTTTTTTCCACTTCTAAAACTCCCCATTTAGCATTTTTTGCTCAGGAATGTGCCAAAACTGGAATATTAGCAGTATTAAAGAGGAGACTGAGTTCCATTAGCAGAACTATTTACAGACAGGGATATTTACATGTACTTCATCTGTGCGAGTTACAAATGGCTGAAGCCAAATTATTAGTTGCTCTCTTTCATGAGTGCTAAAATGTGCCAAAAGCACACAAAACAATAAATCTTGTCAGAGAGATTAGCTTTACTGTGTGAGTGAAATTACTACTGAGCAGAGGATCAGCCCAAGATTTATAATTAGAGCTGGTCAGAAATTTTTGGACAAAAAAAAATGTTTTTGAAGGAAAATGCCAGTTCATCAAAACTCAAACTGTTCATGGCTCAGTTCTGATGAATCTCCTGATTTGAAAAATTTTGGAAAGTTTTGAAATTGTCAAATAGTTTTGACAATTTCAAAACTAAAAGTTTTGTAAGTTCAACATGACTTTTTGTTTCAAAATTTTAGTAAATATACTAAAAAAGTTTTAAAATATTTAAAAGGTTGAAATTGAAATAAAACGTTTCAAAATTATCAAAAAGAAACATTTTGATTGACCACCCAATCTGAAAAATTTTTGGATCATTGGTCTGCAAAAAATTTCAAGATTTTGACTTTTCATCCTGATCTGGGATGGGAAAAAATTTTGCCATCTCAAAAATTTTCAAGGTACAGGAAAATCTTTTTTCCAGACAGCTCTGCTTATAACCCACTTAAATACCTGACCATACCCCAGATCCTCAGAATAGGGCTGACTTTGTGCCTCTGCACATGAGTAACTTCACACTGTGTGAATAAACAGACACTACTAGAGAGGTCAAGCCATTTCATCTGAATTTCTGTACAGGAGCTGTGCACTTCATGCATTCCTTACTTGAGCCTGATCCTGCTAAGCGGCCTGCTGTTAAAGACGCAATGAAAAACAAATGGCTGAATGAAGTATTCATCAGGAAACCACTGAATTCTATTACATATAAAAATAGGTAATTTCAAATCTCTCTTCCATTTACTTGTATCTGCTCCGTGGAGTTTCAGAGGCTTTAGCTAATCCCAGTACTACCAATAATTAGTAAAATTTTACTTTATCCTTCATGAATTTAGATCTGCTTTACGTAACAAAATGCATTTGTTGCTATGTGCATATATTGCATTAATTTTTTTCTGGATATGTTTCATTGGTGACATTAAATTTCTAGATTGTTTGATCCCAGTTATTTCCTCACTACAGAATTACATAGTATATTCCCATCTGAGAGATTTTGAAAAAACTTATACTGAATTTGCTACATTGATATTATTCTCCCATATCTGCAAAATCAGGCTCTACTGTAGTTCATGTTTTCCCAGTCAAATCACTGCACCTATTAAACAGCAGAAGTGTGCAAACAGATGCAAGACACCACCAAACACTGCCTTTTCAGGCCAGTTGTTTTCTCTCATATATGCACACACATCTCCCACTCTGAGGATAAAATTTGGCCCACTGTCTTATTATTTCTTAACTGTCTGTCTCTGAAGAGGTAATATGACACTTTATACATGAATTCTCCACCTTCACAGATTTATTAATTAGTGTTTCATACTAGTATTTTCATGCTCTTCTAAAATATCTAATTTCAGTGATGGAGCTTTTATTATTTCTAACTAAGAATCATTTGATTTAGGGAAGATGTTTGGACCCAATTCTGTAGAAGTCAGTGGGTTTGCACCCACGAAACAGATACAGAAATCTGACCTGCAGTTCCTTTATGGTGGGGCTCAAACCAGCTGCACTGACTTTGTCCCTGTTTCCTGTAATACTATAAAAATGTTTGGAAAATAAGCTTTGGAATTTTTTAAATCAGATATCTAGACATTTCTATAGTGCCCCCTCCAAATTCATTCAATCTGCTTAAGAAAATACTTACATGTCTATTTGAAAGTGATTTATAATTGTAGCTTTACTGAGTAATTTTATGTATAAAAATGCTCTCCAACTTCCCTAAGATCTTTTATTTACCCCTTGAGATCTTGCAACCTCCTCAGAACTTCCCATCCTTTTCCATACACAGATTTTCTCCTTATTACTCCCTCCCAGACTCCTATGTCGAGGACCAAAAAACAAAACAAACAAACAAACAAACGAGATTATGACAGATCATTAACTATTTGCTTCTTGTCATGCTGCAGTCTTAATTTGGAAACATCCTTTCAAATTAATCCATCCACTCTGCATCAGCAGTGGAATATCTAACAATGTTGTAACCGAGCCTTAGCCCAGCAATGAACTTGGTGTTGTCCAACAGAATATTTAAGGTTGCATAACTCTGTATCTCAAAGTTTTGTATATGTAAAGTATGTTGAATATCCGGACTGTCAAATTACTTATAGCCCACTAATGACTGCGCTGCTCACTTACAAATCCATGCAACTACACTTGTACATTTTTTGGTTTTGGGGGGTTTTTTTTGTTTAAATTAACATTCCTAATTTTTCAGACTTCGTCCTGATGAACTGAACCCTGTTGTTCTAAACTACATGACAGAAACAATGGAGCTCAGGCTTTCAGATGTTATCGATGTTTTGATAAATAACAAACCATCTTCTATCATGGCTTCTTATTGCTTATTACTGAAGAAGTTGGACAAGTATCACAAAGCACACGAAACAATGAAGGTAAGACATCAATTCATAAACAGCATGTTAAGGACCAAGCTCTGTTCACCCTACTCATGTGAGCAACAAAGTCAACAGGAGGGCTTGTGTGAGTAAAGTACCCCTAAATACGTTATGTATAGCACTAATGCTGCAAACTATGGAAAAATTGGTAACAGAAGTACAGCCATGTATACAGTCTAAAGAGATGTATTCATGGCATTCTCAGAGGTGATTACTGTAACAGTTTTTTTTTCCCAGAGAAAACGTATATTGTTTTCTCTACACACAGTCAAATTTGGGACTGACAGTTGCAAGGTTAATGGGAATTTGTTTCTTTACAGAACACAAGATTTTTCCAATCAGAAAAAGGAAAGTTAGTTTCTGCCTGACCTCACACCACTTTACTCCTGTGACTGGTTAGTGAGGGCCTAATTTTAAGCTCTCTAAAGTGAATGCAAGTCTGAAAAGTTACACATTTCCATTCTTGTCTCCTGTGTGCATTGTAGAATTTCTACCACTATAGTTAGGTTCAGGTTTTAACCCCGACTAACCGAGAGAAGCAAGCTAAGATTAGAAAATACTATATAGCAATAATTGCTGAGGCCACAATTAGCTAAAAAGTCTGTAAGCTTTTCTTTTACAACCATTTTTACTAAGGGGTTCACAGTTCAGTCATAAAAATTTTGCTTCAGGCAGAACCGAGGCAGACAGGAAGCCAGATTCCAACTTTTAACACACAAGTGCAGTAGGGAATGTTTCAATTACTAAACAATGCATATCAGAGGTTAGAATCCCAGTCAAAGTCTTAGCCCCGGACAAACTATATTTTGAGATGGTCCAGTTGACTGCTCTAGAAATTAGTGAGCAGAGCTTAAGTAGGTCTAGATCTGCATCCCAAAACACAGCCCTGGAGTTACACTAGCATATGTAGTGTTTCTATTCTAATTCCATCTCACCATGGGGAGGAATGGAGGTAGCCCGACATAGTCATATCTAAAATTCAAAAAATTGGTTTTATTCTTTTTTTTTCCCCAAAAAAACAAAATTTTGCAGGTCATGATGCAGTGGGTCCTTACCTCTCCTAATAGTTTCATTTAAATAAAAACTGTATTTGCTGAATTATAAATAATTGAAAACTAGCTCTTGTGGGAAGACTACTGGGCAGATCCTCAACTGGTGTAGCTCTTCTGAAGTCAAAGAACGGATGACAGTTTACACCAGCTGAGTATCTGGCCCTTTAATATCAAATCACAAACACCTTGGGCAAGATCCTGCCTGAGGTGGAATGGGAAACTGGTCATATGAACAAGGGAAAGAGATTTATCTAAGCAAATGGCAGCACCACTCCCTGTCCTGCTCACCCCTGGCATCCTAATGTGCACGTCTAAGTTGTGGAGTACCTGAAAAGGTTTTGAAGAGTTTAAGGCCAGAAGGAATTCACCAGATCATCTAGTTTGACCTCCTGCATATCATAGGCCACCAACATCACCCAGCACCTGCACACTAAACCCAACAACTGATATTAGACCAAAGTGTTACAGCCCACAGGAGACTATAGTAAGTAGCACAGGCAGAGAACAGGAAGGATCGAGGTGCACCAGTGGCCAATGCCCCAGCCAGGAGCAGCAGAAGTGTCCTAAAAGTGGGCGGCCCACAGGCACCCAAACCATGCCCCCCACACCACACCACCTCCCAAGACCCCGCCCATGCACTTCCTCTTTCCCTGAGCCCCCACTCTTGCACCACCCCTCCCCGCAAGACTTCGTCCCAGCTCATTCCTCTCCACCTCCTCCCCCCACCATTGCTTGCCCTTATGGCCGGTAAAAAGTGGGTGGGCATAGTCCTCCCACTTTTAAAAGTGGGGGGCATGGCCCTCTACCTCTACCCCCATTCCAGTGCCACTGGCCCCAGCAGTGGCAGGGAAATAATTTCATGTATGTCTACACTTATGGCAGAGTATAGAGCGCAGACACTGCATGCCCAGCTAGCATTACTCCTGGGGGAATTCTTCACCAGTGCGCGCGCACATAATTAACGTGCTGCCCATATTTTTATTTTTATTTTTTTGGCAGATAATAGCTTCTGCTGGGAAGTTGCTGCAGTTCCACCTTATGCCCACCAGAGGCGTGTGGTGCTAGAACAGAGCAGCCACTCCCGGCCAGCTAGGGAAGAGAAAGAGTCTGCAGTGCCGTCTTCACAGCACCTGTTGGGCCAGGTCAGGAGACAGGGACTATGGAGAGACAGATGGTGTGGGGCTACTAGGGGGATCAGACACAGCTCATAAGAGTTAGTGGGGCGGGACAGACTGGGGCAGGGGCTGAATGAGAGTGGAGACGCAGGCCCATGTGGGGGAAGGGGGTTGGCTGAGCGGGGCCACAGAGACACAGAAGGATGGGGGAGGGGTGCAGGGACACATGTGGACAGGGGGTGCAAGGGCACATGAGGGTACAGGGACACATGGGGACAGGGGCAGATGTGCCTGACTGAATGGGAGAGGCTAGGGGTCAGCCAGGATCTGCATGGGGGAAGCTCCCTAACTATCCCTCCCAGCCCCACCCCACCCCCAAAAAACCTGTTCCATACTTTTCCCACTCATGCCCAATACCCCTCCAAGTTCATACCCAGGCTCCTTCCCAGCAATTACTTCCCTCTCACTCAGCTCCTCCATTACCCCTGACTCCCCCAAGCCTTTGCACGGCTTCTTAAGGTGCAGGAAATATGGTTCTGTGTTGGCGTTTAAATGAATTATTACTCAGAGTTCTGTATTAATATGCCTAGTAAGGAATCTATTTGTCAAAAAAACATTTCCTGAATCTTTTTTGTTGTCTGTATTGTTACAGATCTACTTGCTAACAGGTATTTTTAAATAAATTACCAAAATAATTGAAACTAGTGATTATATTATGTTATTTTGACAAATAAAATATGCAGAATTTTGCAGAATTTTAAAATATTGTGTGCAGAATTTTTAAGTTTTTGGTTCAGAATTCCCGCAGGAGTATAACATGGGTATAGCTAGCAGAGTAGACGGTCAGGCACTGCTTAGGTGAGCAGACTACAGACTTGCCAGAACCTTGGGGTATACATCCTACATGGCTCTCGATGCACCCAAGGAGTGCCTCTCACATCTACACTTCCGTTTTTAGTAGCATAGTTTCTAGCAGCAAGGAGACAGCGGGAGTCTTTCTCCAGCACAGTGAAAGGCTCTGGGAGTGGGCAATGGCTCTAGCAGTGGGGAAAGGGGGGAAAACACACTTGCAGCTGGAGCCTTTCTTCACTGCCTTCCCACTGCCAGACCATTTCACTTCTGGGTGTAGCTACACTCCACAGTGTGAACACAGCCTGCATTTCATTGCAGCATGTAGCTACACATACCCTACACACTGCTGCAAGAGCAGACAAGGCCTAACTCAGAGATACGCAGATAATCTTAGCAAGTGACCCATATTGTGGGCTGCAAAGGAAGTGATTTTAGGAATATAAGATGTGATGTATGTGATTTTGGGAATATAAGGCACAGACCAAAAGGGACCCCCAGGGCTATTTAGCCTTGCCTCCCCAACCCCATCATAAGCAAGGTCATTGCCATTATAATGGGGGGGTAAATTCCTTCCTGACCCAGCATATGGCAATCAACTAGACCTTGAGCATGGGAGAAAACACCTTAGGGAGAGAATGCTTGGGGACACCTCAGAGCCCTGGCCCTCCCTGTCCATTGTCCCATCTCCAGCCATGGTCATCCCTGGTACTTCAGAGAAAGGGGACCAAAAAATGGAATACACTGGGGGAGGAGGGAATCCCTTCCTGACCCCTGCAGGTGATCAGCAGAAGCTCTGAAGTATGTGATTTTAGGAATATAAGACACAAACCAAAAGGGACCCCCAGGACTGTTTAGCCTTGCCACCCCCACCCCATCATAAGCAAGCCTGTCACATGCACCAGATTTATGCCTCCAGGAAACGGATAAAAGAAACCCAGCCACAGCCTCAGCTACATTCCTTCTACACCTTCTCCTCCTTCAAATTACTAGTGCAAATTAGGGGCCTTATTAAGTCAAGGGAAGTTTTGCCACTGACTTCAGTTGTGTGGGATCAGGCCTTCATGGTGCAGAAGGGGTGGGTTGGATACCTGTGCACCCTGCGCAAATGATGGCAGGATTTGTTTAGCTGCAGTTTGGATTTTGCACATTCTGTCTGGCCCAGAAAGGCATTTTCATGATCTCATGTAGATCAATATAATATATACGTGCTCCAAGGGTCAACTCATAAATCTTGTACCCAGCCCGAGTAGGAGGACCTAGTGGGGGAAGGAATCCCACCCATAGGCCTCGGAGTAGCTTCAGAGCTAGTTAAGGAAGGTTACTCAGCAAAATGGAGGAAGAAGCCTGCATAGCCCATTCTTTAAGGAGAGGGCAGGTACAATTAGGAATTAAAAATTATAATCCCCAAAAGATACTGTAATAAAAGTTTAAACCAGTAAGTCCTTAGTTACAGATGTTAAATTATTAGAAATCATATTTAAAAGTGGCCAAAATACCTCCAACATATTTATAAATAATAAAATAAATGGAAGCACAGGACTATGGCTTAATAAAATAATTAAAAACAACAAATAAATGGAGGAATTTTCACAGGAAATTCTTATTATTTTAATCACTTTTTCTTAATCCATCATTGAAACTGGTTTTCCTAAATGGGTGGATTCCCATTATGTATCCTACATGGGGGAATTAATGTAATGAAAACACCTCACTAGCATTTGGCTTCTGATCAGATTAAGAGAAAAAGTAATAGGTATTTTCACTATGATCATATATGTGTTCTGTAATAAAACGAGTCATAAATTTAAACACGGCACATGTCACTTACTACTCCAGTGGGGACAAAGCCAGGTAACTTAAGAATCTCTTGACTCGCTTAGCATCTAAGTTAGATATTAATAACAGAATCACAAAAATGACAAATGGAAAAAAATGAGTAGCCCCATTTTGTCCATGGCCTTGCCATTGCTGACCTGTTCCCTATTGTTCATTAATAAGTGGTTGGTAAAGTCTACATTTAAAAGTTTCTAGGTTCGAGCCTTCTACTAGTTCTATTTGAAGACTATTCAATAACCCAGCAGATCTTCCTGGCAGAGAACTTTCCCAGATATTCAGCCCAAATTGTTTGTTTCTTAATTTCATCCCATTACTCCTAGTTACACCCTTTTTCACAACCATAAATAATTTCTCTACCTTGGTGTTTATGCTCTACAAATATTTTTAACTAATCATGTATGTTCACCTTTTAATTTTTACCTATCCAAGCCATATACATAATTAACACTTCTAATCATTCCCCCCAATGAGGTCTCTTAAATCATAACTTGTAGTGATACAGTCCACTTGCCAATTCCCTTAACATCCTAAAATATGTATCATCTAGACTGACCATTGTTTTTTTAATAAATGTTAATATTTTCCCAGTATTCCCTTTCCTGTTCTGTAGCAACAGCTATTTTATGCTTATATCTACAAAAAGGCAAAACTCAGGCCAAAAAACATTAAAAGTATAATCAAGGAAAGAAAGAAAACATGCTATACACCAAGAGACAGGACAGACAAAGGGCGGGAGGGGAAACAAACTAGAGAGAGATGACGTTAAGAACGCCCATACTGGGTCAGACCAAAGGTCCATCTAGCCTAGTATCCTGCCTTCCGACAGTGGCCAGTGCCAGGTGCCCCAAAGGGAATGAACAGAACAGGTAATCATCAAGCGATCCATCCCCTTGCTTGAGGTCACACAGCAGGT
Source organism: Lepidochelys kempii (assembly GCF_965140285.1). NCBI lineage: Eukaryota > Metazoa > Chordata > Testudines > Cheloniidae > Lepidochelys > Lepidochelys kempii. The sequence continues at coordinate 67,184,797 of NC_136382.1, forward strand.
CAGAGCCAGTCATAGAACCAAGGTCTGCTGAGTCCTAGGCCCAGTGCCACTAGACTGTGCTGCCAACACCTGCAGAGGTACCTGTTCTGAAGCTTCACTGCTACATTCTCTCTGTGTGGCCTTTCTGCTTTGGTCTGAAATAACCCAAATCCAAAGACCTGTAGAGCATGCAGCAGAGCACTCAATCTAGCTCACCCCCTCTTATGCCCCCATAAGTATTTGAAAGTCGGGGAGAGGCATGAGGATGGCTAATTGGTGGAGAGGGAGGATTTTTCATCTGTTAGTTTGTCTGGTCTTCTGGTTGTGATTTACATGAGAAGATATTGCAGCAGTTTAGTTATAATGATGTGGGTATTTGATGTTTGTATGTCACATTTCATCAAAGATGCCTACAGAGGACTCATAGATGCTCTTTTTATTCCGGATAAAGTCAAATATTTTCTATTTGTTAGTCGCAGACTGTGATTGGTTACTAAATCACACAACATAGTTTCCAATCCACAACTGAATAACAAAGGCACCAGATCTGCAAATTTATGCATGTGCTTTACTGTAAATGCAAGAGTAGTCTCTCTGAGCTCAGTAAGAATATACAGGCGCATAAAAATGAAAGCACACAAAGTAGTGTTTGCAGAACCGGAGCCTAAAACATTTTAAAACCAAGAGAGTAACCAATGTATAGCAAAGAAAAAATAGCAAATGTGGCCTGATCCAAAGCCCTTTGAGGACAAATTTTCATTGATTTTGGATCAGGCCCTAAAGGCTGAGATTTTCAAAAGGAGCCAAAGGGAATTAAGCACCCAACTCCTCACTGAAATTCAATGATACTTGGGTGCCTAACTCCTTTCAGAAAATTCTAGCCAAAAAGAACCAAAAGATTCATCAAATATTAACATAAACACTGGCAACAATGTTCATGAATGGCATATAATAAAAAGGTAGTAACATGGTCAAACCAAATAACTGCTTGGAATTCAAACAAATATTCACAAACATTATTTTTGTAATATTTAACCTGCTCCAATCAATAGATTAATCAAAAGTGTTTCCACACAAAATCAAAGAAAAATGTAAACTCTTAAGGACAAATTTTCAACAAGCCTTCTAATTTGCAACTGCAAAAATTGCAAGTGCATTCTTTTGCATGTACAACAAACTGTATTTACTTAAGTCGAATGAGCAGCTGTGTTTGCAAATGCTGGTTTTACACTCAAACTGGCATTTCTACATGAAGATAAGGGTTTTTGTGAATGCAAATAGATGCGATTCCAATTTTTGTAGGTGCAATTACAGAAGCCTGTTGAAAGTTTGACCCTTAAAAGATTCTTTCCATGTTCAAATTTGAGCCATAAACCATTGGATAAATATAACACATGGCCTGTCCTTTCGTGCATGGTAATTTCTCCAAGCAATGTTTTTGCATTATGTGTGTTCTTTTGTAGAAGAGAGCCTTAATGATTATAATTTGCCATCCAGAACTTTATAGCTAGCCCTTGTCGAAAACAGTGTTTCTGCCAAAAAGCTTCCTGCCCAGGTGCTTAACCAATTAGCTCTTAAGAGGTCTGGCAGTAAAACCAGTCATGGCAAGTTTTCTGATGTACTGTATATAAGGTGACAGCTTGCAAAATGTAAGATGAAAATTTGTTTTCTTAACAAGCAGTGTGTAAATCCTGGGAGACTATTTGATTGCTTTGCCTAAAACACTTATGACATCTCATATTCCCAGTTGATATAGTGTGGTTTTAACAATGTTGTCAAATTAAACATATTTTATTTTGTTTTTATATATACTCTAAAGACAATTTATTTAATTGTGATTTGGGCATTGCAAATGCATAGTAGGCATGGACTAACCTAAGAGTTTGAAGTTTGGTAAGCTTCAAACTTTTCCAAGCATTTTGCTAACTCACAAAATGTATTCAAGCTTTGAGAGAGCTGTTTTTCCCGAAAATTATACCCAACATTTTTCATTGGACATAAGATTAAAAACGTGTTTTTACAATGTTACAACTAGGGCTATCAATTAATCGCAGTTAACTCACGCAATTAACTCAAAAAAATTAATCACGATGAATCGCAGTTTTAATTGCACTGTTAAACAATAGTATACCAATTTAAATGTATTGAATATTTTGGATGTTTTTCTACATTTTCATATATATTATATTCTGTGGTTGAGATCAAGGTATATATTATTTTTGATTACATATATTTGCACTGTAAAAATGATAAACAAAAGAAATAGTGTTTTTCAATTCACCTCATACAAATACTGTAGTACAATCTCTTTGTCGTGAAAGTGCAACTTACAAATGTAGATTTTTTTATTACATAACTGCACTCAAAAACAAAACAATGCAAAACTTCAGAGCCTACAAGTCCACTCAGTCCTACTTCTTGTTCAGCCAATCGCTAAGACAAACAAGTTTGTTTACATTTAAAGAAGATAATGTTGCCCTCTTCTTACATACAATGTCACCAGAAAGTGAGAACAGGCATTTGCATGGCACTTTTGTAGCCAGCATCGCGTGGTATTTACGTGCCAGATATGCTAAACATTCATATACCCCTTCATGCTTCAGCCACCACTCCAGAGAACATGCTTCCATGCTGATGATGCTCATTAAAAAGATAATGCATTAATTAAATTTGTGACTGAACTCCTTGGGGGATGGGGGGGAATTGCAGGTCCCCTGCTCTGTTTTACCCGCATTCTGCCATATATTTCATGTTATAGCAGTCGCAGACGATGACCCAGCACATGTTCATTTTAAGAACACTTTCACCGCAGATTTCACAAAACCCAAAGAAGGTACCAATGTGAGATTTCTAAAGATAGCTACAGCATTTGACCCAACGTTTAAGAATCTGAAATGCCTTCCAAAAACTGAGAGGGATGAGGTGTGGAGCCTGCTTTCAGAAGTCTTAAAAGACCAACACTCTGATATGGAAACTACAGAACCCAAACCACCAAAAAAGAAAATCAACCTTCTGCTCGTGGCATCTGACTCAGATAATGAAAATGAACATGTCGGTCCACACTGCTTTGGACTGTTATCGAGCAGAACCCGTCATCAGCATGGACGCATGTCCCCTGGAATGGTGGTTGAAGCATGAAGGGACATATGAATCTTTAGCACCTCTGGCAAGTAAATATCTTGCAACACCAGCTACAGCAGTGCCTCTTTTCACTTTCAGGTGCCATTGTAAACAAAAAGTGGGCAGCATTATCTCCTGCAAATATAAACAAACTTTTTTGTCTGAGTGGTTGGCTGAATCAAGTGGCTTACAAGAAGTAGGACTGAGTGGACTTTGTTTTATTTTTGAATGCAGGTTTTTTTGCACATAATTCTACATTTGTAAATTCAACTTTCATGATAAAGAGATTGCACTACAGTACTTGTATTAGGTGAATTGAAAAATAGTATTTCTTTTGTTTTTTTACAGTGCATATACTTGTAATAAAAAATAAATATAAAGTGAGCACTGTACACTTTGTATTCTGTGTTGTAATTGAAATCAATATATTTGAAAATGTAGAAAACGTCGAAAAATATTTAAATAAATGGTATTCTATTCTTGTTTAACAGTGCAATTAATCATGCTTAATTTTTTAAATCATGTGATTAATCGTGATTAATTTTTTTAATCGCTTGACAGCCCTAGTTACAACATAAGATAGACCAACAGTTGCTAATTCAAACCCCCTAAGGGAAGGCTAGACACACAGTGGTAATAAGGTCAAAGTCTCACTGGGGGGGCTCTCTATGTTATTTTCCTGCCTGCAGCACCCAGCTCAGTATCTTTCTGCTAAAGATACTTCTAGTCCCCTGCCAGCAACAGGGTGTGTGTCTGACTCATAGCCTTCAGGATGCCTGCTGCCTGGCCTTCCCTCTGCAGCCAGCTCCCAGGCAGCCTCCAGCTCTCTCCCAAGTCCAGTCCCCTCAAACCTCAGGCTGTAGTTCCATTTTCTGACCCTTGGGATTTAGAGAGCCCTCTGCTGGCTGGATGTTCCAACAGCGGAAGGGTGGGGGCAGAGTCACAATGCAGAGAAACAAGTGAACCAGTTCATGCCATCACATTTGAAGGTGGGAACTTTAGACGTTCAAGAGCTAAAGCACCGTTGTCAGGGCAGCAGGATTCCCTTTCTCCCCATTACTCAGACTGACAGATTCTGATTTCCCTACAGTGTATTTCTAATCCCTACAAAACTCCCCAAGTTCAGGAGGCTGCTGAGAAGCAGGACAGTAATTGTGGGGGTCCTTGCTTTGAGAAAAGGAAGGAGGTTGCTGAACGCAGTGGGGTCAGGCAGGGAAGCTGCTGAGTGGAGAAGCAACTAAGCAGGGAGCAGATGCTCAGCCAGAATGAGGCAGGGAAACTGTTTGGTGGGATGTTTTCAGAGTAACAGCCGTGTTAGTCTGTATTCGCAAAAAGAAAAGGAGTACTTGTGGCACCTTAGAGACTAACCAATTTATTTGAGCATGAGCTTTCGTGAGCTACAGCTCACTTCATCGGATGCATGCCGTGGAAACTGCAGCAGACTTTATTTATACACAGAGAATATGAAAAAATATCTCCTCCCACCCCACTGTCCTGCTGGTAATAGCTTATCTAAAGTGATCATCAGGTGGGCCATTTCCAGCACAAATCCAGGTTTTCTCACCCTCCACCCCCCCCACACAAATTCACTCTCCTGCTGGTGATAGGGATGTTAGAGATGGGTGAGGTCACATCTTTTATTGGACCAGCTTCTGTTGGTGAGAGAGAGAAGCTTTCGAGCTACACACAGCTCTTCTTTAAGCTCTGTATGAACTTGGAAGCCTGTCTCTCTCTCCCTCCAACAGAAGTTGGTGCAATAAAAGATGTGATCTTACCCACCTTGTCTCTCTAATACCCTGGGACCAACATGGTTACAATACTGCATACAACAGTGGGATGCCAGCAGGGAAGTTGATTAGGGAAGAGGCGCTATGGAGCCAGATGGGCAGCTACAAGGAGGAAGAGAGTTAAAACAAATCCTTTCAACTAAGCTATCTCCAGCACCGCTTGCCTCCTCCCCTGCCTGTCCACAGCTGCCTTGTCTCTTTCCCCACCCCACCCCACCCCAAATGCACACACTGAACAATTTCCCTTCCCTGGTCTGTTTTCGTTCTTACTCCACATTCAGCTGCTCCCGTTCCTAGACCCAATGTTCTTTTCAGCGCATCCTCTCTCATTTCCTTTTCTTCTCCCCTTCCAACAACAACCCCTAGTATCTCTCCTTACACCCCCACCCCAGTAACCTGGCCTGAGTATCCCTCATCCCTACACTGGCTTCCCAGCATCACCTGGGTTTGGATCTTCCTTTTGAAGGAGGGAGCAGGAAATTCCAGGTTCCCACCTACTGCTGCTTATCATGGAGCAGCATTCAACTAGTGGAGTCAGCTAAGAAAAATAGAGGAAAAAAGGTTAAAATAAAACACTTGTTTTTTACTTAAAAATAAACTATATTATTGTCCTATGGGCAGGTGCCTCTGCAATTTGAAGCATTTTACTAGCAGATTTGGTCCTAAAAAGGTGGGGGGGAGGTGCTTGCTTGGTGAAAAACTTCGAAAGAAACAAAATTTTTTGAATTTGTTTTCATTCAGGTGAGACACCCCCTATGTGTAGGAGAAGTTAAAGTTTAAAAGTGAGAGAATTTTTTTTCTCACTTAAAATATTGCGAATAAATTATTTTCAAACTAAAATCATTAGAATTAAGAACAGGACTAACCACACTTTAAGTGGATCATTGAGGTAAGATCACTGCATTTATAGATTGCTCTGCTTCTGAGTAGACGACAAATTCTTCTGTAGAACAGGAAGAGGGTTAATTGGGGGCATGAAAAAACTCTCATATACAAAGAGATTGAAAAGACTGTGATTATTTACCTTAGAAAGGAGACAAACAAGTCAGGATGTGATAAAAGTATACAAAATAATGAATAATTTACAGAATGCAGATCTGGACCATCTGTTCTCCCTATCTCATAACACAAGAACAAGGAGGTATTCAATTAATTTGAAAGGTGGAAAATTCAAAACTGATCAAAGGAAATACTGTTCACACAACACACAATTAGACTATGGAACTCATTACCACATGAGGTTGTTAAAGCCAAGAATGTAATAAGATACAAAGAGGGAATGGACAACATGAATTATTGCTCCAGGTTCTGATCACCTCCTTCTGCAGGTAAAACAGCAGGAGCGGGCTAAGAGAGAGTAAATCTAATAGGGTCTCTTTGCAGACCTCTCCCTAATTGTTCTGTCAGGAAGCAGCGCTTGCCAGCTCACAAACCTTGTGGATCTTGGGGATTAGAGGGAGACCAATGAACAAGTTCTCTGCTGGCTCATTCTGTACTATATTGTGGGGAGGGGGGCAGGAGGGGATTTCTGCAGGACTGGTGGGGAAGGAAGATGCACAGTTTCATTTGCACGTGTCTGAGCTTGTTGTGTTTCATTTCCTTGTGCGTTCAAGCTTCTTTTCAATTTAAAACAAGATGAATTATGACTGTTATGTTTTCAGAGGGAAAATGTAATAGAAAAATGTGATGGCAAACCTCCTAGAAACCTGAATCAAGATGCAGATATTCAGATTTCCCAAAAGGCTGAACTGGTCAAAACAGAAAACCTCAACAACTATGACAATAAGACATTTCCTTCTGCATTAACCCCAGCAATTCCAGATGCCATTCAAGAAGATGAAATTGCAATTACTTTAGATAACCAAGAAAAGTTACCAGAAGGTACTGTACTAAAATCTATTAATGGCTTATTAATCTGAAAATGTTCCTTTAGCGCAAGTCAGTAAAAAGTGAAAATTTTATGGGTTTTTTTTTAGAAATTTTCCCCATTTTTTTTGAGGGGGAGGAGAGAGTTCAAAAAATTTAGCTCAGCTCCAGTTCTCTAGCTTCCCACAGTTTTCCCCTCATAGAACTATCTCCAGCATTACACTAAATGCACATTCTGTTTGTTACCCCAGAACAGATTTTTAAAGACTTGGAAGTGTGCGCTCCCCTAACTAAGTCAATGTGAAGGAGATTTAGGGACTGATCTTGCATTCACTGAAGACAGTGGTAGAACACCATTTTGAAACAGAGAGGAGTGTGATGGGAAAGAACAAGGTCCACCCATATCCACCTTCCTCTGCAACAAGAGATATGCCCAAGAGATGATAATCAATGCTCAAAAAAAATCATTCAATATGTCCAAGGGCCTTGCCATTACACTCTTGGAAGAATTCTTTCCTGATCCCAAGTTTTGGTGATCAATTTGAAAACTTTGTACATGTAAGAAAGAATAGCCATAACTAAGCATCAACCCAATTGTTACTCTGGAGATTAGCGATTGTGGGTGCTTCAGTCTTGAACGCCAGCATTTTAAAAGGGGTCAGATTTTCAGAGTGTTGATCAGCTCTCCTCTGAAAATCAGGATACTTTAAAGCATCTAAAGTTGGCAACTAAAATCACTAGTTACTTTTGAAAGCATACGTGTAAACTTATGGCACTATATCAAGTTTTTTTTATTATTGATAATATTGCAAAAACTCTACTAACAGTCAGCAAAATTCACAGTCCCAAGGGGAAGTACTTTCAGTAATAACTTGTTACTTTTATTGACGCTACCATTTCAGCGTGAACTGATCTTATCCATTCTATATTCCATTTAGTTTCCAAGTTTGCAGATAGAGAATGGGTTCATCTTGAACCTCCAAAATCACCAAATAAAAATAATTCATGTGAGCCAATGAATCAGACACTTTTGGATCTGCAGGAGAATTTGGATGATTATAAAGACTTAGCTGAAGTGAGGAAATCATATCTTCCTGAGAAACCACCTCCTACATTAGTAAATAACCTAACACATTCTGCAAACCACCAGGCTCAAAGATCTGCAATGTCATGTACAAGCAGAGTAACACCACGGTGTCTAACAGAAAATAGAGTTGTAGACCATAGTCCTACACCTCATCAGGACACAAGATTTAAAGACCTTCTCAAAGCAATGGATGAGACCACTCCAACCCCAACATGGTTGTATTCAGAAAAGGAAAGTCCTAATCTACTAATGATTGAAACACCACAACTTTCCCCTTTGCCCAGGCTGAGACAAGCTGCCTGGAGAGACACCATAGTTAAAAAGATTTCATGTTTGGGAACATCACAGCAACAAACAAGTGGCTCCCCTCCATTTTTGGTCAATGGCTCAAGACCACCAATTTCCCCTATATCCCAACAGCAAACACATATGGTAAGAAGTTTGAGGCAATCTAAAGAAAATCCGAGAACCTTTTTCAACAACAACATGAAGATTAAGAGAAACTTAGTCCAACTCAAGCATACCCATAAAGTTACAGACCTGAATCTTCCAGTATTATCTCCACCCTACCAAACCAGGTCAGGGAAAAAGTCTGAGATTTTAAGGTTAGATTTTGCATAAATACAGTGCACAGCAATATAAGAAAAAAAGGAGGGGTGTGTGTGTGAGAGAGAGAGAGAATATAACAGCATCTATAAACTTTCCACAAGTATAAAGCTGATAGGTTTTAGCTGAATACCATGATGTCACATGATGTCAAAGTCTGTTTAATGTAGATGCAAAATTTGAGGTTGTAAGAAGACGTGAAATTCTGTGGCCTGTGTTGTGCAGGAGGTCAGAATAGATGATCATAATAGTCCCTTCTGACCTAAATACCTATGAATCTCTGAATCTATAAGACAATTCACAATAATATTTGATTGTGAATTTTTTGTGTCTATATACATTGTTTGCACCCAAACTGTGGATCATTGTGTTAGGGCAAAAGATCCAGAAAATGAAACTGACTAGTCTATTTTGATTGTCCTAGCTGAATACAGAGCAAATGTAAACAAATTGTTATAAGGATGGAAAACCAGATTTTAAAAATCCTCTTTCCATTTTAATAAACTATAGCATTAGTAAGACATGTCAGGAATTTTTTTATATTAGCTATATGAATTTTAACCAGTGGCACTTTAACCCAACTATGTTCCAAAACAGAGAAGACCAAACTTTGCATCCAGCTTCACTGCATTAATTAATTAATTAGGGCTATACACATGTGACAAAGTAAAATGTATCCCTTTTGTTTTAAATTCCAATGATTCATCCTCCTTATTTACATTTCCTTTTTCTTATTAGTAGACTTTGGGCCTAATTCTCTTCTCAACCCAATATAACTTCCTTGACGTCAGGAGTTACTCTTCATTGATACTTGTGTGAGCAAGAAGAGAATCAGGTTTTGTGTTTGCAGCTTTGCAATGTCTATGTGAGGTGTGAGCATACAAGTTAAGGGTTACAAAGGATTTCTAAACTGTATTTGGAATGCATTGTGTGTCATCTTGTCAAGATTTGCCCTCCCATATTTCTACCAACATGACTGCCATACAGAGAACACACTGGGAAGGTCTTTGGAGGGAGATAAAGAATGAGTCTAAATGTGAAAAATGTGTAAATTTCAAATACCAGTGTGTAAGATCTGTATAGGATCCAGCAGTCAGAAAGACTGTGCAGCCACTTGTGAATTCTGCTGTTTTTTTTCTGAGATGGACAAATTTCACCTCCAAGAGCAACAATAGAGTAAAATATTTAGAGTGATACAAAGAAGGTATATCCATGGAGCCCACAGTAATTGAATTGAGTGCTCAAGAGCCTTATTCTGCCCTGCCCGGGCCAAGATTCAGGAAGAGTATCCCTATGCAGGATAGCACTTAAGCACATGCTTCAGTTCCCCATTGAAGGCAATGGAACTTGAGCATATATTGAAAATTAAGCATGTGAATAAGGGCTTTCCTGAACTAGGGCCACACATGTGTGTAACTCCGAGAATTGGGCAATTAGCTTATATATTATCTTCATTATTAAAGCTGGATGGATATTTCACAGCCAAACTGGCTTTGTAAACATTTCCCCCCTAATTTACAAAATTTTGTTAATTCATTCTAAGCTTGTCAATCTTGTAGTCAGTTTCCTAAGGTTTTGTCAGAAAAAAGGGGGGGGGGGGGAATAAACAAGATTTGACTCCATTTTTTGGTAAAAGTAGGCTGGTGGACTAGGGTTGCCAATTTTCTAATCAAACGAAACCAAACATCCTTGCCCCGTCCCCTGCCTTGCACTTCTCCGAGGCCCTGCCCCTTCTCTGAGGCCCCACCTCTTGCTCATTCCATCCCACCTCCCTCCATCGCTCACTCTCCCCCACCCTCACTCACTTTTGCTGGGTTGGGGCAGGGAATTGGTGTGCGGGAGGGAGGTCTCCAGCTGAGGGTGCAGGCTCCAAGGTGGGGGCAGAAATTAGGGGTTCATGGCTCCAATGTGGGGCAGAGGGTTGGGGTGTGGAAGAGAGTGCATGCTGCGGTTGGGTGGTGCTTACCTCAGTAGGCTTCCAGAATCGGATAGCATGTCCAGCTCCTAGGCGGAGGGGTAGCCAGGGGCTTCTGCACGCTGCCCCTGTCCACAGGCACCACCACAGTAGCTTCCGTGGGCCGTGGTTCCCAGCGGCAGCATTCAGAGCTCCCATGGCCAGCCCTCTGCCTAGGAGCTGGATATGCCGGCTGCTTCCAGGAGCCACGCACCGCCAACTGACATTTTAGCGGCCCAGTCAGCAGTGTTGAACAGAGCCGCCAGGGTCCCTTTTCGACTGGGCATTCCGGTCAAAAACTGGATGCCTGGCAACCCTATGGGGGACAGTGGTGACATACTAAATATATGGTTCTGCTGGCGGAGAGAAGGCAAGCAGCAGTGTCTTCTAAGAAATGCAGACAACAACAAATAAGAAAAGATGTTAAAAATGTAAGAACCTCCATTTTCGTGCACCACTGGTTTTCCAGAGACCGTGACTGTACCTCATGCCTCCCTTAGTTATAGGGTTTTAGGCCCTGTTTCAGCACGGCACTCACACGCGCATGCCTAACTGTAAGCAAATGAGTAGTGCCCTGAACCTGAATTGTGAAATGTCAGAATTTTTACTTCAGTGGGACTACACATATGCTTAACGTCAGGCATGTGTTAAGTACCTTGCTGACACATGGCTTTACTGCCTACCTAAGGCCTGATTCTGCAAACACGCACTTGGGTAACTTTTCAGGGGACTACTCAAGTTATCCAAATGTGAGTTTGAAGGAATGGACCCCTAGTTTACATATATCATGTTCCAAACAATTATTTGAAATACAGAAGTCAAAGGTGGCATTTTAAAATCTTAAAGAGGAATTCCTAAGTGCTAACACAGTATTTTTCAGAAGGCAGATGGAAATGGATAAAGGCAGCCAGATACAGCATATTAAGTTCTGCTCTCAGTTGTACACATTGACTTCAAGAGAGTTGCCTGGCATAACTGAAAGCAGAATATGGCCTTGTATGTGCATCCTGTTGCTCCACATGAGTTGTACACAATATATCAACTTAAGTTTCTTATTTGCTTACATCCCGTGCAACCCCAAGTAGACTAATGACATAGGTCAGCTCACAATTTGTACCACTGTCTTTCTGATTTTATACTACAGACCAGGTATAAAACAGGTCAGCAGTTACACATGAATTCTGACCTGCTTGAAGGACAGAATGATTGTGCCTTCCAGGAAACTTTGCTGTATAAAGTGTGGCAGCCAAAAAGTGCTATTGCTAAAAAGGCAGCCAAGGACTTTAAGAGCTAAAAGTTCACTTTTTACTTTACAAATGTTTTTAAATCAAAATATTTCACATTGTTACATACAGAAAATGTAAGTAGACAACATTCAGTGAGGACCAACAAACTGCCTTGGGGCCACATTGCCAGCCCCTCACTCCACAACTGACTCCTGTGGGGTCACTTCTGGTATGGGGTACTAGTCAGTGGGAGTAAGAGTTTCCAGCCCGCCCTTAAAGTGTTAATTTCTCAACATTAATAAAACCCATTAGAACAGATAGTAAAATTGTTTTGTGAAAAATTTGTCCCTTACTTTTAAATTTAAAAAATGTTTTTGACCAGCTCTAAAAATTACATTATCATTTTTTTTAACATAGGACCATGGTCTAATACCCATACCCATGAGATATATATATATTGTATCTTACCTATCAACTAGAACCATTGATTTGTGGTCCAGTGGTTAGGATACTGGCCTAGGACTTGGCAGACCTGCATTCAATTTCCTGCTCCACTACAGACTTCCTATGTGATCTTGGACAAGTCACTGAGCCTCTCTGTGCCTCAATTCTGTAAAAATGAGTATGAGAGCACTTTCTTACCTCCCAGGGGTATACTAGGACTTTAGGTCGAATTTAGCAGCGTTAAATCGATGTAAACCTGCACCCGTCCACACGATGAAGCCCTTTATTTCAACTTAAAGGGCTCTTAAAATTGATTTCCTTACTCCACCCCTGACAAGTGGATTAGCGCTGAAATCGGCCTTGCCGAGTCGAATTTGGGGTACTGTGAACACAATTCGACGGTATTGGCCTCCGGGAGCTATCCCAGAGTGCTCCATTGTGACTGCTCTGGACAGCACTCGCAACTCAGATGCACGATTGTTTGCCGTTGCTCTGACGCAGGGAGGGGCGACTGATGACATGGCTTACAGGGTTGGCTTACAGGAAGTTAAAATCAACAAAGGGGGTGGCTTTACATCAAGGAGTATTTCAGGCAGGACTTCATGGAGGGTTCCAATAAGAAATGGTGCACCTAAGTTATTGTTCTTATTGGAACAAGGAGGTTACTCTGGCCTCTGATTGATACATGGCTAGATTTACCTCGCTGCACCTTCTCTCTGAGTGACTGCAGTGTGACCTAGAAGAATGAGACCCCTAAACAGGTGGTGGGGGGGGTTGCAAATAAGTACAAAACAAATCTGGTCTATTTCTTGTTTTGACCCACTCCATCTATCTTTTACATCTTTGGCTGGCAGCAGACAGCGCAGAAGGACTGCATGCCATCCACATCTCATGGCTGCTCAGCAGAAGATGGTACAATAGGACTGCTAGCCATCCTCATCTCTTGCCTGCCCAGCAGAAGATGATGCAATAGGACTGCTAGCAATCCGTATCACCTGCCTGCTCACCATAAGATGGTTCAATAGGACTGACTGCAGGACTAAAGAGAATGACCTGATCAAGTCACTCCAAATTTAGTCCCTGCACCCATCTCTGCCCAGGCGCTCCTGATGGACCTCACACAGGCGACCAGGAGCACCTCGGACATGACGATGACGGCTACCAATCCTATTGCACTGTCTGCTGCCACAAGGCAATGGGTTGCTGCTGCTGTGTACCAATGCAGTACCATGTCTGCCAGCACCCAGGAGACATACTGTGACAGTGAGCTGAGCGGGCTCCATGCTTGCCATGGTATGGCGTCTGCACAGGTAACTCAGGAAAAAAGGCGCAAAACGATTGTCTGCCCTTGCTTTCACGGAGGGAGGGAGGGAACGGGGGCCTGACGATATGTACCCAGAACCACCCGCGACAATGTTTTAGCCCCATCAGGCATTGGGATCTCAACCCAGAATAACAATGGGCAGCGGAGACTGCAGGAACTGTGGGATAGCTACCCACAGTGCAACGCTCCGGAAGTTGACTCTAGCCTCGGTACTGTGGAAGCACTCCGCCGAGTTAATGCACTTAATGCACTTAGAGCATTTTCTGTGGGGACACACACACTCGAATATATAAAACCGATTTCTAAAAAACCGACTTCTATAAATTCGACCTAATTTCATAGTGTAGACATACCCTAAGGATGGTAGTATCTAGCCATGGCATATGAAAGATCTGCTGTCTCAAATAAAACCAAACTTGTATTCATTATGCTCAGTCACTGGTAGCAGTCTTTTCTTTTTTCTATATTTCACGTATCAAAGCTGTGCGCATCTATTCTGCTTTCATGAGGAGCATCTCTAAAATCTGTGCCATAAGAAGTCAGTGTATAACTATATACAGTTGGAGTTTTTTCAATTATTATTGTTATAACTAGCAGTGCTTAACTGTACCATTGTGTTTACTATGAGCCAGAGCTGACTTCAGTGGGACTGCTCATGGTGTAAGGTACTATTCAACATGAGCAAGAGAATCACAATCTGTCCCTTAGGGAAATGGAAAGGACACTCAAATTGATTGTATGGGTGCAAAATAGTATTAAAGTTAAAAGTGAAATGGAAATCTTTAAAAGAAATACAGAAAACCATGTATAATTATCAATAAATATTTACACAGCACTCAAATGTAGATGCCCAGTTCCTTTCAAAACTGTATGACAGATCATTGCACCACAAAGTTTACTATCTAAAGGCTCAACCCTGCAAGCTGTTGTGTGCCTGCTGTGAAATGCTTGGGAGTTGAAGGGGCTGCAGAGGATTGGACCTTAAATACAATCAAATACAGTGAACAATGTCAGAGGCAAATAGTGCTAGGCAGGAAGGGAGAGGGTAACAATGAATAAGACCACATGCTTTACTTTTCAGAGTAGCAGCCATGTTAGTCTGTATCCGCAAAAAGAAAAGAAGTACTTGTGGCACCTTAGAGACTAACCAATTTATCTGAGCATACGCTTTCGTGAGCCACAGCCCACTTCATCGGATGCATGCAGTGGAAAATTCAGTGGGGAGATTTTATATACACAGAGAACATGAAACAATGGGTGTTACCATACACACTGTAACGAGAGTGATCGGGTAAGGTGAGATATTACCAGCAGGAGAGAAAAAAACAAACCTTTTGTAGTGATAATCAAGGTGGGCCATTTCCAGCAGTTGACAAGAACGTGTGAGGAACAGTAGGGTGGGGAATAAACATGGGGAAATAGTTTTACTTTGTGTAATGACCCATCCACTCCCAGTCTTTATTCAAGCCTAAGTTAATGGTGTCCAGTTTGCAAATTAATTCCAATTCAGCAGTCTCTCATTGGAATCTGTTTTTGAAGTTTTTTTGTTGAAGAATTGCCACTTTTAGGTCTGTAATTGAGGGACCAGAGAGACTGAAGTGTTCTCCAACTGGTTTTTGAATGTTAGAATTCTTGACATCTGATTTGTGTCCCTTTATTCTTTTACGTAGAGACTGTCCAGTTTGGCCAGTGTACATGGCAGAGGGGCATTGCTGGCACATGATGGCATATATCACATTGGTAGATGTGCAGGTGAACGAGCCTCTGATAGTGTGGCTGGTGTGATCAGGCCCTATGATGGTGTCCCCTGAATAAATATGTGGACACAGTTGGCAACGGGCTTTGTTGCAAGGATAGGTTCCTGGGTTAGCGTTTTTGTTGTGTGGTGTGCGGTTGCTGGTGAGCATTTGCTTCAGGTTGGGGGGCTGTCTGTAAGCAAGGACTGGCCTGTCTCCCAAGATCTGTGAGAGTGATGGGTCATACTTCAGGATAGGTTGTAGATCCCTGATGATGCGTTGGAGAGGTTTTAGTTGGGGGCTGAAGGTGATGGCTAGTGGCGTTCTGTTATTTTCTTTGTTGGGCCTGTCCTGTAGTAGGTGACTTCTGGGTACTCTTCTGGCTCTGTCAATCTGTTTTTTCACTTCAGCAGGTGGGTATTGTAATTGTAAGAACGCTTGATAGAGATCTTGTAGGTGTTTGTCTCTGTCTGAGGGGTTGGAGCAAATGCGGTTGTATTGTAGAGCTTGACTGTAGATAATGGATCGTGTGGTTTGGTCTGGATGAAAACCGGAGGCATGTAGGTCAGCATAGCGATCAGTAGGTTTCCGGTATAGGGTGGTGTTTATGTGACCATTGCTTATTAGCACTGTAGTGTCTAGTACTTTACTTTGTAAAGCTGCGTATGCTTGTTAGTTCCCATCCTCCCCGTCCCCCCTGTCCTCCACCCCCCAATTAGTTGCACTTTTTATCTCCTCTTCAGTTTGAGAACACAGAGTCAAGCCTGAGGGCAGAGGCAGATGACAAAGGAGTGGAGGTCAGTGGTTGAAGGCTAACTGGGGGAGGTGAGTGTTGAGAAAAAGGATGAAGGGTGATCGAAGCTACATTGATACAGGCAACTGGGAGTATTTGCCACCTAGCTGTCCACATTGTTTTGTCTGTAGTTATTTGAAATGGATCCAATTTTAGTACATGGCTTGGTTTTGTACAAATAAAAGGAATACTTTCGAGGGTGTCTGTGGAAATTCAATGTCAAAATTACCATGAACTGGCTTTAAACAGAGGTAACATGCACAACCGTCTTTGATAACAACAAAGGTAGCTTGCTCACAGTGTGTGCTCTCTGAGCTAGACAATCCCTTGCTCTTTACTTGCCTGCACAGAAAAGTGAGCCCCCACCTGGCTCAGCTGAATACAGACTGCTCAAATTGTGGCCGCAGTTGCACGGGGCGGGAGAACAGGAACGCTTGATATCTTCCCCATTATGAGCAAGTGCGAGCGGAGGAGGTGGCAGAGACCAGAGTAGCTGGGTAGGCACACAAAAGGAGTAAGCTACAACCCATAAGGAGTAAAGCAACGTATTGCCAACTCCTCCCAGAGCAAGGGGGAGCAAGGGAGGAATTGTGCTTTTCGGAGGCTCAATTCCATCGAACGCTGTGAGCGCTCCCATCAGTTTCTTTGGGCTACTAATCGTGTCAGGTACTTCCTGACTTGGGAATTGGGACCGTAAAGTAAGACAATGTTGATCCTTGGCCTGACTAGTTAGCCAGTATCTATGGCCTTGTCCGGTTATTTCCGTTAGGAGGAGAAATTCATTATATGAGTCAGGTGTTTATTTGGGGCAATCCTGTTTATTTACAAAGACTATACATGGTGTCCTGTTTCCTGGAACACAGTAGGAACAAACACCACCAGGCAGTTTCCTTGATTACAGTTTTGCTGCTGCTTGGCATTGCATGTGAGCTTAGTGCCTTGGACAGTGGCTTCTGTTTTCTCCACCTATCTTTCTCTATAGGAAAGGAGCTTAATTGCTTCTTCCATTTGACCTGAATGAAGGGTAACTAGCACAACCAACAGCTACAACAAGGTCTGGGATTGACTATAAGTCAAAGACATGCCCGATGGCAGCCGTCAACACCCTCCAGCACAACACTATGAGCATGGAAGCTGTTGCAATGCCTAAAGCAGTGACTCCTCCCTGAAACTATTTGCAAACACATCCAAAACTGAAGCCAATGAGGGTTGCATGCATCTATCCTAAGGCCAAATGCACCTCTGAGCCAGGAAACAATCTGCTGCTTTTTCTCAAAATCACCAAAAAGGCCAAATGCCCCTTTTGGGTTAAGTGCAAAAAACCCTTTACCACCGTCTCTTCTGGTGATGCGGTATCTATCTTTATAAACAGAGCAACAAAGGACAGTTCTTATAAACTGCTTGGGATTTATTCTTTTTAAAGTTTTGTCTATTGGGACACATGAAATGGGCGTGGCCAAGAAGGATATTTCTTGGCCTTAGTGTGTGCTATGATACATGACTCAAATTGCCAGAGGGCCCATACAATTTCCTGAGAATCATTCAGAAAACCTCAGGATATTGAATGTACATTACAACAACAAAAAGACAAGCTACTTATTCCCTTTCTCCTACACAGTATGTATATGCAACCACATCATAGATACAATCCTGGACCCCTGTATATTGTCTAATTATGTCAAAACCTCTCCCTTGAAAATGAAGGTTTCCCTTCCCCATGCCATCCAAAGTGTAGAGAGACCATTGGATTTTGAAATACAATCCTCAGGACTAGTCAGTCAATGAAAGGGAAGAAACAATGGCAAAATTCCTTCCCCTGCACTTAGAATTCCTGGAGGACAGTGCTTGCTGTTCTCACAGTTCTTTCTTTCGTATGTTTTCAAACAGTAGCACAACACACAAGAGAGAATTAAAAACAAAGTAGCCACCACAGAACATGAGAGGAAAAAAAACAAAGCAAAACAATCATACACATGCAAGCTTTATCCATTCACACACAGAAATAGAAGCTCCCCTATTCTAAGACTTGATCTAAAGACCTGCATACAAAGGAAGTCATTTGCAGTGCACACAATAACAAGTTTTATTAGTCCTACAGATGCCAGGAACTACAACTGGTCAAAAATTTTTCCAGCAAAAGTATTTATTGATGGAAAATGTTGTTTCCCAAAATGTACATTTTCCCAGGAATATGCCAATTTTGATTACATTTTTCAAGTTTTCACTTCGATGTTTCCACATCAATATTTTTCAGGACATTTCATTTCATGAAAATGAATGACAAAATATCAAAGTTTTCCCTGGCGTGGAAATTCAATTTTCTAAACAGGTCTGCCAGGATCTATGCTATGTATTATTCTGCGCCAGCTACTGGTACCTTATCTATTAACGATTTACATGAATGCAGACCGACCATTCTCCTAGTACTTCTCAGCAAGACCCCATACAATTAATTGAGGATAGCGTCACAGTTACAGGGCTAGTTACACCTCAATCCCCTTCCTGGTAAAGTCTGTGAGTCTTTCTGGGCAAATCTCCTCAGGTTTTAGGCCTTGTACCTTTACTGGTGGCATGCTGTCTATGTATGCAATGCATGCCCATGAAAGCCCTGAATGTGACTTTCTCACCAACTGTGCCCATTGGATGAGTCCATCTGGCCCCCAACTGGGCCTGAAGGAACCGTACATGTGAGGTCATGCCTTGCATGCAAGTGTAGAATTGCATGTCTTACTAACAAACAATGTCATGGCACGCCATGGGCCTTTATCAATCCTTGGGCAGAATTCTGTAATTCTCCCACTCTTAGACCCCAGGCTACAGCACCAGGTGACAGTGCCAACACTCAAGAAGACAGAAAGCCTTCCTGGCACACACCCATTGCTATCCCCCTTCAGCTGTACAGCATACTCCCCCGTTATTATGTTCATGGCATACCAACAGAGAAGTTAGATAAAAAACGCATCAAATACTCTTTCTAGAAAGTTGCAACGTAACTACAGTACTTTTATCCTTAGAATCCAGAACAACACACAGTAACCAAAAAGAGAGAAAGAAAGCAGGCTGCTCCCTAAGGCAGAGAGGTACAACTCACCCTACCTTGTTCTGGGCTGGCTTTTTACAGACTGACTGCTGCTCCCGCATTACGTACTTCACTACAGAGCACCTCCTAGCCTGAAAGTGGGACCAGGAAACCTTCCCCTTTCTCCCCCTCCACTCCCACTCTCAAAGTGATAGCTTGCGATTCCAACACAGTCTTCAACACACCACACCCTTGGAAAAGTCTTGCTCCTTGGGCCAATTTGCTGGTTGAGCAGGGCAATGACCCTGCCTCTGCCCCTTTTGGCCCATTCAGGGCACTATGTACTCCTGAGAAATAGGGAGGAAAAGGTACTTCTGCTCCTCAGGGCTCAGGGACTACAACTGGGCTTGGCCCTTACATGGATCATGCAAAGAGGAACAGAAAGGCTTTTTGTATCTTCCCCCTCCACACACCCGCATAAAGACCAGCCACAACCTGGCCATTTTCTAGATTTGTTTCAATCCCACTGAATAGTGCATCTGCAGCCATCACGGAATAAAGCAGACATGGCCACTTCTATAAAGGACCTTCTACCTACTTTATGCCTTAACACTTCTAAAGCCAATCCACCTAGTCCCTCCATGGAACTACAGAGGGACCTGGTTAGTAGATCAGAGACAAGCGTGAATCCACTGGCCACAGATCATGTGTTAGGTGGGGAGAGCAGGAAACACAGTGTGTCATTGAATAACACAGTTCAGGGCTACAGAAACACCTACAGCTGATTTGCATGGGTGACTAGGGCAGCGATGTGCTGCCAATATTTGAACAAGTGGCTCACACAAAGATATTCCCCTTCAGTGGGTGATAAATTCCATGCCTTGGAGATGTGTGTGCCTGCAAAGAGAAGTAAGGAACTCTGGAATCTATCCACTTGTTTCTCTGTAAAACAAAAATATTCTCACAACCAAGGAAACCGGCATCACCACTTGGCAAAGAAACTTATAATAAGATGCACTTGGCCAGAAATATACTGAGTAGTGTAGAACAGCATTCAGGCTGTGTAATTTAAATGAGGAGGAGAGTGAATGCCTGGCACAGGGGTCTGAGGTACCCTACCTTGGGAAAGGATACTGAAAATATCTAATGCTTGGGGCAATCTTGTTATGATTCATGGTGATAAGAGTCATCTCTAGTGGGAAAAATTTCATGGCATCCAGTGAGAGGTAAACTCAGGAGACATGGAAATCACTCCACCCTACTTTAATTTGGTGGAAAATTTTCCCAATGGACTCCCACGAGCCCTGTTCCTAGGGGAGCATTCCATCTTATCTTATGACTCCATTTTATCCAGGCTTTCCACAGGCAACCAGAATTTGACCTTTAGGGCCCAGATCCTGCACCAGGATCCATGCAAGCAAATCCTAGCATCTGAATGGATACCCAGTGAAATCATAGGACAAAATTTCCCTCCTTGCCTTAGTGTTATATTCATTTATCAAAAACTCAAAGTCTACTTTTAGGAAATGGAATCAATTAATTCCAGCATGTCACTGAAACCATATCAGTAAGCTTAACTGCTTTGAATCTTATAGATTTCAAGATTGGTCTGTCTTTTTAACCAAAACTTTTTTCTGATAAGCAGAAGAGTTTAAAACCACAGGAAATTCATATATGTAGGAATATACATTCAGAAAGAATGGTCCCCAAGCATATCCAGGTTACTTTTGAAAAACTAGGAGAAATAAAAAGATATCTGCTTTATGCAATCCATTGTCTTTGTACTGCATGTCTAATCACACTGTCCTTCACACATACAAATACACTATGGTTAATAATTTAGAAGTAAAGGAATTTTTGTTTAGTCTCTGAAAAGTGCCTGAATAATTCAGGAGAAGTTCTGACACCAAATAGCCTTTTCAAAGCTGAAACAGCCACCCTGTGTAAAATGGTGATGAGAGATTGAAGTGACTGAACCGGCCCCCACAAGCTTCTCAGGTTACTGCTTACGGACAATACACTCTGCAAATCAGAGCCCATGAAAAGGAAGAGAGCTGCTCATATTCACCAGCTGCGTGCGCTTCCCATTAACAGGATATTAAAGACACAGAATGCGATTCAAAGCTCACTGAAGTTAATGGAAAGACTCCCTGTGACGTCTCTGGGCTCAGATCAGCCCTCTGATGCATTAAATGTTTAAGAAATTTTAAAATTATTTAAAAAGGCAAGAGCTATTTTTGAAGTAGAAGAGCAACGTTTACAAATTTAGAACTGATCTTAGAAGAGAAATAATAAATACATTTTCTTCTGCACAGCATAACTTGCATGTGTGTATAGAGCAGGAGTGGGCAATCTGAGCCTGAGAAGGAGCCAGAATTTACCAATATACATTGCCAAAGAGCCACAGTAATATGTCAGCAGCCCCGCATTAACTCCCCCACCCTGGTCCCAGCGCCTCCCACCCACCAGCAGCCCTGCCGATCAGCACCTTTCCTTCCCTCCCCACACCTCCCGATCAGCTGTTTTGTAGCATGCAAGAGGCTCTGGGGGGAGGGGAGAGGAGCAAGGGCTGAGGGGAGGCTGAGGGGAGGGGGTGGGAAGGGCTGGAGTAGGGGCAGGGCCTGTGGCAGAGCCAGGGTTGAGCAGTGAGCACCCCCTGGCACATTGGAAAGCTGGTGCCTATAGATTCAGCCCCAGAGTCAGTGCCTATACAAGGAGCCACATATTAACTTCTGAAGAGCCGCATGTGGCTCCGGAGCCACAGGTTGGCCACCCCTCGTATAGAGTGTATAGCTATATATTACATAGTATATATTACATTGCCTTTCTCATTCCTGAAAATTAAGTGATCCAGTATTTTAAGACCCTTCCTCCTCACCCACCATTTATTTAATTATGAATATTGTTTTGGGACATGTTCTATGAAGAGATGCTGCACAATGCCATGTTGTGTTGAACTGAAAAAAAATATTATCCTAGCAATAAATGTATGTGATTTCTACTAAGTATTAGTTCCTGCAATTGGACCCAAATTTGGGCATAAATGAGTCCATAGCTTGGAACATAGGGGAGCTGCTTGGCACAGTTGGGCTCTGAAGTCATGGAGGCTTATTCAGCAGGGAAATCATCAGTGACGTAGGTTGTGTCCAGTTTCCATGGCTACCTAGTACTTCCATCTTTTTAGCAGGGGTGTTTGGGACTCCATCTACACCTAATGCCTATACTGCAGTCAGGCCATTAGAGATACTGTCCAAGGAGGTCCACAGGGAAAGGCTGTCCCTGCTTGACAACTCTGCAAGAACTGCCATGAAGGTTATGATGTCCACCAACAACGCAGCACTCAGGAGAGAGGGGAAGAGGGGGAAAAGAAGTAAAGGCCATCACAGTGATGTACAGTTTGTTGTGGTTTTAAAAACTGTCAGGAACATTGTCCATATTCACTTTCTCTACTACCACTTAACAACTCACCAGCTAAAGTAACTGCATCCTTGGGAATTACTACGAACTATTACCTCTGGCAGCAATGGAAGGGAGAAAGCAGGTCAACTGTGGAGTTCCGTGCACGGCTTCTCCAAGACCTGGCCTCACTCCAGCCCCATGAATCAGAGCTGTGCCAGTTTCTCTGTATTTTGGGCTTCGAGTATCCAAAGATTGGGTAGGTGGAACAGCATTTATCCCATCCTGTGAAGATACTAGGCAGCAGAAGTTCTGTTGATGATCACATGACTAAAGCGGTTAAATTTTTATGCCCTTAACTGTAGGTTGACAAAGGTTCAGAGAGGAAAAGCTAAAATGCACTTAACCTTAATCATCTGCTTCACCTGTATCTGAACAAAAAAAATCCCATTAGGACAGTTTGAGAAAGAGCCAGGATTCTTCATATAAACAGAGAATTTAAGCATTACATGGGAATATCCCTGTGGCTATGAAAGAGGCTGATACCATGCAGGGTGACTCCCCCTCCCTCTTCACACAGCCATGCCTCCACATCCCACACCATATACATTTACACTGTGTGCAGGTAGCTCCAATGAGTCAGGAGCGGGGCAAGGGAGAGGAAGGAATGAGGCTGTGTTGGCTCAAACCCTCTCTTTATGACAATATTTGGAGACAGAAGAGTTTTCAACTCACTTCATCTCCTTCATTGAAACCACTGGAGGGAACAATTGGACCTCATATCTATAAAAAGAATTTCTGTTTTCAGAAACTCTATCCAGCCCTGTTCATTTGTGAAGCTCCAATTGTCCTCCCCTGATTCCTGATCCTACTAGTCTTATTATCTATCCTAGGTATCTCTAGGGCACCCATCACTCTAGAATCTGAAAACGGAACACATGAATTCACATTCTCCAAGTGAATTCCCAGGTTCTCAGAAAGTCAGCAAAAAGATTTACCTTCACAGAGCTCACCACTAGTCCACCAAGTAGACAAAGAAAGAATCAAGAAGCACTGTAAGTATGCCCGCCCTGCAGTTCCTTGTGCATATTTCTAGTATCAACCAATGACAAATCTTGAGAGAGCTGATTATGAATATTAAATGGCTCCATGCTTATTGAAAATAATAGGAAGGGCTGGATTTATCCTTAACAAAAAAAAGTCTGGGTGTTGCAGCGAATGATGGAAGTCAATAACGTAACTCTGTGTTTACACTGATCATATGACCATTTTAATCTATGATAGAATGAAGCTCTAGGACTGGGAAACTCTTTTTCTAATAGAAACATATTTCTGGAAACCTTGGAAGACACAGGTTATAATCCCCATTGCACATTCCCACGCTCTCTCAGGGAGAATTCATAGTGTTGTCACAACCCTGCTACAATTTATTTCACTTGTGTAAGAAAAGGGACCTTCCGCCTGCTCTGCCTTAAGGATGTGTTGGGGGAAATACTGAGTGCAAGTTTCAGCGTACCCAGTGGATAAGTGTGATGTAGTTGTGAAAAAATCAGATAGGTCTAATTTACACACCCACGAAAAAAATTTTAACACAAACAAATCAGCCCTAACAAATGAAAATGAGCTACATCTTTTACCACTGCATTGAGCAGCAATGCAAATAGGAGCAGCCAGTTGGGTTAAGCTTAATCAAGTTACACTAAGCAGTGCAACATTCCAATCATCCTGCGTGCAGGTTTTTTGTTTTTTAATGTGCTCAGGCCTTGACACAGGGGCAGATTTACCATGAAACATACCGTGCCCTGGCACGGGGCCCTCCCAACAATAGGGGGCCCCTGGGCCAGGCACTCGGGCAGCCCACGGGGGGGACTGTGGGGAGCAGAAGAAAGGGAGGGAGGCTCACCCGCAGCCTCAGAGGAGCAGGCGGGTGATGCAGGAGGAGGACAGGGTGGCCGCGCAGCCGGCCGGAGAGAATCGGTGCTTCTCTCCAGCTGCATGGCTCCCCCTTGCTCCTCCTGAATCCTCTGGCCCTCGGTGAACGGCAGCTGGGAGCAGCCCACAGGGGGTGGGGGGTGATGTTTCAGCTCTCCTCCCCACCAGTGGGGGGGTAGGGATTTAACATAAGAATGGCCCTACTGGGTCAAACCAAAGATCCATCTAGCCCAGTATCCTGTCTTCAGACAGTGGCCAGTGCCAGGTGTCCCGGAGGGAATGAACAGAACAGGTAATCATCAAGTGATCCATCCCCCTGTCACTCATTCCCAGCTTCTGGCAAACAGAGGCAAGGGACACCATTCCTGCCCATCCTGGCTAATAGCCACTGGTGGACCTATCCTCCATGAATTTATCTAGTTCTTTTTTGAACCCTGTTATGGTCTTGGCCTTCACGACATCCTCTGGCAAGGAGTTCCACAGGTTGACTGTGCACTGTGTGAAGAAATACTTCCTTGTATTTGTTTTAAACCTGCTGCCTATTAATTTCATTTGGTAACCCCTAGTTCTTGTGTTATGAGAAGTAATAAACAACACTTCCTTATCTACTTTCTCTACATCAGTCATGATTTTATAGACCTCAATCATATCTCCCTTTAGCTGACTCTTTTCCAAGCTGAAAAGACCCAGTCTTATTAATCTCTCCTCATATGGAAGCCATTCCATACCTCTAATCATTTTTGTTGCCCTTTTCTGAATCTTTTTCCAATTCCAATATATCTTTTTTGACATGGGGCGACCACATCTGCACACAGTATTCAAGATGTGGGCATACCATGGATTTATATACAGGCAACATGATATTTTTTGTCCAATTAGCTATCCCTTTCTTAATGATTCCTAACATTCTGTTCACTTTTTTGACTGCCACTGCACATTGAGTGGACATTTTCAACGAACTATCCACAATGACTCCAAGATCTCTTTCTTCAGTGGTAACAGCTAATTTAAACGCCATCATTTTATGTGTTTAGTTGGAATTATGCTTTCCAATGTGCATCACTTTGCATTTATCAACATTAAATTTTATCTGCCATTTTGTTGCCCAGTCACCCAGTTTTGAGAGATCCATTTGTAGCTCTTTGCAGACTGCCTGGGTCTTAACTATCTTTAGTAATTTTGTATCATCTGCAAATTTTGCCACCTCACTGTTTATCCCTTTTTCCAGATCAGTTATTAATATGTTGAACAGGACTGGTCCCAGAACAGACCCCTGGGGGACACAACTATTTACCTCTCTCCATTCTGAAGACTGACCATTTATACCTACCTTTTGTTTCCTATCTTTTAACCAGTTACAAAGCCATGATAAGACCTTCCCTCTTGTCCCATGACAGCTTACTTTGCTTTAGAGCCTTTGGTGAGGGACCTTGTCCCTTTCTGAAAATCTAAGTACTATATTCACTGAATCCCCTTGGTCCACATGCTTGTTGACCCCCTCAAAAGAATTCTAGCAGATTGGTGATGATTTCCCTTTACTAAAACCATGTTGACTCTTCCTCCACAAATTATGTTCATCTATATGTCTGACAATATTGTTCTCTATTATAGTGTCAACCAGTTTGCCCAGTACTGAAGTCAGGCTTACAGGCCTGTAAGTGCCAGAATCACATCTGGAGCCCTTTTTAAAAATTGGCGTCACATTAGCTATCCTCCAGTCATCTGGTACAGAAGCTGATTTAAATCATAGGTTACAGACTACAGTTAGTAGTTCTGCAATTTCACATTTGAGTTCCTTCAGGACTCTTGGGTGAATACCATCTGGCCCTGGTGACTTATTGCTGTTTAATGTATCAATTTGTTTCAAAACCTCCTCTAATGATACCTCAATTTGGGACAGTTCCTCAGATCTGTCCTAAGAAGAATGGCTCAGATTTGGGAATCTCCCTCACATCCTCAGCTGTGAAGACCAATGCAAAGAATCCATTTAGTTTCTCCACAATGGCTTTATCATCCTTGAGTGCTCCTTTAGCACTTCAGTTGTCCAGTGGCCCCACTGGCTGTTTAGCAGGCTTCCTGCTTCTGATGTACTTTAAAAAAAAATTCGCTATTACTTTATGAGTCTTTGGCTAACTGTTCCTCAAATTCTTTTTTGGCCTTCCTAATTGTATTTTTACACTTCATTTTCCAGTTTATGCTCCTTTCTATTTTCCACACTAGGATTTAACTTCCACTTTTTAAAGGATGCTTTTTTGCCTCTCACTGCTTCTTTTACTTTGTTGTTTAGCCACGGTGGCTCTTTTTTGGTTCTCTTACTGTTTTTTTAATTTGGGGTATACATTTAAGTTGAGCCTCTATTATGGTGTCTTTAAAAATTTTCCACGCAGCTTGCAGAGATTTCACTTTTGGCACTGTACCCTTTAATTTTTGTTTAACTAACCTCCTCATTTTTGTGTAGTTCCCCTTTCTGAAATTAAATGCTATGGTGTTGGGCCGCTGTGGTGTTTTTCCTGCCACAGGGATAGTAAACTTAATTATATTATGGTCACTATTACCACTTTCAAAGGCTGCAGTAAATGATTTCTCTCCAAATTTGTGGGCAAGAAAGCAATGAGAATCTGAGTCCAACTCGGTGCCACTCAGGGCTCGTCATGGGTCAGTACAGCTGCAAGCTGCCTGTTACTCAGAGGTAAATGCACAATCACAAGCTAGCCTCAGGGTATGTCTACACTATGAAATTAGGTCGATTTTATAGAAGTGAATTTTTAGAGATCGATTTTATACAGTAGATTGCGTATGTCCACACTAAGCGAATCAAGTCGGCAGAGTGCGTCCTCACTACTGTGGCTGTGTAAGCATCAACTTATGGAGCAGTGCACTGTGGGTAGCTATCCCACAGTTCCCACAGTCTCCGCCGCCCATTGCAATTCTGGGTTAAGCTCCCAATGCCTGATGGGGCAAAAACATTGTCACAGGTGGTTTTGGGTACATGTCGTCAGTCGCCCCTCCCTCCGTGAAAGCAATGGCAGACAATTGTTTCGCACCTTTTTTCCATGCAGACGCCATACCACATCACCGCTACTGTTATGTCCTGGGTGCTGCTGTCAGCAGACCGTGCAGCATGACTGCTAACCGTCATCATCCACTGCTTCCGCTGCAACTCTGCTCTCCTGCTCTTGTAAATGAGCTCAGTCTCAATAGCAAATTTCTCCATGTTGTCATCATCCACCACTTCCACTGCAACTCTGCTCTCCTGCTTTCCTGGTGCCATGAATCCACCTCGCAGGTCCTCTCGTTGTTCTGTGTAAATATCTATTTTCGTGGCATCCATTGTCATCCACCGCTTCCGCTGCAACTCTGCTCTCCTGCAGATGCCATACCATGGCAAGCATGGAGCCCACTCAGCTCACTGTCACCGCTGTTGTTATGAGCATTGTAAACACCTCGCGCATTATCCTCGAGTATATGCAGAACCGGGCTAAGGGACACCTGCACGAGGACGATTTTGATGAGGACATGGACACAGGCGTTCCTGAAAGCATGGGCTGTGGCATTTGGGACATCATGGTGGCAGTGGGGCTGGTTGATACAGTGGAACACTGATTCTGGGCCCGGCAAACAAGCACAGACTGGTGGGACCACATAGTGTTGCAGGTATGGGATGATTCACAGTGACTGCGAAACTTTTGCATGTGTAAGGCTACTTTCCTGGAACTCTGTGAGTTGCTTTCCCCCTCACTGAAGGAATACCAAGGAATACCAAGATGAGAGCTGCCCTGACATTTGAGAAGCGAGTGGCAATAGCCCTGTGGAAGCTTGCTACGCCTGACTGCTACAGGTCAGTCAGGAATCAATTTGGAGTGGGCAAATCTACTGTGGGGGCTGCTGTGATCCAAGTAGCCAATGCAATCATTGACATTCTGTTATAAAGAGTAGTGACTCTGGAAAATGTGCAGGTCATAGTGGATGGCTTTGCTGCAATGGGTTTCGCTAACTGTGGTGGGGCGATAGACAGAACCCATATCCCTATCTTGGCACCAGACCACCTTGCCAACAAGTACATAAACTGCAAGGGGTACTTTTCAATGGTGCTGCAAGCGCTAGTGGATCACAAGGGACGTTTCACCAAAATCAACATGGGATGGCCGGGAAAGGTGGATGATGCTCGCATCTTTAGGAACTCTGGGCGGTTCGAGCAGCTGAAAGAAGGGACTTACTTCCCAGACCAGAAAATTACCATTGGGGATGTTGAAATGCCAACAGTTATCCTTGGGGACCCAGCCTACCCCTTGCTCCCATGGCTCATGAAGCCGTACACAAGCAGACTGAACAGCAGTAAGGAGCAGTTCAGCTATAGACTGAGCAAGTGCAGAATGGTTGTAGAATGAGCCTTTGGATGTTTAAAAGCTCGCTGGTGCTGTTTGCTGACTAGGTCAGACCTCAGCGCAACCAACTTTCCCATTGTTATTGCTGCTTGCTGAGTGCTCCATAATATCTGTGAGAGTAAGGGGCAGACGTTTATGGCGGGGTGGGAGGTTGAGGCAAATCGCCTGGCAATTTGAGCAGCCAGACACCAGGGCGACTAGAGGAGCACAACAAGGTGCGCTGCGCATCAGAGAGGCTTTGAAAACCAGTTTCATGACTGGCCAGGCTTCGGTGTGACAGTTAAGTGTATTTCTCCTTGATGCAAACCTGCCTCCTTTGTTGATTTTCATTCCCTGTAAGCCAACCACTCTCCCCCTCAGAAATAAAGTAACTATTGGTTTGAAACCATGCATTCTTTCTTTATTAATTAAAAAAAAAGGAGATAACTGACAAGGTAGCTCGGGTGCGGTGGGGTGGGGAAGGAGGGAGCACAGGAGTCGACAGGAGAGAGCTCAGGGGTCAATTTATCGTGTCTAGACTAGACGCGATAAATCAACGCCCACTGGATAGATCGCTGCCCGCCGATCCTGCGGGTAGTGTAGACATACCCTAAGCTCTTTTGGCACAAGGATGTAGGCTTAATATATTTTTGTGAAGTGTCATGTTGTGTATGGCACTTTATAACTAATGAACATGAACTATACAATGCATGTATACCACTTTTAAGCAAACATATAGAGATTTAGTAATTGGAGCATTAAAATCCTGAGCTAAAAGATTCTGATCTGGAATTTCCCAAAGCATGGCATGGAGTTAGTTAATATGATGTTTTTTTCTAAGTTTTGGCCCTTCAGTTGTGGTGTAGTCTTTTTGTGTTCTGCTAAATAGCTGTTGTGTTCTACCACAGAGGTAGCTACCTTTCAGCAGTGGTGGAAGTGATTTCTATATATTCCTTATCCACCTCAAAAGAATATTCAAAGGATTGGTTTAGTTAATCTTCGTTTAAAGCACTTTTTGATCCTCAGAGGATAAATATTTTGAAAAAACTTCCTCTTGGAGTCTGGCATGATTAGAAGGACAGTCAATTTATAGTTAACCTTAAACTTCTGAAAAAAAAGAATGAAAAACAGGGGGCAGGGGAGATAAGACAGAATGTTATTTTTCTTGGCTGGGTCCCGTGGGGGAAGGGGGGAACAAAAATGAAGCTGAGCACAGGGCCCCACTAACTCTAAATCCAACACTGACTTGAGGTTTCCTAAGATTTTTTCCACTTTCATTTCATCTTCTGAAAACTAAAGCCCACCCACTACATCCATGCTTTTACCTCATTGTGACCTGG
Source organism: Lepidochelys kempii (assembly GCF_965140285.1). Taxonomy (NCBI): domain Eukaryota; kingdom Metazoa; phylum Chordata; order Testudines; family Cheloniidae; genus Lepidochelys; species Lepidochelys kempii. Next base: position 67,214,770 of record NC_136382.1, read on the forward strand.
AGATTTGCTCCTTTGAAAAAAATCAAGCCCAATTTCTTAAACCTCCCTCCAACTGATACAAAGTTTCTTTAAAATGTTAATCTGGATGCTTTTTATGATGGTTTTAAAAGTAAATGTTCTCAGTTGGGCATATTGGAGCAAACTATGTCTCCTCATTTAAATAACCTGCTTACTTTAAAATCTGAAACTAGCTCAAATTTAAAGCCTTTTTGCTTTTAACTACCTTGAAAACATTGTTTAATTCATAAGTGTTCACTGTAATAGGAGCAAACATTGAAGAGTGTGAATTCTTAAGTTTCAATATCTAGTTTTATATTATTTTATATAAACTTTAAATTTAGATTTAATAAGATTCTAACTGTATTTTTAAAAATACCATTTGATTATTGAATACTTATTTCTGTAGGAATATCTTACATAGTTTACATTTAGAATATTGTTTTAAATAATCATTTGATATTTTATGAGTTATTCTACTAAATCTAAACATAATTAGTGTAAAATTACTACAGAACAATTGCAAGAAATATACTCACTGAGAATTAACCATTTTATAACAGATACAACTCTTGGTTGTAGCTGGTCAACATCAATAAATATGCCTTTAAAAATCTGTTGGTAATTAATATACAGTGACATTTTAACATGTGTAATGAAAGACAATTTCAAGTGTTGCCATTTGCTCTCCTAGTCCAAAATAAAATAATAATATATTACATGAGATTTGGAGCCTGAGTCTCAGGTCTACTCCAACTGCTTTTTGCTACTTCAGCAGTGCAAAGCACCCAGAAACCCAGCAGATCTGGTCTGCTGAGAATTCTCCCAACAACGGGGAATCCTGGATAGTTAAAGCAGTCATAGTATCTTAAGGTCACACTCCCTCTCTCAGCCACTGTGCATGGGGCCAGAGTGCCCCAGTGCTGTGTTGGCCCCTGGCCACCACAATGCACCCTTGGGGCCGTGCATAGCCAGGATTAAGGTACAGCAGCCTGAAGGTCCCTGGAATGGGAGGAATTCAAAGGAGTTGTGAAGCCATTTTTCCTCTCCTGATCCTACATTGAGCACAGCTCAGCCAGGCCGGAGAGTGTGGGCATTTAAGCATACCAAGGTCTTATTTAACAGCAGTCTTCACTTTGGGGCTTAATCAAACAGCTAGTATAGTCAACAGGAATCTTTCCATTGGCTTCATTGGGAATCAGGCCCTCGGTCTATTAAATTACCGAAAAATCTTCCATTGGAAGCCCCTTTCATCAAGGCATACAAAAGCAGCCTGCACTGGCAGAGGGATTCACTAGAGAACCTATTAATTCTTTTCCGTCATTGCTTTCCTATATTTTAGCATCATACAAAACCCTGAATTTATGATTTACTCTAGAGGTTTGTCTTTAATATTAAAGGGTTCGTCTACCTTTCAGATCTGAGTGGTAAAATTGTTTATGTGTTTTGGTCAGTTTGCTATATTCAGGTTAAATCGTGTATTTAGATTTTTTATTTCAATTAAAGCTGAGGTAAATCAGACACCTGAATAAGTAGCCTGATGTGGATAGATAGATATAGAGCTCCTGCAGCTCCCACCGAGCTCAATAGCTGTCTAGACCATTTCTTGTGAGTGAAGCTTCTCCTGACGGAAAACCTATCCAGGCAATGACAGAAATGCTGCCTCCCCTCCATAGGCACCATGATTCATCCCTGAGGTGCTTGTAAGTAAATCTCTGTGCCAGCTTTTCAGCCACCTTTCCTTCCTCCCTCTGCCCCAGTTTAATATTAGCACAGAAACTAACGGTAATCCCTAGAATTCCTGTCTGATTTCATTCTATTTCCTATCAAAATTAAGGCTCCACTAAATTGCCATAGAACTTAGAATATAGCAGAAACGTGTTATTCTTTGATCAGTGAGAACTTTCAAAGGACAGACTACCAGAAGTTCACATCACAGCCTAAATGTCTGCTTATGCCTGGACTGATCCCAGAGCTTTGATAGTCTGTAATGAATCACTGCTCAGTAATTAAAAGCAGCGTACAAGTCAGAACATGAGAAGAATAAACGCTTGGAAAACATGGTTAGGTATTAGTGCCTTTGCTCTCTCTTGGAATGTGGTGGCACTAACCTGTTACGTTATTTAAATAAGCTATAAAACCAGTGCAGACAGGAGTAAAATTACTGGACCAGGTTCTGCCCACAGTTATATCTATGTACAAACCCACTGGGTTCAATGCACCTCTGAGGACAGAATTTTGCTTAGTGTTAATACCTAGAGTCAATCATTAAACAAAAGTTTTATATTAGAATACTTGGAGTGTAGAAAAGAACCCCTGCAAAATATGTATACAATGTGTTATTGTTATATGTTTAATGCTAACAATGTTGTTGATATATATGGTACAGTGCCTTAGATTTGGGTATGTCTTCTAGAAAAAAAGTGATCAAGCTCTAAATCCATTAAAACTAGATGTTTGAACTGTCTCTTTTTCTTACCATTTATTGTATTGGGGACGGGAGATTCCAGTGGTATCATGGGTTTGGCAAAGTGTCAAATACCTTTGGAAAGTTTGGGATGTCACAAAACTTGGAGTGTGCAAACTATTTTTCCCAATATTTTTTCTTGGGAAATGTTTTTAAGAAATATGATTTTTCTAACTAAGCAGCTAATGCCCTAAATGGTTTGGGTGCTCAGTTCCCCTAAGACCTCTTCTTATATAGTGCTATAACAGTTGAAATCAGATGAGGTGCACAAGCTAACATCTACCAGTTTAAACAGAAAGGGAGAGCACTGGAGGCAGAACTTTTTCAGCGAGAAACCCACAACTCTGAAATTTGCTTCCATACTTTGCTCATCCGAGTCTGAATTTATTGACTTTAAGGTCACGTTGGGAATCAATATCCATTTCTCCCGCAAATAGGGGGGTAAGACACAGTGAATGGGAGTGAGTTGTGCAAGAGTGGTTTGGCTGGAGCATGAAGTTTTGGATTTTAGTCCAGTTGGTAAATGCTATTGATTTATAATAATAATTTTGTGTTCAGGCTTGATTTTTTGTTTGTTTTACATTTACACTTCAAATTCACAGTGCTTTGTGTCTTAAAGAGGTTTTCATATTTTTTGTAAAGCAAATACATTTTAAGAAAGTGAATTTTCTCAGCACTAAGGGCTCACTTTTCTCTGTATCATGAATATGTAGTGAGCTGGGGCATAATAAGGCATTAAGAGGACAATATTTACACTAAGTGTCTTCCCAAAGAGATTCATGATGAATTATTTTAAAAAAATATCACCTCAACCTATTTCATGCATTGTTTATGCCCATTTACTCTACTTGTTTAGTGCTTTTGCATGCTAGGGGCTGTGTGCGAACAGGCCAGGAGCGGCTGCTCCAGAGGTGGCCATCCTAGTACTCATGGCTGTTCCTATGGTTTGGACAAAGCATTTGTTGCTGAATGCAAAATTGCTATGGGTGAGAATGAAATAGATGCATTTGGTGATTCATTTGGGCGGCTACCTGAGTGTTGTCCATTGTCTTGTAGATATTTGAGACAGGCAGTGATGACATCATGGTGAAGGATGTTGCCGTATAAGGAGATGATATCCATGGTGGCACAGGCACCAACTCCATGGGTACTCCAGCCCTGGAGCACCCATGGAAAAAAATTAGTGGGTGCTTAGCACCCACCAGCAGCCATCTCCTCTCCTTCCTTCCCCAGCACCTCCCACGCACTGATCAACTCCTCCCCCTCCCTTCCAGTGCCTCCCACCCGCCACAATCAGCTGTTCTGCGGTGTGCGGAAGGCACTGGGAGGTGGGGGAGGAGCAGGGGGAGGGCGTGCCCAGGGGAGGGGTGGAACTGGGATTGAAGAGGCAGGGTGTGTGTGGAGCAGAGGCAGAAAGAGGTGGGGCAGGGGTGGGGCTTGGGGGAAGGAGTGGAGTGGGGGTGGGGCCTAGGGCATAGCAGGGGCAGGAAGAGGCAGGAGCCCTGGGCCCTTTATATCTTGATTTAAAGGGCCCAGGGATGTAAAGACCCCGCCTCTTCCAGTTGAGACCCTGTCCCCCTGCTCAGGACTCCAGCATACAGGTAAATCCTTTAAATTACTTTCACCCCAGGCTGCTCTCACAGCAAAGGAGAGTAAACAGCTCCCCAATTGGAGAATTGAGGGAACACAGCTGTTCAACAGTCCAGACTGTACCCTGAAGAATGTCACAATCATTAAATACTTCCCCAAACAACGCCAGGAGAATCGCTACAACTTCATTCTTCATTCAACTTCATTCTCTATGAACCGAACCCAGAGCCCTTCTAAATGCTTTCCAAGACACACAAACAAGGGAACCCAGGCAGATCCATCATATCTGGCCACAGCATTCTTAGTGAAGGAATATCGTGACTCATATAAACCATCCTAAAACCACTTATTATACTTAGGACCAGTTTCATCCAAGACAGAATCAACTTCCTCCAGAAATTCCTTAACATTAACAACCTCCCTCAGAACACCATTCTCACCACCAGGCACAGGCACCGGCTTCCTCCTTGCCTCGGGAATGCTCAACCTTCGCTCCACCCCAGGCCCCACCCCACTCCACCCCTTCTCCCAAACCCTCACCCATGTCCCTGCCTCTTCCTACCCCCTCAAAGGAAACCTGCATAACACATTCAAAAGACAAGCCTGGGAGCTTAAATTCGTAACTTTGCTAGACACTAAGGCTGTGTCTACACTGCCACTTTCAGCGCTAAAACTTGTCATTCAGGGGTGTGAAAAAACACCCCCATGAGCGACAAAAGTTTTAGCACTGAAAAGCGCCAGTGTAGACAGCGCTTTGTCGCTGGGAGCCGCACTCCCAGAGATAAAGCCACCACCGCTCGTTTGGGGTGGTTTTTTTTAATCACCAGGAGAGATCTCCCCCAGCGATAAAGCGTATCTATGCTGCCCGCGGCCACGCTACCGCAGCCGTGCTGTAACGCAGGTAGTGTAGACATACCCTAAAAGTCATTGACTGAGACACTGGCTGTATGGCTCTTACAACAATCTGTAACCCAACAACCCTCCTTTATCCTATGATTGCGAAGTGTTCACTGCCTCAAATGGTCTCTGGCAACATGCAGTAACGCCTTTTCTTAACAATCTGTTCCAAACTGTATTTAGCAGTGACACTCTTGAGTACCTTTCCCAGTCTTGAAGAAGAGCTCTGAAAGCTTGACTCTTTCACGAACAGAAGTTGGTCCAACAAAAGATATTACCTCACCCACCTTATCTCACTTGAATTGGGAAGCACACTAAATAGGTATATCCCCAAAACACTGAATTAGTGTACAGGAAAAATTACTATCCTCCACCATGTCATTCTCATGTCTCTGTTTGAAAACATCTATCGTTGTATTTTAAATCAAGAGGTCCAGGATTCTCAGTCTGTATTATAGCTTCAATAAACATGATTTTGTACCTCTCCTTTGCTACTTTTCTTACATAAGGATTTACAGTAATAGGAAAGCAAAGATTGTTCCATGTTAAAAACTGGAACTTCCATTTATTTTTCAAAAAAGGAACTTAACATGATTTGCTGCAAAAGAAGTGGGGATATCATGTACTAATTCCCGTTTAATCTTGGTTCTGTGTTTTAGAGCTTAATTCGAAGGTGTGAAAGAAAGATGAACTGAAGATGGACTCCTGGGAGTACTTCCCTCAACAAAAGTATTCCATGTAGATATCTGGTCTCTGATTTAACTATAATCATGGTCAGTCATTTATAAGACATAGGAGCACTGACTTTAACAGCACCACTAGAGTAAGTAACAGCTTGCCAGTGCAAATAAGGGGTTCATAATGGGGACCCCATAGTGAGCCTCCACCCCTTCATAAGGAATATAGTGCCAGGTCACAAAGTGTTTACATAGGTATCCTATATAAAAAGGGAAACTGCCTCCTAAATATAATCCTAACATGTGCAGAAGAAGAAAATTTTCCATTGAAAAGCTTTTCATTACAATTTTGAGAAAGTGAAAAAAATTTGGACAGTTTTCATCAGGATCAAGTACCTATTTCTGTTAGTACAACATACGAAGCAATATCCCAGCAGCCTGTATGATTCCATCTTTAGGGTAGCTCTTAGCCAGCAAAATGAGAGTCCATGAGAGATATCAGCATTCTCTCTGAGCATGCATAGTTGAGTCCTCATATCAACACTGTGAGCAACAAGAATTGCTAGCTTTGGGTGTACCTATCTCTGAAGTGAAAGGCCACACTACAGCGCAATTTTTGTAATTAGAATCAGGATTGGCCACAACACAAGTTACGTTAAGGCATGCCCCACAAAAGCTCCACAGCCAAGCTTCTTTACTAAGAAATGAACCCGATGAAAGCAAGTTTACAATCAAAGTTATTTTTCCAAGTAAATCTGTGCACATGTACTCTTGGTTCGTAGGAAAATGTTTTCAAGAAGCAAAAATAGGAATGGTGGAATAATCTGTATCAGGTCATGTGTTTTCTTACTACATGTCCACAAACATGGCCTTCATAAACAGGAGTGACCCTAGGCAAATGGCATTGGGGGCCAGCATACAAAGCAAGCGGACAGCAACGTGAACCCAAGACAACCTCTGAGAAGATTTGTCTGCCAGCAAAGCCAGGAGTAGCATCAGCCAAAGAAGTCAACCACAAATCCAGAGGCGGCTGCTGGAAAAAACACATTCCAGGTCCTACAGTCAGCTGCCAAGTACACCCCATGATTATAGCTATGGACTTTGGAGAATACAGAGGAAGAAGGTGAAAAGGAATAGGCTTAACATTGCCTCCATCAGGAGCAGGCAGTGCCAAAACAGCATTGATATTACCAGTAAATTCCATTTTGCTTTGTACTTGCATTATTTTTATGCAGATACTAGCTATATATTTTCAAGAAGAGACAGTGAGAATAACTTTTTTGGCAGCAAACATAGCTCTCAGCACAAGTGATAATGACCTTACATTACATGGCCTTTTGCCCCAAAGGATCCCGAAGAATTTTGCGGACTTAAACTGATATACAGCCAATGTAAGCAGGGATATATTCATCTACCAGTGAAATGTAGCCATTTCTGGAATGACCTGTGACAACTGCTAAGCAGCACTACAGAAGTAGCACATCATAGTTTAGACTGGGAAGAGAAGAATACCTTGCCCAATTGAAACTAGATGCAGAAGGCAGAATATAAATTACCCAAACTGAAATTCAGCCAGCACACCAAGGTCAAAACCCCTATTCTAAAATAAATAGAAAAAAGACCATACAATCTTTAATTATTACAACTAGTTACAACCTTCGTTTTACAGCTCCTCCAGCAGTACTGTCCTCAGCAAGACACAGGAACACTGATTCACTACTGATTGACATTAATGCCACCTACTGAATCAATATCACCACTTTATTCTGCAACTAGGTGTCCTTTAAAAGTTTCTCACCCAAGGACCTCCCAGGCTGATCTTCCTTCAAATTGACAGGATCACAATGAAAATGAATATGGCTGCTATGGCAAAAACTCACTGCTTGAGCAAAATCTTGAATTTAACCCAGGGAAAATTTCACCACTTTCACAGTGGAAGCAATTATTTGCTGCACAATGATAAGTTGCCACCCATAACATTCCTTACAAAGTTGAGATAATTTCTCACATTAGGTGGCTCACAATCCCAGATCAGGTGGATTAGTTCTTATCTACTATTCACTTCCCTTTCCTAATCATATAATGGAGTGATCATTTTGACTTTTCTGGCCTTGTAATTTTTTTTTTTATATCACTGGATTGTAATGGCATTTCCCCAAGTCTCTGGATCACCAGTTGATTTAATGGGGATTGGGGTGGGAAGAGACCTTATGGTCTTTGTAGAACATCATCTACATGAACAATAGAGGAGAAATGGTGATGCCATTTCAGTGTTTTGCATACCAGCACTCTGGAAGGATGCTTCTTAACAATGACAAGGTTATAAAGACAAGAAATACTTCAAATAATAAATAAAACCAATTACACTTTTAATTTTCTCTGCCAAGATATGGAAATGGATGTCATAACAGTTCACCAGTACCTCTTATTAAAGTTCAGAGAAAGAGATGGAAAAATTTCTTTCCGATTCTTTCCATTCTTCTGTTAACATAATTATGCCCATTACCCTCATATGAATTAAGTGAGAATAAATCTCTTCCCCCGCAAAGTTTCAATGAATATAGTACTCATGAAAGGGGCTAAACTTATGCAGTTGTGTAGACTGAAGTTCTCAGTTTATCAACAGAACAAGGATAGCAAAGGCAACAGCAGTACAAGCTTCCCCACCAGCATGCATGAATCCCAGCCTAGAGGGATCACATCTAGCGGCGAGAGCAGTTCTCTCCACATGTCAGTTCACATATATGTTAGCCTGTCTGTTGAGACATCCAACAATACATCACCTTGTTAGGAGCAGCTAAGGCTATGTCTAAACTGCAGAGTTTTGTCGCCAAAAGTTATGCTGCTGTAATTAAATTGCTGTTGCATGTCCACACTATGCTCCTTGTGTCACTGGAGCCCATCCATACTAACAGCTCTTCGCACTGACACAGCGAGCAGTGCACAGTGGGTAGCTATCCCACTGTGCAACTGGCCACAGGGAGCTTTGGGAATGGTTTGCAATGCCCTATTGGGCAGGTACAGCGTCACATGATGCAGGTTTTTCAATCCCATCATTCCATGAACATCCTAATTGACTGCCAGATGCTTTTCAACTGAAGTGGGGAGGGAGGGTGTGACAGGGAGTGTCTGGGGGCAGGAGAGACAGAGTGTGTGTGGGAGGAGAGTGAGTGTGTCAGCATGCTGTCTCAAAAGTTTAGACGGGCATTGGAAGCAACCAGTCCTGAGGTGGGGGAGGGGGACACCCCCAACATCAGCCCCCGCCTCCCTCCCTAGCTCTGCACGGCACAGCAGTCTTTCTCTCTCGCTCTGTCTCTCTCTCTGTCTCTCTCTCTCACTCACTCACACACACCCCCCTACCTGTGGGAGAGAGCAGGAATAATGGTTTGCTCATTGATGCCTGGAGCAGAGTAGCATGCTCAGCTGTCAGAACAGAGCTTTGAAAGGGGAGGGGTGCATGCCTGCAAGGCTGCTGAGTTCACAACTGAGCAGAGCAGTCACGGTAGGAATTGTGGGATACTGGGGAGGCCAGTTCTGGCAATATAATGAACAGTAGTGTCTACACGGACACTTTGTCATTTTAACTTTGCCACAAAAAGCTTTATGCCTCTTGTCCAGGTGGTTTTATTTTGTCATTGAAACTGAAGAGTTTTGTTGCCAAAAGTGGCATTGTAGTGTGTACACCTCCATTGTTTTGTCACCAAAAGCTGCCTTTTAGTGACAAAACTCTGCAGTGTAGACAAGGCCTAACAAACCACTTATTCTCATGAAGAAGCTACCAAAATATCAATCCATTATGCTTGCCTTAGGAAACATCTCTTCATTAGGACTGTGCGAGTCTTGAAAAACTTGTCAAATGTTCATAAACCTCAGGAGAACTTAAACAATGTTTTTTATCACTGCTTTTAAATATATCATCTCTCTCATTCAGTAAAAACAAACCAGTTTCAAAAGAGATTAGCCTACTTAAGTCAAGGTGGGCAGAATTTAAAGGTTTTTTCCCCAGCAAAATTAAAACACTTTAGTCTGGTGTGGAATTTTGTAAACACCTTTTAAAAAAAAAAGTTAAAACCAGAAAAAATTGCCTACCTCCCAGAAATTTCACAAGAAGTTCAAAGAAAGTGCACTAAAAGCCCTGGAAATATTGAAAATTAACAAATGTCAACCAAATGCTAGGTTTGGTGCTTCCTAACGTGCTTATCCAATATATGCAACCTATTTATCTTATGGACTGGTCCCTACATACCTGTGAGTCTTGGCCTGTAAGTTACAAGTCTGAATAGAGAAGATAGCACAAATGAAGTCTGTTTTTCTCAATTAAGGGGATCTGGGTCATAACAGAAAGATACCTAAAATGGCACATCATTATGGCACCTATTGTACGTAATCCTATGCCTATTCCTAATTTATGTACACAAACACCTACTATGCATGTATAAATCAAGTTTTTGCTCACACAGTGAATACTGGAATGCTTAAATTAGACACATACAAGTGTACACACATACCTAATTTTGACAATCTAGCCCTGTCTTCTTCCTGCTTCCACAGGAAGGTGAATAGAGAGGACCACATCCAATAGAGTATCCACGGTTTGTTAAACTGGGATAAACTCTGCTGGAGAAGACTGTTGACTGAAACAAATATTAAACCAAGAAAAAGCTGAGTGTTTTTTGCAAAAGTAAGTTGGCAGCTTCAGCAGAGATGTGCAATTTCTCACATTGTGATACCAAAATATATATATAGTCTTTTCTCTTTAATTTCCCGCAAAAGTGGGCAAAAAAATGGATGTTTTGGTTCACTGGCAATTCCAAAATGTCAAAAAAAATCAAATAAAAAATTGTTTCAACATTACCAAAATCTTTTGACTTTTTCGTTTGGACGAAACTACTGTGGAAACTGGACATAAATTTGCAAATCATTTCAGTCAACCCAAAACTTCATTTTTCAGTAAACTATTCACCCCCAAAAAATTCTCCTGGCTCTACTTCCCAGCAGCACTTCCCTGCTGAAGAATCCCTCTGATGAAGATCCCTGATGAAGACACAGATTGATCTTCCCTGGTCTTCCCCATCCTGGCAGCAGAATCCCATCCAATTCCTGAATCTGCCCTATTTCAGAGAATTACTTCATATCTACAATGCCAACCTCTTCCAGCGCTTCCTTCGTCTGACTGTCACTCTGCCCTGAGTTTCTATGACTGCACAGAATGACACTGCAGCTCTCGATGATGCAGTTTGGAAAGTTAAAAGGATCTTTCCCATTAGCATTTTAATCTCATGTGAACAGTAAGGTGCTGCCTTAGCCTTTGCTACTTACGGATAAATGTATTTTTTCAGAATGTGGCCAAATCCTCCTTCAGGGTCCTCCAGGAGCAGAGCCAATAAGCAATTATGAAAGGCAATATAAAGAACATTTGACACTGTTTTCTGACTATGCTTAACAAGCACCTCATAGTTTGGACTCCAGTTTGCACAATTTTGGCTTTTAGAAAATATGAACCACCTTAGGAGATGGATTGTACTATGAAGATTCCATCTCAGGCACTGAACCCACCCAATTTTATTACTTATGTTTTCAAAAGACTGGGAAAAGCTTCAACATTGAAGAATTTGTGAATATTTCCCAAAAAAATACCTGAAGCTTTGGCATCTACATACTTTTCAAACATCAACACAGACAAAAAACTGAGCCTTCAAATAAATCTTACCAGACTTACATTTAAGTAAAAATTAGTGTATATTACTAATTTTCTGGTATTTCATTTAAAAAAACTTTATCTAGTACTTCCTTGGGTACCCTTCCAATATACCATATGTACAACCCTGCCTTTATATAATTCAGACGCCTGCTTCTGACTGAGGTGGAAGAACCAAGTGAATGCTGGGGAGGTAGGGGTCAAACAAAAGGAAAAAGAGGAAGCTGAAAACAGGCTGGACAATGTCTTTTCAACAGCTGCACAAAGTAACAGGAAAGGTGTGTCATTCCTGGTTGCAAGCTGGGATCACTGTCAGGAACCCACTTCCTCATTGGCAGCAACGACTGCATACCCTCCTCACTCATGGTGCAGTAGAGTACGATTTTAATTAAGGAACTTAATTAAGTTCCAACCTCAGTTTCTGCTGTCTCCAGCGGTGATATCGGTCTACATGTTGCACCCATCCCTGTGGTATGTGTGAGGATGTCTACACCGCACCTGGAAGTGAGCCTCCCAGCTTGGATCCTCAGGCTCGCACTAGCAGACCTTGTGCTAGGGCTCCAAAGATAGCTGTGTAGAAGGTGCACCTTGGGCTGGAACTCGGCCGCTGAAGCCTATATCACCCAGCAACTTCTACACAGCTATTTTTAGAGAGCCAGTACCACCCTCATTAGCACGAGGGCGTGGACCCAGGCTGAGAGGCTCGCTCTCAAATGCAGTGTAGACATGCCCGAGAGGTTGTGCTAAACCTTCTTTGTTCATGTGCTAATATAAGTCCGCTTACTAACTGCACTCTTTCCTGAGGCAATCAGGGCTTCTCCAGGCAGGCAATTTAAAGGGCCTGGGGTTCCCTGCAGCGGCCAGAGCCCAGGCCCTTTAAATTGGCTCCCAAGCCCCGCTGCCGGAGCCCCAGGGTAGCGGTGGCAGGGCTCCAGTGGTGATTTAAAGGGCCCGGGACTCCGTCTGCTGCAGGGAGCCCCAGGCCCTTTAAATCACCACCAGAGCCCTGCCACCGCTACCCCGGGTATCGGGCAGCAGGGCTTGGGCAGCTCTTTAAAGAGCCTGGGCTCCCCGCTGTGGCCGGAGCCCCGGGCCCTTTAAAGCGCCACCCAAGCCCTGCCCCCACTACCCCAGGGCTCCGGCAGCGGGGCTCGGGTGGCACTTTAAAGGACCGGGGCTCCACTCAGTGGCAGGAGCCCCGGGCCCTTTAAATCGTCCCTGAGCCCCGGGGTTCCCAGCCGCCTCTGCAGCTGGGAGCTCCGGAGTGATTTAAAGGCCCTGGGGCTCCCAGCTGCAGCCCTGGGCCCTTTATATCTTTAAAGGACATGCCTCTTCCGGTTGAGGCCACGGCCCCGCTCGGGACTCCAGTGTACCGGTAAGTTCTTTAAGTTACTTTCACCCCTGGACCTGTCTAAGTTAAGGCTATCTGGACTTCCCTATGGGACACATTGCCACCCAGAATCTCTCCAGCACTGCGGTATCACCCCCAGCACACTCCCTACCCGAGTGTTTGTGAGGCAGTTCTCGCAAGGCAGCCTTAGGTCAGTCTTCCTCAGGTCCTGCACTAGGGGAATCCTCCCCTGGCTGGAACAGAGGCTTTTGTTGTCCTTTTATTGCACTCTGGCCCTTTCACCAGGTGTAAAGGGTCCCCAGCAGAAGGGAGGATCTCTTGTCTCTTCTATTGATTATTAAATATGTCTGCCCCTTATTTTTAAGGACTTAAATTTTCTTGCGCTTTCAACATTAACTTCTAGACTCCCTAAGGTACTCTTTAATTTATGCTATAAAAGCCGTTATTGCTTACACCGTGTTAAATATTGACTAGTACTGCTGCATTATGTTTGGGCATCATTTTAGTCTTATTTTGTAAGTTATGACAAAGGCACCTAGAGCATATGGATACTAGTCCCCCTTTTTCAGGGTGCACAATTCTAATTAGACAAGGAGTTAAAAATAGCACACTGAAATATGTTTTCATTTGCTTTTACCATCTAAGACATAACTGTTAATAGCAGAGGGATATAGCTAGTAAATTTCAAAACTTTCATTTTAAATAATAAAATTAATTATAAGTGCAGTAAGACACACTGTGGTAAATGTTGTGTACTAACTAGGGATTGGCAACCATCACAGCTAATCAAACAAAAACAAAGCAGAGCCTTTCTGGTCCCGCAGACTGACCACCAAACTTTTAAAAGTCCACTCATCAATAGCACTTATGCATTTTCTTGTGCATTATGTAAGCGGGGGAATAGTCCCGCTCTTGTGGGGAACTTTCCTGGCTTCTGCACTTCTCCCCGGTGAAGTGGGCTAGCGAAAGGATCTGAGTCCTCGCTCCCACTTCCTTTACCCAGTGGCCTCCCTGTCCTTGAGGACTCCCCTTCCACTCTCCTGTCTGGCAGAATCCCCGTAACCCCAACAAGGCTGGGCCCAGGATTCCTGGGGGGCTCGACCCCCAACCCAGCTGTGGTCACCTAGGACAAGGGTTAGGGTGTCCCCACTCTGGGGTACTCTCTCTGCACTGGGCACTTCTCTGACCCACTGACCATTACATACAAGTTAAAGCAAATGCAAGTTATTTAATCAACAATTAATTTTAAAAAGAATAAGGAAAAATGGGAAAGATTAAAGGAAACACATCAACCCGTTCTGTGGCAGGGAACATTACAAACAGTGTCTCTGGAATGTCCGGGCAATTCACAGTCTGTTCCTTGTAAGTCCCAGGCCTTCTTCTCAGGCCCTGGCTGTGCTGCAGGGATGCTGTGGGTTGGACACTTGCTCTGGTGGTGGCCACACGCTCTCAGGCTCTAAGTGGTAGGACCCTTCTTCCCAGTGTTGCCCCCGCCCTGTCGGGGTTACGATCCAAGCCTGGCCTGCAGAGCCTCTTGGCTGAGGCGTCTCCCTGTGCTGGGCCTGCTGCCCAGGGTCCCCCTCGCTCTCCCCAGCTGCTCACCGCACCCAGCTCCAGACTGCTCCAGCCCCAGCTACACCACTCGGTCTTTGCACTGCTGCTGCTGCTCTGCCTCCAGCTCCCTGGGCTGCTTCTTTGGCCCCTCAGCCTCTGGCTGCTGCAGCTCTGCCCCCAGGACAGGTCTGCTCTGCAGGCTGATTCTGTGACTCTGCTCCCAGCACTGACCTGCTTCCTGGGCTGCTTTTCTGGCCCCTCTGGCTCTGGTTGCTGCAGCTCTGCTCCCAGGGCAAGTCTGCTCTCTCTGGGCTGTGCCTCTGGCTTTGGGGCTGCAGCTCTGCTCCCAGGACAGGGTCTGCTCTCTCTGGGCTGCTTTTCTGGTCCCTCTGGATCTGGCACAGCTCCGCTCCCCAGCTTAGCTTGGGCCTCTGCTTTCTCCTTAGCTCGGCCCCACTCCGTCTGACCCAGGCAAATCCAGCTCACACGGAGGACGGGACCTCCCTGGCCTCCTGATTCTCTGATTAGCCTGCCCACCCTGTCATTCAGGCTGACCTGGAGCATTGGCTTCTCCCTATTGCTCCTAGGGACTGGCAGTCTCAGGTTCCTGATTCCCCATCGACCCTTCCCCCTTTTAGTACTGGGAACTAGCCAAAACACCCCCACTGAATGTTAGTAAGGGGGCAACAGTCCCCTTACAATTATATGTCCAGTATTACACCATATTCCAGCAGTGCACTATTTAACATCAAGTGGAACATGACCACTTTTAAAGTGAAAAAACGAAAGACCAGATCCACAGCTGGCATAAGTTGGCATCGTTTCATTGAAATAAATTATTTCAATGGATTTGTGCCAATTTACACCAGCTGGGGGTCTAAGAAAGAAAGAAAAAAGGACAATTGCAGAACACCTTTGAGCAACATTGTCGGAATTATGTTTCACCCTTTGAATATAAAGTGAAAGCTAATGAGGCTAAAAACAGAAGATGGGATGTCATCTCTTTTTCATCCTTTTTGAACCACCTTGAGCAATTCTGTATTGTGCAATTGCTATGGTGACTTGATTCTCTGGCTTCCTATCTGCCTACTGAGGATGTTAAAATCCTAGTAATGTGAGTGCTTGAAAGATGGTTTTACAAGTGAGATTCTAGCAGGTGGCATAGTAAACTTCTTTTCTCTCATCGTTTCTATGCTGTGAATGAAATGATGTCATCATAGAGAGAGAATTCATTAATTAAAAAGCATTTTTTTTCACTTCTGGGTCTAGAAATATATATAGACAAATCATGTTGCACCTCAGGATCTCACATATGACTTTCAATATACCCCATGCTATCCAGCATAATTACAATGATCATGCCTTGATATGAACCCTGAGGCTCTTTGATATAGCACACATGAAAAAAAAAGCAGCCTGACTCACATTTCTCATGGATATAATAACTGCAGACTAATGTTACTCATCAGGTTTCTAATTAACTGTATTTATAATTAATCAGTTCTCTCAGAGGCAAAGTAAGGAAATAACTGGAAAGTTTGTTCACCAGAACAGGATCACAATGTTGACTGAAGGGAGAAATGTTCTTCCCAGTTTTATTTAAGGTAGTAAAGATAAGCTATGGCATTAAGTTTAAATGCATTAAGTATCTTACTTTTTAATTTAATTCAGTTACTGGGAGCACTGGGAAAGAGACAATCTTGTAATTTGATCAAGTAAAATGAAACAAATAATCATCATACTTTGTTATTGAATACTCTCATTCTTGAATTTCCAATAAAATAATACACAAACTATGCCTAATCATATAAAATAAATACAGGAAAAGAACAATAATTTTTGCCAGGTTTTGAGCAGAATTTGCTGAAGAAGTCAATGGCACTTCAGTTATGCAATTGTCAAGTTTAAATGCAAGACACACTCATGAAAGCATATAATTCGACTTTTTAAATGACTGATGGGCTTCTTTAAATAATGTAACCCCTGAATCTTTAGCTGCAGTAAAAGAGTGCAAAGTCTCAGGAGGTAGGAGAGCAAAGATAGCTTTCAGACTGTCTGCTGGACTAGTCCCCCAGCATAAATTCAGCTGTCTACGGCTCCAGTAGGGGATCACCAGGGCATGGAACAGCCATAGCCACACATTGTCTCTCCAACAGTGACTTAGGTTAACATCATAGCGTTCTTGAGTTCTTTGTTTCCCTTCTTCCTAGAGAGTTCTTTAGAAAATGAGAAAGTCATTCTCTAGCTTTCTACTGAAAGGACATGACGTTTGTTCTGTCTGCTCATCCAATACCAAACAAACCCTCTTTCCTCCAACCACGCAGTTGGCCACAGGGAAAAGGTCATTTTGGAGTGGCTATCTTGGCTGTATGCCATCGAAGGATCTCTTTAGGCTGGAGGACTTGTCCACACTGGAAATGCTACAGCACCACAGTTGTGTTCCTGCAGCTGCGCCACTGTAGCACGTCAGTGTAGATACTACCTATGCTGATGGGATGCGGAGGTAATCCACCTCCCCGAGAGGTGGTAGCTGGGTCAACGAAAGAATTCCTCCATCAACCTAGCATTGTCTACACTGGGGGTTAGATTGGTTTTAACTATGCCACTCGAAGGGGTGGATTTTTCACACCCCTGAGTGACATAGTTAAGGAATTTTACTTTTCTATCGTAGACCAGGCTGGAGTGATCTTCCCATCGTCAATTAAGGCCTAGTCTACACTACAGAGTGTGGACATGAAAAACCAATTCAATTACTGCAGTGACTATACTTCACGTAATATAGGTGGACTTAATTTTTGTAGTATAGGCATGCCCCAAGCCAGCTTTGTGGGCATATAGCCCCAGCAGAGCAGGAAAGCTGAGGGTCAGGGCCTTTAATAGATTTTAAGGCCAGAAGGAGCCAATAGATCTAGTCTGACCTTCTGTACAACACAAGTCAAAGAAGCCCTTAACTCTCTATGTCTTTGGAGCAAAACTGGTTTAGAGATGTGAAATTTCTTCAGCTAACGCATAGAGAGAGAGAGAGAGAGAGTTCTTTATTAAAAGCATTTATGGAAAATAGTGTTTTGGCCCAAGGATGATGATAGTAGATAGTGGCAATTAGAGGGAATACAAACTATATGCAGTGTTAAGCTTGACTTTATTTTAGTGGAAGTTACACAGGAATGTGCAAATGAAAGCTCAGTAAACTCCATGGGTGAAATCTTGGCCCTACTGAAGCCAACAGGAGTTTTGCCACTGACTTCCACAGAGCCCAGATTTAACCCATAGCTGTTAGCATCGTATTTCTACACTCATAATTTGTCATAATTGAGAGAAAGGAAGCTGCCTAATAAAGACTTAATGAAGCACTTTCCACTGTTTCTTGTGGACTACATATTATTTTTGCCTATATAGTACCATTCCCCACTTAAAGGGTTAATGGAGTCTGGGTAGTAATGAGTTGGCTGGCTCTTGATGTGAACAAAATCTGATTGATTATATGCACAGTGCACTTAACTCTCTGCAGATGATGACTGCCTGTGTATCATGCATTCAGCAACCCGCAACATCTTTAATACAGATGTAACCCTTTGTATTTATGCCAGTTAAGCTACAATGATGTGAAAAGGAATGTCAGCTAGCGAATGTTCATTCTATTTCAAAGGGTCACTCACAGCACTGCAGCATGCAAAACTACACGTTGCACTGTGCTGTCACCGTTTACTGGCGCTATGCTTCCTGCTGAATGCCATGTTTCTCCTTTCAGAGGCAGGAGTGCTATAAATGGAGGATATTGATTTGATTCACCCATACAAAATACAACAGAGCCTAGCTCTCAATCTTCAAATCTACCAACTTGACAAGCCATCAAAATGAGTGAAAAAACGAAACTGTAGAACACACTGGCTGTCCATCACACCACAAGTGACATAATAGTTTAAGCATAAAACTTGTTTTAATTAGGTTCTCTTATAGTCATTCATATAAGCCACCTCCACAATCTTAACATGTTGAGGGGCTGGGAGAGAACCGCTGAGTATGCAGTACAATCTACCATGTCAAATGTACTACATTATGTGGTACAAGTAAGTGAGAACTTTGCACTATGGTCTTTAACATCTTCATAAGTCCACTTACCATGCTGAAGGTGGTCATTGTTTAAAAATCCATATTTACCATACTTTCCTTATACTTAAAACAGGAAATAACTGTGGTCTCTCAGATACTGTGGTGTCAGAACAGTTGATCTGCTGTAGTGAACTCCAGCTGGGAGTCAGGCAAAATAGATTAAATTCTCAGTTCTACCATGGATTAGCTCTATGACCATGAACAGAACACTTTACTTCTCTCTGCCTCAGTCGGTAAAACAAGGATAAATAATGCTTATCACAAAATACTGAGATGTTTGAATGCAAAGCACTGCATTAGTATAAAGTACTGATAGACTTTAAAGCTAGAAAGTACCAATATGATCATATAGTGTGATCTTCACTCAGTAATTCCTACAGCAAGCCCATCATTATTATTAATTCTTTATTTTACCGTAACACTTAGAAATTGTAGTCATGGGCCAGGACCCCAGAGACTAAGACAAGAGACAGACAGCAGACACATAACTTCTGGTTGAGCTAGAACTGATCTTTTAGAAAGACATCCAGTTACTACTGGCCAAAATTTTCAAACCTGGGTGCCTAAAATTAGATTCTTAAAATCGTATTTAGGTACCTAAATAGAATAGTCTGGTTTTTCAAAGCTGCTAAGCAACCTGTGATCCTATTAGAGTCAATGGGTACTACTGAAAAGACTCAAAGAAGAAGAGTATTTTAGAAAGAAATTTTAAACAAGGAGAAGGAAATCAACTGGCAAACGAAGGTGTGAAAAGGAAACAAATGGGGTGTCCAAGTGTGAGCGTTGAGGAGGAGCTGTGAGATACCACAAGCTGATAATAGGGAGATTCAGGTATCTCACAGGAGTATGCACAGTAGAAGTGGAGTGTAAAAGTAAATGGGAGCAGAGATACAACAGAGAGATAGTTGCACAGATTCTTGAAGATAACAATAAGATGCTAGAGTTTAATATGAAAAGGGGGAGACCCAGAGAAGGTATCCAACTCACAGCTAACAACAGCCAGGCTTGGTGTGGGCAGGGATTAAGCAAGCTCCCTTAATATGTGTTCCCTATTTTTCTGTTTTAATATAAAACATCTATAGTCTTGGAATCACAGGACTCCTTTGATTAGAGAGAGAGATGCCCAATACTAATCATGCCAAAGCATTTAGGGATTTTATGTCATGGCCAACAAAATCATTGTTATTTATGACCTAAGGCATAATTTGAACACAGATCGAGGAGGGAGGCGCAAAGGAGGAGGAGATGGAGATTTTCACATAATTGCTTTCAAGATGTAATAATGGAAAAGATGCAGAATGAAGGCATTGTCTACACTACAGAGTTTTGTCGACAAAAGTTATGTCAACACTCAAAAAGCGCTATAATAAAAATTGTTATTGCATGTTTACACTCACTCCCTCTGTCAGCAGAGCGCGTCCACACTTGGGGTCCTAGCATAGACAGTGTGAGCAATGCACTGAGGGTACCTATCCCACAGTCCAGCTCGACACCTTCTGATGCTAGGCCTTGTGAGAAGGCAGAGAAGATCACTGTGCATCTTGGGACAGGGCTCAATGTCCTGTGATGCATTGTTTTCTGCCCCAGCATTCCATGGGTTTCTGGCTTTCTTTTGCGGCATTTTAAAATGACCCTTCTTTGCTGTGCATCCCGGCATCTTTGTGAGAAGGGATGGATCCCGCACTGCTCTCCTATGCTCTGATAGCTGTCATGAAGACATCACGGATGGCAGTGCAGTTAATCACAAAGTTCCTAACTGAAGAAGATGCCCAGTTGCCTAACATGTTGTGTGATATGGATAGGAGCAACTTTAGATTGCTTTTGCCATTCACAGAACAGCTGCAGAGGGTGGACCATTGCTTCTGGGCTCGGGAAACAAGCACTGAATAGCGGGATCATATCGTCATGCAGGTGTGGAAGGACAAGCAGTGGCTCCAGAAGTTTTGGATGTGGAAAGCCACCTTCCTGGAACTGAGTGCGGAGCTCGCCCCAGCACTGCGGCACAAGGACACCAGAATGAGAGCTGACCTCTTGGTACAGAAGCGTGTGGCAATCATTGTGTAGAAGACGGTGACTCCAGACTGTTACCAGTCAGTCACAAATCAATTTGGAGTCAGGAAATCATCCACTGGGGCTGCGTTAATGCAAGTGTGCAGAGCAATTAATTGCATCCTGTTACGAAGGACCGTGACTCTGGGAAATGTGCATGAAATAGCAGACAGCTTTGCAGAAATGGGTTTCCCTATCTGTGGAGGGGTGATAGATGGACACATATTCCAATGTTGGCAACAGACCATCTTGTGACAGAGTACATCAATAAGAAGGGGTACTTTTCCATGGTGTTGCAGGCACTTGTGGATCACCATGAGCATTTCATTGACATCAACTCAGGGTGGTCCAGGAAGGTGCGTGATGCATGCATCTTCAGGAACACTGGCCTGTACAGAAAGCTACAAGCAGGGACTTTCTTTTCACACCAGAGGATTACAGTGGGGGATGTTGAAATGCCCATAGTGATCCTGGGAGACCCAGCGTACCACTTACAGCCATGGCTCATGAAACCTTTCACGGGAAACCTGGATAGCAGTAAGGAGCAGTTCAACAACAGGCTGAGTAGGTGCAGGATGACAGTTGAATGTACCTTTGACAGATTAAAGGTGCGATGGCGATGCCTTTATGGTAGGTTAGACCTCAATGAGGATAATATTCCATGGTCATAGCTGCATGTTGTACTTTGCATAATTTTTGTGAAGTTAAGGTGAAAGATTTGCTCAGGGGTGGAGTGTTGAGGCAGACTACTTGGCTGCTGATTTTCAGCAGCCAGATACCAGGGCTATTAGAGGAGCCCAGAGGGGGGCAATTCGAATCAGGGAGGCATTGAGGCACCTCTTCGAAAATGAGAACCAATAATATATATCTCTGTGATTGGTGCTGCAATGTTACATTACACATAGTTTTCCTAGGAAGCAATGGTGGCATTTGGGGTCTTACATTCCAGTAAGCAAATGATTAAACTGCCTGTGTATGTATTGGTAATGCCTGCTATCTCAGTTTGTAGGAAACAAATAAAGATGAGTTACCATTCAAAAACTTTGCTTTTATTGCATAAGAAACAACACACACAAAGATGCTTGGTGTGAAAGGAGGAACCAGGGAAGGGCAGACTTTCAGAGCTGTGTTTAGGTCCAGCTGTCATTCTGA
The DNA here is from genome assembly GCF_965140285.1 of Lepidochelys kempii. Lineage (NCBI taxonomy): Eukaryota > Metazoa > Chordata > Testudines > Cheloniidae > Lepidochelys > Lepidochelys kempii. The sequence goes on from NC_136382.1 coordinate 67,236,312, forward strand.
AAGTTGTCTGAGGGGGTGGCATGAAGGGGAAACCGAGAAGTCCCAGAAAGTGGAAAGGACTGTGCAGGTGGAGTTTGTGGGGGCATGGAAAAAAATTCTGAATGTGCTTCAGGGAAGGGCGGGCATGCATATTCTCAGTCTGCAGCATTATTAAGGACTTCAGCATCTGCATTTGCTCCTCCATGACTTTAATCATCTGCTCAGTAGGGTCCTTAACAAACTTCTGATTCTCTTTTCTGTCCTGCCTTTCAGCTTCCCTCCACTCCTTGCGTTCCCTTTTCTCTACATTGGAGGAGTGCAATACCTCCCAGAACATGTCTTCTCTGCTCCATCTTGGGTGCTTTCTTATCTGACAGAGATGCTCAGCTGGTGTGTGTGGGGTGTTCCTGAAGGCCACATCTGCTGAAGCAGAAAGAATAATGCACAGAAGCATGATTGTAAGATTCACACACAGTATTGAAACATTTCAGTAAAATACATCTTTTGTAACAATCACTTTCTCACTGTCTCTTGGCAAGTGCACATCTCTGCGAACACCCAAAGCATGGGGAGGGTTGGCTGAGTATGGGGGCACCCTACATAGGAAAAAGAGCACTCTGCAAGGGTTGTGGTGCAGCCAACTAGGAAAACAATTCTAAAATTCTCCCACACTTTTCACTGTTGCAGATATTTCACTGCTGAGGGTAAGCAGGGAAAAAAGAGTACATCATGGGTGTGGCTTCCACCTTGGTTCCTATGCTGCTTGCTTTTGTACCACTTTGGTCCCTGCACAAGTGATTGCCAAATGGTGTGGGCAATTTTCCTACAGTGGGGGAAGGAACAAAGCTGCTCTGCCACAGAACCTTTGGCAGAGGATTATGAAGTACCTCCAGGAAACTTTCCTGAGATCTCTCTGGAGGATTCCCATGAGATCTCAGTGTGCATCAACACCCTGTTCCACCATACTGATTAGCTACACAGAGAAATGTCCAGCACACAGAAACACAGCCAGCCTCCCATATTTCTATACCCTGAACCCACCTCCACACTATACAAGCCACAGCCATTTACCAGGCATCTCCTCTCCTGCTTCTTGCTCGCCAGAGACCAACTGCTGAGACTGGCTAGACACCTCTGGGGTGGTGAACAGTTCCTGGCTGCCTGCCCCACCGGGCAACCCTGGCGGGTGCTCCACATCATTGTCTAACTCCACCTCTTCATCAGTGACTTTGTGCTCTGGGTTAGGTCCTCTTTCCACCGCCTCCAGGCCCGCTAAAGTATCCACAGGGCTCTTGGTGGTGGAGGCAGGGTTGCCACCGAGGATAGCGTCCAGGTCCTTATAGAACCGGCAGGTCTTAAGTGTAGCACCGAAAGGACGGTTTGCCTCCCTCGCCTTATGGTATGCATGCCTCAGCTCCTTTATCTTCGCTCTGCACTGCAGTGTATCCTGATCCTAGCCCTTTTCGCACAAGCCTCATGAAATCTGCCCATAAGTATCAAAATTCCTATGGTTCAGGTGCAGCTGGGACTCCCCATATATTGATCCAACAGCTCAGCAGTGGTCCAAGCGGGAGATCGTTTGCTGCAATAACCTGCCATGGTTGCCTGGAAAGATGCAATGAGACCGCTCCACACCAAGCAAACAGGAAATGGAATTTCAAAAATTCCCAGGACTTCTAAGTGGGAGGGGAGGATGGTTGTTTACCTGGCTACAGAGTAATGGAGTTCAAACTGCTGACCAAAGCGGTCATGATAGGCACTGTGGGACACCTCCTGGAGGCCAATTAAAGTGATCAAATCAAATGTGGTGTCTACACTGGCACTTTGTCAACAAAAATTTTGTACAAAAGGCCTTATGTCTCTCATTGGGGTGGTTTTGTCACAAAAACAGGGCATTTTTGCCACCAAAAGTCGCATCACAGTGTTTACGCACTCACTGTTTTGTTGATGAAAGCAGCCCTTGGTCCACAAAACTTTGTAGTATAGACAAGACCTAAGAGTCAGAGCAAAGCCAGCTTGATTTTATAACTAGAACTGTCATTTTGTACAAGTCATCAAAGTTACCTCAGTCTTCAGAAACTCAGAAGAGAAGCAATGAGCCAAGTTCTGTAGTGGCAGTAGTTAAATGTCAGGTATTGGGTTGGTCAGAAAACAGGTGTAAGAGACAAAATAATGTAACCGGCTGAATACCAAATCAGTTCAGGTCTGAAAAAGAAGCAACTTACCCCATTTAGCATTCTGCAGGAAATCATTTCATCCCGATATAAATGGGCATAACTCATTGAAGTCAACAGTAGTAGCGCACACTTGTATCAGGGCTGAATCTGGACACAATAGAGCTGAGTATGGTTTGACATTAGGTTAAGCAAAGGCCCACTTTATCTTCACAGTCCTGTTTACTTTTCCTGCTAAGCCCCTCCCCACAACCTAATATGCAATTTACACTCATTTTTCCCATCTACAATGCCCAGTGGCTCCCAGTTAGACTACTCTCACACATTCATTTTCTGACCCACTAATGCCTGGTGTATAACTCACACCACCATTTAGTGCCATTGTTCAATTAGGCCAAAAGACTTCTAAGGGAGATGCACCCCTACACATTACAGGCTGAATTTGGCCAAATTCAGCTCAAGATGCTCCCCTACGTTTGAGGCTAGATGCCACTTGGAGGGTCTCAAACTCTCAGTCCTAATTAAAAGAGGAAACTGAGTGAGGTCTAGAAAATATTTATATAGTTTCTTCCTCTCAAATTTATGTCAGGATAATTAGCATCTGTGCAACAAGATAATAGACAGATGCACCATGGCAAACTTCCACTTGTGGCTTCCAGTCTTCTTCAAATTCAACCTTACTGAGCTAAAAGTGTTAAGAGCCAAGATAAACAGAACTTTAAATTTGAAGGAAAATGGCCATCCCAGACTCTAGGAATTACTAAGGAAGCCATGCTTACGTGTGGTATGAGTGACACATTGGTGGTTTGTAGAAAGAACCCCCTCCTATAAAACTCAAATATTTCAAAAATCTAAGAATTTAACTGACAGAATTATCAAAAAATTTCAGCCCTTCAACATATGTAAATCAGAAGCTAAATATACTTTAGCACATTTGGCTTTGCCCGTTCTATCACATCCTGTAAATGGCTGTGTGCATTAGAATCTCTGAAGAAGAAAAATTGCAAATAAGACAGAAGTTGTAGAAGAAAAATTGACATTTTATGTATACATTTATTGGAATTATTGATGAAAATAAAGATCCGGAGATGGTTAAACATATGTAACTCCTTACAAACACTATTGTGACCAAAAATTTAGTGCATATACATACACAGATCAAAATCAAGTGATCTTTCTCCTCTTCTGAAGAAGCAGCTCCAAAAATAGTAACCAAAGAGTCTTTGGTCTGACCATCTGAAGCATTTAAAATATTTGTATTTGTTTACATTTCTTTTAAAAGTATACGTGAAAATGCCTTCTCTTGAAATTCCTGTTAAGTATGATTTTTCCAACAGCTACAAGTAATTCAAACCCTTGTGATTATCTCCATTAAAGTGCCTCATTTTTAAATGATCCTGTGGTGGGACCTCCCCTCCTAGTAGTTAGATCCATACTCTCACCCCTTGCCTTGAGATGAAGACCCTTCCTACAACCAGAAATCACTCCAACACCATTATTAGTAGCAATCAATCAACTTTACGAGGAACAGTTCTATTCATTCTTAAACAGCCAGCGCCAATGCCCTCCCAGCACCAGGCCCTCAGGCATGGACCAGGACACCTCCTTTCCTTTAGGATCTGACTGATTTTCACATGTGGTGCACATAGTCTCTTGGAACTCAGACTCCTTTCGTACAACTTTAGTTATTGTTTATCTAAACCCAGAGCCCCAAGGTCACAGAGTACCAGTCGATAACATGCTGTAGATGGTAACCTACCTGACAATCACAAGCTTCTTGGTCACATATAAGGAGTAAAGAGACTATAAAAGTGCTCCTCCACTATTTCCCCCGATCATATCCTTATCTCTTTGTCTCAGCACCATCTAAGGAAAGGAGGCATTTAGGAGCTAGCTATAGTTCTCATGGGAGGGCTGGCGGTCTTTCTGACAAAAGACAGGCTAGTTCCTCACTTGGAGCAATGGTCTCCTAGAAGGGAGACATCTACTTAAAGTCAAATTTCCCCTGAACACCATCACTAAACTGTTTGGAATAGCTACTTGGGAAGGACACAGGCCCATTGTTCTTTTGTTCCACTTGTGTCTCAACGGAAGGAGAAGTAAGGTATGAATTTGTGAGACAGAGAGAGCACAAATCTTCATCTCCTCCCTGCCCTCAAAACAGGGACCGAGCCAAAAATTAGTGAGCCCATGCTCATAATGAAACCTCAAAACCTAAGCAGGACAGCAAATAGGCAGTAAAGTGATCAGTTAGACTGGAAAGGACAAAGGAAAGGTCAATAAAGGAAAAAAAAAGTTCTTACCGATAATTTCCTCTCTGCTAGCAGCGTCTCCCACAATTCTGGACATCTGGGCTGCTCTCCTGTCTCTGAAGCTCAAAGAGGCAGGTCTGCATTTTGGCACCGCACTGTCTGGCCACACCTTCTCTGCTCCAGTTTGCTGTCAGATAAATTATTCCCAAACTGTAAAACTTGCATAAGATCATTATTCACAAATATTCCAGAGATAACAAAATCATAGAAGATTAGGGTTGGAAGAGACCTCAGGAGGTCATCTAGTCCAACTCCCTGCTCAAAGCAGGACCTACCCCAACTAAATCAGCCCAGCCAGGGCTTTGTCAAGCCGGGCCTTAAAAACCTCTAAGGATGAAGATTCCACCACCTCCCTAGGTAACCCATTGCAGTGCTTCACCACCCTCCTAGTGAAATAGTTTTTCCTAATATCCAACCTAGACCTCCCCCACTGCAACTTGAGACCATTACTCCTTGTTCTTTCATCTGCCACCATTAAGAACAGCCTACCACCTTCCTCTTTGGAACCCCCCTTCAGATAGTTGAAGGTTGCTATCAAACTATGTACTTTAGACCAAGCAAGACAATCATGTGGTAACGATTCCATTTAATATCTGATCCTTGACTCATGAGCCATCCAAGGTGGGTAGAATTGTGAGAGATGCTGCTATCTCAAAGGAAATTATCACTAAGAAATTTTCCATTCTGAAACCCAGTGTCTCCCACAATTCTGGATGTTTGGGAAGTAGCAAGCAGTGAACAGGGAGGGTCATGAAACAAAAAAAATTGGTAAGAAAGAAGTACCCCCCTTTTTGTGAGCTCACTCAAAAGTTTGTATTATTTCTAGGCTACTGTTTGCAGAACCTTCCTGCCAAAGGAGGCCACTACTTTAGATAGAAGGTTCACCTTGTAGTGCTTAATGAAGGTATTAGCTGTACACCAAGATGCCACTTTGCAAATTTCCAAAGTGGACACCACTTGCTCGTTCCACTCATGAAGCTGCTAAGGATCTCATGAAGTGCACCTTGATCCCTTCTGGGACAGGAGCCTCTAATGATGTGTACGCTTCGACAATTCCTAGTCTAATCCACCTAGCAATGGAAGACTTAGAAGCTCTGAGCCACTTGCATATCAGGTGGAAGGACAAAAATAGGGAGCCCAATCTTCTTGTGTATTCTGTATGCCTGAGATAGACTTTAAACGCTCTTCTGACATCTAAGGTATGCTGTGCCTTTTCAGTTGGATGTTATGGTTTTGGACAGAATGAAGGAAGCATACAATGAGAGAAGCATGGAAGGAGAAATTTACTGTAAGAAGAAAGCATTCTGGTATCTTGAGCATCACCTTGTCCTCATATAACATGCAGTAAGACTCCTGTATAGATAAGACTATTAGCTCTGACAGATGCAATGGCTACTAAGAAACAAGTCTTAATGGAAAAATAATTTGTTGACACTGATGTCAGAGGCTCAACGGGCTCTGTGTATGTCTTCTTAGGGAAAGTCTAGAATGGTTGGATTTCCAGGATTTCTGGGATTTGCATTGTGTTCTTGGCACCAGTTGTTGAATCTGTGCTAGAGAGAGGAGTATGCTTTTAGAGTCAATACTCTCCACAGTTTTTCCTTGGGGAATCTGTTGTTTCTTCACTGGTACCTATGCAATGACAATGAGTGAAAGGAATCCACCTGTCTGAAGGCCGGTCTATATTCTCTCTTACTGGGGAAGGGAGAGACTGTTTGGATATTGCTGCATTGTTAGCCACCAACTTAGCCAGCTTTTTTCCGAAACAAAAGGAGCCTGTAAACTTGTCCAACCATAGGACCTGCTTAGAGTATCTGCCTTCCAGGGTAAAAGCCAGCCATAGGTGACGCTTGGCTATTGAGCTGGAAGCCATGGCTCAGGCTGAGAACTTCATTGCCTCCCTCATCAGCTACAAACACTGTTACTAGGAAGTTTTTCTTTAAAGTGGAGACAAAGTCAGGGTGATCTCTGTCCTTGAGGGCTTTGAGATCTTCCAGACAGGAAAGAGATACTCCTGCAAAGCAAGTAGCTGTTAGGGATGCTCAGAGGGTGGCAGAAGAGACTTAAAACCCTTCTTGAGAGTGGCTTCCACAGGGTAAAACTCCCCTTCTGAGGAAATAGCCATATCTGATGTTACAGCAGTGTCAATATTTGGTGTCTCAGCAATAGAGCCCTTTGGTTCTTGAATGTTATCAAGCCTGAGGTGATTCTTGTTCACTCTGAGGTGTGCTCACTGGCACCTGCTCAGGGTTCAGAACCAGACAGCTCACCTTCCTCAATGGAAGAGGAGTCAAAGGACTCATATCTCCTGTGTTTTTGTGATTCCCCTACCCCCCTCTTTTTAGCCTTTTTAGATTTTTTCATCTTTTTAGAGCACTTTGGGAGTGTAGAAGCTTTGCTGAGGCTTTAGTGAGGCCTTTTGCAGCTTTCCCTCCTTACGGCCCAGAATCCTCTTGAGAAATCTGTCTCAGAATCCTTCCCACTGGGTCCCATTCCCTCTGTGAAGGTGGGTGGGGAACTCACCATCAGAGCCTTCTTGGTTGGCCTAGGAGGGAGGGGGGCTGATTAGAAGCCCTGCTTTTTGCCCCAGGGCACTCAGGACCCACTTTAAGACTGGCAGAAATCAGGGAGGGGAGTGTTGGCCCTGCAAACATCCCCTCTTTGTTGTGAGGGGGTCCCCTGGGACTTGCCTGCTGAGTCAAGTGGTCAGGGTCTTTTGGAGCCTCTCTCTTCTCTGCACTAGGGTTCCTGGTCCATTTTTCCCCCATTGGAATCTCAGCTGCCTTGATGGGTAGGGGACCCCACCTGCCTATCAGACTCATAGCTCTGGGACCTCACAGAGTTAGGGACAGAAGAAGGCTGGGTGCAAGCTGGGCACAACTTACCATCTGCCAAGCCTGGGAAGGCTGCGTAACACATAGAGAACAGCTTGGATTGGACCCAGTGCTTTCTTTGCTTTGCCATGCCTGTAAGGGCTCCAAGGCAGCATGGCCAGACAGCCCATCACCAAGCTGCTGATCTGCTTCCATGAGGTGCAGAGAGAGGAGATGAGCTACCAAGACAGCCAGAATTCCTTGAGACACTGGGCTGCAGAAAGCTATTTTTAATCTAGCCCAGTTATGGAGGGGCCAAGTCCTGAAGAAACCAGAGAAGAGGAGCCAGACAGGACTAGGCCTCCTCAGAGGGGTCCTTTGAGATAAGCTATGAGTTGGCTGGGGGGAAGGAGGAGGGAGGGGTAAAGGCATCACCAGTGTAATTTAAGTGGACTCACTTTGTTCCTGTGTGAATGGATGGGAGCCCTCGCAACATTAGTGACTTTCTGTTAATATTGCTGAAAAATGAAGGCAGAGGAGGTGTCTTTCAAGAAGAAAATTAATGATCATGTAATGTATATGGAATCGAACAAAAAAAGGAAAGCAAAGTTTTAACACAATAAAATATGAACACTTGCAATGCTTTCTGGACAGCACAGAAAACTGGGAAACAGAGCTAGAAGTTTGGATTGACAAAGAAAGTAAATAGTTTGTCAGAAAGAAGAACCTGCCCCATGTTAAATCTATTTATGGATATAACTGACCACATTTCATCTGAAGGCAAAAGAAAAAGTTGTGGCCAACTTCAAAAGGAAACTGAACAAAAGTATCTGTAATGATTAATGAATTAACATCACTGAGTAAATGAGCTATTCTGAATGTTTGCCCAGAGGCAGTGGTAGGAGAGTTTCCAGAACCATTGTCATTTTTCCTGGAACTCCTTTGCCTTTAAGGACTCCACAGCTGCAAGAATTGTGAGAGCACTTCAGCACTGTCAATTTCACAACTGATTTTCTGAAGAATTCCTCCTGAATTGGATTTTATTGGTTTCAGCTGGAGAATCTATTCCACCCAGCTAGGAAATGTCACATGGCTACTAAGCTACTGCTCAATATTTTTTGGATTGATACTATTGGAGATTAAAATTTGCTGTAAGAAAATCACTTGGGGCCAAATGTTGACCTCGTAGGCATGCACATAGCTTCCATAGAGCCAATGCAGAATTATTTAGCCTTTGAAGCTTCTTATAGAATGCAGTTTAAGGAGCCTAGAAATCTTGCATTAGAATAGGGAGTTCACAATAGTAGTGGTCCCCATTATCATTAACACAGTTTTAGTGCCATTCCAGCAGGAAACACAGAATAAATCTCTTCCATTTTATGTTGAAAACAAAAGCATTCAGCTTTGTTTATTATTTCTATAGTTCTAATATATTCTGTATCAACTGTTAGGAGTCAAAAATTCTGTCCTGTCAACAGGTTTCAGAGGAACAGCCGTGTTAGTCTGTATTCGCAAAAAGAAAAGGAGTACTTGTGGCACCTTAGAGACTAACCAATTTATTTGAGCATGAGCTTTCGTGAGCTACAGCTCACTTCATCAGATGTTTACCGTGGAAACTGCAGCAGACTTTATATACACACAGAAATCATGAAACAATACCTCCTCCCACCCCACTGTCCTGCTGGTAATAGCTTATCTAAAGTGATCAACAGGTGGGCCATTTCCAGCACAAATCCAGGTTTTCTCACCCTCCACCCCCCCCACACAAATTCACTCTCCTGCTGGTGCTAGCCCATCCAAAGTGACAACTCTTTACATAATCAAGTCGGGCTATTTCCTGCATAGATCAAGGTTTTCTCACATCCCCCCCACCCCCATACACACACAAACTCACTCTCCTGCTGGTAATAGCTCATCTAAACTGACCATTCTCCAGGTTTAAATCCAAGTTAAACCAGAACATCTGGGGGGGGGGGGGTAGGAAAAAACAAGAGGAAACAGGCTACCTTGCATAATGACTTAGCCACTCCCAGTCTCTATTTAAGCCTAAATTAATAGTATCCAATTTGCAAATGAATTCCAATTCAGCAGTTTCTCGCTGGAGTCTGGATTTGAAGTTTTTTTGTTTTAAGATAGCGACCTTCATGTCTGTGATTGCGTGACCAGAGAGATTGAAGTATTCTCCGACTGGTTTATGAATGTTATAATTCTTGACATCTGATTTGTGTCCATTTATTCTTTTACGTAGAGACTGTCCAGTTTGACCAATGTACATGGCAGAGGGGCATTGCTGGCACATGATGGCATAGATCACATTGGTGGATGTGCAGGTGAACGAGCCTCTGATAGTGTGGCTGATGTTATTAGGCCCTGTGATGGTGTCCCCTGAATAGATATGTGGGCACAATTGGCAACGGGCTTTGTTGCAAGGATAAGTTCCTGGGTTAGTGGTTCTGTTGTGTGGTATGTGGTTGTTGGTGAGTATTTGCTTCAGGTTGCGGGGCTGTCTGTAGGCAAGGACTGGCCTGTCTCCCAAGACTTGTGAGAGTGACTTATCCTTGCAACAAAGCCCGTTGCCAATTGTGCCCACATATCTATTCAGGGGACACCATCACAGGGCCTAATAACATCAGCCACACTATCAGAGGCTCGTTCACCTGCACATCCACCAATGTGATCTATGCCATCATGTGCCAGCAATGCCCCTCTGCCATGTACATTGGTCAAACTGGACAGTCTCTACGTAAAAGAATAAATGGACACAAATCAGATGTCAAGAATTATAACATTCATAAACCAGTCGGAGAACACTTCAATCTCTCTGGTCACGCAATCACAGACATGAAGGTCGCTATCTTAAAACAAAAAAACTTCAAATCCAGACTCCAGCGAGAAACTGCTGAATTGGAATTCATTTGCAAATTGGATACTATTAATTTAGGCTTAAATAGAGACTGGGAGTGGCTAAGTCATTATGCAAGGTAGCCTGTTTCCTCTTGTTTTTTCCTACCCCCCCCCCCCAGATGTTCTGGTTTAACTTGGATTTAAACCTGGAGAATGGTCAGTTTAGATGAGCTATTACCAGCAGGAGAGTGAGTTTGTGTGTGTATGGGGGTGGGGGGGATGTGAGAAAACCTTGATCTATGCAGGAAATAGCCCGACTTGATTATGTAAAGAGTTGTCACTTTGGATGGGCTAGCACCAGCAGGAGAGTGAATTTGTGTGGGGGGGTGGAGGGTGAGAAAACCTGGATTTGCGCTGGAAATGGCCCACCTGTTGATCACTTTAGATAAGCTATTACCAGCAGGACAGTGGGGTGGGAGGAGGTATTGTTTCATGATTTCTGTGTGTATATAAAGTCTGCTGCAGTTTCCACGGTAAACATCTGATGAAGTGAGCTGTAGCTCACGAAAGCTCATGCTCAAATAAATTGGTTAGTCTCTAAGGTGCCACAAGTACTCCTTTTCTTTTTGTCCTGTCAACAATGAGTTAACTACATATAACACTTCTTCATTCAAAACTAAGCAGGAGAAGATGTAGCTTCGATCCCCCATCTTGAACTTGGCCACCCTCTGACCATGTGTCTCTGTCACTCGCCACTCAGCATCAGCCCCTTTCATTGGCTGCAGCCACGTCAGGACAGAGGGGTCAGTATACACCGCAAAGCACCACCTAAATAGATAGGGCTGCAGCTTTTTAAGGGTCTGTCCGATGGCCAGGCATTTCTTCGTTATGGCCATGTAATTCTGCTCCTGGGGCAGCAGTTTCTTGCTTGGGCATCCAATGGGGTGTCTCCCCCACCCTTGCATCAACCTGCGTTAGCACCGTGCCCAGCCCTGCATCTGAGGTGTCAGTGAACACTGAAAAGGGCTTGGCACTGTCCGGGTTTACCAGATTTACCAGGCCCTTGATTAGAGCCTCCTTCAGTGCACACACAGAGAGCCCTCTGGCACTGCTCGGTCCAGACCACCTTGTCTGGCTTCTCCTTCTTACATAGCTCAGTGATGGGAGTAGCTAGGGGGCTAAAGTGGGGTACAAACCCCCAGTAGTACCCCACCATCACGATAAAGGCCTGGACCTGTTTCTTGGTCTGGAGAAAGGGCCAAGCTCTGATCCTCTTCACCAGCCCGTTGGACTGAGGCTGATATGCAGAGGTCCAAGTGGGCCAGACCCCACATTTCTCCCACAAGCCCAGGAGCAGGGCTGACATGACAGTGGACCCCTGGTCTGTAAGGACCTCACTGGGGACCCCTGCTCTGCTGAAGATGGTCAGCAGCATGTCTGCCAGTGTGTCTGCCTCGGTGAAGGTCAAAGCCACCACCTCTGGGTAGTGGGTGGTAAAATCCATCACCATCAGGATGTATTTCTTCCCTGCACGGGTCGCCTTGCTGAGGGGCCCCACTATGATGGGCAGGGGTCTCAAGGGAGCTTCACTCTTATCCTGGGCCTTCCCCACCCTCTGGCAGGGGTCGCAAGACCTGCAGTACGGCTGGGCTGTGTCACAGACTCCGGGCCATAAAAAGTTCTGCAGCAGCTGCTGCCTGGGGCATTGGATCCCCTGGTGTCCTGAGAGAGGGACATCGTGGGCCAGGTACAGTAGCCTGCAGTGATACTTCTGGGGCACCACCAGCTGGCTCCTGATCCCCCACAGTTCTGCTTCCCCTTGGGGAGTCCATTCCCAGTACAAGAGTCCCTTCTCCCACAGGAATCTGTCCCAGCACCCTTCCCCAAGGGGGTTTGCAGCACTGTGGCCAGCAAGTTCCCTCAGCTCCTCGGTCTGGGATTCAGCTGCTGGGGAAGGGAGTGGGACCTGTTTCCTCTCGTTGGCTGGGCCAGGGGTCACAGCCCCGCTGAGCCCTGTGTTTTACTGACTGGCTATGAGTCACGTCTGACTGCGAAGGAGTGGAACAGATATCCACTCCTGATCACTGAATTCTGCTGACCTCAAAATTACCCACATGCCTCTGTTGTGATGCTTTACAGAAGCAGCTCAATCCTGCCTCCAGATGCTAAGCTTCAGTAAAGACAGAAGCATTTGTGTTTCCTTCTTTCTCACGACAGAAGCTTCAAAGTGTTGAAGAAGCTACATGAAGGCCCTTGCTACAGGCAAGTGCTGAGAATGGAAATAGAAATTCATTCAATTTGACATCCCAAGATTTCCCTTGAGACAAGAACTCAGTGAGGAGTGCAACGTATGCATAAGGCCCTGCTGCAGGAATGTCAGTGCTAGTATCAAGGAAGGGGTAATGGTGTAGGTATTTTTGTTATACTTATTGCCACCTGGTGGCCAATGTAAGAATAGCTATTTACTGTTAGAAGCCCTAAGATTGTATAGAGCATGCTCCAGCTAGTTGTTGGGGGAGCGTATGGGAGTGAGAGGTTTTTTCAAGGAGGTTCCGAAGTTGTCTAAGTGTACCAGACTAAAAGATCTATTTCAGTTCAAATCTCTTTTGGGTCTCCATATATTACACTGGTGACAAAGAAACTGAAAATCACCCGCAGCAAGTTTTACACACTTTGTTAGAAAGTAACTTTTTATTGCAAAGAAAGTAAGTTTTTTATTGCCTGCAAATGTAAAGATGAAAAGTATGATGCAGAGCAGGAGGATGGGATTCAGCACTCAGAAAGAGACTCTTCACTGCAAATTCTATAGAGGATGACAACAAGAAACATGCCATTTTATTGAGCATTTGTGGAGCAAAAACATAATTTAATTAGAAGTTTAGTGGCACTGGAAAAGCCCAGAGCCAAATCCATTGAGGAGCTGGTAAAGCTGTCACACCATCATAATCCCATCAGAGATTGTTCAGTGTTGTAAATTTAATCGTTTCTCCTGCCAACCTGGAATGTCTGTGTCAAGTTTTTGTAGCAGAACTGCATCGTTTATCAGAGCATGGTGGGTTTGGAGATACATTAAATACTGTGATTTGGTATAGACTTGTCTGTGGTATCTATGATGAAACAATTCAGAGATGTTTGTTGACGGAGTCCACCTTAGATTTAAAAAAAACCTCTCCGAACAGCACAAGGCATGGAAGTAGCTGCACAGCATGCTTTGGATTTACAGAGAAGCACTATGTGGCACATAGATAGCTAAAAAGTCTTGGGCATCATGCGCAAATTGTCCAGCATTCCACACGAAGGAAATGAATCTTTAAATAAACAGAGGTATCTCCTTAAGAACCTGCTTTAAATGTGGGGAGAAACAGGACCATATCTCCTGCTCATACAGAGATATGGAGAGCTGGGTGTGCTGGAAACGAGGTCATCCTGCAAAAACATGCTGTTAAAAACAGACACATGGAAGGGAAAGTGTGGATCACAAGAAGGAGGCTCCTCATATTTCAGAAGAGGAAGAGGAGCCAGCAGCTGAGGTTTCTGAGTGAATCATAGAATCATAGATAAGGCTTTCACCTTATCAGCTTATGGCTACGAATTTCATTATAAACCTGGAAAACCATTGGGTAATGTGAATGCGCTAAGTAGCATTTACCAGATAGCCCCCACACAAGGTACCTCAGCCTACAGAAACCATCCTGCTTATTGAACTACTGTCCATTTCTCTAACCAACATAGCACAGATAAAAAGAGAGACAGAGAGAGACCCATTATTGTCTCACGTGCAGAGAATGGTTACAAATGGCTAGACAGAGAGGGTAAGTACAGAATTCCAATCTTGTTACTCCCAAAAGGAGTCTTTAAGTCTACAGGATGAATGTTTGGTGATCGTACCTCCAGTAAGTAGACCGGTGGTGCAAAAGCTATTACATAAAGTGCATCCTGGCCTTGTGTGCATGAAGGGGCTCACATGCAGTTATGCATGGTAGCCAGGAATGGATCAGGAAATCGAGGCTGTTGTGTAACATTGTGTGGTTTACTAATCTATCCATGATGCTGCACCAAAAGTTCTTTTGAACCCATGGGAATGCCCTCAGCAACCCTGAACGACGCTTCATGTATGTTGGGTTGGTCCACTTATGGGGGAAATGTTTTTAATAATAATTGATGCTCATTCAAAATGGACTGAGACACACATAATGCCCTCCTCTACAGCCAGGGCTAAAATTGATTAACTTTGACTTACCTTTTCTATTCTTGGATTGCCTGAGACAGTGGTGAGTGACAACAGTCCCAGTTCACTGGTGTTGTGTTTCAGGAAATTATGAAAAAAAGCCAGGATCAGACACATAAGAACTGCACTAGACCACCCTTCTTCAAATGGCCTAGTGGAGAAGTTTGTGCAAATCTTAAAAGAGAAAATGAAGAAGATGTTATATGCTAACATAGAAGCTAAACTGGCCGGGCTTCTTTTCCAGTATTGCATGACCCACACTAGCAAGTCACCTGCAGAACTCTTAATGAGAAGGAAACTAAGAACTCTCTACATCCTAATGAAGCTGCTAAGGTGAGGGAAAAGCAGGCAGTACAAAAGTTATATTACAATGTACTAGCATCACCAAGAACATTAGGTGTAGGTAATGAAGCATATGCTCTTAATTTTTGCAATGGCCCTCGCTGGTTATCAGGTTGCATCATAGCACAGAAGGTACCACTTTCTTGGGTGTTTGATTTACCATATGGAAAGCACAGTTGTAGACATCACAATCAGGTGTTAGAGTCATTATGTTAGACCTGAAGCAGGGGCCTCCCTATAGGATGGGGGAGCAGGCAGATACCAGACACAGTGTTGGTTTATAATACTTTAAGTACTCTTTATTGCTTACAAAATAAAACCTCATTCACTCCACATTCGTACCCCAAACGTACTACACCAGAGTCTGCAGATCAGAATGAAGTCCCGATGGCCAGTCAAGGTTCAGTCGGATCAGATCAGGTGTGGGGAGCTGGAAGAAAGACCACATCTATATCCAAACAGGGCTCTGGGTTGTTGAAAGACTCCAAACTGCAAATGTGTGAAGCCTCCATTTACAATCCACTTCATGGCATCATTAGTCTTTTGTCTCTGTTGTCTGGACCTTTCACCCACAACTCCAAGGAGACAGTTCCAGGCTGGCCGCCATGATCCAAGGCATGCCATTTCCTCCAGTTCTTATACATTTTTTATAGCAGTCCAGCTGGTGTTGTTTCCTTATCTGCTGATTCTTTATATATTTCCCAGGGACATAAAGTTGTTTTGTACAAATATTTCTTGACTGCTTGAAACCTTAAGTTCTCACTTCCGTTGCAACACGCAACGCACATACTCATGTCACGCACACTCCATCCACACTAGGCCACAGCAGGGACCTTTGACCATTCAGAGAACTTCCTACA
The DNA here is from genome assembly GCF_965140285.1 of Lepidochelys kempii. Classification (NCBI taxonomy): domain Eukaryota; kingdom Metazoa; phylum Chordata; order Testudines; family Cheloniidae; genus Lepidochelys; species Lepidochelys kempii. The sequence continues at coordinate 67,251,864 of NC_136382.1, forward strand.
GTTCTGACTGGACTTTCTCTGCCCTGTGTTGATTGACAGTTGGCTCCAAACCTTTCCCTCCCTCACAGTCTCTTCACCTCAGCTTCATTCCACCCCTGCACCTCTTACCCTCTTCTCCCCTTCCCTTCATTATCCCCCCTCCCTTTACTTTTCTGTCTAACCTCCACACACCCCCAAAAAGGAACTAATGTAACATTTGCTGCCATCACTTGGTTCACTCTGCTGGTGTGTTATATCCCTTCTTCCTCCCGCTCCTTGCGTCGGTCTTGCCTATTTAGACTGTAAGCTCTTCAGGGCAGGGACTATCTACTACTGTATGTTGGTACAATGTGCCTAGCACAATGGGGCCCTGTTCTTGGTTGGTCCTTAGGCACTACCATAACACACTTGATTACGAAATGTTAAACAGCATCAATAAGTAAATAGCATGGGCCAGAGCCTCAATAAATGTAAAATGATAAAATTCCTCTGATTTCAGTGAAGCCCTGCCAGTTTATGTTTACAGTTTGCTTAGGATCTGCCCTCTATTCCTATCCTATTTTTAAAAGCTTTACAAATATTTGAGTAATTTCTGATAGGAAGAGATGTCTTTTAAAAGAATAACGCTCCCCACAGCACTATAATCATAGGGAATGGAGAGTGTGAATTAAAGAACAGAATTAAGGGCCATCTGAATGACATATTCAAACTTGATTTTTCCCTGTCAAATCAGAAATGGAAGTATATGGCATATATATATGGAAAGGTAATTTTTTCCTCAATATGCAAGAAAGTCTCAAGTTTTATCGATAACCTCAAAGACACAAGTTATTAACAGTCTCCTTATAGGTAGTATACAAGCAAACAAATGTATGAATTTCCTAGAATGCTCTTAATTTACATTAACTCAACTGCTAATATTTTATCTGCTTGCACTTTAGGATGCCTTTCTTAGGATAGGTTTCAGAGTAACAGCCGTGTTAGTCTGTATTTGCAAAAAGAAAAGGAGTACTTGTGGCACCTTAGAGACTAACCAATTTATTTGAGCATAAGCTTTCGTGAGCTACAGCTCACTTCATCGGATGCATACTGTGGAAAGTGGAGAAGATCTAAGGTGCCACAAGTACTCCTTTTCTTAGGATAGATATACTATATATAATTGGAATCAATAGCATCCGTCAAAACTAGAGTGCTCTGACCCCCTGCATTCTAGACTTTCATCTCCTCACTGCTTGAGCCTGTTTTTCTGCTTAGTGTAGTAGTTCTTATCTATTTTTGTGAAGTAGCATCCATATTTAACTGTAAAAAAGGGGTTGCACATTTAGATGGGTATCAAAAATTCAAAGTTATCTTTGGAACAATGAAATTTTGGAAGGCATATTAAACCTCAGGATTTTAGACAATCTCTCACTAACTTTTAGAGAGCAGGAGAGACATAATTTGGGGGGTAGATTAACACTTATCTGCCTACTCTATGGCTCTGACACCTTCTTCTGAAGCATTTGGGACTGGTCACTGTCTGAGACAACATATTATATTATAGGTACCTCAGGTCTGATCTAGTATGGCAATTCCTATTCAACTAAAGATAAAGAAAAGTCTGAAGCACAGTTCCTGTAGCATGGTTACAATGTAGTTTGGTGCCATTACAGAAGCAAAATCAAACCCTGTTATTATAAAGTTGAGGCAAAAGCATGTTATATTGGGTGCCCCAATATTGGTTGTATATTGGTTGTAATGACAGTACAGATGGGATTGAAAGCACAAGTAAGGACACATTGCCTAGTCATAATATACTTCTACAGATGAAAAAAGGATGCATAAGAGATAGGCATTGTTATTATAATTCAAATATCTATTATCTATTTAAAATAATTACAAGCAAATACAGTATTTGTGGTAATAGCAAATACTAATGAAAATTAAATCATACTAAGTAACTCTCTCTAGTAAGAATAATCGACTTATTTGTTAAAATCTGTAAGTGAAATGTTAAGTCCCTCCACCCACACCCTACAAACATTTTTCACCCATGTGGAATATATTTTGGTCCTTCCTCCTTCCTGCTCACATCTTTATGTTGAGTGAAATTCTGTATTTTCAGTACACAGCATTTTGTAACATCATTTTAATATCTTTCCTAGTTATCACAGAAGTAAAATCGGCAAAATGTGCCGTTAGCCATTCTGCCAGTGGTACAACCCAATATCATGCACTGCAGCTCTCATCAGACCCAGAACTATTGCTTGACCCTGCTCTTGGACTTGAGCCACAATTCCACCCTCCTCCTTCCCTAAGTTAGCTAGCATATTTCCTTAGCCTGTACCCAATGTATTCGGTTCATCACTCCTTCTATGTTCTGACCCAAGTGCTATCCCCACTCCCCTTCTTGATATTCTATCAAATCCCTGGTGGTTTTTTCTCAGTACACACAGCAACTAGTCCTAGGCTCAGGTATGTTTCTATTTCAAATCTTATCACAGAGATGTTCCAGCATTTGCTGGCTGCCATTGACACTAGGGAAGCCAGAGCCTGCCAGATATTATCACAGCAGCAGACCCAGCAAAGAATGCCAGATTTGCTGAAAATCCATCATAGAGTCTGTGGGAAATCAGCCAAGCTAAGGGGTCAGAACAGGGAGTGGGTGAGGAGCACTTATCAGACAAGCTAAATATTTTCAAACGTTTGGATGTGGTGTGTAAGCTGAGATTCCGAAACAGTTTGACCTCTCCAGAAACAGGGTCTGATGCACTCCCACATCTGTTTGCAAATCTGCAGCTCCAGTATTTGCCCGGAGTTATGAAACCGATACTTATGTTAAACTGCTCAGTTTGATTGGATGCATTCTGTAGGGCCAGTGCCCTAGTAAATGGAGAATAAGTGAAATAAACTGAAACACTGCTTTACAGCTATTTTACTGGTCAAAGTGCAAAAGTAACCAGAGTTGCCATTTTTCTGTGTGAAGTGGAAAAAATGACCAGGTTAGGGAATTGGACTACCTGCCTACGATGTGACATTTCACACTGGCACAGGATGAATATCATTTAGGACGGTGACTGCCAAGTGTATGGACTTGTTCTTAAATCTCTCTGAATTATGCTAATTTTAAAAGAGGAAACCTGCTTCAGACTTACACTGTACTATGGAATTTCTAGTCAAAGTTTCCTCTCCTTTTGTCTTTCAAATACATTTTCAAGTTCTTCGTCATAGTTGAAGATCAAGTTCTAGTTTGCTGCAAGAAGTATTAGGGGTATTATAAAGTTACAAAGAAGTCTGAATAAAGCTACTGTTTTGCTAAAATAAATCTGGAGATTTTTTGTGAACTGCATAATATTTTTTAAAACTCACATTTTAATTTGCTTAGTGTGGACATTTGTCAAAGCTGAAAAATTTAGATCTGAATCCAGATTTTTAACTCTTTCTCTCTCAAATTTCAGTTGATAAGTAAGGAGATATTTTTCATATTTAGATCCAGATCCAGAGTCAAATTCTGACTACTACCATCAACCCTTTAAAAAAATTGAGTATGTTTAGTTCCAAGGCTTTAGATCAGGCTCATCTCTACTTTTATATTCTACAGTGCTTTATTTTATTTCTTAAAGTCCAGAGAAATAGAGAGCAGAAATGGGAGGTTTATTGATCAATCTGTAGTTACATGAAAAAAGCAGAGCAGGGAAAGCTACAAGTGCCCAGAAAATTCAGGGGCCATGCTCAGGAGCTGCTTGAAATGAAGCTAGACTCTTCAAGGCTGAGCAGTTTATGACTCACTCACTCTTAGCCCAGAAACTGATGGAGAGCTCAACAAGAGGAAGGGGAAGAAAACAATGTACAGAAGATGAGGCAGAAGCCACCCAGAAGAGTGAATAGAACACATGGAATCCTGAAAGCAGATGAAGCTGAGAAAATATTGCTACTTTTATGGCTGGCTCTAAACTACCAGTATCACTATAAATAAGACTGTAAATAAGAAAAGAAGCTCTTGTAAAATTTGTGGTACATAGCAATGTACTTAATAGCCTTAGAGGAAACAATTAGAGGGAAGCTTTTGCCACCACTAGAGGATAAGTGTAGGAATGTTATCAGGAGGGCCAAATCGCAGAGCCACTGGCCATTATCTTTGAAAACTCGTGGCGAACCGGGGAAGTCCCGGATGACTGGAAAAAGGCTAATGTAGTGCCAATCTTTAAAAAAGGGAAGAAGGAAGATCCTGGGAACTACAGGCCAGTCAGCCTCACCTCAGTCCCTGGAAAAATCATGGAGCAGGTCCTCAAAGAATCAATCCTGAAGCACTTGCATGAGAGGAAAGTGATCAGGAACAGCCAGCATGGATTCACCAAGGGAAGGTCATGCCTGACTAATCTAATCGCCTTTTATGATGAGATTACTGGTTCTGTGGATGAAGGGAAAGCAGTGGATGTATTGTTTCTTGACTTTAGCAAAGCTTTTGACACGGTCTCCCATAGTATTCTTGTCACCAAGTTAAGGAAGTATGGGCTGGATGAATGCACTATAAGGTGGGTAGAAAGCTGGCTAGATTGTCGGGCTCAACGGGTAGTGATCAATGGCTCCATGTCTAGTTGGCAGCCGGTATCAAGTGGAGTGCCCCAAGTGTCGGTCCTGGGGCCGGTTTTATTCAATATCTTCATAAATGATCTGGAGGATGGTGTGGATTGCACTCTCAGCAAATTTGCGGATGATACTAAACTGGGAGGAGTGGTAGATATGCTGGAGGGGAGGGATAGGATACAGAAGGACCTAGACCAATTGGAAGATTGGGCCAAAAGGAATCTGATGAGGTTCAGTAAGGATAAGTGCAGGGTCCTGCACTTAGGACGGAAGAACCCAATGCACAGCTACAGACTAGGGACCGAATGGCTAGGCAGCAGTTCTGCGGAAAAGGACCTAGGGGTGACAGTGGACGAGAAGCTGGATATGAGTCAGCAGTGTGCCCTTGTTGCCAAGAAGGCCAATGGCATTTTGGGATGTATAAGTAGGGGCATAGCGAGCAGATCGAGGGACGTGATCGTTCCCCTCTATTCGACATTGGTGAGGCCTCATCTGGAGTACTGTGTCCAGTTTTGGGCCCCACACTTCAAGAAGGATGTGGATAAATTGGAGAGAGTCCAGCGAAGGGCAACAAAAATTATTAGGGGACTGGAACACATGAGTTATGAGGAGAGGCTGAGGGAGCTGGGATTGTTTAGCCTGCAGAAGAGAAGAATGAGGGGGGATTTGATAGCTGCTTTCAACTACCTGAAAGGGGGTTCCAAAGAGGATGGCTCTAGACTGTTCTCAGTGGTAGCAGATGACAGAACGAGGAGTAATGGTCTCAAGTTGCAGTGGGGGAGGTTTAGATTGGATATTAGGAAAAACTTTTTCACTAAGAGGGTGGTGAAACACTGGAATGAGTTACCTAGGGAGGTGGTAGAATCTCCTTCCTTAGAGGTTTTTAAGGTCAGGCTTGACAAAGCCCTGGCTGGGATGATTTAACTGGGAATTGGTCCTGCTTTGAGCAGGGGGTTGGACTAGATGACCTTCTGGGGTCCCTTCCAACCCTGATATTCTATGATTCTATGATTCTATGATACAAACCTATGAAACAAGCTAATTCTGTGAAAATTTGTCTAAGTCAGGGGTTCTAAAACTTCATTGCACCGCGACCCCCTTCTGACAACAAAAATTACTACATGACCCCAGGAGGAGAAACTGAAGCCTGAACCCCGCTGCCCTGGGTGAAGGGTCCAAAGCCAAAGCTCGAGCCCCATGGCACCAGTGAGGGGGGCCCCAAAGCCAAAGGGCCTAACCTGAGCCTCACCACCTCGGGCTGAATCCCTCAGGATTTGGCCCCAGGTAGAAGGGCTTGAGCTTCAGCCCCAGAACCCAGCAAGTCTAAACTAGCCTTGGCAACCCCATTAAAATGGGGTCCTGACCCACAGTTTAAGAACCGCTGGTCTAAGTTAATGTGGAAAAGAATAGTGGCACAGCTGAATGCAATGAGGATCTATAAATCACTTATCAGATTCAAATAGACCCACTGGAAAGGGATGCTGCCCTGTAAGTGGAATTCACTGACAAAAAGCTTCACTAACACAGAGTTAAGATTGCATGGTGGCTCCTCAGAACTTTTGTTGAATTCAGCAAAACTGAAGCCTTTGAAAATCAGGAAATGCAGAGCTCAGGTTCATGCCAACACAACCTTAATCCTATCCCCTCGGAGCTGGAAATAGCCACTAGGAATTATCTGGATGCTCTTCAACAGCAAGCACTAAGTTAGGTGTAGCTGTATTGTATTACAGCATCTCAGCAAAGCTGTGATTGTGTTATGAGGAGATCAGTTTGTGGGGGAAGCTGCCCTTCTGTAGGGGAGATCTAAATCCATTTCCTGTCCTCCCTCAAAGGATCAAAGGGAAAAGGTGCATGTGTAACTTCAGGGATCCAGTATGCATCATTTCAGTGCGGAGTTCTGTAGGTTGCTTTAATGGCAGAGTACAGGTGTCTCCTTGCCATAGGGATTCTCACCAGTGAGGTGGGAGATGAGAGTAGTCTGTTGATTTAAATGATGGGCACGTAGAAGTACAGTGTTAGATGGCATCCTCTGCGTAAGTGGGGAAGAGCTTGTAAAATCTAGCAAGTGGGGTGTTCTTTCTATGGAGCAGGGTATATCTAACTTGGAGTTGGGAGTCTGGTTCGAGGAGATACACCTGCACCACTTCGATCAAGCTAGCATGGTAAAAATACAGTGTGGCCATGGAGGCGCAAGTGGTGGGAAGGGCTAGCCACCCCAAGGACTCACACATACTCAGGGCAACTAGCCTCTCCCATCACTCATGCTCCTGAAATTATACTCTCTTTTTAACGTGGCAGCTTGATCAAAGCTAGCTCAGGTATGTTTCCTCGACCTGAGAGTCAGACCTCCAGCTCTAAGTGGAGACATGGTCCTGTTCAGTACGGCTCACCTAAACACAAAGCAAAATTTCTTCCCAAATGCAAGTAATATATAGTAAGCGCTTGCGCCATTCTCTTTGAAGACAAGCTATTAACAGCATGCCAGATTCAAGAATTTTCACCAATTTTCAGAAAACATGTAGAAAACTGAACTCTAGCCAGGGCTTTAGCTCAAAGCAAGGCTGAAGTGCAGGAGGAGGAGTGCAATAGTAGTAATACATAATTTACTCCAATACTGCAGTTACACTTGCTTTCCTCTCTATCCAGATATTTTCCTGCCCTTCATAAAGAAATGTCAAGGGTGACCCTAAACTAGTGTTGAGTGGAATTTGACATTATGAAAGTTTAGTAGATAGATGGAGAATTCACAAATATCCCTCAGAGAACCTGGATACTTCCAAAGTTAGAATTACCAATCAAGCAGAAGAGTAGATGGCTATTTCTGCAACCTGTGCTGTTAGTGCCAGTTGTGACATCATTCCCAGACGTACCAAAGTTATCAATATTTAAATATTCACTCTCCAAAGCTAAGCACTCAGGGTCCCAATGCGTGCACTTTGGACTTATGCACTTAGGTGCCCCAGAAACCTGAAACAAAGTGAGTCACAGGGTTCGGGTCAGCTTGAAAAAAGGCAAAAAGAAGAATGTCTCTCTGTAGGTTCCCTGAACACCCATAGATGTGTGGGGGCTGCATGTAAAGAAAGTATAACAAAGAGGAGGCAGAACCCTGGCAGCTTCACCTCCAGCAGTCCCATGAGAAACACTGCAGCCTCTGCTTCTTCCCCTAGCACAGGGGTGGCTAATCTGAGCCTGAGAAGGAGCCAGAATTTACCAATGTACATTGCCAAAGAGCCACAGTAATACATCAGCAGCCCCCAATCAGCTCCCCCACCCAGCTTTCAGCGCCTCCCACCCACCTGCAGCCCCGTCGATCACCACCTCTCCCTCCGTCCCCGCAGCTCCTGATCAGCTGTTTTGTGGCGTGCAGGAGGCTCTGCGGGGGGAGGAGCGAGGGCATGGCAGGTTCAGGGGAGGGGACAGAAAGGGGTGGAGTGGGAGCAGGGCCTGTGGCAGAGCCAGGGGTTGAGCAGTGGGCACCCCCCCAGCACATTGGAAAGCTGGTGCCTATAGCTCCAGCCCCGGAGTCAGTGCCTATACAATGAGCCGCATATTAACTTCTGAAGAGCCGCATGTGGCTCCGGAGCCACAGGTTGGCCACCCCGCCCTAGCGCTTACTCCTCTGGTGCTTCCTTCCTATCCTCTCCTACTGTGCCTGATCAATAACAGGACCCTGCTCTTTCCTCCATCAATCCATTGCCACTTCCCTTCTCCACTCATCCTAAGTAAGAGCCCAGTCCCATTCCCCTTTTAACTTCCACTACTGTCTCCCTTTCCCCTTCTTCTCATCTTCTCCACAATAACCAGTGTCCCTCTGCCCATCCCTCAATAACAGGTCTCATTCTGTTCCTGCCCACTCTTGCCTGCCTCATCTGCTCACAGTTCCCTGCCACTCCCCCTCTCCTTAGTCTCCCACCTGGCCATTGCCCTACTTCCACACCCACCCTCTTACTTCTTCACAACAAGGTAGGCCACCATTACTGCCCCCATGTGACAGCCCCTATTTCACCTTGCTCCCATCTCAAGAAAGCTTCAGTTCTATATGTGGGGCCTCCCTACTCTCTCTCAATCCTCCTCCACCAGTCCCTCATGCAAGCCATGCCCCCCACAGCCCTTTCCATTCCCTACCCTTCTCCACATGTCCCAATGAGAGTCTGAGCTGCCCACACACACATTTGCTGTTGCCTCCCTCCCACCTCAGCGACCTTTTCCCCCATCCCCTTGTGAGAGCCCTGCTCTCTCACCTATTGTCTCTTAACTACTCCCTTCCTGTCCCATCCTTCATTAGAGACTCTGCACCACTTCCCTCTCACCTGCAATTCCATTCCCTCCTTCCCACTCCATCCTATTTTCCTTTTTGTAGAGAGCGTGTCTTGATGTCTCATTTCTAGTACCACATATAAGCAGTACCATTCCCAACCTGCTCTGAACAGGATCTATAATATACTGTACATAGTCCCAATTTACCCCCCTTCTGGTGGCTTTACTGATAACCCAAATAACATAAACAGCTATCAAGCTTGGCTTTTTAAAAAAAAAAAAAAAGTTTCCTCTGTCCTAGACCCCAGCTCCTGTTATATAAATGGTTAATTGCACCTTTCTTATATCCAGGATGGAATTAATATGCTGCAGCTGCTACAGTGAATCAGCAGAGCCCGTCAACAACTTTATACAGGGTCTAACACTTGCTAACAAGATGGGTCAACAGAAGAGCCCTGCCACCATGTTAACAATGTGTTCAGTCCAATTAACATGGTCATTTATAGTTTTCTTTCAAATATATCCCTTTAGTAAACAAGAAAATAATTCTCAGAAAAAGAGGTTAAGTTATTTCTAGTACTTGTGGCACCTTAGAGACTAACCAATTTATTTGAGCATAAGCTTTCTTGAGCTACAGCTCACTTCATCGGATGCACGAAAGCTTATGCTCAAATAAATTGGTTAGTCTCTAAGGTGCCACAAGTACTCCTTTTCTTTTTGCGAATACAGACTAACACGGCTGTTACTCTGAAACCTGTCATTATTTCTAGTATATTTCTTTTGAATATACAGCATGTCTGCTTTAGTTCTGGGAGCCTTGTGTGTGTGTGTGTGTTAAAGACCATGAAAACCACTATTAAATGTATATCCAAATACAAACACCAGAACCCGTGCATAGTAGAATGCCTTTAACTGAAGGGCAAATCCTGCCTCTTTTTACATTTGAGAAGGCTGCAATGAGTTCCATATTGGTTAGTTTTGCCAGAAAGCCACATAAAACTCTTCTGAATAGATAGGCACATTCTAATCGAGCTGCAAATAATTGGCTGAGTTAGGGTCTGGCCTATCCTCAAAGCCTAATATGCAATTGAATACCTTCCTCCTAGAAGCTCACAGCCCTGATCCTGCAAGCCACTGGTGCTCACAAGTAGACCTCTGCACTGAAGACAATGGGGCCCTTTGTAGGCACAGGAGTTCACCTGCATGAAACAACTTGCAGGTAGTGCTTAAAGTGCAGGGAAGTGGAGTTGCAAGGGGTTGTAGACCCTGCAAAAAACAAAATAAAAAATTGAGCAAGGTCACTGAGGGGTGCACTTAAGAACTGTTTTATCAAAGCTTCTGCTCCCAGATTATGATTCCCCCTCCCCACCAGTACACACACTTTTTTCAGGCTGCTTTAAACTCTGCTTGCAGGATCAGGGTCCCAGATAGTAACAGCCATGAAAATATGGCTACATCAGAACTAATATGCTTACATAAAAAATATTTATCTTGTTTATTATCTGAAAGGGGTGTGACATATATTATTATATTAGCAAAAGGCAGTGATTGAAGCAAACCACAAGATTTGCAGTATTTAGTGTAGCAAATTCAAATGCAAAGAAAATCAAAGTGTAAGAGAACATTTTGGGATTATTTGAAGTCAATTAAGCATGAAATGGTATTGACAGTTTATTTTGATTTGGTGTAACTGTAAACCACAAAAGGATCTGGCATGTCTTTGACAACTAGACTGTGAGCTTGAATTTAAATATGGTGATTGCTGGATTTTGTGCATTCATCCAAAGAATTTATGTAAACAGTTCATATCCTGATTTGCCTTGTGGAGTGAAAATAGCTCAGCAAGCACCATTGCAATACACAGGCTAGCAGCATACAGGCCCGGGCAGCTTTGGGATGCCAGCAGTAGCGGTGCTCTCTCTCTGTCTTTGTTACCCTCTGGAGTAAGATACCAGCTAAACACAGTACCAGTATTCAAGGTCAGTCCCCTATGCGTCTAGATTTATGCAACCAAGCAATTTCCTCCTCATTTCCCCAATCCCCACCAGTTATTCTCACTATGTCTGGTGCTATGTAGGGTTGCCAGCCCTCCCAGTTTCGCTGGGAGTCTCCCAGAATCAGGTTACTGAAGCCAAACCGGGAGATTTTAGGTCGCAAAAAGTTTGGCGGTGCAGCAGGGCTACGGCAGGCTCCCTGACTGCCCTGGCTCCACATCACTCCCGGAAGCAGCTGACACGTCTCTGCAGCCCCTGCGGGGGGGGGGGGGGGGGCGGGGAATCTCAGGGGGTCTCTGCACACTGCTCCCACCACGAACGCAGACTCTGCAGCTCCCATTGGCTGGGAACTGCGGCCAGTGGGAGCTCCGGGGGTGGTGCCTGCAGACAGAGGCAGCACACATAGCACCCTGGCCTCCCCAGAGGGGCCACAGGGATGTGCTGGCCATTTCTGGGAGCAGCACGGGACCAGTGCAGGCTGGGAGCCTGCCTTAGCCCTGCTGCTTCCCGAACACGAGCTGCCCAAGGTAAGCGCTGCCTGGCTGGAGCCCGCACCCCTTGCCCCCTCCTGCACCCCAACCCCCTGCCCCAGCCCTGAGCCCCCTCCTGGAGCCAGCACCCTAAACCCCTTTCTGCACCCCAACTCCCTCCCCCAGCCCTGAGCCCCCTCCCCGAGCCAGCACCCCAAACTCCTCCTGCAGCCCAACCCCCTCCCCCAGCCCTGAGCCCCCTCACAGAGCTTACACCCCAAACTCCCTCCTGCACCCCAACTCGCTACCCCAGGCTCCCTACCCTGGAGCCCCCTCCCACACTCCAAACCCCTTGTCCCCAGCCCAGAGCCCATACTCCCTCCCACACCCCAACCCCCTGCCGCAGCCCAGTGAAAGTGAGTGAGGGCGGGGGAGAGTGAGTGACGGAGGAAGGGGGGGATGGAGTGAGCAGGGCGGGGCTGTGGGGAAGGAGCAGGGCAGTGGGTGGGGCAAGGGTGTTCTGGTTTGTGTGGTTAGACAGTTGGCAACCCTAGAGCTGTGATTGGAGCCATGCACAAGCAATCCAAGCAGAAGTGAGAGTGTAGTGCCTAAAACTTTAGGGGAGGAAGTTTGGCATCTGAAGTTTCACTTTCCATAGTGAATACACTGACATAGAACCTCTGTATGTTTTATCTGCAGCTGCTGCCATTGTGGCCTTCACAGTTCCCTCCCTCCTCACCCACAGAATGCCTGAACCAAATAAGGAGGAGAAAGAAGAGGACTTGGGCTGACATGTTCAATGAGATCCTGCAAGCCAGTGCTGCATCAGACCATGAGCACAGAGCTGGGAAGATGCTGACAGCCTGGAGAAGGAAAGAGCGGAGAGGAGAAAGGTCCAGGAGTCCTAGCAGGAAAAGGAGAGGGAGATGCACTGGGACATAATGGGGCTTCTCAGGCAGCTAACAGAGATGCTGGTGGACTTGCAGGTTCAAAAACCCCAGGTTCAAAAACCCCAGTTCGCTTCCCTCTGCAGTCCACTGAGAACTCAATATCGGGAACTCCTTATACCCCTTGCAACACATGGCATCAGGGCTCACTGCACTAACCTTACCACTCCACCCTGGGGGACATTAAAGACAATTACAGCTTCACAAACACTGACCTGTGAAAGCCACGGTTGGTGTATGGGTAGCTGAAATGGACATGAATGTTCTTTCCCCTTCCTAAGCTTTGTTCTATTAATTTATTAAATTTTTAATGTTTTTGTTTTCAAATTGCATGAGCTTTTTTGCACTGATTTTGTTACACAATACAATTTTATTTGGAACGTAATTTCTTTTTATTAGTTCAAAACATATGCTGCCGAGTGCTCAGCTGTTCTGAAAGCAACCAAATACCTATTCCTGCACAGTGTCACACAACTCATAGGATCAGTCACAAACTAAATAATAGATGTATGGCAATGTTATATTCCTACATGTACAGCAATCACAACACAATTCCTACCAGGCCAGAAAATAGCAGAAGCCAGAAACCACACATTACTCCATTACAACATTACACATTACATGCAACACCACACATTACTCTGGCTAACTGTTAAAATGGTCTTTCAAAGCCTCCCTGACCTGTATAGCTCTGCACTGAGCTCTTCTAATAGTCATTGTATCTGGCTGTTCAAACTCAGCAGACAGCTGCTCCACCTTTGCCCTCCACCCCAGCGGAAACTTTCCTCCCTTTGCTTCACAGATATTATGCTGGACACAGCAGACATTTATAACCATTGGGATATTTTTCTGACTGAGGTCCAATCTTGTGAGTAAACAATGCCAGCAACCCTTCAAATGACAAAGCACATTCAACTGTCATTCCACACCTGCTGAACCGGTAGTTGAATCATTCCTTGGTGCTTTTGAGGTGGCTGTACGGCTTCATGAGCCAGGGGACCAAGGGGTAGGCTGGGTGCCCCAGGATCACTACTGGCATTTCAGCATTCCCAATGGTAATCCACCAATCGGGAAAGAAAGTCCCTGACTGTAGTTTTCTGAACAGTCCTGTGTTCTTAAAGATGTAAGCATCATGCACCTTTCCTGACCAGCCCACACCGATATCGGTGAAGTGTCCACAGTGATTCATCAATGCTTGCATAACCATAGAAAATTAGCTCATTCTGTTGACCTACTCAGTGGCAAAGTGGTCTGGTGAAATGCCATTTATTGATCCACTGCAATTCAGGAACCCCATAGCTGCAGAGCCATCCACTATGTCCTGCATATTGTTAAAAGTCACAGTACTCCATAGCAGGAGATGATTATTGGTCCTGCACAGTTGCATGACAACAGCCTCCACAGTGGATTTCCTTGCTCCAAATTGATTCCTGACTGACTGGTAGCAATCTGGTGTTACAAGTTTCCACAGTGTGATTGCCACCCACTTCTCCACTGTCAGTGAAGCTCTCATTTTTGTGTTCCTGCACTGAAGGATTGGGGTAAACTCAGTCCACAGATCCAGGAATAAGAACATAAGAATGGCCATACTGGGTCAGACCAAAGGTCCATCTAGCCCAGTATCCTGTCTTCCAACAGTTGCCAATGCCAGGTGCTCCAGAACAGAACAGGCAACCATCAAGTGATCCACCCCTCTCGCCCATTCCCAGCTTCTGGCAAACAGAGGCTAGGGACACCTTCCCTGCCTGTCATGGCTAAAAGCCATTGATGGACCTATCCTCCGTGAACTTATCTAGTTCTTTTTTTCCACCCTGTTTTGATGGAGTTCAACTCACTGCTATGACACCTCTTGTTAACTGTCCTGGGAATTAGCTTAGGCTGCCAGTGTGCCCTCATCTGGTGACACCTTGCCACTGTCATATCTGCTCCAGGAAGTGTGTTGTCCCAAAAAACACAGCGTTGTCTTCAGGACACAGCTCTCTGGCTGTGTCACATTCTCCCACCTTCCAGGGGAACCGTAGTCCACTGTACAGCCACTTGGTCAGTGGGAAGTGGGGGCAGACGGGGGACCAGGGCCTGCCCACTATTCCGGGTCCTATCCAGGGACCCTGTAGATGTCAGCTACATGCTGCAGTATAGTTCCCTGGGCCACTTCCCTGCAGCCCCAGCACCTTCTTCGCCCTTGTCTCAGGGCCTCAGCATACCAGCAGTCAGCCGGGAACTCGCTCTCATTCCACTGATCCTGTCTAGTACTGCTCTGTCCAAGGTGCTAGCTGTCTTCTGCCTGCAAGGCAGCCAATCCTGCTCCCTCCTCAAGCTCCAGGGAGTGACTGACCTGCTGTGCCCTGCGGCTCTTCTTATATGGGCCTGCTTGGCCCTGATTGGCTGCTCCTCACAGACCCTTTCCAATGGCTGTCTCCTGCACAGCCTCCCTAGGGTCCTCTTCAATTGGCTGCCTGTTGCACAACCTCCCTAGGCTTGCTTTAACCCCTTTCAGGCTAGTGTGGGGCAGGCACCCCATCATACCTGTTATAGTTTTGGCCTTCATAACATCCTCTGGCAAAAAGTTCCACAGGTTGACTGTGTATTGTGTGAAGAAATACTTCCTTTTGTATATTTTAAACCTTCTGCCTATTAATTTAATTTCTGGACCCCTAGTTCTTGTGTTCTGAGGAGTAAATAACACTTCCTTATTTACTTTCTTCACACCAGTCATGATTTTATAGATCTCTATCATATTTCCCCTTAGTCGTCTCTTTTCCAAGCTGAAAAGTCCCAATCTTATTAATCTCTCCTCATATGGAAGCTGTTCCATACCCCTAATCATTTTTATTGCCCTTTTCTGAATCTTTTCCAATTCCAATACATCTTTTTTGAGATGGGGTGAGAACATCTGCAAGCAGTATTCAAGATGTGGGTGTACCATGGATTTATATAGGGGAAATATGGTATTTTCTGTCTTATTATCTATACCTTTCTTAATGATTCCCAACATGCTGTTTGCTTTTTTGACTGCTGCTGCACATTTAATGGATGTTTTCAGAGAACTATCCACAATGACTCCAAGATCTCTTTCTTGAATGGGAACAGCTAATTTAGATCCCATCATTTTACATGTATAGGTAGGATTATGTTTTCCAGTGTGCATTACTTTGCATTTGTCAACATTGAATTTCATCTGCCATTTTGTTGCCCAGTCACCCCGTTTTCTGAGATCTCTTTGTAACTCTTCAGTCAGCTTTGGACTTAAGTACCTTGAGTAGTTTTGTATCATCTGCAAATTTTGCCACTTCACTGTTTACCCCTTTTTCCAGATCATTTATGAATATGTTGAATAGGACTGGTCCCAGGACAGAGCCGTGGGGGGCATCTCTATTTACCTCTCTCCATTCTGAAAACTGACCATTTATTCCTATGCTTTGTTTCCTATCTTTTAAGCACTTATCGATCCATGAGAGGACCTTCCCTCTTATCCCATGACAGCTTACTTTACTTAAGAGCCTTTGGTGAGGGACCTTGTCAAGGGCTTTTTGAAAATCTAAGTACACTATATCCACAGGATCCCCCTTGTCTGCATGTTTGTTGACCCCCTCAAAGAATTCTAGTAGATTGGTGAGGCACGATTTCCCTTTACAAAAACCATGTTGACTCTTCCCCAACAAATCATGTTCATCTTTGTGTCTCACAATTGGAATGTGGTCTTTCACATCTGAAAGTTCTGCAGCCACTGCTTATCATCCCAAACCCGCATTTTGATGAGATCCCACCAGTCAGTGCTTGTTTCTTGGGCCCAAAACAGCTCCACCATCTCCAATTGCTCCGTGAAAGCCACCAACAATCTTGGATTGGTTCTTGCTATGTCCCACAGCAAGCTGGCCTCCTTGGAATCCTCAAGTTCCCCTCTCATTTGGTTCTTCTTGTCTCTCTGGAAATACTCCAGAATCGTGCGGCCTGTGTTTGCAAACTTCATGATAATAGTGCAGAGCTGTGCAGGATCCATGCTTTTGTCGGAGATGGTGGTCTGCGAGCTTTTGAAAAAAAGGTGTGAAAATTATGGGATACAGATACCATGGTATGGAGACAGTTGCGAACTGGGATGACCCCATGCTCCCAGTCACCCCTGCACAACTTGTTTTGGCCCCATTATGCATTTCCAAAACTTCCCAAATGTCAGTGTGATGGATGGTGGTGAATTGCACAGTGGGA
Organism: Lepidochelys kempii; assembly: GCF_965140285.1. Taxonomy (NCBI): domain Eukaryota; kingdom Metazoa; phylum Chordata; order Testudines; family Cheloniidae; genus Lepidochelys; species Lepidochelys kempii. The sequence goes on from NC_136382.1 coordinate 67,268,283, forward strand.
TGCCTACCCATGATGCACTGCACTCTGCATCGATACAAGCACTCCTGATATGTACACCGCTGACACAAAGAGCCAAGTATGCTCATGCACAAGTGATGAAAGGACTGTGGTGGATATATGCCAACGTAACTTGAGTTGACATAAGTTTGTGGTGTAGACACGGTCTACACTGTGGCACAGTGAGGACAAGGGGGTGTAAATTGCAGAGTACACCAAAAAGTAGTGCTCTAACTGGCCCATGTGGACCCTGCTGGAGCAAATTAAAATACTTTGTGTTAATATAGTTCTTGTTTGAAGGCGGACTATGTTAATGCTAACTAGGTACCTTTTTGTTCATGTCAGCAGTGTTCACATGGGACAGTTAGTGTGCAACATTTTGGTGTGCTCTGCAATTCACACCCCCATAGCCTGTGGCACCACAGTATAGACAGGCCCTAAGAATGTCACATTTTCCCCATGCATTTATTTCACTTAATTTTTAGTTTACATTGTGCAGCATAAAAACTCCACAAAAATTAAGACCACCTCAGGGCCTCAGCCCCTCAGATGAACAAGCTTCCAAAGAATGAATCTCAGGTCCCACTCTGATACCTTCAAGCCCAAGCAGCCAGCAGGTCAGTGCCATTTCCTTATGTTTGTAGCCTTCTTTAGGTTATCTGTCCTCCCATTCTTATTTATTTTCCATTTCAGCTACTGGCTCCTTCCTTTGTCTAAATGCACCATATATTGTATAACAGAGAAGAGATTTCTGATAGCAGAAGGCTCTTTCATCTAGCAGAAGAAGGTGTAACAAGATTCAACATTTGGAAGCTGAAGCCAGACAAATTCAGATTAGAAATAAGTTGAAATTTTTTAAGTGGAGGTACTTAGCCATTGGAATAATTTTACACAGGTCATGGTGGATTCTCTATCATTGGAAGTCTTTACACTGGGACTTGATGTCTTTGTAAAAAATACGTCATAGCTCAAACAGAAGTTATAGGCTTGATGCAGAGATTATTGGGTGAGGCTTGATGCCCTGTGTTGTTATGTAGGAGATCGGGTTAGAGGATCATAATGGTCCCTCCTGGCCTTAAAAATCTATGAATACCTCAATATAACAAAATACATCAAGAATGATTTAACAGTCTGTTGCACTTTGGCTAAAGAATGTGGGAAACAGACAATGTTATGTTTCAGATTTAACTGAAAAGGACCTAGGGGTGACAGTGGACGAGAAGCTGGATATGAGTCAGCAGTGTGCCCTTGTTGCCAAGAAGGCCAATGGCATTTTGGGATGTATAAGTAGGGGCATAGCGAGCAGATCGAGGGACGTGATCGTTCCCCTCTATTCGACATTGGTGAGGCCTCATCTGGAGTACTGTGTCCAGTTTTGGGCCCCACACTTCAAGAAGGATGTGGATAAATTGGAGAGAGTCCAGCGAAGGGCAACAAAAATGATTAGGGGTCTGGAACACATGACTTATGAGGAGAGGCTGAGGGAGCTGGGATTGTTTAGTCTGCAGAAGAGAAGAATGAGGGGGGATTTGATAGCTGCTTTCAACTACCTGAAAGGGGGTTCCAAAGAGGATGGCTCTAGACTGTTCTCAATGGTAGCAGATGACAGAACGAGGAGTAATGGTCTCAAGTTGCAGTGGGGGAGGTTTAGATTGGATATTAGGAAAAACTTTTTCACTAAGAGGGTGGTGAAACACTGGAATGCGTTACCTAGGGAGGTGGTAGAATCTCCTTCCTTAGAGGTTTTTAAGGTCAGGCTTGACAAAGCCCTGGCTGGGATGATTTAACTGGGAATTGGTCCTGCTTCGAGCAGAGGGTTGGACTAGATGACCTTCTGGGGTCCCTTCCAACCCTGATATTCTATGATTCTATGATAAGTTCCTGGCTTTTCATTATATGTTTAAAATTATTTCAATTAGACAACGAGAGATTTTAATTATCTTTTTCTTTTCATTAGACATTATACAGTTAAGGAAAAAAGATTTAGCCTGAAGAATAAAGGGATTGGGTCCCAAGCTTCAATAAAATATTGAGGAGAAAAAGCTGTACTGTCATTTGTAAATATTTTGTGGCTGTATTAAAATGGCTTTAGGAAATAAAGGCAAACTTCCACTCTCAGACTGACAAACAGAGCTCCAACTTAAGTCATTGGGAGCTGATCATGTACATCCAAGGGCAGAATTTGGCCCTGAGTAATTGTCAGACGTTTTAAAAGAAGCAGTGCAGTTTGCACTAAAGGAGAAAAAACATTGAAAAGAAAAATTTCCTCCTCCATCAAAATGAAAACAACTCAACTGATTCCCATCTCAATATAGGATACAAACATATTCCTAGGTTGAAGGCTTGTGTCTAGATTTAATATTGGAATGATTTTTCCCCCCACTGTTGAGTTCCAAATTCTAAAATAGTGTTTTATAATGGAAAAGTTGATCATTAGTAGTATCACTCAGAAAGGTTCACTGCATAATATTGTAATAATGCAGCAAAAGTACATGCAACCAATATTACAGAGTCATTGTGAAAGTACTGAATCTCAAAATAATTTGAACTGTGAACAGCATCTTGCACATTTGTTTTACTGGCATCACTTTCCCAATAAGTGGACTCCAAAATTGCAGAAAACAATAAATAGATAAGCACTTTCATTGAAAGCATTAAATTAACCAACCGGGTATTCGACTTTGTAATGTGGAGCAATGAAGCGCTAATGAAGACCATGTGTGAGTGATAATGGGGACCATGTGATAGATCTGGCTAGCAGAGTAAAAAGGAAACGCTATGGAGGAAGAAACCAGAATTTCGTGCCAATATGAGTGACAGAGTAGTGAGTGAAGTTTTGCAATTGGAGCAGGTCAGTGGTATAAAAGAGAGATCAGGCCCCAATTCAGCCAGGCATTTAAGTAGGCACTTAATACCCTCCCCATTCAGCAAAGCACTTAAGTATGTGCTTAAAGTAAAGATGGACTAGAATCTGATAATACTTAGTCCTGCCTTGAGTGCAGGGGATTGGACTTGAAGACCTGTTGAGGTCCTTTCCAGTCCTACACTTCTATGATTCTATCTACTTAAGTCCCATTGATGTCAATGGAACTTAACACATGCCCAGAGATCAATATGTGCTTAAGTGCTTTGTTAAATAAGGATGGCCTGCTGGATCAGGGCTTCGTTGCCTTGATATTTGATGCCAAGCTAACCCTACAACCTCTTAGCTTTCCAAAGCCTTCCAAGTGGATCTCAGTTATAGACAAAGGATCAGACCTAAGCTTCTATGATCTTACTGTAATATACATAGATACCATTGGCCCTTTGCTACTGAAATTTATATTTAACCATTTTGTTTATATTTTTTTCAAACAATTCTCTTAAGGAAAAAGGAAAAGAAGAAAAATATGAATACAAAACAAAAAAGAAGATACAACATATAGGAGCGCATGAGCAATTTAAATATCTTTCTATTTACTAAAGTCTTCAGGTGGAAATACAAGAATCAGTTCAAACCAGCTAATAAATATTTACCATTGAAAATAGTTTGTTATATTTATACAAAACACACAGCATATTACAAAATCATTCAAAAATTTTCAACCAATGATTATGCATGTTGTTATAAACATCCAGTTCCTCTATGCCTGAATACTCCATCTTATCATAACTATGAGCTGGTAGGAAATCACTTTAAGAGTAGAATGTACATTACTTCTCATCACCAAATCATCTTAATTTAGCTGGGAATAATACCAAAATGTTAATTTTCACTGATTCAGATTCAGAACACAACAACAATATTACTACTTCTATGCCCTTGAGCTCCTAGATGGATAGGAGAAAAGGGTTTGTTTTTTCCATGTTTAAATGAAGATATTTCAGTTTTATATACAACTTTTACAACTTGCTCCTAATTTACAGTGAATGAAAAAAAAAAACCTAATATACCATAGAAGTGGCACTGGCAGTTGCAGCCATAAAGTCACTAATGACTTTGACTATTTCTTCCATTTAAAGATACTGTTCTCATGCAGCTAAATGACAGATTTGGAGCTTATAGTAAAAATGCCTCCAATTTTATTGCTTTGTTGCCTATGTATTTCAGTGAACTTGAACAATCAGTCAGGCACTACTTTCCATAATTACCTTCTCCAGAGCAGTGGAATCCCTGGGTGGCATAGTCAGCTTTATGCCACCCCATGTGCATGAGCAGAGGGCCCATGACCAGAGTGCTGTGCTCCAGTGATGCCTTGGGGCCCAAGGGCTATCAGCCAGAAAAACTGTACGTCAAAAAGTGATCTTGAAGAAAAACAAAACTAAGTTCTTTATTCAAATATATTAAAAGAGGGAAAGAAGAAAAACAGTAGCTTAAAAAAATAGTTAGCCTTACACATGCTGCTTCTTTTGCCATGAGACCCTTTTATGTTTTAGACTGGAGACTGTTACTGTCGGCATTTCCTGCAAATGCACTGAGGAAAAGGCACACCAATACAGTATTTCTGCAATAGATGTGTTAACATCTAAGAGACTCACAAAGTGGCTAAAGTACAGTTTCTGGTTAAAATGTTCTCAATGTTTGTTACAGATTTTGGATGGAATCAAACCTTCCAATGTGCTTTCGCATGTCCATTTGCGCCTTTACTGTGGCAAACCACATCTGAGATAGGTAAATAATTTTTTTTTAAGTATCGGTAGGATTTTGTGTTTTAGTTTAGTCTGTTTATTAATTATGAAAAGCCCTGTCTTCTCTCTTTCCCCAGCAAGCTGCTAGTCATCATTACTGTCCCTCTAATCAGTTGAGAAGCACATGATGCTGGCCTAGCACAAATACAAAACAGGTTCTTATGGAATCTCAAACACTACTTGTACGTCCTGCCACTGACCACAGAGGAACAATAGTAGGCCAGTGATATGGGGCGGGGAAGGGAGAAGGAGGGGAAATGACTCTATTTTCTCTCTCCTTCTGTGCCTGTGTCTGAAATATACCTAGCCCCAAAGCTATTATTTATAGTTATGAGGTGACAGCTGAGAGCTAGCAGTCTGGTGAGTGGAAAAATGTTTCCCTTATTCTTTCTAGAGATATCCAATCCACATATGGATGAACAACAGCTATTCATACTGGACAAAGGGATGTAGCTAATCAACTACAGTACTTGGTGGTGAGAAAAGAAAAGTTACCTCTTTTTGTGCGAATTAAGACTCATTTACACAAGCTCCATTTTCAGGATTATTCCAAATGGAAGTGAACAGACTTTTTTTTTTAAAAAAAGGACTATAACCTCAGAGCTCAATAAAGTAATATGGAATACATTAATTTTTGCAAACATTTTTTGTCTACATTTCAAAGATTTAAAAAAAACTGACCATGGGACTAGCTGGCTGAAAGACAGCAAACAGTTATCATGACACATCTGACAACATTTCAAAAATTTTCAACTAGCTTTAAGCCACAGTCATGTGATATTGGTGACTTGGAAAACCCAACAGCTTAAATCTACCTACAAGTGGCCTTCTTTTATTAAGCTAACCCTGTGGTCTTTGTCACAGAATGTCACAAAATCCAATTGCCTGAATCATTCTCATACACCAAACGGGACTTTCCCAGGAGATGAGTGAAGAAAGTGGTCCTATGATCTGATGTGGTGGCAGTCTCATGAGTAAACAGGGGAGTTTGAGTGGGAGTTTGTAAGGGGAGTTTGCGGGGGGAAGACTAAGAGAGCCAGGCAAAGGAACAGACAGGCTAGTGAAGGGAGTGTGGGTTGGTCTGGCAGTGTTTTGGTGCTCGTTGGGGGTTTGTTTTGTTGCGGGTGGTGGTGTTTTGGTTTGGTTTGTGTTTCCCGGACTAACAGCACTTAGGTGAGAAGGCCATGACAGATACAGAGGCAGCAGTGGTTGTGACCCGAGTAGCGGAAGACACAATGAAGATGACTGGATGTAGAAGCTGCAGCATGTACATGATCCTGGAGGGGGTACCTGAAAAGAGTTTCATCTGCATGAAGTGCCGCTTGATAGAGCTGATGGAAGAAAAGATCCGAGGACTGGAGATGCAGGTGGAAACTCTGGTCGAGTTTAGAGGGGATTCGAGCAGATGGTGGAGCAAAGACATGAGGAGGCTGAAAGGAAAAGCTCAGACTTGCAGATGGAAGCAGGACCGAAGAACTCTGAGGGGATACTGCGGGTAAGGAAAGTGGACAGTGGAAGCATGTGACTAAGAGAACCAAGCAGAGGAAAAGATGGGCTAGTGAAGGAGAAACAGAGCTCAGGAACAGGTTTGCGGAGTTGGAAAATGAAGAACGGGCACAGCAGGTGGTCACTGAAAGTGAGAGGGCAAGGAAGAAGAGAAGAGCAGCTAGTCCCATATGACGAGGGCAAGAGTTAATGGAGATAACAACACCAAATATGAGCCCCAGGAGGATACGGGATGGGTTGCAGAGGATTGCAAGGGACAATAGGAATCGAGAGGACTTGCGGCCAGAGGGAACAGGGGAAAGACTGGAGAATTGCACCATCGCCAGGAAAAGGCAGGTCTATGTGATTGGGGACTTCTTACTGAGAAGAATAGACAGGCCTGTAACAAGAGCTGATCCAGAGAACAGAAGGGTGTGCTGTCTGCTGGGTGCTAAGATACGGGATGTGGACCTGAGGCTGAAGAGGATCCTAACGGGAGCGGAAAAGAATCCACTGATTGTCCTTCATGTGGGAACAAATGATACGGCTAGATTCTCGCTGGAACATATCAAGGGAGACTATGCCAGGCTGGGGAAGATGCTTAAGGAAATCGAGGCTCAGGTGATCTTCAGTGGGATTCTGCCTGTTCCTAGAGAAGGGCAACAAAGGTGTGACAAGATTATGATGCTCAACAGATGGCTCAAGCAGTGGTGCTATAAGGAGGGCTTTGGGATGTGTGGCCACTGGGAAGCATTCATGGACAGAGGACTGTTCTCTCGGGCTGGACTTCACCTGAGTAAGGAGGGAAATAGATTTCTAGGATGGAGGATGGCACAACTGATCAAGAGAGCTTTAAATTAGGAATCTGGGGGAGATGGTTGGGAGATATCCAGGTAATCTCCACACCGGATTTTAACATTGAGAGGGAAGAAAATGAAGTAAAAAAGGATACAGCCGTGCGTAGGAGAATGGACATAAGGAGGAAGGGCAGTGTGGATACCAGTCTAATAGGTGATACTGGCGGTAGAATGTCTGTGCCTAATCGGGTAAAGAATGTGAGTGAGGCCAAACAGCAAAAATTAAGATGTTTGTACACTAATGCGAGGAGCTTAGGTAACAAAATGGAGGAACTAGAGCTCCTGGTGCTGGAAGTGAAACCAGATATTATAGGGATAACAAAAACATGGTGGAAGAGTAGTCATGATAGGAGTACAGGTATTGAAGGGTATATGCTGTTTAGGAAAGACAGAAATAAAGCCAAAGGTGGTGGAGTAGCACTGTATATCAATGATGAGATAGACTGTAAAGAAATAAGAAGTGATGGAATGGATAAGACACAGTCTGTCCGGGCAAAAATCACATTGGGGAAGAAAGCTACTAGAGCCTCCCCTGGGATAGTGCTTGGGGTGTGCTATAGACCGCCGTGATCCGATCTGGATATGGATAGAGACCTCTTTAATGTTTTTAATGAAGTAAATATAATGGTAATTGTGTGATCATGGGAGACTTTAACTTCCCAGATACAGATTGGAGGACAAGTGCTAATAATAATAATAGGGCTCAGATTCTCCTGGATGTGATAGCTGATGGATTCCCTCACCAAGTAGTTACTGAACCGACAAGAGGGGATGCCATTTTAGATTTGGTTTTGGTGAGTAGTGAGGACCTCATAGAAGAAATTGTTGTAGGGGACAATCTTGGTTCGAGCAATCATGAGCTAATTCAGTTCAAACTAAATGGTAAGATAAACAAAAATAGATCTGTGACTCGGGTTTTTGATTTCAAAAGAGCTAACTTTAAAAAATTAAGGAAATTAGTTAGGTAAGTGGATTGTACTGAAGAACTTGTGGATCTAAAGGCAGAGTAGGCCTGGAATTACTTCAAGTCAAAGTTGCAGAAACTATCAGAAGCCTGGATCCCAAGAAAGGGGAAAAAATTCATAGGCAGGAGTTGTAGACCAAGCTGGATGAGCAAGTACCTTAGAGAGGTGATTAAGAAAAAGCAGAAAGCCTACAAGGAATGGAAGATGGGAGGGATTAGCAAGGAAAGCTACTTTATTGAGGTCAGAACATGTAGGGATAAAGTGAGAAAGGCCAAAAGCCATGTAGAGCTGGACCTTGCAAAGGGAATTGAAACCAGTAGTAAAAGACAGGTTTCAGAGTAGCAGCCGTGTTAGTCTGTATTCGCAAAAAGAAAAGGAGTACTTGTGGCACCTTAGAGACTAACAAATTTATTTGAGCATAAGCTTTTGTGAGCTAGAGCTCACTTCATCAGATGTTCTATAGCCATATAAATAAGAAAACAAAGAAAGAAGAAGTGGGACCGCTAAACACTGAGGATGGAGTGCAGGTGAAGGATAATCTAGGCATGACCAAATATCTAAACAAATACTTTGCCTCAGTCTTTAATGAGGCTAATGAGGATCTTAGGGATAATGGTAGGACGACAAATGGGAAGGAGGATATGGAAGTAGATATTACCACATCTGAGGTAGAGGCCAAACTTGATCAGCTTAATAGGACTAAATTGGGTAGCCCAGATAATCTTCATCCAAGAATATTAAAGGAACTGGCACATGAAATTGCAAGCCCATTAGCAAAAATTTTTAATTAATCTGTAAACTCAAAGGTTGTACTGTATGACTGGAGAATTGCTAACATAGTTCCTATTTTTAAGAAAGGGAAAAAAAGTGATCCGGGCAACTACAGGCCTGTTAGTTTGACATCTGTAGTAAACTAGGTCTTGCAAAAAATTTTGAAGGAGAAGGTAGTTAAGGACATTGATGTCAATGGTAATTGGGACAAAATACAACATGGTTTTACAAAGGGTAGATTGTGTCAAACCAACCTGATCTCCTTCTTTGAGAAGGTAACAGATTTTTTAGACAAAGGAAATGCAGTGAATCTACTGTACCTCGATTTCAGTAAGGCATTTGATATGGTTCCACATGGGGAATTATTAGCTAAATTGGAAAAGATGGGGATCAATATGAAAATTGAAAGGTGGATAAGGAACTGGTTAAAGGGGAGACTACAACGGGTCACACTGAAAGGTGAACTGTCAGGCTGGAAGGAGGTTACTAGTGGAGATCCTCAGGGATCGGTTTTGGGACCAATCTTATTTAATCTTTTTATTACTGACCTTGGCACAAAAAGCGGGAATGTGCTAATAAAGTTTGCAGATGACACAAAGCTGGGAGGTATTGCCAATACACAGAAGGACCTGGATATCATACAGGAAGCTCTGGATGACCTTGTAAACTGGAGTAAATAGTAATAGGATGAAATTTAATAGTGAAAAGTGCAAGGTCATGCACTTAGGGATTAATAACAAGAATTTTTGTTATAAACTGGGGACATATCACTTGGAAGTAACAAAGGAGGAGAAGGACCTCGGAGTATTGGTTGATCAAAGGATGACTATGAGCCACCAATGTGATATGGATGTGAAAAAAGCTAATGCGGTCTTGGGATGCATCAGGTGAGGTATTTCCAGTAGAGATAAGAAGGTGTTAGTACCATTATACAAGGCACTGGTGAGACCTCATCTGGAATATTGTGTGCAGTTCTGGTCTCCCATGTTTAAGAAAGATGAATTCAAACTGGAACAGATACAGAGAAGGGCGACTAGGATGATCCGAGGAATGGAAAACCTGTCTTATGAAAAGAGACTCAAAGAGCTTGGCTTGTTTAGCCTAACCAAAATAAGGCTGAGGGGAGATATGATTGCTCTCTATAAATATATCAGAGGGATAAATAATTCATATATATCAGAGGGATAAATATATCAGAGGGATAAATAATTCTTCTCCCTCCGTGGAAGCTCAGTAATAATGTGGACACAAGAACAAATGGATATAAACTGGCCATCAGGAAGTTTAGACTTGAAATTAGATGAAGGTTTTTAACCATCAGAGGAGTGAAGTTCTGGAACAGCCTTCCAAGGGAAACAGTGGGGGCAAAAGACATATCTGGCTTCAAGACTATGCTTGATAAGTTTATGGAAGGGATGTTATGATGGGATAGCCTAATTCTGGCAATTAATTGATCTTCAACTATTAGCAGTAGATATGCCCAATGGCCTGTGATGGGATGTCAGATGGGGTGGGATCAGAGTTACTACAGAGAATTCTTTCCTGGGTGTCTGGCCGGTGAGTCTTGCCCACATGCTCAGGGTTTAGCTGATCACCACATTTGGGGTCAGGAAGGAATTTCCTCCAGGGCAGATTGGCAGAGGCCCTGTGGGTTTTTCGCCTTCCTCTGCAGCGTGAGGCATGGGTCACTTGCTGGAGGATTCTCTGCACCTCGAAGTCTTTAAACCATGATTTGAGACCTTCAATAGCTCAGACATAGGTTAGAGGTTTGTTACAGGAGTGGATGAGTGAGATTCTGTGCCCTGCATTGCGCAGGAGGTCAGACTAGACAATCATAATGGTCCCTTCTGACCTTAAAGTCTATGATTCTATGATAAATCTCTGCAGAACTTCTCTCAGCAGGCAGGCATTCGAGGAATCTTGTGAAGGTGTCACGGAGTGTGAAGAGGATATGAAAAGAAGGAAAACAGATAAGAGAAGTACTTTTAAAGTGTACAGTCAACACCAGACCTTGCTGAAGTGAGATTAAAATAACTTCCTCGCCAAGCAATAATACTCACTCTGAGCCATAACTTTCTCGTATGCAAAAAATGTGCAGAGAAAAACTAATACAAAATAATCTGCTATCTTGAGTCACGGAAAACTGATTGCACTATCTGTTGTAAGGAGGAATTAGAGGTGATGCCAAAGAGGCAGAACTATGCTCTTCTAATCACACAGAGCTTGATGATCCACAGATGAATCCACAGTGATCCATAGCCCTAAACTCATGGATCTTGAGACATGTGCATATTTGCCCTCTGAAAAACATGCCCAAGGTCCCACAGGACCTTTCTGGCAGCTGGTGAGCAGCTGGAGACTGTACACACTCCCAGCACCCTGAGGGGCCAGGAAAGGGATGGCACAGGAGCAGCTACATCAGTCGTATCCCAAGTGGGGATTCTCCTACCAAAGTAAGAGTCTTCTGACAGTCAGTTAAAATGGATTTCCAACTGCTTTGCACCACCAGAACAGCACAAACGAGGCAGAGTTGGGACCAGAATCTGGCCCTATGTGTAGCAATACCTTAGAAATGATATCCTCATGCCCTGTGTAGTATTACACATGCCATTGCAGAAGGCCAGTGCTGATATTTTTTTTCCTTCAGGTGACTTTCCCTATTTCTCTCTAGATGTCTCAAAACCATTGAAGCTGTTTCACACTGACATCAAAGCTGAAGCAATGGCAAAACACTGAAACTGATCTGAATGGCAAAGCAAAGGAACCATGAACAAACAGCCCATAAATCATTACGGTGAAATTGGGTCCATCCTTCAATGTGGAAGTCAGAAATCCTTGGAGTGCTAAGAGGAAACCACAAGCAGAGAATCAGGGTCATACGCACACAGAGAAAGAAGCTCTTCCCTGAGCAAAGCAGACTAGATGGGAACATTTGGAAGAAACACAAAGCCCAGCCCAAAGATTCACTGGCATTTCCATCCCTAAGATCCTGGGACGTCCATGCAGAATGCCTGCTACTCCCCTGACTTGAATGCCTTCCTTCTTCCCACATATCTTGCTATGCAATCTTTACAATGCTGCAAGTAGAACATGGTGGTCATCTATTCCCAACCAAAAAGCATTGCTGACGTAAGCAGGATCTGAATAAATTCTTCCCTGACAGTTAGCTGGGACAGGGAGAGACTTCAGGAGCCAACTGAATTTACATGACCACACCTACTCTGCTTAGATATCCAGCAGATAGAGCAGTGTTGCTCAAAGTAATCAACTTTGGCTGGTGTTGGCTTACAAATCACTTTAGTACTGAATGCAGCGGTAGTGAAATGCTGCTATCAATGTTGTTGTCATTATTGTATGAATAAAGGGGAGCAGAACTGTGCTCAACCTGTCCCAAATAAGGGGGTCACCCTCAGCTGAAAGGACCTCATTGAGCCAGAGGCTCATATGCCAGAACCCTGTGAAAGTAAGAGAGGTGGGGAGCAGGTGTTCCAGCTAGGAGGTGTAGCCTCTCCCCAAGAGTCCCCGCTCTAGTTTAATCTGTTCCTCTCCACTGTTCAAAGAAAGAGCTAAAAAGACTTCATAAGGAGCCTCTTTGTTATTTTAAATGCTCAATGAGAGCTGAAATCAGTTGTGGTGGGACTATGTTTCTGCCCAGCCTTCAAAGAGCTGAAAATTACGAAGAGACTGATGTGCAGAGGTCACGGCAGAGGCAGCTGGCAACAGAAGGTGGCTGACAGTTGGCGAAAAAGTGGCTGGTGAGGCAGCAAGCAGAATGAGCGGCTGGTGGGATGGCCAGCAGAGAGGAACAGCAGCTGGTGGGGCTGCCAGGCATCGAGGTGCAGCGGCTGGTGGGGCGGCCAGACAAAGCAAGTGCTCAGATGGCAGAGCAAGCCAGGTGCCTCCTTCCCTGGGTAGGAAATGAACTCACACAGATGCAGCCCTGAACCCTGGGTCCTCTCTGACCAAGGACAACCACTGCAAGTGGGGTATGGTGAGGGAGCAGAGAAAAGGAACTTTTGGTTGTAGAACTCAAGAGCATGAGGCAGAAGGCACTGTCCCATGCACTCTGGGGTGGGTATCCTGCTCACAGTTTTATTATTATGAATCCTGCTTGTGGCATTTTCCCTAATTAATGTTGGGTGACTTCCCTCCTTTCATTAAAAGTTTATTTTCTACACTCAGACTCTGTGCTTGTGAGAGGGGAAGTATTGCCCCTCAGAGGCACCCAGGTTACTGCGTGGGGGACTCAAGCTGGTTCTGTGTTGTATCGATGGAAAGGAACCTCTAGATATTGAATCCAGCCCTGGTTGCTCTCAGCTCTGCCTGGCAGAAGGATTTCACTAATACAGTGTAGAGTCGAGGTTGGAAGAAAGAGGCAGGTAGGGTCCCTCCTTTCCAGCCCAGGTTTGGCCAGACCCAGAGCCTGGCCATTAGAGGTTTGGCAATTATTTACAAACAACATGAAAAGCTGCTAAAAAATCCTGGTGGGTTTTTTTAGCATTTTGTTAAAACTCAAAAATGAGATAATTATTCTGACAAATTTTGCTATGACAAAACAGTCCCTTTTCAAATGAAGATAGAGCAGAACTGTAAAAAAATATGTAATTCGAGCTTTTCAATGCAAAAAATAACCATTTGATTGAAATGTTGCATAAGGCAAAAAAGTTGTGAGGGGTGCAAGATCTTGTAAAAGGAAGTGGCAAAGCTTTTCTCACAGCTCTACAGAGCACTCACCTACACCATCAGCTGCCTCTCCCCTCACTTACAGCCAAATAAGCCACTCCTAGGCCTTCATTAGTAACAACATAATATACTAAGCCAGAAATAGCATCTTGACCTGGGACTAACACTCCATGGACGCTGAGGAGGTTGCTACAGAAACACAGACCCCTTTGTTAATTATTTCTTTTAGCAAACTCCCTTCACAGCCTGAGTTTAGCACTGTATTCTTTTGTGAAGAACTCACTACAGCTATCAGAGTAACAGCCGTGTTAGTCTGTATTCGCAAAAAGAAAAGGAGGACTTGTGGCACTTTAGAGACTAACCAATTTATTAGAGCATAAGCTTTCGTGAGCTACAGCTCACTTCCTCAGATGCATATCGTGGAAACGCTACAAATTTCAAATTTTTTCACTACAGCTAGTATACTGAAAGTGACTTTTAAATCAAATGCATCAGTTATAGGGTATTTAGCACTGTTCTGCAAATGGTGGTAAATGGAGGTGTCATAAATATCTGACTTTATCATCTGTTGACTCATAATCCAGATGCCAATGGGATATAAATCATGTAAAGCACGTTTCCAGATTAGGCAGGTCTGATTATATCACTATTGTTCTAGTGAACCACATTATTTTTATTGAGGATTAGGAGTGCCCTCTGCAGGTAGATGTCCAGTATTGAGAACTAATTGTTTTTTAGAAAAAAGTCATACTTCCTAGGGTGCTTTTTCAATACAAAATCTCTTTACAGTTGCAACACCATAAATTTGTATTTTTCTGCACACATAAGCAATTTTTCTGTCAACTTAGATTTTTTGAAGCAAAAAGATTTTAAGATCTCTCTTTCTCCATTCCTATTTTTATATTCACACACACATTAAGGCCCCAATCCAGAAAACACTTATGCACATACTTAACTTTAAACATATGAATAGTCCCATTGATTTCAAAGTTAAGTACATCCAGAAGTGTTTATATGTCATGGGGCCTAAGAGAGATATCAAAGGGATCTGACTGAAACTCACCAACGCCTGGAAAGTCAGATATAAGGCTGAAAATCAGAATCAGGATTTCAGCTAAGATTTTTTCCCTCAGTTTTGATTCAGTTATTCAGAACATTAGTGTTATTTATACAAATATTTAAACTATATTATTTATAATAATATGCACAATTTATCAAAAATAGAATTAGTGTCTGACAGTCCCATCATTGGATTAAGCTCCAGGCTTGCAACTTGTATTATGCACTTATACTTGTTCTGTTCAATATCTTCATAAATGATTTAGATAATGGCATAGAGAATACACTCATAACGTCTATGGATAATACAAACTGGGAAAGGTTGCAAGTGCTTTTGAGGACAGGAATAGAGGTGGGAAAATAATTGATTTTTCAGTTTATTGGCCAAACTGGAAAAAAAAATTGTATTGGGTCAAGCCAAAATGAAATTAAAAATTTTTTTTTTTGCCAAACCAAAAAAAGTCAAAAATGTTTGGGTCAAACAAAATGTTTAGTTTGACCTGAAAAGAAATATTTTATTTTGTTTTCTGGGGTTGCTTACATTTAAAAGTAAAATTGACATAAAATTTGAAATGAAAAGTCATTTCAAATTGAAAAGTCAAAACATTTTATTTTGAAATTATCAGAACAAAACATTTCAATATTTGCAGATTTGTTTGTTTTGGTATGGCTTTTTCCCCTAACCAAAATAATTTGGTAAATTTGACCCAGAGTCATGAAATATTTCAGCCATAGACGCCGACTCCATGGGTGCTCCAGGGTTGGAGCACCCACAGAAAAAAATTAGTGGGTGCTTAGCACCCACCGGCAGTCAGCTCTTCCCACTCCCTCCCAGAGCCTCCTGCCCGCACAGATCAGCTGTTCCATGGTGTGCAGGAGGCACTGGGGGAGGGGGAGGAGCAGGGACTGGGTGCGCTCAGGGGAGGGGACGGAACTATACAGGAAAAGTGGGGAAGAGGCGTGGTGGGGGTGGAGTGGGGGCAGAGATTTAGGAGAAGGGGTAGAGTGGAGGTGGGGCATGGAGCGGGGGTTGAGCACCCCTGGGGCAAGGAGGAAGCCAGCGCCTGTGATTTCAGCTGACCCAAATCCTTTTCAGCAAAAAAAGGTTTCATCCAAAAAATTTCACACAGCTCTACCTATAACAACTAGTCAGACATGACTCTAGTAATACATGGGGACTGCACATTGCTTTATCAGAAATTACATAGGCAAATCCCCAAAAGCTTCAAAGCAAAACCAGTACTTTAGCCTTCTGAGACGGGATACTGTGATACATGTAGCTATGAAACTGGTTCATCTGTATACTGTACCTCTACATTTCTAAGAATCCTGCCAATGTGTAAAAACAGCAACCATTTGTTCTCAGACTTGTTGCAGTCTGTTACAAAAGAGATGCTCACACACACTTCGCTTTCTCGTAATTACATTTTTGTTTTTTCTTCTTTTTTTAAATTTAAAACAAACAAATGTCATTTTAGACTGAAAGTAGATGGCGTCTTTCTATCTATGGAAGCAGAATAGAGACGTTATAATCTCAGGTAAAACAGACCAGCAGCAACTCCTTCCCCACCCTTTGTTCTAGGTTTAGAACCACAAAGGAATTCCCAACCTGTCCATAAGGTTTTGAAATATTCTGATATGGGATTTTTTTTTAAACTTCCAATTTCCAGCTGAGACTGTTGCCGAAAGTGCCCAATACCATGAGAGAGGATATTCATGCACCATTTCTGTTAGGACTGCAAATGGAAGTGTCAGAGAAATCTCCAAAGAAAACTTCAATCCCAATTGTGTAGACTCAAGAGCTCTGGATGAATTTCAGATGAGAATACAAATTTTGGATGCCTCCCCAACCTGAATCTGAAGTGTGAACCTTTTAAGGGTTCCCTATCTCTGGTTCAAGTAAATACGCCACAGGTGAAATCCTGGCTTCACTGAAGTCAATGGCAAAACTATTGACGTCAATGGGGCTAGGTTTTCACCCCAGTTATCCTACAGAATTTGAGCACTGCCTTGTTCATTAACATCTATAGTTGTCAAATTGCTACAAGACAATTGTACTTATCCCTGATTTTTTTATTTCTCTGCCTCCTGCTGATGGAGAAACTGCTGCTTGTTTTCCCTCTTCTATTACTGCTGCACTAAATCAGGCTGATGCCAAGGGACTATGTTTTCCTCCCCAGTCCCACTCTCACATTATGAGGATGGGGGGTCTGCTGTTATTTGGGTACCAACTCTGCTGAGTAGTGTGCAGTGAGAGCCAGTTTCTCTATGCTGCCCTTCTCCTTTCCTTGCATGTGCTAAAGTTCTTTCACAGAATTTGGAATGGAAAGGAAACAAACGTTAAGCTAAGGACTCTCCAGAGAGAGATAACAAAAAAAGGGAAAACATTAAACTATATGGGAATATTGAACTGGGTGGAGGCATTGAAACTATTTTTCTTCACTCATATTGTAAAGCTTTCAGAGGGAGAAAGGATGGGAAAATTCATTTTTATTTCCGGTTTGTAAATGTGCCTATCATAGTTACGTAATTTACTGGGTGTTGGAATGAATTATTACAGGGTATCATCACGACACCAATTTAACCATAAATTCCTTTATTTAATCCAAAGGCTAATTGGTCTTTATTCAGCTGCTCCAAACGTGCCTTCAGTGTCTACACAGTAATCACACACATATAGTCACATGTAGTCATACGTAGTGATCAGATACTTACAACAGAACTAGACCCAGTGTACTTAAACCCATGTTGGCTGGCTCCAACTTGGTCAGGCAGGTGCTAGCAACAAACCCTCTCAGACAGTGATACTTAATTAGATCTACCTGTGGACCGATTTGAGAACTTTATGATAAGAGGCAGGCCATTTGCGCAGAAGGGTGACAAAATAAAATAAAATAAAAACTTCAGCTGCCAATAAATAAAGACCTTGATTGCAACATAAGTGTTAGTATCTTTTAACAAAGTTTATAAATCAACATTGTTACCTGTATTTGTGGCAATCTCTAATGGGAGAGGTGACATCGATGATCTCTGGCAAGCTTTGTGAAGAGTGGTTTATAGGAGGTCCAGGCAAGGCACATGCATGGTTGAAGATGCTTATCTGTCAGGCAATTGTGGTGTTGGGTTTTTATAATGTTTATGGTAGAAAACCCAGATTTGCAGAGGTATGTTGATCCAAACATCGTTAAAAGACAGATGGCTAGATTCTAGCTATTCTGAAACTGGTCAGCATATAGAATCCAGAAATCACAAAGTCCTACTCTGAATTTTGACTTCAAAACATCTGAGCTCTGGAGCCTTACAATTTCAAATTGAAAGGCACCTTCGTCAATTGAATCGAGAATGTTCTTTGCTTCAGAGGCTAAGGTCCATCGGCAGAGATAACAAATGATTACAAACAAATAAAAGCAAATCCTTTGAAATTTTAACATTCTCAAATTGCATTTTACAATTTCCAATCAGATTGTTTAGGAATTCTTGCATCATTTTCATCTAAGTTTCCCCTGTAGCAACAACACATAATATGGGAAAGTGCAACATCTTTCCTGTTACATCTGTCTGAAAGATTTCAGGATTTCTCTGAAAGGCACACACTTTTTCAAATAGATCCCCAACACTGCTTGCATGGCCTGGGAACTGCAAGTTGAGGGAATTCAAGTGACCAGTAATATTGCACAGAAAAGCTACCTGTGACATAGAGGGGACATCGTTCATAAATTCCAGGAACTCACAAACCTTTTTGCTCATGTGGTTTGCAAAAAATTCTATATTTTTTTTTTGAAGCACACAAAACCTCTCTAACACACGCTCCCTACTTAACCAGCAAATGTTGTTGTGCTGCAACAGGTTACTGTATTTGGCTGAAACGTCTTGTAAAAGAGCTTTAAGAAGACTATGTTGTAAGATAGAAGTTGAGCGTATGTAGTTCACTAATCTCATTACAAGACCCACTGTTTTTTTTCAAGTTCCCAGACAACTTACTGCACAGGACACTGGTGAATGATGCAGTGAAGTGTATTTAATGAAGGGTGTATCACAGCCAAATATGAAGCAAAGACCTTCTCTTTCCCTGCCATGGAGGGACCGCCATATGTAACAAGCAAGTTTACTTTTGCAGATCTAAACCATTTTTTTCAAAAAAGCCTTTTACCTTTTCAAAAATGATCTCTCCTCTGGTGTAGGTTTCTAATGGTATTAAGCACAAAAAATTTTCCTTCAAAATGTCACCATCATAAAATGTAACAAAATAGCTGGGCAGTGTTGTAACAAGAGATTTTGCTTTTAGCTGTTTTGAAAAACCTTGCAGCACCTTGATAAACACTGGCAGAGAAAAACTGAAAAAGGGTTTAAATATCGCAAACATTTGATATAATTAAGGTGGTGACAGTATCAGGATACTTTGATTTGCGTAAAACAGTAATAAGTTCTATGATTTAGGCTTTAAATAAGTAGAAATTAGTGATAGTTTAAAATTAGAGAATCCAACATGGTGGATCAAAATGGCAAGACTGGGATGACATAGTTTAAATTTAGAGAGGGGAAAATTCCAGAAGGTTCCAGCAACTCATAGGGAGGAACTTTGCTATGTAAAAAATAGAATGGGGAGGAGCTCTGCCCAAGATGGTGTCAGGGGGAGGAGCTGTATCTAAAAATAGGTATGACATAATGGGGAGGAGCTAGAAAAGCTAGAAGCTGATTGACTGAGACGAGCTGACCTTGAGAGAGCAACCAGTATATAAGACCAACAGCTAGCAGGCTGAAGGTGTAGGGTTTGAGGGGGTTTGTGAAGATCAGACGCCTCAGGAAGAAGCAGCAGCAGCAACAGATTTCTAAGTCTCCATGGCAACAGCTTCCATAGCAACTCAAACAGCTACCTGCAGGAGCAATAGCAGTAGAACCTTCTAGAGCAGTGGTTCTCAAAGCCGGTTCGCCGCTTGTTCAGGGAAAGCCCCTGGCGCACCGGACCAGTTTGTTTACCTGCCGCATCCGCAGGTTCAGCCGATCGCAGCTCCCACTGGCCGCGGTTTGCCGCTCCAGGTCAATGGGGACTGCGGGAAGCGGCGCGGGCAAAGGGACGTACTGGCCGCCCTTCCCGAAGCCCCCATTGGCCTGTAGCGACGAACCGTGGCCAGTGGGAGCCGCGATCGGCCGAATCTGCGGACGCAGCAGGTAACCAAACCTGTCCAGTGCACCAGGGGCTTTCCCTGCACAAGTGGCGGACCAGCTTTGAGAACCACTGTTCAAGAGGGCAGCAGCTTATAAGGCAGCTATGACGCAGCTAACCACTTCTACTGCAGCAGCTCTGGCAGATAACCGCTGTGACCTGTCAGCAACAACCGTCTTCTCTAGGTGCAGACATCTTAATCTTTTATATTGACAGAGCGGAAGGACCTAAGATGAGTCAGAAAGATTTTGGTGTGAGAGTGTAAGTCTAATTTCATAAATTATTTTCTTTAAGGGTGCCTGGGTCTGTTGGTTAATAAAGTTGGATACCTGCTTCTGAATGGTTTCAGAGTAACAGCCGTGTTAGTCTGTATCCGCAAAAAGAAAAGGAGGACTTGTGGCACCTTAGAGACTAAGGGTATGTCTACACTACGGAATAAGGTTGAATTTATAGAAGTCGGTTTTTTAGAAATCAGTTTTATATATTCGAGTGTGTGTGTCCCCACAGAAAATCCTCTAAGTGCATTAAGTGCATTAACTCAGCGGAGTGCTTCCACAGTACCGAGGCTAGAGTCGACTTCCGGAGCGTTGCACTGTGGGTGGCTATCCCACAGTTCCCGCAGTCTCTGCTGCCCATTGGAATTCTGGGTTGAGATCCCAATGCCTGATGGGGCTAAAACATTGTCGCGGGTGGTTCTGGGTACATATCGTCAGGCCCCCGTTCCCTCCCTCCCTCCGTGAAAGCAAGGGCAGACAATCGTTTCGCGCCTTTTTTCCTGAGTTACCTGGGCAGACGCCATACCACGGCAAGCATGGAGCCCGCTCAGCTCACTGTCACAGTATGTCTCCTGGGTGCTGGCAGACGCGGTACAGCTTTGCTACACAGTAGCAGCAACCCCTTGCCTTGTGGCAGCAGACGGTACAGTACGACTGGTAGCCGTCATCGTCATGTCCGAGGTGCTCCTGGCCACATCGGCTGGGAGCGCCTGGACAGACATGGGCGCAGGGACTTAATTTAGAGTGACTTGACCAGGTCATTCTCTTTAGTCCTGCAGTCAGTCCTATTGAACCGTCTTATGGTGAACAGGCAGGCGATACGGATTGCTAGCAGTCGTACTGTACCATCTTCTGCCAGGCAGGCAAGAGATGAGGATTGCTAGCAGTCGTATTGTACCATCTTCTGCCAGGCAGGCAAGAGATGAGGATGGCTAGCAGTCATACTGTACCATCTTCTGCCGAGCAGCCATGAGATGTGGATGGCATGCAGTCCTTCTGCACCATCTGCTGCCAGCCAAAGATGTAAAAGATAGATGGAGTGGATCAAAACAAGAAATAGACCAGATTTGTTTTGTACTCATTTGCTTCCCCCCCTCCCCTGTCTAGGGGACTCATTCCTCTAGGTCACACTGCAGTCACTCACAGAGAAGGTGCAGCGAGGTAAATCTAGCCATGTATCAATCAGAGGCCAGGCTAACCTCCTTGTTCCAATAAGAACAATAACTTAGGTGCACCATTTCTTATTGGAACCCTCCGTGAAGTCCTGCCTGAAATACTCCTTGATGTAAAGACACCCCCTTTGTTGATTTTAGCTCCCTGAAGCCAACCCTGTAAGCCGTGTCATCAGTCGCCCCTCCCTCCGTCAGAGCAATGGCAGACAATCGTTCCGCACCTTTTTTCTGTTCGGACGCCATACCAAGGCAAGCATGGAGGCCGCTCAGCTCACTTTGGCAATTAGGAGCACATTAAACACCACACGCATTATCCAGCAGTATATGCAGCACCGGAACCTGGCAAAGCGATACCGGGTGAGGAGGCGACGTCAACACGGTCACGTGAGCGATCAGGACATGGACACCGATTTCTCTGAAAGCCTGGGCCCTGCCAATGCATGCATCATGGTGCTAATGGGGCAGGTTCATGCTGTGGAATGCCGATTGTGGGCTCGGGAAAACAAGCACAGACTGGTGGGACCGCATAGTGTTGCAGGTCTGGGACGATTCCCAGTGGCTGTGAAACTTTCGCATGCGTAAGGGCACTTTCATGGAACTTTGTGCCTTGCTTTCCCCTGCCCTGAGGCGCATGAATACCAAGATGAGAGCAGCCCTCACAGTTGAGAAGCGAGTGGCGATAGCCCTGTGGAAGCTTGCAACGCCAGACAGCTACCGGTCAGTTGGGAATCAATTTGGAGTGGGCAAATCTACTGTGGGGGCTGCTGTGATGCAAGTAGCCCACGCAATCAAAGATCTGCTGATATCAAGGGTAGCGACCCTGGGAAATGTGCAGGTCATAGTGGATGGCTTTGCTGCAATGGGATTCCCTAACTGTGGTGGGGCCATAGACGGAACCCATATCCCTATCTTGGCACCGGAGCACCAAGCCGCCAAGTACATAAACCGCAAGGGGTGCTTTTTGATAGTGCTGCAAGCTCTGGTGGATCACAAGGGACGTTTCACCAACATCAACGTGGGATGGCTGGGAAAGGTGCATGACGCTCGCATCTTCAGGAACATTGGTCTGTTTCAAAAGCAGCAGGAAGGGACTTTATTCCCAGACCAGAAAATAACTGTTGGGGATGTTGAAATGCCTATATATGTATCCTTGAGGACCCAGCCTACCCCTTAATGCCATGGCTCATGAAGCCGTACACAGGCAGCCTGGACAGTAGTCAGGAGCTGTTCAACTACAGGCTGAGCAAGTGCAGAATGGTGGTAGAATGTGCATTTGGACGTTTAAAGGCGCGCTGGCGCAGTTTACTGACTCGCTTAGACCTCAGCGAAACCAATATTCCCACTGTTATTACTGCTTGCTGTGTGCTCCACAATATCTGTGAGAGTAAGGGAGGGACGTTTATGGCGGGGTGGGAGGTTGAGGCAAATCGCCTGGCTGCTGGTTACGCGCAGCCAGACACCAGGGCGGTTAGAAGAGCACAGGAGGGCGCAGTACACATCAGAGAAGCTTTGAAAACCAGTTTCATGACTGGCCAGGCTACGGTGTGAAAGTTCTGTTTGTTTCTCCTTGATGAAACCCCCCGCCCCTTGGTTCACTCTACTTCCCTGTAAGCTAACCACCCGTCCCTCCTCCCTTCAATCACCGCTTGCAGAGGCAATAAAGTCATTGTTGCTTCACATTCATCACACAAATAGGGGGATGACTACCAAGGTAGCCCAGGAGGGGTGGTGGAGGAGGGAAGGAAAATGCCACACAGCACTTTAAGCACAGCACTTTAAAAGTTTACAACTTTAAAATTTATTGAATGACAGCCTTCTTTTTTTTGGGCAATCCTTTGTGGTGGAGTGGCTGGTTGGCCGGAGGCCCCCCCACCGCGTTCTTGAGCGTCTGGGTGTGGAGGCTATGGAACTTGGGGAGGAGGGCGGTTGGTTACAGAGGGGCTGCAGTGGCAGTCTGTGCTCCAGCTGCCTTTGCTGCAGCTCAACCATACACTGGAGCGTACTGGTTTGGTCCTCCAGCAGCCTCAGCATTGAATCCTGCCTCCTCTCATCACTCTGCCGCCACATTTGAGCTTCAGCCCTCTCTTCAGCCCGCCACTTACTCTCTTCAGCCCGCCACCTCTCCTCCCGGTCATTTTGTGCTTTCCTGCACTCTGACATTATTTGCCTCCACGTATTTGTCTGTGCTCTGTCAGTGTGGGAGGACAGCATGAGCTCTGAGAACATTTCATCGCGAGTGCGTTTTTTTTTTCTTTCTAAGCTTCACTAGCCTCTGGGAAGGAGAAGATCCTGTGATCATTGAAACACATGCAGCTGGTGGAGAAAAAAAAAGGGACAGCGGTATTTAAAAAGACACATTTTATAAAACAGTGGCTACACTCTTTCAGGGTAATCCTTGCTGTTAACATTACATACATAGCACATGTGCTTTCGTTACAAGGTCGCATTTTGCCTCCCCCAACCACGTGACTACCCCCTCAACCTTCCCCCCTCCCTGTGGCTAACAGCGGGGAACATTTCTGTTTAGCCACAGGCAAACAGCCCAGCAGGAATGGGCTCCTCTGAGTGTCCCCTGAAGAAAAGCACTATATTTCAACCAGGTGACCATGAATTATATCTCGCTCTCCTGAGGATAACACAGAGATAAAGAACGGATGTTGTTTGAATGCCAGCAAACATACACTGCAATGCTTTGTTCTACAATGATTCCCGAGTACGTGTTACAGGCCTGGAGTGGTAAAGTGTCCTACCATGAAGGACGCAATAAGGCTGCCCTCCCCAGAAACCTTTTGCAAAGGCTTTAGGAGTACATCTAGGAGAACCGCGAATGCCAGGGCAAAGTAATCCTTTCACATGCTTGCTTTTAAACCATGTATAGTATTTTAAAAGGTACACTCACCAGAGATCCCTTCTCCGCCTGCTGGGTCCAGGAGGCAGCCTTGGGTGGGTTCGGGGGGTACTGGCTCCAGGTTCAGGGTGAGAAACAGTTCCTGGCTGTCGGGAAAACCAGTTTCTCCACTTGCTTGCTGTGAGCTATCAATCATCATCTTCTTCGTCCCCAAAACCTGCTTCCGTATTGACTCCTTCAATGGAGATGGAGGCAAACAACACGGCTGGGGTAGTGGTGGCTCAACCCCCTAAAATGGCATGCAGCTCATCATAGAAGCGGCATGTTTGGGGCTCTGACCCGGAGCGGCCGTTCGCCTCTCTGGTTTTCTGGTAGGCTTGCCTCAGCTCCTTCAGTTTCACGCGGCACTGCTTCGGGTCCCTGTTATGGCCTCTGTCCTTCATGCCCTGGGAGATTTTGACAAAGGTTTTGGCATTTCGCAAACTGGAACGGAGTTCTGATAGCACGGATTCCTCTCCCCAAACAGTGATCAGATCCCGTACCTCCCGTTCGGTCCATGCTGGAGCTCTTTTGCGATTCTGGGACTCCATCATGGTCACCTGTGCTGATGAGCTCTGCATGGTCACCTGCAGCTTGCCAAACAGGAAATGAGATTCAAAAGTTCGCGGTTCTTTTCCTGTCTACCTGGCCAGTGCATCTGAGTTGAGAGTGCTGTCCAGAGCGGTCACAATGGAGCACTCTGGGATAGCTCCCGGAGGCCAATACCATCGAATTGTGTCCACAGTACCCCAAATTCGAGCCGGCAAGGTCGATTTAAGCGCTAATCCACTTGTCAGGGGTGAAGTAAGGAAATCGATTTTAAGAGCCCTTTAAGTCGAAATAAAGGGCTTCACTGTGTGGACGGGTGCAGGTTTACATCGATTTAACGCTGCTAAATTCGACCTAAAGTCCTAGTGTAGACCAGGGCTAACAAATTTATTTGAGCATAAGCTTTTATGACCTACAGCTCACTTCATCGGATGCATTCAGTGGAAAATACAGTGCTTCTGAATGAGATCTCCCCTGCCCATCCTGCGGCGCTTATCCTGTGAGCACAGGATGTTAAATATTAAATGTTTAGTGTTACATGTTAGGGTTAAGTAAATGTTTGTTTTAATCTGTGACATGATAATGGTTTCTGTGTATGTAGAGGCCGTGTATACTACATTGTATTAAGTATGGTGTTAGTGTTACAGTCTAAGACTAAAGCCTTTGTGGATCCAGGATCTTTATATGCTTATTACGTTGGAACTACTGTATTCTCTGTATGTGTTAGATATTTTATACAGTCTGTGTCTTTTATTTTGTTGCATCACTTTATTGTACAATTCTTAAATGTAATTCTATTGTATTTTTTGAATCCTATGTATTTTTTCCTCGTTTTATTAAACTCACTGTAATTTTTTTTATTTCTGTTAAATAAATAATTCTTTGATTTTCAAAGAATTTCTGCTTGCATGTGTCAATCCTTGAGCGGAAGGCTGTATCCGTGTCCTTTCAAGGGTTAGCAAGACGAGCTTGCTCTGGGCATAGTTGCCGACTTCTGCTGGCGCCAGAGGGTGCTCCACCCACCTTTCCCTCGGCCCTGCCCTGACTCTGCTCCTGCCCCACCCTCATTCCAACCCCTTCCCCAAAGTCCCCACCCCAACTCCACCCCTTCCCTGCCTCTATTCCAACCCCTTCCCCAAAGCCCCACCCCAGCCCCACCTCTTCCCCGCCTCCTCCCCGAGCGCACTCTGTTCCCACTCCTCCCCCGCCCCGGAGCTTGTTACACCGCGAAACAGCTGTTTTGCAGCAGCAAGTGCTGGGAGGTAGGCGGAGAAGCAGGCACACGGTGCGCTTAGGGGAAGAGGCGGAGGTGAGGTGGGGCAGGGAGGGGAGCTTGGCTGCTGGTGGATGCAGAGCACCCACCAATTTTTCCCCGTGCTTGCTCTAGTCTGCGCCTATGGCTCTGGGGAGCCCTCTGCGGGCTGGAGACAAGCCCCCTGGTAACACCCTGGCAATTTCTTTAGGGCAGGACACAATCTTGTTACCCTCTTGTTAAATTAGGAGTGCTATTGTAGGCTAATTTAATTGGCACCTAAAAATAAGGTAACCGTGTCACTTAAATTGCTTGATTTATCCACAGCAAGAGACAAATATTTTGCATTTTTTAGATCAGAAAGCAGTTCTGACAAAAAAATCCTTGTAAATAACCTCCAATCTTTGCACTGCAGTGGAATCAGACAGTGGAACTTGCTTCACACGGTTCATGTCATCTTTGTTTTTATCGCCAGCAAAAAGCTCCTCCACCATTTCCAACGTGCACTCCTTCACAAGCTCAGCATCCAGGAAAGGCTATTTCTTTTTTGCGAGTAACCACATTCTCTGAAGAAAAGCAGCTATTGCTTTTTCCTATATAGTCGCTGATGTGAGAAAGACATTTGAAATGTGATATGAATATTTCAGATTTTCAGTTTTGT
The DNA here is from genome assembly GCF_965140285.1 of Lepidochelys kempii. Lineage (NCBI taxonomy): Eukaryota > Metazoa > Chordata > Testudines > Cheloniidae > Lepidochelys > Lepidochelys kempii. Next base: position 67,294,728 of record NC_136382.1, read on the forward strand.
CACATCTTGCAACACTGTCAGAAGGATAGGCTACACTGAAGTTTCTGTGCTTTGATTCAAAGTGGTGCCTCATGTTGATAACTTTACAACATGATAACAGTGGTATGGCATATTAAACACAAAGGTTTTGCATTTAAATGAGATGGCATAATGAGGTATCCAATTTGGGTTAAAAGCTCAGTTTTCGCTGTCAACTTTGCGACATTTACTCCCAATTGCATTCATTTTTTGCTTCATTTCCATCACTAAGGAAAAAATGAGATCCAGGGCTGGCCTTACGGAAAATGGCACCCTGGAAGAACTTGTATTTTGCTGCCCTTTCTTTGAGTTCAGCTCCAGGAGGCACGATTTGGGGCTGACAGCCGCCAGTCTAATTTAATAATAAACATTTTTAAGGTCCGTTGGTTAGCCACACAGGAAGCTTTGGCTGGCCACATTTGGTCCGTGGGCCACCTATTGAATATAACTTCTCTAAGAGCTCCCCCTTTTATACATTTTTACTGACCTTAAGTGACTGCTGAGGAATTTCTTTCTTTACACCAGTTGGAACCAACCTTGGTAACTGGAGCCTCCTCTTCAAGGACTTTTTCTCCATCTTATCCATTACTTTCCAAATCCAGTTTTTCCAATTATGCCACATTATTTCAAGGCCTTCCCACAACTGCTAACAGGACCACACAAACTGCAAAGCATATATTTTCTTTAGCTAAGATAATATAACTTTTTGTATACTTATCTAATCTTACACTGTGTAAGTGACAGCTTATTTCACTTGGGACACAGACTAACATATATGCATATAGCCAGCAAATGGAACGCACAAAAGCCCAGCTTTGTTGGATCCATGGTCATGAGCACCTGTCACTCAATTCATGGATTCAATGCATATTTTCCATTTTATGTACTCTCTGTGCAACAAAAGGAATCAGGAATCATTAGTAAATGTCTATATACCATGCTTTCATTTGCTATTGTCAAAACTTCTGATTAATAGCTGACTGCTTTAGTGAAACTGTTTAGCCATTAATCCATGGCCCTTGTGCTAGTATACAGGAGGAGCCCCTTACCCCTTGAACATCCTGCATAAGGGCCACTTACAATTGTAGTTCCTAGACTTGGGAGAGCACAGAAGTTGCTCAAGCCATACACCCCAGAAGTGCATGTTGTCTCAGTGGGGGCAGGAAGGAACAGACTTGTCTCACTAAAAAAAAGCAGGCTTGCAAATGCCCCTGTGCTCTGAGCTATTCAGGGAGGTATTTTGACTCCTTCACATACAATCCTTTGGTAAAATCACCTGGGGCAATACAGTTTCACGGAGGCTTCCACAGTGGGCCCCTGGCTTCATAACCTCATCCAGTTGAAACACTTTAAAGAGAAAACCCAGTATCTATTTCCATGACCTCCTGTAGAAACAGGGCATGAAAAGGACCACAGTATGAACGCATCCTCTGCTCTAGGGTATCTTAGCCCTGGTCTACACTAGGACTTTAGGTCGAATTTAGCAACGTTAAATCGATTTAAACCTGCACCCGTCCACACAGTGAAGCCCTTTATTTCGACTTAAAGGGCTCTTAAAATCGATTTCCTTACTCCACCCCTGACAAGTGGATTAGCGCTTAAATCGACGTTCCCAGCTCGAATTTGGGGTACTGTGGACACAATTCGATGGTATTGGCCTCCGGGAGCTATCCCAGAGTGCTCCATTGTGACCGCTCTGGACAGCACTCTCAACTCAGATGCACTGGCCAGGTAGACAGGAAAAGAACCGCAAACTTTTGAATCTCATTTCCTGTTTGGCCAGCGTGGCAAGCTGCAGATGACCATGCAGAGCTCATCAGCACAGGTGACCATGATGGAGTCCCAGAATCGCAAAAGAGCTCCAGCATGGACCGAACGGGAGGTACGGGATCTGATCGCTGTTTGGGGAGAGGAATCCGTGCTATCAGAACTCCATTCCAGTTTTCGAAATGCCAAAACCTTTGTCAAAATCTCCTAGGGCATGAAGGACAGAGGCCATAACAGGGACCTGAAGCAGTGCCGCGTGAAACTGAAGGAGCTGAGGCAAGCCTACCAGAAAACCAGAGAGGCGAACAGCCGCTCTGGGTCAGAGCCCCAAACATGCCGCTTCTATGATGAGCTGCATGCCATTTTAGGGGGTTCAGCCACCACTACCCCAGCCGTGTTGTTTGACTCCTTCAATGGAGATGGAGGCAATACGGAAGCAGGTTTTGGGGACGAAGAAGAAGATGAGGAGGAGGAGGAGGAGGTTGTAGATAGCTCACAGCAAGCAAGCGGAGAAACTGGTTTTCCCGACAGCCAGGAACTGTTTCTCACCCTAGACCTGGAGCCAGTACCCCCCGAACCCACCCAAGGCTGCCTCCTGGACCCAGCAGGCGGAGAAGGGACCTCTGGTGAGTGTACCTTTTAAAATGCTATACATGGTTTAAAAGCAAGCATGTGAAAGGATTACTTTGCCCTGGCATTTGCGGTTCTCCTAGATGTAGTCCTAAAGCCTTTGCAAAAGGTTTCTGGGGAGGGCAGCCTTATTTCGTCCTTCATGGTAGGACACTTTACCACTCCAGGCCAGTAACACGTACTCGGGAATCACTGTAGAACAAAGCATTGCAGTGTATGTTTGCTGGCATTCAACCAAAATCCGTTCTTTCTCTCTCTGTGTTATCCTCAGGAGAGTGAGATATAATTCATGGTCACCTGGTTGAAATAGGGTGCTTTTCTTCAGGGACACTCAGAGGAGCCCATTCCTGCTGTGCTGTTTGCCTGTGGCTGAACAGAAATGTTCGCCGCTGTTAGCCACAGGGAGGGGGGAAGGTTGAGGGGGTAGTCACGCGGTGGGAGGAGGCAAAATGCGACCTTGTAACGAAAGCACATGTGCTATGTATGTAATGTTAACAGCAAGGTTTACCCTGAAAGAGTGTAGCCACTGTTTTATAAAATGTGTCTTTTTAAATACCGCTGTCCCTTTTTTTTTCTCCACCAGCTGCATGTGTTTCAATGATCACAGGATCTTCTCCTTCCCAGAGGCTAATGAAGCTTAGAAAGAAAAAAAAAGACTCGCGATGAAATGTTCTCCGAGCTCATGCTGTCCTCCCACACTGACAGAGCACAGACGAATGCGTGGAGGCAAATAATGTCAGAGTGCAGGAAAGCACAAAATGACCGGGAGGAGAGGTGGAGGGCTGAAGAGAGTAAGTGGCGGGCTGAAGAGAGTAAGTGGCGGGCTGAAGAGAGGGCTGAAGCTCAAATGTGGCGGCAGCGTGATGAGAGGAGGCAGGATTCAATGCTGAGGCTGCTGCAGGACCAAACCAGAATGCTCCAGTGTATGGTTGAGCTGCAGCAAAGGCAGCTGGAGCACAGACTGCCACTGCTGCCCCTCTGTAACCAACCGCCCTCCTCCCCAAGTTCCATAGCCTCCACACCCAGACACCCAAGAACGCGGTGGGGGGGCCTCCGGCCAACCAGCCACTCCACCACAGAGGATTGCCCAAAAAAAAGAAGGCTGTCATTCAATAAATTTTAAAGTTGTAAACTTTTAAAGTGCTGTGCTTAAAGTGCTGTGTGGCATTTTCCTTCCCTCCTCCACCACCCCTCCTGGGATACCTTGGTAGTCATCTCCCTATTTGTGTGATGAATGAATAACGAATGCATGACTGTGAAGCAGCAATGACTTTATTGCCTCTGCAAGCGGTGATTAAAGGGAGGAGGGGAGGGTGGTTAGCTTACAGGGAAGTAGAGTGAACCAAGGGGCGGGGGGTTTCATCAAGGAGAAACAAACAGAACTTTCACACTGTAGCCTGGCCAGTCATGAAACTGGTTTTCAAAGCTTCTCTGATGCGTACTGCGCCCTCCTGTGCTCTTCTAACCGCCCTGGTGTCTGGCTGCGCATAACCAGCAGCTAGGCGATTTGCCTCAGCCTCCCACCCCGCCATAAACGTCTCTCCCTTACTCTCACAGATATTGTGGAGCACACAGCAAGCAGTAATAACAGTGGGAATATTGGTTTCGCTGAGGTCTAAGCAAGTCAGTAAACTGCGCCAGCGCGCCTTTAAATGTCCAAATGCACATTCTACTACCATTCTGCACTTGCTCAGCCTGTAGTTGAACAGCTCCTGACTACTGTCCAGGCTGCCTGTGTACGGCTTCATGAGCCATGGCATTAAGGGGTAGGCTGGGTCCCCAAGGATACATATAGGCATTTCAACATCCCCAACAGTTATTTTCTGGTCTGGGAAGAAAGTCCCTTCCTGCAGCTTTTGAAACAGACCAGAGTTCCTGAAGATGCGAGCGTCATGCACCTTTCCCGGCCATCCCACGTTGATGTTGGTGAAACGTCCCTTGTGATCCACCAGAGCTTGCAGCACTATCGAAAAGTACCCCTTGCGGTTTATGTACTCGCCGGCTTGGTGCTCTGGTGCCAAGATAGGGATATGGGTTCCGTCTATAGCCCCACCACAGTTAGGGAATCCCATTGCAGCAAAGCCATCCACTATGACCTGCACATTTCCCAGGGTCACTACCCTTGATATCAGCAGATCTTTGATTGCGTGAGCTACTTGCATCACAGCAGCCCCCACAGTAGATTTGCCCACTCCAAATTGATTCCCAACTCACCGGTAGCTGTCTGGCGTTGCAAGCTTCCACAGGGCTATCGCCACTCGCTTCTCAACTGTGAGGGCTGCTCTCATCCTGGTATTCATGCGCTTCAGGGCAGGGGAAAGCAAGTCACAAAGTTCCATGAAAGTGCCCTTACGCATGCGAAAGTTTCACAGCCACTGGGAATCGTCCCAGACCTGCAACACTATGCGGTCCCACCAGTCTGTGCTTGTTTCCCGAGCCCAGAATCGGCGTTCCACAGCATGAACCTGCCCCATTAGCACAATGATGCATGCATTGTCAGGGCCCATGCTTTCAGAGAAATCTGTGTCCATGTCCTGATCACTCACGGGACCGCGCTGACGTCGCCTCCTCGCCCGGTATCGCGTTGCCATGTTCTGGTGCTGCATATACTGCTGGATAATGCGTGTGGTGGTTGATGTGCTCCTAATTGCCAAAATGAGCTCAGCGGCCTCCATGCTTGCCTTGGTATGGCGTCCGAACAGAAAAAAGGCGCGGAACGATTGTCTGCCGTTGCTCTGACGGAGGGAGGGGCGACTGACGACATGGCTTACAGGGTTGGCTTCAGGGAGCTAAAATCAACAAAGGGTGTGCCTGTACATCAAGGAGTATTTCAGGCAGGACTGCACGGAGGGTTCCAATAAGAAATGGTGCACCAAAGTTATCGTTGTTATTGGAACAAGGAGGTTAGCCTGGCCTCTGATTGATACATGGCTAGATTTACCTCGCTGCGCCTTCTCTGTGAGTGACTGCAGTGTGATCTAGACAGGGGAGGAGGAAAATGAGTACAAAACAAATCTGGTCTATTTCTTGTTCTGACCCACTCCATCTATCCTTTACATCTTTGGCTGGCAGCAGACGGTGCAGAAGGACTGCATGCCATCCACATCTCATGGCTGCTTGGCAGAAGATGGTACAGTACGACTGCTAGCCATCTTCATCTCTTGCCTGCCTGGCATAAGATGGTACAATACGACTGCTAGCAATCCTCATCTCTTGCCTGCCTGGCAGAAGATGGTACAGTACGACTGCTAGCAGTCCGTATCGCCTGCCCGCTCACCATAAGACGGTTCAATAGGACTGCAGGACTAAAGAGAATGACCTGGTCAAGTCACTCCAAATTTAGTCCCTGCACCCATGTCTGCCCAGGCGCTCCCAGCCGATGTGGCCAGGAGCACCTCGGACACGACGAGGACGACTACCAGTCGTATTGCACCGTCTGCTGCCAGAAGGCAATGGGTTGCTGCTACTGTGCAGCAAAGCCGTACCGCGTCTGCCAGCACCCAGGAGACATAGGGTGACGGTTACCTGAGCTGGCTCCATGCTTGCCATGGTATGGTGTCTGCACAGGTAACTCATGAAAAAAGGCGCGAAACGATTGTCTGCCCTTGCTTTCACGGGGGGAGGGAGGGTGGGAACGGGGGCCTGACGATATGTACCCAGAACCACCCGCGACAATGTTTTAGCCCCATCAGGCATTGGGATATCAACCCAGAATTCCAATGGGCAGCGGAGACTGCGGGAACTGTGGGATAGCTACCCACAGTGCAACGCTCCGGAAGTCGACGCTTGCCTCGGTACTGTGGAAGCGCTCCGCCGAGTTAATGCACTTAATGCACTTAGAGCATTTTCTGTGGGGACACACACACTCGAATATATAAAACCGATTTCAAAAAAACCGACTTCTATAAATTCGACCTAATTTCGTAGTGTAGACATACCCTTAGAGGTAGCCACAGCCATTTCCCCTATACATAGCAAAATTCTCACCGTTCTACAGTGACAAAAACATGCTGTCCAGCATCTCTGCCAGTGCTGCACTGACAGTAAATTATAATAATGATAATGATAATATAATAGCCACCTAAACAGCTTACAGATCAGCACAGAACCTACCGTCAAATCCGACAATATTTGACTGAATGACCCACAGCATAAAAAGCTGTAGCACTTCCCTTGGTAGACACAGCAAAAGTAACTGGTTACGAAACATTGCAAAATTCTCCTTGTTCTCTTGCCATCTCCTTAACTGGTTCCACTTATAAGTTAAATGAAGATAATTGAACTTTCTCTGGAGGTTTCCCCTGGCACCTTTTAAAATCCTAATCTACACAAAGGAAGATTTGACTGATGTTTGCAGGCATATAAGGCTGCGAACAACAGCAGTAAGAATTGAAGAGAGACTTACAGTTCATTTGATTCAAGTATGAGCACTCAAACATCAGCCTGTAAGAGGAGCTATTGCCCCATCTTATGGAGATGAAGAAGAAAACACTTCAGATTTCAGAATCTCCTGCCGCCTAACTGACTGCCTGGTGTTATCTATTTCAGGTATTTCTAGGTGTCCCAACACCAGACCATAGTATGCAGGCATCACCCTGGACTAAAAGACTTCACTTCCAGCCAAATCAATATAGCAATTGCATGGCAGGTCATGGTCAACAGCTTATTTATTACTTGATAGCACACAAAGTTTTTGCTTCACAGCAGATAAAGAAAGAATGCCACAAGTACTCCACACTCACCACTGTTCCTCAGACGTTCTTGTCAACTGCTGGAAATGGCCCACCTTGATTATCGCTACAAAAGGTTCCCCTTCCCCCCGCTCACCTGCTGGTAATAGCTCACCTTAAGTGATCACTCTCGTTACAGTGTGTATGGTAACACCCATTTTTCATGTTCTCTGTGTATATAAATCTCCCCACTGTATTTTCCACTGAATGCATCCGATGAAGTGAGCTGTAGCTCACGAAAGCTTATGCTCAAATAAATTTGTTAGTCTCTAAGGTGCCACAAGTACTCCTTTTCTTTTTGAGAATACAGACTAACATGGCTGCTACTCTGAAAAGAAAGAGATGGTTCCTGCCCATTGTAATAACTTACAGTATAAACTCCTATAGCTAATATTTATTTTTAGGATACAAAACTGAGAAGATTGTATGTTTACTGATGGGAGGTAGGAGAGAATGGACTGAGGATTTCAGTTTGCACTGGGCAGTTTCTCAATAATTAACAAGTTACATAGGTAAAGACAGCATATCTTAATAAAATAATAAATTATCATTTATATAGGGCCCAATCTACCAGCCTTACTCATAGTGAGTAATATCTTTGGTACTTGTTCTGTGAGTATCAACTGCTCTTGGAGAAGGCACTACTCATTGTGAGTAAGGCTGATAGAACTGGGCTATATGTCTTCTTAAAGTATTCTAGCTGCTTTATAGTATGTACAAATTAAGACCTAAATTTTCACAAGGGCAAAGCTGCATCCACCGTCCATCACATACCCAGTGGACAGAATATGAGGGTGTATGCTCCTGAATTCTCAAAAGGAAGAAAGGGAAACCAAAACTTTTGAAGAAGTGGAGTTGTTCCCCCTGGGAAAAATGGCCACATACCGTATTTGTTCTTCGTACATAGAGATGGGGCCAAAATAAATCCACAGATCCAATCAATCCCACCTTTTAGAGAAGTTCAGATGCAGAGCCAAATTTAATGGCTGGCCCTTATCACTACAACATAATAAACCAATGCCTTGTAACTGAATACCCCAGAACTCTGGGTCTGTTCTAGTTTGATCTGAATCCAAATATGAACTTTATAGCTTAGCTCCAACTCTGCTTGGCAAAGGATTCATTTTAATCTTATCCAGGTTCTGCACTCTTACTAAACCCTGATGGCTCCCACAGAATTATTATGATGTGTGTAACAAGAATGATCTGCATTGTGGTATGATGAGGCTTTGCACCAAATTTGCATTATATATTACCAGTGGAGCTGGGCAGGAAAGGCTTTTCCCATCCCATGAGAATTTGAGGTTTTGAAAAAATTTCAGATCCCAAATCAGAATGAAAAGTCAAAATCTCACATTTTTTTCCACACACCAATAATCTGAATTTTTTTGTACTAAGTCAGTTAAAATGTTTCATTGTGATCATTTCAAATCATTGTGTTTCCATTTCAACCCTTAAATATATTTTACTTTAGTGTAAATTAAAATTTCTGAACAAAAAGTCATTTCAAACCAAAAATGCATTTTTCCATTTCAAAACTGTCAAAACAGGATGTTTTGAAAATTTCAAAACTCTTTACACACTCCTTTCCCCGAAATCTGGACACTTGTTGAAACTGACCCTTTCCTGCAAATAGTTTTGGTTTTGACAAGTCAGCATTTTCCTACAGAAAACCATGTAATCGGAAAATTCCCAGCCAGCTTTAATTGGCACCATGCACACCAATGATCCCTTCTGAGGTCAACACAATCTTGGGATAATTGAATGTACCAACTGGCAATACCTGCTGTATTGTCTCAGTACGTTGTGCAATACCCCAGCAATCAGAAAAGGAGCTTATCATCTGCTTCACAAATGGCCCCCTTAAAACATGCTGCTGAGCTGAGGGGAGATCTTCCTGATGTTCTAAGAGGCAGGGCCGGCTCCAGGCACCAGCTTTCCAAGCAGGTGCTTGGGGCGGCATTCAGAATGGGGTGGCCGTCCGTGTCCCGCAGCGGCAATTTGGCGGCAGCTCCGCTGTTCTTCCTGGCGTGGCAGCAATTTGGTGGCAGCTCTGCCACTGTTGCAGCGGCAGCAATTCAGCGGCGACTGCTTGGGGCGGCAAAATTGGTAGAGCCGCCCCTGCTAAGAGGGGACATTATGGCATGCAGGTTAGGCATTACACTAACAGCTGGGAAACAGCAGTTGGTTTTACATAAGCGGAAGGATAATGCAAAGGAACAGGGTCAGTAGTGTATGGCCTGTTTGGGATCAGGATATATTCTGTGGAAAACAAAGGAAAGAAAGTAAATTGAAAATATTTTTTTTGGCCCACAATGAACTCTATAGCTTTCCAAAATGACCAGGACATACGTAGAATAAAATATTTATTACTACACGTCAGCAGAATAGCTAAAAGTATGCCACACACACTTTTAGTGAACTCTGGGAATTACCACCCAAACCACAAAAAGTTCCTCTGTGGGTGTTTGGTTTAATTTACGTTTCCAAGTCTGACTGGGCTTGCTACCTGTAAGAAGGGCTTGGTGATTTTTGTCATCTTGTCTCAAGGGTTCAGAAGAGTGAAATGGCCCCTTTTCTCCTAGTTCTTTGTTAGGGTCCTCTATTACTTTCTTGCCAGTGAGCTGGAGTACAATAGGCAGAAGCAGGAAGCCAGTGGGTCAGGTCTGGAAAATACAAAATCACCAAAGAAACATGGATGAAACTAGGACACAGCAAAGTAAATCAAGATCAGTCCTTAGCCTCTGTGAAAGATTAACTTTAGCCTGTCAATAATTCTTGATATAGTATAGAAATACTAGTAGGAGGAAACCATAAAAAAATATAGATCCTGTTGCTTTATGGACAGACCTTGTCTCAGCCTAACCCCAGGCAGGTGAGACTGACATGTAAACCAGGATCACTAGATCATCTTAACCCTTTATGCTGACTATGGTGCATGCAATATCAAAAGGGCTTTTGAAATGCTAGTTTCTGACAAAGGAAATTGGGAAAAAATTCTAGTTAGTTGAAGGGCATGGGGTAAAGGGATTGTGCTACAAGATATTAACCATAATATAGTTTCTCTTACCCTCCAGTGGTAAGGTACCCGATAAACATTTAATTGAAATGCTGATGTAACTACAACCAGCATGTTTTATAGAGTAATGAATTCTGTCACAACCTGAACATCAAAAATGGCCACAAGCTATAAAGGACTAGTGTCTGAAGGAGGAGGAGGGATGGAAGACAGACACTAGAAGCTGTTTCTCTGAGATGTTGGCTGGCCAACGGGATCAAAGAGGGAAAGATGACAACCAAGTAGAAGGAAGAGATTGTCTTCCTGACATCCACCCACGCCAAGGGGCAGAGAAGTAGTAAGATACTGTTTCTTTTGTAATGCATCCAAGATACGCCTATCTGGCCTAACTCTTTCCAAGCAGGATTAGATAAGTTATCCAGCCATTTCCCTTTGGCTAAATCTGATTTTCTGTCTACATTCATAGTATATTTTATTTTGATTAGACAATTTGAATTTTAAATTGTTTGGGAATTTCATTCAGACTATTTTGGAACATACTCTATTAGGAATGTTTGGTCAAAGTGGAATGGACTAAGGAGCCTCTCCCACAAGGGATGTCACTTGCAGGGCTGAGGTCTGACAAACACAGAAGAAATACTTGTCTGATCATAGCTGCCTCGAAATGCTCCCCCTTCTTTCATATTTTTCCTTTACCTATATTTTCTTATGGGTTAGGAGAAAGACCATCTAAAGACATTTGGGGCCCCAGTACCCCATGTTTGCAGGGATCCAATCCTCTCCCATTTCACTTTATTTATACAAATGTTACATATGTTCTAGTGGGACCCCTGAATTTGTGGCACTGGTACAATTGTCCCCCCTTTTGTTCCCCTCTTGTCAGACTATTAAGGTACCGGAGAAACTGAGGCAAAATGAGATATGTCAGTCAGCTTTCACAATATAATATAAAACCTGCAGAGTATATATGAATCCTAAATTAGAACTGAAAGTCAGAAAGCTTTAATTTGTGCTAAAATGTTATTTATACTGAAAATTATTTAAGACAAATGAATTACAGAAAAATAATACAGCAGAGGGTAGATTTTCATAATTAAACTAAAAACTGAAAATGAAGCATTCACTTCCAGCAGAGTGAAGCATTACACTATAAAAATAGCAAGTAGTTCTGCACAGTTATCATTATACAGTAGATGTTATTTCTAAATGAAGCTTGCAAAAATATCCCATTTCATCAAATACAAGGCATTTTACTCCCCGGGGTTTCTTTGGGGTTTTCTTTCTTTTCTTTTTTTTTCCTTTTCTTTTCTTTTTGTATGCAGATACTATTTTGCATTCAAATATATATCTCACTGAAAATGTTTTGGAGAATATTTTTTTCCTCAAAACTGCTTTAATTAAAAAAATTTATAGCTAATTTGTAAATATTAAACTACAAATATGTGCCTATTTATAAGATATAGCAGGCAACTGAGGACACAAGCTGCAGGTTTGTGGCCAAGGCCCTAATTCCAAAAACACTTATGCACATAAAAATGTTATATACATGAGCCGTGCCAATGTGTGCATCAGTGTTTATAGAATTTATATATATATTTTATACCCTGACACCCACACGTAGGGTTTCATATCAAAGTTAGATACCATAAAGATGTGCTTAGAGATGACAGAGCACCAAAATCATATAATTTTGGAAGGCAACATGCTGTATCCAAACAAGGCCCCAATCCTACAACTTGTTTTGCATGGTGGATACCTACACACACACACACACACACACACACACACACCAATAGAGTCCCACTAACTTCCATGCAGCTATATTCAGGAGCAGGGCTACAGGCATGCACACCTCATTGCAGTATTGGGACCATAGTAGCTACTGTTTTATAACTTTTATATTATAGGCGGGGATGGTAGCGCTGCCTATTAAGATTGCCTGACACTTTCCTTTATAAAACCCTGTTTTCAGGTGCTTACAACTTTACCAGACTTTAACCGTTGAAGCTGAAAATTTTCATGCCAGGTGTCTGTCTCAGGCTGTTTTATTTATTTGAACATTTCTGATCAAACAGTTCAGCCATTTCTGAGAATGAGGCTAGGGGAAAATACGTTGTTTTGCCCCAATAAAAAAAAACTCTTGCAGTCTTTTCTCTGAGGAGATCTAGCACACCCACACCTTAGACAAGGGATTTGAAATTTGGCATGGTGCTGTCCTGTGTGTCAACATTGTCCTGTTGTTTGTTCCTGAAAATCCACCCAAAGGTATAAACCTTTGAAAAATCTCAGTGTGCACATGCTCAGTACAGACTTCTTGGAGTTTAACAGCTAAATCTCCAAAGATTCCGTCTTCCCCGCAGGTCCTAGTGCTTATCAGACTGCAAAGCACCATCCCCATAGAGCAAGTGTGCAAGCTCCTTCTAGCACAGGGCTACAGAGTGGAAGTCACATAATTGCTGCTCCAAGTAGGGTGGGGCTGGGCACTAGAACTGAAAGCAAGGAGCCTACCTCCCCCCTGCAAAAAAACCCACAACTTTCTGGCACCCAGGCAGTGCCGAAGAAGCCATTTGATTCAAATGCAGAGGGAACAAAAGCTGGACCAAGGGAGGGAAAGGAGTAGATTAAAACAAGTCTGGAGAGACTAGGCCTTGAGGCAGGAGAGAAACTGGGACTGGCTGGGCAAGGAGAATGAAACTGGGCACTGGAGTGGAGGGGAGGGGAAAGGGGACTGGTTGAGTAGGGAGGTTGAGACTGGAAGGGTCTAGACTGGGACTGGGAGCTGGTGAGGGAAATTTGGGGGGTGGACACAGGAAGCCAGTCAGCTCAGGTGGGAACACTTAAATTGGACAAGTAGCTGGAAGGAAGGGAATGTCTGGGACTGGCTGGACAAGGAGATTGGGACTAGAAACCAAAGTAAGAGGAACAAGCGCAGTGGGGAAGTGGAAACATCTGATGAGCTGGGATACAAGGGGAGAAGTGGGACTGGCTGTGCAAGGAGATTGTGAATGGATGTAGGAAGGAGGAGATTGGGACTTAGGCAGCAATCTTGGAGGGGAAGACTAGGATTGGCTGGGCAAGGAGACTGGAATTGGATGAGGAATCAGAGGTGATGAAGAGACAGGGCCAGGATGGAGCAGAAGGGGTCAAGCTTGTGGGGAATAGGCAGAAGTGTCAAGAGAACACTCTCCTCCAGAGTCTGGAATGGAATCTAAGATTCCTCAGTCTCACTCTTCCTGTGCTGTCAGCAAATCTGAGAAACCCACTAGCAAAGTATATGTCTTGTCCCCATCTAGTCCTGGTCCATATAGAGGATGACAATCTATCAGTTACTCCATTAGCTCAAGTGGCTGAGTCTGTGGGGTGGATATAGAGGTTCCAATCTGCTGCTGAACCATGGGGCTGTCAATATCATGCCTCATGATGGAATTTCTATTTTTTCAGTTTGCTCTTTTAAATACCTAGCAAATTACAACCTCTCTCCCCGCCAAAAAACTATGTTAAAAGAACATTACTAAGGTTGCAAAGTCAAGCACTCAAAAATTACAAAATGCCAGAATTAAGGTTGCCTGTGAAACCTTAATTTGGCCCCCTTGTGCATATTCATTATGATACAGCTTTTAATTACATGAACACATACTATTTTTCCTTGCCTTATTCAGTGCACAGAATGGACAGCGCTCGATTAACAAGCAGCTATCCAATATTTTTCCTTGGGAGAAGGGGTGGAGTGGGGGCAGGGCCTGGGGCTGAGTGGAGGGCTAGGTGGTCCCTGAAAAATTTTCAAACAAAATGGGGGTCTTTGGATTACTAAAGTTTGAGAACCTCTGTCATAGTCTATGGTTTAAACTGGTAGGACCATCTAAAACATGTGATGGCTGTGTTACGATCCCTCCAAGATGAGTGCACTAAGCACTGGGCTATAAGCTATACCAGGGATGCCCTCACTGTTGTGTTTGTGCAGGGTAGGTGTGCTTTGAGCATGCCTACTGGATCAGGCCCCACATCTAAATTTTGCATTTAGATGTCTAAAGTGGCAGTTAGGCATCTAAACCCCTTTGTAAAACCCATCTGTAAAATGGAGAGAGTATTACCCTGTAACAGGCAGCTTGGAGGGCCAGGCAGCCTAGTGGTTAGAGCGCATGGCTTTCAGCTCCCTGTTTGATTGAGGAGCCTCACAGTCTTTAAGGCCAGGGGGGTTAGGATGACTTGGACCCTCCCTCTCCACCAGGTCCCAGACTAGGGCCCTGGGTATATCAACACCTGAAGTGGGGGGCCTCCCAGCAGGGAGTCAAAATCCACTGCCCTGAGCTACTTCTACCTGTCTGTCCAGTTTGGGGCATAGCCCCTCCAGTCCAATTTGCTAGGTGGCTTGTTCCCATAGGGTCCTCTCTTGTGTCATGGGTGGCGCCTTGCCGCAGTCTCAGGCTCCTTTGGGCGGGGCAGCTGCAAGCTGGTGAAGTTACCTCAGGTGCTGGAGACTCCTAGGTCTCCTTCACAGTCTCCCTTGGCTGGGGAGACAGTGCTTACTCCCAGGTGGCTGCCGTGGCAGGCTATTGCTCTTTCCACTCAGGCAGGAGGCAGCTAGCTCCTGCCTCTTTGCCAGTCAGCCCTGAACTGGGTCAGGATCCCTCCTTTTCTCCCCCCTCCAGGCCTGGCATTGGCTGCAGATATAATGGGGTAGAGCTACTTGGACCCAAAGGCTCTCTTTAACTCCTGCTGTGCTGGCTGGCAGTTTCTCTTCTTCATCACATATCCCCCCATCATGACCCCATTTAGGGGTCTGACTCTCACCACCATCTACTGTCCTTCATCCTGCGAAAAGAAGTCAGCATTCAGGTGGGCTCTTCCAGCCCAGTGTTGAAGGCAGAAGGAAAAGAGCTGGAGTGAGCGGTACTATCTCAGAATTCGGGGGTTAGTATCCTTCATGGCATGTAGCCATCATAGGAGGGCATGGTCAGTGACTAATGTGAAGTGAGTGTCCAGAAGGTAGTAGCAGAGCAAGTCCATTGCCCACGTTACTGCCAGCGCCTCCTTTTCAATCACAAAGTAGGCCTTCTTCCTTGGGAACAGCTTTCAACTAATGTACAAGATGGGGTGTTAGTCACCTCACACTACCTGGGACAAAATGGCTCTTAGCCCCATGTCCGATGCTTCGGTCAGTAGCAGGAACTCCTTGGTGAAGTCAAGGCTGTACAAAATGGGTTCTCTGCAGAGTTGGGCCTTCAGGACTCTAAAAGCCTCCTCACAAGCTTTGGTCCACTGGATTTTCTTGGGCTCCCATTCTTGAGAAGATCAGTGAAAGGTGTTGTGATGGTTGAGAAAACCCAGAATAAATTGGTGGTAGTACCCAGCCAGTCCTAAAAACCAGCATATCTGTTTCCTTGAGGAAGGTGTGAGGCACAACTGGAGCGCCTGGACCTTATTGGCCCAGGGTCACACTGTGCCCTTTCCTAAAGTGTACCCAAGTTAAGGTCAGGGGCGCCCCCTTTGGCGGCAACAGGGAATTGGTGCTTGCACTGGGTTGATCTATCAGGCATCCTGGCTTGCAGCTAAGGCCCGGTAGCTCAGGCCTTCTGGGTGGGAGCCAAGCAGACAAACAGTGGCTCAGGGCTCCTGCCTGAGATCTAAGCAAGTAGACAGTCAATGGCTCAGGCCTTCTGGCCTAAGGGTTAGTGCTCATAAAGCAGGGCCAAAGATAGGGGGGCCCACCCTGCTCCACTGGTTCCCAGCCCAGGGTCCTAGAAGCAATGGGGGATCTCGTTGCATGGTCGGCGGGGAAGCATGGGTTCACTGCCTTGCCTCCCAGCCACACAGCCGAGTCAACGCCTTGTTTTCCTGGGCTACTTCCTTCCGGTCTCTGGTGGGACTGCTCCATGGCTGCTGGGGACTGGTTCCCCGTGTCTGCACAGAGTGGCCTATTCTCCACTTCTGCCCTGGGTCTCTCCGTCTTATGGAGCAGCAGGTGGTCTTCTCACCAGGCTGGCTCCGAGAACTGTCACCCACCTCAGCCAGTCGATGGCTCTGCTGGCAGTTCGGCTCCTAGGAAGGATGTCTGGCTCCTTCCCTGACTTGCCTCCAACTGAGCTGCAGGGCCTCGCTCATATACTTGCTGCCCTGCCTCTCCCCTTCCTCTGAGGGTGTAGGGGTGGGGTGGGGTTAGCTGAGCCCAACAAGGTGAGTTAACCAAGTGGATTATTGCCACTTATATCTAGGAGTGAAGCTGCACATCCAGAATGAGGCCACTCTGCCTCATTACATGGAGGTCCGTTGTTTCATCCTTGCCCAGGTGACATTTAGCGGGATTTGCTAGGTGGGCCGGTAAGGAGACAGGAAGAAAGTCCCAAGTGGGAGAGAGGGGACTAGGGCTGGGTGAGCCCAGTTACATGGAGGCATCAAGGGACGGAGACCTCTGTTCCCCTCAGGTCCTGGGGAGAGGGACAAAAAGTGCTGTTGGTGCTGTAAATAGATTGTTGCACGGGGGGGTGTTGTGGAAATGGGAGAGGGAATTTAAAATAAAAGGGTACAGTGAGGGAACAACCACTGGAGTCCATGCTGTTTCTGCAGGGAGATGGTGGGAGAGGAGATGCACCCCATGATAATTAAGTTGTTCCACTGTTTATAAAACACTTAAAAATTCATTGGAGCAGGGATTGGTCTTGATCTCCCAGCAGAGTGCCCTACCACTGGGCTATCGAGCCCTGTTCACATTCTTTCTGACCCAATGAATATTTCATACAACATGGAACGCAAAAAAGTTATCATTTTCTATTAAATTCTAGAGGCTTTTTCCACAAAAAGAGAGTAATGCAGTAATTCCAGGCAGAATGAGCCTCAGTCCAGAAGAGAGGAGGAGGTTCAGGAAGGAAAAAGACAATGACTAACAGCAGAGCCTTGCCATTTAGGTAAATCTCTCTAGCCATGATCAAGAATCTATGGCATTCATATTCAGTAGGACATCAAATGTCACATGCTTTGACATCTTTCCAAAAACAATCAGAAGATGCACGACCAGTAGTAGGAGCAACCAACATTGTGGAATTGACCAGAGATGCTGACAAGGAAAAAAACAGCTAGTGTGGCACACCACAATGACAGATTCTGAAAATAGGACTGAAAGGGACAGGATAAGCAGACTAGAAAGAAACTAAAAGAGGCAGAACAGAGAGAAGTGGAGATAGATTTAAGGAGAAGAAAGAGACAATAGAATCATAGAATATCAGGGTTGGAAGGGACCCCTGAAGGTCATCTAGTCCAACCCCCTGCTCGAAGCAGGACCAATTCCCAGTTAAATCATCCCAGCCAGGGCTTTGTCAAGCCTGACCTTAAAAACCTCTAAGGAAGGAGATTCTACCACCTCCCTAGGTAATGCATTCCAGTGTTTCACCACCCTCTTAGTGAAAAAGTTTTTCCTAATATCCAATCTAAACCTCCCCCACTGCAACTTGAGACCATTACTCCTCGTTCTGTCATCTGCTACCATTGAGAACAGTCTAGAGCCATCCTCTTTGGAACCCCCTTTCAGGTAGTTGAAAGCAGCTATCAAATCCCCCCTCATTCTTCTCTTCTGCAGGCTAAACAATCCCAGCTCCCTCAGCCTCTCCTCATAAGTCATGTGTTCTAGACCCCTAATCATTTTTGTTGCCCTTCACTGGACTCTCTCCAATTTATCCACATCCTTTAAGCACCATTAAGACTGACATCTGAAAAATATCAGCATTTAATTTTCAGCATGTGCACTTAAAATGTTTGTCATGAATGAACTAATGAAATTTAATTTTTACCTAACTGTAAGAACAAAGCAAAAAAATAATATGGCTTGGTATGTAATTCAGATTTATTTAAGGTGACTTGATGTTCTTTATTGTTTTGTACAGGTCTTGTATTTCCTTATTTCAATATAAATATGTTGCCAAAAATAGCACGAGGGCAGGCCATTATAAAGAAAGCTTGAGTTAGGGCAAAAGTTCCCTGGCAAAAATGACAACAAACTGCACATGCTTACTTGTTTGACGTGGTTTATTTCTCTGGTAAACAACTAATTATACCTTTAATAATGTCTTCATTTATCTACTTTAATCTTTTTTTTAAATTGCCTTACTGCTGTGACCATTGTGCACGTCATACATAGTATGTGCTCACTTTAAAGATGTCCTTAAAATTAATTTACTATGACCATCCAAGGAAATTATTTTCTACTAGAAGCTGAAAGCACATGCTGTTGCCCAGGTGTAATTTGTAAAGCTGTGTGTGTGTGGTTAAAAAAAGTCATGGGGGAGGAGAGAATAACAGATTGTGAATCCCAGTGATGATTCCACCTGGTCATATTCTTAACAAAAAAAGCTGTCAACCATGCTTGTAGATGCTTCTATCATTTCACACTGATTCAACAGACATTCTAGGCTTCAGAGTGACACACAGACTGGTATCAGTCCTGGAACCTTATTATATAGTTGATTCTTAATTATTTACTATTAAGAAAATAATAGTCTTTTAATCAAGCATTTTGAAGAACTTGCCTCCTCCTTTATTGAGATCATTTGCCCTCAACCAGTTAAATCAATTGGCAAGTCCAAGTTCCTTCTGGACTCCCCAATGCCACTGAATGCTCCAATAGCTATTGTGGCAAAACACACAGACTCACAAACAATTGGCCAGAAGTTTGTGCCCCATACTATCAAACACAGATCATGGCCCCAGTCATTCATGACCTCTGGATTGGATTATTGCCACTTATATCTAGGAGTGAAGCTGCACATCCTCAAGAAAGCTTCAACTGGTACAAAATGCAGCAGCCCATCTACTTAGCAGCACAAGACACTGTGTACACATCATCTCAGTGCTCCACTCACTGCACTGGCACCCCAAGTAATACAGAGACCAGTTCAGGGCCCGTCCAGCCAGATATTAAAAACACTCTCTGAGGCTATCCCTAATTACTTGAAAGATCACTGCTATGATTATGCCCTTCCATGATAACCCACTGGAATGATGAAACTGTCAGCCAATATGAGGAGGCTTCTGATCACAGGAGCTGGACCAAATCCACAGAACTTGCTGTCAGAAGATCTGTCATAATCTCACCATGTTCAGAAGTACATGAAAAATTCTACTCCGTGACATTCCTTCAGTCTATTCTTCACACGCAACAATCTATGAACTAATCAAGCTATTTTTCTTACAGGCTGAGAAGACAGAAAGAGTGAAACTATTACACTGAGTTCTATTTTCAAATACTTGAGAAAAATACTATAGTGACTGGGATTGCACAAGTACATAGATTAGCTAATAAGTTATTTCTAAAAGGTAAGAAAACAATGGAAATGCTAATATCCTGGGACTGACACGGCTTTAACAACACTGCATACAAGAGTTTATCTTGTATACTGTGTTGTTAAATCCATGTCAGTCCCAGGATATTAGCATTTCCATGGTGAGACCAGGCATTCAGAATGGTCAGTATTAGCATGCATAAACTGATTTAGAAGCTTTTTTTTAGTACTATAAAACTTTTTTGCTCTTTCACATATTAAAGTGAACAATTCATATATTATGTAAACACAATACGTTGACAAGAAGACATTACTTTGAATATAGCAAACCAGGGATTAATAGGTCCATTAGAACTGGCTGGAAATTTTTCATCAAAACATTTTTCTAGTAAAATGTGCTATTTTTGTCAAAAAAAACATTTTGAAAAGTATAAATTTTGGCAAAAATTCCCAAGGAAAAAATTTCATTTTGGGAAATTTTAGAAGATTGTTTCAGAATTTCAAAATTTGTTTTTAGTTTTCATTTGTTTTTATTTTTATAACATTTTTACTTTATTTAATGGTGTAGTAGTGAATAATAATATGCACTATTACTGATATTTCATAATATAAATTGTTGAAATATTCTATTGTTTATTTTATTTTTAAAAACATTAGTGTTCAGTTATACTTCAGGTTAAGATTTTGTCATGGTTATCTTTAGTGAACGTCAGAGACAGATCACGGGAAATAAACAAAAATTCATGGAAGCCCTTGACCTGTCCCTGACTTTTACTAAAAATAATTGTGACAAAATGGGGCTGATGGGAGGAGGACTGAAGCCCTAGAGGATGGAGGGATGAAAGCCCAAGCACCGTTACGGAAGCGGGGGCAGCACCTGCCACCTATAGCGGCTTAGAGCATAGGGTCCCTCTGCCACCTGCAGTGGCTCAAAGCTCCGGGGCCAGAGGCTGAGAACTGCAGTTGCCCCCTGCAGCCCACCGAAGCTGGGAGCTCCAGAGTCCCTGCTGGCTGACAGCTCCAGCACATCACCGTGGGGCTGAAGCAGAAAATGCTATGGAGGACTCTGAAAGTCACTGAATCTGTGACTTCCGTGACATAAGCTTATCCTTAGTTATACTGAACCCAATTATACTTTTGGTCTTCACATCATCCATGGAAACGAGTTCCACAGGTTGACTGTGCACTGTGTGAAGAAGTACTGCCTTTTGTTTGTTTTAAACCTGCTCTCTACTAATTTCATTGGGTGACCCGTTGTTCTTGTGTTATGTGAAGGGGTAAACAACACTTCCTTATTCACTTTCTCCTTACCATCCATGATTTTATAGCCCCCTATCATATCCCTCCTTAGCTGTCTTTTTTCTACGCTGAACAGTCCCAGTCTTTTTTAATCTCTCCTCATATGGAAGCTGGTCCATACCTACTCATTTTTGTTGTCCTTCTCTGTATCTTTTCCAATTCCAAAGTATCTTTTTTGAGATGGGGCAACCAGAATGGCACACAGTATTTAAGGTGTGAGTGTATCATTTACTCCTGGGGGAATTCTGTGCTACTGCATGTGCACATAATTAATAAGCCATGCATATTTTTAATTTTTTGCGCAGAAAAAAGCTTCTGCTGCAATGTTGCTGCATTTCCGCCTTTTGCCCACCAGAGGAAACTGTGGCAATAGAACTCAGCAGCAGCTCCCCTCCAGTGAGGGAAGAGAAAGAGCCTGCCTTCTTTGTAGCGCCTGTCAGGCAAGGTCAGGAGACAGGGACTATGGGGAGACAGTGCGGTGCTGGCGGGGTCAGACAGGGGCTCATAAGGGCTAATGGGGGAGGACAGACTGGGGCAGCGGCTTAATGGGAGTGGAGGCACAGGGCCACGGGGGGAGGAAGGTGCAGGGCCACATGGTTATGGGGGTGGGGGTGCAGAACTACATAGGAACTGGGGAGTTGCTGAGGGGGGTACAGAGACAGGGAGCAGGGACAGGGACACAGGGTGGCTGAGTGGTGGCACAGAGACACATAGGGACAGGGGGAGGGGGTACAGAGCCACATAGGAACAGGGAAGTGGCTGGGTGGAGGAACAGAGACACATGGGGATGGGAGAGGGGTGCAGGAACACATGGGGATGGCGGGGGAGTGGGTGTCTGAGTGCAGGTGGAGGGACACATGGACAGGGGGTGCGAGGACACATGGGAACAGGGGTAAATGTGCCTCACTGAATGGGAAAGGCTAGAGGTCAACCAGGGTCTGCATGGGGGAAGCTCCCTAACAATCCTTCCCCCCCCATAAAACCCATTCTATACTTTTCCCACCCATACCCAATAGCCCTCCAAGTTCACAGCCAGGCTCCTTTCCAGCAATTTACTTCCCTCTCCCTCAGCTCCTCCGTTATCCCTGACTCTCCCAAGCCTTTGCACTGCTTCTGAGGGGTGCAGGAAATATGGTTCTGTACTGTAGTTTAAATGGGATATTACTAAGAGTTCTGTTTTAATATGCCTGGTAAGGAATCTATTCATCAAAAAACATTTCCTGAATTTTTTTGGTTGTCTGTATTGTTACAGAGATACTTGCTGACAGGTATTTTGAAATAAATGGCCAAAAATAATTGAAACTGGTGTGATTAGACTGTGTTATTCTGACAAATAAAATATGAAGAATTTTTAAATATTGTGTGCAGAATTTTTAATTTTTTGCCACAGAATTCCCCCAGGAGTAACCATTGGTTTATGTAATGGTATTATGATACTCTTTGTCTCTTTTTCCTATACCTTTCCTAATGGTCCCTAACACTGTTAGCTTTTTTGACTGCTGCTTCACATTGAACTGATGTTTTCAGAGAACTATCGATGATGACTCAAAGATCTCTTTCTGGAGTGGTAACAACTAATTTAGACCTCATTATTTTTGCATGTATAGTTGGGATTATTTTTTCTGTTTAACTAACTTCCTCATTTGTGTGTAGTTCCCCTTTTTGATGTTAAACCCATGACAGTAACATTTCTTTGGCACTTCTGCCCACAAAGACATTAATTACTTTATGGTTTAATTACTTTATGGTTTCTATTAAGGAGCAGTTCAGCTATATTTACCTCTTGCCTTTCCCCTTGAGTTCCAGGACAAGCTGCTCTACAAAGCAGTCATCTATCCTTTCCTCAAGTGATATGTGCCAAGTCAATAGGAGGATAGGTAAAATGCTCCACTATATTGTTTTCTGCCTTTGTAGCCTCTCTAATCTCTCTGAGCATTTCACAGTCACCATCACCATCCTGGTAAGGTGGTTGGTAGTAAATTTCCTACTTCTATACTCTGAATGTGCAAGCAAGGAATTTCTATCCAGAGAGATTCTCTGGTACAGTTTGATTCATTTAATATTTTTACTTTATTTGAGAGGGAGTGCTGGTAGGTATGCTTGCCAAATTGAGCAACCAGGAAAAGGCATTTCAAATATATGTGGGGAATTTTAAGGGGTGTGTGGCTTCTGATCTCTGTGAGCTCTCGGCAGTGGAGTTCACAATTGTGATCAGAGTGGTCACTGTCTCAGGGAATGGGGCATTGTGGAACAGCTGCTGGTGGACTGTTAGGATCAACAAAGGTTGCAAAGTGTCTTCACTAGCACTACATTGACCTCGGTGGGTCAACCATGGCTCTGCACCATATGGGGAGGTAGTTTTACAGCATCACCATAACTAGGGTGACCAGATGACAAGAACAAAATATCGGGACACCTGTGGGGGCAGCCACAGGCTCACCCCCCCACCAGGGCTGGCTCTAGGTTTTTTGTCGCCCCAAGAAAAAAAGAAAGAAAAGCCAGAGTGCCGCTGAAGCAAAAAAAAAAAAAAAAAAAGCCAGAGTGTCACCGAAGCAATATATTGGGACAAATGGCGTCCCAACTGTATATCAGTCAGGATGCGGGACAAACAACTAAATATCTGGACAGTCCTGATTTTATAGGGACGTCTGGTCACCCTAACCATAACAGGGTGTTTACATTGGTCAGAGACAATTTTCAGCGTAGACAGAAGCACAAACAGGTTGATTAAAGGTGACGTACATCAACCTAACTTTGTAGTGAAGACCAGGTCTGAGGAAAGAGACACCCAAACAGCTGAGAAGTAGATGAAATTAGATAGCTTTTTATGCTGTTCTGGTAGTCACAGATCACTTCACTTTATAGCAGGATTCTTTGATGCCTGTAGAAATCCCCATCATCTAAATTCCAACTTGGATAGATACTACAGTCAATGTTCAAAAACTACACACAGGACATAACAGTGCAGAAGAATAAGAAACTTCATTTACTTTTCAGTAAGCTCGGGGGGGGGGAGGTAGGAGGGCAGGAGACATAGACCAAATTGAGTTCAAATTCCATCTCAGCAACTTCAGATTCCAAGGAGACAAGGGCCTGACACCATCCCAACAAGAAAAAGACAGCAATTTATACAGCCTTACTCAACCTTGGGATAAAGTATCATTTTTTCCAGTTACAAATTTTTGTTTTCAAGAGTGATGTGGAGACAAAGCAAGGAAACTGTCAAGGTTCCTCCCCCACTCTGAACTCTAGGGTACAGATGTGGGGACCTGCATGAAAACCTCCTAAGCTTACTTTTACCAGCTTAGGTTAAAACTTCCCCAAGGTACAAATTAATTTTATCCTTTGTCCTTGGAATATCCACTGCCACCACCAAACTCTAACTGAGTTTACTGGGAATCATAGTTTGGACACATCTTACCCCCCCAAAATCCTCCCAACCCTTGCACCCCACTTCCTGGGAAAGGTTTGGTAAAAATCCTCACCAATTTGCATAGGTGACCACAGACCCAAACCCTTGGATCTGAGAACAATGAAAAAACATTCAGTTTTCTTACAAGAAGATTTTTAATAGAAATAGAAGTAAAGGAATCACCCCTGTAAAATCAGGATGGTAGGTACCTTACAGGGTAATTAGATTCAAAACATAGAGAATCCCTCTAGGCAAAACCTTAAGTTACAAAAAAGAAACACAGACAGAAATAGTCATTCTATTCAGCACAATTCTTTTTCTCAGCCATTTAAAGAAATCATAATCTAACACATACCTAGCTAGATTACTTACTAAAGTTCTAAGACTCCATTCCTGGTCTATCCCCAGCAAAAGCAGCATATAGACAGACACAGACCCTTTCTTTCTCTCCCTCCTCCCAGCTTTTGAAAGTATCTTGTCTCCTCATTGGTCATTTTGGTCAAGTGCCAGCGAGGTTACCTTTAGCTTCTTAACCCTTTACAGGTGAGAGGATTTTTTTTCTGGCCAGGAGGGATTTTAAAGGGGTTTACCCTTCCCTTTATATTTATGAAAGAAACGACTTGCAAAATCAGATTGTGTGAAGAAATGCTTTGACATACAATAGTTACAGTACTTACACAAAAACTACCAAATAGTCTTTCTTTGATCTCTGGTAATTTGGATGTGTGATAAGTATAAAACATGTGGAGCTACATCCACCAACTACAAGGAAGCTTTATTATAATTTTCATCCCAGCTGTCACTTGCAACTTAAATCTATCCTCTAAAGTTGTTTATCATTTCAAACCCTCTGTTGTTTTCTACCTCACTATATATACTCAAGCCTCAGCTATAAATTTAGCATCCCACCACAGAACAGAAAGTGTTATTTTTAAATCAGTATGTGAAATCTAGTTAAACTACAATAAGATCACTAAAGCTATCATTAAATAGACCATTGTACTGTTGACACTATTTAAGGTTGAAATGGCACCTTCATTTTAAGCAATTATGAAGTGTATAGACTTGCCCTACCCGACAAAATTAAGTCAACTTAAGGGCCGTAGAGTCGGAGCAGTAATTAAAGCAATGTTTCATGTCCACACTATGCTCCCTCTGTCAGCAGTGCTCATCCTCACCAGGAGTGCTTCCACTGACTTACCTGTGTTGGACATTGTGGGGCACTGACAGTTGGAGCCCCCTGCCAGCCACCAGCTACCAAACCCCCTGCCCCAAGCTGTCAGCCCTGCGGGGCTCACAACTGGAGCCCACCCCAGCCCCAAGTTGTACTCCTGCAGCTGCTGAAGTGAGGGCAGGGGTGGGGAGAGATATAGGATGTCCCAAGAGTGCCCTCTCCGAAGTAAAGTTACACACAATGTTCCTTCCCCTGCCTCCTGCCTCCCTCGAAACGGGGCGAGTCCGGGCTGCTGAGAGATTGTGTGTAAATCATGCTGACAGCCCGAGTTGACAGCCAGAGTATTATGGGGTCATTGGGGAAAAATACCTTAAAAACAGGTCTTGCGTGCTCTGCCTGCACATTAAAGACACACTGAGGCTTCTTGTGAGAACGGGACAGTTCTTGCAGGAGTTTTCCTCTCAGGGGATTGCTGAGGACCAGTCCATCCCCACCTGATCTGTGGCTGTATTTTCATGAGGGATTTAGGCACATTGATGCAGCCCCAGGGAGAACTCTTGCCCACGTGCTTACAAGTTAAACATGTTGACAAAAACAACGCGGAGTCCTTGTGGCACCGTAGAGGCTAACAAATTTATTTGGGCATAAGCTTTCATGGGCTAGAACCCACTTCATCTGATGTATGGAGTGGAAAACACAGTCGCAGGTATAAATACACAGCACATGAAAGGATGGGATTTGCCTTACCAAGTGCCTCCCATCCTTTCATGTGCTGGGTATTTATACTTGCTACTCTAGAGTTCTAGCCCAGGAAAGCTTATGCCCAAATAAATGTGGTAGTCTCTAAGATGCCACAAGGACTCCTCATTGTTTTTCGTGATCCAGACTAACAGGGCTACCCCTCTGAAACCTGTCACCCTGTTGAGGAAGTGGGCGGGGATTGCAGGTGTTCTAGGAGGAGCAGCCAACCACGACAGTTCTTGCAAAGAGCCAGTGATCTCCAACCCAAACACTCTGCTGGCCAAGCCGCCCCGCTGCCTGAATCACGTCCTGTTGACGGGACTACATAGGATATTGCCCGGTCTCCGGCGGTTGCAGGGCACGGCGCGGTTTCCACACAATTCCTCAGCAGCCCGGACTCGCCCCGTTTCGAGGGAGGCAGGGGAAGGAACATTGTGTGTAACTTTACTACCTCGGAGAGAGCACTCTGGGGACATCCTGTATCTCTCCCCACCCCTGCCCTCACTTCCGCAGCTGCAGGAGCACAACGGATTATTTTAACCGCCCACACTCAACCCCTGTGGGGAGGGTGGTGGAGCCGTCAACCCCAGCACCTGCCATGGCTCTTCCTCGCAGCTGCCACCCCGAGGGGGCCCCGTTTTGAGCCGCAGCAGCCGCGCGCGGGGCAGGCATGGGGAGGCTGCGCGGGGCGCCCGGCCCCTGGCCGGGGCTGGCCGCCCTGCTGTGCCTGGCGCACGCCGCCCGGGCCGCCTTCCAGCTCACCGTCCTCCACACCAACGACGTCCACGCGCGGGTGGAGCAGACCAGCCGCGACTCCGGCAAGTGCCAGACCCGCTCCGGCGGCGGGCCCCCGGATTGCTACGGCGGGGTGGCGCGGAGGTACGCCAAGATCCGCGAGATCCGAGCCACCCACCCCAACGTGCTGCTCCTGGACGCCGGCGACCAGTACCAGGGCACCGTGTGGTTCAGCTACTTCAAGGGGCGGGAAGCGGCCCGCTTCATGAACTTCCTGGGCTACGACGCTATGGTAAGGGGCAGGCGCCTCGCGGGGGGCCACGGGCTCAGGCAAGGGCGGGCGGCTCCAGGGCAACTTGGGGCTACGGGAGCGGAGGTGTGTGCGCATAAGTGGTGCATGATCGGGGGGCTGCCGGGCCGGGGGGCGGCCGGAGAGGGAGGGTGCAGGGGGCTGGTGCCAGGGAAGGGCGCAGGGAGGGGAGGGGGGTAGCTGCAGGGAAATAGGCCCCATGTGTTTTGAACTTGACCCTCCAAAGCTCGCGGCGCCGCAGCGCTTCGCCCGGTGCGCAGGTTGCTGGGCAGTGGCTGGTGCTCAGTAGGAACCACCGGGGCCCCTGGGAGACAGGGGCAGGCAGAGCTCCTAGCTGAACCCTGGGGTTGGCCTGGTGAAGCAGTGAAGTGTGTTGTGATCCTGTGGCAAAAGGCGAGGCAATATTTGCCTTGATCTGAAAGCCTGGTCACTTGAATGTTGGCGAGACAAGGTAGGGGAGGTACCACAGTAGAACCTCAGAGTTAGGAACACCTGCGGAAGGGAGGTTGTTCCTAACTCTGAAATGTTCCTAACTCTGAACAAAACACTATGGTTCTTCTTTCAAAAGTTTACAGGTGACCCTTGACTTAATATAGCTTTGAAACTTTACTATGCAGAAGAAAAATGCTGCTTTTAAGCATCTTAATTTAAATGAAACAAGCATAGAAACAGTTTCCTTATCTGGTCAAATCTTTTTTTAAACTTTCCCTTTATTTTTTAGTAGTTTACATTTAACACGATAGTGTGCTGTATTTGCATTTTAATTTTGTATTAATTAAATAAAACTATCTTAAATGTGCTGGATACATGAGAAAAAATGTTTTTAAAAACATGTTTTGCATTTAAAACTAACTGATATATTAAATAAAGGAAGTATTAGCTATAGGTAGTGATTTGTTTCTGGTTACCGTGTCTTTCAAGATTGTAGAACTTGTAACTCTCATTCTCAGGTCTGGTCTACACTGGTGGGGGTGGGTCGATCTAAGTTACACAACGTCAGCTAAGTGAATAACGTAGCTGAAGTCGATGTACTTAGATCTACTCACTGCGGTGTCTTTACTGTGGTGAGTTGACTGCTGATGCTCCCCCGTCGACTCTGCCTTTGCCTCTTGCTCTGGTGGAGTACCTGAGTTGATGGGAGAGCACTTGGCGGTCAATTTATTGCATCTAGACTAGACGCAATAAATCGACGCCCGCTGGATAGATCGCTGCCCATCAATCCAGCGGGTAACGTAGATAAGCCCTCATCACACCTCATTTTTATTCATAGATTGGAAGAGGAAAACAAGCTTTCCTGCATTTTGAACTCCTAATCCATTTTGTAACTTTGCATGAACTAGTCATTGAACTGAATCAACTGCAATGAAGAAAATATATTCTCTGCAACTGCCAAAGAGGCTACTGCAGTCAAATGCTGGTTTAGCACTGCAACACATTCTGGTTCCAGGTGCTTAGCCTGTGACTTCCAGCAGTTCAGTGGTTTGACTTTCTCTACAACTTCAAACAGTTGTACTGTTTGTACTGCTTAATATTATTTTGTGTTTAATTTAAATGACTGTAATAGGGTATAGTAAGTGTAGGCCTTAATGTAAGTTGTTGTGACAAGGCAATTTCTTACAATATCCTGATATTGTAAGGCCTGGATGATCAAAGATCTATATTGAACAATGTGCAAGAAAAGAGTGGACTTTTGGGACAATATATGTGAAGTATCTGAGGAGAGGTTAATGCAAATTTCCCATCTCTGGTTTTGCAAAAACCCAGCCTCTGGAAGCTGCGCCCTGAGCAGAGGCCTTTGTCTGGTGATCACCTGGTAAGATCAAAGGCCCAAGCTGTATCAAGGGAAGGCTGACCTATTCATGTTTGTTCTGTTTCTGAATCTGACATAACTATGAACTT
The DNA here is from genome assembly GCF_965140285.1 of Lepidochelys kempii. Taxonomy (NCBI): domain Eukaryota; kingdom Metazoa; phylum Chordata; order Testudines; family Cheloniidae; genus Lepidochelys; species Lepidochelys kempii. The sequence goes on from NC_136382.1 coordinate 67,323,731, forward strand.
GTAACCATGCAGAAAAACCCAGTTGTGGGTTTTAAAGGACTGACTCCTATGAGAACCCAAGTTTGGAGTTGGGCCAGGGTAATTGCTGGTAAGCTTTTTAGCATGTGTGAGGTTTTTATGTTTTCGCTGTAATGCTTTCACCTTAAGAATAAATGTGCTTGCTTAGAGTGGTGTTGTAACTGCTGTCAATTAAAGCTGTGCGTAGCCTTCAAAAAGACAACCAAGTGCAGGTGCAGACCTGTTTAGGCAGTTTGTCTTGCTGAGAATATTACAGTTTAGGCAGGCAATTGTGCAGCCTGGAAAATCTCTGGTCAGGAGGGGGAGAGAGAGAGAGAGAGGTTTCTGCCCAAGAGAAGTAATGGATGAGGAGCCGGGAGCCTAGAGTGAGTGCCCTTGATGGACCATGGAGGGGGAATGCGGGTGCAGTTGCCCTGGAATGTGACGGTCAGAATTTCCCCTTTAAATGGGTTTTTTTAAAAAAAGAAAAATGTATTTAATTTGTATTTTAAAAATCTGATTTTAAATAAAAAAAATCTGATATTTATTTATTTACACCTATCCTGGTACTCGCCAATATAGATATGTTCCTTATTTCTTTTTGAAAAGCAGGATGATGCAATGAGAATGTGAAGTGATTTTAGTTCCTTTCTGCATAAGACTGCTCTGTCTCAGCAACAAAAGCTTGCCCTAAATTTGTAGTATCCTGGCACAGCTTTCTTCAGGATACAGAAGGACTCTTCAACTCAGTAGAGGATATACATACGGTATTCGTTGATCATTGGTACCCACTTCCCAGGTTAACACTGAGGGTGAAATCATGGCCTCATTGAAGTCAATGACATTATTTCAGCTTGGTTTTGGTGCAGTTTTCTTTTTCACAGATGGCAAGAGTTTAGGGATATCATTTAATTCTTGTAAGAATAGGTGATATAATATAAATAAGTGATAACATACAAATATGCTGCTGGCTACTGTCACAGTTTAGGGCAACTGCATCCGGATTCCCCCTCGATAATCCTGCAAGGGCACCTACTCTTAGGCTGTCGATTCCCAGCCGTCACCTCTCTTGGACAGAGACCTATGTCTCTCTGCCTCCTGTCCTGACGGGGGGCTTTTCCTGGCTGCATAGTTCCCTGCCTACACTGTGAGTGCCCCAGAAAGTCAAACTGCCTCAACAGCCCTGCTTTGCTTTCTCCTCAGAGGCATAACTGGCCTCCTCTGTAAGTTATCACACAGCCCTTTCTAAGCAAGCACGTTTATTCTTATGCTGAAAGCATTGCAGAGAAAACATATTAAAACAATAACCAAGCCTAACACACGTTAATAAGCTTCCCAGAAATCACCCCAGCTCCAAGAAGGGGTCTGGCAGGTGATCAGTCTTTAAACCCCACCGGGGGGGTTTCTGTCTTCATCTTACATTCAGAGCAAGAACTGCCATGAATCAGTGAGTCACTTCTTTATGGGCCTCTGATCTTGTACTCATGTAACAGGTGACCAGCAGACAAAAGTCCCCTCCTCAGGGTGAAGCTTCAAAAGGCTGAGTTCTTGCATAACAGGGGAAGGGACATTTGCATATACCTCCCATTAGATATTTCCTGGGAAACTCAATTAACTTTAAAAGTTCATTTTTGTCTGGGACATTTGTTCTTTGAAGCTCATAACACTTCCTGGAGAGATATTAGGCATGTTTTTCCCCTTCCCCCACTGCACCAGAGTTGCTGCATACAATCTTACAATAACACGTTTGCATTTTTAATAATGCAATGATATTTAATAATAATACAATGAACTCCTAAAACACTTAAGTTAAATCCTACTGAATTAAGTTTCTTTGGATAAGGTTTGCCAAGGATATTGCAGGAAATTTCCGTATCTGCCACAAATACAATAGTGTGTTTTCATGTTAGCTATTATTGGGGTTATAATATGTTAGAATAAAATGAAAGTTTACCAAAATGTGGCTGTCAGTATGGTAAACAACCATAGTAGTTTGTTTACTGAAAATGTCAGCCTGGTTGTTTTAACTGCTAATTTCTTACATATGAACAAGATTAGCAGTTAACAAAACCAGGTTGCTCACCTTCTAGTCCAATAATATTCATCAGCGCACACTCTTGTGTCATGTTTTATACTAGTTTTAAATTTGACGTTCATACCTCCACACACAGCACTGAATAGCTGCAGGGTTGGTGCATCTCCTTGGTACCAGAAGCTAGCATCAGAGCTGGAATAGGTGTAAGGGAGATTCGGAGGCAGAAGAAAAAGTATTAAAAATGAATATAATATGATTGTGTTAGTGCAAAACAATAGAATATTGTTTGGAAAATGGTAGGAATGTGCTTTTCTAGAATAAAACTTTGTACTATCAGAAATGCCCAGTATGTAATTTCTGAGAGAGCACTTATAGTTATTATTTGGGGGTAGTGTCTAATAATTTTCCTTTTTGTTTTTCGTAGGCTTTGGGGAACCATGAGTTTGATAATGGTCTGGATGGATTATTGGATCCACTACTTAAAAATGTTAATTTTTCAATTCTGAGTGCAAACATTCAGGCAAGCAAATCAGTAGCATCCAGGATCACTGGATATTTTCAGCCTTATAAAATACTACAGGTTGGTTCAGAAAAAATCGGAGTTGTTGGCTATACCACTAAGGAAACATCTTTCCTTTCAAATCCAGGTATGCTTTTCTTTAGTATAGCAGGAACAAACCATATACATTTAAATGGGGGAGGATCTATTAATGGAAATTCTCTATGTCCTAAGAAGGAGGAGAGGATGGAAGATGATAAAATACAGGTAGGATCTGATGAGAAACAGTCAAATGAAAAATGTCTCATGCAATTACATCATGTAATGGGAGACAGCTAAAAAGTGACAAGTTTTTAAAGTGCTTATATACCAATGATAGAAGTCTAAATAATAAAATGGGTGAACTACAGTGCCTTATATTAAATGAGGATATTGATATAGGCATCACAAAAACTTGGTGGAATGAGGATAATCAATGGGACACAGTAATACCAGGGTACAAAATAGAACAGGTCATGCTGGTGAGGGAGTGACACTATATGTGAAAGAGAGCTTAGAATCAAATGAAGTAAAAATCTGAAATGAACCAAACTATACCATAGAATCTCTATGGATAGTAATTCCATGCTTGAATAATAAGAATATAGCAGTAGGGATATATTACCGACCACCTGACCAGGATGGTGATAGTGACTGTAAAATGTTCAGGGAGATTAGAGAGGCTTTTAAAATAAAAAAAATAATAATAATGGGGGATTTCAACTATCCCCACATTGACTGGGTACATGTCACCTCAGGACGGGATGCAGAGATTAAGTTTCTTGACACCTTAAATGACTGCTTCTTGGAGCAGCTAGTTCTGGAACCCACAAGAGGCAAGGCAATTGTTGATTTAGTCCTAAGTGGAGTACAGGGTCAGGTCCAAGATTTGAATATAGCTGAACAGCTTGGCAATAGTGACCATAATATCATTAAATTTAACATCCCCGTAGTGGGGAAAACACCACAGCAGCCCAACACTGTAGCATTTAGTTTCAGAAAGGAGAACTACACAAAAATGAGGAGGTTAATTAAACAGAAATTGAAAGATAGAGCACCAAAAGTAAAATCCCTTCAAGCTGCATGGAAACTTTTTAAAGACACCATAGTAGAGGCTCAACTTCAATGTATTCCCCAAATTGAAAAACCTAGTAAGAGAACCAATAAAAGAGCCACAGTGGCTAAACAGCAAAGTAAAAGAGGCAGTGAGAGGCAAAAAGGCACCCTTTAAAAAGTGGAAGTTAAATCCTGCTGGGGAAAATAGGGAGCATAAACACTGGCAAATGAAGTGTAATAATATAATTAGGAAGGCCAAAAAAGAATTTGAAGAACAGCTAGCCAAAGACTCAAAAAGTAATACCAATTTTTTAAAGTAAATCAGAAGCAGGAAGCCTGCGAAACAACCAGTGGGACCAGTGGACGATTGAGATGTTAAAGGAGCACTCAAGGATGATAAGGCCATTGCGAGGAAACTAAATTAATTCTTTGCATTGGTCTTCACAGCTGAGCATGTGCGGGAGATTTCCAAGCCTGAGCCGTTCTTTTTAGGTGACAAATCTGAGAAACTGTCCCAGATTGAAGTGTCATTAGAGGAGGTTTTGGAACTAATTGATAAATTAAGCAGTAATAAGTCACCAGGACCAGATGGTATTCACCCAAGAGTTCTGAAGGAACTCAAATGTGAAATTGAAGGACTACTAACTAGTCTGTAACTATCATTTAAATCAACTTCTGTACCAAATGACTGGAGGATAGCTAATGTGACGCCAATTTTTTAAAAGGGCTCCAGAGGTGACCCCGGCAATTACAGTCCGGTAAGCCTGACTTCAGTAGTGGGAAAACTGGTTGAAACTATGGAAAGAACAAAATTGTCAGACACATAGATGAACATAATTTGTTGGGGAATAGTCAACATGGTTTTTGTAACGGGAAATCATGCTTCACCAATCTACTGGAATTCTTTGAGAGGGTCAACAAGCATGTGGACAAAGGAGATCCAGTGGATATAGTGTATTTAGATTTTCAGAAAGCCTTTGACGAGGTCCCTTACCAAAGGCTGTTAAGGGATACGAGGGAAGGTTCTGTCATGGATTGGTAACTGGTTAAAAGATTAGGAATAAATGGTCAATAAATGGTCTCCATTTCAGAATGGAGAGAAGTAAATAGTGGTGTCCCCCCAGGGATCTGTACTGGGCCCAGTCCTATTTAACGTATTCATAAATGAGCTGGAAAAAGGGGTAAACAGTGAGGTGGCAAAGTTTGCAGATGATACAAAACTACTCAAGATAGTTAATTCCCATGCAGACCGTGAAGAACTACAAAAGGATCTCTCAAAACTAAGTGACTGGGCAACAAAATGGCTGATGAAATTCAGTGTTGATAAATGCAAAGTAATGCACATTGGAAAACATAAGCCCTACTATACATATAAAACGATGGGGTCTAAATTAGCTGTTCCCACTCAAGAAAGTGATCTTGGAGTTATTGTGGATAGTTCTCTGAAAACATCCACTCAATATGCAGAGGCAGTCAAAAAATTGAACAGAATTTTGGGAATCATTAAGAAAGGGATAGATAATAAGACAGAAAATATCATATTGCCTCGATCATATCATAAATCCATGGTATGCCCACATCTTGAATATTGCATGCAGATGTGGTCGCCCCATCTCAAAAAAGATGTATTGGACTTGGAAAAGATTCAGAAAAGGTCAAAAAAAAATTATTAGGGGTATGGAACGGCTGCCGTTTGAGGAAAGATTAATAAGACTGGGACTTTTCAGTTTGGAAAAAAGACAACTAAGCAGGGATATGATAGAGATCTCTAAAATTATGACTGGTGTGGAGAAAGTAAATAAGGAAGAGTTATTTACTCCTTCTCATAACACAAGAACTAGGGGCCACCAAATGAAATTAATAGGCAGCAGGTTTAAAACAAACAAAAGGAAGTATTTCTTCACACAGTGCACAGTCAACCTGTGGAACTCCTTGCCAGAGGATATTGTGAAGGCCAAGACCATAACAGGGTTCAAAAAAGAACTCGATAAATTAATGGAGGACAGGTCCATCAATGGCTTATTAGCCAATGTCATAAATATAAAGGGAAGGGTAACCACCTTTCTGTATACAGTGCTATAAAATCCCTCCTGGCCAGAGGCAAAAGCCTTTCACCTGTAAAGGGTAAAGAAGCTAAGGTAACCTCGCTGGCACCTGACCCAAAATGACCAATGAGGGAACGAGATACTTTCAAATATGGAGGGGGGGACAAAGGGTTTGTCTGTCTGTGTGATGCTTTTGCCGGGAACAGATCAGGAATGCAGCATTACAACTCCTGTAAAGTTAGTAAGTAATCTAGCTAGAACATGCGTTAGATTTTCTTTTGTTTAATGGCTGATAAAATAAGCTGTGTCTTTTTGTAACTTAAGGTTTTGCCTAGAGGGATTCTCTGTGTTTTGAATCTGATTACCCTACAAGGTATTTACCATCCTGATTTTACAGGGGTGATTCTTTTACCTTTTCTTTAATTAAAATTCTTCTTTTAAGACCCTGATTGATTTTTCATTGTTCTTAAGATCCAAGGGTTTGGGTCTGTGTTCACCTGTACAAATTGGTGAGGCTTCTTATCAAGCTTTCCCCAGGAAAGGGGGTGTAGGGCTTGGGGGGATATTTTGGGGGAAGACGTCTCCAAGTGGCTCTTTACCTGTTCTCTGTTTAAAACGCTTGGTGATGGCAGCATACGGTTCAAGGACAAGGCAAAGTTTGTACCTTGGGGAAGTTTTTAACCTAAGCTGGTAAGAATAAGCTTAGGGGGTCTTTCATGCAGGTCCCCACATGTGTACCCTAGAGTTCAGAGTGGGGAAGGAATCTTGACAGCCAGGATGGAGAGGAATGGGGTGTCCCTAGCCTCTGTTTGCCAGACGCTGGGAATGGGCGACAGGGCATGGATCACTTGATGATTAGCTGTTCTGTCCGTTCCCTCTTGGGCACCTGGCATTGGCCACTGTCGGAAGACAGGATGCTGGGCTAGATGGACCTTTGATCTGACACAGTATGGCCGTTCTTAAACGGTCAAATGCTAAAATTTTAACTATATATCGTTTCTTAGTATGAATTAATGAATATTGATGAAGGGTTTTAGTTGCCTGTAGAACTTTTGTATTATTCAGCTCCCTGGCCAGTTGACTGGTTTTAACTGCTAGATGTTCGAGTTATATGAAAAGATGTGTTCCATTCACAGATCCATTTAGAACACACGAAGCACTGCTCTAAAGGGGTGTTAAGTTTACAATGGTTAAAAAAAAAGGTTATATATTTTTCTCCTTATTGGCCACATACGAGAGCCTAAAGACATGAATATATCTTGTATAATTAAGGAAAATGTGTTTTTTTACAGATTTTATTAAAATTTGACAATTTTGAATTCTGAGGAACATAATTCAGCCTTCAGGTAGACAGACACATGCCCAAATCCCACTAAAGTCAGTGGGAATTGCATATGTGTATCTGAAGGAAGAATTTGTTCCCCGCTGTTTTTCGGCATCTCAAGTATATACCAGAAATTAGACTACAGAAGGAATCACAATTATTTTCTGTCAGTGATTGATAGCAGAAGTGATGAAGCATAGACTCATCCTCTTCTGACAAAGAAGTTGTTCCAGTGATCAAGATTTATTTAATTAGTGTAAAGCAATGAGATAAAAACAGACTACTTCTGATTTTAAGAACAGATAATTGTATTTTAGAATAATAAAAACACCATTTTCACATTAGAGTTTCTCACCTCGCCCTTTTAATCAGATGTAGGACATCATTATAGGTGCAAAAGAGCCACTTTCACGCCTAATAAAAGGACCTTGCATTCTCCTCTGGTTTTAAACTAGACACACAATGGAATTAAAATGCATTGAACACAGCATTTTTTTAAAAAATCACTCTTCAATACAAGGAAGATATTACTACTTTTCTGTCCATTACTTACTGAAATAACATAATAACTGTAAAAATGAAGGTGTAAATTAGCCCAGAATAGGGAAGGTATGATAATATTTAAACCAAGTATTCAAATGTACAACTGACATAAAAGTCTAAAGTCCAATGCAAATGGTTAAACACATCCACAGAGGAGACCTCTCTATGGTCAACAGAAACTTTTAATCTGCCTTCGGACACAAGAGGCTGAGTTATTTGAGTCCATCCTTTTCCTCTAAGGAATAACAAGGAAAATTTATTCTTCCTTTGCCTGTGCAAAATGAGAAGCTTATAGTGCTGAGGGTATGAAGAGAGTTCTTAACATAATATAACTGATATGTTCTAAATGTTTACCTATGAGTGTTGACCCAACCAGGGAGGTTGGCAGTCTCAGCCCCTTGCATTTCTGCTTGCACAATATCCCTGCTTGTATAATATCCATGAAGCAATGTGGGAAAGCTCCTGGATCAGAGCCTATGTATCCTCTGAGCGCCGGTTTCTCATCCAGGCAATCCAGAAAGTTGGCTAAATTGGACATGCTAGGAATTAAAATAAGTTATTGAGAAACAGTGTCATAATTTATCTATTTTGAGAGTTTATTTTGAGAGTTTTGAGAGGACTTTCAAATTACCTTTTTGTAGCTGGGAAAAATATTAGAGCAGAAGTTTGATGGTGGTGAATTACAACTGCTGCTAAGTAAAAGGACATATTTTAATAAATTTGTAGCAAAAACTAAAGATGGTTATAATTGTACTGAAAGGGCCAATAAGGAGCCAAAAGAGGAGGAGTAGTAGTAGTAAGACAGAAGGCTTATTACTTTCTTAGGCAAAGCTAAAGCAGTGACAGACTAAGTACATACTGACAGGTTTCAGAGTAACTGCCGTGTTAGTCTGTATTCGCAAAAAGAAAAGGAGTACTTGTGGCACCTTAGAGACTAACCAATTTATTTGAACATAAGCTTTCGTGAGCTACAGCTCACTTCATCGAAAGCTTATGCTCAAATAAATTGGTTAGTCTCTAAGGTGCCACAAGTACTCCTTTTCTTTTTGTAAGTACATACTGTGGTATAACTGAGGAATCCAAAAGCAGTTGGCATTAATAGGGAGTTTTCTAGGGGCCACTGTTTGTAGCAAACACAATTAGAATCATAGAATATCAGGGTTGGAAGGGACCCCAGAAGGTCATCTAGTCCAACCCCCTGCTCGAAGCAGGACCAATTCCCAGTTAAAGCATCCCAGCCAGGGCTTTGTCAAGCCTGACCTTAAAAACCTCTAAGGAAGGAGATTCTACCACCTCCCTAGTTAACGCATTCCAGTGTTTCACCACCCTCTTAGTGAAAAAGTTTTTCCTAATATCCAATCTAAACCTCCCCCACTGCAACTTGAGACCATTACTCCTCGTTCTGTCATCTGCTACCATTGAGAACAGTCTAGAGCCATCCTCTTTGGAACCCCCTTTCAGGTAGTTGAAAGCAGCTATCAAATCCCCCCTCATTCTTCTCTTCTGCAGACTAAACAATCCCAGCTCCCTCAGCCTCTCCTCATAAGTCATGTGTTCTAGACCCCTAATCATTTTTGTTGCCCTTCGCTGGACTCTCTCCAATTTATCCACATCCTTCTTGTAGTGTGGGGCCCAAAACTGGACACAGTACTCCAGATGAGGCCTCACCAATGTCGAATAGAGGGGAACGATCACGTCCCTCGATCTGCTCGCTATGCTCCTACTTATATGTCCCAAAATGCCATTGGCCTTCTTGGCAACAAGGGCACACTGCTGACTCATATCCAGCTTCTCATCCACTGTCACCCCTAGGTCCTTTTCCGCAGAACTGCTGCCTAGCCATTCGGTCCCTAGTCTGTAGCGGTGCATTGGATTCTTCCGTCCTAAGTGCAGGACCCTGCACTTATCCTTATTGAACCTCATCAGATTTCTTTTGGCCCAATCCTCCAATTTGTCTAGGTCCTTCTGTATCCTATCCCTCCCCTCCAGCGTATCTACCACTCCTCCCAGTTTAGTATCATCCGCAAATTTGCTGAGAGTGCAATCTACACCATCCTCCAGATCATTTATGAAGATATTGAACAAAACCGGCCCCAAGACCGACCCCTGGGGCACTCCACTTGACACCAGCTGCCAACTAGACATGGAGCCATTGATCACTACCCGTTGAGCCCGACAATCTAGCCAGCTTTCTACCCACCTTATAGTGCATTCATCCAGCCCATACTTCCTTAACTTGCTGACAAGAATACTGTGGGAGACCGTGTCAAAAGCTTTGCTAAAGTCAAGAAACAATACATCCACTGCTTTCCCTTCATCCACAGAACCAGTAATCTCATCATAAAAGGCGATTAGATTAGTCAGGCATGACCTTCCCTTGGTGAATCCATGCTGGCTGTTCCTGATCACTTTCCTCTCATGCAAGTGCTTCAGGATTGATTCTTTGAGGACCTGCTCCATGATTTTTCCAGGGACTGAGGTGAGGCTGACTGGCCTGTAGTTCCCAGGATCCTCCTCCTTCCCTTTTTTAAAGATTGGCACTACATTAGCCTTTTTCCAGTCATCCGGGGCCTCCCCCGTTCACCACGAGTTTTCAAAGATAATGGCCAATGGCTCTGCAATTTTTGTAACTCTCTCCTTTTTTACTTGTACACCACTTTAGTGTATGAAGCCTTCAGTAGCTTTCAAAAGGTGATTCAGTTTCTACATACTGTGGTTTGTCAGAAATGACTTAGCAATCTGCAGTGCTGATAAACTCCTGGCTGAAATTGTGGGTTGGTGAGTTAACCATTAATCTAGTTGTCTTTCATCACTACTGCTTCCATAGTCACCTTCACAGTCTATTCATAACTATCACCATATTATAATCATAAATCTTTTGAAACATTGGGATGGAGGTTCCCATAGTGCTCGCTTTCTCTCTCTCCCTCAATAAGGATTGCTAATAAATATCTGGAAACAGTGGGTGAAGGCTACTTTAATAATTCATAGCACAAATGATGAAGCTATTAACTGGTAACTTTTTTTAAAGATGTCCTATGCACTACTAAATCCACCTGCCAGATTTGAGTCACCCTACTAGGTTTTTTCCTACAACAGTTGCCCAAGTAGTGGTAAATAAGCAAGACAGTATTTATTTATTCGTTGTATTGTAAGATCTGTAGAATAGGGACCATGTCTCTGTATTTGTACTGTGAGGTGCTTAGCATGCATTTTGTGCTGCAAAATAGTAAATCACATTTTTGCGCATAACTTTTTATTTCGGTATCTTGATAACTTCTCCTGTCTGTAGAATAGTAGAAATATTCAATGGAGAACATTTGTCAACTATTTTATCCTTGGACACGTGCCTAATACTTTTGGCACCCAGCCCATTATCTTTTCTTCTTGTTAAAAAATAGTGCTGTTTAGTTGCCTTTTCTATATTTTCTTTCTAAAGTTTAAAGAAATTAGAAAACTTATTTCCTGTTAGTTTAACACACTGAAAAAGAAATGATGGAATTGCTGAGCCACAAAGAAAAAGATGAATAACTGTTGTATAAAAAACTTTTTTAAACTAAATTTAAACTTTTGAGGAGTGGGTGACCAAGTACTAAGCAATGAGTTGTGTGTTTTATTTTGAATCCTGGGTTACACTTGGGCAACAACAGAACTGTTGCAATTTGAAAACTTACGTAGCCCCATAATACTGCTTTGTCAATGTTCCTCTGTTGCGGTAACTCTTTATTTCTTGAAACATTTAGCATTGGACTCTGGACTAGTTCTCACTCTCCCCTTTGCTATGCAATAGGCCAGATCTGTTGATCGCTGGGGTATGCTGCAAGGCTCCTGTATTCTCCCAAGATGCCTGGGAATGGAGGCAAATTGTGAGGGATGGGAGGTAGAATTAGTGTGGTTTATTTTCTAGTTGGTCATTTTTGGCTGGAGAGTTTAAGGGGAATTTGTTGATCTGTAACTTAGAAGAACGTATTTTAAAACTTTGTCAAAGGAACCTAGCACCTGGGATAGCTGCTCTTTTATCCTTTTTGTAGAAATCAAAAGTGTGACCGAGATACAGCAAATACAGTAGAGAGAGAGCGAGAGAGTGTACATGTTTGTATTGTAAATGAAATTATTCTGAAATGATAAAATAGAAACATTTCAGAGAAACCATAAGATTTCTCAACACTGTGAGCTGGGTAAACATTACCCTTTTTAATCTCTGTCTTTGGGTTCTCCCTTCAGTGAAGTAATTCCACTTCAGTCTTTGCTATTGCTATGTACCACTGACCGTCAGAAATCCTATGATTCATCTCATTCAATTAGATAATTTGCATATGGAAGGCAAGTAGGATTTGGCCCTGAGCCTGCAGATTTAGTGCAGCAGGACTCTGAGGGAACTGCTGTGGAAATAGAGAGGAGACAAACAAAATAAGCCAGGATGAGGGGAGATTTTTATGGGAGAAGAATTAACGTGGGGGAAGAAGAAGAAAGAGCCTAAGGAAAAATCAGTAGGAAGTAATATTGCAGAAGAATATTCTATTTACACCCAAATGATGCATATGAGACAAACCTGAATGTAACTCTTTCTTCGTTCTAATGGCAGTCAAAAACCATTGGAACTTTGTTGGCTGGTATCACCAGCATCTTTTCATGGAATTACAGCTTTGTTATATATAGTTGAGTGTATATAATTCAATTCATAAATGTTGGTAGACTGAGCACAAATGTTCATGTTGCTTATACAATACTTGAAAACACTGGCCAGATTAAAAGTCTGAACTAACTCCCAATAAAGCTAATTAAAAGACTCATTTGCTTCATTCTGTAAAGGAATGTGGGACCCTAGGGCCACTAAAATTCAGAGATCATTTAAACCTTTCACCCTAGAATCCCGTGTTTGATGGCGAAAATGGGCATTTAAATAATGAGAGAGGCCAGAGCTCCCAACAGTTTGTGGGACTCTGGCCATAGTCCATCAGCTGTTTCAATAATCTGATCTTGTGAAAACACAAGTATTTTTAGATACCTCATAAATATTAATCTCCTTTCTCTCTTCTTTTTTTTTTTTAAAAAGGAACGGATATATACTTTGAAGATGAAATTGAAGCATTGCAGCCACATGTGAATAAACTTACCATGCTGGGAGTTAACAAAATTATTGCACTAGGACACTCCGGCTTCACTGTAGATCAAATGATTGCTCAAAAAGTGAGAGGAGTGGATGTTGTAATTGGAGGACATACAAACACGTTTCTTTATACAGGTATTACAGCTCTCAGTAAAATGTTGCTTTTAACCAAAACTGATCATTAATTGAAAGAAAATTCTCACTGAACTGAGATGACTTTGTAAAAATGTTATTTACGTGTAACTAAGCACTGTGGCCAGTTCCTCAACTGCCATTTCAGTGGAACTACCTTGATTGAGAGCAGCTGAGGATCTGGCACCCTGTATGATTAAAACCAATCAACTATATGTAGTACATATCACATTGAGATGTAGTTCTTTTGCAGTCCTTACCATAAGCAAGACAAATGACACTGAGACTATGACACAAGTCCATTCCCAGTTTTTACATTCTTTGTGAGTAAGAAGTGTCCTAACTCTTTGAACTTATTCAGGATGACCTGTGCAACACAGACCCACTCCAACACAAACAGTAATGCTACTAAATTATTGTGCAGCTTGTTTAATAGTAGTCCTACATGACATTCTCATAAGAGAGACTACATTTCCCTAATTATGTGAAATTACTATAAAGTGAGTGTATAACTGGTTGAAAGATCATACTCAAAGAGCAATTATCAGTGGTTCACTGTCCAACTGTGTGGATATATCTAGTGGAGTCCTGCAGTGGTCAGTTCTGGGTCTGGTACTTTTAACATTTTCAGTAATTACTTGGATACTGGACTGGAAAGTATGCTTATAAAATTTGAGATTATACCGAGCTGGGAGGAATAGGATTAGAATTCAAAATGACCTTGACAAATTGGAAAATTGGTCTGAAATCAACAAGATGGAATTCAGTGAGGACAAATGCAAAGTACTAGATAATACTTAGTCCTGCAGATAATACTTAGGCTGCAGCTGTGTGCTAATTGGACCGCGGGTTGAGAACCGCTGGCCTAGGTATACTTGGTCCTAACTCCCGGGGGGGGGGGTTTGGATGACCTCTCAAGGTCCCTTCTAGCCCTACATTTCTGTGATTCTAACATGTTTTACAAGTTTACTGAATAAGGGAGTAAATAAATAAAATATTTTAATTTACCTTGTCTATGATACATGCATTAAAGGAATCAGTGAAACAAATTAATCAATATAAAACAAGTCATATTACTTGATTATTTTTCAAAATATCCTGTAGTTGATTGTTATCCTGTAGAACTTATTTCTGTATGTATAGGTTTTTAAAACATATGTAGTTTGTAATATTTGGTGGCCTAGTGATGGTATTATTTAGTCCATGAGGGAAAACATTTATTTTAAAAAAGAATTCCACTGATATTGGGTTTTAAGAGGAAGAAAATAAAATCTTAAACATTTCAGAAAAAAACACTTAGAAGTGTTTGAGACATGGATCTGTGTAGCGACAGATCCTGAATATATACCCAAAGTGACAGAAGAGTAGAAAATTTTTATGTTCTTGCCTACCCAGCTACTGCCAAGCATTGTGCTAGCATGAACGTTTGTCACACTGTGACAGAAAATGAAAAGTACACACACTGTCTTCCTATGCCTAAAAAAATTCCATTTTGAACATTGGCCCAGATTGTAGCTCTTATTTACAAAGTTCCAGATATTCTATAGAAATTATACATGTGTGCAAACTGCGTGTGAGGAAAATGCATGGTGCTGTGGCATGCCGCAAAGACTTCTCAGTGTGAGTTTGGGATGGGCACAGTTAGTGAACGGTGACTCTATAAATAAGTTATGCAAGATCATCCCAAATGAGTACCAGTAGAACCTTTATCTCTCACTGTCACATTCTGTATATGCCTTAGGGAATTTTTTTTTTTTTAAATGCTACTAGGATTTTTTCCCCCTTCATTTGTCTGCTTGCTAAGATAGGTGACTAAGTTACCATGAGGCCAAATGTAGAGAGCCTCAGAAAAAGTTAAAAAAAAAAATCCACCTAAAATTTATTTTAAATGACCTTTTTAGGTAACAACATCAGTTTTAAAATCATAACATTATAGGACCTTTCAGGACTAGAAACAAGTGCATAGTTCCATTTGAAATGGAGAAATCACCCTTTGCAATATAATCTAAACTTCCATTTCTAGTCTTGCAGGGCTATGCGATTTCAGACTTTTAAAGGAAATGATATTTTTATTCATAAAAAAGTCTGTAGTAGATTACAGATAACGATGGATCCCCATCAAACAAATAGTGCAAAACTGTAGGTAATATACTTATCTCTGCGTTTTGAAGGATGGTGTATATAAAAACTCTGTGCACCTATCCTGGAGAAAGGATCCTCATCAGCAGGTTACATGGGTTAGGAGCAAGCCAGATGGCAGAGGTAAGGATGATAGATGTTTTGGCTATACACTGCAGTGCTACTTGGTGTGTGTGAAAAGACTTGGGCAGTATAGATTAGCTGTCAGTACCACTTAGTGAACCTGTGTCACTTCAGAGTACTGTATGAAGCTTCTCTGTTTCATTGTTGTCTGAGCACAATGCTAGGAGCCAGAACTTCCTGAGTGTAACTTTGGGCAACTTGTCTGTGTGTAACTTTGGGCAAGTCACAGACTCTGTGTTGCCCACTCTGAGTACTTCTACTTCGCTCCCTAAGCTGGTCACTTTTTTTTTCTAATTTAAAACAAAAAAGAAATTTCAATGAAAAATCCTAGAGGAAAAAATTGACAAAATATTTATTTGAAGTTCTTTTCTAATCTTTCAGCCAACTATAGAGCTGGTCAGAATGTTTTGAATTTTGATTATTTCAAAAATACAGGAAAAACACAGGTGAGAGGAAGCTAGTGATCCCCCCCCGCCTCGCCCCAAACACACCCCCACTTTAGAGGAGGGCCTCATTCTGTAGTGTGCTAATTGCCTTTAACTTCTGTTTGAAGACAACAGGGTGTGAGGATGCACAGGAGGCACTCAGGAGCTTTTAGTATAAGGCCTGGGTATTTTGAGGATTAATTAATGTCTGCAAAGCAATTTGGAGGTGGAGATACATTACATATACAATGACGTCCTTTTATTATTAATACAATGTCATAGCAAGTCTATCAACTCCTCTTTGAGCTGAAAAGCAGTAACCAGTGGAGGGATTCAAAGTCAAGCTTCTGGACCTCAGCTGTTAAAACCCCTCACCACTCTGCCCCTGCTTACTCACCTGATCTTGTCTCTTGTTGGTTCACTTCCCCACTCTGGCTAACCCCACTGCCCCTGAATTAATCTGTAAGACCACTATACTCTTTCTTCATATCCCTCTAGCTTGTCTTGCCATATTGGCTCGGTTGTGGGAAAGTCTAAAATACTTGCTGTTACTCTTTTAATAATTTGTAGGTGGGGAAAAAAATTCCCAGAATTTTTTGCCGCTCCCCTGTCAACTTCACCTACACTTCCCACTCTGGTGGAGTACCAGAGTCAATGGGAGAGTGCTCAGTGGTTGATTTATCGCGTCTTCACTAGATGCGATAAATCGACCCCTGCTGGATTGATTGCTCCAGAGGTAAGTGTAGACATGCCCTTATTTACTAACCCTTTTTCTAAGGGCAAGTCTATACTACTAAATTAAGTCGACTTAAGTTACATTGACTTACAGCCACCACAGTAATTAAACTGCTTTTGTATGTCCACACTGCGCTTCTTTTGTCTGGTGTGGGTCCTCACTAGGAGTGCTTGTACCAATTTAACTGGTAGTGTGGGTCATTGTGGGACAGTTTCTCAGAGACAGCAACAGTCAACATAAGCAATGTAATGTCTACACTGACACTTCGTTGACCTAACTACATTGACTTAAGTGCGACATCACTCGTGGAGGTGGAGTTAAGTTGGTGTAGTGGGTGAGTTACATTAATGAGAGCTGCATTTTAGCATAGATATTTGCTGAATAAGGTCAATGTAAGCTGTCTTATGTTGACATATCTCTGTAGTGTAGACAAGGGCTAAGGAAGTGGTTGTCCTTTGGCATGCATTTTTTTTTTTTACCAAGAATGTTGAACTCCTGTCAGCAGCCTATAAAGTTTCCACAAAATTGTCACAGAGTGTGACTTGACATCGCTCTTCCTTCTTGTTCCCTTTCCCTCTCTCTCCCTGTTCCTTCAGATTCTGATTTCTTTTCCCTGTCCCAGTGTTCTAGGGACTCTTTTGGCAATTTCCCCTCATCTTAGTGTTATATATACACATTCTCTCTCTCGCTCTCACGTCTTTTCAATCTATTGAAAATAAGCACAACCCACATTTATTATTAATAAAAATAGCATATGAATAAAAGTGACAGTGGCTTGTTTTAAAGCAATCAAAAATAGTTGTAAGTCTCTGCCAAATTTAAGGTAGCCAGAAGAGGCATGTTTAAAAAAAAAAAAAAGGAAATGTTCTATGAGTTACAGGAAAAAACGGCCCACATACCCAGCCATCACTGTGTAACTTGGGACCTACTTAACAGTGTGTGTTAAGTTAACTGTCCTGTTCCTTCTCACCACACTGCTGTTCCATTTCCCTCTCTCTTCCCCTGCAGTTTCTTCTCCATCAGCCTCTGCCTCCTTTTATTATTCTAGTTGTTTAGAAAGAATCACACCCTTGAGTTCTGAATTAAGAGATAGGAACCTTTGTAAGCAACACATGAATAACTTTAAACACAGAAACTACTTTCACACTCTACTTCATTGGTCTTGTTCACACATGAAGGCAAGAAATCCCCCTGACTTGGATATGAAATAATGTTGTGCGTTTCCAGGATATCTAGGTGGGTTCTAATTTGGAAAGACCTCACTTTTTCTGTAAACACGGAAGAAGTGGATAGCCTAAAATGACCTCTGAGAGCTGTCCACACCAAATCCGCGCAAATGCATTATCTGTTCAGACAAAAAAAATTTACTTTGGCAGAGTCAAAGATTCTGCTTTGATTTTTGGAAATGCATACTCTGGCAGACTAGCTACAAACATGCACTTGAGTCTTCTAGCAGCATTACAATTACATCTGGGAACTGTTCCAGGAGCTCCATTTGTCCTGCCCAACGTTCACAGAAGTACGTATAGCTGGCAGAAGAGAGCTGACTCGGGGACCCAAAGTACAATTGTTGTTCTTCCCTTGTTTTCACAAATTATGTGGCAACTGGAATCTGGGACTGGAATGCTTTTCGTAGTGAGGTGATTTTCGGTAGAACCTTCAGACAAAAGTTTAATTAAAAGGAGTTTAAAAAATTAGGAGGTGTTACTGTTTCTTACGTTATCCTCTGTAAACATATTTTTTAATGAAACAGAATCTAAGCCTTCAACTGAGAAGTGTGCGTGGAGCTTTGATAAGCCTCTTCTCCTTTTTGGATGAATATCTTATGATACAAAAGTACAAAGTCCATCTCATCAAGGAATAATATAATGACGTAGTAATTTGGTTTGGAGGACTCACCTGCTTAAATGTATGCTTTTTGGGCTTCGTGGTTCCTGAAAAATGTCACCTGAGAAGCCAATTTATCAATAAAGCAGAAGGCAAAAATCCAACAATTTATATATGATGGAAAAATCATTGTTCTTTTAAAGTTTTAATTCTCAGTTAATTGCTGTGAGTTAGAGATCTTACGGCAAAGTAAGAGGTTAAAATCAACTCAACTTTTTCACTTCTACAAGGAGAAAATACACCCTTGCACTCAAGTCCTGAAGAACCTTATTTTATTTCCAAATTATTACTTAATAGATATTAAATATTGCATATATTCTTTTAAGGAAGAAAAACATATTTGAAAGTCCTTGCTGATAATTTTCTGAAGATAAAATACTTGTGTGGTTATTTTGTTTCAGGCCCCCCACCTTCTAGTGAAATGCCAGCTGGCAACTATCCATTCCTGGTGAAGTCAGATGATGGGAGGCAGGTGCCAGTGGTACAAGCCTATGCTTTTGGAAAATATCTTGGTTATTTAAATGTAACATTTGATGATCAAGGAAAAGTAATTAATACATCTGGAAACCCTATTCTGCTAAATAGCAGTATTCCTGAAGGTATGTGAAACAGAGATTTGAGTTCCTATAGATCACCCAGCTAAACTTTTAGCTTTATTGCTTTTTTTAAAAGTAAAGTACAATGCTACAGGAGAATTTAGCATTCCTCTTAATTTGGTCATCTTTGGCATCAAGTTCTGGGTACATTATAATGCTATAACCTGCTTTCTTCACTGACTCCTCTCAGCAATCAAACAAGTTTCCAGTTTATCACATTTCAGGTGTTCGGGTTTTTTTGGGGTCTATGTAAAATCACTAATAGCTTCCTCATGACATTCAGGTGATATATTTCCATGACATTTAGCATTTTTAGGAGACTCTCTAAACATTTAATCTTAATATTGCTTAAATGGGCATAAAGAGTAAACTAACATCTTATCCTTCAGAACAGAGTTTCCAGCAGGATGGGGAACTCTGGACTCTTGGTATCTCTGCACTTGGTTTGTGGACAAAGAAAGGGCTTTGATCTCGGAGGTTATCAAGCCAGCACTTTTCTTAAGCATTTCAGTTCACTCTAATTGTAAAAACAACTAAGTAGTTTTATGTGGGTTGCTCATGACCTTTTAAATACATTCAGGCAAAGCGCATCAATGTGCAAATGTAATATACAAAAAGAACATGTTTTTCATCAAACATCATAAAACTATGAAGGAGGAAAATCCTTCCATGGTTTGTTTTGTAAATAGATCTCTCATACTTCCAGCCCAGCCACCCTGTTTATTTGTTTCATTTAGTGGTTGCTTCCTGTCTGATGTACAGATTACGAGTTCTCTGGGTGTGTATTCTTTGTTGTTTATCTGTTCGTTGCCTTCTACAGTGGGGCCCTGATCGTGGGTTGGAGCTCTTAGGCACTACCAGCATATAAATAGAAGAATAGGTCATTTCAAAATTGACATGGTGTTTCAGCTTTGCCAGTCACATGGTTTTCACAAATTTAATGAGTTTAATTAAACCAAGCCTTGAACATTATAGTAATTCTGCAATGTCAGTGAATGTTATAATTCAGACTACTAGATATTTGCATGGTGAAGTATGCTTAATGTTTATATGTTGCTTGCAAATTAACCTTGTAACATGCCAAATGATGTACACAATACAAAATCATCAGAGAAATTGTGTGATGGCTGTATCCAAGTTATGTTTGGTTTCTGAAAATAAACCATCAATTTGCTACTAATAGGACAGCTATGCATATAAAATTAATTTCTAGTTCAGTAATCCTATATGGTTATTTGCGTGATTATTGGTAAGATTGTTCAATGCTGAAATATGCAAATAGTGTTTTAAACAAATTTGTAAGTTAGTGCTGCTATAACTAGGAGTAACTGAGATCATAAGTAAGAGAAAATTTAGTTTGAATATTTTAAAAAAAAACAACCCTCTGCTGGACTGTGCAATGAGTCTGTCTGTCTCCCAAAGGACGTGCTAGAAGTCCCATTCACTGGCAGTTTAAAACAAGACTGGGCAAAAGTAATTGTAAATGTACTACAGGGAATAAATCCTGCAGTGGCAGGGGATCAATTCACTCACCTAACTGTATTTTCCCCTATTTCTAGGTTTTATGATGATGAATATTGTAATCTTCTAACAATTAGGATCCTCTGTAATTTCACTCATCATTGGATTTCATGTAAAGTAAATTTTGATATTGTTCAATGAGCTCTCATGCAAGGAAAGGTTAATATATTTTAGAATCACTATGGAGCAAATTTTCCATAAAATTTGTACGAACGTAGGGTTCTAATTAATGGAAGACTTGTTCTTCTTTGAGACATGACGCTCATGTCCATTCCATGCTAGGGGTGTGTGCGTCATGAGCACAGTTACCAGAGATTTTTCCGTGTGTGGTAGCCATTGGGCCGGCTCTAGTGCCCTCTGGAGTTGCGTGCACATGCACCAGTATAAGGGGCACCTCCAGCCCCACTCCCTCTCAGTTCCTTCTTACCGTCCATGATGCTTGCCTGGAATGATCCTTCTTCATCTTGCAAGGCTTCTTTCCCAGAAGTGGTTTGGACTTCTCTGTCGTATATTGTATAGTTATTGGACTTAGTGTGTATAGTTTAGTTTATGTAATACCATTAACAGTTGTCTCTGTCATCGAGGGGTTGGGCATGCCCCAGTCCCCGGGCTTCAAGCTGTGTGCGTCCTGTGGCAAGCTGATGCCAGTGAGTGACCCACACTCTAGCTGTCTAAAGTGCCTCGGGGAATCTCACGTTAAAGAGAAGTGCCAGATCTGCAGGTGCTTCAAACCGTGCACACAAAAGGACAAGGATATCCGTCTAAAAGCCTTATTCATGGAGGCAGCCCTTGGATCAGTCTTGGAGCCGAGCCACTCTGAATTGGTGCCAAGCACTTCATCTTCTAAGAGAAGCGCTCCCCGTTACCGTTCTCCATCCTCTGTGCCAAGGAAGAAGCATAAGAAACAGTGCACCGAGAGGGGGCACTCTCCGGTGCCCAAGAGGGATGAGTAGGGAGTGACCAGCATAGTGAGACCCACACTGAGCCACTCGTCCTCCCCAAAGCCACTGAGGGCTCTGGTGACTGCTGCCTAGAGCACCAAGTCTCGCCTGGGACCTGCCTCCAACTCCTGGGAGCAGCCGTGGGACCACACGCCTGTAGACCCCTTCGACCCCAGAGGCTTTCCATGCAGCAAAGGACCTGATGTCTCTTCCAATGCCGCTGACCCCTTCAGGCCCCCTGCCAGCCAAGGTGACTGGGGATGGAAGTTCTCAAGGGGCAGTGAGCTTCACTGTGGCATCGATCACTGCTGTGCTGTCAAGGGGCAAACCTTCCATGGTCCCGATACAATGGTCGCCAGCTCCCCGGCACCACCTGGAAGCACGTACTGCTCTGCCATGGGTCTCCAAGGGAAGAATCCTCTTCAGAGTCCGAAAAGGAATCCTTTGCTCCACCTAATTCCTATTGGTACCCAGGCTACACACCAGACTTCGGTACCATCCCCCTAGTTCGTGCATGGCCACCAGGCCCCTGGGGTGGCAGTACTGGAATCCATGGAAGTTCCCCTGGTATTGGGCCCCCCTTCCCACCACTCAGACTTGGTGGTGTCCAAGAGGCAAGCTACCATTTTTTTCCTGTCCGGCACTGAACCTTGACTCCGGTACTCACCCTGGTGCTGAAGTCCAACAAATGGCCCCAATGGATGTGGTGGAGGTGGAG
Source organism: Lepidochelys kempii (assembly GCF_965140285.1). Lineage (NCBI taxonomy): Eukaryota > Metazoa > Chordata > Testudines > Cheloniidae > Lepidochelys > Lepidochelys kempii. The sequence continues at coordinate 67,345,597 of NC_136382.1, forward strand.
GAAGAGGAGAAAGCCCCTCCTCCGGTACAGGCCTCTTCCTCATCATCCCTGGATGGGCCAGTTGCAGGCCCTAGTAATCCACTCCTGCCAGATGACTTCAGGGCCCACCAAGAGTTCCTGAAAAGGGTCGCTGCAAACTTGGGACTAGACATCAAGGAGCTCACGGAGTCTGTACACAGCCTAATTGACATCTTGGCTGCAGCGACTCCCTCCAGAGTGGCCCTGCCTGTTAATGAGGTGGTGATGTGACCCCTCAGGGCACTATGGCAGACTCCTTCTCTGCTCCCCACCTCAAAAAGGGCAGAGAAGAAATACTATGTCCAAGCCAGTGGGTTTGAGTACCTTACTCAACACCCCCTCCCCTGGGGTCCCTAGTAGTGTTGGTGGCAAATGAGTGGGACAGATGGGGCAGTTGAGTGCTACCCCCAGACATAAAGAGGCAAAGAGGCCTGTTGGGACGTAAGGTTTATTTGATGGGCAGCTTCCAGTTGAGTATCTCCAAGCAGCAGACTCTGCTGGAAAGATACAATTTTAACCTGTGGGACTCATTGTCCAAATTTAAGAATTGCCTGCCGCAGGAGTTGAGGCAGGAGTTCACAGCCATCCTAGAGAAGGGCAAGGCAGTGGCCAGGATCTCCCTCCAGGAGGCTCATGATGCGGCTGACTCAGCAGCCAGGACTATGGCGTCAGTGGTCACCATGAGGTGCTGTTCATAGCTTCATTCATCAGGCTTTCCTCACGAAGTGGAGCAGTCCGTCCAGGACCTCCCCTTTGAGGGTACGTCCCTGTTCTCTGAACAGACGAATTCCAAGCTTCATGGCCTCAAGGGCCACCCTTCGCTCCTTGGACCTTTACACTTATCCTGCCTCCAGGAAGCATTTTAGGCCCCAGCAGCCTCCCAGGTTCATGGCACCTCCAAGACCCTACAAAAAAAAAGAAGGGTTATAAGCAACGCCAACCCCTACCTTCTACCTCTGCCTCTGTCGGGCTTGCATAGTTATCCCAGCAGGGCCAGGCAGGCCTTTTGAAGGTACGCCCAAGGATGGTATACCGGTCTCGACGCCAGATCCATCCCCCATTTTGTTTTTGGCCACCTTTCACCCTTCAGCCTAGTGTGGTCATATATAGCATCTGACCGTTGGGTGCTCAGCCCTATAACAGTTGGTTTCACCCTCCAGTTTTCTTCCACCGCTCCCCCCACCCCTCTTCAGTGACCTTTCTCAGGAGCAACTTCTTGTCCAGGAGGTGCAAGCCTTTTTATGTGTAGGGGCCATAGAGCAGGCTCCTCAATACTTGAGAATGGAAGGGATTTTACTCCCGATATTTCCTAATCCTGAAGCCCAAGGGGGCGGTCTATGGCCCATCCTGGACCTGTGTCACCTCAACAAATATCTCAAACTGAGGTTCCACGTGGTCTCCCTAGCCTCTTCATTCCCTCCCTGGATCCAGACTGGTACGCTGCCCTCGATTTAAAGGACACTTATTTCCACATTTCAATTTTCCATGGTCACAGGAGATTTCTCAGGTTTGTAGTGGGTCAGTGCCACTACCAATACACTGTGCTTCCCTTTGGCCCGTTGGCAGCCCCACGAGTCTTCACGAAGTGTACGGCAGTGGTAGCAGCCTCTCTCAGATGTTGAGGCATGCAAGTCTACCGGTACCTTGACAATTGGCTGATCAAGAGTCACTTGTAAGCTCCGGTCCAGCACAGCATCAGTACAGTATGGGCTACCTTCCAGGCCCTGGGTCTGTTGATAAACGAGTGGAAGTCAACTCTGGTCCTGATTCAGAGAATAGAATTCATCATGACAGTGCTCGATTTCACCCTCCGTAGTGGATTTCACCCAGGCCAAGGCCTACCTACCAGAGCCAGATTCTGAGCTATGTCAGACCGGATCTCCAATGTCACGACCCTCCCAGTAACAACCGCTCATGTCTGCCTCAAACTATTGGGACGCATGGCAGCATGTACCTATGTGGTACAGTACCCAAGGATATGCCTCAGACCCCTCCAGATGTGGCTGGCGTCAGTCTACTCCCCGAGAAGACATCACCTAGACTCAACACTCATGATTCCACCCCCCAGTCATCACTTTGTTGACCTGATGGAGAGACCCCGGATCAGTAATGGTAGGCGTACCCTTTGCTGCCCCTCAATCATCCATTACTCTAATCTGAGATGCATCAGACCTGGGGTGAGGAGCCCACCTTGGCAGTCTCAGGACTCAAGACCTCTGGTCCCAGGAGGAACTTGCCCTGCATATAAATGTCAGGTATGCTTGGATTCCCCAGATCTCAGGCAGCGTGGTGCAGGTCCTGATGGACAACACTGATGCAGTGTTGTCCATCAGCAAGCAGGGAGGAGCACTGTGCCTTCAGCACTGTGCCAGGAGGCCCTCCAGCTATGGGACTTTTGCATGAAACACGCCATTCACCTTGAGGCATCACATCTCCCAGGAGCCCAAAATGCCGTGGCAGATCACCTCAGCAGATACTTTCTTCTCACCACGAGTGGTCTCTTTACCTGGAGGTTGTCAGTGTCATCTTTCAGAGGTGGGGGCTTCCCCTGGAGGACCTGTTTGCCACAAGGCAGAACAGGAAATGCCATCAGTTCTCCTCACTGAATGGGCACAGCATTGGCGACCTTTCTGACGCTTTCCAGCTCTCAGGTGTAGACCACCTACTGTATGCCTTCCCACCAATTCTATGGGTTCACAAGGTCCTCCTGAAAATCAAACAGGACAAGGCAAGTGGAACCGTTTCACTTGTTGGGCCTCTGAGCTGAACCTCTCTCCACCCCAATCTTCTCTGCAGTCAACCATAGACTATCTGATACACCTAAAACATCAGTGTCTCCCTCATATATTAAGGTTCACCTGGCAGCCATCTCTGCCTTCCACCCTCCGTAGTGAATGGCAGAATGGTGTTCTCCCACAAGATGATGGCTCGATTTCTCATGGGGCTGGAAACACTCTACCCTCAAGTTACCCCTGCGGACCTAAACCTGGTCCTGTCAAGGCTCATAGGGCCACCCTTTGAATCATTAGCATCGTGCTCTCTACTGCTCCTCCCCTCGTGATAGGTCACCACCTTGGTGGCAATTACCTCAGCCAGAAAGGTCTCTGAGATCAAAGCTGTGATGTCAGAATCCCCTTAAACAGTGTTCTCCAAGGACAAGGTCCAGCCTTGCCCCCATCCACCTTTCCTACCAAAAGTGGTGTTACAATTCCAGAACAACTAGGACATTTTTCTACGTCATCTTCCCAAAACCTCACAAGACCCGCAGAGGAACGGTGCCTTCATACGTTGGATGTAAGGTGGTCCCTCGCCTTTTATATTGAGAGAATTAAGTCCTTCTGCAAGTCCACCCAACTCTTTGTAGCAGTCGTGGAAAGACTGAGAGGGGTACCCATGTCATTCTAAAGAATCTCATCCTGGATAACTGACTGTATCTGAGCTTGTTACGAGCAGGCAAAAGTTCTACCTCCAGGCACAGTGACTGCTTGTTCCACAAGAGCCCAGGCTTTGTTGGCAGGATTCCTTGCACAGGTACTTATCCAGGACATTTGCAGAGCTGCGACCTGGTTGTGTGTTCAGACCTTCACTTCACACTACGCCATCACCCAGCAGGCCTGCAATGTCCCGGTTTTGGGAGACAGTGTTGCAGTCAGCATGTCCATGAACTCCAAGCCCACCTCCAGGGGTACTGCTTATGGTAGTTGACTCACGTAATAGACATGAATAAGCATTTGAAGAAAAAACTGTTACTAACCTTTTGTAACTGTTCTTCAAGATGTGTTGCTCATGTCCATTCCATGACCCACCCTCCTGCCCCTCTGTCAGAGTTATCGGCAAGAAGGAACTGAAAGGTGTGGGGTCCGGGGGTGCCCCTTTTACCAATGCATATGCGCATGACTCCTGAGGGCGCTAGTGCTGGCCAACGGATACCACTGAGCGGAAAAACCTCCAGTAACTGTGCACACACACCTAGTATGGAATGAACATGAACAACACAACTCGAAGAACAACAGTTACAAAAGGTTAGTAACCATTTTAACCTCATTCTATGCTTCTATTTTAGATAGAGTCTTGAGAGAAGAAGTTGACAAGTGGAAGATACAGCTAAATAATTTTTCTTCCCATGTGATTGGGAAAACTATAGTTTACCTAAATGGTACAAGTCAGGCATGCCGTTTCCAAGAATGCAACATGGGAAATTTGATTTGTGATGCCATGGTAAGAAACCACAGACTATAATTTAATCTGAATTAGTATTTGAGGGCTTTGGGACAATTCAACTTTAGTGGACTCTAGAGAGTTCTATGATTCTTAGGGTTTTGTATTGCTTTCATGTTAAAGACTGGTAGTAGTGAGATCCCTAGCGGAGTTAATAGAATTCTGTGGAATTCTCCTTTTAGAAGTGTTTGACATAGAAGATCTACCAGTTCCTGGATAGGTCTGGAATGTGCTTAGTTCTCCCTTTTGGACTTTGATCCTGAGAGTCTCAAAACTCCCACAATACCCATTAAAGTCAATGAATAGCTCTCAGGAACTCACTGCTATGCAAGTTTCTGGATGAAACTCCTTATGTGGGGCCAGGGCTGTTCTCAATAGAGCAAAAAAGAGAACAGATCAGAAATTGTTCATTTATCCCTGGCACTTGTTGCACAAAGTTGTGTGGATACTGCAAACTCTCTGGGAGTAGTCATTTGAATATTTAATCAAATTTGCTATGATTATTAGTATTGTGGATGGTGCCCAATATTCACAGAAGGCCAATTTCTGATTCATAAACAAGTTTTTATGCTGAAAATTTGCTGAAGAACTAAGGCAATTCCAGTACAGTGATCGCTGCTTTCTCTTCCCTTCAGTCACTATGTTTGTAATTTACCTGACAAAGATACTAGATTAGTCTGGTAATGTTTATTCTTAAATCAGGCTGATTATTACCTCCTTATTCTATAGCAGTCTTTTGATTCTCTTGCTGTGTGTGTTTTCCATTACTTTACTAGAGATAAATGCAGGAGGATCTCGTGCAACCATTCTGACTTAAGTCAGGGTCTAATTTGGTCCTCTGAGCAACAGGTATATAGATTGGGCTTTACTTTTTGGAAAAATCTGCACTCCATTTGCTTTCCTCCAATCTTCTAGTTCTCTACCTTCCCAGGATTTTTAAGACTGTTTCAAATATTAAATGCTAGTGATACAGTAAGTTGCTCTGTCAGGTCCCTTAATAATCTTGAAGGCACATCATTAGACTGATTTTATGTGTTTGGATTTTCTAATTATTCCCCTTCAAGGTTTTAATGAGCAGCTATATTTAAGGTCTCTGACATTGCCTAATCCTTGAGATAGGTGTAAATTATTGCTCTGTATTTCAACATTTTCTGAAATAACACATCACCCTTTACTTTTCCTTTATGACACTGTCTACGAATCATCCCTTCCTTCATTTAGTTTTGGCTTTAGAGGGTGCAATTTAGGTTTCTATCTCCTATAATGTCACACTCTGGTTTTCAAAGAATACCAGAGATTGCAGGGAGAAAAGACAGAGGGGCTTATTTTTAAACTTGATTTGTTCGTAAAAATAATAAATAATAAAACTGTGGATGCAGAATTATTAAAAGTTTGTTCTTTAAGATAACTGTAAATGGCACAATTGATTGATTTTCTCCCTAACTGCTGGGGAGAAATACAGGCCTACCAACCTGGAAAAAACTCCCAGAAACTCAGATTTTGTAACTTGTAAAATTCCTACATATAAATTAAGCAAAGATTAAAAAGTGGTTAAAAATATTTTATGCTAATGTTACAGATTTACAATAATCTCAAACGTCGAGATGAAAATACATGGAATCATGTTTCAATGTGCATCATGAATGGTGGTGGGATACGGTCACCCATTGATGAACGCAACAATAATGGTAAGTTAGCTTGTTTAATGAGGCTTTCTATACTGTTGCCTGTACTTTTACATATTTTGCTATCCTGCACTATACCAATTACAAAGAACAGTTTTTCTGGATTCAGGACTATGGCCCTAATCCTGCCAATGCTTATAATTTTTAGTTCATGTCAGTAGTTTCACTGGAACCACTAACATGCATAAAAGTTAAACACATTGTATACATAACTGATTCTGAAACACAATCAGAAACAACTAATATCTATATTTCAATGCTTGAGGGTGCACAGTGTAGTCCCAGAAGTAACAAATTAATTGAGCAAGCACCAATAGAATACTGGACTTTAAGAATAATGAATAATAATCTCTCAATAGAGTTTATCCATTTTAATATTTTAGGCATTATCAAAATAGAGTTCCACCAACAGATAAAATTGGATCATATAAAAATCTGAAATAACTTACAGCCATACTACCTCTTGTAAGTCTGGCCTAGACACGTAGGCTGCATCTGCACTGAGGCTATTCTCAACTTCTCCCAGTTAGTCTAGCACTAATGCAGCTGCAGCCATGCTGGCATTGGTGACAGCACTAGCAGGGTTTGGTCACTGATGTTTTTACCACTATGGCTTGTCATTACGCTCAGAAGAAGTGGAGATGGTATTCTTCACTTCCTATTTTAAACTTCTGTAGGGAGGCTATGTCTGTTAGAAACCTCTTATGTTCTGCCACACAGGTAAGTGAATTCTGTATACTCTTATGGTGCCATAAATTCAGTCTAATATTATAAAATCTAAGAACAATTTGTTTTAATGTTGGATAACTCATTCTGTAGGACTGCTATAGCAATTGAAAGCAACTGGATAAACTGGCTAAATTTTGTAAGAACTTCTGTTTTTCTTGTCCCCAGATTGACAGGTAGCCATTTTCCACTTACCTTCTTTCATATGGCAAGAGAGGTGATTAACAAGGTTCAAATAACCGAATTCAGAGTAGTGAGCCAGCAGGTAGCGTGGGAAGTGGCGTGGTGTAAATTCTGAGATGTCGCTGGCAAACATTGAAGCAAGTATTCATTTACCGTGTGGTCTGTCATTTGCAACTGGTGTCCAGAGTCATTTGTGCGCTGTTTCCAGGGTAGGCTGAAGCCTGGAAGTACGTTTTGTGGAGTTGGCAGGAAGGTGATTGCTTGGGACATTGGCATTGTCCCAGAAATCTTTCCTGTGTGCCTCAGGATTGCATGACGATGCTTTAAGGGCTTTAGCCTGATCCGAAAAAGGCTTGTGATATTTCAGGCATATCTTTGGGAAGTTCTGGAAGTCCTCAGCAGTGTCTGTGTCCTTCTCCTTGAGAACTTTTGGAAAATAGTCAAACATAGCATGGGACAGACCTCCTACATTAAGTAGGTACACGTGTAAAGCTGGTCCAATGGTTTTCTGATTCTGTCCCAGACAAGGACTCTTGACAGATTTGTGCATTACTAATCCATAGCAGGAGATCAACAAACTGACGTCTGGTAGCCTTTTGACAATATTCATTGTGTTCATTATTAATATGTAGCAGAAGCACCACATAAAGGTTGTCGCCTTGCTCCCATTTCCACTAGTGAAGCTGCAGTATAGGTGGGTTATGTGCATCACAATATAAACAGAGGTAGAAAATCCTTAGATATGTCTAGCTGGCCAGTTTGGAAAACTGAGACACAGATCAAAAGACTGAGTCTATACTGCTGTACTATTAAATGACACTGCTTCAAATGATACACGGCTTTATAGGTTATGTAGCACACTATTAAGTGATCTTAAACAAGATATGTAAGGTGCTTTATTATGAAGACCATTTGTTTACATAAAGTGTTGTTCTATCCAAGGTACTATTACGATGGAGGACCTGCTTGCTGTGCTGCCGTTTGGAGGTACTTTTGATCTGATGGAGTTAAAAGGCTCCACTCTGAAAGAAGCATTTGAGCACAGTGTACGCAGACATGGACAAGGAACTGGCGAGCTGCTGCAGGTTGGGGGTTAGTTACTCTCTTTTTTCATTAATTATTATTATTCTCTTTCCAATATAGCCATACTTCATGCTGCCCGTATTGGCATTTATACCTCTGGGGAACCAGCTGCACTGCCTCAAATGGAAATGAAATAAAATTGAAAATACATTTATCTTCATGCTAGTTCTATGCACCATTCTGTTGCACAGCTTCTCTCCTCCTTCATCACTAATGAAATCTAGAGGCAGGTCAGTGTTGTTGCTGGAGACTACAGGACTAACTTCTCCAACATGCATCCGACGAAGTGGGTATTCACCCACGAAAGCTTATGCTTCAATACATCTGTTAGTCTATAAGGTACCACAGGGCTCTTTGCTACTTCTCCCCCTTTGTTCAGGCTACCAGATTTTTTGCCTCCGGGAGTGGAACAAGTTGGCAGTTCAATTTCCCCCACCATTTTGGTTTTTTTTTTTTTCATAGATACTAAGGTCAGAAGGGACCATTGTGAGCATCTACTTTGACCTCCTGCACAACGCAGGTCACAGAATCTCACCCACCCACTCCTGCGAAAAACCTCACCTATGTCTGAGCTATTGAAGTCCTCAAATTGTGGTTTAAAGACTTCAAGGAGCAGAGAATCCTCCAGCAAGTGACCCATACCCCATGCTACAGATGAAGGCGAAAAACCTCCAGGGCCTCTGCCAATCTGCCCTGGAGGAAAATTCCTTCCCGACCCCAAATATGGCGATCAGCTAAACCCTGAGCATATGGGAAAGATTCATCAGCCAGATACTATAGAAAATTCTTTCCTGGGTAACTCAGATCCCACCCCATCTAACATCCCATCACAGGCCATTAGGCCTATTTACCATGAATATTTAATTATCAAAACCATGTTATCCCATCATACCATCTCCTCCATAAACTTATCGAGTTTTAAACTTTTTATTTTGTATTCATTGTTGTGCGGCTGCAACATTAGTCTTCCCCCTCTTCCCCTGGATCAGGTAAATAGCAGCATGGTGGCTTCAACCACATGCACCTGTTGTTCCACTGCTTCTCTGCAGGACTCCTCTGCCCTCTCAGTCCCTGGCTAAAACTAAGTGATGTTCCCTGTGTGAGGCAGCACTTAGATCAGCGTGGGCCACATGTGGCCTGCGGAACCATCCTGCCCAGCCCTTGAGCTCCTGGTCAGAGAGGCTAGCCCTGGCCCCTCCTCTGCTTTCCCCCCTCCCCCACAGTCTCATCTCACACGCTCCGGCCTGCTGCTCCTGCCGGGTAGCGCAGCAGTGTGGCTGCGAGTTCCTGCCACTCTGAGCGGCATGGTAAGGGGGTGGGGAGTGGGGGGATTGGATAAGGGACAGGGGGTTCTGTGGGGCAGTCAGGGGACAGGGAGCAGGGGAGTTGGATAGGGGGTGAGCTCCCAGGGAGCGGTGAGGGGCGGGGGTGTGGATAGGGGACGAGGCAGTCAGGGGACAGGGAACATATGGGGTGGGGTCCTGGGGGGCAGTTAGGGGCAGGGGTCCCCGGAGGGGGTAGTCAGGGGACAAGGAGCAGGGGTGGCATTGGATGGGTTGGAGGTTCGGAGGGGGGCAGTCAGGGGATGGGGGCAGGGACCAGACTGTTTGGGGAGGCACAGCCTTCCCTACCCAGGCCTCCATACAGTTTCACAACCCCGATATGGCCCTTGGGCCAAAAAGGTTGCCCATCCCGACTTAGATGCTCTACTGAGGGCAAATTGTGCCCTGCCTGTTCCCAACCAGCTGAGCCCCACGCTGCCAGATACAGAGCTCAGAGTCAGACCAGCAGCTCGGGTCCCCACCCTGCCCCAAGGAGCCGTGACTCTAATGCAGAAAAGCCCTGAGCATCTGGGGAGAGTGAAGGATGCTACCCAGCCAGCTCAGGAGGTAGGTTGCTCAACGGACCTGTGCCAGAGGGAGAAACCCCCCTCAAAGGAGCTACAGTCCCTCCCTGACCCCCGGCCACTGAAGTGGGGTCTCTTCTCCCTGAGGGAAAGAAAAAAGGCTCCTATAAGCTCTCCTGCTTCTTCCTGTGAATTGAGGGATTCTTATGATGTTCAAAAGTAAGTCTGGCAAACTCCTCATGGGTCCCAAAAAGGCAAAGCAAGCATCCCCCTTTTCAGCGCAGCAGTTAATATTGTCAGTGAACAATGGCTGCAAACAGGAGTTAAACTCTTCCTTTGCCTTCCCCAAGGCAGTGTCTGCTGGGGCTCTTCTGCTACACAGAGGCTCTTGCAGTGTTCTGTATCATGCTCACCACCTCTTCCCCCACCCTACAGCATGTCTGGGTGACCAGATGTCCTGATTTTCCAGGTGACCAGATGTCCTGTCACATCCTTCCAGTGCAGTCCTGCCTCAGGAATTGTGGCTGTCTGGCCTTCCACCCACAACCATCACTCTGCCAGGGACAGGGACTCAGATTTCACGCAGCAGCAGAATGGAATTGTGCCTTCTGATCATCAGCCATAAATATGGTGACCGGATAGCAAATGTGAAAAATCAGGACGGGGATGGGGGTAATAGGTGCCTATATAAGACAGCCCCAAATATCAGGACTGTCCCTATAAAATCAGGACATCTGGTCACCCTAGCTATAAACCCTTGAACTGCCTGAAAATGGCTTGGAAGGTAGGAAAGAGTCTCTCACTCCCCATCCTCCTCTGTCTCCACATTAAAGCCTTAAAAGTACTTCAGGCAGTCTGACCAGAAGAGATAAGGATTCCGCTCCCAACCATGCTGCACCATCATAGGGTTACGGAGGTGTAAGTGTGAGATCCCTTCCCATGTTCAAAATGATCCTGACTGATTGCCTGACTGCACGGTGGGGGAATGGGCACCACAGGCATGGGATGCCTAACATGTACTAATGTGCTGCACATTAACTAGTCCACATACACCATTAGTGCTCACAAAGAGTTCCCTCGTGTGTGTTAACAGCACTAAGTTAAAGCACACTAGGGCACTTCTCGTATGCACCAGCAGGGTCCACACGGACCAAATAATGTGCATCATATTAGTGAATGTTAGAAATCCTAACCTTATCCTGTCTACACAGTGGTGTAATGGGCAAGATCTGAGTGAAGACCCGAGTGGTACTAGACTGCTCCTACTTACTTGGGTGCTGCTAGCAAGGCTGGAGGAGCAATGCAGGCAGCCTTTCAAGCTCCCTTAGCAAGCTATTCCCACAATCAAGATGTGTACCAGTAGCCTTCCTTGGTGGTGTGATCCTCCAGACCAGGACAGATACCAAGCTACCTCCCGCCTCTAACATCCAGGGCAAGTACCACGCACACATCACCAAAGAACCTCCCTCCCCCTCAAATAAATAAATAAATAAACAAATACCCTGCAAGACTTTTTCAGTACAGGATGCTAGTGGCTAGCAAGGAACTCATTAATTTAGTAAAATGCCATAGTAGATACAGTTTCTCATGGATACCTCCCTAGTACATCATAAGATCCAAATGTTGACTCCTCATTAAAACCAAATGTTAACCATAAATTCCTATATTAAGTCCAAAGGCCAAATGGTATTTTATACAATTGCTCTAAACATGCCTAACAGCCTGAAAATAAAGTCACTACACCCAGTACAGTAACAAAGTATTCATGGACATGATCATTATACTTACAAGTAGGCCAGACCTAGGGAAAGCCATCTCATTTGGGCAGATCAGGTAGGGTCTGACAAAGAACCCGCAAATTCAAAACTCTTTTTATACCCTTTAACAAACAAGTGATGTCATTGCCAGTTACTGACTTCAGCTAAAAAACCAATTTGAGACCATTCCTTCTTAGTTCCAGTCTTAATTCAGATAAGATTTACAACCACCATTCTTCCCAAGGCCTTTCTGGCCAAAAGTCTTCCATTGCACCTAGCTTCAGATAGGCTCTACTTTTACAATAACGCTGGTCTGTGGGGTGGGAATGTTTATGTTGGTTCCTTTTTAGACAGATTCCCTGTCTTATTTAAAACCACCTGCAGTCACCCTTATCAGCCAGAGGCCTTCTTTTTAGAAGCATTCCCTTATCTCAGTTATTCTTTGAGCCAAATATCCTATCTACTTCATTCCTTCTGGCCTTATCACTCATGGTTTTCAAGGCCCCCCTTCTGCTTGTGAGTCAGGGCCTTTCTTTGCAACACGCATATATTTCCTTAACAACACTTAAGCTGACTCATTCTTCAATTTCATATTTATAGTACAAACAGAAACTTCCAAGGAAGCCTAGGTAGGTTTTCTTCCAAACCAACAGAATCCTCAGTATGACGGGGGGAAAAAAGCATTTGTGTACAAGAGCTTACAATTCCACCATAAGATTCTTCCTTCTGATTCATCCTCTGCATCCCGAGTCTTAAGTGGCTGGTAGTAGTCACAGCAAAGCACAGGTCACACATTAATCCTATACCCCTGCATAGATAGCATACCAATCAGTACCCTGTGCAGGGAAATTGACCACTAGGCCTGACCATCCCCATCACAGTTTCTGATAGTCTGAGCTGTGGCAGCCTAGTGGTTGGAGCCAGGGGGACAGAGCCAAGATCAGGAGTCAAGAACAGTGTTGGAACAAGGCCAGAGTAAGAGCAAGGCAGGGACAGGATGAGGAACAAGGCTGGAGCAAGAGGAAGCCTGGAGCAGGCTAAGGCTTGTGGATTCTGTCTCCGCTATCAGGTAGAGAAGAGTTCCAACTCATGAAGTGATGCTGAGCGGACTGAGTTGCTGTTTCTCTTGTGAGGCTGTCCTGAGAGTCACAAAACCAACTCCTGGCATGTGGCTTGGCTGGAAACTAGCACAAGAATGAGTCATCTACGCATCTGGTTTAATCAGGCTCTGGTTCAGGGATGACTCATCGCCTTACACAGACTCAGTCATAACTGGAAAGCTGCTGGAAAGGATTCATAGCTACAAGTCCTTCAAAATCAAGAAGAGCTTTTGATCCCAATGCAGAAAATTGCTCACCCAGATGTCAAAACAGACATGGCTCTGGTTATAATTTTACCATAATGGTAAAGATTTGCAAAGATCCAAAACTTTGCATCAATCACATCCTGAGGGGGTCATCAGTAGCCAGTTATCTCCAATGAGTAGGATTGCTGGTATCGTCCATCAGTTCCATCCCGAGTAGGTTTCTGAAAATGTGCCTGAAGAAATTCTTTGAGGACCTAGAAACATGCTATTGATGCAGTGGAAAATGAGGTGTCATTCTGAGATCACATCTGAAGGCCCCTTTGTGCGCAGGTAGGTGCAAGCAACATGCTGAGAGTCAACCCAATTTTCACTCTAGACCTTGCATACTCACTCTGGAAGCAAGCCTGAGCGGGAAGCATATATGGAAGACAGACTTCCAAAATCACAGAGTACACATCCCTTTAGTTCACTTTGATAGCACTGTCAGAATGTGTCTGGACAAAAAACTAAAAACCACAAACATGGTCATATGGAATTGGACCAATAGTCCATTAAGTCCATTATTGCCTGTGACAGTGGCTAGTCCAGCTGCACCAGTAGAAGGTGTCAGAGACCACCTAGCAGGCATTCACGCAGAAGTCTCTTACTACCTTCCATTCAAGGTTGTCTTATGATTGATTGTATCCCTTCCAAAACCAGGGAGTAACCAGAAGTCAAAGTTTCTCTGTGGGAATGGAAATAATGTCCTGGTTAGAAAACAATCTGCTGTCTTTCAGGACAGCTTACATAAAGCTAAAGGGAGAGCTGAAGGTCTCCATTGGCCCAGAAGGCACTTTGGACTTGCTAGATAGTCAAGGACCCCACATTGTACCTGATGAAGAGACCAAATCTCTTCCTTCATTCAGACCAGGAACACTTACAGTTAACAGCCTGGGCATCCGAAGAAAACTGTAGTTCAGCATGGATTCTCCATTACAGTTTGGTATCTTGACAGAACTCAGCCAGGATCATGTATTGATCTGGTCAAATGTATGTTTCTAATGCAAGGGGAAGCAGCAGAAACTGCCTCTTTGTGCAGTGCCCAGCACATCGGGATCATAACCTCTGGATGCTATTGTGATACACATTAAAATAGTTACAAAGTCCTGGTGATCTGAGCTACATTAGGGTTTCTTCAGGATGATAGGTTGGAGTCCTACAGCCCAAGCACCATAAAAACAGGTACCAGCCCTAGTGGCATTCTGTAGGTAGGCTCACTGGACTCTCCATGTGAGTATCATCAGATGCCAAAATGAGTCAATGACACATTAGACCAGTCCTGTGGCTGGTTTTAATAATTGCTATTACCTCTGAAAGGCAAGCTTTGGAATTTGTTGCTCAATCTATACAAGAACCACACTGATGATGTCATGAAGAAAAGGTTATTCTTAGAACTCCAGAACCTTTTCTATTCAAGGTAAGTTCTTTCCACAATTTCCGGGAGATAGTGCCATCATTTTGGCCGTCCAAAAAGCCAGGGCCTTTGGGCCTCAAGTTTGCCACAGGCAAGACATTAAATTCTGCACCAGTTTGCATGCTGAGCGTCTGGGAAACTATTCCCAGAAGTCCCTGTGGGCACTGGGGAATATATGTCTGAGCCTTATCTGAGGAAGACGTGCAAAGTAAGTTTCCATTCCTCGACCGCAGCATCCTTTGATAGGAAGGTGCTACTAGGTTGATTCCCATGTAACTCGTTCGCTTACAAATCTCTTGCTTTATATAGTAAGAGCATCCATCCCTGACTATTATTCTATGTAATAAGGATGAGCAGAGTTTTTTAATTATTCCTAAAATTGGGGGTTAGACTAGATGACCCTTGTGGTCCCTTCTAACCCTATGATTCCCTCCCCCCCACTTCTAGGATTTACTACTTACTACTTCCCATTAATGATGAATGAGGACAGAAGCTGTGAAACAGAATAAGAAACTTCTTACCAGATAATTTTTTCTGTTAACAACTTTTCTCTGAATTCAACCTGGCTTGATAATCTGGTAAATGACCAGAATACAAAATTGAAAATTTTCTCTGACGGGTGACTTAGACATGTATTGTCTTCATGTTAATACACTATATCAAGTTGTTCTCTTAATGCTAATAATAGGTTGTTGGAGCATTTCTCTAGCTTTGGAACAACTCTTCAAGTGGCCTGATCTGAAGGGCAGGGCTTAGTTCTAGAGCCTTCAGCAACAACACCGGACCACCTCCAAATACCATAGATGGGGGGCATTAACCCGTTAGTAATAAATGAGGATAGAAACTGCTAACAGGAAGAGAATGACCAGATAAGAAACATCTCATTCATGTCTGTTCAAATAAGAACATTCTTAACTATCCTGAGGAGACGTGGGAGCAGCTGCACCAGATTCTGTAATACATCTTGTGCTGTAGCAGTTCCAGAGCAGAGCAGTGAGTAGGGTACTCACGTTTATTTCAATAATCTGTTTGTTATAGCAATGGCTTGACTGGCACTTTGGACTAATTAGGGTGCCTGCCTCTAAGGAGGGTAAAATGACATTCTGCCTAAAATTGTGTCTGGTTTCCCTGCAGACTCCTATTTCCTCTTTTCAGTCCTTTGGTAAACAAACTGCGCTAAATCAGTCCAGTGGATTACCTCAACTGTCCTTTCTCTCATCAGTTTGTCACAGTGTCACTGTGCTATGATCTAACTGTGAGGTACCCTAATAACTATATTGATTGGATTACTAATCCTTTTGAAGGGAATTGTTTCCTATACTAGATCGGCGATTATCTTGACCTATTTGTACTTCCTTTAATGCTAGCTCTACTGCTCACTCATGCTGCTGCCCTCATATTAAGACACACCTTAATGTAATTGCATGGTTGGTAGGTTTCATTGTATGGTTCTGCATTTTAGTACTGTATTAATGAGTTATGGCCGGAGTTACACCATCACTACTTCAACTTCCGTACATAGTGTACAATGAGGCCAAGAAGTCCACAGAGCCTAGATCAATTTGAGTTAGTAGCTACGGTACAAAAAGAATGAAGAAGATAGCCATTATCTGTAATAACCATAGTGTTGGCATAGTTGTCAGCATGTGTCTTCATACGAGCTCATTTCAACCAGGAAGATAATAGTATGTAAACAAATGCATGACAAGGAGGCAGACTAGGAATAAGGTGAGGAGGGGAGGTATCTGACCTCCGATATCATAATCTCACCAATGAACTGTTTGTGTGTGTCAGCAGCCAGGAGGGAACTGGGAAAAGAAAAAGGGTATGGAGCTTGAGCTGGGATGCTCCCTCTGTTCTCACAGTTCCAGTAACCATGAATTTTCTGGAGTAAAGAGTAAGAGCTGATTTGTGTGTAAGAGGGGGACAGGGCAGGAAGCTTTTTACAATAAGAATGTTCTCTTTCAAAAGTCAGGCCTAATTCTCACATGCGGAAGTGTAGTCAGTTTAACGATTTTATTGGTCTGAGGTGCTCCGTTGGGGCTATTTAAAGTGATGTCTAAAAATGTGTTTTCTCCTAGGCATTCACGTGGTCTATGATCTTTCCAGACCACCAGGAAGCAGAGTTGTCAGTACAGAAGTTCTTTGCACAGCCTGTAGAGTACCAGCCTATGTACCACTCCAAATGGATGAAACATACAAAGTGATTCTTCCTTCTTTTCTGCAGCAGGGAGGAGATGGATATTCTATGCTAAAAAATAAATCACTGAGTCACAATCAGGGTAAGCATAGGCACTCCATATTGAACATGTAGCAAGCTATTAGCTGTGTAGTGGACATCGAAGACTAACATCCCCCTAGTTTTAAGAATGTTAAAGATGTTCTATAGTATGAGACCACACGGCTGAATCTTAAATAGAATGGATATAATTTGCTTTTGAGTCGCTAAACACTGAGGGCTAATCATCCAGATTTAACTCCTTCTCTTTCAGTTGATAAGTGTTAAGCCAGATCCTGAGAGAAACTAAGCACCTGCAACTTCCACTGAAATCAGCATCTCTCAGAATCAGGTTCTCTGGCTGCATGTAACAGCTTAGTTTAGCACAGAGCAGGAAACAGTGTCACTAACGTATCATTTTACGGAAATAAGCAGAAGCGTGCCGGAGGGGCCACAGGTGGTATCTGCACTAGGTACACCATGCAGCTTGTAATAAACGAAGAGAGAGTGGCTGCTTTCATCTACACCTCAAACATGCTACCAACTAGAAATATATTTGCTCAAGTAGCTTTTACCAAAAAGGTTAGTCCAAAATCTAAAGGAGAGTCTGTTGTGTGTGGATCACCAAAGCTGCATCGCCAGGTACTGAGGCATCCACCGGACAACATGGAAACAAGTTATAGAAAGGGGGGAAAAAAATCCTTATGCCATACATAACAGAGCCAGCATTTTAAAAGCTGGTGCTGCGTCTTTTGCTCCTATTGGAGCCTTGTATCAGATGATGACTAGTCACGTACGAGTATATAGCATCAACACACAGCTGATGATACCAGAATAGAAGCCAAACCAGCACCCGAGGGAAAGAAAATGAATGGATTTTTCTAACACCATTTTAAAACAGCATTTAAGTGTTTACCAAGTACACTACTCTGCCCTGTATAGCTGCCATCCAAATCTGTTAGGAAGAAAACTTTTAAAGGATTTAATGTTTAACATATATAGTTAACAGCCACTTATTTATTCAAATTCATTTCTGAAGATACACAAAGGACAGAGCCTCCCATAAAACAGAGTACCTGGGTAAAGGCATGCTTCTAGATCTAGCACAAGTTTTCATTTGGTCTGTAATGTTATCTGACTGATGGGTCTCCCAGTTCCAGACTGGCTACTGTCCTGTTAGCTCAATTCACAAAAATATAAAGAAAGTTCCCTTTTGATTTTCAACAAAAGGTGATGCCATTTTAGATTTGGTATTGGTGAGTAGTGAGGACCTCATAAGAATTGATTGTAGAGGACAACCTTGTTTTGAGTGATTATGTGCTAATTCAATTTAAACTAAATGGAAGGATAAACAAAAATAGATCTGCAGTAAGGGTCCTTGATTTCAAAAGAAGGGAATTGGTTAGGGAAGTAAACTGGACTGAAGCACTGAAAGATCTGAATGTGGAGGAGGCTTTGAATTACTTAAGTCCAAAGCTGCAGAAACTATCTGAAGCCTGTATCCCAAGCAAGGGGAAAAATTTGTAGGGAAGGGTTGCAGACCAAGCTGGTTGAGTATTTCAAACAGGTGATTAAAAGAAAGCAGAAGGCCTACAAGCAATGGAAGCTGGGAGGGATCAGTAATGAAAGCTACTTCTTGGAGGTCAGAGAGTGTAGGGATAAAGTGAGACCTGCCCAAAGTCCAGCAGAGTTGGACTTTGCTAAGGAAATTAAAACTAATAGTAAAAGGTTTATAGCCATATAAGTACGGGAAGAAGTGGGACCGCTGAGGATGAGGTGGAGATGAAGAATTATCTAGGCATGGTCCAAATATTTTGCCTCCGTTTTTAATGAGGCAAATGAAGAGCTTGGAGTAGTGGCAGGGTGGCTAATGGCAATGAGGATATGGAGGTAGAAATTACACATCTGAGGTGGAAGTCAAATTCAAATAGCTTAATGGGGCTAACTCGGGGGGGGGGGGGGGGTCTGGATAATCTCCATCCAAGAATATTAAAGGAAGTGGCACATGAAATTGCAAGTCCAATAGCACAGATTTTAATGAATCTGTAAACTCGGTAGTTGTTCCCTATGTCTGGAGAATTGCTAATATAGATCCTATTTTTAAGAAAGGGGGAAAAATGTGATCTAGGAAACTACAGACCTGTTAGTTTGACCTCAATTGTATTCAAGGTCTTGGAACAAATTTTGAAAGAGGAAGTAGTTAAGGACATAAAGGTGAACGATAATTGGGATAAAATACAACATGGTTTTACAAAAAGTAGATAATGCCAGAGCAACCTGATCTTCTTTGAGAAGATACCTGGGGGGTTTTTTTTAGACAATAGAAATGCAAATTTTAGCTTCCTGGATTTCACTAAGGCATTCAATACAGTTCCACATGAGAAATTACTAAATTGGAGAAGATGGGGGTTAATATGAGACTTGAAAGGTGGATAAGGAACTGGTTAAAGGGGAGACTACAATGGGTCATACTGAAAGGTGAACTGTCTGGCTGGAGGGAGGTTCCTCAGGGAGTAGTGGAGTTCTTCAGGGAGCGGTCTTGGGACCAATCTTATTTAACATTTTTTGTTACTGACTTTGGCACAAAAAGTGAGCTAATAAAATTTGTGGATGACACAAAGGTGGGAGATACTATGAATAGGGGGAAGAACTGTAATATCGTATGAGATCTGGATGACCTTGTAAACTCGAGTAATAGAAATTAGATGAAATTTAATAATACAAAGTGCAAGGTCATGCGTTTAGAGATTAAGAAGAAGAACTTTTGCTATAAGCTAGGGACTTATGTCAGTTGGAAGTGACAGAGGAGGAGAAAGACGTGTGTATTGGTTGATCACAGGATGACTATGAGCTGTCAATGTGATGTGGCTGTGAAAAAGACTAATGCAGTCCTATGATCCATCAGGTGAAGTATTTCCCATAGAGACAGGGAAATGTTAGTACCATTATATAAGGCACAGGTCATACCTCATCTGGAATACTGTGTGCAGTTCTGGTTGCCCATGTTTAAGAAAGATGAATTCAAACTGGAACAGATGCAGAGAAGGGCTACTCGGATTATCTAAGGAATGGAAAACCTACTTTACGAGGGGAGACTCAAAGAGCTTGGCTTGTTTAGCCTAACCAAAGGAAGGCTGAAGGGAGATTGTTCTCTATAAATACATCAGAGGTATAAATACCAGCATGGGAGAGGACTTAAAGTTAAGCACCAGTGTGGACACAAGAACAAATGGGATATAAACTAGCCATCAACAAGTTTAGGCTTGAAATTAGGTAAAAGTTTCTAATAATCAGAGGGGTGACATTCTGGAGCCATCTCCCAAGGGGAGCAGTGGGGACAAAAACCCTGCAAGACTGAGCTTGATAGGTTTATGGAGGGACTGGTATGACAGGACTGCCTACAATGGCATGTGGCCTATTGGCAACTGCCAGTAGCAAAAATCCCCAACAGCTGGAGATGGGACACTAGCTGGAGAGAGCTCTGAGTTACTACAGAGAATTCTTTCCCATGTGTCTGGCTGGTGGGTCTTGCTCACATGCTCAGGGTCTAACTGATCACCATATTTGGGTTGGGAAGGAATTTTCCCCTGAGTCAGATTGGCAGAGACCCTGGGAGTTTTTCACCTTCCCCTTCAGAATAGGGCCTAGGACACTTGCAGGTTTAAACTAGTGTAAATGGTGGAGTGTCTGTAACTTGAAGTCGTTAAACCATGATTTGAGGACTTCAGTAACTCAGCCAGAGGCTAGGGGTCTGTTGGGGGAAGGGGGGGTGAGGTTCTGTAGCCTGCAATGTGCAAGAGTTCAGTGGTGGTCCTTTCTGACCTTAGTCTGAGAATCTATGGTTTTTGCATCCCTCACAGATGGGATCTTTTGAGCCATAGCTATTTCAAAGTCAGTTAATCTATAGTGTCATTAGGTGAACATATTTGCATAATTATCACTTATTTTGTAATGTTAAAACAACTCCCAGTAAAACCCTCTACAGAAATAAATTAACATATTGAAGGAAAATTCACAAGGAGTCTGTGTGTAGAAGGAAGTGCACAGCTCCTAAACATACTAAAGATTTAACAGTGGAAAGGTACAGTGCATAACCTGTCAGCTATGCATACCTGTTACCAGCATAACAATGCACAGTGTTAGAGAATCCTTTGGAAATGGAACTCAGGATCACTCTTTGTGTAAACATGCCAGGAAACTCGATATGCCCTAGGAACCCTACAAAGATAAACCAGAGTAACTATGGCAGGGGCAATGCACTCCCACTAAACTTTCAGATGCCCACCTTGGACATTCTAGGAACAACTATTGTGAAAAGTTTTACTGTTCTAGCTGTCCATCCCTGTAGAACACACATTTATAATCAGTTGTGATTTCCCAGTTCATTGATGTCCTAAACCAGTGGTTTGCAACCTTAAACATTTTCAAGTGGAGGTGTGGAACCCTTTGGAAATCTTAGACATAGTCTGTGGACTCCCAGGGGTCTGCAGACCACAGGTTGAAAACCACTGTCATAAATAATTGTGCTCTCCTGAATATGAAAATGTAGTAGAAAGCAATGCCTCCTTCAAGGGAAATTATAGTTAAAAATGAGAATCAAGAAAACAAAGTTTGAGGGTGCTATTTAACATTAATTGTAATTTCACTATCTATGTATAACTTCTGTTTATCTAGGTGATCTCGATGTTGAAGTAGTTTCCAATTACATCTCTAAAATGGGACGTGTTTTTCCAGCAGTTGAAGGTCGAGTAAAGTTTTCTGCAGGAAATTTCATCCAAGGAAGTATTACTCTGATTGCTGGACTATTCACTGTGACATTCCTGCACTTTATTTTTTAATTCTTATTTGCGATGCTTTTAGACTGCTGCTAGAATGCCTGCTCCCCTCCCCTTTGCCTGCACCTCCCAGCACACGTTTAAACAGGTCCTAGGTCTCGGCAGGCATTCAGTAATTACAGTGGAGGGGCAGCTGTACTACAGTCAAGATTGAGACGAGCTCTCTCTAAAACACGGCTCTTCTAAATGCTGTATTATGTGCTTGGTTACCTAGGTTGCCTTAAAATTTGGTGTGCTTTGTAGGGGTTTGAGGTAGGAATACTGATCCAAATTTGGGGTCATTTGACCAAGGGCTTCCTGAGATGTATCTCTCTGGGGAACAAACAAAACAGCTTTGCTGAAGGTTGACACATTCTAACAGGTTTTTAGCCCAGATCTGGCTATCAATGCTTGGCTCTGAAAAAAAGCTGTGAAGCATACTATACAGAATGATGGGACATTTTGGCAGGTAGTCGGTTTCCAAATTTGATACAGCAGGTTTAAGTGCACTTCCTTGATGTTTCTACCCTCAAACTCAAGTTCCAAAGAGCAAAGCATTAAAGGAAAAACATCCTATTCCATGGAGAAAATAATTTGTATTATATAGAAATATTTACAAGCATCTCAGTGTAAAATTTTCCCTCCAACTCTTCCCATGCACGCTGAAACAGTGAAAACAATCTTTTTTTCAGTAGTGTAAGTAAATTCCTACTTATAGATGCATTACTACTTTCCTCTGTCCCCTATGCAGGGTTGAAAACTTAAATGTGACAACTGTATCCAGTTTTCAATAACACTTGTCTTAGCTATGTCAGTGCCTGAAATAACTGGACCAAGTTTACCACTATTATTGCATGACATCAGCTCATTTCCGCACCAGCTTTAGTTACAATTTTTAGTTACAGATATTGCAAACCCTTCCATCACCTTCCCACTAATAAAGGAACTTAATATCAAAACGTTTCCATATGGTTTGTGTGTAGCTGTATGTAATTGATTTTCAATTCACTTAATCTGTTTTCCAGAAAATAAAAATGAACTGATGGCACCACGTTAATCAGAACCTATTTATATTACAACCAATCATTTTATCTAGGAACTACATACATGGGACATTTAATACTAGAGGCAAATTATGAACAGGAAATAAATTATTCTGTATGGTCAATATTTACTTCTCAAATCGGTAACTTCCAACATAAGGTAGTTCTGGAAAAACCTTGAGCTATGTGGGGTTGCATCTCACTGTTTCTAAGAGAGGCATTTTTAAACTTCTGATAAGGTAAAATATTAGCATAGCTACCACCTTCTTGTACGCTTAAGACATTTAGTTACAAGTTAGTTGTTACTTGTTTATCCATCTCAGATCCAGCCTTCTCAAACAATATTTATCCTCATCCCCAAAACCTTCCAGGGTGGGTTGGGAGAGACAGCTCATATCTTTTGCTAAATATGCATAGGAACATAAGAATTAACATACTGAATGAGACCTGGGGTCCAGTTAGTCCTGTAGTCTGTGACAGTGGCCAGCACCACACGCCACAGATGGTGCAGAACCACACAGGAAGCAAATAGGAGATAATTTGCCCCCTCTTATGGAGATTGACTATGCTTCAGTGTTTAAACCAGACATAAGCTCCTCTTAAACTAGGAGATTAAGCCCTGGTCTACACTAGGACTTTAGGTCGAATTTAGCAACGTTAAATCGATTTAAACCTGCACCCGTCCACACAGTGAAGCCCTTTATTTTGACTTAAAGGGCTCTTAAAATCGATTTCCTTACTCCACCCCTGACAAGTGGATTAGCGCTTAAATCGACGTTCCCGGCTCGAATTTGGGGTACTGTGGACACAATTCAATGGTATTGGCCTCCGGGAGCTATCCCAGAGTGCTCCATTCTGACCGCTCTGGACAGCACTCTCAACTCAGATGCACTGGCCAGGTAGACAGGAAAAGAACCGCAAACTTTTGAATCTCATTTCCTGTTTGGCCAGCGTGGCAAGCTGCAGGTGACCATGCAGAGCTCATCAGCACAGGTGACCATGATGGAGTCCCAGAATCGCAAAAGAGCTCCAGCATGGACCGAACGGGAGGTACGGGATCTGATCGCTGTTTGGGGAGAGGAATCCATGCTATCAGAACTCCGTTCCAGTTTGCGAAATGCCAAAACCTTTGTGAAAATCTCCCAGGGCATGAAGGACAGAGGCCATAACAGGGACCCGAAGCAGTGCCGCGTGAAACTGAAGGAGCTGAGGCAAGCCTACCAGAAAACCAGAGAGGCGAACAGCTGCTCTGGGTCAGAGCCCCAAACATGCCGCTTCTATGATGAGCTGCATGCCATTTGTAGGGGGTTCAGCCACCACTACCCCAGCCGTGTTGTTTGACTCCTTCAATGGAGATGGAGGAAATACGGAAGCAGGTTTTGGGGACGAAGAAGATGATGATGAGGAGGAGGTTGTAGATAGCTCACAGCAAGCAAGCGGAGAAACCGGTTTTCCCGACAGCCAGGAACTGTTTCTCACCCTAGACCTGGAGCCAGTACCCCCCGAACCCACCCAAGGCTGCCTCCTGGACCCAGCAGGCGGAGAAGGGACCTCTGGTGAGTGTACCTTTTAAAATGCTATACATGGTTTAAAAGCAAGCATGTGAAAGGATTACTTTGCCCTGGCATTTGCGGTTCTCCTAGATGTAGTCCTAAAGCCTTTGCAAAAGGTTTCTGGGGAGGGCAGCCTTATTTCGTCCTTCATGGTAGGACACTTTATCACTCCAGGCCAGTAACACATACTCGGGAATCACTGTAGAACAAAGCATTGCAGTGTATGTTTGCTGGCATTCAACCAAAATCCGTTCTTTCTCTCTCTGTGTTATCCTCAGGAGAGTGAGATATAATTCATGGTCACCTGGTTGAAATAGGGTGCTTTTCTTCAGGGACACTCAGAGGAGCCCATTCCTGCTGGGCTGTTTGCGTGTGGCTGAACAGAAATGTTCCCCGCTGTTAGCCACAGGGAGGGGGGAAGGTTGAGGGGGTAGTCACGCGGTGGGAGGAGGCAAAATGCGACCTTGTAATGAAAGCACATGTGCTATGTATGTAATGTTAACAGCAAGGTTTACCCTGAAAGAGTGTAGCGACTGTTTTATAAAATGTCTCTTTTTAAATACCGCTGTCCCTTTTTTGTCTCCACCAGCTGCATGTGTTTCAATGATCACAGGATCTTCTCCTTCCCAGAGGCTAGTGAAGCTTAGAAAGAAAAAAAAAACGCACTCGCGATGAAATGTTCTCCGAGCTCATGCTGTCCTCCCACACTGACAGAGCACAGACGAATGCGTGGAGGCAAATAATGTCAGAGTGCAGGAAAGCACAAAATGACCGGGAGGAGAGGTGGAGGGCTGAAGAGAGTAAGTGGCGGGCTGAAGCCAGGGCTGAAGCTCAAATGTGGCGGCAGCGTGATGAGAGGAGGCAGGATTCAATGCTGAGGCTGCTGCAGGACCAAACCAGAATGCTCCAGTGTATGGTTGAGCTGCAGCAAAGGCAGCTGGAGCACAGACTGCCACTGCTGCCCCTCTGTAACCAACCGCCCTCCTCCCCAAGTTCCATAGCCTCCACACCCAGACGCCCAAGAACGCGGTGGGGGGGCCTCCGGCCAACCAGCCACTCCACCACAGAGGATTGCCCAAAAAAAAGAAGGCTGTCATTCAATAAATTTTAAAGTTGTAAACTTTTAAAGTGCTGTGCTTAAAGTGCTGTGTGGCATTTTCCTTCCCTCCTCCACCACCCCTCCTGGGATACCTTGGTAGTCATCTCCCTATTTGTGTGATGAATGAATAACGAATGCATGACTGTGAAGCAGCAATGACTTTATTGCCTCTGCAAGCGGTGATTAAAGGGAGGAGGGGAGGGTGGTTAGCTTACAGGGAAGTAGAGTGAACCAAGGGGCGGGGGGTTTCATCAAGGAGAAACAAACAGAACTTTCACACCGTAGCATAAAACCACCATAAAACTGGTTTTCAAAGCTTCTCTGATGCGTACCGCGCCCTCCTGTGCTCTTCTAACCGCCCTGGTGTCTGGCTGCGCGTAACCAGCAGCTAGGCGATTTGCCTCAGCCTCCCACCCCGCCATAAACGTCTCCCCCTTACTCTCACAGATATTGTGGAGCACACAGCAAGCAGTAATAACAGTGGGAATATTGGTTTCGCTGAGGTCTAAGCGAGTCAGTAAACTGCGCCAGCGCGCCTTTAAACGTCCAAATGCACATTCTACCACCATTCTGCACTTGCTCAGCCTGTAGTTGAACAGCTCCTGACCACTGTCCAGGCTGCCTGTGTACGGCTTCATGAGCCATGGCATTAAGGGGTAGGCTGGGTCCCCAAGGATACATATAGGCATTTCAACATCCCCAACAGTTATTTTCTGGTCTGGGAAGAAAGTCCCTTCCTGCAGCTTTTGAAACAGACCAGAGTTCCTGAAGATGCGAGCATCATGCACCTTTCCCGGCCATCCCACGTTGATGTTGGTGAAACGTCCCTTGTGATCCACCAGAGCTTGCAGCACTATCGAAAAGTACCCCTTGCGGTTTATGTACTCGCCGGCTTGGTGCTCTGGTGCCAAGATAGGGATATGGGTTCCGTCTATAGCCCCACCACCGTTAGGGAATCCCATTGCAGCAAAGCCATCCACTATGACCTGCACATTTCCCAGGGTCACTACCCTTGATATCAGCAGATCTTTGATTGCGTGAGCTACTTGCATCACAGCAGCCCCCACAGTAGATTTGCCCACTCCAAATTGATTCCCAACTGACCGGTAGCTGTCTGGCGTTGCAAGCTTCCACAGGGCTATCGCCACTCGCTTCTCAACTGTGAGGGCTGCTCTCATCCTGGTATTCATGCGCTTCAGGGCAGGGGAAAGCAAGTCACAAAGTTCCATGAAAGTGCCCTTACGCATGCGAAAGTTTCGCAGCCACTGGGAATCGTCCCAGACCTGCAACACTATGCGGTCCCACCAGTCTGTGCTTGTTTCCCGAGCCCAGAATCGGCGTTCCACAGCATGAACCTGCCCCATTAGCACCATGATGCATGCATTGTCAGGGCCCATGCTTTCAGAGAAATCTGTGTCCATGTCCTGATCACTCACGGGACCGCGCTGACGTCGCCTCCTCGCCCGGTATCGCGTTGCCATGTTCTGGTGCTGCATATACTGCTGGATAATGCGTGTGGTGGTTGATGTGCTCCTAATTGCCAAAATGAGCTCAGCGGCCTCCATGCTTGCCTTGGTATGGCGTCCGCACAGAAAAAAGGCGCGGAACGATTGTCTGCCGTTGCTCTGACGGAGGGAGGGGCGACTGACGACACGGCTTACAGGGTTGGCTTCAGGGAGCTAAAATCAACAAAGGGTGTGCCTGTACATCAAGGAGTATTTCAGGCAGGACTGCACGGAGGGTTCCAATAAGAAATGGTGCACCAAAGTTATCGTTGTTATTGGAACAAGGAGGTTAGCCTGGCCTCTGATTGATACATGGCTAGATTAACCTCGCTGCGCCTTCTCTGTGACTGACTGCAGTGTGATCTAGACAGGGGAGGAGGAAAATGAGTACAAAACAAATCTGGTCTATTTCTTGTTCTGACCCACTCCATCTATCCTTTACATCTTTGGCTGGCAGCAGACGGTGCAGAAGGACTGCATGCCATCCACATCTCATGGCTGCTTGGCAGAAGATGGTACAGTACGACTGCTAGCCATCTTCATCTCTTGCCTGCCTGGCATAAGATGGTACAATACGACTGCTAGCAATCCTCATCTCTTGCCTGCCTGGCAGAAGATGGTACAGTACGACTGCTAGCAGTCCATATCGCCTGCCCGCTCACCATAAGACGGTTCAATAGGACTGCAGGACTAAAGAGAATGACCTGGTCAAGTCACTCCAAATTTAGTCCCTGCGCCCATGTCTGCCCAGGCGCTCCCAGCCGACGTGGCCAGGAGCACCTCGGACACGACGAGGAGAACTACCAGTCGTATTGCACCGTCTGCTGCCAGAAGGCAATGGGTTGCTGCTACTGTGCAGCAAAGCCGTACCGCGTCTGCCAGCACCCAGGAGACATAGGGTGATGGTTACCTGAGCGGGCTCCATGCTTGCCGTGGTATGGCGTCTGCACAGGTAACTCATGAAAAAAGGCGCGAAACGATTGTCTGCCCTTGCTTTCACGGGGGGAGGGAGGGTGGGAACGGGGTCCTGACGATATGTACCCAGAACCACCCGCGACAATGTTTTAGCCCCATCAGGCATTGGGATATCAACCCAGAATTCCAATGGGCAGCGGAGACTGCGGGAACTGTGGGATAGCTACCCACAGTGCAACTCTCCGGAAGTCGACGCTTGCCTCGGTACTGTGGAAGCGCTCCGCTGAGTTAATGCACTTAATGCACTTACAGCATTTTCTGTGGGGACACACACACTCGAATATATAAAACCGATTTCAAAAAAACCGACTTCTATAAATTCGACCTAATTTTGTAGTGTAGACATACCCTAAGACTGCCACATTCTTAGAAAGGTGGGTTCCCAGGAAGTTGCAGAGTTTTTGGATTTCACATACCATTTCAATAGTATTCTGTACTTATTCCTTCAACAGGTACTCTCTTAGAGGCAGCAACTTCCACTTAGATAAGAAAATGTCAGAGGCAAAGACTTCCAGCAGAATAAAAGTTAGTCTGATTTACAGATCAGTGTCTTTTAAACAGACATAAAAAAACCAACAAAAGGTTACACCTATGGGCCAAGAAGCATCTAAACCTTGTAGATAGCTTCTGCTGTATCCTTCAAGTTATCCAATGAGGTGGATTTGGCCAGCGGAATTAACATTTTAGCTATCTTTGTGCAAAAGGGAGGAGGGAGTAAATGGGAAGGGGATATAAAAGTTTTGTGATTCAGAGGTTGACCAAGAACTCTAACAGAGTTTCAGATTTGTGTACTTGTTTTAAACTTCTTGTTAGAATACAAAGCTATCTTATTTGGTGTTGACATTTTCTGAAAGTGCTGCCCAGGAGTATCTGTGAAAAGGTATAGCATGGACATGTAATATGTAACTACAAAAAATAAAACTAGTTTAAAAAGGACTTGTCAATGGGTTTACTAATATCACTCAAGCAGAGGATTGTGTTATTTTGAAGGGGGAAAAAAAGCTTAAAATGCACATGGGGCAGGAGAAGGGAGGGCATCTCAACATGGAAAGATTCTTTAAACATACTCCATCAAGAACAGATGGGGCTCCTACTTCAGTTTTTTAGTCCTCTAAGGAAGACTTTGGCAAGACTTCATATTTGTGATATTTTTGAAGTAAAAACAGAAAAAAAAAAACCCACCAACCTAATTATGTCTGAAGTGCTTCATATTTCAACATCAGTTGCTAGATAAACTGAACACTTAATGATCATTTGCTCCCCGTTCTCTACAAAATGTAAGTACTTTTCATGCTAACAAAATATGAAAGGCCAAAAACTTAAGCTTTGAGATAATGATTTGCTTGCAACAGATTCAATTTTTTTTCATAGAAAGTGAAGACAGACAGAGATTTAGTTTGGGGAAATTTTTAGCAATATTTTACAACCTTACTCTATCAAAGCTAAGTTTATATACAGTAGCCACCTCCCCACAAAATCTTCCTAATTCCAGAGTTTTTCAAAATATCCTTTCAGGACGATGACCCCTTTGTTTTTAGCAGTACTCATTTACGTCCTCTACAGGTCTGCTTTTCAATGTACAATAAACATTACCATATTCTCTCCTACACTGACAATTCTTTGTAAAATGAATATTTTGTCTATTAGCAACAGTTACACTTTAGAGAAGAGGGGTAACAAGTTCAAATAGTGGACAAAGTTCTTTAATTTCAATCAGTATTAAATTTGAATTAATCTTTATTAGGCAAACAGACCTTCAGAAGTTAAATTTCACTGTTATTTACAAGAAAATATACAATTCAAGACTAAAATGTTTCACATCCATTAAATTAGTGCACTGCAGACATTTCCATTTGGTGTTCATCCAAGCTCCTGCTTTTACATCCAAGATGATACAGAGGTAGCTTCCTTCTGAACCTATTATAAGTAGTAATTGAGAAAAAATTTGCACTGTAATTTACTGACGTATGGAAACATATATTTACATAGAAACAATCACAATGAACAAAATATTTTAAACACATTAGAAACCATCATAATAAATATGGAGGTCCAGAAATTAAAGGATAATGTTCACAATTTTTCCCCCCTACTGTGCCTTAAATCAGGAAATGTCCTTTCTCTGTAATTTCCTTCTGTTCCCAAACCTTAAACCAGCTTTTCTCAACACAATCCTATGATCTAGAATCCCTCATTCTGAAATAAAATCTTTAGTCTTTACCTCTCATTTCTCTTCATCCCCTGCTGTGATTTCTTCCTCCCTCTATCATCCCAGCTCACCACCCCAGGGTTTCCAGATTAGATGTACATTGTGTTTGAGACTGAGTTTATATAATGGTACTTTACTGCTCTTCTAAAAAGACAGCTCTTATATAATCTATTTATGAATGTTTATTTGGGTGTTAAATCCAGTACATCTGAAATGATTAAATGTATACTGGTAATGACAAGTCTAGTCTTTTTGAATCTTTGCCTTTACATGTTGATGCTTGGTGTCCTTACCTCTCCTGCTGGTTAGCAGATTCTATTACTAAGGAGCCTGGAGGAGGATGAGAAAACAAGGGCTCATATCCTTTAGAACAGTTGTTGTACCTCCTCTTGGCCCATTTTGTTGTAGGAGATATGGGGGTCTACTCAAGTGCCTTAACGGTCTTCATAATTGCTTCATGAATCGCAGCGCCATTTTAGAAAGGGCCATTGGTAACAGAATGTCCACTAACTTGTGAGAGCTCTCACAGACCTCCTCTGCCTGAATGTCAAGAACAAGAGACTACCCTTCTCAGTAGATCTTGATGAGCCTCATGGTCCTCTGGTGGTGCTTAAACCTGCCACCTTTACAGCCTTGTCTGGTGATGAAGAGGAGGACACCACAGGATGCTGAGGTAGTGGCTGCTCTGAGTCTTATGGTGGAGAAGCCACCCAAGTGACTTCTGGATGCTCTCAGTACCAGGTACTAGAGAATGTTGTCTGTGGTGCCAATTCTTTTGGTGCACCCTTGAGGAAACCAAACAAGGAAAGTGAATAGAAGTACTAGCAGGTGGGGGGGATTCCCCACAGCATCCAGAATGGCAACAGATATGGGCCTAGGACTCCTGCTTGACTGGGCCATTGCCCCTGAGGAGGCAGCCAGTGCTGTAATTACTGTGACATCCATGGTCCCCAGTTCTCTGAGAACTAGCTGGGACACAAGAATGCACCCCCAAGTCTGACAAAGAAGAGCCTGAGCCCTCAGAAAATGGAAGAGCACAGCCAGTGAGAACTGGGGATAGGTAGCCAGAATCCAGGGATGGCAGTACCAAGGATATCATTGCTGTCTTGCCTCTCAACTGCACTGGCTTTTGTGGAAGTGTGGGCTGTAGTGGTACCGAATGCTCCTGATGTGGTGACTGGAAGCCTTTCTGTACCACTGGGGATATTGGCACTGAACGGCTAAGCAGGTCTTCATATGCCTCTGGAGTGGTTGGTAGTGGTAATGATTCCTGACACAAGGATTTTTCACAGGTCAGCCTTGATGGACCTGGCCAGGTTCCAGAGGCAGTGATCCCTTCTTTCTGGTCAATGAGTGCTCTAGGAAATGCCTCTAGAGTCTTTTCTAGAGCTTCTGCCTCTAGCTGGCTATGGTACTGGTGAACTTGACTGAGGCACCCAGCTAGCGGAGGGTGTCTGCGTTTTCTGCAGCACCACAAAGATCGAAGAGCTGCAGAATCTCTGGTGGGGCATGCTGCATCGAAGCTGCATTCCTAATGGATTCCTAATGCAATGACTCCAATGGAGTGGAAAGTATATTTATAAAATCTGCAGAAGACACAAAGCTGGGAGGGTTTGCAAGCACTTTGAAGACCAGAATTAGATTTCAAAACAACCTTAAATTGGAGAACTTGGCTGAAATCAACAAGATGAAATGCAATAAAGACAAGTGCACTTAGGATGGAAAAAAATCAAATGCACAACTACAAAATGGGGAAAGCTGGCTATATGGTAGTACTGCTGAAAAGGATCTTAGAGTTGTGGTGCATCACAGATTGAATATGAGCCAACAATGTGATACAGGTGCAAAAAAGGCTAATATTCTGGGACATATGTGACAGGGGAGTTGTATGTAAAACAAAGCATTAACTGTCTCACTCTGCTAGGCACTGGTGAGGCCTCAGCTGAAGTACTGTTTCCGGTTCTGAGTGCCACACTTGAGAAAGATGTAGACAAACTGGAGAGAGTCTAGTGGAGAGCACCAAAAATGATAAAAGGTTTGGAAAATCTGACACGTGCGCAAAGGGTAAATAAATTGGCATATTCAGTTTTGAGAAAATACAACTGAGGAGGGGGACCTGATCACAGTCTTCAAATGTGTTAAGGGCTGTTGTAAAGAGTGATCAATTGTTTTCTATCTCCACTGAAAGTAGGACAATGACTAATTGACTTAATTTTCAGCAAGGGAGAGTCAGGTTAGCTATTAGAAAGTTTTCCTGCATAGAGAGTCAAACATTAGAATAAGCTTACAAGAAAGGTTGTGGAATTCCTGTCATTGGAGGTTTTTATGAACAAGTTAGACAAACACCTGTCAGTGATGGTCTAGGTATACTTGGCAGAGAGCGCTGGGCTAGATAACCTCTCGGGGTCCCTTCCAGCCCTACATTTCTATAATTGTACAATTCTATGATCTTCAATGGGATATTTCAAAAATAAACGTCCTCATTTAGGTCTTCTGAACAAGCAATGCTGCCTCAAAATGCAGATTCATTCCCAAAATCCCAAGCAGTTGCTGAGGGAGAAGCATAAACACTTGATTTATTTTTTGAAAATTAGCTGACTTCTCTCCTGAGTCCCAAGATGTGTCTAGTATGTGAGTGTGAAACACTATACCTTGGGGGAGTGCCCTGTAACCCCCATATTCCTCATTTATATACAATTGTGATCTTGCATTTAAAGCATGCTATGTGAGGTATCAAGGGAAAGGTTATGATCTGCTGAAAGCCATTGTTCTATATAAATCAGGGCTGTCAATCACAGATAACTCACGCAATTAACTCAAAAAAATTAATTGCAATTAATTGCAGTTTTATTCGCACTGTTAAACAATAGAATACCGATTGAAATTTATTAAATATTTTTGGATGTTTTCTACGTTTTCAAATTTATCGATTTCAATTACAACACAGAATACAAATTATAAAATGTTCACTTTATATTATTACAAATATTTGCACTGTAAAAATGAGAAAAAAGAAATAGTATTTTTCAATTCACCTCATACAAGCACTGTAGTACAATCTCTTTATTGTGAAAGTGCAACTTACAAATGTAGATTTTTCTTACATAACTGCACTCAAAAACAAAACAATGTAAAACTTCAGAGCCTACAAGTCCACTCAGTCCTAATTCTTGTTCAGCCAATTGCTAAGAGAAACAAGTCTGTTTTGCATTTATAGGAGATAATGCTGCCTGCTTCTTATTTACAGTGTCACCTGAAAGTGAGAACAGACGTTCGCATGGCACTTTGGTAGCCAGCATTGCAAGGTATTTACATGCCAGATATGCTAAACATTTGTATGCCCCTTCATGCTTCAGCCACCACTCCAGAGGTCATGCTTCCATGTAGATGATACTCGTTAAAAAAATAATGCATTAAATAATTTGTGACTGAACACCTTGGGGGAGAACTATATGTCGCCTTTTCTGTTTTAGCAGCATTTTGCCATATATTTCATGTTATAGCAGTCTTGGATGATGACCCAGCACATGTTAATTTTAAGAAAACACTTTATCCGATGAAGTGAGCTGTAGCTTACGAAAGCTCATGCTCAAATAAATTGGTTAGTCTCTAAGGTGCCACAAGTACTCCTTTTCTTTTTGCGAATACAGACTAACACGGCTGTTACTCTGAAACTTTATCTGTGTGATTCATGAGTGGCTCTGGGAGCATTCATACAATCTAGCTGGCTGTGGGGCTCCACACGCAGTTGTGTTGAGTGATCACAGCTCCTGGAGGGGTTTGCTGCTTGTCACTAGCAAAGCATTGTGAGAGACTGCCCTGGCTGGAGAGTTAAGGGGGCACAGTGGTCCCACAGTCGCAGGCTGCACCGCAGGGATCCCGTCACAGTGAGTGTTCTGTAACAACAATGCTCCAAAAGCTAGGTTCAGCCTCTCTTTAAATATTGATGGGAGGAGCTCTCATTTTGTGTGTTCTTGCTCAGAATCTGAATATATTTTTAGTTTTAATACAATTCCTCAACTGGACAAAAAGAAAGCCAACATTAAACAGGGACCATTCTGTAGGTAACTAGTTGTAACTCTCTAATTTTTATAATGAACATAAATCTCAGAAGTCTTAAAGTAACTCTGGCCAGACCAGACACTTGAGTCAAGACTTTTGCCAAAAAAAAAACAGTTAACTAATAACTAAGCAAAAACCGGATTGTAATTTCAGGGCTCCCCGCCTCCCCCTCATTTATTGGAGGGAAAGAAGAGGAGATTCCCTTCAAGGCTCTTTCAAAAAGGGTAGCAGGAAGGGCATTTTTAGGAGGGAGACTATATATGAAAATTTCAGCTACCAAATCAATGGGAATTAGACAGATAGATTGGAGGAATGGGGGTGAAATCAAAATGTAATCCCCAACCTAGAATCAAGCGACTATCACCTATTTTATTCTCCCCTGTTTTCTTGGTACTTTGGGACTCCAGATCTTATCCCTCATCCTGTGCCATGTTTTCCACCCCTCTCATACGAGTTGTCTTTCTTCTGCCAGTCTCTCTTCTGCTGCCTCCCCCCAACCCTGATCCCAGACCTGTTATCTCCACTAGAATGCTTTTGCCTCCTAGGAGAAAAGGTCCCCTTCACACATGCCAAAGAGGGAGTAGCTGAATTTGTCAAGTGGGGGCCTCATCTCTGCCCTTTTTCAGCCACTGAAGTCCAAGAAAGAGACCTAGACCCTCTCAGCTTCCACCAAGTGGGAGGGGAAAAGAGTATCAAGCTTCCAGAGCTAGGGCCATAGCTCTTTAGTCAATTAGGCCAGTGGCTGCAGCAAGGAGTAGTTTCAAAGCTCCTTCTGCCCAGCTACGTGGCTGAAACATTAAGCAAAAGCAAAGTCAATCTTGCCTGAGTTAAAGGAATTGTGATGATGGCTTTAAGGGTGCAAATCCTTGTGATCACAGCCCATTTATAGCCCAGATTTTAATTAATCCTGTTTGACTTTCTTTGATTTAGAGAAGAAACTCAATTTGAGTAATGTACCATACACACAAACAGAAGGCTTGGCGTTCTTCCTGTACATCATCATCATAGCTAATTGCTTTAAAACAACAACCAAGACCTGGCGTTAGCACTTATCTCCACATATCAAATAGTTCCTTCTGCAGTGGAAGATACTGATAGAGAGCACTGCATCAGACTGTGTTCAAGTGGTTGTCTAGGCCAGTGGTTCTCAACATATTTATCACTATGGGCCACATATGTGGCCCAGAATATGTTACATGGGCCGCAGGTTGAGAACCGTAGCGCCCCCCTGCAAAACCTCCCACAGTCCCCTATGCCCAGTGTCCCCCACCCAGAGATCCCTCCACAGAGCGTGGCCAGGAGTGGAGCCCTGGGTGTGGAGCTGGGCAGCTGGGACCCAGACCCCACCACGCGAGGCTGACCAGGCAGCCAGGACCACAGGCCTGGGGCCAGGAGCAGAGCCCCACTAAAACCTAGGGGTGCTGCAGTACCCCAAACCTCTAGTTCCCACACCTATACTGCCCAGCGCCCCAACCCCCTCTGTGCTCAGAGCCCCCCCATAGACCCACTCTCCCACACCCTGCCCCCTGCAGCACTCACCTGCCCCCTGCTGGCAGGAGCGCTCCAGTAGGACTGCCAGATGCTGTCTCCCCTCATCCAACCCCACCCTCCGCCAGACTGGAGCAGCAAATTTTGAATTTTTTTTTTTTAAGCAGACAGCTGGGCCGCAGCTGTGTGCTAATTGGCCCACAAGTGGCCCGCAGGTTGAAAGCCACTGGACTAGGCTCTCCACATTCACATTTGGGGTCATTTATCAAATTCCGCTTGGTCATAGTATCACAAGGCTTTACCACCCTAGCTCTCACGTGATTTAGAGCAACCAGTTCGAGGTGTCTGGAGGGAGTTGTTCTGAAGGTTCTCTGGAATCATTGGCATTTCTCTCCTTCCACAATGGTATTCTGAAGTATGGGATATTCAAAGGCAAGTATCTTTCTGGACTTCAGCCTCTTGGATGGTGGAATGTGTCCATACAATGCGTGTCTTGGACCATGCATCTGTTTTAGTGTCCTTTTTACTGAAGGCATCCCACCTCACTGATGGTGGTGCAATCCCAAAAGGCAGTATAGTGACAGTGTGGGGGTCAGTTTCAAAGTCCCTGTGATGATCCTACAGGATTGACTGAGGTCAGTATCAATTGCGTGTGCATGGATGGAGCATGACCATACTGGTGCACAATACCCGCAATTGAGTAACACAAGGAGTGACTAGTTGCTTGGAGTATTTGGGGGTGAACTCCGCATTTTGTACTGGTCAATTTCTGGAGTACATAATTCCCAGAGTTCATTTTCTTTTTCAGCTTCTTGATAGGTTCTTTGTACATCCACATGCAGTCTAGCATGACTGCAGATTATACAATTCAACTTGTCCTGTAAGATTTTTAAAAACTTGAGCCATTTTTTTAACCTTCATTTTGAAGTCTTCAGTTGAGGGACTGGTTAATGTTACTGGTGATATAGCGTTAAGTACCAGGACACCTACAGAAATAGTTCAGTGCATTAGAGTAGCAGCCTGATAGTCTTGGGCCATAAAGCTACTTCTCTTTTCCCTTTACTTATTTCCACTGCCCTCAATTTGAAATCACTAGAACGCATAAATACAAGAGGAATTAAATACGAGTCCGAGGCACAAAGCAGTTTCAACTAAGTAAGTTAGGTCTCTCTTTCGTGAAAGTAAGTAATATAGATGGCCTCCATTTCAACCTCCATTATTAACTTATATTTACCAAGAAAAACTGAAATATTAATTTGGCTCCAACAACAGGGTATTATTTTTGAGTTAAGTGCTAAAACTCTGCTTGGCACTGCAAACTCTAAGATGCAGCTCCTGTGCTGTGGTGCTTACAATCTCAGTTGTTAAGATGCAAGTTCTATATTTTAAATAAAATATCAAAGTTACTTGGCTAACAAAAAACTCATTATGCAATTCTTTCAAAAAGTTTGACATACACAGTAGATACAAACACATCACACCCCTCCAGATTACTATACACTATATAAATAGTGCTTAGCCCTTATACAGTACTTTTTAGCCATGTGATTACTCTCTCCTTTATCTGGACACTGAGAATTCCAGAAAGCAATAACCAAAACTAGGTACAACAAAATACACATTCGATGGGAAAAATGCTGAACCTCCATCAGAATGCAACAAGCAGGATAAATTTTCCAAAGGCAGCATCTGCTGAAATTTGACAGTCAATAATGACAAGGCATATGGGGATAGCCCGCTGGCTACCCTGCACAGTTTCACTGGCACCTCTACTTCTAGCACAACTTACAGGCCTCATGAGAAAAATTTTAATCAGCAAAAATTAAAAAGTTTGGCCTTGGAAGATCTGAAGGCATCTTTCAACCTAACAAAATACAGACTCCTCAATGAAGTTAACCTTTCAATGGGTAATGATAACAGTAACTGTTGGGATTTCTTGTCTATCTGCTTGTGATTAATATAGTGGAGGAGTTTAAAGTGACTAAGATTAGAGGAGATCTATTCTGCAGCACTTATATGGGTTTGTCATCACATACCTTATTGAGCTCTGGGAACAGTTCTTGTATCCCAATATCCAGCAGAACATAAGTCAACTAAAAAAAACAGAAAAAGTAGCTGTTGTAAAAGGGTCAAGGTCAGTTCTAATGACAACCCTTAAGAACAACTATATTGCTCTTCATTTTTAATAATTAAAAGAGAATTTGCATTTACCTGGGATACACAAAAGATCACTGAAAGCCTTTATGAAACACTACACCAAGCGGTAAGGTTTCTCATGTAATTGTTTTCAGAATTAAAAGTACCTGCTTGTTAAGCACTGGCTGCTGCATTCCATCAAACAGAAGTCTGATGCCTTCATACTTGGCGTCTTCTCCAATGCATTTGCCTATCAAATCTAGACCAGATACCAACAAATACTAATCACAAAAAGCCATTACAAATTAGTTATGTGCTACAGTAAAGCATGGCTAGACCAAAATTCAGTAGATCATATCCTCCGCACTTCCAATAGCTCTAAACTTGTATGCTATAACTTTACCTTTCAAATGAATTTGTTTTTATAACCACGTAAGTCAAAAATCTTTCTGAACCCCTTTGATTATACTATTTTAGCTAAGAATTAGCCAAAGTGTGTACTAAATGAATTTCAAGAGGTACAAGTGGAAGCTTATGTCTTCAAGTTCTTAATATGAGATAAATTATTCCTTCATTAGCCAACTCACTGCAGCGATATACACATATATCTTTTCACTTGTAGTTTTACTTTCAATGGCATAGAACTAAGTCACTGCCAGATTTTAGGTGAAAAAAATACAACCCGAGTTTACTGCCCTAATGCTTTGTGTAATAAAACATAAGTTCCTTATCTGTACACGGAGGTTCTTTGAGATGTGATTTCTAGCAAGTAGCATCCATTAGTCCATGCCTGAGCAGTTACTCCCCTTCATGCTCTGTACTGAGGGTATAAGGAGAGATGTTGTGATAAATGAAGGGGGGAGCTCCCTTTTTTGGGCACCTAGCCAGATAGTTACCTATAAAGTCCCTCTTGGTGGCTACTTGCTTCACCTGTAAAGGGTTAAAAAGTCCCCAGGTAAAGAAAAGGGAGTGGGCACCTGACCAAAAAAGCCAACGGGAAGGCTAGGACTTTTTAAAAGGGGAAAAGCTTTCCCTTTGACTCTCTGGGCTGGAGACAGGGGTATCTGGAATGCTGTGTAAAGTTTGGACCAGGTATGAAAATTCATCGTCCATACCTAGAAGAATTCACTGGGACACGGAATGTTTAGATAAAAGAAATAACCCTAATTGCATCTATTTTCCGTAAGGCTTGTGGACTACTCTGTGCTAACCCCAGATGCTTTTGTTTGCTTGTAACCTTTAAGCTGAACCCCCAAGAAAGCTATTTTGGGTGCTCAATTTTTGGAATTGCTCTTTTAAAATCTAGCAAAAGCCTAAGTTCCAGATATATTTTCTTTTTTGCTTTTAATAAAATTTACTTTTTTTAAGAACCTGATTAGTTTTGTGTCTTAAAAGGTCTGTGCATGCATTTTTCCATTAGCTGGTGGCAACAAATAGGTTTCCCTTTTGTTTGTTTCTCGGCTTCCCTGAGGGAGGGGTGGAAAAGCCGAGGGGCCTCAGGGAAAACTTCCCAAGTGAGTTTTTCCAGGATTTGCAAGAGACAGTTTTTCACTTGGGGGGGTGGCAGCATTTACCAAGCCAAGGTCAGAGAAAAGCTGTAACCTTGGGGGTTTAATACAAGCCTGGAGTGGCAAGTATTAATTTTTAAAATCCTTGTGGGACCCCACCTTCTGCACTCGGAGTGCCAGAGTGGGGAATCAGCCTTCACAGGTGTGGACCAATGTCTCTCCAGTTCTTTCTCTTACTGAAAATCAAATAGGATCCAAAGCAGAAAGTAAGGAGGAAGGGGTGTGGAATACAGATAGAGACCATACTTCTCGAAGAACCTCAGGCTACAGGTAAGTGACTTTCATTTCTTTGAGCGCTGGTCCCTATGTGTATTTGACATGTGGATGATGGGTAAGCAGTATTCAAACAGGACAGGAGGTATCAGGATACAGTTACCATAGAGGTCTATAATACTGCTGTTCCAACAGCTGCATTTGCAGAATAGGCCTGGACTAAGGAGTGATGTTTCAGGTATGAATAGAAGTAGCATTTCCCCAAATGCTTTGCAGCAGGGGACACCAAAGCCGGCATGCTCCAGAAAGAAACTTCACAGGCTCCAGGACCGCATCATTAATAGGGAGGGTCATTCTCCCAGGAGCAGATGGCTGCAGGATATCCAACAATTTATGGACATTCTCCTGCAGGGAGAATGCCCAGGAAAAAAGTCATACACTGCAAAATGTCATGGTAGACCCTGAAGTCTTCAGGCACCGAAGGAAAGGAAGAGCCGAGCATTGTTGAATCATCTAAGGATGATGAAGAGGCAGTTAACTGCACCAGGACTGGATCCTGTTCTTGGACAGGTGGTCCTGGATGAGACAACTCTGGAGGCTCCACAATGGGAAGGCTCACTGGTGCCTGAACCTGTGGGAAGTCAACGTCCCTCACCACAGACATGCCTAGTGATCTCGCCTTGGAGCGAGATGTGGAGTGCGACCACCATGACTGAGGAGCGCCCCGTGAATTCTATGGAGGCCACTGGGCATAATGAGAGTGCATTAGTGGCCAGTAGGTGCAGGGCATGAGATCCTATCCCAACTGCCACACAAGTGCCAATCCCAGTACCCACAATATTCCATGAATGGTTCCCAATGTGGGCTACGTGATGGAGAATGGAAGGAGGAAAATCCCAACCTTGACACCAAGTCATCTTGGGTTTCCAGGGATAAAAATAGAGCCAGCCCTGAGGGTGTGAGCTAATGGTCTGATTAATCCGTCTCCCAAAACCAGGGAGGGACTGACACTGATGGTAGAAATTGCACCGCCGACACCAAGTACGCCTCCATTGTTTCTGGTGCTCCGAGTGGCATCGGCCCTGAAGTCAGCAGCAGTACTGATACATCTGACAATGCCGAAGTGGAGGGTGAGGAGTGCTACCATGGTAACATTGGTGGTGCAAGATGCTGCATGAAACCTGGAGGGTTTTGATTGGTCTTATGCGATCTCTGCCTCGGTGCACTTGATGGGAAGCAGCTCCTCCATCTCTTCAGATAGTCACCAGCTCCAGAGAGCAAACTGGCAGCACTCTCAGAACCTGACCTCGGTGTCAAAGCAGGCTGCATGGACCCTTTGAGCAGGTGCTGCTTTAGGCAAAGGCCCCATGCCACCCAAGTCCATTTTGTGAACAATCTGCAAATCAAACACCATTCTTTGACGTGAGCCTCACCCAAGCACAGCAAGCACCATGTGTGGAGATTGTTGTTAGGGGTAACACTAGGAAGTACTAACTAAATCTAACACAAACTACCACTAAGGGTACTAACTATATACGACAGGGTAAGACCATAAAGAGAGAGATTGGGAGGTTAAGAACCACACAGAGCTCCAACTCCAGCCACAGGGGGTAAGAAGCAGCTGTGGGGGTTTGAGGCAGCACTGCCTCATATAGCCAGGGGAGGCACTATGAGCGTGAGGCATGAGTGCTGCCTCCTATGGGTACCACTAGGCAAAATTCTCTGGCTCCGGTGCTCTGAGCAGTGCACTCACCTAAGTGGAATACATGGCTGCATCTACTCAAAGAGCTGCTTCAGGTTGCCACCTTACAAATTTCCAGCATAGATACTTCTCAGAGAGATAATATTGAGGTTGCCTATGCTGTAATGGAATGGGCCTGCACCCCATCTGGCAGTGCATTATATGCCAGCTGATAAAGAATGATATAGCCAGAGACCCACTTAGAGAGTCTCTGGGCAGACGCTTGTCCCCTTGATTGTTCCACTAGAGCAACAAATAGTGTAGGCCTTTTCATAATTGGTTAGTTCTTTGCAGATCAGAAGGGCTTTAGCATTCTATGTCGAGAGAGAGTAATCGTCTCATTGGTTGCATGAGATTTTGGAAAGAATACTGATTTATTGATTTGTTATTTAAGATAAGTTGATTTATGTGAAGTTTGGAAATTACCTTAGGGAAGAATTTTGGGTAGATGCAAAGAGAAACTCTCTCATTATGAAATGTGGAATAGGGCAAGACAGCTATGAGTGCTCCCAGCTCATTCACTCTTCTAGCAGATGTGATGGTGACTAGGAAAGTGACCTTCATGGACAGGCAGGACATGGAGCACATGGCCAGTGGTTCAAAGGATGGTCTGGTAAGTACTGAGAGGTCAAGATTGATGTCCCATAGCAGCGATGGTTTCACCACCAGTGGGGAGGTCCTAATGAGACCTTATTGTTGATAAGTAAAAACAGAACCGCCTTCCACGAGAGGATGGAAGGCATTGACTGCTGCTAGGCGGACTTGCAGTGAGCTAATGGAAAGTCCCAATGTCTTGAAGGTGAGTAGGTAGTCTAAAATAGCAGGTATTCCTGTTGATTTGGGGGATAATTAGTTCTGTTGTCTCGAGGTAGAGAAACATCTCCATTTAACTAAATAGCATTTTCTGATAGTCTTTTCTGCTTTGATTGAGGTTATCTTGAACAACCTCCAAACACAAACATTCTAGGTCTGTTGCCCATCCAAATACCAAACCATGAGGTGAAGAGGGTCCAGGCTGAGATGTCTGATCTTGTATTCTCCTGAGTTAACAGATCCAGGAAGGGGTTGAAGCTGATGGGAGAACAGGAGGACATTTGTAAACAGCAAACAGAAATATCTGAGCCAGTTGGATGTATGAGCATGGCTTGAGCCTTCTTGTGACAAATCTTTTGCAGAACCTGTGGGGAGGAAAGGTGTACCTCAGGTGGTCTGTCCAGGATAGAGCATTATTGCCCCCGGAGACCTGACCAAGTGCTGCTCTGGAGCAGTCTAGGTTGAACTTCTTGTTCATCCGGGAGGTGAACAGGTCCCAAGATGATGTTCTCCACTGGGTGAAGATTTTGTTCAGAAGAGAATTGTGTATCTCACATCTGTGGTATGTGGGAAAGTGTCCGCTGAGACTGTCTGCCAGAGAGTTCTGCGCACCTGGTGGGTATGTTGCCAAGAGCATGATGTGGTTCCCAATGCACTAATTCCATAATTGACTGCCTCTATACAGAGAGGAAGATATTTCGCTCCACCTTGTTTGCTTATATAGAAGATCATCGTCACATTATCTGACATTATCTGAATATGATGGAACCATGTAAGTTGAGAAATGCATTGCAGGCTAGGCAGACTGCCCTTAATTCTAAGAGACCAAGTCTGTATTTTCTCTGTTTACGCAGGTTCCCAAAGGTGGCAGAAGACAGAGTAAGGATATGGTCACTGACTGGGTGTCCTGACCAATCTGCCAGTTATGACCTAATGGTCCAGGTAGGGGAAGCTGGTATAGTTGCTTTGTCTCATCTGGACTGCCACCACTGGGATGACTTTAGTGAGGACCCTGGGTTCCAGTGCCAGCCTGAACAGCAGTAGTCTGAACTTGTAGTGCTCTTGTCCTACCAGAAATCTGAAGAACCTTCTGTGGGCCAGATGAATGTCATTGTGAAAGTAAGACTCTTCATGCTGAGAGCCACAAACCATGTGCCCTTCTCTGGGGCGGGGTGGGGGGGGCGACTTACTGATGCCAGATTGGTCATGTGGAATTTTGGATTTGCAAATAAAGAAATTCAACTGACATAGGTTGAGAATGGGTCTCCATTCTCCTTTCTTCTGGGGAACTATGATATATAGGGAGTAAAACCCTTTGTCTTGATGTTAAGGTGGCACTCATTTTAGTAGTGTCTACCTCCCAAGAGAGGATTTCCTTGTGAGAGTAGTTCCTGAGGAGGGGCCAGGAAGAGAAACTTGATAATGCAGCCAGAGTGGATGATCTCGAATACCCACTTGTCTGTCGTTATTGCCCTACAGTTGTGGATGAAAGGGGCCAGGTGGCAGTTGTGGGGGGGGGGGGAGTAGTAGGAAATTGCATCAACAAGGGTACACAGTTCTTGAGCATGCTGTCAAAAGTAACTCCTGGTTGGTGGGTGAGGTAGAGTGGCTGCAGCTGAGGTGGAGGATGTGCCCAGCTGGGTCTTTGTACTCCCTTCTCTTTCCACGACAGTTTGTAAGGGAACTGGTGGTAGAACAGCTGAGGGAGAGCTCTCGGCTTATATTCCTGTGTGTGGTATTTTCTCTTTGGAGCTGGGATATAAATGCCCAGGGGGTGGAGGGTTGTCCTGGAGTCTTTTAGCAAGTGTAAAAACTTGTTAGTCTTTTCATTGAAGAGATCAGACTCAAAAGGCAAGTCTTCAATACTATTCTGGACATCCTTGGGGAACCCCCAGGAGTGGAGCCAAGATTCACCCCCTCATAATTATTGCTTTAGCTATAACTCTAGATAAGGTATCTGCTTCATGAGGGCTTGGAATTGAGCCATGTCCTCCTGAGGGAGTTTGTCTTTGAATTCCAAGAATTTGGAGTAATTTGTGAAATCTATTTTGCTAACCGGGCCTGGTAGTTAGCAATTCTAAACTCAAGGCTGGTGGATTCAAATACCTTCCTCCCTAGAAGGTTAAGGCGTTTAGCTCCTTTGTCTGCAGGGGGTGCCTTGGTGTTTTCTAGCCTGGATTTCACTGTGGCAACAGAGAAAATATGTGGCTACTACTAGAGAGTTGGGACCAGAGTGAATAAACAAACAGAAACTGCACCTTTAGCGGGTATAAAATATTGCCTTTCAGACCTTTTTTGGGGTGGCGGGAGGGGGACGGGGGACGGAGAGGGGGCGCACAGGAAACAAGAGTATGCCAAACTGCCTTGGCTGATTCCATAATGGCCTCATTTATTGGGAGAGCCATCCAGCTTGGGCCTGAGGGCTGCAAGATATCCAAGAGCCAATGCTGTATAACATGGATTGCTTCAAGAGGAATCTGGCACTTAGCCACCACCCTTTGCAAGACCTCTTGGTATTGCCTCTGATCATCAAGCAGAGATGGTGAAGATGGGGCAACTGCCTCATCAGGTGAAGAGGATGAAATACCTATTGGTACCTGTGGATCTGGATTGATTTCCTCCTCTGCATACTCCAAAAGAGCCAGCTGGTGTCAGCTAGGAGGAGAGGGTGCAGTGGGATTCATGTTCAGATCTGGAGTGCCTAGCATAGGAATCCTGTGGTGCCCAATAGGGCCAATATGAAGAGTCAACAAGCTGGGGGCGTGGGGGGGAGACGACTGCAATGCATCAGGTACCATCAGTCCCCTAGGTTGTCATATCTGGGTGGAGGATGGGTCCAAGACCTCCTAGAGTCTCTGTCCAAGCTAGCCTCCCTGTGGGTCAGGAACATCAGATTCTGATAACGAGAAGGCAGGTTCTGGTTCCACTAGCGATACCGGTGGATGAATGTGCCAACTTATGAATGGGAGTATCCGCTTCTCTTCAAAGGGGTTTCTTCCTCTGGTGTCAAAATGTCCTTCAGGAGGGCTGGACTCAAAAGGACAGGAGATTGAGGGTAAGGTAGGGTGAAAATATTTTCTGGTGAGGTATAGGTTTCAGTCCATCCCAGGGCATGAGGTGTCCCTGTGATCAGGACTGACTGA
Organism: Lepidochelys kempii; assembly: GCF_965140285.1. NCBI lineage: Eukaryota > Metazoa > Chordata > Testudines > Cheloniidae > Lepidochelys > Lepidochelys kempii. The sequence continues at coordinate 67,390,452 of NC_136382.1, forward strand.
TCCAGTGCGTCCAATGGCACGGCAGTCAACGGATCCTTCTGGGAGCAAGTTACTACTGTGGAAGAAGAGTTCAACCTGGAGTTCTCAGTTGGTGTCAATAGGTGCTGATCTTTTGTATAGCTGTAGCCACAGCTGGTACCAATAGATCCTTTCTCCTAAACACCTTACCTTCATGGTTGGAAGGCTGAGGTGGACCTAAGTCTTTAGGACCCAAACATTAGGACTCACCTGACTGGACAGTCAGGAAAGGATCCTTTTTTGTAGGAGCAGATCTGTCTGTGTTCATGAGAGCACCCCAAGGCATTGATTCCTTGGGCTTAACAGCTCTGGCATCTGCTCCTGAACGCTTGCTCGGAGGAGCACCACTCTTAGACTGAGGCCAATGAACCAGGGGATCTCCTTGGCCTGGATCCTACTGGGTCTCATGGCCTTTTCCAAGGGGTACTTCCTCAGTCAAAGTTCTCATGCCACATGGGTCTGGAGAGAGGAGGAGAGTCAGATGCTGCAGCTGGCAGAAACATGAGCCTCACCAAGGCAGTAAAGGGAGCAATGGTGCTCACTGTTGACTGAGAACAAGCAGGGTCAGAAGACAGTTCTTAAACCTCAGGATTCTGGGCACAGTACTTCTCCCCAGGAAGACGATCCCTGAGGCAAGGGAAACTAAACTAAACTATAAACACACTAAGAATACTAAAACTATATACAATTATATTTCCAGGTTTTTGAGTGACAATGCAAACATAGCTTTGGACACAGAGGATTCCAACTCAGGCCATGCACCGGTGTAAGGAGGAACTGGCATCAGTTTACATAACTCCATATATCCTTGATATGGAGCACAAGGGGAACAAGTATTCAGGCGCAGACCAATGGATTCTACTTGCTAGAAATCTCCAGTATCAGGTGCATGGAGCTCATGCATACCCATATGCAGAACACACAGAGATCAGCACTCAAAGAACAACTTCAAATAACATTTGCAATGAATTATTATTGGATGACCTCTAATCACCAGATTTTTTTCCTAATTTATATAGGGAAAGTACAGCTCAGATGAGATTCTTCTTCAGGTTTTCACTGCATCCCTGCTTTTTACTCAGTTTTCAGCTGGGCCAAATGATGTACAAAGAAGTGGAGTGACTTGCTCAAGATCAGTGTCAGCCTTTCAACTGGTTCAGATCCCACGCTCCTCCTGACCTGCACAGTGTCATTACTGAACCATTACACCAAAGGCCTAGGGGTGCAAGTAACCCTTGTTAAAACTATGGAAGTTTGAAAATGAAAGTCTCATTAAGCAGCGGCATTTTAGGCAACTCTTTAAAACCTCAGCCAGATAACTACTTTATGGATTGGAAAATTAGCATTATTATATTATATTTGGGCTAGGTGCTTGACTGAAGGATTAAAAAGCTTATATAGGTATAAATGTGGAACCTGGAATGTATCTCATCATTTCTTCAAAGGTCTGCTTTGCTCGTTTCTGTTTATCTTGAAGTGAGCGAGGTTCAGTATTCTCACAAAACACAGCATCTGTAACCACCAAAAGAACAAAAATGTCATTTAGGAATTGGTTTTCAGTAAAGTCATACATAGTGTTTTGCCAACTCATTCCTTGTGTTAAGCTGTTTTTAAAGAGCATCACAATTCTGCAGCAGCACAGAATTCTGGCTAAATTCCACTGTAGGTTAATTATATGCTGCTTAACTATAATTCCCCCTGTACTTATAACTGTATAAAGATATTCTTCACATTATGTCAAACAGCCCTGCAGTACTGATGGGGCCTATTGCAAAGGACATATTTACTACAGAGGACTAAAAATATTTACAACGTTCACGAGCAGCTACCACTTTTGGTTTCAGTCACTCAAAGCTTCCTCGCTTTAGTTTCATTCATTCACAATAACTCTTCGGAAGCTGTAATTTTCATAACTGGCCTCCACCCAAGTTATTTTCCTAAATATGCCAATTTTGTTCAGTCTATGGTCAATTGGTACTTGTTAGCTAGCAACTGTGGGCTTCATTTTCTCTGCCACCCTTATAAAAAAAGGGAAACAATTAAAAAACCTAGCATTAATTTCCCCCCAAAAAAGATGAAAATATAACATACGCTTTAGGAATTTCCTACACTCAATATATATACTGCATCATTAGCTCCACCATGTTGATCATTAGTCTTTTAGTCTTCTTTTCCTTGCTCACTATAAGCCTTTGTGGATTATTGTTCACAATACTTAATTCTATAATAAAATATCAAGGATGTGCAACAAAACCAAACTAACACTGTGCAGAAACTAACTTTTGGAATCTCTTGACTCATTTATGTTGCGCAAGTGTTCTTTTTCACATGTTGCACTATATAGTTTGCAAAGCACTTTGGGTTGCTCACAAAAAAGGGTGCTACAAGTATAAAATTAAGTCATCAATATCTTATAAATAAGTACCACTGCAGTTTAAACATGTACAAGAAGCACATGATAAAAGAAGAAGTATTTGCATGACTTTTCACTAACCTCTCAGGAGTGTTATCAGTGATACCAAGCGGTGCTCCTGAAATAGCTGTTCTAATTTGTACTGTAGATAGTAGTCTGTGTACATCTCCAATGTGTTTTTGAAGATAATTCTTCCCCCCATCAAGAGGTGGTGCAGCCAGTCAGGAACACGGAAAACAACTCTACCTGCAAAGTTGTTATTACACATATGAAGAAGGCTCCCATCATCATTGTATCTTGCTTTATTTCTTAAAAAGTGTGCACACTGATATTTCCAAAAAAAAGAGATAGCTAACTTCATGCAATGTGACCTCATTCCCCCCAACCTACAGCAGATCCTTTAGCTTTTAAATCTGTTTGTGTTACATTTACTACAAAAATACCAAGTGTTGGTATTATTTATTTAAATTAGAGTGGCCACAGGAAGACATGGTCTATACCTCAAGCAGCTTTACACTCTAAATACAAAACCTAAGTGTGTAGGGGAGAGGAGGGGAAGGGATACAACATGCAAGCAGAGCAATCAGAGTGATACTGCTACATTTGTGACACCCTAGTAGCAAGAACTTTAAAAACAGGATAGTGTCCCTAACTGGCATCTTCCTTGTTATAACAAACTGTAAACTTTAGACAAACTTTTCAAACAGCACTCTAATCAAACACCCTGAATTTTTGCACCTCTGTTATACTTCATACCAAGTACAAAGAAAAATAATTTCTTACCAACATACATTAAGTAGTCATAGACTCCTTCTACCGTTATCATCTCTATAAAGTAGTTCTGATTTTGTCTTCTCTCTGTATTCTCAGAGCGGTTTGCATTGTTCTTGAACAGATCATTGAAAAGCTAAAATAGAAACATTACATCTTGAAAAACAAACAAATTAAAGAAAACTAGAGCAGTGGCTCCCAAACTTGTTCCACTGCTTTGCAGGGAAAAACCGGTGCGGCCCGCCAGGGGCTGTTTACATGCCGCGTCCGCAGGTTCGGCTGATCGCGGCTCCCAGTGGCCGCGGTTCGCTGCTCCAGGCCAACAGGAGCTGCTGGAAGTGGCGCCGGCCGAGGGATGTTGGCCGTTGGCCTGGAGCAGCGAACCGCGGCCTCTGGGAGTCACGATTGGCCGAACCTGCGCACACGGCAGGTAAACAAACCAGCGCGGCCCGCCAGTGGCTTTCCCTGCACAAGCGACGGAACAAGTTTGGGAACCACTTAACTAGAGTAAAAACAATCAGTACTAAAAAGTTCAGACTGGTCAAGATTTTCAATGGAAAAGACTTTGAACTGTTTTTCAATGGAAAATTTGATTTCAACGATGAAGTTTTTCAGAGAAGATGTTTACTTTCCAAAGAAAATTTCAATATTTTGTTGAATGTTGTAATGGGGTATACTGGCCCTTTAAGAGTAGAGGGGGCCAGAAGACTCCATTCCAGAGAGATGGAACAAACAAAGGCCCAGGAAATGGCCTGGTAATGGATGATAGGAAGCAGTCCTGGGTAATTCGGAGTTGTCCTGGGGTTTCCCCACCATCCACTGTTCCTTTACGGGCCGGAGATCAGGAGTTCTGTAACACAGGGTGAGGCTGTGCTCCCCTCTCTTCCAGCCAATCAGGAGGAGCTCTTTCAAGGAGGGCAGTATATAAACTGCGTTCTCCCTCAGAACTGAGGAGACACTGGCAAGAGAAGGAAGCCAAAGCCAGAAAGCTAAACTCTAGGGAAAGCTATGAAAAGGTGACCCTCTGAAGAGCAGGCTGTAGCAAAGGAAGATCTCTGCCATCCATGCAGAAGAGCTAGAGATAAGTGTGAATCTTTGGATTACAGTAATGGACTTTTTGTGGTCATTAAACCAGCCCCAAGTGGAGGACGGTAGGACTTCTAAGAAAGGCTGCGGGGAGTCTGTAAGGGGCCCCAACAAGGAAGAATGGAGGGAGGCTGCTGCAAAGGGCACTGTGGCCACAAGGGACCACTCATTAAGCAGCAGACCTGTTACAAATGCCCCCAAACCAATATATTGCAGCTAAAAAATAAAATATTTCAATTCAAAACAGGCATTGCAGTGCTTTATAGGAACTGTATTTTGATTGCTTTATGCTCTCACTCTTCCATCTGGTCTCGGTTCACTGGAAAAACTGCACTTCTCTTGTGTGGCCCAAGAGAGTTTCAGACAACTTTAAACAATTGCTTTGGATGTTTTAAACTAATCCCTTTCAAATTAACCACTAGAAATAGCGGGGATCATATGTATAAGACTGCCTTAAGACAAAATGCGACTTTACTCTTCGGAGAATTACTTGAAGAGTGATAAATGTATTAGAAATACTAAAGAACTGACTTATGACTGTAAGTAAATATAGAAAAATCAGTCAAATTCCTTACTATAGTATAACTGGTAGGCCCCAATACAAATAATAAATAATCATAACACTTATTCATGTCAATTGCTTGCAAGACTGCAAGTATACTTTATGTTCATTACATCTGGTAAATATGAGCCTATAATACAATGCATTGGCAAAAAGGGCTAATATTCTGAGGTGTATTAACAGGAGTGTGATATAGAAGATACAGGAGGTAATTGTCCCACTATACTTGGCACTGGTCAGGCCTCAGCTGAAGTACAGATGTGGACAAATTGCAGAGAGTCCAGAGGACAGCATGAAAAATTATAAGAGGTTTAGAAAACCTGCCCTATGAGGGAAGATTGAAAAAAACAGGCATGTTTAGTCTTAAGAAAACATGACTAAGGAGGAACTTCATAACATTCTTCAAATATGTTAAGGGCTGTTACAAAGAGGACAGTGATCAATTGTTCTCCATGTCAACTTTGTGTACTACCTTCAATGATCAGCTTAATCTGCAGCAGCAGATATCTAGGTTAGATTTTAAGAAAAACTTATAAGTAGGGTTGTCAAGCGATTAAAATATCAATCAAGATTAATTGCACTGTTAAACAATAGAATACCATTTATTTAAATATTTTTGGATGTTTTCCACATTTTCAAATATATTGATTTCAATTACAACACAGAATACAAAGTGTACAGTGCTCACTTTATTTTATTACAAATATTTGCACTGTAAAAAAAACAGTATTTTCAATTCCCCTAATATAAGTACTGTACAAATGTTGAATTATGTACAAAAAAAATAACTGCATTCAAAATAAAACAATGTAAAATTTTAGAGCCTATTAAGTCATACTAGCTCAGTGGTTTGAGCATTAGCCTGCTAAACCCAGGGTTGTGAGTTCAATCCTTGAGGGGGCCATTTAGGGATCTGGGGCAAAAATTGGGGATTGGTCCTGCTTTGAGCAGGGGGTTGGAATAGATGATCTCCTGAGGTCCCTTCCAACCCTGTGATTCTATGAATAACTAACTCTATAATAAGTCCACTCAGTCCTACTTCTTGTTCAGCCACTCACTCAGATAAACAAGTTTGGTTACTTTTGCAGGAGATCATGCTGCCTGTTTTTTGTTTACAAAGTCACCTGAAAGTGAGAACAGGCATTCGCATGGCACTTTGTAACTGGTGTCGCAAGTTATTTACGTGCCTGATGCGCTAAAGATTGTTATATCCATTCATGCTTCAGCCACCATTTCAGAGGATACGCATCCAGGCTGATTACGGGTTCTACTCGATAATGGTCCAAAGCAGAGCAGACTGATGCATGTTCATTTTCCATTATCGAGTCAGATGCCACCAGCAGAAGGCTGGTTTTCTTTTTTGGTGGTTTGGGTTCTGTAGTTTCCGTATCTGAGTGTTGCTCTTTTAAGACTTCTGAAAGCATGCTCCACACCTTGTCCCTCTCAGATTTTGGAAGGCACTTCAGCTTCTTAAACCTTGGGTCGAGTGCTGTAGCTTTTTTTAGAAATCTCACATTGATATCTTCTTTGCATTTTGTCAAATCTGCAGTGACAGTGTTCGTAAATCAAACAACATGTGCTGGGTCATCATCTACGACTGCTATAACATGAAATATATGGCAGAATGCGGGTAAAACAGAGCAGGGGACATACAATTCTCCCCCAAGAAGTTCAGTCACAAATTTAATTAACGCACTATTTTTTTAAATGAACATCATCAGCATAGAAATATGTTCTCCGGAATGGTGGCTGAAGCGTGAAGGGGTATACAAATGTCTAGCATATCTGTCACGTAAATACCTTGCAACGCTGGCTACAAAAGTGCTATGCAAACGCCTGTTCTCACTTTCAGGTGACATTGTAAATAAGAAGCAGGCAGCAGTATCTCACATAAATGTAAACAAACTTGTTTGTCTTAGCGATTGGCTGAAGAAGTTGGACTGAGTTGACTTGTAGGTGCTAAAGTTTTACATTGCACTCAAAAACAAAACAGTTACGTAACAAAGAAAAAATCTACATTTGTAAGTTACACTTTCACGATATAGACTGCAGTACAGTACTTGTATGAAGTGAATTGAAAAATACTATTTCTTTTGTTTATCATTTTTACAGTGCAAATATTTGTAATAAAAATAATATAAAGTGAGCACTGTACACTTTGTATTCGGTGTTGTAATAGAAATCAATATATTTGAAAAGGTAGAAAAACATCCAAAAATATTTACTAAAATTCAATTGGCATTCTATAGTGTAACAGTGCAATTAATCATGATTAATTTTTTTAATCACAGTTCATTTTTTTTCATTAACTGCGTGAGTTAACTGTGATAATTGACAGCCCTAATTATAAGGATAGCTAATTGCTGGAATAGGTGACCCAGGGAGGTGTGGAATCTGCATCACTGGAGGTTTTTAAGAGCAGGTTAGACAAACACATCAGGGATGGTCTAGGTATACTTGGTCCTGCCTCAGTGCAGGGAGCTGGACTAGATGACCTCTGAGGTCCCTTCCAGGCCTATGTTTCTATAAATTGTACAGACTCCAATCCATCCATGGATAAACATGGAGGTCAGCTGTACCAAGATGAATGGACGCTGGAAAAAAGGAAAAACCTCCACCCACCACCACAAGAACAGACATGAACATAGGCAGTCAAGCTGTCATCTTTATAGCTTCTCCCCTTTACTCTTCACATTCTCAGGTAAGGGTCAGTATTTCCCCCTCTGTACATTTACTGCACCTTCTTGTTGTTTTCAGAAGTGGGACTGAGAATTGTAAGCTCTGGTCTACTTGGTTTAGGCTTGGGAGATTCACAGGAGTTAATGAAATTCATGATGAATGGCTCCAAATGCTGACCTTTCTGAAATTAAATACACAGTGAACAATAATGATAGTTAAATAGTTAAAAAAGTGACAGTTTCCAAACTAAAATTTGTGCTGGACCAACATGTAGCAACCTGTCAGTGGACAGTTAAAGATACTAACTATAGTCACAGCATAGACTACTGAGACACGGTATTTACTCACCTCTTTCATTAGCTTTCCTGGAACAGATTTTATAATTTTCCCTACAATTAAGAACAAAAAAGTATATATTACCACATGCCCTTCTGAATATCATATCTGATATCTATTAGTTTCCTTCTGTTCTCCTCCCCTACCCCACTTATCTGTTTTCTCTATTTAGACTAAGATCTCCACGGCAAGGCTCGTCTTCTACCATGAATATATGATGTTTCTGACAAATATTTGCTGGGGCATTTAAGAGCTATTGTAATACAAATGAATAAGCCGCCATGATCTATAATAAACTATATTATAAATTTTTACAGAAGTGAAGCAAAAAAACCTACACATGGTCTCATTTTACCATCTCAGTCTGAAACTGATTAGCTTACACCACTGATATCTATGGCTTCATTTTAAGCATCATTGCACAATCTTTTTAAAGAAACATTTGAAAGAAATAAATTACCGGTACTTTGAAAAGATACTGAGTACATACAAGAAAGTTATGGAATTTTGGGTGCATCGAACTTTAAAAAGGAACTAAATATGTGATACCCATCAGCAAAAGCTATTTCAAATTACAAACATGCAAGAAAGTTTTCACATTCATAAAGAAATCTAAGTCCCATAGATTTTCTTCTGTAGTTTTCTAAAGGACCATGGAGAGATGAACAGCCTTATCTCCAAGTAGTGTGGATGGGAGGCATGTGACCGTAAGAAAAAATAGCAAGAGGCATCCTGAGGGTGCAGGGATAACAGGGACAATACAAAAAAGACCTAAACTGTTCAATAATTTAGGCTCCAACGATTTTTCTGTTTGAATGATCTGGATAAGAATAATTTTTCAGTTCTAGTCACTTATTCTCTGCAAGCCTTTATCACACAAGAAAGTCCTAAACCTCAGACTTCTGAGACAGTATTTACTCTCCTCTCCCCCAGTAATAAGAGTCATCCAGTCTGCACAATGTATTGAAATGCACAATGTTGCAAGTTCAAGAAAGTACTCATGTTAGAAAGGATTTACAGGGTTGGGGAGACTGTAGACCTATTCTTAAAAACTACCCACATTAACCTGAATAAGAATATCAGAAGCACAACAGAACAGTTTAAAAGGTAATAAAAATGAAAAATATAGTTTAAAAATATTGTAAAATTAAATATCAAATTCAATAATTATGATTTTCTTATCTTTAAATATTATAAAAGGGAAATTTAGGGAAGAAATTATATATCGTATCAACATTTCACAAAGTTTCTGGTCAGAGATTAGTAATTTTAAGACTGTTGTGAGATTATCTAGATAGCTAGATCTATATCATCTCACAACAACAGTCATATATCAATAATTTTATCTCACAACAAACTAACCTCTGACCAGAAACCTTGTGAATTGTTGAGAGGATTTCTATTTACTAAAAGCAAATGTAAGTTTGGGGAGGCACGGCACCTAGCTTGGGACCAGATAAGACATGCCTCTTCAGAACACCTGACACATTCACCCACCACATACATTTGTTTGGACATTGTGTCATACCAACAGGAAAAAAAACACTTCTACTGAAAAAGATGCTCACAATTGCCAAAACAAAAAAAAATGGGCCTACAGCTAAACAGGTCATCAGCAGAAACACAAATTACCATCTTGTTTAACTACATAGGGTGCTGTGTTGAATTTCGGACACCATGTTATACAATACACAGACTCAACATTAGTACGCGAAATTGACATTAATTCTGGTAGTTCTCAAATGAACTTAAATAGGGCCTGTCAAGGTTCCTCCCCCACTCTGAACTCTAGGGTACAGATGTGGGGACCTGCATGAAAAACCTCCTAAGCTTATCTTTACCAGCTTAGGTCAAAACTTCCCCAAGGTACAAAATATTACACCCGTTGTCCTTGGACTGGCCGCTACCACCACCAAACTAATACTGGTTACTGGGGAAGAGCTGTTTGGACGCGTTCTTCCCCCCAAAATACTTCCCAAAACCTTGCACCCCACTTCCTGGACAAGGTTTGGTAAAAAGCCTCACCAATTTGCCTAGGTGACTACAGACCCAGACCCTTGGATCTTAAGAACAATGAACAATCCTCCCAACACTTGCACCCCCCCTTTCCTGGGAAATGTTGGATAAAAAGCCTCACCAATTTGCATAGGTGACCACAGACCCAAACCCTTGGATCTGAGAACAATGAAAAAGCATTCAGTTTTTTACAAGACGACTTTTAATAAAAAATAGAAGTAAATAGAAATAAAGAAATCCCCCCTGTAAAATCAGGATGGTAGATATCTTACAGGGTAATTAGATTCAAAAACATAGAGAACCCCTCTAGGCAAAACCTTAAGTTACAAAAAAGATACACAGACAGAAATAGTTATTCTATTCAGCACAATTCTTTTCTCAGCCATTTAAAGAAATCATAATCTAACACATACCTAGCTAGATTACTTACTAAAAGTTCTAAGACTCCATTCCTGTTCTGTCCCTGGCAAAAGCAGCATACAGACAGAGACAGACCCTTTGTTTCTCTCCCTCCTCCCAGCTTTTGAAAGTATCTTGTCTCCTCATTGGTCATTTTGGTCAGGTGCCAGCAAGGTTACCTTTAGCTTCTTAACCCTTTACAGCTGAGAGGAGCTTTCCCCTGGCCAGGAGGGATTTCAAAGGGGTTTACCCTTCCCTTTATATTTATGACAGGGCCGATCAGCTAACATTCAAAGATAAGTTAAATCAATACACTGCCTCTATCAACATTAAAAAAAACCCCAAACAAACAGCTGCCTTCTTGGACTGATTCTTGAAAATAAAATCTGGGCTAATGCCATACATCATCTTGAATTACTTGAAGACGTAGAGGATCTGATCTCCATGAGCAATGGATTTTGGAAGTACTAGGCTTAGATATTCAGAAGGTATCCATATGCAGACTAGATTTTCCAAAGCTTCACAATACTTTCCCTCCTGGGAATGGATAGGAATGTAAGCGTCAAAATATCTGACTCTTGGAAAAATGACTGGATTGTAACAGCTGTATAGCAGAAGAGACACATCACATTTCACACACCCAGAACTTATGAAAGTTCAGTCTCTCAGTACTAATGGGCCCTCACTTAATTTTGGTGTATTAGTTTCTACAAGAGTGCTATTTACCAGAATAAAGAGCAACTATGTTACCTACCAAGATTTACATCAGGCAACATTTTATCGAGAAATTGCGTCTCTCCACCATTGGGAGACAGAAAGTCAGCCAAAAGCTGGCTGTTACTCAGCTCTGGATGTTGCAGAAGTTTCTTTGGGGGACATAAAAGAGAGTAGATGAAAGAACATTGTTAAAAATTTGTTTCTCTACAGTAACAACAGATTTTAAAAACAGTGCTATGGTATCCTAGAAATTATACATTCATCCAAATACTTTTTTTTTTTAAACAGAATTAAATATTTAAATGTTTGAGAATAGAACAATTTTAAACCTGTAGACTAAAAATGCCAGCCAAATATTTTACATAGTATTTGGTCACATAAAATAATTTTTATTATATTTGGGAAAAATTGGCATTTGTTAACTTTTATAAGCTTCACAATTATGCAATCTACTTAAAAAACGGAACAACAGTAGATTGTCTGGTACCTGCAGGTACTCCTGAAACTCTTCCCTCTTTGTCTTTAAGAATTCATAGTTCTTTGGACCAATGATCCTTTTTGATGGAAGTTGAGCATCAGGAAAGGTACCTATAAATTAGTAAAAAAGTCAAGCAGATTCATTTATTCTTAAAACCAAAAAGAAAAATTTTAGTATCTTAAATTTCTGCTCAATTCTAAAAAGCAATCACTGAAGTAGGAAGTAAAAACGTACCATGAAATTCTGTTAACTTTGACTCAAGCACATAAAATTCAAGGTATCTTCTATAGACAGACCAGCGTTCAGGTTCATGTCCAACTGAAAAATACACATATTGGAAGTAATATAGGTTCTTTTCTCCCAGGTGGGAGAAAAGAGTTAAGAACAGCAAATATACCACAGAGTACAGAGGAAAAGCCCTCAAATGTGTAAAGTAATCAGTACTGCCAATATTATAATACTACTCTAGCCACACTTAGTTATTTAAATAACTAAAGTAGTGTTAAATCACATGAGAAGCCCAAGGTATGGCTGGTAGACAGGAACGCTACTATGAAGGAAATCTGCATCTAATTCAAGCGTGGGTCTTCTAATTATCTTCTCTCAGTACAGGGCTCTTCCAGTCATCTCCACCAGCTGTTTGTCAAGTGCTACAGTATTCAGATAGCAGAAAGAAGCCCCATTAATGCCCATTTTTACTTCTCTAAAAGGGGAGTTAGATTTTTTTTCTCCCCAAATATCGACATTTCTCTAAACCGATGCTGAAATCCTTGGTTGCAAATAGTTTAAGTTTATTTCTGAGTTACCAAAAAATTTAATTTGCATAAGAAATCTGCTTTAAAGTTTATAAGAAAAAGCCATGTTCCTGCTCTGGAATGTTTAATAGTAAATACCTATTTGTCTACTTGTAACGGTGTCCATCTGAAAGATACCTGGGCACCAACAAATCTACTTAAAACAAAGTACTATTCAAGAAACAGTGAGTAGAGTTTTCCATTTAATGTACCAGCAATATATTTCAAACACATTCAACATTTACCAACATGAATCACAATATTAACATTTTTGTAGAGAAGGAGGAATTCCTAAGCCTTGGTTGGAATTCTGAATAGACTGGACTCCTTTTAGAAGTAATTTGTCACAAGTTCCAGATAGTAAGTGACCATTTTTCCTTCATGCCCACATTACCAAAGACTTAAAATTCATTAGTAAGTCATTACTTTGATGCTAAAATGTGTGTGTGTAGCACATCAGAACAGTCAGATAAATAAAACATAGTAGAATAGACAGTTTGAGCTACATTTTAACATAGTTTTATTTAATCACAAAAAGTCCTACCTGCCCTTCTATCGTTTCTCTCCACGTCAATACAAAACACAGGAATTCTCTCTTTTCTCTCTTTCCTTTCAAGGGAGGGATCATCAAAGAAGTCCACATATGGAATGCAAATTTTCCATGCAGCAAGGTTACGAGGTGTATTGGGAGTGCTAAGAGTCTCCACAGGAGAATCATCTTCCATTACCATAATGCCTTCTTCAATCTGCAGTGAAAGATTTAAGCATCAAGACCTCCCTGATCTGATTTTTAGTATAGGACACAATTTTTAATTTTGTAGAACATATAGAAGATCAATCTTTGCATAAGAAGTACATGTGATCAGGACCAAAGACAACATATTAAAACAAAATTCTGGAAGGGGGCACGTTCACGTAGTTGCTATTTTTAGAACTTCTGTATAAAAATCTCTAGACCTGTAGGTTTGTTTGAAGTTAAAAACAAAATTGTTAACAGTTTCTCAGGTGTCAATCTAATATATCACCAGCTGACTCACAGCATGTTAAAGTTTCTTCCTAGCTCTTGGGGAAGGATGAGGCATTTCAAGTACAATATGGTATACGGCACCATCAAGTTTGGTAGTCCATTACCAGCAAAAACAAAATAAAATAAAATATTTTAAAGATTCTAAAACATTAAAGGCCTTACATCAAAGGTTACATCTTGTTACCACTCCATTGATTAACTTCAAAAGCTACTTATTTCCCCCAAACATGGCTAGACAGAATCATATCTCAGCTGTCTGGAATTTGGCATAGAAATTAAAATGTGTGAGCAAAAAGAACATTTAGATACAGTGTGGTATGTGCACTGGGGAGAGGGGGGGAAAAGGCAGAAAAAGCTTTAAAGTCAATTTGTGCTTCTAAAATCCTAACCCTAAATAACACAGCAAAAATGAGAAAAGCAGAATTTTAGGGGAGATTATTAGGTAGAACTGGGCAACATTTTTCAGTTGAATTTTTTTTGGCTGAAAAATGCAGATATAGATTGACAAACATGAATTCATGTCAATTTCAGGTAACTGTTTTGGACAGAACAAGTAAGTATTTTCAGAAATTTTGATACTTTGGGGCTAGATTCACAGGGGGATTTAGGTGCCCCCATACGCCCAATTTCCCAGTAGTTAGGGAAATCACCTGGATCGTGGGCTACCCAAGTTTGAATTCCTGTTCTGGAGCAGAGACTGGAACATGGCTGTCCCCCCTCCCAGGTGAGTGCCCTAACCACTGAGCTATGGAATCACTCTCAAATTGGAACAGCTTCAACAGGGGAGACAGAGAGAATCACCTAAGAATAACTAATAGCTTGGAGGTTAAGGCACTCACCTGGGATGTGGAAGACCTGGATTCAAATGCTTGGTCTAGAAGACCACCCCCTCTTCCTTCTGTTTTATGAATCTAGCTCTTTATTTCCTTTACTTTTATTTAAACAGTTAAAAATGCCCCAAACAAAATATTTTGGAGCATACAAAATGGCACTTTTCTGACTTTTTCAATATGCAAAAAAAAATAATTAAAAATTGGTTTTGGTTTGACCCATTTTTTATTTTTCAGAATGGCCATCAATCAATCAATCAATCAATCAATCATTTATTTATATATATATATATATATATATATATATATATATATATATATTTATATTTATATTTATATTTATATTTATATTTATATTTATATTTATATTTGCACAGCTCTACTGTTAAGTACGGCCAGTTGATACATTTGGAAAAAACAGATCTTTACCAAAGACAAATACAGTTTTTAGAAGTCAGTCACGTCTTCCTAAATTGTTCAACCTGTCTGCAGTTGCCACAAAGCAAACTGAACTGGATTGTTTTCTTTAGTGGGCAGCCAAGTCCCTTCCCTCGTTGTAGACAGGTCTGGTCCTGCCTCTTCAGTTGCTGAACAGAAGATAAACTCCTGTCGGAATAGTAAACTTGGATATGAGAGAAAAAACCTCAAGGCCCTTCATTATGGCTGAGACTGTCAGCAAGGTTCATGAGCCTGCTTAAACTCCAGTGGCTAGTACTTCTCACTATAAGTTAGTACAGATAGAACTGATCTCCATCTTGAACCGTGGAGTAATAAGTGAACTAAAGGAATATCCCATTTTAAAAATAAATTATAAACACAGTAAATTATAAATCCCCACTTTATAAAATTAAATAAAGCAACTTCAATCAAGAAAAACACTTATGTGTGAATACACATCAAACTAAAGTCATTTTTTCCCCTCCCCTTTGACTTAATAAATTAGGGCCGAACCTTCTCACCTGCTCTAAATTCAAGTCCAGTTTTGCTTGAAGGAGTTCTGCAGAAATTGGGATAATTGAAGCTATCCACAAAAGCTACAGAGTATACCTGGAAGCCGTTCAGGGGTTGCTACCACAGCTCCTTATCCACTTCTATGGAAGGAGGGCAGAGTTGGCTAGAGGATCCACTTTGGCTTTGTTTACAATAAAGCATTCAAGTGCTCATGGACCAGCTAATTGTACTGCAGTGAATGAAGCACAAATAGAAGCTGGGAATGGGAGACAGGGAATGGATCACTTGATGATTACCTGTTCCGTTCATTCCCTCTGGGGCACCTGGCATTGGCCACTGTTGGAAGACAGGATTACGGAGCTAGAGGACCTTTGGTCTGACCCACTATGGCCGTTCTTATGTAAATAACTGAGTACATCATTCCAGTCATCTTTGATTAGTTTAAGATTTGCCCTTGCACCTAGCTAGGGCTGCCCTAACTGATTACCGTGTGGGCTGTCATTCTGGTCATGTTCTTTCCCAGCAATAATGGCACATATATGTAACCTCCAGCTCTGCAATTGAGCCAGTGAACCACTCATTGTTTGCCAGTTACAAATCTTGCTCTGATGAACCATGTAGTTCACCAGCTAGAACTGCAGCAGAACTGATTACTGCATTCTTCATGACCTCATAGCTACCAACTTCCCCCTGTCCCTAAAAGGAGGCACCAATAAGTGAGCTGATAGCTGAAGGGCTGGGAGGAGCCCATTTACCAGTGATGCTCTTCCTACTTCAGTTCCATCTGGTGAGTCAGAGGTGTCTTGCATCTATGTGCATCAGGGCAGGATCTACCATCTATGTGCCTCAGGGCAGGATTTACAGCTGGCAGACTTTCAGTGGTGCACTGGCTGAGGTAGTGCAAAACTATAGGGCATTATGGTGTGTCACCTAGTGTTGAGGAAATAATGTGAGGAGCAAAGAACAGTCTCAGCTGGCAATCCACAGCTAGATGATCTGTGGAGCTGAAGCAGTGGGAGCCCTCTCTCAATTGATGAGCTATGGAGGTTCATCTGAGGGACCATTTCTGCCAGCATGTTGCTTCTATCAAAGCACTCAATCATCTGAGCCTGAACTGAGTGGACCTCTAACAGTGTTTATCCCCTATAAACTATAGGGTAATCTGAACCAGTTGAAGGCCCACCAGCAATCAACCATAGAACTTTTGAGTGAGTGAGAGGCAAGGTGCATTTCAATCTTTTGAGAAGCAACAATTTTTAACCCCTACAAAAGGTCTCCAGTATGAAGCCTTAATCAGACCCTGCAGCTACAACTGGTGGTAGACACTGAGTAAATGGAAAACAATATTTCAGGCCCTGCCATGCACAGTAGGAGCACACTTGTTCCACTGTCTTTTAGTCCTTACATGCCTGCAAAGTTGGTTTGTTTTACATTTTGTTAGGTGGTGGGAGGAGGTAGAGAAAGGATTTTGCACACTGTACCTAGAATACCAAATTTCACCACTCTGTTGCACTTTTGCCCATGTTTAAAGTCGTCACTTCAGATACTGATCTATTTTATTCTACACCTATTACAAAAGTAATTCTAGATATAAACAGGTAAGAGCTAAGTAAGAGTAATCAGAAAAAAAAACCTGTTACTAATCTTTCTGTAACTTATTCTTCAAGATCATAGAACTGGAATGGACTTCGAGAGGTCATCTAGTCCAGTCCCATGAACTCATGGCAGGACTAAGTATAATTTAGACCATCCCCGACAGGTGTTTGTCTAACCTGTTCTTAAAAATCTCCATCGATGAAGATTCCACAACCTCCCTAGGCAATTTATTGCGGTGTTTAACCACGCTGACAGTTAGGAAGTTTTTCCTAATGTCCAGCCTAAGCTGTCTTTGCTGCAATTTAAGCCCATTGCTTCTTGTCCTATCCTTGGAGGTTAAGTAGAACCATTTTTCCCAGTGGCATCCTTCAGGCAAGCTCTAGGGCCCGCTCATGCGCTGGTATAAGGGACCCGACTGGCCCCACACCCTCCCAGTTCCTTCTTGCCAGCTAACTCCGACAGAAGGGCAGGAGGGCGGGTCATGGAATGAACATCAGCAACACATCTCCAAGAACAACAGTTATGGAAAGGTTAGTAACCATTTTTCCTGCTTCGAGTGCTTGCTCATGTCCATTTCATGTTAGGTGACTCACAAGCGGTACCCGAGGAGGTGGGCTCAGAGTTCATGGACATGCAGATTAACAGGGAAAAAACACTAAATGATCACATTGCTGAAGCAAGAGAAGCTGTTTCAACGACCGTCACGGGTGGTAAGAAGGAACTGAGAGGGCACGGGGCTGGCCGGGCTCCTAATATTAGCGCATGGCACCAGAGGGCGCTAAAGCCAGCCCAACGGATACCCCTGAGAGAAAAATCTCCAGCAACAGTGCACGTAGCTCACGCACACCTAACATGGAATGGAGGTGAGCAAGCACTCAAAGAGAAATACAAGTTATGCATTTCTGTTATCAGCAAAAATAATATTGCTTTGGCATAAGTGGCATCAGTCAACTATCCATAAAGATTTTACAAGCAAGCTTATCAAGTTTCACTAAAATTAGCTTCAGGTCATTTTGCCCACAAAAGCCCTGTAACTGGCAACTCACTCAAATTATTTCCAACATGAACAGCCTTTGCTATAGAGCATAATCCCTTACATCATCTCAACCATCCGTTTCTAGAATTCAATAACAGACTGAAGTTGTATATTAATAGTTTTTTTTGTAACTTTGTCTTTCAATTAAAAAAAGACTGAAGTGTAACATAAGTATGTGGAGCTATTTATTTCAATAAATATGAGATTGTGTTTAAAGTTCTTTATACATTTCTGTTATGATCTCTCTCATTGTACCTAAGATGTTAGACTCTTTAACGAATCTATAGTTTTTCCAAAAAATCAAACTTAAAAAGAGTTGATTACTGAGGAATGAAAAATTCAAATACAATTCTGCTTTTCTTGGATAGCTGAAAAATTAGAAGAGAAAAAATACACTCTTGCTTTATTTCAGCCTAGTAGGATGAGAATTAATCCTTTAAGAGCAGGATACTGGACAATCTGTTTTCTGCCCCTTCCTCGGGAGCATTACACTACAGTCCAATGATGAGTGACATCACAAGACCTAAACTCTACAAGACAGCAAAGCAACACTGCTCATTTGAAGATATGATAGTCTGAAGAGCTATCCTATACCTTGTGGATCCTTTAAGAAAAAGGGGAAACATACAGATTCCAAAATCAATTATTCTGTTTTTACCATTTTGGATACAAGTTGGGTGGGGAGGAGCTATGGGGGGGAGGGGAGATGAAAGATTCAAATTCATGTAAACCTTTTATATTTTTAATTTTCCAGTAGTGGAAAATGGACCAGCACAGCATCAAATAACATAGCACAAAGTTGATTAAATGTAATGTACAGTGGAATAGTTATAAGTGCCATAGAAAGTCTCAAATTCACATGACTTAAAAACCAATGTATTTCCATAAATTCAGGAGAAATCATCACAGAAATAAATTTAAATAATTAAAAATTCATGACTATCAGGCAGTTTGTGACCAACTTAATTTCCCTCATTTCCCACACCGTCCTCATATTTCCTTGCCTACATCTGTGCCATGGATACCAGGGCATCAACCTCCTGACAGCCAGTTTGCTATTCAGTCACTGCTGTTGCTGTTTGGTGTACAAGAAAAAATCTAGTTGCAAGAGAAGCCTGGCAAAATAGCTGTGGCAAGCATGAGTTATGGACCCACATGGTTACTCCAGTGTAAACAGCTCATCTAGGATCAGGGAAATGAAGGCAGTGTGAGTGCAGAATATACATATTAACACATTATTTCAATTTATTTCCCTCTGAAGAACAGCTGTAGGGACACCAGGGTTCAGAGATTTTTAATGATTTCTCTTATTGTATCTTGTGTATCTTATTGTGTCACTGTATCTGTCTTTTTAAGGAACTTGTGACAATTTACAATTTAGGCAGTGTCCTATCTGCTCCATATTAGCCATGATCACTAAACCAAATTTCCATCATCTAACAGTAAAAGTTTGAAAAATGTAATCAAATATAAAAACTATGGAAAACCCAATTAGCTCAGTTCCACCTAGAACTGGGATTTCTGCAATAAATCGAAACTAAGGTTCTTCTTTTAAAATACAAGAAAAGTGAATTGCCTTCTAGTCAAGAAACAGCAGAGTACGTGGTCCCACCATCTGAGCTGAAGTCAGTCTAATACTGTATTTTGAAATTTTCCGTGATTTAATAGGTCACCCCACAAAGCAGATGGTTCCACAAAAGAAATAAAGAAAAAAATTGGAAGTAGTCTTAATGCTCTTAAGCCTTACAGGCAATGTTCCATTTTGCCCGTGTGTACAGAGAAAACAGTGTGGTTCCCTCAAACATCCATCCTTTAACCGCAATATAGCGTTGTACCCCACCCAAATCCGTGATCTCCTCTCTCCAGCATAAGGTCAGACATACACTTGGCCTTCAGGAACATAGCTTAAAGGCAGCTATGCCAATTTTTCAGACATCCAGTTCCTATAGCTTTATCACAGGTTGCTTCTACCACCGCCTATCACCAAGAGCTGGAATGGAAAATATTATAAACACACACACACACCCCAACAAACCCCCCCGCAATGGTTTCCTCTGAAATGCTACTAAAAGATACTCTACTTCAAAAATTCATGAGAATGAGACTTATGGAGCAAAACACAGTTTTGTACATTTTAAGTGATACTTGTTTATGTATCAATTATGCAACCAGAAAAATATTTTCAGCCATTAGTATAAAAGCAGTATTGTGAGAGATATTATTCAAATAATTACTAAAGATTTGGCCCTGAATCACGATAGCCCTATGACAAAGAAAGGACTGAGGTATGAAAGACCCCAGGACTTTACTGCAAATATTTACTAGACTGAAAAGTAACAGTTGGTCATGACACTACTTGACAAAGATTACTTTCGTAAAGAGAACATTACTTTCTAATACTTCTCTTTACCCCAGCAATTAACTCTTGGAATTACCCGAACTGGGGAGATGCCCAAATCTTGTGCTCACTGAGTAAATAACTTAGTAGTACTAAGAGAACAAGGAAGCTGGAAAAATGCTGTGACCCCTAGGATGGCACGGTGGAATAGCCTATAATATAAAAAGGAAAGGAAAAGAAGGGACAGAAGCTGAAAGTATTTAAAGATTCTGGAAAACCAACAGCCCTGTGATTTAGGAAAAATGTAAAATTTCTACTCACAAAATCATCCTCTCCTTCAGTTAAACCATAGTTAGGTAGCACAGCTCCTTCCATTGTGTTGCTCTTGAATACTCCTCTAATTTTGCTGCCTAATCTGCTGATTGCAAATGATTCTCCTCTTTTCTGTGTGGCCCTAAGGATTATACAAAAACAAAATTCACAGCATAGGGCAAATTGTAGTACTAGCCACTGAATATAATTTAGAGATAAGAGTGAGCAATTGTATGAAGTATGGAACTGATGTGTAGGTTTACACTTTTTAGTATTACAGATTCACTGGCTGTATTGCATATTACAGAACAATTTAAAATGTATCAGTAAAATACATCTGCTAGGGAGGAAGAAAATGATTTAAAAAAGAGCATTTAGGACATGGACTAAAATTTCAGCTATAAACTAACACTGATGTTCTTATTACAGCATTACTTTGGAATGAAACACACAACAATCTATTTTCATAACACTAACTTCCTAATACAATGTGTTTTAGTAAAAGATTGCAAGGACTGACAATGACCTTTTCAGCGAGTGATTGTAGCAACACAACAGTTTCTGGCATCAGAGCGTTCATCCATATTTGTCAAGTACAGCACATTTAAACACACTGTTTATTTTCTTTATAAACATCAAAACATTTATACAGACGCATGTGATGCAAGATGGACTGTGACTTACTTCAAAGCAGCAGGGAGAGTAGGCAGAAAGCCAGACAGGAGGGTCAGAACTTACAAAACATGAAGGAAAACAGAAACAGATGAAGACTCCTAGCTCAAGAAGGCAATTTGCCCTAGAGATGAAGGCTTAATGCAAATTTAAGTCTTGTTCAGAGCTAGAACTACTTATGATAAAGAGTATCCAAAAGCCGCAAGTTCAAGGAAAAAGGGCAGAGGCATTACGCATGAAGCCTGCAGTCTTCATTGTAGCCACATGTTACAGCACATAAATGCATGCACGCCATATATACTGCCCTTACATCAGACCTGAAAAAGAAAACTTATTTCTTGTACTAGAAATGTACAAATTAATAGTCTGAAAAAACCCTATTGGGGCAGGAGGGTACATATTCCTAATGAATATAGTTATCTGAAGTTTTCATAAAGCTTGTTACAAATCTGCTAGGTGAACTGTAAAACTGAAAATTGTGAAAAAAGTGGATAGCTCATTTGGCATTCAAAGGAGTAATGAACATTTTAAAAAAACTAAAAACTATTCAATGTTTATTTTCTAATTATATGAAAATTTTTAGTAATAGTTACAAAGATTCTTTAAAAATCCATCAGGAAAGCAGAACAGTGGGCAGAGCAGGTGAAGTGTCTTTATTGCCTTAAGAGCTGCAGTGACATCACCAGTTGACTCTGAGGACTTTTTGTTAAAAGGGGACTTGAATGTTTGTTTTCAATCTTACCTGCTTATAACTCTACTCAATTTTTTCTGTATATTGAATTTTAAAATTCAATTGTTATAATCAGTTCTTTGTTCTCCCAAGCCCATTTTGCTCTCCAAAGTCTAATTCACTGTCATCTCCTACCCAAAGACAGGCCCAAACACATACTTATTTTTATAGATGGTGCTCGTAGCGCCCCCTATTATTACATGTCTTACACTTCCTATTATAAGACCCTGTTTTCAGGTGCTTATAATTTTGCCAAAGTTTAACCATTTGTACTGAGTTTTTTCAGATAGACGTCTGCCTCAGGCTGAATTTTGTGGAAGAAATCAGCCAAAACCGTTCTGCCATTTCCAAGAACGAGGCTAGAGGAAAATGCATTGTTTTGCCAATGTTAAAATAATTGAGAAACTCTAACACCCCATGCTTTGGAACAGGAACTTGATGTTTGCCATAAGGTTTGTGTCAGGAATGTGACTTTTGCTGTCCCTGAGAAAATCTGGCCCAATTGTAAGTCTTCACCAATCATGGATTGTACTACTCAGCAGAGACTTGTTAGAGTTTCATAGCTAGAATCTCTGAAGATTCCATCAGCGCTGAGCATGACCTAGCCCAGGGCTGCTACAGGCCCAAGGGGAGCTGGGCGTCATGACTAAGAGCACAGAGCCTGTCTGTCCTGTGCTCTCAGTGACTCCCTGTTGGGTGCAGGTAAAGTGGAGGAAGTAGCTGCCTGATATTCTAATGCCAAGGAAGGCACAATTTTCTTTTCTCTCCTTCTCTCCCCCTCCCCCCCCCCCTTTTTTTTTTTAAGTGATAGGCTCTGGAAGCATGTGACAAGGAGCAAGGAAAAAACTTTGAATAAAGTCTACAAAATAACCAGCACCCTATCAGCAATAAAACTTTGAGACATACAACTAATATGCTAAGTTAATATGAGAGAACAAAATAGGTAAAGGCCAGGAAGATTATATTTTGTATATTTTAATATTTGTGTGTATGAGAAATAGTCATTAAACCAAGACCAAAACCACTGTTTGCTAAAAACTTAGAGAATGAACATGCAGTTAGTTTGCTGTTTCAAATGAATTTAGCCCAAAAAGAGTTTGCATGTGTTTAAAAATGAAACAGTTAATGTCTGTTAAAAAGGCAGTACGATGCAGTCATGATAGATGCAATTTAACATTAACAGGCAACAATTATGGCATATTATCTTGACTTACCGAAAGTCATCCAAACTCAGGCTACCTCTGCAACAACAGGTACAAGAAATTACCCCACAAGCCCAGAAGGAGAGAGACTCCCAAAGACAGAGACAGATTTATTTCAAGCAACACTAAACATCCTAGAACTTTCATTGCAATTAGCATGACTGCTGTTGTATTTATAAAGGTCTCTACCAATCTCCAGACAAATATTCTCAAAATAGCATGTAAATATCCAAAATTTACCAGAGATCAATACACATGCATTTGGCTGGGATAGTTGCATTTAATTTTTAGACCTCAATCCTGAAAACATTTAAGTGTGTTGTAGACGTTAAGCATTTAAGTAATTCCAGCTTAAAGGGACTACCCTCATTCCTAAAGTTAACCATGTGCATAAATGCTTGAAAATTCAGAACCTTAGGCTGTAATTCAGGTTTGATTCATACAGGAATTTACCCTGCTTGATGGAGTCTTTAAAGAAAAAATGTTTTCTGGGAAATATTTATAGACATTTTATAAATGAATAAAACAGTTTGTAAAGAACTTTAAAGATGCAAAGGGCTTTTTATGTTGATTCATAGATTTTAAGGACTGAAGAGACCATTTAATTATCTAGTCTGACCTTTTGCATAATATGGGCTGTAACATTTTCCCAGTAATTCCTGCACCAAGCACAATAACTTGTGGATGAACTAAAACAAATTCATGCTAAAACCAATAATAAACAATGTTCTTAAAGAGAAGTTATTGGTTCTGATACACGGGAGCCCCCACATACTGGATAGAGTAAAGGAAGGGGGAAAAAAAGACTGAGATCAAACTTCCTACACTTCTAACAGTGTTTTAAAAACCACCAACTCATTCTACAAGGTCTCAGACTGTTCTTTAGTCATGTTCACTGTTCCTTCTAAGCTGTGCCCGTGTGCGCACGCACACAGATCCTAAACCCTGCACACACGGCAAAACACCGTGCACACAAAAATTTGCACAGAAGAAATTTTTTGCGCATACGGCCTGTCAAAAATTAGAGGTAACATTGGTCATGTTACTTGTGAAACCTGAATTATGTTCAGCCGAATGGAACCTAACACTGAAGTATAAATAGTACACAGCACAACTTGACAATGATACTGGCCACCATTTTTGGCCTCCACTTGGCAAATCGGTACTGTATTTTGTTGTGTTTCTGATACATCAAAAGCTAGCATGTCTATTTTTTATATATTTTTCTGTATACCTCTGCCACACAGGATAAAGCAGGTACATCCAGAGGTTTGGAAATCTGGGTATACTGTATGGTTTTTGTTTTTTTTAAAACTCTGCCATCTTGGAAGCAAATTCAGAATTGAAAAGATTTTAATTTTTTCTTCCCAAACTCCAAGATCAAGGGTATCTTAAAGAAATCAGATTCAGAGCTTAAATGTGTTTTTGTTATAACCATTAAATATTAGCGGGAGAAATTGTTACAGTTCTCACAGGATCCTATTGAGCTGATTTGTAAAATGAAACATCTCACATGGCTGTTTTCTACAGTTACTGGAAAAAGTGATTCAACGTGGAAATCAAACACTAGAGTCAACTCTTTCTATTTTGCTTTCTCCAGTGTGTTCTGTATAACTCACTATTGCCATATTATCTTAATGTTATTGGACAGGTCCTTAGTTTGAAGGGGTTTTTCACTCTGACATTTCAAAAAAAGGATTGTAAGTCTGAATCTCATACCATTTTTTAAAATAAAAAAGCAATAAAAACACTAAGTGAAGTACTGCTTCACATATTACTTGCTGCTCCTGTAAGTAATCTACAAATCTAAAACTAAGTTTAGAAATCTAAATAAGTTAACATTGAACAGTACTGTATATTTGGCAGAAGATTCAATCATATAAACAAACATTTTTAAAACTTTCAACTGCAAAAACGTATTAAAAGGTTTAACACACCTACCTGTTAAACTTTGAATTGCGTGTTGGGGATTCAGCTCCTCTTAAGAGCTGCCTGAAATACTAAAATAGAACAGTTAATATGCACGTAAGTGTTGGCTTCAAGTTTTCTATTTTTTTCATTCTCTCTCTTTACTAGTAGTTTACAGTTGTAAATATTAATAATTAATTATGTTTCTTGCTTCTAACTTCACAGCTGTTGAGGATTTAATACAAGTATATTAGAAACACTATACAAGTCTCTGCAGTTGAGATATTGTATTTCACATAAGACCACTTTAAATGGTCAGTTCTAAGGAACTTACAACATAATTTATGCTTTCCCAAGGGCAGCCTTACAGGCATGGAGGGGCAGGCTTTCTACTAAAACTAGGTCTTCACTAGAAATATTGCAGCACCACAGCTGCAGCAGTGATGCTATATATAGTGCTTCAGTGTAGACAATCACTATAGCGATGGGAGGGGTTCTTCCATCACTGTAATTAAGCCACTTCACCGAGAGGCAGTAGCTAGGTCAATGGAAGACCTACATTGGAGGTTGTCAGCTTAACTACATGGCTTGAGAGATTTTTCACACCCCTGAGCAACGTAGCTAGGTCAACCTAACTTTTTAGTGTAAAACGGATACGAGTCCTGAAGTGCTGTTGTAGTCTGAAAAACAATTAAGAAGAACATTCATGGTGTTCCACATGTATTATATGTCCATTACTTCTAGACAGAAATTGAAACTATAAAAGTAGAAAAAAGCCTTTTTCTAAAAGAAAAGTAAGTGCTGCAAACTCAACATAATAACTGAAAAGGAAGTTTTATTCTTTCAGGCTCTTGCACCATCAAAAATTCTGGAACTGGAACTAATTAACAGTTCTGTAGATGTGAAAGCCACTAAGAACCTAGCTCCCTTTAGGAGGCCACTTCTACTCCACAAACTTATGTCGATGCAAGTTATATCATCATAAAGCTGTCACTGTTAGTACATCACTTGTGCGACTGCACACTTGGCTCCTTGCATTGGCGCTACGTGTACTCAAAACGAGTGCTTGCATTGATGCATGGTGAGGTGCGCCATGGGCAGGTATCCCAGCGTGAAACCCACCAGATTGCAGTGCTCTGTCTTTTGGAAGTTTTGGCAGTGCATGGTGGGGCCAAAACAAGTTGCACGGGGTGACGAGTAGCTTGAGGTCAATTTCGCAGTGTGCAACTGTCTCCTCCCATAATGTCAACTGTAAACCATAATTTTGCACCTTTTTTTCAAAATCCCACAAAACCCGCACAGCCCTCCTCGCTGACCACCGTCTGACAGAAGCATGAAGCCTACACAGCTCTGCACTGCCATGGGTGTTGGAAACACAGAGCACACGATCATGAACTATTTGCAGAGCTGCAAGAAGAACCGAATCAGTGGGGAACAGGGATTTCTTGGAGGCCAGACTGCTGTAGGAGATAGTGAGAACCAATTCAAGGTTGGTGGCATTCACAAAGTAGCTGCAGATGGTGGAGCACAACTTCTTGGCCCAAGAAACGATCACTGACTGATAGGATTGCATCGTAATGCAGGCTTGGGAGGACAAGCAGTGGTTGCAGAACTTTTGGGTGCACAAGGCAATATTCCTGAATCCATGTGCCGACCTTACCTGGCCCTGCTCTTTTGTGGGCTGTTAGGAATTGTGTGGTGAATGCTGTATGTTTAGGAATATAACATTGTCAATATGTCTATTAATTTTGTTTGCATCTTATCCTATGAGTTGTGTCACACTGTTAGTAAGAGGTAATTGATTACTTTCAGACCTGCTAAGCACTCGGTAGCAGATGTTACAAAATAGTTCTATTAGTTTGCAACTGAATTCACTGTAAAAAAGAAATCGTGAAATTTTAAAACAAATATATTTTAAAAATTTACTAATACTTAAGAGAACAAAACTTAAGAAGCAGACAGAACATTTATGTCCATTTCAGCTATTCCTATGCCAACCTTGGTTTTCAGAGGTCAGTGTACACGAAGCCGTGATTGTCTTTAATGTCTCCCAAGGTAGTGGTAAGGGTAGTGTAGTGACCTCTGATGCCACATGGAGTGTTGAGAGGAGGGTACAGGGAGATCCTGATATGGAGTTCTCAGTGGGTTGCAGAGGAAGGCAAGCCTGGGTACACCAGAGACTGCAGCATCTGTATTTGCTGCCTTAAAAGCCCCATTATGTCCTGGAGCATCTCCCTCTTCTTTTCCTGTACCTTTCTCCTCTCTACTTTCTCCTTCTCCAAGCTGTCCCCAGTGTTCATCCTCCAAGCCTTGTACTCATAGTCCAATGTAGGATATCATTGAACATGTCTGTTACATACCAGTGTGCAGTCCATTCCAGTGAGGGGCTGTGTCACCTTGGCTCTGCAACCTTGGGTGCCTTAAAATGCTTTGCTATAGTAGCTCCCACCTGGGCCGCTCACAAAAAGCCCTCCAGCAAGCAAGTCAGACCCTGAGTGTCTATGTGTAACTGCAACCCGCCAGCCACACTTGGGTTACACTTCTGCAGGGTGACCCCAACACACTCCCAGTCCCAGACTTTCTCCCAAAAATGTATGTTCTGGACTGTCCAGAGATATTAGATCTGTTGTCCCTTTAAGGGAACAAAACACAATAATTTACCATCTTAAATGGAGTTGCCCAACAACTTAACTTAAACACACTATCAGTTTCAATGAAAGAAAAAAACAAGTTTATTTAACTACAAAGAGATTTTACGTGAGCACAACGACGCATAAAAGTTAGAAATGGTTACAAGAAAAACAAAGATAAACTGCTTCCTAGTGCCTACCTTAAACTATACTTGATTCAAAGTAGAGTCCTTACCACATCCTTCTAGCAGCATTACTGACCGAACTTTTCAGGTCAGGACCCATTCCTCAAAGTCCAGCAGCTGTTTCTCTGGTCTTCTCAGGTAGAAAGAGGGAGATGGCCAGGGAGAGAGAGGTCACTTGGGGTCTTTGACCCTCTTTTTATAGTTTCAGTCCCTCTTTTGAAAGGCATTTCCAGCTGACCATAAGGAGACAGCATGTCTGGTGTGGAAGGAGGCTTCCTGCTGGGTTCTTTCACCTGTTTATGTTCAGATGCAGGTTTCCTTTTGTTTCCTCCCTTTCTGTTTGATGACTGCATTTACTGCTTAAATGCAAATCAAGGCAAACACATTTTCTTTTGCTCAAGACAGCCCTGTTTGACAACTTCTCCCTGGGAGCTAACAACGTTATACAGGGGAATTTTATAACTTCACATACAATGTTACTAGATATATTTTACCATGATAAGACTGACCTGTGAGTTATTAGCTTTTAAATGATATCTTACAAGGCATATTTTGCACAAAGATTATTACAGTAGTGTGTAGGTTGTGAATACACCTGCGCATTCCATCATACCACCCCAAGTCCCTTCTCCTCCTTATTTTGGTCAGATGTTCTGCAGGTATGGAGGTGGAGTCCCTCAAGGCTGCAACAGCAGCACCTACAGAAGTAAAACAGAGATACCATTGTCAGTATATTTACTACAGGAAGCAAACCTGCAGAAATCACTCCCCTTGCTCTCCTAAAGTTTTAAGCACTACATGCTCATTCTCACTTTTGTTTGCGATTGCTTGTGCATGGCACCAGTCACAGCATCAGCCACTGTGAGTATGGCCAGCTGGGGATGAGGGAAATGAGGAGGGAATTGCTTGGTTGCATGAACCTAGTAGCATAGGGCATTGGCACTGAATGCTGGCAACATTTTCCACAGGCATTGGTGATTTTAGCCGATATCTCACTCCTGAGGGTAAAAAGGGAGAAAGAGCACAGTTGCTGCTAGCGTCCCGAAGCTGCCTGGGCCCGTATGCAACTAGCCTATGTACTGCAATGGTGTAATGCAAAGTTATTGCTAACTGGCATGGGAAAGTATCCTATTGCAGAAGAAGAAATAAGGCAGTCACTCCCTAGAAACCTTAAGCAGAGGACTGCAGAGTACCTCCATGAAAGTTTCACTGAGACCTCTCAAGAGGATTCAAGGAACATCCCTACATATATAAACAAACTGTCCCACTTGGTCCCCCCTGCCTAACTCTAGCGAGAAATAAAAAGCAGATAGCAACTCTACCTCTCTTGGTTGTTCCGTTACCTCTTCTAGCACAAGTAAATTAATCAAAAGTCAAAAGCCATGTCCTCCTATTCTACGGGGGGGTCGGAGGAGCAGAGGGGGAAAATGGGGGTGGCATTTCTGTAATGAAAAAATGAAAAAAAAAAACCACACACTTACCTGAGGTTCCTTCCCTTGCATCAGGTTTGCCCATGCTAAAATGGCAGGACTGCGGTGGATCCCCCAGTCACCTGTCCCACCTCCTCCTCCTCCTCGCTGTTCATGGCCGAGGCCTGGGACTTGGGTTCCCCGAACGTATTGAGAGTTTTGTGCTAGGTGGTAGTGGGGTCTCCGCCATATATGGCATGCAGTTCTTTGTAAAAGCAGCAGGTCTGTGGCTTGGCACCAGATTGATTGTTGGCCTCCCTGGCCTTCTGGTATGTCTGCCACAGCTCCTTGGTTTTCAGATAGCACGGCTGCTGGTCCTTGTCATACCCTCCTCCTGCATCCCTCGAGCCATCTGCTCAGAGATGTCCATGCTTCTATGGCTGGTTCAGAGCTGTGCCAGCACAGCCTTTTGTCCCTACAGGCCCAAGAGAGCCAATATCTTCTGTCCACTCCAGAGAGGAGCACGTCTGGAGCGTGCAGCTGACATGGTCAACTGGGCAGTTACACTCAATATGGAGAGTTGCTAAATGTGATTGCCAAGCCGGACAGTCAGGAAAAGGAGTTCCAAAAATTCATGGGGTTTTAAACAAGGAGGGGGGAGCGTCTGGTCCTGGTGACCTGTGGGTAGTGGAGTTCATAACGGTGACCACAGCAGTCAATGTGAGGCACTGTGGAACAGCTGCTGGAGGGCTGTTAGGATCGATCTAGGTAATGCAGCATCTACACACGTGCTGCATCAACCTCTGTACATTGACCTTTGCTCAATTCTGCTCCGGGAGGCAGTGTTATTATGTTGGCCTAATGGGAAATTTACATCAGGGTGAGACATATTTAAATATAGAAACACAAAACTAGGTCAACACAAGGCAGCTTACATCGACATAACTTTGTAGCGTAGACCAGGCCTCAGTTATATTGGCTCTACCCTGATAATAAAAGCACCTATTTTTACCAGTTAAATAGATAAAATTTTGAATACATACAAGGAGCAAAACTATTGTTTAAGCTGTCACATTTACATTGCCATTTTAAAAAAGAAACAACTGTGCTTAAAGGCAAGACTTCAAGTCTTTCATGCTTACCTCATCACTGTGACAGAACATAGGGGTAAAGACATTCTCTAAGAGGGAAAGAACATGTTCATATGCTTCAAAAAGGCATCGCATAGTTTGAAGTTTCACAACATCTACATATTCACCTTCAGCAACTGCAGAAAAAAAATCCTGCTGTGAATATTAATTGGATGTGCCATTGTTGTTCATAAAGTTTTTCTGATTTTTACAGGTCGCAGTCTCAAATTAGTCTGTATAAATCCACGCAGGATGCAGCCAAAATATTGGAATACTAAAGTACTTTGTAAAGCAGGATTTAAATACATTATCATTCACAGAGAACATTAGGCAGGGAAACTCCAGAGATAGGAGTATATGTATTCTTACACATCTTTGGTTTGTTAATTAGGTTGTATGGTTATGATAAATTTAAAGTTAAAGTTATTTATTATTTGAATTGACTAGGACTTTTTTTTAGTCTGAAAGAATGCTTTATAGATTCCAGTATAAATTCTTGATCATTCCTTTCAATCTCAAACTTACTTCTTTGAATCTCTTCCACGATAAAAGGATCAAATCTAATTTTGTCAATACTTTCATCCAAACAATAGGTTTTGTAGATTTTCTGCACCTCTTCATGAAGAGACATTTTTTCAGTATCTGATAATTCTGGTTGCAAAATTCTGTCATTAAATTCCTCTGGAAGGTGAAGAAAAGAAAATGCATGTGTTGATCAAACTTAGCTAATATAAATGGTGGCACCTTAAAGTGGCACACAGATCAGCCATCAGGGTATGTCTACACTGCATTCAGGACATGTGATTGCAGCATACCTGAGCTAGCTTTGATCTAGCTAGATCAAGAGCAGCTGGAGTAACAAGAGCAGTGAATCCAGGGTAGCGCAGGTGGCAGCACAGGATAGCTCTGTCTGTGCAGGAACCTGGGTACATACTTGAATGGCTGCTAGTTGCCTTGGTTACACCTACACCCGCTGCAATCACACCTCCAGACTCCAGTGTATACCCTCAGATACCTTTCCAGCAGATGTGGATATACATAAAACCTTAAATGTTTTAAAATTTATGACCAAGCTGATAACACCAAAATCTCTAATGCAGTTTAAGTTGTATGAATACTTATGTTTTAAATCTAAAGTTATATAAATTGATCCATAAAAATAAGAGCTGCAATAAAACTAATTATTCCCTTCCACAGTAAAATTCACAATGTTCCTTTGGAAGACTATGGGTTATGAACATTTTCATTATTTCCCTTCTGGTTGAGACTTCTGGTTGTGCCTCTTTGCTGAAAATCTTGCTTACAGACCACAGCCATTGTCCATTCTCTACCATTTGATTCTCAAATGAGTGCTTAGAAAGCTGTCTGTGTAACAAAATTTGAATAAGAAATGGCAAAAGGGACACAGCTGCTGAACAAGTTTCAACCTCCTTTACATTCTGCAAAAAAAGGGAGGCACACCCAGAAGTCAGAACTTTCATAAGCTAGAACTGAGATTCTCACAGAATTTTCATAGTCTGCAGTACATCTTTTTAGAGAGACTGTAGCAATGGTAACTACAATAGTTTTCTTTTAAAAGAAATTCAAGATATCCCAGGCTTTACATTGTATAATTGACAAGTGCATTTTTTTAAACTCGCAATGAAAATTTTAATAAATAAATAAATAGTCTTCTCAACTAAATAGAAATCCAATTAAATGCAAAAAACCCACAATGAAGCAACATTAATGTTGTTAAGTTCAGCATTAAAATGTCAGGAAATATCTAAGTAAAAACTGAACACAGAACCTCAGCTCAGTCCTTTGCTTTAAGATGCTGTCTTTGATTGCAGAATCCACTAACGGACCAACACCTAAACTCACTGTTTAAGTTCAATGAGTACACTTAAGCATACTAGGGTAATCTTACCTACGGTCAGACAAAACTGCAACACATGTACTGCCCCTTCCTGTTTCAGAAAGTTCATGAAGCGAAACAAAAGGTCTTGCTGTTCTCTAATCTCCCTCAATTCCAGCTTCAGGACCTAAACATGAAGAGGAAAATGCAGTTAGTTTGTATATTTCTCAAGCTTTCATTAAAATAAACCTTTTCTAATAGAATCAATGAAAAGAGCACTGGTAATATGTACAGCTCATACAATACTTATTCAAAATCTGTATATAGTGAGAGTTTTCTTCACTTACAGATGGTTTTTTATTGCGAGGGTCCGCAAATTTCTGCAGGAATGGAATCAAAGAAGCAGCTGGCTCAGTTGCTTTTTCAGGCTGTAGAAAGAGTGTTGACCTACTGATTAAGATTGACACTGACATGCGTGAATCAATTATAAATGTTCTCATTTTGTCAGTACTCACTGGGCTATCATCAATGAATTTGAGAAGCAAATGGTTGACAGTATCCTAATGGAAAAAAACCAAACAAATGACAACAAACCAATCTGTCTGAAAATCATTTCATTGCCATCCAAGTTTCTAGCAAGATTCTGACCATTTTTATATCTTAAAATTGCAAACATAAGCAGAATA
Source organism: Lepidochelys kempii (assembly GCF_965140285.1). NCBI lineage: Eukaryota > Metazoa > Chordata > Testudines > Cheloniidae > Lepidochelys > Lepidochelys kempii. Next base: position 67,423,200 of record NC_136382.1, read on the forward strand.
ATTAAAAGATGGTTCTAACAACTTCTAAATTGACACCTGAATAATCTCTACATCCAGATTCTTAAGTCAATGAACTTCCCAAATGAGACATGCACAGACACAAGTTCTCCATCCTGCTGTTTGGCATTTTAATGCCAGTGCAGGTCAGGTGAGTTACAGCCGACTACAGGCAGTTCCACAAGCTCACCTAATCTTTGCCTGCAGCCAAGCTGTATTCAGACAGTTGTGAAATTTTCTTCCAATTGAAAACCAAAGACCAGACAAGTGACTTTCTATCCAATCTTTATAAATGCAGTACCACGTATCTACATAAGCAAGAAGTAAACAAATTTGCATCTATGGGGAGTGGCTTTTAGAAAGGCCTTGTCCACACACAAACATTGTAACTATACCGGTATAGATAAAGTGGTACAACTCTAGTGTGGATTAATTTATATAGTTATAAGATGTGCCATTGTAAGTACCTTTATTGCATACACAGCTTTAGTAAGTATAACTATTCTGGTAATAAATCATACCTCTAACAAATACAAAAATCAGTTTGTAGACCTAGCCTAAGTATTTTTCTTTTATTAATGTAGCCAAATAATCCCTAAAACCAAATTAACACTGCTTCACCAAAAAAATAAGAGGATTGGGTATGGGGTTATTTTTCTTTCTGTAAACCATTAAGCAGTCACCAATGATAAAACCAATGTGAAGTACTTGTTTCACCACAAAGCACCTCATCATCGGACAAAAAGGAACACAATGATAGAGTAAATAAAAATTATTTCTACTGCTCCAAAATCTCACCGGGTCAGCTAAGAAGTCCATGGAGGGTAGGAAAACAGAACCAGACAGGATCTCTCTTATAAGCAATGCCAGGGATCTGAAAGGGAAAAAAATATGTATTACGTTTTCATAGTAACTCACGTTATTACATTCATAATTTGTAATGGGATGAGAGATGTAAAGTTAATATTTTTGTACTAAAATGTCTTTCCTTATTTAATAAAAACATGTTATTTTAAAGATATTCCAGTACTCCACACATTCACTCTCAGAATCACAAGATATCTAAACTGATTCAGCACATGGAAACTAAGGGGCAAATACATCTCTTTTCACTCAGCTCATTGCTTAATTCTCAGCACTCCCTTTTAAAAAGGGTCATGCTTGTGTTTGGAAGCAGGTCCTTATCTCAACACGCAGGTTGACTTGTTTTTAATACTTAGACTGTGCTGACTACCCCATCTTCCTTCTTTAGTATTGAAACATAGGTTTTCTATTGTGCCAATGAAAGAAGTCTAGATAAGGATCATGTAGATTCTGAACTTCTTCAGCTGGGCTCTGCTATATATTCTTCCTATAAATCCTTTCATGGTACACTGACAACCTAAAACAAATGTTCTGAAGATGAGGCGCTTGTGAAGCAGGTGGTCCACTGTTCTACATCGATGATGCACCCAAGCACCACTTACAGAGTAAAGGCCTGTCTATGTAGTATGAGTCTGGAGAAAGGGGGGAGGGAGGGGGCAGTTTTCAAGAGAGACCTAGTTTGATGCCACACATGGAGCTCAGAAAATACAAGCTAGTGGCCAGCCTGCTACCAGTTGAACATTTACCAAAACTCACTATACTGATAAGCAATTTTATACTGGTAACTGCACCACATTAAGGGGTTCCACTGATTTAACTAAATTGGTTTTTCAACATATTCAGTTAAATTGGTGCAAAACTGCATGTAGATGACTCAGACTTCAGTGCTGCCACCTATCTATGCGAGCACAGCTACTGATGCCTATCAAGCTGCCCACCCACCCCCAGTCACCAGCTTGCAACAACACCTCCCACCCCTACAGTTCAGTTTTCAAAAATCAACATTGTGTAGGAACTGGACATAAATTCACGATGCATGCATATCTCACTAATGCTAATGGGAGACTCCTACAGAACAGCAAAAATCATATTTTAGCTTTAAGACAGACACTGGTAATTTCCAACTGTAAAAATGGGTAGGTTGTTGAGAAGCAGCTACTTTTCTTTGCTGTTTCCTGCATTATGAGAACCACTAGTATCCTGAGACAGCATTATCCAGTCCAAATACCTTATGAGCCCAATAAGCTTCATCTACTTCAGGGCACCCAACATCTAGAACAAGCACACTAACCTATCACTGCCGTGGATCCCAGGAAGCAACAAATTATTCTTTCATTTTATATTTTTGTATTCGGAGTTTCACTTAAGATCACTACTGTAGAAGCAAGGAAACTGACCAAGTGCTGCTACTGCATCTCAATTCCTTTCCCTTCTCCCTAGTTAACAGATACTTAGTCTCTTTTGTACAGAAATATACAATCAACAAAAACATTAAATAAGAATTCACTCTTTAAATTACACTTAATACGCTTGGTACTTACACAGAAAAAAAACTCAAAGTTCAGGCTGACACTGTCCTTTACCCACTTTACCACCATTAAGAACTACAGCGCTACATGGCATGCAACTGTTGTAAATAGTACAACTTCTAATATATTTGATACCTGCAGTCTGTTGCCTTTGGGGGAAGAATATAAGGGAAAAGAAGTTCAGTAAGTTTTCTTAAATAGTGAAGTTCATCTCTTCGACTCCTCAAAGCCACATGGAGCTCTGGTCCATATTCTTCTAAAGCAGCTTGCTGTAAAAATTCTGAATTTTTCACTGCAAGAAAACAAAGGTTTAGCATGTTCTACTCTTTTCCTTCCTACCGTTGTGAAATAATGGGTGAGGAGATTTCTTTCCACTTCGATATGTGACAGCAGTTTTTAACCTTTTTTCAATCTACGGACTCCTAAAAAATTTCAAGTGGAGGAGCAGACTCCTTTGGAAATCTTAAACAGTCTGCAGACCCCCACACACTGAAAACCACTGATAAAAATATTACCTTGATAATGTCATGTAACATATGCACAGTTGTCAAAGACACACAAAGCAACAACTGTATAAGAAAAAGACACCTGTACATGGTCTTTTCACAGTAGAGCCATACTTCAAAGCCTACATAAAATTTCCACCTTCTTCTGTAAAAAATAGTAACTTCTTCACTGGACCAATTCAATATTACCATTTAGTGGACAACTTAAGCCTTGTTTGATTTTTAACTATACTACAGCTTCTTTCCATTTGCTTTTACCTAAGTTTCACTCTCCAAGGCTAGGCTCTTATTTATTGGTTTGCTCTAAATATAATTTGGAAACATCTGAGACTAGAACTTTTATAGTTATGTAATGTGTTTCCTACTTAATTTATACTCCAAAGTTGCTTTGGAAGAAAGATTGAAGCAATACATCTTTTGTGCTGCTTGTCACTGTGTTTAAATTAAAGTTGACCTGGGACTATTTGGTCAAAAAGTATTCACATATCAGTAGCTATTTGAAAAAAGTATTCTTTTTTTTCAACAGGTAAAACCTCTGCACCTTAATTAGCAATAAACATTTTATAATCCCTTTAAATCACTTTAAGGGCAAGGCCTGGGTTGTAGTAAATCAGCACAACAAGGTGTGAGTTAATTCAACATAGGCCCTATGCCAAGAAATACACTAAAAATGAATTAATTGCAGAACAGAACCTATGAATTAGAGGGCTACAGATAGGTGTATTTAGTTTACTAGAATCTGTATACAAAATAAATCTCAGTTAACAAATTCTGAAAGTGAGTCAATTATTATAGATCCTTATACCACCTGATGAGATTTAGCTAACTGGCATTGCTGAAAGCAGCAGGAGGAGAGACACTCTGGAAACTATAAATAAGGAGTCACCATAGGAGATAGCAGGGAGCGATCTGAAATAGAGGAGAGGAAAAAGTTGGAAGAAAAAGGGAGAGAAAGAGACCTCGGACATGAAGGGTGTAGAAAGAGGAAAAAGAAAACAATGGGAAGAGGCCAAAAGAGAACTGGAACCAAGGCAAGGCTTGAAGTCCAGATCTCTGAACCATGGTGGTGTATATAGCAACACCTCTGGGGAAGGCTTAGGAAACCTTCACGTTACAAGGAGTTATTTTCAGCTATTTACACATTTCCTAATTTCACAATTACAGCTGAAATTGGGTATATCTGCTCTCAGTCAGGTAGCAATATTTTTCGCGAAAAATCTCAAAAAAAACCCACCCACAATATGCCATTTACAAGCACAGAAGTGAAAAAATGCAGCTCTTCTGGTAAGAAAAATGTTTGCAATTTTTTTTCTGAACAGCGTTAGCACCTTAGCAAGTGGCCATGGACACTTTAAATTTACTATGATAGCACCACAAGATGTACCTTTCATTGCTTGGTGAAAGTTAGATTTGATTTGTCTAAATTATACCTCATGCAGGCTCCCAAAGTTCCATTGACACTCCGCAAAATAGAGTACACAACCCGAATGGAAATTTCCATTGAAGGAATTGTCAGGATTCCAATGGACATACTCATCCTTAAATGAAGTGGAGTGAAATTGCAGATTTAATAGACAAAGGATTGTGGAATATAATCTGAGAATGGGCATATGAAAGAAGGCAAGGCTCCATGGTCCTGTCTTCTTCCACAGGCTATGGACTGGTGCATAAAGAACGAGGCAAAGGTCTCAGTCACACTGATTACACCACTGTGCTGCACAGAGCATTCTACTGCTTCCAAGCAAATAGCCAGATGTGGCAGAGTTTTCATTTTTCTTTTTAAAGAGCATAGGAAATTCCATACATAAAGACTACAGTTAAGAGAACGTCAAGATTGCAAAGCAAAGCACTGAAAACTCAGGAATGGATGAAGTTAAGGTTGCCTCTGCCACCTTAACTCTATTCCCTTTTGATTACTAAAAAGACTGTTGTATTGCATAAAGTGATTACATATTACTTTTTCTGCAGAACCCGTGCTTTATTTAGGCCCCAATTCAGCAAGTAGGCCTACTTAACTTCAAGCATGTAAGTAGTCCCACCAGCTTCAACAGCACTACTCACATGCTTAAAGTTAAGCACATTCTTAAGTACCTTGCTGAATCAGAGCCTCAGTGCACACGCTGGATGGTGATGTGGTAAATTTGCACAGTGACTGGGTCCGGGTCCAAAGCATCCTACCCCATTCACTCCAACAGATATACAATCTGTGGCGAATGAGACAAGAACCTGGTGGAGATGAAGAATGGTGGTGCTGTTAAGACACTGGACTAGGACCCCGGATTCTAGTTCTAGTCCTGCCTCTGCTATAGATTGTGTGTGACACCACGGGCAAGAAACAGCCTCTCTATCCTCATTTTAGAGATGCAGAACAGAGGTACAATACTTGCTAACGTCGCAGGGGTGACAATAAATTCAGCAAAATCCTGAAGAAAAAGTTCCTTATTCAAGGCAGGTGTTGGATGGTGTGCAGTAGCTAAGGTGCAGGGGGGAGGGGAAGGAACATACATGTCACATGTTGAACAACAAGGATATTAAAACAGTTTTTTACCCCAAGAACTTCCCCGTTCGTTCACTAGGCGCCGTCTAACCTGCACATTGAGGCCTGAAGTCCGGCAGAAATTTGACTAAGTACAGACTGTATTTCAATGCATACACTCACAGGGCAAAGTTAAGGCTGCCTATGCATTATAAGTCACATACTTGGATTGGCTACATTTAATAAATTATGGATGTCACTTCACACTAGCTATAAAATTAGCACAGTTTGCAGTTATTTAATTATAGTTTCATTTTAGTTTAGCTAGTAAGTTATAGAACAGTTTATTTCAGTTAAATAATATATTCACATACACATGCATCCTTTCATTTATTGTTGCTCATCTGGAATGTCTTAAGAAAAATATCTATATTTTGCTCTGAACTGAACAGGAAACACAGTCCTGCTCCACACTCCAGGAAAAAAAGACCAGTTTTCTAAATTAACTAAATGAAATAAAAATCTTAAATGAATCCACATGCTCCATAGAATCTCTAGGGATAATAATTCCATGCTCTAATAAGAATATAACAGTAGGAATCTATTATCGACCACCTGACCAGGACAGTGATAGTGACGATGAAATGCTAAGGAAAATCAGAGAGGCTATCAAAGTAAAGAACTCAATAACAGTGGGGGATTTCAATTATCCCCATATTGACTGGGTAACACGTCACCTCAGGACAAAATGTAGAGACAAAATTTCTCGATACTTTAAATGACTGCTTCTTGGAGCAGCTGGTACAGGAACCCACAAGGGGAGAAGCAACTCTCGATCTAGTCCTGAGTGGAGCACAGGATCTGTAACTATAACCTTGGAAATAGTGACCATAATATAATAATATTTAACATTCCTGTGGTGGGAAGGACACCTCAACAGCCCAGCACTGTGGCATTTAATTTCAGAAAGGAGAACTATGCAAAAATGAGGAGGTTAGTTAAACAGAAATTAAAAGGTACAGTGACTAGAGTGAAATCCCTACAAGCTGCATGGACACTTTTCAAAGACTCCATAATAGAGGCTCAACCTAAATGTATACCCCAAATTAAAATACACAGTAAAAACTAAAAAAGAGCCACCGTGGTTTAACCACCATGTAAAAGAAGCAGTGAGAGATAAAAAGGCATCTTTTAAAAGTGGAAGTCAAATCCTAGTGAGGTAAATAGAAAGGAACATAAGCACTGACAAATTAAATGCAAAAATGTAAGAAAAGCCAAAAAGGAGCTTGAAGAACAGCTAGCCAAAAACTCAAAAGGTAATAAAATGTTTTTTAAGTACATCAGAAGCAGGAAGCCTGCTAAACAACCAGTGGGGCCCCTAGACAATCGAGATACTAAAGGAGCACTTAAAGACGATAAAGTCATCGCAGAGAAACTAAACGAATTCTTTGCTTCAGTCTTCACGGCTGACGATGTTAGGGAGATTCCCAAACGTAATCGTCTTTCGTAGGTAACAAATCTGAGGAATTGTCACAGATTGAAGTGTCACTAGAGGAGGTTTTGGAATTAATTGAGAAACTTAACAGTAACAAGTCACCGGGACCAGATGGCATTCACCCAAGAGTTCTGAAAGAACTCAAATGTGAAATTACGGAAATATTAACTATGGTTTGTAACCTGTCCTTTAAATCAGCTATGGTACCCAATGACTGGAAAATAGCTAACATAACGCCAATATTTAAGAAGGGCTCTAGAGGTGATCCCGGCAATTACAGACCGGTAAGTCTAACGTCAGTACCGGGCAAATTAGTTGAAACAATAGTAAAGAATAAAATTGTCAAACACATAGAAGAACATAAATTGTTGCGCAAAAGTCAACATGATTTCTGTAAAGGAAGATCATGTCTTACTAATCTGTTAAGAGTTCTTTGAGGGGGTCAAACAAACATGTGGACAAGGGGGAATCCAGGGGATATAGTGTACTTAGATTTCCAGAAAGCCTTTGACAAGGTCCCTCACCAAAGGCTCTTACGTAAATTGTCATGGGATAAGAGGGAAGATCCTTTCATGGACTGAGAACTTGTTAGGAGACAGGGAACAAAGGGTAGGAATAAATGGTAAATTTTCAGAATGGAGAGTGGTAACTAGTGGTGTTCCCCAAGGGTCAGTCCTAGGACCAATCCTATTCAAACTTATTCATAAATGATCTGGAGAAAGGGGTAAACGGTGAGGTGGCAAAGTTTGTAGATGATACTAAACTGCTCGAGATAGTCAAGACCAACGCAGACTGTGAAGAACTTCAAAAAGATCTCACAAAACTAAGTGATTGGGCAACAAAATGACAAATGAAATTTAATGTGGATAAATGTAAAGTAATGCACATTGGAAAAAACCACCCCAACTATACATACAATATGATGGGGACTAATTTAGCTACAACTAATCAGGAGAAAGATCTTGGAGTCATCATGGATAGTTCTCTGAAGATGTCCACGCAGTGTGCAGCAGCAGTCAAAAAAGAAAACGGGATGTTAGGAATCATTAAAAAAGGGACAGAGAATATCTTATTGCCCTTATATAAATCCATGGTACACCCACATCTTGAATACTGTGGACAGATGTGGTCCCCTCATCTCAAAAAAGATATACTGGCATTGGAAAAGGTTCAGAAAAGGGCAACCAAAATGATTAGGCATTTGGAACGGGTCCCATATGAGGAGAGATTAAAGAGGCTAGGACTTTTCAGCTTGGAAGAGAGGAGACTCAGGAGGGATATGATAGAGGTATATAAAATCATGAGTGGTGTGGAGAAAGTGAATGAGTAAAAGTTATTTACTCGTTCCCATAATATAAGAACTAGGGGCCACCAAATGAAATTAATGGGTAGCAGGTTTAAAACAAATAAAAGGAAGTTCTTCACTCAGTGCAGTGTCAACCTGTGGAACTCCCTGCCTGAGAAAGTTGTGAAGGCTAGGACTATAACAGGGTTTGAGAGAGAACTGGATAAATTCATGGACGTTAAGTCCATTAATGGCTATTAGCCAGGATGGGCAAGGAATGGTGTCCGTAGCCTCTGTTTGTCACAGAGTGGAGATGGATGGCAGGAGAGAGATCACTTGATCATTACCTGTTAGGTTCACTCCTTCTGGGGCACTCGGCATTGGCCACTGTCGGTAGACAGGATACTGGGCTGGATGGACCTTTAGTCTGACCCAGCATGGCCATTCTTATGTTCTGCTAAATCGAACAAAAACTGTCTGCATTCAGTCCTTGCCCAGGTTTGGCCCTCTATCCCCAGACAAGCACCACAGCAGACAGAGTGATGGAGTTTTTTAAAAAATGAAGGCAACAGTAGATTTGAGAATGAACAGATTAGCCAAAGTACTGGCAAATGTGAAGCATCAAAAGTTTTAGGCTTAGCATTTTAAACTTACAAACCATTTTAAATCTACAAAACATTAACATACATACAAATGTTTCACAGTACCTTTCTGCCTGGCTTTAACTATGACTTCTATGTGTTTCATTGCTGCCTTTAGCATTTTCTTTGTTATAACAGATGGAATGTCCACCTAAAAGAATAAATTTTAAATTAAGGAAAAAACCAATTCTCCCAAAGTTATTAAAATAGATTACTATCAAAAGTATGTTAATGCAATTTATTAGTAAAATAATCTATTCAAAAAAGTAAGATTTGTTTTTATCAAAAGTAACCACAGTAATTGACAGCATGCTCATTTTCATGGGAAAGCAAGGTACTTACAATTACTAGTTAATACCGTAGAATTCCTATTTTATGAACCATTTGGGGACTAAAGTTCATAACATTAAAAAAATCAAAATATTGAGCTTTTCAAAGTTAGTTGTAGTAGATAAGGTGCAAAAGTTAATTTACTCGTTCAATGATAATGTACATAAATGGTAAAAAATGTATGTAGTGTGCATATTACGATCATACATAGGCTTGGCAGAATTCAATTTTATTTTATTTTGTAATTTCAATATCAAAGTTCAATTTTGAGCATTTTTTTTAATTTATTGAAATTTTCACAGTTGCTGGAACTTACGGGAGGCATTCAGACAATGGAGAAAGATCAGACAATTATTTAATGACAGCAAATGTTGAGATTCAACAAGTTAAAGCTTTTTATTTGTTAAAAATCATGAATTGTCAACATCACACGTCAAAATATACAAAGTAAATATCCTTAAATAAACTTTAATAAGTTCTCAAGGAACATTTCTTACTTTACCAATCTGCACTTTTCTATTATTGATGGAATACTTTTTCAGCAGTTTGTATATCGTGAAATCAATGTTTACCAATATTTCTCGATAAAAATCGAATCCCTCCAAGTCTTGTCATACAGTACTGTAGGTACATACTGTACTGTAGTGTCCTGTAGTAACTAGTGAAATAAATCATTGATTTTTTCTTTGGGGGATAAAAATGGTTCACTTAACTGGTTGTTCATTATGATTGCTGTTTATAAATTTGGGGTTCTACTGCATTTAGAGTATCCGACAAACATCCTAAACATCTTTAGCATATTTACTGTCAAAATGGAAATCTGTTGAAGTATACATCTGTAGTAATAATAAATCTTAACTCAATCATTTTAGAATCAATTTAAATGAAACCTCAAGTTCTATTCCACAAGGGCTGTTCTGGCCACTATCAAGGCAATACGCACTCTCCAGCTTTGGCTCCTGAGCATTAAGGCCAACAAGGACCAAGAGCAAAGCGACGGCCATACTCAGTCCACAAGCAGAGGGTATCCTGTGTCACTCATTCAAGTTCCTCAAGCCAACCAGCCACAGAGTTCCAGAGTGCCGAGTCCAGCCCTCCTCATGCACAAAAAGAAAAGCATTTAGGAGAGTCAATAAAGGGGCGGTGGGGTTTGGGGGCGGCAATGAGCGCTACCTTTCTCCTGACATTTCAAACCAAGACGATTTTACAGTACAAAGTCTAAGCTAAACAAAAATAAATAAAATGTAATGGATGGGATTTGTCCTTATTGTCTTCACCCATTTTAACTCGTGTTTAAATACATTTAATCTGAGATTTAGACATATTTATTCCAAGCAATTAAAAACAAGCAAAGACTTATCAACTAAGGCACAGCACTTCAAAAGATAACTGAGGCCACAACTACACTAGAGCTTTAAATCAACTTAAGTTCTGTCAACAATCATAAATCACTTTAATAACATCAGTGGAGCATGTCCACACAATGCTCCTTGTGTCAGCTGAGCATGTCTACAGTGGTTGCTCTTGCATTGACAGAGAAAGTGTTGAATTACGGGTAGCTAGCCCACTGTGCAACTCGCTACCCTCTGTCATCCTCTGCTGCTGGGAGCTCTGCAAACAGATGGCAGTGCATCACTGGAATGTGCTTGCTGCCCCGTGATGCAGTTCTTTCCGTCCCATCATTCCATGGATTCCTTCTTTGTTTCACGCTGTTTTTCAATAGACCTCCAACTCTGCCTGTCAGCATGGATCCTGAGCTTCTGACCATTGTGGTGATAAGTGTTATGAACACAACACGGCTGGTCCTACAGCATTTCATGAGCTGTGAAACAGATGCCCACCCTGCTGCCTGCCATGGAAATGAATCATTCATTATTGCTGCTGACATTCATGGACCAGCTTGCCATAGTGGACAACCAGCACTGGATTTAGGAAACAAGCACTGAGCAGTGGCATTGCATCATGGTGCATGTATGGGATGAGAAGCAGTGGCTGTAGAACTTTCAGATGTGCAAAGCCACCTTCCTGGAACCGTGCGGTGCTCGCCCCAGCGCTGCAGTGCAAGGACACCAGAATGAGAGCTGCCCTCACTGTGGAAAAGTGAGTGGCGATCCATGTGTGGAAGATGGCAACTCCAGTCTGCTACCAGTCAGTCGTGAATCAGTTTGGAGTTAGAAAGTCCACCATGGGGGCTGCAGTGATGCAAGTGTACAGGGCCATTAATCACCTCCTGCTACGAAGGACTGAGACTCTCGGTAATGTCCAGAAAATAACATTGCTTTGAGGCAATGCGATTACCTAACTGCAACAGTGGGAGAGATAGAACACATATCCCAACCATCTTGCAATGGAGTACAACAACCAAAAGGGCTACTTCTCCATGGTCTTGCAGGCACTCGTGGATCACTGAGGCCGTTTCACTGACATTAATGCCAGGTGATCAGGGAAGGTGCATGATACACACATCTTTTGGAACACTGGACTGTATAGAAAGCTGCATGCTGGGACTTTCTTTCCAGACCAGAAGATTCCAATGGGGAACATGCAAATGCCCACAGCAATCCTTGGAGACCCCACATATCCCTTGCTCCCGAGGCTCATGAAGCCTTACCACTGGGAACCTAGACAGCGGCAAGGAGCACTTCAACAACAAGCAGGTGCCAAATGACCATTGAATGTGCCTTTGACCGATTAAAAGGTTGCTGGTATTGTCTTTTTGGCCGGCTAGACCTCTGTGAGGAAAATATTGCGATGGTCATTGTGGCCTGCTGTACTCTATAATATTTGCGAATCAAAGGGGGAAAGTTTCCCCAGGGGTGTGCTATGAGGCTGATCAGCTGGCTGCTGATTTTGAGCATCCAATACAGGGGCAATTAGAAGGGCATACTGGGAGGTTATTCAAATCAGGGGTGCTTCGAAGGAGCATTTTGACAACAATTCCCAGTAATGTGTCCATATAGAATGCATTCGGCCAGGCAATGTTTACTTGCCACCATGAATTACCTGCGTCATGCTTGCTTCTTGAACAATAATTGCAAGGAGCACATATTTTTACCTATAGCCAATGTGTTTCAATGTCAGCACTGAATGATTTACGTATTTATCTATGCATTTCACAAATAAAGACATTTAATTTCAAAAAGACTCAAGTTTAATAACAGGATCAAACAAATGTTTGGTCAAACAGGGGACATGACAAAGAACAGTCTCACGGTTAGGGCTCTCACAGCTGGGTTTAACTCCAGCTTTCATTGGTAAACTCCAGACATGGAGTGCACAGGTACTGTGCGGGACTGGGAACACACAATGAATGCAGTGGGGGAGTTTGGGAAGGGCATGGACAGGAGTTCTGTAGTGGCTGAAGGGGGAGTCGGGCACAGATTTGTTGTGATTGCAGGCTAATGAGGGACTTCAACATCTCTGTCTGGTCCTTGAGATGCTTTGTCATCCGCCCCGGCCCCTATGTCCTTTCCTGTCTACCCAGCCCTCAGTCTTTCATTGTCTCCCTCCACGCTCTAGTTTCACTCTGTGCTGAAACTGTTGACTGCAGCGCTTGGCCAAACACATACTCCTTCTGGGTTGGCACTTTATCTGATGGAGGTGCTCTGCCGGTATAGAGGAGTGTTCTCAAAGGCACATCTGCAGAAAGCAAACAAACAATGAAAAGAGATAATATTGCAAGTGCACTCACAGCTATGAATCACAAAAATAACACCTATTTCTCACTATCCCTCCGCTAGCACACAGGTCTCCACAAGTCTCAATTATGGTTAGTTGGCAGAGAAAGGGGCAATTGGCAAGGGGAAAGGGACAAACAGTGGTTTGGGAAGGGGGGCACTAAATGACTAGAGAGCCTATTCTGAATACCGGTATCCTTTTCCACAGGCTAGGGTAATCAAACCTGATATCTCTCTCCTAAGGGCAATCCAAGATGTAAGGGAGCATCTCCTGCATGCGTGTGGCTTCAGACTGACTCCGTGTACTGCTCACCTGTGTGCCACTCTAGTCCCTGCAGAAATAATTGCTGGGTGGCGCGGCAAAGTTTCCTACAGTGGGGGCAGAAACAAGGCAGCTCTCCCAAGGAGCCTTCGGCAGAGGATTGCAGAATACCTACAGGAAAGTTTCCTAGAGATCACTATGGAGGATTCCTCAGACATCCCCATGTACATTAACAAAATTTTCCACCATGGCTCCACTGCCTAGATGGACAGGCTCTGTTATTAATTTCTGTCTCTTATCCCTCTTCTACCATATAACGAAGTACATGAGAGCTCAATCTCCTCTCACTGTGCAATATCAAAGCAAAATGCACACTTACCAAAGCTCCCCTCTCCTGCCTCCAGAGTGCAGGGACTGGCTAGACCCCTCTGGAGTGGAAAAGAGGTCCTGACTCTCCACGCCACCAGATAAGCCTGCCGTGGGCTCCACATCATCCACCACTTCCTCATTAGGGTTGAGTCCACGGGCTGCTTCCTCCAGTCCCTGTTAAGTATCCACGGGCCTCTTGGTGGGGAAGGTGGGGTCACTGCTGAGGATGGTATGCAGCTACTAATAGAAGCAGCATGTCTTCGGCTCCTCACCAGAGCGACAGTTGGCCTCCCTTGCCCTCTGGTACACCTGCCTCAGTGCCTTGATTTTAGCACGACACTGCTGCTCGTCCCTTTCGTGCCCCTTCTCTTGCATGCCACCAGCAATCAGCCCATAGGTATTGAAATTCCTACAGCTGGTGCAAAGCTGCAACTGCACAACCTTCTCTCTCTGTATACTCAGCAGATCAAACAGCTCCGGTGTGCTCCATGCGGGAGCACGTCTGCTGAGTAAAGCTGGCCTGGTCAGCTGTGAAGATGCTGTGTCAACTGTGCCAAGCAAACAGGGAGAAGAATTTCAAAAACTCCCAAACCTTTAGACAGGGGAGGGGCATAGTTACATAGTTACCTATGTAACTTCAGGGCAGCAGAGTTCAAACTGCTGACCAGAGCAGTCATGTTGGGCATAGTGGAATACCTCCTGGAGGCCAATTAGGGCAACATCACCAAGTGAGGTGTCTACACTGATACTACATCGCAAAAAGCTCTATGCTGTTTGTCAAGATGGTTTTATTAAGTTGGCAAAGCAGGGGAGTTACACTGACAGGATGAACATTTCAGTATGTACACCTCCACTGTTTTGTTGATATAACCATGTAGTGTAGACAAGGCCTTAGAAAAGAAATGTAAATCTGCCACCTTTCACAATGTATTGTATTCTCCCTCCTTCCCCCCAAAATAAGTCCAAAATAAGTCCATAAGAAGCATTACAGTACACCTGAAACCTTTCAAGAAGGAAATGAGTTCTATGTCACAGATCATTTTCACCTGACTATTGAGGCATTAAAAGTAGATTGTTACAGAGGAAGGAATTTGACAATTTTCTTTGTAAGTTGCTTACCAAGTCAGTTTCTAAACCCAGTACATTCAGTGATCTACACATCACAAAACCACCACTCCAGTCTGTCCACTTCCATATATGTAAATTTTCACACTCTGAATTACATGCAGTGTAGTTGTAGCCCTGTCAGTCCCAGGAGATTAGAGAGATAAGGTGAGTGAGGTAATACGTTTTATTGGACCAACTGTTGGTGAGAGACACAAGCTCTCAAGCCACACAGAGCTCTTCTTCAGGTTTGGGAAAGGTACCCCCAGCAAAATGCAAGGTGGAACAGATTGTTTAGCATAAGTAGATAACATATATTGTAACGCACCATTTAACGTAGAGTGTCCCATTAACACCTCTACAGTCATAGTACAAAGAGCAGGTTAGTGGGTTACAGATTGTTGTAATAAACCATAAATCCAGTGTCTGTTTAGTCCATGATTTTTAGTGTCTAGCATAGTAATGAATTTAAGTTCCCAGGCTCATCTTTTGAAAGTGTTATGCAGGTTTTCTTTTAGGATGAGGACTGAGATGTCAGATATTGAGTGATCGCTTTGTGAAAAGTGTTCATCCACATGTGAGAGGGCATTTTTGTCCTTTATCATTTTCCTAAAGGAGTTTACTCAAAAGCATAGCGATTACTGTATCTGGTTTCACTCACATAGTTGTTATTGGGGCATTTAGTCCATTGGATGAGGTACACTACACGTTGTGATAGGCATGGATCCTGAAAGGTGCGTTGGGGATGTTGATCACTGTAGCAGAGGATATATGTCTGTAGATTTCGCATCCAATGTTCTGGCAGGGTCTGGTGCCACTTTGAGTTGGTGTGTCCTGGTCTGTATGGAGCTTGCTTTTGTTGATTTAGCTTAGAGAAGTTGAGGGGTTGTTTGAAGGCCAACAGAGGGGGTTCAGGAAAAATTTCTGTCAGGATAGGGTCCCCATTGAGTATGGGTTATAGTAGTTTGATGGTATCCCTTATGGGTTCCAGTGTGGGATGGTATGTGACGGCTAGGGGTGAATGGTCAGAGGGGGTTTTATTTCTGTGTTGAAGCTGGTTCTCTTTTGGTATTTCAGTGGACTGTTCTATGATGCAATCTACTTCTCTGGTGGAGTGTCCTTGTTTGGTGTAGGCAGTTTTAAATGTGTTAAGGTGTATATCCTGGACTTTCCCCTTGGAGCATATTCTGTGGTCTCTGAGTGCCTGGCTGTAGATAAACAGTTTTCTTGCTGTTTGGGTTGGTTACTGGATCTATGAAGGTAGGCATGGTGATCCATGGGTTTCTTGGATATGGTTGTCTGTAGGGTTTTATTGCTGAAACTAACTGTTATGTTCAGAAAGTTGATGCTCGTGTAGGAGTGTTCCAGAGAGCCTTCAATGGACAGGTGATGGTTGTTGAAGTTGTGATGGAAATCTATGAGTGAGTTTAAGCTATCTGTCCAGAGGATGAAAATATCATCAACGTATCTCAGGTATTTGTTCAGAAATTCTTCAAATTGGCCCATGATGAGTTTGGCATATTGAGGAGCCACCCTAGTACTCATGGCTGTTCCCATAGTTTTGACAAAATGTTTGTTGCTGAACGTAAAACTGTTATGGGTGAGAATGAAATGGATGAATTTGGTGAAGTGTTTGGAGTGAATATCTCAGGGTTGTCCATTGTCTTGCAAGTATTTGAGGCAGGCAGCTATGCATCATTGTGAGGGATGTTGGTGTATAAGAAATGACATCCACAGTGGTGAGGACAGTGTTCTGAGGAAGGTTGTTAATATTGCAGTTTATGGAGAAAAATCAGTTGTGTCCTGGAGAAAGCTGGCCCTTTGTGTGGTTTGAGGGTGGTTTCTAAGAGTCTCGATATACTTTCAGTAACAGTGCCGTGGTCATATATAATGGGTCTGCCTTGGTTCCCTTTTTTGTGTATCTTGGGAAGCATGTAGAAGGGCACTGGGGTGGTTTCATGGGGGCGGAGTTTGTAAAGTTTCTCTGAGTTGTTTGAGGAAGGATTGGATATCATCCTTAAATTCCTGGATAAATTGTGGTCTGGGGTCATCTTTGAGTTCTTTATAGTAGGTGGTGTCAGAGTGCTGTTGGTTAGCCTCGTTAACTGTCATCACAGTTGAGGACTACAGTGGTGCCTCCTGTCTGCTGGTTTGATCAGTATCTGATGGTTAGATTTCAGGGACTTTTATGGCTCTTTTTACCCTATGACTGCAGAGATTTTAACGGGTCATTCTACCTTGAACGGTCCCTTACAATATGTGCTAACTAAACCACCTCTTCCACCTTGCGTTTTGCAGTGATGCTGCAAGTACTTTCCCCAGACCTGAAGAAGAGCTGTGCGTGACTCAAAAGCGTGTCTCTCACCAGCAGAAGTTGGTCCAATAAAACATATTACTTCACTCACCCTGTCACTCTGAATTACACTTTTGTGAGCTCCAAGACCTATTATTCTGTCATCTCACTCACGCACACAGACTCCACCTCCCCTGCAGAATTCATACAGCTCAAGCTATCACGACGACATCTAATTGTGTGTTATTTAGAGATATTCGCAAAACTTTGCGCAAAAAAACACAGAAAATAAGTTTAATGATACTACATCAGATACAACCTTAATACAAAATTTATGAACTAATCATGTATAAAGGGGAATGTGTTTTGATTAAACTCCTGTACCTACTAAAGCTATGTCTACACTAAAGACCTTACAGCAGCACAGCTGTACTGCTGCAGCTATGCCACTGTAAGGTCTCCTGTGTAGCCACTCTGCCAACAGGAGAGAGCTCTCCCATTGGCATAATTAAACCACCCCTAACAAGTGGCAGTAGCTATGTCAGCGGGAGAGCACTATCAGTGAAACTTATATTGGGCGGGGGGGCGGGTGTGTGTTTTTTTCAGACCCCAGCTGACAAAAATTTCATGGACAAAAGTGCTAGTGTAGACATAGGCTAAGCTTCTGCAATTCTCCACACAGCATCTAACACTTAACACAGCTTAACTGCCACAAAAGATCAAATATCTTTTTGCTCTCAGCCAAGCCTGACTGAAATTATTATAAATCTTTTGTTCCTGACAAGAAAGGTGGGGAATTTGGGTGATCTTTATTATTCTAATTCACAAAGGATACGTTTAAAAGATGTTTATGCTAGATTATTTCAGTTCATACATAACCATTTCCTTCAGCTACCTGTATAATAAGGTATTATCACTGTCATATTTAATCTTTTCATGTATGATAGCAATGGATCAAAAAGTCAACTAATAACTCCCAAGTATGCTCAAGTTACATGAATTAAAATTCTAAAGTAAATTTAAAGACTTATGCTACATTTCCATTTTGAAACATTTGCTTCACTTACAAACCTTTATGCTTTCCCCACCATAACTTTTAAACCATCTGTAGTACCACAAGCATGTTAACAAGCAAGACATCCAAATCTGATATTCAGCTAGGATTGTGTCAGGTTGTTCACCAGCTACTGCAGCATGTGTGGTATACCTCGTAGCTCAGGAAATAAAATGTATTAATAGTTGTTATTGAGGTGGAATAACACCCTTAGGTAGCTGTGTCAGCAGAGGGGCCAGCACTGAATGGGCACGGAAACTGAGCTTGCTTCTCACTCCTGATTGTTGTAGGCAGAATAGAGGTACTTAGAGATAAGTGCATTTTGCAGGAACTGAGACACATTGCCACAGAAAGTTTCCTTTGCATATACTGTACCTATTTAAAGGACAGAGGGTGGTCAGTCCAAACTTTTTACAGGAACTAAATTCACGTACAAGTTGCCATGACATGCCCCTTCCTGGATAAACATCTTGTTCGAAACTGATGTCTGAGTCACTAGTACAGCCCTTTTACCCCTATAATCTTCCTCTCAGGACACTTGCCTGTGAACATCGGGCAATGCTGGATGCTATTTATATTTCTATTTCAAGAGCCCTGCAGATCTCTTCAAAACCCCACTAATGTATTCCAACTCCAAAATCTGTTCTTTTAAAAAAATCCACTAAACGTTTACTGTGGTTAAATACAAAAAACAGAACAATCATGTCTGGTAATACCTCCACTTCTTATTCTTATTACAAGGAAAATCTGATCTTATAAAATCCTGGCAATATTTCCCTTCCTGATTGCAGACCAGCTCTCCCACCTGCTCTGAAGAGAGGGAGCAGGATCACAGAAGCCAACTGATGATCATTCAAATTTAAAAAAAAAAAAAGTTCTGAATGAGCAGTTTAGGTGGAGCTCCCATACAGAAGTCCAAGCCTCTGTGTTTCTGTGCACCTACATACAGTATGTGTTCGTTGGTCTTTGTCCAGCAACATACCCCCATCACACAATTTTACTTAACACTTATATCAAATGACTCCAAGTTAGCATAGTCCCTTCTCCACACAAGTCACATCTACTGGGATTCTCAGAGTGAGCTATTTGAAGCAGTTATCCTCTTACCAAGTATAAAAGTATCTTCAAAGAACCAAAGCACAGATGGAGAACCAGGTGGTAGCTACAAGAACTACAGCTCCCCAATATCTAGTACTTCTCTCTACTCCCTTCAAATGAATCACCTTAGAAACAGCCAATGCAACATAGAAGATAGTCTTGTGCCAACACAAAGCACTACTAAAACAGCAGGAACAAAGACTTTAATTTGCAAGGATTCTATAGGATTGGGCTGTGGCCAAGAGTACCATGGGAGATAAGTTTCAGAGGAAGGAAACTGGCATAAAGAGGAAGAAACTGTCAAATGTAATTCTATATAGAAAGTACAATATGTTTCTTTTGGTAACATAATTAAAAGAAAGAAGATTTATTTTGGCATTAGATACTATTTCTTACATATAAAATCATGTTCTCTCTCCATGCAATTTTTACCTTGTGAATTCTGCGAATTAATACAGATGCAAAAAACCTCAATGTTACTCTCAGCTCATCAACGAAGGACTCATCATCAGTTACATCCCTGCGAAGTTTTAAAACAAAGTAAACCAAGGAAAATATTTAGTTTGAACTTTAACCCATCCATGTTACATTTGACACTTACAAAAGAAAGAATAAAACCATTAAAAGGTGGCACTTGAAAGCATAAGAATTATCTCCACTCTAAATGAAAGCACAAAAAGTGGGCAAGGCCAGCTGGTGACTGGTCCTCTATTCAAGCATAGAAACATACAGACACCCCAATATAGTAGATATATTTGCACTTCTAATTAGCTGTGACTTGAGAGGCATGGTCAGAGCATAAGACTAACAGCCAGGAATTATGTTCTAATTCCTGTTCTAATACTAACTAACTGAATAATTTTGAGCAAACAACCACCTCTAATTCACTTTCCCCATATGTTAAAAAAAAGATAGTTACCCAGTTAGGTGAGACAGAGTGAGCCTAAATTAATGTTTGCAAAGCTTTAGAAGAAAAATGCAGTAACTGTTCAATATTATCAGGAGAGCTGGTTGAAATTTTGCATTTCTATCTAATGACAAATTCTGAAATTTCAAAATGTTTTGTTTTGATAAGGTCAAAATGTTTCTACTTTTATATATTATAGTATAGTTCTGATCATTTCCTGTAAAAAATTAGATGAAATTGGTACATTCCGAGACAAGATTTTGATTGTGTGGAATCAACATTTTCTGACAAAAGTTTTCCCACCAGAAAGTTTTTGGCTAGCTCTAATTATAATACAATATGCATGTTACCTGTAGTACAGCATTTTTTGGAATTCTCATTTGTTAAAAATTGACCAAAAGTATATCATCCTATTGCCCTCCCAAGTAGGGAAAAGCATGTTAGAGCTCTAATATACAAAATATGCATGATGGTAGAAGATGGCATCAGCTGGTGAGGCAAAGGAAAAATCCTCTTGTGCCCAGTTCCCATTTTTCCTGCCTAAAAGGGTCTAGCTGGTGTCAAGGAAGTCTGTGCTCCTTTCCCTTGACAGGAAGATATCATCCCAGAGTCCTTTCCCACCCTAAACTCTGGTCCAGCTGCTCTAGCCTGGGACAGAAAGAGATCCCAAACCTGTCCCATCATTGCAATCTGCCCCTTCCTACAAAGCTGTGTCTTCTGAGGGCCTCATTTTCCTGTTTGGGACAAATGGATTTCCCCAAAGATGCAAACCGAGAGAAGGGATGAAAGACTGGAACGGGAAGAGAAAAAAATCCTAGAACATTAGACAAATTCTGCCCTAAAGACAGTCAAACATGCTAAGAAGATTTGCCTTTAAGTAAAAATAAGAATTTTTGTATATTGCCCCAAGACTTTAAGCAATAAACCATAACTTCATAAATTTTCCCCCACCCCGAAGTGCTAGTTCACTTCTTTTTATTATCACAATGCTAAGGTGTTCAGAGGACCCAGTTATGACCAGGACCCCACTGTGCTAAGCACAACATGATCACATAAGAACTTTTTTTTTGGAACCTGTGATTCTTAAATGTAATATCTTCAATCTAAGTTCTCTCTGTCAGTCTGACGTAACATAAAAGATACAATGCCCATAGATTCTCCACCGATTTTAAATTATAAAATATTAAAGACAGCCACCTATATGGCCTCCTTAAATTTTATTTTATTTAAAAGGAGCTCTGCAAAATGTCCTCTGGATTTCATATACTTGAAAGTTTAGTCAGCTAATAAACACCCAAAGATTATCCATTTGGTGATGTACACCACAGTGTTTGGGCTCCCTCTGTTGTCCTGCAGATAAGTGTATAGCTTTGTTCAGTATATTCAAACCAATATTGACACACCCAAAGCAAAGGCATAACTAAACAGAGACATGCAGACTTCAGTCATATTTAAAAATAAATGAGATAAATAGAACACCCTGTAAAAAAATTCTGAACTTCCAGTGGGTAAGACTGACAACGTAAAATAAAAGATGAGAGTAGCTGACTGATTCTTTTAATGAACATCACCTTTAAGAAGGGGAAAGTCAAATTCAGAGTTGAATTAGGTAAATCCAGTGTTTTATTTGTTTTAGAAATTAAAATAATCTTACATCATGGCATTAATATGCACCAAGAATTGAAATATTTAAGTTATTTTCCTTCAAAGTGCTTAGAGTAATATGCCTTTAAGTTAAAAAAACAAAACACAAGAAACCCATATAGGCCCCAGTCTTGCAAAGACTTATTCACACTCATGCTTAACTTTAAGTATGTGAATAGTCTCATTTGAGTTTAACAGAACTATTCACAGTCTTAAAATTAAGCATGTGTAGAATCTTTGCAGGGTCAAAGCCTTAGCTCATATTTTGAATGTATTTTCCTTTTTTTTTTTAAAAAAAAAAGGATAAAAACGTTTATTTTTAGATTAAGACACTACATGAAATACCGGGTCAGAGGAATACTTTTAGTTTAGAATCATAACTCATAAAAGAAGATTTTTAAAGTTCTTACAGTTTTTGAACCTCTTATGGTTGCAGCAAAAATGTGTCTTTTTCCAGGAAAGCCTCACTAAGATACAGTGTTTTTATAGTTTCAATACAAATTTCACAAAAATCTTTGTAATATTTTAAAAATTTAGAACAAATTGATCCACTCTACTTAACTAATAAGATATAAAACAAACTAAGGTGATAACACTTATATTGAGAAAGTAAAAAAAAAAGTCTTTGTATTTTATTATTTTTAACACAAAAACTGAATATGTATTTTGTAAAGGACTGTTTCCACTATACTGCTTTGAATGAAGGGTTATTATTAGAAGAAAAAGTAATTTGTGGAAAACTCATACCTGTACCATGGATAAACAAAATTTTCCAGCACCAGTTCAAGCACCTGTGTAGAAAAAAGACAATCACATTACAAAATAAGGGATCTATTTATTCTATATACTTGTTCGAAGAACTGAAAGAAAAAAAATACACAAACATCTTTTCTAACCTCACTCAATGTGTACATTATAACTCTAAAACAAGAGATTAAAAGTGGAGAAACAAAATGAACTGGCTAGAGAAGAATATGTTAAAAAAAGGGAAGACATCTAGAGGAAAGGAGAAGAGGAATGTATTTCTAAGCAAACACTGTAAGGCTGAAAGCCATAGAGTCAAATGCTCTATGTAGGACAAGCTTTCTGTGGGCCTCCAAAGAAGGGACCAAGGCTGCCAGGAAGAGGAACTATGAGAGTACAGGTCTAGGGATGAAGCACTCAATACCAAGCCAGAGCAGTGAGCCTGGGGACCAACTGAAAGAAAGCAAGACCTTGGAAAGTTAATGTGCAACCCATAAGAGGAGAGTCTTAGAAAGCAGTGATCAGATGACCAAGATGATATCTGTCTCCGAGATGAGGAACTGATCCCAGGTGATAGAGAACATACCCTGCCATGCTGCTGCTGTGTTCTGGATTGCCTCAAGGGCCCAGTCTGACAATGCTAGACAATATGATAGCTTATAGGGTGCTTGTCAATCAAACTGATGGAGGGATGAATTGGACTGACAGGTGAAAGAACCATCCCTCCCCTCCTGCCCAAGAAAGTAAAGCATTATCCCTTAGGTCTATTCTTTAAGAACATGGAACCAAGAATTAAAAAAAACCCAAAGAACTAATGATAAATTTATGATAGGAGTTCTGAACCAGGTACACCACTGTCTTTTGTGATGCTGGCTACAGACATCTCTGATCAGCTCTCTTTCACAATGACACATTAGCATGGTTTATGCCACAAAGCATCTCACAAGTGCATTGATCAAGAGGTAAGTAAACCTACACTGTAAATATATTATTGGTAGATCATTCAAGTAAGCAATTTTTCAGTCAGATTTATTTTATGCAACTTGTGACATTTAAAACTATATCACATATCACATCTTGAAGTCAGCCCAAGATGAATTGGACAACAGAACACAGATTTTATGCAATTTACATGAGTTGCAGCATCATTCTATAACTTAGAATTTGCAATGAAACATGGAAAATCATGCCCCACTCCAGCACCAAGTCTTCTCCATTCTGTCTTCTTTCAAGCTTAACTGGAGTAGTGAAGGCTGTAAAATTCATGATTCTCTAAGGCACAATGCTGTAGTATTGCCATACAAACAACAACTCTGAATACCATACACCACGATCCTCCAGGATATTCTCACTGCATTTATTTCCAAAAAGACTTCTTAATAAAGATTCTACATATGTTAATCTCTTGATGGGATTGAACTACAAGTACTAATAGGTTTGCTAATCAGAGCTCTTCAACTCATTCTGCTCTCAAGATACACACTGTGCATTGTCAAGATGCTGTAAAAAAGTCAGCTATTGCATAAGAAAGTGCAATATTTTTTTTTTAAATATGCACTCACATTTAGGAAGGAAATAACTCTAGGCGATAGGTAATAAATAAGTTCTTCGGGTAATCATGGCACATCTTAATTATTGGTAATATTTAATATTTTAAAGAACCCAAAAACATGCTGGCTCCTTCTCATAAACAAATGCCCCCATCTTAGAGAACTTAATCTAAATTTAGGTCATAATAGAGTGCATAACAGTACGCTGGAAAGAACAATGGATAAGAAAGAACAGTATTTTATTATTTAGTATTGGTAGTATTGTAATGACAGTCCTGGACCTACCTTGGAGCCTCAGTTTAAATATACACTCATTTTCATAGTTAAGGTCCCAAGACGCTATCATGATAATCTAGTCTGACTTCCTGTTCCTGTACAACACAGGCCATAGGATTTCCCTGAATTAATTCCTGTTTGAAGTAGAGCATATCTAGATTTTATAAATTGCCAGTGATGGAGAATCCACCACAACCCTTGGTAAATTGTTCCAGTGGTTAATTACACTCATTTAAAAATCTGTGCCTTATTTCAAGTCAATTTCTCTTGCTTCAACTTCCAGCCACTGGCTCTTATTATACCTCTGTCTGTTAGATTGAAGACCCTTTTATAATAAAATTTCTGTTCCCCATCTAGGTACTTATAGTCTGTGATCAAGTCACACCTTCATCCTGTGACACTCTGTACCTCGGAAGAGCACCCTGCACCTCCATGTTCGTCCTTATAATATGATCGTGTGGTATCCAGTGCAAAGTTTGCCATGTTGGGTGTCTTCGGACGGCTCATGGTACACCGAGCATTGTTATAGTAATGTTATAGGTTGTAATTTCATGTATATAGTTATGAGGCTGAAAACGTGTCCTCATGGCTTAAAACAAGCCCAGGCAAAATCTCCCCAGGAGCAGAGGGGCAGCTCACACCTCATCAGGGCATGTGTGGGACAAACCCAGCCCAGCTTCACAGGAACAAAGGACAATGGCCTAGGCAGCAACAAAGGATCTGCTGGTCAGTTCGGCACTACAATGAGGTAATGCTCACCTGACTCTGAAGCTGGAGGGTGGGGCAAAGCTAAGAGGGAAGAAAGAACATGATAAAAGAGAGAGACTTTTGCCATGCTTTCTCTCTTCCACCTCCATCTACAGACACCACCCCCAAGCGACTGAAGTGCTGATCAAAAGGGGAGAGCCTGGCTGAAGGGCAACCAGCCAGCCTGTGGTGAGAAACCTAAGTTTGTAAGGGCACTGAAAGTGTTAAGATCAGCTTAGAATGCATTTTGCTTTTATTTCATTTGACCAAATCTGATGTCTTGTGCTTTGACTTATAATCGCTTAAAATCTCTCTTTTACAGTTAATAAATTTGTTTATTCTACCTGAAGCAGTGCGTTTGGTTTGAAGCATGTCTGAGACTCCGCTTGGGATAACAAGCTGATACGTATCAATTTATTTGTTAAACTGACAAACTCATATAAGCTTGCAGCGTCCAGTGGGCATAACTGGACACTGCAAGACGGAGGCTCCAAGGGTTGCGTCTGGGACCGGAGATATTGGCTAGTGTCATTCAGTTGCACAATCCAAGCAGCGACTGGCCAAAAGTGCTCATTTACATAGCTGCGAGCAGCTTACATGATATAGAGCAGGGGCGGGGCAAACTTTTTTTTTTTCCCAAAATTGTATGGAGGGCCGATTAGGTGAGGTTTTGTCTCCCCAAACAGCCAGGCATGGCCCAGCCCCCACCTCCTAACCGACCCCCCTGCTTCTCACCCCCTAACAGCTCCCCTGGGACTTCTGCCGCATCCAACTCCCCAGCTCCCTGTCCCCTGACCACCCCCGGACTATGCACCCCAACTGCCCTCTGCCGCCCCATCCAACCCCCGCTTCTTGACTGCCCCCCCCAGTCCCCTGCCCCCTTATCACGCTGTCTGGAGCACTGCTGGCTGGCAGAGCTACAGCTACGCCACCCAGAGCACAGGGTCAGGCTGCGGCTCTGCAACTGCGCTGCCTGGCTGCCCAGAGCTGCAGGGGAGGTGGAACAGTAGGGGAGGGGCTGGGGGCAAGCCTCCTGGCCCAGGAGCCGGGCAGGAGGGTCCCGTGGGCCAGATGTGGCCCATGGGCCATAGTTTGCCTACCTCTGCTATAAAGGCTGTGCATGAACAGCCCGGGAGTGGGGGTTCTTACAGCAGAGCAGGGTAATGCTGGCTCCCCGAGTCGTGGATTGGAGTGACCTAGCAGATCACCGGTCCAGATAACACCCGGGAAAGATCACACACTCTGTCTGACAAGATAAGCAGATTGAGCTCCTTGAGGGTCTCATTATGATGCATGCTTTCCAGTCCTTTAATCAGTCTCATGGCTTTCTCTGAACTCTCCAATTTTTCAACATCCTATTTGAATTGTGGACACCAAAATGGGACACAATATTCCAGAAGCAGTTGCACCAGTGCAAAATACAGAGGTAGTATAATCTCTCTATTCCTCCTTGATTTCATATTTTTTAATACATACAAGAATTGTGATGGACTCACTTCTGATGTCCAAAAGTAATGATGAGTCTTAAGGAGGGATCTGAATGATAAAACCTTAGTTTTGGATTTCAATGCACTGAAATCATGTCAAATAATTAACATTAACTGACAATTAAATAACAAAAAGAAAAGGAGTACTTGTGGCACCTTAGATTAAATAACAGTTACCTCTGAGAGAGAGGCATCAACCTTGGAAGACACTTGTAGATCCAACCATGGCTGGTAGTTTTCTAGAAGCAATGCAGGTCTGTAAGAAACCAAGAGAAATAATACAATATTTAATAGAAGGTTCTCTCACCCCAAAGTACAAGATGTAACAACTGTTATGATAAGAAATGCCAAATATTTAACTTACCTATGCCTTTTGCATTTGACATTACCACATACAGCACAGCTGTGACCTTGGGGAAATAGCTCCTGCAGTTCTAATTGCTAAGAAAGAGAAAGTATTTAACAAATCTCAGTTTTTCAAAATCCTCTCTCTCAATGCATTTCTGCATTAGCCAATTTGCTTTTACTGTATGTGATTAAAATAAAATTAAATTGCACAAAATATCATAGATGGCTTGATTTTTTTGGGGTGTGTGGGGGGTGAATACAAAGATAATTAAAAAGAAAAGGAGTACTTGTGGCATCTTAGAGACTAACCAATTTATTTGAGCATAAGCTTCATCGGATGCAAGTGAGCTGTAGCTCATGAAAGCTTATGCTCAAATAAATTGGTTAGTCTCTAAGGTGTCACAAGTACTTCTTTTCTTTTTGCGAATACAGACTAACACGGCTGTTACTCTGAAAGATAATTAAGTTAGTAAAGTACCAAATGGAAGCACCTGAATTTAAGAAACTAACTTACAGATTAAAACTAATCAATATAAAACATTGTTCTAAATTCAGCAGAAAGGTGATTTAGAATAGACGTTTCTTTTTTTGAAACTTTCAAATTCATGTAAAGCAGGCGGAGTGTGGCCAGTAAGATATATTCTGAATTCATTTTGTCAAAGGAAATGCATCTCTTTTACAAGCATCATGCAGGTTTAGGATTTAAAAAAAAAAAAATGCAACTATTACAGACACTCTAAAAGCATTATACAAGCTGCAGCTGAATTACCCACACTGACGACTGCATATTTCAAGCCTTTAAGTAATAAGGCCCTAATCCTGCAAACACATTTACTTAATTTTACACATGTAAATAGTCCCATTGGGTTCAACCCAAATATTTGTCAAATTAGAGCCTTCATTTGTATTTGAAGACTGTTCACCACAGAAAGTTACAAGTTAATATCAACTACATTCACCACTGTTACATTAACAGAGCATAACATTTTCTAAAATTACTGGTTGTACATATTGCTACAAAATAAATGGAGAAAAATTAAACAAACGCTACAAAGAAAAATTAAATTTACCTTGGGTTTATATTTTATTGTAAAAAAAATATTTGGCAAGAGAGAATCTGGTCCTAATGAGCAGTAGAATGTGACAACGCCAGCAACAAATGACCAGAAGATCATTAAAATGTGAAGATACCTTGTAAACAAACAGGAAAAAAAGAACTGTATGACAAGGTAGACAATACCATATGGTATGTTTACAGCAGAATTTTTCAGAATGACATATGAACACAAGTATTTCTTTTAGTGACTACTCTACCAGAAATTAACTGAAATACTACACCTAGCTCTATCTCAGGAGTTCTCAAACTGGGAGTCACAACAGGTCAGGTCAAGAAGTGGTTACATGGGAGTTGTGAGCTGTCAGCCCCTGGTTGGCAGGGCTGTGGCTGTCAGTCTCTGGTGGGGTCACAGTCAGCCACTGAGAGAAGAGGGATGTTGCACTCAGAGGCTTGCTGCGTGGAAGGGGTCACCAATACAAAAAGTTTGAGAACCACTGCTCTGTGTGTTCATGAAAAGAGTGTGATAATAATCGGAGCTGCCAGTTACGTAAATCTAAGCTGAACTCATCC
Source organism: Lepidochelys kempii (assembly GCF_965140285.1). NCBI lineage: Eukaryota > Metazoa > Chordata > Testudines > Cheloniidae > Lepidochelys > Lepidochelys kempii. The sequence goes on from NC_136382.1 coordinate 67,451,510, forward strand.
ACAGACAGGACTAATAAAACAGCAATACTAATACAGTAGTTTACTTCAAAGCATATTACAAATATAACTAATCCCCATAACACCACTGGCATGCAGGTCTATGTTCAGACTAGACAACATTTCATCTCTTCTTGTTCTAATATTGACTGACAATCCAATAAATTAAATATATTTTACATTTACTTAATAGTATCTTTTAAGCATTAAAATATGACTTTTTAACCCTACTACAATAGGTGGTGAGCCTGAATACTAATTTTGTATAGGGACACAGCACTCTCTACCTTCATGCTCTGTGGGAATTGTTTACATTTGTGGGGGTTTTTTTAACAAGTATTGAGTTTAGTAACGGATGATGAAATAAGGTTTTAGTCAGTATCATAATGACCTCTTGCAGAGCTGTGTAGGATGTAGCTGATAAATGTCTTTCTGTCCAGGAACTTTTTGTTAAATTTTAAGAAACCTAAACTAGCACTCTCCTCTTAGGGCATGTCTTCACTAGCAACATTAAAGCACTGCTGCGGCAGCACTTTAACGTGGCTGTGTAGTCGCGGCACCAGTGCTGGGAGAGTTTAAAAAAAAACCCATTGTCTAACTGCCACTTTTCAGCACTCAGGGGGTATTTTTTCACTCCCCTCAGCAAGAAAGTTGCAGTGCTGTAAAGTGGCAGTGTAGACACGGCCATAGTCTCCCAGTAAATGTAGTTTTATCAGCGTTAAGTCTCACACTGAAAATGCCTCAGGGCAAAAAGTATGCATGTGTGCCCTGTACAGCACAGAATCAGCACCAAGACTTTATTAAGCCTGTACTCATTTCTTTACAAATAACGGTTGCTCATACCATGTACAATTTATGTTTAATAATTTGGGGATGGGTATGTTGCTATTCTGGATTGCAATGCACACAGAGCAGGGAAACTCTGGAGACTGAGGTCAGAAAGGAGTGTGACCAAAAAAACTGAGTGAGACTACGCAATCACATGCCGGGGGCACTAATAACAACACACTGATATTGACCCCCAAAGTTATTTATTCACAGCATAGGTAAAGAAGAAGGCTGGCTGACAACAGTATGAAGGGGGATGTGAAGCAAGCGTGGGGTCATGGGAGGGTAAAGATAGAGGGTGTCACTTTCTGGCTCCCTTTCTCCCACACAGTTTGGCCCCTCGCCACAACTTTCCCTTGAATTGCTAGGCGCTAATACGTTGCCTCTGGGAGGGAAGAGGATTAAGAGGAGAGGACGCTGTTTGCCGCCTCTCCTCTAAAGTTAAGGGGATAAACTGGACACCATCTGAACTAAGCCCTCATTTTCCCTGCTTCCCAAAGTGCCTGGGCTGTGTCAGGGCAGCTGCTCCTGACCGCGGGCACCGGGCCGCACATGGGCAGCAGACGGAGCTAAGCCCGTGCCTGGGGGAGGGCTGAGTCGTCCCGGCCTCTCCCCGCCCCCAGCAACCGGGATGACAGCGCCACGCAGCTGCCCCGGTGGGGCGCCTACCGCTGTCCCCGGGCGAGCTCCCGTCCGCGCAGCCCGTGGGACAGGGGAAGCCAGTTCCCATCCCGCCCTCCCCAGCCGGTGCAGGAGAGCTGCCCCCAGCGCCCCTCCCGGCCCGACGACCCCGCTGCAGGCGAACAGCCCCCACGGGCCCCGGCCAACACGTAGGGGAGCGTCTGCCCTGCTCCCCCACCCCGGGCCCCGGCCTCCCTCCCAGACCCTTCCGCGTCGTGCCCAGCAACGGCCGCCCTCGCAGCCGCCGGCTGCTGGGGAGGGAGCAGGGAAGAAGCGGGAAGGACGCGGGCCCAAGGCGGTGGCTGTTACCGGTTCAGCAGGAGGGTGGCCGCGCTGAGCCCCAGCAGGATGCAGCAGAACAGCGGGTACTGGCGGCAGGCCTCCCGCAGCGCCTCGAGCCCCCGCGCGCGCTGCCTCAGCCGCTCTCCCGCCGCCCGCGCCCACCCCCACCCCATCGCCACGAGGGGCGCGGCGCACCCAGCGCGGAGACCCTCGAACCCACAGGCTGGGGAGGGGAGCAGGGAGCCGCAGCGCCGCTTCCGCTCTTTGTCATGTGATTCCACCACCACGTGATTGCACTAGCGTGCGTCGCGTTCGTGCCGTGCGTGCAGCTCGGGGCGCCGGCCGGCGCCATGGTGATGGGGGGCGGGGCGCTAGGACCTAGCTTCGCTGGAGGCGGATGGCGAAGCTCCGATAATGAGGGTCGAGCCGAACGGCCCCGGCCCCTGTGTACCCCAAGGGCTGGATGGGCCCTGCCGCCCCGCGGTCGGGTTGGCTGCGCGACGCCGCTGCGAACGCCCCGGCCCCACCGCGGGAGACGGGGCAAGGCCAGGGCTGCCCTCAAGATGGCTGCGGGGGGCGGGGGGGTGCCGGCTCAGCCCGGCGGCGGGGAACCGGATTAGCGCGGGAGAAGCGGCCTGCTCCCCTCGCCGTAGCGAGAAGCGTGGCGGCGCCCGGGCAACAGGCCCGGCGCAGGGGGCAAATTCTTTGCTATGGCGCGAAGCAGCGGGAGCGAGGCCGCCGCGGTGGCGGATATCGCTGTGGCGTGCGCGGGGGTCAGGCGGGCGGGGCGGCCCGGTGGAAACAGGGCTGCGGGAGGAGCCGAGAAAATCGATCCGCTTCCCTTTCTTAGTCGTTCACCCGCCAGCAGGCGCGGGCCACGCGCGGCGAGCCCAACAAGCCTGTACCGGCTGTCGGCCTGCTGCTGGCTCCATGGTCTCCGCTTCAGCTGCTGTGTCCTGGGATACTTTCCCCCTTTTTTACATTTTGTTCCCGTTAGGAGCCATTTAGATTCTTGGCTCGAGAGATCCCCGTGTGAGAGATGGGTGTGTGGGGAGTCCCGTTAGTGCACACTTGGCTGCCTTGTCCTCTAGCTTCGCTGGGGTGAATGGTTTTATTTCCAAATTTGACATTTTCTTGAGCCAGAGATTGAGAAGAAAGTCAGCAGTTTAGAACAGTTTTAAACTAGGTCTGATTTGGGGCAAGAACTACTCCCCTTGTACCTCATGCATAAAAAGATCCTTTCCAGCAAGTGGTCAGTGACCAGCCTAGATGACATTTCAAGCCCGACTGCATAACATGCTGTCCCAAGCCCTGGAAATAGAAGATCCCTGATGGCAGAATGCTGACATAGAGTTTTCATTACTCACTTTCTAATGCAGCAGGGATTTAGACCTGTGGCATTTAGAAACTGTATATGCTATATCTTATTAAAGTGGTGTGTGCATATGGTGACTGAACTGAAGAAGCTGATTAATCAGGGGAATGAGGAAATATTACAAATAGTGTATTCCAGCTTCTCAAATCCTTATTTGCAAAGTAAGTACTTGAGGGAAAAGGGGATGAGGGTCACTTGAAAAATATTTTTTAGGGGGGAGATTAGCTGGTGAATGCACAGTTTGTGCTGTTGTCTCTAAGGCAAAATAATAGTCTGAAAATTAATTTTTAGGTCATAGTGGCTAAACTTTAAGGTCTAGTTCACATTAATAACTACTGTTAGCTGCAAAGTAAGACATAGACTTTCTAATATTAATTGAATGCACATCTGTACTTACTAAGTTACCATGAAATTGAGAGATATGATGGTACAAATCATTGTTTAGGTGCAGATAAATCAAATGTAAACTTCAGCCAGGATGTTATGGGGAAACAAACCAAAAAAGACATGAACTCCTAAGCAAGTTTTCATCTAGGATGTGTACAGGAACAGTTGGATTACTGTCATGCAAAAGATCTGCTTCAAGAGGACTCTTCTGCTTACTCCTGGACTGGCTAAGAAGCAGGTGCTATTTTTAATCTTTTTTATTGCCTTGGGGGCACACTTGGGTAAGAGACTAATAAGTGCACTCAGGACCCTCACGTGCAATATAAGAGCCATGTTTTCAAATCTCGTGATAAAGTCAAGTCATTCATGAAAAATCCTGCTAATATCAACATCTGGGTGACTGAAGATGAAGGTGGCTTTAAATATTTCTCCAGCATGTCCGTCTGTCATAAAATCCAAAGCTTTTATTGATCTCAACGGCAGGTGAAGTGTCACAATTTGGTATGTTGACCTTTTTCAGGTTTGGCAAAAATCCCTGTGTGGGATTGAATTGCTGTAGGAGCTGCTGCTAAAAGATTACATGTCACTATCGCTGTTAGTAAAGTGTGTGTTTTATTAAGAAAAACTACATGTCTAACTAGATACGTGCAAAACAAATGGTGTGATCTGCTACTCAGAGTCCCAAGAGAAGCATTTATTTCCCACTGTCTTCCTACTCCTTCCCTAACTCTACTGCTCTTGCACAGTGGGAAGGGTTTTTTTTGTCCTCTTAGTTTTATTATAATGTATTAAATGATTTAGCCCTTTATATTGGGCTTTTTAGCCATAGTTGTCAAAGTGCTTTATGAAAATAAGAAGCATCATCCTCATATTACAAAAGGGAATATTGAGGGACAGAGTGAAGTCACGTGTCCATCATCACATAGCAAACCAATAGCAGAGTTAGGAACATAAGTCAGTTCTTAACTTTACTTCAGTGTCTTAGTCATGGGTCTATACTGCCTCCTTAGTTAAAATGCATTAAGAATCGTGTTTGTGTACCTATAAATCTCTGGGATTACTAATCATTTGTCATCTGCGAGGCAACAGTGTGATTTCTTCAGGCTCACACAGAAGAGTCAGTCCTAGAATATTAAGTATGATTTAGAAACTTTCCTTAAAGTTTGCAAGTGTTCACTAGTTCCACTTGTGAATAAGTGAAATCTTTGTCAGCCACACAAAATCAATTAAACAGATTTTGTGAATGTAACCAAGCTGGCAGTGAGGAGATGCTGAGTATTTATAGCCCATACTGTCTCAGAAGTCCAGTATGTTTTTCTTATACTGTTTTTGTCCAGTTACACAAAGACAGTGAACACAGTGACCATGTACACCTCAGCAAGCTGCTTCTCCTCCACTTCTTCCCATTTCTCATTGCTGCAGACAGTGATGCATGCCTCTCTGTGCTGCCCTCCACAAACATTCAACAAAATAAATAGTTCTGCTAGGTTTCAGCCCTTACACTATCACGCAAAGAGGAACACAGCTAGAATTTGCTTTCTACAAGAATTAAAGAGCAAATGAGATACTCACATCCCAAAACAACTGTATTTTAAAGTGTCTCCATAGGGTAATGTCTTAGGAGGCAGGAGCACTACCTGTTCACCAGTAAACAAGGAGCCAACTTTAGTAAATCCTTTTGCACAGGTATTTAAGGAACACCTATAGGCTGGATGCTTGGGAGGCAGAGGGGGGAAATCAGGTCATAGGACTGCTTAAAGCCAGCCAGATGCGGAATTTTCTTATTTTTTTTTTCTTTCTTCTTAAATTTTTTAAGAACCCTTTGCTGTCCTTTCAGGTTGAAACTAGTAAAGTAGTTTTGTTTTTGTTCTTTCAGAAAATTTTTCAGTTCAATTATTTGGGTTAATAATGAATGGGGAGAGCAATTATACATATGCGTATTAGTACACTTTTTGCATTGAGTTTTCTTGGCAAGACTTTTTCCACCCATAACTCTGCTGAACCATCAAAGTCATACTTGGGTAGTAGGGCTGGTTCTTAATTGGGGACCTGTAACCATGCAAATTTTGTAAAGGTTTAAAGGAGAACTTTTTTAATCACGTGAGCATTCTAAAGCAGCAAATTTCAAAAGTCTCAAAATAGGTCCGTCAACCCAGGAGTGATGTGATAACATCACTAGATGGTGGAGTCAAATATGTAGAACCCTAAGAATAGGTCTTGAGGCTTCATTTGTACTTAAGGCTATTACTGATCAGGATTCAGGCTTCACCGCATCCATGCAAAGGCTCTTTCTTTACTCTCTACTACTGACTAAGGAGGGGACCTTGTGCTTTCGACTTAAACAGCTGGTCAGGGAGCAAGGGAAGGAGGTTGTGGCAGTGCTCTGATCCTGAAAAGTATGGTCGAGACTTACATTGAATCATCACCCAACATCTTCCCATCTAGGGTCAATTTTCAGACTCCCATCACCTCTGAATAGGGAAGGGGATGAGAAGAAAGGGAAGAAGAAAGTAGTGCAATGACTGGGTAGCAGGGGAATGAAGTACTTTTTTTTTTTAATTTAAAAAATAAAAGGAAATAAAATGCAAATATTATATTAGTGCAAGATTTGGGACCAGTTCCTGCAAACATGGGTGACTTTAGTGAAACTAGTTATGCAAGTAAAATTACACATGTGACTTTCAGGATTAAGACCTAATTTTGAAAATTTAAACATTTAAGAAATGTGGTGTTAACTTGCTCCCATTACACATACTATATGTTGTATTTTTGCTTATTAGGCTGCTAAATGTTGCCAAGTTAAAATTGCAATTAAATTATCAGCATTAAATTTGCAATCTTAACAGTCCATTACCATAGCTTACATGTGACCTCAGACTCATTAGGATGAGATTTAGTCAATTAGAGAACACGGTTTTCACTGATTTCATATATACTTATTTAATTTCCATGTATTTACATAATAATGAGGAACAATTGGTAAACATGAATCAAGGGCAAATCAGAAAAAGAATGGTTACTTACCTTACAGTAACTGCGGTTCATGATGCTTTGTGTGGATCCCACTCTGGATGTTCAGATATTGAGATTAGAATCTTTGAACAGCAGGGTCCATTGGGGCTGTTCCTGAGCATCCTTGGTCTCCTCCTACCACAAGCATAAAGTCTATCCCTCAGTTTCCTTGCTAATTCAGTATCTCAACTGGAGGAGACTGCAGAAGTGGGGATGGAGGAAGAGTCATAGAATCCACCCAGCCATAACATCTCAAAGAACCACAGTAACTGGAAGGCAAGCAACTTTTATTGGAGAATTTCTGTTAATCCCACTCTTGGTGACTGGCCTGCAGTGCTCTATCAAGATCAAGGAATTCTAGCTGTCACTGATTGTAATAACGCCTTCCCAAATTTGGCATCTGATCAAGGACAAAGTGTTTGACAAAGGTGTGGGGATTACTTCAAATGTCTGCTAAACTGACCTCAGTTGTTGGAATATTTCTGAAACATTCAAAGGAGGCAGCCTGAACTCTGGTTGAATGAACATTGATATTTGGAGGAAGGGGAATGCAATATAACAGACTGAAATACTGGGTAATCTATTTAGATAATCTTTGAGATGAGATAATGTGCACTGCTAATAGGCAAAGACAATAAGAAGATAGCCCTTTACACACTTTCCCTTTATCCTATTTAGGTAGTATAGCAAGGACCTAAAACATCTAAGGTGCAGAGTTTGTTTTGCGTAGAGAGGAGTGGGGGCGTATGAAGAAAAATTGGGAAATAATTGACTGCCTTAAATGGAAACCTGAAACAAATTTGGGAGTACGTTTAGGATGGGGTCTCTATGTCACTTTATGAAATGCGGTATAGGGAGATAGGGGTGAGCTGTGATGGCTTGGCATTCACTGACTTGTTTGGTTGATATAATGGCCACCAAAAATTTGTTTTGAGAATAAGATGGTAAACAGAACATTTAGAGAGGAGTTGAAAGGGGGCCTCCTTGGACCTGGGAGAAGGATTTTAAAATCTCAAGAGGGAGGGAGCTCTTTACTGGAAGATAAGGGTAAACTGATCTTTTAAAAAACAGAAAATGGTGGGAAATATGGAGCATGACTGGACTTGAGGGTGGCATGTAGAAATTGCAAGGTGGGAACATCATAGAAATAATGAAGAGGCAAGAGATCTTCAGATGCAGAATATAGCTGAGAATCTTGGTGCTAGGGGCCTCGAGAATGTGGTCATGGTTGCATTGGACGGCCCAGGTAGACAATATTTTTTATTTTGGCGGAGCAAGTTCTTGTGGAGGTCTTATGGCTTTGTAATATATTTTCTTGTACTTGCAATAAACAGTCTATCAGAAGCACTTAGCCTACATCCAGGCTGTTAGGTGTATCAGTTTTAGGTCAGGCTGGAGAATCTGACAGTGATTTGTCAGGATAACCTGGAAGTGCAGTTGGAGGTAGAGTGGTTATTTGAGTAAGTTCTATCAGCCAGAATTGTGTGGGCTGATGAGGCGCTATTAGAATCAGCATAACTGCCTGATTTTTCTTACTACCTAGTTTTAGAGGGATTGAAGGAAATTCATACAGGAGACATAAAAATGGCCACACTGGGTCAGGTCAATGGTCCATTTAGCGCAGTATCCTCTCTTCCATTAGTGCCCAATGATAGATGTTTCAGAGGGAATAAACAGAACAGACAATCATTGAGTGGTCCATCCGCTGTTGTCCACTCCCTGGCAGTCAGAGGCTAAAGACATCCAGAGCATAGGGTTGCATCTCTGATCATTTTGGCTAATAGCCATTGATGGACCTATCCTCTTAACTAATTTTCTCATTTTTTAATCTTATCTAATTAACTTATCAGATTATTTTTTTGAACCCCATTATAGTTTGGCCTTCACAGCATCCCCTGGCAATGAGTTACACAAGTTGACTGTGTGAGACTTTGAGTCCAAGAGATGAGAAAAGTATCTTGTAAGGATTGTGGGCTCATTCCCACCCCAGAGCAAAACATTGGGCATTTTGTGTTCTCTTGTGGCAAATAGATCCATGATGGGGTAACACACTGGTGGAATATTAGTCTAATGGGACCCTCCAAAGACCATGCATGATTGATAGCAGTCTGGTGAGAAAATCTGCTAATTTGTTGAATTCCAGGAAGTGAAGGTCTGTTGGGAGTTATCCCATGAACTTGATACCATTTCCAAAATTTGATTGCCTCTTCACATACAAACAATGAACAAGCACCTCCTTACTTATTTGCACAAATACTGTTGTCCAAATACCTTGCCAATGTGCTGTCCGTGAGGGCTAATATGGTGAAACTCTTTAAGGCTGAATGGAAAGTTTTGCATGCTAGCCTGATTGTCCTGAGACCATATATAAAGTCTTATCTGTTCATGAGACCATGTATCTGACATTGGTCCAGGTGAGCACCCACGCTATACTGGAAGCATCTGTGATCAATGACTTTATACATGGAGAAGGCGGGATCCGCTTTGTAGATATTCTGACAATCTGTCAACAAGTTGAGTGCTAGTTTAACGGGAACTACAACATGTACGAACATCTGATGTCTTGAAAGGCAATACCCCTAACCTCAGCTATCCCTATAATAGTCTGGCTAGCAGCATCACATAAATGCAATCTGTCATGTGGCCTAAGAGTGTGAGGCAAGTTCTCAATGTGGTAGATGGAATTAATTTGATGGTGAATACTATTGTCTGGATAGATTGAAATCTCTCCTCAAAAAGATGTGTAATTTGTTGGTTTGTAATCATTAGAGCTCTTATGAATTATCATCTGTGATAGATAATTTGCTGTAGTTTCTCCTTGAATAGAAGGACAGAATCTAGGGCCATGGAGAACTCCTGATGGGGGAATGCCTTTGATTAGCCAGTCATCTAAGTATGGGTAGACATGAACACCCTATCTCCAGATGTGCTGCTAGCACTGGTAGGCACTTTGTGCAAACTCTTGGTGTTGTGGAGAGACCAAATGACAGGATTTTATATTGCTAGTGGTTACACCCTACTGTGAATTGCAAGTATTTCCTGTGGGCTGGAAGGATAGTGATATGGAAGTACGTGTCTTGGAGGTCAGGAGCCACAAGCCAGTCTTCAGCTTATAATGAAGGGAGGAAGGCTAAAGTCACCATCCTGAATCTGAAATAGCATATATATTTTTATATAGGGCAGGACAAAAACTTGCTTCAGTGTAATGAGGAAATACTGGGAATTAAAACCTCTTCTTCTGAATTCTAAAATGTCTCCTTTTATGGCCCCTAGTCAGAGTAGGGAAACTACTTGTTAAGTAATTGGGGTTTCATGAGAAGGGTCACTAAGGAAGAGGAGGGGCAGAGACTGGAATTGAAAAGCATACCCTTGGGAGGTGACTTCTTGTACCCATTTGTCATTAGTAATTCCAGTCTAAGATGGAGAAAATAAAGAAAGACAGCATCTGAAGGGTTCTGGTTGGGGTTGGGTTAGAGAGAAAGAGTGGTTATGTACTGGCTGAGTTGTGACTCTTTCTGCATGTCAAGCCTGATGCCTGGATGATGAAGCAGGATGGCTAGTGCTGGAGATGATAGTAGTCTCCTTTGGCATAACCTAGGCTTCTTCCTGGGGGGTAATCAGCAGGCTGTTGTTGAAAATAGTGCGTGTTCTGACTGGTCTGTTGTGGATATTTTGAAGGGTTTTCTCCTGGAGGCCCAGACTATAAATATCAAGGGATCGTCAAGCAGCTCTGGAATCCTTCAGTGGATGCAAATCATCTTCAGAACAAGTGCTAAATAAGTCTGTTCTCTCAAAGAGCAGGTCTTCAATGTCATTCTGTATCTCCTTTTAGGATACCTGACATTTGTAGCCACAACATTTTCCTCATTGTGACTACTGTGGCCATGGATCTAATTGCTATAACCAAAGCATCCATGGCTGCTTACGTGTTTTTGCCATTTCCTGACCTTCAGATATAATTGCCTTAAATTTCTCACTAGCATCTTGAAGTTACTCATAAAAGGGTTGCCTTGTCCCAGGTTGTTATACTGAGCAAATAGTGCTTGCTAATTTGCTAGTCACAACTACAGAGAGTCAATGGAATAAGCCTTTTCTCACAAAGACATTGAGCTTTTTAGGGGCTGTCTTGGGGAGTAGACTTCACTGGGCAAGGTTGTCTGTTACTGAAAAGGTCTAAAATCATGTGTGAGCTGGTATTGGAGCTGAGGAGACTACTTCATCAGGCAATTACGCTGAGGGATCTTTGAGAAGAGATTGGCATATACTGTTCTTGAGCTTTGGAACCTGCCTTTTCCTCACGTGGCTCTCTAACCGTGTTAAGGCCAGGGGACTTGGGTGGTCTCAGGAAGGAGTATTGAAATTGCAGAATTGTCGAACCTTTGTTTGCACAATGGGTGAGACGGAGACCCACTTCTAGACAGTTTTGATGGAGGATGCCACTAAGCCCAGAATTACCATGGTACAAGATTGTAAAGGTAGGGCTGGTTGGACTGTTTAGACGAGTGCCAGAGGTATGGAGGATAAGCTGATGCTTAGAAATGAGTGGCCCTCATCTCGGGGAACCATTCCCTGATCTCTCTTTTTATGGTAGGATAGTGGGGAAGGATCTTGAGCAGAAGGAGGGGAGAAGAGGCATTCTGAAGGTGGTGGTGTCAATACTAGTTTACTCTTGGCACCTACTCATTCTAGTATGATTGATATGAGAAGTAGTGACTTCTGACAACATAGTAGAACTGTTAGGGCTTCTGTTGTAAATGTCAGCTCAGGTGTCAATATTACCAGCTTTGGTACTGAGAAAGTGGTAGCAGATGGGTAGCAGGATTTTGTTACTAACAGATACTAGGTCGGAATTCAATCCTTTGTCATCTGCCCCCTATAACAAAAGGGATTTATACTCCGTTCCCACTTCAGGGGAATACTGAAAGCAAATGCGTCTTAGGCCTTTCTGCTTTTCCCATTTTTAGGGGCGGTAACTCAGTTCTGGGAATTATATTGGTCAATTGTTCTACTCTACCTTGTCTTGGTGTGGAGACGGTGGTGCTGGCATTCATCACCAGCGCAGTTATTGATGCTGAGTTGATTTTGGTATTCGTGGATCAGCTGTCAGTGGTGTGTCAGATGTCTTACTGGGAGCAGGCTTAGGAGTCACAGTCTAGCTCAAATGTTGACTAACTGGGAGTTGCAGGTAAAAAGTGCTGTCTTGGAACATGATGCCCATTCTTCTGGGCCTGAAGTAGCCTTCCCAGAAGAAATAGCTGTAGCTGAGTGTCTGGATTTTCCCATTCTTGAGGAGAAGGATTTATAGAGCCATAGTCAAGCACAGGGCTGTCACCTAGATAGACCTAGCTGTTATCTGTTCTATTTGTGAGAGGAATGAGCCAGATTAAGTCTATATTTAAGTGTCCTGTGGGATGGGACCTCCTATACTTCTCTTTGGAAACTAATTCCACAGTATAACACCTCTTTCTGTTAGACTTTCAGCCTGAATTTTCTTCTGTTTCGTCCAATGGCTCAATCATAAGCCCATTTTACCATCCTAAGTACTTTCTCTCTGTTCTTGGTGTTAAACCTTTAGGTAAGTCATAGACCATGTGTGTCTTTTCCCCACTGTCATTTCTTCACCATGCTCAATATATTTGCCTTCTTAGGTCCCACTCCTGCAAGCTGTTTTATGCAGGCAGTTCCTTGTATCTACACAAAGCTGAATTGAAACCAATAGGGGGCATTAACCTTTCTTGCTAAAACATTCCCTGCAAACCCCTGAACATTTTTCTTGCTCTTCTTTAAGGAAACTAGAATAATTTTCAGACAGTATGCCACACAATGTTAACTATGTTTAGCACAAGACTTATAATTAAGGTTTTTGATATAGGCAGAAACTTGTGATAAAAGCCTGCCAAAATTAAACATTGCTAAAAAAACCCAAAACATTGTGCTTTCTAGCTAAATGTTTAAAATAGTCTTTGTTGCCTTGCTTTATTTTATTTAATGTGCCTGACAGAATGCTCAAGGCATAAGTACAATTTACAATAATAATATTGATGTTCAATTTAAAAACAGAACTGAAGGCAAAACATGACCGATTTTAAAATCAATTTATTGCAATGTACACTACAAAGTAATGGCATTTTCTTTCACAATCTCCTTGAGTGTTAAGTGCTGTGATGTACTGAAAACACAGCACATTAGAAATATGACATTGAAAACAGTTTTAGGCAGTGGTCTTTGTGAAAAAATGTTACTTTGACAGTATTGGTACTGTTTTTGCATAATTTTTCTGAGTAATGATGGGCTGGAATGTGTACCTATAATATTTGGTTCAGTATTGTATAGGTGCACCACTCTGGGAGAGCTAAATCTGACTCAGAGTTGAGGACATTCAGTTTTTCTCAGAACCCAGCTCTACAACTGCTGTCAAATTAACCCTCTTTCTTGTAAAATGTCTAGGAAAGCAGGACCATCTTCGCTTTCCCTTTAGAATGGCTAGTGGCCTATGTTTCAGATATGGACAAGATGGAGATTGAGCAGTAAGCCCTTTCCATAGAAGGTGGTGTTGGTTTTTTTAAATGGTCTGGGTCACTAATATGGGTCAATAGTTATCTACTTACCCCACAAATGTGTAAGTTAATTTGGTTCTAGAGCTTTAGCTGCCATAGGCAGCGTGGCCACAGTTAAGAGAGTTAAGGAATGTAAATTCACAGGCAAAAGCAAGGAGAGCTCACATGTGAAAGAATCTCAACCCCATGTACTGTTAACGCACTGCAGCTCTGAGGTTGATTTTTGCTGGCATGGCGAGGGAGGAGGACACAGGGAGAAAGTTAAGGTGTCTGAATTGCTGTGGATAAGATATTTAGTCAACAGTACAAGATATAGTTGCGCTGCTCAGTCCTGCATTAAGTTGGTTCTCATTTTTATTATGACCCACTACAAAAATTTAAATCTTACCTCTTTTCATTTTCAAAATATGAGAGGTTTTGAGGGAAATCATCAACAACTTCACGTGCCAAACCAGCTGTCTTGCAAGGTAGAATCCAGTTGATACATTCCTGGACAGGGCCAGGACTGAAGGTGAACACTGATTCCACCATTTGACAATTTTGTCATATTGTCCTCTTTCCCCCCCCCCCTTCTCCCCTGCCAACAGCAGCCAGCCTTGATTCCTCCTCTGGCTACTGGGGCAATCTTAATGGTAATTTTAATTTCAGATATCCTTTAGTTCCCATCCTTAAGGGGCAGATACTCATCTGAGGCATCTTCAGAGCTAAAAATGGTGGTAGTTAGGGAAGGCAGGGCATTATCCAGATCTAAACACACTGACCACCTTCAGAAGACAACTGGAGAGTGGCCTGCCTTCCTCCCCCAGGATAATAGTCCTAAGCCTCCACAGAGAAAGGGACACAACAGAAATCCTGGGTTATTTTAGGGAGCTTCTCCGGAGGTGCTGGGTCCTTTAGGAGGGAGGCTGTATAAGCTTTATTTATCCAGGAGCTAGTCCCTCCATAGAGTTTTACTGGAAGTTGGGAGCATGGGGAGAGAACAGAAAAAGGACCAAAGCTGTTTCTTCCACCTTGTCTTCCTCTAGCTGCCTGTTCACCTCTATGCTTAAGTAGTATTGTGATTTGTGAGAGACCCAGAGATTGCGCAGTCCAGACCTTACTCTTAAAAATGACTGCATTGACCATAGTATGCCACCACTGCTTGTGTACAAGTGCTGCAGTGATGAGCTGCACACAGATGATACATACTCCTTTCTTCCCATGGTCTCTGTATTGCTAGAAGTTGGCCAGAAATACCTTATAGGTTAAAAGAAGGCAGATACCAGGTAAGTTTAAGGGGAGGAATGGTGGCAAGTTTCCTCTTCTGGGTGGATATCTTCTGCCTGAGTGACGGTCAAAGATATGTTGGGTTGTATTCTGCTTGCAGACAAGTGCTGTCCTGTGTGCTGAAGTCAATGGCAAAACAATCCTGTGTACATGAAGGGAAATAGGATGGGATATAGCCATCTAAAGTAATCAGCTTTGCTTAAAACCCATTTCATGTAGTGGGTACATTTAAGGAAATGTAGGCTGGTTGAGCATGAGGAGATAGAATTCTACAGGAAAAAAAGAGTGAGGTACCTTCCCTGGAGAAAATATAGGATACACTAAAGGACTCCTTAATTCAGCAGTGAAAGGCATAACAAGAACCAATGGATGGAAGCTAAAGCTACAACAACTCAAATGGGAAATAAGGAGCACATTTTTAAGTGAAGGTGATTAACTACACAGAGAAGTGGTGGATTCTCCAAATAAATACTAGATGCCTTTCTGGAAAGCCTACTTAAGGCCAATACAAGGCCTCTCATGAGCTCAGTAATAGAGATAAATGGAGTCAATGAGCTGTGAGCTATAGGTCAGACTAGATCTAATAGTCCCTTCCTTTAAATTCTACATAACTGCTAACATTTCAAATCAGGATTTATTTCAAGTCACATGTAACAAACAATGACAGTCTTCAAACTTTACAGAAGTACTATTACCTTCATTCTGACAATCAGACCAAACCAGTTTTCCAAACTAAAATCATTGGATGTGGTTAAAGCATAGCTTTATAGTGGAATCTGGTTTCAGCCTTTGTTAGCCTTTAGAAAAGGTCTACATTAAATAAGTTAAACACATTCAAATAATGTAAAATAGATTAGTTATACTGGATTAACCCTCAATATTACTGATGCAAGCTAAACCAGTGATCAATTTAAGCTAAGCTAGGCAAGAGTTAAGAGGTGTGTCTTCATTAGAGACTCAAACTTAAGATTTTAAATTTAGTTAAACCTATGCAACTTTTTAAATCTGGATAACGCCTAGTGGATCTCCATACTGCATTTAATATTGAATAGCTAGACAGACATTTCAAAAAGTGCCTCGTTGTGGGCAATCTGCAAAGCTACTGATACTTCATTATTACCTATAGGAGATGACTGCCCCACTGAGCAAAGAAATTATTTTCTTCCACAACACCTTCAAGCATGTTAGTAACTTACATATTGTTTCAAAATGTAAATGAGCATGCATTTGGGAGTGAGGCTCCCTACCAGATCTACTTTTAAGACCTTAAATACCTCTCCAGGCAGGGAGTACATAATGTAGAAAGGCAATTTAAATTAACAGTACACTATTTGGTCTATTTCTAGACAGACCACAGGTTATAGGCTTTGGAACTCACCCCCCTTTGTGTTATAGCTAAAAATCTATTGACATCAAAGCAAACTGCAAGGCCCATTTATTGAGGCTTTTGAAGAGCAAAAGATCCCATGAGGTCAAATTCGTGAATAAGGCAGGTAACATTTCTGGTTTGATTTTTTTTTTTTTTTTTTTTTTTTTTTTTTTGTTATTTTCACATTTTGAGAGAAGTCTGCTGGTGGTTTGACTATTTTGAGAATTTATCCCAGGGGTCTTTAGATTATGTGGTCCACATTCTGACCAGTAAGCCATAACAGGTGTAGTGCTAGAGTTTTACCAGAAACAAAAATTGTTCACTGGGCTTAATGATGAGAAGAGTAAGGTAAGTCGATGGGAGAGTTTTTCCTGTCGACCCCTCATCGTGTAGACCCTGCGGTAACTCGACCTTAGGTACATAGACTCCAGCTATGTAGCGTAGGTCGACTTACTGCTGTAGTGTAGACATAGCCTATGGCATGAAAAACTTGAAACTATAAAACAATGTCACATACATAAGATTACTCATTTCCCCTCCTTTGGAATCAACTATATAGTATTAAATAGCAAATTAGGATAGGGAAAGGGCAAATTCGAGTTCCTGCACATGTCCATTCCAGTGTAGGTGCATGCATGCCCTGGGCACAGTTGCTGGAATTTTTTCCCCTAGTGATCTCAGCGACCTCCAGTGTTGCATGCTCAAAGTGCTGATATGAAGAGCTCCACCAACCCAGTTCCCCTTCAGTTCCTGCTTACCACCTGTGACGATTGCTGGAACCCTTTTTTGCTCAGGCAGTCCTTCTAGTGGCTTTTTAAATCCAGTTCTTAGTGAGGAATTAGTTTAATAATTTTTAGAACTTATATAATTTCAGACACCTCCACACTTAGCTAGCAGGATTGTCTGCTTACTCCCGTGCTGGGGCATGCCTCGGTCACTGGCATGCCTCTTGTGGTAAGTCTATAAGTGAGCCTGCACTCACATTGTTTGTTTCAAGTGCTTGTGGGAAGCTCATAGGAAAGACCACTGCCAAGTCTGCAGGGACTCTGATCCCAGAACCAAAAAGGAGCAAGCAGCAAGACTGCAAGTTATCCTCATGGAGGTAGCCTTAAAACCTGCCTCCAAGCTGTGCTGAGGCTCAATACTGAGCACCTCAGCCTTGGTGCAGAGCGCTCTTCCCATGACTTGGGATTCTCAGCCACAGTGGGCACGGGGGAAGACAAAGAAGCAGCACCAAATATATCAAGAGAAGAGTTGCTCCCTGGTGCCAAAGGCAAAAGGAGACTGGGATAGAGTGAGACCCATGTTAGGCCTCTCTTCTCCCCGGCACCACAACATCAGGTGCCTGCAATCCTGGTGCTGCTGTAAGCACAACGGACTTCGGCACAGGAGCCTCCTCATCAGGGCAGACAACATACCAACCAGTTTGTGGTACCATCAACTCCTGAGGCATTTGCAGCAGCCAGGGATCTTCTCACCCTACTGGTACCAGCATCCCCAGGTGGTCAATACTTGGCACTACCAGTGCCACCAAGCAGCACAGAGTTATCACCAAGACTTCACTCGGTGCTGCAGCCACCTTTTAGGGAAAAAGTCCCGTTGACCGCCTCAAGATCTCCACCCCACAGCCCATCTCTGGCATGGAGGAGGACAACACCGACCTGGTCTCTGCCTCACAGCTCAACTTCCCTCTCAGATTTGGAGGTGGGATCTTATTCCCTTCATCACCACAGCAGACCTCACTGCTCCCTGGGCTATTCCTGTTCCACCATGGCCCAGAAGACAGCAGTTCCTCCAAATATTTGGCTACCAGGTCCATGGGGACAAGCAGCTATACAGTGGCTATCTTGGGACTCTTGGAGGGTTCCCCACCATAGGGCACCTCCTCAACACAATCACACTCTTGTCTCAGAGGCTAGGGCACCCTTGTACTGTGCTGAGACACCACAGATCTGGACTCCGGTACCGAACCTCAGGAAGAAACCCCACAGGCCCCTGCAGACAGCGAGGAACCAACGGAGGGTCCTCAGCCCATTATAAACTCCTCCTCTCCAGTGAGGCAGTAGTGGCACCAGGGGTCTCCCTGCCACAAGGCGCACTAGGACCTCTCAAAGCGGGTAGCCTCAAACTTGGGGGTCCAAGTGGATATGATCAGAGACAACACACAGTCTCAGACATTGTGTGATTTATGGGTCTCTCTGGAGTAGTTTTACCACTTACTGATGCCATTATGGACCCAGTCAAGGTTCTGTGGCAACCCCCTGCCTCTCTGCTGACTACAGCAAAGCGCACAGAGTGCAAGTCCTTTGTACCCACCAAAGGGTATGAATTCCTTTTGTCGCACCCTCCCCTGGGATCCCTGGGTGTAGCAGCTACCAACAAAAGGGATTGCCAAGGATAGACTGGTCCTATACTCAAGGTGAAGAATCCAAAGAAATTGGACCTGTTCAGATGAAAAGCAAATTCCACAGAGGGCCTTTAGCACCACAAAGCAAATCAGCAAGCATTGCTGGATCAGTATGAATTTAATATATGGGAGTCTATGCTAAATTTTAAAGACCTGCTCCCCCAGACTCTAGACAGGAGTTCTCAGTCTTAGTCAAAAAAGGGGAGACAGTGGCACAATCTTCTCTTCAGGTGGCCCTGGATTCACAGCAAGAAAAATTGCTACAGTGGTTACTATGTGCAGAGCTCATGGTTGTAGTCCTTGTGGCTTCCACATGAGGTGCAACAATACACGACTGTTCCTTTGAAGGGTCATTGTTCTTTTCTGAGCAAACAGATGCTAGGCTGCACGGTCTCAAGGACTCAAAGGCAACCGTGAAATCCCTGGAGCTGTAAAAATGAGCAGGATCAAGGAAGCACTACAAGTTACTTCTCACAGTCAGAGCAAGGGATTCAGGTGCAGACCATGTCCCTAATCCTCCTCAGCTTGTCCTGCGTAGTCCAGCCCCAGACACACAGAATCTTCAAAGCACTTGTTTTGACAAGACACAAGGTCAGCATTGTAAACCTCTCTACACTGGATTCAGCTACCCCTTGTTCTCCAACTGCCTTTCCCACTTCCTGGATGTCTGGACTCAGATTACTGGGTTCTCAGTACAGTAAAACTGGGTTACACCATCTAACTTCTGTCTACTCCACCTGCCTACCCCACTACCCCTCCTTGCCTCTCTCCATGGACACTTCTCAAAAGTAACTGTTGGAACAAGAAGTTAAATTCCTCCTTTGGGAGGGAGCCATGGAAGAGATTCCGTTTCCCCCAGAATGAAAGGGGTTCTAGTTCTGCTACTTCCTAATTCTGAAAACAAAGGGTGGTCCATTTTAGACCTGCAGCATCTCAGTTGCTATCTCAAGAACTTAAAGTTTCCCATGGTCTCCTTGGCTTCCATCATTCCCTCGCTGGATCCAGGGGACGGGTATGCCACCCTCGAGCTAAAGGATGCTTATTTCCATATTTGATCTTCCAAGGCCACAGACATTTCTTAAGTTTTGTAGTGAACAATATCAGTTCGCAGTACTCCCATTTGGCTTGTCAGCCACCCGGGAATTTTCATTAATTGCATAGCAGTAGTAGCAGCCTCTCTCAGAAGGAAGTCCACATTTTTCCATACCTTGATGACTGGCTAGTCAAGGGCCAATCTAGAGCTCAGGTGGAAGCAGACATCCATTTTATTCAATTGACCTTCAGTGCATTGGGTCTTCTGCTGAAGGTCCAAAAAGATACAGTTCATCAGTGCAGTCCTCTACTCCGTGCAAGCAAGAACCCTACTTCCAGATGATAATTTTCATAGTTACATCCCTGATAAGATCCCTCCAAGCTCATCCGATCACAACAGTGTGAAAGCATCTGAGCCTCCTGGACCACATGGCATCATGCACATATATAGTGCAACATGTGAGGCTACATCTCAGACCTCTCCAAGCCTAGCTAGCCACAGTATACTCCCCCTCATGTCATGACCTGGACTCACTGTTCATGGTGCCTGCAGAGGTCCTCAGCTCACTGACATGGTGGCTGAACCACCACATAGCATGTGCAGGGGTACCCTTCTAAAGGCACCACTCGTTGTCCATAGCATCTAACACATCAGCCCTCGACTGGGGAGCCTATCTAGGGTCCCTCAGGACTCAGGGCCCCTGGTCTCAAGAAGGGCTTGCTCTCTGCATCAATGTCAGGGAGCTCAGGGCAGTTTGTCTAGCTTGCCAGGCATTTTTACCTCACATTACGAGCAAGACTGTTTTGGTTCTTATGGACAATACGACAGCCAAGGTCTACGTAGGCAGGGCAGCATGTGTTCTTCCCCTATGTCAGGAAGCATTCCACCTGTGGGAGCTTTGCATTGCTCATTCCATCAGCTTGAAAGCATCCTACCTACTAGGAACATAGAACCAGCTGGCAGATCACCTCAGCACTTTTTCTCCTCTCACCAAAAGTGGTCTCTCTGACTGGACATTATGAGGGACATCTTCCAATGGTGGGGGGCTCCCCTTATAGACCTGTTTGCCACCTGCAACAGGAATGCCATCAGTTCTGCTCTCTGCAAGGTCAGAGTCTGGGGTCCCTCACCATGAACAAGACACCTGTATTACGCATTTTCTTCTATCCTGTTGATTCACCAGGTTCTGATGAAGATCAAGCGAGATCATTCTCGTAGGCCCACTGTCTCACAGGCATCATTAGCTCGCCTCCGGGGCTCTTAAATCTCTCAGTGGAGGCACTGCTACGGCTTCTGCTGCAACTGGACCTGATCTCCCAGGACCATGGTCGGCTGCTCCACCCAAACCTCAGGTCTCTTCATCTGATGGCCTGGAAGGTCCATGGCTGAATCCACAGGACCAAGCTTGCTGGGGACAGGTCCGTGAGATCCTACTGGGCAGTAGGATGCCCTCCAACAGGGCCCCAGCCTTCCAAAATGGAAGCGCTTCTCCACCTGAAGCTCCCAACAGCAAATTTCACCCTTGCAGTCCTCCCTGCAGCTCATTTTAGAGTACCTCCTACTGCTGAAACAAGATCTAGCTGTCTCTTCAGTCAGGGTTCACCTATCAGCCATCCCAAGGTTGACAACCAATCAGTTTTTTCACATGAGATGGGGATCCGTTTTCTCAAAGGCCTGAAGAGGGTGTACCCCAGGTTAGAGATTCAGTCCCTCCCTGGGACCTGAACCTCATCCTGTCAAAGGTTACAGGGTCTGTTTGAGCCCCTAGCGATGTGTTTGTTACCACCCCTTTTCTGGAAAGTGGCCATCACTTTAGCCAGAAGATTCTCAGAGATCCAGGCCCTCATATCGGAGCCCCCATATATGGTCTTCTTCAAGGACAAAGTTCAGTTATGATCACCTAAAGGCGGTCTCACAATTCCAGTGCAATCAAGCAATCTTCCTACCACTATTCTACTCTAAATCATATGTGAATGGAGTACAGAGCCTTCACTCTTGGATGTTAGGAGGCCCCTGGCTTTCAACATACATAGGACTAAACCATTCTGCAAAATCTACTCAACTGTTCACAATGACAGCAGAAAGATGGGTCTCCCAGCTAATCTGATGGCTCACTCCACAAGGTCACAAGCCTCCTCCACTGCTTTTCTAGCACAAGTCTTGATTCAGGACAGCTGCAGGGTAGCAACCTGGTCGTCAATCCACATTTGCAACGCACTGTGCCATTACCCAGCAGGCTGGAGCGGATGCTGGCTTTGGCCACACAGTATTGCAGTCAGCCTGCCCTCGAACTCTGAATCCACCTCCTGTACAGCTGCATGTGAGTTACCTACATTGGAATGGACATGTGCAAACAATCAAAGAAGAAAAAAATTACTAACCTTCCCATAACTACTGTTCTTTGAGATATGTTGCACATGACCATTCCAGAACCCGCCCTCCATCCCCACTTATTGGAGGCAGTCAGTAAGAAACTGAAGGGGAGCTGGTCGGCAGGGCCCGTTATACCAGCACTATGAGTGTGATACACCAGACATGCTGGAGACAACCCAATGGATACCACTAGGGGAAAAAATTCCGGCAAGTGTGCTCAGGATGTGCACACTCCTACATTGGAATGGACAGTGCAACACATTTTGAAGATCAGTTACAGAAAGGTTAGTAACTTATTTCTCTTAGGTGTCTGAAAACTACTACAAAGTTCCCAGGTTTACCAAACACCTATCCTATGGAAGCACAATCCCCCTTTTCAGACTTAAACGGAGACAAAGGCAAGAAGTTCGGATCCCATGTGAATTACAGAAACCATTTTAGAGAAGAGCAGCCCCAAATTGGAGTCCTTATGTCACACAAGTTAACCAGAAGGAAGACCTAGTCATTAAGCAGCATTTGAAATGGCTTTTTCTATCAGCCACCTGTCATGGAATACTCAACATGCTTTTAAACTATGGTTGATGTAGTTTGGGGAAACTTATTCACTGCTAGCACCTACTACGTTCTAGACTTGTTAGGACTGATAACTGAAAATATTGACAGAAGGCACACCTGTTTAATACCACAAACCAGTTTTTTGCTTCTGTGTGTTTGGCTCTAGTCATTCATTAACAATTCAACACTTTGATGGTCACTTTCCCTTGCAAGTCATTCTGTATTAGTTTGCTCAGATACTTAGCAAGAACATGGATTGTGTTGTCTCCACCCTTGCTTTGCCCACCTCAAAGTAACTTCTCTTAAACATAAAATAGCCAAATACTATATCATGATTCAAGACAGAAGTGAAAAAAGATAAATTACTAGCTACTACAAGATGGAAAGGTAATACCTTATGATGACTAGAGCACAGGATTGGGAGCCAGATGCTGTGCCAATGGCTCACTGTGTTACCTTAGCTTCTGTGGCTTGGTTTACCCATCATTAAGGCTATGAGCATGTTATGGAAATTGCAGAAGTCACGGATTCCATGACTGTGACATTGGAGCCCCACAGCAGCCCAGCCACCATGGCAGGAGAGGGCCCCTGCAGCTCCTAACCACCCCAGGTAGTGGCCCTCTCCGCCAGCCCTGCAGTGCAATGGGGAATCCCATGGAGCTCCCCAGCACCAGTGGGCAGCAGGGAACCCTGCAGTCCCCCATTGCTGCAGGGGAACCTCCAGCCCCGCGGGAGAAGGGGAGGAGGGTTCCCCTGAGCTCCTAGCCTTGTAGTCAGGGGGTCTCTCCCAGCCACTGCATGCAGTGGAGCAGGGTGCTGGACCCTCCACCCCGTTTTGTCAGAGATGTTTTTAGTAAGAGTCAGAAGGTCACAGCTTCCATGTATTTTTGTTCATTGCCCATGGCCTGTCCCTGATTTTGCTAAAAATATCTATGAAAATCATAACCTTACTCATCATATACATACATGCACAACCCCCTTTCCTCCCAGGTAGGCTCAATATTTGTGAAGCCTTTTGAGATTCTCATATGTGAAGTACATTATACATTAGAGAAACGTAATAAAAACTACATTCTGGAAATTAGCTAATACTAAATCCACACCTGGGTCACAGGAAGTTTAGAGGTATTAGACACTTGTGATTTATCTTCAGCTATAGAGAAATAAAAAAGTTGAGACCAGATAAAACACTATTTGATTTTAGATCATCATTTTCAAGAATGATGGAATACTTATCCAGAGTTCCATAAGGTTTTTACTCATCACATTTTCTATAAAGGTCAAATTACAGTATGGGGGGTGGGTGGGTGTGTGTTTATCTAGAATGACTAGGATGGGTGGTGGAAATAATGTACTAAGAAAATTTTTAGCATGGGGGTGGGATAGAGAGGAGATGGCTCAAGTCCTATTTTGTTCTTTCTGTGCATCAGTGACCAAAGAAAGCAACATCCCATTTAAAAAACAAAACTACAATGCAGCGCTAGTGCTATTAAATAGAGATGTTACAACAAAATTCAGGAGTTTTGATCAAGATAGAACAAATGAAAATAAATATTTCAAGCAAATTGGCATACAAATTTAGAAAGGAATATGATCTTAAAGTGGTCACGCACAAAACAAATTTTGGAAAAAAGACCTGGCGAGTGTGCTGCACAAAACAAAAACCCTGGTAAAACACAAAGTATATCATTAAAATAAGCTCTGAGTACACAACAGTTCTTGTATTATAGGAAACTGCTGATGTCATATTTAGAACAATGTCCTCAATGCTACTTCTCTTACATTAGGTCAGGAGATAAATCTGTGTGGTCCTTAGTGTCCATTCAGTCACCCACAGAAGAGAGTTTAAACAAATTAAGTAACTGCCTCACCAATACTTTGGTGAATGCAGTCTTTCAGCCTAGAAGGAAACCAGACTTCTTGTGCTGCTGGTTTTGGCTAGTATATTACCAGTTACATCACTGTGTGAAGGTGACATGGAGCAGATGTTTGACTCCTTTAACATTCAGAAACCAAGAGAACTCCTACAGCCACATAGTATTTTCTGGTCTTTGTAGTTTGCCACTACCTGAAACTAATATAATCCAGATACATTGCACTACAGTCAAGAAGTTGTATATTTACTTACCTACCAGGAGGACTAGTACTCCTAGACTTGTGATACTGCAGAACAGCAGACAACTGTTACAATTGCTGCTACTCTCCAATGAATTATCTAGCTCTTGCCACATGTTCAGAAAAATGTTGAGGCCTTGGGAAGATATTCTCATTAAATGTTAATGATACTAAATTTGACCAAGTGTTCCCAGGTGAGCTCAGCTATCCACTTGAGTGACCACCTTAGGTTGGGGAAAAAACTATTCTTTATCCCATCAACCAGCTAAAATTTTATCTAGGACTTCGCCATAACAAATGTCCCTTTCTCCAAATTTAAATAAGCTAATAAAATATCAGCATTTATAGTAATATTGACACTCAAAGTCCTTTAGTGACCAGGATGTCCTGTAAAAGCAGGACTGAAAGCTACAAACAAAAAAAATCAGCTTCCTTTGCCCTATATGTCTGAACACAGATCTGGCAAATTTGCATGAGAAGTTTTAATCAGATTGGTCCAAAAAAGCATTATACAAAAGTAGTTTTGCATGGTGGGACAGAGGTTTTCAGTGGCCTAATTTTGGTATCTCATCACAAAGTTGTGGAGAACCAAAATAGCGGTATGTCTTTCTGTTTTCTCCCTGCCTCTCTCACACAAAAAAGGATCTTTAGCAAGACTCTCTTATGCTTTACCAGAGTGGCATGCAGAAAAATGGACTAGAAAATAACTTGTCATTTTTATTTGGCAGGCAGAGTCAGTGAGAAAAGCACTTCAACGCAGAAGCTTGGCACTAGAAATCCTGGCTCAGCTGATGGAGCTGGTCCTCTCTCAGACTTGAGATCAGTTAAAGCAAGTGCTCATAGCCAGCAAAGATGGCTGGTTAACAGTTTGAGCCCCAATTTAAAAAATTTAGCCAGATCCCTATGCTCATGCTGAGCTGGTTACAGAATTAGGAACCAAGTCATCTAAGCTTCATATCTGTGCAAACAAAACAAAATCTGAGAGTTTTCAGATTACAGAGCATTTTGAGAAATAATGCATTTTTCTTATTGTGTGTGTATATATATTTCCAATACCTGCTTCTGAGATGATTTTAAGCAAGCATCATCCTCTTCATTAAGTCCTCACCAATGTGTTTGATTGTAACTAATTTTGGTATGAAAGGAGCACTATCAGCTTGAGACTTGGTGAATTCAGAAAACGGTCACACTTATTTTTATGTAGCCACCAACCTAGGTCTCCATTTCTGTGTATGTTACACTTAATTTTTTTTCTCCTATTGCTTTGTAAAAATCACACACAAATATAATAGACTGGCTAAACAAGGGAAGAGTGAAACAGACTATAAGTACTGACAAATGCACAAAGTGAAACTGGAAAAGAAAAAACAGGTTTTAGTAATAGCAATTGTGTGAGATATAGAATAGCAGGTAATATTTTCAGACAGAAGTTTGATTTAGAATTGGTAGGTGTCACTTTAAGAGAAGACTTGTGTAATTTGAAGTTCTAATGTCATCCTGTTATCACAGTATAGCAACAATAGCAATTTCCCTTCTTTTAAATCTGTAGTGTTTACAGGGACATTCAGGTAAAAGTAAAACAAAAATATAATTTTTAATTACCTATATTATTAAAATAGTTTCTCCTTTCACTGTTATTTCCTTTTTGCATTTCTCAGCTTAGACAATGGAAGTATTTTAGTCAATTTCACTTTCACATGCTCAGGAACGTGCAGGATGCACACAGGACAGGACTAAGTTTATTTTTAAAATGGTCTTCATTCTAAATAAGTTCCTGGTAAGGTACTGATCTGAAGACTTGTAAAAAGCTTTTTCACATATCCTAAGTTTTGAGTGAAGTTGGATTTAACCATGCTTCTTTAAAAAAAGAACACAATAGTAACAGGACTGTACAACCCCCTTTTAACAAAAACAAACTTGAATTTTAAAACGAAGCATACTTTCAAATGACATTTTTGGAGTGTTTATAAACCAGAAGTGTTAAGCAGCACAGGTTTCTAATTTCTTCTTAAATTCAACTATCCTGTGAATTTTGGAAGAGATCTGCACACACTAGTGTGGAACTATTAGAGCTCATACTCAATTCTTTCCAACTATTTCAGCAGAGAAAGACCCCATGAACACAACTGCAGGTAGTAAAATATTTTAGATAGTAAACAGTTGCTTTTAACATGTTGATAGGAAGTGTGTGTATTATGTTCATTTATATCATATTCCATAAAAACTGCATTATTGCTGTAGAACATTTCAAGTTTACCAACACCCAGTACAACCAAACCAACCTTTTATATATGCACTTGCCCATCTTCAATATCATTAATACGTAATATTGAAGTTTGTTTTGTTTCCTTTAACAACCAAATTTAAAGCTTTGCAAACATCTTAACATTTCTTGTTTTGAAAACTTATTTTGCACAATATCATGAAGTCATCACATGCATTTTTACTTTAGCTTTCAGATCATATTGCTAAAAAACTGCACCAATATCAGAACAGTGCAAATCATATTTAATTTTAAAAGTTATAATGGCTTGAGTTCATAATTATTAAAAAGAACACTGTCAAGATTCTGGTAGTTTTGTTTACTCACCATTGCTTACATTCCATTCAAACAAAAATACTTCCTTGTCAATTTTAACGTTTTCCAATATTTTCCCTCTGTACTTTAATTAGAGCTGAAATGGATGGATATTTGTCCACAATTTCAACTTACATAGTGCCTTAGTGTCATATCTTCTTTGCCCACCAGCACCAATTGTTAACACAATTCTGAAAATAGAAGGTTTTCAGTTTTTCCAACAGAGAGGGAAAAAAAGTAGCACTTGTGAGACCACAAAAGCATTTTTCAGTTTTTCAGCAATGGAGAGATTTAAGTGATATAGAAATTGGAGGATTTTGCCTCTTCCCCAGTGCCCAATTCATTAAACCCAAATTTGTGACTTACTGTAAAAGTGATACAAACACCCTGACAGTGTTCCTTATAAAACCATATATGACAGTAAAAGTGCCAGTAGGCATGGCAACCTCTTTTGAAGGGAGCATTAACTCCTTGACACTGGGAATTGCCAGCATCAAAGATTACACTGAATTTCAAAATTATACGTAAGGGTACATGTATTTAGCAAACCCACTTTCCATTAGCCTAATATTCTATCAATGTTTGAAATTTTAGAAGCTGATTCAATATCATACTTTTATGCTCAAATCTGAGGAAAAAGAAGTACTTTCTTTAGCATGGGCAGTTTACGAAACTGTGGCAGCAAATGCCTCATTAAGCATTGACTACTCAATTTACCATCATCCACTTATGTTTAAGGTTCATAACTGGCAAGGCACATTTACATATTCCAATGAATACTTGACAATTTTAAATTACACTTCATGTCCCAGCTATCCCAGTAATTGACATACAACATACTAAAATGGTTTATTAAGGTAACAAAAAATTCAATTAATGTGAAACATACAGGCTATTGGCAACCACTATTCTAAAATTATGTAAATACAAGTAAACATACTGAAATGTGTGCGATTCTAAGTTTTTAAACCAGAAGATCTCTGTACTAACACACATTTATATTAATGACACATAAAAAAAATAAAAACTTTATTACAAAAATAAGTTACACTCGCCTCCAGCTTACAGTATAAAACAATTTTATTTGCAGGAATGCAAAATGATTGTTTGCCATGAGCATTTTCAACATATGACATATCTAATTTTTTAATAAAATTTGCATTTACTGGGGGGAACTGGTGTGTATAAAACCTTAATTAGGTATAAGCTTCAATTTTCATTGTGGTGCCTATGGGTATGTAGTATAACTGCAGTATCCCTTTGGGAAAGGGGATAAGGGAAGCTCATTATGTCAAGTCCAAGTTAAATCATAATTTCACTTGTCTTTACCTATACGAGTTTGGACTTAATTTTTTTTTTTTTTTGAAAGGTGATTCAATAGAGGGTGCTTCACCACTGAACGCTCACTGTCATCAAGGTGCTTTAGAAAATTAAAAACATAGCACAAATGATTGTACTCTACTCTACAGGTTATCATGATCTGCATAAGAGAAATGGAAAGCTGATCCACATGTTTTTACAGCGATCAGCAATAAGAAATGCACTAATGAAAACATACCTTTTACCTAAAAAGCTAAACTACAGCCATATACTATTTTCTATGATTTATGAAAAACTTCAAAATATCCAAATGTCAGGCTTCACTGTACAGTTGTCAGTTTTAGTCTGACCTTTTATAAAGGGACACTGCAGTATTTAGTACAAGTTGCTGATGCACTTTTTTGAACATCTGATGTCTTACAAAAGTAACATCTTGCTAAACTATTATACATCCAAATAACTACAATATCTGAAGAAGCAAGGCTGCTTTTTCAGCCACAAAATACGACAAAAGCAAGGCCTGTTATGATGGTCATGAGGAAATCTTACAAAGCCTCTGAAACTAAAGGCAACTAAGAATGTTACATTTGGTATATTATCTTACCCTCATATCATATTAAACAAGCCTTGCTTTTATCTACAAAGATTTTCTATGTACAGTACAGACAGGGTATAGTTCAATCCTCTGCTACTGAGGTAGTTAACCAACCCTTTAAAAAAGGTTCTGAAAAGAACCACTATCTGGAATGCCTGACTAACCAGCTCTGATGATTACACCTGAAACTGCTGTATCTGAACACAATCCAAAAGTGATTACTATATAGACAATCATGATTAACCTTCATGAGCAGAAATAAAATTTAAGGATACCAATGATGGCATTCATCTATACCACTGCAATAAAAATTTCAATGCAAGAATTCAAGAGAATACCACTTTTGGAATCCTTATAATTAAGAAAACCTGGGAGGGAAAACCTACTTAAAGCAGATTTTTATTTTTATTTTTTTAAAGAAGAACTTTATTCTTTATGAAGATACCATGCTAGAAGTTAAGGATTTTGTTGAACACATTGGGGTAATAGAGTAGCTTTAGTTTAATAATTTGCACTGCAGAGAAAACTGTTAAAGAAATTCATATCAAAGTCCAAGTATTAGTTCAAAATGTCCCATATTTGAATCCATGATCTTCGCAGGAAGGTCTTCTGCAATAGAATATGCTCCTATACAGCCGAGATACTTAAGGTTGCTTGATTTCCTTACCATTACTCCACTGCAAGCTTCTGGTGTAATCCCACATAGCAAGTCAGTCTTCATTGTAACAGGTCAGGACCGGCCTCGACCCCTTTTCCCTGCTAGCCAGGTAACAAAAGGAATCAGTTAGATAAATCATTTTAAACTCAGATCTGTACATGTTAACATAAAATCTTAGAAAGAATGAATTTAAAAGTAAAGAAATTACTAGACCAAGAGCATTTTGTCATTTGATTGCCACTAACTTTGGAATTTTGCTTTTTTGGATTCCCCCTTCCCACAGCCCGCCCCACTTTTGTTCACAAACTGATTTTATTTAAGAAAATTAAGCTTAGAATCTCAATCATCTAGGA